>NC_135533.1:68563024-78563024 GCF_045843805.1 Urocitellus parryii | reverse complement strand
GCTTGCCTCTGCATGTGTGAGGCACTGGGTTTGATCCTCAACACTGCATAAAAATAAAAAATAAAGAAAATAAAGACATTGTGTCCATTCTCAACTAAAAATATTTTTTAAAAATAACATTTTATCCAAATAGTAGGCAAAATTTGAAAAATGCAAGAACAGATTAAAAATATAAAGATTAAGCTACCTAGAGACTTAAAAATTGCCAACTTTTAAATAGAATGTGATGGAGCTAATTATTCAAAGAGTTTGAAAAGTTTGTATAGATATTGTATGTTTTATGAGTTTTGTGTCATAGATTCATTTTATAAAAGAATTTTTCTCAGGATAATCCATGAAACCATTAGTAGTTTGAAAATTACTGCTTTATCAGAGATGCTGTTTTAAGTCTGATTATCTCATATTGTCTTAAATCTGACTTAAGAACTTCACTTGGTAGGATACTGTTTAAGCTGAAGAATTGAGAGTAAGGAGAATGGAGAGTTTGTGCTGAGAAAATGGGATGTTCAAGAAATGAGGCATGAGTTGAATGGAATCAAGCAACTAAGAATAACAGTATGGATATCAAATAATGTATTTAATATTGCTCTCGCACTTATCTATGCTAGGTATAATATAGGGCATCTTATTTAATTCACTTTGCTTCATAGAAATTATGAACTTTTATCATCTAAATCTTAAAGGAATTAAAGTGTAAAATGTATTTAGCTTTAGATTTGTGGGACTGAAACTTTATCTATAGAGATTCAGTGGAGATGCTCAAGAGGCCTATGGACATATGAATCAGAACCTCCAGAGAAATACTTGGTATGAAGATACAGAATTTCAGACATATTGGTCTTAATTGACAATTCAAGTCACATACATACACGAAGGATGAGAAATTATCTTTGGATTTGGAGTCATTAGTGATCATAAGTTATTTTAGACAAGTGGAAGGTACAAAACTATATGATACTGGACTAAAGAATTTACTTTTCCAAGGTATTTACTTATTAATAAAAGGAGAGAATTAGATTAATGCTGTTTTTTTTAAGAATTTAAACTTTATTGTATTTATTTGTTTTTATATGATACTGAGGATTGAACCCAGTGCCTCACCTGTACTAGACAAGCACTCTAACCTAGCCCAATACTGTTTTAATAAAAAGTCTGGGTTTAGTGAAAGAGATTTCAAACACACACATGAACTGATAGTAGACTGCTGTGTCAGCATCTCATTTTTTGTCTAATTAAGACCCTTCATTAACTGTTGAAACTAAACTGGAAAAACAAAACTAAACAACTGAAATTTAAAATTTCAGTTGTTTCTTGTATCTCTCCCTATATTGGCTTAGGAAAGAAATACCATGGAAGGGGGTTAATGTAATGCATTAGTAGACTCTAGAATCATTTTACTTGGCTCCACCAAATTAGATGTTAAAACTAAACAATAAGGGAAATAAATTTGAGGGTCAATGTTTATTAGTTGGAGATCCTTATTTTTAAAAATCTCATTTTTATGAGAAATTGTTATTTTGTTTGCTTTTGTTAAGTCTTGTGATATTCTCAAGTTTAGTCATTTTGAGCAACTATACTTATATTAGAGAACAATCATTTCTTGGTTATCTCTAATAATATACAACAGCAATGCACAGATAAGTATCAAGTAAAAAAACAGTAGGAAATGTAAATACCTTACAGAATAAGAGAAAACACTTTTTAAAAGGCACTTGAGTCCTCGCCAGTACATGACATAAAGATATGGAGTTGCATGAAAGTGTTCTGGTCCTAGATTGTTGTGTAATAACCACTGCTATCCTTTCAGCAAATCAGCTCTACCTTATTTTTCTGGTAAATGAAAATAATACAAATTTTCATTAGACTATTATACCACAGAGAGGATACATTCATCTGTATTTGAAAGTTCAAACACACTGAGGCCATGTAAGATTCAGGAACCAGAGAATATTTCTTTGGATTTAAAAAAAAAAAAAAAAGCTGCAGAAATGGTTTTTTTTTTATAATCCTTTGATTTTTTAATACTTTCTTGCTTCCATAATTAAGCCATTTGAAAGTAATAAAACTAAAATTGTCTCACCTATCACCCTTCACCTTTGAATAAAACTGTTTCATTCTTATCTTGTAATGCCAACTTATTGATGCTCTGCACACAGAGCGAATCAGGGCTGTTAGCTATATGCAGAATGTAATATGTCAATAAGGTTGAAAATGACTCTAGAAGTGAATCATAGGCAAGAGATGAATGGAAACTTTTACTTTTCCTTAATGTAAAAATTCTTTCAACTACAGTTTTTATCACAAACTGACAGATTGCATTTTCCATATTAGTTTTTGTTACTAATAAAAAGCCCAGGCACAATCTTACTGAATTTTATTTTCTGACCACCCAATATCCTTTATTTCCTATAATTGATAATTCAAGTCACAGAAGTACATGAAATAGTTTATTGCCACTGGATGAGAAATTATCTTTGGATTTGGGGTCATTGGTGATTATAAATTATTTTGGACAAGTGGAAGGTACAAAACTATATGATACTGGGCTAAAGAATTTAGTTTTCCAAGGTATTTTTTGAAATTTTTGAAATGCCAGTGGCATTTGCTTTTTAAAATTTGTTTACAAGACTTCAAAGATTTAGAATATTCTTATTCAGTTATGCAATTTGTATATGTTGATTCTTTTCTTAATGCAGAAGCTGTATGATGAATCAAACAGACAAAATCCCTGTCCCCACATGGCTTACTTACAGTCTAGTGGAGAAGGTCAAGAAAAAGCAACAAATTACTTTATAGGGGGGAATAAAAGGAAAAGTGCAAGATGTTGCTGAATGGTTTATCAGATTCCTAAGTATTCTGTTGGGATCAGGAAAGCCCTCCTGAAATAAATGCAGGTTTAAGTTAGAATATGGAAGGGAAGGAGTCAGATGGGAAGAGGCAGGCTCTGGAATAAAAGAGTGTCCCTGGTAGAAGTAGAAATGTTTGTATCAAATACCTAAGATGAGCCTTAAATTTTTTTTAAGTCATACGTACATCTCTTTTTAACTATTGAGATGCCCCTGAGCAAGAGCACAAGATCTGTTTTGGCTTCTTGTACTTCCACAATTTTTTAGAACACCGCACACTTAAGTAACTAAGTGTTGATTACTGATCAATGTAGAATGAAAGCATATACAATTTCAAATGTGTGATAGTCATGACTCTAAAAATATTTGTTTTGAGATTGACTTAAAGGTGTCAACATTACACTAGTTGCCTGTCTAAATTTCTATGTTGATTATAGTGAAAAAGAACATTAACTGTAAAGTCAAAAGGATGTAAAATCATTTGGATGACATATGCATTCTGCCCATCTACTCTTATTTCTGAAAATATTGACTCTCTATGCTTATACTAGGTTTGGGCAAAAGAATGGGGGTGGAAGTGGTAATTAAGAACCCACTAGTAAAAACGAGAGATTGCATCTCTTTAAAAATTTAAATTAATATTTTAGCTATTGCCAATAAGCAGTTATTCTAATTGCAAATGAGCAAAGCTTTCTACAAAATAATATTTATCCCTTCAAGTTCATGATGGGAATGTATCCATAATTTTAATAAAGCCCCAGAAGAGCCACTACTGAAAAGAGAAATACAGACCAAATTGATGGAAAGCAAGATGATATTAGAACAGAGATAGGAGGATGATAAGCTTAAAAGTGGAGATTTACCATGAGCTCTAGTATAGGAATGTGTTTAAGGTATTAACACAACTTACAAATTGATCCTGGCATTCCAGTACAAGACTGCATGACAGGAGCTTTTGTACATATGGCTGTTCACAAGGGACTGACCTGTTGTCCAGGCTTGGCAACAAGTCTCTTCAAGGCCTTCTGCTGATAATACCATCTGGCCAGGATGCATTCCCAGCAGGGGTTGTTATTCATTGTTCACTGGCTCTTTTCTTTGCTCCTTTCACTGAATTTTTTATTAAATTGAGAGTTTTTAAAGAAAAGGAAATTGATGTACCTCTCTACACTGGATATCAGGGATTAATCTTTGTTAATTTTTTATTTTTTCAGTACTAAATGAATCTTTTTAGTTTTTTTTTATATTTGACACTGTATTAATTGTTCCATGATTTATGCATTACAAAAATAATTATAAGTATGAAAAATAATACATTTTAGGTTACTAACTGCCAAAATAGAGAAAGCATGATGTGTAAATACTGAATTAATGGAGATATTCTTGAAAAATGTAATAATAAAATAGAATACTATAATTAATACTTATTATCATTAGTTACTTCTGTTAGTAATATCTTTGGGGGGGCACCATCCATATATCAAGTACCATATTAATTCTTCCAACACTACATTCACTATTATACATATTATTTAGCTAAGAAATGAGGCTGATTTAGTTAGTACATACAGTTCCATTTTGCAGTAGAATTTTGTTTAAGGCAAATCTATAGTACACTTGTATGTGTGTTATGTTGGATTTCTCAGATGACTAATCATTGTACATTTAGATGTACCTGCATATATTGCATAACTCACAACATATCTTAGGTTCCTTTTCTTTGGTTTTCCATATCAGATGATTCTGATGAAATGCATTTGTTTCTGACATTTTCATCAAATGTTTTATCTCTGAATTAATTATCTAAATTCATATATGTTTGTAAATATCTTTCTTCTAGAAAGGACAATATAATTTTGCTGGTTATTGGAACCTCACTTTGTAATCCTGTTTTCTTAGTTGTAGATGCTCTTCCACCATTCTCTAGCTGTGAATGTGTCAAGTAAGACTACTAATGCCTGTGTTTTTCTTGTTTTCTTTATAACTTGTGAATTTTATGTGTAAGACTATCAGAAGGCTTTTTTAGGAGATAAAAATTATATAATTTATGTGCAATATAAGAAACACAATCACGGACATCTATGGGAAGAGGAGCTATTAAATTAACATGACTAATTCTGTTCAACTTTTTCTTTAAAATTCATTCACAATTTCTTTAGTTGTTTTGACATGTATTAGCACTCATTTGTATCACTTAATAAACACTCTTAAATGACCATCATGTCACGTTGTTGAATGAATATGTTCCATGAATACCTCTCAAGGACATCATACCTCAGTAGCTGCCTTGGAGGTCATCACCTATGAAAAATAATAGTAAGGAGGTGATCTTACAGAAGGATAAAGCTATGATAGATACATGGACTTGGTCCAATGAAAGCATCTGAGACAAACTGTTATATGAGGCTTAGGATGATGAAGGACATGGTCAGAAAAGGAAGCTGGGATATCTATTCCATCACTTGAAAGGTGGGGATAATTTTGATAGAACAAAAGAGTAGGAAGATAAGGAAGGAAAAGAGGAATTTTAGGAAAAGAGAACAGTGTGTGCAAATCAGAGCAAATATAATGAAGATATATGTTAATGTTTGTTTTCATTGATTCTGGTGGAGTACTGTGACAACTTATAGAGAAACTTGGAGAAATTTCCTTCTTTTTCTACTCACTTTATATATCTGCTTATCTTTGTGTAATTTTTAGTTGGTGTTTTGAACTCTTGCCTCTGTCCACAAAGTCTTCTGGTTCTCTATGACTTTCATTTATGCACTAAAGATTGAGTATTTTTTTTCTACTTGAAACTGTCAAATATTAACATTATTTGTTCTTTCCTTATATTCACCTACTGAACACGTGTTGGACTATCATGACTTTTGTTGGTATAGCCTATGATTGGATCTCCTTAAGTTTTCTTATGGATGAAGGCAGTGTTCCAGCAGTCTTATTTCTCTCAAAAAGTTTTTTATTTGAGAATTATTTTAATTTTATGTCCATTCTTCCTCCCTTTAGCTGCTAGGCCTCCTAAAGTATGAAGTTGTTTGTCTCTATCAGTTTATGAAATGACTTGCTTCAGAAAAATATTGAACACCTTCCATTTGTACCTCTTGAATTCTACATGGAAATACAGCAGTCTATCATTCACCTATAAATCTAGAAGTATTAAGTTGATACTTATTTATATTCTCATTAATAAAATTGAGTTTGAAAAAAGTTGGATATTGCCTAAGAAGACTGAACTAAATTTTGATTCAATATGAGCACATAAAAAATCACACAACGAGAAACTAAAAACTGATGAGAAAAAATGAAGGCAAACAGAAGGTACATTTATGTTTTCTATTTTATGTCAAAGTAGGCTTTTCTTATTGTAATTTGGTATTTGAGGCAAATTATATAATAATAACATTAAAAATGATTTAAAATTTCAAATTAAATCTTAATCTTATTAGATGCATTAGTAAGCTTGAAAGAACTTTTATCATACATAGTTAAAGCACAGTGACCAAAATAACTGAATAAGAAAGCATAGTATTCAGATATCTCTTGAAACATTTTCTGAAACATGTAAAATGGAGTTGTGAATTTTACTCCTAACTAAGAGTACAGAAGAAGCAAAGTAGGATTTACTAAAGGTAGAGTCACCTAAAAATAGATTATCCCAGAATGATAAATTAGAGACAATATTGGAATTATCAGATGCAGCATGTACATACTGTTTATGTATTTATTTAAATAAATAAAATACAATATTGAATAAATGCTAAAAACTTTAAAATCAAACTAAAAAGAGAATCAATAAATGGAGAATAAATTTAAATAGATAACAATTATAACAAAGAATTAAAGAGTTAGAAAACATGAAAGAGTCTAATATGAACAAATATCTTGCCAAGAATAAAAGATGTTGGGAATTAGAAAATTAAAATTAAAATTCATAAAAACAATAGCATCTAACCTGAAGATCAGTAAGCATAGTTAAAGTGGTGTTAGAGCCATAGAATTTGGGAGAAGAGGATAAAAATAATACTGAAATTTAGATCTAGAGAAGTTAAATATGCTTTTTCTGATCACTAAAATTTAATTATAGTATTCATAGATTCAAATATATATGATATATAGTTCCATATTAATAATGATAAAGTAGAATGAGGAAAGGTATAAAATTAATTCAAAATAAGTTAAGAATAGAGAGAAAACTAACCAATATTAATGGTATAAGATAGCTGAAATAATAACATTGAAAATGACTAAATATATCTATAATTACAAAATAATATGACAAAAATTAACAGGTATAATTTAAAAATTAGCTTTTAGAATATTTGAAGAACAAAGAATAAAAAAGTAGCAAGTTAATATAGTTGTATTTACAATCAATCAACAAATACATGAAAAAATGTTCAACATCTCTAATAATTAGAGTAAAGCAAATCAAGACTACTCTCAAATTTCCCAGTCAGAATGGCAGTTATCAAAAATACAGACAACAATAAATGTTGGCTAGGATGTGGGGGAAAAGGCACACTCATACATTGCTGGTGGGACTGCAAATTGGTGCAACCACTCTGGAAAGCAATATGGAGAGTCCTCAGAAAATTTGGAATGGAACCACCGTTTGATCCAGTTATCTCAATCCTCAGTCTATACCCAAAGGACTTAAAATCAGCACACTACAGTGACACAGCCACATCAATGTTTACAGCAGCACAGTCACAATAGCTAAATTGTGGAAGCAACCTAGATGCTTTTCAAAAGAAGAATGGAAGGGCTGGGATGTGGCTCAAGTGGTAGCGCGCTCGCCTGGCATGCGTGCGGCCCGGGTTCGATCCTCAGCACCACATACCAACACAGATGTTGTGTCTGTCTGCTGAAAACTAAAAAAAAAAAAGAAGAATGGAAAAAGAAACTGTGGTGTATATATACATAGTGTAATATTACTCAGCATTAAAAAAGAATAAAATTATGGCATTTAAAGGTAAATGGATGGAGTTGGAAAATATCATGCAAGCAAAGTAAGCCATGCATTAAATGTCCATTAATATTTGCTTTATATATTTAGGTTAATGCATATATATTTAAAATTGTTATGTCTTTTGATTACTTGACACCTTTTCCACTAAATAATCACATCAATAATTATTAACATTATTAATAATTAATTATTAATTTAAAATTAATTAATATTCATTATCTCTTGCAACAGTTTTTCTTGAGGCCTATTTTAATCTGATATAAATATCTTTTGGTTGCTATTGTCATGGAATATCTTTCTCCATCCCTTCTCTTCCAGTTTATGTAAATCCTTAAAGCTAAAATGTGTAACATTTAGGTATGATACATATTGTTGAATATGTCATACATGTTTTGATCTTGTATTTTTTTAACCAAAACAGGATTTGAGAGTTTAATCTCTTTACAGTCAAGGTTTTTATTCAGAGTAAAGACTTATTCCTGCCATTTTGTTAATTTTTCTCTGATTGTTTTATGAATTCTTTGTTTCTTTCTTCCCCTCTTGTTTACCTTTGTGGCTTTTTTTTTTCTATAATGCTAAGCTTGAATTCCATTGTCTTTCTTGTTTCTGAATCTGCTATAAACTCTTCTTTGTGATTACCATGGAGTTCACATAAAATACCTTAGAGTTATAACAGAATATGGTAAGCCTACAACAACTAAATTTGTTGCACATAAATACACTATAGATTTTTATCTTCCTCACTTCAACTTACATTGTTGCTGCTATAATTAACAACTTTTTAAATTTTATATTCCTTAGAAACTTATTGAATCTTTATGTTTTATCATTTTGAATTTTAATCATCATACTAGAGATATCAAAGATTTATATACCAACAAATTAATCATGAATATTCTTAATTTAACTATATGTTTATGGTTAGCATGTGTTTTATATTTTCATATGTTTTCATTATGTTAATTATTATCTTTTCATTTCTGATAGAGTAATTCCTTTAGGCATTTCTCATAAGACAGGTCTGGGGACAATGAATTTCCCAAGGTTTTGCTTTTCTGAGAAAGACTTTATTCCTTCATTTCTGAAGGACAATATTGATGAGTATCAGCCTACTATCTTGGCTTTTTGTTATTATCTGTTTTGTTTTAGTTTGTTTTAGGACTTTAAATATATCATCCCATTCTCTCCTGGCCTGAAAGATTTCTACTAAGAAAGCCATTGATTGTCAAATTATGTGTCCTTGCATGCAACTTGATACTTTTCCCCTAATTCATGCTTTTAAAATTGGGGGGGGGGGTAGGGGGTTGGAGATGTAGTTCAATAGTAGAGTGTTTGCCTAGCAAAATGCCAGGCTCTGGGTTTAATCCCATGCACCAGGAAAAAAAAAAAAAAACAGAACTCTCTTTGTCATTGAGTTTTAACATTTTGATTATATTGTATATGTAGTTGATAAGGACCTCTCTGGATTGCACATGTTAGAGAACTTTTGAGTTTCATGGATCTAGATTTCTACATTTCTCCCAAGACTTGGGAAGTTTTCAGTGATTATTTTATTAAATAAATTTTTTATGACTTTCTCTATCTGTTCTCTTTCTGGAACTCACATAATATGACTATTGGTTTACTTAACAATGTGTCATAAGTCCTATAGAACTTTCTTTATTATTCTCCATCCTTTTCTCTCCCTCCCACCCCATCTATCTATTCAAGTTATCTCTCTGGGCTATTTCAAAAGACTTCTCTACAAGTTCATAGATTATTTCATCTTGTTTAACCTAGAATACTGCTAAATCTTTCTATTGTATTTTTATTTTATTTATGAAATTCCTCACCTTTAAAATTTCTGTATAATTATTTTTTATGATATCTATTTTTAGTTGTTATTTAATTCCTCAATAAGTTCATGAATTGTTGATTTGGTTGAATTATCTATGTGTATTCTCTTGTGTATCACTGAAATTCCATAAGAAGTTATTTTTATTTCCGTTTCTCTCAATTCATCAATATCTATCTCTCCATCGTCAACTACTGAAAAATTAGTGTGTTCATTTGGTTGTGTAATGTTTCCTTACTTTCTAATGTTTCTTCTGTCCCTGCACATATATCTAATGGTAAAATCACATCCTCTAAATCTATAGAATGGCTTTAATAAAGACAGACCTAACTGCAGATGCACCCTAGGATATTGTTAGGGAAGGGTGTATTGGCTTTGGTTCTAGAGAGACAGCAGTGTAGTCTCTATGCAGCTTTTTCAGCAACAAATACATGTACCTCAATAATCTAGACAGTAAGAGTTTATGGAAATGGTGACACTGCATATTGTTAGATTTCTCAGTAGCAAGGATTTTAGTGGCCCTTGTCTTCTTCCCACAGAAGAGAGACTTGGTTGGGATACTCTACCTAGTGTTTCACTGACATAGACCACAAGCACCCACAGCAGTGCTGTATCTACAATATAGATGTTCAGAGAGTCTGTGCAGCTGGTATTGTAAGAACAGTATACTGCTAGACTACCATGCCACCTGTGGCATAGGAGCAAGTTCACTCTCTGAGGCATGGATATATTCAGCCCCCAACAAAGTCAAAGTCTGTGCCTCTAAGGCATACTTCAGTAACTCAATCCAATGGGGCAGAGATGTAGCTATAGTTCTGATCTTTAGAATTAGAGAGCAATATTGGCAGAGGTCCAGAGAATACGGGTGTTCCAGAGGTTTGGGCCCCATGGAGCAGGGTGTAGCTCCAATTCAGATCCCAGTGCAGACAAAACAGAGTGGTAACCTGGGCATCAGGATAGTAGGTAGTATATAATGTCGACTGTGAACACAGAAGTGGTGGGACTTACTAGTGACCCAGGCTCTACAAGACTGGGTGCAGAAGCAGTAGGCATGCAAAAATAGCACGACACTGCTATGTCTTGGGGTCTAGGGATGAGGTCATCTACTCTGGTAATTCCACTCCCCACGGAGGTGCGGTTCTTCAGCAGATCAGACTGTGGAGTGCTAGTCCAGTTCTGAGAAATTGACATTGGTTAGCTAAGACGGTGAGGTGGCACAGCTCAACCAAGGCCCAACTATTGCTGGTGGTGTACTAAGCCAGCTTAGGAGCCTAGAAGCAGAAGTGCTCTGGTGGGGCAGGGCTCTCTGTCCTCTAATGGCAGGTATACCCATTACCAGGAGATAACAAATGTAAATGGTGTGAGAGGTGCACCAGTCTGCAGTTTGGTTTTATTTTTATTTTATTTTATTGGTTGTTCAAAACATTACAAAGATTGCAGAATCACATTGGTTACACATTCACATTTTTACATAATGCCATATTGGTAACTGTTGTATTCTGCTACCTTTCCTATCCTCTACTATCCCCCCTCCCCTCCCCTCCCATCTTCTCTCTCTACCCCATCTATTGTAATTCATTTCTCTCCTTGTTTTTTTCCCCATTCCCCTCACAACCTCTTATATGTAATTTTATATATCATTGAAGGTATCCTTCCATTTCCATGCAATTTCCCTTTTCCCTCTCTTTCCCTCCCACCTCATGTCTCTGTTTAATGTTAATCTTTTCCTCCTGCTCTTCCTCCCTGCTCTGTTCTTAGTTGCTCTCATTATATCAAAGAAGACATTTGGCATTTGTTTTTTAGGGATTGGCTAGCTTAACTTAGCATAATCTGCTCTAGTGCGATCCATTTCCCTGCAAATTCCATGATTTTGTCATTTTTAGTGCTGCGTAGTACTCCATTGTGTATAAATGCCACATTTTTTTATCCATTCATCTATTGAAGGGCATCTGGGTTGGTTCCACAGTCTAGCAATTGTGAATTGTGCTGCTATGAACATCGATGTGGCAGTATCCCTGTAGTATGCTCTTTTAAGGTCTTCAGGGAATAGTCCGAGAAGGGCAATAGCTGGGTCAAATGGTGGTTCCATTCTAGCTTTCCCAGGAATCTCCATACTGCTTTCCAAATTGGCCGCACCAATTTGCAGTCCCACCAGCAATGTACAAGTGTACCCTTTTCTCCACATCCTCACCAGCACTTGTTGTTCTTTGACTTCAGAATGGCTGCCAATCTTACTGGAGTGAGATGGTATCTTAGGGTGGTTTTGATTTGCATTTCTCTGACTGCTAGAGATAGTGAGCATTTTTTCATGTACTTGTTGATTGATTGTATGTCCTCCTCTGAGAAGTGTCTGTTCAGGTCCTTGGCCCATTTGTTGATTGGGTTATTTGTTTTCTTATTGTTTATTTTTTTGAGTTCTTTGTATACTCTGGATATTAGGGCTCTATCTGAAGTGTGAGGAGTAAAAATTTGTTCCCATGATGTAGGCTCCCTGTTTACCTCTCTTATTGTTTCTCTTGCTGAGAAAAAACTTTTTAGTTTAAGTAAGTCCCATTTGTTGATTCTTGTTATTAACTCTTGTGCTATGGGTGTCCTATTAAGGAATTTGGAGCCCGACACCACAATATGTAGATCGGAGCCAACCTTTTCTTCTATCAGACGCATAGTCTCTGATTTGATATCAAGGTCCTTGATCCATTTTGAGTTAACTTTTGTGCATGGCGAGAGAAGAAATTTCATTTTGTTGCATATGGATTTCCAGTTTTCCCAGCACCATTTGTTGAAGATGCTATCCTTCCTCCATTGCATGCTTTTAGCCCCTTTATCGAATATAAGATAGTTGTAATTTTGTGGATTGGTTTCTGTGTCCTCTATTCTATACCATTGGTCCACCCGCCTGTTTTGGTACCAGTACCATGCTGTTTTTGTTACTATTGCTCTGTAGTATAGTTTGAAATCTGGTATCGCTACACCTCCTGATTCACACTTCCTGCTTAGAATTGCTTTTGCTATTCTGGGTTTTTTATTTTTCCATATGAATTTCATGATTGCTTTATCTATTTCTATAAGAAATGCCGTTGGGATTTTCATTGGCATTGCATTGAACCTACAGAGAACTTTTGGTAATATCGCCATTTTGATAATGTTAGTTCTGCCTATCCATGAAGTTTTATCTAATACCTTCTGTGCCAAACACAGTGTTAGGAACTGAGAAAATACAAATGAGTGAGGAATGGGAATGTGTTACAATCCACTGAGATAGAAAATGAGTATAATATCATCTGATATGACATTGAGATCGGGGCCCTCATCAATGTTTCTGTATTGCCTGTAGCATTTAATATGTCTACACAGTAGGATCAATAATGTTTAATGATTTCATTTAAGCACAAGAAATGTGTGTAGAGTGCTAAGAGGGACCTCAGACATAGAATTACTTTTTCTGTTTTCAAAGTGGATCTTAAAAATTTGAGTAGGAAACCTCTTCAGAAAAAAAAAAATGATGAATGCATTCTGAAGGGGAAACAGCATATAAAAATGCAGATATACGTGATGATTTAGTGAAGTGCAATAAGCATGGTGGTAATACATGGGAAGATAGAGATAAAGAAATATGAGGATGGAGAGGGAGTTGGGAAAATAGAGGACTTCTGAGTCTCCCTATTTTCAACTTTATCTTTTAGAATCTCTACATACATTGGTTGGGGATAATGACTAAACTTACATACTATTGACTCATGTATATATTTTAGTGAAAAAAAGTAGTTGTTAAAATAAATAAGTAAAGTGGTTTTATTTTTTTTAATCATTGGAATTCTTATTGGCTATATAAGAATGATTTGTTCAGAAAATTCTCCAAGTACTTTTTGACATGAAATTATAACTTACTTTATTTTTCATCATTATATAGAGAGAGCTCAGGTTTGGCAGGCAGTTTCCTAATTGCTTTAGCACATATGTTAACTCCATTCCTAATTGCCTAAAAGGTTTTAATGATGGAAAAACACCTTTTGAATATAAACATTATGGATAAGAAGTCTGTTTATCATTCCTACTTTATGCTTAGCAAAAACATAAAATAAAATTTCACACACATACAAAATTAACCATGGTATACTTAAATAGTGAAATTTTTTAAAATAGAAAATAGCAAGTTTTGAATTTGGAACACTTTCAGATTTTTAAATACTTTGTCATTCTACAAAATGATTTAGCACTGCCTTTGTAGACTGGGGGAAGGCTCTACATGAAGTGAATAAGGAAGAGAGATTATTACTAAGAAGTCATATGGACATGCAACTCTGATCTGATAACTCTCAGTAGCTGTTCTAAAATATTACTGTTCGACAGCGGACACTCTGCCGAGGCAGTCAGCGGCCACCATCCGGGAAAGCTGAAGGATACACCGCCACTCTCCTTCAGAGTGCAACATCAAAACAGGTCGGTGTCATTCAGCTCACCCCCCAGACAGCAGGAATTTGAATAAAATCTCTCCTAGGCTTGCCGGGAGAGGGAGTATCAAGCTGAGCCTCCATACAGACTAGGGGGAAACCAGAGACACCTGACCTCCAACCCCTCCTCCCAGTAGCAGCCAAAAGGAAACCTGGCTAGCCAGCGCTGGGGGAGGGGCAAGCAGAAAAAATCAAAGTGATAGAGTGCCAGGGATCCCAGCAGCCTGCAGCAGGGCCCGGAGAGCCAGGCCAACTGATTCGCGTGGCCTGCCCTGCGGCTACAGAAGGCGTGGCGCCTCAGTGAAGCCATTAATTGGCAAGCAGGAAGGTTAGGGAAGGCCATTAGGTGGAATCCCACCAGCCAAGCCCACACGGACCCTTGGGCCGAGCACGGGATCTCAGAAGGGGAAGGAAGCGGTACAGTCCCATCCCCCACAGCGGACACTCCACCGAGGCAGTCAGCGGCCACCATCCGGGAAAGCTGAAGGATACACCGCCACTCTCCTTCAGAGTGCAACATCAAAACAGTGGACACTCTATCCAGGCAGTCAGCGGCCACCATCCGGGAAAGCTGAAGAATACACCACCACTCTCCAACAGCTTGCAACATCAAAACAGCCAGCAGCAGGACCCCGGAGATCCAGGCCAACTGATTCGCGCGGCCTGCCCCGCAGCTACAGAAGGCATGGCGCCTCAGAGAAGCCATTAATTAGCAAGCAGGGAGGTTAGGGACTGCCATTAGGTGGAATCCCGCCAGCCAAGCCCACCGCCCACGCCCGGAACAGGCCCAGCGACCTGCCAGCATTGTAGTCACGACACCCCAATTGGAATAGGGACAGAGCAGAGCCGCCTTCCACTCCCGGAACAGGCCCAGAGAGCCGCCAGCGTGGTAGACACGTCACCCCAATTGGAGTAGGGGCACAGCCGCCACCCGCACCTGCAAGGGAGACTTTTCAAGTATACAAGAGCAACATAAATAAATAGGGGGTAAATTTCAAAACACAACAGTTGCACCAAGCAGAAAGAAACGCGAGCAGTATGAAAAGACAAGGAAAGAAAGGACCACAAGCAATGCAGGTCAACTCAACTTTAGAAGAGGTAATAGCTGCAACAGATGGAATATCAGATAAAGAGTTCAGGATATATATGCTTCAGATGATCTGGAGTCTCAAGGAAGACATGAGACAGCAAAATGAGACAATGAAAGATCACATTGACAAACAAATCCAGGAAGTAAAAGATCAATTTCACAGGGAGATAGAGGTAATAAAAAACAAACAAATTGAAATTCTAGAAATGCAGGAAACAATAAACCAACTTAAAAACTCAATTGAGAATACTACCAGCAGAGTAGATCACTTAGAAGAGAGAACATCAGACAATGAAGACAAAGTATTTCAACTGGAAAAGAACATAGACAGCTCAGCAAGTCTGCTAAGAAACCATGAGCAGAACATCCAAGAATTATGGGACAATATCAAAAGACCAAATTTAAGAGTCATTGGGATACAGGAAGGCACAGAGCTCCATTCCAAAGGAATAAACAGTCTATTCAGTGAAATAATACGAGAAAACTTCCCAGAATTGAAGATTGAGACAGAATCCCAAATCCTAGAAGCCTACAGGACGCCGAATGTGCAAAATCATAAGAGATCCACACCTAGACACATTATAATGAAGATGTCCAACATACAGAATAAGGAGAGAATTTTAAAAGCTGCAAGAGAAAGAAAGCAGATTACATTTAGGGGTAAACCAATCAGGATAACAGCTGATCTCTCAACACAGACTCTGAAAGCTAGAAGATCCTGGAATAACATATTTCAAACACTGAAAGACAATGGGCTCCAACCAAGAATCGTGTATCCGGCGAAATTAAGCTTCAGGTTAGAAGATGAAATTAAAACCTTCCACAATAAACAAAAGTTAAAAGAATTCGCAGCTAGAAAACCATCTCTTCAAAAAATCCTTGGCAAAACATTACAGGAAGAGGAAATGGAAAACAACATTGAAAACCAACAATGGGAGGTAGGACAGTAAAGGGGGGAAAGTAGTCAAAGAGGATAACAAATCAGGTTTAGTAACATCAATAAACAAATATGGATAGAAGAACAAACCATATCTCAATAATAACCCTAAATGTTAATGGCTTAAACTCACCAATTAAGAGACACAGGCTAGTAGAATGGATCAAAAAACAAGACCCAACAATATGCTGTCTACAGGAGACGCATTTGATAGGAAAAGATATACATAGACTGAAGGTGAAAGGTTGGGAAAAATCATATCACTCATATGGACCGCGGAAACAAGCAGGAGTGTCCATACTCATATCTAATAAAATAGATTTCAAGCCAAAGCTAATCAAAAGGGATATAGAAGGACACTTCATACTGCTCAAGGGAACCATACACCAACAAGACATAACAATCATAAATATATATGCCCCAAATAATGGTGCAGCTGTATTCATCAAGCAAACTCTTCTCAAGTTCAAGAGTCTAATAGACCAACATACAATAATCATGGGAGACTTCAACACACCTCTCTCACCACTGGACAGATCTTCCAAACAAAAGTTAAATAAGGAAACTATAGAACTCAATAACACAATTAACAACCTAGACTTAATTGACATATATAGACTATACCACCCAACATCAAGTAGCTACACTTTTTTCTCAGCAGCACATGGAACCTTCTCAAAAATAGACCATATACTATGTCACAGGGCAACTCTTAGACAATACAAAGGGGTAGAGATAATACCATGCATCTTATCTGATCATAATGGAATGAAACTGAAAATCAATGATAAAAGAAGAAAGGAAAAAGCAAGCATCACCTGGAGAATGAACAATAGGTTGCTGAGTGATCAATGGGTTTTAGAAGACATCAAGGAGGAAATTAAAAAATTCCTAGAGTTAAATGAAAACACAGACACAACATATCGGAATCTATGGGACACATTGAAAGCAGTTCTAAGAGGAAAATTCATTGCTTGGAGTTCATTCCTCAAAAAAAGAAAAAACCAACAAATAAATGATCTCATACTTCATCTCAAAATCCTAGAAAAAGAAGAGCAAAACAACAGCAAAAGAAGTAGAAGGCAAGAAATAATTAAAATCAGAGCTGAAATTAATGAAATTGAAACAAAAGAAACAATTGAAAAAATTGACAAAACTAAAAGCTGGTTCTTTGAAAAAATAAATAAAATTGACAGACCCTTAGCCATGCTAACGAAGAGAAGAAGAGAGAGAACCCAAATTACTAGCATACGGGATGAAAAAGGCAATATCACAACAGACACTTCAGAAATACAGAAGATAATCAGAAATTACTTTGAATCCTTATACTCCAATAAAATAGAAGATAGTGACGGCATAGATAAATTCCTTGAGTCCTATGATCTGCCCAGATTGAGCCAGGAGGATATAGACAACCTAAACAGACCAATAACAATAGAGGAAATAGAAGAAACCATCAAAAGACTACCAACTAAGAAAAGCCCAGGACCGGATGGGTATACAGCAGAGTTTTACAAAACCTTTAAAGAGGAACTAACACCAATACTTTTCAAGCTATTTCAGGAAATAGAAAAAGAGGGAGAACTTCCAAATTCATTCTACGAGGCCAACATCACCCTGATTCCGAAACCAGACAAAGACACATCAAAGAAGGAAAACTACAGACCAATATCTCTAATGAACCTTGACGCAAAAATCCTCAATAAAATTCTGGCGAATCGGATTCAAATACATATCAAAAAAATTATACATCATGATCAAGTAGGATTCATCCCTGGGATGCAAGGCTGGTTTAATATACGGAAATCAATAAATGTTATTCACCACATCAATAGACTTAAAAATAAGAACCATATGATCATCTCAATAGATGCAGAAAAAGCATTCGACAAAGTACAGCATCCCTTTATGTTCAAAACGCTAGAAAAATTAGGGATAACAGGATCATACCTCAACATTGTAAAAGCAATCTATGATAAGCCACAGGCCAGCATCATTCTAAATGGAGAAAAATTGAAGGCATTCCCTCTAAGATCTGGTACAAGACAGGGATGCCCTCTCTCACCACTTCTGTTCAACATAGTCCTCGAAACACTGGCCAGAGCAATTAGACAGTCAAAAGAAATTAAAGGCATAAAAATAGGAAAAGAAGAACTTAAATTATCACTATTTGCAGATGATATGATTCTATACCTAGCAGACCCAAAAGGGTCTACAAAGAAGCTATTAGAGCTAATAAATGAATTCAGCAAAGTGGCAGGATATAAGATCAACACGCATAAATCAAAGGCATTCCTGTATATCAGCGACAAATCCTCTGAAACGGAAATGAGGACAACTACTCCATTCACAATATCCCCCCAAAAAATAAAATACTTGGGAATCAACCTAACAAAAGAGGTGAAAGATTTATACAATGAAAATTACAGAACCCTAAAGAAAGACATAGAAGAAGACCTTAGAAGATGGAAAAACATACCCTGCTCATGGATAGGCAGAACTAACATCATCAAAATGGCGATATTACCAAAAGTTCTCTATAAGTTCAATGCAATGCCAATCAAAATCCCAACAGCATATCTTGTAGAAATAGATAAAAGAATCATGAAATTCATATGGAATAATAAAAGACCCAGAATAGCAAAAACAATACTAAGCAGGAAGTGTGAATCAGGCGGTATAGCGATACCAGACTTCAAACTATACTACAGAGCAATAGTAACAAAAACAGCATGGTACTGGTACCAAAACAGGCGGGTGGACCAATGGTACAGAATAGAGGACACAGTAACCAATCCACAAAACTACAACTATCTTATATTTGATAAAGGGGCTAAAAGCATGCAATGGAGGAAGGATAGCATCTTCAACAAATGGTGCTGGGAAAACTGGAAATCCATTTGCACCAAAATGAATCTGAATCCCTATCTCTCGCCGTGCACAAAAGTTAACTCAAAATGGATCAAGGAGCTTGATATTAAATCAGAGACACGGCATCTGATAGAAGAAAAAGTTGGTTATGATCTACACGCTGTGGGATCGGGCTCCAAATTCCTCAATAGGACACCCATAGCGCTAGAGTTAACAAATAGAATCAACAAATGGGACTTACTCAAACTAAAAAGTTTTTTCTCAGCAAAAGAAACAATAAGAGAGATAAATAGGGAGCCTACATCCTGGGAACAAATCTTTACTCCACACACTTCAGATAGAGCCCTAATAACCAGAATATACAAAGAACTCAAAAAATTAGACAATAAGATAACAAATAACCCAATCAATAAATGGGCCAAGGACCTGAACAGACACTTCTCAGAGGAGGACATACAATCAATCAACAAGTACATGAAAAAATGCTCACCATCGCTAGCAGTCAGAGAAATGCAAATCAAAACTACCCTAAGATACCATCTCACTCCAGTAAGACTGGCAGCCATTAGGAAGTCAAACAACAATAAGTGCTGGAGAGGATGCGGGGAAAAGGGCACTCTTGTTCATTGCTGGTGGGACTGCAAATTGGTGCAGCCAATTTGGAAAGCAGTATGGAGATTTTTCGGAAAGCTGGGAATGGAACCACCATTTGACCCAGCTATTCCCCTTCTCGGTCTATTCCCTAAAGCCCTAACAAGAGCATGCTACAGGGACACTGCTACATCGATGTTCATAGCAGCTCAATTCACGATAGCAAGACTGTGGAATCAGCCTAGATGCCCTTCAATAGATGAATGGATAAAAAAAAATGTGGCATTTATACACTATGGAGTATTACTCTGCATTAAAAAATGACAAAATTATAGAATTTGGAGGGAAATGGATGGCATTAGAGCAGATTATGCTAAGTGAAGCTAGTCAATCTTTAAAAAACAAATACCAAATGACTCCTTTGATATAAGGGGTGTAAACAAGGACAGGGTAGGGACGAAGAGCTTGAGAAGAATATTTACAGTAAACAGGGATGAGAGGTGGGAGGGAAAGGGAGTGAGAAGGGAAATTGCATGGAAATGGAAGGCGATCCTCAGGGTTATACAAAATGTCATATAAGAGGTAAGGAGGGGTAAGTCAAGAGAATACAAATGGAAGACATGATTTACAGTAGAAGGGGTAGAGAGAGAAAAGGGGAGGGGAGGGGAGGGGAGGGGAGGGGGGATAGTAGACAATAGGACAGACAGCAGAATACATCAGACACTAGAAAGGCAATATGTCAATCAATGGAAGGGTAACTGATGTGATACAGCAATTTGTATACGGGGTAAAAGCGGGAGTTCATAATCCACTTGAATCAAACCATGTAATATGATGTATTAAGAACTATGTAATGTTATGAACGACCAATAAAAATAAATAAATAAATAAATAAATAAAATAAAATATTACTGTTCTCTGCAGGGCCAAATTCTGTTTAGTGGTTTTAATTTCATTGTGAAACTTGAAATTAAATAATTACTGAAGCTAAATTTTCAGAAATAAAAACAGCAAAATTCCTAATAAAATGATGTACAAATACTAGCTATTCTAAACAAATGATAAAATAGAAATGAGTATTCTTGCTTTCCATAAAATATCCTCACTGGAGAAGAAAATGTTTGTAGAAAATGTGCACCAAAAACTCATTGGTATTTATGAACAAATTATGTTTTTATAGTATTTATCTTTTTCTCAAATTCAAATATAATATTGTAGAAAAGCAGCATTAAATTAATTTTAGAATTGTAAGTCAATAAGAGTAGTCCTTTACATTTTTTTTCCATTTAAAATATAATTGAAGATATTGAAGGCATCAACAAATTTCTAGAGTCATATGATTTTCCAAAATTGAATCAGGATGATGTATACAATTTAAACAGACCAATTTCAAACAATGAAATTAAAGATGTCATCAGAAACCTACCAACCAAGAAAAGTCCAGGACTGGATGGATACACAGCTGAGTTGTACAAGCCTTTAAAGAAGAAATAATACCAATATTTTTCAAGTTATTTCATGAAATAGAAAAAAGAGGAAGCACATCCAAACTCATTCTATGAGGCCAATATCACCCTGATTCCCAAACCAGGCAAAGACATATCAAAGAAAGAAAACTTCAGACCAACATCTCTTAATGACCATAAATGAAAAAATTATCAATAAAATTCTGGCAAATCTAATACAAAAACATATCAAAATGATCATGCACCACAATCAAATGGGGTTCATTCCAGGGATGAAAGATTAGGTCAGCATACAGAAATCAATAAATGTAATTCATCACATCAATTGACTTAAAGATAAAAATCATATGATCACCTCAAACAATGCAGAAAAAGCATTTGACAAAATATAGTACCCATTCATGTTCAAAACACTAGAAAAACTAGGTATAACAGGAACATATCTCAATATCACAAAAGCTATCAATGCTAAACCTCAGGTCAACATCATTCTAAATGGAGAAAAATGAAAGCATTCCCTCTAAAAACTGGGACAAAACATGGATGTCCTCTTTCACCACTTCTATTTAACATATTTCTTGAAACACTGACCAGAGCAATTAGACAGATGAAAGAAATTAAAGGGATACAGATAGGAAAAGAAGAACTCAAATTATCACTATTTGCCAACTATATGATTCTATACCTAGAAGACCCAAAACATTCCACCAGAAAACTTCTAGAACTAATAAATGAATTCAGCAAAGTAACAGGATGCAAAATCAGCATCCGTAAATCAAAGGAATTTCTGTATATCAGTGATAAATTCTCTTAAATAGAAACAAGGAAAACTACTCATTTACAATAGCATCAAAAAAAATAAAATAAAATACTTGGGAATCAATGACAGAGGTGAAAGACCTCTACAATGAAAACTAAAAAACACTAAAGAAATAAATTAAAGAAAACCTTAGAAGATGGAAAAATATACTCTGTTCTTGGATAGGCAAAATTAATATTGTCAAAATGACCATACTATCAAGAGCACTATACAAATTTAATGCAATTCCAATCAAAATCCAATGATATTCCTCATAGAAATAGAAAAAGCAGTCATGAAATTCATCTGGAAAAATAAGAGACCCAGAATAGTTAAAGCAATCCTTAGCAAGCAGAGTGAAGCAGGTGGCATCACTGTACCAGACCTGAAACCATACTACAGAGCAATAGTAAAAAAAAAAAAAAAAAAAAAAAAAAAAAAAAAAAAAAGTGGTTATGCAAAATTTATATATAGGAAAACAAAAATGATCATAATATCTAGTATTTACTTTAAATGAATCATGTACACAAATTGAGAGGGAGAATTATATGTTGGAGGTATTCATATAAAAATGAAATCTTATAAATACATCAAATGGATCCCTAAAAAAAACAAAGTATTGAGTTGCTAAGATATCAGCATCCAAAGTTATATATCCAGAGAACATAAAATTGTATTTTTCAAAATATATTTGCCATAAGGACAAATCTGTCCTTATAAGTCACATAGAACATTCAGCAAAATAGCTATTGCCTGACAGTTCACAACAGCTGTATGTAGCTTTAAATATTAAAGCTATATACAATGTGTATCCAAGAGAATGATGGTGCTAATCAGATCCATAAAGCAAACTTGTTCATGTGTTCTTTCTTTTTCACCTGCTGAACTTTAGCTTATATGGAACAGAGTGCCCATTTCTCTCTGAGATATCTGTAAGACTACTTTCTAGAGTTCAGTTCTAAAAGACAGCAATTTCTGAGAGTTTCTGTGGTGACATTTGTATGTTCCCATTTGAATATTCCTGGGGTACAGGCCCAGTCACTGTCAGCTGATGCAGAAGACTCAGAACTTCCAGGGGTTCTGCTTCCTTGAAACAGAGATACTACACAAGAATAAGTAAAATGCAAGTGCTGAAACAAACATTTTGACAGTGATTATATTTAACTCCTGGGAAAATTACTTTTCACTTTTCAATATTTGTTATAGACCACAAAGAATCCACAAAAATATAAGGTGCTACCCAGGGATTGATCACAATAAAGCTTGATACTTTTTACATCCAAAGCAGACACTTAGGCTGCCAAAACAGCTTTCTCCTGAGGGTATTGCTTTCAGCTTTGGAAGCAGAGATACTGGGAAAGTGACTCACAGACTCATAAGAATATTTAGAAATAACTTCAGACCATTAGTTGACCATTAGCTGTCCAAGCATGCCATAAAGATTCTCAACTTCTGGAATTTTTTGCATGGAAAATAAGCATCTGTATATTTACATAAAAGCAGAGGAGTTTATTGTGTAGCTATATTTATGGTTACAGGGGGAAAAATCTAAAATTCCCTGAATATCTTTCAATAGAGAAATATTTGAAACAATATAGTATTACTGAATATGTAACATTATGCCATTGAAATAAATGGGTTTAGTGTCTGCTAAATGTTGTCCATTATACATTGTTAAGAAAAAAAAAACACATTGTAATGTATGTTTCGACAAGCATGGGGAAAAGTATGGATGGTACACTTAAAATAATTAATATTTTCTTCTTGAAGAAGGGTGAGAATAGGAAACAAGAGGACTTAGAGGAATAAAATATAAGATTACATTGGAGAAAAATATATGATATAATGTGACATATTGTTATGGTTTAAATATGAGATGTCTCCCAAAAGCTCATATGTGAGATAATGCAAGAAAGTTTAGGGGTGAAATAATTGGGTTATGAGAGCATTAACTTAATCAGTTTATTAATCTCCAGATAGGGATTAACAGGATGATACCCATAGACAGATGGTGTGTGGCTGGAGGAGCTGGGTTATTTATTGATGGTGTGCCTATATATTTCATCCCAGGTAAGTGACATTCATTCCCTCAGCTTCTCTATTTCTCCTTTCTGGTGTAATTTTCTAAATCACTTTCCTCTGTCACACTCTTCCAACATGATATATGATGCCCTGCCTTACCTCAGGCCCTGAGAAATGGTGTTGGCAATCTAAGGATTGAGCCTCTAAAATTGTGAGCCCCAAACTAAACTTTTCATCCTCTAATTCTTGTCAGGTCTTTCACAGCAATGAGAAAGATAACTAAAACACAAATTGGTACCAAGAAGTGGGGTCATTGCTGTGACTAACCTGACCATGTGGTTCAGAAGCCTTTGGAGATTTTTGGAATTTGTGGGAGGTATTTTGAAAAGTTTAGAGACATAAGCTTGCAAAGTTTTATAGTGTTGTAAAAGAGCTTAATGGGCAATACTCATGGGAGTTCAGAAGACCAGAATGCTGAAGGACTGTGGACAGTGAATAATGGGCTCATAAGATTTCAGAGGAGAAGGAAAACCCTATTGGAAATTGAACTATAGTCCATTCACTTAAGAAGTTGTCTTCATGTTGCCCATGTCTTCAGATTTTGTGTGAAGCTTAATTTAAAGGTGATGGACTAATTAATCTGGTGGAGGGACTTTCAAGGCAACACAGCCTTTAGGCAGTGGCATGGATGATGATGCAGCTTTTAGATAAGTCTATTATGATAACCAGGAGTAAAGAGTTAAGCAGAAATATTTGAAAAACTTTCAGTTTAGCCAGAAAACTGAATAAAGCTAGGACCAAGGGAAATGTGGTTGTTAAAGACATTACAACCACCAAAAAATTGCTAAAGACTTTGCCCAGAGACAATAGGGAAGATGGCTTATTAGTATCTCTGGAATTGGCAAGACCACACCCATCTCAGGCTCAAGGATATAAAAGTAAAAATTCCTTTGAGAAAATACTGGTGGGGCACCTTGCTTCCACAGGAGGGCCTAGGAAGTTGTTTCACCATGCTCAGCTACCCAAGCAAGCAGAGGGTGCTGTATCCATTTTATCCTGGAGTTTTGGTTACTGCTTGAGATGGTAGCTGCCCTTGGCAGAAACCACAAGGTGCTGGTTTTGCAAAACTGCAGGATGCTGGAGTTAGGGGGTTGCGGAAGCTTTCACAGATATTTCAAAGGAAGACGTTGGAGTCCAGGCAGTCCCTGCAGGCTGCCCCTGAGAGGGCAATGTATGGAGAAGTGAGAGGAAAGTCCAAGCTGCAGTGGAGATTCCCCAAGATTAAGATAAGCCAGTACTGTGGAACGTGTGCAGAGGAAAGCTACAGGAATTGAGCATAGACAAGCCAACAGAGAAGCTGTTGACTGGAACAAGCAAAGCCATAAGAATAAAGCTGCACAAGCCTTTTGGAGAGAACACCACAATGCCATGTGCTCCAGGTAGCAGACATGAAACTACAGGACTTGTTTGCCCAGCTGAAATTTGGTCTTGTTTTGATCCCATTCTTTCTTTCCATGCCTCTATTTACTCCTTTTGGAATATAAATATGTATTTTGTGTCTTTATATATTGTCTATGTATAACTTGATTTTGTTTTTTATAGGAGTTCATGCTGAAAGTTTGCCTTGAGTCTCAGAGGAGACTTTGGACTTGGACTTTTGGGTAATCTCAGAACTGTTAAGACTATGTCCTTAACTTCATCAATGCATTAATCCCCTTATAGGGATTAACTGGTTGGTAACTATAGGCAGGTGGGGTATGGCTGGAGGAGGTGGATAATTGAGGATGTGACTTTGGGGTATATATTTTATCCCAGGTGAAGGGAATCTCTCAGCTGCTTTTCTCCACCACACACTTCAGCTCTGATGTTCTGCCTCACCTCAGGCCCTGAGGAATGGAGTAAGCCATCTATGGACTAAGATCTCTGAAGCTATGAACACCAGATAAACTTTTCATCCTGTAAAATTATTCTTCTTATGTCTTTTGGTCACAGCAGCAAAACAATTGACTAAAACAATTATTAAGTTCAAATGTGGAAAACTGTGGCATTTATACTAAAAGTGTATGTGTAAACAAGAAGTAAATAATAAGAACATATAAAAACATAGATTTGAATTAATTATGCAGTTTAGGTTACTTTTTTACTTAAATTTCTTTAGTGATATTAATATACTCTTTTAAAAGTACACTGATTCCTCAATTCTACTGCTAGATTCTCAGGGATTTATATACTGTATTTTTATTAGTGCATTAAAGTTATACATAATAATGGGGCCTTTATAACAATAATATAAGCATGGAATATAATTTGCTCTACTTCAGTCCCCAATGTTTAACCTCTCTTTCCTTTCCTCCCTTCCCTTATTCCCCTTCCTCTAGTGGTGTTCCTTTTATTTATTTATAGTTTTTCTTTATTAGTGCTTTATGGAAATACCATAAAGATAAAATTCATTATGGTTTTATTAATATATTTCATAGTATAGTGTGGTCAATTTAATTCCATCCTTTATAACTTTTCTTGTCTTTCCACCCTCCTCCTCTTTTTTCTTCTTCTACTTCACTGATTTTTTTTTAAAAAAATGTTTATTCTTAAGTTTTAGGTGAACAGAATATCTTTATTTTACATTTATGTGGTGCTGAGGATTGAACCCAGTGCCTCATGCATGCTAGGCAAGCACTCTACCACTGAGCCTCTACTGCTGAGCCACAACCCCAGCCCATACTCCACTTATTTTTAAACTAGTTTTGGAAGTGCTTTCTGATTCAACATAATCAAAATATAAGAGAACCAAGTGCTTTCAGTTGTTCTTGAAAAAGTATACAAATACATTCACAGAATGCATATTTATCATCAATGTTTCCATATTTCCCACCTACAGGTATTAAAAACCGAACAACTTAGTATTAGATTTATCAGCAAACCCTGAGTTCAGTGTAGCAGAATTATGTGGATTTAATAGAGAGACACGCAGAGCATTATATACCAACCTTACTGACCACTTGTCTTGAAATGTGTATTGAGGGCCATGGAGGGGAAACTGTGCTGCTTATTATTATGATGGCTTATTATTCCACTTTCTGCTCACTGTGATTCCTTTTAGGAACTCTTCCTTCATTACCTTCAAAAGCTATAATGTCTTTTTTTTTTTTTTTGAGAGAGAGAGAGAGAGAGAGAGAGAGAGAGAGAGAGAGAGAGAATTTTAATATTTATTTTTTAGTTTTAGGCGGACACAACATCTTTGTTTGTATGTGGTGATGAGGATCGAACCCGGGCCGCACGCATGCCAGGTGAGCGCACTACCACTTGAGCCACATCCCCAGCCCTATAATGTCTTAATACTTGTTCCAGTCTCCTTTCCATAAAATTTACTCCCCCCAAACAAAAAGGACCTAGAACACTAAGATGTAAATTACTAATAAAGTTAGTTCTTATTAATTTCTACTTCAAGAATTTTTAATTTGATGGTTACTAAGTGTCCGAGTTCTTAGCCTACTATCAAATCATTGGGACAAACTTAAAAGAACAAATTTCTGTTTCTGAATTTTAATAGTTTATAAGAAATGTGACTTGATAATGATTGTAGACAGAGGTTGTTCCTACTGAGCTCAGAGGCTATGTTTAGAAATTGCCAATATTTAAAACAGGGAAACTTTACTGGCCATTTAATGTGTGGCAGGAAAAAAGATAAAATGGATATGGTTCATATGGATGCAAGATTAAGATAAAGAACAAGGAATCCTTTCTCAATCAATGAATCAAGATGCTATTATAGGGGCACACCCTCCTCAGCCATCTTTAATAATTTCTGGGCATTTGAAGTAGAACTGCAGGACTAGCAGAGAAGGATCATATACTACAATTTGTTAATGAGGTAAAGCTTCCACTGAAAACTGGCACAGGACAGAAGGTGAGGGACAACAGACAGGTCTGAAAGAGATAAAAATTTTTACTGAGCCACGCATAAAAATGCCCTTTTTACTTCCTACCTAAATTTTGTAAACCAGTTCATGGATAAGAAGAATTAAACTTTTATTAAAGCTCTTCTGAATGTCAATTTCAGTTGTTGTTATATATAAAGTATTTATATCGTAGTAAATTATCTAGCACTAAATCTATTTTAAGAGAGGAGGAGAAAGCAATCTTTTGTTGCTTTTACAAAATTTCAAGTTGTAAAACCCTTTAACCCTTCTATTTTGTTAATGCTTTTCAGTTCAGCATATCCTGGTTTAGGAATCCATCAAAATTCTGGTATCCAGAATGGGTAATTGAGGTAAGCACACCAATTAGAAAAATGTTTTCCTAAACTATTTATTCCTAAATTACTTCCTCATTACAGACTCACACAAGCTGAAGAAAACTTTAATTTTTTTAATATAAGGGAGCAATGAGGAAGCAGAGATATGCAAGGGTTTCCTAAGAGGATAATTCTCTCCTCTACCACAGAATAAAAATAATCAATTTGTATGCCACAATTTCAATACTCTTGTTAGCTAATTAAACAGACTATTTGTTTCCCTTTATGAGAAACACAAAAGTAGATAGAAATAAATGGACTAATCCAATTTTAAGCTCACAGAACATATATCTGCTCAACATTCTGATTGTAAATGACAAAAGCTTACTCAAACTAAATCAGACAGATAGGGAAATATATTGATTCTTGGAACTAAAATGTAGGAATTGTTCTGTAGAGCTAAGCTCTAATGATCAATAAAAACTAGGGTGTAGAATCCACTAGGCCTCTCTCTCAGCCTTTATTTCTGACTCTCTCTTTAGATTGTCTTTATTTTTTCTAACTGTCCCATGGAGTAGAAATGGCCACCAACAACTCCAGAGTATATTCTCTTCCAGGGGAGGTCTAAAACACAGCCAACATAGTCACAAGTTCTAAAATACTAGGGAAAGGATCTGATTCACCTAACTTCAGATAGATGCCTCCAAATGAATCTTTTAAAAAAGTAATCTCTTTTAAAAGTACATTGATTCCTCATACAGGGTTTGAAAGTGAGATAACACACACTCTAACTGTATTATTAGCAGGAACATTTCTTAGAAGCAGGGGGATGGGAAAGCTATAACATTCATGAAACTTGAATTGAAAATTAAAAATTCTGTCTGGGTTGTAAGAGGTTTTATGTTGTGTGTGTGTGTGTGTGTGTGTGTGTGTGTGTGTGTGTGTGTGTGTGTGATGAACAAGAGGAAAGAGAAGAAGCGGGGAGAGGTAAAATCAGCACAATAATGGCATTGGAGAAAGCACATATTCAGCATAGCCTAGAATTACAAATGCTGAGGAATGAGTTTCACCCACTGAAAGATAAGATCATTAAGCAGAATGATGTTCAGGCAGATTCTGGTAGTAAATGGAATAAGTTCCATAATGAGTTGAGGAAATAAGAGATGTGACTATTTCAGTACTTCTTTTGAAGTCATAAAGACAGTAAAAAACAAAAATACGTCAATATGGATCCACGCATCTGTAGGATTTTTCATTTGACTTTATCTTTTGAGAACATATATTGAATGGAAAACTATGGTTTAGAGGGCACAGTAGAGTCTAGTTTGTGAATTATTTCATAGATTATAGAAGAAATAAGTTTTAAATTTTATTACCTCAATTTAAAAATACTACTTTTCTGATCTGTGCAGCTGTTGCTTCTTTGACACTTACCCAAGCACAGAAAATTTTCCACATATGTTTTCCTATGCTTAATCATTTTCTAATCTACTTCAGTATGTAAAACACTATTCCAGGCACTCTCTAACAGTTCCTGCCCTGGATATTTCAATGGATAGAGAACAAATATGACATTCTCCTTTATTTCTATTCTTGATGCCAAGACAACAAATAAACTTGAGATCTCTTAATATAATTGTATCAACTGAAGGAAGAGTAGTGAATCAGATACCAAGAGAGACTGAAGGATAGAGAAGACTAAACAGCAGGAAGGAGCAGCCAGAGAGGTAGAAGAGAATCTATCTAGAGATATGTTGTGAGAATGCAGAGAGTTCCTTTGTTTGAGTGTGGTGAATTAAGTAAAATACTACAGTGAAGACAAATAAGGTAAAGACTAAACCCTGTCCACTGGATTTAACAACCACAAAGTTTTTGGTGTTTTGGAAGAGGAGAACACCAGTGGAAAAGTTCACACAGAAGAAGTTGAAGCTCAATTTCAAAAAGTTGAGCAAAGCCTAAACAGCAAATATAAACTATACTTTCCAGAATCTCAGCTTTTTAATACAGAAGAAACAAGAGGATAGATGTGGATGCATCTCAAAACATAGAAAAAGGTCTGGAAAAGAGAAGAGAATAAGCAGTGCCCAGGACCCTGGGCACAGCATAGAGAGGCTATAGCAGGATCTAAGCTTAAAATGCTGAATGGAGATTCCTTTCCATGAGAAAGAAGAGGAGGGAAATGGAGGGATGAGGATGGATGCAAACACAATGCCTAAATTACATTATGAATATAGGAAGTTAAGAAAATTCAGACACAGTTTATCGAATCTTAGGGAAGAAAGAAGTTCCCCCCGAGATGTTAAATGAGAGGAAAAAAATTGAGTATAGGAGTTATATATGTTCCCTGCCCATTTTGGATGATAAATGAAAAATCTGTTTCTGGCTCATCTGCATGCTTGACTTTCTATTCACCCTAAATGCTTGGCTGACATTGCTAGGGGACAGAAGATTGAAACTACTAGTTATGATTGCAATGGTCTCAATGCTCTGAAGACTCTAGGCTCAAGGTTCAAAATGGAAAATAGTAGTGAATGAAAGAACAGAAAACAAATTTGGAGGCTTTGTTAATGTTGAAATAGGGAGGGGTGTAAATGCTATTAAGTAATGTAGCCAGTAGAGGTGAGACATTAAAGTTGGCTTTTTTTTTTTTCTTTTCTTTTTTCTTTTTCTAGTACTGGAGATTGAACTCAGGCCTTCAGACACGCTAGACAAGCACTCTATCATTGAGCTACATCTACATCCCTGTGTTAAGTTTTAAGAAATAGCTCAGTAAAGAATGATGTCAGAGTCAAAGGTGTTGCTATTTAGAAGGGTGGCTGAACTTTAGCAAAGGTCAAAATATTTGGAATCCAGAGATTAAGAAGCTTTGAGGCTAAGGTTTCAGATGAGTCAACTACATGATTGTTGAGGTCACCTAAGATAACCCACATAAGAACTAGAAAAGTCTATAAGATAGATGTCAAAGCCCTTGGTAATTTAGGGATAGACATTTCCATTTGGTGTATGGCACTGACAACAAAGGTAGAGAAAGAGAGGCTTTGCTTAGGGGAAATCAACCTTTCAAAGAGGAAAGGACAAGGAAAAGCCTTGATCTAGAAGTCATGATAAGAAGGAGGAGAAGCTAGAAGAATACTACTATGAGCTCTGGACTCTGCAGGACAATAAGGGGCTCTGAGAGGTCCCTACTTCAGGGATGCGCAGGCTCCATTAAGGCAAAGAGAAGGAAAGAGTAAACAGTTTAAAATAAGTTTGTTATTATCCTTTTGTTTCTTTTTGCTAGTTTTTATAAAGGCATGAGGATACCCAAATCAATAACATAAAAGGTTGGAAGGAAGATCAGTACACACATATACTCCCACTATTTTGGGGGAGTTTCCTCATTGGCATTTTGTTTAATATCTTTGTATTGTTTCCTTACTTGATAATATGATAACATTTGGGGGGAACATTTTTCTATTAATCAGATATTGTTTAAGAATCTTTGCAACACATGTTAAATGTTATAGGATTCCTTAATAGATATATGTTCTTTGATTTTAAAAATTAGCTGATACACCTTTATATCCCTCATAGCACTTAACTGTTTCCTACCAATAATTTCTTAGCAATTTTTGTTGAAAGTGCACACATGCAAATAATTTTAGAATATATGTAAAAAGTTAGTAATTAACATATCAATCAGTGTGGGATAAGTCATATTCCACAGAGAATGTGGATTGCCCCCAATAATGATTCTTTTCTTCCCTAGAGATAGACATTTCCATTTAAACTGGATACCAGTGGCTCATAATGGAGGCTACGTTTTCCAACCATGTGAAGATGTGATTAAGTTCTGGCCAACAGAGGGCATGAAAACGATTATTTGAAAATTCTAGGAAGCTTTCTAAAAGGAAAGGCACATGTTCTCTGTTTCTTTCCTCTGCCTGGAATATGGATACTATGAGCTCAACAGTATTAACAACCATGAGGTAACACATGTATACTGTGTGAGAGGCCAGGTAGTAGAAGCAACACTTTGAGGATATGCACAGGACACCTCCTAGGCATCCCCATCCCCTTGCATTATAAAATGAGACGACATATTGTTAAGCCACTTCTCACAGATCTGAATTTTCTGTTAATGTATCTTAAATGGAATCTTAACTGATATCATTGAGACTATCTAGGTTAAGTGTAGTTTTAGAAAAAAAATAGATTTTCAGGCTAATCTGAAAAATAGTTAATTATTACAATGTAAACAGTTGTTGCTTGTTTTTATCTATAGAGACAACATTTTTTTCTTTTCGTGATGTAAAAAAGTACTATATATGACTTTTTGCTCTGATAACTTTCATCTTTGTGTTTGGGGTAAAAGTTAAAATCTTCTATTAGAAATTATTTGTAGCAAATTATAATTACAGAATTAACTGCAAAGTCCCACTCAAATTTAAACTCTAGAAAGCTAATTAAAATGGAGATCACAATAGAAGGGAAATTTCCAGAAAATAATAACTCATATGTCATTCATTTAATCAAATCAATCCTGTTTAAAAAACCAGTGAGCGTCATCTAATGCTTTCTGCCAGGAACTCTTTCTCCATGTGATGTCACAGGGCAGGTACCTTAACAATTATGTGAGATATTGCATGTAAGTTTTTGCACTAGCATAATTATCATCAATTTTCTAGCAAATTTTCATTCAAAATGTTATTGTTATCTATTGAGATAATACTTAATATCTACCACTTCACAATCACTCGCCAAACTTGACTCAACCACATTATAATCACATTTTCAAGACAGCATGTTAAATTTTTTAAAAATGAGAAGCAACTTGACCCAGCCTCTTCATAAGGTGGTACTATTCTCCCCAACTCCTCTGTTCTTCTAATATCTTCCTCTTTCCTGTTATAAATATAAATGTCTGTATTTTTGATACTTAATTATCCCTAACATTGACTACAGGGTCACTGCTTAGGCAATGGAAATCTCCATAATAAGCATGGCCCCTCCCCGTTCCTCACAGGACTTGGAAAAAGACTACAGTGTAGTATTTTATTCTGAAGCAATTATTTTGCACAGATTTTTCATCTTATTAAAGACATGACCTCCCAAAGATGTTCACAGAAATAATTTAGGTGGCAATGATATAAAAGAAGTTATAGCATTCTTTTATGGTAATGGATTCTTAGGGATTATCTAATCCAGTCATGATTTCACTAATGAGGAGAATGTAGAGCATGTGCTGATTTTTATTAACCAGTTTCCTATTAATGATTATTTAGTTTTCTCCAATCTTTTGCTGTTAAATATATTGTTTAACATTTGTGAAAGTAGATTGATAGGTAAATTTCCAGAGAGGGAGCTTACTCTAAATAACACATTTCACCTGCTGGGCTTTATTTTTGGCACATTCTAAGCAACAAAATTTTTAACTGGGTTGTGCTGCTGCTGCTGCTTCTACTGCTTCTGATGACTCAATGCCAGTTCATCTATTCGAAATGAGCAAAGATCGTTATTTTTTCTTCCTGGATAGATATCTAATAATTTTTACCCATTTCCCAATTGAATTACCATCTCTACTTGACTCCAACTATTCAGCTGGTACCCCCAGTTTTACATGAAACTAGAACTAAATTTTTAGCCCTGGAATATGGAAAAATGGCCATCAATGACTTACAAGAAGACATAGTCATTTCAAAAGCAATTTTGAATTGAGGTTCATTGAGTTTCCAGCCAAAATTAAGTGACTTTTATGTGACACAGCAGTTAAAAGTCCATTTAAGAGCTTCCTGGAATACCATTTAGAGCAAATATGCAGACATTCTCTTGTTTAAAACCTGGAACACTGACAAACTCTAGCAGATTGGGTCTCATAGGCATTGAAACTGTGGGAACAAACACAGAGCTGTAAATCCACTTTTTGTTACCAAGATTCTCAATGACATAATCATAAATATGGTGCAGGTATGTACTTAATGGAAATGATTGGTTAAAATAAACTTTTGAATTAACCAGGAATCTGACTTAACTATTTTATTCCTGCTTTTTTTAATTAAAAATCCTATTTGAGCTCAAGTATTACCATATCTGCCAAGTATTAAACAAAATGAGCAATATAACAAAGAGGACAAGTAAGCATGTGTTGGCACATTTTAAGATTTTAAAATAATTTAACTACAACATATTTTTTCAAAAAACAGATTTCAGCAATTATTACCTCGAAGAATTAATTCATCCATTCAATATAAGTGTATCTACTTTTTAAAGAAACAAAAAAGCCTGGTTTTTTCATATCCTTTCTTAATTATATGACTTTTGCTGTAGATTAAAGGAAAGGAAATATCATTAGGTGTAGGTGTAAGTTTGAAACTCATCCCAATTCAGATGGTAGGCTCTCAAGTAATAGTATTTCATAGAACATAAAGCTTAAAAGATACTTATGTTAAAAACAAGAAGTTTCTGTGGCTAAATGTGTTTATGAAAGTACATCTCATATTATAATCCAAAATTTTCTTAGTATACATTAGTATTTGAGGTTCTAAAAAATCCTTTAGTAAGAAGAGTTAAGTTAATTGGTCCCCCAAAGCCTGAGCACTCAAACTTTGGCAAGCACCCTAATCATCTGCAGATCTTGTTAAAACAGGTTATTGAGCCACGTCTATAGAACCTCTGATTTATCGTGTGTGGGACACAGCCCAAGAATCTGAATTGCTAATAATTTCCCAGGTGATGCTCATGCTTCTGGTACAAGAATCATGCTTTCAAGACCATAATATTTTATGCATTTTGATGCTATTGTAAATAAAAACTCTTATTTTCTAATTTTCAATGCTAACATGGAGGAATACAATTGAATTTTGTATCTTGACTTTGGACTGAGTGACTTCTTAAATTTATCTTTTCATTGTTGTTTGTTTGCTTGCTTTGGTGCTGTGGATGAAATGCAGGGCCTCATTCTTGCTAGGCAATTGCTCTACCACTAAGCTATATCCCTAAACCTTAAATTTATTTTTTAGAACTAAAGTAATAAATTTCTTAAGATTTCTAATTAAATGATCATGTCATATATAAATAGATAGTTTCACTTCTTCCTACTCAATTTTTGTGAATTTCTTTTCTTTCCTCTTAATTTTAATAAGTAGAACCATCAGAACAATGTTGGACAAAAGAAATCAAAGTGGATAACTTAGGCATGGTCCTGAGTTTATTAGAAAGGCATTCAATATTGCACCATGAAATATGATGCTAGCTATAGTTTTTTAATAGAGGTTCTTTATTGGAATAAGCAAGTTCTTTCCTATTGCCAATTTGAGAACAGATTTTAATCATGAATAAGTATTTAAATTCATCATATAGTTTCTTTGTTTCATCAAAAGAATGATAGGGTTTTCCTTTTTGTACATTAATATAGTAAGTGACAGTGATTGATTTTCAATGTTAAATCTAACTTGCATTACTAAGATAAAACTCATTTTTATGATGTATTTTTAATATGTTGCTGGATTCAATTTTTCAGCATTTTGTTTCTTAAATGTTTTTATCCTGCTGTTCTTTCTTCCCTGTCTTTTTTTACTTTATCAAATTTTTATTAATTCTATCTTAATTTTCACATAAATTTTTAACAACATATCCCAATGTTTTTAATGATTTCTCAAAGGATTATAATATATGCTTTTAATTTATCATAGTCCACTTCAGCTTGATTTCATAACACATAGAATGATATTTTTGATACATAGAAGTTTATATTTTGTGTATACTTCACAATTTGCTTGTGTTAGTCTATTTTCCATTTCTGTAACAAATACCTGAGATAAATCAACTTATAAGGAATAAAGGTTTATTTTGGCTTACAGTTTGGGAGGTTTCAGTTCATGGCAGCTGGCTCTAGGCCTTTTGGACCTTATATCATGGTAGAGAACATGACATAGGGCAAGCTGCTCACCTCATGCCTCCTGGAAAGCAGAGAGAAAGGAAGGGTGGGTTCTGAATATCACCTTGAAAGGCACACCTCCGACAACATAACTTCTTTTCACTTGGCTCCACCTCCTGAAGATTCTACCTTCTCCCAGTAGCACCACAGGCCCTCAAATAATTTGTGAACACATGGCCTCTAGGGGACGTTTCAGATCCAAACAGAAATATGGGGGACATTTAAGAAGATATGTGTGTGTGTGTAAATTGCTATAATTTTTTTTTAATTTATGGGGGAAAAGCATTTGTATTATATGTACCAATGCTTTAACTGTTCATGGTTCTTAATTATTATGTATTAATCTGTGTGTCCATTTAGTTTTAGTTGGCTTCACCCAGCAGGACTTCCTTTAGCATTGTTTATGGATCAGTTTTCCTGAGAAATTTTCTACTTTCCAGTTTTCTGACTACGTCCTTGTTTTTAAAGATGTTGCTCATTAGGGAATTCTGAGTTTATCAGTTGCTTTTTTTTTTCTGCTTACTCTTTGTCCCCATTATTTTTCATAAAGAAGCAGAATAAATTTTATAGTTTCTGGTATATAAAATGCTATTTTTCTCTGATTGTCTTCAAGATTTTCAGTTTATATTTGACTTTCTGCAACTTGACAATGGTGTGCCTACTTGTAGTTATCTCAGTATCAATATAATTTGTGATTTGCTGAGCTTCCTAAATTTGTAGACTGTTGTCTTTCATCGTTTTTTAATGTTCTCAGTAATTACATATTCATATTTTTATTTTGTCCCATTGTCCTTTCTCTCCTCTGAGGATTTCAAATGTGCAAATATTAAAGTTTTGAATAAATTATTTGCAATTATTGAAGCTCTATTTATTTGTGCTCAATATTTTGCCTTTGCTATTTATCTTGAATAATTTCCATTAATCTGTCTTCAAATTCATTGAATTTATAATCTGCCAACTTCAATCTGTTTTTAAGGCCATTTCCTTAATTTTTCAAGTAAAAAATTGCATGTTTTAATGTTTTTTCATAGTTTTTGAGTTTTGCTAAGATTTTCTTTATGATCACTCCTGATGGTGATTTTTTCCCTTTATATTATTAAAAATGACTTGTATTAACTATTTAAAGTAATTGCAAATATTTTACCTGGATTATCTCTATGTCTATTTCTATACATTGCTTTTTCTTTTGACTATCTCTAAAGTTCTTGTTTTTTGCAAGTACTGTGATGGGTGATTGTTTTTGTTCTCTTGTTTGTTTACCTTGAACTTAATATTAAATGGCAAAAAAACAACAACAAAAAAGTGAAAACATTACCAGTGAGTTACCTTGAACATATAATTCTTAAACCTTACATTTCTTAAAAATGGGTCAATTTTGATTGTGTCTTCACACAGCCTAAAGATTTGTTTAGTACTGTTTATAATATTAGTGTGATGGTATGGCCCTTCTACAATTTCAGTGGAATGCCCAAGGTGTCTATAAACAAGACTACGCTGTTAATTCTATCTCATCACAGTTGACAGGAATTAAAATATATGCACAACTTTTTCATATTTCCAACTAGTATTTTTTTCCACCAGACATTTTTCAATTGTCCTTGTGCACTGAAAGGCCAGCCAAGAGTTTGAGAAATATTTATGTGCTGATTTGGGGATGCTTTCTCTGAGGTTCATCCTTCTCAGGATTTCACCACTTCAATTGCCAGCTGGTCTGGTAGCACCAAGAATCTTTAAACTATGGAATAGCATATTTATGCTTGACTCATACCTGACCTATTCCATAGGAAACTGAAATGACTTCAGGGAAAAAGCCAAGTAAATGTGATTCTGACCCACTGCCATTTAATTCTTTCAAGGGTTGAATCTACTAATATATGTCCACTTTTCATTTTAAAGTGACTCCAGATGGTTTATTGATTATTTTGTTATAATAATTATTTATAGGACCGTGAGTCTTAGACAAGCTACTTTGTCTTTACCACAATCTGAACTCATTTTTCCTTGTGACATTTATAGGCATTTCTTTATTTTAGTGCCCTCCAGCACTAAAAGTTCCTTTGAAGTCCACCAAAAGCAGATTGACTTGCTGTCTCCTTCGTAGTTAATTTGATCTTTTTGCCCTTACTTTAAAAGGATTTTCTCTTTATAGGAAAGGTAATTTACTAGGCTATCTCTTGGCATATGTTGCCACATATCAATTCATTCATTCTGCAACTATTTGTCATCTACTATGTGACCACTATTAAACAAACTTTTGTGAATATAACAGTGAACAAAATAACAAAACTCAATTACCATAAGAGTCTTATTTTATAATAAAGGGAAATTAAATATTTTAAAAGCAATTACTTTAGAAATAATAAAGTAAAAAGAGATAAGTGCTATGTAAAAATATAAAGTTTAGAAGGATACGTAATTATACTGTCTTCATATTTCTCTTTTTTAACTGTTGTCACACTTTATAAATGCATCATAATTGATAATATTTCACATTAGCATACCATTTCTTTCTTTAATTTTTCCTTTATCTGGAATATCCTAATTTGCCAATAACATTGAGTATGCATGTCATTCATTATTATTTTATAGCAATATGGTTATCTTCCATAGAAATTTTAACTACATAATTTTTAAGAATATTGGTGTTTCATATTTTATATTCTTTAATCCATGCATGAATATATGCATCAATATTTCTTACTTAAATTGCCCCTATCCTATATACATTATTACTGTGCTAAGAATGAGAAATAAAGAAGTCTATATTTTTTTTGATCTGTAAAGCATAAATTTATTTATTTATTTTTTTTTTGAATACTATTTTTTTTTATTGTTGGTCATTCAAAACATTACATAGTTCTTAATACATCATATTTCACAGTTTGATTCAAGTGGGTTATGAACTCCCAATTTTACCCCGTATACAGATTGCTGTATCACATCAGTTACCCTTCCATTGATTGACATATTGCCTTTCTAGTGTCTGATGTATTCTGCTGTCTGTCCTATTCTCTACTATCCCCCCTCCCCTCCCCTCCCCTCCCCTTTTCTCTCTCTACCCCTTCTACTGTAAATCATTTCTTCCATTTGTATTATCTTGTCTTACCCCTCCTTTCCTCTTATATATCATTTTGTATAACCCTGAGGATCGCCTTCCATTACCATGCGATTTCCCTTCTCACTTCCTTTCCCTCCCACCTCTCAACCCTGTTAATGTAAATCTTCGTCTCAAGCTCTTCGTCCCTACCCTGTCCTTATTTCCTCCCCTTATATCAAAGGAGTCATTTGGTATTTGTTTTTTAAAGATTGACTAGCTTCACTTAGCATAATCTGCTCTAATGCCATCCATTTCCCTCCAAATTCTATGATTTTGTCATTTTTTAATGCAGAGTAATACTCCATTGTGTATAAATGCCACATTTTTTTTATCCATTCATCTATTGAAGGGCATCTAGGCTGGTTCCACAATCTTGCTATCGTGAATTGTGCTGCTATGAATATCGATGTAGCAGTGTCCCTGTAGCATGCTCTTATTAGGTCTTTGGGGAATAGACCAAGAAGGGGAATAGCTGGGTCAAATGGTGGTTCCATTCCCAGCTTTCCAAGAAATCTCCATACTGCTTTCCAAATTGGCTGCACCAATTTGCAGTCCCACCAGCAATGAACAAGAGTGCCCTTTTCCCGGCATCCTCTCCAGCACTTATTGTTGTTTGACTTCCTAATGGCTGCCAATCTTACTGGAGTGAGATGGTATCTTAGGGGGGTTTTGATTTGCATTTCTCTGACTGCTAGCGATGGTGAGCATTGTTTCATGTACTTATTGATTGATTGTATGTCCTCCTCTGAGAAGTGTCTGTTCAGGTCCTTTGCCCATTTATTGATTGGGTTATTTGTTATCTTATTGTCTAATTTTTTGAGTTCTTTATATATTCTGGTTATTAGGGCTCCATCTGAAGTGTGTGGAGTAAAGATTTGTTCCCAGGATGTAGGCTCCCTGTTTATCTCTCTTATTGTTTCTTTTGCTGAGAAAAAACTTTTTAGTTTGAGTAAGTCCCATTTGTTGATTCTAGTTGTTAACTCTTGCGCTATGGGTGTCCTATTGAGGAATTTGGAGCCTGATCCCACAGTATGTAGATCATAGCCAACTTTTTCTTCTATCAGATGCCGTGTCTCTGATTTAATATCAAGCTCCTTGATCCATTTTGAGTTAACTTTTGTGCATGGCGAGAGATAGGGATTCAGATTCATTTTGATGCAGATGGATTTCCAGTTTTCCCAGCACCATTTGTTGAAGATGCTATCCTTCCTCCATTGCATGCTTTTAGCCCCTTTATCAAATATAAGATAGTTGTAGTTTTGTGGATTGGTTACTGTGTCCTCTATTCTGTACCATTGGTCCACCCGCCTGTTTTGGTACCAGTACCATGCTGTTTTTGTTACTATTGCTCTGTAGTATAGTTTGAAGTCTGGTATCGCTATACCGCCTGATTCACAAGAAGTCTATATTTTTAAGAAAAGAAATAAGATTGTTTTATTTCATGCTTGTGATAAAGGAAAATGGAATTTCTATATGAACAGAAAAACTTCTTCCAAAGTTAGCAGAACTGTTGCAGGACACAAGAGGAAACATGCATGTGTGTGTGTGTGTGTGTGTGTGTGTGTATGTCTGTTTACATGTGCATGTGATTTATTAACACATTTTCAAACAACGCAGCTTTCTTTTTCTTCATGGTGTGTGTGTGTGTGTGTGTGTGTGTGTGTGTGTGTGTGTGTGAAATTCAAAAGGATTAAACATAGTTTTACATAGCAACAACTGAGATTCTCTTATTCTTAGTAATTAATATTGATTGCTGCAGTTTTTTATTTTAGTCTTAAATTGGCCTTTTCCTCAGCTTTCCTCACATTGTCTCCATTCAGCATTTCTTTATTTTAAAAGAACTTTTAGAATAGGGAGGAGTTTTCATAAAATCAAGCATTGTACTTTGTACTTTTAAGTAGGCACTAGATGTTCTTCTACCCCTCATTCTCTTTTTTTGCTCTCTTTATGTCTGGACTTGGAAAATTCAAAAAACCCACCTACCTTTCATTAACTTTTAAGACTGTGTCCAAATTATAGGTGAAACAGCTTAATCAATTCAGCCAAACAGCTTGTCAATTCATCACACCTTGCATTTAAAAGATGTCTGTTCTAATCCTATTGACTGGTTAAGAAAGATGAAGCAGTCAGTGTGATAACTTGGAATAGAAAGAAACTGGGTTTGACCCCATCTGAGCTTGAGCCAGTTAGCACAGTCCCATTTCCCCAAGGGCTTCAGTTACAGATGAGTGCTCCCTGTCCTTATTGCAGTCCTTCCTGGTTTACTGCTATCCCAACATCTTAAAACTAACATGGAGTCTTAACCCAATTATTTTTTATTTATTTGTCTTATATTTTAAAAAGTGATGAAGATAAAGAATATGGGAAGATTAAATCAAAGCAACCCAAACAAGGGTCTTCTGAACCTTAACAATCACATTGTTACGAAGTTAAAGCAGGAGAAAACCCTAGTATTCATTCCTCTTATCCATTTTCAAACTTTGCAGAATCTGATCATTTGGTGCTGTCTCAGAGACTGTTATATTGTGCACGTGATCCAAGCAAGTGGGGCAGGAGGTCACCAGTATGGCACAGACTGTGTTCAAGGGGCTATATTTTGTGCCTACTCCTGTACACAAAGCCATGCAGACACATTTCATGTTTCAGTGCTGGTTTTATCAATTGTCTATAGTAAAGATGCACAGATGATGATTGTTACTTGTTTTAAAATATTTGAACACCAGCAACTTAGTTCATATCTTTTGTTTTATAGATAAGGGTATTTAAAATCACAGAGGATGTGACCTTTCCCTCAATCAAGTTGCTATATAATGTTCAAACTGTACCTTCAAACATTGAAGAAAGTTCACTCACCCAGAATTGAAACAAAACCACAAGACCTTCTGGGGCACAGATCTCCCTTTAATTAGGAAAACTAGAGGCAAACTTAAGAGATGGGGTATAATGAGCCATATGCTGGCTAAATGTCAGAAATCATTTCATTTCTCTGTTCAACTTATGGTGGATACTCAATTGAGTTAACGTTCATTTGTAATAAAAAGGTTGATTATATATATATGCCATGTACAAGGCAGTACACTGGATGTTGAGGACAAAAATATGAGGGAGAATTAATATAGTCTCTCTATAGAGAGACTTTACATTGTATCAATAAATGAAAATATATGTATGAACATTTTAGAGCATAAATATGTACACTCAATTACGTTGCAATCAAACAGAGCTACTCTTTATTGAGTGTAAGGTTGTATCAAGCAATTTATGTATAAACCTTACCATTATTATTTTTTCTAATTTACTTGCAAAGTTATTGAGGTACTTAGAAGGCTAAGTAAGATAGATATTCAAGATCAGACAATTAATTAAATACTAGATCCAGGACCAAAACTGAGGTTGATCTACTTCAGAATTCTTGCTGTGTATAAGGGATTTTTTGTCTGTAAGAATCACCAATAAAAATTCTTGATAAGAATAACATTTTAGCCCTTTTAAAAATTTATTATATACATGACAATAGTGGAGAGCATTACATACATAATTATCCATTCACAGCATAATTTTTCATAACTCTTTTATAAAGTATGCTCAAGCCAAATTATGCCATTATACATGAGCTCTCTTATTTTTTTGCATACAATTGTTAATACACCTTTATGCCACAATTTATCATATCTCTGTTTGTATATAAGGTATGTTGACACCAAATTCACATCTTCATACATGTATTTTGGATAATGATGACTGTCTCCTTCCACCATCCTAGCTATTCCCCTTCTCCCTCCTTTTCCCTCCCACCCCTATTCCCTATCTAGAGGTAATTTTCCTCCCATGCTCTCCCTCCCTACCCCACTTTAAGTCACCCCCCTTATATTAGAGGAAACAGTTGGCATTTGTTTTGGGGGGATTGGCTAACTTCACTTAGCATAATCTTCTCTAATGCCATCCATTTCCCTGCAAATGCCATGATCTTATTCTTTTTAGTGCTGAGTAATATTCTATTGTATATAAATGCCACGATTTTTTATCCATTCATCCATTGAATGACACTAGGTTGGCTATACAGTTTAGCTATTGTAAATTGTGCTGCTATAAACATTGATAGGGCTGTGTCCCTGTAGTATGCTATTTTTAGGTCCTTTGGGTATAGTCGGAGAAGAACATTTTAGTCTTATTAACTGATATATTAGGGAAGGCAAGAGGAAGAAGTAAATGGTTGAAGGGTTGTGTTTGGATATGAAATTTTAAAGATAAAATGCAATTGATAGAAATATATAACACCTAATTCAAATTTTTAATTGTAAATTATGTCTTAAAAAGCAAGGGTTGAGGGCTAAGGGTGTAGCTCAGTGCTATAGCATGTGCTTGCTGTGCTTGAGGCTTGAGGCTGCAGGTTCAATCCCCATCATTCTTTCCCCTAAAACAGCAAAAATTCAATTAATAACTAAATGTCTCCTGAATATAGCAATGTAATATATGTAATAAATCAAGCCCCTAATTTTAACTTTCAGGAATAAAATATGAATGCAAAAGCTACAATCCACAAGTGAAATTAAATTCTCTGGAGATCTTATACACAATGCAAACTGTAGGTAATCATAGTCCTTTGGACAGACTAACACCTTTGTCTTCCTTTGGCATCAGTTCCTGGAGTTCACAATTTTTAACAGGAATCAGTAAAGGATACATTTTTTTTCAGCCTGTATCCCTAGGCACCTGAAGGAACCCCTATGGTTATGAAAGCAAAGACTCTGGCAAGCAGCTGGAAAGAAAAGAAAAATATTCTATTCACTAATTAGAAGGTTTCTAGATTTTCTTTTTACCTTGATTTCTAGAATATCCTACTAGAGTGTTAAGACTGCAATGCCACTAATCTAATCAATAAATTTTCTTAATGATTTGCTTTTGTGAGGACTATTCACTCATCTCCTATGTGATTTCCATTTTTATAATGAAACTTGGTCCAATTTGTATTTGTAATTACATATTTTTATTCATACAAAGCAATATTTTCATTGCCAGTGATGTATTTAAAATCCAATTATAGCATTTTATAATTATTATTTTATTAAATCTAAAATATTATTGATTATAATATAAATTATTATTTTTTGTACCACTAAAAAGACAAAACACTACTATTTATAATTCAATTATTTATCTCCTAACATTTTTTATTATACTAAAGGGAAGAGATATTTTAGATGTAATTAGACATGAATTTTTAATCATAAACACTATATGCCTACATAAAGTAAGCAAAATAAAAATTCTAAATATACCTAAAATTTCTTCTTGGCATTTGATTCTTATGAATCATTTTTTGACTCAGAGTCATCAATGCCAGATTCTCAACACAGGTTATGTATCATTTTTTAAAAATAATGAATTGTTCAAAGACAGTGGAATGAGATGAATATCATTACCCTAAGTACATGTATAAAGACACAAATGGTGTGAATATACTTTTTATACAACCAGAGATATGAAAAATTGTGCTCAATATGTGCAATATGAGTTGTAATTCACTCTGCTCTCATATATAAAAATTAAAATAAAAATAATGAATTATTCTAGACCAAAAGGAATATATTCTACAATGCTAGCTCTTTCATTATCTTGCCAAAAAGTATTAACAAGTTATTTTCCAACAATTTCCAAGTATGCTGCTATATATTATGTATATATATAATATATATATTATATATATAATATATATATATATCCTGCAAAGCTTATAAAATTTATATTTGTTTCATTGACATGTTTTTCTTCTGTTCCTGTTACTTATTTCATATTCAAAAATTCTATTTCAATGAAAGATGATCTTATATAGTCATTAAGATGACATTAAGAATATTAATTAAGTCAATATGTATAGTGTTCACAGTAGCAATAACTATTTTTAAATGGCATCATGTACCACCTTTGATCAAATTCAATGTACTATAAAAATTTGTTCTCAGTAATACTAAGTGTCAAATGGGATTTTTGTGATATTTAGAGGTATCATGAAACAAAGTTAATGAAAGGAATGTAGGCTTTATGATTAGAAATAGTTGGCATCAAATAATGTTCTGTATTTGATAAAGGAACTTGTCATCTTCATTTGTAAAAGTGAAGTGTGGTAATGATCCCTTCCAAGATCTTGTGAATATGGGGATAAATTAAGGCCCCTTGCACAATACCTAGTGTATGGTAGTTAATATATTGCTAGTGCTAATTGTAGGAGAAATGTAAAACCTCTGTGATGAGTTTTAAAAAGTCAATTATGCAGCCTAGTTGGAGTCTTGAGATTGCAGCAACTTGAATCTTTAAATTTCCTCTATTAATTTGTGTATTACATTTCCTCAAACTTAGTCTAATTTTAGCCCGAGAAGAGCACTCTATTAAAAGAAAAAGCAGTATAAATCAGCTTGAAGAGTCTTGTTTTATTCTTTTGCGGGGTGGAGGGCAGGGGAATGATTGAACTCAATGGCATTCAACCATTGAGCCACATCCCCAGCCCCCAATTTTTGTATTTTGTTAGAGACATGGTCTCATTGAGTTACCTAGCACCTTGCCCTTGCTGAGATGGCATTGAACTGGCTATCCTCCCATCTCAGCCTCCTGAGCTGCTGGGATTACAGGCGTGCACCTTGTTCTTTTTAGTAATACATGAAAATAGAATGTATTTTGACATATCATAGATACATAAAATATAACTTCCCATTTTGCCATTTTGTGGTTGTACATGATGTGGGGTTACACTGGTCATGTATTCATATATGAACATAGGAAAGTTATGTCTGATTCCTTCATTAATTCTACTGTCTTTTCCATTCCCATCCCCTTTCCCATTCCCCTGTCCAATCCAGTGAACCTCCACTCTTCCCTGTCTCCCACCAGTTGTAAGACAGCATCCACATTTGGCCTTTGATTTGGGGGATTGGCTTATTTCACTTAGCATGATAGTCTCTAGTTCCATCAAATTACCAGCATATGCCATAATTTCATTCTTCTTTATGGATGAGAAATATTCTATTGTGTATATGTACCACATTTTCCTTAACCTCTCATTTGTTGGGCAACTAGGCTGGTTTCATATCTTAGTTGTTGTAAATAGAGCTGCTATAAACACTGATGTAGTTGCATCACTATAATATGCTGATTTTAAGACCTGTGGGTATAGACCAAAGAGTGGGATACCTGGGTCAAATGATGGTTCCAATCCAAGTTTTCTGAGTTAACTCCATACTGCTATTGCAGAGTCATTGCACCAATCTGCAGTTCCACTATCAATGTATGAGTTTACTTTCCCCCCACATTCTAACCAACATTTATTGTTACTTGTATTCTTGATAATTGCCATTCTGACTGTAGAGATGAAATTCAGTGTAGTTTTAAGTTGCTTTTCTCCAATTACTGGTGATGTTGAATTTTTTTTCATATATTTGTTTACTGATTATATTTCTTCTTCTGTGAAGTATTGTTTCAGTTCATTTGGCCATTTATTGATTGGGTTATTTGCCTTTTTGATGTTAATTTTTTTTTTGAGTTCTTTATATATACTGGAAATTAATGCTGTATCTGAGGTACAGGTGAAAAAGGTCTTATCCCCTGCTGCAGGCTCTTTCTTCATGTTCTTGATTATTACTGTGAAGAAGCTTTTTAGTTTGAATCCATCCCCTTTATTGATTATTAGTTTTACTCCTTATGCTTTCAAAGTCTTGTTGATGAAATCAGATCCTAAGCTGACATGATGAAGATTAGGGTTTTTTTTTTTCTTCTAGTAGATGAAGGGTCTCTGGTCTAATGCCTAGGTCCTTGATCCACTTTGAGTTGAGTTTTGTGCAGGGTGAGAGATACAGGTCTAATTTCATTTTGTTATATATGGATTGCAGTTTTCCCAGCACCATTTGTTGAAGAGGCTATATTTTCTCCAATGTATGGTTATGGTGCTATTGTATAGTATGAGATGATTTTATTTATGTGGGTTTGTCTCTGGGTTTTTTATTCTGTACCATTGGTCTAATGTCTGTTTTGGTGCCAATACCATGTCTTTTTTGTTACTATATCTCTGTTGTATAATTTAAAGTTTGGTATTGTGATGCCTCCTGATACACTTTTCTTATTGAGGATTGCTTTGACTATTCTGGTCTTTTATTTTTCCAAATGAATTTTATGACTGATTTTTCTATTTCTATGAAGAATATAATCAGAACTGTAATAAGAATTGCATTAAATCTATATAGCCTTTTTGGTACTATGGCCATTTTGATAATATTAATTCTGGCCTATCCAAGAACATGAGAGATTTTTCTATCTTCTAAGATATTCTTCAATTTATTTCTTTAATGTTCTGTAGTTTTCATCATAGAGGTCTTTCACCTCCTTTCTTAGATTGATTCCCAAATATTTTTTAAACTATTGCAAATGGGATAGTTTTCCTAATTTCTCTTCCCGTTGATTCATCACTGATGAATCACTCAATTGATTTGTGGATGTTAGTTTTATATCCTGTTACTTTGCTGAATTCATTTATGAGTTCTAGAAGTTTTCTGGTGGAGCTTTTTGTCTTCTAAATTTAGAATCATCTCATTAGCAAATGGGGATGGTTTGAGTTTTTCTTTTCCTATTCATATCCATTTAATTTCTTTCTTCTGTCTAATTTCTCTGGCTAGAGTTTCCCTGGACTATGTTGAATAGAATTCATGAAAGGGGGTATCCCTGACTTATTCCAGTTTTTAGGGAAATCCTTTCAATTTTTCTCCATGATATTGGTCTTTAGTTTAGCATATATAGCTATTACAATGTTGAGGTATATTCCCACTATCCCTAATTTTTCTAGTGTTTTGAGCATGAATGGATGCTGTATATTGTCTAATGCTTTACCTGAATCTATTGAGATAATCATGTGATTCTTGTCTGTAAGTCTATTAATGTGATGAGTCACATTTATCGATTTCCATATGTTAAACCAAACTTGCATCCCTTGGATTAACCCTACTCGATCAACCCTACTTGATCACTATCATTTAAATATCTTTTTGTATGTGAATTGCCAGGATGTTACTAAGAATTTTTGAATCTATGTTCATCAGTGATATTGGTCTGAAATTTCTCTTTGATGTGTCTTTGTCTGGTTTTGTTTCAGGGTGATACTGGCTTCATAGAATGAGTTTGAAAGGTTTCCTCTTTTTCTATTTCATGGAATAATTTGAGTATTATTGGTGTTGGCTCTTCTTTGAAGGTCTGGTAGAATTCAGGTGAGAATCCATCTGGTCATGGGCTTTTCTTTTTTGGTAGGGTTTTGATGGTGTCTTCAGTTTCAAAGCTGACATTATTTGTTTAAAGTTTCAATGTGCTCCTAGTTCAGTTTTGGTAGGTTATATATATCTAGAAATTTGTCGATGTCTTTACAGTTTTTTATTAGAGTATAAATTTTCAAATAGTTTCTGATTATCATTTGTTGGATTTCAACACTGTTTATTGTGATATTTCCTTTTTCATCACAAATTTTAGTAAAAATTGAATTTTATTTCTCCTTCTTTTCATTACCTTGGCTAAAGGTTTATCAATTTTATTGATTTTTCTCAAAAAAAACCCACAACTTTTTGTTTTATTGATTATTTGTATTGTTTTTTTGTCATTGTTTCAATTTTATTGATTTCAGCTCTGATTTTAATTATTTTCTGTCTTCTACTTCTTTTGGTATTAATTTGTTCTCCTTTTTCTAGGGCTTTGAGATGTAATATTAAGTTATTTATTTGATGACTTTCTATTCTTTTACTGAATGAGCTCAATGTAGTCTTCCAGCAATTGCCAGTCCACGCTGGAAGACTGCACTCCATGATCTCCCCTGGGTTCCACTGGAGTGGATGAGGAACCAATTCTTAGTCCACAATATCACCTGCGAACCCCAAGTTTCCTAGTCTCTGGTTCTGTGCCCAAACTTAGTCTCTTCCACCCCCACCATTTTTAATACCTGGCCAGGTTCATCTCTTCCAACCAGTCCTATAAGCAACTGGATTAAAGGGAGAGATGAAGAATCATGTGGATTTTCATGACCAGTTGTCCCCTATGTAAATCTCTCTCCATGTTTGATTTTCTCTGGGTTACTTAGGCACACTCTATGTCATGCAGTTTGGGTTTTCCAGGTCTGTATTTCAAGCCAGACTCAGATTTGTCATGACTCAAGTTCCTCAGCTGCAGGCCTTGTTCTGTGGTTACAAAATGGTTCTATTCTCTGTCCTCAGCAAGCTACAGTTTCTTTCCTATACAAGGCTACTGTGCAAAGCACCTTTCAGTTTAGTCAGGCAGTGTCTTTGATCTATAAACTCTTTGTACCAAAGGACTCAGCTCCCCTAAAACTGCAGGTTCCTTTAATTCCCTTATCCCTCCCCTGTGCTCTCAGAGGGACCACTATAACTCTGGCTGGCTGACGCCTCCAGCCACAGCTGCAGATGTAGCACTAGAGATTTCTCCCTTTTTTTTTTTATCCAAGCTCCTGGATCCTCAATCTACTTTGAGTGTCTAGTATTTGATTCCAGCAGACTCCCCCTATTTTTTTGTATTCACTCACTTTGCTGAGAAGAAACCTATCTGCTTTCTTGGTTTTATGCCATGGAGCAGCTAGGAAAGCAACCTGCTGTATTCTGTCATCTTGAAAAGCCTCTGTTTTGTTCTTTCCTATATGCATGTAAATCTATGCTGGAACGTATTTGTGGATTACCTTTGGGCTGAACCCTTGCTGTACATGGGAAGGATGTTAGGACTTCATAAGGCATCTCATTGCACAATGGAGAGGTTGAAAACAAGCTATTCCCAAGCAGACATTTTTTTTTCAGAACTTCTTGCTTGTTGGACAAAATTTTACATGCATGTCATGAATGAATTTATTTTTTTCCACACATTTGATACTAAAGGATATATCTATTTTACCCAAGCATGCTTTTTCTTAATTAGAAGTCCACATTTTGTATTATTTGACTTTCTCAGTTTAATGTGATAACAAGAAAAGCATGGATGGAAAGATAAATTGATGATCAGACTCTTGGTTTAGCATTTTAGAATGGAGAAAATAGCTTATAAAGTGCTTTAAAAGAGTATTTGTTTCATGACAAGTTGAGCCATCCAGTCATGGAGCCTCTAGCTGTCTGAGAGAAGGTAATAATTTGGCAACTTCTTCAAATCAGTTGAGGAAAGTGGTTATCATTCACCAAATCCATTTTTACCTTTTTCCATATTACTTATCTATAACAACCTTCATGGTTGCCTGACTAGACTACATATCTGTGCCTCTGTTGATATTATGGATATCTGTATGATGAGAATCTCATCAACATAATATGAATAGCAATTGTGGACTTCTGGGATTTAATACATTAGGTTCACCTCTTCTTACTCCCTGTTGTAAACCAAGCATGGTACTGATCCAGCTTCTAGGATTCCAGTGATGTCTATCCTGCCCAGACTGCAAGGGTTAGGAGAATACTTTCCTCAAGAATGTATAAGTATCTCTTCTTAGTGGTTGTAATGTAAGCATGATTTCCATATTTCATAGGATTTATAACACAAAATAAACAAACAGACTATGCAACAGATATGGCATGTAGTCTGCATAGCCCAAATGTTTACTTTATTGCCCTTTACAGAAAACATTTGCAGATCTGTGTCCTGGAGTATAGCAGACCAAAAACTAAGAAGAAATCTGTCTCTGAATGTTCACACACAAAAAAAGCAGAATTCCTCTGGCAATCTGGAAAGCTCATAAAAATCTATTTCATGAAGTAGAAATAAATTGAGAGGGACCCCATTAAACATGAAAGAAGAGTATGAATGACAGCTGACTTCTCACAGAGTGCAAACAAGGAAAAAATGAGACCTCTTTAACCTTCATTATATTGAGAAGAAAAAAGTCAAATCAGATTTTTTTATTCAATGAACAAATCCTTCCTAAAAGAAAGTGAAACAAAGATATTTTCAGACAAGCAGTTTAGCAGTCCTTTCTCAACACAAGTATTAAAGAAGCAGTACATGTTCTTCAAGCTGAAGGGAAATAGTATCAGAAAAAAAAACATGAATTTTTTGGAAAATAATGAGGAACCTTATAAGGGTAAATATTTAGATGAACATAAAATATACTTGATATTATTCCTGTATGCATACAGGTTTAAATATCTTTTAAAAACCAATGCTAAAAATTAAACAGCTATCTATTCTAGGTCTTATGGCATTTATTTAGTAAAATTAAAAAAACTAAGAATAAAGGACAGCAACTGATAAAAATAATTGTTGTAAGATTTTATAATGTTCATAAAGTAATATAATATTATTTGAAATTAGACTAGTATTAAGGTTTCGATGTGATATTTCCCCAAGACCTCACATGTAAGACAATGTAAGAAGATTTGGAGGAAAAATGATTGGTTTATAACCCTAGCCTAATGAGCGCATTAATCCCTGATGGGATTAATGGAAGTGGTAAATTGTGGCTGGAGGAGATGGGAATTTGGACATGGTTTGGGGTACATATTTGTATCTGGCAAGAGGAGTCTCTCTCTCCCTCTGCTTTCTGATCACCATGATGTGAGCTGCTTTCCTTTGCCACACACTCTCCTGTGATGTTTAGCCTCATCTTGAGCCCTGAGAAATGGAGACGGCCTTGTCTGGACGAAGACCTCTGAAACTGTGAGCCCTCAAATAAACTCTTCCTCCTCTATAATTGTGCTGGTCGGGTCCTTTGGTCACAACACCAATAATAGCTGACTAAAACAACTAGAATGATTTAAACATTATGTTCCATCTTTAGAGAACCTTTAAAAATAACACAAAGGTTTATGAATAAAAAAATAATCAGTAGTAATTTTTTATTACTGTAATAAATATCTGAAATAATCAAATTACAAAGTGAAAAGTTTATTCAGCTCAAGATTTTGGAGGTTTCAGTTCATGATCAATTGGCCCCATTGCTTTTGGGTCTATGGTAAGGCAAGGGGGAGTGTGTGGTAGAACAATGTCACTCCCTTCAATGACTGGGTCAAAGAGAGGAAGAGGAAGAGGCTAACTTTCCACTATCTCCTTTGAGGGCATCCCTCCAGTAATCTCAATAGGTCTCATGTCTTATAGTTTCCATGACCTCCCAGTCATGGGCACAAAGCCTTTAATACATCTGCCTTTGGGGGATATTTAACGTTCAAACCATAGCATATGTAATGTTTAAAAATATTTGATTTACTCAAAAGAAGGGATAAAGTCTGGGAATATGAAAAATGAGATGAGTAAAACTCAGACATCAAATGGAAGACTTAAATCTTACAATAGCAATAGTACATTAAATGTAAATTAACGTAATCCTAGGCCCTTCTAAAATGCAGAAATAATGTAAGTGAAAAAAGTAAAGAATTGTATGTATGTAGGTTACATGAAATATTTTTCAACTTAAAAGATAGTTTGAAATTGGGGAGCTAGAACATCATACAAGAATTGAACATAAGAAAAAAATATGGCCTTATTAATTCCTGGCAATGTAGAACACAAGATAGGGAGTATTGCTGTGGATGAAGAGAGACATTTCATACTGATAAAAGTATCAATTCATTAAAAAGCAAAACACAAATCATGTATGTGATAAAAATTTCCAAGTATAAGATGCAAGGAAGGGAATCAAATTCACAATAAAGTTGACAGAAGAACTGTATTGGTATGCACAAAAACATGATTAAATATAAAGCAAAAATAATAATAATTGATAAAGTAATAGAGAGGAGTGATAATTATCAAAAATTTGGTTTTGAGTTGGACAAGTAGAGGTATTGGATTAGATAGCAATATTGATTCTACAATTATGAAGAAGAAAATAGATACAGTAAAAATCTTTTGTCTTTTCAGCAGTATTTCCACTCCCTGCTATGCTTCTTCTATTTTCCACATATGCAATCCTGACTGTTATGTTTCTCAAAATTCCATGGTAAATATTCTACCAGTAGGAAGCATTTGTATAACATTTGGAAGTACAGACAAGACTTTACTCCACTGAGGCTCTGACTACCTTGGGCAGGCATGTGGGCTTCCCATGTATAAGTTTTGCCATGAACTTCCAAGTATCTTCCTGCAAATTACCCACTTCAGCACTAAAGGAGACTGAGGTTTTTTAAGATGCTTTCGTATAATTCTACTTCTCTGATGTCTTAAACCCTAACAGATACTTCCCTAACCTTCACTCTGCCAGTCTTTTGAAATCCATACATTATTTCTTCTTAAAATACTTGGATTTTGCTTTTGTGATCAAATTCTATATAATACACTATAATGTGTGGGTGCAGAGGCTAGCAGATGGTTGCATTTGGTGGTATGAATCTGCAGAAGCTTTTTGCTGATTGCTTATGTTCTCTTAGTATGTGAGAAAGGAAGGTTACCAGTTGAGTGTAAATGTGAGAGAGGAAATAGAGAAGGTAAAATAGTTATTTAACAGTGTCACTAAAAGAATGGTTTATGGTTGCTAGGCAACAGAAATGATGCTCTTAAGGTTCTGTGTTTCTGGATTTAAAGTAAAACTGGTTATGATTTATCTCAGTCACATTTATGAGCTATGGATAAAACTTGTTAGATAGTTGACTATAACAGCCATATAGCTCAAGAGTTCTTAGAATTGTTTAGACTTTAACCTTAACTGGAAAGCTTTTTAAAATACCCATTTCTGCTCTCTACCCCTGGAGGTTCTGATTTCGTTGTACTAGAGTAGAATCTACTCATTGAAAAAAATTAAAAACCAAAGCTACCTGGAGGATTCCAATTTAAGACCAAGGTGAAAAAAAAAACTTTTTGTACTATGAGAATTCCTGTGTTCAGAATCTGTGTCCTATTTATATTTTTATTCTTACTGCTTGACACAATGTAGACAACTGAAAAATTTTAGTTGACCTGAGGAATATAAGTATGAAAACTCAAAATTTGACAACTATTTTCATTTTTCTATCCTTTTAATGATTTCTCACATACTATCCTATAGTGATTTGGAGTGTATAGTAGATTAGATTTCAAGAACTTATGCAGTTTCTTATACCTCCATGAAAGAATGGGCAGTTAAAATACTAAATACTAACCATTTGTCACTTAAGATCTCACAAATTAGTTCTAGAAATAATCTACTGAATCATACTGAATCATACATAGTACCTGAAATAGATTTGGTTGTTGGATCACAGACTAATTTCTTCCTAAGCCCATAACTCTATTTCCTGGTCTCTTTCAAGGGAAGACATGGCATATGACAGGGTTCTAGCCAATGGTATATGGGAGATGAGATGATATGCAACACTGTACCCGTCAAATCTTACTCAGAGTAAACTTTATTCTTACTCTGTCCTTCAGCTCATAGCAGATGAACCAGGTGAACATGGAAACATGCTATCAATATGTTGGAGCTTAAAGAAAATTGGTTAGGATAAGTAGCATCTTTGAACTTTATGTTAATGAGAAGTAAACATCTATTAATCATTATACATTGCTCATTTAGCAGTGGAAATAATTTTTATAAAACTGTGAGCTTACTGTCACAGGTAAGACATATCATAATATTTTAAGTGTCATTTTGCAGCTAGAAAAAAAGGAAAAAATCATAAATGGTATATTCTTGGCAGTAGATAATAGATTTTCTATAGTAAAGTTCCAGAATGTGGTTCCTACAGCAGTGCTTCTCAAACCAAATGTGAACACTTGACTTGAAAGCAAAAATAACCCAAATGGGGAGTAGACCTCATGGATCAGCAATCTTTCTTTATTAAGCAGTGGAATGACACATTTTCAGGGGAGAAAATGACAACTGGTTACCAGAGGGGTCTGATTTTTATAGAGTTAAAGTGAGAACTAATCATAGCAGAATGTTTAGTGTGACTTAATTATTAGAGACTTAATTATAGCAGAATGTGTCAGCGGGCTAGTCTAGAAAATTGTTGTAGAACAGGAAATTATGAAAGTTTGGAGCCCACTGCTGTCCTTCTCTTCCTGAGACCCATTGTCCTTCTTTCTCCCTGGGGGTTGTGGTTTTCCATTTCCTTCATGACTAACTAGGAAACTTTGTTAAAATCCTATTCGGATTCAGTAAATCTGGAGAGGAGGACTGAGATTCTCCTTTCTAATAAGTTCTCAGATGACACCATGCTGCTAGTCAGCAAACCACTCTAAAGAAGGCTCCAACTAGGGCTGGGATTGTGGCTCAGTGGCAGAGTGCTTGCCTCACACATGTGGGCACTGGGTTCAATATGCAGCACCACATAAAAATAAATAAACAAAATAAAGATATTGTAAAATTCTCAACAAAATATTCTGTGAGGATGAAGTGAAAAAAAAGTGAAATCAACAAAGAGATGATCTACACTAAAGGAATATTCAACCAAAAGAAAGACTAAGTCAAATTTAAAAACCAGAAATAAATCAAAATGATAGAGAATACAAATCATATCTTAATAATAACCTTGAATGTTAACTAAACTCATCGATCAAAAGACATAGACTGGCAGATCAGATTAAAAAGCAAGACCCAACAATATGCTGTCTTCAAGAGACTCACCTTATGGGCAAAGACATCCACAGGCTGAGGGTGAAGGGATGGGAAAAAACTTATCATTCATGTGGATTGCATAAACAAGCAGGGGCTTCCATCCTCATCTCAGATAAAGTAGACTTCAAACCAAAGTTAATCAGAAGAGACAAAGAAAGACTTTTTATAACAATTATAAATATTTTTGCCCCAAATAATGGAACATCTATGTATATCAGTTTCAAGTGTCAAATTGACCACAACGCAGCAATGCTGGGTGACTTTAACACACCTCTCTCACTACTGGACAGATCTTCCAAACAAAAACTAAATAAGGAAATTATAGAACTAAATAATACAATCAATAACTTAGATTTAACAGACATATATAGAATATTTCATCCATGAGGAAGTGAATATATTTCTCAGCAGCACATGGCTCCTTCTCTAACATAGACCGTATCTTGTGCCACAAAGCAACTCTTAGTAAATACAAAAAAACAGAGATAATACCCTGCATTCTATCAGAGGACAATGGAATGAAACTATAAATCAACAATAAACTAAAAATAAAATACAAGCTACTGTAACAAATGGAAACTAAATAATACACTATCGAAATTTGAATGGATAGTAGAAGAAGTCAAGGATAAAATTTAAAAAATTCTTAGAGGTAAATGAGAACACTGATGCAACATATCAAAGTCTCTGGGACACTATGAAGGCAGTACTAAGAGTAAAGTTTATTGTCTTGAGCACATTCATTAAAAGAATAAAAAGGTCAACAAATAAATGACCTAACACTACATCTCAAAGCCCTAGAAAAAGAAAAACAAATCAATATCAAAAGCAGTACAAGACAAGAAATAATTAAAATCAGAGCTGAAATCAATGAATTTGGAACAAGTGAAAAAAATGACCAAACAAAAAGTTGGTTCCTTGAAAAAAATAAATAAATAGATAAACCCCTAGCCATGCTAATGAAGAGAAGAGAAAAAACTCAAATTACTGAATATAAGATGAAGAAGAAATATCACAATGGACATGTCTGAAATACAGAAAATAATTAGAAACTATTTTGAAAATTTATATTTCAAGAAAATATTGAAGACATCGACAAATTTCTAGAGACATACGACCTACCTAAACTGTATGAGGAGGTCTTACATGATGTAAACAGATCAATTTCAAGTAATGAAACAGAACAGGCCATCAAAAGCTTACCAACCAAGAAAAGCCCAGGACCAGATGGATTCTCCACATGTTCTATAAATAGACTTTCAAAGAAGAATTAACACCAATACTCCTCAAAGTATTTCATGAAATAGAAAAAGAGGGAACCCTTCCAAACTCATTCTATGAGGCTGATATCACCCCGATTCCAATACCAGACAGAAACACATCAAGGAGGGCTGGGGTTGTGGCTCAGAGTTAGAGAACTTGCCTAGCACATGTGAGGTCCTGGGTTTGATCCTCAGCATCCCATAAAAAATAGTTAAATAAAATAAAGGTATTGTGTCCAGCTACAACTTAAAAATAAATATTGAAGAAAAAAAAAGACTTACCAAGGAAAGAGAACTTCATCAATATCCCTGATGAACATAGATGCAAAATTTTTCAATAAAATTCTAACAAATCACATACAAAAACATATTAAAAAGATGGTGCACCCCAATCAAGTGGGATTCATCCTAGGGATGCAGGATTGGTTCAACATAACGAAAATCAATAAAAGTAATTCATCATATTAATAGACTTAAAACCAAAAGTCATATGTCATCTCAATAGATGCAGAAAAGGTGTTTGACAAAATATAGCACACCTTCATGTTCAAAATACTAGAAAAGCTAGGGATAGTATGATCATAGCTTAACATTGTAAAAGCTATACATGCTAAACCCAAGGCCAGCATCATTCTAAATGGAGAAAAAATGAAAAGCATTCCCTCTAAAAACTGGAACAAGAAAAAGATGTCCTCTTTAACCACTTCTATTCAACATAATCCTTGAAACTCTAGCCAGAGCAATTAGGCAAAAGAAGAAAATTAAATGGATACAAATAGGTAAAGAAGAACTCAAACTATCACTATTTGCTGATGACATGATTCTATATCTAGAGATCCAAAAATTTCACCAGAAAACTTCTAGAACTCATAAATGAATTCAACAAAGTAGCAGGATATAAAATCAACACCCATAAATCGAACACATTCCTATACATTAGTAATGAATCCACTGAAAGAGAAATTAGGAAAACTGCCCCATTCACAATAGCCTCAATAAAAAATAAATAAAATACCTGGTAATCAATCTAACAAAAGAGGTGAAAACTACAGAACACTAAAGAAAAAAAAATGAAGAAAACCTCAGAAGATGGAAATATTTCCCATGCTCCTGGATAGGCAGAATTAATATTATCAAAATGGCCATATTACCAAAAGCATTATACAGATTTAATGCAATCTTATTAAAATCCCAATGACATTCTTCATAGAAATAGAAAAGGCAATCATAAAACTTACTTGGAAAAAATAAGAGACCCAGAATAGCTAAAGCAATCCTTAGCAAGAAAAGTGAAGCAGAAGACTCATAATACCAGACCTGAAACTATACTACCAAGCTACAGAAACAAAAACAGCATGGTATTGGCACCAAAATAGACTTGTAGTCCAATGGTACAGAATAGAGGACACAGAGACAAACCCACATAACTACAGTTATGTCATTCTAGACAAAGGTGCCGAAAACATTAAATGGAGAAAAGATAGCCTATTCAACAAATGGTGTTGGAAAACTGGAAATTCATATATAGTAAAATGAAATTAAGCATCTATTTCTCACCCTGCATAAAAATCAACTCAAAATGGATCAAAGACTTAGGCACTAGAACAGAGACCCTGCACCTAATAGAAGAAAATGTAGGCCTAAATCTTCACCATGTTGGCTTTGGATTGGCCTTCCTTAACAAGATTTCTAAACTGCAAGAAGTAAAATCAAGGATCAATAAATGGATGGATTCAAAGTAAAAAGCTTTTTCTCAGCAAAGGAAACAATACTGTGAGGAGAGAGCCTACATATTGGGAGAAAATCTTTACCACATGAACCTCTGATAAAGCATTAATCTCTAGAGTATATAAAGAACTCAAAAACCTTAACACCAAAAAAACAAATAACCCAATTAATAAATGGGATAAGGAACTAAATAGACATTTTACAGAAGAAGAAATACAATCAATCAACAAATATATAAAAATGTGTTGAACACCTCCAGCAATTAGAGAAATGCAAATCAAAACTACACTCATCTCACTCCTGTCAGAATGGCAATCATCAAGAATACAGGTAACAAAAAAATGTTGGTACACTCAAATATTGCTGGTGAGAGTGCAAATTGGTTACACCACTATGGAAAGCAGTATGGAGATTCCTCAGAAAACTTGGAATGGAACCACCATTTGACCCAGCTATCCCACTCCTTGGTTTATACCCAAAGGACTTAAAATCAGCATACTATAGTAATGCAGCCACATCAATGTTTATAGCAGCTCAATTCACAATAGCTAAACTATGGAACCAACCTAGGTGTCCTTCAGTAGATGAATGGATAAAGAAAAATGTGGTATATATATATATTCAGTGGAATATTACTCAGCTTTAAAAAAGAATGAAATTATGGCATTTGCCAGTAAATGGATGGAGTTGGAGAATATCATGCTAAGCAAAATAAGCCAATCCAAAAAAAAAAAAAAGGCCAAATGTTTTCTCTAATATTCGGATGTTAATTCATAATAAGGAAGGAGGCACTAGAGAAGAATAGTGTTACCTTAGATTAGGTAGAGAGAAATGAAGGGAGGGCAGGGGTTTGGATTTGGGAATAGGAAAAATAGTAGAATGAAACAGTCATTATTACTTTATGCATATATGTGACTGCATGACTAATATGATTCTACAACATGTACACTCAGAAAAATGAGAAGTTATATCCCATTTATGTATATGATATATCGAAGTGCATAAGTGTATTCTACTGTCATGTATAATTAATTAAAACATAACAATTAAATGGCAAAAAACAATATTGTGTCTGTGTATAACTAAATTTTTTTTAAAAAGAAGACTCCAAATAGAGCATTTTGTTTCTCTTACTGACACTAAAATCTCTAGTCTTCTCTCTACAAGTTTAACTTAGATACTTTAATTATGCCAAATGGTATTTTAATAGGATTGCATTAAATCTGTATAATGCTTTTGGTAGTATGGCCATTTTGATAATATTAACATGAACTAACTTAGATAGATAACTAGTCTTCTCTCTACATGTCAAGATTTTCCTTTTCTTAATGGGTTGACACTTATCCCTAAAGGAGTATTACCTCCTAACTCTGGTACCCATGGATGTGACCTTATTTGGAAAGAGGGTCTTTGTAGATGTAATCTAGTTAAGATGAGGTCTTTAGGGTACACTGTAATCTGATTAGTGTCCTTATAAGAAGTGGGGATTTTTGACGCAGAGATTAGAGAGGCAGTATCAGTGAAAACAGGTAACAATTGGAATGATGCATTTATAAAACAAGTAATGCCAGGGATTGTCAGCTTCTACAGAAGGTAGGAAAGAGGAATGGGATAGACACTCTCAGAGCTCTCAGAAGGAGCCAACTCTGCTGACTCTTTGATTTTAAACTTCTGGCCTCCAGAATTATGACACACTGTATTCCTATGGCTTAAGTCAACAAGTCTATAATTCTTTGGGACTACATCCCTTGGAGACATACACCTTTGTATGTTTAATGTTGAATGTTTTGATTCCAGCATATATAAATTATCTGAGGGAATAGAAATAAATCAGTATATTTTTTATTTCTTTGCAAGTAGTAAAGAAGTATTATCTCCTTAGTACCACTAACATCAAAACAGTTTTTTCACCAATCATTGCTTACCTAATATATCAAAAACATTAAACTTTTTTATGAAAGTTAAGTATGAGCACTCTTTGATGATTCTTCTCACGGTTGGTTTACTTAATGGATTTTCTACCTGATAACCTCTACACTGAAGATGGTAACATGATTCAAAACTGACCCATCCCACAGCTATATAAATGTTGTGCTTTTAAAGAGCAGGGTCTCCAAATTAACTTTCCTCAGATTTCCAAATGATAAAAATATTAAATATTCTTTCTTTCATTGGTAGTGAGTCATAATGGATGTCAATACCTTGATCATCTTTATTTCTATTTCATTTCTACTCTTTCCTGGCCTCTGAACAGATATAACTACCTAAGCATATCAGATAATTTTACCTCCACCTACTGCAGGAGAGAAATTTATTATGTACTTCTTTAGAGAACAGGAGCATTTGGAATAATTAAAGTATCTAAGCATTAAGAATACTTTATCTTTATAATCCAAAATACTGTCCTAAAGGGAAGAAAAGCACACATTTTCACAACTTAAACACAGGCAAGAAATTGTAGCATTTAAAGTGATATTTAATATTGTTATTGTTGTGTTGGCAAAGTGTCTCCCTACCATTAATTATTGTATCTAATTAAATGTATCAGCACTGGCAATAGACATCATTTTAAGGGTCACTTTGTAGCTACAAAAAAAAAAAATCAGAAAATTACAAAAGATGTGCTTGTAACAATAGGTTTATCAGGAGACAAAAAGAAATGGAACTCAATTTAATATATGGATTCTAGATGGTAATTCTCTTTGATGTATATGATTAGCTCAAAGCATTTTGCTCTTTTTTTTTTTTACAATGAAAAATAGTGGGGGGCTGGGATTGTGGCTCAGTGGTAGAGCAATCACCTAGCACATGTGAGGCACTGGGTTTGATCCTCAGCACCACATAAAAATAAATAAATAAAGCAGAGGTATTATGTCCATCTACAAAAAAAATTAAATAAGGAGAATAGTGATATAAAACCTGGCACATGCTGCTATTGAGTTGGCTTAGTTCATGTTGTACTGTTCTGGATCCTTCTGGGAAACACTCATTTTCTCAGGTGCTGGCAATGTTAGTCACTGAGGGCTGTCAACTGAATTCCTCTGTCAGAATTGCTTCGTCCATGGCCACTTGCCCTTAGGAGAAAGGGGAGGCATCCTTTAAGTGGTTGATAAGGATGTATCAAGGCCTGCCTCAAGGTGGAACAACTCAGAAGAACCAATCCAGAGCTCCCATAGTACTGCATTGGCCTTCATTTTAAATGCTTCAAAGTTTAACAGCTCTATCCTTTGTCTTCCTACGTCCTTCACTCTGACTGGTGTTGATCATGCAAATGCTCATTCCTAGAAATCTCAGTATCCCAATCAAGTTCTCAGGTTACCAAATTTATAATTATTTATAAATTCTTGAAATATAGACAAAGAGTGAATGATACAGATCTTCCTTTGTACTTGTGCATATGCATGTGTAAATATATATGTGTGCATATATACTAGTATATAAAATATAGTATATAAACATATATACTAGTATATAAAAATATTTGTCTTCTTTATGAGTGTTAAATATACACATATATGTATATATCATGCATTCATTAGTAATAGATATGCATACATATGTTGAATAAAATGATGATTTCTCAAAAATATCCACATCCTAATCTCCCAAACTTTTATATATGTTCCCTTACATGTTCACAGAGATTTCACAGATAAAATGAAGATAAGAATCTTAAAATGAGAAACGTATGCTGGATTATTTTGGTGGATCCACAGGGGCCTTAAAAGTGGAGAAAGGAGAGAAAGATATGTAACAATGGAAATCAAGTCTGAACGATGCAATGTGAGGACTCAGCCCACTCTTGCTGGCTTTAAAGGTAGAAAAAAAGGGAACTCACAGTGAGGAAATTCGCTAGAATTCAAGTTCTCTAGAATTTGGACAATAAGGAAAATTAATTCTTCCCTGAACTCAATAGAATGAAAAGTAGTTCTGCCAACACTTTGATTTTAGGATTTTGAATCTACAAAACTGTAAAGTAATAGAATTATGTTGTTTAAAACACTAAGTCTGTGCTTTTTGTCACAGGAGCAATAGAAAACTAATACAGTCTATTTCCTCTTTATCTCTCCAAGGAAATGATAAGATGGTTATCATGGTACAGCTTTGTCATTATCCTATGTCATTAATTCTGAAATGTCATACAAACTCCTACTTCTGTATTTACAACATGGTAAGCGCTATGCTAAAAATCATTTCACCCCTCAAAACTATTTTATAATTAAGTATCTGAATAATTCAGCATTTTCTCATCAGTCCTTGAAAAACATGTGATCACAGCGACCTTCATTGAAAATGGAGTTTTTACTTAAGGGCATTTGAGGTTTTTATTAGAATATGTATTTTTGCCCTTAAGTTATTTGACTAGAACAGCATATGCACATTCAGTATTTTATTAAAAGCACATTCTTTTTCACAGACATAACAGACACATTTGCAGTGAAAGAATTCTATTTATTTTCCTTGCAAACTTTGCCATAACTGAATGGGAAAAGACCAAAGGATTTATTACCTTTATAAATCCATTCACCCAACTTTGAAAGTCTTTTTCTAAACACCAATTTAAATTATTTTTATTACTTTCATGTCTTATTGAAATGTTTATAAAGTCATCAAAGAAGCAATTATCAAAGTATAAGGCAAAGATGAGGTATATCTATATAGGCTCAATAAATAAAATGCTAAGAAAAATATTTTCTTAACTAGAATAGTTTAAAAAATAAATTTAAAAAATCAAGAAATGTGTTTTAATCTAAAGGAAATGAATGGAATAGTGTTTAAGCAACACCTATATACATCCATTTGTTTTATTTACAAAAAGAGGGACTGGTAAAATCAAAACACAAGAGGAAGAAAAGAAGGAAGAGGAAAGGTTTGTCTCCCCTTGCTTGTATTGATTAAAATCTCCATTCTCAGTGGAGAAGCTGTCATCAGGAGATCTGATCATGGCTAAAATAATTCATTAGGCCAGTGGATTCCAAAACCAATTTCACAATCTTGTACCATTAAGGGTAATGTGAAATTATTTACAAAATCATTAAGATTGCCTAGAAGATTTCAAACTAAGTTAGTACAAACCTCTCATTTTGTGGAAAAGGAAATTGAGGTCTGAAGAGATGTGCTACAATCCAGTTTATGAGTCACCCATAATTAGAAGACTAAATATTTAGTTCTCTAACCTTGTTTTGACCCTGAGGGTGTTATCCAACTTTATCACCACCTCACCTAATAAGCTTAGTTCTAAATGACTTTTTGACTCTTTTCCAAGATCCAGTTCACATTCACAAAATTTTCCTTCTCAAATTTTTCCAGGAATGTGCCCCAAGTCTTTCAAACTAATTAAGAGTAATGGAATATTTCCAAAGTAAATTAGTGTCGTCTAGAACAACATTGTCTAAAAAGAATATTTCCTAAAAGAAATATTGAAAAAGTAAAAAGAAATTGGTGAGTAAATTTTAATAATGTATCTTATTTAAGACAACATATCAATCATTTTAACTTGTAATATTATGTTATTAAATATTTCATTTTCTTATTTTCATATTCAGTCTTCAGATTCCAGTATAAATTTTATATGTACTGCACATCTCCAATTGGACCAGATACATTTCAAACACTCAATAGGCCAATTATGGTTTGCCAATATTAGTCATGTTAGACAATACAAATCTAAAGTGACAATCATTACTCATATTCTGGGTTAAAATTAAATTTTTTCAGTTTAATTATAATTCTTAATAATTGTTGAATAAACACTCAATTTATAATGCTGGATTCCTGAAAAATTCCTTACGATTTGTGTTTTCTGATTTCTTATTTTATATATTGAATTTCCCTTGTCCTCCCCCCGACTTTTTTCGCTTTTATTTATTTATTCTCACTTTATTTGTTTTTCCTTATCTATTTATTTATTTTCTGCTCTGTCCTGAGAGAATTCTCCAAAACATCCTTCTAATTCTTTGCTTCAATTTTCCATAGTATTTCATCAGTCCTTCAGGTTCTCTATAACACATTTATATTTTATAATTTTTTCTCTGATAGTATGTATTATATATTAATAATTTTCTTCTTTCTTTGGATTTTTTATTTCTCAGAAAAAGCTTTCCTTCAAAAGAACTGTGGCAAATAAGTGATATGCTAATTTTAGTTCATATCTCAGGTTTAGGTAATTAGCATTTGACAAAATTTTGGTGCAAACAATCTCAAGTTTGAAACAGATGGCTTCAACTAACAAAGGGTTTCAAATAACATTATCCAAATGTAAACCAGAAGAAAATTAAGGTAAGAACAGAAATTAATTTGGTGTAGTATAGTACATTTAGGATGTATGATTTGCCAGAATGATTGTATGGGCAATATCTCCAGCATGAGCAATATAGGGGCATCCACCATGCCTGGAAACTGAGTGTCCTTGGAGTGACATCTAGAACTGAACATGGTCTTGGGTCTATGTTTCAAGAAGGACTTGTAATCAAAACCAGCTACAAACAATGCTAATTCTGCTGCTGAGTGTGTTTGCATTCACCTGTGAGTGAATTTCTTAGTCAAGGTCCTATTCAGGGTAAATTAATCCTCAAGATGTAAGATCGTGTTGTATGACTGTGTTTTTTTTCCTGTTAATTAATGTTGGTTCATTTGGGATATTCTGTCCAAACTTTCAGTTTAATAGAAAACCTGGTTATTAGGTGCCATGTACTAAACACTTAACTCCAATCTGCAGAGGCTACCAATTGTTCAAATGCCAACTGACTTAGGTCAGTTTAAAATGATGGAGTCAGTCTTTTTGCCTCTCCTTTTTTTAATTTTAATTAATGAATTCATTTGATGTATAACAATTATATATATTGGGCACAATGTGATGGTTTTATGTATGTATACAATGGAAAGATTAAATCAAGCTAATTAATATATCTATGATCTCACTTCATTATTTTTTGTGATAAGAACACTTAAAATAGATTATTTTAGCAATTTTGAAAACTACATTATAGGGCTGGGGATGTAGCTCAAGCGGTAGAGCGCTCGCCTGACATGCGTGCAGCCCGGGTTCGATCCTCAGCACCACATACCAACAAAGATGTTGTGTCCGCCGAGAGCTAAAAAATAAATATTAAAAATTCTCTCTCTCTCTCTCCTCTCTCACTCTCTCTTTTAAAAAAAAAAGAAAAAAGAAAACTACATTATTATTAAATGTAGTCACCAGTCTGTGCAGTAGATCTCAAAAACATTCCTTCTATGAAACTGAAAACTGTACTCTTTGGCCAACATTTCCTCTTTCCTTATCCCCTATACCGCAGCCACAAGTATCAAATATTCTACTCTGTTTCTCTGAGATAAACTCATTTATTTTCCACATGTAAGTGAAATCATGTGTATTTGTGTTTATGTGACTGGCTTTTCTCCCTTAGCATAAGTCCTCTAGGTTCATTGATGTCACAAACAACAGAATTTCCTTTTTTAAAATCTGTATTCTACTGTATATGTATACTACATTTTCCTATCCATTCGTGCAATTACAGATGCTTCCATTTCTTGGCTATTGTGAATAATGTTGCAGTAAACATTGGTGCATAGCTCTCTCTTCAACACACTGATCTTAATCATTTGGGGTTAAATCTAAAAATGGAATTAATATATCATAAGTCAATTCCATTTTTAGATTCTTGAAGCACTTCCATACTCTTTTTCATAATGGTTTTACACACCAACATTGGATTTCTTTTTCTCCACATCCTCACCAACACTGTTATTTTTCATCCTTTTGATAATAACCTTTCTAACAGGTGAGAGATGGCATCTCATTCTGGTTTTAGTTTTCATTTAAATGATGACTACAGATGTTGAGAATTTTTTTCAGACATATTTGGCCCATTTGTATCTTCCTTTCAGAAAAATATTTTCAGTTCATTTGCCCATTTTTTAAAAGTGGGTTATTTATTTTCTTCCTACTGAGTTGTTCAAGTTCCTCATATGTTTTGGATGTTAGTGCCTTATCAGATGTATGGTTTTCAAATATATTCTCTAAATCCATGTGTTGCCTCTTGCTCTGTTTATTGTTTGCTTTGTTTTAAAAAGGTTTTTAGTTTTATGTAATTCTATTTGTCTATTTTTGCTTCTATTGCTTGAGTTTGGGGGACCAATTCAAGAAAGTTTTGTTTCAATGTATGTAGGTGTTCCCATTTTCTTCCAATAGATTTTCAGCTTCATCCCTTACATTTACATATTTAATCTTCTTTGAGTTTATTTTTGTATATGGTGCAAAGTAAGTGTCCAATTTCAGTCTTCTGCATGAGGACATCTGGTTTTCCCAATACCCTTTATTGAAAAGAAAGGAAGTCTCTTTACCATTATGTGTTCTTGACACCTTTTGCTGTTTTAATCAACTGTCACAGAACAGGCACACAGTTTTATTATATACCCAGCACACATTCTTCTTTTGAGGCATGTTTTTTTTCATGTATGCATGATAACAATATGAGAACAGCTTGATTACATGATTACCAAAAGATGTGACTCATAAAGAAAACTGATTTCATCTCCTCATCTCTATGATTTCATTTCTAAAAACCTTAAAATGTTTAGTCCCTGGGCATGAAAAATAACTTGACACACAACCTTTTATTTATTCAATAAGAGTTCTTTATTTCTGAGTCTGTGGATTCTAATAGGATTTGTTCTCCCTTGTGTTGATCTTGTAATGAGGAAGCTGCATAATTATAGAAAAAAAAAATGAACAAAACTTGAGGTCTCTGGAAATATGTAAAGAATCCTGAAACATTTATCCTCAATGACTCCCAAAACAATATCTTATATTCTAAATGAATTACAAGATGTAATGCTACTTTTTGTTCAGAATACTTTAAAATATAATATTTGAGGCCTGATGCAGAAGGAATTGTTTAAAAGCTATTTGCTAAGATTGTGGCAACAGAAGTAAAACCATGTAGTTCAGGTAGAATGAATATGAATGTCAAAGAGGCATGTGTCAGGAGAAAAATTCTGAAACCTGATAATTCTCACTTCCAATTATAGTAGCAAATACAGTATAAAAAATACTACAATGAAATCCAGAAGCTGCTTCAACTGACAGTTTTTTCTTCTGTCCTCTTTTTCAGCATATTGCCTTTCCAAGGAGCTATGTATTGTGTAAAATTCTCGAATTTATGGCATATGTACTTTCCCTCATCTTTGTATAACCTGTTATCATCAAATTTCTGCATGATTCTTTTTTTCTATATCAAGGCCAGAACACTGGGAATTTAAAATCAATGCCTTGCTGTTACATCTCCAATAGCAACTTCATAATATGCTTAATATATAGCAATTACTGGTAAACCTACCTCAAGGATGATGAATCCTTAATAAATATAAAAGTAATGCAGAAATGGGTCAAGTAATCTCATTAAAATTAATATTCCATCCTAGTAAACCAAAAAACAATAATTAAGATAAAACTCAGCAGATGAATAAACATCCTTTTAACCTAAGTATGGAATTACACTATACTGTAGGCATATTCATCATTATTTATCATTGTGTTTGCAGGTGCATATGCTAATGGTACTCGAAAACATGACCAAGGAATTCATTGAAATGATTTTTATCTTTAAATATAGCTCCAAGAGACAAATATAAAAGAAACTGATTCACAAAAGAACTTATTTTAAAAAACTCACACTATCCCATATATATGTACAAAAATGAGTCAATTAAAAATAAAACAATTTGAAACATGAGCTTATATAAGTGAAATGAAGGCTTGTTATCCCTTCGCTGCATCTTCTTCATCTACATGCAACATGTTGCATGATGAGAGTTGTTACATAAAGCTATAGCATAGTGACAGTACCAAACTTATAATTAGTTAAGAGAGAATAAATTAACTTTAATATTTCAGCGTTTTTATAACAATAAGGCAATAAAATATCAGACAATTATATATATACATATATATGAGAACTATATATGTAATAATAATTTTAATCTCAAGTTTAGAAACTAAAGTATAAGCATAGAATTGAGCAATGAAAATGAACATTCCATCCTATTGAAGTTTAAAAATGATTCTGGGCCTTGGGACTTTAGTATTATTTATGTTTATTTTGTTAAATTACATGAAGATAACTATGTATTTGAGATTGTCAATAAATTCCCAACCAAAATTGTGTAAAAAATGAACACATTGAATTATAGCTTATGGGAACAATAAAACATTTTTCTTAATGTATTTTTCTTAACTTCTCTTTTATATCTATTTGGATTATCAATTCATGAGACCACTCTTGAAAAGCTTTTTAATAAGTAGAAAGTACCACTTTTTGAAAAAGCATAGTCCTAAGGATTTAAAAATGTAGTCCTGAGGATTACAGAGAATTTACTTAGGGGGAGAATTATATAATGATTAAAGCATAGTACTGTTACAAATTATATCAAGGATTTTATAGAGGAAATCTATTTTAATTCCTTAAATACTGCATAGTTAAAGCTTAGTGAATAATGTTCCCAAAGAGATTATACTGTTAGAAAGATTGATGAAACACAGTTACCAATACAGAGGATTAAATTCATAGTGTAGAGGGCAGTCAGATTATTCAAGAATTTTAAAGCCAACAGAATATGGAGCAGAAAACAAGCAAAATGAATAAATTTGTTTTGCAAAACTGGAAATTTACTGTTTCTGATTTATATGCACACATGCACATAAATATACACAAATGTATCTATTCTTTTATTAACTTATTCAGGGAGACTATTTAAACCATGACTACAAATGAGCATTAGTACTTAGTGTCAGTAACTCTGTACTTGTCAAGTTTGATCCTAGCAAAGAGAAGAATCATTTCCAGGAGAAAATAAAATTTAAATTAATTCAAGTTCTTCCTGGTACTAAAAGTTGTTATGCCAATAAAATGACATTTGAAAGCTTCAGTAATTAATATTGAAAATAAATTGAAAAAATTTTAAACACTAAATGATTTTAATATAGGAGCTAGCCTAAACATTTTGACCTTCATATCTGAGATATTACAATGTGCTTCTTCTTATTATTATTATTAGATACTGGGGATTTAACTCAGGGTCACTGGTCCATAGAGTCACACCCCCAGCCCTATTTTGTATTTTATTTAGAAACAGGGTCTCACTGAGTTACTAAGTGCCTCAATTTTGCTGAGGCTGTCTTTGAACGTGCTATCCTCCTGCCTCAGCACTTCCCCCAAAGCCCCTCCCTCCCCCTACCCCCACCCTCACCCCCACAACCACTGGGATGACAGGTGTATGCTACTGAGCCCAGTTACAATGGGCTTATTTATAGAAAATAAGCAAAATTCAAAATGAGTTAAAAATAGGAGATTATAAAGAGAACAAAACTGTATTTAGACGATTGGAGTAACTTACATTAAAACATTAAATACATTAAATACATTAAAACATTTTTGTTGTAAAATTTTCAAATAATACAAAGTTTAATATTCTATAGAGAACACACTCAACTAAAATTGTGTACTTTTCTGTTTTCTCCATTGAATAATCACCTCTATAATAATAGGCTTAGTCATTCATAACATATAAAATATTAAACATTAAATATTAAATATTAAATATATACCTGTCTCTCATATGTAACTTAGAAATAAAGAATTTTGACTCTGAATAAAATAGAACAGTAAAAGCAATAATGGGAATTTTCATACATGCCAGAGACCTAACTCTACTTTGCTTTTACATGCCTACAGCTAGAGACGTGACTAACTACACTCTAGGTGTCAAAGGAGCAGGCTACTTATTTTCATTTTCATGCTAATCATCAAAGAGCATGAATTGAATCATATTTATTGAATAATAGTTTTTTGGCTTTTTTTCAGCCTATACCAACAATTTTATTTGCGTACACAAAAAGTAATGTAAAAGGATTATCTATTCCTTATAATCCGGAGGAACTACACAATTTTCTTAAAAAATGAGTTGGAAGCATCCTGTTGTATTCAAAAGTATGGCAATAATACTGTACCAAGAAGTACAGTACCTACTAAGCAGTAGGTATTATTGACTTTAGCCTGGCTTGTGTTTGATGATACTCTTTATATTACTTCTGACATTTCAAGTCCTCTATGCTTAGGAGGCATAGAAGTTTGCATGAATATAGTTACTACATGTGATTTCTCTTCACAATTCATGTCTCTCTTCAATTTTAATACTATCAATGACATCCCTAAGGTATGGCTTTATTTTCTTTATTTTCAGACTATCAGACGATTTACAAATCAACATACATATCTGTACTTTTCCTCTTAAACCAAGAGTTGAAATATCCATTGGATATTTGTACACTTAGCCACTATTAATTGTATTTCTTAGGATCAGCATTGAACCACATATAACATATCCAAAAGTAATCAGATGTATTCCTCCCACCTTCTACCTTGCAAGTACTATTCTAACCATATGTATTTTCTTGCTGGTTGCAAGATACTTGTAATTTTTATTTTCCTGAGATGCTAGGGATCAAACAGTGCCCCATGCTTATGTAGTGTACCACTAAGCTATAACCACAGCCCACAAGATACTTCTAGTAATTATGTATTATCCACCTCATATTTTCTTTTCCTGCTTAGTAACCAACAGCTAATATATTTTTAGTGACAACATACTATATTTTTATATTTATGTACTATATTGTTATATTTAGTATAACAATACTTCTCAGCCATCCTTGCCTCTTGTGTGATATGGAAGTGTCATGTGGGAATTTGATGGACCTTATAAAACAGAGAGGAGTTGGGGAAGTAGCTCAGTGGATGAGGGCTTGTCTAGCGTACATTAGGTCTTGTGTGTGTTCTTCAACATTAAGAAGAAGGAAGAAGAGAAGGAATGTGAGGAAGAGAAAAAAATAGAAGAGTCTGGGTCTTTTTGCTTCCTGCTCCCTGCCTGTTATATGGAAATAACAGTTAAGCTGAAGCAGCCTTCTTGGACAATGGAAATTCTGAAGAAGAAAACAAGACAATGGGACAAAGTCACCAAAGGAGGCTGGATTTCTTTGGCAGTGTACTGCTAATACCTAGTTCTAAAATACTCATCTTCACACTTGGATCACCAAAGAGCAATCAACTACTATTAAGTTTAATCCCTCTTTCTAGAAGAAGGCAATTCCTTACTGATATGATACACAAACAAGGCTTCTAGAGTCCCTCAAGAATTTCTCTCTGCTTTCCAACCACCCCAGTAACCAATTAAGAACCAAGTCCTGTCAGTTTGACTTCTTAAATTGATTACAAATCTCCTGTCTAAGACCACTGCCATTGCTTTAGTTCTCTTGCCATCTGTCACTGTCCCATTGCATCTAACACTAAAGCACATGCTTCCCATCTTACTTTCCTCGAGTATATCATTCACCCTGCTGCCAGAACATTCTGAAATATTTCTCTGATCAAAATCTTCTCTTCCACACAGGATCAGTCACTTTCAGTGAATAATTTCCAATGAGGTGGACATTTTGGGGGAGGGGACAGAGTGACAGAGTATTAACCTTTTGTTGCAGAAATCTCAAAACACTGGTAATTCCTTGAATATATCTTCTATTCCTTCTCAGAATAAATATTCTCTGAAATGCATCATCTCACTTTGTTATCTATAGGACTTATGTACTAATTAAAACTTGAGTTTATCCTGAAGATTTCATGATTTTCTCCATTTATAACAGTTATTATTCACAATTCTATTGCTGTATAACACACATATGGTTTGATATGAACACATGGTGATATAAACATGTTTATTTCCCTCCCAGACTCAGGAAACCCAAAGGTGGATAGGATAGCTTAATCATTTTTGTATCTTCAATTTCTGTTTCAGTGTCCATGGAATACTTACACAGTATACTCAGGAAGTACTTAAGGAATAGGAATAGTAAGGTAGAACCTCTGTGGACACTGTTGTAAACAAAACTCTTAGGGGATGATGGCATTATGGATCATTCAACTGAAACCAAAAACAGTTAGGATTACAATCTTCTATGTTCTAAGTTTTCTTCAGAATTATCTTGTACTAAACTAACACTGCCATTGGGCTGGTCAGAGAATGCCAGCGTCTTGGAAAGCTATAAAAAAAAAAAAAAAGACAAATGGGTGATGGCAAGACCACTTTGTTTCTGTTCATGATAGCCAGCAACATTGAATTGACCCACTTTTGCAAGAAAATATAATAATCTAATTATGAATTAATTTGCTGAAATTCTCTTTGTATCATTTCATTTGGATTCTTGGATTCAGTGAATTTGTTTTCAGTCCTGTGTTCATAGGCTTAATTCTTTTCCTGATGCCTTGGTTGTGGTTATTGTGCCATTCAGGTCTTGGAAATAGATATTTCTTTTTTTCTTTTTTCAATTCAGCATTTTTAGCTACTCAGTGTTTAATATGATTCAATGTATTCAATGTTTAGAAAATATTTAGACACGTTTTTCTACTGTTTTGAAATAGTTGTGGTTCTCTTTTCAGGTTTATTTTTTATGATTTTAAGAGGAAGAGTTAGTTTAAATACATTAGATAAGATCTTTGACATTCATCTTTGGTTTTTGGTGGTTAGTAGAGAGCCAATCATTTTCTGCTAATACTTCACTCATTAGAATTGAATAAATGATTCCCTTTATTTTAATCTATGATAATCATGACCAGCTGAGCCCAATTTAGAGATCAACCCATTATTTCCACAATACTGTTTGTATGCACTGTGTATGCTAACTCAGAAAACCAAAAATCTCAATTTGGAAGTGTATTCAACAAATAGCTCTGCTGACTGGTCTGATAATTGCACAACTTTTGCAGATTTATTGCTATAACTAAACTCAGATGTAGGTAAGTCTAAGACATTGTTTCCTTCACATTTAAAGACTACAGGCTGTTCACATACTTTTTTGTAAATAAAATGGATTTTTATTTCTCTAGAGATATATCTTGTTAAGTCCATGATAGAGCTGTTTTTCCCCTGACTCATTCTTGGCTTTAGTAGCACTAAAATTAATGGAAGACAGAAAATCTTCCATTCTTAGTTGCAGAAGAAATTTAAGGATATGGAGGTAGCTTAGGGAATACTTTGAATGTACTTTTTAACCAATACCTTGGCATTTTCCCAGGCTAATTTAAGTAATTCTCCCAAGATTATAAAGCAGGTATGTGTAGACTCAACACTAGTTGAGGCTGGCTCTGATGCCTCCACATTAAACATTTTTTTCCTATACTATCTACAGTGGACTTTAGATTGATCTTTAACAAAGTATGTTCAACTAGATTCAAAATTATTTAACAAAAATTATGGAAAAATCTACCATGATCTTGGCTCAAATTGTCTAATCCTACAAAGATCACATTATAACAAAAGTAATAAAGTATAAAAATAATAAATAAATAGGTCATCCAGTGAATTAGAAGATTGTATATGCATTGGGGAAAATGCAGGTGGCAGGGAGATGAGAATATTTGGGAACTGGATGTTTCTGAATTGTTCCATATTTGTTAGCATTTGTTCTCCATGGGAAAAAATTTTTATCAACTAGAATATAGTCATATAGTCCTCATTTATTTCAAACTTAACTTAAGTCAGCATATATTAGACCAATCCTTCAGTGAGATGATGTCCTATAATTTTAATCTGATTAGACATCTATTGCAATCTGTCTTCTGTCCTTAAATTCCCTGAACTCCTAAATGATTTTTATTTTTAAAACTGTATACATCAGGGGCTGGGGTTGTGGCTCAGAGGTAGTGCACTCATCTGGCATATATGAGGCACTGGGTTTGATCCTCAGCACCACATAAAAATAAATAAATAAAATAAAGGCATTGTGTCCATCTACAACTTAAAAAATAATAATTTTTAAAAATTGTATACATCAAGGTATATTTTTGGTGCTAGCAATTATATGAGCTTTGAAAGATTCAAACTATCATGTATCAAACACCACATTTTGATCCAAATTCTTTCACCACCCTCCATGTTTTGTCTTTTAAACCCTTACCCCTTCACTATTCTTTCTACTGTCTGTGGTTTCACGTTTTTCAAAACACCACTAAATTGTAATCATGTCAGATATAGACTTTTCTAACTGACTTATTTCACTTAGAATATGGATTTAAGTTTCATTGCGACTGGATAGCTGTGATGGTTAGATTTATGTGTCAATTTGAATGGGCTTTGGGGTGCCCAAATATTTGGTCAAAATTAAATTGGGTGTCCCTATGAGAGTATTTTCAGCAGACATTAACATTTTAATCAGGAGACTGAGTAAAGCAGAGTATTTTTAATGTGGGTGACCCTTATCCAATGAGTTGAAGGGATAACTAGAACTAAAATTCTAACCCTTGCTTCAGTGGGAGAGAATTCTTACTGATTTCTTTGAACTGGGGTTCACTTTTTTCTAGCCTTCAGATTCCAACTGAAATACTGGCTCTTTGTTCTAGCACCTGCCAGCTTTCAGAGTAGATCCATTAGTTCTCTTTGTTCTCAGACATGTCATTGTTGTTTGAACTTACTTTCCTTATAGGCAGGTGATTTTGAGCACGTTTTCATGTGTTTATTTGCCATCTGTCTGTCTTATTAGGTGAGCTGTCCATGTATATCTTTTGTCAATTTATTTAGTGTGTTCTTTTCCCATTGTTTAACTATGGGAGTTCTTTGTGTATTTTTGGATAAAGTTACTTTATCAGATATATGATTTGCAAATATTTTTGATATCACACTATACAAAACTTTATTTTCCTGACATATTGAACACACATGCACACCTGCAATATTTAATCTTCCAGATTTGCAACACTTTGCAGCAGATAAAAAATCAATAACACTGCAATCTTAATGAACCCATTAACAAAAACAATATACTGGTGGTAATTTTTTTTTTTCAAAGAATGAGAGCACCTGGGCCAAGGGTCTAATGTTGAAGCTCTTCAGCCTCTTGGTTGTCTATTCAACATTTTCACAATGTTATTCTTCCAGATGCCTGGGGAAAGAGTAATTCCAGGTCACTTATATCAGACATCATAACACAAAAAGAGCTGAGGATGCATTGGCCTTAAAGAAAGAGAAAAGGGCATTTCCTGATGATTCAGAGTTGTGGTCTAGCTAGGTCTTTCTGACTTGGAGAAGATGTTTGGATGTCATAGTAGTGAAAATCCTGATATCAGGTCAGAAATACATTATCTGGAAAACTTCAGTGAGCAAAATATACAAACTTGGTGTTTTACTTTAAGAGATTTAATAAATTTTATGCCTTTTCTATTCTCAATAAATAAATGCCACAATAATAACTGTGCCTCCAAACAGAATGAAATGCACCTCCAATGGTAGTGAGAGCATTATTTACCAGTTGTTTTTCGAGAGAACAAAGCCATGTGTCACTCACACTCAATGGCATAGGCAAATCAGGCAGGTGGATGATAGTCTCATGGTATAGGGCTATGTAATACCTAAAGGAGACTTGAACCCCATTCCTTTCTGAATGAAAGAAGTCATTATTCTCCTTTTTTGCCCTTAAAGATTTCCCATTTAGATTATCAGAAACAAGAAAGGATCAAAGTGTTTTTTCACAGTATACAACCAGAATTCCTGTAACCTGTAAGTCATGTGATGATTCCCAAACACTTACCATCTGAGAAAACAAGAACACAACTATTAAGATATTAGGGACCCTGAAACCCCAGCTAGAGACTTGGAAGCTTTTATTCCCTATTCCTTGCTTGTCTCCTATCAAATGCAAACAGACTCCATGACATAAGCCACTGCCATTATTTAAAAGCATGTTTTCTGAACTTACAATTGAAGACTTGTGTTAATCAGGTTCTCTTAAAAAAACTGAAACAATAAGAAATATAGATAGAGATGGATTCTGGTAATTGGCTCAGGTGATTATGAAGCTGAGAAATTCTGGTGTGAAGTCTACAAATAGAGAACACAAAATCCAGTAGCATAATTCAGTCCAAGTCTGAAGACCTGAAAACCAGGATGGTATAACTGTGTGAAAACAGGTTCTGATATTCCGGAGTAGGAAAGAGTTATGCCCCCAGCTTAAGAAGAGAGAGATAATTTGCCTTTCCTCTACCTTTTGATTCTATTCAGACCCTCAAGAGAATGGAAGATGGCCACTCACATTGGTGGAAGGCAGATCTTCTTTATTTAGTCTACTGATTCAAATACTTATCTCCAGAAATACCTTTACAATCATACCTGGAAATAATGCATATCAGTTATCTAGACATTCCTTAACTCAGTCAAGTTGACACACAGATTAATTAAGTTGACACAAACCTCATGCACAGCAAGAATACTTTCATTTATGGCTTATGTTTCTCTCCTTTGTTTTTTGTTTTGTTGTTTGTTTTTTGGAAGAGGGACTGTGGATAACTTTTTATTGGAAAAAAAAAGACTATGCCTTATTTTGATTCTTACTATCCCAATATATAATTTAGTTCTTAAGCCCACAAAAACAAACCAAATGTAACTTAGAAATTGCCACCTTAACTGGAAATGACTAGAAGAATTTATTATAAAATGTGTGTAGAGAGAATTGAAAACAATCAGTACAAAATAGCTAGGATGTCAAAGACTGAATTGAAAGACTAAAAAATTTCATTAATATGCTCAAAGTGCAGCTAAGTTAGTCAGATCTTGATGAAGCAAATGTGATTCTGTGGTTTCCAAGTTCATGTATAAGACTTTTGCCCAAGCATCTAAGTTAGGGATCTTGAAGTATTCATCAAACCTTCTGTCTGAGCTCTGGCTGTTATCCTATTAAAAGGTTTTAATTTATCTTACCCATTTTGTGTATACCATTCACCAACTCTTCCTAAAATAGATGTTAGCAAAGGTTTCTAGTACAGCAGAAGTTTTGTGCTGAATATAAAGGAGGGACAGCAAATATGTGGAACACAAAAACTAATTTTCAGATTTGCCAAGCAGATTTCCAACTCTCAAGAGGGTAGCAAGCATCTCCACACCTGGATGTCATTAAATTTCACATCATTATTTATGCCAAAAGGGAACCAGTGCTGAACTTGGACACTCTAAAGACTTAAGAGCCACCTGGGACAACATTGCTGAAAGAGTAAATTTTGGAAATGGTTCTCTCTAAATATACACCACCATCTTTTCACATAAGAAACAGACCAAACCAAACCAAATAATATTGTTTATAGTCACTGTTCTACTGCCAGTACTTTAAATTCAGCAGGAGGAGGTAGATTCAACCACTGACAGTCTTTAAAAAATTGAAAAGAAAATTAAATAATCACCTTATGAAACTGTTTAAAATAGGTATGGAAAATTCTAGCTGAATAACACAGGAACATTTTTCTTGATTGATGTTTACTACTAATACTTACCTGGAAAAAAATAGAACTCATATAAATTAGCAAATTTTCCAGTTTCCCTCCCATGCTCTGTCTGACAGAGTTCTCAATCAGTGGGAAAAAATTATTCCCACTGGGAAGGTATCAGAATCTTGAAGGAGAGCAGGAATAAACTGTTTGGTAAAGTACATTCTAATTGAACTTTTATAATTTTGTGAAAAGAAAAGCAACTATTGCTCTTTTGAATGAAAGCAGATAGTAATGTTCAACAAAACATGCCCCCCTTCATAGGAGAGTACATTAAAATCTCCTGGGGAATAATATTCATATTATTGTAATGTTCAGACAAAGGTTTAAATTGATTTACTACAACATATGACTATTCTTAAATGCTACTTCTTTTTTAATAGACATATTACATTTTGTATTTTTTCAAGGCTTTCAAAGTTTTCCAAAACACTATAATGTATATATTACCATTAAAATGTTGGTCACAATATTTAGTAATTTTAATACAGAAAAATCTAATGCAATTGACCAGCAGGAAAAAAAAACTTCATCTCTTTCCTTAAAGGTAATCCATAATTATGGTCCATGGTATAGTTAAGATCTGAAATGTTCCCCAAAGGCCCTTGTGTTGAAGGTTTGGTCCCTGGGTTGGTGCAACTGGGAGGTGGTAGAATCTTTAGAAGGTGAGGTCTAAGAGAAGGAAGTTAGATCTCTGGGGACTCATCCTTGAAGGGGATATGGGGACTCTGATACCTTCCTCACTTACTTTTTCACTTCCTGGTGGCCCTGAATTGAATAGGCTTTCTCTTCCATGCACTCTGTCATGATGTAATGTGCTAACACAGACCCTAAGCTACATGGCCAAGCAATCACGCATTGAAGTGAGCCAAAATAAACCTTTTTCCATTAATAAACTGGTTATCTCAGGTATTTTATTACAGCGATGGAAACCTTACTAATACAGTCTGTATTAACTCTGCAAAGCCGTTGGACTTAGTCCTATAGTGTATTATACATTTACCAAATCATGTTTTAATGTAGCAGTTTGTTGAACCTGAAAACTACATAGACACACACACACACACACACACACACACACACACACAGAGAGAGAGAGAGAGAACACACTTGGACTTAACCTGAAGAATTCAGATTTATCTAGGTATTTTAGAAGATTCTGAAATCATTTATGAGGTACCATGTCCTTCCTTTCTTTCTTCCTTCCTCTTCAACCACTGAGAACTGCAAACATTTCTTGAGTTCTCTTCTCTGGATAAGTCTACAGGATTAAAGGCAAAGGCTATGTCTGAAGCCTGCAAATGGAATGGCTAATCCCACCTAACCTCCTCCCATCAGGTCTCTGGGTTTGGCTGGTTAGAAACCTGAAGGTATTCTTTATTCCACAGCCTCTTCCTGTTTATTTTAGCCAGAATTCCTCCAAATAAACCTGTCAGGTATGCAGGAGAGTGTTTGTGGTTTGCAGGATGGTGACCTGTCTTCCTTCTCAGGCTCCTTTTTGGTGTCCTGCAAGGCCTGGCTCCTGATTGGGAGATTTTCATGCTTCTAGCTTGCTAAACAAAACAAAATCAATATCAGGATTTCAGCTAGTTCCACACTTGGATGGGGAAAGGAGAGACACCAAGTTAAATATGAAGCCAATATTCCTTCATGAGCGAGCTTCAATGAGATCAGGATTTGACTTGCTGGGTTCTTCCACTGAGTGATGAAAATTTGCTTCATTGAAAAAAAGCTAGATGAGCCGAACAGTCTCTGAAGTCATTTTAAAAGCATTCCAAAATGGTTAGGGGCAATGACACCAATATACCAATAAGTACCTAGTGTCCCCACTTAATAACCTTCCCAGACAAACTTTCTTGAACTTACAATTTGTTAGCAATTTATCTTTCTAAGAAACCCCGTGTTATCACTTATGTTACCTTCTTAGTTATTCTGTCCCTGTCTGGTGTGGTCATTGCCTCTTTCCTTGCTGCCAGCAAACCTCTTGGACCTGGCATGCCCTCATTCCCTTCCTGGACTGCTGCCTCATGTGATTTTGCTACCCAGCCTCTGTACTGCCTTCTTTTTCAGCTACATAGGAGTGATTGATGGTTCTCCTGCCTTGGAGTTTCCTAGCTTGTATTAGAGTTTGACTATTATGAAGAAAATCTGCCAGCTCTTGAATAAGAAGGTAGGGAGAAACTACATAATTGTACCCAAGCATATGCCACCTTCCTGAGTATAATCACATTGCCTGCATTTGGAGAAAGAGAAAATAATTCTAATGATTTTGTCATTAAGTATATGCATTAAATGTGTAAAGAAAAAACTTTTGACATGATTATAATATACTGAAAATGTAATTGCTTTCTCTGAATGTCTTTAGAATATTTACCATGAAATTTACTGGAAAGTTGGGGAGATAAATTAGAGTTTGTGACAGTTTTGTTTTCTTCTGCTCATTTTCCTTTAACAACTGGGTATGATTCCTTCCATGTGGATCTCTCTTGCTTATCCATAAAGGCTGAATGTCTTTAGATTTCTTATTAGAAAAGTAAAGGATATGGGAAGAGGCAGGGGCTGAAGGATTATGGTTTCTCAACTTCAAATTTGTGTCAGACATTCCCAGTGATCTTCAGGGTTAAAAACAGTTTGGTGCACATTATAAAATATAAACAGTGCTATGTTCAAGTTGGAAAAAAAGTTCTCACTTCTTTTTTTAAAAATAATTGTAGTTGGACATAATACCTTTATTTTATTTATTTTTATGTGGTGCTGAGGATCGAACCCAGGGCCTCACACACCCTAGGCAAGCACTCTACCTCTGAGCCACAACCACAGCCTTTCTCTCACTTCTTTTTGATGTATTGCTCCTTTAAATTATTTTTTCGATTGACATAGAAGAATTGTACAAATACGGGGGTACCACATGATGGTTTTCACTACACATATATTTACTGTGTAATGCTCAAATCAGGACAAGTATATTCACTGCCTCGAACATTTATCATTTCTTTGTGGAAAAATTATTCAGATTATTTTATTCTAGCTATTTTAAAATATATACATATCTTCATTATCTGTAATCACCCTACTGTGCAATAGACAACCAAAACTCATTTCTTCTAACAATAACTTGGTAATGTTGACAAACTTTTCCCCTATTCTCCTTATCCTCTGGTAAACACTTACTGTAGTTTTTTAAATGGGTAATTTATCACTTAAATTCCATTATCACTGGATCCAACCAAGTCAAAATTAGAAATGTTTAATTAGATGTTTAATTCTTTCCTCCTAAAAACGATCCCCAAAATATTTGTAATTTTTATTAGAAAATAAGCATTTTTTAGGTTTTCAAATGTTTAGAATATCAACTTTTATAAGAAAACATTACAGCTCATCCCATTTCCTATTTTTGAAAATAATACTTCTCTATTCATAAAATTTTTCACCTAGCTGCACATCTTGAATTATTTCTAGCATCCTATCTTCTAATTAACATATTTCTGATAGCAATTTTGATAATTATATTTATAGTATTTCTGAGCCACTCTCAGAGCATTGGTTCCCAATTAGGGTAATTTAGATGCTAAAAAGCTCTTCTCCTCCAGTTTGGAATAAAGTAAATCATATTGGTCTAGCACACTGTTATTCTAAAGCATTTTTAAATGAATTGCAGCACAGACAATACAAATATTCCAAGAACATCAGCTAATTAAATTCTAGAACAACAGCTATTTAAAATCTAAAAATTAAAGCATCACCATAGACGTGTCCTGGTTATCATATCTTGGATTTTGCAGTGTGCATAACTGTCAGTGTTAGCTCAATTATAAACAGCATTCATTCTATTTCAAAGAGATAAGTGGACAAAAATATATTTATAAAATTGAAATTATAAAAATGTAGTTAAAATAGCATGATTTCTAGAAAAGACTTAATAATAACATGATGATGTTGATAACAAAAATAAGACTGAGAATAATGTACCATTACTAAAATCATCTGTGTTCTTGCTCAAGGTAGATTTTAATAAACAAGGTACAAAATATAATATATACTTTGAAGAACACATTTTATCTAACTTTTGTCCACTTTATCCTACTAAAAATTCCCTTTTATCCTGTTTTCTGAAACCTTTTATCTGTCCTCCTGCCCTGCCCCAATTTCTTTTCAGTTTCCTGGCTACAACTGTGGAGTCTTCATTCTAATCACTACTTCCTCTGCCAAATGATGACATGTTGTCCTCTTTGTGCCCAGAGCCCTCAATGGGTATTTCATTCATTTTTCTTCCTTTCTTTCTTCCTTCTCTCTCTCTCTCTCTCTCTCTCTCTCTCTCTCTCTCTCTCTCTCTCTCTCTCTCTCTCCTCTCTCTCTCTCTCTTCTTTCTTTCTTTTTTTGCTGGCAATTAAACTCAGGGGCCCTTGGCCACTGAGCCACATGCTCAGGCCTATTTTGTGTTTTATTTAGAGACAGGATCTCACTGAGTTGCTTAGTACTTCACTTTTCCTGAGGCTGGCTTTAAACTTAGATTCTCCTGACTCAGCCTCCGGAGCCACTGGAATTATAGGAGTGCACCACTGTCCCTGACTTCATCTATTTTTTTAGAAGTCTTCAACTGCCATCAATCTGATTCCCCAATCAAAATTTCCACCCCAAGTGTTGGTCTGACAACCACTGTCTACTCTTAAATTTACTTGAATGTTTCACATCAGCTCAAGTTCAGCATGTCCCAAAACAGCCCTTTTAATTATGTTCAGTAATTAAAGCACTGACATAGGACTTGTACTCAATTATTTCCCTCCTTCACCCACCCCATCAATTAGTTTCAAAGTCCATTGATTCTTACTCTGAAATGTTATAAGCATCCTTTGCCCTTTTAATTCTCAAAGATCCCGTTTCAGACAACCATCTTCTCCACGAGACTGCCACAGTGCCCTCTTAAATGAGCTCCCTTATCCAGTTTTACCTCTTAAAATTATACTATAATCTCTCTAAAATGGAAATTACATCCTGTTGCTCTTGTTCTTGAGTCTCTTTAACCATCTTAGGATAGAGTCTACAGGTGCAAGGTCTTTTATGGTCTCATTTTTACCTATTTCTCCAACATTGAATAACCTCACTTCTTATTTCACTCTTCAGTGTCTATCTGCAGAGCACATTTATATTTTCAGTAGGGTCCCATTCTCTTTTCCTCAGCACTTTGCATATACTTTACTTGTTGCTGGGACACAATTGAAGCTAGCTTGTCATCTAGAACTTTCCTTTGACTAGCTTATCATCGAGAGTTTAGACATTGTTTCTTCTAGACATCTACTTTCTCTGATTTAACAGCATCCCATGCACTTAAAAATTGTTATGGCTTTTCTCATTATTTAATCATAGATTACAACTTTCAAGAGGGCAAAGAACTATATTTGTGATGTTCATTATAATGTATTCAGGCACAGTAATGCACATATAATATGTATTTAAAGTCTACTTTTTAAACTCAATAGTTCATTTTAAATATCACTTTTCAGTTTATAAAAGTTGTCTCTTATTTGATAATACTGCTCGGTTTTATACACAACATATAAATAGAAAAAAATACAATTCTGTCTTAAATGAGACTAAAATTACAAATAAATGAAAAAAATGAAATGCTATTCAGTGCAAAGTATGGGGTATGTTGAATACTATATTTTATATTCTTAAAGAATTTTTTGGTTGACACATCAAGTGTAAAAGTACAATTATATTGCTACAGAAGGATGATGCAGCTCATAAGGATTGTCTTTAAATACCTCTGACATACTCAAACATCTGATTTTTATTTTACAAGTACACAAAATGTATGTGATTTAAAGAAAGCAGCACATAAAATTTTTAAACTTGAAAGAAAAAATTTTTAAAAAACATAGTTTCCATAATTATGAGTTAACTCCTCTAGTACTGGAAAAGATCTTACTCCCAATATTACAAAAGAGGGAACCAAACTTCAGAGAACCTAAAGATAATAACCAAAGTAATCTGACTTAGAAATTCCTTGCCTTCTGTTTACCTCGGGTGACAACTATGAAGTCATGGTGTCTCTATAAGATTCTAGAACATAGAAATTTTATACTATCTCCCAAAGGACAGTATCTACATCTGTTGGATATTCTGAGGAAAATCAGCAGCCTCAAAGTCCTCGAAATAAAATTAAACTAGCAATGGAAACAGTATACATAATAAAAACTAAATAAATTGTTTCTTCCATTTAATGTTTATTAAGTGGCATATAGCTACTATGCCATGTATTGTGGGGGGGGAGTGAATCAGGTGTAATTATTCTCATGGTGCTAACAGTCTTAAGAAGCTAAGAATACTTGGAAAAAAAATCTGATGAGGTGTGACAAATACCATGAGATGTAAAGGGAAGGCATTGGAATAATTAGAGAGGGTCACTTCTCTTTTAGGGATTCTTTATGGATCAGGGTTCCTGAACAGGGCTTTTAGGTATGGGGAAATAGAGATAGCTATAGAGTATGAGAATGTTACATTAGCAAATGGCAACAACTTTAGCAAAGGAGAAGGATAAGTATAATGGTAAAGTATAAGATATAAATGTAAACACAAAGGAACAGTTTAATTTAGAGAAAAAAAAGACTGAAAATCCACTGTAGAAATAAAGATCCAGGCCAGCCTTCAGAGGACTTAAAAGAGTGTATTGTGTGTAGTTCCTTATTCAGGAACAGTAGATAAAATTCAACTAAGGAATTTAACTGGGAGCCACCATTGAGAGCCTATGAATACAATATTGTGGATCATACATCTTACTTAAATAAGTGCTCTAGTATGATGTAGCAGTTCTCTTCAGAGGAGGTCCAAATTATGTTTCTTATACTAAATTAGAAAAGGACCTGGAATATTTACATGATGCTTTATTCCAATTTCCTCTTAGTTTACTAAAATAAGAGTATATCACTTTCAATTATTTGACATTTATTATTCCATTAAAAAAATTTATGCTGGGCATAGTGGCATACACCTGTAACCCCAGTGGCTGAGGCAAAAGGATCACAAGTTCAAAGTAAGCCTCAGCAAGGGCAAGGTGCTGAGCATCTTAGTGAGACCATCTCTAAATAAAATACAAAATAGGGCTAGGGATGTGGCTAAGTGGTCCAGTGCCCCTGAATTCAATATCCAGTATATATATATATATATATATATATATATATATATATATATTTCCATGCCAAAGATTAAACAATTTCTTAATAATAATATAATAAATATGTAGTACATTGAATATCTGCAATATACCAGACACTATGATGAGTCCATCAATGTATGTATCTTTTAATTTTCATAATTTTCTTAAATATAGTATTATTGCACTAATTTCACACATTGTGAAATGGAGGATGTGATTTGAACCCATTACTTTGATTTCAAAATAAAAACAATCCACTATCATACTAAAAATTTAATAAATTCAACCTCTTGCCTTTCTTGGATAAAAATCTCATTAAGTCTATAAGTCTGGATTTTATTTTCCCATTAATTCTGTCATCTGGTTTTCCTTATAGAGACTTAGACAAAATTCCTTTTTCCCTTTATGTCTTAGATGTAATATAGCTCTTTTCTACATTTATCAAGATGAAATGCTCCAGACTCAATACTTTTTGTGATATTCTTGATTCCTAGTGGAAATATTCACAATATTCAACAATGGTGTTGCAGGGCAACAATAAATCAGAACACTCCACAAAGCAATCAGGTCTAGCCATAAACAGTGGCTGCCTTGACACATACACCTGAAATATATTTCTTGCCTATACCCCATTGAAATTGATGTACAACATTGTACAACAATTCTTCATGGACAGCATCTCTCATCTTGTATGTCCTAAATTATTATAACAAATCTTGACTCTTCAAGTATTTATTCAAGGAGCAATGGGAGAAGTTGGGAATTCCGTGTCACATAGGCTTGATGCTCCCAGATTAGTTGAGATTCTCAGAAATCACCTCTCAGAGTCTGGAAACAGGGATCATAATACCAACTCTTGAGATGCTTGTAAGGACTAGTTCAGTGCATCTAGGTTCTCACTGTGAGTTACTCAGAGCAGGATGGATCCCATTTGCTATTGTTCACTCCTCCTGGCCCCTGCAAGGCTTCTCATCTTTCTCTTTCTTAAGTCTCTACTTGATGGTCCTTCTCTAAGGAACATTCCAAAGACAAATAAACAGATATGTAATATTTTCTCTTAGCAAATCTTTTTTTAAATTACTAACTCTATTCTAATGGCTATTTTCTGCCCTCCTTGTCTTAACTTTGTACACTTATTGCAGATTCTCATCATATTTCCATAGAAAAAATGCAGGAAAAATGTCTGACCCAAATCTCTTAGAGTCCAGGACCCTTTGACTATAAAACCAAACCTGCAGTGGGATTCCATTGAAAGCCCTTTTCATTTTTCTTGTAATGCTCAGTCTTTAAAAGTTCATTCCCAAAGGACTTACCTTTGCTTCATACTCTATTCACATCCCTGATTTCAAGCAATGTCTCCCTAGTCTACATCTATATCATGTGTTCTCCTACTGAGATCCACACTTTTCTCTTTACTAATTATCTCAGCCTAAATGTCTCATCAGAATAATTTCTTCAAACATTCCACATTTTCAAAGCTGTGTATCATCTCCAAATCCTTCTATTAACACCTTGCTAATTATCTAAACGTGGAGATTCCTCTATGTCTCACCACTTCTATCTCCATATAAGATCAAGCCTATTAACCCTTTATGGGTTAATTAACTTACACTTTCATTCATTAAATTATTAAATGAGTATTCCCTGAGTGGCTAGTATGTCCCAGGAACATTGAGGAAAATGGGAAGCAAAGACAGACTTGGTCACTACCCTCCTACAGGAAAAAGAAGGAATCAATGGAAATGACTAGCTTTATATTTTCTCTCTTTAAAATAATGATTTTGTGAGGCTTTACCTAGACAAAATATGTGAAACTATTTTGTAAATTATGCAGTACTCTGTTCTATCTTGTGCTATAATTAATATTATGCACATCAACTTTCTTGCTGAAGATTATAACTGAAGGGATCACATGTTTGCAGTGTCTTCCACCTATTCCATGATTAACAAACGTTCATTGAGTTAAACAAGTGAGAAGAAATGAAATCTGAGATGACAAATTATTGGATACAGTAAACAATCTCCTTTGAGGAAACATGTATACAAACTTTTCACTTCAGGTTTTCATATATTATATATTAATCATTCTTCCTGTTGCATCATTAAGCATCCATTAATGGAGTGAAGAGTGAAGCAAGGATTTAATGATGCAGGATTTCACTGAAAATCAGGATCAGTGAGATGAGATGTCTCAAATCACCAAAGATTTGGATGATTTGGTAAAAAGTAAAATACTTCCTCTCTTCCCTAAGCACTCCCTCTAAGTACTTTCCCTATTTGGGCTGCTTTTTATTGGATCCTCTCATCAAAAAGTGCCTTGGGTTTAGTATTAAAAGAAACCATAATCAACAAGAGGCTGAGAGCAAAACCCTGGCAGGATCTGGAGATGACACACAGCTTTGGAGATACTGACCTGCTAGAAATGTGGCTCTCCAGGCAATGGAAAGAAGCTGCTTTGTTAATAAACAGGATAGAATGGTGATTTGAATAAAGGCTTAAACCTGACTCCAAGAAAGAATATTTCATGGAATAAAAGATCCACCTCTCCATTCTTTGCACCTGACATAATGTTATTATTATTTTTCTAAACATTGAATATCAGCATGGATAAAGAGTTGAAATAATGCCAAGGGAAAATATAATGTGAATGTTCCTTTTTGAATCTGTACTGATTTGTAAAGTGTTCTGTAACCTGCTTATTGCTTTCTGGACTGTTATAAAAATAGCAAGTTCAGTGTGTTCTCCTTCCTAAGGACATTGGAGGAGCTCAATGAGAGTAAAGGGAATAAAATGAGGAATGAAATGTTTACCATGCATATCTTAGCACACCAAATAATGCTCTGTTTCTTCTTTTCACTAATTCATATTTTATGAGAAATATTTTTAAATGTGTTCATCCTTCTCTGTTGACTTTGATTATGCCCAAGGGAGTCTGCCACACACAGAAAATGTTTGTATTGATATTTCTAAAGTAAACTCACTCATTTGGTAGAGTATATCTGATTCATCTCTATCTACTATTTTAATATGAAGTACTACTACTTTGATATTAATTGACTGTCTTCTACTACATTGAGGAAACTATTTATGACTGTGAGTTACTACTCATCCATATTTCCTCTAATAAAGAATATCTTAAAGAAGTCTTGTTTAAAAGATTTAGAGTAGGCTAGATGTCAAACTCCCCCACTGAGAAAAACTCTTACCTAACTAGCAGTAATAATCTCCTACCCCATTTCTAGTAAGAGAACTTCAAGTGCAATTTGTAGAACCAGGCTTCTATACTTTCATTTTATGTTCTCTATTTGGGACTAACTCCATCTCTGAGCTTCATGGGTCAATCAGAGTAACTTTCATTGGTTAAGATTAAGCACAAGATATAATAATTATAAGATTAAGCACAGGAATATTACCCTAGAATTTCACTCCTTAAAAATAGCGTCTTTTTCTCCTGCTAAATTTCCAGAAAATACGTTGGAATTTTACAAGACAATTACATGGAGAGAGACAATCTGAGAAAAGACCCAAACATAGAGATGTTTCCTGAAATCATTGCTGAGTTCCTTAGTATACCTGTGACTAAAATTTGCAGCATACCTGTTTCCTTAATTAAAAGAGACAACTAACTTAATCAATTATTTTGATTAAGCTAGTTTAGGTTGGTTTCCATCATTTACAATCTCAAAAGAAATCCTATTCATTTTCTTACTGCAGAACTCCAGTTTCAATATTTATTTTTTTAACCACTCTAAAAGATAACTAGAATTCCCAGCAGAACCGAACTGTGTTGTTTAATACTGACTCAGCAATTCATATGCAGGTGAATCACAGCAACAGATTGTTAACATAGTTTTAAATGTACAGTGATGTGTTTATTAGGGCCTTCTGGTATTATTCTGAAAATGTTCACCTTTTCCTGGTGGCAGATTGTTACAAATTTTCTAGAAATTTTATTACATATTTCTACCTGTGATTAACCATACTTGGTCAATGATTTTCTGGCTGTACCCTGTCCATTGGTTCTATACTAGACTCCTCTCCATGGTCACTTTACCATTCTAGGAGCTGTCTTGAAAATTTCTTTTTATAATGCAACTGAAATTGGCTTTTGCATTTGGGTCAAGATGCATCAACTTTTCTATAGATATCCAATAGACCCAATGCCTTTTATTTAAAATAACTTTCTTAACCCACTTTACCTTACCATACATCAAGTGTTGTATGTTTTCTCTTTATGATGCTCTTCCCTTTTCTCTGTCAGCAAACAGAAAGACAAATTATTTCAATTCATACCAGACTTAATGACTCAGAACTGATTTACAATCTGTTTTAGTCCACCTTTAGCTTGCTACACCACTGAGTATTAATACTTTGAGTTTCCAAATGGAAGATCTGGGCATGACCCCAAAACCTTAAGGTAACTAAAACATGGCTCTGCTATCTGGCTTCTTTCTGCAGGGCTTCACTTATCCCACAGAAATTAATCAACATATACACCCAGGGGAAAACTGAGGTTGAGAATGACTGTGACTTTCCTGTTCCTCTCTTTTCTCAGGGATTGTGCATTCTTAAATAGTGGAAGCTTTTGCAGTCTTAAATTCCAGTTTTTGACTTCTTTGTCCTGTAAGATTGCTTAAAATTTTTGTCTTTTCTAAATCCTAGTAGTTTCTCTCTTCCTGGCTTTTCAACTACTTTCCACATCATTAATGGGTATTGTAAGAAGAAAAGCAACTTACTGAAATAGTATCTATTAGAGCATGTATCAATAAAATTAAAAAGAGGAAAATAATACAGAATATCAATGAGATCAAAAGTTGCCTCTTTGGAAATATCAATAAAATTGATAAATCTCTAAACTAACCAAGAAATATAAGAGAAAAGGTATAAATATCAATATCATAAATAAAAGAGGAGACATCACTATTGGTCCTCTACCACAAACAACTCTTACTCATAAATTCCATGTGTTAGATAATTAACGAACCACTTCCTTGGAAGACACAAAGCATTACAAACTCACACAAGGTAAAACAAGTCACTTTATAGACCTGTTTCTATTAAATGTATTAAATCAATGATTAGTAACCTACCAAAAAATAAATCACTAAATGCAGATAGTTTCCATGTGAATTCAACCAAGCATTTAAGAGGGAAAAATGATACTTGTTCTACAAAATCCATTTCAGAAATTAGAAGCAGAGGAAATGCTTACTAACTTACTAAGTCAATACTGCCCCACTACCAAAACCAGAAAAAGATTTTACAAGAAAATAAAACAAAGAACAATTTCCCTCATGACTTAAATACAAAAACCTTCAGCAAAATACTACCGAATCAAATTCAAAAGTTATACAAGATGCACAGCATGACCAGGTAAAATTTATTACATGAATACAAACCTGATTCAATGTTAGAAAAATCAATCAGTATTATCCAACATATTAACAGCCAAAGAAAAAATATGATCATATATATTAATGCAGAAAAACCATGCAGTAATATCCAAACCCTCATTCAAGAGAAAAATTCTCAGCAAATTAGGAAAATATGGAACTTCCTCAGTTTGATAAAGAACATCTGCAAACATCTTTCAGCTGATCTAACACACAATTCTGAGCAAATGAATGATTTTCCTTTAAGTTCAGATCAAGGCAAAGATGTCTTCAATCACCAATCCTACTCAATGTCATACCAAAAGTTCTAGCTAGAATGAGACAAGAAGGAAAAGGAGGGAAGAGAGAAACAAAAGGTTTACAGATTGGAATGGAAAGAACCAAATAGTTTTGTTCACATATCATTTGGTTTTCTTTGCAGAAAATTTTAAAAATCAACAGAAATCTCCTTTGTGAAGAAGGTAGTATGGCAAAGATACAAGAAACAAGGTATTCAAAAGTTTGTTGCTTTCCTATATGTCATCTACCAGTGAACAGTTGGAATTGGAAATTTCATAACATATGTATCCTTTAAAATAGCACCTCCAGAATGCAATACTTAGGTATAAATCTAATAAAATATATAGTAAGTCTATATGCAGAGAACTATCAACTGTAAGAAGAAAAACTCACATATATAAATAAATAAAAAGAAATTCTATTATCATGAACTGAGAGACCAAACCAAATTGAAACTGTTTTGAAATAACATACCAACACAAAAATCTTCACATGAAGGTTTATAGTAGCTTTGTTTATAATTGCAAAAGATAAAAGCAATATTCAATACATGAATGGATAAAAAAATTGTGGTCCCTCCATACCATGGAATAAAATTGTTTGTTGAGGTGCATTGGTTACTATAAAAATACTTTGTACTGGATGATTTATAAATTATAGAAATTTACTTCTCACAGTTCTCGAGGCTAGGAAGTCCAAGATCAAGACAAGAGCAAATTATGTCTGGTAAGTGTTCACGCTCTGCTGAATAAATAGTGCTTTGCTGCTACATTCTCACTTGGCAGAAACAGTGAAGCAGTTCCCTTCAGCCTGTTTCATAAGGGCACTAATCCCATTCATGAAGAAAACCTCATGACTTAATCACCTTATAAATGTTTAGCCATTTAATACTAATGCATTGGTGGTTAGGTTTCAAAATATGGATTTTGAAGGAATATGAACATATCTGCAATTTTAAAAATGAGCTATCAAGCTGAGAAAAGACATGGGTGAATTTTATATGCATATTTCTAAATGAAAGAAGCTATTCTGAAAAGCTACATACTACACAATTATAATTAGGTGCCATTGTAGCAAAGGCAAAATTATGTAGATGGTAAATAGGTCAGTGGAAGCACTCTGGAAATCTGACCATATCTATCACAGCTGAATATTTCTATAAGGCATAAGATGCCTTAGCTATCTGATTTTCACATATATATTCCCTGGTATATCTAAATATAGATAGGTAATCTTCAAACACGTATACATTTCATTAAATGGATTAGAATGTTCAAAATAATACTGTTCCTAATAGACCTAAAATACAAACACCCAAATGTCTTTAAACAATAGAGTGGGTAAATTGTCATATATTCTCAATTCATTTCCAACTACGTGAAAAAATATGAAAGAATTTTACAAACATAATGTCAAATTCAAGAAGTATCCATTGATACAAACATATTGTACAAATACAGGAGGAAATTTGTGTTGCTTGAATTCAAAATTCTGGTTACTCTTGAAGCTGTTGGGATGAGTAGATTAGAAGTGTACAGGTAGAGCTTCTGGAGCTCTTATTCTGGGTGCTGGTGTGCCATTTGAAAAAACTCCATGAATCTGTACCTTTATGTGTGTGTGTGTGTGTGTGTGTGTGTGTGTGTATATATATATATAAAACTTCAAAAAAAGGCAAAAATATGTAGAGATACTACATTGTCATATAAAGAACAATGCAGTTATGGAAGATGTCTGTTATTAGCTGTAAGATCAAGCAATGTTTAAATACTAAAACTGAGTTTCCACATAGACAGTATACCTCAGGGTTTTTATAAGAATTAAATAAAATCAAAATATGTGAAAACATAAAAAATAATCAATATTAACTGTGACTACCTATGTAATAGTTTTCAGATTGCTGAACTGTCAGTATCATCAATGGAGAGAAATGAATGATGTATTATTCATTTTCTATTACTTTCTGTATTCTTTATCGAGAATGATTTCTCCAGCTCAGTCATCCAGGGGATCCTGTATTTATGAACTTGTGCCACATGGCATGACTGCCAAGTGGATATGAACTGAAATAAGATTTGAAAAAGTTGCTTCCTCACAGTGTCAAAGAATGCCAGTGCTATTTTGGGCAGTGTGTCATGGTGAGAGGATTATTATCACCATCAAGATGACTGTGTGAAGATTGCACCTGGATAAAGTTTGTGTTTTTAAAAAAAATTGTTGGCAGCTCAGGAGCCTCCAGCAGTAGATTAACTGGTAGGAGGCATAAGATGCGGTGCAAAAAATATTCTTTGAAGTTCCATGCCTGTAAGAATAAAAAGGAAGAATGATAGGTTAAAAATGCACTTGGTTTTGCTTTGTCAGGGAGAATAAATACAACAGCCCATAATCATCAGTAAGGTGTATGTTCTAAAATAAGAGAAAGATAAACAATCATATCAATTGGAGAAGATATAGCTATGAGAAGTAGAATATGATTTTTTTGTGGAGCTGAGGATTGAACCCAGAGTCTCCCACATGCTAAAAAATGATTTTTTAAATTTTATTTTTTATCTGTTCCAATTAGTTATACATGATACCAGAATGCATTTTAACTAATTGTACACAAATGGAGCACAACTTTTCATTCTTCTGGTTGCACATGATGTAGACTCACATCATTCCTGCAATCATACAGGTACACAGGGTAATAATGTCCTTCTCATTACATTATCTTCACCCCCACGTACTTCCTCCTCTGCCCTCACTCCCCTCTGCCCAATCCAAAGTTCCTCCATCCTCCCATCCCCCACTGCATTATGCATCAGCATTCACTTATCAGAGAAAATATTTGGTCTTTGGATTTGGGGGATTGGCTTACTTTAATTAGCATAATATTCTCTAACTCCATTTACCTACAAAAGCCATTACATTCTTTAAGGCTGAGTAATATTCCATTGTGTATATATACCACAATTTCTTTATCCATTCATCTATTGAGAGACATCTAGGTTTGTTCCACAGTTTAGCTATTGTGAATAGAGCTGCTCTAAACATTGATGTGGCTGTATCACTGTAGTATGCTGATTTTAAGTCCTTTGGGTAGAGATTTAGGGGTGGGAATGGAGCTGCAATTTGACCTAGAATATAAATTTTTTAAATAGCAGTTTAGGCTAAACACCATGAAGAAAAGTTCCCCAGAGTGACAACCACTCAACTATGGAATGCTTGTTTAGGGGAGATGATGTAAGTCCTATTTCTCAAGACAGGGCAAAGGAAGCAGGACAGAGAGTGAGGTGCAGGGAGGAATTCTCTGCTGAGAAATTGTTGGTTTGGTTTAGCATCAAATATATTAAAATGATCTCATTTAAGATATGTACAAGAAATACTTAATTTGAGGTAATTTGGGATTATTTATTTAGACTTTATTTTATCTTGTTTGTTTCTAAGTGACTGAGTTAAAAAAGATAAAAGATCTGTTCTGTGGAAGATTTTAATGTGTTCCTATAGTGTCATTTGAGCTAATGGTATTTTAAAGGTTTTTTGTTTTTGTTTTTAAATCTGGATTTTCCATCCTATTTCCAGTTTATAAAATAGTGCATGGTATTTATTGGTGGGCAATAAATACTTTGTACATAAATGATGAAAAGAATCAACTTTTAAAAACATGCACAGGGATCATGCTGTTTTGTTAAGTATAAAATGAACAATTTATTCTGCCATGCCAAGTTTTCAGCACCATGTTGTGTCCCAACTTTTGTTAAGGTATTAAGTGCTAAAGTAAATTCAATCTTGAATGCCTGAAAATCAATTATTTTCTTGTTTCTTTTATCTTTTTTTATTTCTCAAATCCTTTTGAAGAACAGTATAAGATTAAATTTTCTATGTAGAAATGAAATTACACTAAGAATTTTAGATTATGCTTATCTTTAACTACCAAATCTTTTGTAAATATCACTGACTATATAGAAAAATAGGCAATACTATGCTAGATAAAATGAACAGGTTGACATTTTGCTGGGATACTACTTTTTCTCAAGGAGGAAACCTATTTTGCCAGGTTCTTCTTGAATTTTCTTTTGTTAGTGAATGTTATACATGTAATACAAAGTATGATTTATGAATGAAGCATATTTCATTAAAGACCTATTTTACCTTAGGTAAGAACTAAATTTTCATGAAAGTGATACTGGCAGTTACTGGTGACAAGTTCTGCTTCCTCGAATGTTAAAGCATAACATTAGTGAAGCACTCTGAGGCAAAAATATAAAGCAGGGTTTATTTAAAAAGGGGTAACATAGACTTCTCCTGGGAGGGAGATGAGGCCCATAGCTGGTATTCTGGTATCCCAAGAAGTGAGAGCATTCTAACTTTTTAATATTTCCAAGGCTTCCTTTGTCCTCCTGCTCTCTTCCCCTTATCTCTCTCCTTCCCACATACATGTGTGACTAGGCCCAGGAGATGCTCTGGTGGGATGGCCAAGGTGAGAAGCCAATGGACAGGGTACTGCCAAATGGAGTGATCCAGACAAGAAGGGGGCCCTAGCTGCATTAATTAACAACTTCTATAACTCCCTGTAGGGAGGGCAATCCCTGGGACAGGTTACCCTAGCAAGAGTTTGGGACAGGAGCAGGTTATCTTGATAAGGGTGGTGGAAGGGCTCTGAAGGCATTAATATTTCAATCCCCCTCCCACTTCCCAGATGCAAATTGGCCTTTTTGATCTGATCTAACCTGATTTACCTGTCTATACTGACTGCCTCTTTTAATTCTGGCTTCAAAAGCATCTCTTTTGCTGTCTTTCAGATTACAAATTGTCTGTTACAATTGGTACAATCATTCTCCTTAAAACTTATATACCAATGTTCCTCAACTTAAGATAGGATTTCATCCCCAAAACTCCATTGTTGATTGAATATATTGTTCAGTTGAAAATACACTTAATACACTTAACCTACTGAAAATCATTGTCTAGCAACACATACTTTGTAGAATATTGGTTTGTTTTCATGATCATGTGACTGACTAACTCACTGCTATTGCCAAGCATCTTGAGAGGCTATTCTTTCTACTGCATATGGCTAGCCTGGGAATAGATCAAAATTCAGATATGGTTTATAATAAATGTACATCACTTTCATATCATCATAAAACAAATAAATGGAAAATTCATCCATTATAAGCTGGGGAATATCATGTAAGATAATCTCAGTGTTCAATAAGAAAAAACAACATTGTTTTTTCATTTGAATGCTTTGACTTGAATCAACACTTCCAGAATTTTCAGTAAAAGTTATTATCAGGAGGGGATGGAGACTGAGGGAGACGTTATTTCCCCAAGAATTTTTGTATAAGAGTTCAAGAGAATTCACATTATGAAAATGTTAAAAAAATGACTTCTTCCTTGTTTTATCATGGTCTACTTTGAGAAAGTCAAAGTCCAAATCATCCCTTTTCACTATGGGTTACAGGACAGTTAAGGTCTGTGGCAGTCAGCTTTTTGTCACTGTTTAAAATACCTGAGTAAAACAACTTAAAGAAGGAAAGATATATTTTGGCTTACAGATTCTGAAGTTTCACTCCATTGTCAGCTGGCTCCGTTGTTGGCTTTCATTGATTTTTGGCCTGCGGTGATAGAGTGCATCATTGTGGAGCAAAAATGCTCACCTCAGGACAGCTGGCAACAGAGAGAAAAGAAAGGGCTGAAGACAGGATATCTCCTCCAAGGATACCGGACCTCCTACAGTTCCACCACCTCCTTATAAAGCCATCAAATTATGAATCCAGCAATGGATTAATCCACTGAATGAGGTTAGACCCCTCATGAGCCAGTCGTCTTCCTGAAAGATCCACCTCTGAACACTGCTACACCAGGGACCACACATTCCAACATGTGAATTTGAGGGGGACATTCCAGATTGAAGTCAGAAGATTTAAAGTACTAAGGTATTCCAGGTATACAATCAACTAGCTTTTCTTCTATAGTGCACCTGCCTATAAACCGTCCCTAGGATAATGGACAAAATCATCTCCTGTGGAATTTAATTATCTTGCCCAATTATGGTTAGAATAAGTGGTTTAAACCCCTGTGGTCCAAAGCCTATTCCTTTGACTACTCCTGGTATCCATTCATTACTGGCAGCCACCACAGAAACATTTCAACATTTCCAAAACCTCTGTGTCAGCAATCACATGTAACATTTTTTCATTAGATGTCTTTCCACCTCACCAGGCCTAGGAACCAGACTTCTTCATCCTCAGGGAAGATTTCCTTCCTTCAGTGGAAAAGCAAGCGATTTATGGAGAAGCAAGAGATTTATTTTGGCAAAGGTAAAAAAATCAGGAGGATTTTGAAAGTATCGAAAGGTGGGAGAAGACTTTTTTTTTTCCTTAAAAACCTAAGGAAAAATAGCACAATAGCACAATACAGTTTCTTAATTTATTTAGACATGAACATCTGACCTGGCCCTATGCCCTTAACCCTTAACTTTTTAAAGTACTACTTTTTCTCACTTTCCTAAGTTTTTGTAAATCATGGTATATAGATATGGGCACAGTGGCATATGCCTGTGATCCCAGCAATATTGGAGATTGAGGTAAAAGGATCCCAAATTCAAACCCAGCCTCAGCTTAGGTCATAAACAATTCAGCAAGACCCTGTCTCAAAATAAAAATATTAAAAGGGCTAGGGAGGTGGCTCGGTGGTTAAGTACCCCTGGATTCAATCCCTGGTACTCCTCCCCACACCCCCCAAAATCATGGAATATAAAGAAATGACAAAAAAAACATGGCTCATTGGTGAAAGATAGTGGGAATTTGGGTGCTATATGGAGTTTGATTTTTAAAAGTTCCATTTCATAGAAATGGTATAATTAGGGTTACCATCCAAAGTATAAAACAAAATATTACATTGTTGAATTTGTATAAATTTTTCAAATACAACCTAGAAAGAAATTTAATGAGGAATAGGATTGGATCCAATTTTATATTCTTGAAATGAACATGTAATTTCAAATCAAGATTTTGTTAAAATTATCTTTTTAAAAATATTTGTTTAGTTGTAGTTGGACACAATATCTTTATTTTATTTATTTATTTTTATGTGGTGCTGAGGATCAAACCCAGCACCTTGCATGTGCTAGGCAAGCACTCTACCACTGAGCCCCAGCCCCAGTCCCTGTTAAAATGATCTTATCAAATTTTTGGAAAGAATTTATATTTGGATAGATTATTGATAATAATTTAAATAATTTCTATAAATTATCATAAATTATAACAGTTGAAGGTTTAAAATTATAACAGCTACTTATTTCTCTAATTTAAATGCCTATCTTTTATTTTTTATATTTTCCAGCTTTATCAAGATATATTTGACCAAAATAATCACATATATTTTAAAGTATATCCTGTGATGTTTTGATATACATATATACTGGGAAATGATTGCCATAGTCAAGTTAATCAACATATTTATCATATCTGTCATTGTACATGGCTATAGTTTTTGTATTTGGTAAGAACACTTAAGGTTAACTCTTAGCAAATTCTAAGCATAATATACAGTACTGTGAGCACCATGTTCTACATTAGATCTCCAGAACTTATTCAACTTACATAAGTGAAACTTTGTACATTTTAACCAATATTTCTTTTTCCAGACTTCCCTCCTCTCACTGAGAATTACCATTCTACTCTATTTTTATGAATTAGTTTTTTTAGTCTCCACGTACAAGTGAGATCATGTAGTAGTTGTCCTTCTGTGTCTGTCTTATTATATTTAGTATAATAACCTTCAGGTTCTTCCATGTTGTAACAAATGGAAGGATTTCCTTCTTTTTATGGCAGAATAACATATATATGAGTGCATTACATACATAGACATATAATGTTTTGCATTTCTTTTTCTTGTTTGATTGCTTTGGCTAGAACTTCCAATATAGTGTTGAATAGCAATATTGAGTCTGTATATCCTTGCCTTGCATTGGATTACAGATGGAAGTTACATAGATTGAATAATGATGTTCTCTTTAAAATTCATGTTGAAATTTAATCCCCAAAATAAGAATATTGAGAGGTATGGCCTTTGGAAAGTAATTAAGTCATAATGGCTATGCCCTCATGAATGGGATTAGAACATGCACAGGTTGAGGGGAGCATCTTCTTACCTTTCTATACCTTCTGCTATATAAGGACAGTGTTTCATCCCTTTGGAGAACACAGCAATGAGGAACCCTTTAAGAAGCTTAGAGCAGCTCTTACTAAATACTAACTCTGCTTTTGTCTTGATTATGGACTTCCTGGGCTTCAAAAGCATAAGAAGTAAATTTCCATTGTTAATAAATTACCCAGTCTGTGGTATTTTGAGAAATAAATTTTTATTGATTGTATATTACCCAGTCTGATATTTTGTTATCCCATCAAAAAGAGAGAAAGCTTAATTTTATGTTTCAGTCATTGACTATGTTGTTAGCTGTGGTATTTTCACATGTAGCCTTTATTGTGTCTAGGTAAAATTTTTCTATACCCATTTCACTGAATGTTTTAATTTTCAAAACATTGTTTTAAAAATCAGTTTTTAACTTTGTTAAATTTTTTTCTGCATCTATTGAGACGTGGCATTTTGTTTTGATTTTTTCCATTCATATTGTTAATATGGCATGTTTGAGCAAATTAAAATGGAGACCAGGCCTAGAAAAATCTTCAGGGCAGACAAAGCCAATAACTGTTATTGATTTCTAATTAACCTCAACCTTTATAAAGCACAAACATAAGTATAGTTTAAATAGGTCTCTCTTTTATAAATGCTTGTATTAGATAAAGAAAACTTAAGCTCAGTCAGAATCAGCCAACTATCTTGTAGTTATATAACTAGAAACTTTTCAGTAGAAAAGTTGCAAAAAGATATATCAGCTTTTGAGTCACTGTGACCAATATATCCAACAAGAACAATTCAAAGAAGAAAAAGTTCATTTGGGGCTCAAGGTTTTAGAGGTCTCAATCCATAGACAACCAGCTCCATTGCTATGGACCCAAAGTGAGATAGCACATCATGGGGGCAGAGACCAGAGGAAGAAAACTTCTTAGCTCATGGTGAGGTCAGGAAGCAGTGGGGGGTGGGGCACTAAAGGCATATGCACCCTCCCAGAGCACACCCTCAGTGATCCATCTCCTCCAGCCATGTCCTACCTGCCTACACTTACCCCCCAGTCCATTCTATTCAATTTTGACAGACTGTATGTTTCTCAATTTTTTTTCTTATATAATGCTTAACTTCTTGGTATTTCATGGTTTATTGGAGTCTCTTATGATCTAATTTCTAAGTCTTCTATTGTAATGTGTATTTCACTTATAACATTTTTAAATTTGAAACTTCTTTATTTTCTTAGCCTAGTTATGGGTTTGTTGTTTTATCTTTTTGAAATATAAAATCTTAATTATCTGTATATTTTCCAACATTTTTCCTATTTATATGTAATAATCTATACTATTTCCTTTCTCTTGGTAATTTTGATCTTAGTTTCTTCTTTTACTATTTCTTTGAGGAATAAAGTTATCTCATTTATTTGAGATCTCTGTTTTCAACATCAATAATGTATTGCACTAAATTTTCCTTGTAGTACTACTTTTGCTGTACCCCAATAAGTTTTGGTATATATTTTCATTTTCATTGGTCTTGAGATGATTTTTAAATTCCTTTTGACTTCCTATTTCATCAATTATTTGTTCAAGTGTGTGTTTAATGTCCTTGCTTTTTATTTGTCCATTTTCTTAACTGTTATTGATTTCTAGGTTTTTCTTTTGTGGTCAGAAAATATATTTGGAATAACTCAGAATTTCTGGAAATTTTTAAAAAATCTTTTTTAAAATGTAAATTGTGATCTATTTGGAAAATGGTATATGTTTATTTGGGAAGAATATATTTCTTGCAAGGCAGATGTAGTGGTATGGAGCTCCCTCATTTGCTGTTGAATAGAAAGTTCGGTGCATTTCTGTTAGGTCTCATTAGTATATAATGTGTTCATTTTTGCAGTTTCCTTATCAATTTTCTGCATACATTCTCTATCCATTACAAAGAGCAGGCCTTTGAAGTGTCCTATTATTATTATATTGCTATTTTTCCTTTCAGCTCAGTGGTCAATGCTTGCTTTATGTATTTAAATGCTTTGATATTGGGTGCATATGTATTTATATTTGTTATATCTTCTTGTTGAAATTACCCTTTCATCATTACGGAATGGCCTTCTTTGCCTTTTATTTCAGTTTTTATCTCAATCCTATTATATCTCATATACTCATGATTACCCTTGATCTCTCTTGATTGCCATTTACTTGGAATAACTTTTCCTGTACCTTTAGTTTCATTCTATGTGTCTTTCCAAAGCTAAAGTGAGTCTCTTATAGAGAGTATATGATTGAACTTATTTTTCTTTTTAAAAATTTATTCAGCTACTCTATGTCTTTTAATTGGGGAATTTATTTGTATTTAGGAGGATTGTTGATACATAAGAATTTCTCTATAATTTTGTCAATTTTTCTCTATTTTATAGATCTTTTTTATTTTCCTCCTCCCTTGCTGCCTTATTTTGTGATGTAATTTTTGTAGTGATAAGTTTTGATTCCATTCTCTTTTGGTGTGTATATGTGTGTGTGTGTGTGTGTGTGTATTTACTACAAGTTTTTTTCTTTGTGATTATCATGAGGCTTATGTAAAATATCTCATATTTAGAATAGTTGAGCTTAAAACTAATTGAATACAAAATTTCAGCACTTTTACCCAGTACCTCTTCCCCACATTTTATTTGATTGATGCGATCTGGATTTTTATATAGATTGTCCATTAACAAATTATTTTATCATAATAACTTTTAATTCTTTTGACTTCTATCCTAGAGTTTGAAAGTTAACATTACAATGTTAGACTATACTAAATTTGACTGTAAATTCACTTTTATTGGTGAGTTTTATACTTTCATATGTTTTCATGTTTCTAATTAGTATTCATTAATTTCATAATTTCATAAACATCCCTTAATTTTTCTTGCAAGGCAGATCTCGTGGTAAGGAGCTTCCTCAACTTTTGTCTTTTTCTCTTCCTCATTTCTCAAGGACAGTTTTACCAAATAGACTATTTTGGTTGATGGGAAATTATTTTTGTCTTTCAGAACACTGAATATACCATCTCACTCTTTCTTGGCCTGCAAAATTTCTGCTGAGAAATTTGCAGATAGCCTTGTGGAGTTTTCTTGTTTATGATGAATTGCTTTTTCTCTTCCTGGTTTTAAAAATATCTTTGTCTTTAACTTTGGTAACTTAATAATAATGTGTTTCAGTGTTATCTTCTTTGAATAAATAGTACTTTATAAATTTTGATTTTTATGAACTTAGTCATATTCCTCCCAATATATGGAAAATTTTCTGTCATATTGTTAAGTAAGATTTTAGCCTTGTTCTATTTCTCTTCTACTTCTCTAACTCACACAATGCATATATTGATTCACTTGATGGTGTTTTGAGAATTTACTCTTGTTTTACTTACTGATGAGATAACTTTGAGTGACCTATCATTAAATTCAGATTCTTTTGTCTGCTTGATTGTATCAGCTATTGAAACTCTCTTTTTCGATTTTCATTTCATTCATTTTATTCTTCAGGTCTCATGTTTCCAGATTTTTTTTTAATGACTTTTACCTCCTTGCTGGCCTTCATATTTATTCTTTTATTGTTTTCTTGATTTCATTATCTGTGTTCTCCTGTAACTCACTGAGCTTCTTTAAAATAATCATTTTGAATATTTGTCAGATAATTCATAAATCTCCATTCTTTGGAGTCAGTTTTGTTAGTTTTCTTTCATGCTTTGTCTTATATCATCTGATTCTTCATGATATTTACAGTATTATGTTGATGTCTGTCTTTGAAAAAGCACATACCTCTCTTTGTCTTTACAGACTGTTTTTGGCACGTGAGGGTTTTTTCCTGCCAACTTCGTAAACTGATGATACTGCCTCTAGTATAACAGTCAGGTGGAGCTGAAGTAAGATCATGGGACCACTTCTTTGTCCACAGTCTCTCTGTGGCTTTTTATTAGGAACAGAGATAGGCCCACCTCTCATTGGATTCCTAATAAGCTGTCATCATTTCCTGGGGGGCAGGGTAAGGAGTCAAAGGTCAGAGATCACAGTAAATTGGAGCTGGAGCCAGACCACAGAGATACTTCGGGATCTGCAGTTGAGATTGAAGTTCAATTTAGTATGTATGCATGTGCTTATGATAGTGGATTTCCAAAAGATGGAGGATACTCAGTATCACACAATATACTTTCAAGTCCTAGATGAAACTGTAATGACAGCAGATTAGCGTATAACAGTGAGAAGTATCTAGTAGTGGACATGAAAAAAGTGATGAGGAAGTGGTGGAAGCTCTTCATTCACCCTCTCACCCACCCCACAACCCACGCTAAAAACTGATAAAACAAAGATTTCCTAGTTTATGTTTAAGACTTTTAGCATCCTGCAAAGTCATTGCATACTAGAACCAATCTCTGCCTTAGTCAATTTTACAGGAACCACTCTTCCTAATTTTCTCCCCTTTGGTTTCTTGGCCTGGTTTCAGTTTCTCAAACAAGCACAATATAATAAGATTGCAGTTCAATGCTCTTATTTTTTAGAAAAAATTCAGATTTCTCCATTGCATTATGTTGTCAAAATGCACTTTTCACTACCTCTAAAACCATTTCTCTAGTCCAAGCCTTCAAAACAATTGCAGCAGACTCTTAGATTGCTTCTCTCTAATCCATTTCTCAGTCAATTATTACTATAACCAGCAGACTAACAGGCTGATCTTATTAAAATATTAAATCCTATCGTGCTATGTCCCATCTCAAAACCTTCTAATCTATCCACTTGGAATTAAGCATAAAACATTAGCATTAACAAGTAGCCTTAAATAATATAGTCCACAGCTACTTATTCAATCTCATTTTCAAATAACTCCTAGCTCATTGCAAGTCAGTATTTTGGACATACTCAGTGGTCCTTTCTGTCCTTTGCTGGATATCCTCTTTCCACAGTTTCTTCCTGAGATTTATACACTCATACTCATTTAGGTTTTTCTGATCATGTGTCACCTATTGAAGCTCTATCTAAAATATTCATCTCTCATTTCTTTATTCTCACATCTTGATTTAATCTAGTATGTTATCTAAAAGTATATTATAAAATTATTTCTTTGTTTTCTATAAACATCCCCCACATGATGTAAACTACATTAGGGCAAATATTCCATCTTATTTATGTTATCCTTCATGGCTAGAATAGTGTCTGGTACATGTAAGCACTCCATAAATATTCAGTATTATTCATGTTCAATATTATCTCATGATTCATTCTTTCCTTGTACTCCTGCTCAGAATATCTTTTCAAGATCTGAGCTCACACACAGCATCCCATTAAGATCAGTGTGTGGGTAGGGGCAAACTAATTAGAATAGCTCAGAAGAAAAATGATTTTAATCAAACTTTAGTTTGATATTTTTGAAGATGTAGGAAGTGAAATAAATTCAAATTTTATTCATATCCCAATGGCCTAAAGAAAGTTAACAGAACTTCTGGTGTTTCTTTTTACATAGCAATTTGTATATTTACTAGGAGAATGTACAACTGGCTGACCCAAAATTCTTTCTTTGAAATCTACAGAAACTTTATCTTTATTCAATCATTACAGCACATGATATAATACCATTGTAGCCTATTAGTATAAGAATGAACCTTTCACATTACTGGATTTACTACATTCCCTTATCATTTCTTAAGATCTGAAGAATACATTTTAAAATAAATCTTCAAGATTGTTGATTAACAAACTATATTTTAAAACTTGTGATTTATTTCCCTGGCTTCTTAAACAGGGGTATTAAAGATAATATAACTTAAATTTTCAAGCATTATTATTCCTAACTTATATTTGTAAATTAAATTTTGACTTAATGATGTCTTCTGGAGGTATTGAGATTGATAGGCATTATTCCATCAACATTAAATGATCCCATACTGCTGTGTTTTTAGTTACTTTTTTTGGTATGACTTTTCTAATTACAAATTAATATACATTTTTGTGACAAATTGAAAAATACAGAAAGTATGAAAGAGAAAAATAACCCATGATCACTACCTAAACACTAATGACTATGAATTCTTTACAGTATTTTTTGCATTCATATTTTTAAAGAAAATCTGTTTTTTGTTATTTGCATGATTTTAAAGTACAATTTCAAATTGTATTTATACCTAAATAATACAGGATTTTGAAGTATAATTTTAATGACCATAAATTGTTATATTTTTAGTTTTAGCATTCTGCGTTTCACCATTAGCATTTAACTAGAATACTGGGCAGATTTAATTTTTTTTCTAAAAATAATTCCCTTATAAAGATTACTTTATGTAAATTTTTGGGTTATTAATAAACATTTTATTAGAGTAAAAATACAGAAGCTAAATTACTGATTCAAAAGGAATATGAATTTTATATTATTGATAATTATTACTAAATATACATTGTAAGTATCCTTTGCATTTACATTTCCAACATCATTTGTGAGAATAACTATCTTATTTCCTCCTAATGATGCTGATTATCATTTTCAAGTAAACATTTTCTGCTCCAATAGGAGAAGTAGTGACTGATTGCATTTCTGGTGCCTAATTTATACTTTTTGTTTACTACTGAGTCTAACTTTTTAAAAACATGTTAGCTAGCTCCTTGTAAAATTTAATTAGGGTAAGAAAATTGCCTATTCATTATATTGTGAGCTTTTCTATCAGGTTGAATTGGAAAGAGCTACTTATCTGTAAAAATAAAACTTTGTCATGAATGTTTCACAGTTTTCTAGGTTATGACTTCCCTTTTTTATTCTGTCTTTAAATCAATTGGTGAAGGAAGTAAGTAGAGAAATCACCTTGCTGATTTAATTATATATATATATATATATATATATATCAGTAATTGATGAAGTTAAGTAGATGAATTATTGTAAAACTATCTACTATAGTTTGGATCTTAAATGTTTTCAAGAATCCCATGAATTAAATAAAGGCTTGGTTCCCACCTTGGTGCTATTTAGAGGTAGTGAAAATTTTAAAAGGTGGAGCCTAGTGGGAGACTTAGCTCATTGGTGGTATGCCCTTTTAGTGGATTTTTCAACCCTGGTCTCTTCCTCTTTCTTTTCCATTCCTCACCATAAAGTGAACAGTTTTTCTCTACCACATACTTAACCATGACTTCCAACACTGAACCAGAATGAACCTTTTCTCCTTACAATTTGCTTATCTCAGGTATTTATTATAATGATGGAAAGCTATTAACACAATGTCTATCAGTTATTCATGAACTCTTCTTTCCTTTTATTTCCATGTATTCATTCAATGAAGACTTATTAAGCATTTGTTCAGTGAGTTTGTAAATTGGTATCATCTTAAAATTCTAAACAAGAGGAGTAAGGAATACTGGCATAGTGAGATACACATTTGAGCCTCCAGAATACGTGAGTCCCCAATCATATACTTCAGTTATAATTGTCTCTGTTTGAGGGACTATGAAATGAAGAAAAACTTATGCCTGCCTAGGAAATACTAGGATAAGCATATATTTTGAAAGAAATATGAAAAGCTGAGAGTTAGAGGACATAATCAACAATGATAAACCCTGAAGTAGCAAGAATCTGGAAATATAGAGACAGAAAAGTAAGAGGCATAAATAAGCAGAAGCTTGTTAAAAATGCCTCAGATAATAAAAGTGACATTTTTAGAAATGTTCAGAACAAGAAGAATGAGGCCAGAATAAGCCCACTGCTTGGGGGCATATGACATAATTCTGGAAGAAAGAGCTAATACATGGGATGACAGAGAGAGGATTCAAAAAGATCTCAACAGGAAATAATGAAGGGCCAAGATAACAAGATGAAATTAAGTAGTGACAAATGAATCAACCTGCCCTTCAGTTAAAAAAACAACAACTATAAAAATACCAGATTGAGGAAACATGACAGTACACAGAAAAATGGTCTAAGGTTTATATCGATTAAAAACTCAGTATGAATCAATGGTTGACAGTGTGACCAAAAATGACCACAATGACTATAGAAATCACTTACAGAAATGCAGAATTTCTGAGATAATTATCCCTACTACCTGCTCTTTATCAGAACATATCTGTTGTACTTTATTTATTTATTTTTCAGAACATGTCTGTTGTGGTGTTTTTGTTTTTGTTTTTGTTTTCTCTCCTTTAGAGAGATAGGTACAAGTTAAGACTCACTAGTGCTAAGGACCATTTTGTACAATTTCTTGAAAGGACTTGGAAATTTCTCCTATAAATATGTTGAAAAGGAATGACATTCATAAAATGTTTGGATAACTATCAAAATAAAATTGTTTTTGCTTGTGCTCTGTGCTTCAGAATATATAAGAAAGCAGTGGATAAAATTTATAAAAATAAAGATGTCTGCTTAATATTTAAACATTTTCTTAATGCATTGTTTCTGGCCACTAGAAAAGTTGAAGAGATCAGAAATGTTTTAGAAAGGATTAAATATAGGGTTAAATCTAAGAAGAAAGATTTTCCTGTAGTCTTTTACATTCTACCATCTGTATTAATCTACTTCTCATTTTTGTAAATGTAACCTAATAACTTGTTCTCATCAATTTCTTTCTCTTTAAATAATTATGTAAATGGTAGAATACATTATGATTTAATGATTATTAAATTTCTTAACACTCAATCTTTAGAGTGATCAAGAAAGTATCAGAAATTAGAAAAATATATGAAATCTGTCTCTTTCTGGCTACAAGAATTTGGGCAGAACACTTCACTTGAATGAACCTCAATAGCCAGACATCTGATTCTCATTAAGATAGAAAGGGCAAATATTATTATCATGTTAGACAAATTATGATAGTTGGTTGATATTATTTTCAGTCTTTCTTCTTTGCTGATCTTTCTTTACTTGTTCTACCAATTGATAATAAAATCTCCAAATATAAACGATAGAATTTTCCATTTATCTTTTTAATTATATCAACTTTTTCCTCATGTATTAGAAGTTCTGTTATCATGGATTTCCACATTTATGATTGTTAGTGCCTGTGTGTGTGTGTGTGTGTGTGGTGCTGGGAATTGAACCCATGGCTACGCACATGCTAAGCAAGGGCTCTTACCTCTGAGCTACATCCCCAGCCTCTATGTCTTTGTATTAGTCTAATATTCTGCAAACTATTACTCCAAAGTAAATGGTTTGAAACAACAACATTCCTTATCACAGATTCTAAAGATTAGAAATCTGAGTGTGCGGATTAGGAGGGCCTTTTGCAATCAAGGTTTTGGCTAGGTCTATAGTCATCTCAATATTTGACTAATGAAGGATCTAATTCCAAGACCACTCACTTGGTTGTTGGCAGGATTTAGTCCCTCTTCAGATTCTGAACCAAGGGTACTAATTTCTAACTGGCTGGTAGTCTGAGTCTACCTTCAATTATTTGTCTTATGGGCTTCTCCAGCACAGTAGTATGTTCTCTGAAAATACACAAGTATAGAAGGAATACACACAACCAAAAGTCAGCAGTCAGAGTCTTTTTTCACCTGATCATAAAGGTTACACTCCATTATTTTTGCCATATTCTGTTAATTACAAATAGGTTTCTAGGTCCTGTCCACATTGAAAGGGAGGGCATTACATAAGGACATGAATTCCAGGAGGCAGAGGTAACTGGAGGTCTATCTTTTGAACTAACCCATTTATCCTTTAATTATATTTATTTCTACTTTTGGTAATAAAGTTGTTTTGAAAGATATTATGTCTGTTGTTAATATAACCACTGTTTGAAAGGGATATCTTTTTATTTAAAGTGTTTGTTTCATACACAACACATAGGTGTGTCTTTTTCCCCCTTTTCTTTTGATAAGTTTTTCCTTTTAGTTGTAATGTTTATCTCATTGATAGTTTATATATTTAAATGCAATTATTGGGACTGGGGATATGGCTCAAGTCGTAGCGCACTCGCTTGGCATGGTGAGGCACTGGGTTCGATCCTCAGCACCACATAAAAATAAAATAAAGATATTGTGCCCACCTAAAGCTAAAAAATAAATATTTTTAAAATGCAATTATTGATATTATTTGTTTATTGTTGCATAGCCTTGGGTTCACTATTTGTATATCACTTTACTTTTTGACTTCTACTTGTATCCTATATGTTTTGTTCCTGTGTTTATACTTTTCTGTCTTTTATTTAGAATTTTAGTTAGTTTTTTAACTATATTTCTGGTCTTATTTTTATATTTTAAATTTTTCTTTGTTATCTTAGGAATTACACAACATTCTTAACTTTTTATATTCCCCATATAGTAAATCCATGTTCTCTTTACACAAATGTCTACATTTATTAAAAACCCCACAAAACAATGTTACAATTTTGGCTTTAAACAGTTATCTGGTTTATAAGGAAATTTTAAAAAAACAAAACAAAACATGGTCTTTTGCATTAACCCAGTTATAAATAATTTCTGGTGATTTTTATATTTTTTTCTTAGGATCTAGGTATCATTTTGCTCAATTTGAAAACGTGACTTTTGTAGTTCAGGTCTGATGGATATGAATTCTTCTTATTTTACATAAAAGTGTTTTTACTTGACCATTATTTTTCAAGGTTATCTTAGATGTATATAGATTTCTGGGTTGAATTTATTTTTCTTTAAGCACTTAGTATGACATTCTCTCTTTTTTTTTCTTGTTTCCATGATTTCCAATTAAAAGTTATTTATTTCTGCATGTAATATGCCATTTTTCTCTTGTTGCTTTCAAGATATAATTTGTCTTTGGATTATAATAATTTAGCTTTGCTAGATGTGCCTTGTTAGCTTCTTTACATTTTCTCTGTTTGGTGCGCATTTAGAATCCCCAATATGTGGACTTCTTTCTGTTATCAGTTTTGCAAAAATTTTGGCCATTATATACTCTCAAGTGTTTTTCTGTCTATTTCTCTCCTCTTTCATCTCTATTCCAATTGTACTTGTACTTACCATTTGGTTTCATTTAACAAGTCCTTGAGGCTTCATCATTTTAAATGAGGCTTCATCTTTATCTTTCTTACTATAATTGTTCATATCGATATATCTTCAAATTTACTTATTCCTTTGTTGTGGCCTTTCAGCTGCTGAGTCCCTACATTGTCTTTTTTATAATTTTCAATTATTTTTTTAACCTCTAGAATTTTCATTTGGTTCTTTTCTTTATTGATTTTTGTTCTTTACTATAATTTCCAATTTCTCTACTGAAATGTCTATTAGTTGAAAAATATTCTCCTTTAATTCATTGAGGTAGTTATAATTACTATCCTAAAACTTATATCTGTCAGTTCCAATATCTGATTTATTTTATGATCAGGCTGGGTTTTTTTCCTCTACTGGGAATAGTGAAATTTTAAAGTTATATCTGCATATTATGTCTATAAGTTGTGAAGATTCTAAGTCTGTCATTTTTCTTTGTAAACATAGTTTCCTTTGTTTTTGGTGTCAATTTTCTTGGCTGTGCACGAATTGCACACTTTTTCTTGCCTTAAAGTTTTGGTCTCAGGTCATGTCTTTCATCTTGTTTTACATGTGTTGTACAGGGATCTATCAAAAATTGGGACCCACCCAATTTTTTCAGGTGTTCCATATTCTCAGTCACATTGACAATTTTCTAGCTTCATTTTTCTTGTTTCCAAGATCTGGAAGACCACAGGTTTCTCCATGCTGTGGCCCTGCCATGGTCAGATGCATCACACAGCCTGCACTTTGCCACAGGCTAAAAGATGTAGAATTGAGGACTTACTTGTGTAGCTCCTCGTCTCTTTTTAAGTGAGCATTCACACATAATCAGAGTCTGCCTACTTCTGTTCACTGTTCCACACCCTTAGGTGGTTGCTTTTTACATGGTATTTGAATTTCAGTGTTTTTCTGAAGAAAATACAACTAGAAGGATGTGATATACATTATATTAAGAACAGGAATTCCCATTCTTTCGCATTTAAACTAGACTTCCTAAAGATAGCATATAACGTTTGTCATTTTATGATGAAGATTATTACTGTTATTATTATTCAGTCTTACTATCACTGCTGTTTAATTGGAGTAGTCAAACCTCTTAATTCATTATAATTATCAGTATGATCCGGATTGTTTTATCAGACATTTTGTCATTTGTTTCACTTGTTTCTTATGTATTATCTTTTCTTTCTTTCTCTTAGATCACATGTTAATATGTAGCATTTATCTCCATTATTGCTAATTTGCTATTTTTTATCAAATTTGCTTAGTAGTTGCTCTAGCTAACAGATATAATTTCATCTTTTATTTGTAACAAGTATTTTCAAATAACATTGTACTACTACACATATTAAGAACCCTAAGACAATATCTTTTCATTTAGTTTTTCCCTTCGATTGTGCTATTGGTGTCATATATTTTAGCTGTACACATATCACAAATTAAAAACACATTATTTTTCCTTTTTGAAAGATCATAACTGAAAAAAGTATTGTTTACAATTTCCCCATATATTTACCATTTTGATGCTCAATATACCTAATTGTAGGTCCACGTTTATTTCTGATATATTTTAATTCTATTTAAAGCATATTTCTTTTAATATCATTTGTGATGTAAATATCATTTTAGTAAATTCTCTTAGCTTTTAATGGCCTGAAAGTCTGGTTCCCTTTATTTTTGGATATTTTTGCTCAGTATATAATTCTATATTTTTGTCTTTATATTTGTCTTTAAATTTTAGTACCTTAAAATGTCATTACCTTACCCCCTAGCTTTAATAACATTAAATGAGAAGTCTCAAATTCTTGCCCTTTTTCTTTATGCGTCCTTCTTTTTCTGACAGTTTTTAAGTTTTAGTCTACATTGCTAGTTTCCAGCAACTTGACTGAGATGTGCCTTGGTGTATTTATCCTACATGCAGTTACTTTGTTTATCTTACTTGCAGTTTCTTTAGCTTCTTAGATGTGTGAGTTTGTAGTTTTCACTCAATTTGGCAAAAAAAAAAAATGACCATTATTCCTTCAAATTTTCAAATAATCTTGCAGAACTACACCCTGTAACTAGGGAGCTTAGATTTAAAGGACAGATTCAAGGATTTTCTATGAACATGTATGGATTTTTTTCTCCAAAACACTCCCTCTTGATCGGTAAAAAGCCCTGAAAAATTTGACCACCTCAGTGCCTTAGTCAATTTGGGCTACTATAACAACATACCATAGACTGGGTGACTTAAATAACAAGAATTTCTTCTCACAATCCTGGAAGCTGAGAAGAGGAGAATCAAGGTGCTGACAAATTGAAGTCACTGTTTGGTGAGGTCCCTCCTACTGGTTTGCCAATGACAGTCTTCTTGTTATATCCTCTCATGATAGAGTGTGGGAACTCTTCTTTCACTTTTAAAAAGGATATATATGACACAATTTTCCTATGTACATGTATGAATACAACATAGTGAATCCCTCCATTGTGTACATCTATAAGAATGTGATCCTAATTAGAATAGATACACTCCATGATTGTATAATTATATCAAAATGGAATCTACTGTTATGTATAACTAAAAAGAATCAATAAAAATGCATTTAAAAATAAATGGAAAGACACCATATTCATAGATTGGAAGACTCACTACTCATTCTTCCAAAATTGTCAGATAGACATAAAGAAGAAGGCTGCTAGCTGAGCTGGGGTGTAGCTCAGTGGCTTGCATGAAGCATTGAGTTCAATCCCCCACACAGGTGGGTGTGGGGCTGCTCTGAGCATTTGTAGGCAAGTCTTTTTGAAGATATATTTTCATATATTTTGAAGCAGAATCCCTGGGTTCTTTGTCAGATACACAGATTGCATTTATTTCCTCCTAAACTGTGGCTTGTCTTCATTTTTCTAAACATATCTCTTAAAGAAGGGAATTTTTAAATTTCCATGAAATGCAATAGATTTGATTTTTAAAAATTTAAACAACAATAAAAAGGATACAAATATCACCATGGAAGCTACATCCTCATGACTTTATCTAAGCCTAATTACTTCCCCCAAAAGCCTCAATTCCTAATATCATTCCATTGGTATTCAAAATAGGAATGGTGTTCAAAATAGGAATCTTGGGGATCACAAACGCAAAATCAGCCCTAAAGAATTCTGCTATTTACCTCCTAAATTTTACGAGACCACCATTATCTGCCTATGACCCCTTTTTTGATAAAATTGTCTGTTAATACCTGTAATTAAGAAACCAAGACAGAAAATTTTATTTCTCTTCTACAGAGTTCACAGATCTGAGCTGCCTGTTGTATCTCATCAGTTAACTGTAGGTATATTTTATGTATAGTTGGAGAGTAAATTCATGCCCCCTGTATTCATAATGGCCAAGAGTGAAAAATTAGTAATTACTGTGTGTGTATGTGTGTGTATGTGTGTGTGTGTGTGTGTGTGTGTGTGTGTGTGTGTGTAAAGGTCAATAATAGGTGATATTTCAGACATAAATGGAAAATTGATCTAAATATTAAATACTGTATTTTCTCTGATTAAGAAACATAAGCTCTGAAGTTACTCTTGGATAATGCCTTCTGAGCTACATTATCACTAAAAGGCAAAGGGCAAAAAATAAATTCTGATGTGATTAGTTTTGCTTGTTGATTTCTAAATGAGAAAATAAAAAAAAACCTCCAAATGCTGCTTTATTTTTTCCTTTTTTTACAGAACCACTTCCTCAATCCCACATAAATATTTAGGTACAATCTTTTCTAGCCACAACGATAAAAGCATTAGACTATCAAATGAACTTCTTTCTGTGCCAATAGCACTCCTATAAATATGGTGATCGTTCTTAAACTTGCCAGACTTTCTGTAAGAAGTGTGGCAAGCACCAACCCCACAAAGTAACACAGTGCAAGAAAGGTAAGTGTTCACTGTCAGCACAGGTAAAGTGGTATTATGACAGGAAGCACAGTGGCTGGCCATGGTGGGCAGACTAAGCCAGTTTGGCTACAACTACAAAGACGATTCCACTGAGGTTTGAGTGTGTTGAAAATCCAAGAGAATACTGGCTATTTAGAGATACAAGCATTTTGAATTAAGAGGAGATAAGAGAAAGGGCCAAGTGATCCAGTTTTAAACTTCCTTTTGTATTATTACAAAAAAAATAAAGTACTGAGTTATGTTCACTTAAATATACATATATTTTATTGAGGAATAATTAGGCATATATATGACAAAATGATTTATTATTATCATTTTATATATATACCTATATATAATGATAATAATAAATCATTTTGATACCATATTATCTCATTGGTATGGGATATATATGTATTGTGTATGTGTGTGTGTATGTATGTATGTATTAAAGTAGACATATAGATCTTCAAAATGTATATTGAGCACTTCAAAACTGTCAAGTGGTTTGAAATAATTTTGTGATTTTTCTTTTCCTTAATTGTTTTTTACTACATTGGCTATTCAGTCCAGTGCACATGGTGATCATAAGATTTGTTTATAACTAAAGTTTAGATTCTGTAAATCAGAGCATGATGATCATAATTATGAAAAGTAATCATTTAAAATCTGAGGGTTTCTCAAAAACTAACTCTACAGAATTGAGTACAGTGGTCTTTTTGTCAGTGTACTTTATTACATTAAAACAGGATGTGTATTTATCAGCTTCCTGTTACTATAAGAAAATATGTGAAATAATATATTTGAAAGAAAGGTTTATTTGGGCTCACTATTTTACATATTCCAATTCATGACTGGTTGGCCCTATCACTTTTGAACCTGTGGTAAGCCTACAGTACATCATGGCAGGAACCACATGGGGGAACAAGATTCTCAACTCATGGCAGCCAGAAATCAAGGAGAAAGAAGAGGGATGGGGTCCTCCTCAAAGCCTGTCCTCCCAGTGATCTAATTACCTTACACTTGGCCCCACCTCTTAAAGGTCTACAATCTTCCAATAGCATTACAGGTTGGGGACCCAGCTTTTAATATAAAAGTGGACTCTTCTTCAGATCATAGCAGAGGATATTTGTTTTTTAATTCCTAGATATTTCAGTGGACTCTTCTTCAGATCATAGCAGGGGATATTTGTTTTCTAATTCCTAGATATTTCTTTATACAAATAAATATCTATTAACATAATTTATGTAAATGCGTATATGAATACCTCAGAAATGCTTACTAGCAAAACGTGGGTCATTAAAGAAAACAACAATGGAGAATTTTTTATTAGAGATAGAGCTTTATGAGAATTATTTTGCGGCTACTCACACATCTACTTGTGTCACATTCAAGCCAGCAGGTGGCAAGCTTGAGATTTTTGTTGTTGTTGTTTTTATGTTGTTGCTTTTATTGAAGAGGTAGAAATATTGAACCAAGTTTCAATGGATCTCATGAGTAACACTTTTGATACACTATGACATAAGAAAACTAAATTTTCAAATTGTGGAGGCACTAGAGTTTGAATAGCAATGTAGTTTGTGTAGTTTTTTCTCTACTTAAGGTTAAATCCTATAATTTTTTCTAACAAATAATTTTTAGGGATAATGATAATAATAAATCATTTTGTCAGTTTTAACCCATTTTTTGTTCTTAGTTTCTGCAATTATGAAGTTTTAGATGCATTTGTGTTTCTTTTGGGAGAATATTTAACACCAATTTACCAGGTATGCAAAATACATTCTGTGCCAGAAAAAGTAATGTAAGAATCTATTGAAAATTCTTACATTGACAGACATGATTTTAAACACATAACAATATGTAATTTCATTTGTGGATAGTGATTGTTTTAACTTTAGTCCTGAGAATATTTCTCGTGTATTGTGACTTATTGGTAGTTACTCAAAAGTAAAGAGAAGTTTAATTTGTTCTATGTAAATTTTCATTTTCAAGGTTCTGGATTCTGTACCAGTGTCCCAGAATCAATCAAGATTGGTTATATTTGGATATCTGATTAGGTTTTAAGGTATTTAAGTAAGCTTATTTCTTGCCATCACATTTGTCAGTGATAGAAATTCAGCCATAAGACAATATTTGTTCATTTCTCTTTGAAATTCATTTATTATTTATGCCAAAGCTATGTTCTCTACAAATATTAAGTTCTCTTCTAATAAGCTATTCATTTTTCTCCATGTCTGCATTAATTACTTTATTTTAATAAATACTAATTAAACAACTAATTATTCTTTTATGAAAGAGAAAGAAGAAAATACAAAAAGAACCATGATGACTAAATTCAAACCAAAGATTAGACAACACAGATCCTTCATTATTTCTATGTATAGATTGGATCATTTAGATGACATTTACAATATTTAAATACAGTAAACTATGGTTCACTAGGCAAAAATTGTTTGAAGGATTTTAGAAAATGGCTATGTGATGGGCCAAGTTTTAAGAAGTAGCAAGTGAATTCACTAATTACTATTCAATATAAATGTTTAAATTGTTCTCTAACTTTACAATAACTGACAACTCTTTAAGGCCAAACAACATGTAATTGTTTTTTCTTTCTTTTTTATTTTTAAGGAAAAACTCGAGTTTTAAAATTGCAGAATAAATATGCCATAAAGAAATAAGTTATTCTGTAGAATTGAATTTAAACTGTGAAACAAGCCCCAAATCAAATTTAAGAACACTGGCAGTAGCACTTAGGCTACAGAATTTAGGCAATGGATCACTCAGATTTTGTGTTCTCAATATTGTGGCTTTAAAAACAGAAGCCTCCAGTAACCGAAGTGCCTGCACTGTGCACTTGTCTGCACGTATTTAGAGGTCAGGATGCCCTAACCTTATGTTATTGTACCCCTACTCAATTCTCCTTTACTCTGTTTTCCTTCAGTCCATCTCTACCTGCAGAACCCAGTTTTTAAGAAAGATGATCCACAGCTCAAAACCTTTTCTCATTCCCCTACTCTCTGGATATCCTTAATAGCATACCTTGAGATTTTTCACGGGGTAAGACCAGAGAAATGGAAACAAGATTCAAATATAGCGATTCCCACACATCTGGAGGTCCATATGCGTCAAAGATGACAAAACAAAAATACCCAGGCCAAGCTTGGTCTGTGCCCTGATGTTTCTGGCTAAGGTTGACAGTCAAAAACGGTTGTACTTTGAGGCAGATGATTTTTTTTTTTTTTTTAATGTCTGTTTCAATGTAGTCCTTGAATTTCAGTGGTAACAGAGGGTTATCAGCTGGGCCAAATCTGGCTACACATCCCAGGACTTGGAGTGCGCCTAGGGGGAAGCAGGGATCTGTGGGCTAGAGAGAATTGTTGCCACATCCTCACGGAAGTGAGGCTCCAGCCAACTGCTCCTTCTCCCTCGGATATGGAACTTGACAGGTCCTGATAGCCTGGAGTGGACCTTCTTTATAAGCAGGCTTGAGTCTAGCCCATCTGGACAGAGGAGTTCCTCCGTAAGGGTCCTTCGGAGTCTAGTGAAATTAGTGTTGGCTCTTCTCCAGCCCCTGCTCTCTCTGCCTTTCCTGGCTCACTGCTCCCCCGCCCCTTCCCCCGCCACCACCACCCCGCGTATACGCAGAAGAAGAAAGTTTTACACCGAATGAGCCCCGCGTTGACGTAGGCATCGCCTCTTCTCCCTGCTGGATGGAAGCCCAGAAGGGAGTGAATGGGGGAGATGCGGAGGTCGGCATCTCTTGGATTCCTGTGGTTAGGGTCCCCGGGCGGGGCAGATCAAGGGCTAGCCAAGAGAACTGGTCCTAGACCCACAAATACATCAGGCTTTTCCCTCCTCCGTCAACCTCCTAAATTCCAATGAGGTCATAGCAATGAGAGAGAATCGGATCAAGAGAGAGGGGGAGGAAGAGGACGACGACGAGGGAGAAGAAACCCAGATGGAAAGAGGCCATCAGACAAGGTCGCATTTTCTGGCGACATGGAGACTGAGAGGAGCGTGGTGCTGAATACCATACGCCGACTCCGCCAGGAGACCTAGAGACTTGCAGAAGCACTTTGCATTTACCACGAAAACAAAGGAGAGGAGGCAAGAGGCAGAGGCAGGGAGAAGCTCTGAGCAGTCCCCCTTGGCTCTCCGGGAAGCTAAGCTCATTCTCCTCCGCAAGGAAAGAAAAGGGACCCTGAAAGGTCCTGGAGGCTGAGGAAGGAATAGGGTTTCCCTGCGGAGATTGGGACATGGCAGAACTCTGGACAGCGCCTCTTGAGCACGGCTCTGGCTCCCAGGTCTCCCCCGTCTCAGGCTCTTTGAAAGCCCTGCTCCCGCTGTGATCTCTTCTGGACTCTTATCAAGCCCAGGAAGATCTGTCCACGATCCCTGTCTGAGCGTGCCAGTGGGTGGAGCAGCTCTTTGCCTCTGACCGGGCCAGGGAGGAGGGTCTCCAGTTCTGGAAATCCAGTCCTTGTGGATAATGTTTCGCTGCTGAAGAAAGAAAAGTTTTAGGATCTGGTAGGGGGTGGAAGGGGTGAGGAGAATCGTGGAAGAAAGAAGGTGGATGGTTGGTTTTCCTCTGTGATCTGAAAGGAATGATGACCCAGGAAGGATGTGCACCAGCGGCCAGATTATTGGGAGCCTCTTGGTGCTTTCCGTGCTGGAGATAGGGTTGGGGGTATCCAGCGTGGCCGTGGGGGCGGTCAGCTTCAGCCTGGCCCTCCGAGAGCACAAGCCGCAGCTCGGAGACTCGTCCCCGGTATGGAGCGGGGTGTGTGTACGTTGAGCCATTTCACTCTCTCTTTACCTCTTTACGGTGATGGTCAGTGTGCGTGCGTTAGTCACCCCCTCCCCGGGAAACAAAATCATAAATCTCCTCTGGCTTGCATGTAGGTTCGAATCGGCAAACTATGCTTCTTTATGTTGTCCTTTTATTTATTGAGGCTTTTTTTTTCTTTTGCCAAGACCAAATTAAAAGGCTTTGTTTAAAGTTGGGGGGACTGTGTTCAATTCCACTGGCTGATTCTACAAAAGGGCTGGCCAGTGTTAATGATTTGGGAGTCACATCTGTCAAGGGTAGACTCAGTCTTTTGTTCCTTTTATAAGGAAGATCAAAATGAGAGTGTTACATCATTTTCTTGTGTCAGAAACAAGCAGGGATAGTTATGCATTTATCTCTGGGCAACATTGCCCAGGGTATACAAAAGTCAACAACAATATGACAATGACAAAAAGAAAGAAAGAAAAAAAAAAAAAACAATTGTGGTGTGCTTGTGAAAGGAGCATATGAGTGCATTTCATCCCAGAAAACACCACTCTCAATTTTTCTTTGCTATCTTTCTGATACTTTACCTTTGAAAACTCTTTTGTAAGTTGGAGGCAATAAGTTTAGTAAGAATGGTAATTTTATCAATAATGGTAAGGAATGCAACAGCATTCTAATTGGAGAATAACCCATCTCTCATAGAAAATGTCATAATTTTTCTAGGTAAGGTGGCAGACCCTACAAGCTTCTTGGTTAGTTACTTGGGTGAATCTTAAAGAAAGCTTTAGAGGCCCATTTCTTCCAACAAGAATAAATAAAATAATTTAGCACTATTCTTAGTGTGGACCTAATTGTTTAAAAAAAAAAAAACCTCTCCTTTAAATTATATGGTGGTCAGGACCTCTGAGTCTCCAGCTTGTTCCCACTATTCTATATAATCTATTAAATAAGTATTCTGTCACTGATAATCCATAATGTATTTAACAACCATGGCTTCATTATTTTAGCTTTAAGACACTAGGAGAAAATGACCAGTTAGGAGTCCATGAAAAATCATTCCAAAGTAATTCATTTTTTAAAAATGCTCTGGCATGCTTAAAACTGATAAAATTGTGCTTTGGGTAATTAGTTTTTGTTTTAATTTTTTCCAGGTGAGATAAATATACTTATATTACAGAACTTGAAAGAAAAATGGTATTGAAATCTCCTAAGAATACTTGTTCTGAAATCAATAATTAGCTACTATTAACCTCCAAATAGCTATCTTGTTCTTAATTATGTAATTTTTGTGAAGGTATACATTAAATTTGAGTTTGAACAGATAAAAGGAACATCTTAAATCTGATAATTCTACATCTTATATGTGGTTATAAATATTTTTGAGAGTTGTGGTTATTGTTGTTATTATATAAACAGAAATAAGACTTTAAAACTTCTATTGTACAACTGTCAAAGTGTAATGCCAACATGTAGAGAAAGGGGGAGAAAATGCCATCTTTTTATGGCTTAAGAATGATAAGACTCAAATACTCTTCAAGTCATTTCCTACCCCCCTAAAACTAAAGAAATTGAATGAATAAGCATAAGTGTCTCTAAATATTAACATATCCACTTTATATTCAAAAATTTTAAATGACTACATTAGCTTAAAATATAATACTCATATCCATAAAGTCACTATTACAAAGAATTTCTTCCATTTTTAATTTGTTGTTCAGAATGAGCCAAATTCACCTAGATTCCGGGAACAATAATTTTTAATTATATAGTCTAGTTCAGTAAAATCAAATAATACATTTGACTGAATGAATGTGTTTGAAACTAAAGAGCCCAATACCATTGCTCACTGCCATAAACCCAACTTAGAAAATTCAAATTTGTGAAGAAGTAAATACTCAATTAGGATCTTTATGCTTATCATTTTATTGGCTGGCTATGTAGACTATTTAAATTATTTGTGGTAAGTCATTTGTGAAACAGTCTGAACTACCTCTTAATTCCTTCACTGGTGAATTCATATAACAAGTAAGAATACAGAGTTGAGCGTGTGAAAACCACTTTACTATTTACTACAGAGGGTAGCAAAATGAATCAGAGCATCATCCTCAAAAGGCTACTGCTGGCAAAGAAAACAATATGTGCACATCACTAACTTGGTTAGTGGTAAAAAGTTAGTGTGACCTCAGAGGGGTACAAGGACAAACAGGGAGAGAAAGGTTGGCATGGTCAATGAAATATCCATGGAAGAAATATTATTTTATTCTTGAACTTGAAAATTTATTGAGACATGGAATCAAGTTATCACAGTGTTCATGTATCACTGTGTAAGGATCTGCAGTCAGACTACTTGGTTAAAAAATCTCAGATCTGTCACTTCTAGATGGGTGACAAGGCAAACTTTCCTCATGTGTAAAACAGGACTGGTACAAGGCACAGATTAAATAATGCTCTAAGTAAAGAACCTGGCATGCAGTGAGCATTGAGTTAATAGAAACAGCAAACACTGGACACACAAACTTGCAGTATAGGGGGTGAGAAGTGAGATCCTTTCAGGCAGCATGGATGAAGGCAAAGAACAGGGATAGGGAAGGTTGTGTTCCAGGAATTGGCTCTTCATATTTTTCTAGGGTTTAGTTGTGGGAGAGGAAGATAAGGATAGACAGAGGGTTTGTGGCCAGATCATAAGAGGCTGTGTGCCCATTTGAAGCAATAGATTTATTCCCTTATACTTTTAATAATATTAACACCAATTCTTAATTCCCAAAGAGATTTGAAGAAGGTGCAAAGGGAAACTAGATTTAAAAAACTATTCATCTCTTTGGTAATTTATGAATTAAAAACTGTATCATTTATGAATACCAAATGAGATCTTTCAATAATTAACCTGTCAGAATATACACAGTATAAAGCTGACTGTGTTTTGATTGATGTCATGAAGCTTTTTTCAAAACATTAACATCATTATTACAAGGTTTAGGAATTAAATTTAAAGTTAGTGGAAATAAAAGCTACACTATAAAGGATTACTGAAATCATAATCTTTAGTCTAGGACAAGGTTATTAAGGTTTTAGGCAGTTAGTTTGGTTATTTGACCCCAAACGTGAATATTTTTTAAAATGGCTTAAAAATAAAGTAGTATCTAGATAAAGGATCTAAAATAAATGAGAGGGATGCTTACAAAGATAGTTACAGTCACTGTTTCACAATCAGACAAGGTACTTCCTGTGATTAGCCTAAAAAAATGTGGGTAGTTAGAAGGAAAACAAATCATCTAACTATAATTTTATAGATGCCTTTATAGCATTTTTTTTCTTGATTCTTTGTTATGGTCACTTAAAATGAAACTACAAAATCAGAAAGTATATCCTTTAAGTGACAGTGAATGGACGATTGAGTTGACTGCTTTGGAAAAGATAAAGTCATAGGATATAGAATTGATATGCAAAATTTGACAAGGAGTTAAGTAGACAGAGTTGTGTTTCCAAGTTGCTGTGCAAAAGTCACCCTTAGTGCATCATCTATAATGCAGATGGATGAGGTTTAGTGATATTCATGGATATCCATGACTCCCAAAGAACTTTATATTGTTGCCTTAGGTTGACATTTGAAATCCAAAAATTCAGATGTTGATGTTCAGAATAGAGTCTGTTGCTGATTTGTATTTGATATCCATCATACTATAATCCCACCCATCTATATCTGATAATCTTCTGTAAATTTTAATTTATTAAAATAATTTTTCTAAACTTAGGTTTCCCACATGTAAACCAAAATTGCAGTCTTTTAAAATATTCAGAAGTTCACTTATCCAAATCATTTAAAAATTTGAGTAATTTTATTACTTGTTTTTTAGGATTATACTTGATTTATATATCATAATTTTCTGCTTAATAAATATGATGTTTTGGTTGGATGAAATTTATAGCATAATCAGTGCAAATATACCTATTCTGTAGACTCCTGGTTCACCATGGCAACGATTCAGCCAAATTGAAGACTTAGTTAAGATGTTCATCTAAATATTCTGATAACATAGCATCACAAATGAGGTACTATATACAAATGATATGTGTTCAAAAATATTATTTTATATTCAGAGCTTTTAATTTAAATTTTAATTAAAACCAAAACATGAAAGAAGGCCCCCAGTTACTTCAAATGCATACAATCTGAAGCTAGCATATCTCTGTCTAGAGAATATGCCACTTTTCTACACTGTCAGAACACATAAAATAGGAGATTCATTCTCTTTATAATGAGATGTAAACACTGCCTGTATCCTCAGGGAAAAAAAATTACAAATGTATGTTTATCTCTTATTCTAAAAGTAATTTAAATTTTATAAATAATATATGAAGAAGACATTTCAAAACATTTTTATAAAAATAATTAAAACTGGCATTCTCTTCCTTATCAGTTTATCAAAAGCAGTAAAAATTATCTTAAAATCTTCAACATTTCTCTGTGCATAAATAGTTTTCTCTGGGATATGAAGCCCAATGTGTGATCAAGATTTTAGATAGAATAAAAGTCATTCATGAATCCTTTGGAGCCCAGGTGAAGAATCTCATGTATGACTCATCCTCTCATTCTCAAATTTAGATAAGTAGAGCAAACCAAACTACTCAGAAGTGTAATTATTATTGAAGGGACCATATCATATATCTAAGAAGGCATAAATACATGTCCATTTCTGGTGTTGACCAATAATGATGTTATGGAGAAGGTAATGGTTTTGTCATTAGCTGATGAAATTTTTTTGTCTAAATTTTAATCACACTAAAATAGTATGTTTTGAAATTTCTATTCAGTCCAAGACAAAATTGACTTTTTAATTATGGCCCTGACTGGGGAACATAGCTTACCTTGAAGTCTTTGCCCTGGGATCTTTAGGGCATAATTGATAATATATATAACAGTCACCTACTTGTTGACGTTTTACTTGATATAATTATGTTTTGAACCAAATCAAATCTCTGAATTTAGATCCTTTTGCCTAAAATGTTTGAGTTGGCTCTTTGTATGGGCTTAATTATTAGCTAGACTATTCAATTATACTTCCAATGTAACCAAACTATTGTTTTTATATATTCACTTAGTCTTGGCTAACAATAAATTCTTTCAATAGACAGAAAGTGTACCCCAATTATCCAAAGCAAAATGCCCATCTTTCATCTCAGTAAAAACTATAGTGGTTTTTGTTGTGTATGCTCACGCATGTGCATGCATACTCCCACACTCATACATTCCCAATACACATATACAGGCAAAAGGGAAGGAGTCACAACAGCTTCATGTTCAAGGTATGTTGGGTCACAATCATTTCACCTGTGAAGTACCAAATTTAATTGCGCTATTGAATAAAGTGAATTATCAACACCCCACTGCCCCCACACATATATACATGCACATACAGATATAAACAGTTGAATAATCCTTCCCTGAAATGCTTGGAACAACACATGTATCAAATTTCATGATTTCTGGATTTTGAAATAGTTGCATCTAAATAATAAGATGATCTTCCATCAGACCCAAATTTAAACATAAAGTTAATTGATGTTTCAAATACACCTTAGGCTGAAGGTAATTTTATACAATTTGCTTAATGTACTTTAATGTACCTGTCTTTTAGCTCCAGCCTATTATGTGGGATCAGATGTGAAATTTTCTTTTTGCAGCGATATGTCAGCACTCAAAAATTTGGGGAGTTTGGAGCATTTCAGATTTCAGACTTTCAGATTACAAATGCTAAGGAACTAGACCCAGGGTTGGTGAAAATATTTGATTTTATTGTTTTGGGGGTTTAGTGAAATTACTCTACATTTAGGTGTTTCAAAATGCCAAATGGACAATATTCAGATAAGTAGATGGCAGCATATAAACTCTTTTTTTTAAAGAGAGAGTGAGAGAGAGAGAGAATTTTAATATTTATTTATTTTTTAGTTATCAGAGGACACAACATCTTTGTTTGTATGTGGTGCTGAGGATCGAACCCGGGCCGCACGCATGCCAGGCGAGTGCGCTACCGCTTGAGCCACATCCCCAGCCCAGCATATAAACTCTTATTGAGCATATTTCTCAAGATGCCATCATGTACTTTATTATTTCTAATATTAATCACTTTGTAAAGAATGTGTTATTTTATAAAGTTTAAGTGAAAATGTAACTTACCTAGAGTCTGCAATTATTTAATCAGAGAGGCAGTAGATGAGTTAGGCAGTATTTAAAGCCAGAGCAGTCAGTCTTATTTCAAAATCTGTACTTTTTCCGTCACATTGTGTGGAACATTGGAAATTTTCATTAAAAAATGTTATTGAGGCTTGACCTCATTATTTGCTCCTCAGAACCTGAATATATATGAGTCAGGGAGGATGGCTTAAGGCCAGGTTCTGATCTTTCTCTCTTTCTAACTTTCCAGAAGATACTGGCAGAGTCAATCAATCAACAAGCACAACCCACATGTTATCAGAATTGATATTGACTCAAGCTTTTCCTGCTCTTAAAGCTTAAACCTTAGCTTTGAATAAAAGCTAAACCAAATTATTCATTTCAAATGATTCTTAAATATTATGAGGGAAAGTCAGAAAGATGAAAGACCACAAATTTAAAGTGTTCAAAGTAAGAAACAACAGTGAAGGGTCAAAATGGCTTTCTCATGCAAGAGGAACTTATCTGGGTTTGGAAGTGAAGCAGATTTCCCATGGGCTAAGGAGAGATTTGCTAAGCAAAGCTGTGCATGTTTAAATTCATGGAGGTGTGGAATGCAATGGAGTGTTCTGGGGGTATTGAGGAGACTAGTCTAGCGTGTTCATGGTCCGAACTGCTAAATGAAGATGTACCTCATCTAATTAAGATGGGAGTAGCTTTAAAAAGAGTTCTGAAAGAACGACAAGACTACTTGGCAGTAGTCTTGGTTCCCAGCTAGGCTTGAGGAGCTAGAACTTGATTATCACAAGACCAAGTTAGTGTGCTCAGGAATTACTGCCTACTTTCAAGTCAAACAGGAAACCCAGGTCCCAAGATGTGCATCTTGGTTTGAAGGAAAATTTGAGGGAAGTGTAAATTCATCACCACAAATCTAATCACACATTTTACTATATTTCTTTTAATGGTGGATTTGTAAGCACATAAGTACCTTGTGTTCAATGTTCTCATAGCTGCCTGGCATACAAAAATAGGAATTTGTACATTTGAGGATATCAGTATAATACTAAGAAAGGATAAAAGACCTGGAAGTTATTAAGTTTGAGTTCAAATTCTAGCTTATCATTTTCTGATTAAACTTTAAGTGTGTTATATTATCTTGCTGATCAATCAGCTAACTGATCTCAAAAATAGCAATACAGCTTATTGCAAAATTATCCTGAAAATTGAATGTAATATTTATATAAAAGCATTCCATATACCTGTTGGATATTCAATAACCAATGTAAACCCACAACAATGACTGCATGTTTTGCCATTTTTCTGCAAAAAATACATATTCTCTATGAGTTTCTGTGTATTTTACAGACATTTTATCATTTTACATTTCTGAAAAGGATCTTATTGTAAGACCATTGATGAAGTTGATCTTGGTTGGACTTTAGGTTTTCTAACATTTAAGTTGCATAGCCCCTCTTAGATAAATGTGTTATCTTTATAACCAATTTTAGACATCAGTAAAAATTAGTTGCGATTTAGTGAGCATATTCCAGGTTCCCAGAAATAATTATGTTAGGTAAATGTTGGGCAAAGTGGGGCATGCATTTACTTATTTTACCAAATAGTGATGTTTTATTTTCTCATTATTTTTGACTAGATTGTTGGAATTGGTTTTATTCTCAACTTGTTTTTTGCCAATTATTTTCCTATGTGGATTATTCTGAAGCATTAAAATAAAGATGACATTAATTACATTTTCAATGGCAGTCTATGCTTGTAATACATTACATTGTCTAAGAATTCCAATGGCTTCATTATGCTTTTTAAAAAAATATTTTTAGTTGAAGTTGTCAATCAACCTTTATTTTGTTTATTTATTTTTTAATGCAGTGCTGAGGATTGAAGCCAGTACCTCACACATGCTAGACAAGTGCTTTACCACTAAATTATATCTCTGATCCTTCATTATCTTTTATCTCAACAAATTCTTTAACTTAAGGGATGAGAAATTAAAGGATTTAGAATTTAGTGATTAATACCAAAAAGTGAAATCAGTAACAAGAGTAAGATAAAATCTAAAATTTAAGTCACATAAAGAAAAAAAATAAGGTGTAGATGTAGATGTGCACACTCTGGTACAGGGCAGGTGGAAAGATGAGCAATTATAGGAAACATTGATAACTGTCACTGATATGCAGTATATTCTGCTTTTATGCCTTTAATGCCTCTGATTTGGGGACAAATTCATAATGTTGGGACCCTCTTTGAAGCTGAAGTTAATTTCTATAACTAACTGGCTTTCAGAAACTGCCACACATATTGCATGGCTGTTGTGTTGAAGATTCTTGGGAAGAGCAAAATTTCAATGCTTTAATCCCCTAGAGTCCCTGGCTATTTTCAACTGTAAGAACAGATCATAAATCAGACTCAAAGCTGGCACATCCCCAGGGGAGTAATTTTTATTCTCTCTCCATCAATACATCTATCATTTTAACATTTTAAGCTGTTATAGTTTCCATATGTATCAAGTTGTGAGCATTATATATGTATGTTCTTCTACTATATTAAAAAAAAATCTAAGCTCATCTTATATTCAATAAAATAAATCTTAAATATAGAAATATAGGCAAAAATCATCCAAATTAGGGTAGCCTACATGACTAATTAAATTACATGTAAATATAATTATTGAAGTATTATTAATTACATAATACAAGTTTATGTAATTACATATACAAGTTCTATATAATATATATCTAAATTTTAAATTACCTTAGTAAAAAGAATGTTATTGGTAACAATACCTGTACCCAATATTTAATATTGACCATTTTCCCCTTTAATTCCCTCCAGAAATATTCATTATCTTAAATATTTATGTAGATTTAATTTTAAAGTTTATATTATATTTGACTAACATAAAAAAATTTGAATTCAGGAGATAAATTCCTCTGGTTTTGTTATTGCTATCTATGAGATTGGTTTTGTATTGTTCTGTTATCAGGACTAATGTGAATAGTGACCATAAAGATTTATTTGAACAATTGATATTTAAGATACTGCAAAATTTAAATTCCCACTCACACAAAATTCATAAATTTATAACTAAGTTTCTGAATTTAGTTATAATTTTCCTTGCTACAGCTACAGAAGAAACAGCTCTAACATCAAAAACCTCATTTATTTAGAATGATCAAAATATTCAATAGATTATTTTTTAAATGAGAAAAGCCACCCCAAAACAGAATTAGAACATAACAATGCATAGTGCATTAAAATCAAGAAAGATCACATTACGTGAGCACTGAGGGGGAGATGTGGAAAATGAAATTCTGAGAATCAAGCCTGATTTGTTCTTTGCACTGAAAGATTTTTTAAAATATATTTTTTAGATGTTGATGGACCTTTAGTTTATTCATTTATTTATATGTGGTGCTGAGAATCGAACCTATTGCCTCTCACATGCCAGGCAAGTTTCCCACCACTGAGCCACAACTCCCTGCACTGAAAGATTTGAATCCCAGGCCAATGAGAAGTTTCTGAGATAGTTTTTGGACTTGGATTTATTTAGAATTGTTTGGCATGCCTATTAGCTATATGTTATGTCTGATGATTTCTTTGGAAATTCATTCTTGTGTTCACTATTCACTCAGTTACTCTGTAGTCTCTGAAGAGGTTTTCCCCACTACCTGCTGTGCATCTTCATGTACTGCTAAGAGGTCATTCTTTCCATTTCTCCCTTGAGTGGTTTGTGTTTTCTTTTTCTTTTAAAAATTTCTCCATTTGCTATAATTGCCTCCTATCTCACCTGGTCTGCCAAATCACCAAGATGGCTTGGCAGTACTTGAAGACAGCTTATCACATGAATATATTTGTTGTACATTTTGTCCTCTAGGTATTTTATTATTCTGCATAGTTAATTATATTTATGAGAGGTCATGTCTTTGTTGATAAAGATGTTCATTCACCTTTTTCTGGTAAAACTGATTGTGCATGTCAGTGGTTAGCAGAAGAAAACTGATATATGCAACTGTCAGCACATCATTCAGTGATGGAAAATAAGAAATTAGTTTAAGCTTTAGGGGGAGAAAGAACACTGCATAATTAGCAAGGTTTTCCATGGAATAAGAAAAGAAAGGAATATAAATAGGAAAGAAGAAAAGTGGCTTATTTTTGAAGATGAACAATATGTTTAAAATGTTGAAGAACTGGAAGAAGGGAAGGCCAAGGCCATTTAAGACAGGCAGAGAAACCCCAGAAACTGGATTGTGAGATAGCGTGACTCAGGGCCTGGCACCTTCCAGGGTTAGGCTTACAGAGATGGGGCCAAATCAGTGCTGAGTTTGGTGGCAAGGAGACTCAGTGGGCCTGCACTCCATGGTCTGCACTGGGTTGGAATGAGTCATGGAGAGAAATAACAGTGGTGTGTGGAGGAAGAGCTCTGTTGGGAGCCAGGAAGGGTGGGCTACTGTTCTGACTCTCACAATACAGCTGCTCACTCTATCAGTTCCTTCTCCTATTAGATTTAGTCAACAAATATTGATGCCAGAGCTACAAAATTCAATATTTTGAATTAGGTCATCAGGATCTAGCAGTGAATAAAATAAGCATGATCCCTGAACTTCTGAAGCATAATTTTAAAATGAAGGTAGACAATGAATAAATAATGCACAAATTAAAATTATAGATTGTACTTTGTGGACAGGAAAAGATACAGCTTTCTGGAAAATACAAATGAACTTTCTTAGCAATGGAGGAACCAGTAAAAGCATCTCTAAAGAATCAGTATTGTGTGTGTGTGTGTGTGTGTGTGTGTGTGTGTGTGTGTGTGAATGACTCTATTCATATTTTTCTAATTCTGAAATCTGCTGTCTAGAATGTAACTACTATAACTTTCTATTGATTCATTTTACCATAATGTAACTTTCTTCTGAAGGATAATAAGGCATTACTCAAGAGAAGATGGTGATTAACATTTTTTTAAGTTGACAACAGTGTGGGTAAAGACCCTTACATAGAAAAACGTTGGTCTCTTTCAGAAATTGAATAAAGACCTGGGTGACTGGATTGTGGCAATTGAGAATGAGGAGGTAGAAGGCACTGAGTGAGGTAGAGAGGCAAACAGAGGTTAAAATCATTTAAGGCTTCTTTATTCATTTATTCATGTGTGTGTGGTGGTGGGAATTGAACCCAGGGCCTTGTGCATGCTGTGCTCTACCACTGAGCCACATCCCCAGCCCATTTTTTGAAACTTTGTCAAAATGATACAGATTTGATTTCCTACTAATTTTTAAGAGGAACCAACAAAAAACTTTTAAGCAGAAAAAGGACAAATTTATACTTGTATTGAAAGAAGCTCATTCTGGGCTATAGTTTAGAAAACATTATTGGAATCAGATAAATACTAGGATGTATAATATGATTACTAGGATCATAGTGGAGGTGGTAAAAATAGAGGAAACATATTTAAGGTATAGAATGACAAGATGTGTTTAATTATATACCATCATAGAGAAAAATATTAAGAATGATTCCCAGATGTTGAGATCAAAACAACTAATTGGATAGAGTTTCCATTTAGTGTTCTGAGAAGTAGATGATTAGAAGAGGGAAATACTCTGTGTCCGGGGGAGGTATGTGGGGAGAGATCAAGAACCTATTTGAAGAAAGGAGATAATGGAGCAAGTGGATTGGGAGAGAGAGGAAGGTAGGGAAAGGGAAGGTTCTGGGAAATGAAATTGATCCAATTATGTGCATATATGAATATGGCATAATGAATTCAACTATTAGGTATAATTATAATGCACAAATAAAAAAGAATTTATTTGCTGCCTGTTATATTAGAGTTATATGTGACATATCAAAATGGAGAGAGCCTGTAAATTGTTAAATGGGGAATTAATCTGAAAATACAAGGTATTCAAAGCCATGTAATTTGTTGCAAGCACTCAAACAAAGTCTTCTTTACTATAAAATTCAGTGGTGTGATAGTTGGGAGGAGCAAGGAAAAAAGAGACTGAGAGTTGTGGCCAGACAATATGCTGAAGACCAGAACAGTATGGTGTCGTAAAATCCCCAAAGGAGAGGCCTTCCTTGGGAAAGGAGGACTGAGATGTGGTGGTCATTGTTTACTTAGCAAAAGTAGTTGAAGTAAAGTAATAGGAATATAAGTCAGTGCAAAGTGTGCAGAAGGGAGAATATGGAAATAGTAAGTATAGAACCCTAGGAAGGGATATGAGCTGTGTGTAGAGAGGGAGAGAAATAGTTATAAAGGATCTGGAGTCAAGGACTCTTTTATTTTTAATTCATTTTTAAAGGAGATTTTGGAAGACCTTTGCATGCCAATGTGAATAATGAAATAGAAAAGAAAAATATAAGTATATAGAAAAAGTCTTTGAGTAAGTAAAGGATGATTGGGTTTAGAGCTGAAGTGGGAAGGTTTTTATTAAGTTTTATTTTTGTATATTACAAAAACAGAGAAAACAACATGAGTCTGAGTGAAGATACAGAGAGTTTGGTACATTTAATGGCCAATAGTGAAGGAAGTCTCAGATGCCTTCTGTTGTGTTGTTGTTGTTGTTGTTTTAATTTAGTCTGAGACTTAAACATTTAATAACTGAGGGTAAAGAAAGGATAGGATTATAGTTTGAAGTAGACTAAAAATATCATAAATGTTGTCTATCCCTGATGGTGAGATTTATAATTAAGTCACACAATGTAAACTGCATAGAGACTTAGAAATAAATTATTCTAAATTCATCATATTACACATAAGTAAACTAGCGCCCAGAAAATTAGTATAGCTGGCTAGCTACAGAACTTGGAAAAGAATGCAAGACACCTAATTCTTAGTCTAACATTATTTCCACAGTTGCCTCAGTATATTAAGAATCCTTAAAATATGTTCTCTACCAAAAGGAAAATGTTGACTGAACAGGAATGATCTCAAATTATTGCAACAGCTAAACTATCATGAAAATATAATAAGTATTTCAACAGATTTCAGGGGTTTCCATCCACTTCAGGCTCCAAAGAAACAGCTTTCTGCAGAATCTTTGGCAAGTACTCCATGGTGGTTTTCCACACCAACTGGAATGGAAGCTAATTTTTAGAACTTAGCTAATAATTTCAAACCCACAAGAGCTATAGATCAGTTTAGATAAGTAAAATGAATTGCTTTCAAGAGGCTTTAAAAGCAGATTCCAAAGTTCATTTATCAAACTCTGGACATTCAAAGAAGTTGGACTGGAAGTCAAAGTCCTATAACTATGAATACTGGAAGTCAAAGTATAGCAATGAATATTTGCTGTGTGTTTTCTTTTTAATTCAAATATATATAAATCAAGATGAAAAAATCTATATGATTCACCTGAGGCATTTAGGGGCAAATATGTATATGAATATTATGTCTTTACATAGTTTTAAAAATATTTTATACAAACAAATGTCTTACTTTTAATAGTAACACATTAAGAAAGGTGTCCTTTTATTAAATTTATTTTTCATAGCTTTTTTTCTGGTACTGGGGGTAAAACCTAAGGGTACTCTATCATCCATTGACTAAACCCCAGTCTCCTTCTTTTTTATTTTATTTTATTTTTTTTTGAGACAGGTCTCTTGCTAAGTTGCTGAGGCTGGTGTTGAACTTGTGATCCTTCTGCCTCAGCCTCCCAAGTAGCTTACATTACTAATTTGCATACAGTATGTATGGCTTAATTAAATTTATTTTTGATCATGGTCATAGTAGTATAGTAGCATACTTACTTCTGACAGGGTCAGCTGAGTTTTTTTGTATAAAGCTAAGAAATTAAAGTATCATTATGAAAAGCATTTTACACCAACTTGACATGCCAATTACTTATAATTAGAACAAAAAATAATTTCTCCAAGAAATAGTTACATTGTAGAAAGAATGATCTTCTCAAGTCTAGACAAAATCCATCAACCATCTTGGGTTCTCAGACCTTCAGAACGTTTATTAAATAGTAAGATGAAAGTATCTTCTCTGTTAAAATATGCAAGTTTGGAGACATTATATTAACAAGTTATCAGGAAACTTGGCAGAAAGAGAGCATGGCCTCTAAAACTCTCACATAAAAATTATATTAGGGAAAGCACTATATCTCCTTGGGTGATAAGATATTTGGAGAAAACATGTTCTCCTTTGACTTGTGATCATTAATAGAAGTTGATGTCATCCATATTTTCATAGTCGAAGAGAGCTGCTACTAGCCACATGTGGCTATTAAGCACTTTAAATGTAGCTAGTCTAAATTAAGATGTGCTATAAATATAATTAATACACACTGGATTTCAAAGATTAAGTATAAAAAATGTAAAATGTCCCATGTTTTTATGTTGATTTCATAAATTTTTTTATGTTATTCTATATTATTATATATTATATTATATATTGTATATATTCTATATTAGTATAATTAATTCCACCTTTTTCTTTTAATGTGAGTATGAGAAAAAATATATGTCATTTGTATTTGTGGGGTTATATTCTATTTCTATTGCACAGCTCTTGTCTGGATACATTTTTGATGAAAAGAAGTGATTATCTTGTCAGAAAACTTTTCTGTATTGCTTTGCTGAGATATGAACAAAGATGAGGAAATCCTTGAAGACAAATTGAGGTATTAATTAGTTCACTGGGAAAGCAAAATTAGTTGGTTGGCATAGAGACCAGAGACAGCTGAGTGTTACAGCATACAATTCCCCAAAATGGGCACCTAAGTTGCTTACTCCCATGATGCAGGCCTTTCAACCTTTACTTTGATGTTGCAATCAAAGTTTCTGTGTTTCATTTTATTAAAGGGATTTCAAATATTATCTGGCAAGTATCAAAAGTGTGAGGTAAGAAGAGGTTATTTTCCACTTCTCCCACAAACCTGAAATCCATTTACTTACCATTTACCAACAAATATTCATTGAAATTTTTGTGTGTGCCAAATCTTATGATAATGTTAAAGTTTTGAAGATTAAAAAACACTACCTGATTATAAAGCATTTCAAACCTTTTAGAATGACATATATAATAAATAATTTCCATAAAATATGATCTGCACATCAGTGTTATCATAGGCATCAATATAATACATTTTATTAGGTTTTGATTAGGACTGTCTACAGGGGTTGAAGAAGACTTGACAAATACATTTAATATTTATACTGATTCTGATATTTAAGAAGGAATTTCCAATATAGAGAAAATAAACCTTTATTGACATCTGCTGTGTCCCATACACAAGGTTAAGTACTCTCACAAGAATTTTCCTTTTAAACTCTATAATCATATGTTATTATAACAGCAGTCTCCTCATTCTTATTAAAAGAATGGAGAATATAATTCCATTATAAATAATATGTTTAATTTCAGAGAGCTATGACTTATGTCATGGTGGATACTAGACAAATATCTGCTAAAAATAAGGCAACATAGATTACACATATACTAGCCCCTGGATTCAAGTTGGTGGGAGAAATAAACCTGAAAACACTAAGATATTGAGCAGTTGAATTCTTCTAAGTGATTTAGATTCATGATTTTATTTAATATTTTCATTTTTCCATGAGGTATGCATGATTACACATCTAGCTAAAGAAGAAACTGAAAAAAAATAATAATTTAAGTAGTTTTTGCCATGCCACATTTCTGGAAAATGGCAGAGCCAGGATTCAATACATTGAATTTTACTCAAAAGTATTCACTCTTAATCACTAAGCTTGATTGCCTTCTATTAAATCCAATAACTATACTTCAGTAAAGAATGAGGTGCATGCAATTCCTGTGGATGCACAAAGGAAAGTGAAGAAGGAGACATATAACTTCATGAAGGTTATGCCTTTGGTGGCAAGTAGGGAGAGATGGAGGAGAAGGAAGAGAGGACACATCAGGCTGGTGAAGCCTGGCCCGTGAAAGCTTAAAATTGCTTAAGAAAAGGTTGATTTCAGAGCACAGAAAGGAGAGGTCCCCAAAGAAGTAGGCTTGGCCTAGCTGTAAGAAACTAGAGTACTATACAATGGGATTTTAATTATATATTTTGTTGGAAATGAACATGTACCAAAAATGTTTTAAAGGTCTTGAGATTAAGAATGACAGTAGTCAGTCAGAATAATCATCCAGGAAGCAATGTGAAGAATTAGAGTCAAAGAGATTATACACATCTTTAACATTAAAATTGTCAGAATGAAGGACTTACCAGTGGAAAGGGTAAAACAACAACAACAAAGTTCATGTGAGAAACCTTATGGAGGCAGATTCAATAAGAAGTAAAGGGACACAGCCTATGAAAAATGCAGCTAACAAAAATAGAGCCATGTTGGGGGGAGCAAAAAAAATGAATTAATTTTAAACAACTTGTGCCTCTTTTTTTTTTTTCCATAAAATATCCATGCATTAGCCGGGTGCTGTGGTGCATACCTGTAATCCCAGCAGCTCAGGAGGCTGAGATGATAGGACCACAAGTTCAAAGCTAGACTCAGCAAAAGTGAGGTGCTAAGCAATTCAGTGAGACCCTATCTCTAAATAAAATACAAAACAGGACTGAGGACGTGGCTCAGTAGCCGAGTGCCCCTGAGTTCAATCCCTGGTATCTACCACAAAAAATATCCTACATTATATGAGTATCTGACACTCTGACATGCCTTATTGGTCTAGGGATGCAATAAAGAAGAAGAATATAAAGTCCCTGACTTTTCCTGAGATTCATATTCTATGGAGAGCAGAACATTAAACAAATAATTGTGCAAATAACTATTAAATTACAACATCTCAAAGGAAAAATCTAGGGCGCCATAAAAATTTAACATGGGGACTCAATTCAGAAAGTTAACAAAGTCTTCCAGGAAGAAATGAACTTAGGCAAAGAGTTTAATCCTGAATAGGAATTAGCCAGGTAGAAAAGGATAGAAACATTTCAAGAAAAAGAAATAGCATAAGCCTAGTCCTTGAGGTAGAAAGAATTTAATGAGCTTCAAGAAGTTAAGGGAGAAGTCAAGGAAGGCTGAGCTAGAGAAGAAGGCACATCATGGAACACTTCATAGATCAGGTAAATACTTGGAATGATACTGGGAAAGATTTTTAAACATGGAAGAAACAAGTTCAGAAGAAAGTGGCTTTCACAAAGGCAAGAGTGGAAAGAACAACTTGAAAGCTTTTGCTGTGAAACTGAGGAGAGATGACAGTGGCAGGGAATAAGCTGAAGTAATGGAAGCAAAGAGATACAGATATGTTTCAGAAACATTCTGGAGACCAAAAGAACAATAGCAGCGTGTGGTTCACTGAATCTAGTATGCGAGGGTATGAAGGGGATGTCAATGTGTCCAAGATGTCAAGCATGAGAGCAGAATGGATAGTTGTTCTATTTCCAGAAGTGAGAAATATTGGAGGAGGAAACTGTTTCCAGGAGAAGATAACAGTGATTAGTACACCCTGAGTATAAAAGATCTTTTTGAGACATCTTGGTGCCTGATTCTTGTGGTTGGCTTTGTTCTTAGTCTTCTCGCTGTTCCCCTTACCATCTTGTCATGTCATTGCCATACCTACAACCAGCAGAAGAGAGAAGCTGCTTCCCTGACTGATAAAACAAAATTTCTATAATTTGTTCTCTTTTCCTCAGACCTTATTTTGTCATGTCTGAAGCAATTACTGAGATCTGTGGTTAAAAGATTCTAATGCATTAGACCTCATCTAGATAAGAAGCCTACAACTGAGAGTGAAGGATAGACTGTTTCCTCAGCAGAAAAATGAAGCCGAAGTGCAAAGAGATGGATAAATAAATTCTGAGAAGCAAAATTACAGCTTTCTACAACCACACATAGTAATTGATATAATCAAAGTAGTTTTTCAAAATGAGAAATGTATAATTTGAAGCATAGGCATTGTTGTAGAAAAGACGGATGGAAGGCTGAGTTCAGATTGAGGTCCATACTCAATGTGTGAATGTGAAAAGTCATTGGGAGAGAAGTAACAGCTAAAGACATAAAGTGCATGAGTGAGAAGAGGAAAACTTAAATTTTATGAATACCTGCTTAAAGGATAAGTAGGGGTAAAGAATCCATAACAGAGAAGGGGAGTGATGGGAAGAAATTCAGAGTTCACTCAGGAGAGCACCATTGAATCTAGCAAGGAGAATATTTGAAAAATAAGGGAATGTCATTGATAATTTTTTAAATTAAATTTTATTTTTTTTAGTTGTAGCTGGATGTAATACCTTGATTTTATTTACTTATTTTTATGTGGTACTGAGAATCAAACCCAGGGCCTTGCACGTTCTAGGTGAGCGCTCCAACACTGAACCACAACCCCAGCCCTCATTGATAATTTTTGAAAGGACGATTTAGTGGAATGTGAAAATTAAAACTACTATTTTATTTATTCAACGTGTATTGTGAATCCATTGATTGTTAAGTACGATAACCACAGAGCTTACCCTTCCATTACAGCATTTTAGCAAGTGCCTGTTCAAAGCCAGGGACCCTGCTAAGTATTTCTAGTGGGAATAGCGTGAAGCAATTACTGAGATCAGTGGTAGTTATAAAGATGAATAAAGAATGTTTTCCTTCTTTAAAGAGCTTAACTTCTACTGATATAAGTAATAAGAACATAAATAATAATAGTAAAAAATGTAAGATGACCCATAAAGAGTACTATGAGGATTAAGAAAAATAGATGCCATCATATCTGATCAGAGAATTTGAAATGGACACTAGAGAATTGGTAATAATAAGAATAAAACTTTTTAAGTGGAGAAGTAGGATGAGAAAAAATGATAAATTTAGGGTACATGGAATTACATAAATCACTCTGGCCATAGAAGATTAGCAGGGGACCAGTCAAGCTGGGTTGGAACTGTCCATCTGGGTTCTGATGCCAGGCCAAGAAGTTTGGAGAGGCATTGAAAAAAGATTGGACAAAGAGATTAGGTGCAAAAAATCATGCTTAGGTAAACTTAAATGCTATTATAGAAACACAAGGGAGGAAGATTTTCTTGAAGGCTTTTAGATAATTGTGGTGAGGGTTGGTGAGCCCTTGAATGAAGTAAGAAGATCATTGTTGAGGTAGAATGCATGGCATACAGTAATTGATTTGATGGAAATTATGAGAAGAGGAGGGAAAACTCATTAGGGTCTCTTAATTTGGGGAGAATGGTAGAAAGATTGATAGGCATAAAAGGGATGGAATAGAAACAGGATTAAGATTCATTTTGTGAGTTTCTGAAGCTGTGAACATCTCTGCTGAATCACTTTCATTGACTGTTTTACATCTGGATGCACACACACTGAATTGCAAAATGATTGCAGACTGAGCTAAAAATAGGCAAAGCTGTCAAGATGACCAGCATCCTGTGCTATTCTCTGGTCTCCTGGAGCATAGACACACTTTAGACCTGGCATTTACTTTGAAATATCACATTCAGAGGCAGGTATTCTTGGCTACTTTTAGAAAACTACTCTTGCATTAAATAGAAATTAATAATTTGATAATTATTTTCTAGAAGGTAGTCTACTTACAAGGCACAAAGTCTTCCTAATTGCAGCTCATCATATTAGAGACAGAGGTTGGAGAAAATGATGGTGCTTAGATCCCAAGTCCATATGATGTGATATAGGAAAACTTATCTCCAAAGAGGAAAGAAAGAATACTTTGAAGCAAATTTACACACATGTTTGATAGTAGGCAAGATTGTATAAATAAGAAAAAAAAAGAATGTATAAATTGTATCAGGAATTCAGGCACTGGTCTGACTTATCAGATATTCAAAAATATTATACAATTTTAATGATTATTATTAAATAACTCCATTATTTTGTGGTTTATTATAAACTAGAAATATACTCAAAACATAAGAAACATTATCTCAGTAATTCTTTTAGTGGAGATGTAAGATGAATGTTTGCATACTTGTATTCATTTTAATGATAGAGAAATTGGGATTGTGAGAGTTTAGGTAGCTTCTCTAAGTCCTACTGCTATGTGGTACAGTCATATTTAAGACCCATGTCTCCTTGACTTCAAAGAATGTACTCTTAAGCTCTCCAGTTATTTTTTTAAAGTTCTTTCTCTAAGAGCAGTGTTAATTCTACATCCCTGACCTTTCTGAATACCACCCCAAAATTAACATTTTCTCAGAATGAAAAGTGTGCTGAAGTATCAATATAGCTCCTCTAGTGCTTCAGAAACCAGCAGCTCAACCTGAAAAGTCTTTATAGACACCTTCCTTTCACCTGTGAGCTCTTCCTTCTAGCCAATGCATAGCCACCACACCACTTATCTTGTCAAAGGGAATGGAATTATTTTCCTTTCCAAACTTTTTATTTCTTCTTCGAATGGTCTAGCAGAAAAACCATGCCAGCCCACGTCTTCTTAGTTCTATACTAAAAAATAATAATAACTATAATATAATTTTCCTCAAATCAGATACTCTCCCTGCTTTCTCCCTTGGAGACAAGAAGAAAACTTCAAATGCATTACATCTTTATCCATCCTCTTAACTTGATTTAAGTATTATAGTTAGTCTTCTCAGACACCTTTGGAAACAAAACACTGTTCAAGGAAATGAGCATTGGGAAATTGAAAACTTTAAAGCAGATACTTAAAAGGCATGTGATTGTCCTCTAGTTCAGAGATTTCGAAGCTGTGTTTTTGGTGTAAATTGAATACAATTCTGTTTATAGGAGGATGATGCTATTTTGATTGAGTTGTGTAAAGTATAGGAGTTCCTCTAAAGGAAAAGAATTGGATAATGGATGGATAGTGTTTGCTTATACAATTCTAAACATTGGAAACCCATATATTTTAAACTCCATGGTTCTGTTTAAGGAGTAGAAAATGGCCTGGAATAGACAAAGAACACCAGAGATCCACTGCTTTAAAGTAATCACAGCCCGAAAGCAATTTTCTAACAGTTTAAAACTGATACATATTAGGAGGAGTTTCTGAAATACAGAGCTGTCAGGAGAATGTGGACCAGACAAAATGATGATTAGAGACATCAGCTATTCGAAAATTTGCTAGAAAAAAAAAATCCTGTCCTAACTAAAAGAAGAAACTTTGTCAGTGTATTGATTTGCTTTCCGTGCAATTTCATGGCTGACACTTTTTAATTTTTCTTTTATTTTTGACTGACAAATAATAATTGTGTTTATTTATAGAGTTCAATATGGTGTTTATATATATTTATATTCTGAAGTGATTAAATCAAGCTAAATAACATTGATCACCTCACAGTCTTATGTTTTTGTGGTGTAAACATTTAAATCTGTACTTTTTGGAGCATGGAAAGAGGCTGCTGATAAGCTTCTTAAAGAGAGAGAAATAAAAACAACTCAGGAAAGAGTGGTTGCAAAAATGGCCAGGAAACTAGAATGTGTTTCTTCTAGAGAAGATACAGGAATAATGGTAGACTCACCTTAACTTGTGGAGAAGGATAAATGCTTTAGGCTTAATGAAAGAAAGCTTATTGACAATCAGAGTTATGCAGGGATTTTTTATAAATGCCTTTGTTCATGGAGGAGGTTGATCTTAAACTGTAAAAATGTGTCAAGCAAGGCATCCCAGAAATATAGTGATGTTGGACAAGTAGCGGGTCTGATTCACTAACACCCTAGTTTCCACTGCATCAGATTGAGCCGAGTCCAAGTAAGTAGGAGAATTGTTGATTGTTGCTTATGCAGAGGTAGCAAGAGAAGTAGGGAAAAGAAACGAAGACAAATAGAAGAGAAAAATCTAGAGGAACTCTTAATCAGTACAAGACTAACTCAAAGACTTGACCTTCCTTTCATTGAAAGATGGTGAATACATTAACTTGCTTTGCTGAAGTTACTATCTATCTATCTATCTATGTTATATAATGTCATATTATATACTTTAAATATGTACAATAAAATTCATTTAAAAAAGAAAACATAACTCTCCCAGACATTTAGCACAACTCTCGACTATTACGAAGGGTTGCTGACACAGTAATAAACAAGATGGTGTTTTTACCATGTGGTTTCTAATTTTGCATGTGCAAATATAACCCAAGTTATGGATCAGATTTTAAATAGATATCCTTTGAGGATTGTGATATATTACCTTAGCTTCATAAGTATGAAAATAATAACAATTTTCATATTATAAGAACAAAGTCGCATAAATTTCATGTCCTTACATTGACAATAGTCTTAAATTTTTCTGATATATAAAACACAAAAATTATATATGTTTATTACCTTGTGATATTTACATACCTTTATGTGTTGCATAATATTTAAATCAGGATAAATATATCTGTCTCATTTATCCTTTCTTTATGGAAAAACATTAAGAAGTAATTTCTTCTAGTTTTTTTGAAATATACAATTGCTATATATAGTCACCTCACTGAGCAATAGCACACCAGAACTTCTTTTTTCCTGCCTAACTGTAATTTAATAACATTGATTAGCATCTCTGGAGCCACTGGTAACCAAAAACTTTCAACTTCTATAAGATCAACCTTTTCAAATTCCACATGAGCATGCCTGGTTTATTTCACTTAACAAAACAATCTGCAGTTCCAGGATATTGTCACAAATGACAGGATTTCATTCTTTGTGCAGCTGAATAATATTCCATTGTTATGTTTAGCACATTTTCTTCATTCATTTGTTAATGGATACTTAGGTTGTTTTCCCTTCTTGGCCTTTGTGAATAGGGCTGAAATGAAAGTGGGACTGAAGATGTCTCTTCAAATGCTGATTTTATTTCCTTTGGCTATTTAGCCAAGAGTGAGATTGTTGTGTTATTTGATGGTACTTGTGATTAAGGGATTTGTTCTAATAGTGTTTTGATGCCTTGCTTATGTTTTTTGGTTTGTCTATTATTGATTTTTCCTTTTTGATTATCATAAAACTTACAAAAAACATCTTTTGACTATAAGCTATTTGGAAATGATAGCAATATAACATGTTCATAAAGGAAAATAGAAAATGTACTAATAAAAACTCCAACTTGTACTCAATTCCTCCCCACATTTGAATTTTTGTGTCCCATTTTACATCTTTCTATGTTGCCTATCTCTTAATACATTATTGGAATCTTTTTATTTTCAGTTGTTTTTAATCCTCCATAATAACAATATGAATGGTTTCCATACCATGCTTACAATATTACAGCATACTTGAATTTGTATAATTATACTTACCAGTGGATTTTATATTTTCCTTATTCATTTTTTTTTTGTATTTCTTTCACTTTGAAGAAATCACTTTAGCATTTCTTGTAGGACAGGTGTGGTGGAAATATATTCTTTTAGCTCTGGTTTGGGACTGTTTAACTCTCCTTCATTTCTAAGTGATAGGCTGCTGAGTAGAATATCCTCGCTTGACAAGGTTTTTTTTTTTTTCTTCAGTACAATGAAAAATTCACTCCACTATCTCCTGGCCTGTAAGCTTTCTGCTGTCAGATTAATTGGAATACCCTTATATGTTATTTTTTTCTTTTCTCTTGAAGCCTTGAGAAAATCCACTTTACTGTTCTCCTTGGAGAGCTTGATTATATATATGTGTGTGTTGAAGAAGACTTAGTTGATTCAAATCTTAATGATGACTATTATGATTTGGATATGAGACATGCCCCCAAACTCCTATTAATATAATCAGAGGTAAAGTGATTAAATTAAGAGAGATTTACCTAATAGGTCCATCCTAGCTTGTATGGACTGACTGGGTGGTAACTTTAGGCATGTGGAGCATGGTTGGAGGAGGTGGCTCACTGGGAGCGTGCCCTGGAAGGGTGCTTCTGTGCTGTGGTCCCTTCCCCCCTCCCCTCTTCTTCCTGGGCCCACCATGTGCTGAGCTGCTTTGCTCTGCTGGACCCTTTCCCCCATGATGGGCTGCCTCGCCTTGCACTCACAGTAGTGGATTTGTACACCTCTGGACTGAGACCTCTGAAACTACGAATTCAAATAAACAATCCCTTCTTTAAGTTGTTCTTGTTGGGTATTTTGGACATAGCAACATTTAATCTTCCTGTACCTGAATATTTGTATCCTTCTCAAGCTTTGGGAACATTTTGTTATTATCTCTTTGCATAAGCTTTCTACATCTTTGTCACTATCAAGTTCCTCTTGGACCCAAATAACCTGATTGTTTTCTCTTTTAATGCTGTCCCAAAGTTCCCCAAAGCTTTCTTCATTCCTCTTCATTCTTTTTTTCTTTTTCTCCTCCATCTATGTATTTTCCAGCAGCCTGTCTTCTACCTGCTAATTCTTTCATCTGTTTGATCTACTCTGCTATTGATTTCTTCTATCATGTTTTTTTAATTTCACTTACTGTATTTTCAGCTAAAGAATTTGTTCAATTTTCTAATAATCTTCCATCTAAGAGTTCATCCATATTGTTTATTCTGTGTTTAATTTCTTGTACCTCATTTGGACTTTTACAGAGGTCATGGCTCCTCCCAGATTCTTGATACTTGTTCATGTGCAATATCATCTGAGCATCAAAGAAACAGTTCTTTATTTCAGTTTTTGGGATCTAGGTTTGTGACTATCTTTTTAGAAATTATAAGTAACCTGTTTAGTTTCCCCTAGTATGTAGTCACTAGCATTATTTGAGCACTAGATGGGGCCTTAAGTGCAGGTTTGCCACAAGTTTGCTTTTAGGATGTTGTCACTCTCTCAGCACTAGAAAATGAACCAAGCAAGCCCAAGTCTGTCCCACATCTACATTTAGTGTGTTGTTAAGTTTGAACTGAGAGAGTACCTAAAAAGAGCAGTCTGACCCTGTGAGTCTGTCCCTGGGGCTAAGGTAGGTCCAGTTGCCTCATTCACAGTTACCAACATGTGTTTGTGCACAACAGGATTTTGCCTGACTGTGGGAAGAGTCATCACAGAGGGAGACGCCCCAGGTTCCTATGCCACACTTGTGGCCACCAATGCTATAGTGCTATGTTACATCCTGAGCTCATAGCCTACTGAAATCAGCACAGCACTGTGATGGGAACAAAGCCCACACTGCCATGAGCTTCCTACGACAGAGGGCTTTGTTCCTTGGGGCCCAAGACTGCTGCAGCCAGTCAGAGATGATGCTGGCAGGAATAGGAGTTCTATCAATATACTGTGGCTCCATGTGTCCACCTCGCAGTGGGATTTTACCAGTTTCAGAGGTTCTATCTATGGTCACTGGTCTGGGAATGGGGGCCATTAGGATATTCCCAGTGCTGAGTTTCATTGGGTTCTACAGCAATGTCCTATTCTCACCATCTTGTCCTAACCTTAGCAAATAGAGTCTTACTCCATACTGAATGCTGGAATAGTAGTGAAGTTAGTCTTAGCTACCAAAGCTGACAACCAGCTGGGTAACATCTGAAGCTGATGGTCACAAAAACCTGCACAGTCTTAGGGTTACACTCAGAACCACTGCAGCTCCACCAGGGAAGATGTCTCTGTATGGACCCATAGAAGATCTAAAGAATCTTTCTGTGAGCTCTGGCCTGAGTATAAGGATGTTTGGTTTCTTCCTGGTGCTGGATCTTACCATAATGGGACTGTCATTGAGCTTTCAGGCAAAGCTCTGTGCTAGCTTTCATTCTCTATTCCCCAGAACATGGAATCATGTTCTTCCTCTGGCTGCCCAAGGTAGGGGAAAGGGTGGTGGAGGCAGTCGCTTAGCTACCAATACAGTTCTTGTACCTCAGTCTGCTGGTGCCAGTCTGGAGGCACGGTTTTAGGGCTCTTCCCAACATTGAGTTTCACCAGGGAGGGCCTTGTAACTGGGTTTCATTTCTAAGGCCTGAAATTAATATCTTTGCCCTCTACCAAGTAGGAGGCATCTCTCTATGCTGCTTGGAGTTGAGAGAGGGATATGTGGGAATCTCCTTTCCACCTTCTTCAATACATCTTTTATTACTATGATACTATAACCAAACACTGTGTTTTCTCACCTGGCTTCCTTAGCTATAGTGAAGGTAGTTTGATGCATGGGTAACTGTTCAAATTGGTGTATATATGAGGAGACAATCATCGGAGACTCTTACTCAACTGTCATCTTTAAAGAGTCTCCAGGTATTAAATTTTGACCTAACAGAGTTTGAGAAAGCCTCATTGTTAGGGCCAAATTTTAGTGATTCAGTAGTCTTATCTTCTACTTTCAGATAGTTCCACATAATTATTTAAGATAGATTATTTATAGCTCCCCCAAAATATTTTTCCTTAGCTAATTTTAGTAGACCACTCCAAAATTCCATCTATCTTTAAAGCTAACCAAAATATAGTCTTTCTATACTCTTTATAAATGTATTTCTACTACCTCTCTCTACATTGGAGAATTTAGATCCTTGACAATTTTATATCCCTGTTTGAAATTGAAAATTAGAAGTCTTGCTTAATTGTGTCTTTCCTTAGACATGGCAATACCATCATCACAGAGACAGCATGGAGATGTTGGAGAGGGTACATGCTTTGAGTCATAAAGTTGTGGATGACTATTTACTAGCTATTTACTAGCTGTGTACATTGTACAAGTATATCTTAGACAAAAATCCCTAAAGTTGTTCTGAATTTTTTCCTCTTCTGTAAAATGGACTGGTCATATGGATTGAGACAATGTGCTTGAAGTTCCTTGATTAGGTGCAAACCCATAATAATAATAAGTTATTTCTTGAAGATTATAAGTTGTTTTCCAGTTCTGATTTCATAAGCCCTCATTCTTTCCAAGCTATGTCATCACTCTATTTTGGTCAGCTTATACCTCTGAAGCTATAAGATCGAGTGAAGGAAAGTATTCTGTTGTCATTGTTTATGGCTTTTATTATAAAGCGAAACATAGAATCTTAACTTAGGAAAGGCAGAAAGACATTGCTGAATGATGTCCAAGATAATCATCATGATCATCATCATTATTATTATCATCATCATGGGAGAAACCCATGGAAATAAATTGATCACATTGAAAGTTTAATTAATTGAGAGGATAGATCTTTATTAAAAAAAAATACTTCGTCCACTTTACCTAGAGATAAAGACAATATTTTTAGCTATAAATTGGAAAACAGACCTGTTAATTAATTGGTAACTGCTGCCACCAAGTGGTGGCAAAATACTTCCTTGGAAAAGAGAATGCAGTAACTTTCAGGAGCAAAAGCCCCCATTATACTTGGACCCAAATACCGGTTCTTTTGCATCAATAACCATCCAGGATTTCATCTTCATAAAATGGTAAGATGAATTTGTTTTCTATATGCACACTATCAAAATATTATCCTGTCCAGGAGCTGGGGCTGGGGCTCAGTGGTACAGCACTTGCCTAGCATGCGTGAGGCACTGGGTTGGATCCCTGGCACCATGTACAATAAACAAATAAAATAAAGGTACTGTGTCCATCTACAACTACAAAAAATATTTTTAAATATTATCCTGTCCAAATATAAAATTTATGGGTTTATTTTAACCTCTGCCTCCGGAGCTTCCTCAAATAACAGAAAATTGCACCAAAACTGAGATGAATGCTAAAAGAGTTGATTTAAAATCATTCTCAGGAAATTATAAACTAGGTCAGCCTCTAGAGATAGAAATTCTGATGTTCAGATACCAGTTCTACCACTTATCTGCTCTAGAATGTGAACAAAATATTATCTAGGATGTTTTCTCTGCTGAGATATGGGAACAAATTTAGGTGATATGTGCAAAAGGTTTAGCCCAGAGTCTGGTGCTTGCTCAGTAAATGTTACACAGTCTTTTTTATTATGATGACTATTTTCCCTTCCCTAAACCTAAATATTTAATGTCATTACAATTATTACTGATATATCAACTCAACCCCAAAAATGTGCAAGCTAAGTAGGTGAAACCACCATAACAATACATGGATAACCATTATAGGGTGTTTTATGATTTCTTTGGTTCTGAAGAGAGTGTAAAGATAGAAATGAAGAAACCCTCTAAGCTCTTCATATAGATCAGGCACTCATGGCTTCTCCTTGCTAAGGTGCTGGGCAAGGCAATTAAAGCCTATTTTTAGTTCTCCCAACTCCCACAGTATTATAAAAAATATGAATCAATGAGTGCTTATGATAAGTGGCCTAAAATGTAAAATTTATATGTGGATGCCAGTTATAATTTCATACAATAATAAATATAAAAAGTCATCTATTATTAATCTTAAGTAAAAGTAAGGGTAAAAATAGTGTGATGATTTCTTCAGTTACACTGAACTATTATCTGATATCCTATAGTCAGTAGTCTCAACGAACCAGCACATCTTTACATTTGTAAATTGACTAATATATTTTCATAATAATAAATAGCTCAGGACACTGAAGGAGCCTAAAATGTCTTTTTTCTCACCAGAGATAAACTCCACAATATCACATGTATGTCACTAAAATTTAATTCTTTGAGCATTTAGCCATGTGTTATATTGCTGTCAAATAGAATGTCAGTATATTTCATAGGAAATATTCTTCTGCCCCTTGTTAGAATTATTTCATCTCCATCCTATGCACTCCTAACAGGTAGCTATTCATTTACTCCCCAAACATTTCCAGTTAAAGGATCCTCATTGATGTTATGAGGAGGATCAAACTACTTTATGGACAAGTCTATTTGTTAGAAAATTTTTCCTGGTAATGAGTTGAACTTTTCTTCCTCGTAACTCCTTTCCATTCTTGTTGAAAGTGAGAAAATAGTTGACTATATTTTAGACACCTCAGTTCTTAGGCTAAAGAACTGAATTTTGGATCATAGCAGCTTAAACCTATGAATATGCCCATCCTGCAGCACAAAGATAAAGGTACCTGTTCTGTATAGCTTATCTTTAAGCAATCATGTAATTTCATACACAGGTATTTTTATAGCTTCAGCACATAAATAAATAAAACATAGGTCCTCTGAGTTGTTTGACTAAAAAACACCTGAATAGAAATCAGAAATACACAATAGAAATATGAAATACACAAAAAATCCTCTTTTTTATAAAAATGAACCACAGAATGCATCAAAGGATAATTTCAATTATAAGCAAATGAACACAGAAGTGGCCTCTGACCCTTCATTTCCTAAGGTTTGTTATATTTTCTGGACCCTCAAAAGGACCCTTAGATGGGATGTGAGATGGCACAGGTCCTGAGAATTAGATGCATTATGTCCCAAGAAGGAGACTTATCTTACAGTTTCTTAGCTCATTTTCTTTTTGAACTCACTTTGTTTTCCAGTTACATCAAAAATATCAGCGTATTTTGTTTATGTTACGGGATAAATGGAAAGGGATTTATTTTTTATGTTAAGTTTTACTCATAACTGGGCAAGAGATACAGCAGAAACCTAAGGTTAAATATGATTTTGAGTATGGAGGAAAAAAATAAAAACTCAATGGGAAGGTCAACACTGAGGTGACAGGCTACTTCCATAGCTGCCCTTTTGGAGAGAGAGATTTCCCTCAAAAAAAAAAAAAAAAGGATATCAATGAACAGATCAGTGTTTAGTATTTTCCTCAAAGCCCATAACTCTAGTGTTTTTTTTTTTAGATGACCCCAAAGTTTTTTTTGTACCACATTGCTATTTCCTTCTATAACTTTTGTGGGCTTCTCGGTAAACACACACCTTAACTCTAGGAAATAGAAAATCTGTCAGGCTTAATCTTCTTGCTTTTTTTATGAGCCAGAACCATTGTCTGGCTCTGTGAGATTATAAGTTAGTTTTGCTTCACTGTACCATCAAGTTATAATATGATAAGTGGAAAGTCATCTGCTCATCTTTGCTGGAGTAGTAGATTGCTGAGTCATGAAGAAATGAACTAGTGAAAGGCTAGAAGAAGGGTTTAAAATGATTTTATGACATTCTTCTTTATCCAGAGGAAGCTGGAAGCTATAAGATTAATAATATAAATCAATGAGGCACAGAAACCACCATTCAGAGCTATTCTTAAACAGCTCAGAAATTCAGCATCTTCTCTGGGTCCTTAAGTTCATAAATCATTTGCACTGTTTTTACACTTCAATTACAATGCTTCCTTCCAAAATCCAGTTCTTAAAAACCTCACCCTCTAGATTCACTTCCCAGAATCTGATAGTTTTAACAGCCTAATTCGTGTTCCTGTAAAGTCTTATTTTAGACTATTTGAAGCAATGAGAAATGTATAATCTCTTTCCAATTGTGTAATTCTCTAACGTCCCCTTTTGAGATTAGATTTTCAAGTCTCCTTATTAACCTTATGAGGGTTTTGGGTCTTTTTGGAAGACAAATTGAACTAAGTACTGGAAGGATGCCACACACGTTTTCTGCCCTTTAAAACCAGTTTGAAATTAACGCGTGGAGAGAAGAGATGCTCTCCTCTCAGGGAATTTCAAGTGAATTGTAAATAGTGCTCTGCAACTCATTGGTTTTTAATGGAGTTTGGAAGTACTTCATTCTAGTTTACTTTTTCCAGTCCCTTAATTTTCACAGTTCGAGTATGTTTACCGATGAGCTCTGGCATAAATAAATTCAAGAAGAAAATCATAATTTTATGCCTGACACAAAATATGCATTATAGAATTGTAGCAGAGTGATAATAAAAATTCTTCTCTGTGTTTCTTTCACAGACCTCTGATCAACTGCTCCAGACTCCTTTAAAAGAGAGAGGGAGGCAGAAAAAGCTAGGGACATAAGTAGTGTAAGAAATCGTTCACTTTGTTAATGCCCCTTAAAAAGGCAATTCCAAGCCAGGCACAAGTGGTTCACTCCTGTAATGCCAGCTACTTGGGAGGGTGAGGTAGGAGGTTCACAAGTTCAAGACCATTCTTGTCAATTTAGATACCTTGTCTCAAAAATAAGATTAAAAATGGCTGTGGATGTAGTTCAGTGGTAGGGCACTTGCCTAGCATGCACCAGGTTGTGGGTTCAATTCCCAGTATAGGAGGAAGGCACAGTTTGGAATATTGATAGCCCCACCTTCCTTTCAATATAGGTGTTCTGATTTCCAGAAATGATTCCTCATTATAGGAAACAGAGAAGCAAGTAAAGCTTAAAAGAACTTCAAATTTCAACAATATCACCAATTCCCTCTCCCTAGAATTGGGGATTGAACCAGGGATAGTTTATTACTGAGATACTTTCCCAACTTTTTTGCTAAGGCTGGCCTCAGAGTTGCAATCCTCCTGCCTCAGCCTCTGAAATCTCTGGGATTACTGGTATGCACCACCACACCCAACCCAACAATTCTTTGATGGTGTATCAGCCAATAAAAAATAAACCACATAAAACTTGAATCATTTAGAAAGCTGCTTAACACCTAGGAATGGAGAAATGAAGTTTCTACAAAAAGTATAGACCCTTAAAAAAGGACTCATTGGTTCATAATATAAGCCTAGGGAGTCTTTGTGACTTAATATTTGATTACCATTGCTGCTCCCTTCCATGCTGAAAGCTGGTTATCTTCTTTGTAAAGAACATTTCTCAAACAGATATTCCTTCACTTTGAATGAGATCTCATACAAAAGTTCAATTTGGGTATGTAAAGTCAAAAGTGTTATTAATATAACAGAAGCCCTAAGATTTGATGAAGTTGTTCTTAGGTAGCCCTAAACACTCTGTAAAGGAACTGTCTTTTTTTCCCAGAAATATACCCAACAAAGATGGCAAAGGCTTAGGTTTAGTCATAGTGCTTTTAAGATGAGCCATTGATCATAATCAGAAAATGTGGTGTACCTCTTTCTGCCTTTAAAAGTCTGCTTTTATACAGGCATGGCTTGCCAGGAATAATATCTGATGGATTAAAAGAACCACAAAGTGGCAAAACAGTTGAACCTATTTTTTTTATATTCTGACATTTTCATGTACTGAAGCTTTTTCTGGTATCTTTTGATTGCTTTTAAATTATTTGATCTCAAGTAAATTAAAAGTATCTGATTTCTTCCTGAAGCAAATTTTGCAATGGAATTGGGATTGCTTGTGTATTAAGGTTAGAGGAGAGAGTACAGAGAGAGTTGAACTCACAGAAGTGTGCCAGATTATAGTAGATGATAGCAGTCAGATGAGAGTGCTGTGATATTGCCCAACATTTTAGTTTCATCAGAGGAGAAAACCTATCCTATGACAAACTTATTCCAAGAGAGAGTGAATCAACAACACTGGGACATATGCTCGCAGGTAGCTTTCCTGAATCATCTTCTGTCTTATGAGAATACAACCTTTTCCAGTTTGGGAAGTCATTTGCACCACTAAATAAGAATCTTCTGCAATCATCACTCAGTGCCAAGGTAAAATTCTTTCCATTGACTTTGACCTGGAAATGTCTTTTTGTTGACATCTTAACAGCATCTGAGGATTGAGAGGGAACCTTCTGGAACCCATAAAACAAAACTAGGATACTTAAAAAGTCAACACCATCCAAATTGTTTTCAACTACTTTTCATTGAGAAGAGAATAAATCAATCTAGTTGTGGATATTTAAAAAAAAATGAGTTTAATTAAATTTTATTCCACGAAAAAAGGATTGCACCCATTTATAGGTTTTAGAATTGGCTGAAATTGGTTAAATTTTGCCTGTCCCCCTGCATACTATAAATACAATCATCCAGTCATGTGCTGTTTCATCCATTCAGTCTGAAGTTACATTATGCCACCTAGAAATTTTATTTCAATATTACAGCTTCATAGGAGAAGCTGTGACAGAGCTAGGTATAACAAACAAAACCTGTCATCTGAACAATACCAGCAATGGCAAATGAAATGATACACTGAATTCTATTTTTATATATGAGGTTCCTATGAACTTCAAGACTGTTTCTTTGCTCCACAATCTATTTTTATCAACTTACACACGATAGAGCAAAACTTACCTTTTCAACCCATTTTTTTCCCTAGAGGATTGAGAGGCAATCAGAATACTTTTCAAAATAAAAACTATTTCAACTTCTATTGTGAGTAGGTGGAACTAAAAAAACATTTCTAAATAAAGATGAAATACAGTGGTCATTAAAGGTGAAGTCAGTCCTACTATAATATGTAGTGATTTATGTTTCACTATATTTAACTAAAGAAGAAAACCTCACTCAGCCTTCCACCTCTGTTCTCCATGATAGGTTTCATTTTATTTTAAGGACTGTGCTCACTACTTGTAACTACTCTGTGGCACTTTTGGATTTGTGCCTGAAAGGTCTTACCCTAGGAAATTCTTACCTCAGTTTAATTCAACATGGAAAATCAGCCTTGCAAATAGGAAGGCAAAACGGTGACCTTCAGGTTATGACTGAAGACACAATAGCAGAGCTCTTTGACCCTCAATATTTCTGGCAATTCTTCTTCCTAAGTATACATTCTGATAATGTACAGATTCGGGAGGGTTTTATTGGTTTTTTTCTAAATACCCAGAGGAAGCATGAATCTCAGGTGAGTCATTCACTTTGTAAGGATGAATCTTAATGGGCTATTTTTTTTCTGATAGCAACATAATAATTTTGACTTGAGCAAATAGGAGGTTACTTATATAACTTTTCAAATAGGCAACACCTACAAATGGCTCAGTAATAAATAAAACCATAAATATTCAGTGAAAAATCCAGCCCCTTTTGCAAGTTTCCCATCACTCCTCTCCCCTCACCCCTGCTGGTAACCACAGCCATTTTTTTTTTCTGTGTTTTTGACAGAATTACTTTATATATGTATGTGAAAATTGTATCCATAGTAGTATGGATTTCTTGCCTATCTACACAAAAAGTAATGTATTATATAATACATGATCCTGAGCTCTGCTTTTTTCATTATATTTAGGAGAACTTTCCATATCAATGTGTAGTGTTTTCTCATATTTTTTAAATAGTTGCAGAGAATTCCATTGAATTTAGCCAATTCCCTACTGACTGACATTTGGGATTGCCCTTCTTGAGGCACATAAATCACTTTGTATACTTGCAGTTACATGATGTTGGCTAAATTCTCAAAAATGGGACTGTTGAGTGTAAATACAGGTATTATATAACTTTGAAATTACTGCCAAATTCCTCTTGGTAGGGATTGTATCAATTAATTTTTCTAAAAACTATATATGGCTATCTGGTTATCTTTGCCAAGACTGGCAAACTTCTTATTAAACTTTAAGGCTTCTGCCAATCAGATAGTTGGAAAAAGCATCACCAAGTAAATTTGAAATTGCATTTCTCTCATTATGGATGAAGTTGAGTTTATTTGTGTTTGAAAGTCATTTGTATTTCAAAGAAGTATCTGTTCATATCTTTTGTCTATATTTTTATTGGATTGTTAGTCTTTATTGACTCCTAGGAGTTCATTTTACATTGGGAAGATTAGACTTTTTAATAATTGCAAATACTGTCACCAGTATGTTATTTTAAACTTACTCATAGTTATTGTTTTGGGCCAGTTTTTGTTTAATTTTTTAGCTCTTAGTTTTTTAATATGCCTGTCTTTTTTGGATTATTAGTCATAGATGGAAAGATTCTTGCCACTTCAAAGTAATAAAGAACTTCTATTTTCTTCCAATACTTTCATGGTTTTGTTTGCAAGTGAAATCTTTAGTCCATTGGGCTATTACCCTGAGATGATATAAATTATAGATGTAATTTCATTTTATCCTCCAGATGGATACAGAGATGCTCAAATATCATTTGTGAAAGCTATCTTTTTATAACTGCTTAAAAATACCATTTTATTATAAGATGAATTTCATATACATTTGGCTATTTCTAGACTTTATAATTCTATTACTTCGTTCAATTTTCTATTCATTTTCAAATGCCATCTTTTTAAATCACTGAGGTTTTACAATATGTTTTGATATCTGATATTAACGTTTAACAACTTCATAGCTCATCTTTACCAGTTTTCCTCTGGTATTTCTCCTGAAAGATATTTATGCTTTCATATTAATTTTAAAATCAGCCTTCTAATTTAAAAGAATAAATCTTTTTGGTGTTTTATTGAATTGTGTTAAATTAGCAAATTAAATTAAAACGATTAGCATTCTTTACTATTAAACCTTTCTATCTAAGATCACTGTATTAGTCAGTTTAGGTTGCTATAACAGAATGCCTTAAACTGAATAATTGATAAAAAGCATAAATGTATTGCCCACAGCTCTGGAGGCTGGGAAGTACAAGATAGGTCACCATTGGAGTTAGCATCTGGGGAGAACTCACTCTCCTTTAAAGATTGCACCTTCTAGTGTACCATACAGCTAAATGGATGAACAAGTTTCCTCAGGTCTCCTTTAGAGCACTAATCCTATTCAGAAACTTAACATAGATAGCCATCATGTTATATATTTTTCGATTGTACAAATCTATGATTATTTTGGTCATTCATATTTTCAAGTTTTCTACTTATTGATTTACACATAAATTATAAAATAAATTTTTAGGATATCCATCCTTTTGTATTAAAAATGGGATTTCTCCCATTGCACTTTCTAATAGGATGCTTTATACATAAATATTATTAATCTCCATATATTAATTTGTGCTTTCCTACCTTACTAAATTACTTTACTTTTTTGTAGCAAATTCTGGAGTTTATTCTTTGGGGAATTTCACGAATTAATCTTTTGTCTGCAAACAATGATAGTTTGCCTCTACCTTTCCAATTTTAATGTATCAATTTCTTTCTGTTGTCTAATTCAAACGTTAAGCACTTCCATTTCAATGTTTAACATAATTGATTATAGTAGACATCCTTACCATTTTTTTATTGGTTGTTCAAAACATTACAAAGCTCATGACATATCATCTTTCATACATTTGATTCAAGTGGGTTATGAACTCCCATTTTTACCCCAAATACAAATTGCAGAATCACATCGGTTACACATCCACATTTTTACATAATGCCATATTAGTGACTGTTGTATTCTGCTACCTTTCCTATCCTCTACTATCCCCCCTCCCCTCCCATCTTCCCTCTCTACCTCATCTGCTGTTGTTCAATTCTCTCCCTTGTTTCCCCCCCCCTTTCCCTTCACAACCTCTTATATGTAATTTTGTGTAACATTGAGGGTCTCCTTCCAATTCCATACAATTTCCCTTCTCTCTCCCTTTCCCTCCCCCCACTCGATCTGTTTAATGTTAATCTTTTCCTCATGCTCTTCCTCCCTGCTCTGTTCTTAGTTGATCTCCTTATATCAAAGAAGACATTTGGCATTTGTTTTTTAAGGATTGGCTAGCTTCGCTTAGCATAATCTGCTCTAATGCCATCCATTTCCCTGCAAATTCCATGATTTTGTCATTTTTAGTGCTGCATAATACTCCGTTGTGTATAAATGTCACATTTTTTTTTATCCATTCATCTATTGAAGGGCATCTAGGTTGGTTCCACAGTCTAGCTATTGTGAATTGTGCTGCTATGATCATTGGACATCCTTACCATTTTTGTCATATCATATCAAGTACATGTAAGATCAACATGTCATCACTCTTGATATTGACCTTTGTCCCCTGACTTGAGGAAGCTTTTGTTCCATTTCTCTATCTTAAGTTTATTCTTTTTCCCCTTTACACATGATACTTTTAAAAGAAAATCATTATGTGTGACCAACACTTAGGGAGAAGGATTTATGCTTTGTCAACTTAAGAGCCAAATATCTACATAAGTTATTCAGAATGTTTTGCATAGGATATTTTTTCTTTTTCCATTTTATTGATTTTTTGGTCATTTGTTTTTATTTTTATGATCTTGTGGATATTTATTGTGCATAGAGGGTCACAATCCAATTTATATTGCTCAAGTTGTTCCACTTTTGGTCATTGGAAGTTTTTTCAATTGGTTCCTTTTTCCTTTTGACAAACTTCATCACTGTGTTCTGTTTGTTTATTTGTTTTTTAGATATCTAATTACTTTCTGGTACTATAATATACTCTAAGCTCACCTTGTGTATTTCCTGCCCTAATCTAGAATCAGCCATTTCTTCAGGGAGACACAGCTCCTTTTATGGATAATGATATTAAAAACCAAGATCTGGGTGACAGGTATGCTCAATGTTACTGAGATTTTGTTGTATATAGGCCTTATCAGCTGACAAAGCAATGGAATATGAATGAATACTAATGTGAATATGATCATATCTATAATTTTTTCTATATTTAACCATCTGTATCTATGCTGATTATACAATTGGTTAATACTGATATCTTTCATTCTAATCATTTACCATATAGATTATTCTAACCTCTTCCCTTGATTATCTATAAATTCATATTCCAACAGTAAGAAATCTGGCTTCCCCCACTATCACATATTAACTGAATTGTTCAGTTCCAAGGTACATCTATATTTCTATCAGAACTGCTAACCAATTACCCTGCAGGAAACAATTTTGTCAAATACAGTGCAAAGGTATAGATTTTCTTTTTTTTTCCTTTAATTTTCTGTTCTACTGTTTCCAAAGTTACCTATGTCAGAGTCTTTCTTTGGCCACTTTCAGTAAAATCATCTTACACATTTGTAACAGTTATATTGTTTGGTAACATTCTGTATTCTATTCTTTTGAGTCCTGGCTGATTTTTCATTTTCTTTTTAAATTCTGCACACACTGAGGTTTTTTGTGCTGTAAAGTTTTAACAAATTCTGGGCTGTGGTTGTGGCTCAGTGGTAGAGTGCTTGCCTAGCATGCATGAAGATCTGGGTTCAATCTTCAGCACCACATAAAAATAAAGATATTATGTCCACCTAAAACTAAAAAATAAATATTAGGAAAAAAACTCCCCAGGTAATTCTGTGGTTAAAAAAAGTTTTAACAAATTCAAATAGCATATATCCACTATTACAATATCACCCAGAGTAATTTTACTGCTTTGAAAATATCTGTTTCACATATTCTACCCCCTATTTCTCTCATCTAAATGCCAACTACTCATTTTATTGTTGTTGTTGACTATCTCTTTTGTTCACTTTTTTCAAAATGCCCTATAATCAGACTTGTACTGTACACAGACTAGCTTTTTTCATTTGTCAACATGCATTTAAATTCTATCGGTGTCTTTGAGTTATTTGACATCACATTTTTTAATCATTGAATTATATTGTTTTGCAAGGTTGTACCACACTTTATCCATTACCTAGTAAAGTACAACTTCACTTCTTCCAATTTTTTGTCAATGATGAATAAAGCCATAACATTTCAGATTTGTTGGACAGATACCTAATGCACAATCAGGGCATAAGGGAAGACTATATTTAGCGTTATAAGAAACTGCCACACTGTTTCCAAAACTGCTGTTTCCTTTTCCATTTATATAAGCAATGAATGAAAATTCCTGTTGCTCCACATCACAATAATTAGTATCATCAGACTTGTGTTTTGCATTTTACCCATTTTAATAGATGTGTATTGGTGTTTAGTTGTAGTTTAAATATAAATTTCTTAATGACAAATAATGTTGACTATCTTTTCAAATGCTTAGTTGCCAAGTATGTCTTTTTTTGTTCAGGTGTCTGTTCAAATATTTTGCCCATATTTTAATTCAATTGTTTGTTTTATTATTGTTTCTCTCACTTAATTTTAATCTATTCCTTTTCAATACTTTTCTTACAATGATGATTATTTGTATAGGTTTTTTTTTCTTATACCCATTTTCTCAACAAACATACTGTGATTCTTCCTGATAATAGTGTACTATTGTTAGCTCTAGATCTAGTAAAGGAAAGCAAAATAGAAAACTTGAAGAAAGTTTAGAAAAGATTAGAAGGTCGGGGGGAAAAACATTAGCAATGATGAAAGGCACTAGGTAGAACAAAACTAAACACTGATGATATAATGTCTCAATTTCTAAGAGCCATTAGGACTAAACAGCTCTGACTCTCTGACCTTATGTTATAAACATAGACTTGGTGCTTCTCCCTAAAGTGCACTTTTCGGGTCTTCACGTTTGTCCATAATTCACTAAGGGAATTAAGGACAGTACCAGTGCTTCTGTGGAAAACCCTGAAGTGAGGGTCTGCAGGTAAGATAATGTTGAGCATGTGTGTGATTCTTATGGTCTGTGGCTCTTGGACCCTGATTATACAATGTAATCACCTGGGAAGATTTAAATTTACAGACACTTTCTTGGAGATTCTAACTGCTTCAAGGCATCAGGAATTTTAAACTGATAAGCAGCCAAATTTGAGATCCAAAGGTTACAGGCAAACTTTCCAAATTGATAAACTTTCCCATCTTACAAAAATAATTTTTACAGGAATCACTAGGGAAATGGAATCTCAAATGAAAGGAAGCCCATGAAAGTGGTGGCATACTTCGAGTCCCCCCAATGTTGATGTGAAATAGTCACAATTACATCAGCTCAATATCAAGAAAAATGTGAATTGCTTTTTTTATGCATTTTTCATGCTACACTCCAAAATAATTTATTTAAGAGATTCCATACTTGTCATTTTAACTAAGAAATGATTGAAGCAGAATAAAAAATATTCAAGAACTTCTAGTAGCAAAACAAATTATACAACTTTTAATCCAGATACAGAATATATTATTTAAGGTAAATAGATAATATTAGACCAATTTTACATGTAATGTTTGTGTGTTTTCCTGATAATTTTTCAATACATTTTAAAACTGACTAATTTTCATAAAAGTATGTAAATCGTGAGTGGTCTTAAAGTATTTTATTCCATCTGCGGTTCAGCTCATGATCTTAAGGGGAAAACAACTAAAACTGTTTCTATTTCTAATGAATGCATCTTCTGTAATAGTTACAGAATTTCTGAGAAAAGCATTTCATCTGAAGTAGTTAAATGTAAGGTAGGAAAAAATGTTACTATGCTGTCTTGAAACAAGATTGACTCATCATCTTTCATAGTCCCATCATTCCAGTCTCACATGCTCTAAACTGGTTGAAGAACCACTGCTTTTATCTGCTTCCACAGTAATCATTGTTCCAGATCCTTTATTACACAACACAAACCGGGAAATTCCACAATAGCCTGTCTTGGTATATTTTATTCCAAGAGATAGACAGAAGAGGGACAAGAAAAGGACAGGTTTTCATTCATGTTAACAAAATCCTTTGTTAGGAAAATTGAACACATTCATAATTAGTCCAATTGCTTTCATTATGAGAATTATTCATGTGCATACTTGTCTTATAGTTTCACTTTCTTCCTTTTCACTGTTTTTTTTTTTAACTTTCCTGAAATCCGTTGATTTTTTTTAACTTTCCTGAAATCTTTGTGATTATTACTTTGTATTTCCTTTTTATTTTTCTGGTTCTCTATAATTAAATGCACAAATTTAAAGTTCTTCTTTGCTATCAATATTGACAATGAGTTAGGATCTCTATTATTCTGCTAAATGATACAAGAACAAACAAAACTTTGCTTACAGCTTATCTCATGCCACTATCACCTGGGATATCTATTCTAAATATGTATTAACTTTTTGAATCAATATTTTCCTACTTAAAAGATTTGCTATTTTGTTTTATTCTGTGCTTCCCCACCCCCAATATATATATAACAGTAGAAAGCATTACAATTCATATTGCACATATAGAGTGCCATTTTTCATATCTCTGGTTATATATATTCACAGCAATTTTTATCTTCATACATGTACTTTGGATATTATGTCTATCACATTCCATCATCATTTCTAACCACCTGCCCCCTCCCCTCCCTACTCCACCTCTCTGCCCTATCTAGAGTTCCTCTATTCCTCCCAAACTCCCTCTCCCAACCCCTCTATGAATCAGTCTCCTTATATCAAAGAAAGCATTCAGCATTTGTTTTGTTGTTGTTGTTTGTTTAGGCTAACTTCACTTATCATTTTCTTCTCCACCTCCATCCATTTACCTGAAAATGCCATGATTTTATTCTCTTTTATTGCTGAGTAATATTCCATTGTATATATATGCCACATTGTTTTTTATCCATTTATCTACTAAAGGGCATCTAGGTTGGTTCCATGGTTTAGCTATTGTGAATTGTGTTGCCATAAACCTTGATATGGCTGTGTCCCTGTAGTATACTATTTTAAAGTCCTTTGGGTATAAACCAAGGAGAGGGATAGCTGAGTCAAATGGTGGTTCCATTCCTAGTTTCCCAAGGAATCTCCATACTTCTTTCCATATGGGCTGTACCAATTTGCAGTCTCACCAGGAATGTATGAGTGTACATTTTCCCTCACATCCTCACCAACACTTATTGTTGTTTATTTTCATAATAGCTGCCATTCTGACAGGAGTGAGATGAAATCTTACAGAAGTTTTAATTTGCATTCTTTCTAATTGCTAGAGATGATGAACATTTTTTTTCATATATTTATTGATTGATTGTATATCCTCTTCTGAGAAGTATCTGTTCAAGCCCATTTATTGATTGGATTTTTTGTGGTGTTTAGCTTTTTGATTTCTTTATATACCCTAGAGATTAGTGTTGAGATAAGTTTCTGTTATCCCTAATTTTTCTAGTATTTTGAACATGAAGAGGTGCTGTATTTTGTCAAATGCTTTCTCTGCATCTATTAAGATGATCATGTGATTCTTATCTTTGAGTTTATTGACATGATAAATTACATTTATTAATATTCATATGTTGAACCAACCTTGCATCCCTGGGATGAATTCCACTTGATCAAGGTGCGCTATCTTTTTGATATATTTTTTTATTCAATTTTCCAGAATTTTATTGAGACTTTTTGCATCTATATTCATTAGAGATATTGGTCTGAAGTTTTCTTTCTTTGATGTGTATTTGCCTGGTTTTGGAATCAGGATGATACTGGCCTCATAGAATAAGTTTGGAAGTGCTCTTTTTCTATTTCCTGAAATAAATTGAAGAGTATTGGTATTAGTTCTTCTTTAAATGTCTGTAGAACTTGGCTGTGGATCCATCTGGTCCTGGGCTTTTCTTAGTTGGTAGGCTTCTGATGGCATCTTCTATTTCATAGCTTGATATTGATCTGTTTAAATTGTGTATATCATCCTGACACCATTTGGGTAAGTCATATGACTTAAGAAATTTGCCAATTCCTTCAGTATCTTCTATTTTATTGGAGTGCAAGTTTTCAAAATAATTTCTAATTATCCTCTGTATTTCTGTACTGTCTGTTGTGATATTACCTTTTTCATCACGTATGTTAGTAATTTGAGTTTTCTGTCTCCTTCTCTTCGTTAGCATAGCTAAGGGTCTGTCAATTTTATTTATTTTTTCAAAGAACCAAATTTTTGTTTTGTCAATTTTTTCAATTCTTTCTTTTGTTTCAATTTTATTGATTTCACCTCAAATTTTAATTATTTCCTGCCTTTTTCTACTTTTGGTGTTGATTTGTTCTTCTTTTTCTAGGGGTTTGAGATGTAATGCTAGGTCATTTATTTGCTGACTTTTTCTTCTTTTAAGGAATGAACTCCATGCAATGAACTTTCCTCTTATTTTTTGTCGATGTTCTCATTTACCTCTAAGAATGTCCTCATTGATGTCTTTTGCAACTCATTGTTCATTCAGTAGCATATTGTTTAGTCTCCAGGTGTTGGAGTAATTTTGATTTTTTATTTTGTCATTGATTTCTAATTTCATTCCATTATGATCTGATAAAATATGGGGTAGTATCTCTACTCTTTTGTATTTGCTAAGGGTTGCTTTGTGGCATATTATATGGTCTGTTTTAGAGAAGGATCCATGAGCTGCTGAGAAGAAAGTGTATTTGCTTGTTAAAGAATGAAATATTCTATATATGTCAGTTAAGTCTAAGTTATTGATTGTATTATTGAGTTCTATAGTTTTTTTTATTCAACTTTTGTTTGGAAGATCTACCCAGTGGAGAAAGAGGTGTGTTAAAGTCACCCAAGATTATTGTGCTATTGTCAATTTGACTCTTGAACTTGAGGAGGATTTGTTTGATGAACACTGATGCTCCATTGTTTGGGGTATATGTATTTATAATTGTTATGTCTTGTTGGTGTATCATTCTCTTGAGCAGCAGGAAATGACCTTCTTTATCCCTTTTGATTAACTTTAGTTTGAAGTCTATTTGATACAAGAATGGAAACCCCTGCTTGCTTCCACAGTCCATGAGAGTAGTATGATTTTTTCAACCTTTCACCTTCAGTCTGTGTATGTCTTTTCCTATCAGATGAGTCTCCTGGAGGCAGCATATTGTTGGGTCTTTTAAAAAAAATCTAATCTGCTAGCCTATGTCTTTTGATTGCTGAGTTTAGGCCATTAACATTCAGGGTTATTATTGAGACATGATTTGTATTTCCAGCCATATTTGTTTATTTTTGTTATTTAACTTGACTTGTTTTCTCCTTTGATTAGTTTTTCCTTTAGGATAATACCTCCCTCTGCTAATTTTCATTGCTTTTTCTTTTGTTTCCTCTTCATGGAAACAAAAACATATTTTGCCGAAGATGTTTTGAAGTGCCAATTTTTTAGCTGTAAACTTTTTTAACTTTTGTTTATCATGGAAGGTTTTTATTTCATCATTGAATCTAAAGCTGAATTTTTCTGAATACAAGATTCTTGGTTGGCATCCATTTTCTTTCAGAGCTTGATGTATGTTTTTCCAGGATCTTCTAGCTGTCTGTGTTGAAAAATCTGCCATTATCCTAATTGGTTTCCCCCTATATGTAATCTAATTCCTTTCTCTCGTGGCTTTTAATATTGTCTCCTTATTCTGTATGTTGGGCATTTTCTTTATAATGTGCCTCAGTGAGGATCTATTGTGATTTTGAACATTTGACATCCAATTCATTCTTCATGTCTGGAAAATTTTCTGATATTATTTCACTGAATAAATTGTTCATTCCTTTGGTATGGAACTCTATGCCTTCCTCTATCCCCAAAACTCTTAAATTTGGTCTTTGCATGCTATCCCTTATTTCTTGAATGTTCTCATGGTTTATTATCATTTTCACTGTGTGGTCTACATTCTTTTCAATATTATGTATATGTCTTCACTGTCTGATGTCCATACTTCCAAGTGGTCTACTCTGTTGGTGATGCTTTCAATTGAACTTTTAATTTGGTTTATTGTTTATTTCATTTCAAGTATTTCTGGGTTTGTTTTTTTTTAGAACCACTATCTCCCTATTGAAGTAATCTTTTGTAATCTTTTGCTTCTTGTATTTGTTTATGTAGCTCTTTGTTGAAATGATTTTTTGCTTCCTGTATTTGCTCTCTTATATCATCCTTTAATTCACAGAACATTTTAATTATGTATATCCTGAATTCCTTCTCTGTCATTTCTTATGCTGTGCTGGCCATGGAGTCTAATAATGTGGTATCTTGATTTGTTTGGGGCACTTTTTCCCTTGTCTTTTCATGTTTTTTGTGTGTCTTCCCTTCTAGCATTATGGGTCCAATGTGTTATTTTTTTTACCCTGTAGGCTTATAGTGCTCCTGTAGGGTTCAAATACCTCTCCTTTGGGAGGAAGGACAATGTTAACAGATCCCAATATCAGCAATATAACACCTATAAACAATTCATTACTATTAAGACATTTACAGTTTGGTCACAATGTACACAAATGTTGAATTCAATTATTATCTATAATGTAATCATTAGGTTTATAAAAGGGTTTACAGTTTCTGATGGTGGACAATGAACAGGGGGTGAGGCATAGGATAATATGCTGAAGAGGCAGGATGTGAGGGTATAGAGTTAATATATCTTAGGAAGTGTGAAAGAGAAATCTAATGAAGAAGGCTATTAGCAGGAGAAAAATCAGGAAGTAATTTGGGGTAGACAAGTATGTGGGAAGACAGTAGAGTACATAAAACAAACATATATATGTGTTCAGAAAAATAAAGGATATTAAAATAGTAAAAATTGGTGGTGAAAAAGAAAAAACATAAAAGCATATACAACACACCTCTAATATATTATTCAGACATCCCAGTCATCAAAATCCTAATTCATGAAAAGTACTTGGTTTCACAAAGGTTGGGGAGGTAAGGGTGGGAGGATAGAGTGGGAGAAGAAAAAGAGAAAAAAGAAAAACAAGTTCTCAAAGGAAGAAACCAGAATTGTTGATTGTTTTGGAGATCAGTTTCTTTCTTGCTTCCCTTCTCAACCAATAGGTGAGGTTGCCTGTTCAGTTAGCTGGTACCTCCACCCCCAGGATAATGAAGGTAACCAGGGTGGGAAAGCTGGTCCTGGAGCAGGGTGCCTGGAAGTAATGTGTGGCACCGCCAGTCCCTGCAGATAGACTGCACCTCAAAGGTCTCTTTTTGGGTCTGCTCATATGACTTGAGCACCTGGTCCTGTCTCGGTATCTTGCCTAAAGATTTCCCAGTTCCTGGTCTCTCTTAGTCTCAAAACTTTTTCATCGTCTCCCTCTCCCTTTGCTGTTCCCAATTAAGGGACCTCTCTCTGCAGGGCTCCCATAGGCAGCACCCTGGTCTGCGCACCCCATCTCATTGAAAGATGTTTTGTGTTGGGCAGCTACCGTGCCTGTTTACGGCTGCTGGGGAGGGAGGGGGGTTGGAAACCAAGTATCTGGCCAGCTGGAGTTCCAATCTAGGAGCTGCCCCCACCAAATATGGTGAGGAAGATGACCCAAGATGGAGGCCTTCTGCTTCCACCCCTGGGGTGTCAGGTGGGGTGGGTGGAGTCCTGTGATGGTGTTGTGCAGTGTGTTCAGAGATGAGCTCTGTGATGTTCAGTACTGCAGCTTTTGTCTGACTTCAGAGCCTATGAGAAGTCCCCTGATGTGGGCAGATTACCATGTAGGGGATTATGGCTGTAGCTGCTAAATCGAATCACAAGATGGAGGTGACCTGGGGAGCCTCTGTTGGTAGATGGGGGTCCACAGGGGAGTGGCAGTCGGAGTTCCTGTGGGAAGGTAGCATCTCAGTATCCTGCATGGCAGCAGAGCAGCGTCTGGGAGTTCTGCAGCAGTGCTGATGCAGTGATCCTGCTCAGGCTCTCGGAAGCCCTGTGTGGGCTTATAGTCAGGAGTTGCATGACAGGAGTCAGGAGTCTTGCTCTAACACTGAGGCCCAGAGCCCTGAGTAGGGGCACAGCCATGGTGATTTATGCATGAGAGCAGCTGTGTAGGGGTCCTCTCTCACTCTCAGAGAAGCAGTATTCCCACTAGTTGAGACCAAGTCACAGAGATATACAGAATTCTGCCTCCCTCTGGCCACCATCTTGGATTCCTCCTTCTGTTCCTTTTGATGTTGCTCCCCCCCGTTAATAGACCCCTGTGGTTATATTTTTAGAGTATCTCTGGAAAATCTACAATAATCTCCCCATATCAAGATCCTTAATTTAATCACATATGCCCCCCTTTTTTTAACCAAATAAGGTGACATTCAAAGGTCTTGGGATTAGAATATGTGGGGCCATAATTCGTTCTACCACCATATCCTTATAATTTCTTCTTTGAGTAAGAGTTTAGATGGATGGTATAGCTCCAATTTCAAAATATTTTTTTTTCAGAATATTGTAGTTTATCTCTCTATCTTCTTTTAGACTATCAGTGTTAGAGATAGTGTCATTCTAAGGAAGAACTAAATTTTGTTGTTATTATAATTATCTTTGGTGAACAATAGTCTTCAAATTCTTCTAGTGGTGCGCTATAGTCATCTTGTGCTCCAGGAAGGAACTTGAGTGCAAAAACATATTCTCCAGTATTAATGTCCCACCCTCAGCTTGAGTCCCTGCTCACCTCTACCAGAGGGGTCTTTTCCCATGTTCTTGCCTCCCCTTAGTGGAAACCTCCTGTTACTTGTTACTTCCATGTGCTAGGCTCACAGTTAAGGGCAAGTGGGATCCAGGAGAAGGTTCTTTGTTGTTTTAGGCCCATCTCAGCTTGGAAAGGTCCTGTGTACCTGGCCTAGTGGTGGTACTTTCTTGGCATTCGGTACCCTCCTCTTTGTGACAAGCCAAATTCTGCCTTGTATCTGTGATTGGTCTTAAGTAGTGAACTCCCGCCTCTTCTCCAGTGGTTGATGATGCTCATTAAGTATAGGCATAGAATATTAGGTCCCCAATGAATTCCTGCCTCTTTTCCTATGTAAACAAATTTTCTTCTATTTTTCCTCTAATTATAATGGCCATCTAAGCTTGCATATGCCCTGGAAATAAAAGGCTTTTTTCCTTCCTGCCAAAGTCTTAAGGCTATTATTTGTTAAAAAGGGAAAAACTAGGGAAGGAGCAGGGTTTCACATACATCTCTTCTCTCTCTCTCTCTCTCTCTCTCTCTCTCTCTCACACACACACACACACACACACACACACACACGACAAGCTATCAGTTTCAGCTAGTTTATTTTATAATTGCTTAATAATTTCCACAATGTGGATAAGTTCTTTCCATCCTGCATAAAGTCATGGTGAGAAAAATAAGAACCTTTAAATTATTATAGCAGGTTCCCCTATACAAGTAATTTTAGACCATAACACCATGACACATTTCCTAATTATTTTCATTTTTTATTTGTTTTAATTAATTATGTATGACAGTAGAATGCATTTATGCACTTTGATATATCATACATAGATGGGATTTTTCTGAGTGTACATGTTGCAGAATCATATTGATCATTCAATCATATATATATATATATATATATATATATATAATGTTTGCTTCATTCTACTATCTTTCGTATCCCCACATCCCCCCATCACTTCCTTCTACTTAATCTAAGATAATGTTATTCCATAGTGCCCCCCCTGCCTTATTGTGAATTAGCATCTGCATATTAGAGAAAACATTTGGCCTTTGGTTTTGTGGGATTGGCTTATTTCACTTAGCATGATATTCTCCAACTCCAACCATGTACTAGCAAATGCCATAATTTTACTCTTCTTTAAAGTTGAGTAATATTCCATTAAGCATATATACCACATTTTCTTTACCCATTCATCTATTGAGAGACATCTAGATTGGTTCCATAGTCTAGCTATCGTGAATTGAGCTTCTATAAACACTGATGTGGCTGTGTCACAATAATATGCTGATTTTAAGTCATTTGGGTATAAACCAAGAAGTGGGATAGCTGGGTCAAATGGTGGTTCCATTCCAAATTTTCCAAGGAATCTCCATACTGCTTTCCATAGTGGTTGCACTAATTTGCAATCCCACCAGCAATGTATGAATGTACCTTTTTCCCCACATCCTCACCAACATTTATTGTTGCCTGTATTCTTGATGGTTGCCATTCTGACAGGAGTGAGATGAAATCTTAGAGTAATTCCGATCTAATTATTTTAATTACAATGAAAATCAACTATGGCAAGAGCAGAGACAGCAGTCGTAGGTGGATAGGTGTTCACTAAACATTTCCATTGGATTTACTAGTTTAACGTACACTGTACTCACATTAAAAAATCATTTTCAAAAGCATTTCCATTATATTAGTAGAAACAAATTAATTTAGACATTTAGTAAAACATTAAATTATATGTGTGACCTTTAGCAAGACACTAAACCTGCCTGGACATTTAGTTTCCCAGGTCCCCATGTATAAATTATGAGGTCTACTTAAATCATAACTCAAGCTCTCTTCCAGTGGTATTACTTGGGTAAAAGACAGCCACTGGAATAAAAGGTCAATTTACAGCTTGGTAGGTGTGTTGGGGGCAGGAGCTTTTTCTCTTCTCTGTAAATTAAAATGGCTAAATTTAAGTCAAGATCTCCCAGTTCCTTCTCAAAAATTCCATAATTTTATATACTTCCCATTGCATGCATCTATATTTTCTTCTAGGATTACAGGTTTCCTCTAAGGAATGTGGATTTTGGATACAGAAGTAACTATTAGAGACTATTTACACTGCAGAGATGAGAGAGAATGGGAAAACATTGCTTAATTTCCCTCCTCTACCTTCCCCCTCCCCATCCCTGAACTCCCATTTCTTAGCTCCATTCAAGTGAACTGGGACAAATTGCTACCTAGATGTAGCAATTTCACTTCCAACTAGATGTTCCAACAAAGTGGCTGGGGTAGTGACCTCCGCTTATGCTCCTGAGGTCCCATGAGTCTACAGTAAATAAATAATGATGATATTTATAGATTTCAAAGCAGATCCAAAGAACATAAAACTACACAGCTTTCAAATTATTTCAAGAATGAATTCCGGGTGAACGGATTTTCAGGTCGAGTTAGAATTAGTTAAGGAGAAAGATGTGCTTGGCTTTGAGGTTTAAAGCATGAAGAGGTACAGGATTGGTCCAAACGGAAATTGCTTCAGCACAGCCTTAAAATATGCTAGATAGAATCAGTTAGAAGGACTCCACACAAGGACAGGAGGTCTAAATTAGGGCACAGAGGGCTGTAAGAAGCAGTTACTCAGCAATCACTTTTTAAGATTTTTTAAAATTATGTAAGTATTCAAGTCTTATAAGGTTCTGAGTTTCTATCTGCTCCTGATTCTATTAGTACTATAAATATTTTGTGATTAGAGTGTTTTAACCCTTTGCCCATAATATATTTTGTGAATATGATCCTAAAGTTATTTTTTACCTTTGAGTTTCAATATTTTTGATTCATAAAATCATAATTTTCTCCTCAGCTTATAAGTGTTTCCTACCATGATCTATGGACTTCAGGGTTATATTTAGATATTCCTCCCCACTTCTTTAAAATTACACATTTGTAACTTTATCATATCCTAACACATTTATAAATTTTTATGCCTCTAAAACTCAAAGCGCTTTATATTAATTATGGTATATGATGTTAGGGCAAGGTCAACAAATTATTTAATTTCATTTATTGAATAATCCTGATCCTTTCCTCATTAGTTTGAAATGTCATCTAAATTATGTACCCTCATGTCCCCAGATCTGTCCTCCTGTACCATTGCCTACTATAAAGCAGGTGATTATAAAATCATTTTGTTCCATTATGTGGGAAGTTCCCTGGCAACAATTTCCTTTACCCATTATTTTCCAACAAGTTTATTTGTACTTCTTATGTGCATACGATTTCAGATAATCCTTAGGATATTTTGATACATATTTTTAAAATCTATCCAGGTGTGAGATACATAGTTTAAATCAGTTGTGTTTTAGTTTTCATTTGATAAAGCAAAATTTTAAAAAGTAAAATGGAAATGAGTTTCTTTTTGCAAATCTGAAAGCCTTTAGTGGGCTTGTTCACTTGTTAATGAGTTAATTTATTTATATAATAGTTCCAGTCTGAAGTATTTGCCAATTCGGATTGAAATGACCTTAAATGTTTATATCCAAACTTAACTATTTACCATTTCATGATAATCAAAATGTCTAATAATGTTTTATTGATAGATGATTTAATGTAATTGCTTTTGCAAAGCAATTATGTCACCAGTGTTCTTATTTACATGAAATTATATGTCTCTAGTCACTTCATTCCCTTGTGTTCTTTTGATGTTTCCACAAGGGCAGCATTCTCAATTCTGATGGAATGAGGTAGCCATTGTACCAATTCGACAGGTACAAATAATGTCTTTTTAGAGAAATATGTCCCTGACTGATGCCTTATCTTTTCCTTTGTACTAAACCCCTACCTGAAGTAAAAACCTATTGCTAGTTGTTTAGTATGAATGAATGTATCACACCACTTTTCTTCCTGAGAAAGTAGAAAGGGATAAGACGTAATAGGAAACAAGAGGAACAGAACTCTAAATTCATTTTCTTCATAATTTTGCCTGGTGTGAACCTGGTTAATTTGGGCTTAAACCTCACTATTACTCTTATCAACTTTCAAAAAATAAATTTTAATTAGAGTGTACATTTTTAGCCTTCACTATTATATAATCAGGTATTTTTCTTTCAAGATTTTGATGGGAATTTAAAACTTTTACACTTCCCTGGAGCAAGTGTCGTGAGTGAATTATAATAAGCTAAAAAGCTAGGTGTTCTCCTGTCTTTGAAAATGGAATAATTTTACTTCTTTTCCTTTGCAGTTTCTTCTCTGTGGCATATGTGGGATATTGTGCGCCAAAAAAAAATCAGGACTTGTCGTAAGTTTTTTCCTTGTTTGTACTATGCATTGAAGTGTTTAAAATATAAGAATTCAAAACCAGAAAAGATGACTAGCCAACTTCCATGTACTAAATGTTACTAGCTAGGATAAAAATGAGACTGACAAATCTGACAAATAAATCCTGAGTTTCTTATTTCAAAGAAAATCATCAAGAGTAGGAGAGACAATGACAAAACACCAGCACAAAAAAGCTTTGATATGCTCTCCTAATACATAAATATGCAAGCGTTAATGTCTGCTAGGGATGACAGCCTCCAGTTTTCCACTTAGAGACTCCTGGGCAATCACCTGAAACCTTCCATGAGCTAAAAACAATAAAGCTTGAGTCTTTGGGAAATTTAGCTGGTTGAATATGGATCTGGGCCTAAGAATTACTGGCTTTATGAAACTAATTTCACAATACATCAAGACAGCTGTGTTGTTATGGTTACAGACAATTCTTAAAGATTTATTTTATTTTATTACTATAAATGCACATGTAAGTGTTTTCAGATGTTTAATGGTTCTATCTTAGGTTCTGGGGTAGGGAACATGCTCCTGGTTGACTCTGACATTGGGCTGGAGGAGAACACCACATGCTGAAATGTGAATCCGCCTCTTGCCTTTCATGTCATTTTATGAAAGTTTGAAGAGAAAGTAAAAGCATGTCTTATTTTATTGAATACAAAAGGAAAAATCATAAACCTTTGCCAAATGGCAAAATCAATGCTGCACAACAACTCTAGGAAGTGGCCTTTGAGCCTGCAGTTCTACAAGGAAAGGCCAGGTGTCTGAGCAGGACCAGAAATGTATAGAATTGCAGCTATCTTCATTTTGTCCCTTTTTCTAATTATGCCTTTTTCTATGATAACTTCCATTGTGACAAAAACTATTACATACTCACTGCTGTAGACATGTGAGCTGTAATATTTAAAAATTATATAAAGGGGAAAAAAGAAATCTTTGGGAGGAAAAAAGTGTTTTCTTGGATACATGGAATTGGCACCTATGATTCTCCCATCATTCTCTAGACATGGCCTTCATTCTTCTACACCTTTCCTCTACCAAGGCTCTCTATGGCTGTGTAAGAACAACTTATTGGAAGAAAAAAGCAAGGAAGGACAGAAGGGAAAAACGGATGGAGGGAAGAAGGAAGGAAGAACTTTTTTAAAAGACACTAGTGTCTGTTTCCTGTCTTTCTAAGTCTCTTTTAAAGTATAAAAGAAAAAAAATCATAAGATCTGAACATTTTTTTTCATTGTGCTTGACCCACCCATGGCTGGGCCTTCTGTTGGCACTTAGATGCACTTAGCTAAGATGGCATGTTATCCTGGAAGATTCCAACAACCCTCACTGGCTAAACTCTAACCTCCCCTTTTTCCTACTCCTAGGGCAACAATTCATCTTTTCCTCTTAATATTTATGACATCACCTTGAGGAATTGAGTCTTCTCTTTCACGAGATCTCAAGGAGAATAATTATGAGCTATTCTTGGTAGTGCCAGCTGCCTCACTTGGGACTTCACAGGTGCTAGGTACTCCTTAATGCTGCTGAACTTAACTACCTGTGGAAAGCAAATAATACCTGTTCATGTAAAACTAAATGCTAAAGTAAGTTATAAAGCTGCTTGCTCTGGAGAATTATAGCAAAGGAGGGGATCAATAAATCCAGGAAGGCATTCTGAAAAGTTAAGACTTGATTTGTGCCTTTCATTTAGGAACACAAGGAAAAAGCAAAAACATTTCCAGGAAACTAAAAATATCCTTGAGATGTAAATGAGCAAGCTCCATTAATGGACAAGAAAATCTGGGCTGGGGTGTAGATCAGTGCTGGACTTCGAGCTTGAGAGGTTGGGTTCCATCCCTAGCCCAGTGGGCGTGGGGGTGGAGTGATTGAATACTATGTTCCAGAGAAGAATGGAAATAAGTTTGGATAATTAAATTAGTATCACATTATCAAATACCAGGAAAGCAAGCCCACAGGATAATTTATACCAGATGCAAAAACAAAGTAAAATTATTAAATTTCTTGAAATAGTAAATTAAGTTTCTTAAATATTCAGAAAACATTGCTACAGAAAGCATTGCACTTCATCTTCTGGGATGATATTTAGATTGATTACTGCCCCCTCCTATGAGTAGAGACCCAGATCAAACCAATAATAAGTTTGAAAGCTAAGCCATAATCAAACAGTATTTTTGGAACACCTATTATTTATATTTCATTGTAGTGCCACCAGAGTAAACAAAAGATTTGTAAGGTAGAGGGCCAGTTCATGGGAATTCCTTAATCTACCTGTTGAGGAAAAAGATACACAAGCAATAAAAGACTTACTGAAAGTAAAAAGGATTTAACTAAATTCCCTAAGTTCATATACATAGGAGGCACAAATATTTGAAGAGGCACAAATATTTGAAGTTAAGTGGAAGTAATGAAAATTCAATAGATATTTTGACACTTTGAGAGGACTGACATAGTGAAACTGGATTTAAGCTAGAAAATCTAAGTACCTAAATTTGAGTTTATTCTAATAACAATTCATTTTTCCAAAATGTGCATTAGTATCTCTTTCAGTGGATTGCTGGCAAGGCTAATAGAGATGACATCTATTGCTATTCCTAGCATAGTGGCCCACAATAGGTATTAAATAAATGTTGTTTAAATCTGTATCTAGCTGAAAGACAATACTTACTTCAGAATTCTCATCTGATATATCCTTGATTTCTATTTCTGAGACACTGTGGTGTACTTCCTCTCCAATAAGTCAGAACAAGTAGAATCCCTACTGAAAGGCTAGCTTCTGTCCTCTATTAGCACCTTCAAAGTCAGCCATCCTGGACGTGCAATAGCCTGTGTTCCAGGAAGTTTTGTGTCTTCAAGTTTAACCCCTCTTTCTTTTCCTTGTCAGATGATCCTCTTCTCAGCCTGCTGTATCTGTGGGCTCATTGGGGGCATCCTGAATTTTCAGTTCCTCCGGGCAGTCACAAAGAAGACCTCTTCCCTGTATCCTCTGCATCTTGCCTCCATGTCCCTGGCGTGCATTGGGATTGGGGGCTGCACCCTGTCTTCCTGGCTCACTTGCCGACTAGCCAGCTATGAGCAGAGGAGGATGTTCTCAGAAAGGGAGCATTCCCTGCATCACTCTCATGAAATGGCTGAGAAAGTGAGTTTTGTACCTTTGCCTCCTACTGCTGTCATGTGATGAAGACTGCAGTCTGCTCTGGGTGAATCAACAGGCAACCCTAGATGACAATATGAGGGGTCATATTTTATAAGTTTGGCCCTATTGGATTAAGTATGGGAATTTTTAAATTATTTTCTCTCTGCAATTTATGGTTACACCTATTTTCAACATAATTTTGTAGCCTGTGTATTCAAAACACATTTCCTAAAATAGCACTTCATAAAATATTGAATACCTTATAAATATGAATTTTTATGTATTATACTGAGGAAAAACACATAAACTCAAAACAGTCTCCACTCAATAGTGCCAGTTTTAGAAATTGCATGAATTCCCTTTTCTATCTAGCTCATCCCTTGTTCTTGTAAGTAGATGCATTTGATTATGTAAATTAGATCATCAAGCATAAAGGGGCTTTTTAAGAAGGCGACAAAATGCTTCATCTATCAGTGCATATTTTACAAGCCATATAAAGCTTCATTTAATTCTCATCTTAATTTGATGCATATTTGGATAGCTTTGCCTGTATTTTAAACAATGGTCCTTGCACAATTGTTTCATGAAACCTATTCAAACAGAAAGTTATATTAATTGCATAAAAGAAGAATTAATATAGAGAGCTGTCTGTGTTTCTGCTACATTTTGCACACATTTCTTAATTCAGTTCCTGCTACTGGATCTATTAAGATAAACATCTGTAAAATAAACTCATTAAGATAATGGCCAAATAATATTTTGTTTTGTGTCATGGAAATGAAATTGTACAACCACAGAAAAAAAGAAATAGTGGCAAGAGTTACTGCATTTTTCTTTATAATGTTCCCTTGAAGTTAAATATTTATTTTACAGTTGATATGTTTTCATTTTGTATATGATCCATACAAACAGAAAGAAGATGCTTTTAAATTGTCCCAAGAAAGCAATTTTAGACAGATTTCTGCATATCCTTCAAAAAATAATTAATAGTATAAGTAGCAGGACTGATAATTTAAAGAAATATTCAGTCATTAAAATAGATGATCATTATATATTTGGATAGTGAATTTTTTGTGCTCTATTTCTATTCTAGTGTGCTTTCACCTTTTTTTGTATGTTTGTTCAATATTTATTGTATAATTGTTATATTTACATTAGAGATTGAGGGCTATTGAAATAACCGACTTGCCCAGCTGCCCGGTGGTGCCCCCGACACCAGAGTTACCTACAAGGTACGCTGATTTCCAGGGAGTTGCCATGTTGTAACGTTGCTGCAGGAAGCACTGCTTCTTTCAGGAAGCCGTGATGTCAGCAGATCAGTTTGGACTGATGCTGTAATGTTGTTCCTCAAAGTATCACTTTCATAAGGGCTGCTTCGAGGAGTTGACATAAACCTACATGGCAGTGTCTTGCAGCTTGAAAGTTGGTTGAGTATTTAAAATATTCAGCCTGCCTTTAAGCATCCAAACACGTTTCTGCTTGGATGATTCATAATTCCTTTTATTCTCTGCTACATCATGATTCTGACTCAATATCATCATTCACAGACCAGTTTTGCTTTCAATAATAGATGAGTCTACAAACTGTATCCCCAGCTTGCCAAAATTGCATGAACGGAGAGCCAAAGTTTGACACTAATATAGCACAAATTCTGAAAAAAAAGGTTTTCTGGCAAAATTATCCAATACAATATTTTTCCAATTTATTTTCCATATTTCCAATTGCTGAAAATAAAGTTCTTGATTTATTTTAACAGTATAATTGGAAATACAGAAAATTATATAGTGACCCATTTGCAGAAAGTATGTCCATTTGCTAATATCCACATTTGGCCCTACACAAATTTCTAATAGAAACATCTTGTTTAATTGGACATTCCTATTTGCAAATAAGTTGATAAGACTCATCCATTTCAAAACTAATTTTTACTGTTATTTCCTATGAATAATTTAACTGTGTCCTTATGGGGTGAATTTAATTAAAACAATTATCTTATTTCATAAAATTTTTAAAAACAACTTTCTTTAAATTTGCAATAAAAGACTGATACTTTAGTTTTTTATTATCTTAAAGCAGTTTTATTAATGCAAATACTTTTCTGAAAAGGAAAGACAAATAAGATTCTTATTTCTATAAATCCATTAATAAAATTCTTCTACTTCTGGCAGGATGAATAAGAAAAAAAAATTGAATAAATTTTGTTGACTATCATTTTGGAGCATGCTTTCTATTAATCTTGCCATTAATAGTGAATTATTAAATGAAGCCTCAAATCAGATTAATACTAGTACAACAACATGAGTATATTTTCAGACCACTTTCACAATGTGAATCTCTAGCAGATTCCCCAAAGAAATCAAGCACTTTCTCAAAACAGAAACTAGTAAAACAGAAAATAATTTTACTTGAAGGTCTTTTTTATTCCTGCTCTTTTGCAAAAAGGCTTGTTTGAATATGGATGTCATCAATCTATTTTTAGATAATTTTGCTGATATATTATTTATAATATGGTGCACTAACCATAATAAAAGTAAGTGGGCCTCACATTTCATCATCTTTTCTTTTGTAAGGAAAAGATTAATATTTAATAAGATATATGAATTCAAAACAACTAAATTTTTCCTAAATTAATAAATTCTATAATTACAAATGGAACTTTTTGTGTGATTCTTTACATCTATATTTTCATTGCCTAACTTCTTAGTAACTGGGCCCTTAAAGACATGTTTAGTAATTTCATTGTTCTGCTTTTCGCTGTAAAAGGTGACAGTATCATTTAAAAAAAAAAAAATCTTTCCTCCTATAATTTTTGTAGTGATCCATAGTTACGAGTGAATGACTGCTTTGTGGGCCTTTTCAGTTTGTAGTCAAAAGGCTGCATTTTTCTATAGAATGAAGGTAATCCAGGCAGTGTGCTAGTATAACAGAGCAGCCTGTGGGAAAACTTGGGCCCTTGATCATTTTCTTTCTAGGTGAGGTCCTTCCAAAATAAAGTTGAGGGAAAACAAGGAAAGTAGGGAGAGTGAACTGATTTTGTGGGTAGAAGACTTTGGTCTACAAGACTGTCCCTTTAGCATTTTTATGTGCTCCAAAATCCCATAAAATTTTATTTCCTCAAATGGAGCAACAATATCAACTCTTGTCCTTCCCCAAAAAAGTTTTTCAATGGCTTGAAATTTCTGTTTTCTACCCTGTTAACCAGATCAATGTCTTACTCTGTAAGTGAATTTTAATTAATTCATGTTATTTTCCTAACAGGAAGTGACAGACAACATGAGCAATGGAGGACCACCACTGATATTTAATGGAAGAGTATAATCAATGTTTTTAGGATGTTCATGAGGCAAGGAGATATCAAGGGACTAGGAGATAAGATTAAAACCGTTCTTGCATTTGCTTTTCTTTCTCCTGAGCATCCACTAAAATTATTCTTCATCAATTTTGTCTCACTTACTCTCCAGCCTTTTTTATGCAGTGAAAACCTTTCTAGAAATGCTCTACTTTGGGGGCTGGGGATGTGGCTCAAGCGGTAGCGCGCTCGCCTGGCACACGTGCGGCCCGGGTTCGATCCTCAGCACCACATACCAACAAAGATGTTGTGTCCGCCGAGAACTAAAAAAAAAAAAAAGAAAGAAAGAAATGCTCTAGTTTGGTCATTTCAACAGACTTTTCAGATTGTTTTGAAGAAGAATTTTCAGGAGAAATAAATAAATAAAACAGAAATAAAATTCATATTCTACACAAACATTTGACTAGCATGAGTATTAGATTTGTAATTACATGTTTCATATTGAGCAATTAAAAAGTGCAAATAACAAAAAATAACAATAACTTATTGATGTCTTTGTTTTGAAAGACCATGGCTTCAAGAATGCCACAAATCAAAACCTCAGCAATGCCTTGTTACAAAAACATTGCAATTATTTTCGATTTGTGAATGAACTATGTTTCATAATTTATTTGTAAATTATAAAAACCCAAAAAACATAAAGAAGAGAATTTTTTAGAAAGACAATATTAATCTGTATGATATTTTTCCATTTTTGCACAAGACTGCAAAGTTGTAAGTGAATACCATCTCAGAGAAATAAATGTTTTGATCATACTGTGCAGATTAATCTACATGTTCACAAATGAGTTAATAAAGTGTGTGTGTGTGTATATACTGTAAATACAGAACATATATACAGCATATATTTATAGCTACATGAATGTAAATAGATAGTAGAAAAGAAATTGTGATGCTGTGGGGTATTTCAACAGAAATGGCAAGGCAATTGCTCAAGGTTTTTCTATGCCCACAAAAATCACAAATTTAATTTCTACTAAAATTTTCCATTTTTCTTCTTTATCTGTTATATATACATATCTTTGTGACTGATATTGATGGAGCTGAGTGATCTAAATAGAATATTATAAAGATAGATTACTTAGTTTTTTGGCTATTTTACTATGATTATAGTATTTATGTAATAATAATCATGGAGATTGATTTATAAATATAACTTTGAATCATATACTTCCATATTATAAACAAAGACATTCTGACTTATGATTACTTTGTGATAGGTTTTAAACACATTCCATCCCAATTAAATTATACCAAAAACAGATGATGTACCCTATCCCAATCTTCCCTTTAAAAACAAAATCACAATTAGCTTTGCTATACTTCATTAAGGTGTTTGCTTTTTCATTTATTTGTTTGTTTGTTTGTTTTCCAGTACTGGGGATGGAACCCAGGGATTCAAGTGTACCAAACAAATGTTCTACCACTGACCTACACGCCCGGCCCTTTTCACTTTTCCTTTACAATTAACATGAAATAATATGGACAGACCATGTTTGGGAAGGCATATATCCAAAGGCACTGAAACAGTTATTGTAGAAGGAAATAAAAATATGAATGACATTCATATAGCTACATTCAATACTCTCTTCCATAATGGAATGGTAAAATAGCAACCAATATTGTATATGGACAAGAAAATATCATGGTCTTTGAGAATATAACCTCTGACAGACAATGAAGAAATCTAATGTTTTTAAATAATAACACACTGTATTGTAGCTTTTTATTACTTCCCAACATGAGTCAATTTTCAAGTCATTTTTTATGAGTTACTTACTAAATCATAGGTAAAATCAAAACCTTTATTATCTATTATGAGAACATGCCATAATTTATAAGGAAGATATGGGTTTTAGTTGTGCTAAAAAAACAATAATTTTAATTGATAGAAACCTGAAGGCTTTTAGTTTTATAGCAACATTACTATCATTTAACTTGTTTAAATTAGTTCCTTTAAAAATTCTGATTATCAATTTAACAGTAATAACTGGACTCTTGTTCAATATAGTTTATAAAGTTTCCCAACTCATTCAGGTAATTTCAGTATCTAGTAGATCATACACATCGTCCATAAATGCAATCTCAAATAGTGAACCAATATCATCACAGTTCATTTGATGCCACAAACAGTCATGATTTTGTCACTGAAAATCTAAACTATAAAATGCAGAAATTTTGTGTGTATGCAGTTCTACTGAATTTATGCAAAGATATAGTTTTGTACTGAAAGAAATACACCACCAACTGTAACTTTGGTGGCATTTCTCTCTGTAGACACATTTGTACAATACAGAATTATAATACATAAGTAAGATGTTTTAACACCTTTAATCTATTTCATAAAACCACACAATAAAAGACAAAAGTAGCATACCACTGCTTTGACATAGTTAAAAAAATTGCAGTCATCACAATTATCCAAATAGTACAGTGTTATGTTTAACCAAGTATAGCTATATCTTTAAATACAATTATTTCAACCCAATGTTTTCAAGGCTCATTGTAGAGTATTTACTATGGATGTATAATGATTCCTAGGATAAGTGGGGAAGGTTAAAAAGACATTGTTCAAATAATTGAAGACTTAGTTTTGACAATACACTGACTATGAACTAGTTTTTTAAGTGAATATAGTTTTAGTATGAGCCCATTCTTGGGGGAAAGTAATGTGATCCTAAATTAGAAAAAATATGTAAAAATGGTGTGAAGCTGTGGTTTGGAGACAAACTACAAACTGGTGGAGTTATTATTAGCCTAAAAGAATAAAAGTGGACTCTCTTTAGAAATTTTAAAACATATTTGTATGCATATATGTGTGTGGATGTATGTGTGTGTGTGCTCACACACAATGGTTTTGAAGTGAAAAGTGGTATAATGATTCCACTGATATGTCTATGTAATAAAATGGTGTTCTTTGAAACATTGTATGGTTTCAGCTTTGTTTTCATTATAATACAAAAAAAAACAGTTACCCCCAAAGCCAAATAAATAAATGTGTTATTCTGATTGGCAAGGTAAACACTGTTGTGAATAAGGAGAAAAAAACAGCCACAGTGGATATGGAATTTTAAAAATACACTGCTTAATATAGGAAAAACTAGAAGGCATTCAAATTAAGAGAGAGAGAGAGAGGATTGAGGACACAAAATACAATGATTATAAGAAAATAAAATCCCTGGGGAAGCAGGGGACATGAGATACAGATCATAGAGGACAGAACTAATTATAGGAAGAACTAAGATTGCAAATCTCACAAGTAAAACAACATTTAGAGAATTCTGATGTTCTGCTTATGTTTTTCAAATTGGGTGCCAATGACTTATTGTGGAGACTTTTTTATGCATTTCAGGCTATTTGCCATTTCTGGTCCCTACTCATTAAATGCTAGAAGTACATACCCAGTCACCCTAGCAACCAAAGATGCCCTAACAAATTTTCATCTGTTTGTATGGTAGGGAAGTATTGCCCAATTTAGAACCACTGAGGAAAACCATTGAACATGATTCAGGGCAGCCACTTTTAATGCTACCCAAAAATGTAGACCTGAATTGCTCAAGGTCATAAACTTACAGTCCAAAACTGTTATGATGTATATCTTAAATATCCCTCAAATCTTCATGTGGTGAAGACTTGGTCTCAACCTGATAGTGCTGTTGTACGTAGTAGAAGCTTTTAGAAGAGGGGCCTAGTGGAAAGAAGTTGGGTCGTTGGTGACATACTCTTGGTGGAGATATTGGGAACCCAGCCCATTCGTCTCTCTGCTTCCTGGCTTCCACGATGTGATAGCTTCATCTATCACACAATCCTCACCATGATGTTCTGCCTCATCACAGGCCCAGAACAACAGAGCCAGCTGACCATGGACTGAAAATTGAAACTGTGAGTCAAAATAAAGTTTTCCTTATATTTTTCAAGTATTTTGTCAGAGTAACAAGAACAGACTAACATAAAAAATAGGTACCAAGAAGTAGGGTCATTGCTTTGATTATACCTGAAGATGGTAATGAGAACCTTCAGAATTAGTTTGTGGGAAGAGTTTGAAAAAGTGTGGATAAGAGGGTTAATAAAAGCCTAAAATAATAAAAGAGGAGGTTAACAAGAGATTTTGGTAGGGGGCTCAGAAGACCAGAATATTAATAGGAATACAGAGAGTAAAGTTGCAGGTGGAAATGAGATCTATTTTGGGAACTGTAATGAAGGCCATTCATGTTGCATTCTGGCAAACTGTCTACATTTTGTCCATTCTCTGAGACTTTGTATGAAGCTGAGTTTAAAGGTGACAGGATAATTAACGTGGTGAAGGAAATTTTAAGGCAGCACAGCATTCACAAAATGTCATGGCTATTGCTTGTTGTTTTCAGCTAGATTTACTGTGAGAATAAGGAGCAAAAAGCAGAGCATAAAAAATTTTAAAACCTGATGTTTGGTCAGAAAAGAAGCATGTTTGAAGTTGCAGCCAAGTAGGTGCATGCAGTTGCTGAAAAGTTGGTTCCATTATAAGGAAACCAAGTATTTTGCACAAGAAAAATAGGCAAGATACCTTCAGGGCATCCCAAGAGTCAGCAAGGCTCAAAGATTTTTGTTTGAAAGGGAGTCCCAGGATGTAGTGCTGGCACAGGGCCTAATAGGGAATTGTTTCCCCAGGATTCACCTCACCCCACTCCAGGTACTCAGAGACCATTACAACCACGGTTTTACTGGGCCTAGCTGCCGCTCAAGCCAATGGAAGACCTTGGCATTGTTCTCCTGGTGCTGGTTTTGTATGCACAAAGAATGCAAAAGGTGTAGAGTCATGAAGGCTTCCACCAAGATTTCAAAGGACTGGGAAGCCAGGCAGTATGTGGCAGGGTTAAAATTCTGCAAGCAGTCTCTGAGAGGGTGAGAATAAAGCTAAAGCTGCAGTGGAGAAAGCTAGAGAAGTTGGAGATGCCAAAGATGTGAAACATCTACCAAGGGAAATGAAAGGCAGTGAGCAGAGCCATCCCGAAAAAGAGGCCATGTGTACTGCAACTGGCAAGGTCACAGAGGTTGTTTTGCCCAAGCCTTTTGGAAGTCACCTCACACCACTGTATGGCAGACATGAAGAATTAATGCCGGCCTTCAAGGTTTTGGTCTTGCTTTGTTCCAATTCCTCCTTGCTATTTTCCTATTCTTTCCTTTGGGAATAGGAATTATTACTTCATGGCTATGTCTTGGAAGTATGTCATTTGTGTTTTGATTTTTACAGGGGCTCACAGAAAAAGAGTTTTCACTGAGTCTCACAAGACTTTGGGCTTGCATTTGGGAGCATTGCTGGAACATTTAATACTTTGGGGACTATTGACGTGTTCTGAATGCATTTTGCATTGTGAGATGGACACAAGACTTTGGGGGCCAGCGACAGCATGTTATGGTTGGGATTTGAAATGTCTCCAAAATGCTTATGTGTTGAAGAATTGGCCTCTAGCTGATGGTGCTATTAAAGGTGGTGGAACCCTTAGGAGGTGGGACTTAGTGGAAAGAAGTTCTGTTTTGAGTGTGTGCCTTTGAAGGGGATATTGAGAACCCAGTCCCTTCCTCTTTCTTTCTTTGCTTCTCAGCAACCATCATATAAGTAGCCTTAGGCACCACACATTTCCTACTATGATGCTCTGCCTTGCCACAGGCCCAAAGCAATAGAGCCAGTTGACCATGCACTGAAATGTCTAAATCTGTGAGCCAAAATAAATCTATCCTTCCTATAAGTTGATTGCCTCAGGTATTTTGTCTCTAATGCATAAAGTCTCCCTGTATTATTCAATATGATAGACACTAGTCACCTGTGACTATTTAAAGTTAAATGAACCTTAATTAAAACAAAATTCCATATTCCATCTCCATCAAACTAATCATATTCCAAGAGCTGAAAAACCATGTGTGGTTTTTAGGTACAGAATATTTCTATCAATAGAAATATTCTGTAATATTCTACAATAGGACAGAATATTTTTATCACCTCAGAAAGTCCTATTGGACAGTATAGGACAAAAGCACACAAAGAACTACCTGCCTTTCTTTCAATCCTTGTGAATGTTCTTCTACAGTCAACCAATCATTAAAATAGGAAGTGTGACAAGAGTTTGTAAACACTCTATGAAACTTGAAAATATATGGACTAGTAATTCCACAGACTGTGCAAAACCAGTAAAAAGTAGCAAAAGTAGGTGATTGTAGTTTGCAGTAGGTCAATATATAGTAATGTTGAGAAATGGTTTTAGAGATTTCATGTTAAAAAATCTGCTCACAGAAAGATTCCACTAAATCATCAAATATTCTATGCTTGACAGGCAAAATGAAATGTTGGGTAACTTCTATTTTGGGAGAAGTTTACTCCACATATTGCCATGTTTCAATGCACAAACCTGCATTTCCTGTGCTTGGGAAGGTGATAATAACAATATACTGCCTTCTACTTTATTCTTTGATTTAGCTCAAAAAATGGCATGTTGTAAAACCTTATGTCACAAACTACATTTTCAAAAATTATTTAGCAAACATGTTTCAGAAACTTAGAGGGAGCATCTTAAGTACCGTTTGGTTAGAACACTGTTTCCAAATAAAATTTTGAAACTTGGCATCACTTCACTCTTTTCTTCTTTAAGCCACTTTTTTTCTGGAAACATATGTAATACTTCTTACTCAAAGTGTATGACAGCCAAGAAATTCAATTATTCTAAATCCATAAATCACAAGTTGTCAGTTACTCATAGCAGAGGAAACCAATTCTGATGGGATGCCTAGTAAAACTATATGGAGGGATATTTTTCTCCCTTTGCCAGGAAAACTATGTATTGAATACCAGAGTCTTTACTAGGAATGCATCGTCCAAGAAATATATTATTAAAATATCAAGCTATAGAGCTAAATCTTTGTTTCAATGGTGTAACAGTTTAATGTTATCTATTACCAACTAATTATAAGGAAGACACTCCTTCATTTTAGGCAGATAGCTTTCATATATTTGGAATTCTTGAAGGTCTACGAACTATCTTTCCTTTCCTTCACATCAGCTAAAATCTACTGATTTGGAAGGTTTTTCTTCATTAACAAACAAAGGCTGTACTCCTTTAGCTGCACAATACATTACAGCCTTTCTCCAAAGCCAACATCTATTATGTTACTAAAAATTGCCAAGAAGGCTCTGGAACTTGGCTGATACATCACAGAAAAATCTATAATCTTGTCAAAGCAGAACCATGTCCATTATTAACCATGAGGAATCAGGACTTAGGACCAAACCTTGCTATTAATCAGTCAGGGTACCAGTGTTTGCCTAATCATTAGGACAGTGGTTCTCAAATATTATTCCATAACACCTTAAGGGAGAATTAAAAGGAAATCCCTTGGGTGTGCCAAGGTCACTGCCCAATAAAGAAAAGCTCTTCCACTGACAAACTTCCCCTCACCCTGGACCATTGATCATTCAGAACAAGGAAACTGAAATCTTCTCTAAAACATGTACTCCAAGGCCCCTGTTTAGACAGCTGCCTACATCCCCACTGCCCTCATTCCTATCCCCAAAGTCTATTGAGATCCAGGCTTTCTGTCTTCAAAATATGTTCATATTTATTCTTAACTAAATCTGTAAGCAAATAAAACAAAGGTTCCGTCCTCTATAATAAAATGAAACTCCAGAAAAAGTGTCAAATTTCCAAGTTACAGCATGAAGTACTAGTAATTTTTAAATTTTTTTTTGTAGTTGTAGATGAACAGAATGCCTTTATTTTATTTGCTTGTTTTATGTGGTACTAAGGATCAAACTCAGTGCCTTACATGTGTCACTGAACTACAGCCTGAGCCCTAGTAATTTTAATCTATTGCTATGTCAGCAAAAAAGATAGTCATACAGCAAGTGAAAGGAAACCATTCACCAAGTACATCTCAATATTTCCCCTTGAAAGGTGAGATTATGTCCGGCTATACTTCCAAATCTTCAGCCATTCACACAAGTCATGTAGCATATATATATACTCTTAGGTCCATAAAACAAGCCACACAACTAACTAACTCTCTCTCTCTCTCCTCTCTCTCTCTCTCTCTCTCTCTCTCTCTCTCTCTCTCTCTCTCTCTCTCTCCCTCCCTCCCTCCCTCCCCCCCATGTCCCTCTCCCTCTCCCTCTCCCTCTCTCTCCTTCATTTGATCTGCTCTTCTGACTTCTTCATATTCAAATTTCTTTCATTTGATCTGCTCTTCTGATTGCCTGATTGCATGTCGAAATTTCTGCTTCTGTAGTGCTGCCTTGATTTCAGTTTTTGTCCACTCCACTTGGACCTCACTTTCCTTTCTCCAATTGTCTAGCTTTACAGCTACCCTTTACTTTAGGCACTCAGGATTGTTTAACAAATCTACCAACTCCTGAAACAGCCAGTGAATACCAACCTGGGTCATTGACAGAAGCCATTTGGACAATATTCATGACCTGGCCATCAGGCATTTGTTTAACCTAGAAAAAGGAATTCAAAAGAAGGATCTCTGGCTGGCATTGTGGCTCAGCGGTAGAGCATGCCTACCACTGGCGGGACCCAGGTTTGATCCTCAGCACCACATAAAAACAAAGGCATTGTGTTGTGTCCATCTACACCTAAAAATTAAATATTAAAAAATCTCAGTAAATTGAAAGAAAACATGAAATCTGTACTCCTTAGATATAAAGAAGTTGGAAAATCTGGAATGTCATTAGAGATAGGCAGACAACTGTAAGTTAGAAATGAAAGATGATCATTTTTTCTCCTGGGCTCTGTAGATAATGGGATTGGACCTATAAGCTATAGAGAAAACTGATTTTGATTTAGGAAAAAAATGCTTCCCTCATATGTCAGATATATTCATTTCTCTGGGTGTTTTTTCCCGTTTTGTAAAATCTCTTGTTTAGCCTCCTCAGAATATTACAACTGGTTTTATTCAAGGTGGAGCTAAGACTGTCAGTATCACCCTCTTCAATATGGCATAAAACAGCAGGAATCACTAGAAAAAATATCAAGAGAAAGTGAGACACAAAGCGATGAATTGTTTTCATTTAGTCATTGGTCTACTTCACTCAGAAATACACCTATCAGTGCAGATCTTGAAGTTCCAAATATAATATTAGCAAATGGGCCCCTTAGGTAACACCTTCCCTTGTAAATTTTTGAAGGCCATTCTTCTGCTACTGGAAAAGTCCACTTTGCCAATGGAGAAAGAAAGTATATTACTGTAATCATTTCCAAATTAGAAGTATTAATATGGTGGCCATAATGTTATGTAGGAGATCAGGGATGCCAAGATGGTAGAGGCAGAGTATAAGAAAGATGCCAATAGAGGATAAAACAGGGAGACAAAGTCATGTTCCTGTTTATGATAAGTCCCATTATCATGACACCACTGAGGACTTATCACCATGACAACTTCACCACTGGTTCAGTATTTTAAAATGACTAATAGGGGTAAAGTAGGAAGTTTTCTAACTAGAATTTTCCTCCTCCTCCTCCTCCTGCTCCTCCTCCTCCTCTTCCTCCTCCCCCTCCTCCTCCTTCTTCTAATTTGTTCTAATTATATATATGTATATATATCTATATATATATATATATATATATATATGATTATAGAATGCATTTTGACATATCCTACATAAATGGAGTATAACTTCTCATTTTTCTGGTTGCACATGATGTACAATTATACTAGTCACGTAATAATTTATGCATGTAGGGTAATAATGTCTGATTTGTTCCACTGTTCTTCCAAACCTCATATGCCCTCCACTCCCTTCATTTCCCTCTATTTAATCCAAATTACCTCTCATTCAGTCTTTGGTTGTTTGACATTGGCTTATTTCACTTAGCATGATATTCTTCAGCTCCATCCATTTACCAGCAAATGCCATAATTTCATACTTCTTTAAGGCTGAGTAATATTACATTATGTGTATATGCCACAGTTTCTTTATCCATTCATATGTTTAAGGGCATCTAGTTTTATTCCCAATAGCTTAGCTATTGGGAATTTAGCTTCTCAGAACATTGATGTGGCTATGTCACTGATTTTAAGTCCTTTGGGTATATGCCAAGGAGTGGGATAACTGGGTCAAATAGCAGTTCCCTTCCAAGTTTTCTGAGGAATCTCCACACTACTTTCCATAGTGGTTATAGTAATTTGCAGCCTCATCAGCAATGTAGGATTGTACCTTTTTCCCCTACATCCTCGCCAACATTTATTGTGGCTTGTATTCTTTTTGTTGTTGTTGTTGTTGTTGTTTTTAGAGAGAGAAAAAATTTTAATATTTATCTTTAAGTTTTTTGGCGGACACAACATTTTTGTTTGTATGTGGTGCTGAGGATTGAACCTGGGCTGCACGCATGCCAGGCAAGCGCACTACCACTTGAGCCACATCCCCAGCCCCGTGGCTTGTATTCTTGATAATTGCCATTCTTACTGGAGTGAGATGAAATCTCAGTGTAGTTTTGATTTGCATTTCTTTAATTGTTAGAGATGTTGAAAATTTTTTCATATATTTGTTAATTGATTGTATTTCTTTTTCTGTGAAGTGTCTGTTCAGATCCTTATTGATTGGGTTATTCATTTTTTTTGGTGTTAAATTTTTTGAGTTCTTTATATATCCTTGGACATTAATATTCTATCTGAGGCACATGTGGTAAATATTTTCTCCCATTCTGTAGGCTCTCTCTTCATGGTATAATTAGGTTTTCTAAAGTAACCAAAGGGGGAAAATTAGACAATATTCTAATCAGGTATCATAAGATAACCAATGGGAACATATGGGGTGTGGTCTTCAATCTAGTCCTTATAGGAAAGAGAACAACTCACAGCTCATCATGTAAGACACTAATTTTCAGACCCTGGGGCCTTGAGCCTCTCTTTCTCACTTGGCCCACTCCGCCCTAACTTGCAGAATGCTACTCTCATCTCTACTTTCAAAAAAAAAAATCTATACTTTGCCTGTAACTTGTGTGTGTGTTGCTTAATTCTTTGTTAAGGACGCCTAAGACCTAGACCCCAACTAGAAAGCCCAACAATAACAATAAAGGGGGTATAGGATATGCTACAGTAATAGGGGGTTTGTCTATCTGTCAGAGTAAATTATATATATGTAAAAGAATACCATGACTAAGTTTCATTTTTAGTCTACTTTCCACCCTCAAACTTTCCATATCTCCTTCTTTTGAAATATTTAATATTCAGGATCTTTGAATTGTTGAGTTCATACCCACATATTCTGCAGCCAGCAGGTGGCTTATTAAACTATAGCTTTAAGGTAATCTTAAAAAAAAAGGAAAAAAAAGGTGCAGTTTCCTATTTTGTTTCTGCAATGAGCTGAAGACAGATGGAAGTAAATGAGATTTCCACAGGCACCCTTACAAGTACCATAGCTAATTTTATTAACCAGATTCCTTGGATTGGAAAACATTAGAGAAGTGTGTTGAAACATAGTTGTTGTAAGGGTCAACTGAAGAGGACACAGGGCCTTAGAAGAAATACTAACCTTAGTTTTCATAAAAGAATAACGAATTATGCCAAAGATGGCATCCTGTCTTTCTAAAGCAGCCCCACCCCATTGAGGTACCATCTTTAACCTTTCCAAACCCAGAAGATAATCATCTATATTCATAGTTGAATGTGTGTGCATTTAGTGTGCGTGCACACTCATACACACACACCTATACACACACCTGAAATTAATTTTATTATTTTAATCAATACTTTTAAACTATCATCTTTCATCCAAAGGGCTTATTGCCCAGAAATTATTGCTAGACACCTACATACATACTTACAACCTAGGTAAATGAAGCTAAAAAAATTAGCATGATTTTATTTAGGCATATATTTTTTAAATTCAGGCTTAATCCAGGTCTCTCTCTCACCTTTCCCATGTGTGAGGATTTTGCTCATTATTACCCTCATAAGTACCTGATATGATTTACACATTATTGCTATTAAAACTGTAAACCTGTAAAAACTGTGTTTGTACATTACAGACAAGGCTACAGCATGTCTCTAGACTAAGAAAGTACAATACACACTGCCTCTTCATGAGAATTAGACCTTTGGTGCTCTTTCAGAAATTCTGAACTAATAAAGTAAAATTCAACAGACATTCAGATAATTGAAGCAAAGTAGTACTTAGGATAAAATTATCACCATATAATTTTTGTTTGCCTTTCCTTACTTACAAATGAAATAAAACTTGAGTGTATTTGTTGTTCATTTAAAATGCTTATATCTATTTCAGTGATTGGAAGAGTTGTAGAAGATTTGACTATCCCTAGGAGAAAATAGAATATACGTGTGTTAATACAAATAAGAAAAGCATGTTTTATGCAGAATTATTTTTTCTTCCTATAAAACATTCTATATGCTTTTGATATAATCAGGTTTTGAATTAATTATAATTTGTTTCATTACTTATAATTATAAAAATTATGACAATATTATCTTTTGCAGTATAATCCATGGAGAACATATAACTAAAATTCTTCATTATGTAAGAAACAGATGGAAATTTAGTAATGGTATTTTACCTTGTCTGAATCTATGTATAGTATATACTTGTTTATGTGTATTATTTAGCAAACTTTCTGTGTTTACATTGAATCAAATGAAGCTATCTACCAGGATCTACCAGCAATCTACCAACAATCTTTCAGACTTCAACAGATATTATACTCACCTGGAGAGCTTATCAAAACAGATGCTGGGATCCAGCCCCAGATGGAGTGAACCTGAGGAGGGCCTGAAAATTTTGATTTCTAAGCAGTTTCCAGATGATATTGATGCTATGTGTTCAGAACCTTGATTTGAGGACCACCCATACAACACTCTTATTAAAGAAATTGGATCTTAACTTACATTCACCAAAGTCATTCATGTATATGGTTTTATAGCATTAACCATATCTTGTGAAGTGAAATCTGTTATATTTAATAAAATGTAATATGCTATTATTTTCCCCTCATCTTCTGTAGACATATTATCTGTCTACCTCAGATAGTAACATCAGCATAACAAGCAAATAGGAGATTTCCAAGTCAAAAATTGATCCTAAGTCCCTTTTGGAAGAAGGTTTTATGTAAAAAAGAAATCATCAATAAAAAACTGCCATGATTTTTGCCATTGCTAGTGTATTAGAACAAATTTAAAGCTCACGTTTGCCATCTGCTGATGTATTTGTGAATTACAAAGGGTCTCTATCAATCAATAGTTGATGTATATTATGTTTAGATTTGTTGTTGTTTCTTTATTTCCACAACTCATTAGGCAAATTTTAAATATGGATTTTCCCTAAAAACACCATGTTACGATTTTTTTTTAAAAACTATTCAAATGAAACTATTTCCTTAGCATTGATTTCAAGTGATTGATTTGTATTGAAGCTGTTTTAATTCTTTCTTTTTTTTTTTTTTTCCTTTTTTTTTGGTGCTAGGGATTGAACCCAGGGCTTTGTGCATGTAAGGCAAGCAAGCACTCCACCAACTGAGCTATATCCCCAGCCCCTGTTTCAATTCTTACACTTGAAACTACTGATACTGCCATTTATTGGTGACCAGTCCTGCTTCTCCACATGTTGAAGTTTGAACATTAGAGAAGCACACCAAGGCAAGCATATAAAGCAGGGTTTATTTAAAAAGGGGTAACACAGACTTCTCCAGGGAGGGAGCAGGGGGCCATAGCTGGTATCATGGTATCCCAAGAAGCGAGGTGTTCTACCTTTTTTATGTCCCAGGCTTCCTTTTTTCTCCTGCCCTCTTCCCCTTATCTTTCTCCTTCCTGTGTGTGTGACTAGGCCCAGGAAGGCTTGGTGGCATGGCCCAAAGGTGGGAAACAGGTGAGCTGCGGGAAGGACAGGATGAAGTAGACAGGGACACATTAACAACCCTGTAAGGAGGGGCAATTCCTGGGACAGGTAAGCTTGGCAACAGGTAAACGTTCTTGATAATGGTGGAGGAAGGGCTCTGAAGGAATTAACATTTCAATCCCTCAGGGAACAGTCTCCATCTTCCCAGAGTCACTCAAAATTGGCCTCCTTGATCTAACCTGTCTTGATTTACCTGTCTACACTGACTGCCTGTCTAATTCTGGCTTCACTACAAATTTACATCTCAGTGTGTGTGTGTGTGTGTGTGTGTGTGTGTGTGTGTGTGTATATATAATATTTAGAGTAAATTTTATCAATAAAATATTTTAAAGGGATACTATATCCAAAGTTGTTTAAGCTAAATCAAATATTCATGTATTAATTGCTTATAATTACAATATGGTGAGAAGGATCTGAAATTAATCATGTTAATATCACTAAAGCAAGAAAATAAAAATCATTTTCCGAGAATAGGAGCCAAAATATCCTCCAGTTTTTATTCATACTCTTGTCCCCATTTTTCTCTTACATTATTGTGACCTTGTTATTCAAGAAGGTCATTTTCTCCTGATCTCAAGTTTAACTGTACAGCCTTCATCATGTTGAATCGAGCATATCACAGACAAGTTATTGATCGTGGATTCACAGAAACATATTTTCAGGTCTTTAATGTGGGGAAGTTGCTGGATTTAATATTGCATCTTGTTATTTTGTTAAATCCTCAAGACATGACCATATCATCACACCTCTACAGGAAAGTTTAGGAAGTTGAAGTTAAAAACACTAAGCAAGATGTCCAAGTTGACAGCTGGGATTTGCGTTTCTATGACCTGAGTTTAGTATCTGGCTCCTACAGGACATATTTCTTGTATTATTTGTCACAAGACCACCAGTACTCATGATTTGGCTAAAACTCATGCTTGTCTCACACCTTCCCAAACCTGTTTAAAATGTCAATATTTATCATTTTGGTCTGATTTTTACCTTAACATTTTTAGGCAGAGGGTAAATAAATACAGATTCTGAGTTGGTGATTTATACAAGGCACTTAGCACTGGGCCTGGCAGGTTTGTAATAAAATTTGACCCTGACTGTGATGATGATGATTATGTTGCTCTTTGTGACAATGATTGTTATAGTTTGTATCTAAAATGTTTTCCCCAAAGTCACATGTTCAGGGCTTGGTCACCAGCCAGTTGTGCTATTAGGAGGTGGTAGAACTGAAGCCAGAATTAGACAGCAGTCAGTGTAGATAGGTAAATCCAGTCAGGTCGGATCAAGAAGGCCAATTTGAGCAAATAGGGTAAGTTGGAAACTGCCCGTGAGGGACTGAAATGCCTTCAGAGCCCTTCCTCCACCCTTATCCAGAACCTGCCTCTGCTCCAACCTGTTGCTAAGGTAACCTGACCCAGGAATGGCCCCTCCCTACACTGAGTTGTAAAAGTTGTTGATGAATGTGTGCTGGGCTGCTCCATCTTGCCTTTCCCCCTTCAGCCCACCTTTCCCCCTTCAGCCCACCAACCCTTTCCTGGGCCAAGTCACCTACTAGTCTCCTAGGAAAGAGAAAGATAAGGGGAAGAGGGCAGGAGAACAAAGGAAGCCTAAGACATATAAAAAGGCAGAACACCTCACTTCTTGGAATACCAGGATACTAGCCAAGGCCCCCTTCTCCCTCCCAGGAAAAGTCTATGTTACCCCTTTTTAAATAAACCCTACTTTATGTTCTTGCCTCAGCGTGCTTCTCTAATGTTATACTTCAACATGTGAGGGAGCAGGACTCCTCACTGGTAACTGTGAGGAGGGAAATTAGGTCATTTAGGGAAATTAGGTCATTGGAGGTCTTCTCTTGAAGCAGATGTTGGCCCCTGCCCCTTTCTTTCTCTATTTCCCAGCTGCCCTGAGGTGAGCAGCTCTTTTTCACCACAGGCTCCCCACTGCCATGTTCTGCCTAACCACAGGACCTAACCAAGGGAGCTGACCACGGACTAAAAACCCTAAAACTGTTAAGCCAAATAAATCTTTCCTCCTTCTACATTGATTATCTCAGGTATTTTGTTGCAGGAAGGGAATGCTAGTAAACAAAATGATTATTACTCATTCAACAAACTTGATAAAATCAGCCTAAAGCAGTGATGACAACCTTCCTCTCTCGACTGGTTTGGCTCTTTATGGGCAGATGTATTTAGGGACTTGTAATGCATACCTGATGTAGGACTTCTAATGCATACCTGAAGTCATGCCCCATCCTTGTAAACCTTCACAGCGTTACAGGAAAGCAAGCTCATTCTAGTCTGGTGGTCACATGAAGTCATATCTGCCCACAGATGCCATTAGTGAGCCCAACTGAACCCAGCCCACATCTATGAGATAAATTAATAGTTGTGACTGTTGTATAAAGCCACTAAATTGAGAAACAGTTTATTATGAAGCAAAAGTCAATTGTATCTTTGGGATACCCTTTATACAAAACTCTTTTATGTAAAGTGTTACACATAACTTAAGGAAATCCTGTCCAATTCCATTTCTTCATAAAATTCCATTCTAATAATTTTCAGAGTTAAAGAAATAATTATGGATACATAAAGGGTTTCAAAACTGTTCCATGATGCACCACATTTAATATTGTTCAAAATCATAGCTAGAATACTTGATTTCAGGTAAAGTGTGTAGATATTTGGTTGAATTGTTCAGATTCTTTTTTACTAAAAAAATTTTCACTTTTTGGACAAATCGTTTTTAGTTTAAAAATAACTGCAGACAATCCAGATGTATGTTGATGGCAAAATATAATCAATTACTTGGAGAAGTTTTATTTAAATGACCTAGGATGCTGTTGTAATGGGCCAAAGGTGCGACTTATACAGTCCAGGGGGAGAAATAAAGAATGTGTAAGCGCTTCTGCCCTTTTCAATGCTTTATTCATTCAAATCACTCAATAATACAATTTCACTCTATAGGTTCTTAATCAAGAAAACGTCAATCCTTAATGCTAGGCCTGCAATAGACATAATTCACAGCAAACAATTCTAGATTAATTCTAAGCACTGCAAACACACTTAATCATGACAGGCTAATGACAGACATTCCCTCTGCATGCTAAGTTCAAGTGTCAGTTCAAAAGTTTCAAGCCTTAGGCTTTAAGTCCAGTAGATGCACACTCACTCAGACTGCAGTGATGAGGTCAGGAACTAAGGCAGGCTTCTCCTGGGTTGGAGCTGACAGCCAGTGGAGGAGAGGGTTTTAGGGAGAAGTTATGGCTCTCACTAGGGTTAAGATGTGGCTGTAGAGTTTGAGAACGATGAGGAAGATGCAGAGGATCAGCAAACGATGCAAAGTATTGAGAAACTGATGTGACTCCATTTTTGAGAAACCAGCCTCTACCTCAAAGCAAAGCCTGTCCAAGGAAAGGGGTGTGACCCTTGTCCTTGGAAAAACCCACAGAGTATTCCTAGGCACACACCCACCCTGCTGAGTTGTTTGTTTGCAAATAACAAGAGAGATCTGTGACACCAGGTGTCCCTGACTCGGTTAGGCTAGGTGAGGACCCATAGGGACCCCCTAGCAACCACCAATCAGCATGAGATAGGAAATACCTGGGATGCCAGATGACCCCCCAGTAATTTAAGTTGGTTGATAACATGTTGGGAAACCATGTAGTTTAGCACTACACCCCTCATAGCCTAAACCTATCAGTTCAAAGGAATCCCCCTCTTGTACTAACCAATCACCCCTACCCAACTTGTTCCCACCAGTGAATTTGCTAATCAACGTTAAGAGTTGTTGTTTGACTTTCCGGCAGAGGTATGGAATGATTTGCTGTGTGATGTTGTGACGCATAGAGTATCCCTCCCAAAACTATAAAATCTCACTGAACAAAGGACCAGGACTCACTCCCTGGGACAGCTGCATCTGAAACGCTTGTGAGTCCAGGCTCGAGCTTGCAATAAAAACTCTTGTGTGATTGCATCAGATTCGGCTCCTGGAGAGGAAACTCATTCGTGGCTCCTATTGGGGTCCCAGGAATCTGGCATGACAGTATTGAGATGTCAGTCCAGGTCCTCATCAGGCTCTCAGCGTGAGGGCATCAGTAACGGCTGGCTGAATGTATGTTCATTTGCTCTATTATTTATACTAAATTTGGAGGTTGGGGGCTTTTGACTCCCCTTCCAATCCTTATCAGTTGCCAGGATTTCTCAGTTATGTCATTTACCCTGGGGTTAAAACATCTGGTCTGCTGATCCCCGCCCTGATCTTTTCATCTTTTCCTCTTATTGGGTGAGGACAGCCTATTAGAAGCTTCACAGAGTTTATCCAAGTGGGGAGAAGTGACTAGTTTGTGCCTGAGAGTCATACTGGAGGGCTCTGTTAGGCATGCTTGGTGAGATTGCAGGTTTCAAACTGGAGTTTTTAAAACTGGAGTTGCTTAGACTGAGGCCTAAGGCCATCCTCACAGATGCCTCTTCAGAATCGGGAGTTTTTAAACCTTTGGTGATTTCAATGTTCAGCCAAAGTTGAGAACACTGAACAAAAGGGTCCTGTACAAAGGTGTTACAGAACTTTTTAATAGAAGGTAAAGGTTGCTCAATGTTGAGAGAAATTTCATTCCATGTTGAATTTGTACTAAGTTAAAGAAGAATAAAAGAAAATCATTTTTTGTATTTCTCTTATTTGAACCTACTATCAATTCTCAAAGGTAGGCAGGATACACATTATTATCCCTATTCAGCAAATGAAACAACAGTGTTTTAAGGACTTTGCAGTATTGGGGGATGCATTCAAACCACTTCTTGCTATGCTTTTCTCTTGGAACTTATACACTATAACCTATGTTAAATGTTTGTTTAAATCCCTATCATGCAGGGGTTCTGACCCAGGAAACAGATTTGCAGTCAGCAAGTGGAAGAAGATGCAAGACTCAGGATAGTAGACATGCTTTATTCAGAGGTGGTAACAGCTCCAGCCTCCAGCTTCAGCTTAGCCCCCAGCCAGTTCCATTTTAGCTCTCGTTTTGCCCCCATCAGCACCTGAGTCTTTTTCATAGACCCTTTTTATATGCAGGCCAAACAAATAAGACACACTGCCAACAGGTTACATAAGGGGGCGTATGCTCACAAATTAATGTTTATGACCTTGAGTATATGCACTGAATCACACTGTTTCTGGCCTTGACTAACCATAACATATTTGATTTTCAGCCCTGGCTACACACTAACAACAACATAGCCCATCAGAAGTTTCTTTGAGGGAGCCTAACTACAGCCATTTGGGACCTGCCCCAACAATCCCATTTTCATTTGGGCTCTGAACCCTTTATCAGTAGTTATATAATTTATTAATTCATTCATACATTATTCATTTAGGATGCATTGGTTATTTTTTGGGGAAGGAAGGGTTGGTTTTTGGGGGGGGGGCTTCTCTGGAGAACAAGACTAACCTCATGGTGTTTCCCCCAGTGAAACAGGAATCTAGTGATGCATCAGGCAAGTAGCCAGTTATAACAAATTCAACATAAAAACAAGCCCATGGTGGTGGTGGTGGTGATGGTGGTGACAAACAGATGGGGAACTACTTAATCCTTAAGGAGAAAAGAGGGAGATAAGGAGGTAGAGAACTATTTGCGGAGGAAGAGAATATAAAATCTAAACTAAAAATTGACAGAAATAGAATTTACCCATGTGAGAGAAACTACTTGGTGGAAGAAATGGCTGAAGAATGGAAGGAGGGAGGGAGTGGGGAGAGGGAGAGAGTTGAAAATGGCTCAATAAGCAGGGAGGGCAAGCAGATATTGTTAACATAGGGAGAGCAATGAATGATGGTGAGGAAAGCAGCTAGGGGAAAATAATAAAATGGCCTAGTAATTCATTAGCTCTATTAAGGAAGTCTGCATTAGCCTAGGGAAAACCAGGAGCCTACCTAGGGCTTTAAAAAACGGCACATCATCACCATAGTTGTTTCACAGACTAGGTTGTTTCTGGTATGCTTTTGATCATCAAGTTGACCTTCCATAGGCAGGAAAGGAGTTTTGTAGTTTTGACAGCGTGAACACAGAGCTGTAAAAATACAGCTGTGGTTTTTACTTTGGATTGATTTGATGTGTGGGCACACAAGAGAGACCCCAAGATCACAGCTGGGCTTGGATACTTGGAAAAGTGGGAGATTTTCTTATTAAGTGATTTGCTGAATGAGAGGTAAAGTTGGATTGGAGACAGAATGTGAGTTCTTGTTCAGATACTGCGTTTGAGGCCTGAGAGCTGCTGTGTAAGACTGGGTTCACTGCATAAAATCTACTCCATTATATTTTTTGATATATTATTGAATAGTTTAAGCTTGAAACATCCTACCCAAACATGTTATTACTGCAAACGATCAAAGTGGGCAGTCCCATTAATCTATATACTAAATCCATTGAGGAGTTTGTGGAAACACATTTGCCTGCCTTAGGGAAAAAGAGAAAACTTGACGCATGCTCTCTACAGACAACCACAGTCTCCAGGCTTCCTCCTCCAAGTGAGAGGATTTGGGAAAAACATAAAAGGTTTCCCCCTGCTGGTCAGACCTGCATAGTGCAGGGAACGGGATACAAGTTGTAGGGGCGTGGTAGCTGGTGGATGACGCAGAAACCCGGAGTCGGAGGAAAGGCGGTTGTGCTAGCGTCAGTGGTACGCGCCGGGAGAGGCCTAACCTGACGCATGGCTGCTGGTTGCTCAGAGTCTCCGCGGCCGAAGGCGGCCTCCGAGGCGCCCGTGGTAGGAACAGGCGGCGTCCTGCCTTGCCTAGAGCTGCCCACCTATGCTGCTGCTTGTGCTCTGGTGAACAGCCGCTACTCCTGTCTGGTGGCCGCGCCGCACCGGCGGCACATCGCCCTGTCGCCCCGCTACCTTAACCGGAAACGCACCGGTATCCGAGAGCAGCTGGATGCCGAGCTCCTGCGCTATTCCGAGAGGTACGGGTCTGTGTGTCTTGTCCTTCTCCCAGCCAGCAACGCCGTAACGTAGATGGCAGCCCCTTCTTTTGGGCGTGGGGAGGGCATGCTACAGAAAGGTGGAGGAGTGGGAAAGGTCGCACCGGCCACCCCAACCGGAGCGTAGTCCGGAGGTGTTCTAGAGTTGTGGTCCGCTCAGCTAGGCCTCTACCTACCGGGTCGGGATCTCTGCCAGGTCCTTCCATGAACAGTAAAGAAAACTTACAGGTGAACTGTCTACCGAGGGAGTGGAGATGAGAATAACCAGGTGTCTGGAGACCCAGTATACGGAGTTTTCTTTGACGTTGAACGTTTCATTTCCCACCTCCGGGGGTAATGTTTTCTCATTTGACAATGAACAGTTCGTATTAGTACTTGAGTAGATTCTCTCTCTTAACTTGTAAGATCACATAAGCATTTGTACAAACAACAGTTTCTCTGTAAAACACGATGATCAGTTTTTGTTTGTTTTGGATCTGGTGCTTTCCCGCGATTCTCTTCTTTACCTGATTGGGAATGAGGGAAATACCATTTGTTTATTACTCCATTTCTAGAAATTTAACATATATTGAAACCATGCAAAGATGTTGATACATTTATTTTTAAAGTTAGATTATGTGCCCATCTATTTATAAACAAGTTCATCTCTTTACTCAAAAGTAATGCAGAGCTAAGGATATTTCATCATTGTATAGGGCTGTCATGTGCATAACAGACTTTCTCCCTGTCTTTTTTTTTTTTTTTGTAGTGTTTGTAACAAACATGAATAGTACCAGAAATTCCCAAGTTCCTTTTAGAGAACAGCAGTACTGTCTCCACTTGAACATCATTCTATAGTAGAGAGAGGAGGCTTTGATTAAAGGAAATAAGGTTCTAAATTATTTTTTCCTGTCAGTTTTGGCAATTTTTCTTTCCTTCCTGCTATTTTCAGTGACTGTAAGGTAGTCTGAGTTGATAATAGTTGGTTCCTTTTGAGGAAAGCTACATGCATAAAGTAATAACTAAAAAGAGCATTCCTGAGGAAATTTCTAAGTTTGATTTTGCTAATTTGGTAGTTACTATAGTTCCTTTCTTGGGAGTTGTGGCTATTTTACTAAAATAAAATCTATTAGGGATAAATTCTTTTCTCTTATTCTATGTAAATCATGCTGGAATTTGTCTCCCACAAAAAAAAACAAAACAACAACAAAAAAAACTTTCTGCTGTCTACCGCTTGTGTGTGTGAAATCCAAACATGTACAGGTAGATTCAATAAAAGTAGAACAGTGATAAATTTGTACATGGAATAGAAGAGTGATTTCAGGTTTGCCTTGGAAAGTTAGGGAAGTTTCCTCCAAGTAGTGGGTATGGTAGTAAAAGCTGCCAGGTTTTTATCCTTCATAGGTTAGAAATGATATTTTGAAATAATAGTTGCCAACTAATCCGGATTCTAAAATGTGCACAGAGTGTCAAAAGTCAATTCTTAATAAATGATGTAGTTATATGTCTTAAAATTTCCTTTTACTAGCAACAGTTGCAGTTTGAGATTTTTTTTTTTTTTTTTTTTTGTATTAAGTTACTGGTTGTAGTATTCAGGGGCTTCAGCTTTAACCCTTAGGTTTCCTTGTATTGCATCAAGTGCAGATGGAGAGTATCAATATCAGTATTACCTGTACTCAGTAATAAAAAATGCATACACATTTTTCTTGTCAATTTCCATTTTAACTTAGCCAGCACATTGGAACCTTTTGGTGAAGTGGAACTGCTAAAAAGTTGTTACAGACTAAGCATATACTGTTACAGTTTTGACATAGGTTATATATTTGGGAGATGAATACTTTTCGGTCTTAGACTATCTAATCAGTATCATAATGACCTAGTTTAAAAACAGGATAAAAGGCATCATCTTCTTCTCTCTTTTAAACAGTCTTTTAGGTGTCCCTATTGCATATGATAACATCAAAGTTGTGGGTGAACTGGGAGATATATATGATGATCAAGGACACATTCATCTTAACATTGAAGCTGATTTTGTTATTTTCAGCCCTGAACCTGGGCAAAAGCTTATGGTATGTATATCATTTTTTCTTAGCTTTCTTGAAATAATTTTATACTTTGGGAAACTTTAAAGAGATTTAAATAATTCGAATAAATAAAAAGTATTTTAAAAGTAAAATACTTTCTATCATTTCAATCGAGGTAAGTTTGTAGACTCCATCCTTTTGAAACACATGGGTGCAAAATATGTGACCTATCCAGTTGATATATATATATATATATTTTTTTTTTTTTGCAAAGTCCTTATGATAATCTTGAGGAGGGAAAAAGCAGTACTTGAAATTCCTCAATTCTACCCCTATATCTTGTTTTTATAAAGGATTCAAGCAGTATACTTTCATAAGAAACAGACATTCATATGGCTGTGGGGTCAGGCAAGTAATGAAAATGAATGAATAACAGGACAGGACAGCCAGTCCATGCCAAGAAAGTGAAGGCTTTGTGTAGAAGATCTTCCAATTTTCTAGAAGGTAGAAATGGAGAAATGGATGTAAAATCTATTGAAATGTATCTTTTATCCCTTTTACTTGCTCTTCCACCATCAGATCTGTTTGTGTATATGTGTTGGTTTATGTATATTTATATTCGTATATGTATATATCTAGTAGATAAGAATTGTTAACTAACCATCAGTACTGTTAATAAAAATACAGATCAGATTTCATTATGACAGAATTCACAAGATATCTTTTTTCTCTTACTGTGCTGTTGTTCTTGGTCTCTGGATCTTACCATGTATGTTTTTCCTCTATTCATTTCCACTGCTGTCACAATTAGTCACCTCAGTATGTAGCTATACACCTGTTGCTTTGGTTCCTTTTTGGAAGAGCAGGTGAGTGCTAGGTGCCTCTGATGGGCCATCTTGAAGAGCCCTTCACTTTTACCATTTCTATTCAGCATTGTACTGGAGGTTTTTGCAGGGATGAGATGTTGGGGAAGAATAGAGAATCACAAGGAATAGTAAACCTCCTATTCCTCAGTTATACACATAGAGCAACTCTCCTGTTGTAACTCTGTTCCTCCCCTCTTTGTCTTGGGATTCTGGTGGGTGCTTTGGACACTGCTATTTTGGGATAGCAGAGCCTAGTATGGAAGACCAGAGAAGGGAACTGCGAGAAGAGAAAATGCCTTTGCCTATTTTTAATTGGATTTTTCTGTTTTTATTGAGTTGTAGCTCTTTTTAGTATTGAAAGAATTTTTTTCAGACCTTTGTTCTTTGTTGATGTGCCTATTTATTCATTTTAATGGTACCATTTGATGAACAGAAGCACTTAATTTTGATGAGGTCCATTTTATACTTTTGTGGTTATTGCTTCTGGATCTTATCAAAGAAACCTACCCATTTCTAATTTGTGAAGATATTTTAAAAACTTCTGGAAGCTTTGTAATTTTAGCTTTGATAGTTAGCTCTGTGATCAGTTTCTTATGCTTTTCTTTGTATGTAGTGTGAAATAGGTCTTGAAATCTATTTTCTTCCTCCTGTGGCTGTTCAGTTGTTCCAGACTCATATTTAAAATGTTTCCTTTTTTAAATTGATAGAATATATTTTTTCAGCCTTACAGAGCAATTGAGTGGATGCAGAGTTTCCATATATTCCCTGCCTCTCAAGCAGGCAGTTTCCCTTATTATTGAAATCATCTTGCAGTAGTGAAATGTGTTTGTTATAATTGTTTATTAGCCAGTATTGACACACTATTACTAACTGAAGTTCCCAGACTTTGTATTATTTAAACTTATAAAAAAACATAAAAGTCACATATTAATGGTGCCATGTAATATTTGATGCTTGAATACATTGCATGATGTAAATGCATAAATCGGATTAAACATTCTTATCTCCTCATTTATTATCTTTGCAGTAAAAACTTCCAAAATCCTTTCTAACCATATGAAATACACAAAACATTGTTATCTATAATCAAAATACTATGCAGTCTTACCCCAGAGCATCTTGCTCCTATCTAACTGTATCTAAATACCCAATTGATTAACCTCTGATAACTGCATTCTACTCTCAACTTCTATGAGATCACCTTTTTTAGATTTCATTTGATGTCTCCGTACTTTTATTTAACATGTTGATTTCCAGTTCCATCCATATTGTCCTAAATGACAGGATGTCATTGTTTTGCCTGAATAGTATTCCATTGTGTACACATTGAAATATTGTGTTTCTTTGTCCATTCTTTCACTGATAGACACTTGTTTTCCATTTCTTGTCTGTTGTGAATAGTGCTGCAATGAACATAAGTGTGCATTTGTCTCTTCTGCATACAAATTTTATTCTCTTTGGGTTTATACCCAGCAATGAGATTGTTGTATCATGTGGTAGTTGTTCTGCTTACTGTTTTTGAGGACACTTCATACTGTTTTCCATAGTGGATATACTAATTTACATTCGCACCAACATTATGCAAGGCATCTTTCTCCACATCCTCTCCATCACTAATTAGTATTTGATACTAAGTCTTCATATTAGGGTGAGTTGATATTTCAGTGTTGTTTTGGTTTGAATTATATGATGATTGGTAATGTTGAACTTTTTTTTTTTAATGTACCCATTGGCAGATTGTAGGTCCTCCTTTGAGAAATGTTTTTAGATTATTGCCCATTTTTAAAGTGAGCTATTTGGTTTCTTGCTATTGAGGTTTTGGATTTACTTATATAGTCTGGGAGATGTATACAGTGCAAATATTGTCTCCCACTTTGTAGGACTCTTGGGTGCTATGCAGAAGCCTTTTAGTTTTATGTAATCCCATTTGCCTCTTTTAACTTGTATTTTCTGTTCTTTGGGAGGTCTTCATGATCCAATGTCCTGAAGCATTTCCTCTTTTCTTGTAGTTTAAAGAATTAAATGTAAGACAAAATTATTCAATCTATTTTGACTTGATCTTTTTAACCAATGATAGATGTCTAGCTTCATTTTTTTTTTACCCAATTTTCCTAATATCATTTATTGAAAAGCCTGTCCTTTCTCCAGTACATGTTCTTAGCACTTTTGCTTAAAAATCATTTGGCTGTATGTTCATGGGTTTACTTCTAGGGTACATTTTGTTCCATTAGTCTATTTTTATGCCAATACCATAACATTTTGATTATTATAGATTTTGTAGTAAGTTTTGAAATCAGGTAGTGTAACGTTTCCTGTTTTGTTCTTTTTACTCAGGATGTCTTTGACGATTTGAGGAAATTTGTGGTTCCATATAAATTTTAGAGTTGTTTGTTCTAGTTCTGTGATGAGTGCCATTGTTATTTGATACATAATACATTGTCTGTTAATCACTTTAGGTACTGGACATTTGTTAAAATTATTAATTCTTCTGTGAACAAAGGATGTCTTTCTACTTCTTAAATTTCATTCATTAGTATTTTATAATTTTCATTGTGCAGGTCTTTCAACTCTTTAGTTGTTTTATTTACCTCTTGGTAACTATTGTAAATGGCATTGCTTACTTGATTTCTGTTTAGATAATTCGATATGAGCATATAACAATGTTACTGCTTTTTTGTATGTTGATTTTTCTGCCCTACATTTTTGCTGAATTCGTTTAAAAAAATCTAGAGGGTTTTTTTGTGTTGTGTGCAGTTTTGGGGAGTTTTTATATAAGTATGTCATCTGCAGTTACAATTTGAATGACTTCATTTTCAAATTGGATGCCCTTTTTTTTTTTTTTTCTTTCTCATGGCCTAATCAGATTACTAGGACTTCCAGCACTGTATTGAATAAAAGTGGTGAAAGTGAGCATTCTTACCTTGTTCCAGATTTTAGGGAGAAAATTTTCAGTTTCTATCACATTAAGGATGTTAGCTGTTGACCTATTATAAATGGTATGGTGATATTCCTTATCTTTCTCATTTTTTCAGCATTTTTATTATGAAGAGATATGGAATTTTGTTGAATGTCTTTTCTCTATCAAGTGTGATGACCATGTGGTTTTTGTCCTTCATTTTGTTATGATATATCACATTTATCAATTTGCATACATTGAACCATTCTTGCATCCCTAATAAATCCCATTTGGTCATAGTAACTAATCTTTTTAATGTTGCTTGTAATGGTTTGCTAGTATTATGCTGAAAATTTTTGCATCTGTGTCCATCAAGGATATTGGCCCTTAGATTTTTTGTGTGGCCCCTCATCCAGTTTTGGTATCAGCATTAAACCTCATTTAATGTTCTTAGAAGAATTCCTTTCTCTTCTATATTTTGGAGTAACTTATTCAGCAGTGAAGCCATGTGATCTTGGGCTTTTCTTTGATGGGAAGTTTTTTACTGATTGAATCTCATTGCTTGCTACTGATCCATTTAGGTTTCCTGTTTATATTATTTTTCATAATTCAGTCTTAGAAATGTGTATGTGTCTAGGAATTTATCCATTTCTTCTTAATTTATGAAATTTGTTGACATAGTTGTTCATAATAATTCCTAATCTTTTGTATTTCTTTGGTATAAATTATAATGGGTCCCTTTTCATCTGATTTTTTTTTTTTTAAGAGAGAGAATTTTAATATTTATGTTTTAGTTTTCGGCAGACACAACATCTTTGTATGTGGTGCTGAGGATCGAACCCGGGCCACATGCACGCTTGAGCCACATCCCCAGCCCTCATCTGATTTTATTCATATGCATTTTCTTTACCTTTTCTAGTTCTGGGTTTGTGTATTTTGGTTGCCTTTTCAAAGAACTAGCTCTGTTTCCTTTATCTTTTGTTTTTTTTTTTTTGTTTTGGTCTCTTACATTTATTTCTATTCTATTATTTCTTTTCTTCTTCTAATTTTGGGTTTAGTTATTTTTCCCCTTCCTTTTTAATGCAATAGACTGTCTGAGATTTTTATGCCTTTTTGATGTGGGTGATGGTTGCCATAACATCTCTCTCGATACTGGTTCTGCTTATTTCCATAGGTTTTGGTCTGTTTGTCTATTTTCTTTTCATTTCAAGAAATTTTAAAATTTCCTGGATTTCTTACTTGATCCATTTGTTATTTTATATCCATGCATTTGTATATTTTCTAAAGCTTATTGTTAATTTCTAGCTTTATTGCTTTCTGGTAAGAAAAGATATTCAGATGTTTCAATTTGTTAAAAATTGAGTCTTGCTTTGTGATCTATTGTAATCTATCCTGGAGAAAGTTTGATGAGAAAAACTTATTCAGCAGCTGTTAGATGGATGTGTTCTATAGATGTCTGTTAGATCCATTTAGTCTAGGATACAGTGTAATTGATGTTTATTTTTCTGTAAGGATTGTCTGTTCATTACTGAAAGTGTGGTATTAAAAGTCCCCAACAATTCTTGGAGTATACTTTTGCCTTTAGGTATATTAATACTTGCATCATATATTTGGGTGTTCTGATATTGGGTGTGTATGTAATACATTTAGAATTATTATTTCTTCTGTTTGAATTGACCCCTTAATCATTATACAGTGACTTTCCTTGTCTTTATTGTTTTTGATTTAAAGTCATTTTATTGGATATTAGTATGGCTACTTTGGGGGGGCTCCATTTGTATGGGTATCTTCCATCTTTTCACTTTTTGTGTGTCCTTAGAATTGAAGTGAATGTGTTATAAATAGCATACAATTGGCAATTTTATTTTTTAACCTCCTCACTCTTTTAATTGGGGAATGGAATTCATTTACATTCAAGGTAGTTTTTGGTAGGTAATGTCTTACTAAAAGCTATTATATGCCTTATTTTCTACTTTTGTCATAGTTTCTTCTCATAGTCTTGCTTGGTGGTTAAGTGAATTAGTTTAGTAGTGTTTTTGGATTCCTTGCTTAGTCTGTTAAATTTTTGTTTTGTGTTACCATGAGGCTGATTAAAAAAAAAATCTTGCTTATATCAAGCTATTTTGAAATGATAGCAACTTAATGTGATAGTAAGGATGAGAAACAAAAGAATAAGATATAAGAACACAGTCCAGTTGAATTCTATCCAATCTTTCTGTATGGCCTGTTACTTAAACTAGTTATTTTTTAAATCTGTGTACTAAAGAATGGTTTATACATTATTCTATATTTATTTATTGTATATTATTGTATATTTATTCTCATAAAAAAACTGTTTTTTCAATATCTTTCAATTTGAAGAACTTGAACATTTATTTTAGAACAGTTCTGGTGGAGATATTTTTGTCTCAAATTTTGTTTGGAAAAGTGAGTCCTTCACTTCTGAAGGGTACCTTTGCTGGGTATATACTATTCTTGGTTGACAGTTTTTTGTTCTTTTTGTTCTCCTTCAGTTTAGTGAAAATCATGGGCCAGTCTCCTAGCCTGTAAGGTTTCTGGTCAGAAGTGTGCTGTCAAATTGCCGTACGCCTGTGATGGGCATTTTCTCTTGCAGCCTTGAGAATCTTTCTGTTTCTTATCTATGATAGTTGGGTTGATTATAATATATTTGGGGGTAGACTTATTCAGTTAGACTTACTGAGTTAAATCTGAATAATAACCTTTGACTTTCCTATACCTGGATGTTGTTTATCCTTTTCTAGGTTTGGGAAGTTTTCAATGAAAGATGGGTAGTCTAGATAGCAAGGTTGGTGCTAAGCTCTGTCACCAGAGTCTCACAGCCATGGGATTCTTCAGTCTTTAGAGGTGGGTAGGTATTCTCAAAGTCCACTATGAGGCTGAAGTGGCTGAAATTTGGGTCTGTCCACTGGCACACAGATCTCTGCCTGATGTGGGGGCTGGCTTAGGGGCTTTATGAGCTTTGCCCTGTGAACAGAGTATACAGTTGCTACTTCAGTGGACCAGTGGTGATGCTTGCTAGAAGTTTGATAAATGGGGACCACATGTCTTCCCCTGGCACTGGACCTCTTACGGAACTGGGTCTGGCACTGGACTCTGAGAGAAAGCCTTGTGCCAGCTTTTCTGCCCAGCTTCCCACTGTGCTATCTAAGTTTGGATGTTAGGGGTGAGGCAGTCTCTTTGCCACCAGCCTAAGGTACTTTCAGTAGCTCAGTCCACAGGTGTTGGCCTGGCTATAGGGGTCATGGGGCTTTGCCAGCACTGGGTTTCAACTAAGACGTGAACTTAATTCTCCCCCCTCCCCCACTGGGAGGCTTCTCTCATACAACTCTTAACTTCCTACCTTCTTCAATATATTTTTTGTTATACTAAAAGCAGGCACTATGCTTGCCTGATTTCCCTAGCTCTTGTGAACTTAGTTTGATTCAGAAACAGCTTTTCAGCTTGGTTCGTCTATGGAGAGAAATTGCCAGAGGATCTTACTCTGCTCTCCAATAAAGTCTGTAGAGTTCACTTTTTATGTTGTACAAACCATAAGTTTTGCCAAATGTATTTTGGTATATATTTGGTATCATACAGGGTAGTTTCACTGCCCTAGAAATCCTGGGCTTCACTTGTTTACCTCTCCCATCCTCCCATCTACTATTCCCCAGAAACCACTGTCTCATTGCCTTTCCAAGAGTGTCATATATTTGGAATCACAATTTTCAAAATGACTTCTTCATTTAGCAACAAGCATGTAAGTTTCCTCTCCATTTTTTCACTTGATAGCTCATTGCTTTTCATTGCTGAATAATATTCTAAGGGGTGATGGCCAGCATCTCAATGGTGGGGGAGGGTTGTTCTTCTTGCCGAGGAAGGTATAAACCACCTCAGAAATTAAAGTCTAGAATAATTAGTGAAGAACAAAAGACAAAGAGTCAGAAATTTATTTTCATAAATGGAGCCCCTGATAGGTTTAGTCCACATGGGGGGGAGCTGGAATTCAACAAAAAGTAGATAGCTCCAGTGGTTTATTTAAGGGGGTACATCAAAGGCAGGGATAGGGTTTAAGGGTGGAGTCTTGCTTTGTGATGTCTTGCAGTCAGCAGGTCACACCTATCTCAGAGGGGCTGTGTGGGACCTGTGGCAGAGCTTGAATAGGGATCACAGTGAGTGAGGGCAGTCAACCAGAGGAAATGTCCACTGGTCATTCCCAGACACCAGATTCTCCTATTCAGTATGCTTTGGTGCAGAGCAGCTCACACAGCCCATGGATGGCATGCGACGATATTCCATTCTATGGATATACCATAGTTTGATGCTAAATGGTGTTGAATACATAGCCATATTATTTACAGTTCTGTATTTCAGAGATTGTGAATTTTGGGGGGGTTGTACCATGGATTGAACTCAGGGGCACTTGACCATATCCCCAGCCCTATTTTGTATTTTATTTAGAAACAGGGTCTCATTAAGTTGCTTAGCACCTCGCTTTTGCTGAGGCTTTGAACTTGTGATCACCCTGTCTCTACCTCCCTAGCTGCTGGGATTACAGACATGCGCTATATCACCCAGCTTAGAAAATGTGAATTTTTAAAAAAATATTTTTAGGGTTTTCATTCATAGTCTTTGTATATGTTGATTCCTGGGGGAAAGTAGAAAATGTTTTATGAGGGCCTGGGGTTGTAGCTCAGTGGTAGAGCACTTGCCTGGCATGTGTGAGGCCCTGGGTTCGATCCTTACCACCACATATAAATAAAGAAATAAAGTAAAAAATCCACTGGCAACTAAAACAATTTTTTTAAAAAAGAAACTGTTTTATGAAGTTTCATTTTAAGCTCAAAAATCATATAACACAAGTTAAACATTTTTGTGATTTAGCCAATAAAACCATACCCAAGATCTATATATAGAGAGAAAACTTTCTTCTAATAGAACCGCTTGTATCATGCTAAATTGAATCATTAAAGAGTGCACTTTGAAATTTAGTCTGTTCACAGAAATATAATGTCGATCCTAGTCATAAAAAATATGATTCCTGCCTTGAGGTCTTTTCATAAATACATCATCATATCGGAGTGTTTTCTGCTTGGTTTCCATGTGGTTATAGAGAAATCTACTCTGTAGAGAATCCTGCAGTGGAGGCTGGGTGGGTTAGTTGATTATTTGTTTATTCTTTTAAACAATTAACATGTAATTTTTGCTTTCTAAAAACTCTAATATTGTTTGGGTATGGCATATGGTAAGTTGTAATTGAGGTAAACTTCCCATATTAAATTATACCATTAATTTGATATTTTTTCTTTGAAGTGAGTTTAAAGCCTAGAAATTTTGATTCACTTTTTAACTCTTTGGATGTCTTCTTGATGTTATGTCCTTTCTTCCTTCTTCCCAGGGTACAGTTAATAAAGTGTCTTCTAGCCACATTGGCTGTTTGGTACATGGGTGTTTTAATGCCTCAATCCCTAAACCTGAACAGATGTCAGTTGAGCAGTGGCAAACCCTGGAGATAAACGTGGGTGATGAATTAGAATTTGAAGTATTTCGTTTAGACTCAGATGCTGCTGGAGTATTTTGCATTCGAGGAAAAATAAATATTGCCTGGTAAGTTCATATTTGAAACACAGTTAAAGTGGGAAACTCTATTGCTTTGATATATATTGAAAGTATTTTTTCTTTTATTGTCCTTGATTTGACAATTCTGGGTTTAATATTCAATGGCCTAATTTTTCTGAACTGAACCAAACCAAAATTTGGAAGTCAATTTTTGACTTCTGAAGTAGTATAGAAACAAAGAATTAAACAATAATGAAATTTATAAAGTTATAGTACAGTATTATTGCTATCAGCACTGAATTTAAGTTTTAATAGGCTACAGGATAAAAAAAGAGAATATATGAAATTTACACCATAGTTATGTATCTTATGCTGCTTTCATTTAGGAAATTTTTATATACTGAGCTATCCTTGATATCATTTTGTTCCTTTATTTTTGCTTAGTGCTATTTATTGTTTTAATGTTTATTTATAGTTTGCAGTCCAAGCACCCTGATGTTTCTGAAGAAGTAACAGAAACTCTAACTGAAGAATCTGTTGAAAAAATTCCAAAGAAAAAGAAAAAGAAAGATCCAGAAATTTATGAAGTAAATGATGGTGCCACAGAGCCATCAGATTTTACAGGTATCACTCCAAAGGAAGAGGAAGAGCTACAGGTTAGTAATGACATGAATGGCCTCTGTGAGGAAGAGCCAAAGAAAAAGAAGAAGAAGAAGAAGAAGCACCAGGAAGATCAGGATCCTATTTTTCAGTGCAGTGACTCCAGTGGTTACCAAAGTGATCATAAAAAGAAAAAAAAGAAAAGAAAACATAGTGAAGAGGCTGAACTTACAGCAGTTCTGGAATGCTCACCTAAGAAGAAACAAAAAAGTAATTAGTGCATTTTAAATAGGATAAGTTGATTAAGGATTTATACACAGTAGATGAGTACATGTTTTGAAAAATGTTTATATTGTACTGGGTGTGGTGGTACACATTTGTAATCCCAACTACCCAGGAAGCTGAGAGGTCAGTCTGGGCAACTTAGTGAGACTTTGTCTCAAAAAGAGCTGGGGATGTAGCTCAGTGCTAGATAGTGCTCCTGGGTTTAATCCCCAGTACTATAAAATAAAAAGGCATATGGATACCAGTAATTTATAAAACAGGGAACACTTGATTAGGAATTGGAGCGTTTTTGTGCTAACTGGCTAATTTGCATAGGACCCATGTTATTAAATTGCCATTTTATTGTAGACAGAATAAAATGGTAAGAGCTACTCTCATTCTCAACTTTTACATTCTTCCAGATGTTAACTTTCCGCATAAAATTTTCTTTGCATGCTGAAGATTAGCAGAAGTACTCTATAGTACAGTGTTATTGCTATCATTAAGGAACAAGTTTGGGATTTCCCCCTGCTCTGATAATAGGTGTCACCTTTAGTCATTTTATGCTATTTTGCTTATTTTGTTTTCTTTAATCATAGCTATTAGTGTTTCTGTTGTTTAACTTAAAAAAATTATTTCCCAAAGGAGCTTCTGAAATCTCTAGAACCCTTGAGTACCATGCCACTGTCGATTGGTACATAACAGTATTTACTACACTCTCCTTTGAGGTGTATGTGTTTTAAATTCTGAAAATTGATGGAAAGTGCTCTTACCTTGTACTTATTTGTGCCTCACTTGTGTTGGAGGAAGAAAGTAGATGAAGATAGGATAAATACAATACTGACCAGTGGCAAATTTCTTGATTACTTTTTATTTGTTGGAGTTGGCCATAAGAATTGTTTTAAAGAGGAGATTAAGAAGATGTTGATGTTTTGTGACTTACTGGAAAACAGTAATGAAATGAGAACTGGTTGAGGCTGATAATCAGTATGTGTCTGTGCATTTATTTTGCCAGTGCTATAATGGAAAACAGGTAAATAAATGTAGTTCCTTCCCTCATGGAATGTCATAGGGGAAACAGATGCACACAAACAGTATTAGTAAGGAAATACAGAACATTACTAATTGTGTCAAATAAACCTGACCACTCCTATTACTTGTGTTAGTATCTGCAAACAGTCAAATGGTTCAGTTGACTCCTCCATGTCAGCCATTTTGTTGCCATTCTTCTAGTACCAAACATAGTGCTAGGCTCACAATTATCAATTTAAAAACTGATAATGAGTAAATTCTGCTAGTGAACTGTCTAATCTATAAGAATAAGATAGAGTTTGGCAAGTAACAGACAACTCACAATATGTTGTCTACAAGTAGATGTGCCAGACAATGGAAACGTGCAAGACAATGTCTTTCATTACAGTTGAGATGCATTAGCCCTTGAAATGTGACTAATCCAAATTGAAATATATTGTCAATATCAAATATATATCATCAAAATTGGGATGTAAACTATATCTATTTTTATATTAGTAAAATTAAAATATTTTTGGTTTAATGGGTTAAATAAAATGTTAATTTCAGCCTGTTTGCATTTTATTTTTCTACAAAGATTGCTCATGAGGCTCACATTGGTTTTGGACAATACTATTTAAAAGGAAATATTGGTTGAATGACATGATTCTATACCTAGAAGATCCAAAAATTCCATTAGAAAGCTTCTGGAACTAATAAATGATTTCAGCAAAGTAGCAGGATATAAAATCAACACCCATAAATCAAATGCATTCCTATACATCAGTGATGAATCCACTGAGGAGAAATTAGGAAAACTACTCCATTCACGATCACAATAGCCTCAAGTAAGTAAATAAATTAATTAAATAATGGGAATCAATGTAACAAAAGAGGTGAAAGACCTCTAGAATGAAAACTACAGAACATTAGAGAAAGAAATATTACTGATGACACGATTCTATACCTAGAAGATCCAAAAATTCCACTAGAAAACTTCTAGAACTAATAAATGAATTCAGCAAAGTTGAACAAGCTATGTTGTTGGGATTTAACGTAGTAACATACTCAAATTTCAATATATAGTTGGAATTGTTTGACAGTATAGAAAATTGTTAACAAAAGTTTTAATATCCTTCCACACACTCCAAGAAAAAGTTTATGTTGTTCATGGAAAAATATATTGTGGCTTAGCAAAATAAGCAAATTCCCACATTATAAAAGAATTTGTATCTTTGAGAAAAGAGGGATGGCCCCTGAGATTTACTATCCTAATCTTCATGATTAAAGATAAATTTTTCCCTCCATGATTTGGTTGCATTACATGTCACAATGGCTTTAACAAAGAGAGGTGATCTGGTTAGGCCTAGCCTAATCATATGAGTCCTTAAAATCAAAGTTTGTGAGATTAGAAACACAGAAGAATTTAATGGAAGGGAGAATCCTCTCTTTTACTGAACATGGAGAGGGCCATATGGCAAAGGCCTGAGGAGCTGAGAGCTACCCCTGGCCAACAGCAAGCAGGAAAACAGGGCACTATGTCTCTAAGGAATTGAATTCTGCTAATGATAAGAATGTGCCAGGAAACAGATATTTTTCAGAACTCTCAGGTAAGAATTCTCCTAGCTAACACATTGATGTCAGTCTTAATGTCCTGAGTACCTCCCTTGTTGGACATCTGATGGACAGAACTCTGAACTGCTAAATAGGTGCGTGGTGATTTGTCAGATAGCCATAAAAAACAAATATATAGTCATGCATTGCATAAGAATGTTTCAGTCAACAACAGATCACATATCTGATCATGACTATACCATATAGCTTGACTGTATATAGTATGCTAAACCATTCTCTAAATCCACTCTGATGTCTGCACAAGTATGAAATTGCCTTAACATATTTTTCGGTTCATATCTGTCATTAAGCAATACATGACTGCATAGTTTTATTGGTACTGTCTGATATATGGTTAAAATATTCTTTATGCATTTTCAAAACTATTGATTCATCTTTGCATATCTTCTAGATATACTTTAAAATGGATATTTATCAAGCTAGAAAAAGCTCTTTGGGATTTTGATTGGAACTTCCCTAAATTGAGAGCTCAGTTAAGGGACAGTTAAATTCTGTAAAATACTTAATTTTCCTAACCAATAAACACACAGAGTCTCTTCATTCAGTCTAGTCTATTACATCCTTAAGTAGGACTACATTTTTGCCAGTGTCTTTCTATATCTTAATTCCAGCAATTTTATAGCATTTCTTGCTTTTGTTAGTGGGATTTTTTTAAAACATAACATTTCCTAACTAGTTCTTACTGAAATATTACAGATTAATTGATTTCATATTAACCTTCTATCTGACCAGGCATGTCAAAATTCTATTTTATTGACCCTCTCAAATCACCACTGGTTTTATTTACCATCTATTTTCGTTTATTTAAACTTAAAAAAAAAAAAAACATTTTTCTTGTTTTTGTTTTGTTAATTCCTACCTTTTATTAAATCCTATATTTTGTTTGTCCCCTTGCCATATTAGCTTAAGCTGAATTCTTAGTTCTCATTTAATTTCAATCTTTCTTATTTTAGTAATAGAAGGATTTGACTTTAAAATGTTTCTAAATGATACTGTAGTAATCTTATTGTTTCTAAATGTCTAGATACTCTGAAATTTCACCTGAGAATTATTATATCATGGAAGATTAATTTTGAAGGGTACATTGTTAAAGCTTGTAAGAAGTCCTGCTATTTTTATTGCTATCTTTTGTTTCTAGATGTCTTGTGCAATGTAGCCTTCAAAGGTAAGCTCTTATTTCTTTTAGAAATTAAGATTTTTCTTTAGGGCCAGTACATGGTTTCTTTTTCTTTATTCTTTTATGTTTTAAGTGCTTAAAAAGAATCTTTTAAAAATGTACAAAGCACTGTTGAAAAATAGATTTTATATACCATGCAGTAGGAGTAGCAACAAAAATGAAAAATACATAATTCTGCATCTAAATGATTCATAGAAAGTTAAACAGATGTTTAACTCAGTATATCATAGACTCCCTTTATGTAAAACAAAGATGGTAAAGTGTTTGGTCTATATTATTTTCTTTCCCAAACCTTTGCCTTGGCAGTAATATATAACTTCATGGTATTGTTTTGTCTTCTACTTCTTTCAAGTAAATATTTGATACACTGGATTATCTTAAAGCCAGTTGCCTTTTCTCAGATGCTAAACCTGTTCCCACTTATTCTCATTCATTTGATTATTTGAATGTATTTGAACATTTTTAGTAAGGCAAAAATGTAATAAGTTATAAAATTAGAGTAATTAAGAATAGAAGCAGAATCAACAAACATAAATATGCAACCAGGATTTCAATAGCAAATAAGCTACAGTCAGTATAGTTGTATGTAATTAGTTCCACATTCATTGGATATAATTAGAAAATGCTCCAGTACTTACTGATTCAAGGAAAAAGTGGGACAGATGAACTACCTTACAATTTTTTGTCTTAGTAAACAGCTATAAATAGAAGGTAAAGGATCCATCAGAGATCATAATTTAGAATTTAAAATGAAAATGTAACAGTAAATATAAAATGACATAGAAATTTATGAGATTATGAGTAAGAAAAGAAAGATTTAAATAAATGTGCCCAGTACATAAAAGAAGTTCCTGTTAATTCTACATCCCACCATATTTTGTTACAGTCTAATGTCTTTCAGATTTGGTTGTCTGTAGACCAGGCCACCAGTAAAACATAAGGTATCGAAAGCACCATATTTGGTATAAGTTCATTTATGAATATGTGTAAAGGAGCCTGAAAGAATACTAACTATAATTAAACAAAAATATTTCAGTGCTCAGTGTTCTAAGATACTCATAGCCACATTTTTTTCATACCCAGATTTTTATTCATTACGTTTAAACTTTACATGTTAAATGACATTGACTTAGCCTGTCCCTCATGAAGTAGATTTAATTTGAGCAATTTTACTTACCTCTCTAGGCTCTGTTTATTTACTTGTAAAAATGAACACTGAATTAGGATCTAGATGATCTAAAAGTTTCTTTGAGTTGCAAAATCCTGAGTGTCATTGATACTGTTGACTATTGTAGGCATTTTATGTACTTGAAATCTCATTTCACTTACTATGCATGTATTAAAAACTGAAGAATGAGATTATTTACCATACTTATAAGCAAACAGGTTAGTCTCCTAGGTACAGGCAACTTGGATTATCTTTACATCAAGCATCATGTGCTTCTTGTTTTTGCTAGTAGTTCTTGACCCTCAAGTCCTATAGGGATAGTGTAGAGGCCCCAAGGTAGATGCCATGCATGAAGGGAGATTTTGTCACAGCAGAGAAGCCCGTGCTTAAGGAGGCTTTCTCTTAGGCTTAGAGGTTTTAGACCATGGTTGGTCAGTCCGTTACTTTTGGGCTTGTTGTGAGCCAATACATCATGGTGGAGTGCAGAGAGGAGGAAGCTGCTCACTTTGTGGCAGCTGGGAAGTGAAAGAGGAAGAAGCCATGGTCCCACTATCCCCCTCAAGGGCATGAACCTCTGTGACCTAATTTTTTTCCACTAGGATCCACCTCTCGATCTAGTTAAAGGCTGGTATATAGGCCTTTGGGGGACACGTATCCAAACCCCAATCATTTTTAACAGACTGCTACCATACCTACCCAAACTTTGCCCCAGAGAAACAATGTTACCCATTACACTGGACAATAAACAAACCTGGTTTGTATGCCTCTACTTTGCAGGGAGGGGACTATTTTTATTTTCCAAGACTATATTTGAAAGATTAGTAAGAACTAAAGTTGTGATTTGCCTCTGTTCACAAGATGTGCAGAAATGCAAGAGACTTAGACTGTTGTCTTCCTACATCATCACCTCATCTCAAAAGTTATTATCCTCTAATCCATACATATACCTCTATAGATTATTACTTTAGTGTATACTAATATAGAACTGTTTTCAACTTTAATATGAAATGTCACTAATTTTTATTTTATGGGCTTATTGTACACAGCTTCAAGTTGCTTAGTTTTTTTCTTATTTTAAAATATGTGTACATTGAAATAAACTTGTACTACATATGAACATACAAGTATTTATATGTTTGTACACGAACTAGTGGATATATGCTAATTCTTCTAACACCTTTTTTTTTTTTTTAGAAATTAACTCTCTTCTACTACATACATTCCATATGAGACTGTGAAATACTTGGACCCCTTGGAGCTCCATGTGATCCCCCCATCCCTTGAAATCATGAATATTGAAATAACCCAGTCATTAAATAGCTAGCAGGAAAACAGTAATAATGTTGACACTGTAAGTAGATTATATACTTATGAATCATTCAACTGCCATGAGAATGGACCTCATAGAATTTCAAAACAAGAAGCTTAATTAGCTTTGGACCCTAGCTGCTACACTCAGACATCCATCCTGCATTTGCATCAGCACTATGCCTCCTACTGTTGCTCTAGCCAAAGTTAGCATGTAACACAGACATCAGGCATACCCATTCCTGGGAGTCACAGGACTCTGATGACCAGCTTGAATTGAGGAATGCCCATAGCCCTGCCCCAAACCTGTACATTACACAGCAACCTAGAATGCTTCCTCCTAACCTTTTCCTTCTGTATTTCCTTGTGGATCACGCCTAGACTATGGCCTGAAAACTGAAAACTTACCTTCCAGGTCCCTTCAAATTTTCTGTCATAGATATTTTGGCTAATAAAATCCTTGCATGTTTAATTATGCTTCTTAGAGGACCCAACAGACTTCTAACTGCTAGTAGGATCTAGATGTGATGGTCATAACTGTTTTGGCTTTCATATGGAATAAGCCTTTTAAGAACCAGGAAAATAGAGGACAAAAGAGCCAGAAAAAAAAAATTGAAGTTAACTGGTAATAATAGTATTTTTTGAATTTTTGTGATCAATCTGAAGCCTGAACCATCTTGATTTTTGTGGGTCAAAAACCAAAAAAATCCTTTCCTCACCTTTATGAGAGAAGAAACCATGTAACTCCCTCCATGAGAACAGGAGAGGTATTAATAATGCCTCTGAATCCCAGAACTGGGAGACTGCTGGTAACATAGTAAGCACTGAATACCTATTTGTTGAATAAGTGAAAGTATAAATGCACCAATTCTTCTTGTAGCCAGTTTAAGGCTGAATTATTACAAAGGACATCATAGGACTGTGTATCCTCCTTTAGTCCAAGAGTTAAGTGGACAGACTATTTGCCCTGTTCTCTTTGAAATGAAGGCAAAGGGTCTGAGTAAACCACCCTTAGATTCCATGATTAGAAAAGAGCTCTAATCATACTTGCCAATAATACATAACATTTTGTTTTGCTTTTTTTTTTCAGAGCCAAATTTGCTTGTTCCATCAAATTAACATTTCCACCTGGACAGTCTCTGTTGGAGCAAATAAGAATTTCACACACATATACAAAACATACAGTTAGCCCTTTCTCTATAATCTCACATCTTAATTTAGAATTTTTCACAACAAATAAAACCTATTGGAACTTAAACAAGCATTCAAGCAAGCATGGACATGAGAGTTGTTATAAAAATTTTGGTGTGTCATAGAAATTCTGGGACAAGATTGTGACTTCTAAGATTATAACTTCTAAGATGAGAAGTTACTGGAAAGCAGTAAGAGCTTCTCAATCACCCATAGGCATTCCTTGCAGTGATTCTACAGGCCCAGCTTGATGGAGACCGATTATTTGGTTCTCCATCTCAATTGAAAATTCTCAGAAAATCTGGGATAGTTTGGGAATAGTATCTACCCATGGTATTACTAACATGACTGCCTAACACCAGGATTTTTGAAGGAGGAGTTAAGAGAAATGTTCAACAAAAGGAGGGATCCTTTATTACCTAATACACTTAAAAAGGTGACTTGTACTCCAGGTACCTGACGAACATAATATTGTCATCCTAGTAAACTTTTTGTTTTCTTTGAATTTTTCCTCATAAAATTCTTACCAAGTTACATCCTTTAGTGTAAAAAATGGGAGTATCTACATTGTTGTGAATGGAGGATTATTCTGAGGTGTGTATTAGTGTCTGAATCTATTAGCAAATTGCAAGAGATTGCTAATGTTTTGGTCAGGTGGGGAACATGAACTTGGAGAAGATGTATGCTGTGTTTTTTATAATCCAGAGGTAATATGCCTGGGTTTCCACAAGGGGTCCTAGGTGGTAGGGATTTGGAGAAGCATTTATAAAATTATCTACTAGTTCTGATACTAGAAATTTTTATTTTATTGTCTGAAATGTTCGGCTAGTCAATTTTCTCCTTTCAAAAATCAATTTTTAAAAACTGGGAAGGAAACTATTTAGTTTTTACATCATTCATTAGCCCTGGGGCAGCAGAATTTCAGTCCTCCTATTCAATTGTTTGAATTAACCCAAAGACTATAGCTTCCCTGGCCAGTGCAGTGTGTGTTATTCCATGCAAGAAAAATAAGCTATGCTGCCAAAATGCCAGCAGATTAAGGAAAAGCCAAGAGAAGCATTGTTTTCACCCAGCCAAATATTGGAGCACCTGTATGTATATTTTACCAATCCACGTATGACAGAGACATATTATGTGCTCATAGCGTCCCTGTGGCCTCTGTTAATTGCTTCTGAATTTGAATTTATCTTATTTCAAAATATGAATAAACTTGTACTGGCAACACATTCAAATTGTGAAAACTTCTTGGTCTCTAACATGAATACTTCAGAGGCCAATTAGGGCTACAGATGACAGGAGGAGGGAGGGGCAAAGGAAGGAAAGGCTATTCCCAATTTTATTTTTGACTCCATCCCCTTAAAAGTGATTATATAATGAGATGTAACATTTTAACATGTATTTTCTATGTACATATTTTCAATATATCCTAATAGTTGTAAGAACATCACTCAGAATTTACAGAAAAAAAAAAAAACCTGAAGTACTACATTCCAAAGTGGAGTCTGAATTTTTTTTTTTTAACAAATAGTGTTTATATACCAAAACAAATCATACAAGTGACTTCTACAAATCAGGTCTCTAACAATTTTTCTTTTAGACATCTTTATAATACCAATAAAATTGAAAGACTTGCATTTAATTTACCATGTCATGAATTTTTTATCTAGAATTATTTTAATTTTGTATTTAGTCTATATAACTATTGATATCACATGATTTAAAATAAGACCCAAATTTAGCTGTCTCTGGTGGCCCTAAGTAATTTTGTAAGTAGAATGTGAATGTACTCTCACATTAAAAAGCACTTTGCTTTGTTGTCCTTAGAATTTTATTTTTTCTCTAGAGACCTTCATTCATGAGACTATTATTTATTGGTTTATGTATAATTGTCAAACTTCAAATTGGGTACTAGAATTTTATAGAGGAAAAATCAAAACAAAATTATCTATCAGCAGAGGGTATATTTTAGTGGCAGGAAAAATAAATAAAAAAAATAGTATGCTAGATGATGATAAATGTTATGGAGAAAAATAATACTGCGTGCATGTCAGTATGACAAAGTAACTCACTATTGCAATTTTTAAAAGGGCAGTGAAAAAAGTTCTCCCTAGAAAATAAAATTAGAGGAAACCCTTGAAAGATGGATGCTAAAGGGCCGGAATTTCAGGGTGAGGGTGGGAGGAGGAGTCTGGATTTCAGAATGTCGTCTGCAAGGATAATTTTGTAGCTGGAGCTAACTGATAAAGGTAAAGATGGGACACAATGACTTTAGACATATCATTTTATGTCTAACTTTAAAATGGTTTTACCAATAATCTGAAGAAATTACTTTCATGGAATTATGGGTTTGCTTAGTAATTTGACTTATGCCAGTTATATCAAGGATAACTGACAACTTCAAAAAACATTAAATTTTTTTTTTTAGTTTGCATGTGAAAGGTTTCTTACTTTACCTTTTTTTTTCCTTGTGAACACATACTGTATAATATAGGAATGCAAATGAAGTTCTGAAAAAAGCATTAAGAAAAAGTTAGGCTTTTAAAATTGTGTAAACACATTAACACCTTACTGAAGATGCGACTGCAGGATGCGTGGTTTAACCTCATGACCTTGGCTTGCCTATGAAAACCAAATGGTGGGCTGGTGGAACTTACTCTGAAGATAGAAAATATCAATTTGTGATCCAGCAGTTCTGTCTTATAAGTTTTTATAAAGTATATTTATGGATTTTTGACTGTGTATGCCATAATTAGATCAAATAACATTTATGTTTGACAGATGATATAGTAGCTTCCAGATGTTAATTTTAGGTTATTTTATCTTAAAGTACATTTAAATTATTGATTCCAGGTGTGCTTTCTTCGTATATTTAGACATATATAATACTCAAATTTATAAAAATAACTAGTTTGATATTTTACTTTTACATATGGTTATCTGACTTAATTGCATATGGTAGTAAGTATGTGATTTAAAGTCTACACAGATAAGTGGTAAAAAAAATATACTTCAGTTATAACTAGAAATGATAGGCCGCTCTTCTCGTTTGTATCATCTGTCTCAGTTTTTCATTGCTATAATATACCTGAGGCAGGCTAGTCTGAGGAAAGAGGTTTACTTAGCTCACAGTTTTGGAGACCAAGAGTCCTGAATCAGGTAGCCCCATTGCTTCAGCCTCTGACATGATCTAATGGTGGATGGCATTACAGTGGAAGTGCGTGCAAGAGGAAGAAATCATATTACTAACCAGAAGCCAGAGAGCAATCAGGGTTTAGACTCATTCTTAACAAAAACTTTTTTTTTTTTTTTTTTATAAGAACTTACTCTAGGTGACCAGCATTCTCTTTCAAGGCAGCAATCCCCTTTCAGGACGTTTCATTAGGCCCTACTCTTAAAGATTCTATCACTTCTCACATGGCCATACTGGAGATCAACTCTCCCAACACATTAACCTTTATGAAGAGAAACCACATCCAAACCATAGCACCTTTAACCTGGCTCACAGTCTAGTAAGGTTAACCCTTGTGTCATACAACTACATTTTTTAGCCATTGATTTGGTCAGAATGGACAATGACCCAAACTGTAATAATCAGAGTCTCTTTTCAAGAAACTTGAAATCTGTAAAAAATCCTAAAATAGCTTATTATATTGGAAACTGTAGCTCTAAATTCACAGTGGAAATAATGTCAGAAAAGTAGCAAGCCAGATTCTGGTATAAGTTAAAATTATTACCAAGTAAAACTAGGACTTAGTAAAGAGAGAGTCTTCTGTGAGTAGATAACTGATGATATAGCTCCAGAAAGATAGAGTTTGAGAGACTAGCTGCCAGCCAGGTATCTACTACATATCTACTACATGTAAAGCCTGTCCTGTCATTGACAGAATACTTGGGACAATAAAGGGAAGATATACCTTATTTTGGCTCCATTGTTTTGCAGTCTGTGTTGAAGCTGGACATCATAGTAGAGAGCATAGTAGAGCAAAGCTACTTACCTCATGGTAGCCAGAAAGTGAGAAAAAAAGGAATGATCTGGGATACCAGTAGTCTTTCATAAGCATGCCCCTAATGGTCCCACTTCTACTAGGCTCCACATTCTAAATGGTCCACCATTTCTAATGGAACCATCAGCTAAGGACCAAGACTTCAACACATGAACCTTTGGGTGACATTTTAAGATCCAAACCATTCCACACATGGCTCCCAATTATTCTTCTCCATCTCTAAAATTCCCTAATGTCTTATCAATTCAAACATTTGCTCAAAAGTCCAAAGTCTCCTCTGAGAGTCAAGATAAACTCAATGGTGAGCCCCTCTTAAAAAAAAAAAAATTAAAACACTTCCAAGATAAAATGGTACAGAGTAACTATTCCCATCCCAAATGGGGAAAAACAGAGCTAGATAAAGGAATGATAAGGTCATCGCAAGATAGAAACCAAGCACAGCAAATGTTAAATTCTATAGTTCCATGTCCAGCATCTGGAGCACACTGTGGACTGATGTGGGCTTCAAAGGGCTTGGGAAGCCCTGCTCCTATGGCCTTCCAAGCTACAGCCCACAAGGCCTCTCAGCATGGCTCTGCTCACTGTCAGAAGTGTCCCTCAACAAGTGCTCCATCCTTTCTTGGCTTCTCCTAACTTCCTGTGACCTCCATCACAGCTTCAGCATCACAACTGACCCTGTCAGGGGATGCTTGCAAGGATTCTGATTCTGCCAAAAACTTCCTGGCCTCTCCAAACTTTCCTTGGTCAAAACCTCCATTGCCCAAACATGTTGAATTCTACATGTTTGCAAAAGTAGTATCAAGTGGATGATGCTCAAGTCTGCTGCTGATCTGAGCTATATCTGCACTATTCGAACCATGGCTGCAGAGACCTGAGTCCCTTGATAATTGAAAACTGGAAATGAATCACAAGGAAACAATTATCTAGGTGGCCCTGTGTAAAGAGGCCATCCTGGGACTCTTCTCAAGTAAATCTCTATAAGAAGTACACTCTTGAAACTTGAGGATTCCAAACATGCCCTGAAGGTACATTTCCTATTGTTCTGGTACTAAATATTTGGCTTCTCTTTAAAGGTATTAATAACCTTACCCTCCGTGGCTGCAATTTTAAACATGCTTCTTTTCTGCCCACTATAAAGTTTTTGAAATCTTTCCATTCTGCCTTTTGCTCTTGGTTCTCACTAGGTATAACTAAATGTAGCTTGCACTATTCATGTAACAGCCTAAATGCTGTGCTGCCTTAAAATTTCCTCCACAAGATAAACTAGTCTGTTCCTTTCAATTCAACTTCTCATAAAGTCACAGAACATGGACAAAATGTAGACAATTTTTTTGCCAGAATGTACATGTCTCACCACTAGTCCAAATCCCAATGGAGTTCTCATTTCCTCCTAAAAACACTTCAGCATAGCCTTTCCTGTCTACATTCCTAGCTGCATTCTGGTCGTCAGAGCCCTCACCAGAGTCACCCATTAATCTCTGTTTACTAGATCACATTTCCAGGTATAGACACTTCAAGAATTCTAGTACTTTGTACCAATATTCTATTAGCCAGCTGTCCACTGCTTGGACAAAAATATTCAAGATAATCAAAGGAAAGATATTTACTTTGGCTCACAGTTTCAGAAGTTTCCATCCATGTTTGTTGGCTCCATCCTTCGAGGGTCTCTGGTACAGCACAACATCATGGGTGTGTATGATGGCAGAGGTCTGTTCTGTTCACCTTACCTTTTGGGGTGGGGTTGGAATAAAGAACAAGAAACAATGAAGAGGTTGGCTTCAAGGGGATAGCCCCAGTGACCTAATTTCCTCCAAGAAGGCCTCTAGTCTTAAAGGTTCTACTACCTCCTAGTAATGCCTCAGGCTAGCAACCAAGCCTTTAGCATATGAACCTTTAGGGGACATTTAAGATCCAAACCATAACATGCATAAGAGATGATCCCTTGAAATCCCTTCCAGTTCCCTACATCCATAGTTTAATCTTCTTTATTCATAATAGTCTGCTATTCATTTAGCCTGTTCTCACAAATATATTTAAATTATGAAAAAAAAATAACCAAAAGAATTTTTAATATCAATAAATACTAATGTTAATATAGTTGATGGGAGTTCCCTACCCTGTGGTTTTTGAGGGACTTAAAATATAAACCATTTTCATTTATTCACTTATTTGATGCTAGTTTGGTTAGATTAATCTTTCCTCTTCTAATGAACTTACCACTATTTTGTTGTCATTGTAATGTTATTAATACATATAAAATTGTAACTTTGCTGAAAAATTATCACCCCCACCTAATGTCCATCTTATTTCCTTTTAGCTTTAGAATTATCTGGCAGCAAAAGGAACACTCAAAGTCTTCAGTAATATATCTTAACCAAATGCTACCATGTTAATAATAATATTTCAAGGTTTTAAAATATTATGTAATTAAATGTAATCATTTTTGTTATTGTTAGCGAATGACTTTGAAGAAAAAAATGGAAAGTAATATACTGTGAAACAAAGAGCAAGTTTTCCATTTCTCCTCTAGTATCTCCTGACCCAGACTTAAAAACAGACTAAAACTAAGACATGTACACCAGGCACAGAAAGGAAGTGTTCCAAAGGAAGCTACTATTTAATTGAGAATTTGAGAGGATGAGAGGTATTGGTTTGAACTTTTTTAAAATCCTGTACTATCTGTATCTGGTTTGAAATTAGGATAATACTAGCCTCATATAGTAAATTAGAAAGTGTTCTCTCTGCCCCACCCCCTGAAGAGATTGTGGAGAATTAAGAATTACTATTACTTCTTACTTAAATATTTGTTTAAAAGAATCACAAGTGAAACCAACCAGGCCTTGGTTTTTAGATCATTATTAATTTTCTTTTAATATATTTAGAGCTGTTATTGTCTCTAACTCCTTGAGTGCATTTTCTGTTCAAGAAGTTTGTTGACTTAAGCTACCAAATTTATGGACATAGAGTATTCATACCATGTCATTTTTAATGTCCATGAGATTTGCAGTGATGACTCCTCTTTCATCTCTGATAGTCATCCTTTTTATGTTTTGCTTGGTAGAGGTTTATTGATTTATTATTGCTTTAAAAAACAGCTTTTGGCTGTACTGATTTTTCTTTTCTGTTTCTTTTAAATATATCAATTCCATTATTTTTTTCTGTGTAATCAAATTTAAATTGTTCTTTAGTTTCCTAATGTAGAAGCTTATGATACTGATTTTAGATCTTTCCTCTTTTGTAAATATAAGTAATATAAGCTATAAATTTCTCTCTAAGCACTGCATTCTATCCAATCAATTTTGATAGTTGTATTTTCCATTTAAATCAACTCAATTTTTTTTTCTATTTTTGGTTTTTAAACATTGGGTATTTAGAAATATATTCTTTTATGGCTCATTATGTAGGTTCTTTTTACCACTTTTTAAAAATCAAATGATCTAATGTGAGTTTGAGAAGAATATTTGTTCTCCTTGATGTGTATTCTATAACTATCCATTACATCAAATTGATTACTAGTACTCTTTAGGTCTTTTATATATGTGCTGATTTTCTGCCTTTTGGTCTAGGAGTAAATGACAGGAGTGTTTTACCCCTCCAACCACACTAAGGGATTTGTCTTAATTCTCCCTTTGCTTCTTTCAGTTTTGCCTAATTTGTTTTGAGGGTCTTTTGCTTGGTATGTACATGTTTAGGACTGTTACATCTCTGAAAATTGATTTCATTACAATTATGTAGTTCTTCTCTACTTCTGAGAAACATCCTTGTTCTAAAATAAGCTTTGCCTAAGATTGGCACAGCTTCTTTGTTGTTTAGTGGTAGGATGTTATATATTTCTGTATTCCTTTCCTTTTAATATCTGCATCTTTCTATTTAAAGTTGTTTCTTCAACTTGGAATGGTTGTGCACATGCCTATAGTCCCAGGTACTTTGGATATTGAGGCAGGAGGAATACAAGTTTGATGCTAGCCTTGTCAACTAAGCAAGACCCTCATAATTTACAAAATAAAATTAAAAGTAATGAGATGTAGCTCAGCAGTATTTCCACTGGATTCAATTCTCAGTAATGCAAAAAAAAAGTGATATTCTTGTAGAGAGCATACAGAACATAGAGTTGAGCCTTATTATTATTATTTTTTTACTTGCCTTGACAATATCTGTTTTACAATTGGGAGCCTATTCATTCATTGGAGTTATTACTTTTTTCTTCCTATTTTTCTTCTCTGGTTTAAATTGCATATTTTATATGATTACATATTATGTTTCCTTAGTGTATAAATTATACTTTAAAAAATGGTGATATCTCTAGTGTTTCTAATATAGATCTTAAACTAAGCTATTTCCACTTTCAAATACAGGAGGCTCCATCTTACCTACAGTTTCACATTCCAATTATCCAAAGTGAACCTTGATCTAGCAAAATTAAAATTCCAGAATTAAGTGTTTTAAATATAACTTATTATAGTAAATTGCATAATTTTATTAGTAGTTATTATTAGTATCTTACTGTACCTAACTTATAAACTAAACTTTATCATAGGTATGTATGTATGTAGGAAAACATTATATCTAGATTTCAGTACTATCCAAATTTCAGGCATACACTAGGGGTCTTGAAATGTGTTTTCATGCATATGGGTGAACTTCTGTAACAATGCTATAAGGTAATAGAGGTAACTTTTACAGAGTGTTGTCAATTCAGGCTTCTCATATTCTAGCCTTTGTTGTCAATCATTTTATTTATGCTCTAATCTTCTAATACATTGATAATATTCTCATTTAAGTAATTATCTTTTAGGCCAATTAAGAATAAAAATATTTTATATTTTCTTTTCTTTAAAATACTTTCTTCCTTTGTGTAAATCCAACTTACCTATTTCTGACTTATATGTTTTTTTCTACTGTCTAAGTTCTTTAAGAACAATATTTCTTGCAGAATGTTTTGTATTTGATAATTCCTCAATTTTTGTTTGTAGCACTTTTAAAAATATTTTTGCTGGCTATAGAGTTCCAAGTTAATGTTTTGTTTCTGTTTTTTTTCTTCACACTTTAAATATTCCAGTGCACTTTCTTCTTGTTTGGTTTCTGGTAAGAATTTACTGGGCTGGAGATGTGGCTCAGCGGTAGCGCGCTCGCCTGGCATGCGTGCGGCCTGGGTTCGATCCTCAGCACCACATACCAACAAAGATGTTGTGTCTGCCGAGAACTAAAAAATAAATATTAAAAATTCTCTCTCTCTCTCTCTCCTCTCTCACTCTCTCTTTAAAAAAAAAAAGAATTTACTGAAATTATTATTATTTCTCTATAGGTAAAGTTTCACTTAAAAGATTTTTATCAAGATGTTTTTAGAATTTTGCCTTTGTCATTGGTTTTCTGCAATTTGAAAATGATGTATCTCTACAGGGACTTTTCATTATTCTGTTTGGTGTTCTCGGAACATTCTGGATTTGTTATTTGGCATGTCTCAGTAATTTTGGAAAGTTCTTAGGCATTTTTACTTCAAACGTGGTCATGTGTCACTTAACAAGAGGAATAAATTATAAGAAATGCATTAGATAATTTCATCATTGTGCAAATATAAGAGAAAGTATATTTACACAAATAAAGATACCTATGATCCCACTAGTCAATATAATCTTAAGGGACTCTGTTGTATATGTGGTCCATCATTGACTAAAATGTCCTTAGGTTGTGTACGACTATATTTCTCTTCTTATTTTTTCTTTCTTCTTTCTCCAGCCCTCCAATTATACCTATTTTTTATATTGACTCACAGCTTTGGGGTTTTGTGATCTGTTGATTTATGTGTTTTTGTTCCTCTTTTCCTTTTTCATTTTATATTGTGCAGTTTCTATTGACCTATCTGTAAGTTCACTTATTCTCTCCTTGGGTATGGTGAATCTGCCCATGATTGCATCGAAAGCATTCTAATTTCTGTTTTGTTTTTAGCATTTCATTTTGATTTTCTTAAGTTCTCTTCTCTTTAATTACATTTCTTTGTAAGGTACTTCACAATCTTTTTATACTTAGAATCACAAGTCAGCAAGATGCTCATGTCCATTCTAGATTATTACCATGCCAACAAAAATGGACAACATGAGAAATATGGCACTAAGGAGACTGTAAATTGAACACTCTACAGTATGAGAGCTGAAATAAGAAAGCAGAGTGTTGCCTTGTTAAACCTCATTTTGAAACATGAATGGTTGGCAATACAAATACTTATCCATTGTATGCATGTCTATGAATTTTTGCAAAAAGATAGAGCTTGGTTTGTGAGTTACAACTAAATGTTTAGTGAACAAGTAAATGTATTAATATGGAATGTGCAAATAATGATCAGTTGGACTTACTAATCACATATCAACAAAGTACTGATATTCTGAATAGACAAGGAACACTGAAGCTCAACATCAAAAAGCCAAAATCTAATAAGAAAAAGTAAAAAGGAGCCGAACTTTTTTATAGACAATTTGTAGAAAGAGATGCAGGAATGGCCAATACACATATGAAAAGATGCCCCAGATTATATTAGCTTTAGGATTCTGCCAATTAAAAGCACAATGAGATCCTATAAGGTACTACTAGAATAGCTAGAACAAACAAAATAAAATAAACTAAATAAACTATGAATACCAAGTGTTATCAAGGTTTCAGAATAACTGGATAGCTCTCAAACTGCTCGTGGAAATGAAAAATATATAACCCCTCTAAAAATACAGATCATACAGATCAGCAGCTTGCTTGACAGTATAATTTACCCTAGAAAAATACCAAAACTTAGGTTGAAGAAAAACCTAAACATAAATATTTATAGGTGCTCTATCCCTAATCATCAGAAAATGAAATATTTCAACAGGAAAATGTTTCAAACCAACTATGACATAGCCATTCAATGGAATACTACTCAGCCACATAGAGAATAAATCACTAATACATTCCATAATATGGATGACTCTCAGAGGCAGTATGTTGTATGAAAGGAACCAGTTAAACTCTTACAGATACCATATGATCTCATTTATATGGCAATCTCGATAAGGTAAAATTACAAATAGAGGAACAAGTTCACCAGGGGAGAGCTAGTGAGGGATGGTTTCACTACAAAAAGGTAGCCAGAGCAATTTTTGGAGATTATGGAACTTTTATATATTTTGGTATAGGTATTAGTTACATAAATCTATGTGTTAAAAGTCACAACTATGCATCAAAAAAGTCAGTTTCACAGTATTTTAAAATATTAGGGTCATAAAAATTCTATTGGTAGAAACACTAAATTTAATACAGTCATTCACTGCATACTTTGTTAAGATCATATTTCTAGTGACGCTGTAATCATCTGGGTTTCTGTAAGTATATTCTATGATGTTAACACAAATTAATTGCCTAATGATTCATGGAATGTATCTCTGTCCTTAAGCCTTACATGACTGTTTATCTTATAAATCTTAGTCTTTTCCCCTTTTTTCATGTACTAAGAATGTTTGAACATATCCAAATTCTCTATTAGTGAAAAAAATCAATCTATGTTGTTTATATATGTAAAGTAAGTAAAATTTTGATAACTTCTTTCAGTTCTTGGGACATTTTTCTGCAACATTGTATACACAAAGAAATGTGGTTTAGGTCTATTGCCTAATCTCATGGTTCAAGCAATTAATACTTGATTAAAGTTTTGAAATTCTCCTTAAATAGTATAAAATAGTCTTAAATGTATCCCGAGTATGAGAATTTTTTTTCCTGAGTTACAGTTTTTAAAAACAATTCATGCTATATTTCTTTCTTACAAAATGACTCTTTTTTCCTTCATCTTGAATTTTAAGTGTATGAATGGTTTTCTTAACACAATGTCATCCTTATCATGCACTATGTGAATGTATTGTTGATAATGAGAGGGCTTAGAATTCCAAATGGGGTTTAGGATACCAGCTCTTTGAGTGCGGACCCAAAGGACCCACAAACTGCTAATTGTAGATTTCCTTTTTTAATAGGGTTTTTTTTTTTTTTTTTTTTTTACAGGACTCTACCTACCTAGAAAAGCTTTATTGAAGCTGGGATGGCAAGTAAATGTCAATGGCTTTTTTAAAACAAACTTTTATATCATCTCCTAAACAATTACCTTTCAATTTCTCGAAGAGTAACTTTGGGAAAATCAAGGAATCATAATGCTTTGCTCAAAGGAGAAATCCTTCACCCTTATCATATTTTTTATATGTTTGAAATTTTTGATACAAATTTTCTTAGCCTACACTTTAATAAAATTATTTTCCCTCCGACTTTTTCTCTTAGGTGCTTTAAAGATAGTCCATTTAGATTAACCAAGTACTTATATATAACAAGTATTTTTTAGCCCATGTGGCTTCTGTTTTATCTTCATTTTATTGTTCTTGCTTTCCATCTTATATATAGTCACAACATTTTCAAAAAGGCTAATTTATCCTGACCTAAGTTTACTAAGTCTTGCATTTTTAGATTCAGACATGTCTAATAATACATTTGTACATGTACATTTATTTTTCAAGTGTTATAAAACTTCTCTAATAATTGCTTAATCACTCTTTTTAGGTAAATTTCTCATTTGTTGTACAAATGCATTAGTTCTCCTCATATAATTTGTGAAATTTGCTTTGTTTCATTAATAAGCCACTTTGCCTTTGCCAGGAAAACAGAAAAACTGTACAAGGGAGTAAATGGGTGAACTTTAGCAGAATTAAGATCAGATATTTGGGTAGAGCCATTAATGATGAGCCTATTTTCTCATCTCTCAAGTACAAACAATAAATTTTGTCTTGTAAGATATTAAAGATTTAGAAACAACAAAAGGAATAAGAAAAGGAATAAGAGAAGGATCACTCAGTGGCTGGCAGTAGTAGGCTCAAAATGGTTATGATTGGAAACACTAATACCTTCTGCAATCCACAGAATTTTTTTTTTCCTGAAAGAGAACTGAGCTTTCAACATTTTTTCCCCTAGCATCCAAGAAAACTTTGTTCATGCAATATATGTTTACATACTGCTATTCTTTGGGTCTGAAACGTACCCCAAAGGCCAATGTATTAAAAACATAGTTCCAAGGTGGTACTACCTGGAGGACATCTCCCTGCAATGCCATGTACTCCCACCATGATGTGCCACCACAGGCCCAAAGCAATGGAGCTAATGGGTTCTATTCTGTGACTCCAAAACTGTGAGCCCAAATGCACTTTTTCTCTTTAGATGATTTACCTCAGTCACTTGTTACAGTAATATAAAGTTAACATACATAAAGATTTTCATCCTTAAAAGTCATGTAATTGCCATATTGAAAAAAATGCCCAGAAAGACTGACAATAAAACTATTAGGTCTGTAATCCCAGCTGCTCAGGAGGCTGAGACAGGAGGATAACAAGTACAAAGCCAACCTCAGCAAAAGCTAGGTGCTAAGCAACTCAATGAGACCTATCTCTAAATTTAAAAAAATAAAAAATAGGGCTGGGGCTAGGGATGTGACTCAGTGGTTGAGTGCTCCTTAGTTCAATCCATGAATCAAAAACAACAACAAAAATTAAACTTCAAAGTGATCAGTATTAGATTTTAATTAAAACCTAATGGCTATAGACATTTCAGGGTTGTCTATAGACTTTAATTTTATATAAACTTTTATTGACATTTTTATTTTAAACCTTGGATTTCTTTCTAAACAAACATAATGCTTTTGGTCTTAAGCAGGTTTTCTCTTATGGCATGAAAAATAATTTACATTATAAATTTTAAATTATTTAAAATTATAAAATTAATTTTAAATTTTATTTTGACTTCTCAAAAATTTCAGTCTTGTTTTTCCTTAGAGAACACAAATCCAAGACTTCTAATTTAAAAAAAATTTTTCAAAATATGCATGTTCAAATTAGTCACTAACATCACCAAGAGAGACTTTTATTCTCAAAGGTTTATTTCCTGTGAAGTAGAAATTTTGCTTTTGATTATTAAAAAAAAAGTTAACACATTTTTTTGGCATTTTCTTCAAAGAGAAAAGGTCAAGGGAAAATAAGACTATTTCAGAGTCAATGGATTTGTAAGTATTGGTTGCCTAAGAAATTTCTATGCATTTTTCACACTCTACCACAGGGTGGAGTATTGCTTTAAATATGGACCCAATTCTACCTTTTAGTCCTAACTAGATTAACTGTATTTTTTAGGTAATTGTGAAATAAAGTTTTAGTAAATGTTGGAAGGGTTTTGAACACTAAAATTTTAATCAATATAGGAACTTCTCTGAATTACTATTTGGGTATGATTAAGAACCAATATTAAGCAAATATTTCATTAATTGGTACCCGATAGAAGAAAACAAAAGAATTTATTCTAATCATGTGAAGATTTTATGACATAGGGCCATTAAATGGTATTTAACTTTCATGTGATTGCATATTTTTTCCCTCAAAGACATGAGTCATGCTACAGCCTCCTGTTTGACAACTCTATTCTTGTATATGTGTATTGTGTGATCATGCACAATCTGTGTTAAAAAGATTTTTTAATGCTATTGAGCCAATATGAAAATATATCTGCTCTCATGAACTGCTTTAGAATCATCAGGTTGAGAACTGAACTTACAACTAAACAAAGTTCATTTAGTGACATTAAATAGTTCCTACCTGAGGTAAAAGCAAAGGGATCTTCCTTTCAATTTTTCAGTACTTATTTTAATTCAGCTGCCCCAAAGGTCTCTTCAGAAGCTAAGGCTACTTGAAGGAATTTTTATGGACTTCATATTCATGAAATTACATCTCCATTACCTATCTCTACCTGACTACCATTGTTTTTCAACATGCTAGTGGCAGGAGCTCTGACTGGGCAGCAGCACAAATACTAATGCAAGTCATATGTGAAAATGAAATATAAGCCTATATAGTATCTTGGAGTTCACATCTCAAGACTTCTAGGAGAGGGTATTGAAATGTCTGAAGTACTGTGCATGACTTAGACACAAAAATGTTTCAGATCCCCTCTCTCAATTTATCTATTCTTTCAAAACATTCCAAGTTTTGAGCATTGGATGAAACTAAATAAATAGAAAACCTTCCATAGCTCCCTACCTCATCCCTCACATGTATGAGAAGCTAAGGTTTAGATAGGAATGGATGGTAAATACAAATTTGAAAATAAAAACATAACATTCAAAATCATTAGTTCAGAATTAAAATGTTCTTTGATTTTGTTTTTATAATTTTTAAGTCCCCCAAAAACTAAATGTTTAGTTTCAACACGTAAACAACTTTTTTGATTGAAATGTAATGCACATAACATATAATTGATTCAAAGTGTATAATGTGAGGTATTACATTTTTTTACATATGTTGATCAATCTTGCATTGCTGGGATGAACCCCACTTGATTGTGGTGCACTATCTTTTTAGTATGTTTTTGTTTGAGATTGGCCAGGATTTTATAGAAAATTTTTGCGCCTATGTTCATGGGTGATATTGGTCTGAAATTTTCTTTCCTTGATGTGTCTTTGTCTGGTTTTGGTATCAGGGTGATGCTAGCCTGACAAAATGAACTTGGAAGAGTTCCCTCCTTTTCTATTTCATGGAATAATTTGAGGAATATTGATATTAGTTCTTCTTGGAAGGTCTTGTAGAATTTGGCTGAGAATCCTGGTCCTGGACTTTTCTTAGTTGGTAGGCTTTTGATGGCATCTTCTATTTCCTTGCTTGAAATTGATCTGTTTAAATTGTGTACGTCCTCCTGATTCAGTTTGGGTAGATTATATGTTTATAGAAGTTTGTTGATGCCATTGAGGTTTTCTACTTTATTGGAGTATAAATTTTCAAAATAGTTTCTAATTATCTTTTGTATTTCAATAGTTTCAGTCATGATATTTCCTTTTTCATCATGAATTTTAGTAATATGAATTTTCTCTCTCCTTTTCTTTTTTATCATGGCTAAGAGTTCATCAATTTTATTTATTTTTTTAAAGAGCCAACTTTTCTTTTTGTCAATTTTTAAAATTGTTTCTTTTGTTTAAATTTCATTAATTTTAGCTGATTTTAATTACTTTCCTGTCTTCTACTACTTTTGGTGTTGATTTATTCTTTTTCTAGGGCTTTGAGATGTAATGTTAGGTCATTTATTTATTGACTTTTTATTCTTTTAATGTATGAGCTCAACGCAATGAACTTTCCTCTTAGTGCTGCCTTCATACTGTCCCAGAGATTTTGATATGTTATATGGGTGTTCTTATTTACCTCTAAGAATTTGTTTATCTCTTCCCTGATGTCTTCTGCTACCCATTGCTCACTCAATATCATATTATTTAGTCTCTAGGTGTTGGAGTAGCTTTAATTTTATCATTGATTTCTAGTCTCATTCCATTATGATCATAGAATACAGGGTGGTACCTCAATTTTTTTTGTATTTTCTGAGAGTTGCTTTGTGGCATAATATATGGTCTATTTTAGAGAAGGATCCGTGTGCTGCTAAGAAGGTATATTCGCTCGATGATGGATGAAATACTCTCTATATGTCTGTCTAAATTATTGTTTGTATTATTGAGATCTATAGTTTCTTTGTTTAGTTTTTGTTCGAAAGATCTATCCAATGGTGAGAGAGGTATGCTAAAGTCACCCAGTATTATTGCATTGTGATCTATTTTCAACATCTTTAGAAATTAGAGAAATACAGATGAAAAGTACTCTAAGATTTCATCTCACTCCAGTCAGAATGGCAGTTATCAAGAATACAAGCAATAGTAAGTGTTGGAGAGGATATGGGGGAAAAAAGTACACTCATACATTGCTGGTGGGACTGTAAATTGGTGCAACCAATTTGGAAAGCAGTGTGGAGATTCTTCAGAAAACTTGGAATAGAACCACCTTTTGACCCAGCTATCCTACTCCTTGATTTATACCCAAAGGACTTAAAATCAGCATACTATAGTGACATAGCCACATCAATGTTTATAGCAGGTGAATTCACAATAGCTGAACTGTGGAACCAACCTAGATGCCCATCAACAGATGAATGGATAAAGAAATTGTGGTATACATACACAATGGAATATTACTCAGCATTATAAGAGAATAAAATTGTGACACTTGCAGGTAAATGGTTGGAATTTGAGGATATTATGCTAAGTGGAGTAAGCCCATTCAAAAAAACTAAAGGCTGAATGTTTTCTCTGATTAGTGGATACTGATCTATGATGGGAGTCATGAGAAGAATGGAGGATCTTTGGATTGGGCAAAGGGCAGGGTAGGGAAGAGTTATGAGGATAGAAAAGATGGTGGAATGAAATAGACATCGTTACCCTAGTTACATGTATGATTGCATGAATGGTGTGTCTCTACACCATGTACAGAGAATTGAAATGTTGTGCTCCATTTGTGTATGATGAATTGAAATGCATTCCGCTATCATGTACAACTAAGAAGAATATATATTTTATATATATATATATATATATATATATGAAAAAAGTGTATAATACAGTAGCATTTAGTGCATTCACAGTGCTGTTCATCACCCATCTTAGTTTCACATTTTTTTTAAGTCACCCCAAAGGAACACTTTGCAGTCATTAAGTAATACCAACTGTACATTCTCTTCTCTTTTCTGCCTATACTCCCCAAACACTAATTTGTCTCTATGGATTTGCCTATTATGAATATTTCATTAAAAAGACAACAAATGATATGTGACCTTTGGTGTGTGACTTCATTTAGTCTATTTTCAGGGCCCATGCATGTTGTAGCATGTACCAGAATTTTATTCCCTTTGAAGGCTGAATGATATTCCATTATATGTATATACTACATTTTGTTAATCTGCCAATGCATCTGCCAATGGATACTTGGATTGCTTCTACCTTTTGGCTATTGTGAATAATGCTGTGATGAACACTGACATAGAAGAACCTTTATGACTCCTTGTTTTTAATTATTTTAGTTATACACCTAAAGGTAGAATTACTGGTTGTATGGTGATACTCTGTTAGATTTTTCAAGACCTGACAAACTGTTCTGTCCAGCTGATGTGTCATTTTAAATTCCACTAGCAATGTACAAAGGCTCCAAACTTTCCATATTCTCAGTACTTGTCTTCCTTAAAAAAAAAAAAACACACTATATTTATCCTAATAATTATAAAATTATATCTCAATATAGTTTAGATTTGTGTTTCCTTAATAATTAATGATGTTGAACATCTTTTCATGTATTAATAGTCATTGGTATGTCATCTTTGGAGAAAGATCTGTTCAAAATCTTTGATCATTTTTAATTAGATTGTCTATTTATTGTTGATTATTAGGAGTTCTTTCTATATCTGGATATAGAAAGCCTTATTGAATATATATAGCCTTACTGAATATATGACTTGCAGATATTGTCTCCAATTCCATAGATTATCTTTTCACTTTCTAAATAATGTCCTTTGAAGCGAAAAGTTTTCTTAATCTTTATAAAGTCTATCTTTTTCTTTTGTTGCTTGGGATTTTGATGTCAAACCTAAGAATTTATTGCCAATAGTGAGGTCATTGAGAATTAATAGTGGCAATATTTTCTTCTAATAGTTATTTTAGGCTTTAAGATGTTGTTTTATTCTAAGTTAATTTTTGTAAATAAAGATAGAATATTCTGGCTGGGTGTGGTGGCACACGCCTGTATTCTCAGCAGCTCAGGAGGCCAAGGCAGGAAGATCTTGAGTTCAAAGCCAGCCTCAGCAAAAGCAAAATGCTAAGAAACTCAGTGAGACCCTGTCTCTAAATAAAATACAAAATAGGGATGGGGATGAGACTCAGTGGTCGGGTGCCCCCGAATTCAATCCCTGGTATCCCTCCCCAAGCCAAAAAAATAGATAGGATATTCTTTTGTTTGTGGTTATGCCGTTGTCTTGCCTGCTAGATGATCTTGGCACTTTTGTTGAAAATCAATTGTTCATCAAATTTTGTACTTCTATCTGGACTCTCAGTTCTATTACATTGATCTGTTTTTTATCCTTATGTCAAATACCACATTATTTTGAATAATGTAACTTTGTAGTAAGTTTTGAAGTATGAGCCCTCTAGGTTTGGTTTTCTCTTTCAATACTCTTGTCTCTTTAGACCCCTTGAAATTCTACAAATGTTAGAATTGTCTTTCCCATTTCTGTAGAAAAAGGGTACTTGGAATTTTGATAGGAATTGCATTGAATCTTTGGACTGCTTTGGGAGGAGACATAATCTTAGAGTCTTTTTCAATCCATGAAAACAACATGACTTTCCATTTATTTTGACCTTTCTAATTTTTATTAATGCAGTAACAAAAGCAATAATATTGCAATTATATTTATCTTTAGAATTACCTTCACTACTGTTGTTTATTTCTTTATACAGCTTCAATGTAGTGTTCATTTATTTCATCCTGAAAGATTCCCATTAGCATTTCTCACAGGGCAAATCTACTAGGAATAAACTCCTTTACCTTGTTTAGTTAGAAATGAATTAATTTATTCTTTATTTTTGAAGAGCAGTTTTGCCAGTTGTAGAATTTTGCGTGTGTTGGAGCATGTGTTTCAGCATATAGAAGTATCATCCCAAAGTTTTTGGCTTCTTGGTTTTAATGGCAGATTCTTTCTAATTAGATTATATTTGCCTAAATTCCCTTAATTTAGGTTAAATTTTGCAAGGGGGCAGATTATTAAACTTGGGATGCATTTTTCATTCTTACCATGAGCATTAGCTCCCCTACCTCCCTCCCTTTTCTGAGGTAGTGGGGATTGAACTCAGAGCTTTTTGCATGCTAGGTAAGCACTTTATCACTAAGGTGTAACTCCAGCCCATGCCTCATTTATCTCTCCTTTAATATAGTCAAGTATCAAACTCTGCTTCTAAAATTTATGTTCTAAAGTAACTTTAAAAATTCAGAGAATGGAGGAGAATCTTTTAGTATTCTAATTTTTAATTTTATATGTTAATGCTTTTACTTATCATATTTTTTAAGTTTAATAATAATTTTAAGAAATTTAATAATTTTTTAAAGTTTAATCTTTAGTTTTAGTTTTGCAGTAAAATTGAGGAGAAAGTGCAGGGAGTTTACACAAACACCTGTCCTCACATGCACAACTTCTGCATTTTGTACCAGAGTAGTACTTTTGTTGCAATCAATGTACCTACATTCACATATCATTATCACCCAAGGTCTATACTTTACAGTAGGGTTTACACCCTTGATTTTGTACATTATATAAGCATTGAAAAATTGTAGCATCACACAGGATGGTTTCACTACCCTATATATCCTATGCTCTACCTATATCCTTCCCTTTCCACTAATCACTAGTTTGGTTTTAGTGTTTCCATATTTTTGTCTTTTCCAAAATGTTATGTAATTGGAATCATACAGTATATAGAATTTCCAAAGTTTCTTCTTTCATGTCACTATGAATTTAAATTTTCTCCATGTCTTTTCATGGGTCAAAAACTTTTTTAGTTCTCAATGTATATTCTTATCTAGGTGCAGCTCAATTTATCTACTCACCTACAAAGGGTATTTTGATTTCTTCCATTTTAAAATTTGTTTTTTTCTTATTGTTGAGTTTTAAGAGTTCTTTATGTGTGTTAGATAAGAGTTCTTTTTCAGATGTGTTCTTTGCAAACACTTTCACAGTTTGTCACTTAATACTATCTTATATTGTCTTCTATGAAACAAATTTTTAATTTTAATGATTGATGGATCAATTTAATTTTTAAATATTGAACCAGTCTGGCATGCTTAAGACAAATCACCCTTGGTTATAATAATTCCTTTTTTTCTTGTAATTTTTTTGTTTGATTTTCCTGTTAGGGTAATGTTGCCCTCAGTAAATTAAGAAGTATTCCCTCTGCTTCTATCTTTTAGAAGAGATTGTACTGAATTGGTATAATTTCTTCCTTTGATGATGTTTGAGAGAGTTCCACAGTGAACTCAACTTGGTGCCTCTATTTGGAAGATTATTTTTTAGTTTTTAATAATTAAATGCCTTTATCAGTTAAAATATAGATTATGTTTTCTTTGATGGGAGTTTTGGGAAAATGGTCTTGTTGAAGGAATTGATCCATTACAACGAAGTTATCTAATTTTAGGTCTTAGAATTCATAATATTCCTTTTAGTGTCTACAGGACTTGAAGGAGGATCCCCTCTTTGATTTCTTATATTTATAATTTGTGTCTTCTATCTCTTTTAACCTGGCTAGAGGACTATTGATTTTATTGTTTTTGAAAGAACCAGCTTTTGAGTTAACCTATTTTTTAAGAATTTGGGATCCCTGAAGAAATAACAGAGCAAAGCATATATAAAATCACCAATGCATCCTAACAACTCAAGAGGCTGGGGTAGGAGGATTGCAAATCCAAGGCTAGCCTCAGCAATTTAATGAAACTCTAAGCAACTTAGTGAGTCCCTGTCTCAAAATTAAAAAAAAAAAAAAATTAAGGAGAATTAGGGATGTAACTCAGTAGTAGTAGAGCACCTCTGCTTTCAATCCTTAGTTTAAAAAAATTCAGTTAAGCAGTCTTCCATTTGTAGAAAATGAAATATTTGAATTAACATATGGTGGCAGGGATTGTTGAAGAAGGTAATTCTAAGGTCAATTTGCAGAAATAAATGAAAAAGGGATGATGATAAAGTCAGGGATTCCTGTGAGAATGATTTTCTCATTGTCTGTCTAAATAGTTCGGTTTCTGCACTAAAAAGCAGCTTTGGGAAAAGAAAGGTAGAAACAAACATCTGAGTCATTGCAGCTCATTTCAACATGAATTTATTAAATCCTAACTAAAATAATTCTCTCCTGTGTTAGAGATAATCTGAGGACAAAAGGAATATGTAACTAGGGAAATGACCTGAACAGGGCTAATCCTGATAGGTGACAAGTTTGAGAATTCATGTGCTTTATGTTATGGCAGGAAAAAACAATAATTCTGATGACTAGAGCACAGAGGTAAGGTAACATACAGAATCAAGATGATTACAAATTTTCAAGCCTGGGATACTTAATCCTGGGAAAATGAGAATGTCTGTCATTTTTATAATCTAACAATGCTACTAATTCTTGTGTTAAACTTAAAATTCGGAAAACCTTGCCCACTGAGAAATACCTGGATGTTACAAAGTATGTAACAGACATACTTAATAACATTTCTCAGTTTATATCAACTCGGGGAGATAAGGCATGGAAATTTAAAAGAAACGATAGAATAATTAAAATGTGTTACTATATATCTACTATAATTCCAGAAAAATAAGAAAAAAGGAGATGTAACGTTTGAAAAAGTGATGGCTACAAATTTTCCAAAATTAATGGAAAACATGAATTCTTTTACAACTTTATTAGAGAGTTTAAAGAGGCAATTAGTGCATTTTTTTCTAATTTTCATATACTCTCCCATTTTCTCATTATTAAATATTTTTACTTTGTCAATGCATAAAATATCGACATTGTTATCCTTATTATCATTGGAATGTAAATAAAATCAACTACATAAATGTGCTTTGTAAAATATAAAACAATATATTTTTTTTAGTTCCTTTATCCCTTTTTTCAAACCTTGCTTTTTAATTTCTCCCTTATTCAAAGCATAATTGGGTTTTAGAAAGATCAGAGCAGGTACTTCATATTTAGCCTATAAACTCTTTTCTGTTAATGCCAATCATTAAGTTATTTTCACTTATACATATTTCTATCCATAAGATAAAAACTGGCATTTCTGGAATCAATTACAATTAGAACTAATACTGTTGTCTTACCTAAAGAATAAATGCACAATGGCACTCAATTTTATGTTATTACTCATCCTCAAAAACCCTAGCTAATAAGTACCAAATATTGATGGCTTCACTGATTTTCTTTTGAACAGTAAGAAAATGTTAGATATTCCATTTCTTTCTTTAAGTGGTAGAATTTATGTCATTGTTCCAACTGCAGGTGGCACTGAGTGACTTGTCAGTTCTGCTCCTGGTTATTCTTTCTTACCCTGGAAGTGTACAGAATACTACACATCATGAATCATGCTGAACAAAAAGTATGATAAATATTTCCTTTGAGGAAAAAGTTTCATGTGGGAAACCATTTTCTCTTTTATCTATTGTGCTTCTCAGAGTCCAGCCAGAACCACAGCTGTTTAATTTATTTGATATATCTTGGTGTCTAGCATGGTGACGTGAACATATAGACATTTGATAAATGTTACATCATGATAATTGTGGCTATCATTATTAAGGTGGTTATGGAACCTATTCAAAGAATTCGATGCCATGACTTCATGGTAAGATATGTTTTGTCTCTAGATTTCTCCCTTAATAGAGGCCTTGAATATGCTATATTTGTTTAAATAATCAGAGAGACATAGGAAGGAATTAAAGGACAACTGGTCTATGCACATTATTTTACATGAGACGAATAGGAGAACAGGGAGGTTTGACTTGTTCAATATAGAATGTGAAGTCAGTTCCAGATATGGGATAAAGAACTAGGTTTTCCAATCCAAGTTTTCCATTATACTGAAACTAAAATTTGCTTTTGCTATTATACAATGGTAATTTACAGCTCTTACTCAAAAATCATGTTTTAGAATTATGCTTTGGAATTCACAATGGAATACAAAGAATAAAGAAATGAAAATAGTTTGATATGATATGTTTCCTCCTAATTTGGAAATTTTGACAGAGTGGGTGGGCCCACTCCATTTTATCAGGCATTATTGAATAGTTATAAAATCCAGAGCTAAGAAAATACAATTAAGTCTAGTTGGGTAGCCAGTTTTAAACCCAACTGAAAAAAAAATCCCTGACAATTAAAGTGATGAGAATTGAGAATTTCAGGGATTGTGTTAATATTTAGTATGTTAAGAATTAAAAAAAATAGAGGTTTACATCCCTGGTGGGACAACCAGTGCTGAAAGCAAATCTCCTTTATGTTGATCTGGGTATCAATTTCTGTTGAAGAATTGGGATCTCATAATACAGAATATCATATGTATTCTGACATTAATGATTTTCATCAGCTGAGGCAAAGAGATGCTGTTTGAGATGAAAATCTGAACATCCTAAAGCAGGCTTGATGCAAAATGCAGCTACCACAACAAACCTCAAAAGACGCTTGTTCATTTGGTTAATTTTGTAGCCAAGAGCTTTATTTCATAATTCTGGAAATGAACCAATTCCCTGTTCCCTCACTACATTTCAACACTGAATAAATACAATGCTGGACTTGGCCCACTGAAAACAACCTGCTATCACTCATGCAGGCAAAGCCAGGGACTCTGAATTGATTTGGTCCTCCTTCTGGGTTGTGGTAGGGAAAATAAACGCACACAATGACTTATGACTGTTTCTTCAGGTGACTTGCACCTTGGCTGACTTGATTTGTGCTGATGGGACCACGGAGAGACCTTCATCTGCTTCCCAGCAACCAAAGGTCAAGCTATTTTCATGCTTTTCTGTCTCATTTTCCTTCCTTCTGGGATTGGTGCTATTCTTACAGGCTTTATATTATTGTCACACCTACTTTTTTAAAAAAACCCATTTTCACTTTTTTATTATTGCAGGTCCTTTTAAAATACAGTATAAACCGTTTTAATTGTTCTACAGAAGAATTCTTGTATCAAGCCTTTTCTTCTCTCTGGTACCAACCTAGCCAAACCACTCAGTATTCCTCAAAAGTATAAGACTCTATCTCATTTTGGTCTTGTGTATGATGCTTCATTTGCCTAGAATTTCCATTCCTCTGTGCCTGAATGATTTCTATTACCCTTTAAGACTTAGTGTAACCATCACATCCTCCAGAAAACTTTCCCTGGCACATTCGGTCTGGATTAGGTGCTGCGACATTATTTACTTCCAAAGTAAACACTGCCTTGGCTCACCCCTCCACTCCTCACGCCGTGGTACTATTGCCATTTTACTGCTCTCAAGTAGCCTGCCACCACCCCAGAAGCCAACTTGGAGCTATCACTGGCTTCTTTTTCCTTCTGTTGCCTATGCCAGGCATAGGGCCTGAGGCATAGTATCACATAACATAGGAAAGTTGAATAAATGGATGGACATGTAGAATAAGATTCAGGTTGTTAATCAGTTAATTTCAATCATGCAATTTATATAAAATAATTATGTTGTATAGAAAGAAGAAAATTCTGTTTAGAATCAGAAGACATGAAAGGTAAGACCTAGACAAGAATCAGCTTCCTCTCATTTCACATTACCTCTCTGACATAAAACTATACTAAATGATTTCTAATGATAAAAACAATTCTTTCAGAGAGATTACTTTTTTTCCCCACATTCCAAGAGATAAATAACTTGGTACTTTCTAGTCAATTGAACAACTATATTGAACCTAATATGTATTTTCCACACTATATAATGTTCATAGTACTTTAAAAAACATGCTCATAGCTCAGATCATATATAGATATTCAAATAGATAAATTTTCTTACCTAACAAAAACTACTTGGCAGAGATCACAAGTTCACATGCTAATATATACAGAGGAAGTGACAACTCAACATGGCCATGGAGAGGAGAGTTGTAAGAAGGAAGTTCACAATTTAAGGGCCAAGGACCAGCAAAGAGTAATAGAATTTTAAAACTGAATGGGTTCTTAGTCTCCAATTTCCTTTGATTTAGAACAGAGTCAGTTGAAGTTTAATGGATTACAGACCAAAAAATTCATGGAGTTCTGCCTAGAATTCAGGATTTTCAGTTTGGTCTTCTTCCTACTATAACATCTGACCTCTTTTGTGACAAACCAAAGCTACCAGCCAGTAGTGATAAGACACCTGTAAAGCCAAGAGTAGAACAACAATAACAAAAGGTCAAGTCAAATATCTTGAGAAACACATAACTCAAAAGTCCAGCTAGATATCTTAGACAAAAATTCAGATATTCCTAATGCTACATGAAGTAAATATTTACTTCTTAATTTTTCTGTTTAACGTTACCTTTTTTTAATAAGAAAAAAAATTTCCTCAATGAACTATTTCTTCCAGACTTTCATAGTTGGTAGCTTAAATGGAACCTCTTTTTTCAGGAGCAATCTTATTGCTAATTTGTGTATTTCTACATTTATTGCCCTTGAAGATTTGACATTCTTTGTATAATAAACATTACAAAGTAGATAAAAGAATTTTCTCCTGTATTATCTTTCAAAGCTCTGAGATATGACTTGTTAAAGATTTCATCTATTGTATGATAATATGTTTATACTGTATTTTAGTTAAATATTTGAAGGATACATTTTTCTCTCTCTGACAGCGTGAACCTTTTCTTTTACCTGCTAAGATTACTTCTGAGCTATTTAAACCTCATTTCCAATCCCTTCAAATGCATGGTTATTGCTAGGCTTTTGGCAGGCTCTGTTTCACACAGCTTCCAGGGCCTTGAGCTTGTGAAGCAAGTCCTCTACCAGCTGAACTATATCCCCAGCCCTGAACATAACATCTATTTTTTAAATATCTTTATTTATTTATTTTTATGTGGTGCTGAGGATCAAACCCAGTGCCCTACACGTGCGAGGCAAGCACTCTACCACTGAGCTAAAACCCCAGCCCAGTGACATCTATTTTATGAATATGTGCTGGCTTTGAAAATGGACATCTTTGGATTTGAATATTGACATCATCTCATGTTATCTTGTAATCTAACTTAACACTTCTCTAAGAATCATTTATTCATTGCTGAGACAATTTACACCTATTGCATTTGACTGTTGTGAGGCTAATACAGATATATGTAATATTCTTAGAGTTCATGGTGCTTAGTAAGTGCTCTATAAGTATTAGATATTATCATTGTTATTATTTATTACAAAGCATTCATTCTGCATAATCATTTCCATGTATTTTTTATCTATTGAATTTTTATATGATCTTCCAATATTTTGAAGACTAAAAACAAAATTGCTGTGACCATTGGATCCTTTATTGGTCAATTGATGATAAAAATATATTTGTTTTTTCTTAACTCTGAGCATGGTGACTGATAGATGGATGGATGTCAGTGCTTCTACCTCTACTCTGTACCACTAGATTTCACCATCTGTCTTGAGGAAAGACTTAAAGTTTGTACTTCTTGCTGTCCCAGCTTCTAGCATGTAACCTGGCACTCAGACAAAAAGAAAGGGGAAGGGGAAATTAGGAAAGAAACGCCAAAGAGTTATCTCCAATTTTTTTTTTTTTTACTAAGAATTCTAAGAAACATTGATAGTACTACATGAACATTTCCTTATGTTTCCCCATAATCAAAATACCAAGAAATTATGATTATCACGATCCCTCATTTCATAAATGTAATATGTATTCAATTCTTCTTTAAATTAAGGTGCCAATTGGAAGTTTTTAAAAGTGTATCAAAACAAATGTTCCTTTGTCATGTCTTTTATGCAATTTTTAAAATTCATTCAACCTAAAATTATTGACCACCTACTATAGGGCATGCAATTTGCTAGGTGCTGGGGATGTAAACACAAAATATGATCTCTACCTTCCAGTAGATTATGACTTAATGAAATAGAATGACTGGTAGTAAATCATGATATAACATAGCAAGTGTGTAATTCAATGGCTCTAAATTAGCAATATATCCTGAGAATAAGGTAACTAACACAAGAAGCACTAAGCAGTTGTTCTAACACCAGTTCATTTTTTCTTTGCCATAATGATGAATTTATAAATCACTTTTAGTGAAATTTTATTTTTTCACATTGGAGGTTTTTAAGAAGTCTTGGGAACATTCTTTATGCCTTCCCTTGACTAGTGAACATATTTTCTTTCTAATTCAGATCTGTTTTTTACCTCTATCAGTTATGTTCTTTCAAAATTGGATGGTAAGTTCACTAGCCAGGGGTGAAGGCAGGAGTTAGTGTATGATAAGATCATTGGGGTTGTGAATGTATCAGAAGTTACTCTATATGTGCAATGACAAATCAAATTCAAAATTGCTTATACAAGAAAGATGAGGTTTAGTTCCTCAAGGAAGGTGTCTACTGCTGGTAGAGGATTTGGATGCCACTATGGTGGATTTTGTCACTGTCTCACATGCCTAGTATTTCTATATCAATTTCATTGTCCCTGACAAATGTACCCCACAACACTAAGTAACGGCTATCTGATAGTTTCCAGGCTATCATGATGGAGCAAGGGACCCTTCTATCATTTCCAATACAAAAATACAAAGCAAAACAAAAACATAACAGGTCATCTATGACCGGGAACAATAAAATGTGTAACCAGAAACAGAGTCTAAAAGATGATTAAAAGATGATTTTGGGGGGCTGGAGTTATGGCTCAGTGAGAGAGCACTTGGCCTGGAATGTGTGAGGCCCTGGGTTCAATCCTCAGCACCACAAATAAATAAATAAATTAAATAAAAGATCCATTGGCAACTAAAAATATATTAAAAAGAAAAAAAGAAAGAATGCTGATTTTGGCTCTTGTTCAAACATGGAGTGAACAAGAGAGGAAGAAAGAACGCATCATAGAGGCAGCAGAATGGGTGGTAGGTCAAACAGAACATATCCTGTTCTGGCATCCTGGCATTCAACTAATGTTTATCTGGTGTCTACTACTACTTGCAAAGCACTAGATTTGGTGCTACAATCTGATAAGACTGAATCATTTTAATCACAGAATCTGTAAATTCTCTATGGAGAACAAGAACAGCTGCCCCGTTTCAGGTGAATTGCACTTTGACAGATTTCTGAACCTGAGCACAGCCAACTATCATCAGTCAGAAAATCAGAGCCTCTGTATTCTAATAATAAAAGCTTTCATTAAGAAATTAGGCTTCTTGTAAGTGTTTGAGAGAGCTTTAGAAGGAAGGTCTGAGTGTTGCTGTGGAAAAATTAAGGCACTAAAGCTGCAAATCAGGAGAGTTGGTAAGTATCTCTGTTGCCTGCAGCAGTGCCATGCATGATTCTCATGTGTCCACTGAAAAGCAGTCACCTCCCATCCCTGCCTACAAGTTACGCTGCAACCTCACTGAGAGAATAATGGCTTTAAAACTCTTCTGCTGTTCAAATCTCAAGTGACATTCTCTACAGTGGGGGGAGATTCTACCTGGAACACAATAGGGAAGGGGTGTCTGGGGAGTGTAATGTCTCACCTCTTAGAAGGGTGTGGTTATGAGTTTGAAATAGACCGTCCAGCCCAGCAAGCTCACTGTGTTTCAGGTGAAAGCACATTGGCCAACATTTTCTCAGTAATCCACTCTTGCCAGTTTCTGTGCTCAGCATTTCATATTTTCAAATTGATGCTTTTCAATGGTGCTAGTGGTGGTGTATGAGGCACAGGGAAGGAAGGGTGCAGGAAGGGGAGGGGATTTTTTTTTCTACATTAAGGAAAACAAAAGATAAAAGAAATAAGCAATCCATGCTTTCATAATTAACAGTAACAGTGATGTGGAGGTTCAAATGGAAACCCATGTCATCAGATGACCTCAATTCTGAACTGCACACAATGTTGCCCCTCTAATCTATTCCTACTATGTGCTTGCTGGTTAGGGTAAGGGAGCCAAAGCCAGATTATTTTCACATGTAGTTTCAGTGTAGGTGGTTCTATAATTCCAATGGTGCTTTGAAAGTGTCAGTTGAGGAAATTTAGGAAATGTATAAGACTTAAAGTCCTAAAATATAGATAGACTCTCAAAAGAAATCAGCAATTTTGAAAGAACTGAATAAAAACACATACACTATGAATAGACAGGATTTCTTCTCCAAAATTATTTGAACTGCATGCAAAAAAAAGTAGTATTTTGAAATGGCTTATTGGTAGGATTAATTTTTTAAAATGGGAAATAGATACTCCACAAGAAAACTAAGAAAAATCTATACCATTGTAAATTTAACTTAATGTGAAAGTATGTTTAAATGGAGAAAGAGACTAGTGTGATGAAAATGAAGGACATTTATAAGGGGAGATAAGACAGAAAACTAACTAGAAAAAATGTGCAGGTAATGATGAGAATTATTATGGTTTGGATATGAGGTGTCTCCCCCAAATCCTGTGTTAATGCAGAAATGCTCAGAGATAAAATGATGAGGTTGGGAGAACCATAACCTAATCATCCATCCTAGTTTGCATAGGCTGGGTGGGAATTGTAGGTAGGTGGGGTGTGGCTCAGGGAGTAGGTCACTTGCCCTGGAAGAGTTCATCTTCCCTGAGACACTTTCCCTCTTTCCTCTGAGACTTCCTGGCTGCCATGGATAGAACAGAGCCCTTCTACCACACCCTTCTGTCATACTATTCTGCCTTATCCTGGACCCAGGGCAAAAGGCTCACTTGAATAGGGACTTGTCAGGTATTTTGGTCTCAGTAACAAAAAAACTAAGTAATATATTGATTTTAGAAAGCAAAGAGTAAGCGAATGAGAGGGGGGAAAGGAAGAGAGAGAGAGAGGGAGAAATAGATTGACTATATTTGAAAGATCTGAGTAACATATTTTGGACCCTGGGGTCGGGCAAAGGCATTGTTCAAAGGGCTTAAGTGGAGAAATCTTCCACCCCACTGAGGTCCTTCCCTAATCTCTGCTTGTTAACTTGATTACTAAGTTCTTCACTATGAGTAATAGAATTTATTGTATAATAGATATGATTTTTTTGATTACTGGAAAGAAATGTTGCAGTATAAATATATGTATCTGAAATTTGCTTTATAAATGTATTTCTAATACATTTTTAAATTAGACTCACAATTTTAACAGGACTTTTTACCATATAACATTTTGGATACAGAGAACTGAGAGTCAAATGCTAGGCTACTAAGATAACTCCACTAGCACTCCATGTATGTCATGGTCTCCAGATATGACCTGTATTTTAATCCAGGTACAGATGAGAAAATTGTGCCAAGTATGTGCCACTGGGAGTTAGAAATGTTCTGTTTGGGGTTTTTCTACTTGTACAAGGAGTTGAAATGAGGCTAACCTAGTCCTTGTCAGTGAGGGTTTGAACATCAGGTTTGAAAATGGTAGCCAGACTATCCTATGAGTTCAGGAGAATACAGTTTTAATTATGCTAAATGTCACTTTTGGAGGGTGGATTTAAGAAATGCGATTATTTTTTATTCATGAGGAATATATAAAAAAAACTATGATAAAATGGTATTTTTTTTTAAATCCTCTTGTCAAATTGACTAGAATTTGTATATCCTAACAATAAAATCTTCAAATGTGAGTTAAAACAGAGTAATGCTAATTCAAAACATGTTTTTACTTCAATTTTTGAGAAGGAAAATGAATGGTACTTTTAGAATCAATAGGTTATGGTTAGTAGTTTATACTCAAGTCAGTTGACTCTTCAGTGCTTTCAAAGGAAACAATCTCTAGCTACTCCCAGATTTTATTTTTTTCCAAGTCTTTGAGCATCTTTCTAATCAACTGGTAAAGGCTACATCATGCCAAACTGTCATCATTCTGTCACCCCTAACCACTAAAATCCAAGAGGAAAGCTCTTGCTGAGGTTACTTTGGAAAAAAGACACAAAAGTGTACAAACCCTTCAGCAAAATAAGCATCCTGGCCAGCAGTTAGGCAGCATGTATTCATTGAAAGGCAATGCACCTCCTAACTTCTCTGCTGTCTTCTCCTGGGTTGGCTGCTTCATTGTTACTGGGAAAATGCAAAATATAAATAGGAAGAGCCAGGTAGCAAGGGAATTTGGTAAAGCAATCTTTAATTTCTTGAAGTCTATGTGAAGATAATGCCAAAATCAAAATCCAAAGTGTTAGATGGAATAAACCTAGTCTCTAGATATTTGGCTAAACAAACCCAAAAGCCACTAGCCTTCTAGCACAGTATGGTATGATGGACAGCTCGTGGACATGGCTGGAATGAAAATAGCAGGCATGTCGATCATGCCTGAGGTGAGTGAACAGAAATGTTTATATCCCTGGAGAAAGAGTGTGCAGAGAAGAGAAACAATATTTTTGGCACTCATGAAAGTTTCTCAATTCAGCATATCATATTGAATAAAGGATAATGTGCGTTTGGCAATTGAAATGAAACTTAATGATTCATTAGTTGAGATAAATGTGATTCTTCTTGAAAGAAATTCTGCCTCAGGTTTCAGACATGAGTAATTATGCCAAGAAGCAACTTATTTAATTATAAATCAGATGGGGATGAGTCTGAATAGTGGAAAAGGGAAAAATAGGAAAGTCTTAGAACAATATCTTAGTTTTTAGGTAAGGGTTATAAATTGTTATTGTTTGAAACTAACAGTTTACAAACATGTTATTTATGGTCCTGCTCCAATGAGCACTATTCTATCTGAGCTGGTGTTCTCACCAATAAATCATCTACCAGTCAATTCCAAAATGAAAAGAAAAATACACAAAAACAGACTATGAAAATTTCCTTCAGGCTTTAAATTTGAATACCTAACATGTCGAGTAACAAACAAGGCAAATACATAGGAAACTTAAATGGGATCAGAAGCTCCTGGTTATGGCATCCTAGATGCTTTCATTCTGAGATTTATTTTACATATGCTAAAATGTCTTCAAAATGAGAAATTCATGATGGGAAAACATCATAGGTGGTATAAACTTGGGGCCAGAAAGACATACTATCTATACATGGTACAGAAAGGTAAGGAGGAAGAAGGGAGGGCGTGTGGGAGACAAGAAAGCACTTATTAATATGTGTTACTACTAATAATGTATAAACATGTTATTTTGGAAACTCAATATATTTTGTTTCAGATAATTACAAGTTGCAAAAATGATTTATAATCCTGAAGATTTCTAAGATAGATAGATAGATTTATCCAGAGAGTTGGAAAACAAAGAAAACGAGAGAGGTGTACTCTGGGGAATGAAGTGAAGGTAAAGGAAGAATGCTGTACTGCAGTGTGGTATTACAAACGTTTTAATGGAGGCAGTGTTCTGGTCAAATTGTGGACACAGAACTACTCTGACAATGGTAATCAGGGTATATGTAATAATGGGTAGAATATTGTATTCTATATAAACCAAATTAGAATGGACATAGTCAAAAATTCCTATAGATTATGTCTAACGTAACTGTTCAACTGGGTTTTTGCTTCCAATAACAAAAAAAGATGTTCAAACACGAAATGAATTTTCAATTGGCTTACCTAAGTTTTGTTGCAATTCTTGGTGTGCCAGTGGGCTTTTGCCTTTTCTCCTCTTCTCAATAAGCTATCATGCAAAACAAATAATGAGAGTAATATTATTATAGAGATGAACTTACATTTGTTTCTTTTTTCTGGACATGGTGGTGCACACCTGTAATCCCAGCTACTCAGGAGGCTGAAGCAGGAAGATCACAAGTTCAAGGTCAACCTCATCAATTTAATGAGACCCCCATCACACAAAAAATTATATATTATATACATACACACACACACACACACACACACACACACACGTTCTACAACTGAACTACAGCCCTAGCCCTTTATATATACTAAAACAAATACAAAAATCCAACCTTAAAATATAAAACAAAAAGTAATTTCCATCTTCCCCCCCTTAATATTAAACACTATTTAAAATTTATTTCATTTTTTCTATTTCTTATGATAATATATAGCATAAAATTTACCATACTAATCATTTTAAGTATATATTTTTTGGTACTAAATACATTAATAATGTTGTACAGCCATCACCACTGTTCATCTTCATAACTCGTTTAAAACTGAACTCTGTACCTATTAAACAACTACCCTTTTTCCCCTTCCCCAGTCCTGACAATTGGAAATTTTATTTATATTTTTCAAAGAATCAACTTTTTGTCAATTTTTTCAGTTCTTTTGTTTCAATTTTATTGATTTCAGGTCTGATTTTAGTTATGTCCTGTCTTCTATTGCTTTTGGTGTTGATTTGTTCTTCTTTTTCTAGGGTTTTGAAATGTAATGTTAGGTCATTTATTTGTTGACTTTTTCTTCTTTCAAGGAATGAACTCCCTGCAATGAACTTTTCTCTTAGTACTGCCTTCATAGTGTCCCAGAGATTTCAATATGTTTTATCAGTGACCTCATTTACCTCTACGAGTTTTTAATCTCATCTTTGATGTCTTTTTCAACCCATTGTTCATTCAGTAGCATATTATTTAGTCTCCAGGTGTTGGAGTAGTTTTATTTTTTATTTTATCAATTGTTTTCTAGTTTCACTCCATTATGATCTTATAGAAAACAGGGTAGTATCTCAATATTTTTTGTATTTATTGAGAGTTACTTTATGGCATAATATATGCTTAGATGTGCTGCTGAGAAGAATGTGTATTCACTCATTGAAGGATGAAATATTCTGCCTGTTGTTCCAGCAACTTGGAAGGCTCAGTCAGGAGGATCACAGATTTGAGGCCAGCCTCAGCAACTTAATGCTACCCTGTCTCAAAATAAAAAAGGAATAGGGAGGTAGCTCCATAGTAAAGTGCCCCTGGGTTCAATCCCCAGTATCAAAATAATAATAATGATAATAATAATATCCCAAAATTCACTTAAGATTTTGAGTCTCTCTTGCTTTTGTCTATCTAGATAAAAATTTGCCAATTTTGTTGTTCTTTCCAAATAACTTTTGTCTTACAGATTCTCTCTATTGTATTTCTAGTCTATGCATCATTTATCTGTACTCTAATTTTTATTATTCCTTTGCTTCATTATAACTAGAAAAAAGTAATCCATATATAAAGTAAAAATGTTGATTTGAGATTTACTTTTTAAAATTTAAGCATTTATATCAATACATTTCCCATTTAATCCTGATTTCAGTGCATCTAAAAAGTTTTGGTATGTTGTGTTTTCATTTTAATTCCTTTCTAAGTATTTTCTAATTTCACAGTGATTTCTTCTTCAGAACATTGGTTATGTGTGTTCATTTTCACAATTTTGTGAATTTTCCAACTTCTGTTTTTCACTTCTAAGTTCATCCCCTTGTATCCAGATAAGATATTTTGTGTAACATGTCTTTGAAGGTATATTGAGAATTTGTGGCTTAATATGTGGTCTATACTGTAAAATGTCCCATTTGTACTTGAGAAGAATCTGTATGCTGTTGTTGTTGTGCTCTGCCTATATCTATTAGAATGAATATTTTATTGTTTTAATTTCATTTCTTACTTAAAATCTGTACCTAAAGGTAGAACAGAAGAGGGTTTAAAATTCTTAATTATTGTAGAATTTTTGTACTAAAAAGTTGACATTTTCATTTCCTTTTGTGTATATTCTAGAGTATTCTTGAGCCTTTTCTTTTTTCTTACCATGGGAATTGCACCAAAAATCTTAAATTTAATGCTGTAATTTATATCAAAATATCTTAACATACAAAGATGCTGCTCTTTTACAAATCCAACCCTACCTCTTTTAGGATAAAATATTATATTAATATGTTAATATTAATATATCACAAAATTACTTCTTTAGACATTTTGTGTCCAAAACAATCATAATTATTTTAAATGCATTAGGTTCTTAAATTTTGTAGAAATCAGAACTCTAGGACAACATTAAAAGACTAAACCTGAGAACCATTATAAGCAATTGTCAAAGTAAAACAACCTTTATAATTGCCTATATATTTCCCTTTTTTGAGATTTTTATTTCTACAAACTGCTTTTAGGTATTATTTAGTGCCCTTGATTTGACCCTGTAGGGATTCCCTTAAGACTTTTCTTGCACATTGTCTAGCATTAACAAACTTTATCAGTTTTTGTTTCTTTGGAATGTCTTAATTTATTCTTCACATTTTAAGGACAGTTTGTGGGGATGTAGGGATCTTGGTTGACAGATGTTTTGTTTTTGTTGTTCTCACTTTGAATGCATCAGCACATTTCCTCTTGGCCTGCAGTTTCTTGTTTATTTATTTTATAGTACATGTCATTGAACCCATGGGTGGCACATGCTAAGTAAATACTCACCCACTGAACATCCCCAGCCCTGGACTCCAAAATTTCTGATAAAAAAAAAAATTCTGCTAATAATCTTATCAAGAATTCCACATGATAAAACACTTCTCTTGATTAAGAGTCTCTGTGTTTTGAAAGCTTAATCAGAATGAATCCCAGCATGGGTCTTTTTGCATCTTAATTGGAATTCATTGAGCTTCATCAGTATTTATATTCATGTCCTTCAACAAATAATGGTTCAACAAATTTGAACCATTACTTCTTAAAGTCTTCTTCCAATTTCCCTTTCTTTCCCACTTTTCCTTATGAGACTCCCATAATGGTCTACTTGATGGTAAGATATGTCTCTTAGGCTCTATTTCCTGATTTTAAAAAATCAATGTTTTTCTTTCTATTCCACAAAATTCATAGTTTTTATTATATTTTTAAGTTGATTCTTTCTTCTGTCTATGCAAATCTGCCTTTCTACCCTTCTAGTGAACTTTTTGTTACACTTATTTATGTTTAAAGTTCACATTTTCCCTCTGAAAACACAAGAAAACCAAATAAACAAATAAATTTTAATAAATTTAAATAAATCTCCCACAAAACCCACAATCTCTCAACAAAAGAAACCCACAGAGAGGTAGACAAAAATCCAGAGAAAGATTATAAAAAGCTCTTTATCAAAATATTCAATGAACTAAAAGAAGAGCTAAAGAAGGAATTAAGAGAGCAATTACAGAAGATGAAAGATCAGTTTAATAAAGAAATAGACACAGTGAAAAGAAGCCAAGTAGAACTCCTAGAAATAAAAGAAAAAAAAAATCAAATTACAAACTTACTTGAAGGTATCAATAACAGACTACATGGTGTGGAAGATAGAACTTCAGCCCTTGAAGATAGAATTCCAGGCATTGAAGATAGGCTATATGATCTTGAATACACAGAAGGTGGTTAAAGGGAAAAAAATTATAGAGCATGATCGAAATATTCGAGAACTCTGGGACAACATTAAAAGACTAAACCTGAGAACCATTGGGATAGGAGATAACATGGAGATACAAACTAAAGGCATTAAGAACATTTTCAATTAGATAGTTAACTGAAAACTTCTCCCATATCAGAAATGCACAACCATATACAGGAGGCTTAAAGTCTTCTTCCGAAGAACAAAATAACCCCCAAACCAGTAGAAGATAGGAAATAATTAAAATCAAATAGACCCATCCAAATGAGAAGCTCACTGAGACATATCATATTCAAAATGCCTAACATAGAAAACAAAGAAAGAATATTAAAAGTCACAAGAGAGAAACAATAGGTCACATTTAGAGGCAAACCAATAAGACTTATTTCTGATTGCTCTTACCCTAAAATCAAGGAGAGCCTGGAATGAGATATTCCAAACCCTAAAAGAGAACAACTGTCAGCCAAGCTTACTATCCTCAGCCAAACTCATTTTCAAATTTGAGGGAGAAATAAAAAACATTTCATGACAAGAATAAACCAAGAGAATTCATGAACACCAAAATAGCACTACAAAGAACACTGGAAGAAAAACCTTATACAGAGGAACAAAAATACAATTCCCAAAGCCAACAACAATGGATGTTCAATAGAACAGTAATCCACAAAATGAGAATTAAGACAGGATAAAATATAGCAAAAAGCCAAATGGCAGGAAATCACAAAACAGGTATCCTTAGTAATGCTGAATGTTAATGATCTCAACTCTCTAATTAAAAGACACAGATTAGCAGAATGGATCAAAAAACAAATCCCACTCTATGCTGTATGCTATTTACAAGAGAGACATCTTATAGGCAAAGACACCCACAGGTTGAAGATAAAAGGATAGCAAAAAATATTTCATGTATGTGGCCCAAGAAAACAAGCAGGAGTAGTTATTCTCAAATCTGATAAAGTAGATTTTAGGTGAAAATTAATCAGAAGAAACCAAGAAGAACATTATACACTAATAAAGGGAACAATCCAACAAGAAGATATAACCATAGTAAATATTTATGCCCTAAATGTCAATGTGCTCAATTACATGGGAAATAAAGAAAAAACTCCATGACATCATATTCCACATAGACCCCAACATAATAATTCTGGGAGATCTCAATAAACCCTCATCACCAATAGGTCATAAAAAAAATCAAACTTCTCTCTAACCTAAGCACTATATATCAAATGGATCTAATAGACATCTACAGAATATCCCCCTTGCACCCAACACTTGAATTTACCTTCCTAGATGCATATGGACATTTTTCCAAAATAGATCATATTCTAGGCCACAAAGAAAATCTTAGAAATATTAAAAACTGGTATAATCCCATGAATCCTATCAGATCATAATGGAATGAAACTAGAAATCAAAGTAAGAAAAATAATAGAAACCACATAAACTCATGGAGATTCAATAATACTCTTAAATGAAAATGTATCAAAGAGCAAATGAGAACATAAATTAAGAAATTCATAGAAATGAATGAGAACAAAGATACAACATGTCAAAATTACTGGGACAGTATGAAAGCAGTTCTAAGAGGCAAATTTATAGCACTGAGTGCCTGAGTTAAAAAGTTAAATCCCAAATAAATAAGCTCATGTTCCACCTTAAGGCCTTAGAAAAAGAACAAAAGAACCCCTAAACCAGTAGAAGACAGGAAATAATTAAAATCAGAGCTGAAATCAATGAAATTGAAAATTAAGGAAACAATACACAGTATCAATGTAATTAAGACTTGGTTCTTTGAAAAAATAAGATTGACAACCCTTGGTCAAACTAACTGTAAGAAAGAGTTAAAAGAAACAAATCAATAAGATCAGAGATGAAAAATGAGATATTTCCATAGACTTGTCCTTGATTTTATGGTATGAGCAATCAGAAGTAAGTGGAACCACAGAACCCTCTGAAATCCAGGACTGTCAGATCCTATTTTGAAAATTTATACTCCAATAAACTGGAAAATATGAAAGACATGGACAAATTTTTAGATACATATGACCTGCCCAAATTGAAACAAAAAGTTATAGAAATCCTAAGCAAACCAATACCAAGTACTGAAATTAAAATAGCAATTAAAAGCCTTCCAAAAAAGAAAAGCCCTGGACCTGATAGATTCTTAGCTGAGTTCTACCACACCTTTACAGAAGAATTAATATCATCCTTTCTCAAATTATTCCATAAAATTGAAAGAGGTGTAAAACTCCAAAATACTTTTTATGAAGCTAGTATAACCCTGATACCCAAACCAGACAAAGTCATGTCAAGGAAAGAGAACTATAGATAACCCAATAAGATAACACAAAACAAAACTGAAACTGAATGAAACAAAAACGGAATAAAAAATCGTTGTATCAATTTTCTCTTCCTCAGGGCTGACAAACTTCAAACCTTGAGCCAACCATTTTTCCCAATTTGCCTGAGAAAGTTCTAGGGATAGGCAGCTTGAAACAAAAAATAAATCAAAACAGGAACACATTGTTTTTTGAAATGGTCACCCATTCTCTCGCCTTCCCTCAGGGGCGAGCAATTTCACTTACCTCCAAGCTTCAGACATTCCCCGTACGGGCCGCCAAATGCCAGTCTTGCTGGGCACAAAATCACGAGCCACTCACAGCCTTGTAGATTCAAACAGCAATTCTTTATTCCCGAACTCTCATCAGCACTCTACTCGCACGTTCTGGGGAAAATACACCCTCCACGGGGCTCTGCGTACCAAATACCCTCTGAATCCCTCGAGAACTCAAAGGGAACTCAAGGAGTGGGTACCTGAGGGAGCAGGATACGCCCTATGCCCTATTCCCAGCAGGATCCACCCTAAACCTGGATCCACCCTAAACCCAGATCCGCCCTAATCCCTGAGCAAGGTCACCTTTCAAATCAAAACTCTCAAACATTCATGCAATGTCACTGCAAATGACCCGGGTCCAAGGCAAGCCCATTTCCACAATGGAGAGTCCTCCCTCTAAGCAACATTGGGTAGGCTGACAAGGAAATTGCCATGCGTCATTCCTACTTGGCTATGGCTCTCAGCACCTGATGGACATAGATGCCAAAATCCTAAATAAAATATTAGCAAACTGCATTCAAAAACACATCCAGAAGACAATACACCATGATCAAATGGGTTTCATTCCAGGGATGCAAGATTGGTTCAACATACACAAAATCAACAAATATAATTCATCATTTAATAAAATTAAGAATAAAAATCACATGATCATTTTCATAGATGCATAAAAGGCCTTTGATAAAATTCAATACCCTTTCATGTTAAAAACACTATAGAAGCTAAGAATTGAAGGAACTTACCTCAACATCATAAAGGCCATTTATGACAAACCCAAAGCCAACATCATACTAAATTCAGGAACAAGTTAAGAATTCACTCTCACCACTCTATTAAATATAGTCCTCAAAACATTAGCCAGAGCAATCAGGCAAGAAAAGAAAATCAAAGGGATACAAATAGGAAAAGCAGCAGCCAAAACTTTCTGTTTGACAACAATATATAGAAAATCCAAAAAACTCCACCAGAAGAAGTCTAGAACTTATAGCATAGTAGCAGGATACAACATCAACACCCATAAATCAATAGCCTTCCTGTACTCCAATAGTGATTCAGTTGAGGAAGAAGACAGGCAAATTATCCCATTTATAACTTAAAAAAAGCCTCAACCTTGGGAATTAATCTAAAGAGGTAAAAGAGTTCTACAGTGAAACTTATAGAACGCTGAAGAAACTGAAGACTTTACAAGGTGGAAAGACATCCCATAATCTTTTTTTTTTTTTTTTTTGGTACCAGGTATTGAACTCAGGGGCACTGGACCAATGAGCTACATCCCCAGGCCTATTTTGTATTTTATGTAGAGACAGGGTCTCATTGAGTTGCTTAGTGCCTCACTTTTGCTGAGGTTGGCTTTGAATTCATGATCCTCCCATCTTAGCCTCCCGAGCTGCTGGAATTATATGTGTGTGCCACAAAGCCCAATTATCCCATGTTCTTTGATAGGCAGAATTAGTGTTGTCAAAATGGCCATGCTATCAAAAGCAATATACAGATTCAATGTAACCCCCACCAAAATACCAATGACATTCTTTACAAAAATTTGAAATAAAAAAACAATTCTTAAATTCATTTGAAAGAATAAGAGACCTAGAATAGCCAAAGCAATACTAAGAAAAACAAAGCAGGAGGCATCATAATACCTGATCTTAAATTATACTACAGATCTGTAGTAACAAAAACAGCATGGCATTAGCACCAAAACAGACAAAGATAAGTGGAATAGAAGAGATTGGGACAAACCCATAAACCTATTGATATCCAATATTTGACAAAGTTACAAAAATATATCTTGGAGAAAAGACATCTTTGTTAATAATTGGTGCTGGGAAAACTGGATAGCTATATGTAGAAAAATGAAATTAGACCCCATCTTTTATACTGCACAAAACTCAAGGTGCTGGCACAGACTTCCTTAACAAGACCCTCAAAGCACAAGAACTAAAACCAAGGATATGTGGGATGCCATTAAACTAAAAAGCTTCTGTACAGCTAAGGAAATGATTAAGAGCATGAAGAGAGAACATACAGAATGGGAAAAAATCTTGGCTAGCTACTCCTCCTATAGGGGATTAATATCCAGGATACTCAGAGAACTCAAAAAACTTAGCATCAAGAAAACAACCCAATCAATAAATGAGCAAAATAATTCAACCGAAACTTCTCAATAGAAGAAACACAAAATCCAATAAATACATGAAAAAAAATGTTCAACAACCCTAGCAATCAGGAAAATGCAAATCAAAGTACATTAAGATCCTATCTTACTCCAGTCAGAATGGCAATGATGAATACAAACAATAATAAATGCTGACAAGGTTACAGGGAGAAAGGAACAATTGTACATTGTTGGTGTGACAGCAGACTAGTACACCACTCTGAAAAACAGTATGGATATTCCTCAAAACAACAACATTAATAAAAACTATGAATGGAACCACCACATGACCAAGTGATCTCACTCCTGGGTATTTTCCCCAAAGAATCAGCATAGTAGAGTGACAGAGCCACATCAACGTTTATAGCAGCATAATTCACAATAGCTAAACTATGGAATCAATGGAGATGCCCATCAGTAGATGAATAGATTAAGAAATTGTGGTATACACACACACACACACACACAAAATGGAATTCTACTCAGTCATTAAAATGAATGAAATTATGGCATTTGCCAGTAAATAGATGGAAATGGAGAATAGCATGCTAAGTGAACAGGCCAATTTCTCTCATATTTGAATGCTAGAGTATAATAAAGGAAAGGGGGATGGAAAGATAAAATTACATAAAGAACTAATAAATTCAAATTAGTAGATGAGCAAAAGCAAGTCTAGCAGACTAGAGGAAGGACAAGGTGGGAAGGAGGAGGATGAGAAGAAAAAGTGGGAGAGGAAAAAGGGCTATCATAAATTGAAATTGATTTCCATGCATGTCTGAATTTGTGAGAATGAACCCAACTACTATGTATAACCAAAAGGTCTAAATTTAAAAACTACAAAAAGAAAAAAAAATCATCAAATGAGCTTATTTTTGAGGGGGGAAAAAAGAAGTGCTTTAGAATTTTTTTTTCTCATGTTTAAAATTTCTCTATTGATACTCCCATTTTGTTTCTACATTGTTCTCTTAACTTTTTCCTCATTTTCCTTTGGTTCTTTTAGCATTTTTAAGATGGTTTAAAACATTCAGGAACAGTTACAGTTGATTTGCTTTCTCCTTTGAATGGCTTATATGTTCCTCTTTCTTTGTATGCCTTGTGATATCTTCTTGAAAACTTACTTCTGTAATAATGTGATAAATGAATATCAGATCCTCTCCCCTCCCATGGATTGCAGTTTTTGTGACATATGTATTCATTTATTATCATTCTAGGTTTTGTCTTGGCCAAGAATCAGCTTGAGATAAAAGCTTAAGATCATCTCAGGGCTTCTCTGAGCCTATACTTTTCCCTGGCTTTGCATAATCTTGTTTCAATTTTCCTTATATACTTAGATGTTTTTGAAAGACCTATTCCTTAATTTCTTACTTCCAAAGGGGAAAGGGAAAAATAAAGGGGGAAAGCACTGGTCCTCTCAATTCCCAGGATGTCACTTCATATGAGTGGGAGGGGCATACAGGGATGAAAAGGTGTACCACAACAATAGTCATCCAGCATTCCTAGAACCTTTATGATCTAAGACAGTAACCAGTGATCATAGCACAGATCCAAAATATTTGGAGAGCAGAATGCCTTTTGCCCACTCTGGCTCCTGAAAGCTGTATGCATGTTATTCCAGGAAATGTGTACAACTGCATGCCAGAAGACTTGGAGTAGCTGAAACTGTGCCAACACCTGAAAAGAACTGAAATTAATTGCTATTTATCACCCACATCTTCCTCTGAAAATCTCAAGGTTTCAACCGACTCCAGAGTTCCAAAATAGTCCCATCAAGCATTCTGTTTTATAGGTGGGGAGAGAGATTCATGATAGTTCTTACAGTACCATCTACCCAGAACCTTCTTTCTGCTCTTTTAGAAAAGAGGGAAATCATGCATGAAAATTTCAATTCTTTGTTTTTAGTTTCATGTATTTTGGACACCTGTCAGTGTATAACAAACCTACTCTTGGAACCATCATCAGTGGTAGAGATCATTTTAAAACTTGAGGAATCAAGAGCCCAAAATTTATTAGAAAAATGGTGGAGTCTACAGGGAGCAAAGTAGATCATCAGGGATGCACCCTTTATTGGGATATTGGGACTGCAGTCCCTTTTGTATCTTTGTTCCTGGTTGTCTTGATGTAAACGGCTTCCTCCACTACATAGTCCCAACATAATGTAAGCCTCACCACTGGACTGAAGGCAATAGGGCCAAATGATCATTGACTGAAACCCCTGTAACTGTGAGCCAAAATAAACCTTTCTTTCTTATAAGTTAAGGCATTTTGTCACAGTGACATAAAGCTAACCAAAGCTTTTTGGAAAAATGGCTGATTCCAAGGCGAGGGTAGGAAGGGAATATATAATTTTGGAATATCTAGTTGTACCAAGAAATAAGGCAGAACTTCAAAACCTATGGAAATGCCCAAAAGGTATAGAAATTACCTTGAAGCATCTTTTATTGGCCAAATTAGGAGGAAAATTTTGCTTTAAATAAGGATGGGAATACAATTTTATAAGGAATCTACAAATTCATATTGATTCAAAAATAGATTTTAAAGGAATTGCTAAGGATTAATTTAAGCAATAAAACTATTGTTTAAAGAACACAATCTACTAAATACTGAAGGAATGACAGTTATCAATTATGAAAAGATAAGTTAACATATATCAAGGAGAACGTGTATCTTTACTGACTCATCATACTCAATACCAATGACGACACAGAGTGCTATATGTTCTCAATGTACTAGATTGGAAGACACCTGCTATCACTAATGTAGAACTTCTGCCAAAATGTTTCTGCTCCTGACGAAACAATCAAAAACATATAATTCTGAAAAACAACTGGCCTTTACTCTTCAAAACTGCCAGTGTCAAAAAAAAAAAAAAAGTTGATAACCAAGGCTGGGTTTTCCAGGTTGTAGGAGATTAAGGTCATGATAATTAGACACAATGTGTGATTATGGACTGTTGGATGCTGTCATAAGTCTACATGTTTATGTCTCTTGCCAAATTTGGGGCTTTTAGTCATTATTCCTCTGATGTTTCCATTTGTTTAATATATCTCATCTATGTTCTTACGTGGGGTAATTTCAAATGTAGCTCTTTCTTCTATTCCTTCTTTACACTATAGAGCCTATTAATTGGTCTTTCATTTCACTTATATTTTTCAGTTCTAAAATTGCCATGTGATTCTTCTTTATAATTCTATTTCCTTGCTGAGACTTATATTTTTTAAATTGGTTTCAAGTATGTTTTTAGTTACTCACTGAAGCATTTTTATGATACTCATTTAAAATATTTGTCAGATAATTCTATGTGCCATCTTTTGATGTTTTGTTTTAAAATTCAGTACAAGATTGATTATTCTGGTTTTTGATACAAGGAGTGATTTTCTATTGTGACTTAGGCATTTTTGGATTATGTTCTGAGACTTTGGATCTTACTTGTACTTTGAGCAAACTTTCACTGACTCTGCTCTGTCAAGGACAGAGAGAACTCTACATAATTATTATTATTAGTTGGTGGTAGAGGTCACATTTCCATTTATCTTCTCTTGACACAAAAGAGGAGGAAGCAAATTCCAAGAAAATGTTCAAGAAATTAGTAGAGAGAAATAGGAGAAATGTCTAATCATAAGACCATCTGAATACACTAATTTTGGTAAAAATTATAGCTTTAGAGGATTTGGAAATTTTTCTGTGATATCATATATGTGTGTGGAGATAAAGTTCTGACACTCCATTAGGCCTCCAATGACAATTCCTAATGGAGAAAGGAAGGAGTATCTTGTTACTGTGGATGTATAGTAGAACAGGCTCCCCTCCCGGTTTCCACTGACTCCTAGGTCCATGACCCAGTGGGGAAAAACACCCCAAACCCCTCCTTGGCTTTTCCTGATACCACCACAGTAAGGGTATTAGGATGCCTCATGCAACTTCAGAAAGGTGAGTTTTAATTTGGTGAGGGTTAGATGATGTCACAATGTTTGTTGAGGTTTTAGGCTAGAGTAGTTATTTTCTAAATGTCTAATTTCATAGGTCACAAAGCCTTAATACTTAAAGGAATGTTAGAAATAATATAATCAAATCCTTTAATTTGATATATGAGTTCTTATAAATTAAATGTGTTATCTCTAGTTTTTAGTTTTAGATATTAAATTAAAATACAAGACTTTGTATTTCTACTTCAATCTTGTTTCTCCTTTGATTTGTACAGCTATGATTAATTCAAGGAATAAGATAATGCTATCTTAGATATTTAAATTAATTTGTGATTTTTAGATAACGATGTATTCATAAATTCAGTGGTTCATGCACAGATGTTTTGCTTTTCATTTTATCAGTGCAAATATGATATCAGCCAAATTCCAGAGATTTAATTTTTTTACAAAAATTTGTGTATTCACATGGTCGTATGCCGCAGGCCAGCTGCAGCAAAATAACCAGGGGGGGGGGGTGTGTGTGACGAATAACTTCTGTAGATTGATGCAGCAGGAATGGGAGCTGTTTATTGTAGGGCAACAGAGTTATTTATACATTTTGCACAGCTTATCTTAATTAGCATAAACTAGATACATCAATCAACCAATAAGGAATCTCCACACTTAATGGCTCGCTTTTGTTACTTCTCAAACCACTCCCTCTGACATTTTGCCAGGCACCATCCAGACTTGTTTACGAACTCTAACATTTCTCTGGCAAAATACCAGGTGTTATTTTTGACTTATTTACGGACCTTAACAATCGTATGGTTAGACTTTTTTTTTTCTCACTCAATACTTCCTTTGAATTTGCTCCTAAAATACTTCACTATTTGAAACAGGAAGGATACCATTATTAGAAATGTTATCATTTCAAAGCTGTGTCTTAAAATTAACTCATTCTTCATAGTTCCCAGTGGCATATGACAGTACAGAAGTGGAGTTGAGGTATATGCAGAATTTATGGTGTACTCCTTGGAAGAGTTCTTTGCCCTACAAAGACACATTTATTTAGTACTGGATGAGGGTAACATAATTGATTGAAGTGTTACTTTTAATACTAGGATTAGAAAATTGATAACTATCCAAAATAGTGAAAAAGGTAGTCTACCAAATCCCAAACCTTTTTCATGGGAAGATCTCTTTATTTAAACATGTTTCTTAATTCTATGCTTACTTTCCAGTATACGAGATTAGAAGGAGTATGGATTTATCTTATTGAGTATTGTGATGGTTAATTTTATGTGTCAGCTTGACTGGCTAAGGGATACCCAGGAATCCAGTAAAACATTATTTCTGGGTGTGTCTGAGGGTGATTGTAGAAGAAATTAGCATTTGAATTGACAGATGAGTAAATCAAATCATCTTCCCCAATGTGCATGGATACAATCCAATCCACTGAGGTCCTAAATACAATAAAAGGGTGGAGGAGTCTGAAATTGCTCTCTGCTTGAGCTGTCTTCTTTTATCTCCGACATTGGAGCTCCTGGTTCTTGAGCCTTGAAGACTTTGGGCTTGAACTTATACCACTGCCTCCTTTGAATATCAGGCCTTTGAGTTTGGACTAGAACTATATCACTGGCTTTCCTGGCCTTCTAATTTGCAGTCAGCAGAACGTCTGTCCAGACTTCATAATCTTGTAAGGCAAATTTTTATAATCCATCTTTATCTCTTTATCTATCATATTGGTTCATGTCTCTGGACAACTTCATCTATGAATTCAAGTGACTCAGCCCATAAAATATTGAGATGACGTTTTATGCATAAATATAATACATAACAATATATTCATATCTTTTATAGATATAAATAGAGTGAATGAACATTTTGAGATTTAACTATATATCATGAACCTTTTTTAAATAACACATTATGTAAAAGACCAGACTATGTGCATGATGGAAGGAATAGGAAGGGCAGAAGCGGTAGATGCTATCCTATTAAAAATAAACCATGGTACACTGAATGTGCAATAAAAGGGAAAATGAAATGTGTCATAGGAACAAATCATGAAAATAGGTATACTGCTTTATAGTAGTTTACAAATAACAACTAGAGTGATACATTCATGTTATTCAGACTATTACATAGTACTTCTGTATAATAATTTTAGCCTTTTCTTCTTTAAGGTTCTGCGACAGCTGATGTACAGTTTTCACTTTGACACAAAAATCTTAATTTTAACATGATTGTTATTGAGTATATAGCAACATAATTTATTGTTAAGTATTACCACAATAGTTTCTTGAATACCTACTTTGAAATCAGGTGGTGGACCAAAGTGCTAAAACCTGTTAAAATCCCATGTCTTAATGTTTAGTTTTGTGACACAATATGTATTAGTGAACATGCAAAACTATAATCAAGATTGTTTGAAACATAAGAGCAATATATATCATTCTAGTACAGAAGGAGGAGGAAAATAAAAAGTCACTGATTTCCTTTATACTTCTAAATTCAGGAACAAGGAAGCATATAAAACTGTTTCCGAGTTAGAAATGTCCAGGAAGCCTGTTTCTAAATTTAAAGAATACTATGAAAGAGGGCATGATTTTCTAAAATTTGCACATAAGAAAGAAATACAGGCACACACAGCTGAAAAAAAAGTTACTTAATGTTAATCTAGTTTGATAAAGATTTATATTCTCCTATGAAACCAGATGGTAAAGATTATATATTTTGATATAAAATGGGTAAACATGCCATGATGGAAAGAACGGATTATGGAGAGAACTTTGATCTACAGAGGTGCTAGAAACAATTAAAGATATGAAAGCAGTAAGTATCCCCAGTCCCAGATGGAGTCCTTGTGAATTTGACTAAGTGTTCCAAGACTGTTTGACAATTCCTCTAGCAGATGTTTTTAATCTTGGATTGAGGGCCCTAGTGTTACCTGGATCCATGAAAAGGCTACTTTGGAAGTGATGGCAGGAAGGGTATCAGGATCTTGACTCTCATTCTTCATTTTGAATGGTGTTCCAGATGTCAGACACATCAGCCAACTTCCAATCCTTGGTGATTATCTCTGTAGAATGCATAAGAAAGGGTGTGGAACATTTGAGATCATTTGAAGGATATGATGGAAAGAAAACACAACATGGATATGTATTTCCTAAAAGTATCCAAAATAAAGTTTCACACTAAAACCAGAAAATTAAAAGAAAACAGAAAAATCTGGTAGCAAATTAAAAGAATCAATTGTTTGATTCTTTCAGTAAGGGTAGACTTAAGTGTAGTATGTTAGCCTTCTAAATGGCAGAGCAGAGGGCATCTCATCCTGACATGAGCCGAGTTAGAGCTGAATGCAGAAAGTATGTTAATGTAACCCAAAATGATACACTATCTGTCAAAGCCTTGAGTTTCAATGCAACAGAAGAAATAAAGATGCTTTTATATTCAATAATGTTTGATTATTAGACAAAAAGTCATTCCCTTACTATTAGGTAAGTTTGTAGAGTTCATTTCTAAAGATATCAAGAAAGGCCTGTTGACTTTTCATTTACACTACAGAATTTTTCTATTGGTATCTTCCAATCTCATTTAGCAAGAATCAAATCAAATCTCAGGTGAATGGAAATGTGCAAAAGTCCCCCCCCCCCACCATGAGTACTACCAATGGAATCACAAAGCAAATGTGAAATTTTGGTGGCAAACTGTAAAACTGTCAAAATTACTTCTCTTTACTTTTGGTAGGTAATATTGTATCTAAACAAATTGCAATAAACATTGGTCATTTCTGAAAAATCTGCTTCTTGCTCCTTCCTTTCCTCTCGCATTTCTGTTCTTCACTCTTTTTGCTCTCCTTTTTATTCCAGACACTTCCATTTAGAGACCTAGAGAAATAAATATTTCAGAGAGGAATTCCATGCTTTCTTTGGAAGGAAAATTCCCCCAGAGTTCAATAATGCTCTATAGAAACAGTTAGTGGTGGGAGGCCTTCCCTACTAAATTTAAAACAATATTATCAGGCATGTCAATTAAAATCCTTGTGGGATTGGGTGTGGTGCTAGAAGCAACTCTAGGTCTCTACATAACAGAGAAAACGTTCAAAGCAAACCCCTAAATTAAGTTGTGTCTCTTTTCCTCCCATTTTCACAGAGGGATGGCTCATTCTTATATTCACTCTGTTATTGATATAAACTTAATAGTCTGGCAACATTTCTCAGGACCATATCACCACCTTTTATTCATAACCCCACCTTTTATCCCATAAAAAAATGGGGAAAAACTGATCTGGATATGTTCCTGAGGAGACACAGAGAAGGTTCATGAACTTCAGCATTATTATAGTGTTCAAAGTAGTATTGTTCCAAGAACAAGTTTGGATAGTAGAGAGCACGATGATTTTCCATCTTGGAACTCTATTTTCTAAGTTTTTGCATGACTGACCACCCAGAATAATAAAGTATTGTTAGAGCTTAAATGGGTGGTATTCATGTATTTATGAATTGGTATGATTAATAGCATGTCTAGTAAAAACTTCAGTTTATAAGGAAAAATACTTTTATATTTCCCTGATTATAAGCTCTATTTTTACATTTTAACATTTCTAAAACATGAATGTACTTTTCATAGTTGATGTGCCCTTTATAGGGAGATTTTTTAAAAGAACCTATTAGTAAATCAATGATGCATTTTGAGTATCTGAGATTTGAAAACGTTGTTATAAAAATGTACTGCTTAATTTCTAGGATATATTTTTACTGTCATATATTTATAACAAAAGCCTATTATGAAAATCAAATGGCAGGGTTTTTTTTATATAATTAGATTTTGAAAGATGCCCTTGAATGTATGTAATATACACACATGTAACACACAAAACACAATTATGCAGAAATAGGTTATCTTCTTCAAATATCAAGGACATCTACTATCCATCACTTCTGATTCTGAAAGTAGGTCATGTACGAGTGAGAAGCTGGATTAGCATTTTGGACCACACACAGGCTAATATATAAGGAGGCCCGTCTCTCCAGTGTATGCTGTACTATTTCATCCTAAATGTTTCCCTTCTACATTAATATAAATGTAATTGATATAAAGGTAAATATTTAAGGTAGGAAAAGGTGGTCACTCATATAGCTTTTCAGTTTCCCTTCTATACAGCTTTTCCAAGGAAGCAAACTTTGAATCAGAAAGGAAGAGTAAAAGAGGAAAAGGAATGATGTTTCTGTCTTACTTTATATGGGTACTTTTACCCTCATTACCTATGGAATATTTCAATATGTATGCTTTCCTCTTTAGAGCTAATGTACATTAAGTGGTTGGTAAGTAAGTCGATGCTGCTAGAAATTTTGAATTATTTTCCTATCTGGAATTTTCTCTTAGTCTCACATGATTTCACTCCTATTTTATCAGAATAACCAATTTTACACATAATAGATCCATCCCTTTCCATTTGACCAAGGTTTTTCAGGCATTGTATGTAATTTGGACTAAGTCCCTTTATAGCCATCTAGTATATATTAAATTTGTTGATTTAAATTTCCATGGTGTATTTTGATATAGTTGACAGAAAATATGCAAGACATACTCAAATTTGAAGGGTTGAGTGAATTTGACAGAACTACATTGGGGGTAATGGTCAGTTGGGGTTGAGAAAAAAATATATAAATTCCTAAGTAATTTTTGAAAATAGTTCATGAAGTCATTCTTCACCCTAAAAAAATCTAGTCAATATTTGTTGCTGCTCAAAAATAGTACTCTTCAAAAGCACTAAGCTTAGGAAGTGTACTGCTAAATTCCTTTTACTTCCTGAATTTTTTGAGACTTACTACACTACACTTATCACTGAAATTTCCTTACAAGTATATTTACAGAAGATTTCTTTTAAAGACACTGGCTAGCATTTCCAGAAATTGTGCAATAACCTACCCTTAAATACTTTCGGAATAGAGAAATAACCAAGGCTGCTGTTCAAGGCACTAGTATTAAAAAAAAGGAGACATTCCCCAAACACATGATTTACAATAGATAAATTGCATACCCAATCATCTGAAATGCCTGTCGAAAAGTATGGTTTCACAGTAATTTTACTGGTGATACTGGCACTCTCCCTCTGAGAGCGGGACTTCCAAGTCAATTGTTCAGAGAGATGTCACTTAGAGGTGAGAGAATAATTCAGAAGCTCAGATCAGCTTCTTTCAATTGGCCTTTCTTTCTAAAAAGCTGTATTCCTATTTCTTCACTAAATTATGCACCTAAGCAGAATCCCCCAGCATACACAATAATAAGAACCTCCAATAAAAGACTCAAGGAGTCTATATTTCCTGAATTTGTGGTATTAGATTTTTTTTTTTTTTAGATGGCCTAGTACTTGTATCCTTTCTGTATACTGTAATTCCAGGTTGAAGTACTGTCCAAATCTCTAAGCTTTTCCGTGGAGGTGCAAGTCTGTAGTCAGCCAAGTGTTGAAGCACAGGACAATGGAAAAATCCTGGCTCAGTGTCAGCACTCTCCAACCAACCCTCAAACTACAGATATTTAGCTATTGAAAACTCAGTCACCAAACATGTACCATAGCTGGTTGTTTGATTTCCACAAAGATAAAATCTTTGAAAATACGAAGATTTCTTTTGGCTGACCCAGGCTTAAATGAGAAAAGTGTACCTGGCTCTTAATACTTTTCCTAAGGCCTGACAGAAGTGACATCAGCCCAGCCATGTCTAAATTATCTTGTCAGGATTTCACACAGATGGTGGAAATCTTTCAACATTTTAAGTTCATGAAATTGCTACCAGGCTGATAGATGTGTTTATTTTCCTCCAAGTGTGCCCTGGTTCTCATAGCAGATTTTAAGTGTGCTAATGAATGGCATCACCCAGCTCATTCTCCATCTTCATACTCTCTCTGCCAAGAAACTTATTTTGGGAATTTTTGATATTTGTTTTTCCACCACCTGAAAGCTAACCATGGGACCTGGCTTGAAGGCAGTTTTGACAATTTTTTTTTTTTCAAATGCACTTACTTTGATAGCTAAAAATGACCTCAAAGAATGATTAATACCTTGTGGGAGCTGATGACATAAATCTTCTCCAGTGTGCCTGATGCAAGTTCTCTCTGAAGGAATGTTACAGCTATATTGCTTTGGAAATCTGGTGACACTGAGCAGACCCCACCAGATATAAAATCTTCAAAAGGCATAACTACTTAAGTTGGACTCGAATTTATGTTTACTTCACTTGTTACCAAAAAAAATGCAGAGAACTAGTTTCCCTAGAAAGTACATGATGCCTGGCAACAAAGAATACCTTTTCCTAAGAGTTTCAGTTGTGCTAACAATAGAACAAAGAATGACTTTCAGACCAGTTAGATTCCTTGAGTCACTTGAATGTTTTTCACCTTAGGGGGTACATGAAAGCAATGGATGGTGGGGTAAGGCAGGAATCAATAATCTGTTAAGTGGGTGTCTGAACAGGGTGGTAAAACAAAATAACAGGTATTGGCCAAAACATTTGTGGGTTTGTGGGAATAGTCTAACGTGGTTGAAAAAATGATTTTCTGTGTGTGTTGTACATATCAATCAACTAATAAAAATCAATCCAATTCTCCCAATTCACAGACTAAATAAATTATGGATTAGGAAATATTTATAGTCATAGTGACAAAGGGAGCTTAAATAGTTATTAAAAATGAGTACTGGAGTTCAGTCATGGATATCAAAACCCTGAATAATCAAAGGCAAGTTAATATCCCTTAGTTTGTTTCCTCAGCTCTAAAATGGAGATGATTGTAGCTACCTCATAGGGTTATAATGAAGACTAAATGACAATTTCTGAAACAGGCTTGGGAGAATGGTTAGCAAATCCTTGATGATACTTAATTAGATTCATATAAATGGTCTCATGAATATGGAATATTAACTTAAATATAAGCCACTTGGCAAGTGTTGGATTTACATAGCTGATTTCATACTCAACCATTCAAAGAATAGACTCCCTCATGTAGGACAGGATATGCAAACTCATGGTTCAGCTTATAGCCAGTGAAGCTATAGGAACCATAACGCAGTGGAGGTTAAGATATTTGAAATGAAGAGATTTTAGTTGTGATTTAATATGACTTTTCAGAAGCAGCAGCCAAGGTCCACAAAAATTAAGTGGCTTTCCCAAGGAAACACAAATTGGTGGCAGAGATGAGCCTTGAATTCAGATCTTCTGACTTTGTCTGCATATAGACAACTCAGACAATTCACAATTTAAGTACAGTGTGTGCTTTACACATTGTGTTATAAAATGATAATTGTATATCAGCATGGGGAAAACTATAATTAGGTCTTAATTTCTATTGAAGACTTACCCTTAAATAAGTTATATAAGATTGATATTATTTGGTAATATCAATTATATGTTTAAACATTTGTATAATTTTAAAAATATTTTTTTTGTTTTTAGAATAATTACTTAAAATAGAAAAGGCTTGACATATTCATACTGAAAAATAATGCTAATAAACAATATACTGTATAATATATATAGCACATTAAAATATAATTCTATATCTTTTTTGGGTGAGTACCGGGGATTGAACTCAGGGGAACTCGACCACTGAGCCACATCTCCAGCCCTAGTTTGTATTTTTATTTAGAGACAGGGTCTCACTGAGTTGCTTTAGTGCCTTGCTTTTGCTGAGGTTGGCTTTGAACCTGGGATTCTCTTGCCTTAGCCTCCTGAGCCACTGGGATTACAGAGTGTGTGCCCCCACACCCAGCTAATTCTGTATCTTGAAAGAAAAACATTTTTATCTCACATCAGGTTAATGAAGAGTTTCCTCCAGTAATATCACAAGAATCTTATAATTGTTAATTGAATTGATTTTATGGATGAAGAAACTGAGGATCAATGATATTTAGGTAGCTCTTCCCAGACTTACACAATCAGTGAATGTTCCAGATGAATTCAACATTACATCTCTGGCATCAAACTCCACAGATTTCTAATATCCAGTATGAGTTTATTCCATGTGTATTTATTCATTATTTTACCTTTTGAGAATATAAAGGCCTCCTGGAAACTATTTCTTTGCATGACCTAAATATCTTTTTTTAATGTTAAAATAAAGTTTGGATGATTTCCTTTTTTTTCCAATTTCTCAGTATGGGTATCACTATGAGCATAGAAATGTAGATTCTCAGCTCCAACCAGGCCAGATCTGCCGAATTGGAACATGTTTTATAGTAAGCTTCCAGGTATTTCATATGCACATTGAACTTTAAAAAACACCAGAATAAATCAACATATACTCGTATTAATACTGCTCAAATACCCATTAATGATAATGATGGCCCTTATTTTTTAATCAAAAGTTTAATCAATATTTATCTCCCTTACAATTTCTTCCTATTCTGTTTAACTTAAGCTCTGCACATCAGTTAAAAAGAATCAATTAAGGGTTAGAAGACTTTATAGATGTCTTTGAAAACAAAAGGATTTACTAGATCATTGAAGCTTTTACAAGTTTTTTCAAAATATCTTCTAAAGAACTAGAAAGATAGTAATAATGGACATTGAGCCACCACAGATCACCTTAATTGCTAATATTTATAAAATCTTTTCCTCTTGAGAGGATTTCATGCAGGCAATTGTTTCAATGTTTCAGACAGTGGGGACAAACTATAACACAACTGAAAAATCCAAAAATTGAGGTATATTACAAACTTTAAAAGCAATGTAATTCAATTAAGAAAATTTCTCTTAAAATTACCATTTGTACCAAGACATTTGCATAGTTTATGAAGGTCAGAGGTTATTGTGGTAAATCACATGTTAAGTGTTCTTAACAGAATAATTTTTTTTAAATAAATTACATTTCCAAAGGATCATTCTGATATCTAAGTTGGGATATATTCTAGTAATGTGAATACAGAAGTAGGTGGCTTAACTCTAATAAGACTACAGAACATATTGGGAATGATACAGGAGGTGAGATGTGTTTATAATCTGAAACTCTTTTGGATCTAAAGATATCTTGCTGATAAATCCGAGGGTGTATGTTGTAGAGAGGGGGACTGAGATTGACCTCAAAGCTTTTAACCTGAGAAACTGCTAAGAAGTAGTTGCCATCAAATAAGATGAGGGCACTCTCAGTGGAACATGTATTTTGAGGAAAGATCATTAATATGGGCAAAAGATATCAACTACATATCAATGTAGTAAAAAAATACTATAGATAGGAAAAAATTGGAAGAATAAAAATTTTTCAATGTTCAGGAAAAGTACAACATAGACATGGTTGTACAGTAAAAGAGTGAGCTTGTTTGAAACACTTATTGTATACTCAGGTGGGTTTGTGGTCATGAATCTGTAGTAACACCAGCTTACTGAGATAGATAATTATTTCCATTATTGCTCATCTACACTCATTCAGTAAGACAGAAGACACTATTTATCCAAGATTATATTGTGGACAGTCAAGTGTGACAGAAGAGAAGGGGATGAGTTGAGAAAATTTACTGAGTGTAATGATGAACTATGGAATTCAAGTAGCATAAGGAGTAACCAAGATATCAACAATACATAGCATTTGTAAGATTCAATGATCTAACATATATAAGACTATTGCCAAAAGATTGGCTTTAATGAATGCATACAAAGATATTTGTAAGGTTGATAGTAATATCATACCTAAATTAGTGAGCCTAGATGGAAAATAAGTATACAATTATATACACTTGTAAATTTCAAACTAATATTTATTCTTTGCAACCAGTGGACTTAATAGGAACTTCTTTCAGAAATTGTTAAATTGAACATAATTCCTAAATTCACAAATGGTCCCTTTGCTTCCTTTTAGTCCTTTCTAACGTGTAGACTCAATCTAGTGATTAATTGAAATGTGTGAAGATGGCTGTGTGCTCTTGGCAGTACTGTAGGAATGATGTGGTACTTCTGGATAGCTGTATAAAATGTGGGTTTAATCAGAACTCCTTATCCTCCACCTCCAAGAAAACTCTATAGGAAATTAAGCTTTTCTATTTCTGGTACTTGTTTAGCAGAAAGGATTTGATGGGTTTTATGGCTTTAACATTTCATTACACAGAGCCTTTCCCTAAATTAGTTGTCCAAGTGACATAGCAAGAGCTAATGAGTCAACCCACCAAGTAGGTCTCATAACCTCCTCAATAGAAAATTTGATGGGTAAGATTGGGTAAAGATACATTTTGTATAATCATTGAAGCATTATCAGAACCAGATTATGAAGATCTACATACTAGCTTACTTCTCTCCTAAAGCATTTCAGTATTTACTCATTAATTCAAGGAAAGATTACCACCACGTACCTAGTAATTCTATGGACAAGATTAATTTGTGTCAAATTGTTCAACTTCTTATCTTGTTCCAAGTCTCTAATGAAATGAATTCTCTTCTCAAATAAGAAATATCACTGAGTCTCAGAATACTGTTTTCTTTAAACATTTCTGCTTTTTCTGAAGGTATTAGGCTGATTATTTATCTTGGAAGAAATTAACCCCAGTTTTGGAAATCAAATGTTTAAGGCTGTGCATGTAAAACTTCCCCATGATTAAATTTCAGGTTAGAGACCTCTACAAATGGCTGTGTGAGGAGGTTAAGCAATTCTCCACACAAAAGGTATAAAACTACACACAATAGAAAAAAAATAAAAAATAAATATTTCAGGATTCTGAAAAGTGACCAGAAGGATCCAGACAAGATGAGATTTGTTTTCTCCTGAAAAACTACTGCTACACGGAAATAAAACAATGGGAAGTCTGTGAACTTTTTGCTTGGGCAAAAGGCAAAAAATGTCAGACCATAAAAAAAAAGTGCAAATACAGTTGTTCCTCTATATACATGGAATTAGGTACAGGATGCCCTGAGAACATCAAAATATGTAGATGCTCAAGTCCTTTATATACAAATGCATAGCATTTCTATATAACCTAATACCATCTTCCAGTATGCTCTGAATTGTCTCTAGATTACTTATTATAACTACTGCAAAAATGACAGGTAAATAGTTGTTATATATTTTTAGAAAACAATGGCAAGACAAAGTCTGTGCGTGTTTAGTAAAGACACTATTTTTTCCAAATATTTTCAATCTGCAATTAGTTGAATCTGGGAAAGCAGAATCTTTGGCTATGGAGGGCACAACAAGAGGCACTTTGAATCCAAAGCCACAAATTGAAAGAATATTAAAGAGATTCCATGCAAAAATTGACAAAAGAAGACTTAAGTAAGATTAAGGAATTTTAATAACTATTACTAGCAATACTACTTGTGCTTGTAAAAATATTTGAATAGATATTTCTCTAAAGAAGTAATACAGATGTTAAATAATTACATGAATATATGCTAACTCTTGCTAGCTCATAGGTAAAGACTAAATAATTCTCAAGTAAGATACTACTACACATGCACTAGAATGACTGATTTAAAACAGTTTTTTAGATATGGAACTACTGGAAATCTTAGACACTGTGGGTAGGAATTTGAGATGCAATATAAGTTTTTGCCTAAGGTGGGGTGCCTTTTGGACCACTTTTTAATTTTATGGCACCACAGTAATTTCCAGGTGTCTTATATTTCATGTATCAATACTGGACTCAAACTTTTTTTAAAGAAACCTAGTACGCTTTTTTACAGAATGACAATTAGAAATCAAGAATTTAATAATAGCTGTGCTTTTTGAAACTGAGTATTATTGTTGTATGCTCCCACATATGTGGTCAGAGCTGGAAATAATATGGGCAGCTCTGCATTAGAGTTCTCCAGAGAAATAGAGCCATTAGTGCATATGTGTACGTACACACACACACACACACACAATGTATGAGGGAGGGAGATTTGCTGTTCACACATTGTGGAAGCTATCAAATCCAAAATCTATAAGGAAGGACAGCAGACCAAAGACCTAGGAAGAGCTAATGTTGCAGCTTTAATTTGAAGGCATCTATTTACAGAATTTTTTCTTTCTTGGGGGATTTAAGTTATTTTGTCTTACAGCCTTCAGCTCATTAATTACATAAGGTTTGTCCACATTATTCAAAGTCTATTTATTTAATAGTGAATCACATCCAGAAAATGCCTCCAAAGCAATATCTAGACTGATGTTTGATCCAACATCTGAATAACATCACCTAGCCAAGGAGACGCACCAAATTAACCAGCAGAATCTACCATTATATACCACTTCATGTATAGGTAGATCTCTTCCTCTTTCAAAAACCATCACGTTGAGATCTTAAATTCTTTGAATTCATCCAAGGTTTTTCCCCCCCTCACATAATCTCCTTGGATATTTTCCCAAGCTGAGTTCCCGATTTTCTTTCTGGGTTACTTTCACTTTGTACTTTCTCTGCATCCAGGTTCAACTGGTAATGAGTAAAAATGGACTCCTCGTATCTAATAAAATTTTATGCTATCACTTCTGATATACTTTCAAGGAATTTTTATTTATCTGTTTTAGTACCCTACCTCTCCTATGTAAATGTATTATATTTTCATAAACCAAAGCTCTAATACTATCACTTCTTTGTTCTGTTTGAAGTACAGGTCTTGCCATCATCTCTTGTTCAAAATCAGTTAAAATCTACTTACTAATATTTGGATTCCTCCTGACCCCAGCGTTCAAGTTCTTATATGGCCAACCCCCAACATCTAATTCTAGCCACATAATTCACTGAAACATGACTAATAAGCTTTCCCTCAAGTAATTTCGCCCTGTGCTTCAGAACTAGTAGAGGGCCTTGTGCTCAAATGTTTATTTTACACTTTCTAAATGAATGAATGGATGAGAGAAGTCATTCATTCCCAATTCCACTCTCCTTTCCCAATCATTTAAGATCCAAGCCATCCTATAAGGATCACTTCAAAATACTATTTTATACTTTCATGTTTGACCTGACACAGGTTGCCCAACCTCAAGGAAAACACCTTTGTCTGCCCAACTATAGTACTTATTTTGGGGTGGGGGTATCACTCATCTGGTACATAGTATCTTCTAACTTTTGAAAAATTCACATGCAGATCTGTACTAAAAGATGAACCTCCTGTCTCATTTGTTGCAGAATTGCATTATGTTTGTTCCATGTGGAGTTCCAGTGAGAAACATTACTCTAGTGGATCACTGGCAGACAGTGGTTTCTGTAGGATGAATGAATGGGTAGAGGGGTGGAAGAATAGATGAATTAAAAATTAATGTTGTCAGTAGGTTCCTGATTGTATAGCATGGTTTTGTCTCTAGTCATTCTGCTCTTCTCTTATCCTTTAACTATTCTAAAACATTTTCTAAAAATAAAACACTCTCTTCAGGCTCAAGCTATCATAGTACCTTAGAGGAATTCTGTTTTTTAAAAACCACATACACATAATTTTAAAAAAAGTTTATTTTAAATAGCAAGGGAAAAAGCATAGATTTTATTGAAAAGGGGCAAAAATAATTGAGTTAGTTAACATACTTTTCCTTTAAAAATATTTAAAGGGACAAGAGGGAAATAACAAAAGCAGTTTTTTTTATAATAATGCTGCCGACTCAGTCCTCCAAGTGTAACATAAATGCTACTACTATGAAAAAAAATAAAAAGCCTAACATTACAGAATTCCAAAGGTATAAAGGAAGTACACCTTCAAAAGAAAATGAGTAAAATAAGAATATAGTTAACAAGCACCAAATACTTTCTTTTAAACCAGAGTTGTTCCCAAGAGATGGTTCATTATCATGAGACTACTAAATATTAATGACTAGTGCCTAATGTCACAGGATTACATTGAGAATAAGTAAGAGGATTTACTGTGTATGGCTTCTCCATTCTCCAGTACCAAATTGCAGTTTTGAATGATTTTAAAGAAACCTCATTTTGTTCTTTATTAATTTTAACGGCATATAACATTTGTAGTTATGTTTCTTTAGAATTTTATAGAATTCTTCTATTCATCCCTCCCCAAGTGACTGACAATATCACTTGTAGGCTTGTATTTTCAATCAGAGAATAAATAAATTCAGAGCTTTGAACAGTCTATATTTCCTTCACACTGAAATAATAGAATAGTTGTAATCCTAGGGTCTGCTCCCTCATGACTTGGGCTTGGTGGGGGAGTGGTGGCAGAGAGCCTTTTGCACCAAAGAGCATATTTCCAATTATTCCATAGAATAATTTGATTCTCCACATTTAAGGTCATGATTTCATCAGAGATTGCTTTCAATGAACAAAATTAGACCTATTCGCCTTTATGTTCTTCAGCTTTGAAGAGAGATGACTAGAGTTATAAATATTATGATTCTAAAAGCCATTGAGTTAAAATTTTTAAAATAAATGTTGACCAGAGTGTTTTCTTAAATGTAATCTGTTAGCTATACAGGAACTTTGAAAGAAATAATCTATTAGCCAGACAGAAATTAATTTTTGATTATAAATACAGTTTGTACAGACAAAGCAATGGAGACTCAAATGTGATGGTAGATTGTTGAAATCTTAATTTGAGTTTGGTTTTGATATATAAGTCCTAAGCTACAGGGGACTCCAGAACTGAGTCAGGGAATATACAAGATGAACTTAGGTGACTTAATACTATCAAGAAAAGAAAGCAATTAAGCACTGGAAACAAAATAAACCAAAATGATGGGTGCTATGGGGAAGGGTATGTCAAAAGGAGCCAATTAAAAATTTCCAACAACCAAATCTTGTGCAATTTAAGCAACATTTATATTGATAATATTTATGTTGAATAGTAGTTGAGTAGTAAAATATCCATGAGTTTATGGTGATAGAAATAAATGAACAAATGGAATCTGTCATATTAAATAAAAACAAATCTCTCATATTATAAATTCTAAATAATTCTAATTTTCCATTAATATATCTATATTTCATCAAGGATATGCAATATAATTCCCCACACAAACAGTCTTTAGATGGAGTCTGCCTAGAGTGACTTCCTTCTCAAGAATTCACCATGGAAATGAGGAAAACTTTACAATGGAGAAATTTAATGTATGCTACCTTGTCTGGTTGATGTATATGAAGTTTATCTCTATAGTCTTTCCTCCCTAAACTCCGTATCTCCAGCATAATCATAAGAAAAAATATTAGCCAACACCCTTCCCCCCAAATTGAGGGACAATCTACAAAACAGCTTACTAGAACTGCCCCAACTACCCAGGCCATCAAAAACAAGAAAAATCTAAGAAACTGTCATAACAAAGAAGAGAGTAAGTAGACATGAAAATTAAATGTAATGTGGTATCCTGAATTCTATCCTGAAACAGAACAAGCACATTAACTAAATCTAAGAAAATCTGAATCAAGTACAGACTTTAGTTAACAATTATGCGCCGATATTGCTTTATTATTTGTGACAAAAATATCAGACTAAGATGTTATAAGACATGAACAATAAGAGAAATCGGCTATAGAGTGTATGGGAAACTGTACTATCTTTGCAACTTCTCTATTAATCTAAAAGAATTTTAAAATAAGAAGTTTGCTTTTGTACAAAAACAAAATGTCATATTCAATTTTGAATACATCCTGAATGGGATGGTTATATCCACAGCATAGTCATCAAATATAATCCATTTTGAAAGAGGATTCCACATACTTTTCAGATGCATCAGTCTTAACCACAGGGTGCATGAAAAAATGATGAGACAGATATCTCCAAGAGGTTGTTAACACCACAGAACATTTCCTTAATAAATCTGCATGCAGTTTGATTGATCATTCGAAGCTCAGTAGCAACTTCAGATTTTATGATAATACAGGGTGGCTATTAATTTAGTAATAAAAGCAAATCTTCTGAAATCTTAATGTTGGACAATCTTCTCATCATCTTTAGACCAACACCATGCCTTCCCAGTAAATGGCCCATTTAGTTACTTACCCACTCCCTTGTGCCTTCCACAGTTAAATACAAATCCAGTCACCAGTTCTATTAGCATGACAGAATCAGAATCAACGTTTCAACATTTATTTGCACGATCAAAGCCTCAAATTGGAAGAACTGTAGGTTCCATATGAAACTAATATCCCCTTGAAGGAGCTGCTGGAAAGATCTGATCCAATTATAACAGAAGTCAAATTCCCAGGCTTTTCACAGTAGCTAGATTGTCCTTCAATGACAGGAGCCAAACACAACCCTTTTGCTTTGGCAATACTATCACTTGGACTGTCTGTAGTTTGCTTTGAGACATCCTGGACTGTTCAACTGCTTGAAGAGTTTGGGACTGCACTTATGAAATAGTTTTAGTAGCACTTATGAGTATTGGGACTATGAAAATAATTCTGAATTTAAAACTGGAAAGCAATTTCATTTAACCCCACAGAATTTATATTCCAGCTGTTTTTGGTAAAGTCCAATAAGTCATGCAAACATAAAGAGACTCCATATTGACTACTATCCATTTTGAATGCAATGGGTATATGAAAAAAAAATTATTACTTACCACAGACCTATTGTTTTTGTACATCAAGAATTTCAAATTCTGTAAATTTTCCTCTCTTGATAGAACTCTATATAAAGCAGATTGAAAAGAAATTGTTGGGTAAAAAACCAAGGAGGTACTTAGATATTGAGTTAAGTCACAGAAACAGTTTCAGTTTTTTACCATATTTTTAGGAATCTTTTGTTTATACAAATAGCCTTTTCCCTCTGGGTTCTCCTTGGTGACCAGAATATTTGTGGCTTTTAAAACCTTCTATACTTTATAGGTACTTGTACCATATTATATCCATATAAATTTCTCCTAGTTGAATTGGAAAGAAACAGGAAGCATGAACTGAAGAACCAAGGTTTTATCCATAGCCATGGAACTCAAGAGTCACAGGGAGTCCCAGGAGTTTCAGAAAGAGATTGACCAGTGTATGTCAGGAATCATTTGCTTTAAATAAATATTTATTTCATTCATTAAAAGTTCTAGGGTTGCAACTTGAGGTATGCATATTTTCATATCAAGTAAGGAAATAATGGAAGAAGTGAGATTTCTGAAATTATAATTTCCTAGAATATTAACTATGCTACTGCATTGCTGCCTTTTTAATTTTGAGAAAGATACCTTTTCCTCACTTCATCTTATCAAATTTCCATTTTCAGTCAATATTTGTGGAGAAGAAATGAATTTAGTTTCTGGGATTTAAGTTGCTTCAGACACTATAGCTACCTTCTCCCTGGCCTGTTAGCCTAAATTAAATAGTGGAAGGTGAGATTAAGTAGAGAAAACAGACATGATAAACATGGGAAGCAAGGCTTCCAGTAGTGCAGAAAGAAACTGGGGCATGAATAAACAAGGCTGAAGACTTATTCAAGAGTGTCAATGGTGATGAGTTTTCATATTTCCATTGCATTCAGAATAGCAGCAGCCAACATATGCAGTCTTTATGTTTGCATGACTTATAGGACTTTACAAAAAGCAGCTGGAATATGATTTTTAAGAATACTCTCAGGTAGAAAATTTGTTTATCTTATTATCCAACCAATTTCTATTCTGACTTTTTTCATTCTTAATTGTTTTATATTGAAGCTCTGAAAGATGGATGCTTTAAGCAAAAGTCTTTAAATTAGCTTTTGATCACTACCTTAACTTTTTCTTCCTTTGATTTAGAAATTACAAAAAATATTTTTCCCCATATATTCATCATTCAATCCATAGTTAATTTCTTACTAATTTCAAAGCATGAATAACCTAATCTATGTAAGGCACTATACAGGGTACAAAAGATGAATAAAATTCAGACTCATTCCTGCAGTACCTGGGAATCTGTTAGCAGAGTCAGTCTCTCTCTCTCTCTCTCTCTCTCTCTCTCTCACACACACACACACACACACACACACACACACACACACACACACAAACAGAAACCATTATGATTAGCCGTGGGGTAGTAAATTTAAATGCTATGTTCTCTGAGAGAAGGGGACTTGGTGGTATAAATACTCCATTGTGGTTAATTTCAAGATATTATGTGATGGTACTGAATGTAGAGTTGGGAATATAGAGATGCATGTAATTGGCTCTTACCAGCTGGATCCACTGAAGTGGAGGAAATGCAAGCTATAACACTTACTATAGGAACATAGCCTAGGTGGTCAGAGAGACATCTACATGTTAGGACTGGGAAAGGCTAAGGAAGAGAGAATCCTTGAGTTGATATTTCAAGACAAGGCATCAGTCAAACGTGCAACATGCAAAAGAGTATTTTCAGGAAATAGCATGCTCGCAATGAGAAGGAATGCCTTCTTCTAGAACATAGACCAGCAAAGATTTTCTTCAAGAGCCAGAGTACATAGTGAACTTTGAGGTCCAAGAGCAAAAGTTTTGGATATTAGGTAGGAACTTATATAACTACAAAATATGCCCACTTGAAAATATAACAGACACACCTGTGGGCTGTTTAAAAAAAAAAAAAAGACAAGTAACTCAATTTGGCCCATGCTGTAGCTTGTGGAGCTCTGTCTTAAAGATGATACAGAGTACAGGCAAATTACACTAAAGCCTCCCTCCTACTGAATGGGTGTGTTTTTCTCATTCTCTTAAAACATGTAACCAAGCCAACAAGTACACCTAATAGACTTCTGGAAATAGCATTTTATTTGGCTTGACCTCCTACTCCCTGATCCAGCAGAGCTAAGGAGTGTTAGTGAACAACATCAAGTGAATAAAATTATTCATTTTAAAAGCCCCAATATACATTATGGCATCTTGTATGCTATGTGCTCCTCACCAAGTCATTGAGGACAATGAAGTTCAGAAATTATTTCAATGGCCCTTGTTCATGGAGCCATCACCTTTATATAAAAGGCAGTAATAGAAACATGCAGATTCTTCAATATGACTAGCTGAGCTTGAAAACAGGGGAGGGCTTGGATGGTGCATTTGTTGGCATTAATTTTTCTTAGTCTCAAAAATCATCTTTTCCTGGCTTTAGCATTTAAAAATGATAGAAACTTTACATGTGCTACATCCTCAAAGATGTGGGCCTCTCCTTAAAACTAAAGGGAACAATTTTGTGGTGCCAGAAAGTAAAGAAAGTGTTCAGAAAAAGACGTTACAAGTCAAAAGGGCACAGTAGACAAAAATTGTCCCAGTAGCTATAAATTGAACAATTTGAGCAAAATAAGTAAATAAATCAAACGGTATTGATTTATAATGACAGTAAGAAATAATTGCATAAACAAATTAAAAGGTTAGTTGTTCTTTAAAAAACAATAATTAACATTGCATAAGGAATAAGGCAAATGGAATAATCACCATTAGAACCCAATAATTATTGCCAACAAAATTTACCACTGGATATTAAAGTGGGATCAAGTATGAGGATAAACGGGGTGTTTGCATTAAATCAAAATGTCTTCTCCAAGACATTTGCAACTTTCAGCAGCGATATCTGGCACTGCCCAACCAAGATCTCAGGGTTAACATCACCAGGAAAGCATATCCACATTTTGCATTTCTTCATATTTGTACAGATTGCATCACTTCTATATTATTCCTGCCAAGATGGGCAACCTCAATCTAATCATGAGACAAAGCATCAAACAAGGCCCAGGGAGGAACATTCTATCTGACCAGTGTGTGCTCTTCACATGGGTCCAAGCCGGGAAAGGCAAAGAAATACTGATGAACTGAGAGATCTAAATAAACACAGGAAGTAATGACTAAACACAGTGCATCCTGTGGTGTCTCTTGGAATAAAGAGAGAAACACAGTGACAAACCAAACCAGTCCATCCTATAAAAATCTATGGATGAGTTAACATATTTTATCAGTGCAAATTTCTTGGGTCTGTCAATTTTACTAGAGTCAGTCAAGATATTAACATTGGGAAATCTGGGTACAGGGTATATTAAAACTGTACAATGTTTTGCTTCTTTTTTCCAAATCTAAAATGATTTCAAAATAAAAAAGTAAAAATGAGAAAGATAGGTGAAGAAAGGAAGACTAAATTAACTATTTTATTTATGGCATATTTCCCTTTGTTGGACCATATTTGGGTTTTTCACATTTTACCTTCTACAAATCAGTTAATACCATAGCTTATTTTCATAGGAGGATATATTGGACTTGAATTTGTTCTCAAAACCACTTAAAGTACAGATTTGAGGGTCTAATGCACATCAATCAACATCGAGGCCAGGGGTAATTTTATAAAATTCCAGGAATTTTCTAATGAAGTTAATTATTTTCCCCATTTTTTTTCAGTGCTACTGAGATGTTAACACAAACTCCACAAGAACAGGGATTTTAATTTTGTTTACTGTCATAACTTTAACCTCTAACCTATTTCACAGCATAAAAATACAAACTTAATAAATATTCTGAAATAAGTGAATGAGACTTAAAGAGATTAAACAATTTACTCGCACAGCTGGAAAATAGAAACAGCAGGTTTTTATGCTAGAAATGTCTGCACTCAGAAGACAAATTCTACCCACAGTAGTAGACAACATAGAACTTGAAATCTTAAAACAGGGGATAGTTGCAATACATTTTTGTGGCCATTGCTCATTTATACCAGTCAATCCATAAAAGACATGAGAACCAGGAAACCTAAGGAGACTGTTAGTCTGACTGCTGCAAAACTTGTTTTTTATCCATTTGCTTAAGCAATTAAAAGAGGACATATCTAGAAATTTCTTAGCAAACCAGTACTGCATGTCAGAATGATACAAAAATACATTCTGAGAAATGGCATAAAAAGTACCGCAGTGGTATGGCTTCCACTTTAAACAGTAGGAAGACATTGCTGATGGTTTTGGCTAAATTTGATTCACCTTCCATGGAGCAGTTTTGCGGAATTTTTCCCAAGTATTTGGCTGAGTTTGTTTGAATTTGTCTCAAAGGTTAAGCTTGAATAATATTTTCATTTCTTTACTACAGAACGTGACAATTAATTTAAATCACATGTCATATTTTAGCATTGTAGCACCTTTGGGACTAGACATTTTATTTCTGTGTTACTTTGGAAAAGATTCTATTGCAAATTGAGGGCCCGGATAACGCAGTTGAAAGAGCTCTGGAATGAAATTCAGAATAAAGTATTCTAAGGCTGGCTCCACTAACTAGTTGTGTGCCTTCCAGCTAACAATTCAAAATGGTATCTGTGACTCAGTTTCTGTACCTTTCTCAAAGGGGGACAATGATTTCTTGGCCATTTTCACAAATAAATAAAATGTACATTGTTATGTCTTATAAATTTTAAATATTATATCCAAAGTTTTTTTTTAATTAAAGAACTCAGCGAAAGAATAATATCTTTAAGAGAAAGTTATTACAAATGCCTTGTAAATAACTTGTGTTTGTAAATTGTGACTCAAATTTGTTTGATATAGGGTTTCAATTTTTTAAATTAAGCTAGTCACATTTGTTCTTTCTGCACTAAATTTTTATCATCTTCTATATTTACAATATATAAACTTTCTAAAATTTTATATAATCTCATTCTCCATTAACTATCTCTAAGTGATTCAGTTACTTACAAGTTACTAGGACTGTATCTTTAATTAGATGCCTTTTTTCTTTATTTAAAGGATGCAAACCTTTAAGAATAAAGGGCTCTATTTGTTGTTGTTTGTTTTAAGGATCTCAAATCTCCAATTATCATATTACTAGAGTTATCCTCAAAAATCAATTGAGCAGTATAGAAACAAGTTGACAACATCTATTTTAAAAAAAAAGAAATCAAAAAGAATAAAAGTAAAATTCAAGTTATTCAAATGAGCCATTCATCTGAAAGTTTCGTCAACTCAATCTTTAAAAAGTAGTCTGTTGGCAAGAATAGTCACCACACTGGGCATCAGATTCTAGAACTTACTCATCTTGTATCAAGTACACTTTGTAGCCTTGGCCCAATGCCCATCGAAACTTCCCCCACTTCTCAAACACTGGTACCCCCTACTCTGTGCTCTACTGTGCACTTGCAGCTTGCTGAGAGGGTAAATCTTAAGTGTTTTTACCACTTTAAAAAGTGACCATGTGTGGCTTAATTGTGGTGATCATTTCATAACATGTAAGTTCACAAAACATTCAGTAGTCTTCATTTCTCCATACTCAGCTTCTTGGAATTTAACAATATTAAGCTAAACAACAAAGAGGATAAACTTCCTTTTGGTAAATCCATGACATTCCTTGTCCCTCGGTCTCATTGGTTTTGACCGAGAAAAACAAGACAAGAATAGATCTGTCTTCCAGCTTCAGAGTATCAGCACACCTTCAACAAAGTTCTGATCCAACAGACACAAATTCAATGGCAATTTCAAAGGCAGGTGACTGCAGCCATTTCCCACTCTTCCTGCCCCAGTTCTTGAGATATCTGAGATTTTCAGTGTTGAAGGTACAGGCTTCTCTTTCAAACTTCTTAGGAATTCCCTGCCATCTGGACAATCCTACCATCTCAGGAACTTTTGACTGAAATTTTCCCTTACCAGCTCCTGGATCACTACCATACCCACACCAAATGTGTTTTCCCAGTCCTCAGAAATAAAAAGTGAAAGGGAGTTCTTTCTTTCAATAGCAGCTAGAAACTATGCCTTAACATTCATGCCTTAAACATTTTTGCTTTTACTTTCCAAATGATCTGGTTTGACAAATCCCGTGATAGTAAACAACACAACATTCCAGAAGGGAGATGGAAAACCTAGACAACTTATAGTACCATGAAGACTATGAACTGGGACCTGTTGTCTAGCCCAAATAATACTCCCCAGATGGAGAATCTCTTACACTTAAGTACCTAGTACATTGGGATATACACTACTATTATTTAAGTAGGTATTTTATTTCTTCTCCTTTCCATAGCTTCATAGATAACAAATGGAAGTCTATAATCATATCTAGAGTCCAAGGCTCTGGCAGAAAGATAGAACTCAATTTATTTAATGCTTTCATTCTTTCAAACTTGTAGGTAGATATTATTGTTACCATAATTTTAAGCAGAAAATAGCCAAGGCCCAGTGTGGCTAACTAATTTAAGCAGAATCCACAATTTTACATTCTGGTTCTGGCATTAAAACTACCTTTTTTTTCCCCCAAAGCATCTGATCTTCATCTCTGTACTATGGGCCTCTATAAAGCTCAATTTTATGTTTTTTTAAATAAAATCCTTGATTCTGGGAATATATTTTTGCCTTGAATTTGAAACAAACCATTGATATTGGATTGTCCTCTAACTTTACATTGCATACATAATATATACACACACATATATACACATATATACATATGTACATATATGCAATATGTATGTATATGTATATATTTTCTCTAGTTATGTCATTAGGTTGGGAACCAGATTTTGATGTTCAATAAGAGGTGAGTTAATTTTTAAATCTCTTCACAAATGTTTAAGAGGAAATCTCCTATTAAAACTGTATTCTTGATATGAAGTCCAGATGTCTCTGATAGTGTGTAGATTGTCCTCAAAGTTGCATCAGGTAGGGCTACTGTATTTGAGGAAGAGGATGTGATTGTTTTCTTCATTCTTCCACCACCTAGCATTTCTACTTTTGTTAACTGTACTTATTCTTCCTCAAGGGTTATATGAGAAGGGAGGACGTTTCTTAATTATTCTCATAAGCTGGAGTTCTTAAGGGAAACTTTAAGAAATTTCCCTTGACTCTCTATCCTATTTGTGCCCAAATGTGCTCAAGTAAAGGACCCTGGAGGACTTTGTTCCTGGCCTAGTTCAAAATGGACATAGCTCTTGGACAAGATGAGATCAAAGGCAGAGTTTCAGGGTTTGTGGTAGCCTCTCTCATACCTGAATATACAGTGTTCACTCTCTTCTTCCTTTGTCAAACACCATAATCCTCCCATTTTCCAAGTACCAGCTTCAGATCCATTTAGATTCCCTCTTAGAAGCTTCTGTGCCCTTTCCTACTCTCCTGCCCATGCAAATGAAACAGATTGAAGATGCCAGGTATCTAGATGGGTTCCCTGGATCCTGAGGCCTCCATCTCCATCTTCCTAGCCATATTTGATTTCTCTGCCATCAGAGTCCCACCATCAGAAACTATTATCTACCTTCTAGGATTTTCCCTTAGGCGTAGACTGCCCATAGAGGTTGTCCTAAATACACATGCAAGACCATAGAATTAAGCATTTTACATTTTTACATATTATGCATAGCCTAATGACTCCTACTTATCAATCCTTTCCTCAATGGCATATCACTAGGTGCTGGGTTCTTTGTAATGAAAAAAATGATTAAATACCTGGTTCTCACTGTTTTCTGTGTTGTGCCTGAGGCTGTTGCTGAGACCTATAAACAAGGAAGGTAAAGGAGAAGGTGGTATATACAAGAAGCATATGTCTGATGTAAATTTATAGTTATACAATAAGGGGGAAAGTTTCTGTTGTTTGCACTTATTTATAAATTTGAGTTATATGAGAAAAGTTTGTGTAATAAAAATCTGTTAAGAATGTTTGAATTTTCATATTAATTGGTGTTATGACCACCCGAAATTCTAATACATCTGAGGGATGTTGGAATCACCACCTTCTCTTAAGTCACATAAACTCCCTTTGTAAATGTCCTTACCCAATAAATTGATTTATACATTTTTTTTTATAAATCATTCTAAGCTAAACTAAAGGCAAGCCTTCTTGAAAGTATCACAAGCTCAGTCTGTAAGATTTTATTGTGTTCCTAAATCCTATTTCCCATCTCTAAGTATTGTTCTTAATGCAACTGAACAGTTTGATGGCCTCTGTGATATTAGCCTGTGACATTTTCAGGAAAAAAAAAAATTCCCACTCCATTTTTACAGACTTAAGGAGACACAATCCAATTTTACCTTTTGCCTTCCTTAGAATACAGAGAAATCTTCCAAGTTCTATCCAGAAAATGTTTACTGCATATTTCCAATTCAAATGGAAATAGCTTTCACTTTTGATCTTGCAGGGAAACCTAGGCAAGTGATGAAGTATAATACTTTCTTTGTGTTGGCCTAGACGGCACGACTTGCAGAGGATGTTTGAGCAGTGGAGCTAAGAGACCAGAAGAGGCATTCCAGCCACATGTTTAAAAGAACAGGCAGCAAAAAATGGCTTAAGTCAATTATAACCCTCCTTTCGGAACCATCTTGTGGGATGGATACTACTATTATCCAGATATTTCTAACAGTCAGCCAACTCTCCTCTTAACTGGCTATGTTTTTGAAATCTACTTACTCTTGAGACTGACCATAAAATCAACACACTGACAAAGCAACAGTTTAAAATTCCAAACATGCACAAAACCCAGAACCGTAATTACCTCAACTCTAAGCCCAGTAGGGAAGTGAAGCATGTCTCCTCTTATGCTTTACTCAGTTCTAGGGAACGCTGTCAGTACTTCACAAATGCCAAATAAATCCTCAGCAGAATGGAGGGCCAATGTTCACATGGGCAGAAGGCAAGATAGAACGTGAGCTATCTTCAAAGAGTGTGCTCATATCAGACTCAATGTTCATGATGTGTTGAGTTTGGCCATTTTAGCTCGGGCCATGCTGAGAGAGAGAGAGGGACTACTGCTACACATGAGCGTGGTCTTCCAAAGAGTGGTTGGTTCACACAAGCTGGGCTGGGATGCCAGTCTAAACCCACCCTGAGGGACAGCTGCCTGGTTTTTAACCAGGAAGATGATTGAAGACTTGTAGATATACAGCCATCTAAAGCCCATTTCTAAGGAGAAGATTGCAGACAAGTCAGTTTTTAATTTTCCCCAACAATTTCAGAAAGAAGAAATTCTTTAATACTGAGTAGAACCGATAAATTGGTTTTTTTTTTTTTAAATAGGTCTTTATGCTAGGGACATTATTCTGAATGTTATAAAACAAATTGGAGTTAAGAATTAAAATATCATCAATTATGTAGAGCAGTAATCAAAACAGCCATCAGGTCGGTTAGCTTGCAGTGAAGTAATACCATTTAAGTGATATTAAATGATATTATAATTCACACAATTCATAATATAATATATATAATTTATTTCAGTGAATAAGTATCAATTTCCTACTATGCAATAAGCACTATGCTAAAGGCAATGTGTATATATATTATGCAAAGAAAAATGTGACTTTATCCTTATGGAACTTCCAATGTATCGGAGAAGACAGACATTAATTATTAAACAAGGTGTTAGAGAATTGCTCATTTCAAAAATGATTTCTTAGAGTCCTAAGGAAAAAAAAAGTTATGTTTTAAAAGGTTTTTTTTTTTTCCTGTGCCACGTTTTCCTAGATATGTTTCAAAGGCAGTCTTGTTTAGGTCCCTGGTGACTTGGATGTAGTGGCCTACTTTCCTTATCATTTCTTAAATGAAAACACAGCAATAGGTAGAAACTGCTACATTACCAAGGTAAAAAACACATGGCAAGTCCACTGGCCACAGAAATTTGGCTTCTGGGGCAGGATTTGCTCACAAACAAGTGGCTGGATCTTGGTTTTAAGAACTCTTTACCTCTGCCCTAGGATCAAGGTTACAGAAAGCAGCTCACTACCAATTGTTTCCTAGCAGCCTGCCCAGACAGGATGCTAATAAGCTCAGCACTGAGCTTGCCATTTTGGAGTTACTTGCAGAAATAAATTTTCAAATGGATTCATTTGATACATGTAACTTAATGATTTCAGCTGACAGATATAAATTTAAAAACCTTGGAGACACAGGCTACAAATTTATGATGATGCCTTAATTTTCTCTAAGGTAACTTAAAGAACAGGAAAAAAATTCATTCCTTACTTACTATGGAAGCCTATATGAGAATCAGAATCAGAATTTTCTCATGAGATTCCCTATTTTAAATGTTAAAATGAAAAACAGTTGCTTTCAAAAGTTGGTCTTATTTTGAACATAATACTGAAATTTTAATCAATTATATTTTCAATTACAATTGTAGTAAATAATGATATTCAGCTTTTTGGTGGTCCGTTTATAATCACATTTATGGGTCTATATTTGTAGGTAGGTATGTTTGAACAGATCAATGGATTTAAAATTTGTATGTGGTAAGCAATTGTCTAATAGTAACACATAATAAATTCTGGTGTAGCTGCTCTAAACATTAAAAACCCTGGAATAAGAATGTGCTACATAATAAACAAAGTGTTGCCATTTTCTACAGTCACTCACACAAAGAGTTTTGATTCATTGCAGATTCTGAATTACTGAGAAAAATGGCAGTTAATTACCCCTAACACCTATGCAGAAACACCTGGGGCAAAGAAAAAAAATATAAAATCAGCACTGTGATTGACTTAAATATATCATTTAAGTTCAATAGAATTGACTATCATAAGTCAAACTCGGGTTATAGAGAATTAATTTCTTTTGTATGTTAAAATGTCTTTATTTGATCCATCACCTCCTTAATGCACCCTGACTTTTATTGATGTGGTTTCTGAATGAGGTTCACTGCCAAAACCCGAATTGTCTTTCCCACACAGTTTTTGAATAAGCCAGAATGTGTCATAATCCCTTCTATGATTACACAATGGTTTTTCATTGTATTCTAATAAATTTATATAATATTCAGCCTATTTTTGCTTCCTGTCCCCTGGGGTACATAGTTTTTGAGAGAAAAATAATTTCTTGTAACCCTTGGTTTACAAATACAATGTTTGAAAATATTTGAGGTATACATTAATCTTAAACAACCATAAGGGACTTGAATGAACAGCAGGCTATGAATTACTTAGTAAAGCTTTCTACATCTATCGAAATTCTGATACAACATCGTCTTGTTATTTTAGAGGCATACATTCATGAGGTTCTCCATGTGGATGCCTGGAGTGTAGACCACTTATGCAACACCATGATAGGTTCTGGGGAAAGAACTGTGACAAGATGATGTGTGAAGTTTACATCTTACTTTTCCTTCCAGAGAATGTGTAGATCACTGTAATAATCTTAGTTCTGCAGGGAAGTAGCTAAATTTGGAGGATAAGGTATGCACATGCCTTCACAAACTTGGGAAGGCACAGCAAATGTTCATGATTTTTGTCATTCTCTATGGGTAGAAAAAACTGTAGATTGTATAAGAAGCTTAACATACATAGCTCTTACTGAACAATCGCTGGAACACTATTTTAATCAGGCCGTTCTTTTATATGTATATGCATTTACATATGCACAGAAATATACATTTTAAAACTTTTAGTACATTTGCCAAGTTATGCAGCCATCACCACAATCTCATTTGAGACTGTTTCTATGACCCTAATAAGATCCCCTGTGCCTGTTTACAGTTAATTCCTGTTCCCACCCACTACCCCAGGCAATCACTGATCTACTTTCTGTCTCTCTAAATTTGATTTTTCTAGACATTTCATATAAATGAAATAATAGTACAAAATGTGGTCTTTTTGTATCTGGTTAAACCATTCTTTTAAAACGTAGCTTTTAAATTCTTACTAAATTAGATTATTGTACAATTCACTCATGTACCTTATAACTCTAGGAACTCTCATTAGGCATAATTGAAAGACTCACAGCTTCAAGTTTACATATTAAGAAACAAAACAGTCCAGAAAGATCTTTTGTTTGGATGACCAATTCATGGAAACTAGAGATAAACACAGTTGTTGCTGTGTATATTTATAAAGTGATTTAGTATCTCAACAATTTTCATGTGGTAACCAATGAATTATGCTTTTTTTTTTTTTTTTTTAACAACCAATTCATTGTTGACTTCCATCCCAGAATTCAATTAAATATTTTAGTATAACTTGGGAAGGAAAATCTGAAAAATCTTGATTTATCTTTCATGAGATTTAGTGCATGATTTTGGTTTTGCATACGGATGATTTGCCGCTAGATTCATTTTGTTCCCATTCAATTAATGGTCCTCCAGTCCATTTTATTCCTGTTCAATTCATAATCACATCCAGCCTATCAGAATGGTCAGGGAAAACAAAACAAAACAAACAAACAAAAAAGGCAAATACATAGATTTTTCTATTGAACACAAGATTTTTTCACACTATTTTTTCCTAATACCTTTTTTTTTGTAGGAAAGCAATAAAAAAACCACATGAGGTTTTTATTGGTGAAATGGCCTGAAGAGCAGCAAGAGAAGCTAGTGTAACTATTTTTTTTTTAAACCACGTAAAGCACTATACAAGGAAACCTAGCATAAATAAGGAATTCTAAATTAAAAAGGTTACAGGAGAAAACAAAACCAAATCCATTTAATTTGCATTATACAAAGAGTGTTGATGAATTTATTAATATGGTTACTGCTTTTGAAGTAGTTAGGAGATATATTAAATTTATAGGGTGGACAAATTCATGCCTATTAATATCTGTAATAATGAAGATAACAATAAGACATAGGGAATTATAAGCATTATAGTATTATCCAATTATATATAAATGATCAGAGAAATAGTTGTTTTCCCAAAAACCATGGGCAGCATAGGCCAAAAATCTACTAATGTACTCAATAGAGCTAGCTTTTGTAAAGACCAAATGAAACTCAGAATCTTTTACTTTAAAACTCAAACAAAACAGAACAACAACAACAACAAAACTTCAGTCCTAGTCCAGGTTGCATGACTTCTACTCTAGATGTAATTGTCCTGGGTCCTCCCAGTACGAGCAGTTATCTTGATTGCTAATTGCTGCTGAGCAGTGGTGAAGTCACATTAGACTGGAGCTGACCACTCTGCTTCTCCATTGGTTATGGCACCTTGACACCTCTCCTCCAAAACCTCAGATTTGCGGAATGAGTACTCAACCCAGTTGGGAAACCAGAGAACTGTTTATCTGATTGTTCTGAGAGGCCAGATTGGCTCCATGTGAACTTGTATAGTCACAGATGCATACACCTTCCATTTGGAAGAAGGCATGAAAAGTTCTCTTTGAAACAGATCATTTTGGTTGCTCTCCTTTGGGTGATCAAGAAATGAAGTACCCGGCACTTTGAAAACCCCTAACTTCACAATGGTCAGACGTTTCATCTTAGACTTGAACCTGTGATGAAAACAGTGTTCCAAGCTTCCCCGTTGTCCCAAGCAGAAAATAAGAGAAAGTGAAATGTCAGAGAGCCCATAAGGAGAAGAGTAAGAACTCACACCAATCCCATATTAAATTTGTATATTAACATAGGCATTTGTGATGTGTGGAACAAATATTCAACCAAATGTTGATTCCACAAAGAAAGCCCAGCTTAATCCTTTACTCCCCAAGGAGTGGCTAACTTCTCCAAGTTATTCCTCCAAACTAGAGATCCAATGCAGCTGGGGATGGAGAGAGCAAATCCAGGCTTTGACTTGAAACTATAGCTATCTAGTAACCTTAACTGAGAAATAACATTTCATCAAAACTTAACAACCATCAAGAAAGCTCTTCCAGAAACTCAACTTTAAAACAGCTATCTTTCAGGTCTGAATGCCAAAGGGCAAGTGGCTATTTAGAAGGTGTGTGAAATGACTTTAGGGAGGGGCAGAAGCAACTCAGCTGTGCTCTTTCACAGCCTGCCTCTTGGCTGACTTACTCTCTATTTCAAACACCAGACTTTTCACAAGCTTCATTACATATCCTATAAGACATTTTTGGAAACTGTGTTTTCACAAAATATTTTCCGACTTTCATTCCAAAGATGCGGAAACAGATAACACCCAAGTCAGTTTGTAAACTCCCCAGGAGTTATTAACAATTTTCATGATGCATCAAATTTTCCAACAATGACAGGTAGTTTTGCCCTAACTTATCTTCAATGTCCTCTCCCTCTCTGTATCATCACAAAGGTCTAGGGAAAAAAGGCATGCCTACAGAATATTAGGGAATTGAACAGAGACCATTTTCTCAATGTTTTTTCTTTCACTGAGGATTTGTTTAAAATCCACAGATAGTGGATTAAAAAAGGAGTACCAGGCTTGCATTTTTTAATAAATGTCATCAAAATAATAGCTATATAATCATATCACAAAAAAGTTTGATAAGCAGAAAAGGAAAATATTCATAAAACACAGCCCCCAAACAGCTACCATTACTTTTCAGTGTTCTCTCCTTTTAATATGCATGTTTAGAAACATCTATAACTATAGCATGCACAAAATTTTTATCCCCTAATTTTAGTTTGTAAGTTTTCCACGTTGGTATATGATAATTGTAACCATCACTTTAGTGGTTGACTACTATGCACAGGGCTAATGTATTATAATTTAATTAACCATTGTTATCAGATGCTTTTGAGTTTTCAATTTTTAGCAATTTCAAATAGTGCTTTTCTAAATATCTTTGCTACTTCCTTGTGATAAGGAGACCAGGGATTACTGGATTATGGTATGTTTGTATAGATACCTTGTAAAATTGGTTCCCAAAATCATGCTCTTCATTAATACCATGAAAAACAAATGAAACATCCAAGTTTACTAGAATTGTTTAGCAGTATTTATGTTTATAATCAAATTGATGTAAAACTATGCTCAAGGATATCATTATTTACACTTGCTTAATTACTAATGAAATAAAACATGTTTCTAAAACGTTTATGTATTATTCCCTTTTATGATGAAACCAGAACCACTTTCCTCGTTATTTGTAGACACAATGAAAAGCTATTATTACTATTTTATTTCAACTAAGTTGCAAGTTGGTTGGATATTAATTAAATTATTAATCATAATTAATATCGACTGATTTAATTAATATCCAGCCAATAATTAAGACTCTTTTTGGATTAGACTTTGAAGTAATTAGTCCTCTTTTCTTTTATACAAGGTATAGAACTATCCTTGAGGGACTCTTTACTTTCAGTTTCATAAAAAACATAGGCTAAAAATAACAGCAGAATAAAAGACATTGGAAAAATCTCAGGATGATGGCCATGTACACAATGGGGACCAGGTATATACTCCAGTTAACTGGACTGGGGCAAAAAATCTGACACAACTAATTTCACCAAAACACTTACATATCTAAAAGATGGAAAGTGTTCAGACAGGCTAAATTCACATTCAAAGGGCTAATTGATAATTGCCTCTCTGTTTTGCTTTTCAGTTGTGTATAAGTTTCAGTGAAATCAAGGAAGAAAACATCAGCTGACTTGAACATAAATGATAACTTGGCATCTTTAGAGGAAGGCCATTATCACAACAAGAGAGTAGAGTTTCCTAAAAATACCTCAGAAATCCATGATAAGGAAGGAATTACAGAACTTCAATAGCACAACAAAATTTCTGGTCAAGTATTAAAGGGTAGTGTATACCCTTCTTCATAAATTTTAATTTGCTCATTATTCTCTTTGGAAAATACACATAATTCATAATAAACTAAGTAACCAGCTTATTAGACTTTGGCCCCAGGAACTGGAGCCAAAATATAATCCTGAGCATTCAGGAGGCCCCCTTTTCAAAACCTGAAATACTAAACAAGTCTAAAAAAACTCTAGTCTAAATGAGCAGTTGGTAAAGCCATCAGCCTTGCACATTGGAACAAGCAACCAACATATGCAATGACCTTAGCATTTCTCCTTTGATTTATAGCAGTCTTGGAAAGGAGCTTAACAAGGTGGCATGGAGCTTCAAGAGCAGTTGCAGTCAATTTATTGTCTAAGTTGTTAAAGATGTTAATTAGATTAGGAATTTGCTGAGGCTCTTTTATTCCTTGCAGAAAGAAGAGTGTTTCTCGTGTTTCTCTTTGAAATTCAGCTTTGTGGCATAAAAACACAGGAAAGAAGAAATCCTACACTCAAGGAAATTGTAGGGTCCCATTGAATTCCATAAAATTGTAAAAATTCCAATAATAACAGTTACAAAAGAGCCAAGAAAGTACCAGACCTGTTTTTAAAAATAATATACTCTTAACGATTCCTGCATTGTTTGATGTATATAAGACAAGAAGTAGGCGGATCATGGATGGTATATCTAGGAGACCTGGGCTCAAGGAATGGAAATCATATCAGGCAGCAAATCTAAGCATGCACTGAGACAAAACAAAGAGTTTCTGGAAAAACAACAGGCAGGGTTTTTTTTTTTTTTTAATTCCAGTGCAATAAACATCACTCCGTATGTCATTTTAATACCCTGTACAAATGTTTTAATAGTGAGCTGTTGTACAGGCATTGGAAACATTATTAGATACTCTGCTTTTTAACACAATTTCTTTGCAATAGTTTATTCCAGAAATTTCGTCTTAAATTTAATTAACAAAAGAAAATATTAAATAGTCCAGCAAATTACTTATTCACCTCAAAAAACAACATGAATAGAAAACTCTCAGAAATATGCCCGGTAAAATTAAAAATCAAGAGTCCTTTTCAATTAATGAGGTGTGGGGGACAAGTAGAATATTAGGAATAATTATTTAATAGTAACATCAGTAAATAGTTATAAAATTTGTCAATATCCATGGTTGCAAGCAATTTCCTAAAATTATTTTAGATAAAGCTAAAACAGAGATATGCATTTGCTTACTTATAAAAGTAGCATTTAAGAAGAAAAGCCATCATAAGGCAAAAGCAAACTTAAGTATTTTAAGTATGTAAAATAAATAGTTGCACACTCAAAGGAACTTAATTAAGTTGGGCACTTATTCAAAGATGAGAGTTTTGCAAACCAAATCCACTTATTTTATTTATAAGAGTGATACTTTTGGAGAAAGAACTTCAGACTTTGTAAACCAGTTTTTTAGCCTGCACAGAGGAATCTTTGGTCATTCATAAGCAGAGTGAGCCCTTACACTCCATGACCTTAAATCTTTCACCTCCACCATCTCTGGGGCATATCATGGAAGGGGATAGGGTAAAGCTGAGAATTAGTAGATTTCAAAGTGGTCCAGAATACTGGGATGGGGTTAAATCTGCTTTCATCTGTGGCTCTTTTTAAAATATCTAAAACCTATTTAAATAGCTCTAAAGCAGTGGCTCCTGTAAAGTAAAATGAAAATATTTTCCCAGTAACCCCACCCAGTATATGGTACTATAGACTGAATATGTTTCCCTCAAAAATTCATGTTGAAATCTAACCCTTATTGTAGCTATAGTTGGAGATGGCACCTTTAAGGAATTAAGGTTAAATAAGATTGCAAGGGAGAGTTCCTTATCTAATAGGATTTGTGACCCTTTAGAGAGCTCATTCTTCCTGTGCATATACATAGATGCAGTGAGGATGGCAATCTACAAGCCAAGAAGAGAGTTGTCCCCAGAAACTGAATTGACTAGCATCTTGAGCATGGGTTTCTAGCCTTCATAGCTGTGAAAACTTAAGTTTCTGTTGTTTAAGCCACCCAGCCTGTGGTATTTTGTTATAGTCACCTGTGCAGACCAATACAGATGGTATGTGTGAAGGACACTGGCACAGCAAACTTATGGATTTTTTTCTGTATTTTACTTAAAGATTGTGATACTTGTTTGGGGAGCTTGCCAGTGAAAATACATGTTTTCTCCATGTCTGGCTGTTATTTGGTACTTGGGGGGGATATCCCAGAACAGCTACAATTTTAGACTTAAACCTAGAGTACCATCCAAAATCTTGTCACAATTTTTTATCTGTGCTATTCTCTTCTGCTTCTTTATTCCCCACCTCTTGACCTCTAGAGCTCAGGAAATTTCTATGTTCTTTATTATTGCCTTGAATAAACTTTCAACAAGGCAACATATTTGAATAAAATTTTTCATGCTTGCTGGTAATCTTTATACCTACAAGGCATCAAGAGATTGTATTATTCTCATTGAAAACCATAACATTTTTCCTCATTAGTATATTGTACTACATATTAGTACATTTGATAATTTTATATTGCACATTTTTGTAATTGTTCTTATTTCAGTATAAATAATATAATTCTAAATTTAAGATCCATATGTGTAGCCATTATAATGATCTTTAAAATGCTTTGTAGATGTAAACTGGAAAGCTCAGATTACATATCAGTTTCAAGCATATGGACTGTTGTTATTCGAAATAAATACATATTTTATATTTTTATTTACTTGTAACTAAATTTGAAAATTAGAGGTTAAAGCTATTCAGGATACAGGAATAAAATTAACACTACTCTTTAAAAATATCTAGACATATTTAGTTTCATATCCATTTCTCATGGTAAGTTCAGGGAAACTTGTTAGAAATTGGATGGGCTTGTAAGATAGTATGATCATGGCTGTTATGTTTTTTAAACTTTTTGATGAAAGAAGAAGACATTTCTCTTTGTATGTTTGGGAACATCTGATCACCATCAAAAGGACAAAAGTCTGAGTCACAACTTTATCTGCATTGCTTTTTCACAACTGTGTACCATTGCAGATTGTTTGGACTGTAACAGTTTGAATATACTTCATTTTCCCAGCTGGATTTTATGTTCCCCAAGGGCAGAAACCACAAATTTATGGTTCTCAGTTTTAGCCAAATATTCTATTTTGCTCAGCTCTTCTTTTTCTTTGCTTGGTTAATCTCTCCATCCCCCCACCCCTGCCTCGTTCCCCTCTAGAAAGATGACATTATTTCTCTAATCTCAAATCCTCTGTTCATGCTTGCCTTAACTCCACTCTTGGCTGATATTTTGTCTGTACTTCACAGAAAGAAATTAGAGGATATTAGGTAAGAACTCCTTAAACCACTTTCTAGTCTTCACCATAAAGATCAAAGGAATCAGGCGGTATAGCGATACCAGATTTCAAACTATATTACAGAGCAATAGTGACAAAAACAGCATGGTACTGGTACCAAAACAGGCGGGTGGACCAATGGTACAGAATAGAGGACACAGTAACCAATCCTCAAAAATACAACTATCTTATATTTGATAAAGGAGCTAAAAGCATGCAATGGAGGAAGGATAGCATCTTCAACAAATAGTGCTGGGAAAACTGGAAATCCATATGCAACAAAATGAAACTGAATCCCTTCTTCTTGCCATGCACAAAAGTTAACTCAAAGTGGATCAAGGAACGAAGATATCAAATCAGAGACTCTGCGTCTGATAGAAGAAAACGTTGGCTCCAATCTACATATTGTAGGGTGGGGCTCCAAATTCCTCAATAGGACACCCATAGCCCAAGAGTTAATAACAAGAATCAACAAATGGGACTTACTTAAACTGAAAAGTTTTTTCTCAGCAAGAGAAACAATAAGAGAGGTAAATAGGGAGCCTACATCATGGGAACAAATTTTTACTCATCACACTTCAGATAGAGCCCTAATATCCAGAATATACAAAGAACTCAAAAAATTAGACAATAAGACAACAAATAACCCAATCAACAAATGGGCCAAGGACCTGAACAGACACTTCTCAGAGGAGGACATACAATCAATCAACAAGTACATGAAAAAATGCTCACCACCTCTAGCAGTCAGAGAAATGCAAATCAAAACCACCCTAAGATACCATCTCACTCCAGTAACATTGGCAGCCATTATGAAGTCAAACAACAACAAGTGCTGGAGAGGATGTGGGGAAAAGGGTACTCTTGTACATTGCTGGTGGGACTGCAAACTGGTGCGGCCAATTTGGAAAGCAGTATGGAGATTCCTGGGAAAGCCGGGAATGGAACCACAATTTGACCCAGCTATTGCCCTTCTAGGACTATTCCCTGAAGACCTTAAAAGAGCGTACTACAGGGATACTGCCACATCGATGTTCATAGCAGCACAATTCACAATTGCTAGACTGTGGAACCAACCCAGATGCCCTTCAATAGATGAATGAATAAAAAAAATGTGGCATTTATACACCATGGACTATTACGCAGCACTAAAAAGTGACAAAATCATGGAATTTGCAGGGAAATGGATGGCACTAGAGCAGATTATGCTTAGTGCACTAGAGCAGATTATGCTTAGTGAAGCTAGCCAATCCCTAAGCTAGCCAATCCCTAAAAAACAGATACCAAATGTCTTCTTTGATATAATGAGAGCAACTAAGAAGAGAGCAGGGAGGAAGAGCAGGAAGAAAAGATTAACATTAAACAGAGACATGAGGTGGGAGGGAAAGGGAGAGAAAAGGGAAATTGCATGGAAATGGAGGGAGACCCTCATTGTTATACAAAATTACATATAAGAGGTTGTGAGGGGAATGGGAAAATAAACAAGGAGAGAAATGAATTACAGTAGATGGGGTAGAGAGAGAAGATGGGAGGGGAGGGGAGGGAGGATAGTAGAGGATAGGAAAGGTAGCAGAATACAACAGTTACTAATTGGGCATTATGTAAAAATGTGGATGTGTAACCGACGTGATTCTGCAATCTGTATTTGGGGTAAAAATGGGAGTTCATAACCCACTTGAATCTAATGTATGAAATATGATATGTCAAGAGCTTTGTAATGTTGTAAACAACCAATAAAAAAAAAAGATCAAAGGAAAAAACAGAAGAGAAAGTTAAATGTGCTGGAAAAATACTAACAATCATAAAATAGCTCAGAATAAGTGCCAATAAAAGAATTCTTAAAAGACTACCCAAATGAAAACAAATTATATAAATAAATAGATAATACAAGATAAAATAGGTGTATCATAAAAATCTAGATTATAAAATATACGTATTTCTGAAGAACTATGCAAATAGATTAGAAACAACAATCTATTGTGTGGTAAAGAATATTTTTCTGATCACACAAAAAAAATCCAATTGGGAGCCCTTGAGATTGCAAAAATAGTTCAAGCAAAATAAGTCTTTTGAATTCAACAGTGTGCGCACACATGTGTGCACACACACATGCGCACACACACACACACACACAAACACCTCAGAAAATTAAATTGTTAAGTTTCAAGATTAAAGAATTCTTCTAGATTTAGAAGGGAGAAGAAAGGTTACTTTCAAAGTAAAATCAAATCAGCCTCATATTTCTCCTTTGTGACAATAAACACTCCATAATTCAAGAGAAAAACATCTTCAAAGGTTTGACAGAGGGGAGAATTATAGCCCAATGATTTTACTGTAATATAAAGATATTCTCAGATTTACAAGGTTTTGGAAATTACACCAATATAGTCCCTTTTCTTTCCAAAGTTTTCTATGTGGTGAGATGACTCAAGCAAGTGTGAAACCCAAGCATTGGGGAGTCACAGTAGAAATGGATCCACAGTGAAATTTAAAACAAGCTAAAGATCAGAAATAAGGTAACAGAGAAAATACTTTTCTTAACACTCACTATATCATAACAGAGTAGAAAGGGGAAAATAAAAATATTAATGGACTGGAAGTAGGATGAAAGTAGGAAAGAGAATGAATCAGACATAATTTTCCCATGTTCATATATGACTACACAACCAGTGAAACTCCACATCACATACAACCACAGGAATGAGATCCTAATAAGTTATACTCCTTTTATGTATAATATGTCAAAATATACTCTACTGTCATATATATCTAATAAAAACCCCAAATATTTATATTGGATAGTTTAGTAGACACATGTTTGATTTAAAATTCTAGGTTAAATAAACGAATATAAGTAAGGAGATAAAAATACAGGCCAAAACCATGATAGCTTTTGCTTACAAAAATTGACTAATTGTTTCATTTTTAATTTAATGATTATATGTAATTGGAGGTTATATACATTTGCATATATTGCTGTTATCATTAATGTACTTAATATCACTACATATTTCTGACAGATCAGTGCAAAAGGTAAATAAAGCAAGCCAGTCCATAACAGCAAAAGAAAAAGATAAATAGCAATGTGAATAAGCTTTTAGTGACTGAATTCATTGTATTCTTGTAATTCTTATTGACATCTTACTTAGAAGTTGGTACTCTCCACTCTTTGGTAGCTGTTTCTCAGCCTGTTTTTCCAACCTTGCTTTTTATATTCAGCTATTAGATAATGAAAGTCCCAGTCTACTGGGGCTATTATAACAAAATATTATAGAGTGGGTGACTTGTAAATAATAGAAATTTCTGGAATGGCCAACATCAAGGCAGATTTGCTACCTGGCAAAGGCTCCTCTGGTTCATAGATGGCACTTTCTGGTGTCCTCAGAGTTGAAAGGGACACCTACTTCTCTGGAAACTTTTTCATAAGCGTGTCAATTCCCTTCATGAGATCTCTACCCTTAGACCTAATTACCTCCTAATAAGGCTCACTTCCAAATACCATCACTTTGGGGTTAATATTTTAACATATGAATCTTGGCAGAAGCAAATACTCAGATCACAGCATTAGAGAATTTCAAGTCCTGGAACAGCCCCACCTCTGCTTTTTAAATCTCAATTGTCATCTCTTCTTTAAAAAGATGATTTCTTTCTACTTCCTGTGTCTGTCAATGACTTCTGTTTTTATTTCTACTGATGTACAAATCTATCTACACAACGTTTTGTCTTAAAAATATACCTAGGCCCTTCAAACTCAACATGATACAAACACCTACACTGGGAACCTTCTATCCTATATCCCCAATCAGGATTCTCCTTTGACATTCCGAATCTCAATGAAAGTCATCACCACACCTTCAGTAGCCCTAGTCATAATTGAGGACTGATTTTGGACTTCTCTTTTCCAACGCAGTCCTTCAACCCCATCCATTCCAATTAGTCTTGTTGAGTCATCCCAGTTCATCTAAAGACTATCTATCCAGTCTCCCTTGCCTATCTGTATTTTTCTCTTCCTCTGTTGAAATTTTTAAAAAGACAATATCAGCATGTCATTCTTGTTTAAATCCTTTGTTCTTTTTAGAAAGAATCACCATATGTCTCTACGTATACCTATATATGGGCATAATTATTAATAGTCCCTTCTCAAGAGTATCCCAGCTTGTGTGAAACTGTGTGATCACTGCACTTATAAGGGCTTTCTGACCTGCTCTCTCCTCTGCTCTTCAGAGACACTACATGCTACTCTCTACCTTGACCTCTACATACAGCAGCAATATATTCTCTATCTTGTTTTCTCTCCTACCCATCTTTTTTTTTTTTTTTTTTTTTTTTTTTGGGTTCCGTTTTGTTGCCTCTGGTCAGTTTCCTTTCAAAAACAAAACATTTCATTTCATGTTTCATTTAGTGACTCTTACACACCTTTCCATATTTTAGGGAAAATATCACTTGCCTTAATTTTCCTGTAGCCCTTAAACTAAGTCAAGAGTTCCAGCTATGTTTTCCAAAACACATATTACCTCCCTATCCTAACACGTAGAACAGTTTATTGCAATCGGTTGTTTTTGACTATATTCCTCAGTGGACTATAAAAGACATCAGGACTGGTCTATCTTGTTCGTCATTTTATCCCCAGTTCTCAAGCCGTCAGCAACAGTTAATAAATATTCCGAAAAGTCATAAAAACCTAAGTACATTCTTGAGTGTCATAAAAGAATTAAAAGAATACCAGTCATAACAACTTAGATCATCTTTCAAAACTCTTACAAGTGATTCTCCCTACCCCTTATTGGCTCAGAGTATTTTAGCTAAAAATCAATTCTGTAGCATTTGAAGAAGGATATTTGTTTAAAGAAAGAGCAACATACTATGTGCTTGGACCATGCCAAAAATGCTGCCTCTTACTAGTGTTATCCCTAGAGCTAAGTCTGTCCTAAGGTAATTCTGCTTTTGTAGTAGATCCTAAATCTCAAAAGGCTTGAAAAGAAGCCTTTCTGCTGCTTCCTACTTCTCTTCTCAGCAAATGCAGCTGCCTGGTATTGGCAACCTGGCCAGCTCCACATTCTTCACCTCTTCTCTTTGGCTCCTAGGCAGTTGTAGGTGTTTTCTCCCAGGACTCCCTTTCACCCCCTCCCTTTCCAGGCTCTCCCTTCCCATACTCCATTTTTGTGAACCATCACAAGGCAAAAGTGCTTTGTGGAGATTTGTGCACTTGTCCATTGGCTGAGCTTCCAAGGCACATGCAAACTCCCCAAGCTTGTAGATGGAGAGGCTAATTACAGCCACTGAGTAGCTCTGAAGCCCTTTCCTCCTCCGTGTCTCAATCCAGTCCCTCCTCTGGTTCAGGTTTCAGAGTGATATTTCACTCCCCTGCCCTTTTGTTCTGTGGCTAGGGTGTTAAGTGTGGATGAGATAATTTTTGGAGTAGATCCAAAGAGTGCTTTAAAAAATTTAATGTATGAGGGTAACGAATAATGATCTCACACTGTGTATGACCCAGTACTTGAGTGGGTCATGTTACTGAATTACCCTTAGGTAACCATGGCTGTGTCTGGGTGGTCACTGGTAGAGAAGGAAGGTGAAGATTGTCTCTGAGTATGTGGGTGGTGGGAGATGAGGGGGAAGAGAGGTGGCCTGCTACATCACTCCCAGCGTATTCATAATTTTAATTGGCCTATCACTTACCTAACTTGTGGAAGCCTTTCATTTTATACATGTGTATTTCACTGTTCCTCAACTGCTAGAATTCCTATTAAAAGTCTAGCATTGGTTTAGTACCTGTGTGGCTTTTAAAACATAAAAGGTTATAAAATTTTCAATATTTTTCAAGCTTATTCAAATATCTGCAATGTTCATTTGGTAAGGAATTCCATTAATAACTCATTATTACCTTAAATGGAGCATATGTATAAGATGGACTCTTTTAGGGGAAAACCATGATACTGAAAAGCATAGTTAATTTGATTGAAAGGCTCTGTAACAATGGAAGATTTCTCCACTTGCCAAATAGTTCTGCAGGTCCAGGGGATTAGGGAAGGTATGAAGAAAGAACGTAAAATAAAGTGTTTTCATAGCTCAAAAGTACATATGGAATCCTCAAAATATAGAACCTCAAATTTTCTTGACATGACACCAGAAATCACTAAGTCCCTTAACATTGGATTTGAGCATATACTCCTGCACAGGAAAATATAATTGAAAGAAAACATTCATGACTGTATACAGGTAAAGGCCAAACTCAGTAATTTTCAATCTTGTCTAGTGTACAATGATCATTAACAAAGTTAAGTTTTGAGTATCTACTCTGACCCAGACAGGACCTTAATAATAGCACATGGTTCTTGTCTAAAAGGGCTTACTTTCTTGTGTGGGTGATGGACAAGTAGTGATGTTCCCAGTAGGACATGCCTATGTAATATTAGGCATAAATATGGACACTTATAGGAGGAGAGAGGAAATATAAGAAAAACTACTCTGGGGGTTCAGGGAGGGTTTCATGTTTGAGGAGACTTATGAGCAAAGATTTAGAAATCCAAATGACTGATGGCTTACCATGGCATACAAGAAATTTGGCATTTTTGTGCTTCAAGTGTATGAGAAAATGATAAATGGATAAATTAAAGGAAGGAAAAGACAACAAAGACTCTTGGGAACCACTGGTAGATTTTGAGCAGAAAAAGAAGGTTTGCAGAACCCCAAGTTCAGTTCTCAAAGCATTTGCTGCACACGTTTTTATTCATTTTGCTTTGAGTTTTCATTGAGCTGCAGACCAGCGTGTCACCAGACTGCATCTTGCCAGTACTCAGTTTGTGATCCATGCTACTTACCCTAACTGGTCTATAACCGGTTCCGAGATAAGTCCAATCATTACATTCCTGGAAGCCCCAATGTCAAATATGATGACAGCATCTAAAAACATATCCTCATTTTCTGCACTTAACCTCACTTCAATCAGTTTTCTGGCCACTTGAGTAACACTGAGTTCAAGGATTACTGCAATGACCCAGGTGAGAGTAGACAAACGTATGGCCCAAGACGATAGTAAGTTTATAGAATATAGAGGAGGCGGACTGAGGAAAGATTTTGTGAAAAACAGGTAGGATGTAAAATGGGGTGGATGACTATGGGGTGGGTGATGGAGAAATTAAGGATGATTCCAGATGGGTGACTTGGTAGATAGTAAAGTGGGAGAAATAATAAAAATAAGAGTATATTTATGAAGGAGCTGCTGAATTCAAAATGAATTCATATTCAGTTTGAGGTGATTATGGAAATGTCTGGTAAGATTGCAGAGTAGAACTATTTAATAAGAAGTTACATAGGTCCATCAGATGTAGATTAGAAAGTTGGAAATTATGGACATTTGGGTGGCTCCTAAACTTTTAAAATATATAAGATCTCTAGGAACAGAATCCTGAAAAACTCCAACACATAAGAAACAGATGGAAGAAAAAGAAGCTGAGACTAAACATGAAAGGAAAACCATATTGCTACTTTTCTGCAACTACTTCATAAATACATGGATAAATATGAAGTCAATTACCCAACTTTAGACTTTATTTAAAATATGTTTAATCAGTGTGTCTCAGTTCTAAAATGTCACATAATATAATTAGTAAGTTGCCGACTTTGTGAAAGGATTTTATGCTTGTGAGAGTGTCTGAACCAAAGACACTTTGAATAGAATTACTTGCTGATGCCCCTTAGACTGATAATTTACATATCAAAGTTTTAGATGTATACATATAACACTTCCTAGTTTTAGAAAGAGTTCCCTCTGTGTCCAAAAGTCTAGGAGCTAATTTTTTCCCCCATTAAAAGTTGTACTTCCTTTTCTTTGCATACAAAAAAAAAAAGTTTAAAATGAGATATGGAAGAACACTGTTGAATGAAGAAGCCAAGTTATCACTAAAATAGATGAAGACCAATTTAAGCATGCTTTCCCAGATGCACATATAATCCCATAGAGAGGTGATGGCTGTGATCAGAGAGAGAATTCAGAATGTATGGGAAGGGAGCTTGAACTTCTAAGAAAAAGCTGATTCTTGAAAATAGGAAAACTGCAAAATTTGTAAGAAACATTATTTTAAGTGCCTTCTAATAAGCTGTTTCTTAGGATGAAACAGAAATGACAAACTTCCCCCTTGAGTTACCCTGGTATAGATGTTATGTTATTCGCTCACATAGCAGATATTTTAATTAGATTTGAATATCCTGCATAGATGAAAGACCAGAAAGCTGTCAGGAAGATATCTCACAGATGGCCGTCATTACTGCTACAGTCTGAGCTACATACTGAAGGTAGGAATTTTGTCTGTTTTGTTCTGTTATATCCCACATAGTAGTCACTCAAGAAATTTTTATTACCTGAATAGTCAATTTAACAAAGTCCAAAATCTTACTTTTATCAACACATTTATAATTTGAAAGTTTACTCAACTTTAGCAATTCAGGTGAGAAGTACTGAAGAATGATCATTAATTTGGAAGAGAAAAACCATCACAGGAACAAGAATCAAATGCGTCACATCAACATAGATTACTTCATTGTCAAGCTAACTGCTAAGCTAAATCGCATGCATAAATTTTAAAATTTGCAATGAGAGATCACTTTTCTGGGAATCACAAATTTGATGTACGTTTCATTAGCACAGCATCTCCTTGTAAAAATTAAATGGAAAACCAAAATTAAAAAGTTTCTTCAGTAAAAATGTTACAAGGTAAGGGACTGGAGCTGTGGCTCAGTGGTAGAGTGCTCGCCTAGCATGCATGAGGCACTGGGTTCAACCCTTAGCACCACATAAACATCAGATAAAGATTCTGTCCACCTAGAACTAAAAAAAGATATTTTAAAAATGTTACTAGGTAAAAAGACCTAGAAAAGTAGAACATTAATGGGAGATGATAACACAGGTTGTTGTATTCATCTCAAATCAGGACAGAATATTAAAGTTCATTGTCTATAGTCTCCTCTGTTCTGCTTATATGTTGGCTTTACCAGGAGTGTAGGATACACAAAATCCACTTACAAAAGCTCCATTCTCCTCTAGACTTGATTGGTTAAAGAGACAATATTTGTCTACCTAGGTATCCTTTTTAATTCCTATCTATAAAACCACCACCCACAGTATTATCCGCTAATGAACATCTCTTGTCTTTAGATAAGTTCATTAAATTCTGTAACAGCAGAGCCTTAAAGGCAAAGTCTTTTTTTTTATTGGTTGTTCAAAACATGACATAACTCATGACATATCATCTTTCATACATTTGATTCCAGTGGGTTATGAACTCCCATTTTTACCCCAAATACAAGTTGCAGAATCACATTGGTTACACATCCACATTTTTCCATAATGCCATATTAATGACTGTTGTATTCTGATACCTTTCCTATCCCCCCTCCCCTTCCCTCCCATCTTCCCTCTCTACCCCATCAGCTGTTGTTCAATTCTCTCCCTTGGTTTTTTTTTCCCCTTTCCCCTCACCTTCTCTTATATGTAATTTTGTATAACAATGAGGGTCTCCTTCCATTTCCATACAGTTTCCCTTCTCTCTCCCTTTCCCTCCCACCACTCGTCTCTGTATAATGTTAGTCTTTTCCTCATGCTCTTCCTCCCTGCTTTGTTCTTAGTTGCTCTTTCTATTTCTATCTTTGCTTTGGAACATTGCATTGATTAATGTTGTGATCAATTGTGTGATCCTACATTTCAAAATAATTCCTATTATTTCCAATTCTAAAGTTTGGGGGTGCTATGGTCTGAATATGCCCCCCAAATTTCATGCAATAATGGTATTTGAAGACCTATTTGAAGGCCTTTGGGAGATAATTAGTATTTGATGAGGGTGGGGCCCCCATAATGGTATTTGCGCTTATAAGATTAGGCAGACAGACCTGAGGTAGCACTTTTGCTGTGCTGCCCTCCACCCCATCAGGGTACAAGAAGATCCTCCAGATGCCAGCAACATGCTCTCCAGCAGAGTTAATTGATGAAGACCAATTTAAGCATGATTAAGACCAATTTAAGACCAATTGAACCTCTCTATTCTTTATCAATTGTCCAGTCTCAGACATATTGTTAAAACAGCAGAAAACAGACCAACATTAAAAGAAAACCTCACTAACAGCAATTTCTTATATATGTTTTTTTTATCCTATTTTAGTCAAATTCAATATCTGTACAAGGTTGATATTGCAGCCTGATATGTAAAACCCTAAGCAGTACCCAATGTAACAGAGGCCTTAGGTAGTCACATGGAATAAACACTTCTGAACGATGGAGGAAATGCTTTCCAAAAGTAAGTACTCAACTTATTAATTTTTTTCCCCCGAAAGAGTCCAAATAGTCCATTTGACTAGTGTGATCATTGCTACTCAGAGATTTTGGAAAGGAAAGGCACTTTCTTACACAGTAGTGCTTGAGAGTCTTGTGGTATTTTCAAAGGCAGTGAAAGAAATACCAACTGCACAATTAGCATCCTTAAGATACAAGTTGATGTATGCCTTAATGTGACAGATTGTTCAAAGAATAACTGACTGCTGTACAGTTAATTTAAAAATGATTCAGCAGAATCCCATGGAGCATGCTTGTAATCCCAGTGACTCCAAAGGCTGAGGCAGAAGGATTGGCCAGCCTCAGCAACTTATTGAGACCCTGCTTCAAAATAAAGGGGCTTGGATGTGTCACAATGGTGAAGTTCCCCTGAGTTTACTCTCTAGTAACCCCCCCAAAAAAAATTATGAGTCCAATAATTTTTTTCTGAGGTGCAGAAAATAATAATGAAGTATGCAAAATGAATATTTGAAGAAAAAGAGGTTCTAAGGGAAGAGTAGAAAAATTTCCCATAGTCAATCCAAACTAAGGATATAATAAGAGATGATTGGGGCTGGGGTTGTGGCTTAGTAGGCAGTGCTTTCCTAGCACATGTAAGGCACTGGGTTTGATCCTCAGCACCACATAAAACAAAATAAATTAAAACATAAATGTATTGTTGCTGGAGTAAACTGTATAAACTGATGCATCAATGAATATAACTCAACAAGTAATGCTCAATCAAGGAGTCGATTTACTTTGGGAGGAAATGGACATATTGATAGACTCCTCCACTTTGAACTGCTTGCAGAACTTGCCTGGACTATGTATCACTTGTATGCATTGTGAACTATCGTTTGGTGCAGTGAATTGTGGTAGTGCTGGCATATCTTTGCTGATGGTGTCACCAGTGATGCAATTTTTCCAAAGGAGCTGTCAATTGGCTTGGTGTCATGGCATTTCTGTATCCTCCTCCCTTCTGCTAGTGACGGCCAAATTTGGGGGCCAACAGAGGTGAGGCAAAGAACCTCACCCCTCCACTGGTGCATAGGCCTATCCACAAGTATGGCTGTATGCTGGACCGGTAGTCAGTGAAGGGTATGATCCAATTGCAGTAGTATCAACCTAAGACAGGAGGCTGACGTCTAGAGGTCAGTTCATCCCATGAGGGTAAGAACCATATGTTGAATTGGACAACCTACCAGGCAAGGTCCCTAAGCCACATTGCTTGTTGTTTAATTAATCAGAAGGGGGGAGATGCTGAGAGCCATAGCTCTCATAGCCATAGGTAGGACACATGGCAATTTTCTTGTCAGCCTACCCCATGTTGCTTAGAGGAAGGACTCTCCATTGTGGACCCAGGTCATTTGCAGTGACTTTGCATGAAAGGTGACCTTGCTCAAGGACCAGGGCGGATCGGGTTTAGGGTGGATCAGGGTTTAGGGCAGATAGGGGTTTAGGGCGGTTCCAGGTTTAAGGTGATTCCTGCTGGGAATAGGGCGTATCCTGCTGCCTCAGGTACCTTGAGTTCCTGTTGAGTTCCTGTTGAGGGATTCAGAGAGTATTTGGGATTCAGAGCCCGGTGGAGAGTGGGGATTTTGCCCAGAACGTGTGTGTAGAGTGCCGGTGAGAGTTTCGGGAATAAAGAATTGCTGTTTGAATCTACAAGGCTGTGAGTGGCTCGTGATTTTGTGCCCAGCCAGACCGCGGCATATTGTGTTAAAAAAAAAAAAAAAAAAAAAAAAAAAAAGATGATTGAATAGGGGATTTTTGTTTTAATTATATTGAAATTGGTTGTTATAAAGTTTATAAGGTTCATTCTACATTCTGAGTATAAAAACATCAACCAAAATATTCAGAACCACCACCCACAAAAGAGAAAAAAGAAAACTTGGCTAGTACATTTCCTTTGAGAAATTCAAAATATTTCTTCTGATGGAAATAAAATAATGAAATAAAGATAATGGTGCCACTTTCCTCAATTCTAGGCCTTTATCGGTGTGGATACAGGTAGGACAATTATGCTGATATAATATCACCATAAAGCCCAAGCTATATTTCTAATGCCATGATTGCAGATGAAACTACTGTAGTAAAATTTTTACAAGGTGAAAATGCACGTGAAAGACTCTACTATAGCTACGAGCTGACTTGGAAGGAGAAAGAAGGGGCTGTGGACAGGATGGCAGATGGCTTCTAGAAGGTAGAAAGGAAATTTTCTCCTAATGACTCCTGAAGGAATGCAGGTTGACCAACAACCTCAATTTTGGTCCCCTTTAGAATTCTGACCTCCAGAAATATAAGATAAATTCACATCATCTTAAGCCACGTGGTTGTGATGCTTTGTTATAGCAGCAATGGGAAAACATGAGTCTGTAATTTCATTTGCAAATATTTTTGCTGTCTAACATTTGTATTTAACTATATTCATTATATCATTTTTCCATGACAAATCTTTAAAATTTTTATGCAATCCAATGGATCATTGTTATCCTTCATGTTAATGGATTTTGAGTAATAGCAATATTTTCCCTATACCCATAACATAGGGAATTTCACCCATGATTTTAGTGTATAAATACTTTTATGCTTCCCTTCTTAAACTTCTTATCCATGTCAAATTCATCTTGATAGAGGGTATAAAGAATGACTCCAATTTGATATTTCTATTTAAGATTATCCATTTGTTCTAACAACACTTATTTAAAAGAGTTTTTGTTTCCTTGTCTCTGGTGATTTGGGTTGGTCTTTATAAAATATTCCAAATTTCCATATATAAATTATCCCATTTCTGGATTTTATATTTTGTTCCATTAGTCTGCCTGGCAAATGCCAATACCAAACTCCTAAAGCTCAAAATAATGAAACCGGGAATTGGTAAATGGAATGGCTTCAAATAAAAAGCTTCTACACAGCAAAGGAAATAAGAGCATGAACAGAGATCCTACAGAAAAAAGAAAGGGGAAAAATCTTTGCCAGGTACTCTGATAGATTACTATCCACAAAACTACAATGATCTTATATTAGACAAAGGTGCCATACCTTGGAGAAAAGATAGCCTCTTCAACAAATGGTACTGGGAAAACTGGAAATCCATAGGCAACAAAATGAAATTGAACCCCTCTCTCTCACCTTGCACAAAACTCAACTCAAAATGGATCAAGGACCTAGGAATTAAACCAGAAACTCTGTGTCTAATAGAAGAAAAACTAAGGCCTTAATCTCCACCATGAGGGATTAGGCCCCAACTTTCTTAATAAGACTCCTGTGGCACAAAAATTAAAATCAAGAATCAATAAATGGGATGGATTCAAACTAAAAAGCTTCTCAGCAAAAGAAACAATCTGCGAGGTGAAAAGAGAGCCTACATCTTGGGAGCAAATCTTTACCCTTCACACATCAGATAAAAGCACTAATCACTAGGGTATATAAAGAACTCAAAAAGCTAAACACCAAAACATACACACACACACACACACACACACACACACAAATAACCCAATCAAAAATGGGCCAAGGACCTGAAGAGATACTTCTCAGAAGATGATGTACAATCAATCAACAATTATATGAAAAAATGCTCATCATCACTAGCAATTAGAGAAATGCAAATGAAAACCACTGTAAGATTTTATCTCACTTCAGTCAGAATGGCAGCTATTATGCATACAAACAACAATAAGTTTTGGAGAGGATGTGGGGATATGGGTACACTCATACACTGCTGGTGGGACTGCAAATTGGTGCAGCCAATATGGAAAGCAGTATGGAGATTTCTTGGCAAATTGAGAATAGAACCACCATCTAACCTAGTTGTCCCTCTCGTTGGTCTATACCCAAAGGACTTAAAAACTGCATACTACAGGAACACAGCCACATCAATGTTTATAGCAGCACAATTCACAATAGCTAAACTGTGGAACCAACCTAGATGTCCTTCAATAGATGGATGGATAAGAAAAATGTGGCATACATACACAATGGAATATTACTCAACAATAAAGAGAATAAAATCATGGCATTTGTAGGTAAATGGATGGTGTTGGAGAAGATAATGCTAATCGAAGTTAGCCAATCCCCCAAAACCAAATGCTAAATGTTTTCTTTGATATAAGGAGGCTGATTCATAAGTGGGATAGGGAATGGGAGCATGGGAGTAGTAGATGAATTCTAGATAGGGCAGAGGGGTGGGAGGGGAAAGGAAGGCGTATGAGGTAATTAATGATGGTGGAATGTGATGATCATTACTATCTAAAGTTCATGTATGAAGACACAAATTGGTGTGAATATGCTATGTATATAACCAAAGATAGGAAAAAATGTGCTCTATATAGGTAATAAGAATTATAATGTGTTCTGCTGTCATATACAAATAAAAAAATCACATAAGAATATTTTAAAAACTCAAAGTCATTGTGGGTACAATGCCTTGAAATGTTTCTCTGTTTTTTGTTGCTGTTCTTGCTCCCCCCACCCCCATCCATAGGACCCCAAAGGTAACAAAAAGAAAGAAAAGGGAAAGATATTTGATTATATGAAGCCAAGAAGCTCCTGCTCAGCAAAGGCAGTGCCCATCAGAATTAAGAGAACCCCACAGAATGAGAGAAAATATTCCCACATTCTCCTACACCAAGGGATTGATATCCAGAATATGTAAGGAACTCAAAGAGCCAAACACTAAACTCCCAAACAATCCAATTTGAAAATGGGCAAAAGAACTAACCTGACAATTCTTTTAAAAATCAGAGTTACTCTTTTCTCAATTTAAGCCTTTTAATCTCTGTTTTTGGGGTGTCTCTCTCTCTCTCTCTCTCTCTCATATAAGCATAGTGTTAAATAATGATTTGTATTTATAGGTACGATTGATCTTTAATACTTGATTCTATCATGTTCTATGTTATATTTGAATGTGTATGTATCGGTACAAATAACCTTTCCCTGCATGGTCTATTAGGTTTGGTTTTGTTCCTCTTCTCACTCCTTGTCATCCTCCTCCTCTTCCTCTTTTCTTTCCCCTTTCCTTCTCCTTTCTGATATTATATGCTTTTTAGACTATCATCAGTTTATTTCATTCTAAGGGATTAATTGACATTAGTAATATCTTTACCCTCTCTGCTCTTTCTCAACATTCCCCTATAAAAGGGGTCTGAAACCTTATTTAATTTTCCTACTAACATCTTTAATTTTTGTAGTTTTATTATAACTGTCAGCTTAAAGCAATCTACCATTATGTATTATACCATTTTCATTAACCATCTTCCACATTGATTTATGAGACATTAAATACCATCATTCTTATTTTGATGTCTTTCCAGAAATTTTTGTTGTATAAAGTTCATTCTGAAGATTTTGTAAGAAATATTAATGGGAGCAATAACTTCTGAATTCTTGCATGCTCATGAAAATTGGTTTATATCTTTGATATTTGAAGGAAGTTTTGGCAATAGAAATATCTATGGTTTATGATTTTCTTTCTTTGAGATATTTTCTGTATTTGTATATAGATTGTTATAAAAATTATAGTAATTATGGTATGACCAACAGGCTTTTCTTTTTTAAAAAAATTATTTTACTAGAATGTTTCTTGCTTTTAACAATTCAAGTTTAATATTCCTAGATACGTGGTTCATCATGCCAAATGTACTTTCAAATTTATTTAAAGGTAAGAATTTTTAATTTAATTTTTATTATTTGTTTGTTGTTCTGCTTTCTTCAACGGCTATTGTTCCCTTATAAGATTTTCTTTGCTATTGTGTCCCTATATACATTTATTCTTTTTAATTTAAAATGCTTTCCTTTCATCATTTGTTTTTCCATAGTCTTATCTATTGTGTTTATTTTTGTTTATTCTAGTTTACCATTTAACATTTTTCTATTATTCTTTTCTGAGATTTTTCATCTCTTCAAAACTATCTAGTCAACAAATTTTTTTATTGACATTTTCATCATGTATCTCATTTTGTAAAATGAATATAGTTTTAATTGTTCATTGGCATATCTTCCTTATTGGCTTTAATCTTTTAGGAAATGTCTCTTTTTTCGTCAAAAACTTATATAGGATTCAACTAAAATCTTTTAAAATTGATTTTTAATTTAAATATTTTTTTCTGTATTTTTAGGACAGGAAGGCCAGAATGACTTCTTGATTCATGGGTCTAGAATTTTTTTCCCATTGCTTTACAAAGCAATAAAGTGGTTATTTATGTTTTTCTATCTGTCTCCTCTGCTTTCCCCTTCTCTTACTTTTATTTGGATTTTATCTTTGACTATATTTTCTGTTTTGCTTCAATAAGAAACTTTACCTTAATTTGTTAATCTTAGTTGTTTTTAGGGCCCAGACTAATTCAGCACTGGCAGCTCTTATCAGATCCTGGTCCCTTTATGAGCTGAATCCTGAAAAATCTGTTTCAGCTGTACCCTGAGTTTTGTATCTTAGTTCTTCAGGGATACCACATAGTGCTTAGATCATCAGAGCCCGAAGAAGCAAAATACTTTTGTTCCCCTCTCTTGGACAGTTGCTGATAATACAGGATAATTTATTGACTTTGGATGGTGTCATTGATGTCAATTCTCCTATTACAGTTGCTTTGTCTACTTTCTGGAGGGACTCAAGAATATTTAAGATCTGTGGTTGATGCCACCACCAACACTTTTCCAGCATTTTTCTTATTGTCTTTGTATTATTTTATATTAGATTGTTATTTCTAAAATTTCTATCCTGCACAAGTATGAGACCATTAGATAGTCATTGTGTGGGTTATGAATATTTGTAAGAATCAGCGCATCAAATTACAAGAATCAATTAATGCAGCCTACCTCACCTTTAGTATGGAGTCATCCACCTTCCACTCTACCTTTAATAATGATTTTTTTTCATTCTGGTTGTCTTTTAGAAAGGAGTCTTTTGAAATACTCCCAGTTGTCAATAAAACAATTTTTGTAAATCATTATTTTGAGAACCAAGTAAGGTTTAATACAGCTTTGAAATCATACACAACAAGTGCAGAATAATACCCTCTTCAATAGTCATATTCATGTGGCATAAAAAGATGACTTTATTATTGAAAAGGCCTTCAGCAAATATAGGTCAGATCAATCTCTAGAAAAGAACATTTAACCAAGTGAAATTAAAGTTGCTTTTACCACATGACAAGATGATAAAATAAGCACAATTTGAGCCTTTGGTGAAAACGGAATTAGAAGACTAAAACTTCAAAACAGTGGTCAAAATCATGAATTCCATTTATATGTGGGTGTTACAGGATTTTTTTTCTTTTTCGATTTTACTAACATGAAGATGGAACTTTTGCTTTCTATCACAAAATAAACCATCAAAGGAGGAAGAGGAAAGGAATAAAGGAAGGAAAAGGGAAATAAAGAGATGGAGGAAAGAAGGGAAGCTTAAGTAACACATCATTTTGTTAAGGTGTCTATCTACTTAGGTGTTAAGAAGCAGTACTTTTGGAGTAGAGTTCATTATTAAATTATTTTGAGTATTACCTTTCCCCCAGCATTATTGAGGCAAGATTGAAAAAATTGTTTATGCTTATACAGTATTGTTTGATATATATGTATAATGCATAATAATTACCACAGGATGATTCCATCACCTCAGAGATAATCAGTGACATATTTATGTGCTGAGAATATTTAAGACCTACTCTTCTAAATTCTAAATACACAATAGAGTGTTAATATTATTAATTTATTTAAAGGTAAGAATATTAATAATTATTATTATTTATTATTAATAATTAATTAATATTAATTATGGTGACTATGTTGTCTATTAGTCCTCTAACTTCTGTAATCTAAGTAAAACTTTGACCACACCTCCCACATTTTTCTCACCTCTTCAGCTCTGAGTAACCACCATTCTACTCTCACCTTTGAAGTTCAATTAAAAAAAAATCTACATATAAATGAGGTCAATAATTACTTGCCTTTCTTTTTCTGGCTCATTTTACTAACCAAATGTTCTCTAGGTAAATCCATGTTATTACAAATGGCAGCATTTCTTCTTTTTTTTTTTAAAAAAAAAACCTTTATTTATTTATTTATCTTTATGTGGATCAAACCCAGGACCTCATATGCTAGGCCAGCACTCTACCACTGAGCTACAACCCCAACCCCGATTTCTTTCTTTCTTTTTTTTTAAAGTTTGAATACTATTGCATTATATAAATGTCATTTTGTATTTATCCATTCTATCTGTTGGTGAATGTTTGGTTTGATTTCTTGTCTATTGTGATTACAGCTGCAATAGATGTGTAGATCTCTTAACATACTGATTTTTTAATTCTTTTGACTATATATCCACATAGGAGGATTGCTGAACACATGTGGTAGTTCTAAGTTTTTGAGTAGCCTTGTACCGTTTTCCTTAATGGATATACTAATCTACATTTCTGCTGACATTGTACAAGTGTTGCCTTTTCTCCACATCCTTACCAAAACCTCTAGTCTCTTTGATCCTAACAATTAGCAACAGATACAAGGTGATATCTCATTGTAGTTTTGATTTGCATTTTCCTAATGGCTAATTATGTCAAACACCTATTAATATACCTGTAGGACATTTTATGTCTAGCTTGGAAAATATCCACGCCGGTCCTTTGCTCATTTTTCAATCAGGTGATTTATTTTGAGTTGACTGGGTTCCTAAAATATTTTGGACGTTAAACACTTATCAGGTAAATGGCTTTCAAATATTTTCTTCTATTCTGTGGGTTGTCTCTTCTGAGTCTTCAAGTTTATTTTACATATTTTTAAACTATTTTAACCTTGTATTCCAGGCAGAATCATCCTTTTTACCTAGGAGAATAGAGAATGCTTCACAAGTTAAGAATATAGATAGGATTTCTAATTAGAAGTATCCACTGCTTCTATGATACCTAACAGAGTGGACTAACTACATAGAACCCTGGATGTGTTCTTTTTCAGTTGGCAATGGAACACTGTTGTTGGATAAGACTGTCTCTTGGTATTACACTTGTTTGGGGTCTGGTCAATTAAAGGATTGTTTATTTAATTCACTGAAAATATACCCGCAGTATCAGGAAAGCACCGCAGGCCTAGTGTAGAAAATGTGATTGATATTTTTTGTAGCTCACCTCTCAAAGCCTAGTTAAAAATTTCAAGTTACCTGCTCTCTGCACTTTTGACTGCCTTTCAGTCTGAGGAAGAACAATGTGCAATGAAGTTTGAATGACTTTTGCAAAGGGCCCCAGTGGAGCTGTGGATAGGGGAGGAAAGTGAACATTAAAGAAACAAAACTGAAGCAATGATTTGTCACCATTTAAAAATGCTGCTGGATTTGCCATCAGCTAGCAGTGCTGCTTCATATGCAAACACAAGCCTCTTTTAAGAACAATCTTTGTTTCTGAACAGAAAGTATTTTGTCTTCTCAGGCAGGAAACCTAATGCAGGGCTTACCCAGAGATATATTTTCCACCATGTGGCCAGGACAATAAACATGGGTCTTTTGATCTGTGTGGCTATAGTGGCTGAGCTGGAGTTCTAAAGAGAGAAAAATGGGAAACAAATCTGCCAGAGGTGAGCGTGTGCCCTCGGGGTACTTTTGCATGTCTAAAGTTCACCAAGGAAAGCCAGAGAGATTTCAAATAAACATGTCTAAGGGGGTCATAAAAATCCTAACCAGTGTGATAGCTTAAATCCCAACGTCAAAACATAGAAGTGCATGGCCTACATCACATGAAACTTCTTTGGCCCCAGGTTTATAAATTAAACCTCTTTCAAACTTCTATTTTTACAAGCATAAATTTATATATGCCTCTCCTCTCTACCACATCTTCCTAGTATGAATAACAGTAAATTTATCGTTCTGTTACTGCAGGTGAAATACTTTTGTAACTAAAATGGGGGGCAAAAAGCATACTAACCATGAATCATTTCTAATTTTCATTAGGACACAATTGCATGCCATTGGCGTAATATAGGTGTCCTTTTAACTTGCTGCTTTAAAACCTTATCCTAAAAATCACTGCAATTCATTATTGTACATGCTACCTTCATTTTCACTTCAAAAATGCCAAAGTGAAGCACAGTTTATTTCAGCACTGCTGAAACAGAGTGCTGTTATTAGGAAATGTGAGTGGGTTGAAGTGGGACTCCCTGTGGAGTTCACTTGGCAGAGTTTGAGTTCCTGGCTCAACCTAATATTAAAAGTGAGTCATCAGTTTACCCACACAGCAGGGTCTTCACTTTGTACTTCTCAATCTGAGCAACTCAAGGCAGGTCCAAAGACTCAAGATTAGTTCCTTTAATTAATAATGAAGTGAAAGAAATCCCTCATTTATTTTGAGAATTACTTTACTATTCATAAATTCCTCAATGTTGCTGTTCGACAAATAACGAGATACAAAATCTACCTCCTAGAAAATTGGTTTGTGTGTTCAGTGTGATTTATCTGTGGTAGAGGCCAAAGGCACCTCTGTTCATGTGAAAATGGGTTTTTCCCTCTACCCCTCTTACAATCAGTCATTAAGAGAAATTTGAAGGACCACAGTTTTATGAATTTCTGCTCTTATGTTAGGTAGATATAAATAATTTTTAGAAGAAAAATCCAGTATATGTGAGAGAGAGAGAAATAGAGGAGAGAGAGAAGATAGAGAGGGTAGGTAGAAAAAGAGATAAGAGCTATCATGACTTATTTATACCACTGCTTTTAATAAAGGACACAATGATTAGTTTCTTGAAGCATTGACTAATGGGTACAATTTAGTTTCCCTTTTTCATATGCTTAATCTAAGAGATAAAAGCATTGTTTTTAATCCAAGCACAGGTAAGCCTGCATGTTTCAATATAACCTCAAAATCTGTTGTTGAAATAATCTATATCAACATATTCTACTCCTTTCTAGAGCATTTCTGTTCAAGAATAATTTTAAAAACCTGCACCTTAAGTTTTCATTCACACATTCTGTAGACCTAGAAAGTCACACGTCCACCTGCACACGTAGTGAAAACATACTCAGAATGTTGATGAATGAGACCACATCAGCACTGGCAGCCAGACTCATCATTAACAGTCATGATCTCCAGCTAGAGAGATTTGATCCTAGGCACCTTTTCTCACACTTTGCATCTTTGTATCCATGAGCTCAATCCCCAGGATTTTCCTCTTCCACCCTTCTACATGGGACACTAAATTAATCTTTAAAATCATGTTCAAATATTATCATGGTCCTGTGTCCATAAGCATACATCGTAACAAATAGAAGGTATTTAATCCCTGCACAATACATGAATCTAGAGGGAGAAATGGCTTTTTATTTCTCTCCATTCTGCTTCCTGACCTTCACCATTAAGAATCAATACACATCTGTAAGAGATATTCTGCATATGCCAAGTTCACATTGCTGTGTGGTGAAGGTGACCGTGTCACTTGAGTTCCTTTGGGACATCTCCAAATGCCTGGTCTGCCATCAGCCTATTCCTTGTCATCTATGTTAACCTCTTATGATTCCCCACTAGCTTTTCAAATTCTCCCTCAAAAAACAGTATAAAACTAGTTTTCTTGATATTAAGTATAACATTAAAAGGAAACTAACATCTTTATTTGATAAAATGTGCTATTGTTGTTCTTTTCATTCTAGACTTCCTAGAACATCATTAAATTTTTAAATTTCTTCATATAGCTTATATGAGTTTCTGTTACAATTACTGCCAGTTTTGTATTTTTATTTTACTGTTATTTGAATTGCAACCTCTTAGCACTATATTTTCAGTCAGGTTTTTACTTGTAATATTTGAATATTTGGTGTTTTAACTGAACTTCTATGTAACTTTGTTACTTCTGATAAAGCTAATTTGCTTAAATTGTCAAATTTAAGGTAATCCTAACATGTTTTATGTGTTTTTTACCAAAATTTATGCCTTTTTTGTTATTTTTATTGCATTACTCATAAATTCCAAAATACTATAAAATTAGAGTTGATGTCAGGTGAATTTTTATTACTCCAAATATTCATAATTTGCTTCCCTAGAAATAATTCTAGGAAAATTATTACCAACTTATTTGTGTGAACATTACATTACCTTCAGCTATATTTTGTAAAACAAGAAATTTAATCTAGAGGATCTTATTTCTGTTTTCTCTTTTCTATCCCGTTAGCTTAATTTTTCTGAACAATTAACCATTTCAATGTTTTCCAATTTACAGTTGATTCCTACCTTTATTTTTATTAGTCCCTCTCCCCACTTACTCTGGTTTGTTCTGCTCTTTTTGGTTGTTCTACTTCTTGAGTTAAACATACAGTTTATTTTCACTTCTCTTATTTGGAGAAGGATTTAGAGTTAAGATTTTAAGATCTTACCTCTAATAGCTCCTCTACTTCTCATATGGTCTGTTCTAAATGCTGTAAATACCTAAATGTTCCCCAACTGACATTTACTTATATAAATTAAAGAAGAATGCACTTTTTAAAAACCATTTTAAAGTAACTAAGAGACTTATGTTACCCATAGTCTTACTCTTACTCATATAATATTTCTGATCAAATATCTGCATATTTTGATGTACAACGATAATAACAGCAATCTGTGGTCCAAACATAAATCAATATTTTAACAAATTCCCTATGTCTGGGAACAAAGTAAACAGTTTATAATACACACACACAAAATGTGGCATGCTATATAAACATAGCATATCAAATTATATATAGATATATACACACACATATAATTTAGCTCATTGTTCAAAACAAAGGCATTAAACTTAGACTTCCTCACTTTTGTTCTGCCCTCATTTTACCAATGGCATAAACCTTATTTAGAAATAGTTAGAACTAGAGTTGTTTAAACAACAGGTAGATTAAACTCTGTAAAGGACTTAACCTAGTGCTTAATATATAATAAAAAGTATTAGCTGAAATTATTTACTGTTACTGTTTTATGTACAACTGACTAGTCAAATTTCAAAAAATGTGAGTTTGAATTCTATGGTGACATCAATTATGTATTTTAAAATGCATCAAAATACATTTATTCTTCTAAAATTATGTAAGTCAGTTTTTAATATTTTTTCTTGAATATTTTAATCTGATGTTTAAAATGTTAGGTGTAGGAAATGCCTACAAATTGGTAAATGTTAATAACTACTTGGATTTTGAGAGGTTTTATCAACTACAAATAAGGGGTTAAATGAACAACACTTAGAATGTTCTATAACTTAAGGGCTTTGTTTTGGAACAAAAGGATTTATAAAATAGATTTCTGTATTTTTTAGTTTTTTTAACAAGGCTAGTTCACCAGCATCAAAATGTAAGAAATTTTATTTTATTTTTTTAATTCTCTAGTTTAATTAACTCACACTATAACCTATGGGTATAAGTCAGACTTCCTGCTGAATTTCTAATCCCGTGTGACAGTTTCTTTCAGGAAACAGCACAGTGCTCTGTGGAGTTTCTGGCAAGCTTTTGGTAAAGGTCACAGAAGTTAAGTGTTCCAACAGTGAGTCCAACTTTTAGTAGCCTTCAAAGGATTTCACTAGGATGGTCCTATACATTACAATGAGAATATCAAAAGTATCTCTCAAAAACGTCTGTGCAGTCACTTTTGGCCACCTTTGCATGTTAGTGTAGACATTCAAATACTACTAAAGTTTGGGTTACTTTTCCCTATACTGGGATAGAATTTAAAAAATAATAATAATAAATGCATGAGTGTTAATCAATTATATCTCTTTCTCTCCCTCTTCTCTACCAATTAAATCTTTCCTACAATCTTAGTCTCAAGAGGGACATTTTCTCATTTTTCAAAGTTTCTTTAACTTATAATGCATTGAACTACAGAATATTTATAGTTAAATACACTTATCACAAGTATATGACATGATACATTTTCACAAACTGTAGACACCCCTATAGACAGCACTCAGTTTAATAAACATTTTCAGGACTCCAAAGCCCTTTTGTGCCCTCTTCCAGTCACAGTCCGCCCTCTAAGAGTATCTATTCTATAGTTCTACCAAGATAGATTAGTTCAGATTTATATTTTTCAAATTTCACATATACTGAATCACACATATTATTTGTGCCTCACTTCTATTGTTCTTAATGAAGTATGTGAAATTCAATCTATTCTTTGTGTACTTTCAGATTATTCACTTTGCCATATAGTCTTTTTCTGAAACTATAATACATTTAACCATCTTCCCCAAATCAGGCGTTCATATAAATATGAGTCTGTTTATGAATTCTGTATTCCAATCTGATCTATTTGTGTATTACTTTTCAATTCCATATTGCCTTAATATAGAGTTGTATTAACATTTAAAGCAAGATTTATTATGTTTCCAGTTGTTTTTCTTGTATGTGACTATCTTACAGGTATTAGAAATTCAAAAACTAAAACAGTTCAGAATACATTCCTTATTAGAATACAAGAAGGGGGCCAAGGAGAGTGAGAAGGAGCAGGAAAGGAGAAAGTCTGGGGAATTACATTGGCCAAATTATACTATTACATGTGTGCCTATATGATTCAGGTAACAGTGGATTCCATTATGTATAATTATAATGCACCAATAAAATAGGAAAATAAAAGAATGTAACCTCCTCCTCCAAAAGAAAAATTTATTGAAATTGTCTTTGAAACTGTGGATGAGCATGAGGGCTGACTAGAAAACACATACTAGAACACCAAGTCTTATGATCTATGGTTATGCTATATTCATTCATTCATATTTGTGTTCTTTAATTTTCTCAATATTACTTTGCAGTTTTATAGTAAAGACCTTGCACATATTTCCTAAGATGTATTCCTATGCATTTGATGTTTCTTAATGCAATTTTGTATTGCGTTAGTGTTAAATTTATATTTTTAATATACAACATTTTGATTTCAGATTACAATTATGTATCTTAACTTTGATAAATTCATTAATACTTATACTTTTTCTGAAACATTTTAGATGTTGCTGTAAAGAAAACAATAATCTAAAAATAATACTTTTTTATTTTCTTTTCCAAAATATTTCCAGTTAATGTCTTTTTTAAAATTAAAATTAAATATTCTACCTTTGCATTTGAAACATACAGAAGTAATTACTAAGAAAAAAATACAAACATCCAGTATACCATTTACCCAATTCATTCACCATTAAATTTTTTTCATCAATTGCTTTATCATTCTACTCTTTTACTTTCTTCTCTTTGCATATGTGTGCACACATACAGCTATGTGTGTGTATAATAGGCACATTTGTACACACACACCATTTTATATACACGTATATGACTGCAAACATGTTCCTTTAACAGAAAATTCTTTAGTACTTATTTCCTGAGAAAAGGATGTTTTCTTACATGATCAAAAAATAATATTAGAAACTTAGTGTTATTATTCAACATTTATATAATATTCAAATGTCAATTCTGCTGATGACATTCTTTATATCTCATTTTTCTATTTGTTAGAATCCAATAAGCATTTATTATCAATTGCCTTTTGTTGCTATGGTTAAATTCTACTGAAAAATAATTTACATATAGTAGAAAATCACCCATTTTCAGATATCAAGTTATATATGGTATATAGTCTGATTTCATTTATGTATACTGCATAATGATTGTCACAATCAAATTAATATATTTAGCACCACTTATAAAATGAACAAGTTCCAAGAATCTAGATAACTTAAAATTTTGTTCCTTTTGACTGGAATCTCCTTACATTCCACATCTGCCAGGATGAAAAAATACAATTGAAAAAAATTCAATATCCTTTCATGATGAAAATACTCAATGTATTAAAGAAAGGGTATACCTCAACACAATAAAAGTCACGTATAGTAAACCGACAGCTAACCTTGTTTAGTAAGGAAAAGTTGAAAGGTTTTCCTCTAATATGAGAAAATAATACAAATATACTTACTCTTTCCACAACTGTTCAGCATGGTAATGGAGTCCTAGCCAGATTGCTATGGTTTGGAGCTGAAATGTTCCCCAAAACCTTACATGTTAAAAGCTTATTCTCAGTGCTGCAGTGTTAAGAGCTGGGGCTTTGGAGAGAGAAATAAATGAGGTCTCTGATCCCAGGAATTTATTAATTCACTTATGGATTCATAGTTCAATGAGTTTTAGGGAGGGGCTTGTTATAAAAACTCTTTCTGCTTCTATCTCACCAAAGGCTGAGAAGCAATGGAGCCAAATGACCATGGGCTAGAACCTCTAAAAACATGAGTCAAAACGAATCTTTCTTCTTTAAGTTCCAGATATTATGTTATAGCTGGTAAGCTAACACACAGAGCAATTAGATAATAAAGTGAAAGAAGAGGCATCCAATTCAGAAGGAAACTGTTATCTCTGCAGATGACATGATCTCATATGTAGAAAATGCTAAGAACTACCAAAAGACTGTTCAAATTTAAGTTGCAGAATAGAATAATCAACATACAAAAATCATTTGTTTCTAAATACCAACAACAAAAGTGAAATAAGAAAATGGTCCTAAATACAATAGCATCAAAAAGAATAAAATACTTAGGAATAAATTTAACCAAGAAGAGAAAAATCTTTGTATCAAAAACTATAAGACATTGATGAGAGGTAATCATAGATGATGGAAATAAATGAGAAAATGTATCACATGTTGATTGGAAGAATATTGTCAAAGTGTTCATACTCCTAAAAGAAATCTACAAACTCAATGTAGTCCTTCGTAAAATTTTAAATTCTTTCAGAGAGAGCGTTCTTTTTCAGATGATTTGGAATTTTATATATAGATAATGATCTGTGAATAAAAACTTTTTTCCTGCATTCCAATTTGTATGCTTTTATTTTTTATTACTTATTGTATTGCCAGGACACCCAGTATAATTAGAAATGATATCAAACACTGCCTTTTTAGAAAGGAAGCAATGTTGATCACCAGCAGTTACATACTAGCTTAAGTTTTATGTAAAAAGCTCTTTATTGGGTCAAAGACACTCCAGTTATTTCATAGCTTTGTCATGAATGGATATAGAATTTTTAAAAGTTTTTCTGAATCTACCAAAAGAATCATGGATTATCATCTCTAGTTTATTGATTTACCAAATTGCATTGATTTATTTTGGAATGTTGCGTTCAAAAATACATCCTTGCATTCCTGAGATAAGCCCTATATAATCATTCCATACCTTTTTAATCTTCTTTAAACTAGAAGAGTTCTGAAATTGCTTTCTTGACCTTGGCAGTTTTGACAAAGTCAAGCCAGTTATTTTGTAGAAATCCCAATTCACTTGGGTGTTTCCGATATTTCCACATGATTAAAGACTCAGGTACTCATTTGTCCAGGAATACCATTGATATAACATTGGAGCTTCTTAGTGCATCAGACCAGAATGCACATAATATTTTCTGATTTTGATGATATTAACCTTGATTACCTGGTTAAGATAATGTCTAGCACATTTCTTTCTTATACATTAGTACTTTTAAATTTTAGTCAATTCATTTGATTTACAAGCCTTGAGGATATGTCAATATAGTCTTCAAATTTTAATCTACAATTTTTATTATTCATTTTCAAATTTCTAACCCAGTTACTCTACCCCTATTAATGAGATATAATTCTATAGTATGAAATAACATTCCTTTCTCCTTTATTGATTTATTGTATCTGAATACATTTATAGATTCAATTGGTTATAAAGCAATACTATTATTTGGCACCTGTGTCCTTTCAATGTGTATCCTTATTCTTTGAACATTTCCCTAAATTATGGTGCAAAAAATGTTTTCATGTTCATCTTGCACTATCCCTTTCTCAGCTCTAGAATCACACTTTCTCCAAGAAATTCTAGTTTCTTTCAATGATGAGTGGTATTTAGATGTATTCAGATTGATTAGAGCATAATTGAGTATAAACTATTTTGACAGAAATATATAGTTATGTATTTTTCATATATTTCTCTGTATATACACAAAAACACATGCACATATATTAGATACACATATCTACACATTCATGTATGCTTATATTTATGTATACATATACCACTATGTATAAATTATATATATATAATATATATCAATGAGTTGATATCTCTATTTTGAATCCAACAGGATGGATGTATTCTACACTCCCAATTTTTATATTTTCAACTTGCTTGGTCAAGAGAAAGATGCCTGCCATTATCAATATTTATACATTTTGCTCAAACTCAGAATATATAACTTATTTCAAAATGACCAATCTATACTACTCTTTAAGCAAATTGACTACTCAGCTTAATTTATATTAATATCTTTTTGAGGTTTAATTTTCATTGCCATGCATGCAATTTGTTTTTATTTTTTTTTTTTTAGAAAAGCCTAATGCTAATAATAACTCAAGTTGGCTCATACCAATTTGCAGGTGCTGATTACTATTTTTGAGTAATTTTCCAAGCTAATTATTAAATACAGCTACTCTTAAATTTTCAATTATGTAAACTTATATGTGTAATATTGTCTACAAAGACAAAACTCCAAGGTCTTTTTTCTTTTTTTAACCGAATATTACTGTTATCTGTGCTTTTGAGATAGCACCTGTATTGGGGAAGTAACTTAATATAATTGTGTGCTATTGTCATCTCTTTCCTGACCTGTGTTCAGTTATGCCATGCCGGTAGCTCGAAATTTTCTACCACATTCTACATCACCCATAGTGTTCCAACTCTTTTATTAAATTCCAACTAATTTATTGGTTGTGATTTTCATCTGCTCTATGGCAAAATTTTTAGGATGAGATTTTTATCACTTGCAGGGAATTTATGCTATTTTCTCCTATTATTTTATGGTATCTCAACGTTGCTCAATGTCTACCTTTTTCTTGTTATTTTCATAAATCATGTTTCCTAGAACTATTTCAAGGTATTTCCTTGACAGATGGGAGATGGACCAAGATATGCCATTGGTTGATCCGATAATTGCTCAAGATGGAGAGAACTGGCAACTGACAAGGGAGACTTGAGACATAAAACTAGCTAGCCCTAGGCTAGGGAAACATCATCCACTCTCTCACAAATAGGACTTCATAATATAAACTAAATGCTTACAAAAATTTGTTACAATTAAATTTAACTTTTAAAAGCAGTTTCTAAACTATCCCCTAAAATGTGCTGAGGAGTGCACTAGTCATACAACACACTTGGTGTTCTGGATTTCTGATTACATTCTAGTGCTTCCATTTCAACATAGTCATGCACACAGGCTGCTGTCTTGATACCCAACACCACATAGGAATCTTTTTTGTTTACTTAAATATCTTAGTTCCCTGTTACCTATCTAATTAGGAAAAAAAAAAAAAACCTGTGAAAGTACCTCCCTTCTGGCTTTCCGCTCCCCCCTATACACCAGTACCCGATCTTCCTATTTACTATCAACCCTATATACAAACTTATAAAATGACATTGTCCCTGGCTCCCTCCTCCATACAGGGAAAAAGAACACTTAGTATGTTAGGCCAGGCAAGGGTATATGGAGCGCAGAACAGTATGATTTCTGTGCTTAAAACTAAGAAACTTCACACTTGGACAATTTCCTAATTCATAGATATGGTTGCTAAATAATGGTAATACTACTACTAATAAATTACTTTAGGGTTGAATTTCCAAACATTTCCTGAAAAATCTCTCTGAAAATACATTGTTTTACTTAATTTTGTGATCCTTTTTAGACATACATAGTGAAGCTTAAGTTTCTTTTTTGAAACCAACAAGTAACATAGGTAGAAAATAATCTTTAGTGAGAGGTGGGAGGGAAAGGGAGTGAGAAGGGAAATTGCATGGAAATGGAAGGCGATCCTCAGGGTTATACAAAATGTCATATAAGAGGTAAGGAGGGGTAAGTCAAGAGAATACAAATGGAAGACATGATTTACAGTAGAAGGGGTAGAGAGAGAAAAGGGGAGGGGAGGGGAGGGGAGGGGAGGGGGGATAGTAGACAATAGGACAGACAGCAGAATACATCAGACACTAGAAAGGCAATATGTCAATCAATGGAAGGGTAACTGATGTGATACAGCAATTTGTATACGGGGTAAAAGCGGGAGTTCATAATCCACTTGAATCAAACCGTGTAATATGATGTATTAAGAACTATGTAATGTTATGAACGACCAATAAAAAAAAAAAAAGAAAATAATCTTTAAATCATATAAAAAATTCCTTTTTATACCTATTGATCAATAAATTACAAAATCAATTTAAAAGAGGTTTAAAGTAATTTAAAAATAATCTCTGCCTAGGTTTTCTTGCATGGACCAACATTTTAACATTTTTTTCCGATTTTTCCCAAGTTTATATTGTTTATTTTGATATGTTTGTTCAGAATATGGTTGACTGCCTAATAAATTAAAAGTCAAAACCCCAATCCATTTGATTGGTTCTGTACCATATCCAAAAGTTGTTATGTTAGACATGACTATTTGAAAAGTAGGAGAGAATTCCTGAGTGACTTCTATATCAAATATACTATTAAAATGACTTTAACTTTTAGTATCAAATTAGAACATGTGACATTTATTTTGAGAAACTGACAGTTTAAAATTAGTTAAATGAAAGAGTAATGTCCTCTCCAATTTGGTAACAACTAGGAGTCCTGGAGAACTCTGGCATATCTTGATCTAAACATTCTCTCACCTCTCAAAGGGAGCAGAGTAGCTTAGATCTGGTTTGCTATTGTAAATCTTTTTGAGTCACGCATGTGCAGCTTCTCAGAATTCCCAAGGGGTCATTGCAAAAGATTAGGAATCATGGCTTTTCTTCTCCAAAAATCTGTTATGAAATGACAGGTTAAGAAGTTGAACCTTGTGATGGTTTATGAGTAACTATTCTGGCTCCAGACAAGAAGCAGAACTCTTTAGTTCTGAATCAGTTTTAGTCCCTAGGGGCTGTGAATTTAAAGGAGTAAGAATTAGCCTGTTTTTTTTCTCCCAGATGCATAAAAACTAACCCATATAGTTTGTCTTTTTCACAATGGAACAGATAATTTGTATAATTTCATGTGCCTAGGGTTGGTGACCAATATGGTTGACTGCCTAATAAAAGTCAAAAGAAAATTAGTTTCCCTAACCAAAGAACTCAGTGGGTGAAGGCAAGTCATGAATAATAAAATAATTGAATGTTTGGTCTCAAAATGGAATAAATGTTCCACATGAAAGATTACTTTGTCCGGGAACCTTTCCCAATCCCCCTGACCAAGTGCATCTCTCCAGTATTAGAGCTGATCACCTACTGAAACATTATTTCTGTAGTTTAATAATCTCAAACAATAAAACAAATTCCATCAAGCAAGACCCTATGGTATCTCAGCTTCTAAAAATTGCCTAACAATTGTTAGTTGAGCCAGGTATGGTAGCATACATGTGTAACTAAGTCATGTTTAAATAAAGCCCTGGAAGGGAAAACTAAGTATATTTTGGTGGGAAACAACACAAATTCACCTTTCCCAATCAGAGAATTTCTTTTGGGTTATTTCAAAGGGAAAATATGCTTCTTTAAAAAGATATCAAAAGGGGCTGGGACTGTGGCTCAGCGGTAGAGCGCTTGCCTAGCACCAGCAGGACCCGGGTTCCATCCTCAGCACCACATAAAAATAAAGGCATTGTGTTGAGTCCATCTACACCTAAGAATATTTTTAAAAAAAGATATCAAAAGCAAATTTAATATTTTTCTTAGATATAAAAGAAACAACTAAACTATCAGTGAAAAACAGAAGGAGAATCTCCATCTATTAATGAAGGATACCCATTGGTCGGTTTATGAGATCAGAGTCTAATATATGAGATTCAATAGCAGAATCAAGGCTTCTTGTTCAAAAGAAACAAGGCTCTTTTTAGCTTTTACTCCTTAACAATTAATGAGAACATAGATGATCTCTAAAATTTGATTGATGATTGCCATGTTTTATATTTACTTTTATATTATTATAATATTTATGATATTTATAAAAAAATTTACAAAGCAAAGATTTACAAATGACTTGAAATCCACATTGGTTTCATGAGTGCATTCAATTCAGTTGGTATTTGGAATCCAAAGTATCCATGAAATGTTGGACATTGTGCCAAGTGGTATATTGCCCTTCATTAAAAAAAAAAAAAAAAACACCCTGATGTTGAAATAGAAATCTGTGCTCACAGAGTTGGGAGGGGAAAGGTGTATAACATCTAAAAACCACTATGCTCCAGGAAATGTCATAATCATTCTCACATGCAAGAGATTCATAAGCAAAGTAAAAATGATAAAGCACTAGAGAGTTCTGGGTAAAAAAGTGCCGAGTACTAGGTGTTTCCAGCCAGAGCGCTGAGAACCTTGAATTGTTGAGTGCTCTTTGAATTCTCTCAAAACAATTAGAAGTTTGAACTGTGTACATCTGCCCTTCCCACCACCCACACAAAAAGAACCAACAGTTTTCTCTACCAAGACTCTAAATGTTATCAAATGCTCATGTTTTAACAAAGTTATTTCAAGATAACTTTTTCTTCATTTTAGTAGATTTAAAAGTGAATTTTATTCAAACCATAATTTTTTCTCTTTATCATCATGAATAGCACATTCTATCATTTTAGTTTATTTCTTATACTGTGCCTTCTGGTTTAGGCCCACTTTCTCCACCCAGGTCTTAGAAGACCACCTAGCAGGGGCAACAGAGACTCATTCATCTCTGTTTTCAGGAGATAGGGCTGCATATTTGTTAGGGAAGAGCTTACTCTCATAGGAAGGATCCTTTGATGGGAAGTCTTTAAATCTAGTGGTTTATCATAGCTAAAGCATATTTTGAAATAATTTAGACTTATATTGTTTAAATGCTACAATTTTTTAAAACTTAACAGTGGATATATAAAAAAGATTAAATATATATGCAGAGTCAAGGAAATGAAATGTAGACCTTGGTAAAACAATTTAATTCAAAAATAGAAACATGATGTATATTTTCTAATTTTACCTTTTAAATGGGTTTATGAAGTAGTCTACATTCTACAGAAAGAGTTATGCTTAATTTCTATGTGATTTGAGATTATATCCAAATATTTTTGGATCTTGACCCCCTTCCCATATTTTTAAAGACTATAAAGAAGAGTTTCATTTTAAATGATATAACACATCTCTAGTCTGTTGCTTTGAAACACAATAAAGGATAGCCAATGGCAGTGGGAATTATTTTTTCAGAAATATTTTCCTGAGTGAAAAAAAATAAAAATATCTGACATAATAAATTGGAAGTTTAATAGCTCTGCAGAAATTTTATCACTGATATATGAAAAAAATTACTGCTATATAAACATAGCCCATATTTAAGGAAAATTTTTTTTGGTTAGCAAAATGTGTTACTGAGGCTGGTAACTAGAGAGAGTTCTCCTGTATTACAAGCAATACTCTAAGAGAAATAATATCCAATTAAAAAAAATCAGCAAGTAAAAAAATTAAAGGTAACCATTATGAAAATACTACACATTTGCTCTAAACTTTGTGTCTAAACCTTGTCTAGTTTTTCCTTTGCATGAAAGGTGGATAAAGACCAAACCAAGTCAAGATTAACATTTCCAAAAGGGTCAGAGCCAAGTTATTTGGCCTGTGAGTCTGTTTATGCGACCTTAAAGACTAGTTATCAAGAGTGCATAGATTCACTTTAGTAAAAGGGAAAATGGAAGGAGATCAACCCTCTCACTTAGGACGAGAGTTCTCATGTGACTGAGGAGCTCCTGGAACTTGACAAGGCTTCTGCCAGACACACAGTTCCTTTGGTCCCAGCAGCAGGACCCTGGCTCTGTGTATCCACCTGCTTCACTTGCCTTTCTTTTGACTGATGTGAGGCAAAGTGAGAGGCTCATGGGAGAAAGACGCTCTTACAAATGGGATGGGGAAGGGGGAGAAGCTTTTCCTTTTGCCCATTAGTTTGCTTACTTTTGCCTTTTCTGTCTCAGACCACCGGGTGTCTGGAATTAATATATTTAGGGCCAAATCCACTTCAACTCAGCCACAGTTTTGGCATACTGAGCTTTCACTGTGTGGTTTGGTGTGCCTTTGGCCTTCCCCGTCTGCTGGTCAGGTAGTTAGTTCTAACCATGAAATTTGTGGGCGAGATTCCTAAGCCATTTCCTTACTCTTTCCATAGCATAGAAATTAGAGCATTAATATTTATTTAAAATTCAGGATCCTTGAGCATAGGAAAAATTTGTGGCACCTAAATATCCCTACATGACTGCTGTGTGCTCCAGAGACTGATGGCCAGGAACCATTGCCAGAAGGTGTTTCAACTTGATTATCAAAAGCCATTGGTGTCACCAAGTTCCTCCTTGGTCTGAACTCTTTCACCTGGGAGTCTAGAGGTCTTGACCACACACCAGGCCTTCTATAAACCTGAGGTAGGCGCTGAGGGTGTGGCCCGCACTTTGTAGACTCCAGTGTCCGGGTTAGAAAAATAGGCGGCGGCATTCTCGGAATGTTACAGTCATTTTAACTTTAGGCTGAGGTAAATTTTAAAGGCCAATATTTTTATGCTTTTTTTTTTTTTTAATGTTGCACATTGCAAATACCAGCCAGCACAGTAATATGCAGCAAAGGTGCACTTTATTTATAGCAAAATGAAAATGTTTTTTAAAAAGCAACAACAACAAAAAATCAGCTTCTGCTATTTATTTGGAGATCTCAAAGAACTGCCAGCAGTAACCTATTGAAGCAGCCCACTGGTTTTCATGATGTGGCTTTTGGATAATAGGAACCCGTGAAGGTGTTCCAGGTGGTCTGGGGGCAAGCCCAAAATGCAAGTTATACACACGCAACAACATATTTTTATAAATGTATTTTCCACTGCAGACCTAAGCGTGTGCTGGAAAGCAGAAAAATGGACTTAAAAAAATTAACCACAATAATCACAGAGCCAAGCAATAACACCACAAAATGGTCCTGAAGGCTTTGTGATATCAAAGAGAAGAATACACTTGGGTAGGTGGTCTTTGGAGCCTTCTGGTCTGCCTAAGTGCTCTGGGACACCATCCCAGAGCAGTGAAACCACCTTAATCTTCCCAAGGTCTCCTGCAGGTGACTATTCATCCCAGAGAAAGGCTCACATTTTTCAAAAGTTTGGAGCTTTTTTTTGTATATTTTTAATAGACAATTTTAGTTGAATTCAATATTTTGAGCATATGACACTCAAAACTTCTCTTTTGAAAGCTTTCTACACTGAGGAATAAATAGAAGTAACATGTTTTTATTTAGGGGAGACAACTTTGTAAACATAAATGTCATTTGGATCTTATAGTCACTGATCCTGTATGTAGTTATGTTAAATTTGATGCTGATTCTAGAAGAAATTGAAAACTTCTCCAAATACATCTATAGAGAATATTTATTTTCACCCAAAAGACAGTAAAATAGAAGCTTGGATATTAAATAATTCAGCTAACTTCACACATCCATAGAAGTTAGGTGCAAACCTCAACTTCTGTGCTAGTTATGTGTAGGGTTATTCTCATTATATCTCTTTTTAATCTGTCATCCTAAACTTTTTTACAAGTTTGTTTTGACTATTATATGTTGCAATCTCTTTTATAAATGGTGGCAATCATAGCCCTAAATTAAAAAAGGACTTGACAGCTGTAACTGGACACTTACTCCCTGCTTTATTGAAATTCAGGGAATGCACTTTTCACTATAACTGAAAAGTCTGATCTATAAAAGATTTTTACTTGGTTGAGAATGACCAGTGTATTCAAAGATTGAAGACTGCATTATCCCCAAAAACTTTGTGGATCTTCTGGGAGAGATGATCCTCTGTAGGTTTCTTGCCTTGTATAAGTCTTGGCAACTATGCCAATCACATAATGCCTTGACTGATCCTTATACTAGTAATTATTTAGGGTTTTGTTCATGCACTTGTAACCTCACAAGATGAGATAATGTATCATCTAGGGTGTACCAAATAAAGAGGAGGGTTGCTTATTGCTTGCTATAAAAGTGATAGGTTTCCCAAGACTAGAATTTCTCAATTGGGATTAAAAAATCACTACATATGAACATCCATCTGGACCCTATCTTACTGTCATGGTGGGATCTTCAAGCAAGAATTGAGATAGGAAAATTATAACTCCAAAGAGCTTAAACTCTATTCTCTTGGGTTCTGAATATGATAAGATACTAGGCTCATGAATATGTTGCTATACATAAAAAATTTACAGAGGTATTTGTAAATTTGATGCTGATTCTAGAATTGAATACTTCTCCAAATACTAAATAGTTCACCATAAAATAGATTTTACTGGATTATTGGTGTGAACCCAATGTATTCATTTCAGCATTTATAAACAAAGGCAGAAAAGGAAATAAAATACATATAGGGGAAGAAAAAGAGATTCAGAGTATACCAGTAGTGGTTCTGATTATTATAGGTGGTGTCAAGAAACCAAAAATAACCAGTAAATAAACAAGGACCTCAGTAGGATAACGGATTTGAATTTACTTCTACCAACATAATACTGAGTATCCTTGGAAGTAGACTTATCACCATAGATTCAAGAGCAGAGCTCAGGTCCTCTGATTACTCAGTTTTGATCATGTAAGACCTTATGCAGTATACAAGCCAAGCCTGCTGGATTTTTAACCTATACAAATCTGAGATAATAAATGAATGTGGTTTTAAGATTATAATTTTGTGATAATTTGGTACATGGGTAAAAGAAAAACTAATGTAGAAACTCAAACATATCTACTGATGCTCATGTTTCTTGCTATACTGGAACAAATTAGTTCATCACTGATCCAGGAGTCTTGTCTGTTATAAATATCCATAATACAGTATGAGGTTAATTTATTATATTGCAAATGGACTAAAATTAAATTGTAGACACTCAGTTTCTAGAATTAGTAGACATTAATGATAATGATAATTACCCTGTTGTGTTAACAGAGGCTACTTAGCATTCTGAAAAGAGTATTATGTAGAAGATTTGGGTTAAATTCAGATTTGAACACTTAATAGATATATGATCTCAGACTTCTTAATTTGCCTTGCTGAGATTCTACTTTTTAATAAATATTATTTAATCGCTGTCAACACTAAGTGAAATCACAAATATAAAATGTCTGCATAGTATCTAACAGATTATAAAGTGCCTCCTTTATTATCTCCTGCATCTTGTCTATATGCCTGTCATGCTAGTTTAGTGACCAACCATAAAAAGTGACTTAAATTTCTGGATTGAAAAGAAAAAGCTACCAGGTGTGGGGTTACATGCTTGTCATCCCAGTGACTCAGGAGGTTGAGGGAAGGATTTCAAGTTCTAGCCCAGCCTTAGCAACTTAGTGAGGCCCTCTCTCAAAATAAATATAAAGGGATGGGGATGTTAACTCAGTTGTAAGGTGCTCCTAGATTCAATAACTAGTACAGAAGAAAATGATCTGTGGTAGCCAGCCATGGCAGCACAAGCCTGTAATTCCAGTGACTCGGGAGGCTGAGACAGGAAGATCGCAAATTCAAAGCCAGCCTCAGAAAAAGCAAAGCACTAAGAAATTCAGTGAGACCCTATCTCTAAAATAAAACAAAAAATAGGGCTGGGGATGTGGCTCAGTGGTCAAGTGTCCCCTGATACCAAAGAAAAGGATAGGTTTTTTAACAATTAATTATCTAGTATGTATGATGTATGTGATGTATGTTAAGTATTTGTGTGGGAAAACATTATATATATATATATATATATACAATATATATATATATATATATACACATACAAACATGGTTGCTCTAAAAGCTAACCTTATGGAGACATAAGCTTTTAGTTTAGATAATTTTCATTTAAAGACTTTGTAGTGCCATAATTATATTTCAAGTACTCTTATCTCACTTCATTTTTACCTCACAGTAATCTGTCCTCCTACTCTTGTTTGTGAAAAGCAACATTCGACAGAGGTGGCCTTTTTTCTTTTTCCTTTCCAAATTTTTGCATTATCTCCAAATATTCACTCAGTTACCACATAAAACCTATACCACTAGTCGGTATAGGTTTCAGTTCTCAACCCATTAAGGATACACTCAGATTAAGCATTACAGGATGTGAACCAGAAAATGTTTGGGAATCATGGATTCCGCTTTGTCACAACTTGGTCAACAAGATACGTAAAATAGGAAGGAATTTTAGAATTTGAGTTGACAGCCTCCAACTTATAAATGGGGAAACTGCACACACCAAGATGTAAGGATATAATAGTGATATAATAGGATATAATAGGTTTGGGCTTCCTAAAACATTGGGATTTCTATTCCACCTATTTCTAAACACGTGGAAAATTTATGCCTGTCCTTTATGTTAAATTCTAACATACACAAATCAGTGGCATTCTCTTCCTTCTTTCTGACTGTTCCTTTTTTACTACTCCTTTTCTTACTTATCCAAACAGCAGCTACGACAAATACAAATACATTCAGAGCCACAGATTCCCAGGGAAGGCCTTTTCTGCCAGAAGCTTGCCATTACTGACCCAGCAAGAGGTTTAGAGGAGAATAAAGAGGAAACAGACCAAATAAGCTGGAATCAGAAGGTCCTTGGCAGGTTGCAGTTTGCAGAACATTGCCCAGAGGCCATTTCCCTTTCCTTTTGTACATACTCTAAGGAATAAATTTTGTTCTACTGACATGATTTCTCTCTATTTGCTCAACCATCCCTGGTGGTAAAGAAACTCTTAAAAAAAGACTTTCTCAAAAAGTCTTACTTGAAGAATCCAGGCAACTGACCAGCATAACTGAACTTGAATTATTTGGTGGAACTAAATGTGTCATGGAAGGAGTAAAAGATATGTATTAGAAATTCTGCTGATGGAGAGCCATTCTGAATGTTAAAATAGCCCAGGATGCAGTGCATACTTCTCACATCATTAACTTACACAAAAACATGCCACTGTCAACGACTTTTCAAATTAAGTAGCCTGGATGACTCTAAAAAATGTTTGGTTTGACCCACTCCATGAAACAGTCAGGTTCACCTCTGTAGTTGTAAATATAAATCTTGTTTGATTTAGTAATCTGCAGTGATTGAAAACATTTTTGTGTAAGTGGAGAACAGATAGTTAAAGAAAAAATATAGTAAAAAAAATGAAGAAACCAAAGCATGAAAAATTGACTCCAAAGGAAGTTTCACAGGAGGTTTTGGAAATTAATACATGTTGGTATCTTTACCTTTTGTCTAAGATGTTCTTAGTTAACTACATCTACGAACCTTTATTTGGTCCTCATATCACTTTGAATTTAATGATCTTGTGTACATTCCACAAATCCTCCAGAAACTAGATTAACAACAAAATAATCTACAGTGACAGTTTGCCCAATATTACCTCCCAGCGAGCCAGTGATATGGATAGTCAAGGGCACAACAGTTTGTAATTTCAAAACATTTGCCTGCTTTGAGGCTTATTAGAAAATGGCACTTCTCAGTCTTCTCTGGTGAAACATTGAATAATTTTAATTTAACACATTTGCTTCACCAAGTAGCTATTGCTCATCATAAAGAACTAACAACTTTATAAACAGGGAACAATGTACTCTCATAAAAATATATGAATAATTAATTCACAATTTCTTCCTTTATAAGTATCAATTCATAGCCCTATTATATTCCTGATAGATGTCTTTTTCTTGTTTTTACTACTTCTATGTCATTTTTGCAATTTTGTATGAATGAGAATAAATGATTTAATTAAACTGAATCCCAGGTTATACTGTCACTGAATTTGAGATTACATTAGCTTTTATTGCAAAATATCAATTACTTACATATCTATTAGTTCCTTGTTTTCTTTCATTCCCCTATTATCTATATTTTGTGACCCATTGTTCTTCATATCATTAATGGAGGACAGAATCATGTGAATAAGGAAATAACATTTATTGACTAGATAATACAGACCAGGCACTTGGTATTTTAATATATAATTTTACTTAATCCTTACAACTACCTATGAGCTAAGTCTTTTTAGATTTTTTTTTTAACAGATGGATAAAAAAGGTAAAACAAATTGCTCACTGTTACTTAACTGGTAAGCAAAGAGGTGTCAGAAATAAGGTTCAAATAGATATAACTAATAACTAGTAATTTAAAATAATAATGGCTTAAATAAAAGATGTAAAAAGTCTGAACTAAAACATCTTGTTTAGTGCTCATTAGTTTTATTAGTTTAGAGAATACCAGAAACTTTTTAAAAGAAGCTATTTAAATATATAAATCATTTCGGATTAAAAAGATAGTTTGACTTCCTCTTTTGCCTGTAATGTTATCACTTTTGACAAACAGCAAACTAAAGTTCCATTGAAAAATAGTTGGTAAAGTTGAGTAACACCTACTTCCACCACTGAAACACACAGAGTCTCAATGTATGGAGGAGGTATAAGGCAAACAGAATTGAAAAAGCAAATATTTGAAGGATCTTGAGAGAAATGAACAGAATTTCTACCTAATTCTCCCTCTGGAGCAATTGCTGATTGAGGATGCTGGGAGAAGATAAGCACTTAGGCAAAGCACTACTACTAAAATAAAGAGAGGCAAGGGGTTTGGGAAACCCTGAAAGCCTGGAGGATTTTTCATTTTTTAAGGAAGTCAGTATTTCTCAGTTCAATATGCCAGAGGAAAAACTAATTAAAAATATAAACAGACTATTATTTTCTTAAAACACTAGTCAAACTCTAGCTTCACATGACAAAAGACCAAGAAAGCTACAAAACAAAATAAAAAGAGTGGAGTGGTATTTTCAGCAGGCTCATCATGCTCAGGAGATTAAAACAGGCTCAAGAACTATCAAAAATGTCAACCACTAGCAGATATTGCGGGATGCTAGTTAGAAATGATGCTGGGCTGTGTGCTTAGGTAGGGCTGAAACAGAGGTAGATCAAAATTATGAAGTCAACAAATTAACCTCACTCTGATTATCAAAGGAAAGGCTGAGCTTTTTGAAGATAGAAAGGATTAGGATTATTCTACCTAACATTTTCTTTACAGAATATAAAGCATTCAATTGACAATTACTGATGAGAAATGCATGATCCCAAAACACAAAAGAATAAAACATGAACACATAGATCAATCAGTTATTGGAGCCAGACTTAGCTCTTAGATTTTAAATAGATAATAAGTACAATTTATCCAGAGAATACATAAAAATGAAACAAATGAAAATTATAAAACTAAAAAAAATGACATAAAATATGACCAGAATAGATTTAACAGCAGATTTTACACAAAAGAGAGATCAGTAGAAAATACATATGTTGAATTGAGAGAAGAAACTAGAAGATTCAGAAAATCTCATTAAGAAACATACTTAAACTATGTAAAGAGATTTTAATTACTCTGTTGAAGAATGAGACCAAACAATTAAGATACTGACTGAAAATTTTCTAAAATACAGCCTGTGAATGATTCAGTAAACATTGTAAACACCAACCAAGACAAAGAATAACTAATAAACACCAAATCTGGAAAGTTGTCAGATTGAAAAGATGTTATATGTATATATAGGAGTAATGGTTGGACAAACAGCTGATATTTCACTAGATATTGAAAGACAAACAACGGAATAGCATCTTAAAAATAAAAGCATTAAAAGAGAATAAAATCATGGCATTTGCAGGTAAATGGATGGCGTTGGAGAAGATAATGCCAAGCGAAGTTAGCCAATCCCAAAAAAACAAATGCTGAATGTTTTCTCTGATATAAGGAGGCTGACTCATAGTGGAGTAGGGAGGGGAAGCATGGGAAAATAGATGAATTCTAGAAAGGGAGCGGGCAGAAGATTAGCAAGTGCGGTAGAATGTGATGAACATCATTATCCAAAGTACATGTATGAAGACTTGACTTGGGTTTCAACATACTTTATATATAAACAGATATTACACATATATACCACAATATTTCATAAGAATTGTAGGGAAAAAAACAAAGTACATGTATAAAGGCATGAATTGGTGTGAACATACTCTATATAAAAGATATGAAAAAATGTAAAAAAAAAATAATTTCTATATTATTATTTTTGAGTTGCTATTTAAAAAATAACCATAAACTTGTTAGGTTGTTAACAGAAATTTCTCCTAGTTTTGAAGATGGGGAAGTGAAGATCAAGGCACTGGCAGATTCAGGGTTCAGAGATAATTACCTACAAATTGGAAAGCAGCTAACTTTTCCTTGTGTCCTCATATGGCAGAAGGGGCAAAAGAGCTCTTTGGGGCCTCTTTTATAAGGTCACTAGTTCTATTTATGAGGCCACCACCCTCAAGACATAATCATCTACCCAAACCTCACCTCCAAATGACACCACATCAAGAATTAGGTTTTGGTATATGGATTTTGGTGGTGCTACAAATAATCAGTCTATAGTATTCTGTTAGGGTCTGTAAACAAGTCAAGATGGCGCCTGGCATTTTGCAGAAGGAGTGGTTTGTGAAGTAACACCATCAAGCCGTTAAGCGTGGAGATTCCTTATTGGTTGACTGCTGTATCTAGTTTATGTTAATTAAGATAAGCTGTGTGGAATGCATATATACCCCTCTGGTCCTACAATAAACGGCTCCCACTCCTGCTGTATCAATGTACACAAGTTGCTCGTCACTACCCCCCCCCCCCGTTAGTTTGCTGTAGCCAGACTGCGGCAGTATTCCACCCCCCACCCATACCAAATTCATGTTCTTATATGAAAAATATGTGAATTCTATCTCAATTGTCCCCAGATCTTAACTTTTTCCATCATTAACTTTATTCTGACTTCTAAATCATACTTATATATCAAAATCAGATATAAATGAGACTCAAAGTACAATCCAATCCATCCAAATTACCCTCCAGCTATGAGCTTATGAAATCAAACTACTACATGCTTCCAAAATACAATGATAAAATAAGCATAGATAGGATACACATTTACATAATAGGAAAAAAAATAGTAAAGCAAAATGAGTGAGGGTTCCAAGCAAATCTAAACCTGGAAAGGCAAATATTAAACATATAAATGGCCAACAGGAATATGGAAAAATGCTTGTCATCACTAACCATTAGGGAACTACAAATCAAATCCACAATAAGGTATCACTTACCCCAATTAGAATGGCTTTTATTAAAAGGACAAAATATAAAAGCAAAACAAAAAGCATAGGCATGAATGTAGAGAAAAGGGAAAACATACCTATTATTTGAAATGTAGATTAATACAACCATAATGTAAAACAGCATGGAGTTTCCTCAAAATGTTAAAAATACAACTATCATGTGATCTAGCAATCCCACTACTGGCTGTATACCCAAAGGAAGTGAAATCAGTATGTTGAAAAGATATCTGTACTCATGTTTACTGAAGCCCTTTTTACAGTAGCTAAGATATGAACAGTCCTAAGTGCCTATATATGAATGAATGGATAATGAAACTGTGGTACAAAGACACAATGGAATAAAATTCAGCCATAAAAGGAATGGGATCCTGTCATTTGTGGTAATGATGAACCTGGAGGACATTGTGTTAAGTGAAATAACTGAGGTACAGAAATACAAATACTGTGTGATCCTACTCATGGAATCCAGAGAAGCCAATCTCATACAAGTAGAGAGTAAAAGAGTTTTGCAGAGAAGAAATCGATCAAGAGGTATAAAATTACAGTTAGATAGAAGTTTGTGTTCCTTGCATCACAGATTGATTATGGTTAACAATATTGTACTAAATATTTCAAAATAGCTAGAAGATAGAACTTAGAATATTCTCATCACAACAAAATGATAAATTAGAAAATGAAACTTAAAAATAGATACCATTTTGCTTCTAGTTCTGAAGATAGATTTTACCCTATTCCATTTTGGTGGAAGATATCGGGCATTGAATTCAGGGATGCTTTTCCACTGGGCCATGTCCTTTGAGACAGGATTTTGCTACATTGCTGACAGTGTCTATAGGTTGCTGAGGCTGGCCTCCAACTTGTAATCCTCCTGCCTCAGCCCCCATAATCACCAAGAGTACATGCATGCTTCATTGTACCTGGCTTTTCCATTCTTATTACAATGATAAACCTTAGACAAAATAAACAAAATAACAGGACTCTGAAAGGTGGTAGAAACAAAGTCTAGAGAACTCAGGACTCAGGATTGAGTTTCCAGTTTGTGTTTGGTGGCTTACTGTCTGTTGGTTGACTTTTTTTTAATAGCTGCCTTTTATTTTCTTTATATGCTTCCTTCTACTTATTTCATGCATCTTGATAAAGCTTCTGCCTTCTGGAAACACCACTGAGCAAACCAAAACACAGACACACATGTGTGCACAGGACAATTGATGCTTTTTTAGTTCAAGCTACAGCCTAGGAGAGGAGCAGCCCTCCTATTCTATAACAGGAATGTTGTGATAACCAGTTCTCCAGTCAAACATCCCAATTATAACCACCAACTGACTCCTTCCTCCTCACTGTGTGTAACTATCTGCCCTGCAAAGGTCTTGAATGGAGCCCTGCCTTCCACCCCACCTCTCTCGTGAGGAAACTAGCTCTGTCTTCTAGGTGACAGGCATTTGCAGAAGCTATGTGCATGAGCAGAGTTTGACTATCACCCTAGGATGGCGGTGAGACAGCTCCCTTCCTGTCCAGCAGGCGTCTACAATGGCTGCCAGAGAATGGCCCTAGTCCCACAGAGGCTATACAGAGACAGCGCTCCTCTTGGCTAGGAGCATCTCCAACATTATATGTGAACACAGGCATGAATATCAAGCTATCTTGACAACAGGACTTAAATGTGAAACTGGCTTTTATAATATCCAAAATGCCCAGATTAAGAAAATGACACATCATAACAGATATCAATTCAAATTAGGAGGGAAAAATCGGTAGACATGGGTGATTGAGTGAGCAAACAGTAAACTTAAATACATATCAATAAAATTATTGTCTGAATAAGAGAGAGAAGATAGATTGAAAACAAATGAATAGAGCCTTAGGAACCTATTGGTCAATAATAGAACATCTTAGCTCTGTGACAGACTCCCAAGAAGAAAGGAGAGTGTAGAGGTTTAAAAAAATAAAAGGCTGAAAATTTCACAGGTTCTAGTTTCAAGAGGCTCAGTGAACCCAAAGCATAAAGTACAAAATAAAATAACAAACATCACCACCAACAACAAAAAGGAATATGAAGAGAGCCTAACTGAATGGGAGAAAAATTTCCAGCTAGTCTTCCAGAGGATTAGTATCCAGAATATATAAAGAACTGAAAATAGAATGTTTCCTCTGATATGTGGAAGCTAACCCATAATAAGGGGCCTGAGGGAGAGGGGAGAATAAAAGTTCAGGGGAGTAGACAAAGGGGAATGAAAGGAAGGGAGAGCGGGGATGGGAAAAGGAAAGATAGTGGAATGAATCTGACCCAACTTTCCTGTTTATGTACATCAGTATACCACAATGAATCTAACCATCATGAACATATACAAGAAATTAATTTAAAAAATAACTCTGGGTAAATGGCAGAAAGGAGTTGTGGTAGAGAAAGGGAACGGGAAGGAGAGGTACTGGGATCTGAGTTAGATAAAGATATATTTCATGCTTTTATAATTATGTCAAAATGGATTCTACTGTTATGTATAACTAAAATGAAGAGGTTAAAAAAACTAAAAATAACTAAACAACCACAACAAATCAATAGATTGGCAAATGAAGAAATTCAAATGGCTAATATATGAAAAAATTCCAACATCTTTAATCAATCAGGGAAATGCAATTCAAAACTGCACTGAGATTTCATCTCCATTTAGAATAGCAATCAAGAATATGATAGTAAATGCTGGCAAGGATGTGGGTGGAAAAGAACATTCACACATTGCTGGTAAGATTTTAAACTATTACTGTTATTATGGAAATCAGTATGGAGGTTCCCCAGAAGAGGAGGAATGGAACCACCATATGACCCAGCTATACCACGCCTCAGTATTTATCCAAAAGAATTAAAGTCAGCATACTATAGTGATACATGCATACCCATGTTTATAGCAGCACAATTCATGACAGCAAAGTTGTGGGACCAGTCTTGGTATCCATCAACACATGAATGGATAAAGAAAATGTGGTACATATGTATTTATACAATGGCGTTTCATTCAGCAATAAAGAAGGACAGTTATGTTGTTTGCAGGAAAATGTATGAACTGAAAAGCATCCAATTGAGTGAAATCAGCCACAGTCAAAGTCAAGAGCTATATGGTTTCTCTCATGTGAAGAGGCTAAAGAGAAAAAAGTGAAAAAAAAGGGAGGGGGAGTGGACTAGGGGTGCTGATTAAAATAGAAGGAGACCAGTAGAGTTGAGGATGGATATTAGGGGGGGATGGAAGAGAGAAGAGAAAGGGGGATGCACTGGGGAATGAAATTGATCATATTATGTTTATATGTCACAATGAATACCACTATTGTGTATGATCCTAATGTACCAATAAATCTCATCTCCACAGCTGTCTTTCTGGTATCTCTATGTTTACACATAAAACTGAGATAATGACATTTTTCTAAGTTTATAAATATTTAAGAATTAAAGAGCACTAATGAATTCTGTCATTTAAGGAAATACAAGTCTGTCTTCCCTATGAAGACACGTTATCATCCCAGCCAACATATGAACAGGTGAATCATGATATTTTTCCTTCCACTTCCCTCATGATGGCTTGGATAAGTCTGGCATGAGGATACAATTTATCTTCTCTCCTCATGCAGGGCAATGGTCAAATGCTTTTCCTTATTGAATTGACCCTAGCACTAAGCAGAATTGGTACTAATGGTGACTACATGTTTGTTAAGTGAATGAAGAAACAGGAGGATAAGTTGATTAATACTTTTCTTCCTTGATTTATGGTAAATCCTCAGGTACCCTTTGGTTGTCTTACATGCTGGGTTATCTTATGTGACAATCCAAAACACTTCATTGTAATATTTGCTTTACTCACACATGACCTCCTATTTGCTCCTGTCCAGTTTCTTCTGCATCAGACCCTGAAAGTGTGACTTTATTACTCAAAGTGAATTCTTTATCACTCATGTATATTAATGTGTGTCTATAACATGTGTAATCACTACTAGCTGAGATAAATTAATTTTGCATTAACATTATAGATTAATCACTTCTCATAGGAGGATAACTGTGGGAAGTATCAGTAATTGGAAAAATGATTAACATTATTCCGTTATACTCAGTTGGCAGCTTTTTTTTTTTTTTTGTACCAGCAATTAAACTCAGTGGCACTCGACCACTGAGCCACATCCCCAGCCCTATTTTGTGTTTTATTTAGAGACAGGGTCTCACTGAGTTGCTTAGCACATTGCTGTTTCTGAGGCTGGCTTTGGACTCGAGATCCTCCCAATCTCTGCCTCCCGAGCCACTGGGATTATAGGCACGTACCACTGCACATAGCTAGTTGGCAACGTTTTTATAGAGGGAAACACTGGCCAGTAGGCCACCCTGGGTCCTAGGGAAAGGAGGCGGCTGCCTGCAGTGGGAGGGATATGGTATCCAAGTTAGCCCAGATGTCATGATTGAGGAATTTCATGGGATTTGCACTCAAGAAATATGACAAGAAAAGGACATGGATTTGTTAAAAACATTACACCTCATGTTTTGAGATTAAGAAAGAATTTTCAATAATTTAGCCAAAATTTCACATTGAGGCAGAACTGAAACCAGAATCTCCGTCTTCTGTCTCTGTACAGCGCTCTTTCATCTTCCGAGTTTGACCACTAACAAATTTGTTTCAATTACCCTGTTTAGGGGTTAAATTATTAATGCCTGAAAATGAGATGCAGAATATTCCAGAAAGTTTTTTTTCTGGGAATGTCAGATTTAAGTGTGATAAAACACTGAGTTTGAAAAGAGGGTGCAGCAACGGAGACATAGCGTGATATAGGCTGTGCCTTCAGTGCTCCCATGTTCTTCTAAATCTTAAAAATCAGTATCTCCCTGAAATGGTCCCAAGGGTGCTGAGCCAAGTCTATTAATTGTAACTTGAGAATGGTTTCACTTAAAATTATCTTAATGATGCAGACTCCAAAAACCTTGTAATTCTCTCTGTTCCCAGTCCAACATAGACCTAGATGTGAACAGGAACATTTATATGCTTTCCCTTTGAGTTTTATTATGTTATTTAAGAAATATTTTGTATGTGTAGAACAAACTTCATGAATTTTGAAATGCCAAATGTAAAAAGGCATCGTGTCGGCTTTAGAAACATTTACCATTATGCTCATAAGGATCATGTTTATTTGACCTACTTGTGACCACTAAAAACATGCTATTCTAAAGGAAAATATTTTAAAATTTTGCCTAAAGCTTAAAATTTATAACAGATAAAATGTTATTCTCTATTTTAACACGTTTTCAAATTAGATAACTTATGCTATGAAAATATTACACAAATATGTCTCATGTTTTTGTCTTAACGCAACATTAAAAATGCATCTTTAACTCATAAATTTTAGAATTTGTCTAGAAATCAACCATCTTTTAAAAGATTTTAGTTTCATAGCAAAATTAAAAGGTTCAGTGAGTTTCCCTCTATCCCCTGCTCTTAGATGCATAGCCTCCCTCATCAACATCCCCTGACAATCGGTAACATTGTAGTCACTCAAAGTCCATGGTTGACATTAGGGATCATTCTTCCTGTTGTATGGTCCATGGGTTTGGACAAATGTGTGGTGACATGTATCTTATAGTATCAACACAGGATTTTCACTTTTATAAAAATTCTATGTTTTACCTACTGTCACACCTGCTTATCTACCCCCTTGGCCTCTGGAAACAGACTATTTTTTTTTTCAACTATAATTTTTTTCCCATGATATCATACAGTTGGAATCATAGTATATAAGCTTTTCAGATTGATTTTTATTTCACATAGTTATTATGTATAAACGTTTTCCTTATTTTTTATAGCTTTTCTCATTTTTAAATATTAAATAATATTCCATTGCCTGGATGAGCCATAGTTTATGTATCCATCTGCCTACAGAAAGACATCTTTGCACCCATGTTTTGGCAATTATGAATAGACCTACCAAAACATGGGTTATCATATTGTGTATGGGTTATCATATTGTCATAAGTCTTCCTTGGTATTTCCTTGGGGTAAGAAGCATAGTTGTACCCTATATTAAGTATATTTAGTTTTGTAAGGAACTGTTAAGCTGTCATCCAAACTGGCTGCACCATTTTGCATTTCCATGTACCATTGAATGAGAGTTCCTGTTGTTCTCTATCCTCACTAGCGTTTGCTGTTATCAGTGTTCCAGATTTGGAATATTCTAATAGATGCAAAGCGGTAGCTCATTTTTTAACAAATTTCCATTTCCTTGAGGTCATATAGATGCAAATCACCATATGAAAATATGCTCTATATCTTCTCTGGGAGAAGTGTCTGTTAAGATCTTTGAGCAATTTTTAAATTTTAATTGGATATTTTTCTTGTTAAATTTTCAAGGGTTCTGTGTATGCTTTGAATAATCTTTTATCAGATGCATCCTTCACCACTATTTCCTCCAGAGTTATAGCTTTATTTCTCCTTCCAGTGAGATCCTCTTTCACTGAGAAGTTCTCTCTTAATGAGGTCAAAGTAGATCAGATACTACATGAGGAATTAGTTGATGGGTCAGCTGGTGCACCCATGTACTCTTTTCACCTTTATTGTGAAGCAATTGTGCCTGTGGCCAAAAGAATGGTTGGCATCATGGAAATAAGGGGCTTCTTTGTGGAGTTTATTCAAATTTGAAAAGAGGAGGAACTGTGAAGTGAGTTTCATGGCCAGAAACTCACCACTCTCATTTGAGAGGCTGCACCATATTTTAAAATGTTTTTTTCAAATCCAACTACCCTCATTATATCCTGTTGGTAAAAATTTGCTTTCACGTCATTCAGCTAAAGAAATGGCTCACCAGGCTGAACTGTGAAATTAAGGAAAGGCATATTTTCTCATCTTATAGATGTCCTCAGATTGACCAATTTCATTTAGAAGATTTTTAACATATGTAAAAATGTACTCCAGACCATTGTTTTTAAAAGATAGAAACATTCCAGAAATCCCCCAGTAGAGATCATGTTATCAACCAATTGGTACAATGTATACAAGAGACATGGGATTATTTGTATAAAAACTTACAGCTCAAAAATTTATGGCAGTAATATAAACTCATGAATGTCCTGTGCTGCTTGGGGGAATTCTCTGCAGTAGCTAGATGACGGATGATGTGGCAGAGTGTGATAACAAGTACAGCTGCTTCTATAAAAATGAAATCATAACAAGCTAAAGAATAAATCCTCCATAAGAAATCTCTTAAAGTGACAATCCAGTTTACTTGTTTTCCTGCAATGGGATTCTACTATCTACTTTTCCCACTCAATGGACAAATCAACTTTACAATATTTCTTGTCCTAATTCATCAAATGTTGTAAGCAAGGTAATTTTCAGGTGCAATTATTTAAGGTAAGTCTACAAAATCTAATACAAACAAGACAACTGCACCAAATACGAGGGTCTGTGACAATGAGCACACTCATTTTCAGGTACGAGCATATCATTAGTAAAAGAAGGGTCCATTTTTCTTGAGTTTTTATTAAAGTTTGATAATTCTACATTGTTTAGGATACCAGGATATAAAATGTTCTGAAACTTTAAGAGTTATGGGTAAAAATTCTCTTCATGAAATTAAAATCCTATAGAAAGCTGGACATGGTAGAGCATGCCTGTAATTCCAATGGCTAGGGAGGCTGAGGCAGGAGGATCATGAGTTCAAAGCTAGCCTCAGCAAAAGTGAGACACTAAGCAACTCAGTAAGACCCTGTCTCTAAATAAAACAAAATAGGGCTAGGGATATGGCTCAGTGGTCAAGTGCCCCCGAGTTCAATCCCTGGTTACTTGCTCCCACAAACATATCCTACAAACAGAAAACTAAGGGATATTACAAAGAAGAAATTCTGACTCCTGTTACACTGAGGATCTTGGGTTGTCTATGAAGAAACAATGCTTAACTATCCCCTGAAAGGCTTTGATACTACTATGTGACTTTCCACAATGAACAAATCGAACCCAGTCTTCAAATACACAAAACTTATATTTACAGTTTAATCTATTGAGATTTTTAAAATATCAAAAACATTCTTGACTAATGTGAGAATTAAAATATTAATAAATTTTATCTGATCTCCTGTATGAATGAGAACTAAGACCAGACAAAGGAATGAAGTATTGCTTAAGGCAAGAGAATAATAGGAGTCCTATCAGCAGAGGCTGGTGCCCTCAGTGAGGTTACCACTTCCAAATTTCAGTGGTGGGGAAGATCTTTGATGCCTACTTTAGCTATAGATGTTCCATCCAGTAGAGGCTGGATGAGAATGACTATATGCTTTCATTTATACAACTAAAAAAAACCCCATCATTTGCATATACTGTATTAATTGTTATAAATTATCTTATAATGTGTAAAATATACTTCTTAATCTCCAAAGATGTAAGAAGTACTCTACTCTTTATTAATATTAACTTTAATTATAGATCATTTCTCAGCACACCCAATAAATGAAAAGGCTATGCTAGTCAGAATAATAGGATTTTACTATATCTTACCTTAGTTTGACACTTGCATGCTAGTGTAAAGTTTTTTAATTGAATATGTGTGTACACACACACACAGTATGGTAACCATACCTCCCAGCATGTCCAAGTCCTAGTTTCTAATTTTGTCCTGACATAATTATTAATACTATCCCTTTTACTCTCAAACACCTTTGGATGATAAATCTGTGGCTCCCCAAATAGGAATATACACTTGGATATTTTTGGTTCATTTATATTTACCTGGATTTTCATTCCAGAATTCAAACACCTTGCTTGTTAAGGATGAGGTATGTACTTAAAGCAGTGTAAGTGAACAACTTATATCGAAACTTGAAACAACTTAATTTGAAACACTAGAGTCCTTTAAGCCACAATAGCATACACTAGTCATTCCATGATGATATATTGCTGTTGCTAACACAAAAGACAGCTGGGAAAATGTTATTAAATCAGATAAGGGAGTCAGGAAATCAATTATAGGTGTACAAGCTTTGAGCTCTCTTCCCACCCCCCCTCACACTCTCACTCTCTCTCTCTCTCTCTCTCTCTCACACACACACACACACACACACACACACACACACAGAATTATCAGAGTGGAAACTACTCTCTTTTAAGCATCCTTGCCACCAAGGTTAATTTTAGGTAAATAAGATTTCTAAGGGAAGTGTTTCATTATGAGTTATGCAGATTCAGGATCTCAGGCCAGTGTTACTTAGAAGTCGTTTGCTTTTATATTACTTATAGGAAAAGATAATTTGTGGGGTGAATTCCTCATTTTCCTTAGGTGCTAGACAAAATTTCGGAACACAAAATGATTGTGGCACATTGTCTCTATATAGAAAGTGTTCAAAAAGTGGAAGATGAAAAAGTTGCTGAGTAGAAATATTTTTATTGGGCTGGAGTTGTGGCTAAGTGGTACAGCATTTGCCTGGCATGCACAAGACCCTGGGTTTGAACCTCAGCACCGTATATAGATAAATAAATAAATAAAACATCAGTTGACAACTAAAAAAAATTTAAAAAGAAATATTTTTATCTTCTATCTGTACTTGAAAAATTATTTCCAACAAATAAATGTGTAAAATGTAGACTGGTTCATATATTACCTAAGAAATATAAAACCAATGAAACTATCCTTTGTCTTACATTAAGATGATTATAATTGACAGAATGCTTGAGAATGAGTTTTAGAATCCAGGAAGGAAATGAGATAAGATAATATTTGACTTATTATAATCTAAGTGCAAAAACAGTTAAAATCAAGGAAAACATCTAAAATGGCTATTCTATTTTTGCTCATGTTATATTATTCTATTTAAATTGATAAACTTATTTTAATCCTTAAAAAGTGCTCGAACTATTCTTTTAGAGTCAATTCCTAAGCTGACCCACTTTAGAGGAGATTATATTAGTATCAGTGACATGTCAATTCATTTCATTTGCTTTCAAGTATAAAGTAGCCTTTTGATTTACTTCAAAAATCAACACAAAGAAGCTGATTGATTTATTCTTGTGCTAGCAAATATCATTTACAAGCATGCTAATACAAACTTAAGGCTGCATCTCTACTTCATTGTACCAGATTAGCTAATATGACATTCTCTTTTACATGGTTTATGATTAGGCTAAACTGAACTTGGGCATGAATTCCCTGGTATGTCTTATATTTTGGTGTGAAGAAAGATTCAGCTGTATGCATTCTCTATTGTTTTTTTCTCAAAACATTATGTATTTCTACTTGGATTAGAGATATTATGTATTTCAGATAAACAACCATGTTCAAACTAAAATTTGACTTTGCCTTTCCAATAAACTGAGTGTTACTATGGGATAGGAGACTTAGATTATGTGGTGTGTGGAGTCTGACTTGAGTTTTTTTCCTCCCCTTTTGTTTCAGTTATTATTTTTTGGTTTGGAGTGTTGGCTTATTTTCATGCTTAATTTTTCTATGATAATCAGTTGAAAGTTTCAACTCATAATGACATATTTGCAGTGAGCAAAGGTTTTACCAGGTAGCTACTGAGGGTTGTGTGTCAAATGGTCAAAGATAAAATTAGCCTTTTGGATGGCATTTGTGGATATGGAATTGAAGATTATTGAGGAAATGTGATCCCATAATAATAATGATGATGTACATTTATAAGGTTCCTTTCCTTGGGAAGCAGGAGCACTTATCTTCTGCTTCCATTTTCTGTCACACATTTGGAGTTTTTCACAAAGTTAAGACAGACATAAATGAAGTGCTCTGACTTTGCCATTTCTTTTCTTGGACATTAACAAGAGCAACCAACCTCAGGGTCTAGGGAGCTATCAGCATATAAGTGATTTCAGACTTTTTCCATTTACAGACATAACCCTTGGAACTATGATTAAATTAGAAATGCTAGTTTGAACATGGTAGCGTCAAGTCAGTTTGAATAGGAGGTCTTCTCAAAATGCTCAGAAACCTGAAGATGCAGACTCGTTCAGAGTCCAAGCATCAGCAGTGAGAGCCCTAGTTCCTTATCTACTTTCCTCGTGATTTTGCCTTGTTCTCAACCCCAAATGGAGAAGTTGCATAATGTTTCACACATGTGTACATCAAGACTGTATAAATAGTTCCAAGACATATTCCTCAGCCAAATTCCCCAGAAACCATGAACCCATAAAGAACAATTGGTTATAGCCAAAAGAAAATCCATCTATCTTCTAAATTAACTATTATTGTTGTCCATTTTCTTTTTGTGCCAGAATAGTTCATGAAATGAAAAACATGTATTTTTTTCCAATTAGCACTTAGAGCAACCAAAATCTTGAAAAGGAAGAGAAATATATTGGTACATATAGTTTTTTTTTTTAAAAAAAGATGCTTTTATAAATCTCAATACATTCCTTTAAAAAAAATAGCAGCTAATGTTGCTCCTTGAAACCTGTGAGTAAAAGACAATGGTCTTGCAAGGTCATCACCTGAGATGGTAAAGGTTAAAGGAACTTCACAGGAGCACCTCAAGCACTGGTAAGATGTGGGAAGCAAGCCTCTCAATCCCCATCTTTGCTTTCCAACAGTGTCCTATGCTGTCCCAAGAGTACAGGAAAAAGCACCTGACCATTATCTGTTGTTCCAAAGAATTTTATTGCATTATTCTGTAGTTTATAATTGAAATAAAAGAGTTTTTTCTACTAAGGACAACCCTGCTTATAATTAACCCTTGGGACTTACATTTTTCAACTCTAAGGATAAAGTTATTACAATGATAAAATCTTGAGCCAAACGATCACAGGAATATAAAAGCTGGAATGAATTCTCATATAGCCAATCTGAATATAAAAAGCCACTGCTTGCTTTCTCCTGGGGCAAGAAGATGCATTATTGCTATGACCCAAAGGCCTCCTATTTTATTTCAATTTCCCTAGATAATTCCATACTTGATCCATGTGCACAATACAGATGGAAGGACCAGGAGTACTAAGGTTGTTAGTGTCAAGTTCATAAAAGGCAAAATGCACTTACTTTTTCTCTTAACATCACAGACCACATTTGCAATGAGTAGATAAAAATGACATTTCTCTTTGATGTGACATTATATTGACTTTAAAATTACTTCATCTTTTGCCGATTCAGTTACATAATGATGACTTTATGATATCACCATCCTACAACTGACTAAAATTTACAATACAGTAATAAAATGGAACTTTGGATTTGAGGAGAAATGTCTGAAAATACTGCTGGTGTAAGACAGTTTAAAAACATCATGAAGCCTTGCAACACTGAATGCAGATTTAAGTGCACTGATCTACCATCAGCAGGAATTGGCACACTGGTCCATGGACAAATATGGTCCATCTGCCTGTTTTAATAAATAAAGTACCACTAGAACACAATTATGCCTGTTCTTTTGTTTATTACCCATGGCTGCCTTCATCCTTACACAAGTACTGTAGTCACAATACAAAGCCAAGATTTCTGACTATCTGATCCTTATCTGCCAACTCCTACTCTAGAGTGTTGTTCCCTACTAGAACAACCTCCAGACCAGCTCCCTGATCATTCACTGACCAGCCTGCATCCAAGGCCAGGGATGATAATGCCCTGTGCCAAAGAACCCCACAAAATAGAGAACTGCCTTCCTTAGGATGAAAACAGCAGTTCCCATGGAGAACTCTTGCCATTGTCATTTGAAGTTTAAGTTGGGATAGAATACAAATTCAAAGTGTTGAAAAGAAGATGGATGGAACAACAGAAGGTGAAGTAGGTATGGGTCAGTATTGTAAGACTGATGTGATCAAAATCATGAAGTCACAAAAGGGATATTTTAAAGTGGTTTTCTTATTTTTCCTGAGGTGCAGCATACTTTAGAAATGTATACAAATCTTAGGTGCATTTATGAATTATGTATATGCATCCATGTTATCACCACCCAGATGCAGATAATCAACATACCACAGTTCTTTCTAGCACTGCTTTCTAGACACCACTCAACCGGCAGGGGCAACTACTGTTTTGATTTGCATCCTGTGGTAGGTAGCCTACTGGATGGCTGCCATTCACTTCTATCATCTAGTATCCACACTCTGCACACTGCCTGCCCATGTTGTATCAGTCATTTTGGGTGATCTATGGCTTACTGCATAAGTGATCTGAGCACAGTTCAGTTCTGATATTCAGTTTTGGAAGACAGTGGCTCTATCTTGGATTTTCTTTTCCACACATTCACAGATTACTTGCTCAGGGGAAAGTCATGTTATAAGCAATATAACAAGTAGGGCAACATATAAGAAACTAAAGCCTCCAACAAACAGTAAATTGGGTGAATTTCAGTGAAGATACTTTAGCCCATCAGACTTCAGAGACTAGTCCTGGTTGATAGCCTAACTGCACTCATTACAGACCCTGACCCACAACAACCCAGTTAAGCCACTCCCAGACTCCTAACCCATAGAAACTACATGTGTTAATAAATTCTTTTTTCTTGTTATTTTTGTTCCAAGTTGCTAAATTTTGGTTTAACCCACTATGTAGTAGATAACACATGACTATATATTTGCTTTGCTTACTTTTTAAAGACTTTTTAAAGAGCAGCTTTAGGTTCACAGTGAAGTGTAGAGAAAGGTACAGAGATTTCCTATCTACTCTGTTCTAATTCATATAATATCCTCCATCATCAACACCCCTCTCCAAAGCTATACATTGTCTATAAACTGGTGAACCTACATTGATACATCATAACTATCTAAAGTTCTTAGTTTATGTTAGGGTTGGGTCTTACTGCTGTATATTTTATGTATTTGGACAAATACGTAATGACATGTGTCCACCATTATGATATTACATAAAATATTTCACTGCCCAAAAGTCCTGTGTGCCACCTATAAATCTCTACCTTCTTGATCTCTACCACTAGTCTTTTACTACTTTCATTGTTTTGTTATTTCTGGAATGTCACACTTGGAATAAAAAAGCACATAACTCTTCAGATTGGCTTCTTTCACGGAGAATTATGTATTTAAGATTCCTCCATGCCTTTATGGCTGGATAGTTCATATCATTTTAGCACTGAATAATATTTCATTGTTTGGATGGTCCACAGTTTGTCCATTTGCCAACTAAAGGACATCTTCATTGGTTCCAAGTTCTGGAAAATATGCTTAAAGCTACTAAAACTTCTGCACAGCTTTTGTGTAGATGGAAATTTTCAACTCCTTTGGATAAACACCAAGAAATGCAATTGCCGGATCATACAATTAGCGTTGTGATTATTTTTGTAAGCTATTTTGACCCTTATCTTACACCATACACAAAAGTCAAATGAAAGTGGACTAAAGACTTAAATGTTAATCTTAACATTACAAAGCTCCTAGAAGAAAACACTAGGGAACAGCTTCTCAAAAGACACTGATTTTTGACAATGATTTTTTGGCTATGACACAAAAATCAAGATCTCAAAGCAATAACAGGATTTAGGGTTATGTCATACTGAAAAGCTTCTATACCACAAAGGGGAAAAAAATGAAAAACTCAGGAGTGGGAAAAATATTTTGAAAAATATTTTCAAATAATATTTGATGAGAGGCTAAAATACAAATATGTAAGGAACTCATAACTAAATAACAAAACACTTAATAGTGTTTAAAGGACTCAAACATTTCTGCAAAGATAACATACAAATGGCTAAAGGTGTAAGAAAGGGTTTTTAGCCACACTAGTCAGAGGGACATGCAAATTAGAACCAAAATGAGAGTACCTCATATCTGTTAGGAGACTATAAAAACAATGTTTCTGGATTAAAGGAGAAAAGGAAACCTTTACATACTGAGAATTTTAAATGGTACAGCTGCTGTAAAAACATTAGGGAGGTCCCCCAAAAATTTGAAAATAGAACTGCCATGTCATCTCGCAATCCCAGTGCTGGTTATATATCCAAAGGGTCTGAAATCAAGATCTCAAAGAGGTATCTTCACTCCCATGTTTATGGGAACATCATTCAAAACAGACAAGATATAAAAACAACCTAAATGTCTACCAACAGATGGATGAGTGAAGAAACTGTGGTATGTACACACAATATTATTCAGCCTTTAAAAAGAAGGAAAGCTGGCCATTTAGAACAACATGGATGGAGTTGGGAGGCATTTTATAAAGTGAGATAAATCAGACAGACAAATACTGTATGATCTCACTTAAATGTGGAATCTAAAATAACAAAACTCATAAAGCAGACAATAAAATGGTGGTTGCCAGGGGAAGAAAAGAAAGAACAGAAAGGTTATGAGAGTAAAGGGTACACAATTTCATTTGTATGTGAAAAGAAAATTTATTTATAGATCTATGCAGCATACAGCCAATGGAGAATATAGTAGCTACACTTAAAATTTGCTAAGAATGTAAACTTCATGTCTTAACTTTTCACATCTTTATATTTAAGTATATTTCTTGAAAATACCATTTCTTTTTATTTCAATCTGAAAATACTGTTTTTGATTGATGTTTAATCCACTTATCTGCATCGAATGCCCTTATTTTCTACTTGCCATCGTACTAGGCCTTTCCTGCTTGCTTTTGGAATCAGTATTTTTATTTTTTAAACTCTGCCTTTTTTTAGTGGCATGTTATTTCCTAGCATAGTCATCCTAGAGTTTTTAAACACATATCTTGAATTTCTGCTGTATTTCCTAATTGGTACTTTAAATATTTCCAGAATAAAATTCGGATCTTTACAAATTTCAGTGTCTTCTCCCTTTTGTGGTATTATTGCCATTTAATTTCACATGTACTTAACTCTTGGAATATATTAAAACATCACTTAATTTTTAAAAAATCCTATTTCTATTTACTCATGTATGTCACATTTCAGAGCTCTTTTCTTCTGCACTAGCAAGCTTCTATGTGGAACCTGCGTATGTCACAATAAAAATAGTACCAGTTGTCGTAATAGTCATATACCTATCATGGCCCAATCCCAAAACATTCAATGATTCCCTGCTTCCTGCAAGATACAATCCAGATGCCTTAGCCTGACATTCATGAACCTGCACTAAACAGTATCCAGTCCTATCAACTTCCCCTACAAACATTTTTGTGAGCTCACAGAAATTATGTTTAAAATTCAAATATATGTACCTGACCCATTGATCAAGGACTTACCAAATCTAGGATTTATGAGATCCAATCAAAAAGCATCTTAATTTTTATTTCATTTAAAATTTATTCTATGGTGCTCACCCGATAAAAATCTAGGTAGGTCCTACAGTCTTATAGTTTAAAAAAAAACAGGTAAACAATATAAATTAAGCTATATGAACATCAGAATGTATTAACCACATTTCTCCATGCAAAGCTGAAACTTCCCTGCAGTCTCCCAGTTGGGCTGTCTGCTATTGTAAGCAGCAGGAGAAAAGATGTAAGAAATGTAATTAGTTGTTCCTCACTTCTTTGTTCCTTTTCCTATGCCTAGTTGCAATTTTGGGCCCTTCCTGGGGTGGGACTAGGAAGGGCATGAAGGATATTTAAAACAAACCTCTTCTTCCATGAGACGCTTGCCTGGGTTCTATAATGACCCATGGCTGATGATCTCACCTGCAGGCTCCTCCTCCATCTTATTCCTCAGTGAGCCTCAGCTCAATTCTCCCCCACTTCAGCTTGCCCTCTAGGTGGCCCTGTTGGACAAGATCTAAGGCAGCCTATAATTATGTACCACATCTGGACCTCAGGAAGCCCTTAATGTCCTCACTCTATGCCTGCACAAACTCAAAGTGCAGTCCAGTCTCAACACCCCTCACACCCCCCTCAGGGGGCTTGCTGGTCTCTGCCTAATGCAACTAACTTCAAGAGACCCAGGAAGCTGAGAGGTGCCACTAAAATCCTCTTTTGTCTTAATGTGAAGAGGATGCACCTCCTACTTTACATGTTTTCAGAGTACATAGTACTCAAAACAGTCCTCTCTAAACGAAAGCCTCATCTCTCAACTGCCTCGTGTGCATGAGATGTTTAAGGTATGGAACTAGCAATCTTTTTTTTTTTTTTTTTTTTTTTCGTGCTCAGTACCAGACACTGAACCCAGGGCCTTGTGCATGCTGGGCAAGTGTTCTGCTACCTAGCTATCTCCTGCCCTTTTTTAAAAAAATTTTCCCCTTGGCCATGTTTCCCAGGCTGCCCTTGAACTTGTGATCCTCCTGCCTCAGCATCCTCTCCAACCAGCAGCTGAGATTACAAGCGTGTGCCGCCACATTCAGCAGGTTTTGATTAGCCTTTGTGCCCTGCCTAGGGTCTAGCAACTGCCTTGGAATCACCCTTGACTCTACTGGAGCCTAAATTGAAATGTTTAATTTAGCATCCAGTTTTATACATTTGGTACTTTCTCATTCCCAAGCTTTTCTTTTCCCAGTTTCCATTCTACTTATACTTCCAAATATGTAATTATAGTTTGTTTGAATATAGCACTGACATTTAGGAAAAGAACTGAAGATACAAAGCACTTGCAGTTTACACATTTGTAACTGCTAAAGAATTTCTTTATTTTTCTAGAAACACCACAGCATGGAGGCTATTTTGGTTTGAAAATCTAAAGGCAAGTTGGATGAATGCAAACCTTGTTTCTACAAAATTTAGAATCTTTAGTTCATCCAACCCAAGTGCACATGATATTTTATTTTGAAGGCATAGTTCTAATGATGGCTTTAGAAATCTGTTTATCAGGCCTCTCTCTATGCTAATTTATAAAAATATACTTCAAACATCTTCTCAGGCTGCAATTAAATTTAAAGACTATATAAACTTCTCTCTTTGTAGGTCTATCCACATGTTTCCTAATCTTTCATGAAAACAATTTTAAAAAGTTGAGTTAAATGAATTGGATTAGAGTCTCAGTCATCTATTGAACAGGTGTGTGACCCTACACCTGCCTATTCCTCAGTTGTTTAATCTGTAAAATTGCCTCTTTGAGTTAATGAGTAAATGACTAACAGATGTAAGGAGCTTCACACAATTCTTAGAAACAAAGTGCTAAATAAAATTATCTTCCATTCTTCAAGTTTTCTTCTTTTTACTTTTGTGTTTTCAATACAGTCTTTTGACTGGGAAAACATGACACTTCCTTTGGAAGCACCCCCATTATCCCTTTCCACATCATCTTGTCTTTATTGCCTTGTGATGGCTATTGTTTTGTCCTGGGGATTGAACCCAGGGCCTCGAACCCAGGGCCCTTCTGCATGCCAAGCAGAAGCTCTACCACTGAGCTTTTTCATTTTATTTTGAGACAGGATCTCACTAAGTTGCCCAGGCTGGTTTTGAAGTTGCACTCCTGCCTCAGCCTCCCAAGTAGCTGGGATTAAGGTGTGTGCACCATGCTCCTGGCAATTCCCTTGTTTTGCACTCTAAAATTTCCTTGCCATCTTTTGGAAATGTTCTATTTGTTAGAAAGCACTAGTTTCCTTTTCACTTGTCTCTGTAACTGGAACACAGTCTCTTCCGGCAGTGGTTAAGGACTTTTGAGATCAGTGGGGCAAGGCTCTAGTGGCCCTAAATAGCAGGAAGGTGGTGGTATCCATTCCAGGAATTGTGAAGATGGTGAGAAGAGTCACCTACTGTCATTAGTGAGACTTACTGTTTTCTAGGGACAAAAGGAGTCTATGTGGGCTCTAGTAAGAGGGTGGAATTCAACAATAATATTTAATTAGGCTTACCTCTGTTTTCAATTAATTGAAGGAGAAAAAATTCAAATGCCTATCACGCACATGACTATTGTCATAAAAATAAAAACACTGCTCTAGTGCATTTTGTGCTACTATAGTAATTTACAAAAAGAACAGAATTTTTTTTTCTTACTGTTCTGGAGGCAGGGAAGTCAGAGGCCAAGGATCTGCAGTTCTCTTGTCCTGTGAGGTCTGCTGTTGGCTTGCCTGCTGCTGGCTTCCCTGGAGGCACCTCATGGTTGCATTCTCTGAAGGGGAGGAACAGCGAACCCTCACAAGGCTGAAGGGCAAACTTGCCCAAGGCGGCAAGAAGCCTCTTTTATAAGGATCATAACACGAGGGGTCCTCGTGTTCAAATCACCTGTTAAAGGTCCCAGCCTTGAATACTGTCCCATTGGCAACAGCTGCAAACCACACAAGATATTATTCTTTTTTTAAAATTTATTTTAACGAGTTGTATTGAGATGGCATTCACCTAACAGATTTAATCATTTTTTATTTTTTTTTTACTTAGTTACACATGACAGTACAATGATCTTGACATATGATACATTTGAATAATGTGGGATATACTTTCTCATTTTTTCCCTCATTGTTATACAAAATACAGTTATGAAGATGTGAGGAAAAAAAAAAGGAATAGCGTTACCCTAGATTAGATAGAGAGAAGTGATGGGGGGAGGGGTTGGGAGATAGGAAGAATAGTAGAATGAAACAGATGAAACAGACATTATTATTACTGTGTTTATATATGTGAATGCATGACCCAATGTGATTCTGCAACCTGTATACTCAGAATAGATATTATTCTTATTGTTCCAGGTTGCATTCTCTAGAAAACAGTCTGTGATGGAAATTATTAGGAGGTTTATTAAAGGCTAGTTTGGGATAAACATTTGGTGAAGAAAGTCTGAAAAGACAGGTGTTAACTTTAACACAGTCTCAATCAAGGCTCAACTAGGATCTCTGAAACTGAAATAGCCCTCAGAGTTGTCCTGAATTGGATTGCAGGAGTGGGCTCTATTCTCCTATGTTATTCAGTCATGAGGTACAGGTCATCCTGAGAAGGAGGCATGACTTTGGGAGAAGGAACTTTCTTGAATCTAAAGAATCATCAAGGGGAATTTAACTGAGATCTGTCTATCAGCAGCTTCAAGCTTTTGCAGCAATAAGCTCTTCATTGTTGAGGGAGGATTTCAGTATTAAACATATCCAGGAAGCCTCATTCTTTTCAAAATAGCATGTTCTTGCCTATATTTACCATGATTGAGTAATCATCAAAATGATTAATCTGAGCTTGAACAAAAAAAGATTCTTAAAGGTTTTTGTTCTTGATCTCTGTAACATTGTTAGTCACTGAAGTTCAAAAAGGAACAAGATGATTTTGTTCTCAAGGACCTAGTACAATATGTTGGTAATAATAATATTATTAAATATACCTCATATATCAGAATCTTACACAATTTTCATGCATATATGAATCCACATGCCCACTTTCCTGCCCTTGGAAAAAACATCTTTTAAACAGAGTTGAACAAACTGGAGTCTACTGGCCAAATCTAGTCTGCTAGATGAGATTGCAAGAGAGATCACATGACTTGACAAGTCTAAAACATTTACTATCTGGTCCTTTGTGAAAAACGTTTGCTGACCTCTAGTCTATAATGTACTCTGAGATTCATACTAATATGATATTAAGACTGATTTTGCCTATACAACTAATCATGATCTATTTTTTATTTTTGTAAAAGCATGTTGTCCCCAGATTAGAGAATATATTTTCATCTTTGATAATCAATTATATCCCCTTTGTGATTATATAGAAATAATTTTTTTCTTTAAATACCATTCATCTATTCCCCTTCATCGCTATCATCACAATAATGCAAATAAGGAAAGTGAACAAGTGTTTAACCTAACTCTAGATAAGTCATGTTTAGTCAGTATGCTTTAACTTTGTAAAAATGGTTAGAGGCCACCCTGAATGAAAATATTTTGTAGTATTCCACTAAGATTTATACTTATTGCTATTTTTTTCGACACATATTTTTTATCATAGATTTGGATGAAATAAAAAAACACATTTATCCAATGTGTATATGACATAAAGCTATAGAGTCAATAGTTACTCTATTAGATGACAGAAACAGTATTCAAAGAGATTGCAAAAAGTTGGAAGGATGGGCCAAAAACAAAATGAAATGTAATAGAGCTAAATATAAAGCTCTGTATTTGGTTTAGAAAAATTGAGCTACAAATGTGTAAATACAGGATGGAGAACACATGGCTCAATGGCAGTTAAAGGTGGACAAGTTTTAGAGTTAACTGCAATCTTAATGATGAGCCATCCTTTGATGTAGATCTGAATAAATGCTCAAATAATCTTGCATGTGTTTTAATATAATCATGCATTCTGTATTCTAATTGCATTGCATTGATTAGTAATAAGCCATCTGGAATGATGCATTCGATTTGGGGAGCCATGTTATATCAGGGGTACACTGTAGCGAATGGTTGACATTTTTTCCCCACCATAGACATCAAATAACTGTTTTATCAGATTCTTGAAGTCAAGATGCGGCATAAAGCTAGGGTCTAATCTGACAGAGCCATAGTGAGAGCCAGAAATGAAAAGCAGGAGGAAATACTTAGAATTCACTCTAGCAAGGATAAATCAGGGCTGAATATCTAATTTCTTGAAACTTTGGGGCAAAGTAATGCCCCAGATGCTTTCAGCAGTGAAGGTCATGGTACCTGTGGGACCCAACGTCTTCCCATCATTGGTCCTGTGTCTAAGTTACATAGTTTCTAGCTCTTTCTGGGTGTAATAAGAGATGGTAATTTGGAACACCTCTTAGGTCCATCTCATCTCTTAATGCTTCTGTTCAGTTATTTTTATTTTTTACCAGCTTTACTGTTTACAGCCTGACAAATGGGTGAATGTGTTGCTGGTAGTGGTAGGGGTCACATAGAAAGATTATTATGCCAAGGACAAAGTAAAAGCAATGAAAGTAGACAAGAAAAAAAAGATGAGTACCATCCACCTATTGTTAAATGGCTAACATTGAGTTCTTAAATTATGAAAATCTTATTTTATTCAGGTTTTCCAATAATCTGCCAAGCAAATTGTTCACAGAAGGACTACATAACATTCTCTAGAGAGGAAGCACAATACAATATGGTCTGATGGAACTGCCTATAAGGTAAGAGTGGAAACGATGGTAGTTTGTCATTTTTTTCAATTTTATTATTCCTGCTTTATTTATTATTCTGTTCTTTTATCAGTAGTACATTACTTGGTATTCTTTCCTTTTGTGACCACTTGTTTCCAAGCAGCACAAAGAAAAGATCATGGGCATCACAGTCAGGCTAGACTGAGTTCCAGGCTCAGGTTGTCATAACCAAGTCCGTATTTGTGGCCTTGGCAAATTTACGTTAGCATTCTGAGCTGATATTAGAAAATCAGTAAAATAATAAACACTGTGTCTTACAAAGTTGTCCTGAAGTACAGTAGATATGTTACAGTATAGGAAAGGACACAGGCCATGCTAGATAGTATACCCAGCCCTCATATATTTGTGTTTGCCCAAAGATAGGAAATCAATAAACTTTGGATAAATTATGTTTTCTTTTTAAAAATTCATGTCTCCATTTAGCTCTCTCATCCCCAAACCTCACCCCACACCACCCAGAAAATAACTTCCCTACTTTGACTAACTTCTATAATATCCAAACCTGGACTGATTTCTATTATCTTGATTTCATAAAATGCATCTCATGAAGAAAGACTCAGAAGTCTGATGTTTTGGGTGATACTAGGGATGTGAGGAAATATTAAAGAAGGAGTATATTCTTACTACACACCGAGTTCTTCAGGTTCAGCCACAAAGTGTGAGTTCCTAGGGTGAGCCCTGATGTGCCACCATCTGGCTTCTGAATAGTTCCTATGAGAACAAAGATGAATAGGAGCTAAAACATTCACTGAAATTTTTAGTAAGCAATGTCTTCCTTAGCTTATCTCAAGGCATATTTTCACAGAACTGCACTGTTACTCTTTAAAAGACTATGAAAAATGATATTTCTAGAAAAATATTAATATTCATTATATATGACTTAAATGAAGAAAAATCCCAAATCCTAAGAAGAGCCACTATATATATGTGTGTGTATATATATATATATATATATATATATATATATAGAAAGTCAATGTTATAAAGATACCATTATTCTAAATTACTTTGTAAGTATACTGCAATTCTTATTAAAGTACTTGTTCATCAATTTCAAAAATATAGCACATTAGTGTGCATTAGTGTGAAATATCAATCATAGGAGAAACTGGTTTTTTGTGACTATTAATGTTCAGTTCATCTGAAAAATAAGCTGAGTCAGGAAAATGTTAAAAAGGGAGTCTACCTCTACAAGTAAAAAACATAAAATAATGATTAAATGAACTAATTAGAATATAAAACAGTCCCTTGTTTTGAAAGTACAAAAGTTTTATGAATATGAAGTGAATCTAATTCATAATTATGTAAAGACACTTAAAATTAAACAAAACATTCCTTTTCACCTATTGGATTGGAAAAATAGATGTGAGAAAACTAATGTTTTTTATTGCTACAAAATTTGTAGGATAATATGGTAATACTTGCTGAAATTTAAAGTGCACATGTCCTTTGACCCAACAATTCCACAGCCAGAATTTTATTCTAAACAAAAATGTGCCAATATAATTGAATAAGAATTCTTATAAAAAATTGGTAATAAAAAACAAATAATGAAGAAAATAAAAGCTTAAGTATTCATCAATATAGGACAAATATTACTCAATTTTTATTTACTTACTGATCTAGCAGTGCTGAGAATCAAACTCAGAGCCCTACACATGGTAGGCAAGAGCTCTACTACGAGCCATGCACCTATCCCTCAATAATCTAAAGCTGTAAAATATATATGTATGCTCTGATATAGAATATCTCCAAGTTCTATTATAAAAATTACTATAAAAATTGTATAAATAAAAGAAATTATATATATATATATATATATGCATATACTCTTATGGTGAATAAATAATAATGTTCTGTAAGGAAATATAACTTTTTCAACAGTGAGAAGCAGGGGAACATATTTCAATTTTATATCTTTTAATAGTGAATATATCTTTTACCACATGTATTTATTAGTCTAATAGATTTTATTTTAGGTAATTTTAAGATGTGCCTACCATGAACATGAACTATTTATTTATTTAGATCTTGGATTTCTTTCATGAGAGATTTGTAATTGTCCTCATATATATCTTATATTTATTTTATTAGATTTATACCTAAGCATTTTAGGTTTTTTTAATGCTACTGTAAATGACTCTTGATTCTAATGTAATGTTAATGTAAATGAAAGAACTTCTCATTGTTCTTTGTTGTGATACAATAAAACAATTAACTTTTGTATATTACTCTGTATTTTATGACTCACTATAATTGTTTGTTAATTCCATGAGGTTTTATGTCTATTCTTTTATATTTTCTTTATAAATCAAGAACAGTTTTAGTTCTTCAATCCAAAACTGTATATATTTTATTACTAATATCCTATTACATTAGTTCTGACTTCCAGAACAATGTTGAATAGGAGTGGTGAGGGGAAATATCTTTGGTTTGTTCCATATCCTAAAGGAAAAGTGTCTGACGTCTTACAAATAGATATGATGTTATTTCTTTTTTTAGTTTGCTGAGAGTTTTTAATCAGTGATGCTGGCTGGATTTTGTCAATACTCTTTTCTACATTCATTGCTATGATCACATAATTTTTCCTTTTTAGTCTATTGCTATAATGGATTACAGAAATTAATTTTCACATGTTGAACCATCCCTGTACACCTGAAGTGAATACAATTTGGTCAAGTTTATTATTCTTTTTTACAAATTATTGGATTTACTTTGTTAATATTTTGTTGAGCATTTTTGTACAAGAAATAACAGATATTTGATGTAAATGCAGATAGATACTCTAAAAAGAATCAAAAGGAAATGCTAAAAATAAAAACTGTACAATGTAAATTAACTACATCATTAAAAAGCTCATCAGTAGACTGGATATGGCTGAATTAGTGAGCTTAAGAATACTCTTCGGGAGAAGAAGATGGCGGCGAAGGGACTGCATCACCCCAGGGCGCCGCGTCACTAAGTGGGAGAAAGACGATGCAAAACAGCTGAAGGATATCTTTGGGAAGTTCCAGTGAAATTGAGGTGCTCCAGAATCTAGTGGACAGATTTCCATCGTGCGAAGTTCGGCTCTGAGAGCTCCATTTCCCCGCACGGAGGGTCGCATAGCCTGACAGGCGATCGCCCGGAGGCTGGAGTCTGTGGCGCGCGCCGGGGAGCGGCAGGGTGCCGGAGCGGGGGAACAGCGATACGGATCCAGGGGGGCTCCCGCCAGTGGTACATCGGAGCCCTTAGCGCTGAGTTCCGGCTTTGAAACAGAGGAGAGAAGAGGCCCAGTTTGGCTCCAGACACCGGTCGGACCACAGTGGAGAACAGCAGCCGCCATTTCGGAGAGATGATGTAATCATCCCCCTGTTCTACTGATCTCAGCCCATTCAACTACGAACAGGTGATAGCAGGCTGGTATTTGCCTGCGTCTAGCAGACAGAGTTCTTGCTCAGGCTCGGGGCGGGGGTTCTTGTGGAGAATACTCCTAGAGGCTCGTGCCAGGCAAGGCGTGCGCCGGGCACTGAGCACTGAGCAGCTGGATTCGGGTTCCCGGGGCTAACCTGGCCCAGGTCTGAGGAAACTGCGGAGACTGCCGGCGGAGGCCAGCTCCAAGTGGAGCGTGCGCTGAGCTTGTGGCGACTGGGTTCTAACTCCTGGAACAGTTTTGGCCTGGGGCTGGGGAACCCGTGGGGGTCGCTCCTTGGAGCCAGCTCCCAGCGGAGAGTGTATCAGATCGGAGAGGCGGGGTTCCGGCTACCTAAGCTGCTTTGGCCCAAGGCTAGGGAACCGGCGGTGACTGCTTCTCAATCAGGGTCCGGCGGGGTGTTGTAGGGGCAGAGTGGAACTTCCTCCTGCGCCCAGAGCAGGCCAAGTGACCCGCCGGCGTGGTACCATGACACCCCAAACGCAGCTGGGGCTGAAGAGAGCAGCCGCCCACGCCTAGAATAGGACCAGCGATTCCGCGGCGCAGTAGCCAAGTAACCTCATTTGGAGTAGGGGCTGTGCGGAGCTGCCATCCGAGCAAGCAGGGCAGGCAGACCTGCCGCCAACTGGCAAGACAGGCCAGGTAGCTTGTCAGCGTGGTGGACACGTAACACCGAGGCAGTCGCGTCACACTGGTTGGAGTGGGGGTGGAGCAGGGTCGCCGCCCGGGTCCGGAGGGGGCTCAACGACCCGTTGGAAAGGTAGTTAGGTATCCCCATTGGGAGTGGGGGCTGTGCAGAACTGCGACCCACCGGCCTAGAGGTCTGCCAGCGCGGTAGACTCGTCACACCAATTGGAGTGGGGGCCCAGCTGAGCCGCCACCCACATCCAGATCAGGACCAAGGATCTCAGGGCGTGGTAGTTACGTTACCACAATTGGAGTGGGGGCAGAGCAAAGCCACCACCCGTGCCCGCAGCGGGGGCAGACCTGCGACCGATCAGCAGGATAGACAGACCACCATAATTAGAGGAGGAGCAGAGCCAATACCCGCCCTGCAAGGGAGACTTCCCAACTATACAAGAGCAACATAAATAAATAGGGGGTAAATTTCAAAACACAACAGTGGCACCAAGCAGAAAGAAACGCCAGCAGTATGAAAAGACAAGGAAAGAAAGGAAAGAAAGGACCACAAGCAATGCAGGTCAACTCAACTTTAGAAGAGGTAATAGCTGCAACAGATGGAATGTCAGATAAAGACATCAGGATTTATATGCTTCAGATGATCTGGAGTCTCAAGGAAGACATGAGACAGCAAAATCAGACAATGAAAGATCACATTGACAAACAAATCCAGGAAGTAAAAGATCAATTTCACAGGGAGATAGAGGTAATAAAAAACAAACAAATAGAAATTCTAGAAATGCAGGAAACTATAAACCAACTTAAAAACTCAATTGAGAATACTACCAGCAGAGTAGATCACTTAGAAGAGAGAACATCAGACAATGAAGACAAAGTATTTCAACTGGAAAAGAACATAGACAGCGCAGCAAGTCTGCTAAGAAACCATGAGCAGAACATCCAAGAATTATGGGATAATATCAAAAGACCAAATTTAAGAGTCATTGGGATACAGGAAGGCACAGAGCTCCAAACCAAAGGAATAAACAGTCTATTCAGTGAAATAATACGAGAAAACTTCCCAGATTTGACGAATGAGACAGAATCCCAAATCCTAGAAGCCTACAGGACGCCGAATGTGCAAAATCATAAGAGATCCACACCTAGACACATTATAATGAAAATGTCCAACATACAGAATAAGGAGAGAATTTTAAAAGCTACAAGGGAAAGGAAGCAGATTACATTTAGGGGTAAACCAATCAGGATAACAGCTGATCTCTCAACACAGACTCTGAAAGCTAGAAGATCCTGGAATAACATATTTCAAACACTGAAAGAAAATGGGTTCCAACCAAGAATCGTGTATCCGGCGAAATTAAGCTTCAGATTAGAAGATGAAATTAAAACCTTCCACGATAAACAAAAGTTAAAAGAATTCGCAGCTAGAAAACCATCTCTTCAAAAAATCCTTGGCAAAACATTACAGGAAGAGGAAATGGAAAATAACATTGAAAACCAACAATGGGAGATAGGACAGTAAAGGGGGGAAAGTAGTCAAAGAGGATAACAAATCAGAGTTAGTAACATCAATAAACAAATATGGATAGAAGAACAAACCATATCTCAATAATAACCCTAAATGTTAATGGCTTAAACTCACCAATTAAGAGACACAGGCTAGTAGAATGGATCACAAAACAAGACCCAACAATATGCTGTCTACAGGAGACGCATCTGATAGGAAAAGATATTCATAGACTGAAGGTGAAAGGCTAGGAAAAATCATACCACTTATATGGACTGCGGAAACAAGCAGGAGTGTCCATACTCATATCTAATAAAATAGATTTCAAGCCAAAGTTAATCAAAAGGGACAAAGAAGGACACTTCATACTGCTCAAGGGAACCATACACCAACAAGACATAACAATCATAAATATATATGCCCCAAATAATGGTGCAGCTGTGTTCATCAAGCAAACTCTTCTCAAGTTCAAGAGTCTAATAGACCACCATACAATAATCATGGGAGACTTCAACACACCTCTCTCACCACTGGACAGATCTTCCAAACAAAAGTTAAATAAGGAAACTATAGATCTCAATAACACAATTAACAACCTAGACTTAATTGACATATATAGACTATACCACCCAACATCAAGTAGTTACACTTTTTTCTCAGCAGCACATGGAACCTTCTCAAAAATAGACCATATATTATGTCACAGGGCAACTCTTAGACAATATAAAGGGGTAGAGATAATACCATGCATCTTATCTGATCATAATGGAATGAAACTGAAAATCAATGATAAAAGAAGGAAGGAAAAATCAAGCATCACTTGGAGAATGAACAATAGGTTGCTGAATGATCAATGGGTTTTAGAAGACATTAAGGAGGAAATTAAAAACTTCCTGGAGTTAAATGAAAACACAGACACAACATATCGGAATCTATGGGACACATTGAAAGCAGTTCTAAGAGGAAAATTCATTGCTTGGAGTTCATTCCTCAAAAAAAGAAAAAACCAACAAATAAATGATCTCATACTTCATCTCAAAATCCTAGAAAAAGAAGAGCAAAACAACAGCAAAAGAAGTAGAAGGCAAGAAATAATTAAAATCAGAGCTGAAATTAATGAAATTGAAACAAAAGAAACAATTGAAAAAATTGACAAAACTAAAAGCTGGTTCTTTGAAAAAATAAATAAAATTGACAGACCCTTAGCCATGCTAACGAAGAGAAGAAGAGAGAGAACCCAAATTACTAGCATACGGGATGAAAAAGGCAATATCACAACAGACACTTCAGAAATACAGAAGATAATCAGAAATTATTTTGAATCCTTATACTCCAATAAAATAGAAGATAGTGAAGGCATAGATAAATTCCTTAAGTCTTATGATCTGCCCAGATTGAGCCAGGAGGATATAGACAACCTAAACAGACCAATAACAATAGAGGAAATAGAAGAAACCATCAAAAGACTACCAACTAAGAAAAGCCCAGGACCGGATGGGTATACAGCAGAGTTTTACAAAACCTTTAAAGAGGAACTAACACCAATACTTTTCAATCTATTTCAGGAAATAGAAAAAGAGGGAGAACTTCCAAATTCATTCTACGAGGCCAACATCACCCTGATTCCGAAACCAGACAAAGACACTTCAAAGAAAGAAAACTACAGACCAATTTCTCTAATGAACCTTGACGCAAAAATCCTCAATAAAATTCTGGCGAATCGGATTCAAATACATATCAAAAAAATTATACACCATGATCAAGTAGGATTCATCCCTGGGATGCAAGGCTGGTTCAATATACGGAAATCAATAAATGTTATTCACCACATCAATAGACTTAAAAATAAAAACCATATGATCATCTCGATAGATGCAGAAAAAGCATTCGACAAAGTACAGCATCCCTTTATGTTCAAAACGCTAGAAAAATTAGGGATAACTAGATCATACCTCAACATTGTAAAAGCAATCTATGATAAGCCACAGGCCAGCATCATTCTGAATGGAGAAAAATTGAAGGCATTCCCTCTAAGATCTGGTACAAGACAGGGATGCCCTCTCTCACCACTTCTGTTCAACATAGTCCTCGAAACACTGGCCAGAGCAATTAGACAGACGAAAGAAATTAAAGGCATAAAAATAGGAAAAGAAGAACTTAAATTATCACTATTTGCAGATGATATGATTCTATACCTAGCAGATCCAAAAGGGTCTACAAAGAAGCTATTAGAGCTAATAAATGAATTCAGCAAAGTGGCCGGATATAAGATCAACACGCATAAATCAAAGGCATTCCTGTATATCAGCGACAAATCCTCTGAAACGGAAATGAGGACAACTACTCCGTTCACAATATCCCCCCAAAAAATAAAATACTTGGGAATCAACCTAACAAAAGAGGTGAAAGATTTATACAATGAAAATTACAGAACACTAAAGAAAGATATAGAAGAAGACCTTAGAAGATGGACAAATATACCCTGCTCATGGATAGGCAGAACCAACATCATCAAAATGGCGATATTACCAAAAGTTCTCTATAAGTTCAATGCAATGCCAATCAAAATCCCAACAGCATATCTTGTAGAAATTGATAAAAGAATCATGAAATTCATATGGAATAATAAAAGACCCAGAATAGCAAAAACAATGCTAAGCAGGAAGTGTGAATCAGGCGGTATAGCGATACCAGACTTCAAACTATACTACAGAGCAATAGTTACAAAAACAGCATGGTACTGGTACCAAAACAGGCGGGTGGACCAATGGTACAGAATAGAGGACACAGTAACCAATCCACAAAACTACAACTATGTTATATTTGATAAAGGGGCTAAAAGCATGCAATGGAGGAAGGATAGCATCTTCAACAAATGGTGCTGGGAAAACTGGAAATCCATTTGCACCAAAAAGAAGCTGAATCCCTATCTCTCGCCATGCACAAAAGTTAACTCAAAATGGATCAAGGAGCTTGATATTAAATCAGAGACACGGCATCTGATAGAAAAAAAAGTTGGTTATGATCTACATACTGTGGGATCGGGCCCCAAATTCCTCAATAGGACACCCATAGCGCAAGAGTTAACAACTAGAATCAACAAATGGGACTTACTCAAACTAAAAAGTTTCTTCTCAGCAAAAGAAACAATAAGAGAGATAAACAGGGAGCCTACATCCTGGGAACAAATCTTACTCCACACACTTCAGATAGAGCCCTAATAACCAGAATATACAAAGAACTCAAAAAATTAGACAATAAGATTACAAATAACCCAATCAATAAATGGGCCAAGGACCTGAACAGACACTTCTCAGAGGAGGACATACAATCAATCAATAAGTACATGAAAAAATGCTCACCATCTCTAGCAGTCAGAGAAATGCAAATCAAAACTACCCTAAGATACCATCTCACTCCAGTAAGACTGGCAGCCATTAGGAAGTCAAACAACAATAAGTGCTGGAGAGGATGCGGGGAAAAGGGCACTCTTGTTCATTGCTGGTGGGACTGCAAAATGGTGCAGCCAATTTGGAAAACAGTATGGAGATTTCTTGGAAAGCTGGGAATGGAACCACCATTTGATCCAGCTATTCCCCTTCTCGGTCTATTCCCTAAAGACCTAATGAGAGCATGCTACAGGGACACTGCTACATCGATGTTCATAGCAGCACAATTCACGATAGCAAGATTGTGGAATCAGCCTAGATGCCCTTCAATAGATGAATGGATAAAAAAAATGTGGCATTTATACACAATGGAGTATTACTCTGCATTAAAAAATGACAAAATCATAGAATTTGGAGGGAAATGGATGGCATTAGAGCAGATTATGCTAAGTGAAGCTAGTCAATCTTTAAAAAACAAATACCAAATGACCCCTTTGATATAAGGGGAGTAAACAAGGACAGGGTAGGGACGAAGAGCTTGAGAAGAAGATGTACATTAAACAGGGATGAGAGGTGGGAGGGAAAGGGAGGGAGAAGGGAAATCGCATGGAAATGGAAGGCGATCCTCAGGATTATACATAAGGACATATAAGAGGAAAGGAGGGGTAAGACAAGATAAAACAAATCGAAGAAATGATTTACAGTAGAAGGGGTAGAGAGAGAAAAGGGGAGGGGAGGGGAGGGGAGGGGAGGGGGGACAGTAGAGAATAGGACAGACAGCAGAATACATCAGACACTAGAAAGGCAATTTGTCAATCAATGGAAGGGTAACTGATGTGATTCAGCAATCTGTATACGGTGTATAATTGGGAGTTCATAACCCACTTGAATCAAATTGTGAAATATGATGTATTAAGAACTATGTAATGTTTTGAACGACCAACAATAAAAAAAAAGAATACTCTTCATATGAAAAACACATCATAAATTTCTGTAAAAGAAAAAAGGGAATACATATCCGAAATTGTCAGACAATTACAAAAGGTGTAATGTCTGTGTAATGGGAATACTAGAAAAAGAAAGAAAACAAAAGAAAAGAAGGACAAGGAATATTTCAAATAATAACACTTTGGAATAATCCAAACATATTGACAGACACCAAATCACAGATCCAAGAAGTTCAGAGAACACCGAGAATAAGAAGTATTAAAAAAAAAAATCTATTCCTTTGAATAACATATTCAAACTTCAGAAAATTAAAAAGAAAATCTTGTGAGAAGTACAGGATAAAAAAAACACCTTACTAATAGACATGGGTAAGAATTGCATAAGGCTTCTCTTTAGAAACCACAGAAGCAAAAAGAAGAGAATGTAGTGAAATATTTAAGAAAAAGAAAATAAAGGAAAACAACCACCCAAAATTCTATATTCAGGGGGAAATCCAGTAAAGGAGAAATAAAGACTAGCTCAGTTGAAGGAATTTGTAATGAGTAGACCACAACAATCTTGAAGATTGTTGAATCTTCAACAAGTTCTTTCAGAACTCTTGAATCTATGTTAAAAGAAATTCTTCAGAAAAAATATGAAAATTAGATTTATATAAAAAATAAAAGCATTCAAAATGTAATAAGTGGAGGTAAAATAAAATTATTCAATTTTTAAATTGTTATGATCACCTTGTTCAAAGTAAGATTAGCAAAAATCAGATGATTACTGCTTATAGCTGAGTGAAGTTTATGACAGCAACATTAAAAGAAATGAGAAGAAGGAGTTAAGAATACTTTGAATACTTTGCTATAAGGTACCTGCACCACCCAAGAAGAGGTGCAATGTTATTTTAAAGTGGATTGGTTGTATATTGCATATGCTAAGACAGTCACTAAAAAACTTAAAGAAATATAGTTGATATATTTTGAAATAAAGGAGTAATGGTGAAATCATACAACATGCTTAATCAAGTAAAGCTAGAAAAGGAAAAAGTAAAGGCAAAAAAATATTAAGAAGAAGAAGGGCAACAAATAGAAAACAGAAACAAGTATAATAAAGTGTTCCTTTAGAGCACTTAGTATGTTAATCATAGTTATGAATTTCCAATCTGATAATCCCCAAATCTCTTTGATACCTGAATCTTATTCTAATTTTTCTCTGTCTCTTCACCCTTCAAACTGTGTGTCTGTGTGTGTGTGTGTGTGTGTGTGTGTGTGTGTGTGTGTGTGTGTGGTTGTGGTGTGTGTGTGCTTGTTTGGTTTGTTTTTTTGTTTTTGCCTTTTTACATGTTTTTTGTTTAAAGCTGGACATGATATACCATTAAATGAATAGGGGAAATCAACCTTTCAAGGGAGGTATTTATCTGGCTAGGAGTTAGGTTGTGTTTACTATTAGAAGAAGCTGCATATTTCAGAGGTTAAAATTTTCTTTGGGGTTTTCATTTCTGTCTTCCTGTTGTGTTTTGTTTTCTTAAGGGTCCTCCTTAGACCTTGCAGATCTTTTTAACTACAATCACTTCTCATACAGGTTCCCTACTGATGGGATAGTAAAATGCTTAGGGAGGTGAAGTGTTCTTTAGTCATAGCTATGAGTAGGTCTCACTCTGTTACTGAGCCTGCCCGAGCTGTGACTGGGACCAGTAATCTCTCAACTTCTGTTTTCAACTCCCTGGATGGGATAGGAAGGCTAGACGAGCTGGAGTTGGACACTGTTAGGCTGTGATTGTCAACTGGTGGCCTTTGTAAAAGTGAACAGAAGGCCGTGGATGGGCCCATTTCTAGATGGTTACTTACTTTCCTCCTCCTTCAGCAGGGGAAGGATGGGGTTTTTCTTGGATCTTTGTGGTGAGATGCTGAGACTCTTGGAGATTAAACTCACAATAGCTTGAGGTCCTCCCTGATTCTGGGGTTCCAGGAGCTTTCCATCTCATAAGCTATCCATGCTCAGTCTCCACTCTCGATTAGTTATCCTTGAAGGCTTGTTAGGTGTTGGCTCCCATGGCCTTTTCTGCTCATACTTCGCTGTGATTCTCTTTTTTCTGCCTGACTCCAGCTGAGGGCTGGTGGTTTACCTGTGACCTCAGGATCTAAAAAAGAGTTATTAATTTTTAGTTTGCATCTTTTCTTTTTCTTATTGAGAGGGTAAAAATGATGGCTTCTAAAACTTTCCTATATAGTGCCAGAAAGCAAAATGTATATATTTATTTGTAATTCATTAAAGATTGGGGATATATAATGTCTATAAAGTTAAAGTGGTTTGTTCCACCTCTTCCCTCACCTGGTCTTGCCTTGTCTTCCCTTCCTTTCCTTGCCTTAGAACTTCAGTTCTATAACCATGAGTGGTACAGAGAAGTTGGGCTACAAAATACATCCTGTTAAAGGGGTGGTGCAATGTGGGGTGTCAGATGAAGCAAAATGAGAAGTCCATGAACACACCTGGGTAGAAGGAAGGTACAGGGCATCATCCTGAGAGAGATGATTGATGCTGACATCAATAGTTATGGAATAAATAGAAATTGTGGGACACAGTAAGATGCAACAAGAAGACCCCAACCTTACTTTTGTGATATCTTCACAATTATTAATAACTTGAATATAATGAAGTTACATTGAAAATCTGAGGAACACTGTATAAAAATATGTAGCCTATCCTCTTCAAGAGTATCTGTTCATGACAGTCAAGGAGGGAATCAGAGTGTTCCTGACCAAAGGAGATGAAAGAAGCACATCACCTAAATGTTAAGTCACGATTCTGACCTGAGTCCTTTGCTATATAAAAGACAATATTGGCACCCGAGTGGGGTTTGAGGTAATATATCTATGTTCATTTCCTGATTTGGATGGTTGCTTTGTGATGTTGTGGGAGACTGACCTTGTATGTAGTAAATCACAAGGGGAAAAAAGTATTTTGTTAAGTCGAATATAAGGTCAACAATTTGCTTTCCAGGAATAGAAAAATGTATTTGCAAGTTATTCGTGATTGTTTCAAAATTTGCAAACAAAAATTGAAAGATGATTCCAATAAAGGATGAAAGATGCAAGTGCCCATCTGAGTCACTCTGAATGAGGACCTTCTTCACAGCTGGTTAAGGCTAATACCACTTGATCCGCTCTTGTGGTTTTGGTTAGCTTAATTTTTGCATGTATTTTCCCCTCACCCTCTGTAGAGACACCTGATTAGACTTATGCAATTTAAGACCTTTGGCGACAGAATAAAGGTCTTGCAGTCTATCATAGACACATAGCTTAGGATTCCCTATCTCTAATTTAGATCCAGAAAAGAATCATATCGATGTTTGGACTTAATCATATTATAAATAATATTAACAATGCAAAAAAAACTACATAAACTATTATCTCCAGAGAAATTCAGGTTCAATGAAACATTTTTACTTATCCCTTTGCTAAAAAACAACATTCATCTCCATAAAATTTTTGACAACATTTCAATGTGCATATATTCTGCAAATACTTTTATTTATTATGACTCTCGAACTACCACTACAAGAGGGAAGAAAACTATCCAAATTTTTCTCAGTGTTTAAAAAGATAATTTAAAGGATAATGTAGTTTTGTATTTCATGTATTGTTGTTATTGTTATTTGCAATGCTAGTACTCATGTTACAGAAAACTATTATTTAATAAAAAACTAATTTTTTAGTATATTTTAAATGGCAGGAAGAAAATTCGGCCTGTCTATTTTATAAACTGCTTCTTGGCCAGACAATAGCAAAGTTTGTCTGGCCAGCTGGCATATTTATAGTATTTTTGTTTTGAATAGATATAATTAGAAAATATTTATGGAAATAAAATATGTACATTTTTAAATTATCAAATGTATTACAACTCTTCCTCACTACAGAAAGGAGTCTAAAGCCCACTTTAGAAGATATGAAAACTGAGGCTGACGGACACACAGTGACTGGTAGAGGACATATGGGCAATTGTAAGATCATACCAAATCATTGACAGTTACAGAAAAAGCAGAATAGTTGTCATAGGAACAAATGGTAGCATATATTCATGCATGAACATGTCCATGTTTTCCCCTTACTGTGCCAATAAGTATTTATTAAACATATAATTTAGATATTGAACTTTAGCATAATATTTTTTGTTTGACATGTTGTTTTGACCCAGTTGTGAAACACTAGCCCGAGGCAGTTGGATTCTTTTCTTGGTCAACTGATGAAAGTTCTTACACCCCAAAGTATTTATGTACCTTCCCAATAACACCAGATCCAGATACCAGAAAACTAGAAGGAATTGATACGCCTGGAGATAATAAAATCGTTTAAATTATCCAATCATAGGAATTCTGGAAACCTAGCTAGACACAACCCACTTGCCATATGTAAGCTACACTTACAGCACCAGCATGCCGTTATTCTGTCCCAGGGTGCCACAGACTATGTAACCCTGAGTGTCAGCTCCTCTACTTTGGAACAGTAACACAGAGTTCTGCCTTTCATCTCTCTGAGTTCCTCTGTGTTTTGTTTCACCCTCCAAGGAATCTTTAAATCTTCTAAAATGGGGAGATACAATGATGAGTGAAATCTGGACCCTGATCTAAGAGAGCTTTCATACTGAATGGGAAGACAGACAGGGAAGCTGTCACTCCAAACCCAGGAGAATCTTTAATTCCAAGCACGATTTCAGTCATGATTAGAAGTCAAATGACAGGTATGGGAGGTGAGAGAGAATATTCTAGAAGGAGTCCAAATACACAGCAAACTGGGAGATGAGCGAAAGCTCTGCATATTCATAGACCATAAGGTGCATGATCAGAAAGTGTTGTTGCAAGGCAAGGGTGGTGAGAGTTGACATAAGTTGAGCAGGAGCAGCCTCTACTGTTTATTTTACACCATGGTACGAATAGTAAGAACGTGAACCTCCACCTTGAGGCCAATGGTGAACGACTAGTGAGTATTAGGAGGAAAACTGGCCATGATCCGCACAGTATTTTGAAACATCCTTTTGATTTTAACATGAAAAATTGATTGGGAAATCTTAAGGGGGAGTGTAAATGTGCACAGGAGATGCTACTCAGGAAAGCAGTAATATTGGCTACAGTGGATGGTTGTGTGACCCAGAGTAATGGCAGTAGGGTAGAGGCTATGGCCATGACTGAACTGTGGCAGGCAGGGGAAGGCTTTACAGTATACGTACACCGTTTGTTTCCTGATTAAAGATTTTCAGGGACTTTTATTTTTCAACTTCTGACATGGCTCTAATATATCCTGTTATCTTTTAGTAGGTATTGGCTTCAGTTCAGAGTTTTTATAAAAAAATGATCTTATTGAAACCCTTCAACCTAAACCAAACCTAATCAAAAACATAGTTCCTTCTGATTCTTCCAATGCAAATTTATACAGTAGTTAAAATAATGCTGCCTTAAATTAGCTTTAATCTTCATTTATATCATATCATTTACAATTGAGTTAACTTGTTAAATATAATTGATTACAGATTAAGCTTTCCAGGGAATAAATATATCCCCTCATGAAAAATGAAAATCAAGAGGGAAATCAAAGCACTTGATGCAAGCAAATTCTAAACATTCTACTAAAACAAGAGGAAGAAAGTTTTTCTTTATGTTCCATCTATGATTTGTGCTTTAATGGCCAAAAATGTACTTCTTTATATTCAGCTACCAACAGCTGGCACATGAACATTCAACTCACCTACCAAGACTTTAACCCAAATCATCTGTCTTAAAAGTAATATTCCATAGACTTAGAAAATTATTGGTTCCAGTTAAAATTTTAGCAGCATACATAGTTATTTATTTGAAGTAAGCAATTGGTTGAGAAATTTTGAAAGCACCAAGTATTCTTCTGGGAATATGGCAGAACTTTTTTAGGTTGAGAATTTCTTTTCCTGAACGTTGACCTTCATCCTGATTTCTTCATCTGTTTTTTAACAAACCACACCCCCAAACATTGCATAGAAGGAAACAGGCAGACTGTTCCCCCACTATCTCCTGCCATTCTGAAGATCCTCAGATGGCCTTGGAGATAACACTATGATTCAGTCAGACACAAACTATTCCAGCGATTGCCAGCTGGGTCATTAATCACATTGCAGAATCCATAAATAGAATCATCATTAATCTCCAGAAACCCTTGAGAAATCTGGAATATAAAGGGAGTCACACATAATTAGAAAAATCATGCTGCATTTCAGGGGAGGAGGGCAAAGGTCTCTCAATCATAAAAATATATGTAAAATGAAAAACCTTAGTGAGTACAGGCTTAACAGGGAAAGCATACTTTGTTACCTTGTTGTCACGTGCCTGTTGTCTCATACAGGGTATCAGCAGCTTAGAACTATACTTGATAACTAGCCAATAAAAATATTTCCAACTTACTGGCTCAAATTTGAAGACTCAAAAGGACTAGAATTTAGGAGTAAACATATTTAAAGCTAGCTATAGTATTTTATGCACACATATATAATTTGATAAAAACGGAATTTTGCTTAATGAATACTGCTGACTTCTATTTCTATAGATGTATCATGAGATTTTCTTGGTTTTTAACATTTTTAATTATGAAATATTTGTAGGTTCACAGGCAGTTAAGGGAAATTGTAAATACAGTGAAGTCCTGTGTGCCTTTTACCCAGTTTCAGTCAAAAAATAACATCCTGCAAAAACCATAGTACAAGATCATAACCAGGATATTGACATTGACACAAGCCACTGCTTTTGTTAGAGCTATATATTTTAATAACTGGAGAACATACCTCAAATTGGACTATTTTCCTCTCACCTCATTTTTTCTCCATCCTATTCTCCCACATCAATGTTTTGGATGCTTGGATAAATCACTTGCCATTTGCTTAGAAAAGGAATGAAAGGTACCTGGGGCACAGGTTGGAGGGAAGAGTTTGAGCATGTTCATCCAGGGTTCCTTAGGACATCCAGTTTGATATGTTTAGCAAGTATTTGGAGAACTCTGTACCTCAAATCTGCACTCTGCCATGGCTATCTGGAAAGCAAGCATTAAAATCAGGCTAAAGAAGCCAAGAAAAACATGACCGTTTTTAAGGGGAAAAAAAATGCCATCAACAACCGTGGACACATCTTTTCCAGAATGTCCCTCTAGGAAAACTACTCTCCTTTTATTTCTTGAGGTTTCTATTTACCACTCTCACTGGCCTTTACAGTGAAATGTCAAGAATACAAAGATTGATTTGGTTTTGTCTGGGGATAGAGTTTATTTTAAAGATGCTAACCAATTCAAGTAGTGCAGAATATAGTTTCTATAATATAAAATTTCAAACAGCCAGTTACTGTTCTTCCATCCCTTTGAAGGGGCCCAAACTAAACAGCTCCACATTCATTACAAAAGACCTCTGTAGAGTAACTTATTATGCATCATTTAAAAAGAGTAGAAGAACACAAATCCAGGAATCCTTTGGAATTTCAGACTGTATAAATAGCTCTTCAGTGAATGACAACTTAAGCTGTGCTATGCAAAAAAGCATGGCAGAGACAATAAATTATTTGAACTGAGTTGTTTTTTCCATATTATTCTAACCCTTGAGCATCATAGGAACAATTTCCCTTTGCTATATTTCTATGCTAAAGTCCAAGGGTAATATTTAGAGTGATTTCCCATGAGCTCTTGTGATGATCTGCATTATTAAAAACGATTATTTCCAACCAGAGGCCATATCTGCCAGCCGCGAGGCAGGCGGGAAGCATTGTGTGAGCTCCTGGCTCCAGGACCACTGCTGTAGATCCCTGGACAAAGTGCCAGCAACTTTTTTCACCTGACTGGAGGGTTTGGAAGTGGTTTTCCTTTGTGTCTGCAACTCATTTTGACAAAGTAGTTTCGGTATTGAGTTAAAACCAGGATAACACAGAAGATGTGGCCTTTGAGCGTGGTTGTTGCATCAAGTAAGTGTTCCTGGCAAACTTTAAATGACGCAGGACTGCATTCTTTCTGGATTTTTCTGTAATGTATGGCACAACTTCAGGTAGATGCACATTTTGAATGTGGAGTGAAAACAAGCAGCAGGGAATTATATGGAGATTAGGAAAATTAAGTGTATTTTATTAAACATTAGGTGATATCCATAATTGCCCAAATCATTTCTGTGACTCTGATACTCTCTATTGATCTGAGCCTTTTCCCAAGAATATTTTCAACCTGTGCCCAGACCATAGGCTAATGCATGTAAGTGGTAGGAAACCTCTGAAGCAGAGAGTCAGGGAAGTTCTCTCCAGAAACCCCAAAGGACCTTAGTTTCTAAATACCTCTACCCCCATGTCCACAGCCCCTTCCATTGAGTGTGCTTCAGCCAATGCCAATCTTGATCTGAAACACAACTTCCTTCACTCTCTTTCATAAGAAATCCAAAACAAGTAGCATGTTTTTCGGATCTTTATGGGATTCCAGGTTGGGGTACGTAGGCAGCATCCCATGGCCCACTGACATTTCACTTAAAACCTGATGTCTCTTTGCCAAGCCACGAGGTCACACAGCTCAAACCATTCATCCAATACAATGTTTAGCTTTGTTTCTTCTCCTTTTATTCTTTGAAGAACTCCTTTTTTTCATCAGCACTGGGTACCTCTGCTAGTCCAGCTGCCATAAGTCTTTCAAAATATCTTCACAGACTGGGCATGGTGGCATACATCTGTAACCCCAATGACTTGGGATCCTGAGGCAGGAGAATCACAGGTTTGAGGGCAGCCTGGGGAAGTTAGCAAGACCATGTCTCAAAATAAAAATATCAAAAGGAACCGGGGACGGAGCTCAGTGGTCAAGCACCCCTGAATTCAATACCCACTACCTAAAAAAGAGTTTAAAAATTTAAAAATTCTCAACAAATGTCAGCTTGTCCTACCAAGAGATTTTGTGTCAAGCATTCAGAAAACTCAATTTTGTTCATATCATTAGGATAATAATAATGATGACCTCACAAGAAAAAGAAAGAGAAAAGTATATCTCATATCTTCATCCCAGAAATTATTTAAAACATAGAGCAATATTTCACAGAAAGAAAGGGAATAAATAATGGGTTGGAAGGAGGTAAAAGTCAAAGGCAGCCAAGATCAAAACTGACTGATAAGCTCGTGACTTATAAGTGATAGGCCAGCCTGGCCTCTGACTTGCACTTTCTACTAATTGATACCCAGTGTGTTTAAGATGTCCAGGGAGGGTGACTGTTGAGTCAAGTTATGCAAGGGGTATCTTTATGTTTTCCAATTACCATTTCAGAATATACATTTCACCTCCCTAAGTTAGCATCTCTTCTCTCCAAATGGATACATACATTCCCATGAATATTTATCAAATGTTGGGCCTTAGAGGAAACCCTCTTCATATTCAGAAAATAAATATAGGGTACTATTTCAAAAAGCAAAATCTTGTAGTATTGAATACTATCTATGTCAATTTGATAAAAAAAAAACTCAATAGAGGATAAGAGTAAATATTGCCACAGGTATTACTTGATAAATATTAAAGGGTATGGTGTGCTCATCTTTTTCTTCTTCTTTTCTCTCTTTTTCTCCATCTCCATCCTTCTGAATCTCCCTCCCTTTCATTTGTATCATAAATAGCATTAACTTCTACCATCCACAGTAACCAATATTAGTTTTTGAGCATTTCACCTCCAATTTCTAAACATAATTTTTTTTTTTTTTGGTACCAGGGATTGGCCTCAGGGGCACTTGACCACTGAGCCACATCCCTAGCCCTATTTTGTATTTTATTTAGAGACAGGGTCTCACTGAGTTGATTAGTGCCTCACTGTTGCTGAGGCTGGATTTGAATTCTCAATCCTCCTGCCTCAGCCTCCTGAGCTGCTGGGATTACAGGTGTGCACCACCACACCTGGCAATATCAATGACTTGATATCAATTACTTGGAAACTATCAAAATGGCCTGTTAAAGAAGTGGTGGCTACTGAAGTGTAGCTAAGCCTGGACTTTTGAAGTGACTGCAGACAGAGCCCACAGGGGCCTTTAGCATAATCTTTTCTTTAAAGGTCTCCAGTGAAAATGAGAAGGGAACAAAGAAGAAGGGCTATCAAACCTTTTGGACTTGAGCAAAGAATGAGCAGGAAGTTGCTTTCATCCTGCTTTGCTTTAAATACTGCAGAGAACACAAGAAGAAAGGAGAAAGTGAGAGAAAAAGTTGGATAGCTATCAAAGGATGATCACTTAAAATTTCCTCTTTCCACTCTCTATTTCTATCAACTAGTGGGAAACCGCCAACTGCTTCTTGAAATTAACCTTCTTTTATGCTCCAAGAACACACAATATCTATTTAGAGACAACTCTATGCAGTCACTGTTGTTTCAGGAAGAAAAGTGATTCAGAGTCTCAAAGCTAAATGAAGGCAAATGGGAGGAAATGGATGGCAAGAAATAAATAAGTATATAAACTACAGAACAGATTTCAAACACTGTGAATTCATGTGGGCGTGGCAATCTAAGATTTTCTGAAAATTTAAAATTAAAACTCACATAGAATTTAGGAGTTATAAATTTCCCTGAAGAGAGAAAACTATGACTATTCAATTTTTTTTTTCTGTAACATGAAGAAACTGGAGCCCATGGGACTGAGCAGCTTTGTTCTTACATTTAATAACAGTTCTTCACTTTGATCCTGAACCCAGGTAGGTCATTATGATATAGGTGAATGTCAGACCAAGGGACTTTTGTAAAGATCTTAATGCCAGCTCTAAACATGAATCCTTTTATGTGCTCAGGGGCATATACATAGATTATTGTGCATTCATCAGCCAATTAACAACATTTACTAATTATTCAAACATTATTCTTAGACTTACACTTTAAAAAAAGAAAAATGATCAAAATTGAGTATAAATAACAGTACTGTGACATTTAAAATTGTATCTGTTTCCTATGTGCAGAGAAGAAAAGAAAGAATTAAAACAATAGAAGTCAATGTTGTGGCCTCTAAATAATGGACGTTTAATATTTTTTTTAAAAAAATTGAGTAATTACCATCTCTGATTTCCTTATGCTTGTAATTTTTTAAAAAATACCTGAATTTTTGAAAAAATTCAAGAGTTACCTTTTCTTTTTAATCTAATTAACAGCTAGGAAACTTGGGCAAGTTACTTAACCTGAAGATCAGATGAGGTATTTCATGTAAAAGTACTTACCCTGGCATCTGGTATATAATCAGTACAGTGTTCGATGTTTTTATTGGTAGTAAGCATTTTTTAAATGAAAAGAGTAAAAAGGAAAGGGTCACCTATATCAGAGAAAATGTAGGATTTGGCTATAAGCGTCAGTTCACTGTAAGCAACAGCTGGTCTCTTTATAGGGCTTAGAATACAGATTACATAAAAAATATATATAGGAAGAGGAAAAGGGTAAAAACTTTCAAAGTTCACCAGTTGTAGCCTACAGCATTTCACTCAAGCTCATTAGGAAGTTTACATTTATAATGTAATCTCTTTGAAACAGATTTGATTTTTTTTTTTTTAGTAAGGATCTTGTAAATTAGAACTTTCCCAGGGGGCTAACCTAATACAAGTTGTTCCAGAGGTGGAATTCCTTCTGAGCAAATATCTCAGAGCAGGAGAAAAATGGTTCTCTACGACTGCAGCGTACTGGTTTATATAATTAGCAGTGAATATCGCAATACCAGAGGGCAGCGTTAGCAATTAATAATACCCTTGCCTTCAGAACTGCATTTAGCAAAAGAAAGACATTTAACATTTAACCTACATAAAAGAACTGTGCAAATTACAGTACATTGTCTCAGTCCAGCTGTTGTAAAGTATTACCATATGGCTTTATGGTACACCTTTATATTACCTTGGAGATTAAAAAGCCTTTTAAAAAATACTATTTCCTAAGGTTGTTCTGTGCAACACAAAAAAATATCAGTGCATCTATACATTTGGGGGAAAGTGGTTAATGTATGAAGGTTATAGTTTACACCCTTACCTTTTCCTACAACCTCACCTAGCCAAGATTCCTAGGGATGAAGTCATACTTAACATCAAGTAAAGCCATTCAGAAGTGAATTAAATTCTGCTTCCAAACAACAATGCATGCAAGGACGTGAGTTGTGGGAAGGGCCATGCAGTGGATGAGGGAGAGCAGCCACAGCAGTTTCTTTTTAGTTCAACTTGACATGAAAATGGATCCCTTAGCTATGATAGACTGAGGGGCATCTGAAAGAGTTACCTCCACTGCCTGGCACCTGTAGATGATGGACACCTTCACACATACTCATTTTAAAATGCCATCTGGAGAGAGTCTTACGAGTGAGTTTGCTGTTCTTTGTGCAAACCATTCAAATGCATGGGCACAGATACTATTCAGGGTAACTGGTGATGAAAACATTAGCCAGGAGACAAAGACTTCTCTAAAATCTGCTGCTAAAGGTAAGTGGACCGATTTGAGGCCACTAAAGAAAAGGAACAATGAGACAAATATTTTTTTGAGCACCTCTACAAGTAGAAAACTTTTTATTCCAACATGATCAAGATAACTTTTGATTTTTGTAATTCTTATAAAACTAATTCTCACAAAAAACACATACCTCGTATATTTTAATTTAAAGTGTAAATAAATGTGTATTTTAGCTACAAACAACGAATGGGAGACAATGACTTTTCATTGTGAAATGTGGATCCTCAATCGTTTTTCTGTAAAGGATTGGGTGGTAAATAATGTTCATTTTGAAAGCAATGGTTGGCCTCTGATACTACTACTGGGCTGCAGCGGACTCTGCTGCTCTTATTCCTGCTGTTTTTCTCACGCTTCCTCCTTCTTTTGCTTCTTCTTTTTTCTCTTCTTCTTTTTACAACCCTGTAAAAATATAAAAGTCATTCTTAGCTCATGGGGCATATAAACACAGGCCATGGACATTCTAGACATAAGCCATGGTTGTCACGCCCAGTATGCACGTTCCCCATTGGTGTTTTGTTTTCTTCCCATGCACAAAACACATAGGTAATAGATCCATAAGTTCTAAATTATTTTTCTTTTAATTAGAAATGTGAACTTAACAACAAACAACCTAAAGACAAATATAAAGCAGTAAGAAGGCAGAATCTTTGAACGTTTTGTTGGATCTTTTTCTTTTCCAACATCTTAACTCATACCTTACATTATAGTGCTCTATTATAGTGACTCATTTTATACAGATTTCCAAAATATTCAACTTCATGTTTCTAGAAATGACCCTTTTGCTTTTTTATTTCATAGGTTTGATTATTAGTCAATTGGCTTAGAATAATAACCTGAATAGGAATAAAAGATAGGTAAGAGATATACCAGCTTCTGGAAAACACTATATCAGTCATAGAAGTGGGGAGGCAGTCCTGTGAGCCTTGGCATGGCCTGGGCATTGGTAACTGTGTTTTAGAAAGAGTCTGGAAAGCATGGGTAATCCTGTGAGCTTCTTTTAAGTGCAGGTTGATTCAGAAAGTTATACAAATTGCTTGGGCACTAGGCCAAGAACTTTATATATGTTAAATGGCAGGGGAGATAGTGTCCCACACTAGAATAAAAATAGCTCATATATATACATATGTATATGTATATACATCAGTTCTAACCGATACCAAGCAATTTTATATACATATTTACACTTTGCTGTAACTCTGTTATGTAGATGTTCATATCGATATCCTAACTCTGATATTTGTAGATGTGTGGCCTTACCTAAGTTGATTCAGTTTCCTTGTCACTTAATAGATGATACCTAATATAGGATCTATTCTTTACCAAATATTTACTATAAAATTTAGGCACTGGACATACAGCAGTGTTCTACAAGGTAGACATTGGCCCAGCAGGAGCAACAACATTCAAAAATGGTTAGAAATAGACATTCTTGTGCCACACCAAAGATCAACCCAATGTGAAACTCGGGTTTGTACTTGGCAATCTGTTTTAACAAGCTCTCCAGATGGATCTAATGCATGCTAGAGTCTGAGGGCCACTAGTTTAGGATATAATACCTTGTCCTCTTGGAGGCGTTTTTATTTTTCCGTGTGTGTGTGTGTGTGTGTGTGTGTGTGTGTGTGTGTGTGAGAGAGAGGGGGGGGAGAGAGAGAGATACTGGGGATTAAACCCAGAGCCTCAGACATGCTAGGCAAGCTCTACTACTGAGCTAAATTCCTGGCTCTTCATTAAAAAAAAAAAAAAAAAAAAAAAAAGGTTTTGAGACAGAATCTTGCTAAGTTGTCCAGCCTGGCCTCAAACCCGGGATCCTCCGGCCTCAGCTTCCTTAACAGCTGGGATTACAGGTATGTGTCACCAACCCTGACTTGGACTTTACATTTTAATAGAGTGCTGTGAACATTTTTTTGCAGCTAATACATATAAAAGCACTCAGAATTTTTTCAGGTACAGATTTGGCCGTTATTATATGTTTGCGTTGTTATTGCTACGACTAGTATTCCAACAAATACCATGGCTTTGAAGTGGACAATATTGTAGAATTGCTTTCATTACACATAAATAACTTCATTTTGTATTCACATCATGAATATGGATTACATCAGTCATATAGATGACCCAGGGAAAATTACCAAAGATTGTTTTATAAATTTCAGAGAAGAAAATGATCATTTAAGAGTTAACAATCAGAGTGGACAAGTAACAGAAATAATGACTATAAGACTGAGCTCAAGAAGAGTATTGTGTGTTCTATTTAAAGGGGCAACTGTACTCACCCCACCCAATTATTCCTGCAAGGAAATGGAAGCACCCAGTGCCAGATTTTACAATTTTTCAAGTGAAATCTGAAGTTTCATGTAACATGTCCTGAACTTTAAATGTTTAAACCTAATTCAAACTCTAGGCCTAATCAAACACTTCTGCAGGTCTGAGGGCCACAGGTTTGCAACTTTCACCAGTTCCTCTTCATTTTATGTGCCTGCAAAAGAAGGCCTAGAGAAACACAGGAACTCATTGAAGATCTCGGGATTCAAAGAGGAAAAGGAACAAGAGTTTATGGCTCTCTTCTCACTGAAAGGCCTTGTTTAGCCTTCTTCCCATTCTGAAGGACATTCACCTAAATTGTTGGATTGGGCAGACATGGGGAGGAACAGAGATAAAACCATAAGTAAGAAATTGTGGCACAAAATAGGACTTAGTAAGTGCACACTGTGTGAAATTCCAACATGAATTAGAACTTCTCAAATACCTAATATTTAAAATATTCAAATCCTTCAGAAAGTAGCTTTGTGCTTTTGATTCTTGTTTCAGTTTTGTTAAGGAAAATTCATATGGCTTCTTTTTTGTCTGCAAATATATTTTGCGCATCTTTATTCCTTTACTTACTCCCTAGAGGCTCGCCTTAAATTACAAAACTCTTAAGAATTTTGATTTGTAAATAGTGTTTGCATGCAATTGAGAAAGGGCCCTTCATTTGTATGAAAAGAGTTGAAAGCCTAGCAGATCCATGCGGGCCAAGTTCCATATGAGGCACCTCACCCTGCACCCAGTATGGCATTTCCAGGCCCCAAATGAAGTTAAAGTTAGCTATACTATATACCATCATTCAAACTTGTTTAGATTTTTTCTTTTGATTCATGCCTTTGCTGCATTTTGTACATCCTCCTGACCATTCTTAGCAGCTGTAACAACACTTGTGGTATTACCAGTAATTTGCAACTTATCAAACATGATTGAACCTTGTTCTTTTGTGTAAACGAAACGGAACTCTTTGGTTGGCTTTCTTTATACTTTGGACATAGTGTAAAGGAAATGGAGACTATATTTGCATGCCAGACAATGAAACATAACACACAGTGTATACATGCCTTTGACATTGTAATTACTGGCTGTTGTTTAGATTCCATGTATGGTCACTGGCTTTGGCTGTGTTGAAATCAGCTGTATCAACATTTAATCAAAGTCTTATAGATTTTGGTTGTATATTTTTCTAACGTCAAAATAGAAATGCTGAGACTAAAAAATAGGCTGGAAAGAATGGAAATGTGTGTGATACATTGCAAAACTAATGAACATTCGTGGTATAATAAATGAATTTTTTCTGATTTTGCCAGTAATGAAATCAAGCATCACATGGAGCCCATTTAAAATTAGAATTATTTCTCTAGCATTTCAGCAGCTTCTAATTAATTTTGCTTCAGTTTATATTCAAAATAACCCCATTCACAACATATTTTATTGAGGTATTTTCTGATCTATAATGAAATGTTAAAAAGAAAATAATTATAGGATTTTACCCTGAAAAATGTAATATGTAACTCTGGGAAGTCACGTGTAGAATGTACAACTGATACTATATTATTTAATACCATATAATATGAGGACAAAAACACCATAATGTCCAATATTACCTTATTCCTGAAGAGTAAGACAAATTTCTGTAGATTTATGCATAAGATTCCAAAAGTTCCAAGTGCAAGATTTTGGTGTTTTTCTTTCCTTGGTGGAGTGGTTGGAGAGAGAGGGAGGCAATGGTCTATTTCCAAATCCAGGCCTATTGCTTTATGCTTTTTCAGAAAACTCCCAGGGAAATGTTCTTTCCCATCTGTTTCTGCCCAGACCCTGCTTGACTATACAGGGGTCTCCAACAAATTCAGTGTTATGAAACCATATGCCCGTAACAAAATTCTGCTTGAATTGGCTGACTCATATGCTACATGATGCTATATTCAGCATTATCTTTCATATATACAGAATCATAGCAGTCTTACAATGCTATATAATACAATTATGGTATAAACATAATGCATATTTGATGTTTGTTTATTATTTTTAAAATTATCATGTGTCTATGATATGCAAACAACTAGAATAGTTGCTCCCGGGAAATTTAAGGTAACCAAGACCAAAATTTGTCTTCCATGGGTTCATAATCACACAATAGTAATTATGAACATAGAAAGCAAGTCATGCAGAAACATGAGGATATCATGTGGGATTTCAGAAAATGAGAGGAATTGCTTCCGGTGATAATGATTAGGGAGTCTTCATGATGGAAGATATTGAGGAACAGACAGATAAGGGATCTTCAGAGTTGAAGGGACTATCGCTGACATACATTCAAGAAGATGGGTTTACACATATAAGTTTAGGAGATGGGTCCATGAGTTTAGAAACACAACCAAAAACATGGTTTAAGACTAGATGAATACAGGGGAGAAGGAAAAAATCAGAGGTACAAAAGCAAAATGAAGAAGCTGCTGCAATGACTGGCAATAATAGGAGAGAAGAGGCAAGGAGGCTGATGTGTGAATGAGGATGAATGCAGGAGGTAGTGGCATAATTCACAGAGGAAGCTACTAACGTTTAGTTGACTAAAATTTTAAGCTTTCATGATTATAGACAATGGACCATTATTGTTGGAAATATTTAAAAACTGGCCCAGGAAGACAGAAAAATTTCAGGTGGATATATATGAAATCCACAAGTGGGAGTGAGCTAGCTGTCATGTTCAGCTCACACCTAAGATAAAGAACAGAGCTAGAGATGCAGATTCAGGAGGAGTTGTTCATTAGTGGGGAAAATCAACACAGGATTGCAAGGAGCCAAGACTAGAACCTTGAGTAAAAGGTGGACGTCCAAAGCAGACCCAGAGAAAGAAATGGAGACCCTTACGTAGAAATTAAGAGAAGAGATTTTCAAGAGCTTCATTTCAACAATATGAGTTTTCAAAGAAGGAGAATTGTAGAGAGGAAGTACCAGGGACATCCTTTTTCCATTCTCCTTTTATTAAGAAAGCATTTTAAGCATCAATAACTAAATAAACCAAAATCTGCTCACTGAAGAACTCTGTATGAGTCAGTAATGAATGAGCCAATGCCTCATAGTGATTTATTTCTTTTTTTTTCTTTGCAATATTGAACATCAAACCATGGGTGCTTTACCACCTGCTACATCCCCACCACTTTTTATTTTCAGTGTTACTTTGTTGCTGAAGCTGGCCACAAACTTGTAATTCTCCTGCCTCAGCCTCCTGAGTAGGTAGGATTATAGGTGTGTACCACCACACCCCAATTCTAAAAGTAATTTTAAAATATGAAGCACAATTATATCTATTCATTCTCATTATCATCTACATAATAAAATTACCCCCAAGGCAACTGTTTTATTAGCTATTCTCTATCTTCAGAGCTCACTTGGTACATGCTTCTTAAAGGGGCCCTTAGGACCCTGGGTATGGTTAGCAAATCAAACACAGGAGTAATTCAAATGCACTTTAATTATAAAGATATTAGGAAAGGTTTGTCTGCAGCATCAGGGACTAGAAAGATACATGAAATATTTGGTTTTGGAGTCTAAATGAGGAGGATTGCGAGTTCAAAACGAGCCTCAGCAAAAAAGCGAGGTGCTAAGCAACTCAGAGATACCCTGTCTCTAAATAAAATACAAAAGAAGGCTGGGGATGTGGCTCAGTGATTGATTGTCCTTGAGTTCAATCCTGGTACCCTGCCCACCAAAAAAGGAGGAGGAGGAGGAGGAGGAGGAGGAGGAGGAGGAGGAGGAGGAGGAGGAGAAAGAAATACAAGAAACACAATTATATTTAAATTAAGAAAAAATGAATAAATGAACCAAGGGCACTGTTAGGTATCTTACATCTGGAAAGAGGATCTATTTTTTCCACCTGATGCAATGTTGAAAAAAAAACATAATGGTATAGGAAATTTGGAAATGGATAGAGAAGTTACATAGTTAAATGTGCACATGAGAAGGTGGGATTTAGTGTTCCATATAAATATAATTCTGTGTAAAACGAAGGCATCCATAGAACACTGGCCTAAAAATATCAAATCCCTTTTATATTTTAAAATATTAAATTCTATATTTAACATAACACAATTCTCTACCAAGTTTACAACTCAGCCAGCTTTGTACTTTGGACTATATATGAATGTTATTCGCTTGACCCTTAGCCAGACACCACTATCTGGTTTACTGTGGATTAGTTCTTTATCCCATCAAGCTCCTCAAAAAATGGGAGCAATTTAACAGGAAGTCTGACTTACTATTCACTTTTAGTTTTTAGGTCAGGACTTTTATTTTTTCCTTTTTTCTTTTCTTTTTCTTTTTTAGTGAATTTTAATAATATTCTCTAAATACAAATAAATATAAACTGATGTTAATACACAAATTTAAACAAACCGTATTTATACATTAATTCTGCTATTGAGAAGTTAAAACCTGGATTTTATAAGAGCAGAAGTTAGCAACAAGTTTACAACTGTCCCTTTGGACTCTGAATGAGACATCATTTGTCAATAGGTAGAGGTGAAAATAGCTCATACACAAGATGGAATGCTGTAAGTCTTTGGGGAAGAGCATTTAAAACATGACTCAAATAAGAGTTACATATAAGGATGGTCTCACATGAAGCAGATGCACAACTTTGTCATTGACTTCCTGTTTATTCTTTGGCTTAATAAAAAAACGTTAAACTGTCTTCTATTAAAAAATTATTAAAACATGACTGTTTAACATTCAAGGATATTTCAGAAGCTATCTTTGTTTTCTGAACATGGAAAACAATGTTTCAAATCTACCATGCTCCCTTGTAATAGCTTACCTCTTTCAAAGAGGCCTTCTCTGTGCGATAAAGTCTTCCCATTTTTGTAACCAGAACACTTGTGATGTCGACAGGAGCTGCTGTGGCTAAGGCAACTCAAAGGCTGACACAGAGATCGCTGGAGACTGTTTATCGACCCCCCAAGAAGCATGTTGTGGGGAAGCACTGAAATCCACCCTTGAAGTGTTTGAAGGATGCAGAATTCATACTGTGTGCTTTAATTTCATGGAGAGGCAAAATGACAAGCCACCTTACCCAGATGACTCTCAGAGGAAAGATGACACTGAGTTGAAATCCCTTTAGACAGAGGAACTACTGTTTAGAAGTCAAAGTTTTTTAGTCTTCAGTTGTATCCTCACATAAGCAAAACCAGTGCTTAACCTAGTTTGAAAATTATTCAACACCTAGCATCAACACCTACTATGTGCCTGACATAGGAGATTAGGATATATCAGTAAGCAAAACACATAAATCCCAGATCCCATTGAGGTTACTTATTTATATGTCTGTTTGTTTGTTTTGGTGCTAGAGATTGAACTTGGAACACTTACCCATTGAGCCACATCCCCAGACCATTTTTTTTTTTTAATTTTGAGACAGATTACTTAGGGCCTCACTTAGTTGATGAGGCTGGCCTTGAACTTATGATGCTCCTGCCTCATCCTCCTAAAACCACTGGGATTACAGGCATGTGCCACCATGCCAGGCAAGGTTACATTTTTAAAAGATGGAGGTAATAATTGGAATAAGCAAGTAGAAATTTTCTGCTTAGCATTCACAAGTGTGGTACAGAGATAAGGGAGAAGAGGAAAGATGGCCTATCAGGAAAGAACGGAGACCTGAAGGGAGGAATCATGGGAAAATATGGGGAGAATTTCAAGCAAACCAAATCAAAAATATAAAGAATCTGAGGCACGAAAATTCCTGCCAGTTTCATGTAAAAGCAGAGAGACCAAAAGTTGTTGAAACAGTAAGCAAAGAGAAGCCAGGAGATAATATCATACACATGATGCATAGCTCCTTACGGTGTGTTGGAAACATGTTGATTTTAACTTTTTTGAAATGGAGAACTACTGAAGAATGTATGGAGTGACATGTATTCTAATGGCATCTCTGGCTGCTGCAGTGAAAATAGTAAAGGGAAGCAAAAGCAGAAAGCAAGGAGATCAGTGAGGAGGATATTACAATAATCCAGGCAAGAGATGACATTAGATTGGACTATGATAGTGTCTATAGGAATGAAGGAATGTAGTTAGATTTCAGATGTGTTTTGATGAAAGTGTTGACAAGATGTTTTGATAGATTAGATCTGAAGTGTGAAAGAAAGAAGAATCTGAAATGATTCTAAGTTTTTTGGTCTGAGCAACTCTAAAAATGAAAGCATTCACTGAAATGATTAAGAAAGAAAAGATTATACACTAAAATGAGTAAAATAGAAGAAGGTTAGGGGTAAGTGAAAAAGCAAGGTAGTTGTGGGCACGTTAAGTCTGAAAGCTGCCTGTTGGTCATACAGATGGAGATGTGTAAGCAGCTGGACTGAAGATTCCACAGTTCTGGAGAGAAGTTGGGCCAAAGACACAAATCTTGGAACCAAAGATACATACGTGATCAAAGATACATATGTGATATTATAAGTAATGATTCATCAAGGGATTCAGTGTAGATAGAGGAAAAAAGTAATTTAAAAAAAAGATGGATGCTTAGAATTCAAAGAGATGGGAAGGAAGAAGAAAAAGGAAGTAGGGAGAAAGTACTAGAATAATTGAAGGAAGATGAGAAGAGTGTGGATCTTAGGCACCAAGAAATGAATGTATTACAGAAAGATGGTGGAATGAGATGGACATCATTACCCCAGGTACATGTATGAAGACACGCATGTGTGACTCTACTTTGTGAACAACCAGAGAAATGAAAAATTGTGCCCCATTTGTGAATCGAAATGCATCCTGCTGTCATGTATAACAAATTAGAACACATAAATAAATAAATTATTTTTAAAAAAAGAATGAAAAGAAAATGACCACTGGAATTTTTAATGGAGATGTCAGTGGTGGTCTTGGTAAAAGTAGTTTCAGTGGAAGGTGGGGGATGAAAGTTTGCTGAGTGTAGGCTAAACAGAAATGGAAGGAGGGAGTTGGAGGCTAGAAAGCTCTCAAGGATATTTGCTGTCACAAGAAAGAGAGAAATGGGATATGATATTAGAAAAAGTGAATTCTTTTTAAGATGGAAGAATTAAGAATGTGTTTGTATGCTGATAGGAAAAAAAAAATCAATTCAAATTTTTGCGTGGTGGGGAGTAACCGGGGTTGAACACAGGGGCACTCAACCACTGAGCCACATCCCCAGCCGTATTTTGTATTTTATTTAGAGACAGGGTTTCACTGAATTGCTTAGCACCTCATTTTTGCTGAGGCTGGCTTTGAACTTGAGATCCTCCTTCCTCCCAAGCCACTGGAATTACAGGCATGCACCACCACGCCAGGCGAGTCAAATTTTAAAATACAGGAATAAAAGGCAGTGCTGCCATGATGTTCGGGAGTAGGTTCTGGACACTGAGATATGGTACACAGGTGAGGGGTTTGGCCTCTGTCAAGAGCACACACAACTCATCCAGTGACAGAGGAGGAAAGTCATAATACATAGGCCAAGAAACCAGTAGGGCAGGATGTAGTGATGCAACCAGTGGAATTCTCTTCTGATAGGTTTTACTTTCTTAAGGAAGCTGTCGTGTCATCTGTTAAGACAGGATGGAATTAACAACCTAGACCTAATTGACATATATAGACTATACCACCCAACATCAAGTGGTTACACTTTTTTCTCAGCAGCACATGGAACCTTCTCAAAAATAGACCATATATTATGTCACAGGGCAACTCTTAGACAATATAAAGGGGTAGAGATAATACCATGCATCTTATCTGACCACAGTGGAATGAAACTGAAAATCAATGATAAAAGAAGGAAGGAAAAATCAAGCATCACTTGGAGAATGAATAATAGGTTGCTGAATGATCAATGGATTTTAGAAGACATCAAGGAGGAAATTAAAAACTTCCTAGAGTTAAATGAAAACACAGACACAACATATCGGAATCTATGGGACACATTGAAAGCAGTTCTAAGAGGAAAATTCATTGCTTGGAGTTCATTCCTCAAAAAAAGAAAAAACCAACAAATAAATGATCTCATACTTCATCTCAAAATCCTAGAAAAAGAAGAGCAAAACAACAGCAAAAGAAGTAGAAGGCAAGAAATAATTAAAATCAGAGCTGAAATTAATGAAATTGAAACAAAAGAAACAATTGAAAAAATTGACAAAACTAAAAGTTGGTTCTTTGAAAAAATAAATAAAATTGACAGACCCTTAGCCATGCTAACGAAGAGAAGAAGAGAGAGAACCCAAATTACTAGCATACGGGATGAAAAAGGCAATATCACAACAGACTCTTCAGAAATACAGAAGATAATCAGAAACTATTTTGAATCCTTATACTCCAATAAGATAGAAGATAGTGAAGGCATCGATAAATTTCTTAAGTCATACAATCTGCCCAGATTGAGGCAGGAGGATATAGACAATCTAAACAGACCAATAACAATAGAGGAAATAGAAGAAACCATCAAAAGATTACCAACTAAGAAAAGCCCAGGACCGGATGGGTATACAGCAGAGTTTTACAAAACCTTTAAAGAGGAACTAACACCAATACTTTTCAAGCTATTTCAGGAAATAGAAAAAGATGGAGAACTTCCAAATTCATTCTACGAGGCCAACATCACCCTGATTCCGAAACCAGACAAAGACACTTCAAAGAAAGAAAACTACAGACCAATATCTCTGATGAACCTAGATGCAAAAATCCTCAATAAAATTCTGGCGAATCGGATTCAAATACATATCAAAAAAATTATACACCATGATCAAGTAGGATTCATCCCTGGGATGCAAGGCTGGTTCAATATACGGAAATCAATAAATGTTATTCACCACATCAATAGACTTAAAAATAAAAACCATATGATCATCTCGATAGATGCAGAAAAAGCATTCGACAAAGTACAGCATCCCTTTATGTTCAAAACGCTAGAAAAATTAGGGATAACTGGATCATACCTCAACATTGTAAAAGCAATCTATGATAAGCCACAGGCCAGCATCATTCTGAATGGAGAAAAATTGAAGGCATTCCCTCTAAGATCTGGTACAACACAGGGATGCCCTCTCTCACCACTTCTGTTCAACATAGTCCTCGAAACACTGGCCAGAGCAATTAGACAGACGAAAGAAATTAAAGGCATAAAAATAGGAAAAGAAGAACTTAAATTATCACTATTTGCAGATGATATGATCCTATACCTAGCAGACCCAAAAGGGTCTACAAAGAAGCTATTAGAGCTAATAAATGAATTCAGCAAAGTGGCAGGATATAAGATCAACACGCATAAATCAAAGGCATTCCTGTATATCAGCGACAAATCCTCTGAAACGGAAATGAGGACAACTACTCCATTCACAATATCCCCCCAAAAAATAAAATACTTGGGAATCAACCTAACAAAAGAGGGGAAAGATTTATACAATGAAAATTACAGAACCCTAAAGAAAGATATTGAAGAAGACCTTAGAAGATGGAAAAATATACCCTGCTCGTGGATAGGCAGAACTAACATCATCAAAATGGCGATATTACCAAAAGTTCTCTATAAGTTCAATGCAATGCCAATCAAAATCCCAACAGCATATCTTGTAGAAATTGATAAAAGAATCATGAAATTCATATGGAATAATAAAAGACCCAGAATAGCAAAAACAATGCTAAGCAGGAAGTGTGAATCAGGTGGTATAGCGATACCAGACTTCAAACTATACTACAGAGCAATAGTAACAAAAACAGCATGGTACTGGTACCAAAACAGGCGGGTAGACCAATGGTACAGAATAGAGGACACAGTAACCAATCCACAAAACTACAACTATCTTATATTTGATAAAGGGGCTAAAAGCATGCAATGGAGGAAGGATAGTATCTTCAACAAATGGTGCTGGGAAAACTGGAAATCCATTTGCATCAAAATGAATCTGAATCCCTATCTCTCGCCATGCACAAAAGTTAACTCAAAATGGATCAAGGAGCTTGATATTAAATCAGAGACACGGCATCTGATAGAAGAAAAAGTTGGTTATGATCTACATGCTGTGGGATCGGGCTCCAAATTCCTCAATAGGACACCCATAGCGCAAGAGTTAACAACTAGAATCAACAAATGGGACTTACTCAAACTAAAAAGTTTTCTTCTCAGCAAAAGAAACAATAAGAGAGATAAACAGGGAGCCTACATCCTGGGAACAAATCTTTACTCCACACACTTCAGATAGAGCCCTAATAACCAGAATATACAAAGAACTCAAAAAAATTAGACAATAAGATAACAAATAAATAACCCAATCAATAAATGGGCCAAGGACCTGAACAGACACTTCTCAGAGGAGGACATACAATCAATCAATAAATACATGAAAAAATGCTCACCATCGCTAGCAGTCAGAGAAATGCAAATCAAAACCACCCTAAGATACCATCTCACTCCAGTAAGATTGGCAGCCATTAGGAAGTAAAACAACAATAAGTGCTGGAGAGGATGCGGGGAAAAGGGCACTCTTGTTCATTGCTGGTGGGACTGCAAACTGGTGCAGCCAATTTGGAAAGCAGTATGGAGATTTCTTGGAAAGCTGGGAATGGAACCCCCATTTGACCCAGCTATTCCCCTTCTCGGTCTATTCCCTAAAGACCTAATAAGAGCATGCTACAGGGACACTGCTACATCGATGTTCATAGCAGCTCAATTCACGATAGCAAGACTGTGGAATCAGCCTAGATGCCCTTCAATAGATGAATGGATTAAAAAAATGTGGCATTTATACACTATGGAGTATTACTCTGCATTAAAAAATGACAAAATCATAGAATTTGGAGGGAAATGGATGGCATTAGAGCAGATTATGCTAAGTGAAGCTAGTCAATCTTTAAAAAACAAATACCAAATGATTCCTTTGATATAAGGAGAGTAAACAAGGACAGGGTAGGGACGAAGAGCTTGAGAAGAAGATTTACATTAAACAGGGATGAGAGGTGGGAGGGAAAGGGAGTGAGAAGGGGAATCGCATGGAAATGGAAGGCGATCCTCAGGGTTATACAAAATGACATATAAGAGGAAAGGAGGGGTAAGACAAGATAATACAAATGGAAGAAATGATTTACAGTAGAAGGGGTAGAGAGAGAAAAGGGGAGGGGAGGGGAGGGGAGGGGGGATAGTAGACAATAGGACAGACAGCAGAATACATCAGACACTAGAAAGGCAATATGTCAATCAATGGAAGGGTAACTGATGTGATTCAGCAATCTGTATACGGGGTGGAAGTGGGAGTTCATAACCCACTTGAATCAAACCGTGTAATATGATGTATTAAGAACTATGTAATATTTTGAAAGACCAATAATAAAAAAATAATAAAAAAAAGACAGGATGGAAGATGAGGTGTTGGAGGCTTGGGCAGAAGGGGGAAGCATGTGGAGTCATCTAGGAGTGGCAGATTATAAATAGATGAGGAAAATAACAGTCATGAGGTCCAGTTGAATTCAGTGATCATAAAATTAACGTGTGACTATTTTTCATCTTTTTTTTTCCTAGTCACATTCAATCTACTATTTGAGTACATCCATAGAATTGACAGAGTTGGATTTAAATCAAACTTAGAATTGTTCAAATAGTTGAAAAATATTGACCACACTTTTATTTTTCAGTTGTACTAGCATAAAAGAGTGGTATCTATGGAATGTTCTTGATGATCAACAGTGATGAATTTCTGCTGTTCTATGCCTTCAGTTCTTTATGCTATCTATATACATATTTGTCTAAGTAGGCTACTTAAATTATTTTATAATATAGTATGTGTTTGAATCAGGAGTGAGTATGTTCTTTCTGAAAAAGGGTCAATAGTGTGTATTTTAGGCTTTACAGACTAGATGGTATCTGTCAAAACTAACATAATATAGGTAGGTCTCTGTAGCAATTACCAATTCTGTTGCTGTAGTCTAGGTAGCAATAGATAACACGCAAATGAATGGGTGCATCTAGGTTCTAAATAAAGTTTTATTTACAAAAATTGATGCCATGCAAAATTACAGACCTTAAATTGCCAACCTCTGCTTTATCTATTATAATATATCTTGCTTAAGTATTACATGAAAGCAGATATTAATTAAATATTAAATATTAAAATAGCTATTAATTAAATATTTGGATGAGTTAAAATTTGTGAGAACGTCTACAAGTGTGTTTGGCATGAGTATATTGTTGGAATCTTTAACACCCAAGGGGTAGTTTGCAGATCAACAGTATTATTGTTACCTTGGAACTTGTCAGAAAAGCAGATCATGGGCTTCATGCCCTGACCTATTAAATCAGAGGCTGCATTTTAAAAAGAGCCCTATATGTTTGTATTCACATTAACATTTAAGAAGCATTAGTTTAGAAGGTGTGGAATCAAATAACTTATTTTTAAAATCACAAATTTAACAAAAAAACAGAGTAATATGAAGCAAAAAGACAAATTAAAAGACAGAAAAAACTATTAGAAAACACAAGATCAAAGTCCATCAAATGATGAATGGATAAATAACACATGGTATAACTATACAATAGAATATAATTTATCCTTGGAAAGAAGCCCATCATGGATGGTCATATATTTTGGGATTCTAATGATATAATGTCCAGAAGAGGCAAATCCATAGAATCAGAACATAGGGTAGAGGTTTTCAGTGGCTGGGATGAGGGGAGTCTGAGGAGTAACTGCTAATGAGGATAGGGTGTCTTTGGGGGTGATGAACTTGTTCTGGAATTAGACAGTGGCAATGCTTATACAACTCTGTAAATATACTGAAAACCACTGAATTGTACAGTTTAAAATGATGAATTTTCAGTATGTGAAATGTAGCCCAATTTTTAAAGTCCAAAAAATTGGAAAACAAAAAGGCAGTAATAAAAGCAGTGATGGAAGTTTATTCCTCCGTAGCAATTGTGCAACGATTACATTTAAAGATTTCAAGAGTTTGGGTAAGAAAAGTTAAACAACACTGCAGCTGCTACAGAACTACAAGAAGCAAGTATCTATAGTGGGCTTTTTTCAGCTTTTGAGGGGTTTGATTATAAGGATGAAAAAGTGCAGAGAAGTTAATTTTCAGGTTTACCTGAAGTAACTTGGGTTAGGTTGGTGGAAGGCTAACTGGCATCTACTACCAAAAGAGGGAGAGAGAAATACTTTGCAAATTTGTGTTTTTGTTTCACTGGGTATAACCTGAGTATTGTCCTGTATTAATTGACACCCCAGGTCCCTACCACCAACCCCACACCACCACACCCGAAGCCACAGACAGGCCTTCAGTCTTTTTTGCTCTGTCTTCACAACAAGCACAGGTCCAACCACATCATCTGAATTGCAAGATTTGGACTGTTTGTATATGTTCTAAAAGGAATCCAACTGTTTGAGTGTTTCACATAGTTGGGAATCAGCAATCACAGAGCCTGGGTGATGACTGAGTGAGTCACGCTGGGGAAAACACAGACCGCAGTGGAATCTAGACTTTGAATTTGCAGATGTGCCCTCCCACCCCCTCCCACCGGGAATCTTCACATATTTACAACCTCTGCTGTAACATAGTGTCTATTCTCTTTTATTCACCACAGGTAAAGCCCACAGGTTTTCCCCAAGTCGAAATTAATTCTTAAGTAAAGTTGAAAGATTAAGTAGCAAAGTGTTTACAGATGGAAAAATATTATCAGGGCATTCAATCATTAAATGCTAACACCCAGCAGGCTATGATTTTAAGGCCTTCAAGGATAATTTTCCTCCTGAAGTCAAGAGCATCAAACTCCTCCATTTCTGTGCAAATCCGTATTTTAAATTCAATTTTCTTTTAATGAACACAGGCTAATCGTACATATTTATGGGATATTTTAAAGTATGTATACATTTGTGTAATAATCAATGAGTAATAAGCATACCTGGCTTATTTATCCAGTCTCGGTTGTGAGAACATTCAAAATCCTCTCTTCTAGCTATTTTGAAATACGATGCTGATGCTTTATTGTTAACTATTGTTAACTATTACAATGTACCTGTTGACCAGTATCTTCCCACTCCCTCTGTTCCCTACCATTCCCAGCCTCTAGTAAACACTATTATTTTCTCAATTTCTATGATTTCTACTTTTCTGCATATGTGTGAGACCATGCAGTATTTGTCTTTGTGTGCCCAGCTTATTTCATTTAACATCTTGTCCTCCATGCCCATCCATGTTGTTGCAAATGACAAGATTTCATCCTTTTTTATGGGTATGTTATGTGTGTGTATTATATGGGTATATTATGCATGACAAATGTGTCCATTTGTCAATGGCCATCAAGGTTGATTCCATATCTTGGCTACTGTGAATAGTGTGACAAGCAACAGAAGTCCAGTCATCTCTTTAGCATACTGATTTCTCTCCCCTCCACCACCACCATTGGATTCCTTTATGTCTCTCACTAAAGGCCACACAGGTTTTTACGATCATGGCAAATGAGAAAAATCAATAAAATCTCCTTTTCATTGCAAGTTAGTTATTATTCAATATACTTCCAATGACTCTAGGTCTATTATATCAACACATTATTGTGGTTTTCAATTATGTATTAGTCTTATTTCATTCTCTTTAGATATGCATGACAATAGAGTGTATTTTGACATAGTATACATACATGGAGTATAACTTACTCTAATTAAGATCCCAGTCTTGCGGTTGTACATAATGTGGAGTTTTACTGTGATGTATTCATGTATGAACATAGTGATTTCACAGACACAAACCTTACCTCTTCTTTTCCTGTACCCACAGTAAAATGATATCAGTACATTTAAGTATGATCATTTTCACAAATAAATCCTTGCTTCCTAAAGAATTCTGTTTTCAAGAACTCTACTCATTTTGTAAAACTGAGCATAAGATGAGCAATAGATTTTAATCTGATAGGGGAATTTTGATAAAACCCCTTTGATTACAGTGGGTTGTATTTGTCATGAGTAATGAGTGCTACACTTCAGAAAAAAAAATCATACTATCTCTCTATAAACTCCTCTCTCGGGCCAGTAAAGCAAAAAGTGTTATTATCTTCTCTGAAGGGAATATAAGTAGTAGATATTAAAGCTTGAAATACAAATCTGATGCAGGGTGGCAAGCAGATTTCACCATTTGAATCCATTTAAGAGCTTAATGCTGGCTGCCTAGAGAAAGGATCTGAGGGAGATTCTGCAGTTTCATGTACTTCTCCAATTAGTCATGTCTGCCATGAGCTTCAGAAGTAGAGTGGGAAGAATTCCTGTTCGGTCTAAATTTCTCTGGTTGTAATATCAGTCCAATATCTAACACTTCTCTACTTCAGTCCACCAGAAAGTTATCTTATTGGGAAGCCATTCTCAGGTTGCGAGTACAACTCTTATTAAAATGATGTTCTGAGAAGAGAGAATTTTCAAAGAAACCTAGAAATCATTGAAATGAGAATCACTTAAAGAAAACATAATAAAAAGATCATACAGTTGAAAAGTGAGTGATAAGTGAGAAAATATCTTTGGGACATGCTAATATGCTGTGTCTAAGTATGCATGATAATCCTTCAGAATGCTATTCCTTAGGAAAATAAACAGCCATGCTGTCCTTTGTTTACATGTATTCTTGTGTCTTTTCATTTATTCCTTGACCTTAAGATTCCCAAATAACTAGAGTCTTTTCATAATGCTTTTTCTGCTCAGGTATTTTCTCATAAAGTCATCCATTTCTCTTATGAACTTTTGTCATTTCTTCTAAAAAATCAAAATATTTGACATGGAATAATAATCCATCAAACCTATGTTTTGGAATATATAACATATAGGCATACTTTCTTCGTTGTCTGAATAGTGTTATATAGCTGTGGTCACTAAATAACTTAAAATATACATATTTTTTTGTTTTACTCATGCAGCATTTGCAATTTCAGTCATTAAATGAGCTTTGCAGGTGTGCAAATACTCTGTTAATCCTGGTGTTTTCTGAAAGACTGCTAGCCACATCAACCAATACTTTGCAAGACTGGCAAAATGGAGCAGCTTTTTCAAAACCCAACAATAAATTTGTAAGATGAGTTATGTAACAACTGGAACTCTGTTGAGTTAAAAAATAAGACCACCTGAAGTTTTATTTTTTTAAATCATCAAGGAATGGATTTTTAAATGCAAAACCAGATATGACCATTCTTGTCTCTCCTTTGCTTTTCCTTTCATGTAAATATTATTTTCTTGATATGGGAGTAGGGAGAAAGTCTCTAACCTGTACTTCTCATTACAAAAAAAAAAAAAGTGTTTTGGCAAGTTAGGTCTGGGATATTTCTTTAAAGAGGCACTTGTGTGCAGTAGAGAGAAACCATCTTTATATCTTTAGGGTGTGTGAGGTTTTGAAAAAATTCCAGTGAAACTATTTAGATGACAAGAAGAAACTAGTAAAAAACATCCCTACCTTTTCAGTGTCTTTTGAGGCTCTTTCCACACTGTGTTCTGCATACACACAGAGAGCTTTACAGAAATTCTGCTCTATACCATTTTTATGAGAAAAGAGTAATTTGATGTATAATTCTCATTTTAAAATATGTGGATAACAGAAGTCAGGGTTTATATTACTTTTTAACAGTCAAATATTCAGGTTATAGTTTGTACCCAAATTCCATAAATTACATAGGGAAATAATTCAATCAGGTCTATACCAGGGGTTGAGGGTGCCTCTTATCCTTACATGTCATGAAAATGACATGAGAAATAGCAAGTTCTTAGACATTGCTGCCACCCCTGTGGATGCTGGGACTTCAGTTGTTTTCCATACACACTGGTTATGAATTTGCAGTCATCTACTCATCATGAATTTGGTAGCCCTTTGTATAAATAGTTCTCCTCAAAAGAGAGTATGAACTTACAACTAAGAAGCATATAGGCATCTTAAACATCCTTTGATGATCAGCCTAAGAGAATCGTGTTTATTTTTTTGCTGCATGTGAAAGTTCATTCTCAGTATCAAGTTTATTTTGTCCACTAACTTTGTTAACCTTTCCAATTTCTTCAGTATTTGGTGTCCTTTCACAAAGGGCTGTTAGGGTAGAACAGTTGCATCGGGGTTAAAGGTCAGAGCCATTACCGTGTTAACCTGAAGCATATATACTAGTCTGTGAGCTCACAATGTGTTTTTGATTACTTTTTTTTTAAATAAAAAGTGCCAACAAGAGTCCTAAGCAATGTACAAGTCATTGATGAGACCTCCCATAACTACCATACATTTTATTATAAATCACCTAAGATATTTCCATGTCCAAAGTCACTAAGAAGGCTAGTTTTTCATTAAAAGAATACATTTTGATGATTTAAATTCAATTCATGTACTAAACTTGTCACGAAATTTCAGAGATCTGAAATTTTTTTAAGTGGTGTATTCCTACTGATCTTTCAAAATAATATTTAAATGACAGCATGGTTACTGAGTGGAACAATATCCATTTTTATTGAAATCATACTATCAAAATGAATAACTAACCAAAAGATATTTTCCTATAAAGATTTACTGCTAATCCCTCAGTCGTAATTCATTTCACTTGAGAGACTTTCAACCCATCGCTTAGAGACAGTATTTGCAGACTTCTCCGGGGTAACAGCTCTAATCCTTAAGGTAATCATCTTTCACCCTCCTCTCTATTTCTTTCTCCTTTTAAGTCCTCACTGGTCTTTTTTAGAAAAACAGAAACTATAAGACAGCTATTATTTTCCTCCATGGGATAGTCTACTCCATTCAGGCAAGTAATACCATCTTCTGTTTACCTTCATCTAAAACAAGTGCACAAGGTCACCCCTCCTCATGCTGATATTTTCCCAAAGAAAAAGAAAGACTATATCAGGAGATAGCTAGATCACCAGCTATGATCACTGAAAAGTGAACTCCATTTGCCTTTCTCATTTTTGTATTTCACATCCATGTGGGACAAGAAAGGCGGAAGCTGATGAACAAGAGAAGGAGGAAGAGGAGGGAAAAAGGAGGAGGAGAGAACAAATAGGGAGGAGAAGTTAGAAGGAGAGAGGAAAGGCTGTTTCTATGTTAAAAGTCACAATCTAAATCAGTCCGAATAGCTTTATCTTTTGTTAATATTAATTAGCCACATTCCAAAGTGTACCATAACCAGTAATAAGGAAAAAGAAAAAAATATGTTGTTATAATAACAACATTTTCAAATATAAGTTCAGGCCAAAGAAGTACTAGTGCATAAAGAATGGAATGCATGTTTTTCAGATACCATATCAAAGAACAGGGCTGAACTTAAGATTTTTGTGTATTCATTTGTGTCAAAGAAACATTTCTCAAGTGGATGAAAAGGATTTCAGAATTCTGTAGCAGGAGTGAGTTCTTTAGGATTCTGAAACTCTCTGGTTCTCTTATTATGACTTTTTTGAGCATCTACCCATGTTCATCATTGATATTGGCATTGGCTGGGGCAATTCAAGCCATTCAGAAGCATGACCAGTATCCGACAGCTGGCTAAAATTATAATGCAAGAAGTTACATGATGTATGTATGGTAGGCTATCTCCAAATAACCAACTTCTGCCATCAGAAAACCTTCTAGAAAATTAGAAGATAAAATTTCGATTCTCAATTTCATTTATATTAAGTTCTGAAAGTTATTTAAATTTCTATTTTTCAAAAATAAAATCTTAGTCTATATAAATTTAGAAAAATACATTCTCCAACCACCAGGAAATTTATTTTTTAAAACACTTCCATGTGAGTCAGTAAGAACTAATCTACATTTTAGATTTACCATATGTTTCCAAATGTTTCCTTTCTCCAGTGCACTTTTCTTTCAATCTACCCATGATTCTAGAAACTTTCAAATCCCTGATCCTATTTTTTCCCCTAATCACTGTGTGCTTTCAGCTCTACCTTCTAGAACTTTCTGTTGCCCATGCCTCTCCACTACTCTTGAATTATTTCAGATTCTAATTGAGTGCCAAGAGAAATTACCTAATGATTAATAAACTCATGTTCTTAGGGTATCAGTAAAGCAAATACAATATAAAATGTGAGAGAATCTTAGGTTCACTTAATTTATCCAGAATTATTAAGTTGGACTCTCTGAAAAGCATTTATAATCATGATATCAAAATTATGGATGTTACTTTTATTTCAGCGTTCATGTATGTTTTGTATATCTTGAATTACATTTAAAAAGGCCCCCAAATCTTTTCAGTGTTTAGGGCTTTGAAAACTGTGTTCAAGCCTTCACCTGTCCTTACTAATATCACTGAAATTTTTCTAGAAATTTATCAATTATTTCACTCATCTGTTCAATTATCTTCATAGTTCCCTATTGGGAGGGAAGGTTCACATTCCTTATCTTCACAAATAAGGCCCTTGGTGGCACAAGCAGAGCTTGCTTCTTGACTCACATGGCTACACCCACCGTCATCCTTTACCTTTAATCACATCGAACTGTAAGTTCTTTAGGTAAAGGATTTTGTTAAAATTTCTCTTGACTCTTTTAATAGGATTTCATGCATTGCTCTTTTTCCTTAAAGACAATCAGCAAACATAATTTCACATTGTCATTGAATTTCAATCACTTTTCTTTCAACTAACACTGAAACCTCTTTTACCTATTCTTCTTTGATATTTTATACATTCAGGTTCCAAACAATTCTTCCTCCGATACACTTCACAGATGAGATTTCAACTGGCAACATCCAACCTCATCCTCAGATATTCTGTTTTTTTTTAAAGGCAGGATGTGGCTTCTTGAACCTGCCATTTGGACCCTCTTATTATTATGCAAATGCATAAGTGAATTATAAAAATCCACTTATTGACTCACATGTTGGTTCACCATATAAAATCAGCAAAAATGTCACCACAACTTTTATGTACCACATTGAAAGGAGAAACTTCGTGAACTACCATGCTATTAAGTAGCCTCAGAGATCCCTACCCACTGTGTTAACACTGAGTTCCACAATGAGGTCATGTGAACTAAACCTCTGGTTCCCACAGAGTGGTTCTTTCCTACAGAACAGGGAGCTTTCAGTCCCTGGAGGTGCTGAGAGCCACATGCACAAACCTCAGGAGTAAGGCCAGCCCAAGATCCGTGGGTACTCCAGGCAAGCTATAATTTGGCATCCATTTAAACCTATATTCTTCAAAGTTTGGCTAGCTCACTATTTATTTAGAAAAGAGTTTGAGAACTCAGTAAGAAATAAGCAGAGAGGAGTTTTCACTCAGATTCTCTCCTGTCATGAAAAATCAACACAAAAACAAACAAAAATAAACTCTGGGTCTGTGATGGTTAATTTTATGTGTCCACTGGCTTGGGTCACAGGGCACCCAGACATTTGGTCAAATATTATTCTGGGTGTTTCTGCCAGGGGGTGTTTGGATGAGATTAACATTTCAATTGGTAGACTAAATAAAGCAGATTACCCTTCCCATAATGTGGTGAGCATCCTCTAATCATATGAATAGAAACTAAAAGCTAATGTCACCCTGAGTAAGAAGGAATTCCTCCTGTCCACACACCTCAAACTGGGACATTATTAGCCTTTTTCCAGGCTTGGAGTTGAGCTGAAACACAGGTTCTTTCTGCATTCCAAGACTGCCAGCCTCAGGACTGAACTACCCCATCCGCTCCCCTGCAGATGGCTAATCCAGGCAAAAATAAAGCAAAACACAACATAATACTAAGAGAATATTAAAAGAGGTCAAAGATGTTTACTCCAGGAAAGCAAGGATGTTTCAATATTAGAAAATCTATTAATATAAATCAACAAAAAATAGATCTGAAGAGAAAAATCATACAATTATGAAAATGCTGAAAGGAATATGTTAAAATAAATAATCCAACCTTAATAATTTCCTGTGTCTGAATGTATATAAATGTATATGTATGTATGTTTGTGCTTGTGCATGTGTAGGTATATATACACACAAAAAAAACAGCATCAGCCTAATACAGAAATAAGAAGATCTCCAATAACATCAAGATTGAAACAAAAATGCCTGCTAGCCTCACAGTCCTTTAACATTATATAAATACTTATATTAGAGTTAAGCTAAGAGAAGAAACTAGGGCAAAAAGATAAAGAAGACTCAAAATGGAATTAACTGCAGTTGATATAATTACATACATGGAAAACTAAGATAATGAAACTAAAATTTTAGAGAATTCAATAAATTTTCAAAGATAAACTGTCATTGATATCCTTTATATAGATACACAATAGATCAGAACATACAATTTTAAAAGTTCCTCTTTTCCAACAATGAATGACTGAAATGATGAAAATATTATAAAACTTCTTCAGTGATAAACTAGCATAAAATGTATAAGATATACAAGAAGCAAACTTAACAACACAAAGCCTGACTTCAAAACATGCTACAAAGCTTTAGTGGTTAAAAGAGCATGGTACTGACATAAAAACAGACACATAGACAGACCAACGGAGCAGAATTTAATCCACATTGGATAATCAACTGATTTTTTGCCAAAACTACCAAGAATACACAAGTAAAGACACTCTTTTCAATAAATGGTGCAGTCAAAATCAAATTTGCATATGAAGAAGAACAAAACAAGGCCCCTTCCCTTACTGTTCACAAAAGTGAAGTCAAAGTAGATCAAAGGTCTAAATGTTGAACCTAAAACTATGAAATTATTAAAAGAAGACATCAGGGAAACATTTTAAGATATTGATGTTGGCAATGATCTTTTAGATGTGACCCCCAAAAAGGCACAGTTAACAAAAGTCAAAGAAGACAAATGGGATTATATCAAACTAAGAAGTCTTTATACAACAAAGAAAATAACAGAATGAAGAGACAACAGAATGTGGAAATATTTGTAAACTATTCACCCATCAAGAAATTTATATCTAGAATATACAAAGAACTCAGAAGCTGAACACAAAAAAAGAAAAGAAAGAAAAGAAAAAAGAAAGGAAAGAAGAACTTATCCAATATAAAAATGGGCCAAAGAACTAAAAACAGACATTTCTTAAAGGCAGTCATACCAATGGGCAACAAGTATGTGAAGAAATTTTCAATCTCATTAATCATCAGAGAAACACAAAACAAACCACAATGAAATATCACCTCACTCCAGTTAGAATGATTGTCATCAAAAAGACAAAAAATAGCAAATGCTGCTGAGGATGCAGAGAGAAGGGAAATCTTACAAACTGTTGGTGGAAAAATAAGTTAGTACAGCCATTGTAAAAAAGATTATGAGACCCAGCAATAAAACTACTGGGAACATATCCAAAAGAGTTGAAATCATACCAAGAAACTATCAGCACCCCCATGTTTATTGTAGCATTATTCACAGTAGTGAAAATATAGAATTGACCCAAATGTCTTTTAGTAGATAAATGAATAAATAAGATGTGGTGGATGTGTGAATACACCCATACATACACATACATACACGAAATGGAATATTATTCAGTCATAGAAAAGAAAAAAAAACAAATATGGAAAGTTTTATCTGATATAAAGAGGCTGATTCACAGTGGGATAGGGAGGAGGAGAGTGGGATGATTAGATGAACTCTAGATAGGGAAGAGGGGTGGGTGGGAAATCGAGGGGTCAGGGAGTTAGCAAGGGCAGTGGAATGTGATGGACATCAATATCCAAAGTACATGTATGAAGACACGAATTGGGTATCAACATACTTTATATACAAACAGAAATATGAAAAATTGTGATATATATGTGTAATAAGAATTGTAATGCAAAAAAAGTACACGTATAAAGGCATGATTGGCATGAACATACTCTATATACAAAGATACGAAAAATTGTACTCTATATGTGTAATAAGAATTGTAATGCATTCGGCTGTCATGTATTTAAAAAAATAAAATCAACAAAACTAAAAAAAAAAAAAAAAAAGAATGAATTCTGTCAACTGCAGGAACATGGATGGAACTACAGGCCATTGTGTTAAGCAAAATAAACCAGACTGTACACAAAAGTGGAGTCAAAGTGGAACAGAGAGACAAATACCACACATTCCCATAATTTGTAAAACTAATAAAGCAATCTTGGAGAAGAACTAAAAGGAATAAAGTGAAGGAAAAAAAAGAGAAGGGGGATGAACGAAGTTCATGAAAGGACACCAAAACATAGAATGGAAGAATTAGTTCTGATTCTTTCTCAGTACAGTTGAGTAACTATAGGTCAAAATGATCTATGATATATTTCAAAGTGACTAGAAAAGAAGAGTGTGAAATTCCCAGCACATAAAATGATTAATGTTTGAGAACTGGAAATGCTTCTCACGCCAATTTGATTAAGACACATTATATACATGTATTGAATTACCATGATATACCCCATGTTTTTTTTCTGAACAAAAAAAAACAACAGAAATAAATTACTACTATATAATACACTAGAGATTGGAAAAATATTTATAAAAATTTTTAAAATAAACAACATGTTCAATGTTTTTCCTATTAAAAAATAAGTGAGATATTTTTGGTTTTGACTAGATATGCTTGTTTTAACATTCAGAATGGAACATAAAGCAAATAATTAAAATGAAATAAATTATGGAAGATCCTCTTCCTACCATGTGATAAATTATATTCAAAAGCAATAGTTATACTAGGTAATATTGCATGAAAAATAAAGATCATTTGAAAAAAAAATCCAGAATATTTATAAATTGACCCAAATCCATTTAGGAAATTGTATCTTAAAAGTTGCAATTTGATCATTAAAGGAAAAAAATGGATTATTTAAGAAATTGTGTTGGAACTGCTGGTGGGACTGCAAATTGGTGCAGCCAATAGGAAAGCAGTATGGAATTCTTGGAAAATTGGGAATGGAACCACCATTTGACCCAGTTTTCCCTCTCCTCAGTCTATACCCAAAGGATTTAAAGGCATACTACAGGGACACAGCCACATCAATGTTTATAGCAGCACAATTCACAATAGCTAAACTGTAGAACCAACCTAGATGCCCTTCAGTAGATAAATGGATAAAAAATGTGGCATATATACACAATTGAATATTACTCAGGAATAAAAGAGAAAAAAAATCATGGCATTTGCAGGTAAATAGATGGAGTTAGAGAAGATAATGCTAAGTGAAGTTAGCCAGGCCCAAATAACCAAATGCCAAATGTTTTCTTTGATATAAAGAGGCTGATTTATAGTGGGACAGGGAGCAGGAGCATGGGAGGAATAGATGAACTCTAGATAGGGCAGAGGGGTTGGAGGGGAAGGGAGGGGGCATGGGGTAATTAATGACGGTGGAGTGTGGTGACCATTACTATCCAAAGTACATATATGAAGACACGAATTGGTGTGAATATACTGAGTATACAACTAGAGATATGAAAAATTGTGCTCTATATATGTAATAAGAATTGTAATGCATTCTGCTGTCATATATAATTTAAAAATTTGCATAAAAAAGAAATTGTATTGGAAAAATGGATAGCCATTTAGGATAAAATATTAAGTTACTACATAACTCCCATCTTTCACAAAAACAAATCCCTAATGGATCAAAGATTTGAATATGATAAATGAAACTGAACACTAAAAGTAACATTAGCATGTCTATAACCTCTGGATGGTAAAGAACTTTAACATTAGACCTGAGAAGCTGTGCAAGATGCTAATGAAATTGCTTGCTCTTAGGAAATGTGCTGGCTTTATTGCTGCATCAGCTGGGTTAGGCTGCAGTCCAGAGCCATGCAGGCAAAATAATCTAGGTGCTGAAGAAAAGGTTTTTTCCAGATATAATTAAGGTTTCAAATCAGTTGACTTAAATTAAGAGATTATGCTGGATAAATCTGCATGGATCTGACACAATCCACTGACAGGCAAAAAAAAAAAAAAAAAAAAAAAATGCAGGGCTGAGATTTCCCTGAGACAAAAAGGAACGGCCAGTAGTTTCTGCCTGTGCATGTGGAGTTCCATCCTGGTGCATGTGGAGTTTCATCCTGCTCATGATTTTCCTTTCCTGATGCCTATAAATAACAGCTGCACCTTGTACCTGTAGCCCATGGATGGTTTGAACCTACACATGAACTTGACTTGCTGTCCTACAAACTTCCCTCTTAGATCCCACAATTACTTAATCTAACGCAATGTATATGAGACAGAGAAGGGGGACACTTCAGACAAAAATGGTAGTTCCTTAAGGTTATAATGGATCAAAGATATTATATATTATAATTTTTATGAATAAAAAATTCCTATCACTTAGTGACATCATAGCCATCATAATATCACCCTGGAATGCAACCCATTACTCAAGAGTTTGTGGTGATATGAGTAAACAAGCCTACTGCACCACCACACAATAAAAATTTACACATATAATTGTGTAAAGTTAATAATACTTGATAATGATGATAAAAGATTGTTACTACATTATGAACTTTTCTATACTTTTTATTATTATTTTAGAGCATACTTCTACTTATTAAAAAAAGTTCACTGTAAAAACATTATGGTGTTGTATAGTAGGCTATATCATCTTGGTATGTGTACGCACACTCTGTGTCGTTGGCACAATGGCACAATCACCTAAGTGTTGATCAGAACATATCCTCATTGTTAAGGGACTAATGACCATAAATTTATATGTTTATCTGTTCATATTACTCACTACTGGTTCTGCTTCTCTGGTTGAACCCTGGCTGATACAGAAGGGTAACTGTGCTTAGGATGACTTACCTGAGGGAGAAACATTTTGCTGTATCCACTCTGGTACATTTGGACTTGGAACACTGTGAACAAACTAATTCAGCAAATGAACCAAATAAATAGAAAGTATGTCCTAAACACAAAGTTTTAGCACACCTGCATTACTGAACAGAGGTATTTTCTTGCCCTTTTAAAAGCATTTATACACTTGCTATTTCACTATTTTCTACCAAAATTAAATCCAGTATTTCCTCAAGCCCCTGATCTTTGCTGATTGTGTACCTACATATGGCTTTACTCTTAATTCTATCTCAAGAGCTTAGGACTTTTTTAAACAAATTGGGTTGAAAATGAGGCATCTATCTTGACCCATACAAATGAGAATTGACTTGTCTTAAAGACTCCACCTTACCTCTTAGAATAAATTGCTCCTGTGTTCATCTAATTGTCTTATTATCTTTAACACCCCCCCATCTCAACCCACAGTCAAAAGCAAAATAGAATGGTAAAGAGTCCTGTCCTTAGTGTATAGATATCCAGGCTTCAATTTCATCATATGTTTATCAATTTAATGATTTACAGCATCTCATCAAACTGATTTAAGTTCCAAAATAATCTTCAGTACAGTCATAGAACTAGTTTATCTGTTTACACCAAGTAATATTAAAAAAACTAAAAGCATTTGCAAACATTGTTATCATTATTAGTTATCTTAGATTTGAGTCTATCTGTACTTGGAGTGAAGTTATAACTAAAAAGAAGAAGAAAAAGGAAAGAAAAAATGAATTATCTGATACGTGTTTTCTCTGTGTTGGGTGCTTTCTATATCTAGCCCCGTTGAATGTAGCAATTCTGGAGATTTAGTTAACTCTTCCAGAATCCCTGATCTAGATGAAACTAAATTTCAAAAACAGGACTGCCTGGGTTTCTAGTTGGTACTGTAGTAGAATAATCACACAAACAACTTCCCTTATTTATTTATATGTTACAAACCTAAAAATGTATTCAAAAGAAATCTTTAAATGCAAAGAACTAGAAGATAAGATTAGTTAAAACAGTGTTCTGCAATAGAGCCACTCAATTAGACTTTTAAAACATTCTTCTTGTTTTACATACTCAATTATGCAAACAAACAGACTGGTACTTCCTTGAAATCCCATTTGATAAGAAAGGACACATTAGATGAGAAGATGGATTGAGATTGCATTAAAATATCCATTTGGCTGGTTGAAGAGAAATGTGAATGCTGTTCAGAAAGATCCTATTCACAGACTTTTGGTTTTTCTCAGAAAACCAAAGTAATCTTTCCTTTTAAAATTATTATAGAATCACATTGGTCATGTGATTCTGCAACCTGTACAATCAGAAAAAAATGAGAAATTATACCCCATTTGATTCAAATGTATGAATAGTCAAGATCATTGTACTGTCATGTGTAGCTAATAAAAAAAGATTATTATAAAAAAAGAAAGAAAAAATCACTTAGATTTACTATAGATTCATTCTAATTTGGCACAAGTAGGACAATGTGAGAAAGGAAACTTTTTTTTCCTCTGAATATGGAATGTTACTATGGATGCATGGCTTTTGCTGGGTGAAGATCTTCCTGGATAGCCTTGTCCTAAAATTAAATATCTATTTATTTAAAAGATCACTTTATTTTTGAGTTCATATACTAATTCATTATTTCAATTTTATAAGTGGATTGCATTTTACACACAAAATAAGCAAGTCATTTGAGTGCCTACTAGGAGTTGTACTTTTTAGTAAGACTTCATCAATATTCATAAAAATCTTTTGTTGTAATTCTAATTTTCTTGATGAGCTAATAGGCACGGAGAAAAATATCATTAACACAAACTGTGCTGTATACTTTAAATTTGCTAAGAGAGTAGATCTTAGGCATTCTCACCAAAAAAAAAAAGTAACTCTGATGTGATGAATGTTAACTAGCTTGATGATGATAATTATTTTGCAATACCCATAAATACATATGTATATGTAATATTACATAACTCATACAATTTTTTTTCCAGTTATACCTCAATAAAACTGAAAAAGTAAACAAAACTGATTTATGAAATGGTGTATTTAAAAATGGGTATATTTTATTGCATATAAGTTATTACAATATTAAAATTGACTTTTAAAAAATAAAAGCTAAATTAACTTCTACTGATCTGTCTAGAACTTTCCCATAAAGAGATATTAGTCTTCCTTCTCATACTTTCCTTTTATGAAACTAGCCTGCTTCTTCTTGGTCATTTGTCCAACAAGTAGAAGGCAGAAGAGACTTCTTCAAGAGAGTTTTTATTTATATCACTCCCCTACTCAAATCCTTTGAATTAACTGTTCCCAATTATTTTAAAACCTAGTTAGTACTTTAAATTGCAAAGCTAACAGTTAATTACATGATTACTGAAATTTGACCTAGTATTTATTTTCCAAACACATCATTCAGAACTCTGATCCCTAATTACAAAGCATTTTCCATGTTTCCTACCTTTGCTTCATAAATTGTTTCAAGCTCAACCCTTTCCTAAAGTTATTCTAACTAAAGACTAATTGTGTCCCCCCCACACATGTTTGCACACTCACTCACTAGTGCATACACAAGTACATATAACTGAGCATGTTTGCATATGTCTTGGTTGGTGGTAGTTCTCCACATAAGTTATCATGCTTCGACCATCCATCCTTTGTAAATACTGGTGAAATACTGTCAAATGGGAGGGTTTTGCAAATTTTAGTTGCCTCCTCTTTATTTTTTCTGATTATAAGCACCTTGAGGGCAGTGTTGCCATTTCAGTTCACCACCTGGCTGGTTATGGCACTTCTAATATGGCAGGTGTTCAATAAATTGCATTGAATAAGGATCTGTGGTTGACTGATTAACTTCTTGGCAAGTGAAATATATTTGATATTCCCCTTGAGTTTACAAATGGTTTATGCACTTCACAAAGCACCATTTCTCAGAATTATTCTGGCCTTGCAAGAATGTGACCAACAACCTCTAAATAAAACATTAAGGGCCCTAAAACGAAGACTGTCTCCTATCCACATGGAATATTTTCATTTTTATTACCCTATTGTTGCACACATATCAGACTGGAATATGGTTTACGTACTGACCTTCCAATCTCCAACCCAGCAGTCTTGCACTGGGCTTTCTGAGCTCTGTTTTCGTTGTGAATCACGGATTAGAACTGCAGCCTTTCTGACCTGCAATAAAACTCACACATTCGCTTAAACATATGCTACTATACAATGAATTTCATTGAAGGAAAAAATTAATGTGATTTCTACCGGACTGATTCTTTTCAGCTTTAGCATGCTGTGGTTAGAAAGATCAAATAATGCCAGTTATGTCAGGTAGAGCCAGGAACTTCAGCCCTCCATAAATTCTGATCCTGGAAATCATATGACAGAATTAGAAAGAATATTTTTCTTTGTCAAGACCTCAAGCTTTTTTAAAAAAAAAAAAAAAAAAAAAAAAAAACTTCAGGCTCTTCTAGTTCACTTGCTGTTATTTCTCAGACAAAGCAGAATCAGAAGACATATTCTAAGAAAGGAAATGGCTGAAAATGAAATTCACTACTGGAAAACATCCCTTCATAGTTTCTACCAGAATACCACTCTGTTTGTTCTCTCTCTCTCTCTCTCTCCCCCCCTCTTTTTCCCTCTGTAAGCAACAGATTTTTGCAAATGCACATTGTCCACAAACCATACCAACATCAACACATAATGGAGCCTGATTGAATATATTAATAGTTATTTTGATTTACTAAAAAAGATTTTTAAATCACCTTTTAAAGATAAATCTTTATCATTTCCAAAGTTTTATAAGAAAGAGATCTTATTTATCAATCACTGAGAAAACATCTTTACAAAACTCCACTCACCTCACCACACACAGATGAGATATTTCATACAAATACATACATGTTAATTCTGTTTCTTCTCTTCTACATAAAAACTCAGAAAGAGTACTCAATCAGTAATTTAAAAAATATTTTATATACACTTTAGTATCTTCCATGTTTAGGGAAGCATTTCTGTAAGTTATGTAACTTTAACTGGTTTCTATTTTGAACACATACAAAAAATTGCTATTCTTCTTGACTTTTTGATAGCAGACAGTGAGGACAGGGAAGGGGGGGATTATCCCATAATTCATTATGGCACTATTTTAACTTTTCTTTCATAATTGCTTTTTAAAATTAGCATACTGCTTTTAGAACAGTTTTACATTTACAGAAAAACTGAGCAGAAAGTACAGAGAGTTCCTACATATCACACCCACATTCCTCCCTCCAACTCAGAGCTTCCTCTTTTATTAACTTCTTGCATTAGTGTGGCACATTTTTAATTTCCTTCTAATATAGGTGTTTGGTAAAATTAATATGAATGCCCAGACTTTACTTAATATTAGCTGAGTGTGCATTTTTAAGGACATTTTAACTTTAATGATACACAATACTGATTTATGTAGATTTATGTCTTTATATTTTTACAAAAGATATAAATAGACCATACGTAATCCTTCCTATTTTTATACTCTTTTACAAAATTTTAAGCTACTTTGATTCTTTCTTTTAAACACACACACACACACACACACACACACACACCACACACACACAGCTTGTTTATTTTCTGAGGTCTACATGGGCACTTTGCTTCACAATGTGCTAATTGCTCTGACTTTGGTTCAGGCTCTTTGCTGGACTGGGAGCCTTTGCTCCTCCATCTGTGTTTACATATTTTGTGGATCACTCAGAGCCCTGCTGCAGGTCCCTTCAGCTTCTTTCAAGACTAGGCCTCAAGGAGTCTAACCAAAGTCCAAGTCACCCAGATCAGTTACTCCCAAGAGCTTAGCCTGGTCAGAATCTGCCTTTCACTGACACTTTGATGCAAAATCATAGGCAACATATTGCCTCCAATGAGGACATATGGTTTGTAAAAGAGTGAATTCAAAAGGTAGTTCACAAATTGCTCTTTAAGACCTTCACTATTAATTTCTGTCAGGAGACAGTAAAATGGAAAGGAGCATCAACATTGTTCCAAAAATGACACTTCCTGCTACAGAGTAGAACTCTTTGCAATGCCAGGTTGAAATTAATCTAGCTCAATTGGTTATTGAGTGATATCTGAAATTATTTGACTGGAGTTAAACAGAGGTATTTTTCTTACATAAGACAATAAAATCCAAATTCTTATACCAGCAGTTAATTAATATCAGCAATGTAAGTCTAATAATGTTAGCAATATAGGTCTGAGATGAGGGAAAGACAAATTGGTAGATAATAGAAGTCAGACCACAAATATAACTAGAATAATATCACTGGAAACATGTCTGTTCTAATGGATCAAAGATATCTTTCCTTTAGGTAAAGCAAAAACTGATTTTTTACTTTGAATTTTCTTACAAAGGGTTCAAAATAATTGTTTAAGGAAGATCAGCAAACAACAAGAAAGCACTTCTATGCAACTTGAAGCTATCAGGGAAAAAAATCCATAAATAAAACATTCAACAGAAAGAAATTTCAGCTTAGAAATATTTAAATTTATGAATAAAATACTCATAAATGGGAATAGAATAAAAATTTCAGAACTCCTGAGTCAAAATAAAAAATACAGTAGATTATTGGAACAAGAATAAAGATATATTGATCAACAGAGAATACTGATCAAGAAGAAGAGAGAATCCATGAACTCAAGAAAGAGTATTTAAAAATACACAGAAGAGAAAAAGAAAAAGAAAATAAAAGGAATAGAGAAAGACACAATAAAGAGAGGTGAGAATCTCACCATAGGAATTTCAGAAGGAAAAGAGAGAGAAAAAGCTTATTTTAAGGAAATATGTGAAAATTCCCCAAATCAGGTGATGGGTATAAATATTGAAGTTCATGAAGCTCAGAAGTCCCCAACCAGGTTAAATCTAAAGAAGACATCACAAAATATGTCATAATTAAACCGTCAAATATCAAAGCAATGAGAGACTGTCAAATGCAGTAAGAAAAAAGAAGTTTTTCACATATAGGAGAACCACTCTAAGGCTATCAATGGGATTTTAGCAGAACTTTGCAGACCAGGACAGAGTGGAAAATATTTTCAAAGTAATGAAAGAAGGAAAGAAAAAACTGCCAACCCCAAATATTTAACCTGGCAAAGCTGATCTTCAGAAATGCAGGCAAGGGAGCTGAGGATATAGCTCAGTGGTAAAGCACATGATTAACATGTGTAAGGCCCTGGATTCAACCTCCAAAACCAGCGCCCCCCCCAAAAAAAAAAAAAAATCAAAGGATGAAAAAACACTTTACCAAACAAATAGAAGCTGAGGAAGTTAATCATCTCTAGACCTGCCTTATAAGAAATAGTAAAGGGAGTTCTTCAGGATGAAATTAAGGATCTTAATTAGTAATATGAAATCATATGAAAATATAAGACTGACTGGTAAAAATAAGTAAGTAATAAAATTAGAATACTTAATAGCATAATGGTTGTACATGAATCACATTTATAGAAGAAAGGTTAAAAGACAAAACTTAAAATAACTACAGCTACATGTAGATTATGTCATCAAAAACAAAATGAGAAGAATAAAAATGTAGAGTTTTTATATGTGATCAACGTGAAGTTGTTAACTTTCAAAAGACAATTAAAATTATCAGGTATTATACGCAAGTCTCATTAATTACAAAGCAAAAAACCTACAGAAGATAAAGGTAAAAGAAAGAGAAAGGACCAAAGTATACCAGGAGAGGAATATTAATCTTCAAAACACAAAAGACAATGGCAAAATGACTGGAAAACACCAAATGTAAAGTAGTAAATCTTTACATGTCTATGATTGCATGAGTGTAAATGGATTAAATTCTTCAATCCAATCAAAAGACATAGAGTGACTTTAAGGATTAAAAAATAAGACCCAACCCTGCTGCCTACAAGACTTTATTCAGCTTTAAGCATACACATAGACTGAAAGTGAAGAATGGACAAGATAAGCCATGCACATGGAAACCAAAGAAGAGCAGGGGTAGCTATACTATATACAGATTAAAAAATACAGGAAATCACGAACTATAAAAAGAAATGATAAGTTCATCAAGTAAATATAACAATGAATATATATGTACCTAGCACCAAAGTGCTTGAATACATAATGTAAACATTAATAGATACAATGGAGCGGTAAAGGGCAATACAATAATGGTAGGAGGCTTAAATATTCCACTGTCAATAATAGATAGGTCATTTAGATAGAAATTCAATAAGGAAACTTTGAACTTTAACTAATAGTAGATCAAATGGTCTTATAAGATATGTACAAAATGGTCCATTAAACTGTAGCAAAATACACATTCTCCAGGATAGGTCATGTGTTAGACCTCGGGACAAGCCTTAATAAATGGAAAAGACTGAAATCATGTCAGATATCTTTCCCAACCATGATAGTATGCAACTAGAAATCAACAACAGGAACAACAGTTGAAAACCTGGAAAATTCATAAATGAATAAATTAAACAATATGTTCCTGATCAATTGGTGGGTCAAAGAGAAAATCAAGAGGGAAATTTAAAAATTTTTTGAGACAAATAAAAATGAAAATAAATGTACAAAACTTATAGAATGTAGCAAAACAGTTGTAAAACAGAAGTTTGTAGCCATAAACATCAACATTAAGCAAGAAGAGGTTTCTCAAATAAACAACCTAAAGTTACGCCTAAAGAAACTAAAAATAGAAAAACAAACTAGGTCTATATCTAGTAGATGGAAATAATAATGATCAGAGCAGAAATGAATGACATAGAAAATAATGGAAAAGACTGCAGAAACTAAGAATTGGTTTGTCAATAAATAAATAAAATTGACAAACTTTTATTTAGATTAAAAAAATAGTGAAGACTCCAATAAATGAAAAAAGAAATTTAAGAGGAAGCATTACAACTGTTACTAATATTGTACAAATCATAAGGGACTACCAGGAACAATAATACACCAATATATTGGATAACCTAAAAGAAATGGAAAAATTTCTAGACACATACAATGTACCATGAATCAGGAAGAACCAGTGCTGTGGTTTGAATGTTTATTCATTTCAAAACTCATGTTGAAATTTAATTGCTACTATAGCAATATTAAGAGTAGGAACCTTTACAAGATGTTTAATAAATGGACTTAAGCTTTTACCATGGATTTGCCCTCTCTTTGCCTTCTTCCATGTGATGTCTTCTGTTCTGTTGTGGCACAGAATGAAGTCCCACCAGATGCCAGCAGCCTGGTATTGGACTTCCCAGAATCTAGAACTGTGAGCCAGTAAATGCCTATTCATTATAAATTACTCAATCCATTGTTATAGCAGAAGAAAATGGACTAGAAAAAGGAGATTGAATCAGAAAATTCAAAGAGACCAAGAAGAAGAAGATTGGATCAGTAATCAAAAAACTCCTATAAAAATTTTTTTTAAAAAAGAAACAAGTAACTGAAGACTTCATTGGTGAAATCTACTAAATATTTAAAGAATCAATGTGAGTTCTTTCATACTCTTCCAAAAACTGAAGAGGAGAAAACACTGTATAAGGTCAGCATCACTGTCATATGAAAGTCAGACAAGGGAACTATACAGGCCAATATTCCTGATGAACATAAGTTGAAAAATCCTCAAGCAAATACTAGCAAGTCAAATTCAGTAACACATTTAAAATATCATATGATTGGGCAAAGGGGAAGTAGGAAAGGGGAGGAAGCATGAGCCAAGAAAGATGGTAGCATGAAATGGATATCATTACCCTAGGTACATGTATGACTGTACATTTGGTGCAATGCTACATTGTGTACAACTAGAGAAATGAAAAGTTGGGCTGCAATTGTGTACAATGCATCAAAATGTATTCTGCTGTAATATATACCTAATTAGAATAAATAAATGAATGAATTTTAAAATATATGATGATTGGCACAGCAATGAAAAACAATATATTAAACAATATTGGCTAAATTATATTGTTAAATTGAGTACTTATACAACTATGTAATGACAAAGCCCATCACTATAAACTATTATAATGCACCAATAAAACAGTTTTGAAAAAAAAAGGATATTAAAAAAGAAGATCATACACCATAATTACAGGACACAAGAATAGTTTAATGTATGTGAATCAATAAATACAATACTTGTTAATATTTCTCAAAAATGAAATAAAGGATAAAAATCATACCATCTCAGATTCATATAAAGCATTTGAAAACTGAATATCCTTTTCATGATGGAAATTTTCACAAAATTAAGCATAAAGGAAAGTACAGTGACCATATATAACAAGCCTGCAACTCACATCAGACTCAGTGGCAGAAAATGAAAAGTTTTCCTCTAAGATCAGGACAACTGAAACCACTCCTCTTCCACATAATCCTAGCAGTTATAGAGCAATTAGATAGAAATCAGTAAAAAATAGATAAGGAAATGAATAAAAGTCATCCAAATTGGAAATGAAGGTGTAATTTTTTTGCTTGCAGATAGCATGATCTTATATATAGAGAGAAAACTCTTAAGTCACCACCCCAAAATGTTAGTAGTAATAAATATATTCAGCAAAATTATAGGATAACAAATCACCATAGGAGTCAGTTGATTTCTATACACTAAGAACAAACTATTTTAAAAAGAAATTTTTTAAAAATCCCATCTACAAAATAATCCAAAAGAATAAATGTTAAAAATATCTGTATATTGAAAATTATACACCAAAGAAATGAAGAAAATATAAGTAATAGAAAGATATCTTGTGTTCCTAGATCAGCACCATCTATTTAATAATAAAAGTAAAAATAATAATAACAGAGGAAGATCAGTAGAGTAGAGCAAGTAAATTGAAAGGAGGAAGGGGGAGGGAAAAGAAAAGAACTGGGAAATGAGATTGGTCAAATTATGTGCATTATGGATATGGCATAATGAATCCCACTGTTATGTGTAATTAAAATGCACCAAAAACATTTTGGAAAAAAAAAACAATGAGAAATCACCTCACACCTTATGATAAAAAGGCTATTATTGAAAAGTCATCGCTGCATTACTCACCATAACCAAGATATAGAAACAACCTAAATGTCTGTGCTGGGTGAACCGAGAGGGAAACTGTGGTAGATAGTCAGGAGAAAGAGAAAAAGAAAGAGGAAAATATATTTTTTTTCTGCTAGTCATCATTTTACACCTGTCTCCTAATCTGAGATGATATGCCTTTGTTATTTATGCTTTTGCTTTTATATGATCTCCCTAGGCTATTACTTACCTGTATGTATACTCAACTAAAAGAAAGTTCATGACTCTGAAAGCATGACATTTTAATGAGATGTTCCATGATATTATTGACAAAAATATAAGAAGATAGATGTGGAAAGTCTTGGCTTGCAACAATAAAAGTTAAATATACAAGGTTACAAATTGTATGGGGTGAGGGGCTTTTGCTTTATTTTGTTTGACTTTATTAATGTCCAAGAAGCATCTCCTGGCAAAGGCTGAGAGTTGCAGAGGAGGAGTAATTAAATTATCAAAAAGTTAGATGAACTTTGCATTTGGCATGTACAAGGAAAATTAAGAGTACTTCCCATCATGGATGAGCTGAGATTGATATTACTTAGAAACATCTGGTTAGAAAAATAAGTAAAATCTGCATCTTCTTTTGCAGAAGGACTATTAATAATGATACAAAGAAAATAAAGTGAGAGATGGGGTGGTTTTCCTAGAATGGTAAAGACAAGTGCCACACACTTTCCAAAGGGAGTAGAATTTTATTTCAAACTATTGTTATAATTCTTTTCAGCTAGATTGTGTGGCCTTAACTAAACCATGGAAAGAACGAATACCAGTCAAAACATTAAATACATGAATACTATGAAAGTTTGGCAGGAATTAAAAATAAAACTAGGGGGCTGGGGATGTGGCTCAAGCGGTAGCGCGCTCGCCTGGCATGCGTGCGGCCCGGGTTCGATCCTCAGCACCACATACCAACAAAGATGTTGTGTCTGCCGAGAACTAAGAAAAAATAAATGTTAAAATTAAAAAAAAAATAAAATAAAATAAAACTAGGTACAGATTGGCATAAACCTTAATCTATTGCTGCTCATCTAATTTATTTGAAAAACTAGATGTGTGTGCAAGTTTTAAAAACCATGGTTTACCTCATTCCACATGTCAATTTGGTATCTTTTATTTTGAATTCATATTTAACCTACCTGAACAAATGGACTAAATATGTGGTTCTATTTTACTATTAAATGTATAAGTGTATACTTATTTTATTTTTCTATACATAAGGTTTAAATTCACCCAAAATAACAATCAATTATTTCATCAGATCTTAGTAGCATTCTAAAGAAATAAAACAGCACCAAATGGAATATTCACAGATATTACATACAGACATGGCTCCAGCTATGGGTAGGACAATTCATGTTTTTCTGTTGGGGACCAGTTTTTTTTTTTCCCCCCTTCATAGATCATGTCACCTGTTAAAATAGAGTCACTTGATACTTCCCCAAAACAAATGCAGAGTGAAGGGAAGTTTATTTGTGAGAACTTGTATTTTAATCTTGATTTTTTTTCCCTCAGTTACTCAAAATAGCTTCTAACTCTAATCCCTACAACTCAGGTTTGAAGCAGGTTAATCTTCCTCTGCCAGTGGATAAAAATGAGGTACATGAAGGAATAAAATTAAATTTATCAATAGGATAATATGGAAATAAAGAATACAGTTTACTTTCTCCTCATTTTCCTATCCAGAAATCCTTTTCTGAGTAAGAGATCCTTTGCTCATAAAGCTCCCTGAATCTCCTAGATAACAGCGGTTATTACCAAATAACTGATTTGGTAAATCGCTCATCGTGCTTTCAGTTACTCCTTGCTAAATATTTTCTTTTTCAGTCAATTAAGAGACCACGACTATATTTTTGTTCATTTTGGGTATATTTTTGTTCATTGTTTTCTCTATTACATGACTTAATCTATTTCCTCTTACTTTTATAGTGGTTACAACCCTCACCTACTGTGATTTCTGGTAAAATTTAGCAAAATATGTTTTTTCCTCCAAAAGTTTGTAGAATATAAATTATAGAATTGGTGAAGATATTTTTACTCCTGGGATAGTTTTGTGCTTTCTTTTCCCTGTATCTGTAAGGAGGAAAAGGTATATCTACCCTGGGTTTAAATCTTTCCCTGAACTCTGAAAGTCTTCCAGCTGTATCTTGAAAGGAGACTCTGGCTTTTGCTTCTCTTTCCTGTCTTATGGATAAGAGCCCGGCTGTTTTCATAAACAGTGGCCAGCTGTTCAGCTTCTAATACTATTCAACAATCTTCTGCATTTCACAAGGGAAATTTATCTTGATTGTATCTTCTTCCCCAACCCCAGTTAGGAAACTCATTAAAGATTTTGAATTTTTAAGTACTTCCTTAACCAAGACATTCATTGAAGTATTCAGCTGCTGGTTTAAGCCAGAAACTTGCCTTTATATTTATTTCAATGTCCTCTCTTTATTTACTAAGCAGATTGTTCCAGGAAAGTTTGAAATCTATAGAGTAAGAAACTATTCAAATAAGAGGGCAGTTGAGTATTTGCTGGGCACTTAGGAGAAATAGCCCAACCAGGTAAAGTTATTTCATGCAGTTAGCCAATTCGGCTACATGGAATGTCATGGGAGCAATATACTTCTAGTCCTTATTATCTGTTTCACCATGCTAGTGCCTTAACGATTAGCAGTACCAATGTGTGGGATGAGCAAACTTATTGTCAAAACAATCCAATCTCCAAGAAGGATTATAGCACAGGGAGTACAAATCCCTAGGTTGATCCATCACAGGGCAATGTAAATGCTTTTTTTCTCCAGTGAAGACTTACTATTACAATCAAAGATGCTAAGAAGAGTAGAAAAGAACAGAAAGAGAAGGTGTAAATAAAACACAGGTAAATTGTCAGAAGTAGATAAAAATAGAATTAATTTTTTTCATTAGGCTTTTCTAGTTGAAAAACAATAGTAGCTGTTCTCAAAATATTTACTTTTGTGTGAAACCTATCTTGTGGATAAAGAATTATTTTTATAATTCAAATGATATACTGGAAAAAAATCTCTGTTCTTGTTAGACAAAAAAAAATAGTTACAGATACAGTTGTCTATGTCCATAGGATATATGAACATGGACAGATATGTGGAGCATTATCATAAAGATAACTCCTTCTTAATCATGGACAGGCATAGACAGGAATGAATAGTGGAAAGAGATTAGAGGAAAATTCAAATATTTTTTCTATATTGGAATTCAAATATTTGGTGAAGAAAAAGAATAATTTCTTAGTCCTTATTCATTCAGAATAATGTTAATTGCTTTTTAATACAAGACATTAATATTTTCCAATGGCCAAGGGGTTGTATGTAGCCCAATGTAACTCACTGTCTATTATGTGAAGCTATGTGTATATTTTCCTTCTGAAATTAGTGTCTAGAAGTTTGCAGTTCCATGGGGCCATGAACTAAGGAACTTCAGCAAATGGAAGGATAAATACCAGAAGGTTTCCTGCTAAGTACATTTAAAATGTCAACAAAGTGTGATGTGTAAGCATCCTGGAGTGTTTTGAAATAAGTTCATGAGCTCTTTCTGAATATTCTTAGATTGATTGGATTGGCTACTAACGGAATACTGTGGTTATCTGCTTCATTATATTTCAGGTATCCCTATATTTTTGTGAAAAGACAGTATCAACAAAGCTCTTTAAAAAAGAAATTTCCTTACCACTAATTTAGATTCTCATCCTAATTTAAAATTTCTACCTTCCACCAATTATGAATTTGCCATGAAAGTGTACTCTGAAGAAGAATGGGAAAAACTCAAAAGAGCATTTAAAACTCTAGAAAAATAAGACTGCTTAAGATTTACACAAATTTTCTCCATGTATAAAGCACCTTGACAACCATTATATCATTTGGTTCTCTCAACAACCCTGTGAGGCTGGCAAGGAAGGCTATTTTTTCCCATTTCCCAGATGAAGAGGCCAAGGCTCCAAATGTTTGCATGCCTTGCCTTTGAACAATGTACTAGTTAAACTGTCAGGCTTGAATTCAGTTTTGTCTAACTCCCAATAATCCTGTTTTCCTACATCATCTGCCAGAACATCTACACATGGGAGATGAAGGGTGACCAATTATTTAGACTATCAGAAATTAAATAACATTTTATTTTTGCTTTCTAATTAACAAATCTTTGGGTAATGAAGAAAAAAAAACTTCAGAAATATAAAACATGTGAAAATGTTTTTCTCTCAGTTTGATTCTGTGCCAGGCCAAGGGATTCAGTTGAAATGGTTGTTGGGAAGGACAGTGAACAAGTCAACATGTAAACATGCCGATGAAATCTATGGGCATAATAGAAGTCATTGAAATTCAATTGAAATTCAGAATCTGTTCCTTGTCTGGATAATGAATATGATTTTAAATATTTCATATGGAAGGATTTCTTTGCAAAAAAAAAAAAAGAAAAAGAAACGAACCTAAGATTGACTGGAATTTACAAGCTCATTTAAAGAAAAGTCTCGACTATTTTTTTTCTTACAAATGTAATACCTCCCCAGATGGCAGTCTTTGTAGTTTGTGGCACTGATTCAAAAGGCATATTAACTGCCACTTTCCTCACTGCATCAAGCATTTACAGGCCTCCCTACAGAATGGATTCAGCGGTAATTAAAATAACACCCTTCCTCAGGGTGAAGTTAGACTTGAAGAGTTCAGGGATGTTTTTCTTTCCTTCCTTTGGATAAATTCCTTCTCTCCTCCTTCCCCGCAAAAAACATGAAGAAAAAGATGAGAAATGGGAGAGTCTGAAAGAAAAAAGTTGGGGTAGGCAGGTAGGTGGGAGGAGGGAAGCCCCAAATAGTAGTCCAAAGCAAGAGTCCCAGAAACTATGGTAAAATGTTAGTGGGTTAGTGTTGCCTTCATTCCCTGCCAGACACTGATAGACAAACAGTTAAAAGAAGAAAGAAAGAAAGAAAAAAAAAAAAAAAAAAGCAATGGGGAAAAATATCATTTACTCACTGTAGCAGCAGGAAATCAAGGAAAGAAAATAAACAGGGCTTGAATTGTGTGCCTTTAACCTGCTAGTCAGACAGTTTGATTCTGTGTGTATTTGTGTGGTGGTAAATGGCAAAGGGGAGGTAGAGGGACGGGAGGCTTGTGGGATTCTCGGGACTCCCACAGCTACCAGTCCAGCTGTACAAACACGCACAAGCTTTGTTAAGGTACGGTGGGCAACAAGCTGAAACTGCTGAGCTATCTGACCTATAAATCCCTGCAAAAGCTCCACTTGAGGGGAAGCCAGGAGTTATGTGTAAATGTTTTATCCAGCCAGAGCTGCCCTATTGGTCACTTCCACCTCCTTTCTCATCTCTCTTCAATGGATACAGTGGCCAGCTACAGTTAAAGTAGTGTGTTGAGATACGTAAGCGACTGTCTTAAATTCTACTTCCCTCTAGGCCAAACAAGAAAGGGAATAATGACTCAGAAGCTCCACCTTCAGGAGTTTATAGTTTGGGGTCAGTGTTCCACAACTAGGAACAATAAATTCAGGCAGAGCAATAGGACTTTCTCATATTCTTTTACATTTTTTTTTTCTTGGTCAGATTCAGTAAGTACATCACTTTAAAATACTATGAATTTATGTATACAGTTCTAAAGCACTCAGGCACAAGGGAGTTGAGGTATTCCCTTAAATATGACACCACTCCCTTTGTCCCTGTTTTGCACTTTGCTTTTAGTTTGATTCACAACAGAGGATCTTAGCGTGGCATATGTATCTTGAATGCAAACAACACAGAGGTTCTAAGTTGCTAACCCCGAAGAGAAACTTCCTAAGATTTTTTTTCTCTTTTCTAAACATTTCTGAACTCCAATTGACCTTCTTTTATGCAGCTTCCAAATGGCATCCAAACACCTTAAACATGGTGTAGTTACTGAGCTGTATAGACCATTTAAAAACTGAAGAAAACTACATAAAACAATGACAAGTGAAGCAGGCTAAGTTTAAGTAGAAAATGGCTTCTATAAACATTCAGAAAGTTAGAGAGGTCTCTGTGTTTAAAACACTTGGAAACCACTTTGGACTTTCCTAAACGCTGGAAAGAAGAAAAAAATCCAATCTAAAAACAAAAGACATGCACCCACAGAGAGCTGTTTACTCTATGTATATTCTGCTCTGATAACTTAGAGTTATGTGATTTTTGTAACATTCAAATGAATTAAATATTCAGAGATATTAAGCAAAAGTTTCTTTCTTTTCCTTTTTCTTTTTTTCTTTTTTAAATAACATTCCGTGGTGATCTAAAGATTTACTTCAACAAATATTCTCTGATTCCTTACAATACACCGAACACCAAAGTGGGACTAGGGGTGGGAAGAGGTAAATCACTGCTCTTGCTTCCTTACCTGAATGGGCACCCAGGAAAAGCAGCATGCTTGTAACAAAAAGAGTGCAAAGTACTAGAAAAGTAAAAAATGTAGAACTAGAGAAATTCAGGTGGCAGGAAAGACTTACAGATAGGGGTCACTGATAAAAAAGATGTCTTAAACATCATCTTCTCAAAATATGTGAATAACTTCCATCACATTAAACTAATGGTAAAGAAATAGAAATGACCTGTGGCAAAAGAGTTAAAGCTAAATCTTCTATTAAAGAAGGTTGCAGCTCAGCATTGCCACTTTAAGATTATTGATGCTTATTAATTAAGATTATTTCTGCCTCCCAGAAAGGCTATGCTCATCAAGAGAACATTTAGAAAATTCTAAGAAACAACAAATAAGCTCCCAATAAGTACAGCTTACTGCCTACGCCTTGCTACTAATAAAGATTCAAAGAAAACAGTTTTTAGACAAATTTTACAAACTCCAAAAAGTCTGGGGATACTAATGCTGTAATCAGCTTTCCTTTATTATGACAAAATGTCTGAGATAATCATAAGGAAAGAAAGGTTTATCTTGGCTCACAGTTTTGGAGTCCATGATCACTTGGCCCTGTTGCTTTTGAACCTGTGGTGAAGCATTTCATCATGACAGGGAGTGTCTAGTGGAGTAAGCTCATTAATCTCATGGCAGTCAGGAAGCAAAATGAGAAACAGGAAAGGGAATAGACCAGAGTTCTCCAAATTCCCTCAGAGAGGACATCCCCAAAGACCTTTCATTGGGTCCCTTTAAAATTCTTTAACCTCTTTAAGGTTCCACTACCTCCCAATAGCACCACAAGTTAGGGACCATAACTTTGGCGAACATTGCAGATCCAAAGTATACCATGAATGTTTCTTATTTGCTTTATTATTATTATTATTATTTTTAAACAGCAGTGAATCTTTTCTTTTTTTGAGAGAGGGAAGGAGAGAGAGGGAGGGAGGGAGGGAGGGAGAGAGAGAGAGAGAGAGAGAGAGAGAGAGAGAGAGAGAGAATATCTTTTTTGTTGGACACAACAAAATACCTTTTACTTTTATGTGGTGCTGAGAATCGAACCCAGGTCTCGCCCATGCTAGGCGGCCTCTCTTCTGCTGAGCCACAATCCCAGCCCTTAAATTAAATTATTATAAAAATAATACAATTTATCTCTTCATCATTTCTGTCTAGGTTAACAGTCCAGTTTTCTAAATGTTCTCTTGATGTCTGCAGTATTCTAAGAAACAACAAATAAACTCCCAATATATGCAAGTTTTAATAATGAACCAAATAAAATGTAAAGCAATTCTCACATTCACAAATGCAGATGATGCTCCCAATCACTCTTGGTGATGGTGGTGGTTGTGGCTTGACAGCAATCAGCTGTCCCTTACCTTATTTTTGTAAACTAAGGAAGATATAGGCAGTAAACTGGCTGGGACCAAGAGTAAATTCAGCAAAATATCATGGCATAAAGCCACCAAGAGTAACTTGACTGTCCACAAAGTTGTACCTAACCACACATTGTCATTCTTTAGTTCACCTAAAAATTTGCCATTTCAAAACCAAAGAGATCAGATATATAATTCATATGATTTAAACAATTTGGAAGATTCAAATAACAAAAACACTCTTAGCTTAACAAAAGCAAAAGAAGAAACCAAGCTTATATAACTAAACACAACTTTTTGCTGAAAAAAAATTACTTGGAATTTAGGATACTCTATTGATTCAGAGTCCCTCTGCAATCCAGAGAAGTCACCAAATTACTTTTGATTTATTCATCTGTAAGCTAAAAATGCACTTTTCCCCCTCCCTAGCTTAGATGAATATGAAATATTCTAAAAACCAATTGCAATATTATTTTAATTGATGACTTTTAAAACAATTAATTACTAAAATAAGAATACATAAGAATACCAATGATAACTCACATTAAAAAGTTATTAGTTGCTCTCCCAAGGTCAAATGCAACATTTTGAAAATTTTAAAATATTATTAATATTCTCCAAGTGTTCCAAAGACAAATTGCAATTATTCAAAGAAATTTTCACATGTATTTTAATTATTATTGAAAGTTTTTCTTAAACATTGATATAGCAAATTACATTAAAATTCTGATTTAGTGGCATCGATATTCTTTCTTGTTTTTCTCACCTCTGATACTAAACCCTAGACAAATTCTCCATTGAGTTCTAAGCTACCATTTTCCTGGAATACAAACTAGAGAAGAGTTACCACCTTTATTTCTTTTTAATATTAGAGAGTACACATTATTGTTTGAATATATAACTGACAATATACTGTATAATATCAAAAACACATTTTCAGTGAAAGATGATATATGGAACAAAAGCTGTTAAGACTGCTAAGAGAATATCCATGGCTTTAAAAAAGCATTTAAAGTATAGCATTTTTTGGTGTTGAGAAATATTTTATCTAATTTTATTTGATTAGTCTCAGTTTAGATATTAACCCTCGGTAATTATCTTAACTTCATAACATAAAATTAATTACTAGCTTTCCGAGAGCAGCTACCCAATCTGCGAATGCCACCACAGCTGTCATCTGCCCTCTCTTCCATTCACCACTGCAACAAATAAAGGCTGTTCTTACTGGTAAAAAAATAATAATAATAATTGCTAAACACAACTACCTCATCTTCTCCGCATTATATGCATTTTCTTTAGGTTATACACCTACATATACAAATATATAGACATTGGTACTCAAATGGTATAATAACAATTCATTTACTCAATTATAGTTTGACAAGAGGGAATCTGGTATTTCTTAAGTGACCATGTGCCAGAAATTCATAGCACTAGATGCCTCTCACATCATTAAAGCTGTATCCATTCTTGTTCATTCTACCAACCTGCCAAACTGGCCAATGTGCAGTTGTTATTGACTGTTGATTATATTAATTAGTGTGTGTTGAGTGAATAAGTAAATGACTATAAGCAATGTGCCCATGATGTAATGTGAACTGCAAAACTTAGATAGACTGCAGAACTTAGATAGACTTAAATTAGTGATGTAAGAGTCTATACCTAGACCTCACCCAGTTACCAGTTGCAAGCACAACTGAACTAGGACTTAAAAACCCAGACTTCTGGGGGGTGGGGCAAAAGGATAATAAGACCCGGACAGAGAGGCCAAGACCTCTGTTGCTGTTGTCTCCCCTGCACCAGACTCCTCTGGCTAGGATCTAGTTCCAGTGACCCTGACTTAAGACACATGGAACGCGTAGACTCAGTTAGGACTCAGAATTAGGATGTGTGTCTGAAGTGTGATGAACATCAATAAAATAGATTTGATTGAATCTAACTGCACCTCAGACTGAATCAACAATAAACACTCATGACAGTGGCCTTGGAAGATTTCATTTGAACAGAGATTTCCATGACTAACAAGTTAAGAAACTACTGTTTTCTAACACAGAGCCTCTCAAACACCTGGGATTCGTCTTTTCTACTCCTGTAGATTTATGACTGAAAAGTCAGGAAATCACTGGAAATTCATAATAGCCACCTGACTCTTTCCAGGGGGAAGCAAATTTTTGTGAAAGTTATGAATTTCCTTGATTTGGAAAATTTAACTTTGTTATATGATCTACTTATAACTTTATAGTAAACAATGTAGCTAATATCCATGTTTCCAAGGGACCTCTAACCTGTACTTTCATGAACATAAACAAAATCTGCAGTGTGAAAATGAGAAGACAGAATAAAATACTTCCATTTAAACTGCACTTGGATTCCTTCTCAAAATCCATACTGTTTTCATAAGAAAACACGGGACAAGCCCAAAGTATGGGCAGCCTACAAAGTACCCAACCAGATCTCTTCAAAACTAATAAATCAAAAGCAAGGAAAAAAACAAAACAATAACAATAACAACAGAAAAAGGAAAGCCTGAAACTGTCACAGCCAAGTGAAGCCTAAATAAACATCACAACTTATTATAATGGGATATCATGGTGGAATCTTGAAATAGACACACAACATCAGGTACAAGCTAAGAAAATCTCAATGATGTATCAATTTCAGATAGCAAAAATATACAATACTGATTCGTTCATTGTGGCAAACATCTTATACTAATGTAAAATATTAATAGGGGAAGTTAAGTGGGTTGGTATATGGGAAATCTACCTTAGTAATTTCTTCCACAAATCTAAAATTATTCTAGAATAAAAACCTGATTTTTAAAATGTCAAAAGTGTATTTGATGAAGAACAACATTTTTTTCTTTCAAAATTTTGAGGAAGGAGGAAGCTATAGGAACTATGTATAATGCTTTTAAGAGAAGGAAATGCTGATGATCAAAAGAGATGAACTATAAATTACATTTTACTTTTAAGTTTCTTGCTGATTCTTCATTTTATCTGTGTCAACATAGGAATAACAAAAATCACAAATTAAATTTTTTAAATTACCCTAATGTTGCATTAATTAAATTATCTAAATTTCATTAAAACACATCTTGGTATTGAGGATCACCAACTTATAAAAACTTTTCCAAAATTGATATTTTTATTTACAAAAGCTGTGAAAGAAGAAATCTAGATATAATAAACCTAGATTTTAGTGGTGTTTAGGAGCAGTTGTTATACATAGGTATTTTTTTAATATGTGCCTTCTTCAGTTGACATCAGGAAAACAGTATCATCATCTTCATCAGAAATGTAAAGATTATATTATCATCATGAACATCCATGGAATGATCAAATAACTGGTCAGTAACTTATACCAACATCTTTCAAACTGACTATCTGACATCAGATTGTGGAAAAAGTCTGCAAATTGATAGAAAAATTCTCCATGAAAGAACTACTTCCCTCCTACCCCCACAAAAAAAGAGAATAGAATTTATCCAGTGCCCCAAAGTGAGAAGTTCACTTTACAAATTTGCTTTGGATCCGAAACTGAATTTATAATATTGGACAGACTCAAAGCTGGAAGACATAAGGTCTCTTTTGGGTCAATCTCAAGTTTTTTGACAAGGTAATTGTGAAATATCAAAGGAGAAAAAAACGCCCATCCTTTTCTAAAGATTTATAAGATTGACAACTGCTCCATCTTTCTTGGCAAAGTTATAGCCTCAAAGGGTTGCTTCCTTACATCTAACCAACATCTCTTCTTTTTGAATCCAAGTCTGTTTCACTTGCGTAGTTCTCTAGTGACAGGAAGCAAAGTGATTGTTATTCCTTCTCAAAAACAAAAAGAGAGAGAAAATTTTTCTTTTAATCCTTAGTTCATACATAACAGTTGTTAGAGTTAACTACTCCTTAAGCAAAGGTTAAGCCATGTAAAATAACCAAAGAACCCCAAAGTAACAAAATTAAGTATCTAGCAACAGACAACTCAATGACAATGACATTGTTAATAGTTCTTCTTGTATTAGGAGATCATGCATTGCTCTATCTTAGGGGAAGAGTTCATCAGTTTGGTAAGGGTGTCCCAAAGCTGGACTTGACTAGTCCAGACTCTGAAACAGCAGAGTTACCAATCTTTTCTCACTATAAGCACAGAATTTGAACTACTCATGTTGACTCTCCATTGTCAAAAAGCAAAATAATACTGAAAAATGGAACATGGAATAAATAAGTAGCAAAAAAACTAGTTTCTCTTTAAATGCAGATTCTTGACTTAGTTTGTGTGTGCAGGTAGAGCACAGAGACAGAAGGAGCAAAAAAGGCTGAATGACAGATGTGAACATTAAAAATAAAAGAGCTGACATTTCTTTCCTTTAAAAAAATATAAAAAGAAACTGGAACGTGGCATAATGGAAGAAAAGATCTATATTATTTTCCATTTATCAGAGGAACAAAGATCTTTTCTTTTGACCTCAGGAAAAACACATTATTTATTTTTGTCTTCTCTGGCTCTTAACCATCTCCAGCTATCTTTCTTACCTCTACACATCTCTGTGCATAAGCCTTCATTGTTTTAAATAGGAAGGAAACATTTTGAATGATAGAAACCATGGGCATGGTTTGGAAAGGTGATGAAGAATAGTAGATAATAAAGCACTCATGTTAAAAAATACATTACCATTATTCAGGGCCATCTTTCATATAAATGATGATGTTTTTCTTGGGGAATTGTAGCTGTTCCCCACCATTCTCACTGTTTGAAGTGCTCTCTGAGAGCTGTCGACCTAACTCAGCTCGTGATCTCCTTCTGCTTTGATGTTGCACCATGACCAAGCTCCAGGAGTTGCCCAAACAAAAAGATAACACATCCAAACGGTGTGTGTGTGTATGCTCACATTTATGGTAGACTCATAAAAACATGCTGAAAATAAGAATAGAAAAAATAGGTGCTTACATTCTGATATTCCTCATGTATTTGTTTATAAGAACACAGTTATGTCTGGTTTTGTCTCTTAGGCAGACCCCATTGTTTGCCCAACCCCCAGGTACTCTCAGCCCCTTCCTATATGATGGACGGCTCCAAGCTTTTTCCGGTCTTTACTCCCCTATAATCTTACCATGTCCCTGAGACTGAATTGATAATAATCTTTTTAAGCAATCATGGTCATTCCAGTCTCCATCAAAGTAACAGCGTTAGGGAAAGCATGAAATGCAAGCCAAACCAATGAGATGTAAGAGAATTTATGGATATCTGACAAGATTTTTAAAATAAAAATTTTCCCTTCTAGATAAAAAATTTAAAAAAGAAATTCCTTCTACCATTGCATGATATCTAGTAGTGGTACACTGAAGCAAGCTTGCACTGACTCAGGGCTGAGTCTCTCTTCCCGCTTCCACATCCTGGGGGAACACTCTATTAGAGTGCGAAATTAACCAGCAGGAAAACTTACAACTTGGAAACCAGCAAATGCTATGAATCAGGATGCTTCTTGTTTTGGTTGTCCAAAGAATAGGCTATAAAACATTTACCAGAACACCACGGAAATCCTCTAGAGATATGAGATTTGGCTCTAAGTGACCATCTTGTCATCATGAGTGTGGACATCAGTAGCACACTGAGACAGCAAGGATGGTGCAAGAGGTAGTGTGATCGTGATGAAAGACATGAGTCCTTCTTTAGTTCCTTACCCAGCCTTGGAACACCTACTGTTGTATGTTGGTAAAGGTCCTCATGGCCAAAATAACTACTTAACCAGTATGTTGCACTTTTCTTGAAGCTGAAAACATCACTTACAGTCTGTGAAAATAAGAATAAAATGGACTCAATTTATTTATTTATTTAAAAATGTATGTTAAAATAACTATACATTTTTTGAAAAGTACTTTTATTTTATTTGAAGCTTTAAGTTTACAGGAGTATGGGCATTTAGAGAGAACAACAGTAAAACTGCACCCACTATTTCTTTTCTAAGTTAGGAATATGATCACAAACATTTTCTTTAATTACATGATTAGGGACACATTTAGTTTTTGTAAAATAAGATGTTCTGAGGGAAATAAAAGAGTTATAGCCAGAGCAGCAGGGTGAACACAACTAACCACTGAAATAACATTATAATAATCCTTCTCACCACACAGGGACTACAAGGACACAATCAGATCCAATTCAGACTAGAATTTAAGTGATGGGATTTCCATGAAGCTGGGATTTTGCCCTGAATAAGTTATATTATGTCCTCCAGTTCTTCGGGCAGTGGGATGAGGACAGTGTGAAATGAGTTATTCTGGTTCCATCTGAAACCAATTACCATGAGTGGACCCAAATTGCTAAGACTGCTGCTGAGCAGCCGCATCCCAAGTACAGCTGGGAATCAGCTGGTGAGTGCTGTCAAGAATTCTCCCTATCAATTGATTCCAGGCCAGGTTGTGATTGCCTTTCACCTCTCAAGCATCACTTTTCTGGTGCTCTGAAAACTGTTCCAAATGGCAAGAATTTTCGAATATAATTAAGTATGAAGGGGGAAGGGAAAGATTGGAGAGTGTAGAAGACAGGAAGTAAGAAAGACCAGGAAAGAAAGAACTTGGCATAGTAGGGCTGTAATGAATTTATATTACTGGTGAATTCTCATTTGTCTGGGATCAGTTTTACAAGGAATGAATCCTTCCGCTTCCCTGTGCCACAACAAATCTTCCTACATAGGAGGACCCTGTCACCATTTAAATTCATTCTCTAAAAGCAGTAACTGTTGATTATTTATTATAAGTTTGAATTTCTACTTTTCTTCCTTATTCTGATCCTTTCTTTGTTTAAACTAAGGTCCCCTAGTCTCAGAAAGAGAGGACCTGTTCTCATAGTACTCATTGTTTCTCTCATGTCAGAAATATGGGCAAAATGAAACTCAAAACTTAATTGAGTTTCCTAAAAGATTATTATGAAACAATGTTTTAAGGAACAGTAGGTTTTTAGCCTACAAGAAATGATATTTGAAAAGCACAAAACAGAAATATTAATTGATTTTTATATTTAACAAAGAACATGATGTGGAACAAACTAATGTGATTATCCTTTCCCAATGGTTCCCATACTTTGATGCACTTGGGAGTTACTTGGGACTCTTTAAAAAAAAACAAAAAACAAAACAAAACAAAAAACCACCCTGACTCTGATTTAATCAGTAGGTGCTTGAACTAGACATTGGGATTTTCAAAAGCCCCCTAGGAGTTCACAACATGCAATCAATATGCAATCTTATCAATAGAACAGCAATATCAAACATGGTCTTAATTAAGTTGCTAGAGAAAAAGGTGTTTGTTTTTATTTTATTGTTAATATGTCATACATGTCTTAGATATTCTTTTACTATAAATCTTAACAAAATAACTTCCTAAAAGAAAAATAGAAAATAATTATTGAGCATTCAGTGTAAGAATACTGAAGATCAGTATGACCAACCCATGTAAATTGAAGAAAAATGAAGGTGAAAGCAGAAATTACAGAAACAGAAAATAAACACAAACTCAAAAAAGAAAACAAAAATTGATCAAAACCCAAACCCATTTAAGAATATTGCTTTAAAAGCCAAGTCAAAACTTTTAAAGAAATAGTTAAATCTTTAAATAATGAAATGAATCCTCAAAATGAACACGTTTTGTCAATTAATTTTAACATTAAGCCATAAAATAAAATTGAGGGGGGGGAGAATTTATATCATAAAAAATACAAACAACCTCAAGCCCAAATGTTGGTTTCCAAGTACCATTCTCAGCTAAGATTTATGGTTTCTTGTAGTAATTACTGTTCCTAAGGAAGTGGTTAGGAAAATAAAAGACAAACCTAGACCATCTTAGAGCACCATAGAGGGAGGATTTCAAGGAACAATGAGGTCATGTCAGGAGTACACAGGAGCCAATTTGCAGGGGCTCCCACTCACCCCAAATTTACTTAACATGAAACCCAAACTAGAAAAGGACACACTAGAAAACAGTATTAAACTAATTTTACTCATGAAGATGAATGGGAATTTTTTTAAAAAAAATCAGCAAAAGGTTTTAGCAATATTTAAAATATAAGGTTCATCTTTCTGCCACTCCTCTTCCATCTCTGAAGTTAGTTAACAGAGCCAAGTGACCTTCTTAAAATATAAGTCAGATCATGTTAGATATCATGTTAGATATCAGATCATGTTACTTTCTTCCTTCAAAATACTACAAAGTCCTGTTGTATCACTTAGGGAAGAGTCAAAGTCATCACTGTGGCCTACAAAGAGCTTCCAGGGTCAGCTCCCCACCTTGGCTTCTCTTTTCTCCATCCTTTCTTCCTTACTCACCTACTGCTGCTACCAGGGCCTCCTAGCTGTTTCTTCAACTCTCTAGATCTTTGCTGTGTTAAGATCATAATATACTTGGATATATTTCCTGCTTTGACCCAGTTTTAAATTTCTGAAATAAATCTTATGGAATAGACTTATTAAAAATTTCTCTTTCATATTACAGAATCCCCTAAAAGCCTGAACTTAATATTTAGAATCATTTTTTATTTCCCTTCTATTGATTCCTTTTTATTGAGGTCACTACTACATCCTCAGTGAGAAATACAACACCTCAGAAGTAATACAGGTTCCCAGTATTTGTGGATTTTATCAATTCTTGTTAGCATAGAAGACTTGGCCATCACAAAACAGGCATCAGAAGTCCTGAAGAAACAATATCACGGAAAGCAAAGGAAGATTAGCAATATCAGGAATTGAAACTTTAAAAGCAAAATTGAAATCCGAACTGTAATAATAAAAAGCCTCAAACTTCCTAAATAAATGGAGAAACACTAAGTGAAAAAAAGTACAGAACAAATAAAAATATACACCCAGAAAGCAAGAACAAAAGAAAAGCATGGTAATATTTGAAGGAGGCTGATAGAGATTGGATATCAAATCTTAGAATTATAGCTAAAGATAATATTTAGAGAAATTAGTCTTGCAGTTAAAAATTGTTTTAGACAACTTAAGAAAACATTTTTGCTTAAGACAAAACTTGGGTGTGCAGACGGAAAATTTCCCTGTTTCAAATAAATATATATTTTAAAATCCATGCATAGATATACTTTAGTATTTTCTAAATATTAAGGACAAAGAAGACATTTTACAATTATTTGGGGACAAAATAAAATAATCTAAGAAGTGAAAAATTGCCAAAATAATTTCAACTGTTTTGTGTAATTAAATTCCAAATGGAAAAAACCATGAAGCTATCTGCTAATATGTTAATATCTTTAATTGGGTAGAATTCTTGTAAGAGAGGATACTTTAGGGGTAAGTATATGTATGCTTCAACACAACCATTTGTGTTAATTATATTTTCTAATTCTACCCAAAATTGTTATGTTAGCCTCAATACTCTAGAAACAAAGGGGTGGGGTAGGTAGGAGGGGAAGATAGAATTATCATAACTATTCTCTTGTTAACAATATTCCATTTATCTTCAAGTTCCAGGATTTTTATATACACAAATTAAAGGGTCACTCAGAAGCAACATAACAGACCCCTGTCACAAAATTTAAAAAAATTAATAAGAAAGAAATAATGATATTTCCCATTTTATAAAAGCCAAGAGCATTTTTGTCTAAAAATTTAAGACAGTATGATATCAGATAAAATTCTTGATCTCCAAGAATAAAAGTAGAAATTGTGTTAACTATGTGTAATGATACAAAGCAGTGGTTTTCATTCACTTAGACTCTTCCAAAAGTCAATTCACTTGGTAAAGCAAATATAATAGATATGTGTTATAAGGTTTATAATACATGAAGATGTAAAATATGTAAAGACAATAGCAGAAGAGGAACATATATAAATGTAATTGTAATCCAATAAGATTCTTGTACATGAGATGACATTATAACGTGGTCTGTAGTAAGTTAGAAATGTGTATTGCAACTTCTGGAAAGACTAATATAAGAAGGGAAGGTTAAAAAGAAAATGGAACACATTGAATAGAACACACAAAAAAATACACAATAAATAGAAAAAGACAGAAATGGAGGCACAGAGAAAAAATGGATCTAAAACATCTACAATTCTCATTCATTACAGATGCAAATAGAAAATTGTACAATCACTGTGGAACATAACTCAGGAGTTTCTAATGTGAAGTTGAACATACATTTATCCAAAGTCACAGTAATACATATTTTATAAAACATACCCTAGGTACTTAACCAAGAAAAATGGAAATATGTCCACAGGCAGAATTATATAAGAATGTTCATAAGAATTTTAATCAGAATCTATAAAAATTGCAAACCATCCAAATGTCTGTAATAGGAAAATGGGTAAATTAACTGATAAATCCATAAAATAAGTACAATTCGGGAATAAAAAGATAACAGTGTTAATACAAGCGATGCTTTAGATAACTATAAGAGGCATTTTTTAATCTAAATTACCCAGATACAAAAAAAAAGATATACTGTTTTATTCCATTTATGTGAAATTTTGAATATGTAAACCACTGTATACTATAAAAGATACAATGATGGAAATCAGATTATAAGGAACCTGGGGAAGTGAAGATAAATTGGACACTGACTCTAAGAACTCATTAGGGTGATGAAAAGACCCTTCTTCTTCGATGATCAAGTAGATGGATTCATTTGTCAAAACTCTTTAAACTTTACATTCAGTCAGCTTATCTTATATACAAATAATACCTCAATAAAAAGTAACAAAATATACTTTATTTTATTGTATTATTTTACTTTTTATATTTAAACATTCCATGCCCCATGGATGGTCATGCTTACTATATATGCTCACTATCTATGATTGTCCCATGATGTACCCTCCCTAAAAAAGACCTTTAGTTAGTTGTTCAATACCTCCTCTTAACTAATGTTCTCATTTACCCAAGTGACTCTTTTCAAACAAGGCCTTGGTAAATATTTGTGTACATATTTGTACTGAAAACAGATCAAAACATTTTTAATACTTTTGCTCTTTAATTTGGGTAGTGTCTGGTGAACACTGTTTCACCAAAAGGGAGGTTAGTTATGTCATTATATGTATATTTCTAAACAACATAATATATTTATAAGAATAACAACATGATAAATGTATAAGAATATCATTAAAATTTAAATTATAATGTTTTCTGATTCTAGTTTTGAAAAACCATAATTTTATAATAGATTTAAATAAAACCTGGGTCAGAGAAGGTGATTATAGACATACTCATAGTAAGTAACACCAATTTGTAATGGCTCTACAACATATAAGTATCATTCTATGTTTCCAAAGTAGCAAAACCTAACTCTGGCTCATTTAATTAGAGAAGAAATACATTTAAGAAATATGTGTTAGCTCACTGGGTCTGTAGGTTGGTTTCTATCCTCCAAGAAGCAGACCCTAAGATAAGATTAAAAAGTACAAGAATTTCATTAGGAGAAACACCCTTTGAAAGAAAATGGGAAGGGATCTTGAAGAACCAACAGACCATGCAGCAATCTGATGACTGGTGCAGGAGGAGGGGCCGAGGGAGATGGGATGGAAGCTTCCGAGTAGTTGGGCAAGACTATCCATTGACCAACAGCAGGCCTGTCTTGTTATTCTCGCTGAGCTCAGTCTGCTTAGTACACCTATAGACATGGATTGAGCAAACTTAGAGATGAATTTCAGATCAGAGCATCTAGACCCTTGGTCAAGTAAGTTTTCTATAGCTGGAGGCCTGTGAAGCACATTCTCAGAGGCACCACAAATACCAAGAGGACTAAAGAGCAAAATTCAAGGTTATGAAGCCAGAAACAACTCTGGCAATCACCCTTCAGAACTGTCCAGTTAAAACCCAAATGAGCTACCTCTGGGGATTGCATAAGGCAGCTTGCACCACTAATACTGAAAGTATCAGATTTCCAGTGCCACCATTAGTAACACAGACATTGCCCCTTTAGGAATTTGCCTCTTTCAGCAACTTCCAAAAGAGGAGTTCCTGGCAGTCACTGCATCACCAAACTCCTAATTCAAAGTCTGGGGCCAGTGAATCTGATAGAAAAATGCTAAGTCATTGTTGCCATGGAATCTTGGAAATAAAACGTCAGACATTTCCACTTCTTAATCAGAAGGGGCATTGCTTTGCACTTAAACTCAGAAATGAGAAATATTTGATATGGACCAGGCACAGAAATCCACTGCAATATGACAATAAGAAGAGATGGAAATGCTTCCAAAATTGTCAACTGTACATACACTATTTAACATTTTTTCCTTGGTGCAAAATCTAAATGATCTGCATTTGTCATTTATTAGGTCAAAGTACCTATTGATGCTTAGCTATTTTTTTAAAAAGAAATTCTTGGGAAGAATGGACATAAACATATGTCTAAGGAAGATTAGGAGTCAACACATTTGTTAAACATCTGGAATTTTCATTGAAAAATCTTTCTGACATGAATACTTTGAGTATACCTATAACACAAATGCAAAAAAAAAAAAATCCCAGGTGTCAAAATTTCCTAACATTGCTGATGTATTTTAAAGATTCTAAAGTTAGTTGTTATGCCCACTAGTTTTAAGGTCTTTATTTTAAAAGCTGCATGTAATCTTGCTTAAGGGCTATTTCCGCAGCCAATTTGATTAAGCAAAACTTAAAAACTTCAGGAAATATATTTGAATGCACTGATTGAACCAACTAGAAAGGTGTAATTTAAAAAATTAGACTTAATTTTTTTACCCTTGAATCTTAAAATTGCCTTCTCATTCAACTTGCTATATTTATTCATTTGGGCTTTTTTTCCCTAATGTTGTTAACATACACAAAAATTTTCAAAGTGGTCATGTAAACTATAAATGGCTTTTCAACTATAATTACCATATAAACACAGTGTAGATAACAGGCAGAGAGTGCAGGTGGAAAATTTTTGTTTTAAAAATGCAACAAAATATTCCCTGACCATAATTAATTAATTGGACAAATGTGGAATAGCTCATATAACTACATTGTGGAATAATGAGTGTAAAGGAACTGAAAAATATTAATGAATAAATAATTTCACAAAATAAATAAAACAATTTCATTTATATATTTGAGACAGGGTCTTGCTAAGTTGATTAGAGCCTTGCTAACTTGCTGAGGCTGGCTTTGAACTTGTGATCCTCCTGTGTTAAATAAGCTGTGTTAAAAACATTTTTGAAAGGAAAGATAACTTACTGAAGTGAGTTGAGCAGTAATTTATTGAAGTAGATTCAATGATAACTTCATAATTTTTGATTTAAGCTATGAAATATTTGTTCATCCTTTAAATTTGAACTACCTAGTACTCCATGATCATCAAATCTTCCAAGTTGTACTTTATATATATCTGACTTGCCAAGCACCTGCAGTTTACAGTGACCTAATTCAGAATCCAGAGATAACAATTTATCAATAAGGAACCAAGTACCAGACAGGTAACAGAAGTTATTCAAGGTTATGAAACTGCTGGTGGATGTTAGATAGGATTGCATATGTTTATATTAGTATGTCATTGTTCCTTTTATAGTATTCTCTTAGGTTTTTGATCATACTCAATTGATAATTGTTTTGTAGTTTTTAGATAGTTTCCTTTACATGGGACAGCAGCTATACAACATAAAGACAATTCTTAGGTTTTAATTCTCTAGACTATATAAATATTTTAAAATCGTATTTGTATTTTCCATTTATCATCTAGCATACATTTCACCTTTATAACAGATTATATATTGTAGTGTTTAATATCTATGTCTAAGATTTGGAGTTTAAAACATAGATGACATTCTATGTGTGTGTGTGTGTGTGTGTGTGTGTGTGTGTGTGTGTATGACTTGAAGATTTGATGGACTCTTATTTTTCTGCTCAACATTTTTCTTCCCTTTGCCCTTTTTGGTACAAAAAAAAATACTTGATTATATTCAGAGCACATATATATCCAGCCCCTAACAATGAGTCAAAATATTTCCACAATCCATTGCCTGATATTTATTTTCCTGATTCTTTTTATAGCTACAGGTGATTATGTGACTGGGTTATAGTTGATAAGATTTAAAGGAAAGTTTGATCCAAATGGGTTTTTTTGGGGGTCAGACTTTAGCTTTCCTACTAAAGTGGCTGGCCAACTCATTCCCCCATTATATTTAAATGTAGTCATGATTCCTAGAGCTTGCATAGCTATTTTGACATCTTAAGGAAAGACCAAGAAAACTGCAGATACTTCAGATGTTGTCATGCACTTTGAACCAACATCAGAGTTTCCATCTCCAGATGTAAATGCTACGTGGAAAAAAAGTTAAACATAAACCTTCCTTTGTTTTAGTCACTCTAAATCAGAACTTTTGTTACTTTAATCTGAATGCATTCCTAGTTTTGTACATGCAAATGTCAACATTGTTATATATGCAAGGCAAATATTATTATCATTTAGGGATGTTTACTGATAAGATATTTCACCCACTAGAGGTGTTCAACAAATAGTTATTCAACAGATTTCTAGAAAAATGGCCTTGATCAATATTAGGCTGACATAATTGAAAAATCACTACTGTTATCTAATTACTATAAAATACATTTCCACTTTCCTTAACTCAAGTTGAAGTTATTTTTATGGTGATTATTGATCACTTTCAGTTTTCATATGTCCTAATAAATGCCCCTTTACTGAAATTGTGGAAGCATTAATCACAGTATTTAGAAATCACTGACTTTGTTCTTGGGGGTGGGGGTGCAATGGGCCAAATATTCAAGCGGGTCTTCTAAACTTCCTCAGTTTTTCAAATAAGACTGTGAGCACTGAGGATATAGCAATTAAGACTGTTATTCAATAAAGCTTTTCATCCTGGCTCAAGGCTTGATTAATGCCAAAACGTTTCCTTTAAAGAACCCATACTCTCGCGATTGGTAGATATCCTGTTTCTCCAAGGGGAGATTCCTTGTTTGAGGCCCTCTTTCACAAGCCTCAAGAAACATACTAGCCACAGACATATGTCCACGATGCTCTAACTCAGGTCAGCTAAGGCTGAACACCTAGCTCCATGGGCATCTAAATGGCCTCCACCTCCGATCAGCACCTCCCTGACGGAAGGGAGACCACAAGGTATTTACAGAGCTCTTTGGTGGCGTGTCCTAATCATTGATCTTAATTTGATCTCAGTTGCAACCTTCTCATCTTAATCAAAACAAAGCTTTCTTTCTATCTTATCTTTATATTTTGTTTGGATGTCGAAGGTACTTCCGTGCATTTCTAAGTTCACTTTGACTCAGGATGCTGTCTTAACTTTGATTGACTCTAAACTCTGTACCTATGGTTCAACCCCATGTGGTCTCCCTACTGGTAGCTTGAGAGCAAACACAGGGAGTCAGAGGCCATAATCTGATTCAAATCACCACCCTCCACAGATACCCTAGGTATTCTTTTCTTTTAATAGAATGAAACATGAGGGTTTTCTCTAAGATTAGTCTCACATATGAATTCCAAAAACACAAAAAGCCAAGTTTTCCTGAAAAGGCTCTTGTAAAAATGCTATCTGACACAAGGAATAAGATCTGATAAGTGTTTTCTGAATTGAAGTTAACAGCTAAAAAAATTCCTCTTCTAGTGTGTGACACACTTCTAATGTAAATGTACTGAGTTCATCTTTATTACGAATATGAAGCACTTACGCAATATACACTTTTTCATTTAGGAATCAAGGAAACTTAACAACCAAGTACAAACATCCTCTAAGATCTTACTTAATTTAAATTCTTCTTTGATGTGATTAGTACCAAAAATATTGGCTTTCTGTTAAATACTGGGGTTCTTTTAGCACATAGTTAGATTGCACAGCATTACCAATTCTTAATGCTCATTTATGAAAAAAAATAAAAAGAGCATAAAGAAACTTTTTGAGGTAGAAGATAGGTTTATTAGCTTCGTCATTGTGATTGTTTCAGAGGTGTATGCATATGTTCAAAGTTATAAAGTTGTATATATGAAATACATACCTTTTATATCAATTATACTCTAATAAAGCTGTTCTAAAAAATAAAACAGTACTTTTTAAAGATACCAGTGGTTTCATTTCATCTTACGCAAAAGTACCACTGCAAGTACAAGAGCAGAGTACTCTACTGGGGTCCTATGAAGATTCTTTGCCTGCTTCTGAAAACCTGAGTTGCTTGGAAAGTTGGTTTTAAAGCTAACCTTGACAGAAATTTAATTTGTGGCATACTAAATGTAGCTATTTTCCATTTCTCTTAGAAAAGTCAAAGGGTGATGCAGCCATATGTGTTACAAATATATCAGCAGGCCAAATCTATTCCTGGAGCTCATTCATCATTATAACACCCCCTTGACATGGAAGGGTGACAAGGATTATTGTTCTTATTTTAAATAGGATTGAGAGATCCTTGACTAAATCCTGGTTTGAGAGTGAGAAAGTGATTGGTCTAGGTCCTTACTCCTGGTTTTACTTGAATGCAGTTCTCTGAATACCAAGGTAAGTATTCTTTGCCATTAAAATATGTACTTTATAGATGATGTTTGTAAAGCCCATTCTCATTTTTTTTAAAAAGTGCTAAATAATTGAATGTATTAAGAAAGACATCTAGGCCCTATAACATTTTATTATGAATATATTTTTTAAATCAGTAAAAGTAAATAGAATAATGAAACCATACAGTTAAAACTGAGATGTAATAATTAGCAAATATCAAGCCATATTTACTTCATCAATCTAATTAATTCAAATAGTTTTCTTAGTTGTGTCAAATTATATCATATTTATCATGACAGTTTATCTTTAAATATTGACATACATCTTTTTATATACTTTTTTAGTTGTAAATGGACACAGTATCTTTTTATGTATTTATTTTATATTATACTGAGGACCCAACCCTGCACCTCACACATGTGAGGCAAGTGTTCTACCACAGAGCTAGAGCTACAGCCCCTTGATATACATCTTTAAAAGTAAGATACTTCTTTACCCATGTGACTGTAATATTTGTACTAGTTGAGGTTCTCCATAAAAACAGAAATAGAATGTATATAGATAAATAGAAAAAGATTCACTGTGAACAATTGACTCACATTATGAAAGCTGGTGAGTACCCTGGTCAGTTTTCTGCCAGCTGTAGACCCAGGAAAGCCAGAGGGGTAGTTCCCTCAAAATCAAAGACCTGAGGACCAGGAGACCCTTAAAGTGCTGTTAAGTCCCAGACCAAGAGTCCAGAAACACAAGAAATGGAGTCTGAAGAACCAAGTCAGCTGATGTTCAAGGGCAGGAACTGTGAATGTCCCCGCTCAAGCAAATAGAGCAAATTTGGCATTCTTTTTGTTCTAATTAGGCCCTCAAGGAATCGAATGAAGCCCAACCCCATTGGTAAGCCTCATCTTTACTCAGCCTACACATTTAAATGCTAATGTATTCTGAAAACGTCCTCACAGACACATCCAGGAATAATGTTTTACCAGCTATCTGGATGTTCCTTAGACCAGCCAAGTTGACACATAAAAGTAACTATCACAATACCTTTATCAAATATAACAAAATTAATAATATTTTAACAGCATCTAATACCCCATACATATTCACATTTCCCTAATTGCTTCAGAGTTAGTGCTAGTTTGCTCAAACCAGAATTTAGTCATGAACCATATATGATATATGGTCATTTTATCTCTAAAATCTCTTTTAATATACTATAGTTGCCCTTCCTCTAATTCTGTCCTTTATTTAAAACACCAGATTCTTGAGAAAACTGAGGCAGTGTTTTTGTAGGTGGTCTTATTATGGGGTTCCTTTTGATTGGTTGCTTATTTTCTTGTTTGACTTGTTCTTCTATACCTTGTATTTTCTGTAAACTGGTCCAAAGAAATGACAGATTAAACATTTTTGGCAAGTATACTTCTTTGGTGATTCTGGAAAGCCCCTGTTTATAATGGGAAAATAGTAGAATAAACCTTAGGTTTTAATTTGTTTTTACAGGGATAATATAATCATTCCTGATTTTATGGCAACTAATGGCTCCAAGTGCTAGGAACTTTGGAAGATTTTCTTATTCATTAGGTGACAATCTGGACCAACCCCTAGGTATTTAAAAAGTATTCAGGGGCTGGGATGTGGAATAAACTTTGCAAAAATTCTGATGTCAAGAGGTTTCCACTTCAGTTAATAAAATTAAAAGGATCAAAAGGGATTCTGAGAAATCTACAAACCAGACTTGGAAAACATGTTTCTTCTCTGGATGACGCATATACGCGATGGAAGTTTCACAACTTAAAAGACCTATTCTGCAAAAAGTTTAGAAAAAAGAAAAAAACAATATATCTGTTTACTTTGGATGTTGTATGGGCATATTCTCCTTAGTGTAGTTACATATATTCAAAGCAATGGGCAGTGAACTTCACTCACACTGCCTTCCAGCTATGTAGCTGCTCCCAAAATTATGGTTGTCCTAGTTGTTAGGAACAACTAATCCTAGTTGTTAGAAAATATTTATTTAGTTAACTCAGAGAAATGTAGCAAATTAATTGTCCTGCTTATAATTCTTTAATTTTCAGATAAAATGCACAAAAGGAAAGACAAAATATTTTCGTTCTCTTAAGTGAATAATAGAAGACATTGTGAATAGGCAAAGTAGCCTACAGAAATAGTGAGGAGGGGAGAAGGGGTATTGCTGCTTCGCTAGTCTATGAGTGATATTCATGCACTCTTGAGTCTTGGTGTTTAATTCACAGTAGTGTGCCACCATGTTGGGACAGAATTAATAAGATATTTAAGAAGTCAAAGACTCCTCTTGAGAAGTGATTGAACTCTTGAGCATTTTATTTCTTCCAGACAGAGAAGACGATATTTTAATCATGCTCCTCAAGACATTCTTTACATCATTTCTACCATTACATTTTAAAAACTAACATCTATGCAGGGTTTATTTATTGCTGTTTCCCTTTACTCCCTTATGCATCCACATAATAATGATATTTAACTTAAAAACTTATTTCATCACTTTCTTTCAAAAACAGAGATGGACTTACACAAAATTATTAAGGACTTTTAGGTCTATTCTTTTTTGAGTTTCAGTGTTACAGTTCATACAAACATCTGTCACACAAATATAAGTTTAAGAACATTAGTACCAATCTCCCAGATTCTATTCATTTTTCCAGGACCTTCTTGGGAGTCACAGAGGTGGCTTTCTAATTATACTAGGAAATTACTTGAGGAAGAATTTGTAGTATTGTCATGGCAAGTTAGGCTTTGTCTCTGCAGGGTTATGCTAAATTCTTAAAGAAAAATTGCCCAGTATTTTTTTTTTTTAAAACTAGCTATACAAACAATTTCTTCATTGCATTCAATTTCTGACATTCAATATAACAAAGATTAAACAATTGATTTACTTGGAAATACTGGCATGAACTATTTCTGTGTAAATTCTATAGACAAATTTTACATACTAAAATAGGAGTTTTAACTAAGTACAAATATTTCTGTTTACCATGCATTTTTAATATATTTTTTAAAAATTTAGCACCTAGAACTATGCTAAATCCATAATAAAGATTCTCAAACTCTAGTGTTTATATGAGAACTTACTGAGGAAGGAAATTTCCAACCACATCCTTGAAAACCGTTTCAGAAGCTCTGAGGCAGATCCAAACATCTGCATTTCAAACAAATACTCTACTTGATTCTGATGCAGGTGGTCAATGGCACATGCTGTGAAAAACACAGTTCTATATGTGCACAAGGATTTTAAATGGAAAATAAGAAGAAAGAGAAGTATAGAAGTCAGGTAAGTTATGATTACAAAAGAACAGTAGGATAGTGCCATATAAGTAGTATAAAGTGTTTCACAAGATATTCCAATTGAAGAGATTATATCTAATTCCATGTTAAAAATAATTTTAAAGATATTTATTGTGGGAGACTAGAACTTTCACAAGTGAACACTATCGCATTTTTTGAAAATGTGATTGTATGGCTCTTTACCTCTGAAGAAAAATTTAGATTCATATACATCATAGTTAAGCCAATTTAGAAACATTGTAAGACTTTATTTTCTACCAGATTTCCTTCAACGAATTACTTTTCTTATACTTGAATTTTTATCTGGAACTCTATATTTTTGCTTGTGGAATGTACGTTTTATCCCCCAAACCTAAGGATCATAATCTCTATTTTTGCCAAAATAATTGCAGATAGCATTATCCCAATCTGCATCTTTTTCCTCTCCTCCTAGCTATGCCCATTCTTTTTATATCCTGTATAACAATGACCTCAAACTTATTGGCTTATATGAAAGACATTTATTTAGCTCATCATGCTATGGGTTGGTCTGAGCTGGCGGCCTCTATAGTTCTCTAGAGATCTACTCAAATTGTTGGCCAAGGACTGGATGGTCCAGGTAGGCCTGAGTCAGTGGTCCTGAGATTGACATCCTGTCAGCCAGAGCAAAGGGAGCAACTAGGTGTTAGTGCCACCTGGCAATCTACAGAAAAAGGAATTCTGGGAAAGTGTAGTTCTTCAGTGTAGCCAAGTTGACACTTTGCAAGTTAGCATGATGCAGTGAAGCAGCTGAAATACTGAATGAATACAAAGTACACATCACAGCAGTTAGAGGTCTGGGATCCTAACTTGAAACAACCATAAATCCCAACTGGTAACTGCAGAAAAATTTTACATATGGAAGGTGAAGCCTCTTAACTGAGTTAAGTTATCCTCTGATCGATACTAGTGTTCTTTTCTATTAAGATCTGCACTAATTGTGTTATAAAAATTACTGTTGACATCTTAAAATTTAGTAAAATAAAAAAAGTAGTCTATGGATCAAATGAATAGACATACAAGAACTAGAACTAAGGTGGAACGTGAATTTAGACAAAATGAAAACATACATGACCAAGACAGAGAAAAAAGAAACATACTATTTAAATTCTGTTTAAATATGTAATATTACATTCAGTCTTAAAAGAAGGTGTTAAAAAATTGCCATTATTTTTCTGTGTATTCAAAATGTAAACTTTACATAAACATTTTTTTTCTTCTGTGCCCTTCTATTGACTCTAGCCTGGCCCATTCTGAAGGTTAATTTTTCTGACTTGTTTACCATATATTAGTGTGATACCTTTTATGGTACCTTGTCCATATTAGTATTATAATTTGTGAATAAATAAAGTCATTTTTTAAAGTTTGTTTTTGAGCAAATATAGAATTTTAATATAGAAATGAGTTACAAACAATAATGTTTGCAAATAAAAATAAACAAATAATTTTTGGATAGTCTATAGCAAGACTTAAATCCCCATTATTTTTAGGTTAAATCAATTTACTTTGTTAATTTATTTTCCTGTCTGGTAATTTTCATTCAGCCATTAGCAGAAATGATTATAACTGGACAGGGTCATTTTATTACTACCTTTTTGGAAATGATATTTATTTCAGCTGACACAGTAATAAGAAAAACAGTATCAAGAGATTTATAAAATTCTAGCTAATTTTAAAACATGTAAGATGAATTGTGAACTGGAAGAAAAATAATTCCATGACATGATTTATATAAGAGGTGTTTCAGAATTGGAAATCTGGGAGATAGATCTATGCATTGCTTTCAGGCATTTTTCAAATGTCACTAGGAGACATGTCAGTATATGATCAAAAAACTGATAGACTCTGGATACAATCCGAAACCAACCCAGGCCTCTACAGAATTGTTCCATTTAACATTCTGAAGATATGATATCATTTTTAGAAAACTCTAAAAGAATGAGCTTTGAAGTTGAACTTCAAAACTACAGGCTCTTTTTCTGATCAAAATATAAATTGACTTTCAAAGCCATAATTACCTAAACCTGTCATTCCTGCAAGAATATATTGAAAGCAGATTTTTTTATATATCTATATCATAAATATCAAGGAAGATTACTATGGTGTTAGAGTATTAGTTTTTCCAAAACTAAAATTTTAGCAAGGAAAAATAATCAATACAGTTATTTATAATTTGCATGTGTGCCTAGAGCCCAGGGACATGTGATGTGAAAGGAAACATTTATATTTAGGAAAAATTGAATTGAGATAAGATTAAATTCTAATATTTATTGGAATTCTTCTACTTCCAAGAAGTGTGTTTCAGATAAAAATTAGTATCATCTAATGATAATCATCTAAAATGAGACATTAAAACTTCAAGAAGTCAAGTAACTTGTTCAAAAACATGTTGGCATTAAATGGCAGGACCTGAATTTTAATACTGTTTGATTTGAAAGCAAATTTCATAACTACTCATGAAGGAACATTGAGAAAAGTCTTAAAATTCATTATGGGTACTCTGGCATGTAAGGTTAGAATTGACCCTCCATTCTGACAACAAATAAATAACTGAATAAATTTAAAATTCAACAACCTTTCTTAGACCCATCGGAGATGGGAGACCACAAAGCAAACCACTACCACCATAATTGGAGACACAGTCCAGTAGACACTGAGAATGACAACTTATCAGGGTAGAAATCTCCATGGGAATCAGGACTGGGGTATGAAAACCTGCATTGTGATGAGCTGCTCGAGGTTCTGTGTGGACAAGTTTAAGAGTTGAAAATTCCAGGGACCCAAGTCAGGAGGAGCCTTTACACTGCTGTGAATTTTACCTCTAGGAGTTCTACCAACATCCTCACAATGAAGACTAAAGAAAAATCCTCTTGTGCTCCAGCAAGGGGATTGGAAAAGAAAGCATTTTGAAGTACACCCTAACATTCTGTTCTCTAAATAAAGGCAGGTACACAGGAGAAATTAAATTTCAGAGCCTTCCTTTCCTGGTGATGGAGAATACCCACTTCTAGTTCCCTCTAGCCAGCCATTCCCATCTATGTGGAGAGACAGATGGACCAGTGAGTCTCATATTTCAGACTCATAGGCTCACCGAAATCCCAGCACTTAGTGATAAGAATATGGAACACTGAGCCTACCACCCATAGACAGACATTAACAAGAGCCTATTTATTGCAATGTCTTTTATTCAATGCATTGTGTTTACCACTTACCAAAAATCGCTTTCACTAAAAAGCAGAGACAGTGCTGAACAGAATCAGATATAGCAAGAACAGTGAAATTATCAGACTGGAATTTGACACAACTATGATTAATGTGCTAAGGGTTTTAATAGAATAAATGGACAAAATGCAAGACCAGGTGGATAATGTAAGCAGAGAGATAGGCACTCTAAGAATCAAAAAGAAATGCTAGAGATCAAAAAAATAGTAATAGAAATGAAGAATGCTTTTGATGATTTCTTTAATAGACTATACATAGGAAAGGAAAATGTCTCTGAACTGGAGGATGTCTCAAAAGAAATTTCTAGTACTAAAAGTTACTGAGAAAAAGACTTAAAATAAAAAACAGAACTTAATACTTAGAAACCATGGAACACTACAAGATATGGAATATATATGTAATGGGTGTTTTTAAAAAAGAGGAGAGAAATAGGAAGAAATATTTGAAACAATCATGACTGAGGATTTTCCCAAATTAAGCTCAGATATGAAACCGTAGATCAACAGAATTACATCTTATCTTCAGAGATCATGCAACAAGAAAAGAGTATAACATTTTAAATATTTAAAATGTTGAAAATAAAAAAAATGTACTAATTCTATATCCTGAAAAATAAACATGAGAAGTGAGGGGGGAAAGAAGAACATTTTCTGACAAACAAAAATTGAGGGAATTTGTTGGTATCTATACAGCTGGTACAATTTGTTGGTATCTATCAAGACAGTTATGTCTTGCAAGAAATGTTAAAAGAGTTTTTTTAGACAGAAGAAGGATGATAAAGATCAGAAACTCAGATCAACAGGAAGAAAGGAAGGAGATTAGGAAAAGGAAAAGTGAGGGTAAAATCAAACTTATATTTTTCTTATCCTTAATTGATCTAACAGATAACTATTGGTTCAAAATAATAGTAGTAACAATGTATTGATAACATTTGCATAGAAATATAGATACTAATATGTTAGTTTCATGATCTAAAAAAGAGGATAAGTAATATCTTCCTGCAGATTTATTGGAATCAATTAAGTTACACATTTCTCTAATGTTTATCCCAATATCTACCATATGTAGTAAATATTTAATAACTGGTATTTATGATTTTCTTAAAAAATCATACAGTTTGTTCTTATTTGTCCAAATGAATTGCAAAATGATTAAGGGCAAGGTTTATATCTTCTGCTTACTGTTAACCATAATAACCACCCATTTATCAAGTTTGACCATGTTATATAAAATGTCTCATCAAAATTTGTGATAGTCTTGTGATGAAATTATTATGATTCTAGTGAAAAGATGAGAAAAAGGGCTTGGAAATTTTGAGGATACAAGTTATTAAAGAGAGGAATTGGGATTAAATGTAAGGTTTGTGCAGATACCAACAAACATAATTAAAGCTGCAGAACCTAAGCTTAGCTATGTATTCAAGTAGACTTTTGATAGATGCTTGGGGACCTAGTCCACACAATGTGAACAAACCCAGCATGATTGATACTGTTGAAGTAAACGATGACAGGCTAGTAAAGGTGCAGAAGCAAAACTCTAAATACTAATGAGTACATAGAATCAGAGTCCAGATCCCTAGTTCCTAGGCTATTGTCAGGAGGAAGGACCTCAAGCAAAGCCAATATCCTCACCAGTCCTCCTTGATCTACACAATAAGAGTGGAAGTAGCATGGTACTGTCACCTAGGGATGAAACACCATAACAGAGGATGAAAGGGAAATTCCATTGAATAAATGTGTTTCATATAGCAAATGTCAACCAAAACATTGTGAAACAAATTCAAGTTAAAGCATAATTCATTAAAGGACAAACATTATTTAACAAAACCTTGCTTAGTGTAGAAGTGGACATTAACAAAGGAACTGCTATAAGTTGAATTATGGAGAATAAAAATTTAGGGAGGTAGGAGAAGGATCCAGATCTTGCAGAAGGGCCACATGTATTTTTCCACTCACCCCTCAGTTTGACTAATTTAAAATGTGGATAATGTGGAGCACAGGAGATGAGAAGCAGAGAAATTTGAAAGGTGATGAGGAGACCAAGAACAATTAACTCCGGAATGAAAAGATTACACAGTGTTTTCCTTTTTTAATATATTTTGTTAAATTTGTTCACAAAGTTTGGTTGTTTAAAAAGATTCCTTTAAAATATCAGTTGAATAATAAAGTAAATAAAGTAAATAATGCAAAAGAAACACCAAAAATATATACAGTTCCTATTAAAATGTACATTTTACTACTTTCTTAGGAGTAGGACACTCCATCCACATTATAGGGTGAATAGAACAGAAACTTTTGAAGAGATTAGCAAATTGCTGTACTAAGTGTAATTTGGACTTGGTGTCTTGGCTTAACCAAAGGTTGGGCGGGGGAGTGGGAAAAAAAGGAAATAGAAAGCCAATTATATGCTGATTTGCTAGTGTTATTTTTCAGATTAAATGCCACTTCAAATTACAAAAACTCTGGTCCTTGAAGCTGTCACTTTTCTGAGCACTTTCTTGAGAAGTCTTGTCTTAGCAAAGAGAATGTTGAAAAACAGGGCCCCTCAGGGGGCCAACCAAACTTTGACAGAGGTTTAACAGTCCTTGAAATTATATCCCCAAACCTTAGAGAGCCTGCTGATTCAGTGGGAAAGGACATAAGCAGACCAAGTTATAAATAAACTCTTTTATCAGAGGCGATGGTGTCATGGTGACTTCAAAGACCAAACCACGGATAGTAAGTTCTCTGATGTTCTGAAGACAGTAAGAACTTTATTATAATGGACAGGTCATTCTTGGACCTTAGCTGAAACTTGATAACACTACTGGGGGTTTTCCCCTTTATTTGTACAATTTGGAATGAATTTCTAGTCAATCAAGGTCACTAATGTGTATCATTAAATTTAAAAGAAACAAGATAATGTATATTTTATGATATATTATTACTGTTTCTGTCTCACAGAAGTCAAGATTTTCTAAGGTAAATTATCATTACACTTGATGTTCCCCATAGTAAAAATCTATCCTGAGTAACAAGATCTTAAGGAGACACAAAATAGATTACCTCAAACTTGCCCAGAATAACTTGAGATAGTTCAACGTGCCTTTCTTGGTCCCATAAAAACCACCAAGGACACAAATTAGAATCTTGCCAGTTACATTCAGTTGGTGTATCCAATTCCTATGCAGTCATTTTAGAATCTAAAATAATAATGAAGATAAATGTAATGTAATAGTAACCATCAACTTTGTTACTTCAAAGTTAAATGTGCATAGTTTTCCCTTAGTTAATATCAAATTTTAAAATATTAGGTGGAAAAAAAATATTCAAAGAATTTTGTAGAAAATAGTTGGAGTATAATTTTAAAATTATTGATAGAACAATTTGAAGTCTAGCTGCCTGAAAATATAGCATGAGGGGATTAAACAATTCAGCACACACAAAAAATATGTTATATTATGCTAGAAATATTGGCACATAAAGAAATTAATAAGATATGAGCTATGGTCCTTGTATATAAGCATATAGACTGTATGAAAGTGTTACAAACAATCACCTAAAACACAAGCTTTCAGTCTTTTATACCTATTCACATGTATTAGAGGATATGAAGAATAAACTTAATATGTCATGAAATGGCCACACAGTCAACTTTAGCAAAGATTTATGTTGTATCTGCTTATGACTCTATTGCCACTTAGAGTTAAGGGCACAGATCTCATGAAAACTTCAATGTGTGAGTGAATGCACATATGTTATAAAGAAAACCTTGTCAGATAGATACCCAAAACAACTAAAAAATACAGAATGTTGTCATTGGCAAAGGAAATGAATTAAGTTGAAGTCTTGCCAGCATCTGAGGAAACTGGTGGAATGTGCTTTATTCCAGAAGTTACAGAACGTCTACCAGAGGTGTTAGGTTCATTTCTGTTGGACAAAGAGAAAAATAAATAAAATGTTGCATCTGTATCTTATAGTGAGGATGCAGTCCCTAATTTAGGCTTACAGAGTTTCTGTTCAATGTCAGGGACATATTTATGAATGTTACCTTATGCACATTTCAGGCAGAAACACATTCTTTCTGCTAAAGCATGTTACTATCATGTCACCGCACTTCACGGAAAAAGCAAAATGGACAGAATACCAACATTCAGACAGAAATCGCATACTTTCTTCACAAATATTTGTTATTACTTTAGTGAAATGAAAGAAGTGTGTAAGCCACTGAGCTTTGTAATTTTTTTCAGTATTCTTTGTGGGCTTTTAACATGGCAGACAGGAGTTTCCAAGGAGAAAACCCATAATGTAAGCAAACAAATAAATAAATATTGGCAACTCTGATGTGAGTCTATGGAATAAACAAGAACTTGAGACAGCAAATAGTAGGGTTTAATCAATCAACATCTTCCCAGTTATGTGAGCTGAGACCTTAGTGGAAATAGGGAAGGGGAGAGGGGAAACAGTGCAAATTCTTTGCCAATTCTTGACAAATTCTAGGAAGAAGCAAGAATATTTACAAAGACCTGAAGGAGGAAGACTGAGAGAAAGACCTGGTTAGCTAGAGTAAAGTGAACCTGGGTGAGAGAAGTAGGAGACACAACTGTGAATTGGGAATCACGCAGGGAGAGGAGTGTTCCTTTCTCATTACCTAATACAGGACTCTTATCTTCTTCTCTCCATTAGCCTCCCTGCCTCCTTCCTTTTATCCACTATATACTATCCTGAACAGAAGAACATTAAGAATAAAGTATTCTTTCTAAGAATGGAAATTATGCATGCTTAATTTCTTTTTTGATAAAGTTAGTTATCAGTTTTATACAGAGCATCTCAAAAATCTGACTGCAACCTATCTTACTTTCATGCCTACCCAAAGGGCCACAGTCTAAGATTCTAGTTTTTCAGTGTTTCCATCCTGTGTTCTTTTAATTATATGAGAGGAAAGAAAAAAAAAGAATAAGAAATTTTATAAGTAATGATATATGAAAATTTTAGAGAAAAATATAACAGGTTTTTCTTACATAAATTATTTAAATATTACATTTGAAAATGTTTATTATTTCCGGTTATTATAACTATAGAGATGAATTTTTTTTAAATCATGAATATTTAAACGAAAGAGTGGCCAGAGTCAGGGGACAAATAGAAACACACAGCAAGAGTTAAGGAGGCTATGTTCTGAGGCAAATCATTTATTTCTGGATAAATTTCTAAAAATCTGAAAGTAAATATGCTGTGTCCCTTCAGCAGCAGAGCTCATGTCTTATACCCCTTGTGTCACTCAACATAATTCAACATAGTGAGTAAGTTCCCATCATCAGTAAGTCGATTCATAACTAATATTCTATTGGAATGTTGTACAATTATTCTGGCAAAATTAATGTGATCAAAAGAAACATTTTGAAAGACATCTTTCAGAGAATAACTTATTTTCACTGAAGGTAGTTATTCTCTCTGTGGTTTGTGCATGAGTCAAGTTCTTCCCTTATCTGTGCTTCGAGGTACCATTCTCTATAGACGCGTTTTTGGTGAGCCATCAGTTTCCCCACGCAGAAACCTATCAGCCCCTCCTCTTTCCAACCCAACTTGCTGAAGGCCTCATAATATCATCAGCAATCCCAGCTGTGGCTTCCTGAACAATACTTTCTTTTGTGGAAGTTGTCAGCTCTGTATAATGTAACTAAGGAGGAAAAAAATCCTAGAAAATTGAAGTCTTTACTCAAAAGCAGCCGTACTCAGCCCCTGACAGGCTAGAGAAATGATCCAGTTTGATCCTTATGAGTCGAAATAAAAATGAATAAATTTTAACACCAATATAAATGATGTGAACTTTGGAGGTCCTCATGTATAAATAAAGCATTCACAAACTCAAATTAAAACAAAAGCAGGAATATATAAATTTTCTTTTTGGCAATAACTAAACAATCTCTTGAATATCTGTATTGTGCAAAAAGCGGAAACCTGAACTAATATTTTTAGCACATACTCTATATACTAAGTGTGTTTTATTTCTAGTTTAATTTAGCTCATCCAATGCTACTTTATAATTATCTTTTACAACTAAACAACCAAATTTAAAATAAGAAGTCAGTTTTAACAAGAATGTAAGAGTCTGAAACCAAAACCTGCAGTGGTTTTTTTTTTTTTTTTTTTTTTTTTTAACTTCCTTGCAGATCAGGAGATTTCCAAAACCTTTTTAATGGTATTTCTGGATAGCTAAAATGTAAGAGAGTATTATTTTGGCAATATCAATCATGATATTACTCTGTAAGTCTTAGTCATTGTATAAACCCACCATACATTTTAGTAATGAGAAAATATATATGACACACTTCCAGACTGTCCTAAATGGAACTAAATGCACTAGAAATGAATCATAAGATTCAAATTCTTCCCTTTTTTCCCCTGAAATTTATTCTGATATAATGAATCCAGACTAAAGAATGTATGTAATTGACCTTAAAATACCATAGAATAAACATCAACTAATTACCAGATAAATTTGAGGGAAGCAAAATAAACTTTGGTGGCAAGTTTTTTACTTTAAGTTCTTATTTTTCTCTTTAAAATAATTTATTCTCTGTTCCTTTTTTTTTTTAAAAAAAAAAAAGAGCACACCAAGCGATGAATGAGTTAGTCTTTCTATCATTGACTGGTGTTTAGTGAAATAGATACTACCCAATGTAAATGACCCATTATTTTTCTTTAAAATTAATTAGAAGAGATTCTCATGAACAAATTTCTGCTTTGATCTTCATTTTGATAATCAGAAATATATTTCTAAATTGTACATGTATTTCTGTAAGTAGTCCTCAGGATTCATATGTGAATATACATAAAAATCAATAGCAAAAGAATAAAATATCTTGTTTTGATTCTTGAAAAGTACAAAGCCTCTAACTTAACCTTCCACAAGAAAATTCTTCCACTCAGGTACCAGCCTTGGCTGGAATACTTCTGCCTACGAGCAACAAAATGGTGGGGGAGGAGGGGATAATGGTGAAAATTTTAAGAAGCCTGCCTAACACTGACATCTATAAAAGAAACAAACAGGCTAAAGCTTCCTAATCTCAACACTCACTGGGCTTTATCATTGTTATTGTTAGACTGAGTATGGAATAACTAGAATTCAGAATTACTCATATAAACCTAACATTTGTGAAATACAAATGTCAGTTATTAGTTAGGGATCCTTTCAATCCATGGTTGTCATGCAAATGCCAGTGGGTCCTTAGGAATTTGGGATTATCTCCCCAACCTTTGGCTGTGATATTTTTCAGTTAAACTCACAGCAGACTCCTAGTCATATTCTAAGACAAATGTCAAAACAGTTCTTCAAAGATCTTTTATATTAAAAATAAAAGGTTTCAATCATCCCACACCCATTAGAATGGCTATTATAAAAAATAAAACAATGATGCTGATGAGGTTGTGGAGAAATTGGAACCCTTGTGTACTGTTGGTAGGAATGTAAACGGGTTCAGCCACTGTGAAAAAAGGAATGATAGTTCCTCAAAAACTTGAAAATAGATTGTATTTCAGCAATTGCATTTCTGATTATATATGTAAAATACTTTTAGGTAGGGTCTCAATGTGTTTTTGTGAGCCATATACATATTAGAGCTATTCACAATGGCCAAAAGGTGGAAGTAACACAGTTTATCAATGGTTTTACATAAACTAACAAACAATTCTACCATATGATATGGATGATTCATGGGGGTGTTGGGCTAAGTGAAATAAACTGATCACTAAAAGAAATAATATACGATTCCATTTATATGAAGAACCCAGAGTAGTTAAATTCATAGAAACATAATCATAACATTCAAATTAATAGAAAGTGAATATTTTCATCAGGGAGAGGAGAAAATGGAGAGTTGTTGTATAGAGTTTTAGTTTTGAAAAATAAAGAGTGTAGAGATAGATGGTGCTGATACTTTTACAATGGCATGCATGTACTTAACATTATTGAATTGTACTTTTAAAGAATAGTTAAGATGATAAATTTTATAATAAATATATTTTACCAGGATTAAAAATAAAAATAAACTGAAAATAATGAAAGAGTACCAAGTATAGGACCATTGCCATACAATCCCTCCAATTTTGCTGTGGTTGATGGGACTGTAAAATAATTAGCAAATGAGGGGCTTGAGATATAGCTCAGTTGGTAGAGTGTTGATTCTGTGTTTTAAGTGCTTTCTGTGTTCATCATGTACATGTATGATTTTCTTTAGTTAATAACTTGAGAAGAAATGGGCAGTATTATTATCCCAAGCTTATAGGTAGGAAAACTAAATTATAGAAAGATGCAGTGCCTACTCAAGTTCACACCTGCAAGTGGTGAAGAACAGATTTGTACCCAAGACTTGTCCTCTCATCCCATTCCCCTCCACAAAGTATGATTCATTCAAATTATTGTTTTCTCAAAGTATAGGAAAAAAACGTTTAATGAGTCATGCCTCTCCTTTAACAAAATGTGCCAAATCTTCCATGGGAGACTTTGTGCATTTATTTGTTGATGAACACATAAGAATTTTACTCAGTATCATGCATGATCCTGACAGATGAACACGTAAAAACTCAGCCATTGCTGATCAGCACTGGGGCTAGCCATCAAGTAGCATGGGTAACTGATGGTCCCACATTTGCTGCTGACATTATAGCTTCAGATACCTCTGAGTCTTACATTTTCCATCAGTAATATGGAGTAATTTTATCTTTTCACCTAGAGTGTGGTGTATTGAAAAGTACATTGGCATCAGAATTAAACCATTTGATTTTAATTTTAATAGGCATTAGTTTTATAACTTTGGAACTATCACGTCTTCAAGACTAGCTCTCTTATGACAAAACTCCTTTAAAGGGCACCTTCATAACTCTATTTCAACAGCATAACAAAGATTGATAATGTTCTCTATTTATCTTCAATTCCTTAAATACTGTACACTAGTATTTACCATATTTGGAAGCTAAGATTTAGGTAAAAGTTTGTGTATAAAACTGAACAAATATTCCTTTCCAAAAGAAAACTAGATGAATTTTATAAGAAAACATTTTTTACTGTATTTTTAACAGGAATTTTTTTCTTTAATTTACTTCTGTCCTTAAGGATACCCCTAAGAAGGAGTAGGAATTTATGAACATGGTGTTTACTTCTTCTGCACATCAGGACAACCCTCCTCACTCCATCATTCTATCACCATCTTGACAGTCTTCACGCAGGATCTCACCCTTCCCTTTTCATCACTATCCTTATTTTGTACATTCCTTCAAGAAGCAAAAACAACTCTCTCTTCTCAAACATAAATAATTTGAAAAATTCCTATGCATATACCAAGCACAGCCTGTTCAAGTTCTCCACCTCACATCTTGCACTTCCTGGCAGGCCTGTCTCACTTGTTGAATGTGGGAAATTGGGTTGCAACCCTATTCAGGACATGGTGTTGCTTACTATGTCATCCATCTTCTGTTGGCTGGGATTGTCATGTTCTCGCCAAATGTGAAGAAACATGAAACTATAAAAGGATGGCCCACTCAAGCCTTTACCAGTTGACAGTGCCTTTCCCCAGAGCTAGTGAAAAATGTCACAATGATGAGGGTGAAGACAGAATTTGATAGGCTAAAAAAAAAATGCAAAATTCAATTCATTTTTTAAAGTATGGACTATTTCCAAGTTTTTGCTATATAGTGCATAGCTTTAATCAGTCTCTTTTTTTTAATGAATATAATTCTGTTTCTACTTTTTGACCGTTCCCTGTTACCAAAGTCAAATATCTTGATTTAACCTTAAAAAAAAAATGAACATCGTTCTGAAAGAGCCCATTCTCTTAAAACTGTTATACAAAACTTGCCATCAAGTCCAACATTTAGTTAATTTTATATTGAGCACTTTGTTATACAAATTCAAATATATTTTGAGGGCATATTAAAATACTGTGAACAGATCAGAAAATTAAGAGGGCACTTTTGAGGGTCATCCTATCCAAGAAAAAAAATGACTAATATGTGGGATAAACTATTATAACAACCTGTTAGTTGACTCCTGCACCATCATAAAACATAGGGAATCTGCCGATTTTACTCTTTGTTGAAATTGTTCCTTCTTCAACAGAATGAAATTGGTAGAAATTATTTTTTTTCAACGGTGAAAACATTGAACCTGTGGCTTTGGCTGTTCTCCTGTATCTTTTTTTTTTTAAGCTTGCCTATAACCAAATTCTCCTCAATTTTAAACTATACATGTAAGTGAACATTAGAGAATTCATTGTGTAAAACAAGAATTCTTTAGAAATAGGTTAACAACATTTTATAATATAAAACCTATGTTATTCTGTCGTAAAATTGGAGAAAAGAACATTTGAATATTTATATTGAGTAATTATTAAATTACATAATGAATGCTCGAATAAGAGTTGAACAAAATGATCTCCAATATCCTATCTTCTTCAGAGGGAGAGTAAAGCACATTGTGAAGTTGCCAGAAACACATAAGGATGCTCTCTGATTCTTGTACAGCACCAAAAATAGCTGCAATGTTATCAATGTGCAAATTCAAAGAAAACAGAGCCCAGACACTTGGGAATTTGTAATACTGGTCTTTAAGAAGTAAAGAATAATAATAGAATTTTTTTCATTTTGTTGTAGGTTTTCATTTGTAAGACTTTGTAACGGTATCAGAATATCCATGAACATGTGAGTAAATAAGAAAACCATAGCACAAAGAAATGAAAACATCTTTCTCATGAGAGCCTGCACAATGTCTTCAATCCTCTCATTATGTTTCTATTCTTTAAAACCTATTATACAGTCACTTAGATAATTGTTATCAAAATAGGCCTCTTGGTTGATTTATCTGGAAGACTGGGTCTTATCTTCCTTTGGAAACATACTGCTTCATATTTTAACTTTTCTCTAGGACCTTAATTGTCAGTGATTTGTCACTAAATCATCTACAAAGGACACCACAGAAAAGCTACAGATAGGAATTGGAGTCGGATTAAGCATTTTAATTAATCATCTACTTGTACTTTCAATGACTACATAGCTAGGGGATTTGCCTCCAAGTATATAGTCTGATATTCTTGTGTCAGGATATTTATTCCATGACAAAAAAAGAAAAAAAATAAACCTTCACATGTTAAGGTGCATAAATATTGTGCCATGAAAAACTTAATCTCACTTTCAGCCTGTTCTAGATACCACATTTTGAACTGACAATACTAAACACTTCATCACAAAATAGAGAAGTAAATGTTTTCTATGTTTCCTCATTTGCAAACTTTTTCACATATTGAAGAATTGTGTTGTTTGGTTATTGTTTTTTGTTTTGTTTTTTTTTTCACTTATCTAGGCAGTGACCCTACCATCTTCAACAGATTCACTATTTTGTTCATTAGCTCATTATAGTTACACATTTTAATAAGATTTATTTTCATAACAATTATATGTGCATGGAAAAAAGTCTGTACCATTTCAGTCCCAAGTACTTCCTCAACAGATCCACCTTCAGTGTTTTTCTAATTGATACTCAGTTTCAGGTTTAGGCTTATAAAATCATTTTCTCCCTGTGTTTCCAAGAGAAGATCATATTTCTCTACAAACTCCAAGAAATATTTGTCATAGGATCATGTAGAAAGGTTATTTATTTTCTCATTATATAAATAAGTTGAAAACTAACAATATACTTCATCACATAGGTAAGGATGGCTTGACTTCACAGTAACTGTTTTCTGAACACACACTGCGACTTCGGTAAGTGCTTTGATGGCCTCCAGTCTTTCATTCTGGGTGGGTTGCATTCCATCAATGATATACTTACATTTTGTATTTCATTCAAATGTCACCATTAGGGATGTTGGTTTTTCAGTGTTTTAGGCTTTGAGACCCAACAAAGCCACAGCCAATGAAAACTCATTCTTTTAGTTTCATGCCCAAAATATATCATCATGTAACTTAAAAAGATCATACTTTTTATTGCAATATCAGATGGACTAAGTTTGTTCCCTCCCAGCAGATTAGCCTCTAAGTCCGTACCAATTCATTAAACATGCACATCAGTCACCAGGCTGCAGCATAATTTATTGTAATTAAGCACTTCTGTGTTGGGGAACCCAAATAAGATTGTCCATTATCAGTGTTGTTAATGGTTTTCTGAACAGTTGCCAGTTCATTCACCCCACCCACCCTTCAATAATAAAATAATTTTGACAAAGGGCCCATGTTTCAACATTTTTAATAAAAACAAAATAGAAAAACCATCAGTAACTGAGCAGTAAAGTTTCCTCTCTCTTTCTTCGTTGCCAAAACTAACAGAAAGGAAAATGTCAGTCTGGCACCTTGCCAAAAAAAGAGGAAATTGAATGGTCTCAGTTCTTATTCTTTGACTAGTAGCATTGTGTACACAGAATGCTTGGCTCTTGGGCTCATTTTGACAGAACTGAAACAGAGATAAGAAGTTTTGAGGACTCCATTTTGCAATTTATAGACCTGATTCTGTTTAAAATCTTTCAATACCACATAACAAATCAATGTGATTTAGAAAATAACATTGTTTCTGCCCTTGACATGAGCCACATGTGAACTGCTAAGCTACTATGCAAGCCACAGCTATAAATTTTGGTCACTTGCAGGAGATTCCTTATAATTTGGGCTCAGAATAATTCAAACCATTATCATCATCGTGAATGATGTCTCACTTAATTGTTGTCTGGTAATGAGCTGAAAGGTTTCTCACACTAAAGTATGATACAGTTATTCTCAAATCGATCTCCCAGGTAATTCATTCAGAATGACAGAGCAGTAGCCTCTGTTTAAAAAACAGATTCTCATATATTCCAATCATTAATGTCCCATTCACAGACACTATGAATGTAATCTAAGAAATATAAATATCAGGCACAGACAATGTTCAATTCAGACAGTAGAGAGATACATGGGGAAAAAATGATTGTACCAATTTGTCTTTCTACAGAAAACAACAGATGTATTCTCACCATTCTTACACTTCTTTGGATGTCTTAGTAGAAGAAGCTTGATTGCTCATCACTTTTGTTTGGAAATAGCTGAATTAGTATACTTGGCAAAAAACATAGGTGAGATGTGTGTGTGTGTGTGTGCGTGTGTGTGTGTGTGTGTGTACTGGGTGTCAAACCCAGGAAATAATATGTTTTATATAGGGTGGATATTTGTTTCCTACTTTGTTTTCCTCTTTGTAGTGTACACAGAGTATGGTAATGAGATTCCTCAGCCAGTATGAATCTAATCTCATGTAGAAAGAAATCTAAATTTTCAAGCCCTCCCTTCAGATTCAATTATTCTGTTTCTGGTTTATATATTTTTTTAAAAAAAAGACTTCATGGAATCAGAAAGTATTTGCTATTTTTACTGTTTTAAACATTACTAAAATTCACTATTAAGCTTTATTTGTAATTTAGAGGGAATATTTACCTTACAAAGAAAGGAGTTTGGATTCATGCATCAAAAGCAGGTTTCTACGGAATATTCAAGGACTATATCCTCACAAGCAGTCTCTAGTGGTGCGCATCTCTCTCTCTCTCTCTCTCTCTCTCTCTCTCTCTCTCTCTCTCTCTCTCTCCCTCTCTCTCTCTCTCTCTCTCCCCCCACTGCTTCTCTTTCTTAAAAGTGAAATTTTACCCAAAACTGCCCTCCACTTTTACATTTTCAAGAAAGCAATTCAACTGAGCCAATTTCTAGATTCAGTTTGAATCCCCCTTTATAATAATTATGCAGGATGTACCCAATTGGTTAATAAAAAGTCTTTTTTTGTCCCTCATTCTAGAAATGTAACTTTTAAAATACACACACAATTTACTTTAAAATCTATATAATATTCACAAAACTAAGAATAATCATCAGATTATTTATTCATTTTATAATAATTTCATTTTCCGAATGTATTAGAGATGATTGATATTTAAAGATAATTGCTTATTTAAAATAATAGAAAATTAAACAATAAGGTAGTCTAGAATGTTTGATTTGAAAAGTAAATATTTTAAAAAGTTAACCCTATGAAACACAAAATAGTTGTCTAGGGTTTTGAATTAATCCCTATTCTATTTTGTGTTTTATTTAGAGACAGGGTCTCACTGAGTTGCTCAGTGCCTCGTTAAGTTGCTGAGGTTGATTTTGCTTAAGATCCTCCTGCCTCAGCCTCCTGGGCTGCTGGGATAACAGGCATATGCCAACATACCCAGCTTTTAAAAGGAATTTTTAAATTTAAAAAATGTATAAAAACAGTTTAAAATATTTCTTGCCCCAATTTGAAAATAATGAAAAATTGTTTATAACAATTAAGAAAAGAAAAAGTCATTAAAGGTCATTGAGACCTTTGTGTAATTCAAAATCATTAAAATTTGTTATTGATTGAATTTAAGGTAGGAAAGAGAAGAACATAACTGTCTGAGGTGGAAAAGTAGAAAAAAAAAAAAACACATGAACTAAAGGGACACCCCACAGGTGGGAGAGAAGCCAAGCAGAAAAGTCATTAAGGGGAAAACAGGGTCAAGTCACTGAGAAAGAGAAGTTTAAATGAAACCTGAGTGTTATGCAGCAGTCTCCTAACTATAAATATCTTTGGCCAGGACAAAAGGGGTGAATATGTTGTACTATGGAATAGTCATGAAGAGTTTAGAACATCAGTATATATTATAGAACGCTATATATAACGCAACTAGTTAGAAATGAAGAAGTGACACATGATTGTTGGTGCTTATATCACCATCTTATTTTTAAGTGAATGATCCTGTGGTGCTATTGGGTTTAGGAATCAAAAAAAGAAAGTGGGAACCATGCTTGATTCATTTATACTATTGAGAAGAAAATATAAAAAATATTGAAGTTATTATCATAGTATTCTTGCATGGTACTGAATGATATATAGATTGGAAACAATAGCCAAAGAAATGAGCCTTATAATATAAGTACTTCCATTTAAAACCAGTTAACTATAGATGGATTGTGATTATATGCTCTTTTACATATATATGTGTGTATATTATATTATATTATATTATATTATATTATATTATACACATGTGTGTATAATACATATGAAAAGTATTATGTTAAACAATTATTATGTTTCTTTTATTCTATTGACAGCTAGCAACAATACCTGTTGCTAGCTGTCAATAGAATAAAAGAAACATAATCATATGACCAGTCAGGCCACCACATAGCATCAACTTTTTCGTATTTATTCCTCTAAAAACAGAGAGTTTCCCTGAGTCTTTTTTCTCTAACCTTATCCAACCGTATTCCAAGCATAAGGGTAATATAGTATTGTATTATGCAAATATAAATGCAAATCCCAAGAGTCTTTGCAAGACTGTTTCAGAGCTGGACAAAGATGCTGTCATGATGGCCTGGCTGCAGAGAATGTGGCTTGCTGAAAGGGTATATCTGGAGGCTGGCTGACAGGTAGGATGAAGACTTCTCAGAGGAGCAAATCAGTGCTAAGAAAATAAAACCAATGCTTTCTTATGTTTGTCCTCCTTCCCCACTCCCCACACCACTCCTTTCTTGCCTCTCTCTGTCCCTCTGTTTTTCCTTTTCATCCTTTTAAAAATTATTTTTTGGTTATAGGTGGACACAATATCTTTATTTTATTTTTATGTGGTGCTGAGGATCGAACCCAGTGCCTCACCCATGGTAGGGGAGTGCTCTACCTCTGAGCCACAACCCCAGTCCCCTTTTCTTCCTTCTTTCAACTTCTAAAAAGGGAAGTAAGTTTACCTCCAAGAAATTGTCAGGACTTGAAGCTGCTGACAACGAAGACCCCACATACTCCCCTGACCCTCTAGGTACTTTGATTGAACTAACCAACATCTTCCCCAGGATCAAATGATGAAAAATTATCAATCAATAACACTCTCATAAGGTTCTTCTCTTGCCCTGAATTTTGATGTAACTTCTATATAGTTAGAGGAGGAGGACAGAGCACGTTTCCATCGCCCTGTACCTAACTGGAGCTCTTAATGTTTCTTTGCCTTTTGGCTGTCCCACACAAGTTCCAGCCAAGGACACCAGGGTGGATCTGTGCAGTCACTAATATATTGCAGCACCAAGGGGATCTCCGAAACTAAACTGTGCGGAACTCCATCATCTACCTCCAAGGGATTAGGATAGCGTTCAGTCTGCCAGGATCCAGGACTCTGGTTCCATGGAGTCTAGGTACTAAAAACCTTGTGGTGAACTGTCCCCCAGCTATAATTATGCAAGGTAAAAATATACATGCTATAAATTAGAGTCACAAAATTTTTTTCATCATAATTTGATTTTAATAGTGAGTAACTTTGTGAAAAGCACACCCTAGTTTGTCTGAAATTTTCTTCTCTGACATTACACTTTCCTTTAAAAAGACTTCAATAAATTAGAAGGTTCTCCTCTCCACAGGATCAATTCCTGTGTAACTCTATTTAAAAATTACAGAAATAATTTTAAAATGTAACATTTTTATTTTGAAGTTGAGCTTTGTATCACCAAATTATCTCATGACTTCCAGGAGGAATTATATCCTCTACTAAGGCAAGTTCACTAGAAAATTTACTGTAGTATTTTCTTGTTATTAGATTCCTTTAAATAAAATATTTAAGCATATTAAAAGAAAATGTGTGGGGGAATATTATAAATGCATAAATCCCTTTCCTCAATTTCATTGTATTATCAGTGTGCCCAGCTCCATCTATGATGTGCCACTCTTTTCCCCAGGAGAGTCTGCCGCAGCCCAGCTGGCTGGGCAAAATAAGGGGGGGGGGGAGCGTGATGAGCAACTTGTGTACATTGATACAGTAGGAGTGGGAGCCGTTTACTGTAGGACAGGAGGGGTATATATACATTCCACACAGCTTATCTTAATTAACATAAACTAGATACAGCAGTCAACCAATAAGGAATCTCCACACTTAATGGCTCACTGGCGCCACCTCACAAACCACTCCCCCTGGCAAAATGCCAGGCGCCATCCAGACTTGTTTACAGACTCTAACACAAATCTAGGAATAGATTCTGCTTTTGTGAAATTGCATATCATTTATAAGCAAACTTTAATTTTAATGATCTAAAATATAATCATGGGATCTGAAAGTATAAACTTAAAATATGGAAAATATAATGGGAATTTATCATTGCTTTTCAAGTTCATATCAAGCAAATAAAATCACATAACTGAGAGGAAAATTGTAATAGGTACAAATGAGAGTTGGTTGCAGGTATTATGGAAGAAAACAGAAGGGTGGATGATCAAACTGACATATCCTCCCTAGGACAGCCTGGGCTTTGAATCAGCAATTGTTTTCACTTTGACATTTGACTAAGTTGGGATCTGCTGCTCTAGGGAGCTACTCCAAGGGAAATAATAAAGTCCTACTGTAAAGACACCACACAGGAGGCTCAATAAAGTCGTTCAATTTCTTCAACCTTTTTTCTTCTTCCCATTCCACCCCATGCTGGGCGTATATCATTCTGGAACAGATTCACGTAAAATTTTCCCTCTTTCACTTCTCCCCAGGAGGATTGCAAGTGGGTCAGTTTTCCAGTTTCAAAAAACTTTTGGCAAAACTTAAGGCAGAAATGACAACAAAAATGCCAATCAAACACATAACAGTCAGTCAATAATTTTTGCCTGTGGAGTCACATAGCAAATATAGTGGTTACTTATAACTGTAATGCAGAGATTTAACCCAGATAATAGGAGATTTGCGTGTGTGTTCTGGAATTGGATGTTCACCAGATTGAGGGAGTTGTTTGTTTGTTTTTTCCCAGACCTTCTTTTTACAAAGAGTGTTTGGCAATCCTATATCAAATATTAAAAAAAAAAATCTTGGAACTTTTACTTTTTATTAGCAGAGTTAATAATCATAGGAGCTGCAAATAATTAAACATTTTTCTCAATAAAATTAAAATGTGTTCCAAAAGCTCTTGGCAACCTCTGAAATATCACAAGGAAGTTTTGTTCATTTTAATGTTCTTATAAAAATATAAATTTAATTAACCCCATAGAAATATGAACAAAATTTTAATTAGATATCTTAATGTGCATTATTTAGAGCAGTGTATCACAGACACCCTATGGGATGCAAGGGAGAAAAATAGGCTAACTTTTCTTTGGATCACGTATGTTGAGAGTACAAGTACCAAGAAGGTAAAGATCAAGTCTGTTCACATCTCCTCTCCACACTCCATGTCTAGAACAGTATTTGACAAAGAGAGCAGCATTTTATAAATGTTTATGAAACAAATGAATGGATATTTTACAAACATATCAACATATCATGTATAATACGTAAGGAGTTACAAACATATTAATTATCTCCTCTAATATTAAATTATTCTGCCAGTTAGTAATGCCAACTGCTAGAACCCTGAACGAATTTGTGCATTTCAATGTTATGCATATGTTGTGTGTGTGTGTGTGTGTGTGTGTGTGTGTGTGAGAGAGAGAGAGAGAGAGAGAGAGAGAGAGAGAATTAATGATGTCAGACAAGTTGACTATGACCTAAATATAACCTCTCATCCTTATCTTAGAGCCAGAGAACAGATGCTATTCCTTGTTGAGTATATTGTTCTTTTTCCAACACATACTGTACACTGTAATATCAAGCATCTTAAGAAAATAAACAAATACAAAAGTTCTCTAGGCCCTAAGTACCCTTTACAGCAACTTCCCCTTTCTCTGCTTTCCTGTCTAGCAAAACTTCTCAAGATAACTGCCTGAACTCACTCTAGTTTCTTTTTTAATATATTTATATTTAATTTTTAGTTGCATTTGAACACAATACCTTTATTTTATTTATTTATTTTTCTGTGGTGCTGAGGATCGAACCCAGGACCTCCCACGTGTTAGGCAAGCACTTTACCACTGAGCCACAACCCCAGGCCCTCACTCTAGTTTCTTCTCATTCTCAAAGAAGCTCCAGGTAGGTGTTCATCCTCCATCTTTGTGGAAACCATTCTTTGAAGATCTCCTTTGACATTCTTGTTTCAGCAGCATTTGGCACAGAAAATAATCTCTTCTTCTTTTGAGACACTTTTTTTTCCCCAAGGTTTCAAAGTCCTTGGTTTTCCTTCTGCCACAATGGTCTCTGCTTCTCAGTCTCATTTGCTGGCACCTCCTCATTGGAGATACCTGTCTAACATCTAAAAAAAAGCACCCAGGTCAAGGAAGGAGTCTTTTCTGTATATGTGTTCACCACATTAGCCCTTTGGCTCATCTTTGAAATGACCAAGTTTATTTCTATCTAAGAACACTCTATTTGCTGTCTTTTCTGCCTAGAACATTGCTCTTCCAAATAGCCCTCCTCTCATGCATATCTCTACTTAAACGTCAGTACCATGGAACGATCTGTACTAATCCTTATTTGCTGTAGCCGATTTTTTCAAGGCCACAACTAGGCCCTGATTCTGCTTTATTTTTTTATGGTATTTTATTGAATGACATGTCATATGTTCATTCACCTAAGTTTGTGGTTGTCTGTCTCCCTAACTAGAATGTAAAAGCTTCAGTCATGACTCTGCCTTGTTACTACCAATGTACAGGTGCGTAGAAGAGTGTCTGACATACTACGGAACCCAATAAAGATTTATTGAATGAATAAATAAAGAATAGTACCACATTAAAGATGTATTGTCAGCATATTCCATGTTAAATATGTCAATATCCTCCTTTTATTTACATATTCAATATAAATATTTTGACATCTACAACCTAGTATGGCCAAGTTCTGAGCAAGGTACTGTTGGGTATGCACTGGGTATGTGTTGGGTATGCACACATGTATGTAAGAAGAGGAGGGGGACAGAGTCTAGCGTTACAAGATGTTGTACTTAACATGTATGTACACTATTTATTTACAATGCAAGGAAGAATATGGCAGATGCAACAGATTGTTTGTTTATTTGATCATTCACTAGGCATCTCCAAGTAGCCTGCACTAAGAAAAGTAGAAGCAAACAAAAAAGTGAAAAAGGGGGAATAGCAAGGATGGTGGAAGGAGACGGTCATCATTATACAAAATAAACGTATGAAGATGTCAATTTGGTGTCAACATACCTTGTGTGCAAACAGGGATATGATAAATTGTGTTATAAAGGTGTATTAAGAATTGTAATGCAAAAACAAAGAGAGAGCTCATGTATAATGGCATAATTTGGCGTGAACATACTTTATATACAGGGTTATGAAAAATTGTGCTGTGAATGGATAATTATGAACGTAATGCACTCCATTATCATCATGTATGTAAGAAATTTATTTATTTATTTATTTATTTATTTATTTATTTAAAAAAGTGAAGAAGGGAAACTGCAGAAAATAGGTGTCAGTATTCCAGATAGATCTAAGTCTTGTTCAAGCAGCAGGCTGAACTTGACCTAGAGAGTTAATAATGCACAAGATAACGAGGAGGGTTTTAGTGTACTTTAAAAAAAAATGGAAGAGGTAAAAATGAACTGAGTGACATTTCTAAGCCAAAGCACCTGAAAGAGAGCAGGCTGTGAATAGCTTGTGTAAAGAAGCGTTCGCCTCAGTCACTCCCTAGAGAAGGAAGATATTTTTGTTCTGAATACAGAGTATGTAGCAAAGACGTAGACTCCAGAAAATTTATTTCAGGCGTGAGGGGAAAGAAGCCAAATACCAAGAAAAATATGTTCCAGACTCTGACGATCAGATCAAATCATAATTTTATGAAATACTATGTGGGAGCATCCTGCACGGCTTTTTATCCTAAATTTCTGTAAGACCAAACTAGCCAAGTTTTCATATGGAATTATTGCCCTGATTTGAATCTATAATGGTAGATATTATAGAATTGTCAAAAGAGGTTAGCTTCAATTTTTGACCATTTGCATTCTTATGTGTTTGAAGAATCCCTCCACAAGAATATTTGACTTTAACTTTGAAAACCTTTTCATTTCAAGAAAAGTGTTAAATGTCTTAGAAAAACCACATGGTTTATTATCTGTGACTGTATGAGAAATGCTGTGCTCAGTATTTTTTTGTTTTCACAAGAAATATTTGATTGTTTAAGTGCTGAATAGAAAGTTTTTTTTAAATGGTTATTGGATTGGTCTGGGATAATACCTACTACATAATTGTTTCTACAGAGTTAATTAAAACATTTGGGGAAATTGTGAAGGAAGTCATGGATTTTATTTTCAAGTACAGGGCCGAATTAAGTGTCATATTAGCAAGCTCTAAGAGATTTTCAGCTTGGGTTTTGGTTCTTCCTAATCACCTGAGTACTGATGGGATTGCCTTAGGCAGCTGTGATCTCTGTAATCTTTGTATTCTCTCAGAACAAACTCTCATATTTATTATCTCTCTATATAAAACAAAAGGAACAGTACCTCCCTGTAGTGGGAAGGATTAGGCAGAGCTGGTCATAACAGACACAGAAAGTGGGCTCAGAAGCAGAACACCTATAAATTCACATTTTATTAGCCTGGTTCACATCCTGCTCGACTTCTCTCTCACTCCACAAGAGAAAATTCCTGTTTACTTGTACAATCTCCTTGGGACCATGGAGGAGTATGAATTGTGCTCTATGAAAAGAACTGCAGTCAGATGTGGGAAAAGTCAGCTTAATATGACCTTCGAGGGCTGTACATCTCCTAATCTGAATTCCTCTTAAGAGATCTGCCATCCTCACTCCAATGAACTCAAACAGGAACCTTCTGTGAGCATCAGTTACTTAAAAATTCTACAGTTAATAAACCTAGAAAACTGACCACAGACATGCTGATTTTTAAAATGAAGAGAGACTAGACCAACTAGAGAGTGAAGATAGCTCTAAATTCTCAATATAACTTTTTCTCCAAAACTTAGATATGTTTTAAAACAAAACCAAACCTTCTTTGTTAAATAAGTAAACATTCCTATTCATAGGAGACTAAAATTAAATGGCTATACAAATTAACCTAATGGGGAGGGAAATAGAAGGGAAAAATCTCACAGGTATCAAACCATTCTATCCAAATGTTAGGTGGAATAAGGATGCTATCCTGATCTGAGTTACAAAATGGTGAGGTCCTTAAATACACAGATGGCAGAATTCAAGTAAAAAATTACAAATATATCATCCATCTCTACCTTTACTTAAATTCTTATTTTCAGGTGAAGGGTTCTGTTTGAAATGCTCTGTGGAAAACTGGAAACTATTCAGAACAGCCAACACGGGGCCAGGGGTGAGGGCAGGAACCTAAAGATAATTCCAATAAATTTTTCTGGGAACTGATGTTTTTTTTAAAACATTTGTTTTTTAGTTTTAAGTGGACACAACATCTTTATTTTACATTTATGTGGTGCTGAGGATCGAACTCAGTGCCTCAAACATGCTACTACTGAGCCACAACCCCAGCCCCTGGAACTGGTTTTGAAAAGCTTTAAAGAAAATGGTAGACAGTCAACTGTCAGGGTTAGTTTACATTCGTTCTGATTTTAACATGGGGGTTAGACTATTTCTTGAGATCTCTGGACTCTTTCTATACTTATTTCATTAATAAATATATAGCTTATCTTATTCCCAAAAGTACTTATAGATGCATGGTAAAATAAAAATGTTTAAATTAGGGAAAATAGGGAATAGAGAAAACAAAGCTTGTATATTATGAAGAAGCCCAAGAATATGAACTTAAGATAAATGTATACATTTACATATGTAAATATATATACACATTTATACAAGTAGATGTACATGACAAATGTATACATTTTTGCAAAAGAATTAAAGTTGTAAAAAAAAAGAATTAAAGGTTGCTCATAAATTCAGCTCTGAGTCTTCTATCAGATTCACTGAAGTGAGAAATATGATAAGGTATAAAATTATGCTGTATAAGATAAAAAAAAATCCTACTAACTATCCTAGAGTCTAAACAAAATTCTCCCAAAATTCTTCATAGAGGAGATACTTGGGAATTGTAGGGGCATCATCCCCAATAATATCCCTGCATCACACAGACAGCTCCACAGAGCTGTTTTTCACTGTGGCCGCCCCACCATTTTCACCGGGGACTTCATGCCGAAGTGCAGCTTAGCAAATGCAATTCAGAAGGACTGCCAAAACCACACAGTCTAAGCCCACAGCTTTCTGATTGCCTAGCTTTATTCAGTGATACATTTTTAAATACTATTTAGCAACCCGCATGGACTGGGCTGTGCATCCATTGTGTTATCTTTTCTAATATAACTTCTTAAAAACCAAGTTTTGATAAGAGTTGGGTTGCAAAGATTATATTGTCTGGCTATCCTAAAGCCTAGGCATTGCATCCAGCTGATTCTGATTGACAGCTGATCCAATCCCAACATCCAAAATCACCCCATTAGAACCTCTGAGATATAGCCTGAATTACTTCCCATTCCAACTCTATGGGAACGTGTACCATGACAATAATATTCAGACAACAGTTCTGGTTGTGATAAAACACATACATTATAACACAATACAATGACACTAAAGTTTAAGCTCCTCAAAATGGGGAACCTTTGTCCATTTTCTTTACTGTTAATAGAACTAACAGTGGCATACAGTTGATACTCAATCAGAATTTGTTAACTAATGAATGGATGAATAGACAAATGAATGATCTTAGTGATTTCAAATAACTACTCTTAGCATTTTCAAAGTAAGTAATAATAAAAATACTATTGGATTTCACTTTAAGAATAATCTCTTCTTAATATTAACTGGCCAGAAAATGGTAATGAATGAAACTCCTATAATCAATGATGAACTAATCATTGAACATACACATATTGTTAACAAAGAATATATTCATACTAGGAGACATCTTTATTGTCTATAGATAATGCATTATGTATATTGGATTCAAGAATGCCTGATATTAACTTGGAGGTCCCCCAAGAATTCATGATCCCTAGGATGGGAAACAGTGGATAAAAATTTGGCCTTCATTATTTTGGCCCTGAAATTTGTCTCAGAGGATATTTCAGGTTTCCCACCAAAGTCATTGAAAAATGGTGTGATTGAGTGCATGGCATGTTATCTCCACAGACTCACATTTGAATCATGGCCCCACTGTGTTCTGGTTGAAATGTACTTTATTTCTCTGAAGTCTCTAAAAAGAGCATAATTGTATCCACATCGTGAAAACATTGTGAGGATGTAAAGAGTTTCACACGTAGTAAGAGCCCTGTAAAGAGCTCCTTTCTTTCCAAGAGATGCTGGATGGATGACAAAAATTGATTCATGAGACCCTTCTTGGTTTTCTCCATTTTATCCATCTCATAAGAAGTTTTTCTGTTCCCTATGGCAAAAGCACCTGTAACCACAGCATTTGAAATCGTCTGATCTGCTAGGGATGGTGTATTGCCCCTGATTCTTACAGTGTCCTTACAAACACTGAAAGCAGGTTCTAAATAAATTTCCTATCTGGATCTCATAGAGAGTTCATGAAGCTCTTCCTATAAGCAGTGTCCTGAACCAGGGGTAGAACACAAATGAAGAATCAATAAAAGATGCAAATATTCTTTTTTGTTATTGTCACATTTCTTCATAAATACTATACTCTGTCACCTACTTCCATAGCAGGCCAGAAGGACGAATAGCAGCCCTGACCATTCCCTGGTGACACATTGACAATCAATATGATACTGATGAATGAGCATTGCTTTAATGTTTTTGTTCAATATCTTATTTAGGATTTTCCAAAAGAAAATCTAAACAATCAATGTGCCTGTAGTGTGTCTGTAACAGGGATTCAGGGATTCTTTTATCTTTTCATTGTCTTGCAGCCCCAGACAATCGTCTCTTTCTTGGAGCTGTTATTGACATTAATGCAAGTATTTCTGACAAGTGGAAAATCTCCTTGTAATTAAATTTCTGTTGTACTTTAATGTTTGTTCCCTAAAGAAAGTTCCTGTTAACAGATTTCAAGCTGTGATAATAATATTTTCTTCCTATGTTATCAAAAGTCGTAATCTGTTTTCTTTCCTGGAACAAACTCAAAGTAGCTGTAAGATTTAAGACAAAACTGGAAAAGGTTCCCCACCTAACCCCCTAAAGTTTGAGTGAATTATTCTTGAGAATCAATTTAGAGTTTCAACAGAGTGACAGAGACTGTTAGCAAACCTACTGTAATAACTTGATTTAGAAATTAAAGTCTCCGCAAATGTCATAGTCTAGAATCGGCTGACTTCTTCTCAGGTAGATGGGGAAGTAGGGGAGAGGTACATCAGAGGAATGTGTGCGTTAGAAACCATACAGCTGGGCTCAGTGGTGCAAGCCTGTAATCCCAGCAGCTTGGAGGCTAAGACGTGAGGATCACAAGTTCAAAGCCAACCTCATTAACTGCAAAGCAAAACAACTCAGCGAAACCCTGTCTCCAAATAAAATACAAAATAGGGCTGGGGAGGTGGCTCAGTGGTCCAGTACCCCTGAGTTCAATCCCTGGTACCAAAAAAAAAAAAAAAAACAACAACAGACATAGCCTTCTATACTCAAGTTACAACTTTTGATTATGATAGAAATAAACTCTGAGTATAATTTTATTGAGTTCAGTTTTTCCTGTTTATTTTTGGTTTTTGAATATTTTTCTTAGGAATTACCTTCTTAGCTTAGAAACAAACTGATAAATAATACACTGATCAGAATAAAACTTCACTTCCCCCAGCTAATCACCTTTGAGCCAACTATGTGTGATACCAAATTCCTTCATAAATAAGACTAAGTTCAACACAGATAAAAGTATGCTATCTTAAATCCTTTTATTTGTTATTCTCATATATGTTGAACTTTTTATTACTTTTGTTTTTTTTTAAAGTAAAACCTTTCACATAAAACAAACCACCTTTTGTTTTCAACTCCAGCTAAGTAACTGGTTTCTATAAAAAGTAAGAATATAGTAAGTAAAATATTTAGAGAACAAAAATTTGTTGTCCCGTCTGTACTAATCAGTATTTAATAAAACATAGATATTATTATAAAAAGTGCTGCCAAAACAACTAAGCATGCAGAAGTTTCATAAATTTCAGCCTTTATCTAGTATAGCTAAGCCAGCCAATACTCATTTATTTCTTACATTATATCAAAGTGACAGAGTACTCACACCAGTGGGAGAACCATGGACGCACTCTAGTCTTCAACAAAGCTAGGATGGGGGTCATTCCTTGAGCTGAGGTAGGAGACATCTCTAGAAACTTAGGGATTTATTTATCCCATGAAAACGACGGCCTCTGAGAAGCTAAATGATTTCATCAAGGGAGTAGGGGTCCTTACACTAGAATAAGAACTTTAGTCCCTTGAATTCTAATCCAAAAGGCTGTATCCCAGACTTTCCCCTCATTAGAGATATTACATCAGAGCCTTTTTATTCCTAGGTGTTTTGCAGCTGTGTGAATGGAGAATCCATATTGCCCAAATGGAAAACAAAGTGTTTTTGTTGTTGTTGTTGCTGTTGTTAAGTACTGCCACTTCTTCCTTCTACCACATCTGCAAAACGGTATCACAGCTCCTGTGGAGATACACTATCAACTGAGTATGGATGCCAGAAAAGTATACCTCTAGAACTTTTGATGAAAGGGGGATTTATAGCTTGTCACAAGTCACTTACATGGCCAAGTGGTAGGATAGTTCCGAGACTTCTGGTTTTCGTTAATAGATAACGTTATACAACTTGTTCCCATTTCAAAGATGAATTGCCTATTTGTAATACTTAACCTAATAAAAATAGATAAATAAAAGGCTCAGAGGTCCCTCACTCTCAAATGGACCTCTTTGGGTTATTCTCACTTTAGGCAAAAGATGCTTTCTTCAATGAAGACAGAGTATTAGCAGCAGAGGAGGTTCTTTATAGGGGTGAAGATGAAATAAGAATTAGCACAGGCTTTACTACAAATATTTGACAAATTAATTTTGCCACTATCATTATTAAATAAATGATTTGTTAAGGAAACAGTTACAAGTATTCATCACTGAAATTTTACTAAGTTAGTCCTCGTTCTAGGCATTTAATGATTCTCTTTTGAAAGAAAAAAAATGTAAATTCCTAATTTACTAATACCATCATAAAGGCAGATTTCAGTGTTACCTGATCAGTTAATCATCTTATTTTTTATTTTTTTTTCAAAAATTATTGAAACTATTGTATTTACAAACCTATGTACAAATAAGTCAGAAAAGAAAAAATTTGGGGGGCTCTCATAAAATGCATGTTCTATATGTGGTAAAAGTTGTTACCAGTCTTAGAGTGTACATCCAGTATGTTAAATATTCAGTCACACAAGTAAGTCTTTTCCAAAAACATAAAATATAACCAATATAAGACAATAATGGAAAATAAGGATATGAGAAGTATGGTTAATGTGTGAAGAGAGCACCATTAAGTCCTCTAATCTCTTTAGAAGTTAGTCATGAGCTTGTCTCAGAGTCTTCTAACAACAAATGCAAAGAAGGTAAAAAGTTGTTATTACATTACCACAAGGTTTACATGATAGAAACACTCTGGCTGTCAAGGATAGGAAAAGTGATTTTTATTCACCTAACACTAGTGGTTACTATAATTCTGCAAACACATTTAATTCAGGAAACAAACTCAAACTTTTTAGGAATAGCAACAAATAATAACAGTAAAACATACAACTGGTATATATATGAGAAATTCTCAGTATTAATTCTCATACAAGTATATGAGGAAATACTCAATATCACTAAAGATTTAAAAAATGCTGATGAAGATGCAGAGAAAAGTGAATTCATACTCTGTTGGTGGGAATGTAAATTAGTACAGCTATTCTGGAAAACATTACAGAGAACCTTTTAAAAACTAAAATAGGATTACCTTATGACCCAGTATTCCACTACTGGGTCTATAGGAAATGAAATCATTATACTTGCACATCCATGTTTACTATAGCACTACTCACAATAGCTAAGATACAAAATAAACCCCATCAGCAGATGAGTGAATAAAGAAAATGTGGTATACATACAGAGTGGAATATTATTTAGTCGTAAAAAGAATAAAATCCTGACATTTGCAGCAGCATGGAAGGAATTGGAGGTCATTATTTTAAGTGACATAAACCAGACACAGAAAGACAAATTCCACATGTTCTCACTCAAAACTGGAAACTAAACAGTCCATCTCATGGAAGAGCAGAGTGGAATAGTGGTCACCAGAGACCTGGAAGGAGAGAGGAAGAGGGACAGAAAGAAGTTAGGTAAGGGACACCAAAACAGTTAGGGAAAATGAATTAGTTCTGATTTCCTGTCACATAGTAGGCAAACTGTTGGTTAAAACCATCAGTGATATATTTCAAAATAACCAGAAAAATGACTAATGCTTAAAAAAAATGGAAGGGCTTACTATCCTAATTTGATCATTATACAACTGTATACATGTATTGAATTATCACAGTGTACTCTAGAGAGATATTAAAACATTATGTCTCAATAAATTAATAATAATAATAATAATAATAATAAAAACAGAAATTGCTTAGGGAGGAATGAGAATATAGTCAAGAAATAACACTCTACTACGAGACGTCAGAAAGCCACTTACATTATGTCTCAGCATTGTTACTTAAAATGCTCATTAAATTTAATATTAAAAATAGTATCATATTATAGTATTTTGGCCACATTGTAGTTGCAAGTTCATTTCTCCTAATTGATTTATAATATTATATGCATTTCATTAGAAAATTAAGGCTTGCACTGTTTTTGTAAATCCTGGTTTTATTTGAGGCATGCCACGTTATGATATGAACTTCTGAAAGCACTTTGTAAAACAGCACCTTCTGAGAAGAATTAAGGAATATTAAGATTTAGAGATTTTTCTTGGGGAAAATCTATTCTTCAATTTCCTTCCCCCTCTCTCTCTTCCTTTTAAAACTGGGTCCTAAAAAGTGAGAGTTGACTTTGCTGATATCTAAATGTTGAAGAGTTATTAAAGTATTTAAGGAATCATATTGGCTTTACAATATAAAACAACATAATGTTTGGGTGTCCCAAACAACCATTTAATGCATTAAACATAACTTTTAAGCCAATATTGCACATAAAATGTGATAAGCTCGAAATTATGTATATTCCAAGAATTTCTATAATAGATAAGTCTATTAGTAAAAGAGAGTAAATATTTTTTCTATGTGGTTAGGGAAATGAAATAAAGAGCCCAAAGTATATTACCACGTCATCTGCAATCTAAATTTACATGATCAATTGTCGATCTATGTGAGTGACTTCAACTATATTCTCTATGTTAGCTTAAATGGAACATACATTTAGGGGAAATTCATCTTTTCATCACATAGCTCTTTCCTTAATTCTTGTTTAGGTCTTGACCAAGCAGGATAACTTAAGAACATCTCAAAATAGAGATACTCTCCCTTGATCTTTTACTACCCAAACTTTCCTTTTATTTACTTATTTTGAGTGAAGAGATTGGAGAAAAGGACTAATCATTGCTAATGAATTTGGTGCTGGTGAAAAATACCAGATGGGCAGTCACAGAGACTGAAGTTCTTTTATTTGCAGGCAGAAAAAAAATATTTCTCTCTGTAGTTCTGAGTCCAGATGCAACCTGGAGTTCAGAGTTATCTGCATTTCCAGACCTGTACAATTTCTCCTTCATTAATCAGTGTTTTCACATTTCATCAGGTATCATTTCTGATAGACATATTCTGGCTACACAGAAATCACTATTTCTCATTACTCATTTCTCAGACAGCTTTTGCAAGAATAGGTGTTTCACATCAGCTGTGTCTCTTGGCATAAAGGTTCTATAGTAGTGAAAGAAAATGACTTAAGAACAAACAATCTAACATGTCTGATGATGTGTTTTGTTCTTTTGTTAGAAGGAAACAGCAGTGGATCTATCACAGCAAATTTTGTATAATTATTTCTTTAGAATAGTGCTAGTCACCAGAATTCTGAAGGACAGCTTGTTATTTCCAAAGAAAAGCCATGACCCCAGAGATTTAGATAACTTGGCTAAAGTCAGCCAGATAGTAAACAGAAAGGATCATAACAAACCCGGAGTCTGTATGACCATAAAGTCTCTATGTCACCCTGTCTCCTGGCTGTCAAATCCACATCTCCAGACCAGACCAATAATCTCATTTCCAAGTGTCTCTGAGATATTTTCAGTTTACTCTTAGCATGTCGAAAATTGAATCTGAATACTTATTCACTAACCAGCTTCCATTCTGGTATTTGTATCACTGTTATAAATGCTTTTTGGAATCACAATTAATTTTTCTATCATTTACATCCCCAGTATTCAGGTACTCAATCTTCTAGTTTTTTCTTCAAAATTCCTTATGATTTTCAACCACAATGGGGATTTTTAAAAAATATAATATTTCAAAATTAAATATTTCTTTGAATATTATTATGTCTCTACATAGCAATCAAGACTGGAAGATATTCTCTAAAGCGAAAATTTTTGTATTTGTGCAGAGAAATTAGAAGTAGTATTTCTCATTTCTTCAAAATAATCCTTACTACTTTATTGTTGCAAAAAAAAAAGATGGAAAATCCCCAGTGATACAGCAATTTCTCCCTCTACTTTTCTACGTCTTCAGCTTCTTGTCATTAAGCTTGCCATAAACTATGTAGTCTCTCCAGGCTAATCTGCAAAGCTTTATCCAGTTGATGTTTAAATAAATATATAAAAAACAAAGATTAGATAACACCTAAAAAGCCTTTAGGAAGTTGTTCTATGTCTAAAACACTGCTAGAAAAATAAAAACTCTACAATATCTGGCTTTAGGTTTTGTGTTCAGTATCACTTCTCTAAAATGAGCACATTGCCCCAGCTAGCCATGATATATTCTTATTTCCATCCTACCTTTAAGTTTGACAACCACTGAATTTTGCTTTAAAGGATACCTGGTGATTGAGCATGGAGTTTCCATACCAGGTCCTCAATAAGCCCTTCTACTAGCCTGACTTCCTGTTTCCTTCCTGCCTTGGATACAAAGTATCCACAACACATTAAAATGCTGTTTACTTAATACTGTCTTCTGTTATTCCCTTAGTATTTTCTTAAGTTTTTTTTTTTTTTTGAGATCAAGAACCAGGTCTTAGAACCCTTCTTTTAGTTATGTAAGAGAATTCATCAAATTGAAAAGGATTAATAAATTTCTGTTGATTTTTTATTTGCTATTAATACTGCCTTTGACAACAGACATTTAAAATATATATGTGTATATACATATTTATGTATACATACATGTATACATACATGTATACATAAAGATATATATACCTACACACACATAGCATATATAAACACATAATGATGTGACTTTTCAAAGATTGCATGAATTTTTCCTAAATTTATGAATATATTAACATTTTAGAAAAATTTTAAAAACTCATATAAAACATAAGCTCCTAATCATCATAGGTTAGGTTTTGGATTCATGAAAACTACAATATTTTCTATCCAGATGACTTCAGGTTAAAAATATATAATTATATTTTAAATTTTGTGTTCTTAATAATAATAATAATAATAATAATAATAATAACCTCAGTATTTTTGCTGGTATTTAGATGCAAACAAACCTGACAGCCTATCATTAAATTTTCCCAGAATCATGAACTCTCAGAAACCTATGTTCCCATTTAAAGTAATTGTTAAAAATATACCCACTGCATAATAAAGTTAAGCACTGTTTTTATATATTTAATTCCACTGAAGCTATTATAAACTGTTACAAAATTTAAAAATACACTGACAAATATTAGCACTTCAGATATATCTAGTAAAGTTTACACAACTGAGAGAAAAGGAAATGAGCATATTAAATATAAAAATATCAAAAATGAACAAAAAACAAATTTGCTTTTCCACAAGTGATTTTTAAAAAGCATCAAAATTAGGTAACTCATATTGAACTTTCTACTCTGGATTACAAAATTTTGATGGAGTAAAATGCAAAGCAAATAAAGGGAAGAGAAATACCTAACATTTATTACAAATCTGATTTTTTATCATTTAAAGAGGTCTATTCCTTGGACAAGTTAATGAATACCTCTGAATTCCCAGTTTCTTCTAAAAAAAAGATAATTCTTATCTGTAATTATTATGAGAACTAAATGTGACATAATATATGAAATATAGAACGATGAGCAGATACACATGATTCATCAATACTTTTGTTGTCTTTATTCGAACCATAGGATTCTGAAATAACAAATGGCCCGAAGCTGGGGCTGATTTATTCTTTATTTGCTTGCCAGAGCTCAGTGTCCAGCTCTAAAAGAATATGCATCATTTCTAAGTGGAAGAACATGGCCTCTGTTTCCAGGTTATTCAGCACTTACTTATGCCAACCTCCTTGCCAGTTAGTCTGTTTCTTAACCGCTGCTTTCTTAGCAGCTTCTGAGTTCCTCAATCCTCAGTACTTAATTCTCCTCTTTTTAAAACTCTACATGTATGTATATATATATATATATATATATATATATATATATATATACATACACATATGTTCCTTCATTTGTTTTTTCTGCAATGTGATAATGCATCTGCCTATAGATACCTAGGATGGCCTAGAACTAGGATCCAACTTGACTTTTATCCATAAACATTATCAGTTTTTGTGATCTGCACTCCAATTTTCTACTTTTTAAATGATAAGTGTCCCAAAAGCTGGGATCCCATCCTTCCCAGGACAACTTAGTGAAGTCTGTCTCAAGTTGATAAGAAAAATGCCAGTATCTAGGAAGCTCAATATGGCTAGTTCCTTTTCTCCCATTAATTCCCATGGCATGGCCATAGGAATTAGGAGGCAAAATAAGAGTGACCAGAGTTTGTAGGTATTTAGGAGGTTGAACATTTGAATCACCTAGGAAGATTTGATAAAATACTTCTGCATGGTGCTGGCCCAAAAGAATTAAGTCAAAATTGGCCGAGTCCTGCTGCCCTGAAAGAAGTGGAACTTTTTCTCCCTGAGGCTTCCATGCATTTTTAATGACACAGCCACCTCCCTAGCTTCTGTCTGAGCAGATTAGGTTTCAGGTCCTTGATGTCTTAGATTTTAAAATTCCTGAACAATAACATTATACATACTCGTTGCCTAGGTTCTGAGGGAAATTCCTTGGCAGAGGCTGAGGCAGATGCTAAAACAACAGGTAATGTAAAACTTTACAAGTTTGATTGTCTTCCCCACCCCCATCCCCGCCCAAGACCAAATGGATCAAGAAAGTGCACTTTGGAAGGTTAATTTAATCCATGCTTTTTCTTTGTAATAATAAAACCTTATCTGAAAATTGCTGTGGAACTTTTGCGAGTCCCTCTAACCATTTTGAAATGTCAGCAAAGTAGAAAACGAAACTACGTATATACCAGAGTGATAAAACATGCAAGCTTCATATGTAGTCTGTCTCTATTTTTTTTTTAAGGATCTAATGGTCTCTTCAAGGTGCAATTTAAGGAGCTGATATCAATTCATGTTACTTGAGCTATGTTTACACTAAGATTTAGTTTCCTTTCTTAAGTACTTTAAACTTAGTAGCTTCAATGATGCTCAGTGAATCCAGACACTCAATAAATGCTTTTTGATGATGATAATGATGGAGTTGTAACAGGGGTGTTCTTGTCTTTACTTCCACTTAATGTCTCGCACACACGTTGTCTTATCAGTGTGCTTTTTCTTAAAATTGGATAATGTAGATATTGTTAGCCTGCTTCTTTGTCTTCATTTTTTTTTTAAATAGAAACAAACCCTTTAAAAAATCTGCAGTTTCTTAAACCAAGTTAGATCTTCTATTCATGGGACAGGTAACATGAAGAAACTCCATCCTGCTGGGTTTTGTTCTATGCTTGTTTTCCTTTGCCTGACTCCCCTGATCTTCCTAAATACTTCTATTCAGGCTGGGTTCCCACAGGTAGTGCTATGAAGTGGAGTTTAGGGTCAGGGGCCACTGGGCTAGCTTTCATGTATGTAGCTCTAACTGTAACCCAATGCATCCCTTTCCCCTGAGCAAAGCATTTGTCTGCTCAGCATGAATTGTCTACATGCAGAGCAGGGTAAGACCCTGCAGACCCTTTGAGGGCTGACATTTGGAGAGTTAAAACTCACATGTGAAGTGACATTATATGACTTTAGATGAGAAAATAAAATACTGAAATATTGCTAGCACCTCATTATGCTTTGGAAATTCTAATTGGCTTAAGTTTTCAAAAAGGAAGTCCCTATGTGAAAAAGACGGTCATCCATAGCTAGTTGTTGTTGTAGTGGCTTCCCTATAAAACAAAGACTAGCTAAAAACACTACACAGACCCCTTCCAATCAAAGAGCTGGAGCTTGAAAAAGTTAACTTGACTGCCTGATTCTGAAGTTCTCATTTTCTTTGCCAGACAGGTTCAAAAAGAATGTCTGTTTTCATTTCATCAAGCTTAAGCCATACATAACATCCTTTCCCACTATTTACTAGACTACAGCTATCAAATGAAGATATGATGTCTGTGTTTGGGTTAGTTGCTTTAAATTCTAATGACCATGATGTAATCATAGTAATCAAGAAAAGCTCCTCTGTCCTTAGATTCAGGTCCTTTGCCATTGGCCTAGCACACATAAGCCTTTTCATTAAGCTAACCACAATTTTGCCTAATTTGTAATTATCAGTAAGCTTGCTTTACACAGCATTGTGTCCCCAAATTAAAGCTTGTTCCATTGGTTTTGTGTTGTGGTAGTGGCTGTTGTTCTGACAGAACAGTTTATAAATATTTGGATAAGACAACTTTATCAGCAGAACACTTTTTACTATACTGATGTGTTTGTACATTTGAGTGTTTCTTTCAAATTGTGTCTTTTATTTTTCAATTTGCCCAAGTAAATGTTTAGAGAAACTTGGAAGTTTAGAAAGAATTAAATTGAAAGAAAAAAAAAAGATGGAAACTACTAACTATACATGTAAATATAATTTTTTTCTTAAAATCTTTATGACTCTGTGTTTTAAAACAATAAATGTTCCTATAAATAAGATGGAAATCATGGAAATATTCCTAGGATGAGGAAAATTGAGCTATTGTGAAGAAAATGCGACTATATCCCTGTTTTAAGCACCAGATTTTGAGAATTATAAAATTATTCTTTCAGTGATTCACTAAAAGGAAACCGTAAGATCTCCTTCATCCAGGAAAGAAATTTTAATTTGGGAATCAAGGACCACTAAATAAAAATAATCATTTCTAACTAATAGAATGTTGCTACTCAAACTCACATAACATCCATTTCATCAGAGATACCCTGAATAACATTAGCATTTAGTTCCATTCCTGACATATACTGAAATTTATGAAAATCTTCTGAGTTTGAATACCCTTATGTTTATGTTGCACATATGGGATAAATTTGTGGATTTTTTTTTAGGTTGCAAGGTGAGTAGACTAAGGGAAAGAGGAAAATGGTTCCCTTGCAAGGACCAGGCATATTTAAACTAAGACCAGATAAGCTTTCAGTAGTGTCCTGGGAAAGTGATAGAGAACACTCTCTCCCTCTGTGAGTCTCTTTTATACTGATGTTTTGTGGGGGAGGAGTTCTGTTTTGTTCTGCAGTGATGAGGATAGAACCCAGGACCTCCTGCATGCTAGGCAAGAGTTCTACCACCAAGCTACACTCCCAGCCCTTCTCCTTCTTTTGAACTGAAAATGATGACCTATTCAAATAGTAAAATGAATAATTTTTTCTATACAGTATGAAAATCTGACTATGGAAAACTCTGAACCCTCCAATTCCCCAGTGTAGATAGATGACCATGACCAACCCTCACAGGATACCATACCACAAGGTTAATTAACTAACCTAGATTCATTAATCACCAAGCTGTTTGAAGTTAATGGGTTGCTACATATCTTCTCATACAATCGTCTTTTGGCAGTTACTGTTTCATTTCCACCAGTTAAAATCATTCATGAAAACCAATAAAAAGGAAGATCAGCAGTATTATTTCAGTTTATTTAAGTAAAACTCCCTTGAGAACTTTTTTCTGATTGGTCTTAATTAAATAATAATTTAAGTGGCTAATATGAATATGACCAATAAAGAAAAAGAGTTTCAATGTTACAATAGTGATTTTTTCCCCCAAAGAATATAAGGGGAACAACAATTTTGTTAGGTGGGAATGGTGAAATTTGAAATAAAACACAATCAATATGATAAATACAATAAGGTGTTTAGGTTAATTGGTGTGACTTATGTCTATTATAAAAAGTTGTGGTGGAAGCCATGCCTATTAACCTTTAGCCCTGGAGCCTTATTTAACAGCTAACTTGCTTACCAGCAGGATACTTTTGTGATTTCTTAGTTTGGTCTGAGCATAGAGAGGTAAGTCCTGACAGTGTCAGTGCAGAAAACAAAATTTTTTTTTCCCTTGAAGAATACATTTTCCATAGCAATTAGTTCTTCTGGGGAAATTCTAATGTACTAAGAAAAATTACCATTTTGTACTTAAAAGAACTAAAGAAAAAAAAACAATTATGAATTTGTTTTAACATTATTAAATTTTAAAATGCACAATTTTGAAGAACCACTGACTACCAAATTGGAAAGAAACATGAATTATATATGCATGTTTTTAATCATTGTTAACTTCAAAGAAATGTACATTATATACTTACGTAGGTATGTATGCATGAAATCAAGATGCAAATTGATATAAATTGTGTTAGTTCTTAGGCATTGTTTTAAATGTAAATAAATAAGTTTTTAACATTGAGATTCAGCAACACCCTGGAAATAAATAAAGCTACTCTTCCATGACAGAAAACACGAATTTTGATTCTCTGTCCTAAGGAGATGCAGATGATGTGGGCAATTCATTTAGATTTCTGTGGCGCCATGGGTTATTCTGCCTTATGATATCATTTCTATCATTCTGATGATCTGTTATTTAGTGTATTATATGTTTAATTTAATTTTTAAATGTTTATGCACTATACTACCAATGATATTGTAATCTCCTATGGGAATGGATCCCGGCAGCATCTAATACAATTGCCTTGCATACAGTGGCATCTTAAGGAAATGTCTGTGGTCTTGGCTTGACTTAAAGCTTTTACTCTGAAGGTTTGGTTATACTTAAAAGAAGCAAGGGGTGGGGGAACCTCAAACATCGTAAAGAAAGGAATGGAGCCAGGCAACACAAATGAAGAGTTTGCAGCTGTATTTGAAGAGGAGGGAACATAAGGAAATAGAATGAAAAATGAGGCTGAAAATACAGGTTTAGTGGGTATCACGGAGGGCTTGGGCATAAAGCCCAAACTTATCCTTTGAATGTAGCAGTCAGAAACACAATGACAGGGGCTGTGGTTGTGGCCCAGGGGTAGATCACTTGCCTGGCATGTGTGAGGTACTGGGTTCAATCCTCAGCACCGCATAAAAATAAATAAATAAGATAAAGGTATTGTGTCCATCTACAACCAAACAAAAATTGAGAAAAAAAGAAAGAAAGAAAGAAACCAAGTGTCAAAAAGAGCCAAGAGTTAAAAAGGCATGGGCATCTAGTAGAACTACACTCAGCAGTGATAGTAATGTGGCCAGTGGCAAAGTGAACTGTCATCTCAAACATCCAAAACTCAGCACAAGCCATTACTGACATTTAGGAAAGTAGATACAGTGCTGCCAGACCTCTAAATCTTTTCATCAATATCCAGAAATCCATTATATTGTGAAAATAATGGAAATTTAAAATAATATTTTAGTTTTTAAAATAATTTCATGGATCAGATAAAACATATCTACAAGCTTAATATGACATAAAGACTATTAAATAGTTTACGTCTTCTATGTTTACAAAGAAGAGCTATGGGAAGCATCAGAAGGGAAGTTTTTACTGCCACTTCCTAAATGCAATAAAAGATGTGCTATGACATCACTAGACAAATTTGGTCATTCAGGAACAGTGATGCTGCTCAGTAGACAACCAGCAATTTTAGCAATGGATGCAGAGCTTTGCTCAAAATAGGGTGGATCAGTAGTCTTCAAATATGCTGGAAAAATGTAGCTCGTTTAGTTAGCCTTAAAAATAAGCTGATTTTCCCCTCTTAATCCCCACTTACTGCTTAGTGGGGAAAAAATTCAAATTCTAGCTTTATCCAGTTTAAAACTCATTCGGTTCATGTATGAAATGGCCTCTTTAGCTGATGTTTCATTTGGTAACCCCTACACCAGGCCTCTCTCTAAACTGATCTCTACACATACATTAGCTTTGTACACTTGTTAATAGCATAATGCTCCCAAACCATCTGATTTCTGGACATCCTATGACTTCCATTTCTAAACTGTTTCTACACTCCCAAATTGATTACCTCATTATCCACTCAGTAATCCATTTTTTGGGTGGAGATGCCAATCTTGCCTCCCAGGAACAACAGCCATCAGACAAATGAATTTCTCCCCCTCTGTTATTACATTTCATACCCAGGTCTCTGCTGGTGTCCATCTGCATCCTAGTCATATATTTAGAAATGCAAAAAAAAAAAAAAAAGCATATCAGAATCTCCAAAATACTATCTGCTTTATTTAAGTATTGTTGAGAACTATAAAAATCAAAATTTAATGAAGCTACATTCCCTTCATCCCAAACTCACAAAACTTATTTTGCAAATCCTTTTTCTCCAGGTTTATTCCAAGGCAACATTTAAAACACCCAGATTTACACATTTCAGGTCTCATATAAATATGCTGTGAACTTTTTCTGATACTGGGGAACATGGATTCTGAGGCTTTGAGACATATTGAACTATTTATCTTTTCATTCTAACTAATTTCTACTCTCTGAATCTAGAAGGTCTTCAAAACACAAAATGATTTAATACAAATGATGTCATGCTATGTGTGCATTTCAGGCTTTTCCTTGCCAAAAGTTCCACTTTAAAAGAAAAGACTTTAAAATAAATAAATAAATAAAATAATTCTCAGAAGACACTGATGAAAGCTATTTATATCCCTCTACTCCTCCACTACTCAAAATGGAAACCTCCTCTTGAAAACTTGTCAACAAATGTTTTGGCCTAGTAAAGTGTAGTAAAACATCCTTTTCATTTAATGTGTAATAATCAACAACAATGTTTGAATCCATTGCCACCACGGAAGATGCATCTTCTCTGATTACGTAAATGAAATCAACATTTTTAACCTCAGTGTTTTCGTGTTGCTTCAGGAAGATGTCAGCAAGCTAAGATCACCTGTTAAAGGGTTTGAAGTTACTGTAGTTACTGTATTTCTTTGAAGTGCATTTACGTATAGATTTAGATTAGGTGGAGAAATTGGTGTCTCATCTAGTGATTGAACAGTGTGTATGTTTCTTCACCGTGGGATGAGAAATTAATTTTTTCAAGATGAAAAGAAAATAGGTAAAGTTTCTCTCAACGTTCAGCCCAATAGTTTTAATGAACTGTTGTCGAGATGAAAATGGTGATATTCTGAAGAATGGTAACTATTGAATGAACATAAAAATAGAAAATCGCAACTTTTCAGACATTTGCTGTTCTTATTTTAGAAGATGACTGCACAAAGCCAGCCTGAAGAGGGGGATAAGATTTCACATTTTATTGGCGTTTAGGGAAACTTTATACCCTGTCTCTGGAAAATCAGAAAGGGAAGTGGTTCTAAGGAATCCACATAATAATGTATGGGAAAGCCAACTAGAATTTACAAGGGAGGGGACTCTACTGGTGAATCAAAGAGCTGCCAAGTCACATGTTGCACAATTTATTAATCGTGGGCTGCTCCAGCAGCCAGCAGTTTCTCCATTTTCTCCTCATTTATGACTTTATTCCCACTAAGCCACTAAATTATTTTTGGTGCAAAATATGTGTTATGAGTGAAAACACAACACAGGACAAAATGAGAGGAAAGTAAACACTTGGCAGCTTTTGAAAGCAGGTGGAATGGGTCCAGATTGTATGTTGCCTGGATTTGCAGATTCCGGTTTTGGCCAGGGAGCATTATTTTGTTGTAAAATGCTACACGAGTCTCAGCTTGGTTTTCAAGAAACAAGGACTCAGCATGGTTTTGAAGTCCAATTACCAGAGATCTGCTGGTGCTAAAAAATGTCATTGCCCCTGACCCCACCTCTGTTTCCCAGCTGTGACTCCAAGTAAAGGAAGTCCATAGATAACTGCTGACCAAAGAGAGTTTTCTAAGAGTTCACTTAACGATTCTCTCTACTCATGTTGAAAGTGGCCAAGCATCCTATGTGTCGCCCCTGTTGTGTTCTACCTGTGGGTGAATAAATAAATACGCTTTCCTAAGTACCCCTCTTTTGGTATTTTTATGGGTAAATGGTATTTTAAAACATTGTGTCTGTTTTTGCACTGGATTCTCTAAACCTGGATAAAGTTAGACAAGAGATTCAGCTCAGGACTTTTCACTTTTCTTTGCTTTTTGCCCTCCATGGAAAGCTAAGAGAGCGTCGGCCATGGTAATTTGGGCTAAGTCTGTGCTAAGACGTACTTTAGAAAATCCCCTCTAAGAATTTATGTATACCCACTCATCTAAATGAAGAGCAGTGGATCAAAGAAGCATCATCTCTCTTCCAGCCCAAATCACCTGCCTTTTGCCCCATGGAGGCCCCCACTTGTTCCTGGGCTCTTAAGCTTTAATTAACCTCACTGATGTGGGCTGTAGAAGAAGCATGTCCATATAGACCTACAACCAATGGAAAAAGAGCATCCGTTTAAACATTCTGAATTATCACTCTCTGCTCTAGTAAATAGAGAGGCCATGCAGGCAAAGGGGGGTGTAGACCCAAAGCAACCTGCATCGCCACTGCTATTTGGCAGTTTTCAGTCTATCACACTCCTGAGAGCAGTACCAGAAGATGCTGAGCAGACGCCTCCAGTTTCCTCTCCATACTCCTTCACCCTCATCTGTTAATTTACCACATGGTGGAGTCAATCAAATGGCCTCCCTCAAATCCCTCCTCTAACCTTTCTCTGTCTTTGTCCATCATTTCTTCCCTAGTTGCTACTGTGGGCTGCTCCAATTTCCCCAGCAAATGCCTGCTGCTCTACTGTGGCTCTCATTCAGGGGTCTTGTTCATCATTATCATTATTTTGCTTCTTTACAGTCTTTCGTCCTGCTAGCCATTACCCTTTACAAATAAAATCCAACTATTATACCCAGTCTCTGTATTTACTCACTCCCCAATCTCTTAAGAAAATATTAGCATTCATAGAATCTTAGACTTCCAGAGCTTTAGAGTTGGAAAGAAATTTGTGGGACATTATTCTTGCTAAATAATTTTATGAATAGAGAAAACTCTATGCCACTCCATAGTCTTTCCTCTATGCCCACAATTTTAATAAATGCATTTATTCAGAGATAATGAATAATTTCCCCCTACTCTTCATTTTTCCTGGCTTTGCTATCTTTAGGAACCATTTCTTCCCAGGTAAATTAGTTCCTCCAAATCACCCAGACCCTATTGATTTTTTTTTTCTAATACGTAATCATCTGACATGATGATAATCATCAGGTCCACATACTCAGCTTTCCCAAGTACTTGAAGCAAATTCTGAAAACTATTCTTGGCTCACTCCTCCTGTTAGTCCTTAAAATTTGAAAATAATATGAAATTCGATCCATTCTTTTCTTCTTTTCTATTGCCCATAATGGCTTTCAATTTCTCTTCATGGATGATTTTAATAGGCTCCTACACAAAGTCCTCAAAGACTTCATCTGTGTCCTCAGTCCATCCCATATGTTTATACCTCATTAATTTTTCTTCAAGTGAAACTCTGATAGGTCATTTTACCCTTAAAACCACACTCAAGCTTAAAGTTCCAATCCCCAATACATTTGCCAATTAAATAAACTACAATGCCTAGTATTCAAAGCTCTTCAGAATCTGGGTCCAATTTTTATTTCAGATTCATTATTTAATAATCTTCTTTTTAAACCATAATTTAAAATGAAGGGCTGGACTCTCTATAAATATTCTCCATGCTTGCTGTGTCTGTATCTTGCTGTTTTGCCATGACTTCCTTGGTCATCCCTTTCTTCACCACCATCTCTGCTAACTAAAATACTCATGCTCACCCTGGTCTGAAGACGGCTTAGCACTGCCTGTTCCTGTTTGATGCCACCTAGGATATTCTGCTTTGTCTTAGATATACTTCAATTGTTCTTACCTTGAGAGTAAAAATTGAGACTGAAAACTGCTTGATTTTAAGTTTTCTGGAACTCTTAATGAAGTCTCTTCCGTTTGGGTATTCATCTGTAGATTTAGGTATGTCCCATAGCTTGTAGAAAATTCAACAGGCTATAGGATAAACTCCCTCTCTATATGCTTATCAGATCCTGCATTAAACTTCTCTTTTCACGGAATTCCCTAGGCTGGGTTTATAGCCTCATTAGTAATGCAACAGGTTACCTGGGAAATCTGTGAATCTCAAATATCTCAACCTTCAGCACAATTCCCACCAATCATTCACATTGATAAACAAGTTGATATTTTTTTTCTAAATTCTTTATAAATTTCTCACTTCTTTCCATCAGCATTGCCTCTATCTTACATAAGTCCTCAACATTTTACCTAAAACATTGCCACACTCTGGTGGCCACCTTTGGTTTCCCATTTGTAACTTCTGCTTCCATGTTACTCCTAGGGTGGTTTCTCTAAATAACAAAACTGATCATGTATTCCATCTTCTTTAAATCTTCCCACACTTCCTATAACCTGTTCAAGCACTTCGTAAGGCTTGCAAACTCCTCCACCATCTGGCCCTGCATTACTTTCCAGCCTCATTTTCAATGATTTTCCAAACATCATGCAAACACAGAAAAATCTGGAATGTCAACTCCCATCAATTAAGTAAATCCCGCTGACTCTTGAAGGCTCCGCTTGATCCTTGTTCTGGTCCATCACAAAGCATCAGGTGTTGCTTATTTATCAAACCACATAATAACTTTTTTTTGAACTTATAACTTTAAGTGTACATCTTGGAATTAAAAGGAAAAAAACAGTTACAGATATAAATTTCAGGATAATTCTGGGGGAAGGGCCAGGAAAGGTTTAATAGAGAAGTGACATGGAGGTAGATGTTAGTCCCTCTAAGTCTAATTGTGGGATAAATTCATTAATGTTCATTCTATGATACTTATTGGGATTCTTGTTGTTGCTGTTTAAAAATGACCATTTGTAGGCAGAGTGTTTCATTAACTAAGGCACATGGGTGAAAACCACACAGGACATCAGATTTTTTGGATTCTAGTTAGCAAAACACCTGCAATAGTTATTTTATTATTCAGATCAGTACTAATCATACTTTTATAAAAGGTGCTGTTTTAGGCTGATGTACTTTTCATTATATTCTTTTTGATGCACAGTTCCATGTAAAAAATATATAAAATAATGACAGAACCAATAGACCAGTACAGGTAGATACATTTAGGAAAATATATCTACTCAAATATTCAAATTTGTATGTGGAGATTTTATTGCAAGGTGGATTCTGTTCCCTAAGGAAGAAGCAAGTGTAATTGAAAAAAAAATAATAACAACTGTGTATTCTCTTGGGTACCCGGAACTAACACAGCTTTACTCACCAAGTATTTACTGAGCATCTGTCAGAATCTCAGAGATAACAGCAATAAATATAGTTTCTGTGGGGGAAGAAAAGAGTATACCAAGCTAAGAGCATCTTGTCTGTGTCACATTTATACCTTTGAAAATTGATTTATCAATTCACAGAAGTAATTTTCCTCTCAATCCAATTCAAGGAGAATTCTGAAAAAAAATTGTGATGTTTCTTTATATCACCTTAATAAAAGAAATTATTATTTATGATACATGAATTCCCAGAAGATGAAATTCATTCTTTATTTTCTAACATGGAGTTTGATATTTTAGGAACTTAATAATATACTGATTTCTTAGAAAATGAATTCTAATTTAGTAATAGCAATTGGTTGTTTAAATATTAAAGCTTATTATTCAAAAGTTTATAGGGAACTATTATATAGTATTTTAAATGCAATAATAACTTTGGTTTATTTTATAAAAATTTTGTAAATATTGTCTAATATAAGATAAGTGAAATTGAAAATTCTGACTTCTTAGTTTCAGAATTTTATGGAAAATTTTTATAGACCTTTCTTTTGAGACACACACAACTATACACCCAGAAATTGACCAGAAATTTAAATTAAACAACAGTGGAGTTAAATATGTGAACTTTTGAAGAGCACAAGTATGGGAACGTGTATAAATAAAGTCAGATTTTATATACTGCAGCAGTATCACTAATTAATATGCACATGGGAAACATTACAGGTCTAGTACAGGGTATAGCATAAAGGAGTTTAAAGATTCAGGTCAGTATTTCTTTTTTTATGGTAAGTAAAAAAAATTGATACAGTGACAAGATAGAAAGGTGAGATTGTGCTGAATTTAAAATTGATTTCTTTTACTTTCATTTTAGTAGTGTTTAACATTTATTTCACAATTGCCATGTGATTATAGGTGACATGCTTTGGAGGGGACTACAGGCTCAATAGATGCAAAATTGCTGGACAGGTGACTTACTCTTCGACGTGGCATATGTAGTCTGAATCGTCTAAGTCCTCAAACTTCATAGAAGGAAAAGAAAAATAAAAAAGGAAAGAAGGGAATGATAGTTTTGTTGTAAGAATAAGCCTATGAGATTTCAGTGATTTATCATAATGGAAAGGCTGTAAGTAAAGCAGAGGAAAATGACAGCTTTAGCAGAAAGTACCAGCATAAAACTTCAAAGAGACTTTCCATAATGTCTGTGATCCTGGTTATAAAGAGAAGAGAAAAGAAAATATTCAATCCACTTAAATCTAAAACAAATGGTCATTTATATGGCACAAACACCCCTTGTCCAGGCAAGAGGGTCAAAATAAAGAAGAGAAAGAAGTGAGATAGTAATTCCTTCTTTAGGAAACAAAGAAAATTAGATTTCATGGTTGTATTCTCTAATGTTAGGAATAAATATCTAAGCTTTGTTATTCAAAATTCTCTGCAATCTCAGCTTTGAGAACTGAATAGCTATAGCTAAACATGTCCTTATGATTTACATGTATACGTTTGGTTTTACTCCCCTCCATTATACATCACTAATTCTTAAATATTCAGAGATAGAAAACAGTTTGATTTTCCTTTAATGTCCTGAAGGGTGTATGGCCACAAAAAAAAATGATCTGTGATGATTTATAGTTAGTTAAATATTATTTTAAATGTGAAATAATAATTTTATTTATTTTTATTAGACTTTATTTTTTTCAAAGCATACCATGCATATTAATTCACTTGGGCATCCCAACAGTGCAGTTATAGTGTTTTGTTACATTACAAATAAAAGCATAAAGACAAAAACATTAAATGACTGCCTTAGGAATACAAAAATGTCAGAGACAGAGCTTCTTCAATCAAACTTTGTGACTCAGGCTAAATAATTTTCTAGAAATTAACCATGCTGGTTTATACAGTCATGAATCATTAGGTCCAAAAGCCTAACATTACTATGGGAGCAAGATTCTGGGCAATCTCTCTTACTTCTTGAGGAATACATTTTGTAAAGGCAAAAAAAAAAAAGTACCTTTCATTACTATTAGGGGAACTCAGATGGCCATCAAGATTCTCAATACTAATTTGAGGAACTTATGCCAGGAGGACACTAGTGTATTTGTGTTGTGAGTCTCTGAGTTAAGTAACACTTGGGTCAGCCTATGGTATCTGTGTTTTCTTTCATGCTAGTATCAAATGTTCACACAACTATAAAATTTCATAGTGTATATTAGCTATGGAAAGATAAAAAGCAAAATAGATAAAAAGTCACAATGCCTGAAATCCACACTGAAACACCTCAGCATCAACAAGGTGATAAAACGTGTGTGTTTTGTAAGGTCTGCAAGCACCCACACACCTATCAAGAAAGGTTGTTTGAGGAGTGGTTCAATGGCATGCTAATCAAGAATGCATAGTCTTGATGCAGTCACATTGGGTCCTGTTACCAGAGAGAGGTGGCTAGCACAATCCTGGATTTCTGTCTGAATAGTAGCCAATGCTTTACAAATAAGTTATGGTGTATCTAAAATGGGGTCTTACCAGTGACACTGAGGATATGTTCTTAATTTGAGTGATGAAATGGGCTTTTGCTGGTGAAGTAGGAGGTGACCAAGACTTATGGAATACTTAAATTCATTTAGAAATTTATTACTCAAACAAGGTCCAAAGTCTAGTAGCAGTTTGTCAGTGTAAACTCTCAGAATCCACTTCAGTGTTGGCTGTTTCAGAATTTCCTTTGGTTGATTCACATATACTGGTTTTAAAGCATTCCCCGCCATTCTATGAGTAAACTAAACTGAACTCTAGCAAGGCCTGGAACTTTCATTCTTAGGTCTGATGCATTAGGCAGAACCCTAAGGGGCCTATCTAGTCAATCACATCCCTGGATTCTGTTAGACTAAACATCATATAATGCTGCTTGGGACAATTGCCACTGCTTTGAATAAGTCTTTTATTCAGTACAGTGATCTGAGCATATAACAGGCAAACATTTTGATACATCAGACTTATATACAACTGTATATCTATTATACTATTACATGGTGCCTTTTATCCCAGTGTCATTACTAATCAAGCTTCATTTCACTCTTGAAGATATCTGATTTTTTTTCCCCATGGTGGGAATGAACCTAGGGTCTTGTGTATGCTAGGCAAGTACTCTACCACCGAGCCACTTCCTAAGCCAAAGGTTTAAATGAGTAATTATGTGGTCAGACTCTGTGTAAGTATATAATTTTCACTTTTTTTTTTTTTTTTGCTTGCCTATTATTAAAAGAGTCCCACGGGGAGAAAAGATGAGAAATTTTTCCTTTTAGGATCCTTTAGTTAATATGATATATCCAGGTTGCCCACTAATTCTGCCATTTTGATATGTCATCCATGTTAAAATAATTATCATATATTAGTTAATCAGATATTGGTGAGTTGAAAAACTTAGGAGAAATCAAACATATTTTCAAATCCATTGTGTCTAAATTTTAGGTCTCTACGAAAAATATTTTGTGATATTTGAAAGAGTTAGGAAGGAAAATGCCCTAGTTCTAAAATTGAAATAATGTTGATGTGGAAATAAATTGAGATAAAATTTTAAAATTTCTTATTCCCAAAACTTAATTCAAAACTTCTTAATGAAGACAAACCCCCAGATTTAAACTTAATCTTTATCAAACCCCATTTATAATAATATTCAATCAACCACAGAACCATGCACATATTAGAAAATATTAAATCTTAATCAATGTTTTGATTGTTATCAACACTTCTTATGGAGTTAGTAGTTAAACAAATGGGATTTCAGTGCTTCCTAAGTTCCAAAAATTCAACTATATCAACTACACCAAAATGCATTTGTAACAATACAATTCAAGGCCATCATTCTGTTCCAAGTTCTTAAAGTAAATAAAAAGGTTTGGAGCCCTCATTTAAACAGATGATACATCTGTGGTGCAGTTTTGGCATTGATGGATTTTCTTGGTACATCATTGTTACCATAATGGTTATGGATCTTATGAACATAACATTTGTGGTAACCAGTTTACAATTGAGAATGAAAAGATGCATTTTCAAGGTCATAAATAAAGCTAAAATCCCTCTTATTCAAGGGAAGGAATATCCAAAACTTGACCAATTGTACAAGAATCCCAATTAACAAAAATGTTTTTCACTAGTGTGTAGGCCAATGTGAGATTGCCCTGCAATTGTGGAAGCAGCTCACTGTGGACTCAATCCATCTTAGACATTAACTTTTATTCTTAGAGCATTTCAACTCTTCATATATTAAACGTGGCAGACAAACTTGAACATTGAGAAATAACCCAGAAATGTATTTATCTGACAAATTTACTAATAACAAAACAATAAATCTATTGGAAAACCGTATTGATCAATCTCAGAATTCCATTAAAAATTCCATCTATTTCCTGAAAACAAAACTGAATCGGGAAGGAAAGCCCAGAACGTACTCAGTCTTAGTGTTGCAATTCAATGAAATGCGAAGAACCATCAATTTCTCATCACTGAGTGATTTTATGGTAGTCTGTACTAGAAATTTGTAAAGAACTGCTTTCAAATTTTGACATAATCCTGATCTATGTTACAACAGATGAAACATGGCCATGAAATCCCACAAAGCAAATCCATCTGGACACTCAGCATTCATATCAAAACCTAGAAATAAATGAATGTGGACAATGAAAAACTAAAAATATAATCACTGAACCCAAGTGGCTTTGCCTTCCTAGCAGTTAGTGCAGAATCGGAGTCTAAGAAATGAATGACAACTTAATTCTCACCATTCCCATCATAACTGCCATGTCAAACAGGTAAAAGTTTAAGTGGCTAGTATGGCCCTCCATATTCCAAGTATTTAACTGTGAATTGCATTACCTTTCAACTTAGAAAAATGAAACTAATGGACATCAACAATCTGTATTAGATCTATATTAGATGGTATCTCCAAGAAATGAACATCCTAGACAAGGCTAAATCAGGAATTAGGCATCATAGGAGTCTTACCTCTACCTGTCCTTGTTCTTTTTTAAAAAAATATGTTTTAGTTGTCAATGGATTTTTACTTTATTTATTTATTTATATGTGGTGCTGAGGATCAAACCCAGGGCCTCACACATGCTAGGCAGGCACTCTGCCACTAAGCTACAACCCCAGACCCCTTGTTCTACTCTGAACCAGTGACAGTCCAGTATCTGAATACTGCACTATATTCAAATCCTAGTTCAGGTACTTGTTTGTCATATGAATTTATACAAGTTATTCACCTTCCCTCTTCCTGAGATCACTCGTCTGTAACATGAGCATAATTTGTAATAGGTGTATTTTGAATATTGTTAATTCATTCAGAGATATAAAGCAATGCCTGGCACAAAGAAGTATTTAATAAAATATTATTAATTCATGCTTCAACTGTGTAATGTACTTTCTTCAATAAATATTTAAAGAGAAATACTTTTGTAATAAGTTCTAGACTGTTTCCTGTTCTTCCTATATACTCACTTGAGTAGATGATTTCTAGGTTCTTAAACTTTTAAGTATGTGTGCATTCTTCTCAATTTCTAAAAAGACTTGAATAACAAAGTGACCCTTATTAGAGGATGGCAAGGTGGTCATCTTACTGAAGTTGGCATTGTTGAGTTTCTCATAAGGTATTCTGACCTAACTTATGTGTTTCAATCAAGAATACACACACACACACACACACACACACACGCACGCACGCACGCACGCAGGCACACATGCATGCACGCACACACATGGAAATCCCAAGAGAATTTATAAAGCCACTGAATAACTGTAAGACATCTGTGCACAAGTTTAATTATATTTTTTAAAAAAATCTGTGGGGAAAAAAATAAAATAAATTAATAAACAAATACACAGAACAGTGAAGTTACAGCAGAAGTCACCATATTCTTAAGTAAAGCATAATAGGGATATTTTCATAGAACAATATGAGAATCGTTACTCAAAACCAAGAAGGGTATCTGCTTTAAAGTTCCCAGAAACTTAGACCAGAGATTCTACCATTGATGTGACTATGAACTTGACTTCAGGGAATTTTGCCTCGGAAGACTGGGAAATTCCTGTTTTTCTTGACACACTGCTGCTTGTGCTGACTTCTTCCTCTAAATAGCCTTTAAGAAGGCTGAGACATACCAGTTTTACCATGACCAAAGACTCAAGTTTTGTGTATCTGCTTCAATGTTGTAAAAAAAAAAATACTATTAAAACTATCTACTTTTGAAAGTTCTCTGTCATTTTACCAAGAGAAAAACAGTACTTTTGTTACCACACTGAAAAGTAGCTTTATAAAAAATTGAAGCTCGAAGTCATTTTTTAAATTTATCCTAAGAGCCAAGAAGGAGTGGTCTAGTGATAGACAGTCTGAACAGACACAGAAGAGATATTCTCCTGCTTCAAGGAATAAGGGTTGAAAATAATAATATTAGAATAAAAAAGGAACATAATTATTAACTCATGTCTAGGGAGAATATATATATATATATATATATATATATATATATATATATATATATATCTCCAAAAAAATCAGAAAAATCAAAATTCAAAGAAGTCAAGCACAAGTATAAAGTTTGATTTTATATTATTTTGTGTTTCCTTTATCTTTATTGTTCTTGTATATTTGTCTTTTGTTGTTGTTTTGGTTGGTTGGTTGGTTGGTTTTGGTAAAAATTCACTTATCTCAAATAGTTCTATCCATTTATTTTCAAAACTTTAAATAAATGTTAACATAATGATACATTTTATTTTAAAGTTCACTTCTCTTCATGATATTCCCTAAGAGAACAATTGGGTAAGAGCAAAATTTAACCCAAGGAAAGGAGGGTATTCAATGGTGAACCAAAAAAAAAATGTAAAAATGTAAGTAAATCTAAATAAGTATTCACCAACAATGATGATGAAGATGATGATAATAATATCTAGTTTGGGTGATTTAAATATAAAAAGGAACTGATAACTTGATAAAACAACATGAAAGAAGAGCTATATAATTCCTGAGTTTTTCAATGTTCTAGAGAAGGATAAAAAAATAGTGATTAAGTTTAGACCTGTTAAATCCAGAACCAGCTGCTCAACTTTAATACTAATATAAATAAAAAGCAGGAAAGTTTAATGAGGATCAGGAAAAGACAAACCACAAAATAAAATAGTTAAAATTATTCCAATAAAATCATATCAGTAATTATAAGCACCTCCTATTAAATGATACACGTCAAGATTGGATTTTTTTAAATGCCATATCTATGCTGAGTTTTCCAAAACTGAATAGCAAATACATATACATAAACTGGGATAAGGAAATTAAGTTGAAGCTGTAAGAAATGGAAGAGACTTTTTATATACAGTATGATTTTCTCCACAAAGATACAGAGGGCTCTACAGAAAAAACTTCCAATTAACAAGAAAGTTAAACCTAAACTTCTTTGTAAATATATAGTTTATCTGCTGTCTATAATTTTACTTTCCATCTAAGGGGGTTCCTCTGGGTTATATATACAGTTGTGTGTGTGTGTGTGTGTGTGTGTGTGTGTGTGTGTTGTATTCAATTTGGCAATCTGTCTTGTAAATAGAATTTTTAGAATATTAATATGTCATGTTTACTATTTTTATACTTGTCTTAACTGTTCTTTTTCCTTCTTTTCCTATCTTCTCTGGAATGAAATATTTTATGTGGGATTTTATCTTACTATTTGCTTATTGTCTAAACACTTGATTTGTTTCTTCCTTGGTTGCTCTAAGGATCACATCATAAATATTTAACTTGTCAGAGTCTACCATTAAATAATAGTCTACCACTTCACAGTACATGAAGGGGCCTTAAACTTCTAATTACTTCCACCCACCTTTTTGTGCTACTGTTGTTATATACTTCATTTCAATGTTATAATTTTCTAAATTATTTATTATTAGTTTTAAGTGTTCAGTTATGTTTAAAGAGCTTTTAAAACATGTAAAGAAAATGCTTCCTATTGAATGACATATTTGATCATCATTATTAAAATTTGAATGAAATATTTAGTATTTCATATGTGATGATGTATTGATCATTTCACATGATCTTCAGTTTTTACAAATTTCCATCCATCACACTTTGTCTGAATTTAACAATTAATGAATGAAAACTTTAGGTAAAGGTCTGTGATGATATCTCTCTATTTTTGTCTAGAAGTCTTCATTTTCCCTTAATTTTTGGAAGATATTTTATTGCATATACAATATAATACAATGATAATTATTTCTTTCAGTACTTTGAAGATGTCACAATAATATCTTTTACTTGTTTAGCTCAGGACAACTAATCTGCTGATATTTTAAAATATATTCCTTTATAAGGAATGCCCTTTTTTCCTGTGTCTACATGTAAGTTTTTCTTTTTATCATTAGTTCATAAATATTTGATTAAGATAGGCCTGGTGTCATTTTCATATTTCTTCTTGGAGTTCCTTGAGTTTTGTGTATTTATTGGATTTTACAATTTTCAACAAATTTGGAAACTTCTTGGCCATTATTTCTTCTATTATACTTTCTGTTCCCCTTCCTCTTCCTTCTGGGTTTTTTAGTACACATGTGTTATTAAACACTTGATATTTTCCACAGGTAAATTTTGAACTATTTTCTTCAAGATTTTTTTTTCTCCAGGTAGTTCATTTTTCAATAGCTTTCATTGCTAGGCCTTCAACTTCAATGAATGGAATAATGGGACCAGATTTACTTTCAAATATTTAACAACAATGAACTTCTATACTCCCCCTCCCTACCCTCCCTTGTTATGGGTTATGAGATGTACATATCAGAGAGTACATTCAACCTTTCATTTGGGGGGACTGGTTTATTTCAGTTAGCATGATAGTCTCTAGTTCTATCTGTTTACCGACAAATGCCATAATTTCATTCTTCTTTATAGCTGAGTAATATTTCATTGTGTGTAAATACCACATTTTCTTTGTCCATTCGTCTGTTGAAGGGCACCTCAGTTGGTTCCAAAGCTTGGTATTATGAATTGAGCTGCTATAAACATTGATGTGGCTGTGTCACTATAGCATGTTGGTTTTAAGTCCTTTGGGTATAGACCAAGGAGTGGGATAACTGGGTAAAATGGTGGTTCCATTCCAAGTTTTCTAAGAAATTTCCATACTGCTTTCCACAGTGGTTGCACCAATTTTCATTACCACCAACAATATACGAGTGAATCTTTTTCCCCACATCCTTGCCAACATTTACTGTTACTTGTACTCTTGGTGATTGCTTGTTCTAACAGCCTCTTTTATGGATCTATGCTCTTGTGATTTCCTTTAGCCATTGTCTGGAAATTGATGCTTAATATTTTGTCTATTATCGAGTTGTTAAATATTTAAAAGTAAATCTGGTCCCATTATTCCATTAGAGTAAAAGAAGTAAATCTGCTGGGTGTGGTGGTGCACGCCTGTAATCCAAGAGGCTCAGGAGGCTGAGGCAGGAGGATCACAAGTTCAAAGCCAACCACAGCAATTTAGTGAGGCGCTAAGCAACTCAGTCAGACCCTGTCTCCAAATAAAACATAAAAAAAGGTCTGGGGATATGGCTCAGTTCAATCCCTGATACCAAATATAATAAAATAAAGAAAAAGCAAATCTATACTATTATTTTTGTCTGCAAGTTACTGAATGTTAAAAATGTAATTTTTTTTACTTCTATTTGAAGGTCTTGCTAGTTGGTATGCAATTAATTTTCAAAAAAACCTTCGTATTATAATCTATCTTTTGTTACTAATAGCACGATACCATATCCTGGGTGAGTTTTAACGAAAAGAGGCTAAGTTGGCTCACAGTTTGGGAGGTTCAAGATCACAGAACCACAGCTGGTGATGACCCTTTTGCTGGCAGCCTCCAGAAGTTCTGCAGGGTATCACATAGCAAGAGAGAGCAAACACAAATGTGTGTTTTCTTGTGTCTTCCTTTCTTCTTATAAAGTCATAAGAATTCAGTCTTGGGCCCTCTACCCTGATGATTTTTTTTAAACCTAATCACTTCCCAGAGGCCCCATCTCTAAACACTGTAGTGGATTAATTTTTCCACCCCTGAACACCTCACAATATATTTAAAACTCCATGACTTTTAGAGGGGACACTCCATAGTCTAGCAATAGCAACCTGTTATAAAAATAAATGCATTTGGAAACTTGTTAACTGTATATTTTAATATGTCTTAAAGTATAACCAGATTGCTACCTAAAATTGGTTTTCTTTTGGGACTAAACGTGTTCTTAAACTGTATTTTCAATTTCTAATGGAAATTGAGTCTTTAAAGTTCTAAAGATATTTTCAGTAATTTTCTTTTCCTCAAAAGTAAGCAGAATTGGAAATCATGAGACTTTTGAAAAAGAACTTCTCCATGTAAGATTACATTTTCAAAATTCCATACCTACCAGGCACTCTTCAAAGGTTTTATGTTTGTTTTTTCTTTACTTACAGAACTTAAAAAGGAAGTACAGTATCTCTGACTATGTTGGGTCTCTCTGTTGTCGGTTCTTCATAAATAGCAGATAAAAGAATTTTATGCTCATCTTAGAGTTTAGGAGTAAGAGGTTGAATGCCATGAAACACTTAAGAGATGTTTTTGTGAGTAAGATTTATTTCCAAATAAATTTATACATTTGTCTGGGACTTTTCTGTCAATCTCCTGAGAGATTTCAGGATCAGCAATAGAATTTCTAGCTTGTCTTAACAATATGAAATAAACACTACTAATGGTATCTTATTCAAAGAGAGAATCATGTTAAGATTGCTTGCTTATTTCACTCTGTTTTGTTTGGCTTGGTTTGGGTTTTTATTTTATTTTTTTAAAGCAAGCATGAAAGATTTTCTTTGTTCACAGAAGTGAAATGAATCCACCAAGTCATCCAAAAAATTGAAAAAAGAATTGAACTGAGGTAGACCCAAGACGATTGATCCTTGAATTTTAAATCCCCACAGCTCCATCTAGGTCAGCTAAGCCTTAATCTTTCATTTACAGAGTAAGTGTTTTTGAAACACATGTACTAAGAAAAGATTCTCTGGCAGAGAATGGCATGTTCAGTGGTTGGGTAATGTGCAGTAATGACATTTTGATTGTGTACTCCACAAAACTATTATGTCATTATGAAAACACTAGGTAACATTTGTCAAATCTAAGAGAAGGGGAAATTTCAAAGTTGCACCTATAATTGGTACAGTGTGAAATTAAAAATACTTTCATTTTTACTCCCAGAACCAGAATTTTGAAAGTGGTCAGAGTGTCTTCCAACATTTTAGATTAAATTAGAAGGCACAATTTGTTTTTTTTTCTTTCTCTTTAAATGACAGCAAAGGGAAACGATTTCTCAATTGGGACAGACTTTAGATATCGACTACTGACAATGACTCTAAAACTTATTTGCTATTCCCAGTGATTGTCAAATCCCATGATCTATGAGTCAACTTAAATTATTGGAGACCCCTTGGCATTTGAGTAATTAACATTTCCCATTTAAACTAATAAGAAACATTGAAAAACAATCCTAAACATCTCTGAAACTGAAGTAGATTTTTCAGAGTTGCGAATTTAAATCCCAAGGGCCCAGGGGCTGATGTGGTAGAGGGAGCCTCAGTGTTCACCCCGGGATCCACCCATCCTCAATGCAACAGTTTCAAGTTTTCATTTGTCTTCTTTTCCTGAGGTTTTTAATAAATCTTGTGAAGGGAGTAAAACATTGTCTCTGTGGAAAATCCCAAAGAATGTCAAGAGCAAGTCTTGTTGATAGAAGCACAAAGAAAATAGAACAGTCTAAGAAAGCAATGGTTCCTTTGCCAGAAAATAAAGGGTGTAGACAAATTTAAAGCATAGAAATGTGATGGTTGGATGAATGTGTTGACCGTGCATTATGAACAAAAACAAGAAAATCCAATTAAGGAACCTACTTAGCCAATCAACTTCTCCAGTACAAAAAATTGATCACTAAATGAGATAAAACTTTAAAAGAAAACTTACAGCATGAGGTTACGTATAGGCCACACATCATTCTAAATGGAAATGTAATTCAGGAAAAAGCCAGAAGCTCATATAGTACCCTATAAAGTAACAGGTGGCATAGGCCCTTGTATGTTTCAGAAATGCAAAGAATTGGAGGCTGCTCCATAAAGTCAAAAACAGGCCATATAGAAATAAATGTCTTTGCCTACAAGAATGATCTGGGTGCTTAGCCTCTGAACCATCAACACCATCCAGAGTTACTATTTTAATTTTAATTTTGCATGTTCAGGTAAAGCTTGCTTGGTTAATGTTTCCTCAGAAATGATGTAATGTAGTTTGGGGTGTATTTTATTGACATTTTTATAATAGCTTTTTAAAATAACTTTAGTTCCTTATTTATAGAACTATTAAACATCTGAGAAGATTTTTATTTTTCTAGTTTTATGGTACTGTTCTTATGAAGGACTTCATAAGCTGGAGTGATATTTCAGACTTGTTATTTACTGAGGATGATGGAATAAGTTTTATGGAAATGAGTGAGTCTTATTGCACACATCTCTTAAAATGAAAAAATAATTTTAATAAAACTAGTCAGTAATGTTTGAATATTTGCTGCTATGTTTTACATTATATATTTCAAATGCAAGATTCTATCTGTAGGCTTAGAAAAAAATTATATATTTTAAAATTTCATTTCTATGATTAAATTCTTAAATAGTTTTGAAATATACAACATGGTTAAAGTAAAGTTTATTCTATTCAAATATGGTCAGTTTTACAGAAAGTCATGGGGAAAAAAAAAATGTTACCTCAGCCCCAATATCCAGGATGCAGTAACAGCTAAACAATCATTCAGTTATTGTTAAATAACAGTTTGTACATGTACATCAGTTGTGTAACATGTGTGGCCCAGATGTCAACTAGTATCCACTTATGACTTAAGATCCCATCTAGATTATTCCAACACTCAGAGATTCCATGTTTTGTACACAAGTAATATCAATCCCAAATGGGGTCCATCTGAGCAACTGCTTTCACTTAATAAGCTCAGCTTTAGGTCCTCTGAATGTTCTGAACATGCTATCCTTATCTCCACTGTATCACCCCAGGTGTGTAATTCAGGAGTTTTCTTTAGTATCTGTCAAATCAAAATGAAATCCCCTCACTCAAAATAATGAGGGCATATGTGGACTTTCTAAAGTCAGTGAAGTGATTTACCTCAGGGAATGAAACGTTTGTACTCCAATAATGTAAATAACTTCACACAGAAAATTAGACACAATAATCTTTAAAAGGTTCCATTCACATAATTCTCAGACAACATCCTAGTAAATGCTTCTCTTTCTCCACCTCAGTTCTTTTTAGGTAAAGACAGATTCGATATCTCTATTCCTTGCCTTCTGTTAATCCACATGTTCAGGATGTTAGCCTTTAGTTTACCATATAATTTTCTTAAACAAAGATGGCCCCTCACTAAAAAATTTCCAATATCAGCACTTAATGTAATATTTCTTTAGACATTAGAAAAATCACTAAAATATTAACCAAAACTTTAGTTTTCTTAGAAGGGAGAGTAGTAGCCAGTTGTTAAAATCGAACATAACTTAATACCAATCATTTTATTGTTTCTCAAGTTTTCACGGACAGAAATTTAGAAATTCCACTGGGCTGTTTTGAGTCAGGTTATCAATCAGACAATAAGTAAAGCTATAACAGGTGAGACTGGCCTTGTTTTTCTCTTTAGGTATTCTGAAAGTTTTCCCATGTGGCCTTTCCACATAGATTAGCCTGTGCTTCCTCACAACATGGTGGCCTCTGGGAAGATGGACTGCTTATACAGTAGCTCAGGGAACCACTAAGGTTTGAGGTGAGAGAACATAGACTCACTTCTCAAAGTAGCAATGTAACCAAAACATGGTATGGAAGATGGGTATTGTGACCATCTTTGGAAAATATAACCTACCACATATGTTTAATTATTTGTTCTTTATTTCCCCAATTCTTCTTACTATATAGCAAAAAAAAAATTAATACTTATCTAAATGTGTTGTCACTTTATTGCTATTTTAATTAGAGTTCTTTTAGTCACTATCCATATTTTAAAATTTGTGAAATACATGCATATGCATGTATTTTTATAAAAGCAATAACATCATTAACCAGTCTCCTAGCTAACCCTGGTACAGCTATGAAATCTTTGTTAAAAGCGTGTTGATGCTACTGTTAGTGAGAATCTGAAGGTGGAAGGGGACATTGGTTGGAGCTTTGTTGTAGCTTTATCTCCAATATGACGCCGAGAAAGGCATTTAACACTCCTAGGACTTTTCCATAAAAAGACTTTTTTTAAAAAAAAAATCATAATTTATGAGATTTTTTCTTTTTGGAACTGTAGGAAAGATAGCATTTACTGTATAAAGGAAGCAAAAATTTCAAGGAAATAGAGTATTTGTCTGAAATTTTAAAACCAGCATCAAAATTAAGACCAGAACTGAGTTCAAAGTTTACTATTCTGAACTGCACAACCTACTCAATCAATATAACAAAAGAACAACAAGGTTATATCCAGAATAAAATTAGGGCAGCTGTAAAATTGAATGAAAATTTAATCTGTCTCACTGATGATTCCATTGATCCTATCATACTCACCTGTGCTTGCAGATTCCTGTTTGAAGGATGCTAACAGGCCCCACTAAATATTTATTTCACTCTGGTTCACAAAGGATATCTCAAAGGAGGCTAACATAACCTACATCCTTGTATTTTTGGCATACCCTAATGAGTGCTTACCCTACACACATAATCTTTCCCATCATACTGAAATTAGTACACATAGGTTGTTTAGAGGCTATGAATTACAAAGTTACTATGTTAAACTATTTGGAAGATGAAATAGCAACACAAACCTTCCACAATTAATACAGTTAAAATTCATTTTTTTAAAAATCAAATGACAATGTAATGTAAAAATGTGCTTAAATGATAGAAAGGTAAAAGGTTTACATTCATTTAGACATTTCTGCATACATTTGCTACCTTCTTTTGACACAGGGTCTTGCTATGTTGCCAGGCTGCCCTCAAACTCCTGGGCTCAGGTGAACCTCACACCTCAGACTCTCAAGTGTCTGGGAATACATGCATGTACCACCATGGCCAGTTTGCTTTCCTATAAAGAGAATAAAAATGGAAATCCATTGACATATGATTTAATAATTATAAGCTATCATCTGTCTTCTCATTTTTAAGAATATTTTTGAGATTAGTCTGTCACCCATATACTTTACCCTGTCTGCAGGGTAACTGATTCTGAAATTAAACATTATAGCTATTTCTTGAAATTAAAATTCAGAAGATTTATTCAAAAGAATTATGAAATCTTCAATAATATTGATAATTTTCTAGAGGAAAAAGTTATCAACATCAACCAAAGGAAAAAGAAATAGAAAACTCGAATTTTGCAACCATACAGAAGGTTGCAAAATTATCAGTTATATTTTAAAAAGCCTCCAAAGATGGAAAGTCTTACCAGTGACCTTTTTAGACTGCAAAAACAATTTAATGGTTATTGTAAAACCATTTTGAGCTTTCTAAGTGTATAACCATATCTCTACAAATAATGATAACTTTGTTTTCCCTTTTTGAAGAGTATATGGATAATCTTTACAAATATGATCACTGGAGTCAGACAGACCCATGTTTGTATGCTCAGGTCAAATGAACATTCCTCTCTAAGCCACAATTTCTTAATTAGCAAAACAATGATACATATGATAACTCATGGGCTGGTGTTGTGGCTCAGTCGTTGAGCACTTGCCAAACATGCATGAGGCACTGGGTTTGATCCTGGTACCACATAAAAAAATAAAGGTATTGTGCCAATCTACAACTAAAAAAACATTTAAAAAAAAAGATAACTCACCTAGCCAAGTGTGGTAGTGCACGTGTGTAATCCCAGCCACTCAGAAGGCGGAGGTAGAAGGATCACAAGTTCAAGGCCAGCTTCGGCAACTTAGTAAGACCCTGTCTTGAAATTTTAAAAAATAAATAGATAAAAAGGGCTGGGGACATGGTTCAGTGGTAAAATGCCTCTGGATTCAATCCCCAGTACCAAAAAAAAGTTTTTAAAATATAACTCCCATAAATTTCTAAGGCTACATTTGACTTATGAATGTTTTCACTAGACATCGAGTATTAACTCAATCATTATTTTATCAGACAATCTGATCAATTCTATAAGACATAAAATGGAAGTAGCATAAAGAAAGGAAAAGATTAAATTACTATTAATATTGGTAATAATATCATTTATTTACTGGAAATTTCTTAGAGTTACCATAAACTGGAAAAGTATTTAATTATATGGTAAATAAGCAAAAAAAATAGTTTTCCTTAATAAGTTACAATAGTTATTATAAGTAGTTATTTTATTTCAACATACAACAAAATTTTCCTAGAAGAATAAATGGAGGAATATATGTCAAACAAATTTTAAAGGAAAGAGAATAAAGGGAAATATATCTTAGTATAAAAATGGAATTTGTTGTTGTTGTTGTTGTTGTTACCAGGGATTGAACCCAGAGGTACTCAACCACTGAGCCACATTCCTAACCCTTTTTATTTTTTATTTTGAGCCAGGGTCTTGCTAAATTGCTAAGGATCTCGCTAAATTGCAAAGTCTGGCTTTGAATTCACTATCCTTATGCCTCAGTCTCCTGAGCTGCTGGGATTACACACAAGTATCACCACACCCGGCTATACCAGAAAATCTTAACCCAGAAACACACATATACATAGTCTCGAGACTTTAATAGAGGACAGAGCAAACATTAAAAATTAAAAATGAAAGAATAGAGTACCAATAAGTATTTTTATTAGCAGGCCATCTGAAAAATATTTTTTTTTATGTCTTCATCTCTCCCCAGCTCAAAATTTTTCCCTTTCTCTGGTAACTACCCTTCCCCTGATTCTTTGGTGAAGAATCTGATCCACAGAGAATGGGCTCCCAGCAGCCAGGGTTCATTCAACATGACCTTGTTTCAGGGCAACATTCAGTACCGTGTCCAAATTAGAAAAACAGGGTCATTTTACTGGGAATTGGGATTGGAAGTGAAAGCCAGATTTAGTCTTTCTCTGGGTGGTTAGATGGATCCCACTGGGACACAGGGAAGTCGCAAAAACAAGTGAGACATTTGAGGAAATACACTGAGAACCCAGGCCAAAGAGGAAGAATCAGAGACAGTCTCAACAGCAGGTCCGCCCTGGGTCCCTGTATTTCCCTGAAGTGTGGCTGAATCCAGAACAGGGGCTCCATGAAATACCCCTGTTCTCTTCACAAGAACACCCCACCTCCTGACAGCTCTAGAAATGAATTAATTTACCAAAATAAATTCCAGCAGACGAATAGGTTAAATTTTAAAATGAAGCATAATGCAAATATGAAAATATTGATGAAACTTTTAATTCATCTTGGGAAGGTAAATGACATTCTAATAATGAGTCCTATGACAGTTACAAGGAAAACTACATAGAGCTTCATATACAGTATCACTCCAATTTGTGAACAAATGGAAAATGGGAAACATCTTCACTAAGTATGACACAAACTTACAAAAGAATTATATTTTTAATGAAAAAAAAAACTCGTAAAAATGAAGAAATATATTGGCAACCATCCAAATAAAAGCAAGCAATGGTCATGGACAGACAAATCACAGAAGAAATGTAAAATGTCCTTTAATGTGAAAAATTGTAAAATGTAAGGGAATATTTTCACATATAAATATAATCTACTTGTATCAATACTGGCACCCAGATGTGAGTACTCCATAGCTGGTACTGCTGTCTAGAAATTAATTTTGCAATGTCTCTAAGAACCCTCAAATATATTCAGACCCTTTGGAGCCATTGTACTAAAACAGCACTCCTGCTGCAAGTGCAAAATCCTAACTCAAAATGCTGCAATGAGGAAAGGGATGAATTGGCTCACATAGGGGAAAATTCCAAACAGTGCTTGTGTTGGAGCCCAGTGTTCAAATATGTAATTACGAATCTCTCTCTGCATGTCGTTTCTGCTTTCAACTGTGACGGCTTTTTATTTTTCAGGCAGGTGGTTCTTTCCATATAAACAGTGGCAACCTGCACTGTAGGCCTACATTCTACTGGCTGAATGAGCCGGAAGAAAGAAGACTCCAACTTCCCCAGGACTTTCTGTAATGCACCAATATTATACCTCATGATATCTTCCTGGCATAACTTGGGTCACATGCTGCTCTCTGAAACAATCACTATGATTAGAGAACTGGTTCAGCTCCCTTAGACATATGCACTGCACGTGGGGTTTGTTCTGTCTGAATTAGTGCCTGAATCACAGAGACAGAGCAGGGAGAGGTGGTTCACAAAGGAAAATCCAGACGGCCTTTCCAGGAGAAGGGAAATGGATGGTATGCACATAAAGATAATAAGTGTCCTCCAGCCCCCTTTACCCAGTAATTTAAATTCTAAGAATCTCATTTAAGAACATAATTAGCAATCAGAGAATAAAAGTTGTATTCCTTATAGCACAAAAATGAAAAAAACAAATGAATGAAATATTTAGGATATGGTTAAATACAAATTTACTACAATAAAACTACCTGCTGCTCTATAATGTCCATCATGTTATCACATCCAGCTTAAGCATTCCTTATCTGAAATACTTAGGACCAGAAGTGTTTGGTTTCTTTTGGATTTTGGAATATTTGCATATGCATAATGAAGTATCTTGGTGATAAGATCCAAATCTAAACTCAAAGTTCATTTATGTTTCATATACACATTAAACACATAGCCTGGACGTGATTTTATACAGTATTTTTCGTGTGACTGTGTTTTGACTGTCATCCCTTTATGAGGTCATGTGTAGAATTTCCCACTCATAGCAGAGGTTGCCATTCAAAAAGTTTGGACGTTAGGGAATTTTACATTTCATATTTTTCTATTAGGATGCTTAACCTATACAGGCCATGTATTTATAAATTAACATTATAGTAATACTAATATTAATGCACTGCGCACTGCCCCTCTTTAGCACATTACAAACCTGGACATAAGTAACACAATAATTTTTCATTCATGACTCAATTACTTGTCTTTCTTTGGATTTTACTTTTCAAGTTTATAAATGGGTACAACAATATCTGCTTGTTCCATCTTATGTGAGGTTAACCTCATTGAACATCTACTAGTTCTTGGAATCCTTCCCACCTTTCAGTTGGATTTTTCTAAGAAAGCTAAATCTCTTTCACAGAGGTAAGTAGATTCTGAAGCACAAATGGCTAAATCACTGGCTTCACAGATTCAACACTATTTCTGCTGAGGTGTGCAGGACAAGATGACAGCACACAGTACTGCTCTTGCTATGGACCCAAGGGGGTAACAGTTCTTATACAAAGGATCACAGGGATTTGGGGCTGCCCAATATACCTAAGTGCAGCTTATTCCCTAAGAAAACTGGGACGCTTAAGCTTGCATGAATTCTATAAGTAGTCATAGTGAGGCTGGATGCTACCACAAGTGGCCAAATATCAAAGAATAACTCAATAAATGGTGGTTCAAGAACGATACAAGAAAGTACTTGAGGAAGGCATAAGACCTTCTAAGTTTAAGAGCTATGACTTTCTTTCTTCCCCCCTAAAATTCAGACTACTCCTATGATGCTGTGGACTCCTCATCACCTGAGTTCTGCATTTCTCTTCCCTTATAACCACTAGGAAATTGTGTGTAGAACCAAGTTCATCAGGGGCCATGTTCCCTTGCTCTTGCCTTGACCCTGTAGCAATCCTTCAACACTCCAGACAAAAGCACATTTCTTTACCCAAATTACTAGAGCTTGCCTGAAATCTGGGGCAGCTGAGAACTTAGCCTGTCCCCACAGGGTAGGAATGTATTAACCACCCTATAAAAGTTATTTTTAAAGTTTTATTTAAGGAACAGCAGCTGGAGAATAAAGAAAGAAAGGCGAAACATGATTCCTTTATACCCAGGCTGTAATCCTTCACACACCAATCTCTAGTAGCTTTCTGTGGGAATTCCATCTATACAAATGTTGAAGTCTAACCTCTCAAACTGGAAACTGGAGAATCCAGAAACAAAATAAACAGGAAATTCAAAACAATCTTGTTGGATCAAACCCCTGTAGTTGTCTTGCTTAATTATACTAGGGAAATTAGACAAAAGGCTTAAAATTCTTTCATTGGATTCAAAGATAATTACCAAAAAAAATAAAGAGACATTAAAATACCATCAACTATAATGAGCTCACTGCCATTTGAAAATTATTTGCAATCGACACACTGTAAATGTTAGCAATAGGAGGTTTCCTAGCAGTTTCTGTCCTGTGGATGAGAGTAAGAATTTGAATAAGGGAGAAAATAAATTTAGCAAACTGAATAGCTATGAAGAAAGAAACAAATATTAATACAGTCTCTATTTTTTAATCTCTAAATTATGATGAAAATCAGTTATTTTAGTAATCCTGTTTTTGAAATCTATAATTGTCATATGCATTTTTGTTTTGTTTTTAAGGAAACAATGCATTGCCAGGATGGAATCTGTGACAATTTAACAAGATTTACTGAGAGCACTTATTGTATCTGAAAGACAGTTTCCACCTCAATGAGCAAGTACATTATAGAAGGAAAATACATAAGTGCCTACAGAAACTGAGCACATGGGATGCAAAATGTTATGATGCTGGGGATGGGGAAACAACACATCCAGTCAAGGGGTTTCAGGAAGGATCCATTGAAAATTACCTTGTGAAATCAATAGAATTCTAGTAGGGAGAATAGGAGGTAACAGCATAACCAAGGTAAGAAGTAAAAAAGAAAAGTCCATGTTCAGAAAACAGCAAGTGTTCCCACAGGAGCAGGGGTGAGCAAAGATTTCAAAGGAAAGTCAGCTCCAAGCCTGGTTCTGTACTTGCTAGCTATTTAACCTTTACCAAGTTACGAAACTCTCTAAGCCTCTGTTTCCTCCTGTTTAAAACGGAGCTTCTAATAAGTGTGCAATGAGAGTAATACCATGACATATCTACCATGGCTGAAAGCAAAAAAGGAATGCAGAGAGGGAAGGAGGAAAGGAAGGAGCAAGGGAGAGAGGAAAGCAGGGAGGAGACGGGGAGGGAGAAAAGGAAGGAAAGAAAAATCAAGTCACATCTCTGAGAGGCTTAAAATATATATTTTAGGTCCATTTGCATATAATTCTAAGAGATAAACATAAACACCATATGCAAACGCCTTAAATTAAACAAAGTATGGAATGAAATTTCAGCAGATGCCTGTCTACACATTATGGTGGAATGAGGTAAAGACACACAAGGTCACAAGATACCACGGAGTAAGAAAGGAATATGGGTTCTCATTTGTGTCTCACCAAGATTTGGGTGACTTTGAAAAAATTTCTAGAATTTCTTGAGTGGAAAAATATCTTCCTCATGGAACTATGCTGAAGAATAAAAGTGAGAAGAGGTTAAAAAATAAAAATAAAAACATGTAAAACCAGGGTTGGCATATCATTAACTATCACCTGCTACTAGGTTCCTCCTTACTCTCTTGCTTCTCTTAGAGAAAGGAAAAGGAGCAATGAATTTAGGTGTGATACAAAAATGTGGTAGAATACAAGGGAGTCACCATGGTTTAATGATTAGAAGAGGGCAATGAATAAAAAATAAACTCTCTGGGATTGATACACAGGTTCTATTCATCTTTAAGAGTTTGCTTTCATTGGAGGGTTAGAGGAAAGCAGCCAGATTATTTATGAAAATTTGAAATGACTCCTACTTCGTGTCAGGTCATGAAGTAAAACAGTAAGAAGAAATAGTATATGCGAGTGTTAAGAGTGAGTTTGATTTATTCCAGTTAGTTATGTTTAGGGAACATATAACTTGAAACCAAAAAAGAAAACAAAAGGAAAGAAGAGGTTGAGGAAGAAGGCAAAAGAAATGGCAAGTTCCTGCAGGGAGTCGTCCTTGAAAAACACAGGAGGATCTTCTCTCTGCATGTAGGCAGGGAGAGTTTAGGTTTAACCTTGGGAACTATGCATGGCTCTCCCACAAAATAGATTGCCCAAGGCACAGGACCTTTATCTTCCCTCTGCTAGGAAGATCTCGTGATCTCTCTGAAGACAGGCATAACCCGAATGGAACAGGACAGTCCATCTTTAACCTTTTTGGAGAATATTCTACAGAAGGCCTTTGATGTCCCCTGATATAAATAAATAAGGCAGTCATGGGCTCCATTTTGCCAGAGTATAGAAGCTCAATCTCTATGATCGGCTTGCCTGTCCTGCCCCCACTTCTTGAAATTATATTCTGTGTCCTGTGGTTTTTTCATCATTCTATTGCCTTAGCTTTTATTTCTCAGCCATCCCATTCCACCAATGGGAACCTCATATCCATTGCCTGCGCAGGACATGGGGGAGAGGTTCCAGTGTGTATGTGGAACACAGGTAAAATTAGTCTTTGATAAAGAGATACTCCTCCTTTTGAGTCACAGAAGTTCATGATTGACGTAGACAAATTTCTTGAGAGAGTGAGATAATGGGCTGAGAGAGGTCTTACAAAAAAAAAAAAAAGTTCATTTCTGAATCAATGTGTTTCCAATAGTGACTCCTGCTCATGCTTGTCACCCCAGAAGTGTAGGTTGCCAATGGCTAAGGATTCCTAAGAGCTAGTGAGCCCCGTGAAAACTACTGTTGTATAGTCTCAAAAACCACATGGAGAAAGAAGGATGATGCACCAGGAGAATGTTAAGTTGGTAGCGTTGAACCTTGATAGATCTTGATCAGAGTGTACACAGGCACATTCACAAATGGAAAATGGGCAGTAGAAAAATAACAGCATGAATAATCTAATTCAATTATACCAATATTGTACACACACTATGTAACTATAATATCCTTGTCACTGAGGATAATAGGAAAAGACATGGTCTTTGAGGGCTCAAAGACTGAATGGCATACACCTCTATAAACCCATTTGTATAATAACTCTAATCTTCACACATAAATTGCACAACTGCATTATAGTACAGAAGAATTTTCCTTTCTCTATACAATATCTGTTCTGATGATTTGCAACTCAAACAACTTAAATATTCTCCACAAATTGAAAGCAACAAAATACCAGTCAGCAGAAATTTTAAGCTGATTAATCTATTAGTGTGCTTTAGAAAGATTCTTAGAAAAGATGCCAATCCAAAGGCTATTCACAAGGAATTGATTTGCCACATACATGGAATGTTTTTAAAAGGAAACAAAAATTCAAAATAGATACTTCTTTGGATGGAAAAAATTGAAATAGTAACTTTTCAAAGAAATTCTAATTCCAACTTTAAGAACATTATATACTTTCCGAGCTAGATGAGATCTCAGTTTCTTCCTATTCCACCCCCATGTTTTGTGGAGGATATAACTGAGCTGAAGGAATTAAGGTGCTTATACCTGTTTATCTTCCAAGAGCAAGAATAGTAGTAAAATTTCAGTTTGCAGATGATACTATAAACAACTGAAACATAACAAAAGTGTAGGGAATAAGCTGAAGGAAGATGTGTTGATGCTGTGTAACGAGTGATAAATGTATTTCAATGTGAACATGTACATTAGTGCATTTAAGATAAGTAACCCAAATTATTACAATAAACTATTTTGTTCTAATATACTGGTTCTGATTTGAAATGAGATTTAGAAGACCTTCTAGTTTCTTCCTTATCAAAGTTATCATACTATATAAGCCCTTTGGAAAAAACATCACAATGTCATGTTCCCCAGATGCTGGACATGGAGCTACAGGACTTATTTGCCCAGCTGGATTTCAGTATTGCTTTGGTCCTATCCCTTCTTTCTATGTCAGTATTCTTGTGAATGGAAATGTTTTCTCTGTACCATTATATACCGGATACTTGTAAATTGCTTTTAATTTTACAGAAACTTACAATGTGAGATTGCTTTGAGCCTCAAAGAAGACTTTGAACTTGAACTTAGAGCTATCTCAGAACTGTTGAAACTATGGGGCTCTTGGGAATGGGCAAAATGTATTTTGCATTGTCAGATGAGTGTGCGCTTTTGGGGGCAGGGATGGAATATTCTGGTTTAGATGTGAGGTGTCCCCCAAAAGCTCACGTGTGAGAAAATGCAAGAAGGTTCAAAAGAGAAATGATTGGGTTTTGATAGGATTAACCGAGTGGTAATTGGAGGCAGGTGGGGTGTGGTTGGAGGAAATGGTTAATTGTGGGCATGGCTTTGGTGTATATAGTTCTATCTGTAGAATAGAGTCTCTCTCTTTCTCTCTCTCTCTGCATCTTGATCACCACAATGTGAGCTGCTTCCCTCTGCCAATCTCTCCAGCCATGATGTTCAGCTTCACCTGGAGCCCTGAGTAATGGAGCCAGCCTTCTCCTGACTAATCTCTCTGAAACTCGAAGCCCTCAAATAAACTTTTCCTCCTCTACAATTGTTCTGGTCAGGTCCTTTAGTCACAGCATTGAAAAAGCTGACTAAAACACATACCATTGCAACAGAAAAGTCCACGTAAGGTCCATTGACAAGAACTGTAAAAATCAAAAACATCATTCTTCCATAGTTTTCTACCAATCTAAAGGCATTTTCACCTGTATCATTTTGTGCAATTTTGAGTAAAATTTGAGACAAGTCAAATAAAATATAAAAATCATCACATGCATCATGGTCAAAAATGCAAAAAAAAAAAAACCTCAAGAAAAGTCATATTTCAGGGATAAGAAAAGAAAAAACTGAGAGTAAATATCATGTAAGTATATTTTTCATATATGTCACAAATTAAGCATGCATTGTCCTGTTTTATATGACATGATAAAAACAGAAACTTTTTGCAAGTTGATCAGTGCAATTATAATAAACAGAACCAACTGCTAGAGTCAGCAAATGTCATACTCTTTTTTTAAGGTTCCAAAACTCCCAACATTTGTAATTTGGAGATCTAGAATGCATGAACGTTTGAAAAGAAAAGGACAGAATTTTCCAAACACCTTGGATTCCCTATGTTATGGAGAATATGCCCTTTTATAACCAGGCAAACAAAACTACTGCAAGAACAATTTAAAGGTAGCCACTGTCATCATAAGAAATGAAGGAAGGATTACGGTCTATACCATGTGTCTGGTTGAAACATTTAAACTTAGTAAGAACAAAGCATTATTTCCAGGAGCAACAATCTTTAAAAGTATACTATGGCTCTGGTAAATTTGTGGTATGTCTAGATCCCCATTTCTTTGTAATTGCTTACAAAAGAGTGAGGCTATCTGTTTAAGTCAGCTTTTTTTTTTTTTTTTTTTTTTTTTTTTTTTTTTTTTTTTTTTTTTTTTTGCTACTGCAACCAAATGACCTGAGAAGAACAGTTTTTAGAGGAGGAAAAATGTATTTGGCACTCACAGTTTCATAGGTAGCCAGCTCCATTCCTCCAAGCAGAGGTGAGGCAGACCATCATGGTGGAAGGGTGTGGCAGAGGAAAGTGGCTCAGGAAAATGCACCGGGAAGGAGAGGGGGATGGAGAGGGAGGAAGGGAAGGATCGAGGGATGGGGGGGGGGGGGTTTGCTCAATAAGGACAGAATATATATCCCAAAGGCACACTCCCAGGGACCTACCTCCTTGCCACAGCTTACCTGCCTACAATTACACCCAGTTGATCCCTATCAGGGAGATAACACACAGATTATGTTAATACTCTCATAACATCTCATATCTAAGCTTTGCTGTGTTGCCTCATGCATGAGCTTTTGAGAGATACCTAATATCAAAACCCTAACACTGTCCATTTAATAAATCATGGATTTTAGCCCATCATGGTGGTAGATGCCTGTAATCCCAGCAGCTCAGTAGGCTGAGACCAGAAGATCACAAATTCAAGGCCAGTCTCAGCAGTATAGTGACACCCTGCCCTCAAGTTCAATTCCCAGTAACTCAAAAATAAATAAATAAACAAACAAACATGTATTTTTAGTTAAAACAAATAAAAATTTAATTGGTAATATGAATAGTTTGGCCAAATCTTGAACATCATTATTTTTTATATGAATAGGAGAAAATGAATATTTGAAAAAGAGATAATGCCATTGGCTTTAAAGTGACCAACACAGAGTCAAAGGTCTTTGTCTTTCAACTCAAGAGTTTTTTGCATGTATTAGGATTCCTATAAATTCAATTTGGTTTTACTCTCAATCTCATGTTATTTTAAAAACTGCTGAGATTAAAATAGGAGAAAGCTGATGGAAACGCTCCTTGGATCAAATTCGAATTTTTATTAAGCCACTTTACTCCTGGCAACTGCTCTGGTGGTATGGTGGTGGTAGCATTCTTCAAATGCCAACATCCCACTGGTACTGAATGTTGGGACTTTTTGCAAATAACTGAGAGCTCTGAAGTCTAATCCGTGTGAATTTCCCACTTCATGACTGGCAAGACTGCAAAATATCAGAGTAGACTGAATAAAATTATAGAGCCTCATGATGTTTGGATTGAGAAGTAGGCTATCACTTTATATTCCCCCTTCATGCTTCATAAAAGTTTAGTGAGGAAATTTTTTTAAGCTTTTAATCAATGAAATCTTCTTCCTTCAGTTTGTTCTGGTTTCTATAGTTCGTTAGTTAGCTATTAATTAAATCTGTCTTTCATGAGAATCTCCTGGTCTCTCTTCTGATTTCTTTCTTCTAGTATCTTTCTCCATGATGCCACCTGGGTATCTTAGAGACATATATGACTCTGCATCAGCAGCTCCCTTTCTTTCCCCACAAGCGTCCAGCAATTCCTGGATCTTCTGCATGGGAGGAACAGACTGTGGAAATCAAAGAGAGAAATTGTGGGGTTCATCCACCTGGCAGCCCTCACTCTCCAAGTGTGACCAAGTCTCAGAGTACAAACCTGAGCTTGTGCTAGAGTGAAACTTCTCTGAATTACACCTAATTGAGCAGACTCTGATGTCAATAAATATTCTTTGGTGTTTGCATGCATCCCTGCATGCTTGCAGGACACATTACAAGACGTTTTGTATCTGACTTCCTCTCCCACTATCTGTTCTGTTCATGGATGTATTGATTAAGTCAAGATTTTTCAAAATCCCTTTAACACTCTTAGTACTACTTCCTACTATCATTTTTTTTAAATATCAAAGCATACGACGCTTTGTCCCTCATGATTCCTTTAACCAAGTTATCATCTGCTTTCCTCCTGATTCCATGAGAAAAGAGACCAAGAACAGAGGATTTCACAATAGGAAAATTTATTTCTATATATTTCTAAATGTATCCCAATGTTAAAAATATTCTACCTATTGATAAATTTCCCAAACTCAAAGAGAAGAAAAGTGCCCTACTGAAGGCAAATCTTGAGTCACCTCTGTGGATGGAAAAGTGGCAAGGAACACATTTCTCAAGGCTGCCCAAAGGAATGAGTCACATGGTTCATAAGGACCAGTAGTTAATGAGCATGCAGTAGTCAGTAGACTCCAACAGTCTCAAGATTACAATGTGTACATGCCCTGATGCTGTTTCTCAAGACATAGTCCAAAAATCACATCAGTAACATATTGAGAGGAAGATTTCATGGATCAAGCCTAGATTTATGGAATTAGAATATTTTAGGGTGGAAGTTGGTATTACCCATCTTAACAAGTTTCACGAGTTGATTCTTATGAACATTTGTGTGTCTCACAAAGGGTTAAGGACATTTTCCTCTTATGAAAATTTGCTAAAGCCCGAACTCCACTAATCTATAATAATTCAGTCTAGGATAGATTGTTTGTCAGAGGTTAAAGAAAAGGGACATCTGTAGAAGAATCCTCAAAGGGATAGAAAAGAAAAAAAAAACATTACAGAACAAAATGAATTATGTATGACAATTAACAATTCCTGTATCCTTGTGGCTTAGCATGTAGCAAATCTCAGTAATTCTTAATAAGTCATCACTGATGAAATTTACATTTCATTAATTATAAGACTATCCTTAAAGTTATTGACAAGTTCAGACTTCATGAATTTGAAATTTATCAAATTCATATACTAATTGACTAGCACAAGTAAAAAGTATTTGTTCTTATTTACAGATGACAAAAGGTTTGGCAACTTAATCTTAATTTTTGACATTCCTGGGCACACATGATCTTATTCACTTCCTGTCCTATTCTTCACATTCCCTCTAACACCATTTTTTAACATTCTGTGCTCTAGTTTAATTATTTAATTTGGTCCTAAAAGGCACTTAATAAGCATGCTTTCTCATAATTTATGGTTTTTATAAGTATGGGATTTAATGTTTTATTTAGTAGTAGTAGTAGTAGCAATAGTGGTAATAATATTGGAGATTTGACATGAGGGATGCTTTACCACTGGGCTACATCTCTAGTCCCTTTTTGTTTGTTTGTTTGCTTTTTTATATTGAAATAGGGTCTCACTATGTTGGATAGAGCCTGGCTAACTTACTAAGGCTGGCCTTGAATTTGAGATCCTCCTGTTTTAGCCCCTAGAACTGCTGAGATTATAGGCATGCATCACTGCACCTGGCTTAAAATTTAGTTTTTAAGTTATATATTGTTAGGAAGAAATATTTATTTTTCACTATTAAAATTTCCCTGGAGAGACAGTTTCCATGAACAGTCCCAATCTCTCTCAATCTCTTGGAAGAAGAGGAAGGCTCAAAGGGATGCATTTGATTGACAAGATGTGGAACAAGGAATTGAGACACAGCTCAGTCCCCATTCCTTTCCTTCTTCTGAGAACCTCCCTATCTATAGGGAGTGTACATTCTGGTTATTGCCTCCAAGCTATAAAGTTTACAGAACATTCACTTTCACATAGGAAAGCCTGTGGCTGTTTAAAGCTGGCTGTAACATGGGGGATAAACCAGATTCTCAGGTTTGTTGTTGAGAGTCTCATTATTATCAAATTCTCCCATACACCATTCATCTACATCAAGCTTCTACTTGGATATCCATCTGCTCGAATATTTTTGTCTTTCTCTTAATTGGTTTCAAACCCAGGAAAATAATAGTAGTATTTATTGTACTCTTCTAATCCCCAAAACAATTATATAATTTAAGCAGATATCTATATAATCTATAACATATGGCCACTCTTGTGGGATTTTCTTTATGTTCCTCTTTATTGAGGCAGGACTCTGTATTTATATTTAAGAAAAGCTATGGGAGTCTGAAAATGGCATAAAAATGTTCTAGAATAAGAGGTATATAGCAAATTGAAAGGTTAAATGCAGCACCATCAAGACAAGTTTTTTTTTTTTTTAATCTTACTGTGGGATAATTGGTAAAAATCCTTAGGAAAGAAGTTCTATTCCCCAGTGCTTCTGTTTCTCTGTGAAGGAGCTTCCTTCAGAGTAAATTCCTGGCCTCCAGCTTAGTGTTCATTTTTTCCCCCTTCTGGAGGATGGAGATTTGACAGAGAGCCTGGGAATGAATGCACGCCTCCGGCCACTCAAACCCCATCTTTGGGATGTTCCTGCCTCAGAAGACATGTGTACTGACTATGCCCTGATAAGCAGCATTTTAGGTTGCTGCCCTGCCCATTCTCAGCATTTCTTATGCCCATACAGATGATTTTGCTTAGGACTTGGTACAAAATTATGAAGCCCATTCTTTCAACCAATCTGAGCCAATCCAAATATTTTTGTCAGCATTTATAGAGACACGTTCATCTCCAGTGTCCGAAACTCTTGGGCCTATCCATTGTTTTCAAATAAGTGAGAGATAAGAAGGTGAGATTTATTAGGTTCCCCAAATCAGTAGAACATAAGCTCCACTGAGACTGGGACTTTACTTTTTTTGTTGTTTATGGCCTAGAAAAGTGTTAATCATATACTGGGAGTTCAATACATATTTGTTGAAAGAATTGGTATTTTATTCCTTTTTTACTTAAAGAAGAAACAGTTACATATGCCATTGTTTTTCAAGAATAGGTAAGAGGAAAGATGAGGAAATGACAGTGCTTTATATAATCTGTACAATCTCTAGGACTAAAAGGTCTCTAAAGTTCCTTCCATTTCTATAATTCTATAAAGAAAAATTGAATGATTTAGTCTCAGAGAGAATAATTTTAAAAACAAAGGATTTTTATATATTTTTTTAATTGTATAATATTTTTATTAATAATAATAATCAATTATTTTATTGATTCCTTTTAGTTACACATGACAATAGGTTTTATTTTGACACAATTATAAAAACATGTAATATAATTTGTTCTAATTCAGTCCCTAGTACTTCCTCTTCCCCTCTTCTCTATTCTCTCCCATTCCCTTCCCTCTAGTCTTCTGATCTGTTATTTACTTATACTTTTTTTAAAATTAGTGGATATACTTGTTGGTGAGATTCTTTGTGGCATATTCTTGTATACGTAGAAAAGTTGGGTCATATTCACTCCATTCTCTTTACCTATTCCATCCTTTCTCCCTTTCCTTCATTCCCCCTTGTCTACTCCACTGATGTTTCTTTTATTCTTTTGTTTTCTCCTCCCTCCCTTGCTTATTTTGGATTAGCTTCTGCATACCAGAGAAAACATTCTACCTTTGACTTTTTTGAACTGGCTTATTTCACTTATCATGATAGTCTCCAGTTTCATCCATTTACTAGCAAATGACATAAAGTCATTCTTCTTTATGGCTGAATAATAATCCATTGTATATACATGCCATGTTTTCTTTATCCATTCTTCTGTTGAAGGGCACCAAGGTTGGCTCCACAGCCTGGCTACTGTGAATTGTGCTGCTATAAACATTGATGTGGCTGCCAAACTGTTGTATGCTCATTTTAAATCCTTTGGGTATATACTGAGGAGTGAAATGCCTGGGTCATATGGTGGTTCCATTCCTAGTTTTTTGAGGAATCTCCATACTGCTTTCCAGAGTGGTTACACCAGTTTGCAACCCAACCAACAATGTATGAGTGTTCATTTTTCCCCACATCCTCACCAACATTTATTGTTACTTGTATTTTTGATAATTGCCATTCTGACTGGAGTGAGGTGAAATCTCAGTGTAGTTTTTTACTTACATTTCCTCAATTGCTAAGGATGTTGAAATTTTTTTCATACATTTGTTGATCATTTGTATTTCTTATTTTGAGAAGTATCTATTTTGTTCCTTTGCCCATTTATTGATCGGATTATTTGGGTTCTGGTGTTAAGTTTTTTGAGTTCTTTTTATATCCTGGATATTAATACTCTACCTGAGGTGCAAATGTCAAATATTTTCTCCCATTCTGTTTCCTTTGCTGTGAAGAAACTTTTTAATTTGATGCCATCCCATTTGTTAATTTTTTTTTTTTTTTAATTCTTGCACTTCAGGATCTTTTTTTAAGGAAGTAAGTTCTGAGCCAACATGTTGGAGTGTTTAACCAACATTTTCTTCTAGCATGTGCAAATTTATGGTCTGATTCCTAGGCCTTTGATCCATTTTGAGTTGACTTTTGTGCAGGGTAATTTTAATAGTGAAAAATAAATATTTCTTCCTAACAAAATGCTGAAAAATATATTTGGAGGATTGGCTCAGATTGGTTGAAAGAATGGGTAAGGTAAATCTCCATATGGATTTCCAGTTTTCTCAGTATCTTTTGTTAAAAAGGCTATCTTCTCCAATGTATTTTTTGGCAATTTTGTCTAGTATGAGATAACTGTTGTTTTGGTTTGGGTGTGAGGTGTTACCCAAAAGCTCATGTGAGAGACAATGCAAGAAGGTTGAGAGGAATTAATCCCCTGATAGAGATCAACTGAGTGGTAACTGAAGTGGTGGGGTATGACTGGAGGATGTGGGAATTGGAGCATGGCTGGGGTATATATTTGTATCTGGAAAGTGGAGACCTCTCTTTCTGCTTCCTGATTATCAGGTGAGCCATTTCCCTTGGCCACACTCTTCTGCCATGATGTTCTGCCTTACCTGGAGCCCTGAGAAATGGAGCCAGCCTCCTAAGGACTGAGACCTCTGGAACAATGAGTCCCTAAATAAACTTTTCCTCCTCTATAATTGTTATGGTTGGGTCTTTAAGTCCCAGTATCAGAAAAGCTGACTAAAACAACTATATTTTTGTAAGTTTTTCTCTGCATCTTCCATTCTATCCCATTGATCTTAATATCTGTTTTGGTGTCAGTACCATGCTGTTTTTGTTACTGTATCTCTGTAGCTAATTTGAGATAGGGTATTGAGATGCCTCCTGCTTCTCTTTTCTCCCCAAGGATTGCTTTGGCTATTCTGGGTCTCTTATTTTTTCAAATGTATTTAATAACTCCTTTTTATGTTTCTGTAAAGAACATCAATGAGATTTTGGATAGGAATTGCATTGAATCTATGTAGTGCTTTTGGCAGTATGGCTATTTTAACAATAATATTTCTGCCTATCCAAGAACATGGGAGATCTTTCCACTTCTAAGTCTTCTTCAATTTCTTTAGTTAGTGTTTTATAGTTTTCACTGTAGAGATCCTTTGCTTATTTGTTAGATTGAATCCCAAGTATGTTTTTTTTTTGAGACTATTGTCAATGGGATAGTTTTCCTAATTTTATTCCAGGAGATTCATCATTGGAGTACAGGAATGCAATTGATTTGAGGGTATTGATTTTGTATTTTACTACTTTGCTGAATTTATTTATGAGCTCTAGAAGTGTTCTAGTGGAGTTTTTTTGGGTCTTCTAAATATAGGATCATGCCCTCAGCAAACAGAGATAATTTGAGCTCTTCTTTTCCTCTTCGTATCCCTTTAATTTCCTTTGCTTGCCTAATTGCTCTGGCTAGAGTTTCAAAGACTATGGTAAATAGGAGTGGTGAAAGTGGGCATCCTTGTCTTGTTCCTCATTTTAGAGAAAATGCCTTCAATTTTTCTTCATTCAGAATAATGTTGGCCTTGAGTTTATCATATATAGACTTTTCAATGTCAAGGTAAGTTCATTTTATCCCTAGTTTTTCTAGTGTTTTAAACATGAATGGGTACCGTACATTGTCAAACACTTTTTCTACTTCTATTGAGATGATCACATAATTCTTGTCTTTAAGTCTATTTATGTGGTGAATTACATTTATTGATTTCCATACGTATAACCAACTTTATATCCCTAGGATGAAACCCACTTGATCATGGCGCACTATCTTTTTAATTTATTTTGTATATGGTTTGGCATATTTTATTAAGAAATTTTTGCATCTATGTTCTGCAATGATACTGGTGTGAAGTTTTCTTTCAGTGATGTGTCTTGGTCTGTTTTTGGTATCAGGTGATACTGGCTTCATAGACTGAGTTTAGAAGTGTTCTCTCCTTTTCTATTTCATGAATAATTTGAGGAGGATTGGTATTAGTTATTATTAAATGTGTGATAGAACTTGACTGAGCATCCATTCAGTCCTGGGCTTTTCTTTGTTGGAAGGCTTTTTGATGGCTGCTTCAATTTCATTAGTTGAAATTGATTTGTTTAAGTTTTCTGTATCCTCATGGCTCAATTTGGGTAGGTCATATGTCTCTACATATTTGTCCATAAATCCAAGGTATTTTAGCATACAAGTTTTCAAAAAAATTTTGGATGATCTTCTGGATTTCAATAGTGTCTGTGTTGATATTTCCTTTTGCATCTCAGATTTTGATAATTTGAGTTTTTTCCCTCTTTCTTTTGGTTAGTTTAGCAAATAGTTTAGCAATTTTGTTCATTCTTTCAAATATTCAGCACTTTGTTTTGTTAATCTTTTGTATTTTTTTATCTCAATTTCATTAATTTCAGCTCTGATTTTAATTATTTCCTGCCTTCTGCTGATTTTGGTGTTAGTTTGTCCTCCTTCTTCTAGGGCCTTGAGATGCAATTTTAGATTATTTATTTGGTATCTGTCTATTCTTTTGATGTATGGACTCATGGCTATAAACTTTCCCCTTAGAACTGATACCATACTGTCCCAGAGATTTTGATATGGTGTATCATTATTCTAACTTACCTCTATTTATTTCTTTCTCCCCTGATTTCTTCTGCTAACCATTCATTATTCAAAAGTATATTATTTAATCTCCAGACATCTCTCGCTACTGTGACTAAAAGACCCAAGAAGAACAATTGTAGTGGAGGAAAAGTTTATTTGAGGACTCACAGCTTCAGAGGTCTTAGTCCATAGAAGCCCAGCTCCATTTCTTGGGGCTGGAGGTAATGTGGAAGAAGAAAGAATGTGGCAGAAGGAAGAAGCTCACAAGATGAATAGGAAGCAGAGAGAGCAATTCCACTCACCAGATACAAATATATATCCCAAAGCCACACCCCCCATGCCTCACCTCTTCAGTTACCATTCAGTTCATCCCATCAGGGGATCAATTCACTAACTGGATTAAGGCTTTCATAACCTAATCATTTTTTCTCTGAATTTGCTTGCATTGCCTCATATGTGAGCTTTTGAGGGACAACTCACATCCAAACCAAGACACCAGGTATTATTACATTTGTTCTGTTTTTTATCTTATTGTTGATTTCTTTTTTTTTAAGAGAGAGGGAGGGAGAGAGAGAGAGAGAGAGAGAGAGAGAGAGAGAGAGAGAGGGAGAATTTTTTTAATATTTATTTTTTAGTTTTCAGCAGAGACAACATCTTTGTTGGTATGTGGTGCTGAGGATCGAACCGGGCCGCACGCATGCCGGGCAAGCGCGCTACCGCTTGAGCCACATCCCCAGCCCTTATTGTTGATTTCTAATTTCATTCCATTATTGTTTGATAAAAATGCAAGGTATTATCTCTATTTTTTTGTACTTGCTAAGATTTTATTCTTGTGAGCTTCTATTTTAGAAAATGTTCCATGTGCTACTGAGAAGAAAGTGAATTATATCTTAGTGGATGAAATATTCTATAGATGTCTATTATATCCATATTATTAATTATATTTTTTTAGTTCTGTAGAATCTTTACTTAGGTTTGTTTGGTTTGGATGATCTCTCCACTGGTGAGAGAGGCCTGTTGAAGTCATCCAGTATTATTGTATTGTGGTCTATGTGATTCTTGCCATTGAGAAGGGTTTGATGTACATAGATGTTCTGCTGTTTGGGGCATAAATATTTATGATCATTATATCATAAATAATTTTGTTGATGAATGATTCCCTTAAACATTATGAAGTGACCTTCTATGACTCTTGGCTTGAAGCCCATTTTATCTAATATGAGAATAGTAACCCCTGCTTGCTTATGAGATTCAAGTGAATGGTGTGTTTTTACCCGTCCTTTCACTTTCAGTCTGTGGATGTCTTTGCCTATCAGGTGAGTCTCTTGCAGACAGCATGTTGTTAGTTCTTGCTTTTTTTTTTATCCAAAATTTCCAAATTATGTCTTTTGGTTGAAGAGTTTAGACTCTTTAGACCATTTACATTCTATGTTATTATTGAGAGACTACTTCGTGAATTTCTTTTTCTTAAAGAGTCCTGGGTTGGGTGAATATCCAGACAACAATATTTTAAGTCAATCTGTGACCTCTGCTGAACCCAGTATCAGCATCACTTTAAGAGTTGCCACTGAGCCGTATTTACTATAAGCACTTCAGAGCCAAGACTTGTTCTATTCAACCTTATATTATTCTTTGAAGTTCCTCAAACTCAAGTATAAACCTAAAATAAATATCTGAAATAGGTTGATAAAGTTGTCAAATTTAGTAGATTTTCCATGACTTTAAGTGAGGATTAAAATGAGGGAAGAAGAAATATTGGGCATATAGGGGAGGGGAAAATAGAGAAAGAAAGGGGGTAAAAGGAAAATTCATGCCAAGGTAGAAAGGAGCAATAAATGAATGGTTGGTATTTGAGGCAGTAGCAAATAATGCAAGAGGAGGAGTAAGTGGTAAGAGGAACAGTTTTTAACTACAGCTAGGAAAACAAAGAAAGATTGATTCCAATTAATGCTTTAAACCATTAGATGAAATGCATTCAAATGGGTTGAAGGTATAATGTTGGCTTTTGGGTTAACAGTTATTATTCAAGTAAAAGAGTTATATATATGATCAAAATTGACTTTGGAGTTATTTATAGTATATAAACCATGTCAGAGGTGAAAAAAATTTGTTGAATATTGGTTTGGATTTCATTAGGTTAATAAGGTTAATCCTAATTTTCATTACGATTTCATTAAGGACATTTAGTGGACGTCTATCAGTTTGGGGCTATAGATCTCTCCCAAGCTGCTGGGGCACAGGAGCCAGTTTGCTATGAACTTCTTACCAGCAGCTTCTGACTTGTCAGCTCAGGGTCTGCAGCTGACTGCTTGGAGGGTGAAATGTTGTGAATTGGTTGTTTCTATTGTGTGCAGGATCAGGATGCAGGCTCTGGAGTGTCCCTGTGATTCCTATGGGTCACAATGTACCTGCTTCCCTATACAGGATCTTTGTCATGGTAGTGAGGATCCTGGTGGCTGGCTGTCAGCATCTGGCTATGGGTTCTCTGTGGTGCAGAAGTATTCTCCCAGCTACACTGCTCTCTGAGGCACTTTAGTGAAGATCTCAAGTGGTTAACATGGATACTAGTTTCCACTGGTCCAGGTTGTGAATGGAGAGTGTTGATTCCCTCTGTTTACTAAATCTGATGCAAGGTCCTGCAAGTATCCAAACAAAGCCCTGTCACTAGTCAGTTGTGATCATTGTTCAGGCTGTGCACCAGATAAGACTGGGACCAGCCCCTTCCTTCTGCATAGACTGGTAATTTCTCACTGGGTCTCTAGGTCACTGAATATCCAGGCAGCTTCCCTCTGGTACAAACTCCCTCGGGATCCTAGGGACTGTCCCTAGGCTTCCCATGGTGCCTCCCCCAGTGTCAGTCATTGAGATTTAATGAATCTGCTTTCCTAAGATTGGGGCCCAAATTGCTTCATTATTGTCACTGAGTGGAGCCAGCAGAAGAGGCTTCATAGAGCTTGTCAGGGCTAGGTGCAGTTCCCCAGCCCATTCCCCCTTGTTCACAGCGAAGAGGAGGGAGAGGGGTTTTAGTGATTTGAGGCTAGTAGTGGTTCTTTCTGGCCAGATTCTGAAGAGGTCCCACTGCAGGAGATGTCCCCTGGTTTAATGGCAGCTGTCTTGTGTGTGAGGTCTTAACACATATCTAAGAAAATATAGGATGATCAATTAGAGTCTGATCATTTTAAGTATAATTTCTGTCCACCCGGAGGAAAAAAATACCTGGATTTCAACAGTGAAACTTGATACTGCATTTCAAAAAATGCTTACTATTGTTTTTTATATTCTTTGCAAGACTTTAAAAAATGATTGGTATTCTTTACATCTTATTGTTTGGGTGTATTAGTTTTCATCTCTGTGACCAAAACACCTGACAATTCTGAGCCCAAAGTCACCTTTTCCTCCTCTAAACGTTTAGAGGAGGAAAAGGTGACTTTGGGCTCAGAATTTCAAAAGTCCTTGTCCATCCGTGGTCAGCAGGCCCTAAAGCAGAAATATCATGGCAGAAGACTATGGTAGAGAAAAGCAACTCAACTCATGGAAGAAGGAGGGAAAGAGCAAAAAGAGAGAAAGGGGACAGGGACAGATATAGTCCAAGGCCAAATCCTCAAATGACCTATTTTCTATAGTCACACTCCACCTGCCTATAATTACCAGCCAGTAATTAATTCAAATTATTAATCCAGTAGACTAATCCGATAATGAGGTTATAGATATCATAATCCAATTTCACCACTACCTTGCCTAACACGTGTTTTGTGTCAGACATTTTTAAATCTAACACATAACATTGGGCTTCCCTTTTTCTTATAAAAACTTACAAATTTAATATTTCTGATAAAATTTTGATTTAAGTTATAAGTACTCTAAACTGCTAAGAAATTGTATATGATACATTATTTCTACTATTGTATTTTAAAATACATTTGTTATTAATAAGAAATGTCAATTTCACAATATCTAGCACTGTTAAAAGTGTAAAAATTTGCTGTTTTTAGATGCTTCTGGAAGATAATTAATAAATTGATGAATAGCTATGCAAATGTTCATACTTCAACTTAGAACCTCCATTTATAAAAATTTGGATAAACAAATAGGCACACTGTAAAAATAGTTTTTACCAAAAAATGTAATGACAGGAAAATATCCATAATATATTGCTAAATGAAAAAAATCATCTTAAATATATTGTTATTTTCAATATTAAAATAAATGAAACTCACTCTGGCTCAGTTAAGCAAAACTAAAAAGGTATAATGTAAACCAAAGGCCAAAATTTGGGCAAGATTTGGAAATAAACAGACTATGGATGCACAGTAATTAGGACTAAGTCCTTATTTCTGAATTGTTCCTTTCTGCTGGCCTGTCTTGCTGTCCTCCCCTGATACATCCTCCTGTCCTCTGCTTTCTGTTTCATGTATCAGAATATATTTGGTTTTCCTCTATTCAACAAACTAAGCAGTATGAGGTGAAAATACATTCATTTCGATTTCAAATCCACTAAGAAAAATTCTTACACTGCTTAGGGGAGCTGACTACCATAATCTAATCATCTGTATGAGACTCAGGGCTGGGGGTTACAAAGAAAGTTACAGTATATGGATGTAGATACAGGAAGTCTCTCCTCAAGATTATTTTTCCTAGGAAAAATACACTTATACATTTACAGAAAATACCTTCTGAGTTTGCTGCCCCAAGAATTCCATAACACATATAATGCATATAGATCAGTAGAGACATAAATCTATGGATGTTCATAAAAATTATCCTATATGAATATATAAAAACACATCTAAATGCTAAGCAAATACAATCTAATTTTTTCAAGTTATATTAATTTTCTCTTTATTCTATACATTTTAAATTTTATACATATAAATTATTTTTATAATCAAAGCAAAAATATTAAAACAAATATCAAATAAATTTGAATATTATTTAAAACATAAGATTCACAAACTACCTTCAGTTATTGCACTGAAGGCATGCATGCAAATCTTAAATTAAACCAATTCAAAAAGCAGCATAATTTTTACAAAGTGAGTGCAAATAAAGGAAATAGTTTGGTAGTCATAAAGGATTAATATTGACTGTAGAACTAGAATGTTATCCTGTTAACATTCACTTCCTTATATAGTCATAGGAGATAATTGTTATTACTGAGAATAATTACTAGATGAGTCTGGAAAACAAATTTAGTGAATAAAGCATTTTAGAGAATAAGTGTTGAATATTTTGCCAGGATTATAACTACTAACTTTTCCTAGACAATTAATGTGATAATCATTTTTAGGTGTATTTTATGCACATTTGAGGAAGAAAATATTCTTTTTTAACTCACTGAAAGGATCTAAAAAGCCAATAAATAGACAGTAAATAGAAAATATTGTCTGGAAATACCTGTTCACTGCACTGTAGTTGCTTCTGTTTATTTTTAGTGAATCTACTAAAGTTTGAACTAAGTGTTCTGTTACTAAATATATATACACAAAATAAGGCTATATGTCAGCCAAAGTAAGAATACTGACTCCTTGAATGAGAAATTAATCAGAATCTCTAGTTTCAGATGATTTCAATTGTTTAAAAATATTTTAATAACCTTAATCCATTGATTTAAAAAATATAAAATGTCACTTCTCATCCTCATAGAAATATGCTACAATAAGAAAGATGAACATAAATCAATTCCTTGTTTTATAGAATCATAATTGAATTACACGTAGTGAATTTGTCATTGGTGCCCATCGTGGTCCATTTAGCAGTATCGCAGGTTGCCCTTACGCGGCGCCTGGCGACTGCCTACGGAATGCTGGGGCCAAGCAGCTTGAAGAAGTTCCTACTTTAAAGGGAGGGAGCATATTTGCCAGGTGCAAACAGCATCCATGAGTAAAGCACCACGTGATTGGAACCTGGAGCTACCAGGGATCTTACAGATGTTTGAGGTGGTTTTGAGATCCTCAGAGGACTGCGATGGTCTCAGGAAAGCATGAACAATGGTTAGACTAAAGTCAGCCGAATAAAATCCCTCCCTGGCACATTCTGAGTTGGAGGTAAGAAGGCCCCCAAACAATGGCCCCCAAACAATGCCCCCAAAGGTGCCATGGTCTGAGGAATGCGGGAGCTTCTCCACTCCACCTGCCAGCCACTTCACAGTGTGAGCTTACAGTGTTGTCATATAACATCTCAGGGAAATGCGACAGAGCTAGATCAAACCACGTGTGTTCACTCTAGAGATCTTGGTTCCACTGGTTTTACGTTCCTGGGTTTTCATCAGATGAGCAACAAAAGTAAAATTAAGAATGCCTCTCAAAGAAAGGCCCACTATTCGTGCATTCCAATGCATTTTCTGTTCTCCACAGCCTCCCCCCACCACACACACACTATTTTTTCATGTTCCCTTCTGCTTGTGCCACAGAAGACTTCCCTGTTTCTGTGAGCTGAGCTGGGGCTGGGGATTCTACTAGAGTTTGGGGGAGGGGCGTGTCTTTACATATCACTAGTCACTAGTCAAGGGGTCTCTACACAGAAATACCTAATAATATCACTTTGATATCTGAATAGTTGACAGGAAATTCTAGAAATTCACAAAGGAACACATGAAGCTAGAGGAAAGAACTAGATGTTGAGTTCAGATATTTATCTATTCCAAAAGACAGACTGATGGCAGAGGCCCCAGGAATCAGTGGCCTTGAGCCCAGAGCTAAGTTGGGCTTAGGGGTCCACTGTGACCCCTACAGGTCTAAAATCTCGGGTTCTTGCAGATGGGGAAGCATACAACCTCCTCTGTACCACATGAGATTTTTTTTTTTTTTTTTTTTTTTTAGTCTTTACCAACTCAGTGACACAATTTGAGCATCTTGTCCTTGTAGTTAGCTACAAAACACTACACAGATATGATTTGTAGGTAACTTCTTTTAAGGAATCTATCAAAGAAATAACACTATTTTATATATCCATGCTACTGGAAAGAGAATAAAAATGTGTCTTTTTCCTATATCAATAGTAGGGAAAATTTAAACATAACTCAATAAGATGGAAATGCTAGAAATAGAAAGCCCTTCTATGAAGTTGTATGCCTGCCGTGCTTAAAATTACACATTAATCCAATTTGCAGAGTTGGTAATCTGATAAAAATAAACAAAGCTCATATTTAGATATGAACTAAATTCCTCCATCTGCCAGAAAGCAACTACCATTTAAGCTGCTTTTCCATAGAAATATGCCTATTTCAAGTCTTGCAACCACTAATGTGCTAGAATCATAAAATGAAAAAGCCTAAAATTTCATGTAAGATAACCTTTCCTCCACACTCAAAATACTTTGCAATGTGATCTACTTCTTAGTTTAAAAGTCAAACTTTGGTTTACATCAGAGGCTGCATGAGTAATGAAATTGCTGTATGGTAAGCTTGGAAACAGATCAGAACAGAAGAGGAGGAAGTGGGTGGAGGTGCGCCCCAACTAGACTGCTTCAATCCTGTTTCTGTAATGACCTTCATTAGTCTTACAGTTCATACAACCTCTCTCCTTCCATGCTCCTAAGCCAACTTTATATTTCTCTCTTAGATGCAATAAAAATAACTAAAATTCACTAGATGATTGCTTCAGGCAAGTTGTAACATTAAATACTTATTAACTAATTTAATTCTCCACAAACTCCCCATGGTGTAAGGGCTACCATTAATCCTCTTTGAAAAATAATTAAACTGAGTACATCCATGTTCACAGCAGCATTATTCATTCCATTATTCATTATGAAATAGTCAAATGGTAGAAGCAGCTAATGTGTCCATTAATGGGTGACTGGATAAACAAAATGTGGCAAATGTGTGCAATGGAATATTATTCAGCCTCGAAGAGGAAGAAAACTCATACCCATGCTACAACATGGATGAACCTTAAAGATATTATACTAAGTAAGCATACCAGAAACTTCCATATGATTCCACTTATATGAGATATCTAAAATAGTCAAATTTATAGTGACAAAAAGTATAACAGTGGCTACCAAGGACTGGAGAGAGTGAAGAAAGGGAGTTATTGTTTAATAGATAAACATTTCTGTTATACAACATAAAGAGTTCAGAAGACTGTACTTAACTCTAGTGAACCATATGCTTATAAATGGTTAAGGTGGAAAACCCTGATATACATATTTTACCAAATTTAAAATTAAAATAGGCAAAAAGAGACACAAAGAGGTTGAACAACCCCCAATTTCATATAGACATTTTGGTTTTCTACAGATGCATAGTGAGATGGTTTTAATATTTAAAAATGATTTCCAATTTTTGAAAGGAAGTATGCTTAGACAAGAGTCACTCCTGCAGGATATACCCTCCATTCAGACATCCAAGCCATAACTGGAATGTTTTATTAATGTCAGACATTGCCCCCTCTCCTTCATACCCACCATCCAGGGAGTCATTGCTTCTTATTGATTCAATCAATGAAATGTCTCATTTCTGGTCTCTTCTTTCCTCATCACCTCTGATACTGCTTTATTCTAAGCTGTCATAGTAGGGATCCTTGCAGTCTCTCTCTGACTTGCCTCCAAAAAAGACTGTTCATTCTAGAAAAATCTCATCAACCATCAGACTGATATCTTTCAAAACCAGACTCCTTTGAATGAAGCTTTATGTCCTTGGGTGGTATAAGCAGCCTTACAGAGCACTGTCTTTGCATCTCACATCTCATCTCTTGCTTCTATCTCTGTCCCCTAAGCTCTAGGCATAACCAACACTTTAGAGATCCCGAATATACAGGTCGCTACTAACATTTTCGATCTCCTAATATGCTGTTCAATCTACCTGCAATCCCTCCCTTTCTTTCTCCATTGAAAAATATTTCTGGCCATTCTTGATGGATTATTTCATAAGTATCTAGTCTGAAAAAGTGTTCTCCATGCTCAGGACTTTAAAAAGATCATACTGAATGATTTAATAGTATTCATAGAATATTGTTATATTGGTTTATGTATTTGTCCCATGAATTTATGGCTCTAAAGTGTGATCAAAATCTTTTTCTATCACCATTGCTACTATATAGAACAGTGATGAGGATACAAAAATGTTCAATGACTGTTTGAATGCTTTAGTAAATACATCATGAATGAATTAATCAATTTGGCTTCTTCAAATAAGTTCCAGCCCTGTGGCCACCAAGAAAACCACACCTTTCTGCTTGAAATGGGTCAGGTCAGTAATTCTGTAGGCTGATCTCTGGGTTACAGAAGAAAATACACAAATTTGAATAATTCTGTATTCTCCATCTCACTAAGGATACTGGAGACTAGCTAGACAGCATGGAAGAATTATTTAGCCAAAACAAAAGAAGTAAAAGAATAGAATAAAATATTAACCTCTTCCAGGCAGAAGGTAATTCACAGCCAGTCTCAAAACTTGATCAGTTTAAAAAAAAATAACTTGAGATAGACTTGTGAAATAAGTTTTAAAAATTCTACGTTGAAGAACTAGAACGACACAGCATATTTGAAACTGTTTCCATTGAGGCAACATCTTGGTTCTTGGCAATAAAATAAATGACATCCCATTCTTCAAAAAATGGTTAAAAAATGCTGAAAAAAATCTCAAAGTCATTATTGATTCTAACAAGAAAAGGTATACAGTAACAACTGACAACTTCCTGCTGAGAAACATAAAGACAGCTTAGTAAAGTACTGCTGTGGCCAATTAGGATGTGAGATATGTTGCTGGACCATATATATGAGATGTGAATAAAAGTCAGTTATTAGTTATCAAACCCAATAATTGCTATCAATAGTTGATGATGCTTGACTGATGTGAAAGGATTGAATGAATGCAGAGAAGGAAGATGAAAATGTAAGAATTGTAGAGTCATTGCTGGAAAAACTGGAGGATCTGAGGATATATGTGACATTTTCTTTTCTTCTAGCTGAAGGTCATGAATTTAGGAAGAAAGTTATAAAGAGGTTGAAAAGGAGCTTGGATTAGATCATGGAGCAAGGAATTCTGACAGATTTGGAATTTACCCAATAAGAAATTAGGAGCCATTGAAGTTCTTTGCAAGGGAAGCATATTTGCATTCTAACTCTTAAAATTAGACTCATGTACACTGAGTTTATGGAATCAATTATGTGTGACATAAATGCCTCTAGAATCTACTAAAACTAAATCATTCTGTGAGACTTGAAAGACAAAGTACTAAATTTTGAGTGATGATAGCCTTACTAAGCTTTAGTGAACCTTCCAATGTTGGCCAAATATTCCTTAGTTCACTGTACATTACTTCTTTATTTAATCTATAATGCCTAAAGCTACTTATGAATATAAATGTATATCACATTCCTGACAGGAGCAGTGCAGGAGACAGAGAATGGTGCCCACACATTATCTATAGAATTACTTCTAAGTCTCCCATCCAATGGTCCTACTAATAAAATACAATAATCAAATGACCCATGTGAGCACACACATACTTATCTTTTCTGAATTATACACAAAAAGAATGGATATAGTTTCTCCAATTACATAATTTCAGTTAAAATATAAGTTTGTAACAGACATAAATTTTCTTTGGGATGTCCTCAGAGAAGTTTCAATATAGTTTAACAATATATTCATATGTCTGTCAACTAGAAGGAACATGTCATGTTTTCAGAAATATTCTGGACATCAGTAATATAAGTTTCTGTTTCACACTGAAAGTTTCAACTATAAGTGCTTTAAATTGAAAAATGAGATTTAATTTGAATGGCTTCTCATTCATGCAACTCTACCTAGTCTGATCCAGAATTGTGAAAGCAGGGTTTTGTTGTTTTTTGTTTGTTTTGTTTTGTTTTAAATAGCGTTTAGTGAATTTTTAAACCCAACCCAATAAGATTAGAGTGTGTATGTATCCAGTACATTCACTATATGACCTCTAAATTCTGTGTTTTAGAAAAATTGCACATTGAATCCAGGAGACCAGAAGGCTCAGGATATAATCAGTGGGCAGCAGAAGGCCTACTGACCCAACATGCTTCACATAACAGCTCACATACATATAGCACTTGCAATACCAGGTACTACACTAACATAGATAGGTAGATAGGTGACAGGTGGCAGATGTATGACATTTAATCCCCACTTTTAACAAACATTCTTCTTACCCCCATCAACTAGCTTCTTATCACTCACCTTTTACAGAAGAGGAAATAGAAATAAAGCAACATTAAATAACATAGCCCATGTTATACAGAAAGGAAATGACAAGGTTGAGGTTTAATCCTGGATCCAGTATTCATTGTCAATAACCAAGCTTCAGTACTTTTTCTATAAAGTATTTTCTCTCCTGTGTGCTTATATAGCACCCTTTACATGCCTGGGTCACAATGCTTCTCACAATATAGGTAAATATATACCACGGTAGCCAAAATACTACGTACATATTTTACATAATATGCAATATATGCACGCATAGACTCATATACATAAATATATATATGGTTATCCTGAGCAGGAAGGAATATTATTCTGTGACTCTTTTCACCCATAAATTCCTAACACAGTGACAGGATACGTGGAAAACAGTCAATAAGTATATGCTGATGAAAACCCACCTATCTCCCCAGGTTCAGTACAGCTATTAGGTTCTCTTCTCTATTCAGCTAGCATTTGTTGTCTTTAGGACAGTTTATTTCACCTTCATGTTCTGCACCCTGGTCACCAATCGGGATGCTATGCCTGAAACAAAATTAATAATGTTATAACATCTCTGGCTACAAAAATAATTATAATAATAGAAAATGCATATTGAACATGAACTAAGATTTCAACCTTGGTTACCCTAGACTGTCACTGTGTCTGGGTTCTATGAAATACAGAGAGAAGATTTTGTTCTGAGGCAGGTCTGCATGTCCTATGTAACTGAGCAAAGAAGCAGAATAAAATGGAATATTTATTTAGAAACATATTTAATCAAGAAACACCTGGGAGAGAAAACTAGTTTCTTCTCTAGAAGAGAATATACAACTGTTATTTTTTTTCCTAATCAAACCACACGTTTTTCTTCTGTATCTTAGAATATCTTAGCTGTAGCCAGAGAATTCATTAAATTGAATGCAAAAATCCTACTGATTAAAATTTTAGCTAACATTTCAACTTACTTTTGGAATGCAATTAAGGGGCAGTAACATTGAGTCACAATTTATCTCAATATAATGACTTCTGGCTCTTATTAAAAAAAAACTATTAAAGAATGGGAACAAGAGCTTTCTTCTTCACAATTAATATTTACTAAGTCTCCAGGGCTGAAATGACCTCAGTCTTTCTCTTCAAGTCTACAATCACAGCTGCAGTTTTTTTCTCATTACTATAGCAACCACAGGAATGCAAGCATTGTGTTTCCTTCCCTGTCCAAAACATATAAAAAGGGCCAAAGTAGCAACAACCACCAGGAGACAGATAAATGTCCTAAAATGATCATAATTAAGAATTTACATTTATGGGAGTATTTTGAAAGCACATCTGACTTCAGAGTACTTAGATCATTCAACTATGACAAAATACATATTCATCCAAGTTTATTGAATCAAGATTAATTAGTGTCATTTACAGAGACTTTCTACAAAGAAATCCTAAATTTACCAGTTTTGTCTCTTTTTCTAAACAAATGATAGGAAAAAAGTCTCCCCTATTGAGGTTGTAGAGAACTTTCCAAATTACATAAAAACAATTTATTTATACCCAAAAGGAGCTATAAAATGACCAAAGCACAAGGACTCCATGGTTTGATTCCCAATTTTGTTGTTTATACTTCAAAATCATAGTAATAGTGAGGACATTCCTTCATGCCTACATCTGCATCTTTAATATAAGTTCATTGTAAGTAACATTAGTATGGTATTTTTAAAAGAACTCAGTGCAGCTTTCAAACATCTGACCCTGTTTGTATGTCTACAGCCCCAATTGGCTATTATATCATGAATTTTAATGTGAAAAAAAATGTGTTCTAAATGACAGCATTCTTCCTTATAAATGCAATGACTTTGGGTTTGGGACACAGATACATTTGTAGCATTGGTTGATATATATATTTGAAGAAAGGAAGGGGAAAATTTTTTTCAAATATCCCTCTCTATCCCATCTTCTATTCTGAACTTTTTTTTCAGGAAGAAATAGAAACAGAGATAAAAAATAAATAAATAGATATAGATAAATGTATAGATGATATATCTCAATTCTAATAAATAAAGGTCTATACTGCTTAGTATTTTTTTCTTTTAAATTTTCAAATGGGATTGCTACTCTGTTTTCTAAAGTATATTACTTACTTGTACTACCCTTGTCAAGCTCCGTAAGGGCTCGTCTTTGGGGAATAGTTTCCTACATTAACTTGTAGAATTTACGGGGGTAAGTGCTATAGTGCACACATTAACACAGCACAAGTGAAACACACAGGATGAGCCCCACTTTTCTTGGAGCAGTTCCCCAGAGGGAGGATCATTTTTGGTTGGTGTTAAACACTCTTCTTTCACCTGTACAGGAATCAAGGTGGAGGAAGTGTGCTGGAAGACAGAACCAGAAAGTGAGCATATCACAATTTGGCACAGGGCCTTGAATGTCATCCCAAGGCATCCGGCCAGACTCTGATGGGTAACAGGAAAACTTATCTTAAAGTAACCTAGTGACAATTTTTAAAGGACAACTGGGAAGATGGTTTGCAGTGAGGAGATACTACAAAATAGAAAGTCTGGTGTGTTGATTTAAGGAAGATATTAAGTAGAAAGTTATGGTGAAATAGAGGAGAGGGCTGGGGTTGTGGCTCAGTGGTAGAGCACTTGCCTAGCATGTGTGAGGCACTGGGTTTGATTCTCAGCACCATAAATAAATAAATAAATGTCCATCAACAACTAATAAAAATATTGTTTTTTTTTTTAAGGAGATAGATTAGAAATACAGGAGGGAGACTTCACAGGACTTAATAACTTTGGATGCATCTAAGAGCAAGTAAAATAGACTAGTTGAAGGTAACCCTGACAGCTTCTAATTGGAGAAACATGGAGGGCAGACACAGGGAGTCATATAGAAACTTCCAGATTTATTTGTAAAATGGCACAGGTGTCAGCTTCTCTCCTTTGAAGTATCCTCTGCTCTCTGCACTCAATCTTTACCACGCAGATTCCCCTCATGGTTGGAAAAATCTGTGTGTTTAACATCTCTGCTCATCTTCCCTGAATCTTAACAGAAAGTAGAAAGTACTCAACAAAGTAGTTCATGTGAAAATGCCACGAAAAAGGAAAGAACTGACCCCTTGGATTCTTAAACTAAGAGTTTGTAATACTTTATAATTATTCTCCTTAGTCCCTTTGATCTCCATCTCCTTCTCAGAAGGATTAAAAAAATATGTATATATACTCATTTGTGTGTATGTGTGTATATATGTATATATTTGAAGCACTACAATAAATCTAGTTTTATATATTAAAATAATAGCATGATTCATTTAAAATAAAATTATGTTTCCTATAGTCACCAACTGTGGGAGAAATTTCTACTTTCTTTTTTTAAAAAATAAATTTATTTTAACATCTGGCTTCTTAACAAGTAAGTGTAGCTTTGGAATATGTTACATAATTAATTTTGCTTTAGAAGTATACCTTTTGCTAGCAAGACAAGAAAAAAAAATCTCATTATCTCATTGCCATTAACAGATAAGAAAGTAAATAGTGTATTAGAAATGTAAATATATGTGGCATTTTATTTATTTTCCCACTCATCATTATGTTTTCATGATTTTTTTATAACATCGGTTCCTTCGTCTCCGACTGCCCTGTCACACTCCATAGGCAGCATCCACTGTTTCTTCTGTGGGTTGCTAACCTCTAGGTAGGCTTCATCTCCCTGCTACCAAAAACAACACCCTTAATTTCACTAAGTACCATAAAATTGCTTTCCAGAATGACCACATAGTTTGCACTTCTACTTTGCAGTGCAAGAAATTGTGTCTTCTCAAATCTTTTCCAACACTTGGTAGTAACATTTTCCATAGATTTTGCCATTCCAACTGGTATGAAGTAAATAAGGTCTTATTGTTTTGGTTTTGTCTTTGTTTTGCATTTCTTGCAATATTAATAAGATAGAGCATCATTTCCCTGACTTAGTTCCTCTTCTATGAATTGCCAAGCCAGACTATTTACCTATTTCTATTTAATTTCTTGTTTTATACACTTAACTATCTGAATGAAAGTTACATGTCTACAAGTTACACAAAATATTTTACACAGATAACTGAGTGGTTGACTATATATATTAAGCAGCTGCCTGAAAATAGACTTACAGAAGATACTATAATTTTGTTCTATTTTAAGCTAACAGTTGTAAAGAAAATAAGCATTGAATATTTACTTTCCTGAGAATAAATTTACACTTACATTTATATTTCATGAGAATTTATACTAACTGAAAATCTCACTTAAAATAAGAATCTATATGCTGAATAATTGGGAATAACCAAAACTTCCACATAAGATTGATGAAGTAAATTCTAGTAGAACATAATCAAATATACTGTTGCCAACAAAATTATAACTACAAAGTTGTACAATTCATTTCAGAAGCATTTAATGCGTGCTTATAGAATATCAAACACCATGTTAGGTGCAGGAAATGCAGACATTCACCTCAGCTTCCACACAAAGAGCTCATTAACTAGTTAAGAAAAGCACATATAAATAATTATTAACAGGGCTTTTTGTATATTGTGTAGACAATGTTTACATGCGACTTGCTGTGGAGCTCAAATGACAGGAAGTTGCTGTGGGTAAAAGGGAAACAGTTCAAAGAGGTGTTTAATGTTAAGCGGAGCTATAAAGGACAAATACTTGTCAAGTACCCCAGTGGAGTAGGGAGGTTGCCTGTTGGGAAGAATAGGAAAGTATGTGCAATAGCACTGGGGTATGAAAGAACACAGCCTGTTTGAGGACTTCCTGGTTGTTTTATGGGAACATGTTCAACTGTTCATGGAGTTTGGAGGCTGAGGAGACAAGAGGAGGCATGTTGTAAAGCTTCTTTTATGCCCTTCTTAGGAAGCCTCCAGGTGTTGAAGAAAAACTTATCAAAGGGTTATGTGCACAGATATCATGGAGGTGGTGATGTCATGGTGAATACATCAGACAGGCTTCTGCTGAAGGTTGTGAAATGAGGAATTGACATATTATTTTAGGTTTTCAACAGTTAACCTGGATTCAGTGTGTAATACAAAGCAGGAACTATGGCACAAAGGCTACTTACATTGCTATTGGAACAATCCCGACCTGAACTAAAGCAACATGTACACATGATTATGATATATTCACAGAAAATAAAACAGCAAAGTTTTGGTGATTAGCCTAACAACTTTTGAAGAGTACATCCCAATATGAATGCATATCTAATTAAATCTTCAATAGTCTCTGAGAATACTACTCTTACCACTTCCAAAGATATTGAGCATCATGCTCCAGGAAAACAGAGCAGAATAGAGAGGGTATCTCAGTTCACTTGATTTGCTATTCATTTAATCACCAAACACTCGTTAAGGAACTTGTACATGGCAGACCCTATTCTATGATCTGCAAGTAACAATGCTAGCAAAATAAAGCACCCCTCTTATTTTTACAAGAGTTTGTAATGAGAAGAGACCAATAAGTGAAAAGTCAATCACAACACAGCACAAGAGGCAGCTTGATAGGGTTCTGAGCTGGACCTGCTCATTCAGAACTGTGTGAAGTAAAATGAAGCCCTAAGGTCAAACCAGGAAGGAAAAATCTGTTGCATGAAAGGCAGCAGGGCAGAAGTTTATGTCTTCTCTCTCATGACTCCTTTAATGTTGTTATCATGGTGCTTTTGCACTTTAAAAGGCTGAAAGCAGATAAAGAAAAGAGAATACCCATCAAACACCAAGCACACGTGACTTCATGGCAGTCATTCCATTTCTTTGTAGTAACAGAACTCACAGAAACAACACATGTGGTAAATGCATAAGTAAATGTCTGAAAGGTATAAGATAGCTACGTAGAATTTCGCCAATTTACGGAGTTGAGTGTTTAATAATCAATGCCAGCAAGTAGACCAGAGAGGTGAAGCATAATAAAATATCAAGAACTAAGGAAACTGGATCAGATAACATTGTTTGCACTAAATGATAAACATGTCAAATTGGACTTAATTACCAATGATGCCTACAGTTTTGCCAGCTGTATTATAATTCAAATCACTCCTCCATTTCTTTGCCAAAATATGTTTGAGAATTTGTTTTGTGATATATGAGAACATCACGTAAGAAGTAACAAATCTAGATTGAGTTTTAAAAACACACGAATTCGTTTTTCATAATGCATGAGGACATATAATCTCTAAAGTGCTCAAGTAAATTAAGAAGAGTGTTTTGCTTATTAAAGATAATAGGAAGATTTGGAGTTTAAAAATTGGGCATAAGGATTGTCTGGGGAATCAAATAATTAATTTTATTATTAATTTCACCAGGTAGGTTTTTTTCATAGTGTGATTCATATTGATCATGATGTTCAGCAAATGCAAATGTGAAGAATAATTTCTTCTTTGTCTTTGATGAGATTGTGGTGGATATTGGAAAGAGTACTGGATTTGAAGCTGGAAAGTCTCTAGTGTGATTGACCTCTTGCTAGCTGTATGTTGTAGGGCAAGCCACATAGTGGCTCTGAAACCCAAATTCCTCAGGCAATTTCACATAAAGTTGTTGTAATGTTTAAGTGAGATAACATGTGCCAGCATTTGCAAAACAATAAAATGCCACATAAATATCAGTTCTTTATTACTCCTTGTACAATTTTAAAGGACATTATTAAATGCTAATGGAAACCAAAACAGACTTAAATATATATATATATATATATTTTTCTATCAGAAGCAGACTTTATCTGCTTTCATTACCTTGTCACCTCATAATATTCATTTTGAAATTTTTTTTGAAGATGTAGGATCATAATTGATGGGCTCCAATGGAACACAGTCCAGAACTTTGGAGAACAAGGAAAAGATTAACAATTTAAAAGATACTACAGGGAAAATAGAGCCTTTAAGGAACACATTTTCTGTGATTCTGTTAACTATCCCTACAAAATTAGCCATACCTTTTTCCCTTCTTGGCTTGTGTAATTTTACCCTCTTCTTGAGGAAGAGGAAGGACAGGCTAAGTGACTGGTACAAAGCTCAAGCTGGTAGCCACCCTGACATCTTCAGACTTCCAATCCAGGCCTGCATTAGCCATAACACCTATCAACCTTTCAAGTTGCCACTGACTCAAATAAAACCATCACATCAGCCCATTTGTGCCATTTGTTCCTTTATCTCCCAAACCCACTTGAAATATTACCTTCCATTCTAATGGTCAGAACTCATGAGCTAAAACAGACACACACTCCTCCTGCCACCACTTCTATCCCTCAAGAGACATATCCCAAAAAGCCTCAATAAGAAAGTTTCTTTGAAGAAAAATGACAAAGTAAGGACTTGGAAGCATGATATATGAAAAAAAAAAAAAAAATATATATATATATATATATATATATATATATATATATATATATATATATATCAGGTAGAAGTTTCTCATCATTGCACAGAGTCTTATCCTTGACTTTTTGGAGGCCTAACATTAATTGCTTCCCTGAGCTTCTCTTTGTTAAGACTATTTCAGGAGAAAATACAACATCACCGGGCTTCAAAAGTAGCTGGTATTTTACCCTGCTGATACCCTTTATATGAACAATAATAACTTAGGATCCTAAATCTGAGGCCGTTTGTAACAACCAGTTTCCTGATGATACTCAACATCCCGTCTCCTTAGCAAAACTATAGGTCAGGCCGGGCACGGTGGCGCAGGTCTATAATCCCAGGGGCTTGGGAAGCTGAGACAGGATCATGAGTTCAAAACCAGCCTCAGCAATGGCAAGAAGGTAAGCAATTCAGTGAGATCCTGTCTCTAAATAAAATATAAAATAATGCTGGGGATGTGGCTCAATGGTCCAGTGCCCCTGAATTCGCTCCCCAGTACCGCCCCCCCCCCAAAAAAAAGTACTAGTCAGTGGATTTGGTAGAAGGAGTGGAAGACACTCTGAAAAACAAAAGTTTCTGAATAGTTTAAGAAAGACATTGTTGGGGCTGGGGATGTGGCTCAAGCGGTAGCGAGCTCCCTGGCATGCGTGCGGCCTGGGTTCGATCCTCAGCACCACATACCAACAAAGATGTTGTGTCCACTGAAAACTAAAATAAATAAATAAATATTAAAATTCTCCCTCTCTCTCTCTCTCTTTAAAAAAAAAGAAAAAAAAAGAAAGACATTGTCCTCTGATAATATGCAAATTAACTCTTTTGGAGGTTTTAGGGATCAAACTAGGGACCTGGGCATACTAAACTGCACACACTCCACCATGGAACTCTACTGGCAGCCCAAATTAACATCATATCTTTTCTTTGCCTAAATTTTTCTGCATCTCTCAGCCAACAAAATCTCATTAAACCCTAGTGAGAAAAGAAGACCTTTTGGAGCAGCGGGATTTTGACTAATATCGGAATCATTCACACTGAAAAACCATCTGTTTTTCAATATTTTTACTTATTTGTGCCATAGTAAATAGGAAGAGAAATAACTGGAGCCAGTAGAAATAGAGGCACAACAGCTGGAAGTTCCACAGATGGTGTTTGAACAATTGGAGACACAAACAAAGCTCTGGGCAATGAGAATATAGGCTCCCATTCAAGGAACTGATTGGTAGGATATGGGTTTGTGAGTACAGTGGGCCAACACCCACCAGGGATGCGAAGACCCAAAGCCAGGATGGTGATCAGAGCGGGCCTGTGGGATAGCGGGCCCCCACCAGAATTTCAGGAGGTGAGCAGGTAGCAAACATCCGTTGACTTGCTGTTCTGTTTTGTTCTTAACTTAAAACTGGAATTTGGCTGTTTAGAAAACTACATCTTATAAATTAAATTCATCATGCCCAGTCTTTTGTCAAATTTATAAACTCTTCTATCATGTGTTGCCTTCATTCTGTGGGAGGAAGCGTTCCCCAGCCTGTTCTAACCAACTAAAATCGTGGGCACTGACTTCAGAGGCCCAGAAGGGGCAGAGCAGGCAGCAGCCCAGTAGACATCACGCTTTCCCTGAATCAGCGCACCCTTCTTGTTTATATCCTGAGCACAGCATGGGAAGGGAGTGTGAGGGATTATCGTACTGACCCCATAACCCCTCACTGAGAAAGAAGCCAAAATTACTGCGCAAAAACAAAGGTCTATCCCAATTCCAAAGCAATTTTAATTATTGTAGTATTTAGAAACAAAATTTGAAATAACACTCAACCTCAACAGTATAGATCATTTTTTTTTTTATTCCACAAAACTGTTGATTGAAGAAAGAAAGGGTAAAAGTACAATTTGCTTTTTGGACTGGTCAGATACTGCCAATGAGATCAAAACTAATTACAAAATAGCAATTATGAAGGTTTTTATAATTATTAGTGGATAGATCAGAGCCTAAAGTCACAGTTTTTTAATCCCACTAAATATCTACTGCATAATGCTAAATGCAGGTGAAACGCATTATTGTTGCTGGATAAAATAAGATGAAATGTTAAGCCCTTCTGAGAATATAAAGGAGTGGCGCCAGATTTTCCTGCTTACAACTCTATATGACTATTTCTATAGAATAAGTATCTGGCTTAAGTTGTGTAATCATTTAAAAGGTCCCAAAGTCTCCTTCCTGACTCTCTTCTCACCTCTCAAATGTTAAAAACACATTTCCTGACACAGCGGTGATACATGCCAGCTCCCTGTCAGTGAAGACTAGGAGTGAGAACTTTGACACAAGGGCCATCAACAACTCTCCATGGACGGCCACTGTTTGGAGCCTGTTTCTCTCTCTGGTGATGAAGTATCTTCTTGGTCCAGTGCCTCTACTTTTTGTTCTCCATCATTTTCCAGCAACAATCTCTTTGTGGGAATTTCAAGATTCCAAATAAGCCACGCAATTTGTCTCTGCTCTTGGCCAAGCTTGGTTTTGGAACACAAAATTATTTCCTAACATGATCAGGCACCAAAATAATCAAACCCTTAATTTTCTAGCATTCCTGTAATTCTGCAGTGACTGGAAACTTAAAAGAAAATACACATCCAAAGAAATAATCCCATGTGTAAATGTTATGCTTAGTGGAAATTCAGGAATGAAATGATAAATAGTGTACAATAAAATTAGGATGAAAGTAGTGTCAAAGACAGACAGGATTGGACAATTTTGATTTGCTACTATTTAATAAACTTAATTTTCATCAATTAGCATATAATAGTATGTAATAAGTACTTGGTGTTAGCCTTCATAGTAATAGTTGGACATCTGTGTATCTATAAACAGCTGTGAAAACAGAAGCATTGGAAGGAAGAAATATATATTATAATATACATAATATTGATTTTTAAAAGGTTAAGAGCAGAGTAGTAGATATTCCTAGGAGACATTTCTTGAGAAAGAATTCTATGTCAAAGGAGAACTCTAAGGAGAAGACTCTGCCTTCTTGTTTACTCTTTAAGTCTGAGAAAATAGGAACATTGTTGGAAAAAGCTAAAAACCAAATTATTGAGGCAAGAATTCAAGAATAAATTAATGTAAACCCTCATACTATAACACGCAAGAGGGAATTCACAATACACATAAGTTAAGCCAGGGCCCGAGATGTCCTGCCAAAAAGAATCCTCCTAAACCTAGGAGTTACAAAATATTTTTGATACAGAACACATTTTGGAGAGGAGAAAAATCATTACTATGTCAAGAAACATATATGCTAGGGAATGTACTTTAAGGAACAGAAATTCAGAGAATATTTGTGTGCAGAACACTGAACTAAACATACGCATACAGTTTGTATACTCAAAGAACTCAAATCAGGTGGGTAATACTGATAAGTATATAGCTCATTACAGAGGAAACAGTCCATAGTGAAAAATATTATGATTAAAACATATCTACATGTTTTATGAACTATACTATCATAAGTGCTGTAATGTTATAATATGTTAATAACTATTATACTTTAATGTTTTTCCACAAAAATGTTAATTAGCTTGTGGTTGTGTAATATATTATATATAAATATGATCATATGTTACAGTAATAAAGTAGAAATTTTATCAAGGTCTTGAGGTTCTTGTAGTAAAACCAAACTTACAGACATATAGTCAAAATAATGGAACAATTTATTTTTAATTCTATTCTTACTTTAGCATAAATTTTAAATTAAATACATGAAAATGAAATAGTTATACTTTTCTCTTCTAAATCTTCTCACCATTTTATTATATTTAAAGGCACCTTGACATCAGATTATTGAGAATAATATATTGTCATGTTAGAATCATATCTGATTTTAGAATTTGTTATGTTAGCCATCACTTAATATAAGTTCATTTTCTTAAGATGGTACAAGAAACACCCATTAATTATTTTTGTTTCTTTGCTCATGTTCTACATAATACGTTCCAAAAAATAATCCATGAAACCTTACAAATGCGTAACTTCAAAATGCATAGCTCCTCAGAGGTAAAGATAGGCTGAGATTAAAAACCTGAGGCATTTTAATAGCTAAGGACTTTTCTTATATTCATAAAAGCATTTTAATATGCATATATTGCATATTTACATATACATACATACATATACATATATATATCATATATAAATGTCACACCACCTTTAGTATCTTTAAATTTTTTCCATTGAAAAGCCTAATAGAAAAGAATCTTACTCTAGGAAAAAGAATCTGGTCTTAGACTTGCCCAGAGTGGGAAGCAGAATATACATTGTTATTATGGGTAATACCAATGACGAGTGCAAATTATGGAGTCAAAACGTTTACAAATGTTTCATATATTACACCAATCAGTCCTCAAAACTTTCAACTCTAAATAGAAGAAAATTAAAATTTGTTTATCGAATGAGCTGCTGTATTCTAGATGGAGTGCTTAAACTTTGCCTTCCTGACACATCATGCAGTACTTCTATAATGCTTAAAGTTGGTATGTCCTTATTAAAATACAAGTTCTAGAGGTTTAAAGCAATAACAATAATTTTCAAATATTCTCTTCAGTCATTCAAAAGAGTAAAATCAAGAAGTGTAAGAATTAATCCACACAAGACCCATAACTTCAGCATTAGATAGACAACAAGTTTAAATACTCTGTAAGAAAAAGAAAGAAAAAAATTCCAACAGAGCATCTGCCACCTGCCCTGCTCTGAAACCAGTTTGTGAACTCAGACGGCAAGGCAGGGAAAACTGAAAAGACTCCACCAAAGAGCAGAAAACACTGGCCAAACATCCATAGATAAAGAAAGTGAAGCAACTGCCAAAATGATGTAAACAGGTCTGAACTCAGTAATCCATAGGCCTGGCTCTGGGGAAGGAGGTTGTGTTTGGACCAGAGGTGAAACTGTTCTGTGGTGACATGTCTGAAATTCTCTGGGTGGGGCTTAGAATGTGGGAGGATGGAGAGTTAGGGCTCATTTAACCGAATTTCATAGTTAGTGTCATGAGGACCGTCCAGGGAGGACCCACTTTCAACTCTAGAGCTAACCATGAAGAGTAGAACACTCTCACCCCTGAGCCTTCTCACTGACTGCAAAACTGAGCAGGCGGTGGACAATCTGGTTGGGAAGTTGACCACAGTACAGGGAGTGAGGTCAATGTTTCAACAATGAACCACTCATGGTACTCGGCAGACTTATTGAGAAAAAAAAAAAAAAAAGTAAAATTTTCATAGTAATGGTACTAATCAATATTTGGAGACTTCAGAGCCAATTATAGTACTAGAGTCAGAATTTTCTGTAAATAAAAACAAGGCCACTGAAACAAAGATAAAGTAGGCATTCACGTGAAACAGATAAGAAAAGCTGGGAACACTCAGAAAAATATCACAGTTAGCTGAAGGCCTGATCTGTATAATTCTCTCACTTATACTCTCTCTTACCCATGTCTGTTTTCACCAGTTTCTGGACAGAATTACTCAAGATCTGCAATATTTCTTCTGAAATTTGCTAACATAATAATATTTAGATGGACTGAGTAGAAATCTGTATGGTTAATATCATTCTCACCAATTATTACCTTCCTAAAGTTCTAAATGTGAAAGTCTCTCAAGTATTGATAGATATTCACATGTTTGGTCTGGGTGAATTCTACCTAATTCTTATAATTGTATTTTTGAGTCCAAGGTCAGTAAAGTCAGTTATGTTACAACCTTTAGAAAATATGCCTCAGCCACATTTATTTCTGCTTCCACGTTGGATATGGGACACCTTGGATGGTTGAGAATTTTCACTGAAATGGAGAGAAACTAGCTTTGTGGAAAAACAGCAATGATGTGAACAAATTCATTTCCATGTATTCGTTATGTATCCACCCTCAGACACCTATTTTAAGTTCACAAGAGGAAGATATTCCTTTGTTTTCATCCGGTAAAGTTTCAGGCAAGGGACTGAATGTAGGGTCTATTTCCAGGAGGCTGTTTTTGCCATTCAAAGCTCTGTCCTTTTCAGACATTTGCCGAATGATGCATTAGCAGGAGCTACAAGGATCACATTGTTTCACACCAAATAGCCTCTACACTTTGATTCATATATCACACATGTTCTGTTTCTTGCATTTCTGTTTTCACACCCACTACCTAAGTGCAAAGGGATTTGAAGACAAGTCCCACAGTTTCCTAACTTTCAGCTGCTTTGGTTGTATTGATGGTGTAAGTTATGGAACATGTAGAAAATAGAATCAAGATTAAGGAGATCATATTTCTGTTTTATGTCCTGTGATACAGTGAAACACACTGAGTAACAATTAAGCAGAACGTTCATTTTAGCTTCACTGAATTTTCTTCAAATTGGTAAATGCAGTGAAAGAAACAACTATGCTAAGGAGGAAAGAGCTGGGGCATGCCTTCATAAAGTGGATCAATAAGAATAAATAGTTGTTACATAAAACCCTCTCTAAAATAATTGTTACATGAGCAAGTAGTTCCTTGTACATTTTTAGAACTTTAAAACAGGGAAGTAAATTGGAAGGACTCCAGGAAGGTTTGTTTCTGATAGTTACTGAAATATAATAACATTAAGATACCATAATATATGATAACATAATTTTATTTATAGTATTTAAAAATACACATATAGTCTATTCATGAATCTTGAAATTTTCAATGGTTACATTTTATAGTGAGTTCAGAATTCTCATAAATGAATTCAATAGATAAACTTGGGGAGTCCTGTCTGAGCCCATTGATTCACATTTTACAAATGAGTTTAAATAAGTTCCTGATCCACCAAATGAATACATAACAGATGTTCAATTCCTTGAGAAATTATTCATGAAATAATAGAATTAATTTTATAATCCAGGGGATCCATGACCATATAACTAAATCCTTTTATTTTATAGAGGAGGGAAGTGAGGCCAAAAAAAAAAATTATAGGCTTGTTTAATAGCACGTAATGGTAACACATCCAGTTCTCTAGCTCAGAAATCCTGATTTCCAAGTTAATGCTTTTGCTACTCTACCTCATTAGACACTCAAACTGAAAGTACAGACCTATAAGAACATACTTCTCCTTCTCAGGTCTCCCGTCTGGGCAGACTTTCTAACATGCAGAGTGCCTGGAAAGAGATTTTAATACCTGCTGTTCAACCACAGCAACAAAAATCTTTTGCGTAATTTAGTGACTGTCATGGAACACACACATAGAAGCAGTAAGTGCAGTGCCTTGAGGATGAAGTTAACAAAGAGGAACAAGGGATCCTGCACAGAAGAATGAGAAGACGCTCTATCGATGCATTGAGTTGATGAAGGAAGAGGGGAGAGTGACTATCACTGATGAGAGAACCATGCTTAAAAAACTAAGCATCACATAATAATTATTTTCGGATAAATTAAGAAAGGGACACAGTGTGCTGGTAATAAGGGATAAATAAATGCATCTATTCCTGATCACCTTCTTTTTATTTCTATCCTATTTTACAATTCTTTCTTGGGAAAATTTCCCATCCACTGAACATTTGCCTACCACGCTACTACTATGTTTTTATGATACACAGCTTAGCCTTATCATCTTTATTCGTTTATGTTCTAATATTTTTCAACTCTATCAAAAGCCTAAAGAACATATTAGAAGCTGTGACTAGTAGACTCCAAGACAATTAGGCTTTCCAAAATATTGCCCCGAAAACATATCTCTAAGTTAGAGAAAATTTCTATATAAATTATATAGAAATATGTACATACATGTTCATGTGTGTATACATGCATATATATACTCACACATACATACACTTACATACATGCAGATTTGACCAAGCCATACATGTAAAGAATAAAATGCTATACTTACCACATAATACCACTTAATCACATATCCCCATTCAATATGGTTCTATAACATGTAATTGACATGAACAGAAAAAGTTAAAAATCTGCCAGGCATAGTGGTATACACCTGTAATCCCAGAGGCTCTGGAGGCTGAGGCAGGAGGATCAGAAGTTCAAAGCCAACCTCAAAACAGTGAGGTGATAAGCAAATCAGTGAGACCCTGTCTGTAAATAAAATACAAAATAGGGATGGGGATGTGGCTCAGTTGTCAAGTGCCCCTGAGTTCAATCCCTGGTACCAAAAGAAAAAAGAAAAAAATATTAAAAATCTAATGTTTCTTAGAGCATGTTAAAATAGAAATTTAATCTTCAAAACTAATTGGCAGTATCTGTAGAGGGTTCAAAGCCAAAATATATCACCTTTAAAGTAATTTAAATACTACATAGAAATTGTTCAATCTCTTCAAAAAACAAAGCTAAAACCCTGCTGTTATGATTCATGAAATCCCAAAAGTGTTTGTTTTCTAGACATTGAAGCTATAGATATCCTTGGCTCCCAAATAATGACTGACCACTAAATCACTTGGAAGAGCAGGAGGATAGCCATTCTTAAAAGTGAAAACCAATTATAGGGGAGACTGACTGAGAGCTCCAGCAGGGCAGAACACGACATGTGTCAGCAGGGATGTGTCTGGAAGATAACACCACCAGTGTGGACCTGCAAGACCATGCATTTCCAGGGGAGAGAATTAAGCCCCTATCTTTCCCCAATTCCATCAGTTCTTCTCACTTTGTTGGTTCTCTTTACATTTGGCTCTAATGCACCATTGAGAGATGTTAGAATATAGGTACCATATGAATTACGAAGCCGTCAACATTTTTCAAAGAATCTTACCAATGTTATTAAAGCAAAATGGCAAATCCAGGAATTACATTGAGGTAGTTTTAAGAACTATTCTAAGTCCTCTGATTTTATAGATTCTGCCCTAGAAATACATCGTCAGTTGTGTGAATTCCATTTACATTATGTCTCAGAATTGAATATTTGCCGACAAATACATGTATGTCAGATGCAAATATTTGATTGTTAGATAGAATGTAGTAAGACTTTTCTATTTGCAGGAAACTATTATAGCCTGACTGCTTGTGAGATGGTGTGGAAATATAGTTTTTGACCATTTTTTAAGGAGCCCCTTGAGGAAGAGCTTTCCCCTTAATCTGAAGATACCTGGAATAAATTACATAATACTAAGTTTTTATATTTAATTTTGACTTTTTCTAAGTATTTTTTAAATAATGGGAAAATGAAATTTTGGTTTCTTTGCTGATGTGATAAGGAGTTACCATAGTGACACAGGCCTTATACTCCCTGGTAGCAACAAGTCAATAGAATTGAGGTACATATAATCCCCGATAGGACACCCTTACCTTGTTTATCTACTCAGTTCCTTCTAAGTATTACTGTGTGATCTAAAGAGAAGAGTAAAACAATTATTAAAATAAAATAATCTAGATGCTGGCAGATACATAATAAACTGGTGGAAAAAGAATCTGCCTCAAGACAAAGGGATAACATTTTGTCGTTGATGAACTCTCTGAAGCCACTCTCAGTTTTATCTGCACTTTTATTTATCCACAGTTGTTCTAGCACCATGGTTTGAATGCTTTCAGACAAAACTCAAACCATAGCTATGTTGCCCCTTTCTTTTTTTGAATCTTTCAATCTGTTTTGACATACATCACCTGTCAATCCTCTTTCTAATCTTGTGTCTCTATGCTTTCCCTAATACCTCTTTTCTAGCTTTCATCTATTTTTATAATGAGGACAAAGTACTATGAAAAGAAGATGAAAAGTGCTGCTGACGTCATCATCATACCTACCGCACCTCTGTGCTGTTTTGCCTTTCTTTATTGTAGAATTACACAGGAGGGTGGAAGGGAAAAAATAAACACCAAAAAGTGACTTAGAGCAATTTATGCAAGGCTTCAGGCTAAAGCTGAATAATGTCCCATCCCTTTAAAACCAATAAAGAGTAGCCACATTCTGATGAATTAACATATCTGAATTTAAAATTAAAACTGAAAATATACTGGGAGGACCTTAAAAACAGAATAAACTGTAGCTTTATCTAACAAGAGCTTGGATCTATTTAGTTACGCCAAACTGAAATATACCTACAAAGTGAATTCTGGTTTCCTAAGACTATGGTTTAGATGCATTAAATATTGAAGTACATTTCATACTTAATCAATTTAAATCATACTTATCAGACTTAAGTTACTAAAACTTTTGTCATGGCACAAGATATTGAAATTAAGAATAGCAAATACATATTTAATCTTAATCAAAATTGTGAAAATTATTTTCTATAAATTTTTCCTATAATTTCTATGTATTCTCTCTCTCTAAATCATGAGAACATTGGTAAAAAAATGTGTGTAGGATTTATTTTTAACTTAAGACCTAGAAACAAACCTGATTATCAAACTAATAGTGAAACCTGGGGTCACCGATTTTGGAGACAAATCCATACACTCATGCACACACATCCAGGTTTCTTTTATACAACCTGTAACATGCTCACCTTTCTGGCAGCATATGTGTTAGCAGAGGAAGCACCTCTGTAACAGGATGTTTCTTGTAACAATCACTTCTATTTTGGTTTAGTCAGAACACTAAAACTTATTCACAGAGCTTTACTTTTTTATTATCAGTTTAATTTCAAGCTGAATGTCATTCTTTTAGAAAAATGGTGCTTCCTCCAAATGACCTGGCAGTTCCACACAGGATTGTTCCAGCAGCCAGGATGATGTGTCTGGTGATTTTTGCATTCCATGTCATACTGCTACAAAAGCAAACAGAAGTCACCACTGTCCTAGCAAACCACAGTGGTTTGAAGTATTTCTCTTTGTGGCTGTCCCAGAATGGGGTCTTGGTGTCTGTTCCCCCTCAGATACTCATTAATGAGACATCCATTCACTACTTGGATCCAAGTTTCACTAAAATGTGATGACCAGAAAACAGAAAGCAAGTGTCCACAAATGAATGTCATCCTGAGTTTATATGCAAACATTTCTCTGGTTATCAAAGCTTGTTGTGTGCACACTGAGATAACTTCTCCGACCTCTAATATTTCACAAGCACTCACTGAAAGGTTGATAAATTGAAAAGATGGAAGGCATCTCCTTTCCTGTGTAGTCTTTGCCAGCCTTCCCAAAATTGCCATGTTATATTATATAATACTTCCTTAGCTAGATTCCAAGAATTCTATAGGCTGTAATTTAATCCTAGGAAAACCAAAGGATATTAAATGATCTAAACTGTCTTAGCCAGAAATCTCTTATTTGGCTGCCCTTTGAAGTTTGTATCTGAAACTTTTTGATGTCTTAATATTATTTTAGAAATTGGGGGGGAAAGTTGACTTTGTAAATCATTTTAGGATTGCAGAAATGACATTATGATGATGAATGGCACAGGGCTTTTTTAAAAAAGTCTCTCTGAATATTAAATTAATCACAAGCCAAGGCTGTCTAATATTAGCTCCTGATAACTTAGGATTCTGTGGCATTCCAGATGCTCTATGAAACAGAAATATTCTGTCTGCATTATGAGCACCTTTCCACATCTGCAATTCTGTTATACAATAAAGTCTTGTTCTTTTGTTGCAAGATTGCCCTGGTTCATTTTTTTATTATTAATTTAAACCATGTGGGTAAAGGGTAATCCAGTAAGCCATAGGATTTCAGATCAGAGCTTTCATACAATCACTTGTAACATCAAACATCTGGATATTTAGATGAATAGAAATAGGGCAAAAATTAGCAGGAGCTAAAGCATTGTCTGAATGAATTGGTTTTAATTGTATAAGTCTTCACTTTGAATATATTTTCTTCACATGCTTAAACAATAGCCATATTATGACAAAAATAAAATCCATAACCCAATTGCATTATTTATATGTGCATGCACAATAACCAATTAGAACAATTTAAATTTAAACAATTAAAACAACCTAAAACATATTATACAAGTTGCTTTTGCAACCTGAAATCGGTTTAATTATATCTAAAAATAAATTTAACAATCTATGTAAAGAAAGCATGATATACAAGTTTTCTTGGAGCACAAACTCATATGGTTGTCTATTTAATAAAAAGTCCATCCCAGAATATTTTGCCTCCAATGACTTAAATACACTTTGTATTTAAATTTCTACATTACTCAATTTTACATCGTAAATTAATGTTTTCCATTCCCTGTATCTTGCTAATGCTGCACTTCTTCCTATTTCTATTTCCATTTTTCCATTTAGAAAAAAAGGAAGTCATGATGGTGTAAAATTGAGAAAAAATTTTTTTTGTTTTTTTCAAGTTTTTACATTCTTTCAAGATACCTAAAAGTCACAAACAATAAATAGCATAAGGAAAATGTATTAAATCATTCTCTCAGGGTTTCTAAATCATTTAAAGCAGAATGTTGAACTTCAAAGAAGAAAAAACAGTAGTTGTTTTTACTAAGTGTACAAGTTTAATGATGGTTAGTATTAAAATGATATTGAAATTAGTAAAAGAATTCTGTTCAGTACCGAGAAAGGAGAAATAATATGTCCATCAACAAACAACAACGAAGTTAAAAGTTGACCTCTCCAAATCAGAGAAAATTTCTACTACAATCGAAATCAATTATTTCCAAGCAATTATTCTTAGAGATTTGCCTGAATGGATGTTATTTGTATTCTGTAATCCAGATGCTGTGTATTTTACTGCAGATGCCAGGTGTAGACATTCAAAAGTAAAAACCTCAAGATCAAAGAAACAAAGATTGATCCTGTTGAAATGTTTAGCCACAAGTCATGCATATGACTAGAGACTTTTTGTTTCATGAGGTGTTTACATCCTTTGTTGTTAAAGCTATTTATTACCTTTGAAAACAGGTCACCTTCCTTTTTGGAATACTATAGAGTGTGATGTGGTCTTAATTTGTGTTAAAGGAACATCGGTGCTTGCAATGAAAATTTCATCTTTTAGGTTATAAAAGAAAAACAGGTCAATACTTAACATAGAGATAACACAAGCTCTTTAATAATATGTGATGTAATGTATATAAATATGGAAATACAAAAGCTGAAGTAAACATGAAGAAAGGAAAAATATACATGTATATATAAAACTTAACCAGCTCTGAAAGGTAATTGGAGAAAGGAGAATGGAAATCATAGGTCAGAGATCCCTGGCCTGGGGCAGCATGCTCTTTTTCCTTCAAAGAGACTTCAGTGGAGTTGATCCGCTGGCTTTAAATATCTCTTTTTTCATTAATTCACCAAATATTTTCTGAGTGACTCCTGTCTTACCAAGGACTGTACATACTAATAAAAATAAAACAATACCTTCCCTCAAGGCACTTACAATCTAGGGGAAAAAACAAACAAGTGCACTCATGCTTTCAGAATAATGATGCAGGTGTTAGATTAAACAAAGCTCAGGTAGCCACAGCTTTAGTCAGCTTTTTGTTGACTAAAAGACTTGACCAGAACAATTGTGAAGAGGAAAATTTATTTGGGGGCTAATGGTTTCAGTGGCTTCAGTCCATTTCTCAGGGCTTGCAGTGAGGCTGAACATTCTGGCAGAAGAGTGTGGTGAAAAGAAGCATCATTCCATGATGATCAGGAAGAAGAGAGAGAGAGATTCACTCCCCACATACAAAATATATACTCCAAAGTCAGATCCCCCATGCCCACTTCCTCCGGCCACACCCTATCTGCCTTCAGTTACTACCATCAGGGAATTAATTCACTGATGGGGTTAAGGCTCTCATAATCCAATCATTTCTCTAAATTATCTTGTATTGTCTTACACATGAGCTTTTGGGGGACACTTCACAACCAAACCATAACATCGCCATAGAAACGCCAGGAAAGGGGACCATGGTGGAACAGAACAGATTGGAAAACAAACATTAGGCATCAGTCAGAAAAGGAATAAGAGGTGAATGATCCTGGTAGAAGGCTGTGCAGCACATTAAAAAGTGCAGCAAATATATGTCATCTACAAGGAGGGAATGAGGACTGTAAAGGCAGGCATTGAGGAAAACTATTGCATAAGGGGCTTAAAAAATACCTCCAGATTATGAACAATATTGTTCTAATCTCATCTCCACCTCCCTGAGAAGAAACTATTGTATCAACTTAACTTCTCCTATTCATTACTCAGCTCTATGTTAGGCAGGAAATTCTTTAAGTATTTCTAGGGACCTCAGTGAACTTGCATAGTCCTCCACTCTCTGGTTCATACTGTCAGGCATATGTTCTTTCAAAATGTATAATTTATTTTTTAAAAAGTAGGTCAAAAGTGAACATTTTCATTGGTGTCCCAATATTTGCTATTTAACATAATATTTTGCAAGATCTTTAGGACCACTGTCAATAGCAAGGACTGGGATTCTACTAGACTCTGGACTCTGCTGAAGTTTGCCTAAAAATGGAGGAATTGTGTACTTACTCCCTTTCTGAACAATCTCTCTTGCTGCTTGCTATCTTTTATTCAGTATTAGAATCATTTGCATTTGACATGATAATAGTGATATTTACATATGTTATTAGTATTATGTAATAAAGTTTAGCATCTTAAATCTACTGGGTACTCCCTTGAGATTTGCAGGCATTCTCTAATTATTCTTCATAATAAAGGCATAAATTGATTTCAGTCAATATTTCTTTTTTTATTAGTTGTTCAAAACATTACAAAGCTCTTGACATATCATATTTCATTCATTTGATTCAAATGGATTATGAACTCCCATTTTTACCCCGTATACATATTGCAGATTCACATCGGTTACACATCTACTTTTTTACATACTGCCATACTAGTGTATGTTGTATTCTGCTGCCTTTCCTATCTTCTACTATCCCCCCTCCCCTCCCCTCCACTCCACTCCCATCTTCTCTCTCTAACCCATCTACTATAATTAATTTCTCTCTCTTGTTTTTTCCCCTTTCCCCTCACTTCCTCTTATATGTAATTTTTGTATAACAATGAGGGTATTTTACAGAAACTGACAGTTTCTTAAAAAGTAAGTTTGCACACAGACACAATATCACATTATCATATTTTATTGCTCAAAGAAGTCACAAGTTCACTCAGGTCCAAGAGGTGGGCACAGATACTCTCTCTCAATGGGAAGAATGTAAAATAATTTGTGGCCACTTTTAACTACCATACTAATCTCTTAGCTGGAAATAAAGACATTATCAAATAATATTTAACTTTCCAAATTTCTAAAATTCAATATACTTAATCATTTTTATTAAAAAAGTAATTTCTATTATGTTAGAAATTTTAATTAGCCTAAAAAATAGCACATAATGTTGACCAGGATCCAAGTATACTTGTTATTCATGTTAGCCACTGGCCTGAAAATGTGATGGATAGCGTTATTTATGGATAACTTCAACTCAGCCCAGATGAATTGTCAAGGATGCCAAGATTCATGATTATAGGGCAGAAAATGGCAATTCCTTCACAGTACTCAAAATTATTTTTTAAAGTAAGAAGTTATGACAGACTGCATAGCAAACAATATGCTGCTTTCAAATGATTTTATAATGATAGCAACAATTTTCATGTACTTCCATGGGAAATTTTTTTTTCCATAAGTATTTTTTAATGACTATTTGAACAGTACTTGATATTCACACAGAATTTAAACTACTCTATAATGGCTTGATTCACTTCATTAGAAAGTCTGTGGGAAGATCAGCAGCCCCTAAATTTGGGATTAAAAGGTTTCTTCCTATGGCATTTAACTTAAATCCCCAGGGACAAACGTAGGATATGAGTCTTTAAAGTTACATATATAAATGTAGACTGTCCAAAATTACAGAATTAACAGACCTGTTTCAAGATGAATAAAATGTATGACCCCAACCACAAGGGAGTTGTACAAAGAATGTTTGTGATGTTGAGAAGTTAGAGATCTAGGAGTCCACCGCTGAGAAAAGATATAGTTAAAAGTACACATTCACACTATAAACTACCAAGCAATAGTATCAATATGGAAATTAATGTTACAGGAAAATTATTTTGAATTCTCAGTTATTAAAATTTTTAAGCATATTTGGAATAATTTAGGTAAGTGAAACTATTTTTTTACAATAAATTTTATGAAACTTTCACACAGATAAATGTCTGCAATGAAAACCTAGTGTCCAAACCAGGGTGGCGGCACATGCCTGTAATACCAGAGGCTCAAGAGGCTGAGGCAGAAGGATTATAAATTCAAAGCCAGCCTCAGCAACTTAGAGAGGCCCTAAACAATTTAGCAAGTCCCTGTCTCAAAATAAAAATAAAATATAAAAAAAGGCTGGGAATGTGATGTCCCTGGATTCAATCCTTGATACCAAAAAAAATAAATAAAAGGAAGAAAACCCAGTGTCCAGTACAATTCAAGTGCATTGTAAATGTGAAATATAAATTGGAATTTAAATACTTAGTAATAAAATAATGTAAAGTATCTTATTAATAATTTTCTTTGATTAAATGTTCAAATATTATTTTGATATATTACTTTCAATATACCATTAAAATTGCTTTCCCCTGGATTTTTTTTTTTACTATATAATGTGACTGGCTGTTATCAATTTATTTCCCATGAGCTTCAAAGTCATCTTTCATTGCTTCATGACAATGAGCTAGATTCTTAAAACATTTCTTGTTTATAGACTACATAACTTTAAGCATTGTCAGTTGATAGTTCTAGAGACACATTGCAAGATGACATAGACTCCCCTTCCTGGTTCTCTGCTGAGCATTTGAGTTCTATCTTGCTCCCATTTCACAGTTGGTCAGTGAGGGAGTTTAAAGACATTGGTGGAACTGTGCCCAGCATGTATCCACAGCATGAGGTCCCTCAGCACTTTCACAGCCCACCTCAGGTCCAACAATCCCCTTCTCACCACCCTTCTCATACCGACACAGCATGTTTCAGGCTTCACACCCAGAAGGCTACCCTGACTCTTTCTGGACACCAGCCTATAGGCCCCAACTTGCCTACACTGCAACCCCTCTATGCAAATTGTTTCTTGCTGCTCAGTGACTATGGACCATATCTGGACCAGTCAGCTAAGCAAACTTCTCGGCCATCCAATTGGGTAAAATCACATTTTTTTTTCAAAGATATATGAACCTTGATTTTTTTTTTTTTTGAGAGAGAGAGAGAGAGAGAGTGAGAGAGAGAGAGACAGAAAATTTTTTAATATTTATTTTTTTAGTTTTCAGAGAACAACAACATCTTTATTTTTTGTATGTAGTGCTGAGGATCGAACCCGGGCCGCACGCTTGCCAGGCGAGCTTGATACTGCTTGAGCCACATCCCCAGCCCTGAACCTTGATTTGAAGTGGGTCTCCCATTGCACGGTATTTTTCCTTTAGTTTTCCAAACAACCCTGGTATTCCTTTTAAAGTTATTTTTCTATTTTCATAGTTTCTGTCTTAGCTTAATAATTCTGTATATTAAACTTCCCTGGTTTAAATTGCAGTGTGATATCTGTCTCCTAATTGGACTCAGACTGATTTAGCAAAAAGGTGTAGAAAAATTTTAACTACACACTTGACTTGCAACACATCTATTAGATGGTGCTGCTATACCATATAAAAACAGAGAAGATAGGGAAAGAGCAAGAATTTGGAAACCTTGAAAACAATGACAAAATATTTTAATTATATTTAAGTATAATTAAAAGTTGAAAACAGGTTCAAGCTTCAAGAGACAGATAAAATGTTTGAATTGGCACTTCAAAATGATATTGAAATATGACCCTCCCACTAAGACAAAATGATTGCTTTGAAGAAAGTCTGGAAGTCTACCTAGAGGTTAGAATCTTCTTACCCTGAAAGGCAGTTTAAGTCCCAACCCACAACTGCATAAAAGAATAGAGAGGAAGAGGTATGTATGACCCCTGCTCCCCAACTGGAAGTAAAATTGGCTAGTCTTTAGACATGTTTGGCAAAGGCCAATATGAAATTAAAGATAGCATTAATTTGCACAATTAAGTCATTATTAGAATAGTAATATGTGAGAAAACAGTTCCTGTGTTCACTAACAACTACTTACTAGTCCAGTTCTCAAGTGGCATAAAGAGCATTAATTAAACCATAAAATAAAACCACATTTTAACCTTACAATTTGAATGTATATAAGCCATGTTATTCAAATATAAAAAACTACTTAGAAATCTTTAGACAGAATTTCATTATTTATTTTTTTCAGGAGATAATACTTAATAGTGTCTATGTGAGCCAGGTAATAATAATATTGATTTCATGTTTGGTGTGTAATTTTTCTTATTATTTCTCAGTCAAGTAAAACACTAATTTTTTATACATGTTTTAAGAGAACAACTATTTGGATGCTTTTCTACATAAAAACTAAATAATCTTTCTAACACTAGAAATATTAAAAATCATCATATTGATCAAAAACAATTCTCATCAAGCAGCAAAAAAAAGCAAACTTTCTGTGACGTAAATTCCATTGCTCTCCAACTGTAATTTCAGTCATGTAAGCACCAGAATATTAAGCCATCAGAAAAATAATCCATGGGAAAACTGCTGATTTCACATATCTTGGACTGAATATAGCCCTAAAAATATGTTTCTGAAAGTTTGTTTAGTATTATATAACTACTTGGGTTATGTGGTTTTCATATTTTTTCGTCTATTTACTAAAACCGTTGGTCCTACATTTAATTGTTCACCACAAAAAAAGAGTCTTTCTAACCTTCCAAAATTATGGAATCACATTAACTTGTATCAAAGTTTAGGATGAGGATTACATTAAGTTTCATACTGATAATAAATGTAATCAAGGTATTTATTAGAGCATGCACAGTATGTGTGCCTCATTAAAAAGATTTATTAAAATTATTATATGGAAACCTTTCCAAGAGGTTTATCAAAATCACATAAAGCATTTACAAACTGAATTTTAAAATATTCTACCTGCATTAAATGTTACATATATAATCTAAAAAACAGAGCTCAAAGCAATCTTACTGAATTGCAGGTGACACAAAACTGGGAGACTGAACTCAAGAAAAGCATACCTGAATCATAGATTAGAATGCTAATCTGATACCAAAAACTTTTAAGGTTTTGGGAATTACCAGGTCTACATCCAAAAAACCCAGATCTGTTCTCAAGCCACCAAAGGCCACATTCTTCAAACCCCTCCATTATTGATTTTTCATCTGGGCTGGGTACCAAGAAGTCTGCTGAGTGAAGGCACCTCTCACCAACTCAAGAAAGCTACAGAATAGCTTAAAAGAAGCTTTGCCTACTAAAAATACTTCTTTTTTTAAAAAAAAACAGCTTCATTGAAATGTAACATATACAATAAACTACATATAATTTTATATTTTGATATACAACTGTGAAGCTTCACACACAAAAAAGTAAGCACATCTATAACTGCCATCAATATCTTGATGTTCCTTTGAAATTTCTCCCTCTCAAGCATACAGCCCTCATTCTCTTTCAACCACTTATCTGATTTAAATTATTAGAATTTGCATTTTCTAGAACTTTTTATAGAGAGAGTGAAGTCATAAAATATATACTCTCATTTTTGCTTATCTTCTTTCACACAGTGTAATTATTTTTTGCTTCAGTCATGTTGTACTGTGTATCAATAGTCCATTCCATTTTAATTGCTGAATAGTATGTCATTGTAAAGATGTAATAAGGTTGTTTATCCAATTGTCTGTTGATAGGCATTTAAATGGACCCCGGCAAAATTGTATCCAATTTGGGTCTGTAACAAGTAAAGCTGCTTTAAAGCATCTGTGTGCAACAGATATACTTTCATTTGTCTTAAACGCCTAAGGGTAAACGACTGGATAATAAGGTAGGTGCATGTTTAACTTTTTAAGAAACTACTGAACTATTTTCTCAAGTAGTCATAACATTTTACATTATGACTGGCAATGTATAAGATGTCTAAACTCTACACATTCTTGCCAGCACTTAGGTTTTTTTATTTTATTTTTTTGGTTTTTGTTTGTTGTTGTTGTTGTTGGAGTTTTTGTTTTGTTTTGTTTTGGGTACCAGAAATTAAAATAAGGAACACTTAATCACTGAGCCACATCTTCAGCCCTTTGTATTTTGAAACAAGTTCTCAGTAAATTGCTGAGGCTAGGTTTGCACTTGCAATCCTTTTGCCTAAGCCTCCGGAGCCTCTGAGATAACATGTGCACCACTGCGTCAAGAGCTAGCATTTGGTTTAGTCAGTCTTTTAAATTTATCCATTTGATAACTGTGTAATGGTATCTCATATGATTTTAATTTATATTTTTCTTTAATGATGTAAAGCTTTTTTTCAAGTGCTATTATAATGAAAAATATTTCTTTGATGCAAAACTTTGTCTAATTTTTGTTTGATAGTTTATTTTCTTATTAATTTTTCATGGAACTTTTAGTGTATTTTAAATATACTTCCTAAGTATTCAGTTATCCAAATTGAAAATAATTTTGCCTAGTCTATGATTTGTCTTAAATGCCATTTGAAAAGCAAATGCTTAAATTTTGATGAAATCTAATACACAATTTTAAATTTTTTTAATCATGCTTTAGAATCCTAGCTAAGAAATCCTTGCATAACTCAAAAATCACTAAACTAAGATTTTTCTCCTGTGTTTTTTCCTAAAATTTTATAGTTTGAAGTTTTACAGTTATGACCCATTTTTAGGAAAATATAAATTACGTTCAATATACATAAAATTAAATTTTCTGATGTAGGGTCACAGAAGAAATTCATGGTGGCTAATTAGAGAACCAAAAATTCCAGTTACAGATTGAGTGATGGAACAAATTTGAGGATTGTTTAAAAATTCTAATGCCTGGGAAGTTTTTATGTATTTTTGTCCATTTTCTCTTTGTTTCAAGTAGTAAGGGAAGTTCAGTTCCTATTATTCCAGCTTGTCCTAAAAGTGAAAGTTCCCTATTCTTTAAAAAAAAAAAAAAAATCTTTATTTTATTTATTTATATGTGGTATTGAGGATCAAACCCAGGGCCTCACACATGGTAGGTGAGTGCTCTACCTCTGAGCCTCAACCCAGTCCCCTCCCCCCATATTCTTTATTTTAAAAAAAATGGATGTCAACTTCAAAATTTTTATATTTATTTCTTACCTGGAGAACTGAATACAAAACAGAATGTTGTAGTAAGGGGACTCATGTCATAAATCCTAAAGAGTACTATGGCCTATCCCAGAACATGAAAAACAATCTAGAACAATGAGAAGTGAGAGAAAAGTCTGAAGAGATTAACAGTGATTAGATTACTGAAAGCTCTTTTCAGTAAGTCACAGATTTCTTACTCCATCCTGGGAATGGTTGAAGTCACTGAAAGGTTGTAAACAAAATTGGGGCGGATTTGAGATTTGCAATGTTAAAAGAACTACTTTAAGCTTCAGAGTGAAAAATGTGTTACTATAGGGCAGGATATTCAGAGACCAGTTAGGAAATGTGAAACATTTTGGACAGAGAGGTGACCATAAGGTAAGGAGAGCAGCAGGATAAAATGAGAGGCCCAGGTGTACCATGATCAAAGGCAAATAATCAGAATGAGAAGGCAGGTTCTTGGAATGGCTAAAAGAAAGCATGTGAGGTTTAATGGTAATTTAGAATATAGGGGGATTCTGAAGGTTCTCTAATGTCACTCAAAGGATTTCATTTTCTAACTATATAGCCATACACATAATGTTTGTATACATACACATTAACAAAAGTATCAAGAAATCAAATGTAAGAAATGTCATTTAGGTTAATTATAATATGGATTAAAAGAGATGAAGATGAGTTTCAAGTATATTAGGAGATAATTTCAGATATTGAATCAATGTGACATGGGATTGGAGTACCTTTGTAAAAATGAAAATTCAAATTAGAGAAGTTGCTTTTCCTAGTTTTAGAGCCTTCCACAATTTAAAACAATTTCATTTCTCAATTCTGCCTTATATAAATGATTGTCTTTTATAAATTAAAATATTGCTTAGAGCTCAAAAATATTTTGTGTTTCAGGTACCCTAAATATAAGGCTTTATATCACTTTTCTATACTATATGAATCTTTTTTATTATATTTAGCATTATTTTAATCTATAAAATTTTTATTAGGATCAGAACTTTAACTATAAAAACTCTATTCATCTTTTGACTTTCATGCTTAAGCATTCAGTAAATTGAGAGTAATAAAATGATTAAAAAAATAAAATTAATTAATATCTTCATGACTATCATTAGTTATCAACAAAGGAAAAATTATAAAAGATTGATGCGTGTGTATTTGCCTTTTACAAATATTCTCAGCAAACTGAGTTTTATGATGAAGAAAATATATTACATTGCTATAATTTTAGATTTGAGTTGGATTTGATTTAAATTTTTATTATAGAAAAACAACTGATTTTTCTTTTCAGTCTAAAATCATTGCTTCCCTATACATTTTGTTTGTTTGTTTTTATTTTTGCTTTTCCTATACAGTTTTTGCTTTGATAATCAAGCAAATCTGGTCAAAGTGAGCAGATTATGTGTTACAGTTAGACAAAAACAAATCCTTCAAGTCTTGTTTTATCTACTAAGGATGGATCAATTGTTGGAAACTTTAAAATTCATTTAACCAGTTTTTTTCTATAATCTTAAAAGTATAAGTTTTATATCTAATTTTCTCTGAAGTCTCCAAGGAATCGATCATCTTATAATTTTACCTTGTCATGAAAAAGAAATCAATCATATAATTCGTAGCACATTCTCCAAGAGAGTCAGAGATCAAGTAGCTCATGATAAGTATAATTCTGTAAAGTAGAACCTCAAATGGAGGTTTTGGACTGATGATAATCAAACCAGTCTGGAGATAATGGTCCCAAAATCCACTTCAAAGTCAGTTAGAGAATAGCAGATCAAATCCAGGGAATAGAATCATAAATCCAAGTAGGAGTAGCATACTAAATAGTGAAGCCTGGGGAATAGGGGGAAAGATTGAGACTACATCCATATGTGGAATAAAATCAAGTAGATGGAAGACTCTAGAGCAATTTGATTCCTCTTAGATACTGTGGGTGAGGTGATGTTACTTTTTAAGAATCTTTAAGTCACTGATGTGTGGGTGAGTGAGTGTGGCCATAAAGGAAAGAGCAAAATGAGCCCCAAATAGGCTATTAGAAATGCCCAGCGGAATGCATTGAAAAAGGTCTTCCTCTAGGAAGGAGAAAACAAGAGAGTATGTCAAACCACTTTGTCAAATAAAGTGACTGATATGACATTACTGTAAACTTGGATGGAACAAGGGAAAATTTGTTCTAAAAATTAGAATCTTCTTTTGGCGTAGAGCAATACTTGTGAGAGTGTTCCTGAAGGACACCATCTTTCAAGACCCGCAGAGATAAAGACAGTAATGGCTCCTCCACGATAATAATTTTCTCTATCCATGATACAAACCAATATGGAACTTCTGTAATCCTCAAATGATAGCTATGAGAAGCCACAAAGAGGCTAAAGACAGTGGTGGAATACCCAGAAAATCCCGTCCAAGTGTTGGAGAGTCAAAAAGCAGGAAAATGGTTAGGGAAGCTTTCACTTCAAAGCTGTTAGTTCTGATACAGCCAGCATTTTAAAGCTTAAGTAAATCACTTAAATTTAGAAGAGATAATATAGGACAGAAATAAATCTAAATGATACCCACCCTTGGTGTCATTACTTAAAGTTATTTAATAAAAATATCTAGTGAACCCACTGCAATATTCTTCACTGAAGAAAAAGATAAGCACAGTATATACATGTGTGGAGATGTCAAGGTGAAGACTATTATTTTTTGCAATTAATACGATTGAATAATTATAGTTTTTAAAAGTGTCTAAAGAAAATGCAAATAAATGCTGAGCACGGTGGCACAAGCCTTTAATACCAGTGGCTTGAGGCAGGAGGATTGCAAGTTCAAAGCCCACCCTTAGCAATGGCAAAGCATTAAACAATTCAGTGAGACCCTGTCTCTAAATAAAATACAAAATAGAGCTGAGGATGTGGCTCAGTAGTTGAATGCCCCTGAGTTCAATCCCCAGTACCCCACCCCCAAAAAAAAAGAAGAAAAGGCAAATAAAATTAATGATGTAAATTTCACAGAAGGGCTGTGTAATTTTTGTTTTGGCTCTTTGGTACTGAAGATTGAATCCAGGGGTGCTTTACCATTGAGCTATATCCCCAGTCTTTTTTTGATTTTTATTTTGATACAGGGTCTCACAAAGTTGCTGAGGGTCTCCTTGAATTGCTGAGGCTAGCCTCAAACTTGTAATCTCTGCCTCAGCGTCCCAAGTCACTGTGATTACAGGGATGTACCACTGCTCCCAGCCCCATAGAAGAACTTTTTAAATGGTTGAAGAACTCATGTGATAGGCTCTGTGCTGATATCAGAAAGATTAACAGGTATTAGTGGGATGTAGTGTATTTTGTGAATCAAATTCCTGAGCTCACTTTCTTGAATCCTGACTTGAATCCTGATTTACACATTAAGAACTCAACTATTTGGGGCCTCACTTGGAAAATGGAGAAATGATTGAAACTTCTGTATAAGCTATAGTGTGAAATATGATAACACAAGTAATAGGTACTTATCACTTATTAAGTGAACATTATTATACTACTCTTGAGAGAGTCCACAGTCTCATGAGAAAGGACATAATTGTCAAGTGTAATCATATTACAACTTTCAAATTTTCCTTATTCAATGTCCTCAAATTGGAGAGATGGTTAAAGGCCCTGGGGATTCAGCTGAAAATCAAAAAGATAAAATTCTGTGCTCATAATGAGATTATTTAGGAATGTAAGGGGACAAGGTTTATGAAAGATAAAGAGGGGTAACAATTGGGCAAGAAAGTCTTCAGACTGTGACACAGATATAACCTGTGACAGGAAAGAAATGGGGAAGAAGAACTGGGCAGAAGAACACAGACTACACTGCAGACACGACAGTGTCTCAGCAATACAATGGGAGCTATAGTGCAAAGTCTTTCCTTAGAAGAGTCGCACATGGGGCAAGAGTAGCCACGTCTTAGTACCATCACCACCAGACCCAGTCATTGACTGGAGACTGCCTTGGAAAATCATGTCCTGGTCTCAGAAGTTTCAATTTCAAGTTGTAGATGCTGCAGTAGAAGGCTGTGAGCTAACAACACTCCTGGGAGCTGAACAAACTCTTTCTAGAAGGGAGGTTTGTAGTATTCACCTTCATGAATACTACAGTTCATTCCTGGTACCACATGATCACCTTTACATGCATTAAGCACTGGCTCCTTCAAGGTTCCAGTTGGTCCATCTTTCTGAGCAAATATTTTAAAACGAGAGGTAAATGGAACCAGCTATCACCCCATCACAGCAATTCCTCTTGAGGCTACAATGGTACTTCTTGTCTTCCTTTTCCACTCTACATTCCAATTTTCTGCCACCTCAGCCATTATCTCTACTAGGATAACCATGTTATCTAGGTTATCTAGGATAACCATATTCATCTCAGTCAGAATTATGCAAAGGAATTGCAAGACTCCCCAAAATGGATCATCTGAGTTTCATATATTTTCCTCCTACTTCATTCTGTTTTCTTTTCATGCCTGGTTTTCCCTGGACACAGGACTCAAAAATGTCTACCTGGGATCCATAACTTATAACCAAATGGCACCTTTGGTGTCTTGGAATATTAGTCAATCGTCTTTGAAACTCAACAACTCTATTAAGCCCTAAAGTTGGCTTTCGTTTTTTTTCTGCACTGACTGATTTCAACTTCTCATCATTCTTCACTAGGATATCATCTAAATTTATTAACAGCCAGTCAATTCCATTGTTCTTTGCATCCCCCATACTATTAAAACAGCCTGAATCATTATACCACCAAGTTATCCCCAATGAAACTCTTAGCAAATATACCGCCATTTTTTTACCAGAGTCTACCTGTGTCCCACATACCACACAGGATGAGGTCCTCATGAGCAGTCATGGGAGGTGTGATCCACTTCCCAAATTCCAATTTATTATATACCCATAACAACAATATCAGTTCAGGTTCTTCACAAAGGAGATAGTAAGACCTAAGATTGAGTCAAGAATGCTGTAGGAATTTTGTTTTTGTTTATTGTTTGTTTTTGTTTTGCAGGGAGAGGGGAAGGCAGTGGAGGATGGCAACTACTGTGACAGATAAAAGGAGAAAGAAATAATTGACCTGGGAAAGGCTTGAGATCCTTATACTAATCTAATATCTTAAAGGAAAGAGAACAGGAATTAGACTGAAAAAAATCTCAGAAAAAATCTTGGGAGCTCTGGAGAAAATATCCTCTGTAGAGAAGTCTGTGTTGAGTAGCAAGAGCCAAAGCCTAGTATTTTCTTTTTGTGGGGCTGTCCAAAAAGTGTCTTGTCTAGCTCTGAATCCTGCATTATTTCCTTAAGGCACTGCAGAAAAATCAAAATACCTAATTTCAGTCATTGAAGCTAAAAGAGAAATCCAAGCTGGGCACTTTCATAGTTACCAGCTGGGAAACTGGAATATTCTAGTCAAAGAAACTGGAAGTAAACAAGTCAAGAAGTAAATATAGATTGTGTCATGTTCTTTGTGTGCTGTAGAGAAAGGGCAAGGCAAGAGAGTTAGGAAGTGAAGACAGAGAAACAGAGTACTAATTTATTTAGATTGGTTAATAAACCACCCTACAGATCACAGAGTGGCTCTCTGATAAACTGGGATTGCCAAAGGACCTAACTGAGGTAACGGAAACTTCCAAATACCTAGTATTTGAGAAAATGTATTGCAGTAAGAGATGGAAAGGTACTCTTTTAGCATAGCTCATGCAGAGTGAAGGAGAAGAAAAATAATGAGATGAGGTCCTCACAAGTTTTGGGCAGGAAATGTGGCAACTTGTAAGACAGAGTAATAACTTTTACACTGAGATGGAAACTTACCCAGTGTTTCCATTTGACCGTCTAATAAACATTAAACTTAAGATGTTCAAAGCTGATCTCCTGATTTTCGCCCTTCCCCAAATCACCTCATCTTGGGGTCTTTCTCATTGTCAGTTGATGGCAATTTTCTTTTCAGTTGCTTAGGCCAAAACCTTGGGATGGTTCTTGACTCCCTTCTTTCTTTCATGCTCTACATAGAATCCATCAGCAACTCTGCTGATTGTTTTTCAGAATATAACCAGAGTGCAACCACTTCACACCACTGCAACCACTACTGAACACGGTTACTAAAATAGCCCCTAATAGGTCTCCCTACCTTCTCATTGCTTCTCATAGAATTTATTCTTCACACATTAGCTAGAGGAATTTCTTTTTTAATGCTAGTAAACTTTCTAAAATTTCCAATGAATTCCATCTTAATGGAAAAGCTAAGATGCCCTTCATGATACAACCCTGCCCCCATATTACCACATGGTTTGAGAACTTTTCTTGTCCCTCACTTCTGTCATGGTAGCCTTTGTGATGTTCCTCCAATATCCAAGGTGCTCTCCCACTTTATCTTGTTTGAAATGTCAGTTTTCTTTGTCTGAAACCTTCTCACCTGAGGCACACTTAACTCACTTTCTCCTTACCTTTAAGTATTCTTTCAAGTATCACTCTTTTAATTTACTAGCTTATTGAGAATAGTAACTGTCCCCCAACTTTCCAGTGTTCCTCGTCCCCTTTATGCTGAAAGTTTTCTTCTATAGCACTTACCACCCACAGCACAATACAGAATTTTAAAAATCATGTTTCCTATCTTGTTTGTCGATATATACTAAACCATTAGGTCAATGTCACAGAGATCCAGCACATCATAAGCATTCAATAAACATTTTAAACTTATTATGCAATAAATTTAGTGTATAATAGGATGACTTATCCATATCTGTTATACATTAATACAAGTTGTATGTTGATGTATGATTGATTACATTTTAATTCCACATTTTTATAAATAGGAATGTTTTTCAATATATTAACTTAATGCCAAATGAAACTGCCCATATTTCAGGTTTAAAATGGTTTGATTTTGGCAGTTTCATATGCTTCAATTTAATATTAATACTTTCCTTGTATCATAAATTAATAGTATAATAGTAAAAAATTTTGAAAAATTATTAAATTGCAAAATCACACATATAGTATTTAATCTACAAATATACAAAGAACTTATGGCTTTAAGGATGAATGTAAGACCTATAAAATTTATTACAAAGGAAAGCCACCATTAAAAATAATGTGCAAAAATATAGTATAGGAAATGAGAAAAAATGGAAATTATTTGAGGGTAGTAGTTTATAGCATCCTGAGGGATATTTTTTCCTTCACACCTCTCTAATTTTCCACATGTTCTCAAAAAGTGAAGAATTTGGAGAAGGTTCAAACAACAACTAATGTAAGAACTAATATAGATGAAAATTTGGAAAATAGATTTATCCCAAAGGCTAGTGGAAATGGAATTACTTCATATGAAGAAGAAAAGCTTAAGGCAAAGAAAAATGTAATTTATTTTAAGCAGTTTTTACAAATGATACTTTAAAAAGATGTAAGGGTGCATGTCTGTTTCATCTTTCAAATCATCTTTAGTGTTTTAGGTTCCAGCAGAAATCACATTAGAATTGTATTGTTGCTCACTTATTAATCTGCTTTTGAGAATTAAAGTTCTGAGTTCCAGCTTCCTGTTGCTCTTCCATCCCCTAAGGCCAGGGTCAGCAAACTTCAGTCTGAGCAACAAGTTCTGCCTGTACCCATTTAAAGTAAATAAAGTTTTAAATAGTAACAGCTATTCATTTACATATTATAAGGCATCTTCACACTACAATGGCCGACTTGAGTATTTGTGACAGATTATAGCCTGAAACACTTAGAATCTGACCATTTACAGAAAAGGTTTCCAAACCTGCTATAGGCGCTATCCTTGTCTACATGGCTAATTCTAGCTCACCATAACTATCCACATTCCAGGGAGTGGGAAGAAGGACAAAGACCAAATGGAGGGGAGACTACTTCCTTTCCAAAATGTCGACTTGAAGGGCACATATCACTTCAGCTCATATTCTACTGATGGAAGGTAGTGAATCAGAAATGTGCCCACCTTGCAACCACTCTGGAAAGCAGTATGGAGATTCCTCAAATAACTAGGAATGGAATCACCATTTGATGGGGGTATACCACTTCTAGGTATATATCCAAGGGAGTTAAAATCAGCACACTACAGTGACACCTACATCAATATTTACAGCAGTTCAATCACAATAGCTAAGCTATGGAACCAACCTAGGTGCCTTTCAACAGATTAATGGATAAAGAAAATGTGGTATATATACCCAATGAAATATTATTCAGCAACAAAAACAAATGTCTTTATGACATTTGCTGGTAAATGAATGGATCTGGAGAATATCAAGCTAAGTGAAATAAGCCAATCCCAAAAAACTGAAGGTCTGGTATTCTCTCTGATAAACAGATGCTAATACACAACAAGGGGTGGGGGAGAATAGAAGTTCGGTTGATTAGAAAAAGGGGACTGAAGGGGTATAGAAATAGGAAAGATAGCAGAATGAATCTAACATGATTTTCCTATGTACATGTAAGAATACACCATAGTGAATCTCCACATCCCGTACCTACACAAGACTGCTATCCTAAGTAGAATAAGATGTACTTCATGTTGGTACAAATAGGTCAAAATATATTCTACTGTCATGTGTAACTAAATAGAACAAATAATTTTTTTAAAAAAAGAAATGTGCCCACCTTAAATATATGTGAATGAATGCATTATTAAAAGGCAAAAAGAGAATATAAAACTGGGGAACAGTGCACATCCCTCTTAGGCTTACCCATGGCAAAAAGAAGGTGGTGTAGGTGAAAAGGATAAGCCTCTAGAAGGAGCTGTCTACTTCACTGAATCAGGCAAAACCACACTGAGATTTTTGAGCATGAAAAGCACTTCACAAAGTAGAAGTTTGCTTTGTCCAAGAACTGGGCCTAGTTATATGTAATTCACCCACAACCTGATGATATTTTAAGGAGCAGGTCATCAGATTTGGTATTTGTTGTCAGTGATTAGAAAAGCCTTCAATCTCTGCAGTAGCTATGTTAATGTGGTATGTATCTCTCCACTTGTTAGACTCTACAACACCTCCCATAATTTCAAGGACAGAAGCTACAGATTCAATTGGTTCAGGAGCACATGTACACTCCCTTTCCACTACTTCCTCTACCCCTGCCACACACATGTACACACGAAAACAAGATATGCACTCAACAATTTCATACTCACTTGTATTTTTGACTCCTTATCCTTAGTAAGTCTCCAAATTAGGATTACCATGGATAAGATTATTACATAGGGCAGGGGTCAGCAAACTATGGCCTAAGGGCCAAGGCTAGCTCTCTGCCATTTTGTTAGTAAAATTTTTGAGACCATAACCAGGTAAGTAACGTTCTGTTGCTATAACAAATACCTGAGGTAATCAACTTAGAAAAGTAATGGTTTATTTTGGCACATAGTGTTGGAGGTTGGCCCATTGATTGTGGACCAGTGGTAAGGCGGTACTTCCTGGCAGGGAGCACTTGGTGGATCAAAACTGCTCACCCCATGGATTAGGAAGGAAATCGAGAAAGAGGAAGACACCAGAGACTGATATACCCACAAGTGACCTCAAACCTCCTATCAGGCCCCACCTCTTAAAGTTTCCATAGCCTCCAATACAACTAAGCTAGGGACCAAACCTCTAATATGTGGGGGACATTCCAGATCCAAACTATAGCAACAGCCACGCTCATTCATTTACATATTGTCTATGGCTACTTTTGCTCCACAAAAGCAGAATCAAGTAATTGCAAATCAGATGATCTGACCTATAAAACTCAAATTATTTACCATTTCAGCCAATGAAGAGAAATTTACCAGTCATTGAAGTACAACATTCTAGGGAGCCTTTACTTACTTATATTCTGGATTATAATCAGAATAGCAAGATATTATTTGAATGTAAGCAAAAATTTCTTAACTTTAAATATAAAAAAAAAAACTCTAGAATTGATTTACCCTCCTTGGTTTTTCACCTGGAGTTTTAAAGGACAGAAAATATGCCCATGTAGCTTAGATATTTTTGTTTTGTTTTGGCTTTTGGGGTATCACTGGGGATCAAACCCAGGGCCTTGTTCATGCTATGCAAATTTTCTACCACTGAGCTACATCCCCAATCCTTAGAAATAATTTAATAAAATAAATAAGTTTAATAAGAAAAGGATGACCTTTCAAAAAATGGTGATGTGCCAATTAAATATCTAACAAAAAATTAAATAAATATTTACCACTCTTTCTATTATATACACAATACAAAAATAATTTCTACAAAATTACTAAAATTTTGTAAAATTAGCTTTCTAAAATGTTATTAGAAAAAATATTAAAAATAACTTCAAGATATTGGAATAGATTCAGATTTTTAAACATAACATAAAGAGAGGCAAGGAGTCAAAAAATGATTATTTGAACTACAGTAGAAATAGGATTTTTTTTCATCGAAAGTTATTATCAAAGAACTCATACTTCCTGATATCAAAATTTACTAGAAATCTGCAATAATCAAAAGAGTTTTGTACTGGTATAAAGACAGACATACAGACCAAAGTCATAAAATAGCACAAGAATAAGTCCTCACATATATGATTAGATAATTTTTGACAAGGGCTCCAAGACTATTCAATAGAGAAAGGACAGACTTTTCAACAAATGGTGCTAGGAAAATTGTATATCCATATTCAAAAACAATGAAGTTGAATCCTTAACCTAACACCATATATAAAAATTAACTCAAAATGCATGATAGGCCTAAATGTTAGACCTAAAATTATAAAACACTTAGAAGACAACATGGACAAAACCTTTAAAATATGGGATTTGGCAGTAATTTTTTGAATGTGACATCTAAAAAAACATAGGCAACCACAATAGAAAAATTAAACATATTAGAACATGAAAATTTTTAAATTTTGCATACCTAAAGATGATCAACAGTGTAAAAAGGCAACCTACAAAATGAGAAAAGAATATTGCAAATAATTTAACCAATTAGGATTGATATACAGAATATATGGAGAATTTCTTTTACATAAATGTAGAGAAACAATTATTTTTCTGAAAATACTTTTCCTATATGTACCATATTTCAAGGTGTATAATACATAGTCCAAACAATAGAAATCCATTAAAGCTGCTTGGAAAAAAAGAGAGAAACAAACCAATTCCCAAATGGACAAAGTACTTCACTATTTCTCTAAAGATAAACAAATAGTCAATAAGTACATGAAAAGGTGTTCAAAATCTCTAATAATTTAGAAAATGATAATCAAAACTATGATGAGATGCAAGCTCATACTCATTAGGATGGCTACTATCAAAAACTAGAAACTAACAAGTGTTGTGAAGATGTAATTGGAACCCGTATAAATGTTGGTAGCACATTACAAAGGTGCAGCTGCTATGAAAAGCAGCACTTTTACTCAAAAATTAAAAATAGAAGAATAATATTACCAGTAATTCCACTTCTGAATAGAAGCTTTGAGAGCAGAGGCCTCAAAGGGATGGTGAATGTGTTCAAAACAGCATTATTCACAAGAGGAAAACAAGAAAGTGACTCAAATGTCCATCAGTAAATTAAAAAAAATAAGCAAAATACATAAGCATAGAGTGGGATATTATTCAGCCTAAAAGAAAGGAAATTTTGATGTATAATGCAGCATGGATCACCCTTGAGAACATTATGCTAAGTGAAGTAAGCCAACAAAAATCAACAAAGTAACAAAAATAAAAATGTATAATTCCCTTTATATGCAGTACCTATTACCAGATTCAAGTCTATTGCACGACAGGTCAAGTGAGACAAGGAAGACAAATATATTCAAAACACTGACTTTATTTAAATCATCAGCTGGACAAGAAAAAGGACTCTTGTCCAAAGTACATCTTGCTAGGAAACTGATTTAGGGGTGGTTTGTATGGGAGAGAGGTGATGCAGACTGGTGGGCACATTTTCATGTGTGGAAATTTGTGGCCAAGTGATGCACAATCTGATCCTAATCACCTAGACAGGAGATGCTTTTCAGTTCTGCATATCTTAAGAACAAAGCTGAATGTTTTCCCACACTATTCTTGTCATTGATTAGCTTGCCTGTGTACAGTTTCTGACATGTTACACAGTGACAAGCTAGAGAGGGTGACTGCCTCTAAGGACCTCTTGTGATCACCAAACTCACAGTAATGGAAGAAAACATATTTCCCCTGATTGTTGAAGACAAGGGTCAGGTGAGGTTAAATAGGTAGTTAGAAACAAGATCCAATCTCAATGTTCAACTTCATACCTAGAGGAGTCAAATTCATAGAGACAGAGAGGAGAATGTTGGTTGTCAGCAGGTGGGGAGGGAAGAGAATGGGAAGTTCTAGTTTGGTGGGTATAGATTTTTCCATTTTACAAGATAAGAGTTTTAGCAAGATAGTGGTAATGGTTGCACAACACTATGAATGTATTTTATACCACTGATACTTACAAAGTTAAGACAATGTTTTTTAAGAGTACTTTACCACTATACAAATAGGAAAACATTAGAAGTAAATTTTTAACTATACCATAGAGAGAGTGAAAGTGAAAGCCACAGAGTTTTGAGAACATATTTACAATAAACAAATCTCACAAAGGACTCATAAAAAATCAAAAATTAGAAAAAAAATTTGCAAAACAATTGAGCAGGCACTTTATACCAAGGAGCCAGAATCTGGTCATCTAATATGAAATGGTACTCAATTTTACTTACCATCAGAGAAATGCAAGTTACGACCTCAATGTGATATTCATACACATCTTGAGCAGAGTTTAAATAAAAGAATAGAAAATGGCAAGTACTGACAAGGATGTGAAGAAATTAGAATTCTAGTACATCACTTGTGACAATGTAAATTATTACAAATATTTTGGAAAATAATTTACCAGTAACCACTAAAGCTAAACATATCTATAAACTGTTCCACTTTGAGATATATCCTAAACATGAATGAATAAATATACTCACATAAAGACATATCCATAAAAATGCTATTTCTAATGCTAATTTCTAATAGCTAAACACAGCCCTCCAACAGTAGAAGCAATAAGTAATGTTGTATTCACATTCATGAATCCTATCCAATGAGAATGATATGCACTAATCTCATAAATAAAATGTTGAGTGAAAGACACTGAAAGTATGGAGTATGATTTACTTTTATATATTATTTATTTTTATATTATATTAAAATGGATTGAATTAATCTGTCAGATACTGATATGTTGGGAAGTGATTAGTGAACAGATACAGCCACATTATGGGGGAAGGCTTCTAGGATGCTTGGAATGTTTCTTGATTTGAGTGCTGGTTATAAAGATGAGCTTACTTTGTGAGATAGTCTCAAACTATCCACATAAGTCATCTGTATTTGCATTGACTCAGACTTCAGTAAAGCATACTGTTTCTTGATTTGGGCACTAGCTTCATGGGTATGCTCATTTTATGAAAAATAATTGACCTACATATATTTGATTAGTGAATTTTAAGACATATTTACTGAACTTTAAAACGTTTAAAATATAAAATGGAAAAATTAAAAATGGATATATTTCTCTATCTCTAAAATCAGCCATGACTATAGACATACATAAACTGAAATTGAATAGAAAGAGGATATAAGTCCCTTCTCTGTCAGCTGAATACTTCTTAAGCCATTTTCCCTGCAAAGATCTTCAATACCTACCTACATCATTTTTTAATCATTTGTCCTAAAAATATATAATGAATTTCTCAGCCACAAAAAAGAATGACAATGACTTTATAACTTTTGCTGATAAATGGATGTATCTGGAGACTGTCATGCTAAGTGAAATAAGCTAATTCCCCCAAAACCAAAGTTCAAATGTTCTCTCTGATATTCGAAGCTAACACATAATAAGATGGGCAGGGGTGAGATTAGAAGTTCAATGGATTAGACAAAGGGCAATTAAGGAAGGGGAAGAGGGATAAAAATAGGAAAGATGGTAGAATGAATCAGACATAACTTTCCTATGTTCACATATGAAAATACCACTGGTGAAATTCCACATCATATACAACCACAAGAATAGTATCCTATTAGATACTATTATACTCCATGTATGTACAATATGTCAAAATACACTCCACTCTCATGTATATCTAAAAAGAACAAATAAAAAAGGAAAAGTTAAAAATATATAATGATTCTGAAAGCATAAGGGAAGGAGTATGAAAAGGGGAGGGGAAGGGAGAGCTTTAACAAATTTGGGAGAATTAGAGATTTACTTTACTCACTGAAAAAAAAAATTTTTTTTTTTTTTGGTACCATGAATCAAACTTAGGGGCACTCGACCACTGAGCCACATCCCCAGCCCTATTTTGTATTTTGTTTAGAGACAGGGTCTCACTGAGTTGTTTAGCGCCTCACTGTTGCTGTGACTGGCTTTTAACTCATGATCCTCCTGTCTCAGCCTCTTGAGCCTCTGGGATTACATGCATGTGCCACCGTGCCCAGCCCCTCTCCAGTCCCCTTGAGAATTATTGCTCAAATATTCATGGTCACTTGCCTTTTTTTTTTTTTTTTTTGCTTCAATTCCAAATTTAAGACACTAGTATACACAAAATGTTTAATGGAGTTGACCAATAGAGAAAAATTAATCGTCAAATAAACAAAACTGAACATTATAACAAGTGTGGTGGCACATGCCTCTAAACCTGACTTCTTGGGAGATTTAGGCAGGCAAAACATGTATTAGTTTAGGGCCAGTTTAGGCAACTTAACAAGACCCAGTTTCAAAATAAAAATTAAAAGGCTGGAATATAGCTCAATGGCTGCCTAGCATGTACCAGGTAGTGGGTTTGATCCCTAGTAACCCCTCCACCCCACCACAGACACACAAAGAAAGGGAAAAAAAAAAAAAGAAAAACATGAATATCACAGTTGTCATTTTCTGATTATTTCCTGATATATATTGAGAAAAAAATTGTGGAGAACTTATCAGACTCTCTGAAAATCTGTATATAGGCCACTGAATAATTATAAACTATAGGCCTAGAACCCAGAGGAATTAAGTTTAAATTTAGCTTCTTTTAATTCCTAACTGGGTTTTTAAAAATTGTGTCTCTCTTAATTTTCAAATCTATAAATGAAAATAATGATTCCTTTTAATAGGATCAACTGCTTTGAATCACTTAGCATTTTATAAATTACTGCATGTACTATGCATGTTTACTGTGAAAACAAATGCAAAGAGCTTTTTTAAAATAAAGTGTATGATCCTAACTAAGCAGAGAAAAATTATTTTGTTTATTCCTATAATTTATGATTAGAAATGAAAATATTCATTATCATAACTTAGATTTATGACATTTTTGCTCTAATTATGGCATGATTAGAAAGATCCTCATAATATAGACAAATTACGATAGCATGAACTTAAGTGTTTATCTTGGGTTTTTTGAATTTAAAGTTTTAAATAATTGTTACAAGTATACTTATTAAGACATGTTTTTCAACATTTCTAATACTTTAATATTAGTATTTCAACAAAGCTTGAGTGCTGATTTTATTAATTTTGTTATAGTTAAAATATTCATTCCCTTTACTAAAATCATAAGTGATTTTAGTGGAAAAAAATTATCTTCTTAGAGTCTCATTACAGCTTCTGATCCCTATTTTATCAAACTTTACATTTAAGTGTCTAGTATGTTTTCCTTCATTAAGTGTCCTAATATATTTTATTGCAGAACTGGATTCTCACCTGACTCAAGTATATATCCACTTATATAAATAAAATGAAAATAAATCATGGAGAAACACTTAACATGATAAAAAAACAATTTCAAAATTTGTCCACATATTTAATAACACAGTTAAACAGGGACCAGAAATCATCATATTACTGCTTTTCAAAACAAAAATAAATTCTCCCACTTACTGGTTCCTTAATCACTGTTTCATTAACCATTTTTATTTTTCAATTTTCCCTTTGCAAGAAATTTAATAAAAATCAAATAGTTGATCATCACAAAGATTTCTGTTTCATTAACATCTTTGAAGAAGAAAATTTTCACTTCTTTTTTGTCTGTGTAACCACAAAATAAATTGGATAATGAAGAGTAAACACAAGCAGAAGAGAAAATCTACTAAAGGACAAAGAAAAAGGAAAAACCCTAATCAAGAGTTTACAACAGAAGAAAGATTCAAGGTCATATTGCATTTTTTAAATTAAATTTATTTTAACTGGTACAGAGAAACACAAAAAATGTTCATATTAATGAAGTGTGATTCATGTTTCAGCTCATATTGTACAATGTTTAAATCGGGTTAAACACATTATCTTCTGAAACATTTGTCATTTCTTTATGGTACAAAATTTCAAAATATTTTCTTCTAGATTTTTGAAATGTACAGTGCAGTATAATTATGTATAGTCACTCTACTGTGCAACAACACACCAGAAATTCTTGCTTTGATTACCCCCTGGGAGACTAGAAAGAAGGAAAAGAATTGTGCCTACTTGTTAGAAAGGGAAGGTTTCTGGGAGCTGTCCAATGTACTGAGTGAACTTCATAGCCACAATTTACCCCCTTAATAGGGGCTGCTGTCCTCATTGGTTCTCTCTGAAACTAGGGTGCTTCTGTAATCAGGATTCAAGCTATTTCTTCTAATTCACCTTTGATATTATTTTCCAAAGTGTTGCTCTGCTCCGTTTGGCTTTTTAAATATGTTTACAATGAATAATTAACTATAGCTATTGGCAAACAAAGAAGGGGGGAAAGCCTTTCTTTGTTAAAATTAGGGATTTTATGAAACTAGTAAAATTTTATTTTAATCATGCTAGATTTAAATTTTTTTCTCAAAAAAAAATCTAAAGGCAGCCAATAAATTCACTAAGGTATAGTTTCCAGTCTTAAAACCTACTGTAGACTGAACCAAACAAATGGATGAAAATAAGTCCAATAAAAGTGTCAGGATTTTTCTTTGTTCACAAGTAAATACTTGATCAGCAATTTAAAAGTCCAAAGACTCCTCAGCAGAGGGGTGAGCTGATCTACCCTTTGGCTTAACCAAGGATAAATCTTACTTTTGAAAGGAGATTGAAGTAGTTTTGTTGGGGGCGGGGGGTGGCGGAGGGTTTGCTTTGTCCCCAATGCTGACAATTATACAGCCCGACTAGAGAAAAATTTGTGAACTACCATTTTTCATTTTGTTGTCATGATAACTTTTTCCCTGTAATAAAATCTCCACGTGAGTGGAAGATGAGGGTAAGGAAAGGAAAGTCAAGTATCTCAATTGTTAGGCTGATTGCTACAAACAGACATTAGAAGTCAGGGTTTGTAACCACGCAGCAGAGTTGTTTGAGATGCCCTAGAAGGAAAAAAAAAAAAAAAAGAAAGCCGGTTCCAACAGCGACTCTGGGGAATGTGCTCTAGGCCCCCCTGCCATGCTTACTTAAGCTAATGGAAGGTCTTGCCTTTCAGCAGCCGCTGCACTGGGATACCAGACAAACAGCTCCCCTCGACCCCTGGCAGGAAGGGCCCCTCTTCAGGACATCATTAAAAGCACATGCACTTGCTTCACATCCATTGGCAGATGGTGGCAAGATTCAGGACTTCTACCCTGACGCCAAGGAGAAACCATCGCGCTGGAAAATACCTTGGCTTTGAAAATCCAAATCGAAATTAAAGAACTACATGAGATAAGGAGCCTGGAGAACATTAGTTGGCTGCGGGGGTGAAGAGAGACACAAAAAGCACACAGCAGGTAAGAACTGGGGGTTGTTGCCAAGAAGGAACTGTCCGCGTGGCGCAGCGAAAAGATCTCAGAAGTGGAGGCCTTTCCTTCTGCGCCCCCCAGGCGTACTCAGGCTTGTCTTCCTTCATCAGCTTCCAGAGGAGGGACGTTGTCAGAGTCTTCCCAATCGGGGCGACTAATCCTGTTATCAGCTTGGTAATAAATATTAATGTCCCCCAGCCAGCCGGTGATGGTGTTCCATCAGACCCAAGGCTGTTAAGAAGCCCCATCAGCAGCTTCGCCCCTCCCTGCGAAAAATTCATTCGATGAGACGCAGGGCCAAGTTGAAGCGATGGCGGCCTATCCCGAGAGCTGCGTGGACGCCACTGTGCTGGACTTCGTCGCAGACCTGTCCCTGGCCTCCCCGAGACACCCTCTCCTTTGCGACTTTTCGCCCGGCGTCCCCTTTGGGGACCCGGCACTTGAGCTCCGAGAGGGAAGGCCCAGGAGGCTGGCGCAGTTTGAGGAGGGGACCCCGGAAGAAGAGGATTGCGAAGTAGATGAAGGGGATGGGGACGAAGAGGAGGAGGAAGAGGAGGGACGCGGGAGAGGACCCTCGGTACTAGGCCGACCCAAGAGGAAAAGGGTGATCACCTATGCCCAGCGCCAGGCCGCCAACATCCGCGAGAGAAAGCGGATGTTCAACCTCAACGAAGCCTTTGACCAGCTGCGGAGGAAGGTGCCCACTTTTGCCTACGAGAAGAGGCTGTCTCGGATCGAGACCCTACGCCTGGCCATCGTCTACATCTCCTTCATGACTGAGCTCTTGGAGAGCTGCGAGAAGAAGGAAACCGGCTGAGCCGGGTGGGATGGGGGTCATCAGCCCCCTCCTCGCCTGAGCGCGCGTGGGTCTGGGGTGTCTCAGGACCCAGCAGTGAGTGTCGCTGAAAGGCAAGTAGGGACGCCCCAAGACAGAACGGCTGACCTTCCGAAGATCGGGTTCAGTATTGTAAAATCCCCACAGCCCTCGGGAAGTGTGGCAGCTGTAGAGTTAATATATATGCGGTCGCCCTCAAAGGAATGGAGATTAGGGGCCAGAGGTCTGTTAACTAGGAATCTGGACTGTGTGAGGCTCACGCCCAGCATCTTCTGAGGACTGAGTGGGTGGAAAGTTCATCTTCTCAAACGACAGAGTTCAGAGCTTCTATGGAGTACAATCTTTCCTCCTTCTTTTTTTTAAATAGAATTTTTAAAAAAAAATCTTACTTTTTAATTTTTTTTATTTTTATTTTTTTTTTAAGACTCAAGAGTCGGGGCTGAACCATCCCCTACAGGAGGTCCTGTCTGGCTTGTACTGGTGGGCAGAGAACCACTAGGGGTGCGATGGTGCTGAGTTTTCTGATTAGTCAAGGGGCTCTCGACCTCCCATGGGGTGGACAACGTGCAACAAGTGCACCAACTTCTGAGAAAGAATCATTCTCTCTCCTCTCTCCTCTCTCTTCATTCGCCCTTCTCCCTCCTGTCTCCACCTGATTTGGGTGATCCGAGATGAGCTGCCATTCTGATATTCCCAGAGAGACCTTAGCTCCTAGCAAGGCAGCACGTAGCCAGATCACAGTGGCATTTACGCTGCGCCTTAGCTCGCGTGCAAATCGCCGCGTTGGCAGAAACAATAACCTTCTTTGTGACACTTCCGGCCCTGCTTGGGAGAGGTGGGCTGGCGGTACTTCTGGTCTTAAAGCTAGGGACTCTGCCAGACCTGTAGGAGGCCCTGAGCGCGCCCACGCCCTAACCGCCCTTGCACTTCCAACTTTCGCTGCACTCAAAGGGCCTGGGACTTTCTAGGAGCTACGATGCCCCAACGCGTTTAAAAATCTTCAGCTGTCGGGAAAGGGGATTGCTTTCATTTTAAGGGTATCCAGGAAGGCGAATAGTTAAAGGAGGAGATACATTTTGACACTGCAGAATGCTTGCAATGGAAAAGAGGTTGAAGCAGGTTCACTGCTGAGAGGCGCCTCCAGTTGAACCCTTTGTCACTCCACAATTCCTTCTTTGTGATTTGCTAGCACCTGAACTGGGGGTTTTAAGAAAGGAGAGGTTAAGTGAAGAGAGGAACTGGAGCAATGATGCCGGGTTAACTGTAAATTCACTGCTCCTAAAGAATAAACCCCCAATGGTTATTCTAGCACTTCTTTTTGCCTTTCATTGTGCATAGGCATATTCAGGTGTGGAAGCACACATAGACAATTCTCTATCACACTTTTAAGATGCTTCATATAATAGAATTCGTGTTATGAAGATGCAACATATACGTGTTCTGGAAAGTTTGTGAAACAAAAGTTCAAAAAAGAAAATTTGAATCACCCCACACTAAAACACTGTTAGTATTTTCATCTGTTTTCTTCTAGTCAGTGTCTCTCTCCCTCCCTCCTCCCGCCTTCCCCCTCCCCTTTGCCCCCCCCCTTCCAATGTACTTATAGATTCAATGCACTTAACAAATTTTGGATACTTTAGGATACTGACTTTATTTTCACCTGGCATTATAGAATGAGCACTTTTCCCTTGACTTTATTATTCAAAAATGATTTTGATTACTGTATTTTATTGTCATGTGGATGTATCACAACTTAATCCAAATCCTTCACAGTTGGTTACAGTTGGGTAGCGAAGACATTTCCTTTCAAAAAGTACATTATGCCACAAAAAGCGTTCCTATAAATGCTTCTTCTTTATAATTTTCTAATATTAGATTCCTAGAGCTGAAATCTCTGGATAAAATGAACATATAGGTTTGTGAACACAAATGGCCAGATTTGCTTTTGCCAGTTCACACTCCATCCCAGTAGCACAACAAGGATTTGTCTTGTCCCCCAGCCACTTTGTCAGTACTTAAAGCCCTTGAAACTTTTCCCAGTTCTCCTTAACATAGGAACTGGATTAGTTCTGAAATGAGCCCCTACACCTCCCCCCTTTTTTTTTCAACTCTCTCTTTCCACTAGGATTCTTTCCACCTCTGCTATAAACATATCGGAACAAACAGGTAAGAGAAAAAAATATAAACACTAAATTAACCAAACAATAACAAAACCAGGAAATTAATTATTTTCTAATTCTCTATCTCTAGCACTTTCATTAAGATAAACTGAGATTTGGAAAATGACCTATTTATCTGTTTTATGAAGTAAAATTATTTGTTCTCCTCTTCTTTCTCTAGACAACGTTTTAGTAACCTAGATGATTATATTCGTATCTTTTAAGATACATTTAAAATTACTCATATTGATATATGAAACAAAAATAGTTATTTCCCAATCTGAGCAGTATTCTGTGCCCCAACTCCTCATAATCTCTAGTGGCTCCATCAAAACCCCACATTAATTTACCCAGTTGTCTATCCGTTCAATCAAGTGTTGACTTTTTATAGATAGTGTGGATGGTTTCAAAATTGAAAAAGCCTTCCTTCAAGTTCTTCTGGAAATTAAGCATCATTTTTGAATATCTGCAAATGTTGAATAAGTAAAAAGATATGGGGATTCAATTCTTGGAGTCCTTAACATTTTGTTGGAAGAACCAGTTTTGAAAATCAGAAACAACACAGAACTAGGTAGACAAGGGACCAAGCATCACTGGGTCCTGAAAAGTAAATACAGCCATTCATTTTCCTTATTCCTCTTCCTCATATTTCATCTTACTGTTATGATCTGAGTAAGCACATAATATTCCTATAGTGAATGCCTCTTCAGCATAGTAAATAATATCTAATGAATTTCTAAATGGAAAGCTATTACTCTATTATCTTTGTTGTCACTAAAAAAATTACATTCACTGTTCTTATAACTGTTAGATTTTACAAATTCTTTGCTTTTTGTAAGTTTTTACATGTCCCAGAATGTGATGTCTTTTAAGTCATTATCATAATCATTCTACCACTAAAATGATTTGAAGCCTAGTAAGGATCAGAAACACAGAGAAATTAATTGATTTTTATTATTTACACCAAATCATCAATAGAAATAGAATGAAATGATCCACATCCCAACATTAAATCTGATGCACCACCATATTTTCACACAACTTTTCTAACTAGTGTTTTGTTTTAGTTCTCCCCATGTTAGGTCCATGTAATCAGTGTACTTTGTAATAAAGACCTTTTTTTATAATACAGCACATGCTAAGTTAAAATTGGTTGTTGGTTTACTCTTTTAGACAATATTGATGGAAACATCAGTATACATTGACTTTTTAATAGTTTCTACCATTTTTTAATCCTAATGGTGTCAGTTACTTTAAAAGATTATGATAATTGGTTCTTGAAATCTCAAAGTTACTTGAACATTTAGAATCTACATTTTTAGATGTTGCTTGGAGGCAATTTATTCTCTCTCTCTCTCTCTCTCTCTCTCTCTCTCTCACTCTCATTTTCTCTCTCTCTTTCACTAAAAACTGCCTTTTGGTTTCAAACTAAGTTCCACATAACTCTCAGGTTACTATTAGTATTCAGACATGCAAACCATGAAAAGATATAAATGAAATCATATTTGAAAGGTATAATTAGACTTTTCAAAGAAAGCAAAATATATCAGAAGCTTTTTCATTAACAGGGAGCCACTCAGACTGATTATCTTCTACAGTTAGTTGCCCAATTTGAAAGCAGATCTGGGAAAAATTAGTGTTGGAGGTTCAGCCAAATATTCTGCTAGTATGCATGATTCCTGAATGAACATACAATTAAGGCCCGTAGGTTGGTGTTCATTATCACACTTGTCAGCATTCCCATTATAAAATACTCTTGTGGAATTATGACATGGTTATCAAAATTGTGAGATGAATCTTGGTGAGCAAAATTTTAGAATATATTTTCTTCTTGATTACAAATCTTTAAAAGAAACTTCAAACAGAACGAAGCCACAAATACATTTTACAGTTCCAAAATGTACCTGTAACTTTAAAAACAAGAGGATTCATTTAATACAAATTAGATCATTATTTTGTTTTCATTAAAAAGAACTAGTAGATAAATATTGAATATTAAATACTAAGCTGACCTTCTTACTGATTGGTATTATTCATTAAGTTGCATTTAAAATGTTTTTCGATAAGTGGTGAAGTTTTGCTATATATCTTATAGCTTGGCTTAAATTCACTCAAAGATTTCTGAACTTTGCCAACATTTTGGGTGAAGTTAGGCCCAAGTTCTGGTCAGCACCATCTCTTCCTGTGAATACTGGCCTAAAAAAAGGTTACAAAACAAGAGTCAGCAGTTCTGACCATTTTGTTTTGACTTTGGGGTTTCTTTGAATCCAAAGCTCAAAACCAAACCTGGCGGAGAAGGAGAAGGAAAGGAAAGAAGCAATGCAAACTGACAGGAATAAAATACCAGAAAGATGGAAAAACTTCTGCAAGTCTCTATAAACCAAAGCCTATAACTTTATGACACCAAATTTTTCATTCTGTGACTAGAACACATTCCGTAAAGGAGTAAAAGAAAATGCAAAGAAAAGCATAGATATATTTTAAAACATTATTTATGGCTGATACTTGGTAGAATATCATCCTTTATTTGGCAGAAAGCAATTAACTTTATTTGGTAAAATCAAGAATTTGAAAAATAAGACTGATAGAAATCATCTTAATAAAATGCCTTATATTTCTTAGTGCTTATTTTCAAAATGCCCTCCACTTAGCTTCTCTAATTTGATCTTCTTCATTGAATTTCCACAAGATCTAGAAACTCTCCATTAAATTGAATCATCCGTGTGCCATCTTACACATTCCTTCTCTCATCATTGAAAACAGCATGATGCTGAGCTTCCTAAAAGAGGACTGATGGTCACATATAAGCACACATCACTTTGAAAGATATTGCCTTCAAAGATCAAAAGCACCTTAACACGTTCTGTGGATGATAAATTATACAAAAGGCTGGTAGGGTCTGGCTTCCTTAAAGGCCAGATTTTACAACTTTCTATTTAGGGCTCTGTGAAGGAGATTTCCACCTGCAGCCAACAAACGTAGATGACCTCAAAGCAGCTGTTATGGACAGGTTTTTTTTTTTTTTTTTTTGGTAATATATATGATTTCCATTCTTCAAAAGGGAAGAAAATGCCTATGAAAATATGGAAATATATCAAACAAATGGTGAACAGTAGAACGCAAAAACATCATGTGTTCAAATGACTGAATGGATGATCACACTCTTAGTGTACTGCAGATAATTTTTTATCTTCTTCCAGTAGTAGTAAAATCCCAAATATATTTGTTACTGGTCAAACTATGAACTGGTAAACTATATCAGTTCCTAGAGTTTAGTGAAATGTTGATGAAACCAGAAGTAGTCTCCAAGGAATAATCAAATAATTAGATCATTAGATCTAGATGAAGTAACAATATCCATAATAATAAGCAGTAATAACTATGATAATATATCTGTTGTACTGCTTACTTTTGACAGCACATGTTCTAAACCTTCTACTGAGTTTGTATATGACTTTTAAAGTCCTCCTAATAATTTTAGGGTATAGACACTTGCTTCTTCCATAGTGCTGAGGAAACTATGAAGTAGAGAAGTTAATTTTCCCAAGCTCAATCAGCTACATAATAGTGAAGCTAAGATTTATACCAAGATAGGGATTTCAGAAATCAGATCTGAAGGGCTACTATTATTTGAAAATAAGTCTATATGATCATTATATTTAAATAGCAATGCTATAAAGAGAAATGAACAGCTAGTCATTTTTGCATTGTCCTATGATCTCATAATTATTTCAAAATAAAAAGTAAAAAAAAATGAAAAAAATCAAATGACTATTATGCCAAAACTTTGACCTTGTAAAGCACCATACAAGTATAAATTACCATTAATTTAAAATTATCATTAAATTATCATTAATTTTAACAGCCATCCACAGAGAGTTGAATCATGCCTTATTTTATAACTTTGCTTGAAGAGTTTCATGAAAGTGAAACTAACATTTTGTATGTGGTATTATACAGATTCTGAAATAAAAAATGGAACTTGCTTTTTGACCTGATCCTAAAGGGTACAACTAAGAAACTGAGTGTCTGACTCTGAGTCCCTTGGTCTGGACTGACTTGCTTGGCCAATACAGTCTCAAGTATAGATTTATAGCATTTGTACATCCCAGTCTGCAACTTACTAAATTAGATAATCACTTAAAACTTAAACCTATCTCTTCTGATCTATAAGTTAGACATCATAAACACAGTTATTTAAATAAATAGAAAAGATAATATAAAGAGCTAAGTACAGTGCCTCACATAGAATAAATATTTAGCCAATGTTGTTATTGCTGTTGTATATATTATTTCAAACTTGAATATGTATAGAAGACAAAATGATTCTGCCTTGTAGTAGGGCTCATCAGAACATACATGAAAGCAATATTGAAATTCTCTTTTCAGGTAGATAAGCAGATAACTCCTACCTGAGATGTTTAAGTGGCTTCTACCTGTCTCCCACAAAAAGACATCAAGGATGAAAAGAAAAAGGGCCCCTCTTTGAAGCATCAAAGAGGGAATATGGGTCCCAAAGTACATCCTTGGATATCCTGTGTCCTATATGCCATTTGTGTAGTCTTTGACACCTGACATTACCCTCTTTTTTCACACAGAACTTTTTTTTTTTTGCACACTGACACTAGTATATTTATACAATATTTCACACACACACACACACACAAAATAAAAAGGTTTGTATTTTCTGGTCCATATTCTTTTGCAAACTAAACAACATTTTTAAAAGATAAGGTTGGCCTTAGAGTGCAAATAATCTCTCAACATTTATAAATGAGTAGCTCTATATTTTTCATATGTACTATTTCATATAATAATGTTTCCTCCTTACCTTTAAAATTAAAAGGGGAATTATTAAATATTCTATTCCCTTTTAAAGTTTTGATTTAACTTTAAGTAGCTCATTTGAGGGCTGATGGTAAAGGACCATCTGAAATTTACTAAAATTTTTCCATCTTAGGAAACACACCCAATTTCAAATATTATGACCATGGGTTCATATCTTTAGCCAAAAAAGTGTGGTGACTATAGTTAACAAGCATTTGACAAGTAGTGGTTTTACTAACTGCAGATCTTATTGAACATGCCACACCATTTCTTTCATCATTATTCATTTGCCTAATCTCACTAAAGCCCATTAAAATTAGAGCAGATGAGCTCAGTTAAAATATATATTGGATGCCACTTTGTTTCAGGATGACAGAACCACAAGTTAAACTTTATACTCCTTATTAGTATACTACATTTCATCAAATGAAGTCAACTGCTTCTAAAGTTAACATGAAACAGGCTGAAAAATGCCCCAAACTCAGAAGCATTGCACGACAAAACACAACAAAATCTTTCCAAATTACATCCACATGAAAATATGCACCATATCTCAATCCAAACCTCAGGGTCTTTACTCTGGATACCCTCAGACTTCTACTTATAAATCCAACCCCACACTCCATTGTACGGTCCACATATAAGCAAACATGAATACATGCAAAACTATTTCCATCAAAAAACCTTCACATGTACTTTAAAATAAGTTGTGCATATATAAATATTTTTACACCTAGTTTAAACCTTTAATTTTTTTTTCTTTTTCCATCATGATTTGGTCATTTCACCATTTTTCTTTCCTACTAACAGGCGTGTTTTTTCTTGATACTCCAAAAGTCATAATATTAATGATTTTTTAATTTACCCATCTTTTGTCACTGAAATAGTCATTTAAGTGAGCATCAACATCTTTTCACATAATGAAACCAAGCACAGGAATTACTCTAACTTTTCATCAAGCATTGGACCCACTTATGTATATCAAGCCTGAATATAATTACTAAGACCAGCAACCAGACAATGGTAGAGAAGAAAGTGTCTGGAATTGCCATTTGAGAACCTACAGAGCGCTCATTGATTAGACGAGGGTCATTGACTCAACGAGAAAAACAGAATTTTCCCTGGGAGCAGAGCTGCTTCCTCTTGAGGAGATTCAGAAGTATCTGTAGTTCAGGTAATTTACCATTTCAGAAAGGTTTAGAAATGATTCAATCCTCTCTGAACCTTGGCTGTGATTGAGAAGACCTAAGCCATATTTTACAATATTATGACATTTTGTGAGTTCTTACAGCTTGCCTCCAGAAATTTTCCTTGCAGGAATTTAGCCTAAGGAAATAATCAAAACTATGCACAAAGATTTAACTATCAAATATGCATCTCAGTATTGTTAATAACATCAAATATGGAAAGTAACATAGAAAAACAATGCTGTTTTGGGGGGGAATGTTTAAAAAGTGAGACCCCATTTAAAACTATTATGGCCATTAAAAGTATACTGCAGAAGAATAGTTTATACTGGAGAAGATAATTAAACAAGTGGTAAGAAAAGTATTTTATAAAACAATATGTAAGGCTTGATTTTATTCCTATTTCACATGAGACTGTGTACAAGTATATATGTATATATGTCCATACCCTTATACTTATAAATATAAATGCTCATTTTATACATTCTAGAGAATTGGTTGTATTTTTGTGCTTGTTTGTATTTTTCAGGTTGCTATCATCCTTTTGTAATTAGGAAAATTATATAATTACTTTAAATTAAGTGGACAATACAACCATGAAATTTATGAGCTTCACTCTTAGTGGAAGGGCAGGATGCTGTGACTGAGAACTCTTGCTTTCTTAATTTTGACACATTTAAACTAAGTATTTAAGGTCCTGAAAAGTGATGTTCTGTAACATTTTTCTTTTGGTTCTAGAAAGCAGAACCTTCCCAGCACAAAAGAGGCCTTTCCAGTCATTGCTCCTTTCTCTTTGCAAGGATTTTCTGTACCCTGCTTTCTAACAGCCTACATTAATTCCCCAGTTTTTGTATTGTTTCATATAAAGAAAAATTTTGAGGTTTTTTAAAAGATTAATTTTAATTCATAAATCTATCTTTAATAAAATATGTATTCTGGTGGCCCTCTCAATAAAACAAAGTTGAAATTAATTAAGAAGCTATGGATTAAATTTATTATTGAATAACAGTTTAAAATTATAAAGAAAAAGTTCTTGGCAAAAATTCACTTCAGTTTTACTGACATTAGAATGAAAAACTCAACTAAAATACTGAGGGTTTCTTCTAAAACACAGTTGAATTTACCCATAATTTAAAACACACACACACACACACACACACACACACGCACACGCACACGCACGCAGTTTCTCTTTCTCAAGATAGCTAACAATAATCTAAACTAATCCTAAGACATTTATTATCTCATCATGAATACATTTAACATTTCTAATAAAACTCTAGTTTTTATGCAAAAAAATAGTACTATAATAAATAGTTTTATAATAGATAGTATTGTATTTATTATTTAATCTAGTGTGTGTGAGAGAGAGAGGATGAAGATAGAGACAAAAGCTGAAAAAAGAAAATGTAACATTCAATTTTATTTTTTAAAAGATACATTAGTACCTGGTAAATGAAAAACCCAAAAGTTTTACATATTCATATATTTTTGCATATGCATTTTCTCATATTTTGCATATTCATGATTTGAAAACTTTGACATATAACAAAAGAAAAAAACACATTTCTAACATACATAATTTCAAAATACTTAAAACCTGAGCTGCTTTTAATAACTTTTATTGTTTTTAACATGTGACATTTTATCCCCATTAGCAATAACAGATGTCTAATGCATTAAAAAGGAAAATCCTGCACACGTGTTGAAACAGAGGACTTTACTGAAAGGAAAGCATGTGCTTTGATTTATATTAGTCAAAATTTAGATACTGTACTTGGTGCTATTTCAGGAAATGAAAAGGTGAGGAAACAGTTATATACCAGTAAACCGGAGCAAAAGTCTCCATAGAAACCAAAACAGTTTAAGTGGGAGCCACTTAAGCTAAATCAATACCTAGAATATGGTCATATTAGCCCCAAGAGAGCTAATTTGAACAAAACAAAACCCTGTCCATTGATTCACGCAGTTACATAGTATTTACAATTCTTCTTTGTTCATATTCAATTGTAAAAATTAATCAGTCACTGAGATTATGAAAATTCTGGTGAATTCCCAAAAGAAAACAGCATTGTTTTTTTTTTCCACTGTATTCAACTCTTCACTGATGAATAAAAGGAATACAAAGGGCAAATTCAGAAATGGTGATCAATGAATCCAATTTTGTTTGTTTGGCTGGTATTTTGCCTCCACTTGCACAGGCACCTTCTTTCCTACAGGCTGTTCCACAGAGTTATTGCAACCTTCCACTCAGTGAAGACAGCCCAGAGATAGGTACTTCAAAGCCAATGGAGATGGCAATTCATTTACTGAACAACTACAGTGTACTAGCTGTTTGCATAAATTATGTCATTCAGATTTTACAAAATAGCAATATGGGTATTAATATATTTATTTTACAAATAAGGAAACAAGTTTGAATTAATTAAAACAGCATGCCCCAATTTAGACAATGGTGATCTAGTTGCCTCTATCTCTAGAGGTAACCTTGACGAATGCTGCTCTATTGTCGCCAGTGCCCATGAAAATGAGATGCCAGCTTGCATAAAATCCTTGCAAAAGTGACTCAGCATTGTTGGGGGTGGGGGTGGACCATGAGCACTTTACAAGCACTAACTGAAAAAAAACTCTATAAAGTTACTATTCCTATTGTTTCAATTTATATCATATTTCCAAAAGTATGTGTTGCAACTGGGGTAATTTCTATTTCATTTAATTTGTATGAGGTTTCCCTAATCTCATTTTACATATTACTATTGCTTCAGGTTCATACAATTAGAAAGAAATAGTTCTCTGAATCTAAATTTGTTTTTTTTAAGCTTCAGAAATACATGTGTGTGTGTGCTCGCGCATGCACATGTGCATTTGCCACATATACATACCTCCTACTCTGAATGATATAGTCAAAAGGCTACTAATTCAAGACCACACCACCCTTGGTCTTTCCTTCCAGCAATATATTTCATTAAAGTCTCTGCTTCATAATCGATCATATTATAGGGTGTCAGATAAAATATCCTATTTATGATTTTTATCCCATTTATGATACTTGAAATAGCAGAGGGAGAGGAAGCAGGAAAAAGAGAAAGTACAGGGAGAGAGAAAGAAAGGAAGAGAATATGACCATTAGATAAATCTACATCCTGTGTTTTAGCTCAAGTCTATCTCCACTATGGTCAAAATGGATATCAATACCCTTGTGCTACTGGGTAGAGTTACTTACTTTCAGGTTTATTCTCTTTTCCCCCAATCTCTTTGAAATTGTTTTTTTTTTTTTTTAATGAGATGAATTTTTAAAATATAAAAATCTAACATTAAAACAAAGAAAATTTGTAAAGATTTGTGCAATTTGTGGGTTTTAAACTAAGCCTAGGTCATGTCCATGTGCAATGCTAGTATAAGAAGTAGTTTGCTAAGTTATACTGTCACAGCCAAGGAGTCCAAATAAACGACAAGAGCAGCAATGAGGTCAGGAATGTTAAGGCCCTGGCCAAGAGCACAGTGTGTACAAAGGCCAAGGAAACTTTCTTTCACAGAAGAAGACACTACTCAGACTGACAGTAACTGTGAGTCCGAGGATGGCTGGAAAATTTTCATGAAGGTTTACATTAAATTTATTAGCAAATGGACGAAATGACAAAAGTAAATGTAATTCTCAGATTTATGGCCTTTAATTCAAAAATGAAGTTCTCTTAAAATAAGATTTCAAGCATTGGGAGAATTTCCAAATCAAACAATGTTATTTATAACAATTTCTTCATCAGCTTAAAGTACATTATTACATTTCTGATTTTGTGGATGTTCCTTAAAAGTACTTACTCTTTTCATACATGTAATATTTTTCATTTGTACTCTGATTTTCTACAATTTATCTGTAGTTGCTTTTTCCTGCTTCTATATCATTAGCTATTGGATTTCCACGTATTATTCTATTTCACAGTTCTATTCATTGTTCATTTATCATCCATGACACAAATGACTACCTAAAACAGAACAAATTAAAAAGTCATTATAGCTCTCTTGTACTTTCTTATTCTTCTCTCCCAGTTCCTTTCTCTCTTTCTCCCTCTTACTTACCCACCATCTTTTTTATTCATTTTATACAGACATGTCAGTTGAATTCATTGACTAAATTTAATATGCTACCATGTAAAATTAAGTTTCTTTTCAAGACTATTTCCTTCTGTAAAAGTGTACACAAATTGTATGCTTCCTACAGAAATTACAGAGGAACAAAACATGAAGATATATTTTATTTTAGCTTTGTGAAGTTATTGGTCTACATAAATGTCTCCTTTGGGAAATAGGAGTTGACAAAATGATCAAGAAGGTGAACAATTTCCTGACTCCCCTTACCCAAGTCAAATGTTCATGGTCATTCTTATGTGCAGCCCTAAACTAAACAAGCACATAAATGTCATGGTGAGGAGAGAGTGAAAAGTAGCAACAATGCAGGCTCAGTTTACATTTAAATTGGGTTGGATCAGATTGAGTTTTCTTGCTGTGTTCAATATCCAACTCTTGTGCTAACTTTCATTACCAATTTAATAAAAATCTTTCATCTATTTACTGGATACCTTCTAAAGACATGGCTCCACTCTCTAACAGTTTTCTATTTGGGTAAGAATTTTTGCCCCAAAGCAGCTCAGAGTCAAATTAAGGACATAAAGTTTGACCAATATATGCAGATATTGGATAGGATATATGGGGAAACAATAAAATGAGCTACTATGATGAGATAGGAGAATATAAGTCATGTAATGTAAGTTCTATAGTGTTTTATACTGCAATATCCATAAGTTGAGGCTACTGGAGATCCTAACAGGTAACAGATTGAGCAAAACTGACATAGAACTGGAGTGCAGATCATGACTAAATGCCAAGGAGTAAGTTCTAACATTAGAGCTAGTAGAAACCAAGAATCACTCCAGTTCATTATTTTTAAGAGTCTGATATTGATTTGCCAATATCCATTCTCCATTCTTCTTTTTTTTTTCAGAAGTACAATCTAGGAGGTTTTCTAGCTGTGTTAGTCAGCTTTCCACTACTGTAAAATAGGCCTATGATAATCAACTTATAAAAAGAATATATTGGCTCACAGTTTGGGAGGTTTTAATACGTGACTAATCGGCCTTGTTGCTTTTGGACCTGTGGTGAAGCAGCATATCATAGCAGGAGTGCAATAGAGGAATTCCATTCAACTATGGCCAGGTATGAAAGAGAAAAAGAAACTAGGGTCCTATAATCCCCTTTGGAAGCACACCCCCCGTTGACTTAAAACCTACTATTATGCTCCACCTCTTAAAAGTTCCATCATTTCCCAATATTGCCAAAGTCTGGGAACCAAACTTTTAACACATGGTCCTTTTGGTTACTTTGCACATCCAAACTATATTTCTGCACTATGTCCACTGCGTGCATGTCTATATCATAAGGCAAAATGTATTCAGTTCACCCCAAGAGTCATCAAAGTCCTAACAATTCCAGCATTGCTCAAAAGTCTAAGTTCAAAGTCTCCACTAACACAAGTCTAAGTTCAAAGTCTCCTCTAAGACTAAAGGCAAATAGTTGTGAGTCCCTGCAAAAAAGAAACAAAAATAAATAAATAAATAAATAAAGTTACCTGCTTCCAGGATATAATCCACAGGGCAAACATTATAAACATTTAACATGACCATCTAACTAATGAATGTGTTTCAAGGTCTCACTTACATTAGTTGTAGCCATATGACTAAAATCTAGTATTGGGGTATCAGCAGAAGTCTCAGATAAAATTTCTACACTGGAATCTTAAGGACAAAACTGACTTTCTTGCTTTTCATTCTTCCCACCTGATGAAATACAAAATTGGCATGAGACCTGGAGTGGTCATTTCTGTCCATGAAATTGCAGCCATATTTTTGAGGATGGCAAAGCAGTAAGTAAAATCTCCATCATGGTTGAGGCACTGAGCCAAGCCTACAACACATATTCAAACTCTTCATAATATAAAGAAACAAGCACCTTGATTAACTCAATATATATATATATATATATATATATATATATATATATATATATATATATCGTATTTACTTGCTATTGTGCCATATCTTATTCATCCATCACTTTATCTCAAGTATCTGACACACACTGTGTTCTCATTAATATTAGGAACTCCCAAGGGACAGAGTAGTCTCAGACTATATTAAAGATTTTCATGTATAAAAGCAGAGTACAGAGAGACAAGGGCCAAGCTGAAATTGTTGTGTGTTAGGATGACATGAGGGAGGAGGTGCTACACACACTAGTTTATAGTACACTTCAGTTCCTCACAGCCTAGCTTATCTCACAAGGCACCATTCTGATTTTCAGAAGGGGAAAACAGCCTAACTATATAAAATAATAAGGACTGAATCCATCTCTGTAGTGATTTTTCTGTCTTCAACAATAGAGATTTGGGCTGATGTTACTGAAATGTAGCTTATGATGACTGAATGATCATTGTTATAACCTTACCTCCAAATAGAGGTAACAAAGCATTCCAGTTAAGCATACATCCTTTTAATATTTTGGTGGACTCAGTGTACTTCTTAAGAGAAAAATCATCATTTCATTGGTAACTTAGAATATTGCATTTTATTATCAAATTTCAGTGAACACAAACTCAAGTCACTTCTCAATAACTTCCCATATCTCAGTTAATAAAAATGATATTTACAGAAGATAACCAGAAGTATATGTATTCTTTTAGATCTTGAAAACCTATATATAGTGCGATTCTGTCATATGAGCAGAAGGAAATTTGCCTCTAGTAAAATTTGAGTAAATCAATTGTTTTGTCGCCACTATAGTACCATAAACATACATTAAAAAGTTCTTACTTTTTTAGAAAAAAAACAATAAAACTTTCTGAGTTTTAATATACACATATTATCAAGAAGATTATCCTTTATGATTTTTAATGCTTCTTCCTCCATGAAGCTAAGTAAAAAATTTTGTTTCAGGTCATAATACCAGGAACAGTTGGGCATCTTTCAGACAGTGTATGTGTGTGTGTTTCTGTGTGTTTGTTTCCTTATGGATTCCATAAATCTTAACAATGTTATATAATACCTGTTCACATTATCTAGTAGATTTAGAGTCAAGTGTTGGACTCACCACTGAAAAATACATTAAGAGATTGTACATACATTCTACTGCTAACTCAGTTAAGTTTTACTTTATCTTGTTTGCTTTTTTAATTAATTTATCTTTGTTTTGTTAAATGTCTTCCTGATTTTCTTTTGTTGACATCACTTATCTCCATTCTTTTTCTGTACTTAAATGTGTATTTAAAAATGAACATTTTTATAAAATGTTCTTGTTTAAGAATGTTTTATTTTGTACTTTTGTTGCCATTTTTTAAAACAATTAATTACACCTCACTCTTGGTTTATTGCATGGCTATGTATCACAGTTCTTGGAAGTATATTTCTCAATAAGCTAAAAATGTATTTGACTCTTTTTTTCCCCTTTGTCTTTCTATATTTTTACTGCATGTAGTCACATACATGCAGTCTTAGCTGGGTATATAAACTTGTTAGACTACAATATTCTTTGGCATTTGTTCGTATCAAGATCCATTTGGTAACCTGATTTTCATTCCTTTGTAGATGATTAATTTTCCTTACCTGGATACCTATAATATCTTTAATAGTAAAAAATATCCTGAGAATATTTATGGTTATAGATCTGCTTTCATGAACTTGTCCCAGAATTTAGTGTGTTATTCCATTTTATGAACTCTGTTATTATTTGGATTTTTTTCTGTCATCTACTATTGATTATTGCTTGTTTTCAATTTGTCCTTGTTTTTTCTTAGGAAAATGAATGATCTCTAATTTCACAAATATTACCATAAATTGTCCTCTTTCTATAAATCCCTATGCCCTTTTTTTGGTTTATTTTCTCTCCATTGCAGTGATCATCATTGTTTTTCAGTTTCAGTCCTCATCTTTTCCTCACACATACTCACACTTGTGGTGACATCTCTCAGTTACATAGCTTAAAATTCTATTTATATGCTAATGAATTCCAAATTTTACCTCCATTCCACAAACTTCAGACTCACATATCCAATTGCTTCCCAACAATTCCACTTGGATTTCCAGCTGACAACTCAAATTTAACATGTCTGAAACAGAGCTGTCTCCCCTGGAATAGGTTCCATCCATAGCCTTCTCTATCTCAGTGGTTGCCAGCTCCCCTTTTCTTTTGCTCAGATCAAAAGTCTTAAAATTTCTCTCTCTCTCATACTTGATGTTTTATTTTTAGTAAATCCTGTTGGCTTTACCTTCAAAATATATCTAGAATCTAACCACTCCCCCCCCCCAACTCCAACTCCACTGCTACTAGCCAAGTTTAGGTCACTTCTCACTTAGATTACTGCAATGACCTCCTAACTAGTCTCTCTGTTCCTCCCAAAGAAAAGCCCACATGATGTGACATCAAAGTTGGCTCAGTTCTATGTCAACATTATTCCTTCTTGGACAAGGATATTGTGGTCAAGTAAATACTCATGAGTTATAATCAGAATGGACCATTCCTTAAATGGTTGTGTCATTCTGAGGAATCAAAAAGACAAAAATGATATTTCAGCAGTCAAAAAATAAACTGTTCTTTTATTCTAATGGCCACAGCCTCTGACTGGGTACTTCACTTTCTCCTACTTTATTACACAAATGTCTGTTGTTGTTTTTAAATTACACAATTGAAAGACCCTCTTCTTCCAGCTCAGGGTCAATGACTTAACTTCTTCTTTGCAAAGAACATAAAATAGAGAGTTTACAATTAATTTTTGCTTTATTGCAGGTTTTTCTGCTCACCAATACTTGTTCTGTGTCATGTCATTCTAGCGCTATGATACAAAACAGGATAGTGTCCCAATTATTTGTTAATAATGTTTAGGTGATAAAGACCAGAGGTATTTATTGAGTAATTTTAGAATCCAGGAAGACATATATGAGTCTTAGTGGGAGATTACACTCCTCTCATGAGGACTTGGATGAAAAAGGTGGCCTGAGAAAGACTGAGAATTGACAATGGTCTATATTATTAGGCTGAACAATCAAATATCTACTAAAATGTACTGATTTGCACTAATGGGAAGACTAGGTTATTTGAGAATAGGGATAAATTTGAGATGTTTGTAAGAAACTCACTATGGTAGCTCATAGACAGTTGAAGATAACAGCTAAAAAGATTCCACACAGTTCAGAAGTTGAAGAGATAGCATGCCTCCTGCTACCACTCCTTGACAGATAGGACATGTATAAATTATTGAACCTCCTCCAATTAGTGTCTTTTTCCTGAACTTCGAGTCTTTAGGGAATGATGCATGGATATAAAATTAGTTGCTCTTCAAACAGAACTGGATCATCAATTAATTTCATTTACCCCTTAAATCCTTCCTTTTGCACTTAGAATTGAATGCTATTGCTTAATGTCAAGCTCCTGCATAATTTAATCCTTATTCAAAATAATAATATCAAAATATACCAAGTACCAGCCACCGTTGTAAGGAGTTAGCCCTAATCAATTAATCCAATCATCACACCAACCTAATGATACACAGTATTCCTTCCCTTTCATAGGAAGTATGGAGGGGTAAACAAATTATCTAGGGTCACTCAGGCATTGAGTGGACTAAACCCAGGTGGACTGTCTCCAGAATTCAGGTTCTTCTCCACTACACTGTTCTCTACAGTTACTCTTCCTTGCCAGAAAAGAAAGAGGCATTCAGAAGTTCTAAGTCCTCTTATAGTCCTAGTACTCTGAGTTTTTGCTTTTTTATAAGCAGTTTCCCCAGTTCTATAATTATAATGGTTTAAGACATTAATGATAAATGAAAATATAATGATCATCTAATCTAATTGCCTTAAAGATTACCTAGGTTCCTTTTATTTTTAATTAAATTTATTTATTTATTTTTGGTGCTGGGGATCGAACCCAGGGCTTTGTGCATGCAAGGCAATAGTCTACCAACTGTGTTTTTATTCTATGGCATTATTCTAATAATCAAATCTCTGGCATACCTATTAGCACAGAGAAACAGTAAAACTAGGGACTGTGATTACAGATTCTACTGCTGATGTATTCACATGTAAAGTTGGATTGGCTTTCTGTCTTTCAAAATGTGCCATAAAATTCTCTCCAATTTAAAAATATGTTTTCAATTTTCTAACAAAGTATTATGGTTTAGATATGAGGTATCTTCAAAAGGCTCATGTGTGAGACAATACAAGAATGTTCAGAAGTGAAATTATTGAGTTGTGAGAGCCTTAACATAATCAGTGCATGAATTTACTCATACAGATTAGCTGGTATAACTGTAGACAGGTAAGTGCATGGTTGGAAAGAGTAGGGTAAAGTTCTATTTGCTTCCTGCTTGTGACATTCTGAGCTGTTTTCTTCTGCCATGCTTCTCCACCATGATATTCTGGGTCACCTTAGGCCCAGAGCAATGGAGTCAGGTGTCTATGGACTGAGACCTCTGAAACTGATAGCCCTAAATAAACTTTTCCTCCTCTAATTGTTCTTTTGGTCACAACAACACAAAATCTGGCTAAATCAAAAAGTATTTAAAATATCTAATAATTCTCTATAAAATATCTGAATGCCCAGCTTTTATATAAGAATCAATATAATGAAAATAACAGTGAAAGAATGTTACTTACATCTAGGAGTTTATTTTTCCTAAGGTTATTTTGGACTATAGTCTATTGTGGTGGAGGGACTGGATAAAAATAAATTAATTAATACAATTCATTTGCCATATCTGTTCCCCAGATATTAAAATTATTGCCTATTTGCTTGAGAATTAACATCTTTAGTTTTTTTAAGTTATATTTAATTATTACTTCTCCTCAGTCTTTAAACTTGCTGTGAAGTTAAAATTGCCACTAAAGTGCTCATGATAGTTTTGTTTTTTCAATCTTCATTAAATATACTTCATATTTCCTGGAAATATCTCTACTCTTAAACACAACTACAATAACAGATATCAACACATTTTTGTCAAATTACAAAAGAATCAATGAGCACATAGCAATTAATTGATGCTGGTTGAAACCAGAATCCAGAATGCCCAAAAAACCCAGAATCTTACAGTTTCTCAAGGTCTTGACTACAGTGAGTGAGAATAAGTCTCATCTCCTGTAGATGTCTTTCCCTAAGGTAACTAAGATGGGAAAGGCAAAGGCATGGAGCCTCACTTGCCATAAGGAAAAAACAACTTGACTTTTATTGTGTAGGTCAAAGAAAATAACTTATGAGCTAAGAGTCTAGGCAGCTAAATAGGATTTCTAAAATTCTATCAAGGTTAGTAGCACTTTTTATGAAGGAATAACACAGTATTCCCTAGATGAGATACACTGTGAGATCCAGTAATGAGAACATATTACCATCTTTACCCTAATTTAGGGAAGAGCACACCCAGGAGGTGGGCATCAAGCTGAATTAAAAGTTTCATGACATTTCAATCTGTCTTTTGTTATTACACCTTGGGCAAGGATGACAAAGATTTTTAAAACTAAATGTCTATGCCAAAGGACAGGCACACTACTTGGCACAATGTCTCTGAGGGCATAGAGGTTAATAATCTGGGTGCTTTTCTATTTCCTACAAAGTGTATTAATTTCTTTCTTCTGATATTTTAACCTTCCATTCCCTTACATATCAAGCTTCATTCTCTCTTGCTTTCTATCACTCTTACTTGCCCAGGCTCCCTCTTTCACCCTCTCCCCAGATTTTGTTCCATCTCTCTTGATCTCCTCCTTGTTATTCTCTACCTCTCTCTGTCTCTGTCTCCCTCCCTTCCTCCCTCTCTCCCTTCCTTTTTCCTCTTCTTTTTCCAGGTCTCTGGTTGATTGCCAGTTCCTCCAGCAAAGTCTCAGAGAATGTGATTAGGGACATATCTGCTCTAAGAAACAAATGTAAAGCAAGAGTTTAAGCTGAAACGGAAGCAAGATTCTCTAGCCTAGCTGTCCTAGCAATCCAGCAGAAGGATTAAATTCTTCCAGAAAAAATATCTAAGACCTAATTCATTTTAATTTACAAAGTAAGCCAATGCTCTCAAACCTTTCGAGAGAAGGAAGCAGAGAGAGGAAGAATATCTTAAATAAAATATTGTGTATAATATTTTGGGGGAAGTGTATTGAAAGTATCTTAAGAAATTCTATTTTCGTATTTCTGCAAATAATTTTGTTATTAACCTGTCATACACATTTAAATGCACTTGTCAAACTATAAAACATAGTTTCTGTGAAATTTTCTATATAAAAACACCCCAGACAATCAAATTAAAAATTCAAACTTTCTATTGCATTTTGAAATATTCATTTTTTTTCATCTCCAAGCATGACTTTAAAATTAACTAACTAAAATTCTATGTCATCAAGAATTTTGTACAAAATTATACTAGTATATTATAAACATTTTTATTTGAATTACAACAGTAGCATTTTTGTATATTTTCAGAAATGCATACTTATATTTGGGGCCTACAAAAAGGCAAAAATGGTATCTTAGAAACATCTAAAGCTTCAATAATAATGCATGTTTGTTTTTAAAATTCAATAAAATTCATATAAATCAACCAGACATTTCCAAAGTGACACTCATTAATTGTGTGGTATTTCTGCTATTTCGTTAGCTTTCTTCTATGAGCTTTTTAAATTAAGTTCTCTGGGAAATTGTGTCCTCTTGTGGTCACTGGCAAAAACAACATGTTTTCTGCGGGAAGAACCAAACCAAACAATGGAATTAGGACTCTGAGCTTCAGGAAAACCCACATGTGAGAAAAGAAGATCCCCTGAAGCAGCAAGAAAGATAAAGGGTATGAGTCTCTGAAGGGAACTTTAATTAGGAAAACATCAAAATTGTTCGATTTGTATTTAAATTACCAATCATCAGATGGTTAAAAGACACACAAATGCTTACTAGGCAGCACAACTAACATTGATAAGTCTTATGAGTGACTATATATTTCTTACATTTTTTTTTTTTTTTAGTTATTCCAGCAGCTCATTGTAGTAAGTTGTGGGCATGTAACAAAGTTAATTGGCAGCTGAGATGGGATACCAATGGACAGGCTGCACTTTCCTATAAGGTTAGGAAAAAAAAAAAAAAAGGCAAAATGTTATTCAAGACCCCATACATTTCCACACCAAACTTTAGTCCTGTTCCCCCTATGTCTCTTTATTCAATCTTCAATTTGAGAACAAAATATCAGACATTTTAATGATTAATATCCATTTGAAATTTCCATTTGCTCATTTGAGATGCTCCTCAATTTCTTTTTTAAATAATTTTATTTGTTCCTTATTCTTAAAGAAATTCAGGAAAGGAAAGGTAAGATCAAAGAAATTCAGAAAAAGAAAGGTAGGATTAGTTATGTTCACAAATTAAACCATCTCATTAAAAGAGAAAGAATGAGTTCTTATTTAGGGCAAGATGTTCAAACATCAGTAAGACTACCTGGGTAATCAATGAAGAATCTCCTTTTACACAGAATTGTCAAATTCCTTCACTCCTGCGGACACACACTTTATATTCCACTTTAATCAAATTCTGTCATTTAAATAACACATTGGGCAATCTCTGTAAAGTGTTCAAATACCATGCAACCTATGATGTACAACCTCATCTGAGATCTACTCAACTGCAGCTCTTCCAATTTGTGCCCCCTTCTGTAGGAATGCTCCTGGGTTTTGCTTAGGCAATTCAGAGAAATTAGTTCACAGAACTCAAAGCCAAAAAACAGGTGACAGGTCATCTAAAGAGAACGAAGCAGAGGAACAGATTGGAGAACCCACGTTTTGCACAAGCCCAAACTCCCAAACTTACCAGCTTACTAAAAATTCTATAGTGCATTTCTTTACCCTATTTGAGAGTATTTGTAATTCATTGCTGCTAAGAGAATGTCAGTGCATATTCAAACTGTAAGGATACAGATACTTATTACATTTGCTCAGTATGAGATTTCTAGCTCTGTAACTTCGAACAGTATTTTTTTTTCAATTTTTTTAACACAGCACACATTCCTCAGGAAGGACTGCAAACATGCCAAGTTTGCAGTTTGAAAACAAAGCTCGTTTTAAATTATCCAAGTGCAAAAGAAAAATTTTTTTGCTTTCAGTTAAATTTTTTTTCAGGGATCTTATTTTAGAAGTAGACAAAATGATCGAATCCCAATTAATCTAGCATTGCCAAAGAAGGTAGTCCTCCACTGACATCCTTCCAGACCAAGTGCAGTCCTCTTAGAAAAACTCCTAACACTATTTTCAAAAGCCTGAAATTTGGATTTCAGAATGAAGTAAGCTGTCATATCTTAAACAAAACATTGTGGAAATTAAAATTATTGTTGCATATATGAGATATCCAGAATTATATCTGGCTTGTCAGCACATTTAGAAAAAAACAAAAAAAAAGCCATTCTTGCTCCAGCAAGTGTGGAAAAGAAAATTGTTAGATAAAATGTTAGAGCCCACTATACGTGAACAGAGTGGACAGCCTGCCACTGGCATATTGCAGTTTGCAAAAGCAAAGATTATCAAGCACCAGGCATTTTTTGAAAGGTAATTCACCTAGCAAACTACTACTTTTGCTCAAAATGTAATTTTCCAGCCTCACTTAAGAACTCAAAAAACTGGTCTCATCCTCTACTCCTTGCAAGAGTTCAAGAGAAATTTTATCTTAGAACTGAAGTCATCAATTGTGACCTTTTGGGAAGCTTCCATGGCCAGGATACTTCTGGTTAGGTCATTCATTTTAAACTCTCTTTAAGCATACTGGCATCCAGAGCTTGGCCTCAGCTCTGAGGTCCATCTACAGAAGGCCAGGAGCCATTCAACCGCTGGAAGTTAGTGCCAGAGAAGTACTAGGCTCCCTTGTTTAAGAATTAGTCTTAGAGATTGATGACTTTGCAAGTCACACTGGCTAATGACCCCTGGCTGCTGCACCATCATGGACTCTGCTTCTCCTCCACCTTGTACGACCCTTCCTCCTCCCCAATTCCCTTTGGTCAGGTAAGGTTTCCTTTACACTTTACCCACACTTTCCTGTCTTGCTTACCCCTGTCACAAAGGAAAGAGTCCAATCATTCGATCTCTTTCTTTTTGAGACTCAACTACAGGGGGGGGGGGAGTAAGATTTGAGACTGATATTAGCATGAAAAAAAAAAGACAGCTAACGTGGAAAATTTTCAAGATTTCTGCAGCCACGTTCAAAATAAGAATTTTTGAATAATCTGCAATTCAGACTTTTTAAAAAAAAAGAGAACACTTGGTAGAGAATGGAGCAGAATTTCTGCCTTGTCTCTGTTTCCAAGAGATAAAATCCTATAGGCAGAAGATGCAAATACAAGGGTGCGCGGGATGACTTTGCTTTGACAAGAAACGCCTTCGTGCTATTGAAATCAAGTGGAGGTCAAGTAGAATCTGATTTTCTGACAGGCTGTCATTTTAAAATATGGCAGCGGCTTGAGAAGCAGGCCAATCGGCATGCTGCGGTAATTGTTTCTGAATATTTCTGTGAAAATGGTGAAGGAAAACCCCAGCAGGGTTCCCATCCCTTGGAAACAAAGTACTGTTTACCCCTTGCGGGAGAGATAACTCTTGCCCTCACGCCCCAACAAAGGCTTAGCCTTTCAGCCGGCCCAAAGAGCTCCAAACCCCAGGGTTTCCGGGACCGAAGCTGCGAGCCTCAGCGGGGCACAGCCACGTGGCCTGCCCGCGCGTCGCCAGGGCTCCCGCCTCCTTCTCGGAACATCCGTGGCCAAGACCCTCGGTCCAGCCCAGAAAAGGGTGCTTGCTGAGTTAGCAGTTCCCACCCGCGAGTTCGGACTAGGAAGCCAGTGGGCGGACCTCTGCCTGTGCAGGGCGAAGCACACAACTCGGTGCCCCCCAAATCTGCCCTAAACTATTGCCTTTGGTCTTTAGTTTGCTTTAAAATGTAAAAGATGAACATGAAACTGTTATTTTACCCCAACTCTTTCCAAAAGGGAGCAAGGATAGCTTTGCCAAGATGGGCTTTTCTTCCACAGCGGCTCCTCTTCCCGCTCAACTTTGTTACTTCCAGTTTACCAGAATCTGCATGAACACCCGCTTTGGGGATCTTTGATTTAATTCTCTAGATAGAAATGCTTAAAGTGAAAACGTGTTCAAATAATTGGAATGCACTTGGGGCGTTGAGAGCATAACTGCCCACTGGACCTCTTTGGAAGGGGAGCTGGAACATGGGTACTCTCAAGAGCAGGCAGCCCCAAAAGTATAGGCGCTATCGAATCCCCGCATCACTGTCCGATGCACTGACCTTCCAAGGTCACATGCGGAGACTGACTAAAGGGTTCTCCACCTTGGGCTGCTGCGCCGGGTAACCGGGCCGCGGTGAAGGCGTGTGCTGCCCTCCTCCAGCTTTGCTCCTTCCCCAAAGACAAGGCTTCCCTCGTCGTGTGGGTGGGGGTGGGGGAGAGAATGAACTTCTGCCTCTAACACTTTCAGAGGCACTGTCCTTTGGGTGCAGAGAGGCTGTACATTGTGTCACTGCAGAGGGAAAAGGAGGGCCCAGATGCTTCTCCCGGAGGGGTAAGAGAGCAGGCCGGGGCATAGATCCACAGCCCCTGCTACGCAGCCACGTCCTCAGAAACGCCCACGACCTTAAGCCCCGGCCGCGCGGTTAAGCCCTGGGGACCCCAGGAGTTCGTCTACCTGACCACAGGGTGGACTCCGCGGTTGACACTTTCTTGCCACTCTACCCCCTCTTCCCCGCGCCCAGGACTCCCAAACCGGCCCCAAAGACCTATAGGGATCCGAGTAGGGATGAGACATCACCCACTGCGTAGAAGCTGTTGCCACCGTTGCTGTCACAGCCACTCTGTTTGGGGCAGCTACAGCAGCCGGCACAGTCCCCTCTGGCCGTTTCCCGGCGCTGCGATAGGGTGCGGGGGCGCTCCCCAGCTCTACGGCACGGAAGGAAATCGCGGAGAGGGAAGGGGGAGGGCAGCAAGGAGGCGGGCGGAGGGGCCGGCCGCCCGGGCCAGGTCGTTTTTGAATGGTTTGGGAGGACGAATTGTTAGACCCCGAGGAAGGGGGGGGGGAGTGGGACGGGGGAGGGGGTTGGAAAGCGGAAACTTTCCTATAAAACTTCGAAAAGTCCCTCCTCCCCACGTCAGGCCAATGACACTGCTGCCCCCAAACTTTCCGCCTGCACGGAGGTATAAGAGTCTCCAAGTCTGCAGTTTTCGCCCAACTCCCAGACACCTCGCGGGCTCGCCAGCACCGGCACTGTTTCCCGGAGGCCGAGCCGGGTGTGCGTGCGGCAGTTGGGCGCTTTCTTTTTGGACCTCGGGGCCATCCACACCGTCCCCTCCCCCTCCCGCCTCCCTCCCCGCCTCCCCCGCGCGCCCTCCCCGCGGAGGTCTCCTCACTGTCCCTCCTCCAGCTCCCACCTCAGCGGGCCGCACCGCCCGGGCCGGCGCCGCGCGCTGGGGAAGCTGGCGGGCTGAGGCGCCCCGCTCCCCTCCTTTTTCCCGGGCTGCCCTTCTGCCCCGGGCCCGCGAGGCCGCACGTCGCAGCTCAAGAGATGATGCAGGACGTGTCCAGTTCGCCAGTCTCGCCGGCCGACGACAGCCTAAGCAACAGCGAGGAGGAGCCCGACCGGCAGCAGCAGCCGAGCGGCAAGCGCGGGGCGCGCAAGCGGCGCAGCAGCCGGCGCAGCGCGGGCGGCGGCGCGGGGCCCGGCGGGGCCGCGGGCGGGGGCGTCGGAGGCGGCGACGAGCCGGGCAGCCCGGCCCAGGGCAAGCGCGGTAAAAAGTCTGCGGGCTGTGGCGGCGGCGCGGGAGGTGGCGGCGGCAGCAGCAGTGGCGGCGGGAGCCCGCAGTCGTATGAGGAGCTGCAGACCCAGCGAGTCATGGCCAACGTGCGGGAGCGCCAGCGCACGCAATCGCTAAACGAGGCGTTCGCCGCGCTTCGCAAGATCATCCCCACGCTGCCCTCGGACAAGCTGAGCAAGATTCAGACCCTCAAGCTGGCGGCCAGGTACATCGACTTCCTCTACCAGGTCCTCCAGAGCGACGAGCTGGACTCCAAGATGGCAAGCTGCAGCTATGTGGCCCACGAGCGGCTCAGCTACGCCTTCTCGGTCTGGAGGATGGAGGGGGCCTGGTCCATGTCCGCGTCCCACTAGCAGGCGGAGCCCCCCACCCCCTCGGCAGGGCCGGAGACCTAGGTAAGGACCTGCGCCTCAGCGACTCTTTGTCGCTCAGGTGATGGACAGTCGAATGCCCAGGCCGCGGCTCCTTGCCCACCTCGCCGCCTTCCCATTCTCGAACTCTCTTCTCAGCCTTCCCACCTAACCAGACACCGCTATCTCATCCCACCAGTGTCCCCGGAAACCAGTTCAGCCCCCGGGTAGGGAGAGAGTCCCCAGGGGTATGCGCCCCTTGTGAGAGGTGTGCGTGTGTGCGTGAGTGTGTGTGATCGACAGGAGGGGAGACTGAGAAAGACTCAGGGTTCAAGGGTAAGGGAACGGACGGTTTTGCCAGGGCCTCCCTTTCTTTTGGCTTTAAATTTTGTTCTTCTTAAAACAAATGTTCCCAAATTCCACCTCCTCCTTTCCGCCCACCCACTTCCTCTTGCCCTCCAGCTGAAATCCTTCCAGGTTGTTCAGCATAATTTCTCGGTGGTAGTGATAACAGAGCTCACTAGTTTTAGAAAACAGCGGCAGAGACCTAAACAATAACCAACTTTCCCCCCTCTCTGGGTTTTTGCAGATGTCATTGTTTCCAGAGAAGGAGAAAATGGACAGTCTAGAGACTCTGGAGCTGGATAACTAAAAATAAATATATATGCCAAAGATTTTCTTGGAAATTAGAAGAGCAGAACCCAAATTCAAAGAAACAGGGCGTGGGGCGCACTTTTAAAAGAGAAAGCGAGACAGGCCCGTGGACAGTGATCCCAGACGGGCAGCGGCACCATCCTCACACCTCTACATTCTGATAGAAGTCTGAACAGTTGTTTGTGTTCCTTTTTTTTTTTTTTTCTTGACGAAGAATGTTTTTATTTTTATTTTTTCATGCATGCATTCTCAAGAGGTCGTGCCAATCAGCCACTGAAAGGAAAGGCATCATTATGGACTTTCTCCATTTTAAAATGGTAACATTCAGAGGAATTTTAAGAATACCTTTAGAAATAAACGTACTAGGATAAAACTGGCCAGAAAAATCATAGTCAGTTAATTCCTTTTTTCATTCCTCTGAGGGAAATAAATACTTAAAATACAAAAAAAAAAAAAAAACAACATTCTATTTATTTATTGATGACCCATGGTAAAATGCAAATAGATCTGGTGTCTAAATGCATTCATATTTTTATGATTGTTTTGTAAATATCTTTGTATATTATTTTTCTGCAATAAATAAATATGATTCAAAATTTTAAGAATCTTAGAGTTTGGTCTATATTTTTAAAGCTCAGGATTATGTTGGTGGTAAATACCTGCTTGTTTAACTCCAGAGGCACCCAGGAGGGAGGGGGCACTAATATAAACAAAGCAATGAAAAACTCAAATAAACCAGCTACTGACAGGCACAGGCATGTTATTTAAAAAGACAGCTTTATTATTATTCCAGTTTGGTTTTCAGTGGAGCTTAATAGCATCTCTCCATTTCTTATCAATCCTCCAGCAGCAAAAAAAAAATGAGCAAATTAATTTGCCCTTTGCTTCTCTTTCTTATAACTTGAAGTAACAGCTCTAAAACATTCAAATAAACAGTACAAAACTAGCACTATTTTCTCTTGTTACTATATATTTTTGTCATGCCCTCCACTCTTAAAGATGAGGATTCTTAAAGGTTTATTTCAGTGAAAGAATAATGTGTTATGAACATTACATACACAAATAAATACAAATGCTTGGAAAATGATAAATTCAGCAGGAGACAATTTCACTTATAATTTGTTTAATTTTATTTCATGAATAAGTATGACATTCAGTGTCATGTTTGCTAAAAAGAAAATTTCACTTTGTTTTTGTTATCTGTTTGAGAAGTATGCGCCTAATTTACACATAAAGATTATACATCTGAGTACAATGAATAAACAACCTGAGTTTTCAGTATCCTTGGTAACTGTTGGAACAATTACTGTTGTAAATGCATAACCATTCAGTTTCTAGTTTAGTTCTTTAAAAAATATATTCTATTCAAAATTACATAGTATTTTCCCATGGAGATACACACTCACACACATACACACACCCCTATAATCTCATGAAGTAATGAAAAACAATAATGAGGACAAATGGTGCTTGATTTTTCTTTCATTCTGATTATTTCTGGGCCAGGAACATACTGACTTTTATGATTAATATCATTAAAAGTGGTGATTCTTATCTACTTAGTTCTTAACTTTTTTTTTTACATCTAGTTTACTATGTTCAGTTATAATTAGGGAAGCTATGAAACTGGAAAATTATATGGGTGCCTAATTCAAATAATGAGTATGTCAAATAAGTATGTGTATCTGAGCAGACTGTGTTTGCTTAACTAAGGTTGAGGTTATTTTATTGCCTGAATATTTTTCTTTATTTCTTCACACAGCACCTCAGAATGCTGACATGACATCATTATGAATTTATTATTGTGAATATTTTAGACTGTATTTTATAATAAGCTTGTAGCATTTACTTACATTAAAGGATTAGTGAAGGCTGGGGATTATTATTATTACTTTTATGATTATTAGGATTTTGATAGTCCTTTATCAAATAATGAAAAGGGAAGTATATCCATAGGATGTGTGGGTATTTTTTGTGGGGTGTGTGTATTTGTGTGTATGTGTATGTAGGATTAGGGAGAACATCAAGATGATAATTCTCTCTTTCGTGTGTATCATCCAATTACCTCCATTTTCTAAATTGTTCATGGGGGAACCTTCTTGTTCACTAGCTTGGTCTGACTATTTGATATTTCAGATTTCTTGATGTACACCAGAATGGAGCTGACCATCATTGCTGACAAGGTAAACTCTACCTTACTTCTTGATGTAAATATTAGATATTTCAAAGAAAGAGAGCCTACTATCTTCTTTTTTTTAAAATAGTACCTTGCATTTTTGTTTTCAAAAAAAAAAATCTGGAGGAAAACAAATGCTACATTTGTATTGAGGAATACTAAACACGAAACTGAAGATAGACTTTCTCCAGATTTTCAGAGCAATAAATAAATAAACAAAAGAAAGGTGGTGAACAGTTTTGAGGAGACTTCATAGTGGAAAACATTAACTTCTCAAATATAGTTTTCAGCTTGCAAACTATTTTTGCATTCCTACCCCTTGTACACATTATATAAATGCTCATTTTTAAAGAGTAGTAATAAGTCACCTGTGTTTCTTCCCTTCCACCATTATTTCTTTTCATTTTGTTTCATTTCACTTTATTTATCACTTACACTTATTTAAAGATCACATCAAATGAATTGCCACTTTTTCATCACTAAGGAGCTAACTCTTTTCGTTTAATGTGGCTACATTCAAGGTCTTTGCCCTTCAACCAGAATGCATTCACTAGGGGAAAGTATTGTATAAAAAGATCTTGGGTGGCTTCTTTAAAAATTGAATTAAGATTGCTTCCTTTATTGTGAAAATAATTCTTTTTATCTTGTTTTAAATTTCAAGTGATTGATCCCCTTCAGTCATAAGATACTTGTAAGTTTTTGTTCCCACATACACATAGTTATCCTTTTAGTGCATATACACGCTAAATATATGCACAGATAATAATTCATGCACAGTTGCTGATACCTTCCCCAAAGTGCAAGCTATAAAATACCATTAAATAGCTGAAACTATGTAAGTACTTTTTTTCCCCCACATTCGAAAGGGGCAGAAGCTTCTTGCCCCTTCGGTCTTCAGGATTATATTCATAATGGAGCTTTTTAAGGGACACTTGGCCTCTTGCAAAAAAGTAGAGCATTTTGCACATTCCACGGTTTGGCAAAGTCAGAACTAGTTATTTTCTCTAGACCGGTATCAAGTTCTTCTCAGGCATATGATTTCACTTGAAGTTCTGCCCAGGAATCCTTCAAAGTGAGCATTTGTCCCGCTCTCATGATGTCAGGCGGTTTTCCCTGCATCTGTAATTTGAAGAAAAACAAACAAACCTGCGGGGAACAAACGCCACGGAAACCCAAACAGAACTCCGTGGGGAGCGAGGGTCTCACCTGCGGAGGGCGCGGAAGAGGGGCACAGGCTCAGGCTCCCCTGCGTGGGTGGCGGCCCGGCCCGCACGGTGGAGCGAGTGACAATGTTGGTGCCCTCCTTGGATGGTGTGGACCCGCCCGGCCCAGCCTCTGGCCGCTGCTTAAAAGCGGCTGCGCCAAGTGTCAGCGGTAGCAGAGGGAGCAGCAGCAATGGATTCAGGCAAAGGCCCAACCTCAAATTTCCAGAGACAGGCCCACATTAGCGACAAACAGGGGTCGGGACAGGGATCCCCAGGGGCCACTTTTCCAGAATTTTCTGCTTATGTGTCATAAAGAGTGCCCCACCCCCCAGCACCAGCGAAAGTAGAAAGGAAGGGCACTGGCAAAATGGAAAGAGAAATCGGCTTTTGCATAATTTCTCAGAGCCGGCAACTCCACCGTTTCTCAGACACCTCCCAACTACTCTTCGCAAATTGAACACCGGAAAATGCAAGCTGAAGCATCATTAATTGTATTTATTTATTGAACAGCAAAAGATACACTCAGTAATCAGTGAATGGGCTACATTTTCCATTCGCTTTTGTTTCAAGGCCCCAGAACGGAGCCCACTTAATGTTCTTAGCAAATCAAAGCACGTGTCCTTTTGAAGAAGGTGTGTAATTGGAGTTTAAGGCATGTATGGAATTCCCAGATGTCTATAAAGTAAGAAGGAGCATGTGGGCAGGTCACTGGAAGGTGGGGCAGGTTAAAATCACTGGCACGCACGTTCCCATTTTATATTCTCCCCCTTTATAAAGGCAGAGATAAACCTTGGGGAAAGTTTGGGATGGGATCATAATAAATATTCATTTTCTTGTATCAGTCATAATAGCCATGGTAAAAAGCACATGGTCAGAAAACCTCAAAGAAAACACTCAATTATAGCCGGGATTTTCGTGGGCGCCCGGCAACGAGATCGTTTTTGGGGTTTGCTGCAGTGAGGGCCTCCAACGGCCTTCTTTCTTGTTTACGTGGACTATTTTCTTTTCCTTCTGTGTTTTTCTTTTAAACCCCAAGTCGGTGGATGTGTCGTCGGATTTCTGCGTGAGATTTAGGCTGAAGCCAGAGGAACAAAACTCCAGATTAGGAAAAGAAAAAAACAATTCTAAGAGCATTCATTCCAGAGGCAGCCTTCTTGGGGGAGGGGAGATTGCGCGCTAGTGAAATTAAATTTCTATAAAACATGCAGTTTAAACATCTATCAGATAGAGGGAAAGCTCATGAAAAGACAATCATCAAAGTCAGCAGCTCGCCTTACTCTTTCTTTGAGGAATGTATGGGCTTATAAGAGACTGCGGAACCCGAGTTTGAATATTGTTGATGAGGCGGCTTTTGTTTTGGTTTGATTTCTCGGTCTGGAGCCTGAATAGAAATGTGAATTTTTTCCCCCGTGGGTTCAAGATATGCCCTCATTTACCTGCCCAGTAGAGCAAGAGGCGGTAAAGAAACTGGCACTAGCCAAAGGCTGGCACTGCAAGGAGTCGAGGTTGGGAGTTTGGACTGGAAGCCAGAGCGCAGAGGACTGGGACAAAGAGCGCCACAGACGCCACCACTGAGGCAGGCAGGAGGGGGAAAGGGACGCGCCCGGGACTCGTGTGTGACAAGTGAAAAGTTAAGCAGGTACCTGAAGTTTATCTTGCCCAGATGTTAGGGCTTTTATGAAATGTCACGTGAAGGGAACAGATGTACAACTTGCGAATGGGGCCACGCCTGTAAATACAAGGAAGGCAAATGCTTGGAGGGAAATCCAGGCATAAATCATCAACCTTGCTTATCCATTTGCTCCTTTAAATATTTGCTTCCGGAAAGCGAGGGGACATATTAAAGCTAAATGGTCTTCCAGGAGAAATCACCATTCCACTCGTGCCCAGTCAGTACTAGCATTCCCTAGGTTCTTTGGGTGCGGAGGTTTGGGGTGTGGGGCGTACTTTGCCTCCGCCCCGTCTGTTTTGCTTTTTCACTTCCCCATCCCCCACATTTCTTTCTGAGCTTCTTGAAGACGTTTGATCCTGAGAAACATATCGGATCTCGGTTTGGAAAAGCTGAAACTAATCAATTGCCTTTTTGAAGGGGTAGAGAGTGATAAGAAGAGCGAAAGAATGCCAGGCCTGACAGACCCCAAACCTCCAAGATACTTAGATGGGCTGAAAGATGAGCGGGTGATCTCCCTCCTGGGGCCAGGAACCAAGCTCTGAGTATCCCTGAACCCTTGGGAAGGGCTTTTACCAAGATAAGTGACCGGTCTGATTGAAAAGGATTTTTAAAAATGACTTGTACACCCAAGACACGTTTCCTCCCTCCATGCATGAAGAAAGCTCAGCTTGTAAACAATATTAAAATGAATTAGCAGTTGTCCAGTTGTGAAAGAGAGTCCAATTTCTTCATCTATGTTGCAAAGAAGTGTTCATAAAGTCGTTGTGAATATTAACATGTGGCACAGACCTGGGTCTCTACACTCAATAAGATTTTAAAAAATTTGTTGACTCATATATTAAGACTGTACATTAAACACTGTATATTAACAGTTATGGCTCTTCTGTTAAATACAACACTATTCCTACATCTCTATTAAATTGACATTGCATCTGGCTTGTCATATGGCCATACATATAACTCTCTAGACAAAATTTAGAAGTCAGGGTATTTTCTTCTACAATATTAAATCCAATTTTATTTTCTGAGTTTATCCTGTTCTTCATAGGGTTTCCTACAGAAGTGGTCAGAAATGAAAAACATTCAGAGTGATCACTTCAGCATTACGGGTTGACAATTTTTTAAATGCCCAGGACCAGATAAGCAGACAGGTCCTTACTCTACATAGCAATTAATATCAATATTCATCCACCCATACCTAACCTTGATTTATTACCTTTAGGTGCATATCATATTATTATAGCCTCCAAAGCATTCCAGACCTAGACCAGTGGTCAGATCCTGCTTCTCTGGATTTGCCTGACCTTCAAGGAATCATTGGATTGAACCCCAATGCCTCAGTGTAAAGATTTTTGGGGGGACTTTCAGGCCTCCATTTTCTAAACATACAACTGGACAAAACAATCTTTTTTTTTTCCTTTTTTCCTTTCTTCCTCCCTTCCCCCCAAAATTTAACACCAATCAAGGACTTGGACTGCTGTTGAAAGAGAACTTGAAGCAGAGATCATCTCCCTACTACAAATTTAGCAATGACTTATAATCCTTCTGAGAGGAATGTGGATTCACCCTAATGAAGTCAGTGCTCCATTCCTGAGGGCAGACTTTTACCTTCCAAAATGGTATTCTTTAAAGTGTTCTTATAAATTCCTTTTCCACATTATGACAGAAGGAAATTTCTGTTAGCCTGTGGCAATGGTTGCTTCTGGACTCACTCCACCCCTGACTTCTCTTGCTACTCACATCAACACACACCTTTTAAAACCTAACTTTGTAACATATAAAAGAGACCTGGAATGGAGAATCCCTCTTCCTCTTCCATCTCTCCCAGCCGGACTGAGTGAAACTTAAAACATGTCTCATAGATCAGTTTTCCTCCTCTGATGTTAGGTACAGTCCACGACCCGGATTTTCAAATAGCCCAGGCTGGAGTCTGCAGTATTTAATCCAGTCAGCTATTAAATGTCCTCCGGCTAAATCAAGAGTATAAGAAAGAATCCATACCGGGGGTAATGATACGGAGAGCACTTTGGTGGAAGGAAGGGGGGGTAGCTAGGAGTGGGCAGACAACTCCAAGGATCCTTTGATTTGGAAAATCCTGTTTTTAGAACTCCTGTCAGAGCAATAACAAAGCTAAGAAACATGAAAGAACAACTCTTTGTTCCAGGGTATGGTTTTAATGAAATACTACTAACACACACACACACACACACACACACACACAAATCTATTAATAACCGCTTCAGAGACTCGGCTTTTCCTTTACCTATTAGGGACTGGGAGGGTTCGTAATGTGATCCTCTCCCTCTCCCCCTTTCCTGCTGCCTTCTTTCCCCAATTAAGCCAAAATGGTTGTTCTGATGAGCCCCGGCCGGCATGTAACTGCTAACTGAGGCTGCTTTCCGCAACCCCGGACCTTGCCCCAGCGCCAGCCTTCATGCAAAGCCAGGCCCACGGGGATTTGGCTGAGAGTACCTCGCCTTCCTCCTTCCAAGCAGGGCACCCACACCTGGGGCGCTTTCCTGGTCCCGAGCTGGGGGAATTCTTAAGACCCCAACAAATGTGGCACCAGGCAGATGGCTTGCCTAAAATCTGCCTTCCTAGGCTCCCCACTGACCCTGCCAAGTTCTTTTTGTTGATTTAAACCACCCGGAGGGATTGCAACGAAGATAGCAAACGGGGTTGGGGGTAGGGCTGGGGATCCTAGAGGCAGGGGGTGGAGATCGTCCGAGAAAAAGCAACAGTATTTGGGAAGGGGGGAGAGGCAACCTCTTAGGCAGCAGGGATGAGGCATTTTAGCAGCCGCATCTGTCATCTGTAGCAGTGGACAGATAAAACCATTCCTGATCAAAGACGCTCCTTCATAAATCACCCGTAAGAAATGGATTGTGAGGAGTAAAAGACACGTGTCGAATAATCTCAACCCAGGACTCTGCTTGCTGCCTCGCTGTTCCCAAAGACCCCTCCCGCGATCAATGCGTGGCGAGCGAGTCTCGCGACTGGGAATGTAAGATATGGGGTCCCCTTCCTGAACCTCCCTGGCCCCTATCCCTGCCGCCCCACGACCTCCTCCTCAGGCATCCGCCTGGGCCATCTCTGTTCCGGATTTGAGGCTATTTCAATACAGTAGGTTGCCCCAGCAGGGCGAGAGTTGCGTCTTTTTAGTTCTGAAGCAAGAAAGTTCCTGTCTCAAAATCGAAGACATCTCTTTTTCAGGTCCCGTCTTAGTGTCCTTACCCGCCCTAATAATCTTTCCTCCGAGAAGAACGAAGAGATTTGCCAAGTATATGGTGCAAACAGAACGCAGCGGGGAGAGTTTAGCGAGAGCTGAAATTGGCTAGGCGGGTGTTCTCTGTTCGGGTTTTCTAAGTTTCGGGCTATCGGTGTTTTGTACTTGGTTTTGCCGCCCTAGTGTAAGATCTAAGGGGCAATTGCTGTCCTCTGCATGAGGACCAAATAGAATCTCTTTCCCCGCCTCCCACCTCCCAAGCCCCAGACTCTCTCGCACCTGCTTCCTCTGGTTGAAAAAACAGGCGAAGGCGAATGTCCAGTCCGTGTGCTAAACGCTCTGGCCAGCTGTTGCGAGTACCTTAGAAACACACACTGGGCGGGTTTAGAAGCGCGGTGCGGCTATTTCCAAGAAGGCAGTAGACAATGCTAAGAAATAGTTTGTGAATTTGTGTGGAGGGTTTTACAGCGAAAAATGCCCCTTACCCCTTCCTCTTCCCTCAGTTTTAGCATCCTGCAGATAAGTGGGATTTTGCATATAATAGGTGTTTATGGTTCCAGGAACTGCTCTTTGATCTAGGATTTGAGGGGTGGAGTGTCTAAGCGGTCTCTAGACGCTTGTCTGATTTGAATGCTTTTCAGGATGATTTATGGCAAAAGGCTCTTTTCTGACACTTCCAGATGCCACAGCTCTTCTCTTCTAGGAAGGGATGGGGAGACTTGCTTCCAACAGCTTGGCGGATGGAAGTCCTAGCGCCTAATACGCCTGCCAGTCTGTCATCCTAAATTGACAGTAGTGTGCACCAGCCTCCTTCGAGAGCTGCGGACACCTTTCCCGTCTTCTAACTAAAGAGGGCGAAGGGTTCTGCTATATATGATGACAAAGCTACGAGGGAAATCGAGTCACCCGCCTGCAAAGTTAGGCTCTTCCAGTAAGTCTGCTTTGTGCGATTGACCACCTGCTCCCCACCCGGTTGGTGGCTTGGCGTTAAGGCGATTTAACACTTCCTCCTTTACCCCCAAAGTGAAGCAGGATAGGAATAAGCCCTCCATTGGGACACTTGATGGTTTCAGCCTCTGGCCACAGCGGAGCGGATCGAAGTCCTGGTTCCCGAGGGGTGGAGGCACAGGCAGCGTTCAGAAGCTGCCAGGGGCGTCAGGGGTGGGGGTGAAGAAGGGGGAGGAGGTGATGTCTTTCCGAAAACTCCCTGCAGGCTCAGGACAGCGAGGCGAGGCCAGGAAAAATAACCCTCCCGACTCAATTACTGCGAGCTCCACCGTGAAGCTGAAAAGCTGAAATGTGCGCCGCGGCAGGGGGGCAGGTCAGACAGGGCGGACGCTAGCGCGATTTTAGGGGACCCCTAGGGATGAGCGAGCTGAGAATGCGCCGAAGGCATTTGTCAACCTGAAGCTAAAGGTGGGCCCAACCCTCAGTAGCCTCCAGCGGACGCTTTTCCCAAAGGAAAGGAAGTTTTCCAGTTACTACTTCGTCTAAATGTAATAGATTGGGGTGGGTGGCGGGGGTGTTTTCTTAGAGTGAAGGCAAATTAAGGAAGGAATGAGCCTGGCAGGCTAGGACACCAGTGGTTAAGAGGTTTGGGGCTAGGGCACTGCTAGTAAATGTCTGCTTACAGAGGAAAGTTCAGCCCTGAGTGATATTTGACTAGAATCCTAAAAGGTATGCATCTGTAATATTTGGGGGAACGGTAACTGACTCTCTGTCTTTTGGGATATGTCTAGGACTTCACTCCTTTCAGGTTAGTAACTTGAAGGTCAATGATTTGCATACTCCATTGAAAAACAAAAAGGCCAGTTTCCTGAATAAAAGAGAATGGATTAATTCTCTGAATAAACTTATTTTCCAATGCACAAGCTTTTCTCATTCTTTATAACATTGCATTACAAAACACAGAACTAGATCCGAGTTTATTGGTTTATGTAGAACCGATCCTGATTTGATAAGCTTAATCATATGACAAAAAGGCATAGGATTTTCCCCTGCCCTCTCTCAAAGGGCAGTCTCAGAGTTTTTGAAAGTCACTGCCTTTTTTCTAGAGTTTGATCACTACATCAAAAGACTCAGGTCACCTCTTGTCTTTTCTGTATGTATAGAGCATAAAAATATTAAATAAAAAAACTTTCCCAACTTCAAACCTATCGAATGTTTAACAGCTGAAGGATATTCATCTTTAGGAGGCAGGCCAAAATGTCAATAAAAGTTTAATTATTTCTGAAACATATGGGAGCACTTACAAAACCCAAAATGTGATACTAAGTATTGATATCGAGAGGAAACCTTACAATATACTTTCATATTTGCTGATCAAGATCTTCTACCCCCAAAAGGTTCCACAAGCCACAGAAATTTTTATTCTTCCTGACAGAGTTTCTAAAAGTAGTATAAAAGACAGGCTGGTGGCCAAAGGGATCACCTATATTCTGTGTAAGGAGAAATCAATGTTGAACTCATATGTGTTTGTTTTCTGTGGAAAACTATCTGTACTATCTCTGATAGCAAACATTATTTCAGTAAGAAATGGGCGGGGTGTACCTCAATGTGGTCATTTTTGTTAGCAGCTAACACAAATTGCCTTCTGAAATGTTTCATCAAATATTCTTCCTAGCCTATAATTTTGTGAGATGTAAAGCCATTGGAAAATGATACTGGTGGTGTTATTTCTATAGTTGGCTGTGATGAGCAAGACTGATGATGTGTGACTTGGAATAACCTCCAAAATATAAGTAGAATCTTTTGATAGCTACTCCTTCCACTACAAGCTGCAGTTTCTTTTCCAGGTATAGTTTCCAGAGGACTATTGATCTTTTAAACTTGGCATTCAAACTTCAACTGTTGAATTGCAGTTATTCTTTCAGTCAGCTGCTGTATGGGGACCGTTTCTTTGATAATCCTAGAGAGTTGGTCTGATGTTGTTGTCATAATGATTTCCCCTGTGGTTTTCTTCACAATGCCTGTTGCTTTGAGTACCTAGCTACCTTCCTCCCAAAATGAGCAGTTACCAGTACTAGCATTGATCTGTTGGTGACTTTTACATCTTCTTTGATTGATTATCAATAGGCCCTCCACGATTGGAATAGTCTCTATTTCTCTCAGTGTTCAGATTCTTTTAATTCAACCATTTACTTTATTAGAAGGACCCAAGCCCAATGTGTTTGAGATTTTTGCCCAAGGCCAATGTACCTTGGTTCAGTGCTTGGTTCTTTCCTTGGAGACATGGTTTTCAGATTCTAAGCAGGATAGTGAACTCCCAAATTGGCCTAGATACCAGAACTACTCAAACAAGCTCACCAAGTTTCTCTTTTATTACAAAGTTTTGTGCAACAAAACAGACAACAAGGTCCTTACTGACTTTTAATAAATGAAACTAGACACTAATCCATGAGTCTACTTAACACCTGGTAAACTGCAAAGGCCAGGATACAAAAATGAGTATTACTATTTAGATATCACATTTTTTTTCATTTTCCAAGAATGAAAATGAGTATATTTATTGAAATTAAGATTCTAATATTTTGAATACATTAAATTTCAGAATACTTTTATTTTGATTTTGACAATTCCTGATGCAAAGCCTTATTTGTAGAAAGGTGTCCTAAGGCCATGATTTTTTACCTTTTATAAGGATAAGTAAGTACCACTAAGAAGATTCTTCTGAATTCAAGAGTGATGAAAAAGAAAGGTAATTTAAATAACATGTGCAGAAACTGTGCTCCAGGCAGAAAATAGGGGTGCAGTTTGCTCCATGGAGTGATTATGGACTGAGGCAGAACCAAAGGAGAGTGGTCTATGGATATTTTTTACTACTCTGTGCAAATTATCCCAGAGACCTTTTCACTTTGTGATCTGTGATACCATTCTCACGTCTAACATGCTTCCCTAGTAACTTTTCATGAATTTCTGATGTGAAGAACAACATGTCATCAGATTGTAGGTTACTCAGTTCAGAAAAATAACAACTTAGGTAAAGAGTGTGTGGACTTGCTCAATTGTACATCCACAGGTGACTCTCATTTACTCCTGTAAAATGATCTACTCAGTTATCTGACTGTACAGACAGAGTTAAAAATCATCCAGATCAGCAGAAGCAATTTTGAATTGTTCACTCTTCCCCAAGTCATTTCCCCAAGTGACAGGCTGTGTGGGTGGCCACTAGGACACTGCTTTCATTCAAATAAATGAATGATGATCAGTCAACAAACAGCATTGATTTCTCACTGAGATGTAAGGGCCATTCGGAAGTGACAATGAAGAAGCCACTGAATCCAGAAAACTGGTCTCACCTGAAAATATTTCACTAAAGCACAGTGGGGGTCCCTGAAGTGGCTGTTTTACCCCTGCTTTTCTTGATATTTTGGGGTGGTATAGAAAATTAGGTACCCAATACCTGTGAAAGAATAAAAGGGAGAAAAGAAAGTACCTCTGCATGAACATTCTGAAAGTATAAATTTTAGAACAAAATGAATAGAAATAAGACCAGGAACATTTTATTTTGCATTCACTGTTTTTCTTTTATTTTTTCATCAATCCATAACAACATCTTATCCATTGGCAATCACTTACCAGATTATGTAGTGTTTTGCCTACAGGAGCCTATCCATATCACTGATGTCATCCCAGCACCTTGCTTAGCACCTGGCACATGGCATTTTTGTTAATTTTAAATAACATCCCCCTTTATACTAACAGAAAATGAAGGCAGAGAGGCCAGAATCCACATATCAAAGAACCAAAAATTTAGTTTAGAAGTCTCCTAGTTTTGTGAAGAAGGAATTCATATTAATATCTCTTAAATTTATGGTTAGAATGGAAACCCAAGTAAGCACGTACGATGTTCAGAAGACAGTTATTAAAACATCAGATTAAGACGTTTATTTTACCTCAAGTCTTTTAGAATTAAAATAGCTATGAAACCCCAAACTGCCATTTGCCTATATGATCTCTTTGTTTTTATAAGTAAAGGGACACCCTTTTCTGAGGGCTTATGGCTTAACCTGATGAACAGGGCTTATTTCAGTCCCCTAAGACTTGTGGACCAACCTCCTTTGTTCAGTGAATATCCCTCACAACCATATGTGGTAAACTTGGCACCCCAAAAGCAATAAAGAAGTTTAATGAAATACTTGGCTAACTTATTATCAGTCCATTTTAATGTCTGTGAAATTGATTCCACTTGATTCCTAAGACAGCTCCAAATAAACTCTCCATATGTGCTTCTTGACCAAACTAGGGCATCCTGTTCCAGAAGAGTCCATCCCTTCTTCTGATTCAGTCCAATGAAAGTTCATTTTCTTATTTTTCTGTGCTGTAAACAGCTGCAATTCGCTCTGTCACCCCCTAGGACGGCATAATTACTGATAACTAAATTGTACTCATCAGTCTTTATCTTTCAAAAAACTGAAAATTTGAGTTATTCATTATTGATATGCACCCATTGTTTCAAAGCCAAGGGTGGTGGTTTAGACACTGAAATGCAATTGATTGTGAATTGAAGAGGAGCATTCTAAAAAAGATTTTAGATCTGGTATGATTAGTATGAATGGAGAATGCTGCTTCTCCACCCCCATCTTTCTCCTGCCTCCCCTCCTCACTCCAGGGATGCGGTGAACTTGTGTAATTTAAGGCAGGTGGTCCACATAGTGGGCTGACCACAGAGGATGAGAGAGTGTGCATTTGATACCCTGACTGCTGCTATTTAATAGACTTTAAATATACTCTATTATTTGGCTTTTGGCTATTACATTTATTTTCACTTTCTTTCAAAGGCTTTTCTCTTTCATTTCGTCATTTTCCACACACCAAATGTAACCCTGGTCCAACAGCACCAAAGAGAGGATTTATCTATATTGTCATCAAACTGGATGAAAACAAAATATCAAAGGGGAGCAGAGGGCACCAGTATATTTGGCTCTTGAATGCTGACACAAAATGCATGCATTTTTCTTTGCCTAGGTAATAACAACACTTTATTTTTATATAAAGCCTTTCATCTGTGAATCTCAAAGGCCTTCAAGATGTTGTTTGGGTCTGGCATTCTTCAATTGGCTGCCCTTTGTCTCTTTCAGTAAGGAAATATTGCTGTTGGATGTCATTTCATAACTGAACTGCACTTGGGTATGCATATTCAGAGGTCCAAGGGCATCGGGTGTTTCTTGAATGGATCAAATAAACGACCAGTTATGACATTCTCAAAACAACCCTTCGGGGAAGATGGGTGGCAAAGGTGATTATTGAATGTGCAGGTGGAGCAGTTGTGACACAGCAGGGTTAAGTGACTCACCTGAGGGCACACAGTGCAGTCTTTGTTACTGCTAGAATTAGAAGCCCATGTACCAGAGCATCAGCAGGGCTGTGTTTCCCTGACATCTTACCTATCTGCTTCTTCTCCTTCCAAAAAGAAAAGCTCTAAGAAAAGGCACCCTGGTGCAGAAAAGAAAACATACCAATGCAAGGGAGAAAAGAGTAACAGCTTTGGACTTATTGAAAATAAAGAAATGTGTCTAAATACAAGAATATTACTTGAACATTGATTAGAAGCATGATTTAAAGTTTCATCACTCTGAAGTTAGAAAGCATGTGTTAATCTCAGCCAGGGAGAAAAGGCATACTGTGTTTTGTTATGTGCAACATAGACACACACACACACACACACACACACACACACACACATATATATGTAGCTATATACATGCACACATATGTGGATGAATATATGTATGCTTTAAGTTACCTGTATATTTCAAAACTTAAGGAGTGTTTCTATTTTTTATAACTGTCTTATTCTTTCCTAGATTTTTTTTTTTTTTGGTCTCTACTATTCAAACTTAGTAATTTGCCCTAACATCACAATTATTAGGCTGAAGATCTCTGAAATATGAACTATTCTTCCTTGACAACATTATGTGATTTACTATTAACCAGTGTTTGACTTAAACGCTTTTGTTTAAGTTGCCTAAAGATTAAGTGTCTATCTTAAATTATTCATATCTTTACTAGTCAATATTAATCTTATTCAAAAGCTCATAGCCAAGTGACATGCATATGAGACACAAGGAGTGTATGTTTACCTAATGATCAGTGTGCTTATTGCTGAGCATAGAAATGACAGGTAGCAGGGATGTGTATTGGCTAAAAGTATTCTGTAAAGTACTTTACAGTTTGTAGTTCTTCATCACAATTTCCTTTTTCACCTACATCAAAGTAAGAGTTTTAAATTAGAAACTTTTCTTAGGATCCATACTCTGAAGTATTTCTGTTTCTTGTTTTGTTTTGTGGTCACTAACCACAGAGAAATTTGTCTTTTTTTTACATATGATGGAAATAATTTACTGCTTTTAGAAATATTAAACCACAAAAAAACCCCAATGTTAAAGAAACATTATGGGTCTGTCGAAGCCCTCAAAAAGCCAGGAAATTGAGAGTTAATGCAGAAGCTCTGATCTGGCTCTGTCCCAGGGACTTAAGGACCTCTGAAGAATGACAGGTAGTACCCAGCCCACAGATACATAAAACCTAAAACAAAAACAAACACTGCATTGGCAGGGTGATGTGGTAGAGGGCACCCGTGGTTAGGGCAATTTATCTGAGACACTAGCTTTCACGTCTACTTAATATAAAATAATATTCTTTATAAACCCTTATTCTTATCCTAATGTGTAGGTTAAAAGTCTACATTCAAAGATGTCTAAAATATGACCAGGTAGATTTTAATTGATGATATTGGTATATTTAATGATATGGGCTTGACAAAAATAATGTTCTCGAATGAGTTTTAGAAGTAATATTCATTTGAATAATATGTGCATGTGGTATACATGGCAGAAATTATGCTTTTAAGCTGAACTTTTTCTTACTAATCTCACTTAAAAGGCCAGAAATCCAGGCTCTTCACCCAGATTAGGTCTCCAGAAATAAAAATCTCCTTTTTGTACCTAACATAGAAGCAAAAGTTCAACTGCAGAAGGCATATTTTTAAGTGTTGCTTTTCAAGCATTATTTTTCATACATTCATGTAGAAACTGAAAATCATGAATCAGTCAAGAAAGCAGATTTGTACTGATAAAAACATTTCATCTGATTTGCTATTATATTGTATTGAGTTCATTTAAATTACAAAACATTTTTCTTCAAGATCTTACAATTGTAACAAATTAGAATAAATAAATATTTTAATTTAAAAAATCTTAACAATTGCCCATTGTTTTTATCTTAATATTTAATTGTTGTTTAGTGCATAGAACATATCTTGAATTTTGAATAAGTACATTTATACCAAAAGTGGTATTGTTTTTAAAGAAGTTACTTAAAATGTGATTTATCATCACAATTAAGCTTAATTTATATCAGAATGTCCTTCTGTATTGAGTACAATATTTTAAAACTTTTAATGTATAAAAATAAAAAGATTGAAAGTTCTCAAACTATACACCTCCCTTTGACAATATTATTCAAAGGTCATAATCACAGGGATAATAATATTCTTTTGAAAGTATTTTGGTTGAATTGGAATTTTATCAAAAGAAATAAATGATGATAATTAATTGATAAACAGTATATTACTTTATATTACTTCATTTATAGCTGTAATATTTGCTCTTTTTTGAATGATAAAGAAGGGTGGTAATATCCAAATGTATTCATTATTTAAGTAAGCAAATTTGGATTTGGAAAGTTAAAGATAAATTTACTTGAGTTAGAAAGCACAAATAGCTTTCAGTTTTAATCAAAAAGAAAATAACATTTTTTTTTGTTTTTTGCCTCTCCAAATACAAGTTTTTATTTTAAAAAGAGCTCTACCTATTTTATAAGCAAATTAATTATAAATTGTATTAATTTATATATTTAAAAAATACCAAATCCCAATATACAATTAAATTTTAATAAAAGCTAATAACATCTGCCTACACTAGTGATTTCAGTAAATACTGGCAAAGTAAGAAATATTTAACAATCTACTAAGCAAGGAGTAAAATTTAATTAAATTTAATTGATGCTTTATAGAAATACCTTCTGTACTGATTGAATCTTACAAATTAAGATCTGAAAATCTTGTGAAATGTTTAAAACATTATTGAATAAAGATTATATAACAAAATATTTACAGATTCTGATGCATAATTAAAATTTCTCACATTACTTATTTCAAATTAAAGGTTTGAATGGGTTGCAGTTATATGAAAGTAATGAAATTATTAAACCTACTTTTAAACATAATTTTCCCCATAAACATGGAAAACGTGTTATCAAAGGGAGAACTGAGTACAACTTGTCATTAGTACACTTCTAGAAATTAAAATTTGTAATTTTAATAATCACAGCTTTGCAAATAAGAGGAAGTTTGCTTTTTTTTATTCTTGTCTTAAAGGAGGGCTTTGACACATTTACATAGCAAACTTAGTCAGTGTTTGGAAATGCTTTGTAGTGGTCAAAAGCTGTGCATTTCCTTCTGTTGACCTGATTTTTTTTCTTGCAATAAAGTAAATTAATAGAAGATGCATCAAACAGGATTATTGCAGATGTGCCCATACTGCAGTGCTAATTGCTCCTATTTTTTTTTCTTACAGTCAAACCCTACACATGCTTTAATTTATATTTGCCTGAGTTAGCTTTTTAGTGAATTAGCGGCACTCTGCCACACACTGAATAGTAATGTGCTTGCATCACTCGATTATCTCAGATACGTTATTGCCTAGAATCCATGCTTCTAATTTCTTTACCACCCACACCCATTCCTTTCTTCTGTTTTGAAGGCTGATTTGTGTTAATAAGGGACCACCAAGCCATTAACTCTAGGTCATAACTAGCATTGTGCATAGAGAGTGTGGCTTATGATCATATCACATTTTAACTCTTCCTCCAGCATTATCCTTGTTTCCCTCAATGCTTTCAAGAGGCAATAACTCCAAATGCCTCGCATGGAAATGATAAACTGCCTGTTGTGCCTTTTCTTTGAAGGAGTTCTCCTGCAGAGTATCATATTTAAATAAATTGCCATTGAGTTTAGCAAGCAGCACAATCATGCCCATTGAGGTGGAGTCTTTTGATCATATTTTGTAATGCAATCAAGGATCACATGAGGATTCTCAAACAGACCAGCCTTGCCGTGTGCTAACTAGGCAACAGGAGAAAGAGAACATTACTTGCTCTGAATTCCACTGACATAACAAAGCACACCTGTATCCCATATACTACAGACCCTAAGGCAGTAGCCACATATACAACCAGGAAATTTTTTTTCACTTGATTGATTAGTAATTTCAATCAAACTATTTGATTTTTAAGAAATGCCAATATACTCAAATTGTCAGAAAGGTTGAAATATGTGCTCAGAAACTCAGGACTTATGTACTTTTCTGCAAGGGAATGTAGTAGATGTGAGCAGGAGACCTGGGCTCTAGGTCTACTTGTTTGTTGATTGACTCAGATAACATCTTTGCCAAGGTTTTCCCCTTCTTTCACTTCTTATGCAGACAATAATGGCCATTTTCTGCAATAGTTGTCTTAAAGATTAGGGGAGAAAATGTTCAAAGAGAACATTGGGGAAAAAACACCATACAAATGTACTGTTCTGATAACTGTATAGACTGTATAAGAACAGTGTTCTTCTCTCATTGCCTCTTTGTGAGAATTTTCCCCTATTATTATTTCTGAAAAAAATAAAGGACTTGGGATATCTATCATCTACCAAAAATACAGGGTCACTAGCGAAGAACTGCCTGTTGAAAAATTAATGGAGGAAACTTGGAGACACTGCTGTCCTTCAGCAAATAGATTTAAAAAGAGGCAGCAGATGAACAAGTGGGCCTAGTAAAGAATTTCCTGTTATATTGGTCCAGCATTCAGACTTTCTGTAAAACTCTGAAAAAATGAATGAGAAAGAACTAACTGATACCATCCCAAATCATTTCCTGCTGACAAATACTGTTTGGTAACTTGCAACCCTGCCTACCCTCTTCCTCTTGTTTTTAATAGCCAAAGAAGAGAAGTGAGAGAATGAAAAACTGAGAAAATAATTAATAAGCAGAGTTTTTTTTTTTAAATCTCTACTAAGATCAGTTAATGGAAATGTCATTTTTTTTTCTCTATAATGATTCAATGTAGAGGTCTAGTCCAAGACTGATACCTCACATTTCCGCCTAAAGGGAAAGGAACCAAGAGGACTAGAAGTAGTGGTAGCATATCTATGGTCCTAAACAGTGATGAGTGAGCCTCTTTCATAAAAATTAAGCAGTGCTTATCATTCTGCATCCTTATTTTAAACAGAATTTTAGGCAACATATATGTTTTCTCTAATCCTCAAATTACAGTGTGATGTATACAGAACACTCATTTTACAAATAAGATAATGAAGTTCAGAGGGGCTTTAATAATTTACCTAAGGCTCCACAGTCATTACTTGACAAAGCCAGTAGTTCATTTTAAGTCTGTCTAGCTGAAAGCACCATGATCTCATCCTTCCCAGACCAAAATGGCCACTCTAACAGGGCTAAGGCAATACAGCTAATTACAACCTGACAACATTCTTATATATTCTGCTAAAACATTGTCCAAACATTACTCTTCTGGTTAGTAAAGTAGGATTGAATATTCATTTGTTGTAAATATAGCACGTGTGATTAAAAACTGGGTGGTATTTTTCTGAAAAGAAACAAAAATCATTCATCTTTTCTAAACTGGTTTTCTCATAACTTGACTTCAACTTAATCTTGTTAATCAGGACAATGAAGAAAAAATTTACAAGACCCATGAGTCAGCCCATTGCAGTTTCTCAGTGTCAGCATATGGTCTTGAGCTCAGACGCATCATTTTCACAGGGTGCATCTTTGGCCATTCCTTACAGGGGAGGTGGGAGGAGAGGGAGGCAGTCTGCTTTGTTATACATTCAGGAACGCAATTAAATGTCTTTTTCCCCAAAGGCAACTCCGCAGTTTTGGGCTTGATGCCCACATTGTTAAAGCTGTGTTTGTTCTCAAGCCTTTAGAAGGATTTTTTAATATCTTAAATATTCCTGTTTCTTCATGTCCCCTCCCTATTCTCTAGAGGAATTGTTTAAATCATATGATTGATCTATTTTTAGGGAGCAATTCTGTTATAACTTTTCAGCAGGGTTGCTTGTTTCCTTTTAACTCTATGATAATTTATAGGGCCCTTTAGTTGTGTTCATAGAATTTCTATCAATTTTGGTCCTAGTGTCACCTGATTTTTTTAATGCCTTATGAATTAAACATTCTGTCTATTGCTGAAAGTCTTTCTTCCCAGATGTTGCATAATATGTTCTAAAAATAAGAGAAGTTTCTTTTCCCTCCATATTCAATGGTAATGACTGAATTTTAATATGGAATGGAAAAATATATAGGTTCCCAACGAGCAAATTAAATTAAGTTACAGGTCATGTGTCTTCTTCACTTGCCTGAGATCTACCTTTCACAGCTACATATGGGTGAGGCCCTTGGCTTCCAACGTCAGTTCCCTTGATTAAATTTTCCCCTTGTGTCAGCTCAGCAACATGATGGTATGCAAGCTGCCCAATCTCTCGTGACTGTTTTCACCTTTACTAAGTTTGGTGACATTGGTGCCTATCCCTAAAGCATGTGCAGATTAAATGGGATCATCTATGTGAAGGATTTAAACCAATGTGTGGCACATCATATTGCCTAATAACTACTTAATCTTCTTTTGTTAAGCAACTATTATCACTTCAGAAAGCATGAAAAAAATAATTCTCCCACAGTCATAATATGTATGAGGGGCCTAGCAGGAGGTTACCATGTGGGACTGCATCCATAGACTCCCTTATTATGACTGTCTCTCCTGCCTTTCTAGCAGGACCTGTGTGGCAGCCTTCTTCATCCTAACGGGTGCTCCAACCACAGGAAAATGAATTAGAGTAAAGCATGTTTTGGGTGTTATGTATGACTTTACATATGGTTAAAAACTCCAGGCATTTGAACTTGCTATCTTGCTCATCAGTGTCACATGTAATCTGCGCTTCATCATTCAAATCAGAGGAAATAATATGTTCCGCATTTTTATGAAACGCAGGACTCCCTTGCAATTCTCGAGATCTGAATTTGGAACTGGAAATGAACCATCCCAGAACTAAGTTAAAACTAATGTTGTCAAGCCCAGAATCATGATTCAGAAGGAAAAAAAGAAAAAACATCCAACCAAGGTTCACCAAATAAAGGTTTTATCTGTCCCCTTGGTCATCAAATGCCTCCTTAGAAACCAAGCTGCTGAATTATATGTCGATGAATTAGAAACAGAGGAATGACTAACCCCAGCCTTCAAAGGGAAGAAGTATTTGGCCATATACTCTCACATTTTCTAAATATCATTCAATTCTACAATTGATATTTTGAAAGTAGATTTTTTTATAGCTTTATTAGGAAATAGTGCACATACCATACTGTTTACCCACTTAAAGAGTACAAGTCAATGATTCTAACTACATTTACAGTTTAAGAACCACCACAGTCAATTTTAGAATAAGTTTATCATCTCAAAATCAAAACCCAAACAATTCAATTATCATCTTAGGTGATGGTTAATTTTAGGTATCAACTTAATTGGATTAAGGAAGACTTGGAGCACTATTTCTGGATATGTCTCTGAGGGTGTTTCCAGAGGAGCTGGCGTGGGAGTGGCTGGATGGAGCAGGGAAAATCTGTTCTCATTGTGGGTGGTAATCATCCAAACAGCAGGACCTGATAGTATGAAAACACAGAGGAAAGGCATAATCTCTTTCTTTTTCTCTTCCTTCCTTTCTCTCTCTCTCTCTCTCTCTCTCTCTCTGTCTCTCTCTCGCTCTCTCTAGGGACTCAGAACCTTTATTCTCCCATTCTTGGACAGCAGAGCTTCAGATTCTCTGGCCATTGGATTCTGGGTTTTGCATGAACTGCTCCCTGGGTTCTCAGGCCCAACAGGCTTAGACTGTTAGGTCAGTGCCCTTCATTATCAGGCTAGTGGACTTGGACACAGCCATGTCAGTGACCTTCATGGTTCTTCAGCTTGACTAACCATGAAATTTCTCTCTCTCTCCAAAATCATGTGGGATAATTTCCTAATAAATTCCTTTTCATGTATCTGTCTATGTACCTACCTACTCATTTGCCTGCATTCTTTTGGTTTTTGTCTCTCTGGAGAATCCTAATATACTACCCTATGCCTCTAAGCTCTCTAGCCCTGAGTGACGGCTAATCTACTTTTTATCTTTATTGAATAGTCTATTCTGAACATTTCACATAAATGGAATCATATAATGTAGGGTTTTGTTGTTGTTGTTGTTTTGTAACTGGCTTCTTTCATTTAGCACAGTGTTTTCAAGGTTCATCAATGTTGTAACATAAAGCAATATTTCCCTCCTTTTTATGATCCTTGTTTGAATGGACTGCATTTTGTTTATCCATTCATTAGCTGAGGGAAATTCAAATTCTCTCCACTTGTTTGCTATTACAAGTAATGCTTCTTTTTAAAAAAATATTTTTAGTTGTAGTTGAACACAATATCTTTATTTTATTTATTTGTTTTTATGTGGTGCTGAAGATTGAACCCAGCACCTCACACGTGCTAGGCGAGCACTCTACCACTGAGCTACAGCCCCAGCCCCACAAGTAATGCTTCTATAAACAGTCATGTGCAAGTTTGGTTTGGATGTCTGTTTTTTTATTCCTCTTGGATATATAGTTGGAAGTGGAATTGCTGAATCCTATGATATTTTATGTTTACTAGTTTGAGGATCTGCCTGAATGCTTTCAAAGTGTCTGCACCATTTTGCATTTCCAACAGCAGTGTATTTTCAGTATTTTCATACATTTGTGTTATTGCCTGACTTTTTGATTCTAGTCATTCTAGTTGGATATGAAGTGGTTGGATATGCACCTTCTTGATGACTAAAGTTGTGAAGCATCATGTGCTTACTGGCCATTCATATATCATTTTTGCAGAACTGTGTATTCAAATCTTTCAGTGATTTGGAATTGGGCTATTTGTCTTTTATTATTGAGTTGTATGTATTCTTTGTATGTTCTGGATATAAGTCTCTTACTACATGTATGTTTTATAGAAGTTGTCTTCTGTTTTGAGTTTTCTTTTCCTTTCTTGATAGTATCCTTTAAAGCATGAAAGTTTTCATTTTGGTGTAATTCAGTTTACCTCATCTTCCTTTGTTGCTCATGTTTTACTTTTTTTTAGACAGGAAATTAACTTTATTTATTTACATATGTATTTATTTATTTGGTACAGGGCATTAAACCCAGTGACACTTTGCCACTGAGCTACATCCCCAGTCTTTTTTTATTTTGAGAGTCTCTCTAAGTTGCTGAGGCTGGCCTCAAAATTACAATCCTCCTTATTTAGCCTCCTGAGTCACTGGGATTTATAGGCATACACCACCATTCCTAGTTTTGCTTGTGCTTTTGTTATCATACATAATAAATCCTTGCCAAAATCTAAGGAAGACATATCCACAAATTTTCTTCTAATAGTTTTATAGTTTGTCTCTGACATTGGAGTGTTTGATCCATATTGAGTTAATTTTGTGTGTGGTGTGAGGTATGGGCCCAAATTCATTGTTTTGCATGTGGCTACCAAGTTGTGTGAAGCACAATTTGTCAGATAATTATTTCCCCATTGAATGACCTTGGGAGATCAGTTGACCATAGTCACATGGATTTATTTCTAGACTCTAAATTCTACTCATTTGATCATTATGTCTATTCTTATGTCAGGATCACACTGTCTTGATTAAGGTTGCTAAGTAGTAAATGTGAATCTCTTTTTGATAATTTTTCATGATTGTTTTGACTGTTTTGCTCCTTTAACAAACATCAATGAAAGAAATTAAGGAGTATCTACATAAATGGAGAAAATTTCATGTTCATGCACAAGACTTAATATTATTAAGATGATAATACTGCCCAATTCATATACAAATTTTACTCCCTAGTAGATTCCCTACTGACTTCTTAGAGGAAACTGGCAAGCCAATTATAAAATCTGTGTGGAAATTAAAGAGACCAGAATAGATAATTGTGTGGCTTCCAATTACAAAATCCATAGGTCTCCAGAAGGATTTGACCTGCTGAAAGTCATCCTAATAACAACAAGTTCAAATACATAATGCATAGAATCACCAAGCTATAAGTAAGTTCTTTAACATTTTTTGTTGATAAAAATATAATAGAAATTGAAAAACAAAAGAGATCCTTAGTTTTCTTTCTTTCTTTCTTTCTTTCTTTCTTTCTTTCTTTCTTTCTTTCTTTTTTTGCTTTGGATGGAATGGGAGAATCATGAAAAGTATGAAATTTATATTAAGCCTTTATAAAGTCATAGAATATAGCAGTGCATTTTCTATTTTCTGATTTTATATATTTCCCTCTTAACTAACCATACAATTTATGATGTTTTTCAAATATGATTTTTTGATTCTTCCTCATGTTTAGGAATCATATCTTGTGTATCTTTGTCCTTCTAGAATCTAGAATAATTACTGGTACATAGTAGATATTTAGAAATTGAATACTTTCAACATTGATTCTTAAGTTGCAAACCTATTTTCTCTTAAGAAGTGTTGTGAGGGTGCTAGGGTTGTGGCTCTGTGGCAGAGCACTTGCCTAGTACATATGAGCCACTGGGTTCAATTCTCAGCACCAAATAAATAAATAAATAAAAGTATTGTGTCCATCTACATCTAAAAAAAATATGTATTTTTAAAAAGAAATGTTGTGAACTTGCAAATTTTCTGCCAAGGGTGCTGTTATTTGAGAAAGTACGAGATGATGCATTTATTTAACAGCTTCCTGTAATCTCAACTAGAAGCATAAAGAAGTAAGCCTCCACAAAATTAATTGTGTTTATATTTGGTGTCCACATAGGTAAGAAGCACAAATATGCAGAATTATCTGCTCAGGTTTCACTTTATGCAGAAATAATATTACAGGTGACTTGTCAGGTAAGAATAAGTAAACTAGAGAATCCGACAGAATGGCTAACAATTAAAATCATGAAGAAGGAGATGAGGTGATGCTGATATGTGCAGGTAGCAGCTAGTGAATTCCACAACTGGAATAGAAGAGGTAGAAGTTAGGAACAGATTGGGGCAACTGTTTCAACACTGAGGAGGCAGATTTTAATCAGTCCCTATCCTTTATTTGATGACATAAATGGGAGCCTATTTGCTTTTCATACTTTAGATATGTAATAAATGGTCTTATTTCATGGTATTTTTTCTTGGAGGAAAGAAGAGAATTCACATTTTTAAAAAATATTTTAAATATTTATTTTTTTGGTGTAGATGGACACAACACAATGCCTTTATCTCCATGTGGTGCTGAGGATCGAAACCTGGTCCTGCCCTTGCTAGGCGAGTGCTCTACCGCTGAGCCGCAATCCCAGGCCCCTAGAATTCACATTTTAACATGACTTCTAAATGGGTCTATCAACATAGTTAACTTATTAACAAGCAGAGGTGTCTAGTGGCATAAATTCTACGCCCATCTTACAGATGAGGCAAAGGAAATTCAACGAGTTTAATAAGGTAGGCATGGACACATATCTAGGCAGTAGCAGAGTTGGGGTTTATGCTACTGTATTGCACCACAGATTACAAAAATGAGAAATTCAGAGATTGAAGCTTCTACCACAAAAGAGTAATCAGTCCCAGATTGCCTTTCTGCTAGAAAACTGGACAAAAATATATGAAGCAATCATTTTCAGATATTAGACTATAGACAGTGCAGGACTGTGATCTCTGTAAAAGAAAATAAACCAATTAAGCCTCACAACGGTACCAGCTTTCTGCCTGAAGGAGTTTTCTGGACTATGGGGCAGGAAGGAGGAACAAAGAAGAGCACAACAGCTTCATGAGTAAAAGAAGAGATGAGAGTTCTGGGCGGCTGAGGCAATTTAAAACACAAATGCTGGAGAGCAGGGAGCCAACTAGGAAAGGAGCACTGGAGTCTGCATGAGTGCCTTGAATCTGTAGCAGGTTATGAAACCGTGCTCACATAGGAGGGAACTTCATGAGGTCGGGAGCTACTGGGGAACTGTAAGCTGAACAACTCTTAGAGCTCACGTGGGAATGGAGGACATGTCAGTTCCAGCAACTAGAGAAAAACCGCCTGTTGAACACCTGGGCATTCGGCACTAAATACTAAAGTACAATGCCTTAATAGTAAATCAAAACTAGATGTAGAGTAAAAGGCATTCTAGACTTGCCCTGATATAGTTTAAAACTAGACTTTGAAATGTCCTGCAGGTTACTTAACTGCCAGTCAAATCAAAGTTCAACACGTTCTAAAGAAATTGACTATATTCAATCAAAACATATAATTTGCAATGGGAGGGGAAAGAGAAGCATAAAGCTGTAAATATTTCACTTATTATGTGATGTCTTATAATATTATTTGAAAATACACAGCAATGTGTTAAAGATGAATATTATAAACTCCTGAGCAACTGTTTAAGAAAAACAACCAAAACAAAGAGATATAGCTAATAAACAAAACATGCTGATTATTCTGAAAACTAAAATGATAATTTAAAACACATCAGAAAAGGAGGAAAAAAATGAATAAATAATCGATAAGAAAAAATAAAAAAGAGCATGCACTTAAACCCCAATATATGAGTAATTGTATTAGTTGACAATAATTTAGATATCATGATTAAAAAGTTGAGATTGTAGAGGCTGGGTTTGTAGCTCAGTGGTAGAGCACTTGCCTAGCACATGTGAGGCATTGGGTTGGATCCCCAGTACCACATAAAAACAAATAAAATAAAGTCATTGAGTCCATCCACAACTATTTTTTTTTAAGTTGAAATTGTGAGAATGAATTAAATAAAGCTGACTATATGCAAACACTAAGTGTTTCATAATACAGGAAGCTATTCTATTGCTTGTTTTGTCTCTTCAGTTTGTGGATTTTTAGCTTTTTTTTGTAGCATGTCTTGTAATTTTAAAAATTATTGTTAACAGATAGACATAATGTGGCTGACAGTAGGTACTTAGGTGAGTTGGCCTTTAGAACAGAATTTTATGTTCACTGTAGATGTAGATTAAAATTCCCTTGGGTTTTTGTTTTGTTTTTTTTTGTTTGTTTTGTGTCTCTCTTGTTTGATCTTGGAACCTTGGAATTCTTCAAGTGTTACTGTTCAGAGAGAGTCTGTGTCTTGCAGCTCATTTATCTATAATCCACCATCTTATGGTTAATAAGGTGAAGAGGGGAGGGAAGGTGTTCTATAGATTAGGATTACATGTTAATCTTTTAGTGGCCCTATGTCCTTGCGCTAAAAGATGACTTCCCAAGTGTTTCTCAGGAGAAACAGGAAGTATAAAGAAGGCTAAAGTAGGAGAGATGTCCTTCTCTCAGTGGGGTAAGGCACTGGTCAAGTCTTTACTATGAGGAGTAGGAAGAATAGACCACTGTTACAATCAAGAGTGTATTTCACAATGGGTAACCCTGCATCTTCCCTGCTAGAGCCATGAGAGCATCTTCTTTGCTCTTACTATGAGGACTTGGTAGGATTCCTGGGAGTAAGTCCATAGGAGTCTCTCACACTCACACTGGTCCACACTCCAATAATCCAGTAATTCAATAATAATTCAATTGCAATTGAAATGTTACTACCATACATGACTCTGATGACTTCTGCTTCAGGATTTGTCTCTCCAGATTCAGTGTGTGATTTACTCATGGACCTTAGTTCTTCAAGGAGTCAAAAAAAAAATTACTGATTTTCAATGTGTTCAATTTATTTTTTCCTTATTTTAAGGATAGGATAGTGGCTTCTGATTTCATTACAAATTGAAGAAGAAACCAGTCACATCCATTCAATTTTTTATTTCAGTTATTATAATTTTTAGTTTCAAAATTTCTATTTGATCCTTCTTTACATCTTCTATTTCTTTGTTGAGACAGACAAACAGCTTGTTTGTTTCAAGAGTATTTGCAATTGCTTATTGATGCATTTTTATGATGGCTACCTTAGAATTGACATCAAATAATTCTCACATCTTTGTGTTGACATCTCTTAATTGTATTTTCTTACTAAGTTTGAGATATCTTTGCATGACATGAGTTTTTATTGAATGTTTTGGGTATTATGTTACAAGACTCTGGATCTTATTTAAATTTTGTGTTTTAACAAGCTTCCTCTCACACCTCTCCACTGAGTGAAGGAGGTGAGTGTACTTTATCACCATTGCCAAATGACAGGAGAAATCCAGATTCTTCATTGGCCTCCATTGACATAAGTTACAGTAATATAGTGTTCTCAATAGGTCTCTGCGGATACCACACTGGCCATTTCTTGGGTCCTAATGTCATTGATTTGTGTGTCTTCTTCTCCCAATTGCCTTATATTTGTTGTGTTTATAACATCTAGACTTTTACATTTCTTCAATAAAACATTCTACTTATTCACCAAAATAACTAAATTTAAACAAGCCTTACCTTAAAAAAAAATTGAAAAGATTTAGTTCCTAATTTTTTTTTTGAGAGAGAGAGAGAGAGAGAGAGAATTTTAATATTTTTTTAATTTTCTTAGTTTTCGGCGGACACAACATCTTGGTTTGTATGTGGTGCTGAGGATGGAACGTGGGCCGAACGCATGCCAGGCAAGCACACTACCGCTAAGCCACATCCCCAGCCTAGTTCCTAATTTTTTAATGAAACCAGTAGCACCTTAAAACTACATACAAAGGTTAGAAAACTTAGACTAACATTCCTCATGAACATAAATACAAAAATCCTTTACAGAACATTAGCAAATTGATGTTGACAATTTATCAAAAATGTAATGCACCATGACTGAGGAATGTTAAGTTGATTTTACACTTAGAAATTAATCAATAAACTTGGGAATAGTAATAGACTAAAATACCTAATATGATTTTAAAATGTACCAAAACACTCACTTGAAAAAATTAAACATCAATGTGAAAATCTTCAGAAGACTTAATATAGGAACTTTAATCTGATTAAGAACAACTATTGCAAAGATATAGCTTACATTTCAATGATTGAATATTTTCCCATTAGAAACCATCAAGAACCAACCAAGGATTTCTTCTCTCAGCAATGTTATTCAATATTATACTGGATTTCATAGGTGCTACCAAAAAGCAAGAAGAAATGGAACATAATGATTAGAGTAAGGAAATACCTCTACAAAAACTAGATAGCAAGCTACAGATTTAGAGAAAATGTTCAAAATACATATCTCTTACAAAACACTTGCATTTATCATATACAAATAACTTGTACAAAATCAATAATAAGAAAAATCAACCTAAATTGGACAAAAGCTTCAAATACACATTTTACAAAAGATTTACAAATGACAAATATACAGAAATATATTAAAGTTCATTAGTTATCAAGGAAATGCAAATTAAAACATTGTTGAAGCATTCTACTTACTATTGGAATATCTAATTTAAAGAAGACTGACCTTACAAAACAATTGAAGAGAATATAGAGCAATTTGAACTCTCCCATGATACAAATAAGTGTATAACCAATATAACTAGAAAATAAGTTGTAGTTTTTAAAAGATTTTAAAGATTTTAATTATGCTCTTATTAGCTCAAGAGAATTTAGAAGCATATATTAGACAAGTTTAAAATGTAATTTTTTTATAGCAGCTACATTCAAAATTGTCCCCAAATGGAAACAACCTGTTGTGGACATCAGCAACAATAATGTGGAACCTTCATATAAAATTTTATTTCAGTGTCAAGATTTATGATGTCACATATATAAAGTAGGAAAAATATAACGATCATATTATGAAGTTTTCTGGGAGAGAAAGGACAAAAGATTCAAAAGAGACGAAAAAGAAGAGTTTATGGTTGATAGAGGGTGGTATTAAGGTGAGGATTCCTGTGTGTGAGCCAAGGCTTGTATAATTTGAAATTCCTACTTGCACCTGGACTTTTTCTTCATTCTCCTAGATGTGGGGCATGAGAGTAGAAAGAGGAGTAAGACTTGAAAGTTTTCAGCAGTTACATTAAAATGTGAGGTCAGTATAATACAACTCAAATGTCCATCAAAAGCCACTATATAAAGTGAGTGCAGTATACATGCATAATAGAGTAGTATTCTTTTTTTAATAGCAGGCTCTTTTAATGCAGGAGAACATAGATAAATTTCAACATTATTTTTTAAAAATATTTTTTTAAGCGAAAGAGAGAGAGAGAGAGAGAGAGAGAGAGAGAGAGAGAGAGAGAGAGAATTTTTTTTCCCCCAGTGGACACAACATCTTTGTTTGTATGTGGTGCTGAGGATCAAACCCGGGCCCCACGCATGCCAGGGGAGCGCGCTACTGCTTGAGCCACATCCCCAGCCCTCAACATCATTTTGTGAGCAAAAAAAGGCATTTTTATGAAATTCTAAAATGGGCAAAATTAACCTAAATTAACATAAAACATCAGTGATTACTTGGACTTGGGGAGAGGAATTTTTTTCGATGGAAATATTCTACATTTTTATTATAATGTTGACCACATACTTGAATATATTTGCAAATATGTGAAAATTAACACTAGAAATAGCTACATTTAGTTATATGTAAATTATATGTCAATAAACTTGATTAGAAAAAGAGGAACTTTATAAATAAAGAAAAAACAATGATGTATTAAAGGCTTAGCCTTACAAATTGTAATTGAAAAGGATTTATATTTTGATCAAATTTAGAAAAAAAATGTATGAATCAAAGTGTTTGGTTTAAATCCTAATAATGAATTACAAGCTGGCAGTTTAATTTGAGAAAGTTACTTTATATCAATGTGCCTCTTTTCTACTTCAGTAAATGGAACAAGTAATAATCATTACCTCAAGAGTTATTGTGGGGCTGGGGATGTGGCTCAAGCGGTAGTGCGCTCGCCTGGCATGCATAAGGCCTGGGTTGGATCCTCAGCACCATATACAAAGATGTTGTGTCCGCTGAAAACTAAAAAGAAATAAATAAATATTTTTTAAAAAGAGTTATTGTGAGTACTAGCTGAATGTACTAAAGTACTAGAATAATGAAGAGATAAACCATTGTTAAATGTTAGCTTTATTATTTTTTACAAGCATCCAGGGAAACAATGCTTTCATAAACAGTTGCTGGAAATATAATTGCATTGTTTTTTGAGGTCGCAGCATACAAAATCCCTAAAATATACTTAGGCATTTGATCAACAATTTCATCTCTGGGAATGCATGCTACACAATTAACTATGTATGTATGCAATGAATTTTTCCCAAGGATATATAATAACTTAATTGTTTATAGAAGGAGAAAAAGGAAGGAACACAAAAACTCACATTTCTAGTTATGAGGCATTAAGGTGTATTCACACACCATAGCTTAGAAGGAAATAAACATTTGCATACAGCAACATACACTATATATTAGTGGAGAAGCAATTCAAATTAATGATTGTTGATAAATTAATACAAGAATTATTGTATACATTACAGCAAAAATACAAAATGCTAAAACAAACAATATAAGAAATATTAGGACTGAAAAGGACAATCATATCCATATGGAAATAAAATAGAACCATATCTATAAAAAATTCTAACTCTGACACTTGTTAACTTTACGATCATCAGTTTTTTAGAGCTTGTTTTCTCAAGTGTTACAATAGGTCAACTATGTGATAAAATGTACATTCACATAATATATTTTTGTGAATACTTCAGTCATATTGATGGAACATGTTAGGTGATGAATTAATGGTAATTGTTATTATTCAAATTACTTAACTTAATAAGTCACTTAAATGAGTAGATTAATATGATTTTTTTGGCTAGTAAAACTAAATATGATACAGATAAAAAACTTAGCAAAAATTTAGGAAGCCCTATGAAAATCTCTTCATAACTCTAAGTGGATATTTGATGAAATATTTGGACCATTAAGTTGAAAAAATAAGTAAACATGTCTATAAAATTTTTGAGGAAAAATGAGACAAAATGATGGATATTACAATATATTTTAAAGACACAATAATTTTAACAATGTGACTATGGAAAAAATAGCCAAGTCATTGGAATGAGAATTTATAATGAAAACATATCTTTATTTACTCAAATTGATCTAGATGAAGATAAGTGTATAAGAAGTTAATATGAGGTAAATTAAAATCGATGATAAATCATTTCCTTAACATAAAATATCAGGGAAGTGAATAAGTATTTGAAAAACTAGTACTTTATTTCATAACATAACTAAAAAATATATTTCAGATCAAGAAAATAATTGAATTGAAGAACAAGAAAAAGATCAATATCTATCTGTTATCTAAAAATTTCCATAGCTTCAATGAATAGAAAAAGTAACAAAAATATCAACCAGACATCAAAATATCTATGATCAAAATACAATAATCCCCATATATGAAATCAGGAGACAAAAAGTGAGAAATATCTAAAATACCTGCAATGAGTATGAGACTTGATTTTTTTTTGGAGACTTGATATTCTTGATGTATATATTTTCATGTATGTTGTTTACCTTAAAACCTTTTTTTAAATTTTTTTCAAATCACTTTAAATTATTTATAATGTTTTTAATTAATTAATTTATTTATTGGATCTAATTTGTTAGACATGACAGCAGAATGCATTTCAATTCAGAGTACACATATGGAGCACAATTTTTCATTTCTTTGGTTGCACACAAAATATGAGTCACACCATTCATGTCTTCTTACATATACCTAGGGTAATGATGACCATTTCATCCCACCTTCTTTCCTACTCCCATGCTCCCTCCTCTACCTTCTATCCTCTTTGCCCTATCCAAAGTTTCATGCTCTCCATCCCACTCTTATTATGGATCAGCATCCACTTAGCAGAGAAAACATTTGGTCTTTGCTTTTCTGGGATTATCTTATTTCACTTAGCATGATATTCTCCAACTCCATCCATTTACCTGCAAATACCGTGATTTTATTCTCTTTTAATGCTGAGTAATAATCCATTGTGTATATACCACAGTTTCTTTATCCATCTAGGTTGGTTCCACAATTTAGCTATTGTGAATTGTGCTGCTATAAATATTGAAGTGGCTGCATCACTGTAGTATGCTGATTTTAAGTCCTTTGGGTATAAACGAGGAGTGGGATGGCTGAGTCAAACGGTGGTTCCATTCCAAGTTTTCTGTGGAATCTCTACACTGCTTTCTAGATTGTTGTATCAATTTGCACTCCCACAAGCAAAGTAAGAGTGTGCCTTTTCCCCTGACATCCTAGCCAACACTTGTCTTGTAAAATGTTTAGTAGATTTTATGATTTGATAAGAACAAATAATTTGATGAACAATCAATAACCAAACTTATCTATGAAAATGAGATGATTTTGTAGAAGTGACAGAATTTAAATATTCTTAACTTAAATGGCAAACTAAGTACAGAATCCCACAAATAGTTTAATTAAGTGTTCTTACTCTATGAATATAAGTATTTTCAAGTGCATATAAATTAAAAAGAAAAGAGAATCTAGGAATAGTAGAATAAGAAAAAAATGTTGATAAAAACAAGTACAATTGATATTGAAAAAACCAAACCTCATTTTGTAATAAAATGAATGAAAATTTTAAAAAGTTCCAGTCTTGCTCAGAATAGCAAATCTACTCTGATTGCCTCATCATATTGATGGGTAGGTCTGATGTTCACTCATTACCTAAGGGGCAATAATGATAGTTATTAGAGTGTTCCCTCATGAAATATGAATAAAACTTTATGCACAAAGTTATTTGCAATAGAAATAGATATAATGTTAAATATTGTACTTCATGTCCTACATTACAAATAAACAAATGTGACATTCTTCAAAGCTGAACTCTTATCCAGAAATTAAGTTATTTTCTCAAAGATTTTTGAGGATATTGAATGTAATAATTATAAGTGAAAAAAAGATAAAACCATTATGTAATTTTAACTATGAATTATTAAAGTGCTTATAGAAAAAAGACTAAAAAGTGGGTATGATTATGAGTATTGTTTTCTGATAATTTTTGTTATTCCAAATGTTATATTGCATTTCAGTAAAAGTTATTTCATAACAATTGTTTTATAACAGTGCAAAATGTGCTGTCTGTAAAAATTCTTTTGTTACGATCATCAAATTTAGCTTTGGTATATTATAAAACATTGTTGGTCATTTGTACAAATAAATTGCTTTACTTTGGACTTATAAAACGATGGACTATGAGTATGTTAAATATCTCTTTGGCTGAACAATTCCAATAAGTTTTCATGTTACTTTTTAAAAATTTGGTTTGTATTTGTGCTTAACATTAAAAAACAAAATTCCTGATTTACTCTTTCCTCCTACACTGGAGAACACAAAGTCCTACAATGTGGAGGAGACAGGAAACTATTTGGAATTATCTTTTCAAGATGACAGAATTTATTGTTTTAAAATTTTTTTCTGAAACATTTCATTGGGTGGATACTATTTTAATGCTAATACAGTGCCAACTGTTGGTTTTTAACATTGCTTTGTTTCTTGTCATTTTTTATTTGTTTCATCATGGTATAGTCAGATTGGAGGACAGTTTCTCAACTCTTTAGTGTTACATTGTAACATGAATTGCTGCTTGATGAGAGAGTTCTCTAAAATGTCATTAGCAAAATTGATCTTTAAATAATATTCAAATTTTGAACTGATGAAAACATTCAGAATAAATGTCAGAAATGATTAAAAGCATATTAAAGTCTTGTAACTTCATCTTTAAGTATACTTTAAAATAAAGTCAATATAAAGAGTAATTTCATTAAAAATTAATGGTAGGGAGCTTGGAAAATACCGTGTCAGAGTTTCAAATAGTGATCCTGTCTTCTTTGAGACACTGTTGTGCCAGAGGCCAATAACTATTATTGTTTACATATGAAACACTACTTCATTAGCTATAAATCCACATACTTTTCCCATATTCATTAGTAATAATAGATGTTTGCTACAGGCATGTTAATTCATGTGCTGCTTAAACCACTCAGAAGGATCTATATCACTTTCCTCAGTATTTTTTTCTATTTTGGTGTCTTCTCCATCTTTTTATTACTTGGACTTTAGTTCCATGTTTTGTGTATTTTCCCAAACAAGAAAGTCACCTGATAAAAAAATTACCTTAATCTTCTTTGTAGTCAACAGGGCAGCTTCCACTGAAAGAGTCACAGAAAACACTAGAAATTGGAAATAAGAAATGTAGACCAGTAATAAATGGTATTCGATTTGCCTTTATGATTTGCCTAATACTTTGTTCACTGGTTTATATGTATTCATTTTTTTAATCTTCAGATTTATTCCATGAAGTGAAAAGTTTAGGAAACTGATGCCTACAGAGGTTATAAAACTGATTCAAATTAGGTGGTAGAGGGACATGTTTGCCTGGAATGCAACTGTTTGGCTTCAGAACTCACACTGTTAATCACTATACTATGAAGAGTCTCAGAGGTTAGCTGAAAGCTTACAAACTACCCAGTGCTTTGTTGATCTTTTCATCAGAAAGGTTGAACCTATCACAGACAAAATTAATGGTTCATTCCTAAGTATGTTAGTCTCATATTCTGGCTGGAAACAGGATCCCTATGTTGAAATTGTGGAATATACCCAGTTCCCAGGCAGGAGACGAAGGATTCATCATGATTCAATGAAAGTATTCATCAGGAAGTATTCACTATCAGGTGAATGTCTCACTGGCTATTTAATAGTGTAATTAAGTGTGGTGATTACACATAATATATGCAGCAAAATCACAATAGGGATGCATAGAAAAACACAAGTTATTTTGGTCAATATGTGTGATAGAATTAAATGGTAGAAAAATTATGGTTTCTGAATTACAATCACAGATCTTGTTTATTTACATTGTGAATTAGTACAAAATACTCCCAACAAACTTTAGTTTTCTCATGTACAACAAGCTCACGATGCCTAGTCATGATGATTGTTATAAGGATTATTGACACTAATTTGAAAGCATCTACCTTGGCATCTCACACACAATAAATTTTGGTTATTATTATTTATATTGTATGGAAGAGTATGCTAAAATTATGTATGTGAAAAATGAATACATTCATTCCATCATTCATTCAACAGATAATTATACAGTGCCTAGTCCATTCTAGGTGATGAAGGGAGACTTGTTTTCACAGAAAGCCTACAGGTCGGAGAAATCTTGGAGTAATAGACATACACCTAAATCAAGTCATTTATAGCTGACTTGTCCCAAGCAAAAATTGACAAGCAAGATCTGCTTGAGAAAAGTTAAAAGCTAAATTTAAGGCTTAAAAAACAATAAAATATGGTATTTATGAGTAAGAATTTTTTTTAATTTTAAGGTTAAAATTAAGTTCAAGTAATTCTTAATTAACTTTAAAATAAATTTTAATTAATTTTTGTGTATTTTTTTCTGAAATGGGTTAATCATTAAAAAATAAAGCCAAATGATTTGAAATCTAGATGATTAATGGTTGAAGATCTTTAACATATAGATAAGGTATATTATCTGATCTAAGATGATCCTCACAATATCAGTGATTTGACAAAATAGTTGCTTATATTTTGCACATGTACAGACCAATATAGGTATTTTGGTGGGATAATGAAGGAATCTAGGCTCTTTGAATAACCATACCATCTTCAAACACATGACTTCAAAAAGCCACTGTATATTGGGGAAGAACATGGAACACAGCACATGGAAATTTATACAAACATCCCTGGAAGTGATAGATCTTATTCCATCCACATTATATTAGTTAGAATTTCCTAAAAGGGGAATATGGACTAGATCAGGGACACTCAAATTGTGGTTTAGGGACTGACTACTCATCTACAAACTATTTGTTACTGATCCTAAATAAGATGAAGAGCTTGTTCTGATGTAGATACTATGTCACTAAGGACATCCGAATTTAGTAACAATTTTCTTATTGAAGAAAGTAGTGTTGATTTGCATTCTGTTGCAAACTTCTAGCAGAGGTCTGGCATGTTGAGTAGCATTAGAATAACTGTGTGCCAAGGACAAAGAAACAACTTTTGTAACCAATAGCTAGTCTCTGCTACACCCAAATATGTAATTCATGTAGATGTATATTGAGAGGCAGTTTTACTGCTACCTACTTGTCCTAATCTAGTGAGAGAGCTCAGTTATAGACACAAATTACAGAGAGAAGATTAATTACTTATAGATAGCAAGGGACAAAAGAGCTTTGGATTCATTGTGAGCTGCTCTCCCAAGACTCAGGAAAGCTGTTTGGGATGATGGTGTCTCTACTGCATGTAGCCCATCTACATCATAACTGAGGGATCCCTAAAAACAGCATTTCCAGGATTTTATATTCCAGGGCCACATGACTTGCTGGGTTAAAGCACTAAAAGATACTTTCTTTCTAGGGAGGGAAGGTCTGGGCAGTCTTGGCTGTTCCTTTCTTTCATAAATGTTGCATTAGTGGTGCATTCTATAGTTATTTTTGAGCACTAAAAAAGTAAAGGAAGGGTACCTGGCATGGTGGGGCATGCCTGTAATCCCAGTGGTTCAGGAGGCTGAGGCAGGAGGATCACAAGTTCAAAGCCAGTCTCAGCAAAAGCAAGGCACTGAGCAACTCAGTGAGACCCTGTCTCTAAATAAAATACAAAATAGGACTGGGGTGCTGGGGTTGTGGCTCAGTGGTATAGCACTTGCCTAGGATGGTGTGAGACACCAGGTTTGATCCTCAGCACCACATAAAAATAAATAAGTAAAATAAAGGTCTATCAACAATTAAAAAATTAATTTTTTTAAATGAAGCCCCAGATGTGGCTTAATGGTCTAGTACCCCCAAGTTCAATCCCTGGTAACCCCCCCCCAAAGAAGTAAATGAGAGGGAAATACAGTAAATGTAATACCACCTGAAGAACTGTCCCACATGTATTTCTGAATGATGATTAAGTGTGTTTTTAAAGAATCTTTAAGAGCCTATTGATATTATAATCTGTTATCTCAATGAAAAAAATATTGTGAGAAACAAGTCTCTATAATGTTCATTGAAAATATGAAGGCAAGAACAAATAAGAACAATTTAAGACAAATGATAATATAGGCTAATGTAATAATCCACACTGTAAGTTTTCAGAGTCAAATTTTACTATCATTGTAACAAGTAGCAATCACGTGACACACATCAAACTCATTAGATAAGTACACTCAGCGAACTCTTTTTAAATCTAAAGAAGTGAGATTTTTGATGCTAAGAGTTTCAAACAAAAATTATGAGACTTGGAATGAGGAGTTTTACATTCTTTAGTTGTGTAGATAAATGACTATGTGATACTGAATAAGGACTGAACATTACCAGGAAGACTGATGGAATTAAAGCTGTCAAATACATTTTAATTCTTTTGCAACAACACAGCTATTGGGAGGATTCAGAAGCCTGATTTAGGTCCTAAGAACGCTACGAACAATAAGAGATTTCTACTGAAGACTGAAGGATAAGAGCCACAAATGAAGCCAATATTTGCTATACTTCAACTACATTATTTATTAGGTTATTTATGTTGTTAAAATAAATTTTCTTTTGGAGACTCCAGGCATGACTATGATGAAGTAGACCAATGGGTAGATGTGCAATAAGGTATGGATAACTGAACAGGAAAAACAAGGAAAAGTGAGATGATTAGAGAGTGACTTCATGTTTGAAGGAAACATTTAAAACATAATGAGTCCTTGTTTAATGTTAGCACAAAGCACATTTCAAATTTAAATGTCTTTTGGATTAGTCACTCTTTTGAGTAATCTGCAAGCTGTTTCTTTCTTTAATGTGGACAATCAAGAGTTTTTCTGGATTGCATATTGTACCATTATGTGACCTATTCACTTAAGCATAGAAATGGACCAGCATGGTAATACTTGAGAGATTCTACCATACACATCATAAACAAGGGTGGATGCAATACATCTAAAGGGGCACATGTGATCTATACCATATAGGGAAAAGCCAGTGTAGCTGCAGATGGAATTAATGAAACAGGATTTAGGATGTGCATGCATATGTTTGACATTCCTCTTTAAAACATCTCATATGGAAAAGGCAGTCTGTTTTGGTTACTCTACCTTTGATATACTCAGTGAATTCAAATCTAGATTATAGAGCATTCACATTGATCATTTAGAATGAAATGTATCTCTTGGTTTCTTTGTGATATTTTTAAGGTATCTTTATATGTATATATATTCTTGCAAACTACTGTTTCAAAAGCTAAGATTCTAGTGTTAGCTCTGCCACTATATGAGCAAATCATTTTGCCACTCAAGATGTTGGTTTCTTTATCTGTAAAACAAATTGGTTCAAATAGATGCACTGTCATACATGTTATCCTGTTTTAATCAGAGCACCAAGGATTTCCTGGTTTGTGACTGACAGGTAGGAATCCAAAGAATCACATGAAGGCAGAAAGACAGACCTCAATGGTGATAATAAAATATTTTCTGAGTGTCAGTAACCACCCACACAATACCCAGGCATTAAATGAGAAGCCCCAGAGCCATGCTTTATTCTCCATCTTCAAGTGTAATTTATTTCCTTTGACTTATTGGGTAGAATGGAAATAACTTGAGTGACTTAAAGCAAAGTCACTTGGATTTTTTTTGGCTATGCAATTTCAAACAAGTTACTTAAACTTTTTGAGCTTCAGGTTGTCTCTTTGTGTTGGAGTTCATTCTATACCACACTTCAGCTCTACTTTTTTTTTTTTTTTTTTTTTTGACTCCTTGCCTGGAGAAATGGAACATCACTTAGTTCCTTTCCTTCAAGGCTCACCTGTTGCCTTCTCCACAATCAGTTCTTGCTCTTATTCTTCTACTATAACTGCTTTTGTTCCTCCCTGAAACCACACAAAGCTAAAAGGCTTATCTTCTGCAACACTTATCCTGAAATATTGTGATTTAAATATAACTGGTAAAAATTTTAAGAGCTCAAAAGATAACTGCCTCATGAGTGAAATACTTCACTGATTTTCCAGTCTTTCTTCTTCCTTTCTTAAGTGCCCCAGTGGAGCTGAACTCCTTTTATAGTTTCACTTGATAGTTAGAATATCTCAATAACCAGAGCTTCTCAAACTCTGGTCTCAGCACGCTTTTACACCGTCAGAAACAATCAAGCAGTCTGTGGAATTTGTATACCTGGATTATATGGGTTGGCATTTACTTTATTATTATAAGTGAAAACTTAGAAAATGTTTTAACTAAGCATGGTGGTGCAAGCCTGTAATCACAGAAACTCTTGAGGCTAAGGCAAGAGAATAACAAGTTCAAAGTCAGCCTCAGCAAAAGAAAGGCACTTAGCAACTCAGTGATACCCTGTCTCAAAATAAATTACAAAGTAAGGTTGGGGATGTGACTCAGTGATCAAGTACTCCTGAGTTCAATCCTGGGTACAAAAAGAAAAAGAAAAAGAAAATGTTTTACTAAAGAATAATTATTTTCTAAGGCTCAGAAATACAAAGAACCAATTTTTTGGTTTGTCAATTTTTTCAATTATTTCTTTTGTTTCAATTTCATTGATTTCAACTCTGATTTTAATTATTTCCTGTATTCTATTGCATTTGGTTGATTTGTTCTTCTTTTTCTAGGGCTTTGAGATATAATGTTGGGTCATTTATTTGTTTACTATTCTTCTTTGAAGGAATGCATGGATGCAATGAATTTTCCTATTTTTAATCTCCCCCTTGATATCTTTCACAACTCATTGTTCATTTAATAGCATATTATTTAGTCTCCAAGTGTTGGAGTAGCTTTTATTTTTCCATTGCTTTCTAATTTCATTCCACTGTGGTCTGATAGAATGCAGGGTAGTATCTATACTTTTTTTTTGTATTTACTAAGTGTTGTGTTGTGACATAATATATGGCCTATTTTAGAGAAGGATTCATCTGCTGCTGAGAAAAAAAAGTGTATTTGCTCGTTGATGGATAATATACTCTCTATCAGTTAAGTCTAAGTTATTGATTGTAAAAGTCATGTGTTACTATAATAAAAATTTCTTGATGTCTGGTTTAAGAAAAGACAGTAAGATTTGGCTCCTGCATTCACTTGTGATGTATTGTTTTGATTGTTATGTATAGTAAAATTCTGTACTCTCAAAATATGAAGCTATGGAAAGGAGTTTTTTAGTAGCCTTAGATAGATAATTGTCAATATTTTCTTTGATATTACACCAATACCCAACAGTGGCCATTTCTTAAAACTTTATTTTGATGTGGAGTGTGAAATTACATCATTACACTCTTACAACTCTGTTACACTAAAATCTATTAGTCTATCTGGTACTATGAATAAATCTTTCCAACTGTATGATGCTGTAACATTAGGTATTTATCATTTGAAAAATGCTTATCAATACTGGAGTTATACAGAACTTCCAAATGCTTTATAATACCATTATCAAAAACTGACATTCATTAATACTGCCATCCAAGAAGCATGAAGTATTGGCAAAGAAGCTCAGACTGCCTGATGTAAGTTTTTCAAAATTTTCTAATATTGTTAAAGAAATTATATTATATCATCAGCAGAAGATATTTTTATTTGTTTTAAAGCAACAGGCCCCTTTGGATAATTTTCAAAAAAATGTCTGCCAAATATCCATATCTGAATGACCATAGATTGCCTAGTAGTTGTTCTTTCCAATAAAAAATGATATCAACCTATTCCTCCTGTGTCTACTCTTGCCACATGCACTTATAAACAAGAAAAATTGTTTTTTATATACAGTATGTTACATAGAGATTGGCATAGATACATGCTATATTTTGAATATATACTGAATAGATAGATCTCACTTATCCTGATTGTATCAGTTGTCTCACTGCCTAGTGCTGAAGTGTCCAATTCAAAGTCATTCTCTATGTTAATATACATAGACTGACATGCACAAACACCTATATACAATATATCTAGCTATATTAACACTGATATTTATCACATATGTAGCAACATTTACTAAAAGGAGGAAAATTGCTCAGAAAAGTGTTTTTCCTGTAAGAATCTCTATCTGTTTACGTTCTGTAAAAGCCTCAAGCACACATAACCCTGACATATTTAAGTTGAACGTTACAGAAAAGTTGCTTCTTAATGTTTAATTCTCACAACTCTTGAAAAATCTGGACATTTATTTCAATTTTTTAATTAGAAAAAAGAAGTGATCACTTTAACAATGAGAAGCTGTAACTCATGAGTGAGGATAATTGATACATATAATCATCTGGGTCAATTTGTGTCTGTTCTTCAGTTTAAATTTACAGAAAAATCTGGTGATTTAATTCCAAAAGCATGTAGATATTATGCTGAGTGTGATTTTTTTTTCCTGGGCGTTTCTGTAGATGTCAGTAGAGTAAAATGCAGAACTAAAACAACTGAAGAATTTGATCAATACAGACAAGCATACTGATTTTTTTTCCTGTTAAAACATTTTGGATACTTAATTTAGAAAATTGACTCCTTTCTTTTTACTTCATTGTTCATTCTAGTATTACAGACAAAGCATAAATGTCTTATAGCTATTATTATTTTGGGCTAAAAGAGTACAGAGTAGGAATAATGTTGATGCTGGTGTGTGTGTGTGTGTGTGTGTGTAGTTTCTCTCAAAGATTATATAAGGCAACACTGGTCTGAAATATTTGTAAATACAATCTAGAATTTATTTGTCTAGAAAGTTAGGCTGGGAGAAAGATTGCTCACTTCAATAAAATTTAAACATCATGTGCTAGGTTAGGAATGTGTTTTTTAGGTCTTAGGTAAATGATATTTTCAAACTCTACATAGTTCATCTTTCTTAGAGAATACACTTTTAGTGACAGCATCAGGAGAGTTCTCAACCCATTCATCATATTCTGATTTCATCTTTACCTCCTAGAATTGAGCTATTTGAAACTAAAATTTTGCTGATAAGTGAATCATGAGATGGACTGGATATTGATAAATGTAAAGAATGTAAGAACAGCACTCAAACTTCTTATTTTCCTTTACATCTCATGAATGTTTTAAAAATGTGACTCAATCTTAACTTTATATTAACACTTGTTAAAACCATGGAACCCATAGCAGTAAAGAATTAAATATATTAAGGTTTGAAACACACTTGCACTTTAAAAATTTTTTTTAACTTTTATTTTTACTGAATTTAATTTATTTTATTGTAAATTGACAGATTATAGCTGTATTTATGAGATACAAAGGGATATTGTGGTTTATGAATGTATTGTAGAATAGCTAGTCAAGCTAATTAACAAGTTGTGGCCCTTTTTTGCTATACACTTTCAGACAAGTTATTCAAACTTTTTGAGTTTGTAAGATAGGAACAGAAATACATTGTGAAGACCAGAAGAAATATTTGTCTCAGTACACAATATAGACTTCTTGAACAGAAAAACATTTGGTAAATATTACTATTTTCCCTTGTATTTTCCAATAATATGTCAGGTAAAATAATACTCCCAATTAAGTTGAGACTATTAATCAGTGTCAACCATTAATAATTGGAATTTCAGGATAGCAATGGGGCTAAAATACTGGGAAATATACCCAATTGTCACAGGATTTGAGACAGGAGTTGTCACAGGAATTTGTTCCATTAATAGGAATGAAATGACATTTTTTTGTTTGGTGACTTTCTGATGTTGCAGAATTACTCTTCTAATTAAGTGGCAGTTACTGCCATTATGCATCATTATTTTAAATGGAGTATCTGGAAGATGTCTCAAGTAGACAGTTCTCTCAATTAAGTGTGTCCTATAGGTTAATAGGAATCACTTCCTCCCCCTTGAATAATACTATTTGGAAAAAATACTGAGGGCCCAATCATTAAAAGGTCAAAATTATACTTCTCAGTGAACGGTCCATTAAGCGGAACTGGGAAAGTTTGCCATGACTTCTTTGTTGTCGGTGGGGCTGTAAATCAATTGAGACATTACATTCTGTGTTACAGTGTAAGGTATAAGTTGAGGCAAAATAATTCACAGAGAGATCCACAATACTATTTAAAAAGAGCTCAAAGTCTAGCAGTTCTTATAATAAGTCACCATATTATAAGGCTGGCTACAATTTATAAAATATATATATTTTTAATTTTAAATCTTCAGACAAGATAGAGAAAAAAGAAGATTGAGATGATAAATTCTAGAGGCAAAAAAAAAAAAACACTTCACAAAAGAATGGTGAGCTTAAAATAGTCACATTATCTAAAGTACAAAACATTTTGCAGGATGACAATAAACATCAAGACACTGGAAAATCTTTTTGGCTGTGGAGGAGACTTTGAATACTCCCCGACTGCTACTTCTGCCACTAAGTCTGCAGTTACTGGAAACCTGGGGTTACATGCACAAAGTTTATAGATTACAAATGTCTCAGCCAAAAATATTGGATGTATGCAAGAGCCAGGGTTTTACCTGATTTTACTACCTCAATATGCTAACTTATACTATTCATGGGCTGAGAAAAAGTCACAGAAGGCAAACAAATCTTGGTCTTCCTGACTTATGATACATACAGCCTCAAATTCTTTGGCTGAAAGGATTGAACGTTGTCAGAAACAAGTACTAGTAAGAAAGACTTTAAAAGAGAAATATTTGTATTTTTTTAAATCCCAGAAACAATTGTGTTTCATCGGGGCACACATAGAACAAGAAAATATAAAGGAAGAAGTTAGAACATTGTTAATGAAATTTTGCCACATACTCCAAGAAAAATCATAAGATAATTGCATTGTTTAAATATCAGTTCATAGTCAGGAGTAGATATAATAAAAAATTTAAAAATAGCCATTCATTTATAACGGATTCATAAAATTAGGTTTTATGTTATTAAAGGAATGTGCTAACATTACTTGTGACATTAACATTCTTAATGTTTTTCTTATGTGCCTCTTAGGAACTCAATAATGAGTCCTGTGGATTCATTTGTAAGCACCCTTAATATGCTTGTGATAATATTTTTATAATATCCATAATTTTCTTTTCTAAAAAGAAAATATGCCATTTTTCCTAGTTAAAACCTGTTAAACAATCTTTGTCTTTTCCCTGGGTAAATTTAAGCTTTTCTAATTCACTAGGCAATGAAGATTCTTTATTGGCATATGGTTTCTTTGTCAAAATATGCACATACATATGCTTGATGAGCAGGATGTAAACAGAGAATAGTATTGCAAGGTCTGTTGAATAAGCAAGATCAGTATCCTGTGGAATGGGAGATTCTAATCTCTAGTTCAGATGAATCTTGACACCTGAGTTGGAGCACTGTAGTGGGTGGCTTAATTGAAAGCTTCAGGGAAGTGAAAAATGGAACCCAAACCTAAGTCCCCAACCTCTGACTTAGAGTCATATTCTCAACATCATGCTCAATGGAACCATCCATAGAGCCTAATATGGTGTCAGGAATGGAGAAGCACGGTGCTAGTGAGAGAGATGTGCTTACTGCTCAGAACCCACCTCATGGGAGGATGTTCCTTGTCTGTCAATAGACAGTCTTCCCCTATCCAGCCCTTCAGGATTCACCTCAGCTACAGAGGACCATCTGGACTGGTGTCACAATTTCCCAGAGCAGCTCACATCCAACAACTGGTCATGGTGAGATTAGAAAATGTCCAGTTCAGATCCAAGTTACATAATTCTGAGGGCTATTCTAACTTCAGATCTCACCATGAGGTTGACCACAGTTTCTTGGGGCCTACTTCTAGATTTCCTCTATAGCCCTTTCTGCCATCTCCCTTTCCATTGCACCTGTGCTAGTCCCTAAAAACTCTGCTTCTAGAGACCTTAGTCTACAATAAGCATATTACAAATTTTTGATTGTCTCAGCTTCCATTATCTCTATTTGCTCCTTTACTTTGATGGTATTTGTTTTGTGTCTAATGGCTTTTGCAAGATATCATTTTAAGTGTCCAAAGATATTAGTCTTTCTCCTTGAATCATGTGGCAAATCTTGTGTTCTAAGGGCAGACAATTTTTGGTTATATGATATTATTATGAAACTTGCACTTTGTAGGACCTGTACTTAGTTGCACTTATGACAGTATAACCCATAAAGTTACTTATTTTGTTAAAGAGAAGCATTTAATTGTGTTTAAAGGGTAAAATAGCATTGTGTTTATTATTTTAGGAAGTTCTGGAATTAAGCTACTTGCATTTGATCCTAGCTTCTATGACAAAATTTATTACAATTTTTGATGCTTTGACATAACTGATCCATCAATATTCACCTGTGCCATTCTGAAAGACAATGTAGAAAGAAAATCTAAATGAGAACCCTAAAAAATAGCTCAGTGTTCTTTAATTTTGCGTATTATGTATTTTTTCATAATAATTATATTCCTAACATCTATTTTGAACATGTTTTTTATTAGTGTATAAGAGCTATACATACTATTGGATTCCTTTTGACATAATAATGCATAAATGAAATATAATTTGCCCCACTTCAGTCCCTAGTACTTCCTCTTTCCCTCTCCTCCTCCCTTCCCATGTTCCCCTTCCTCTACTTGACTGGTCTTCCGTCTATTTATTTTTACATTTTTAAAGTTAGAGCTTTATAGATATAAATAAAGGTGAAATTCGCTGTAGTAAATTCATATATGTATAAAGCACAATTTGGTCAATTTTATTCCAAAGTTCCTTGTTTTTCCTCTCCTTCCTCCTACCCCCTCCATCCCTTTCCTCTGCTCCACTTATCTACCTTTAATTTTTGTAGGACTCATCCCTGTATTTTTGTCCTTATTTGGGTTTTTCTCCTGCATATGTGAGAAAAACACTTAATCTTTGACTTTCTGAATATGGCTCATTTCACTTAGCATGCTGTTCTCCATTTCTATCATCTACCATCAAATGTCATAATTTCTTTCTTCTTTATGACTGAATAAAACTCCATTTATATATAAATGGGGTTTTATATTATATATATGTGTGTGTGTGTGTGTGTGTGTATATATATATATATATATATATATTACATAATATATACACATATATACATCAAATTTTATCCATTCATTTGTTGACAGGCACCTGGGCTGGTTCAATAACTTGGCTATTGTCAATTGTGCTGCTAAAAACATTGATAAGCCTATATCACTATAGTATGCTGATTTTAGTTCTTTGGGATAAAGAGCAAGCAATGGGATAGCTGGGTTACATGGTGGTTCTGTTCCTAATATTTTGATGAATCTCCACACTGCTTTCCAGAGTGGCTGTACTAATTTGCAGTCCCACTAACAATGCATGAGTGTACCTTTTCATGCACATTCTCAGTAGCATTTACAATTATGTGTTATTTTATTGATTGCCATTCTAACTAGAGTGAGAGGAAATCTCAACATAGTTTTAATTTACATTTCTCTGATTGATAGAGATGTTGAACATTTTTTTCACATATTTGCCAGACATTTACATTTCTTCTTTTGAAAAGTATCTGTTTAGTACTTTTCCCCATTTAATAATTAGGTTGTTTTTTATGTTCGGTTTTTTAAGTTCTTTATATATTCCAGATATTAATCTGAGGAATAGGTGGCAAAGATCTTCCACTCTGTAGCTCTGTCTTCTCACATTTAATTGTTTCCTTTGCTGTGCAGGAGCTTTTTAATTTGATGCCATCCAACTTATTGATTCTTGGTTGTATTTCTGCTTTTAGGGTCTTTTAGGGTCTTTAACAACTCAATATGTTGGAGTGTTGAGCTTATGTTTTCGACTAGTAGTTACAAAGTTTCTGGTCTAATTCCTAAGTCTCTGATTTACTTTTGAGTTGAGTTTTGTGCAGGTGAGAGACAGGATCTAGTTCCATTTTTCTACGTCTGAATATCCAGTTTTATCAGCACCATTTGTTTAAAAGGCTATCTTTTCCCTAATGTATGTTTTTGGTACCTTTGTTAGGTAGTAGATAACTATATCTATGTGTGTTTGTCTCTACCCTATTTCATTTATCTTCATGTCAGTTTTGATGCCAATACCATGCTGTTTTTGTTACTATAGCTCTGTGGTATAATTTGGAATTAAAACCAACTAAACAGATTTTGTCTATTTACAGATTTTTAAATCATTGAAGTATAAATTCAATTTGCACACTTACGTAAGACGGATTAATTTTTTTAGCTCTCAGAGGAAAAAAAATGCCTTTTATCACGAAGTAGAAATAACCCACTTTCATTATAACCCTTTAGGCATTGGGATTAGATTTAATTACAAATCAACCTGACATATAGTAAGGTGCAGCTCTTAAAAAAAGGAAAAGAAAATACAAAAAAACAAATTAGATATTTTAAATAGGACATTTAAAATTCAAAAATAATAGGATAATTGAAAGTCAAACCTCAAGATGGGCTTAGAAATCTATAATGCAGGGCAGAGTAGAAAGACAGTAAACTGAAAGATCAGTGTAGTACAAAAATATCTAAATGGGAAATATGAAAGAAAATATTAGAGACATGGAGGAAAATGTGAAAAATCCTAAACATAGTCCCAGAAGAAAATGAAAGAAAAAAAGGAAGAGAGAATGATTAAGAACTTTTCAGAATTTGGACATGCCAATTTTCATAATTGCATGAGCCAATTCATTACAACGAATGAGAGAGGGAGAAAGAGGAGAGAGAGAGAGAGAGAGAGAGAGAGAGAGAGAGAGAGAGAGAGAGAGAGAGAGAGAAGTCAAAGTTCTATCAACTGGAAAATAGATGAGTGTAATATATTCACAGAATGAAGTATTATACAACAGTCAAAATTAATGAACTTTTCACACATAATATGTGTGATGTTAGTAATGTAATATGAAAGTTACAGAATAATAACATTTTGTCTTTCTAATAAAATTTTGAAAAGCTAAAAAAAGTAAAACATACTTATTAAGGAGTACATATGGATGCACTAAATTTATTTATTTTAAAAAGTAAAGCAAGGGAAAGATGATAAACATACAACTCAGGAGGGAGAAAGGTTGTTTTATGTACAGAAAGTCAGAAGAATGGGATAGAAAGCAAATCATATGGTTAGATTAAGAAATTTTTAATTTCCTAACTTTTGTTTAGGGTGCTGAGTTTAAGATGGGAAAACTATGGCTATTAAACATAAATATCTAAATATCTATGTAAATGAAAGCAGATCATGCAATGTTGAGTGTATGATGAACTCTGTGATTAATTCAATTTTGTATATCTAAAAACTTACAATTGAAAATATGATTTGATAGTGGAATCACTAATAAAAGTTATCAGATTCCCTTTTCAGCTGAGTTCAAACTGAATTAAAATAACCAAAGTAGGTATAGTTAATTTAATCATTGTTATAGTAAGGGACATTATTACTAAAACATAGAAAATATCATTTCACTAGAATGATAATTCTCTCTATATAAATCCCAGATGCCACCTATTTAGGATAAGAAGCAATCATTCTGGAAAAGAAAATGCACTTCAATTAGAAGAGGTATCAAATCCATATTTGATATACTTTCTTCAAATGGCTTCTAAAACTCCATAATCTCTTGGCTTTTCTCCCACTTTCTAACTCTTTTCCAATTTCCCTTTTTGATCCCTGTTCTTCTCTCCAACCTGTTGATGTTGAAATACTCCATAAGTCAGTTCTTGGTTCTCTCCTGTCTTTACTGTCTCCCCTTGGTGTTTTCCTCCAATGGTATGGCTTTAAATAGCATCCAGATTTTGTGGCTCCAAGTTGTAGGTACTTAATTCAGATCTCCCTCCCAAAGTAGAAATTTATGTTTCAAGCTGTCTCCTGATATCTCTGCTTATATGTCTGCTAGACGTCACAAATACTAAATGTTAAAATCTGAATTTCTTGCTCTTCTGAAGACTGACCCACCCACAGTCTTCTCCATTTAATTCAAAAGCATCTAACTCTGTCTTTATAACACCCACACTTCAGCACCATCCTTGATTCTTTCCCTCTTACAATGCACCCAATCCCTCAGTAAAGTTGCTTGGTTCTGCCTTCAAAGATCTTCATGTAACTTGTTCCTTACCAACTGCCTTCCTGATCTGAGCCAACATGATCTGCATCAGTGGCTTAGCTTCCAAATAGATCTCTCTGCCTTTACCTTAGTTCTTCTAAAATCTGTTCCTAGCAAAGCAGCCTAACTGATCCTTTGAAGATATAAGTCACATTGTATCACTCTTCTGATCAGCACCATGCTGTGGATCCCCTTTTCACTCCTGCCAAGATCTCCAAGGCCTCCAGCATCAGGTCACTTGCCTTTTTCTTCCTCACATCTTTCCCTGTGCTCCAACAGGCTGAGGGTCCAGAGGTTCCTCAGCACCCTCCCTGGGACTACCTTTGCTCTCACAGCTCCCTCTGGACAGCTCTTTCCTCAGACTTTCTTTAAGTCTTTGCCCAAGGTTTGTGCTGGAGCATGCTTTTACCAAGGACAGACAATTACTAAATATTCAGGAACTTCACAAACCATTTTTCAAACCTTTGGTAGCTTGAAATTGACCACAGTGGGAGTATTTATGCCGCAAGAAGTAATGTCCACCTGATCGTTTCATTTAAAATGGCGATTTTCATACTCTGTGTCTCCAGATTCCCCTAGTCTGATTCCACTTTTTCTTCTTCTTACAGAAACACCATCATATAACTTATTGTTTAACGTGTTTATGGATTTCATTATTGATTACCTATTTCTGCAGGCTAGGGTATAAGTTTCACTATGGCAAGAGTTTTTATTTATTTCACTGAAGACACAGTATCAGGCATTTAGTAGGAATTTAATAAATGTGTGTTGATCAAATGAATTAAAGAAAAGATAGGTGTTTTATCTTACTGAGAGGCAGAAGTAACTCTAGGTATTATTTCATCCATAACTTCTACTTGTTTTAATCAACTAATACTAGAATAAATGGCAAAATGTGGTTAATGACTTCAAATTTGAAATTATTTTCTCTGAATGACAAAACTTTTTTTGTAAGCAATGTTCATTAATTAAAGGAATATTAAAACACCTGAGAAGTATTTGAAATGGCTTCATAAAGAAGATATCATTAATAAAAATTGATTTAGATATTTTCCATTTTTGCCAAAATTCTAGACAGTCTATGTAATTAAATTTATCTTAAATGGTTATTCTGCAAATAGGATAACATACCTAGATAATAAAGCGGTAATGCACAGAGAAGTTAATCTTTAAGCAACTATATTTTACATATATATATATTTATATATATATATATGTATATATGTATATATATGCTTTTCCTTTAAGAGTATTTATTTCCAACTGTTGGAAAGCAGAAAACTATCATGACTTTGACTATTCTAAAATTATAAAAAATATTAGAGTTGAAATAAAGTCAGTTACTTCTTATAGATATACATTTACATTTCTTCATTGTGGAAGTCTCCAGAAGCAATGATGGGACTGGATGTAATGTTAACTGAAGACAATTTCACTTAGTAGATATAAAAAGGAAAATGTGCATGCCCGTGTGTATGTGTATATACTCAAATATAAAAATCACATATTCCATTTCAACAATTCATTCTCTAAAATTACGTGTCTAATTACTGCCCAATGTACTCACTTTCAGTTTGCCTATATATTACCACTTCTATTTAATAGACTTTGGACACTCAGCATTATCAACAGGTAATTTGGCTTTTAAATGACTCTGGTATGTTAACTTGATTAAAAAATATCTAAAAATGTAGAGATGGAAAAAGAGAGAGAGAGAGAAATGTGTCACAGTAGATTGGGTAGAGAGAGGTGATGGGAGGGGAGGGGAGGGGGGATAGGAAGGGCAGCAGAATAAAATAGACGCTATTATTGCTGTATGTATATACGTGGCCATATAACCAATGTGATCCTGCAACTTGTGCACGTGGAAAAATGAGAATTCATACCCCATTTGAATCAAATGTATGATATGTCAAGATAATTGTTTTGTCATGAACAACTAATAAAAAAATAAAGTAACAAGGATGGAAAAGAAAATACAAAAAAATGTAGAGATGGCAAAATGCACACATATTTTATAAAACACGAAAGAAATAATATATTTATATAATAGTTTCTTGATCAGATGTCACTGAAATAGCTTATATAGTCATAGAAGTGATGTGTTTTTGCTGTGTGCTTTTAAATATTCCCTATTGGTTCCTTATATAAGTACTTATTAATGAAAGTATAAAGTCTTTTTCATATATAATATGGGTTTTTTTAGGGTACATTAGTTATACTCAAATACTTACATTTCTCTAGCTACAGATGACAAAGAAATCACTTTTGATGCTCTCATCTTGCTTGTGTTCATACACTAGTGTCTTATTCAAGATCAGAAAATCAGCAACATTTTGTACATTTAAGCATTGTATTAACATTTTTATTGTGGGATGTATTTATATAAGCCAAAAGTTTTACACAAAAATATTTCAAATGAAATGAAATTAACCTCTTTTAAAAAAGACAAATCTTGGCAGGACACAGTGTTACACACCTATAAATCCCAGCAGCCTGGGAGGCTGAGGCAAGAGGATTGCAAATTCAAAGCCATTTTCAGCAACTTAGTAAGATTCTGTCTCAAAAAAAAAAAAAAAAAAAAAAGAATTAAAAAGGGCTAGGGATTTGACTCTGTGGTTAAGCACCACTGGTTCAATCCCTGGTACTAAAAAAATAAACAACAACAACAACAACAAAAAGCAAAACAACAACAACAAAAAAAACATAGAAAAGACAAATCTTCACACATGCACAAATATTCTTATTTCCAGGAACTATGGAATTAGATGAAATGTCAGAGGCCTTTTAGTAATCTTAAATATATTTCAAAATTGTTTTACTTTCTTAACTTTTTCAAACATAGAGAACCCCAACCCCACCCCATTTGCTATTTCCTTGGTTTACTACCACCACAGTGGGGAAATATTAGATTAATAAAGTAAATCCTGGAGTATGGTGGGATTAATACAAATCATATTATACATTATAAATAAATTAGAAAATAGTTTGTGATGAATTGGGGAATTTTCTCATAAATCTAGCAATAACAATGTGTAATCAGTACGGGACCTCACTTCAGTAAGTCTCATGCTTACATAATTCAACCACTCCAAATTCTTTTTCTGATTACTCACAGTCTTTTCTGCCAATATTAGCATGGCTTCATTTCATTTTCATTTCAAAATTCTAGTTATTTATTTCTCTAAATTGTATCATAAGATCTTAAATCCATCTGCTGTCTCCAAGTCCACAAGATATTTCATGATTTCAACAGATACTTTTGTGTAGTTAGAAGTCACTGCTTTTTACTTCCTCTCATTTGACTACAAAGGCATTGGGTTTAGCTCAAGCCTCAGAGTAAATGCAAAGATCTCGGTGGGATCCAGTGGTGGGCTTAGTAAAGGTGGTTTGGTATTCATAATTTTTGGTGTGATAAATATTTCAACGAAAGCTTGTGTAGTGATTGTACTTATTGTGGGTCATGTTTTGAGACTTTTATCAATTAGCAATATGTTCTGCTGAAGAGAAGTGATAACATACACACCATAGCTAAAACAACTAAGCACCATCCCTCACCCTTATAAACATGAATGCCAAGGTAAGTTGCCTGGAGCTGATGCCGATGCTCAATAGTGTTAGGGATCCAGGCTCCTTCTGCATCCCTCATGCGTTGCCATGCTTAACATGTTGACTACCATTCTTATGCTGGTCATTTCTTGGTTCCAACATGACTGACATAACAGGAAGCAATTAAGTCCATATTCCCAACAAGAAGAAAGGAAAAGTACCAAAGATCTATGATGCTATATTTATTTTTTTTAATGGGAAAAGGAAAAGCCTTTCTAGAAGCCCAGTACAGCCAACTTCCTTTATCTTATCTTCTTATAGCTTAAGCCACATGACCAGTTCTAAACCAATAACTGACCGAAAAGAATAAGATAATTACAATGGTTCAGACCAATGGAGATTTACCTCCTGGCCTAGGGCAAGAACCAAAAAAGACTCTGAGATCAAGGGATGGCAGGCAACTCATGAACAATCTCAATCAGTAGGGAAAGGTCATTGAGTGTTTGGAGGTAATGGACAGATGCTTCCACACCCATAATTCTACCTCATTTCTCTTCAAATTAAATAATGTTAAAAAACAGTCCATAAAGCCAAAGTATAAATTATAGCCATGGTTGGCGAAGAACATACTTTGATCTCCACCTTCATTTGCTGCCTAACTTTTAGGTATGAGGGTTATAAATGATATACAGATTTATTAATAACTTGATTTGTAAGGAAACTTTAGTCCCACAATATAAATGAAGTATAATATTCAGGATGTTGGCTTCGATTCTCAGTTCTGGCATATGCTAGCTATGGGACTCTTTGAGGCATGTTAACTAAGGCTCAGTGTTCTCATTTGTAAAAAAAGGAACATTATAATTTATTTTAGGGACATATGCCATAGTGTGATTTTGAAGATTAAAAGCTTTAGGAGCTTAGCACAGAAGCTGTCATCTTCTAAATGCCCCATAAATGTTTGCTATTGGGATTGTTGATTGTTATTACTATTCCTATGTTCAAGGCTGATTGGATGAATAAAATCATCTCAGCTCACTCAATAAGCAGTTTGTAAGGTGAGAGAAATGGGGAGAAAGTATACTATGTCCTCTTCAGAAATTGTGGTCTCAGTTAAGGAAGTACTTAAATTTAAAATATTATATATAAATAATTATATATAATATTATATATACAATTTTAATATATTATATATAAAATTATATATATGATATATACTGCTCACCTTTCATGAAATTGCTAACTTAAGTTCCAGGGAATACTTCTCAACAAATTGGGGACTTCATGGGAATTAGTACAATTTCGGGAATTTTTGGAAGACTAGAGGGAAGTGACTTCTTCTTGGATACCTTAACAAGTCAACTGCACAGTAACTACATTTTAAAGTTCAATGTGAAAGCAAGCTCCTAAAAATAAATCAATCTATGTCAATCAGATACTGTCTATAAAGACAATGTCCATTTTTAAATGATAGTTTTAAAGCAGCCATATTAAACATTGAGTAGATTTAACCTTGACCCATTAAAACAAGTCCAACTAGGCTTCATTTCTTTTTTTATTTGCTTTTTAAAAATATACATGACAGTAGAGTGTTTTTTGACATATTATATGTACATGAAGTATAACTTATTCTACTTAGTATTCCATTCTTGCAGCTGAACACGATGAAGAGTTTTACTCTTTGTGTATTCATATATGGACAAAGTAGTACCTTTCATCCAATCAGAAAAGCAAGTCATGTAAACTTTTCACAGATGTAAGATAAAAAGAAAATTGTTCAAAGAGCAAAAGGCATTGCATTTGAAGCATATGGATTCAGAGTCTTATCGTTATTTGAACAGAGTGACTTGGGATGATATAACAATTCTTATAACACTACGTTTTTCTTAGTCTCTTTTTCAAAGTATAATAGGGCTGGGGATGTAACTCAGAGGTGAGCACTTGCCTAGCATACATGAGGCCCTGGGTTTAATTCCCAGCACTGCAAAAAAACAAACAAAAAGTTTGTCAAATGTTATAAAATAACCCTTCCAACTGAATGTTCCTTGCTGTAGGGATTTTACTAAATGTCATCTAAGGATCATTAATAGGGGAGCTTACCACACCAAGAGGTTATTATTAGGCAACAAACTTTATTGAGAACTCATTATATTTAAGATATTGTGCAAAGTTTGTGGAGAGTAAGTTTATTTTTGGCCATTTTGTTTTTTAAAGCTAGTACTGTAAAATACTAAGTTAATTGACTTCTCTCTTTGAAGATAACATGTAAAATCTTTTCATTTTTCTATATATTTTCCAAGGGACTAAAAAGGAAAACAGCCTGGAACAGTGGCTCACACCTGAAATCCCAGCAGTTTGGGAGACTGAGGCAGAAGGATCATGAGTTCAAAGACAGTCTCAGCAATTTAGTAAGGCCCTAAGCAACTCAATGAGACCCTGTCTCCAAATAAAATATAAAAAAGGGCTGAGGATATGGCTCAATGGTTAAGTGCCCCTAAGTTCAATCCTTGGTACCAAAAAAAGAAAGAAAGAAAGAAAGAAAGAAAGAAAGAAAGAAAGAAAGAAAGAAAGAAAGAAAGAAAACATCTGAAATTCCAGAGCATTCCAAGGGTAGATAACAGCTTGCTGGAATTTTCTTCAAAACTTGAAAAATCTAATTATTACACGTGAGAAAAGACATAAGACTAGTATGACAGGGCTCTCCTATGCTCATTACTGAACCAAAAAGATATCTTTATATAAAATATGTTCCTCTTCTTGGTTTCAACAATGCTTATGTAATTTCTGTATTCCTAATCTACAAATGTTGCAGTTTGTTTCTTTCACTCCGAATGAGCCATCACAGTTCAGAATCTGGTTCTTTGGTATAGTTTTATTAGCACATACCATGTCAAGAGAAGTTATTACCACTTTCACCTGCCGTGACATCATCCCTTTGCAAACTTGGCCCCTCTAAACCTACAGTTTGCATATCCTTTTGGGATAAAAAGTGTTGATATTTGGGATAAATACAGTCAATGGTTGATCTTTTAATTCCTTTCATGTCCAGCAGTCATTGCTTTCCCCACACAGAACCCCAAGTAACCAACCAACATCTACACTCAAAGCCTTCCCAGTGAAATGTTATCTCTCCTCCCCATTCCACCATTGTGTTGGAACACTGACATTTTTTTTCTTTACTTATCGTGCTAATAACCAATGCCTTGAATATCTATCTCTTATGCTAACACCTGATTAATCTGAGAGCCCAATGGGAACAAGCTGGGAACGCTTCTTATATGGGCATGTGGTCTTTCTCTTTAAGTAACACAAAGATATTTACGGTGATCCTATGGAGACCATCTCTTTCCACAATTTGCTTCCAACAAGAGCTTATAAACAATCCCTACTGAGTAGTATTTAGTTTATTAAATTCTTATTGAAATATTCATAAGCTATAAATTATTTTTTTTCTTATTTTCCACACATGCAGTTTTATAATTTTTTTCTTCTTATTTATCTGCCATAACTTAAGTATAAATTAGCCATGTATTAGATGCTTTGGAAACCAGTTTTAATATGGCAGAAGGATATGTGATTGGCTGGTGGCCAAAATTTGAGATCCCACCTCCAAAATTCCTAACAAGATAGGAAAGTCGATTATTTAAGAGGGATTTCATTATTTATCTGTTTCCTGGTTAAGTTTGAATTAGTTCCAGATAGTATACTAATATTAGTATTGCATTAATACTGTATATATCTAATAAAGATGTTTTATAACATTAATTCTCACAACTGGGGCTAGATTGGCATTGCAAGTATCTTAAATTGAATATTGAAGTCCACTTCAAACTGATCTGAAATATTTAAAGATTTGATTTAATTTACTTAATTTAACATTCTTTTGTTTTAGTTAATAGTTGAACACATTTTAAGGGCAATAAAATAAACCAGTTTTCTTGTATTATAATTAGGACTATACTACTTGAATAGGATACAATATAACATTTCAAATTATTGACATTGCTTTTGTTTCACAAATTTTCCATTGTTCATTATTACTTAGCATCAGCCACTCTTACTCAGTTAAAGGTAAACATAATGTTTAAATTTTCTTTCCCACCATCTTCCTCTTCCTAACCACTGATTTTCATATAGGCAAAGTATTTCCTGATATTTGTTTTCAATTTTCTTTTTTGATTATCTTAATGAAATAAGTTCCTGGAGACCAGATAAAAGGTTGCCATTTTTAGATAGAAATATAAATCACCGGATCTGATAATATGCCCCATGCTGCCTGAGACTAAAAGTTGTACCATATAACCTACAAATGTCTGTGAGAAAATTTTTAATAAAGTCAGGCAAGAGTAAATGATGAGTGTGCTTGATTTCTTCTCTAGGGTGCTGTTTCAGGGAAATCAGGGCCAATTGACCTTTTGCCAGTTATATAAGAAGTCCCCTGTGGAAACTTGAGTTATCTGGGACCATTTTCCAGTGATATTTCAGTAGCTTCTATAGTTGTCTTCCAATGCAGAAGCCCAGCTAGACTACCCACCTCGGTATGACTTGGCTCACCACAATCAAAGTTATCAAGTTAACATTCCAGACAGTACTTCCTTCTAATGGCAGGAAAACCCCACTGTGGCAACTGCAAAGGACTTCTGTTCTTTGCAGACAAAGCCCAACTAATGCAGAGTAGTGTTTTTTCTGTCATATATTAATCTGCACAGGCTTCACAACTTAGACTCTTGGAAAACTAGATTGCTACTTTTGACTGTAATCAGCTTTAAATAAATCAGTCAATAATCCATAGATTTTTTCATTTCTGTGTTAATAGATGGCTGTAAGAACTTATTTTTCTACTAAAAATTCTTGACTTGGTACAGATTAATTGGAAAGACAGAGATCCATTTTCTACTAGAAGAAAAATTAATTGTAGCAAAGGGTCATACATAGCTAACCCTTTTGAAGTTTCCACAGTTTGAGTATAAAGTAGAAGTTTGTTCTTTGCTCTTTCAGCTGTCTTTTCTAAAGCATTTTCTCTCTCTTGGTGGTTTTCCTTCAAGTGTTCACAAATATGACTAGTTTGTAAATTCTGCTTGTTCATACTACACTGTGGATAGATAAATTTTCATCTCATGCTGTTAGAGTCTGTAAACAAGTCAGGATGGCGCCTGGCAAAATGCCAGAGGGAGTGGTTTGTGAGGTGGTGCCAGCGAGCCATTAAGTGTGGAGATTTCTTATTAGTTGACTGCTGTATCTAGTTTATGTTAATTAAGATAAGCTGTGTGGAATGTATATATACTTCTGTTGTCCTACAATAAACGGCTCCTACTCCTGCTGTATCAATCTATACAAGTTGCTCGTCACCCCCAGGTTATTTTGCTGCAGCCGGACTGCGGCATAATGCATGGTCTTTTCTAAGGGTTTTGTGTTGTTCATTATAATGTTAACAACTTTCCTTGTGTTAAATATATGTCTGCCTTGATGGTCTGGTTTAGGAACTGATTTGACAAAGTCTTAAGTAAGAGTTTATTAGACTTGCTCAGTAGATTCTCACAGTTGCTCATCATGGGGAAATTGCATCCAGAGAAATAGTGGGGTAGAATAAAATTATGTAAACTATGGTGATATATACACTGAAAAAAGAATTCAGATCTTTTTAATCCTGATCTCTTCCTACCTGCTCTATCAACCACTTCATTAAAGATTTTTGCTTTATTTGTGTTCAAGTTCATTGATGAAAGCCCTTATAATGTTTGTATATATTTTATGTAAAATTAAGGAGCAATAAGCAATTATATTCAGAGTATTTTATGAATATTTTAAATAAAATATGTGCATTATCACTATCTGAACTCTTAGGCCAGCATTTTACATTATGACATTAAATTTACATTAGAAGAGTGAAGCCAACACTTAAATGAATAGACCATAAATTGACTCTTAGCAAATACAAAAAAAACATATAATCCCTTGCATTTTATCAGATTGTGATAGAATAAAATAAAAAATCAACCTGAAAAAAAAATCTACAGAAACTACATATACACATGAGATTTAATGATACACTTTTGAATGATGAATGGGTGATAGAAGAAATCAATGGAAAAATTAACAAATTCTTAGACTCTAACAACAATAGTGATACAACATATTACAACCTCTGGGACAGTATAAAGGCAATTCTAAGAGTAAATTTTATAGCTATGAGTGTCTATATAAGAAAATCAGATCCCAAATAAACAACCTAATAATGCAAGTCAAAGCCCTTGAAAAAACAAATTCCAAAACCAATAGAAGGAAGGAAGCAAAATCAGAGTCAATATCAATGAAATCAAGGATAAAAAACAACATAAAGAATCAGTGAAACAAAGGGTAGATTCTTGGAAACGATAACCAAATTGATACATCCTTATCCACACTAATCAAAAGAAAAAGCAAGAAGACCCAAGTTAATAAAATTAGAGATGAAAAAGGAGAAATCACCACATACATCGTGGAAATCCAGCAGATCATTCTGGATTATTTCAAAAGTGTATATTTCAACAAACTGAACAACCTAGAAGACACATATACATATTTAGACACATTTGATTTGCCAAAATTGAGTCAGAAAGTCATAGAAGATATAAACAGACCAATATCTTGTAATGAGATAGAAGAAGTAATAAAACACCTCCCAACAAAGAAAAACCCAGGACCAGATGGAATCTCAGTTGAATTCTAACAGACCTTTAAAGAAGAATTAATGCCAATATTTCTCAAATTATTCTGTGAAATAGAAAGGGATGGAATACTTCCAAACTCATTATATAAAGCCAGTGTCACACTCAAGAACACATCAAGGAAAGAAATCTACAAATATTCCTGATGAACTTAGTTGCAAAAATTCTTAATAAAATATTAGCAAATTGTGTTCAACAACATAGTAAGAAGATTGTATAACACACCCAGGTTGATTTTTTCCCAGGGTTGCAAGGATGATTTAACATAGGCAAACCAATAAATGTAATTTACCACATAACTAGAATTAAAGACAAAATTACTTAGTCATCTTAATAGATGCAGAGAGAGCCTTCTGCAAAATTTAGTACCCATTCATGAAAAAAAAAATACTGAAGAAACTAGGAATAGAAGGAACCTACCTCAACATCATAAAGGCTATATATGAAAATCCCAAAGCAAACCTCATAGTAAATGGAAAAAAAAATTAAAGCATTTCCTTTAAAATACAAGAATGTCCATTCTCACTACTCCTGTTTAATACAGTACTAGACATTCTAGCTGGAGAAATTAGGCAAGAGAAGGAAGCAAAAGGGATAAAAATTTAAAAAGAAGGAGTCAAATTATCACTGTTTGCATGTGATATGATCCTATATTTAGAAGATCCAAACAAACTGTACCCAAAGACAGCTGGAGCTAATAAACAAATCTGGCAAAATAGCAGGTCACAAAATTAGCATACAAAAATTAATAGCTTTCTTATATAATAACAATGATCTACTGAGAAAGCCATCAGGAAAAAAAATTTATTTAGAACAGCCAAATCTAACCAAGGAGGTGAAAGACCTCTAAAATTCAAACTATAGAACACTGAATAAAAGAAACTGAATTGTCAGAACCGCCCTTCCAACAGAGGTTGAGGAGAATCACTAGACCAGCTGGTGAGTGTCTCGACCCGCCCGCCACCCTGCCTGGCAAAAATCACACTGAGTCCAGAGTTGAGTCAGCCGAGATGGCGCAGCAACTCAGTTTATTATGGAGGGAGAGGATTTATATAGAGAGAGGAGAAGGGAGGTGGGGGCAAAGGCAGGGGCCAATCAGAGATCGGAGAGTCCCCCAGATTGGGGTAGCCTAGGCACCCCAGTTGAAGAAACAGAGCCCCATTACCCTAGTTACAGAAACAATACCCCATCAGGTATGTGTGCCCCGTTGCTGGGGAGTTATTCTTTGTGTTTTCAGAAGCCATATCTTGGGGCCGTTCAGGCACGTATATGGAAGCCATTTCTCAAGCTCTGTCAGGTACATGGAGAATCACAAAACCAGAATCACAAGACTGGGGATATCTTTTTCCCCAGCAATTGCACTTCCGTGGTCAGCAGAGGTCCCAACATTGAATAAGACTTCAGAAGATGCAAAGACATCCCATGTTCATGAATAGGCAGAATTAATATTGTTACAATGACCATACTACCAAAAGCAATATACAGATTCAATGCAATTGCTATCAAAATGCCATTGACATTCTTCACAGAACTAGAAAACATTTGGAAGAATAAAAGACCCAAAATAGCCTAAGCAATCCTAAGCCAAAAGAACAATGCTGGAAGCATCACAATACCTGACTTCAAATGATAGTAACAAAAGCTACATGGCAGTGGCATAAAAACAGACATATAGACCAATAGTATAGAATAGAAGGTACAGAGACAAACCCACACTTCTACGGTCAGCAGATCCTTGATAAAGGTGCCAAAAATGTACAGTAGAGAAAAGATAGCCTTTTAAACAAATGGTGCTGGGAAAACAGGAATATGTAGAATGAAAGTAGACCCTTATCTATCACACTACACAAAAATCAACTCCAAATGGATCAAAGAATTAGAACAGGAATTATTCAGGAATTAGAACGGAAACTATGGAACTATTAGGAAAAAAAACATAGGTCAACACGCCAGCATATAGGTACGGGCAATGACTTTCTCAATAGGACCCCTAAAGCTCAGGAAATAATGCCAAGAGATAATAAGTGGGATGGCATTAAATTAAAAGGCTTCTGAACAGCAAAGGATACAATTAGGAATGTGAAGAGAGAATCTACAGAATGGAAGAAAATCTTTACTAATTACCCTTCTGACAGAGGATTGGTATTTAGAATATAAAAAGAACTCAAAAAACATAACACCAAAAATTAATAAATGAGCAAATAAATTAGATACTTCTCAAAAGAACAAATACAAATTGCCAACATATATATGAAAAAAATGGTCAACATCGTTAGGAATTAGGGAAATGTAAATCAAAACTAAACTGAAATTTCATCTCATACCAGCCAGAATGGCAGTTATCAAGGATACAAACAATAAGCCAGGCGCAGTGGCACATACCTATAATCCCAGCGGCTCAGAAGGCTGACGCAGAGGATCGTGAGTTCAAAGCCAGCCTCAGCAACTTAGCAAGGCCCTAAGCAACTCAGTGATAACCCTGTCTCTAAATAAAATACATATTCAAAAAAGGTCTGAGGATGTGGTTCAGTGGTTAAGCACCACTGGGTTCAATTCCCAGTACCAAAAAAAACAACAACAACAAAAATTGAATTTCCTCAAAAGACTAGACATGGAACCACCAGCTGACCCAACTATATTACTCCTCAGTAGTTGAAGAACTAAAGTCATCATGCTATAGTGATACATATATACAATTGGTTAACAGAAGAAGAGAAGACTTAGCCATGATATACAGTTGCCACTCAACAGCTTCAGTGCTATTTGGGGCATCCCTGAAAAACAGTGATAAAGTAAAATCCTTCCAGTGGGCAAAACTTCAAGCAATGCACCTGTTTTTTCACTTTTCTCGGAAAGAGAAATTACTAAAGGGGATTATATACCAACTCATTAGCTATGGCCAGTGGTTTGGCTGGATGACCAGGCAATTGGAGGGAACATGACTAGAAAATTTAAGACAAAGGAATTTTGGGGAAGAGGTATGGGGAGAGACTCTGAATGAAAAAAAATACCACTTAAAATGTTTGTGTTCTATATATGTCTTATCGGTCTATGGTATTATTCAAGTTCAAGTTTTTTGTTGCTTTTCCATCTAGTTGTTCTACTCATTATTAAGAAGGGATATGAAAGTCTCCTACTATTATTGTTTTTCTGTCTATTTCTCCCTTAATTCTCTCAAAGTTTTTATATATTTAGGAGTGCTGGTATTGGGTACCTGGATATTGATAACTGTATCTCCCTGTTGAATTTACCATTTTATCATTATGTCATTTCCATATTTGTCTCTTGTCACAATTTTTTACTTAAATTCTATTTTGATTGATGTTAAGTATAGACACATAACTCTATTTTAATGAATTTTTTGCATGGAATATCTCTTTCTTTATCAACTTACCCTATGTTCTTAGATTTAAAGTAGGTCTCTTATAGATAGCACAAACCTGGAGCCAATTTTTAAAAAATATTTAATTTTTTTTCTTTTTGGTTATACATGACAGTAGAATGTATTTTGACCTATCATACATACATGGAATATAACTTCCCATTCTTGTGGTTGCTTATGATGTGGAGTTACACTGGTCATGTATTCATATATGAACATAGGAAAGTTATGTCCAATTCATTCTACCATCTTTTCTATTCCCATCCCCTTCCCTCCCCCCCAATTCCCTCCTCTCCAATCCAGTGAACCTCCAATCCCTGCCTGCCATCTGCCTATTGAGAGTCAGCATCCACATATCTGAGAGCATGATAGCTTCCAGTTCCATCCATTTACCAGCAAATGCCATAATTTCATTCTATTTGTATGGCTGAGTAATATTCCATTGCGTATATGTACCACTTTTTCTTTATCCATTCATCTACTGAAGGGCACCTAGGTTGGTTCTATAGCTTAGTTATTGTGAATTGAGCTGCTATGAACATTGATGTGACCATGTCAGTATAGCATGTTGACTTTGTGGAGGTACTGGGAATTGAACTCAGGGGCACTCAATCACTGAGCTACATCCCCAGCCCTATTTTGTATTTTATTTAGAGATAGAATCTCACTGAATTGCTTAGCACCTCACCATTGCTGAGGCTGGTTTTGAACTCATATTTGTATCTGTGCCTTTCCCTCAGACTTGGAAAATTTCAGCCATTATTCATTTAAACAGCCTTTCTTTGCATTTCTCACCCTCTTTTACTACTGATTTACATAATGCATATATTAATTCATTTGACAGTGTCTCTTAAGTCATTTGGGCTCTGTTCACTTTTCTTCATTCTTCTTTCTTTTTGTTCTTCTGATTGAATAATTTGAATGACCTATCTTTACATTTGTTAATCCATTCTTCTGCCTTTTGTTCAACCCTCTAGTGAAATTTTCAATTTGATTATTATATTTTTCAGTGCTAGCATTTTTTTTTTACTTTTAAAAGTTGTCCTTTTGTGGATATTGTCATTTTGTTCAAAGATTGCATCATTGATTTCCTTTAGTGCTTTATCTGTGTCTGCCATTAGTAACCTTAAGCATATTTAAGACAGTTGTTTTAAAATCTTTGTCTAAAAATCATGATACATGTTTCTTCAAGCTGTTTCTGGAGATTTATTTTTATTCTTCATATGTTTCCCTATTTCTTTGTATGTTATGTGATCTCTCGTTGATTATTGGACGTTTGAAAAAATATCCACCTCTCCCAGTCCTTGAAGACTAGCATGAATGTCCTTTACTGATTAGTAGGACCCTGAGACTTGAGTTTAGCTTGGGAAACCATAAGTTTAGCTTGGGGTGCAATATTCTCAAGTCTTTTTCTGGGCATGGATTCTGTTTGAGCTTATGGATATGCTTTTCTTTTGTCCTAGTTGCCTTTGAATATTTTAATTTTCCAAAGAGTCTTACTCAAGTTTCTTGGGGTCTACATATTTTATTGATTTCTCCATCTATAGTCAATTTCTTGCTCCCAGGTACTTTCAAGTCCACAGTATTCTTGTAGTTTTCACATGCCATGATGCCTACCACTACTTTTTATGATTTCCAACCTTTAAACTATGCCACTATTTATTTCCCGGGTTCTGAGTTAGATAAAGTGATAACATTCCTTTGTGCAGCTCACAGATAGATCAAAACTTTAGAAACAAGTTTCCTCCCTCTTTCTGACCTGAGTGAGGGATCAAGGAATTGGACTATATTGTGGACTAAATTCATATTAATTTGAAGGTCTGTTTACCTTCAAATAAATATATGATTCCCAATCTGATGTTACCAAAATGAGACATTTGGGAGTTAACTACTTTTAGATGAGGTCATTAGAATGGAGACCCTACGGTGCAATTAATGCCCTATGAGGAGAGGAAGAAACATCAGAGTTTCCTTTCCCCTCATGTAAATGTGCAGCAAGAGGGTAATCCGTTGCAAGCCAGAAGAGGGCACTCACCATAACTAAACCGCGCTAGCAACTTAATCTGAAACTTCCTGGCTCCACTGTTGTGATAAGTAAAGGTTGTTTAAGTCATCTAGCTTATGGTATTTTGTTATAGTAACTGAGCATACTCAGATCATTTTCTTCTGACCTCAGTACATGGAGTGGAATAAGTGTGGATGAATAAAAACACAAGAGAATTTTCTACGATTTGATTGTGGCTTTTTCTTTATTGGGCATTTGTTTGATTTCCATAGGTCATTGACTTGTTTATAGAGCTCCTATGAAGTTATTTTGTTAAGTCCATAGTTGTTTATCTGATATTTCTGTTAGGAACACATTCTTAGAGCATCGTCTTCTACCACCATGCCAATGTGATCTCTCCATAATTTAGAGTGTCTATTTTCAGAAATAGGAAATAAGATATAATGAGTTTAAACATGATACATTAGTGGAAGTATAATTATAATTACCTGGGAGTTTTCCAAGTTGGTCAAATATCTAACTAATATAAATTAATATAAATTAATAGATATGCTTCATTTTTACCAATTCATGAATTTGACTCCACAGGCCATTCTCTTCATAGGCAAATATCCTGAAATGTACATGGTGAATAGCCAAGTTTTATGCCCATGTATATATACTCTACATGTATACAGAGACATTCTTGAGCAATTACAAATCATGGTCTTGTAACAAACACTGTGTTTTTCATATATAACAAATGCATTATTTCCTAGTGCCCCAAATGAAAATTTATAAATTACATCCAGGAACTCATCAAATCTGTTAGATGAATTATGTAATTCAATTTGGCAAAATTTTTGCACACAGCACAAATAGTTTTCTTTGGTTTTCTTGGATTCTGTTCTGAGAAGGAGGTAGCTGGAAAAAAAGTGAAAAATTACAGGATATGATTCATAAAAATCCCACATCTTTTTTGTGTGCTTGTACATTCTTTTTTGAGGGAAAATGTTTTTGTCCCACAGCAGTGGTTCCTCTTTCTTTCAATGAGTACTTTTTAGTCAGAAAGATATCCACACACAATAAATTTAAATGATTCAAAAAAGGAATATCCCAAAACAGAGGACACATGTCATTTAGCAGCTATAAGTACATGTAACCTATTTATTAAATCTCTTTTTCACTAGAAAAGAAAGTGAAGCCTAAACTTGAACACGGCCACAGTATATACTAGAGAGCAAAGAAATGAAACCTCAGCTTTGTACGTCCTGCCAAACATTAGCCCATGTCTTTCACCCTCCAACATGTAATTGGTATCTGTTTTCCTGTCATGTTTTGAGAGAGAAGAAAATGATGCCCCTGTAATCCTATCCTCATTTCTGAGTTTCAAACAAGTGGTACTCAGTAGTATTCCTTCCTCTTTTCATTTGCTGCCAACAGTAAGATTAAGCACATACACTGAAAGAATGGACTACCAGCACTCCATTATTAGAGGTAATTTTCAGAGGTCGAAGTAAACATCAAATAATGAAGAGTAATTAGATCTCTGTAGATGGTCTATCTGTTTTTACCTTTTGATTTCTGTCTTGAAGCAGCCTAAAAACACTTCATTCACATTTGTTTTATTAAAAACTATTATGGCACAGGCTGCTCATTATCCGGATGGAGGAGTGCTCTTCAGTAATGGAATTCTGAGTAGTTTCAGAAACTGAAGTATCAATTTCATGCATATGAAAAATTCAGACTATCAGAACTAAAGGGATTATAGAGTTTAGGTATTCAATCCTCTTATTTCATAGAAGGAACCAAAAACCACTTCCAACAATGTCTATATCAAGGATCTTATAAACTGCAACACTCTTGACATTAAGTTCAAGAGCAGCTGGACAGAATTTTCTTTTAAATGTGCAGCTATATTTATTTAAATTAGAAAAATATCCATGCACCAAAAAGGAAGGAGGCAATGAAAAAGAGAGTGGCAGATGGAGCACTGATGCTATTGTTGGTTTAAAGAGGTTGGGAGGAATGGCAGTCTGTGTAACCCAAGGATCTTTGTTTTAGTGCAGAAAAGGAGATGAATACTTGAAACTTCTTAAAATAGAGAATTGGAACTGAGAAACCAAGCCTGTCACACATGTTCATAATTAACCCAGGATCCTTGAAAGGCTGTCCCCTAAGTGTTGGGATAGATTCAAGAAAAATCTGCCAGCAAACAATGGAATCACAACAAATAGGTGGCTGTTTCTTCCTGGAAACTGGGTGGGGCAAAATATTTCTCCTGAGAACTGTTAAGTCTAGACCAAGTTTTGTGATGTTAATTCACATTAGTCATGTGGTCAGAGAATCCATAAACAGAAAGACAAGCATTAAAATGGTTGTAGGTGGTAAAACTGCGGGAATGTCTGTTCAATGGAAAAGCAAAATTGCCTGAGAGGAATATGCCCTTAATCTAGATAACAGGGAATTCAATTGATAAAAATCTTACCAAAAATGAGTTCAGAATTTAAAAGCAATTAGGGTAAATTAATAAAAGTAAGTACTTGAGTATTTAGATCAAAGAGAATTCAAATAGGAATGTGTAGAAAATTTATAAAAATGTTAAAGTAAGATAATAAGACACTAGAATAATGGAATACTGAAAAAATGAGTATGCTGTTAAAAATGAATGAAGCAATTCTTGAAAGTTAAAATTTATAGGATAAAAAATGCATGAAGTTAGACCTGGACAATGAAAGGAAATTGCTGAAATGGTAGCATGAAATGGCAATGCAATGGAAAATATAAAATACAAATTTACCAACAAAGGTACAGTGAGGACTTTAATGTGTCTAATAAAAGTTATGTCTAATAATTATTAGTAAAGAAAGGAATAGGAGATTGTAAGAGCTATTGTCAAACATAAGTAACTAGAATTTTCCAGACCAGAAGAAATGATTAAATCTTCAGATTTAGGAAACATATTAGATCTCTTGCAGGTTGAATATAAAATCTCAGCTGCTTATGAAGAATATCTGAATAGATATTTCAGAGAGGAAGAATAAAACATAGATAACACTCAAAGGAGCAACAATTAGGCATTTGAAGACATCTTGGTAATGAAAGTCAAGGCATAAATTCGATAATAAGATAAGGTTATCATAGTGTTGAAAAAAATCATTGGTAGTCCAGAATTCTATACCATCCATAATATCATTAAAGAATGAGCATAATAAATAAATATATTCCAAACAGGCAAAATAGGAATAAGTTAATTATTCTCAGCCTGAAAGAGAAAAAAAACTGGGGTGAGCAAAGTTACCAAGCAAATAAATTACCTAATATGACAAAATCTTGATAGCTACTGACTTATTATTTTTTGTTATTATAAATAAAATATATTAATAGTCATTTGTACACAACAATAACTGTCATAAACAAATTCAAGGCTTACAAAACAAGGGAAATGAATACTAAACAATAATGATGTGTGGGCAACAGTACAAAATTGAAGGTTCTCATATTCTGCAAGAGGAGAGTGGAAGAGACATGATAACACGTTGGACTTTCAAGTGTAGGCAGCATTTTATCACTAAAATAGTTATCACTAAAATAGTAGAAGTTATCACTAAAATAGTAGAAATTTAATGTATAATTATCATTAAATGGGAAAACTAAAGAAGATAAAAGACTTATCAAATGTCACAAACTAGGGCATTATAGAAATAAGGCTGGAAACCAAAGTCTGGATTCTGAGGCTAGAATTTTCTTCTCTGGAAATACTCTGACCATGTATTTACCAAACTTAAATATTTTATGGTGTAAGTAAGCAAGAGTTGTGTTCTTAGTTGCATTTTTTGTTCTTTTTTGGGTACTGGGGATTGAATTCAGAGATACTTGACCACTGAGTCACATCCTCAGCCCTGTTTTGTATTTTATTTAGAGACAGGGTCTCACTGAGTTGTTTAGCACCTCACTGTTGCTAAGGTTTGCTTTGAACTCACAATCCTCCTGCCTCAGCCTCCTAAATCACTGGGATTACAGGCATGTGCCACCTTACTGGCTTCTTAGCTGCTTTTGATTCTAATTCTTAAAGCACTATTTCTTAAAGAACTAAATGCCTGACTTGGTTGATCTTATACACACACACACACAAATTTGTAAAACTCTGTTAGACTCTTACATGGGGCTCCATATATTTTTCCATTCACTTCCCATTGAATTTAAAAGGTGTAGTTACAAGAAGGAAGTATTTCATAGCATTTGTCAGTCCTTTATAAATCGAAAATAATTGTAAAGCAGAGATTTTGACTTCTGTGGCTTTTGGGTTGAATTTTGTTTAGTGGAAGAGATGGACATGTATGTAACTAAAAAACAAAAAAAAGAAAGAAAAAGGGTAGATGATTATTAGAATGCATCTGGTTAAGAGCAGAATTTTAAAACGGAGAATTTAAAAATTCAAAATAGCATTGTTTTAGTGGCACAGAAACAACCTCTAACTTCATGTCTGATGAGGGTACTACATTCTCTCAGGTTTTGGAATCTGATGAAAGAATTGAAAGTACTGCTTTATTTAAGATCAGTGTTGTAAAAAGTAAGAGGTCAGAAATTATGTTGTATAAAAGGGCAAATGGAGAGAATTAGAAATGGTTATCGCAGAACTTGATTATTGGGACTTGAAAGAAATCATTATTTGTTGTTATTTTAAAAATAATGAAAGAAAACCAAGTGACTAGAATTCAGGGAGAAATTTCTAGGGAGATTTTTAGGGATTTCTACAAAATTAATATTCTGCATTTCTAAGTTTCAACACTATCTGCTTTCATTGAATATACTAGTTTGGACACCAGTAAAGAAAATGGATTCTTATGTAAGTCATCATGGAAAACAGTAATGGTAGTTTCTCAAAACATTAAAATTAGAACTTCCACATGATCCAGCAATTATAATACTGGGTTTATATCTAAAGGAAATGAGATCAGTATCTCAGATCAGTATCTCTCAAAGAGACACCTGGCCTGGCATGGTAGTGCATGCCTGTAATCCCAGCAACTCAGGAGGCTGAGGCAGGAGAATCCTAAATTCAAAGAGAGCCTTAGCAAATTAGCAAGGCCCTAAGCAACTTGGTGAGACCCTGTCTCAACATAAAATTTAACAATGACTGGGGATGTGGCTTGACGTCTAAGCCCATCTGGGTTCAATCTCTAGTACCAGCCCTCCCTCACCAAAAAAAAAAAAAAAAAAAAAAAAAGCATCTGCATGCTTATGTTTAATGCAACACTAGTCAAAATAACCAAGAACCAGCAGTGGTGGCACACACCTGTAATTCCAATGGCTCAAAAGCCTGAGGCAGGAAGATCGAGAATTCAAAGCCAGCCTCAGCAAAAGTGAGGCACTAAGCAACTCAGTGAGACCCTGTCTCTAAATAAAATACAAAAAAGGCCTGGGGATGTGGCTCAGTGGTCAAGTGCTCCTGAGTTCAATCCCTAGTACCAAAAATAAAATGAAATAAAACAAATAACCAAGAAATGTAAACAAACTAGGTTTCCATGAACTGATGAATGGATAAAAAAAATGTGGTACTTATACACAATGGGATGCTGTTAAGCTTTTAAAAAAAAAGATAAAACCCTACCATTTGCAACAACATGGACTGAAATGGAAAACATTATGTTAAATGAAATAAACCAAACACAGAAACATAAATACCACATGATCTTACTTGTATGTAGAACCGAATAAAGTTGAAAAATAAACACAAAAGTTGAAAGTAGAATAGTAGGAGAGCAGGGAAAGGGAGATTTGGTAAAAAGGTGGTCAATGGATAGTAAGTTATAGTTGGAAAAAAATAATATTTCATGTTCTTTTGCATAGTAGGGCAACTACTGGTAACAACAATGTACTGTATATTTCAAAATACATAGAAGCTAAAGGGAAGGATTTTAAATGTTTTCATCATAAAGAAATAATAAATTTATGATAAGGTAGATATGCTTACTCTGATTTGAATATTATACAATGTATTCATGCATTGAATCATCACATTATTTCCCATAAATATATATAATTTTTATGTCATCTAAAAGATTTTTAAAAGAATTTAAAAAGAAGATGAGCCTTGTTCTGACATAAAGTTTCAATTTTTTCATGTATTATATTACTCCTCTCAGAGGATTATGGTGAGATATAAATTAGAGCAAAAGATAAGTGTTAAATAATTATTAATATTTTTGTTTTTAGAATAAGTATAACAACTGAAACAAAATATATTTAGCAAAGGAGAAAAAAAAGTAAAATAATGCACTAAAATACATTCTTAAAGGAAATTACCTCATTTTATGTGGATTTAAAGTCTACATTCAATTAGGAATAAATCTTCATAAGTATATAATTAAATTGTTATTAAAATAATCACTTTATTGTATCATTAAGTTGATTTTATTTATTATATACTAATTTTTAAATCTTATTGTTTTGGAAACAAATCAACACTGGAAAAAACGCACAGGGAATTATATCATATTTTAAATGTACTATGTAAACTTTTGACATGGAATTCATAGTGTCTTTTCTAGATCCACTAAGAACTTCAAATTTAACTTGATCTGAGGTGAATGCAATCTTTTCAATTCTCTTAATTTCTTCAATTTTTAAATATTAAAAGGAAATTTATTCACCTCTTATCTTGAATCTTGCTTCCCAATTGTTATAACATTTAAAAGACTAGATAAATCTTTTCCAAAGTACTTATTAAGATGTGTTAGGAATGATCCATTGACGGTCAACCTGGAGGACTGTAAGAATGAGCTCAACAAATTGATATTGGAAAGCCCAGGAGTAATTCCATATTTGCAAGGACTGTGAGTTCAATAATTCTAAAGCACCATGAAAGTGCTTGATAGAAATTAATGATAGAAATAGTTAATGATAGAAATTCATTAGACTTCTATTTTCAATTATAATCTACTCTTTTAAAAGGAACAGTTTGACATTCATTCTTATTTTTCTACTTATACTCTGCTGTTGAAGTTGCTTTCTTTTCACCATGGAAACTTAAAATAAACAAAGAATCATGAAGTAACATTTGCCGTTTGACAAATCTGATTAAACCAAAGGTGTTTACCATTGAAACAGACTCTACTCACTCACTCCATCTCAGGTTTACTTTCTGTTAGACAAAATATTACTATCTTTTCCTAAAAGGAACCCAAACCATTGTCCATTGGAAACAATTATGCTTTAGAATGTTAAACATTGCAGGGGGTTCTAAAATACAAAACTATGTATTGGTTTTGGAACAGATTTCAGGAGTTTTTGGAGTATGTGCTTCAAAGACATCTTAGAGTTATTGGCTAGATTTTTAAAAAGATGTTGAAATCAGGAAAGAAAGAATTGTTTTGTAACTTGTACTTACTGTACAAACCTAGCCACAATTACTAGACCCATTTAAGATGGTAATTCAATAAAATGTTAAGGTTAGCAGAGATTGAGCATACAGTCTATTCTAAAGGTTAATTGTAGTTTGGGGTTAAAATATCTTAAGTATGCCATCTTTGACATATAATTTATGCCATTTGGAAAGAGGACAGACTTTAAAGCTAGACAGACATAGATGAAGATCAAATCCTGTCTCTTATAGTCTGCAATAGATGAGGGAGTTAACCTATTTGATGCACGGTATCCTCACTGGAATTTGCAAGTATTAACGAACATGGTATAGAGTTCAAGTGTGGTGAAGTAGAATTCTGGTCAGTGTTTAATAGAATAACAGGCACATGGTTGGTGCTTAATCTATGTTAAATCTTATTATTCTTTATCTTGACCAGCAAAACTACATTCAAACCAACAACTCTTTTAATTTTCTTTCTTTTTTTTGTGAGCTCTCATTTCATTATAAGGAAGATTTATTTGCAAAGTCAATCTTTTCATATTTAGAAAGTGGAACAGTATATGTCAAGATAAGTCATAATTAATATTTTATTTATTCAACATATATTTTTCAAATATCTGGTATGCAGAATCTAATGGTAGTCATCTAGGACGTAGAAAAATAAGAACAGTTTTATTTCAAATAGCTTTTATTCACATAGGACTAGAGGAAAATCTAATTCAGTAGAAAACACAAGACAATAGGGCATATTTCATTTTTTTTGAAGAAGAAGAATCATGACACTAACAACATCAATAATTTGGAACACACAACTGTGTTTTCAAATACAAAAAAAAAAAAAGGAATCAGAAAGAAGGTGAACATTCCATGAGCATGTTCAACAATAGTATTGTTATTAGGTATTAATCCTTAATTAGATAATTATTTTGCACATCTGGGGAAACACCACTGGCAGCACAATTTTAAGAAAAGAAGTTTGGCAACATATATTTTTCTCAGCAGCTCTGAATGTCAGATCTTGGTGAATGCTAGCCAAAAAAAATTAAGGGCAAAACCACTGGCATACAGAGGACAACAAACTGATCTTATTACAAAGACAGATATCAGACCACAATAGAAAAGACACTTTAATTTTACACTAAGCCAGAAACTCCAGATTATTGGCATACAGATCAGTAAGCCTGGTCTAGAATGTTTAATCACAAAAGTAATAAATATTGGTTTCCTGCCTGACCTGGCCACCTGATTTCAAAATATCAGGATATTTGCTTTCTAATGACATAAACTGTCAAATCTCGAACCTACAAAATGGCTACTCATGTTTTACTGTATGCTGGTTTTTCCCAGCAACTACTGAAAAGGCAATTTCCTATAACCTAGCTGTCCTGTAGATAGATTCTGACATCAACGATCCAGAAAGAGTTTGAGAATCTCACAATTGAGGAAAAGCTGATGGAGATTTTTATCTGCGGTCAACTCCTCAGATTATAGAATAAGAATTCTTTATAGAGTTTTTTAAAATTCCTTTTCTATTCAATTTTAAGTTAATAAGACCGATAGGCAGATATTGCTGCAATCATTCTATCAATTATTACAAAATGCCATCTTCAAGAAAGGGCACCACAATGAAGGCTAAATGATATGACCACAATGTCCCAGAAAACATTTTCCTCTCCTTATTCTATTGGATGTTGTAACTTGCCTAAGGCCCAAACAATAAAATAAAAGAACTCCAATCTTCATTGAAGAATCCGGCATTCTTTTACTTCCAAGATATACTGATTTAAAACTGCTTCTTTTGCCATGTTTTTCTTCAGGTGGAAGTTTATGCATGTGGGTTTGTCTCACAAAGACATCTTCCAAAGGACAAGGAAATTGTACGTACAACTTGGATGTAATAACAGCACAACATAATTGAATAGTAGTAAGAATGGTAGAAAACTATCTTTGAAGCAAAAAGCAAATTCTGAATTAATAAAATAAAGTGCCAAGTCCCAAACTACAGACCCAAACACAGTAATTTTATTTATCTTATTTTGAAAAAAAAATGTTAAGTGGTTCTGGAAAAGGAAGAGATAAAAAAGAATGATAAAGATGACTAGCTTTAGTTTTTACATATAATGGCATGAAGGAAAGCATGTCCTGTGGAGTCTTGGAAAAGAAGCTGTCAAGAATGTTTCTGCTTAGAAAACACAAAGTAGAGATTTCAGAAATTATTCTGATTGTTTAGACACGGCAATTTGGTTCTGGCAGGAAAGCAGGAGAACAGAGAAAGGAAGAAAGGAAAGTATTGGTTAAAAAGATTGGCACTGTAGAGTGAATTCACTGTGTATTTGTTAACTGTTCCAGTTTGAGAATTAAGATGCTTTGAAAAATTGTTATAACTCTAATACTTTGTCACAGGGATCAACTCCAAGCAGCCCCAGATCAATTGTCTAATGTTTGTTTAACCTAACTATTTCCAACATATTGATAACTGACTTAGTTGTTGCTTAATGCATTATATAAAACCAGCCACGAATATCATAGGTAAAATGAACTGCAGTTGGTTTGGGGAAACCGAGTTCTGCAGTGTTGTGTGTGTATACTGTGTTCATTGTAGTGGTTGTCCTCTGGCCATGTGAAAATCATGCTCTGCTTCGTGCAACATGTGATGGATCAAAGCAAGTTGTTCTGATTAGGAGGCCAGGTCTATGATTTTCAATATAAATATGCCCCAAAATAGAAACTGTAAATAGGCACTTATATATTTTAGTGATGGTGTTAAGGTGATAAAATAATTAATAATACTTCTATTAAAAGGAAGTAAGTAGTACAAAATACTGAAGACCAAATATAATTGTGTCCTTTGGGAACACAAGAAATTTGATGGTGATCATGACCATGAAGAAGATCAGTTTTGAAGACAACAATAAAATGCCTTCACCTCTTAGGATAGGTCTTCTGGTTTTCATTTCTTTTGGAGGTGAAAATGTTCCCTTTATGGAAGTGGTCTAACAGATGTGTTGTTCCCTACTTCTCCCCACCCAATTCTTATTTTCTCAGCAGGCAAGTGAATTCATTCCTAAAGCGGGAAAAGTATATAAAGATAGATACCACTAGGAATGACAATGTCAGACTCTGACCGAATGGTTATGTCAAGCTCAGAATAAATCTCTTTTAACACAGAAAATCTGCTTTGTTTCTTCTGGGGCTGTTAGATTGTAATACTTATATCCAGTGAGAAAAATTGAGAGTAAATTTTCAGAAGATAAATAGTAAAAAATATTTAAATAAATTGTCCTAAACATAAATGCTGGGCGTATAAACATATATTTGCTTATTAAAGAGGAATTTTCGCCCAAGAGACTTTCCACATGATCCTTCTATTTTACTTTCATATGGAGTCTGTAAAGAAACCCAGAAAATCCACAAGGCTTTTTGATTGATCTCCAGAAATAAAACAGGACTGAACTATCAGGAGACACTAGTCCTGTGTTTTCTGAAGCCTTTGTGGGAGAAGAAGCACTGTTTTCCAAGGCTACCATGTCGTCAGTGATGCGTGAGCGTATCACATAGGGTTATATTCCAAACCAAAGGCAAAATTATGTTCCTAGGAAATAGGAAATGGGAATTGTAGAAGTTTGTTTTTAAAATAAATATGTTTTCTCCAAAAGCTGACTTCTGTCTCCATTATTGATATGTAAATCTGTTAAAATATTTAAAAATATTTCATTTTAAATATTCTCATTTACTAAATGATAACTCCTGTTTTCAATAGAGATTCAGTTTGCCCACTACTCGATAAAAGTATTTATCAGCTTAACATACCACTCCAAATTATGCTATATGATTGAGAAAATTAATTTTCTTGTTTTCTTTCTGTATCTATTATGAAATCTCATTAAACTCATAGCATTACTTACTGATAAATTTCCCCTAAATTATTATTTTTATTTACTATGTATGAGATATCATAAGACTTGTAAGAATGTGATTATCATTCAAAATATGGACCAGGATAATTGGTAATGCTCAGGGCGCCACTCTTCTACCACCCTGTCATTGGGAGCCATTGTGAATGATAAAAATTAAATGTGTAAGTGAAGAAAACTATAAAAATTAAATGGGTAAGTGAAGAAAACTAGAGCAAGTGAAGTGCCTGTTCAAAAACTGCTGCTTTATTTCAAACAAAAAGGTTGATATTCTCAAAAGGCTCCATTCTGTCCCTCAGGGCTACGGTCCATCTTGTAATAGTATAATCAAAAAGCACTGGTGCTCTGTTCTTACAACTGCATTCAGCTGTGATTAATCTTCTCCACAGTTTATCCCGGTATCCTAATGATTCTAACTGCATCCAACTGGGCACAGTGTCACCTGGAAGGATGTGTGATTAACTCAATGTGTCATTTTAAATCTCAACGACCATGGCCATGTCCTAGTGAGTTGTCTTTATCAAATTGGTGGCTCAGCAGAAGAACGTGGCTATCTTGTTGGAGGAAAGAAACATCAGTAAATTAGTATGAATGTGCTACACTGTTTGAATTTCTATTCCAACATCTTAAAAAAAAATATTTGGGAGAACTGAAAGGTAATCACGGGGGATTTATAATTACAAAGTTGCTTTTAAAACTTCACAATTATGTTTCTAATTAAAATGTGATATAAATGGTGGTTTTGTTTGTTTGTTTTCTTTTTTAAGGGAAAAGGTTTCTTTTTTAAGCCTTTGGCTTCCCTGTTTGGTTTTCTTTAAGTAAATTTCTTCAAGAAATTACTACACATTAATAAGAACTAGCAAATATAATTGGGATAAATTTCTCTGAAAATATCAAGAAAATGAAATTTACAAGAAATTCATTGCTCTTATGAGTTGATTGACCTAACTCTTATGCAATGAAAGTCATTTCTACCTAATACTAAGTTACATTCCATTTCAGATTTCCTATTTCAAAGGGTAGCTCAAATTTCTAAGATGTTAAACCAAGTATTGAGCCATTTTTGTATATGTAATAAAAGTCTTTAAAATTAAAATGGTAATCCTAAAAAAACCAAATGCATGAAAATATGGTCGGACTGTATAACAAAAGAGAGTTATATAATTCTACTTGAGTGAAATCTTTCATCTTTGATTTACAGGTTAGAGTCCTCTCTAACTAAAACCATATTGTTCCATATCTTTCATATCATGGCCTTTCCTAAAACCTTGTTTTAATTAAGGTTTCTTTCAGATTTCTGAATAAAAGCATGACAATCTTCACTTATGGCTTTAATATATCCGTTGAGTTAGGAAAATATGTAAAAAGAAACATCAACTCTTTTGAAAGTATTGTCAGGTATTAAATATGCAAGGTATTCTACCTTGGTGTCCTTAGGTGTTTGAATTACACATTGAAATAGAATTTTCAGAGGTAGGGATAACCTGCTTATTTATATTTAGTAAATTTCTTTGAATCTCAGAAATAAATGTCCTTTGTTTTAAACCTTTGCAACTAAGGCAACGTGTGCAAAGGTTAAATTTTGTGTTTGTTTTCACACGAAGGCACAGTTTCTAGGTTAACTCAGTTCCTTCATTAACAGTGCCTTCATTAACACATTTCCAAATCTAGAACATTCAGTGACATTGTTTAAGCCATCTTGCTTCAATAGTCTCAAAGCTAAAAGAACACAATCAGATAATGCAACGGTGTTAATCTGAAAAGTAAACAAAATAAATGGAAAAACTCAAAGCCCCTGAGGAATAGGGGAGATTATGAGTAATTGCCAGTATTTCTAAAAGAAGGAAGGATAAAAGGTTAGGGGGGGGGGGAAGATGAAGCAATGGAGGGCAGAAAAGGAAAGGTGAGAGAATAAATTCTTGATAGCTTTGGAACAAATTAAGACCATCTTTGAAAAGTCATGTGCTTTTTTTCAAAGACTGCAAATCTTCAAGGGAACATACCTTTAGAACCACTGTCATCAAGACAAGGAAGGTATGCGGGGAGGGAGACCTCATCCTCTACAAAATTGCAAATCGTCCCTGCCTGAGAACCAGGAGAGGGATGCTAGGGAAGTAGGGTAATTTTCCTCAAAAAAAAAAAAAAAAAAAAGACATAAAATATTGCACCATTACATACATATGTGGGTTTCCTTTGGCATGTGGACTTTGAGATACAGCGTGGTTGATTCCACTGAGAAAAGCCTCACCCCCAGGTCCTCCATCTTGAACTCTTGCTAGGAAGAGTTGAACCATGTGTTAAAATGAAGGCAAAACACAAAAACAAAACTAAAAAAAAAAAAAAAAAAAGAACCACGGCGATCTGTCTGGAATTGCTACCCGTTCAAGGCTGAAAGCAAATCCTGGAAACAATTTAAGACTGACAAAATTTACCCAATAAAAAAACTGATCAGAATGTTAGGAATGAGTATGTTTCAGGTTTTTGCCCTAAATTTCACTGGCTGTTACAGCTTCTGAAATTAACAATATCTAATATGGTAATGGATGTTTCTAGTTCATACTTTTGTCTGGGAGTGGGTCACCCAGCGTAATAAAAGCGCGCTGGAAGCAGTTTCTTCCAATCGTGGTTTACTGTAACTTTAGAATCACAGCAGTTACGTTTCAGGAATCTTTAATGCCCTTTCAAGTCCATCCAAAGAACAAGTGAAGCTGCTGTTCAGAATTTTGTGCCCAGTGTTTATGTTCTATCGAATCTGTGCCACCCAGGCAGCAGACAAGACATGTCTGAGGGTGCTGGGGTGGGGGCATACACAATGATGTCACACACAGGAAATATTGGGGGAGACTTGGCACTTCACAAGGCTGGCTCCTCTTCCATGGGCTCACCAGCAGTTCTGTAAAAATAAACAGGCAATCAGAATACGGCATAAGAGTACACAATGACATTGTAGATTTTCATGCATAATCAAAGCTGATTTTTCAGCTCTCTCTGATGTTTATTTGTGTTATTCAGTTATCCATAAATAGAGTTTCTTTCCTAGGAAGTATAAACAAATGTCAAGTGGAAAAACATTTTGGATCCAAGCAATCATTGGAAATGTTCCTGTTTATATTAAAACATGTCAGAATATTTTATAACTCTAGATTCCAAAATGTACATGTTTTGTGTCTAGTACGGTCCAATAATTTATTGCAAAAATTAACTACAATATTTTATTTTAGGAGCAATTGCAGTGATTTCCTATGGAACCAGTTTGCTAATGAGAACTAAGGACCTAGCTAGCTTCCGAAGGAGTCTCACCAGGGCTCTGGTTTTTGCTTCTGTTCTTTCATAACTGGGTTGGCTGCCTGCCGGAGGCATTTCAAATCAAATTCTGAATTTGATTAGCAAATCGCTGCTACAGAACCAACATTTTATAAGAAATGCACTATGGTAGTGTGTAAATAGTTTTTATTCGGCATCATCTGTGGGGTGTTCTGCTCGGGCAAAACCAAAACTAATTGCTTGAAAATTTATACTTCAGATTTAGCCTTAATTTAGTAACACTTTGAGGGTGTTTAAAGGCAAACTTTTAGAATGATTTTTAATTTAGTCAAAAGAACAAATTGTAGCAGGAATCCAAATACATGAGGTAGTTGGATTGTCGGGGGAAGTTGGATTACTGGGATTTGAGATGCAGGGAGAATTGAGTTCGAGTCTGAGCTCTGTAATTTGCAAATATTGCAATTACTAATGTTGTAACTACCCTTCTGTGAAGCTATGGTTTCAGGCATAAATCAGAGGGAAAAGATGTTCCTTACGGTATTAGTGAAGGCTAAAAATAAAAATAATAATAATAATAATAAATAAAGAAGGATGTAAATAACAAACATTATGAGACATTAGTTATTCGATGTGTGGATTCATCTCTTCATCATCTACAATTTGCATTAAATCTAGTAGAGTGACACACAGATACATGACACACAGTGTCATGCCTGTGCTACCAGAGGGGAACTCACTATTTGTACGTTGGTTCTTTCTAGCTGGTGGGAGAATAGGTACGCGGTTTTCATTTTCTTTTCATAGTGTTTATCTTCTTGCCAATGTTGTATAATGAATCACTTTCATATTAGGAAAAAATGCTATGTTTGAAACACAGCTGCTTATGAAGACAAATGAACTACTTAGCCATGTTATTTTACAGATTTATAAAGAAAAAGTGCCAAGATTTCAATGCATCTTTAAATAAAGCAGTTGCTATTTTAGCTGAGCATTTTTTTATTATATATTTAAAACAATGAAAGTAAGATATTATCCATGGAGTGGTAATAAAAAAGATTTTAACACATCCTTTAAAGAATGAGAAGCAAAAGATATTCATCATTTAATGTTAGCAAATAGAAAAAATTTCTAAAATAGTCTGTGAAGAGTACTAAAAAAGAAAAAGAAAAAAAAGAAAAAAGTCATTTCTGAGGAAGTTATACCCTGTCCAAGAATGTTCAGGATACAGAGGCTGTGAGAAAGTGTTTAGACTTGGTATAAACACTTAAACCAAGATTAAAGCTAGCTAAATGAGTCATACTTAATTAAAATCCTTTCTATCTAAACTGATCAGCACTCCAAGAAGAAAAATTTAACATTTAGAAAAACATTTAAATTTTGAAACAAATTTATGTGTAAATATACAAATCTATTTACATCTGAGAATATGTGGACAAAGAACTTGCAGAATACTCAAACTGAATACTCTAATGCAAACTGAATTTTCCTAAATCTAACCAAAGCCACAGTGAGACAATTTTTTTTCCCCACATACAGGACTTGGAATTCCACAGAGAATGGGATGCAGGAAATATCCCAAGGGTCACCCACATAAAGGATCTCTCTTTCTGGTGCAGAATCTGTGCATTCCTCACAGGTCCAACCTTGTTTTTGAGGGTGTGGGCAGGGTGTCTACAACTTTTGTCACTCACTGGTGAAAACTGAGCCTCTTCTGTTGGATCACAGAGACTTGCAAGTAGAAAACCCTTCTATCAGATATTTCTTTGTCCCTAACCTCCCTTTAAAATGATTTCCTACTAACTTCTGTCTTGAAGGTAGTCCATTTACTGTTGCACACCTTTTACCGAATCACATCCACATCCACACAACTGACCAACTCTTTCTTGTCTTGCAGCTAGATGCATTTATACATAGCACATTGGAAAATAGCTCATATATAAGGGTAGATGATCTGTCTTCAAGTTCCAGCTCTGTCACTTTCTACAATTTAACTTTGAGCAAGAGTCAGTGTCTCTAGATTATCTATTTTCTCTTCAAAATGGAAATAATAACCCCTGACTTGCCCTTAAGGGTGTGGGAATCCAATCAGTTAATGAAAGAGAGCCTGCTAATGGATCATACAATGTTAAACAATTACAGAATAATTGCATTACAAGTATCTCCCATTGCAAAAATTTGTAGAATCTCCTGTCTTTTATTCATAGCTCTCAGTGCAAGGGGCATGATCTTTTCTTACTACTTGTCTCTACATAAATATTTCCTATGTTTTCATGTTTTTAAAGAAACACGTGGAAAGTGAGTTTACCTCGATTAATAAAAACACAGTCGTGGAAAAGAATGGAGGAAGGGAAGACATTGCAATTTCTACATCTTTGAACTTAAGTTCCCCTTACAAGCAGGGAGGTAGAGACAGTAAGCTCAGAGATAGCTGTAAAGTAAACCCACCAAAGATAAATTTTAGTACAACAGTTTAACTAATTGAAAGACAAAAACTTCTACTACTACAAGCCTGCCTCACAGGGAACACAGACAGTTCTCTATCAATGAAGAGCAAAAGATTGTTATTATACCATAAAGGGGAAGATCCATTCAGTCCAGCAATCATAGATTAAGTTAGTTTACAAAGGTAAATGCAGGAAGGAAAGATAAGGATAGAAAGATAAAGCATAAAATTAAATTCCTATATTTTCCCTTAAATTGATATTTTATTTTCTATGATTTTAAAAAAAAAATATTTGTTAATCCATACTAAGATTGTTATTTGGTAGGACATATTTTCTCTTATTATGTTTATTTAATTTATTTGTTTATTTATTTATTTTTATTGATCGTTCCAAACATTACAGAGCTCATGATAAATCATCTTTCATACATTTGACTCAATTGGGTTTTGAACTCCCATTTCTACCCCAAATACAGATTGCAGAATCACATCGGTTACATACTTACATTTTTCCATAATGGCATATTAGTGACTGTTGTATTCTGCTACCTTTCCTATCCCCTACTATCCCCCCCTCCCCTCCCCTCCCATCTTCCCTCTCTACCTCCTCTGCTGTTGTTCAATTCTCTCCCTTTTTCCCCCTCCCCCTTGCCCCTTATAACCTCTTATAATTTTGTGTATCATTGAAGGTCTCCTACCATTTCCATATGCTTTCCCTTCTCTCTCCCTTTCTCTCCCCCAATTCGTCTTTGTTTATGTTTATTTAATTTAATCCGTGCATTTTATTTTTCCTCCTCAAAGACAATCTGATGCTTGTTGCATACATTATTTGTGTTCTTTAAAGCTATTTTTGTTTAATGGCATATCTTTTTACTTTATGTAAATTTCATTTCTATACACACATGCATCATTTCTGTTTCTTAATTTACTCAATACTGCATTTGTTAGATGCATCATTCATATTTATTTGATCTGTAGCCACTAACTACTACACGGCATCCCAGTGGTTTGCATTCATATTTTCACTATTCATTCTCACAGTAATAGACATAGGGCTTGACTCTAACACTATAGCCATCATGAATAAAGCTGTGGTCAGCCTCCTAGTACATGAACTCTAGTGACTCCAGATGAGAATATCTTGGTATTCATTTCCAAGAGCAAGATTACTGGGTAAAATGTCTTATTGTACACTAAATGGTGTTAAACTGTTATCTAGCATACTGCCATAGTTCATTTTCCTATATCTGGAAAGGCTTCACAGCCTCACAACTGCAATGCTAGCACTACCCAGACTACTGGTCTACTGATTTCTCTCTTTCTCTTGCTTATCTGAAGTACTGCAGATTGAACCCAGGAGTGCTCTGCCTCTGGTCTACATCCCTAACACTTTTAATTCTATTTTGAGACAGGGTTCTTGCTAAACTACCCAGGCTAACCTCAAACTTGTGATCTTCCTGCCTCAGCCCCCTGAATAGTTGGGATCACAGGTGTGTGCCATTGTCCCCAGCTCTTTCCATGGACTCTTGAAATAGACATAGAGTGTTCACTCTGTACCTTGGACCTCTTTCAGGAACTGGGAAGACAGCAGTGAACAAAACAGACAAAAATCTCTATTCTTATTGAATCCCTGCTCACACATTTTAACTATTCATTTTCCCAAAAATGGACACAGGGCTTGACTAACACTGTACCTTTCATGAACAGAGCTGTAGTGAACTTCCTAGTACATGAGCTCCAGTGACTCTACACTGACCTTATCTTCTGTTTACCATCTAATGTATATAAAATAATACTGGTTCAAATTTGCATTTCTTTGATTACTAATGAGTTTGGGCATCTCTTTAAAGGATTTGTCTTCCAGCAAACCACACAATGCAGAATAAAAAGAGAATCAAAGGACTTTCATAAGTAAGTGCGATGATATGTGTCTGTCCTGCAGGTTTCTTTAATTTGCTCTTTCCAGTGTTCATGAACTCATTTTATACTGTACTGTTTTGTCCTTATGTGCTTTATGAATTATATTTTATGTTCTTTCTCTCATTTCTCTCATTTCACTTTTCTTTTTTGTATCCCTGCTTAACTATTTTATATACCTAGTAGACATTCCATAAAAACTTTATGAAATGTTCATAAACATATGTTGGGATGATTTTATAGCTCTTTAGAAGTAATATAAATCAAGAATAGAACAAGAATTTTAGCAAAGGATAGAATTTCCCAAATTAATCTTAGTTTAAACTATAATTCCACACCTGAATGTGTGATCTGGAAATGTATATAGGATCATATCACAAAGGCATGCAGGAATCAAAAACAAAATGAGAGCCAACACACACACACACACACACACACACACACAAGCACACACGCACACACACAACAATACTACCATATGGTTGGCTGCAAGTTTTTGTGGTGAGTAGTCATAAATTTTCTAATAGTTCCCACTATCCAGTCCTAACTTGCCTTATTAGTTCATTTTCTTTATTTGTCCACTTCTTTAATTCTACAATGTACAATCACCTTAACAAGCCTTCCTTTTTCTCTCTCATCTAATGGCATCACCATCTATATGCTACTTCTTTTTGTCTGGGTGGTGCTAGGGATCAATCCAAGGGCCTTACATGTGCTAGGCAAGTGTTCTACCACTGAACTATAACCCCAGCCCAAGAATACTACTTTGGCTTTCTTTCTCCCTTCATGAATTGCCATTTGTGCATGATTCTTCAGAAATTTACCTACAATATGCTTCCTTTCTCTACATTTCTTCTCCCATCATTATTTAGCTTTCTTATCACAACTGTCATAAGAATTTCTTGACCACCTCTTTAGTATTATGCTAGCCCCTATTCTATACTGTTGTCTTTTAGATACATAGTCCTATGCTGTCTGTCTCCTGTTTTGGTATCTTACTACTAAAAAGAGGATGCAATCCATATTCCTTTGGTAATAACTAAATATCCTTCCAAGCCTTCTGTACCCATCTTTTGCTTCCCAGACTGCCAACTTAGAAAAGAACAAGATTCCCTTTCCTAAGGACTGTGCTTACATACTCTCTCAAATGTCTCTGGATTTCTGCTCTATTATTACTAAAAACAATTTTTAAGTATACATAATGGGTTTTATACTGTTTTTGGAGATATAATGGTAAGCAAAAGGGGCTTTTATTTATAAGAAACTTACAGAAGAAAACATATCAATCAAATATTTATTAGATAATTTCCATTTATATCATATGGAATAATGCAAAGATATAGAGGAGGCATGAAAAAGGGTGACCAATTTAATTTTGCAGTTAGTTCGTGTTCAGTGAATGTGTTCCCTGATCAGCGTCAGTGCTGTTTGGTTTGAGATCTAACAGCTAAATTAAAAGAATGAAGAGCTCATTATAGAGTTGGTGATATGAGGAAAAGGACAAGATATGTATTACAAACACAGCACAAGGTGTGTGCCAAGAAAACCTCGATATGGAAAAGAGTATGGTTTTTAGGAGAAAACTGAAGTGAGATCTCATTTCTTCACCCCCACAGGAAAGGCTGAAATAGTAAAGACTGATTATACCACATTTACATGAACTGTCATTCATTGCTAGTGAGAATAAAAAAACAGTATATCCATTTTGCAAACCAGTTTGAAAGTTTCTTATGAGGTAAAACATATGACTTCCTTATAACGTAGTAATTCACTCTTACCTATACGTCCAAGAAAACAGAGTGCTGTTTACATATGTACACACACACACACGCACACACACACATGGTTTGTATAAAAAGAATTTATAGAGATTTAGGATTCTCAAAAATTAAAAACAAAGTTACCATATGAGTCAAAATTCCAACTTTTGAGTATATATCAAAAAGAGCTAAAAATAGAGTTTTGAAGATATATTTGTATACTTGTGCTTATTGCAGCATTATTCACAATATGTTAATTGACAGATGAATGGAAAAACAAAATGTGTCATACACTTACACAAGAATATTATTTAGACTTAAAACGAAGGAAATCTTGTCATATGCTACAACATAAATGAACCTTGAAGAAGCTTGGCTAAAAGAAGGAAGCCAATCACAAAAAGACCAATACCCATGTTTTGGCTTTCGTGAGGTATTTAGAAGCCCCAAGGCAGTTTCCAGGGGCTGAGGTGAATGAAAAGGGACAGCAGTTGTTTAATGGCCACAGAATTTCAGTTTTGCAAGATGAAATTCCAGAGAGCTCTTGCAAGACAGTGTGCCTCTCATTAACACCACCAAACTGCACACTTACAAATAACTCTTTTTAAGTGGTAAGATTTATGTGTTTTATACCACAATGATGAAAAATAATCCATAGTAGATTCATCCATAATAGCCCCAAATTGGAAACAAGCCAAACACCCACTTGCAGATAAGTGGATAAACAAATTAGGATATGTTAATGCACTGGCATAATGAACAGCACTGCAAATGAATAAACTACTAACTGTCGGTGAAATGAATGGATGTCAATAATATTATGCTTAGTGGAGTAAAGGAAGCCAGATTAAAATCAGTATGAAGAGCATAATTTCATTTAAATGAAATTAGTGAACAGGCAAAACTGGATGGTGTTAAAAGGTAGTTACTGCTGGGAACTGGGAAGAGGTAGAAGTGAACTTTCTGAGGTGGTGAAAATGTTCTCCTTCTTGCTTTGGGAGGTGTTTACATGTGGTGTAGATAACAGTCTTAGGGTCTGTGCATATTATTCTATGTGCCTCAGTTTATAAAAAAAAGTTATTGTGGTTGGAACATAGACCACAAAATAGAGAGGAGAAATGTTATGGATGAGACCTGGAATACACATGAGGGTAAGCACACAGAGCTTATGAATCCTGTTAAGATGACAATCTTTATGCTTATAGAAATGGAAGGGCATGGGAGAGTTTCAAACAGAAGCACAACCACATTTACTTTATCCCTTCTCTCTCTCTCTCTCTCTCTCTCTCTCTCTCTCTCTCTCTCTCTCTCTCTTTTAAAGAGCTTCCTGATTATAGAAACTAGAATAGAAAGGACACATATGGATATGTGAACAAGTAAGGAAAGTAAATTAAGTGTTTAGATGAAAGATCAAGGACTGAGTGATACAGTTTGGACTGAGAGATACAAACAAAATTGATTGTATGCTCAAGTTATCATCTCTTTGGATGCCTGTCATTTTATTTTCTAGGTAAAATCCTACATATCCTTCCACCTTGTCTCAATTGTCACTGATTCGGTGATTTGTTCCTTGGTCCTTAGTCTTCTTTCATCGTGAAAGATATTATCTCAATCTTATCAAGTAATGTATACTATATCTGATCAAATAACTTATACCTGATTGTCAAGTAACATACGTTCTTCCTGTTTTTCATACTCGATTCTGTTGTAGGAATAAAACTCTCATATCCATGTCTTAATCTTTGGAACCTGTGAATATGCTATCTTGCATGGCAAAACTGACTTGGTAGATGTGGTTGCGGTTATGGACCTTGAGGTCAGGAAATGATCCTATTTTTCCCTGATGAGTCCAGTCTAATCACAGAAGCCCTTAAAATCAGAAACCTTTTCTCACCATAGTCAGAGATAGATATGATGACAGAAGAAATGTCAGAGAGATGGAAATTACTAGCTTTGAGGATAGAGGAAGGAGGTCAGGAGCCAAGTGACGCAGGCAGCCACTTAAGCTGGAAAAGGTGAAGGAACAAAGTCTCCCCTAGAACCTTCAGCAAGGACTGCAGTCCACCACCACCCCACTTAGCCAGTGAGACCTGTGCCAGACTTCCAACCTACAGAACCTTTGTGTTAAGTTATTACATTTTTAGTATTTTTTTTTGCAGCAGCAGCAGTAGAGAATTATTACAATCTCCAAGTAGATGAATGTTTTGAAGACTACGAAATAGCTTTGAACTTGCTCTTAGCACTTTGACACAGAAAGAATTAGAGAATGTCTGAAAGTGAATGAACTCGGTGTTCTCACATGTTCTCCTCATGCTGCATGTTGGAGGATGGTCCTGTAAAAAATGAGTATCACTTCCATTCTTTTCTCTGCCCTTGAATGCAATACTTTTTCCACTCAAACAGATATTTTGTGCAATACCTGCCCCTCTTAGTATGTTTTCTCAGGCAAACCACCTATATGACATTAGAATACTATGGATTCTAGTTAGCTAACATATTCTGAAAATGGACATTATCAATTTGTACTACACAAAAAAAGTAAATTACACATTTTGAAAAATCCCACAAAAATATAACAACATGTTTTCCTGTAAAGATAGTAAACATTGAGATAAGTAGAGCTCATGTAGCATTACGAAATGCTGTTACAATTTTAACAATGTTTTGTCTTCTAATGGATTCTTTTACTCATTCAATAAATATGTTTATTATCTACAATGTATTATACACTATAAAAGTCTTTGAGTTAGATCAGCTCACCATAGAGTAGTTAATTTAATCAATTTTATTACTTAGTCCTTATTTATTGGACTCTTATTTTTAGTGACTACATTGCTCATTTAACCAAGTTAAACCTAAAGATGCTACCTCTGTTCTTATATTATAGATCTCTATATCATGAATAGTGTATCGGGGAAAGAAAAAAAACAACAAATTGAGGAAAAAGGAAAATGACAGGAATAATAATAAAAATCAGCCTTTACTGAGGAATTCCTTGTGTCAAGTGTTAAGTTCTTATAATGTGTTCTCATTTTATCTTCATAGCCCTGTGAAAATTTCCTCTAGTTTTAAAAACAGAAAATAAAATTTAGAGACATTAAGTAACTTGCCCTTGAGTACACAATTATTAAATGCAGAAGGCCTAGACAAGCTGACTCTAGAGTTGAGCTCCAGTCTTCCTCTACAGTGGCAAGAGGATGGGCATACAGGGACAGAGCAAAGACGAGATGGGAAGCTAAACTTATCAGACATCTCATTTTACTTATGGCTCTATTTGATTTTTTCAAAATAAATGCTGTTTTACAAGGAATTTAGAATGGAATGGCTAAAATACACAATAGGGCATTGAATTTATTCCCTGATACACCAAGTCCAATTTCATACATACCTAAGGACTATATTAGACACTGAAAACAGATAAAATCATGGCTCTGGGAAGAGGAGGAAAGACAAGAGAGCATGGATTGCTCTTTTCTTTCACCAGGAGCTTCTAAATCTCAACTTTTCAACTAAGGCTTTATTGACACTAAGAGAAAATTAAAAATTAAATTTATTTTAGAATGTTTGCCTACTTAGGTACACATGTGCTCAAAATAATGGCATAGAGAAAAATCAGAAACCTGCATAATCTGTGCAATATTACCTTCTGGAAGCCTTAGAGACATAATCCCAATGAATGGGATATTTGGACAAATTCATGTTTCTAAGTATATTAGACATGAATTTGTACTTACTAATGGTTTGTATTTCTATGTAAATCACTGGATTGAGGAAAATGGAGTCATTAATATCCTCAGAGGTACTGACAAGCCATTCAAAGCTCAGGCAAATGATGCATAGGATTTTTCAGTTTATTTTGTTATACTTTTAAAAGTATGAACAAAATAGTTACTGAAAAAAAAACAAAAAACAAAATACCAAGACTTGGACTCATACATTTTCTCATGGTTCTGTATTATATAATGACTTGAAACCATCTCTTTCATGAGAAAAGTTGCCAAAAATGGAACGTTAAATGATTAAATAAACAATCATTCCAGACTCCATTTAAAAACTTTAAGATGATTTACACTATAATCAACAGGTCATACTGACATTTGAAAATCTAACTTTCAGTTTTTGCTTTGCATTAAAAAAAAAATAAGTGAGACAGTTAGGAATTTCAGAGCGTAAATGTGCTCCTAAAAACTTGAGAGTCGATCACCCTCAAGTTTTGATTGCCAGAGAGAACTTTTCTTGATTTTCATCACAGCCTGAACTGGTATCCAAGAATAAATCTGAGTACATTACTAACCCGTCCAATAGAAGTGTTTTGAAACGGCTATCTAACAAATGTAGACTACAAATCTTTCAAAAGTACACTTTCTTAGTAAACAAGAAAAAAACTCTAATATTACAGTTTTTGCTTCTAAACAATATGCTACATATAAACAGGCCTATCTATTTAAATCTTTAAAAATATATCTGGGACCTGCTCAGGGATGGTCTTGCTTTTTTTTTTTTTCTTCCTGAACCATCAATGACTTTTCCCCATTCAAATTCTTTGCCACCCTAAAATTGTCTTTGAAAACTGTATCAGTTAAACATCCACAAGACGAATTCCCACATACCAGCCTTTTCCTAATAATTTGTTCTTCAAGGTCCATCAGTGTAGGTATAAAACTGAAATGACTTTTTGCACCGTGTTGTCACCCTCCCCCATCCAAGAAAAATGAACAGAAAATACTTACAATGGTTCTTAGCCAGGAGCATTTTATCCCTTATTCACTAGTGGTAAATGAGTCAGATATGAGTTGGCCAGGAAAAGAGCTGCTTTACCCAAAATCTTAGTATGAAATGAGTCATCTCACTCCAAACACCAATATATCCTCCAAAATAACTGGCAAGAATTTCCTATAAAAAGAACCTTGCCTTCACTCTTTTCCATCCATTTAGGTCTCTGATTTTTCTAATTTTTCAATTTCCTGCATGTTCATAATATCGCATTTATAACAAAAGCCAGGAACATTTCCACCTCTTTATCTTATTTTGAAAATCATCTTTGCCTATTGAATAGGGGAACAATTTTGATAGCATTCCTCTGAAAAAACTAAGAGCTCTGTGACTTTCAAGGACTCCCCCCCCTCTCTCTCTCTCTCATTCTCTCTCTCTCTCTCTCTCTCTCTCTCTCTCTCTCTCTCATGAAATGCATTCATGGTTCATCTGAAATGCAAGAGCCAGTTCTAGAAGAATTTTTTCTTTTCCTCTGTTGAGAAAAGGAGTTCAAAGCCACAGAAAATATTTCAAGCAAAATCATTTTTCTTCCCACAAGAAAAATCAATCACTTTAGATATAATCTGTTCAAAACTGATAAATGAGTATGAAAGCAGACAACAAACTTCAACTCTGCTTTCCTGCACAGCAGGACATTAACATTTCCATTTGCTCTCTGCCATCAGATGAAGCTTAAAAATCACTCTGGATTGAAACTGAGGTTAAGTCCTGTAGATCATCAGGAGTCAACACACTATTCACCTGAGGATCAACAAGTGTGCTTATGAAGCCAGTTCTTGCCAATGTGCTGAGATTTTTTTTTTATTACTTGGGGCTCATAAAATCAATTATTATTGCTAATTATTCTAAGCTCTGCAATTTAATGGACAAAATTACGGACAATTCATTTCACTGAGGTTGGAATTCAGCCTCGTTTTTCTATATTAAATGAATTCTAGAGAATAGCTATGCTCCTTTTATATTCAACAGTAACAGATGTTAGTTTCCTCAGTTTTATAGCCCTCAGATGACAGACAACTAACTGTTTTTGGCCTTGGGAATAATTGCAACACCTTTGGATTATGAACTTGGTTCACTTCTTAGCTGGAAACAGCAGGGGGTTCGTTCATATTATCAAAGACATAAAAGAAAAAAAAATTTCCCTGTGCTTCAAAAATCATAAGAAAATGACTTCTAATTCAAGCAATATACAATTTTTTTCTCTACTGCTAATCTGCTCCTTAGTGCTCAGAATAAGAGAAAATACCTGCGTAAAATTGAGATCACTTATTCAGTTTATCTTGTGCTCTTGGCCAAAACAAGATGTTAAATCCATTAAACTCTGAGTATCCAGTAAAAGCAAGAAAGCTAGAATTGTTCAAATTTGTGCATTCTTGGGAAAATTGCCAACTTATGCACTAGTAGCAGGATCTGTGTAATTAATGGTGATGTTATTGATGGGGGGAATCTGATTTTCTTCTCAGAAGCAATTTAAGAGTATAAACTGGCAGAACTTTAGCAAACCCTTTCCTGATTCACTTTCTCATTGAGGAAATAAGACCTTGAAGTCAGCCATAGAAAGTACCAATGTCAATGTACATTTGTGGTGACTTTGGTCGTGGTAGACTTTAAAGAAATCCTGAATGTAGCACTGTCCATAGAATACAATGATGGACCCAAAAAGGCACAAACTGACAAAGATTCCTTAATAAGACAACAAGGGAGCCCAATCTTAGATATTGACCTTTAGTTTTTTTCCCCAGAAAGCTATGTTCATATGAAGTTGAACAGAGACCAATTCCTTCCTATAATGTGAAGTAAAGGAAGACTCAAGTCCACACTCAGTCCACACATGCTCTGTCTCCTTTGCAGACAACTTCCACATTCATCCAGTTGCTGGACCTCAAGAACAATCACAATGGACAAAGTGCGAATGCATTTTTGGCTAGCCACTGCCTCACATTACCTCCAGCTTCTGCTCTCCTCTTTCCTTTGTTATATGAGGAATTTCAAAATGATGAGAGGAAGAAAAAGAACATCTGGAAAAATAGAAATAACTAGGGAAAGAATTAAGGCCACAAGCAGCTCTTTCCATAATGATTTGCACTAAATTACCCAACCAGGAGTGATTTTTCTCACCGACTATCTCATTCTCTCTAGTTCTCTGTGAACTGCAACCACATGCTCCAGGTCTGTGTTTCCCATGAAGAACAAAACAATTGAATTTTCTATAACCCAAAGCATGTGCTCTGGCATCTGTGGTTTTGGAGAAAACAGGTGGAGGAAGTGGAGGAGACAGGTGAAGGAAAACCAGGAGCAAGGTTCATGAACATCAGAGATGAGCCTGGATGTTACTGACCCTCATGATTCCCCACACTGGATTCATACCTGCTGTCTTCCTGAGCAAAGGGCTGTTCCACATCCACCGTCAGGGAGGCCAGAGCAGAAACGGTCTCTGTCTCTTCTTGCAACTGAGCGCCAGGCAGAGCACAACCCCTTGGCACAGCCATCATCCTTACAGACTTCCAGTACTTGCCTAGAAAAAACATCCATTATACTTTATAGGAATTTTGGTTAGAGCAGTAGTAATAAGAACACTCGAATAGATCCAACTCAGAACAGTTGTTAAACAGTTGTATAACAGTTGTTCCCCCTGTTATACACAGTTGTAATTTGGTTCCTTAACTCTTATGATTAAGTGGGTTTTTTTAATATAAGAATGTTAAATTGTGATGAACTCACATTCCCAAGTTTAAATCTCTCTTGCTCTGAAAGTAATACAGTGAGGGATAATCCATGATCTAATGAACTCACTAAAAGACTGACAGCTGTCTGTACAACTAAGTAAGCAAACTCTAGGCACCATTCCCCCCGGGGAAGCCCTTGAGAGACCTGGAGGTAGAAGTTTCCTGGAAAAAATGAATGAAATAGTAATGTTAAAAATTACTACTTGAATCATTAACTTTTTAAAAATGAAGTTGGAGTATTAAAGAAAAAAGCAAAGCCCAGCAATGCCAGCATGAATCAAATGGCAGCTTTGCCAGAACAATTGGGCTTGTTAGTCCTGGATGTTCTCTCTTTTTCAACCTCAGGGTGTGTACTAGAACAATAATTGACTGAAAACTTTAATATATGCACTGGCTGATGTTGGAATCCATCCATGTGTCATATTGATATTTCTTTTTGTGAGACAAGGCAGAAAAGGAGAATAAGAGGAAAATAGTCATTTCATGAGAACATGCTAGTGGGGTAAATATAAAAGAGCAGAGGCAAAGCCCTTCTTGCAGCCCCTAAGCTTTTTTTTTTTTTTCTTTTCTTTTTTTTTTGGTGTGTGTGTGTGAAATGTTGAGTCTCAAATTAAAGCCGGAAAATCTCCCTAGATGCTGACATGACTCATCAGGTTAGAACTATCTTTACAACTTGACCAATTAGATGGAAACTTGGCATGCTGAGGATTTGCTTATTTCAAATAAAAAAAAATAAAGTCTTGCTTGAGTGCAAAAGGAAGATAGATGAATACTGGACTACAAAGTAAGCTAACTGGGCTCTGGACCCAGCTCTGCCTCTGGACATCCCTATCATGCTCATGGGCCTGCTAGGACTTTATATCTGCTTCTTCCAAGATGGGGATTGCTTCAAATATTTTCCAGCTCAAATACTCTTTACTTTACTGTTTCACAAAGGAATGAATGTCACATTAGGGAAAGAGACTCAGTCTCCCTGTGCATTCTGCATGCCAAGCCAAAAACACTCTCTGACATAAGTGTCCACACTACTTACGGTGATCATCTACTATGTCCAAAGTCTGAAAGTCACAAATGTTTTAATTTGAATCAAACATTAGTTATGTCAATGAATCCACAAACTAATATTTTTTGGAAGCTGAGACTATGCTAGATGTTGATGTCACAAAGAGGCTCCTAATCCTAATCCTCCATTCTAGTTGAGTTAACCCTACTAGTTAACAATGGCATATCTGTGTATAAAAATTCCATATTATCCTTGGGAGGGAATAAACGCAATGAAGAGTCTGGCGTGTAATGAATGACTGCTATTGTAGGCAAAGGCAAACTAACACAATCTTGAACAACATGCCCATGATCTTGGACTTCAACTTTGTACTTATAAGTAGAAGAGGTACATAATCAGATTAATGTTTTAAGAAGATTTCTCTGGAAAGATCATGGATGATGGATCAAAAAGTGATGAGGATAGTGGCAGAAAGACCAATTTTACATCCTGGCAAAAGCCCAGGTAGTAAATCAAGATGGAATAGAAATGAGAAGATGAATTAGGGACCTTTAGGAGGTAAGCAATGGAAATATATCTTGGCTTTTTCTTCAGTATACCTCACATCTCTCAAACCTGAAACTTGTCCTTGAATTGATAATTTCATTGTAAGTGCCTCATTACTCTAGAATACAATGTCATTATTATCCTACCCAACTTGGAAATGCTGTAACCATCAATTAGTTTAGTAAATAGAGTTGCAATGAGTTTCACAAAATGTCACTAAGCACTACTTTGGCACATTATATTCACAAAGCTAGTGATGTGGGATGGCATTCTTTCCTTGTTCTCCGGAGTGACAAGTGCGGGGACTCTGACAAACACACCACAAATAACTGATGATTGACGGTCAAATTATGTTATAAAAACTACAGGGAGGAGACACTAGCATTACTGAACACCTAATATATGTCAAAGACTGTGTGATAGGGATTTTTAACATTTCTAATTTGTTTTCATTTAATCTTCATGACAACTATGTAATGTTGGATAATTTTTTCAAAGGTCATATTGCTCAGGATCAGAGGAGCTTTAATTCTTTCCCAGGATGGATTAATTCACAAATCTCTTCCTTTACACTTTGCTGTCCTCCTCCATCTTCCACCCAGTACACACAAAAATATTCTCAATACATGAAAATCTTGACTTAAAAAAGTATTGTACACATTACAGATTCTTCACTTTACCAGAAAAGAAATATCATGCTATCTTTGTTCCTTAGATATGTGACTCCACACACTTTTTTTTGGACTTTCTGGTGTTTTTTTTTTTTTTTTTTGCACAAAGAAAGACCACCATGTTTAAACTTGTTTTTTTCTATACTTTATTTTAGTTTGGATATGTAGTGTTCCCCCAAAATTACATGTGTGAGACAAAGAACGTTCAGTGGTCAAATGATTAGGTTGTGAGAGTTATAGCCTAACCAGTGAGTTAATCCACTGGTATGGATTAACTAGGTGGTAACTAAAAGCAGGTAGGTGTGGTTGGAGGAGGTGGGTCACTAGGGGCATGTGTTGGGGATTATATTTTGTCCTGGTGAGCAGAGCACTCTCTCTGCTTCCTGGTGGCCAAGTTCTGAGATGCTTTCCTCCACCATGCCCTTCTACCATGATGTTCTGCCACACTGCAAACCAGAGCTTTGAAGTTGGCCAGCTGTAGACTGAGACTTATGAAATCAAGAGCCAATATAAAATTCCTCCTCTAATTGTTCTTGACCCATCATTTTGGTCACAGTGACAAAAAAAGCAACTAAAGCACTTCATTTCTCATAACCTTGTACTATTGCAAGTACTGGGTTACCAGGTAAGTCACCAATGAATCTATGATACAACTGGAGACCAATGCTCACTAAAAAGTATAAATAAAAAGTACATAAAGGTGGAGCTCTGAATTAAAATACAAAATTTTCAGATTGCTAATCTTATGCTAATTTTAGGAAAGTCATGGAATCACTATGAAGAACAGTCTCCATATTTACAAAATAATGGCACTGAGTTTAATGATTATGAAAGATTTAATTCTGCTCTAATTCTCAGTAATGGTGATTCTTCTGATCTAGTTAACAAATCACTCTTGGATATTATCATACATTTGTTATGTCAAAAAAGCATTACATTTCTATGAGCCTATGAACCCACAAAGAGGTTACTAAGTATTGACTTTCTGCTGAGAGCCATTGCCAAGTAGGAATGACGCATGGCAATTTCTTTGTCAGCCTACTCCATGTTGCTTAGAGGAAGGACTCTCCATTGTGGAAATGGGCTTGCCTTTGGACCCAGGTCATTTGCAGTGACATTGCATGTATGCTTGAGTAAGGTGACCTTGCTCAAGGACCAGGGCGGATCCAGGTTTAGGGTGTATCCTGCTGGGATTAGGGAGTATCCTGCTCCTTGGGTTTAGGGTGGTTCCAGGTTTAAGGTGTACCCTGCTGGGAATAGGGTGTATCCTGCTGCCTCAAGCGCCCGCCTGCTCCTTGAGTTCCCATTGAGTTCTCGCAGGATTCAGAAAGTATTTGGGATTCAGAGCCTGGTGGAGTACGTGAATTTTGCCCAGAACGTGGATTTCCCCAGAACGTGTGTAGAGTGCCAGTGTGAGTTCGGGAATAAAGAATAGCTGTTTGAATCTACAAGGCTGTGAGTGGCTCGTGATTTTGTGCCCAGCCAGACTGCGGCAACTTTCAGATAATGACATATCTACAATGACCAAGGACTTTCATTTTCAAGCACTGTAAATTTTTCCTCAAGAAGAAAACTCCTGGCCATAAATAACAAACAATTTTGCTCCCAAAAGAGAATGAAAAGGCATGCATTCTTAAGATTAATCTTTAGGAAGAATGACTGACAATGATCCTTCAAATTTTGACCTATAAGTATGTGAGTAGTAGGAAGGATTTTGAATAGTTGAGATATTTTTGGATAAAATTTAATGTGTATAAAATATTCTGCTGTTAGGATCAAATAATAGAAGTTTGGCTCTAATCCAAATATGTGAGATTCCTGACTTAGAATTTAAAGATTTTAAATTCAATTTGGCCTTTAGCAAGATGTAAAAAAAAAAAAAAAAAAAAAAAAAACAAGAAAAATGTTCTACATTAATAATGTACTTATAGTCCACTATCTATGTTCACAAAAGAGAATAATTAAAATGCAAGTAGGTATAACACAGACTATGCAATATGTGGACAACTCAGACCCCATAATTTATGGGTTATATTTTCATGTGTTGTGTAGGTTTTTTTTTCTTTCAGAAACAGATGTTCAAGAAACTCATATCTATTGGCATGGGAATAATAATGCCATTAGCACATAAGAGAAATGAACCACATGTTATGAGTAGAGTTCTCAGGAGTTGCTATTCATAAAGTAAAATATTAGCAACCGGCACCACTGAGTTGCTCTCCTATGGCAATAAAACTGGCAAAAGAGAGGAGTTTTCCATTCAAACTGGAGTGCACACTCCCTCTTCAGTCATATCCTTTATCCTTATTCGCTTTTCCCACTATGTAAATCTTCCCACTTTTCAGCACTTTTTTAAAGAACTACTCAGCCCTCATTATTCTGCATTTTTGTTTTATCTGGCAAAGGTAAAGCAAAGAATGAATGCACAATAAAGGTACAAGGTAGATAGTGGAATGAGGACAGTCGAGATCTGGGGTGGGAACCACAGATGGAATTTCACTGGGTCAGATAGGAGTCAAGAGAGGGCATCTTATGGGTGGGTACTGTGTAATCAGACTTCGGGAAAAACCATAACACTTCTGGTAATGAACAATTTTGTAAAATAATAGTTGTCGACTTATGCAAGTCTGTCTTAGAAATAAAGTGTTCACCAAATGTTTTCCCATTCAAAGCCTCTGGACAATTTAAAAATCACTTGACCCTCAAGTCTCCCATTCCATCATCATTTGGGAGCCTCAGAGTCATGCCTTCTGATTATTTTTTAAAAAAACTTCTTGCCATTAGAATGATACTGCCTATCATCTTTACACACCATGTTCTCATAGAAAAAGAAAAAATACTAAATTAAAACTCTTCCTGTCCTCCTCAACCTTAGAGTTTATCAACGCCTAGGGTTTATGAGAGACCCAGGCTTGTAGATTCTCTAGAGATTCTTAATACTTAATTGAACCCATTTTGTCCCAATGCCCCAAATGTGGAACACCTAGAAAAATTTAAATATAGTATTTAATATATAATTATATAATGACAATAATTATACTGTAGTGATATTAATTAATATCATAATTTATATAAGCTCTGGATTATCATTTCCAACCTATTTTAATGCACCTATGTCAATTTCCTTGAAATACTATAGAATTCAAAACATGGGACTTAATGGTTAAGATTTTTTTAGCTAAATGAAGAACTTGATCAGGATCTAAAACATTGTATAAATGTAAAGATAAAAAATGCATTGAAAATTGGTGTAAAAATTGAGTAACCCAGTAATTAAAATTTTCAACCATATTGTGGTAATTTTGAGGTTAAGTGGAGCCAAGGATAAAATTTACATTATGAAAATATTTATTTATTCATCTAAAATTATTTTTAATTTAGACCCATGGAATAGTCCTATTCAAAGCTTACTTTCACACGAATATTCAGCTTTAAGATGCATAAATAAAATCTGCTTAATTCATGTATCTCAAGGCACAGAAACCAGTATATGTATAGTGATTATACAAATGTTATAAAATAACATAAACATAATTATGCTTGGTAGATATTCATGTACGATTTCTTTTGTGACTATATTGTTCACCTACAATTATCACTAATATTTTTATAAAGAATAAGCTTTTTGTTTCAAAGGAATCCAAATATTTTAGATTTTTTTTTCATAAAATTGCTTACAATTTTTTTCAAAGTTAAAATTTTACAGTTAACTTGAAACTTTTGGTGTCTTTAATTTTTCTTTTCAAGAGACAGTAATATTTTTGGTTGAGAAATACTATCTCTACAAATCTGGAAAACTCAGAGCAACTTCTACTAAATGGGATTGTTTTCATATCTAGTTTTTAAGATATTGAAATAAGTACTGTATTCCAAAAGTTTTCAGGACTACCATCTTTTTTTTCTCCTTTCAAAATAGAAAACATCATTGTCAAATATTTTATAAGGCAAAACAATAAAGTTTCCTATTTATGAATCTACAAAATTTTACAAATCAGATGCAGAAAAACTTTCTGACATTTTTTACTTCATTCCATTCCAGATCATCAAATATGAATTTATATAACTGTAGGAGTTTGATCAAAGATTCTATCTACACATAAGAGTTCTTAAATAAATAAAATTTTGTGCATGATTTGAGCACTTATCCTTTCTCAATTATTTCCTTGCTTTAATAAGGATCAATTTAAATGAGTTTCTTCTTGCAAGCACTATTTACTGTCATTGAAGTTCTCCAAAATCTTCGAAAACATATTTTTGCTCCATTTGGTAACTATTTATTATCAGCTTCATTGAGCTATAGTAACACTGAATAAAATTTGCTGATATTAGGATTCAATTAAGATGATGCTTGTTGACAAATGTATGCAGTCATATAATAGGTATAATAATTAAAATGCAGAATATTTTCATCACCCTGTAAAGTTCCCCTTGACCCTTTGGAATCAATTCCATACTCTCCTTCCTTCTTGACCTTTGTCAACCACTGAAATTCTGCACCATATTTTTATTTTTTCTTGAATTTTATATAAATGGGACCAGATAGTACAGTTTTGACTTCTTTCACTTGACATAATACTTTTGGAACTAATTTTTTATCTCTATCATCTATACCTTTGTTTCTTTATATGTAATATAATTTTAATTAATTAATTCATTTTAATTAGGTATACATGACAGCAGAATACATTTTGATTAATTGTACACAATTGTAGCACAACTTCAATTTCAATTTGTACACAATGTAGCATCGCACTAGACGTGCAGTCATACATGTACCTAGGGTAATGATGTCTATCTCCTTCCACCAACTTTCCTGCCCACAAACCCCCTCCTCTTTACTCCCTCCCCTTTGCTCCATCAAAGTTCCTCCATTTTTCCTCATACCCCCACCCACAATATAGATCAGCATCCACTTATGAGAGAAAACATTCAGCCTTTGGTTTGTTGGGATTGGCTTACTTTGCTTAGTGTGATATTTTCCAACTCCATCCATTTACCTCCAAATGCCATTATTTTATTCTTGTTTAAAGCTGAGTAATATTCCATTGTGTATATACAATAGTTTCTTTATCCATTCATCTATTGAATGGCATCTAGGTTGCTTCCACAGTTTAGCTATTGTTAATTGTGCTGCTATAAACATTGATGTGGCTGCATTATTATAGTATGCTGATTTTAAGTTCTTTGGGTATAGACTGAGGAGTGGGTTAGCTGGGTCAACTGGTGGTTTGATTCCAAGTTTTCTAAGGAATCTCCATACTGCTTTCCATATTGGTTGCACCAATTTTCACTCCTACTAGCAATGTACATCCTTGACAGCATTTGTTGTTGTTTGTGTTCTTGATAACTGCCATTCTGACTGGCATGAGCTAAAATCTTAGAGTAATTTTGACTTGCATTTCTCTAATTACTAAAGATATTGAACATTTTTTCATATATTGTTGATTGAATGTACATCTTCTTCTGAAAAGTGTCTGTTCAGCTCCTTACCCCATTTATTGATTGGGTTGTTTGTTTTATTGGTGTTAAGATTTTTGAGTTATTTAATCCTGGAGATTAGTGCTCTACCTGATGTGCATGTGGAAAAAATTTTCTCCCAAAATTTAGGCTCTCTCTTCTGCTCATTGATTGTTTCTTTTGCTGAGAAGGAGCTTTTTAGTTTGATCTGATCTATCCCATTTATTAATTCTTGATTTTATTTCTGATGCTTTAGGAGACTTGTTAAGGAAGTCAGGGCCTAATCCAATGTGTTGAAGATTTGGACCTACTTTTTCCTCTGTTAGGTGTAGGATCTCTGGCCTAATCCATAGGTCCTTGATGCACTTTGAGTTGAGTTCTGTACATGGTGAGAGATAAGGGTTTATTTTCACTTTGGTGCATATGAATTTTCAGTTCTTCCAGCACCATTCATTGAAGAGGCTATCTTTTCTCCAATGTATGTTTTTGGTTCCTTTGTCTAGTATAAGATAACTGTATTTATATGGTTTTGTCTCTGCATCTTTTATTCTGTACCATTGGTCTACATGTCTATTTTGGTTCCAATACCATACTGTTTTGCTAGTTTGCTTTGTAGTATAGTGTAAGATCTGGTATGCCTCTTGCTTCACTCTTCTTGCTAAGAATTGCTTTGGCTATTCTGTATCTCTTATTTTACCAAATGAACTTCATGATTGCTTTTTATATTTCTATAAGAAATTATGTTGGGATTTGAATTGGAATCACATTGAATCTGTATAGAGCTTTGGGTACTATGGCCATTTTGATAATATTAATTTTGCCTATCCAAGAGCATGGGAGAGCTTTCTATCTTTTAAGGTCTTCTTCAATTTCTTTCTTTAGTATTCTGTAGTTCTTATTGGAGAGGTCTTTCACCTCTTTTATTAAGTTGATTCTCAAGTGTTTTTTTTTTCTTTTGAGGCTATTGTGAATGGAGTAGTTTTTCTAATTTTTTTTAGAGGATTCATCACTGATGTACAGAAATGCATTTGATTTATGGGTTTTGATTTTATGTCCTGCTACTTTGATGAATACATTTACTAGTTCTAGAAGTTTTCTGGATCTTCTAAGTATAGAATCATGTCATCAGCAAATAATGATAGTTTGAGTTCTTCTTTTCCTATTTGCATCCTTTTAATTTTTTTCATCTAATTGCTCTGACAAGAGTTTCAAGAACTATGTTGAATAGAAGTGATAAAAGAGGACATCCCTCTCTTGTTCCAGTTTTTAGAGTGAATGCTTCCAAGTTTTCTCCATTTAGAATGATGTTGGCCTTGTGTTCAGCATAGATAGCTTTTACAATGTTAAGGTATATTTCTACTATCCCTAGTTTTTTTTAGTGTTTTGCATGAAAAAGTGCTATATTTTGTAAAATGCTTTCTCTGCATCAATTGATATAATCATGTGATTCTTATCTTTAAATCTATTGATGTGATGAATTATATTTATTGATTTCTTTATGTTGAACCAACCTTGAGTCACTGGATGAACCACACTTGATGATGGTGCACTGTTTTTTCAGTATGTTTTTGTATGCAATTTGCTAGAATTTTGTTGAGAGTTTTTGCATCAATGTTCATCAGGGATATTGGTCTGGAATTTTCTTTCCTTGATGTATCTCTGCCTGGGTTTTGGTTGCAGGATGATACTAGCTTCATAGAATGAGTTTGGGAGGGTTCCTTCCTTTTCTATCTCATGGAATAATTTGAGGAGTATTGGTATTCATTCTTCTTTGTAGATCTTGTAGAATTCAGCTGTGAATCCATCTGGTCCTGGACTTTTCTTGGTTAATAGGCTTTTGATGACGTCTTCTCTTTTCTTGCTTGAAATTGATCTGTTTAAATTGTGTATGTCCTCTTGACTTAGTTTGGGTTGATCACATGCCTCTAGAAATTTGTCAGTGTCTTTGAAGTTTTCTGTTTTACTGAAGTATAAACTTTCAAAATAGTTTCTAATTGTCTTCTGTATTTCAATAGTGTCTGTCGTGATATTTCCTTTTTCATCTCAAATTTTAGTAATTTGACTTTTCTCCCTCCTCCTTGTTAGGGTGGCTAAGGGTTTGTCAATTTTATTTATGTTTTCAAAGAACCAGGTTTTTGTTTTGTCAATTTTTTGAATTGTTTCTTTCATTTCAATTTCATTGATTTCCACCCTGATTTAAATTATTTCCTTTCTTCTATACTTTTGGTGTTGTTTTATTCTTTTTCTAGGGCTTTGAAATTTAATGTCATATTGTTTATTTGTTGACTTTTTCTTCTTTTTTAATAAATAAATTTGATGCAATGAACTTTCCTCTTAGCCCTGCCTTCATAGTGTCCCACAGATTTTGATAAGTTATATCTGAGTTCTCATTTACCTCTAAGAATTATTTTTATCTCCCTCCTGATGTCTTCTTTTATCCATGTGTCATTCAATAACATACTGTTTAGTCTCCAAGTGTTGGAGTAGCTTGTCTTTTAACTTTTATCATTGAATTCTAATTTCATTGCATTATGGTCTGATAGTATCTCTCTCTCTTTTTTTTTGTATTTGCCAAGACTTTCTTTGTGGCATAACATATGATCTATTTTGGAGAAGGATCCATATTTGCTCACTGATAGATGGAATATTCTATAGATGTCTGTTAAGTCCAAATTATTGGTTGTATTATTGAGTTCTATAGTTTCTTTTTCTTAATTTTTGCTTGGAACAACTATCCAGTGGTGAGAATGGTGTATTAAAGTCACTTAGTACTAATGTGTTGTGGTCTATTTGGTCCTTGTATTTGAGAAGAGTTTGTTTGACATACATAGATGCCCCATTGTTTGGGGCATAAATATTTATGATTTTTTTATGTCTTGTTGATGTATGAATTACTTAAGCAGTATAAAATGTCCTTCTTTATTCCTTTTCACTCGCTTTGGTTTGAAGTCCCCTTTATCTGCTATGAAGATGGAAACCGCTGCTTATTTAGGTGTTCCATGTGAGTGGTATGTTTTATTCCCACCCTTTCACCTTCAGTATGTGGATGTCTTTCCCTGTGAGATGAGTCTCTTGTAGGCAAAATATTGTTGGATCTTTTTTTTTTTTTTAAATCCAAACTGTCAGTTTATGTCTTTTAATTGATGAGTTTAGGCCATTCACATTCAGGGTTACTACTGAAATATGATTTGTATTCCCAGATACTTTGGTTATTTTTGGTTTTTAATTTGACTTGGTTTCTCCTTTGATTGGCTTTTCCTTTCATGTAGTTCTGCCCTTTGCTGATTTGCATTGTTGTTTTCCATTTCCTTCTCCTGGAATATTCTGCTGAGGATGTTTTCTAGTGCAAGCTTTCTTCCTGTAAATTCTTTTAACTTTTGTTTATCATGAAAAGTTTTTATTTCAATGTCAAATTAGAAGCGCAATTTGGCTGGATATACGATTCTTGGTAGGCATCCATTGTCTTTCAGTGCTTGGTGTATGTTGTTCCAGGATCTCCTCCTTTGAGGATCTGGGTTGAAAATCTGAGATATGAATTGGTCTGCCCCTATATGTGATCTGATTCCTTTTTCTTGCAGCCTTTAAGATTCTATCCTTTTTCTGTATGCTAGGCATTTTCATTATAATGTGCTTTAGTGTAGATCTGTTTTAATTTTGTACATTTGGTGTCCTATAAGACTCTTGTATTTAATTTTCCAATTCATTCTTCATGTTTGGGAAATTTTCTGATATTATTTCACTGAAGAAATCGTGCATCCCTTTGGTTTAAATCTTTGTGCCTTCCTCTATCCCAATAATTCTTAGATTTCATCTTTTGATGCTATCCCATAATTCTTGGATGCTCTGCTCATGGTTTCTTACCATCTTCACTGTGTGGTCAACTTTATTTTCAAGATTGTATATACTTTTCCCTCATTATCTGAGATATTCTTTCTTCCAAATGATGTAGTCTGTTGATGATGTTTTCTATTGAGTTTTTAAACTTGATTTATTGTTTCCTTCATTTCAAGGATTTCTGATTTTTTTTTCAGAATCTCTCTTTCTTGAAGTATTTTTTTTGCTACCTGTATTTGCTATCTTATCTCTTTATTGAAGTGATCAATTTTTGCCTGTATTTGCTCATTTAGGTCTTTCTTTAATTCACAGATCATTTTAATTATTGTATATTCTGAACTCCTTCTCTGTCATTTCATCAACTGCACTGTACACAGATTCTGTTATTGTAGTGTCCTGGTTTCTGGTTTGTTTGGGGCAATTTTTCCTCTTGTTTTTTATTTTCATGTTGTCTATGTGTCTTCCTTTCTTGCAGTGCAGATCTGAGGTATTATAGTTTCTATCCTATAATCTTATAGTGTCCCTGCCGATTATCTGTATCTCACCTTGGTGTTGGGCTTCCAGATCCTGCTGGTGTCCCAGGATGGATGCTACTACAACTAAAGGTGGTGGAAACAATAGCAGAGTGACTCAAGATAGATGTCGGGTTGTCCCAAGATGGATGCAAATACTTTCAGAGATGGGGCTGAATGGGTGGGCCTTACAATGGCTTTGGACTGCCTGTTATGAGATGTAGCTGTTTCTAAGCCCTGTCTGTTTTTGCAAGGTGGAGGCTACTGCATGTGGAGGTCTATGGCAATGGCTGCAGTGTCCAAAGATGGAGGTGGGATAGGCCTGGCTACAAGGTGGTCTCAGGGTTTGGTGCTGTGACTGACCTGGGCCTGAGTTCAGGCATGGGTTTGCTCATCTTTTAAGAATTGATTATGATGTTCCTCAAGGTGATCCTAATGGTCGATTTGAATTGTTGGGTTGATTGGATGCTGAAGATTAAGAGACTTCTGGGCTTGTCAGTGAAGGTGTGTCTAGGCATGTGGGATAGCAAGCTGAAGTGGAGACCCTCCCTAAGCATGGGCAGCACTGTCCGATAGGTGGGAGGCTTGGAAGGAATAAAAGTTGGAGCAAAAAGGAAGCAGCAGCAGATGCAAGCTCCATTCTTCTTGAACAAGTTCTTGATTGCTGCTGCGACTGCCTGAGGATTTTAGATTCTCCCTCCTTTGGTCTTCCAAAGCAGAATTTGCCAGTAATTCTCCAGAGAGTTTCCAGAAGCCTTCAATCTTGAACTGGGGTAGCATCATTGTCCTTCTTGTTCTGTAATGTCAGCATTTTGGGATGCTCAGCTACTAGTTCCTCCATCTCTGCAGCCTGCAGAAGGCCACTATGGACTATCCAGCTTCTGGTTATTTAAGCCAATTTAATAAATCCCCTTTTTATAATCATGCCTCCTGTTGGTTCTGTTCCTCTAAAGAACCCTAATTGAGTGATTTTATTCATTTTTATTCCGCCTGAGATCCATTTGGGTTTCTCTGATCTGTGGATTCATAGAGATTTTAACAAGTTTGGAAACCTTTTTCCATTATTTCTTCAAATACATACACATATGAACTTTTAAGCTCCAATTTCAGATTTGTTAGACTGACTGATGATGTCCCCATATCACTGATACACTCTTTTTATCAGTTTTTTTTCTTTCTGTTCTTTACTTTGTACAGACTGTGATACCATGTCTTCAACTTCACTGTTTTATTTTCTTTTAAAGTGCATAATCTGCCATTAATCCATCTCAGTGTGTTTCTAAATTTCGAATATTGTGTGTTTCATCCTTAACTTCTTTGCATGCCTAGTGATTTTCATCTGGATGCTTGGCATTATTAGATTATTTTTGTTTTGAAACAGATTGGACATTCTTTTGACATATCATTAATCTACTTGCAATAAGTATAATTCTCTGGAGGCTTACATGCACTCTTTTTAGGGTGGCTTCCAAGCACCATTATGATATCTTTCATTATGATGTCTCTACGTGTTACCTTGTGAATCTCGAGGTCTCTCTACTTAGGTTAACGGGATTGAAAACTATTCCCAGTTTTGTATGAACTCTTTGAATTGCTTAACCTGCTGTTTTCTATTGGTTATATCCCCAGCTTTGTGGAGTTTGAACTCATACCTGTAAACAAGTATTCAGATACATGTAGCTTCCCTGTGTGCATGTGAACTTCATCTCCAAGGTTCTGCCTCTTGAATTCTAGTCACTTCAGTCTCCTCAAACTTCACTCTATTCTCAGCTCAGTAAAACAACTGGACCTTTTTTAGTTTCTTTCTTCTGTGCAGCAACCTAAAATCTTCCACAATAGGAAACTTCCTCATTCAGAAAAGAATATAATAAAATAAAAAGGACTCATTCAGAGAATGATGAAGCCAGTAAGGGAACATATGGAAAGAAGAGAAAACGGTTTTTGAAAGAAATCCAGAAATAGGAAGAGGGAAGGGGAAAGTATTTTAAGAAAGAAGGCATGTTCAATAGTATCAAATGTTTTTGAGGGGTTAACTAAAATGAGGAGTTAAATTCATATATTGGACAAATACTATGTATCTAGAATGTATACAGTATTTTCTAAATTCAACAATAAGAAAATTAAAATCCCTATTTAAAAAATGAGCAAAAGATCTAAAATAGCAATTCACCAAAGCAGATATACAGAATCCAAACATGCATAAAAACATCTTCAAAATCATTAGATATATGGAAATTAAAATTAAAATGTGATATCACTATATACCTAATAGAATGTCTATAAAACAAAGAAACAGTACCAAGCAATACCAAGTGAGGATACAGAACAACAGCTTTTACTAGTGGGAATGCAAAAATGATATAGATGCTATGGAAGAACAGATCAGCATTTTCTCATCAAGTTTATAATGAAGTTTCTATAGGACTAGGCAGTCCAACTCCAACGTACTTACCCAAGAGAAATGAAAACTTACAACTACATAAAAATTTGTATGTGAATGCGGAGAGCAGCTTCATTCACTGTCACCCCAAACTGGAAATGATCCAGATTATTCAGTAGGTAAATGGACAAAAAAGTGTGGTTTATCCCTATAATTTATACTACACAACAATATAAAGTACTGAACTCTTGATATAGTCAGAAACATAGATGAATTTTAGCGTATTTTCTAAGACAAAGAATCCAGGCTCAAAATACATATTTTATGATTCCTTTTATATAAAATTTTGGAAAAGGTAAAAAAAAAATTGAATAGAGAATAGATTAGTGATTACCATGGGTTGGGAGTGAGGAGAGCAGATAAGTACAAAGGGAAAGCATGGAAGAATTTTTGGGGTGATGAACTGTGTGGCAGGCAGGGACATGAATGCATGCATTTTTCAATACCCATGTTACTAGTCAACAGAAAGAGTGATTTTTTTTTTCTTACTGTTTGTAAATTTGTAAAGACAACTAAGACATGTGGGAACCCAAAATGGAAGACACCATAATAAATGAAATTAGTTATGTTAAAATGAATAACATTAATACAATGAAAGGAGGGAAATAAAAAAAAACTAAGGTAGGTAAGGTGAGAAAGCAATTATTATGGTTTAAATATGAGGTGTCCTGCAAAAGCTCATATATGAGACAATGCAAGAATGTTTAGAGGTGAAATAATTCGGTTAAGAGAGCCTTAACCTAAACAGAACATTCATCCACTTGAATGGATTCACTGGGTGGTAACTGTACGCAGGTAGGGCGTGACTGGAGTAGGTAGGTCATTGGGGCGTGCCTTTGTGGTTTGTATTTTGTCCCTGGTGAACAGAGTTCACTCTCTGCTTCCTAATGCCATGTCCTGAACTGCTTTCCTCCTTCCACCCTGATGTTGTGCTTCACCTTGGGCCCGGGGCTATGGAGTCAGCTGACCATGGACTGAGACCTCTGAAACTGTGAGTGCCAAATGAATTTTCTCTCCTCTAAACTTGTTCTTTTCAGGTCTTTTGTTCACAGAAGCAAAAACGCTGATAAAACAGCAGTGTTTTGAATAGATACTATAAGACTAAGGACAAAAAGAAGTGAACACAAATGTCGAGCTCTAATTAGAACATGGATTCTTACAGGGATGTGGATCAGCTATTCTGAAACTGCTTTATGTGCATGTAAGAGTTAAAAAATAAGTAGTATACTGTCGATAATGAGAGCCAGATTTCTCACTTTTGGAGAAAGAAATTATAAATAAGGAAAAAGGGAAAGCTAGAATAAACCCTGTGGTATTGGAATTGAGTCAGATATATCAGTAGGAAATATGTTTTAAAAATATATGTAGTTATAATTAGATATGAAAATAAATATAGATGTGTGTATACATGGCTTAGCATAGTCACGTATGTTTCCTGGCTGCATTCACAGAGAGGCCTGGAAGCAATGGCACTCCAGTAGCAATGAGCACAGATCATCGTTTCAAAACAGATTTTTCCATAGAAAGAATCCAAAGCTCCTTGGAGATGAGTGAATTCCAGGTCCAGGGCAGTGTGATGGTAACTCTTCTGTGTTTACTTGAAACTGGTCACAGCATACCCACATATTTTGTTAAACATTATTCTGAGTGTGTCTCTGAGAGGAGTTACTTCTAAATGAGATTAACATTTGAATCAGTGGTCTGAGTAAAACAACTTGCTTTCCCTTGTCCAATCTACTGACGGGGAAATCATTAAGCTGGGACACCCATCTTCTCCCACCATTGTCTTTGGACTTGAACTAGAACTCTGTACCATTGGCTCTCCCGGTTCTCTGGCCTTCAGACTCAGACTGAAACTTGCATGGTCAGCTCTCCTGGGTCTTCCACTTGTCAACTGCAGATCTTGGGACTTTTCAACTTTCACAACCATGTGAGCCAAATCTTCATAAATAATCTATTTTTATGTATATCTCCTATTGGTTTTCTTTCTCTGGAGAATCCAGACTAATACAGGCAGGAAAACTAAACTAATATTTTCCAAGGTAAGCATGGAGTATATTGTGAGGCCAGAAAGTAAATTCTCATAGAAAGACAGTCATCTCAGAAGGACATGGGAACCAGCCTAAAGGAGTTCTAATGGCTAGAGCTGAAACAATTAAAAAGCAATACAAAAAAATGATCATGTTGGATTATGATTCATAGAATAAAATAAATATCCATGAACCAGAGTGATATAAATGTATAATGAAAAAAAAAAATAGAACAGAGAATACAGCTTCATATTAAAGATTGTTTCCAAGTGGCAAATGCAGAAGAAATAAGGAAAACAGAAAATCAGCACTGGAACACTTGTGTAACAATTGTTGTAAGAAAGATCCACTAAAGGATGCTAAAATTAGGGGGCAAAAGGTAAAGAAGTATCTTCCTACTACATCTTTTCCTACTACATCTTCCTACTACATCTTTAATTCTGAAGGGAGATATTGTAATATTATAATGGAAATCTGCTTAGTCAAATGATCCACTAACATCCCCAGGAGTAAGATACACTGACATCACATACCCCTGATGCCATGCACTGGTACCATGCATCACTGCTGTGATGTTGCCAGAAATTTATCTATTTAATGTGATCATGAGGAAACACTGGAAAAACCCAAGCTGAGAGACATTCTGTAAAATAAATGACTAACATTCTTTGAAAGTGTTATGATCATAGAAGGCACAAAAAGGAACAGTCACAGATGGGAGAAGACAAAAAGAGATGACAGTTAAATGCAATACAGGATAATGAATGAAATACTGGAATGCACTAAGGAAATTAGTAAAAAACTCAGCTGGAATCCAAAAGATGTCATATTAGAGCTAATAGTGTCATACCAATATTAATTTCTTCATTTTGATGATTGTGCTTTGGGGTATACAATATATTTACATTACAGGAAGCAGGTGGACATTATAGAGGAGAGCTCTGTATTGTACTTGCAACTTTTCTCTAAATCTAAAAATGTTTCAGAAGAAAAATTTAATAAAATCATTTTTTAAATCTGGCAGTGGGGATGCTGCTGGGAATCAGAGCAAGATGGCAATCAGACCAGAATGATCCAAGTGGTGTAATATATTAAAATGTTAACTAGGTAGAAACATTTTTCAAAAACATGTTTCTGAAGGGTTTGCCAAGTTCTAGATTGGTAAATTGGTGAAAGAGTGAGTGTGATGGGGTTGATTTTCTTTTTACCAGGAATTGAATCCAGGAGTGCTTACCCACTGAGCCACACCCACACCCTTTTCAAATTTTTATTTATTTTTTTTAAATTTTGAGACAGGGTCTTAGTTGCATAGGGACTCACTAAATAGCTGAGACTGGTCTTGAACTTTCGATCCTCCCATCTCAGCCTCCTGAGCTGCTGAGATTACAGGTGTGCATCACTGTGCTCAGCTTAATTCACTTTTAAGATGAGAGGATTATAAGGGCCACTTGAGTTGGGTGATCATAAACTTACAGGAGGTGAAACTGCTGTGTTTCATGACAATCTTATTCAGAACCACATTTGAAGAAAGTTTGTAGAATATACCCAGAGTTGAGATTTTTCTCAGATAGGTAAAGTAGAAAAGTAAGACTGGAAGTAAAGTAGACTGAAAGTTAGAAGGGCAAATAAATCTAAGTGTTATTATTTGTAAACTGTACATAGAAACAAGCAAAGAAAGGAAATGGATAATGAATGAGGAGAAATGAGGAATTAAATAGGAAATAAAATAGATTCTGAGGCATGCAGGTCAACAATTCCATCCCATACGGGTCTGATGGTCTAACATATCCGTCTTTGGCAGGGATGTGCCTGCCAGTGCTGGTTTATGATTCAGTTTTTTTTTTTTTTCAAATCTGCTAAGACAATAACAGATGGTCATCTGCTGTCCAGGTTCCTCTTATTTCCTTTTTCATTCTTTATCCTTATGAGTGTATGATTTAAAAATGAAAAAAAGATTTTTTCATTTTTAAATCATACACTCACCAAGGATTAAAAAAAAACCTCTATTATTATTTTGGTAGGATTCCATGGAGGAGTGAAATCAAATGAATACTCTGTGTATTATCAATTGAAAGTAGTCTCCTTCCTCCATTTTAATCCACAAATAAGAGTTGTTCTTGTGTCTCTTGTCTTGCTTCTGCTGACTCTTCCTAGTGTCTTATGTCCTTGCGTGTTGAATTTTATTCATTTCTTCCATTGAGTCTGTTATTTATTTTTTTGAAATCATAGTTTGTTGGATGTAGTCTTTGTATCTACCAATGGTTTAAATTACAGATACTTTACTACAGAAAGGAATTTCATGAATTTCCTCCAGAACCCAGGAGTGGATAAAGCTGAAACCTCTTCAATACCTTTCAAATTCATAATGCAACTTTGACACAGATCTTATTTTTGGTGCATTATAGCACAAATATCATCATTGGTTCCAAGGATACTCCCTTTTATGTTACTCAGTGCTTATTGCACCTTATTAAATTCCAACTTCTATTTTGTTTCTCTCTCCCATTTTCTTACATTCTAGCAAGTGGAGTAATGTATTAAAATAGTTTATTTTAGGGCTGGGGATGTGGCTCAAGCGGTAGTGCGCTCGCCTGGCATGCGTGCGGCCCAGGTTTGATCCTTAGCACCACATACAAACAAAAATGTTGTGTCTGCCAATAACTAAAAAATAAATATTAAAATTCTCTCTCTCTCTCTCTCTTTCTCTCTCTCTCTTTAAAAAAATAAAATAATTTATTTTACCATTTGCAGACCCTCTTGTGTTTTTAGGAGAGTACAGCTATAGAATCTCTCTCTCTAGCTGCCCTTGGGAACAGGAAGTCTGGTGGAACTCTATTTTTACTTGCAAAATGGGGTGGGAACAAGAAGGTTACATAGATGCTTTAATAGAAAGAAAGTGGTCTTTGACATCACAGCCCAACTAGGTGTGTGATCTTGATTTTATTGCTTCCTAGTAAAAAGACCTTCAACTAAACATTTATCGAGCCTCAATTCATTCATGAACAAAATGAGGAAAATAATTATGCATTTCAGAGTTGCATGAAGACTAGACATAATTTATGCAAATACTGTGCAAACATCTCTCACATTCTTCCAGTTCACCCTATCTCAGTTGGAGGTATCACATGTGCATGTGAAAATCACCTGCTAAGGACTGAAGATATAAAAAAAAATCACAAAGTGCCCCTGAAGAGTTTTCATTCTCAGAAGCATTCATAGTTTTATTTATTCTTTTGGTTTGATTCATTTTGCCTTGGAAGAAATGTGAGTGAAAAGAATTCATAATTGCAGATGCAGTTGGAATAAAAATAAATTACCAAGGCAAGTTAAGTCTCTAAGCAGATGGCAGATTTTCCTTTTTATTCTGGTACATTCTAGCAGTAGGGCTCCAATACACAATAATTAGAGTTTCAACATTTCAAGAGAATGGTTAACTAAAAATTCAGAATCAACTTTGAAAAAGCCATGTGTACGAGTTTGACCTGGCTCTGATACAAGTGAGGGTTCATGGGGTTAATAGTGGGAAAATGCCTAGCACTGCTTTTCTTCAATGAAGGTCTGCCTGGCCCAGGGCTCCAACATCAAGGCCTCTGTCTGAAGCCAAAGAATATATGACAAATAGCAGCTCACACCTGACAACAGTCAGGGTTTAAACTCGACAGGGCAGGGATTTGAAATTCTGCCAATCCTTGCATTTTTTTCTGATTAGAAGTATTTTACAAGTTTACAAGGGGCTCAAAAGTGGACTCAGAGCTCTGTGGCTCCTTGTAATTTGGCACTGGGCTTTTAGAATGGACTATGCCTCAACTAAAATTAGCCCAAACATCCAAAATTCTACATTTTAAGTTAAAATGACTTTTTTTCTAACTATATGAGTTTTGGAAGAAGTGGGGAAAAAAGTGTCTACAAAAGTTGCATGAGGAATTAATTTACTTGTGAGATAGCATATAATATAGTAGGGGGGAAGATTCTAGAGCTAGACTGCTTGGTTAAAGATCTTCCTTCTGTCCACTCATTATCTTTGTGACCTTTAGCAAGTTAATTAACCTTGATGTTCCTCACTTTACTTGGCTATAAAATGGGAGTAAAAATGGCACTTATCTCATAGGGTTGTTAGAAAGATTGAGTGAATTTATATTAACAAGAGTGTTTAGAATAGTACCTGACACACTGTCAGCATTCAATGATTGTTATTTTATTATTTACTACAAGCTTATAGGGCTTGTATTTTATATACATAATGTCCAGCATCCCTCTATAACTTTGGTATAGAGAAAAAAATGTTTTTTAAGATGTGGCTGCAATCGCTCCAGTCTTCAAGACTCTCAACCAGCAAGGTTTCTTTTTTCTAAGTTTCTTCTTTCACTGGAAACCTTTTCTTCCTCCACTGGTTTCCCATTTCAAAAGGTGATTGCTTCCATCTTCTCAGTTTTCCAACCAGAAAATGTAGAAAGCAATCATCTCTCGGTGCCAATTGATCACCACCTCGTGCCAATTCAACTTCTGGATTAAACCATTCACCTCTGACTATAAACCCTGCTCCTCTCCTGTCTTTGGTGCAGGCATAGTGATCTTTTGAAATGTAGGTTTGATGATGCTTCTTTCCAGCTTGAAATAAAATTTCATTTCCCTGTAAGTAAAAAGCCCCTTTCTAACACTGTGGTTATCTTCTTGTCTTTCTCCCCTGGATTTCAGTAGGATAGAAATGGAGGAAAGAGGAAAAGTAGGATATGGAAAAAAAAAAAGCAGCAAACCAAAATGAAATAGGAAGGGACAAAAATAGAGAGAGGAAAAATTGCACTTGGGTGTGGAATCCAGACGTCAGTCAAGCTTGTGAGATGATTTATGCCGCACATGTTGCAATCTGGGGAAACAACCCCTTTAACTATGTGCATGGACCCCTGAGGTTAAAATATTGGACAATTTCCCCATAGCAAGAGATGTATATACATTCCTATCAGCTTAGAAACAATCTGGATTTTCTTCTGGGTTGTCTGATGAAAATCACCTTCTCCATGGGAGGGGTAGGTAGTGTCCTGCAGTGATGGAGGCAGGGCCAGCAATAGCATTTCAGGTAAAGGCAGAAAAATGGTTCTTACCTTTATAGCAAATATTCTCTTACTCTAACTAGCTCTTTTTCATTTGGTCCAGATCTCTTAGCACCAATATAACATATTCTTTTCTTTTTTAAATTTTTATCTATCTATCTATCTATCTATTTATTTTTGTTACCAGGGATTGAAGCCAGGGATGCTTAACCATTGAGTCACATCCCCAGCCCTTTTATTTAGAGACAGGGTCTCTTTAAATTGCTTAGGGTCTCACTAAGTTGCTAAGGCTAGCTTTGAAATTGCTATCCTCCTGCCTTAGCCTCTTGAGATGCTGGGATTACAAGGTGTGCCACCACACCCTGTGAAGCAACATATATTCTGATTACCTATTTTAATGAAAAATCATCAGTGTTTATCATAATATTTTACCAACTAGTTATCTCTCTTTGGAAATAGAGTAAAAATAAAGGTCAGCAAAGTAAACATTCATTTGTTCTTTTTCACATCAGTGGTTATATCTAAGGGTAGTTTTCAGAACTGTAGCTAGAATAAAAATAAGAAAAAGAAAAGAATCAGAGTAAAAAAAAAGCAAGAGGAAGAGGAGGAGAAAAACATTCACTAAATAGTACATATACAAGTCATAAAATTAAGCATACTTTTGGAGGAGATGCCAAATATACTTTCCTCTCAACTCCCAGGGAAAAAATCTGATTTCATTCTTATTTCTATAGAATGTGTGAAAATGTATATGTGGACAACTGGCTACCCTATAGTCAGTTACCCAATTATTTGTAATATTCATCTGCAACAAAGGAAATCATAGGTCTCTTGAAATTGTCCTCAAAAGTTGGGTAAATTCAGAGGACTAATAATTCACTTCTCATTGCCCTAAATAATACTCTCTCTGTGTGTATGTGTGTGGGTAAAAAAAAAAAAAATAGCAGATTAGCTATAGTGACAAATTTTATATACGAGAGAGCTGGAAGCTGATCTTCCATTTATGTAGCACACAGTTGACAAGAACAGATGGTGAAATTGCAAATATTGTTCCTTCCTCACTCTGGCGTGTGTCACCATTTTGCCTTGGTTGCTATAATAAGGAATTCAGAAAGACCCCAATCCTCTCTAAAAGAAAGTATCCTGAATATGAGTAAAAGATAAAAGTGGGGTTTCGGAGGAAGTATTCCTACTATTCTTTTGATTCCCTTCCTATGTGCCACTTTGTTGCCAAAGGAACCCCAACTTAGAAAAGCAGCACGGTGACATGCCGTCTCATTCCTCTACAAATCCCTCAGAAAAGAGGCTTGCTCAATCATCCCTTGGCTGATGAGTGGAGGGGAGGATTACACTCAAATTCATATCAGTTTAAAATTCTCTACACTAGTGTTTTTCAACTTATCAGCTATAAGCCACTGAAGGGTTACAGCAAAATTTGTAAAAAAAAAACTCCTCAGATCCTTGTGCACATATTTATTTCCTCAATCCGCAAATCAAAAGATGCTGTGATTATCACTATTATCATGCAGGAGGTCTACGAAGTTGGTTGACACTTAAAAGGAGTACTCTTCTTACTAGAAAAATTTAAATAAATCAAAGGAAACCATTGGTCTATATTTGTGGTTCTCATATTTTGGGGTTTCACAGATCAATATCAATATCCTTCATGATATGTTTTTAGAACTTAAAATTATAGTCTTTTGAATGAAATACATTTAGTTTTATAAAATATTCATTTCATGGTTCTTCCCCTCCACCATCAGTGAAAATTTTATCATGGGCTGGCACTGGCATGAAGAATGGTGTTTGAGAACTCTGCTTCTCACCGCGCCATACAGCACAGTGGAAGAGTCCAATGTTGCACAGACTCTACAAGTTGTTAGCATGGGTCTCAGGAAAGGAAACACACATTTGAGGGTCCCTTATCCTACTCTGGGCTGACTCTGGCATCACTTGCTGGAGATGACTGCCATGCAGCCAATAACTAGATTCCACTCCAAAAATTATCAGATCCAAGCTTTGCCATGGCAGCTCACTAAAGTAGTCTGTGCTCTTCCTCACTTAGAAATGATTCATCGTTGTGGGTTGTAAAGTAGGGAGAAGAAATGGGCTCTCATATAGTTTTTCTGCTCTTCTTAATCTCTTTTTCTGCATTGTCTTGGCCAAGGAGTATAAATATCTTAAATTAGTTTAAAAATCAATCTTGGCTTAATTAAAAAAAAAAGTGGGACAAACATTGACAATTTGAGTGATTCTTCAATCAACAAACATTTGCAGAGCACCTATTTTATGCTAGTTACTGTGCAAAAGGTACAGCAATTAAAGGCAAACGAACAAAGGAGAACATCAGCAAGAACAATCTGATATAAAAGAACATTATGCCAAATTGGGACCTGTTACAGACCTTCCTTTCTTTAAGGCTGAATAATATGCCACTGTGTATATATACCACATTTATTTACCCATTCATCCACTGATGGACATTTAGGTTGTTCCCATCTCTTCACTATTGTGAATAATGTGGCAACAAAATATCTTCTCAAGATCCTGCTTTTAGATTTTTTTGCATAAATATTCAGAAGTGAGATGACTGAATCATATGGTAGTTCTATTTTTAAATTTTGGAGGAAAAATATGCAGCATTAAAAAAAAAAACAACTATACTTCCCTTTTGTCTCTGCAAAGAAGGTTGACCCTTATATCTCACTTACCACAAGATGCAATCAGTTCCTGACCTTCAGAGGGATTTCTCTACCTGTCAGGAGAAACGGTGGCCTTGCTGTAGCTTTATAAAGCCTTTTCTCCTCAGTCAAACGAGTAACTTAAGTAAGGATGGGACAGCAATGATGATACTGCTGCAAAGTACTTGCATACATGTAGCCAGGCAGTGAGCCAATGTTAATCACGGCCTCCAGCACCTGCACACCCTCAGCTGGAGGCTCAGTTGTCAAGAGAAAGTCATAGAAGGCCTGTCAGCACCTTGCCATGTGCCTTGGGACAAGGCTATCTAGGAACTGGACTGAATTCCCACATGCTACAAGGCTCACTTCTTCACATTTACAGAGTATTCAGATACTGTAGTCCAAACCACAGCACAAAAGAATCCTTCAGAACCTGGGCTAGGAGGTGGGCTGAAACAGGAACACCTCCCAGAGTTGAAAGGAGACACCTGTGTGACGCTCAGAGACATATGTGATGAGGAAGTACTTTGTTTAAACAAAGAGTACCTTCAGGGCCTGCTTTCTAACAGGCGAGGGTCTCAGGCTCATAAGGGACCCAAGCTTGAATCAGTTCTCTGCTGTGGCTTCTTAAAATTCTTAATAGCATTTTAGCAAGGAAGGATTCACACATTTTCATTTTGCACTGGGCACTAAAGTAGCCATTACTGACTACTTTCCTTACGAAAGGGGAAATGGAGACCCCAATCAAGGACCTGGAATCCTATGGGAGCACTTGAAATGGGAGAGTAAGATATAAAACGGGGAAAAGTAAAACTAAGAATAGGCTTTTACATGTTGTAAAGAAATCAAGCATTGTGTGCTAAGCCAAGAGCCCATGATTTTAATTTTCCAAGCCATTATGAAGTTTGAGACTCTAAAATGCTCACTCTACTTTATTACTTCATGGACATTACATACCCTCTTTCGGTTCCTTTAATCTGAAAGAACAGTTCCCAAAACATATACACATATAGAACCACATAAAAATGCAGTACATAGTATCAAAATCGCAGTGTTGAACCACTTTGTCTGTTCTGATTTTCACCCATATCCCAAAGGGTGAGAGATCACTTTGCTGTGTTGTGCTTGTCTTTCCTGTTACAACTTCAAATCACCACTCAATTCCTTCTTAACCACAATTTGAATTCTCCTTTTGGTGATATTTCTATCAATTTTTCTTAGTAAATATATATGTACTTTTTTTTTTTTCATCATTAGCACTTTGATTTTCAACCGGACCAGGCACATAACTTGTAGGGTCCAGAGCAAAATGAAAATGTAGGAGACCCCTTGTTCAAAACCTACCAAGAATTTTAAGGTGGCAACAGCAACAGCGTTAAACCAAGCATGGGCCCTTGGAAGCCGTCGGGCCTACGTGACTTCACAGGTTGATGGCTCAGAAATCTTCTCAATTTTCCTTGGCCAGAATTGGGAAATGTACCCATTCCTTGATCAATCACTGTTAAGTAAGTTGGCCGATTCAGCTTTGGAAGAAGAACATCTATCTCCCCTGGATCTGGAGATAGTTCATTTCCCCGAGTTGCATGTTGTCTGGTGGCAAGGATTCATAAGTAAAATCAGACTCCTTCTGAGTAGGTGTGGGAGCATATGGCTGCTGGAGAGACCAACAACAGTGCCTGCTCCATCATGCCCTTGACTTTGAAGTGGAGCTCTTCATTAGAAGCTCCCCTTGATGCACACTTTGGCTCTTCTGGCCTTGAAGAGCTATTCCAATCCCATTTACTTAAATCTACCTTCATTAATTCCCAGGTTCCCCTACACCTCAAGCCTCATCCCTGCTGCCAGCCTTCTCTGTAGGGATATTCAGGGATGCAAGAATATTGTTGTTGTCTCCTATTGCTTATCATGAAATTAAGAAATCAGGACTAACAGTCATTAAAATATATAAAACCTAAAAAAACAAAACAAAAATTGAAAATAAAGTTACCACTGAGCAAAACCCATAGATCAGTGTTGTGAAGTCATTAAATTATTGGTTAAAAAGTTGTATGGGACACTCAGGAAGAGTTTAGAAGAAAACCGATTTTTTTAAATGGGAAAAGTGGTCAGTGTTGGGTGGTACGAAATGCAGTATGGAGCAGGATTCTCAATCAGATAAAGCAAGTTTTGATGTAGCACAGTGAATCCTTTCTAGGAGTCAAAAAGTTTTCATGAAGAGAACAGACTGTACAAGCGACTTCAAAATATCAGTGTTAGGAGAGGAAAAAATGCTCTGAAGCAGATGTCATTACTAAGAAATTAGATCCAATACAAAAGGCGATAGTACAGTTTCTGATAGTGTGTACAAACTGTGACTTATCACCCCTACGTTGCTTCCATTACTCCTTTCAAAGCATCTTCTTTCTTTTTCTGCAGCTATCCAAGTCCCACTCAGCCCTTACGATCAAGTTCAGAGTCTATAGTTGCAAAGAAGACTGTCTTGAACCTTACTGACTTTCCAGCACCTCTCTCCCCAGCTGACAGGGACGGAAGAAAAGAACGGTTCCTTCTCCATAACCTCAGTGCATCCTGTGAACACATTCTGTGAACTATCAACCTTGCTCTCTCTCACTCACTGGACTGTAAAGTCTTTGATGCTAGAAACTCTGCCTCCTTCTTCATAATCTCAGTGCCTTGATAACTGATGAGCATGTAAAGATGAAGTACTCAAGATGCCTACTGAAGTGCCATGCTCAGAAGATACCTAGGAACAATATCTAGTAACACTCTGTGTGCAATGGCAAAAGAATGCTCAGAATAAAATACAATAGTGTGTACAGACTGAGATATTGTTATATTATTGGTGACACTGGATTGGATGTGGGTGAACAGGAGGAGAATGTTGTCAAAGATCACTTGAGGATTCCTTGCCTCGATATCTGGAATGACATGTAATGGAACTTCCTAATCCACCCTTTGTAGAAGAGAGACAGTTGAGATTCAAATGTATAAATGGTCTCCAGCCTTCCCTCTGGGTCTGTCAGTTCCTTTATCTTGTCTCAGAGACTTTGCTCCCAGGATTTGATTTTTTATTTTTATTTTTCTGTTCTCTGATAATCTTTGAATTTCATAGTTTATTCCACTTAGGAGACAATAATGCTTCTTGAGTAAAAATGGCCACACTTCATGCATGAGTGAGATTAAGGAAGGTGGAGAATTACTCTGAGTTTATGTGAGACATGATTCAAAAATGCAATGTCAAAAATACTAGAAGGTCAGTTACACCCCTATCTCACAAGTCTGGTGAGCAAGTGCAGCACTGACTCTAAGAGATGTCTGGAAAGTGGCTTCCCAAGTGTTTTAAAAGTGCTTCTACAGGACACTAGTAAAGCTCAGGTGTTTTCGATCCTCTTAATCTGTAGTTCTGCTGTGTGGCTGTGTGGCTTTCCTCTTCCTGACAAATTTCATGTTAATTTGTAGCAGAGGGCTGTAGATGTATGTAAGGGGAACTAAAAAATAAAAAGTCTCTGCCTTGTCTTGTTTTACTAAGTTGGCCTTACTCATAATGAAGTCTTTCTCATTATTTTTCCCCTCCCCTTCCAAGCTTAAAACCGAATTTTTAACATCATTAGAAAAAAAACTTATTTCTAGTTAAGATTTCACTACACAATCACAATTTCCATATTTATTTCATTTTCCAGGTGAATGCTTAATGATAGAAATAGAGAAAAAAGTCTAAGTACATAGAAAATATTAGAAAAAACAAGATTCTAAATCTTATCGTCTTAGTTATGTCATCAGTGTAAGATAAGATTGTCACATTGAGAATAATACAATAAAACATTCAGGTAAGAACATTCACTATATGCAAATTAAAATAACTTTAAATATGTTTCTTTGTGCTCTAATTCTCAATGTCATTTCAATTAGCTTTACCTGATTAGAGAATTTTTAAAAATAAAAACTTTAAAGACATACTTTGAATCTCAATGATCTTCTGTAAAGAAGTAACAGCATTCATGTTTGGGGTTTGATGGAGAATATCTTCAGCAAGTGGCTCCAGCTGCAAGAATATGAGATAAGACTATGAGCAGAATATTATGATTTTACAGCAAGTATCAACAGAAGTAAAGCAAACCGAAGAACCTAATCCTCAGGAAAAGCTTGCTCCAAGAACTGATTAACATTTTGCTGATATCAGTACTAAAAGTGTAGCCTGTTTTATTTTCTGTTTTGCATCCATGTAATTAAATTCCAAGGGGCTTTTCTATTGGTTACAAGATTAATCTACGAAGTCCCTGAAGCAGGTGCATGTCTGTGTATTAGTCATTTAAGATATGAGTTATTTGTGTAATTTTTGTAGGTTCTTCACAAACCAAATTCCATCATGTCTGTATACGCAGCTGGGCCCTGCAAACAAAATCTCAGGGAAGTTGCAGTAGACAGAGCGAGGAGTCTATTATCCATACTTTTGCCGTGTTTTCATATCTAACCACCTCACACATTTGAACACTTAACGGTGGAAAGGCACGAGACAGCTGCTCTTATTTACCTGCCGTTGAATAAAGTAGAAGATAAAATGTTCAAGTAAAAGCAAAGGTAAAATAACTGTACAGTTTCCCTTAATTTCTACCCATAATTCATAACTCTGCTGATGTCTGACTTTACGTACAGGATAAATTCCTTTCCTGAAAATCTATCATGATCTCTGGAATTACATCGATTTTTCATGGAGGAGCTCAGCAAACATTGCTTTACAAGAAATGAAAAGGAGCTGTAAATAATTTATGGAGCTTATTTGTCAGAACCAAGTCTGATGATGCAGCACTGAAAATGCCTTGGTGATGAGCTTGGTGCATTGCAGGATCCTCACAAACAAAAGAGCCATCCAGCTATTATGACCCCCCCCCCCAAAGCAAGGAGAAAATAGCAATAAAAGGGTTAGCAAAAGTGCAGTTTTCCTAGAAAAAGTTAATAGTCTCAAATAAAAACTGGGTGGTTCAACTATGATGTGGCATGAATGGAATTGCTGTCACTAGACGTACCAAAGCACAGACTCATCAATGCCTCTTCATCTGCAGGAAAAACTGAAAAAACTGAGGGATTACAAGTTTCCACAGCACATGTGAGTGAATCTTCCCCGCAGGGTCTCTCTGAATTGATTATTCTATACTTCAATCGTGGAATCTCAAACAATAGCACCTTTCTTCCAGATGCCGCAGGAAAACAGACTAGCTCAGGGATATTTATACATGGGTAAATTCACTAAATATAACTTTCCAGAGTGTTTTTCTTAGCTGCCAAAAAAAAAAAACCTTTAAAACATCAAAAGGCTTATGTTCAATGGTTTGGTGAGAGGAAAATACGCTACCACCGCTCAGTGTCAGTGAAAAGTTCTGAAATCTTAGACTCTTTAATTTTGTTAAAATCATTTTTTTTTTCAAAATATGGTATTTCAGATCATATCTTCAAGAATATGCTACCCTTCTACCACCCTCGCAATTCAGAGGAACTACTGAATCATCAATCATAGGTACCTCGGAAAACTCATTTAAAAATTAAACAGGGTTCACGGAGCCACCTTGCCCATAAATAAGCTTCTCTTTCACTTATTTCTCAGCACTCAGCGAAAATGACTTTTAATAGAAATTGGGTGGGTTTTGCTAATAAAATATTTTGAAGCATCCCTATTCAGATTTTTAAGAATACAAGCTCAAGGTGATGTCAGCATATTTAGTTCTTCATGAGTGTCTCTGTGACTTCAGATTTAAAAAAAAAAATGACAATAAATTGAAAGGTGCTGGCCAGTGGAAAGAGTGTTACAGGCAGATCACCAATGCAAAAACTGATTTCTGGAATTGTCCCACACTGAGGTCTATATAACCTGGTTCTATAGAAAGTATATGTGGTTCAAGTGCTCAGAGTAAAAATACATATACCCCTAAACCCACAATTTGGAATTTTCAGTGAGATATGATAAAGTTGTGTCAACTTACAAAAGCATACCAGAGAATTATGACAATTAAATTGATCATTTAAGCTTCCCAAAGCATTTCCCTGTATGTTTTAAGTGAATGTCACTTAGAGGATTAAACCTTCAGTAAATTGTCCCAATTTGTTTCATTTGGGGTGTATATGCACAGACAGTGCTGAATTCAGAAAGTTCTCAGTGTAGGTTCTTTATTTTTCCTCTGGTAGCTCTGCAAAGGAGGCAATTGGTAATATTCTGTCCTTTGGCAAGAAAGGAAACAGTATTTAGAGTCTGTTTTCATAAAAATTAAAACTTTGTATGGAAGGACCACAGAATCAAGTTGTTTTTTAGAGAGCTTGTTGACTTAGTTACTCATATTTATAAGTATTAAAACCATGAATTGAAGCACCTATTTGATAAATATTTATGAGTTTGGTTTTTAGTAGTAATCTAATAAGTATAAAATAAAATAATATTAAATAAATGGTTATTTTTTATAATTTTGGAGCAAAAAATGAGAATATACACTAAAGCTATGTGATGTATTTAGTTGGGGCAATAAACAGCAAAAATATTGGCAATTGAGGCTAATCAGAATTATTAAAAGATAAATAAGGAAGAAATTTATGCAAAGCAAAAAACTTTTGCATGCAAAAGGTTACAGTAAGATAAAACAGATGCAATGTAAGAAATATTACGCAACCATTATGCTATCTCTGTGGAGCAATTCCAATAAGTAATAGTAATTATCATGGAATTAAGATACACTAGATACAACCTCTAGACACACAAATCTCTCATTCAGCTTTGCTATATGTAAAGCTAATCACAACTGTTACTTACAGCCATTCTTCATATAGAGTTGAGAATCTCAGCTAAATGATAGGAAATTTATTTTTCTTCATCTTTATAGAAAGATGAGATATTCTATGGACAGGACTCAGATGTTTGTTCAGTTGTGCATACCGTGTGACTCTAAGTACTCTAGCTATTTTAAAACACCATAAAAATTGTGGTCATTATCATTTTCAGGTTCTTTAGAATAAGATCATCTAAATCATGAAAAGTATTTTCCGTTGGTCAGGATCCATCTGTGGAAAGAAGCAAAGCTTATCCTTGGAGAAGCTCTTGATTAAGAATTTTAAAACACTCTGTGCTCGTGAGACATAAAAATCAGCTCACTGTTATTTTCATGATTCAAAACAGAACAAGAGAAGCTAAACAGAGCCCTTGTGAATGTAACAGGTACATAAGGATGAATGCATTCATTAAGCAAGTAAAGGATCTATTAAATATTCTTGTAAGCTTTTATGTTACATTCTGATATTTCCCTAATATCCCAAATGTTTTCATACTTCTATGCTTTTATCGATTCTGTTCCTTCTGACTTCTTTTTCTCTACCCTTCACTGAATCAGCAAAACTGCTAATCATTCAAGGACCAGCACAAATATTGTCTGCTTCTCAAATTCTCTGATAGAACAAATTATTTCCACCTCTGTGGCATCTCTCCTGACCAATACTCTTGTTTCCTATGCACATTATATCACAGCCACATTTACCATTCTCTACTCTGTTGTGAGCCATTTAAAGACTAAAATAGAGCTTGATATATGGTAGGCATTAAAGAAAAAAAAGGTGGAACAAATGAAGGAGGGATTAATTGAAAACAAACATGAAGATGTGGTCTTCATTCACTCTCTGTAACTGACAAACCTGAGTGAAATATATTTTTCTTCTTGGATGCCAGCTGTGACCAAGGGATGGTTTTAAGGTGACAGACCAGAAAAACAACAGTGACAATCATTTTGTTCTCTTAGAAAACCGTGCCCAAGTTTGAGACAGTTCCTCTCCCCTGTGTGTGTTGGCAGGGTTGCCTGATGTGGAGACAGGTACTTCTCCAGAAAATATGCAAGAAAATGGAAAAGAAACCAAGACCCAGAGCAAGGAGATGCAGAATGGAAATGCCAGTGGATAACAGAGGAAAATAATCACTCCAAACTGGAAAGGAATAGAAAGCCATAACATGGAGGCAAAATTAAATGAGACTTTAAAAGGCATTGAGATTAGTCCAATTTGGGGGTAATTAGGGTCTCCATAGTACCTAGACTTTCAACCCCCACACATGGTATATTCTTTACATTTAGTCAGATTTTTGGTAATTTCTCTGAAAATAACTTACAGTGTGTCATACATAGGGTCACATTTTTGATAGATTTATGTTGTCTACGTGTTATGTTTTGATGATTTTGCAAATTATGTGTGTGTATGTAATTTTATTTAGGAAAACTTTCTGAAGATAATCTTAGACTTGTAAAGGTTTACGAAGATAGTGCCAAATACCCATATAAGGAGAAACAGGAAACTTCATCCAGTTTCCCTTAATGATAATAGGTTACAGAAAGTCGATACATTCTTAACTTTATTTTCTACTGTTATTGATGGTATAAAATATACATAACTTATTTTTATGTGATATTCTGAACGATTTTTGAATTTTCATTGACTTCAGTTGACTAATAATCTTGTAAACTTACATATTAATTTGTAATTTAAATAGAAATAAGTTTTATAGATTTTCTACATACCTAATCATACATAATATGTGAATGAGATTTATTTATTCCTCTCCAATCTTATTTGAATAGGTTCTCTTTTACTTACCCTATTGTACTACCTAGGATTCACATTGAAATGCTGAAATGAAGCAGTAAGAGTACATGTATCATTTGTTTCTTATAAAAGTTTTCATATTTTACCATCACAGCATTGTACATAAAACTCCAAAACTTGAAAAATATTTCCACATGCATCAAAGTTAGAATATATAAATAATCTATAGCATTTTACTAAAAATTATTTTTATGAAACTATACACAAATTATTTTTATGAAACATTATACAATGAAAAACAAACAAAGTGTAGCTAGCTGCAACAAAATAAATCAATATTTCAAACAAAATGTTGGAGCAAAAGGTGTTAGATTCAAAGAAATACATGATATATGGTTTTATTACACAAAGTTCAAAAACAAGCAAATGAAACACAGTGTTAGAAATCAGAAAATAGACCCCTTATAGTATGAGATGGGGTACTGATTTGAAGAAGAAAGATGGGGTCTTTTGAGGTGCTGGTATTATTATATCTCTTGACCTGATTGATGGTTACATAGTTAATCTTTTGCAACACACCATTGATTTGCACATTCATGTACATTCTGTTTTCTGTACAGGTATTATATTTTCTAATTATAAACTACTAAAGAAAAAGTAAAAGTCTCCCAAATGACATAAGAGAACAGGGACACAAAGCCTGGATCTTCAGAACATGTTCTTTCCACTACATTATGGTGCTTCTAAAAACAGTGAGATTATATGTTTTGCAGCAAGAGCAACAAATTACATTCTTAGATACAGGTCATGATTCACTTACAAAGGGAGCTGAAAGTTCTCTGCAACATTCAAACTGACTCAGACAAAATGAAAAATGTGTTTAATCGTCAGGATCCAAGATGTTGGGGGAACTTTCAAAGAATATGATGATTAAGACCAAGAGGACAAGAGAAGCAGATTGTGATATAGACTTGAACTTTTGGGCTGATGAACTATTATCAATTCCCTAGTGAAGAGGTATTGGTGATTTAAACTCAACTCTCATTTAAATAATTGGCTTAGAAATGCCTGCAATTAGTTGTATATGTTTAATTTGATTGCATAAGTCAATCTGGTTATAATTTTATCCATACTGTGATGAATGAGTCAGTCATTCTCAAAATAACCCTTTTTATTTGTTTGAAGTCACTAATATCCTTGACCAAATAGATTTGCGGGGGGCACTGAAATCAGGGTAGATTCTATTGACAATCCGTCTATAATGACAGACTGTGAGACTATTCAGATTAGGTCTGCCTGCACCCTACCTTTGTGTGGATGATAAAAAGGATGACATCAACACAGCAACAAAGAAACATCTCTACTCAATATCACTTCTACAAGCCCAAGAGTAATGGGAGGACCACGATGCAACAACAAAACAGTGTTGGTCATTCAGTGCATGTGAGATACTGAGGAACATTTTTAAACAAGATAAGAGGAACCAATGGGCTGGGCTCTAATATTACTGCTGTGGTTATTGAATAGTGGCATAGTGGTCTATTGGAAAGTTAAAAAATTCAATTGGTAATAAATCCAGTTCTCTGGGTAAATCTGACTAGCGATATTCTTGTTATTAGGTAAGATTGTAAGTCTACAGCATAAGGAGAAAGCATTTTGAACCAAAGTGAAGTTAGGGAAGTTAGGGAAATACCACATACATTGAAAAGCCCAGGTTTTCAATATTTATACTGAAAACTAATGTTTCAATAACATCAAAGGGGAGTTGGTTCAGTGCTTTCTATGTAGTTTTCCAACACACTGCCACAGTTTGGACATCAGTTGTTAGGAAGGTGGTTTATTTCATAGTACATGTACCAAATCTTGTGTTTACTTGCCCCTGTTTCCACAAATAAGTGGAAATTGGACAGTTATATTTCATGAGTCCTCAGTGCTCCATTTTCTTTGATCCTGGATATCCTTCCACTCATTTGTTTTCTATTTCCTCTTCCTTTAATCTGCTAATTTTCATGGTTTGAATTTTTTTTCCATCTTTTGTTTTAATAAACCTTTTCCAAAGGCTGATTTTTCTGCTTAAGAAGATCTGTTTCATTTCATGTAACAGTGGTGTTCTGATAAACATTTAACCACTAACTGTCCAAAAAAATAGCCCTCATTTGGTACTTGCTAATGTCTGTGGTGTCGACATTCCCACCAGGGCCTGTTTTAATCTACCATTGTGAGGACAAGGAACTCACACTTGAGTAGAGATGACACACTTGGCTTTCACAACCCACAGGAGTCAACTGTGGCATAAAACTGATGTAAACTGAGTCAATTTCATTCATTGATAAACTGGGTCAAGTTGCTCCTAATGATTCTCTCCCCAATAAACTATTATTTTCTTGAATGAGCTTCTGCCATCTCTATAACAAAAAATATCACTGTGTGGTGTTTGTTGCTGCTGTTATGTTGGTTGTTATTTTGTCCCAAAGCATGGATTCATTTGACCAAAGCTTCCATATTTTTCACACAAATTCTAATCCTGTGATATTCTATTCCACTGATCCAGCCTTACCGTTTACTTTATTCCACTCAAATGGCCTCCTCTCTACCAAAACCAAAAAAAAAAAAACTAACTTAAGAAGAGCCATCCACAATCCCAGAAAGTCCTTAAGTCTTTATCTATGTTTTTATACTATACAATAAATCTTTTCCTTAGACATTAGTTTGTCAAATCACCTTTTAAGATCTAGGTTAAATGCTACTTCTTCTAGAATATTCCTCAACCCTTATAGCTAAAAGCAAATAATCTTACATTATATTCCCAAAACACTTTGATTATATTCCTTTGACTTTTACTTGTATTACAACTTTTGCCAACAAAATAAATGCCCACTAAAAGGCTATTTGTTGAATGGACAGATAAATGAATGTTATAACATGTTTGCTTCACTACAAAAAGGTAAATGGGTAAAAATAATGTGATTATATATGTATATATGTATATATGCATATATGTACACACATATACATACAATGGAATATTACTCAGCCATAAAGAAGAATGAAATTATTGAATTTGTCAGTAAATGGATGAAACTGGAGACTATCATACTAAGTGAAATAAGCCAATCCCCAAAATCCAACAGCTGAATGTCCTTTCTGATATGCAGATGCTAACACATAATATAGGCCAGCAGAGAATAGAAGTTAATTAGATTAACAAGGGGGAAGGAAGGGAATTGAGGGGAGATGGGAATAGGAAAGACAGTAGAATGAATCAGACATAACTTTCTTGTGTTCATACATGAATTCCCCACCAGTGTAACTCTGCACCATGTACAACCACAAGAATGGAAAGTTATACTCCATGTATGTATAATACATCAAACTACACTCGACTGTCTTGTATAACTAAAAAAGATCAAACTAAAAAATTCAAGTATTAAAAAAACCTCATGACTAACCCCAATAACGTTTTTTAAAAAAAGAAATGCTTTATTTTTCTTTTACAGGTAACCATAAACTATGAGGTGTCCAGTTTCACAACCCACAATTCTTTTAAAATCTCCTGAAAAATCTCAACAGATAATACAGGAGACCTGCATAATGGAGTTTTGAATTATCAAAATATCAATGGTTCATTTGGCATTTGCTGAAACAGACAGCTTGCTTTCTCATAAGCAATGCTGAAATATACAGAACATAACTTCATAGGCTATATCTATACTGGAAAGAATCTTTAAATCATATTTTCCAAAACAGCTTTCCTCTTTTCAGATCATCCATAAATTCTCTTTCAAAGTATGGAGACACTTCAGTGTCGGAAAGAAGACCGAACACACTGCTCTGGCATAGCACACATTTCCCTGGTATTCGGCTCTTTCTTTTATTCATGAATTGGAACCATTTAGGACCTTGTAAGCTTTCCCAGATTCACACCAATTCCCCAATGGACTACACTTCAGCCATACATAATCTAAAGGATGAAAAAGAGGGCAAAACAACTTCCCTATTCAAAATCCAGTGCAAACAGACCCCTGATGAGCAACTTGGACAACAGCATCTCAAGAGTTCACCTCAGGGGTGGTTGTCAACACTCACAGCTTTAGAGGAAAAAGTCATCTTAAAAAGATTATCAACAAACACGATCACTGTTTAGCCACTGTTTGAGAAATCCAAGTCAAATGAAAGCAGCTAAGCATACTCAACAGGAGATGGTACTTATTAAAAAAAAAAAAAAGAAAAAGAAAAGAAAAGAAAAGGAAAGAAAGAAGAAGAAGAAGAGAGAAAGGAAACAGAAATCAGAATTCAAACTTCAAAATGAGTGAGGAAGATCTAGAAAAAAAAATATATTGTATACTCCTGAGCAAAAGCACTAAACTTTCAGTACTAGAGGTCACAAGGCCATCTCAACAGCTTTCACGTCTAAGATGATGTGGGTTTCTCTCTCTCTGGCTCACTCCCTCTCAAGCCATCATTTATTGTGTTTTGACAGGTGGTCTTCTAACCTCTATGTTCTCAGCTCACTATCAATGCTCCTATTACCCATCTCCCATCCTTTCCTTTACTTCTCCAAAGTTTTCAATGTTTTCCTTTCGGATTCCATAGGAATGGCAACTGCTTAAAGTTTTTCTCACCTCTTGGGAAAATTTCTTTCAGAGGAATCAACTCAGGGTGCCACTAATTGGCTTTGCATAACAGTAGGTAAATTTGGTCTTAAAGCAACTGTGACACTATTTGCCAACCAGATCCAATACAGATTACCAAAATCAGATTCCCCAGGGAATTCTATTACCAGTTCTAAAAACTATGTGGCTATTCATTTAAGTATCCCTGATGCTTTTCCAAGTAAACTCATGATTCTTTTCATGTAGGTATTCACTTCAATTTCTTGCAAATCCCAAGCTGGTGTTTCTAAGCGCTTCAATGAAGAAGTTCAAAAATATTCATCAAACACTGATTGGACCGATAAATCTAAGTTCTAAACTTTGCCAGGGAAAAGGGGGGGAAAAAAAAAAACCTCTGGTATGTCTTCCAAATCAGTTGCCTCTAGGAATTTCCTGTACCATGCTCAAATTATTTTTAATCCAACAGTATATTATTTTGACTGACCTTGTGCATATTTCTTAAAAGAATAGTTAAGAGATGTTTTGCTAAGTAGATTATGTCATGGTAAAAATATTTAAAAAGAAGAAAATACTGGTTTGGGGTACAACACTCAGATAACTTGATTTCTTAAATATCAAGAGTTTTGGTACCCATCTATGGGTCTACACCAAGGTGCAGAGCCAACAGATCCTGCCGATTTTACAATTCCTTTGGGTTATGTACTACATATTATTTTGCTGATAATAAGCCATAAGAAGCAGTATTTTGCTATATTGACATGGCCTGGCCAAGAACAACAAGGAAAAGAAATAGCATTCAAAAAAAAAAAAAACTGGCAAAATGTTTATGAATTCTAATCCTCTGCACATGAATAAATACATCTGACAAAGTGCAGAGTCCCTCAAAAAGGCCCTTCTTGACCTTTCTAATTTGAGTTCAATTGCATGTTCAGTGTTGAGAAGCCAGAGTGGGTTCTGCCAGTATTTTAAGCTCAAGGTTTAGTACATTTTTTGTTATTTGTAAAAGCGAAATCCCAGATAATAAGTTATAATTGCTCTATTAATCACTTGAAAAGGAGGTTTGGAGGGAAATTGGGATTTGAAATTGCAATAATTGGTATCTGAAAGACGTCTCTTTTATTTTCTTACCTAAAGCTCACCACATAAAATTGCTGTAAAAACTGCATGTATGCGCCTTTTAAATGGTGAGGTACATGCAATCTGCCTTTTATATTATTTTTTCTAAAGGAATGAAATTTAAAACTTCAATGCAGTCATGATGATCTTTGACCTGGAAAAAATACCAAAAACCAGGCCTTGGATTATAAATTATATTGTCAATGAAAGTGAGAAGAACTCTTTGTTTCTTGAGTTGTTTCAAGTATTACATTTTCATTTCCTTTTTCCAAATGAATTATAACGTACAACACACTTGTATTTTTCTTCCATTTTTCATTTAAAAAAAAATCCTCTTTCTCTTAGCTTTGTTTCTCTGTGCACTGATAGACCTGTTATAAAAAAAAATTCCCTTTCAATATTCAATGTAACAACTCCATCTGTTGTCCTCACAGTATCTGGTGAGAAATCTATATTCTTGTGTATGTCTCTAAGAAACTTTAGTGGAAAAAAATACAGAAATATTAGATTATTCAAACTTCCTTTATTTCACAATGAACAAATTTTTGGTTGTGCTCACTCAATTGAAGATGGCCAATCAAGAAACAAGATCATATTTAGGGTATTATAATAACGCCATTAAACGTAATGTCAGACATCCAGAAAATTGAAGTCAATTTAATAGTCAATAGAGCCAAAAATAATCATTTCGGTTTTCATTTCCTGGAACTTTTTTGAGCAATCTCTACACCCCTGTGGGCAGAATTAAGAATGACCATTGATATTTTTGTACCTGCCTGGTCTTTCTAAAACTGTAGAGAAAAGGCACAGATCTCAAACTTTAGCCCAATACATTATAAAAACCATGTAACTGCACTCAGCTGAATCTGTTTTGAAACCTAATCATTTCTTAAAGAGAGGGATCATAGAAGAGATTATTCCATCCTCACTGGAAATACTCTCTTGAAAGAACAGAGTTGGACCAAGTGCAGAGATTACAATAGCAAAACGAGAATTTCATTTGAATGGGGTGTTCAAAGAGAGCCACTGAAATCCGTAATTTCCTTCCACTTAGTCAGAAAAGTAGTTTGCTTTTGGAGCCAGGTAACATTTCTTTCTGAGCAGGTCAATCATCAGTAGCCATAATCCACAACCTATTCTGATTTTCTGCACATCTGGTGTAAGCCTTTATAATGCAAATATTAAAACCAGTCTGCTTCTCTAAAATATTTCTATAGTATTTAAAATCAAATAGGGGATTTGAATATACACAGGACGTGCAAAAATGTTATCAGGTGTTCAGGGAGAGTAGAACAAATTAGCTGATAAAATAGGTAATCATTTATTTTTTGCATCTTTATTGCCTCACCAAAAAAAAAAAAAATCCAACATTCTTTTTATGTTGATGGATCACAAGAAAATGAAAAAGATTCTAACTTTTAAGGGAATCCTAGAAACCTTGAGTTGTGTGTGATCTGAAACAGCAGAAGTCCACTGTTGACACTAATCATTATGTAATTACATCCTGTGGGTTATTTTGCTGTCTAAAATTATGCAGCCCAATATGTAAAGCACTTGAGAAGTTATCAGATTTTCTCTCTAATATTTTTATTTTGAATTAAAAATATATATACTTAATTCAATAAATATGTCAAAATAATAATGTCAAAACAGTATAGGTTTATAAGATAATGTGACAATAAAAGATAAATGTTCAATGCAAGGAAAAAGGTACCTTTTTTCCATAAATACTATAGGCAAACCCATGTGCTACTGTTAAAACAATATGAATGATAATTTTAAAATATATATATTTATTTCATAAGTAAAATTATATTTCAAGTTCACAAAAGAAAGGCAAAATATATACAATTTCATACACTATCAAAAGATGATTCACTATAAGGAATAAGTGAATTATAATATTAATGCATACAGAATTGGACTTTTGCAGGGTACTGGAGATTTAACGCAGGGGTGCTTAACCATACTTGAGCTACATCCCCATACTTTTTTTCAAATGTTTTTATTTTGAAACAAGTTCTCACTAATTTGCTTAGGCCTTGCTAAGTTGCTGAGACTGGTTTGGAACTTGCAATCCTCCTGCCTCAGCCTCCCAAGTCGCTGGGATTACAGGCATGTGCCACTGCATCCATCTCTGAAATACTTTTTTGAGTTGCAATTAATTGGTCCAAAAGTTTGTCAGGATTTGGACATAAAACTCACAGAAATTCAGTCCTAATTCTGCAGAGTGGTCAGTAAAATGTACTTCAATGTAATTATGTAGTATTAAATAAAAAGAAAGACCTATAGCTATTTACATTCAAGCTCAAATCTTGGATCTAATGCATTCTGGCTGCATGCGTTAGATCAATGGATTTCTCAACTTTTTTTAGAAATAATATTTCCTTTTTATTATGGAGAATTCTTAAATGATGATAAAAGTAGATTATCAATATTTTTAAAAGTTTTATTTTTCTGAACTGACAATCCTACAAGAAATCTTAGAAAAGAAACAATGTTAAAATTTCATTTCTTATTGAATGTTTTAATGTTCATTTGATTGGGTCTTATTCCCAGAGTTTATCTTTACTCATTTTTGAGTTGTGTCAAGGGAGTACTCTGTGGATTCTGTGGCTGGGAAAAAGTTGTAGCATATATAACATGAGAGCTGTTAAATTGCACTTATTCATAGCTTGCTTACTTCCTTAAAGAACAAAATTGAGTTTTATAAGTACGTGGAATTTTAAAAAGACATTAAAATATTCATTCATACAGGTCTAAGCCTTTTATTTGACTCTTTTGCACTTGTAAATTTTACCTCATTTCCTAGAAGGGCATTTACACAGGCTTCCGACGCATCACAGATGGCCGTGAGATCGTGTCCTCCTTCCAGAGCCAACACCACACGTCCATCAGCCAATGTCATCAGTTGCTCCGTCAAATGACCAAAGCCTACCGTGACACAAACAGAACATTTCAAAAGCATTAAATCAAAGAAAGTGACCACTAGAATCTAACAGTGAGCATTTATTCTGTGTAAGTTCTTTCTCAGCCTTTCCAGTGAGAACACATGTAGTGCTCATAAAAACTTTTTGGTTTGGTCCTGTTATTATCTCCTTTACAGAGGAGGGAATCAAAGCCCAAGATTCCACAGATAAAAAGTACCACAATCAAGACTTGCACCCATCTGGCTCTTTACCAGTGCCCAGTACGGTCTCTCATGACACATGCTACATGTATCTGGATGAAAAACTTGAATATTGCTCAGCTGATGTTAACAAGGCAAACTATCCTATTTGCTTCCCATGTGCCTCCCACCTCCATCATGTGCCTTTACTTTATTATAAAAGGAAGTGTTTTATACCTCACCTCACATTACTTGGCTATCACATTAGGTCTTTATAGATATTATTTTATTATGAAATATTTGATAAGTAAAACATAAATTATATCTGTATATGTTATAAAGTATAATATGATGAACATCTGCTTATTCATCTTCTACTTTAGGGCAAATAACATTAGCAATGCCTTTGAAGCCCCCATATCCCCCTTTCAGATATAATCAGCCTTCCCTGTATGAAATCAGGATCCGTTGCTGCTGTCAGTAGGTCAATTTATGTTTATAGAATTTATTTACCCATTCTACTATTAACAGATTTTGTTTTTGTTGTTTCAAAAAAAATTCTCCTTTTTTGTTATTACAAACAATGTTGCTATGAATATTCTTATGCAAGTCTTCTGGTGCACATATGTAAGAATGGAATGAAATTGTTGAGTGAAAATCTGCTAAACAATGCCAGATTATTTCCAAAGGGCTATTACCAACGCCCAGTCTTAGAAGCTGTGTGTATAAGAATTCCAGTCCAGTCACATCCTTGCCAACATTTGGTATGATTTGCAAAGTGGATGAATAAATAATGTCAGCTTATTGTGGTTTCATTCAGTAGAAGGAGGGAACTTTCTATTTCTAGCTTGAATTAGAGTTTTTATTCAAATGGTTATAGAATTTAATTTAATTCTTTCTCTACATGGATGGTATTTTTTCCTACAATTTGTAGTGTTGTGAGTTACATCTATTAATATTTCTAATATTACATTTATGGAATAAAATAAGCTTGTTCATGATTAATATCTTTTTAATACACATCTGGGTTTATTTTATTTTACTAATGCTGTTTAGAATTTTTCACCTCTATTAATGAATGGCATTAATCTATAATTTTCCATTCTTGGATTGATCATGTAAAATTTGATGTAGTTCTTCACTTGCTATATCTCTTTCATTATCTGAAAAGAAGATTAGGTAGACAGCTCTGGCAGAACCATATGTGTCCTGCATTTTTTGAGAGAATTTTTAAATATTGATTGAATTGTAAGAGATTATAGGACAATTCATGCATTCTATATTTTCCTGGATTATATTTTTCTAGGAATTTGTTTCCTTTAGGAGTTTAAATTTACTGAAATAAAATTATTTTCTTTTTGTTTATTTTGGAATTCAATTATATGTATGAGGACATAATTATCCAATGTATCCTCAGTGTCTCTTGAGTTTTCTTTCATATTTCCAACTCTTTCTGTCCTGCAATGTGTATGTTTTTTATTTAAATCTATCTTCCAGACTTTCTCTCTTCAGATGGCTCCATTCTCCTGTTTAATTCCTCTATGCATACCTTCACTTCAGTGAATGTATTATTTAATTCCACAGTTTCTATTTATTGTAGCTCACAACTTCCTAATCATTTTTTAAAAATAATTCTTCTTCCTTGTTCTTGCTTTTATTTTTTTTCAGCATAATTGTTTTGTGTTCTGTATCAAAATTCTGAATTCTTCCAGTTTAGTTTGCTAATTGTTGTGTCTTCTGATTCATCTTCATGGTTCCCTTAATTCTCCTCTGTTTATCTGGTTGTATTTTTTTGTTGTTGTTGTTGTTTTGTTTTGTTTTAGAGGGTTCATTTGTTGCCTTTTTGTTGTTTATATTTTTGGTTTATCTTTTCTGCAACTTTATATCTAAAAGAATCTTGGAATTCCAGTATAATGGACAGAATGTGTGTGCCATCCCAACCCCTACTCCCACTTCAAATTCATGTATTAAAATACTGACTCCCATAGTGATGGTATCAGGAAGGACTTTTAGGCCATTAGGTAAATGAGATGAAGGCCTTCGTAAAAGGCCTTCTCTGGCCTCTTTCTTCCATATGAGAATATAGGGAGAAGCCAGAAGTCTACAATCCAGAAGGCCCTCAACAGAAATTGACCACATGGGCACACTGATCTTGGGATAATACCCTTCAGAACTGTGGGAAACACACTTCTGCTGTCTATGAGCCATCATTCTATAACACTTTGTTATAGCAGCCTTCACTAAGGCACTGGTGGGAGTGAGTGTGATATCTATCTTTGAAGCCTGGGAAAGTGTGATTTTGTTTGCTTCTGCTGGGATACTTGGGATACTACCATCTCAAATCAATTTTAAATTATCAGAACTTGTGGAGTAGTTTTGTTTGTTTTGGCACATACATTCTAACTCCAAAACTTGATTATAATTTCTTAAGAAGGAGGAATTCAGCTTTGTTCCTATTTTTCCCTTCCCCTTCTCTTCCTCTTTTTTTCTTCCTTAATTTTCCCTTCTTTCAAGATCCCTTCTATTGATAGTGACAGCTGAGATTTGTAATTGCACTCATCAGTATATACTCCTACTCTTCCCTTTCTTTTGAGATCACCTTTTGCCATTCTTTATTTAGACCTTCAAATTTCCTTCCCATTTTAGGTTCAAGGTATTGAATTTCTTTTCCAAAACTATGCAGTAGACTAAAACTGTTCAAGTTCTAACCAGATAGAGATTATTGTTATATATGCCCCCAGGATGACCATCAACTTAAGATGCGCTCACCTTGCCTCATCTTTTGAAAGTCATCCATACATTAAAATGGCTGTTTTTCAGGTTTAACTTAGTATTTTGAGATATGTTAATGTAGGGATATTTCATGGGAGAGTATCTCATCTTGCCAAAGTTGGACATTTCTTATCCAATCTTTTAAAAAATTTAGCATTGCATCTAAACTATTCAATTCCAAGGATTATTACAAATAGGATAAACAAAAAATAAACAAAAGCATGTGTTTTAGTATGACATTTTGCTTTTGTATGCTTTGTGAACTTATAGGAAAAAAACATTTATTTTTTAAATCAAATGTATTTTTATAATCAATAGAATGATTTTTTTAGAGCAGATTGGAGTTTACAGAAAAATTGAGAAGAAAATGCAAAGAGTTCTTCTATTCATTCCCTTATTTTCTTGTTATTAACATCTTTCATTAGCATGGTGCATGTGTTATAATTTAAACACCAATATTTATATATAATTGTTACCAAAGTCCATAGTTGGTGATTATACCTTGTGTTACACAGTTATACAGATTTTGAAAAAGGCATAATATGTATCCTCCATTACAGTGTCACACAGAAGAATTTCCCTGCTCTAAAATATCCTGTAAGATGCATTAATTCATCACTTCTCTCTGCTCCTCAACTACTTGCAATCAATGATCTTTTTTGTCTCTATAGCTTTGTCACTTATTTTTTAATGCTTACAGCAATTCAGAATTTTAGCTTCTTGTATTATCCTTTCTAAATTAGAAGAGCCATGATTTCATTGTCCCTTATTTATAACACTTATATCATTTAAAACACACACACACACACACACACACACACACACACACACACATATATATATATATATCACAACCTTGGTAGACTAAGAGAATAAACTTGAATATGCAAGTTTATACTCTTCAAATGTAACTGGGTTACTCTCAAATCCAACCTTAGTTTTTCTCTTAAGTAGTGTTTGTCTTATGTTTGAAAATAACTCCTCAGAATATAGTTGCTAGAACTAAATGAAAACATATAAAATTTTCAATCAGTAAGAACCCAAACCTAAACCAAGTTCCTTTTATTTTGGAACAATAAAATACTATCATCTTAATTTGGGGGAAAGCATTAAGATTTCTACCAAATAAACAACTGCCCATATTTTCAGTTCTGGTCTAATACTTGAGGTTAGCTATGAATGGGATAAAGCAATTTTCCTCTACTTTCCTAAAGCACTCTTAATAGTTTAAATCTAGAAGGTCCCCCAAGGGCTCCTGTGTTGAAGGTTTGATCCCCAGCTGGTGGCGCTATTGAGAGGTGGTGGAAACAGGGAGGTGGGGCCTTGCTGTAGGATATTGGTATGGAGGACATGGCCTTGAAGGGTATATCATGTCCTTTGACCCTGCTTCTCTCTCTCTGGGCTTCCTGATCACCATGAGATGAGCATCTCTATTCTGTCATGTGCTCCCCACCATGATATTCTGCTTTACCAAAGGACAAAGGTTTTGGATCATGGACTAACACCTCTGAAGCCATGAGCCAAAATAAACCTTTCTTTCTTAAAGTTGATTTCCTCAGGTATTTCATCACTGCAACGGAGAGCTGACTAATGCAAGCACTTTGGTGTTGATTTTAACCACTTAGCTACTATTTGGATGAAAATCAAGAGCCATTTATAATTATCCCATATTTTTATACACTTGGAAAAATATTCTAAAAAGCATTTTAAAATCAGGGAAAAACTGTTTTATAGCATTTCAGTATTTCTCACTTCCTGTGGACCTCAGGACAATGCCAATAAGAATCTTTTTCATAGACCACTGAGGAATGAGGCTGAGCACAGTAAACTCCACCCCTCTGCTAATCATGTGGTTAAATATTCCAGACAGTTTTTCCAAAATTTAACCAGGGCCACGGTAAAGATTGAAAAATACATAACAATAATAATAATAACAATAACAAATCAGGCCAGTCCACTCTATCTTTCATATTAAAGGTTCCTAGAAATTGACAGTTCAACCATCTAAACTCACTACTGAACAAATTAAATTATATGTGTTTCCAAAAGAGACAGAGAAAGCCCCAAATCTGATTTAAGTTCACTCTTTCCTCTGGGAATAAAAAAAAAGTACCATAAAATACCAAATTTAGATGGGATAGTAAAAAGTGGAAGGAAAGAGTGGAATGAAGCTAATCTTTGATCTCTATCCAAATTCCTCTTTCTTTTACCTACAGGGTTTATTTCCATTCACATGTTGCCCATGTGATCTCTGGAGTTAGAGATGAAGGCAGCTGCACTCTGAGGTATGCATGCACAAAACATTCAGGTGAAGCAAAGAGATGAAATAAGCAATTTAAGAATAATCCTTAGGTTTTATTATCCTGAGTTCTACAATGTCCATTGCTGTTGTATATATTAGAAACTTCAGAAATGCCAGCTGGTTGTGATGACCAGTATCAAAGTATTCATATTTTTAAAGATATGGGAGAAAAATGCTTCAGTGAAATGTGTGCCCGTGTGTGTGTGTGTGTGTGTTTGTGTGTGCGCGCACACTTGAGTCTGTGTAACATGGTTTATAAGCACAGTCACATTTTTTATAATCACATTTACTTGCATCGTCACAAAACCCCCAAAGGTCTTCCTATACTTGTCACAATAAATGTTTGCATAGCACTCAGAGTAGAAAACATCACAGAGACCTTCTTCAGGGGAGCTAGAGTGTTCTGAGTGTGAAGACTGGTGGACCAAATAATCAAGGGAGAAAAATATTTCCATATTTCATGGAACATGAAAGGCTCAAGCAACCACTGGATGTGGAGATGGAAATCAGTTTGCAGAAACCAGGCATAGCTTTAGTTTTGAAATTTTGGAGGCAGGAGTGCACAACTGCAGGAGAAACCTGGACACCTATGCACCTATGTGGGCAGGCTTAGGTTAGTGACTGGTATTGGCACACAATGACTGATTAGCCTCGGTAATATTCCTACCACTTGCATTTGATTGCAACTGAATTTTGCAAGAAATGTGGTTTTTTTCCAAAGATAAATTTGCCACCTAAAGCCCTTGAGATAATCTTGCAGATTAATAAATTAATTAATAAATTACTACCATTACCTACACCATTACCAAAGAATCCTACACGTAATCTACTTGTTTTAAAAATAGTCTCATCAGCGTGAACATTTAAGCACAAGAAGGAAGCTCTGTGTATCAAATATTTACCTTCATAAGTAAATACAATACAACTGAGACACCATAATGGGACACCATTGCAGAAACATGTTGGAAGGTCATTTTCAATTGGAAATGCTGTTTCTGTTAATTTAATAGAAACAAATTTAATTGTGTTGCCTCAAAAAATAAATATGGGAGTGATTTAAATTATAAATTTCAAGTTGATTTCCTGAGGCTCTATGAAGTCATAGCATGTCAGTGTTCTTATTGGTTCAGAAAAGTTGCTTGAGATGAAAAGTTGTTCAAGAAGGCTCCAAGATTAAACCTTAGGTATGCAGCTAATAACTAAATCACAGGACATCAACAGATTCATTCTTCAAAATGGCAAATCTCAACTGCTTCTCTCTAATGTTTCCAAATAATTCCCAGAGAATAGTGGAATAGGGAAACAACCCTGACTAGATTTATTTTCATTGTCTTTAAAAGAGAAACTATTTTGAAAATCAAAATTAATTAACCCATGTTCATTGCAGAAAATTTGGAAAATGATAGATAGTAGTAAATAAAATAGCAATAGGATATATAATAAATATGCTACATATGTTATACAGTATATGAATCCATTGCCTATCATTCAATAAATAAGTAAAATAAACAACAGTGATGAAAACAATTTATAGAATAGAATAAAAAGCCCATAGTTCTATCAACCAGAGACTGATTCTGCTTTTGTGTATTTGATGCCTGTTGTTTATAAGCATTTTCTAAATACAACAGGCTGATTAATGTCTTTAACTTACCTTTACAAATGTCAATATGTGAAAACATTTCTCATATCTTCTTTAATATCATTTTAAATGTATTAATGTATGAGCCAATTCTCTGTTTTTAGATATTTAAATTTATCGAGTTACTAGGTTTTCGATTTTGTAAGACGGCAAAATAGGGGAAGGCTGTGGCTCAGCGGTAGAGCGGTGGCCTAGCACATGCGAGGCCCTGGCTTCCATCCTCAGCACCCAATAAAAACAAACAAACAAACAAAGGTATTGTGTCCAACTACGACTTAAAAATACATAAATAAATATTTTTAAAAAGAGTGCAAAAAAATAGTCCCATTTATGATAAAAATCAACACTATATACTAGAATTTGATTACAGTGTTATTATGTATTATTCAAGGAAAGTATTGAAAGAGACTTTTTATTGCTAACTTCTTTTTAACCAGAGTATTGGATAGAACATCAATGGTAAGGCATGTGAAGGCAAAATGGAAACTAAGTGAAGTCAACACTTTATAAACGTCATTATTTTATATCCTACGTGCTTGGCAGTGCCTGTTGTAGATGACTCTAACATTCTTCTAGAAGCTCAGAAAATAAACAGTACTCCCAGAAAGACTGTTTTTAATACGAAATTGCAAATAGAACTAGAAATCTCTGTGGAGGCTGAAACGGAGGGAATTCTGCCACAAGTTCAAGAGGGAATTCTCTCCAAATTAATATTTAGCTACTGTTGTGATACTGCCATCCTATAATAAAACACACTGGAGTCTACAATCAGCCACCAACTCCCCATGAAAGGTACCTGGGTTATGCTTCTCTTGATTATAAAAAAGTCATGACAGAGTGATTGCTTAGGCAAGTCACTTTACTTCCATTAATGAACATCCTAACTTGCTGATGTCGGTCTCCTGTTTTCCTACAAGGCATCCTCCACTATTATTTTCTGCTTAAGAAAATCTTCTAGGGAAAACCCAAAAGTGATATTGGCAACCTCCTTCCCCACGCTGCCATTCAGCAGAGGTAGGGAGGTCAGCAGTGTGAAGGTCTCTTTGGAAGAGATGATTATATCATTTTTGTAACTGCTATGGCTAAAAAAAGCCTCAATACCAATATGTTCATTTATGAACACATTAGTTTCATTTGGGCCTGAAATGTTCGTGAAGATTTCCTTGCAGAGCCAATGCAGTAGGAATCACACACATTTTTGCCCCCATTTTAACTTGAAATTTAATTTTGCACATGCACTTGCATACTTTTATAGCAATATGCAGAAAGGATTACTGAAGAATGCATGTACAGAGAAGTCCAATTACAAAAACTGTAACCATTTCCCTCTCTAAACCCCTTGGTCATTAAGTGAATGTGGTGTTCTTTAGGAAAACATAGTCAAACTCAAGTTGAGAGAGAAGTTTGGGTAGCATGTGGCAGTCTCATGTATTGTGAAGCTCTCCAGCAGCACTTCAAAGCAGGATCTGATTGTTGCAGATGGGAGGAATGCTTTCCACAAAAATACCTTTTTAAGACTCATGGTGCTGTAATTCATATGGTAGGCACTTGTGATTCGTTCCTGATGATGTTGGGATCATTTAACTCACAAAACCATTGTCGCTACCATAAAATCCTTTCATCTGTAGCCAAAAAGGTTTATTTCATGCAAATGAAAATTTTTCATTAAAGTATCACCTTAATAATGGGTAAAGATATATATATATTTCTGGTCATGTTTAAATGTAAATTTATGAACATATTCTAAAGATTCATTTCATGTTAAGATCTCTACTTATTTGATGTCCCAGGACTCTTTCCAAGTTCATTGAAACCGGAAATCAATTCTAGAAGAAATATGGAGATTATTATCATTAAATCTCTCAGTTGGCTTACTCCAAGCAGCCCTATAAATATTGCATACATTTTAAAGAAGGCACTTTTAACCACAGTAAAAATCCTTTTACTTTTCTAGTCAATGATGCTCCTTGAGGTAAGTTTATAGTCTCAGCACCTTTAAAGGCAAATAAACATTTGCTTTGTGTCCTAACTGAAGTCTAAAACAATGGAATCCTTCACTGCCACTATTTTAAAAAAATAAAACTTATCCTCAGGAATTCCCAAGAATTAAAAGGGCAAGAAAGGCTGACTGGCATTTTGGCTATATATCAGTCCATCCATCTATGGTCTAAGTACAAATCAACCATTATTTACTAAATACCTACTATGTGCCATCATTTTGTGTATAAATCTGATACTTCAAGTGGTATGTAAAAATACAAACTCTATTTGAACTTCAGCTTTCTCACCCATAAATATAACTACTATTTTTCTACCTTACAGATTTGAAATGAACGTCTGATCATAAAAAGCCACCTAAAATGATAAACACAGAATATGGAACAGATCTTGGTATACAGTAGGTGCTTGATATTTCTATTTTAATGAGAGATTTTAATCCTAATAATTTAGATCTAGAAATGAATTTCAAATTTATATATTCCAATTCTTTCATTTTAAGGATGAAAAAAAAAAACAAAGACACAGAAAATTGAATTTTCAGGGCAAACAGTTAACAACAGAGCAGGAGTTAGAACACCAATCCCTCAGCCGTGCCTTTCCCACTGTTCCTTGCTGCCAATTTAACAGATATTAATACAGGCCATATTTTCGGATATTATTTTCAGTTTAAAAGGAGCTACTTTAGAAGGAGTTCCTAGACACCAAATGGTTTTTACAAATCGTTGCTTTGGTGTGTTAAGTGTAAACAAACCAGAAGCATATGAATTAAATTTCCTTTAAAATATGCAAGTATAAAACCAGTGAGGGGGAAAAAATCCCTAGAAAATGCTTTTGGATATCATAGGGCTATTCCTTGCCACCCCTCAACAAAATTGATTTGTGCCAAACCCCAACTGCAGCTTGATTTGCCAATCACTAGTTTTTACTGCTGTTTTCAATAACGCATCAAACACATGGGATCCATTCTCCCATCGATGCTCATGCATAATTGGCCAAGTGGGATGGAATAAGAGCAGATCAGACTTGTGCTAAGCAATGATGATCCCATTATGGTAGTTTGTACAGCTCAAATCCAACCAGCATTTCCTGAGCACATCTCTAATAATAGCAAGGGAAATACAAGGACGAATAGGCTATATCGTTCTGGTTTCCAAGGGACTCAAATATAAGGGACACGTATGCAGATAAGTATCATTTAACACAGAGAAAGTTAATGGCTATAAAATAAAGTGTCATTAAGGTTAACAGAGGGAGGATATAAGTTTGCTTAGAAGAGACTCAGAAGATAACAGATGATATACACTTAAATATCTGTAGTGTTCTACATTTGTAAAACTTGGCCTTAGCTTCCCATTGCTGACATAGGAATAGTAATTTGGATTAGTTTATCTGAAATAATATATGTAAAATGCATTCACTGGCTCATGGCACACAGGCAGGGTCAATAACTATTACTGCCTCATTTCCAGTCCATTGACCCTATTCATGGTTTCAAAGCACAATTAGATAAATTTGTATATCTTCTAGATGCTATCATCATTTTCATTTATTTACTTTTTCTCTTGCTATAAAATCACTCAATTTCATCAATATAGAACCAGATATACCACAGTTCCCAAAAGAGCCAACTGGAGAATGAAAAGATAAGGCTTAGTGAATAGGAGCCTATACTTTCAGACGATTCTATTGTTTTTTTAAAATTTGATTTATTTTTTATAATCTTCTTATTGGTTCTTTTTAGTTATACATAACAGTAGAATCTATTTTGATATATTTATAAAAACTTGAAACATATCGTTTTCTGAGGGATATCAGGGATTGAACTCAGGTGCACTCAGCCACTGAGCCACATCCCCAGCCCTATTTTGTATTTTATGTAGAGACAGGGTCTCACTGAGTTGCTTAGTGCCTAGCTTTTGCTGAGGCTGGCTTTGAACTCGTGATCCTCTTGCCTCAGCCTCCCAAGCCACTGGGATTACAGGCATGCACCACCACACCTGGCATGAAATATCTTATTCTAATTAGCATCCCACTCTTATCTATGTACATGATGGTGAGATCCACTGTGGTTTATTAATATACATGTATATATATTGCTCCTGTGAATAGCAAAAATATCTTTTAGTTGACTGAGTAAATTGAAAGGGAGATTTGGGGCACTGGTGAAGGTGAGGGAGAAAGATAATCTAATCACATAAACCCTTTAAAAGCAGTTTGTCCTTTTGGTCACAGAAGAAGTTAGAGAAATTTGAAGCATAAGAATTACTTTATGTGTCACTGATGGTTCTAAAATTGAGAACAGCAAAGGAATGTTGGTGGCTTCAAGCCAGCAAGGAAATGGGGACCTCATCTCTCGAACTGTGAGGAATTAAATTTTGTCAGATTTTGGGGGATTCATCCCCAGAACCTTCAGATTAAAGATCCAGCCTGGCCAACCATTTGGTATCAGTCTTGTGAGACCAGAAGCCAGGACCCAACTGAGTCTGTGTAGACTTGTGACCTACAGAACTTCGAGACAATAAATGGGCAGTGTTAGAAAGTGCTAATTTTCCCACATCTCTGGATGTTCTAGAGGCCTAAGGAAATCAGTTTCATCATTCCAGGAGACAAATTTGAGACTATCAGGAAGGTTAGAATAATACAATGATTAGTGATTCTAAAAATGTTTATCCTCCAGCAAATACTGAGCTTTATACAGGTGTTTCTTTCATCCAATGCTCATGCTCACTCATGAGACAAAAACTACTGGATCCAACCTTCCACTGAGGAGCAGAGAGAAGTAGAATAACTTTCCCACGGTCCCACAACTAGAAAGTATGGAGTCAGGAGCCATTTCAAGTTTTCTGACTTTAGATTCTGAAGCACAGACCACTGAGAATACTGCCTCTTAAAAATAAGTGAGAAGAGCCCAAAACATTTTTTTTTAAATTCTATACATAGGCACGTGTACTTGGAACGCATTAAAGTAACCACTGCATGCTGCTATGTGCCCAAAGGGTTCATCTGCTCTCATTATTCTCCACCAAGTGCCAAGCACCCATATGCTAAGGTACAAGACAGGAACCTTGGCAATACATAAATAAATTTTCTGTGGTGTATGATGGAGGTGAGTTGCTAGAAGAAAAATAGAGTTGTGATGGGTTTTCAGTTATGATGAGCTATTGCAGATGAGTCTTAGTGCTGCTTACTTCTCCATGAAACTGAACAAAATCAAAATCTATGGATCATTTTGTGAAAAAGAACCCATAAACATCACTCCTGGATGAGTCTGGGCTCACACAGACTTGGTAATATATCTCAAGCAGAGTGACTGATAGAACTGCAAATCCTTCGAAGAAACCAAGCATTTGCCATATACCTGTTATTGGTCACACCCGATGTGACACAATAGAGTTTTTCTAACTGGTATACTTTGCTCTCAAGGAGGTTATAGGCGACTAAGAGAATGTGCACAGTAGGAGAAGACCCTGACTCTGGAGATGGACAAGCACATTAGAGGAAACTTTAGGTTCTCTAGTACAGAGCTCAGGATGCCAGCCACCCAGCCACCTGTCACAGGCTTCTCACACTTTTCATGATTAAATTCAAGTCTTTCATTGTCATGGTCTCTTGCTCCCTCTTCCCATCTTGTGCCACAACCCCATACTCACTCCTCTCTCAACCTGGAAGCAACTATTGTCCAGTTTGATGAACACTGCAGTCAAATGGTGGCCCATAATTCTGAGTCTCTACTGATGGAGTACCCTGTCCACCCCTAGCTAAGTCACTGGTTTGTTGACCTCAGTGTGATCATGTCCTGATGCCTCACCATGGGAAATGTAGATATAGTCCTATGTGCTGCTCAGACCCATTTTTTTCTCTATATTTGTTAATTTATTAGGCTACTCTATTAGGCCACAAACTGCTAGAGGACAGCAACCACTTCCACCTGACTTTGCACATCCAGTGTCTAGTACAGTGCTGGGCAATTACAATATATCTTTAAAAAGTTACTGGTGAATAAATAGTTGATAGAGTTGAAGCAGAACTCATGAAGCTGGTTGACTGTGATGATAAAGTTTATATGGCATTTACCCCACACTAAGTTTGATGCTAAACACTTTAGAACTTGTAGAACTCTCCAAAAATTATACAAGAAGAATTGACATTATTCTTATATTAGAGATGATAAAACAGAGAAGTTAAGTATATTGCCCAAGGTAAAATGGCAAAGATAGGATTTAAAGTTTCTGACTACAAGAGAGATTTTAAGCATAAGAAACTATGGAACCCAGTTTTGTGACTATAATATACAAATTTTAATTCAGGATTCAGGGTTCATGGTTATATTAGAGATTTTTTTTTTTTTTTGGAAAAAAGTAAAACAGAAAAAAAAACAAGTGAAGAAATGTGTGAAAAGTGATATGTCCTTATGATATACCTCCTACAAAAAGTTTTTCTTTCAGAATATTTTAAAAAATACATAGTGGGAGCATAAGCAGAAAATCTTTTTCAAGGATTAAGGATGGGGGAGGTGAGGAAAAAGGATTGTCTAAAGAAGCTCAACCCAAAGAAATACAACATACCAAAAATAAAAACCAAATCCTCCTTGTCTCAGATTGTTTCTTACATAAGTCTATTAAACTTAGTGGCAATGTCATTCATTTAGCTTCACAGAGTGAAACTAAAGCACCACACCTTTGAGAGGACTGAATAAAATAGCTATGGGAGACCCATTCACAGAGGAGGTATCTGTTGGGAGCCTACTATGTGACCTAAGGACTGGGCTGGATCATGAGGACATGAGTTGAACAAAGGTGGTCCCTACCTTCTCTCCTTAGTGAGAGCTAGCAGAACCGGGCACCACACCAAGTGTCTGAAATGCATTATCTCATTTAGTTACCACACAGCTGCCCAACAGGAAGATGAGTAATAAGGAAATGAACTTGCCCAAGCATCTAGATCAGTAAATGGCAAAGCTGTGCTGACAGACTGGTCACTTGACCCAGGGACCTGTCCTCCAAACTGCTGGACTGTGACTAAATCCAAATGATACCGAAGCACAAGTTTAATATGTTAGTACTATACTCATAATGCCACTCTTATCTGAATAATAAATCTCAAGCCTTAATAATTACCCCGGTCCTCTTACTCAAGCTTTAACTTATATTAATGAAAATTGATTTTCAGGGGGAAAATTCACTTTTATTCTTTGGATATGCTTCAGTTTGAAAAGAAAATATAACTTCCCTTACCCCTCAATTCTCCCCACCAAGCAAACTAATTCTTTTTCAAACTAACCAGTGAATCTAATGTTCATTTCCTTTCCTCAAGACAGCGTCTTGCTTGGTTGCCTAGTCTGGTCCTGAACTTCTGATCCTCCTGCATCAGCCTTCCAAGGAACTGGAATTACAGATGGGGACCACCGTGCTAGCTTTAGGCTGGCATTGCAGCCTCAGCATTAATTCATGGTGGCATTCCCCAAATTCAGTTCAGACAATGATGTCATTGACTATTTTGGGCTACATTTGTAATTGAATGCTATTGTCAAAAAGCTAATCCACCAGGATTCCTTATTATCCTCCTGGCCACTTCATAATTAATTGCTCTTAAAAAAAGAAAGAAAAAAATTGATATCCTCATCCAGCATAGTATCTGACACATTCTACCCAAAGCTATCTGTTTTCCCTTTTAAAACAGATGAACAACAAAATCCTAGTATTGAATCACAGTATGCATATTACTCATAAACAGGTGAAGATTCCTCTTCAAAATACTGGATAAATATCAGCTAAATTATTAATGTTCGTTGTATGGTAGAAAAACAAGTGGTTCCCTTAAAGGAAAAGGGGGACAATCTTCTCATTGCCAAAACATTCCTTAGAATTGCATTTCCCAAATGAACTAGGTTTATAATTTCAAGGCCCAAATACCTGATTTTAAAAGATAAGTACCTACCCTCTGGGCAAAACTGATGATTTCTTATTTTTCCTTCCATAAAAGGACATTCAGGAACCCTTCAAATTAAAGGTTTCAAGCAACCATTTAATTTAGATTAAATTAGACAGCAATTGTATGTTAAATAAATATAAAATGGCTCTAGATGTATTTGTTAAAGATTAAGAATTCCATAATACATAGGCTTCTATTACACATTTGTTATTGCTGATTTTTAAAATAAATCACCATTTAATTGAAATACTTAAAGAACATTTGCAAAGGAAAGCATAGCACTTAGCAAACCTCATGAGAATCTAATAAGCCCAATAGGGTAGTTCTGGAAAAAAAAAATCAGCTTAGTTCCCAACATCATTGCAGAAAAAAATCTGCCATGTAAATGCAGCCAGAATTCTATATGATCTTTATAAATGCTATGATCCAACCTGCCAATATCAGCAAAATAAAGACTTCGTTTTGAATATTATCAAAGTGGTTTTGTTCTGCTTTAGGTTATTCCCATTTGTCATTTAAGAAAAAAATCATTGGATGAAAATGCGAATTTCATCATGTATATAACAGACATTTCAATATAATTATTTGAGGAAAAATGTTAAATATTCCAGAGTACCTTGCTTCACAGCTTCTATCTTGCATTTTCTTCCTGCTTTCCCATGTTGGAGAATCAGGGAATGAAAAAGAATGGTGCTAAAGGTCTACAACTTAATGCAAAGTTTCATGGTAAACGAAGCCCAATATTCAACTTATAAAAAATACTTCAAAAATCTTAATAAAGAGAAACACAAGCATTTTGGGGGGAGTGGTGGCATTTTTGGTCAAACACTTCAAGACACTTAAGGGATCTGAAAGATGATGAGATTGTGGAATTGAATGTTGAGAGAGTGAAGTAAACAAAGTCCAGAGTCAGGATGGGCAGATCAAAGGTACAACATTTGGGACTTGCTGGGTATGTACCAAAATACATGAAGAAGTGTAATCTGCTGGCCATTCTAGAATCATTAGGACTGGGAGGTCATAGACATCTTTCAACAAGAGTCTGTAATGAGATTAGGAAACAGAATTTCAAACCAAAGATGCTCACAGATGCACTAGGCTGGAAGTCAAGCTGGAATACACATGGGATGTGCAGCTGTTGGACCCATTGCTTCTCCCTTAGCGTGTCTGTTCAGATATTCCAAAAATAGTTAAAATTTTATAACCTGGATAATTGACAAACCCATAAAATGAAAAAAAAAAAAAGAAAAACTAAGGATTTTGTTAAGGTGAGACTATCAACATTTTTTCTATTCCAATTGTAAGGGTAATAGCTTCAGAAAAAAAAATAGCAACTGTGCATTTAAAATTGCCTGATTAATCAAGGATGACAAAGGAAATTCCAAGCGACTATTAAAGGAATATGGCTTTTATCATAACCGTTACATCTCAAAAGAGTTGTGTAACTCATCATCATAATTTTCAACCTCAGACAAATTCATTAAAGAGAAATTACTTCTCTTAAGAGACACCCAGATGTTCTCCGCCAGCTGCTTAAATCCTCCCAAAGCATTTGCCAATTATTATTTCCTAAAAATTGTTAGCTGCTTGAAAAGATGATCTGGTCTGCCTTGGGAAGCATCAGGAACAGAACCAGGGTAGCACCACAGGTTCTGAATTTGGATAACATTAATCAACAAATACAGAAGGTATTACCAACTGAATTCTAGTTCAGGTTCTATGACCTGCTGAATAGTTGGACCTGCCAATCCCCATCTCAAGGTTTTCACTTCTCTATGGGTCAAAAACAAGGGTGGAACAGGTTTAGTATTTCTTAAAAAGTGGTTAACTTCTGGCTAATCAGAGTCACACAGTTGTTTGTTAAAATGCAGATTTCTAAGCCTTATCCCAGACCAAGTTTGAATCCAAATCTCTGGGTGAGACCCAGACCACATTTAAAGTCCTCCTGCTGAGATCTAGTCTTCTACCTGCATTGAGCTTCCAGAGCCATCTCAGACAAAATCTTGAAGATCCCTCCCAGATCTATCATTTGGTTGATCCTCTAATATCTATAGTAGCCAACAATTTAAAAGCCTACCAAGAAACAATAAGCAACACATAAAGAGACTTTTGTTTTTGTTTTAGTTTATCAACAAGATAAATGTTGTGTTTAATCAACAAGTTTTAAAATAATAATCAAGAGTTTGTGTTACTGCAGGTGAGGGCTTCCGTATGACTATATGAGAGGTAGTAGCATTTCAAACTGACCTTCCTATTCTGGTTGCATCTGGACTTCCTTTCAAGTGCTGCCTCCCTGTGCCCTCTCATGCCCATGAATCTGCTTTCATGAAGGGCTTGACACAATGAATTTATATCAATGGGCTGTCGTCATCAGGTAGCTTTAAATTTGAGGGCTTCAATTCAGTATTTAAATGTTAAAAGTAGAAAAGCTCATAGAAGAGTGGCCCATTTTAAGATATCTACAACAGCATGCTAATTTTGGAATGACAAAAGACTTTCTATTAAGAATTTTTTTCTCATTTAAAACTGTGTCTTAGTTCTCACTAAATACCGTCTTAAAGGAAACTGTTTATTCACATTTAAGACCAAACCTGTTTACCAACATTTCAGTTAGTCTTATGATAGATTACAAAAGGTAAAATGCCAACACAAAGAAAATCCTCCACTGAAGGTAAAGAAATGGTTTAGTGCATCATGATTACGGGCACCTCCTTGGAAACAGTGTCACATAAGTGTCCTTGTGCCTTCATCCTAACTAGCTAAAGATTTTAATTGTACTCTAAGCATATTGAATTATCTTCATGAGTAGGCCTTTAAATTAATCATAACTTATTTTTAAAATCAAGTTATTTATTGAGGAATATTTTCTATGCTGTATTTTTTTATTACCTATTACTTACAAAGTAATAGGTTTGATTCTAGTAGAGGATCTCTGACAGATTAAACAAAAAGGACTTGGGCCACATTGAACCACTATTTAAGATGATGGTATTCTTAAAAGGAAACAACTTTCAGGTTCCTGAGGTTAAAATAAAGCTGGTTAACAGGAGAATTCTGGTTCTTTCTAACTGCCATAGTTTAATATATAAAGAAATACAGGTTCCTAGGATATCTCATTATTTCATTTGATCATATAAAAAAAATTATCAAATCTACTGAAATCAACTTTCTGGTTGAAACAACAGAGGTGGCAGCATTTGTAGGGATGTATGTCCAACTGGCTGTGGGTGAAGACATTTCCCAAGAATATATTAATCTCTTAGCAGAAGAGAGGCAGATAATAAATATGAAAATATAAAGAACCTGGTTAGTTGGTGGCTTAAATTAGGGGCAACTTTCAATGACTTGAAAAAACCCTGAAAATTTTATGTTTATTCTTAATGTAAATGGGAAAAAAACATTAATAATCACATAATATCTAATTTAAATACATTAGACTATAAATAGTCTGGACGATCTCTTGAGTGGTGCTCTGCTATTAACATTATTATATCTCCCTTCCTTCTGCAATGCTCTTCTCAGCTGGCTTCATGCTGTCATGTTCTCAGACTTTCCCCCTCCTGTGCCTTCTCTGCTTGATCTAGTGGTCAGCTCTTCTATCTTCCTCCACCTGAGAAATGGTGTGAGAGTCCCCAAGATTCTGTCCTCAGCACTCCTCTCTCCCCTCAAACTGCGCTATCCCAAGCATTCCACTGTACACGAATGTCTCATTGTCATAGCTAAATCCATCACTATGTCAGGAACTGAAATCGCCACCTCCTCCTGCCCTCCTTTCCTCTTATATCCAATCACAAACTGCCAAGAGTAACTGCATTTCTTGGCACATCAACTAGCCTTTAATTAAACACTTCTAAACATTATCCATTATCTGTCTTCCTCAGTTTCTCCTTCTGATGTCCCTACTTTGGCCAATAGAACATCTAGTTTGTGAGACTTTAATATCTGTCCATGATAATAACAAACTAGCTCAAAATACTCAATGACAAGTAAGTTTAAACTTTAGAAGTTGGTAATAAAGGCCATTATATGCTGTTATCGTCCGCTGACTTTCCTGATAAGGTTTTCCTCTTGAGAGTACATTAGGTAAGAGCACAGATTTTGGAGTTCAATGTGTCATCTCTATCAGTGGTATCATCCCAAACAAGTCCCTTACTTCCCCTGAGTCTCCATTCTTTTCTCTATAAATTGGGGATAAAAACTCTTGAGGTTACAGCGAATAAATGGAACACTGCACATATTTACTTAGAACTCTGCAGTTTACTTAGTAAAGGCCAGCAAATGTCACTGGAGAACGAATGTGGTACAGTTGCTTGTATTGTGCTTTCTGTCGGCTTTGCTCTTTCTCTCATCTCTGTGTGACTCATCTCCAAAACCCAGCTCTGCTGTCCCCCAACAACTACATTCTCAGAAATTCTCTGATTGCACTACATTCTGCAGGAAAGTAACTTAATCGAAAGCTGCCTTTTCTACCATGTATGTCTTTTTCATTTTCAATTTAATCATATGATTCTGAAAAGAGTAGCTCAACATCCCAATTCTTGGCATGTCAGCCATTAAACCAGCACAGTCCTTTATACTGAAAAACAATGTCACTTTCCAACACACTCATGTCCAGAGAGTCATTTGGATGACACAGTGCTCCTCCTGAATCTCAGTTCTTCCCTGTGACTGTCAGCAAGCATTGTGATAGATATCAGTACTCTGGCATCCTTTGTTCTTTCTCAAGGAATGTATGAAAATTTCATATTTACAAACTTTGGAAACATTTCAGCTCACTTTTGCTATTATCTCTCCATCACACATGCACACAGAAAGAACTTCTTCTCCATTTGGGCACATCTAGTCTCAAAATCTAGCTTAACATGAACAAAACATGGACTCTGCCCCATAGTCAGGAAAACCTCTCAGGGTCCGGAAATAAACATTTGGGAATGCTCTGCAGGCCAGATGTGCAGACTGTGAGATGGCATTGTGGGAGAAGACAGAATGAACCCAAGCCTATTAAACTTGGAATACTCCCAGAGCAGCTTGCTGTGCTCTGCAAAGACGTGGCGGGAAATCCTTTACTCCTGATTGCTATCTGCTTTCTGATCATTTGGTAAAATCGATTAAAGAAGCAGTCAGGGGTAAGTTTCAGAGTAGTGGTCCTGATAGGCAGGTAGAACATTGAACCTCAATCCAAAGTGTTTATAAGCATGTTTCTCTCTGAAGCCCAGTGGCTTCTAAGGCTTCTATCATCCTCTTAGCCAAATCACAGAATTCATTAAAATTCCATCCATTGCTAGCTGTAACATCTTTAACAAACCATACTGCCACTATGAGACCCAGAGTACTTCATTTCCTTATTTATAAAACTAATCGTTGGAGATGATATCAAAGTCCCTTTGCACGATGATTCTACATCACTCAAGGATTCATCTTTACCCCCACAAAACAGAGCTCTACAGGTCAAACTCTAATTACTCTCTTTAGGGCTCCAAGAAATGGCTGCCAAATTTCTGGCTAGTGACTGACATTTCATATTCACGCTAGTACACTTTCAAACACAAACCATCCCCAAGCCTTCCTTTGTTCTTTTGAGATGTCTGTTTCCGTCATCCTAAGAAAATGCAAGAACAGTCAAACGCAGGTGTTTGGGCATGGCCTAACAACTAAGGTTCTTTGTCTTTTTTTTTTTTTTCTTTTTTAAGAGGGGATCTGTTTTAATGTACAGGGGAAAAAAAAAAAGTCACAAAGCCTGATCCCGAAGCCTTGACATCCACTCTCGTTGTCTGAAATTCCCTCTGAAGTTCATGGGAATCCCGCACTCTGTCGGTCCAGGCCCATAATTGCTAAACAAGGAAATATCCAAGGCAACAAAATGTGAAAATTAGCAAAGGACAGGGGGAAGACCCTAAATCCAGAAAAAGTGATTTTGTTGTTGTTGTTGTTATTGGAAAAAAATGGAAGTTTAAACAGCACATTTATTTCGTTTTAATTTCTGGGCTGTCAGACATCAGCTCTGAAGCCCTGATTCGGAACACATGCAGGGTCCCTTTGAAGTTCTGGCTGCTTTTTTTTTTTTTTTTTTTTTTTTAACAATGGCAGCAAGATATAAAGAAATTAAACGGCAACATAATCATAAAACAGAACTTCTGGACTCCTGATTTACAAATTGTCATTCTTTCATTTTCTTCCCCCCAAGGCTTCATTTTCAAAGCCTTATGTGGCACATAACCTTTTATAATTTTTTTCTCTTTAGGCTTAGTTTTCATCTATTCTTTTCCCCTCAAAAGTGAGGCATTCTACTTTTATTTTATTCAACTAAAAAATAGTTGATTGTGGTTTTCTGAAGTAAAGAAAGAAATAGGAAAACCCAGAGCAATTTACTAAATGGAATCGTTTTGATAAAAGCTGTGGAAATACAGGGTTTAACTCTTAAAGTACCCAATTTTTTGGCATAAAGACAAAAACGTGCCTTAAATTTTCAGGCTGTCCCAAGAAAATGCCTATCTGGTTTTCATGCTGTAATTACCAAAGGTTCTTAAAAAAGATTTCAAGGATACTTAATAAAAACTGTTCATTTCAAATTTGGCCCAACAGATGTCACATTTGACCATACATATACCGCCCCCTCCGCCAGCTCCCACCAAAGCATACACATGGACAAATAGGAACAAATTGAGTTAATGTTGTCAGTCACTGGTTACACACATTAATTTGAATGAGATACACAGAAATCTTGTGATTCAACAACCCCTTTTAAATGTAAATGCACACATAAACAGGCTAAAACATTCTTAGTAACCACAATCATCTTTCTCATTCGGAATTTTATCTATAATTCCTTCTAGGATTCATCATATATATTATTCTAATATTTATACTCTTCTCAAATAACTGCTGTACTTTTTTCAACGTCTTTACATTTTTACAGTGAACTATCCTAGGGTATTTCTCCCCTTCTGTATATCCTTAATAGTCAAAATTTTTTTAAATTATGTTTTTTTTTCATCCAATGTATTAACCTTCATCTACAGAATATATAAGTCATCTTTGATATCAAGTTCCAAATCTATATGTCAAAGTGAAATGGGAAGTTGAAATATCTATTCCTATCAGTAGTTTGTTGAGGCTGGCTCATACTGACTTATAAGATTTTAGGAATTTTGTGAGGCTAGTGTAAGTGTAGCTAGTAGTAAATATCAAATTATGTGGGCTTATAATTTATAAATTGTATGTTCAATATTACTAGATACTACAAATTCTTCATGACCTCATTACTTTATGACATTTGTTATCCTTTATACTTTAGGGTTCTTTACATCTATTGTATTCATATGGTAAGAACACTCAATGAGGTGGCATACGCCCATAATCTCAGGGGCTTGGAAAGCTGAGGCAGGAGGATTGTGAGCTCAAAACCAGCCTCAGTACTTGGTGAGACCCTGTCTCAAAATAAAACCTAAAAAAAAAAAAAAAAAATGGGACTGAGGATGTGGCTCAGTGGTTAGGTGCCCCTGGATTAAGTCCCCTAGTAACAAAGGGGCAGGGGACACTCAATGATGATTTGTTATTGCATCTCTCTTCTCAAGTCATTTTAGTAACTTCCATGGTAGTACTGGAAATTGATCAACTGAGTGTCTCAGTCAATCTGGGCTGCTATAACAAAATGCTATAAACTTGGTAGCTTATAAAGACTGGAAATTCGTTTCTCATAAATTTGGAGGTTGGGAAGTCCTAGATGAAGATGTTAGCATTTAGTGTCTGGTGAGGGTCTACCTTCCGGTTTATACATAGCACTTTGTCACCATGTCCTCATATAGTGAAAGAGGGAAAGGCAGCTCCTTGGAGCCCCCTTTCCAGGGAACTACTCCCATTCATGAGGGCTCTACCACCCTTATCCTTATTCATCTTCCAAAGACCCCATCCTCTAACACTGGGGATTACATTTCAAGATGTTATTTTAGGGAGATAACAAACATTCAGATCACAGCAGTGAGAATAGTTTGTCTGTTTTGCATTTATTGTTATTTGGGGAGCTACTTTTTAAATGTGTACCTACAGAGGTATCTGAATTTACTGTCCTCTGTACCCAAACTATTCAGAAAAGCTAATTCATAATTTACAGTCATTTCCTTTTTACGTTTTATCTTGGATATTTCAAGAAAGACCTGGAAGGTGGAATTTATTTGATCCTGTCTTCCTACTTGGGGTAGTGAATGGAAGAATTAGAACATACAGAATGCTTTCTGTTTGTCCATGGCCTGAAACTGCTCATAATTCCTTGACTGTATATAACTGTTTGATCCCTGCACTGCGAGTCAGTGTATTGATTTTTCTTTTTTACATTTTCATCTTCTAGCATTTTAACTTTTTTTTAACCTAGAATAAACTGCATTTTTGCAACTCCAGAATCACCTCTCATAACTTTAATGAAAACTTACATTCTCTGTGATGTCAATAGTCATTAGGAAAGTTAATAGAAGTTCCTCTTATTTTCTGGCACAGGTTCAGGTACATGTGGTCCAAATGAAACAGGAAGAAAATTATACATATTATCTTTTTTAAAGGAGGGAGGAGTAAAGTGTGGATTGCTATGTCATTACCTTAGAATTTTGGACTGTAAGAGTCTGGAAGGGAGGTACCAAGTATGTCAAGTAGCCTAATCCCTTAAGTATTAAATAATCATCAGATGGTTTGCCAAACTTCCTCCCATTCTACTCTGACAACAACAGCCTCCATCTACAAATGAAAAACATTTCTACATCAAGTGGTTTACATTCTATTATTCTGATATGAGTGACGGTCTTGAATACAAACAGATTTTAGATATAGGAAATTAAGATCTCTTTCTCCAGAAGGGATGTGGAAAAGATTTGGCTAAGAACTAGAGAAATTATGACCATGAAAATTAGCCATGTGTTGAAAAGATTGCATTATTTATATACATTTGCACAGCCTTTGGTCTAGTTCTCAAGAATGCTGGATTCTCTTTACATCCAAAAGAGAAAGAGAAAAATATTTAAGCAGGAAAAATAAGCATTTATACGTGGTACAGCTGAATAGTAATCTTTCCACTATTTGGATAGTTTTATAATATTTAAGATTGGTATTATTCATAGTGCATGGGTAATAAAATTACTAAACATATTATGTAAACTCTGGTTTAACATAATTTTCAGGATGGAAGCAGGAACTTGCTCTTCATGAATTATAATAGCTACATCTTAAGCATGCCCAGGTTTAACACAAATCTGTCTTAGTGTAAATTCTAGGCAATAGAGGATAACATTAATTTTTATTAGAATCCTTATAAGTCATGCCATATACAATTGCTTCTCTCTCTTTAATTAAAATAGGAACAATATGTCTCAGACTCCACACTATTGACGTTTTGAAACAGATAATGCTTTGCTCTGGGCAGCTGTTCTGTGCATCATAGAATGTTTAGCAACATTCTCTGGGTGCTCCTGGCTAGATGCTGGAAGCACCCTTAACTTGCAAAAATCATAGTGTCTCCAGACATTGCCAAATACCTCCTGGAGAGCAAAACCACTCCCAGCTGAGAACCACTGAATTAAACCAATTTTTAGGAAAAAAAAAAGGTTACTTTGACAAATATTGCATTTTTGTGTTTCTTATCTGCTGATAAAGAACAAAGATCTATAGTAATTCTACTTTCTATCACTTAGTGAATACTATTTCAGTTCCTAAAAAGTTTTAAAATATTATCTTAATTAATTGTCATAAAACCTAGAAATATAAGGATTTTTGTCCATTTTCACAGATAAGAAAACTGAACGTAAAAAAGGAAAAATAACCTCTTAAAGGTTCCCCGGCTACTATGCAGGATTTAAATATATTTAGTTCTGACATTCATATCCAACTTATTCAATTCAATGAAAGTTTGTTAAGCTCTGACTATGTAAAGACACTGCATTGTAATGAGTGGTTTTTAGCCTTCGTATTGTTTCTACTTCTAGACCATAATCTTGTCTAAGAATATATCTCATTTATGAAGCACCAATTGTGCAATGTTTTTAAATGATATCCATATAAAGTTCTCTTTTTTAAAGCATATGTTAAGAGGCAGTTCAATGAATTCTTTTCCTTTAGAATAAAATATATAATATCATGGGGAAAGTATTGTAAGAATGAACAGGACATACAATGTATACCTACTATATATTCACAGTAAAATATACCATGATGTATTTTTAGAGGTATAAATTTGATCAGAACCATTCTTAGGAAGTTTCCTTCAGTCTTCACTTTCAAGATTCTTCTCCTTGTGGATGATACTAAAAGGATTGGACATTCTAATACCTACCCTCAAGATGTCACTATTCCACCAACATGTTACTACCCCACCAAGAATAAGGTAAACTATAAAAATGCGTCATATTCTTTGCATGTTCCTCTTTGGTAGATTTTGCTTTTGCTCTGCAATAATGTGACTGCACATCACTGGGTTGCCTGCTGTGGAAGACAATGGGCCAACTCTTGTCCTAGGAATCACCTATGACTCCAAAGGTCAGTGGCTCTTGTCAAAGGTAAGGGCCACTGTGATATCATCACTGATTCTACTTTGCTTGTTCAGGTTGTGGTATAATCTATCTTTTCTCAAATTTTTCCTGTCTAATAACATGGCATCACAAAATGTGTGGAGACTTCTTACACTAGCAATTAGAACCAAGTGAGAATAAAGCTAGGTCATACAATATTTTAATATATTTTTATTTCTAATTGATACATAGTAATTATACATAACTATGGGGTACAGTGTGACACTTCAATACCTGTGTAAGATGAAAAATGACTAGATCAGAGTAAAGGACATACACATCCCTTCAGATATAAATCATTCTTTGTGTTATTAAAAACATTCAGAATCCTCTCTTCTAGCTATACTCATCTAATTATCATCAATAGTTATCCCTCTGTGCTACAGAACATTAGAAGTTACTCTTGCTATCGAACAGCACCACTTTCATTAACTACCCTCTCTCCCCACATTTTTGCCAGATTCTGGTAACCACCATTCTAGTTTTTATTTCTTTGAGATCAACTGTTTAGCTTTCACATAAAAGTGAGAAAATTTAGTATTTGTCTTTCTGTGCCTGCTTTATGCATTCCAGTACCATACATATTGCTGCAAATAACAGAATTTCATTCCTTTTAATGGATGAATGATATTCCATTCTATAGTTATAACATATTTTCTTTATTCATCTATCAGTGGACAGCTAAGGGTAAAGTAATCATGGCATAGTGACTTATTACTTGCCCCATATAAAAGTCTTTTAAAATAAACCTTCACTTATGGGTTAAGTACTTTGAATCTCCATTATGTATGTAACAAACATTTAATAATTATTCTGGACAACATTCTGTTTTTCTTGGCAAACATTTTTCACATCACAGAATTCTCATGAGTTAGGTGAAAATCTACCTCCTTCTGTATCTGGAAACGATTTTTTTCCATTTAAAATATTATAAAGAAACAAAAACCTTTTCATGTTGTGACCGTAACACTGTATTATAAGCCAGATCTTGAGATCTTGTACCCCTAATACCTCCTCGTGGTTCCCACCTTTGAACACAAAAAGGTTTCTTCCTTTCTCATGCAGGTGTTCCAAATGTGAGGATAATAGGGGATTTTCCTTCCAGTCTACCTATTCTTTATCCCCAGGTTTACACTCAAACTCTCTTATCATTGATGCAGATTCCTGGAGAGTTTCTAGTTGAATTATGCCTTTCCTGGCCTTAGAAACTTTAGGAAAAGGACAATATAGTCATGGTCATATCTGCTGTTACATACCATTGCTAGGTCTGTGGCCCTAAGGTTTATTGTATATATTGAATAAAGAGCTATCAGATTCCCATCTCTGGTTGTCACAATGAGGGATCTCCATGTTAAACAAGTCTGTTGGGGTTGGTCAAGTCCAACCACATGATTTCAGAAGGAGGCCCACTCTTTATCTAGGAGCCATGAAGGAGCAGATGGACTTGCCTTCCTTTACCTCTCTTGTGGGCTCTCTTATCTGCTCTCATTTCTTCCTGAACATCCTCTACAAACTCTACTTCACCAGTTCATGCATTTGAATTAAGATATAAAACAATATTACTGATTTCAGACTATTCGGGAATAAAAAAAATCACACTTAGATGTTTTAGTTAATGAGAAAAAAAATCAACAAACACAGAACTTAGTTATTCCACATTAGAAAATACACATAATTTGAGGATGGAGAAGAGAAACTATGAGGACTAAGTAATATGTCCAGGGTTGGAACTTAAAATGTAGAGATGGCTAAAATACTTTTAGGAACTGGGGCGCTACATTTCATTCTCATCTGTGATGGAATCTCTTCAGTTTCCCTAAAACAATAAGGACTTTCACACACAGAAACTTGTAGGTTTGTTTCATTGTGAAAAATTTTAAAAGGATCATATTAGAATCAATATGGCACAAGATCGGAACGGCACCAGCGAGGTGTGGCAATAGTCTCTAAGATGAGTTTATTGGCAGGAAGCTGTGCACAGAGCCACAGCACTTAGAAAACCATAAGTACCCCCACTGCCTTCACCAGTTCATCCCTAGATGCTTGCAGAATCTTGGGGAGAAGCACGGACTTTTCAAAGTCTATGGAAAGGAGGTTTGAATAAAGCTTATCTGATTTTGAAGGAACAGGGTAGCCTTAATGTACGTCCACCTACTCTGTGTAAAATTGCCATGCTGAATCTTCAAGTGGCTGCAGGTTGGTAAAGGACATAAGGCAGAACCATGGCCACAGCATATAGCAGTGCAAAGACAGAGGGATTAGCAACCGGAGAGATTCCAACAGTGTCGTGAGTGGTTAACAAGAGATGGGACGATTAGAGGGCTCCTGTTAACTTATGTTGATTAGCTAGAAAGTGGGAAGGAAAGATGATAAATCAGTGAAATACCTGAAGAGCCCAAGGATTTCAGAGCTTACACTTTCCAGTACATATTTCACCTTCTTCCTGGTAGATATTAACCTCCATGAGAGCAAAGATCACATCTTATGTTAATTACAGTTTGTCATCTGGTGGCAACACAACACCCTGGCCACCACAGCTACCCTGTCACCTCTTTCACTTGTAAGCTGCACTGGCTCCTTCTCTTCTTTTTAAAAAATAGGCATGTGAAAAAGTGTGTATGTTTCATAATTATTTTCTACTTTTATTGTATAGATATTCAAAGTAGACATTAAACCTCAGAATGTGAGTAATTTTCTACTACCTTTTACTAAAGTAGAAAGTAAATTTTATCAACTTTGCAAGAAATTGGGAATATACACATTTTTTTTAATCTAAGGTATTTTAAAGCTTGTACTTGTTCCAATTGTCAGGTGTTTTTGGAAAGATAAGAATTGTGCCTATTGTAATTATGACGTTTGAAACTATAGACATTCAGCAGAATCTCTGTTCCCCACCGGAGCCAGCGTTATTCTGATCCCAGATCCTTTGCCAGTTGTGTAAAGGTCATGTGGAGGTGAACAGAGTATGAGGTATCTGGCTCCAATTCCAGTTGGAACATTAAAGTGACTCCAGATTGATAAAATAGACAGAGGGAACAGCACACTTGACTACAAAGATCTCTAGCCAGAGCCAGCCAAATGGTGCACTCTCCACTAATGGTGACAGACACTGAAAGAGGGAAGGGAGCTGAGGGATGGTAGAGAAGGCCTACTTAGCAGGGCTTAGTTTAAGATGTAAGGAGAATGTGTGGCAGAAAGATAACAGAAGACATGAGAGTAAAAACTGGCAAAAGGATGGAGAAAAATGTTAATATTTCCTTTGAGGACGTGAAAACTGACCTCTCTGTGGTCCAAGTACTTGCAGCCAGTGAGATATTGACTGGGAAAAGAAAAAAAAAAAAAGAACAAGGAAGCTATAAACAGACACTCCATGGTTGTTCTCAGAAAGTGGCAGAGAGGAAATTCCAATGGAGGTCTTTTTGAAAGATTGGCAAGAAGAATATGAAATAAGGAAACCCAAGGAGATGAAAAAGGATTGGAACATGAAAGGATTATCACCGATTAATTCTGACCTAATACCACTGCTAAGACACCATGCCAGTATTTTTCCTGAACTGTGAAAAAAGTGCAGTTTTCTCTTTTTCACAAGTTAGGAAATGGGTTTTGGAAATGAGCGATTTGCCTAAAGTGTGTTGCCAAAGCCTCATTTAGTCAGCACCCAAATGCAAGTTTATCTAATCCTACCATCCTTGCTGTCATTAACCATAAGGCTGAAATTCCAACCATCCTGCTCTTGATCAACACACATATTCCCTGGCCTCAACCTGTAAATTGTTTGCAAATAGCTTACACAAAAAGAAAAAGATTGCTGAATACATCTGTTAACATTGCCCTGAATAACTTTGTATCATGTTCTATTATATCAGATTGACCTTTCCTATAAAGCCAGGAGTTCTCTGCCCGATTGCTGTTGCTCAACTCTTACCTCCCTACTCCATAAATCAGCCCTGTTTACTGCTGACGATTATACTTGTTTAAAAACTCAAAGCAATGACATGGTGAGAGTTATGTACTCCAGTTAGAAGAAACATGTTTTACTTAGAAATAGTATGAACTTTCCTTTTCCCCACACTTCCTAGTCCTCAGATACTAAAATCAAAAGTGTTTCTCTTTCACTGATGTACTAATTCTGTTACTGAGCAAAATAATTATATTCCAGGAAATCCAACAAGATGTTGAGCCCAGGTAAGCATATTTTTATTTATTTCAGTGATGGGGTTCACTCAATCATTTCCCCGACCCTTGTCAATTATTTTAGTTGCTCACAGGCAATCTTATTAGAAATGAAATACTGTTAGAGGGGTTCTCAAAAAGTGTTTTATCTTCATTATATGGAAAGTTCTGTTCCCAACGAATCTTTAGGGAAATCTTTTTACTGACATACTTTTCTTTCATAGTTTTGTTTCAAACACAGGGAGGCTTTCCTGCCAAAGCCTCATTTTTCTCCCTCTTTTTGGCTAAAGGCCGTCTTCTGCAGACTTTATATCCCCCTTCCCTCAATGGAGCACACACTGAGATGACTCTCCCAAGGATACATTAGAGGGTTTTGCCCTAATCCATATTTTACTAAACAGCCCCAGGAGTGAGAAGGACCTTCACTAAGATTTGATTAAACAAATTCTTAAAACCAATAAAGTGTTTCCAAGTGGTACGAGAAAACAGCATTAGCACACGTCCCCCAACAAGATAGACATTGCACTTTTCAATCACATTTGGTGATTAGGCGTTGGGAATGCAGCACACTCTCCCTGGGATTAGTTCAGATGCTTCAGCCTCTGGGGCAATCACCCCAAGAGTGACTTTATTGCATTGCATTGGCTGCAGTTGTGACTGAAGTGTTTCCATACCTTTCAGGGCAATTTTATGTGCAACTTTTCCTCTGTCACTTTACAGGGTTATTGAAAGAGTAGAAGAAAACAAAGTAGGTAAGACCCGGCAAAGCTTGTGATGAAATTGAATCTGGCATAAAACAATATGACATCCCCCCCAGGGGAAATGAGGGACAAAACTACTTGTGAAATACATGGGTTAGAAATGTGTGTATGCAGATGAGAACTTTAAAGAAAAGTTTCGGCCAATATACAGAACCCACTTTTATGATGAAATAGGATTGAAAATAGTCCTATTGAATGTTTTAGAAATGGTTAAAATGGACCAAGTTGAAACATATTTGGCTCACGGCCATATTTGTATATGCTAAAATACCCATAAGATCCAATGAAGAGATATCTGGCAGTTATGTGGTTAATTTGCTCACTGTCCATAATCATGGAGATTCATTTGTTTGGAGGGGGGGGGTATCCCCTACAGTCATCAAAATCTCCCAGTTGGCTGATAATAACAAACAGGCTCCCAAGGAACAAATAGTTGTAAAATCTCCACTATATTATGTGTTCAATAGACACAGTTTGAATATCAAGCCTTGCTTTTCTTTTTCTTAAAGTCAATAATGCAGACAAATAACAGGCCTTTTGAAAAGGAGGACTTTTTTTTTTAACTTTGGAATATTTTAATTCCGTCCCAGCAGAGAGCTGAAGAATCACAGGAGAAAATACATTATTCTCACATACGAGTGCGTGCGCACACACAGGCACACACACACATGCTTTACATATATATATATAAAGCATCAGATCTGTTGCAGGATTGGAGCCCTGGGAATAAAACATCTTGCTGAGAATCTCTGTAGTTTTTTATTAGAACGATCATGATTAATGTCACAGAACTTGAGCAATCTTTGAAAAGAAGTCAAAATGTGCCACAAAAATTCATTTGATTGTGCCAGTGGGAATATTTCCTAACATAGTCCCAAACTTCAAAAACAGTATACAGCATGCAAATGGAGTAAGGGGCGGGGCCCATCCATTTCTTCCCAACTATATTTAATTTATTCAACAGAAAAAATGCTGGGAAAGTTGTGATCTCATTAGCATGAGAAGAGAGCATGTGGAGGTATCTGCACACTGGCCTGTTCACATGTGTTTTCCCAGGACAGGGGTGGTACTCGTATTTCTTATGGCTTCATGTCACCAGTCTGCAACCCAGATTGTAACTTTAAGATGTTATCTCTTGGCTGCTCAGATAAACAGCCCATTATGTTTTTATGGTGGGCAGTTCTGAATCCTCAGGGGATTAGAAGATATTGGCCGGAGTTTGTGGTTCCCTGCTAGACTATCAAGGGCTCTGTGGAATCTTGTCCGGACTATGTCTTTAAGCAAACACCTCTCTCATAATGGTATTCTCACACTGCCTTCTTGGCCATGGACTTCAAAAGCTGATTGCAGGGAGGGCCAAAAAGGCAATAACCCTTAGTATAACAGAGCCAGCCTAGCAGGGACAGACAGGGCAAAGGTAAGGCGTCTCTGAGGTTGGCATTTGTGTATTTAGCCACATGGGGTGATTAGGGGCCATCTGTTCTTCAGCCGGCTAACTCATAGTTTTCACGCCATCCCAGGATCAAGTACATTTCATGCTCACTGGTGTCAGCCCCTCTGCAGCTCTCCTAATCCGAGCGATACATATTTTAAGCTCACTTACCTTTGATCTCTAAATAATGATGTATGAGTAGGTGCTTGTCTATCTGTGTATGCCTGCATGCATATGAGTGTGCATGTTGGGAGCTTCTAGTTGTTTCTGCACACTCCAAAGTCACATGACACAGAGCAAAATTCAAACAGTTATATCAGAGGAAAAAAATCTCTGGAATATTGTGTTGATAGAATCTTTTTTTTTTTTTTAGTGCATTGTTTGACTACTAATAAAAATTAGAGAAACTCTCTGTTTGAGATTCAAATACAGAGGAATCTTTCTGTCATCTTCCAATAGTGGTATGTGTGTGCTATCAATTCCTTCAATGAAAGCTTCATTTTAAAAAAAAACACAACATTCTCAATTTTTGAAATCTGGAAATATGCAATATAAACTTGAATTTTTTCAGTCAACATTTTTATTCATTCTTTTTAGTGATAAGTGACAAAAGGATTCATTTAGACATAAAAGCACGGAATGTAAATTGTTCTAATTCAGTCCTCAGTACTCCCCCTTGCCCTCTTCCCTCCCCCTGTTCCCTTCCCTCTGATCTACTATTGATCTTTCTGCTTATAGTTTTTTGGTTTTTTTGTAACTAGTGTCTTGTGACGACTGTACATGTTGGTGAGATTCACTGTGTTTATTCATACATGAAAGTTAGATCAGAGTCATTCCACTGTCCTTCTCTATCCCATCTCACCTTCATACCTCTTTTCTGTTAATATTTTCATACCAAAGACAAAATTGGCTTTTATATGCTAGATCACAGAGACTATGCAACTTATTAAAAGTCAAATATAATGAATGTGGATATGTGCCCTTATTCACACTATTTTCCAGTGACAAATAACACAGAATAATTCAAGGTTTATATAGTGATTTAAGTGTCATTACCCCATTGTATTTATATTAATTATTTTGTAATATAAGGTAGCTACCATGACTTCTAAAGGAATAATTAAAATACCATTAATTTTAACTGGAATAAATCAAATGATCAAAATTTGTATCTTTTGGAGCCTATAAAGTTTTTAAAGTAAAACATATTTAATAGATACAAAATAAGTTGAAATTTGCCACTGGTGGTTGACCATCTTTCATTAGGTCATTATCTTTAATGTACTTCAGCCTAGGCTTTTAGATTCTTCATTCTTCTTAGTAGAGATAATGAAAAAGAAGAAGTCAAGTTCATGTCCATGTATAGGAAGAATAGGTAACTTTCAGAAAAAGTGATACTGTGCTAACACAGGAACATATGAATAGCTGTTTACCAAGGAAGGGCTCAGTTTAATCTACGCTCTGCAACAGAAAATACCCTCTATTGATGTGACATCCAATTAGCATTTTGATTTGGAGGGCGGTAAGTCTATATCTCATCCAAAAGTTATGTTTTCAATCAGTGAAACCATGGCAAATATATCCTAAGATTAAAACATGTTTTATCATTAATAACAGTGTGCTTAGTAGAGATTCCAAAACCTAAGCCATACTTTGGAAACTTTCCCTAAGCAATAATTTCCTAACTCAGCAATCTTCATACTTTTTTGGTAGCATAATCTTATTTCTTTTAAATTAAACTTATTTTAACTGATATGCAAAAACATAAAAGTTGTACATATTAATTGGGTATCATGCAACATTTTGATAATGCACATACTGTACAATGCTTATATTAGGTTAAACATATCTACCTCCTCAATCATTTATCATTTCTTTATGGTGAAAACTTTCAAAATTCTTTCATCTAGCTTTTTGAAATATACAGTACATAACTGTCATCTTTAGTCACCCTATTATGCAATAGTACAGCAGAACTTCTTTTCTCCTGTATAACTGTAACTTAGTACCCATTTATCACCCACCCGCCATACACACACATACTCTTCCAGTCACTGGTAACCACTGTGCTTCTCTCAACTTGTTCAAGGTAAAGTTTTTAGATCCACATATAAGTGAGACCATGCATTACTTATCTCTCTATGCCTGGCTTATTTCATCTAACATAATAATCTCTAGTTCCACTTATGATGTTGCAAATGACAAGATTTCATTTCTTTTCACTGCTGAATAGTATTCCATCATTTTATAAACCACATTTACCTTACCTATCAATCTAAAGAGAATTTGAAAAACTACAAGCCTTCTTTCATATTTTAAGTGGGTTTGAGTTAGTATTTTTAAATATGTACTTTTTAAACATTTTTAACAGATTTTAAGATATTTTAATATTAGAGCTCTGAATTTTGCTTATTCAATTTATTGAAAATGTTTACCATACAATCAAATTGACAATACTATTTCTATTTGTCACACCAAGAAACTGAATCATACTGACTTATTTTTTGGGGGGGGGCTAGGAAATGCCTTATTTACTTTTTCTATTCATATGATCTGAATGTGGATCCTAACTTAAGTACATTGATAATGGATAAGTGGACAGATAGATTAAAAAGATTAACACTCACTTTGCTTTCCAATCATAGGAAGCTCCCTCAGAAAGAATACATTCTCTTAGTCACTCTCCTTCACATACCCAATCATTTATAAAACGAGTCCACTCGATTTCCCTCCAAACCCTTGAAAACACAATGTTCTTTTAGAATTTCTTTAGCTGTCTGTTTCATTTAGCCAAATACCTCTCTTGTTTTGCTATACTCATGTTATCTTGTCCGTGATGCTTTCCTCAACCAGGTAAATAGCTTCTTCTTCATTAGTGTTTCCAAGGGCTATTGAAGGTATTTTATGTCTATGTTGTCATAGTTGTATGCATACCTTTCTTAACAGACTATGTGCTCATCATGTGTTAAAGACTCAGTAAATGTTTTCAAATGAAACAAATGAACCACAACTCATTAGATCTTAATAATTTCATGGAGAAACTTCTAAAATGGTGCTTTAAAACAGGTGCGGTGGTGCATGCCCGTAATCCCAGTGGCTTGGGAGGCTGAGGCAGGAGGATCGCAAGTTCAAAGCCAGCCTCAGCAAACATGAGGTGCTAAGCAACTGTCTCTAAATAAAATACAAAATATGGCTGGGATGTAGCTCAGTGGTAGAGCAACTCTGGATCAATCCCCCAGTACCCCCCCCAAAAAAAAAGCAAATACAATAAAATGGTGCTTTATAAGGACAGTAGCCATGTATAAATAAATGCTCCAGAGGAAACAATTCCTTGAAAGGAATGTATGAAATATGCTTTATGAACTTCTGTACATACAAAAATGTATGTTATTATCCCTCTTTGTTTCTTAAGAGATTGATTTGACCATAACATTTTGAGAAAGACAATAAAAAACAGTGTCTAGAAAGACCACACAGGGACATGGGCTTTTAAAAGTGTTAGATCTGTGCATAGCTCCCTGGTGGACAGAACCATCATTGGAAGGGGGCAGGCAATGTTAAAAAAAAAAAAAATTAAAGGATGTTTGGATGTGGGAAATATACATGTGTTTTATAACCACTTCTAAACTTCAATTAAATCCATTTAGCACACATAAAGTAAAAATTTTGAATGAGACTAATTCTAAAAATAGAACCATAGTCCATCATTCACACCTTCCAAGTGGCCAAATCAAGCAGTTTAACCAGACGTTCTCTTGCCCAGCATGGGCAAAATGAAGGTTGCTGTTAAGTTTGAATATTTGATATTCTTCAGATAAAGTTAGCAGAGCACACAGTTTCAGAAGGCCCTAAACAGCATCCTTTAAACAATTTAAACTGAAACATGGATTTTCTGAGTCATGTGGTGTGTATGTGTTCTCTGCCAGCTATATCCTAAGCAAACAAAGGTGTGAAGTCCTAGACTTACAGCAAACCACAGTTTCCCCCAGGTCTTTGAGGATTGTTTAGATTTCTAGGAATTATTCAAGAAATGATCATTTGGGGAGGTGTTTTTACTTTTCTTCAACGTCAGCCACGCTTCTCTGTACATCAGATGTACAAAACTTAAATTCTCACGTTTCTCTATCACACTCTGTTATAAAAAATATCACCAAACCCATCTCTGAAAAATTCAGTCAGACTGGATTTTGTTCAATCAGCATTTTTCTCCAATTTGACTTTTAAAAATAGAAAACATTAGTGAAGAAAAAAAATGAGAGAGATCAAAAAAGTAATAGGTCACGATTTTAAATTAGTTGAAAAAAAATCCTAGCATCAGTATTTCCAGGATTGAATGGACGCAGGCCCGTCAAATCTTAGAATGTCATATGCGGAGGAAGTTCAAAACATTTTATTTTTCTTTGTTCATGGTTGGTTTCAGGAATTTAGAATGACTTTTTCTCATTGGACAAATTAGAGCTTATTTTATCTACTCTTACCATTTCTCTATGGATATCCTTTGTACTAAAAGTTTCAATAACAGATCTTGCACTCTGTGAGCTGGGGCTGATGCAATATTCCTGCTTCTCTAATAAGACACAGGTCCTCAGGAGTGGCATGTGACCCGCACTTACCTCATTAACAAAATGACTTTTGTACCGAAAGAAAGATTTTTATACCTAAAAATAGAATCTTAAGACACATTGTGAAAATTATCAGATCTGACATTGGGTTTTATTATGCTTTGCGTTATTCATGAGGGACAAAGAAGATCATGCTCAAGAATGAAAAAGAAAACACTTAAGTGGGTCTGGGCAGTTTTAACAGCATGAGTGAAATACAACACCAAACAGGATGTCTCCATTCCCTTTGAACTTGAGGCATCCCATGGACCTAAGCTACTGAATTCTCTGGTTAGTTATGTGGTGCCAGACATTCAGTGGCACTTACTTCAGGAAGATAAGTTTCTATCCTGTGCTTTTATAGGTAATCGTGAATGAATCCTGTCTGACCAAATTGAGTGCTTTAACAAAGTGACCGTAAAATTGTAGAAAATAATACATGTTTTTCTTGAGTCTTAAAATAATTTGTCTCTTTTCTATTTTTTAATCATTGAATGCCAATAAATCATCAAATCAACAGGCAGAAACATTTCCACATTTGTGTCTCACAAGGTATTGTAAACATTGGTTTGTCCATTTATTTTGGAAATAAGATTCTAATGGCAAATAAAATTTAAATTTAAGCATCAACTAATTATATGTCATTGAATTTTTCTTTTATTATAAATAACACTTAGAATTCCCTGCACATTAGGGAATCTTGCTTTTTGCCTTTTGTATTAGTGAAACCTCTACCTGCTCCTTTTTGAGGTCTCATGATTATAAAAATTAATGGTTGGTTTCTATATGGTGGGACAAAGAGTACAGAAGCCAGACCTAAAAACACTGTCATTCCTCCTGTTTGGAAATATATTCATATAAAGAGTGGCTAAACATAATTAAATAATGTCTTACTATTGTATTTGAAGGCTTGTATTTGATGTCCCTAAACAGAAAACTCTGGGAAATTGGGTAGAACAAGAAGCTTCAGCCCCAGATCAAAAGTAAACTCCAACTATCAGGTCTTACAAAAGTTAGAAAGGTCTATCTGCTGGGTGCAGTGGAGCACATTTGTTGTTAATCCCAGCTGAGACAGGAGGATCGAGAGTTCAAAGCCAGCCTCAGCAACTTAGCAGGCACGAAGCAACTCAGTGAGACTCTGTCTCTAAATAAAATACAAAATTAGGCTGGGGGTGTGGCTCAGTGGTTGAGTGCCCCTGAGTTCAATTCTCAGTTACCCCCACCCCCACCCCCCAAAAAAGAAAGAAAGACCTGTCTGATGCAAAGGGGAATGTGCTGCATTGTTTTCTTTTTTATTTCAAAATTTAAGCATCAACCAGTTGTACCTCATCAAAAATGTCTTCTTTCACAAAGACATAAAACTTTTACTGAGGGGTCTGGGGTTGTGGCTCAGTGGTAGAGCGCTTGCCTAGCATGTTCGAGGCCCTGGTTTCAATTCTCAGCATCACATACAAATAAATAAAAGAAAGGTATTGTGTCCAACTACAACTAAAAAATAAATATAAAAAAAACTTACTGAGACAAGATCTACAAGGACCAAATAAAAACTTAAAATGTCTCCCTTCCTGCTAATTTTTTTTCTATTTTAAAATCATGACCTATAACTTTCTTGAACTCCCCAAAACTATTTTTTTTTACTAACATTTTATATTTTTTAAAGTCAAATTGGAGAAAAATGCTCACTGAACAAAATCTGGTCTGACTGAATTTTTCAGAGATGGGCTTAGTGTTTTTTTATAACAAGAGTGTGATAGAGAAACGTGAGATTTTAAGTTTTATGTAGCTGACATACAGAGAAATGCGGCTACCACTGAAGAAAAGTGGAAAAAAAAAATTGGTCCTTAAGGGTGGGAATTACAGACTAGTGCTTTCTCTATTACCCTGGTCTCTTTCCTCAGCAGTAATTAGAACCTTTCCATAATACCAGTTGTAGTACCCTCCCTTCTCATCATTACCTCCTGTCACAACTTCAGTGATTCTGGGCTCTGCAATCCAGTGACCTTACCAACTTTTCCTTTCTTGAGTCCCCTTCATTATTCTCTTCTCCCTTTTTAAAATTCATCCAGCCTCAGGTAACCATGTCTTTGCCTCTTTCACTCTAATTCAACCTGGGCTACATCCATTCTGCCTTGTGGGCACCTGGACCTTTGCTGAATGTGGTGGGTGAAAATTACATTGTTATGCTCCTGGTCTCACTTTAAAGTGGTGTTCATGAAACTCACCTTGACCCTTAAAGCTCTTCCAAGCCATTTTCTTCTAGTAGGTTTCCTTTCCCACTCTCCTAGATAATTACATTATATCTTCAATGTTCAAACCTCCAACTCTCTTTCCCATTCTAATTCTCAAAATCTGATTCTTATTTCACAGAGGAGACAGTCCATCAGAAGGACACTTCAGGTACCCCCCATCACTGTATCCACCCGTTCGCAGCATCTATACCACCTGCCCTGCCTTTCCCGTGGTCATTGTGGATGCATAATCACATACCTAAGGCCAGATCTTCTATCTGTGCACTAGACTTCATTCCCTTCTCAAATTCAAGAGCATTTCTACAGCAGTACTCTTTTCTTTCTGTAGCAGTATCAATTTTCCTTTTATACTAGGTCACTACCAGCATTACGTAAATATGCTGCTGTTTTATCAATATTATTTTTAACTATGCATTCAACCCCTTGTCATTCCCCACCCACTGTTCCCTTTAGAGCAAAATTCCTCAATGAGCAATCCATTTGTGCAGTTTACAGTCCCTTTCCTACAATTCCATCTTCTCGTCAGGCTTTTCACTTACCAAACCCATTATTGTCCAGGTCAGCAGTGACCTCCATGTTACTACATGGAATGGTCAGTTCTTACCTTATTTGTCCATCAAGGACATCTGATGGAGCTCCCCTTTGAACTGCTCACTTTAGTTGGGTTGCAGCACAGCACCCTCTGCTAGTGGAAATCAGCCACCCTACATCTGTTCCCTCCTCCACATGGCTCCAATGTCCTAATGTTGGGATGTCGCAAGCCTCAATCTTTACATTTCTTCTTGACCTAAGCTTGTCCCCTAGGTCATCTCATCTGGGCTTATGGTTTTAAATACAGTGTTGAGAACAACTACATTTATATTTTTAACTCTGACTTTTATCCTGAACACAAAGCACATATATCCAGTTGCCTTCTCAACAGCTCCACTTGGATGTCTGGGGAACTATTCTAACCTAACGTGTGTAAAGCTGAACACAAATTGTCAGTTTAAACCTATTCCACACCTTTCCCCATTTTAGTTAGCAGCTATTTATTCCTACAGTTATCTTTTCCTCCATTCCTGTCTCCAGCCTCTCCCACTACACAGATCCCATCCATTAACCAGTCCAGCTCAGCCACCTTTAAAATAAACCAGAATATAACTACTTCTCACCACTCCTCTCACCTTTGTCTTCATCACTCCACCTCATACTTGTTTCCCAGGTTCGTCCTTAAGCACCCACGTTTGGTCCTGCCTAAGGGTCTTGGCCCTGGCCTTTCCCTGTGCCCACAAGGCTGTAACATTTCCACATCTCTTCCTTCCTCACCTCAAATCTTGATGCAAACAACATTTATGAGTGAAGTCATCACTGATGACCCTTGTTAAAACTGCAAATCTCACTTCTTTCAGCAAACCTAATTCTATCCTTGCCTTAGTTTTATTGATAAAAGACCAACTCCAAATATACTGTTTATTTATTTATTGGTATTGGGTATTGAACTCAGGGGCACTTAACCACTGAGCCATATCCCTCACCCTTTTTTATTTTACATTTTGAGACAGGGTCTCACTAAGTGGCTTAAGGCCTCGTTAAGTTGCCAAGGTTGACTTTGAACTCATGATCCTCCTGATTCAGCCTCCCAAGCTGCTAGTATTACAGGCATGTGCTACCATGCCTGGCCTGTTTATTAATTTAGGCTTTGACCACTAGACAATGCTCTCCAAAATAACTTCCTGTGATGATGCAAATGTTCAATATCTATATTGTCCAATGTGGCAGTTACCAGCTATGAGTGGATATTGAGCATTTGAAATATATAGTTTAATTAGTTTAACTTGAAACCTAAATATCCACATGCAACCAGTGGGGAGGTCTCCTGTTAGAGAGCATAGTTTAAATACAAGCTGCGGGACAAGAGTGGTTTTGGACTGATGTCACTCCAGCACCTGCAATATCAAGCACACAGCAGGTGTCCAAAGTATCTCTGTGAATGAAATGAATCACTTTCTTTTCTTTCTGGTTTCATTTCCCTGGTTGAACTTTGCCTCCGCCCATGGTATTTGGTTTGTGAAAGAAACAAAGGTTACATTTCAGCTCCCATCACTCCTTAGTCCATTGTGCAAGGCAGAAACTACACTGACCCTGAGTAGGTAACTTTATTTTGCAGATAATCACCTAGTTGTTAGAATCTGCAGGTTTCTCTCTGCTCTCTACCACCACTGTCACCAGCAACATAAAAAGACAGGCAAGGATATGGGGAGAGAGGCTCAGACGTGGACGTGTTTTTCTGTCTCTCTACTGTCACTGCCTTAACAATAAAGGTACTTAGGGGTCCATGATTTTTGTTTGTTTTAATCCTTTCCCCACTTGAAACCCTGCATAGACTCTCTAGACTTAGCTTCAGAAACAAAGGCCAGATATGAGAAGCAGCAAGTGATAGCTTGGGAGGGAGAAAAATATTACATTTATCTAAGATAAACTTAAGCTCTTTAAATTCAACAGTAATTATCCTTAGAAAAGAAATCTCATCTCTCCACCAAGAAATAAATTTCATCAATCTTACATGGGGCACATTTAACAACAATCTGAAAGACACAAAATCAGATACACCTTCCTGATAATTGTGAATTTATTTGTGTGTGATTAATCTCCCTTTCCCACTTTGTTCTGCCCCTTGTTATCCTTTCATGAAACATCATGAGAGAACAGGCAAACAGGGACCCAGGTTTACCTCTTTCCATCTTTGTAGGACTGAGTTCAAGTTCTTCAGGGTAGATTGATGCTGTCCATATACAAAATGTTTTTCAAGGACAGAAGGAAAAATTGTGGAAATAGAAGAGAGGAAGAGAGATTGCTTCTCCTTGTTTTCAAGGTTGGTTTCTAATGTAAACATAAATAGAAAAATGCATTTCACCAGGTCTAAAGTCAGATGTCTTGTGAATCCAGGTCTAGCTCTTCCATAACTTGACTGTTTCTTATCATTTTTATGCTTTACTTTTCTCATATTTAAAATGGAGGTTCTACTAATATTGCTTATTTTACAGTGCTATTATAGAGATTAGATGGTAAATGTAACGTGCTTACTGTGTAGATTAAAATCATTTATTAAAAGTAGCTCTCTCTGCCCTAGATAGAGAATTTTAAGTCATTTGCATTAGTGGGTCTAAATATTACATTTTCTAGATGAAGACTGGAGATACCAATGTTTAAAATAAAGAATGTTTGATTGAGGACTAGTCTACATTTTTTAGCTGGTGTTTTTTTTTTCTAATAAAACACTCTCATGCTCATCATTTCCCCTTATTTCTTTCCACTTTTTTTTTAAGAGAGAGGGGAGAGAGAGAGAGAGAGAGAGAGAAAGAGAGAGAGAGAGAGAGAGAGAGGAGAGAGAATTTTTTAATATTTATTTTTTAGTTTTCGGCGGACACAACATCTTTGTTTGTATGTGGTGCTGAGGATCGAACCCAGGCCGCACGCATGCCAGGTGAGCGTGCTACCGCTTGAGCCACATCCCCAGCCCCTTTCCACTTTTCTTGATGGTCACATGGAAGTAAAAGGAGTAAGTAGACCTAGGAGAATTAGAGGTGGAAATAGTAGTTTTAGTTGCAAATAAGAATTTACTTATTCTGCTTTTCAAGTTTTTTCTTCATCTGCATGGGGAGGCATCAAATAGATCAGCTGGAAACTCTCTACCCACCCTCAGAGGGCATGATCCATTCACCCACAGATCTTTCAGACTGTCCTAGGAGAGGGATGACTGTAGCTGACCTTGGATAAACAGAGAGGCTAGTGAAGGTGTTTTTAACTTCCAGGTAATAAAACTTTTAAATATTTGGTGATGCACTCTACCTGGATTGAGAGTTGATTGCAATTGCCTTTCCTCTTGCTAAATACCTGAACCCTCTGGAGGCAGTCACACTAGGAGCTAAGACCCCAGGCACACTGGAAAGAATAAGCAGCCAGACTACCAACATCCTTAGGCTGTGACTTTGGCCTGGTACTCGCTAGCTATTAAGTTTGGTACTCAATGATTTACTCTTCAAGTGCCTGCAGTAGTGTCCTTTCCTAATTGCTGATCTCATTTTGCACCCTAGTGCCAAATGGTCCCCTAGAGACTACTGAGTAAAACAACAGGAAAAGTTCCAATAACCATCACAGATCCTTAATAAAATGCAGCTTTTAAAGTAGACGACCTTCCTGGAACCATCCCAAGAAGCCCAACACTCCTATTTTCTTTAGGCACTTCGTGTGCCTGTCAGTTACTGAAATTAGCTCCATTTAATAAATGATTCCCTCCGCTGGCTACTTGAGCAATAAAATGGTTTTAGGGACTCTTATGTGTGCCTTATTTAGATAATTATCCTAAAACAGGAAGGAAATATTTTGCCTAAGGACAGTGCTATGGGGAGAAATTTTTTGACTAAAAATAGCAACATTTGAGAAAACTGTTTATGGCAGATCTAGAAAACTGCAAATAAATGAAGAGAACAGGCAACCATTTGAATCTGAGATAAGAATCTAAATGAGACTGTTGGATTTTATATAGTCCACAAATATGTGCTATGAAATCCTGATCAGAGAGATTCCCCAAAATAGCCTACATGATTTGAGTTACATATGGGTGGCCAAATAAATCCTGAGAACATTACCTGGGCCTAATTGTCAGCCTCTCTGGGATTACCTTTGTCTTTTCATGACCTCCTCCACTCGATCTTCTTTTTTTTTTATCTTCATTTAGTTTATATCATGGTACTATAAGATAAATTTCTATACTATGGTTCAAAAATAACTTTTTATGACTTAACATAGTACATTTTCTCACTGTATATTTTACATATTTTCTTTTTAAAAAAAGGTAATCTAACACAACAGATATGGTAAAATCCCAGTCATACATAGGAATGTTTCCTCAGATTTATTCTTTGTTTTTATCTTGAGCAATGTGAAGACTCTTGCTTTATCTCTATGGAAACCTTTGAGATGTCTACAGAAGTGCTTCCTAAATGAACTTTAATATGTAGTAGATATCATTAGTCTGTGTATATCAGCCACTATGCTTGGCTGGCTAGACTGACTCCCTGTTATAAAGAGATCTGAGAGGTTCACTCCATTGGCAGATAAGATCTCCCAAACTCTTGACTCAGGTATTGCAGCTTTGGTTAACTGTCCGTTATTACTTCAGTTGTCATCTGTAAGTCAACTTGAAGCATTTAAAACTCAGAGGGCTGCATGCTGATATCACAATGCAGACCTAGATCTGTTTAGCTTCCATGTATAAGAGCCTTAGGCTGTGTATGCATCTGACTTGTTGTAATCCAGAGATGCTGAAGCTCATGAACATGTTAAGATTATCTAATGCTGCCTAACATTTGTTAAGTGTTTGCTCTTTTTAAATGGGCCATGTTGTTTAATTGCTAGAAATCTATGCAATAGATAGTTTTATTTTCATATGAGGATATTAAGTTTCCTTAAAAGGTAAAGTAAGTTTCCCAAGGTTACACTATTAGAAAACTTTCATAACCAAGTCCTACGAAGTCATTCTAGGTATCTTATCCTTTGTAGAATGTCACAGAGTTTGCTTTTTAGAATCACTGCTTAAACCACATGGCAGGCTGGTTATGATTTATTTTTCTCTTTTCGTAACAATACACATGGTACTACAAGCATGCTTATTATGAAAATAACTTGAATATATACCCATGCACAAAATTTTCAAGTAAAATAAGAATGAAAACTTAACTTTATAGGACTTATTTGATTATTTGATTTTTTATTGTTTTAGAATAGCAATCATTCAAAAAATGAATTCAATAAATTTGGTGTCTGGACAATGGGTGAGATGATGGTTTGGCTCCTGGGAATACATGGTAGTCAAAGGCATACTATAGCTTTAGGTAGCATAGTTTTAGCAAACAGATTAGGGAAGGGGGTGGAGGATAACAAGGTGGGTGCACTGGTCAGGAAAGTGACTTCTGAGCTGAGAAGATAGTCAGGTAACACTGAAGGAGGGAGGGTTCCAGAGAGAAGACAGAGGATCTTCCTGTGCAAAGACTCTGAAATGATCCTGGTCTGTTTGGAGAGATGGAAAGACTTGCAAAGCTGAAGCACAGTGAACAAAGGAAGGGCAGAGAAGAATAGCATGATGAGGAGACTGAAGAAAAGACATGTGTGTTAAGGTATGCATACTGAACTGTAGCTGGAAGAAAGGCAAAGAGGGTCATCCGTCACAGATGGCCAGTAAAACAATGGTACAGTAAAACAATTTCTGCAATAAATATTTTCTCCACTAGACAGACATTTTTATCACGGTAGAGAAAAGAGGAAAACAACAGGGAATAAAGGCCTTATTTATAGATTGTATTAGTATATATGAAAAAACACAAGTCATTCCTGAAAAAAGGTTAAATATCACACAACATGTACTAATCAAAGCAGAGATTTCTAAGTTCATAACTCTAGGTATTTCTGTTTCTCTTCCTTTATTAAATAAACACCTATTTTACCAGGTGACTCCCTTAGATTAAAACAAAAATTCCATGCTTTAAAAATCTGAATAAGCCAGGCATGGTGGTGCACACCTGTAATCCCAGCTACTTGGTGAAGGATCACAAATTTGAAGGCAGCCTGGGCAACTTAGTAAGACCATGTCCCTAAATCAGAAAAATAAAACACAAATCTTGAGAGATAATAGAAGAGAAATAAAAGCTTGTAATCCAACTCAAATCCATCTCACAGGATGAGATGCTACTAAGATCTGGGATTGGGGTGAATGTGGGAGACTGGATGAGGATGCTTCTTTAAAAGCACCCCTCTCTCCTTCAGTGTTACTTGACTATCTTCTCAGCTCAGATTTTGCCTTCTCAAGTCACCTTTCCTGATGAGTGGGCCCACTCCCTAGTCATTCTCCATTCCCTTCCTTAATCTGTTTGCTAAAACTATGCTACTTACAGCTACAGTGTGCCTTTGACTACCATGTATCTCACCCATTGTCCAGACTCCAAATTTACAGAATTCATTTACTGAATAATTATTATCCTTAAAAAATCAAATGACCTAATTTAAGATGTATTCATGTTCTATAAAGTTAATGTATTTTTTTTCTTTTACTTGAAAATTTGGTGGATGATTGTTTAAGATATTTTCAGGATGACTAGGAGTTGTTTTGCTGTGGCTCAGCTTTTGAGCCACATCTTCAGTAAGATAATATCTAGTCATTTTGTGACTGGGGTGTCACCATTCTAGTCACTTCCAAATGGTTTTGTGCATTTCATTTAATTTTTAAGCATATTCGTTATTCAGTTAGTTTATGGGTAAGAAATAAGAACAAAAATTTGTGAGGATCAATCACATTTGGTAGAGTAGACATGGATCGCAGGTAACTCTGAACACATAGCTTTGATTTTCCGGTAAAATTTGTGAGTCCATAGCATTCTGATCAACCTTGTGCTGCTCTGTAACCTTGAGGTTCTCTTTCTTCTGTGTTGAAGAGCTCATCTTCCTGTTGTCTAGGTTCCTGAAGCAGCTTCTTCTTGAATTGAATAAACATCAGTGAGATGTTTTGTTTTTTTTTTCACATTGATGATATCAATTTTGATGTCACTGTGATGACAAATTTCTGGTGTGTTCTACCTGGAAGTACTCAGTTGAGGAAAAGAGATCCAGGCACAGCAGTAAGCTACTGCTTAGCTACATCAGGAAAACCACTGTCTTGCCTCTGTGGCATGCAGAGTGGCTGACCAGGAAGTTGCCAGGGGCCATGCTAGCTCCCAGTCTCCCCACATGCTGCAGACAGACAGATTTTTTTGTTATGACTCAACTGCTTTTGAGGTACATTTTCAGTAAGACAATATCTAGGCATTTTTTTTTTTTGACCCAGGGACTGCCATTCTAGTCACTATCAAACAATTTTGTGACAGTTGCAAGAATCTTTTCTTTTTTCAATTTTGGATTTAGTATCTGAGTACTTCTACTGTACATGACCTTTCTGAGATATGGTGCTGATCAAGAGCATCTGCCAATTCCTCCGAGGAAGACAGGCTTTCCACTGCAGGGAGGTGTCCCTTTCTCGGCCTCACTTGCCTTGACATTCTTCTTTCTAACTTTGTCCCTGGCAATGGTCTCCTTGGCTTCATCAGTCTTTTCAGTATTTGCCTTTTCTTTTCCACCATCTTGCAAGATGGGAAAGAACAAAGTCTTGTATTTTTAGAATAACTTGGAAGAAAATTATACATTTCTATCATGTCACATTTCATGTTGTATATTGAAAATGCGTCCAATTTTGAGATCAACAGAAAGTTCATTTCTACAGAGTTCTGTCTACCAAGGGATCAAGCAAAGTTTATGATACTCATAACCAATAAGAATTGACTAGGGCCATGAGAAACTGGAAAACTTATGGAGGTGAGTCTTGGTCTGAAACTACCTGTGGGAAATATTGGGCAGAGAGGCTGAATACCTAGCACTCTCGAGAATCATAAGAACTGATCTATGAGAATGGCTGCATTTCCTGGTGACTTGCCTGTGGCACTGAGCCCCAGTGTCACATGAGATAAACCTGGAGGGTCTGTTGGAAAAGAGCTAGGGAGAGGAAGAGTTATGTGGAAATCCAGCCATCTTCCTGTGAAAACCAATTAAATATTTAAAATGTTTAAAAATATCTAAAAATATACAAATATATTAGTCACGTTGATATTTTACTATTAATTTTCATTCATAATTATAAAAGTATTTTGACATATGAATTCTGACCCTAGCTAATATGTATGAAAACAACAGAATCCCTAAATGGTATGTGCATCTTACCATTGATATCTTATCCTTTGTAGAATGTCACATTTTGCAAAGCATTTTCGGAAGTCCATTACCTCATTTGATACTCATAAAGGCCCTATGTTTAGATTTAATTGGTATTATTTCTATTTAATAGGGAACATTAAGGCACAGAAGGGTGAGTTAGTTGTGTACCAATTAGACCCAAAACAATCAAATCAAAATCCTGTGTCCCTCCTTCCTCAAACTAGCCCAGTGGTTTTCAAAGTGTGGCCCTAGTCAAGAGTCTCAGCAACACCTGGGAACTTGGAAATGCAAATTGCAGGCTCCAGTCCAGACCTAAGAAATTAGAAGTTCTGGGAGTGGGCCTAGCACACCTAATTAGTCCTCCAGGCTACGCTGGTCCCTGCTAGTTTGAAACCACTATTTAGTCCACAGTGACTCTGCAACCCACAAGAGTAGTGTAAGGAGAATTTCCTTTGGGAGCAAGGAACACATTCATTTCTCAAAATTTCCTTGATTACTTTATCAGTCATGCACATGTTGGTAGACAATTCATGGTCACACAGCTGTGGCCCTTTGGCTTACACTATTGGCACTATAATATTACTCCACAAATTGTTTGATTCTTTCTTCTTTTTTTGTTATTGGTTTGATTTATGAGATGAGTCAGAAACCATTTTCTTTTATAAAATCATAATAGTCAGAGCCTATGGTCATCATAGTTTAAGGCCAAGGGAAAACAATCTTTGTGCTAAAATCAAACTAATAATATTTTTGTTGTTTGTGTTTTAACTAATTTATGCTTTCTTGAGTTTTATTTTCAACTAAAAGAACTCTATAAAGAAAATATAAAGTAGAGGGCTGGGGTTGGGACTCAGGTAGAGCATTCACCTAGCATGCATGAGGCACTGGGTTCAATCCTCAGCATCACATTAAAAAATATAAAGATATTGTGTCTACCTATAACTAAAAAGTAAATATAAAACATATAAAATGGAAATCAGAACTGTAGATTTATTATGGCCTCTGGATTTTTAAAAACATCTCAAGGAATAAAATACTGTATTTCATTGAATCTAAGATTCCATCAATTGGAGCACTAATTAATTGTGTGAGCATTATTTTATATACTGCTCATAACAATGAAGTACCATCAAGCATAAGTGGCATCCAAATTTTTAGACATGTTAAAATATGAAAAAGTACATCTTAGAATTAATAAAATACATTCCACAATTCAATGTGCAGCTGCAGCTGCCATCATCCTCCAGGGCTAATTTTGCTTGTGTATTTTCTTTCCATAATCAATGTTTACCAGGTCTCTGTTATGACACAGAGTAATTTTTCTCTTCAAAGATAAGCAGCACAAGCCTAGCCTAAGTATTGTTTTATCAGTAACTAAATACTGCAGATGGAAAATATTCTTCTACAATTTGGTTTCTGAGTTGTCATATGGTGTAAGAAAGCAGGTAATGGAGAGAGAAAATGGAGGAAAGATAATAATAAAATATGGAGTACTCAGTCACTTGAATAGATCTTTGGGTTGTCACTTACAAATGAAATTATTCTAAAACCTAAGATAGGTTATGTTTTATATGCTGACATTTTTCTTTCTTAATTAGCTGTTTCTCATTATGTTAGTAGTTAAATACATATAAGTGAACTATGTTGCATAAATTCATAAATGTTTTGCAGATCCACTCCCCGCTTTTTTAGCATGAGCTATGTACTTGCTGGAGAATATAACTAATGACATACTGATGCATGGGAATTTTGAGCCAGAATCAGATCCTGACTGTCACATAGAATACTCCACGAAAAATAAGAAATACAGCCTCTCCAAACTGGTAATATGCTAGAAAAGCTCTGCTTGTATTTTGATTTGGAGAACTTAATTCAAATAAGAAAATCATTACCATGAAATTTTCTATACTTTCACAATTTAGAATAAACTTTTATAGTAACTAAAAACTCTACTCACTTATTTGGGATATTTTTAGTAACTCTAAACCCAGTGGAAAAGATATGAAGGTGAAGATCAAGAACAGGAGGTCAAACTGTGGTTCTGTTCTTCTTCAAGCGATGTAACTTGAGCAAGGTACTTAATTTTTTTTAAAATTAGAAATTTAATGACTATTAAAACCTCTTTAATATTTTCTGGGTAATACAGTAAAATAATAATAATAATAAAAATACATTCTTAATATTACCTTGTTTAACCATAAAACTGAAATTAGATAATAGAGAAAATACTATGCAAAGTGCCTAACATAAATTAAAACCTCAAATATTTCTATTAGTTTTTATTATTCTATCATCAATAACAACACTAATGGGGTGAAATTAATGTTTTCTGATCAACCAAGAAAATAGTTTTCAAGAGGTTGCAGTCATTCTGAGGGCCTAGGTCCAAATTATGACATTGGAATTGTCCTCTTGATTTGTTTTTTTGGATAGTTTGTTATTAGCAAGTACATAGCACACTATTGACTTTTGTATGTTAATACTGTATACTCCAACTTTATTATATTCATTTATTGGTTCTAATAGTTTTTATTGAATTCTTTGGCATTTTCTATATATGGCATCATGTCATCTGCTAATAGAGATAATTTGACTTCTTTCTTTCTGATTTAGATGCTTTTTATTTATTTTTCTTATCTTATTTCTCTGGTTATAACTTCCAGAAGAGTTGGCATCCTTGTCATGCTCCTGATCTTAGAGGAAAACCTTCCCACTTTTCACCATTGAGTATGATATTAGATATATGTTTTTCATGGGTGGTCTTAATTGCATTGAGGTACATTCCTTCTATACCTACTTCCTTAGAAGTTTTAATCATGAAAAGATGCTGAATTTTATTGAATCACTTTTCTGCATCTATTGAGGTGACCATATGATTTTTTCCTTTATTCTGTTAAAATGGTATATTTATTACACTTATCAATCCCCTATATTGAATTATCCTTGCATTCCATGAATAAATTTCACTTAATTACATAGTGAATGATCCTTTTAATGTGATATGGAATTAGGTTTGGTAGTGTTTTGTTAAGGATTTTTTTTCTGATTTAACTGTGTTTATCATTCTTAACCTTGTTTATTTTATGTAGCTCACTTGTTAAAAAATATAACTGGATAATTTATTCTATATCAGAATATTTAAAAAATGTTAAGCATAAAGCACACCTCCTTATGCCAAAACAAGATACAGAGTGTTTAGGAAGCAATGACTGAGGTATCCTCATTGTAAAATAATAAATCCTTTATTTTCTTTTAAAAAAACTAACATTTATTCCAATGGCCCCTGGAATTATACAAAGTAGGCACACTTACAGGTATAGAAATATGAAATGAAGGCACTTCTATAACTAAATTGACTTTTAATTGAATGGACAATACAATTAATATTTACCTAGAATTTTGTGTTGCTTCCTGGGATTTCTGGCCATCATCCAAGTTTTGTTCAATTAAGAACCTAAAGTATCTTCCAACAATATTTGTGGCATATATTTTGTATTCAAATACACTATATAAATGCCCAGACTTTTATTGAATTCTAGAACTGCAAAAATGATATTGAAAATAAAATTAAAGCTATTAATTCATAATATTTAATCATTTATTCCTTGTGTAATAGGAATAATTGTCATCTCTCTACTCTTTATCCCATTTCTTTCTGATTAAGAAACTAATTTGATTACAAAGTTAGTGAGGGACAAAGTTGAGACTTGAACATAGATCTCTGACAACCAAATAAGCTCTTCTATACTCTAATTCTTCATGCCTACTTCAAGTTTAATATTTTAAGGATTCAATAATATCCCACTACCATGCTTCTCTGAGCAGGAATGAAATGAGTTTATCTCACCAATTAGAATGTAGCAGCTGTTAACAGCTGGACTAGACACTCTTATCTAAGGCCACTGTTATAAAGGGTAAATCATTACATCCCCATTTAATCCTTATAGTCTTTTCCATATAATTTCTATTAAAGGAACATATTGAACAAGTAATATGTTAGGAACAATTTACAGAAACATGAGTGTGTGGTAATTAAAATAGTATAAGAGAGATGAATATGTGATCCAAAACAAATAAACAAAAAAATAGAAGAGGAGGAGGAAAAGGAGGAAGAAAAGGAGGAGGAAGAGATGGGGGAGTAGCAATGATAAAAAAAATAAAGAAATCCTAATTCATATAACATTAAACATAACAGGAGCATCTATATGTTAGCATTCTTCCTTTAAAATATGCTGTGTACCAGGCCTTGGGCTAATTTCCAAAAATACAGTGCAGATGTACAAAGAGGGTTTAATATGATGCTTGGAATTATCAATGCTGCATGACATTCCCCAGTTTTCAACCCAACCTAAAAGCACAGAAACAGACAAGGCTTCAGGCTGACTCTTCATGAAGAGTTATCTGTTAGGTGTCTTCTAGACACTCTTTTCTCCACACTCATTTGCTGTGGTTTGATACTGGCATTCTATTATGAGAAGATAAGACATCAATTCCCTAGTTACAGATCAATAGTAAAAAATACAACTGCCAAAGAGACATATCACATTAGCTGAAATACATTTGCTTTAAAAAAAGTATAATCATACAATAAATAAAATACAAAAGTAAATGTAATCAGGTCCTTTATAGATTTTAATAATGAGAAAATTAGAGATGTAGGACAGCCACTGGCAATTTAAAGTAGATATAGATTCACTGGAGAAAAAGAGAGAAAAAATAAGTCAATGTCACAAAAATGCACTTTGTGTAAATGGACATAACTCAATCAATATTCAACTGCTTGGACAAATTATACATGTAGATAGAAGGCAGTTGAGTTGCATACTGTATATATATATATGTGCACACAGGATGAAGCCTATACATCATTATTAACAGTTGGCATAGACCAACATAGCCTTATATTTTGATAAAACTTGTGTCTGGGCATTCATTTGTAGACTGAATTAGCACCTAACTTTTTATAAACTTGTGTTTAGAACAGGTTAATCATAGAATTTCTGTGTTTACCCCAAGATAACTCATAGCAAAGCCTGAATTCATTTAGCAATTATTCCTCAAAGAATGTTCTCTCCCTGTTTTTACAGACCTTCTTAGGAATAAAAGAATAGGAGGATTACCAAAAGGAGTAACTCTCTGTCAAGGAGAAGACAGTAACTCAAGACTCTAAGATATGCTATTTGATTTTTTTCCTCCAACTAGTATTTCTCAAAAAAACTATGTATTCTCCAAGGGAAATGATTTATAATTCAGACTATAAGCTATTTACTAAAGGAACATATTTTATATAAAAGGAACCTATTTTTTATGAGACACTATCATAACATAAGGACTTTTGCATTATCCCAAAGACAGAAAAAGTTCTATCCACATGATAAAAGCAATTTGTACACAGGAATTGACTTCATATACCAAAGAAAGTAGAATGCATTCATGTGTTAAATGGAAGAAAAAAATATATCTTGTTATAAAATGAATTTGAACTACAATGTTAAAGTGTCCTTTGGTTCAATCTGCAATACTAGGGAGGGGGATAAAATAAAAATTGCCGGGTGTGGTGTTGTACTCCTTTAATCCCAGTGAGACCAAGGGAGGAGGATGGTAAATTCAAATTCAGCCCCAGCAATTATCAAGACCCTGTCTCAAAAAAAAAAAAAAAAAAAAAAAAAAACAAGGAAGTGCTAGGAAGTGATATTGACCTAATTATGTTGTCACATTTTGTACTGTGTGCATGTATGAATATGTAACAATAAATCCCATCAGTATATACAACTATAACATGCCAATAAAAATGTGAGAATAAATATTTTTTAAAAAATGATTTTGAACTAATGAACCTAGTCTGTTCTTGTTTGTTTAAATTGACAACACTAGAAAGCCAGTCGGGACTGCAATATGGTGAATCAATGTTATTGTTTGACCCTGGTACTGAGTTGTCATGGAATCTTGTTTTTTTTTTTTTTAATTTATTTTTTAGTTGTAGTTGGACACAGTACTTTTATTTTATTTATTTATTTTTATGTGGTGCTGAGGATCAAACCCAGTTCCTCAAACATGCTAGGTGAGTGCTCTATGGTTGAGCCACAACCCCAGCTTGGAATCTCCTCAAACTGTAAAATGAAGACAATTCTATCTGAACCAGCATATTTAAAATGATAAACTGATACCTGCAAGATAAGTCTGATACTGGGCTTAGGGCAAGAAATAAAGCTACTTATTCCTTGAAGGTTGGAACTTAAGCCTGGTTCTTAAACACAAGAGAGGAAGGATGAAAAACGCACTAGTCACAAATCCGTTGAATTTTAACCACGTCTATATTCAGGCTGGGACTTTTGACATAGACCTACCTTTCTGTTTTGGTTTTCTTTTTATTTATTTTTTAGATTGCTAACTAGATGTATAAAGTAAACAAAAAGTTCTGTTGTTTTACTTGTCCTCTCTTTTTCGTTTGGAGATATTAAAAAATTATTTTAAAAGATTGATTCAAGGTGCTAAAAAATAAGACTTAAGTATGTCTGACATAATAACCTCAAAATAACTCTCTAACGTTATTCAGTGTTCTACTAGGAACACAGATGAATGTGGCCAGAATCCAAAAAGTTTAGGGGAGGAATTTGCTTTTGTATCTTATACCTACTTTTTTATGTGAGTATTTTTTTAGCTCATTTCTAACTTCATTTTGGGACTCCCTGCAAATGGAGGTGATTTCTGGCTTGGAACAACAGGAGCCCAGTTTTAATTGCCTGTCCTGAACTTTCAGACTAAAGTAAGAGCCTGGTGGTTAGGAAGCAAACAAAGAAAGCCAATGGTGAACCACTGGGGTATAACTGCAGAGCTGCCCATAAACCCCGGCTTCTACCCTGTTAGTGTGGCAGCCTCACTAGAAAATAGCGCCAGCAAACTAAAGCCTACAGGAGATGTTATATACAGCTGCCCAGCAGTGAGGCTCTGTTGTTAGTGTCTATCACAGGCCCTAATAGTAGAGATAAGGGTCTTGGCATGAATTTGGCCACTGTAGAGTGTGCATGCAAATTCTCTAACATGCATTTGATAAAATGATTTTGTCTTTAATGGAAAAATCTAGTAAATGCATCAAGCAATTTCATCTAACTACAAATTCAGGAAAAGCATTTTGGTTTTAACCCCGGCTATTTCAGATGATAAAAAAAAAAAAATTAGTTTCCTTATCTATGAAACATGTGAATTATAGGAGACTGCCTCTCCTATAATCTCTTTTGAGTCTAAGATTCTCTTTCCTTGTTGAGTATCTATGCCTTATCAATAGGCAAATATTCAACAAATGGGCAATTGTTACATCATCTAAAACCTGCATCTGTTTGCTTTTCTTTTCTTTTTTTAACTTTTTATTTGTTTATTTATTTATTTATCTTTTAATGTGGTGCTGAGGATCAAACCCAGTGCCTCACACATGTTAGGCAAGTGCTCTGCCACTGAGCCACAACCCTAGCCTATCTATTTGCTTTTCTTAAGAAACAGGCACCCAACAAAAAAGTGTATGGTTTCTAGAGTAGAAAAGATATTCAAGGGAAGAAATAGATATGAAGGGGTTAGAGGTGGGGGGAGAGGGTAAAGATTATATTCAGATTTACTCTGGGACAGAAAGCAATGAAGAGCTCTCCCCAAATGCAAAACAATGCAAATGGATTGAAAAAAAAAAGGTTTTATTGCATTCTTCTTGTTATTATTTGGCCTTTAAGTGTCTTCCAAGATTCCCATGTGGTAAATAAAGACTTAGTCCTTAGCTTGGTGCTATTGAGAAGTGGTGGAAACCTTACAAGCTTGGGACTAGTAGGAGATCCTTAGGTCAATGGAAGCATGCCCTTGAAAGGAACTGTAGCACCCTGTTTCTGTCTTCTCTCTTTTGCTAGCTGGCCATGAGGTGAACAGTTTTGCTTTGTCACACACTCCTCATCATGATGTACTGCCTCAGCAAAGACCCAAAAGCAACAGGTTAACTAACCATGAACTGTAACCTCCCACACTGTCAGCCAAAATAAACCTTTCTTCTGTAAGTTGATTATCTCAGGTATTTTGTTACAGTAATGGAAAGCTGATTAACACGATACTGAAACTAAAAGTGGTAGAGTGGTAGAACTCATATTTCTTACATTCATAACCAAAAAAAAAAAAAAACATGCTACTACTACTTTCTATTCTACCTTTCAAGATGACATTTGAGATTTGAACTAGATTTGGCAAAAAAAAAATAAATAAAAATGAGCAAACAGAAAGATTAATCCCTTCCAGCTAGTTTTCAGAAATGAACATGTTACAACTTCCCCCTTGGCAGGGAAAAAGTCCTGAAAGATTACCATTCCTCTCCCCTGAGAGATATTTTTGGATCCAATGGCAAGGAGCACCTTTTATAGATTTCTTTCTTTGCTGTCCATGTGTTTTGTATTGTTTGGGTTTTTCTTAATTTGGGGTATTTTATTTATTTTTATTTTTTAAAATTTAAACTAAATTATTCACCAGTTTTAACCCAAGTGAGTTTTATCTTCAATTCAAAACTGACATCTACTTGAGTTGAATTCAATGAACAACAACAAAAAAGGATCATAAAGATAGATTTGACATAAGCAAACACCTCTTTATTCAATTTTAGCAAAATTATGCATTATTATTTTTTTTGTCTTTGTGGAGTTGCCTGTTTTAATATGTTTTCAATAGACAACAAGGCACCAAGAACTCTGAGTAAATAATAGATGTTAAAAATAGCTACTACCTAACAATGTTACTGGAATAATTAGAGTACAGAAAACTCTCTCACATGAGCAGCCAACTAAAAACAAAGGTTGGCATGATGCTGTTTCTTTGGTTCTTTTCAAATTAATACAGCACACTTGTTCCAAACTCATCTCTCCCACTTAAAACTATTTGGGTTGTTTTTGTTTTGTTTGATTTTCAGCTCTCCCTAAAATATACAATAGTGATTCCTATTTCTTTGTGTAATTTTACATTTTTTCTTTTATAGATACCCATCCTGCCAGGATACATTTATATGCATGAACTATACATATGCCTTACTTTCACACCCAGAGCAATGAAATTTCTTTCTTAAAGAAAGCCTCATTTCCAGCCAAATTCCATTGAATTGTGTTATTTAAATGTAATATAACACCAAAATTCATTTCTTGGTTTGGTGTCTGGTTACTACAGAACACAGACAAAAAGTTCAGCTTTGCAACACAAGAGAACACTAGTAGAGACTCCGAGAAGTTTTCATAGACCACACAGAGCCTGTGAGCAAGGAGACTACACTTTTACCTTTGAACCTGGAAGGGCATAACACTATTGAAAAATAGTTATCTCCACACCATGTACAAGGAAACAAAGACAAAGACTTCCATTCTTCTTGCAGAAAAAAAAAAAAAAAACAGTAGCTCTTCCAGCATATTTTAAACAGAAGCCCTATCACTTCTGTCTTTAAATGAAAAATGGGACTCCTGAAAGGTATAAAGGTCCTGACATGTCCCACCAAGTTCACTAAAGAAACCAGTTAACTTTGTTTTCCTTAAAGGCCAATTTTCACTGAGACATGAATCTGACAGAGCAATAAACATCATTTGAATCATTTTGGTCCAGTAAATCACCAAAATTTACTGGACTTGTGTGAAACATATTGTCTTTCCAAAATCCTAAAAGATGTTATGATAGCATAGCATTTCATAAAGTCCTGAATGAGAGACTTACACTTTGCTGTCACCTTGTACCCCCCCAGAGGAGGGGTGTGGCCTTCTAATGCATCAAATCCAGCAGAAACCAGGACCATGTCTGGATCAAACTCTTTGGCCACAGGCATCAGGACAGTCCTGCACAGTAAAAAGGCAATAGTCACACATGGGAAATGCACATATTTTTAAAATTGTTTCAGTGAAAACAACTTGGCACAACTTTCAGAACTTCCTGGGAATAAAGAAAATGGGTAAAGAAAACACCATTTGAATGGATCAAAAACACATCATTTCCTTAATACCGCATCACTATTATTTTTGCATTCCAATTCAGCCTTTTCTCTTTCATCTTTTTTTCCTCAGAATTGAATATACACACATAGACACACACCCGCATTCTACAGGTACATTCTAAAACCCATCATATTACATACACATCTGTAGTTGTTTTATCCTACTGCCTATTAAAAAAAAAAAAAAGTCTTCTTCTTCCAAGGGAGTGACTAATGTTTTACAGAGGAAAATCGAAGCTTTAGCAAAAACCTAGCTTGCTCTAGTTAGTGGGAACTTGGTGTAAATTTGAACTATAAATTTCTTTTGGGAAAAAGTTTGCTTTCCTGCCTTTTTTTTTTTAAGAAATATTTTAAAATATTTGTCATGGTAGGGGGTGACTCTTACAAAGGAAAAACACAAAATTCCTTAATAGAATCCAGACTATAATGTTAAGTGAGTCCAAGGTCAGACACACCAGGAATGTGGCAGCTCATCCATGACAGCAGCCCCTGCTGGCCCCACTCAGACACGTCAGCACTTACCTCTCCAACCTTCTCAGAGCCCCCAACCCTCTCTCATCATCGTCAGTTTTGAGGGAGAATGATGAGTGGATCATCAGGACTTTGATAAATTTTTTTTTAAAAAAGTCACCTAGGCCTGAGACCAGCGTACCAACGTACAAATTCAAAGACTTTAATAAAATGGGAGCAAATGCACACTATCATGGTTTTAAAAGGAATATGCTCTCTATGGTGTGTTTCTGAAAAATATCTAAGACAAATATTAAAGTGGTTTTTCTTGAGCAGTGGAATAATTCTTTAAATTTTTGTGTTTGTAAATTTCTCAGATTTTCTACAATGATCATATATTAATTTTACATTTAAAAATAAATTTCATGTCATAAGTGAGAAGTTGTTAAACTTAGAAAATAAAAAACGATGTCAATAAACTTTATCTAGAGATGTAAATTAATTAAATATTTTAATAACTTTACCACGATCATGCAAATTTTATCCTTCAAGCTTATAAATGTACATGTTAGATGATTTCCATGGTATTCCTTCCAATAATTGGAAGACCACATAAAACTGAATAGCCCATCAGTGAAACTTGTAAAACCTTAATGTTATTTACTATGTACAATTAAATTCATTATTTTTTTCAATAAAATTAAGAATTTCTATTATAGCTCTATTGTTTGAAGAGATATATTGGATCCTTTCCCTCGCCAATAACATCAGCTCTTATATTGTAAAAAGTGTCACATATAACTAATTCACTATTTGTCATATGAACAAAATAGCCATGTGTTGTTGAGATATTGGAGCAAGTTTTTTCAATGAAGCAAGAATGTTTTATCAAAACTCTACTTAGTTTTATTAACCCTAGGTACTTTCTTGGAGAACAAATAATTTGATTTTTGTCTTATGCAAATAACACCTTTGTTGGATCATTCCTGCATTCACACACATAAGGGTTTTACAATTTCACACAGGTTTTCAAAATGTTCCATCTCACAGGACTAATCCTATACATCTGAAATCACTCAAGAAAATGACAGAAATTTTTGGAAAAAAAAATGACAGAAATTTTTGAAAAAAAAACCACATTATCTTATAGACTCCTTTCACCTAAAATAATACATGCCTACTATTATAGTTTGTTGAGTAGTAGTATGTTGAATGAATTAGTTGTGCATGATTAGATCAGAGCAGTGTGATATTATACTCAAAATCATGCTGTTAATTATGTACTAACCTATATGGCAACAGATGTTCATAGATGGTGATGTTGGTGAAGGTTTATTCGTTCATTGTAACAAACACATATTAAGTACCTATTATGTTCCAAACACTGTTTTGGCTTAATGATGTGCTCAATTTTGAACTGAATCTTATTATATTTTCCTATTGCTGACATTAAACTCTTTCTTGGCAGCCCCCCCACCCATAAACTGATAAAATGAAGACACCTCAGATCTCTTCATTTTTGCAATGATTTTACAAATGTACATGGACCTGTTTGCATTCTTCTATTTATGACACTCTGGATTGACGTTTATTCAAATAATCTAGGGTATTTATCTGTTAATGGTTTGAATATCTTTTCCAAAATTCATGTTGAAATTTGGTGACTATCGTAAGAGTATTGGTAGGGGCTCTAAGAAATTAATTATTAGGAATTAATGAATTCATGCCAGCATTATGGGCCTGGACTCTGACAAAAGGATGTTCTCCTGTTCTGTTTTGTTTTTTCTGTCTTTTCCCACTTGCCTTTCACCATGTTAGGACAGCATGGAGGCCCTGGCCAGACACTGGCACCAAAGTCTTGAACTTCCTAACCTCCAGGAGCATCAGTCAAATAATTTTCTGTTTAATATCAATGACCTAGTTTCAGATACTCTGTTACAGCAACACAAAATGAACGAAGAGAATGTTGGAAGGACTAAAACACTTGTACTCGAGCATCTAGTGGGAAGAATAGAAAATTTTTCTTAGAACAAACCCTCGAATTCATTTATTTAACGTTTACTCTGAAGGACTGCATTTTCTGGCTGAAGATGGCTAACAAAACATATGTTTGCTACTTATCTTTCCCAATATACTACTAAAAAGGAATATAAGGATACACTTATGAACTCATGGCTTTCACTATATATCAATTAAATAGACATAGAAATAACTTTAAATGTATGCATACGGATAGATTTTCTAATAACAATGACACACCTGTAACAAGAAACATACATACTTTTCAGATTTTGTTTTCTAATTTTAATCTCTAATAAAAGTATCCAGGGATCCTTGAAGCGGTTGATTCCAGGACTGCACTCATAGAAATCAGAAGGAGACTCTAAGGCATCTTGTCATGACATGGTTAAGGAAATGCTCAAAAAGGAAAGAGGGGATGTCAACAGAACTTATGAACCAATGCAAAAGAGCTCTCAATGGCCAAAGCTAGAAAAATGTTAAGAAAAAAGTTAAAAATTATACTATGGATCATATTCATAAAATCAAGTAAGTATTCATGTGTCCATAGTATGATAAATAAATCACGGAGTGAAAAGAGATAGAAACATTAAGAAAATAACTCTTCCTTACAGAAAAATATCAACAAACAACTCTGGAATAATGGGGAAAATAGAAACATCACTATTTGAACAAGACAGAAATATTTGATGGAGGCAAGACTTATGGATGGATACTAAAATTACTAGGCAAAAGTTTGAGAAGAAACATTGTATTTCTAGACTACCAAAATATCTATCCAAAGATATCGCACTGGAAAAAAATTAGATACTTGACAATAAAGAAGACTTGCAGGCATTACCTTAATTAAGTGAGCAAGGTTAACATTTCCAGAGATATGGCCCTTTGGGTCCATACTCCATGATAAGATGTGTGAAGAAAGGCAGATTGATTCTGTGGTATTCCTGCTACAAATATATAACCTCAATTCTAATGATGGTGAAACATTAGAAAAAACTTAACAGGGTCATTTAACAAAACACTAATAGTATTCTTCAAGAATTATGGCCACAAAACAAAAACAAAAACAAAAAGCAAAAAAAAAAAACAAAAAAACCAAAACTAACGAATATTTAGACTACTACCAAAGGTTGGAAGACCAAGGAAGTCTGACATCTAAGCTTTATGTGAGGATTGAATTTGATTCAAACCCCAGAAAGACATTAGTGGAAAATTTACAGTCCTACATATAATTTGTAGTTTTAACTAACAACATTATACAAATATCAGTTTCTTAATTTTGATCAACTTATGATTTCTATAGGTTATTAAGACAAAGAAAACACTACCATTTTGACAACTTTCCTATAATTCCAATATTATTTATAAATAAAATGTTGACCAACATTAGATTTCTGAAAATATTTAAGAATAAGAGAGAATGAGGGAGATGTCAACAAACAGATTTTTAATAAATATCCAGAAGAGGGAAGTTGATGGGAGCATATTAAAAAAAATGAAAAAAGAAGAAAAGAAAGCTACTGTCCTGCACATGATCTGCTCTCAGGGCCCACAGAACAGGTGAGATACACCACTGAGGGAATAGGCCTGGTGAAGGGAAAGAGAGACAGGACTGAAAACAAACTAAGGAAATGACAGACAGTTAACAATACCAGGCCGGGTGCCATGGCCCAAGCCTATAATCCCAGTGACTCTGGAGGCTGAGGCAGGAGGATTGCGAGTTCAAAGCCAGCCTTAGCAATTTATCTAGGCACTAAGCAAATCTGTGAAACCCTGTCTCTAAATAAAATACAAAACAGGGCTGGGGATGTGACTCAGTGGTCAGGTGTCTCTGAGTTCAATCCCTGGTATTCCCCCCACCTCAAAAAAAAAAAAAAAAGAAAGAAAGAAAGAAAGAAAAGAAAAGAAAAGACAATACCTTGATTACCTTTCTCTATGCCAGCAACCAGGGAGGACATTCAGGTTCTCTTTCCTGAGGAAAAGGACTTGGTAATCAAAGCTAAGGCTTCTACTGTAGTTATCAGTGCCCCAAATATAGTCCTTCTTATTTGGTCATTTAAGGGAATTCAGAGGCCATTAAATACTTTTTACAGTGCTAATCCTAACTTGGGGTTTAGCAGAGGCAAAGGAACTTCAGCTCTAATACACTGTAAATCCACTGGATCATTTATGTGATCCCTGGGAAAGAAGACACCAGCTACTAATTCCTTAAACACCAATGGAAAATCAGGGATTTCTTGACAAAGAAGGAGATCCAGTGGTATGGGAGGGCAGATTAAAATGAACATTTAAATGACTAGGTAAAACAGAGATAAGTAAAGAAATAGAAATACTATTCTCAGAGAAACACAAGAAAATCTTTTAGTTTCAAAACAAAGACATGCTGATCGATCAAAGAACTATGGAAATAAAGACAAATGACAATCGCATCTATTAACAAAATAATAGACGTTCTGCAAAGTAAAATTCTCAGAAGTTCCAAGAATATACTTCTACAAAGAAAGGAAGTAAATCAAAGAAATGGTAACACCTCAAGAGGAAGCAAATATGTAAACTATACAGTAGGTGAGAAAATATGAGACAAATGATCATTGCAGAAGCCTTGTATTTGAATAATAGAAGTCCCTGAGAAAGTCAAGAAAAGAGAGGAGAGAAAACTATCAACTCACAATAATTGTTAATGATTTTTAGGGACTAAAAATACCAAGTCTATGACTTAATAAGTCTAATGAATTTGAAGCTGTTTTAAAAATGCAGCCTTTGACATAGGCTCATGATCTTCAGACAACCCAAAGATCTTGAAGAAAGAAAAAGGATATCCTTCAAAGAAACAAGATAGCAACAGACATGTCTCATGAGGAGTAGTCAATGTGTTTTCATTCTGAAGGAAAATCATTTTTAAACTTTATTTCTACTCCCATCCATTAGAGGCTAGTATTTCAGTATGTCCTTACATAAAAAAATACTTTGACAGGGAAGGACTTCCAAAGCACCTTTTCTAAAAAACTCAAGAATGTACTTTTGCAAGGAAAGAAAGTAAATCAAAGAAGCAGGCATTGAACAAAATAGTTGCTATGCCATAGAAGAATAAAGAAGGCCTACTCTTGGTTTTCATGTCCATTTATTTGCTAGAAAACAAGTGATTGAAGCCAAACTCGTAGCATACATGGTTTTTGTTTAGTTTTGTGTTTTTGTATTCACTGACCTCCATTGATTCTGGCACAGTCTTCCTGAACAACCTTCCTCCTTCTTCCTTACATATCTCCATCCCAGGTGAGAGGACACTGAACTTATAAAAATAAAGGTAAAGGCTACTACAAAGGAAGACATAGATCATATAACTAGAGACTGAACACACTCAGGGAAAAAGAATCCCATTTGCGATATCTTTCCAGTCGATTTGGAATCATTGATTCAGATTCTGAACTTCCTCAGTTGGAATTGGGTCCCTGGAACGACTTCATCTCTAGTCACTGGCCAAACCATTGGCCACACTGACATTGAGTCCCGTGCAGGCCTGTCCTTAAGCTGAACTGCATTAGTCATTTCCCAATGACTCACTCCAGCAAATGCTGAGTGAAAGAGTGAGATGCTACCCACTCATCTCCTGCTCAGCTACAAGACAGGAGCATCATAGAAGAGCGGCTCTGGCTTCCTGCCTGAAGCTCAAATTGTAAGGCATTCAAAACACCTCAGTCTACAGACTTACCCCAAACTATGTCTGTATTCATTCAGTGGCCGCTTACTGAACCCCTCTATGGAAAGTGCTGAGATGGAGCCGGGATACAAGGATACAAATAAATTATAACTGTGCCCTCAAGGAGACTGTGAATTCGAAGGAAAACTTATCTTTGAGTTAGGTGTAGGAAAAACTCAATGCACACAATGTTCCAAGAAACAGGAGTGTGGGCGACCAGCAGGGATGAAACCATACAAGGAAAGCTCACCAGTGGGGACATGAAAGGTGAGAGATGTTAGTGTAGGAGGTTGCCAGGAACAAAAGTAGGGAAGATGATTCAGCTGATGGAGGGCAAGGGAGAAGGCATGGGAAACTGAAAGGGTGTGGATGAATAGTTTGCTGTGCATGGGCATATGGTGTACATGGGGATGCAATGGAAGAGGAGGCTACAGGACCAGGTGATCTAAAGCCACACGCCTGAAACGGAACCAGGGGAGCCTGCTGTTGAGCCAACTGGGGAGGAAGGACTGTGGGCAGTGGTGAGTGTTCCAAGAACTGGAAAGTAGATAACTGCACAGTGCTTCACACAGTTAACAAAGTTCAACACATTCACATTTTTTTTTTTTTGGCTCAGTAAATCTTTACCAATTACCTATGTTGTGCCAGGCACTGTCATAGGACAGGGTTCACAGCACAAAACGTCCTGATTGGTCTCTTGCCTTGATATAGTTTACTTTTCAATAGGGGAGAAAGTATATAAACAAGCAAGCATGTAGTAAAGACTAAGGAGAAAAGTAAGTCATGAGAATATATGGAAAACTGCTCAACATCTCTAGCAATTAGAGAAGTGCAAATCAAAACTACACCAAGATTTCATCTCACTCTAGTCAGAATGGCAATTATCAAGAATACAAGCCACAATAAAGGTTGATCAGGATATGAGGAGAAAGATGGGACTGCAAATTGGTGCAACCACTCTGGAAAGCAGTACGGAGATTGCTCAGAAAATTTGGAATGGAACCACCATTTGATCCAATTATCCCACTCCTCAGTCTATACCCAAAGGATTTAAAATCAGCCTACTACAAGTGACACAGCCACATCAATGTTTATAGCAGCACAGTTCACAATAGCTAAACTATGGAATTAACCTAGTTGCCCAACAAATGAAAGGATAAAGAAAATGTAATCACACACACACACACACACACACACACACACACACACACAGTGGAATATTACTCAGCCTAAAAGAAGAATGAAATTATGGCATTTGCCAATAAATGGATGGAACTAGAGAATAACATGCTCAATCCAAAAGAACCCAAGGCTTAATGTTTTCTCTGATATGCGGATGCTAATTCACAATGTGGGGAATGCTAGGGAAGACTAGAGGTATTTTGGATTAGACAGTGGAGAGTAAAGGGACGGAAGGGGTAGAGGGGGGAGAAGGATAATAGAATGAATCAGACATTATTACTCTATGCACATATATGATTATATGACCTGTGTACCTCTACATCATATACAACCAGAAGAATGAGAAGTTAGACTCCATTTAAGTATGATGGGTCAAAATGCATTCTACTGTCACATATAACTAATTATAACAAATAAAATACTAAGAAAAAAAGTAAGTTGTACACAAAGTCACAGGTTGGCGCAATTTTAGATATGTGTACACAGAGAAGGTCAGTGGAGGTGGTAACAACAGAGGTGAGAGTGGTACTGTATGACACAGGAGGCAAGTCACTGCAATTATGAGCAAAGAGCAGTGGCCAGAGAGGAGAGCTCCAGCAAACACCCTGACCCTGTAGCGTCTTCCAGGTATTCAGAGCATCACAAGTATGTCACTGCAGGTGACACCAAGTGCATGACAGGAAAAATGGTTGAAGAGAGGTCAGAAATGTGGCAATAAAGCCAGTTCCTGTAGGACTCTGGAGGCCATCATAGGACCCTGGGTTTCATTCTGAATAAGAAGGAGAGCCTGGAAGTTTTGAGTAGGGAGTGCCCTGATCCAATTTATGCCACCTCCGAGACAGCAGACTTGTCCCTCTGTGTCATTTATCATGGCATATATATAATGGTGCATATGTGAATTATAGGTGAAAATCCAAAGTCTGCATTTTTTATAGTCTAGTTGTAGGTCGTGGCTTAAAAGCATCAGATTATAAAATCAGACATTTTAAAATGGTGTAAGTACTTCTGTTGATTTTTTAAAAAGATTTTTCTTTAAAATGTGTACATTATATCATGCACATTTCCCCATCCATTCATACATGTGGGTGCATGAAGAACAAAGGAAAGGTGCTTGCAAGGAAAACTCTTCCTGACCGTCTGCACCTGGACAAGTGGCCAAGGCAGCACATCAAAGAACATCAGCTGAACAGATTCCAGGCAGCTGCTAGGGCTGCCGGGGCTTCAGGACATCTGCCAGCACCTCACTGACCACTGGACGGCGGTGGGGAAAGCACCAAATGAAAGGATATTATCATGGGCATCTCTGGAAGAGGGTCAGGTCTGGGAGCTGTGAGGACATCAGGCACAGCTGGTGCTCATCTCAGCCCTAACCTGAGTAGGTCCTGTTCTACTTCCTTAGCTCAACTTTACATCTCCTCACACCCCAACACACACACACACACACACACACACACACACACACACACACACAATTTCATTGCTACTTCTAGCTTTTACCACCCTCCCTTTTCTTATTGCCTCAATTCCCCATCTTTGGCAGCTTCCTCCACTTCCCCCCACACCATAGCCAAACTATCAAATACTACTGTCTACACTTTTAAAACATGTCCAGGAATGTAACACATCCCAAGTCCTCATCCCATCCCATCATCTGTGTTAGCATTCTCACTTCCTGATGAAGACTACAGCCAAGACAGAGGCTCCCTTACTGCCTTTTATCCCCCTCCCCCTGCTCACAACATCTCAACATGACAGCCATCAGGTCCACAGGTTTAATCAGACCTGCATTATGTCTCTCAGCATAAAGCAAAGCCTTTTATTTAATTTAATTTTATTTTATTTTATTTTTATTATGGCCTACAAGTCTCTGTCTCTTGCCACTCTCTGCCAGGATTCTATTTACATACATGCCTGATGCACTCTGGGAAAAGGATTTTTTTTTTTTTTAATGGAGGGGAACCAGGGATTGAACTCAGGGGCACTCAACCACTGAGCCACATCCCCAGCTCTATTTTGTATCCTGTTTAGAGACAGGATCTCACTGAGTTGCTTAGCATCTAGCTTTTCCTGAGGCTGACTTTGAACTCGTGATCCTCCTGCTTCAGCCTCCGGAGCCAATGGAATTACAGGCATTCCCCACCATGACCAGCTGCAAAAAGGGATTTTTTTTTTAACAACAACAACAAAATATGTTTTTGTAGTAACATGTGCCTCACATCAAATGTACCATTTAACTATTTTTGCAATACAGTTCAGTGGCATAAGGTACATTCATTGTTATGCAACCCATCCTTCAACTCCAGAAGGGTTTTCAACTTCTCAAACTGAAACTCTGTGTACATTAAGCAATTATTCAAAAACTCACATTTCTCCCCTCCCTTAAGGCCCTGGAAACCACCATTCCACCTTGTTTTCTGTGACAGCAAACTTTTTTAAGGGTGATAAATTATTGATTAATTTCAATCATCTTGAAGTTTTTCTTTTTTTCCTGCCCTTCCTTCCCTTCTCTTCACTTCTTCTTCCCTCCTCTTCCCTTCCCTCTTCCGTCTCTTTCTTTCTGTTATTGTAAGAACACTTAACATGAGGTCCACCTTCTTAACAGAACTTTGGGTGTACAATATGGTATCGTTATTTACAATGCTGCCCAGCAGATCTCTAGAACATATTCATGTTGCATAACTGAAATTTTACACCCTTCACATGACTTTCCATTCCCCCCTCTCCTCAGCCCCTGGTAATTACTATTGGACTCTCTGCTTCTATGAAGTGGACTATTTTAGATATCTCATATAAGTGGAAATAATGCAGTGTTTGGCCTTTTGTGACTAGTTGATCGCACCTAGTATAGTGTCCTCAAGGTTCATCCATGTTGTCACATATGGCGAATTTTCTTTTTTAAGGCTAAATCATATTCCACTGCACGTAAACACTACATTTTCTTCATCCAACTATTGACAGGCTGTTGGATTTGGAGAACTGGAAACTTGTACACGGTTGCTGGGAATGTAAAAAGGTGGAAAACAGTGTGAAATGTCCTCAAAAAAATTAAATGAACGTCATGTGATTTAGCCATCCCACTCTTGAAGATTTATTCAAAAGATTTGTAACTGGGATCTCTAATAAATACTTGGTCTCCTCTGTGCATGGCAGCATTGTTCACAGTAGTGGTAGGGAGTTTACCCTGACTCTACTTTCTCCCTAGAAGGCTTCTTCCTAGGTGACTCTCTCACTTCTTTCAAATCCTTATTTATCTATTATTTTTCTCAAGACTTTTCTCCTATACCTATCACTACCTCCAAGACTCTCTTTTGCCTTTCCCTGTAACACCTTCCAAAAGGACACACACAATTTACTATGTTCATTGTTTTTCTGATTTTCCCACTGCATGCAAGCTCCCCAATGAAAGAGAGTATTTGCCCTTTTGTTTCCAGATGCATCCCAGGAGCCCAGAAGGAGGCCTATTCATGTCATGGTACATATGCAAAAAAAAAAAAAAAAAAAAAATAGTTGTTTTCTGGGCTTCTCACTCTTCCTCAAACTCTGCACTTTTCACAGATATATTTAAAATGCTTCTGTTAGTGAAAGGCGGCTCACATTTCTCTTGTTGCTTCATTGTATATAAGCTTTTTCTTTGTGTGTCTTAGTTTCCTCAACTATACCATGGGCTGGGGAGTTGCCTACCCGATGTTCACAGTCAGATGCAGCTGTCACATACTGTGACTGATTTATGTCCCAGAGCTCGTATGTCAAAGGAGCATATTTTCTCATTTTCTTTCTCTTGCATTTGATAAGAAGAACCATTGCTTGAAGCTCGGCATTCTTTCTGATCAAAATCTTTGTTACATGCCTCTCACGACTCTACACGCTCAGGTACAGAGCAAACCACTTTTACTCTTAAGAACAAAGTTTACATACACTATAATCCTGGAGAAGAACTATCACTCCTTCAGAGCTTGGAGTCCTAATCATGACATTTAGTGAGTTTTTTTTTTCATTATGCTAACATGCCAATGTTGATTATAGTACTTTGTGTTTTTGAAGAAATTGAACCTTGATAAAAATAACGAACCTATGTACAAAAAGCACATATGTATTGTAATAAAACCATACATTCTAACTAGGAATATGCATGTGTGAGTTTTCATATAGATCAATATGATATAGTCTAGAAGTTCATTCTTTTTGTGAGTTTACAATATGATATTTAGTAAGTGTATATTGTTTTAGTATGTTAAAATGCCAACGCTAATTTTATGATGATGCTTTTTATAAAGAACATATATTTGAAGTGATTAAGGGACTTTCCTTACCTAAGGAGTATCACGTAGCATCAACATTTTTACTAATTCAGAAATACTGCCTAATACTGCCCTGAATTGAGGGCTGGGAGATACTTTTTCAACCGTTTCTCTTCTAGGTTTTGTGATATTGCCAGGGAGTACAGTATTATTTTCTTTATAGTAACATATTTGGTGCTCCTCTTAATGCAAAATGATGCTGCCTCTAAAGGTAAAATTCTACATTTAAGCATAGTAAGCAGCATGAAATTTTGAGGTTGCTGTCTATCAAAATAGATAGAGATTCTTGTCGTATTAGCATCTAAAAGTTAAATGATATAATAAAATGCTCAGATTCTACTGAAGTCTGGTCTAGAAAAATCAAAACACCAGAATTAGATATGCAAAAAAAAAAAATAGTTGTGAGGCATGCTTAGTTTCTAGAAGTGATTTAGAGTTAATATTAAAATGTTGTTGAAATAAAAATTCTTTTGCTGAGAAATATATAAAGCAATAAATTTATAAACATCTGCATTTATAAATATATTTATGTATTCTCCGTCCCAGTCATTATTGTATAAAAGTATATAAATGCCATGTATTTTAAAATTCCAAAAATGTGGCAAATATTTTGTAACAGCAGTTCTTAAGAAATGTTTTGTTATAATTCCAAACATAGGTCCAGTAACTCACAGATGGTTTCATGTGTATATGTTTAAAAGCATTACTGAGAAAAATCTGCATATTTGTAAAGGTGAGGGCTAAAAGGGAATAAGGTTTATCTCTTGTTCTGCTGCTATCCAGTTATAGAAGGCTGAGTCGTAAGTGGCCAATGCTGAGCCACACTGAGGGGTGGGAGAGAAAAGGGTCTCCTCAGTATCAAAATCACCAGCAACTCCCAGAGTAGATGTGATTTTTCCTCATGGTGCCCACAGTGGGTGCCCCTAGAGATGTTAGCTGAACATCTCTGTAGGCAGCTGCATGTCTCTCCTGTCTATCTTTATTACCCCTCCTTCCTTCCTTCTTTTCATTCTTTTATTTTTTTTCCGTCACTGAAATCAGTTTAAATCCAATTTATTCTTAAAGGACTTGAAAAGAATCTAAGATGGGGGGGTGCGGAATTCACACGAATGAGAACACAAATTTTTCAACTCTGTTTCCTTAAGATCAACTGGATAACCAAGGAAGAAAGTACATTCAAAGAACGTAATCCACATGTTATGGGCAAGAGAGGCAGAACAGGCTCCAGCAACATGCTTCTTTCCAATTCCTTGTTTATTTTCATTTCTATAGCAACCTGGTGGTTGTAAAACATTGCCATAATGAATAGAAAAGAGAACACAAATGACAGAAAAGTTATTATGACTAAAATTGCAGAGAATCGTTCAGAGAATGCGATTCTGATTTTCTTTTTTTAAATGGGCTGGTGGCAGGAAAAATGTCAGCCTGAGTCAATAGTAAGTTGTCCTTCCAGAGGGACAATAAGATGTTTGCGACATGTGAACTCTGGAAACTTAATTATGTGCCCATTTCTTGTTATTACTTTCTTTATCCAAAAAAATCCCTGAAGAGATTTTACTACCATTGAATCAGTCATAAGGATTTTTCTGCTTTCGGTGGGGTGCAACGCGGAGCTTAGTACACATATTGCATTTCCCATCACCCTAGGAGCAGCACAAAATATTCTTTTTGTAGAGTTTCAAATGGGCCTCTCTTTGGTCTTTGCACAAGTGATTGCATTCCATAAAACATTATTACACAAAGCCAGAGAACCCTGGCTAAAAATTAAATTCAGTATTCCAATAAAATCATACGTACACACTCACACACAAATGCTGGTCTTTATATTCTCCAAAGAAGAGAAGAGGGAACTTTGGAGACATAAAAAGAAAGAAAAAGAAAGGTCAGACTTTGCTGTAAGTCAATGTTTTGTGGTTTATAGAATTCACAAAACAAATTACAGCATGACATCCTTTTCAAGGAACTGTTTGTGTCTTCGGAAAAAGTGTGTATTATTTTTGGTGAACTCTACCTTTTGATGTGGCCTTTCTGAGGGAGACAGCATCATCAAGATTTTTTTTAATTGAATAACAATGTGAGATGAACAAAACAAAAGGCAAGCTCATTTAGTAACTTAAATCCTTCTCCTTCCCTGAGGCCTAACCAGAAAAAGACCAAGAAAAAAGAAGAAATGGAGGCCTGAATGGAGTTCTGAAGCTTAAAGACAGGCTACCTCTCAACCAGGAGAGCACGCCAAGGTCCTTTAATCTATATCTAAGATGACAGGTGAACAGGATTCATCCAAAAGCTAAGGAAATAGTTCATTTATGTTGGGGGAAAGTTAACTCTTTCCTTCTAGCAACAATAATAAAATTATCATTTTAGCAGTATACTCTGTGCCAGGCAGGGAATTATGCAATCTATATGCTCTAAATGCTGTAATGCCCATGACAGAACCGAAAATACATATTTTGACCTCTGCTTTTATAGATAATGAAAGTGACACTCTATGTATTACAAGATTTTGCTAAGTTGATTAAGCAAATGACTGGCTGAATTGGAATTGCTCTGAGGATCCAGACCTTTCTGAACCAAAGACCATGAGCTGTGAAACTTGATAGTTTTACTACTTTTTAACTACATTATTGCATGAAAAATTAATTTTTCTAAATGATATGATTCTATGAGGCTATTAAGGAATTTCATGTGCATCTAATTTTTTTAATCACTTCAATGTTTATGTGAATTAGAACTGCTGTCAATATTTAGGAAACAGCAACATATTATTGGCACAAATCTAACCCCCATATACATTCCACTCACAAGCATGGACTTCCCATAAGGGTATGATAAAGTCATTCATATTCACTATTTTATTAACTATGAGAATATACACCACAATTAGACTACGGCTTGTCAGTTGAATTAACATGAAAACAATATCTAAGTACACACAAACATTCCAGATAAGAATGAAAAAATAAGTTAATCATTCATTTTTCCAAATATCCAGATGCCTGGATGCAAATACACAAATAGCTATAGTTATCTGACCATTTTCACGTTTTAAAAATTGGATGGTATGGTGGCACATGGGTACTGCGGAAGTGATACAGTGACATGCTATATGAGCCGCTGAACAATTGGCAGACCCCAAGGTTCCAACGGGTGAAAAGCTTGACAGTTAATCTTCCATGAAAGCGTATTTGTCTTAGAACCAAATAATGCTTTACAGTCATCAGTATAGCAATGTGACACCCTCACATTAATAGATCTCAATTGTTACTATTATAAATCTTTCCAAATAGCAGATATTCCATAAGTATATCCAAATTGGTTTCTATATGTCATATTCCCATTTGAAAACAAAGTAGCTGGAGCTGAATATGACAACTTTGTCTTACTCGTGGATTTTTTTCCATTTGTTCATTCAAAATGTATGTCCCAAACATTCATTGAGCATCTGCACTGAATCACAATGCCAAAGTGCCAAATGCTGATTTCATACTCTGAGGACAGGTCCCTACATTTAAGAAGCTCATGTGGCACATGTAAATAGATCTGCAAATAAATTTTCCACAATGAAAAGTAATATGTTCTTTAATACAGATATAGACTTTTTTCTTCCAGTTCAAAATAATAACTACTCTAAAAAGCATTGCTGTGCATATAGATGAAGAAAAGGCAGTTATTAATTATTCCTATGGAATAGAGAAGCACTATGAAATGGTATTCGAATTGGCTGCTTAAATAATGTCTTAGTGGGTTTCAAAATTATCAAACTACAATGAACTGCAAAAATTCTCAAACTACAATGAACTGTGATACATGTATACACACCACACACACACACACACACACACACACATGACTAAAGCATGTTTTGTGAAACAATACTTGCACTCCTGTAAATTTTATGATATCCCATTCCATTACATTACAAATGTCAATATTGATTGACACAGTAAATCAATTTTAAAGCCTTTTAGTGAGTTGCAACTCATAGTTAAAATACTATGTTATTTTTTATAATATTCATTTGTATCTATTAATTGTATAAAATAATGGGAATCTTTGTGACAATTTCATACATGTATACTTATGTACTGGGATCATATCCATCTTCTCTACTTCTCTCTTCCCTCCCTTCTCAGGGTCCCTGTTCTTTTCTCCAATAGTCCATCTTCTATTTTTTTTTCTTAGACTTCACATATACAAGAAAATATGTGATGATAGTTGTCTTTCTGAGTTTGCTTTATAATTCCCTTTGTTCTTCAGTTCCATCCAGTTTCCCTCAAATGATATGAGTTTATTCTTCTTTATGGCTGAGTCATAGTCTTATGTATGGATGCTACATTTTCTTTACCCCATTCATACACTGATGGGCACATGGCCTGATTCCATAACTTTTCTGCAATAAACGTGGTGATGCAGGTGTCTCTATAGTATGGTAACTGATGTTTTCTAGTATATACCAAGGAGTATAGCTAGATTGTATGGAAGTTTTACAAAAATTACTATATTTTTTTTTTAAAAAGGAGCAATTTCTCACTGAAAGAAAATAATTCTTTACAAAGGGAATAACATGTTCCAGTCAAGAGAGTTCTGTGAATCCTTAACAGAGAAAATGGCAGAAATTTAAATGGAGCTGAATCATAACATGCATATGAGTGAAGAGTTGGAAACTAGATGAGAGGAATTAAGGGGAGAAAGGAAACCATAAGGCTAAGAGATGGGAGAAAAAAATGTAGGATCAGATTTCAAAAACTTAGACACTTATTTCCTTCAAAGGAATATTTTAGTGTGACAGCAATGGTTCTGCAGAGAACATGAAGGTGGGACACGGAGCCTCACCATTGTCTTAGGAAAAGTCTTGATGTAGAGAAAAGACAGGAATGCACCATACACGTGACAGGAAAAAGTCATGAAGACCTCAGCTAAGGGAGCGGCTTGGGCATGGATAGTGGTGGGCAGTTTCAAACGTTATTCCTAAGAAGGGATTCAAGTTAGCTAGCTGGCATTATAGCACACAGAGCAGGAACAGAAAGGATGAAGATGAAAACAGTATAAATAAAATGTTTCTGTCTCCCAAACTTAAACTAGTCATAGAGATTCATGTATTCAACTGAATATTTTTAGCAAATAAAATAGTTTTTTAAAATTATCATTATAAATAAACATTAATGGTTTTCTATGGATGGTCATTAAATACTTGAAAAAAAATCCACCATATTAGCAATCAGAAAAGGGTAAATTAAGCAGAGAATATGCCATCTTTACTTATCAATTGACAAAAGATTTTTTAGAAATTGTTTTAATTTGACCTAAAAATAGAACAGTTCATATTAATAATTTGACTTAAATTATATTTTAAAAAATAATTAATGATACAAGGAAATTCTAGTGTCAATTTTAAAATAAAGGAGTCAAAATAGATGTGAAAGATGCAACATGAAAACCATTGAAGATTATTTAAAGATTGGTGGATTATAGGTAGTATATTTTATTTTATTCTTTACCCTTTTATGTCATGTTTTCTATAAAACATGACAGTGTTTTCAGAAAACACTGATTTTGTAATTATATAAAACTTGTCAGTATAGTTGTAGATAATAATTACAATCACTTATACATTAATTAATACGTATAGAGGTTTTTTAAAATTTTGTTTTCTTTTTCATTGAACAAAGATCAGATTACATGAGAGGAAATGGTATTTTAAAAGTGTAAATTTCTATTAAAATATACATTTTTTTCCTACTAATACTTTTTTGACATTTATTTATTTTAAAAATTGGTACTTGTTATTTTTAGTTACACATGAAAGTAGAATGTATCTTGACATATTATACATACATGGAGTAAAAATTCCCATTCTTGTGGTTGTATGTGATCTGCAGTTACATTGATCCTGTATTCATACATGAACATAGGAAAGTTATCTTCTAGCAAAGATAGTGAATTAATAAAGTTAAAATGGCTTCTGGAGAACAAAAAGTTATCTAATTAGCATTTGTAGCTGAATCCAGAGTCAAAATACGAACAATCTTACAGGGATCTCAATTTAATTTTCCCAAGTGGAAAATAAATTAAGGCTTAGTATCTACTAAAAATTAAAATTACACTATTAGCCAAATACAAACTTATTTTTTATAATCATTGTATTCATCCTAAAATCATTATGCTGTCTTTTGTGAGAAGTCTTACTGGTGCTGGTTTTATCACATTTCCATTTTCCCACTTTTCTCTAGCATAATTATATTCTTTTTACCAGCCTGAATCGTGAATGTAAACCTTTCTACTACTTAGATCAAGTTCCAAGACATAAATGGAGTTGAGACAGTACCATGAATACTCTACCTTCCAGGGAGCAAAGTCAAATAAGAAAAAATGAAAGAGAAGGAGCACTTAAAATTGCAGAAAGAGATTCAATAGACCATGATGCTATAAAATGCAGGAAGCTTACACATTTCAAGGGGAGGGATAAATACCAAGTATCAGGGAGAGTGAGAAAGATAACAGGCTTAACAACAGCAAAACAACAACAACAAAACTATTGTCACTTTGGATTTTGTGAATAGGTGCCAGCCCCCAAAATAGTTTCAGTCAAGAAATGAAAGCAGTTTATGTGGATGATAATGATATCTGAATAAATAGATATGGTGAGCTCTTTTCAATACAAACCACATCTTGACCTAAAACATCTCTACAACATTCATGTATTCCCAACAACACATTAATATTATCGCACCCACCTGTCTGCATCCCACAACATTTTAAGAAGCCCAGAAGCCCTTCTCTAGCCAGTGAGAGACAGGAACATGAGAAGAAGGACAGAGGTGCCCTGGAGAAATCTCTAGATGTACCTCGTTTTAGGCAGTCTCTTTGGACCTCAGATACTCACATGGTTCTATGCCACCTTTTTCCTAAAAAGATATGCATTTTATGCAATAGAAAATTGTGGTGCTATAATGTGATATGTAACACTTAGAACACATTATACTAAGGGTTGGGTGTGGTGGCACACTGCTATGATCCCAGTGACTTGGGAGGCTGACACAGGAAGATCAAAAGTTCAAAGCCAGCCTCAGCAACTTAGTGGAGGCCTCAAGCAACTTAGTGATACCTTGACCTTGTCTCAAAAAAAGGGAGGGAGAGGGTGCTGGGGATGTGATTCAGTGGTTAGGTGCTCCAGGGTTCAATCCCTGGTACCAAAAATTATTTTTTAAAAATTTATATATATGCATATATATGATATTAATAAATATATATGATATATTATACTAATTAATATGAAAACATAATTTTCCTAACAGTGTTTGGGGTGCTTTCTATCAAAAGTGTGAGACCAAGTCCTTAGTCAGCATATTCTTTCTTTAAAAACAAGTTTGTTTTAAACCTTCTCTAGAAGCAAAACATTCCCAAAGCTTGGAAGAGAACATACGATCTGCATTGGCTAGTGTTATGATAAGATGGAATTAAAATACTTACATGGAAGTAAAATATTTATTTGATTAGATCATTAAACATACATTGATATTAACTATTAAACTCAGAAAAACTACAACAGCAGAGTGTATACTAGGAAAACTTAGCATAATTTTTTCTCTAGGTACTTATTATAACTAAAACAACTTTATCACTCTAGAGGGCCCATGTCAAAATATTAATAATTATAATATATTACCATGCATCAGGCTGTATGTAAATAAACTAATCTATTTTGCAAAGAACCTCAGAAAGCATTTCTGTTAATTTTTCCCATCTTGCAGATATGAAAAATTGAGACACTTAGGTTAAGTGACTTTTCCAAGGTCCCACAGGCAAAAGGAGCTCAGGTTTAAACCAGACATTCTGTTTCCTGACTCAGATACTTAACAACTTAGGTAATTAGGCAACCTGTCTTTTAATACTGCTAAGAATCAGAAAATTGGGCTGGGGATGTGGCTCAAGCGGTAGCTTGCTCGCCTGGCATGCATGTGGCCCGGGTTCCATCCACAGCACCGCATACAAACAAAGATGTTGTGTCCACTGAAAACTAAACAAAATAAATAAATACTAAAAAAAAAAAAAAGAATCAGAAAATCAATTTCCCAAATAAAAATAGTTTACACTTGAATTGACGTTACATTTGATTATATTGTTCTATTGTCCAGAAAAGCATAGAGAAACAATTCATTTAAGTCACTGTGTTATATCCAAAGATAAATATATACAAAATCTTTTCATTTATACACAAACTAATAAACTGAATTAAGGGAAGATGCTAATGCATTTGTAGAAAATAGTCTTCTTGTAGCCCACTCCAAGTTCAATAAAAGAAAAATAGAGGTTATGTATGTGTAGTTTCTAAAATCGATCACATCCCTGCCCTCTGGGAACCATTTCTATGTAAGTATCCCTGAGAGGTGGGAAACGATCACGTGCTAAAGCCCCTCTGCTATTCATAATGAACAAAACAGCAAAATAGATTCTGATTTGTAGGATCAATCCAGGTATTGAATCTGCAATTAAAAATCTAGCCAGTAACTCATAGTTTCTTTGGGGCTATGAGCATCTACTGGAACCTATGATGCAATATCTCTTAGGACCAAATATTATAAGAGCACCTTCTTTCAAAGTACTCATTTTAAGAGAACAGCAGGACTCAGCTCCCATTACTAAAGCCTGCTCCAAAGATACAACAGATGTTGGGTCTGTGTGCAAAGCAAACATCAGTCCTGCTAATGTGGTCTGTGCTGAATTCTTCATACTTAGACATTTATCCCAGTGCAGAGTCAAGGTCATTAGAGTGAAAGGCTTTAATGCTCACAGTTATTTTGCCCCTTATGTCTCTTTACATGAATTCAGGGAAGACAAAGGTGTACAGAAGTAAAAGAAGGAATGTTTTCATGATTGCAAAGGTCTCTAGCTACCTTAGAGGCTGGGAAACATAGTCCAAGTGGGCAGTAGAATCAGCTACAGTTTTTGGTTAGACAGCTTGACCTGTATTTGGCTAAGGATCTCCTCCTATCTCTTCTCTTCCCTTCTCTGCCTCTGACCTATGCAAGGGAAACATTAACTGACAGAATGGCAAGAAAAGAACCAAGAGGCTAGCAACCACAGCCTAATTAAATTTAACATACTAAGAAGTGGTAAAACCACAAGCAGCAGAGGAGTGTGCAAGTTCAGCATGGCCACTGTTTCTAAGCACAGTGGATGCCACAAGCTGGGATCAGGAAAGTCATGCTCATGTTGAAGAGTTGAAACTTCTCATGAAGACAGGAATGAGCAGGTTTAAAAAATAATAACTGAAATTATTTTCTCTAAAGAGAAAATGTACATTTATATCAGGTATACAGAGAACAGCCAACAATAAATTAGTTTCAAACTTCCTTCTCTATAATAACACAATGCTGGGGCAAGATGATGAACCTTTTGGGAAAATATATTTCAAAAAATTTGCCATACAGGCAGGGTGTGTTGGAGCATGCCATAACCCTATCAGCTCAGGAGGTTGGGGCAGGAGGATCATGAGTTTAAAGCCAGCCTCAGGAACGGTGAGGCTCTAAGCAACTCAGTAAGATCCTGCTTCCATATAAAATACAAACTAGGGCTGAGGATGTGGCTCAGTGGCTGAGTGCCCCTGAGAGCAATCCCTGGTACCTACCACCAACTTCCAAAATTTGCCATATAAAATCTAACTTACAGACAGTCCTGGGCCATACATCACACAATCTGTTTAAAACCAGGCTCTGCCATTCACTGGCTCTATGAGGAGACATGTCCTCTTATTTCTCTGGCTTCTGACTGCTTTTGGAGAGTAAAGGATAAAGATTAAGGGAATACTTCTAGCTAATTCCTTCCATTCTCAAGTCTGATGCTGATTACTTAGCAATCAATTATCTTCGTGTTCCCATTATGTTATAAAGGCATTATTTTAAACCTTGGAGATATTAAAAATACTTAACAACAATGCCATAGACTTGAGCAATTTGTGCAGGCACTGACCTTGTTGCTTTCCTTTGGGGTTTAAGTGAACTGTCAAAATACTTAAATCATAATAGATACAATTTCAGTGATAGTGATGAAATATCATTTTCATAAATTGTAGCAGTAATTTAAAATAACAGCATTTGCTATTTTTTTTCTTGCTTTGATATCACACTTATTTTCTGTGTTAAAAGATACAGTGGCAGCCTTGGAACTCATTCAATGACCAGTCTATACATCAACACAATCCCATCTCTACCATGAGCCCCATAAAAATATTGTTTAATTAATACTACCTCTGAGATAGCAGAAATAGCATTCAATCTCTCAGCTCCTAATGAATGACAATGGATGATCTATCAACCAGCAGAAAGAACTAAGCTTTTCTCAGGAATGTGTTTTAAAAGTTCCTTTTCATTTTATTTTCTTATCCTGCATATTGGCAGATAGCTACTCACGGAGGTGCTTGTCAAATACCTATGACTACATCACATTAGGCAAATTTCTGGTGCACTGGTGAACAGAAAGACTTTAAAAATACAAGTTTTGTTTTTTTTTCGATTTCTTAATCTTCACTTTAAAAAAAATCTTCAAAAAATAGGTCACTGTTTACTTCCACCAGAGGAATTAAGACCATGTCAATATGTTCCTTGCTTAATTCTGGTTTTAGTGAATGTCATAGTCTGCTTCATAAATTACAATTCAATCAAGTTAAGAGAAAGAGACAAATGAATCTTTTACCCAATATTTTTCATCAGATAGGTAGCTTCTGAGAAAAATGCCAATCAACTATTTAAAAATCTGTTCATTTTTATTAATTTCTGTGGAACTGAATCATATAATCATGTGCATTGGGTTAACCAATGCATACTAATGAAATCTAAGAATAAAAAAGTTTTCTGATATTTATAATTTCTGTTTAAATTGTTAGTTCCCAGTTAATAAAATGGTAATGACATGTAACCACTGTAACTTAAACTATTGAGTTTTAACACTTTTGAAGATATATTTTAAAGGTAAATATGGCACATATTTAATTCCTAATATAGTAAGGAGGCCTAGTATTAGATTTATAAAGATGTTCTGAAGACATTTTGTGAATCATGATGTGCAGATCAAATTTTCAAAATCCAGACAAAAGAATATTTTAAATCATAGAATAAATTACCTTAGAATTGATGCTCAGTGTCTGAAGCTTCTATTGCTCATTTTAATGGCTCTTTTTAGAACATTCAGAATTCATAAGAAACCCCCAAACTCATTTTTCCCTAATGGATTTAACCCTACCCAGGGTCACCTGCAAATTTATTCTGGTATGTATTGAAGTCTTCCATTTGTTTTAATAAAAATAATCATGCAAAAGTCCTGGACATATTTATTTAATATTTTTTAAAGGAGACTAGGATGTCAAGGGTATTTTCTCTGTTTCATTTCATTAACATAAATCACTCTGGTTAAGATAAAACACCATACATGTGAACTGCATTAAAGCAACCCTACCCCTTAGGAGGAAAGTTAGCCAGGCCAGCTCAGGGAGTAGCCTCAGTCCAGATTTTGAACTGTTCACAAACAGGTACAGAATTTTTACACCAAAACCAACAGAAACCTGTGTGCTTCCACATAATCATTGGTAACTCTCCCAACCCCTATTTTGCTTTGTTTTATGTTATTTGGGTTGATTGCATGTATACACACACACACACACACACACACACACACACACAATAGAAAAAAATTTCTTTACTTTAATCTCCTTAGCATGTACCTTCAGATGAAAAACGTATCCCAGTTGAATTTTTAAGTTTAAGACAATTTCTGTCATTTCAGTTTCTCTAATCTCTCAGCCTTGTAGCATTTTCCTTCTTCCCATTACTACCTAGCATAGTCATTAATTTTATCTAAGGCTCATTATGTAGTGTTGTATGTTGATTCATTCCAATTAATGACAATATAACTCTTAGGGTTTATGAACCAAGGCATATTTATTATAAAGCTAATGAAGCCAAAAAAAAAGTTCACTCATACGAACCCTTTCAAAGTCCCTGTACCTATTTTTAATTGTTTTTGTATTTCTATAGTTATACAGGATTGAGACCCACAAACTGAAGCCTGTGTGGTTTGAAATCATTCTTACTTGACTAGAATTGTCCCCAGGCTCCTATCCATGCCCACAGAAGCCTGGGATGCTTATAACATTTATATCAACAGCCCGTTCTTTCAGTTGTGATCTCGACTACATGTCAGTATCCCATGTTCTGTTCACTCTATAATTGTATCACAGTGATTTTCTCTTCGAACCTGGACTCTTGAATACTTCTGTATCTTCCATACAATTACCTTGTAGTTTAGCACATAGTAGGTCACTTTCTTTTAGGAGAGCTTTATGCACGTTCATACTCATGAAAGTTACCTCCTCAAAGCACCAGGGCTTAGCTGATCAAGAAGCCAGGACAGTGCTATGCCATTTCTGTGTCCCTAAGCAGCCATGTCAGAAGACCTCTCTTCCAATAGACTCAATTTCCATAGCATTTCCCCCACAGGACTATACCTTCTGTGAGAAGGGACAACTTCATTGCTGAGTGTTTTTTCTTTTTCCCTAAAGATTTTTTTACATCCTGATATTTTTATTAATTTCTTTTTATGTGGTGCTGAGGATTGCACCCAGTGCCTCACACATACTAGGCAAGTGCTCTACCACTGAGCTACAACTGCAGCCCCAGAGTGGTTGGTTTTATATTTTGGAAAAGAAAAGTCTAATGAATCTAAGTGTCCAGGAAACCAACTTCAAGCTGCTGATTCCATAAAAGAAAAATATCAATGGAAAATGGATTACTTTGATAAACGTATTTTAAAAGAGAAAACTAATTCCAGGCATTTGGATGCTAATACAATTTTTAAAAGCTGATTGGATGACGTAACATAAAGCACAAAAACCAACCAACATTTCAGAAAAATTACATCATATAAATCTAATCCTTAACCTTTTATGTACATCCTGTGACAACTAAAATTGAAGCTTCAATAGAAGGCAAATAAAGGATGACGATTACTAAGAGATAATACTAAATCAAAACAAGCAACAGTAAATGTAGAGGGGCAGGAGGTGCAGCCTAGACGCTTCTGGTGGCAATCTGGTGAAAGCACAGGGAGCCACTGCTTTTGAACACTGGGAACCATCACTAATGCAATCATGAGAACCAGTTAGTTCTCAATATAGTCTAAGTCCATTCATGATGGTTGTGGGAATTGCCATTATCTGAAAGTTTGCAGCCATCCAAATTTATATGTTGACATCCTAACTCCCAAGGGGGATGGTATTAAAGGTCCAGGTTGTGGAAGGTGATTAGATCAAGAGGGCAGGGCTCTTAAGAATGGAATTAGTTTTCTTGTCAACAAAATAGGCCCCAGAGATCTGCCCTGCCCCTTCCACCATGTGAAGACACCATCTATGAATCAGCAAGTAGGCCCTCACCAGACAGCATTAAAATCGTCTAGCACCTTGTTGTTGGACTTCCCAGCCTTCAGAACTCTGAGAAAGAAATTTTGGTTATTTAGAATCCCCCCCCCCCAACGTATGATATTTTGTTATAGCAGCCCTAATAGACTAAGTCAGGAATGCACTCCGTTTTCATTTTGAATGGATGTGAGGACATAGTCCGTGGCATTAATTTCCTGTGTGATCTAAACACCTTTTCCAATTCATAAGCATGTTTGGGGATAAATGAAATACTAGAATAGATCAGAGCTTTTGAGCTTTCAGAAGACAGATACTTTTTCAGTATTTTAGGCCCAGGAAAAACTTGTTAGTGGTTCACAGAAGGAAGCAATCTGTAGGTTTCATTCCAGGGAAGAATTCTTCCCTGAACTACCATTTTTGGAAGAGAATTGTCACACCTCTGGCTCTCCAAGAGCAAAAAGTACAAGAGTCTATCATCTACACATTGTGCCTTCCAGCTGCCTGGTGATTTCCCAGGCACTTTGTCTCACTGTACAAATGAGAGCCGCTGTAGCCAAGGAAGGCTGCATCCTGCCATGTCATTCAAGAAAAGCATTTTCTTCTTTTCCTATTTTAACCAGGAAAATGTGACAAAGGTCCGGTTGTCATAATATGTTTCATGACAACTGAATGCTTTCGTATTCATGGAGCTCTTTGCTTGCTTTATTCACTATACAATTCAACCCAGATGGAATTCCTAACGGCATTGGTAGAGTGCTTCCTCATGCAGTAAAGCAAAAGAGGGTTTTAAGGATGAAGGACTTTAAGGACTAACTGCTTTGATAGCTGTGATATCTTTTGAACAAATATATTATATATATAGTTTAATAAAGTTCAGAATATCTGCATATCTATAAATGTTATATTTGGGAACAAAATGGAATTACCACTCCATCATAGCCACAGGGTCTATACTCAAAGCTGTATTGTTCTTTAATCAGGGAAAGTTATACATTTTGACTTACTGTCTTATTTCAGGGTGTGTTTTCATCGTGGACTATGCTCATGTAATGGATCCTCTCCCTTCAATTACAGAGAGACAAACTATTGTCCGTTTCTTTTCCTCAACAAAACATGGTCACAAATAATGAATGAAGTCTTCAACCTTTGTAATTCCACAAATGGATTTATTCACAAAACCAATTACATATTCACATTGCAATTAGTTTCTAATTGCAAGAGTTAAAAAAAACTCAAATCCACATTTTTAATGTGTCATATCTGATAATAAAATACATTTGGGAGATAATGTGTCTATATTTAAACTGAAACAAAATATACAGAGTGACTGTAAAATATCACCAATTTGCTATAATTGTGAATGGCAGTAACTTTACCCTAAGAAAATTCACTGGGTGATTTAATAGTGATATCAAAGGAAACTGACCTTCTTTTCCCTTTTACTTACTTTGTTGATTTTGTTTTTCCTCCTTTCTTTCTTTGTCTTCATGATGGTATGTTATCTAAGAACCACTACGATGCAACCAGTGGGGAATGGAGAGACCACCTGTAGAATATGGGTTACTCAGGGCTCAGTGTATGTGATAATATAATATAATAATGTGTAACGTCTTGCAACTATTTTTATTAGATTTTGAGATTCTTAGGGGCTGGTTTATTTTACTTACTTTTATATTATTGTGTTTATTGAATTGGCTATGAACTAATCTAAATGCCCACTAATTTTTTCTTCCCTGTATATCAGGATTTTAAAACTGTATTCCATGGAATACTAGTTTCAATGAGATTTTATATATATATAATGTGTGTGTGTATACATATACACACACACTCTCACACACATATATATGTATATGTATAATACATAATTATATAAATGTATGTATACATATATATGAGTATATACATACATAATATGCATATATGTATGAGTGTGTGTATATATATATATATATATATATATATATATATATATATATATATATAAGCTGGGGAGCTGAGAGTCCTTTGTTCAAATAACTGGAGGAGATACTATATGAAATAACATAAAATTGCTGCTGTAGTTCTTAGTTTTAACTATGCTTGTATATAATATGTAATTTTAAGAGGATACAGAATATTTATTACTGAGAAGCATTTATTATTATCCCTTATATCTAGTGTTTAGCAGAATATAGTTTAGAGGACACTTTCTTTGGTATCTCAAATTTGGAGTCATTACTGCATCCTTTGGTCTTGCAAATATCTTTGTTCTGCTGATCTCACTCTGTTGAGGCTGCTATAGCAAAATATAATGAAGCAGATAGTTTAAACAACAGAAATTTATTTTCTCACAGTTCTGGAGACTCCAAGTCTAGAATCGGCATGTCAGCATGGTTGGGTCTGGTGAGGGCCTGCTTCCTGACTAGCAAGCAGTCTTCATCTTACAGTGTCCTCCCAAGGCATTTCCTTTGGTGTGTGTGCAAGAAAACAGAGGGAGAAAACAAGCTCTCTACTGCAGCCTAAGATAAGGGCACCAATCCCATCAGTGCAGGGCCCCATCCTCAGAACCACACCTAACCTTGATGAGCACCCAAAAGGCTCCATCTCCAAATATATCACATTGGGGGTTAGGGCATCAATATATGAATGTAGGGGCAAAAGTACATAGTCATTTAGTCTATAAGAGTATCCAATGAAAAATGAGCTAATATTTCAAATGAGCTGAGTAAGATTCTTCCTTCTTCTGGTGTGACATAATAATCAGTTCATCTGTCATGGACAACAACTCTGTCATGAACAACAGCTCTGTCAAGGACCTCCTTAATTTCTTTTAGGAGAGGCTGGCGAGTAGTGTCTTAGCTTTGTCTTCCCATTACTGATCTCCCTAGGTTCTCAGTATGTTTCTTAGGCTCACATATACATTATCCTAGTGGAGAGCTAGTGTCCAGTCCAGCCTGTGCTCAAGAATACTGAGAGAGAAGTATCAGATGAATGGTCAGTAGGATCATACATGAAATTGGAACACATTAATGTCAAGTTCACTTAAATAATGCAAAAGCAAATGCTTAACTTTTTCTTTTACAAAGAACGGAATCTGATGACATCACTTGTGACTTTCTTACCCAAAGGTGATGAATAGGGCAGGAAATAGGCCCAGACTGCATGTCCCTTGGCTTTCATGGCATGACCTGATCTCCTCATCTGAGCGGGCTAGGGGTTGGATAATTGGTAATTAATTCAGATTCATAATCCATCTTTGCCAATTGGGCCACAAAGAGCAGCAGCAAGAAATGGAAAGATGGAATGCTCAGTGACACCACAGCCAGCCTCTGGGAAGGAAACTTCCTCGACTTTGCTTATGGGTGTCGAGGTGTATTGGGAGCACTTTTGTGCAACTTCTTTGTCAGAGACGCTAGAAGCTGGGATTTAATTTTGTAGAGTCTCCTGAGGGGTCTTTATTCCTCAGGGTGTCAGGACAACTCTCACACCACAGGAGGGGTCCTCACTTATTTCCACTTCAAAGGGGCATTAATAATAATCCTCTTTATTACAGAATCCAACCAGACCTTCTGGTGTGATGATTAATTGGGAGGTGTTGTTCTTTGGCTTTTTTTCTTTTCTTTTCTTTTCTTTTCTTTTTTGTTTCCATATATCATGTGTAATCATTTCAATCCCTAAATATAAATGTTCTCTCTTCTAAAAAAAAAAAAAAGGAGGCACAAACAAAAATGTTTTGAAAAGTAATCACTTGTTTAAAAAATGGAAATTGGGCTTCTGTGTTGTGAGGAATGTATGTGCGTAACGGTGAAATTCAACACTGGTAAATGATCTGACTACCTCAAAGTGAAGTTTTTGCCTTCCTACAGTGGCCTTTAACCCTGCCCTTTCCTCCAATCTGAGAAGAGCTGATGTTGATGGAACATATAATGGCCCCTTTCCTGTGTAGTAAAGTCAGCCATAAAGCTTAGTAATTAAGGGTACCAGGGAGGCCCAGCCCAGCAGGCTAGTGGTGTGGCGAACACTTTTAGAACTTCAAACAATATCAAAGTCACTGAGAAAACGGGCCTAGCTCAGTTCTGGTTTGAATTAAGCCTCACTTCCACACGCACTTTTCAAATCCAAGCTCAAACAAGAAAGCCAAGGCCTTCTGGATTTCATTAGAGCCAATTATCTTATCTGTTTCATCTCAGGCCTGACCCTGAGGCTGGCAAACAGCTATTCAGTGCATTTGTGTGGTTGTTGGAGAAAGCCTCCAGTCAGCCATGGCCTGAGGACCTGCTAATTAAAACACCGTTGCCCCCTGCCTCCAGTGATTAAATATTTTCAAGCTTTTGTAAATAATTTTTCCATTCTTTGCCCCAAGCCTCAAAGGTCCAATACATGCAGTAATTTATTTAGTTTGTCAGAGAATACTGTTGGAAATAGGGTCATAATGGAACCTTTGGAAACTTTTATATGTCTTCCTACTTCTGAAAGTGACAGTTTATAAACCAGCCAAATGTGTATACTGTTTCTGATGTAATTACGTCCTAATGGCCTTTCTCCTTTTGAAGTGATATAGTGTGTAACAGGCTTACATTTTGTCAATAATCATATTTCCTCAAATGTCTACATGATATCTAGAGTCAGAATTTAATGAGATCTTTTAAGTCCTGGAAATTTGGTCAAGGTATATTGCCTTTTTGTTTTTTTGCCTGAGGCTGGGTCACAGTCCCACTCTGCCTTCGAAGATGACTGTCAAACTCTTGTGTGCTCTCTGTGACAGGGACCTGCTAGAGAACCACTGAAATTTTTTTTTTTTTTTCCAGCATCAGATTCTAAGAACTCAACTCAGTGACTGATATGGTGATGCCATTTCAGAAAAGAAAACATTCGGGGAGAAAAAGAATTTTTAGAATTAGAATTGTTGGTTAAAAATATTCCCCAGACCTAGTTTATATGGGGAATGTTCTGCACTAAGATGGTCTCTTATAGTTGGACTGTGGGGAAAGGGAAGGCATTAGGGACTGCAGAATCCAGTCACAAACAGTGAAGCCTGCGTGGGCTTGGTAAACACCCCAGGAAGCTACAAGGACTTCCCTGCCTCCCAGGCTCCTGTGCTCCAAATGGCCACGTGTCCCAACGTGCATGTGACTCCAAACCTCTGGAACAAAACAAGACTGAGCAGCTGAGCACAGCCTCTCCTCCCTCATGCCCTGGGCACAGTCGCACAGACTGCACAGAATCGCAGCTTCTCTAGCCAATCCACTCACATTTTATTAGAGGAAAATAAAAAACCCAGAGTTTTGTTTGTTGTTGTTGTTGCTCTTTTTGAAGTATTACAAGAAGAATTTTCTTCGGGCTCATTAGCAACATCCAGTATGCACTAATACACCTATGAAAAAGACCTATGAGACGGAACAGCTCTGCTTCTGTTGTTTTTAAAATGACACTTTGGTCTTATCCTAAATAATAGGCTTTTAATAAAAACATCCACCAAAGGCAAACAATTAAACAATACATAAAGCACCAGGGGGCAACCTCGTGGTTCAGTTACAGTCTGGAGCCATTCCAAAGGAGAGCATGTGGGTATTTTACAAGGAACAATACACTTCTCCAAAGATATTATAAAACAACAAAATTTTAAATTGGGCCACATAAGCCCTTCTAACTTGGTATAGGATTTTATGGTCAGCCCTGGCAATGGGATGATTTCGTTAGCTTCTGATTTCTCCTAAAGCATATTAACTTTACCAAATCTTACATATCACTGTGATTTTAAAAGGAAGACAAAATAATAATTTGTTAAAAGTTTTTTTTTAAAAAAGTTGACATTGACAAATACAGGCAAGTGATGCTTCTTTCATATTAATTAAACATTTTTCTTTTGGATTCTAGATGTAATCATTTGATTATCATTTATTGTCACATCCTCCAAAAGTTAAGCTAAATGGAACATGTTAGCAAACTTGTGGCAGACTTTGGTTCTCTGAATAATTTAGAACTTAATCTCTTAATTTAAACGGAGTCATAAAACACAACACCCACCAGACATTATCATTTTTGCCTCTAATGTCATTATAGTTATTGGAAATAAGGCATCACTAAATAATTTCTGCAATGATATTTTCATCATAAAGACCCTGGACATAAAAGATAACTAGTACAGAAACTTGGAGAAAGGGAAGGACTTGAGTGTATGAATTAAATCAGAGACCCAGTGGGGCAACTCTAATATCTAGGAGACTTTTTCAGAAACTGGAAGTACAAAATGAGGCATCAAACTCTTTGGGTTACAAAACTTTTAAATGAGAAACCTATTCCTGTTTTTTTCTTGCTCTTGGTTTCAAATAAACTCCCCTTTGTTTCTTTGCCCTTGGCTACTATTCCAGTAAAACTGTTTGTTTTTGAAATTCAGTCCATTTCAGTAACTCCATTATTGCCTTAAATTCAAGAAGTTATGTACCAACTAAAAATATACAGCAAATGAACCAACATTTTGTTTTCAAATGAAATGATACATTTCTTTACATAATAATACTTAAATGGTCTTTCTTTCTTTCTTTCTTTTTTTTTTTTTTTTTTTTTTTTTTGATATCAGGGATTGAACCCAGGAGGTCTTACCTACTAAGTCACATCCCCAGCCTTTTGTTTAGAGATCAGGTCTTACTAAATTTCTGAGCTTGGCTTTGAACTCACAATTCTCCTGCCTCAGCCTTCTGAGCTGCTGGGATTATAGGTGTGCACCACCACTCCCTGCTCTAAATGTTATCCCTTGATTTTTTTTTTCCCTATACGTGTTTGTTTTAAAATGCAAGATATCCTCACATTGAGATGTGGATAGACCTAAAATTCTGCTGAGCTTAAAAGTCGATTAAATCATCTATCTCCTTTCTCCTCCCATCCACTTTAAAAATTGTGAAATGTGAACTCTAATGGCAAGAATGTTATTTTGCTGTCTTTTCCATTAAAAGCTACACAGTTCATAAGCTCATGGCCCTCTGTATGGCTTTACAGCATCAATGCTGTGCTTCAAAATAGAAGATGTTTAGACAGCCAATACCCAGTACTGTGGTGCCCACAAGAAAGATGGGCAGATTCATAACAGATACAAGAATAAGCCATTGCCCTTGTAGAAGAGTGCCAGAGGAGTCTGAATGACTGCATAAATGAGAACAGATGTTCATTTGTAGTTTCATCTCCATAACATCAAATCATTGGGATGAAATATGGAAAACTGAGTTTATCATCCAGATGCTTGATGTCATGCAAGGACTTGAACCTCTCCCTGATGGTCTTGCCCCCAGAAAATGGTGCGAACTTCAACCCTGAACCTCAAAAGTAACATCTGAAGAGGTTTTCAATAGAATTTTCATGAGGATGATTCCTGCACCTGGGAAAGCCAAGTAAACTCCCACTATTAAACCACAATATATATCTAGTTTTCCCAAAAGGGACTAAAATTCTATATGTATAGTATATCAAAACAATCTCTTTTTCACATTATTCATCACCTCAAAAACATCTAGTTATAGTAAACTTAAGATATAAAATCATGAAAAAAGAAAAAATTATTCAATTTTGAGAACACAACTTAAAACCCCAAGTCACTGAAATTTGGTTAAATGTTCAATGAGGATAAGTGACTCTTATTTGGACCAGAGCTTTATCTTACCAATAAATGAAGCAAATCTGCAAATACTTATTGGAACACTGAAAAAAAAGTGTGACTTCATAATTCCTTCATTATATTTATCTTCCATTCTGAGTATATCATATCATAAATAACTACACAATTCCATTATTACTAGATGAGATAATTTAAGTTGATGAATTGATCTGAGCTGTTTGACAGTCCAAAAGATCTGCTATTTCTAGCCTAGAAATCTTCACAGTATGTCATGAAAAGATTTCATTTCCTGCTATCTCAGAATACTGCACATATGTTGGGAGGATTTTGTGCAAGGCAAGGGCTTTATAATTCAGTGTTTCATCTTAAAAATAAAAACAAATCATTCCTGGGCACACAAAGGACCTGCTTATAAAGAAACATTAGGGAAAATAGTTAATTAAGCATAACAACTCTTTTATTTAGTCCTTAATATTTGATATCAAAATTTCTGAAAAAAATTGGCTTTAGAACTACTCTAAGGCAGAAAAAAATTGTTTTATGGTTGATCTAAACTTTTAAAATACTAATAAAAATAAATAGTAGCATTTGAACTACTTATTCACTGCACATATCATTTGCTTTTCAAAACTTCGGGCACTTCAAGATACTTCCTGGACTTTTTACCTGACCTCTATACTGTCTAATATCATATCTCTTTGATGCTCAGCTCAAAAATCAAGTTTGCAAGTTTCCCAAGGAAGACAGGTGTGCATGAGATCAATTTACTCTAAGGGTCAAAGAGCAGAAATTCTAAGGGTATCTAGAGACACACACCTATAGAAATTGTAATTTTTTGATGAAAATTGGTACAATATGTTACACAGATGAGAGAAGAAAAAAATGTTCTTAAATTATGTTTATTCCTGAAGCTAAAGAACAGATAGAGCTGACAGTCTTCTAATATTTATTCCTTTGGATTTTTTCCTTGTGATGTTTTGATCAAATATATTGAAATATTGCAACATGATGCATATAGAGAATAGAATATGGATAATGAATAGAATTGTAGCTCACACAGCCATAAATTCATATGTATTCCTTGTTATTGAAATAGAATATTAATAGATGAAAGTCATTATTGCTTTGTTCCCAAGATTGATTGACGGGTTCAGATTTGAGACCCACATCTTATTTATTAGCCAAGTCTTTCAGAAAGAGAAAATGTGGGCTTGATTTGTGAGCTATGATAAATGGTCTGGGAAAGATGGTAGTCAGGCCAATTTGATATGTACAGTATTTCATATTGGCAAATTGTTTCAAGAAATTCTACCCTCTTTCCCCAAATGTCTTGGCCATCTTTGGGAAAGCGTACACTATCATGAGTATAATATATTTGCTTGTCACTAACAATTGAGAGTCCTTTCCAAGACTTGGAAGCATCAACCGCAGTTCTCGTAGACAAAACAAGACCCCAAATCATTTGACAGTATTGAGTATGATTCTTAGATGACAACAAATCATTCTTTATTTCAAAATTGGATCTAAAAGTTCATTTATCACTTTGTATTGTATTTAAAATTTTAATTTGGTGTTTCTGAAGTTTAATCACATACCCTTACAAAAAATCTAAATGCATACATAAGGAGGAAATATTTCTTTTAATAAAGATGGAAAAAATATATTTCCAATTGTAAATAGAGTGGTGATCAGAAGGAAAAAAATGTTTTAGGGATTTAATGGGATAGGCTCTCTTCTTCTGTCAGATGAGGAAAAGGCACAAGAGTGGCTTGAAGATATTATATGAGATAAGAATGATAAAAAATCTAGGAAGGATTTTTCAGTTTTAAAATAACATCACCAATTTAGATATTATTTAGATGTCTAAGCCAAATGATGGACAGGTTAACAGGCATTTGCAAAGGATTTCTCACCATATTTTTTTGTCACCCGATACCCTTTATAGAGGAACCACAATTTGGGGCCAAAGAGGACTGACACTTGCTGCCACAAACCACTAGTCACCATTTACCAGCTATGTGACACAGATCTACTGGCACTCAAAAGGTTTAGAATTTTTATCTGTAAAATAAGAACACTTAAGAACCTTTCAAGATTTTTAAAAATAAGCAGCTAGCAAAAATTAAATTCTCAGTGAGTGTCCTATATTATGAGGTCATTATTAACATTATAATTTTTAACAATGGTATTGTTTTCTATTCATTTAACATGAAATTACACTAAAGTAAAATAAGAAAAATAACCATAAAAATATTTATTAAGTGGCCCTTATCAAAAGAGAAAATTTAAATATTTACTTATGATCCCATTTTATTTCTTTGGTAGATGAGAGACTCTTCTTTTTCAGTCTATGTATATAGCAACAACATTTGGAAGTTAGTCTTTTAAAATTAATTATAATAATGATGATGTTTGATAAAATAATAATGATAAAACAATAAAATATTGTACTACTTTATTTGCCTAGACCCCAAATTATCTACCATCATTGTATGGAAGAAACCAACCACCCTTGGTACACTGTAGGTTGACCATTACGAACTAGCTGTCTGAGGAGCATTTGCTCTGTAAATATGACAAAAAACTCTATTCTCCTCTGTTTGAGTTAAATGCACATTTTTTATTTTTACCAGAAGCAGGGGAGGAATTATGGAAAGCCATGATTTCTATTTTAAAGACTGTCTCAGGAACAAAATTGGTGAACTAAAAACAGACATGATATCTGGTCTGTTTTCCAACCATTGTTTAATAGATTAGAATTTTTTAGTGTGTGTACTATAGCAAAAAAGTATAAGCCAAAGACAAGATAAAGAGTTACAGGCTGGTTGAGTTATTTACATGCGCTCAAAGTGTTCAATGGTTTAGTTCTGTAGCAATAACTCTACCCTTATAAAAATTCTAGTTGGTTATATGGCTAAAGTAATTTAGCAAAGCTTGAACTCATCACATTTGACAAAATAGAGATACTTCATAAGCTGATTAAAGGAAAAACAGGTGGTTTACAATGAAAGCATCAACTTTTTAATTAAATTTTTATTTCCTGGATTAGACAACTTTCTTAAGTCCAATTTTTCAATTGGCACCCTGGAAACCTCAGTGAAATTGAATCATTCTGGTTCAGTTTTGCCCTGAGATAAATTTCTCTGAAGAGCTAAAATAGATCCTTTGCCTTTTGAAAATCTTTATCAATGAAAAAAATACTAACTAAATGATTCTTATATTATGCCATTTAGGGAATAATTACAAGAAAAATATGTACATATACAGAATAGATGTAATTTTTTCCAAGTATTTTCTATCTATAGTTGTGTGAATCCACAGATATGGAACCCATCTGTGGCTATAAGGGGCATGTAACTGAACTTCTTTTTGGAAATTGAAAGGCTACATGGGGATTGTCATTCATTCATTTACTCAATCATTTATTCATTCAATAAAATAGGCATAATTTCAAGGAGTACTATCACCTGACTTCTGAACTGAAAATCACTGCTTACCAAAACAAAACAAAATTAAAAAGTTTTTTTAAAAAACCACAAGGGTTGGGGTTGTGGCAAAGCACTTGTCTCACACATGTGAGGCACTGAGTTAGATCCTCAGCACCACATAAAAATAAATAAACAAAATAAAGAAATACCCAACCATACTTTAAAAAAGAAAAGCAACCCTTCAAGATGTTTTCCTTATTAAATTTAATTAGAAGTATGACATGTACTGCTGTTTCTTACCCACTATAAATGAACCATGTGAATTGTCATATATAAATGATCACTTTAACATTTGAAAGACCCTTACAGACTTAGTCTTTAGGGGAAAAAAATAACATTCTGATGCTCATCAAGGGATCATGAAGAATTTAAAACCATTGGAACAATCTTTTGAAATGATGGGGACAGAGACTGCTGAGCAGGCATCCAGAAGAACAGCTGTTGAGTAAAGAGAGGGCATCTGACATCTGACACTCTTACAGTCAAATGAAGGGACATTCAAAGTTGTCTGTAAAGCTGACTCCTTGAGAGGTCAAAAGAGGTCATGATAGGTCGTAAGATATTATGTAGTTTCTTCAGGCTTTTCTAGGTTTACTTAATACTAGAGCTTTCAATACTCCTCTTGTAGTTAGCATCATCTCTCATCTTTGACTAATTGAACCGATATTATTGAATACCTCTTTTTTTTTGTTTTTTTGGCCATGCTGTGCATGAGGTATCCATGGGTTAGGGCAGGAGGCAGTGGGGCACAAAGGTCTTACATTTTGATAAAATTCACTGTGCTTTGGCACTCCTGAGTATTTTAAGTCCAACAGTAGGAAAGCAGCAATGTGGCATGGCAAAAGGAGCACAGTTTTTAGATCCATAAACTGAGTTCACATCATGGCTGTTCCAATTCATGGTTCTGTGATGTATAGATAGAAAGCATTTTGGAGTTACCCATAATGCCTATGAAGTTTCCAATCTAGGACCTGGCATGTAAGACCTCAATAAATATAACCATTATTCCTTTAAAATATGGTAACCTTGGAAACATATTTGATATTGTAGAATATTTTTAAAACTCTCATGAAAAATTTAAGTATACCCTTCAATTATTTCAGGGATGAATGACAACTGCTTGGAAAAAATAAGAAGTTATCTGAAATAACATAAAAATCATCTTTAAAGCTCATAGCAAACATGAAAATGTTGGCTTGCCAACAATTTTACTTTTATCATAGAAAAAGCATGTAACAGAAACCATATATATGATATATATGTCAATTTTTGGCTAGTAAAAGAAGTAACCATCTTATATCCCACTATAAATGTAGCTTTACAGACAATGAAGCTTCCCTTCCGAAGATACTTATCATATTCTAAAAATTATTAAAAAATAAGAAATTAGAAAATTCATTGTTTACTCCCTACCTCCATTTCCTGCACCCACACACACAAACACACACACACACACATGCCAGAATGATCTTCCATTTTAATGCTGAGAAACAATGATTGTATTAAGAAGGATGAATGTGTTAGTTCTTTATCGCTGTGACAAAGTACCTGGGATAATCAACTTAAAAAGCATAAAGGTTTATTTTGGCTCATGATTTCAGAGTTTTCAGTCCATGATTCCTCAGCGCTATTGCTTTTGGCCTATGATGAGGCAGAGCATCATGGCAGAATTCACTTGGGAGAAGAAACTCCCAATGTTATGGAGTCCAGAAGGAAAAAGAGAGAAAGGGGCTGGGGTCCTAATATCCCAGCAAGGCACATACCCTCAACTGACTTAACTTCCTTCCACTAGACTCCACCTTCTACAGGTTTCACCATCTCCCAATATTACCATCAGCTGAGGACCACACCATTAACACATGAACCCTTGGGGGACATTTTCAAAAGATATCAGTAGGCTTATACAATAATACTACATCAAAAATTATGGGAAATCTATCTTACAGACAGACAGACGATAATCATAGACAAAGATGGGTAAAAGACTTTACGAAATATGATCCATTTTCCTTCCATCAATCTCACCCTCATGCCCTTGAGGCAACAAAGAAAGAATACTTCATAACTCTTGTGACTCCATATTTTTCAGTGTATCCTCTCTGCCTAGTGTGAATTTCTCCCTACTCTAATTCCCCCCCATAAACTCCTACTCATACTTAAAACACAGGTTGAACAATATTTGATGAAGCCTTACCTGAAATTTTTCAGAAATAGTTATGTATTTTATTCTGTCTATGCACTGCTATTCTGTCTAAGCACTGCTATTCCTTAGAACAATAAATACCACTTCTATAATGATCCCTGGGAGCAAAGACAGTTCTGAATTCCAAGTGCTGACCACCATGCTTGACAGACATGTTCAATGAATATTTTTTTGAATGAATGCCTTATTTTCTTGATTCTTCCATAAAAAAATTCACAGGTATTTCTGAGCATGAACATTGAATAGCAGATATAATTTAAAATTAATAGGATTATTATAGTTTAAATCTGGAATAACTATGAACACACATACACAAAACCCAGCAATTCTAAGCTTTTACAGTTTAGTGTAAATAATGACACTTTTCTACTTAAATTCAAGTACTACTTACTGGGGAGTTCAGAAAATTTTGCTAATATAAACGGTCTACATTTCAGGCCCAGAGATGTGCTGTTCTTGAGGACAGCCACTTTTCAGGAAAATGTAATTTACTTACCATTTCAATTAAAAAGCAGTATTGTGCACTTATATCTGTTTTCATATTATTTAGTAAAAATTATTGTGTTCATTCACCATTCACTTTCTAATATGAGAAGTAACAGGCACAAAATATAAACTGTCCTTCACTGTTGTGCATACACAATACATTTTTATATAAAAGCTATGTCACAAGTAATATTACAATACCAGGAAATCTGATCTGTATTATAGATCAATGGATATGATGTTATGCTATAGTGAGACTAAGAATTAATTCATATCATTCAAGTTACCAGGTTAACTTGGGAAGCAGACAAATTCATACATCATATGTATTCAAGTCTATTCTCTGATTCCTTTGAGACATCGTGATGGTTTGGATATGAGGTGTCCCCAGAAAGCTCCTGTGTTAATAATGCAATAGTCAAAGGTTGCTGATTAGGTTATGAGAACAGTAACCTAATCAGCCCATCCTCATTGGAATAGACTGACTGGGTGGTACCACTGGGCAGGTGGGCATGACGAGAGGAGGTGGGTCACTGGGAGAATTGCCCAGAACGGTTCATCTTTGCTACAGACACTTCCCCTGTCCTCTTTGTCTCCTGACCTACATGGATGAGCCGTGGTCCTCTGCCATGCCCTCTGTCATGATGTTCTGCCTCTCCTTGGGCCCAGAGCAATGGAGTCAGTACACTATGGATTAAATCTCTAAAACTGTGAGCCAAAATAAACTTTTCCTCCTCTAGGTTGTTCTTGTTGGGTATTTTGGTCACAGTGAAGAAAAGCTACCTTACACAAAATAATATTGTTTGTGAAGTTCCAAATATAGGAAAAGAAAATTTATAACACTTAGACCCCTATTATTTCTTAATATAATATTCAGATATTTTACTGCTAATTAAAGCAAAATATCTTCCTACACAACCCAAGTTTACATTATTTCAGCTCTTTTAAAATAAATATTGTAGACATTGCTGTGTATATTTGTTTCCCAAATATCTATAATGTAGGTAGAATTTTCCTTTCTATCTTCAATACCAAGCCAAATATATTTAATTTAAATGCATCTTTAGAGTAACTAAATAGTTACTGTCACTTTTCCTGGATGACTTTTCTAATGGGAAGTCATCTTTAAGTGAGAAAATGAAGTAAGCATGACACATAAGACAGTAGAATCCCATTAAAATTACATATATTGGAAAAATTTCCCATTATTTCCCAAAGTCTCAAATACAATATTAATAGGATTTTAATTCTTGGGAATTTATAAATGGTAAATTTCAAAACTCTGAAGTTCTCATATTTCTTTTCATGCAGTTGTTTGCTTTTACTTTTAACTAAACATCTAAGCAATTAGGTATTACCGACATGCTAAAATCTCCTTCTAAAATCTTGCCAGCAAGGCTCATATTGACACATTCTGACATTTCTTCTTAAAACAGACACCTTTCCAAAGACCGAACTTTTTAAAATTTTTAACTGCCCTTTCTTAAGTTACATTTCTAAAAAAAAAAAAAAAAAAAAAGCATGTTTAAATTATTTTTTAAAATTCTTTGCTTTCAAAGAGAGAAAAAGAAAGTAGCAGAATGCATTATGGATACATTTCATTTACTCCATAGAAACTGAAAACAGCCAATTAATTGGTTAATGTCTTAATGTGAGAGGGAAAACATACAGAAGTCATTAACTCTACCATAAAATGAGATAGCCACGGCCTCTGTTCCTGAGGTAAGCTGGCTCCTCAGAACGAGGAATGCCAACCTAGCTGTGTAAAACAGGGATCTGAGTCCAGTGGAGTTTGGGAAATACCTGTTCAGCACAGTTAAATAGGTAGTGAAGGACTTTTCAGAATATTTAATATGCTAATGTCTATTGTAAATCACGTCATGTGTTATAATAGGCAGAATTTTCCAGACAGAACTATTTAAAAATAAAGTCTTTGCGCCCTTTCTTTGAGGGAATTGGAGAGTATATGTCTGGGCCATTGGCCAATATACCTGCATAAATACAATTAGGTCTTGATATACTTTTTTTTTTTCTTACACATAGTCCTACATAGCTTTTAGTGATACTTCACCTTACTTAGAAATTTATGTTTCTCTTTCACATTTGGTGCTGTTCCAATGGACATTTGTTTTCTAATTGGTCATTTTCAGAAAGAAAGAAGTACCAACCTGAATGCCTCAAGGTACTCCACATCTCCCATGGGGGGATCAAGGCCACCTGTCCAGGCAATATTTATATTGTAGCCTTCTCCAAGGCCTGTCCCAACCTGGGAAGAGAAAAACACCAGAGTAGGTAGAGAAGAGGGCAAAGGGAAGAAAGCAAGCAGAGAGGAAAAACAAGCACATGGGACCTCTTGAAATAAACATCAAACAACGTGTCAAATCAGCCCAGCCTGGCTTGACAACCAGTGCTCTGGGTTCTGCACTTGTTCTGCACTGGATCTTAGTCCTGTGGGACAATTCAGTAATCTCATGTAATTTAAAACACCAGCAAAGGACAAGAAAATTAGGGGTAATCATGCAATGTAATTACCTGAAAGATACAAATAAAAGTGGGGCTCTAAAGAAATAAACCGAACCTCATTTGGGGCTCCACTGCCAGGGAAAAAGTTCCCTTCATCATAGCGATGGAGTGAAATGTACAGGATGCTGGGGTCAGCATAAAAGGCCTGCTGTGTACCGTTTCCATGGTGAACATCCTACAGGGAAAAGAAAACAGATGACACATACAGTCATGTCTAACTCTGCATGGAGACAACCTTTCTGATTTCTAGTTCCCTGTCTTCCTACCCCACCCTCCTTCTCATTTTCTGTCTTCTCACTGTGTCCCTCTCTTTCTTTCTTCCATTCAGCCTGCTTCCACACCACCCCCTTTACTTCCTGAACTTTCAGGCAAATTACCCTTTAATGCACTCATTTTTTAAACTGGCTTCTAAAAATCAGGAAACCACAGCGAGCATGCCCTGGAGACTCCAGATGAGCAGTCATTGAAAAAGCCCAGTCCTTTGGTACAATTAGATATTTATACACCGGCCCTTTGTACTCTTTGCTTCAGTGATGGAATCTCGCATCCTGTTTTATGGAGGAATTTTATGACTTATTAACTGCCAACAGTTCATAACCCCTCAGGCTTAATTAACTGGCCTCATTGGCCCCTGAAAAAAAGACTAATGTTTAAACTACAAACTAGTATTTTGCAGAAGGATCTATGGCTTACAGAGCATTTTCGCAATTCTTGACAGAACACTAAACATACGTGTATGCATTGATTTGCCAAGTCCCACCATTAAGGTCAAAGGCTTTGCAACCAGCTGAATAAATTGGCTTTCTTGAAGCATTCAGTTCGGTTAGCAATCCCTCAGCAGTTAGAGTCACTTCAAAAGAGGTGCCAGATGCAAAAAAGGACTTCATACTTCATTTTGGTAAAATTGTGACGGCAAGAGTCAAAGACACAGGGAGTATGAGCTCATTAGCTCTTAAATCATTTGGGCCCAAGCAGAAAGATGGGATGGGGCTTTGTGCAATCTTGTCTAATCTGCTTAATTTTAATATTATATCATGGCTCTCTTCCCAGCTTTCCTCCTGATCTTTTTTTTTCCTTTTCTATTTCCATACCACTCCCCCTTCCAACTAAAAAAATAAAAATAAAAGCCTGTTTCATTAAAATGAATGAAACATTCTTCAGATATTTGCATATGATAATGGATACAAACTTGATAGTTCTTTTTTGTTGTTGTTGTTTTAATATAAACAGGTCAGAATTAATACAAGAATGCAAAATAAAACTTACAGCATTTTTTTAAAAAATGTCTTTAATGTCTTTACAGGTATTAAGAACTACAGTTAAATGCTTACTATCTTTGGAACAAAAATAAAATAGAACACTCTAAAATGATGATAATCTATGCATTAGGGTTCAGGCAAATATTATTGCTATGTCATTAACCTATAAAGTATATAATTTCTGGTTCTGTTATAAAAAGTTTTGATAATTTGCAACTACATGTTTTACATTAGTAAGAATCACACTATTTTTTAAAAATAATTCAAATAGTTTTGAAGTGAGGCACTATACTAAATATGTTGCATGAATTATTTATTGATTATTATGGTGTATGTGGTATTAGCCCTAATTTAAAGAATAAGAAAAATGACAGAGAGTTTCAGTAATTTACTAAGAGGATATAGAGAGTAAGCTGGAAGACAAAGTCTTGAATTCATTTCTTACTCTAAATGAAAAATTCTTAATTATCACAGTTAAATTCAGACCCATTTTCTCTTTGGTCCTCTTGGCAAATTTGAAAGGTGAAGTCATTGGACATTATTTCTCATTATTGAGATTTATTTAACTTGTCTCCACTCCATCCTCTAGCCTGGAACTGCTTCACTAGACACTACCAAAGCCTCCTTTTGGTATTTTCTGAAAACCTACACTGAGCCTGTCATTCATACAGTAGACATACAATGATTCTTTCCACCTTTTGTATAGCATGCCTACCCCAAATTAACTAAAAATCATAATATTAGGGAAGATATGGATCATCTCAGAAACTTATTCCAGCTAAAGACATATACATCAGGGGGAAAAAGTAACTTACTGAAAATATATTAATTCCTGGATTTCTAAATATTCAAAGAAAAGGAAGAGATAGTAAAATTATTTCCTTCATGGGAACAAAAATGAAACAATTTAACCCACAACAACTTTTGTGTTTGCTACTAAATATCTAGTGAATGGACCAAAAAAACCTTGAAAAATAAGTGAAAAGATGTTTCCATTTCCTTAATACAACAATAATACTTAGGGTTGTAAATGTATATGCAATTGGCAAATCAGAAAAATATTGCTTTGATTGCTCTTGTTTCTCTAGGAACATTGAACAAATTTATTTTTAAAAGGTCAAATAAAATGATAATTTGAGATATAAAATTATGTTTTCTTGAAAAATATTTGGGTACTTATTAGTCCATACTCTTCTAAAGAAATACAATCTTGTTCACAGTGTAATAAAGGTTTGAACTAACATTCTTCATTAAAATACACAGACCCATTCTACTATTTGAGAAATCCATGATTCTGTATCATAGTCATTAAGTATTTAGAGAATAAAGTTAAATCCAAGTATGTTTTTTGTTTTGTGTAACAACTTACAGTATAACTTTTAAGATGTCTTTATTTTTTCAGTTTTTATTGCTATAAAGTATTCATACAAACCACATGCATACATATACTCAAAATAATCTGAGACCTGTTTCTTCATAACAATAAGTATATACTATATATAGACTAAGGTAGGAAAATTATTGGTGCTTATGAAAAATTATTATATAAATGAAATAAATTGAATCATTAAAAACCTTAAAATAAACCATGCCTCTCAGATCTGCTGGGAAATGCGAAAACTTATCTCTGGTTAAAAAAGTATACTGTAAAAATGGATTCTGCACAAGAAGTTAGAACCAATATGTTTTCAATTTTATGTCAAAATAGCTTTGAATACATCACATATTCTACCAGCTAATGTTATCACTCAAAATTATTTAGTGCAAGGATTTGTAACAAAGGTCTAAATGTACTTGAACAAAAATGGAATTTCCCCAACTCTAAGGACACTTGTAGTAGCTATTCTTTCAAAAAAAAAAGAAAATCTAACAAGTATTATTTTCTAATTAAAAGTCACATTACCCAAAAGCTACATGAGTCTTGTAGACAAATCTACTTCTAGGATATAGCCTGAACACAATGGCCAGTCTCGAATGTGTTAAAAAACTGTTACACCTGCTCCCCCTCCATAGAGTGAATGTTTTTAGATTCTTTCCTACAAGGAGAAATGGAATGAATGTCCTTCACACACCAACTAGAATCATATCTGCCCACAATGCTCAATGCATTTGAATTTGGCTGTGACCCAAGATAGGGAGTGAATTAAGAACTCTGGTTCTGTATTTACTAGGCACATGAAAAGCCCCAGACTAGCTGTTGTATAATGGAGTAGCCCTACTTTTTGTTGGCTCTAGAATGTGTGGAGCTAGTTTACACCCACCAGCCAACATTAATGACTCTGGATGTGCAGGAATGAGGCTTTTCCACCACTGGAGAACCTTCACCCCGTCTCCTTTGCAAACTCACAGAATAGACCTGTCAGCCAGAGAGAACGGATGTCTCAGAGCCACGTGGCACTTTAAAACTTCCTTCTCCACAGCTGGAAGAAACAGGAATTTCCTCAAAGTAGCCCTGCAGCTGCAGAATTTGGAAGACTTGAAAGTAAGATATGGGGGCTGGTGGTGAGCTCAGAGGCAACCCTTTGGACAGAACTTCATACATTTAGAGAATTTGAAACAAAAACTTCTCGTCTGATACAGCCTATTGGGAAATCAGCATCCTTTATGATTGGATAATGGAGCAAATTTATAATCAAAGGCCAGCAAGCTCACAGGAAACTACTTGGAGCTACCAAATAAATTATTTTATAAATTGTATCAGATTATCTCCAGCAGTCTTTTATTCCTATGTTAACGTACAAAAACAAAACTTTACATGTAAATCCTCTGAAGTACAAAGTATCCGTCTATCATAAGATAGGCATTTAGGTTACAATTCATTGTTTTTGAGTTGGATATCACAAATGTGCTTTCAAAAGGGACCCTAAACATTTATTATCTTCATAGAACCATAAAATGATAACAGAAAATTTTCAGAAAGTAATCACTGAAAGACTCTTAAGAATAGGATGAATAGCTGATCAATCATCTTGCCACATAATGTGGACAAATTTAAAAAGCTTAGCAATTTTATTTATTTTTCTTTTTGCACAATCTTTGGTCTTCATCTACTATCCTCTTTTTCCATTTCTGGTCTATCTTTCTAGCATAGAATTTACAGTACCAAGAGCATACTAATTTCTTCAAATGTAATATCCTATAATTCATACAAAACTAGTCATAAATTACTTAAAATGTCCTTTTTGTATGAATATGGTATGTCCTTATTTTTGCAAAAATTTTAAGACCTTGCTGCTGCAGTATATCTAGGTCTTCAACACATTTTTTAACAGGGAACTGTGACCTACACTAAAACGTATGCATGTTTGGAAAATGCATGGAAAGCTAGGCTTCGATATTCTTTGCATAAAACTGTACACAGGAGGGATACAATACCGAGTGTGAAAAACATCCATTTCAACCAAGCACTAGAAATGGTTATCTATCTTCCATTCCTTTTATCTTCATTTTAACTTAACTAAGTATTTCTTCACATGGCTTTGTTTGTGCTCTCTCAACCCTTTGGTGTGCCTGTTTAACTAAATCAGAGGGCTGGAGGGTGAGGCCACGACTTCCAATAAGATTTAATTATGAGTGCAGATATGAACAAGATTTAGACTATTAAGCCTTGCACTTCAAAAAAACCTTTAACATATTTTGCCTTTAAATCTTTTATCACCTGCAAAAATTAATTAAGTGCAGATGTAGCAGGTTCGGTTTGGATGCCAGGGTTCATTTCCTGTCTATGCCTTGTCAGACAACCTATTACACCTCCTCGTGAACTGGAGGCAAACTGAAAACGGGGCTCATAAATCACCATTCAGCCCTCATTCGCCCTTTCCTGGATTGGTCCTTTTTTGTATGGGGCAGATCTCCAGCTCATTATTCATGAATATACTTTAGACAACATGCCAAGTGTCATCTGCATTTAAACAAACCATTTGTTAAACAAATTATAACTATTGTGTAAGAATGCATCAGGTTAAAATGCAAGACTAAGTTACTGCCTCTGACTTTTAATCATTCAGAGTTCCTGCAGGGAGTCATCCCAAACTGGCATCTGAGATCTGAGATCTTTTCAGAAAAAAATGACATGCTGACTTGTTTTAATAATACCACTGTTGCACAACAAGCGACAATGATTGCTAACCAGGGGAAGTGGCCAATTGGTTACCAAAGCAACAGCATTCTTTCCAGCACATCTGACTATTTAAAGTCTATATTCTGTAGGGAAAAGTAAATTCAGGTTCTGTTGGGTTATTTTAACTGTGGAAGTATCAATTCATTTAAGGATCATAAAAGTTGCCCTGATCTGCGCCTTCTTCTCATTAAATTGCAGTTAACACCATGAAAGTGAAACGTGAATGTTTATGGTTTCAGAACTGCAATCCTGAATTTAATGAGTTTCCACATTCAAAGGAAACACACCCTTCAGTTGTTTGCAAGTGCTAAAAGCAAGACAACCTAACAGAGAAATACAAATCCACTTCCTTTTATCTAGAGTCCCTGGAAACGCAGCACTGGCCAGGAATACATACCAGATCTACAATCAATATCTTGCTTATATTTAGTTGGTCTCTCAAGTATTTGGCGGTAATTGCAACTGAATTAAAAAAGCAGAACCCCCTGTGGAATAGAGAAGAACAGAGAAATAAGAAAGCAAATCATCCAGGAAAACCATTATAAATAATGTTCAGAGCATTTTTTAAAATGCTATATGATCTCTGAAGCCATAAATCTGCTTCTGGGAGTACCTCGCAAGATTTTTCAGTCCATCTGCTAACAATTAGAGGCTTCAGAAACATGCATGGGGCAGGTGACCGCCAGGAACCGTGGCGCTTGGAGATGGGCAACAGTTCCTGGTACTTACATGGCTGCGGATTCTTCAGCGTGATGGCCTGGGGGCCTCACAACAGCAAACCCATTCTGTAAGAACAAGACAGGTTTTCAGTGGCCAGATATGAGGGGCTTGCTTGGATCTCTACACCCTACAGAACATTAGGTACACACTTAAAATACTATCTCTTAGATGCTCCTGATCTTGTTTTCTTGCCCCTATTACCATATTGCAGAATGGATAGAAACAATACATATGATCACACTTTCTCAGATCATGTCTCAAAAAGAAGGCTCCCACAGAGCCAGGGGAAGAACAGAAACTTGGGAGTTATACCTAGCTGGCAGACGTGCATGTCAGCTATTATATTTGCATGATTCATTTTCAAGAACAACTTCTTTCATGACATCAACATCCTACAAAGGGAGAAGAAATTCACTCTTGGTGCAACTTTAGGTCAACGTTTGGAAAGACCTGAGAAGATCCAAAGTGAAAACTTTTTAGCTGGATTGGATTCCTTCAATGATTATTTCCACTTCGATGTCAGCAAAATGATAAATTTACACTCACACACTCACATAGACACAAAAGAAACCTCACAAAGGTGAAAAAGAGAACAATGGAAAGCCCATATTTCTTCCAGTCTATAAATTTAGCTTGGACGACTGCCAAGACTTGCAACTTTATTGGATTCCCTAAGTCAATTTCTAGCCCAAGTTCTGGAATTTTATAAAGAATTCCAGGGCTGAGTAGCAATTGGATCTATCCATGATCAAGGAATGCCTTAACCTACAGATTAGTTGGAATGCATCACAGGAAGCTGAAGTAACTTCAGCATGAAGGCAGGGAACTATAAATCCTTGCAAAGCCAGTGTGCTCAGAAAACTTGGTTGTCTGTTGTGAAAAATAATCATTCATCACATGGTTCACACCACCTTTCACTTAACTATGATTTAAGTAAAATGCTCAAAAGAGAATATTTCTTTAATACATAATCTTTAAACTTTTGAAATAATTTTAATATACCCAAGGGATTTTTCCCCCAATTTTTAACTGTAAGCATGAAAGTATTGAGAAAACCATCTATGCCCTAGGTCTTTAAATATACATACAATTTTTTGTTACAGTGATTAACAATAAGTTGATTTGCTATCTATTTTGGTGTGTGTATATAATGACAATCTCAGAAGCAAATTAGGAATTGCTATGCTTGAATCTGTGTCCTAAAAGTTATGCACTGGAAACTGATCCCTAGTGTAACTGTATTAAGAGGTAAATTGGCCTTGAGGGCTCTGTCCTCATGTGGGAGTGGGTTAGTTAGTGAAGTATTGGGTTCCTGATGAAAAGAATGAATTTGGCTAGAATTTCCTGTATCTTACGTGTGTTGCTTCTCTTTTGCCATGTTATGACTAAGTATGAAAAGACATCACCAGATGCTGACGCTAGGCTCTGAGGCTTCCTATCCTCAAGAAGAGTAAGTCAAATAAACTTCTATTGTTTATCAATTACCCTATCTGTGTTATTTTGTTATAGTAGCAGATAATGGACTAAGACATAAGATAACAAGCTGATTGGAAATCTTGTGAGGTAAGATTACAAGGTTGAGGCCAGCCTCAGCAACTAGCAAGACCTGTTTCAAAATAAAAAGGACTAGGATGTATGTAGTTCAGAGGTACAGAATATGAGAGAGAGAGGAGAGAGAGAGAGAGGAGAGAGAGAGAGAAAGAGAGAGAGAGAGAAGGAAGAAAGGAAGGGAGGGAAAAAGGAAGGGATGTATGAATAAATGACTCCTGGAATGGTAACAAAACAGTCCTTTCTTTTTCTTAAGAACTTTTTCTCTGGCAATAATACATTAATATGGAAGAAATATGAAAGTTAAAGGACTATACAAGACAATCAAGACTGAATTTTTAAAAAAAAATTCCCTATTTTCTTCTTGATCCTTTAATTTTTTTATCTTTACTGGTGCATCACAGTTTTGTATGATGCTGGGATTTGTTGTGACATATTTCCTGTATCTGACACGTGTGGCTTCTCTTAAGTACATGTGCATAATATAACAATATCATTTGGCCCATATCTCTCTGCAGTGTTTCCACCCTCCTCCCCACTTCCTAGCTTTCCTCTGATCTTCCTTTGCTTTTCATGTGATCACCCCCTACCTTTCTTTTTGTTCTTCTCTAGCACCACATATGAGAGAAAACATACAACCCTTGACCTTTTAATTTTGGCTAATTTCACTTAACATAATGACCTCAAGTTTTATCCATTTTCCTGCAAATGATATAGTTTCATTTATCTTTGTGGCTGAATAAATATAAATAATAAATATCCATTGTGTATATATACCACACTTTTTTTTTTTTACTCTAGCTTTTTTTATGTTTTATTTTGAATCAAGGTCTCACTAAGTTGTTTAGGGCCTCTCTAAGTTGCTGAGGCTGGTTTGAACTTGTGGTCCTCCTGCCTCAGCCTCCCTAGCCACTGGGATTACAGGCATATGCCACTGCACCTGACCTATACCATACTTCTTTATCCACTCATCCATTGATGGACACCTAGGCTGGTTCCATAGTTTGGCTATCATGAATTGTGCGGCTGTAAACATGGGTATGCATGTATACCATACTATGACAACTTTCTTTACAGAGGATTTGCATAGCTGGGTCATATAGTGGTTAAATTAAAATTTTAAGATTCTAGGGTGAGACTATGCAGTGCTATTACAGAGAATGGAGAATTCTATAAAGATTATGATAGATGCAATTTAAATCACTGGAAAAACAATAGGATGAAAACAACAACAAATATAAGGCATGAGAAATAGAATTTGCATGTAAAAATCTTAAATTAGCAATATGAAAAATCTTTTATAAATAAATTTAAAATATTACATTTTTATGGGTAAAGGGCAAAGAAGAAAACATCCAGTTGTCAATGATTATAAGAAAAAGTATTCAACTTAACAAATAATCAAATAAATACAGATGAAAACTGAATGAAAAGCCAATTTTTTTCTACCCAGAATATTCAATATTCTAATTGAATATTAGAAAATTCTCTCTGCTGACAAGAGTTATAGCTTATCCACTCATATGCTGCTTGTAGAAGGGTAACTCACATTCTTGTTGGAAAATAATCCACCTGATATATCTGGAGCCTTTAGAAAAACAATCCTATCCCTTGATTTGATGTTTATAGGATTTTTGCCTTAATGGTAACTATGTATACAAGTATTTACGTAAAATTTCATGTCTAATGTATAATTAAATATTGGGAATTATCTAAATTATCTAATATTAAGAGAATGGTTAGTAAATTATGACACATTTATACCAAGGAATATTAGATAGTCATTAAAACTTTGTTAGCTGAACATACTGGCACACGCCTCTAATCCCAGTAGCTCAGGAAGCTAAAGCAGGAGGATTGAAAGTTCAAAGCTAGCCTCAGCAACTTAGTGAGGCCTTAGGCAACTTAGTGAAACCCTGTCTCAAAATAAAAAAATAAAATAAAAAGGGCTAGGGATGTAGCTCAATGGTTAACTACCCCTGGGTTCAATTCCTGGTACCTCCCCTCAAAAAAAAGTTTGTTATAAATATTCAGTGAAACAGAAAGGACTTTATAACATTAATTCAAAAAGTATTAGTGTCAGTAATATATACAATGTTATCTCTGAAGCTAAGGTAATAGATGTGATTTTATTTTTCGTGATGATTTTACATATTTTCCAAATGGTTTTACAAAAATTATGAGTTATTTCAAAGAGAAAACTAAAAAACAAAGAGAAACCCTCGAGGTAGATATTAATGGGTCATACCACAAGAGTTGTATTCACATAGATAGAAATGGATTTTTAAAGGACATTCTGGACAGGGTAAATGCCAGAATTCAAAGAAGAAAGAAGCTTAAGAAAGCATTATGTACAGGAAGTCAATCCAAGTAAAGTTCATGTTGAGAAAAAAAAAATAAAAATGAAATTACATAGGTCATTAGCTGAGTTAAAGAAGAAAAAAAGGGAGAGAGGGGATTTGAACCACACCCCCCACTTTCCCTTTCAGTCATATTCCTTGAACAGAAGTCCGCCTTCCACTTACAGTCTTTTGCTGTGACTGCCACCATTCTGCTAAACTACTTCTAAACTGTTTAATTTTATGTTAAAATGATCTCCTTCCCAATCTCAATAAACCTTTTCTTAGTCATCAGCATCCACTCAAATCTTCTATTGTGCCCCTAGGAACATCCAGTCCCCTACACCTCCAGGTATTCTCTGCATGCACCACTTTTCCTAGCGGAAACCTGCTAGGGCTGCCTCTCCTGCAGTCTGCTCACTGTAGCGCTTTTCTCCAAAACCTCCCAGACCAGCTTGCAGTAAAAGGCAGAGATGGAGTTCTTCTGTTTCTCACTGTTGCTTTGAGATCATAAAACCCACTTCATCCACTCCCAGAACACATTCTTGTAAAACAACAACAAAAGGTTAAGTACTCAGGGAAAGAGAAGATAGAACACAATAAGACGACCGAGAGAGTGCTGGCTAAGGCACTGGAGGTCCCTTGTGCCCTGTTGCTCTAGAGGAGATGTTAGTCTCACCACCTGCAGTTTGGATCCCGTCCTCTCCTACTCTCATTTATCCACCTTCTTTCATCCACATGTTAAATTTATATTAAAATTTCCCTCCCTATTAAATGTCCTTCACTGCTATTCAAATAGGCTCAGGCTCCTACCATTTTGGAGTAGACAGATAGATACACACATGCATCCTAAATCTCATCAATTCCACCAGTTTCCACACTTCTTTTCTTCTTTTAACAGTCACAATTCTGGTACAGATAATTTATCCTGTTTCCTCTCTCCTTCTCCTAATCTCTGTCTCAATCAACCAACTACATCACTAAAGAAGCTCTTACAAGGGTGTCAATGAATCCAGTAATTTTACTCTTTCAACCTACTAGCCCCTCATAAAATTTCAACCCTACTGGCTACTTTTTCATTTATTAAAGATTATTCCTGTGGCTTCTTGATTTCACTCTCTCCTAGTTTTCTTACCTCTCTTTTTACTTCCTAATAAGTCTTCTGTTTATCAATTATTGATGCTATTCAAGGCCACATCTTAGGATTCTACAATTTTAGAATAGATAAATGGATGAATTCAGTGGATACCCATTAGAAGATATTCCATGGATTTATGTTTCCAGGATGAATTTTCCTCTGAGCACAGACCATCATATTAGCCCACATACTTAATATCTTCATTTGGATATCTCAAGGTCATTTCAAACTCAATATATTCAAAATCAAACCTAGATCTTGCCAGCCTTATTTAATTTAGCAATGATATCATGATTTGTCATTGGATCAGTTAGAGACCAATGAAGTTAATTGTCTTTAGTGGTTCCTTCTCCATAACCTTTCTTCATCTCATTTTCTCTCATAACCAATCCCTATAGGTTTTATTACTTAAGTTGATGTACTCATATATGTGCCTATTCCTTGAATATTCTAACTTTTAAATTTCTACCTTTCTTTCCATCATTCCTACAGTAATTATTACTATTGATTTCAATATCCACACAGAAAATCCACTCATGCAGATTTTCTCCTTATCTTTTATAAATGGGTTTTCTGTTTGTAGTCATACTCCTAGACACTGTCATTACCAATAAAAACTTCACCTTCATAATTTCAGTGCCAAACATCCTAATCGATCACTATCATGTCTTTCCAATGAAAACCTCAGATGTACTGGGACTTCCAACCCATTGACCTTATTTAATTTTTGCTGTACACCATTCATCCCACCACCATGTGCAATTTCTTCCTTATCTGGTTGCGACTTCAGTTCCATGATTATATTCACTTACCTTCTGTACTCTGTTACTTTGTCCTTTTCTCCCTAATATCCCCCTGGTATATTAGCCCACTCAGGCTGCCATAACAAAATACCACAATCTGGGTGGCTCAAACCACACAAGTTCATTTCTCCCTTTCTAGAGGCTGAAAGTTCTGGGTCCATGCCTAGCAAGGTTTGACTGGTGAGGGCTCCTTACCTAGTTGAAGATGACCACCTTCTCACTGCAGTCCTCACATGGCCTTTCCTCAGAGCACTCAGAGAAAGAACACTCTGCTGTCTCCTCCACCTTATATAAGGGCACTGGTCCTTATTAAGGTCCTTCTGATCTTAAGTAACCTTAATCATCTCCTTACAGGTCCTATTCCAAACAGTCATACTGGGAACTAAGTGTTCAATGTCTGGATTTGAGTGAGGCACATTAATTCCTCAACATACTTTCAGCTTGTCCCTTTCTCCCTCCAACACACTCCTCTGGTACCATATTGGAAGCAAAGGACAGACCTCCCTAGACAATCCAAATTGCCATCATCTTGGTTGTGGGCTTCCAAGTCTCCAGAACTATGAGAGAACACATTTAAAAAAAAAAAAAACAAATTACACAGTCTGTGGTATTTTGTTTTAGGAGCATGAATGAATGAAGATACTCAGAGACCTGCCAAATACTTCTTCTGAAAACTCATCTACATTTGTGATGATGTACCTATAAGATTAATTGTTTGATTCATTTGTTTTCATTATTGTGGTGAGTATGATCACAACCTCATTCACCAAAGCATTTCTTTTTTCCTTACTATTTTATTTTCTACATTTACATAGTACCCAGCAGATAGCAGTTGTTCAGTAAAGAATGATAAAACTAAATTTGTGAATATATTCTATGCTGAATTTTTTTCTTTTCTTGCTCTCCATTTGTCCAGTCTGGCCTTGGCCAGACCGGTTCTTTAGTCTTGCAAAGGTTCAAATTTTTGCACCCCAGTTATTTGTAGGAAATCACTTATTAGATTTGAGAGTACCTTCTTTCTCAGAAATACATAAAATACTTTGCACTTTATAAATAGAGCATTAGGGTAGCAGAAAGAGGCCTGACATCCTTTGAAAATAAAGACATTATTCTTATAGAAATATCTCTCAGATTGGATTCTGAGCTTTTGACAAGGAATGTGTTTAGTATTTTTCTGTACCCCTTAATGTCTGGTACAAAGATTTGTTGTATTCATACCACATCAACCAGGTTTTTCCTTGGCTGAAGCACATATATTTCTTCAATTACTATTTTTCTTTCTTTTTTGGTGCTGGGGATTGGAACCTAGGGCCAGCCTACCACTGAGCTACATCCCTAGCCTTTCTATTTTTATTTTGAGCTGGGTCTCACTAAGTTGCCAGGCTGGCTTTGAACTTACCATCCTCCTGCCTCATGCTCCCAAGTTGCATCAGTTGATATCTTTCAATGAATCTTTGTAATACTTAATTTTACTCATTTTAAAGTAACAATAATGTACTACCCTTTAAAAAATATAATTATAAGAAAAATGTGCATAATGTACAATAAAAGATTTAATGACTTGGTTTATTTTTTGTTATAAATACTAATGATAATAGATAATGATTTTCATTTTGTGTATAAAGTCTGTTCTCACAAACTTTGGAGAGCATACAGTATTCTTGTACTTTTTCCCTTTTAATTTGTGAACATTGCAGATTATAGTATAAAACCTAGAAATACCATATTATTCAATACAATTTTGATTTCTTTTCTACTTTACCCATTGTATATCTCTTTGATTTATATTTTATTCAAGTTTATGATGACCAAGTAATTAATATAAGTAAATGCATATTAAAGTACTTTTTCTGGACTTATATGAAATTTATGGCAATATATTTTTTGTTTCAATAATCTGATTTATTCCTGTTCAGTTTTATATTTGTTCTAGTCATAAGCATGACCAATCATAGAGTTTCAAAAGTATTTTAAAATCATTTATTTTCTACATTTAAACAGTACCCAGCATACAGCAGTTGTCCAGTAAAGAATGATAAAACTAAATTTAAGTAACCTTTATCATCTCCTTACAGGAGATGATAACAATTAGTAAGTAACATTAACAATGTTTCAAGTACTGAATGTGCTCGCATCCCCACTTTATTGTTTAGATTAGCATATGGACGTTTCTCTTTGGTTTAAAGGGAAGAAATGGTGTGTTCTTTGGTGTCACCATGTGGGGAAATACAGTAGAATATCAGATTACTGTATATAATCTATGTGACATCCAGGAAACAAAAATCTATAATACTGCCCACATATAAGGATTTGAGGAAAAGGAATCTAATCATTTTAGATTAGCCTATTTTTATAACTGATAAAATTTACATTTTTTTCTGGGAAAATTTATCAAAATGTCAAATTTGTTCTTTCATTCCTTATATACACAGTGAAAATTTCCCTAGGCAAATAAAAGAAAGACAGTAAACAAAGTACTGAAACCACTTTAAACATTCAGTTTTTGACTCCACATAAGCTGAGTTTATCCGTGGTCATTATGGGTACAGAAAATTCAGAATGTGAAAATTATCTAACCATTTCACTTGTGTTCATAAGGTTGGGCAGAAGAGATGCACATCCCACGTCCATGGCCATTATGAACCATGGATGAATTTCCATGGTTCCATTACTAATTCCAACCTGAACAGTACAAGCTAGGTTTCAAAATCAAAGAAAACAAGAGTCTAATCACACTGAGAGTGATATAGTAAGAGCACATTATGTACCAGAATCAACGCTAAACACAGAATCTAAAACAGAAAAGCAAAGATGACTTGTATAAACTTTAAGAAAAACAAGGGAACTAGAGCTTAAACTGACACTACCTAAAATATCCAGCCATCCCATTAGTTACTTACTAATTTTTATTTAATTACTCTGGATAAAAGGATAACAGTACAGAGAAGAGAAAGCCTATTTGACCTTTATGAACTGAGAACAAGAGATTAAATGATTGTTTTTCTTTTTTAGAAATATTTATTTATATGTAAAATATATATATAAATTATGATGATTAAATATTATATTCTTAAATTTTTTAAAAATATCTCTCTCTTTTTTAGAAATATTTATATGTAATATATATATATATATAAATTATGATGATCAAATATTATATTCTTACTTAAATTTTTTAAAACATGTTTCTCTCTTTTGGAAAGCTATAAGAACATTAGATAAACCCATACTCTGGAATAAAATGTTTTCTTCATAACACAACTGCCTACTATCCAAAGATTAATTGAGCATATCAGAGAAACTGATTGGGAGTTTGTTTTAAAATTTTCTCTTTTAGTGCACTGCTAATTTAGAGCTCATTAATTTCCTCCCAATTGTAAGTATCACTAGTAAAGTATTTCTAAATGTACCAAAGTATAAATGGGTAGTGAAACAAATGTAACAAAACCAAGCACAGCATAGAAAAATTCTACAGGATGCATTTCCAAGTAAAGATGTGATGGTTGAATTATTACTTCCAATGCATTTGCTGAACTGGAAATTCGTATGCAATGTTTTATGTGGTTGAAATATTTCACTGGAAGCCAACATCCTAGCTATGCCAAAAAGATTCATATTGATGCATCATCAATTGCGAAGATGACTTTAAGAAACAGTCCTTATCTATATATAGGTTGAAGGATTTTTTTAAGGAAAATAGTTGGGAATATTTTAATCTACTTTGATATTAAATGTTAAATGTAGTTACCAAATATGTGCATGTACCCTTTTATTTTGGTTAAAAAAAAAGTGCTGGAAGCAGCCAGAACCTAAAATTTACATGATTATGCTAGCATGGCACAACTTTTGTTCCCCCAATTTGGTTGTCTTTTCCAACTTCTCAATAGATTTATTTTCCATGTATACAAGTCCTTTGCCTGTAAGACAATAATGAAATAAAGGATGCATTTTTCTCAATTAACAGGTTTTTAAAAATTATTCATTGGAATAAACTTCTTATTCTTTATGTGAGGTAGCACAGAGGTCAAGAAGTGAGAAACATGGTAAAGACATAATGGTTTTAAAAGATTTGATTGAATAAAGATCCTAAAGTTCTCCCATTATACTAAAAATTTGTTTTTAAAAATCAGTACTTGAAGGGATTGTGTCATCTGTTGGTCTTATTAGAATTTTTTAGCTGTTTTTGGTGTAGAAGGGAGTGGGCAATCCCATCTGTTCACAGAATTTAAATATACATAATATTGCTCATTTCCTATAGTAGCCTTTCAGTTATAAGAATTCCCCACCTCTATTCAAGTAACATTGAAAAAGTCCATCAAAATTCTGTAGGGCCTGGTGGAACACCTATGACAGTTCACTTGAACTTGATTTGACTATGCTTCCCCAACTGAAACAGTGCAAGTTACACTGATCATAGTGGTATGAAATTCAATTCTTAACCTGAAAATTTTCAAAGGAAATTAAATACAGTGTCCTTGTTGATATCACTAGATGTTTAAGTTTTGGGGTAAGATTGTACAAGAAAGTTGGATGGACACTACCTTCCCCTCCTAGTAGCCTCTGATAATAGATTGGAGAATTTGGATTATCAGAACACAACTCAGGAGCAGAGAAGGACAAATATATTCTCTTCTTCTGTCTTAACCTCCCCCAATTCTGTTTACCTTGTAAGAGTTTGGGTGACAATTGGTTCAGATTCCACATTTCAGGAATAGCTCAGGAAGAGCTATGCTGTTGATGAGCTACTAAATAAGCAACAATATCAATTTGACCATTATGAATGTGACAGATTATCATTTATTCATCATGTCTTATATTGGCTTCCTTCAAGGTCCCTATTGATAATAACTGTAAATTCTTGGCTTATTCCAAATGCTTTCCCTTCAGCTACACTAATTTCTATGATAAAAATGGTTTCACGTGGTTTATATTGTGGAAACATTATGGTGAAAGTTTAATATATCTTTTCCAAGATTTAATTTCTTTGAAATCAAACCTTTCTTAGAAGTAAAAAGAAATGTATATTGTCTATTAAGGGTTGTAGATAGTTGTGAATCTTTATGAGAAAGAAAGGATCACTAGTCAGTAGACATTTCCTAACAATATCTGAACTATTTCTAAAATTTTATATTTAAATTAATAAATTAAGGTGAGTATTTTGGGTTGTCTTTAACTGTAGTTCACTACTATGTGTAATATTTTGGAATATACAAGTTTTGCTTCTAAAACTCATTAATTTTAGCCTTAAAAAAAGAACTTCTGAAAAGACAAGGTTTCCTTAGAATTAATGCTATTAATCTACAGCCGCTAAGGGAAAAAAGTTTCACAAAGAAAGACTGTCTCAATCAAACTAGAATCTGGGAGGTTAAGGGAGGTAGGGAGAGTTGCCAAGAAAACAATAAGGGACATATGGGAATACCATTTTGTTTCTTTGAGGAAGCTCAAGGGAGCCAGGAAAACAGGAGCCTAACATTAGCAGTTTAACTGAATGGTGGACTCCAAAGCTTATGCACAGCTGCCAGCCCCGCTCCCTGAAGACTCCAGAAAGAAGGCGGTTGATGACAGTACTGGAAAAGTTTTTAGGAAGCCTGGCATCTGTGGTCCATAATGCCCAGAGCCTTGAGCCTGGCAAAGCTGTGGCTATAGATGGGTCTAAATGGATCCGTGAAAAACCAGGCTCCTGGTAGGAAGGAGATGAGGCATCCGATGCTGCTTATATTACATGTAATTTAAGTTGAGCCTTTTATGAAAATAATAACAACGGATCCACTATGAAGAAGGTTTTGTTGTGAGGGAGGAAGTCATCAGGATGTGGATCTTGGTAAGGCAATAATAACCCCCTGAAAGCAATTTGTTTAGTTTATCAATCAGTGGTTTCATTTGACACAAGGCCCAACAACAATTCAATTGGCTGAGTTTTTTGAAATATGACTGTTTTTTGGACCACAATGACCAAAAAAGAAAAAAAAAATCAGGTATTTTTTTTTTTAATAATGTAAACAGAGCCTCAGTATGAAAAACTTCAGAAAAACAGGAATGAGGGCAAAAGTGTTCTTGCTTTCACTTTTTTTTAAGATCCAGAAATCATTTTTTTAAAGAAAAATAATCATAGACGTTTTTTAAAGGCAGTATTACAAAATAATAGTAATGACCAAGACCTGAGCATAGATCATGCTGGGGGAGAAGGATTTATACCAATGAATAGTAATATCTCTTTTGTCATTATACTCATATCTTTCTATAGTATATTTTTTCAACCAATATAGTGGTAGTAATATTTTTGATACCATATTATGCATATAAACATTTTCAATTGTATTCAAAAATTTTTAAAGTAACTATTAGGTTATTTGGGTAAATAATTTTAACTTTGGCCATATTGTCATTATTCTGATTATAGAATTTGTTTTTGCATTTAAATTCTAATTGTCCATGACCATGATCTAGAAGGAGAATAGCTAACAAGCAGGTTGATCAATTCAGTTACAACTAGGCAGTTCAATAAAATTTTCAACCAAAGAAACTATGAATAATTAATATATATAATAGCATTATTAAAAAAAACACAAAGTGAATTGACCAGACTTCATTTTCCAGCAAATTTGTGTGTGTGTGCGCACACACACTGAATTTACTGCTATATAAAATTACAAAAGTGTAAAATACTTATGTTTTCTGAGTATGTATGATATGTGCAATTTGGACACTGGTATCAAAAAAAGCAAAACAATGTCTTTTGCAGAAGTTGAAACAAAAAAGCAAAACCATCTGCAATACACATAAACCAGCAGGTATCAAATTTAACACTATCAAAAGACCCAAAACAAACATAAATTATTGGAACACATTTTCCATTTGATATTATTTGTTTGTTGCATATTTTAAATAGTGAGGACAAAAACAAAGCACTAGAAAACCTTGTAAGCATGTGCCAAATTTGAGACTAGAATTTATTTCAGGAAGCATTTTTGCTGATGTCAGTTATTTATTTTTTTTAAAAAAAATACCATTAAGACTTTGACTAAAAGTGTAAAGTGTGTGTCAGAAGAGGTCAGCAAGATTTAGAGTGGAGGCAGACACAGAGTCTTAAGTAAGATACAGCAAACTTTAGTCAGTATGAGCTAAACCACAGACGACTAATGAAATCTGGACAGTTCAAAACCAAGAATCAGATGAAGAGGCTGGATATAGGCATATCCAATTACCATGGAGCAGGCAGTTAAAACTACAAACTAGGAATTGAAATATTAGCCATCAGAAAAGCAGATGGGTAGGATAAAAACCTAGCGGGAAATGGATGTTGCAGTGGGAACATACCAGGCAGGCCAAATAGGTAACAGGTCTCCAGCAAAAAAAAAAAAAAAAAAAAAAAAAAAAAAAAATCAAAGTAATAGGCAGACTCGATTTTTACTTCACCTAAGGTCTGTTAAATGTTTCCTTGTTTGTTACTTTTCAGTGGTGTAAATCAGCACAGAAGTTGACTTTCAGGTTTTTAGAAAGCATTTAGGCACCTAGTACAAGAGGAAGTAGGAGGCTGAGTGACAGCAAGCAGTTCCCCACAAGATTGACATGTAACTGCCAAGGTTTCTCCCTTCCTGTGATGTTAAAGTAGCCATTCAACAGTACCTATGCAGCCAGTATATTGGCAACATATTTGTTCTTTCCTTCATTTAAGCTGAAGAATCAAATAGAGAAACAATTTAATATGCCAGTCTAATCAGTTATATTTGTCCTTTATTAGTGAGAGACATAAAATTTGCAACAGGAAAGAACTTCAGCATCCTTTCAACTATGAATTTGTTTTGAAAATACACACCTGATCAGAAGAAGGGTGTGCAAAATCTTTAATCCTGACAAACAAAAAATAGTCAAGAATGACTTTTTAAAATCATTGAAGAAGTTTGAACACAATTTTTTTAAAAACTCAAATTCCAAAGAAACAGCCCCTTTCTAGCCTTTATTATTTTTTAAACACAATGCCAAGCATATAATCAAATGTTACAAGACATAGGAAAAAGCAAAAATCATAATAATAATGTGTGAGTGGAAAATAAGGTAATACAAACAGATCACAAGTGACTCAGAATTATCAGATACTTTACCATTATTATGGGAAAGAATAGGTGTAATGAAGAGAACAAAAATTTCAAAAGACAGATGGAAGCTGTAAAGAAGAACTAATTAGGAATCTTAGATATTGATAGTATAATGTGTGAAGTGAAAAATATTTGGATAGAATTTATAGCAGATTGGAAAGAAGACAGAAACAATGAACATAAAGATAAGTCAAGAGAAATTAGCCAAACAGGGGTAGAGAAAAGAAAGCAAGACTGAAGATAATGAACAGAGAATCAATGTCCAGAGGGACAGCATGAAGTCATCAAATACACACACAACAGGACCCTCAGGAACACAGCATATAGAGAATGAGGCAGGAAAAAAAAGTGTTTGAATATTAGTTAAAAGTTCTCCAATTTTTGTAAAAAATAGTAAGCCACTGGCACAGGAAGCTCAATAAACTTCTACAGAATAAATACCGAGAAATTGTATCTAATTCAAAAACCTCTAAAAAGAATAGGTAAAATATTTTAAAGATAGCAAGAAAAAAAATTAATGACATCCATGATAGGAATGACAGCTGATTGCTCATCATCAAAAAAGTTTTAAAAAAGAAAGATGTAGATAACATTGGAAAGACCAAGTGTTAAGTAACTGTCAATTATAGAATTCTAAGCCAAATGATAATATCATTCTGAGAAAAACATTTTCTTATAAACAAAAGATGAGAGAATTTGTTGCCAACAGAACTGTAATGCAAGGAATGTGGAAGGAAATTCTTCAGATTGAAAGGAAATGATACCAGATGGAAGCCTGGATCTGCCTAAATGGATACCAAGCACCAAGAAGATTAAATATGTGGTCTAATATGAATAACATTTATAATTTTTATTTTGTATGTATATATCTCTCTTTCTTCCCTGCTTTATCTCTCTCTCCCTCTCTCTCTCTCTTTCCCTATTTCTCTCTCTCTCTCTCTCTCTCTCTCTCTCTGTCTCTCTGTCTCTCTCTCACACACACACGCAAACACACATACACATACACATACTTTTAAACTTGTTTTAAATTTTTCAGCCAATTTAAGAGAAATTACTGGTAATTTAATATGCAGATTTATTATATAAAAAGTGTAATATATGAGAAAATAATAAAAAGAGCAGTAGGAGATATACAGAATTATACTATTATAAACTTCTGTAAATGTAAAAAACAGTTAAATCATTCAAAGTGTTTTCTGACCCTAGAAGATTTAAATTATACATGAATTACAGAAAGCTAGATGAAAAACAAATACCCAAATAGTCAGACACTAAATAACACACTTCTAACTTACTCAGATGTCAAAGAAGTCAAAGGGGAAGTTAGAAAGTATTTTGAACGTAATGAAAACTAAAACACAATATACCAACATTTATAGTACCCAAGCATAGACATTTATCAAATGACATCATACCATTGAAAAGGACATTCCAATCAATATAACTTATACCTTGATTAAAAATAAATTTAATTACCTAATTCTCAAAAATCTTACTGGATTTCTAAACTGCTTTCCACCTAGACAATAATAATATTGAAGAATTGAATTTTGAGCAAACTGGTTGTGGTAAAAGTGTGGTCTCCCAGAGATGCCCATATCCTAATCCCTGGAATCTATAAAAATGTTACTTTAAAGGACAGAAGAGTCTTTGCAGATGTGATTAAGATTAAAGAGGAGATGGGAGGATTATCTTGCATTATCCAAGTAGGTTTAATAAAATCACATGCTTGCTTGCCGTTCCTTTTTGTGCCATCACCTCTCCATTTTTCCCTCTTCTGGCCCCTGGCAATCATCATTCTACTGACTATTTGTACAAGTTTGGCTATCTTATACCCCATATATGAGTGAGATTATATAGTAGTTTTTCTTTCTGCATCTGTATTACTTCACTTGAGATAATTTTCTCTAGGTCCATCTATGTTGTCACACATGGTAGGATTGCCTTCTATTTTTGTAAAGCGAAATGACATTCCTGTGTGTGTGTGTGTGTGTGTGTCTGTCTGTCTGTCTGTCTGTCTACATTCATGTGTGTTACCACTAATTCTCTTTTCCCATATTTTTATTGGTGCACTATAATTGTACATATTGGTGAGATTCATTGTTACATGTTCATACCTGCATAGAATATAACAATATAGTTTGGCTATTATCAGTCTCCAGTATTTCCCCTTGCCCTCCCATCCTCCTTCTCTATAGTTTATTTCTTTTACTCTCCTAATCCCCCTTAAATTTTTATGAGATTGCAACCCCTACCCTGCTCCACCTTTCTCTTTTTTTCCTCGATAGCTTTCACCTATGAAAGAAAACACATAATCTTTGACTGTATGAGTTAAGCTTATTTTATTTAACGCAATGATCTCACCTTCCATCCATTCTCCTGCAAATGACATAGTTTCCTTCTTCTTTATATTGAATAAAGCTCCAATGTGCATATATGCCACATTTTCTTTATCTATTCATTCATTGATGAACACATTGATGAAATACATGGCTGGTTTCCTAGTTTGACTACTGTGTATTGTGTATGCATGTATCAGTATAGTTTATGCTGACATTAATGTTTTAGGATAAATATCAAGGAGTGGTATAGCTGGATCAGATGGTAGTTCCATTCCTAGTCTTTTGAGGAACCTCCATCACTGATTTCCCTAATGGTTGTACTATGGAACAACAGTGTGAAAGTGTAAAAATGTTCCTTTTTCTTCACATCCTCTCCAGTAATTATTATTATTTGTATTCTAAATGAATGCTGTTATAACTAGAGTAAGATTAAATCTCAGTATAGTTTTGATTTGTACTTCCTTAATTGCTAATAATGTTGAATATTTTTTCATATATTTGTTGGCCTTTTGTATTTCTTCTTTGGGAAGGGTCTGTTAAGTTCATTTGCCCATTTATTAACTAGGTTGTGTTTTTCGTGTTAAGTTTTTTAATTGTTTATTAATATTCTAGATACTAATTCTCCATCAGAAGAGTGGGTAGCAAAGATTTTCTCCCATTTTGCATGTTCTCTCTTCACATTCTTAATTGTTTCCTTTTGCTGTGCAGAGGCTTTTTAATTTAATTCTATTCCATTTATTAACTTTTGGTATTATTTCATGAGTTTTAGGGCTCCTACTGAGAAAGTCATTGCTTTTGCCTATGGGTTAGAATGTTGACCCTATGTTTTCTTCTACAAGTTGAATAATTTCTGGTCTAATTTCTAGCTAGGTCTTTGATACATTTTCAGTTGACTTTTGTGTAGGGTGAGAGATAAGGATCTCGTCTCGTCCTTCCAAATATGGACCACCAGCTTTCCCAGCACCTTTTGTTAAAAAGGATATCTTTTCTCCAATATATGTTTTTGTATTACCACAGATTCTTTATCCATTCACCTGTCTATGGGCATTTAGGTTGTTTCTGTATCTTGGCTATTGTGAATATGAGAGTACAGGTAACTGTTTGAGATCCTGATATCAACTCCTTTGAATAAATACCTAGAGGTAAGATTGCTGGATCATATGGCAGTCCTATTTTTAAGTTTTTGATGAACATTCTTTTTGTTTTCCATAATGGCTATAACGATTTACATTTCTACCAATAATGTATCGCAGTTCCCTTCTCCTTTTCTCTTCTTCCTCACCCAAATTTATATTTTTTTGTAAATAAAGGCCATCCTAACAGATCTCATTTTAGTTTAGACTTGCAGATCTCTGACAATTAGTGACATTGAGTGCCTTTGCATATACCTGTTGATGATCTGTATCTTCTTTTGAGAAGGGTTTAAGATATTTATTTGGGTCCTTTGTCCATTTTTCATCATGTTATTATTATTACCATATTATTGTTTTACTATTGAGTTGTGTGAGTTCATATATTTTGAAAATTAACTCCTTTCCAAAATATGGCTGGTAAATATTTTCACATCTCACAGATTTCTCCTTTATTTTGGTAATTTTATCTTTTGTTGTGCAGAAACTTTTTATTTTGATGTATCTCACATGCCAATTTTTGCTTTTGTTGCCTTGCTTTTGGTGTCATATCCAAAAAAAAAAAAAATCACTGCCAATGCCAATACCCGTGTCGAGAAGCTTTTTCCTTGTTTTCTTCAAATAATTTTATGACTTCAGGTCTTACATGTAGGGCTTTAATCCATTGAGTTCATTTTCATTTATGATATAAGAAAAGGGTCCATTTTCATTTTCTTATATGTGGATAGCTAGTTTTGTCAGCACCATTTTTTAACAAACTCACCTTCCCCAATTTTATGTTCTTGGCATCCTTATTGAAAATTAGTTAACCATATAGGCAATGGTTTATTGCTGGGCTCTACATTCTTTTCCATTTTTCTATGTGTCTGTTTTTATGCCAGAACCATACACTTTTGATTACTGTAGTTTTATCATATAATTTGAAATCAGGAACTGTCATGTCTCCACCCTTCTTCCTGTTGCTCCAAGATTGTTTTGACTATTTAGGATCACTTATGGCTCTATATAAATTTTAGGAATTTTTTCCCTATTTCTGTAAATGCCATTGGAACTTTAATAGAGATTACATTAAATCTATATATTGTTTGGGATTGAATTAATGGTTCAATAGTATTAATTTTTCCAATCCATGAACATAGACTGTCTTTCCACTTATTTGTGGATCCTTCAGTTTTTTTCATCAGTGTTTTATAGTTTTAATTCTACAGATCTTTCATCTTTTAGTTATATTTATTCCTAAGTGTTTTATTCTCTTTGTTTCTATTACAATTTGAATTTATTTTCTTAATTTCTTTTGCAGATAGTTCATTATTGTATACATAAATGCAACTGATTTTTTATGTTGATTTTCTATGCTGAAGATTTACTAAATTATTTTAATTAGTTATGACATTTAAAAAAATTCTTTGGACTTCTATGCATTTTGTATTTTTTTATCCTAATTGCTCTGTCTAGGACTTCCAGTGCTATGGTGTAAATAAGTGACAAGAGTGAGTATCATTGTTTTGCTCCTGGTTATAAACTACACATTATCCAAACAGAAAAATCGGTAAGAAAACAGTGGAATTGACTAACAATACTATAGATAAAATGAGACTTGCAGGCATAAATAGAATATACCATCCAACAAAAATAGAATATATATTCTTCTAAGGAACCCAGAGTAAATTATCTAGGATGGATCATACGTTAGACCACAAAACTGATCCTAACAAATTTAAAAATATTGAAATTTTATAAAATATCATTTCTAATAACAAAGTAGAAATCAGCAACAGGACAAAAATTAGAAAATTCACCAATAGGTGGAACTTAAGCAACACATTCTGAACAATAAGAGTGGGTAAAAGAAGAAATCAAAAGGGAAAAATCTTAAAATAAATTAAAACAAAACACAACTAAAAAACTTGTGGGATAAGCTGAGTGTGGTGATGCATGCCTGTAATCCCCGCAGCTCAGCTCAGGAGGCTAATGCAGGAGGATCATGAGTTCAAGGTCAGCCTTAGCAATTTAGCAAGCCCTAAGTAATTCAGTAAGGTCCTGTCTTTAAATAACATATAAAAATATGGTTAGATATGTGGCTCAGTGGTTAAGCACTCCTAGGTTGAATCCCTGTTACCAAAAATGAAAAAAAAAATTATGGGATGTAGCAAAAGTTGTTCTAAGGGAATTTTACAGTTATAAAAACCTAAATTATGAATAAAGAAAGATATCAAACCACATAATCTGTACCTCAAGAAACCAGAAAAAACACACTAAGTCAATAGTTAGCAGAAGGAAGGAGATAGTAAAGATTGAAATAGAAAGAAATAAAATACAAACTAGAAGTGGAAGGGTTAACAAAACTAAGAGTTGACTTTTGAAATGATAAACAAAATGACAAACCTTTAGCTAGACAAATTTATAAAGAATGAGTGAGACAAGGCTCAAATAAATAAAAGATGAGATTTACAAGTGATACCACAGACAAACAAATGGTCACAAGATACTGCTATAAATAAGCATATTCCACAAATTATATAACATAGAGGAAATGAGTAAATTGTTAAAAATATACAAGCTACCAAGACTGAATCATGAAGATATAGAAAACAGAACAACAGCAAGTAAGAAGATAGAGTCAGTAGTTAAAAAAAATCTCCCAACAAGTAAAAGTCCAGGGCCAGTTTCATTGTTAGATTGCACCAAACACTTAAATAATGAATGTCAATCCTTCTCAAATTCCTCCCAAAATTGAAGAGAAGTAAATTCAAATTCACTTCCAAATTCATTTTGCAAGGTCAAGGTTACCCTGATTCCAAAACCCAGACAAGGATATTTCAAGTAAAGAAAATTATATGCCCCTATCCCTGATGAATGTAGATGTAAAATATTATCAAATCAATTTGAACAACACATTAATATGATTAGATACCATAATCAAATGGGATTTATCCCTGGGATGCAAGGATGGTTTGATATATGCAAATCAATATACATGATATACCATATTAATGGAATAAAGAAAAATTCATATGAGCATCTCAATATATGCTAAAAGTTATTTGAAACAATTGAACATCTTTTCATAATAAAAACTCAATTATTTAGTTATAAAAGAAATGTTCTATAACTAAGTTCTACTTAGTTATAGAAGTAGAAGACAATCCCACAGCTAACATCATACTGACATCCATTTTTAAAGTCAGAGAACCTCTTGGGGGTGGGGATATAGCTCAGTTGGTAGAGTGCTTGCCTAGCATGCACAAGGCCCTTGGTTCAATCCCCAGCACTGTGCCCCACCCCCCAAAAAAAGAAAAATTACAGAATCTCTCCTAACTATGGTCAGAAATAGATGCAATGATGAAAATATCTGAAATATGATGACAGTTTGATGCCCTCTTGTTGGCTATTAGATTCAAGGGATTATTCCCCAAATAATGAGAAGCCTCTACCTGCTAAAGGTAGTCCCAGTTGATATCTAGAAAAAAAAAGGGGGGGGGAGGAATACTTCAGTCCTTTAAACACATGGAAAAATAAAAAAAAAGAGAGATCTGAAACAAATTCATAGCCTCCAGGAAGAAACACAGCCCTGCTGACTCTGGGTTAGTGCAGTGGGGCATATACAGTTCTTCTGAACTCTAAGATTGAAAATAAAGGCTGAATATCCCTTGTCCAAAAAGCTTGGGTTTAGAGGTCTTTCCAAAATTAAAGTTTTTTTTTTTTTAATATTTGCACAGATTTTACTTCATGAGCATCAATGATTAAAAATCCCCAAAAGCAAATTGCCCCCAAGTCTGGAACATGTGATTGCATCATGTTAATACCCCATACAATTCAGATTTTGGAACACTTTACATTTAGTATTTTGGGATCAGAGATGCTCAACCTGTAAGAAGTTTGCACTGTTTTCAGATTACCACTAAGTCTGTGGTAATGTGTGATAGCAGCAATAGATAAATAGTATACAATTATGTCAAATGGGCTGAATTGGAAGGGTATAGAAATCAAACAGCATTATATTTATCCAAGCACTAACATTTCTCTGGATTTTTACCTGGCATATTCTACAGCTTTTCAGAAAACTACCAGTTATCAGAACAGTCTCATCTTAGGTATTAAAAGTCCACTTCAGTCAAATTGAAAATTTGGGTATCACATCTAAAGCTTGTCCCCATTGTGGAGCCCACAAAATCAGGAACCAGCACTGAACAAATGTGATATATCTATCTGTATTGGAGACTATCTAATTAGTCATTTCTACTTTTTTTCTTTCTTGTTTCACTTCCTTCATGCCTAACTTCTGAATCCCATGGCTCTAGAGGGTGCCAAGAAGAAAAAGACTTTGGATTGGCAGTGCAATTTGGAGATCTCTTTGTGTTCTTCAAGTGCCTTCTGCTGCAGCAGAGATCCAAACACTGTCCCTTTATGGATTCACTGCCAATGGCTTCCAGTCTGCAATGAATACTCATGTGGATCATGCAGAAGTGGGTTAAACTTGTGAGCTCTCATCAACTCTTTTATATTCCTCCATTCTCATTTACCAGGGACTTTTACACTGGAAGACAGACTTCTGTGGTGAGATCTTTTCAAAACGAGTCAAATGTTGCTACCTTCCAGAGTCCACTGGCCCACAAGGAGGGGGAGAATATCCTTGCCTACCCACAGTGTGTGTCAGTGTCCATGCAGCTATTCTCCCCTTTCTCCTGGATCTGCTAGCCAGCTCTCCAAATGCACTTCTCAGGTGACAAAGGCAGTCATTCTTGCTCTTTACACCAGCTCCAGAACTCCTAACACATGGAGGCCCCCTAGTGAACTCCTTCGTGCCCTGCCTTGATAGTGCATTTCTGTAGCTCAGCATAATCAAACTAATGACTGAAAGGCCACTCCTTGCATTTACAGACAGGAGTGATTTCCTTAGCCCCCTCTCCCCATCCCCTGCATATTTGGCTTAGGTGGGAGGAAACCACAGGAAGGGAACTGAGCAGAATAGCCAAAATACTTAAATTCCCCTTAAAGAATCTTCCATCAATCACAGCTTTTGTTCTTTTGTCTTTTGTTACATGAACTGGACTAGGTAAGATAACTGCAGGTCTATTTGACTTTGTTTGAATGAATTAGTCGAAGAGCTGTCTAGCATACACAGTTAACATCCATTGCCTTCCACTTAGGAATTTAGTCAAAACTGAAGTAAACACAAATATTTCACAGTGTGTGAAACCATTTAGGCCTGATGACAATATGGCATTAAAAAAAAAAAAAAAGACAAACAGGTGGTGAAGTGATAATATAGCTTTCTCATGAGTAATCAGTACTCAGTGTAGTATTATCCTTATTATCCAAGCTATCAGAAACAGACTCTTAGGTTGTAATGTTCTTTACATGTGTATAATGAAGGGTATGCTGTATTTCAGTGTCTGTAATGTGCATGCATCCTTACCTGGCCCTTCAGTAATGCTGTGCTGCTGTCCCCTTAAAGAATCATTCCCCTCATTGAACATGCAAAACTTTTCCCCACTCTACAAGAGAGATTCTATATTTGCTTTTCTCCTATATATGGAATATTCTTCCCACATAATCTCTGCATTATTCTTTCCTTTCTTCAGGTCAAATGTTTCCCTGTCAGTAAGGCCTTCCTGAGATACCACTCCCTCAATACTCCTCTAGCTGCCTTTCATGCTTCATGTTTTGTCCATACCACATATTTTCACATGAATTCGTTTCCAATGTCTATTTTATCTCTTTATCATTGCTCTCCTTAAGGGCACCTAATTTCCCTCTCTTGGTCACCGTACTATTTTTAGTATTTATAGTAGATCCTCGAACAAAAATAGATGCTCAATATATATTTGTTTTATAAATGAAAAAGTGATTGAAATCAAGAAGGTTACATTCAGCTGAGTGCAGTGGCATGCTGAGAGCCATTGCCAAATAGGAATGACGCATCGAAATTTCCTTGCCAGCATACCCCATGTTGCTTAGAGGAAGGACTCGTGGAAATGGACATTTGAAGTGACATTGCATGTATGTTTGAGAAAGGTGACCCTGCTCAAGGACCAGGGTGAATCCGGGTTTAAGGAGCATCCTACTGGATTAGGGCGGATCAGGTTTTAGGGAGTATCCCACTCCTTGGGTTTAGGGCGTTCAGGGTTTAGAACAATCTGGGTTTAGGGCGGTTCCAGGTTTAAGGTTATTCCTGCTGGGAATAGGGCGTATCCTGCTGCCTGAGTTCCCGTTGAGTTCTTGTGGAATTCAGAAAGTATTTGGGATTCAAAGCCTGGTGGAGTACGTGAATTTTTGTGGCAGAACTTGGATTTCCCCAGAATGTGTTTGTAGATGGCCGGTGTGAGTTCGGGAATAAAGAATTGCTGTTTGAATCTACAAAGCTGTGAGTGGCTCATGATCTTGTGCCCAGCCAGACTGCGGCAGTGGCACATGTCTGTAATCCCAGCAGCTTGGGAGGCTAAAGCAGGAGGATCATGAGTTCAATGCCAGCCTCAGCAAAAGCAAGGTGCTAAGCAACTCAGTGAAACCCTGTCTCTACATAAAATACAATAAAAGGGCTGGGGATGTGGCTCAGTGATTGAGTGCCCCTGTGTTCAAACCTTGGTACCAAACAATAAATAAAAAATTAACGAAAAGGTTACTTTCAGTCTGAAGCAGGTGAAATGTCACAATGTATGTTGCATTAAATATACTTTAAATTTGGTTTGCTAATATGTATTATAAACAACATAATTAATTGCATACATAGTAAGTAAAATACAGAATATCAAAGTCAAAATATGACATGGAAATCTATCAGAAAAGATATAAAATCTAAAAAAAAAAGTTCATTAGACTATAGGTTGATTTTTCCTTATTAAAATCAGAAGCCAAAGGAGCAGGGACAGGGAACCTTAAAATTTATGAGAGAAAGTATCAATCTTTAACTGTGTACTTACTAAATTATCTTTCAAGAACAAGGGCAAAAAGACAGCATAGATAAATAAAAATATGAGAAACCATTACTAAAGAAACTTTTAAAAAATGTGCTAGAAGAGAAATAGAATCCCAGAATGGAGGTTTCAGATACAAAGATATGTGATGAGTAAGGAAAATGGAAATACACTGGCAAATGTAAAGAGACATTGATGACGGAAAAGAATGTCTCATTAGGATGCTATTTTTTAAAAAAATAAAACTAAAGAATAAACATATAATAACATGTAATTTAAGATATAACTATTGTCTTTTAAACATTCTAAAATTCTTTGTTAATGGGGAGCAAAAGACAGTGGTAAATATTTAGCCTTTAGTAAAGGATGAATTTTAAGAAGTAATTATTAAAATAATAAAAACAATGTGTATATATTCCCCCAAATTAGAATAAGGAAAACAAACTAAAAATAAATTCATCTGAAAATAAAGCAAGGAATGGGTGAAGGAGAAGGGACAAATAGTGGGACAAAGAGGAAGCAAAAACCACGATGATCAAAGTACATTTGAGCATATTACAAACCATAAGAAATATTAATGAGTTTCTAATATGCAAAACCATATTAGAAAACAAATACAGCTTTGTGCTATTTTTAAGAGCTAGATGTACTACATAAAGAAAGAGAAAATTTGGGACGGGGTTGTGGCTCAGTGGCAGAGTGTTTGCCTAGCAAGTGTGAAGCACTGAATTCAATTCTCAGAACTGCATGTAAAAAAAATAAAATAAAGGTCCATCAACAAGTAAAATATATATATATATATATATATATATATATATATATATATATATATATATGAAAAAGAACATTTGAAAATAAAGGAATAGTAAATGATAAGCCAGGCAAATACTAGAAAATGAAATACTAGAAAATGAAAAATAATTTGGTTCTGCTATATTAATATTATGTGAATTATGAGGACAAAATTTATTCAGGATAATTTTTAAATATTAATAAAATGTTTTACAAGAAAACAATAATTTTTCCAGATCTAATAACAGTATCAAAATATATAATACAAAATTAAACATTAATTAAACATTATATAAATTAAACATTATATAAAGTTAAATAAGTCTGTCATGATATTTAGAAACTCTAAAATAATAGTTTAAAGCATCCATTGTAGGGCACCACATACAAAGATGTTGTGTCCGCCAATAACTAAAAAATAAATATTAAAAATTCTCTTTCTCTCTCTCTCTCTCTCTATTTAAAAAAATAAAAATAAAAAATAAAATAAAGCATCCATTGTAGAACCCTGCAAAGATCATGTGACAAAATACAGAATATTGAACAAAATAATTAATAAGCTCTTATTAATTTTCATATAAAGGTCTTTATACACAAGAACATATTGATAGAAATTTGCTTAAGTACACAAAATATATTTTACAAATAGCAAAAATTTCAGGCAAGAAAATTGATCTCATAATCTCGTATGAACTAGAATGACACACACCAAATTCTATGAATGTCTTAAGTTTAAGTCAATAACAATAACCATAACTTAAACAGACTTTTAATGCACTAATGGTACAGAAAAAGAAAAGTGACATTATTTTTAAGTAAAACTCTACTGAACTACAAATGTAGCTATAACTTATATATTGAAAAAGACTAAAATTTTAAATATAATGAGTTGAAGAAATTACTTAGAAAATTATTAAGATAAATATTCAAGATGTCCCTCTTTTAAATAAAAAGTAAATAGTAAAATATAAAAGAAATTCATAAAATATAAACTATATCTAAAAAGGACAAAAGTTTATTCTATGTGAATTATAAACCTCTGAAAGAAGTGATAAAGGTAAAGAGAAGTGAACACCAGAATAATAAAAGAGATTTATCACTAAAGCTCCTTCAAACACTGAAGTATTGAAAGAGGATATTGCAAGCAAATTCATGTTAAGTTTATTTTGGGGGAGGGTACTGGGGATAGAACTGGGGGCACTTGACCACTAAGCAACATCCCAAGCCCTATTTTGTATTTTCATTTAGAGACAAGTTCTCACTGAGTTGCTTAGTGCTTCACATTTGGGGAGGCTAGCTTTGAACTTGGGATCCTCCTGCCTCAGCCTTCTGAGCTGCTGGGATTACAGGCATGTGTCACCACACCCAGCCTCATGTCAGCAATTTAGAAAATTTAGCTCCAATGTGCAAATATCTAGAAAAACCTAACTAAATTGATTTGAAAGAAAAATTCTAAATAGTTTTATAATTATGAAACTAATTGAATCAGTGGTTAAAAATCTTTCCAAACAAGGGTTTATAGCTTTAGAGTCAAGTTCTATCAAATATTGAAGGAATGAGCTGCCCAATTTTACCCTAATTATTATTCTGAAGTAGAGTAAAATAGAGATAATCTCAAAATTATTTTATGATATCAGGAAGAATTACAGACCAATTTCAGTACTGAACATATATGTAAAAATCTTAACCAAAATCCTTCAAGTCATGTATGAAAAGAATATTAAATTATAACCAAGGCAGGTTTATCTCAAGAATATATAATTTTTAATGTTAAAAAGTTAATCAGGGCTGGAGTTTTAGCTCAGTGGTAGAGCACTTGCCTTGTACGTGTAAGGCACTGGGTTCGATCCTTAGCACCACATAAAAATAAATAAAATAAGTGTATATAAAAAAAGAATATACTCTTAGAAAAAAGATAAAGAAGAGAAATTGCATCCATATCTCAGCAAATGCAAAACTGGAATGACAAATTCATAAATTTAAGACTTAATTGTAAAAACTGTGACTTCAAAACAGAAAATACAGGGGCTGGGTGTAGCTCAGTTGGTAGAGTACTTGCCTCGCATATACAAGGCCATGAGTTCAATAGCACCACATGCACATCAGATAGATCACTAATCTCCAGGATATATAAATAACTCAAAAAACTAAATACCAAAAAAACAAGAAACTCAATCAATAAATGGGCTATATACACTTGTAAGAAGAAGATATACAATTGATCAAAAAATATATGAAAAAATGTTCAATCTCTAGCAATTACAGAAATGCAAATCAAAACTACTCTAAAATTTCATCTCACTCCAGTCAGAAAGGCAGTTATTAAGAATACAAGCAACAAAAAAGTGTTGGTGAGGATGTGGGGAAAAGGCACACTCTTACATTGCTAATGGGACTGCAAATTGGTGCAATCAATCTAGAAAGTAGTATGGAGATTCCTTAGAAAACTTGTAATGGAACCACCATTTGACCAGCTATCGCACTCCTTGGTTTATACCCAAAGGAATTAAAAACAGCATACTACAGTGACGCAGCCATATCAATGTTTAAAGCAGCTCAATTCACAATAGCTAAATTGTGGAACCAACCTAGATGCTCTTCAATAGATGAATGGATAAAGAGACTGTGATACACACACACACACACACACTGGAATATTACTCAGCATTAAAAGTAATGAAATCATGGCCTTTGCAGGTAAATGGATGGAGGTGAAGAATATCATGCTAAGTGAAGTAAGCTAATCCCAAAAAGCCAAAGGCTGAATGTTTTCTCTGATAAGTGAATGCTAATTCATAATGGGGGTGGGAAGAATGGGTGGAATGGAGAAACTTTGGATAGGGCAAAGGGGAGGGAAAGGAAGGGGTATAGGGTAGGAAAGACGGTGGAATGGGATGGACATCATTACCCTAGGCACATGCATGAAGACATAAATGGTGTGACTCTACTTTGTGTACAGCCAGAGAAATGAAAAGTTGTGCTTGCAATTGTGTACAATGAATCAAAGTGCATTCTACTGTCATGTATAACAAATTAGAAAAAATAAATTAATTAATTAACTAAAAATAAATAAATCAAACAGAAAATATAGAATATTTTTATGACCTCAAGATTGGAAAGAAAATCTAAAGCCAGACTTAAACGAGAATAACAATGAAAAAAAATAGAAAATGTCTTCTTGGAATACATAATTTTAAAAAATTAAATATAGCCCCCAAACTGAAATGTGATAGGGTACCAGTATTCAGAACACCTTTAAAATTGTTTTAAACATTAATTAGAAATGTAAAACTAAGTAAAAGACACATAAAGCATTTAATATTATATGCAACCTAAATGGAAAATAATGCTTAGGAGATACAAATTTAAAACATTTTAAGATAGTTTTTACACCCACAAGATTGGCAAACACTTAAAAATTTTAAAATGCCAAATATAGACAAGAATGAAGAGTATTGGGAAGTCCTTTGTGCTGGTGGTAGGGGTGAAAATTGGCAGAAAAGACTTTGGAATTTATTCTCCACACTGTCTTCTCATTATTGTTATTCTGCTATTTTTCCATGTCTGCATTTTTTTGAGTTAAATAGACATTCTTCAGTGTTCTCTTTTAGCTTTCTTGTTCAACCTTTCTTCTTTATTTCTTGCTTGCTTGCTTATTATTTTCTTAGTGGTTACCATGTGGATTACAATTAACATTTTAACTTTTAACAATCAAGCTCAGGCACCATCCTAAATTTGCTTTGTGGTTATGTAGCCAAAAATTCTGCTTTGTTGTTATGTAGCTCCATCTCCCATGCCTTCTTTTGTGCTCTTATTGTCATACAAATTATATCTTTATACACAACATGCACATAAACACAGGCTTATAATTATTTCTGAGAAGAGAAAAAGAATTAAAAACAAAAAACACATTTATACCATAATTTGTATTTACCTGTGTTTTTAATTTTATTGGTACTCTTTATCTCTTCTTGGGGATTCAATTTACTGTGTAGTGTAAAGTCCTTTCATTTCAGTCCCAATGACTTCCTTCATCATTTCCATAACACTAGTTAACTAGCCATGAATTCTTTGTTTTGCATTCTTGGGAACATTGTTTGTTTGTTTGTTTGTTTGTTTGTTTTTTCAGTGCTAGTGATTAAACCCAGGAACTTCTATGTATGAGGAAAATACTCTACCACTGAAACATATCCACAGCCCAACTTCATCTTCATTTTTGAAGGATAGTTTTACTGGATGTAGAATTCTTTGGTTGATGGTCTTTTTCTTTTTCAGCCCTTTGAGTATGTCACCACACTGCCCTCTGGCTTTCATGGTTTCTGATGAAATGTCAGTGTTAATCTTTCAGGGGACTGGAGAATGAGCTGCTCCTCTCTTGGTTTTCAAGATTTCCGAATTACCTTTGGCTTTCAACAGTTTAAGTACAATGTGTCTAGATGTGGATCTCTTTGAGTTTATCCTGCTTTGAGTTCATTGAGTTTCTTGGATATATAGACTAACTTTTTATAAACGAGATTTAGGAAGAAAAACAATGAAAACCATTGTGTCTTAATATTCTTTTGTCCCTTTTCTTTCTCTTCTTGGGACTCCTATTTTGCATATATTGGTACACTTGGACATGTTTCATGGGTCTTTAACTCTGTTAGTATTTCTTCATCCTCTTTCTGTTTTTGAGACTGAACTCTCTCATTTTGCCATCTTCAAGTTTGCTGAATTTCTTGCTGCCGGCTCATGTCTCATGAGTTCCTCAAGTAAATGTTTCATTTGTGTCCACTGTACTTATCAATATCATAATTCTTATTTAGTTCTTTTTTTCCAGTTTCTTTTTGTTAATATTGTATTTTAGAGACATATATTCTTATACCATCTTTTAAAAATGTTTTGAATTATTTCTTTGAAAATATTAAAAATCCCTGACCACCTTTGTCTAACAAGTCTGATACCCGAGCTACCTCAGGGACAGTTATTAGCTCTGTTTATTCTTGTGTATGGTCCTTACTTTCTTGTTTCTTTGTGTAAATCATGCTTTCTTGTTGAAAAATGGATATTGTAAACAAATAGTATGGAATCTCATCTCTCCCCAGGGATTTTTTATTATTATTTGTTATTATTTTGCTTGGTGACTTTTCTGAACTAACTGTACCAAGTTTGTGTTTTATGTTTTATGTGGCAATGGAGTCTGTCATTTAATGACTGGACAGAGATTTCTTTAAATGCCCTGAAATAATAACAAATAGTCCTCCAGTCTTTGCAAAGGGTGTGTGTGTGTGTGTGTGTGTATTAGCTTATATATCCTTCAATATTTAATCAGTCCTTGGCCTCCACCTTGGCCTTCACTCTCTGTTCAAGCAGAACCTCCCTTTCAGCTTGAGGTAAGAGGTCAGGGCTTTCTCAAGTCTTTTACTTATCCTGAGTGTGCACATAGCTTTATCATGCAAATGACAGTCCAGTCTAGATTCTTAGGTATCTGATGGAACTTTTCATAGTTCTTTTGTACTTCTCATTCTTAAGTTTTTCCACTGAAGCTTTTGGTTGTCCACTATTTACCCCACTGTTATCCACCACCTCAGGCAAAGTTTATCAATTACATTTATTTTTTTCAACAAGTGCTTCTGCATGAACCCCACCATCAAATAAAGACAGTCTTGCAAGTGGGTCTTGCAAGGAGCACCAGACAGGACAGATAATGACAATTCTTTAGAAATGAGACTTTGAAGATGCTCCAATCTCATTATATCCCCTCGGAGACTACCAAATTACTGGTTTTCACTGAGAATGCAGACTGTTATTTATTAAGTTTACTGTGGTACTGTAAAGGGAAAGACAGGAACAGGGTGATTTAAACCACCACAAAGCTCATTGTTCATGTTAACATTCAATCAGTTTGTTTTCTGAAATGCACTTACTGAGTTGTTGTGGGCCTTTCATTAATTTCCAGATTTTTGAAGAAAAAAATCATCCTTACAACTTTTGCCAGTTTTGTCATTGCTTTTATGGAGGAGAGAATTATCAGAGGGTTAGGCTACCATTTATAAAGATGTCATTGTGGGAAAATTATTTTGGAATTCCACGTGGCATTACTTACTGAAATATGTTATATGGCTAGCCTAGTAGCCAATTATTTTAGTTATAGCAGAGTAGAAGAGCAGGCATGTTAGAGTGTTCATGGAGCACTGTTCAAAGACAAAAATGCTAGAAGCAATTAAAATGTCCAACAAAAGACTGAATAAACAAATTCTGATTGACAAGGGGAATATTTTATAGCAATGAAAACAAATGAATCATAAATGTATATCCATGAGGACAAATCCCCATAACAATTTTAAAGGGGAAAAGAAAGCTGAAAAATAATACAAATACTCCATTTTTATAAAAACAGAAAACAAGTTCAAAAGCAGTAAAAAAAATGAAAAGGAATAATTTTTAAAATTCAATAGATTAATAGCTATCTGTGGTTCAGAAAGGTAGGCATAAATACTGAGATAACATTAAGAGTGTGAGCAAAATTCTATTTCTTAAGTTGGATGAAGATTTCATAGGTATTTATTTATTATAATGTTTTGTGATTTAAGTAACTTGTCTTTTTGTACCGATTGAACATTTTATAACACTAAAAAGAAAGGTTATAGACTATTTAAAACAGATGATTTTAATCCTATTTATTCTTATTATATTTGAGCTACCTGAACACAAAAATCCTGATGTAGTGGCTGTAAGTAAACAGAGGATTATGAGATTTATAGACTTCTGATTTATCATCCTATATGCAGGATCTGAAAAGGTCACTTCATGTCTTCAGCCAGTATTCTGTTTGTGGCCTTTACTTGAAGAGAACATTGTAAGAATGTTACAAGTTACATATTCACTGCCCAACCCACAGCAGGTATACAATGAGGAGCAGGTGTTATTAGCAACATGACATCACAATTTCCACTTGAACATTAAAGAAATCTATCCATCATTCAGATAGCTAGGTGTCTTGTGGTTTTTGTATGTTTTGGGGGAAAGTTGTTTTGTTTTGTTTGGCAAAATGTACAGAGAGCTAAAGCAATTTTAACTTCCTTTTACAGACTTTAACATCTTAAAAATAGCACCAAATTGAAGTTTTACAATAAATCTTCATAAATATTGAACCAATTTTTATTTATAAGTTGAAAGAGTGTTCACCTTTTAGAGATTATTTCTGTTCCATATGTACTTTCTAAAATGTCATAAAACACACAAAGCAAGTATTTTAAGATATCTATTTTTCCCATATATGGAAAAATTCAGCATTTTCAGAATATTTGTGCTTCTGGATACCAGAATTTGAGAAACAGCTAAATGAGGCATCTGTAGATTTAAGGAATTATTCCACCTGCATTCATGTGCTTGTGTGTGTGTGTGTGTGTGTGTGTGTGTATTAATAAATTGTAAAAACCTAGAAACCTTGAAAGTTCCCATAATTTCTACTGAACTTCACTGAGAATTTCCATTCTGTGCCAAAAGTATGCTGATTTACTGCTCTAGTTTGCTGCATTATGTTATATTTAACTGTCAACATGAAACCCGCCTCATTGCTTATCTCATTCTTCTAATTCTTTAGTATTCCCAGGTGAAGAAAGAACAAGAGTCTGTCAGACATGTGGAGGATGGTCATGGTCAGTCCAGCATCAAGCAAAAGTTCTAAGTAATTGTATTTGTCATTTTCCTTTCTTTGTAAATAAAAATAAATAAATAAATAAATATTGAACCAACTTTTATTTATAAGTTGAAAGACTATTCGCCTTTTACATATTATTTCTGCTCCATATTTCTGTTTCTAATCTTCTAGGGTTGCATCCTTCATGAGTTCAGTGACCTCTCCCTAGCTATCCTACATCTCTCAAGACAGCACCCCACCCAAGCTCACCTTATTTGAAATATGGATCTTAATTCTTTTCAATTAAAAAAATTAGAACAATCTCCAAAGAAGCACTATTATAATATGACAATGACATTTCATTACAGTATTGATTTACAGGAAGAACGGGGTAGAGCATATGAGAATTGGATGCAGATGCAAAATATGAAAAACTAAATGCTTTTTTTATATACTTAGCAGAGGGTTACTTATCAGCATCCTCAAATAAGCATCCCTATGTCCTTCTGAGATCTGAATGAAGTGATGAGTAATAGTGTACCTGGCCAACAGGTACTCCACCTGTGCACTGGCATCTGAAACAGGTAGACATTGGCAGGTAGACGGGGTTGAATAGGGGTCCCCAAACATGGCCCTCTACCTAAGTTATTTTGGGTTCTTCACTGGCTCCAAATCATCTGTGATTTCTACCCTTCCCACAGTGGCCTACCCAAACTCTCCACAAAGTATGTGTTTTGTCTTGGCCCATCAGGATAGGTACCAGTGCCTCTGGTATGGTCCTGCTGTGTTAGATTTTTACTCTGATCTCGACAACCAGAAAGGTAATTCAACTCAAAAATCTTGGATTTCATCAAAACATGCTGGACTTCATTTTGGAATACCCACTATTTGATATGTCTCAGTGTGCATAATTGAGACTCTCTGATCACTTTTCATTCGCAAATAGCTAGAGTTCATGACACAGACAACTTTCAACATTATCAATTTCACTTGATGAATTTGCAGAACAGGAAACTGAAGCCAAAAGAAGTTACATGATTTGTCAAAAATGGCACAGTATTTAAGAGGTACTGTGGACCAAAATTTCTTGACTCTTAAACTGGTTCTTTCCTTTCCCTTTTAACCACATTTGCTGATTCCTTAACTAGAGAGAGATAAACCATTTCTACAAATCCTTCTTCTTAACATAAAGAGCCAGCATTGGTACAGCTGGTGATCAGCATGTCCATATTATATTTTGTTGATACTTAGTTTGTAAATGGCCATTTTAAATACTTACCTGCTAAAAAGGTGGAATTCAGTTTTGTTTTTGGTATATAAATCTGTCCATTCCACACAATGAGGCTAATGATGATTTTGATTAATGTAAATATTATGCGGGTATTCTACTTGAAAAGGTTTCTGAATTATTGCTTAAACTTCCATAAACTTAAAACAATTAGAATTTTGAATGCTAATATAATCATGTGGGATTATGCCAGCTTAATATGAAACATTATAATTTTGTGTTCTGGTTATTGTCTGTAATTTGAATTCTCCTGAAAATAAGGCCCTCAAATGTTCTTCTTTTAAAATGCCAACTTATTATAGTATATAACATTACTCACAGGAAGAATTATTCTTAAAGTGCTACTGGGAGATAGTCAAAACCTGCCCATGGAGCTGATTCCCTTCCACTTTTTAACTTCTCATTACTAAAGGTAAAGCCTGAATACTAACTACCAGGTTAATGGCTCCAAAAACCCCCAAGATGAGCAGTTAGCGTCCTCACACTGATCATGTTGAATTTACAGAGGCAGCTCTTTTTTGTTATTGTTGTTAATACAGCCCATCTCATCAAAATTTTATTTCTGCAGATTGTGACTTCTGGGACAGATGATGCATTGTAAAGTGTGCATTCCAGTCCTACATTTTAAAACCTAAGTAGAAGGAAGAATCAGGTGTAATTGAATAAAAATTCATTACACATAAAGAAAAATATCCTAATTAGATTTTTACCTTAGATTAACAAAACTCACAACGCATGTGTTCTTGGTCATAATATATTTCCCTTAAGCCCCACAATTGCTAAAAATACCGGATCAATCACCATCCAAGATTGGGTTATGAAGTGTGTGAACTAGTGCATTATAAAGCTGTGTTAGCACCAACAAAGTTTATTGGGGTAACTGCATTCAAGGCACACATGGCATACCTTTAAATAGCACTGTTAAAATACCAAATAAAATGTCAACGTCTGTCAGGTCTCTGGCTTTTATAAATTGTTTAGACTGGGAAACGTTGGGGTTTAGACATTGTTCGTTTCATATGATGTAGAAAAGAAGAGACCATAAAAAGAAAAGAACAATAAAGCATAGCTCATTTTTGAAGTTCTTTCATGGAAAAACATACTCTGGATCATTACCCTCCTAATCAACAATTTCCTTCTTCCTCCCAATCCTTCCCGTCTGGTATTTACCTTTCTCCCCCCTCCTCTCTCTGGGTGGTATTCTGAGCTTATACATACTACTCAGTAATCATATTTTTAAAATTGTTTCAAAAAAGAATCCCAGGATGGCATGACAGATATGTATACACTAAGGGTATTTTTAACCTAGACCATGACTTTACTCACCATTTCTACGCTCTTAAAAACATACCAGTGTGCCCTGACCACAGAATATACTCCAGGAGAGGAAGGCCCCAAGAGCAGGATCAGCTGCTGTCTACCTACAGAGGAGTTTATTATCACACCTTAGTGGCCATCTCCCCGCCCTCCACCCTCCACCTCCTTCCTTTTATTACCACACCACAGTCCCCACAATTCCCAAACAACAACATCTCAGTTTCAGCTTCTTTTCTGGATTTCCCACACTTAATGCAACCCAGACCTCACCTTCAGCTCTCCTGAGGCCACTCTGGAAGCCAGCTCGATGACACAGCCAACAGCCATGCGTGCAGCACCGGACGAGTGCAGCTCGTTCCAAATGGTGTCACTGTCCACCTGAGCAAACAGCCAGCAAGGAGTCCGTAGAAAGAGAGAAGAAAATGAAAGAGAAGGGAGAGATGAAGGAGGGAGGGGGCAGGAGGGCAACAGAGAGAAAGCAAATCTGTGAGGAAGGGCTGGCAGGGTAACTGCCTATGTACAATAACATTAGTCTTCCGTCTTGGCCAGCTGAGAGGGCCTTCTGGACATGGCTTTGCTTATACTTTTTCTCTACACTGACTTCTCCAATGGAAACACATTCCTGCCATGCCTCACTGCCATTCCCTGTTTAGATTTCTCATTACAAACAGCATTACATAGGCCGGATCTGGCTTAGTTATAGGCCTGGTAGAAACCAGGCCCCAGTAGTAGATAGAGTAAAAACTAAGAGCACTTAGTTATACATAAAAATCGGATTTGCAAGTGCTGGAGGGGGAAAATTCAAATACCTTTCTGACTGCAGGTTTACAGGGAGCCAAAGACAATTTTTAGGCAGGTAGCAGTAGCAGTTGGTGAGTAGGAAGTAGCAACCGCAGCTCAGGTTCTGAATCAATGGAAGAAACCTGTGGTCCTCACCCTTAAAACCCTCACAGTAGTGCAAGGCACAATGTGATTTTCAAAGGAGAAGCCTAAGATTTCTAACATTTAGTACAGTTGGCTGGATTCACTGTACACTGCTTTCATTAAAAGTAGATAGGTCAGTAAAATGCATAGTTCCTCCTATAGTAGAGAGTACCATTGTCAAAAAAGACTACCCCAGGGGCTGGGGTTGTGGCTCAGCTGTAGAGTGCTCGCCTCGCATATGCAAGACTCTGGGTTCGATCCTCAGTACCACATTAAAAAAATAAGTGAAATACAGGTTAAAAAAAAAGACTACCCCAATATTCTGGATTCCCCTTTATAAATTGGGAATCTTCTCATGCATGTGATATGAAATTTTTTTATATATGAAATTTTATATATATATGAAATTTTATACATATATATATATATAATGAAAAGTGCAAAGGTAGGGGTTTATAATTATTATATATTGCATATTTTATGTATAAGGTATTTCTAATGTAATAAATAGAAGTATCAGATGGAAGACAGCACCAATTTTAGGATGCATGTATCATGTGAAGCACTAGAAAATGAAATACGATGTTTGTGAATGTTAAGCCTCCCCAAATGAGAGAAAAAACAAAAGTTTTACATCAAAAAATGAGAATTAGATTCAAGAGGCCTAATCACATGGAAGAAATACAATAAATAAAAGTAACATATATTTACAAATTACTAAGCAGTTTTCTGAGTATGTTCACGCTGTCTTGCTGTCTCTTTTTCTCATGCAGTTCTTCTCATCTTAAATGTTGTTAAGAACAATGAATAAATAAATAGTAAATGAGAACCATAAGTAAATAAATAATGACAAAGAGCCTTGAATATATAAGTAAGTAGATAATTAAGATTTCTAAAAAGTAGTCAAAAGAGAAGTCTCTGGAATCAATCTGTAAGAGACAAAAATAGTGGCTTGATCATTACACCTAAATGACACAGAGAAGTTAATTAATATCTCTGTGCCCTGGTTCCCTTGCCTGTGAAAATGACAACTTTTTTAAAAAGTACCATGTGCATACGACGTCGGTCAGGATTAAAATGAGTAAGTGATAAGCAAAGGTTAGCTACTTTTATTTTGTCTACTTTTGTCCCCATTTTGAAATGCTTGGCACTCGGTGGAGTTCTAGAAACCATCTACTGAGCATAACAGTCTGCACCATACTCTGCTGGTTCTAAACCCTCACATAACCTTAGGCCCTGTCAGCACAAGCCCTTTACCACACCCCTGAAGAAACCTGGGCTTTCTAAAAACATTCGGCTTGTGTCATAGTCTTCACTGCTCACTCAAGAGTGAAGGAATCACTCAAGTGGACACTAGATGCTAACCATTTTCCTTCAAATCAAAAGTTTTCCTGAACCAATGTAAGTACATACTTATTTGGGATTCATGTGGATCAATCTTGCTGTGTCAATTGAAAAAGTCAAAACCCAAATGTACATGATATGGATGGTTTTGCATATCATTGCAGACCTACACTGCGACACAAATGCCTGGACTCACCAGATGTTAAATTACTGGGAAGACAAAACAAATCACTAAATTCCAAAAGACTTATTGGGTAACCCCAAGCCAAATATAATTCTAAACCCCTTTCCACTTTTGAATATAATATATTTATATTACATTTATAATATAAATTTTCTTTCTTCTTCTATTTCTAAAAACAGTACAGAAGAATTTCTGTTAGGCTTTAAATATGGGATGTCCTCTAAAGGTAAAAATGAATAGATTGTGAGAGCTGTAATCTAATAAGTCCATCCTAATTTGAAGGGACTGGTTGGGTAGTCAGGTGGGTGTGGCTGGAAGAGAAGGGTCACTGGGACTGTGTCCTGGAAGAATTCATTTTCCCTATAATCTCTTCCCCTTTTTCTCTACGCTTCCCTGCCCCTTGAGGTGAGCAGAACTCTACCACCACACCCTTCCACCATGATTTCTATCTCCCCATGGGACCAGAACAACAGAGTCAGCCCATCATGAACTAACCCTCTGCGACCATGAGCCAAAATACACGTTTTTCTCCTCTAAGTTGTTCTCTCCAGGTATTTTGGCCACGGCAACAGAAACCTAACACAATTTCCTTCCAAAAAATATTAATACTATACTTTATTAGAAAAATGTTCCAGCAGCTAAGAACAATAGTAGCTACAAAAAATTTATGTGATATCCTGCCTGTCCATACTTGTCTTCCTGAAAGTATTCTTGTAGAGCTAACACTCCAGATGATTGTCATTAATTTTGGTGTATAAATCACCAGTCAAGAAAGTTTTTGTTTCAATTCAGCTAGCCTCCATACTACTACTATGAGTGAAGTTTTTTTTTTTAAATAAAGATATAGTTATTGTTCTCAAGAAGTGTTGGGCACATAGGAAATCAATGCATACTTGAGGTTTTGGTCTTTAGCCAAAGTTTAGTAGTTTAATCTCTGACTGGATTCTCTTTAGGAACCTACAGAATTTATCATTCATTCATTTACTTACACATAAAGAATATTTATCTAAATTCTACTTCAACCTATATTTTATATACATTTAGTTTATAAATAAATTTCAATAACTGTCAAGTTTGGTGGACATAATCTGATCAAAATGGGTCATTATATTGAATTTTGGGTTTATGAACAGGTTTGTCTTAGTTCAGGTTGCTATATAAAATATCATTGACTAGGCAGCTTCTACAACAGCAATCTACTTCTCACAATTTTGGAGGCTGTTCGTTCAAGAGCAATGCTGCCTGAGCTGGTTTCTGGGGAGAGTCTCTTCTTGGCTTGAAGATGGCTGCCTTTCTACTATGTCCTCACATGGCCTTGTGTTTGGGTTCCTCTTGCACTAGGATCTTTATGACGTTATTTAACCTACTTCCTAAAATCCTATCAAATACAATAATATTAAGGTTATGAGCTTCAACATATGAATTTAAAGGGCATATGATTAACTCTATAGCAAGGTCATACCCCCAAAGTTTGTTCGCAAGCATACTTTTCAAGTCATCATATTCCAAATGGTGCTGCAGGATCAAATTAACTACCAAAAACTATCCTTCATGCATTGCCATGTGTTAGAAGAGCTCCAGTGATGAAACAGAAGTTATAATCCTTATGACTAAAGGAAACACCCTTGTCTACTCCTGCTCTTCCATTCACAATGGTAGAAAGTAAATATCTCTTCTATGTTCCTCTTATTAGTGAAAGAGTTTGCCAAAAACATTTTTCCTACATCAGTGATAGCATCAAAAGAGTCACCCACATCTGAGAGTTCTGATTGCAATTACTGTAGGATTTCTTAACAGTAGGAAAAACTCTGTGAAGGGATAATGGTTGAGTTTATCCACTGGTAGTAGTTCTTTCCATGGAATAATATTTGGGGATTGGAAAGGAAGGGCAAGACCAAGGATTATTTAAAAGAGATGGCTACAAATAAGCAGGATCAAGGGGCTGAATTAGCAATCCCATGATGGTGGAAGCAAAGACTAGAAAGCTTAAAATAAGAAAATTGGCAGGCATTCTAGTTTTTGGAAGTTGAAGGGAAGTGGTACAGATTTGGCTGTGAATATGAAAAATAACATAAGATGTAGTCGGTGAGAATAATAAAAGAGGAAAAAATGGAGATGGAGCAGGGGATTAGCATGCTGACCAAGCTAGCTCGTTACTAAGATCTTTCTGAAATAATACTAAGATATGCAAGGCAAACTCTTAACAATAGAATGATTTCCTTTTTGAAAAAAAAAAAGTGTTTTATCATTTTTCTTTCCATGCACTTCATCTGTTCTCCAACATCTTCTTGGTGGGTGAGTGAGTGTGTGTGTGTGTGTGTGTGTGTGTGTGTGTTGTGTGAATTAAGGGACAACATCATATGAGCTGAAAAGAAGATTAGGATTGACATAGAAGAAATGAAAAGGACTGGTTGTCCCAGGATCACAGTCCTATGTTAATGACAGCAATGAGAAACTGCATCCATAATGATAGTTCAGGGAGTAGATTCTTTCTACCTGTGACCACCAGGTACTGGGCTTGCTGATTATGCTGCATATAAGATATGATGACAAAAAGGAAAATATAAAAGCCATCCTTCCAGTCCTGAGAAACTTGAAAAATGCAGATCCAAAAGCAACAGAAGCAGAGAGTGGTATGTGAGCAAAAGAGGCAAATGTTTCAGGAAGCTGACACATTAGGGACCTTTGGAGTCTTGTCTGCACTAAATTGGGAATCATCTAATAGACTGTAGAGCAGTGTGGAAAAAAAGAATAGAAGTTCAGACTGAAGCATTACTAAGGTGTTCTTGGTTCTTGTGTCGCACAAATGGAAGCCTCAAATTCCCACAATCCTCAAGGGGCATGCCCTGGGAGAGCCTATGGAATGGACTAACTATGGTTGGGGCCAAGCACAGCCCATGGGGGAGGCAGAGGGGGCCATTAGCACCAACATGAGTCAAGGGGAGGATGCTGGAGTCCAGGGGCCCTGACAAGCTTCGGTTTGTGGAAAAAGCTGAAATCAGGAGTTAATCCCCTGGCAAACTCAGCTTCAAAGAGAGAGAGAGCAAGGCGACATTGGGAGACTGACACGAAACCTGAGTATGCAAAGAATAGCTAGAGGATCCAAGGACCCCATCAGGTCTCCATCCCTTCTTTAGGTATCAAAATGCCACCATGAGAGGAAAATCTGAGCAACTGAGCAACTACTTAAAGAGAGTCAGCCTGGCAATAAAAGTTGATCTGTAACAGACAAAATTTTTAAACTGAAAGGAGGTTGTTTAAACTGGAAGGGACTGACATATTTTAACTGGAGAGAAGAGCAGTGTAGTTGGGAGGAGAAAGACAAGATGTATTCATCTTACCCCTGAGGAAGTGTGGATAAGGTTGTCTCATTTTCAAGGTCAGGAGTGTAGTCTGTTGGATAGCAGAGGAGAAATCTAGCCAGGATTCTAAACAGAAGTTCCCAAGAAGTTCCCACGCTTATGTGGGCAAGCAGGGTATAATTGTATGTTAGAATTAATATGGCAATATCCCAATTACTGCCCCCTTGAAATTCCTCAGGCATCTTTACCAACCTTGTGTTTATATGTCATTCAAAAATAAGGGAAAAGAAAGTATTTTCGATTATGAAATATTTCTGACAATGTAATTAAATGTTCAAAACATAAAGTAGTCTGCCCAGTAATCTGTCTACAGAAACCTTATTTTATTGCTGGAATGAAAAACTATTAATCTCAAAACAGTCCCCCTAAGTTCAACTCACTTTATCAATATGTAGGAGGGCCTGAATCTAACATGGGTCCAAATTTACAGTTCAGATGTGATAAGGGAGACAGCCCACAAAAAGGCTTTTTGAGAGAGGAATCCAACAAACTTAGTGAGATAGGGTGGAACTACATTTTTGTAAGAGTTGTATGAGCTTAACCTTCCAGGAAGATTTAGACATCAGTGGAAAAGGCACAATTCCAAAGGCAGCAGTCTGTCACTGAGGTCCCCCCAGCCCATGCCCTCAGTAACACAAGTCTACTTAGTAGGGTAGAAAGGGATGAGTGGAGAGAAATATGGTTATAAGTAAAACCAATACTCAGCAGACCAATAAAACTGAATTTGTGTTTTGTACATTAGTTACATTGTCAGAAATGTTTGATAGTCATGTTAAGTTAAATAAGCCAATCCCCCCAAATCAAAGGCCAAATATTTTCGCTGATATGCAGATAATGATCCATAATCAGAGGGAGTAGGGAAGAATGGAGGAACTTTGGATTGGGCAGAGGGGAGTGAGGGGTGGGGAGGGAATATAGGGGTGGGAAGGATGGTGGAATGAGATGAACATTATACATGTATGACTGCATGAATGGTGTGACTCTGCATCATGTGCAGTCAGAGAAATGAGAAGTTGTGCTCCATTTGTATACAATGAGTTGAAATGCATTCTGCTGTCCTATATAACTAATTAGAACAAACAAACAAAAAAACAGGGATTGAAAAAAATGTTTGATAGCAAGTAAACTGAAACAGGCAAATTATTTTTCTCTACAAATGAGAATAAAGTAGAAAGCTTTGGAACCTATTTTTAAAATACTACAAGCTTAAAGGAGGGAGAGAGGCAGATTCTCCACTTGTCTTAACTTTAGAGAATCCAGAGCAACTGGCATTGCCAAGATGCATGAATATTGATACCATACATCAACAGCCGACAGCAGGACTCATTGATATGAAAAGGGAAGGAAGGGAAAGAAGGAACAAAAGAAGGAAGGGAGGAAGAGAGAAACATATGGTATTATTCCTATTATTCATTACCCAAGGCTTCTAAAATACTTAGGGAGATACTCACTCTATGGAGCAAAGGAGGAACTCTAATAGGAGAAAAGTAAAGGCCAATACATAGTTGTTAAATAACTATTTTAAGAAACTTTCCCTCTACATAACACCATTCACATCTGAAAGCAGAACATGTTGCAATCTCCCTCACGGATAGTGAATGAGAGTAAGGGATAACGTGTAACCTGTGTCAACCATTAGTGGTGGAGCACAGAGAGTAGAAATGGGACTTCACCCACTCAAATTCAGCAGAGAAAGTCAGAAAACGAAGATGGATAGTATGTTTCATTGTACATCCCCTACTCTAAAGTTCTGTTCAATTTTCTACTGTTTAGAAATAACAAAGCCAATAACAGTAATGATAGTTATCTAACAGTCATGGAGAACTTATTATACTCCCAGCACTGTGCAATCCTCTTTACCTATATTAACTCATACCATTTTTACCACTGCCATTGACAGAAGTGTACTCAATGAGCAGTTTCACATACACAAGTCACAGAGAAGATTCAGCTTGTAATTAAAGAAACTGGAATGAGAATCTAGAAGAGTATGAGCTCTTAACCGATATTGATTTTCATGCTAGTAAAATCAAAATTTAAAAATTAAAATGAATAAAAATGACTCCTTTAAAAATACTATTTTTTAGTTGTAGATGGACACAATAACTTTATTTTATTTTTATGTGTGCTGAGGATTGTGCATCCAGTGCCTCATGCATGCTAGGGGAGAGCTCTTCCTCTAAGCCACAACCCCAGCCCCTAAAATGACTTATTAAAATCACATTATAATCATATTTGCAGACTCTACAGAGTTTCCTAATTATTTCTTAAGGCCTACATAAATGCCTTATCTTCAGAATTATTAAACTTCATCCTCTTACAATTGTTAAAGAAATTTAAAAGTCAAATGTTTCAAGTTGTACCTGATATAATTATGCTTTTCCTGAGTGTTGTAATTTGTTTGCCATTATTCTACAGCAGTGGTTCTCAGTGAAGGTGGTTTCACCTCTCAGGGGTCATTTGGCAATTTCTGGATACATTTTTTTTGTTGTTATGACTGAGCCGGGAGGTGTGCTACTGGTTTCTGGGTGAAAGCTAGGAATAATGCTAAAATATGACCTGCAACAAGACAACCCCCAGGACAAAGAATTGTCTGATTCAAAATGTCAGTAATGCCCAAGTTGAGGAATCCTGTCCTAGGAACACTGAGAAACATATAAATAAGAGTGCTGCCTTCCCTATATTGGCTGCTGGAAATATCAAAATCAAAAATGGTAAAATGGTAACTACATGTACTCTATGTACGATCTTCATTTCTGGATCACTGTATTTTTATCTTCAGATAATTACTACTCTTTATTTAAATTGTAAATAGCTATGCTTGTTTGTTTTGGAGTCCCTTATTTTTTATTTAAATTCTTTTACCATAGGAATATAATGGAGCAGAAAAATTCCTATCACTTAGTAACACTGTAATCATCATCATGTCATAGCAAATATGTGACAAATGTGTTCATGACAATGCAGTTACACAAACCTACTGTGCTGTCAATCATGCAAAAGCATAGCACATCAAATGCGCTACAGTACCTAACACTTGATAATGAGAATAAATGATTATGTTGCTGATTTATGAACTTACTAAACTACACTTTTTGTTATTTTAGAGTCCTCACATTTATATTAAAATAATTTTACTGTAAAAAAAAAAAGTCTGCTGTGTTATGCAGGCAGGGACCTCATTTACCTTGTTTATCACATCTCTTCACTGTAAGCCCAAGGCCATCCTGAGTGATCTACCTATGCTATGTAGATTTGTGTAAATACACACTACTATGATGTTTGCACAGAGATAAAATCACATAACAAGGCAGATGCATTGTTCATAACATACCCTCATTGTTAAGCCATGCATGACTGTATAGAGCAAGATGGAAGAAAAAGCAAAAATGGAAATCCAAGAGGATGCCCAGAAGGTGTGGAGGAGAGGAGAGAGTGGGAACGTCATTACCCAAGGCTTCTAAAATACTTAGGGAGATACTCTCTCTGCAGAGCAAAGGAGAAACTCTAATAGGAGAAAAGTAAAGGCCAATACATAGTTGTTAAATATCTATTTTAAGAAACTTTCCCTCTACATAACACCATTCACATCTGAAAGCAGAACATGTTGCAATCTCCCTTACGGATAATGAAAGAAGGTAAGGGATAATGTGTAAACCTGTGTCAACCATTAGTGACGGAGGACAGAGAGTAGAAGTGGAAGAAAAATACTTTCTATTTTTATTATTACTTAAAAAATTGTTCTTTTCAGATAAACATGACAGTAGAGTATATTCTTACATATTTATACAAACATGGAGTAATTCTTACTCTATTTGGGATCCCAGTCTTATAGTGTGCATGATGTGGAGATTCATGTGGTGGATTCATATATGTACATAGGAAGTTGTGTTAGATATTCCACTGTCTTTCCTATTCCTGTTGCCCCTTCCTCCCCTTCATTCCCCTTTGTTTAATCCAGTGAACTTCTATTCCCCCACCCCTTGTTATATGTTAGCATCCACCTAACAGAGAGAATTTTCAACTTGTGGTTTTGGGAACTGGTTTATTTTATTTAGCATAATAGTCTCCAGATTCTTCCATTTACTGGCAAATGTCATAAAGTCACTTTTCTTTATGGCCAAGTAATATTCCATTGTGCATATATACCACATTTTCTTTATCCATTCATCTGTTGAAGGGTATTTAGGTTGGTTCCATACTTTAGCTATTGAGAATTAATTAGCTGCCATAAACATTGATGTGGCTGCATCACTGTAGTGTGGTGATTTTAAGTCTTATAGAAATTGTGCTACTTGTCTTGCTTTTTATTTGGAATATGACCAAACATCATTTTTAGCAACACTGTCTTTCTCCCTAATTTATCTAAATAACTCTGACAGCTGAAGAGTCAATGCTGCTATTAACCTAATCTTTTATTTATTTATTTAGATGTGAGGGACTTAACCCAGGGGCACTTAATGACTAAGCCACATCCCAAGCCCTTTTTATTTTTCATTTTGAGACAGGATCTTCCTAAGTTGCTTAGGGCTTCGCTTAGTTGCTTAGGCTGGCTTTGAACTTGCAATCCTCCTGCCTCAGCTTCCTGAGACGCTGGGATTAAGGGCATGCACCACCATGCCTGACTTTGCTATCAACCTATTCTTAAGCATGGTTCTTCCCTCAGTTTCACAAATGTTAGTGACAGAGCCAGGAAAAACTTTTTGTGGTTTTTCCCATTTTTTGCTTCACCTCACTATATATATATATATATATATATATATATATATATATATAGATATAGATATAGATATATATATATATATATATATATATATATATATATATATCTATATCTATATCTATATCTATATCTATATCTATATCTATATCTATATATCTCCTTAACACATCAAAAGAAAGTCTGCAACTCATGTTAATGATTTAAAAAAAGAAATAATTATACATCATCAGTGGCAAAATAAAAGATCAAAGGACATCATATAAATATGGGCATCTCTACAAAACAAACAAGAACAAGAAAGTAGACAACTTCCATGTACTAAAAGCAGGGTCCTTGAGTAACAGTTCCTGAAAACCTTGGTTTGGCCCTGCCCATTGGCAGACAGGGGCAGCAGGGAGAGCCTGCTGCTTTTGTGCAGCCCTGATTCATTGTGTTGGATAAATATGTGAGCATCATTTTTGCATATACTCACCTTCCCAATTGCTCACTTCCTTTGAAACAGATTCTGAGCAGCTGAGAGATGGGTATAACATTTCAAAAACATCATTTTCACAGTTTGTTCATTCCACTGTGAATTAGGATTTTTAAAATGGTAAAAATCCAGGGCCAACTCAGGATTTTGCAAGAACACAGATATTTCCTGCATGCTCTATTATCCATAGGCCTCTGTGCTTTTGGAAACCTTTAGGGCAAGCCCTAGGTGGCCTTCAGTGGTTCTTTTTTTTTTTTTTTTTTTTAATTGTTTACTCTGAATTTGACCACATAAAAAAATGGACAAGAAAATAAAAGTGTGACTAGAAGTTTACAAAATGATCAGATTTTCCAGTAAGTTAATTGCCCATAAATGTGTCACTGGACAATATTCATTATGTTAATTTATAATTCAAAAAATAATAATAACAACTGCAACTTTCTCCCCTAAGATATTTCCTCAGATCTGGAGCTGAAATAATTTAAGTGTTAACATTGTATGACGAATTTTCTTGGTGTTGAAGAGATGGGTTGACAAATTAGACATATTTGGACCAAGCAGAGTTCCTGGACAGGGACAAAGTATTAAAAAAATTGGAGAGACTTTCATAGAGAGGGGTGTAGATTAGGGCTAAAGGTGTTTGGATGACTCCCAAGGCCAGCCTGGTAACATACTGTGACATAATGTAAGGTAAATGGCAGAGGCATAGGGTGGGGATGGGGGTCCTCTGGTTGGAACTGTGGTTGAATAGAATGTCTTTGCCCTGTCTAAAAGGGCAGGGTCTACACAGTTTCAATCACTTTTTGTCATAAGGAAATGATGAAATGATATTTCATTAGTAGTCCTAAATATAGTGTTCTAAGGTGCAACATTTCAATATTTAATATTGATAAAGAATTGACATTTTTAAAAAATCTTAGACTAGGCTAAAATAAACCTATCTGTGCTGAAGGCTGTTCCTGGCCTGCCAGTGTGTAATTTCTGCTATCCGAGGTGTTTTAAAATAATAATAATAAAAAAAATATTTCTGTGGTGCTGAGGATCAAACCAAGGGTCTTGTGCAAACTAGGCAAGTGCTCTGTCATTAAACTACAGCCCCAGACCCTGGAATGATTTATTCTTACACACAGTTTGAAAATTCTAGAGCAGGGAAGGCAAAACCATGTCTCAGAGGAACTATCTGAGCTGATGCTTTGTGTGGTCACCATCAAAACTTAACCCAAGGAGACTTCTTCCAGTTGGGCACTTGGGGAGTCTAACCAGTCTAACTCTTAAGAACGAGCATTCATGAAGGATTCCAGCCTCTGCCTAAGGATAAGAATAGAGAATGCTCTACTGAATCTAATGAAAAATGACTAGGGTTATTTTTTACTATGTCTCTTTTGTATCTCATTTTTTAGTCATTTGTATTTATTGCATCTTACGAAAGTATTGCTTTGTAATGTGACAGATGGGAAATAAAACATGAGTAAACAAAACCTTTTCCTTCGCACATATTTTGAGAAGCATTAATTTCACTGAGAAAGGATTTTACTTGCAAATTGTACAAAGATAGAACTCAATCTGGGAAAAAGGGATACAAAGAAAGGTGAAGCCACAGTAAGACTGGAAAGGTGTTTTAGGCATTTTGATTTCTAAGTTAGCCTTACCAAGAGAAGTTGTTCTAAGAAAGAATGGCTTCCAATAATTTACCTAGTAGTAATTTCTATCTGGAGATTCCCACTATCCCTGGATTTGGAGAATTTGTCAGTTTCACTTTTATTTTTACCAGATGTGACAAGGAACCAATCTTTCGGCAAAGTTTCCTCTGATTCTAGGTGGTGGCACTGGCAAGGGGATCATCCCCATTAGGTACAATAGCACTTATCAATTGTGTTGATTTCAGGGTTTGAGACCTTGAAAACCAGGACATCCACTTGCAAACTATTCAGACTTGATTAAGTTTATTAATGGATTCAAATTCTGCCCCCTCCATGAAGATCTTCCTCATAGGATTATTGTTAGCATTCAATTAGTCAATGCATGTGGAGTGCTTCACATAGTACAACTCAATGCTGAAATAGTAAGCTCGGAATAAACGTTAAACAAGGAGAAAAAAGAATCCCAGAGTTCTGGTTCTAACATTACTTTCTATTTAGCAACACATCAAAGAACAAAAATCATCTGTGATAATGCTGGAAGCCAGAAACTACCTCCAATCAGACAGCTACATTTTTTTAAGCAACATATGGATCTAGTTCAACTGGAGTTTCCTGAATGAACGTGGGCCTTTGCAGACTCTGCCAAGCACATGCAGCAAAGCTCAATCACTGGCACTTGAAACAAAGCTAATGCTCTGAAAAGCCGCACATGATAGAGATTAAGCTACCTGTCCTCAAAGTGGATGTGAAGGTATTTAAAATGGAAAGGGAATGACTGAGAAGCAAAGGAATTTAGGCACAGTCTCCTTTGTATAATCTAAATGCAGCTTGTTGATTTCTTTCGGAAATATTCCCAGAGTTAAATATAATACCATTGTGCCCATTAACAAAACAGATTTCATGTGCACTGTACATGGTTAACGAGGTACATGATTCTTGTTCAGATGCCTTGAACATTTCACCCTGAAAGTTGGGAAATAAAACTCCTCACCCAATACTAAGCAGTTTAGTAAGTTCTTGCTGCTATGCTCTGCTGCTAGGGCCACAGGGCATTTTTGAATAATTGAGTTTAAGCTTAAATAATGATCAGATGCCCTTAGAAACCTACTGACAGACACCAGACTCAACAAAGAAACAGAGGTTTTTCATCACAGTATTGATTCAGCGCCATTGTAGGCATGTTGTATAAAAATTCACTGTAAAAGAAATTCTATTTTTTAAGTTTTGCATTGCATTAGGTAAAGTGCACTTTTTAAAGAATTATTTATTGTGGGTCAAATACTTCTGTATACAGCATCTTAATTTGGTAACATAGAAAGTAGTTCATATCTTTAAAAAAATCACTGAAATCATTCTTACTTGCCTTAATGACTATAATTTTATTTTTGTTCTTTTTTTCTGACTAGCTTACTCTATATTAAGCCCCATACATTGTGTAAAGGGGCAACTGCAAACCAAATTTCTTATTTGTTGGTTTTGGGAACTGGTATTATTACCTTATCCCACTTCAGAGGTTCTTGAGCATCTCAGTATTTTTCTATCCTCAATTCTCTATTTTTAAGGCTAGAAGTGAAGTTTCTAATATGTTGTTTCTGAACATGGAGATAGAGAACATGGGAAGAGTGAAGTTCAGAGGGAAAAAAAATATCAAACTTATTAGTAGATTCCATGGAAAAGGTAATGAAGAGTCATGCATTGTCCAAAGATAGCAAAAAGCAAATAACTTCAGTCAGCATTTAAAGAAAGATGTAGGCACTGAGATTGAGGCCCTGCCTAGCAACTGGGCACCTTTAAGCATTTTAAAAAACATTACCTAAAGCTTCCTCTTATCATAGTTGAATAAATGTATTATTAATTGCTTTCACAAAAGAAGAAACTGAGTTTTCAAGAGGTTAAGGAACTTGACCAAAGTTAAAAAGTTGATAAACCAAAAAGCTGAAATTTCAACCAAATTTACCCCTGGACATTGATATTGTTATAGTTGTGAAGCCCTAAACACCAATGTAGTTCTATTTGGAGATAGTGCCTTTAAAGAAGTCATTAAGTTTAAAGGAAACCTTAAGGTTAGAGCTTTAATACTAAATGACTGATGTCCTTATAAGAAGAAAAAAAGAAACCAGGAATGCAGATTTATTATGAAGAGGCTCTCTGAGGACACAACAAGACAGCCATCTGCAAACCAAGGGCAGGAACCTTAGGAGAAACCAAATCTGCCAACACCAAGATCTTGGACATTTAGACTCCAGAACTGTGAAAAAAATAAGTTTCCTTTTAAGCCACCCTGACCATGTTATTTTGTTATGGCAGTCCAAGATACACCATAAATATGGTGATCTTTAAGAAGGTTTTAAAATCCTTTAAAAATTGTTTTATATTGTTTGTTCTATAGTACTCTTCATTTTTACTTTATTTTTATTTTTTGTAGTTGTAGATAGATACCTCTATTTTATTTATTTATCTTTATGTGGTGCTGAGGATCGAAACCAGAGCCTCACATGTGCTAGGCAAGCGTTCCACCACTGAGCCACAACCCCAGACCCTATAGTAGTCTTCTTGATGATAAGCCATGAGAGCTAGTGTTAAGTGCCATAGGTATAGGGATATGGTATCTGTTTTTACACCGTACCTTCAGGGTTTGAAACATAATAGCAATGGAAGTTTAATAAATTCTGTTAAGAGAATGAATTAGAGACAAAGAACACATTAATCCTATAGTATACTTTTCCAGACAGTGTTTATAAATGTTGCTAAAATTTAAAATGCAATATAAAATCCCTCTCCTACTCAGGTCCTGCAATACATATAGGACTGTGAAGAGTCTTCTCTCCTCTTCAGGCAGCCCCATCCCTAGACTCCCCGCTCTCATTGCCCATATTTGATGCCTCCTTTGATGTGTCATCTTGCAACATGGCTCTTAACTAAATCATCCACCAACACCTGCAGTGTGCCCCAATACCCTGGACCTCTATCACCATAGAGCATCTCCACCTCTTATAGAAACTCCCCTACCCAATAACTATTTGCTCAAAGAAAACAGATGACTTCAGACTTATATCAGTTAAATTCTCTATGACAAACCAATGGGAGCCCGCTAACTGATCTTCCAAGAAAAATTAATTTTAAAAAATCTGTTTTAAAATTAGATTATGTAAAATCTGATTATCAGAGAGGACACTAAATCACCTTTCATTTGTCACCTTATTTCATAGACAAAGAAACTGAGGCTCATAGACCTCATTGTCTTACAGGATCTGGCCCCTCAGTGTGGTCCACAGTGAGCTGCACTGACATCACCTGAGTGCTTATGAGGAATGCACACTCTCAGGCCCCATTCAGGCCTTTTGAACTGGTCTCTGCACATTAGAGCTGGAAAACCACTTCTGAAGCAGTAACAATGTGAAGATTTGAATCCAGATTTTTTTCACAACTAAATCAAGTTTCTTTGCCCTGTGCACCATTACTGGGTTTTCTGAAAGCACTGTAACCCCCAGTGTATAGCACTCCCCATGGTGCCATGATTTGAATGATAAACAAGCTGTTGGGTAGGTAGGCCAGGTGAGACCTCAGGGTTGCAGAGCAGCCCATTTACTTTCTGCAGAACTGGACCTAATCAGGGCTCCCCTGTCCCACTGCCTGGAGTAAATCAGTGCCCATTTCCACATACAGCTGCCATTGATAACCTATATCATCCCATTTGATCCTCACCATCATTTAATAAGGGATACTTGTTTAGTTCTACTTCTTAGATGAAGAAACTGGAGCTCAAATAAGTGAAATAAAAATCATCAGAGCCTTTGTATTATTGGTTTCTTAGATTCCAGCTAGGAAGAGGGACACATACCCTAAAATCATAAAATCACTCATAGCATTTCTCCAGACACTTAGGTGTCAACACTTTAAAACCTCCTGAGAGCTCTCTAAAGTTTTGGGTGATTGTCATTTTCTCTTCTGTAGAATAATGCTGAGAGTCAAACTTCTGGGCTGAGGACCTCTCATGTTCTTTATTGCAATCTTCTTCAATCATCTCTTCAGCCTATAATAATGGGTACCCTCTCTTCTCATGAGACACAACATGCCATCTCCTTAAATGTATATATTCATTTCATGTTAGTTGTTCTGCTGAAAACCTGAGACCCTTGAAATGGAGCTGGGATGGATTTATGATGACAATAAGTGGGTAACCCCACATGCTTTCTCTCTTTTGTTCAACACTGGGAGGAAGACATGAATGACAGCTCATTCCCTTGGGATCACTTATAGGTTATAATGCCCACACCTTAGCTTCTTTAGTCATGGTAAGATGAAAAAGAAACAGAGTAGCTACAGGGAAGACCTTCAGATTCCAAATAAAACCATGGATATGATGAATGAAGACTGTGACTGATATTCCATATGGAAAGAAGGCGTGAACTATTCACACGGCAGCTGGAGGAGACAAGGGGCACATGGGGTGTGTTAATACTCTGCCACAAGCCGTTCCCAGTATGATCGACTGCTTTCTGGAAGCTCCCATTGACCTTGCATGTGCAATTTCTACTCACTCTTCATCTTCAGAAAAATGTCCCTTTGCTATTTACTTGCCAGTAACAAGAAGAAGTAGTGAAATATGTTTATTCTGGCAAAAAAAAAAAAATGCTACATCATGAGACTCTTAGGACATTGACATAAGATACTAGTGCACTCACAGATTTGACAAGTCATATACAGATTCCTGTGGGCTACATGGCCAGTCAAGGAATTTGAGTCCCTATTCTTATTCAGTTTCAGTGAATTCAGTCCTACCAAGACTCAGTTAGAAATAGAGCCAAGTAATTCCATTTTAGTATTTTCCTATTGCTTCTTCATTTAATCTGATGTACATTCTGCATAAAGGGTACTTCATATTATTATTCACTAGGCAGGGCATACTAGAGCCCTGTTTTTATAGGGAGAAGCTTAATAAAATTTAGTCTGACTCAGTAGGTGTATGAAATGAGATTTTAACTCATCTCACAGTGGTTTAGTCCAAAGCAGAGATGCTAGGCACAGATGTGTAATTTTTTTTTTTTACCCCAAATTGATGATGTTTGAGTGCTTAGATTTAACACTTCATAGGAATTTCAATAAAAAAGGAGAATGCTCTTGGCAAAAGAATTAAGTGTGCTTTCTTCTGGCTAGGGCTGTTCTCATTTAGGAAGGGAGTGTTGACACTCATGTGAGGTTGGAATTATTTGAGCTTTGAGTGCACAGTCTTGTGGTTAAGAGCTTGGAAATCAACCATCTCTACCCCCCAGCACCTACTAATTGTGTGACTTGAACAAGTTGCCTTTCTGAGCTTCAGTTGCCCTTTCTGTAGAAAAGTTAGCCTTAGTTATTTCTTTAGTAATAAGAACGTTGGGATTATTATGAAGATTAAAAGAGACTGAGGTAGGTTTTCACTGGAAATAGAGAATGGCTACTATTTTATGTAAGACTTTGAATCAGTACAGTTGTTTTTTTTTTTTTTTTCTGAAACTAATAGAATATATTTCAAAGGATTCTCTAGGTCCTGCTTACTCCAGAGAATCTTACCTTTCCCATTAGGACAATGTCATCATTAAAACCAATATTCTGGATACCACTAGGGTCAAAATTAAGGGTTATTATTTTATTTAGTTAGAATACAAACCTAAAGAACTGAGTCAAAATGTTTGTTGATATGGTCTCACTTATTATTTAGGAAACTAAGGATTAGATATCAATAGTTGATAATAAAATATATTTCTCAAATTTAGACACCAAAATTTGCATTCCTTTCACTATATACAAGAAACACAAAATGTGATGTATGAAGATTGAGAACTCATTATCCTTTGGTTAATGCACTAAACCTAATGGCATCAAACAGTCAGTTATCCTGGAACTTGCAGCTCAGATATAAAGAATTCTTTATCTATATCTATATCTGAGACAACTGAGGCCAAAACATAGGCATGTCATTCAAAGAGACACTAAAATGCAGGTACAAAGGCACTGGGAAATGTCATATACATGTCAGGGCATTTTCATCAACTTGAAAATGGGCAGGTATTAGAGTAGTCTAATTTTAGATGCTGCACCATTTAAACTGGAAACTAGGTCCAAATACCATCCTGAAGGACTGGGAACCCAAAAGTGTACAGTGCTGCTAAGATGGAGATCCATTCAGACAAGCATCTCTGAGCCCAGAGACTGCCACTGAATCCCAGATCTTTGAGTATAAAGATAAGTTGCCCTTACCATCCCCCCTCCTCCAGACAGACATCCAAGGCCAGATTTTAAGAGAGATCTCAGGATCTCAGAATGAGCCTGTACATACAACTTGCCCCTTTACCACTCCTGCCACACCTCAATCCAGAGGTCAAAAGAAAGTCCAGGTTCTCTCTTCTGGAAAGAACAGCTCTACCTCCAGTTGTCCATGCCTTCATGAGAGAGAATGGGAATGGGGCACCAGAATTCTGAGCTGACTTGGCAGCCCTGCCCCCACCCCCTGAATTTTCCTGGTTCCTCACCACTCTCAGTACAAATCTCATTATTCTCTGTACTCCTCTTTAGTCAGTCACCACAAAAATCTAGGACTCCCAAGTCACTCACACCCATCGATTTTAATCTCAAAAATGTAGTACTTCCCTCTGACCTCAGTTCCATCCCCAGCCCTGCAAGACTCCACATGCACTCTTTGTTTCTTTTCTCCATAACATTCACCAACACACAAACACACATACAGGTTAAACTCAGGCATATTTTTTAATCTTTCTCCCCCAATAGAGTATAAACTTCACCAGGATATTTACTATTTTAGTTTTGTATTTTAAAAGAAACACAAAATATTGTTTTATATTAACAATGTTTGGGTCAAAATACTTCACAAACACAAACCCAACAGTGATATGTCAGTACTATGTGTTGGGTATTGGCTTGTCACAGGGATATCTGAATCTGCAAATTTTCAGGGTAGAAAAATGACAAGGGGAAAATACAAATACAGTTTTTTCATGTCAAAATGAAAAGCTGAGCTGGGCCTCAGTTTACCTGCATTTCAGGCTGTCACAGATTCCTTTTTTCTACGTAGTGCCATATTCTTTGTCTTCTCCAAATTTTTATTTGACCTAATGTCTTACATTTTCTTGACAGTCAGAAGTAGCAAACAGTAGATGACTGCACATTTAAATTTAGCGAAGTATCTTTTAATTTCTCTGAATTTTTATTGCAAAGAACCATAAAACTTCTAAGTTAGATAGAATCTTACAATTCATCAAATCTACTTACCTTCAGCTACCACAGAGTCTAAGGCTCAATTTCTCTTGGTCTCAATGTTTACAATCAAGGCATATATGAAACTGGGGATAATTCTCATGGGACAAAAATTAGAGAAAAAGAAACTCTAGAAATGGATCTGTTTTCTTCCTCCCTGATATCCTGTTACTGACATTACTTTGGTTTACATAGTCTGTGTGTGTGTGTGTGTGTGTGTGTGTCTATAGGTGATGTGGTACCCAAAACACAAAAACCACATATGTAAAGCTTTGATGATGGTATTTTCCAGTCATCCTATTTTGTTGACAACCGAAGAACTTTCATAGCTTTTTGATATTCATGTTTATTTTAAAAAAGAAAATGAAGTATTCTTATTTCAGAATGCATCCTCTTGCACTTAGCTTCAATGTCAAAGCAACTGAAAGAATTTAATCACAGATGGGATGCTACAGCTAAGTGAATTAAGGAGGAAGTTAAGGTTTTCATTTCTAATTTTCCTCTTCCTGCAATGGACATCAGATGCTTAATGGTTCTACAAAATATCACATTTTGTAGTAAACACAGAGTAATGTATACATGTTTATCTCTGCTCAGAGTGTTGTCTACATCCCTACCACTATTATTCAGTATATAGAATTAGCATAATCTGTGCAATACTGGAAACTTCTTTTGTTTCCTAGAAGGAATTCCTTGGCTCCAATAATTCTTGGTGCTATATTTTCCAAGTCTAGAGCAACATAATCTTTTTGTGGAATCCATAGAATGAAACAAAACTCTTAAAACAATTTCATTAAGGCAGCTTATCAGTTTTACTTTTTCCAGGTGCCGTGGGGTGTTCCTGTTAGTATCATTTACATCAAGTTTAAAGCTAATGAAAATCCAAATACAATTAGGAGGGGAGATGGGGAAAAGAGAGATTCCAAATCAGGGTGGATCCTCTCCTTGTGCTGGAAGGAAGAGGACTGTGATGCCTCTTTGATAGTGGCAGCAGAGGAAATGAAGCACTGATTGCAAGCCAGGTTTGAGCGGAACATTAATATGAAGGTAATCAACATCATCCTGATTACTTCATGTGAGAAACAGATGCCACCCCCTCCCCTTTCTGCTGATGTAACAAAAGGCATTGTGTCTACTCAGGGTAATTGGGTGGGAATAACACACGATGAAATCTAGTTATGATAAAAGAAAAAGGGTCCTGAGTCAATATGAAGACCTTAGGAACATCCAAAGTCTGGGCAAAAACCTTAAGTGGTGTACTTTACAGGGAGTGGGGGAGTAGGCAATTTCTCTACCAATTGGCAACAATTTATAGTGTGGTACAACTATAAATAATATAGTGTATCATTCTAGCCTCAGCAGTTAATGCCTGGCTGCCTTACTTTAATCCACATTCATAACCAACCTTCCATGTGTTACACACATAGACTCAGTCATTATTAAGTGTTCTTGATGCGAAATATTCTTAAAGATTTAGTTTATGACTGCTTGAGTGCCCCCAAGCCCCTCTTCATCCTTTTCTATTTGGAAGGCCTTTCCTTTGTGCTCCAATAACATGACATTTATCCAAATCAGCCCAATGGGTAGGCCCTGAGCATCTAAGAACAGCAGCCTTGACTCATTCGTCTTTGCATCCCTGCACCTTGCCTAATTATTGGCAATAAGTCTGGCCTTACTTTTCCCAGCCCTTCACTCCTCATCAGATGGCATAAATCATACTTTCTAAAACATTGGTATTATTTTAAAGAAGATCTTCCATGTTTGTCAACTTTCCATTGCTATGACCAAAATATGGACAAAATTAATTTAAATGAGAAAATATTTATTTTGGGCCACACACAGTCTTAGAGGTTTCAGGCCACGGTTGGCCAGCTCTATTACGTTGGGCCTGACATGAGGCAGATCATCATGGCAGAAGGGCATGATGAAGGGCATGGCAGCCAGGAAACAGAGAGAGGGGGTGGGCAGAGAGAAAGGGACCAGAGACAAGAAATGCCCTTCCAGAACATGTTTCCTGTGACTCACTTCCTCCAAAAAGGCACCACCTGCTAACGTTTCTGCCACTTCTCCACAATGTCATTAAATTATTAATTCAACAATGGATTGACCGCTGCTGAGGTCAGAGCCCTCATGATCCACTCACTTCCCAAATCCCTGCCTCTGAACATTGCTGCATTGGGGACCAGGCCTTCAATACATGAAACTTTAGGGGACCTTCCAGATCCAAACCGTAATACTATCCTAAATTACAGTAGTAAAATACATTTCAACAAAATCGTTCTATTACATTGAATTTAACTATATGTCCATAGATTTTGTCTTAAGTCACTCTCTAGTATTAGAATTAAAAAAAAAAATCTGAGCAGTTCTTTAAATGGTTTTCCATGGAACTGTTTCCTGTTTCTAAATAACTTTTTTTTTTTTTTTTGATACCATGGGCTGAACCCAGGGCTGCTTAACCATGAGCCACATCTCCAGCCCTTTTAAAAAATATTTTATTGAGAGACAGGTTCTCACTGAATTGATTAGTGCCAGGTTTGAACTTACAATCCTCCTGCCTCACCCTCCCAAGCCACTGGGATTACAGTATGGCTCTAAATAACTATTTTGAGTAATAGTTCTAAGTAACTCTTGGGGAGAATAAATGTGGAGGACCAATGTTGTATAATACATAGTAAAAAAAACAATATAAATGGATAAACATGGTATAAAATAACAGAATCTTCTTCTGAATACATATGTATTTAAAATATTTTTGAGCATATATATACACATAGGTAAATTTATATATCAGAAGGAAAAGCTTACATACTAATTCTGACAGGGTGAAAGAAAATGTAAGATATTTCATCTGAATGTGCCTCCTCGACAGTAGGTAATTGTGAGCATGTACCCGAGAGATCTTCAGAAAACCTCTGAGCAACTGCAAAGAGCCTTGAATCATATACCCCCCCAATAATCACTTGATGCTTTGCCCCATGTCCCCCTCCCCCAAACACAAAAAAGACACCCTTAATCCATGCAAGAGTGTGAGATGTAGGTGTAATCAAATAGAATATGGGCAAAGTACAAATTTGTAACATGAAGCTGATTTTGTGTTCATAGACTCATTAAGCTGCTGCTATAAATGGTGCTTTGGTTTTTGGCCCAACTTTGACCAGTCGGGCAGGCCAAGATTCTGCCCAGGCTCTGCAACTCCTCAACCCTCCTAAAGAATTATTTCACCTCTTCACAGCTCCTCCTCTTCCAATCAAGGGTCTGACACTGCCCATTGTCCACATTTATTTTTCTGCCTTTTGGCACTGGGAGTTTGTCTGTTGCAGGATAAAAGTGGAATTCTCTGCTGTCTGCAGGGCTTTCCCCAGGGAACAGAGCATGAAACCCAAACTTATATAAAATCATATCCTGTTTGCAAACATCATATTCCCTTTGCTTCGCACTAATCTGGTCCTGTAAACCCCAGCACAGCTTGAGAGCCCATTCCTCATCTAAACAAATGCCATAAGCCCCTTTATACTTTTACAACCATGTCAAAAAATAATATTGCCTGCCAATAGTGATGTGATTGGAGTTGCCTCCTCCGAGCCATAAAAGAAGCGCAGAGTCTGTTATCAATTTCTCTAAGTGTATCAGGGGAATTATGGGTCGATTCAGTTCCAAGTTATAAATGACAACTCAAAAGCCGCAGAAGCGTTTGAAGCTGGGAGCTGATGACGACATTATCATAAAAGCCTGCTCGTCCTTGCTTTTGTGGGTTTTTTTGTGGCCTATCAAGTGAAAAAGGGAGACTAAGGCTGAGAAATGACTTCAAGATTTCTTCACACAGCAGCAGGTCACATGGCCAGGAAAATGATCACTATTTTTAGTGATATACCCTGAGGAGTATGCACTAGCTTGGTCCTGAACTGGTTTTGTTTCCAAAGTTCCTTAGTTATCTATTTCCTTATACAATGACCAAGTCCTGGGTTTTGGTAAAATGCTCTTTTCAACTGGCATATATTCTTATAGATCAATCACATCATTAGAAATGAGTCATACCATAGTAACTAAATAAAATGAGATGCAAAAAGGAATTCAAAGATCTTGAGATTATTCATAAAATGCAATTCTGGACAGCATAATTTAAGGCACCTTAAATATCATTTTCCCACTGAGTTGTTCCACCAACACTCCAATACCACAAGCAATTGGGGGGAGGGAATTTAACAAGTAGAGGATTTTGATTTTATAATGTTCTAAGACATCTCCAAAAACAATGAACCCATAAGCATTCAGTAGCTATATGTTAAACCACTCTATAATGAAGTTATATATCCTAAATAATGTGACTTCACTTTAATTGTTGGAAATCACTGAGCATTTTGGAGTTAAACCAATGGGTCTATTTTAGATTGTTTAAATCAGGAAAGTGTCTTAAACAAAAGGCAATTTCAGTAGTTTCCAAGCTTTCCAGGTTACCCCCATGATGCTAAATCAGATCACTCCAAGTTCCTACTTGTTTTTTTGCATAGTTAATGTGTCTAGGATTGTTCTTGAGGTGAAAATTTAGACTGGTTCAAATGCAAAGGACCCAGAGTTTCTCCTAGCACTTGTGTCAAAATCAAAGATCTAAGAAAACAAGATCTGAATAGATAAGATTATGACTTAGTTTCTGAAAACAAAAACACAAAAAGAATGAATCCAATTGGTTTGCTAGAGCATCAGCAAGTGGTAGTTTATACGACTTTGATGTCCTCCCCATCACTGTTCCCATGAAGTCATCATTTACTTCGTTTAATTCTTTGCCTCATTTGCAGGTTAAAAAGCTCTTCTCTTAAAATAGCCACTTGGGGTATGAGAAAATAAGCTCAAAAATCAATGAACTCCTTTGAAAAATCAGTTTATCCTTTGAATTTAAGAATGAGTTTGCAAGGTCCCACAGGAGATTTGCTAAAATGAGCAAGGATTAATGTGGAGTGGTGATAGTTCTGTGTCAAGGGTCAAAAAGCAAAAGTCACTGGTGAGCTGCCACAAGGAGCCATGCTACCTTAGCCACACCGAAATGCTGCTAGGTTGAAGGTGGGGTTGGGGCTTAGGCCCACTGTTAAAGACTTAAAATAAGATCTTTCAGAATGCTTTCACATGAACATACACAGCATTCCCATACTTTCAGCTTTCCACCCTTTTCTGTGGGACTTCAGGAGAATAACTCCTCCGAGCCATTAGTCTCTCATCTGCAAAATGGTATTAATAATAACGATCATTTGTTTTACTGGATTTCTGAAATCTAGTTGTGCATTGATAAAATCCTTATTTTTTGGGGGGGGGCAGAATCACAGGCAAAGGAACAGAGAGATATTCCTTATTAAGTCTGGCATCATTAAAATGATAGAATGAGGGCTGGGGTTATAGTATAGTGGTAGAGCGCTTGCCTAGCCTGTGTGAGGCACTGGGTTCAATCCTCAGCACCACCTAAAAATAATGGTCCATCAACAACTAAAAAAATGTTTTTAAAAAGAATAGAATGAATAAAAACTATGTGGCATTTTCCTATATAAAATTTAGTTATAACTAATGACTGTCTAAAATATGATCCATAAACAAATAGGTTTGTTCTCTCTTTTCAGTATCCAAGTAACCTCATTGATTTAAATACTTTAGTCCATAGATGTCTGACCTAGAATTGTGTGGCCCTAACATAACTGAGCACTTAGTTCTATGTTACTGGTAAGGGTTAACTTTAAATAGATTGCAGGTTATAGAGTTTGTTCTAATCATCTACAAAAATGTAGACATTTTTCTTCCTATGTTGCTGGATTCAAACAAATTTGTCCTTGAAATGTGGTATAAATATCCTGGGTCAAAAGGCTTTGTTAATTATTGAAGACAAAAAAATGGCCTCAAGGGGTTCACAAACAAATGCCCCATAATGCAAAGCACTTTGTGAAGTTTATGCCATTTTCACCAGGAATATAATGTATGTGCATAGTTAGTGTGACTCTATTGAAAACTGAATTCCACTGCAAAACTGTGTTAAAACTTCTTGCATTAACTTTTCTCCAGCTATGTGAAAATCCAGAAACACTGGCTTCAGGAGTGTGTGGCCGTCACACAGAAACTTGAAGTTTGAAGGCCCTCAAATTCCGTTTAGTTCTGTTGCCACCATCTTGAAGTGCTTAATAAGTTTTTTACAAGTGGCTTTGCATTTGGCAATTAGCTGTGAAAATTATACCACTAATTCTGAAGTACAATATAAGGTTTACTTTAAAAAAGAGTCTTAAAGGTAATTGGATAGATAAACCAAAGGAGATATTTTTTAAGTTTCTGTTATTTAAAAGCAGTGGTTAAACTCATACTTACCCCAAGTCCACCACAAGGTAAGGAGGAAAAAAACTTTTGAGAGTCATCACCTATACGGTAAGAAAACATAAAAAAATACATTGTGAGTATTATTGTTTATGTGGATTAACATATAAATTGTGTCACATGGTATTTATCATTGTACTCATAAGAAAAATCAATGAAATTTTGGACCAATTATTCAAAGAAGTTCATTTTAAGAATGCATTGTTCTGTTTATATAAATACATAGGTAAAAACTCAAAGCAAATGAATATTAATACTATTATATATAAAGATCTATTACCCCACAGGAACAAACACAAGCCCATGAAATTTGGGATAAAAGATTTTTTAATTGGTTTACTTATCCATATTGTATATTATAATTTTAAAATTATAATTTATGAAAACTCACACAGCTATTGACTAAGTGCATTCCTCCAAGATGATACTTGATCCACAAGTTTTATGAAACTATATACTGTCATTTTAAAAATATTTGAGACACTAAGATATCTTCTCAAGTACACACTTATTCATCATTTCTATTTCAGAAACAGTTAAGTATACAGGATCTACTTAAGATGTAGCTAAGGTCAAGTATACCCATAAGCCTTTCTAACATGAACAGGTTTTTAAACAAAACACTATAAAGAATAATTACATTTGGGAAATTATAATATCAGTATCATTATAAAAAGTCTCCTTTTAAAAATATATGCCAAAATCTTTAATTATGATTCTTTTTTGGAACTGGCATTTCATGGGACTTTAAGCAAGTATTTCATTTATCTATACTTTAATTTTCAGTACTTATCTACTTCATGAATAGACAGAGAAACAGTAAGTGTTCCCAAATTTCTGGCACTAAAATCTGTCTATTCATTAACTAAAAAGAAAGATAAAACATTTCTATCTAAGATCTTAGTCAAATTTTTCTAAAGTGACTTAGATGGGTCACTCAGAAGACCAGTGGTAGAAGCAGGTGACAAACTCTTTAATTCACTTACCCCTTTATTTGTCCTGATAATGATCAATTATATAAATAATTAAAATGGAAAACAGGTTTGTGGTATAATTTACATGCCATGTTAGTAAAATTCTAATAGTAGATTGTACTGTCATAAAAGAAAGTTTATTTTAAAAACAATGAGTTGCATAAGTTTATTTTTCAAATGCAATTACTAACAGATGGAAAACAATAAAGAAAAATGTATGCACAGATGAGGACATGTAGTTATGTAAAGATATCTTTTTCTAAAAAAAAAAAAAAGATGAGGATACAGTTCAGTGGTGGAGTGCTTTCCTGTGTGCTAGGTTCAATCCTCAGTACTGCAAAAACAAAAGAAAACAAAACAAACAAACAAACAAACAAACAAACGGCAAACACACACACACACACACACACACCCTAAGGCAAAATGTTAAAATTAGAATGCTGGCACAAGTAAAAGACGTTTCAAAAAAATTCTGGATGACATGAAAGGTGAAGTTTTTTATGTCTTTGCTCTTAACAAAGGTATTTCTATATCTTTGAATATTTTGCAAGACTGAATCCATATATCACCAGTAAATTAAATATATATATATATATATATATATACACACATATAGATATCTGAACTCTTCATTTACAGTTAAAAGGGATAAAGATAATATTAAAACATAATAAAATAAATTAAAAAAATTACTAAACCCTAAGAGAATAGAGAAAATAAATGCTATGCCTCTTATGGAGAATATTATGTAGTAATGTTTATATAACATAAAAGGCAAATAATTGATAACGTAAATTTAGCAGTGTGTAAAAAATTTAATTCACTGCATTGACTGAATTTATTTTTTTAATGACATTATAGTTCCTCGTTAATGGACTAAAGTCTGGCTAGCTACAAGATAGAAACTGGTAATAACAATGACAGGAATATTAATGTTAAGGAAAACCTTGGACCAGAAATGATTAGAGAGAATGTTTTCAAAGTGTCACCTTACGGAATCTTAAGTATTTAAAGAGATAAATTGTGCCTATTTTCAAATCTAATTATTTTATAATCTATAGATGTCTTTCAAGATACAAAGACTAATAGTTCTGATCCTAGTGAACTTTCAGTTAAATCCTTCCTCCTAACCTAGAACATAATTTTCAAGAGCAGTATTATCAATTTAACACAGAAATGCCACCTCCCATCTGTGTTGGAGGGACTGGGCAAGCTAGTTGTATAGTAGTGCAAGAAATAGATAAAGAAAGCAAATTACTTGATTATTAATTTCTATACATTTGTATATGACAGCTTCAACGTGGTCTTTTAGTTATAAATGTAAAAACTATAAAAATCCAAATGTCACAAAGAACAAAAAAGTAATCTTTTAAGAGAAATAAATAATTCACTTTGAATAACAACAGAAGAATATCAGATAAATTTTGAATTCACCATAATAAATGAAATAGTTTGGATATGTCCAAGTTGAACTTCGCACTTGACCTCAGGCCTCACAGAAGGCACCATCCCTGTATGTGTGGATTCAGGTAGTCTACATTGAAAGTGCTGCCCTGATCACTGATTGGTGTCTCTCAAACTCCACAGGTATACAGAATATTAGCCCCAATCTCCAATTGTATGAATGCTATTTCCCATTAAATATTCAAACCCAATGAGATAAAAGGCTAATTAATCTGTCCTAAAATTGTAAAGACTGAATCATCAAAACTTGCATCACATACATACAATGAAAAGAAGCTTTGTCCAAGTTCCAAGTTGGAATTCATTTTTGAATCTACCAAATTTAAAGTAATAGAAAGTTTGAATATTTTGAAAAAGTTAGATTTGTTCAAAATTGTCAAATTCCTTTTCTAAAAGCAGTGGTACTGTCGTATTTCATAAATAAAAGTTTGATGTTGTCAAAGTGTAAATTTCATTTCTTTTAACAAATATGTCTTCCTTCTTAAATTGTGGCATTTTGATATTAACAATTTGACCAATCATATTCAAGTCCAGTAAAGTCCAGGAGTACCTAGTCTTATGACTGAGTTGGTGGATACTTTGGGACCATAGTTAAAAAAAAAAAAAGGGAAAGAAAGAAAGAAAGAAAGAAAGAAAGAAAGAAAGAAAGAAAGAAAGAAAGAAAAGAAATGAAAAGAAAGAAAGAAAAACGTTTTCTATTTTCTCTTAACTAAATTAAAAAGTAATCACATAGACACTTTCCTATTTTAAGTGCTTGAGTAATTTTGACCAAATAAAACCATGAAAATCACTGCATCTTTGTGCTTAGTTGGGTAGGATTATTAATTCATGTTAAAAATAAGAACATTTATCATACAGCAGCCAGAACAAAAAGAAATACTTTATGTAACATATCTACATGTAGAGAACTGGTTCCTTTGAAGGAACCAAGGGAAAAATGTTTGGAGCATAGATGTTTAGATCAATTTATTTGTATTTGTATTAAAGCATAACTTTAATTTTACCATATAAATTGTTTTTTATCAAAGTTTGGCAATATTATCTCTAAACAACACTGAGTGGTCTGTGTATGCCCCTTTGTGTCCATTTCTCTTCCAGGTACTTCTGTTGCCTATCCTGACACACACACACACACACACACACACACACACACGTGCAGACACTCCCCATGTACCTCGCCACACGTCTTTAGGGATGCTTGCTGTTTATCTTTAAAAGCAGCTTGCATGTGTTTTAAAGGGTAATTGTTAATTTCTCCTTATAATCGCTTTCCAAAATACTTACCTATTACTTGTCATATATTAGTTCCCAATCATTTAGGGCCAATTAACATAAATTATTTAAAATTATTATTGACAAAAGTTATTGAAAGAGTTCAATAATTTGGAACTGACTCAACAAGTTTGTTTGAAAGAAAGGGACAAGAAAAGGTTCTAAAGTGGGTTTTAATTAAAATATTAGCCACTTTATGTATTGTTGTTATTCAATTATAAAGATAATTAATAAAATATAATTACTTCTACTAAAATAATGTTTTGTTAGTATTTTTCCAAAAATCTGTTGTTTATAGCATTCATATAAAGATTACATAAAACTCTGCAACTTCAATTTTATTTTAAAATCTGATGATGAAATTTTGAAAAATCGTACATTGACAAAAATTATGTTTATTCATTTTCTATTTGTCATTTACTGTGTTATTTAATACCCACAGGGAAGGTGTGCACTAAAAAGCTTACGATGCTATTTTAAATTCCATCTTACTATAAAATGTGGTATCTTAGGCACAGTAATAGGACTTGTCTCTGATATAATTTTGTGTGTTAAAGTCATGGGAAAAAAGCCTGAAAGACACAAAACAAATGGGAAAGGTAAAGATGAATTTGCACAAAAGGGTGAAAAGATCTTATTGGCTTTTAGTTCAAAAACCCAAGTAAACAAATTTGGCAATGTATATATCCCTATATGCAAAACTACACTACACATCTGCTATCCAAAGAAAGGTTAATTTTAAAGTCAACATTATAGAACACACATTGTCTTTTGTAGTGCAGGAGTTTCTTAATCTACTTTGAATTCTCTTGTACACGACTCGTTCCACAGAGCAGTGCTGTTGGAAAAACTGACTTTTTGTCACAGTGCTTGCCAAGTATTTTGGACTGACACTTGTACTGACTAATGATAGTTCTGGAATGTGCTGTTCTCAGTCAAATGGAGCCCATACAGACCTAGGAGTATCCTGGGGTCCAGCTTCTGTCCATCCAGGGGGCCGGTGCCATACAACAGTGAGTGATGTTCAGAATGAACAAGCTGTATTTCCTCCAAGCTGGCTTTTCGACCTTGAATCCGCTGAAAGAAAATAGCAGAAACCTACAGTACCCCTCTGACAACATTTAGAAGAAAATGAGACCCCCAAGTCACATTTAAGATGATTAATAATGGGCTGAGTTTCATCAAGCAGGAATGTGAGACTGATCTTCTTGGTAAAATACTCTAATACTACTTGAAAAATGAGCATATGCAAGGTTGAGATGCGATGGATTGCTTATGCCCATGTAGGAAATTGACATAAAGCTTATTCTTCTTTGGCATAAAAAATAAATCTATAACAAAGAAATTAATGGTTGTCTCTTTTGTAAAAAATATGAGCTTAAAAACAGCCAAGGGCTAATGTTTATCTGAAAAACAATTAAATTTATTACCATCTTATTTTATACTTACCTGAAGTTGTTGTTGAAATGAATTTTTCTTAAAGGACATGGGTAAATACCATGATAGTGTAATGTATTTTATGCTCATTACTTCATGTGAGTGCACCTTACCACAGCATTACTCTGTGTAATGCTGTTACAATGTTACTCAAAGCTTGTCCCATGGGACCCGCAACAGTTGAGGATCTGCCTGTCAATGGCCCATGATGAGATCAGTACAGAAATTCAGAGTGAATATTTAGAAACTTGTATGGCAAATTTATGTCTTTTGAATTTAATAAAATCTCATATGACTTCAATTTTTATTTCACTTTTGCACCATTTCACTTTTAGTGTGTTTTATTAAAGTTTTAGTATATGACAGATTGGAAATTAAACAGAAACAAAAACTGCTGTTTAACCAGAGATAACTTGAGACTTTCTAGAATCAATTCTTTATACTCAGGCTAGGCAGAGACTTTTTGCCCCATCTAACAAAGAAAGGTCCTTTGACACGAATACAATTGTACCTTAAGTTAAACCTTATTAGCCAACATACAAAGTGATTTTCGTGGTCTCATTTCTTACCACATCTGTGAGCCTGATAAACATCATGCTGGTGTATGAAATTAATTAACCTTCACTTTCGGAAATGCCTATGCTTCCTAAAACTACATAAACAATATGAAGTTTTTCTTAAAACACACACTATCACAAGACAGGTCAGGTAATACTTCAGTACAGAACTCAAGAGAAATTCAAAGAGAGTCTGTTCAGGAAGTGCTGACTGACTGTGGAACCACCAGTTGACTTGGAAACATCCAGTGACAACCACACCTCTCTTGAGACCAGGACAACTCCGTGATCAGTCTCCCTTGTGTAAGGTGATGGGGCTGCTGGCAGACTCTTCAGTGTTTATGTGTGGGTTACTAGGGGTCAGGCTGGGAAAATCTCTAGGTAATGACACTTCCTCGGGGTGTATTGGACAGGAGGCAGAGTTTGTTTGTCACTGAAAATAAATGATCAGGTCACAGTGAGGGAGGAATGGTGGGAACAACAGGGGTAACAGAGGAGCATGATTTAAAGCAGAATCTCAAGATTGCCTTTATGTGCCAAACCAACAAATACCTGTGGAATTTTCTTTGCCATTACACTGAAGTTCCCTGTTCCCGACACTATCATTCAGCATTGTGTTACCCAATTTACATTTCTAGAAACATGAAATATGCTTTTGAGAAATCATTTCCAGGTAGTTAAGAAAAGAATCCCAATACTGAAGACAAAGGCAAATTTAATGACGGCATTCAGGTCCGCCTCGTTCTGATCAATAAACAATTGTATTGAACAGGGTAATTTGCTGGTAAACATGAAATATGCAAAGGTTTATGGAAAACAAGCAAAACCCAAAGAAGTAGAATGACAGGTCAAGAGATAAAATGAGCAAGAGAAAAGAGAGAATCAATATTAAAGGGAAACATTTTAACTTCAAGATTTCAGCAGATGGAAAATCCCCCAAGATAAATGGTAGTAACTCCACGGTTTGAGTCATCTAAAATTGGAATGAACAGAGTGCTGAAAAACAGACTGTGACAATCAGTCCTAGTCTGGCATAATAATGAACACCATGAAATAACAGAGCTTCCAAGATTTCACTTCTATGGGTCTATGAAATCCATAGCCACAGATATCATAAAAGCTGATACTGTGAGACATCAAAATCCTAAATAATGTCAATTCTAAAACTTAAGAATTGGAGCCATGTTTGACTACTGGAATATCATAAAACTTCATCAAATTTTTTCCCTCTCTCCTTTTCTATTAAGATTGTTTTTTTCAGTTCCCAGTTGAATTTTTTGGCTCTAACATTAAATGTCACTATTATTATGTTTTCATATACTAGTCACATATATTATATACTGTACACTCAATGCCTGTCCCAAGTTCATTTCTTATTCTCCTACAATCCCAGTAGCATTCCAACTAAATGTTCAACCACACATTTGAACAATAATCTGCTAATAAGATTCACCGTAGATGACGATAGTTCAAGTGCTAGCAAATCATGAGGATGCCTGCCGAATCTTTCATCTCCCAGTGTAGCAATCAACTGGCAGTATGGACACAGAATCTGGACAAGTTACCTAGCATTTACTTATTCAAGAGTTTTGCTTCTGATTTATACTCTAGTCCTTACCTCACTATTAAAATGTAAAACTGCTCATACATTATCCCTTTGATTCTTTTTCCACCTTCTCCTTCCATTTCCTTTGACTCTCTGAAAGTACGTTACACTGGCAGATTGTGTTATTATAATAAATAGTTCTTAGAAATCACTGTAATCAAAATAAGGATGGAATCATTCTTGACAATCACCTTCTGCTTCTCTAGCTGCTAGGGAACAAGCCCCATAAACACAGTGCCTGTTTCCCCCCCAAAGCAAGGAAAACCAATTCAGTCTGAAAACAATCTTTACCTATAGAAAGGATCTGGAGAAAGCACATTCTAGATTTGTATCTTGCAGAAACACTACTATGGGAACTTGGATGACTAAGCCAAGAATCCTGAAATAGCAACCACTTGCTTTGGTTCTTAACACACAGGATCTCCTGGAGTAGTTCCATTTTGCCTCCCTTTTATCAGATGCCTTAAATTTGTCACATTCAGCTCTCTTCTCCTATCGAGATCTCCAACAGTCCCATTTTTTAATTTAGAATTTCATTTGCTCAGGCTTAATATAGATATTCTCATTTTGTCTCTTCCCGAATGTTCTACTTCCTGTGTACCCTGTATCCCTCCATTTCTCTCTTAAGATGCTCTCTAGAGTCAAAGGTCAATAGCATAATGACTAACAAAATAGGATAAAGTGCTCTGATAATCTTAATTTAGGGAGATGCTGGTTTCCGTTCTCAGAGAAAAACCAGTCTGCAGGATGTCTACATGAAGTCATCTATGATGCTCTGACTAAAAAGGCTTTTGAGCATATTGGAACACTCGATGCATATAAGGGATGGAGTTATCTGGAGAGTTCTCACATGAAATCCAAAGATAGGTCTTGAATACTTTAATAGGCCCAGGAACAGAAGCTTCCAGCAATTCTTTCAGCTTAAGGAAATGCTGTGATTTAGGACTGCTTTCATTCTGACAATTATTATTCTGCGACTTACACTCAATCCGGGTCTTTCCTGAGAGTAGAAAAGTAGCCAGGACTCAGCCTACTCTGTGCTTAGGAAAATGATCATATTCAATGCAGACCCCTAGACAGCCTCTATTCAGGTTGGAAGTTTGACTAAAGAAGTCATTTAAAATTACCATATCATTGAGTCTCACAATGCACTCTGGTTCTTTCCTGAAGAAATAGTCTTTCTGAAATAAAGCCTGTTAATGCAAACTGATTATAGAAGGAATGTTCTGAACATGATCTACAAAGTCATACTGTGACAGGATAAAATGCAGCCTACCCACACCCACCCACACACAGAGCACACACACGGTATAGATTCATATTTTTTTCTGCCAAGGAGCAGAGAAAAAAGGAAACAGTTCTATTCCTTCCCTGCTTGTGTTCAAAGCCTGGAGTGAGGCCAGTGTCCTAATCAGTTCTCATTGGCCCTGGAGGAATCAGAACCTTTTGTAAAATATAATAAAGGGCATAAAATCATGATAAAATGCATGAAAAAGGAGTGCCTTTGGTTAGGGAACTAGAAATAATTTAGCAGAACAGATGGATTGCATTGGTTGGGTATTATTGAGGACATGAAAGGGCTCATTTTGTGGCAGTTCCAAACTAAGAGAAAATGTCCAACTTAAATTTGACAAGTCAAAGTACCTGCCTCCACTGGAGGAGACTCCATTTTCTTTAATCATTTTCAAAGTAGTGACATATTAGGCAAGAATGTCTACTGAAATACCTCATTTTCCGAAAGTATTTCATCCAATGTCTCTAAGTAAAGGAATATTTTTATTTTTTCCTCCAAAAATCTACAGTGCTGCCAATATTCAATTAAAAAAAACATAAATGAGTTATGTCAAAGTTAGATTCAGTTTTGAATACCATATTTAATACTTAAGGAGTCAGTTTGTGGTCCATTAATTATTCTTGATATATTTTTTTTTCTCTTAAAACAAACACAAAAATGTGGTCTCATTGTTCATGTCCAAGCATATCTCCTGGAATTTTCAGATGATAACAATCAATTGTTTCTTTGAATATTTTATAAGTTGTTTTTTTTTTCCTAATAGCCACCCCCCAACACAGAGCTGTACAATCTTTCCTCATAGCCCTCATCATATAGTAACCTGTTTTCAGAATTTTTTCTCATAAGGTGGAATAAAAGGGGGCAGGCAGTAATAGAACAGGCAGGCAGCCTACCAGACTTCTCCCTTCTGTAGGGCACATGGAAGAAAACTAGACTGCAAGCTTAGAGCCAGAATTCTTATCCTGCTTCTTGAATGTTTTCCCTGTGCCTACAGCCAGCTGTGAAACATCTCTACAGGCCTTGGTTTCTTCATCTATAAGCATTAGGAAGTTTGCCTAAGTTTTTTCAAAGCTTCATTTTAGCCCTAACTGATAAGATTCTATGTGGCAAAATAACTTTATACGCCATAAAAATTCAAGAAAATATGCTTCACTTTGATTGATGAATTTGCCTGAGGCAAGCAAATACAATTACAGTGATCTATTACTATGGTGGAGGCCAGAAAGTAGGCCCATGAAGATTTTCAAAAACAGTCCAACTCTTCATTGAAGCCCATTTCTTAAAAGTTTAATCACTGTTGAAAAATGAGAGGATTTTTCAAAGCTTATACTACTATTTGACAACCTCAAAATAATAAACACTTTCCCCAATTTCTAAATTCTTTAGGGTACAGAATGTCTGGCTTTGTTTGTATGTTTTGTTTCCTGATGCTGGGGATTGAACCCAGGGCCTTACACACACTAGGCAAGTGCTCTCACAGTGAACTACACTCCTAGCCTGTACTTCTGACTTAAAGCTACCTGTGTGTTTCAAGTAAATGCTTGAACTCTCTCATCTCCAAATATTTGATCCATCTGCCTATTTGTCTCTACCTGTTAAGTTTATGCAAGAAGTTGAGTTTGTGTTGCAGAGGTTCTTGAAACCAGCTGCAGATATTTAAGAGGTACAGTTGGAGCTTTAGATTCACTTTGTGTGGACACAGCCTGGGCACTGGACACTTAAAGCCACTGAGTGGAATCTAATGGGTAGAATCCTGGGTCAAGAACCACATGTTGGAAGGAGCAGACTGTGCTTCCTACTCATAAATTAATTCAAGATACTGTCACTATGGACCAATATTTGGGACTATGAAATATTTTTTGTTTTTAACATCAAGGAGTAAAAAAAAAAAATTCTTGTCTCCAAAATTAGCAAGTATCTTTACTTGTCTTAATTTTATTGATTCAGTCATTACTATTTATTTTCAAATATTTCAGAGCACATAGCAATTTCTAAAGCACTTCAGAAAGCTAGCAAATCTTATCCAACAATAAAGTTCTGGGGTGGTCATGAGCATATGTGTTATATATGTTTTTTAAATTTATTTTCATATATTTCAAATCATTATGTTCATCCAACAAAAAGAAATTATGCCTTAGTTTCATTGCTCCATTTTCATAATTTTTAATAAAACCAAATCTTATACCTTGTAATTTTTAATAACAAATATTTTAATGATTTAGTCTAAAGCATTGCTTTTTCAAATATCACTCATGTATGTAACAAAATTTCTTGATAAATATTTATACTTGAATACTGCAATGTTCAAATGACTTAAATATATCTAACATTCACTTTTATTAATAAGCCTTAAGCTGCTATCTAAAAATCCCTGTTTTATTTTCCAAATGGATTCAGAAAGAAAATCTCTCATTGTTCCTTTTATTGATTGTATTCTACAAGCAGAATTTTTTAAACTTCCATGTTGTCTCAATTTTGATTATAAGCTGTGCATTGGCTTTTTATATATGTATCTGCCTGGGCCCACCTTACTGTGATATATAAATATCTCTCAGAAAATGACATAATGCTCCCTGGTTTACTCATCATATCTAGATCTTTTGCATTACTTCCACCTCCCCACCCCACAACTGCCCTATCCTTTAGAGACAATTCACAGGACTCCCTGTTTGACTTTCTTACTGCTTTGTGGTTAGATTCTAAGACACAAACATATTTAATTTTTTTTTTTTTTTACAAACTAAACAGAACAGTAAGCTGTTATGTGCTGCCATCTAGTTAGACTACTCTATAAAACAAATGTTTAATTGAATTTCCATTAACTTGTAGTATGCAGAGCTTCACAATCTTGATGTCAGAAAACCTGTACATTCCAAAAGTAACACATCTCCTTATTTGAATTTAAAAAGGGTATTTTAAGTCACTTGTGTGTGCTGGCAAGTGTGCTAAAGACCTTATCCTTGAGCTGCTGGACTTCTTAAGATTTTATACTAAAGTTTCTCTCCACTTTGCTCATTGGAACTGCTGAGAAATCCCAGAAGGGGCAACAGTAGCTTGGTTTCATGTCCCAGAATTGTTTTGTAATTACTTTGTGTTGGCACTTGAATAAAAGAGTTAAACATTTCAGCACAGTATGTTGCTTATGGCTTTTACTTATGAATTAAGCGAAACAAAGTTATTCAATATTAGTCACAAAGAGGCAATGCAAATTCCACATAATGTGTAATCCAACAAAAGCATTATAAAATGTTATTATTCTCAAAACAAATGTGAGAGCAAGCAAATGTCTGTGGGTGGCTTGGTGGGGCTGGGAGACATGAGCACTTCTGGAAAAACAACTGCAAGTGCATTTCTAACAGATGATGGGTCAATCTCTATTTTTTTTTTTTTTTTTTTTTTTTTTAGCTCATAGGAGCACATTCCTTTCTCCAGGAGCACAGGCACTTTAGAAACCCAGCTACCTAATGGAAGAGCTTGTTTTCTCAACAGGATACCAAATTACTCCCTGCCCCCTGTCCCAGATCCATTTCTCACGGTGACCAGAAAGCTGCTGGTTTTGCTTTGTGTTCCTAACAGAATCTCTAAACTAAGTATGAATGATTCAATAGGGGAAAAAATTAAATGGTATTGGCATGAAGGACTACTAACCGCTCAACTTTTTTAAAACAGTGCCACGTCATGCCAAAAGAAGTTAACCCATGTAACCACTGTAATCTAATATAATAAGGACTAAAGTTTTCTCTGGCTCCTAATCAGCACTAGTCAGCAAAGCCAATTTACACTGTAGCTTACAAACTAAGAGCAAAGTGTTTACCAAAACATGCTAAAAATTTAGTCTGCTGTTAAGAAGAGAGAGTGTTATGTCTAAAGTGAGCTCCTTAGCCATTCTAATTTCATACAATATTATATCTGGAAGAAATCCTAGAGGATGTTCTGCATAACATGCCCATCTATAGCATGAGAAAATCGAAGATCAACAAGGTTAAATGATTTGACTAAAGTACACAGATAATTAATGGTCAGGCTAAAGTTAAATCTATTGTTAAATAATTACCTTGGAAGGAATCCATTTTGATTAATTTACCACATTGCTGAATGAGTTGATACAATACAAAAGTTTGATTTGGGGGTCAGTCTAGCCTTTTGAAATGAAGGAGCCCTTTTAATGTTTTCAATTTGCCCTCTTTTCTATCATTTTATTGTCATTTCATTAGTGGACAATTGACCGCGCCATTGGATGAGGAAAGTTGACTTTTCTCTATGTGCCAGCAGAATTGGGACTTCTTATCTTTTTCCCAGAGAAATAAGCAATAGTAACCCTAGTAAATGAAGGAAACCACATAATGACAGAAGCACAGCAAGTTATTCGATATAAGAGACACTTTCTCCTTCACACTGATCTAAAACATCACCTCCTCTCTCTTGTTCACAGAACCCCTCTGAAGCTTTCAAGACAAAGAAGGCAGCTGACCACCGTCTTTCTGTTTTTCTTTTCTAAGCCCAATCAATAAGAATCTTCAGAATCACAGCAACATAAACATATTGACTCAAACCCTTTGCAAATTTGTAATTATGTATTTCTTTGTGTGATCATTTGACCAAAGTCAGGTGAGTTCACTAAAATGTTAACCTCCTTGAAGACAGTGAATATATCTTTCTTCCACTATATTATATATCCTGCTCCTTACAGAGGTGCCAGGAAACCTCAAATTCATATTAATATCATTGAACAAATATTCTGCTGTTGTCAAGGTGTAGTAACTACATCAGCAATATCAGGATCCACCAACCATGTTGGAGAAACAAATACTTAGACCTCCATTCAGACCTACTGAATCAGAAGCTCTAAGGCTAGAGCTCAGCCATCTGTGTCTGAACATCCCCAGAGAGGATTCTAATAGATGCTATTTGAGATTTTCTTCTCTGAAAGTACAAGTTGATTTCTAACCATGGGTGGTCACATAGATGTGCAGGGCAAATCATGTCCAAAAACGGCAGATAACTATCTGGATATCGGGAAACAATGTGCTGATCCAGCTTGGATGCATTCCTATTTGATTATATCCTTTTCTGTGGAATCTAATAAGTTCTCTCTATTATGAAACTATTGAGTTAAGTTCTTATTTCCCACCATCAAGAGAGAACATTGTCCAGACCACTTAGGAGAGCGATACCCTAGTCTTGGTACTCTAATCCCTGGAGAACCAGCCAGCAAGATTGCACCTTCTCTTGTTCATACTAGTTAGACAAAACCGGGCAAGTGAACTAGAGTTCAACATCCTTATAGCTCCTCCCAGGCAGTTTAGAAGGAATGGTCTCCATTCTGTCTTTATTTGGGTCTTTGGGGGTGCTTGCTAAATAGGACTCTCACCAGAGCTGCAACCCCACTTCCTCTCTTGGAGTAAATGCATTAACTGCAAGGGAGCAGATACTGTCATTGGCTTGGTTTCCTTTGGGAGGTTCAGAAACACTAACCAGGAAGGCTTTCAGGGGAGCCTTTTCCCCCTTTCAACTAGCTTAAGTCTCACACAGAGAAGACTCACTCCATAAGATCACTTGCCTCTTATGGTGGGTTTTTCCCCTGATTCTTTAACAATTCTGATTCTTATGAAGTGTGATAAATTGCTAAAATACTTGTTAGTAACTTTCCCAGTTTTTTTTCAAAATATTAAAATTCTCCAAATAATTCAGCATGAGATAAAAAGTTTAACATTCTTAGAAGAGGATTTAATAACATATTAATAAATTTGTATGTAGAATTGATTTATTAAATAACATATTTTAAGAGAAAACCATAAAAATGTGTATCAATTATTCCAAATGTGTTTAGTAAAGGCCTGGGCTGGGCAGTCCTGAATGATGGTGTAGATTCTACTCTTTCTGAGTGGACTAAACTGCTTTGGAATAATCTGTGTTCCTTTTCATTTTCTTCTCTTCTCTTCTGGTAAAAACAGGAAGAAAAAGAAATCAAGTCATGGAAACCTTCTTTCCCTTTTGGTTCTATGTTTTATCTTACATGGAACTAAAAGTCTCCAGAAAAGGAGAATATCTATTTAGTTAATTATTTATAATGTTCCATTTTGAATCCTCCTAAAGTCATTCACAGACAGAGGGACATTAAACACCTAGGTGTCTTAAAGTGAATTGTTAGGGCTTTTAGAAATTCCATTACATGTTTTTATTTGTTTATTTTTTACTTTGGTTACCACATCATAAAGTCAAAGAGCAAATAAATTCATATGTGCAACAATTCCTGCAATTGCACAGGAATTTGGTAACATAAAATGTGGGAAACAATTTCTTCACTTAAGAAACTAAACACTTGGGAAGTTGCCATCGAACTATGTCTGAAAATGGTTTCTGTTTGCATGCTTGTGAAGTTTTTGATAAGACACTTGTTCATGGTCTTCTTTAAGAGCTACTCCGCTGATCTGGGTTCCCAAGTGAATTATTTTTAATTTTGTGATTGTTACCAGGAAGACTCCTGTTTTCTGACTGGGTTGGGGCTTACCTAACCTATTCTCAACAACTCTAGTCCTTCCGACATTTCACTCTGTGGTTGACAACACATAAGCCAGTGAGATATAATAGAATTGCATGGTTTGAAATAATATAGGAATAAAGTAAAGTGATGTAGGAGGAATTCATGAAAATGGCTGACTAGAAAGGAATGATAACAAACATTTTTAGATTTTCAGATCAGTGTGAACTATACTACATTCCCCATAATTCTGCACTCTGCTCCATTCATAAACAGTACTTCAGGTTATAGCTTTTCAAAATTCCACTAGAGCCACTGCCAATTTGGAGAGGTTGGGAAAAGGCCAAATGCTGCCATATATAACAAAGAATTGAATGTGGAAAAATGCAAGTGGCAATGTCTCAGCTAGCAAAAGCAGAAAAAAATTTTGCCAAGCAGGAAAACATCCATAGCAGTCTCAAAGTGAGACAAGAAAGATCACAAGAATAAATGAGTTTTGTGTGTTAAGATCAGTCTGTAATTTCTCCATTAAGATCAGACAAACAAGTCTCCTTGGCTGCCCATTTTGTGTATTCCATATGGGGTTTGTGGAAAAGAGAATGGTTTGGCCTCCAAGCTGCACTCTCAAAAATATGAAATTCTTAAAGTTAACTCTAAAATTATCCAAAGAGCATGAAAGATTTCTGCCATATAATATGGATGCCACTGGCACAGGATGAATAGGACTTTACTCAGGAAAGAACCAGAGAAATAAATGTAGCTCATTTTCTTTCACTTTGGGATTTTTAGGTAGGATACATTTAATCAGACGCAGAGCTTTAAATACAAAAAATGTTTGACATTTCCATTATAAACATATAATAAAATTTGTGAGACCAGTGTTCTGTTGTATTTATTCACAATCTCAACTCCTGACTGACCTACAGGACATTATCAATAATTTGATGCAAAGATAATTAATATCCTTGTAAAATGAATATATTATTCTCCTATATCACTTTTAAAAGACAAAGTCTATAAGGAAAATTTCCCTTAGTGATGAGCAAATTGCATAAATGCTTTGCATCTTCAAAAGTCAATATTTTCACTAGTTTGCAGGGGAGGACCAGACAGATGTGATTCACATTAGCAAGTATAGGCAAATGCACTTGACCTTTAGGATCATTTTCTCTTCTTTGGCATTTATATTTCAACCAAAACATTTTCCAGGTTCTTTTTAAATTACATTTGCAAAGGAATTATGTTGACTGCATTTTCAGTTGCCCAAAATAATACACTACAGAAAATTTTCAAAGATGGTCTATGGGTTAATATCAACTATAGGAACAATTATATAATCCCAGTTTTAAATGTCTGACCTTAAAATTGATAGACTATGCAAACGGTCACAAGTAGTTTGCATATAATCTGAAAAGTACTCACAAAAATCAATTTTAATTTTATTGAAGTATAATGAATTTCATTTGGTCTCATATCAGTTTTCTCATGCCATAATTATAGTCAAAATATTATCCATTTATTTTTTCCCCTAGGCAAGTAAAAACTATGTTAAATTTCTTTCATTGATAGGTCAACAGAACCAAATAGAAACATAAAATGGCAGTCTGTGAGATCAGGAATATTATCTGTCTTGTGAAATTTGCAATTTCAGTGGCTGAAACACATCTATAATATAATACATATTCAATAAATTTTTAAAAAATCAATAAATGCTAAAATAAAGTGAGAAAATACATGGAACGTATTTTTTTTAAGAATTGTTCATATGCAAATGCAAAAAGTTACTGAATTTTAGGGAACAATGGAAATTTTAATCAATTAATCAAATAGCTCATGCTTATTATATATTTTGCAAATTTGACAAGGGGAGCCATTATGAATTGCTTTCACTTTTGTTTAATCTTTAAAAGCCTAAAGAAATAATTTTTTTCTAAATGAAAATGAAACTCTCATCAGAAATTTACAAAAATGAGTCTAAAAAATTGGTAAAATAAAAATATTAAAAGCCCTACCATAAAATTACAAACATATTAGCTACTTCATTAAAAAGGAGTATCTTTTCTTGGTGCTAAAACTGTTATTCTTTGAATTTTATTCATTTCCATGAAGCAAAATTGGCATATATTTGAGTTCAAAGGGCAGTTTCTAACAAAAAAATACCAATTACTTAACATTTAACACTCTGCAAGCAGTTTCTCAGAAGACTAACTCAATAAATGATGTCCATTTACAAACAAGAATGCTATCATGTGTATGTATGCTGCAGCAGAATACACATATCAGGCAGCTGCTTAATCCATCAACCTTGATTACCTACTGTGTGCCCAGCCCAGAGTCAGATAGTGAGTTCTATGCTATTTGTTTATGACTGATCATCAATCACAATGTTTGCTCTACATGGTTAACATTTTTTTACTACTACCCAAATGAATGCTGGCCTCTTTACATGATTTATTTAAGTAAGTAAAAAAGTGTGGCCAATTCAGGATTACCTCACATTTATTTAGCAGCCCAGTTTCTTGCAGCCGTGACCAGATGCTCTGTATTCGTCCAGCATGCTCAGGGTGGGTGGTGGAACTGCCACAAACGCACTGGTGTTTCAGCATCAGAGAGTCATAGGCAATTCCTTCAAGACAAAGAAAACAAACATGTAATGGAACAGGTAGTGGATACACACTGGACGATACGTGATCACTCCAAAAAGTTATTCTTTTTAAAATGAAATTTACAAAGAAAGAACATCTATATCCTTAAGACTCCATAGGAGGATTTAATTGGTGTATCTGCATATGTCTGCAAATATCTCCATCAGTAGATTAACTAGTACTCAGACCTTAGTTTAGTAAATCTGTAAAGTGATAAAGATGGTGACATTTTAGGAAACTTCAGATTAAAAAAAAGAATGCCATAGTTTTACCAGTATGTAAAATCATTGTTAACTGGGGGCAGATAATTCAATTTAGTAGAAGTTTTCATTTTATCATTCAAGCCACAAAATGAGCTGGTTTCTACATCCTGAATTTATTTAATGAGTAAATTCCACTTTTCCTTTGGATCAGGGTACATCTTTGTAATAAACTGAACAATTTTCTAACTCTTTTCCATTTTGTTTAGAAATGTCATCAAAGATGGGTACTCAGTTTCTGCTTATGTTTTCCTCAAAATTTGTAGCATTTTATAAAATATATGACTATTGTAAATCTATGAGATATATAAGTCCCATATATTATGAGACATTTGAAGTAGTTCTTTTAAAAAATAAATGATTGTTGTAATTCCTTTAGTACAGAGTTCAGTTACTTAATGAATAAAATCTATTAGAAGGTAGTATATTTCATGTTTGAAAAATTTGGTGAAATAAATTATCAAGAGTATATAAAAAAGGACTTTTTAAAGGAACATATTAGATGATAATTACAACTCTGGTTCATTTTAGGATTTCCACCCATAACCACTTCCCTTGAGGGAGGGGAGAACATGTTACTTACAAAATTGACTAACATAAGATTATTTAACAAATCTGTTCTAATATTTGACCATCAAACTACATTATGGGGAACAGGGACTGAAGTATCCATGATAAGAAATTAAAGAGCCAAAAAAAAAAAAAAAAAGATCTATTCAGGAACAGATAAGTACCAAAATTTGACTTACTTACATTACTGTGTTAAAGGAATGTTTCTCAGAGGGGAAAAGTATTTGCCCCTGAGTATACCAAAATCCTACAGAAAAATATAACATATGCATTTTGAAACCATGTGGAAAAAATTATGTATAATAAAAAATATCATTTTGCTGGTTCAAATAATTTCCATTCTTAAGAGTCAATGGCTTCAGAACCCATCTTTATGCCTGCTCCTGGCTTGTATGTTTTCATCCTTAGCCCTGACCTCTCTTCTGAGTAATATACTATAAACTTACCTATTCAATTGCCCACCCAAAGCTTCCATTTGGATGTCTCATGGATTTCATAAAGTAAGAATGTCTTCAATTTTGAATTCATGATCTTAAACCACACACAGTGTTCCTTATTTTAACAAAGGACACTAAGATCCATCAATGAATATGCCAGAAACCTTTGTGTCCTCTTGACATTCCCTCTTCTATGAACCAAAGGAGTATCTGTTTTCCCTCCCAGACAGATCTTGAATCACTGACTTCTTATCTCCACTGCCAAAACCATATACAATCCAAGCAACTATTATCACTGATTTGAACTCCTGAGACAGCCTCATAACTGGCTACCTGACTTTCACTCTATGCCATTCACCACAAGACAGTAGCAATTTTTTGCTTAAACATTTCAATGATTTCACTGAGACAGAAATTCCTCAAGGTCAGCATCCATAGGCTCCTCTCCATCTCTCCAGCTTCATCACTTTACCCCTCCCTCCTTTGATCTCAGTTTCTCCTACAAAGGGCTCCCTTCCTCTCCTTAAAAAGGTCAAAGTCCCATCAGCCTTTGTACATACTATTCCATCTGGGCCAGAAATTCTTCCTTCCTGATCTTCATAACTATAGCTCCCAACTGGCTAACTTCCTCTTCATCCTTCATGGTGTAAAATTTTAACACCATGTCCTCAAAAAAGCATTCCCTGAGAACTCTAAGTGGGATCTCCTCCTCCTCTATCTGGTCTCATAGCATCCTCCATCTCTTTCGGAGCATTGCTCACATTTATGTAATTGCTGCATGTAATTTTGTTAACTGTACATTTTCTTCACTAAATGTTAAGATATAGGAAAGGACAGGCTATAGTATTGTTTATCTTTGAACTTCCAGTGTCTGTCACAGTAGGCCCTCAAAAGTACATTGTAATGAATGCATGAAAGACAAATAAGTGGATGGATTCAAGAACTAGGCCAGGTATTTCCATGATTCAGCCTTCCTTGGTAAATCTAATCAGTGGGTCTCCTTGGCATCCTGAAGTTCACGCAGGCTTATTTCTTTAATATTCTACTTTTTAAATTTTACATGCCTTATCTTCCAACCAGCAAGTGCCTCTACTACAGGGATCTATTTTACTCAGCTTTGTATGTCTACAAAGTATTTTTCACAAAGTCCATTTTTTCCTTTGTATAAAACCCAACATAAAAAAATATTTTTCAATAAGGTCAAATGGAATACTTTAAGATAGGCAGAAAAGAAAGCAGGTAGAAGAATGACATTCAGAACACAAAATTCATGAGACATGTCTTCACAATTCAAATTTCTCAAGCATTTATGAGTTGCTATTTCAGAACAGGAGCTGTTTAATGTATTTTCAACTACAGTTTTGTACTACAAAAAAATAAATGATATACTAATAATACATAAACCAAAAGTAGAGTATTGTTTTGTTTTGAAAATATATTCTTCAAGAGTAGGAATTTTGATCATCATGTTGCTTAACTATTTCTACTTCATCTCTTAACATATCCAAGCTCACTTCCATCATAATTTTTCCACTTTTAACATCATTTTCCTCATAACTCACTGCCAAGAAAAAGAAAATTACAAAACAAGTTGTGGTAGTTAGAAATTATTGCCAGGGATCTGGAGATTATAATAGAAAGTCCAGGAGCTTTTGGAAAGACATTCGAATTTAAGGGGAAATAAATAAAACCTGGATTCCCCAACCTTCACTGCCTCATCTTAATGATGTATCAATGAGGTGCTAACAGGTAGACTGGAAGGTGAGACTTTAACCTCATCCTTCATCTCTACTCCTTTCCTCTTTTTTTTATTCCCTCTCAAAACCAGGGACTTATAGGGTGAAAAATAAGCCTACTCTTTTCTTCAGGATTCATATGGAATTCTATTTTTCCTTGACTCTTTCTGTCCCACTGGTTGTCACTGGCAACAAAAGCCAATGGATCACTCTTTCTCTTCATTAATAGGACAAAAGTTAAAAATTAATAATTGGAAAAGTATATGAAGGAGTCTTTTTTTAGTCAGCTTTTCCCCTGCTGCAACTAAAAGATCTGACCAGAACAACTGAAGAGGAGGAAAAGTTTATTTGTGAGCTCACAGTTTCAGAGGTTTTAGGCAACTGGCTCTATTCCTTGGGCCTCAAAGTGAGGCCAAACATGATGAAGGAAGAGTGTGGTGAAAAGAAGCAGCTCACCTGATGATTAGGCAGCAGAGAGAGAGAGAAACTCCACTTTCCAAATACAAATATATACCCCAAGCCATACCCCCAATGATCCCCCTCTTCCAGCCACATTTCTCCTGCCACCAGTTACCACTCAGTTAACTCCATCAGGGATCGATTCACTGATTAAGTTAAGGCTCTCACAACCTAATCATTTCCCCTCTGAACCCTCTCACATTGTCTTACACATGAGCTTGGGGGGACACCTCACATCCAAACCATAACAAGTCTTAAAAATTTTTACCTGTATTTTAAACCTAATAGTAAGTTTCATACCAAACAAACAAACAAAACAAAACAAACCCTCCTCAAAATTTTGAATATTTTAGATAAGCTTGGAATTTGGGCTTTCTCTAGGTTATTTTATTAAATGAGATAATGTATTTGAAACATTGAATACAGTGTCTTTCCCTTCATAAATCATTACATGTAGGTAAGACATTTTTTAGCTCGTGGAATCTGTTCATGTCTATAATAGGGTTTATGTTCAGTCTAGTGACATCTGGTTGAGTAGAGCTGGTTTATAAGGAGGAGTCTAGCATCTTTAGATGCCTTCTTCTGGTTCCTAGCTACTAACATTCAGCTAATTTGCATTTCTGGAAACTGCCTGAAGTTTCACACCTTCTAAAGACATTTACTAAACACTATTGAAGCTAAGGGAGAAGAGGGAGGACTAGCACAAAACAAAGTTATATGACATGGCATTGTAACACATAATGATGGTTCACTATGTTCAAGGCATTGGCAATTTCAATTTATTACCATTAAACTTACAATCTAGTAGTTAAAGTGAGACACGTACAAACATATGACATGTATTTGTAAAACTTCCGTATGCTAAGGAAGGAAAAAATGTGGGATGAGTAAGAGGAGAATTCTCAAAAACAAAAATATTTAAATGACAAAATGACTTACAAATGATGGAAGGTGAGGCCATTAATAGAATGGACAAAAGGAACTACAGTCAGTCCTCTCTATCTATGAATTTCACATCCACCCAGCGATTAAAAAATATTATTGGAAAAAATTACATCTGTACTAGACATGTACATACTTTTTTCTTATAGTATTTTTTCTAAAAAAAACCAGTAAAATAACAATTCACATAGCAATTACATTGTACCAAGTGTCAAAAATAATCCAGAGATGATTGAAAGTATACAGGAGAATGTGTAAAGGTTATATGCAAAAACTAGGCCATTTCATATAAATGTCTTGAGCATCTAGGGATTTTGGTATTCTTGGAGGTTCCTGAAAACAATCCTCCACAAATATCAAGGAATGAATGCATTTTGAAACAAAGATCATTTCTAACAATCTTCAAATACTCACAGTAGCCATTTTACTTTTCTTACATATTGTTCCCATCTATCCATAAAGCTTGCCTTATTTTTTCTATTTCCACCCCACTCTCTACATTCTACTACATTTAATATTTGCTATAAGACCTTTGATTTGGAATACATAAATAAAAGCATCAAACTGTACAATTTTAATTATATTTAATAAATAATTTAATTAACTTAGTGTGTCAAGCAAGCAAATAATGTAACATCAAAAAATGGTTATTTAAAATATTGGTAACTTGTGTCTTTTACTAGGTAAGAAATTTCCTAAGACAATTTTGTTTGTTTTATGTTTTCTCATGTAACTCACATTATTAGAGTATCAGGAGAAAAGGGAATGGCTAGAAGAAAGTTCTGCTATAGGCCTTCTAATCAACACTGTGGGAAAGGTCTTTAAGAGTCTATGAACTGGATTAAGGGTTGCCACTCAGCTAGAGAGCCAGGAAGGAGCCTCAGCCAGCATGTAAGTTGGCAAAAAGTGAAGTCAAACACAATTCACTACACATTTGCTGGAGGCAAAATATCTGGAAAGATTTTTCTACATTCAAGAATAAGTGATCAGGAAAAAAAAAAGGACCTATGATAATATGCTACAGAAATTGTAAAGGAAAATGTCATTCATAGCTCAGTAAACATGAGCTACGGGAGGAACCAATATAAGATTTTAAAGGAAATGTTTTGGCATCTTCAAATGTCAAAAGACATTGGCTCAATCAACTAGGAACCAAAAGCTAAAGGGAGAGATCTAACTCAATTAAAAAGACAATGGAAAGAGTGAAAAAGAAAGAGAAATATGATAAATAGAAATTTTGAAGAAAAAATTAAAATCTATACAGGATTCAAAGACAGTAATTTATACATTTCAGAGAATCAGACTGATGCTCTTGAACACAAACTTAAAAAGCCCTTGGAACATGAAGAAAAATTTCTAAGAGATGGACCCAGTGAGATGAAAATGGGAAATCAGAGGAGAAAATAGCTGAAGAGAAAGCTGTGATTGCCCTCTAGGAGAAAATCAGACTTACTGAACAATGGGAATAACTAAAGAAGCTTCCCATAAGTAAGAGAGTCATGTGCATCTGTAAGTGAACACTCATCAGAAAGGTAATTTTTAAGTTAACAGGATAAAGAAAATACACCAATTCCAGAAAAGAAAAATCAGGCTGCCCACAAAGAAACACCTATCAGATTGGCCTCAGACTCCTCCCTTCAGTGCCAGCACCCTTGAGCATAGGACATTTCCAAACTTTTCAGGCAAAAATGTGTGTCCAGTAAGTCTATATTCAGACATGTGTGAAGACAAAAAGATGACATTCTCAGGTATAAAGACATGTCCCCAAATATGTATATATAGCACACAAGGAAGATGAATACATAATGATATATTTATAAATACACTATGTATGTGAATATATTTTGATATGATACATGTCATCGAGTTGAGTTAATGTCCTAAATAAACAAGATAGCTATTTTTATCATCTTTAGAGATAATGAGATGAGCAAATTTTGAAGTTAATCTGAGAAATTTCAAACAGATATTAGAGGACAGCAATTTAAGAAAATAAATTACCTACAAAAAGAAATTAACCTCTCTATTCTAATATAGGTAGTAATAGAAATTACTTTGAAAAATCTTAAACATATGCATACTTACAAACACAACAAACACATGCATACAAATGAATATATATAAAAGACAATACAAATTTACACATACACACATGCATACAGTTATGTACAAAAATATGCAAATATCTTTTTTTTAAAGAGAAGCCTAAGGAAGAGGTAAAACCACTGACAATATGAACAAACATTTAAATTTGTTTACCTAAAAGTAATAAAATAATGAATGATTCTCTTGTACATTATTCTAGATTTACCAATTTGCCTTCTATGAACATGTATCAATTTTTCTAATTAACAAAAATGTAAATATTACACAAAATATCACTTGATATTTTAATGATTTTTATGTATAATGTCATACAATTCACATCTACTTACTCCCATTTCATTCAATTATTTATTTCTTTGCTGATTCTTTTGTTTATTATACAATAAATGTATATATATCCACACACATATATATTCACATACACACACAAATATATATATATGTATATATATATATATATATATATTAGCACCTTTCATGTGTTAGTAATGTATCTAAGTTCTAATGTAAGTAACCAAGTTCTAATATTAGAGAGAAGTGAAAAATAGTTCTTTCTCATAGACTATCCATTGTAACTTAATCTCCCAAAGAGATAAATAATTATAACTTTTGATGGAAAAATACATCTGTTATAAAGCTTCCTGAAGGAAGTAACATATAAAGTAAAACATGAAAAACCTGAAGAATCAGATGGAATTAGCCTTGACTCACTCTGAAAAATATTCAAGTATATTTAACTATCCATCATGTGTGCCACTGACTAAATATCAATTTTTAAATATATTTTTAAATTAATTGTTTAATTAGATTATTTATAATGATAATGATTTGATTAGATTATTGCAATGGCTTTCACAAGTGTTGGTTTAAAACCATTTCAGCATTGTGATTCTATTTCATATTAGACTCTGGCTAAAAAGACAATGCTATAAGGAAAGAACTTATTTATATGGATTATGTAGAGTATCCTGGTATTTGAAAGAAAGAAGACTTTAGATTATCTGCTGATGTGTAAGATAAACCCCATCACGTTATTAACATTAATTTATTGTTCTGATGGATACCATTTGGTATAAAGGAGCACAATCATCTTTCAGAACCTCTCTTGTAAACCATGGCCAAACCTCATCTTTATAAGGAGTAATTGAGTCGAAGAGATTAATTTAGCAGAGAAAATGAACGCAGTGCCCTTTCCTTAATTTTCAGAACCTCTAATAAACACCATGCATAATCTTTAATTAGAATTTTTAAAAGCACCTCTAAAATTGACTATTATTACCCATAATAAAATAGAATATAAAATCCTTATAGGATCACGGTAACCTAGCTATAATACACTTATTCTTCATTTTCACTACTGCAGCTATAGGACCCCATGTTCTTTTGGGGTTTCTTAAAAACAGTCTCTCTCCAGACAATGACAGTTCTCTGTGGGCCACCAGGTATTGGCTACATGTTATGCTATGTTTGGGAATCCTCTCAGGAAATGGACTGGGGACTTCATCTTTCAACAACTGACTAATATATCTACCCTGGAACATTGCTTTGTTCTTTCCAAAAAAGGAAGTTGAGTGACTATTCCAGTTGGCTGCTAAAGATCCACATGGATAGTGAAGGTTTGAATGTCATACCTTAAAAGTTACGTAACATTAGTGTTACATAATGCTTTAGTTGTACCAAAAAAGTATAGATCTTACAGAATGGATTTAAGTCAATTGCCTACTTTTATAACGTGTTTGTTTCCTCTTCCTTGTTCGATGGAATAACTATTGAGTGTATGAGATAGTATGACTTTTTTTTGAAAAAAAAAATTTCCCAAGAACACACTTGAATGTCACTTTGATCTTTTCTAAATATGCACAACAAATAAATAATTAAAAGTCAACAGAAAGGAGTTTTATGCTCAGAAATATATTGTTTCAAACATACTATAAAGAAAAGTCTTCATGTATATGTGTACATATATATTACACACATATATAATGCTATATATTATCATGTCTATATTATTATGTTTCTGGTCCATTCTTGGATCTGGATTCTTCTAAGGCCTACATAGCCTTTCCATTTAGAAACTGTTTTCTCAAACATGTCAGATTTCTCAGAGATCTCACTTCGTTGATATCAAAGGAATATGTACACACTGGAGCAGTCCAAATCATGTCAGGAAAGGATGACTCCTCTAAACCATCGGAAGAAACCCTACCTGGAGTATTTCAATAACTGCCAACAGGTGTTAACATCAGTATGAAACTTTATATTTAAGCTCACTTTTCAATTAGAGAAATTATTTTTAGTCAATACAAATGGCACTACAACAGGATGGTTATTATTCTGTGTTCTCTGAATAAAAGACACTTTCAGGAAAAAATAATTGAAAAGTATATAATCCTTAAAGATAATGCTCTTGCTATATTAAAACAGGAATTTCTCTATGAGCAAAATCTTCTTTGCTAGACATACAGGGCTATTCCTAGGCATGATTGATTTTGAAGGCTTCTATTAATACTAGGCTGCGATAACAGTGTGTTCAGGATATCTGGGCAAGTATGCTGTGCTTCTGGAAATAGAGGGATCAGATGGACTGATTAATCTGGCAAAAGAAATATGCTCAGCCTTTAGGTTCTAGCATGGAATGTTGTCTTAGGGTATAACACATTCTACAAAGTAGCTCCTATGCACATTTATTAAAGATGCACACAGTTAAATAACTTGACCATTCCAGACATTGATTTTTAACTGAAAGATGATATCAAGGCTTAGGAACATGATTTACAAAAAAAATGTATTTTAAGTTTTAGAAGCATGAAGGCTTGCATGAGATCACAGAAGTAAAAAAAAAAAAAGAACCCTCAGATAACCCATAAGAGCCTTTGGGGAAGGGGTACACATGAATTTTCTCCTTGCTGCATCCAAGTTGTGAAACTCTTAGGGCTATACTATCTTTCATTTGATCAACCACAGTTTGAGAGCATGGAACAATAATGAGGTACAGCAGAAGAGCATGAATAATTTTCCATCCATAGGTTCACAGCACAGTTCCTTTGCAGAGGGAATTGTACCCCACGACCATCACCATTAGTGTGTGTGTGTGTGTGTGTGTGTGTGTGTGTGTGTGCATGTGCTCCAGACTTGACCTTCCTCTGGCCTTAGAATTATCTAGCTTGTTTTCCTCTGTAGGCAGCTGTAGACAAAGGAAGAGATTGGTCAAAAAGCCCACCCAGAAGTACCATAATAAATGGAAGTGATACTAACATATCAGGCACCGATTGCCTTGGTACTATAGACTCCCATGAGTCACTTGAGTGGGAAGTCAGACAAAAATATCAAAACAAAACAACCAGAAGAGAAACTGAGGAAAGGACGCTCTTTAGAGTCCAATGAGGAAGCCAAGTATCATAAATTTCCGAATGGCCAAATGCTAGAATGAAAGATACTGAAGAAACTCCTAAAGAATGTTGTAGGGATTTTTGTTTCCAAAAGGGACCCATGCACCTGTTGATGTATTTTCCAGGCCCTTGAATGATAGCAATTTATGAGGCTATTAATACTAAGCCCAAGATTTATCAGATGTGCTGTTTGTCTTGTGGCCACTGTAACCTCATAAAATTTGGGTTGCATTGGGTTAAAATGGAGCGTTCTGCTGTTGGAGTTATTCTGAGCATTTAAATCGGCTAATCCTACAAGAAGGGTGCATTTCGCTTGCCTATTAGGGAGAGTCTTTGGGGATTCCTACCAGTTGCAGAGCCAGGCTGGAGGGGGCGGTCCGTTGCAGGGTGTGGTAAAATGGAGGCAGCAGGGGAAGAATGAGTCCTGGAGAGAAGGCGATGTTTCTCTAATCCATCCATGCCAACCACAGCCAGCTGAGCCTGGCGCGCCGAGAGTGCACGTGTGTGCGGGGGCTCCGGGAAGGGCTGCTGCAGAGCAAAGAACACAGTAGACAGAAACGTGAGACCAGCATCGAGGGAGACACTGAGAGCGACATGTCAACAAATTAAGTTCATCAGGTCAGAGACATAATAAACGGTGTGAAGGGAAAAGGAAAAAAAAAATAGAGAGAAAGGGAGAGAAAAAACAAGATCCAGTCAATAAATCCATTCAACAGATGTTTTCACACTGAAGGCCAGGGCCTGTCTGCCTGGCTCTGGAGAAGGTGATGGCAGGACGCCTGTCAGTTTCAACTGATTGAAAGGAACAGACCTTTAACCCCAAGAGAAACGTTGACTTACTCCGTTTCCTAACTTGATACCAACGTTTTGAATACAGCCCCAGAAGGGTTGCAATACAAAAGTGGGAGAATCATTCAACTGCTTTCCACATAAGTCTCAATTATGAAAATTCTATCCTGAATTTATTTCAGTAATATTGTTAATGAAATTGATGGGCGCCTCTAAAAATGACCAATTAGATGGTTTTGTTTTGACATCTTTCAATTTTCATATAATGGTGTAGAACAATGAGTTTTTCATGGTTTACAGGATATAATCTCAACACTGTAATTTGTTTCTTTGAGAGAGTATTAGATATATTAGGTGTATTGTTTTTCATACTTCTAAAGTTGATCAAAGGACCAGAGTTTAGGAGCTTCCAGAAAATTCACTTAGTCTATTTCTCTGTCTTCAAAGAGACACTCTGTAAAACACAGTTGGCAGCTAATTTAACCATCAAAACTATGCAGTAATTATTTAATCTCTTACCAACAGGAATTCATAAATTTCATGCTGTTTTTTAAATATTTTTCCTAAGGAATATGGAAAATGGCTGAGCAGTGCTACAAAACCTGATTATCGCTTGCCATCAATAAGGATGGTAAAGTTCCAAAAGGTTAACAAAATTTAAAAAAATGCAAGTCTAATCCCTATAATTTGAAAAATGTGTATGTTGCTTTGCTTTGACCTGCCAGACTAGCATTTCAGGACTTGATGCAAACTTCACTTTTCTTTCCCTTTAGGTTAGATACTCCACTGCACCCAACATGTCATACTCTTCCTGTATTTCCCACACAAGGATTGACAAATCTTAGATACATAAAATCACTCACTAAGGGAGGAAGCTCACAAATCTACATATAACACAACTGTGTTTCATGCATAGTATGTGGTTTTATGTCATTATAGCTTTTTCTGTACATGACATGAATTAATGCTATACATCAATGCATGTTTGATGATGAAAAAATATAACTTTTAAAATAGTTACAGAATATAGACAGAGATTTCTCAATTCAGAAAAAAATATGAATCATTGAAAGTTAACTTTAAAATGGATTATAATCAACATGTATGTGGTTGCTTCAGTTTTGCTGAGCCGAATATTCAAACCATCAATCAATTGGAAGGCACTCACTGTCATATGCTCATGCTTTGGTCATTTGCTTTGTTGATCAGAATGGCTCAGTCAATGAGGTTTAGAAGAAAATTTAATGCATTCCCAAGAGCTGAACTTTTTTGTTTTCTTGTGTATCTCTATGTTCAATGCCCTGAGAATATAGAAGTTTTAATTACAAAGAATATAAATATATACATATCGCTTCAGGGCTTTCTAATCAGGAAAAGGAAGCTTTTCTGCATATGATCTAAACTGCACAGGTAAATATTCAAATATCGAATATTCAAATATTCTCATTCACCTTCCCGTAATCTCTTTAACTCTCATCTAAATCAACACAAAAGACTTCGAATTGAGCATTTTACTTAACCAGCCTTATTTCTTCCTGTAAGCATTCTCTTCTTAAAGCCCTGCTGAAAACTAAAAGTTGGCACAAAGACACTCTGAAGGCCAGTTGAAGTTTAAAGAACCTTCTCCACCTGTCTTTTCAGCTCTACTTAACCTGAGGCCAACCTACATTTTCAGCCTCAGGTCATCTTTCATATTTCTAGGTTTCTAGCCAAAATACTGCCTCCTGTACACAAGCATCATCTCCAGGGCTGCCTTATCATGTTCAATGGCCCTGTATCCTTTTACCTTACTGAGTCCTTTTCTGCCAAAAAAACAATACTATAATTTTTATACCCACATTTGGTTCGTTATTATATATTGATTAGTATTACATTCATTCTTTCCTTCAGCTTAATAAATGACAATGTTTCGTGGGCCCCTAAAAGTACCACAGTCCTGGTATGTTATGTCTAAGGGTCTATCGACCTTAATCATTCCTGCCTCTACCAGCCCATCCTTTCTGTAACACCCCTCTGATACATATCCACTAAGGTTCACTTCATACTTCAAATAGAGCCTTTTTTGAGCACCCATCTAAGCCTTCTTTCTCTTTCCATTACATTCCCATCACACTTCCTTTTTCTCTTTGCTTTTCCCTGCCACAGTCTTTTATAGATTTGAGATGTTTCATGTAGTCACTATTTCTTAAGCTCATAGTTTGTGCCAGACACTTTGCTAGTATGTTGAGCTTTTTATGTTCATTGTCTAGTGAGGAGAGAGATACTAAATATTTATAGTTATAAATATAATGAATGCTATATAGGAAAAATTCAGGATGCTTTAAAAACTGTTTTTAAAAAAGCTGATAAAGAGGGTTAAGTAATTTTCATCTAAGAAAATATATTCAATTTGAAATGTGAAGGATTAATTAGAATGAGCCAGAGACAGAGTGGGAAGAAGCTCTATAGACATTTTACTCATGTGTGGGTAGGTGCTCACGTGTGTGAAGTTATCTTTCTTTATGTAATATTGAAAGCTTTTAGAAGCAGGAACTAGACATAACTCATCTGTTGACTTGCTCTGCTATATTTTTCTTTTCTCATGCTTTCTAAAAAATTATTTGTGCATTAAGACTATGGAACAGATACTTGTAAGTTAAAAGCCATGTTTTAAAAATAATCTCACCAAAATTTACTTACTTATTTATTTATTTATTTATTACTTTATTTTTGGTACCAGAGATTGAACCCAGGGTTGCTTACCATTGAGCCACATCCTCAGCCCTTTTCTATATTTTCTTTAGAGGCAGGTTCTTGCTGAGTTGCTAAGTGCCTTGCTAAATTGCTCGGGCTGGCTATGAACTTGCAATTGTCTTGCTTCAGCCTCCCAAGTCCTTGGGATTACAGAAATGCACCACCACTTGGGCAGCATAACCAAATTTTAAACCAGGTGCAATGGCACATCCCTATAATCCCAGCAGCTCAGAAGGCTGATGCAAGAGGATTACAACTTCAAAGCCAGCCTAAGCAATTTAGTGGGGCTCTCACTGAATTACTTAGTGCCTCACTAAATTGCTTAGGCTTTTCCCTAATTAGTAAGTTCCATGAGGAAATGAGCTTTGTTTGTTATATATTCCCATGCAATACTTTACACATAGTAGATGTTAATAAATATTTGAATGTTGAATAAATAAATTAATAAAACAAAGATAGCCATCCTTAAAATTTTATTATAAATTAATCAAACAAGCATATTAAGAGCAGTCATAACAATGAAGAGTTAAGGAATGGCTGAGAAAAAATATGAGAAATTGAGTCCAGACAAAACAATTGTCAAAGGACAATACCCTGAAATTAGCACTGGTGCCAAGAGATAATGAAGGAAAAGTTCCGGTGATTTGACGATTATTTTTCTTTGTACTTTCATGTGGTTTCCAAGTTTTCTGCCTATCATATATGTTAAAAAATTAATTAAGAAAAATGGTAAATGTTATTTAAACTAAATGGTCCAACCTTTCAAACACTTCATTAGGACAGATTCATAATCATTATACATACAAGCAGACAGGGTCAAAATGTTCAAACCTGCTTCCCAAATAGGAATATTTAAGAAAGAAAAGGTTGTTAGTTTTCAAAATTAGTTGACTAGAATCATGTATTTTTACAAATGATGTATGACTTTTAATGTGCAGGGAGAGTTAGAACAATCCAGGAAGCCACACATTAATACAGTGCACATGAGTCACTACGTTATCAGAAAATGCTTGGCCACTTTAAATTCAAATGTCTCCTTCCTCATCAATAAAAAGGTATCCTTCTTGAGGATGAAAACTTGAGATTACATTTTTCTGTTCTAGCTGAATTGGAAGAGTTTCACTAAACTTTTTTTTTTTCCCTCTACCTAATAGAAGAGAATTTTATCTAGGTAATTTTGGGTACTTTTAAGTATGAAAGTACATGTTTTTTCTTGCATTGTCAGAAAATTAAATGTCAAATAGATGAGAACCTACAGTTATTAAAAATTGAATGTATACCCAAATTCACATTTCACTTACGGTGCACAATTAGAAATGTGTCATGTCCTTCATGTAAAGAGGAAGCACGTCCACCACACAGAACTTTTGATTAAAAACATTTAAATACACACATTGAATCTATTTCTTTTGTAAATGTTAGTCTTTCTTTTTCTTTTTTTCAGGTGATATAACTTAGGGCCTGATTTTTTTTAATATTGATTTTTTAGTTGTAGTTGGACACAATACCTTTATTTTATTTGTTTATTTTTGTGTGGTACTAAGGATTGAACCCAGGCCCTTGAACGTGCTAGGCTAGCCCTCTACCGCTGAGCCATAACCCCAGCCAAAAATAGGGCCTGATTTTGACTGGTTATTTTGCCAGAGTGTCATTTTACTTTACTGGGATATATAGGTCAACTATTCCTTAAATAAAGTGGTCTTTAAATAATGTGACACTCTTTGTTTTTTGGTGTTGAGTAAATTGAATTTTTGTTTTGGTTCACAGTGTTTTTAATTTCAGAATTATTGCTTTTACAAAGAATTTAGAATCTTGATTATCCCTAGAGGTTATCTTGTCAGATGCCAGGGGTATTTGCATATTTAAAGTCTTTGTATTATTCAGGAGGAGTGTAGAAATCTTGGCTAATTTCAAACCTCCTAAAGCTAAACATCCCTGTTAATAATTTAAGAGTAGCTATTAAATAAATAGAAATAATGTGTCTAATTCTAAAGTAGACAAAAAAAATTTAAAGAAGCAAAACCAAGAAACAAACCTAAAAATAAATGGAGAAAAAAAAACCCTGAAGCATTGAAAAAGCTGTACAAAAATAAATCACAAAAGTGAGATGCTAGAAACAAATCCCCATATATCAGTAAACACAGTTGATTTGAATGCAATTTACCAGCTAAATGATGGTGTCAGCCAAATTGATTTGACTGAGAAATATTAAATTGAAAAGTTCTATGAAGAAATACCAGGCAAACACTAATATGATAAAGAAGTAAAATTCCCATATAGTCACATTAAAAAGAGACAAGATAGACATTAAGGAAAAATTTTAGGGATCATTGAAGGGTTTCTTTGTAAATAATACATATATTCAATTAACAACAGAAAACTTGTAAATTTATCTGTGCCTAATAACTTGAACTCAAAATGTAAAATACTAATGGGGCAGAACTACTGGGAAAAGCTGAGAAATCCACATTACAGAGGAGTTTTGTGAAAAATTTATCATGAAACTATTTAATTTATAAAAGATTTGAATAACACAGTTCACTAGATTGAAATATATTGAATTTTCAGCCAATAAGCACATTATTTCAAGCACATGAGTTATTACAAAATTCACCACTGCAACAATGCAATGGTTAACAAACTTAAGAGAATTAATATCTTCAATGGACTTTTTTTCAACTTTACAAGGAAAGAAAGTTCCAGAATTTTCTAGAAAACATTTAGGAGATTTTATGTGTGTGTGTCTGTGTGTGTGTGTGTGTGTGTGTGTGTGTGTGTATGTGTATGAGATATATATTTTTAGGGAAGAGAAACAGGAGCAGAAAGATGGACAAATATTGTGAATATTTTAAATAATGAAATATTTCAATAAGGCAACAAATGTGTTAATAGAAACAATTTACTGATAATCAGAAAATGCAAATTAATACTGTCATAAAATACCATTTTATACTTATCACATTAATCAGTAGATCAAGTCTGGCAATACCAAGCATTATTGAAATAAAATAGAGCAAGAGAAATTTATAGAGTGCTTATAAGAAAGAGCAGCCTACTTGAACCAATATAAAGAATAATTCACTAATAATTAATAAAAATAAGGATAGACAGCAAACTACAGGAAAAAATGGTGAGTGAAAAAAAGTAAAAAAAAAAAAACCCGCATTAATACATAGGACAATTATTGAAGTTTTAAATCATACAAATTAATACCATATATTGGCGCTGTGGATATAGCTCAGTTGGTAGAGTGCTTGCCTCGCATGCACAAAGCCCTGGGTTCAATTGCTGACACCACAAAAAGACAAACAAAAAATTAATACCTTATATTAAGGAAATGCATGTGTAAATATAATAAATAAACATGAATAAAAATAATGAAAATATCTTAAAATGCAAGGGAACCTCACCCAGCAAATTCAGAAGAGAAGGAATAGAAGGGACTTGCAACAGGAGAGAGATACACAGGAAATCTCAATTGTATTTATAATGTTTTATTTTGGAGTCTTTATTTAAGAGTCTTCATTACCGAAGTATTTTTTCTTCATATATGAATATATTTTTAACAAACTTTAAATGTTTAATATGTGTTTAAGGGGCAATGGCAAGATGGCTGAATAGATGCATACAGCACTCACCTGCTCCTCCACAAAGAACCAAAGCAACAGGTGTATAGCTGCATATTGAGGTGAGTGATCATGGGAGAACACTAGAAATCAACAGGAGAAAAATGGAAACCTTGTAAGATCCAGAGATCTGGGATAATAGCAAGAGAAACAAAATAACCTGGCACCTGCCACCCTGAATGCATAGTCAAGGAGGCGGAGCCTTCTATCTCCAGGGTTAAACTTGAAGGAGAGTCCCAGAAAACTCTATCAATGCAGTTACGGGCAATCCTAGCTATTGGAAACTTTCACAAGACTCACAGGATTATAGTAAACTAGATAAGTAATCTGAATTCTGCCTAATAGCCTGGCTTTGGAAAAGAAGTTCACATCACCTCTTAGTGTATGCCCAGAGTGCTATAGCCAGGAGTCATCTTGAGAAGGGATTTACTGTCTGATTTTTTTTTTTTTTTTTTTTTTTTTTTTGCTGCACTAGGAATTGAAAACAGCTTCATGTTCTCATCTCTGGGACCCCAGAGACATTCCTCTGCACTGACTCAATGAGTAGTTTACTCACAAACACAGTGTAGGTCAGTAGAGTGACTCTGACACAAATCTGCTGAGAACCCTGCTTCATGGGGGATGGGTGTTTCCACACGGAGGGGAAGGAATGGTGCCACCTTAACAAACCCAAGAAGCGGGCGCTGCCCTCTGAGACCTGGAGGGTGGCCAGGCATGTGTGATTTCATGTTGGTGCCAGGATTGAAGGCAGCCATCCATTCTGTTCGTACCACTCTTCCTCCCAACTCCACCGGTGGCATCTTTTACTAACAAAGCAGGGGAGAGGTCTGTGGTTCCACTGCTTCCTGCCCACAGGTACACTGTCTTGAGCGATGTCCAGACTAACAAGGTCCAGAGAGAGACTTTACTCAGTGCCTGCTGTGTTCCGCTCTTGCCTCTCTACTTCAAACACTTTATGTGGGTAGAATTTTGCCTGATTCTGACTGAAATCCACTCCTGATCCATCACTGGATTCAACCCTACAGCTGAATCAGGGAGGAAAAAAAGCCCAGTTACTGCCCTGTCCCAGGTGGGGACATGGCCAGAGGGGATCTGAGGCCCCATTCCTGGACATGCATGTCCACAGTAACAACAGAGAGGAGCACCACAATTCTTGCCGACAACAAATCTACAAGTTCCCCTAACACTGGCCATTCAATATCTTGTCTGACTTCACACTGCTGACAAAATTGGATGTGAAGACCACAGAGGTGATGCTGTGATTCCCCCCTATAGGACAGATGGTCATGAAATGATGTGTTTGAAGTTCTGAAAGAAAGGAATGGCTAACCAAGAACACTGTACCTTTATCAAGCCCTTCCTTCATAAAGAAGGGGAAATAAAGACCTTCCAAGAGAAATAACAAGTCCTATTAATTCAAAGTAAAATTTATTACTGATGTAGTACAATTATGTAATTTATAACATATTTTTACATTTATGTACCTGTGAAATTATAAATGTGTGTATATATGTATATATGCTGAACTATTTTTGTTTGTGATAAAAAAATTATAGACCAATGCATATAAGTTGGAAGGTGAAGTGGTCCTTTTCGTTAAGTAAAAATTTTGGAAGGTAGAGGACATGTTTGACAACTGTGAAGGTATTTATTATTCCTCCTCCCCATAGCAATGTAGCATTTCTGGATTTAGGTATGCATGAATGGTACACAGTACAAGAGGAGCTGAATCAGCAGGTTTGGGCTGACCAGCAACAGAATGCACTCACTACTTTCTGCCAACCTTCCTTCCAGGACCAAGTACTGATTGCTTGCAGCAGAAGTCAGGAAGAAGGTAGATGAAATACTGCCCCCTATACACTCACTGATCATGTCTAGTGAGAGCAAGTCCCTTCCTTCTTCTCAGGTTCTTATTCCACACGTGAGTCTTTGTCCAGCACATTTTTCATGCCAGCAAAGAAAATACACAAACATGCACCCAAAGTAAAGTGCTAAAGGGAAGTAAAATTTTGCATATCAGATTTTAGCCTCATATTCAAATTATGAGGAATCCATCAACAACGTCAAAATTCACAAAGCAGAACTGTGATACACTGAACACTGCGGAGCTTTTTAGCCACAGCCTCAAAAGCAAAATCCAAGGGAAAAGTATTCAAGAGCACCCAGTGTTAACAAGTGAGCAGTGTAGCAGTATTCAGTTAAACCATGATTCTGACTGGAGGCTTAGGGTTTTTTTGCTAACTCTGCAGCTGTGAAGATGAACCTACTTAACAACATTGTTCTTAAAATGAGCAGAATGTTAATAAAAGTTACTACTTTTTTTGCACAAAGTTTATAGATAGCTTCCAGTACACTTGTAAATATTCCCAGATATAAGAGTTCCTTATATCTCTATTTCCAGATAAATGGGAAAATAAATTAACAATTTTGTTGCACTATGTTCTTACATCTGTGCAAGGATAGTTGCTTTAGAAATGTTTAAGATCCACCCACTTTGGAGCACTTTTAGAAAATGACCCCTATAAATCAATGGAAACTGTACTCTGTTACTGAATACAAAAGAAACCACATTCAATATTTGAAATTAAATAACTAGTCTACAATGAGCAATTTCTTTCACAATAGAAAAGTTTTTTAAAAAGTTATATTTTTGTCCCTTCAATTGCTTTTCAGCTCCTACAATTTTACAATTGCCTGTAGAAAAAAAATGTTCAAGAGAGCAAATTGAAATTATTTTAATTAGGTAACAGCCCAGAGGAAGATGAAATTTTACAATGGCCTAGAATAGTATCTTCTGTCTGGTCCGTAGCCAATGGACAGAACAGGATGAACAATAGGGCTCTGGCCTAGAAATAATAGCCTGAAGATAAAGGAGGAAAAAGATGGTTCGTTTGAATATGATGAATCTCTTGAGCATTTTCTTTATTCCTCCTGTTAGATAATTAGAATCCAGATATAAAATAACTCAGAATTAGAGAGTTGACAAGCAATATATCATTGCTATTTAAGACACATGAATTGGATAGATTTGTCTTGAATAGATGACCCAAGTCTAAGATCTGCAGAAGAATTCTGGTGAATATAAAACTCCTGAAATTATACCCAAAATTGTATAGGAATCTGAATTGTAAATTTTTCTTAAGTCCATAGCTTTCATCAAAGGGGTCTTTAGTTTTTAAAAATAATATTATGAAGCACAGCTCTAAGAACAAATTATTAGACATAATAAATGCCCACTAATTACAACTTTTATGTTGCTTTCTAAACATAACAGTTTTAACCATGACAGATTTTTCTTCATAAACCCATGGGTTCAGACATATCATTAGTTGGGTCACGTAAGTAAAATAAGAACTCTTGAAGCTTCAGGCATGAAGCTTTTATACCCTTTCAGCCTGAGAGAGCATTTTACTAACCTTAACATAAGAGAACCTCCTGTATTTCACCACCAGCCTCTAAATCCAATTGCATGTGTGCAAATTACCAAACATGTCAAACTTAAAAATATGAATTTATTCTTATTTTATTCTTTCTCTTGAAGTTTGAGAGAATCAAATGTAAGATATAGATATTCCAAATTTCTTTTATTACTGAACTGAAAGCTAATTGCTGATAGTACCTTGCTAAAATATTAGGCTAATGAAAAGTGGGGTGGATATTGTTTAATCTTTAATCTGCAAATATTTTGGTATTTGACCACAAACAATCTCTTAAAATTTTTTTTCTTTTTTTCATCTCAGAATGACACAGCTCAACTCATAGCATGCAAAATAAATAAATATAATCTAGAATATCCTAGAATAAATGCTTATTGTTATTAAGTTGAAAATTTGATATTTAAAAATAATGCTATGGTACATTTGCTAAGATGAATGTAACATACAAATGTTCATTTAATATTTATTTGAAAGGCAGCTTTTCTTAAGTTATTTCCTCAAACTTAAAAATAATGATCACAAATAAAGTATTTGGATTTGAAAACAGTTATGTAATTATTTGACTTTAGTGAAATTAATTTATTAGTTTATTCATTTTATATATCAACGCTTTGTGTTAGAAACTAGAAGATACAAAAATGAACAAAACAGATATAGTCATTCCTCTTCAGGGAGTTTAAAATCTCCTGAGGAAGGCAAATATTCATCAAATTTCCACATGAACAAATATGAAGGAGTAACTAAGGGAAGAACTAGGAATGGGAGACAAACTGTTCTAATTTAAGAGCACTCAAGAAAAACTCTGAGGAAGTGTATTTGAGCCAAAAAGTGAAGGATGATAAGAAGGATTTGGGTTGGCCAAGTGAAGGGAAGAATGTCCCTGTAGAGGGAACAGCATGTGCAAAGCCACTCTGGAGGTAGGACACTTACTGTGGACACATGCAGCTCAGCAAGGCCATCATACTGAGAGGTGGCTGTGACTCCAGCTAAGCCTGAAGAAGTCACAGAATGAGAAAATGCAGTATTTGTATCGTCTTTAAAAGGCTGACTCTTGGGCCTGGGGTTGTGCCTCAGCAGTAGAGCACTCACCTAGCATGTGTGGGGCGCTGGGTTTTCGATCCTCAACACCATATAAAAATAAATAAAATAAAGGCACTGTGTCCAACTACAACTAAAAAATTATTAAAACAAACAAACAAACAAACAAAAACAAACCAAATCTTAATCCTAGGAGCTATGGCAAGTCAATGAACAGTTTTAGTTCAGAAGTTTGGGCCGGGCAATTAGGTAGTAAACAGAGTTGATAAGAACAGATTTATATTTTGAAATGATCAGACCAGCAGAAAAATAACCCATATTTAATATACAGTAGGTAACTTAATCCTAATGTGCTTTCTTAAATAATTTGAAGTTATTTTTAAAAAGCATGGGATTCAGAAAACAAAACAAAACAGCAACAACAAAAACCTCCTGAGTTTATACCCAGCCCTACCGTCTTACTAATGTATAAACTAGAGAAAATATACTTTAAGGCACTCAAAGAATGTTTGTAAAATGAAGTGACAATTTGTATCAGACAGTATCTTTAGGAATAAGTGGGTTCTCTGAAAAACCTAATGAGGATTACTAATAAGGATTAACCTAATAATCCTAAAAGGATTAACCTAATAAGGATTACTATTTAAACTTACTGAGTAGTAGTATGTATTCCTCTGTATAAGACAAGAAAATTCATTGTTAATAAAATATCATTATCAGTGAATTTGCTAAGATGAATGTAACATACAACTTAAATATTCATTTAATATTTGAAAGGAAGCTTTTAAGTTATTTCTTCAAACTTAAAAATAATGATCAAAAATAAAGTGTTTGGATTTGAAAACAATTATGTAATTATTTGACTTTAGTGGAATTAATTTATTAGCTCATTCATTTTATATATCAAAGCTTTTTTTAAATCCAAACTCAGATTGACTATAATAGCACAATGAATTATAATAGGCCATGGTTTATCCAATTTTGTACCTTCTCCTTGGTCTCCAAGATTGATGTGTCAGTTCTAGGTGTTGTTTCATAGTGTTGCCCAGGTCAGTTAGCAGCTAACACAGTGTCTCTGAGCTGCCAAAGTTATTTAGGAACATCTCCAGAACCTAGATACATACTTAGCTTTTTATATACATTTTATTATGCTATACTAAGATTATTATATTGATAAAATTTCTTGTATTAATGTCCTGCATAGTTATCAGGATGACAAAACAAAACTCCCTAAGTCTATTATATTGTCTTTATATTTTTAAAAAATTAGTTTTGACAAGTAAGAATTGGATATTGATGATATATGATATGCTGTGTTGATAAATATATACATTATGGTATGATTAAATCAAACTAATTAATAGATATATCTTCACATACTTCTTGGTCTGTGTTTCTATTCTTCATGTATATTCTAATGATTGATTTCAGAAATGCTCCCTATATTTAGTCTCATGGGTCAATAATTTTTCTATCAACTAACCTATAATACTTACCATCAAACTATTATCCTAACAGCACAGTTTAAATAAATCATGTCCCACAGCAACCAGATTGTGCTAAATGGTCTCACTAGTTTACATGAATTATTCACATCTATCAATTGTTCACATTTATTCTTTTATTCCACTTACATCTTACAATTGTTTATAGCAGTTACTTCCCACTGAATGGGCACTTGGTACTCTCTAGTCTTGCCATACACCTTGTATCACTTCAGAGTCAAGTTAAGTTAAATTCACCTACTTAATTTTAGTTATGCTCATTAAATGGAATAAAGAATAAATGGAAATTATAAAATGTTAGACAATGCTTAACAACTTATCTTGTCTGGTATTATTTTAGTATGTCAGACACAGTTCTAAATAGAATCAATAGAAAACTAAGTAAATCTCTCTAAAATAGTTTTCCGACTTACATGAATAAACTTTTCAATTTAAAAGTCAATTGATTTGAATAAAGGGAAGGGAGTGGGAATAGGAATAGGAAATATAAATCTGATATAACTTTCTTATGTACATGTATGCATACACCACAGTGAATCTCAACATCATATATATCCACAAGACTGGGATATTAATTAGAATAAGATAAATTCCATGTTTGTATAAATATACCAAAATAGATTCTATTGTCAAGTATAACTAAGAAGAGCAAATAAAAAATTATATTTATAATTTTAGTAGAGTGATATCAAAGTTATGTGGATAAAAATCATATATCCAGAATGTGCAAAGTTTGCACTGTTTATTTTGAAGATAGTACAAATGTTCTATCAAGAGAAATATGAAATAGGGAAGAATAAACATCATGAAATAAAAGTCAGTTCATTTCCCTAAAGAACACAAAATATTGTTATGCATATATTATGATTTATAAAGTACTACAAAATGCTGTTATATTTAAAATATAAGACCTGAAATGTATACTAAATATGAAAAAGCTATTAAAAGCAGTTATATTTAATTGTCACCAAACTCAATTTTATTTGGTTTATAACCTATCCTTGAATCTACAATACCTATAGTATGTAACATATTATTTTTCCCCTCTAGTTGGTTCTTCAGTTATTTTTACACCACTTACATTAAAACAGTTGTCATGAGCATTCTTGGATGGTAAGAAATTTTTTTATTGGTTATCTTCGGGAGACTTTAAACCATGCATTTAATAAATAGTGACTATTTCTAAATTAACAAAAATAAACATAATTATAAATGTGCAGAACAGTTAATATGGTATTCCACAACAGCTCAGTGGGAAACTATTTGTTTTACAATAATTCTCTGCATGTAGAGCATATTTTTTCTCTAGAACATGAGGTTTGAAATAAGGTTTGTGAAAGAGATTGTTGCAATAGACATAGGAGGAAAAAAATTCAAAATGTCTGGTGAATAAAAAACCTTGCCAACCATATTTAGAACCTGAATTGTCTTCAACCTAAAGACAATGAGAAGTCACTGACATGTTTGAAGGAATGGAAGAACACTGTTATATTAGCAATTAAGGGGTATTTAGGGTGCCTCCATTTAGTTGAATTGAGATTTGAAATTGATGAACCATGACTATTGAGTGAGTGGGTGAGCCACATGTCCTTCATCCTGTTTGTGTGCCCTCTATGAACATTTGTACCCTTGCACTAGTTGATATGAGTTGCACTTCTGTTTGCTTACTTGATTGTTTTTCCTGAAGGAAAAGAGAGGAATTCTGGTGAGAAATGAGTGTAAGAGAAGAGATAGGAAAAGATAGGGAATAAATATTATTCCTGCAGGTAAAAGGTGAAAGATCTGTTTTTATATGAGATTTAGAGCTCAAGCACTATTCTTACAGCCTTGGGTGGCAAAATGCAACAGAGTTTGAATGTCTTTTCATTTTTGATAGAAAATATCATCAGGGACTCAAGGCAAGACAGATCAAGTTGGCACTCTGAAGATGGTAAATTCTGAACACAGTGGAGGCAGCAACTCTAGTGTGGGCAGCAGCAGCGGGTGTAGCAGATCAAAACATGTGTTGGTGGCTCTCAAGGAAGTGCAGATTCACTCTAGAACACTTGCAAGACTACAAGGAACACTCAGAAGTACCTGAGGGGCATTGACCAGGCTCCTTCAGAGTTATGCTGTAAGGGACTGTTCTGATACCAAGAGGTTGGAAATTCATAGTGATATGTACTCCTTTGAAACCACCAACCAACCACTAGACTTACAAATAAACCCAGAAGTCAGATTCCTAGAAACAGGCAGGAGACACTACATAATCCAGTTGATTAAAGTCAGTTCAGAGTTGTTGTTGTGGATTGAAAAGAGAAAGATGGGTCCATGGAATGGTTAGAAGACAGAATGAACATGACTTGTTGAATTAGGAAGATGTTCTCTCTAACTGAGGGCAATGAACAGCAATGATAGAAAAGTTACTTAAATTCTTGAAGCCTCAGTTGTCCCATATGTTTGAATTTGTGAATTTTGAATAACAGTATCTATTATATAGAAATTTTTGTCAAAATTAAATGAAATGACAAAAAAACAGTGTGAGGCAAGTTCTAGGCACTCAGACATGCTAACAATTACTACCCCACCTGCAGAGAATAGTTAAAGTATAAGAAGCAAATTTTAATTTTAGAAAGTTATTTGTACCATCTGCAAATTTAAAATATATTATCTCATTTGTGATTGCTAGTTTAAAATTTATATTTATTTACCTGTATAAATATGCACATATGTACAATTGGCTAAGCTTTATAATCCAAAGATTAAGCAATAAAATGTCCCACATTGATTTTTTTCTCTATTTTACATGCTCTTCACTGTTATATAAATTCAAGTACTTTCTTTACTAGGGGCATAGCACAGAAAATTTCACTTTGCTTAGCTTATCAAAAGCATTTGATGTACTTTCAACTCTGAGATATAAATGCCAGCCATCTGTTAGATGAACAGATGTATTAACATAGACATTATGCCCAATATGCTGAATTTTGATGAGCTAATATTTGGAATATTTAATCTCCTTTGGACTTTGATTATGCATAATTAACTGCCAGGTTATGTGCATGTGTATATATTATGTATATAGGCTTGTGTATTTATATGCATATATGTGTATGTGTGCATGTGTGTATAAGGAATACAAATAATTATTTTTAAGTAAAATTACAAACTTGAATTCAAGATATCAAATAATTAAACAGATATAATAGCAATAGAAGAAGAATCATTAACAAATTGTGACCACAAATATTCAAAGTCTTTCTTCCCCAACATATCTCAAGAGATAGTATTCTGTCTAGTTGGGACACACCTGGGAAATCCTTAAGTCTGGGGGTAGAGTGAGAAATAGAATTACAGATAAAAAATGTACTCAGCTACTTGGACTATGATCCCTTAAGTTCCATCATTCAATTCTAAAACCTGTGAGGGAGAAAAATATGTCTGCTTTTTTCACAATAATATTCCCCAATGACAGACACAGACATATTGTATTGTTCAATCAACATTTATTGAATAGATTAACTAAATTTTAATATTTGATCTTTCAAAAACTCTGAGATATGTTCTTAAATTTTTAATCTCATTCAACGTTTTTCAGGGTCTTACATAAAGGGCCCAAATTTCCCATTTACCAATGAGAAAATCAAGTTTACTGAGGTGAATGTGACTTGTTAAGATATAGAGCAACTAAACATCTGAAGCAAAACAAAGTCCACTATTCTTTATACTTGTGGGGAGTCTGTTTTAACAGTCATGTTATTCTCAGAATAATATTTCAAATCACATCCAGTTTTCCCTTGGTATCCAAGGGAGATTGGTTCCAAAAACCCCTGTAGATCCAACATCCAATGATGGAAAAAGTCTCTCATATGAAAAGGAGCAGTATTTGCTTATACCCTTGTACATTATCCTGTATATTTAAAATCATCTCTACATTACTTAGAATTCCTAATACAATGCAAATGTTTTATACACAGTTGCTACACTGTATTGTTTTACTCAACCATAAGAAAATAAGTCTATACATACTTAGTACTAATATAACTTTTTCCTGAATATTTTTTGATTGGGGTTTTGTTGAATCCACAGATGTAAAAGTCATGGATGTAGAGGGCCAAGTGTATATTCAGAAGGTGCAGAAGGTGTACGTTTGCATACATGCGTGTGAGTGAGGGAGTGTGAAAAGAAAGGAAAGAGAGGAAATTTAACCTCCACAGTTGTTTTGGTTTGCTTTTGCAGGAGTTTCTTCAAACCACATAAGACTGGAAGCTGTGCTTTCACTGTCCAGGGGCTTCATTAACTGAGAGAGTCTGAGGAGACACCAACTGCTCTACACCTCCAAACTACTCATCCTAGAATATTACCTTTTAATACCCATTCACACCCAAACCTCTCATCATTAAAAGTTTTCTCACTCCGTGCCTCTCATTACTTGAAATTGTAGACCTCATGTGATTTCCATTCCTTTCAATCCTCCTTGGGCTTTATTTCTGTTTCCTTCTAGCATAAACTCCATTGCTTCTCATTTCAGGCACTCAAAACAATAATAATGTTTCTTAGGGTCTTACATAGAGGTCCCATATGATTAGTCTTGTTGTTTCTGCACAATATGCATCCTTTTTTTTTTTTTAACCAGTCTTACTATTTGCTTTGTCTATTTTAAAACTACAGCCTGCACTGAAGAAAGCCATGGGACTACACAAATAGATACCTTTCATTAAAAATTCCGTCTTTAGCCTCAGCTGGCCTCCTTAAGGCAGCTGGGAAATCTGTGTGTCCCAAGTCCCTTTCCTCCCTCCTCCTTAGCAGCCCTCCTGAATCCCAATCATTCTCAGTAAACCCTTGACCCCACTCAGCAAATGACCTCACCTTCTACTGCACAAAGGAAATAGAGGCCAACCGAACAGCAACTCCCTCAACTTCCTGCCCCCTCCTCTACACTCTTATCAGCACCCACATCCATCCTGACGTCTTTTCCTCATTTTTCAGTTGAAGCGATGTCTCTCTTCTTGGCCAAGACTAATCCCACCACCTGTGATCTGGATTCCATCCCTCCGGCTCCCTCAGGGAGGTGCTCCATCAATCACCCAAGCTCCTGTATCTTCAGCCTCTTGAGGTGCGAGGGATCCCTCCCTCAACACACAAAAATGTTCTTATTGCTTCCAACTCAAATACAGACATACAAGTGCATGCAGGCTTGTGCGTACACACACACACACACACACACACACACAGGCACACACACACACAGACACACACACACACAGTCACTCCTTTTCCCTCCCTGTGTTCCCTTCAAGTTACTGCCCAAACTTCCCCTGTTCTTTATCAGACAAGCTTATTTTTTTTCTTTTTTTCTTCTGGTTTCAAGAGTAACACATGCTTATTTTTGGACATTATTTGGATATCAATTTTCAAAAAATAAAAGGATAATTGCAAATGGTATCTACCATATAAGGATGCCAACTATGAATATTTAATATTTAGGATTTTTTCCGTTTTCTTTTTCCTGCCTATAGTAAATACTGGTATCATCCTGCACAACAGTTTGTATCCTCATCTTTTCCCATACTGGCACCTTTTTTTTCTATAGCCTTCAGTTCCCTTCAAAAACATCTCTGAGTTGTTAATGATTTCACTCTGTAACAATTTAAATGCCTTCTTTATTAAACAGTTAGACTATCTTCCATTCCTATCTTCTATAAATAATCATAAACACACTTTCTGAAAACAAATCCATATTTTTCCTCACCTCCCATCCACTTCTCTGCCTCGGACAATCTACCTTCTATCACTTCTAGGACCTCCATCACTTGAGATTTCTCTCATTTCAGTTACTCATGACCTCTTTCCAATATTAAAGAGAAGTTGAATTGTTGAATTTACTCACTCAGCTTCTCTGAGGTATTTGACATGGTAACTGGTTCTTTCCTCGAAGCCATCTTCATGCCAATTCCCTGCTTTTGCCCTTCTAAGTCCTTCTTATCTCCTCTGCAGGCTTTTCTTCCTTGGCTTGCATTTGACCATTGGCTTCTAAAGGCTCTTGGCTCCATTTTCATATTTCCCCTGGGAGGAACCAATGCCTAACACTCCGTGCTGCTGGCACCTAAGATGCATACCCAACCCACGTTAGCTCCCTTGAGGATCTGTCTCTGCCTCTCAGTTTTGTACTCTGAATTGTTTTTCCATTTGCAAGCCATTATAGCATTCTTTATGTGACTCTATCATGGCAGACCTAACTTCCCAGTAAGTTGGTGGACTTGCCCTTCTCTTTCCAGGCTTCTCTACACTATTGAGATTCTAGGCTACAATTATTTTTAGTGTGGCTCTGTACTGTGTTATGTAGGATGTTAAGTAGCTTTTTTTACTGTTACCCACTAGATACCAGTAGAAATCTACCCCAAAAGTTACAATAAAAAATGTCTGTAGACATTATTACATGTTCCCTAGAGACAAAATCTTCCCAGTTGAGAACTACTGTATTACACTGTGAGTTTTGCAAGGCTGGGACTTGTGTATTCATCACTTCTTCCCCAGTATCCAGATTGGTGTCTTGCATATAAATTATATCTAATAAAGAGATGGGACAAATATAAGGCAAAATTGGGAGAAAAATTGTGGGAACAGGTTTATTTTTTTAAAGGGATTCAATTTTTATTGTCAATTAAGCAAATATTATATTACTAACAAATTTCTTTGACTCATGGTAGGTATTAAAAATCACATGGGGGCAGGAAAGATGGTGGAATGAAATGGACATCATCACCCTAGGTACATGTATGACTGCACATACGGTGTAACACTAAATTGTATACAAGCATAGAAATGTAAAGTTGTGCTGCAATGGTGTACAATGATTCAAAATGCATTCTGCTGCCATATATACCTAATTAAAATAAATAAATAAAATTTAAAAAATCCTTAAGTTCAGGGAGGTTCAGTTTTTTAGGGGAAAAATGAATCAAACAAGCAATCAGCATGCACATGGAAACTTAATTACACAAATGAAATGTTAAAGTTTATGGCAATTTGGAAATTTCCTTGCTGCTCAGAGAGGCAACAAAAAAGGAAAATTTTCAGAAAAGACATTTTACCACATGTGAACAAAAGATATGATTGGTATAAAGGTAAGAATAGGGTAATTTCCAGTCTTATGGGAAATACTAGGGAAAGGTTTCAAATATATGCCTCAGTCTCTGAGTCTTCAAGGACACAAGTCTACCCAGACATCAAGGAGAATATTCCTTTCAAATATAGCATTAATTTAGTAACCCATATATGTTCTTGGCTTGCTCCAGTGAAATATATCCTAATGTCTAGAGGTCTAGGACATCTGAATTAATTCAATTCAGCTCATAGGCATAGATAGAAGTGTTCAATCAATCATTGGATAGAAGAAGGGAACCCACTTAGATGTGAGCCTATATGTGGAATCAGGCTGTATACTTTATCTCAGTGGGGTGGAGTGTGGGCAGAATTTGGTACCACATGGGACACAGGACAATATTTAGAGGCATTTTTTATACAGACTGGTAGGGGGATAGAGAAGGTGTGCTACTGACATCTATAATGTAGAGGGTGGAAATGCTGCTAAAATACTATTACACAGGAAAGCCCCCACAACAAAGTATTAATGGGCTGACATTTTGGAATTCCAACAGAGCTGAGTTTGGGAAACTCTGCTCTAACCTATGCTTACAGATCCACAACACAAACTAGTATGTTAAAGGATCCAGCAGTCTTACAGTTCAGTCAATCTCCATTTAATGTCTTTAAACACCAGATCTCACCAGATTATTTTTTCATGAACCATGGTAGTATATTAAACATCTTGGATAAAACATATTTAATGAAATAAATGTATGTTGTAAAAATAATTTTGCTTATCTCTTTTTATTATTTAATGTGATTACTAAAGAATTTAAAATCACATATTTGTCTCACATTATATTTATGTTGGACAGAGCTGAACTACACAATTTTTTTACACTAATAAAACAAAATATTCCATTTTCTATAAAATGTTGAAATCCTATTTTAACCAGCATCAATTGCTATGTTACTTATCTTACTTCTTCTTATTATTATATTTTAATTTAATATTTAACTGCTGGTGACAGCTAGTCTATGTCATCTCTTTTTTAAAAAAAACTGTCTTTTTATACTTAAAAAAATTAATTATTATATGTAAGGTAATACCTCTCATGCTCTTCAGATGTCTAAAGTCACATTAGTTTTTCATCAGGTATTAAAATAACTAATATATTAAAATTTCAATTTTTTTACTTTATCCTTGCTTCATATCCTATATTTGTCCCATTTCTGAAACACTAAAAGGAAAAGAATATCAAGGTGAAAGCAGATGAGAATCTATCCAAGTTATGTCCACATGGCTACCAATGAGAATGTGTCAGTCATTTGAGGAGATTCCATACACACAAATTTAATTAAGTAATTACAAACACTTAAACTCTTTAGAGGAAAAATGGAATGCAGTAAGGGCTTTCCATAGTACATGAACAATGTTGAGGCTTGAAGTCCCAAAAGGTAAGGAAGAGCCCACAGTATTTCTAGTATTTCTAAACAAAGTTTCCTATTCTCCAAAGTTAGCAAGTCACAGAGGAAGATGCATGGAAGCAAAAGTAGGAGTGGTATATGAGCTTATAAAGATGTTCAGAATCTTTCTTGATTTGTGTAAGCCAAATAAAACCTTTCCAAGGTCATGTTTGCAGGCAGGCCAGGCAGAATGCCTACACATCATTGGGCCTTCATGACAGCCAAGCCACCCCTGGGCCCTAATAGGGGACACTTGCAGGGTAGAAGCAGGGATGCTCTGTTTTGAAGAGCTGTTTTTGACATTTTTTTCTCCAAGCCACCCTCCTCCTCCAGCCCAGGAGTTGCAGAAATGCCACATTTGTTAAGGCAGGACAAGGTCAGAGCTTGGCCTAGGATTTGGTTGTGGGAACTCACAAAAGGAAGTGCCTAAAATTAGTAATGGATTGAATGTGTGCCTGTGTTGTGGAGCAAAGGAATAAAATGAGGAGCAACCCCAGATCCCACTGGCATTGTTCTTCTGCAAGCAACAGGAATGTGGCGGCCCACGGCACTGGAAGGAGAGGGGAGCCTGTCAGCATATTCTTCCCTTTTGTTTTCAGACCTTTTTGCTGATCTCTCTCCACTGTTTTGTCTCCAACTCTTCCAATTCAGTATCCTTTGTAAATATGCAATAATGTTTCACTCATTATTTCACTATGTCTAAGTAAAATGAGTAATTCAAACCACGTTTGCTCAAACATATTTTGTCTTCTTAAAAATCAGTTATTAAATTGCACAATCAAAAAATCCAGCAATAAGTGTTGCTGCTACTGCTACTTTTGATGTATTATATTTAATTACAAAAATGAATAATTTGGTGGAACTTGTGCTTTCTGATATGTAAATACCCTAACAATTTGATGGAAATAGGAAGTCAAAATATAACTACATTATAGCATAAAATATACCCTAATACTTTGTATATTTTTATTTCCTCTGAGCCTGTTAAAAAAAAATGAAACACATTTAAATTATTGTTTTATACAGAAAAACATCAGAAAATCAGAATTGTTTATTTTTTAAGGAAAAATATGTTTTTATAGTATATATGCTATAAAATATAGTATTAGAACAATTACTACACTTACATATAATATAAAATATAGTATTTTTTTTCTTTGATTAGATTTGTGGAGTTTTAGAAAAGAATAAAATGTAAGAGATTTTGAAGACGAGGTCATTGAAACAGATGTTATTTACCACAATATTTTCTTGAGTCCTTACAGTATTTGTCCTACAAATGGAATAAATTTTGGATTCAGGCAGTATGTGTGGATTTCAAAATATGCATTGTCATTCAAGTGGAAAAGTCTAGGATTCCTATGGGATGGGACGAGACAAAAGATGTAACTCCCTTACTCTTGCAGCAGGAAGTGCGTGCCTGACAGGGGGATGTTTGAAGCTGGACAACAGCTTACTAAATGTTAAGACAAAACCACAATTTAGTTGGAAAGAGGAAAATGTGGGCAGAGATTTTTGAGAAATGTCAGAGTGAAATGTTAATTCTAATTGTTCTGTGAAGTTGTCCTTGATTCGTGACAGGTTTGTTACTAAGCAGATTTCCCAGCTGCCACCTCCCATGCGGGGACTTCACCCTGTGAAGTTACCCAGACACACCCTCTTGTCCATCTCACCTCTTTAGTCCTAATTACCTTGTCCCTGGATTCTCTCAGGACAGCATTACTGTTGTCCTAATGCATTTTTTATTCTGATCCACTGACAAATTAAGCCATCTAATTTAGCAGAAAACTCAAACTTAAGGCCTAGAGATGAAAAGCCTCACAGGTGGCATCCCCAGAATCCTGCAGACTAGACAGTGGAAGAATTCCTTCTTCCTCAATGTCATTTTCTGGAGGTGCTGCAAGCAGCCGTGTATCTGTAAACTCTCTCAAGGTCTTGACTTTTGTCCTTTACGTTTTCACTATAGCCACAGAGATCTTTCTTAAAGTAATATGTGGACCAGCTCTATGTGGACCAGCAACATTCAAACAAAAGTGCTGTCTCCTTTCTTGCTCGCAAACAGTGCCTGACATGTAACTTATCAGAAAGGTTGCAACCCCTTTTTGGGGTTGAGGTAGTTAAACAGTAAGAAAAAAATAAAATGGGATGGAAAGCAACCAACACTCCCTGAGACTATGCCTTTGGCATTGCTACCATAATTCCACATCATTCTTACAGAGATATAGAAAATTGGAGGATTGTGTTCAAGGTTACACAATGACTACCAATTTTAAGCCATGTCTGTCTACAATGTGCATGCTCCTTCTTCTACAGTCTCTCCAGATGGATTTATGGGAAATCTTATGTATAGGACACCACTAAACCATAGGAATTGAGGACCTCTTTGGACATGTATTGGGTGTTCCCTATCTATTTCATACATGAATAGCTGAGAGATTAACACATGCCTGTATCCACAAATTACTCAGAGCTTTGTCTTCCCATGATGAGATTAGTGGTAATTGGTCCTGATTTTAAAACACAATCTTCAAATCACTTTGCATTTACTTTTAGGGAAAGCATGTAGGATGTTTAGTGTTACATGTCTAGGAGATGCTCATAAAAATAACTCATCCTTAAGAAACTGCCTTCATCTGAAAATCCACGTCAACATTAACCAATTGAGTTTCATAGTACCAAGGCTGGGATATAGTTCAGTGGTAGAGCACTTGCCTAGCATGTACCAACGAGCCCTTGAGTTCAGTCTCCAGTACTGCAGGAGAGAGAAAAAAGCTCATAGTACTAACCTATGAATTTCTGTTTTTTTTTTTTTTTAATTTTGAACAGATGGCATAGCAAGATAAATTTCTGTGATAAATAATTTAAAAATGTTTTTTTGGCTTGCCATATCTTAGTTGTGTAAAACACATTCATTCGTTATTCTCCTAAATATCTCAGATGATTAGAGTAATACACCCAAACTGGGAGAAAGTCTATCTCTGAGCATTGTTTTCATATTTGTTTTATTTTTTCTTTGTTCTGATTAAAAGAGGGGGGAACCACTATGGAAAAGTACATTTCATAAACAAGTTTCAATATATTCAGGCTTATTGACCCTAACATGAGTTTTTCAGAAACATAATTTAACCATCTATATCTATATCTCTCTCTCTCTCTCTCTCTCTATATATATATATATATATATATATATATTAATTTGGCCCTTTATCTGATTAATCATATTGATTTCAAAAATTAGGGAGAAGGTAGCAGGAAGGGCCTCCTGTGGATCATTCCTTCCTATATACAGGACTTGAGTAGTCCCCTTTTGTGGTGATTATGAGCTTGGTTATTGGATATGCTTCCATCGATGAGACAAGCACAGGAGTGACAGAAGCAAATACTAGAAAAATGCTTGCCAACTGAGGCAAACTCCTTTGTCTACTGGGAACCCTAGTGGCATGCCATGTGAGCCTACCGGGATTAGACATCTGGGGATCAAGAACTAGGTGGACAGAGGCCCAGAACTACCAGCCAGGTCAACTTTCCCAGACATGCAGTGGGAGAAGGAGTGGCATCCAGAGCTGTATAAGATCAGAGCCATCAGCTGATCAGCAAACACAGGAGAAATAGCATGTGATAGGCTGGTTTGTTACAGAACAAAAATTAGCCAACTAAATACTGTTCCTCCAAAAGTATAACTACAAATCCAGCTAAAGCATACAATGATTGAAAACTGTCCTAATGCTCAGAGATAGAGATAGCCCTCACTTTTGATCTCATCATGATGAACAAATAGTTTCTTCAGTTATTTTCAGGAAACCAAACTCTCAGATGGCAATCTGAGTGTCACCAGTCTTCAAGTAAAAGACAGTGAGGGATGTCAGGGGTGTCAAGTGAAGGCAGTAAAGACAAGACAGCTTATTCATAAGATGAATTCAAAGACTTCTAAAGAACTTTCTCTCTGTTACCCCCCGCCACACACACACACATTGTATAAGGAAACACCCAAATCCTCTAATTGCTCCAGGACTTCAAAACTTTGAGAAAAGTTACTTCTCCAAAAAGAAGACACTTAAAAACAAAATCCTGAACCTTCCAGTGGGAGAACAAGCTTGTCTGTTATTTCATAATCTATAACATCTTATTTTCTTAAAAATATATTCCTTTAAAATATTCCAAATATCCCACAAAAATAAGATGTTGAAGAATACTCAGTAAATAGGAACAATGCTGAAATGTAAATTGAAAAATTATAAGATTGTACATATAACATGAATTTACTTGTGTAAGCATTCAATGATTTTATAAATATAAGAATAAACACTAAAATAATGTATCAAAATAGAAGATTTTAACAAATTCTGAGAGTTTTATTTTCTAGTTTTAATCCTCAGTATTACTAATATTTTTATTTCAAAATAAATTAGTATAAATATAATCATTGGGGGGCATCTTAATATATACAGTACTATTCCAAAAATCAGGAAAAAATCAAGAAATTTGGATCAAATTATAGGCAATGAGACTTTCCAAGCATAAGTGGGTTTTCACTACAATAGTAAAAGCACATTCCAATTTTGAGCAAATAAGTAGATAGATGACATGAAAAGTACTGCTAAACCTTGTAATCATGTTCCTCATTTTTTTCCATAAGTATGTTCTTCTTACTTGCATGAAGAATCTCTCATTGAAAGCATAGGGAATTACCTCACAGGTCTTGCCAGTATTCTATCTATCTTATTCCCATACATACATACACCCCTGACCTCTCCCCCTTTCTCTCTTGCTCTCACTCTCTCTCTCTCTCAAGATTCTAAAAAACAGACATTAGATATTATTTAAAAGAATCCACTGAATCATCACAATATTTAGATACATTACCTATTATTCAAACTTCCATGCCAAGCCAATAAACTGGAAATATAGTCACATAATCCCCTATTGTCTATGCAGAAAACTTAAAATATAATTACATTGAGAGATGCAATTTTAAAATAAGGTGTGTATCAGAAGTCCATGTCTTAATGGTTTCCCAGGTAGCTCATAGTCATAGACACTGTAGATTTGAGACTCCAGTTAGTGCTGTGACATGATTTTGTATGTGTCTTTGAAGTGCTGTGGAGTAATAGATTACTTATGATTATGCAGATGAATTCATACACACTGCCAAAAAGTAATCTCCTCCATAAGGTGTAAATAGGAAGTTTACTTCTCCCCAGCAAATAGGATGACTTTATGAAGCTCACTGCTGACCTTTCAGCCTTAGTACTTGACAGTGTACCCTTGTTTGCTGAAATATTTTGCAAACAAAATGTGACTTGGAATTTTAACAGCGAATGTGATACAAGTGTAATTAATGTTCTAACAGAAAAAATAAAATAGAGAAATCACAGTTGCCTCCTCCTTGAATGAAATATCCACCTATTACTGACCACTGTGACCTTTCTGGGAAAAGTCACTTCCATTGGACAGGGCAGTGGCCGCAAGGCAGCAAAACACCACTCAGAGTAATTCTTTACAGATGCCAGGAACCGGAAGTCTCAAGGGGAAAAATGAAAGCCATTCACTCTTCCAATGACATAGTCCTTTGATACCACAAAGCCATTTGGTCTGAGAGCTCCAAGGTCAGGAAGGCACATAAAGATTGGTGATTAGAGAAATACTATATCAGCAAAGTGTGGCAAGCTATTAAAAGAAACTATAGCTTTTATGATTGTGTTGCTGAAGCTCCCCAGGGCTATTTGTATTAGATATTGAGTTAAGCATAACTTATTTAGGGCTAACATTCCAGAAAACATTTTGATGTCAGCTACTGCAGGAAAGTAAACACAAAGCAAAGGAGGAAACAGAGCTGATCTCAAACAGATAAAAATGGAGTAATTTAATTTTCTTGAACCTAGGCGTTTTAGAGCATTAAGAATGAGGAATTTTAGAATGGTTCTTTCAACTCAAAAACTAAAGTTTATTTAGGCATTCAGTGGAGGGGGAGAGAAGTAGCACAGGGCTTACATAATCAACTCATTGAGCTTTTATTAAATTCCGATCAAAAACTATTTTAATGTATTTAGCAAAATATTCCCAGAGTTATCATCTGCATTTGTGAGAAAAGTTTCCCTTTTGTTTCTCATGCCTAATAATCACGTAATTTTTGTTCATGCATCTATTCCTAGAGGTTCTAATTTTAATAGTACTCATGATATCATTGGTTCATGAGGTACTTAAAAAAGGTTCATTACACATTTCCACAACTACCACCTAAATTTTCTTTTAAAATATCAAGGCTTTAAATGTTGACCACACTAGCCATATGACATGCAAACTTAAAATGAAAATCTTGGCAGGAAGGAGCATAACAAAAAGTCTGTTTACTTCTATTTTGAACCAGAGAAAGGAATGCTAGAACTCTGAACCCTTGGCTCATGCTAACATCGATGAAAGAAATCTCCTTACAGATCCTATGAAGGCTGAGGAAACCTTGGTGACTCAAGGGACAGAGAGAAGTCATTCCAACACATTAGCAATATCAGTGTCTAAAAGATCAATCATTGAAAAACGCCATTACAGGTGATTTTATGATTGAAAGGTAATGAAGTGGTATAATACTTCTACCTCAAAGTGTTGGAAGTTACCCAAAGAAAGACATATTAACTATCTTTGCAAAGCAGCAAGGCAATTTTCAGGAAGGGAAGGGAAACACAACTAGAAGAAAACAAAATTCTAACAGTGCTTGCCTCTGGGTGATGGGATCATGGGTGATTTTTATTTCTTAGGATCAAAAAATTAAAAGAGGGGACTGGGGCTGGGGCGGGGGCTGGTGCTCAGTGGTAGAGCACTTGCCTTGCACACATGAGGCACTGGGTTCTATCCTCAGCACCACATTAAAAATAAAATAAAGGCACTATGTCTACCTACAATTAAAAAATATATGTTGAAAAAAAATAAAAATAGGAAAACACATAGCCCTTTTCAAAAACATGTAAAGACCCCAAGCCATCTCCCTTAGGCTCAGTCTAGCCCTGATGAACATGGCCTGGGCAGAATCCTAGGGAAGTTATTGTAGAATTTACTGGTTGCTAAAGGGAAACTGTACGGCCATTTTTAGAAGGAGAGCCTTCTGAGTGAAGTCTTTAGGGCTTTAAGAACATTCCTCAGGTATCTTTTACTCTTAGCCAATTCCAGGATCTATTATTTGTGTCTTCTCTAGCAAAGGTAGTTTCCTTGTTATTTTTATTCATTTCTCTTCGAAAAGTTGTTTTTCCTTGTTTATGGAAAGAATGATAACCTAACAGATATCTCTGTCATCATCTTTCTTACCCACTCAAGACTGTGGAGGATATAATGATTGCTTTGCAGCTCTCTGTTCTATTGTAGTTGGTTACTGCCCAGGTAAAATGATTGTTCACTATATGACTATCACCTGCAAACTGTATAGCCATAAAGTCATAAGAATGACCTCAGCTTAATCAGTATAGAGATTACATAACTATAACTATGTAATGTATAATATGTTCTATCATAATAATCAAAACATATGTAACTATATAATTATATAACTAATACATGTAAATATATAGTTGCAATAGATTTATGTAACATGCAACTATGATATAGTTTGATATTCTATGATGCATTTAAGATGATTTATTTTTATTTTTTTTTTTTATTGGACGTTCATAACATTACATAGTTCTTAATACATCATATTACACGGTTGATTCACGTGGATTATGAACTCCCGCTTTTACCCCGTATACAAATTGCTGTATCACATCAGTTTCCCTTCCATTGATTGACATATTGCCTTTCTAGTTTCTGATGTATTCTGCTGTCTGTCCAATTCTCTACTATCCCCCCTCCCTTCCCCTCCCCTCCCCATAAGCCAGACATGGTGGTACACATCTGTAATCTCAGGATGCTGAAGCAGGAGGATCACAAGTTTGAGGCCAAAAGTGAGACTGTGACTCAAAATAAAAAAAATAAAAAGTCTGGTGATACAGCTCAGTGAAAAAGCATCCCTGATTTCAATTCACTGCCCCCCAAACAGAAAATTTAATTATGATTTCACAGCTAATCTATTTCAGTGATTATTTGGAAGTAAAAGTCTGCTTGGCTTAAAGAAGTCACCATTTTAGAATACACATTAATATATTTAGTTGACAGTAACTACCTGATTGAAAATACTAAGGAAAAGACTAAGCCGAAAATGCCATTCAGAGCAAAAGCATCCTACCACATTTTAACCATGTTTCCTGAATGCAGTATAGTGCTACAATAAAGATATTAAAATATTTACTTTAGAACAAATAAGGTAAGGATTTAAGCATATTCTTCAAAGCACTCATATGCAAAATATTATAGAAAATATTTAACATCTAGGTTCATTATACTCAAAATGTTAGCAAAAGAAAAAATTAAAATGTGAGAGAAAAAACAAAGTTATTATGTTTAATTTAAATTTAATTTAATTTAAATTAAATTTTTTTTGATGGTTGTTCTTAAGGTTCAGGTGAGGATAAGTTCCTGTTGGACAGTCATAATCCACCTATTCATTCTAAATTTAGAACACCAAAGAAACAAACCTGACACCAAAGTCAAGACAAATCCCCATCTATAACCCTGGCAACATTCTGAAAACATCAGAGAGATTATCAAGTAAGTGTCTGTTCATTCTTTCATGATTTCTAAGTCCCAGTCAGGTTGCTGGTTGAAAGTGTCAACAATATGGTATCAACTTATTTCTTTTACTGTTTCAAGTCAGTCTACTAAAACATACAGCAGACACGAACCATGCCATGCAAATATAATGTTCATTTTCTGTCACAAATTTATGTTGATATTATTAGTCAAATAGCATAGCCAAAAAGAGAAACACAAGAGGCCCAGATGATTCCAAAACTTTCCCTGTGTGCATTATTATAGGTTCCCTATCCAAAGAATATACATACAGACATGATTTTTTGTCTAGTTTGGTAGCCGATGGTCTATCTACAAACAAAATTGCTAATGGTGTCATCTTTTTTGTCCTATTACTCTAAAGGAAACCTGCTTGATTGCAAGACTGTTTCCTCCAGTGAGCTTGGTTCCAGACATATAGTCTCAAGAAGTCCTAAAGTATTTAGAACTTCATTAGTTTAGAGTAATGCTTAAAATGTTAAGCATCATTTATGTTCAAGCGAATTCCTTGCAACAAACTTCAGACTAAATATAATTTGACTTCCTTAGATAAAGCATTGAGAAAAGTTAGGGTCGGAATAAAACTTTTTTGAAAAGTCACTTGTATGTCTATGTAAATTAGAACAAGAAGTAGAAGGAAGGAAGTATCAAACACATGTTCTTTCATTAATAATTCTAAATAGCAAAGAAACTCTCTTAAGGATGTTGACCCTTTGAAGATAAAGTTCCATTTGCATAACCTAAAAGGGCCCCTTTAATGCAGTTTTCATTATCTTGACTCCAAAGTGACTGATGTCAAGATCAAGGGAGTCAACCCTGGCAGATAGACTCCAGGACACCATGGAGAAATAAATCAGCCCATCCTCTAACCCAGGAGAGTCCTGCTCCATGAAGGGGATTTGTGAATCTCCTTTCTGAAACAGGAGGCCAAGTTCCATGATGCTAGCACTGACTCTCATCCTTTAGAAGTTGCTCATTCTTTTAGGTAATTGGGGTGCCCTGCATCAGTTATCTAATAGGCTAATGAAGTTTAGAGATAAACCAGTTCCTGACCATTTCTTGCCCTCTGAACACTCCTGGGACACTAGCCCTATTCAGTCATTTATCTTATTATGTTTAAGAGAGAAAATTAACCCTGAAGAAAATTAGATAGCCCCATGGGTGTTAGCTGAATGTAGTATGGGTCTTCTTGTGAGGAGAGAAAGAAAAAGAAAGCAAGAGGATTCATCACGTTCATTAGATCCTCTGTGACAATTAACCCTTTGTCTACCTCAGAGTTTTCTCCCATCTACAATTCAGCCTGTTATCCAATTTCTCGCGTGTTGCAGTAGGTCTACTGGTCATCATAGGTGTAGGCAAATTAAAAAATGTCATCATTTGGTCTTTATTTCACAAGCTTGACTTAGTGCTGTTTTCACTTGCAAAATAAAAATGTGAGATCTATAATTTATTACAGTACTAGCAATTCAAGATGTTTTGCTTGGATCCTCTCTGTGCAATCGGTTACCAACATTCCAGCCTGTTTTGCTTTAGTTGGCTACTAGTTTACTACCCTCAATTTCATTCTCTAAATCTGTGTTTAAAAACAATTTAACTACACTTTGATTCTGTTTAGAAAAGTAGTTCTGAGATTCCCCTTCACTAATGCAGAGCTACATAAGCAATGGGGTTAAAAAAAAAAAAAAGTCCTATGAAGGTCGATGACAAGATACAAATGACTCATTCAGTGCTTCTTAAATTGTACACGTATTAGTTTATTAGTCACTTCTGGAGTACTTGAAGAGTTTCAACCAAAGACACTTGAGTGGCCTTGAAACCCCACACTCATTGAAGTCCTGGAACATGTGGCTTACAACCAGCCTTCCTGCTCTGTGAGCAGCCCCTACTGGACAATGGGTCAATTTTGTTGCTGTTGGAGTAGAAACATCTATTCTCACTCCCTATTGCGGGAAGGATTTTTCATTTATCTTTTTGAAAGTAAATTATCACTTTCTTCCTATATATTGAATATTTAGTAGAAACAGATATACTACATACATCCTATAAAAATATATAGACCTTGTTAAAATATGATCTGTGGCTCAGTGGTAGAGTGCTTGCCTAGCATGTGTGAGGCCTGGGTTTGATCCTAGCTTTACATAAAAAAAATAAAGGTATTTTTAAAAAGAATATTATGTCTATTAATTCAAAATTTTAAATTTATCCATTTTTTTCTCAATTCGAGAACATCTTCTATATATAACAATCAAAGAATATCTTTAGTTTTAACAAATGTAGCTCAGAATTCTAATAACTATTAGAAAAGTAATGCAATATATAGAAAAATAGGGGAAAACATTTCTGTTTGGCTGTTTACCTCTATTTGCGATAACTATGTTAGATGTAACATTATCTTACTTTATTGCTTTGTATGAGGGTTTTAATGATATCTGAGTTGATCTAGTTAGCATTCTTAACTACTGTAGTATTTAAAAATAAACATTTATGTTATGTGAATTTATCATAACGACAATATTAAACATCAAAAATGCTTAATATACCAGACCCTATAGCATACTTAACATCACATGGCAATGCATTTGTCACCAGCTACTCAATGTGATTATTGTCTTTTACTGCAAACAGCTGACTACAAGATTTTTCCCCCAACAATGGCAGAACAACAACAAGTAAAATCATTATTTATCAGTACCCAAACAATCCATTTTCATTTTTAAGATACGCATTTTTATAATCAGCTCCATATGCTTTAAAGCCTTATTTACATACAAGATCAGCAAACAACCAAACTCAGCCACACCAGGCTGACAAAGTAGGATATACTAACCAGATCTCCATTCATTCTTTATGACTTACAAAGTATCTTTAAAGAGAGATTGTCAAGGAGAACAAAATTTAGTCAAGATAAATGGACTCACACCCAAATCATCTTTCCCAGGTGCCACAAAATAGTTAGGAGAGACAATTTGTTATAGTTTATGCTTCCCTTCTGTTTTGTCATGTAAAGACTAAGAAGTGAGGAGTTAAGAACTTATTATGAATGTTCTAGGACAGTGTTTTAAAAAGTTTGTTCCACAGGACAATACTTTTTTTAAAAAAAAGTCATGGCAATTTTTAAATAAAATTCAAGTTAAACTATGTACATAAGTTGCTTTGTTACAGGATTTCTCAGAGCCAATATTTGCTAAGAAACATTGATATCTCCACAAGGTTTATATAGAATGCAACTTTTCCAGAACTCAGCAAACTACAGAATATCTCTCTGGAATGATGTTTCAAATACACCGTTTTTGAAAATTCTCTCTTAAAATCACCCTGACTCTCTCTTTCCAGAGCTTTTAGGGAAAGTGATATTTCATTCTTTTCCAGTCAGCAGTTATCAGATTGATCACTTGCTCTGTGATAGACATGAAATATGCTCTTCCTTCTGAAGCTCACTCACCATTTCTCCCAAACCCCCAAAGACAGGGATTATGAACCCATCTCATTGATGTGGAACTTCAGCCTCAGAACTCAAGAGGTCTCAGGACAAGTGAAGTGGCCAAGCCAGGACTCAAACACAAGAAGTGCTCACCACAGGGCCAACCTCCTTTCCCCTTTGCAAGAACCATTCTCTTTTGGTGAGACTCTTTAGTGACTCCTCTGGTATGTCTAGGACATGTTACCTACTCAGGATCAAGATGGAATATCACACACAGGCAATCCTGATGGTTTGATCTTTGACCACTGCAGACTATGTAAACTTGAATTCTATTTTGTGTGAAAAATGTTCATATATGATGCTAATTTCATTCAGAACACTATCCATCCTAAAGGACTCTTACGTATAACACACACATTAGGAGAATACATAAATGTTCCACTGCTAACCAAAGATAAATCTGGAAATAACCCAAAGGAATGTATGTTAAAGAGCAGTTGGAGATCAACAATCATGTTATTGGTGTTCTATGTTTTCTTCCTTTTTATTACTGACAAGCAAAATACTACAAAGCCCAAAACCATGATGCAATCCTTTCTATCTCACAGTAACAAGACATTAATAACCCATGAACAAAAGCAACATAAAATTCAGTTTTACACTTTTCATTAAAGTCTCTCTACTCACTGGCACTAAAATGAATATTAGATGGAAAAGAGCAAGACTGATCCACAAATCATTAGAAAAATGTTGGCAAAACATACAAACTTCTGAATGACCTGTTAGCATTTATAGGGACATGTTAAACACTTAAATCACAAAGCACTTTTTTTTTTATATCAAGAAGCAAAAGTTAAGTTTGAGTATACACATTTAATGGTTTGCCGTGTCCTGAATGTACTGTTTTGAACACCTCTTCTCCATCATTAACTAAGATTTTTAAAAAATACTTTAATGCATGTGTAAATATTGCAAACTAAATGAAGTTAGCATTTTCCCAGAATTCTTTCTGGGGTATGAGAATTTCACAGGAGTCATTCATAAATAAATATGCATTAAGCAAATACTTGAGAATATTGGGATGTTTTGTTCTTCCTCATAATTCCTCAGTGGAAAATTAAAATTGCATGATATAAGATCATAGAGAAATATGCCTTGGTCTGAGTGAGGGAAGGGAAAGTCCCTAAAGACATTAAACAATTATATTATCAAAACTTACATATCTTATAATAGAAAAAAAGGCACAAGTCTGAAGCATGCTAGTTATAGGCACTCCGTCTTGTTTGAAAAATTACTTTATGGTATCTTTCCATTTTAGAGAGCAGTTTCTCCTTAAACAATTATAATTTTCTCTATGAGGAAATCAATGCACAATATTTATGAGCTACTTTTAAAAAATACTGATACTTTAGCAATCCAATCTTGGTGAAAAAAGAAAGGGGGATCCTTCTCATTTTTAGAACCCCAGCAAGAAATCAAAAACAACTCTAGGTCAGGGATACAACACATCAGATATGTGTGATGGAAATTGTCCCACCAGAGATGTATTCACTAAAACATTATGATCGGCCCTTTCAGCATCAATCTGCAAAGCAAAGTCAAAGTTTAAAGACACCAATTTTGGCCAAAACAAAAATAAAATGTCTAATCCTCCTGTCATAAAATCTATGAACAGTTGTGGGATATGACTTACAAATATTGGTTTTCATAAATGCAAATTGCTGCCTACGCATCCTGCCAGTAACTTCTCTTCAAGATGTCTACTCCAAGGCATTTTAATACACTTCAGCTCACATCTAGTATCCAGGAATATGAACCATGAAAAATAGGCCCCTGAATTACTGATAAGGGGCATTTTGCAGAAAGAGTTGAGAAACTGACAGCCACATCCAGTCTGGAATTGAATCAACTCATCAAACATGGAGTCTCATTCTGCTATTGCTATCTCCACGCATTTTCAAGGATCCTCACCCTGGGTTTGCTGAAACACCACCATTTGATGTCATTAAATTTTGATTTAAGGTATAAAATCACCCATGGAAGAACGTCTTATACATTCACCATGAATCAGTGTCTTCCCTTATTTGCTATATGTAAGCACATGGTTCCTTTTCTTAACGTCATTCGGGAAATTTGGATTACTCTTTCTCCCTAGAGAGTTGCACTTGACAAGGACATCAAAAATGCTTAGGTTGAGCCAACGGATAGCCACAGGGAAAAAAAAAAAACCACCAACCAAACCAACAATATCCTGTTTAAATCAAAAGAAAACAAGGCTGCTCATGATCTTAATGGCCATAAGCACAACATGAACCATAAATCCGTCATGCTAAGCACTAGTCCTGTTGCTAAGATGGTTGCACAAAGCTGACTAGAAACAGCATTGCCATAAAGCCATAAACTGACAAAAGCTTTGCCCTTAGTGTGAAAATCTCCAGGACTCTCAGGCAGTGGTCAAGATAAATTTCAGTACATTTCTAACACATTCCTGAGGAGTCCCATTGGTTATAATTATGTTTTCATCCTTTTTACCATTTGAATCATTCCTCTTGGATCACTTAGATCCTCTGTAGTAATTGCCATTTACCCTTATGACACTGCTTCCCAGCCATATATTACTAGAAAAGCCAATGACATTTCTGAATTTTGAAATTTGTAAAGAAGTCCATAGTACCTGAAACCTCTACCTCTCATGACTTAGTTTAAATTCATTATTTGTTGCATAATAGGAGATTAAAGATGTATTCATTTGGGATCTACACATTTTAGAAGGATAAATTTCCAAAAATCCAAATTATGGAGTTCTTCTTCAAGGTTTGCCTGGCTTCTAGCAAACAATGTTTAGGCTTCAATAGTGTTTAGAAGTTATTTTTCAATATATGTCTTTCAATTTAGTTGTTCCTAATTACTAATTTATGTGAGAGAGTGCAGGTTTAGAAGCAATAAAATTAATTCACTTTTAAGGTAGATTATAATTGAAATTTCCCTTTAGTTAAACTATTTTTCCCTTACTTCTTCTAAATCAGTGATGTTTGAATTTATTTCACTGGAAAATCATTTGTGCCAGGTAGTTAACAATGGTCCAAGTGTCTCATGGAAAGATATTTACTTGTCTTAACCTTTCTTTGCAACCGTTTGAGTTCTTGTCATTTTGACTTCCTTTCAGCTAGTGACCTCTGCCCTGCTCCAATTTAAAGATAAACTAAAAGACATTTCCCTTGAATGTGTGCTTCTGCTAGTTTTTCAGTAGAAGCAGTAGGATGTAGTTCTCTAGCCAATTACTCACTATTCAAAAGGATATATGAGTTAGATAATTGAATATTGGAAGATGGAGGTTTAGAAAGAAGTAAACAGGAATGTAGATGTGCCAACTGTAAGCAAACCCAGAATTATGTATCAAAATAAGAAAAAACTAGAGATAACAAACAATAAATATTTTATGAATCAGTTTTTACAGCAATATGTGGGCATAGGTGAGAATATTTCCAAAACACTTGATTTAAAAATATGACTGGAATTGGAGTTAGCACATCATTTTTAAAAAATATTTGCACATTATTCATTGATTTTGTGTGGAAATGCACTAGAAGTGGGACATTCATTGTGTAAAAGTTTACAGAAGCATCTCAGTATCACTGGTCAAACTGAGACGAGACTAAACAGACTTCTGTCTTTATACAACAGCACTTTCCCTCCCCATTTTGCAGCCATATGATCCTTTATTGTGCTGCTTTGAAATCCTATTTTTAAATTCCTTTTGATGATGACAAACTAAGAGAAGTATAATGGAGTAATTTCAGAATGATGACTAGAAAAATATTCTAAATAGCATACACATTCACACACACATCTATAAGAACTCATTAAGTATTGCCATTGTTCTTCAATTTTGAAGTTATTCAGGTCGTTTGTGGGTCTCCAAGTTTTCAGTGAGCTTATGCAGGGAAATTTGATAGTCATTTCACTTCTTCACACATTACATAATGGAAAAGTAAAAAGCAAAAAAAAAGGGGAGGGTATCTAGCTAAGGCTTTACTAGATAGTGTGGATCATTTATTGGGTAAAGACTAAAGCAATCTTTATTACAAAAGAACACACCTCAGCAGACAATGAAGGAAAACATCTCCCTGTGAGCAAATAAAATACAATCCATCCATCTAACTAGTGGTTAAACCTTGGAGAGATGCACAGCTTCACCCTCCTTCCTGTGTTCCTATTCATTTGGAGTATTCATCCTAGGCCATTAATTAACCTTCAGGTCTTTGAGGTCACCTCCTTGGATCTGTTCTCTATATAACAAAAAAGAGTTATCCCCTAGTATCAAACTTACCTGAATATTGACTATAGTGCAGAAATAATATATGTATTATATTTACTAAAATGCCTGGAAAATGAAAGAATAAAAATGCACTAAAATAATTTTGGATAGTAAAGGTGTTCCTTAAGATAGACTATTTTCCAGTCAATGGGTGTTCTATGATAGTATTGATTATAATTTATAACAGTATTGTATGTATTACTGAATATCTGCTGTTGCAAGAACCTTACACTATTTTGTGGTTTTGCAAGTAAATATACATAAAGGGAAACCAGCATGACCAGTGAATTGGGTAAAAAGTTTATTTAAGTGGCATCTACTTAAATCAGTTGTACTGTATACTAGCTTGCATATTGAATAGTTTATTGTTGTGTTGCAAAATGTATAAGCTAGGAAACGTACATACACAGAAATCACATTAACAAAGTCACATTAAAATTTTTCGAAGAATCAAAAAGCAAATATAATGCATATATTAACTATTTATGTGTATGCTGTACTACAAGGTATTTGGAAAATTCAACCTTTAATAATTATAAAAATATAAAGTCTCAAAGTACTAACATATCTGGGCCTATCCTGCAGTACAATTCATTGTTTATTTAATAACTATTTATATAAATGCCTTGTCCTCTACTTACTAGATTACGAGATGCTTAAGCCAGGTAGGATCTTGCCCAACATTTAAGACAATGTTCTGCACATTGCAGATGTGAGATCACAAAAGTTTTTGTAAAGTGTTGACAGAGTTAAAACTGCAGAATACTCTGGGCAGGCTAAGGAGGCTTAAGTCAACTGTGGGGAGTTTATGTCAAGTTATGTGCTTAAATTTGTGATTTTTAAAATATATATACTAAGAAACAAAGGGAATGGACATATATATTTAAATAAAAATTTTAATACCCAACGTAAATTCTACATCAAACACAACTAGTAAGCATTGAAGAGTTGGGAATTCCATAAAAGACATTTTGCAGACTATTTTTCCACACCTGGAATTTATATTCAGTAGTCCATGAATCAGATCTGAGTCTCCATAACAATTTTGTCATAAATTGGCTGTGAGACTTCAGTGTGGTCTCTTAACCTCTCTGGGTTTGTACTGGGCATGAAATCTGGCTTCCATCATTTTTCTGATAGATGAATTTATGCAACGGCTTCACCACTCATGGCAAAGCCTCCATTTCTTCACTTGTAAATAAGGGATAATGATTAAACCATATACAGCATTTGGCAATTAATTTGCCTTCAATATATACTACCTTTTATTGTTGCTATTCTTGTCATTATTGAAATGCCTGCCATTAATAAAATTTTGTCATTCTATACTATTTTTAATAGTGCTTTCTGTAAAACTTTAAATACTGGTACAAGCTGACTATTTTTGCAGATATTTTGACTAATTTAGCTGTGTTATTTTCACCCCTGAGAAACATCAAAAACTCTGTCAGCATAGAATGTGTTTCTCCCATTTCTCCCTCTCTTTATTTGCCAATTCAAGTTCAAAAATAGTAAATTAGCATTCACCTGACATTTTTTTAAACATTCAACAAGGCTTTTTTATTTTAACCAGTTGGAGATTTGAAGGAAATCATATGAATATAAAAGAAAAAAAGAGAGAAATTTTAAAACTAAGATGGTCATTCCACGTTGGTCTGCCTGCCTGAGAGCTGTCAATAGAGCTGTGGATAAATACCATCCCTCCATGCCATGGTGGGAGAGGACTAGTTTTAAATTAAAATAATGAGGAAATTGAGATACATAACCTGTAGGAATCCTATAAGTGACCAAGAACAAAGAAAGCCTGGCTCTTCTGATCCTTACTTTTCCAGCTCAGGGCCCAGCCTGGCCAGGGAGGCTGCTTCCCTCAGGTAAGTAGATGAGGTATACGGTAATATGTGATTGAAAGTACAGCATAGTACATAATGACACTTAATTTTATGAGCTTTCTAGCAAGTTCAAGCAATACACCAGTAGATTTTGTAGCTGGAGAACTGCTGTTTGCCAGTATCTATTTATTTCCATGTACTCCAGTTAACCTTTCTAGAGTTGTGGTAAGCCACAGCGAGGGTGGAGGACAGTTTCTGCTCCATAAATTAACTTCAAAGAGCAATTCAATCATATTTGATTCAACAACAACAAAAAGTGGTAGGACCTTAAAGAGGAAGAGAAACATGGAAAAGAAAACCACATTAAACTGAATAGAGACAAGCATGTTGCAGAAGAAACTATTTTCATTCAGATTTCAAATGTTTAAAATCAAAAGAGATGATTAAACAGCCAGAAGATTGACTTTAGGAAACAACTTTGATGGGGGAAAATTTTCATGATACCATCAGAAAATGTGTGCAAAGGGAAAAGATCCCTCATGGGTATACATACTCACTTAGACATATGTGCATACACATTGTGCATGTGTATTTATGTGAGTGTGGTATGTGTGAGGTTACTTTAGAAGATAATTATCTTTGACAAAACGAAACAAGGTTCCCAAGCCACTGAAGGATAATAAATTCATATCTTAATTTTTAAGGGCCTGGATCTTATGTTTAAAAATTAGGAAATGTATAATTTAAAAAATAGATGCCTTGATTGAAATAATGGCACAAAAGATATCTTTAAGTCATCTAAAAGGTATCATTTAGGGTATAAATCAAAACTCTTTCAGTAACATATGACAGTTTTGATAAAAAAGTTTAATTGCCAATAAGGTGGACAAAAAAAATGTCTTCTGATGCTCATGGCTTAGATATTATGTTGTGCTGGTATAAATACACTTGAAAATGTAAAAGTTTCTGTGAATGGAAGTATATTAACATAAATTACATTAAAAAAACCTCGGATATCTCAAAGTTTGATGATTCCAGCTTGTTAACAAGCATAGTTGAAATAAAACAATTAAAGATTTGGTTTCTGCTTATAGTATCCTATTTTTATTAAAAAAAACTTACAGAAGTCATATCAGTCGTCTAAAAAACAGGCATTTTTCTACAATGATCATAAACATACAAAAACTATTATAATTATCAATGAAAGTCATTTCTCAAAGTCTCTTAGTGGCCAGCAGAAGCTGTGTACTACTGCAGGAGTCCAAGGATCTTTTCTACTCTCAGCACTCAGGAACAAAATGGTAAGTCCTTCATTGACCTCTGGGTTCTACTCACCAGAGGCAATGTTACTGGACAGAACAGAGACACTGTCTGTGTTTTCTGATCACAATTTAGCCTCTTAGAAGCATTGGTCTCATATAGATTTGTGCTTCATATATTTTTTACCATGGCAGTACAAAGATCATAGTATTTTCGACCTTATTTATCTGTATATTTCTTTGAGAGACTATAAGTTTGAAGGCCCTAGAGCTACCTAATTTCTCCTCATTGCAAATTAAGTTCCTATGTTTCAGTATATATCTATATCTATATCTATCTATCTATATAGTATATATCTAGCTGTTCCTAGTACAGCAAAGTTGTTCGGTGCACATTTATTGAATTGGTATGAGCAATCACTGTTTATTAGGTTAAACTACAATCAAAAAATAGATTGAGGGCCATTGGCCAATGTATACGCATGGTCATACATTCATAAATGTATGTTTAATAAAATTTTAGGATGATGTGTAAAGAAAATTTGGATCAATGTTTGCTGCAAACTACCTTAATTTATTATTATAATTACGAGGACTCTGACACAGTTTGCCATTTCTAAATATTTACTTGAAATTGCACAAATACTGCAACATCATTTATTTATTTTTTTGGTAAAAACTAGTATTTCATAAAGATTATATTTTCTAACAGAAAGAAAGGTACCATTTTAATATCCTGATTCAGAATCTTCCTTTTTGTTAACTAATAAAAGTTTAGACAAGGGGAATGAAGGACAGGGAGAAGGATAGGAAAAGGAAAGACAGTGGAATGAATCCGACATATTTTTCCTATGTGCATATATGAATACACCATCATATATGAATCTCACCATCCTGTACATCCACAAGAATCAGGTCCTAATTACAATAAGATATATTCCATTCTTATATAATCACTTCAAAATGGATTCTACTTTCATGTATAACTAAGCAGAACAAAAAAAAAAGAAGAAAGAAAGAAAGAAAGAAGAAAAGAAAGAAATCTTAAGGAGATCTCTATTCCTGAATTGTCACCAAATGATCAATTGCATTTCAAACTTCAGTGATATTATAATTTATAATACTTTCAACAAAATATTACTTAATATTTAATATATATTAATTCTTTAAGAGTTACCAACAAAATGAATTTTCTTAAATGGATACTACTTCCCTTTAAAATCCATGTGTGGTGGTGGTAGTGGTATGCGTGTACACTTTAAAATCCATGTGTGGTGGTGGTAGTGGTATGTGTGTATATAAGTGTGTGTGCCCTCAGAAAAAAATGACACTCTAAACATACATGTAAAAGGAAAAAAAATAAAAAGTTAATCATGTATACAGAACTGTAGAATATAATATTGGGTCTGAAAATAGATATGAAGATTGCAGATTTAAGTACAATTACACAAGAGAACTGATACTGAAAAGCACTAGAAGATCAAAAGCACAATATTCATTTCATTGTTGATTGTTTACGTGTCCGTAAATAAAATGCAAAATCTATGCAGGTCATGAGTCTCTTAACAAGGTTTATTCACTTGTGGCAACTATATCATAAGATTGCTGTAAATGTCTGTATTATGAATATAAATTACTTTTAAAAAACTTAATATATTTTACATTTTTAGGTCTTAATATCATTTCTTTTACTATTTAAATTTTTTGTCTCTAAATTGAAAATTAATCAGAGGTAAGAACTTTACTTCTCACTATCAAAGTGAAATCTGCAAAAATTCACCAAAACAAAAAAAAGTATAGTTTCTTCTGTTTTTTTTTTTTAAAAAAAGAAAACAATGATTCTATTAACTTTAGACAAAGGATACTTCCTTTGATGGGAATCGCCATTTTTTCAGCCTAGGACCTGTGGGTTGCTCCAAAGGCCAAGAGATGTCAGAGGGCAAGAGCAGCATGTGGGCACTGGGGTGGTGGCACATGCCGACTAGATGTGCAGTGTGATGTCATTTAACTTAGTACAGTCCTTCCTGAAATTCTAGCCTTGTGTATTTTTGATTAAGACACTTATTTTTGCAATTTACAGGCTCCAATAAGTTCATCACCTTGGACAAGCCACCATGACTCCTGGAAGTTGCTATTAATTTTGCCAAAAAATTTAGGCAACTGTCCTCACTGCAAATTAAGTTCCTAAGTTTCAGTATATATCTTTAAATTTCTATTTCTTTTCATATGTTCTTCACAGATTTTGAAGTTCTAAAAATTTTAGGAATATATTAACAAATATAATTCAAGATAACTTTATAAATTTGAATATATTGATTACAAGAGGGAAACATTTAAATACTTTCAACCTTAAAAGAAAGGGTAAAAGACTAGGAACAATTCTGGAGATGATTAACTGGGTTAATCACCGTTATTTTTTATGAAAACAAAGTTGAATCTTCTTATCCCCCGCCCCAAAGAAATCAAACAAAATATTTTATGAATTGACTTCAAAATTTAGAAATTTGAAAAGATGAAGAAAATCACATACATATACATGAACCCCCGAAAAGAGGCTTGAATTAAAATAACAGTTTGTTAACCAAGCTAGGGCTAAAAGGATACAATGTAATTGCTGTTCATTTCTACTAACAAAGCAGTAACAAGCCAATTCAAAATTTCTGATTAGAAAATGATTGATGTTCTCAACCCTTTATTAAACCTCAGAGAGCAATAGCTCTTCTTCATATCCTCAGTATTTCTTTTTCACTACCCTAAGGCCAAAATGTCATTTTTTTTTTTTGTACAAAACAAAATCAAAGCCAAATGGTAAAAATGCAAAGATTTGGTTAAACAAACAGTGAGAATTTCAGTGGTTTTATCTGGAAGCATCCCCAGCAACCAAACAAAGCTAAGATATTGTCCATCTCTTTGACAGACAAAGAACCTCAGAGGTCCAGAGTGACATGCCTGAAGGCTGGCACGTGATTGGACTAATTAAATTAAATAGCAGGAAACAGCTTTTCCATATGCCACTGCCTGGCCACACACAAACTGTAACATTAAATCTTTTATACTAGTAGAGGAAAAGTGGAACCATTAAAAAATATACAGTATCAACACACCAGCCAAGAATCAAAAGTCACATATCCACATAACCTCCCTGGGCCTTGACTTTAATGCTAAACATCTAAGAACTTGCTAATTAATTTCAGAGTCATCTAAAAGTCTATAGTAACTGCAGAGGATGAAAAAGAATCCCACCCCCCAGCAAAGTCTCACCAACACTTTAACTTAAGCCAATATTCTGATCCTTTAAGACACAGTTGTATACAAAATATAATATAAATCTTAATACTTCTGAATCCAAGTTAAAATGAATTTTATTGCACGTTTTCCACCATTTTTGCATATGCCTTCCCCATTACCCAACTGAAGATTAAGACACAAATTGGGGAAAAGAAAAAAAAAAGGCATAGAAGTTTTTGGAACATTTGAGAAACTCTCCTCCTAGGTGCTCCACAGTTTTTCACCCAACAGAATAAATTTTTGAGTTTGTCATTACAGCTGTAGCATTTTATTCAAAACTCCATTTTAAACACATTCATGCATTCATAGTTCTAGCATTTCCATGGCTTGGTAGATGCCACTCATTTTAATCAATCATGATTTTCATTGCCATTTATTTCTAATACAAAAAGCAAGTACTATGAAATGGCAATTGTCATCCTGAAGAGGGCCAGGACTAGGTATTGTTGTAGAAAAATAAAGGCCAGGAACTTATTGAATAAGGATCCTGAATTAGAAGTCTGTAGAGTAGCTTTAACTGATTGACATAGAAAATGTGGAATCACAGCGTAACTAATCTGTTTAAATGTAAACATTAAATATGTAAGACTAATATTTTTTCATATTCCATACGAGTGAGATTATGGCATATCTGTCTTTTTGTGCCAGGCTTATTTCACTTCATTTAATGTTCTCCAGGATCATCTCTGTTGTTACAAATGGTAGGGTTTCATTCTTCTTTATGACTGAATAGTACTCCATTGTGCTTATGTACTGCATTTTCTTTATACATTCATCTGATAGTAGACACTAACGCTGATTCCCTATTTGGGATATTGAGAACAGTATCACAATAAACTTGGGAGGAGAGATATCACCTATATACTGATGTCATTTCTTCTAGATATATGCCCATTAGTGGGAATGATGGATCATTACACTAGTTATATTTTGAAGAACCTCCATACTGTTTCCACATTTGCTGTACTGACTTACAATTCCACCCAAAGTAAAGATTCCCTTTCTCTGATACTTATCTCTGCCTTTTAAATAAGAGCCATTTCCAAATGTGTGAGGTGATGTTGTGATTTTGGTTTGCATTCCCCTGATAATAAATCATTTTGATTATTTAATATACCTGTTGGCCATTCATGTATCTTGTTTGAGACATACCTAGGCCAATTTTTAAAATCCAGTTGTTTTCTTACATGTGAGTTGCTTGAATTTCTTAAAATTTTGAATATTCACCCCTTACTAAATATATACTCAATCTTTGTTAAAACTGTGTATTAGTCTCTGGGACTAATCTTCACTGGTTCTTTACTTCTTTTGTAGGAAGCCCGCTACGTATACACACATTAAAAATATTAACAATAAAAATGTACAGTTGAAAAATATAATTAGAAAATATTTTCTGAAGACTATCTCTTCTCTTTGTAGAATATTTACTTTGCTGTTCAGAAACTTTCTAGATCCTTGAAATCTTATTTGTCTATTTTGGTTTTTGTTGCTTCTGCTTTTAAAGTCACATTCAAAAAATTGTCACCCAAACCATGTCTTAAAGTGTTTCCTCCATGTTTCCTTCTAGAAATTTCAGTTTTAAAAATTATATTTAAGTAAACCACTTGAGCTGATTTTTGTATATGGGGTATATGATGAGAGATATATGTCTTATTTCATTCTTTTGCATGTGGCTATCTGGTTTTCCCAGGACTATTCGAAAACCTTTCTACAATGTGTGTTCTTTTTAAAAAATCAGTTGGCTGTTTGTTGTGTGAGTGTATTTGTGGGTTCTCTCCTCTGTTCCCTTCGCCTATATGTCTTTTTATGCCAGAGCCATGATGTTTTGATCACTATAGCTTTCAAATATGGAATCTTAAAAAGCTGATTTCATATAAGTAAAAAACAGATTGCTAATTACTAGAGGTTTGGGTGGTTAGGAGGTGGGGAGAAGGTGGGGCAATATGGTCAAAGAAGGTATAATTACAGAAAAACAGGAGAGATATATTTTTTAAATGTGTCCAGAATAAGTAGAGATGTACAGAAAGTAGATAAATTATTGCCAGAGTCAAGAGAGTTGGGGAGAGAGGACAGGTTTGTGATGAGGGAGAGAAAAGGTGAGTGAATACTAATTGCTATGGAGTTTCTTTTTTATGGGATGACAATGTTCAGAAATTGACTGTGGTGGTCACAACTCTGTTATCAAACTAAAACTACTGGATTGAACATTTTAACATTTCATATAGCTCAACTAAAGGCTATGGAAATTATATATTAATAAAACTGCACATACAACCATTAAACATGTAATGTAATATACAAATTATAAATGGCACTCCCTTTGTAACATAAAAGTGGCATTTATGGCACCCAGTATTCAGGGGTCCTAAGTTTTCATTATCTATGCATTTTAACACTGATCTTAACATTTTTCAATAGATTTACTATTTGTTACTATATGAAAAAGTTGATTAAATTCATGCACCGTGATCCAAAAAAAGCAGTATGATCTTTGACTACAAAGACAAACCTAAATCACAGGGATTCAATGTTGCTTAAAAAAAAAAAAAAAAAAAGCCAGTCAGTCTAACCTGTTAAAGTGAGATTTGAGAGGGTTTTTGAAAGTAGGTGGCATTATTACTTTCACTTGTTTTATTCTGTATAATTGTAGGATAAAGTTAATTCAAAACACATGAGTTAATAATGCCCATTCATTTTGTGACTGTGTACTTATGAGCAATCGTTACCCCATAGCTATGTTTGAAATTAGCATTTGAATATAAAGATGATCAAAATCGAAAATATCCACTGCCTCAGAGAAAACCGCCAAGCCATAAAGAATTATCTTGGTAGGTGCCAGTAAGAGACCAACCAGTTTCTTAGGTAAAGACAGACCTAAAACTGAGTCAAAGCAGTGCTTTTCCTCCCAAACAGCTGCATTTTTGTCTTTACACCTTTATTAAATCTTGTCCTTCTTTTCATCTTTACTGTTTCTCTAGGGCAGTAGGGTAGCATTGATCCTTCCCTGGGGACATCCATTCCTGACAACATTCAGGGAATTTAGTAGTGGCCCTGAGAACTCACAAAGTAGTGAGCAAGAGAGAAGCTACAATGAGAGTAAAGGCTACCAAAAACCTGGTGCTAAAAACCTAGAAAGTCTCAAGGGGTGAATATTCTTTAAGAAAACAAATTTAAAGTGTCTAGCATCTGATTAAAGCTTCCTAGACATTAAAAGCAGCAAGAAAAGATGAAACATATTTTAAAAATTAAGAAATGACAGATAGAATTAACAAAAATGGACTTTAAAACAAATATGAATATGCTCAAGGAGTTGAAGAAAAATGTGAATATAAAGAATAAATAAATGTAAAATGCATAAAAGAATAGAAGGAAACTTCTAGATCTGAAAAATGCAATGTCTTAAATGAAAATTTACTGTACGTGATGAATAAAATTTATCTATTAGGAAGAAAAGATGTGCATAGCAATAGAAGATATAGAAATTGAAATAGAAAAAAAGAACAAGGGGAAAATGTATACAATTAGAGAACTAGGAACAATATCAAGAAATCTACCCCACATGTACATGTAGTCCCCAAAGATAAAAAGAAATAACAGGATAAAAAATATTAGAAGAAATAATGCCTGACATTTTCTAAAATTTAAAAAAGTGAAAAAGTCACAGATAAAAGAATCTCAGTAAAACAAAGCACGGTTCCACACAAAGAAATCTGCATTTAGGCATATCAGAAACAAATTGCTGAAAATCTTAAAAACAAGCATAGAAAAAATATACTATCTGATTTTAAGACTTACTATATAGCAAACAGTAACCACATAATACCATAAGATTCTGTGGTATTAGTGTAAAGTTAAACATAGAGATCAATGGAAGAAAATAGTTTGGAAATTTGCTCACAAATTTATGTTCAAAAAATTTCTAACAAAGGCACCAGAATAATTAAAAGGAATAAAGATAATCTTTAAAAAAAATGGTACTGAAAAATTTAGAGATCCATATAAGATAATGAGCTTCAATTTATCCATACCATATACAAAATTAACTCAAAGTAGATGTTTGACTTAAATGTAAAAAATTAAACTAAAAGAAAACAGAAGCAAAATTTTCTTTTTTTAGGGCTCTAAAGAACTAGCCATAGAAGAAATAGTTGATAGAATTAAACCCACAAGATTTAAACTATTCTGCTCTTCAAAATATATGACACTATGTACACATGTATTTTTGTGTGTGTGGATGTCAAAAGAATTTAATTCAAAAATGTGTGTTACTCCTATAGCCAAACAAAAGCAATATAAACTGAATTACCAGCTTATCAACGAAAGTATAAAAATGACCACCACACACAAAAATATACTCAACATTATTAGACATCTCGGAAACACAAACTAAAACCACAGCAAGATTCCACTAAAATTCACAGAATGCATAAAATTAAAACAAAAAGTCTGACAATACCAAGTGCTGATAAAGATGTAGAGTGATAGAAAATCTCATACATTGTTGATATAAATGTAAAATAATGAACCTTATTTCTAAAATGATTGGGCACTTTCTTATGAAGTTTAAAATACACTTATCATACAACTCAACAATTTCACTCATAGGTAACTGCCCCAAAGAAATAAAAAAATATTCATAGCAGCTTCACTGATAACTTTCCATGTCTAGAAATAACTGGATTTCCACCAGTAGATGAATTATAAACATCTATGATGTAGACATAGTAGAGAACAATATTTAGCAATACAGACAACCATATTACCAACACACTATGATGAATCTCAGCTGCATTTATTTTTTTGGCTGAAAAAAAATCCAGACTGAAAATACATTTTTACACTATTTAATTATATGAAATTCTAGAAAAAAATCAAAACCAATGAATAGTGACATAAAACAGATCAATAGTTGCATGGGGCTGATTGAAGAATGGTAGTGGGTGCTTGATTAACAAGGAAGAAATGAATTCTTTGGAGTGATGTAAATATTATATATCTAGATTGGGATATGTATATACATTTGTCAAAATTCATTGAACTAAACATATACAATGAATGAATTCTGTAAGTAATACTTTTGAAAAGTAGATTAAAAATGCAATGAGATTTAGGAAGTTTAAGTGACCAAAGTATAAATCTCATTTTAAAAGATTAATTCAACTTATCATGGAACACAATCCAGGATACTAGAACTTGGAGTGTTTTGAATTCCTGGGAGAGCCTCTTTTTGGACTTTTTATATCCAGAAATATACTACTGAGGTAGAATATCATACTGAGGTACAAATACCCACTATGCGTGCATAAAGGTAAAAACATATGGAGATGCGGATCTTTGTATGTGGGTCAAGAAAGTAACAAGTATATAAATCAAATTGTATATGAGTTTATCATACAATTTAAGATATTTTTTTAAAAAATCAAGCCACTTAAAATATGTACCAGAAAACTGAATAAGAAAGTTCACAAAATATAAAGAAAATAGGGGTTTAGTCACATCATTTACATGACCAACACATTTAAGACTGTAGAAAAATTGTTATCTAATTCTTTATCTGTTAAATAAAGGTAATAGAAGGCTCCTCGCTATTTAAAATCAGGAAGCAAATTACTTAGGTTCAAGAAATCATTTCAGGATGTCTCCTTCTAAGTCCTGTTAGCATCCTCCAAAGTGAAGATAGTAGAAGACAAACAAGATTCTTAGAGTATCTGTTAGAAAGCAAAGACGTGGCCATGGAATATTGTTTATTTCATGCTGATTCTGAAGAAAGGCAGGTCCAATACAAATGTGACAAACAAGAGAATACCTTGAAAGCAATGCCAATTTTCTGGGTTTTGCTTTCTGATTGATTGATACTAGGGTGGGAATTAAATTTATAAAAAACATAACTGCCAATCATATTTAACGAGTTAGTAAACTGAGGCTTGGTAGAATTAAGTAATTTGCTCCACATGGAATTGCCAGTAGGTGATGGTGTTGCAGATGAAGCTCCTGCAGTCTGACCATAGATTCAGTGTCACAATTACTAAGTGGTTACTTCTGTGGGGCAAACCATGCAAGGATCTCAAAGACAATGTTCGGGGTCTGATGCATACATTGTCAATAATAATTTTCTTTCAGTAATAATTTTCTTTATTTAAATGTGTATAAGGATGAGGTAGGTTGATTTGGTTTTTGAGAAATATTAATGTATATGAATCATTCTGTTGTCTTTACAAATCCTAATTTTTAAAAATGATCAGTAGGTTACATGGAAATAGAAATATTAATAAAGAGGATTTATTATTTGAAATGCTGTATTGTAATCTAAAAATATATGCCAGATAATATAACAGAAGCAACAGTGATTCATATGTGAATATATTTGTAATATCAAATAAGAAATTCATCAAGAAAACAATTTCCATCCCTTACCAGGGGCCAAAAGTGAAAACTGAATAGCAGCTATTTTTACTAGAGCTGGCTTAATGAAAATATTACTAATGAGGACTCGGCACAAGAACTAGTCCATCAAGTTAAAAATAATCCTATACATTCACACAGAAAACAAAAGTGAGCATGTAGAAGAACAAGAAAGAAAATGGCTGTTTGCCATTTTCATCTGAATAAGGGAAAAGAAAAACAAACAGAATTCATTCAAGGAACCTGTGGATGGTGGTAGGAATGAAGAGAAACACAATATATTTCCCTAAACTCAAAAGACAAAAGACAAGGATACAAAGATTATGGTTACAGAAGAATTAAATGGTGATTTATATCGAACTGATTCCAAACTGGACTGGAGAGTTCAGGCGGGTAAGAGAAATCAGAGATGCCACAGGGAGAAAGCAGAACAGGGTTTGGACAAAGGAAGTCCAAGGCTTCCTCAATAGGCTCAAAAGCTGACGAAAGTCCTGTGGACTGGAGCACTAAGGTGCCTAAGTAATTAGAATATATTGGATGGAGCAAGTGTAACATTGGATTACAATATAATACAAAATATTATATTCTAATATACAATATATTAGAACATAACTTCTTGATACCACTCAAAGAAAACAATTAGGATGAAATCACCAGGTAGGTCATGCCACAGACAATGGGAATATGGCACTGGCAAGTCACAGTATATTAATCAAATTTGTAGAAACATCCCAGTGTTTCCAAGGAGGCTATTACAATGATAAGACCACAAATTTATTTTAGTATTAATGAAGGTAGTTCCCCAGGGGAAGCAGAGCCAGAGGGAAAGTGAAAGGATGGTGAGTTTGAAATTAGAAACAGAAAGACTAATTACACATATGAAATAAAGGAGAGAAGATTAACAAAGATAGCTTCATATTAATCCATACCTGTGTCTAAATGTTTTCACTGAAAAAATAAAGGAGCAGAAAAAAAAAACCAGCACACTTTAGAGATGAATTTACTAACTTTAAGATGAGGGTAAGTGCAGTCAATGAATTGTCCTTCTAACTAATATTAATGATAAAACTTATATTTAATCATTATTTTAAGAGGAGAAAAAAAATTTTGAACCCAGTAAGATGTCACATATTTCTTCTAATACTTAGATTTTGTGCCTCTGTGTCAGACTAAGAGCAATGAAAAGATACTGGCAAGAACAAATATTTATTGGTTCAGGTTTTATAGCCCACTGGTTTCCAATATGATGTGATGAGATCTGAGATGATGAGATAGAGATGATCTAAAGCAGAAATAAAAATATACAATGTAAGCCAGAAATTTAATTCACATATATAATCTAAAATTTCCTAGTAGTTGCATTTTAAAAAAACAAGGTTAATTTTAATAATAGGATATTTAAAATATTGTTATTTCAATATGTAATCAACACCATGCTTAGTAAGATATTAATAAAATTTTATACTATGTCTCTGAAATCTGGTGTGCATTTTGTACTTGAGGCAGATCTCAATTCTCACCAACCACATTTTCAGTGCTCTATAGCTATAAGCAGCTACCACTTTCAACACAGTAAATCTGAGGGTCTTTCCACATTTTCTATCAACAGAGGCATAAAATTCAAAGGAAAGACACAAACAACATGAACTTTAAGTGCAATGTGAAATTTAAGTGCAAAGTAGACATAAGTGAAAATGAGTGAAGGGTAGGATTTAAAAACCATATCTATGAAGAGAAATAACCAATTTAGTTTTTTAAAAGTACAAGGAATAAAGCATCCCTTAAAGGAAAATAAACTTAATTTTTCACTCAGTTTGTATCAAACATAATCAACATCAAGACTGTGGCATTTAAATGGTTCTTTGGGAAGAAAAGGGGGAATAAAATGTATCAAATGCTAGAAAGCAACAAGAATTAGCAGCAGGAAGGGCAGAAACACAGGACCAAAGTCAAAGAGAAATAAGGAAAACAGACGATGCATGAAAAAATGGAGCCAGTCATTAAGATAGTATCTCTTTAAGAATAACTCAAATGCATGGAAGAAAATTTTATAAAAAATAGTGTATGTAACTCAAAAGGGGTCAAAGGCTTAAAAGTGAGTACCACAGAACTCTGAGAAGGAAGAACAGGGGTCAATCTTTGCAATTTTAGATTAAGCAATGGTTTCTTAATTACAATACCAAAAGCACATGCACCGAAGGAAAAAGAGACAAAAAGGATTTAGTAAAACTTAAGATGTCCACTCATCAAGGGACTCATATGTCTGATAGGGGAATAATAAGCAAAATGTATTTTAATACACTCTTACAACTTAATAAGCCAGTTTTAAAAGTAGGTAAAGACTTTGAGTAGACATTTCTCCATCATGCATCTGGCAATAAGCAAGTGAAAAGATGATCACAATCATTACTTCTTTTTGACATGGAAACCAGAGCAAAAATGGCAGCACTTCACTCCCATTAGTATGGTACCATCAAAAAAACAGGAAAATGATGTGTAAAAAAGATATGGAGAAATTGGAACCCTCACGTATTACTAGTGGGAAGTGAGAATAATTGAACTATGGGAAAAACAGTTTGGTGGCTCCTCAGAAAGTTAGTATTACTTTATGACCCAGCAAGTTTATTCCCAGATATATACTGCCAAGAAATAAAAAACATGCATAAACATAAAAATTTGTATATGAATGTTCATAACAGCATAACCCATGAGAGACAAAAACTAAAACTAATCCAGCATCTGTCAACAGATGAACTGATAAACAAAATGCAGTCTATCCATACAAGGGCATAGTATACAGCTACAAGAAGAAATGGACTGATACCTACTACCACACAGATGAACCTTCCAGAGACAAAAGACCACATAATGCATGATTTCATGAATACAATATATCTTCAATAGGCATATCCATACAGATATGAAATGGGTGAATGGTTCCAGGGGTCGGGAGCATACAGGAACAGGGAGTGACTGCTTAAGAAGCAGAGATAATGAAAATGTTCTGGAATTAGTAGCATTAGCTGCAGAACATTGCAAATGTGCTAGAAACTAATGAATTGTACATGTTAAAAGGCTTAAAATGGTGAACTTTATATTTTAAAATTTTATCCCAATTTTTAAAAGCACAACAAATAGCACAGAAACTTTGAAGAAAAATAATCAGCCAAATCTTGGTCAACTACAGCTCTAAAAATAAGCTTAGAAATTATTTAAATTAGAAGAAAGAACAAATACTACCAATGGAAGGAATAGCAGTGAATGTAGTGATGATAAACCACAGTTGAGTCAAAATAAATAAGAAAACAAGGATAATCATACAAGAAATATGAGAAGTATATTCTGAAACTATGAACCAAAGAATTGAGAATCTCAGGTAAAAGCTATTAAGAATCAGGCCACAGGTTAAGGTCGTTAGCCATCTCCAAAGTCATTTCTGAACCATTCTCCCAAATGGCTTGAAAAATGTACATTCCTGAGCTCCAGGTCAGGACTATAGGATCAGAACCTGTGGGAGTGTGGTCAGAATCTGTTTCTCTCAAAAGGACTCTTCTGCACATTCTAATTAGAAAAAAAAAAAATGCTTCAGAGGTCTACAACTCAATGGATGATTCTGTTTTTCCATCCTCAACGTTTTATACAGAACATGTAGGTCAAAATGATTATCAAGTGCATGCCTGACAGGTTAAAAATGTTTTAACAGACAGGGTCCTACTTAAAAACTGGATTCTGTGCCTTGGCTGGGGAATTAGGTGAGCAGTGGTGAAGGTCAACTTGGCTGGTTGAAGTCCTTTCTACCCAGGTATGGTCACTCTATTTTAATCCATCTCAGTACTGGAACTGGGGGTAAGGGACAAAACAAAAGAAAACCCCCCATGTTTTCATGATTAAAAATGACTGACTACATCATTGCAGGAATTACAACCCTCAGCTGTTAGGGAAAATAAAAGAATCCTAATCTTGTAATTTGTAGCAGTAATTAAAAGAAGAGAGAGAGGTAAGTGATTCAAAACAGTTTGGTAAATGCTAATGGGGAGGCGGATGGTGGATGGACTAGACTGAGAAGTAGGATCAATTGAATATACTGGTCAGAAGCATGCATATGGGACATGTCAAGAGAACTGCTGCACAAGCTTTTGAGCAGTGCTAAAGCTTGAGAGCAAGGACTCTGGTGCCACATTAAAATTGGACTGCCACTAACTGGGTGACCTTGACTTTTACTACTCAGTGCCCAGTGCTCTTAGCTCTAGGATGGAATGATAGTGTTATTTACTTAATAAGTGAGGCCTGAACAAGTTGATAGATGTGAGTAGATTGAGAAGATTAATAGATACAAAGTGTTTGCAAGAATGCCTGGTTGCACTGTAGGGCTACAATCATTGAAAGTAAAAATCTTTTGGCAAATAAAGATGATCCAAATATGAAACATTGTCTAAATAGTTCATAAGCCTCAAAGAAGTTATTACAAAAAGATATGAAACCATATGAGTAGAAACCTTTTTAAGTCCAAATATATTCTGAGCTTGGTGGAAAATCACAAACCCATTTTCCCTTTGTCTAAATTCTTTGATCACTCTCCTATATTAGATGGAAAAATTATCAATAATAAAGGGAGAGATAGTTTCAAAAGCCTTCTCTTGCATCTCAAAGCTTCTCACTACAACTGGTTACAATTAAAGCCCTCAACTATTTATCACTGTAAATCCTCAAATGTACACCCACCATTTATACCTTCTACAGTGACTTATAAACTCATGTTCCAATTATTGGAAAAAAAATCACCAAGAAATGCCAGATTTTAAAAAAAATCTGTTATAGATTTAAAAACTCTTTTATAACATCCTTTGGAAGGAAAAGTATGAAACAAATAAAAACTTCTTAAAGGCAATCTATGAAAAGTAGTACTCTACCCTTTAGCAATCACCTTCACCAGGGAGGAGGCTTACTGCAGAAGAAAAACTCTAATGATTTTTTTTATACCAAGCCTTGGCAAGGAATGTTTTTATGGAGAAAAAAATACTGATGCTTTTTATTAAAATGGTTACTTTATATAATATTTCAGAAATCAGATATACACTATAAAACCATTATTTCATGGATTCCTCTCTTATTTTAGGATCTCTTCTGAATTAATCTTTTGAATAATAGTCCAAAGCCAAATTTCAGAAAATTATAACTAGCATTAATGGTATTTCCAGAATTCTTACCGAGTTATCCAAGTTATGGTCTCATAGAATGATAATGCATTATGTAATATTCAATAATTATAGCTCCATATTTCTTAACACTCTAATGCAATACTGTTGTAACTTAGAATATGACACTACTGAAGATTAGATTAAGTGAACCAAAGAACATAAAAAATTACTTTTAACCTATTGAACCAAATACACAGTAACACATTATGAAGCATTGACTCGAGTTTTGCTGGCAACACCTTAGAAGAGGAGTAAGTAGATACCGCCTGGCCCGTGGGACAAGTATGGTACAGTTCCCTTTACCTGATTAGGCTCTTTGTTCTTCACACTAGTATTACAGCAATTGTTACCACACAAGGGGAGCTCATTTAATTACTATTTTCTCTTTGAATTTATTCCCTGTCACTATATATGTGTAGTTCAAGATCTCATTGTGATAAGCGTAATTATTATAATAGTTGGAAAATTATTCATTTTAATATTTACTGAATGCTTGTTATCATCAAGGGATTATAATAAGCTTTTTAAAAATAATTTTTAAGTTGAGCAAAATTAGGAACTGACATCTATTTATTTGAAGTTTTATATTTATAAGTTGACATTTTAATTTAAATACCAAAGATGATAGCATATCATGGGAAAATTCACACTGGAAAAAGGAGAATGCAACAAATTTTACATATGTTTACTATTTGATAATGGCTGGTGTAAATAGTTTAGAGTCGTTATTGTTGAATGATTATTTTTTAATGGTATTAGAAGTAACTTCTCAAAATATCTTTATTTTCTTGATTCAACAAAAAAAATGGCAATATATTTTGGCATATGAGACCTGGCATACAAGTTTCAAATTCAATTAAATATATAAAGTTTACACAAAGCCAAATGTATGAAAGGGGATCTTTTAAAAAAACTTTATTTGAGAAAGGAAGAGACTTATAACAGAAGGCAAGAAGGGAAACATACAAACAATATATTTACAACACAAAACAAGAGATCACCTTCAAGGGTGTAAATTATAATAAATACAGTATATTTTAAAAGAGACATTTATCAATTAGTTCTAAGATTATTTAAGTCCAGCTTTCCTTTTCACTGGTTCCAGGTAGTTTCTTGATTAAATTCAAAGACTATCAAATTCAAACAATTAACGTCCACCAACTGTACTGATGAAGCTCTCTCAAATAACATTATAAAAAATAGTTTTTTTGTTTGTGATTACATATCTTTGAAGTAATATTATACAAAAGTCTGCTCAGCCACATGTTCCTCCCCAAATAAAATGTATTTTAAAAGATGCACTATCCCTTTTTTTATGAGATTGAAAAAAGACTTTGAAGAAAATGAATATTTATGAGATGGAAAAAATATACAATTTTATCTTAGGCATGCCATATTTTTAATGCAAAACAACTGACAAAAAAGTCATTTTAATATGAAGGAATATACTAGCCAATATGTTGGTGATAGGGAGTGTTGCCTATTATAGCTATTTGTCAAATTATCAGAAGGACTTTCATTATATGGAAAAGTTTTAAACTTTCTAACTTCTAGTTATGTTAATTTAATTTGAATGGAGCCTTTTTAAAAAAGGATAATGTATCTTTAGCAGTAACATTTTTAAAGAAATATTTTTAAATGTCACAGCAAAATGTAAACAACACGTGCCAGTAACACAGTTGAACAATGTCTACATTTGGCAAAACTGCTATATCTCCTTTGAAACAGGATACTACACCTTAAAATACCTTGAATTTAGAAATATAAATATTTTAATAGAAAAAAACCTCACAAAGATTCTAGGTCAATTTGGATTATCCATATTAAAGGGATCTTAATACAATGAACCTTTAACTAGCTTAACAAAAGTAAACCTATAAAACAAGGTAAACATATCAAAAGGGAATATGAAGGAAATGTTCCAGTGAAAAGCTTCCGTAACAATTTCCCTACTTGTGGTGTTATTTTCTTAGACAATAAATCAATTCATAGAGTGCCCTTTAAAAACAGAAAGAGTAAAACACTATCCTCAGACTTTTTTTTCCTACATTCCTCAGTACATGAATCACTTGGACTTCCTGTTTCCACAAGGCATTTCCTGTTCAGCCTCACAGAATCACTTTTCTGTAGTAGAACAGCAGGAACCTGACAAAGAACTGACTTAAATAAACATGGTCTTCTTTGCCTTCAAAGTTGTTTGTATTTTATAGAATCAAAGGACATAGTCCTTCTGAAGGTGCATTATATACAAGTAAATTATTTTGTTAAACCCAACTTTCATAATTTTTCATTTGCCAAAATGATATGGCATGTGCCATGTCATTATGGAATTATATCTAAGAGCATCTAGTCATAATGATTATAAAATACACCTTTTTTAAAAAACTGGTTTTGACTTGCTATCAGGTGACAATCACTGTATTTTCTGCAGTTGTAGATACGATAAGTATCTGATTGGACCATAATGTTGCACATTACTTCTCACCAACATTTGCATCTGCTTCATTTGATCTTTTTTAAATGCACAATGTCATCAAATTACACAAGATAAAAGTAAAATGTGCAGTGCTAGGTGAGACATAATGTTATATTTAAAGTACTCCAATTTGCATTTACATATTTAAAACCGCCTGCATTTCTAATATTTTCAATTGCAATCTACACAATAGCCTAGGACTACTGGTATGGTAACCAGAATATTTCTACTTAACAAAAAAGAGAGAGGAAGGAGGGGCAGACTACCTTTAACAGTGCTTAAGACAGTAGTATGATACATTATGTACAGTGATGTGAAAATCGGATTCTATATGTTCAAAAAGACCAAAAACTAATAGGATGTTTCACTGATCAGACTGGATGAGTACATCCAGCAGTCACTGATCTCAACAGATAAACTAAAAATAACAGTAAGTTCATTTTCCTTAGAAGTAAATGGTGCAGCAGGCTTTGGGATGAATTTAAAGCCTATTAATTACTTGGATATTATGTAGCATAATTTTAGTGTAACAGGTATTTTCTTACCAGTGGAGTTTCAATTAAACCTTGAATATCTACTTAGAGATCAACATAGACAGATCTCTACATAGATATATACATTCACCTGTATTAGAATCCTCAAACACTAAAATCAGATCCTTCAGAGTTATAAACTAATAGGAAATGATATCCATTTACCAAAACCTGCAATGAATTTCATGTTCAGATAATAACTTTAATTACAAATCCTGGAGCTAAATCTTTGCCTATTACCTGTTGCATAAAAGCAGCCTGCTCCCCAGATTCCATTTCCTGGATCTGAGCATCTTCATCACTGTCCACTGGCTCTTCCTTGACCTTCACAGCCCCAACTTGTCCCAGTGTGTCATCCACACAAGCACTGCTGTCGCTCCTACTGCTGTTGTCACTAGAGGGCGCTCTGTCTTCCTGCATGGCCTGGTCCCCCTGAAGCTCTTCCTCAGCTTCCTCCAGGTGACTGCCTGGTTGCTTCAGTTGTTCAATAGATTTCGAAAGCAGCTAGAAGAGAGTGTTCAGGGGTTCAAAAGTCAATAGTTCTTGATGGTAACAGCAAATCATATTTTGACCTCTAATAACTCTACTGCAACACCCTCTGATTTTTAATCATTGCTCATAGTTTCAAAATAAATTTGTATGCAACAGCTTCCTCAGTAACACAAAATCTGGAGCAGTCCTGCCATCTGTATTGGCCTTTAAAAAAAAAAAAAAAAAAAGATTACTCCCTAATGCATTTAGAAAATGGTGGAAAAGGTGGGGGAAAAGGTAACCATGAAACTTTCACAAGGACAGGTTTGATGTAGGCCATTTAATACAAATAAGCTTGGAAATAATACTTTTCTCAAAAGAGGAAAGGAAGTAATAAAAAACTTCCCAGATATAATTTTTCAACAAATTTTAACCTTTATAGAAGCCCCAAATACAAATGCAAGTAGCCTTTCATGTCTATCTAATTTTTCAATACCTACACAGTCAAATCATAGTCAAGTGATAAAGCACCTTCACAGATATACTTATAAAACACAGAGACATTTATTTTGAAATTCTGAACTTTAAAAAGGCACAGGACTTTTAAAAAATTTGATACACTCAAATGTTTTTATAAATCCAAATGAAACTGAGTAATGGGAAAGAAACAAGGAATTAACTTTCAATCTAAAAATTATTATTTAGACATTTTGGTTATTTTATAGATTAAATTACATGTAATCTTCAAAAACATTTAGGTTAGCTGCTTGGTGATTAAGAAAGACAACTGATGATATTCCTAATTTAAACAATAACAAAATAGCATAACAAAGACTCAATAAATGGCGAAATAGTTTAAAGATGATTTCATCTTACATGGGCCTTTTGTTTTATTTCATAATAGTCCTATTGACTGGTCATCTGTAGACCTCAAACTGAGTTTTCAAGGGTGGTAAGAATTTTTTTTTGCTAAGTCAATGCCTATGCAAGCAAGATGCCAATTATTATAACTAGCAGCACACTTAGAATACCACCACTAAAAAACCATGAATACAGATTTTTCTACATAAAATTTAAGTTAACCTCCCACTCAGACATAATTAGGTTTTAAAACTAAACATGTTTTAAAGTTTGAATACATAATTACTCAAACTTTGAAGGGCAAGCTCTTTAAGCTTATAGACATCCTCTGGTCCACACAATCTCAAATATTTCTGAACACACCAACAGATCCCCTCATTTTGACTATAGGTAGATGTCTTGGGAGTTTTCATTCATTTGTTCAATAATTATCTCCGTCTTTAAGACAGCATGCTCAGCATGGAAAAAAACCACTGTGCTGCCCTTAAGGCCTGGATTTCAGTGTGTGAGAAAGTCATGAAACAGATAAATAAATTTACTATTTTTTAAGAAGGAAGATTTTATTTTTATGTAGGACAAATGCTTTAAAGAAAGGAACATGGATGATATGAGGGCCTATCCTCCTTGATATAGGAGTGGGAATGGGGAAAAGGGAGTTTTCCTGAGAAAAGGCCGGTGGGATTTGAAGACTGGAAGAAAATGCTGGAAAGATGATGCTGGAGTTTATGCTGTTTGGGTAGAGAATCTCTAGAAATAAAGTATAATTTAGAATAAACCATATAAGAGAACTAAGTATCTCGAGACCTAAGTCAGACAGGATCAAGCTAATAGAACACGAGCTAATTAAGATCCACATCAAACTGAAGAAAGCCAGTTTCAATATTAATGTCCTTGGTGCCGACAATCTATTTGCTATTTTTCCTGGGCAGTCAGCACAAGGAGAATATTCCTGTTATCTTGTTCTGAATGTCTTAAAGTAATTTGAAGCAACTATATTCTGTACTTGTGATCCAATGCTAAACATTAACCAGCAATCTCTGTCTTAAATTTGTAATAGTTTGCATACCTCTGTGAAGCTGAAGAAAAGAGAAATGTAATAGTCCTGAATTCTGACTACACAACTGTAGGGTCCCATGGATTTGCTTTTAGAAAGAGAACCTATAAGATCATAAAAAGCAAGTCAGATTTTAAAGGAAAAGTCCTAATTTGTGCTGAAAGAGGGATAAGAAAGAATACTGCTTTGAAGACGGAAAGGAAGTCAGTCAGGCCCCAGCCCTTACTTCCTACAGAGAGAAGGTTAGAGGGTCTTGTGGGAAGAAGGGATTTATCTGAAAAAAGCTGAAGGAAGCTAAAGAGCCTTTCAGAGAAAGTATTTGTAGTAAGAATGCTGACAATTCACCTGGATGGATGCTCACTGAGCTGTAGAAATGCTCCCTCTTGTTACCACAGCTTAGCTGGAAAGGTTAACGGGAGATGGCTTCTTAGAGCTGGTAGAACAACGACACACAAAAGGCAAGCAGACACCCCCAAGAGGGTGGTGGAAATGATTCCAACGACATGAAAGGCCAGAGAGCACGGGCCGCTGCGCTATGTAATGTCATGTCAGAAGACCCTCCTTACTAGAGGGTGGCTCTGAACCTCAGCCAGCTTCTAGATGTTTGTTGATACTATGGGGAGTATTCAATAATCCAGAGGAGGTTATGGTCACCTCTCATTAAGCAAAAAGACTTTTCTCTTGCTGTTTTTCTTTTTATTTATTTTTTTCCTGGTGCCAACATTGCCTCTCAGTCACTTGATCTCCTAACCTCCAAAGTTGGGGTCTTCTGTTCTAATTCAGCTCAAAATACCATGATCTTACCTTCCACGTCTTCAGCAGTGACTGCACAGAAGTCTCCTAGATCTCCATTTCAAGCACTATTTTTTGTTTTGGATCACTCTCTGAATACTATGGACTCCAACCATTCCTCACCTCCAGTGGGTCCTCCGAGGCAAATCTCACTGCCCACTGCTCCCCTCACTTGCTAACTTCCTTTCTTGCTGGACTAGATCCCGCTTAACCCTCCTTAATATGAATTTTACTGGACAAAGAAGACTCCTAACCTTGGTTCACACTAAATCTCTGCCAAATTCAAGCAGCGGAATGAGCCAGGAAATAAACAAACTAATTAAAATCATGCTGAGTGTTTCTCCTTAAATTCATAACCCTGCGCCTCTGATGGCCCTCCATGCTGCCTGCAAATCCTCCTCCCTTTCTCTAGTTAATTCACTCTTACTTTTCCAAGGATTGCTTCGTACTGCCTTCTTTCTTCTCAAATCTGGACATCCCTGCCTTTTCCTCACTCCCTGCTGATCCCTTTGTTCTTATTTCACTGAGAATATAGAAGCAGCAGAAGAGAAACTCAGCATCCTTCTATCACTGCAGTTACCAAGTGGTTCCTTCCAACTTTCCTGCTGTTACAGTGAACAAAATGTCACGCCTATCTCATCTTATGCCCTGGATCCCATCTACTCCTGCAGTGAAGCACTCTGCCCTCTGTCCTACGTGGCCCTTCCTACTGGGATATTTTCTCATTTATACATGATTTAGTAATATGGTCCATCTTAAGGAAGAAACTTCCCTTGACCCTCTCTCCGCTGCTGTATCTCTCCCTCCACCACGAAACCCCTTCAGTTATCTCTTCATTGTCATTTCTCTCTTTTTTTTTTCATTCTCTTTAGAATCTATGTCAGCTAGGTTTTTATCCACATCATTTGACCAAAATCTCTCTCATTGAGGTCATTCAGGATGGCACAGATGCAAAATCCATCAGCCATGTAAATGAGATGTTAAGAGGCGTCAGTGAAGGTGAACCAATTTAGGTAGAGGAACAAGACAAAAATCAGAGCATCTTGAAAAACAAGACTGATGTCACTTGGTGCAGCCAAAGGTCAGACAATCTGAGCATTAATGTGCTAGAATATAATTTTCCATCGACACCAAGTCAAAGAAGACTCTAATACAGATAAAATCTTGAGTGTTCAAGGTCCAGTTTAACAGAATCCTTTCTGAAATCTGACATATTAATGTATGTCTGAGGCCAGTGAAGTACCCAGAAATCACCTCTATCAGTTCATCAATCAAATCTCATCAGTGTTCACAACCTCACAAACACAGAGACATCTATGACACCGTACATAATAATTTTTAGTGCACAATATGGAAACAATGGCATTTGTTCCAGTAATTCCTCTGACTTCATCTACACTCCTGATGTACTAAGGGAAATAGAAAGGGGGGGGGGGAAAGCCAGAATGAATAACATTGGGATCACTTGGTATTAAAAAGCCAAATGGCAAAATGTTCTTTTTTTCCACAAGTAGAATTCCTTAACAGTTTATAAAATAAATTTTTTTGACATAAAAAAAGCAATTTATGAGTAGAAATCATATAGATATAAAATTCTGGGGTTGAAAACGTCTAATAACATTCTTAAGACCCTTATTTTATAAAAAAGAAATCTCATGCCCCAAAGAAGCCAACTCATCTCCGAGATTGCAAAATATGAATTTGATTGTTAAAAAAAACAGCAGAAACCTAGAACATTCTATTCTCTTCTTTGTATTCTCTTCTGAAAACTATATTATGATGACAACTGAATTAATATAAACAATTTTAATCTCTCCCCTGAGCTCTAACCTTGCATATTTAGTTGCTTACTAAATGCTTAGGTCTAAAATATCTAAAAGGTATCGACATAAACTTTAAATAGTTCAAAAATGATCTTTAGTCTCATTCCACCCAAATGTACTGATCATCCAATCTTTCTCATCTGAGTGAACAGCATCACCCAACTGCAGGAGTCAATAATCTAGATGTTATGCTTGTTTTTCTCCCATCTTTTCTATTCCTTCTATTATCAAGTCCTCAGCAATCCAGTCTTCCAAATGCAGCCTGTATCTGGACACAGTTCTCCACTTCCTCTGCCACCATTGCAGTCTTAAGTACCATTGTTTTCTTTAAGAACTTCCAAAATAATCAACTATTGGGGCTTGCGTCTTGCCCTCTTGGACTTCAATGGTTCCTTCTCTTACTGTAGCTCTAGTAATTCTTTTCAAAATATAGTTTAGGTGATATCAGTTCTCTATGTGCAGTCCTCCAATGGCTTCTCCTTAGGCTTATAATAAAATACAAATCTCATAACATGGTGCATAGACTTTCTAGGACCTGGCCCCACCTGACTTCTCATAATATCTCCTCCAGTCTCATTCTTGAACTCTAGTTACAGTACTTTTGCCTGTCCTAAGAACATGAACATGCCAACATGATTCTCCCACAGGGTCAGAGGAGAGGCTGTCCTCTCTTTGCTTCCTCATTTACATTCCTAACAAGTTCCTTCTTATCAGATTTTACCTCTATTGTTGTCTCAATGATATTTCCTTATAGCCCTTCTAACTGTCTAGCATCATGTAACTATTTTTGTTTACAGTCGTAGGTGTTCATGTCCCTCAGTAGAATTTAAACTTCATGAAGTCATGAGCTTGATGTTTCTCATTATATTCTATCCTAGTACCTAATAATCAATCACATAACACCTAGCTGGAGCTTCATAAATATATGAACACTTAACTTAATGCTGAGCAACAATGCTTTCACAATTTTCTCCTAGGTTATGAAGCAATGCCAATGTCTACATGACTAGTAACAACCACTTGCTCATCTTTTGTGGAATAAAATTTCTTTTTGTATAGAGCCACTAAAGAGAGAGAGAGAGAGAGAGAGAGAGAGAGAGAGAGAGAGAGAGAGAGAGAGAGAGAGAGAAAGATAAATGGGACATCCTAGGGACAGTGTTATAAAAATGTATAAATGCACAGAGAGAGTTAACCTGCACTTCTGATTTTACTTGAGGTATTTAACTAAAGCTGTTTTCATTTAAACACTCAAATTTGCCAGAATGGAAAAATTAGCAATTAACATCAGCAAGGAAAATCCACAAACAAAAGTCACAGAAAAATATTGCCTGCCAGGTTTGACTTATTTCAGATTTTTAAAATGAAGTTACTTGGTGCTATTTGTAAGCATTTAGACAATGTTGTGTTCTATGTGTTTTTGAACTACAAATATCACCATTACAAGGATGGTATGGCTAACCCTTTTCTAATTTGTACTGCTGCTGAGTGGCCCCAGATGCAGCGAAATGTCTGCTTACTCTCAGTGGGGTACCAGGGTCTGTCTTTGGTTGAACATCTGGAGGTGATCCTCCAGCAAAGTTGAGCTGTTGCCTTGCTGGCTAGAAAACAGAAGACGAAACATCTGTGTGACAGATAAAATGTGCAAGCCTGCGTGAATCTCTGCTGAGGCCCCATCTGTAAAACACTGTGAGCCACTCGTCTGACACCAGGTGAGTTACTATGGGGGAGACCCCAGCTGAGATGAAGACAGTGGCTGCACAGCTTCTTCTTTTCCTTTTATCTGTGCTCTTACTCATCTGTCAGTGTCTCTGTATTCTCCATACAACTGTACAGCCATTGTGCTGGACACTAAGAATACTGTAGGCAATCCACAACTATCCCGGGTTGGGAACACCCATATACTAATACACATTGACACAGATATTCTATATGCCAGATAGCATGGCAAATGACCAAACGTCTAACACCTTCAAGTATTACAACTAAACTCTTCAGATTTTATCGATGCCTAATGGGGTTAGAGCAAATCACAACTTCAGTATTTTACCTTCCCAGTAGGCATCATATCTAAAGGCCATGTCATTAATCTTTGCTTATTAGAACTTTAAGCTCATCTCTATGAAACTTACATGGTTTAACACAAGTCTACAAGTCAATATAAGCGTAAGTGCCTTTAAATACAATATCCTTAAATTCTAGGATTTATTTTCTTCCACAGAAATCCTTCATAGTCCCCACAAATAGCTTCAGATATGAAATACCAAGTAAGTATAGGAATAGGTAAAGAGAAAATCTGCTTAGGACAGACATCTAATTTTCTGACATTGTCAAAATATCACTAAGCACACATGTTAGAATGTGATTATTAATCAACGCAAAATGACCTTTAACACAACTCACCCCTTCCTTATTTGGCCTCAGGTTTTAAGACAAGATTTTGATTCAGGCAATGGCAACTGCACAAGTTCATCATTTTTCTTTTCTTTTTTATTTTTTTTTTTGTGAAATAAATGTAATATTCTTCTTTGGGAAAATAAAACCTTTTTCTTAAGCTCCAAGGAAACTAGATTTAAAAATAATGATAAAATTCTGTCTCAAATTCACAAATAGATTAGGTATGTACCAACTGTTCTCAAAAACAACAGGCAGAACTTGGAGAGCTTTCAAATTGAGAGGTCTACTTAGAGGACTCCCGCCTTAAGCCAAAACATGTCATTTAAAACTTCTGTGCATTTTAGGAAAATAATCAGGGGAACCAAAATTAAATAACAAGAGAGGAAAGATTTTCTAAATATTGGTTCATTATTTACATAATTAAAAGTCTTAACTGGCAAACATCCTTTTTCTTACCAATACTGAAGAGGTATAAAATTAATCTAAGGACCAAGTGAATTTTTAATAAACATCTTTTTAACTCTAAATGTTTGTCCAAAACAATGCCTATAATGAAAATATTTCTCAAAACTTCCTAACATTTCAATAATTTAACTGTTTTCTTCCTGAAAGGAAATTCAAATATCTCTTCTCTCAGTTAGTTTGAGAAAGGTGTCCACCCACTCTTTCATTATGTCAACAATTACTTTTATTGAGCTCTTACTACATGCAAGGTCCTGAGGAGAGAACGGTTAATGAACCAAGATCCCAGCACTGAGAGACACAGAAAGGGAAAGGAACAGAGGAGTCCATGTGTCACAAAAGATGCAGGGGAGGGATAAGTATGCATGTCCGTTTTAGTTTAGATGGGCAATGAAGGCCCCTCTAAAGAGAGGAGGTTAGTGCTAAGACAGACAGACCCCCAATAACAAGCTCAAATCCTGAGAAGACTTGGAGGCTGAGCACTCCACACAGAACTGTGGCTGGAGCTAAGTAAAGGAGGGAAGAGGAGATGAGGGCAGTGAGAAGAAGGGGCAGGAGCCGGGTCATGACCGCTTGGAAGCCCACATTAATGTTTTTAGATTCTATCCTACATTCAGTAAGCCACAACTGGGGAGCATTAAGCAATACCATGACATGCTCTGATCTGCATTTTAAATAATCACCATGGCTGCTATGAAAGATTGAACTTAGGTAGGCAAAGTGCAAACAGGAAGGCTCGACTTTCAGAACATACACTCTTCAGCAAGAGAGTGTAGCCAGAGTTCTTAGGCGGTATTCTTTAGAACACAAATAAGCCGACTTCCTTTTTGTACGTCTTACATAATGGGATTTTTTTCCCCCTTGAAATCTTTCCGATCTTCGGTTGAGAGTACCTTGTTTTTCTTAAAAGTTTTCCTCCTGTGCTCCTTGAGGGTAAAAATTAAAGGGTTGGTGAGAAAAAGTATTTTCATTTTCTTTGCTTGGTGTTTTCTGAGTGACAGAACACTCAAAGAGATGTTTGAGTTCTGAGCAGACACCATCTCAAAGCCAGTGGTCCTTGGGTCACTCAACTGGAAGACCTCACCCTTTCTCCCTGAGGACCCATTCTTGGCTTTGGTAAACTGCAGAGTAATTTAAAGCTCTAGATGATAATTACACAGGGAAACAAGGGCTCAGTGTGGCTGGACCACTCAGTTTCTCAGAGAATGACAGAAATCTATTTTTTAAAAATTTGAACTCTTTCTATTTTTAAGAATAAACCAATCATTTGAAAGCTTTTTAAGCCACCAGGAAGGTCAAAGACAAAAGACCTGTTGATGGGCCCAGTCCATAGACTGCAGCTTATAAACTCTGAAAATAATCCCTAAGGTCACTTCTTGCTTGAGCATTCTATGATTTAGATCAGTTAGGGATGATATCTGTGTGCTCTTAAAATACAACTTCCTCCATACTTGTGATTTGTTTTATGTCAGAAATTCAACCACTTCGCCAGGAGTTGGGGGAAGGGTAGAAATCTACTACAAAGGAGCAGCATAAGGACATTTTAGAAGTTGAAGCAACTGTTCTATATCTTGAGTGAGATGATTGTATGATGATATACTTTTGTCAAAACTCACTGAACTGTACATCCAGAAGAATAAAGTTTACTGTGTGGAAATTATACTTGATAAAAAAATCCAATCACTAAATATATTACTGTTCCAAAAAGAAAATGAGCTCTGTTTCATGGTGAATACAGAAACACAGGAGAGAGTTGGAACAAGCTTCAGTGATTTGGTTTACAACAAAGCAACCTGATGCAATACTGAGGCAAGTGGGAAATGTGTGTCTTGAAAATTTTCTAGCACTTCCAGACAACATTTTTTTTTAATTGACAGAATAAGAAAAAACAGAACCACAAAGCTACAGAAGAATATGAATACTGTGATTTTGTTAGTGCTTACCAAGTTCATAAAGTACCTTCACATAATCCTCTCATGTAATTCTCACTTTGCTGATTTGAGAAATATTGGACAAACGTTGAATACCTTGATGCAAGTTGCAAAAGTAATAAGTAGTTGTTCCAGATCTCAGCAACTTCTTTTGGAAAAGATTAGCAAGCAATCCAGATTTTGCAGTTCACACTAGCTATGTTTTAGACACAGCCATCTTTGATAATAACTACCTGTTTGCAGGTCTGAGAGACAGAGAAAGAATCTGCCTTCGTCATTTTCATTTACAGTATGCAGCATAATGGTTGTTAACAAATAGATCTTTGTGGAACATCATCCATTTCTCTATGCTGGGATATTATTTTGTTGAAGTAAGTTTTTATTGCTGGTTGACAGAATTAAGTTAAAAGAAGACAATAACAGTAAGCTTAGGGTCTGGGATCACAGCTCTGGATGTAATTCTTCCTGAAGAAATGGGAATACTCTAGACCAGATGACATTAAGGTCATTATAATCCTTCAGATTTCCTAAGTATTTAGAGAAAGAGCTGAAAGACGCAGGAAGAAGAACTAAAATCAGGAACTTACAAACTACCAAAAGCCTTAACAAAGACAGTGCTACACACTGGTGGTTTTCATGTCCACAGATCACTTAGCTATATTAAAAATTCCTCAGTGAGACTTAATTATTTCATTCTGTCAAATAAAACTATTTGTCAAGGTTGGGAAACAATCAAATTATTTAGCTTCCCTCTTCCTTTGAACTCCATGGAATCAACATTAGTCAAAGTATTCATATGGTTTTATTCCCCAGATATTTTTTCTTTCCCCTATTTTCTTACCTCATAGTCCTGTCCAACTATTGTTTTTCTCATTCAATGAAAGCATCTCTGACTAGATTAACAGTGAAGAGTGAAAAGGAAAGGTCAAGGTCCCTCCCCTTGGTCTTCAAGTTGTAAGAGCAGCACTGGGAATGTTTATGAATGCTACACATTAATCCACTGAAATGGTCCTTTAGTTTCTTTTCCAAACAGGGGATTTCATCACATCCAATATAAAACAACAAGTCATTTTCTGTATATTATAAACCATCAGCTTGTAATTATATAGCAAAATGATTCTATATAAATTCTCTGTGGTGATGTAAGCTGGTACCGTAGCATAAGTGGATTTTTTTTAAAGCCCACTACATACCTATGAGGATCTATTTACATTGGGCTAATCAGGTCAAAATAGCATCTATGTATGTGAGGGTAAAGTCAAAGCTTCTTTTATAAACCTTCACAGATAGATAAATAATCTAGGAGGCTTTTTACTGTTATAAAACTAAAACTGCCTTTCAATGCTTGCTGAAGTTTCTGAACATGCTATCCATCTAATGGGCAAAACGTAATCCTAAATTGGTGATTAAAGACTCTGCATGGAAACAAGCTGTCAAATGAATGGAGAGAAATTAATCCTGACAACAGTAATGCCTACTTTCCTAAATGAAAGCCCTGTTCAAATTTCTACTCATCCATTTTTCAAGACTTAAAACAAAGCATGCTCCAACCACCCATAGATGACATGCCAACATTTGCATTTCAGTTGAACCTGATGAAATCAGTAAACTTCAGCTTCAGGCTTGCTGAACACTCACTCTTGTGAGTAGATGTTTGTCCAATCAAAAAAAAAAAAAAAAAGATTATGTGGCAACATACAAGAAAGGAACAAAATGTGATGTGGTTGTAGCTGGCCCTGTGGCTCTGCACTGCATGCACACTGCACCATTTGGAAAGCCCTGCAGTGGATCAGGATATCTGAATGTCCCACCGCCAAGCCCAAGTGCAAACTGCCAAGTGAGTAACTGGATGGAGGGCAAAGCATGGGAAGCTGGGAAACAGGGTAGAGAAAAGTGATTTCTTCATCCTGGCAAATCCAAAGAATTCACAATGATCATGATAAGATGGTCTTTCCTTTTTTATACATGTTTTCTTGCCTTGTTTTTAATTATGAGATCTGTACTTTGAACAGAATTAAAATTAGGAAAAGCTTATCTCCTGCTTGGTGACAAAAACAAGACTGAAATTACAGAAACAGGCGGTTAAGAACACAGACTTTTGTGCCATACAATCTATGTTGGAATTCCACCTCTGTCAACTGGTAGTTTTATCAACCAGATTAGTTTGCTTAGTTTAAGTCCTGTAAAATTCACATTCCGGAAATTAAAAAAAAAAAAGTGAATTGCTAAGGTTGAGGATACTATAGATACAGATGCTGCCCATGCTAGATCCTGCATAGAAAGGGATATGGTGTTATTTAAGTTCAACTAGTTGTCTTAAGGTATCTATGGAGAAGGTGCTAATGAAATTCACAAGGACACTAAGAGAAAGAGGGTAGCAAGAAAACAAAGATTGGTACATGTTCTTTATATAATTATGTTTAAAATTTTAATCCACACACAGGTAAGCCCTGGATAAAATCATATTTATTAGAATAAAGCTAATATAAAACATATACTTCTTGTTTTAGAATATAACGTATTACTGAAAAAAAATGTAAATGTTTGAGGCTTTATACACCTATAGAATTTGTTTCCTTGGCAATATATGTACTTTTTCCAATAATTCCCCAAATAATTCTATATTACAATGGACTTTGGGGAGATTTTAACAAGGAAACATACACAAGCAAGCTATGCTTATATGTGACTTCAGGCATGAAAGAATGTATTCTCCTGGGCTGTCATGGATAAATGGTGGTAGATGGGGAATGGGTTTGAATCATGAGAGGTTATGGAGAAAATCTACCATTGATGCTTTAAAATTATTCTAAAAGAAAGGAATAAAACATATACTACTTGAATAAAGGGTTGAAATCTCTCCCAAAACAACAAAACTAATGAAAGCTCCCCATTTACTCAGATCCAGCATTGAGCATAATCATATTCTGCCTTGGCTTGTCAGAAAACAACATCTACCTGTTTTAAGAGAGGCAACCCAGGACATCTGCTTGGCCTCCCATTTACCGGTCTTGTCTTAGATATATTTTTATTATGATAAAATAGTACTCATGTCAAAATGCCTAAGTATCATAGTAATAAATATATAATAAATACTTATATTTAGACTGAACCTTGACATATATAAGATATCATCTCATGATTTATGAGTGTTTTTAAAAAAGTGTTGGCTGATATCCAGTCATAGGAATGCGTAAGAAATTTATCACAGAGCTAGAAATAAAGGAGGAAAAAGAAAGTAAAAATGGAAAGAAGAAAAAAAATATAATAAGGACAATATAATCCAGAAAGGCAATTAAATAAATTTCTAATGTTATTTTGTAAAAGAAGTCAATTTCTTCCTCACACTGTCTATCTCAATACGAAGCAAGCCGTGCTGTTTACTTGAGTGGGCCACCCTGCACTCTGCTCTCTCCTCGAGGGCCCAGAATGTTGTTTACTTAGTGCCTGAAACAGTGTCTGCACAAAGTCAGAATTTGTGCAAAATAAGATTTTGCTGAATGACTGCACACACAAATGAGTATTTCAGTCAAATAAGTACGAAACAAAGACTTAAAATTTCTGCTCACATAGATGTGACCTGATGGAATATGAAAAACAAATATTAGAAAATTCTAGATAAAAGAGATACAAATTAATGCTACTCTATTAATACCATGACAAAGAAATAAAATTAAAAGAATAATGTTGTCATAAATGGGGGTGGGGGTGGGTAGTGTTTGCCAGAAATGAATTTAAAATACACTCTACAAAAATGTCTGAAGAGTTTGGAAAAGCTGCACATAATACCCAGATATTGATGTAGCTAGAGATGGTCCTTTTGTTTTGCAAGCAGTGATTAGAAAACTCTTTTAAAATCATGAATATGTCCAAGTAACTTTGGTGTGTTTTGTTTTAATCAGTCATAGTATTTATTATTTTACCAGAAAGTTAAATTGGTAATACTGAAACTTCAAGTGGGCTCAGGAGAAAATTACTAATATCCTATTTTTTGTTGTTTGTTTGCTCTTTTGTATTTTGGGGTGAAAATTCTATTTTATAAATGCTTTTTCTTCCAACAGGAAAGAAAAAATTCACTGGCAAAAAAAGCAACAGTCTTCTTTTGGTACTAGTATAAAGAAACTTCATTTTTTTAAAAAGCTTACCAAAATGTAAGTCATCACAGTATAAACATACCACATATTGGCAACAGAAATTGTTTAATGCATTTGTAAATTTTTAAAAATGTCTCAAAAAAAAAACAAAAGAAGAAATGTTTTAAGCCGCAATTTTCTTCCTGATTAAACTTTTCAAAACACTTTGAGTGAAAATGAGGTATTCACACTCATGAGCAGAGATAAATCATTCTGACATGATTTCCTCTGCAGTCAGCACTCTCCTTTCTAACATCCTGCATTATTTACTGGCAAATATAACTTTAAAAATACCGTATAAACCAACTGTAGGGATATTTCTGCTAAATTCTTGAACTCTTAGACCATAATTATGAGTCAAATAATCTTTAAATACACAAATATCCCATGTAATTATCATGAAAGTATAAGACCACAGGCAGCTAAATCATCTGTTAGGGTTACTAACATTTTCGTTATATAGATACATATGATAGATTCTTCAAAATTTAATGTTCATCATTTTATCAATGATGCTCCTAAAACTCTAGGTTTGCTTCTAATTCTTCTGAAGTTGATTAGCAACTCAATCACATCACTACAAATTTCACACAGAAAGGCCAACTGTATTCATCTGATGCTGGCTTACATATAAATCTACTTATATTTTTTTCTTTGTTCAAACTTCATTTCTTGCTTACCTATGTACTCAAAATAAGAACCAAAGAGAAGTTAAGAGAATAAAAGGAAAAGACATTTTGAATATGTCATGTGCATACCTACAGGTTCATGTGTGCCTATATTTCTTGCTATGGTAAGGATCTCATGAGTGATGGCCATACTTTCATGATGCCAACTATCTAAACTCCAGTTCTAATGGATTTAATAAAGATTCAAGCATGATAATGGAGGAAATGATGTGTATAAGATTCTGTGGTAATTGCTTACTAATCAGTATTCTAAATGGTTAGAGTACCCATGAATATATTTCTGTATGGAAACTTAGCTTTTGGCATTTACGTTATAGTCCTGACCCAGTGTGGAGTAAATGTCTTCATCATCCCAGGGAGGAAGATGAAGAGTGGAAATTCCCTTCTTGAAAGTTCTATTGATAATATTTAAAAATAGGACACAGGTCCAATATTTTCTTTAATAGATTCTTCTTTGTTTTCTTAGACAATCGAGGGCAGGTAAAATATTTTCAAAATCTGGAGAGTACCTGATGTGCACATGCCACTTGATTAAACATATGGAATACATACTTGGAGGAAAGCCAACTGGAGACCTGTGTGAGTAATCTAAACACCCAAGCTGAGAGGGGTTAACATATAAAGATCAGCTTTGTACTTTGAAGTTTTCTGGTCTTCATTTTGCCTAATTAAGACAAGATTTAATAATCAAACCACTGTACAAATAAGTACCTTAAAGTATAGGTTTGTTTCTAATTTTAGGAAGAATTCTTAACAGATTCCAAGGAATCAGCTCCACATGGGAAAAGTTTTCTGATAAGGCTTTCTTTTGTCATTGCTACAATGCAAATGCCTGCTTTTCATCTTAGTTTTATCCTGTGACTGGGGTTAGCATCCGCCTGTCAAAATCTCAAGTATGACACCAAGAAAGAAAGATACCATCTGAGCATTCCATCTGAGTCTGAAACTGTCATAATTCTAGGTTAAAATATATATATATATATACATACATACATACATACACACACACACATACATATATATATGCGCGTGTGTGAATATATATATGTATATTCTTAAAAGTATTCAATGTAGACTATGATTTCAAAGGGATCAATTTACCTAATTTATCTATAGCAGAATATATATATCCACATATTTGAAGGAAAGAGAATCACTCAAACACACATACACATACACATACACTTCAATACTAAGTTTTATAAATAAACCTAATCCCAGGTCAAAGGATTTTAAGGCAAAAAGCAGAATTCCTAACATTCCCTCCCACATAAGTTTCTTGCAGTAGACACTCAACAATTTTCAACAATACCTAGTAATTTTGCATTGTGCTGAGAAACCACAAAACAAATAACAAACCTAACTACCATAATAGAGCAAACATATCTTCAAGTTGATGGGCATTACGCCATTAAGCAGGAAAAGAAGCTGGCTCTCTCTGGAGGAGATTGATTTTATACAAAATTATTTGACAAATTTAGACAGTCACAATTTTAAAAAGCATTCAACTGATGACACAGAGTCTGCAAAGCACAGTGAAAGAAGGTGGAAAGATAGTTGGCCTTGCTAGCCATCCCCACTCCCAACACTCTAATCCCACATATTGCACACACCATCTTTGAAAGCAGCAAAGTGCTTGGCTGGAAGAATTTTATTTTCAGTTCTACACTCTGCAGCCCATGTTCCCACACCATGGCTCCCTTGGTAAGATGGAGGCTCAAAAGAAGAGAAAACGTCAGCAATATTATCAATAGAGTCAGCACAATCTCTTTTCCTATTGTCATTAGAAAGATAATGAGACCTTTTCCCATGAAGGTTTACTGTTTTGCTTTGCTTGTTTTTTATATCACAATACAACAATGCATTTGCTAAGCCAGGTTGTAGTTATTGTCTACCAGTAAACAGGGTCTCACTTTTCAACATAATCCCTCTGAAACATACTTGTAGATGACATGGCACAGAAGAGAGGGAAAGATCATTTTGCATACAAATTTGTAGAACATGCTTTACTGCTCTGGCAGGTATCATACTGTAATCACTGTTTTTGTTGTTGTTGTTGTTTGTTTGTTTGTTTGTTTTTTGTAGTTGCTTCAGCAGGAGAGCTCCTAAGCATTTGGAAGGACATAGACATCCACTGTCCATTTCAGCCACAGTAGGGCCACCAGAAAGAAATTATTATAAGTTTCTGAGAAACTGATTCAAATGCTATTTGGAATGAAGTGGGACATACTAAAATATAACCATAAACTACATGCATCCAACTTGCTAAGCAATACCTTAGTGGCCAATCTTGCCTATCTGCCATCACCTGTGCAAACTTTTTGACTTGTCAATCCATGTATGCAACTCTGCTTCAAGTCCTTTTTACAAAAATAAGGGCTTCATGCACATGTGCCTGGATGTGCTTGTATATTACAACAGGCATTCAATCATAAAATATCTTGCTAATCTATTATCTTGATTTTTCTACCTATCTCCCACGAATGTAACAATGGTGACAACACTGGTATTGTGATGACATTTGTGAGCCCATATAACTGGGCTAAGACAGTAGTTTCCTTTCTCCTGTAACTGATTCCAAAATTCTCCTCTTAGATACCCGTATCAGTAACAGAACCCCAATTTCCAAACCAATATTACAATATTGGTTACAATATTCTGGCTTGATTTGCAGGCTTACTTTGTTCATGTGGATCTGCTGCTGGTATTGTTTCTGCTTCTCCAGGAATTGCTGGTGTTGCTGCTGAATGACCAGCTGAGCCAATGTGCTCTGAGGCAAAGGTGCCGACTGGGTTCGATTCAGGGGTCTGTGACGGGGTAGTTTGTGGGTACCTCTAATACCAGGTGAAATTCTCTCTTTCGTTGCCAAGGGAGACTGAGGATGTAAGGGAACTCCACCTGAAAAACAATTATTTATATGTGTGAGTGAGTGTATGTGCGTTTATGTATGCCTATATATAGATGTATTCACCTGTAATTTTAGGGAAAGGTAAGAAGCCATGTGCCAGGCAAGCCTCTGAAGAAGTCTAGGCCAGGTGGTGGAACAGGAATGTGTCTGACCAGGTGACTCAAGTAGGCTAGCCTGGTATGTATCAAGATTAAATGAGGGGAGTTCTCTCCCCACCCACACCTGACAGATCTAGAGGAATAAATAAAGGATCATAGCTTTTCCCGTGGTACCAGGTGCCAGGGAGATCCTTGTATGGCACAGTAAATCTTTATTAGGGCCTTGAGACATTATACTGGATCACCGATGAAATAAAAGTCCTGACATGACCTGTGAATGGTGCCATTATTAAATTACCAGTCACAAGAAGCTTTTGTTGCCGCATTTGTTCTTTCAATAATAAATGCTGCAGGAGAGCCTGGTGGCTGCTGTTGGGCTTCCCCTCTAAAGCCACGTGAGGATGGCTTGAAGATGCCGGGACGCTGCCCCCATACTGCCCAGGCAAAGGAACACCTTGCCTGAGCGTCTGTGTCTCACACTTCTGCTTTTCTTTGAGCGAATTCGAAGCCTGTGTGAAGAAATAACAAAGATATTAATCCTCTTTCATCCATGTGGGTCACCAGGTCTCTCCATCAGTAGATGAGTTTCTTATTCTATAAAAATGAAGACCATATCCAATGGCTGAGTCAGGGACAGGGGTAACAGTATGACTTTAAACTAACCAAATTAACAAATAACAAATAAAAATAGGTTTGAAGCACTGTAAAGTATTTAGTAACTGGGCATCTGTACAGAATCTTCAAAAGTTTTTTTAAAATATTAACAACAAAGCAAGATACAGAATTTTAGATGGGAAAAACAGGTTCAAGAGGTCTACTGTACACCATGGTGATTATGGTTATATTAATAAAAATATACTTGAAAATTGTGCAGTGTGGATGATAAGTGTTTTTAACACAAAAAAGTAAGGTAATATATATCTTAAGTAGCTTGATTAAGCAAATTTGATTATACATACACATGAAAACACCATGTAAGCCAGGCACAGTGGCATATGCTTATGATCCCAGAGAGGCTGAGTCAAGAGGATTGGGAGTTCAAAGCCAGCCCCAGCAACAGTGAGGCACTAAGCAACTCAGTGAGACCCTCTCTCTGAATAAAATACAAAATAGGGATGGGGATGAGGCTCAGTGGCTTGAGTGCCCTTGAGTTCAATCCCTGGTACCCCCCCCCAAAAAAAAACCATCATGTAAATCATGAATATATATAATTTTATGTAACTCATATGCAGATATAATGTTTCTGTCAAAAGACAAATAAGTACTAATTTCAGACTTAATAAGTACACAGTTTACTTCTGAAAGATTTTAAAATCTGCTGCTTAAATAAGAGCTATGCTGAAAACATAAAATTTATTTGACTAGTTAAAGACTATATCATAGGGAAAAAAGAAAGCAGTCCAAAGAGAAAGCAGTTTCAAGCAAAAATACCAATTGACTCTTTCTCTGCATGTCCTCTAATAATTTCACAGAACTGTAAGTTTCCAATATTCAATTTTTAAAATGAAATTCTTAAAATAACTCAATGAAAGGAGGTACAAAATATGCAGGAATTTGATTTAAACATGTATTTTCTATTAATTCATAACAGATCCCAAATCTATAAATATTAAAAATGACACTCCATATACTCTTGTATAATAAAGTAAACTACAAGTGAAATCAGATATCAAATAAAAAAATTGAAATGTATGATAACACGGTAATAAGGCAATAATAATCATATCATCAATAGCAATAATGAATTATCCTATTCAAAGAATTTAATGAATGGTGGTCATTTTGGTATTACAAAAGCAGAAGTCTAATACCTCAAAATTATGTGGCATGTTTCTTTTCAAAACTCATGTTTCATCTTTCAAAATTGCTGTGCACCAGGGAAGCAAAGCAATTTTCAGTGAGGGAGAAATTAAAGGACAAAGAGGTAAATGGTTTGTCTGAGTCACAGAGCTCGTCAATGCAATGTTTAATCTAGAAGTGATGCCTGGTCCTGGCCTCCTTTCCTTAAAATTTCCCACAATTCAGTGGGGAAATGGAATATTAGAGAGATCCCTTTGCCAGAGCAATGTTAAGCTTGAGAAATTAATTGTGATTGCCTCATCCACACCAAAATGCAAGAAAAAAAAAAACATGAAACTTTAATCCAAACCACATTGGTTTATTCATTCAATGGTACCAAATTGCATTACCATCGAAACATTAAATGGTCTGGCTTTAGTACTTGGTCCTTTGGGAAAAAAATCTCCCCTGACCACATTAAAAGTGGTACATGTAAAAAGGTGAATGTGTAACTGATGTGATTCTGCAATCTGTATTTGGGGTAAAAATGGGAGTTCATAACTCACTTGAAACTAATGTCTGAAATATGATATGTCAAGAGCCGTGTAAGGTTTTGAACAACCAATAAAAAAAAAAAATAAATAAATAAATAAATAAATAAATAAATAAATAAATAAATAAAAGTGGTACATGTGTGAATTATCAAGGAGGAGCAGCTTAGACCATTCAAACAGCAATGGCGGCAAAACACCTCTGCATGTGTCAGACACAAGAAATTTGGGGGTTAGTGTTTACTTATCATTAGAAGAGATGGGAAAAATAGGAATAGAAGAAAAATAAGTTTTAATATGCAAGGATTTGAAAATATTATCCATGAACATTTACTTCCTTCTAATTCCATTTTTCTTTTCACTAGACCCAATTATTTACAAATGCTTCACATGGAATTTCAAGGGTATAGCTGAATTCAGGATTTTCAAGCCTTGTTCTTTCATCCATAGAAATAAAACAACAGCCAAAATTTGCTTTTTCTAAATTGGTATAAGATCCTAGTATCATGGGAGATAACATATTCTGTTAAAAATCCAGATATAACAAAATTCCAGACAAAATTAAATGTCTCAGACTGATTTTATAATATGCATTGATGATACATGTGAATCTGACATGCTGGACTTGCTGCTAAAGACTGGCAAAATTGGTGACAAGGGTTGAAACAAATTTTTCTTTAAAGCTAATATATCACAGGACATCTGTGTATGTACAATTTAATTTACTAACCTTTCAGAGATGAATTATTCTGGGTAAAGCCTACAAATCTTTGAGAAAAACTAAATTTATATTATTTTAGGGAATGCACATAAAATAATTATTGCTATCTTCTGCTAGTAGGACAATTACCTCTAAAAGATCCTATTTCAGTTGTCAGAACTTTTAAACTAATTCCCTTTGGATCTCCTGGGAATAGTTTAATGTTATTCTTAGAAAGTTTTTCCAGATATGTATTTTTCAGGACCACAGCGTCAGTAACTTAAATTCCCAAAATAAAGTCATTCACAAAATAAATTCCATAAACATATGCTGCTGTGTTTGGAAGATGTAGCTCTCAGCTCTGGCCAGTGTTGTTCCAGGCCTGGCACTCAGTGGCTCTGTGATCTCAAACTTTTAGACTCTCCTTGTCTTAGCTACCTCTTCTGTAAAAAATGTGGACTATCCTGTTTCATGGGATGGTCATCTGGAGCTATAAAATCACATATCTGGAGAGATGCTTTTTTAAAAAAAGCTATAAGCCATTATACAAATGTTAGCTGTTTTATTATATGATTATGCAAACCAATATAATTCTCTGATTTCAAACTAACTGAGCACGTTTGAACAGTGTAGCAAACAAAAAATAGCACAGGATAGGTTCACCCTAAAAAGTTTTCTCATGTCTAAATATACAAGAAATGAAAGGGAGTTCCCATATGAACATAGGACTTGGGCTGTTTTAGGCAAGACTGTGTAATGACTTACATTGAGCTGGGATGGCCCTGCTGGAAGTCCCAAGGTGATATTGGGCAAAGAAGGAGAGGTATAAAGACTTAGCAGGTTCATGGAATCGTCATGAATTAGAATGCGTTGCTGTGAAACCAGCTGCTGTTAAAAAAATAAGTAAAGGAAAGTCTCATAATATCACAATATCGTGGATTTTATAGCAAAATAGACACACTTCATAAGAGGTTTTATATTATCATAATTCAGAAAAATATTTACGTTCTTATTTTTTGATTTCTGTATCCGAGGGTTACAATGGAAAAATTAAGTAAAGAATTTCTTCATCCCAGATAGAAAATCATAAGAAAGGGGTTAACAAACAAACTTAGGTTTTATTTCTTCTTAAAAGAACATGTCAGATATTTGTGCTTGAAAAGCAAGAAGTATCTTGAGATTATTAACATTATACTGATATTATTATATATTATAATATTAATTTGTAATTATAATATTAATTAATATATTAATTTTGCAAAATTCATTTTAAAAATTCTGGTTTTATGGAATATAATAAACATGTTTGCCGTCTCTTGGTAAAGTACAACAATCAAATTAGGTAATTTCGATGAGTTTACATATGCAATTGTTTTGTATTAGTGAGTGAAAATATACATATACAACACCATCACAGTCATTATCTTCATCAGAATTAAATGTCATTACACTACCAGAAACACACAAGAAAGTCCACACCATCACATAGGGCTTCTATAATAATCACATCTTTTTGATATAAAAAATCTACAAATAGACAATTCTGTGTGGTGATTTTCTTTAGATCATTCACAGTCAGAAACAGAAGTAAATGTTAAATTGTTAGGTGTTCCCCATGCCACAGTAGCTTTCATTACACAGTTTTGGCATCACAGTGCTTTTTTACAACAAATACCTTTTTTAATCCAATACTAGTCATGTTTTCCCACATGTGGCCTAATATGGCTTCTTGAATTACATTTTCTGTTTAACTCTTGCTTCCCTCCCAGAACTTTTATACAATAAGAGTTACAAAGGTCTTATTAGACTAAGGAACTCTGGCCTGATATGGTCCCCAAGGGAACAACATCCCTGAAAAAGAATACTCCATGTAACGGTATGACACAGTGACTGCTTTCTTCCCAAACAAAAAGCATATGGGACTCCAATAATAGACCACCTCCAAGAGGGATACTGCACACACGGGCTTTGACTAAAGTAAATATAATAACTTGTCAAGCATGTTTGGGGGAGCTGTAGATTTTCCTCTGGACAAACCTGGGATATCAATTAACTGAGGAAAAATATCACGTGCTAATACAATGCAAGCTCAGAATGTCACTGAAGAGTGATGCGCCACCAAAACACAGGATGTTATTCCAAAACATTGTCTCAATCATATGTCTATTTGGAGATGAGTCCTAGCCTTAACATAATAAGAGCAGAAGGCTAAATGGAGTTTTCTCATTGCAACTTGGAACTCCCAGCTAACTCAGATTTTGTTTCTTCTCAAAAGAACATGTCAAATATTTGTGCTTGAAAAGCAAGAGGTATCTTGAATTTATTAACATTATACTGATACTATTATATCACAAAATTATAAATGTCTAAAATGCCAAAGGATGAAGATAATTGGAAAATATTTTTACATTATATTGTGTGAGATAACAATTTTATTTTAGTGACTATCAGCAATTCTTCCGAATTTGCTCTAAACAAAAAGGCCAGGTATGATTTTGCTTATACAAATAGAAACTTTAAAATAAATTTTACTATAAACATACACCTAAATAAGAACCAAAAGAATGTTCAAGGAAGTAAAATATTTTAACTAGCTTACTGGCAGTAAATAGTAATTTAAAATAAAAGGATAATCCATTCACTGATCTGTAGCCACAGAAAACAAATATGAAAAAATAAGCACTTTCATATATAATTTTCATTCAAGATTGTTAAAAAGTTCACAGCACTGAGATTTAAAATAGACTGTGGGAAGGACACTGTTGTTTTTTTCTTCTTGCCTCCCAGTGTCCTTCCCACAGCTTTCTCAAAGAGCTTATCTTTGTTTCCTAGAGAGAATTCTTGTGATATTCTGAGATGTCTTTCATCACAAAAAGCAGACATACTGAAATGAAAAAGAGATTTTTTCTTAGATATATTGATGGCAGAGTATGCTGCATGTCCACACTGCTTTGACTAAAGTAAAAGGATTTGGGACATTCCTACTAGGATTGCAGTCTCCTGCAGTTTCACATTCAAATTGAATGGTTCCATGTCCTGTGATGGTGCATTGATTTTCAGCGCCCACCATGTGCTAATAAACCCTCTGCCATGGGATATTTTGGAGGTTAACCTATTCTTCATATGTACTCCCGAGTTACCATGATGCTCCTGTTGTAGATGAGGACACTGAAGAAAATGAGCGAGGTAATGGTGCTTCCCAATGGGATGGGCAATGAAACTTAGATGCTGCTGCAGAAAGTGCAAACTACTCTGAAAACATTAATAATAATGGTTGCTTAAGAAAAGGAGAGAAAACAAATGTAGGTCCTATGACTTATGAAGGGGTGTATGGAGTACAAGTGGTAGCCACTTGAACTTAAGAAAAAAGCTCTATGGCTTTTCAGATGTGAGGATCTTCAAGTCATATAGAAAATTCATGAGGATGCAAAGAAAGTTCTGTGTTCCCAGGTCTGTGGGTAGAGTCTTTTCCCAAAGAGACTAACAGGCATGACATTGTATCCTACAGACTTCAGGGACTTGGACATTGCTTAGCTTCTCTCCTTTGATAATAGATAAGGAAACAGGCAAAGAGTTTATATAGACTTTCAGTGTCCAGAATTATACTTAATAGAACTGAACAACCATTTTCCTCAAATTGGATTCTTTAAATACAGCTATCCTCAGCTAAGTTTTCTTGTGGGAGTCATCTATCTGTTCCAGGTTAACGAGTCTTAATAAAACCTAGAATGGTATTCTACACTGCTACCTGAATGCACACAAATTATGGGGAAACCATTCCACTGAGACAATGAAGGATCCTGACCAGGATTCCTTCAAGATGAAAAGGCCACCCGACCTTAGCATGGAAGTAAGCTAACAAGGATTTTCAGGCAAAGTCAAGATTTTTCCAGGAACCAATTCTGAAACTGATTCAACCCTTAATTAGTGCTATACTGCTAAGATGCCAACATTTCACAGCTTAGAATGTGGAAAAGATGGTTTCAATGTGAACATTTTTCAGAATTAGAAACTTTTATTGTAGTTAAATAAAATAGAAATATTAAATGTGTGATTGGCTATCACATAAGCCCCATGAAGCAGTTAATGAGTAACTCCTTTGTATTACATTGATGGTGCTGGGTGCTAGGCATATAGAGAGGACCTAGGCCTCACAGACTCACAAGCTAGTCAGGTTGACAGCAAAGCAGACTAATAACTCACAAGACTCATGATAACCACTATAGCTCCACACAGTATGTTAAAAATTTTGATGGCACAGAGAAGGGTGTCAATCTAAAACCAGGTTTTAATAGATAATTAGCCTTTACCAGATGGATCAGGATGTTGAGATGGATATGAACTGTGCCTGGTGTTTGAGTTGGGGGAAAGGGTCTACTCACATTTTAGTAAGATCCTTCAAAATTTTACTCAGTCTCTTTTCTCACTATCATATCAATTGGAAGAATATCTCTCTCTCTCTCTCTCTCTCTCTCTCTCTCTCTCTCTCTCTCTCTCTCTCTCTTTTTGTCTGGGGGGATACCGAGGATGGAGCTCAGGGCACTCAGCCACTGAGCCCCAGCCCCAGCCCTATTTTGTATTTTATTTAGATACAAGCTCTCACTGAGTTGCTTAGCCCCTCCATTTTTGCTGAGGGTGGCTTTGAACTTGTGATCCTCTGCTTCAGCTTCCCTAGCCACTGGGATTATAGGCATGCACACTGTGCCTGGCTGAGAAAATATCTTAAAGATAATATTTCAGTTTGGATGAATAAAATACATGTAGACAAATGACTGAAAAAAAGCCCAATAAAGCTATTTATTTAGTAATTGGAATTAAGAAGCTATCAGTTTCAATTGAAAGACTCAGCATCTGACAAAAATTAGAAAAATGAGCAATATCAAACATGGGGACATAGAAAAGCTAAATCCCTTATACAGTGCTAGTGGGACTGTAGAAGAGTCCAGTATTTCTGGTGAACAATTCTACATTATAAACCAAAACAATTATACTATGCACTATGACCCAGTGATTCGTCTTCTGGGAATCATAACTACAGGAAATTCTCTCTTTAAGCTATCGGATGTCCGTGGGTATATATTGAAGCTTTGTTTTTTGGTGATGGGTGGGAATTGGAGGCTGCCGGCATAGTTACCTGAGGAATGAAATGGATGAAATGGAGCAGCACCCACCAGATTTCTTCGGTGATTGAAAGCATCCATACACATACAACCAAGTTTATAAACACATGGTTAGTGATAAAGAAAGGAAATGAGATAGATAACACTGTGCCATTTAATCTAGTAAAACACATTGGTATAAAGCAAAAAAATACATAGCATGTAAGGATTCATGTAAATGAAAATGCAGGAGAATACATGCATGTAGCACAAGGAAAATGGAAATGGGGGAAAAAAGAAGGAAGGAATGGGGGAGGGAAAGAGATTTGGTGAGGAAGGTAAATGAGCAACTTTCTTATTCTTAAGGGGAAAAGAAGTCAACCAATGACTCTTGATGGAATACTACATAATTATATAATTACATATTTTTAAAGAGATAGGAAAAGTCAATGTAGAATTTTCTGTTTCTTGTTTGTCCAAACTTATCTACAATACTCATGAAAATTGGGGGGGGGGATCCCAGAGTTTTGGGAGAAGTTTGGACTAGTAAAAAGTTGGTTTATTGCCTTATACTTAAACTCTACCACTCACTGGCTGTGAGTCTGTCTAGTCAGTCACCTACCTTCCCTGGATGTCAGATTCTTCAGCCTAAGACTGAAGTACCTCTGAATAGCTCTATCAGATACCAGCTGTGTCTATCAGAATGGCACAGGTAAGACATGCTCGTAAGTGTCAATCAACTTTGACTTTGAAAAGTGTCAAATTCCTGAATCATGCCCAACTAAAAAGAAGAAAGCCATGCTTAGATGAAAATTCCCTTAATCATCTAATGTTTGTCCATGCATTTACTATTATTTTTCAAGAATGTATTTATTTCAACTCTTCTTTTAGATAACTGATAAAAAATTAAGAGTTTCCTATAATAAAAGGAAAATTATTCAGGTAGTAAAAATCTCCAAGTCCTCAAGTTTACTGGATTCTGAAGAATGTATTACTATTATAGAATGTATGTGAGATTTAAAAAAAAAAGAAAAAAATCATTTATAGGATTTGCTTTGCAGTTCAAAGTTGTTTTAAGCTTTGCATTTATGTTTTGTTAAAAATCTTGCTTTACAATATTGGCTCATCTTATTCCTAGTAAATGATTATTTTGTCATAGCAACCTCTTTTCCAAGGGGGAAATGTTTTATTTGCTGCCATCTAAAACCATAGCTCTACACCCACTCAGATGGGAGCATAACATTTACAGCAAATGTCACAACAGCTATTATGAAACAATAGGCAGATGAGTCATGTGAGATTGGGGCAAAACAAGTGACATTTCATATGATTTTAGAACATTTAACCTTGTTATTAGAATCCTTTTACAAAATCATTTGCATCTACTCATCTACTGGAAAAAAAATTAAAAAAATAGCAGAGCAAAGATAGCCACTAATGTTCAACTACAAATAAATCAGCAGCTTGGCTACTGTTAAAATAGCTATCAAATAAATCTACCAAATCTAAAGTAATGATGCTGATATCCATGGAAACACATTTGAACCCGCAGGCCCACAATAATAACAATAAAGTAACTAGATAGGTAAAGACATCTCTGACTGCAGTTAGAAATAGAAACCCCTGAAGTTTAAGCTCCCCAACCAAGTTTACAAATGAGTGAAACAAGTAGCTCCAGCAGTCTTAGTTCTGGGACTGACATATGTAAGAAATAGTAGAAATGGAACAGAAGCGGTCAGAGCAGATGGAGACTCACTTTCACATGAGGGCTGCTGGCTTGAAGACAAATAAGCTAATGAGTTTTCCCTACCGGGAGTCAGCACTGATAATAACAACAAAAATGAACTTATTCCTAACTTTACAATTTACCACCTGCCTTCTGAACACAGATGCCTTTCAACCAAGTTGTTGGTTCAGGCATTACTACCTTTTACTAGATCAGGAATCTGAGAATCAGTGGAAATTTGGTGACTTGATCACTCATCATGAGTGGTTGGTTTTGCAGTCAGGTTCATACCCAGCCTCTGAATTTCCCCGCGGTGTGCTCTATCTTTTTATCTAAATTAGGCAGGACCTCTGAATTCTAAGATGGAAAAATTTGTTTCAACTGGGGCTCAAGAATATTAGATATAACCTTACATTTCTATTTCTGACTCAGCAAAAGGAGGTAGAATCCCATTCATTTACAAGGGCTCTGAATGAATGGGTTGGCATGCTTTTCTATTTACAGGTCATGGACTAGGCAATTCATTCAAATGCACACTATAATACTGCCATAAAATAAAACTTGCGTTTGTTGCTTTAGCAAAGATAGCAGAAGAAATCTGCTATCTGTAAATGATGAAGTATGCAACTAAATTCATGAGCATAAAATGATGCAAATAATTTGTACCCCCAAATTTTCTGTTGCTATGAAATCATTCTTCTATTAATCTTAAAAGACATCTGTAAAAATCATAAGCAATTCTAAATAATGGTTAATCAAGTATAGCTAAAAATATTTTTCTTTCTCTGGTTTAGGTGGAAACATTTAGTGTTACAAAGCTAGGATATTAATTTGCTGACAGTCTGGGTCTGAATTCTGCTGCTTCCTCGTCTATCCAGAATGAATTACACTACAGATCTCTGAAAATGTAATGCAGCAGAAAACCACATGTTAGCCATCAGGGTTGCATTTTTTGTTCTGGGCCACAGAGAGGCTACCCATCAGTGCATAAAGGTCTGCCCACCTGGCCTTTTGGATCATAGTTCAGGCACACAATTAATTCATTATGAGGTAAGTCACTGCTTGCTTTTGAACTAGTCTTTCCAGCTTTGGAGGTGAATGTCCTGTCAATGACCTGAAGAAATACCTCTACCCTTTTAAACTCCATTAAATCACATTTCCTTCTGTTTTGTTTTGTTTTTCTTCTTTTTTTTTTTTAATGGTGGGGGAGAAGGAAAAGTTTGTAATGACAGAATATATTGAACAATTAACTGAAAAGCTAAGGCATCTAAACAGATAATTTGGGAGAGCAAAGGGTTTAGGAATATAAAACAGAACCAAACCATATAAATAATCAAACTCCATGAATTTATATTCTCTTTTATTTGTATATGTGTGTGTGTTGTGTGTGTGTGTGTATATGTGTGTGTATATGAAGTTCATACACTCTTGGAGATTTAATTTAATAGATCATAAAAAGTTTGAAGCAAAGATAAAAATCTATTTCCAATCTTATCACTGTGTATCTCTTGGCTGTTCTTTATGTCCTGTTAAGTACTATATTCTCATATATATGCAGTTATGATGATGAAATATATATATCAGCTTCTTTAGTAACTATTAAACCGTATCTCTCCTCTTCTCCTTCTGAAAGGTAATCATCACACTAAATTTTGTGCTCATCACCCTCTTACCACTTTAAAATAAACTTTTTACTACATATTCCCAAATGATATTATATTGCTAATGAATTAAATCCTAATAAAATATAATCATAGTCTAAGTGGTCTTCTGAAACTTACTAGATTGACAAGAATGTTATATAAGAATCATATATGCTACTGAATGTAGTGGGAGTGAGTCTCTTTCAGTTTCCAAAAAATCCATACAGGGACCCATGAGAACTTATATCCTTTGGTATTTATGCAGTTACTGGGAACCATATTATTAAAATTGCAACCATACTTTTTAAAAACTATTTGTAATTGATTTTTTTATTTTCTTAGAAATTAAAGGATTGCAGAAAACCACCTAATATTGATAATATAAACACATGAAGCAACCCAATAGTTCAATAATCTCACTTATGTCTCTGGGTCACAAAATTTGTGGAATATTTATTCCACCTAGTATGTTTTTGAAAAGATACAAAGAGGGGTGACAAGATGACAAGAAACAAGAAATAGATGAAGGAACTAGAGAGATAATGCAAATGTCTGACTATTATTCTTCAAGTAACTGAAAGATCACCACAAGAAAGAACATCTCCCTTTCCTACTTAAGGCCCTTGAAAAATTGAGGGAAATTTTTGAGATCTGGAATGAAGGACTGTACCTCTAGGGGGATTCACATTTGCCTTTCATAAGCACCTGGGAAACTAGAAATATGTGGCCACTGTAAACCAAATAACAACTAGAGGTTTTGTGATTTGGGGGACATAATACCATACAAGGACAAACTTGTGGTTACAACCCCTCAGTATTTGCCTCCTCCTCTGCCCTGAGCCAAGCCTGCTGTGGGGTGAGCCACTCACCAATGTAGCAGAGATCCGGGCCTTCTGGGTCCAGGCTTGGAGGAGGGCGGGGACAGGGGTCTCCTCTTAAATTATCCTCCTTGGCAACATTAGGCTTTGCTTTCTATCTCTTGACTTTGTGAGGCTCAGGAAACCAAAACTCAAACTCAAGCACACAAATGTCCTTAAAGTAAACGCAATTTCACTGGCTTCCATCCTCTACGTATCAGGGACAACATCTGGGTTTCTGCCTGAACTTATATTTTAGCCTAATAATTTCATAATGTACAACAGTTTATTACAAAGCCATATGTGTGTATTTGTGCATGTGTGATATATGTGAAGTTACAGAACAACTGATTCTTGGCATAATGTCTGAAAGATATTTCTGATGGTCAAGATAACTGTTTAAAATCAACTGGCTTGTGTCAGGAGACAGTGGAGTAAGTTCCTTTAAAGGCAGACATGTTCTGGTTGAGGCTGGATAATCACATGGCAAAAAAGCAATAGGTGCAATCTAAGAATGTGAGATTTCAACAGTTGCTATCAGACCCAAAGTACGATGACTCTATATGACACAAGAAATATGTCACAGTTATGTATAGGGAGTGATCACACCACCTTTCCTTGCCCAGAGGAATGCACAGTGAAGGAGGCATTATAATGACAGAAAAATTAAGACTTTCAGTTAATGGACGGTGACCTCAAAACAGTGAGTTCCATGAGAAAGGCTACTTTCAGACTCCTGGCTTTGCTTGGTCTAACACTTAAACTACAAAAATTCTTGTCAGCTCACATTTACTCTCCTCTTGTCTTGTATCATTAATTACAATAAATAAATAATGTGATTTTAAAGTAATTTCTTTTAACATGTCATCATTAAGGATAGAGTACTGATTTATCTCTATATGTCCATCACCAGGTAAAATGACTGGCATGTAATAAGTACTTAATAAGTGTTGGCTCAGTGGAGCTCAGTGCCCCTTGACTACAATAAGTACTTCAATTATTGTTCACTACTCTTTAAGTCAATTGGATAAAACTCACCTAGTTGCTAGTTGTACTTCTGAGAGGATTGTGTGAACTTGTTTTTACTCACTGATGGGTTTAATCCCATCAGAACAACCAATAATCAAACAGAAATAGCAAAATGTACACTTTTGTGTACATACTCAGGATCACTAAGAATGTTTAATTTGAGGATTGTATTTCAGCACTTCCCAAACCCTGCTTGTTATCCAAACATCCCAAAGTGTCTCCTCCATAAATAAGATGAAGTTCACTCCATCCCATATAAAACATAAATAATATTTATTTATATCAGTTAATAAACAACTGTTATTTCTCTTATAAACAACTCTTATTTTTCTTATAGGTTTAAAACATATGAAATTACAAAAAATCACTTTGTATGAAGAAGCTAATCAGGGAACCAGTTTGTAAAAGAACCAAAGAAAAAGGGTCTTACCTCTGCATGAGGAGTAGGGGGCAAAACCGAAGTCTCATTTTCAGTAACACTTCCAGTTGGCCCATTGTTGGGTGAACTGGGACCAGACCCTGGAGAACTGCTACTGACTGAGGATTCTGAAAAACATTGTAAAATATTTATGAACAACATACCAAGATGAACTTTAGTTACTGTGACATACAGCACTAGGCATGATTTTATTTTACTCCTAAGTGAATGACAAGTACTGTTTCACTAAACAAAAGAACTAGGGAAGTTTATGGAATGTTTCTAAAATTTCTATTACTCCCTCTTCCTTCTGTATTCACTGCAAAAACTACAACATAGTATTCAACAATTTCTAGAGAAGTAAAAAGATACAGAAATAATCATAATGAGGAAAAGAAAGAAAGAAATCTTCTCTTCCTTGCTTTTGTGTTAACTTAAAAAAATAAACAGTGATAGAGATGATGAACTTGCACACATCAGAAAAGCAAGTCATCAACACATGGAACTCAGTGCAGTTCATACTATGTTTGAAAAAAAACTGCTTAAATGCTAAGCTATAAACTACTCGTCATTGTATATGCTAATACTGTACCTTATCATATAGCGCATGCAAGTGGAATTGAATAAAGAAAATACAGTAGTATGTAAAATCTCAACCCTGCATCAATGACCTTATACAACATAATCCTTCACTTTGTACAACTTATTGTCCAGAAGATGAAACGTTGCCTAAATTTAATATGTTAAACTTCAATACCAAAAAAAGAAGCAATTCCTTTGAACAAAACTTAGATAACAACAACACAGACTATTTATTTAACTAATCTATTTCTTCTTTAGTCATAAAATTCATATACATCTCAATTTATGAAGAAACTAATATATTTACTAAACATCTAATTAAAAAGTAGAAATTTCCAATTCCTAGAAATCCAGCTGGAGAAATCATCTTATCAGGCCTTGGAAAATTACTAAGTGAGCTCTAATTAATTCCTCATCATCTTAAAATTTGTTTAGTTCAACAATTTTCATTTGCCTCATCCTTACATTGTGTAAACCCAACTCTGCACAAAACAACTAGCCTCATACTTTTCAGAGATTGAGGGTGTCTGATCTGGTTTCCACTAGCATCTTTTCTCTGTCCTACAGTCTTCTTATGCATTTTGTAGGTAAACTGTTTCTCCTACAGTGCCTACCTTTTAAGTCCTAGCAATGTGTCTTGTTATTAACCGCTCTCTCACAAATGCCACCAAATATAAAGGCTTTTGACAAATCTGTCCTCATTCTCCTAATCATTTATATAGTAACAGTTTCCACTGCCATGTTCATTATTCCATCTCACATTTCCTCCTCCTCCTCCTCCTATTCCCCCAAATGGACATTCACCTAAGTTTGTGGCCTTGTCCCTTTTCTCTTTCCTTTATCAAAGTGACTCAATATGGTGACTTTAAATGTCATTTTTAGGCTGAACATTCTCATGAAAATTTTATTTCTTGCCTTGAATGCTTCATAAATTTCAGCCTGAATTCCTATGGAATGCTGGATACTTTCAATCTCCCATGACAATGCATCCTAATATTCAATGTTTCCTGCTTGTCTCTGTATTTTATTATTCCCCTTGACGTCAACCTCACTCTCTTCTTTACCCTAAAGAGTTAGTAGGGTTTGTCCTTTATATTATCTCTCCTCTATGTCTCACTATAATCATTTTACAGTAAGTATTCATTATTCTCTCTTGAATTGTGGCAAAATTATTCCTGAGTCACTACAGAAGTCTCCCAAAACATTCTTTCAAACTCTTGCCAGAAGGATCTTACTGAGACAACTTTCACCATGTCCATCTGCTCCAAAGGGGAGCCCACTATCATCTCCTACCATTGCCCTTTCTACACAGTCACATGGAATCACATACTCTCCATAATTAACCTTCTCCCATTTCATGTCTTTTTATCCTCCTTTCTCCCACTCACTTCATTGCAGGCCAATCCCACTTGTAAACTTAAAAGTTTGTCATGTACCATCTGTGGCCCAGACAACAGGTGCTCCCAAGGTCCATACAGTATTTTCCTGCTTTCCCTCCAATCAACCAATTACTTTCAACCTTCTATTATAAGTATTTCTCTACTCAGATATGCACTGCCATTGGTGACAGAATTCTGGTCCTGCCAGTTACATATTGTAGCATTTGAACAAGTTATTAGTATTATAAAATGCTTGAACACATCATGCTCACTGCCTTTCTGTTCATATTTTTTGCTTACATTTTGATTAATTTGGTCTTTTTCATCATTGTGTTTTATCTTGATGGCTCTTCTTTTAACAAAGCAAGTGAAAATTAAAACAAAAATTCTCAACTTCCCTTATCTTTCCAGTTATAAGTATGGTTTCCCATGAAAGTCTGATTACCATCTCATTTATGTTTCCATATTTTCAATTTTTTTCCCCATTTTCTTAAAAAACTATTTCCTTAAAACTTTCTGACTTACTGATTTGAAATTCTATTGTGAAATTTGAAATTCTATTTCTATTTGAAATTCTGTTATTATATTATTTTATTTGATATTCAAACAAAAGTATTTCTTTATGTAGAAATCACTGTACTAAGCATTAAAAGTTAAGGCAGCAACTGCTGTAATAGGAGTATACAGCATCACACTGGACAGGAACTGGGAAGAGATAGCATTTACTTTCCCAGTAACACTGAGAAAAATCTTAGAGAAAGTATGATATTGAAAAAGTGTAGTTCATGAAATGGGGCAAGGGAGAAGAGAAGAGGGGTAGAAATGGCCCTGCAGGCACAGGTGTCCATGCTGAAAATTTTTTAAAAAACACAGCTTTGGGGAATCAGAGGAACAGAAGGCACTTGAATCTGAAAAAGGAAAATAGCAAGTGGTTTCCACACATCAACTGTAGTGATTTGAAAGGCGGCATGGGTTTAAGAAGAGTATACACTTAAACCCATGAAATGCGGAAGAGAGTGAAGACACAGAGGAAACAAAATGACAGCAATGGCAATTTAACTGCCATTGCACCATGGTGGCTTCTGATAGATGACTGAAAGTATTTACTATTAAGATCCAAATACAGCTCATCCAAATGTGATGAAAACTGGCAGAGAAATGGGAAAGAGGACAGGTGAAGACAGCTGTGTCTTGATAGTTCAGAGCTGCCAAAGGCATTTAGAGTAAGTGCAGCATACCACTTAAAAATATCTAGCAAAGCATCACAAGTGCTGGCTCACAGGCCAGAGATGTGTGCTCGCAAATGCACTAATTCCTCTTCAAATACACATGATTTCCTGAAATAATGTATGAAAAGGGGAGTTACTGCCTCACAAAATTAAGAAAACCCATCATATTTTAAATATAATGAAACTCAAATGAAAAAAAAATGACCAAGTCAGAGTCCTTATAAATGAGAACTAGCCATGATTCAGACAGGCTTAAAGATAAATTTTAAAGAGGGAAAAATGTGGACAAAAGTTGTAACCAAGAAGAGACTAATAGGAAAATAGAAAAGAATATGGGTATAAATATGAGGATAGATATTAAGATTATAATGTAGAAAAAGATAGCAACATGCACACTTTTCTCTTTTTGGGTTTTTCTGTTAGTGGAAATCTACACTCTCCAATTAGAAAAACCACCTATCTTCATTTACATCAGGCAATTGAGATGTTTATTGTTCTTTTACATTCATTAAAACAGATTCATTCCCCAACCTCCCAATCCCACAAAGGACCTCTATTATGAAAAATGTCTTCAGATTCTTTTTTACTTAACACATTATAATATTTCTTGAAAAAAGCCTGTGATTTCAAACTTAGAATTAAATTAGTACTAATTAGTGATTACACTGATAATGATAAACAAACATAAAATTTCATAAAAGTTTTATTTATTGTTCATTTATTTAATATTCTTAATCCCTCAAGGAAAATTTTTCCCACTGCAATCACCAATACTCTTCTGCCCATCAGAATGCCAACCTATCAGAATTAATAGGAGATAATTATTTTTTTTCTCAAACAGCCTATCATACTGTTAAGTTGCATTTGTATTCTGTACCTAAATATACTTTTCCATCTCCACTTCCACATTCTTTCCATTACCTCCCTATACTAGACACTGACATGGCCAACAGAGAGAAAGAAAATAAGTTTGTTTTCAAAACAAACTAAGGATAATATTCCAGGTAGTTATAGTGACACATACCAGTAATCCTTGCTACTCAAGAGGCTGAGGCAAGAGGATCACAAATTCCAGGCCAGTCTGGGCAACATAGGGAGACCATGTCTCAAAATAAAATGAAAGAGACTGGGAATGTAGCTCAGTGGTAGAGCACTTGGCTAGCGTGCATGAGGCCCTGGGTTTAATTCTCAGTATTGAAAAACAAAACAAACAAAAAAACTGGTCTTGGAGAACTACTCTGACTGACTACACTGGCAAAAGCACAATTTACTTTGAGAGTGGAGAAAAATGGTTGCAGATCACCACTTCTCTCTTGAGGCAACCAGAGGTAAAGACCAGGTATAATGCATGGCTCTAAGAAAGTAATTCATAAACAGTAGTCAGTAATACTTTGGCTAGCCTTTTTGGTTCTCGAATCCTTAGGTCTTCTCTCATTTCATACCAGGTCCAACTGGGACTAAGGGGGTTTGTAAGACATCAGGTTGAATTTCCTAACCTGTTCACCCCACTACTAACCAGGCAGCTAAAAAAATATGAACTCTTCCATTTGAGACTAGTGAAAATGACAGTTTCTTCCCCTTCATAAAAAGCAATATATCCCCCTCCTGCCATAAGTCCCAATTCACTAGTAAACACATAAAGTCATTTATGAGTTCTGTAAATTTGTTGAAAAGTCAAGGTCTTGCTGTTCCACATAGTTTAATTTTCCCAGATGCATTTTGTACATTCGTGTCTGAGCATGGGGGAAGTGTTCTTCTTGGACCTCCCTCTGCTTATTTCTGATCAGATTTCATTAAAAGTTATAGTCTCCTGGTTGGCATTCCCAAAATGGACTACCTGTTTCTGAGAAGAATAAGGTGGCTTTGGTATTCCCTGGGCATGCCTTGATTGACACATAGCTCTGTTTTTTCATTCATTTCCTGTTTAACACAGTTGGCGAATGCATAGCAAGGTTTACTGAACTATTTGTGAGTTTTCAATAAAATTTCCTTTCAAGAAATATTGCTCCTCACATTAACTTTTAATATGCACCATGCATATTTATTCTAAACTAGTTTTTAAAAATCCCTGCTACCAGCATTTGTTAGTGTATGACTGACCAATCCTCAATTACCTGTCACCTCAAACATTCGCTTCTTGAATGAAGTGACAACATTTCCATCCTTCCGCCTGAGTAAGGGGCTGCTTCTCCTCTCTGCCACTTTCTGTTTTAACCTGGACCGCACCTTCAAGTTGGGCTCAGAGGCTGGGGATTGAGACAAAGAAAATAGATAAAAATTAAAAAATAAAGAGCCATTTGCTCCTGTGTTTAAAGAAAAAGTCTAACCCTTTCCTTGCTCCCTTCTCATTCTCAAATTTAAAAACCCAAGCATGTACATAAGGCATTGACTCTAAAATAATTAAACAGACACATATAGTGATCATTTTTTATAAAACACGTGAAATGTTTTTCTACTTATCTAAACATTAATGTGCAAAGAGAGGAAAAAATCAGTTTTCTACTTAGTTTATCTAGTAGGATTGGGATCGTTCATGGGAAGTTTAATCACTAATCATGTTTGGGTCATGGTAAGATTTATTATACTTCATTGTCAGGCCTCTTAATTCTCTCAAGGGTGAAACTCAATAACCACAAAAGCAGTAACTTAATGTGATTTTTGAGACTTTGACCTGACTTCTGGTAATAAGAAGACACCTCTGTAGCATATAATTTATGTCTAATTCTGACTCCTGGAATATTTCTTTGTCAGTAGTTTCTAACCTAAAACCCTGGGAAAATATACTCAGTGAAATAACACCACACCAGCCAGAGTCACTGTGAATAAAACTTTCTATGTACTCATTATACCATCATCTAGAAAGGGAGACTGACCAAGTCTCAGAAGTGAAAGTCTGAAATGAGGTTACCCAAAATACATACAAATATTATTCATACTTATGCTACTATTTCTTTGGTTATGTTTTTCTAAATAGTGAAGCTACAGTTTTCATTTATTAGGTTTTTAAAATCAAATTTTAGAAGAATGGAAACATTGGATTGGGTCTCTGTAATAGAAGTTGATGATGATGATAGAAAGGGTATTTTTAATGATGATGGTGGTGACAGAAAGGGTATTTCTCATGACAACTAATATTAATATCATGCTTTCTATGTTCCAGTACTGTTATTATCAATATTAACTTGTTTGACCCTAAGAACATCCACATGGCATAGATATTGTTTATAATATGATAATACTAATAAAATAAACAAAAAACCCCAACCAAACTACAGAGGATAAGTAACTTGCCCAAGGTAACAGGGGTAAAAGTGATCTGTACCCAAGGAGACTGGTCTTTTCAAAATATTGAAGATAATGCTCCTCTACCTTTCCTTAAGAATGAACAATATAAAAATTGTAAGATAATTTTCCAAAGCACCACTATCTGAGCTGGACTTCTTAATTAGTGAAAGAACTTTTTTTTTTTTGAAGGAATTTGTACTTTTGCCAGACAAATGATATCAAAAGGGGACCTTACAATCTTTCCCCTTCTTTCACTTTCAGGCTTCAAACACTTATAATTATTTTTCTCTGTTTTTTTTTCCATTATCTGCAGTTTTATACTTGTACCGAAAATTCTTCTATTTGCTTTCTTGGAACTGGCTAAGTGAAATAAGAACTTGAAGTAAAGACTAAGATCAAATACAAAAAGGACAGCCAGTTTTTTGTTTTGTTTTGTTTTTGTTTTTGGTATGTATATGTTGGGTACCTGATTTTATGCCTGAAAATATTGAAAAGATAAAAAAGTGGAGGCCTAAAAAATATTGTAAAAGTAGAAAATAAAGAGGTGGGGAAGAGATCAGGGGCTGAGAACAAGTAGATCAGTGTGATACAGAACTGAAATGTGTCATAGTTCCTTTCATAACTTCTGGGGCTAAAAGCCCATTTTACCTATGGCCATAAGACTGAATCTCAACTACTAACACTAACTTACCCAGGCGTAAAGTAAGAAAATAGGACTGTATTAATTTACTTAGTTTTGTTTCCAGTTACACATTTATTTTAAAATTCATTTAAAATATCAATCTTAACTCTAAAAAAGCTGCAAAAAATTTTTCTTAGAAGAAAAATGAGGTACTAGGAGTCTCTCGGTCCTAACTACATTGACATCCTCTCTGCAGCTCTGCCTGTAACCCTGGGACCCAAATCACACACTTAGATATAGACAGAAATTTATGATGAAACGTAATAGATTAAATGCTACAAACTCGCTGTCCAGAGTCAGTCAGTTGCAGTGGGTGGAATAGCAAAGACAGTGCATCTTCAGGGAGCAGATGTGGGGTTGAGTCTGCACCTCATCCCTTCCCAGCTAGGGGATTCTCAGTGAGACTCCAGTACTTCCTGAGCCTGATTATTCATTTGTGAAATAAAAACTAATACTCTCCCCACTTTCACCAAGATATAGTCACCCAGTCAGAACCTGGGAAGAACTAAGATCTAGCTGAATGCGAAAGGAAAGAAAAAGCGTATGGAATTTATTTTATTAGCAGTACTGGTGATGGTTACCCAGCTAGGAATGGCTGAACCAGCACTGAATGCCAAATCTCCTGATTCTCAGTCTTGTCTTCCTTTTCCTAACACACTGCACCAGCTGGGACTCGGTGTCCACAGTCAAGACACAAAACTGATAACAGCTTGGAAAAACAGCAAATATCATTTAAACATTCAACAAGAAGCCTAGAATTTCACAGACCCTTCATAAAGAAATGATTTTCAAGTTTTGGTAGATAGCTGAACATTTGAGGAAGAGCTGAACATATTAGCTCTTCAGGAAGCAAACTCCAGAATAGGAATAAGTACTGCATTCTAGTCTTGCATCTACCATCTAATTAAAAAAAAAAAAACAAAAACACTGACCTTGAAAAATTCATAGACTCATTGAACACCTGCTCATTTATCCAAATCAGCTAAGATGATACCCACATAATGCAATCCTGGAGTTAAAGAGGTATGCAAGTAAACACTGACTCCACACATTAGCTATCTAGCTTTGAATGGATTACTCAACATCTTTAAATCCCCATTTCTCATGTTATAATGGGGATTGCTGTATCTGGATTTTCTTCATCTGCCCAACGATTCCATTTTTCTTCCTTCTCAGCACCCATGGCAACTGGTTCCCAGAAGTACACCATTCTACTCCTTTTCTGGAGTGGTTAGATTTCTTCTGGACTCAATCTACTGGCAGGATAGGCTGGTTGCAAAATGATCAAGGATCAGGGACGGAAGAGTGTATCCTGTACTCTCTCAAGTATGGTGCTCATCACTGGCCATAGCTTTGCACCCTTCCAACTGCACCTCCCTCTGGAGGCCCCTGATTCATGGCTTCAATTCTCTGGCACTCAAGAACAATTTATTCCTCTTATTCCTTTAGTCCTGGGAATAGAAGTGGCTTCCTTCTGCAGCTATTTTCTAGTTCTTCCACATCCCTCCACAGTTTCTTTAACTCTACTCACTTCATTGTAAGCAGTCCTTCATAAAAGTCTATGACCCATGCCACAGAGGCCTGTTTCTGCCAGGGCCCTGATTAATACAGTAAAATGGAGGTAGAAGTCATGGTAGAATCAAAATGTCCTGAAAGGGTAAGTCACTGGGTCTCAACTAGGGAAGAGCTTGCCCCCAAGAGATATCTGGCAATGTTTGGAGATGATTTTGGTCATGAGTATTGGGGAGCTGCCAAATAGCTTAAAATGTACAGGATTGCCTCTGCAACAAAGAATTATCTGGATCCAAATGTCAGTAGTGCCAAGTCTAAGAAACCCTGGGGTGAGCAATCAGTGAATGGCAGTTATTAATAAGTCTGTTACTCTGGGATGATTAAAGGAGATAATAACAACTGTCAGAGATCCTCAAAAAGTATCCCCAAAAGGGTAAGCAAAGATGATTAGAAATTGGAGAATGCTATATATACCTTGAAAATATTGAATATTTACATAAATTTTACTCTCAGAAAGGAATTTGAACATGTTTTTAATTTTTCTATTATTTCTATTTTAAAACTTTTATTAATGGATAATAAGTGTGCATCCTTATGGAGCATAGTGTGATGTTTTGCTACCTTTATACACTGTGAATTGATCAACTCGGGATACTTAAATAATCCCTCATCTAAAAAAGTCATGATTTCTTTTTGAGGAGAACATTCAAAATCCTTTCTGCTAACTCTTGTGGATTATAATATGATATTGTTAACTACAATTACCCTCTGTGTAATATAACACCAACACATATTCCTCCTACCTGGCTGAGACTTTGTGTAACCCTCATTCTCTGAAAACCACTATGCTGCTGTTTACTTCTATGGGTTCAGATATTTCAGACTTCACATGTAAGTGCAATCATGTGAATACCATTAATATTTCTAAAGAAAGTCAATCTAGTCACCATAATACTTGAGACATTCTGATTTTATTCATCTTCATAAATTGAAGTCATAACTTTCTAAAAACTAGGAACTACTTATATGTAAGTGCAACATTAACCTGTTTTTGCAAAATATATAATACAAAATTTCTGTAAAGAAGGGGCCCTTATCCAATGGTTTAAGGAAAAGATTCTGCCTAGATTTCAATACTGGTTTTGAGTCACCAGAGCTATCTCAGGGGGGAAAGTGAAGAATGGAATGATAGCTAGCCATCATATAGTCCTTGCAATGCTCTATAAACTTACTACTAACAGTTTCAGAAGCCCATACACCAAAGCTCAGCATGATATGTACCTAAGCCCTAGAATTAATGACCCAGTGTGCTGACTCAGTTTGCAGTTAGAGTTAGTTCCATTTTTAATGCTCTGCTCTTCCCAGAGGCTGAAGACTTCTATGCTAGGAACTTACTAATGGGATGCTAATCCTCAGAGCCCAGAAAGAGATCACTAGATGGGGAGAAGTTCTGCTTATATGTGAATGCATTTTATGGCTACTTGCACTAATTATCTTTCTATTTTTACCCCACACCCATAACCATCTATATCTCAATTAATCATAGAAACAGAGAGCACACTTTTTACTTGCATATTTAATTAAATGCATTTTTCTGCTAAAATGATAAACTTGCAAAAAAATTATTATGCATGAGACCCTGGGTTTGTAAAAAATTGATCTAGTGAAAACAACACTAAAATAAATGAGAAAACCTAAAACTTTTTATCTTCTCACTTGAAGAAAAAAATATTGAACTAAAGTCAACAAAACATGGAAAGAATGTTGCACGAACTAAAGGTATTTCAAATCTTTGTTCTCATACTGATCTGTATGGTTCAGAACAAACTTAGGGTATGAGAACAAAAATTGGGAAATAGATAGTGAAGTTAGGTAGTAGACACACAGGTTACAAAACCAGGATTCCAAGGCACAGAAAATGGCGTCCTAGACTTGTCTTTTCACTAGGATGTGTATGTGTGATAGTGTACATGAGACTGCAGTGTCATGATCTGTTCATGTAAACACACATACAAACACACAAACAACCTTTTGTAGAAGTATGCAGGCCTCTGACATAATGAGACCACAGTCTTGATTTCAATGGTAATTCTTTCATGGACTAACCATATGCCAGATAAGCTGATCAATCTGTGGATCATTTCATCATCTATAAAAAAGGAATGACATTCCTTATCAAACATCTTAGTGAAGGATTAAAGAGGTAGAACAAGTTTAGCCAACTGGTTGTCACACTGATGTTGAATAAATGCATGCTTCATACAGCCCACGTATAAGGCTAAGAAACCTAGGTTAAAACACAATTAACAAGATAAAAAATAACAAGAGGGATAGATGGCTCTGATTGGAAGACTCCTGAGCCTAGTGAATGTGATCTATAAAAACAATGAAATAGCAGTAATCCTTTTCTGAACTTTTACTTAGTGTATTTAAAAGCCTTTTTATTAATAATTGACTTTTCATATTTTCCTTACTTTTTGAATTGACTTATTTATAAATTCTACTCTATTAATTTGTTTTCTTAAATATATTGCAACACATAAATGTACTATATGGACATTATTTCTGTTCATTTTTAATCCTAGGCTATGACTATTCTTTACATCAATAATTTAGACAAAAATGTCAATACTACATATCATAGTATGTGAAAAATCTCTGTTCCTATTGGAAATGATCAAAAGGTAAAATAGAACTACTTCTCACTGTGATAAAATATTATTATTTATGTTAATACTATTTAAAACATACTATTTCCTAATACTAAGAAAGGTAAATATTCATCAAGATTAAGCACTAATGTTTCTTTACACTAAAGAATGTTAACAATATTCAACAATCCCACCTGCCATGAACATTTAGCTCTAAAAGCTACTAAATGGAGGTTCAGCCTCCACTGTCAGCTTCTGATTCCTTTAGTGGCAATGTCTATTCTTTCTGAGTATACTGGACAGCTGTTACCTCATCCACATGGGCTGTTTTTCTCAAGAGTTTCTCCTGCTATCTCCCACTCAAAGGGCTGCCTTAAAAGTTGGCATTTCAAACATTCTGTCACTTGGAACCAAACGTGAAATCTATCACTCGCTTACTCTCTGTCTCTGATGATGATTGGGCCTCCTGGAATAGGACCTGCCCCTGTCTCTCCCCTCATCTAAGCTAGCCATGCAGAAATCCATGTTCCATGTGAACTGTTCAACTGAATACACATTACAATTATGAAAGAAACTTTGGGGACAGAGTAGGAACCTTTAATCTAGTTGATCAAAAGAGATAGGCTATGCTAATTATGAGTTCCATAATTAGACAAATGCTATGTATTTTCAAAAGTAGAGTTTGGTAATAATAATGCAATAAATGTATCACAACTTATGCCTTTTTTTGGCTTGGGTAATATGAATCTTTAATGTTGTGAGTCAAGATTTTATACACTTTAATATTAAGGAGCAAAATTTCTAATCTATTTTTAATTATAACCATTTAACAATATGAAATTCATATATAAAAGTCTTTTAAAATCACTTTGGGGAAATTTTGGCTTCTAATAACTAGTCATATTTATAGAAATATATGAATGTAATTTCCTGAAGAATCCTTCAATTGAAAAATACTACTGCAAACATCTTTCCATTCTCTTACTGCAAACATACAAAAGTTTATTTGGTAAAAAAAAAAAAGTTATCCTTTTATAAAAATGGTTTTGATAAACATTACTTATATTACACAATTTACAGTGAAATCTTCTGAAAAGTGTTCATTTTGTAATCACATTTATTATTTTCTTCTGATTATCTATGCCATACATGATTGAGATGCTTAAGACTAGGACAACTGAGGACACCTTTCCAGAACATTTCCTTTGTGTTTTATTGTAAAAGAAATTGAAAATGAGAACCAAATTGTATGTGTGATTATGTGTCTCTTTCACACAATTATATATTTTAAAAAATACATGGATATAGTTCACATATTTATGAACATTTACATATAAATATATTTTATTTAAGTGTATGATAATGTTGAGTATGTAGTTGGTCTGTAGTGTTTTACTTTGAAAGACAGCACAGTGATACATATCATTGTGAATCTCTATGGCTATTCGTATTTCCTTCCATCAGTGTAAAGATGAATTTAATTTCTTGGGTTACTTTCACCTATCAGAACAATACTACTGACCAATGACATCCTCCTAGTGACTAGAAAAAATATACTAATAGGCATACATGGGAAAGAATATTCCTAAGTTACCGAAAACAGCTCAGAATAGCATGAGAAGCTAGAGTGGGGACCTGGGTAAGGGAGCATGACCCCAAGAGGACTAACAGCTCTGGGATGGCATTTCCCTGCACCACCCAGGATGCCAGAACAGGGGCCCCTGGAGCTCAAAGCCCATGACAGAACATTCAGATGCCTCAACCTAACAGTGGTATTATCTGCCAAGCAGTTTCTTAGTGATCAGCTGGCTTAGGTGGCTCTTGGTAAAACACATTTAGTGAGTGAATGAATGAATGCAAAAAGTGCTAGTCAACACTGCCCTTTTAAAAAAACTGGGACAAGGAGTGAATTATGGTTCTATTCAAAATTTTTGGACATTTTGCATACAATCTACCATTTTTAACAGGTAAATATAGTTTAATCAAGCAATATGATTCTGGACAGAAACAAATTATAAGTTGTAAAATATTTAGTTATTTTTATAGTTAAAACTAAAACCTTCTGTTGACCTGATTTTATTGTTTAATTAAATTCAATAAACAGCTATGAAATAATTATGAGAACCAAGGCTTCAAATTTCATGAAGAATGGAAGCATATTTAATTATATTCCATTGTTGTTTTTAAGCATCAAAGCAATGCCTATTATACGGCATAAACCCACTAGTTATTTCAAGAAAGGAGGAGTTGAAGGATGGGGAAAAGGGTGTGTGAAATGCTCAGGCATCTGCCTCAGAGATAAGGTGGACAGCTTTACTGCTAATGCCTAGGAAGAGTGAACATCAGCCTGTGATAAGTATAAGCAGAACGCTGTGGCTGTAAAGAAGAGCTTCATTTGCTTTAAAGGATGATGCCCCAGGGCTGAGTGAGATGCTGACAGATAACAGTGGGAGGGGAGTACAGTGCTAAGCAAAGGGAACAACCATATCCCACACCCTAGGGAGGATGCCCACAATTTTGAGAAATGAGGACTAGACATGGTGCTGGGAAAAGGAATATCAAATAAAAATATATACACTTAATATGTCTTTAAATCCCCTCTCTTTTTGGCTCTTTCTCTCAATATATAGTACATGCTTAAATCTTTCACATTCAAATAGACACAGATCTTACATTCTATTTCCTGCATTTGAATTTTAATTCAAGTCAAGCTTTATTTTTTAAGTAGCTTTGTACTTGCCACCATCATTTCCTGAACCTCAAGACACTACAATGTGGTTCAAGTACTCACTGAATCACTGAAACTACTATATTGCAGAGAGTGCTCAGAACAGTGAACACTGTAATAGATTTTTTTTGTCTGCTCTCAGTACCTAATAACTACATAGGTTCATGATAGCTGTCAATAAAATTATTTTAAAGGAATAAATGCATGTTTATAAATGTATCCAAACATGAAAGGAAACTTACATTAAAAGTCTGGATTAAAAATGTTGAGAAGTAGCTGAACTTCTTCTTTTTAAATGCCTAAGAATTTTGTGATGCTGAATGTTATGGCAAGAGGTCTTATAGATCAGATGTGGAATGCAGAAGGAATTTCATTTTTCTGGCAAGCATCACAAATACCATGCTTTGGAGTCAAGGGAATCCATATCCCACACAGCTTAAAACGCCTTCATATGCTAATTCTTTTATGCTTTAATTTTTCAAATACAAAGTTTTTTTTTTAATTTTCCCACATAACATACATACTATTTTAAATAAAATGTTAAAAATAATCCTATTTGTGGATGTAAACTCCTATTGTAGTCCATATATTTATATCTACATGAGAAAGTTATTAAGTGCCTATTATGAGCTCTTTGAAGATGCTAGGGATACAATACCAAATAAGCTATATTTTCCTCAAGGTTTGCTAAACTGAGTAGAGAATTTTACTTTTAATACAGAAATTCATGCACAGAAGTGTGTCCAGGTATATTTGGGCATATATACTTGTCATAAAGAACACAATGAATATTGGAGACGAAGGGACCAAGTAAAGCTTAACAGAGGGGGAGCATGTGTCAGCTGAGCATTTAGAGATGACCCAAAGAAAAAAACATTTACTTTGTTTTCTAAATTCAAGGAGCATTTGGAAAACCAGGTGTTAAATAACTTGTGTGAGCGCAAAACAGAAACATTTGTCCATGAACTTCCAGTTCAGTAGCTCTAGGACCTCTATAAGGTGGTGGAGGCAAGAGAGAAGGCTAGGGAGGCGGAAGAGGTTGTGCTTGCCATGGAAGAACTTGTCTTGTATGTTACAGAAGAGAACGTAAAAGTAAATGTTTTTTAAATAAGAGGATAGGAAGACTAGAATTAAATTTTAAAAGATAAAGGGCTTAATGGACAAATGTATATGAAACCAGAGAAAGGTCAGTAACTGAGGATTGAAATAAAGGGATTGAAATAAATGGGAATGAATTAAAACAGTAGGCCTGATTAAAAAAAAAAAGGAGGTGTCAGAACAAACTTTATCTGATAAGATAAAGGAGAACTAGGAGCTTGATGCAGCTCCCATGTTTCTGGATTAGGTCACCATGAAGGGAATCACATCATTCTGCTTAGTTCAGGTGGCTTTCTGGTCAATCTTGTCATAGACACATATTTTTAACAATCCATTTTGCTACTTAGAATGCTCCGTCTCTTTTTTTTTTTTATTGTTGGTCGTTCAAAACATTACATAGTTCTTAATACATCATATTTCACAGTTTGATAAGAGACAGATTAACCCACTTGAATCCGTCTCTTAATTTTAAGTCTTCAGGTGCAATCACTAGTCTGCTTGGCTCTTGGAAAGCCCTCTGACATTAGGTGTCCTCCGTAGCAGTGCCCACAACAAAGGATGAGCACTACCTTTCTACCAACAGGTATCTGTCCTCTGCCCAGATACCACCTCATCTCTTGCTCTTTTCCCCTTTCAAAACCCTTCTAAGTCCTTAAGGAGGTTATTATTATTTATTTTCCTTTGTAAATTTTGACTTTATAAGCTTTGTGGTTTTGGAATGTTCTCGGTCATTCAGTTCTGCCTCAATGGAATCTGCAGCTTTATTCCACCATAAATCATGACTTTTCCTTTTAGTGTGTATTTATAAGGAAACACTATTATCTCTTTAAAACTATATAAAAGGCAAAATTTCATCTCTGGATTTATTCAAGTCCCACAGAACCCTTTTCCAGAGACTTTTTGTTAAACACCTTCTATGTAGTCTACATTCTCTAGATGATTTGGGATGAAGATGAAGAAACTTCAAAAGTATTTCAAATAAAATGGTCAACTGGTAGTATGACCAAGTATACTATAGAAAATTTCATAATAAAAACTCTAAGCAGTTGGATTAGGAAGAATAATATTCCAACCCAAAGATGTCTATGTGCTACTCCTCATAACTTGTGAACTGACTGGTTCCAGGATACCTCCCCTCCCCTACATCATGGACACTGAAGTCTTGGATGCTCAAGTCCCTCATATAAAATGGCATTACATTTGAATGTAACCTGTGCATATCCTTCCACAGACTTTAAATCATCTCTAGAGTACTTATAACAGATACAATGCAAATGCTATGTAAATACTTATTATACCATATACTGTTTAGGGAATAATGTAAATGCTTTGTAAATAATGATACAAATGCTATGCAATATAATAAATAATATATATTGTAATAAATAATGTAAATGCTATATAGATACTTGTATACTGTTTAGGGAATAATGACAAAGAAAAAAGAGTCATGTTCATTCAGTACAGGCATTTTTTAAAAATATTTTTGATCCCCAGTTAGTTGAATCTGCATATGTGGAACCTGAGGATACAGAGGGCTGACTATATGTCACTTTACGTGCTCCAAGGGGAATTGAAGATGGATCTAAGATTGCTTATCAGCTGACTTAAAGATAAGGAGATTAAACGAGTGGGCCCAATGGCAATCACAAGGGTCCTTTTAAAATATAAAAGAGAGAAGCAGTGATACAGCTTGAGAAAACTTAGACTGATTATTATTGGCACTGAAAATGGAAAGCATCCACAGCAAGAGAATGCAGCAGCTCCCAGAAGCTGGGAAAGGTGGGAAAATGGATTTGCCCCTGAGACTCCAGAGAGGTGTACAACATAGCTGACACCCTGACATTAGCACAGTGAGACCCATTTTGGACTTCAAACTTCTAAAATGGAAGGTAATATGCATTGCTTTCACTGTGTTTGTGGTAATTTATTAAAGCACCCAAAGGGAACCAATAGAGACAACTAATGAATTCCCAAATTGGCACTGTTTTGGAAATCTGAAGATTCTGAAATACTGGTTTTAAATAAATTTGGTTTTATTGTGCTGTTTTGTACCTTATTTTTAAGGTGATAAAGAAGGATATCAAAGAGAACTATTAATAATATATGCCCATAACCAAGAGTGTTGGGATAATAATTTAAAATTAATTTTATTTCTTTATCACACTTAAGTTTCTACAAAGGTAAAGACTTTAATATACTTATTTGAAAAAAAAATTTAACAGTTTTAAAAGAAAGGCAAAAAGGATAATTTTTCCTCTTAAATCTTTCTGTGAAAGTTTAAGAGTTATTTATTGTAACCTTAAAAAACTGAGAGTACTTTGTACCTAATTAAATAACCATGATAAGCAAAGAATTTCCAAGTCTTGAGTGGGAACATTTTCCTTTTCTTTTTCTTTAGATTCCAGTTGAGGTATTAAATTATTAAGCCAAAAACTCTATGATAAAGACTATTTTTCAGAACAATTTCCCTTTTTAGTTCAATGTAAATAAAAGAGGAGGAGAACCAATTTAAACCTCTAATTAGTTTCAAATTGTAGTTAATTAAAATATTTTTGCTTTTATATAAGATCTTTATGGCATGAGATACAATCCCAGGCTCCTACAACTTAATCAGCTAAATATAAAATGTAACCTTCCATCTGGTAAATCAATTTAACAGACATAATTGTGCCCCACCATAACTCAATAAGACACTGAGGAAAACCATTGAAATGCTATTTCCTTTTCTTTAGAAGAGAATTATGTACAATTTCAGCATGCTTTGCCTTTCTAAAAGTTAAAGTCAACAGGGAGGTATCACTCTCCTTCACATGAGTTTCCCATGAGAAAATCAACAGCAAAGTATAAAGCTTGTGCTGTTATTCATGAAACACTCCATAATGCTAAGTTGGCTTTAACCAGAACATATTATTTGGCAGCTAAAACCTTTAATTAGAGTTGTGGTTTGAACAGATTTTCACTGAATTTATGTTCTGTAGGGGCTCAAAGAACAACTTTGTTTTTCTAACCAGTTTATTCTATTTCAGGTGGTTTAAATGTACTTGAGCGAGTGGTGGAAAAAAATGAGAATGTTGTTCTGATTCTTATTTTGTTGGCTTTAATTATGATTCGCCATTTCTTAAGGAGTACTAAGCATCCAACAAGAGAAGGAAAATGCGACACTCCTTTCAAGAAATATTTCCTGAGTACTTGCTCTGTGTATTTATACTAGGCATTATGGAAGGAAAAAAAAAATCAAGACGATTCCTTCTTAAGGGAAAAAAAAGCAAGTGGAGAAATATGTTGGCCTGATGATAGACTGGACAAGAGGAGACAGAAGGTGAGAGGGTCAGACTTGAGTCTTAAGGTGGAGGCTGCAAGATTGGCATTAGCAGAATGGGGAAATCAGGAAGAGAAGAAATTCCTGAGGTGGAAGATGGGTGTCGACTTCTATGCCTATTTAGGACATCTTAGAAACACTCTGTGCAGTCTACAAAAGGGCTGACAGGTAGAGATGTGGATTTAGACCTCATAAAAATAACTTAAGGGAAAAAGATGAACATTGTCCTGATCAGGGTTCATATAACAGGTGAGAAACCTGAGTTAGGCCTTAACATTAGAAATACTGACCTATCAGAATGGATAAGAACTAACATCATTAGATAGTGATGATAATTAAAACAGAAAAATGAAAACAACAGAAGAAGGCATGATTAAACTTGAAGATCCCATGTTTCATGGCCTACAGATGTGATGCATGCCTTAGTAGAAAACAGAGGGGGAAAAACAGATGAATGCAAGCACAGCATACAAAACTAAAACTCCAAGGAGCATGGGGTGATCAACTGGTTAAAAGCTACGGAGGGAAGGAATGTAGAAAGAGAAGGAGGGAGGGAGGGAAGAAGGGAGAAAAGAAGGAAAGAAGGAAAAGCCTGAGAAAAATTCCACTGAAAATGATTTGGGAATCCCTGGTGTCCTTTGAAAATATTGACTTAGAAGAGACAAAAGAACTGCATTGGATAATATAGATTTCTACAACATCATAACCTAGCACAGAATTATTTTGGAATAGATGCTAAATAAACATTATTCAGAACCCAATCATATTATACGTGATGATAAAAATAGGCTCAGAGTCTGATAACTAAAGAAAAAAGAAAACAATTATAGCAACATCACAGGGTGGTCCATCTAAATATTTTTTTTTTATTTTTTAAAATTCACTTTTCAGGAGAGGGCTGGATTTTGAGGGTTTGGAAGCAATATTAAAGGAGCCTGTTAATTGCTAAACCCAGAAGACACTGTATTAAGGGGATAATTGCACAAAGTCTATTGGAAACAGACTCTGAGTAACTTGAAATCAAAGACTGTCTCTTAATCAGCTCTGTGCGCTCAGAGTGACCACAACCTCTGGCCCAGAGTAAGTGCCGAATAAAAGTTTGTTCCCATTTCCTTTTTCTCCTGTCTCATTTAGCAAGACTGAATGGGGCCACTGTGAAAACTATTTCTTTCTTTGCAATAGCTTGAATTAGAAGATTAGTAATGAAACTCTGGGAAGAATGACAAAAATAAATGACTGATCATAATATTTTCAGTCCCTTCCAATCTTCATTCTTTGAAGCAGCCCAAAGGCAAAATATACTCAATGTCAGAGGAAGAAGTCTCATTGATCACCACCTAAATCCCTGAGCTGCTTTTCAGTTCTTACTCACCTTTATTTTCCTTCTAGTTCTAAGTTAAAAATATACAATTTCTTAGACTACGCCCTTGAATATAATTTCTACCAATACGGTTCAAAAGTACTTTTCTAGTCAGTCTAAAGTTTCACCTTTTAACATTGACAATTTTTAAAAACTCAAAGAGCGACTGTAAACATAAACTTCCTGATTTTTGCCTTTTACATTCTCCTTTTAGAATCTGGACCTTAAGAGGTAAGGCCAAGAGTCATGAGGTTCCCTTATGTAGCAGCATCTCCATTCCTGCCTCTGTATTTTCCTGTGGCCTTATGTCTTGCATCTCTGAAATTTTCCCAGTATAGCTTCTGTACTTATTTTTAAGCAAATGAAAGGTATTATAATGTTATCAATGCTGTCCTTGAAATATCCAACACTTTATTTCTCTTCCTGCCTCCTGTTGCAGAGTTCACCACTGAATTCTACATCTCATCTTCTTTTCCTACCCTGAATTTCTCTGGAAATCTTTTCAAGACTCTAACATTGCTGTGCTTATACCTTATGTCCTCTTCACCTCCCCATCTCTCCACCACCACAAGCTCCTCTCTCTCTCTCTCTCTCTCTCTCTCCCCACCCCACCTTTTCTCTCCCCCCTCTCTCCTTCCCTCCCTCTCTCTTTCTCTCTCCTCTCTCTCTCCCCTCTCTCCTCCTCCATCCCTCTCATCTTTCTTTTCTGTACAGCTCATAAAATCATTATATTTGCAACACATAAGCACACTAATTCTTGGAGAGAGATAAATATTATTCTAATAATGAATCCAAAGGGAAGTTACTTGACATGTATGCATATGCAATAGTAATGGAAAACATAATGGATCTGTCTGTACCCACATTAATAAAAGCTGGAGAAATATTCTTCATGTTTTTCTTACAACTGTAAGTGAATAACATAATGAGTCCACAGTCTTCTATTCCCCTATACAAATGTACCAGATTTGGAAAATAATTTATTTGTGTATAGAAACTGCAAACTGACATATTTTGGTACTAATTTCACATTTCCAGTTCTCAGAATTCTGTCACTGATCAACAAATTAGTTCTTATACTTATTTGTGACAAACATTTGGAAATCCCAACTTTCAATGATGATATTATGCTTTTAGAATAGTTTATTTGGAAAAAAGTTAAATATTTAGATGCAGAAAGAACATATCAATTTGTGGTTTTTGAATAATTTCCTTTCAATGGAAAAATGTTTGTCACAATTGGCCTTACAATGAAATGAATAGCCCAAACTAGCATGCTATTTCTAAAACATTTTGAACATTACTCATTATTGGACTGAAGTTAACTTGCAAATAGTACAACCTAATTGTTATAAATTTCTACTTTTACTGGGATGGATGCAATGCAGTACTCTGATTTTAGTAAAATTGCCTTTTTCAATGATACTAGATATGGGTTATTTCTGAACAAAGCATAAAGGTTAAGGGACCAGATTCTGAAATAAAATTCCTGTCTTCAGACATGGCACTGTACATGCTGCTTTGGTAAATAAAATGAAAACTGAGCAAAATTATTAAACCTCTCTGTGATTGTTCTCTTATCTATAAAACTATAAAAATTAATGAAATATATTTTGGATATTACTGTATGGCATAACGTATGCAGGGTATAACATTCAGAACAACGACTGGCACATAGTGTCCAATGTTATCTGTTTCTAATATGTAAACATAGCTGGTTGTTAATTCTCTTCAAAAGTATTACTTAACAAATATATTTAAAATGTATGCATTATCCCTGCTAGTTGTGATCTCAAAACCCAGTGATTATCTATTTACTCCTCACTGAATATCACATGAAAGTAGTTTGCTGCATTTTTATCAGTGTTTTACAGGTGGAAAAATGCAATATCTGAGCAGGTAAACCACTATCAACATCTAATTAGTTATTATGTTCCTCTTAACATTATATTCACCATTCCTAAAACATGGTCTATAATCACAAATGTCTCAGTGCATTTCTATGGCAAATATAGTATTTGTTTTATAACCTTACATGATCACCTTCTGTAATATTTCACAGCAGGGTGGATTTGACAGAAATTTATTGTGTTCTTATCAACATTTTAAATAAAATAAATTGAAAAGACTTTACAGGAAAAAAAAAGACTATTATAAATTTTGCTTTGTTTTGTTTTCAGATATTTGTGTGTATTTACGTTGTGCATGAATTGGCCATAGCCAAAAACATTTTTTGAAAGACAAAGATATATTCACATGAAAATTGTTTGATTCCTATCATGGAAGCTACAAAACTAAAACTGAGTAAATGTCATTATTACAGAGGAGGCAAGGGCAAATTAAGGGAACTCAATTGTAAAAGATTCTAACATCACAGCTTCAGTCAAGGAAGGTAGAGAATTGGGGAATGTTTCCTGTAAGTTGTAATACTTAAAATGGCGTTTGAAGAATGAGCAGGCAATTTGGATCTGAAGAGTTCACTGAGGAAAAAACCAAAGCATGAGTGAAAAATCACACAAACTTTTCAGTAAGAGAGTTACCAGAGTCAGAACTGCCCTTTGGAAGGCTGAATGCTGGTTAGAGTTTCACTCATTCTACAATGAGAGTCATAATCAACTCTATCCAAACTTCCAGAACGGACAGGTAAAACAGATTCTTTCTTCCCCTCTACCCCCAAGGCCTCCAAGTGAAAGAGTCCTGAGAACTGGAGAAAAGAATACTTGTTTTTGGTGTTCTTGTAAAGCTATGAAGAGTAAGTCTGGGCTGTTCTGCATTATGCTCTCCTTAATTTGAAGAATGCATTCATCATTGTGTACAAAGACTAGCAGAAACCAGACCAGAACTCATATTTCTAATATGAACATTTGAACACAATGAACTCGCATTATCTAAGCATCTAGGCACTTAGAAGAATGTAGTTCAGTGAAAACCTCCCAATACCCTCCACCTTTCAAAGGAAACTGGTTCGTATTTGGTTCTTGCTCCTTAAAAATAAAAGAGCCTGAAAAACAGAATTCTTCTCAGACATTATTTCTTCTCTGGGTAATGTGATTTAGAATGCTTCTAAGGAAGGTCATGCCCAAATCCAAAGGGAAGAGTTTGCTATGACTGATGAGTAAACTCTTCTCAGTGATCTCTGCTACAGGGGTTCCTGCCTTGGTCTATATCTGTGTTGTCCTGTTTGACAGTCACTAGCCATGTGTGGCTATTTAAATTTAGATTTAAATTAACTCAAAGTAGTCAACAAAAATTAAACTTCTAAATCGTACTAGCCACAATTCAGTTGCTCAATGTCTAATGGCAACATGTAGCTAATGGTTACTAAATTGGGCAGAACCAATAGAGAACTTTACCATCACCACAGAAAATTCTACTAGGAAGAACTAGTCTATGGTATTTTCAAGGAAAAGCATATGTATAATTACACCAGCCAATGAAATCTCTTTGAGAATTTTCTTAAGCAAAATACCCAAAAATATTAAAATAGAAGTTGCAGAATAAACACACCGAAAGTTTAGAACAGGAAAAAAAATATCAGCACCTTAATGTCTTCTTTTCTGTATTCTTCAGATGGATCTTTGCTTTAACTCAAGAATGCTGATGATCTGTACATCTGAAGTACTTTCCCAAGAAGGGAGGTGGTTCAAATGCTAATACATTAATGTCCAATCAACCTATTAGAAACCGACTCCATATGCTTCATTGTGAAGACTGTGAGCTCCTTAATGTCAAAATTCTTTTGTAATCTGATTTCTTTCTTACTCAGTACTAAGGCCCAATGCAAAGTGTGTTTTATCAAATAAGGAATGAAGAGGTAACAAATACCCTCTTCAAGGATACCTTTTGCCACCTATTGATAAATTAAAAAAAAGGATAAAAACAACATGAAATTTGATACCTAACAATTGACATATAATTGCTAGTGTTTTATAGGAATAGTTATAATGACATGAGAATGAAAATAAGGGGTATTATGGTTTGGTTATTAAACATCTCTTGAAAAGCTGATGGGCTAAAATAACACAGGAATGTCAGAGGTAAAATGATTATAAGAGCTATAACCTCATCATTGGATTCATTAATTTGATGGATTAATAATTTGGATGAACAACGGGGTGGTAAATGTTGGCAGGTGGACCACAGCTGGAGAAGTAGCTCACTGAAGGCATGGCCTTGGAGATCATATTTTGTCACTGGATCCTTGATTTCCTCTCTCTCTGCTTCCTACTTGCTACAAGCTCAACAATTTTCTTTCACCATGCCCTTCTACCTTGAAGTTCTGACTCACCTTGGACCTGCAGCAATGAAGTCAGCCGACAATGTCTGAGACCTCTAAAACTGAGAACTATGAGGCCCACATCAATTTTCCATATTCTAAGTTGTTCTCATTGGGAATTTTAGTCAGAGTGACAGAAAGCTGACTAACATTAAGAGGAGAGTCAGAATAAAGGATTTATGAAAAACAACACTTGAATTTATTTTGCATGTGGAAAGGTAGGATAAAAAAGCAATCAGTATAAATAGCTGAATAAAAATCTTTACTCTCTTTAGAAGAGGCTATAAAGCAAATAATCTATAAAAGAGGGAGTTGGTGGACATAAAGAAAGATAAGGCCTTTGATGAAAAATTTTGCATGCCTTGATAAACTGTTATTATGTACTGGTTTAAATACTAAGGTTCTTGAACAAGCAGATAGCAGTCCACCTCCTCACCCTCAGGTATCTTTGTCACAAAGGACATTTTAATTTCAAAGGAACTGGGTGAATAAAAATTTAAGGAGAATATAATCTCACAAACTTTATTATTTATTTGTGTCACGCTTTAATTTTTCTCATTAGCTATGTCTAGGGACCCGTAAGTGCGTATATTTGCAGGAATATTTCCCCAGTGTTTCAAGTTCTACAGTTGTGAATATTTCAAATGAGGAGTCATTTTTCAATCATCTTCATGGTTGTATAACAGATGGCTAAATGCTTTTAAAAGTCTTAATTATTATTTTTTGCCAATTTATCATTCCAGTCTTATCTAAAATGTCCTGCCTGTTTCTAATTGAGCATTTTATGGGGAGAGAAAAATGTGTCATTGGACTTTGCTACAGTTAACTATTATGATGAATTTGAGATATAATCACACATATGTACAATTTTTTATTTCTTACTTAAATATTCTTCAAATCATCAATATTTTCTTATATACTGGTCATGAAGACAAATGATATATTTTCTTCTTATACATAATCTTAGGTACCATTTGGTGATTTTCATTTAAATAAGAAATCTGAGATCTACAATCATGAAGTGATATGGTCAGGTTAGATGCCAGGGTTAAGAACAGAACCCAAGTCTCCTCTTTCCTGTCAATTATTTTACATTGCACTATATGGCTAATGTTAATGATTTTTATCACTAATGCTGCACCATTTTTCTCAGCAACTCATACTGGCAACATACATACTGAAACTGCTGCATGTCAGGCACTTGGCAAGACACTTTCAAGTAGTAAGTTTATTGCCCTACAAGGTAATCATTTTTCACACTTGATATTTGAAAACTAAATTAAGCTCAAGTATAACTTATAGCTCTAAGCCAAGCTAGAATTCTCAGCCATGTCTATCTAATGCTAAATTTTGAGATTCTTTTCACAATTGATACTTAAACTAGACTGTAATTACTTATCACAATAATCACATATACAATCAACATCTCACTTATTGAACTGTAAAGTTCAAATAATTTTGTTCATGGATTCTAATCTAACCATAAATTTTTTTAAAAAAAAAATTAATTATAGATGGATGCAATACCTTCATTTTATTTATTTATGTGGTGCTGAGGATCAAACCCAGTGCCCTACACATGCGAGGCAAGTACTCTACTACCGAGCCACAACCCCAGCCCATTAACCATAAATTTTGAATTAAAAAAATTCTTAGAAACATTAATTTCTGTTATGTTTGATTGTAAAATGAAAAAGTATATAATATAAATTTGTTTTCTTTATCAAAGGAAAATATTCTATCCTAAACCACTTAAATCTTCAGGAAATTTTATGGTATTTAATCAATTATAAAATGTATGATTACCTATAGTACCACTTTTAAAAAATATTACTAGTTCACTTATAAACATCATCCACTAGATCCATTCAGATTTTAGACACATTTTAAAGAAATAAGCATCTTAAAACTGATAAAATATGATATTTTAAATTAATTTTTAAAACTGAAATTATTAAACCTATCAAACACCATCATTCGAAAAGTAAATTATCCGGTAAAAAATTAGACCTTATTTTTAAAAGGAGATGAAAATTCTAATATTTGGAGGATCAAATACTGTTTTGATTTTATTACCTTCTAAAATTTAGTGGGGCGGGTATTATGAGAAAAATCCAGACATACAAAGATAAAAAGTCCTTACAATTCCCAAATATTGCTTAGTTTATATTCTGTTCCAACAAAATATTTTATCAAACTTACTGTCAAAGCAACAAAACTCAATGGACTGTTGATTTCTATTAAGAAGTGACACATAAAAGAAAATTTAGAATTTTTAAAAATCACATAATTAAACAAAAAACTTTAGCATGAAATTTAACATTCCTTCCAAAACATGACAAAATTATCTTAGTCTGTTCTCTCCCTCAATTTTTAGCCTATGGTCTTGTTAATCATGACCAAGAGTCAATCACTGATATAAATCTTTTTAAAAAAATCTATAATCATTTATTTGTGAGAAAAATACTGTGTAAATATGAATTTGTCACTTCAAAAAATTGAAAACTGAGTGTTTGAAAATTTATTTTCAATTTACTATAGATTTTAAATTCAATGGCAAATTTCTGCTTTTATGCCCAACATGTAAAGATCTTGAAAGTCTTAATCTCATCCTAACAACAAATACAAAGGTGAACAGAGTAAAATGAAAATGATTTTCTTATAACTATCAGAGAATTAAGGCTTCAGGATGAAATGATACCATAAAAATCTAGAGATAATGCACAATATGTAAATTCACAGCCTGTCTCATCATCCTGGGAGCAGAAGGCACTGGAGTCAGTAACTAATAGGAATACCTAAACAGCACATTTGATGAGTTGCTGGAGGTACAAACTTTTGGAAGCTGACAGTAGAGCAGTGTGTGAGTTAAAAATTTAAGGGTCCATCTCAGGGAGATCCTATAGTTTCATCGTCCCCCCCCCCCCAGGGACCCAACTAGGTTCTCTGAGTGAAGATTAGAGAAAAAAAAACCCAATTTTTAAAATAAGGGTAGGATACAGGGGCATTAGCAGCAAGAAAAGAAGGTATTCTGAAATATGCCCATGGCAAAAGTAAAAATTTTGATACATATACAGAGCATTTTTTATAACAAAAGCTTTGGGATAGAGATGTAGGTCAGTAGTTGAGCAACCACCAACCACCTAACATGTAGGAACACTGGTTTCAATCTCCAGTATGCAAAACGAAAAAGGAAAAAAAAGAAAGAAAGAAACATAACAATAGCCTTCTTTCCAAGGGAAAATATTTTACAGAAACTCTCTGACCTGGGATTGGCAACTAGCCAATCTCAGCCTTCTATAGCCTTCCTTTATCACTGCAAGGCAGGGAAAAAAATTGGTAAGAAATCTTTCTGGGAATCACAGGACATGAAATTAGGCCCATTAAAATATGAGATGTGAACACAAGTTTACAGAACACTTCTGGACAGCACCTTACCACCACATCATCAGTATAAGAACGGTGGATTAGAATTGAGAGAGTTGAAGGACACAGACTCTATTTAAGAAAAAATTGTTAGGAAACTCCAAGACAAGAGGGGAAAGAAAAAAGAAGTAAGAAAATTGAAGCCTCTGACATCTGCAGCTACAACAAATATTAAATAGAACACAGTTCCAGCCAGATTAACATAAAACCTCACACCAAAAGCATAATTATGCACTTTCTAAATTCTAATATATCATTCCAGCTTTCAACAAAATTACAAAGCATGCTAAAAGTCAAGGGAAACACAGTTTGAACAGCCAAAGCAAACACAGCCTCGACTCAGATATGACACAGACTTTGGAATTACTGGATAAATAACTTAAAGTTACTATGAGTAATATGTTAAAGGCTCCAAAGTAAAAATTCGATGGTATACCACAACAGATGTGTAATGAAACAGAGAAATGGAGATGGACACTCTAAGAAAGAATAAAATGGGATACTAGAAATGAAAAGCACAGTAACCAATATGAAGAATATCATCATGGACTGGAAATTACTGAGAAAAGAATCAATGACCTGAGACGTGTCAATAGAAACTTCCCAAACTAAAAGGCTTAAAAAATGTTTACATAAAACATAATGACCCCAAATTTCAGTACAATTACAAAAAGTATAACTAACAAATAATGGGAATACCAGAATATCAAGAAAGGAAGAGAAGAAAGGAGATTAATTTGGCAACAGTAGCTGGGAATTACCCAAAATTAATGACAGATACCAATACAGGAGTCTCAGAGAACATGAAGCAGGATAAATATAATAAACTGAACATGTAGGCATATTGTTTTCAAACTACAGAAAAACCAAAGAAGCCAAAGAGGAGTAAGGACCTTTTATCTAGTAGCAAAATTAGAATTACAAAAAAGAGGTGCAAAAATAAGAATTATATTATATTTTGTGTCAGAAATCAAGCAATTAAAAAGAGAGTGCAGTCAAGTGTTGAAACCATTGTAAGAAAAAAACACATCTAGAAATCTGTATTCTGTAAAATTATCCTTCAAACATCAAATTAAAAAAAAAAAAAGACTTTTTCAAACAAAAGAAAACTGAGGGTAGACTTGCCTTGCAAAAATGTTAAGTTTTTCAAGAAGAAAGAAATGGATATAGGTCAAAAACTTTGACCTATATTTAAAAAAATGTATGAAGGCAAAATATTTTTTCGATTTGTATTATCTTGTCTTACCCCTCCTTTCCTCTTATATGTCATTATGTATAACCCTGAGGATCGCCTTCCATTTCGGGGGGATAGTAGAGAATAGGACAGACAGCAGAATACATCAGACACTAGAAAGGCAATTTGTCAATCAATGGAAGGGTAACTGATGTGATACAGCAGTCTGTATACGGGGTAAAATTGGGAGTTCATAACCCACTTGAATCAAACTGTGAAATATGATGTATTAAGAACTATGTAATGTTTTGAATGACCAACAATAAAAAAAATAAATAAATAAATAAAATATTTTTGTAAAAAAAAATATTTTATGTTTCACATTATTAACTGATGTAATAGAGAACATGGAGGTTAAATGGGTAATAAAGCAATATTATGAATAACCTTTTGTTCTTTAAAATCAGATAAAATTAATCATTCTTTTGAAAAATGTAAACTACTAAAACATACTCAGTAGAGGTAAATAATATGAATAGGTCTATATCTAATGAAATAAACTGAATCAATAACTAATAACTCTCAAGAAAGATAGTAAACATTTAAAGGATAAAGAGTATCAAAACTATCCCAGAACAATTTTGGGGGGAATACTTTAGCTCATTCTATGAGGTTGGCATTATTATACTACCAAAATCAGATAGACATTATAGGAATAGATATCTTTCTATCTGCATATTTCTCATGAATATAGATAAAAAAAATCTTCAATAAAGTATTATCAACTCAAATATAACAATATGCAAAAAATATTATGGAACAAAAGCAAATGCAATTTATTCCAGGCATATGAGGCTGGTTCAATGTCTGCAAATGGGTTCATGTAATCTATTGCATCAACCAATTGAAAAAAAATCACGTGGTTATATTTGTGTGTGGGAGGTGGGGCAGGGTGTAATGCTGGAGACTGAACCCAGGGCCTTGTGCATGCAAGGCAAGCAAGCAATCTACCAACTGAGCTACTTCCCCAGCCCACAAGGTCATATTGGTATTAAAAAAAGTACTTAAGAAAATCCAATTCATGATACTCTGGGAAACTAGAAATGAAGAAAACTCCCCATTTTGATAAAGAACATGCATACACAATCTACAGCTAACCTCAAACTTATTTGGTGAAAAAAAAAAAAAAAGATGCTGCTTGCTAAGACTGATAACAAGGCAAGGCTATCCCCTTCTTACCTCTTGTATTTGACATTATTCTGAATGTCCAAGTTAATGCAATGAAACATGAAAAATAAACAGAATGTATACAGAGTGAAAATAAAGAAATAAAACCATGTTTGTTCACAAATCACATGATCATTAGTGTAGAAACATCTCAACACACCAACAGCAACAACACTGCTAAAACCAATGAACTATTTATGACGAGTTTGCATGATACAATGTTTTTGTTTTTAGTGCCAGGGGTTGAAATCCAGAGTCTCACATAAGCTAACACACAGAACTACACTCCTAGCAAAATATAAAGTTAATATTAAAAAGTTAATTGCCTTCCTATATACCAGCAATAAACTATTGAAATTTGAAATTAAAACACAATAACACTAATAATAATAATAATACCCCAAAACAAAATAGTTAAGAACAAATCTAATAAATATATAGAATTAAAATGAAGAAAAAAATAAAACTTTGAAGAAACCCAAGGAATTCTAAATAAAAAAGATTATTTGCATTCATGGGATAGAACTCAATAAGTTCAGATGAAAATCTTCCCTACTTGACATATAAATTCAATATAACCTCAGTAAAAATCCCAGTAAGTTATTTGGTAGCTATAAACAAAAAGATTCTAATATGGAAATGCAAAATACAGATGAGCCAACTCACTAGCAAAGAAGAGCTCCAAGACAATAGTAACTGACTATAAAAACTACCTTAGCTGGGCGGAGTGGCAAATGCCTATAATTCCAGCAGCTCTGGAGGCTGAGACAGGAGGATTGCGAGTTCAAAGCCAGCCTCAGCAAAAGCAAAGTGTTAAGCAATTCAGTGAGACCCTGTCTCTAAATAAAAATACAAAATAGAGCTGGGGATGTGGCTCAGTGGTCAAGTGGCCCTGAGTTCAATCCTCAGAACCAAAAAAATAAATAAATAAAAATAAAAAGAACTACCCTAGGGGCTGGGGTTGTGACTCAGCAGTAGAGCGCTCACCTGGCACGTGCGGAGTGCTGGGTTCAACCCTCAGCACCACATAAAAATAAAATAAAGTTATTGTGTCTAAGTCCAACTACAACTAAAAGACAAAATATTTTTTTTAAAAAAAACTACCCTAAAGCTTCAGTGATCAAGACAATGTGTTATTGGCAAAGCAAGGACAAACAACCAATAGAACAAAATAGAGTCCAGAAATAATCCCACACAAATGCAGCCAAATACCCTTTGACAAAGTAGCTAAGCAATTCACTGGAAAATAGATGGAAGCCCTTTTGACAATAATTGCAGGTGATGTTAGGTCTTCATATGCAAAGTAATGGATCTAAACAAAGACCTTACGTATTTCACTAAAATTAACTCAACATGGATCTAAATGTAAAGTACAAAACTGCAAAATTTTTATTATGCGCAAGTTGCACGTAGCTTAATAAGACAGCATAAGAGAAAATCTAGGTGACCATGGGTTTGACAGTAAGTTCTTGGATGTAAAGTTAAAGGCATAATCTACACATGATAATGCTGATACATTTAACTTTGTTAAAATTAGAATCTTTTTTGCTGTGAAAGGCACCAATAACTGAGTTAAGACAATCACAGATTAGAGAAATTTGTAAAATGCTGAATCTGACAAGTTTAGTAGTTTTATACAAAAAACTAAACATAGTCTTACCATAAGATCCAGCTAACATGCTCCTACATATTTACCCAATTGAGTTAAAAACATGTTCACAAAAAATGCTACATATTTATATAAGCTTTATTCAGAGTTACCACAATTTGGAAGCAACCAAAATGTCCTTCAATAGGCAACCGTATAAATGAATTGTGGTTCAGCCACACATGGAATATTATTCAGAGATAAATAAGCTTCAAGCCAGAAAAATACAAGGAAGAATCTTAAATGCATATTGCTAAGTAAAAAATAGTCAGTCTGAAAAGTCCACGTATGGTATGATTCTAACTTTATGATATGATTCTGACTACATAATATTCTGCAAAATGATAGAGACAATTAAAAGATTACTAGTTACCAGGGGTTGGGTGTGGGGAGGGATAACCAGGTAAAGCACAAAGCACAGGGAATTTTTAAGATCGTGAAACTATTTTGCATTATACTCTAATGGTGGTGTTTCAGTCAGCTTTTTTAATGCTATGACCAAAAGACTTGATGAGAACAATTTTAAAGGAGGAAAGAGTATTTGGCACTCAGTTTCAGAGGTCTCAGTCCATACACAGCTGGCTCCATAGCTCTAGGCCCTCAGTGAGGTAGAACGTCATGGCAAAAGAGTATGGTGGAGGGAAGCAGCTCAGAACATGGCAGTCAGAAAGCAGAGAGAAAGAGATTGCTCCTTTCACCACAGAGAAAACATAAACTCCAAAAGCATGCCCCCCAATGATCCACCTCCCCAGCCACACCCTGCCTGCCTACAGTTACTACCTACTTAACCCCTATCAGGGTATTAATGCATTGATAATGTTAAGGCTCTCATAACCCAATCATTTCACCTCTAAACTTTCTTACATGATTCACACCTGAGCTTCGGGAGGGATACCTAACATCCAAACCATAAGGTGATATTTTGCATTATTAACCACTGAACTTTACAACAGAGTAAACCTTAATGTAAACTGTGGACTGCATTAATAATAATCTGTTAATAGTGGTTCATACCTCCAATGTATTCAGAGTAGAAGGGGGGTGGTCAAACAAAGGAACTTTGTACTATCTGCTCTATCTTTCTATAAATCTAAAACTGTTGTAAAAAGTCAATTAGTTTCAAAAAGAAGTGAAGAAGAAATTAAAATTCAGTTTGGCCCTTGTAAGCACAGAGCATCAATTAGAGCTCCTCATATGGTAAAGAAATGCAACAAGCTGCTGCTACTTTTGGACACCACACTAGGATCTGAAATGCCAAGGAATATGCAAAATCAAAAACCTTTATTCCTATTTTGACATTAGCCTTGCAAGTTGCGCATAGCTTAAAAAAGAAAATGTTTATCACTTTGTCCTCAGGTTTCTTGTTTTATCATAAAAGGTGAAGGAACAGAAGATCTTAAAATGACCTTCCACAACAAAAAGGGATTTAGTTTTGACATAATGAAAATAAATGAAACTGAAATCCCTTAGTAACTACAACCAAAAATCAAGACTAAGCACTCGAGGAGTGGGGGAGAGAAGAATAGAAGTTCAGTGGATGAGACAAAGGAGAATGAAGGGAAGGGAAGGGAGATGGGAATAGGAAAGAAGGCAGAATAAATCAGATATAACTTTCCTATGTTCATAAATGAATATACCATAAATGAAACTCCACATCATGTACAACCACAAGAATGGGATCCTAATTAGGATAAAAGACTCCTTTAATGGATAATTTTTTGAAATACACTCTGCTGTCATGTATATCTAAAAATAATAATTTAAAAAATAATAATAATAAAATAAAATAAAGAATAAGCATTTCCTAAATCCTAGGCGTGGTCCTCAGTGCTCTACCTGAATACACGCAGCTGAGTCCTCAAGTTAACTGTATCAATCAAGTGCAACCATTCTCCCTACTTTATGACCAGGGAAGCAAAGTCCAGAGATGCTACATCATCCAGGCTTGAGGATCCGAATTTCAAACTGGCACATGTGGATTCAAAGTCTTTGTTATGGTGCCACACTTCTTCTCAGTTCTGGGAAAACCGGTATAAAAGTTACATGAGGAGGATATTTCATTGCAACAATGTGGCTAATACTAGAACACATGAAAATGCTCCAGTGTTTGTCAATCTGAGGTAAGATTCTGAGCAAGTATTTTTGTAAGCCTAAGTGCTAAGTTACTGCAATCTTGGAAGAACTGTGTGCATGTACGTGTGTCACTTGACCATGTGTTTGTGTACTATGAGAAAGGCAAAGAGAGGAGAAAGAGAGGGGGAAGGGGGGAGGGAGAAAGGAAGAGAAAAAGAGAGATCATAAGGCTTTTAAAAATTTCCTTGTGTTCACTTTGGATTATAATAACTTGAATAGGTCACCAAGGTACCACAACATAACTGCTGACTCTATACCAAGGGGAGATTTATAAAGCTATATATCTCATCTCTGCCTCCTTTCCAATTTACTCAGTGTGGAAAATGCCATTGGCCTTCCAAAACCTTAACTTATGTTTGGACCCCTTCCATCTTAGAGTCTTATTCTAGTGTTGCTGACTATTAAAATGAATATTTCAGTAGGGCTGGAACAGTCTTATTAGTCCAAGCCAAGCTTTATATGACTTGTGCACTTTAAGAGGTTAATCTACCCAGCCAGCTTGCTTTGTTCAGAAGTATTAAATGGAAAGACTGTAACATTCAAAGAAAGGCAAAGTTCACTGGGTAAGCCCTCAATAGTATAATGGAGCATAAAACCTCCAGAAATTTTTACCATAATATTTTATGAAACATATGCACACACTCATTGGAACAGAATCCACATTAAATGGTTTTGAAGGTCAGCTCAAAGTCACCACATATTCAGTATCTCTGTGAGAAACAGGCACTATTTAAAAAGTGCCTGGATCCAGAAGCTTCCATTCCCTACTTTGAAGTTTATTATCTGTCCATCAGTGTGTTATATAAGGAGGGAAAAGTCACCTACTGTAACAATAGTACTATTTTCAGCCAAAGTCTAAAGTTCAGTAAAATATTCCAAATTTCCCTATCAACACATCCTTGTATTATGAACAAAAGGAATCACAGAGTGTAATTCTAGAAGGAAGTGCTACTTTAAGTGTGGGCAAAAAATATAAAAATTAAAATAGTTGTTATTCTCTACTTCAAAATCAATTATATAAAGCTTTGATGTTCACTGTTGTAAAGGAATAAAAAACACTTAATTCCCACATTTAAAAGTAAACTAAGAATCAGCATGATTAGAGCCAACTATTATTACTATTCTGATGTTTCTAAAATGGGATTCTAAGGGCAACTATGGTTCTCCTAAGGGGAAGGAAGTAAAGGTCCACTTTACAAGACAAAGGTCAGATTTCTGCAGGCAAATGAGACTTCTATAGTTGACTGTTCCTGAGTTGTCACTGGGGGTGGAGGGACTAAAAGGTCAAGAGAGGTTCCAAATTGTGCTCACAGCTTAAGGGACACCCCTGGGGCCACCTTAATCAATTTAAGGTCATTAGGAATTTTCTTTCTCTGGTTCCAGTTTTCCTCTCTTAAATCTTATTAATATGCATAGGTAAATCAGTACTGATGTTGATTTAAAAGAAATTAAATGTATTTAGTATTATATGCTGATCAAAAGATAGACTTAAAAGAGGTTGTTGGGTGTATTCTAAGACTGAATTCAATGAAATCCAAGTAGAAAACAGAAGTGGTAATCTAGTTCCAACAGCAAAGAATGATTATATAATAACTGTTCTGGTATTTTGCTATATGATCTATGATACTCCTATGGAGTTTATTTATTTATTTTTTATTTTTTGTCGTACTGGTGATGGAACCCAGAGCCTCACACATACTAGGCAAATGCTCTATCACTGAACTACATCTTCAGCCCCATAGATGCAATGTAATATAAGACAGCATCTCACAAATGTTATTACCTTCAACAGTTTCCCCAATCACCACCTGCCTCATTATGGTAAAATTTAATAGTTTACCTTTTAATAATGATTTATGAATCACTGAAATACTACAAATGATTTAGTAAAAGTACTGTTTGACAATATTCCAATGCTCTTCTATTGAGCACAAATACATATCTAAATTTTCTCACAACAAAATTGGCAATAACCCAAATGTATTAAATTTCTAAGACTTGGAAGATTTCTGCCTATTTGTAATTAATGAAGGGTATCTCTAAGTATTTTAGATAGATAGCGTGTAGAAAACATCTGTATTTAATTATTTCATACTTTTCTTAAACAAGACAATGGGAATTGAATTAGGAATATTTTGAAACCCCTATAGAGATATTAAAGTATTAACGGCTGTTCAAGAACTTTATTGCTACAATGCTTGAAAATGTTTAGTTTTACAGATCAACAGCCTGACACTTCATAAATATCAGATTTTCAATATAAAAGGAAGAAACTTGAAATACCGGACAAATACAGAAAATATATTATTCGAAAGAGCCAAGGATTTTCACTATTACTATATATCAAATAAACAGGCACAGAAAAGGTCTTGCACATTTGCAAAGATTTCAATAAGAGTGTGTAACATATATCCTGATCAGAATTTCTCTTGAATTTTGCTGTGAGCTGAGAATTTCAATGAGAATAAATTAACAGCTTGCTATTCATTCTTCAGAGAGGAAAAACTATAACCTGTTCTCATGGAAACAGAGACAAAGTATGTGTTTTTAGTACTTATCCCTAAGTTTTGAAAAAGATCAGATTTTCTTTCTGGATGCTTACTAGTCCCAAATGCCACTTCTTTTCAAAGACAGTGTCAGCTCTGCAGTCAGTTTTCAATCTCCCAGTGGTAAGAATATATTCAAAGGCTGTGTGCTCAGCAGGACAGAAGTCTTTCTCTGTGAATGTAACTGTATCACTCATCAGTAACCTGCCATAAGGGGACTCAGTATTTTCTTTCCTTTTAGTGATTCTTTGGGCTCTTGCATGCCAGTGACTCCCTGAGACCTGGGGCAATATTCACAAAATCTTTGTCCCTAGCTCCTCCACAAGATACTGGTGCAACTAAATGTAAAGGTTGTAGATCAAAGTCCCCACATTCTAAGTCACATGTCCTTTAGGAATCAATTTTCATAAACTATATTCCATGTTTTTGAAATATATAGAGGCTACTCTTTACTTTTTTCCTTTTATCCCAGAGAAGTTTATTTATGAGAAAGGCAATAGGATTTGTTGATAATAGTGAGAAATACTGATACAATATGTAAAACGCAGTCATTCATGAGTCTGTGTAGGCTTCCATAGAAGTATTTTACTACACCTCTCAACTCAGAAACACTAAATCCTTTAGGCTACAAAAATAAAAAGGCACAGTTTGCTTTGTGACATGTATGACATGTAACCATTCTTTCCCAGTATCTGGAAGAATATGAGCTACATTGTGGGTAATACATTTTTATTCATGATTGATTTATTTTTTAGATCTTCATTATGCTATAGGTAAATTATATGACAGAAAATAGCTTCAATATATGTTTTTACAATCCACATCCTCTTTAATTACTCAAAACTTCTTGGAGAATGAATATAAATATTTGAAATCATTATTACTCCATAGATTTTATATACAGAAATCTATACTTTTTAAAGTAGTCCTGAATAAAATACAACAGACTAAACTATCCTTTATGAAAACTTTTCAGATAAATTATGGATATAAATTTTTTAAAATGACAACTGCCTTATCTAAAAACTGTATTTGGCAAACATCATAAGATTTAGAACAGAATGTATACAAATGCTACTTTTCTGTATATCTAAATAATGTTTAAATATACTTTTTATAGTGTATATCCAAATAATGTTTAAATATACTTTTTATAGTGATAAGAGCACATAACACATTAAGTATACACATCTCAGAAAGCTCACAAAGGAGAAGAAGATGGGAAAACAAACATAGCCCTTAGAGCTACATAGAATTTTACTAAATTCTAAATACAAGCTTTATTACGCCAGTTCCCCTAAATAAATTTTAATATAACTATATGATATAATTAGGTCCAAATTCTTGTTCTCAGTTCTTCAATCTGTGAGACATTAGGCAAGTCACTTACTCAGGAAGGTATCCTTGGCCTTACCTGTTTTCACCACATAAGCAGTTAAAGTTAAAAACATACTTTTTCAGGCAAAATAAAATTTTTATACCCATTTTTGTAGAAAATCATTGAGGCTCAGGAGAAAAATAGTGGAGGCAATTAAAGGGCTTCACTAATGGAAAATAGTTAAATTTTCTGAGGGATCAAATTTCTATTTTCTATTACTCTAGTCTTCATTGTAAATACAAAAATATTTGGCTAACAATCAAAAATGATTGCCTTTTAAATTTAAAAAAAAGTTGCTGTGATGATATAGTGAATCAAGTGATGGATAAATAGGCAGGGAAGTATGTGTCTCTGTGTGTGATTCTGTGTGTGGGACTGTTTGTGTTTGCATGTGCACCCAACCATGTTAGCATGTTTGTGTGTACTGGGTGCAGGGGAAGGGAGGTATTTAATACCTATAGTTCAAACCCTTTGATTTTCCTCTATAAGTGACCAAATAAAACAACCAGTAAGTTATGGAAGAGCAAGTGGGTTTGTGTTAAGTCAACTTACCAGTTTTTCGAAGGGGAAAATCGTCCTTGGTATCTTGTGCTCCTGGTAATGTGTATTTGTAGGATGGAGATGTTCCACTTAGGGGCGGAGAGCTTTGATCCAATGATGTGTGGTGGGCAGCCCTGCAAAAGACAAAGAAGGTTCACCATTGACGCTGGAGTTTTTACTGCATGTTGGTCAGCAATAATCAGTTGCACATGCTGTACACGCGCCTCAGCTGTGTTTATGTTCCTTTTTCCTAGTGTATACAAACCACAGCTTCATGTAACCACGTTCACTATAGCATTATGTTATAGAGTAACCCAGGATGCCTAAGAATGCCCACTGTGTGTTTGGTCATACAGTCACATAGAAAAGCTCACCTCACTAAAAAGAAGAATTTACCAAATGCCAGAGGTTTTGATAATCTGAGATTACTGTGCATGTTTTCTTAAGTGTCATACTAGTGGGAAAAAAACAATCATTGTCTGGATCCCTTTTTACTCATCAATGTAGAACAACCAAGGTATAGACATATACAAGGAGTTCTTTAAAAATAGCTATTAGATAGCACATTCAAGTACTTGAAGATGACTTCTTTAGTGACAATACACTGTCAAAAGTCTCAGGTCTCTTGAGTTCCAGAGGTGTGGCATGGAGACCACATTCTTCCTCAATATGAAACTAAATTTTAAAAATACTTTTCTTTCCTGGGTGACTACACTGAAAAATATGCAACTGTGCTACTGGAGAGTGCTTCATAGGACTGAAACAAACCACCTCGCCGATATTTACCTTTATAATTGTTATACACAATGAAAACAATGAACAGGGCATAGCACCATTATCACAATGGTTGTTCTATCAGTACTATTTACTTGAATATTCTTAAGAATTGGTTGTTTTAAGGATATTTCATCTACCTATAACTGGAAAAAATGGTATTAAATTCATATTCACAGATTAATGATTTGTGGTTATCTGGAGGTGGACCCTACTGAAGTTCAATTAAATAAGACAGAATTGCTAAATAACATGTGAGAGCCACATTTAATATATTCAAGAGAACAGCCAAAGAATTTGCAGTTGAGAATTATTTGCATGAGGTTGTTTCTAAGTAAAAAATAGCATTATCTTTTCTTAAAACAGGCTTTAATTTTAAGGGACATATGAATTAATTATAAATTATGAATGCAATTTTGGCTAACAATTGTATTTCTTTTAAAATGCTTTGGGATGCTGATTAAATATCTGAAAACTTCAGTAGGCAGTTTCTCAAGTTAACTGACATGCATGTGATTATAAAAACCATTAAAATGCGTAAAACATTCTGGAATCTGCCTGTTACTTTTTATTCAGGATGCACAAAAGGGTAGATACCTATAAAATAGACTTATAATAATTGTATAAAAACATCTCCTGGGATGCTTGCAATTTCCATATAATAGAGTAATTGAGTATTTACTTCCTATCCTTGATGATGTGAGCAATTAAAAAATATGTTCATTTAAAATCCTATGGTCATTCAGTAAACACATTTATGAGAGAAGTGAAACCATTGTCTATTAATCTATTAATCCTAATTCGATTTGCCTTTCAATATTTGCTCTGTTTACCACATCCTTCATATTTTATAGAAAAAGAATTATATATTACATAATATCTCTTTACCGGACTTGGGAAAATACAATTCCATAAAAACTCAAATACCACAGGGCACTATGTTGTCCGTGTATGTGTCAGAAGACATACACTGGAAAGAAATGAGGTGTAGTGGGCAGGGGTAAACTACTCACTCACTGAAGACTTAAGATTTATTTATTTAACTACCTCCCTTCTCTTCCTTTCCTTTTCCTTCTTTCCCTTCCTTCCTTATTATATTTTTGAGTCAAAAATCATCTGGACTTCTAAATATAGCCATCACTTCCATTTCATATCAATCTAAGCAAAATAAAATAAAATCACAATCTGACAAATCTTTAGATATGTAGATATCGGATGTACCACTTGAGAACAGAAAGATTAAAAATACAAATTCATTTCTAGGTCCCACCGCATTTGTCAGTTATTTGTTCAACAAAGAAAAAAATATATTTCTTTGTCCTCAAGATGACAAACGCTAATATTTGTTAAGCACTGCTCTCGGTTATGAGTAACTTTATCACCTTATTACATAGGACCTTCCCAGGAACTCTAGAAGGCAGGTACTATTATTATCCTCTTTTTATGGAGAAGGAAACTGATCCTTAGAGAATTCAAGGAACTTGCCCAGAGCCACACAGCTGAGAAATGGCAGGCCCAGGATTTGCGCCCTGCTCAGCTAAATACAGAACCTGTGCTCTTTACCCCTGAGAATGAAAATAGCCAAACACTGAACATACGTGTACCAGAGCTTGGGATGGCGGCTCACGGAATGATTTTTTCCATTAGTTGGAGTGTCTTTCGTTGCTGATTTACTCAACAGGAATTCTTGAAGCTTCTGCTTTACTTCTGTACTTGCCACTGCCCCTGAAACACACACACACACACACACACACAGAGAGAGAGAGAGAGAGAGAGAGAGAAACAGATGTTGATTGTGAATCTTGTCCTCTCATGCATCTAGAATATTTAACAATGATTAAGAAGTAACATCACTGGTCATAGGATATAAAGTTTTCCTATTAAAATAAGAAACCAGGATCTAAATAGGCTTTAGAAAATGGCACGGCGATACTTTGCAACTTATTAGTTAAACTGCCAATTTCCAAAAGACCTTCAATGAGTTCTTTAATTGCTTTTGCAGAAAGGGGATTCCTGGAATTAATATTAATGTCTTTTTAAGTTTAAAAAACACTGCTGAGGAACAAAACACTGTGTTTTAAAAATCAAGATTCTTGGGGGACCATATCAGATCCCTTAAATACATTAAAATGATCTTTTCTGGGTTTATAGTTTGAAAAACTTAACATTTTTAAAAACCCCTTTGAGCATTAAACAAATAAATATTGCTGACAATTCAGTTCAAGTCATCATATTTAAACCTTGCTACGACCTGAGTTTGAACTGACCTAATATGGGGAATTATTTGGATTTGTCTCCCTCTTGTGGACGGAACGTTTTCAAATGTGCTGTCTTAAATCTTTCCAAAGTCTGAGTATTCAGAAATTAAATGGAGGCTAGATGTGGCTTGCGGAGCAATGCTTAATTACTTGGCCAGGAGGAAAGAAATAATGAGGCTATGTGGAAGCAACTTTGTTATTAAACAGAATGGTTTATACAAGACTGCTTTAGTATGACATTATATTTAAGGTCCCAAATAACAAAAATATCATCTTTCCACTGTTAACGTTTCCTTCTATGATACCCTGCAGACTGAATAGAGAGCTGATATACGAATGTCACAGCTTTACACTTGAGTCTATAATTTATTATCTTAATTAAACACTGGCAGTTTTGATAATTTTAATTCCACTGTTTATCAGGCTTCTTTACAAATGATGATCAGTTCAAGGTGAGGGAAGAGAGTCCATCTTTTACCCTGATGCCTCTTACTTTCTCGTCCTCTATCTTTGCCTCTGAGAGGAGGAAGCTGCTGTTCTCTGCGATGCCTCTCTACTTCCTGTTCTTGCCTCTGCTGCTCCAGTTTCTGCTCCTTTTCTAGGAGTTCTTGTTGCTGTTTTATGGCTAGAAGTTCCTGTTGCAACTTGCGAGAAGAGAAAGACATGAGAGTGTGCAATTTCTTTAAGCTTTGTAGTCAACGTTGACTGGTCAAAAGTGAAATGTTATGAGCTTTTGGAACTTGTTTGTCATTAGTTCATAGTTTTACCCACTCTTTTTGAAAAGCATCAAAATCTGAAGGCAAGCAACTAAATGTCAAGATGGTCTTATTATCACTGACAGATACGGTTTTTAGCTAACTCCGTTCCCTGTGTCTCCTTATCAAAGATAATTACCAAATCCACTCATATATTTTAGTTTATGTTGATTAAATCTTTAGTTTTCTGACAAACTCCCTTTGTACTTACGAAATATACAAACAGGCAAGTGCAGGGACTGCCTAGAAGTCTGTTTCACAAAGTCTCTCACATTATAAATAAATAACCTAAATCTTCAGTTCTTAACCTAAGAAATGATGTGAAAATCAAGGTGAATAAAATGGTGAGATATGAGTCAATTGGGGGAAATATACCTGAAATAGAATGAAGGCTGAAAATGTCAAAACCTTACAGAAAATTTTCTCAATAGACTAAGGCAATCTGCGTGTCCATAATAGGTTCATCTTTCAAAATAGCAGAAGTCCCTAGACTTTCATATAGCACTTAAAAAGGTTTAGATGAGAGACACTGGTTAAGATGAAATCACTTCCATGAAACTATAGTCTAATGCACTATTATTTGGCTTTCTGAGTTCCATGAATTCACTTCTAAATAATGAATAACATGAATATGAAATATTCCTAATAGTTATCTCAAGATGTCAGCTTACTTTCAGGCTGAGAAATTTATATCTATGAAGAATAGTAAATGTGCCCACTGAGGAATTACTAGACTCTCTGAATTCTACTTAGCCTCCAACATTACTAGTATAAGACCTGACAAGTTACTAAACTACTCAGAGCCTCAGTTCCTCATAAGTGAGATAGAGAACAGTCTTCCTCATATTTCATATTCATAATGCATACAAATTTAGTTTTTTGGTTTGAACCATATTAGTTTTCATTATTACTATTTGTAACTTTTGACACTAATGAAAGTATATTTTTATATTAGATTAGTACCTAAACCTCTGAATTTTATACTGAAAAGTTATAGAACAAAAACAAAAAACCTCTATGAAACGGCATCAGGGTCACTCAGGAATAACAGAAAAGCAAGTGTGCAGGTCAACCATGATAGCCTTGTCACTAGCAAAGAACAAGGTTAGAAGCAGTTCTGGTTACTCTTCATATTAAAATGTTTCATTGTGGCTTAAAAAAATCACTCTGATTACACTGTTTCAATGTTACTTCTACATAGATATTAGGATTGGTCACATTGATTCAGTGCTTCATCCAAAGCCCCAGTGTATCTAAACTTCAATCTTTCTTAGGAGTATAGAAAAGCACACAGTCTCATTACCATAGCTACTATTCACTACAAAGATTGCATGAAAGAGGTTTAAAAAATAGAAAGAAATAAAGACTTCACCCATCTATTTCCAGATGTTCTGACCCCTGAGCAAGGCAGGGTGATTTAGGAGCTGTGGGGGTAGACAAGGCAAGACTATAGTTCTTGGAACAACTACTTTCTGGCTGTGTAGTTTTGGAAAATTACATGATTTACCTCTACCTCAGCTTACTAGGTGGAAAAATGGGATAAGAGAAACCAAACTCAACAGATGTTGATTATTAAAGAAGCAAGAGAGTTAAAAAGGTGCATATTTAAAGCTCATGGACTGTATCTTCCTCATGCAAGTAAAATCTTAATGAGAATTAAAACTATTAACTTTTAGCCTTACCCATAAAAAGAAACAAAATGAAATAAAAAGTTAGAAAGTAAATAACTTCCTAATCTTAGAAGGAAATTTTAAATATGTCTTTAGCTTCTGAGAAAAATAATGCATTAATTTGGAAATCACTTTAAAGGCCAAATTTTCCTTTTGGCTTTCTCATAATCCTTATTCTCTTAAGAGCTCTTTTCCAACATTTTCCAGATGTCAATAAACCTATACTGTATCATTTTGTTTATGCCACAGAATCAATTATCTACTTTCTACTATTAGTTTTTGAGTAAAGTTAAATAATAAGCTATTTTCCAAAAATTATACTAATCTTCTGACTACAAAAGGCACCAAATAAAAATGAAAAGTAGAAACTTAAAGACAAGCAACTAATATGCTAATGACTTATTGGCATTACGCTGTATTCAGGGAAACATGACTCATAGAGAAGTAAAATGAACTACACAGTTCCTTCACCAACTAGGTGGAGAGTACAAATCTTCCTCATGCATCACTTCTAACCTAACACATCTGGGAGGACTAAGGAAAGAGATCAAGGCGTCAATGTTCCCATTATTATTTCAAAGTCAAATCAAAACAATACTTTGGCATTCATTCAAAAATAAGTTCATAAACAGAATAAAGTTTACTCATATTTTAAAATACAGCCCTGAACTACAGATTCCATAAGGGACCCAAAAGTAAATTCTTACTCTTACTTTTAAGGTATCTTCTATATCAATAATATAAAAGAGTTCTTTTGGTAAAGTTCATTAGTAAAAGAAAAAGTTATATTTTGTATCAGATATTTGAGTCTTTCTTAAAATAAAGATAGATAATATAGACCTCCAGGCTAAGGAAATACCCTAAGGAAACACAGGGACGGAGATAGTATTCGATCTTCCCAGCCACTGGAATATTAACTTGGTAAAATTATATTATATTTGCAAAGATTAGTTACCTATACCAACCTCACATCAGTGGTACCTGATATGCAAGCAAAAGATTAAGTTCCTAGAATACAGAATGACAAAATATAATACAGAATTCATTATATTAATAAATTAATATATGTTGAAATCATCTTTGAAGGACTTAGATATAAAAATAAAATTTTATCATAAATATATGCTATTTTATATTATTGTCATAATAAGTTCAAGACAAATATTTACTTCATCAAATTTAAAGATCCTTGCTTTTAAAAGTCTTTGTCAAATAGTTGAAAAACATGAATAAAGTATTTCTATCTGAAGATACAAAAAAAATGAATACATGGTTACATCAATAATAATCTGATAATAGGCCATTGTGAAAATAATTCTGGGATAGGATATGGATATATTTCTTTGGGGATAATCTAAACAACCCAAATCATAAAATGTCTACTCTCCTCAAAATTCAATAAGTTTTTATCTACAATCCTACATAAACATTAAAATATTTTCACCAGTTTGTCCATATAAAACACCCTTGAGGGGCTTGGATATAATGGCATGGTGGCAGAGAGATTGCCTAGCATGTCACATGCAAAGCTCTCATTTCAAGCCCCAGTACTGAAAAAAAAGTCCTCTCAGTTCATATAAGGTGACTAATTTATCCTTTCTGGTAAACTGTTTATGCAGATTCTATATAAATATAAAATGGGTCTTTCCAAGTTCATGGTTCTTGATGGTAAGAAGATGGGACAAATGAACATATTGGAGAGAATCTAAATGTGAGGGGCAAGTTGGGAAGTTACTATTCATTAGGAGTGATTCTCTTAAGCGAAAGGATAAGAGTGGTAGAAATCTCTCTATTAAGCAAAGCAGGTTTTTAGCAGGTACTTACCCAAGGTTTTTACTAATACAACACAAATTACCTTCAAGCCATATATCCATGTCTTAATCACAGAGAAACTTCCCCCTCCGTTCTCCCATGGGTACTTCTCGTGCCCATGTATGTCATGGTGCAGATTCCCCGACTAAGATCAGAGACAAAAGAAACATTTGCTACCTTGATGTGTTCCTGAAGCTGGGCCTGGTGTTGCCGGGTCAAGTTCTCATGCTGTTTCTGAAACTCTGCTATCAGGAGTTGCTTCTGGATTTGTTGCTGCTGCTGGATAAGAAGTAACTCCTGCTGCAGTTGCTTTTCACGGACAACAGGGTCCACCACAGGCATCATCATCCTGAGGTCTGTCCTTAAGTCTAAAGGCGAAATGGGCTCCAGACCCACTGGAACCTCTGACTTCACATCCACTAGAAAATGAGGGAAAAAAAGGGGGGGAGGGATTAATACAATAATTTGGAAACAAGCAAAAAATAAGATACTATACTATATCCCGTATAACAAGTCTTAGGTCAATGATTCTAGTCATTTCTTTATAATCACGATAGAAAGGCTTTTGTATGTCAGTTTTGATAAATGGACCATGTGCTAACTTTCATTCAGTATTTTGTACTCTGCCCTGAATCTTCTGCACTTCTCTTGTTGTTCAACAAGATGAGTTCACTGGTATCAAAGTTGTTCATAAAATTTCTCAACTAGACCACTTAAAAAATATTAAGTCAACTTGGGACCAAGAAATAAGACAACATTAAGAGAAAGATGTCATATATCAAGAAAGATATTCTACAACAAATCAATATGTGCATTTATGAACTTTTCTAAAATTAGAGTCAGAAAGACATTCGACCATAAAAAAGTAAAACTTGTAATATATTTACAGGGATATCGGGCCTAGCAAAAAAAAAAAAAACCAAAAAAAAAAACACAGATCTATAAGACAAATGTGGGAAATGTCAATTGACCATAAAAATGATGCAAATGGGTGGCCAAAGACAAACACCATGGAGTGAAAGTGGTCAGGTTTCTAAGTGCCAGTCTTTAAGTAGTAATCATCTGTATCTCCATAACCTCATTTCTGAAATAAACAAAGCAGAAGTATAAGGAAACTGAAAGTTATAATTAATTAAACCACCCACCGAAGGAAGAAAGATCTGCTGATCTAAGGATAACTATAAAAGATAATATTTAAATTGATGAAAATCAAATGAGATAATGCATGTAAAGTGCTCAGTACAACTTCTAATAGATAAGAATGTTGCTTCCTAACAGTAAAGCAAGAACGCTCACTCACTGGGTGATGTCCAGAGGCATTGGCTGTTTATGCCTAGTGTCCATTCTGATTGGTCATGAAATATTTTGAGTATGATTCTATCCCACAGGAATCAGGAGAGATTTATAATTAAATGAGACAAATTAAAGACAGTAGGGATTTTGGAATGGAAACTGGATGTTATGTCTCTTTTGAAAGAAGTGAACTACTATTCGGATCCAACCAATTATTCACAGGGAAAATATTCAAACCCAATATACACATTAAGATAACCAAATTTTTAATTGAAAATTTTTTCAAAAAAGTAAGCATTCTGGGAGCTTAACAAAATCCTTCTATAATCCAACTCTAATATGAAGGCTGCTAGTTTTCAATTTCTGCTCTAAACTCTTAAATATCTATTCTCATTTTTCCAGCTGTGCAACCCTGAGGATGTTATTGACTTCTCTAGGTATCAGTACCTTAAAATGAGATATCTACAATAATAGTAACAATCAGGTTGTTAAAAGGCTCAAGTTAGATCACTCATTCATAAAACTTATAGCTTATAGGACATTTCTCAATAAAAATTTTGGTTTTGCTTTTTAAAATTATATTAAAATGGCAATATCTTACATATTATAATAAATCAATATAAGAAAAAATAGTAAAAAATGGTATTATTTCTATTAAATATTAGAAAATGAATACACTAACACTTCTAGAAAAAGAAAAGCACACAGTGTAGCAAGTGAAAAATTACCTTCACTAGTGAAGAAATTAGAATTATAAAAAAATATAGCATAAATATTCAATTATCATATATGATTCATGTATATGTATACATCTGTGTGCATATAACACACCATTGTACAGTGCAAGGCTGTGACCAAATCATTTATTGCAAATGGTGCTGCCAATTGATATAAAAGTTCTGCAAAATCAATTTGATGATATGTGTCAAGAGTTATCAAATATTTCTGCCATTTGATTCAGATTTCCCACCTCTTGAAATATATTTTACAGAAATAATACTAACGGAGAAAAAAGGACATGTTCAATGACATATTGTTTACTGCAGTATTATTTTTATCAAAAATTGAAATCCCCAACTACAAGAAAATGTTAAAGTAAAATATGTTACATCCATTTGGTTAAAAAATATATATATACACACAATCACTAAAAATATAATGTTTATAAGAACATTAAAAATGCTGTTATATCATGAAGTAAAAAAAAGAATAATGAAGATACATTTATACTACAAGTAAATAAAATTAATTTAGCCAATATACTAAATATGTATTACTTATCCCCTTAAAGTCCCTGGATTTTATTCTATATGATGGGGTTCAGTAGTTTTTAAAAGACAAAAATTCCAGCCCTCACTAATTATATATTTTATTTAGGTTCTTAATCATATTGGTCTGTGAATTCTAATAGCAAAGACTGGTGATACAGGGAATAGGGCATGGTTGTAATTTGAATGGAAATATGAGTGATTCTTCTCCTTTTTCTTTTTTTCTCTATTTTTCAAAATTGCAACTAATATTCTGAGTATTCTTATAAGTATCTAAATTTGATTTTCAGATCCCGCACTGGGAACTGCAAAGTTAATATTCCATATGGATTTAAGAGCTATTTTCAATGAGTTAAGAAAGCCTAACAGAAATCCTGTCTGTAGATGTTACGGTTTCAAATACTAAAGCTGTAAATGTCCTTGCATGTCGTTTGAATTGTATGTGCATGTGCATGTAGATGAGTACCAATCTTGGGTGTTAATATTGGCTATTTTTCAGAATTGCATGTACTGATCAGAGGTTTTCACTGATGGCACCTTTTGTGACACTTTAATAAAAATGAGAAAATGATTCATTAATAAACCCTAGTTTGATAGACAATGTCTTCTAAAACATGATATTTATGAAAGGAAAGAAATTAATTGTGACAAGTCTGAAAGCAAATGAGGATGATGGCCTATGAGATCTCTTAGTTGTAATGCCCAATGTCGAACTTTCAGTCAGTTCGATGGTAACATGAGATTTTGAGCATTAACTTAAAAAGCTGGCATAATTTCAACCCAAAGCAATGACTGTTAATTATATATTTCATTTTACATTAAAAAAGCCAAACTATGGCCTTCAGTTTTTACATGAAAATCCCAGTAAACAAAGGTCAGATTTTAACTCAATAAAGACAAAATGTAAAAATCCAAAAGACCCTGCAGTCTCTCCTTACTGGCATTCCTATTATCCATAAAGTACAAAGATCAAACCCTTAAATTTATTTTTCAGCAAAAAAAAAAAAGATAAGAAAAAAAATCCCACAACTCTCTGAAACAGTTATTGTAAACCTCAAAGGGTAATTTGACTTCTTAACCTGCTATCCCAACACAAATGATTGTGTCTAACTGCTTGCCTTTGTTCAGAGACTAATCACTAAATTGTGAAAAATCACCCTCAACTTACAAAAACTGCTCTTGATTATAAATAATTGCCCAAGACTGAGAGAAAGCGGCAGGCAAGATCCCAGTCTTTCATCCAATTTATTCAGCAGCAATCCACATTCCATTTGTCTAGACTAAATATAGCAACGTTTATACAAGAAATCAATAGTGCCTACAGAGAGGAGAGCAAAGGCATGAATATTTCATCAAACCCAGAGAGAAATGGCAATCAGCAAACTGATGGTTCTGGGTAGGTCATCTTTGGCCTGCTGGATTAGTTCCTGTTACTTGGACAATAGCTCATCTCTGCCTAATCATAATCATATCATAGTCATTCTTTCTATTTTTAGCATTAATTGCATTGTGGGTGACAAAGGCTCATCAGATTCCAAAAGGGATGTTATATTTTTCTTACATCTTTTGTGACAGGCTAGTGAGCCTCCCCAGGAGCAATAATAGTAACAATGCTAAAGCTGAATTTCAACAAGTTGTAGTCCATTTCTTATCAGAGAATGTGAAAGAGTGGGCATTGTCTAGAACTGCTCTGTTATCATAAATAGGAATAATCAATTACAAGGAAAAATTAACCACCAGTTTTAACAGTGAGTAAATGGAATTCTCTCTGTTCACAATGTACCTTGTTTGGAAATATTAAAATTCCTCAGAAATTACTCAGAACAGGTGGTCAAGGATACATACTTTAGAAGGAAGGAGATAGGGAAAAAATAGTAATACTAATATTAGCTATAAATGACTCAGATTCTTTTAAACAGATCTCAGTACCTCATGACACATTTGAGAAAGAACCATGACAGAGCTTTTACATGGACTCCCCCTGTTTGAGATTACAAATATATGCAAACATATGTGATTTTATATTATTCTACTTCTTATATACCAAATGCCCAGTCAGAACATTTCCACATCTATATTCTCTAGTCTGAATTACCATTTTATAAAATCCTGTTCATTCTTTCTTCACAGCTTACTTCTTTGACCATGACTCCTTTATCTGTGGAATATTTACCTACTGATGTAATTATCTAGAAATAGTTTTTCATGAACCTATAAATGAAAAAGTTCCCACTTGAAAAACAAAAGAAAATCCGAGATCATACAGATGTTTAGAATAATTATGTTTATTTAAGCAACATACATATATGCTGTTTAAATTACTGTGAGAAATATGAGTTATTTTTTTCAATTCCAGAGCTGTTATAAAGTTAATTCGGAGTGCTAAGAATAATACAGTAGGCTTCACTTTAGATGCTCTTATTCTTAACAAAGGTAAGCAGGGAGAATTTTCACATGTTCTAAAACAAGACTTGGGTTGCTACTTCATCGGCTGGTTTGCAAACAAGGAGCCCCCATTTTGAGAATGTTTTAGGTCCCAGGGATGGGACCATTTTAAGAATACACTCTTTTGTCCATGTACAACCACACTAAGGCTGCTGAAAGCAGATCGTGGTGCCATCAAAGCAGCGGTGTTCAAAATACAGGTTTTCACACAAAAAAATTGGCTCAGTCACACCACCAATTTGTGCATCAATTAGTTAATTTTTCCACTCAGAACTGCCACAAAAAAATTGGAACCATGTTCAACAATCTCATGGCTACTTGATTACCCTTAGCACTCTGAATTAACTTTTTAACAGCCCGGGAATTGAAAAACCATCTCAGTTAATATTCATAATTGCAGAGGCAGCAACTCAGGATACAGTATCCCTGCTGAGCTAATTCACACTTATGTTCTTTACACCAAAAAAATGGTTGTCCACAACCACTGACAAATGGACACAGGCACTAAAACTTCTAGATCTGGGGAGAAAGAGAGGCTGCTCTGATCATGTATTTTGCTTTCTCTCTTCTTCCTTTCATGCATAGAAAGCTGGGAGAATTTGGGCCCGATGGCTTTGTTCACTGGGAGAGTCAACCTGTTGTCGTGTGTTCTGCTTTAATGTTGTCCACATAGAGTTAATATCACTAGTTTGGGGTCTGGAAAAGATGGTAGAATAGCTGCCTCAGAATACATGCAGTCAGGGCTTCCTCTCAGTATGGTGATGTACCTGCCAAATTCTACAGGAAATTCCTTACCTAAAACCTCAGTAGGAATAGCTGAATTCTATCATTAACTTTTTCATATTTCCATTTTGTTGATGATTTTAAACTTGGCCATGGTGGGCTAGTTCTATTCTAACACATCAGCATGAATCCTGTGATACTGTGTAATCTTAGAAACTCAGATCTAAGATAACGAGATGTGTAATGATACTAGTTTATCAGAAAGATGATCTTCTCTCTATGGTGTGCAGACTTTTCCTCTTGCTTCTGTACTTTTTGGCCAATCCCAAATTAGTAAGTACTAATTTATTATAGAGACACCCAATACCAATTAGGAGGTTATTTGGCTTAAAGTCACATGTGCAATTGTATTGGTCATTCGTCAGCTAACTTAAGTACAGTTTTCAGTATCAGCCTTCTTGAACAGATATTGAAGTCCTTGGGGCCTGGGTGGAAGAAGACCCATCAGTAGCACATTTTATTTCTATTTCCTAACCATACCACTTCATGTATGAAATGTCAGCTTCACCTGGAAGAAGCTTCAATAGTGCTGTGTGGTGTAGTTTCCATGCTCCTGAGAAACTAGGATTCTAACATTCTAGCCATTATGTTAACCACCTGATAAATGTCCCCGAAGGATTCACACTAGTTTATATTTCCTTCAGATCATTAATTTGGCCATCCTGAGATATGATAAAGAGACTGAGCCACCTCCGAGAGCAAGTTCGGGACCTATGAACTTTTATCCAGAGCAAAAGAAAATGAAAAACAGGCTCTTTCTTGATGACACAGGGCTCAGAATCCACCAAAGGAAGCCTGTCACTGGTACTCAATACTACTTCTTTCTAGCAGGCTGCCAGTTGTGAAAAGGTCATAGTCAATTTCAGGCTAAGATACTCGTTCAATGTCACTGACCTGAAAGGGGGCCTGTGGGCTACCACCCAGAAAAACCCCTGTCACTTCACTCTCACTGGATGTCACCATCTTGCTCTTCTAGGTTAGCATCACAAAATACCCCTTCCCCAGAAGCTACTCCTCCCTTGTGCAGAGAGCTCCGGCAAAGGAACCTTAGGGACTCTAGTTGCCTTATGTCTGCAAGCAGGGTGGAATGGCTTGTGCCTGCAAAGCTTTTATTTATAAACAAGTCTGTTTTTCAATTTCTTTCTCCTAATCTGTGCTATGTGTTTTAGTTTGGGTTTCCTAAAACACCGCTTGATCAACAAATTCGTCATCATCAGATTTTGCCCCACCTCTCTAGTTTACCCCTCTCTACCACTTTCAGAAGCTAAACCTTGGTCTCTAACACACAGTATTCCTTCAGGCCCTGTAGCACTGTTCGGTGCCCATGACATCCTCCCTTATTCATTTAATACTTTTTTTTACTGTATGCTATTACTCTCTTAAATATAATGGAAATAAAAATGAAGAGTTTGAGGTACTCCCTTCTTGTCAAAGGTCACAATAAAGTACATAAATATTGTAATGGGCAGAATGGGATAGGCTGATTCAGTTCTGTGGGTAGAAGAAAGTCATGAGAGGCACACTATAATCAGAGGCACAAATAATATACTGTCTTGTTCATTATAGGGAATTTTTTAAAAAAGGAAAGTCACTGCTTATTCCAGGTGGTGTGAGAAAAAACTTCACAGGAAAATTATGCTTGCCTGACCCCTCCTACGCCATTCAAAAGAAAAGAATGGAACTCAGGGCACACAGCAGTATGCACGAAGAAAAAGAAATGGGCAACTGCACATGGCTTGGTGACTGGACCCCATTAAGCACAGGTGACTTAAAAGGTCAGAAAGAGGCAGGAGACAGTTATTTCACAAAGTAGCCAGTGTGGCCAATGCCAGAGCCACCAGCATCAGCATCACTGTAAAGACAAGGCATTCAACCTGCAGTGGCCTCTGAGTTTATTCCCTTCCACAATCTGACCTACCTAGTTTTGAGTAATTTTGTCAGCACTAATTGACATCAGCTGCTGTTAAAGAAAAGCAAGTGTGAAAAAATGGCTTATGCAGTGGGAGTGGAACACATGGAATGAGAGAGGCTAGAGGAAAAGAGTCTCTTCTCACCCTTTCTCCTTTCTCTGCCAGATTAATGAATTAAAAAACAGTGGAAGTAGGGAAACAGAAAGGGAGATAAACAGGAGAGAGGTTTTCAGGCAGAATTCATAGGCTTTGCTAAGTTGAATAGCCTACGTCTTTTCTTGAGTCTTTGAAAATTGCTTTAAACCACACCTTGATATTTCCCTTGTCTGCTACCACAACCTACCCCTTGCCTTCTAACACTGATTTGGTTTAAACAAATACAATTCTGCAATTTTATTTATATTTTTATCCTTTAGATTCTGTTGGTGTTATCATAGCATAAGCTGACTGAGGACAGAGCTTATGGATGCCCTTTTGCATTTTGTTTGTATGATTCTTTGCCTTAATAGCTCCACTGCAGCATCAGTTCTTCAATATTACGCTATGTAAAGAAAATACAGGAGACTGTTAGGGCTGTATCTAAAATAACACTGAAGTCATTGTTTTTATTGCATCATGAGGTCGACACTCAGTCCCTGATCCAGCAAACATTTGTAACGCCCTATGACATGCCAAAACAGTTTTTTTAGTCAAGACAAGGAAACATCACCTCTGCCTTCAAGAAACTCACACTCTGATGCAGGAGATCAACCCATAAGCCATGTAGAAACTGATGCAGTGGGGACAATCAGGCTGGTACTGTCCTCTGGAAGCCCTTTGGGCCCTCTTTACTTTCTCTCTAGGCCTCTCTATGGGAATCTCTTTCACTCCAGGGCTTTATTTTCTTCTTAAATGGTGACTATTCCATCTCTGATCTAAATGCCAATTCCACACAGAGGAAAATAATGCCTACCCATTCATGCTGATTGCCTCAGTAGGGTTGCCAGGTATAGGCCATCTTCTGAATTATATAAATGACAATGCCTCAGTCATGAATGAGTATCCATGTAATCTTATTAGAAAACTAAATCAAAATTGGCAAAAATGTAAAGTGAGAATTTTATTTTTCAAATCTCCACTTTGAAAGGTGAATTAAATAAATGCATATAAAAGGTAAAGTCTCTCAAACTTATTTAACCAAAATTCTTTGAAATTTTACCTAAAATAACTACCAGTGATTTTTTGAAACATGCTAAATAATTTTTTACCGAAAGTTCTTTGTTAGAATGTGTGGTCTTGGAAGGCATATATACTTTTCTAGAAAATTAAATTATAAACTTGAATCTATGTAACAAAAATGGGAAATAGGAAAAAAGTAATACAGCCTTATTTGATAATAATGCTGCACAAATTTCACTTTAGTAATGCAGATATTCCAAAGTTGATTTTCTGCTATTAATATTTATGACAGCATCATCATGGAAAAAGAAAAATTGCTAAATTATCAAACATTAAAAGGAAAATTTTTAAAAGAATTTAAATTGGTTAGTACAGAAACACAATTCTCCCTCAAAGTGATTTTGTTCAAATCATAAATGTCTTCAGTTACTTAAAGTGTACTAATACATGTTATAAATGAAAAGAAAATAAATGCAAAAAGCAATCTGGGCTTTGATTTACTATTCCCTTATTTCCCAGGAGTATGAACAGGAAACAAAATAACCACAAATGACTAAAATATCAGTAGGCCTTGAAATATCAACTTAAGTTAAAGCAAACTAACTTTTTAATCAAAGCCTATATTATTTTGATTTACTTAATTCAAACTCCCTCTCAGCAAATATGCTTTTGAATTAAGCAGTCATAACAAACCATAACACAAACATGAATTGCCAACTAATTTGTAATACATACTTAGTTCTGAAGTATTGCAATGTTTGCTAGTTCTTTACTATTTAAGAACTGGGTGAAGGCTTCATTGAGCTCCTTGCACTATGGCAACAAAATCAAGCCAATTTATGTAACTTTTAGAGTAATGGGAGCTAAGAATCTAATCCATATTATTTTGTAATTTGAGATAAAAATGTAATCTGATATTAAGATACCTGAAAAAGAAATCTTGAATAGATGAGAAATTTTAACATTTTAAAACAGAAAATGCTGGTATTAATCTATAAGACTCATTTGTTCATTCATGTATAACTCTTCATCCAAGATCTAGAGTAAATTCATTACTAAAGAACTACAATGAAGGTACACAAACTGTCCTCTTCCCTATTTTTTCTACAACATATATTTTCAAACAGGTTGTTGACAAGTACTATTTGCAAATGGTTAACAAAACTTCCTCCCATGAAAACATATCAGAAGCAGAGGATTTCCTTGTAACTCCTGAACCTAGTATGTTATGTGGCATATAATATAATTTTAATAAATATTGGTTGAATAAATGATCACAGCACATACTCTAATAGCACTTATTCAGCAAAGTTTTTTTCAGAGTGTATTTGTACTCTTATATCAGACACCCATATTTGTAGAAGCATGTAACCATGTGCTATTTTGACAAAAGGAGGAAAAAAAAGAGTTTTATTGGTTCTTGTGCGCTGTTAACAAGAAACTATTACTTGAACCAGTACAAAATTATTAATATTTTTGAAAGCTTTAATGCTTAATATATTTAAGACACCAATATCCATTAAATGTGGAGGAGAAATAGAAGAAAAAAGAGTAGAAATGCTGTGCATGAGAATTCCCTTCTTTTCCCCTTTGATCCAAAATGTCTTTCCTTTTCTCCCCTTTACTCTTTCAATCCTTCCGAATGGGAATAGGACTTTGATTAAACCATTCTATTTTTACTCCCAAACTCTGTGGCTTCCTAATGTTTAGGAAATCTTTATTACAGAAACAAATTAAAAAGTCATTGAGACCTACTGAAGCTTTCTAATATAGGATAGCATTGGCTTTCAAAAAGCAAAAGCATTCCTTTAAATAGCTGGATACTATCTTCAAAAAAATCTTGTGAGTAGTACCAACATATAAAGCATGAATGCAAACGTTCTGGAGAACAGGGGAAGGAACCAGTGTCTCATCCACTCACGGCCTTCCCTGTGCCTTCCCTCTGGGAATTCAAGTTCCCCTGAACTCAGTTTGAAAATCACTATTCCAGGCTGGGGTTGTGGTTCAGTGGTAGAGCACTTGCCTGGTATGTGTGAGGCACTGGGTTTGATCCTCAGCACCACATAATAAATAAATAAAATAAATCTGTCAACAAATAAAATATATATTTTTTACAGGGGAAAAATCATATACTGCTCTTTCATAGAACAATGTACTCTTATTTTAGAAGAACTAGAATTGTAGATATCTGAAAAATTTGAATTGAAAATAATAAATGTACATGCAATTTAGAAAAAAAGTAAGGATTAAAACAAAAAAAAATTCTAATATTGCATAATTTCAAAACTCACCAAACCAAATGGACTGGCAGCTATATTTATGTTATTGCCACATGGTGGCACCACTTTTGCTTGTAAATAGAAGTACCTACTATCGTTTGTCAGCAAGCACTTCGAATATGTGAATTTTAAAATATGTGAGTTTTCAGGACTCAAGCATTGTAATAAAATGTGACTTTCCTATAATGGTTCCACATGTCTTTCCAAACATGGGTTAGAACAAAGTTTATCAACAAAATGTTGATTGTTCTGTTTTTATTATTTAAATTATGAAGCCAACACTAATATACGTGTAATGTATCAAACACTGTTCAGAACAGTGTTAATTCGTTTGTTCTTTTTTACAGCATTTTGAGGAGGTACTATTGGGTAACCTATTGAGTATACACTAGTATGCTTCTCATTTACAGATAAGGAGCCACAGAGGACCTTGGCAAGGTCACAGATATAAGGTAGAGCAACAGAAATAGAACACACATTACCCAGACCCAGAATCCAAGATCTCAACCACTCCATTCTAATTCTTCTTCAGTAATACAAAATAGGCAGTCTATTTTATTTACGCACTTCACAGTATGCCTTGGTATAAATGAGACCAAAATGTTTTTGTTAAAATAATATTACATATTTTTATTTTTAGAGGTAAAGAAAAGCACTTACTTGTAATTGCCAATATATTCCATAGAGAGATGTATAACTGAATACATTTCTGCATATTTTGACACATTTGTATATTTTCAGGTGAGCCTAAAGCAGTTTTCTTAACACATGTGTTTCAAGGCTCTTTTTAAGAAACAGTTCTGTATTTAATTCCAAATTTAGGATTTCACCCTTTCTTTTAGTTACATAAAATTCTGTTGTGTCTAGACAATTTCCTTTTATTCCCCCCCACCCCCGTTAAATTCACCATGGCCTTACTCTCCAATCTGTGGATCTACAGACTCAGAGGAAGACTGCCTAATAATGAAGTCATCTTTGGTACTTGATTAACTAAATCCCATTGGATTTTTTTCAGAGGTAGAGATACTGAATCATAATTAACTGTAAACAGTGTTAATGAGGTCTCAGTGTATTGTTCATAAATTTTTAGACTACTTTTTTAATTGAAGAATGTAGTACAAAAAATAATAAAATAAAAGGCAGCTGTTTTTTGACAGTGTGAGAAAAGATTTGACAGGATAGACTGTAGTAGTACAGTTTCTTTCTTACTCCAGGGTTTTTTTGGTTCATGAATCCTTTGCATTTTGAGAAAGAATTACTGGCCATGAAAAGATAACTTGATAGATAAACAGTGAGTCTACCTTAAAAAAAAGTCCTGAAGCTGTCAGAAAAGCCAAGTTTCAAATACATAAATATATATCTGTGCATTAATTAAAGACATCCATAACTTGACATAAGAAGATGTAATAATTTTTCATGTGGCTTCTATTTAATTAGACTGTCATTAAAATTTCTATTTTTGGTGGAACTCATAGTATCTGTTCCTAGAACTAAACTGAATGGTGGAACTGTCAGCATTGCAGAATGCATCTCTATATTTCAGTCAGTCTTGAGATATCTGTGTACAATTTAAAGTATAACCTCTCTATAAACAAAAGCATAGGAAATTCTAAATCATATTAAAATTAAACTGAACTCTGTAGAGCAGGGATCAGCAAGCTACGGCTCATGGGACGAAGCCAGTCTCTCTGTTACTTTATAGCCTCTGTTCTAAGAATGATTTTTACATTTTTTAAATGGTTGGAAAAAATTCTGAAAAAAAAATATAAAATTATACAAAATTCAATTTTCAGTGTTTATATATTAAAGAGAACATGACCACTCTTATTCATTCATGCATTATCTACAGCTGCTTTTATACTACAAAGTCAGAATGGAGTGCCACACAGTTAGTTGTCTACAGAGTCTAAAATATTTCCCACAAGCCCCTGGCAGAGAAAGCTTACTGACCATTGCTGTAGAGAATCCTTGGTCAATTTTTATTCTCACACAACAGAAGTAAAACCTTAACCCAAGATACCCCTCTCACATTTGGCCAATGTAGAAGGTTAAAAATTATCACAGTTCATTTCATCTAAAATAGGGCATGATTAGGGAATAGAATGTGCTGACAAGGAAAATACTATGTATAACAAGCTCCAAGAATTTTCATTAGGTTAATGTACTCGAGACTTTACTGTTTGCACTTCACATTAAACAGTTAACTAGAAAACAAGAATCTAAAGAAGAATGTTGGCATTTTAAAATGATAGAAGCTAAGCATTTGCTATGATTTTTGTATGGTTTCTCTCATTGAGTGCAGCAGCCTTATTATTTCTATTTTACGTCAGGATAATAAGCAACAGACAAGTTAGAGTGACTTTGCCAATGTCACTCATACAACATTGCTTTTTAAGTGGTACTTTTCTATTTGGCTTATTTAAAAACATGATAAATACTCAGAATAGTGATAAATGGAAAACACTGTATAATATGCCATACTAAAAGACTTAGGTGGGTTCTCTTCCTGATTTCTTTTTCTAGGAGGCAGAGATAATATTCCTTACAAAAATTTAAGTATAGAACAAATACTGGTTCAATTAAAATTTCTTTTAATAAAATAAAATGAAAGGCGGCTCTAATCTGTGTAGCAGTTGCTACATACTTTCATAAATTTATCTTTGAAAGGTCAGTGTATCTTCTAGAAATCAGTATTTGAGTGAGTTTTGCAAAGGAATGTTTGGAAATTAAAAATTATTGTGTTTATTTGGCATTTTAAATTTTTGTTAATAATGTGTACGTTGATCTTTGTTTATACAAAATACTTTTAAACCTTGGGGTTTTAAAATACCATCCTATGTACCTCAAAGCTGCAAAAATAATACTACAAGATTGGCAATTATATCCTATTGATAGATTTGTAGCCAAACCGCTAAAAAGATCTGGTACCTCAAAATTGTCCTGGTAACTAAGGACAAAATTGTCCTGGTAATTAAAAAAAAAAAAAAAAAAAAAAAAAACTTATGGAAAAAAATAGTTCCAAAAAATGTTCCAAATTCATAGGAAATACATTCCTAATCATAGAGCTTAGCAAAGCCACTCTGAATCCAATAGCTTCTATTTATTTTCCACAGAATTAATAATATAATTTAGAAGAGACCAGTAGAACAATCAGCAGTTTGAAATTCCTTTGTTATACACAATTTTAAGTCTCAGTTTTTTAAAAAAATGCTTTAAATTAGTGGTTTATATTTTGTAATCCTTGAAAAAAAAATATTGCCATAATCAAAAGAGAGAAAACAAGAGTAGATGTGATTTTTCTCTATCTTAAGAGAAATTGGTTTTTATGGGGGTGGTTCAGGTTTCCTCACCTTGCAGGGTAGAAGGAGAAGCATGAAGACTGAATTTCGTGTGGTTCCTGAGTTCAGTAAGGAAATTCAACCTGGCACTTTAGGCATGTCTCCATTACACTTAGGGAGTCAGTCCAGTTGGGTTTATTCCTACCAAGGTAAATTTGGCATGGTGCATTATACAGTCATAGCCAAGGTTCAGAAATTTCTGGGCATGTCTGGAGAGCAGGTGGGGTTGGCACAGCAGATGTCCATTTGCATAAATGTCTAAGTCACTTCCTAAGAAAAACTCATCTTCAGCAAAGGGAAAGCCAGACCTGACACACTTGACCTGATAACCAAGACTCAACATCTGATGGCTTGATGCCTAGTACCCAACAGCCTTCTCTTCTGTGCATGCTCACCTCCAGGACTTTGGATATGAGCCTAGCTTCCACCTTATATGATGTGCTTAAATGCTTTCACAAACTTTTCACTAACATCACTGTTAATACCAATTCTTTCCTTATGTGATTCTTTCAAGCACAGGATACAGATGTTATATAAAATAAAGCAATGAATAAACCAACCTATCTATTGATCTTCTCTCAATTGCTGGCTAATGTCCTATATCTTGTCAATGGACAGAAGTGGAATATGGCAGAAAGAACTCCACAGTTCTTATCCTGATCACTCCACTTCTATCAGTCTTTGGTTCCTCCTGTTTACAGCAAAACAAAAAACTGATGTAGCTTATGCCCTCTCTTGTGGCAAGACTATTCCCTCCTCACCCCAAAATTATACATAACATGTTTGCATTATTTTATTTTTTAATCTCTATCAGAAAGTATGTCTTAGGAAAGAGATAATTACTCTTGGTCTTCAGTGACCTCTGTGGGTAAAGCAATAACCAGGAGAACAAGTTCTGACCAAAGAGAAAGGGATGAACCCTCACAAAATAAGAAATGACAGAGAACTGAATGTTGGAAAACTTTATCTAACTAAAAATTACCCTAGGTCAGGCTTTGCTTAAGAAAGAAAGCTGAATTATAGTCAAAACTGTTTATTCCTGATTGTGGTATTTGGAAACTTCTCTTCAAGACTTCCATTCCATTTCCTTTTCTGTTTCAATAAAAATATTTCTTTTCTCTAAGAGTTGATTCTCAAGAGGGTATAATGCATAAAATATCTATTTTTGTAATTCATTACTTAAGAAAATTAGAATAGACATATTTCTCATTTTAAAAGTTTTACTAAACAGCAATATAATTCCCAGTTTGGGGGAAAACCAGAAATATTATTCTGATCCTATGAAATGGAATGGATATTCAAGGACTCCCACACTGCTTAATAAAGAAACAGAAAATTTCCAGGAATTATAAACAACAAAACCCACTTAAGTCACAAGGCTAAAAATGAAAAAAAGAAAATCTACATTATAAATATCTTAGAATCCCCTTGTTTGGTTGACAACAACAACAACAACAAAAGATTATAGTACTTCCAAAGGCTTATATTTTAAAAAAAGCTAAAACGATACCACCAATTTGCTTTTATTATTTCAGTGTATTTAGATTTTGCAAAATGCATCTATTTTTTCCTTTTGTGACTTAAATGATCCCCCTTTCTACAGAAGTATCCTACATTGTCCAAAGCATTTAGTCCTGTTCAATAGCTAAAGAACTCTTTCTCCCTCCCCATCTACTTTGGCTGCAAGTCAATGCTGTTTTCCTTGTTCCAACTGTTTTGGACATATGCTGGCCCAACTAACAATGGTAAACACAGCAAGCTGTCTCTGATATGGTGCTGATTAAGTCATCCTGTAAGCAAGCAGAGTTTGGATATTAAGATGCTAAAAAAAAAAATTACACTCAGAAATTCTCCCTTTGAGAAATATTTATTCTATTTTAAATTATATGGTAAACAAACCATGGGACACTTTTAAAAATATATTTAGTCAATGCTAGCCTAGGCATTTGAGATACAAAGGAAGCTAAGACATGGTCCTTATGATCATGGATTCATGGATTTACAGTCTAAAATGATAAGAGAAAGTAGAATAAAAGTGGAAGCCCAAAGAAGAAATTAAAATAATGTTTGAAGAAGGGTGTTGCTAAGACATAGAATAAAGAAAAGGTGTAAAGTTAAAATCATGAATATTTTGAATACTATTTTGATAAATTATTAGTATAGATGTAGCATCTTAACCAAAAATCTAGAAATAGAGACCCAATGACTATTATAAGCATATGACATTAAATAATTTAAAAGAATATAAATACTGTAGTGTTTGTAACAATTCTTCAGAATAGAAAAATTGTTTTTAAAAACTGTAATCTTCTTCTTTTGCACATTGGAATTGAACACTTATTTTCCACTTAGCTCAGATTACTATATACTAGCTCCCCTTCAGTATGCAAATAGAACAAACAGATAAAACCAAATTATAAAATAATGCCAGAAAAGATTTTTAAAAAAATTTTTTTGGATGCTTAATAGGAACAATCAAGTTTAAAAAAAAAAGTAGGACTTCTACCTTGAAAAAAACTGTAATTGCTCATTTATTTATCAATAAAGGTCTCACCAAGTTAGCAATTAGCAATATCCCTAATTTGACAGACATAAAAGAAGAACATTAATTTATAAATATGAACTTTCTTTTTCAATTGCAGGATTGCAACTTTACTCTGTTTTCTTAGTTCGAAAATATAGGTGCTAAAAATACAAAGGTTAGGAGAATTCAGTAGTCATTACTGTCAATAAATTTTAAATTTAATCAGGGAGTGGAAACTTGGAGGGAAAACATAAAAAACATAGAATAAGCTAAATGATACACTAGTGATTCAAACAAATTGGGCTGGAGTTGTAGCTCATTGATAGAGCACTCACCTAGCACATGTGAGTCACTGTGTTCTATCCTCAGCACCATATAAAAATAAATTTTAAAAAATAAAGTTATTCTGTCCATCTACAACTGAAAAATATTTTTTTAAAAAATACATACATAGAGATGGTGACCTATGCCATTGAAAGATATTGTTCTGGCATCATAAGTACATTGTAGGATCACAGAAATAAGGAAAATTAGTTGTCTATTAAAAGAAAATGAGTCAAAAGAAAGGCTTCCAAGAAGAGGCTAAAGGACAGGGAAATAATGAAAATTAGCTAACAGCAACAACAACAACAAAAAAGACACCTCACCAATAAAAGATAGCCATTGAATGAGTAGGCCTACCAAACAAAATATAAGAAAAGGATGAATTTGAGAAACATTTCCAATGTATATTCAGCAAAGTTTGAAGTCCAAATGGATGAAAAAAGAAGGTAAACTTTTAAAATTCACTAATATATCTATATTATGGTAGCACTGCCATGGCATACTGAACTTTTATCACATTAAAATCAGAAACCAAAAGAACATTTTTTTTCCTTAAAGAGGCAAAATTATTTGAGAGCAATATGCAGGAACAGAAGTGACAAGAAACTATTTTCTTTTACAGTTTTCTAACTGTAAAAAATTATATTATATTTAGAAATTCTCAGAAACTTTTGATCAGTTTACACAATAAAACTAAATTAAAGGTCAATAAAACATGACTCACATCAAATTCTTAAGAAAAAATTTAATGAAAGAAATGCAACACTTCTGCATTTAAATTGTAAAATACTGTGAACAGAAATTAAAGTTGATCTAAGTAACTGGAAATACATCCCATGTTCACAGATGGGATATTTAATATAAAGATAGCAATTGTCTCCAACTTGATCTACAAATTCATTGCAATCCCCATCATAATTTTATCATTTTTCCCCAGAAATTGACAAGCCAGTGTTACAATTCAAATGGAAATTAGGAAAGGGGTGTAGCCCAGTGGTGGAACTCATGCCTAGTGGTAAGACTTTTGCCCAGTATATAGGAAACCCAGTGTTCTATCCCTAGCACTTAACAACTACAACAAAATTCAGAATAGCCAAAAGAAGAATAATATGGCAGATTTAAAATTCCTGATTTTGAAATACACTACTACAAAGTTATAATAATGAAGACAAGTAGCATAAGAACAGATGGATAGGTCAATGGAATAGAGTCCAGAAACAAACCTTTCCCATTCAAGGTCAATTGATTTTAGACAAGAGTATTAACAATTTTATGCAGAAAGGATAGTTATTATAATAAATGATGCTGGAACAACTAGAGAATCATATGCACTCAAAATGGACCATAGACCAAAATGTTAAAACTGATAGGAAAAACAAAACAAAACACAGGAGTGAAACTTCATGACCTTGGATTAGACAAAGGTTTCTTCAGTAACAAAACCAAAGCACAATTGATCAAAGAAAAGCAGCTAAACTGGACTACATCAAAATTAAAATATTTTGTTGAATATGATACCATCAGTCTACAGAATGGAATAATATAATTACAAATCATAGATATATACCTAACATCTAGAGTGTATAAGTTTTTACAACTCAACAACAAAACACAAATAACCCAACTTAACAAATAGAAAAGGAACTTGAAAAGACATTTCTCCACAAAGATATTACAAATGACCAATAAGAACTTGAAAAGGTTCTCAACATTATTAGTCTTCAGGATGATGCAAATGAAAACTACAATGATATACCACTAGAATAGCCATAATCAAAAATATAGATGCCAGAAAATCAAAGGCAGATCAGTAGAGAAAGCAAGGAAAATGGAAAATGCTGGGGAATGACATTGGCCAAAATATACTGTAATATTGTGAGTATGTAAGAATACGTAACAATGAATTCCACCATTATGTTCAATTATAAATCATCAAAAAATATGGAAAAATAAAAGTTCCCAAGTATATTGGCTCCAGTGCCCGGAGGAGATAAGAGTTGGCAAACACTTATGACCCAGCAATTTCATTCCTAGGTATACACAAGAAAAATTAAAAGATATCTTCTACAGAAAAGCTTGTGCATGAATATTCATAGCATTGTTATTCACAATAACCAAAAAGTAGAACTCAAATATCCACCAACTGGTGAATGGGTAAATAAAATGTATTATATGCATACAATGGAATAATACTCAGCAGTAGTACATATAAATTGAGTCCTGAAATAGGTTACAATATATTTGAAACTTGAAAACACTGTGCTGAGTGACTGAATCCAATCACAAAATAAATATATTGTATGACTCCATTTACATTGAATATCCAAAATTGGCCAATTTACAGTGACAAAAAAGTAAATTAGTGAGTGTTATAGCTGAGAGGAAGGAAAGGAAAAATAGGAATTTATTACTAATGGATATGGAGTTTCTTTTGGAGGGACAAAGGTAGTCAATATTAGATACTATATTAGATACTACTATTTAGTGAATATACTAAAAAACACTGAATTGTATACTTTAAATGGATTTTTTTTTCAGTAAAGCAGTTAATAAAATCTAACTAAGTTGTTTATACTGAGACCTGAGAATAACAGGATAGTATGTAGAACAATATATTTCTTCATTTCAAAAATACAAGAGATACTCAGTTGGGACCGTTATATACTACTTCCTTTAGAAAATTCAAAGTATGCACAGTGACAGTTGTCAGTAACTTACTAGTATTTCATTCTAGCTGTCAAAAACTTTATGGAGAAGCATGTGATAAGATACAGACTGGGCTGGGGTTGTAGCTCAGTGATAGAGCGCTTGCCTAGCATATGTGAGGCACTGAGTTTGATTCTCAGTACCACATATAAATAAATAAAAGAAAGTTTCATCAACAATTAAAATTTTTTTTAAAAAGGCACAGACTTAAAATACTACCACAAATACAAACTCCATGCTTTTAACCTAAGCAATAGATCTTTGAAGGGAAAGAGAAAAATGGCTCATTTTCTTGATCCCTTTATTAAAAATCTCCTGACACTTTGGGCTTTCTGCGACTAACTGATATAGTGTGTAGTAACATAGATGGTCTCCCTTAAGAGCTTCCAAGTGGCCACTTTCTAATACCTGGAGCAAGGGTGAGGACAACATATGGTCTACGTAAAACATCTAAATGTGTAACTTGATTTCTGTGGCCTTCCACATTCACCTATTGCCTTCTCCTTAGAAACCCCTCTCTCCACTCAGCTAATGTTCCTTCTTGACTCTAGGTGAACTGGTCCCATAGTCCCCACAAGTCCCACAGCATCAAAATATTTCACCTCTGTTTATTTCCCTTCTGTCAAAACACAACAGGCCTTCAGTGAAGAAGCTTAATTTGCAAATTCTTTGATTCAAAAAATAACTACTGTTTACCATGTGCCAATCATTGAATTGAGTGACAAAACATAGAAGAACATATTAAGTTGCAGACAAAAATAAATATTAACCACATTACAATTAGGAAGTGCTATGTCAGAGACGTATATGTACAAGGCACCATGTGCACCCCACAGCACAGCAAGGTTTTGGAGCTGGGTCTATGTAGGGAGGCAACATAGGATGTTGGTATTAGAGCAGCTAATGTTGAAAGTGGGGGAAAAAACAGGTTCATGTTATGCAACAAAGTGTGGGACTTCAAAAAACTGACATTTATTGAGTAACAGAAACTGTACCAATCCTTTGAAATCTATTTTTCTTAGTTTTCACAACTCTGTGGTGTTTATTATTATGATTTCTATTTTACAAATGAAGTACTAAGGTTTACCAAGATTTAGTTATGTTCCATGCCCAATAACTCTAACAGATAACAGATAACATATATGTAACACTGAATCAGGTCAGTTTGAGCCCAATTAGAAAACTATTTATTATCAGTTATTCACGTGGATCTTGAGGTTTCCAGAAATGTATAGAAAACAACCTTAAGAATAGTTAATAAAATATTAGAAACAGTGACTGAGACACCAGAGCAGAAGAAAGATGTACTTGTCATTATATATTCTTTCGTATATTTTAGATTTCATAACATGTTATTTATTATCTATTCAAATGAATGAATAATCAATCTAACTAAATAAAGGATGACTTTGAGATATGTATCAGCTTAGCTTATCTTTGGTACCTAAATCTAAATAAATAAAACATGACTTTGAGATGTGTGTCAGCTTAACTTAGCTTTGATACCTAAATTTATATTTTATGTAGTAGAGTCAGCACTACTGCTTCTAACACACACACACACACACACACACACACACACACACTTGTATAAAAAGACTTTACAATGAAATATTTGAGTGTAAAAAGTATCTCATAATTTACTTTATGTTTGGAAAAGTCATATTTCCAACCTATTATTAAAATAGTTGTTTCCATTTTGGCTGAAGCCCCAAGAAAGCAGGTATCAACTGCTTCTACCTTCCAGACTACCAATGCACAAAGGAAAAGGCATAACTGAAAACCAGTCTGGGTACCCTGTCCTCTGCAAAACTCAAAGGTATAAAAGGGCTGTGGTAAAACTGGCCAAAGCCTTGGAGAAAAGAGATGGAAAATTTCTTGAGAGAGTTGTCAATGTTCCATGCCCTCTTCCTCACCCTCCTTAGTGATAATGGAAGGTATACTTAACCCCACCTTCAGATTAATGAGAAGGACTGAAAAAGAGTACACTTAAATTGATAGGTTTCCTGAAGTTTTGGGGTTGTGGACTGGTATCCCACACGAGCCTGAGGAATCAAAAAGATGAATGCCAAGGATGAGGAAGTAATTGGCCAGTCAGGGAGCATTTCACTTAGTTCAAGGAACTGTAGGTGAATGGACCCTGACAAGCACCCACCAGACAAAGCACCAGCTTTAATCATTTCTTCAAACAGGGATGTCAGCTCCCCAGCAGCAAAATATTTCCTGCCTCCTGCTTTTTCTCCATGCTTCCCAATTTCACCACCTCCATCAAGCTGGAGTGCAGGGCCAAAAGCTGGGGGAAACAGCTATGCGGGCACTGCCTTTCTTTATTTCAGGGCTGTCCATGCAGCTGGCCTGAGCCAAGGGAATGGAGAAAGTTTTATTTTGAATGAAACTTGACTGTTACATTGAGAATTACTAAACTGAAGTCACTTCAAGCTAAGGAGTCTTGAAGACTTTTAATTATCTGAATGTGACCAGAGAAGACAGGGAGCCCACAATTTAGTACTCCTTCAGTCCTGGTTTGAGTGGGCAGAAGAGAGAGTAGAAAGCTGGCTTTCTCTTGGCACCCATATATTTAATATAAGTTACAAAAGTTGTGAGAAACAAATTAGCCCAAAGAGGGACTAAATCTGTTTACCATGTTGGTACCTAAGAACTAAGCATTAGTGTGTCAGGCGAAACACAAGCACACTGTCCACATCTGCACAGAGTGGCATGTGGCTTGAGTAGGGTGGTCCTCAAATGCAATCTTGAAACAAACCCACTACATGGTTTTTAGATGACAGTGGCATCACAAAGGCCCTGGAACAACATTCTTGTCCTCCTCCACCACTTATTTCTCCATAGTTAGTCACTTACCATGGCCTGTGAAAGAAATGACAATAACTGGAAATACACTATATTTAGAAAAATTTTGTTACACTTATTTATTTTTAGCAGTAGAAGAAAATTAATATGTTTTCTGGGGATTCTTAAAATATGTAAAACATGAGAAGAATAACTATTAATAATGATTGGTTAGAAAAGATGACTGGTTAAAGGGCGTTCTCTAGGGCCCTTTTTTTTTTTTTAGTGAAAAAAAATACTTTCTGTATTTGGGGACCAAATATAACAAATATAAGACCATTCTTTAAATAGCTTTTTAAAATGTTAAAAGTGCTTGCGCTTGTTTATTCTAAGTCTTGTATATTGTTAAAAACTTTAAATGCTACATTCTTTTAAGATCAGCAGCTGGTAAGCTCCCTTATAAAAATAAAAAAATAATTGTAAGTAAATGCTGAGAGTCAATTAACTATTTATTGAGCCCCTAAAATACCAAAAGCTTAAGGTAAACCTACAATTAGTATGTAAATAAATAAAATATTTATCTCTTTGTTTTAAACTATTAAAGTACTAGTATGTTCACAGTAAAACATTCCAGCAGTATAAGAAATAAATGGAAGATCGAAAGCCCACTTTCTCACTCACTACCTCTCACTACAACTCCTAGAACAAACTTCTATTAAGTTTCTGAGAATTCTTCATGACATCTGTCTTTTGTGAAATGTTATGCTTCTATCTCCCTGGACAAAACAGATACCATGAGATAGCATAAGAGTTCTATTTTTATTTGCATTTGTAATGAAGAAAATCTAGGAGGAGATGACTTTAACATATATCAGGAAGTTACAGATTAGATATAAAGAAGAACTCTTCTTTGCTTTCAAGTTATCAAAGCCCCAGGATGAAACACCGAAAGTGTTTGCAGAATCTCCTTTGACCTACATCTGCTTTTTAAATTTTAAGTCAATATCACATGGAGAATAGATCTAGAATGTTGAACTAAAAGGATTCCAAAATAACTTGTTCTAGCTTTTAAAATAATCATAATCATCTGAAGTAGCTGGGAATTTGTGTAAAGAATCTTTTCTGTTGCTAATAAGATCCTTAAAAATTCTTCTTGAGTCTATCATCAGGTAAATTTTCCCATGGAAATCTGTGCAGAAGCCCTCTAAATAAACAGCGATATTAATAGCTTTCTGAAATTGCCATATAGAAAGCAAATTAAAAGATTGGTTAAACAAATAAGAAATCAAACAGTACTTGATATATTTAATTACTCCAAAGAACATTTTATCACATTACCCTTAAAGCAATTTTAAATGATGTAGAATCCATTTAGTTTTCTGTGGAATTATGTAGCATTCCCAAAAATTTAGCAGACACATGAAAATGTGTGGTAAAACACTGAGAAACAGAAGTTTTATTGAATTAAATATTAAGATAAGTGACAGTAAATTTTTACATATTCAATTTACTTCCAGAGGAATCGTTTTCCATATGTGGTATTTGGCTGCTGACTTCAATACTGAAATGAGACAGAAATCAGGGAACCTAATTAAAGATCTGAAAGAACATCTGGAAATTCCAGTAAATCTTACTTATAAAATAAAGATGCTTTGGACTTTTGATCAGATAAGATATTGCTGGCACAATGGAATTTAACTTTCTTCCAACTTTTGCCCAAAAGGTAAGAGGGGAGTCATTTTTAGCTATCGACTCCTTCTGTATTTCTTATTCCTGGATCCCTAGCATCCGAGCACATCTCAATGGATAATTGTTGAATGAAAGATTGAACAAATAATTTTGTGAAAAGTAATATTAAGGAATATACCTGTCTCAATCTATTTTGTATTGCTATAACAAAATATCCAAACCTGGGTAATTTACAAAGAAACGAGATTTATTTTGGCTCACAGTTCTGGAAACCAAAAGTCCAAGCTTAGAAGTCCAGATATGACAAGGAGGTGATATCATGCCACAAGATGGCAGGTGGCATTACATGGTGGGAGAGTGCATGATGGTGGCAAGCAATGCTGGCAGAGGAGGAGGACCAGGTAGGATGGAATCACCTTATAACAACCTACACTCCTGGAAAGAGGAGAAGAGTTCTAATCCCTTCTGAGAGTAGTGCTCCCATGATCTACTACTTCCCACTGGGGCCCACATTTTCAAGGTCTGACACCTCTCAATACCATTACACCATTTTAACTTCTAAAGGACAAATCCAAGCCAAATCACAGCCCCAGGACTTTTATGCTGAATTTATACAAAATTTTGTTGCCATTTTCATCTCTAAGAAGTTTGCAGATTCTTACTTTATCCTTATAGAATACATTACATAATCCTCTCATTATATTCTAGTACCAAGTGTTACTTTTACTTAAACATAGCCATGATTTGCAGCAATAACCTTTTGGAACCACCTGTACAATAACCTAGAACTTTTGAAACATATATCTAAGCTCTTTTAATAGGATTTTTGACTATATATATTTTCTTCGTCTAAAAAGTTATTATACATTCATTACAAAAAACATACAACAACCACCAAAGAAAAGCCCAGGATTTCACCACTTAGACTAAACAATCACTGAGATCTGCTTTGGAAGTATATAATAATGAGACCAACCTATGTAAAAAGTTTCTCATCTTGTGTTTTTCACTGAATATTGCAATAGTGACATTGTACCACATTATCAAAATTTCTCATATGTGCTGTCTTTAAGTGTAATAAAATAATTTAGCATGTATACCTACAATAATTAATTTAACCACATTACTAATGGACATTAAAATTGTTTTCAATAATTTGTTTTTTTAATCCTTTACTATGATGCCTTGTGTAGTGAATCTTATAGAAAATTAAGAAATACACAATAAAAATCAGAAATTATAAATCTCAATTTCCAATATCCAGAGGTCACCATTGTTAATATCTTATATATCATGTTGGATTTTTTTAACCTATACATATCTGTGTATCCATCTTTGCATAATACTAAAATAAGGTTACACATCCATATTATTTTGTACATTCAAATTATTTTGTATTTTGTATTATTTTTCTGGGCCAATAATCTCTACCTTTTAACTTCAGGATAATTTCATCTCATCTAAAATCCAGATCATATTCTCACATAATTCCCCATAATTATCCCAAAATTATTCATTAGAATGGTTTATCAATAATTAGCAAAGTCTGTTTTTACTACCCAGAGTTGTTGAAGACTTTCCAACTTTTTGCTATTAGTAACAGTGCTGAAATGGAGACTTTTGTGTATATGGTTTTTTCTATAATTAGAATTGTTTCCTTAGGAGAGGTTCCCAGAAATGGAATTAATGAATCAAATGCCATGAACTTGTAAATCTCTTGATACCTACTGCCAAATGACTTTCCCAAGGCATTGTACCAAATTACATTTCCAACAGCAGAGCATGAAAATGCTTTTAGGATGAGTAATGTTAAATATTACAGGAAACTTTTGAACAGTTTTAATTTGATGTCAAGAATAATGAACTATACAATATAGATGCCTCCATCATTTACCAGTTAAGTACAGGTCAGTGAACTGAACATGTACTACACACATAGAATTTACTAGTTAGAACAGAGGTATGGTACAGTTCCTGCCTGCAATAAGTGTCTACTCTATTGAGCAGCTATAATATATCTGTAGTACATGATGTCAGTAGAATGCTGGAACACAATGTTACATATCCAAGGATTTATAAGAGAAAAGTTGGAGTCATCCAATTCAATCAGAAGAGAGAAAGTTCTTGAAGTCTTCTTGGAAATTCTAACAATGTAGTTTCTCTTGATGATTAAATAGGAGTTATCCAAGAAAGATTATTGAAGACAGGACAGTCTAGCAAAAAGATCAGAATGAGCTGTGAGGAGAGTGATTCAGAATACAATGTGGCATGCATGGGAGCAATAACCTGCCATTGTTTTATATAGTTATTGTTATTGTATTTTGTATTTTCTCAGCTTTTATGGCACATATAATTCCTTCAACAGAGTTTCAACAACACAGTACTAACTTCCTATCCATGTAGCATATAATCTACATCTCCCAGGTCTTCTCAGGAGTTGGAGTGTAGCTAACGCTTTTTTAGATGTAACTTGCTACCAGAATAATTGATAGTGCTACATTTACTAGGCAGGAACCAGGGAAGCTCTGCTTACTGCATTGTGTCAAATATTCCCACACAAGAAAAGAACTGTCTACTTAAAATGTCCCACTCTCCATTCTTAAGGAACACTAGACACATTGCAACATCCTTGAGGACAAAGATGACATTTTACACATCTGTTATCTTTACTGCACCTAAAACATATAGGTGCTGGATATATAATAGAGTAAATATTGCATGATAGATTAATACAAAAATTAGAAAAATTTCAAAAATAAGTAAGTATATCACCAACTGTTATGAATTACTCCACTACCTACCATGCATCACCAATGAGCAGTCTTACTAAGAAACAATGAGGCTATTAGGTAAAATAAATGACAATCATCTATCAAATGTTTGGCCTGGCAGAGGGAAAGCAAATCAGCCTCAATCCCATATCTGGCACAGGGGGGAACATCCCTGGAGACATTCAAGATCTGTGAAAACTTATTTTTAAATAATTGTGATCCAAATCCCTAACCAATGGACACTTGGAATTCTGAGGCTTAAGACTTAGCTCACTATGGCAAGTCCAGAAGAAAACCATAAGTTCACACAGTACAGTTTGTTCTTAATTGTTTGATTGGACTTTTGAAGTCCGCAGCATGTATTGCCTTTAAAAGTTTCTTCTTAAAACAAAATTGCCAGGATTTATTTTTTACTGAATCTTTACACACTATTAAAAGCACAGTCATTTAGTCTTTAAGACAACCATACTGTTCTTGAGGGAAAAAACACCCCCAAAACATAGGATTCTTAAGATTTTTATTTTACAATAAAATAGGCCACAGGCAAATAAACACAGTTCTGAGTTAAAAGGAGCAGAAGCATCAGATTTCAGAATTATCGTAAAACAGGAAGGTTGTAAGGGTGTAACAGAGGATGAAAGCAGCCCGAACCCTGGAGCCTTCCTGCTGACTCAGGTCATGCCAAAATACACAACGGTTTACACACAGCACAAACACGCACAAAGGTGCACACACACCATACTCCAAAGACAACCTACTTGGGAGAGCTATTCTCTTTCAAAAGGTCCAGTTCAAAAATCAGAAATAATTAAAGGAAAGGTTCAAGAGTTAATTCAACTATTCTTAAAAATAACACGCTGCCAGGACAACTTGGATTAGAACATGGTTTTCAAGCATGTGCATATTAGCAGTTTCTATTAAGGTAATGCCATCTGGGAGAGCAGTCTTCTCTCCTTGGTGATAACTCCACAGACCAGACACATACTTATATGCCTGGAACAGGGTGTACCCCATGTTGGTGCTGCATTTTTCCCTGCACCATTTCTTTCTAAACAACATCTCAGAGAAAACCTAAATATCTGCATTAGTAAATATGGCTCTGAATATACATTGCGGTAAAGAAATATGCATTGTGGTAAAGAAGGCCATATCTATATTTATAACCACATTCCAATAAAAGAAGTGAGAGAATATGCCAAATGGAGGTAGCAGCTAAATGGCTCACCAGAAAAATAAAAGAAAACCCGGTCATTATTTTCCCTTCCCTGAAAGAAAGCAGCAGCTCCTGCTTGGTTTGGAACAGTTACTGCAAAAAGGGAAGCTTGTGTTTATTCAGCTCTGTTCTCCTCAGCAATGTGGTTCATCAGGTTTGTAGTATATCTTTTTTTCTCAGTTTGCTTTTCATTTTTTTAACTTTGTTGCATTAATCTGTGGATACTGTAAAGCCTATTCAGTAGGTGGAAACTCAGAAGCCAAGAATTCAGATTCAAGCAGGAGACAATATAAAGCACATGAAATACAAGCAAATTAATTTCAAAATCTAGTCACTTTACTAAGATCATAAAAGTGCATTCTTAATAATTCTATAATTTCATTTATATGTACTTGGTATGTAACTAACTACTTGATGTGCTTGAAAAAAATATGGAAATACTCAATAAGAAGAGCATAAACTTCCATATATTAGTCAATTCTTGATATAAATTTCTGCATATATTAAATCAAAGTTATTATAAAGGATTATTTAATAATTTCAAGTCAAATGTCCATCATCTTTTCAAATGCACAGATGCACAAGAACAGGAAGCCAAAATAGTGTTAGTTACAAAGGATACTAATAATAACCAAACTGATCCCATTAAAGGAGTTTATTTTTCTTGAAATAATTACACATAAAATACATTTAAGGGCTGGGGATGTGGCTCAAGCGGTGGCATGCTGTCCTGGCATGTGTGCGGCCCGGGTTCGATCCTCAGCACCACATACAAACAAAGATGTTGTGTCTGCCAAAAACTAAAAAATAAATATTAAAAATTCTCTCTTTCTCTCTCTCTCTCTCTCTCTCTCTCTCTCTCTCTTTAAAAAAATACATTTAAATGTAGCCTCATAGAATAAGTATAATGGACATCTTAATAACATATCACATTTTCATCTTCTGTAAATAGTGGGCCAAATAGAAACAAAATCACCACAAAAACATTATTACCACAAATCCTAGTTCTTAAACTATTTAAAACAAAAACGATTCTTTGAAACCTAAGCAACCAAAACAAGACGACTTGTTCTTAGCAGGCTAAATTCCAAACAAAAAATTTACCTTGTTTCCCAGTATAAAAATAGAATAAAAATAAAACTAGGTGTATAGCAAAATGTTAAATCACATCACACCCACTTACACTGATGGTCATAGATATATTTTAGGAACTGGATCCTCTGTGATATTATTCTTCACTTGGCTTAGAGGACAGGACACTCAGGATTCGTCCGACACTGGTAGCTGCTGCCTCTTGGTCATGTTTTATGATTCTTTCTCTTCTTCATGACCTTTTAACCCTGGGGTTTCCCTGGGTCTAGTCCTTGGTCCTCTTCTCTGTCTATAGTCACTGCCTTGGTGATCTCATGTAATCTCATGATCAATATCACTATGTGTCAGCCACCAATTCCCAGTCTAGACCTCTCTCCTGAATTCCAAATCCACATATTCACTTCCTATAAGCAATGTCTACTTGTATGCTTAAAAGATAAGGCAAAGAAGATAACACTTTTATATCTAGAAGATAAGTCTACAGTACTCCTGAATTCCCCCACAAACTTGCTCCATTTCCATATTGGCCACTGGTAAGTAACTATATCCTTCAGGGTGCTCAGGTCCAGAACCTTGGAGTCCATTTTTAACCCTTCCCTTCTCCCAAAAGCCATATTAAATTCCACAATGTCCTTGAAATCATCCAAGCTGTTGCCCATATCAACACTTTGTTCATTTACATTGCTGTGTGCAGTATTCCACGGTATAGATGTACCCCAGCTTATGTACTACTGTATTATGTACAGTAGTACACCTACTGTACATGCTTACATATGCAATAAAGATACAATGAACAACTGTGTATAGGTGATGTGTCTATATGTGTATGTGAGTTTTCATTTCTGTAGGACAAATTCCCAAAAAAGCAACCACTGTTTCATGTGGTAAGTATATTTTTACATTTTTTTTAAAACACAGCAAAACTATTTTTCAGAATGTCAGTTTGATTTTACATTTCCACCCGCAATGTAGGAGCAATTTAATTTCTCTGAATCCTAGTCAGGATTTGGTATTGACACTTTAAAAAAAATTTTTAGTTGTATATTAACTAAAATATACTAATAGGTGTATATTAACATTTCTGAGAGGTCTAAACATCGTTTATCTAATGTTAGTGATGTTTAACATCTTTTCACATGCTCATTTGTTATTTGTAGGCCCTTCTCAGTTATACATCTCTTAATGTTTTTGTCCATTTTCTAATTGCCCTGTTTGGTTATTTTACTGTTGACTTTTGAGTTATTTAAACTTCCTAGTAGGAGCTTTTTGTCATAAATGTAAGAGTTTTGCTTTTTGTATATTCAAGGTTACACCTACAGATTCATATCAAAGACATTTACTAAAGCAGTAAACCCAAGAGCCTATTATACAAAAAAATGTAACTACACTTCAATGACTGATAAAAATTCTTTTTGGTTGTTTCTTCCCCAGTGTTCACTCATATTATCTCTCTGACCTTTCTCTGCTTCTTCAGAAAAAATTAAATTAAAAATTCAATATTTATAAATATATATTCTACATTCATTTGTATATTTCTGTAAATCTATGGTACATATTATTATAAATCTATTACCACTCCCCTCCCACACACACTCAGTTCACACCCCTTTTTCAGATTTTTCTATCAATGGAACAAAAGTCTGTTTCAAACTTAATCTTTTTGACACTTGATGGAACATGGATGAATGGGTTTCCGTTTAATGTACACTCAGGTTTCAACAACAGTTTATATTGTACTGAAAATCAAACTTATTTTCTTACTGTATTTGATATATACCTCACAAATCCCTTTGATTTTTGTGGGGGCTAGGAAGAGTGTTATTGGGGATTAAACCCAGAGGCACTTTACCACTGAGCTACATCCCCAGCCTTAAATATTTTATTTTAAGACAGGTTCTTACTCAGTTTCTTAGAGCTACTGAGGTTGGCTTTGAACTTGTGATCCTCCTGCCTCAGCCTCCCAAGCCTCTGGCATTACAGGTGTGCACCAATGCACCTGGCACAAATACATTTTGATAAGGACTTTATTTTTATTCACAATAATTCTTTTTCACAAAATGAAAACCTAGCTGTTTAGTAAGTTAATCTCATGTTCATGAGTGGGGTTTATACCCCTCTGTTTCTCCTGATTTTCCTTTGAATATTACATCTTTTGGTGTATCACACTGTGATGATCAGCAGTTGTAGAAATATCATACCATCATCGTTATCTTGGTTTGTGGCCAATCAGAGAAATGCAGCTTATACAAGCTAGTTCAATAGAACAAAATTAATACAGCAGAATTGGTTGGAGAGCTCCTGGGAGAAAACAAGGAAGATGAAGTAACCAGAGATTTTTACAAGTTCTCCCACATCTAGGATCAGAGGAATAAAGGACCCAACATTAAAGCCTAGAAGCTAGATCTAGCAGGAGGGATCAAAAACCTTATAAGGCCACCCAGGGTGCCACATTTGTGAGAGTTACAAGGCCACGGCCAGAAGAATGAATCTTTGACCATGGAGAAAATGCAGTCATTTGGGGGAAAATGGAACCTTGCAGATGTGGTGACCATGGTGGGAGGGGGATCCTAGAGTCTTAGGAGCACAGAGTGTGCCTGGGGCAGAACCAGAGTTTCCCCATCTGTCGTTAAATCTCCACCTAATGCTTCCCACAGGCTGAACCTAAGAAAGAAACAGTTGGTAAAAGGGCCTGGAAGATGACATTTGCCAGCATCAGCCCCTTGCAAAACAGAGCAGAGTAATGTTCAGAGAATGACCAGTACAATTGTGACCAGGGCTAATGTATAATAAACTGATCTGAGAAAGACAGCCAGATTTCACAGCAGAATGCATCTGGGCAGCTCTAATGAAAAAGAGTAGACGTTCAAACAACTATAGAAATTTAGCTTTACATACACTCTTGAGGTATGATTATTTATAAGGTCTATGACCTTGAATCCTTAAGGATGGGCTGTAACACTGGAGCAAGGACAGAGAATACACAATGAGCAGAAGTTGCATTGTGACCACTCCCTGTTGGGAAAGACTGGAATGGACCTCTGGGTGACTCAGTATTCCCCAACTCTGTCCCTGATGGGGAAATTTCTAAAGATATGTTTATATCTTTTGATGTATTATTGTCCTTCACTTTAGGAAGGGAAATACTATACAGGCTAAAATATCAACAAAACCTATCTATTTTTAAATGATAATGTTATATAAGCTTCATCGTAGGTGCTAAAAGTCAAACAGGAGACTTAGAAAACGGAGGACAGTGTCAGGTTGAGTCAGGTTGGAATGAATGGGAAGCGAAATTACAGTTTATTGAACCCCCCCAATCCGGTGTCCCATAATGTGAAAGACACCATCAGCTAACTAGTTTGATCCTCATGACAACTTTAAGAGTTTTTATTCAAAGTTTACAGGTGACAAAAGAAAGAGGCAAACAGGCTGCACACCTTGTTCCAGGTGTCTCGGAGTGATGGTGGATGCAGGAGAACTATTCATCTCTTTCTAAAAGGTGATTTTTGCCACTATACCAGGAATGCTTCTCTAAGTTTATACACTGAATCATATTCTTATATTGAAAGGATTCTCTTTTACTTAATATAAAATAGAATGACAGACTCTGAGGAGAACATCTCTTTTAAATGTCTGTGTAAAAACTGGGCAAGGGCATGGAGAACTTGGTCAAAGTGACAGGGAAAAAAGAAGCCAAAAAATGAGACCTAGGCAAACTGTGCCCTCTCATAATCCCTCAGAATAAGACCAGAGTTTTGTCAATGTGAAAACAGAAGTGAGAAAAGAACTTGAATTGATTTTTTTTTTTTTAAGCAATCTAACTGAAAGAAGTAAACTTGCAAGTACTAAACTCAGGAAATTTTACTCCAGCGATTCATAGGCCAAAGAATAAGAAAGCCAGGACTGGGGATGTGACTCAAGCGGTAGCGCGCTCGCCTGGCATGCATGCAGCCCGGGTTTGATCCTCAGCACCACATACAAAAAAGATGTTGGGTCCGCTGAAAACTAAAAAAAATAAATATTAAAAAATTCTCTCTCTCTCTCTCTCTCTGTAAAAAAAAAAAAAAAAGAATAAGAAAGCCAAACTTTGTTTCTCCCTGCTCTGATTTCACTATATATAAATGTTCAGGGATGTCATAGTGTATAATGAATCCATGGATAGAATTTCACTATTTACCACTTCATCACCTTGATATAACAGTGCACATGTGCCCACTTCATACATTTATTCCATACCCATCATTTCATTTATTATATTTGTTCAATTTCCTTCCATCTCCAAGTGGGTTTTTGTTTGGCTTCTTACATCTCACATCTAGATGTGGTGCTGTGCTGGTTGCTGTGAATATGAAGTATTGATACACAATATCTAATCCTAGGGAACTTAAAGTATAGCACAGTGTTTCCAAAATTTCTCCTTCATGGTACCTTAAGCATCTTGGTAATTTTTTTACTACAGCCCTTAAGCCAAAAGAAATACCTATCAATGAATCAAGTTAAATCCAAACAACTTAACTATTTACATACTACCAGCTTAGCACCTCCGGGCACTACCCAATTTCTCAAACTTTAGAATCAGATTGTGAATTGCCACCTTTGCTTTCTATTCCATGGTGTTTTTCACAAGACACTTGATTTTTATCACAGCAACTTCCAAAATCCCAGTTGTGCAGAGATATGATATTAAAAGACATGAAAAGAGCTAACGATGAAACTGTGAACTACCTTGAGCTAGTCATTCACATGGTGTTGGATAAATGTTTCTGTATGTCTATTGAAGCTTTAGAATATATCACGGCCTCCTGTGGGTCCACCCTGGGGTGACTAAGCACAGAGTTTTAAAATTGCAGGTTTAGTGCCAGATTTCTTAATTCTGACATTGTGACCATTTGGGGCCACAACAGACCTTTATTGCTGTCCTATACACTGCAGGATGTTTTGCATCATCTTCTGCCTCTGTCCCCTACATACCAATAGCACCAACTCCCATTTTCCAGTTTAACCACCAAAATTTCTCCGGACATTGCCTAAAGTACATAACAGATTGCATTTGAGGTTCACAGGTTTAATGGAAGAAATAGACAAGTAAACTGAAATTTGCCAACGAACAACATCATTGCCATTACAGAGATAGCCATCTGGTAATGACCTCTGCAAGGCAAAGGTACTGGTAAATTTTTAATGCATTTGACCCAGGTGATTAATGCCCCTTTCTTGAAACACTTTTATTGGCTTCTATGATCTGCGTGTTCCCTCATCTCATTAACCACCTCTACTCATGTTTTCCTCAGTATTTATTTATTTATTTATTGCTCTCTACATGATGCAGTGGCCCAGAATTCAAATCACAGACTAGTGATAGCCCTGGTGAGCATATAAGCACCATAAATTTAAGTAATATCTAAATGCTGATAATGTTCAATTTTATAACTATATTCCAACCCTTCTCCTAAAAACTATCCTCCAAATATCTTCACAATGATATCTAGTGGGCATATCACAACCAACACAGTCAGTAAGGTGTTTTCATTCCTAACTATACCGCCACCTATTGTTTGCCACATCTTAAATACCACCAATATCTATCCTACTTAAGCCCCACATCCCAAGAGCTATCCTTGAAGCTTCTCTTTCTCCCAACCCTATACCAAATAACAAATCTTGTCTGTTCTACTTCAAAATATCTTCAAATCTGATAGCTTCTCACCTCCAGTGTTGTCACCCAAATCCAAGATACCATCATACCTTAGCTAAACCACTCTGACAGCTCTGATTCATCAACGTAATCTGACATTTGTCCCTAAAATCTTCTTCCCACAACAGACAGAAGGATGCTTATTTAAAATAAGATTATGTTATTCACATGTTTAAAACCATACATAGAGTGAAATCCAAGATATTTACAATGGTCTTCAGAACTCCATATGACCTGACATCTGCATGTCCTTCCAAACTCGTTTCTTGTTGTTCTCTTGTCTTTTCTTGGCCTCAGTCACCTGAGCCTGTGTTTTATTCCTAGAATACCTTAAGTGAGCCCAGGACTTTTACATATTCTGTTCCCTATACTACAATGCTTTTCTCATAGATATTACTATTGTCATATCTAATATTAATATGTCATATCTAATATTACTATTGTCAACTCACTTGCTTCTTCAAGATGTTAAACAAAATCCCTTCTTAAGATAAATTTACTTTTTCAAGATCTCCTCTCACCACAAGTGTAGAGGCCCCATGAAAGCAAAAAATTTAGACTTTTTGTTCAGTAAGCATATACAACACTTACTATGGCATCTGGCACAGTTATACCTCAATTCATATTTGTTTGATAAGATGAATGATAATCAGAATATATGAATGAGTGAAGAGGTCTGCATGTAGTGCCATAAAAGTACAGAGGAGCAGGGCATATGAACATATAGCAGGGGAAAGTGTCCTGGAGCAGGAATTGTTTTATCTTGGTTAAGAACAGAATGAAAGAACAACTTGAAGTGAAGAAAACAGGTTAGTGGGTCAAAGTTCAAAGGGGCAAAGCAGTAAGACTTATTCAGGAATCTCTAAGGAAGTCTGCAGAGTTGGGGAACTGGGCAGCAGTACTTGGCCATTTGGTATTCACATCACACAGATTTACAACTCACCTGTTGGAAGAGCTTGCTAATGCTTCTCAAATAAAGATTCATGTCCTTCTACTTATGGTATATCAGATTATCTTAAGGTGTGGGGATTGGAGAAGTTGGAAAGGAACCTAGTGTTATGGTTTAGATATGAGGTGTCTCCCAAAAGCTCAGATGTGAGACAATGCAAGGAAGTTTAAAGGCGAAATGATTGGGCTATGACAGCCTTAACCTAATCAGTGTATTAATCAGTGTGAGAGCAATTAAATGGGTGGTAATTATAGACAGGTAAGCTATGGCTGGAGGAGGTAGGTCCCTAGGTGTGCGTGCCTTTGGGGTACTATAATTTGTCCTCTTTGAGCTGTGGTGCTTTTTTTTTCCTGGTCCCATGCTCCCAGCTCCTTTCCTCTACCACACCTTTCCACCATGATATTTTGCCTCCCATCCAGCCTAAAGTAAAGGAGTCGGCCATTTATGAACTGAGATCTCTGAAACAATGAGCACCAAATAAACTTTTCCTCCTCTAAAATTGTTCTCTTCTTTTGGTCACAGTGGGGCAAAAACTGACTAAAACACCCAGAGAGAATAAATAGTTAGATAAATAGGCAGGATCTGCCAAAAAAAATTTAAAATAGGTATGTTTCTGTGGGTACACACACTTGCACACTCTCAAAAGTGACAGGGGTATTTTGAACATGGCAAGAGCATTTCCCCAAATTTATTAAATAGTATTTGAAAATATGATAGGTACATGGTGCATTATATACATATACCATGAGCTATTTTATCATTCTTGTATAAATGATATATTAGAGTGCTTCTAATTATAATTGTCATTATAAATATAAATATCAGGGTAATCAACATATTTCTTTATTAATTTTTAAGCAAATTATTCCTTATGATAGAGTTTTAGAGCTAGATTTATTGAGATATACTGCTTAAAGATCTTCCATAAAACGTGGCCTACAAAGAACATAGCCATATAGTAGTCTTCCTTCAGTAACATATTACTGCCTTTACCATACTCCTATCACTATTTTTAAAAATATATTTAAAAAATATTTTCAAATTTAATACTTAAGTCATGTATCATAATATTGTTTTGATATTTCATTTATTAGTGATACTGAACTTTGTTTCATGTATTACATGTCACTTGTCAATTTCCCTTTTAAAACACATCCTTTGGAATGAAAAAAAATAATTTTACTGTATTGCATGACTATTGCTAACATTTAAAAGTATTAGTTTATTATTACAAAAATTTATTAACTCAAGTATGCAAGGATACTATTTATACAATATATTTATATTGTATGACTATTGCTAACATTTAAAAGTATTATGTTTATTATTACAAAAATTTATTAACTCAAGTATGTAAAATACATAGTGTTTTATGTATTTTGGTTCATTTAATCATCACAACATTCATACAAAGGAGGCTTTATTAATGAACTTATCTTACACATGAGGAAACTGAGGTAAAGAGAAGTTTTTTCATCTATCATCAGAGGGAGGTAAAGTCTATCTCAGACAGCTGTTAGCTTCTCTGGAATGAGAAGGTTTGAGGGGGAAATTAGTTTAATTTTGTATGTGTTGTTTTTCATAAGTCTATAGAACATGTATGTCAGTGGTACTCAACTGGAGATGGTTTTGTTGCCTGGAGTGTTTTAGCTACTTTTGAGATACTTTTTATCATTACAACATGAAGGGGAGCTGGTGCTACTAGAACCTGCTGGGCAGGGGCTAGGGATGCTGCTGAACATCCTACGAGGCAGAAAACGGTACCCACCATGATGAATTGGCCAGTCCCAAAATGTTAATAGGATTGGGGCTGGAAACCCCTGATTTAAATGGACATATACTATCTTTATATTGGAACTCAGAAAATCTGTCTAGGTCAGAGAGAAAGATGTGGTATAAACAATACAGAGTCACTGTGAACGTATTCTGTTCTCTAAAACCACTCACTATCTTCTACTATCCCCCAACAGACACTAGTATAGCAATATGTAAAACAGTGGATGCGTAACCAATGTGATGCTGCAACCTGTATACAGGGTAAAAATGGGAGTTCATAACCTACTTGAATCAAAGTGTGAAATATGATATGTCAAGAACTATGTAATGTTTTGAACAACCAACAATAAAAATTAAAAATAAATAAATAAATAAAACCACTCACTAGAGGCTTGGTATCAAATTTATTATTACACTTTTAGAATTAATCAGACTACAATATGTGAACATTTAGATACATATTAATTCAGTTTTAGAGGATCTTGTTTTTCAGGGATTGTATATAGAATTATGAATTCCTCTTTTTGTTCCAACAAAAATATTTTAAAAGAAAATCCCATATAATTAATTATTCTGTTTGTACCAAAATATTTGCAAGCTAATGGTGTCATTGCTGAGTAATACAGAACATAATATTTTAGACAAGCTAGGCAATTCCAACAATAGAAAAACACAAAATTTAGGAGAAAATATATTAGAATTACAATAGCATTATAAGCACACTGAGAAATGAGTAAGCTCCACTTAGAATCAGTTTATGAGCCACCTTGTGAAAGCATTATTGCCACATGCCTCAATGTGGCAGGACATCCTTGCTGGTTCAAAGATATTCATCAGGAATTTAAGTGGTACTTCTGCCATTCTGGAATCCCGGCTGACACACCAGCCTGCCAAGGTCACGTTCTGCTGGCAGGCGACACAGTCAAAGGCACCCGTCCATGCACATTAGCAAGGGGCAGAGTGCCAACTGGAGGGCACAGCAAGGCTACTTGCTTCCAGAAAATAGAAAATGTTGTAACCAGTTGTATTTTAAAGGATTTTTTTTCAGAAAAAATAAGAGTTTCTTGGACATTTGAAACATTTTATGTTATTTCTAGTTAGGACACTTTATCAACCATCACCATTGATGACATGTGGTTAGTGGGTAAAAGTGTGTGCTCTGGAATCAGAAATCTGGATTCAAATCCTCACGCTCCCACTTACTAGTTGTGTGGTCTCAGGCCCTTTTTATGCTTGGTGACTCAGTTTTCTTTATTTGTAAAATGGGGGATATGATAGGGTCTACATTTTACAGTTCTTATGAGAATATTGTAGGTTTGTACATCTTTAAAATAGTGCTTTACCTATTCTACATGTTCACTAATATTGAATATTTTAATTTACTTTTGAAACAAAAACACTGTCATAGTTAAATACCAATGCTCACTTCCTAAATGTAATAGTCTAACATCTCAAACAAGGAAGCTCTTTCCAAGTTTTTTTTGTCTCCTTTATAGAAACTCATCATTTACCCAAGGATGTCTTTGCCTCTTCGGAAGTTTCAGCATCATAATTCACTGCATTTAATACAGCACTGACATTATCTTGAAATACTATGTAAATATTTCACTGCTGCTTAACTCCCTGTGCCCTGACTTTTCATAGGTACATTTTATGGTGTCTGCTGTCCTGCAGTGGAACAGGTGTTCTTCTCAGCATCTAGGACACATCAGGCTCTTCTCTACTTCTAAGTCTCAGCACAGTGCTTGACACATGCATGGGATCCAATCAATATTAATTAATAAAATAATAAACCTATTTAACAAGGTGTTATTGATTTGATGACAATATTATATGTAAAAACAGAAGGTTCTAATTTTATTCTACCTATGATTTTTTGCTTATGTCTCATTTATTTAAGTTACCTTACTGCACCCATTCACTTTTTTCCTCTTGTTGCCTTACTTTTAAAACTGACATGCTAAGAAACTAACATTTTTGGTACATAGATCTACATTTTAACACATGTATAGATTCACAAAACCATAGTTACAATCGAGATACTGAACAGTCCCATCCCCAAAAGTTCTCTAATGGCCCCCCTCACCTGTTTTAGACAGTTTTTTCACCACTATGATCAAAAGACCTGGCAACAACACTTAAAGGAGGAAAAGTCTATTTGGGGCTGGGGGTTTCAGAGGTCTCAATTCTTAGACCTCTGCCTCCATTACTCTGGGCCTGAGGTGCAGCAGCACGTCAAGGCAGAAGGGTGTGATAGAAGGAAACGGCTCAGGACATGACAATCGGCACTCAGGACATGACAATCGGCACAGCATGCTCCACTCACCATGAAGAAAATATGTGTCCCAAAGGCATGCTCCAATGACCCACCTTCTCCAGCTATGCACTCCCTGTCTTCAGTTACCACTCAGTTAATCCCTAACAGGGGATTAATTCACTGATTGGGTTAAGGCTGTCCTAACCCAATCATTTCACCTTTAAACTTCCTTGAATTGTCTCACACATGGGGGATACCTCCCATCTAAACCATAACAACTCTCCAAACCTGGCATTGACTGCTATGTTCTATGCCACTGTGAATTTTTCAACTTTTTGTTTTGGATTAATTTCCTATTTCAGGAAATTTCCAACATAGTATTTCCAGTACCTATATGCCTTTTTTCAACTAGTTTCCCCTATGGTTAACATCTTACACAATCATGAGACATTTGTCAAAACTAAGATGTTGATATCAGTACAATATTACTTACTAATTTATAGATTTTATTTGGATTTCACCAGCTTTTCCAAGTATCTCTTTCAATATTCCAAGATTCAATCCAGGGTCCCTGGTTGTATCCACTTGCCATGTCCCCTTCTATCTCTTCTGATCTGTGACAGTTTTCAGTGTTTCCTTGTTTTTCATGCCCTTTAGACATTTAAAGATTACTGCTAAACTATTTTGTAGAACACTTCTGAATTCGAGCAGTCTGAGATTTTTCCATGACTGGACTGAGAATATGAATTTTGGGGAAGGGAAGTACCCTTCTTGCCTCATCACACCCTCACAAGTGCAATAGATCCAGAGCTCTTGGCACTGGTGATGCCCATCTTGATCATTTGGTTGAAGAGATTCTGCCAGGTTGCTCCACTTTAATATTACAAACCTCTCCTCCCCACCCCCCGCCTTGTCTATACCCGATTTACTGGAATACCAATTTAAAAGTGCTACTATGACTAACTACTGCAAGAATATTTTGTCCATATCCCTACCAAGTAAAAGTCATCATGTGAAAGGTGTTTTCCATTTTCTTGTCAGTGCACACAGGAGAGATGTTGTATCATACTGATCTTACAAGGGAATTGAGACTCTTGGGAGTTAAATAGTTTTTAGTTAGAAAGAGGCAGATGTAAAATTGAAGCTCACAAATATCTGAGTACCCAACACATTCTCTTCTCACTAGACTGCCCTTTCATCTACCTCAAAATAAATGTCAACAGAAGTGAAGCAATAAATTCCTGTCACCGTTTATAAGTATGCAAGTCACATATTTTACCTTTCCTCCTGAACATACCAACATACTTGAACTAGAGTGTTTATTTCACAAGGATGTTGATGAGCTATGTGATAATTAGCAAAGTGATAGACAGGATCTGTCATTACTGAGGGTACCAGATGACACAGATTAATAGTACCATGTCTGGGAAGAGGAGGACTAAAGGGAAAGTGAGATCCCATGGGAGGATAAAAGTGAATGCATGGCTAGAAAAGAAATTCAGAAGTTGAATGCTAGAAGTCTACAGAACATAGTATATAGACAGCTTAGAGAAAAACAAAAGTATTGTAACCACAGTACTTCCTTCTCTCCATACAATCACTAATGGGGAATGAGTAGCCTACTGGAAAGTAAGTTCATGATAACTTGTGAAGCACAGAAGAGAGGTTGTATCAGGCACAGAGAACAGCTCTGCTGAAGGGCGATGGAGGAATGGCAGATGTGGCCCTTCTATTGAGGCCTCAGGAAAGATGCTGGTCCACCTTTGTGCTCTATAGCCGAAACTGAGGTGCTCAAGTTCAGGGCCTGGCCATTTTCAAGCATTGCAATGTCTATGAACACTGAATACTTAGATATTAGCTGCATGCCCTGACCCTTAACTTTCTCCCCACATAATGTCAAATTGGGTTGCACTGATAGTGTCTCCATCTACAAATCTTTTCCCACACCTAAAAGAATTCCCAGGGCCTGATGGCTACTATAGGCTTTAACTTCTCAACTCCACAACATTGTTTTTTTTTCTGCTCCGTATTTTTCATCTTTTCCATGCCATATTATTGATCCTGTTATTAACATGAATTTAAAAAAAAAAGAAAGATAGTAAGTTTTGAGCCCATAAAAAATAAATCTAGCCATTGTGGCCTTTGTGTGGGTATTTGTATTTATAAAACTGGGGAACAGGAATGCAGCTCAAACAGTGTAAAACACAAATAAGAAAAAGTCTACTAAGCCAACTAGTTCCTCCCTCTTATGACTTTCCAAACCTTTCCCCTTCTTTACTTAACTCCATTCTTCTCAGGACAACACAGCAACAAATAAATTTCTTCCATTCTCCTGGCAAAGAAATTCAAGTCTGCCTATATATGCCTATCTCAAAATTTAGTCCTTAGAGTCTCTTTCACCCCTTTCAGTTAGAAGATGTGAAACCACAAAAGAGAAGCATGAAGACAAAATTTTATTCAGGTTATGCTTAAAATATTTGCTATGAAATTAGGCCTCGTAAATTGCTGAGATAGAGGGAAAGTAAGTTTGTCCCATGTTTCCCATGATACCAGGAGAACAGGGGAATGTAAAATATGTTAGCAATAAGGACATTCTAGTAAGCTCATTTTCAGAAGAAAATGAGAAAAACACACATAAATATGTACAGAACATTTTGTGCAAGGATTTATTTCATAAATGTGTAAGTTTTTTTTTTTTAGTTTTTAAAGACTCCATATTCCATGAGGGTGGTAACTATGGCTAACTTCATTAATACTTTCACAAGCAGACACCCATAAATTTACAGAGGCTTAGGGAGGATTTTTGTTGAACACTATTAAGTTCAGTGATCTTTTATTGCCTTAACATACTTTAACATCCACACATGTGTTTTCATTAGCACAACAGCATCTTGGATATCCAGCATTTTAATCAGATGAATTATTCAAGAGGGTTTAAATTTCCATATAAGTAAAGGTCAAACATTGTAATTGCAATATATTAGCTATTTTAAGTGGAAGTCTTTCTTAAATATACCCATAATCCTTATGTTCTGAAAAGGAATGCATTGAATATAACTGAATATTTCGTTGACTGTGGGTCATTCAAAGAATTAGATATTTTACTTTTTGCACATATAATAATATCTTAATGAGGAATATATAATTGTTTTCCAAACAATTTTTAAAAAGTCCTTTCTTAATTTGGGTTTTAAAGTCCATGTGGTTTACTTGGGAGATGATTCTAGAAAACATCAGTATTACAGTTGGGAAATGAGAGAGTAAGAGAAGGCAGCCAAGAAGCAAGTGTTTTACCAAGATGGACAACCAGAGCTTCATCCCACCGGAGATCTCTGCTCACCAGCACCCAACACATACTTCAGACTTAACCAAGGGGCAATGAAGTTGAGTGATCATCAACTCCCGTCAGTTACTGTTTGCAGGCTACTTCCTGGTAGCAATTCTCTGACTCCTCCAATCTGTCATACACCAGGGCTAGGGCTGTGAGGTGCAGGCTTGAACTACTAGAGAAAGCCTTCAGGAAAAGAGAGACCTACGATACCAAGTGGCTGGCCAGGAAGCATAAAAATGATGGAACTCTGGGAGGTTTAGGTGGGGGACCTACATATTCCACCACACGTTCCCACTAGGAAATCTGGATTTCTTTGCTTATCATTCATAGTTGACTATTTCTTGCTGGCTGATAGTCTTCTCTTTTAATCTTCTTCTGTTTTGTTTGCTAACTTCTATACATTCAGAATATAAATTTCAAAAGATGTTGAACCTAGTTATGAAACAGAAAGCTGACGGTTTCTTTGCTTAATTCCCTTACAGGATAACCTCAGATAAATATTTGTAAATATTTATCAATAAAACGTGGTTTTCCTACCTCTTTTGGATACATTCTTTGTTCTGGCATTTGTCACTAATAAAATAGGGTGGAGAGCTGAGAACTGTGTATTTATGAGCTATTATTAGTAAGAAATGAACATATGTGGATATAAATACATCATTGACAGAGACCACAAATGTCTATCTAAAATTTTAGGCTTATCACATCCCCTCATTAAAATTATAGATATAAACATGTCAGGCCCATGATAATAATGGGTTTCTTCATAATTCTATTTTAGGAAATTTCTTAGAAAAGCTCTTGTATTATTATCTTAAAATATCTTTTGTTTCAAATAATAACAAAAAGAACACCAACAATAACATTGATAATACTAACTTTGTGTGATTTCAAACTTTATATGTAGACTTTATATGTAAGGCCATAACATGGCAGTAAAGAATGAAAATACTATAAACCTACAATGAAAAAAAATGAGAGAATAAGCAAGAGAATTCACGGAATCTCTAAAGAAGAACATGCATTGAATAGTGATAACAGCCTCACTGAAAAAAAGACAGCACAACTTGATGTTTCTGCAGTGAGTGAGCAACCAGCAGACTCAAGCTAGGGAGGTTCAAAATCTGAAGATCTGATTACAGAGTAATAAACCATCATGTCCTTTGCCCCATGGTCAAGGACATTTTCCCTTTTCATCTTTCCTATATGCTGTTCCCTTCAATCCCCAGCAATGGAAAAAACAAAATCTCACAATCACCTATATGCTATTCCCTTTTCCACTAAAACATTGGTGAAGTGGGTCCAGTCCTAGCAGAAAGCTTGGTGCACACATAGGGCTGCAAAGTGACAAATTAATTGCCAGTCTGCATAGAACTCCCTGAGTTTCAGCAGGAGAATCCTGGATTCTTCAGCAGAAGAATCTAGGAAGATTCTTCTCTGGAGACATACAATAACTCCCAAGAAGAGAACTAAAGATAGTAGGTAAAAATTCCTTCTAAACATCCACAACCCCTTCCCACATAACACACACACTCAAAGGATTGCTAAGTACTCAAGACTGGAAGTCCTCAAGTCTACTACTCCTATATAATAATGAGCTTCCAATCTGTAAACACTGAAATATATGTCTCCTACATGCACAGGAGATCAAAATAAATGTGGAAAGGGACAGAGCAGAGAAAAAGTCTGAAGTGCAGGTAGAAAAATAAAAATCTGATTCTAATTAATAGAGGAAGTTCCCCACTACATTAAAATAAGAACAGTGCACTTCAATAAAGGCAAAATTTAAAAAGAAACTTTCAAGCTTCTTAAAATTAAAAACGGTAACTTAAGTTAAATGTTCACTAAATCATTAAATGTCCTTGGTGATAAAATGAGGTAAATCTACCTGAAAGATATTAAAAAAGCAGAATCAAATCAGTAGATCTCATGTTCAATTATGAGGAATTCCAGAAAAAAAATGAGAGCAAAGAACACAAAGAAGAAAAATACTGCAAGTAAATACCCAAGTCTTGAAGAAGATGAGCCTCTGAATTAAAGGGGACCACAAAGCTCTCAGAAAAATGCACAAGGCTGAGACTATCATTTTAAAAGAGCTGAGATAAAGAGAACAGCCTAGAAACTTTCAAAGGAAAGAGAATTGAGCTGGGATTAGAATCCACAATGATGTTCACCTAGTGTTCTATGCCCAATCACACAAGGCGTTTAATGATAAGGACCTAAAAATGACATTTTCAGACATGCCAGAACTCACTAAGTACAAGCTATTGTACAATGTCCTTCAGAAGATAAACACAAGGATATAAACAAAAGAGAAGCCATAAAGTTCTGAGAAAGGGAGGATCACACAAGAGCAAAGAAAAAGATCCAGGCTGCAAGAACAGCCCAGAACAGCTTCTGCAGAGACAAAAGGGCAATGCCACTGAAAACAGACCGGAAGTGTTGCAGGCATGGGAAATATTTTCTATAAGCATGTGGCAGAGAGATTTAAGCACAGAAAACCAGACAGACAGAAGAGGGGTGAATTAGCAATAAACTCCAAGGAATAGGCTGACTTGAACGAGGAAAATGGCATGATCCCAGAACATGACTTGGCCCAGCAGTGATCAGCATTTGATTGTCATAAACACTAACCATGGGTTTGATACACCTAGGAGAGAGTGTACATATTTATGTGTCTGTGTGTGCATACACACAAATGGGCATTTTTGCACATATTGGTATAGGGAGGAATTTTTTCAATGCCCAGGGCAAGAAAACAATCCATAATGATTAAAATTTCTAAACTAAGAATTTTCTAAGTATTATTTAAAAATAATAAGGTTGAAAAATAGAAGAAAGCAAGCAATGTTGAAGGTAATTGCCTCCATGGAATGAAAAGGAGGACTAGGGATAAGAAAAGCAAAGAACTGCTATTATCATCAAAAGAATTTTTTACTTTTTAAATTAAATGCATGCCTTACTTCTATTGAAAAGAAAGACTATAGAATACACAACATTTTTGATAATTTTACTTATTAATTTGTAATAGAACTTGAATTTCAAATCACGCCAAATGCCTTGAGTAGCTCTAACTATAGTCAATATTGAGATGCGAAAAAATAAAAAGGATGCTTATGATTTCCTATAAAAACTGTACCACTTAATGAGAAATTAAAAATTAATTTCCAGAACTGGTATATTTTAAATAAATAATTAGATCACTTCTCTTCTCATTCCTGTACTGTGAAATAATCAAATATTTTAATCTAGCTTTAGAAATAACTATTTAGGATAGCTTGTGTTCTCACTACAGAGAACAGTGTCCCTGGACAGCTGAAATGTAATGCTTTGATATGGAAGTGTTTTAATTCATTAAATATTTTAAAAGCTATAAATAAAATATAATCTATTTTCTTGTTTGTTTTTCAGATTCACCAACATTTTGATAAAACATAAGAGTTAATTTTTCATCACACAATAACTTTTAAACATTTACTTGTTTGCACTGAAATTGAGTTCAGTATATCTCAGTATATCTCAGATAACAGAAGTGTGGTTCTGGGAGGTTAAAGGAATCCTGTTGTACTTACATAAGCACATAAAGGCAGAATTGCATTCGTATAGTTCATGAATCAGGAAGACTAGTATGAAGGGAAAAGAGGATTTTCTTTTTTTTTTCTTCCTATTTTCTTGTTCATAAAAAATTAATCACTTTGTCTACTAAAGGCTGTCAAAAAGCAGTATGCAGATCTTACATTAACTTGGGTGTTTTGTTTTTTCAATCAGACCAAAAGGTGACCTCTTAAGTTTTTAGAAGTTTTTTTAAAATTTAAAGTTGTTTTAAAGAGTCCATTTCTTATTTGGCTTCTACATATTAGCACATCAGAAAAAAGTTTGAAGAAATTAAGATAAATCATCCAACAAGTTCCTACAGCTTACGTCATGGTTTAAATTCTTATTTTCTTAACGAAAATAGTAATTTAAGTATAACCACAGTCTTAATAAAGCACATTTATATGGTATTTATAGTTTTTCTACTTACTTAAATTCCAAATCACTCAAATATACACATACGTCAACAATCTGAACACCAGTAAAGACCCTTATTATTCCTGGGTTTACTGAACACTAATAAAATTTTTTTAAATGATAATGATAAATGGAAGACCTATGAATAGTACTGTAACTATAATATGAAGTGGGAGGAAAAGTTTTTCTTATTACTATGCAACAAGTCTGTAGATAATTTTTAAAGTGAGTAAATCAAAATTAGTATTTAAGGATATAGAGGATATCACTAGAATGTAAGTACAAAACAAATGTTAAAATTTGCAAGTACAGGAAGCAAGACTGAGGAGCAAGTTGAAGTGAGAGGACAATTTCTTTTCAGTATAAGCCTTTCTATACTGATGGATTTTTTTAAAATCATGAATCCAAATTTAATCCTCAACACTTTCACAAATATTACATATAAATCTTTATATACACATACATGTATATAAATGAATATTTTATATTTCAAATTAAGCATGTAATACTTTTCAAAGATGAAATATAACATCAGAAGATTTGACATTAGGGGAAACCCTTGAAGAAGTTGGGGAGAGCCTGATTGTGAATTCATGATGCATGAACAATAACCCATTTTTGAATTTTGAATAAAATAAAAGGTTAGCTAATGTAAAACAAGAAACTTCATGCCTTTTTATAGACTTCAACAAGTTTCCTTTTATTTTTTCCAGAAGATTTCTTATTAGCTAAAAATCATCCTGTCATCCCACTAAATGCAAAGACAGAATAAATATTCTGCTGGAGCCCCACAGAACTAGAAGTAGCTTCAGCAAGTGCATCATGTTCTATCCATTAATATCAAACACTGGATATATTCTGAAGGAGTTATGACATTGGCTGACAACATCAGCAAGTCCACCCTAATTCTGAAAGCAACTTCCATTGGGTATAAACAATGTTGTTTTCAGGTAGAATAAACATCATTTTATAATAATGCCATTCTTAGAGTAATAAAGATATATTTTAAAAAATAATTTGAGTAGAAATCAAAATAATGTTGTAGATACCTAACATAACAAATGGAAAAAAGTTGTTTTTCATGATTCATATTCAAAGAATAGATGTCATGACAAATTATGAACCTTACTAGATCAGTGGAAAGCAATGAGGATTTTTAAAAAATGGTAAAAAGGCTAGTTCAAGCCTTTTTCCTTAACAATATGTGCATATATTTTAACCCTAAATAAATGAGAAAAAAAAGCCTATATATGAAATAATCCACATAATGGGTATAAGCATAAATACACAAAATGCAAATAGTTGTCAGTTTTCTTTTCCGCCACATTAAAGTCCTCATAGGACATTTCTCAAATTTCTTGATGGAACAAACCCTCTGCTGACTTCCTCAACCTAGCTTGCCTGTACTTTGAAAATCTTAAGGGTATTTTATTTACCCATTAACCACCAATTCTACCAAACCAAGTGTTTGATGGAAAATTTTCTTGGATGAGTGAAATAATATCTTTATACTCATTCGGGTCTGGACTATACCTCATCCCGGTTTTCATTGGCTGATTTCCTATCATCCTCCTATGAAAAGTGAAGACCTTAGGGGGATGGGGAATGAAAATAAAGGAAGAAAGGAGAAAGAAATGAGAGCTATCTTTCCTGGGAAAAGTACTCGAAGGCATTTTATCATACTCTTTTTGTTTTGTTTTTACTTAAAAATTATTTATTACTAAGCTGTCTTTGGTGCAAGATTAGGATGCACATAATACTCATGAATATACATTAAAATTGAATAGTCTAAGCCAAGATACATCATTTCTTTGTGGCAGTTTAGCAAACATTCCCATCTGAAAAAAAAAATTAGCACATTAGCTGCTACTGATTTGTGTATTATAGGCAAAATACTACACTTAAGAAAATTTACAATCGTGTTGCAAAGTATGGACTTATTAAGATTTAATCTTCTGTGTCAAAATTCTGCACTGCTCTCCTTGGTTTCATAATCTGATGCACCGTGCTGTGCCACAGATATAAGATGTGTCCCAGTGCTCTGAACAAACCAGGCAAACAGGCTTTCAGAATTGTACTAAATTTGCCCATGGGCTAAGAATTTTAGGTTGCAACTACTGGGCTTCATAAGACAAATGTGCATCCGTATGCTACTGGCAAAAAACGCTGTTGTTCTGTTTACCTTTGTTTAATTTGACCAAATTAGTTACACATGACAATAGAATGCATTTTGACACGTTGGACACAAATGAAGCACAACTTCTCATTGGCTGTACATGGTGCAGAATCACATCAGTAGTGTAATCATACATGTATATTGGGTAATAATGTCTGTCTCATTCTATTGTCCTTCCCATCCCCACAGCCCCATCCCACCCCTCACTCCCCTTTACACAATCCAAAATTCCTTCATTCTTCCCTATCCCTCCACCTCACTGGATATATAAAGAACTCAAAAAGCTAGACACACACATACACACACACACACACACACACACACACACACACAAAATAACCTAATCAATAAGCCGGCTAAGGAACTAAAAGATACTTCACAGAAGAAGATATAAGATTAATCCACAAACATATGAAAAAATGTTTATTAACTCTAGCAATTAGAGAAGAGCAAATAAGAATTACTCTAAGATTTCATCTCACTCCAGTCAGCATGGCAATCATCAAAAATACAAGCAATAATAAGTGCTGATGAGGATGTAGGGGAAAAGGTACACTCATACATTGCTGGTGGAACTGCAAATTGGTACAATCACTATGGAAAGCAGTATGGAGATTCCTCAGAAAACTTTAAATGGAACCATCATTTGATTCAGGTATCCCACTCCTTGGTTTATACCCAAAGGACTTAACACAAGCATACTACAGTGATGCAGCCACATCAGTGTTATAGTAGTTCAATTCACAATAGCCACCTATAAAACCAACCTAGATGCCCTTCAACAGATGAATGGATAATGAAAATGCTGTACATATACCCAATGGAAGAAGAATAAAATTATGGCATTTGCATGTAAATAGATGGAACTAAAGAATATCCTGCTAAGTGAAATAAGCTGAACCCCAAAACCAAAGGCCAAATATTTTCATCATACTCTTGAAAGGTATTTTTATCCTCTCTGGCTATTTCCTGTCTCCTATTCTTAATTTTCCTCTTGGCTACAGGGATTTTCTACTCATTGTTATTTTGTTTAGTTCTTGAGGCCCTCTTATATTGAGTCATATAAGGAAAGGGTTTTATACTTAGGCAAATGTTGTAGAATCCAGAGAGTCCCATGATGGAAGGACAAAGACACCCTACAAGAATGTAACACAAATACCCCAGAAGAACTCCAATGACTGAAAAGGTAGCTTCACCTCAGGTATTTGACTTTTGTGGTTCCTTTGTAAACGGATACAATTTCAAATATACATTCACTAGATGGGGCAAGAAACTGTTGAAATTGAAAGGAAGAATAGTAGAGATGGAGGAGTACTACCCTTTAATAATATTTCACATACTGTAAAACAACAAACTACCATGTTTCCATAACAGTCCCACTCATATTGATTCCTATTTTCTTATATCTTTTACTCTCATAAAAGTTATTATTAATGCCGGAAGATTTGCAAATTGGTAAAACTGTAAAACTTTCAGAAATGAGTTCCTAGATTAAATTTTTTACTAAAAGGAATGCTCCTAATATAGGAGCTTGTTAAATAATTACTCCATTAAAAAATTGTGAAAAACAAGAGGCAAAGGAAAATGAACTTTAATCTTAATGGTGATATTCAGAATTTTAAATAAAGGATCCAAAAATCCAATTGATCTGAAGACCTATAAAAACTTTATTCCATTTCCTTCACTGAGCTTGCAAATGTATTGGTTTACTTTAATAATTTTTGTTTCCATTATACTATATTAGTACTTTTTATTTCTAGTTACCAGCTCTAACTTCTACCTTCTCAAAATAAGTAAATTAATTTTGACTTAAACACTTTTTGAAAAATACCTCATGGCCAGGCAAGGTGGCAAATGCTTTTAATTCCAGTTAATGAGGAAGCTGAGGCAGGAGAATCTCAAGTTTGAGGCCAGACTGGTCAACTTGGCAAAATTCCACATCAAAATTTGAAAAAAAAATAAATAAAAATGGTTAGGGATATAGCTCAGTGGTAAAGCAGCCCTGAGTTCAGTATCCAGTGCCACTAAAATAGATAGATAGATAGATAGATAGATAGATAGATAGATAGATAGATGATAGATAGATAGATAGATAGATATAGAAGAGGAGAAGGAGGAGGAAGAAATCACTCAGTTGAAACTATATTCTGAGTAGAAAGTTTCCATGTAGTTGTCTTAAGAATAAATTTTAATTCAAAATTATTTATTATTAGCATGTACATAGATACATATATAGTGCAAACATTCCAGTAAGTTTAGAACTTAAGAAAATAATAGGCTAAAATAATTTCATCATGTAAATCCCACATAAGTATATTAATACCGGAAATTCACAGGTTGGTGCCCAAAGATTTTAATTGTAATTTGATCAAACATTTTCTGTAAAACCTAATTACCAAAAATGCTAAATTCTGCGCAAAATATCAGACTTATTAGCCTAATTATAATTCTTAGAATGTCTTTTGAATTATGATAGTTAATTTAGAGAAAATCAAAACAGGGGCTTTTTTCAGAATTATTGCAAATCTAACAACTTCCTCATTGAGCCACAATATTTCTTTCATTGACTTTAATTTTGTGGTATGACCCAGAGATTTCCCCAAAATTTTCTCAATGCTTAAGAAAAATTTTCAAAATTAATTTACTTAATTAGACATGCTTCATACGACAGGAAAAGAGGGGAGCAATTGGAAAGAACAAAGACAGCAAAATTTTGATCACTTGGCTTTAACTAAAGTTATGCAAAAGGCTTGTAAGTTTTACTCTTTCAACAAGTTTTTCCCAAAAATTAGGATAAGGTATAGTTTCACAGTATAAAGGTATATTATTGGAATCACTACCACTCCTGGATACTTTCTCTTAATGTCCTTGCAATATTTTATTTTTTTCCCCTCAATTATAGTCCAAGAAACAGGGCCAGACTAAGGATCATATGGAAATGATTGTTCACTATTAAATCCATGTGAATTTTTAGTTAGCTTCAAGAACCCTTTTCTACCTCTTATTCTTCTAAAAGTGCATCTTTTTCTTTACTAAATCACTTCATATTGCTGACTTTTATTGTTAAAAATCTTTAGAATTTAGAATATTACTTCTACATTCTGGCTTACCTTTCTTTCAAAGACACTTTCACTGAATTTCATATTGACTAGACAGAACATTTTTAAAAGTTCGACCTAAGACCCCTTTGCCTTTGAATTAGTTACTATTCTCCATGTTCCTTACTGACCCTGTGTATCCTTTTTTCTCAGGTTGTACTTCAGGATTCTGTGAAGATCTAGTTGAATTTTTTCCTTTTATGGGGGCTATCCTAAGCTATAGATCCTTTGTACTACAAATAGAAGTGGTACAGTTAATTGAAGGCTTCCTGCTGCTGTATATAGTCGGCTACTGAGGTAGTTTGAAATTCCAGTCAATTCTTCTAATGTGGAGCCAAAGGCAACTTTAATTTCCTTTGACACCTTTATGAGATTAACTCTGATAGTATGTTTGCTGACACATTGACAAGAATTGGATTCTCCCACCTTTCACATCTATTATATGACAACTACCAAAGTGTGCAGCTTCAGATGTGGACTCAGAGCTGTAATAAAGATAGTATTAGTTCAAAATCAGCATGAAAATTTCCACTGCTCATCACTTGGCATCACTTTAATATTTTAAAGCCTTTATTGTAGTGACCATTAAGTTCTAATAGTTGACTTTGCTGTGTTTACAGTGTGCTCCTTTATGGTGTCAGGGATGATGAGTGGGAGGATTTACACATCAAAAAGTGATTCTGGAAACAAGAACTACTTACATAGTAACCACTTAAAAATAATGCTGTATTATCCAAACAAAACATTATATATCAAGAAGATCATGTGATAATCTATTTTGTAATCTGGTCCAATTACTTTAAAACTGCTTTGTAAAAATTTCCCATGCAGATTGCAGACTTCTTGAGGAAAGTCATTCTTTATGTGCCCACCAAACAATATCTCAACAAGTTTCATGTGGTACAGATGAGTGACAAGCAAAGAGGCAAAATGGCGTACTATCTCTTAGGAGGAGAAAGTATGGACTGCATATAAAAGTAGGACCAGCAGCAGCAGCAAAGGTTCAAGTTCAGATGAGTCAGAAGTCATATGCAGAAAGTAAAAGAGATACAGAAATTTTAAAAAATAAAAACAGGAGTAGTAATTTCTCAAAGTGAGAAAGAACCAAGGCCAAAGGATCTGCAATTCAGACAACAGGTAGTGGGTATCCTGCTCTGCTCTTTGAGACCAGACTTACTTTACAGAGAAAGATCTAGACTAAAAGAGAGGTCCTATTTTTTATCAGGTCATTAATATATTCTGTTTCAGTAACATTTTAAATGACATCTTTTATATTATACATGAAAAACTGGAAGGTAGGAGTATATAAAAACAGTAGCTTAAAGAAAGAAAGAAGAGGAAGTCATTTTATAAAAATATGTCTTGGGCAAAATTGTGTAGAATGAATATCAAATATCTATATAATTATTTTAGTAAGGATTGCACATGAATTAGAAGAGTATAGTTCCAGGGGGAAAATCAACTGATTTTTGAAATAATCAAACTCAGTAATTTTAAAGAATTATCTTTTATGATCAGCAAAGTGATTAAGAATGCCAAATGGGGATAGGAATGATGGTGCAAACCTGTGATACCAATGATTCCAGAGGCTGAGCCAGGAATCTTGCAAGTCCAAGGCCAACTTCAGCAACCTAGGGAGACTCTGTCTCAAAAATTTTTTAAAAGGTGGGAGCATAGCTAAGTGGTAAAGCACCCTCGTTTCAATCCTCCAGTACCATGAAAGAAAAAAAAGAGATAAAAAAAAGAAGGAAGGAAGGAAGGAAGGAAGGAAGGAAGGAAGGAAGGAAGGAAGGAAGGAATTTCAAGTGGGAAAGAGACCAAAGAAACAAACCTTTTGTATTTTTAGTCACTTTAAATATTTATCCCAATAATATTTTTATCATAAGTTATTATTTTTTTAAAAAAAATCATTAATATTATTTGTTCTGGTGTTACATCTGGTCTCTGTCCAAGTCATTATGTGTTTTCTCAGCTGTCAACACATTTGCTCTGAAATTAAATTTACTGAATAATTAACATTTTTTTTCCTCCTGTAAGAATGGCTAAGGAAGCACACTATCATGTGCATATCTATGAGGCTTTACTGATTTCAACTGATTTATTAGGATTTTTCTAGTTAGTAATGAATGACATACTAAAAATTAAATGCATTATTTCTTAAAATGATTTCAGAGTTGCCTAAAACTTCTTGAGTCATATCTTTTTTTAAAATTAGAGCATTATGTATACTGAGTTGTCTTAAAAGCATTACATTACATTTAGAAGCAACTTTTCTTCTGTATACATTCTTTTCCATATGAATACATGTATTTATTACATATAAACTTAAATCATTATGTTTTAGCACACTCCCCTTTTACCCAAAATCTCATACAAAAATTCTCCATTTATACTTCAGCCCAAGGGTTGGGGTGTAATAATCTACTGGGCAATGCTGTAGTTATGTCCACTCACTCTGATTCACTTTCTCAATCTTTTTGTCTCTCTCAATCTCTAGAAGAAAGAGTAAGAGAAAATACACATCCTCACCCTCTTAATCTTCTCCTCCCTCACACTTGAACCTTCCCCTATATGCTTTCATTGCTTACTTTTTTAAAATTTTCGTTCTTCCTCTACCCATCATTTTGTGAAAATTGGTCTATATTCCCTCCAAGCCCAACCCCCACCTCTGTAAGTCCAGAAGAGTTGCAAGATAAGCAAGAGGAAGAATAAGAAGATTGACTCTTGAAAGCACTAAATGAGTAATCTCCCCTGTGTTACTTTTGCTGCAGTTCTTCATCTCACTTATTGTCCTTCAAGTCTGTTAAAAATTCTACCTTCACAAAAACACCCACTATGATCAGTCTATGTAATGAAGCAACTCTCTCTCCCACTCATGATCCACCTCTCTCTGCCCTATTTTTCCACATGTGATAGAATAGCACTTATTACTACCCAACTACGTAATTTAGTTTTTTATACTCATTATTCTATGCTCCTAACACTGAGACAGACAGACAGAAAGGCAAATACTATACATTTCAAGGTCCACAAGGAAAAGTACATAAGGTTGTAAGTTTTATTCCCTCATCTATTTAGACACCTCGACAATGTCCAGCATATAAGAGACATTCAAAAACACTTGTTGAATGAATGAAGACTGGTATCTCATCTAACTAGTCATTCATGCTGGAAACCTCAGAGTTAATCTGTATCTATTCTTCTACCTTTTGAATTAATGACTGATTTTTCCATTTCTGGTCCTTCTAGTTCCCTCATTATCCTCTCACTATTTCTGCCTGGGCACTTACAGTTAACAGTTAATGAAATGTGATAATTGCATAACCTATTTTAAGGAGGCTTCCATCCTTTCCAGTGCTGCCAAAGTTACAATTCCAAGAAGTTTTTCTGATAATGCAGAAATCTTTGTCCTGATTTTTCAGAGGTTCACAGTTACCATCTTTTCATGGAATTAGAGATGCTTAGTCATCTGTCTCCTGCCTGGTTAACAGCTTCATCTCATAGCAAGATCATAGATTGTGTCCTCCCACTACCCTAAAGCACACTGAAATTCCCTTTCTTTATCTCCTTTGAAAAGCCTGCCAGACCTTCCCAATCTTGCCTACGCTGGTTTTGCCTCTTGTTGAATTAAGTCTACTTTGCCTTTTTCCTCCAATCTAGACAGTGCACTTTTGGAAGCAAGTTAATACATTGCTCACTTTGGTCTAAACATGGTGCCCATCCATGAAGGCTTCTTAATAAAGTGATTCAGCCTGTTTGATCTCAGTTTCCTCACTTAAGTGTTACCACCTACAACAGGATCTCCTGGGAGACACGATAAAATGCCACATGTCAAAAGTTCACAGCATTTAATACATGCTCACTGAATGTTATTATTCCTCCTGAAGACATCCCTATAGCCCTATTTTAATTGCCTCAGAGGGTCTAAATAAAATTAGATAAAGCAAGAAATGAAATGCATGGTTTTCTCGTTTGTTGGTTGATGTTTTCTAACTTGGTTCTCCTTCAGTATTAGTAAATGAACTTTATGATGCCTCTGATAAGTAAGATACCATGCCCTGGGAAGAAATAGGACCAGGAATTGATGATCAATCCTCAGGATGAAGAGAAGCAAAGGTGGCCAGCCACCTGGGTGTGAGCTCCTAGTACCTTGTTAGAAGACTGTTCTGAGTTTCTCAACTCGTAGCTTTTTCCTGCAGTCCTCCACATCCTTATCCTTTATTCTGTTAAAACTTCCATCCCTATACTAAAGATGTATTTCCTAATCAGGTATCTTTTGATTTCAAAATCCTTCAGAGTGTGTGGCTTGTACTTCTGAATGGCCCCAAGTGGGTTTTTTTGTACTTGGCAGAGCCAACCTAGCCATTCACAGAGAGGCAATCTCTCTATAAATGAACAGATTTCCACACGTGGGCTGTAATATATGCATAACACATTTCTCACGGTGTTAATTTTGACTTAACATCCTCCTGATGGTCTTGATTACCTTGGAGACTTACATCCTGTCTTCTGTATATGTAGTTGTTAGTCACTTCTACTAAGTTGTCTCACCACCATTTCTCAAGAATGATAACAGAAGACACAATATTTCAATAACTGATTTTCCTTTCAACAAATGTTCATTCAATCTCCTGTTTCAAGGCACTGTGCTGAGGCTTAGTTAAATCTTACACTCATGTAAAATGCAAAAGTTCTGTAAAGGTCCAGTTAGCTTTACAGGAAAAATAACTGGAGCTATCTCAGAATATTAATCAAAAGATTTTGTTAAGTGAATGGCTTTGACTTGCTTTCCTATCCCTTTTCTAAAAGCTGGAGATCCTGGACAATTATTTCTGATCAGTCATGTTATTTACAGGACTGCAAATATTATGTGAATATAAAGTATCTTGAGAAAGAAATAGCATACAAATAAACATAGTTAGAGTGTTCAGTGATAAATGCCATTTGGGATAGCATATTAACAGTGAAAAGTAATAGTGAGTAATAATTTTAATTGGGATTATTAGAGGCTTTATCCACTTTGCTTATTTTATTCATGATGTGCTAATCAAATAGATGGGTGACTGGGCACAGATTCCGTGTAAATGATCTATGTTGTGACAAATCTCAAGGCATCTGGTTAGGTCAGATATCTCCCTTGGGGAATTAAAATGAAACAAGAAGTGTTTTTGTCCTTAAAATCTGTACTCTGGCAGATAGGATCCAACAAAGAATTAAACATTTCATCTAACTTTTCCAATGCCATGTTTCCAAAGGAAATTACATTAAACTTGTCCATTCAAAATGCAAAAGCAAGACATCCAAGAATGAGATTTCCAGCAGAATGTAATTTTAAAGACATGATTTTTTTCCCCCATTACTGGAGATAGCAAACATTTTAAAAGCCTGTTCTTTCATAATTGGATTCCAGATCATTATTTTTTTGGCCAAAAAGAAAGGTTTTCTGCATTCTTAAAATAATTAGGCAAGATTTCAAATCAAATTATCCAATTTCAAAGCTCTATTTTTCTCTCTAAAATCCCTGTTAGAGAAGGACTGCCGATGACTAAGCTTTGTGTCATTCTCATGGCTTTATTAGGAGAATGTTCTAAGTCCTTCACTTTCTATGTAATCAGAACTATAATTTCTTCAGGTTATTTTAAGACCCAGCTATGGCTAAAGCAGGAAACTCAATTTTATTCTGAGCTCTAGACATGTCGACACAGCAGAGCAGGGCTCCAGCTTTCTGGGCTCTCTTCTTTTATACACCCTTTTGCCTGATGTCAGACCCAGCTCTAGGCTAGCTGAACTTCACTCTGGATATCCGGTAACTCCTTCCAGGACATTGAGGGTAGTAGGACTGTTATTTTGGAAAATGCGTGTTGACATATCATTACTCTACAAATGAAGAGCTCGTTTGTCCATAGAACACTACTCTTCCTAACTTCTACTTGAAAACCATATTCAACAGAAGGACAGTTGAGAAAACCCAGGTGCCAGAACCACTTCGTAAAAAAGCAGAACAGAAAGCTCTAACTACATATGTCTGCTTAGTTCATCATGCTCCCTTAGAATTTTATAACTTAATTAACCAGCCATTCAAACAGACTGGTTGCCTCTAATTATGCTGAAAAATTTTTTCCATGTTGCAAAGTAATATTAATAGTGAATGCCATTTCTTAAAGTAACAGGTAATCCACCACTTCTGTAACTGGGAGCCATATCTGCAGAAGGTGCTTTTTAGAATGAAGAGAAAAACATAGCATCACTAGTATTTTGACACTAGTATATCAAAAAGGCTTATATGATACACACACAGAAACATACGTAATTTTTTTCACAGAAGTAAACTTATTAATATGTTTAAGCTAATATATTGCCATAAAAATACTTCGTTTTAAATTCATGTATCATGTCTTTAACAAATTGCTCTGTGATTTTTTTCATTTGGTTAAAATATAACTTTTCTAAAAAATAAAGTAACATATTTACAAAAAATTATATATATATATGTGTGTGTATATATATAATTTTTCTATTGCTATTACAACAATTAAAAAACAATATTATGGCTCTATTTGCTGAGTTTACCATGTTATCTATGCATTTGTCTGTCTGTCTAATCTATCTAGTTCTACATGTTTTTCTCTCAACAGTATATTGCGCCTGTTCTTTTATGCTAATATTTCCAGACATTACTTTTACTTTTAATAATTATATAGCATTTGAGTAGATGAAATATGGCCATTTGTTTCTGAATTGACCAGTGTGTAAACTGCCTTCAACTTTTTGTTACTATAAAATCATACTATAAATAAATATCCCAGTACACAAATTCTTATGCATTCATGCAAGTACGTCTGTATAACATTTAAGTGAAATTACTGGATTGCAAGGTGTATAGATTTTTAATTTTTTAGTACTGACAATCTATGCTCCTCTAAAATATCATCAGCATGTTCTTCCATTAATGTGTGAGAGTGGCCTTTTCTCCAAACCCCAATCAACACTTAGTTTTACATCATTTTATTTTTACTAATATAATGGATACAAAAATGGTACCTCATTGAGATTTTGATCATACCAAGATCGATCACTTACTCATACATTCATTGGCCATTTATGGTTCTTCCTCTGTGAATGTCTTCATTCCCAGTCTTTGACCATTGTTCCAACTGAGTTATTAGAATTTCTTAATGATTTGTAGTCCGTATTTGTGTCCTACAGATATTAACCTCTTGAGCATTCAATAAATGTTAACTTTTTCTTGCCATTAACATAGTGGAAAATAGAGGCTTAATTTGACATTTAATTTCTGACCTAGAATGCCAAATCAACTGTCATTCTTTTATAATTTTCTCTAGATAGGTTATTACAACTCATTCTAGGAAAGATCTAAGTCAGTGTAATCCTAACTCATAAGTTCATTAATAGACTAGTCTATGTAAAAATCAAACAAAATAATTCTCTTTAAATGCTCAGGTAAAACATGCAAAATATGTATTTGTCTATGGTGGAAATGTCTTATAACAAGTTATTTCAAATAGGAAGACAATGAAAAATGTATAATTGACTGCTGTATAGCAATGTATGAGCATGTGAGTGTGAGAACTAGAAAAAGAAAAGGAAAGGGAGTTTTTGTATTTTTTTAAAACATAAAACTGTACTTCAGCCAGAACAGGTGTCATTCCAATTACTAATTTACTAGTCAAGAGTTCCTCAGGGCATTAGAGAAGCTGCTTTTCTTAATACCCTGTTTCTTGTCAACTCTCCTTTAAAAGTCCACTTTCCACCCTGGTGTCACAATCCTGGCAGAAGCTGAGGGGTAAAAATGGAGAGAAAGAAAAAAATAAAGGCAAGAAGTCCTCTTCCTTAGCTAAGGGAACCTGGCTTAACTTTTATGCTTCTCCCTTCAAGGTCTTGTCCCAAAGGGGGGCACATAACAGATCATTGAGAAAAGAGGCTGGCTGTAAGTAAGAGAACAACAAAGCTGGTATAGGATGTGAAACACACCACAACTCACTCTTTAGAATAAGTGTATGGAAAAATAGCAGCTGTGCTACACTCTGAGCATGTGAGAGAGGAAGAAGCAACTCCAAGCCAGTCCTGCCTCTCACAAGCTTACCCTTCAGTCCTTTCATTCCCAAGCAACATATCAAGTTTGTGTGCAAGGATCACAGTTTGTGTGAGCTACAAGTGAAGAGGAGCAAAGAAAGCATCCTCTGAACTCATTTTCATGATGCATTCTATGAACTTTCACCATTTGTAAAAAACAGAGTCAAACAGAGGCAGGGCCATGAGGGAGTTGTGAAGCTGGACCCTATTAAAAGACCAGTGTCCTCCACATCATAATGTGCTGGACTGCTGCCCTCTACATCAGCTGCCCTCCACATCAGAATGTTATGGATTGTGTTTGTATTTAAACACTGGGAAGTAAGCTTTTCTGTTGTGAGGTCACCAATTTTGAGCCAAGAAACTAACCTTTGGAATAAATAATCTGTGTTTATTTAGAGTGAAATCAGAAATATAGAGAATTCTGGGAGAATTGGTTTTTATTTTCTTCTTTCCCTTAAAGAAGACTAAAATCAGAAGTTGGTCTTTTAAAATAATCATTTTATGTAATTTTTTTATGACAATGCCAGATGTTTGATTTTGGCAGATCAGATGCTTAGTGGACTATCTTCTCTGAATTTGAATGTGACACACATCAGAACATTCTCTAGGGCTCTCTTCTGAAGATAGGAAGGATGCTGACCTGGACATCTCCTGTTAGTGTTTCGTGGTGAACAGGACCTGGAGTAGGACTCAAAGATCATTTTTTTTTCCTCTGGAGGTCACTAATAATCTGAGCTATCCAGAATCTACTAAGGACCTAAGCATTGGACAACTTATCGTCCAAACTACATTTTGCATGGATATGAACTTAACCGAATAAAGTTTACCCCCAAAAAAATCCTTCTTAAAAGTCTTGTAACTCCTGCTTTAGCCAAAGTATAAGTCCGTCCATCTCTTATTTCATTCCTTAACTACACTGCACACAATAAACTAGAATGATAGAATGTGTCCACTGGAAACAGGCCTGCAACTAGGAAGTAGAGTTTAAAATCACATCTGCAAAGCCATTTTTGTCTGAAGGAAATAGCCCCCAAAACTTAAATGTCACTGAAGGATCTCCATAGTTGAAATATGACATAGTTAATATACATAAATTATGAGCACTTAATGAAAAATAGTGAAGAACAAGAAACTCTTCCTTCACATTTTTGAATTAAAAATTGGATTTTAAAATCTATTATTTATATATAAATAAGTGCAAAATTACATGCAATTGAAATATCTGCTGCTGTAAATGGATAATATTCAAGTCACTCACTCATTCGTTTACTCACTCTACAAACATTTATTCAGCAATTATTAAGTGTCAGGCATTCTTACAGGCTTAGATTTGCTTATTTCAATTTCCATGTTTTAAGTAATTCAAGAATTTTACTTTTATATATTTTTCCTTAAATGTTAATAAATTTGTTCAGAGATGGAACTCACCACTTTGTTCTCCAAAATTATCTCATTGACAAAACAGAAGACTGATTAACATCATTCTGTTAACTGGATGCAAAATTAGTGTAGGACACCATGGTTTACGGAGTCCAATCTATCTAGAACTCTCTCTCATGTGCTAGAGTCTAATAGTTAGCCCTAGATTGCACATAATATGTCTAGGAGTTAGAAATCTTTGCAAACTGGCTTTCACCAACTATCCAAGTAGCTAAAATAAAATTTCATTCTCAGAATACGGAATATTTGTGAATGACTGATGTGTTTTTGGCAAAGAAGTGAATACTTCAGTGAGGCACACTATATTCAGCAATGAGATACACTTAACATATGAAAGAAAAATTTCCATGCATTACATTTCAAAAGATTGGAATGAAAAAGAAGAAAAATACTCTTGTTATCTTGATTGCAACATGTAGCTTTGGCATCATCTAAATATCACCCATAGTAGGTGTAAAACCCAATATAATATGACTTTAGAACCAATAACCAATATAATCTCTCTCTCTTTTCAAAATTTTAAACATATAAACTGGAATTCAGAAAAAGTTATGAATAAAAAACTCCCAAGAACTGTCATACTTATTCCAAAATACTGTTGTTACACAGAAAATTGTCCCAATTAAAATAAATTGGGAGACAAAAAAGATAAGTGAAAATAATTCCTGATCTATTAAGTAGCTGACCTGTAGCAATTCATTATATTCAACAGTAACATTCATTACAGTATTTGACTGAAGTGTTTGCTTTTTTATAATCACTGCTGTTATAGTGCTACTTAAACTGAAATTTCTGCTCAATTTATAAGCTGAACAAAATCTTAAGTTTCTGATAATCAAATGATAACCTTTATTACTAAAATGAGAATCAAATATCTATTTCCAAAGTATAAGAAATTTAATACATACTCCTATTTCCTCCTATTTCCATAAGGAGACTGACATGATTCTTTCTACAGAGATAGAAAAATTATTCAATTATAATGCATGCATTATGTATGTCCATGCATATACACACATGGCCATACAAACAGTCATATTTCGCATAATGGTAGACCACATACGTGACTGTGATGAACCTGAAAAATTCTGTTCACCTAGTATTTTCATTGTACCCTTTCATGTTTAGATCTGTTTAAATACACAAATTTTAACAGTTGTCATACCATTGCCTACAGTAGTCAATACATCAAAATGCTATATGAGCTTTAGCCTAGGAACAACAGACTACACTACATACCACAGGTATATAGTAGACTATATCATCCAGATTTATGTAAGTACATTTATGCAGCACTGAAATTGCCTAATGACACATTCCTTAAAATGTTTACCTATTATTAACACACAACTACTTACATATATAGAGAGAATGATTTTGATTGCTGTAAAGTATCAAACTAAGGTAGACAAGTCATAGCAATGACTAAACAGTTCTTTGTAAAAAGGTCAGATCATAACATGTTTGTGAAAAGGTAATATGTTCAAAACCAAAGTCATATACAGCATAAGCTTCAGTATAAACAATAGAGATCAAATAAACTAGGGCTCAATGAAAGTTTAAACCTAAAATTTGTATTATTATAAATTGATAGTATCAAGCACATCCATTATCACTGGGATTATTTGCCCCTTTAACCAAAACTACTTTGACTGCACAAGGAAGACATGGTCTTGCAACCTGATCTGTTATAGGTCATTAACAAGCCAAATTACTAACATTTTAAAATACATCAGAAATACCAAAAATAATCCATGCACTGTATTATGGCTTACAGGTGCCAAGAGAAGACAACTACATTTTCTACCATCACATAGACGATGGCCAATTGTGGTCTAAACCCCTCAACTCCCCCAAACCCTCTTTTTGTTAAAAATGCAACGGCCCCGCTGGTCTTCATTCTAAGAACAGTCAAATATTTTAGGTCATAGGGCCTCTGCACTGACCATCACCTCTGTCAGGAATGGCTCTCTTCTACTTTTACATGGATGGCCTCTTCCAGTCCCTAATGCCTCTGCTAACACTCACTTCCACATTCATCTTCACAGATCCTATTCAGCAATTCCCTTTTGGTGAAGCTTTAAGATGGAGTTATCTATCTTCTTTGAATGAATCATCACACATTTATTAAAAATAAATGTATTCTATTTCTGCTTTGGCCCAACAACCATTATTAATACACCTTGATGTGACTTGAAATCTAGCATTATTCTCCCCTTTTGTTGCTCTAAATATTGCCATTTGTGCACACTAGCTGGTACTTTTGAGTTTTACAATCAGTACGCCACACTTCCTAATAGATCCTTGTTAGGATTTCATCTGAAATTGCACTGGCTTCCAAAACATATGTAAAGTCCAGAAGAAACTGATACACTGATATTTTGAGGCAGGGAATTGAACGGCTGGTAAAGTTGGCATGGATGAGAGATTTACATTTTGCTATATACTGTTATTTATTATAATTGACTATTATTATATATCACACATCTATTTTTTAAGGAAAGCTATTTTAAAGACAGAAATTTATAGATAAATTCTGAAAAAATAGCTTTTTAAAAGATATAGTCTTCCTATTCATGAATACATGATCTCTCAAGTCTGATTATGGTTTCTTGAATGACCTTCAATAACTTTATTAGTAAAAGTGTCCATTGCTACTATATTTGCTATTGTTTTTATTACATTTTGTGTTTCGTTGTTTCTGATACAGCAACTCTTCTCATTTTTTATCTTGCCATTTTTTATGTTGTGCAGCACTGACCCTGAACTAGCAATCTGGTTGAGCTCCTCATCAGTTCAATTACTTTCTTCACCCTTGAATTCTCTTCAATCTTATGGAATGTTCATGTCTTGGAACAGTGAAAAAGCCCTCCAAAGACAAAGTTCCTGACATTAAAGAAAATATGTTTTAACTTTCCTCTTCTATTTTTAATTTAATAAAAGTTTCTATCCTGGAAGGGTACTAAATTTTGCTTGAATATTTTTCTTAATCCAGTGAGATAATCCTATTTTTTTCATTGAATCTCTTAACAGGATGACATTCACTAGTACACTTTTTCCCCTTAACCATTCTTACATTCTTGGAATTACCTCTACTTTAAAAACATGGTTAATAATATATTAAAACTGTTCAAGTCCATCACTAGTCAGGGAAACTCATATAAAAAAAAGTAGTAAGACCGTATCATTTTTCATCTCTTAGTTTGGCAAATGTCTACAGTCTGATAATATCTAGTGTTGGCAGGGATATGGGGAAAATGGATCTCACAGACCTGACTAGTGAAGCATAAAGATAATGTCTTTTGGTGTCTGAGGAAGTTGACTGTACAATGGATAATCAGATAGAAAGATGTCTCCCATGTCTACAAAGCAACTTCATATATTTTCTAGCCATCTAAAAATGAACTCCTATAAGGGTTTCTAATGTTATATCCATATTCATATTTGAGACTGTGTGGTAGAAAAAAATGTTAAGAAACAGGATCACTGATCTTTACAGGTCAACAATATGGAAAAATTTTCATTTACTATTGGAATAAGGAATAGAATGAGACAAGAGCATGGTTTTTATTATGTTTTATTTATCACCAGTTATTTGAGGTTTCTTTTCCTTCTTGCAACATATTAGGTTAAGCTGATACACAGATAATTTTTTCTAATGTTTAATATCTTTCCAGAAAAAAAAGAGCAAACCCAATGAACTGAGTTTATAGCTCCAAACATAAAAAGTCCCTGAAGAGCTGCTTGAATTAATTCTTATTTTTTGCTAATGTTTAATATAGGAATGGGAAAATTCTAAATCCAAGGTCAGACCAACCTAGATTTGTTCTGTCTCAATCTTATTATTACACCAGTCAGAAACTTAGTTTGAACCAATAATGATGAGAAAACACAATTGGCAACACATGCTGAGTTACAAAGATATACTCATCTTCTGGGTTCAACACCTATCTCGTAACTTTGTTTTAATTATACATCTCCTTTCTTGGCCTACACTTCTATCATGAATTAACTCAATTTCCTGAGTCTTAATGCCTTTAACCTAACTTGTGCTGAGATTTAAGGCTAAAACAGAGCAACAAGACTACCCAGAAAAACATTTCGTCTTTTTCTATGGATACTACTTCTTATTCCCTTCACCATTCCTCTCTTACTCAGACATAAATATATTTATTTCATTCTTCTCTTTGAATTGCTGTGCACAGAGATTGATTCACCCCTTCCATCTGTCTTTGCTTAATATCTCACTATGTGATTTCCCTATTCTGACATTTTACTTTAGATAATTTAAAAAATTACAGATACCCTTGGCATTCAAAATTTGCTTATTAAATTGTTTATCAAAAAATCTTATTTTCCTGCCTCCTTGTCAAAGAACATGGCCAATTAAATAATGCCTGAATAAATGTAGATGGGCTCTAAATAGCAAACTGAGGAGAATTATTTCAAATTGATACTATTGTTAAAAGAAAAATTCATCCATTTTTTGTTCTTTATCTAAGAAAATTATCTGCATAAAATATCACAGAGGGGAAAAATAGTATTAAATATGAAGTTGTATTTAAATAATATAAAAGTACACCTGTAATCATTTTCACAACTAAATTTATTCTTCTCCTTGGATAAAAAGTGTGCATTTATATTCAGGCAGTCTTAAATTAGCTATTTCACACTTCACATTTTGAATGCGGAAACATATCTCATGAAATTTCTATTGGCATTACTCATTGAAAAATAAAATTAAATAAGAATATTTCAAAATTCCATTTGTTCAGAATAACTGAAACATTTAAATATATATAGTTAAAGCACTGAAGGTCATTCTTGGCTTAAATTCTATATTGAATGGTTTTAATTTTTGAGTGAAGGGCTCTAACACCCTAAAATACCTATATTTTTCAAATTTACAAAGACACTGAGGAGTTATTTCCTACATAAGAGAAGAATCCTTTCTTAAAAATATGTAAAATTAATAGAAACATACTATAGCTCATTTGATAGAATGCTTGCCTCGCATGCACAAGGCCCTGGATTGAATCCCCAGCACCACACATACGCACACACAAAAGACGAAACACATTTTGCACAATAACACCGTACTCTTTAATCACTCATTCATCCAGCTAAAAATAGTCTCAGGGATCAATTATGTGTGAGGCACTGTAGGAAATAAAAATAGAAGTAAAACATGATCCTTTTCCTCTCAGAGCTTATAATATAACTAATTAGGGGGATGGGGACACATGTACATAAATAACCACAATGTAAAACAGAAAATGGAAATGTTCTAAGAGAGTAGTAAAGGCTCATTGGAATGGAGAAAGAAAAGGAGAAGGGGAAGAGGAAAATAAACATGACTGGGTAAGAAGGAATCAATGACTGTTGGGCATTGGGGAACCTGGATCAAGACTTGTGAGAGTTAGGATGTCTCCCGGTGAATAGTTAGAACACTGCAGAAAGGTACCTCAGAGAAAGGAAACTCCCGGATATTGTTATGTGTGGGTATGTACCCAAGTGTTGTATCAATAATAACAACAATAGATAAACAACAAACCTCGATTAAAAATACAGCTGTCAAGAAGTGAAGAGTACTAACTGAATGAGACCCTTTGGGGGTGGGGGAGAAAGTGTAATTTCTGTTAACTCTTCATCAAGCTACACTACAAATCCACAGAGCATGTTGGCCAGGACTTTGGCTCACTCCTGGCCTTCTTAAGGGTAAATCACAGCTGATAGCTTCCCTTAGTTACCTCTCCTAAGAGCTGATACAGGCCTCTCCATCCCTTCCAAGGCAGAAGTATGCGGAGATTAAAATAGCTTCAGAATACTTCCTGCTCTGTCCTAGCTATGCTTTCATTTTATTTGACTTAGACCAATTGGAATGCCAAGGGAAAACCCCATGAGGCACTGAGCATGTGAGATAATGTGTCAGTCCCTCAAAACTGTTTGTCCAACCTATTGTGCATATCCATCATAGTTCACCATCCATGAGAAAGCACAACATGTAGGGGAAATAGCTCTTAGCACACACTGCTGTTTCTTCTTTTTTTAAAAATAGATGTGTCACCTCCATGAAATACTTCCTTTTCAACTATTGTAATAATTTGTCACAAACCTAGCCACTTGCCAACACAATGAAGACCATGTATTCTAAACATTTGTTTGGAAGTTACAGTTCTCCACTCAACTAACAAAGGTACAACTTGACCCATTATTTATATGAATCAAATACCTGGCCCGTTAGGTACATGTGAAATGAATACCTTATTTCTTATCTCTAAAAAGTGTGTAATATTGCACTTACGACAAGATGTTCTGACTTCCAACTTCAGCTAATGACAGTCTATCTACTCCTCCCCTTCTTTGGTGGACCCCAGGGAAAAGAAACTGTTGGTTTTGCTGAGCTACTAGCAAGCTCGCATTGCTTGGGGAAGAAGTTTTAGCACAGCTGAGGTCAGAGCTGGAATGAAGGACAAAGATGAACATTTAGAAGTAAGGAAAGCTAAGGGATTCAGAAAGGGACTTCACTTACAGTCAATAACACTAATCCACTGGACTCTACTGTCTGTCTCTCTCTCTCTCTCTCTCTCTCTCTCTCTCTCTCTCTCTCTCTCTCGAAAACAGAAAACCTTGGATAACAGAATTTCTCTGGCTCCATTACTGAACTACTGCTAAAGCTTCCCCATTCCTTCCATAAGGCAGAGGTAACTAGAGATTAAAATAACTCCAGAATACTTTCTGCTCTAACACTGCTTTCACTCTATGGGACTTAGACCAAATGGCATGCTGAGGGAAAGTTTACTTTTTTTGGAAAGATGTCCTTCATGGTTTAGCCTTCCCCAAAGGCTTCACTTAACTACACTAGTTAACAGTGCCCCTGCTACCATCAATCACTTTCTATCCTACTGCCCTATTTTACCTTAGCACTTATTACTATTTACAGTAGACTTATCCATCCATCATTCAATTGAACAATCAATCAGGTGTTTCTTTGTCTGGTTTCACAGTCATGTTCTCTGTGTCTAAAATAAAACCTGGAATGTGGTTGGTTTTCAAATATTCTGTAGTGAAAAAATGAACAGATGAATGATTATTTCACCTTAGCTCCCAAAACTCCAAACAATTTCATCACCTCTGAAACCTCAACCTGAAATTACAAAAATGGTCACACGCACACTTTATGCTGTTCCTTCAACTACGTCTATGTCCATTATCTGCACCTATTTACATCTTGATTTCTTTTACTATACACTTTAATTGCTGTGTAGTTCCTGTTTTTGTCTTTCATTTTGAAAATGCCTAATGGTCAGTGGATTCCTTTTATTGGGTACAAAAAAAATTATCTTTTAAGAAGACAATATGGCATTTTAGTAAATGTTATTGTTCTATTTACAAGAAATGATAAAATGATGAGTATTCCTAAAGAACCTTATTAGTTATCCATTCTAAACCATTATTACTCATGAAATGTATTAATATACCATTTTAACATTTTTATCTAGCTTTGACTTAACAATCAAGATATATAAAATGAAAATATTGACATATTAAAATCAAAATTCTACTTTGAGAGCAAAGAACCAATTATTAAGATCAGAATAAAGCACACATGAAGTAAACTAAGACAATTTTTTTTAAGAGGGAGAGGGAGAGGGAGAGGGAGAGAGAGAGAGAGAGAAGGAATTTTAATATATATATATATTTTTTAGTTTTCGGCGGACACAACATCTTTGTTTGTATGTGGTGCTGAGGATCGAACCCGGGCCGCACGCATGCCAGGTGAGAGCGCTACCACTTGAGCCACATCCCCAGCCCAAGACAAATGTTTTATATATAAAACTGCACATTTTATTGTATTTGAAAAGAAATAGTTCAGCAAGAGTTTGTTATACTAGAATAGAGGCTCATTCTTAACATTTTTCATATGCTGAATATAGTGTCATTATTTAAATGATCATATTAAACTAATATACCTTAATTATAATATCTTTTACAACTATTCTATATTACTAGATGCATTTTAACATAATTAATCATAACAAATAATACGAATATAATTATAACATAATTAAATAATACAAATACATATACACCTATTTTCCTATATCTTATCATCAACATGTATATTCATTGTGTTTAATAATGTAACAAATGTTTTTCAAGAACAATCTCTTTATGGATTTAAAGAAATCCTCTAAATCTATTAGAGAAATTGAATAGAAGTTAGATTTCTTTAAGAGTTACAATTTTAAAAAATAATGGAATCATTCGTGTGTGTGCTCCTGCCCTCATGAAATGCGACAGTCAGTGGAAGGGTCAATATCCCCAAGGAGCCCTGTTTATGAGTGATATTAACACCAAACAGAAAGCTTAGCAAAGTCTGTTTCTAAAAATAACCCTGTGTGTCTCTTGTTGTCATCATCAAGCAGAGTCTCGTGTGCTTTGTGGCATAGCATCCAGGCCTCCTCTTTGCCTTTCTACAAGCATTGCTACCCAAGACCTCCCCTTTCTCTCAAGGTGGCCAGGATGAAAAGAATTATGCAATCGCCCTAAGCATTCATTAAACAACATTATTGCCCCTTGAGCAGACAGTTATCATGTTGTTTTGGCAGCAGGAAGGAATCTGTGGTTTCACTTGAATGTTATTCTTCTTTATTTAAACTACTAGAAATAACCCAAAAATGACAGAATGCTCTTTCTATAAATAATCATTCCAGTGTAGAGTTATATTAGGAGGTAACTCAGATGGCATGATAACGCCTAACAAGCTAATCTTAGACCTGCAATGCCATAAGATAGAAATACAGAGGCTAAGAATAACTGACCCAAAGGAGTCAGCCTGCTAAAGAGAGGCACAGACATGTGGGCATCTGCAGGTTCTAATGCATATAATGATCTGAAAGCCTCTTTCGTCCAGGATGGCAATAAATTATGTTGGTCATTAATATTATAATCAATAATGCTTTATAACATATTGATTTATACAGATGGCTCAATATTCTTCTTATAGCAAATAAGAGTATAAAAATTGGTTGACCAAAGAATTGGCTCTTTCCTAAACTTCATCCCTATCTAATTAGTAAACTTTATGCTTGTGACCTACAGAATATGCACTTTCCATACAAAAAAGTAAAATTTAACTCAAGAAAAAGTAAAATATAACATCATGAGTATATATAAATATTACCACTCAATTTTCACCAAGAAAGTTTAAACTGGACCTGAATTAGACAAATTAAACATAAATTGAATTGAATTAGCTAGATTAAACCTTTATTTCAGCTCAAGAATTTCACATTGCACATTGAAATCAGGATTTGAATGGGTACACAGACTTTATTAATCCCATGTTTCTAGATAAAGACCAAGGTGGGCATAATTCAAACATTTTTGGCAAAAAGAAATAAATCCATTATATTAATATTTCAAAAAAATGCTCTCCTACTAAAACATTAGCAATAATGTGCTGTTTAAAAGCTGGACTAACCTTTGATCTGTGTATTGTAAAACCTTGGCAAACAGATGCCATATGCATTAGGAACACTGCTTCTGTCCAGAGCATCTGCCCCAGGACAGAGATCACTCTCATAGAACTTTGGAGTTTCCCTGAGCTCACCGCACTCTGGAATCTGTTTGTCAAGCACTGAGAATGTGAAGTGAGACTCTTCCAACTATACTTTCAATATGGTTTCCTACTTGTACCTTAATTCTCTCAGGATTAAGAAGTCTGCATAGATGTTTGTTTATAAATATAGCTGATTCCACATTTTTAGTACCCAACAGATATGAATAAAATTATCCTACGCTGAATGTTATTTTCTTTGAGAAAAAGTGACAGGAGTTGAAACCAGAGCCTGCCATTTCCTACCCATGGTAATCACCAGTGTTTCAGTCAGCATTTTTACTGCTGTCATCAAAAGACCTGACAAGAACAATTATAGGAGAAAACGTTTATTTGGGAGTTCACAGTTTCAGAGGTTTTAGTCCATAGATGGCCAACTCCTTTCTTTGGGGACTGAGTTGAGGCAGAACATCATAGCAGAATAACATGACAGACGAAACTGACTCAGGACATGGCCGTCACCACAGACAAAATATATTCCCAAGGCAGACCCCCAACCCACCTCCTCTAGCCATACCCTACCTGCCTACAGTTACCAGTTAATCCCTACCAGCGGATTGATTCACTGGTTAGATTAAGGCTCTCATAATTGAATCATTTTACCTCTAAACTTTCTTACTTTTGGGGTACACCTCATATCTAGACCATAAAAATCAGTAAGTGCCTTACCTTTCCGAACCTGTTTTCTCAGCTGTAAAATATGAACACTGCAGCAACTACAGCATAAATCAGTGATAAGGCAATGCATGGAACAGAGAAACTCTTGAACCATTAGCTATTATATCAATAATAAGAAGACTGACAAAAAAAAAAAAAACAGTTTGATCCCTCACTTCCTACATTTTCACTAAACAACCAGAAAATCAGATGGGAGTATAGCAGAGAAAAACATGAAAAGGGCATCTGATAGTGATACCTTTGGATTCAAAATACATACCTGAAATTTAATTGCATTCAGATTTTTAAAGGATGATTAAAAATAAATTATAATGATGTTCAACTCATCAAGAGCTTTTTCTAGTTCACCCTACATGGAATTCCCTGAAAACTTTTGCGGTAAATGTTTTTACTAAAGCAAGAACTCACAAACTACAATGTCACTTGAAGAATTTAGTGAAATATTCTTGCTGTTTGTGGGTTGGCTTTTTGTCTTAATTTGGTTTATTTCAATTTTGATTTTTACTTCAAGTTTCACATTTTTCAACCAACTTCATGACATTATCATATTTGAAGCCAGTTTGGAAATGTCATGCCTTAGACACTCATCAAAATTTACCTAAAACAAATGGCAGATAACATTCACATCACTGCAAGTGGGTCAACAATGAACAAAAACTATGAATTTAAAAATTTATGACACAAGCGGTAGAATATGAGGAAAAGCAGAAAAGTAAAGTTGTGGGTATTTCCAACCTTATCAGCATGCAAAAGCTCAATCATAAGTAAATGACTAGTTACATTCTGTGGTCTGATAAATTTCTTTCTTCCTTAAAAGTGGTTTCCATTGGATTTAATTATTGGGTATTTAAAAAACACTATGTATAAAAGACCCATCGCTTACTTCACTGTGGAAAAGTTAACATTATGATAATGAATGGAAAAGATATTCTTATAAAAATAACTTTATAACATATTCTTATAAAAATAACTTCTTATAAGAATAGCTTTGTTTTGTATTCATGAACCATATCAGCTTAGAGTAACCCTAAACATAATGTGCTCTTAACACTTAAGAGGATAGATCATTTAGAGTTGTAAAAAAAAAAAAACATGTTGTTTAAATTAAGTTTGTTTTGTGTAATTGACTTAATTGAAAAAGAACTGAACTAGAAATACAAGGTATTTTCTAGTTCTTCTGCCTTCCTATTGCCAATCTTCTGGGGTTAGCAAACAGGAAAACTAACCAGACACAGTTGTGCATGTCTGTAAACCCAACTACTTGGAAGGCTGAAGCAAAAAGGATTACAAGTGTGATGTCAATCTTAGCAACTTAGTGAGACCCTCTCTCAAATTTTAAAATGGAAAGGGCTAGGGATGTAGTTCAGTGGAAAAGTGTCCCAGGCTCAATCCCTAGTACCACAAAGGAACAAAGGAAGAAAGAAGGAAGGGTAAGGGAAGGGAAGGGAGAGGAAGGGAAGGGAAGTGAGGAGGGGAAGGGAGGAGAAGGAGCAAGAAGAGAACTGCTAACAGCAAAGACACCTAACAGCATTCCAAGCTAACCACTGGCACTTCAACTTCCTTGTCAGAACAGGATAACCCACAGCACGGCCACATTGACTGGAAGTACATTCCAATGTATCTTTGAATTTCATTTTTAAACTTTTTAAAAATCATTTCATAAATTTTCATTTCAGTTAAGTTGTTTTCAATGTAGTCCAATTCAGAAAAAAACAGTTAAAATGTAGTTATCATTCCATGATGTAAAAATTGTTCATTATTCTTAAAATGTAATTATGACAACCTACTGGCAAAGACATTGCATTCTGGATATTTTAAAGATCCTCTTTCTTTCATGAATTGAAAACAATTCATATATTATCAAATTTCTCTAAAAATTTTCTTTATCCCTGAGAGCCAACCTTAAAAGAATACTGCATTTAAGTTCACAATAAATACTTGTAACGTATCAGACAGCAATTTTGACTTTCTTCCTTTCTAAAAGATGATTACAACCTAGAAAACCCAGTTTTTATTCCACAATTATGTACTGCTATCTTTTATTAGGGGATCCTATCTAACAAAATAGTTCTAAGAAACACAATCTACTCAGTACTAGTAAAATGTCATGAAAATGAATTAGCATCCACGATTTAATTAAAATCAGAGTCCATTTTCTTTACTTATTTAGGTTTTCAGAAACAAGTTTGATCACCAATGTTCACACAGTGGAAAACACTGCTGGTACCTAGCTAACTTCTATTCTTGATCCTTCTTTCTTCTTCCCAAAGGTTCATATAGCCACCATTCCCACATCATCCAGAGCAACTATTCTTCTCAAAACTTGTTGAAAAATGGGTCAGTGGAGATGGATACTATTTGGGCCAATGAGTTATGAAGCATAATTTGCTTAGGAAGTTCCGTTAAGATTCTTTTCTTAAAAGGACACCTCAAAGAAGCAAAGTTTCCCTTGTTTGTCTCTGGAATTTCTCCTGTAATGATTACCAGGATGCCTGGACCTGCTATGGAGGGGTTGTAACCACTGGAGAATGGATCTTATGATCACAGAACCCAATGCTAGAACTAGTATAGTAGCACTATATGAGGGAGTTGAATGTCGCTGACATCACTGAGTTCCTGGTAGTGCCTGACCACCCAGCTTTATTAAATGATAAAAGTCCTTATTCGTCATTTTGACCAAAGTTTTATTTTACTTGCAGTGGAAAACACCTAATATAATTAGTTCTACAATTAATCATTGTTAGTATTCTGGTGTAACAGCTTTGTGTGTGAAGATGAAAGGGACACCTTTTAGAAGATGTATGTCTATTTATTATAAAAAGTTCACAAAAGGCAGGAAAAAATCTCATAAAAACAAATTTCCCTCCCCTTCACCAAAGCACAAACAACAACAAAAAAAATCTCTCCTGATTTCTTTCTATCTGTACATGAATTTGTTGGGGACGTGAATAGATAAATAAAAATAATAATTTCATCAAGATATTATTGATATTATTTTTTTAAAAAAACTGAATTTAAATTTAGCAGATTTAAAACTGTATTTGAGGGAACTATAAACATGCTTCCTCATCATACAGAGATACTATTTCCAAAAATATCTAAGGTTAAATAAACTAAAAAAAAATTTTTTTTTAATCAGTGTTTGGAATCTTTTTTTTTTTAAAGTGTGTTTCTATTTTAAGCAACAGAGAATCTGTTCCTGCTCAGGAAAAAGATATCAGCACCTCTCACATCTTTCCATCTCACCTCTCCCCAACACCTCACATGGGTTTGTTTTATTAATATGTCTACATTGCCCTACTTTATAACATTTACTTTCTTTCCTATAACCACAGTCACATATTGTTTAAATGAATTCATCATCATCACCCCCATAACTTTCACAAAGTTTTCTCTTCTTCTGAATTTACCTTATGTTTTACGCTACGCTCTTCATTGGGTGGGTTTTATTGTCAAATAGTCTCTTTTAGGTTTAAGGAGTCCTACTTTATCCACCTATTTTCTTTGCATTTTAATAACATCTTAGCTGAGGGTAACACTGGATTGTCTTTCTTTTAGAATTTCAGAAATTTTCTTCACTCTCCTCCATCATGGAGTATTAAGGTTGACTAGTCTTCCTAAATCTTAGGAAGGCACTTCCTCCCAACCTCCCTGTCCACAGGCTCTGCTTTCCCTGCCTGAACACCTGAAGAATTATTTGTCATTAGCCAATCAGAATATGAACCAGTACTGAACACTTACATCAAATTTCTCTAAAATATGGGGAGCTCTTTTAATATGCTCATTTCCCTTTTCTTTTTTAATGAAATCATTTTTTCCATTTTTATAAAGATTCCTTCTGTTTCATTGTTTTAGGATATCAACTTCTGGGACAAGAATAATCTTTCTGACATTTGACCTTTGTCATTCAAATGTATTGACTTTTCTCTAGTTGTATTACCTCATTTTCCTTGTTTCCTGACAGTTTCAGTCAAGATTTTCCATTAAAGTCTATTCAGTTTTCTGCTATTTCTAAGAACAATTTTTGTTCTATAATTATCATGTTTTTTTTATATTCTCAAGTCATTTATTTAGATCTAAATCTCCCTTTTCATCTCATTTTATTGTTTTATAATTCTCACCTTCGAGATCTTGCTTTGTGGAATTTATGTTCTTGCTAAAGGGTGCAGCTCTGGGAAGTGATTATTAGACAACTTGGGGTTCAATGAGTTTTCTTCTTATTGGGATCTCTAAGATTAGTGGAGGAAGGGGCATCTCATCTCAAGGTGCTAAGGCCCATCTCCTCAGTTAAAAAGTTGTTTTCAAGCCTTCCCTTCTCCAAAGAGAGCACGTTTGTTAACCTTCCTCCATTTCACCAGTTTCTCTCCCAAATCATTTCTCATATTCCTCAGTCAAAACAGAAAACGAGAACAACCAAACATGCTGAGGGTATCCACCCTGTTTGCTTCTCTCCAGATTTGGAAATGTTATAATTCTCAGGAAGTTGTCAACTTGCCAGTAAAATCTGAAGAAGGCCCAGGAGACAAGTCTCTATGTTCTGATCAAAAACTCCTGCTTCCATTTTTTTCCCTTGGCTATTTGTACCATGATGTATGTTCTACTGGGTTATATAGATTTATTTCCTCTTATTATTGAATATTGGAGCAGGTAGAGCAGGTGTTTGCTGACTTATATTTTGGGGGGGTCACTTAAGTATCTATTGATGCTGAGAAATTACATGGTGAATTTTCAAATTTTTCAACTCTAAAATCGAAGTTACCTTTAGTATGTTTTTAGTATTTAATATCCGAATGTGTGATTCTTTTGGAATCAATCCTACAGGGTTTTATTGAATTTTCTTACTTAATGAACATAAAAGTCTTCACCTCTGTCATCCTCAGAAATATGAAACACTCATTCTTGCCCCCATTCTCAATGGGCCTGTTTATAATTAGTTTTTGATTGATATCTATCAATTATCCCAATTGGTAACAGATTTATAAGTGAAGAATCTGTCTTAGAGAACAGCAAAACAGTAATTATAGGGAATATTAGACGTGATTCTCGACATGTCAGTGGCATTTCTTAGACTTATATTTTCATAATTAGAGTGTGCTTTTCAAGTAGACATAAATGATTGAATCCAATATGTTCCCTTCTTCTCAATACCACACACCAAGGTACAAAAGGATTAAGGAAAAGTAAAGACACGTTTTAATAAAAATTTTAGGATTTAGAGTTAAATGTTTTAGTTTCATACATTAAAATGAGAATACATGGTAAAAAATTGAATTGTCCCTTATTATAACTGACATTAGTTCTGTACAAACTGTAGGAAATTCCTTTATAATAACTGTTCCAGTACCGTGTGGACAGCTCTGCAGTCCAACATGTTAGGCAGCATGCCTGGGAACAGGAAAATACCCCTGCTTCTGCCAGCGCCTGCTGAGAGACCTGAATCAATATTTGTATATGCTTCAGTTTCTGCCACAGTTATCACTTACATTGGCCCACGCTGGCCACAAAAGGGGAGATGTACTTGGAAAAAAAATGTGTCAATCATAGTGAATTCCAAGATTCACTATTATAAAAAATTTTAACAGAAAGGTATTCACAGACTATGTTATAGAACTCTCTATACAACATCTGAATCTTACCCAAGATATCTAGCATCACTGGGACCATATTAGGAAAAAGTACAATCATATACAACATTTGCAATCCAATAGAACACAAAAGATGCTGGATTTTATATATATATATATATATATATATATATAAAATCCAGCATCTTTTATGTGTTCTCTCTCTCTCTCTCTCTCTCTCTCTCTATATATATATATATATATATATATATACATACACACACACAGAGAGAGAGAGAGAGAGAGAATGCATAATAGCCAACAGAATTAAAATATTAAGTGGGAACTCTGAAGTAACTGCTAATGACAATTATACAAGAAAACTAAAATCTTTAAGTAATTAATCTCAAGAAAACTTCCATAGGGATTTCATTGTTTGATTACATCCCCTTCAACTTCTTTGTCTTTTATTATTACATGAGACACACACACATACACACAAGCCATCCAAAAGTACAGACACAATTTACATAAGAAAAGGACCAGTCTTATCAGACCAAGATAGCCAAAGAAATAATAGATTTATATGATAGCTAAAGAAACCTGGTTACAGGAATAAAAATTAATTTCCCCATGTGACCTATAATCTAACTCATCTGGTAGAACATGGCATGGAAGAGTGAGGATCCTAGTTTCAATCAGTAAAAATACTAATAATTGTATCACATTTTAAATACATGCTGATATATCTGAACCTTAATAAGAACGCTAAGAGATCAGGAGGTGGACACAATTATTCTTCACTTTGAAGATGAACAAACCCATTATACAACTGGCTAGCAATGGAGTTCATGTGCGAATAAGCTCCTAGGACAGGGCTCTCTCCAAAACTCTGAACTGCAGCCAAGTATCTTTTCTCTCTTTCAGATTCAAAGACTCCATCCACTTCTTAGCCTACAAATCACAACCAGGCCATTGATCCAAGAGGAAGCTGAACAACATCGGTGGGTAAATTAAGACAAGCAAGCTCCTAATTCATCAATGAATTCAAAGGGCAGACCCTACTGATGCTGGTTCACCATCATCATCACCCATTCTCTACCCCAGGCCAGTTTGCTGAAGGTTGCAAGAGCTGGGGAGATTTTAAAACCCCAAAGTCCATACTGTGGCTCTCACTAATGAAAACAGATACTTTAGGGATAGATTCCAGGCATCACATTTTGTAGAACACTTATGGGCACTCTGAGAACCAGTGCCTCACAGAAAATCCACAATATAGATTGAGTAAATTACATTCAAGGACATACAATATGAAATAAAATCAAATATCATACAACATCATCAGGAGGACGCAGTTATGTTTCAAATTTCAAAAGTAAGTAGAACACAGAGTTTCCTTATTTACAAACAGGTTTGAGAGTTGATATTAACCTACATCGTTTTCCATTTAATAGCTAGTCCTTCAGGGCTGGGGTTGTGGCTCAGTGGTAGAGCACTTGCCTCATATGTGTGAGGCACTGGGTTCAATTCTCAGCACCTCATATAAATAAATTAATAAAATAAAGGTCCATCAACAACTAAAAATATAATATATATAAAAAATAGCTAGTACTTCAGTGTTGCTTCTGGTATAAAAGGTAACAGCATGGACAATCTCAAGCACTTCCCTGTTAAAAATCTCGTCACTTTGCGTACAAATCACTAAGAGTCAGGGAAATGACAATTTCAGCTGAAATGGAAGTACAGGTGTGTGTGATGATCAAAGACATGGAGAACTGGCAAAGCTTGTAACACCTGTGGCCAACCTGCCTGGAAGGCAGGGCTGTGTTTCTGCCATATGAAAGAAATATCAAACTTGTACTCAGAGGCAAAGACTAGAAGGATATAGCATAGTACTGAAAAAAATAGCAAAAAGTTAATTTCAATGAGTCCCTCAATATTTTAAAAATATAATTAAATTAGATATTAATATATTAATATATATTTTATTATTTAAGCGACAACTTCCATCTGAGATACACCTGCTGACCTGTCCAGAAGCTCACATCAGCTTTCATTCTGATAATAAATTAATGTAATTCTGGTAGGTTTACTTTGGTTAAGCAGACACGACTTGTCACTTAAGTGTATAAACACCAAAACTGTATAAAATTGATGCTTTATTCTGATTTCATGAAAAGACTGGACCAACAGAAGGATCTTAAAAATCAATGTGACTACCAGAGTTTTAAAGAAAATTTGCTTCAAACAGGATGTGCATAGATGAGAAGGTGTGTTAAGCGCCAAAGCAGTTGCCCTACCAACCTGTGGAATATTGATTGTTTTTACGCCTAGCCCCACAATGTGCAGGCTGCTTTATGTTACGTTCTTATCATGGAAAGCTAGACAGTGATCTGTAATTACAATTAAACCAACATGGGAACTTTGGAGATCTGAGGAAGAACTTTAAACCAATTTAGGTAGAAGCATTCAGAAGAAAACAGAAACAAAGAGTCCTAAAAGCTGAATTAGTAATAAGAAATAAATGCAAAAAGCAATAATTACAAGTAAATAACACTTCCTGGAGAATATGCTCTTTTGACAAATATAAACTGATAAAGCTGACAAGATTCATCTCCCATCAGCACATCTTTGAGAGCACAAGCACACACAGAGAGAAACAAGAAACTGGAATCTGTTCCTGTTATCCTTTAAAATGTTGCACCTGCTTCTAACACATTATATGTGTGTATGCCACTGCATCTGCCTGACGATGCCAGACTTCCCAAATGTTTTTGACAACAATTAAAATAAGCATCTACTAATAATAATTTTATTTCATCCTAAACAGTTTCATTTTGGGGTGAGGAGAAAAAGCCACATTGAGGGGGGAAAAAAAAAACTACCTTTAAAACTCTGTGACAAACACATTTCAGAAGGTAGGTCTATAAATAGATGTGCTCTGTATGCACACTGTAAATATAAAATTGTCAGGCTGGCCAGGCTGCAATTTAAACTGAAGCCCCAATATGAACTTACCTGATTTTCAAGTCCTATTAGCATATGCTTAGAATCAGTTCGAATCTCCTTTTTCTAGTTGCATAGTAAGGCAAAACACCTTCCACTACATTTTACTTATCTCACTCTCATCTTTCTTCCAAAGCAATACTTTGCAATTTCATTCAGAAGCAGCCTCCTTAAACAGACTCCGGAATATGCACAGAAACAGTAATGGAAGGGATCTAAGTTAAACCCTACAGCGGCACCAGGAAAACATCAACATCAAACCGAAAAAGCAGTCATTTCTGAAGAGAGGTGCTTTTCTTAGCTGCATTTCCCAAGCCAGCCCTCTTTCAAACATAAAAGGTCTCAGTTATGAAAGAGGATCTTACCTGAGCTGATCATACTGTGCATTCTCTGCTGAGCCAAGAGCTGCTCCCGTCCAGCCACCCCATCTGAGGAAAAACAAGAGTCACTCTCGTAAATTGTCTGCAGCATATTCCAATCACTCTTACTTCAGCTACATGAAAGATTCATCACTGCTCAGTGCACTGGCCCCAGGAGCTACCCTGGCTGGTCCTCCCTCCTCCCTGAGGAGAAGCGGCAGAGGATCAACTTCGACAATGATTTCATTTCTGCTCAGACGGACATACACTTTTAAAAAGACCTGGACACTTTCCCCCGCTACCAACCTGTGTGCAAAGCAGAAAGGACAGAGTGGATGCTATAGCTCTCTAGAGTTTTAGGTTATCCAGGAAACTAGAAGCAGGTGGGAATCAGGAATGTGCTTCGGGGTTATTTCTTTGTCAGAATAAGTAGCAAAATATTAACTCTACCCACGAGAAAAAGAAACCAATTAAACCTGGCTTATAGTTCTTCAGGCTGCTAGGGGTTTCGTTGCAAGAACCTTCAGTCCTGCAAGTGGCTCCAGCCGGTGCCCTTGTATCTGTTTGTGTGTGTCTCTCTTCCCTTTCTCAGTCTCTCTCAGCTCAAGTTGGCTAAAGCTAGTGATAATCCATTTGCATATGAATCAACAACAGCATGGCCCACAGGCACAGAAATAGAACAATGGTCGGCCTGAGCCAAAAATAGGTCAAGCATGGCCGAGTGATTGGAGCCTGCATTAATGCATTTAAAAATACCCCAGCAAACCCAGCTGTCCAGCCTCTATCTTTCAAACCATAATTCTCTGTTGCAGGGCCTTAAAAGCAATTAACTCTTTCCTGCCTCCAAGCTCATTTTACACACTGTTTTCATACTGGCGATTTGAGTCCAAAGGAAGGCAAGGGAAAAAAAAATTAAGAATCATAATTCAAAGAGGGCAAATGCACATACATTTAATTTCATTTTATTTTTGTAGTATGTGTTTTTGGAAGAGAGAGAGAGAGAGAGAGAGAGAGAGAGAGAGAGAGAGAGAGAGAGAAAGAGAGAGAGAAGTGCAGAGCTCTGTATTGGTTCTAAAATAATACTGGAAGCTTTTGCTCATAATGTGGTTTCTGCCTCACCCACGCACAGCAATCCTGGTGTTCTATTTTTGTTGCCTGTTTCTCTGGCTACACTGCAGTTGGCTGTAGCACTAGAAGCTTTTCTGCCTTCTAGTTTCAGCACTGACAGGAGATTTAGTAGAGGTAGTTTCGGAAAACAAGCACACTCCAGAATAAAATTTTTATGAAGGACTGGTTTGATTTTTTTACTTGCTATTTATGTAAGGCAATTGTCCATTTCACGAATCCTAATGTGGTCTTAGTACCACCTGTCAATTTTATTGCATCCAGTTCCTACTCTATCTAAAAAACAAAAACATAAAAGCATGGATGGCTAAGATCTGGAATTTCTCCCTCTTTCGCTCTCTTAAGCTAAATCCAATTGACTTGAAAAAGGAAAAGAAAATTTTGATACTTTCCTATGGATGCAGAATTACCATGTTTGTGCACCTGTCGATAAATAAGTAAGTATTAAATATGAATATTCTGGGTTTATCTATACATTGGTTGTCTGAAATATAGATGCCACTTTTCTTTGGAATAGCATTTATGATAGTTGATAGATTTCCAGACCAGCAGACATTTTGACATTCACCTGTAAAGTAAATGCACTACAATAGGTAGAATAAAAGTTCTACAGTCTCTGGTGTACATTTATATCAGTGTCTGTGAGAAATAAATTCTGCATCCCAAAATGGAATGCCAGCATCTAACCGCTCCCAGGGGCAAACACAAAAGTATAATCCACTGGTCATAGAAGCTCTTCACTCTTCATGGAAGCTTTTCTAAACTAGATCAGCAAGAAAAATAACAATTCCTAAGGCATTAGTAACAACAGGGAAAGAAAGAGGAAAAGCAGATTGTTGCAAGGTCCTCAGAGCAATCTGACAGAAGAAAAACCTGGTCAACCCTAGGGTATGGGACATGGAAAAGCAAAGAAGTGTTCATAGAGTTTTGGCTAAAAAAAAAAAAAAAAAAAAGTTAAATTATTTAATAGCGAACCCACTGCTGAATTCCTCTTCTTTCATAGATAACTTCTGTTCAGTATACCACTTCTTGAAAAAGCACATTTAGACAAGTGAGTTATAAGATTTTTTTAAAAATAGTTATTTCAAATAGCATTTGACTTAAGCTAAACAACAAAATCTTATGTTCCTATCAGTGGAAAAAGTATTTGATTCCATCTGATATTATAAATAAGCTTTCCATTAAGAAATGTGTGTATGAAATTCAAGGTATAGAAATAATGTGGATCTGATAATTTTCCTTGTGATGATGTATTTATATAGTGATCACATATAGCATTCTAAACCTGGGGTTGGGGTGGGGAGGTTGGCCACAATAATCTTCAAATTCTGCCTCAGGAAACCACTGCAGGATGTAAGGGTACCTGGAAGCTGCCTCATTTTGCCCAGATGAGGCTCTCCCCTCAACCAGGGAAGCTCCACTTATATGGATTTATATTTGGGAGTGCAAAATTCTGTTTTTTCATTTTACTTAAAAAAACATTTTTAGGGGCTGGAGTTGTGGCTCAGTGGTACGGCGCTTGCCTAGCATGCATGAGGCACTGGGTTCAATCCCTGGCATCATGTAAAAATAAAAAAAATAAAGGCATTATATCCATCTACAACTAAAAAATAATATTTTTAAAAAATTATAAATAAATAAATAAACATTTTTATTAAGGTATATTTGATAAATTAAGATTGTATATATTTAAAATATGCAATCAGATGATTTGAGACAAGCATACACTGAAAAAAATCACCACAATCAAGCTTTTATCCATCTCCTTTGCTAGTTACTTTCCTTCCTTCCTTCCTTCCTTCCTTCCTTCCTTCCTTCCTTCCTTCTTCCCTCCCTTTCAATCTTTCTCTCTAATGGAGTCAGGCCTAAAGAGGCTTGCTGAAGGTAACCCAGGTAATTAACCATGCAGGTCTAGCATTCATGCTCTCCAGTCAGCCATCTTTCCCCTTACTAAAATGATGCAAATAATTAACTGAGATATTCAGAAAAAAGTTTAATAGAATCTACAGATGAAAAATAGAATCACTGTTTAAATGTGTCAAAGTATTTAACAGAATATACAAAAATCATGATAAATATATACAGGATAACAAAATCATGATATATACCTATATGTCTTTGCCATTTTGTTCAATTACACCATAAAACTGCAATTGATAAAAAAGTATCTCCAAGTTTTTATAGCCATAAAAAAAAGAAAGAAAAAGAAAATTGAAGAAAGTTCCAGAAGAGCATCTCCAATTTCTCAGAAATTCTGGGGAAAGGGCATTCCAATGTGTATTCTTCAAGTTTTTAACTTGAAGTTCATTAACATTTCATCCCTACATGCCTTCAGCATTTTTTTTCATTAGCAGTCTTGTCTTTCATTTAACTCTTGATAATGAAAAATTACTCAGTGTGAAAAGATATTGGACACATTGTGAAATAGATCCACTTGTCTCTGGGAAGAAATATAAACATCTTCAAAATAACCACCAACGATGCCGATTGCCACAGTTCTATTATCCAAAGCTTAAATATTAAGAAGGTTAATTTTTTTTTCTTATACCATCACAATATCGGTAAAGATATGTGATTGATTTGATTATTAAACCAATTTTACTGATTTGGGGAAACAGATGTACATTTTCTTTTGTATGAATCCTAATAAGCTGATATAAATGTCAATCTAAAATAGGAGGGTAGTATTATGGTTTATATATGAAGTGTCCTCCAAAAGCTCATGTGTGAGACAATGCAAGAAAGTTTAAAGATGAAATAATTGGATTATGAGAGCTTTAACATAATCAATGCATTAATTTGTGGATAGGAGTTAACTGTGTGGTAACTGTAGCAGATAGAGTGTTGCTGGAGGAGGTGGGTCATTGGGGTTGTGCCTTTGGGGTATATATTTTGTCCCTGGAGAGCGGAGCTGTCCTGTCATCCTTGACACCGCTCTACCCCCTTACCTTTCTCTTTTCTTCTTGATTCCATGTCCTGAGCTATTTTCCTCCACCCCACTCCTCCACCATGATGTTCTCCCTTGCCTTGGGCCCTAAAGAATGCAGCTAGCCATCTATGGATTAAGAGTTCTGAAACTGTGGGCCCTCAAATAAACTTTTCCTCCTCCAATTGTTCTATCCCGTCTTTTGATAACAGCAGTGAGAAAGCTAACTAAAACAGGTGGCTTTAAAAATAATTTCAACATAATAAATTCTAATTCAGTTTAATAAGCATTTTGAAATTGATCTAAATATCATACTTTATATTTATACAGGTTAAAAAAGGCCAATAAGCAAAAACAAAAATCTACATTCTCTATTTACTAGAAAGTAGGAATGGGAATCAAATCCTAATATGAAATATTACTTAAAAATTATGATAATTACAATTCTTTTTATGCAAGTATGTAGGCCAAAAAAACCCCAAAATGTATTAAAATTCTTATTACAGAAATATCTTCATATCTGTTTCTCAGGTCAGTCTTAGTAATACCTAAAGACCCCACTGTAGAGAAGCAAGGCAAATAGTATAATGTGATTTATATTACCACACAATATATATTCTGTTTATGTGCAATAAAACAGACTTTTCATGCAGTGCCAAATCCTGTGATTATGGACTCTATATAGTTTTAAAATTTGTCTCCTTGAAATACTTAACTGTGCTTTACAAGAAAGCTACAAATTACTCATCAATAACTAGTATCCTCCATTCACTCATTCACCAACACTCTCTCTTTGCTGGTCCTCACATTTCTCCAACGACTGTTAACAGCAATAAAGTTATACACATTTGTTTACAATCAACAGGGTTAATTCTCTCAGACCCCTAAGAAACAGGGTGGAAGGGGAATGATAAAGTAACTTTTGCTTGGTAATTAGCTTATTTATCTGAATTTTCTCTTTCTTAAAGGAACAGCACCCATTCTTACTAAATAGAAGATACTGCATTCATAAGTGATTATTCCCCACTGAAGAATCCTAATTGGTCATCAAATGGCTTTCAGCTGAGAAAAGCATGTCTGGTCCCATCAGCAGGTAGTTTGAGAAAATACATCTGCAATGAAATTTCAGGGAGCCTGTTTTACGTGGAAACAAAACAAATCAACAATAACAAAAATTTTAGAGTCACAGGCCTTGCTTTGCTTGAAATGATTTTTTTTCTTTCTTTCCTTCAAATGTTGATCCATGACTTATTCTATTTTTAGGAGATTACAGGGGATCAGGGTCACCTGGGAACTTGTTATAAATGAAATTTATTGGGCTCTACCCCAGAACTACTAAATCAGAATCTCTGGAAGGAATCTGTATTTTAACAAGCCCTCCAAGTGATTCTGATGCACAAATAATGTTTGAGAACTACAAGATTAGATCATCTTTTCCAAAGCAATAATTAGATGGCTAAAAATATAGATGGATAAAATATCTTTTATGGTGCAATTTCAAATTAGCAAGTATTATTAGAGAACGATTTTTAAAAATGAAAATAATTAAACTAGGTAAGAGACTAAAAACAATGCCAACAACATTCAAAATATAAAGAGACTGAGCAACACCAGAAAGTGATCTTTGCCTATTGCAAAATGAGACCAGCATTTTACACTCAGACGATGGCATGTGTCCACTGCTCTTCCCAGCTGAGCCACTCTGTTCTAGATTCTATTTTTCTGAGTGTTTGCCAATCCATCAGCCCTTGGGCAACTTACAGCTCAAAGCAGCCAATGCAGGGGGAGAAATCAATATAGTAATGCATGGTCCTGTAATTAGAGGGACAAGTAAAACTTAATGGTCCTTTGAGAGAATCAAGGGAAGCTGTTTTTTTTTTTTGTATGAAAGTCAGTTAATCATATATTGAACATTTATTTCATAACTACAGAGTGAGCTCTGAAGATATAGATGCATAGAGGGATGTCACGCCTCTAATTTCATGAAATCGTCAGATTTAGAAGAAATACTGAAGATTTTCAGATTTAGAGGATAATGACCATACAGTGGGATAAGAAACGCTGTAACAGATTTTATTTCAATCTTCCTTAAATTTGAATTTATAACCATGGATTCAAAATAATAAACCTTGTAGCGTTGTTAGGAGGATTACAGAGAATGATATCATACCTGGCAAACAAACAGGCATTCAATAAATGGTAGCTATTATTACTATAACTAGTAACAATGAAAATGCCCTTCTTTGAACCTTTAACTGCAGTGATTAAAATATTTGAGAAGCTGTTACTCATCTCTTTTTCTAAGGGACTGTATAATTAAAAAAAATAAGTTATGCAATTGATTAAATATTGAGTTCCTTATTCATAGCCATAAAAGCTTCATTCATCAACTTGAAAAGCTATTCTCTTTGCTTCCTGTTGTATCTGGCACATAGTATGTCACAAAATAAATACTTCTGTAATGACAAATGATTTCTTCTCCAGGGGATGCTATTAAGTATCTACTGATCTGGAGTAAGTCCCTAATGTGCTATTTGACAGCTAATATTTCCTTGTTACTATGCATTTTATCATAGTTTCTTATTAAAACACCAATTCAATAATAAGTAAACCACAATAAAAATTTCATATCTGAAAAACAATCCTTTAATGAAATCATGTAATGTTTAATTACTCTTTAATTTATTGCCTTTCTCTTGCCTTATCATTGACCCTGCACATAGAATGTCCAGTGGAAAGATTATAAGATAAATGATCTTGCATGGTCTCCTCAACTATGATTGTCATCTTGTACAAGTTGAGTGAACCAAGAATTAAAATAGCTTTCTCGTGAGATATTTAAGACATTGACACTAAGAAACTAATATAAAAATGCATTCATAGCCCTGCTTTACAATATTGTATCTAGTAATGGGCAATAATGGCGGAGCTTCTAGAAAAGTCTAGCTGTCAGTTGCACTGGCTAGTGTCCACATACTCTGCTTTCAACTGGTGAATTCCTTTGAGTTTATTATTTCCTCTCAATATTCTGAACTTCAGATCCAATTTCCCCCTCTTTCAAAATTCACTTGAGAAACTTTTAACACGATTTTCAACATTTTGTACATACAATATTTCTGTGACTGTGAAACTAACATTTCACATAAGAAAACTAAGCAAGTTAACATCATTTTACATTAATGAATGTGGTATATATTCCTAAATGTAGGTATCAGTACGCAGGAACCAGAAATCCTTGCTTTTGCTTAAATGGCATGTAATGGTTCATACTGATAATGAGACATCACCTTTCTTTAGTGAATATGTACTTTGAAATACGAATCAACCTTGACTAACCTATCTATGTTGACTAAGGCTTGTATGCACAAGCTCTCTATGGGATCAGAAGCTCTTAAAGGAAATTTCAACGTCAACACAGTACACTATTTTTGGCTGCAGTGCTATGAAAATAAAAATTCTGCAAGTCCAGTTAAATAGTATTAGCATCCTGATCTCTACCACTTGATAAGAATTAAATGTGTAAGTTCATGTTATTCTACAAAATAAGTCTTTTAACATTTAGAAGTAAATGGGATTCTGAACACCAAAAATTAATTCAGTCATGTGTAGAATATGGATAAATACTACCTTTTAGACCTGTGATAAGACTACTTTTCTATGAGCTGATATAAATATAGCAAATATCATAAAACCAACCCAAATCTTTTCATGTATTTGTTACTATAAAGGACAGTGTGATATTCACCAGACCATGCCATGACCTGTCACCAAGTTAAACTGGCAGAATTCTGGAATGCTTGCCTCTGAAATTAGCATATTTTTTAATGTTGCTATTCAATTCTGACTTCATAATTCAATCTAGTCAGGTGACAAATACAAAATCTAAGAAATAGAATGCATCTAAAACACAGTTTGCTTTTGTGAGAGATTAAAAATATATATAGCAGAGGCATATAACTAAATTATACACATTTGCAATTGTCCATGTCCCACAGTGATATGGAGTCATGGGTACAGAATTGGTCCTACTTCACGACTGTCCTTTCAAGAGCAGAGAGGAAGGGCTCCAAGGCCATTCAAGTTCTGACCACAGTCTGACTTAGCAGCTCAACCTTTCTCCTTTTCAAAAGTTACACAATAGACACAATGCTCTGGTGACCCCCCAACACAAATTCTTCATTATTCTAAGCTTTAACATCTGCTATTCTTGTAATCCTGAGTTTTTATCCCTCCTTTTCTATCTGGTCAACTCTTTTTCATTTTATTAGTATATAATGCCCTTTTTGCCTATTCAAATTCTTTTTGTCTATAAAATTAGTACAACACATTTTCTTTTTGTTCATTTTGCCTGGTAGAAACCTTCCTAGCCCTTTTTTTTTCATCCTTTCCATATCTTCATTTTAGGCATGGCTCTCTCTTATAGGCAGCATATTCCAGGATTTATTTCTCCTTCATCTAATATAAAAATCTCTTTGCATTTGGTAAGTTCACAGAATGGAGACAGCAGCTCTTGCTGGTACAGTCTTCTTGGGAGCTAATAGTAATAAAATCTATTCATTCTTCAAATCTCTGTCCAAAAGGTTATCTCTTTTGGAAAGCATTCCCTAGCCTCAGTAACCATGAATGAGAAAACCTAACTCTGCTTTCCAGTCGTGACATAAATCATAGAATATTTAAACAGTTTGTTTACAGGTCTATTCCCCACAAAAGACCTCAGCAAGTCACGAACAGGAAAAGGTCTTTTATTTATGTGCCTGCTCCACACTGCCTAGAAAACAATAAGTACCAAACTTGTGTTGATTGAACGGATACACACAAATCTACATACATACACATGATGCAGTCAATATCAGTACACCTCCATGCATAGTTATTTTCAAAACCAAAGTTCAGGCACATAATTTCTATTGTCTTATACACCATCTCTCCCCATTCCATCTACCACTCTTCTTCTAATCTCATCTCTGGACTTGGTTTCCTCCTTAGAAGAGATGACCTTCCATAGCCGTCACCATCACCTGGTCACAGAATGATGATTGTATTATACACAATACTTTTCAGGACTATTTCATAAGCATGATAAGTTTTATGGCATCAATATAAAACACAGGGAATACAGATTCTTTATAATGCTTTACTTTCTCTAGAATTTAACACAACAATTAGAAATTCAATATTCCAGAGAACTTATTTAAAAATCTCCATTTCTACACTGAAATATATATATATATATATATATATATATTACTGAAAAGGATTTTTTGAAATCCTGACTATTGTTTCTATGCTCTTAGGATTCTCTGTGGCTCTGTCTAATGGGCATGCTGGCTCCTATTACAGTTCCTCCACAGGACACATGGATATGGCTCTTCTAACACTATTGAAGCTCCAGTTAAAAGGAGTTCCACCTTATATTCCCATTGACTTGAAGAGTCTCTTTTCAGCTTTTCAGATACAGTACTTGGCCTAAGCCTTTAGAAATAGAGCACTTAGTTCTTAAATTTTCTAGATCAAAGAGAGATATTCTGGAAAATATGGACACTTTGGTTTCAGATACTAATTTAGATATGATTCCTGAGAATTAATGCATCTTTTACATGAAAGACAATCACAAAACCTTCCAAATAATGTGGCATGTTGTATGGAGAAGTGTCTCTGGATTCAGGAAAAAAAGTATCTAATTTCTGTGTCTGCCATTTATTAGGCAGTTTTGAACGACACATTGGATAAAATACTTAAACTTTCAGAGTCACAACCCTCTCATCTTATAAATGGGGTTTTAACATCTGCCTTACAATATACCTTTAATATTTAAAAACAGTAATTTTAAAGTTTCTAGCTTTATGATAAGAATATAATAGTACTCAATATACAGTAGTTATTATTATTATTATTATTATTATTGTAACCTAGTATTTGTATGTAAATTAAGAACTGAATAATTGAGGACCTACTTAGGTTTCTGAGTTCTGAACTAAGATAATTCCTGTTTATCAAGATCATCTATAAACATCATAAAACATTATGTGAAAATCAATAGATTCCTCTATTCAAGGTAAAATAGAAATTAGATAAGAAAGATTAGGATGGAAATTCTCATCACATTAATATTACTTCCCTGCTGCTAAATAAGCCATGAGCGTTCAACAACTCACAGATTCCTAACTGCAAAATGATAAATAAGAAAATGATGGTATATGCTAGGTTATTTGCTATGTTCTCTTTGTGAGGCCAAATCCAGCAATGTAACATGAGGAACAGAACAGGATAACAACACTCACAAGAACCAGAACCTTCACAGTCAACACTGAATGACATCTATGTTTGGCATTTACTCCTAACGTAGGAATATCCTCAATACCCAGTCCATTCCCCAACTAAGAAAACAAGAATCTGTTTTCTTTATAGATGGCAGGGATGGTCTATTTAAAAATCAATATACTAACATTAGTTATTTCACCTGAAGTTCCTGGTCCTGTAATGAATTGGGGACTGTTATCTTCTTATTTTGGTCATATCTGGAGGGAATTCTTAATATCCATGACTATAAGCAGAAGGAACCTGATGGAGGCCAATTTCAGTCATTTTAAATTTCAAACATTAATTGGACTAAAATTTACTACTTTTTTAACTATTTGAAAAATTACATATTGATTTCACAAAACCCAGTCCTACCAGGGAAAGCTAACATCTAGAGGCAATTAATACTCTGAGGGCTAAAAGATGAGGAATTTAAAAAATGAGTTAATGGTATCCTCTTTATAAAAAGGGGAAACATTGGTAGAAAATGACATTCAACAACCTGTGTGATTGAACTTCACTTAAAATATATGTTCACTCTAAATAGGGGCAGCTGTACATGTAACGTTGCCTGAAAAAGATGAAAGCTTAAATTCATATAGGAGGTGAGAAGAAAGAACCCAGAATCACCTTCAAGATCTATTATAAGGAACCTATCACTGTAATTTATTTAAAGTGTAACAACAATAACCATATTTTAAAAATTATTTGCAAATGGATCATAAATTATTCTTTAAAACACCTTGAGAAACTGAGAATCATTAAATAGAATTATTGGCTTTCAGACATTCAAATATATATGATGCAAATCCTTTGATAGGAAAGAGCAAGATTAAAGTGATGCTCAAAATTTTGAATCTGTGTCATTAAAACAACGTATACACAGTTATGATACCTGCTTCTCTGATAATAAAATCTGCTAACTTTGAATTCTCATAAATTATCTATGTAGCATCGGTTTTAGAAAAATTGAAACTTAAAGACTGAATTAACTTGATTTGTATAAATTTTAATGACTGCATATGTCCGAGGGAAAAAAAGTCTCCCAGAAATTGCTACATGTATCCAGAGGCAATTTTAAATATTCCATAGTTAAGCTTCTTCACATGGGGTGAACTGAATAACAAACCACAATAGAATGATGAAGACACTCTTCATTGCATGCACATTCTTTTCTAGGATTTTCCTGTGATCATGACAACAATAATGTTGGCTGACACATTTTACAAATCCATTATCAAACAGATTGTTGGTCAAAATTATCTCCACTTTGCCTTTATGTGTTGATTTTTTTCTTTATTTATTTTTCCTAAACTTGCCCTCATTTTTCTTTTGATTCTTCAAAATTACTGTATCCAGACTATCTATCAATGCTTTCTCTCAAATATCCTTTCCATTTATTTTAAGTATCATCTTCATTTTAACAATCATTGCCTATTCCTTGAGAAGTTCATTCAAATATGACTGTTTGATGCTTTAGTTTTCTCACATAGAAATCAGAAGTCAAATTTCTTCTTGCCCTAAAGCTAAGAATATATTTCTTACCCATTAGTTTCCATAAAATTTTCTCCTTCTTTCATCTTTCTTTGTAGTATATATCAAATGCATAATTCAGTGTCTGGCTAATTTTCTTACTGGGAAAACTGCAGCAGAGGCAAAAGTAACACTTGTGACCATTACTTAAAAAAAAATACATTGCCTGTGAAGCAAGACATTAGCATTTGCTTTTTTTTTAATTTTAAGAGTTTCCTCATACAGTTGGGCATGGTAGCATATATCTATAATCCCAGTAACTCAGGAGGCTAAGGCAGGAGGATTGCAAGTTCAAGGCCAGCCTCAGAGACCCTGTCTCAAAATAAAACTTAAAAAGGGCAGGGGATGGGCTGGGTTGTAGCACAGTGATAGAGCATGCCCCTAGCATGTGTGAGGCACTGGGGTTCCTTTCTTTGCACCACATAAAAATAAGTTAAAAAATAAAGGTCCAGCCATAACTAAAAAATAAATAAAATTTTAAAAAATTTAAGGGCCAGGGCTGTGGCTTAGTGGTTAAACACCCCTAAGTTCAATCCATTGTAGCCACCCTCCCCCACAAAAAAGTTACATGATACTGTCACATGCCATATAGGGACATATCAGTCAATAACAGACCATATATTTTTTTTGGGGGGGGCAGGGTACTAAGGACTGAACTCAGTGGCACTTGATCCCTGAGCCACATCCCACCCTTATTCTGTATTTTATTTAGAGACAGGGTCTCAAGGAGTTGCTTAGTGCCTCGCTTTTGCTGAGGCTGTCTTTGAATTTGAGATCCTCCTGTCTCAGCCTCCCGAGCTGCTGAGATTACACCGTACCCAGCCAGCCCATATTTTTGATGGTGGTCCCATAGCATAATAATGGAGGAAAAATTCCTATCACTGTAGTGATATCACAGTGCAACACATTACTCACATGATTGTAGTAATTCTGATAGCACTCGAAATCACATACAGTACATAATACTTGATAGTGAAGTACAGGTTTTTGTGAATTTAGTGAGTCCTAAATGTTCACTGTTCATAAATGAAGTCTATAGTGTTGTCCTTCATGCTCTGGGCCTTCACATTCACTCCCCACTTGCCTCACCCAGGACAGCTTCCTGTCCTGTCCGACAAGCTCCATTCATGATCAGGGTCCTATACAGGTACACCATTTTTTATCTTTTACTATGTATTTTTATTGCAGTTTTTCTGTTTAGATACACATATGTCATCATGTGATCATTGCCTATGTATGGTATTCAGTACAGTAACAAGCTGTGCAAGTTCATAGCCTAGAAGCAACAGGCTACACCATACAGCCTAACCATAGAAGGCTCTACCATCTAGGTTCGTGTAAACACACTGTGATGTTTGGATAATGACAAAATCACCTTATGGCACATTTCTATCATGGTCCTGTTATAAGGCAGCATACTTTAAGACTTACCACTTAATGCAACCTACAGGCAATTACAGTATTTAAACAACAAGTATTATCAGCTCTGACAAATGGTGGTTCTTCTAAAGGCTCATGGGTAGAAGTAAATTCAGTATTCAAGCAGAGTTAGAATAATCAGAGAGGTCTGTATGTGACTAGACAGGAATTTCAAGTGTATCTAAATGTCACTACTCCCTCCATACTGCTTTAATCTATGGCCTATGAAGAAAAATCATGTCCTTGGATTCCTAAAACTGTACTCTTAAAAGTATACCATGTGACTCCAGAAAAAAATAAAAAATAAATACATGAATAAGGGCATTGTTTGATTGTGTTTCCTTCAGGATTCATGTTCTTAATTCTTCAATATGATTTTTTAGCCCTGTGTCATATTCATTTCCAAGATTTCTTTAGTATAATAATATCATAAACATTATTGCTGGAAAGCAGTTGATACCAAGACAAAAATACAAACAGTATTCACATATGAGGGAAATTATTACAAAGAAATCCCTATGGTGAAGCAGCCAGGGAGACCCTTTGACAATGTGACAGTGCATGGTGGGGAACCATGATCCTGTCCTTGGTTTTGGCTCAGAGCCCCTCTACCTTGCCAGAAAGAACAGAATCAACTTTGCAGAGAAAATGCAGCGCAGTCAGAGGTACAGAGGATCCTGGGTGAATGCTCATCTCATGCCTCAGGAATACACAACTTACAACAGGTATTTGCTGAAATATTAGAAGGAAAACAAGCCCTCTTAGAAAGGCAAGTGGCAAAGACTTGGCACTTAAAGTGATCCACAGGCAATTACAGAATACAGAATAATTTTTCTTCAAATAATAACAAGGCTCTTGATGTGATGGGGTAACAGTTAAAAGTCAATGATGTGGCTAACTCAGAAGAGCAACTATAGCATACTATGCAAAACAAATCTAGATGGATTTAACTCCAGGGAGGTAAGAACTGAAGATTCATATCAGGATTTATCATTTGCATATATGATTGTGTTTTCTCTAACTATGCAGGAAAATAAGCAGTTTATTAAATTGACATTAAACTGTTTTATTATCTTCGTTTCAAACAGCTGAATTAAAAAGGAAATTTCTAGGTATTTTGATGTATGCTGTGGCAACACTATTTGGCTACTGGAGACAAAGACTCCGATACTCAATAAAGAGTAAAAGTGTCCCAAAGTATCCAGCATTTACAGTAGCAGCATGTTGGTTAAGTTGGTTAAGTATACCTATTTCATGAACCCAAAAGTAATATCTAAGTAAGTCAAGTCCATTATTTATGGTTTTTGAACTCTATGAAGAAAATAGAGAACAATAGCCATTCATGCATGTAGCTATGACACAACAATCATGTTCCAGCTAAAACTCATATTCTGGTACACATGTACTCTGAGAAACAACTTTATGGGATGATAGATGATAGGGCTATTGGAAAACTGTTCGAAATCTGTTGTGTTGTAACCATACTACTATATTCGTCATTATCATAATTATCCTATAATATTATTATAAATATTCATAATTGTTAACCAGAGAGTGAGTTGGATTTCCCCAGCCCACTGCACACCCCAAAAAGTCCAACAGCTCAGCTTGGCTAGAGGTCTCACGGTGGAAGGATAAATGCACAAAACAGTAAATAACACAGATAAGGAGGAACACTGGGGCGGGGGGTGGTGGCTGAGACAGTGCTGAGGGCAGTGGAGCTCTGTGGCAGGAGGCTGCACCTCACATGGACATCAGAAGTATCTCCTGCCATGGGCCAACAGCTTGGCCAGGCTGGGCATGTGCATGAGAGACTCATTGAATACTGTGAGTTTTAATTTCTCATACATATTTCTAACTGCTACTGCTGGAATATAGCAACCCATTGGTGCCCATTAGTCCTTTTCATTTCTTACTGAAGGTTATTATTGTATTTTTACTCTTATGGTTTTCTCATGTCTAGCAAAAATTCACATATGAACCAACAACACCTTATACTTTACTATTCCCTACTTACTTATCATTTTTATTTGATTTTTTTAAGATGAATATATGTCCCAGTAAACCAGACTGATCACTGTAAACTCCCTTTAAGGATATTCAAGGTGATGAATTAGAGGCACCCAGCACTTGTCTACTTCTCCCTGAGACAGGAGCAAAACAAATGGAGTATAGCTGCTGATTGAGTGGGAGCAACCAGGGGAGAACACTGGAGTTCAACAATGGACAAAGACTAGAGGAAGCAAGAGACTGACTGTGGAATAGAGGTAAAAAGGGTGCCCCAGCACCAATCACATGGGTATACACTAGGGAGCATGGGGGGTGCCCCACTCCCCTGTAGGAGTAGAAGTGAAAGAGAAAACCAGTAAATGCCACTGGCACAGGATTCAGCACTCTCTGTTATTCAGAAATAACAGTCTTAACAGGTAAAAGACCTTGGATTTGCATAGTTAACTGGGTCTGATGAAGTTATCAGCACTTTCCAATATTTTCTCACAGTGCTCTAAGTGGGAGCCATTTTCAGAAGGGCCTTATTGTCTAAGCTTACTTCTGTGGGATTCAAAGGCCCCTGCACTTTCCTGTCTCTTGGACCCCATGGCAATATACCTGCACTGGCTGGCACAGGCAGCAGCCTTGAAAGTCAGACCAGCCCAGGGAAGAGACTAACACAACTTGCAGAGATCTATGGGGCATTACAACAGACTGTGGGGCTTGGGGGAATGAAAACACTTCCCTTTGGAACTGGCTTTTCTGTAGGCTAGTCTTCGAAGTCCGGAGGAATGAGTAGTTATGGGTGACTTCACTGGGAGTCAGGGTTGGAAATACCAGCATCCTGTGCACGGGAGCACTGGGAACCTGCTGGATCCCCCCACTGCATAGATCTTTGGGACTCCATAGCCTCTCCCCACTTTTGGAAGCCAATGCGGTCCTGCCACATAGCCAATGTTATCCCTGCCCTACAAAGGTAAGAGTCTTCATCACATTAAACTCTGAAGAGAATCTTCAGGGCTTTCCAATAACTCCGGAGAGAATCTTCATCTGGGGAGCCCCGGCTCTTGCCAACATAGAAAGCAATTGAGAGGTGAATACTGACTCTAGCTAGCAATCACTCTGGTAGTCACCTGACAAAAACCAAAAAGGAAGAAGAGGGATAAATACCCCCCAACCCTACTCTGTCCAAGGGCCACAGACAAGGAGAGAAGCTTCAATTCAGAGAGATTACAAACATCTACCACCCTTACCCACTCACTGAAGCACCTTGGAGGGGATGAAGTTTTTATTTTTTATTAATACACTTTTATTGTTGCTGTTTTGTGTTTGTTTCTCTTTCTTATTTCTTCCTTTTAATACTTGACTTTTCTTTTTCCCCTTTTCATTTTATTCCTGATTTCCCTTTCATTTTTCTCTTTTATTCCTTGAAAGTTTTTTCTTCTTTTTCCCTTTTTTAACTTTTCTCCTGAAATCTTGGGGTTTTTTTTCTTTTTAAAAGTTTATTAATTTATTTTTTATTAATTTTTAGCATTTTAGTCTATATTATTTTTTCCTCCTCCTTCCCAGTGCTGGGGAAATTTGGATGAGTTGATCGGTTACTCTGACAATAGGTTACAGCTCTAGCCCGGCTTGAAGGATTTGTACGTTGCTCCAGCTACAGCCTAGTCCCTTGAACCTTGGTAGATACTTCAAATTAAAGAATGAAGAATAGGGGCTGGGGTTGTGGCTCAGTGGCAGAGTGCTTGCCTCACACATGTGAGGCACTGGGTTTGATCCTCAGCACCACATAAAAATAAATAAACAAAGGTTATTGTTTGTCTCTTTAGCAACAGCAGAAAGAAATGACACAATTGTTGCATACACTGCACCTACAAGTGACCTCACATTGATCACACCCACACCCTATCAGATGACACATTGCTGAAAAGAACAGAGGTGAGCGCCACAATGGAAGGTTTGACACCAGCCCCTCCCTCTTCTTGTGCAATAAATGGAGCTGCACCTATGTCTAAACAGAGAATAAAAGCTCCAATCCCATCACCATGATTGGAAAGGTCACTAGAAAAACTGCTTTCAAGTAACACAGCTAATATCATCAGAGCCCAAGGAAACCCCAATATCCATTAATGGCTTCCATTCCCATTGCAGGAGTAACCACATGGGATGCACCTCACATTTGCTACTGTCTACACTACACCTGCCTGAATTATCAAAGGGTTTCCATCTTTCTTTCCTTCTTCCTGCCCTCCCTCCCTCATCCCTCTCCCTGCTTTTCTTATTTAGTATAAGGGATTGACTCCACTGTACCACTGAACCACATCCCCAGACCATTTTTATATTTTATTTAGAGGCCGGGTCTTGGTAAGTTGATTAGGACCTTGATAAATTGCTGAGGCTGGCTTTTAATCTCTCGATCCTCCTGCCTCAGCCTACCCAGCTGGTGGGATTACAGGTGTGTGTCACCATACACTGTGGATTTCCCACTCTTGTGAGACCTACAGATATAGTGGGTCCCTCAGGCTCTGACAAAGTACATATTGTATCAAAATTCACTAATCACAGCCAAATAAACCAAAAGGAAACTACACTATGAAGTCAAGTTTGCACTAAAATTCAACACTAAACAGATTGATACCTAAGGACACCATCAAGAGAAGGCTACTTACTTAGAAGGCATTCACATAAAAGTGGAAGAGATTCATCCTAATAGATGTGCAAATTTTAACATAGAAACACAAGAAATATGGGGAAAAAACAAGGCAATATGACACCTCCAAAAACTCCTAATTCTCTAGTAAGGAATTTCATAAATATGGGAGTAGACGACAGTCTAGGCAAAGAATTCAAAAGAATGATTTTTCTAAAGCTCACTGAAATCACAGAGAATACAAAGGCAGACAATGGAGGAAATGAATGAGTACTTCAATAAAGAGATAGAGATTTTGAAAAAGAACCAAATAAAAATCTTTTAAGTGAAAAGCTCAATAAGTCAGATGAAAAATTCTGCTGAAAGCCTAAACAATAGACCAGATCAAGCAGAAGAAAGAATATTTGAGCTTGAGGAAAACTCTTTCAAAGTACCACATTCATACAGCAATAAAGGGAGAAAAAAAATAGAATGAAGAGAACATACAGGATCTCTAGGACAACATTTAAAGATCAAACAGCCGTATAATCAAAATACTGGAAGGAGGAGAGCTACATGCTGAAGGCATAGAAAACCTACCCAGTGTAATAATTGCAGAAGATTTCCCAAGTCCTGGGGATGGCATGGATATCCACATATAGGAGGCATTCAGAATCCTAAATAGATGTGAACATAAAAGAACCTCCTCACGACATATTATAGTTACATTGCCATAATACAGGACAAAGAAAGAATATTAAAAACTGTAACAGAGAAGCACCAAGTCACATTTAAAGTCAAACTCAACAGAATAACAGATTTCTAAGAAAACTCTAAATGCCTGGAGGACATCAGATGATGTATTTCAAATCCTGAAGAAAAATAAAATAAAATAAAATAAAAAACTGCCAACCAAGATTACAATACCTGGAAAGATTATCCTTCAGAATTGAAGAAGTAATACAGACCTTCCACAATAAGTATAAACTAAGGGAATTCTTTACCACTAGACTAGAATTACAAAAAAAAAATACTTAAGAGAACCCAGTACCTAGAAGAGTTAAAAAGATTAACCCAACCATAAGAGCACGGAAAAGAGTAAATTTCACTAGAAGAGTAGACACTCATGAATATAGTAAACCATCAAATATCCAAGATGAGTAAGACTGGGAGAAATGAACACAGACTGTTCAAAATAACCTAAATAAAATGATGGAAACAACTACATACCTTTATGTAATAATCCTGAATATAAATGGTCTTATTTCTCCAAATAGAAGACACAGACTGCCTGACTGGATTAAAAAAGAAAGCAAGATCCAATAATATGGTACATGCAGGAAACTCACCACACCTGAAAAGGCATACACAGTCTGAAAATGCAATGATGGAATATGATATTATGAGAAAATGGAATCTTACAGCAGAGCAGCTGTAACCTTTTTTATCTGACAAATATAAATCAAATCAGAAGATAAAAATGTCACTACATACTGATGAAGGGAACAATTCATTCAGAAGATATAAGGATTTTAAATATATATATATATTGTTGAAGCATTTGATTTTATAGGACAAACACTATTAGGAATAAAGGGAGAGATAGCTCCCAATACAACACTGGTGGGTGACTTTAACACCCCATTCTCACCAATGGTTAGGTCAACTAAACAGAAATCAATAAAGAAACATAAGAGTCAAAATACAATATAGATCAAATGGACTTAAGAGACATCTACCGAATATTCTATCCAACAGCTACTGAATACACATATCACCTCTGATTAAACGTCAATTTAAGATCTTTCTTGGTACTAGAGGCAGGATGGTGCTGGGAGAGAAATAAATGTGTGTGTACAGCTCTGACTACAGGGCTTTCCAACATCACGACCTGGGGCAAATTTTCCTCAGTTCTATCTACTCATGGCTAGTACCATACATAACTAATGCCAGAGTCGCTGTGATGACATAACATGTCTCACACAAACCTAAGAATGTCTTCTGCTGAATGCATATCATTTTCACACCATCAGAAAGTCAAAAAAAATCACAAGTCAAACTGTCATAAGTTGAGGACATCTATAGTAACTAATTAATTAGTATGTCTTAAACATATACTCAAAATCTATTTATTTTTATTTTAGAAAAAAAATTTTAAAAAGTTAGCTGGCAACAGTTTAGGGGGAAGAAATAGAAAGGAGGAAAGGGTGCTGCTAGAAACAGGCAATCTTCCAGGAAAAAAAAAAGTCAGAAATGAACTTGTAAAATAAAGGAAGAGCAAGAAAAGCTAAAATTAGCAGATTTCAGACCTTTCTAAATCATAAAACCTAGAATAATTGAATGTTGGCACACATGGGCTGACTTTTTTTGGAGAAGAGGGTACCAGGGATTGAACTCAGGGGCACTTAACCACAGAGCCACATCCCCAGCCCTACTTTATATTTTATTTAGAGACAGGGTCTCACTGAGTTGCTTAGTGCCTCAGTTTTTCTGAGGCTGGCTTTGAACTCATGATACTCCTGCCTCAGCCTCCTGAGCCACTAGGATTACAGGCATGTGCCACTGCACCCAGTTATAGGCTGACTTTTGCACCTAAATATTATATGATATAATAAACTATTAACATGTTACATAATGTTAAACTAATATTAATAAAGATAGCCTGAGTGGTAGTAAAAAAGTGCCTCCATTTGATAAGTATTAGATGGAAGAAAATACTAGATTATGGACAGAAAATAAGTCAATAATATTAATATCATCACCTATAAACTAATTACAAAATTTACATGGAATATCACAGCTCCAAGAAAAGTCACAAAAATTTGAAAGAGGTCCCAATGAGAGTATACGCTACATCAGATTTCAGAAGGTATTTATTGTTACAATAATGTTATTCATTCAAATATAAACAAATAGCTAAGATAACAGAATAAAATCAACAAAAGATCAGGCCCAAATACAGGTGGAATCTTTAGAGATGTCAGTACTAGTATAGATAAGTGTAGATTTTCGTTAACTGGTGTTAAGAGAATTGATTTTGTCTGTTAAACCATTAGATCCATGTATTAAAACTACACACACACACACACACACACACTCACACTCACACTCACACACTCACTCTCATGCTCACTCACAAAATCCAAGTATATTAAATATCTGTTTACAAAGGTCACATTTCACAAGCTTTGGAAGAAAAAAAATATAGAAGAACATATTGAAGTCTTCATATTAGGGATAGATTTCAGTGAGAACAATACAAATCATAAAGGAAAAATTGATAAACATGATGTAAGAATATAGTTTTATGCTAAGTCACCTTTAGAAAGAAAAAGAATTTATGACAGATTTTTAAAAAGTTTACAGTGCATCTAATCAATGAATAATTAGTGTCCAGAATATATGTCTGCAACATTTACAAATAAGTTAGAAAAGACCCAATCCAAAATATACAAACAGGGAATTCTCTGAAAAAGAAATTCTAATATGCAATCCATTCGTGAAAATGTTCAGGCATACTATAGTCAAGAGACAAAACAGTAAAACCACAATGAGATACCATTTAAAATCTAGTGGATAGGCAAAAATTGAATCTAATAATGGCAAGTCAAATATCCAAATATCAGTAATAATGTTGAGTAATAGAACTTTTATACATTGATAACAAAAGTTTATTTTGTTACAGACATTTCATTTAACAAACACTAGGATTACTCAAGAAATTTCCATTTGAAGTGGCAACATTTTGTATTTTCTAAAACAACTAAGTATTCTGGGTAGAATCCTAAATTGAATCTTGGCTAAGTTTACCTTCCTCTTTTCTTTTTTGCTTAATTTAAACTAAATGTATTCTTTTGAAGATATTCTTATTGTAATTCTGCTATCAACAATGAGAAATCACTATAGCACTTGAAATAAAAGTTGATTTTAAAATTAAGTAATGTAACATAAAAGGAAAGAGCTAATGAGCAGCCCATCATCTTGATAGTGCAGTACAAAATTAGTAAATGCATAAATTGCACTTAAAAGCACAATTTCTTTTCTAAAGATGATTACTGCTTTAAGAAAGGCTTCATGTCTGTTTATAGCCCTCAGGCAATTAAAGTATTGACTGATCTTTGTTTTCTAGTGTCAAAAGCAAGAATTGTAAAATGCAGACACAGTCATGATGGGCAAATGCATTTTAACCTAAAATGGAAACTTCTGGAACTATTGTTAAGATACCTTAATAAATACACCACTGGCAGAAAGATCAGAAGGTAGTTATAGCCTGTTAAATTTTAGTATTAGATCAAAGACAATTTATGGTTGTTCTAAAGTTCTCTCCATTTTTTGTGAATATATGTGATAAATGTAATTTGCAATCAACAGAATAAGAATCAACAGAATATAAATTAAATTCTAGTAATATTACTGTGTCATTGCCAAATGATAAGCTCCTCATCAGTTCAAAGTTTCAAAAACTCTTAAAAGCTAGGAAATATGATGAGAAATGAATTCTAAGACTATCTCAAAGCTCTTAAATTATAAAAATATATTTTACTATTAAAGAAGCATTTTCTCCATATAGACACAATTTGACCTCAATTTTCTAAATATCTCATCTAGATTATATCCATCTCAAATATATTTTGTAAACAGTTTTCTGGTTTCTTAAATAAACACATGTGCATATATGGAGATATATATATATATATATATAATTAACTTCTCTGTCAGATTTGATTAAGGAATTTTCACACACTGGATACTAGGCTTCCCTTGGATGGATTTTAGCTATTTATTGTCAATTATTAAACTGTCAATACATGGGGTCCAAGTTAGCTTTCAGAGGTTATTAGTATCTTCCTTATGTTCAAGTTATTAGGGATCTAACTTGAATTAGAAGACATATAAGAGATTTCAGACTAGTCAGAGTTAACTGTAATGTACCTAAGTATCTATTGAATTAAATATCCATCCAAAGGAGTTTTAGTTAGCTTAGGAGTCAAAGCCAACATCACACAAAAGTGAACATTGTCAATGCCCACCCAAGTTCTCTGGGGAGAGAGTGTCCCATAATTACAAATGGGAAGTGTTATTTTTCTTAAGAGCAGAATGTTTTCCTAGAACTATTAGGTGAATATTTTGAAAACCTATTTAACATGGAAGGTTAGAAAAGACCCAATCCAAAATATACAAACAGCAAGTACACTTAACAAACAGAACTCTGCCCTGTAACTTGAAAGGCTGGGGCAGGAGGATTGCAAGTTTAAGGCCAGCCTCAGCAATTTAGTGAGGCTCTAAGCATCTTAGTGAGATCCTGTCTCAAGACATAAAAAGGGCTGGGAATATGACCCTGTGGTTAAGTGTCCCTGGGTTCAATCCGCAGTATCAAAAAAGGAAAAGAAAACAAATGCAAAAAACTAAAAAGTTTAGCTAATTTTAGGCTTTGCTTTTCTGGGTGGGAATAAAAAACTGGAGTCAGAACTTAATTGTTCAAAAAATATATTTTTGAGTGGCTGTGTAGAGAAAGAATAAAAAAAAATAAAGCAGAGAAATGGGAATAAGGTTATTGGCTGCTAAGGTGGAATATTAGAGGGGAAGAACCAATATATCTAATGAAAAATTTAAAAGACGGGTATCATTATGTGATAATCATCTCCCTTTTCTCTCACTCTCTACAATAGTCTAAAATACCTACCAATGTCTTAAGTCTTAAAATTTAAGCAATTAAAGTTACCTTTGAAAAATGCAACAAAATACAGAAATTTATTTCACATTCTGTCAGGGTCAGATCTGAGGCTCTCTGTGGTGAGCAGGCCAACATCTGGGTCCCTTAGAGGCCAATTCATCCAGCCATCTTAACCTCATGCTACTAAACATTCAAGTCACATAACTAACAAAAATGGATTTGAGTCGAAATTCTGCCATGATCCTTCTAATTACAATTTGTTTTTCCAGAACTTGCTGTTCAGAGTTCATGAGGATATTGTCTCTTGGATACTTTTCTTTATGAGTATTCATTTTATATCAGGGTTGATTGTGTTAGTCTTTGTGAGCATCACCAATGTGAATTTGTTGAGGTAATGCCACCCTGCAGGGACTTATTACAATCATCCTTTAATCAGTGTTTTCTGAGACCTTTACCCCCACTCCCCGCAGAGTGATATATAAATATCACACCTGCTACTTCTATTTAAGTACAATAGTGCTGTTTTGTGTCATCTCCAAAACTCACATTGAAATTTGTCACTAACTTAAGGAGTTGTTACGAGTTGGAAACTTTGAGAGGTGATTAGGTCAAGAGGACAGAACCCTCATGATGGATTGAGGTTGTTATGGAGGGATTGAGTAGTTATCACAGGAGGGGTTCCTGATTAAAGGATGAGTCCAACCTGATTTTCTCTACTTTGTCTTACTCTCCTTTTTTCCGTGTAATGAGGGAGCATATGGGCCCTCACCAGATACCAGCTCCATGGCCTTGGACTTCCCAGCCTCCAGAACTGTTGAGTCAAATAAACTACTGTTGTTTGTAAATTATCTAGTCTGTGTTATTGTGTTCTAGCAACAGAAAATAGCACCTGAAAACAAAATTCCAAAAATTCCAGTTTAAGAATGTAATAGAAGTCTTGAGTCCAAAGAATTGGTATATCATTGGCAAAGGAAATCAAACATGAAATAGGACTTGTGCTTTATAAATACTTGGATGGCCCCAAGAGAAGTAATCCACACTGAGCGATAGAAAACACACATAAAAGGAGTCTTATTACTTATCAGTTGTACCACAGATCATAACTAGGTATGCCATTTTGATTTTAAGATCTTACACAGTTATGTGCAGAGAAAATAATACTGAAGTCACATCTGAATGCTCTGGAATAGTAGTGTTCTTAACAGATTTTGCTAATATTTTGCTGTTTATGACTGACATTCGCAGAAGCTAAAGCCTAACACAGTCATTCCAGAAGAAAATTTCCCTGCAATGAACAAAGCCCTTTTGTGCTTCTGGTAAAACATGACTCCACTAAGGCAATTAGCTGTTTTAAAAATAAACTAATTCATTTTGGAGATCTGATGTATAATTATGCAGCTGCATGGACTGGGGAGGATTGGTGACTGGCTAGAGTGTTAGTAAATTTAGAAAAAAAAAGAATCTTCATGCTGACAGTTAAAGCACTGAATTATTGTCCAATTGCCACCTATGCCTTCTTTGAGGCTACAGAATGAATCTCTATCTACCATAAATAAATTTCTGATAATGAGAGCAGCAGATCTTCAGAGACAGAGGGATTGCAACTAAAACACATATATACAGATCCATGCTTCTAAGAAGAATGGCACCCTCTGTAAAATTAACTCCTATCTCCACAAAAATATGACTTGGAGAATTTAATTCACTCATTCTTACAGACAGAATAATTCCACATTGGTTCAAGATACAGAATATTTGGTAACATGGGAATTTGTGTGGATTCAGGGAAATGGCCAGAAGATTAAATGGCTCATATTCCATTTTCAGAGATTTGTTTCTCAGGAAGCAGCCTCCTCGGGTGAGAAGATCAGCACGGGCTATTAACCACCTCAAGATCCTTCCAAGCTTTGTTGGGTAAAGTGCTACATCTGACTGTGACACTATACCAGGCCGGGCTTACAGCCTGAGTATCCACAAAACCCACAGAGTCAATTCATGCCACACAATAAACGTTAGCTTGAAATTCTATTAACAGGTTTATATTATGGATGGTTTTACACCTTGGTATTTTTGTGTCTCTGACTTTCAGGGTTGTATGTATATATATATATATATATATATATATATATATATATATATATTAGGTGTAGATGGACACAACACAATGCCTGTATTTTTATGTGGTGCTGAGGATCGAACCCAGGTCTTGCCCGTGCTAGGCAAGCACTCTACCGCTGAGCCATAATCCCAGCCCTGACTTTCAGGTTTCTACTGCTGTATTTATTAAGAAGTAGTTCTCTAATATCCTGAAAACAGAGAATATGCGTTTCAGCTCAAAATAAACACATAAAATAATCATCATATATCTCAAGCATGCTTTCAAATTATCTGAGAATGTAAAGGTTTATTAAAATTTGGTAAAGAATCTGTCTTACTCCTCAAAAGGTGGGGGGGCACTATAGCTCAAAGACAATAAAATACAAATAAAAGAATATTTTAACATCAATTGTTATAAAATGCTGCTTTCTTAGGACAGTTTTGGTGCATTATAAAACTTAGACACAAACTTTGTTTCTTCAAATTTCATTTTCCTATGTCTCTGATTTGGTCAGCTTGGCAAAGCCTACCATGGAGGTTACTATGCCCAGAGTCATTTAGGGGAAAACTGATGTGGTGGGGTTAGCTACAGAGCATGTCTACAATGGTAAATCACAAGTCCAACTCCCCTGAATGTTGCTCATAGTTCATTAAACATTTCTTAGATAATTTAAAATTTAGAGAAGAGGTGAGAGAATACTGTGAAAAACTCCACAAATCCTTTACCTAGATTTACCCATTTTTAACATTCTGCCATATTACATTGCTAGTTCTAAATTTAATTTAATGGCACTTCCATAAAATGCAAAAAAAATGTGTGCATACACAGAAAAAGATGTGAGCCATAACTGAGGCTCAACAGATATCAGCTTGGGCAGAAAGACACAGAGAACATTTCTAAGAGAAACATCATGGCGCTATCTCCTTCCTCCATAACTTCTTAGATGGTCTCCAATCACAAAGGTAAGAAGGGGAGATGTTCAAGAACAGAGCAAACTAAGAACTATTTATTTTATTTTTACATTTTAAGTGATTCATATGGAACACTTTAAACTCATACAGGAGCCTCCTTACAGGATTATTTATTATACAGCTAATATAATGTAAGGTTCTTCTTAGATTCTACCTAAAGAGATCAGAGGTCCTGGCTTTTTTAAATACCTTTTTAAAAAAAAAACTTTTTAACATTGTTTTGTTTATTTATTTTTATGTGGTGCTGAGGCTTGAACCCAGTGTTTCATACATGTGAGGCAAGCGTTCTACCGCTGAGCCACAACCCCAGCCCCAGAAGTCCTGATTTTTGAAGTACTTTAAGACCATTAAAACTGAAAGGTTGATACACCAGCATGAACCTCTGAGGAAAACATTACAACAAAGCTGTAGCCAGTGAGAAGTGAACCAATTGCATATCTATAGCATGAATAATTAGGCATGTTCCAAAAAGAGTTATAGGAGAAAAAAAGTACCTTTTGTTTCTTTCATTTAACTTAAAATTTTCCAAAAACAATCCCTCCTTATATACTCAGAGGTTGTTTTAATGCCTTATGGTAATGGTTTGGTTTATGCCAACACTTCTTAGAGACACAGTACACTGTGTGTACATGAAAATATGCATCTGGGCTATGGGTGCACATATAAATGGAAAAGAAATATTGTTTCTTAGAGATTTGTGACGCTAGTGTATACATAGTACTGTTGCTTCAGCAGAAAATAGAAATGCTGGGTCTTCTCAAAGGAAAAACTAAAAATAAGTCCCCTGAGTTTAATGTTAGAGTTAATGTCTTGTGTTAAGGTTCCATCATACCTACCACATGTTATTTCTCCCAGCCTGGCAAAATTTTTTGCTGAGCTCTACAAACATGTTGGCACAGATACTCAGAAGGGCAACACAAGAGCATGGGTATAAAAGTTGCTGCAAATCCCCAACACCTTTCTTTGAATGGGTATTAAGTCTTGCTGATGATCCCTGTATCTGCATTTGTTTCTGGGAACAGAGATTCAGCAAATCCAATAATCACAGCTTCCCAGAGTCTGAAAGGTACTGATTGCTGATCTCTGTTCTTCCTGGTTTTGATATCATTCAGATAGGTGAGCTAATTTAGACTGCTGGACATATAGAATGTTGTCTATCATAGATGATTTGGAAATTGCCAAGAGGTTTTAGTCCATTAGATAGCAGAGCACCTAGTATACTGAGTACTGTTCCCATACCTGGTATAAAGCAAGATCCCTTTTCTCCCAAGGCTTGAATTCTAGTAGAAGAGGCAAATGATAAATGAGTACATCAAGAAGTGAGATTGTAGATAGTGATCACTGAAACACTGAAATAAAGCAAGGTCATGGGATGTAGAGCAATTTAAGAGGCATGTACCATTTAGAAATGATGGCAGAGAAGTTATCTCTAGCTAAATTGGTGGCACCTGAGCTAAGATCTAAAACACATGAGTCAACCTTATAAATACCCAAGGAAGGCCCATTCCAGACAAAGGAACATCTGCAACATCTGCAATTTTCTGCATCACATAAAGCAATGGAAAGAGGTATACAAGATGCTCTCAGAAGGGATAGTGTTCAGAAGCTGCTAGGCCCTGCAGACTATAATAAAGAATGAGAGAGTGTAAAGGAGTTATGTGGGTAATGGGACCTTTAATTTGGAAAAAACTTCATTCTCTCTAAGGGACCTTACCCTATGGAGCAGGCCCAGGACCACACTAGGGCAGCACATGTCTGGGTTATAATTAATCAAGGACAGTACCAGCAGTGAGTTCATTAGAGGCAATGGTCTGAATATTACCAATGTGTTGTATACCATGAGATTGAATTGAAAACTTGTCAGTAATGATCTTTTCTTAGACATAGGCATGAATATGTATTACAAGTAAATACAATCTGATAGCAAAAACCATACTCAAAATCAAATCTCCCAGCTAAAGGCAGCTAAGCAGAACACCAAATCAAATCATCATGTTTAGAGGAAGTCTACAACAATTACAGAAGAGGACCATTCACAGTGGAGAAGGAGACAGAGAGAAAGGTACTGGCATGGATTGCCTCGACTGGTTTCTATTAATAGTAGAATTTAAAAGCTGGGAACAGCTTTGGAAAACCAGAGTATAAATAGCCATTTACAAGTTTAAAGGAGGGGGACATAAAATCAACATACCTAAACTATTTGAATCTTCCTAGCATATGTTTCTTCCATATTTTTCTGGTTATAGTCTGACTTTTCTTTCCACAAGGATGGTAACATTATGGGACCACAGAACTACTAGCCAAGTAATTAAAGCACTTGGCCTCATCTGGGTTAATCCCGGTTTTCATTGCAGGAATTAAAAATTAGTACAGAACAAGATGCGTGCAAAGGCCTGGAGGTACCAAAAGGTAAAGAGTTGCATTATGCAGGGTGGCAGACAAGGAGAATGTCCAAAGCCAGGGACACAGAGGTCTCACGTAACCCATTGTTCTTTTTTAAAATTATTATTCTTTTATTGATTTTTTAAAAATGACACCGGAATGCATTACAATTCATATTGTACATATACAGCACAATTTTTCATATCTCTAGTTGTATATAAAGTGTATTCACACCAATTTGCGTCTTCATACATGTACTTTGGATAATGATGTCCACCACATTCTACCATCATTGCTAACCCATTGTTCTAACAGACATTCTTAGGATGGCCATACCGATTTCTATTGGATTTCTATTGAATACAGCCAAAACATCCTTAGCTAATATAATCATCAACGTTTATAAATGTTGCTTTGGAGCCATAAATATTGGAATGACACCTCATTGGAAAGATTCATAACCCCCAAAAATACTCAAAAGAGGTGAAACATTGAATAAAAATTGAAAGATAAGATGTAAAAACCAGGAAAGCTGTGCCTAGGGCTTGGTTGCTGGATATCAGTCAGGGAGACAATCAAGCCATTTGGATTTAAGACTTCACAGTATGCTGCAAGGGAAGTAATGTGCAAAAGTTCATTTGTTCTTTACACAAATCATTTCTCACCATAGCTATACAGCGCCAGGCAGGGTTTCAGGTAATAGAAATATAGCACTAAACACAGAAGAAAAGGTTCTTGCTTTCTTGTATTTTCATTTTTGGACTTAAACCCAGCAGAAAATTTTCCCATCATATTTTCTCTGTCAATTATTTGAAATAAGACTTCCATCTGATAAGGGTTTCCTCCACACACTTCAAAGTAATTCTTCAAGCTAAATGGAAATGTCTTAGGGATATTGTAGAGACAAATTCCTACCTCAGTTATCAGGGTAAGTAAATGATATAGATGTTCTCAACCCTAAAGGTAAGTAAGAATAATAATATAGACAATTAGTTAAATATCCAATTCAGGTTGGTATAAGGACTTATTCTTTGCATTTTTATGAATGCCATAAGTCTGAGGTTGGGCAAACTATAGGAAATTTAAACTTTTGTCTGATTTTCTAAGTATTGTTGGAATATAGTCACACCCATTCATTTACATATCATTGTTTTCTGATAAAGCAGAGTTGATTCATTGTGACAATGACCATAAGGCCCTCAAAACCAAAAATATTTATTCTTCCCTTTTAGTGAAAAAAGTTTGCCACTTCTGCCTTAATTGATTCCCAAGTAGGCCGCCTAATGTCTGTAGTGAAAGTTTCTTTTGAACACTGCATTTTAATGATTTTAAAACAATAATTTTATTTTAATACTAAAAAAAAGAAAATTCCTTAGCCTTAGCTGCTATTAGCTGGGAGAACTGATTTTGAGTCTGTTTTTGCTTTCAGATTCTATTTACTTATAATACAAATCCCTGCATACATCTGAACACATGAAAGTAAATATGAAGCACATTGAGATTATCCTTATAAATTTTAGTAGCTTAAGATAAGTGGCTTTTCTGCTTTGGTTTGTTTTTTATTTCTTAAAATCAAACAAATATATCCTTGTTTTAGAAGCCATGGAACACAGAGATCACCTCCATTTAGTCTCTGATGTATTTCCTTATAGTCCTTGTTATATGTAATTGGTTATCAAATGGAAAAAGTCATTGTGAGTGACATGATTTTACTCTCAAAGTTGACCTTACCTACAGTTCATTAGTTCTATTGTGAATAAGTGGCTTAACTGTAAGTCTCAAATTCCCACCACTAAACTGATCTAGATGCAGGAAGGGATTGTAATTCATTCATTTTTTTTTATCATAGCTCCCCAAATACTGCTTGCTACTTAGTAGGGACTCTAAATGTTCATAGAATGAATGATAGAGAAAGCTATTAGGTATGTTCTTGCATGAAGTCCTATTTATGGGAATTTTGTGAATTGCTTCCATTCATGAAATACAATGTGGTACCATTAGGTTGTTACTATTGAACACCTACACACTTTCACTTGCTCTGTTAAGTTCCCTGTTAGATGTGTCACCATTTAAAATGTGCTCTTTTTTTTTTCTTCTTCTTCTTTATGTGAGTTTTGCAAGGTCAACCCACAGTTTCCCAAAATAACTCTAGGTCTGGTGTTTCCCAGAAATAGCGTATATAAATACGACATTTAATGCTGCTCTTTGATTTATGATATCTGTATTTGATGATGAATAATAGTGAGAAGTTCCCAAATTTAAACAAAAAAATGTGCTGCTCTTCCCCAAAGAGAAAGTGACAGAATATCATAAATAAGTTACCAAGTACACCCACTTGCCCTCATATCTCTCTCTCTCTCTCTCTCTCTCTCTCTCTCTCTCTCTCTCTTTCTCTCTCTCTCTCTCTCACACACACACACACACACAATTGAAATATACACATGTAGGTCCCAAAACAAAAATCTTCTCAGATCCTCTTCATAGGTTTTTACTTAATCACATTGGACAACTAAGTAAAACTAGAAGTTTAAAAAACCCAACAGTTAACTATGGGGAATCACAAAGGCAATGAATAGTGCATGAGTCAGAATCATTATAGAGTAGGTGATTATAAGACATAAAGGAATAGCAGGATGACAAAAAAGCATAAATAAACATCTGGAATGAGACAGGCCTAAGGTAACAATGATATCATCATTGTAAACACAAGTCTAACATTACAGAAAATTTATTTTTCTTTTAAATTTATTTTTGTGTCATTTAGTTTATACCTGTATAGTCGTTTGAAGATTCAAAAATATGAAAAATAACTAAGTGACTAGAAATCAAAGACAACTCAGGAATTATTCAACACTAAATAAGCAGAACGCTATTTTCTTATCTTTATAGGTCCTATTAATTCATTCATGCATGCACTGATTTGAGCATGAAATAAATACTGATTTCTACTAGAAGCCAGGCCTTTCACTAAAATTTTAAAATAGAGATGACATCTATTTTTCTTGAGCTTATATTCCAACCAAGAAAGTACAGTTTAAAATATTATACCTCCCAATGGTTAAAGCTATAAAAATTTCAGCAACAAAATCAAATAGTATTGAATTATAACACAAAGAGTAAAATAAATGTTCATCTACCCATATTGATAGAATAGCACTGGATATAAATAAGTGGTTCAATAAATCAATGCAAGAATTCAATTTTTCTCATGCAGAAAAATTCTAAATTATTTATGTAGATATTTTCTTCTCAAGTAGGAGAAGGAGTTCTTTCCAACCCCTTGATTATGAGCTGCACTTAGTGACTTGCTCCCAAAGATTGGGGTATGGACAGAAGAATAAAAAAAAAATAACTCTACACTGGAGAAGTCTAGCCAACATTACCTCAGCCAGGTAATCATCTGGTGTGAGTCACAGGGATATGTTCCTGTGATAAAAAGGCACTTCACCTCTATGGTCTTCCCCTAAAAACCCATAACCTGAATCTAACCATGAGGAAAATATCAGACAAAACCAAATTGGTGGGATTCTATAAAATATTCATCCACTACTTCTCAAAATAGTCAAGGTTATCAAAAATGAGGAAGGTCCAAGAAAATGTTATGGACCAGTGGAAGCTAGGGAGACATGATGCTGAAATATAAAACAGTTATCCTAGATGCCTAGATGGACCACTAGGAGAGGAAAGTACAAAAAGGAAAGTCTCATGAAATCCAAAGAAACTATGGCATGTAGCTAATATTAATGTACCATTGTGGGTTCCTTGATTTTAATGGATGCAGTATAGTAATGTGAGATGTGAATAATACAGAAGACAAAATTAGTGAGGGATATACAGGGACTTAGATGTATTTGGACAATTTTTCTGTAAATATAAGATGTCCTACAGTACAAGGTTTACTTTATAAAGTTATATAATTTATCAATCACTTACCATTATTATGAGTCACAAGGGTAAGATGTTATGAAAGCTCTGGGATTCATAGAGTTTTCCTGAGAAAGTGGTATTTATCTGAGCTCTAAGGGATAAACATAATATACCCAGCAAATAACAAGAAGAGCAACAAAGAGAGTTGTTCCAGACAGAGAAAACATCAGAGGCCTGGAGTATAATGAAGGCCTCACATGTTAGTTAGACTTAGCAGAAATATCCCAGAGATAGTTATAAAGAAGAAAAATATCAATGACCAATGGAGGTGGTGTAGGAAGGAGAGAGAGATACAATAAATGATCACTAAGTTTCTGGTCTGCTTATCTTATTGGGATTGTAGGGTCATTACTGACAAAGAAATAAGTGGAGGAACTGTAGGTCTGGAATAGTTCAGTAGGACTGAAAGACAGTAAATTATTTTGTATTCATTAAAATTGTTTGACTGTCACACATCCAAGTAGAAGTGTCAAGTAGGCAGTTTTACCTTTGGTCTGGCATTCAAAAGAGATTTGACGATCACTGGTATACAGATGGTCATTGAAGCCACCTGAAATAATAAAAGTACCCAGGAAAGACAGAGAAATAAATAATCTGGTCATGAGAGTAAAGGAAAAAGAGAGAGACTATAAATAGGAAAAACAAAGGAAATTTAGAAAAATGAAGTTACTCTGAAACAATAGAAAATCTCCGAAAAAGGAAATGGGAGCACTTGGAACACAATGGTGGACTGGACACAAACTGTGACAGACAAAATTTTGGTCTCCATGATTGCTGGCCTTGGTTTTACTCCTATGAATATGATACATGGAAAAGAGGCATTAAAGATGCAGGTGGAATAAAGTTTGCAATCACCTAACTTTAAAATAGGGAGATAATCCTGGATATCTCAGTGGACCCAGATAGTCATAAGTGTTCTCAAAAATAGAAAAGGAACCAGGCATGGTGGCCCATGCCTCTATCCCAGAAGCTCAGGATTGATAAGTTTGAAGCCAGCGTCAGCAACACAGTGAGGCCCTAAGCAACTTAGTGAGAACCTGTCTCAAAATAAAAATAGTTTTTAAAAGGGCTGAGGATGTGGCTCAGTGGTTAAGTGACCTTGCATTCAATCCTCAGGAAAGGAAGGAAGGAAAGAAGGAAGGAAGGAAGGAAGGAAGGAAGGAAGGAAGGAAGGAAGGAAGGAAGGAAGGAAGGAAGGAAGGAAGGACGAACATTAGTGCATTAGTGCATAAGAGTTGGTCAGAGAGACAAAATGATGAAAAATACACAATTTGAGGTATAACAGGAACTCTACTCACTGCTGCTAGATTTCAAGATGGAGGAGGAGGGTCATGAGATAGGAAAGTAGGTGGCCTCAGGAAGTTTGGCGTGGCCCTCAGCTGACAGCATGAACACAGTACCTCAATCTTACAAACACAGTTCCATGGTCTGCCAGCTCCAAGGCAGAAACATCATTGACAGAAGGCCATGGCAGAGGAAAGCTGCTCAGCTCATGGCAGCCAGAAAGCAAGGAGAAAGACAGGGAGAGAGCTCCCAAGGGCAAGCCCCTATTGACCTATTTCTTCCAACATTCTCTACCTGCCTTATAGTTTCCCACCTCCTCCCATTAGTCTGTTCAAATTATGAATCCATCAAATGGATCAATCCTCTGTTGATTTCATCGCTTCCTATAAACCTTATTTCTGGACATTGCTGCATTGGGGACCAATCCTTCAAGAATGTGAGCCTTTGAGAGACACCACAAACTCAAACCATAACAAAACCAAAACTATTAGCCACTGGCCTGGTTCAAAAGACAAAGAGTAGGGACACTGCATATTGACAAGGAAGTAGGGCAACTAGTACATTCAACAGAGTACTAGTAACACTGTAAAGTAAAACAACTACTCGGGACAACTGTTTGATACTGAATATTAAATTTCATTGTATTCATAGGTTACAGAATGGAAAGGGAAAAAGGCATGAACAACAACATATTCATAATTGGTCAAAATTGTGATATAGTTAGGGAGCGGATACTACACAGCTCTGAAAAGCAGCAAACTATAGTCACAAACAGCACTGTGGGTAAATGCCACAAACTTAAGTTTTCATGAGAAGGCCAGTCACAGAAGAATATGTTCATTATAATGACAATTATGTGTACTATAGAAACAGACAAAATGAAATGAAATTAATAGAAATCAAGATGGAGATTACCTGGGGGAAAGAAGTTGTACCAGAGATTGGAAGGGACCTCGTTGCTATGAAGTGCTGGTTGAATTCTATTTCTTCATCTGGGAGGCAGACTTTCATTATTTTCACTGTGTGGGTTTTATCACATTAAAAAAGAAAAAAGGCCTGGCCTTAAACAGTACTTTTTAATAACAGAAAAATAATGTGAGTCTGTTATTTGAGTAATAATATACATAGTTATATAAAGCTCTGGATGAGAACAGGAAGCCTAGAGGCAAGAAAGAAGATGAGAGACTATAACAAACAATAATTCATTTATCAGAGATTAAGTACTGGGAGCTAACTATTGAAATGGAATTATTATAACATCATTACTTGAAAGGTTAACAGAAACACTTTTATATAACAGACTTTTAATTTCCAGCCCATTCTGTTTCAAATGTCAAGACCAGCAGCTTCAAAGTTGGGTTTACAATTAATGAATGGATACAGACAATACTAAACCATAAGAAGATGTACTTAGTCAAACACAACCATTTACAAATTTATTCAGCATGAGCATGGTACTGAACTTCTTGGGTCTCAATTTTCTCATCCTAATTTAACACCTGGGAGGTGTCACTGAGATAATCTATGTAATGTTCAACAGAATGCTTGACACAGAATAAGCACCCTTACACATAAGTTAGAATCACCATCGTCGAATCATGTAAAAGTGACTAACATCATTATTAGTTGAAATAATGATAATTTTAGAATCCTATCATTAACCAAATAACGGGATAAAGTCAAATAAAAGGATAAAAATATCATGAAAGAATGTCACTTAAGCATAAACATACAAGCAGTAATAAATCATATGTAATGGTGAAAATAAAGAAGAAAATCTATCTCTTGTAAAACTTTACAGGAACTAAACCTAATAGGAAAGCCGTGAAACTGGTCTTAAAATTGGAGGAGATTTCTATTCAAATGCTCCCTGGATCTACAAGTAGGCAGCTTAACTCATAACAAAGTGATTATTTCAGTTTAAATTTGTCAGGAAAAGTTAAGGTGATTTTTTAGAAAGCAGGTTCTTTGCACACTGCCAATATAGTGTTATTTCATGATTAAAAAACAGGAGTCCTATTATCAGAAGGAAAATAACATAATATTTCCACTAATAAAAGCAGGTGCAGATGCTATGCCACCAGGTTACAATTTTGTAGACATTTTTTGAGAAATATTGGATTTAAATAAAATCTTTTGAGATTAATCTTTTTTAAAGTTGAAAACAAAATATTTTAGAAACCTTTAATTTTGTAAGAAATACTTTCATTAAAATTCCCATTTTTATCACTTTAACTTAAACCTAATCTAAAATTTCCAAATCTGCTTCAACATTGCATAACAGATTTTTATTTTTAAATTTCATGACTTTTATAATTTTATCATAGGATCAATCTGTCAAAAAGAACTAACTTTACATTCTAAATATCAATCTGGTATCAGTTTCCAGCACTTAACCAAATACTTAGGGTTCCAAAATTTTTTTTGACTGTTAAATCCATGTATGTCTGATAGAAATATGTGTGTATACGTATGTATACACATGGTACACACACACACACATACACACACAAACACACACACACAATAGACTTTTTGCTAGATTTGATGCTGTTATTCCTTTCTCCATTTAATAGGCTTCGCCACAGAAAGACTGCTACTAATTTAATTTTCTCTTTCTGGCTCTTCTAATCTTCCTTAGGAACCACTGTTTATTTTCCAGAGTCTATTAAACAGGTTGAGTTGCAAATGTTAGTCACAGCAGAACATTTGTTTTTATAGTTTTTCTGTTCCATCTACCTTACAGGAAAACACAGTATTCTTTCCCTCCAAATATTTTCTATCTGAGTTCAGGAAAAATCCACTCTTGCTACCAAATAATGAATTTGAAATTCATAAAATATAGAAACTGTGACTTTTGGCCACCAAATACAGCTGTTCTATACCACCATTCCACAAAATTTTATGTAGTTGAATAAACAACTATTTAACCTGCCCTGATATCAAGCTTAGTTGCTGTAAAAAAACGCTTTGTTTTCTCCTTATAATTCCATAAAGGTTAAACACAAGTACTTGTAATCCTATATTTATCATCAATATGCGGATGGGCTAGGTATACATTGTGCTCATATAAAACTGCAATAACTAAGAACAAATATACAATTGCCTTTCTCAATCATTTTAACTTCATCCATAGCAGTATACAAACTGAAGATCTGAAATATTCTAAAATAAGAAAAGCTATGAGGTTTTCAGATTCTGTAGGTAGATGAATGCTTTTCTTAAACATGAGAACTAGAAGGTATGCTGTAAGAAAACCAAAAGCCAATTTCCTTTCCCTTTAATAAGGAAGTTAGATGATGTAGCCCAGGGGGGCACCCCATCCTTAGAGAACTCTACTAGGCTTTAGCACCATCTCCCCAACTATACTCACAAATGTTAATTTGTAATTTGAATACCATGAAAATTAAATCATCACCCTAGGCAGGCTGAGTCACTGTCAAGGGAGCAAAAATTGGAGGCTAAGGGCTATTTTCTACCGTTGCCATTAGTCAATTATAGTCAGTGAAATGAAGCTTGTCTTACCTGTTAAAAAAAATTGCCTCGCCACAAAACAGACCACTCAGAGGGGAAAAAAATGAAAAATTAGCCTTTTGAACATGAGCTTGAATATTATTAATATGGTATTTCATTTATTTACTCATCATTCTCATAGAAAATTTCTTTCATTCCACTTCTACAATTTTAATATAATTTTATGCTTTTTCCTATCCAACACTTGCTTCTCTACAGTATCTTTTTAAAAATCAAACTTGTCTGGAAGGAGAAGAATTGATTCTTAGCATTTTCACCTATGACTTAGCTATTAAAACTTAATAGGAAGTAAGGACTTCAGGTACAGGCAGCTAAGAGAAAGTGATCTATGGAGCTGAGGTAAGAGGCAAAAAAAAGCAATCAATAAATAAAATAGGAAAAGGTGAAAAACCCAAAGATATACACAATCAACCTGCAAGTTTTGCCCAGCTGGTAAACCTGCTTGTCCAACTCATGCCTGCTACCAACAACAACCTCTTGGTCAGTTGCCCATAGTGGAATTGGGTCAAACAGGTCTTGGCCAAAGTTGACACTGACCACAGTTTTGACCCATAGCATGGGAAAGGAAGTCACCCACTCATGTTCAGCTTACCTCTAAGAAATCCAAGAAGCTGGGTGAGGTCTGGATTTACCAAGGAAGAAACTATAGTGGACCCAGAGCTGCACACACAGTGTGAGGGTCCACGTGAGGACTGGTGGGGTAGGACAGTCAGGTTTAGGAAAGAAGGGCCCTCTGTGGGAGCATGAGCAACAGACTAAAGCCACCACCTGGAGTTCTCTCTTCTGAACGATTCTGGGTAGAGTTCAAGAACTTAACATTTATGAATTTAAGGTCACAGCCAGACACACAACAACAACAAAAGATATTTTCATATTCTTTTGTGGACTTTACCTACGATATAGAAGACTGCAATATGAAACGAAATATGCAGTAGTTAAAACCCATGGGCTGTGAATTCTGAAGTAAATCCATTTTTTTTGAGGTGGTATCCAATCTTTTAAAGGACAGTGCATCTTAATTCCCTTGGAAATAAACCATTAGGATATGAAGAATATTAGTGGATTGGTTAGTACTGGTTGTAACACAAAGTGATCTGAATTCTATATTTATTGAGATAGCTTGGAGGTCAGATAATTAGGGTGCTTTTCACAGTTTCCTAGTAACCATTTTCTTTCAGAAATATTAGCCGTTTTCACATATGCTCATGTAAGTTACCAAGCCTAAAAAGAGCTCTTCTCTTATTAGAGATGACTCTGCCTAGTCAAGGTTCTTATTTTAATATATTCTTTTTGATGGTTTCCTCCCGCAAATTGTGGTCAAATGTCCACATTATAATTATCAGCATGTGGATACTGACAGGGTGAATGCTTCTTTTGATGACACAATACTTCTCTGGGGCAAAATGCCAAGGAATTGTCAGCACAATGGCACTTACTATTTGATGGCAAGGCAGCACATGTCACAACAAAACAAATATGATTCAGCTCAACAATTATACAAAAATCAAGCCCACTTGAAGCATGCAAACCCATAAACAACTTCAAAGTGAGAAATAGGAAGAACATGGGTTCCATATTCCATAGTATTCGTATGTGCATTTGCATATGCAGGTGTCCGTCCCTTAGGCAATACATGCAGTATATCTTCCAATGGCAGAGATCTATCAATTGTAAGAAATAAGACCTATCTAATGGTAAGAAAAATCCATTTTAAAATGGTTTTCATCTGAAAAACTCCGATATCAAACACAGAGAAGCCAGTTTAACACTACTTTTGACTAATCCAGAAAATGGAACTCTCTATAAATTTACTATTTTTGAAACTCATTAATGCCTCAACAAGGATGCCAAATTCAGTTGACATAAAGGAAAATTAATTAGAGCAGATTTTCATAACATATAATTATAAGACTATTAAGGTTCATACGCAGAAACCAACCAATCTGTAAATATGAAGGGTCATCCACACAGAGACAGGCAATAACTAATCAGAAAGAAACCCTTAATTAAAAGTCTAAGAATGATATGATTATTCTTTGTTAAATAATATTTTGTAATTAGTTAACATTAAATTAAAATCTCAAAAGCAAATACATTCCTAGCGTCTCATAAATTTTATTTCTTAGTTAACAAACCCCTGCAAAGAATTTTCCCTTTCAGTTACTAACAAGTATTTATTTTATTCTAAATTAAGAAAGTAAGGCAATACAAATTAATGAGATGGACACCAAGTAGTAAACTCAAAATGCTATAGGAAAAATGTAAACAGAACCACATGCATATCTTCTGGGATCTGAAAACAACATATTGTCTTCTTGTTTCTTAAGAAAGGATTAAGCTGAGGAATGGACATGTGAACCAGTCATAACCTCTGAGATTCAATGAACTTATCTGGAGGGAATCCTGGGAAAAGTAATCTTGTATTTCCTACTAGGTTAAGATCTCAAAAAAATGTAAGCACTTGGGCTGCACTACTCACTTCCTATAACAAAACTGGAGTTTGAAGCCAATGCACAAGAGAGCAAAGGATAATGAACAAAATCATTTTGTTATTCCTGAAGAGAGCTATATTTGAACTTGGTTTGACCTCATGAACCTTTATTTAAATCACACGCTGCTTCATATTCAATTTAGTATTGGAAAAACAGATTTGAAATATTGTTTGCCAACAAAAAGTTTGTTAATCATTCCCTTTCTTAAGCTGACAAAGGGATTGTTGACCCATCTGATAAGCCCAGAAAGGAAGAAGGATAGAAAAAATCAAAACCTAAGTAGAACAACTACATCTTAAATTTATTGTAGTGTCATTCATAATTTTATTTCCTATTTTATATCCACTGGATATCAGGCTCATGAATTTTATGAATGAAAGTAGTGAATATAAGTAAACTTAAGACTAAATGTGGCTCAATATGCAAGTGGATCAATGCATAGTGGAAGGAAATTATCTTCATAATATTTGTTCTACTTCTATGATTATTTAATCAACAACAGGGAAAAGAAATGGGGGACTTATTTATTTAATGTGCAATTACATTTCTATCCCGTGGAAATTTGGGATGTAGAAACTTACAAATATTCCATAACTTAGTTAAATTTACCTAGCAGGTTAAAAAATTCTTTTGTTTCTTTTAGAAATATTTTCCTTACTTCTTTATCCTTTGGTTTCAATGTTTTCTTGTTATAAATGATGTTTTCAAGGTTGACACTAATTGATGATACAGGAAAATTTTAAAACAGCCAGGAAAACACTTTCTAAAGCTGCTTTATAGCTCTCAGTAATCTAATTTGTGAGAAATGGAGAGAGGAGCACCACAGAGTGCTTTTCAATAATTTATGGTGGAGATTCATCTCCTAAGTTTAGAAACATAATTTGTGACCCAACTGTGCTGTGAATCTATTTGTGTAATTAGATGGTTGGCTACATCCCCAACTCAGCTTATTCTTCTTGCACTCTCTTCTGGGTGTACAACAGATTTTGTACTTAGATCTTTGGGAAAGCGGTAAATCATTTCTAATATATTTTTTAAAATTCTGATGATTACATAAACATAGACTTGTCTAACAGATTCTCATTGTAAGAATTTTTCCCTCTGTGTTTGGAAGAGATAAATACCAATACATAATTTTTCCCATTTCATTTAAATCCTTTAATCACACAGAAATTTTTGATTGTGTAATTAAATCTATGATCTGTTCAAAATGTCACTCAAAATGGTAAAAGGGGCCAATGATATTACAACCACAAGTATTTCCAGTTCAAGTTTTATAGGACTCTTTGAGTTGACTTAACAGTTTTAAAAACCCATTTTAAATATCATCTTGAATGTCAAGGAAAAAAGAACTCATTTTATCTTTTATTTACATAAGTATACCTAAGCTACTGAATATTAATTTTCCTAGAAGAAACAAGAAAAGACTTACCCTTTTTTTAATGCTTAACATACTTATCCCTGATTCTATTTTTTTAATCCAAATGTTGGACTTTGAAGCAAATAAACATTCAGTTAAAAAAAAAAGGAAAGGAAAAATTCAGACAACAGACAGCTGTGAATTATGTATGATCTTCATGCTCAGGGGCAACTAACTAACCAGCTGAGAAAAAAAGGAAATTCTGATGCTATCCTCCTCCATTTTTAGGTAAAAGAAAACTTTTGTTTTGAACATTTGTTCTTAGCAAGAACCAAGCTCTGCAATGAAGATTAACTTATGATATTCTACTTTACACAGTTATAGAAAAATTATTATATTTAACCTAGTAATGGGAAAACAGAATTGCTAAATAAAACTTGTTTAATTAGTTAATTATCATATGCCACTTTTCTTAGGATAATTGCTGAAAATAACAGCTGTCTAATAACATAGAAGACAGTTTTATTAATTAGAAAACTAATAAAATAAATTTCCTGTTACCTACAGATTCTTAATTTAGCGAGCAATTAAGTAAATGAATTAAATTTTATTTTGCTTTATAATGATTTAGATTTTAAACCTTTCAAAATATGTTGGACTTAATGTAACATAAGGAAAAAATTTAGGGGATAAAAAACAATACTTGAGTTTGACTTCCAACTCCACCAGCTTTGTAAACTTGATTAACTCAACTATGGATACTTTATGTAGAAAATGGAAGAAGTACTTGACCTATTTATATTAACAAGTAAATTACCTCAAAACATCTCTTTTCAAACTGTAAAGTGTTATTAAAATATAAAATACTTCTATTATAAAATTTTCCTAAGCTTTAATCTAAAATTGGAGTGACCTACCTAAAATTAGAAGGTTAATTACATCTCCTAAGAACTACAATTCATCAAATTGTTAATTAAAACATTTTTGAGCTTAAAAATTTAAAAATTTCTGCGTAAATCTCTAATATTTTTATAAGATTAATAACTATATCATACAAACCCTAGATCTTTTTTGCTCTAACTAAACCAACTTTTGATTTCATAATTAACACTTTAGAAATTTTAGCAATCTATAATTATTAATGTAGTCAATTATGCTTTCTGAATAATATGTCTGTTTTCATATTAATTTATGAGGCTCTCAGCGCATAATATAATTCCCAGAATATCTTGGTAGTTGCTAAATAAATATTTCTGCAACTAAACTAAAAAGGGACAATTTCCCCCATTTTCTCAAGACTTATGAGTCCCTCCACTTTTGTTTACAGGCAAGTCTGAATGGGAGTTTAGTTTTCATCTATATTATTCAGGCAAATGTATTATTTCAATTAGATCTTACTCACAAATGTAGAATTGACACAAATTTCCTTTTTGTTCCCATGCTGACCTTGTGAATCACCATTACATCTAGATGTGATTTAATATTATTAGAAATAATCCAATCTGAGAAATTCATAAGAAGCAGATGACTACCTTGGGTATGTAAAAAGATACACTGTAAATTCCAGTCTTTTGAGACCACAGACAGACAAAAAGCAGGTTTCGCCCTAACCACATGATTAGAGAAGTTCCTAAGAAAAATTCTGATCAGAAGATCTAAATTCATTCAGTGAGTACTTTCTAACTTATTTTGTGAAAAGCATCAGAATAACAGGAGAAAAGTGAAAGCATGACAAACTTGCATTGGGAAGCAACAACAACACTTCCTAGTAGGGTGCCCACGTGTGTCTTACCTATTGATGCAACTATGTCTTCTAACAACTCACCTGCTCTTTGTCTCTACCTGTGTAAGCAACAGACCTTCCTCCTGTGGTTTCTCACAAATTTCTCTGGACAAATCAGCTCATGGTCCAACTTTTTAGCCACAACTGTACAGCATGGGCCTCAAACTCAAAGATTCATTTCTGATACTCTGGTTGTTTCTAAGGATGTCATATATGTTCTTAAAGGCCTATGCTGCCCAGTGTTCCTACAGTTACTTCTATTTTATATTCGCCCTCATTCCTTTGCTAATTTGGGCCTATTCCTGCTCTGGCAGCATTTTTTTTTTTTTTTTTTTTTTTTTTACTGTGTGATGCTTAATATCTGTGCATCTATCACACTCAGCCCAGGACTAAGGTCAGTAGCTGATACACTGCCCTCTCTGGGTAGCTGGCCTCTGGACTCTAATTTGATGAATTGATCCACAACCACTCACACCACTGAGTGAGGTTCAGATGCTGGATTCCACAGCAAAGTTACCTGAGACATATACTTTTGCCCAGTCTCTCTTTTGGGTCCTAGGCAATCCTTAACATCCAGGGATAAGCATCTACCATAAGGATGGCTGAACTGGGGCAGATTCTGGTAAAACTACCAGGCTGTTCCCAAATCCACAATTCTCCCAATACCCAGGTCACCCTGATCCCAGGTCTCTGTCCCCAGGGCCATACAGTCCTACCCAAAATCAACTTCTTTTATGCAAGTGACTTTAGCCAGCCTTGGGAAAGGGTGATGATAAATAAAAATGAAGTATATAAGCTCTGTTAGAAATTCTTCTGCCGCTAAAATAAAGCCATTACTGGAGACGTCTAACCTTTCATTTGCTTAAGCAAAGGCTCCCATTAGCATTAATTCTGCCAATCTTCTATTTTTAAAATAATGGCAAAATTGATGAGTAAATATTGAAGCACTGGAGTTGAATCAGTTATCACAGCTGTGGATGTAAAAATCAGAATCAGGTGCTTCAGCCTTAGCAAATATTCCCCGATACTCTTATTGACTCCAGTTGCTTACATATTTTAGGCAATCAGAATTAGATGGACTTCCAAAACCTAATTTATTCACAAACATATTGAGGAGCCTAGTATTTTCCAAGCACTATCTTGGTCTAATTCCCTTCACTCTTCTAATAAGTGGCCACTTAGCCTCAGCTTGAATGTTTAGAAAGAAAAAAAAAAAAAACAGGAATTTTTTTGAGAAATCTGTTTTATTTGTTAATGTCTTTATTAGAAAGTAATTCCTCAATTGGAAATAACTTATATTATCCAAAATAGGGAGATTGCAAATATATGTTAGTACTTTCAGTCAATGAAATATTTTTAATTGAAAATATTGAATGTCATGGAAAATAGCATCAACAGAATGATAAGTGAAACAAAATGTATGATAGTTCTCAATTTCCTAAATTAAAAAGACAGATATATACTGGAGGTATAAATTGGAGATTTTTCATTATCTGAGATATTGAGACCATTAGTGTACTTAAATCTCATATTAAACCATGGGGGCACGGCCAGAAGGGGAAATATTTTCTCAAAAATAGATATATAAAAATATATAAAACATACAAATAAAGAAATGTAAATATGTACTTAATAAAATTTAAGGTGTTTTGTTTTGTTCATTGTTTTTCAATCTGTGGACTGAACCTAGGGCCCTGCACATGCTAAGCAAGCACTCTACCATTTGCAACATCCCCAGATCAGATTTAGGTTATTTTTATAACTCTGAGCTCCTTCTTAGAATGAATACAGAATGAATTGTTTTGTTTTTTTGTGTGTGTGTTGGGCGGGGAGATAGGGCAGGGAAACTTTTTTAATATGAACTTTAATTTGAATGTTGCATACATTCAGAAAAATAAGCAAACCACAGTAGTAGATCTTAGTGAAAACACAAACAAACAGAGCCAAAATACCAGCAGAATTTTGGTATTTCTGAGAAGGTTCTGAGAACCACAGAAGAGCTCCTCATTCCCTCTTAGACACAAACTCCCAGAACTAGCCAGACTTCTAAAATTATTGATTAGGTTTGCCTAATTTTTAACTCTAAAAATTAAATCATACTCAAGGCACTCTTGTGTCTGCTTTTTCCTTTCAACATTGTATTTGTGAAGTTCATTGATGGTTATTTCATGTAACGGAAAATTTCGCTCATTTTCATTACTATATGATATTCCCCTATATGAATTTTAAAAATTTATCCTTTTAAATTTGAAGTTGTTTCCACACTTTTACTATTATGAATAGACTTCTATAAACATTGGTAAATACATTTTTATTCATATATATGTAATTTCTATAGAGAATGTATCTAAAGGTCTATGCCAGGTCTTAGGGCATATGTATTTTCAGATTTAATATAAATTTTTTTGGATTTAATTTTACCAGCAAAACAAGTAATAATTTCCAATACAATCTTCAGCTCTGCTGAAATATTCTAGAACTTATCAATTTTTCCAAGAGTTTTTCTTACTTTTTTGACATGCAAATTATTCTCTTTGCAACCCAAACCTCAGTTTCCTTTAAGCAATCTAGCAGGCAACAAATCTTGTAGGGTCTGCCTTATTGAAGTATCAATAGGTCAAATTCTACCAGAATTTCAGTTTTGCTCTCTAATGTTTTGTCAACTGATGTTTTCAGCAAAATTAATAAAATTCCAAATCTTCCAAAAAAAATGTTACTTGACTTTGCAAATCTCTTTGCATTATGTTTGCAACATATTTTTGAAGACTCCCTTTCAAGTTGTATCAAGAAATCAACAAGAGACAGACCATAAATAGTAGTATTAAACAGGTGAAATATTTGAGTGGAAAAAAATTGTTACATTCAAATTACCATGAAATAGTTATAATAACCCGTTCTTCCTTCTGTGACCCTAATTAGTCCCAGAACTCTAATGAATATTCAATTAATTTAAATACAATTAAGAACATATGACAAACTAGTGTACTTCTTGGTAGTGGAGTCAAAGGTGTTATTGTTTTGTTTCAATACTTTTCATTTTGTACAATAAATAAGCACTGTTAGTACAGAAAATATCCATAAGGATTAAACCACAGTTGAACTGTTTCCCTGTTAATATCTACTCATTGGTCTTAGTTTCATATTGTTCACAATATGAGAGTTCTTGATATACTTTATAATAGTTATGGTTGTCTCTTCTCCACAAGATAAATACCTACAGATCCTCCTACAGTTATTTCTGACATGTGCACAGGGGTTCATATCAATCTACAATTTATCTATTCCCTTCACACACATTACCTGTGTTGTTCCAAATATATATCCTAATAGGAATACACACACAATAGGAGCCAATGGAGTTTCAAACAATCAAAATTTTTGATTTTATAAAGTATATGGTGATGATTTTAGGTGTACATGATGTTTATTTATAAAATTACTGCCACAATATTCAGTCTGGATAAGAAAGCATAGGGTATAAGAGCTACAAATGCACATATTTTTGAGAGACATGAAAATCTCAGTTTTTATAATTTCAATTTGCACAACAAAAGTCATCACTCTTGAGTTTACTTTTATGCATTTCAAATTCTAGGCTACACATGAAAAAAATGATGATAGACAAGGCAACATTTCCATTTTCTCATGGACTACTAGTCCAAGTAGTTCCACAATAATGGTTAAGTTAGGCAAATCTTAATCTCTTCTGCTTTATAAGTAGCATAAAATTATCAGTATTTATTTTTATCTCTGGAAAAGAAACAGTAAAACACAGTTAATATTGGAGACCATCATTTTCACAAGCGGTGTAGAAATATTTCACAGAAATACAGTAATCATTAAAATAAACACTATGAGGTATTTTTCTTCACACAGTTTATTTTAGATTCAATGTATTTCATCATAAATCATTTGAAACCCTTATTTTTATTTTCATACAGTGACATCTAAATTTGTATTTTTTAAAAGGTCATTGATGTCATAGACATATGAGGGTCAATAAACATTTCCATTATTTTAAAGACATCAGTAATCCTATATTATTTTTTAGGAATGAAAGAAAGAATCTGTCAACATGGCAATTTGATGACATTTACCCAAATTTCCACAACTGTTTTTAAAAATGAAAGCTCACATGGTCACAAGCATTCATCGATAAAAATGCACACAGATATTCACTGGTTTTTGTTTTGGGGTTTTTTCTTTTGTTGTTTTGTTTTGTTTTGGTTTTTTGAAATAGAGAGAAAAAAAAAAAAAAGAACAGACTAACTAAATACCCAATAGTTGGGAAAAAGTTTGTTCATATTGTTCCTACACTGAATAATGTGCAGCTGTTAAAATATATTGAGAGCATTTATAGCATTTAATATAGAAGGCCATCCTTGATATGTCACTGTTTTTCTTAAAAAGCATCTTGTACCAGCACACACATATATACATATTATCATATACACATATACATATTGTGAATATGTGTATACATAACAATATGTATATGTATGTGTATACATACACACATATATATGTGTATGTGTATATATGTATGTGGGGGGGGAGAGAGAGAGAGAAACACATTTGTATTATCTAAAATTAAAAGGGAAAATAAAAAACCTGAAAGAACCATATTAACAGTCTTTCCCCAAGGAAATAGAAATAGAGGGAGAAAGGAAGCTTTAGTATTTTTAAAATTTTTGATATCTTCAACTAACATGCTATTTTTTTTGTCATTAAAATACCTGAAATATTTACATAGTTAACACACACACACGGAGCATGTTTAGAGTAAAGGATAAGATATGAGTCAAAAACATATCCGTAAGCCTTCTCCTTCTTTTAAGATTTGTCAAATCTATTCTAAATTCAGTCCTTCTCTTTTTTTCTTTTCTAAGCCCACCCACCACAAAGCATATGAAAGAATAGTGACCAGTGTTGATGAATGGCTCAGTTGAAAGCAGTGATGTCATCCACATAAACCTAGAAAACTGTGAATATAATCCGAATATCACAATAAACTATTTATTTTTGGCCATCTTCTGAATTCCAAATTAGACACAGTTCTCTAACTTTAGTGGGAGCTCTCTGTGTGTGTCTGAGAGTGTGGGAGCCAACAAAGGGTAGTGTTTGTCCCACTGAATTTAAATGTCTCCGCACATTATCCTCTTGGTTGGCCAGATGACAGAGGCCTTTGCCAGCCCTGCTCTCTTTAAATAGAGACCTACACTTTTTAAATAGAGCTTACTTGTTCCAGAGAAAGGTTCTCTTCCCTTGGACTTAAATTTTGTTCTTTAAGAAGCAAATGAGCCTCTATGGCGTCAGCAGCTCATGTATATATCAAGAAGTGTTTGACTTATAAGCAGTTTTTTTGTTAAAAAGGTTAAATTAAAGTCTTCTTTTTATTCTCTGCTTTCATTTCTAGCACCTAATGAAAAGGTCAAACCAACTTCAGGATAATTCCAAATATGGCTGTCAACTATCCAACTTAGCCATGCGTAAAAAGAGGTATTTGATTCCAGCAAGCTAGTTTCAAAACAATGCTTTCATTGCTATCTGTAAACAGCTCTGCTTCTGGGCATTCAGGAACAGACAGGCCTGGTTATAACATACAGGAGAACAATTACAGACACTGACGAACAATGTTTGATTTAAATTTTCATTAAAAATGGCTCAGAAAGTTCTATGAACATTGACTCATATTATCCTAGGTACTTCTTTCTCTCAATAATGACAGATGCAATCTGAAACACAATTATAGGGTCTACTCAGTCCTGCCATATTTCACCATTAATTATTTGTACTATGAGAACTTAGGAAAATGATTTAGTGAACAGAAAGTTACCAGCTTCTCAACACATAAAGTTGATTAGTACTGTCGTATAGAAAATAATGTAAATATATAAACAAATTATACAACTCATTCAAGAATAGTCTATAGTGAAAAGCTAAGTGTTCATCAAAAAGTTAGAATAACTCAATGTAATTGGATTTATATTATTAAAGTTGTGTCTTGATCTAATAGAACTAATTTTACCTTCATGATTAGTGAAAGCTGATTACAGTTGATTAAGAATGCAGTCTGTTGCCATGATAAGATTATTGTCTTAAAAATGCATAATTCATTTTTCTGCAGCTGTGAATTCTTGCATCATTGATATGGTGAATATAACCTCCCGCCTTTCTATAATACATATATTGGTAAGAGGACAGGGCCTTCTCAGGTCATAGAATGATTAAGGCCTGGCATAATTTAAGAAACTCAAACGTAGCTAAGACATCCAGCCCTGATCAGTTGTATATTCTAGGGAAATTTAGTCATTAAATGAAATAAATGAGGAAGAAAATGTTTTATATTCTTACTCCATACAAAATAAAATGATAGAAGTCATTTTATGACAAAAATTATGAATAGTACTTGATATTAATGAGAAAGAAGAGGGTTAGCAAAACCCTACTTAGAGAAAAATGACAATGTAACAGTGTTATCAGTCACCCAATTTAAGTTCTCATTCCAAACATTTATTAAAACATTATGGTTTACTATTTTATTTGTGATTAATGCCTCCTTTGGTCATGGAACAGTATAAAAAACTATGAATTTGCAAGAGAAAAAAAAAGAATCCTAGCAAAGTCAAATAACCAGATACCTTCATCAATCACAAGGATACCATCATCTCATCCCATACACTTAAAAAAATGAATGCATTTGGAAATAACAATTCAAATACTAAGATGAATATTGAACATATAGTGTTTGGAGGATAAAGTATAGTAATCTAGCTTTCCCCTTTTATTTATAAGATAAGCTAATATATGCAAAAAATATGTATGAAGATGTCTATTCAGAGATTTACTTCAATATTGCTGTTAATAGTAATTACTATCTTTATTATTAGTGGTCAGAATGAAGCTTTTCTTCTCCATATAGGTAGGTAGGTAGATACTATATGCACAGGGAGTATGTTCCTATATATGTGTGTACAAATTCAAGCTGAGTTCTAGTGTCATTCAAAACATATTTAACCTCATGAATTCTATTTTGTAAATGACATGCTGGGCTTTCTAGTTAATAAAACACTTGTCTTTAAGCCAGTATATATTTTACATTATATATATATATATATATATTTTTAAATACATATATACTGCGTTGGAAACTTAACTAATATTCGTTTCCAAGGCTGTTATTACAAGAGTAAGACCTTTTATTTTTTAGAATGGACCATAGCTAACACGTGAATATCCAAGTCTTAAAAGATTATCCATGCTCAATTGTCTAATTGTACTTACTTCCTGTTTATTTAACTTTGTTTCCTTCTATGAGATACATGTGTTTATTCCTTCAAACTAACCATTTTCCAACCAGGTATTTGTGAGAGAGGTGAGGCTATCTGCCAATTGGTCTTTTTTGGTTTAATTTCCTGTCACAGAAAATACACTTACATTAAATCACTAAATAATTTTCACTGATCATTTTATCACAGTGCACAAAATTAGTGCTAAAATATATCTTAACTTATCACTGTAGAATGCACAAACAAAAGCATAGAATGGAATTTTCTTCAGAAAGGAACCCATAAGCCACTTGAGGCAAATGTAGGACCTTGCCATCCGTGGATCATCTGTGCACACTGAGATTCTGTCTCACTTCTGTGGAAGAGGGTTTGTATCAGGACAGGGACTGCGATAAAAGCTGTTTCTGTCTGTGATACCTTAGTAAATCAGAGACTGCCACTGATTAGCATTAGCTCAGGAAAATAATTCAGATATTAGGAACCAATCAGCTGTCAGTGTGGGTACCTTGGCCATCTACTATAGCTGAATTCCCAAATAAAGCCCCTTGTGAATCTAAGGTCTGAATCTAAGTCACTTTCCCTAATTTATGGCTGAGGTGGGGCTGAATGGGCCTCTGGAGATGTAGACAAACTAGAAGCTAATTAGCCAGGCACTGTCTTGACTTTCAAACCACTGAAAACCCCAGAGAGAAGGGGGAAAAATGCTGCTTTTCCATGACACTGCAGCATAAAGAATTATAAATAGATATTGCAAAGTAGTAGGATGGTATAAACTCTTTCACTCTAAAGTACAAAACCTATTGCAGACATGGTTCAGTTCAGATTACTCTGAGAACAACTGTAGTATTTCAGATAATGTTTCCATTGGAAATCCCAGGAATTCAAACAATGGTGGGCCCCTTTAATGCTGATGAAATCAATGCATGAATATAGTAAGCAAAGGTGGGGGGAGAGTGAATAAGATGCACCAAGACCACATGGAGTGCAGATCTTAACTTTTCAGAAAAGTGAGAACATCAATTTGGGAATAATAGTATTTGATCATATAGATTGTTGAAAATTACTAATTTCCAATAATTTTGGTGAATCTTAAATCTACAGGAGTGGTGTGTATTGTAAGAGTAATGAGTAGAACAGAGAAAAAGTTTCAATTCTTCCCATCCACAACTAACATAGTAGTAGAAAACAGTGTTGATAGGAGAGGCATCTTGTGTATAATGTTAGTCATTAATGTTGTGATTGCTGTTCTTCTCTTTAGGTTGCTCAGACTTTGAAAGAGTCCTTACATTGGAATTTGAAAATCTGTGTGAAAATTAATTTCCCTCTGTGCTTAGATAGTCCTTCTAACTGTATAAATTCTTCTCTGGGTGGAAGATGGAGGGGAAAACAACGGGAATCTTTTATAATTTGTTTTCTTGTTTCCAAAATAAAAGTCATCTGAGTTTCACCCCTAAACAGGTAAATATTGAAAGAGGTCATCAGAATGTATCATAATATGTAATCTTTGTTATGCATGAATGAAAATAAAAGCTGAGATAAATCATAATACATTATTTCCAAGCAAGTGTTATACCATTTGAAAAACTATATATTTTAAATATACAAACATGTGACTTTTATATACATAGATGTATTTATAAATATATTTATTTAAAAATGTAACAGTTTGAGTTGCCACACAGTACTAAAATATTAAAAATTCATTAAAAGAAAAGATAATCCAAAAATAGAGGGAAAGACAAATGATCAAGTAAAAGGTTACAATAAGAGTTGAGAAATGATATGGGTAAAGTAATGGAATATAGTTACAAAATAAAGGCCAGATGTCTACATAACACTGAAAGACCTTATGAAGTTGCTGTCAACTTGCCAAAGTCTCTAAGAGCAGAGTGGTAAAGTTGAAACTAGAAGCCAGATCTCTTCCCCTAATGCACTTAATTAATGTGGTAGATCTCATTAACTCTTTTGGGTGGGGCAGGTACCAGGGATTGAACTCAGGGTCACTTGCCCACTGAGCCACATCACCAGTCCTATTTTGTATTTTATTTAGAGACAGGGTCTCACCGAGTTGCTTAGTGTCTTGCTTTTGCTAAAGCTGGCTTTGAACTCTGGATCCTCCTGCCTCAGCTCTCCAGTCTCTGGGATTACAGGCATGTGCCACTGCACCCCAATCATTGACTCTTATTGTGGATTGGCTTTCAGAACATTAACATGAAAACGTGGAAGTCAAGCAATTTGACTTCTAGCTTGGAAGAAAAGTTAGCATTTAAATAGAAAATTGACAAATATAAAGGCTTTAATGAGAAGGAGAATCCCAGAGCTTTACATTTTGTTGTATTTGTTTATTCTGACAAACATAGTAGCTATGCCATTTTTTAGAATCATTAGAATCTGTATGCTTCTTTTACTTTATTTGAGAAGAAAAGGAAGTATTTGTTGTAAAAAAAAAAGATTTAATGTATCTGTAAGGGTAATGAAATACAAAGAGAGAAACAAGAATAGGTCCATAAAATAATGCCAGATATAAGAAGAAGAAATAAGAATAGGGATAAGATGAAGCCAAAAATAAGACTAAATGAGATCCTTTTATGAATGTGTGTGGGGTGTGTGTGTGTGTGTGTGTGTGTGTGTGTCTTCATTTAAGGATGAATAGTTTTACTCTATTTAACTGCAATATAAAGAAGTAAACATAGATGGGAACCTATTTCACAGTGTCCCAATGATAAAAATAAAACAAGATAGGTACAATTATTCTTATATTAATACCATACAGGAATTTCTCCCAGGAGTTTCTATAATGATGCGATGGAATGAGTAACTTCCTTGATAACATCTCAAGTGTCAGTGCAATGATAAACTTCAGAAAATATATTCTTATAATGGAACTTCAATATAAACTAAAGCTTACTCCAAAGTATCATTAAGTGAAGCCAGTTCAGAAGATAAGGGCTTTTGAACTTCTTGACTGTAACTCACAATAAGAATTAACATTTACATTGTGTATGTATGTGTACATATCCCATACATATACATATGATAGTACATACTAGGAGGAGTTTTATGAGATGAAACTTAGCTAGCTACATTTTGTGCATTCTGACATTTTCAATCCTGTTGAAAATATTCATTTTAATCCACTAAACTGATTTCTTCAACTGCTAATTGGTCTTTCTGTCAGTGAGAAAACAGTAGTAATGAAGGCTAAGATCTCTGGAGCTTCCAGGATTCTATAGAGACATGAGGGGAAGAGGCAGCAGTGCTTGTGAGCATCATCTGTGCAGAGATGATGGGGAACCTGAAGAAGTTGAAATGAGATGGCTAAAGATCTTGACAGACTATAATAAGACTGACAGTCAGACAGATTTAATTTGTTGCCTTGATTTAATGAATTTTAAGCATTACAAAGCCTCATATTACCTCTAGGAAGTCAAATGACAATTCACTTACAGTATTCATTCAAAGTATTCTTAGATTTTATGAGAATGAGAGAAGCGATGAACAAAGAGGCAGAGTGGGGAAAATAGACTGCACAGAATCACAGAAAGAGAGCATGAGAGAGAATATGAATATGAAAGACATTGATATTGATTTGAAAACTCCCAAATATGGCAGTCTTCCCATTTTGAATCTCTGAAATTACCAGAGGAAAAACATTTAGCATCATTCAAAACCACTGGATTCAATAAACAATGAATTATGCAGGTCAAATTAACTGCCTGTTAAGTGGAAGCTATTCAAACTCTTCCAAAGTTACATATGATGCACGTCAACACAAATACAGAAACTAAGGACAAAGCTGTACCAGGACACGACATGCACGCACATTATTTTGTACTGTGCAATGCATTTGAAAGTAATTTTCACTTCACTGATTCACTAAGTGTCTACTATTATTAGGATGATGCAAGCAGAAATAACTTATAATTATTAAATATTAAAATTTTAGCCTCATAAAATTGAAACAATTCATATGTTTATAGAATGAAAAGGGAACATTTCCTTCCACAGGATTGACAACTGCTAAGAATTTGTTATGTATTATTGCAGACCTTTTACTGAGTATCTACACACACACACACACACACACACACACACCACACACACACCACACATATGCACATTGATATATAACATGTCATATAGCATATATTATAATATATAGCACATATATTACATAGCATACAACTAGTCCTTTCACTTAGCAATATGTCTTGGACATCCTTCATGTCCAGTTATACATATCTCTTTCTAACTATAGACACATCACAGTGTAACCCTTCTATAATAATTTTATGATTAAAAATAGAAAGTCTGCATGCATGAGTTTATACAAATGTATAAATAGTTATTTATTATATGTTGATTCTAAAAAGTCAAACCCCTGACAAAGCATAAAATTTAAACTTTTTAAATGAAAAATTAGCCCTTAAAGGTTTCTAATAGCACATCATATTGCCCAGGTTCCCACACCATCACTGACACTGGGTCATACCAATCTTTTAGAAAGATCCTCAGGGTAAATAAAAATGTATCATTTTATTTGATAACTTATTCACATAAACATATGCCATGTTTATTAGCCATCTGAATTTCTTCTATGAATTATATTTGCTTAGCCTTCATCCACATTTGTAGTACTTTCGTGATTTGCAGGAACCCTTCAAATATTAATAATATATTTAAAATACATATTTATATATTTATTCAGCATCATATATATGTACACATATATATGTGTATACACACACACACACACACACACACACATATATATATATATATATATATTTGACATGTACAACATGTCAAATTTGCAATCTTTTTTTATGGCTTCTGAAGTGCATATTTTGATGATGGCAAATTTTTAAAAACAGATTAAAGATAGCACATAGAGACTCAAGAGGTTCTCAATGAGCTGTCCATGGTCACACACATATACACTGGTGATTCAAAAGTCTGACTTCAGTAGGCTAAAGTTCCTCTGGATACAGCTCAAAAAATTTACAGTAAACAAAGAGGTCATATGATATTTTTGGCAAACTTTCCTTGCTGTTCTTGAATATATTATATGTATATAAACATATATACATACCACACACAGATACATATACACTCTTTAAAATTTCTCCTTTTACCCTTCTACATAAAAGATTACTTTCTACAGACCATTTTAGCTTCAAATGAAGTGAAATTGAGCCTAAAATCAACTTTAATTAAAATCAGCTCAGAAAACTTGATACTATGTACTATGAGGAGATTTACAGAGTTTTAACTAGTATATAAAACCTCCAGTCCCATTGGAAGAGAGCCCTCAAAATTCCTCACTTCACAATTAGCTTTATCCTAAAGGGAATAAGTTAATAATATATGTTAGTTATATCAGTACAGTTAGATTTTTTCATCAGTAAATGATATGTAACAGGGCTTGAATTTCAGGACCAGCAAGCCAATTATTTCCACCACATTTTATCTACCCTTATCCATCTACATTTTCCTTCAAAAAATAAACAATGCTAAACCACCATGTACGTTTCATTTTAGCTACTACTAAGACATGAATGATTTAACTACAAATTGTGTACTAAATAAAGCCCCATTTAACAATGTTAATTTTTCATTAAAACAATCTACTGAATTACAATTACCAGGTACAACCATTCATATCAGATACTAAATGTTTTACATCCTTTTCCTTTGCAAAGGAGTTAAATTAAATGCTTGTCATAAATGTGAAGCACCAAATAGCCCCTCATAATATTTCCATAATTTAAAATCAGTTCAAAAATTCAGACAGATGGGTTCATAAATATAAGTCTATCAGAGACTAGTGTGAAAACAAACAACCACATGTAAATTTTTTAAATGAAAAATGAATGGAATCAAGGAATCTTTCTCACATTTCTTATCACACACAAGAGTTCCTAATAGAATTAAACAAACTTTCAACTGAAAGTTACACATTTTTGTTCCTTTCAGATTACCGTATAAATCTTTAAATGGAGGACTGAGCAATAATTTTTACATAATCTTATTTGAACTAGAAATCTCCTATTTTTAGTCAAATTCTGATTGAACAAACTTTTAAGACTGCAGCAGTAATAAATTTTATGCTACTACTTTATCTCATACATCACTTCAATAGCTCCAAAGAAAACTCATAGGAGCCATCAGTGTAAGTATTGTACAAATATTGCTATTAGTATAGTACAAATAATATTTATTTGACTCTGGTTGTTGTAATCTATATAACAATAGACTTTGCTCCTGCCAAGAGCCCTTTATCAATGTTTCAAGCATGCAAACTGAACATTCAAATATTCAGTTAGCATTCAGGAGGTCGACAGTAGCATTATTACTGATTCCAGGTGAACATGTGGATATGAGTGCATAGGAATGCTTCAAAAAAGGTCCAGAATCTGAGGGACTAGGGATAGCCTGAATTACCAGGCTTGTAATGAGAAATTTATATCAAATTTTACTGAATTTTTCTCCATTGATTAATTCAGTATTTGTTGTGTGTCTGCTGTATGCAAGGCCCTCATATTAACCTCTGAAAATCCAGATAAATAAGTTAAAATATATGTCATCAAAAGAGTTCAAAGTTGGACTAGGGATATAGCTCAGTTTGGTAGAGTGCTTGCCACACATGCAAAAGGCCCTGAGTTCAATCCCCAGCACCATACACACAAAAAAAGAGAGTTCAAAGTCTATCAGAATAAAACAGAGAAGTAAAGCAAAAACAGACATTGCCACAGCACTCTGCTACAACCAAGGAATGGATGAGGAGGCTGACAGTGTCTATACAGAGCTAGAAGGAGATGCCTCCCAGAGAATTTACCAAACTTAATGAACTAAAAAAACTGTCCAACACAGAGCTAGAGTCCTGGTAGTTGCTCAGTAAGCATTATTTTTAATTTTTATTTTTTATTGGTTCTTTTTAGTTATATATGACAACAGAATTAATTTTGACATGATTATAAAATAATGAAATATAATTTGTTCTAATTTAGTCCCCAATACTTCCCAATACTCTCCTCCCCATCCCTGTTCCCTTTCCTCTGCTCTACTGATCTTTCTGCTATTTATGTATAGTAACTCATTTTAAATTAGACTTCTAGAACTAATAAATGAATTCAGCAAAGTAGCAGGATACAAAATCAACACCCATAAATCAATTGCATTCCTATACTCTAATAATGAATCTGCTGAAAAAGAAATTAGGAAAACTCTCCCATTCACAATAGCCTCAAAAAAAGTCAATCTAAAAAAGATGTGATGGATTTCTAGAATGAAAACTATAGAACACAAAAGAAAGAAATCAAAGAAGACCTTAGAATCTGGAAAGATCCCCCATGTTTTTGGATGGGCAGAATTAATATTGTCAAAATGACCATACTACCAAAAGTACTCTATAGATTTAATGCAATTCACATCAAAATTCCAATGACATTCTTCAAAGGAATAGAAAAGCAGTCATGTAATTCACTTAGAAAAATAAGAGACCCAGAATACCCAAAGCAATCCTTAGTGAGTAAAGCAAAGCAGAAGGCATCACAATAACAGTCCTCAAATTATACTACAGAACTATTATAACAAAAACAGCATGGTACTGGCCCCAAAACAGGCAGGAATACTAATGGAATGAAATAGAAGACAAAGAGACAAACCCACATAAATACAGTTATCTTATCTTATACTAGACAAAGGTGCCAAAAACATACATTGGAGAAAAGATAGCCTTTTTAACAAATGGTGCTAGGAAAACTGGAAATCCGTATGTGGCAGAATGAAATTTATACCCTATCTCTCACTCTGCACAAAACTCAACTCAAAGTGGATCAAAGACTTAGGAATTAGAACAGAAGCCCTGTACCTGCTAGAAGAAAATGCAGGCCCACCACTCCAACCTATTAGCTCAGTTATGGACTTCCTTAACAAGACTCCTAAAGCACAAGAAGTAAAATTAAAAATCAATAAATGAGATGGCATTAAAAAAAATCTTCTTCCCAGCAAAGGAAACAATCAAGAGCATAAAAAGACAGCCTACAGAATGGAAGTAAGCATTTTTTGATAAGTAGATAGATGAACGATTAATTCTCCCCTAGAGAAAGGAAAATTGGTAGAGATTTTGAAAGGCATGATTAGATTATTTAGACAAATAGTGCTAAAGGCATGAACACTTGTTTTTTTCAGGACTCTTCAAAATTACTTGTCCATGGAGAATGTGAGGAGGAATGTGCAGGAGATGAATCCTGTGTTTGTGGTGTAGGCAATGGAGATGGTATTCTGCACACAGTTCTTTCCACACATACCAAGTTTTCAATAAATTTTGTAGAATAAATTGATTTTTCTCACAACAGATAACTTAATACAGCAGCAAGGTATTGATATGTAATTCACAGTCCTAATCACAATTGCACGTACCACAAGATATTGACATCAGTATATAATGCACTTGTTCATCAACACAGTAAACACTTATTTACTGTTTAATTTTAAGGCAACATGCAGGTGTAATGGTATTATGATAATGTGACAATGATATGTTCATCAGCAACATTGTAGTGCATGTCTTTAGCCCTCTGTTTTTCAAAGCTCATCTGCAGCTCTCTCTCTCTCTCGTTTTCTCCTTTAGCATTCACAGGGTGATTAGGGATATAATGCTCACGTTAAAAATCCCCCCAAAATTAAAGCATAACACCATTTGGTTAGGTATCAAAATCACTGTCACAGATAGGAAAGAAAGAAATTGAAAAATGGCAAATGCATGTTTTTACCATATTATGGGAGTTGTTTCCCCAATTCTCATGAATTTGTCAGGCTGGGACACTTGAAAATACCACGAGAAGGGATCTAAAGAATATCATCCACTTTTGTGCCCTTATGGAAATAAAAAAGTTCTCTACATTTAATATATCATCTTTGATGATTACTGTATCTAAGCATTATTTTTTCCTGTCCATCTGTAAGTTCCAGATCATCTAATTTTGTTCACAGTACTTCAAATATATAGGAGCAGTTTCTTTCCTTCTTTGTCTTGGATTTTTTTTTTCTTTTTATGTACCAGGGATTGAACCCAGGACTGCCAAACCAGTGAACCACATCCTCAGTCCTTTTTTTAAAAATTTTGATACAGGGTCTTGCTGAGTTGTTTAGGGCCTTGCTAACTTGCTGAGGCTGGCCTTGAACTTGTGATCCTCCTCAACCTCCCAAAGAGAGAGCCACTAGAAGCAGTTTCTAAAACAGTGGGTACATCAGAAAGCCAATTTAGCAGGTGGTGAGACAGGATGGGATGGGCTGGGATAGGCTAGGCTGGAATTGAGTAGAAAATATTAGAATGCATCTATAATACAGGTATATATGATATTGGTATTATACAAAGAAACTTTTGTTTCAAAAATATGTATGTGGAAATAATCATAATTTATAATTGTTTCATTACTATAGGTCGCAGTTCACAGTTGGAGAAACTCTAGTCTAGGAAAACAAGTTCAAGTTCTTAATTCAGACTGGGTCAGTTTCCAAGCTATGTTATTCCTGGCTTTGTGTACTTCAGTAAACTAATCTCTCAGAACCCTCAGATTGCTGATGTGAAATAAGGATGATATTCTCAACCTTTATAAAACTGTTGTAAATTATCAATTTTTAAATAAATTAATGTATGAAATACCTATTGGAGTTCCTAACACTTAAGTGTGTATAAAAATTAATATTACTTTACATTGTAGTCCCTCAGGAAATGTTAGTGGAATATAACAAATGAATTATTTTAGCATTTCAATTAAATATTGGGAAAAAGAATACAGAAAAATCCAGTCCATTGAGAACAGTTTCAATTCTATGCCAGCTATCTGATTCAATTGGAAGTGTATCTAAATTGCAAAGGAATTCCATGATTCGGGTCAAAGAAATTATGAATTTCTGCCTCTCCAAATTTAAACTTTATGCTATGTGTTCATTCTTGAATGACTTGCAACAACATGAGGAAGTTGTATCCAAAACATTATATGAAATTTATATTCCTTTTTGTTTTTATTGCAAACATTACAGGCAGGGTAAAGACAAGTTTAAAGCACACACGTGCATGTATGTTTGCACACGCGCACACACACACTCTCACACACAGAGCCAGACTTTTTCAGGCCATCTGGAATTGAGGACATTAAATAAGTCCAGCATCCACTTGGAAGTAACTTTACTACAAAACTGGTTGGATGGGTAACACTTCTATAATTGATGCCAAAGAAAAAAAAAAACAAATTCTCAAGATATAAAACTGAATGACAGAAAGTGGCGGTGGGAAACACAAGACAAAGGAAAGAGTAAGAAAAAAAAAAAGACAGGTTAATTTTTTATTCATTTTTTTTTCATTCAAGAAATACAAAGTATTTATTAAATCCCTATTTCGTGTTAGGCATTATTGTTCTTGCACGAGGGCTACGCCAGTTCCAAAATAAAGTCTCTGCCTCCATGAAGTCTGTGTCCTAATGAGGGGAGACACACTATAAGCAACTCATCAAACACCTTGTCGGTTCGTAACAGTGCTTTGGAGGAAGCAGGATGCAGAGAAAAGTAATGTGGAAGGGGGCATAAATGCTGTTTATACTGGGTAGTCCAGGACAACCTTTCTGAGAAAGTGACAGTTGAGCACAAATCTGAAGATGGAAGATAAAGAGCCACACAGGGATCTGGAGCTGAACTGCCTAAGTGTGAGAGCTCTGAGTGCTTAAGGCAGCACCCAGTTGCACTCAGCATGCCCAAGTCCAGTCCAAAGGACTGGGTGACAGACAGGAATTGCAGTGAGGGGCGCCACAGTTTCTTGTGAGCCATGAAAAGCATTTTGCTTTTACTCTGAGGAAGATGAGAGACTACTAGAAGGTTCTGAGCAGAGGAAACACCAAGATATGACTTCTAAAATCTCAAGCAGCCTGCTGGCTTTGGAATATACCAGGGCTCCAATTTCTCCACATTCTCCCCATGTGTGTCTTTTTTAAAATAGCTATTCTAACAGTTGTAAAGTACTATCTCATTGTGATTTTGATTAGTGTTTTCCTGGTGATTGGTGACAGTGGACACTTTTTCATATACCTTTCGTTCACTTGCATGTCTTCTTTAGAGAAATGTCTATGCTAGTCTTTAGCCCACTTTTTAATTGGGTTATTCATTTTATTACTATTGAGGTGTAAGAGTACCTTATATATTCTAGTAATGAACCCCTTATCAGATATATAGCATGCAAATATTGTCTTCCATTCTGTAAGCTGCCTTCTTACTCTGTTGATAGTTTCCTTTGCTGAGGAGAAGTTTTTCAGTTTGTTGTATGCTATTGGTAGAAACACAAAGTGGAGCAACTGCTATGGAAAGGAATCTAGAATTTCCTCAAAACATTGAAAATAAAAACACCATATGGTCCAGCAATCCCACTTCTGGGTATTTATCTAAAAGAATTGAGAATCTAAGTGTCCATCAACAGTGAATGGATTACAAAAAAAAAAAAAAAAAAATAGGTACCTACATGCAATGGAGTATTATTCAGCCTTTAAAAATGAGAAAATCCTACCACATGCAACAACATGGATGAAACACAAAAACAGTATGTTGAGTGAAATATCTCAGTCACAGAAAGACAAATCTCTACGATTCCACTTAAATGAAGTCTCTAAACAGTCAAATAGAAACAATGAACAAAAGGTGGTTTAGGGTCTAGGAAGGGGGAGGGAGTATCGGGGATTGATAATCAAATTCAGTTATGCAAGAAGAATAATTTCTAGACATTTTCTGTACAACCTTGAACCCAGAATAATAATACTATATTGGACACTTAAAAATATCTGTTATAAGGGTAGGCTTCCTGTTAAGTGTTTGTACCAAAATAAAACAAAATATTGGAAGAAAGAAAAAGAAAAAAGAAGGAAGGAAATGTAGCCAGTCTTGGTTGGATCAGAGGGGGGAATTTAAAGAAAAACAAAGAGATCAACTAAATTTATTACACATTGGAGACCAGGATCAGCAGAATAACAGACAGGAGCAGACAGGACTTGAGGACAGATTCATTGTGGGAAGGTAGAGGTAAGAGGAGTCAAGGAAGACTTCTTGACTTGATATAGATAAAAGGTGAGATTCTAAAACAGATAAATGAGTAAATAAGTTGATAAGTAAATAAATAAGATAAGCAAGCCAGGAGACATAATGTACAAATGTTTGCATTTAGAGGACTCAGAATAGATCTTCTTCTGCTAATGACTAACAATTGGCTGCCAGTTGAGGAGTGGGTGGCTAGGCAAGGTGCTCCACGAATAAGACGAGGGTACAGGTATGAATAAGCAGCCAGACTTCTTTAAGGGCTCATTTTACATGAATTCTGGAATAGGAAAAACAGAACCTTCAATTTGAAATAATCATTCAGTCATTAGAGGCAAAGCATATTAGGATGTTGTTGTACTGCCAACAATTGGTTGTTACTCTCCAGCCAGTTAATACCAGCCAGGCAATGAAGGTAATTTATCCAAGGATCAAAGAGTTGAGCTCCTACCGAGAAGCAAGTGCATGCTTCGCCAATATTTCATCATTCGGAGGTACTTTCCTTCTTTTCCTAATATGAAAGCTATAAAAGGGGAGAAAAACAGCCGCTGAAAGTGCTATTGTTAAGACCAAAAACTAATTAGTCATTGCTTCTCAAAGTGTTATGTGAAATGTCTCCAGAAATAATGGTCTGCTTTCTCAGATTTTATAGGTTTGCTGAGTCTAGTGTTCTCTGGAATTTCCTGTTTCCCTTGCTAGGGAAGACTGAGTAAACTTTACAAGTCATCTTGAATAACACAAACCTTTCAATAAAGGCAATCATTTGTGGATTCATAAAGTATACAACTAGACTTGAAATAAGGATGAGAGGGGTAAATAAAAGTGATTTTGAAATTGTGTATGTGAGTCTGACTAAATTGTTGACAATTATACGCCTGAGGTAGTCATTCTCTTTGAAGATGCTGATTGAAAATTTCACATTTCCTCTCAGCGTACTAATATTTCAGAAAAATTATGGTTTAATATGGATACCCAACATCATTAATATTTGTAAATAATATGAGCCAATTCAATTGCAAATCATATAGATACTCCTGGATAAAAGCTGCTACTTAATATTAGGTGTCCTTGTCATTGTACTTTACTACATTAAGTATTTCTTACTAAGATTAAAAAAAGTATTAGTTTTTGTGGAAATACTGCCAATTTATGGTTCTTAAATTGGTTCTTAAAGGGAGAAAAAAACGAAAAATTACTTTCATACAATATTCACCTTCAGAAGTTCCCATGCACAAAAGATAATAAATATAAGCCACTGAGATTTTTCTTTTAAAGCTCTTGATATATGTTGTAGATCCATCGATTCCCTGGAATTACTCCACCTTATTTGTTGTAGTATGTGTCTTATAATTATGCCTGATTTATTCCGAAGACACACTGAACCCAAAATCAGATGCAAATCATTATTAGTCTGCTTTTCTGCAGTTGTGTATCCACATACTGTTGTGCTAATATATGGATGGAATCGATTCCCCATTGAGTGTCAGCAACTACTCAGTCATGTCCAAATGAAAACAAATCTTTCTTCTGTTGTATCCTCCCAATGTTGAGAATATATGCTGGCTTGATAGAAGTTAAGTTGGGCTTGAGTTTATCACAAGGGATATAATAACTGAAATATATGACAGATCTCTTAAAAGACATGATGATCTCATCTACCTGCACAGATTCCCAAAGACTGTGTTAAAGGGACTCAAAATTAATTTGAAAAAAGAGCCTAAACCTTGGTGGAGCTAACAGGGAGAAATTTCCTCTCAATATATTCTAAAAATGTAATGTACAATGAGTTTTTCAATGTTAACTCCCCAGAAACACAACCCACATGGCACTCTCTGCTTCCTGCCAAAGCACTGATAATTTAGTGTTAACTGGAGAAGGAAGATCCTCCTCTGGAACTACGTGTAAGACTCTGTTAAATGCTAAAATATGCCAGTGACTTCATACACTGTAATATTTTGAAATCCCCAAATTCAAATTAGTTGACAAGCCTCATCAGAGGAAAATCAGAAAGTAGCTCTCTCCCTAACATGTGTCACCTGCTTACTCAGTTATGAATGGGGGAACATGTCATGCCACCCTTGGTGCTGCATTTTTCTATTTCATGGTAACATGAGTACTTGCTGGTTAATCTTAGCTCTTATCTGACTTTCAAAATAGAGTCACTATAATACATCTCAGATGCAAACTAGCATTTTCCAACTATTTTTATATCTGTTTGAACAAAATTATCTGCAACAAAATTGCTAGTAATAATTTTGCATTTTTTTTGAAAACTTTTAACTTAACTTACTTGGATGTAACCATGTGAGCTATCTACAAGTTTCTGTCCAATTGATTTTGGTAAAAGCCAAGGTTCAACATTATGAAGGCTATTTCATGATGAGAAAAGAAGTGGTCTACTATACCTGGAGATTGAATTCAAAAATCAAGTATTTCCATAAACGTCTCTTAGGTAAAACACAAATATCTTTGCTAAAAATACATGTTCTAACAGGGTAAATTAAATACATAATATTAGAACAGTCTAAACAAGATAATCATGAAATATAATTATATTGCTATTGTTTCATTTAAATATTAAATGCTAATGGAGGGGGAAATATCTCATGAGATTTTTTGATGATAATATTATAAAAGTCACAAAGTAATGTCATATCCATAAAGGCAAAATTTCTTAGCTTATAAGAAATGCTGTCATTATAAAGAAGTAGGAAAAAAAAGAATTCTGAAAAGTGAAAACTTCATGCAAACACTAGGCACCAGTGAACATAAAACATAAAACCTCTAGAATTTATATCAAACTTTGATTTTGTTCTCCAAGTATTTAGATAAGAAAATAATATTATTATTGCTCTTGCTAATATAAGATCTCATTACAATAATTAAATCCAAAATTGAAGAAGGCTATATCTCCCTGAACTATTTTAAAACAATTTTACATGAGAAACTTAATTATTATGTAGAAGGAATGTAGGGGAAGAAAATCCTACTACATTCCAATAAAATACACCAGAAATTATATTATGTGATATATATAAGAATTTTACTTAACTTCATACTAATCTGATGAATAAAATATAATTATTCTCATTATATAAATGAGGAGAATGAAGCCTGAATAATTTCAGTAACTTACCCAAATGTCCACATTCAATAAGAGGATAGATTTTTATTCGAACTCAAATCCATCTGTCTTCAGATTCTTTTCAACAAAGCATGGTATAGAGAATACTTTCAAAATAAATCAGTTGAGTGTGAATCAATTAAAGGTGAACATGTAAAAACTGTCTGACTTGTAGAACAAGGGAAGCTCTTTATTATTAGATCAAAAATCAAAAATCAATAACATGGAGCTGGTATGGTGACACATGTCTGTAATTCCAGCAACTGGGGAGGCTGAGGCAGGAGGATCACAAGTTCATGGTCAGCCTCAGCAATTTAGTGAGATCTTGTCTAAAAAAAAAAAAAAACTTTAAAAGGGCTGGGGATGTCTCAGTGCCCCTGGATTCAATTCCCAGAATGAAAAATAATAAGAAGAATAACAATAACAATAAAAACATGGAGTATCACAACTCCAAATCAAGGAAACATGAGCTCATATTGAGAAAGAATGAATTCAAAATTATGCACAATATTTATAGGCTATACATCTAAAAAGGACCTTTACAATTAAGAAACTGAGCTTTCTTATTATATTCAATGTTATATTTGTAAGAGGAGTGCTCTGGTCTCCAAATATAGCACCCAACAATTCCTTCCCTCCATGTAAATGAACACAATTCCTCCCAACAAAATTTGGAGACCATTCTCCTTCCCTCTGAATCTGGGCTGACCATGTGACTTGTTTTGCACCACACAATGTCGTGTAAGTTGTACTGTTCACTCCAAGTCAAACTTTTTAAACAGATCTAGCCTTCTGCTATCACTACCTCAAGAGTAATTCTCCTTGTATGAAGCTTGTGATTATGAATGACAGAAGGCCATGTGGAGAATGGCCCTGAGGAACTAAAAGCCACCTTGGACTTGCAATCTTCATTCTCAGCTAAGAGCACACACAAACCATTCTGCCAAGTACTCTCCAAAATGCAAAACCATGAGCAAAAAATTTAAGTCACTCCATACCCACTCTTAGGAAATGAAAGTGGTAAATTAGCTCTTTTCATTTAAGGCATTGCTAGCACCCTCTAACATTTTCTGAATGAAAACCTCTCTTGATGGGTTATCTAGTACGTAAAAGCTATACTCTCATATTGCTGTCAAAGAAGAAATGAACAAGGATTACTCATTTTCTAAATGTATAAATGAATACTTCTGTGGTACAAATAAAGCACCACCAATACACACAAAAAGTGAAAAAAAACAAGAATCATTTTTTGAAGTATTTTTTTCTGTGAAAGCAGTGAAGTTTTAAACATCCATCAAAATAATCAATGTAGTTTTTGAAATTAAAGCAAAAAAAAAAAAAAAAAACCTGTTCTGAATAAACGGCACTGTTCCAGGTAATTGGATTGTAAAAACAAAAACAAGTATTAATAAAATCTGCTAGTTTAAACCTGTTATATGTTTAGTAAAGTGCATCTCAATTACCCAATAGCAGCCTGCCATAAAGTGACTTTTGATAGAAAACTGATGTATTTGTAGGTATTAGCTCCATAGAACTCTTTTTGCATAACACTTTGGGGGCATATGCAGGACTATGAGATTTTTTTAAGTTTTAAGACTTAAGTGTAGAGAAGCAGCAAAATTATTAACATAAGATAGGAAATGAGTCTAGACGGGAAAAAAATAACATTCAGTCCAACCAATTCTAAGATCAGTGATGTGTGTCTGTGTGTGTGTGTGTGTGTGTGTGTGTGTGTGTGTGCGCGCGCGCAAGCTAATGACAGGTTTGGCTGTGGCCTGCTGCTACTTTTTTCTCTCTTCAAGCCCAAACCCCACAGTGATTCCTTCCTTTCCCATGACCTATTGCCAGACTTCTGCTTTCTTTCCCCACAGGCCTGCCTTCCTCGTCCTTTGAAGATTCTGTTTTATAAAACCAGTGCCTCCTGCTCGCCTATCAGAGTGCTCTTCTGAGACCACCGCCAGCAGCCCACTGAAGGAAAGTGAACCGTGCAGTAGATTCAGATTTTCCTCCTGTGTATATGTTTATACTCTATTTATCATTTGCCTTTGCATTCTCTACCCAGCCTGTCTCGCCTGACAATATAAAATCTCTTGTTGCTATTGCTGGGCTGATTATGAGTTGCCAATGATTCTCCTTTCAAGTCCTTTCTGCCTAATGATTACTGCTCTGTGTTTTCTTTACTAAAATGGTACAGGTATGGAAAAAAAGCCACGAGACAGTGGGAAATTGAGAAGAATGGGAGGTGTTGATAGCATTTTTCCTCACCATTTTATTGTCCACTAGAAGATCAATGCTACAAAAGAAAGTCTTTAGCGTACTTGGAGAAAGAATAAACTAGAACTAAGGCATTAACTTCCAGATGTAACATGTGTCCTGTTCCCATCACCTGAGAAAATAAGTGGCATAAAAAACGATAAGATTCACCTTTAGATATAGTGAGAAAATGCAAGGATCTGCAGTATCTCCTAAAAATAGATTCCAACAGAGAATCACATAATGTCAATAACAGAGAAATAGGATCAGGGGATTAAAGATACACCCAGATCAAGAGCCACCACCACCAATCCTTGTTGGGGTTGGTCCAGGGCTCAACCACCATGAAAAATAACAAGCAGCCTTTCAAGATTTAGTGCTGTCCTTACAAGAGACTGTTTTCACTCAAGGTCCTCATTAATCTTGTGCATTCACCCCGAGTCGAATCACGTGGCGAGCTAAGGTTAAGAGTCTGTTCTTGGGGAGCTAAATGCTTACTTGTGAGGTAAACTCACTCATCCGTGACACTGAGCTACCAAGAGGGCAGTGAAAGAAATAATTTAGGAAATTATGTCCTGGAAGTTTCCCCTTATGAACATGGGAATCTGTCTCCCAGTTTCAAAGTAACCACATTTGGGAAACAGTTCTCTGTCTTTCCAGACATAAAAAGAATTGCATGTCTTCCTTCCTTCCTTCTTTCCTTCCTTCCTTCCTTCCTTCTTTCCTTCCTTCCTTTCTTCCTCCCTCCCTCCCTCTTTTGTTTTTTAGAGACAATATATTTGCACATTTTTTTTAAAAAGTAAGTTTTGAGATGAAAGATATTTAGGAAATTGTTTTGCAATTTACCTGTTTGTTCAGTAACTACTTTTAAATGAAATCATTTTGTAAAATTATTCTAAATATGAAATTTCTTGAAGACATTACAGAATCCGTTAGCTAAAGACAATATTTGCATAGTTGCTGAACAGTGTAATTCTCATTAAGGATGTGAAGGATAAGGAAGGGTATGAATAGTAAAAGTGCAAGCAAATCAAGGGGCAAGTCCAGAGCAGAGGATGTAAGCATATCCAGGTCTTCATCATAGCTATGTCTTTGCACTAGCTGTTATCTCCATCTGAAATATCCATGCATAAGATCTTCCCCTGGCGGCCTGCTTCTCATGTGGGAATGAACTTCTATGTCACCTCAGTGGTGGGGCCACTCTTGACCACACCATGTACAGCCAGCTTCCGGCACACTTCATTGTTTCCCTGTTTTACTTTCTTCTGAGCTGTATCACTACCTGGTATGTTCTTGTCCATTTTATTCATCTTTTACACAAAAGCCCCCCCCCCCAATTAAAACACAAGCTCTAAAAGAGCAAGAATCTTCTTTTCACCGGAGTCCCCATGATCACCCCGGATCCACATGACTGTCTGGAAGAGATGGGTTATAATATCAATTTGTAGAATCAGTGAAAAAAGCAAATAAATAAATGAGTGCTTTCAGCAGAACTTACTTATACCCTGCAGCATGAATTTTATGAGTTATTGGTATGAACAATCTTTATCAAACAGACACTGAAATGTCACCAATACAAGGCTGTAACAGAAACTATAAAGAGAACAGGTACCCTATTCATTGTTGGAGTATTACACCAGAACCTACACTTCAAACCCAGTGTGACTTACTAAGTTTTACTGTTACAGATGAGGTGAGCACACTAAACTTTGATATTGTTGGCACCACCCATCACAAAAGGTAACACGAGAAGTCAGTGATTTCTGCAAAGAAAATAACAGCAGGAAGTACACCTATTCTTGGGCTTGAAATTCAGACTTCATGTCAACAGTCTAGAAAGATAAATAAATCATCCTGGGTAATCAGATAGTGTGCTTGTCCCAAGTGCAGGAAAACTACATTTAGGAAGAGAATGTTTGTTCCTGCCCAGCCCCACAAACAACTCCAGCAATTTATCTAATCTCAGTGGTTTATGAGTTTTGTTTATCTCATCTAGGTCCATTCCTCAGTCTCAAACATTTCTGTAGAACAGCAGAGCTTTTTGGTTTTACAAAATGAGACTGTTCTCACAGTGTCTGTGCCCGAGGCTGTAATCTGCAGGTGCTGGCCTCCAAGATTCATGGGCAGCCATCGCTAGAAAGCTGCGCCCTTCCCAAAGTGCAGGAAATAGGCTGTGAGAACTTTTCACAGTCATGGTGCATGCTTGTAATTTTTAATGAACCTACCCACTGACATATCCTTGCAGCTATTTGCACAAAGAAACCAGAACAGTTTTATAAAAATGGTAATATTTTTAGGAGATTTAGTGAAAGAAAAGATTTATTTTTAAAAAAAATAGGTCACATTTCTTGTGGAATGTCTGTTTCCTTTGGTTTCCAACTCTTCAAAGGTCTAAAAGGCCTATTTCAACAAGAGTGTAATTTATCATTCTCCTTTTTAAATAAAAGCTCTGAATAATAACAGGAGTGATAAATAGTGCACAGAATAGAGTCGTTTCTCTGCTTTGGTGATTCTGAGTGTGTCTGCAGAGGAACAGTGCCACTATTAGAAAAAAAAATTAAAATCTCATCCTCTCACTTGGAGGCAGCGAAGCACAGTCTTTGACACCCTGGGGTCTCATCTAGAGCTTCACCTTCACTGTGACACCTTGAGCAGTTATTGAACTCTTTAAGACTCAATTTCTTCATTTAAAAAAATAAGAATAATAATGGGCACCTTGAACACTATTGTAAAAAATAAAAGATATACTTCTTTGTACATTAATTATTAACCCATTCATTATCATCATAAGGCAATTTTCTCACTAGCCATATACTTATAACAAAGAGGGCAAGGACCAAGTTAATTCCTGTTTTCTTGTCATACAGAAACAATATTAGGAACTTATCAAATTAAAAAAAAAATCCACCTCCTAGTACTGCTTTGAAGTATTGGAGCAAGGGTTCAGTTGCATATCTATTATGGAGAAAAGGAAGAAACTGGCCATTCAGATGTGTCCATTGTCCATGTTGTATGAGTTGTATAGGTCAGAATACACTATCCCCTAAATAAAGATACTCAGAAAGAGAAACATTTTCTGTTTTCCTAAATAAAATCTATTGTTAATCAATCTCTGAATAAAAAGTAGGTAAGGATGTGCTCAGTTCAGCAGCACATATTCTAAAATTGGAATGATACAGAGAAGATTAGCATGGCCCCATGCAAGGATGACATGTAAATTCATGAAGCATTCCATATTTAAAAAAAAAAAAACATATGTAAGGCTAAAAGTACCTGTGATTAGCCAATTGTCTCCAAACTACTGAAGCACAGAACACTAAAACAAAAATATTTAGAGGAAATCAACACAACATGAACCATCCTTCTATACTTTTGTCAGGTAATGACTTTTTTAAAAGAAACTGTTTAGTTGTAGATGGACACAATACCTTTATTTTGCTTATTTGTTTTTATGTGGTACTGAGGATAGAACCCAGTGCCTCTCAGGTGCTAGGCAAATGTTCTACTACTGAGCCACAGGCTTATCAGGTAATGATTTTTAAAACAAAATCAAAACCTTACCATCCTTCAATCATCATAATAAATTTAATAAAGCATGAAACTCCATCACTAATAATGTATGAAGGACAAAGGCATAAAATAAAGAAAGTCTTACAAATGGTATGAATTCATTTTGTGTACATTCCTTAAAGATAATTACTCATACAGAGACACAACTTTGGGAACCACCTAATTATAATCTATTGCATTGCCTATGAATATTTCATATTTTTACTATCTCATTGAAGAAAAACTTAAATGCATGTGTGTCCACAGTTTTTGTTGTTGTTGTTGTTTGTATGCTTTTCCTATTTTTAAAAATGAGTAAGTTTTTATTTTCTGAAAAGAAAAAACTTAAGTATTAAGATGTATTCAATAGTGAACGTACTACCACCTATTCTGAATTTTACTCTCTGAGGACAGCACTTCAGGATGCAGTCTCAAAGTCTTCCCACTTCCACTCTGTACCAAATATCAAGGAACTCCAGCTTTCGACCTATTTGAAGTAACAAGAACTGAGTTTGCCTTTCTGACTAAAACAACTGGAACTCTGAAACAAACAAAGCAAAGCCAAAATAATGGTTTTCAAGATTCTGGACTTGAGAAAATAAAGGCTAATAATCCTGAGAAATGAAGAGCAAAGTTTTTGCACTTCTGGGGTAGCATAGGGAGGTGGAGCCCAGGAGGAGCCTGATGGACTCCCACACTGGAGAGGAGAGAGCTAGGATGCCAAGGAGAATGAAACAGAGTGTTCTTCACAGATTACCAGAGAGAAGAGGGCAGAGGGCAGACTTTGAAAATCTGCAGGGGGTTTCCATTAACTATTTGGCAGCAGAGAAATTAACATGTACAAGTAAGGGAACTAAGGCCAGGAAAGAAACACCTAACAGACCTGGTAGTAACAGTGATGAGCAGTCACCAGAAGAACACCTGTTCCTACCAGCCTGACTACAAAAGTTTATAAAATTAAGTGCATTCATTAGGGTATCCAGAAGGGTGTTGTCTCAGTACTGGGAAGTAAGTAGTCCAAAGTTAAATATTTCTCTAGTCCTAATAATAACAAATCTTAAGAGCAACACCCAAGAAGACAAATACTTTCACCAATAAATTAATTGCACTGAGAAAAAAGCAGGACTTACAGTAGTACATAAGTATTTAGCAACCAATAAGTTAAAATTCACAATGACTAATTTTCAATTAAAAAATTATCTGGCATTCAAAAAATATGACCAAAGTGAGGAGAAAAAGCAGTCAGCCTAAAATGAACTAGCACTGAAACAGATGCTAAAATGAGCAGGCAAGAACATTAAGACAGTCATTAAAAATGTAATCATTTGTTCAAAACGTAAGTGGAAATATCAAAGATACAAAAACAATAGAAATTGGGCTCTAGAAGTGAAAACTACATTGTGTAAGATGAAACATGAATAGGATGGGCTAAAATAACAGAGAAGGCAATGCCAAAGAAAGATTAGTAAACTTGAAGAGAGAAAGAAATTACTCAAAAGATAATACAGAGGGAAACGGTATTAATGAACTGTGGGATAATGGGAGGAGAGAAGAAAAATATTTAAAGGAAATTAATTCCATGATATATATAAATCCACAGGTCCAAGGTTCACTGGGAAATGAAACTCAAGCACAGAAAACATAAAACTATATCAAAATATATCATAATCAAACTGTTCAAAACATATAATAAAGAGAAAATACTTAAATTTGGAGTAAAAATACAAATAATATACAGAATAACAACTAAGAGTGACAGCAAATATACCATAAGAAACAATATGGGCAAAAAGATAGAGAATAAACTTATTTAAAGTGTTGGAAAGTTATTTAAAATAAAAAAACCCACACAGGTAGCATCATTACAGATTATGTAACTATTACAAGGAAAATAAACACAATATGATCAGCCTTTTCAAATTAGTTGAACAGCCTAAAGGAAATGAACAAGTTCCTTGAAAAACACTATCAATTTCACTGGAGAAAAAAATAAATAACCTGAATATCCCTGTATCTATAATAGACATTGAACATTTGTTTTAAAATCTTCCCACAAAAGAAAACTAGAATGCTTCACTTGATAATTCTATCAAACATTTTAAAAACCAAATATCAGTTCCACATAGCTCTTCTAGAAAAACAAAGAATACATAATATTATCCTATATGGCATTATTCTGATACTACATCCTATCTAGGATGCAACAAGAAAACTACAGAGTAATATCTCTCGTAACATGGATATGAACGGTCTAAATAAAAATTAAACAAATCAAATGCAAAAGTAAGTAAAAAGCTAATACATCATGTCTAAGTGGGGTTTATCCCCAGAATTCTTAAGTAGTTTGAAAATTTGAAAAGCAATCAATGCGATTCTCCATATTAACAAATTAAACAAAAAAGTCAAGAACTTATTAAAGATATAACAATAATTTTCCACAATTTGAAATCCATAAAACACTTGAAATCCATAAAACATATGTAGATTCTTTGAGTTATTCCAGAATTGAAACTTTATATGATCTTTAAAAGGAATATGTTTGCAAAACTTAAAGTGAACTTAGGTGCTAGAAAAGTTTGATACTACATAATAACTTTCTTGTATCTTGTTTCCAGACATTTCTCAACACACACACACACACACACACACACACACACACACAGTCACACAGTCACACACACACACAGTCACACACACACACAGTCACACACACACACACACACACACACACACACACAATGTTTAGAAAGAAAAGATGAGCAAAGCCTGGAATCAAGTAAATTCTCCCTCTCATCACTATTATGAAAATGAAATAAACCCCTAAAGATAAATATGGTAGAGTGTAGCTCAGTATGAAAACCTGAAGTGCTTTACTAATCCTTCATCCAACTGTTGGGAGCTAGGTGCCTCATATGCTACTAAGCAGAGTTGTAAGGGCACTGCTAACTGGGTGTGGAGCCCGAGATTCTTGGGGGCTGCTGAAATAAAAGGGGAACAGTGCATAGGCAGTGGTTACTTATTGGCCAATGTGGAAATATTTCAATATTTTAAAATATTTTTTTTAAAACTGACACAATTAGATATGAATTCCCTGAATATTGACCCATGGACATTGTAGTTTAAACAGAAAACATATACACTTCAAGCAAATGAGAACTATGCCTCAGTCTGGTAGTATCATGTTCTAAGAAAGAACTCCTTTAGAAACTCGGGAAGAGCAATGTAGCAAGAGTCAGGAGATTAAGTTTTTGACCAATTAGCAGCTGTGTAAACTCTGTCAAGCTGCTTCAAGCCTCTGAGTATCACTTTTCTTATATGTAAAAGGAGGGAAAAAATAGGGGAACCACAGGGAAGAAGGATGAGGACCAGCAAGGTAAGGAGGAAAGGAAGAAGCAGATCATAGAATAAAGATGCAAGGTGATTCTAGGGAAAATACAGAATTAGGACAAAATTTAAGGCATTTCGCATGAAGGTATTGTCTACATTAAGGATGGGGAGAGAAATAAGTTGAGATAAAAGAAACTATCCAATTCAATGACCCTCTGCTTCTCCAATAAATATGAACTCAGCCAGGATAGTCTCCAAAAATAACACATAGCCTTTCCTCTTGATTGAAGTTATATTTTTTTCTCAATCTCTTCCAAGTTTCTTACAATGTTCTTCTTTATGTAGGAGTGACTGTTGATATCCTAATAGTCTGCCTACATAATGTGCTTATTCACTAAAGAACAGACAACTAATGAAAATAGCAAATGCAAAAACCTATGTATCTCAGGGTCATTCCTTTACCTGTAATTTATTTGCCATAAATAGCTAAAAGGAATTTTATGTAACATATATAATTAAAGACACATTACTGAATAATTTAAAATATGAATAAAATATAGAGTGAAAGGTATGTCCTTGTAATTAAACTGAAATAACTTGTTTCCCTCTGCTGAACATGAAATTTAGTTTTCTCTTGGCCATGGCAAAAAAAAAAAAAAAAAAAAAAAAAAAAACCTAGAAGCAAGGAAGGAAGAAGACATATCTCCTATTAAAAACATAAATGTGCTTCTTTCTTACTTTTGTCCTTTAATGGACATTATGTAATATAAGGGTCAAATTCTTCACTACATTGCTAAATACTTGAAGTAAAATAGTTTGGTAACAAAAGAAATCTGAAAGCTCTGCTTTGATCAAATACTTTTCAAATTTTCATGTAAATGCATTTGTAGAGTAAATGTCAATTAACCCTGTCTTTTAAATGTCTAAGTATTTTAATATCTTAGTAGCTGCACTCTAGTTATAGTACCTCAGTTTTAAAACATCATTCATTTCCTTGTAATTTCTTCCCTCTGGCCTTCCAATTTCCTTTTAAGCTGAAGGTTCTCATGTGTGGTCTTGGTCTGAAGTGAGTTTATGAGACTTTCACTTAGATTTCTTTTTATAATAAGCTTAGATGATATTAAAGAAGTATCAAATATTAAAGTATGTTTAGCTTGACACACACATGAATAGCACCTACCACAGAGTTAATCACTATTAACTAATAACACAAATGATAAATACCTTCAGTTTATGCAGCATAAAAATCAACCTTAGTTCAGCACTGATGTATGAGGTGCCATTTTACTCACCTAATTGTGTAAGTATTCAGGCTAGTGATTACCCAGACTCTTCACTATTTCTTCCTCTAAGTGCATGTTTATTTCAAAGATTTTGCCCAGAAAGCACATTTTGTAAAGAATATGGCTACATATGCTTTATAAACAAAGACACATCTCATAAATGGAAAAGACAATATTTTCAAGCTATTAATGGAGTTATAAAGACTGAAAAATTCAAGTATACTTCCTATTAGCCCTATATGGAGGAAAGCTATTAGCATTAGAACTTTTGAATTATCAAGAAGAACACAGATTTTTAACTTGGTGAATCCTTAGGAATTCAGAGATGGACTCATTTATCTGGAACCAAAAATTCTGCTCTTTTTTTTTTTTACAGTTTTTTAAATGAAACTAGAAAATTGGTAGTATACTGTATTTATCACACAATTTCTTCAGATTTTGACAGTTCTCCACTTCCTCTTGTCTCACCTTCCTTTTGTGATATCCTTGTATCAAATGCAATTCACAACTGAAGTATTTATAATAAATTAAATACTATTATTTTTCATTTCTCTCAAATTACAATGAAACCTTCCTTATTTAGTTGGTTAAAGCTAAAGAATGCCTTTAAGAGGAACTTTAGTCAATGTACATTCCTGACTAAGAAGTTTTACAATTTGTTTCTAAAGCTAAATTATGTTTTAATTATTCGGAAAATTAACATATTTTAAAACCTTGAGGTGTGTAACATTTGTTATTGATGTGGTTTAAGTTGTTTCATATTATACTAGTTTCTTAAAGTCCTCAAATGAACACTCTTTCTTATGAAACTTTAAATTATGAAAGAATTATATATATATGCATATACATATATATATGCATTATATATAATAATATATTATAATATATAAGATGCATTGACAACTAAATATATATATGTATATGCATATTTAGTTGTCAATGCATCTTCATTTTATTTATATGTGGTGCTGAGAATCAAATCCACTGCCTCCCACATGCTAGACAAGCTCTCTACCACTGAGCCACAACCCCAGCCCATGAAAGTATTTTTAATCAATACTCTTCATCTACTGAGAACTTGAAAAAGTTAAAGCAATAGTGTAATGAAATGGGTAATTTCTTTTTCGAGTTTTTACTAGATGAAGAGTTTCCATTTGTGGAAAATGTCTTTTCTTCTACTTTGTCAATTTTCATTTCGCAGTTGAATTATGAAAACTGGAGATATGTGTCCTGTTGAATGTGACATACACTTTCAAGTTTTGGGAACACTTGCTTTGTTTTCTGTCAATGTGATGAAGAGAGCAGTCTTTGGAGCAAGTCAGATGTGAATGTGAGTCTTGCAGGGATCTAATGGCCAACAATTTATTCCACCCATTTTCAGGGTCCTCTTATATCAGGGGGTAGTCGTGTCTCCATCAGAGGAGGCCTAGAAGACTAACTGATGAAAGCAAATGATCATCACTAGGCACATGCACAAAGCCAGACAACACAGCTGCAAGCAATCAGGACTACTCTCTACCACAACAGGGAAGCCCTCCTTTTCTGAAACCCTTGCCTCTGCCTCCTCCTCTGACTGTTAATATCTATATTTTAGACTTTTATGTTTATTAATGTTTTATCAGTAAACTCTTTGGTTTGTTTGTTTGTTGTTTGTTTGGTCTAGGAAATAAAGAATTATATGAGACATAACCCCACTGCCTATTTTTAAGTAATTTTTTTTCTCCTAGGCAGGCACCTAGTGAAAGACATATAGAAAACAGGTCCCTAATAAATCCTGTAAACTGACTTGAATCTTTCTGTAAGGTGAGGTCCCCATCAGTATGCCATGCATTGACCAAATAATTCAGCTGGTGGTCCTGGCTTATTAGCTGTTGAGCACCCCCCAAATATGGCAGACATGCCTCTGCTACTGTATTGAGCAGCTTAGCAGCTTTTCACTTTGCAAGAAATGATTTCCAAATACTTCCTTGACTAGATTATAATTCTCTGCACTCCTTTTCTCTTTACATCTTTCCTATAAAATCAAGTTTGTACCTTACAAGCTCAACAAAACAGGGAATCTTTGTCAAGCTTCTATTTACCACATTTTTTTTCTAAGACAATTTGTTTGGTAAGAAAATCATTTGGAATACTTTTGAAATTAAAAAAAAAAGTTAAGACAGATACCTTAATAAATGCCTCTTTTCACAACTTCATATATTTTATCAGGTCAAAAGAATCTATCATTTTTCTTTCCTGAAGCAATATATCCACCACCACCACCACCACCACCCACCTTTTTTTCTTTCTTTATTTAAGTACTGGGGATTGAACTCCGGGGTGCTCCACCACTGAGTTAGCCATTTTGATTTTTAATTTGAGACATAATCTCTCCAAGTTGCCCATGCTAGCCTTGAATTTGTAATTGTCCTGCCTCAACCTCCCAAGTCCTGAGATTGTAAGTGTGCACCACCATGTCCAGGTCTGAAACAATATATTTCTAAAGAAGAAAGTAAAGTAAAGGGAACAAATATTTAAACTTATTGTATGATCTGTCACACAATTAAAATGACTTTTTAAGAAATATCGATTGATTGTTTGATACAACAGGGGCACTTAACTAGTGAGCCACATTCACAGCCCTTTTTATTTTCTATTTTAAGACAGAGATTCACTAAATTACTGAGGCTGGCTTTGAAATTATGATTATACTTCTGCCTTATCCTCCCAAGCTGCTGGAAATACAGGTGTATACTATCACACCCAACTAAAAATGACATTTTTAAAACACCATTAAATTGACTTGTGAGTCCTTACAAAAATATAGTATCTTAGTGTATTATGTATATAACATGTATGTATAGTGTGTGTAATACACCAATGTATATTCATATATAATTGCCATGCTCAGAAAACATTCTTTGTCAAAATAAAGTTTTGTGGCTTCTTGGCAGGCAGAATTTTGCAAAGTTCTTATGATTGATGTCAAAACTAAAATCCCTAATGATGTTGTCTATCTAGCATTCTCTCTTTCTTTCTTTCTCTTTGTGGTACTGGGGATTGAACCCAGAGGCATTTATATCCCTAAATCTCCAGCTCTTTTTATTTTATTTTTTTATATCTTTATTTTATTTTTATGTAAGAGGAAAGGGTCTGGCTAAGTTGCCAAGGCTGACATTGAACCTGTAATCCTCCTGCATCAGCTCTGCCTCCCCAGCTCAGCACCACTTCTTTCTTCATGCTAATGCCGACCAAAGCCTTCCTGCAGTCTGGGTCCTCAACCTCTCCATCATACACCTATCTTGTCTTCAGTCTGTCTGTTACTGCCCCATGAGTCCCACCTTCCTTGATGCTTCCTCATCCTGACCACAGGCAAACCAAGTTAGAAAATAATCATTTCTTTAAAGAATAAATTTGAAGAGAGATTTTTTTCTTTCTTAGCAGAAAGTACAAATGGATTCAGTTCCTTCAAACAAAAACATTACATTTTTACCAAGACAGTGAAGAAACTACAACATAACCTAGCATTCCAAAAGAACAATTTTAGATTATGATTTAGAACTAGGAAAAACAAAAAAAAAATTCCTCCCAAATAGTGGATTAAAAAAAGATTGAATTAGAACTTAAAATAAATACTTTCTATTATTATTTTTCTACCTGTTTCTTAATTCAAACTAATTCATTTCATGATTTCACTGGGTTAAAACCAGCTATAGTCCCAATTACAGTGTTACTTCTAAGATTTGAGGGGAAATGGTTAATTTAGCCAATATTTGAGGGTGGTTTCCCTCTTAAAACCACATGTAAAACATAGGAAAAACATAGCTTCTAAGGAACTACAATCATATCACTTTTTCCAAAATTTTGTTAATTATGTGGTATCACATCACTAGCCACAGTCTGTGTCTTTACATTTCCTGATGAAAAGGCATGCTCAAAAGAGGAAATGTGCTAACATTTAAGTATAACGTAGGTATAATTAAGCAAACACTGTCTTCTGAAGGGAAAATTAAAATGTCAGATTTATACCATTTCATATGGTAGAAGCAACGTCTTATGCAGAGGGCAATTTCCAAGAGTAGGAAGGTGAATGCAGAGGGTACAACTAAACTCAGTTTCAAAGAGGTACCTCTAGGCTAATTATGTTCTTCTATGCTTCTGTCTATAAGCATTACACTTTTCACATTTCTATGAAAAAAAGACCCATAGTTAATGAGATCCATAAAGATTCCTTAATCAGCTTATATTGTGTAAGAGTATTAAAGTCTCCATTTTCACAACAGGCACATGAAATATACACTTTTATGATATATTACTAGCACAGGAACTTACATCTCTCTCCCCTTGAACCACCTGCAAATTTTAATAGTCATGTATCGCCAGGGTACCAGAAACTCATAAAAGTTTAACCTGCCAATTAACAAGTAGGTAAAGCTCCAGCCCTGCACCATAATTCGTTTGCTTCCAAGACAAGTCAGCAAAACCTAGAAAACACTTCCTTGAATTTTTTGCAAGGCAGCTATATTCCAGGACTGTTTCTTTACCAACATCATCAAAAGGGAAAGGCACACAAACAGCTTACCAAGGAACTATATCCCTATATCTTCAGCTCTTTTTATTTTATTTTTTATATAAGATAATCATGTCTGTAGGGAGTGCATAAAGTTAGTGAAATTGTGGAAGTTTAAAAATGGATTTGATTATCTCTAAAAACTTGCTGCTTGAAGAATTTTATTTGAATAGGTTGCTCTTATGTCAAATTGATTTGTGCCTTTTTAAGTGCTGTGATATGGATATATGCCATTTCATTCATTTCAGCAAGAGGCTGCCTTAGAGAATATTACATGTTTATTAGGACAATTTGCTCTTAGGTAAGTAACCAAACCACAAACCCTGCTCCCAAAGGCAGAACTCACAAAATACAGAAATCTAAAGAAACCTCCAAGAAAGAAAAAGGCTCCCAATTCTTTTCTGTTACAATGGCAATGGCTTCTAAGGACATTCCGATAGGATGACTGCAGGCTGTGTAAGTTTCACAAACGGCCCATTAGTGTCAAGGTCCTTGGTCTCAGTCCCAGCCCAGTTAGTCATACTAGGAATTACTACCATATTAAGAAATTGGCTATTTTTCTGAACTTACAGTACCAGGCAGAGCTATTTTATTTTCTAGAGCTTTGTTTATGTGAACTACTTCCTAAGAGGGAAATTAAAAGATTTATGCCAAAAAGTTAGTAGAAGTATTATTATGGTGTCTGATTTTGCTGTAGTTGAGAGAATATATACATACTCAAAGGCAAACAGACAGATACAAGTAAGGAAGTCATTCATTCGTTGATTCCCATTTCACTGAGTGCCTCTACAACTCAGGAACTTTACCCTATAGATAGAATAATTTAACAAAAAAAAAACCTTGCTTTCATGTATCTGAAAATGTACTCAGGAAATCCATTAGGCTGGTTCTTCACTGCTTTCTCACATTTGTAAAATGAATAGTAACTACATTCATTGTGAGCTAACTTTTTGCCAAGTATAATTCTAAGTACTCCGTGTACATCATCTCATTTAATTTTTCCAAAAATGCCATGACACAAACACTACGGAAGTTTGAGTTGCCATCCACCCACAATCGTGGCCAAATCTCAAAATCCACTCTGTTAGAATTGACAACACCTCTTATGACTTTATCATTTCTTTTTTTTTTTTGGTTGTTTTTTTTTTATTGTTGGTCGTTCAAAACATTACATAGTTCCTCATACATCATATTTCACAGTTTGATTCAAATGAGTTATGAACTCCCAATTTTATCCCGTATACAGATTGCTGTATCACATCAGTTACCCTTCCATTGATTGACATATTGCCTTTCTAGTGTCTGATGTATTCTGCTGTCTGTATTATTCTCTACTATCCCCCCTCCCCTCCCCTCCCCTCCCCTTTTCTCTCTCTACCCCTTCTACTGTAAATCACTTCTTCCATTTGAATTATCTTGTCTTACCCCTCCTTTCCTCTTATATGTCATTTTGTATAACCCTGAGGATCGCCTTCCATTTCCATGCGATTCCCCTTCTCGTTTCCTTTCCCTCCCACCTCTCAACCCTGTTAATGAAAATCTTCGTCTCAAGCTCTTCGTCCCTACCCTGTCCTTGTTTCCTCCCCTTATATCAGAGGAGTCATTTGGTATTTGTTTTTTAAAGATTGACTAGCTTCACTTAGCATAATCTGCTCTAATGCCATCCATTTCCCTCCAAATTCTATGATTTTGTCATTTTTAAATGCAGAGTAATACTCCATTGTGTATAAATGCCACATTTTTTTAATCCATTCATCTATTGAAGGGCATCTAGGCTGATTCCACAATCTTGCTATCATGAATTGTGCTGCTATGAACATCGATGTAGCAGTGTCCCTGTAGCATGCTCTTATTAGGGCTTTAGGGAATAGACCGAGAAGGGGAATAGCTGGGTCAAATGGTGGTTCCATTCCCAGCTTTCCAAGAAATCTCCATACTGCTTTCCAAATTGGCTGCACCAATTTGCAGTCCCACCAGCAATGAACAAGAGTGCCCTTTTCCCCACATCCTCTCCAGCACTTATTGTTGTTTGACTTCCTAATGGCTGCCAATCTTACTGGAGTGAGATGGTATCTTAGGGTAGTTTTGATTTGCATTTCTCTGACTGCTAGCGATGGTGAGCATTTTTTCATGTACTTATTGATTGATTGTATGTCCTCTTCTGAGAAGTGTCTGTTCAGGTCCTTTGCCCATTTATTGATTGGGTTACTTGTTGTCTTATTGTCTAATTTTTTGAGTTCTTTATATATTCTGGTTATTAGGGCTCTATCTGAAGTGTGTGGAGTAAAGATTTGTTCCCAGGATGTAGGCTCCCTGTTTATCTCTCTTATTGTTTCTTTTGCTGAGAAAAAACTTTTTAGTTTGAGTAAGTCCCATTTGTTGATTCTAGTTGTTAACTCTTGCGCTATGGGTGTCCTATTGAGGAATTTGGAGCCTGCTCCCACAGTATGTAGATCATAACCAACTTTTTCTTCTATCAGATGCCGTGTCTCTGATTTAATATCAAGCTCCTTGATCCATTTTGAGTTAACTTTTGTGCAAGGCGAGAGATAGGGATTCAGATTCATTTTGATGCAAATGGATTTCCAGTTTTCCCAGCACCATTTGTTGAAGATGCTATCCTTCCTCCATTGCATGCTTTTAGCCCCTTTATCAAATATAAGATAGTTGTAGTTTTGTGGATTGGTTACTGTGTCCTCTATTCTGTACCATTGGTCCACCCGCCTGTTTTGGTACCAGTACCATGCTGTTTTCGTTACTATTGCTCTGTAGTATAGTTTGAAGTCTGGTATCGCTATACCGCCTGATTCACACTTCCTGCTTAGTATTGTTTTTGTTATTCTGGGTCTTTTATTATTCCATATGAATTTCATGATTCTTTTATCTATTTCTACAAGAAATGCAGCTGGGATTTTGATTGGCATTGCATTGAACTTATAGAGAACTTTTGGTAATATCACCATTTTGATGATGTTGGATCTGCCTATCCATGAGCAGGGTATATTTTTCCATCTTCTAAGGTCTTCTTCTATGTCTTTCTTTAGGGTTTCATTTCTATCTGAAAAATCATTTATGATCCAATCTTAAAGGATCTCAACTCAAAGAAATTTTCAGTGGAATTTATATATCTAATAGAAGGAAACACAATCAGATTTTCTTTAAAAACTGGGAAGAGCAGCATCCTTTTCCTTAATAGTCTCTAGAGCACCGTGCCTACTGACATCTGAAAAACAGTTTTGAAGATTTACTACTGTTCTATGGAATTGATGCTTCCAGGTCCTCTAACACTTAACTCATAAATGCTCTGCAAAGTTTCAAGAATCCAAACAATGCAACTGATTAAGTGCCTAGACATACTGGGCTGAAGATTGTGTGTGCAGTGGGGCTGTTTTCTGTCAGAGATCTTGCTTATGAACTGACCAACAACAGATGGCTGGGCACTGACTTTGAATCTTCTATTTCTGTTGATCATTCAGATATTTTTGGATTCCTTGCCTAAATAGATGTGGTCCCACGGTGAGATTTGTTTCTAGTATGAAGCCTCAGAATACGAAGGATAGACAAGATTTTAATGTGCAACATTTTTGTCCCTGGTGAACAACTGATAGCTAGAACAGAGATGTTCAAAGGAACACTTTCTTTGGGCAGAAAAGAAATGATTCTTGGTTCTGAAGAAAAGATGATTAAACAGAACTCAGACTTTTTCTAGAAACATAGCAAAGCACTCAATAAGTAGGTCTATAAAATCTAAAGTTCAAGGGAGTTGATTAATCTTGAATAGGCTGAGAAAGAATTGAAATCTAGAATAAAAGGGAAAAAAGGTCTATTCCCTAAAGACCTAAAAAGAGCATGCTACAGGGACACTGCTACATTGATGTTCATAGCAGCACAATTCACAATAGCAAGACTGTGGAACCAACCTAGATGCCCTTCAATAGACGAATGGATAAAAAAAAAATGTGGCAGTTATACACAATGGAGTATTACTCTGCATTAAAAAATGACAAAATCATAGAATTTGCAGGGAAATGGATGGCATTAGAACAGATTATGCTAAGTGAAGCTAGCCAATCCCTAAAAAACAAATGCCAAATGTTTTCTTTGATATAAGGAGAGTAACTAAGAAAAGAGTTGGGAGGAAGAGCATGAGAAGAAGATTAACATTAAACAGGGGTGAGAGGTGGGAGGGAAAAGGAAAGAGAAGGGAAATTGCATGGAAATGGAAGGAGACCCTCATGGTTATACAAAATTACATACAAGAGGAAGTGAGGGGAAAGGGGGGGGGGGAAACAAGGGGGAGAAATGAATTACAGTAGATGGGGTAGAGAGAGATGATGGGAGCGGAGGGGATGGGGGATAGTAGAGGATAGGAAAGGCAGCAGAATACAACAGACACTAGTATAGCAATATGTAAAACAGTGGATGTGTAACCGATGTGATGCTGCAATCTGTATATGGGGTAAAAATGGGAGTTCATAACCTACTTGAATTAAAGTGTGAAATATGATTTGTCAAGAGCTATGTAATGTTTTGAACAACCAACAATAAAAAATAAAAATAAAAAAGACTTTGGACTCGGGGAAAACTATACAAAATGAGATCAGCAGATCTTTGTATGAAAGACTACTTACCCAAAATGGTCCTATATTTCCTTGTATACTTTAACTACTCATAGATACGTAGTTTCTATAGTCCTATGACTAATTTCAATGCATGTAACCAGACAGTTTATTTCCTCAAAGAAGATATATGTGATTATTTCTGAGAACCTGTCTCAGATGAATCATTTTAAGTAATACATTTTATTTATATCAACCCATTGCTATATTCATAGGTAATATTATTTTTAATAACCAGGAAGAGAAAGAAAGAAACCAAAACAAAGAACCTAATACTTTAGATATAAGAAAAATGTTATATGCAGTATGATTAGCTGCTACATCAAAATTAGGAACCAAAAAAGTTGAATGCAAAAGTGTTTTAGCAAAAGTGCAAACATGGTTTAAAAATGTTCAGATGAAAAAGTAGGACAATATTTTGTGTACAGTATAGGCATAATTATGAAAAATTCATATAATTTTGAAACAATTAAATGATATGTAGACTAAAATGAGATTCTAGGTTATCAGTATTTTTGTAGAATGTTTTCAGTATGCTAAAAATCTTGGTGACTAAAAACCTATGCTATTTATGCTAAGTATCATAATTGTACTGTTTTTATATTTAAGTCATACATTTATAACCAGCAATGGTCTGAAAGTAGTCTTTTGTGTGATAACTTCTGGTAGACAGTACTCACAAAGCCTGGAGGTGAGGGGAGGCATGTTACCCAGAAATTTGGTCAGAGAAAAGAAAAAAACCTGCTAGGTAACCACAGTTGACTCAACAAGAAACCAAGGGTAGGGAAGGCATCCCCAGAAAACTGAGCAGTCTGAGTTTCAGCCCATTAGTTGTTTCATTTTTCTGGTTTTTTATCTTTTGAATGCTACAAGTTAAAGTGCTAAAGCAGTGCTTTTGTTCAAGCACTAAAATTGAAGGTAAGAGGAAATTATTATCAAAATTGTATTTTAAAAGAAAAAAATTGAGGCTGAGGTTGTAGCTCAGTGGCAGAGCACTTGCTGAGCATATGTGAGGCCCTGAGTCTGATCCTCAGCACCACATAAAAATAAATAAATAAAATAAAGGCATTCTGTTCATCTACAACTACAAAAGAATTTTTTTAAATTCAAGAACGAATATTCGAATATGCTAACTTTATTAACAATGTCGCCTACTTCTTTCTCCAGCTTCTTCTTCTTTTCTTTTCTCTCACTGGCAAAACTGTTCTGTACTTTCCAAAGTTATTTTCTTTCCTTTTCATGCTCCAGCCCTCTTTATCTTTCCAGAAAGATGCCAACATAAGTTGGGTATTGTATTTTCAATATGATGAGCAAGAGTTGTTCCATTTGAGAAGGGACCAAGGCTATTCCTGCTGCTCTGTGGCTTGTGCATGACCCTGACCTAACTGACCTGACCCTGCTATATTTCCACCTGGGGAAAGGAAGATAAGTAGAGGGAGGGCTATGGGGGGAAAAAATCCGAGGAGAGACACTGAAAAAATAATCAAGGAGGGGAAATCAGTAATAGTAATTAAATATTGTAAAGGAATGAATACCTACAAACTAGAACTATACCAATCTATAACAGGGTCAGAATTGGCATGTGAGAACAGCTTGAAGCCTCTAAAGTACACACATCTAAGTATTCAATCTAAAAGAAAGCAAAATAATGAGTGCAACAGGGTGTTTAAGTTGTATGACAGAAAAGATATATGGGAGCACATGGGAAGAAAGAGCAAAACAACAACAATAACAAAAAAAAAATCCAGCTAAGTCTGTTCCTCTTTTCACCAACAAATTTTTATTGATCAAATCATAAAATATAATATAGTATTCCATTGTAATGATAATTTTACCATTAGAGTCATTGAATTTCATTACATCTTGGATATGTTTCTGACTGAAATAAAATGGCAAATTAGCAGTATCTTATCATGTAAATATATACCTCACTATATTTATACACTGAACAGGAACTCTATGCCTGTATGTACATATAGTCAATATAATTCATGCTCCAAATTTGTAAATAAAGATATTTTCTATCCAGTTCTCAAAACATGTAATCAGATATATAGTAAGAAGTGAAACGTAAACATATTTCCCCAAGCCACTGATTTACTATCAAGCAGAGGACTTTAAGGACCAACCCAACTCTGACTCACAACTATGCAATTCTCTGATTGCATCTGCCTCAGCCACAGCCAGCATTTTATATAATCACTCTGTTTAGAACATCAGATTTCCTGTGGATTTTTTTTTAGACTTGCTATGTTACCCCAAATTTTCTCTCTGAAGGTTAACAATAATGTACATTGCTTTTGATTGAGCTTGTTCTTGAAAGCAATGCCTCATCAAAGAAGAGCATGAAAGCAACCTTTCATTCAACTGTGTTGAATACAAGATTCACTCTAAGAACAAGCAATCCCAAATATTAACCAGCTCCCTCCTTCCAGAGTAATGACCCATATTGTCACCAGACTGCATTCTGTAAACCAACAATCATATGCCTCTCACACATCTGAAACCTTCTGAGGGCGCTCCAATATATCCTGGATAAAAGCCAAGCCCCTTGGCTTGGCATTTGAGAACTCTTTATGAACTCTTTTCTACTCAAGGTTCATCTCCTACCTCATCCAATCTTACCATCTATACTTCGTTCCTATTGAGAAGGTTGTGGTTCCTTTACTCACCGAGCTGAGCCATGCCTTCCTGACTTTGCTAATGTTCTTTCCTCAGCCTAGAACTCTCCCCACCCTGGGCTGGTATTCAAAACCCTCCGTGAACCCATGAACTCCTACTCAACTTTTTAGATTTTACTTCAAGAGTTTTTCCTCTAAGAAACCCTCTCTGAACTCTTCATCCTGGGCCACGTGACTTCTCTGTTTCCAGAATAATTTGAGATCCCTGGATGGCTACACTGATTATATTATTTTGATATAATTTGCTTCCCTGTTTTACCTCTGCTTAGATTGAAAGATCCTTGAGAACTGAAGAATAGGGAAGCAAGTCTTATTTTTCTTTGGTATCCACTCCCAAACCAGCCACGTTGCTTAATGCAAGATTGGTGCTTAATAAATAATCCTTTCCCAAAAAGGTACTTAAGGCATTTGCCAAGTAGATTGGTGAGAGAGAGAGAGACGAAACAAGTATATAAACAGCCATAAATCAAGAAGTGAATATGACAAGTGCCACAAAGGACAGAACAAATAAAAGCCAATGAAAGAGGAAAGAGGAAACAGAGGATTGAAAACATGAACAAAAGTTCTAACTGAATTGGGTCTTTTTGAGTGGGTAAAATTTTGATAAAAGAAAATAGAAACCCAGAGAAACTGCCAGAGGCCATAAAAACAGCTTGTGAACTATGCATAGTAACTGGGCAAGAGAGGTGTATATATAGCAGGATAACATGGAGCAAAAAGAAAAGGAGGATAGGAATAGAGTATGATGGAGCACTTTGAAGGCTCATGGATTTAAGGAGTTTAAACCATATCAGATGCAAGTAAGGCAAAATCCACTTCAGGGTTTCAGTTGTTTTTGTGTCTTTGTTGTTTTTATTTTTTGTCTTTGTTTTTGTTTTGGCTTGGTTTTTTGGTGCCAGGAATTAAACTCAGGGCACTTGACCATTGAGTCCCATCCCCAGCCCTATTTTGCCTTTTATTTAGAGACAGGGTCTCACTGAGTTGCTTAGCACCTTGCTTTGGCTGAGGCTGGCTTTGAACTCGTGATCCCCCTGCCTCAACCTCCCAGCTGCAGGGATTACAGGCAAGTGCCACTGCATCAGGCTTGTGTACAGTTTTGACAAGAGGCAAAATCACTAATCATTGTTTATTCAATGCCACTTTACTATTAGGATTATTCTCCACCCCTGTCACTACCACCCCAGTATAATCAGGTCTTATGGCTTTAAATACAACTGAGGGGCTGAGGGGCAGAGGGTGTGGTAGGCATGGTGGGGTCAATATCCAGCATCAAAAGTAAATAATAAATAACTCGAAATTAGAAGATATTAAAGTCTCCCGTTTAAAGAAGGTCCAGAAGGGCTGGGTGTTTTGCACCAGAACAAAGCTCTGAAACCTCAGCAAAGCTGCTCCCTCCTCTTCTCCTCTACTCCATCTCCAACTGAGATAAACAGTTATAAAATCCTGTCAAGCAGCTGAGGGAAGATGAGATGCCCAGTAGATATGTACAAATTAGAAAGGAGAGAATATAAAGATAAGAGGACTGTCCTTTCCTCTAGTATAAATGGTTTTCTCAGAGTACAGGAGGAGATTATCAAGTGATTTTATTTCCTATCAGCCTATAATTTCAAAACTGTGTCACAATATAAACGTATAACACTTCATAAAAATACCAACTTCTGGTAGTTTTTATAGAGCAAATCTTTGACATGCCCAAACTAAAAGGACTAAAAAGTATTAAAAGCTGGACAAAAGGCAAGAAGACTCTAAGACTCCAGAAGAGTCATAAATAGCCTAAAATGATTAAGTTTAGATTGAAGAGTTTCCTACCATTTTCATACAGCACTTAAGGCATCTGAGCATAGCTTACACAAATTACACTACGGGCTGAGTACCCCTCATTCAAAATAATTATCACTGGAGTATTTTGATTTCAGTATTTTTTCAGATTCTGGAATATATACATGGGACCTAAAGAATGGGACCCAAGTCTAAACATAAAATATATTCATGTTTCCTATATTCCTTACATGTAAGCCTGAAGGTAATTTCATATATAATTTTTAGTGTATCTGCATTCTAACTGCAACTTGTTACATGAGGTCAGGTGTGAAATTTTCCACTTGAGGCATCATGTTGAAGTTTGGGATTTGGGAACATTTTAGGTTTCAGATGTCTAGAGATGTTCAATTTGTACTGTGCTTATTTAGTATCTGGCAACTCATCCTTAACACTCATATCCTTCTACGTTAGCTGATGGCCCAACCTAAACACTCATACCCTCCTATGATAGAAAAAGAGAACCTAAGATAAAATTAGTTTTGCAAATTGCAAAAGGGAGACCTATATGACAAGATCACCAGTTCTGGAAGTGGATTGTCACTGAAGGTCACCCTTCCTTTTCCAGAGGTCTTTGGTTAATTGCTTTCATCACACTTACTGTTCCTTCACCTCACCCATCTAATTCTTCTTCATCCTTCTCTACTGATTCAAATAAATTGAAGCTGGGCTTTTAATTTTCTGTGTCACTTGTCACTATCCTCTCTTATACTGTAAACCCTGCTTCCTTCATATCCATTCTTTTCAAATTCTCATTCATAACCTCTTCAACCCCCTCTCAGTAAATGACCATTCTTTCAACTTTTGTGAAATTAAGAAGTCATCTGATGGGAAGGAATGCTCTCACACCCTGCTCCTTTAACAACCACTTGTCTGAGTCCACATCATCCTTATCACCTGTCTCCCACGTCAGGAGTAGAATATGCCCTTCTTCCCGACCATCACTATCTTAACCAAGTATACAACTGCTGAACAGCAGCTATGTGGGAGATTTTATATATTGTAACCTGACAATCTAAACATCTCTCTTTCACATCTATACAACCCATGACTTATTGTTTAGCCAAGTGAATAAAAAAAAGGGGAAACAAATTCTTTGGCCACTTTTTCTAAAGTCATTATAGCTATTTTGCTCTTTTCACCTTCCTCTGAGACGTGACCCCAAGCAGTATGTTCCTTCTTCCACCTAATGTTATCTCCAACTCTCCAAGCTAGCCATTAAAATAAAAATAATGAAGGACTCATCAACTCTCCAAGTTCCTGGGGTTTGGTTCTTTTGGGCTCAAGGATTGTAAGAAGGGAACCTTTGACCTCCTACGCATAGATTGCTTCAACATGTCCTTGCAATTCCCAAGCCTAAAGAGCTAGAGAAAGAAATGTGATTTTGAGCTTACCAGGAGAGGGCTGCCAGCTACACAGGAGCTCCGGCACTTCTTGCAGCCCAGCTCCCAGCTTCTTTCTTGGAAGCTGGCCTGTGAATATGCTGGAGGGGAGTGATAATCCTCTACTCTGCTCTGCAAGACACAGAGCAAACATTCTACTGAACCTCCAGGGAAGATGCCTCATTCTTCTTGATTAGAGTGTCCTCCTAAAGCTCCTCTGAGAAAATGTGATGCTTGGGGAAAAGGTACCTTGCAGAGGAGCATACCTATTTGAATGACAGTCACTTTCCAGGTTGCTATGATATGGATCACCTCACTCACCCTTATTACTGTGAGTTCCCTTGTCAACAAAACAACAAACAAAACTTGAATTATACTGTGTTTTAAACAATAAGGGCCATTTACATCAATTTTTAAAAGCTAAAGGTAGCTGAAAATTTCCATATGCTTTAGGTTTTCCTTTTGTTCCTTTTTTATCACAGATTTTTTTGTTGTTGTTGCTGTACTAAAAATCTAGAAGAAGAAAAAAAAGTCACTTTTTTTTTTCCTTTTTGTGACACCGGGGATAACTCTCACCCTGGTAAATTTGGTATAGTAGTGTGGGTTTTTCAGTTTCCCCATATTGTTTTACTCAGTACCACCTGATAAAAAGCTTATAGAAATTAGCTTTGCCACACACCACTGACCTTCGGAGTCATTTTTCAGCTTCATGAACAAGTCCAAAGAAGAGGAAATTATTTTTTATTAAGCAGGTACTAAAAACTAAAGCCTTTTATAAGAGTTGCTTGCTTCTTTCCACTGAGACCAGTGGGCGAAAGAAAAGAAATCCAACTGCAATAACTTTGCACATAGGTAGCTTTATTAAAATCTATAAGGTGAAATTTTTTAATACAATCAAATCATCATAAAATATGTTAGGTATTTATGGTAAATACAACTATTATTATACACCTTTCTCCTATGACACCACCCCTGGGAGAAAGAGATTTCGTTTGTTTCAAAAATGAGCCTTTTTGTAAGGTGCATTGGGCTCCTTTAGTTAAGGTCAAGTTGCATTTTCCATTATAAACCTGCTTCCAGGGGTTTATGACTTTGTCATAAAAATCTGCTTGGGGCTGAAATATGGCATATAGAGTCTTAGCTCAGCAGCACATTCTTTTAAAAAATGTATCAGAATTGGCTAAACACAGTTCAGTCACATTTAAATGATAAAATTATGACTGAATACATCTTAAAGAATCCAGTGTGCTAACATGGCTCAAACACTGACTAAGTCCAGGCTCACACTTATACCCCTGTATCTTTCCACTTGTCCAATTTAAAGATCTACAAAGTCCACCAATGTCTCAAGCAAAAACCTGGCGAATGCATTAATGTCTAAAATGATATAACAAAAGGAAAAGCAAAATAAAACGAACTCTAAAGCAGTACTGTATTTTCTGAGATCTAAATAAAAGTTTTCTAACAACAAAACCTTGATTCACCAATATTCACAATGAAAATACTTTCTTTTCTTCCTGGAAATAAGAAGACATCATCTAAAATGTGAAAAAAAAATCACAAAACCGATAGGGTTCATTATGAAATGGTGCTAATCTGTGACTGTTTTTTTTTTTTCTTTTGAGAACTGTCTTGAATAGTTTTTTGTTTATTTTGAAACATTGTATGTTGAAGAAGGACAATACTTTGAAGCAGCTGTCAAAAACATTCATAATTTGAAGCTACCAGGGATACCTTCTAAGATTAGGCTGAGAAATAAATTATGCCACCCTGGAATACGAATTTACTTTGGAATTTAAGATTGGGTATTTTATCCTTGGGAAAAAATCACTTTACCTCAGCAGGTTTCAGATTCCTCAACTGTAAGATGATAGGTTTGGATTTATGATTACCACTATCCCTTCCAATTCCCCTTTCCTAGGATGAAATATATAGGCAATACCTGGTTTGGGGTATTGCTACTGTGTGACATTATTAAAGGCCACAGGAGAGCTCCCTCTCTGGCCTTCTTGACTGTTTTAGTCCTACAATTATAAATGGATAATAATTGGGAATGTGGAATTTTTGTCTTTGAACTCTGATGTGAATCTCACTACAACTGGTTTTTGTTATCAGATAACCAGGTGAGGATGTCATAGATAATGTATATCCATATAGCAGGATGTTTAAAGACCCCTTGTATTTTAATCTGTCCATGTATCACAAGAATTTTTAAAAGAAGATTCATTTCTGAATGCTGTCTTAGAATTTTGCATTCTCAAAGACACTCATTAACATCCACTGGGAGGAGAGGAACCTAGATATTTTCTCAAGAGGTGGTGGTGATGTTTACATTTTGCAAAAACAGTAAATAAATTGCCCAAAGAATTCACCTAGGGAGTAATCGCTAGGCTGAGCCTACATGATGCAAGAGCATTATTGACTTCAAACTGCTATTTTCAGATTCCATGACGTTTTTCTTTCTGTAACAAGCATTGCTTGCCTTTTACTCCATTCTAAGTTGATAACACCATATCTAACAATAAACAGCTTCATTAGCTTAGTGCTAATGTGGCTCTATCGTTTTCCTTTCTTTGATAAAAAAGATCTGGACATGAACATACAATGACCACTTATCCCCATTCTCTTCCTCGAATCTTTATCCCCTTAAAACCTGCATGTCTTCTATTTTATTCATAAACATATTTTTCTTAATCATTTACTTTTACACATTTTAACTGTATTCTCTCCTCTCCCTTCTTGGTGTGCCTAAAACTAGGAAACAAAAATGATCTTTTCTAACACAGGATTGATTTTTTTTTTAACTTAGGCTTTATCTGGCATTTAGGAGTGGAACTGGGAGGGAAGAGATATTGCATAAGTAAAAAATAAATAACAAAGAAATTTGTTTTACAAGATGACACCCTTCAGCCCAAAAAATGAATCAGAAGAGCTTGTATGAACATACTAACTGAAGTACTTGTCTCAAGTAAAATTCCAAATATTTTGCAGTCTTTAATATATTGACTGAACATGATTATCACCAGTAATCAGACACCGGGAATTTTAAGCTTGGTCTCCATAAAGGAGTGTGAAACTCTGGGGCACCACCTCTTAAGAGTGGCAGTCAAGGGTAAAAATTAGCACCTTGACCTCTATCCTTTAAAACAATTTACAGGGTTAAAATGGGGTTCAAATAAAAATACAAGAGCAGCCTCAAAGGTTAAATAAAATTAGAGAGGAGAATATATGGGGAAGCCAAGGTGGGAGGAGGGGTGAATGTCAGCTCCTCTGTTTCCAAGCTGTTGAGGATACTGATGACCTAACTTCACATTCTTTGTGAAAGGAAGTGAGTCCATTCACATCACCGTCCGTTCCCTTTATAACTGCTCCCTGTAAATATCTCCATAGTCCTTATCATTTCTGTAATCAGTGTGTGTGTGTGTGTGTATGTGTGTGTGTGCGTAATTTTTAAAAACTCTACTTAATGTCCATCTGCCCCTGGAATATAAATTCTCTATGAGCAGGAACGACTCCGTGTTTCTTCTTCATATTTACTCCCAGTGCCTGTGCCTGGGACATAGTACCCCTCACTAAACACATGTGGCAGGAAGGGAAGGAAGAGTGGAAGGAAAAATGGGGGAAGGGAAAAAAGGAGAGAGGAGGAAGGGCAAATAGGGAGTGGAGACAGAAATGACAAGCAATTTGGGTGCTACTTAGAAAACTCAACTAATAATTGTACATAAAGAATGCCTTGTCCATTCTTCTTAATAAAATTAATATTTCAAAATATAATAATTTATCATTGTGAGAAACAAGTCTAAAGTAGAATCAGTTACTGACTAATATGTAGTTTTTGAAAAAGTGCACCTCCCAAGTTTTTTCATATAGAAATTTCAATATGAAATTATACAGCTCTAGATTTAAGTACACGTGTCCAAAGAGCGTGCACACACACTACTTGACTACCACATCAGAATTCCAAAGCAGGGTCCAAATACGTGTACTCAAGAATTCTACAGGGAACTCTGATTAAACATCAAAATGCAGGTTATTGCTATAAAGTATAAATTTGTTTATAAAAATAAAGTTTTAGCTTTTTCTTGGAAATGAGGTATTGGCTTCGGGAGAGCAGTGGTTGAAGTTTAAAGTGTTAAATAAAAAATTCTAAGGGTTGGTTGGGGTTGTGGCTCTGAGTTAGAGTGCTTGGTAGTGAGCATGCGTGAGGCACTGTGTTCGATCCTCAGCACCACATAAAATAAAATAAAGGTATTGTGTCCACCTATAACTAAAAAATAAATATAAAAACATTCTAATATGTGTTGACAATGTCAAGTTTCTAGCACATGGACTATATCTTTTATAATCCTAAGTAATATCAAAGAAATCCAATTTTGAGAGAATAATCATACTTGAGAACACCCTAACAAAGAATGTCATCCTTCCCAAAAGAGTACATAGATATTACTTGAAGTGTTAGATTGCTAAAAATATAAACATGAAAGATATCTGACATAATTTAATTTCTTCTGAAATCTACAAACACAAAATTACAACATGACATGCCCATATGCACATTTCCAACAGAAAGTGCAAAACCCAATCCAAACAAGTAATGAGACTGCTTTATTTTTATGTAGCATTTTCACACAGTATCTCCTTTTCACCTTAAAATAATCTCATGAGATTGGTAAGCCCTATTTTAAATTGTTTTCCAGATCACATAGCTAGTGGGAAACCAAGATTCAAGGCCTGAACTTATTTGAACTTTCAAGGTCTGTCCATTTTATCATAACTGTGTCCACATACCATAACAGTTAAAAATACTTTCTTCAGCAGAATGACAAATGTAGCACAATGATCAAATTAAATCTACATTGTACAATTGCTATATTATCATTTTGGCCAAATTTTTTTCCTGTAAATCATATCAACTATTATAACCAGATCAATGCTAAATGTCTTATGTTTATTGTTTTACTCAGTAGAAGTTCTGTTTTATTTTGTTAAATTATCTTAAATGAAAATTTTAAAACTATCTATTAATTAATAAATGCATAGGTATCTGTGTTGTTGATTGATTTGTAAAGTGTCCTGTGATACAAGAAATGAAACATTCACACATAAAACAGCTCTAATAAAGCTTGGCTTTGCAACCTTATAAGCACTAGCCTTGCTACATCTTGGCAGGCAGGCAATCTGCAGAGTGTAGTTCTTAAATGATAAAGTTCTACAAAGAGGAAATTTGGCATATTATAATAGCCCTTGATCCTGGGATCTGCTTTAGAATAACTGTGGAACTTCCACACACATGTACACACATGTCCATCCAGAGCATACACACTACTTGAACTACCACATTGAAATTTCCAAAGCAGGATCCAAATATGTGTACTCAAGAATTCTACAGGGAACTCTGATTAAAAGTCAAAATACAGGTTACTGTTATAAAGCATAAATTTGTTTATAAAAATGAACTAATTTTTAAAATAATATTTTATGGGATTATATACAAAAATGATACTGAACTATGGCCTTTGCCCCCTCTTGATATTTCAGTCCCATACCACCCCCAATAAGCCCAGCTTCCTCAGTCTCCATTTTAATTTGTTAAAATCAACAAGATACCTACAAGATTTTAGTGAGGAGATTAAGAGGTTCCCCACCTCTGATGGTCCCTTTAACAAACAAGGTATCACTGTAGAGGCCAGCCTCTTCCTAAATATTTAAGGTCCTTTTAGAAATGCTAAGTGGAGATTATTTAAAGACTTAAGTACACAGAAACCTGACACACTCATTTTTAATGGGGAGGTAGACTGTTGTTTATTTAGCTTTTGAAATCCATCCTAAATTTGGCTTTATGGAACCAAAAAAAGTCTAGCTTTAAATTAACAGACTGCTTTCTACTGTCCAAGGGATAATTTGAACTTCATGGAGACATGCCTATGAACGGAAATAAAAATAACTCACATTGAACTCTTAAAGCTACCCCGCACGCATTTCACTTGCCACAAGGACCGCTGTTTCACGCATTGCTTTCTAGCAGCCTTTAGGAAACTTTCACTGAAACAATTTCCTACAACCAAGGAAAGGAAGGCTAAAATGATTTCACAAGAAAGAGAGGACAGAGAGAGAAAGGAAGAGAGAGAAAGAGCAAGAGAGCAACATAAACTTCCTGACCTTTTAGCATCTGGGGTATTAAAGCATCTCTGTCAGGGAAGGAATGGGAAATAGGGGACTCACAAAATAGTCCAAAATTCTGTGGCTTTAGTTTAGCTCACCCTCTCCTGTGCTCTAAACAAGAATGTACACCACATGAAGTATTCCTCCCAGTCCTAAATACTTCTCCTGCCTTATCTCAATTCACCTTCGATTAAAACCTTAATTCAAAATTTAGAAATATTTCAAATAACTAGAAAAGTAACAAAAATAATATGAGAAGCATGCCTGGTTTGAAACTGGTTAATATTTGTTATATTTGCTTCAAATCTCTTTTGTTCTCTCTTTTCCTTTACCAAGCACAGCTTATGCATCTTATGATAACCTCTCTGGTCCTAATGGGCCAAAACGATCTCTTCTGCAAAACTCTCTCTCTCTTTTTTTTTTTGTCTAATTCTAATTTTAATTAATTTTATGTTTTATTTCTTGTCCAGAATCATTCTTATAAATTTGACTAGTTCACTCTGCCCCTTAGGCTAAATTAAATTGTATAATGTTTAATGACTCTTAGGTTTTCTATTTCATCTTGTGACAATGTTTTCCTTTTAAAAAAATTCCATTTTATCTAATTTTTAAAAGTTATCAGTACATAGTTTTATATTTCTTTTTATTTTAACATCTCTATTAAATCAGTGTTGTTTTCATTTCCATTTCCAATAAAATTTATGTGTACCTCCACACTGAATTTTTTTTTTTTTACAAACCTTGGCAGAATTTGGGGTATTCATTAATCTTTTCAGTTACTTTTTGTCAATCATATCCAAAAAGTTCAGCACTTATCATCTTTTTGAGCATTTTAGTGAACTCTAAGTGTCAAGTCCAGCAAATAAACAGGGACAACAGAAATATTGTTCAATTGCTTTCCTCATCCCTCCTCTGGCTGTTTCTAAGCTAAATAATATCCAACTGAACACCTCTCTAGTGGAAAGTGAAATACCATATCCTCTAAAAAACAAAAATCATGACTTGAAAGATTTTGTTGCAAAAAAAGTCAATATGTAAAATATGTCAACAATAAAATGATGTGGATGCCTAATACACAGAGGGGAAAATCTTACAGTTCTGGGAAATTTTATGGTACTTAGACTGCAGGTGTCGGAGAACTTGACACTGTCGGAATGGGATTTAAGCGAATAATATTACAATTACAATAACAGCAATAGTTTCCATTTACCAAATATTTATGCCTGCCAGTAACTGAGATTAGTACCATCCATACAGAATACATACATACATACATGTGTATGTACTCTGTATGGGTGGTACACACACACAACACACGCACGTATATATACATGTATATATACGTGCGTGTGTGTATGTGTGGTGTGTTTGAGAGGGAGAGAGATAATGAGAATAACTAACTGAATAGTTACAGAAAATTGGCTGGTCATAATAGTGCTAGTTGATAGGAAATCTACAGTTCAGGTCGACTAAGTAACTTGCTCAAGTGACAAAATTTATATTGTGGTTCGGGGATATAAATACAAATCTTTATAACTCTACAAACCTCACTTCTCACTGTGTTTTGCTCACTTCATTCAAAAAAGATATAAGTGATGAGGATGATAATCTCATTTCATGTTAGGAAAAAGATATAAGTAGAAAAAATAGGAAAGTAAAATTTATGTGTATCTCCACACTTAATTTTTTTATAAATCTTGGCAGAATTTTGGGTAATTTATTAATCTTTATTAATTTACTTAATTATCTTTATTAATCTACTCTCCTCCAGGTACCTTTTATTTTGAATAATGATAAAAACAAATTTTACTAAAGACTTACATCATGCCAGGCCCTCCTCTGAGCAGTAAACATGCATGTCATTCATGTTTTCTTAAAAATAAGCCCATGAGGGAAAACTTCTCTCACCCTCATTTTACAGAAGAAACTAGGGAACAAAAAGGCTAAGTAATGTGCCCAAGCCTGCCCATGTAGCAAGTTACAGTTCTTGTCATTATATCCAAGTGTTTTACTCCAGAGCTGCCATTTTTATTAAATGAGAATGAGGAAGAAGTAGAATATTTGGGGGGAGATCCCTAGTGTCATTCAAAGTAGTTCACTATTTCAAGTTGCAGCTTCTGGGGAACACTGGTTGGAGTGTTGATGTTCTATATAAGTAAAAGGATCTCATGGTCCACTAGAGAATGGTAGGAAGGTTAAATCCAGGTAAACAGGTCCACTTTGCAGCAGGACTTCTCAGAAACTAAAATATATCACCAATTTTATATTACTAAGATAAGGACATAGAGCACAAGGTTTCCTAATCTTCTTTGACCAAGAAATAACTATTGCTTCACAGAACAGCTGTTGACACTTAACAGTCCCCTAAGTGATTTCTCGATGATAATACAGCTAGTTAGAGGTAGACCCAGAGCCAGAACTAAAGATCTGGCACAGATAGTGAGGGATCTCAAAATGTATCCTATGGACAATGCATAACAATTTAAGATTTTCATGAGCAGGAAAAAGTATGGCACATAATGTACTGAAGTGGTGAGATATTAGCAACCTTTACAAATTCAGGAGTGACATGCAAAGCAGCCTGATCTGGGATGGGGTCAGAAGCAAGAATAGAATCAACCATCCAAAATCAAAAGAAAGCCTTGTCTACTGCTAGGAGCCGGTAGTTTTGAGAGACAGAACTTGCTGCCCTACTGGTATTTTAGCTATAATTCTGAAAAAAAAAAAAAAAAAAACTAAGATTGGGCATTATAGCCCCTCTCCAGCCCTACAAACTTATCCTAGGGGACAGTAACCACATAGTTTCTATAAAATTAAATCTAGTCATCATATGAACGTTACTTATAAATGCAGCTAACTTCAATTTCTCCCAAAAAAAAATCCCAGGAAAATCACTGGCAAACCTTTGCATAAATTTTCAGTTTTCATCCCTCATCTCATCCCTGACTGCCTCTTTTTTGAACTCATATGCATGCGTGTGCGCAACTGTGTGTGGTCTATCATTTAGGGGCAAGCACAACTGAGATCTAAAAATACCTATCTTTGACGTGGAGAAATTCCTTCCCATCAGCCTATGGTGAATGCCACTGGTAGTTAGCCACTAAAAGCATTTCTCCTCTGTCATACACAGGCCCTTTTCCTCTATAGTTAGGTGAACTGACCTCACTCCACCCAGTGGAACTGAGCAAGGTAACATATGCCATTCTTTTTTTAAAAAATTTTTTTAGTTATATATGGTCCCAGTATCTTTATTTTGTTTTTTTACTTTTACGTGGTGCTGAGGATTGAACCCAGTGCCTCACACGTGGGAGGCAAGTGCTCTACTGCTGAGCCACACCCCAGCCACCATTCTTGATCCAGGCTCTGCAGAATAATGACTAGCATATCTCCAGATGCCGTCTCCCTTCCAGTCCCTGGGATGCTGATGTTCTGGACAGCACTGGAAGCCATGTGCTGAAGATTCTGAGACTACCTCAAGATAGGTCCATGAATGTCAGAGAAGAAGAGTGGTTGTGCTGACCTAAAGGCCTGTAACCTCAGGACTCATACAAACGAGGAATAACATGTCACTGTTTTAATTCACTCATTATTTTGTGCTAAATTGCCACACCTTGTCTAGCTTAACAGAGAAACAGAATTGACAATTTGAGATAGAATGGGATTGCAACAAAGGCCCAAAACTTTAATATTGGCTCTGTGTCATAATATGGTAGTAAGGAGACAGATGTAGCAAGCTGAAAAGCTGGCAGCCCGTGCCAGAGAATAGCCATTTAATATATCTGAAGCCTACAATTATTCAAAAGGCAATCCAACTATCTAAGAAACTGCAGTTCTGGAGGAAGAGATATCGAAAGGCCATGATGTTCTTGTTCATTCCTTGTTCCTTACTACTTTTTTTGGTGTGACAAGAAAAAAAAAGATTAATCTGGATAAAATTGAACTAGTTTGTAGACAGAAATATCACAAAAATTTGGGACTTCATAGAACTAAAAAATCAGACTGTGTCTCATTCTCAAACAGCAAAACTAAACACAACACTAAAAGGCTTCAAACAGAATAGAATAAAAAAATTTTAAAAAAAATGTTAAAAAAGGCTTTGAACAGTAAAAGTCCATTAAAAATTCCCAAGTGAGGTTGTGACCAAAAAAATACTATAGTGTAGATGGTGCCACCTCTATCACTTCCCCCAATCTATTCTTTCAGATGAACTCAGAGTGGCCACAGGAAAATAAGAAAGAATCTACAAGAAGAAAGGGAAGAAGTAAAGCAGAGTTAGGAACTAACTATGTTTTGAAAAATTGGGGATGTTTTTATTGACTGTCAAACTAACTGGAAGTAATATGTTATAACCTACTAAGTTTCTGAGGGAACTGAATCACTACAGAAACTACAGTCTCCAATAAAAGAGACAAATGATCCGATCACAGTCCCAATAGGCATTTGAAGCAGGTCCTCAAAAAACAAAGCAAACAAAGAAACAAAAACCCACTTCTTCCTTCATTCCCATTCTATCCTTATAGGTTAAACAAAATAACATTGGGGTTCAAACCTTCACCCCTGGGAAGGTGTCTCCAGAAGGTGTCTAACATTGGTTACCTACATCACTACCCACTTCAGATGTACTCAGGGAAGATCATGGTGAAGGGAGAATTTCTTAGAAGATCATGACAGGGGCTACAGAGAACATAAAAAAAAAATGTTGTAGGGGCAATTTTGGAATAAATTGGGGACAAAATACTGTTCCTGGGACAATTTTGCCTCATTTGATTATCTTAGCCACAGACACAAATACAGCAAAGTATTGTTTTTTGAAAAAAAAAAAAAAAAGCCCACATGGTTAAGTCAAATAGATTCTTTTCTCTTAAACAAGATGAATACACATGTATCCCATGTATAATTTAAAATACTGCTACTATAATTGAAAAACTCAAATTTTAGAAACCCTTTAAAATAAGAACAACATTGGGTTACTTAAATCTAATGTCAATGGAAAGCTTTTTTCCTCTCATGGTTTATTTTGTCCCCTATAACCTATTTTGACATACAAAAAACAGTTATAGTTTTAAAATAATGAGATGATATAACTTATTATTGCACTTCCATACCCGTAGATCTCAATAAATCATATAACCACATCATATCATTAGAATTACTAGAATATGTTTTATTCAATAGTTTCTCTTTATGCCAACAATTAATATTGTTTAATCATTTATTTTTGCCACTGAAAAGAAAGATTTTTAAAGTTCGCCATGCCGTAATTATTTCTAAAATTCTAAAGATTAGCAACGTTCCTCTACCACTGGCTTGGCAAGAGTACTATTTCAGTTGGAATTTCTCTCTGTTCAGCCTACCTCCTTCCTCATTTTCTATGAGTAGTCAAAATAGCAGAGTATCACTTTTGGAGTGACATGGCATTTCAGGAAAAGCCCACACGACAACTGTTTAAAATATTCTTTGCAAGCTTCTGACTGAGAAATAAAACACAGGCGATTCGGAGAAAGCTTTAATTGTACTCAGATTCTATAATAGGAGAAGAAAATGAGATGCAGGAATTAAGAAAAATGGGCAGGATTATAAAACCAACATTTCACTGAGCACCTTCTATACACAAAACTCCCGATGGGGCACCCATAAAATCATAAATAGAACCAGAATCCTTGTGAACCAAAAAAAAAAAAAATTGACAAAGCAGGATTCCCCCTTTGATTCAGCCCATGCTGAAACAGAGAAAAGGTTAAAGTTATTTTGAAAAGGAGCTGTCTAAGGCAAAGATAGAGACAGTCACTCTTTGGAGCTGGAGATACTATTTTCCTTTGAGTCTTCTTTTATCCTCAAAAACTCAGCTCACCACTCCTTACCTAGAAGCAGAATTAGACAGATCTAAGACCAACAATGTCCATGAGAGACCAGGCACAAGAAGAGTGCAGCACAGACTTGAAAAGGACTTATGAGCTGCTGGACTTGGGGAGGGAAAGAAAATGGTGAGGAAGCTGAAAGCAGAACATGCATTTGGCCATGAAGTGTATCCCAAGACACTAAGTCAAACTTCCATGAATGGATCTCAGTCAAAGCTAAAGACACTAAAGGTGGCAGTGAAGGGAATACACAGGAGTGAGAATAGATTTGCTGGAAGCTGAAGAAACTGAACACTCTCCTTTCTAGTTGTGACTTCATCATAATAGGTCATTTTTATTACCATCCTACTAGGCTGCACCAAAGGGACTCTGGAACCACCTTGTATAAAGCAATGTTAAATGTGATAAACGCTTAAGAGACTAATTCTCCTCCTCTGGCAGATAGGCAAGTTCAAGGTGAGAGTGAGTATCAAGTTAGGGTTTAGTCTCAGGTCTTTATAAGAGCAAAAGGTAGGAAGTGACTTATATAAGGGCAAAAATTCTTATCCCGGAGAAGTCATCACAAAATAAATAAATAAATGAATGAATTCATACATACAAAATGAGGTTTTCAATGCAAATTCAATGAAAATAAAACCCCATTTTAAGCTGTAAAACTGGAGTCAATAGGAATTAGAAACCAAGTAATGTGAGACATGAAGAATTATCCTGGGGGGAAATTGTATATATAACATAGATACCTTGCATGCATATTATGGGGCTGCCATAGGCTTAGCTGCACCAGCAAGAAAACTTCCAAAATAGATTGCACAAGGTACATGGTATCAGAGATAGAAGTGATTAAGCTATGATGTTCAGATTTGGAGATGTGTACAGGCTTCCTGGATAAGCTATGCTGGGCCATTCAGGCAGAGAGAGAGAGACATGTAAGACAGAAAGACCAGGAAACTGAAAACACGATGATCAAAGGAAACAGAAAATGGATAAGCATCATCATCTGAATATTAAATGCCATAATTTTACTGAAACAAAGGATATGTTAAATAATAAAAGTGGCTTGGGCTATATGGAGTGTGACTGTTTTTGATAAGCAATGAGGAAACTACTAAAGATTTAGAAGGAGAAAAAAAAAACAGGGAGAGTAACATTGTCTGCACTATAGGCTGCCCAGCAGGCCCTGTGCTAGAGAAGTTTTCCTCCAGCTCTTAACAAATGCCTATAATGGCTGCAATATTACATACCACCTCCTGTCCCTAAAAATAAAGGATCAGAGGCTTGAGTGAATTGGGATTGTTTGTGCAACAAAGTGCTCACTATCGTGCTGTTTAGAGGTATTTTTTAAAGCCAACTTAAAAGAAAACTGTCAGCAAACAGCTCCAGAGGAACAAAGTCCTAAATATAACTATGGTCCTTGTTTTAGTCATTTTGAAATTTGTTATATTTAGTGAGATGTTTCAAGTAACACTCTTCTGTGAACAGAAGCAGGGAAGACCCCAAACACAGGCCAGAGAACAATACCATATCAATAGCAAAATACCTTTCCAAACTACACACAAACTTATTTTAGTATATCCCAGAACCAAACTGAAAACTGGCTGCAGTCACCAGCATCCTAACACAAATTTATTCATTTCTTATGGTGCTATTATCCAAAAGGGAAATGATGGGACTTGAGCAGCACACATGCTGAGAGAAGAAAGATATATTGAACATACACCGGTCTGGTATAATTAACAGTCTCAAAATACTTCTGCACTTGAGAAGTGCTTATTTCTTACCTGGAGCCATAATGCATATATTTGATTCCACCACTTTGCCTCTTTTTGCAGCAAGGCTCCTATAACACATAAAATTAAGAACTCCAGAATCCCTATGATAAGGAAATAAACTTTTCCTTCTCAACATCAGCAGTCTTGGTCACCAAAAGAATTTGAATGCAAGCTTTACAAGTCAGTGAGAAAAAGAAGGATGGAAGAACTATCTCCCAGCACAGACTCACATCTGCAAAAGTTGAACAGAGACAGAGAGAGCTTTCTTTTTATCCAACTCTGATGTTGTGTCTCCAAAAGCCTATCATTTATAGGAGAAATATATAGATTTTATCACTTCCTTGAAGGACTGAATGGGAGGGACATGGAATGATCTGGGGACAGGCATAGAAAGTAGGATAAAATAATCCCCTTCTGCTGATGAAAGATCAGGACAGGGTTTAAATGTCACCTTTTTTCCCCTTCTTTGTCTCTAATTTGATATCTAATAGCACAGAGACCCAAGCTGATGCTGGCTAATGACGGATGGGACTGTACAACCATGAGCTTCCAATCCCAATTCTGTTGCTTCCTAACTAAATCTCACTGAACCTTAACTTCCTGACATTTTTTAAAAATTTTATTTATTTTCAGAGACTGTTGAGGAAATTTAAAAATAATGCATGTAAAAATACTGAATATTTTAAAAATACTAGATACTAAAAATATATTCAATGCCTATGTTTCCCTTCAAAATCCTGATACATACTCCTTTTTATAATAAAATGTTTATTGCAAAAACAATAAAAGAAAAATATGACCCATAATCTCCCAACCTTTAATGAATGGCTAAATGTATTTTTATATCTATTTGGTATATGTATATTTTGAAATTTTTCCAAAATGGTATAAAATAAAGCAAGTATTTTTTGTGACTAGTACATTTTAAGATTTAAAAAAAACCCTTAAAATGTTGTAGTTTTTTCATTTACCATTTTGCATCCTTTGCATTCATGCTAAAAGACATTCTTTACTTTGATGTTAGTTAAAAATCTTATCTTCAGGCTCTTTCCTGCTTTCTTTCTTTTTTCCCTTTGATCCATCTGCAATTTATTTTTGTATATAATGTGAAGTAAAGGACTCTTTTTCTTTTCCAGAGAGTTTGCCAGCATTTCCATAATCATTTCTGAAATAATCCTTCCTTTCTTTACTAATTTAAATGCCACTTTTATCATATACCAGAATGGATGCCAAGACGTTTTGCCAACTTTGATAGCCAAATACTACCTATATGGAGCATTCCACGGCCCTGTGCAGGCCCAGTAGGAAAGTGTGCCAACATCCTTCACCAGTAAATATTTTCCATAGCAACAAGATGCCACAAATGTCCCATCCCTGCTCTAGTTGGTTAGTTTCTAGATTTTCTAGCTCAAGTCTACTGTGGCTTTGTGATATATATGTAAAATCTTGCAGGTAGAGTACTCTTTTTTCTTCTTAATCAAATTATTCATGGCCATTTCCTAATGTTTATTACTCCTGATGAGTATCATATTCACTTTATAAGTCTCTTCAAGAATTTTGGTAGGATTGCTTTATAATCATAAATTTACTTTTAAAATATTAAAAGAAATGCCATCTTTACAATAATGAGTCCTTCTAGATAGAAATATAAGTAGTTCGATTAAGTCACACATTCTCTCAATTCAAAAAATGTGTGTATTTGTATTCATACATTTACATACACACTCATGTATGTTTTTGTTATATGCTTAACACGTTTTTGTAAAGTTTGTTCCAAATACATTTTGTAAAGTTTGTTCCAAATACACGTTATGTTATTTGTTGCTATTATGAGTGGAGATATTTGACCTTTGAAGGTGGTAGTCCAAAATACCTTAACAAGCTAAAATTGACACTATCCAGAAAAATGTTACACACAAGTTTGTATTTGACCTTAGAAATCCACTGGCATTAACTCTTTTCATGAACTAACCAAGAGTCCACATACCTGAGGCAAAAAAATATGAAACAAGCAACAAAAAAGTATGTAAAATATTAAAATATTTTCTAAGGTAATGTGTACTGCCAAGTCCTGACATACATTTTCCTAAGACATACTCTTCAACTCATTTGTCTACTCTATTAAATTTGTCTCTCATTAGTATTTTATTTTAAAAATTAGTTTCCTCATATTGTTTCAGAAGTATTATCTAAATTTGAGTATTGAGTACATAGTTTCTTTTCTCTCTTTTTTAACAAAATAAGCATAGGTCTGAAATCTGCCTATTAATTGTAATTTTGTCATATGTCACACATTATAATATTTTTCCTATCACTGGCACTATGTTCTTAATTGTCAGTAATTACAGTTTTGATTTCCTTTTGATCCAAAAATTTAGAAAAGTGGTTTTCCTTTTATGTCTCTAGTAATTTCCTTATTTAAAAGCTTTGTTATTAATTTATACTGTATTGCTTTGTGGTCAGATAATGTAAACTGTTCTCTTTCTAGTTTGAGATATTTATTTAACCATATTAATGATATCCTCAACATTTTTTCCCAAACCATTTGTCAAAGGCTTAGAATAACTGTATACCTAACACAATTAGTCTTCTTCTGCAGAAGTTTTGCTTCATAAATATGAAGAGACAGCTTTCCAGAACTCCAGAGTATTAGAAGTAAAGACACTTTGGAAGCCCCAACACTAATTGCTCTTTCCTTCCAGATCATGATGCAGTTTTACAAATGATGAGCTTGTTTAAAGAATGAAAAGAAAAAAGCCCTCTGAGAGCATATAGATCATATAGAGTTTCCCAGAATGGTGGTAAACGCCTACATATGAACAGATTCCAATATACCAAGTATGCTGCTGCCCCTTCTCCTTTGTGAGGTCAGTACCTGGATGGCACTTGGGTCAGGAGAGTCAAGGACAGCTGCATTAGAGGCAAAGGAAAAGCCAGCCCAGGCCACCCCGCACCCAGGAATCAATGCATCCTCCATCTCTGTACAGCCTATTCTCTTTTGTTTAATATTATACCCTGCACAAACTTATGGCAAATCTAAAGCAAATAATGTCTTGGTCTCCATTTTGCTAATTTAAATCACCTAACAACAAAGATACAATTTAATAAATGTTATTCCATTTAATGTTATTTTTTGTGTTGGTTTTGGTAAATGGAGTACCCCAACTGCGTTTTTTTTTTTTTTTTTTTTTTTTTTTTCCTTTTAATTTATTTATTTATTTTTTTTTTTTATTTTTTTTTTTTTTTTTATTGTTGGTCATTCAAAACATTACATAGTTCCTCATACATCATATTTCACAGTTTGATTCAAATGAGTTATGAACTCCCAATTTTATCCCGTATACAGATTGCTGTATCACATCAGTTACCCTTCCATTGATTGACATATTGCCTTTCTAGTGTCTGATGTATTCTGCTGTCTGTATTATTCTCTACTATCCCCCCTCCCCTCCCCTCCCCTCCCCTTTTCTCTCTCTACCCCTTCTACTGTAAATCACTTCTTCCATTTGAATTATCTTGTCTTACCCCTCCTTTCCTCTTATATGTCATTTTGTATAACCCTGAGGATCGCCTTCCATTTCCATGCGATTCCCCTTCTCGTTTCCTTTCCCTCCCACCTCTCAACCCTGTTAATGAAAATCTTCGTCTCAAGCTCTTCGTCCCTACCCTGTCCTTGTTTCCTCCCCTTATATCAGAGGAGTCATTTGGTATTTGTTTTTTAAAGATTGACTAGCTTCACTTAGCATAATCTGCTCTAATGCCATCCATTTCCCTCCAAATTCTATGATTTTATCATTTTTAAATGCAGAGTAATACTCCATTGTGTATAAATGCCACATTTTTTTAATCCATTCATCTATTGGAGGGCATCTAGGCTGATTCCACAATCTTGCTATCGTGAATTGTGCTGCTATGAACATCGATGTAGCAGTGTCCCTGTAGCATGCTCTTATTAGGTCTTTAGGGAATAGACCGAGAAGGGGAATAGCTGGATCAAATGGTGGTTCCATTCCCAGCTTTCCAAGAAATCTCCATACTGCTTTCCAAATTGGCTGCACCAATTTGCAGTCCCACCAGCAATGAACAAGAGTGCCCTTTTCCCCACATCCTCTCCAGCACTTATTGTTGTTTGACTTCCTAATGGCTGCCAATCTTACTGGAGTGAGATGGTATCTTAGGGTAGTTTTGATTTGCATTTCTCTGACTGCTAGCGATGGTGAGCATTTTTTCATGTACTTATTGATTGATTGTATGTCCTCTTCTGAGAAGTGTCTGTTCAGGTCCTTTGCCCATTTATTGATTGGGTTACTTGTTGTCTTATTGTCTAATTTTTTGAGTTCTTTGTATATTCTGGTTATTAGGGCTCTATCTGAAGTGTGTGGAGTAAAGATTTGTTCCCAGGATGTAGGCTCCCTGTTTATCTCTCTTATTGTTTCTTTTGCTGAGAAAAAACTTTTTAGTTTGAGTAAGTCCCATTTGTTGATTCTAGTTGTTAACTCTTGCGCTATGGGTGTCCTATTGAGGAATTTGGAGCCTGCTCCCACAGTATGTAGATCATAACCAACTTTTTCTTCTATCAGATGCCGTGTCTCTGATTTAATATCAAGCTCCTTGATCCATTTTGAGTTAACTTTTGTGCAAGGCGAGAGATAGGGCCTTAGAAGATGGAAAAATATACCCTGCTCATGGATAGGCAGATCCAACATCATCAAAATGGCGATATTACCAAAAGTTCTCTATAAGTTCAATGCAATGCCAATCAAAATCCCAGCTGCATTTCTTGTAGAAATAGATAAAAGAATCATGAAATTCATATGGAATAATAAAAGACCCAGAATAGCAAAAACAATACTAAGCAGGAAGTGTGAATCAGGCGGTATAGCGATACCAGACTTCAAACTATACTACAGAGCAATAGTAACGAAAACAGCATGGTACTGGTACCAAAACAGGCGGGTGGACCAATGGTATAGAATAGAGGACACAGTAACCAATCCACAAAACTACAACTATCTTATATTTGATAAAGGGGCTAAAAGCATGCAATGGAGGAAGGATAGCATCTTCAACAAATGGTGCTGGGAAAACTGGAAATCCATTTGCATCAAAATGAATCTGAATCCCTATCCCAACTGCGTTTTAACTGTAGGTATTTCTGTAAATTATTTAAAATACATTCATCTCTTCCTTACTTAATGCTTTTTGTCTTACATACCATGAGTTGTTATATAATATTCCCTTTTGACTATATACGAGTTAGAATATATTTTAACCCATTATTGGATTTTAACCTTGCTGGGTCATTTAAAAAAAAAAAAAAAACCTAATCTGAGAGACTCTAGTTTTCAAAGAAGAAATGTGACACATTTGTACTTATTCATATAAGTAAATGTCTCATTTTACTTAGGGACTAGCAGACTATAGCAAGACTAAAATGAGTTACTTCATTCATTTACACCAGGAGGGAGAAGCATGAGGGATTTTGCTCCCAATGGTGGTTTTCTTGGATAAGAGTCAGCTGCAAGACCCAAATCCAGGGGTGTTCCAGGAAATTCAGATTGATCCATCAGGAATTCTTCAGATCTCTTACATCTGCTTTCAAAACCATATGTGAAAAAAAAATAACAACAACAGAGAACTTATCATTATTTGCCACGAAGTGCTGTAAGCCCCAGAAAAATAACTGTCTTATGAAGGAAGACAGCATCGGGGGAAAAAATTTAGTCCCCTTGTAGTATGTTCTGAAAGTAAGACAGAAATGGACTCAAGGTCACTCTCCTTGAACTTAAAGTTCTGCGTGTGAAGCTAGGTTTTGTGTGTGTGAGTCAATAAAACTTAACTGGTGGACTCCCCGATTCTTTACCTCAGATTTCTGATGTAGGACAAGAGGCTACCCAAACACAAAATAGTGAAATGCATTCAAAGATCTGTGAGTGATTAGTATTGATTTCCCTAAGAAGATGCTCACAAAATAAACAGGTTTTTCATTGGAAGACAAAAAAGTTGTTTCCCTGTATACATGACTATGAGACCTGTTTGCTACACCAGGCAAATGTAGTTGTTTGCTTTAACTAACAAAAATAGAAACCAAACAGTGACTGCAACAGGAGATACTGCTTCCACAGTTTTAATTTATACTTATATAAACTGACAATATAAACAACATAAACTAATGATATACTAAAAACAATGTAGCTCTCTATTAATTTCTTAAGTACATTTTCTATTATTCACACCATCAAATTTTTGAGTGGTGGACTTTGCAAAGCATTACTAACAGTATTACTAAAGAGAGAAGCCATTTATAAGTCATACATTTCAAAAGCTGCTCCTTGACAAAAAGAAAAAAAAACAGATCCCTATGTATTATAAAAATAATGAAGTCTAGATAGACATATTTTGAAAAATAACTTTTGGTTTTATTTCACTAGGTATTTGAATAAAACTGATGAGCCCATAAATCAAATAACCAATTAGAGCTTTAGATAAAATTGAGTTAAGAGAAGGCTTTCCACATTTAGTTCTACTAAAAACAACACAGATATCATTTAATAAAAACAAGTTTCCTTTGCTATCTGCTTTATTGCTTCAATTTCTCAGACATATTGAAGGGAAGGCATTTTGTCTTGTTTTGGTATGGGCTATGTTTTCATAAAATTCATGTTTATGCCAAAATAGACACTATGCATACACATAAACATATTTATATGCATATAAACACACATGCGTAAATAAATACATATCTACAGTTAGGGCGGTGTGTGTGTGTATAATTTCATTTTATCCTAGCCAAAAACATAAATTTGACTTTTTTGACTAATTATTTCCAATGTGAAATTAACCTATTCTCAGATATTTTTACTTGGCATTATTAAAGATACTGTAATATGATCAGCGATTAACTGAAACAAAATACATTTATTTTATAAATATACACAAACATAAAATAAATACATGGTTTATTAAATATAATATAAATACACAAATACATAAATATGTATACAATATGCACTAAGTAATTTACTCTTTCAGAGATTGAGCTGTGGCATTTGCTTACACTGAAAGAAAATTTTTATGTGTGTTGACATTTTTACAGGTGAAACCCCTCTGATTTGTCACCTGCCAGTTACTTTAATCTCTTACATTTTCCTAAATCTGCATGAAATCATTCAGTCACATTTGTTAGTCCCTGGGTACTGTCAGCATGGAGTTCCCTTGATAGAGTGGCACCTGATTGAGCTTCTTTGTTTATTAGGGCTTTCTTTTTTGCTGCTTCAAAACCTTAGAAGCACTTCATTTTGCTGACTAACCATTTAAAGCATCATCTATTTTCAAGTCTCCAGATTCACTAGTTTTGATCCACCTTCTGAGGAATCTGAGACCTCCTCAGGTTTTCTGGAATGCAAGTTAAGTATTTCTCAAGGTGTAAAATTGAACCACTTCCATGTTCCCTTGCCTATTTAAAGGACCAGGATCTACTTAAAATCTTAAAGGAAAAATATGAAAAACAAAATTATTCTCTTTATATGAGTAACTGTAAATTTTTAAATGCTGAAATGTAATCGCATCTCAGTGAACTATCGTTACACCATTATTATCTCTGGAGTACAAAACACAAGAGATAAATCAGGATAGCTGCTCATTCTCTGTCCCTCTCTACATGCACGCACACACACACACACACACACACACACCACAAAGACATACACATAGTCTGTCTAATTTACAGAAAGAACAGAGTATGCCTGAGCTCTAGAGACTGATATTTAAATTTCAAATTATACTAAACACATTCACCACATTCACCCTGTTAAGAGGACTTTAAGACTTACAAAAAAAATATTATCTTTATTAAGCCTATGCTTCCTCAAATCAAGTGTTGTAAATGTGAAAAATGAGTACACTGTCCATTTTTAATGGGAAAGAAAATAAACAGATCTTCCAGAATAAATGAGTAATCTATGGGGTTAATAAACACTATTAAGTGGTAAAATACCTGCAGCATTTTGTGAGTAAAACTTGAGCTTATTTTTAAAGAAAACCAATTTTTAGTTGCTACAGACTAAAGTGTGTGTGCCTCCAAATCCCTATGTTGAAATCCTAGCCCCCAGTGTGAAGGCATTAGGAGGCATCTATGAACAAGGAAGCAGGCCCTTGCCAAAATTTAACCATGCTGGCACCTGGATCTTGGGTTTCCAGCCTCCAGATCTGTGGGAAATAAATTTCTCTTGTTTATAAGCCATCCAGTTAATGGTATTTTATTTTTATAGCAGCCTAATCTGACTAGGACATCAATGTTTTTAAGGGGAAAAGCCTATGATTATTGATGAAATAAAGTAACTCTAAAAGTAGAAGTACGAGATTAGAGATGAACAAAGGGTTGACCCACAGATTATAATTAATTAGATGTTCACCCAGTCATCTCTGCATGCTTTTTCTTAATTCAAGAAAAGGAAAGGGAGCATCACAGTAGTGTTACAGTTAATAGAAGGAAGCCAGCATCAATATGGTGCAAGAATTAGTTCATGAATGCCAGCCTCGTAAAGCAATAGAAATATACACTAATCAATTCAATAATTAGACAGAAAATGAAATGTGCATCGATTCAGTGTGCCAGCAATCCCAATATACCAAAGATGATGAATCAAAGCTTTCTACTTATGAATCATGAAAAAGTATACATTCATTCTATGGAATCAAAATTATGGCATTGGGGAAAAATTAGTAATTTTTAAATATTATTTATATCTTGGATACAGAACTATTATAAATGTATACATTTCATATATTATTTAGGAAGAAAGACTATTTCTACTTCTACACTGTACTTATTTTGATAAAGTTTGTAAGCAAGCACAGTATCTGCCTCTCTGTTTCCTGCTGTTTGCTGGCCCAGGCAACATGGATGGCATGTTCTAATCACACGCACACAGAGGCCTGCCACCCCTCCCACACCTACCCCCCAGGGTCTTACTTATTAGGCCACCTTTTCCTTAGGCTCATTCCCAATCCTCCCTTGCTCTTCCAGTACCACAACTCTGGTCCAGGAGAGTTAGAGAGCTCTCTCGGCCCCTTCTTTGAAAACACCCACCTAACTGAACTATAACACTCAATATCAATAATCAAAACATTGTTTTCATGTTGCCTATTCTGTTTTATTAATTTATTCTTTTTAGCTATTCATGACAATAGAATCTATTTTGATATATATTCTACAAATAAAGAGTATAACTTATTCTAATTAGGATCCCAGTGTTGTGGAAATACACAATGTTGAGATTCGCTGTGATGTATTCATATAGGTACAAAGGAAAGTTATGTCAGATTCATTCTAATGTCTTTCTCACCTCACCTCCCTTCCCTTCATTCCCCTTTGTTTAATCCAATGAACTTCTATTCTCCGTCACCTCTTGTTATGTGGTAGCATCCACCTATCAGAGAGACAATGCAAACTTTGGTTTTGGAGGATTGGCTTATTTCAGTTAGCATGATAGACTCCAGATCCATCCATTTACCAGCAAATGTCCTGAAGTCATTCATCTTCTTGCCTACTCTGTTTCACAAAAAAACTATTACTTGTTTTATGGGGGTTGAACTTTTGGAGTTCTTTGTGTGTCCTAGAGATATTAATGCTCTCTCCGAAGAGCAGGTGGTAAAGATTTTCTCCCATTCTGTAGGCTCTCTGTTCATGATCTTGATTGTTTCCTTTGCTATGAAGAAGCATTTTAGTTTGATGCCACCCCATTTACTGATTTTTGACTTTACTTCTTGTGCTTTAGGAGTTTTATTTAGGAAGCCCATTCTTGAGCGTACATGATGGAGAGTTAGGCCTACTTTTTCTTCTAGTAGGTACAGGGTCTCTAATCTAATGCCAGGGTCCTTGATCCACTTTGAATTGAGTTTTGTGCAGGGTGAGATATAGGAGTTCAATTTCAATCTACTACATATGGACTTCCAGTTTTCCAGCAACATCTGTTGAAGAGGCTATCTTTTCTCCAATATTTGTTTATGGCGCCTTTGTCTATATGATGGTTTGTCTCTGTATCTTCTATTCTGTCCATTGTTCTTCAATCCTATTTTTGTGACAATACCATGCCATTTTTGTTACCTTAGCTCTGTAGTGTATGTAATCTGAGTTCTAGTATTGTGATGCTTCCTGCATTACTTTTCTCATTAAGGATTGATTTAGCTATTCTGGGAACCAACCTAGGTTCCCCTCAACAGATGAATGGATGAAGAAAATGTGATATATATACACAATGGAATATTACTCAGCCATAAAAAAGAACAAAATTATGACACTTGCTGGTAAATGGATGGAACTGGAGAATATCATGCTAAGTGAAATAAGCCAGTCCCCAAAACCAAAGGCCTAATGTCCTCTCTGATATGCGGATGCTAACCCATAACAAAGGAGGGTAGGGAAGGGGAAGTATGGCAGTTCACTGGATTAGACAAAGGGGAATGAAGGGAAGGGAGGAAGATGGGTATAGGAAAAACACTAGAATGAATCAGACATACTTTCCTATGCTCATATATGAATACATGACCAATGTAACTCCACATCATGTTCAGCCAACCAATGGGATTTAAATTGTAATGGGTTACACTCCATGTAAGTATATGTCAAAATACACCTTACTGTTATAAATATCTAAAAAACAACAAATTTTAAAAACTATTACATGACAACTGGCATAACATATTAATTGTATAATTATTATTTCCATAAACATTATTTCATTTCATCTTCAAAAAATGACATGAGGATTAGCATTAGAGGACAGATATTGATGCCTGCTCTATAGCTGAGGAAATGGATATGATAGGGCCACATAGCTGTAGGGCAGCGACAAGTCAGGCCAGGACTTCAGCTTCTCACCTCGGGGCTCTAAGTTGTAGTTCAGGCTAGTGTGAAAACAGTTCCACATTAAGGCTTGAGCTGATTAAGAGAGATGGCTAAATTGTAAGACCCACTTACTCCTCAGCCAGGGCTCAAGGGCAGAGTACTATCTGAGACACTGGTGGTGGTCCACCCAAGGGGAAAGGCAAAGGACAACTTATTAAGTGCTTGTTTTATGCCAAGTACCTTACATAAATTATCTCATTATTCTCCCAAACAACCTTATGAAGTAGGTTTTATCAGTTACTTTTGCAGATTAGGAAAATACATCTCTTAAGAGGTTAGTTAAGTGATCTTGTTCAAGGCTACACAGCTAATAAATAGGGTAAGATAATAGTCAAAAGCATGTAAGCCTGTCTGAACTGGATGCTTATCTTCTTTTTCTGGAATACTTCTGCTTCTACTAGACACGCTACAGAGTGAGTAGAGGAGAAACACATATGAATGCACATGCACCCACACTCACACACTTACACATACCCATACTACCAATAAACCATAAAATATCTGTATGTTTATATATGATCATATATAGCATATTGATATGATTAAAACATACATATGTATGGTTTAATAAATAACAAAGAATGTTCATTCAAAGTAAAAGAAATACATCTAAGAGGGAATTAGTTACATTTTAATTCCATTCTTTGATTTTAATAATTAACTTTTTTAGCTTTGTGTTACGAATTTTTTAATCTGTTGTTTTTGGTATACATGACAGGAGAGTATATTTTGACATATTACGCACACATGGACTATAACTTATTCTAATTAGAATCCCATTCTTATGGTTGTACATGATATGGAGTTTCACTAGTGTGCATTCATATATGAACACAGGAAAGTTATGTCCAATCCATTCTAGAATTAATAATTATTTGTACATTTGCTATATTCTAAATTATCTTACAACATGAATAACATGAATAAATTAATGCCTCCCACATTACTTTGGAAGTAGTCAGGTTAACTATCTAATTATAGAGTTCTTTTCACATTTCTAAATATATCAAGATCAACAGAAAAGAAATTGAGTCACAAGTATAAGTTCACTATTTCTCTTTAAAATTTAGCATATCTTAAATGCCAGAAACACACACACACACACACACACACACACACATTATCCTCTTTTTTATTTTTCCAAAACAAATGAAATTTCAAGGTAAACTGAAAAATGTCAGTGATTAGCAAAGAAGGGTTCCCTCAGGAGTTCAGGTTTTGGAGTGTTCCTTTCAAGGCTCCTTGGGTTTCACCTGGTATCAAGGGAAGCAGCATTGCAAATGTGGCATTTACACCTCATTTCCTGCAATGGAATCTCTAATCTACTATGAAATACTATTAAAGTAGAAAAATGTCTTCAATATTCAAACAAAACAAAGTTCATCAGGATCTTTGAGGTACATGGACACAAAGATAAACAGAATAGCTCTTAATATCATTGTTAGGATCCTCTAAATACACATATTTTTCTATAATAATTACCCTAGAAGAGTGACACTGTAACTATTGTCCATTTTACAGATGAATGAGTGAACTGAGACACAGAGAAACATACTTAAGATATCCCTTTTATATAACATATACCATAGGTCCTCACTAAAAAAGTCTTTGAAATTATAGGACTTCACATAAATCATAACTTGGAATTTAATACATGAGCAAACATACTTTTTCTTACAAAAAGTAACATGCTCATTGGTGCTCAGCTGGAGAGCACTACAACTGCAAATAAAAAAAAAATCAAGTCTATTTACTCCAACTCATTCAAGTTTTGAATCTGTCTCAAGACAAATGCCTTTGCAAATATGCAATTTATAGTTTGTTCAAGTACACTCCTAAGGACAGAGAAATCAGTTATATGGTTTCTCTTTTGATTGCTTGTTCAAAATGTCTTGTTCTCCTTATAACCTCCAACAGCTAGCTACTATCATAACATCACCATTATGGCCACCCACACCACTGACACAGGGAAGTCTGCCAGAAGCTTCCCAGCTGGTCAGAAAAGCTTTTTTCTCTGGCTTTGGTAGATCATAGACCTCCAAAGGAACTAGAACTACTTTGGACCCAGGTTGGTGTTTTAAATTTTTCAGAAAATAATTATACCAGCAATATCTTTTTAAACTTCCATCAAAACACTTGCAACCATTCAATACTGGCCCTAGGAATGGGAAGAGGTACCCATATTAAGCAAATCAAAACCTCTTAAGGATCAAAACTTCTATTTAGCAGCTGAAATGATCTTGAGACAATAGGAAACCCACACCTGGAAAACAGTCTGCTCTTGCCTTACCAGCTCTCTGCTGTGGTTCAATCATTGCTCTGCCTATCTTGGTTCTCAGGACTGAGAAGCCCTCTGAAGAATAGCAGGGCAAGCTCCTGCTTCGGATGGTTCATTGGTATCCATGTAATTCATTCTGCCTGGAAAGTCTGGTATTCTCACAGCTCCCAATCACTGTGCTCAATCTCCTTAGCTCAGTAGCTTTCACCTCGTCTGCACCTTGGAATCAATCACCTGGGAAACATTAAGAAATACTCATGCCTGGGCCTCATCAAATACAGAATCACAATTGGTTGAGTGTATGTTGCCTTATAGGACAGGTGAGGCTCATTCAGAGTCCAAGAATACCTCATTTATAGTGAGAAAATAACAGATTAAAGAAGATCACCACTGTCACTGCAGGTTACAATTCAATTTCAATTGGAAAAGTCCCAAAGTTGGCTTAAGATCTGCCTTTTCCTCAAGACTCTCGGGGAACAGCAATAGAGAGCACTATTACTTCAGTCTCCATATTAAAGGAAGAAAATGACCAATGTCAAAGAATTCTGTTCTTGCCCATTACAGGTAAACTAGTTTAGAACATTGATATATATACACACACACACACACACACACACACACACACACACAATATATATATAGTGTGTACATACACACACACACACACACACACACACACACCCATAATATCACATTAGAGAAATTGATTTATTGTTCTTAAACCATTTCAGATACTTTACAGACACAAATCCCTAATTGATTTCATAATTATTTAAAAAGATATGAGACATGAGAATATGAGTAGCCGTGACAGATTGCAGCAATTAATAACAGAGCCATTTTTTCCCTCTATTGTGTCTGCTATAGTGCTTTCAGGGAAATTAGTTCCCATTGTTTGTTTGGGGTTTTGTTGCACAATTCCTAATATGTTCCAATACATGTATTATAATAGACATAATTTATACATACCAAAATAGGCTATCATAACAATACTAGAATCAATGAGATAAATATATACACAAAAAGATTCTTCATCACAAGCACTTATTTAGTTAACTCACTAAACTAGAATTTTAGGAGGAAAATTTATTTTAAAAAGTTATTTAACTTCCTATGAACATTAATTTTTAAAAGCAAACAATCGGTTGATAGATGCCTGCTACAGAAAAGAAACAAAAACAGAATCTCCTGTACTTAAATATCCACATTAAAGTTATTTTTGCAGGGGAAAAATGTACACGTACATATTGTTAAACTGAAATCCATACCTTGATTATTGCTGCAGAACAACTGGCAACGTTTGTTTAGCAAATTTCATGCCAAGCTTCTGAAGTATGCACTCTACCCTTGTCCACACATAATTCAATATAAACACTTTTCTTCTGACAGACATTTTGAAAGATCAAAGTACAGAACAAAGGCAAAGAGTGACATGAAGCGCAAGTTCTGGACCATTGAGATGAATGGATGGATTAGCCAGAAAATTCACGATGACACCTCAGACCTGCAGAAGTGGTTCTGTTTATGTGATTATAATTTCAATGCTTAAGAGACCCAAACCTCTAAACAGCCATTTTCCTCTATGCTCCTTCAGGAAACTCTGCAATCTTTCAACAAGTCCATACATCAGTGCCAATCAGTGCAATTCACCTGACATCTCATTATAGGTTTTAAGCAACTGGATGTCATCAAAAGAGGACAAATAGTTCATTACACCAACCATTGTGGACCAAAGAGAACTCTTATGCAAAAATGCATCAAACTAAATCCAGTATATTGCCTGCAAGGGCTAGATAAAAATCCAATAAAATAACCTTGTTGTAGAATATACTCCTCATAGAGAGCACAATGATCCAAGTGCCTCACACCTACAATTTGCAGACTTACATTATAAGAAGCAGTGTTCAGCATGTGTGTGTGTGTATATATATATCTTTATGCATATATAGTTGAAATAGAGAAAGAGATTAGGAATGAAGTTTTAACTACACAGACTTCTCTGATCTAGGAGTAGAAAAAAAGGAGAATGTTTGGGTTCACTAGCTGGAGTTCAGTGTTTTCAGCAATTTCCAGCCACCCCCTAAATTAATGTTTTCAGCAGTGTCGTATACCATCATGTTGATTTTAGAATATGGCAAAACATCAAAATCCTGGCCAATGTTACTCCTTTCACTGCTAGCCTGAAAGGATATGCAATTAATTATATCACAGATTTATGGGATTCTAACTAGAACCACACTGACGGGCTTGCTAGTGAGTCCAGGAAGAAGGTAACCCACTTGGGGGCTGGAAGAACCTATAGGAACACATGCACAGTGATTTGCAGGAATAAATTTACTTTCTTAATAACTTGTGCACCACCAGTCTGTTAAAATTCAGCCTCCCCACCCCCTTGGATTATCATTATTTCCATTGACCAATTATGTTTGTAGCTATGGAATAAAAGAGAGAGAGACTGAAAAAAAGCAAGTCTTAAAAATCCTTTAAAAAAAAAAAACACCTCTTCTTGAATATTCTTTGAACCTACCAAAAAAAAAATTATTGCATTGGCAGGTGGTGGAAAAGTTGACCTTATAATCCCTTCCTACCTGAGAGTGATTTAGAGATTCCCTATAAACCCTTTTTTTCCCTCCTGAGCAGCAGTTACACTGATGCAAACAATCCCACTTGGGGGCGGTGACCGAAACAGGCGCACTGAATGGCATACTTCCACAGTCTCTCCTTGATGGACCATGAAACACTTTTCAGAAGTTGTTCTGCATCATTCTGAAATGATGTTTAGAATAACAATGCTAGCTGTCTTGAGTCCCTTGGCTTCAGGTACAGCCTCCTTTTCTGCAAAATCCACAGAGTAGAAATTGGGGAAAACTTATTTGACACATAATGAGAAATGCCACTGAGAGAGTCAGTAAGTCAATAAAGACCAAAAGCTCAAGATAAAGTTTTCTCAAGATTTCTACATAAGGACACAAATTTACAAACATTTAAGTGAGAAAAAAAAGTATGAAAAACAGAAAGGGAAAGGAAGAGAGATGAAAAAAATTGACTAGATCTAAAAGTGAACCAAAAGGTTCATTTTCAGAAACACAGAAGCATATTATGACAATATTTAAGTACTATTATAAAAAAACAAAGACATAGGTTGTTAATTACTTTTTTCTTTGAATTCACTAGAGGTTTTTACACTTTAAAACATTTCAAAGCGTAAAAACTTGTTTACACAAGCAGCATTTTACTCTTGGACTGTGACACTGAGACAGAACAGACTCAAAATTATTCATCAGCAACAACTCGGGATTTAATTTCATTTCTAATTTAGAAAAACAGAACTATAACATGATTCTTCCATTTCTTTATAGTCACAGGTACAAAAAGTTTAGGAGTACCTTTCATTTTAAACACAGAAATGATACCGAAGTAGAACAAAGGGAAGAAAATTAAGAAAAGCCCTCATTGCATGGTATTTAAATAGTGTGAAAGCAGTTAGCCAGGTGGTAGAGTTTCAAGGGCTGAAAAAATGGATTTAGTAGATTTTTAAACATTAGCAGATGGAATAAAAAATAATTTATAATCACTGTGTCTAAATACCGGTAAGGATTTTTGTCAGCAATGTATTTAAGGACAAGGCTGTGGCCATTATACCCCTTACTCCTGCCCACGGCTGCTGTGGATGGCATTTTCCTTCTTAACTTGGCCGGTGGTTGTGGAAGAATTTCTGTACCCAGTTTTGCTGCCCTGAGTGTGTTTGTGAAAGCTGGACATGTTTATTCTACTTCTCTAGCATAACCCAGTGGATCCTTGTGAAACCCAGATAGTGGAGAGGTGAGTGTTTCAACCAGCACAGACAGCACAGGAAAGGAATTGAACTGGTGACCTCTTCCCATAAAATTAATTTAAACTCTTTTTTTTTTTCCTCTTAGGAAATAAAGCACAGTTTAACAAAAGAACATGTTTTGTTTTACAAACACTGAGTCTATAGGAAAGGCAAAGCTCTCATCGATGGAACTGCAGTCCAGAAATAGAACCCTGTGTTTGACCATTTGATCTGTGGCATTAGTGACACTGCAGATCACTGGGTAGTCAGGGATACTTGGTTAACCCAATGAAAAACAAAAATCAAACTGGATCCCTATCTCGTGCTTCACACAAAAAAATTCCAGGTGAATTAACAGGTAAAATGTAATTGGTAGCTTGAATTTTAGAAAGAAATGTAGGGGGATATCTTTATGGTGTTTCATAGGAAAGAACTTTTTAAACAATACATAAAAGAGTGTTAACTGTCAAACAAAAATAACAATAAATTTCAATCCATCAAACTTTAAAACTCCCATTATCAAAGGACAGTAAAAGAAAGTAAAAAAAAAAAAAAAAAAAAAAAGGATCTATGATCTGGGAAAATTTACACAGGATTAGTATTAGAATATTTTAACAATTTCTATGAAGTCAACAAGAGATAGAAGCAATCCCAAAGAAAAATAGACAAAAGAGGTATTTCTCATAAAAAGAAACATTATTCTGGGGGAATAAAAACATAAAAATATACTCAAGCTCATGAGTATAACTAGGGAAGTGAAAATTAAGATCACATAAGCATTGTCTGGATGACAAAAATTAAGAAATCTGAGCTGGTTGCGGTGTGGCGTAGGCCTCTATTCCCAGCAGCTCTGGAAACTGAGGCAGGAGGATCGTGAGTTCAAAGTCAGTCTCAGCAAAAGCAAGGTGTTAAGCAACCCAGTGAGAGACCCTGTCTCTAAATAAAAAAATATAAAATAGGGCTAACGACGTGGCTCAGTAGTCAAGTACCGCTGAATTTAATCCCCAGTATCCTTCCCCCCAAAAATCTGAATATTTAAGAGTTGGTAAAGATGGAGCAACAGGAACTCTCACACAATGCTAATGGGGGGGTATAAATTGGCTTTCCCATTTAAAAAATAATTTGGAATTATTAAACTGAATATGTATCTACCCTATGACTCAGTAATTCCACTTCCAATATGCCTCAAGGGAAAACGCCATCTGTACCAGAAATACACAGAAGCATATTCAAAAGAGTATTGTTGGCCTAATAGCAAAAATCTAAAACACGATGTAAACACCTGTTGAGGAAAAAACTAGATAAGCAAATGTGACTGATTCAATTAGTGGAATGCTAAAGTGCAGTAAAAGGTGAATCAATTCCAGCCATACATAATGCCCTGTGAATGAATTTAGAAACAAAAAATTCAATGAAAAAAGCACCTTATCATGCCATGTTTACAAGGCTCCCAAATCAGCCAAGAAGGTTCCTGGCCAAACGTAGCTGAAAGGCCAGACACGTGGAAAAGTAGGCACAAGTCTATGTGGTTTTTTGTGTTGTTTTTTTTTTTTTTTTGGCGGGGGGGGGGCACAGAAACCTTCTTATGATGTAAACTCTAAGTCTTACATCCTAGAACATTTGCTGTGTGATTCAAAAACCTCAATTCCCAAGGTCCTAGATTATGTTATCCCATTATTTTCATTTTGAACCTGCAGGACTCTGCCAGCTAATAACTGACTGTAATGGAACCACTGCCTCCTGAGCCACTTGGTTGAGGATTTGTCAGTTTCTGAATATGCTTTGCTTACAATTAATTCTGCAAAGCAACATCACCCTATGATCAGTTTTTGTCCACCTCATTTCTACATAACATGCAAAGCAACAAAAATTAATGAGATTAAAGGAAGAATTAAAGAACTAAATTACAGTAGTGGGAAAGGAGAGTGGGAATACTAATCTGCCATTCTGTTTTTCAACCCTACTCTATGTTTCCTGGTTGCTTTGAGTGCTGAAAACAAAACAAAACAACAACAACAAAAAAAAAAAAAACACTTTTTTTTAACAGGAAAAGTTGACAGAAAAAAATTAAAAACAGTACAAAAGTGGGGAAACAACTAATATATAAGCCAATATGTTATATTCATTTCATCTGTAACTCTATTTGGAAGTGACTATTATCATTCGCATGTTAAAAATTAGGAAGTGGAGTATTTTGTCCTAGGAAAAGGTTAGGTTTATTTGCTTCTGTATGAAAATCAGACCTCAGAGTAGGGCATTTCATTGCTATTCATTCCTTTGATTGCATTTCCTCTTCCTAGACTAAGCATTCCTGGAGAAAGATCAAATAATTCTGCAGGGATTCAGCACAAATCCATGGGATAGTTACTTCTGTATTTCTGTTGACTAACTTCACACAATGCCAGGTGATCCTTCGTCCCACTTGATCACCAATGTCAGGAACTGCTCACAAGCATAGCTTTTTGCCTGCTGATACTATGTGGGCCTCAGAATCCTTCTCAACACAATTTTTTTCCAATGCTTTTTTTTCCCCCTCTTTTAACTCTCTGTCCCATCTCTTAGTATCTGTGACTTCACTTACACATTATTTTATAATCTCTCACCACTGTGTGACACTTTACTGTCATGGTATAGCATATTCTATTTTTTCTAGTTCATGAAGATAAATAAATTTCATCTCAGTCCCATTGCATTTTAAAAGAATCATCTAATATCATTCCAGACCTGCTTATTTTTGATAGTTTCTTTAAAGAATTAGCAATACCTATTTCCTCTCTTTGTCACCTATTCTTTCCTTCCTGTTTTCCTCTTAAGGGCTAGTAGGCAAATTCAAAGGCTAGTTTAATCATAATCTCATTTGTCTTCCCTGCTGCAGCTGAAGATATAGACCAGGACTTATCATATTTTAATGTGAATCCCTGGGGATGTTGTTAAAATGCAGATTAACTGTCTCGGGGCTTACTGAGGTGTTCAATTTCTATAAAGCTTCCAGGTGATGCCCACACTGCTGATCCATGGACGACCCTCTGAGTAACATTGTTAAATACAACTCTCCATTTTTTGAATCACCATCTCTTCTTTTTACTTCCAAAAAGTGAAGGAAAAAAAAACCTGATTCTTTCAACATTTTTATTGTCCATTTTGTGCCCCCTTATTGATTTATTTTCTTCCCCTTTATGCCTAACCTTTTAAAATTTCTGATATGAACACAAATAATAGTATTATTTTTAAAAAGTGTGCCGGTCACTGTGCCATAGAGCTTCTATTATCTTAGTCCTTACAAGAACCCATGAGAAGTGTCAGTACCATTAAAAAACAATGCACAACTAGTTTAGAATAGAAATTCAGCCCCAAGGAATTTAACTAGAAAGACTAAGATTTCAACGTTGGCAATCCTGCTTCACAATAGTTTTATTCCAGAAATAATGAGTAAGTCAGCTATGCCCACCTTGAGCTCTAAGGTAAGTGGACAGAAGGTGTGGTAAAAATGGGGGAAAGGCTCCAGAAAGAGGGCTTATGAACCATTGCAGGAAATGAGATAGACGAGGTAGAAGAATGAGTGGATTGCTATTGCAAAATAATATCTGATAAAGTCCAACCATTCAGAATAAAATTTCTGAGGCTGAGTAAAAGTTGAAAAGTTTAGGAAAAGTTGGACTGAGACATGATGAGGCATTTTGCCAGGTGTTTTAGCCAACTTTTTCATCTCTGTGACCAAAAGACCTAACAAGAAGTACATAGAGGAAGAAATGCTTATTTTGGCTTATCGTTTCAGAGGTTCAGTCCAAGGTTAGCCCACTCCATAGCTCTGGGCCCAGAGTGAGGCAGAACATCATGACGGAAGGAAGTAGTGGAAGAAAACAGCTCAGGACATGGCAACCAGGAAGCCGAGAAGAGAGCTTTGCTCACCAGGAACAAATTATAAACCCAAAGACACAAGCCCAGTTACCTGTCTCCTCCAGCCACATCCTACCTGACTGCAGTTACCACCCAGTTAATCCATAGGTCCACCGATTAGGTTAAAACTATCACTATTTAATCATTTCACCTCTGACACTTTTTGCATTGTCTCACACATGACCTTTGGGGATATTTCCTATCTGAACTGGAACACCAGGGAAATCTCTGAATGGACTGATCCAGTGTGCTGCCCTTTGAATACAAATGCAAAAAAAAAAAAAAGTCATATTCTCAGAACTGAGATCAGCCACACAGCGGACACCTGGTAATGTTACCTTTTGCCTATATTTATTCCTTCCTCAATGCTCAGTCCACTGGTCTTCTTTAATTAACCCTCATAACACTGCACTTCTGAGGGGCAAATTAGAAGCAGAAAACGTTTCCATTTTGTAAATAGGAAGCAGATGCAGTGACTTAGTGGCACTTAGTGAATCAATAACAGAACTTCAAAATCAAGCTTAACTCAGACCCTACTGATTTATCTACACAGCACAGTACCAAATGCAAACCCCAAAACATAGCACAACAAATGATGACTTCTGTCTTAAGAAAACATACAATGAGAAACTCTTCAAAAATTTTTTTTTATTTTTCTTCTTTCTTTCTTTCTTTCTTCTTCTTCTTCTTTTTTTGCTAATTTAGATGGAATTCTACAAAATGTGCTAAAATGTGCCAGTTCTTCTTCTAGGATCAATAATTAATAAATTTCTTTGAGAACACAAAATTATTTAGAAGATTGCCCATTAATCCTCACAATCATCTTTAGAAGTATCTGAGATCAGAGACTAAGAAGTTACAAAAGATATGTACCTCATTTAACATGAAGAATAAAGTAAAGAAGGAAATTATATGAAAATCCACTGTGGCTAAAATAAAAGCCATGGATTAAAGATTCTAAGAAAAACCACCTAATTAAATCCTATCCTTCCTTAAAAGAGATAAATAGAATTAATTATAATTAATGGTTGTAATTATTTTCGTAATGTGCTTTTCTTGTCATAAACATTCTTTAATCAATCCAAAATGCAAAATTGCTTATTAGTGAGTTTACCACTTTAATACATTTTATCAACACATGTCTAAAACTGGCACCTCTAGGTACTTGAATCAATCTGGAATATTTTTTTTTCCTCATAAATTCAATTTTTATTTTGGTAATTGTCAGGCATAAATGCTTACTAGAAGGGAGATACAAACTAAACATAACAAAGCATATTTTCTGACCTTTAAAAAATGAGCCAGAACTTTTACTATTCAGGATTGCTCTACCTTCAAATACAATTCATGAATAATTCTTGCTAAGAGGTAGACAGTATAAAAGCCAGGATATGAAATTTAAGCAGAGCTGTGGGTGTAACTCAGTGTTAGAGGGCTTGCCTAGCATGAGGGAGTTCCTGGGTTCCATCCCCAGCACCTCAAAAGGAGGGGCAGGGAGGAAGGAAAGAAATAGAAAAAAAATCCCCAGCATGATGAGTTGATGTGTAATGTGAATAAAGGGTTATAATGTGAATAAAGGTTATAAGAAAAAAGACTTTTGCTCACCTTTTGAAATCACTACTTGTATGCTTAACATTTGCACTCATAATAATGCCAAACTATTTATGTCTGTATAACCTATGCCTATTTAATTTATTGTTTTTCATACCTTTATGAATCTTAAATCTCCACATTCCCTAGTGTTTAAAATTGTTATCATGATTTTGATGATGGGTCATCCAAGTTCCCAGGAAACTTGTGTTTCTAAGTTATCGAGATTGATATTTTTATAAAAAAGTTAAGGTTCTTCTACATACATAATATACATATATCCTTCCCCTCCATCACAGAGGTATAATAAACTAGGTTTGCAACACATAAGCATCACAGATTTCTATCCCGTGACAATAGAATCCTTCAGTGTCTGCAGTCATATAGTGAAATTTGGAAATGAGGACTGAAACATGATAAATGCTGAGAGTCCACATGGTCAAGTATGAAATGTTAGATCATTTGCAGCCTAACAGCTCATTCTGTTCTCCCAGAAACAATTCATAATCAGTGAGGAGAGCTACGACTCCCAGGAGAAATGCAGAATTCGCTGGTGCTCCACTTGCTCCCCCAAGGCACCTCCTTAGGAGCAGAGAAAGCTCTAAGTCAGCCCTGAGAGGGTGGCCCACGCTGAGTCAGCACTTGTCCTTGAACCAAGAAATTCCAGAAGGGTGGGGAGCTGGCAAGGAGAGAAGGGAAGAAATACAGAGGACTAGGAGGAAAATAGCATATCATGTACTGACGGTAGGTCTCCTGAGTGCATCAGTAATAAATTGGCTTTCCGCCAAAATGTTTCTCTCTCTCTCCCCCTGCAATAAAGGAAACAGTACATTAAAGTGTTTTGTGGACTATGGACAATTTGGAAAATTACACATTTGCAACAGTATTGCTGTATGAATTAAACCTAAGGTCTTTTCCTTAAACAGAAGTAGTATTAAACATACAGTCAACAGAAATCTAATCCTCAGTAAAATTTTATACCTATTGAGTCAGTCAGTGTTTCTAAAATAAGAGAAATGAATGTTTCCTTTGGTTTCCCTGGTGTAACATAACTAAATGTCATTGTTTACCAAATATACGAAATGAGAATGTTTAAATTAAAATTTTAATTTTAAAGTTTAAGTTCTTCCTGGGGCGGGGGCAGAAATGCTACCCAAAGGAGAAGCAAGCATTCAATGGTGGAGATGTTAAAGAGAAAGAAAGCTCTGGCATGGGTAACCTCAGGAGAGAGGAAGTGGGTGAGGGAACAGGTGCCATCCACTGTCACTTACGTGTGCATTGCTTGAGATACCGTTTCTCTCCTTGCTAGGCTGTACCAGAGAAAGGAATAAACCTCTCCATCTTTTAGAAACTTTAGTATATTTTATAAAAATACACTATTGTTCAAGGCTAGAATGTACGGAGACAAAAAACAAAACAAAACAAAAATACAGCTGGGCAGGTGGGACCAAAATTTGCTAACTAAAACACTTTCTTATAATTTTTGGAAGATGAGAAACACCATTTTACTCTAGGAAACAGGCTATTTTGGAATAAGCCTAATAAACTGAAAATTTGCATGTAACTGTGGCATGTTACAAAACTGATACCAGACGAGGATAATTCTTCTGCCACATTTCCAGTGTGAGAGTCATCACAAATAATGGACAGCCAGGCATGGTGAAGCATGCCTGGGATCCCAGCGACTGGGGAGACTGAGGAAGGAGGATTGCAAGTTCAAGGCCAGTCTGAGCAATTAGGAAGACCCTCAGCAATTTACGGAGACCCTGCTTCAAAATAAAAAAAATAAAAAAGACTGGGGATGTAGCTCAGTGGTAGAGCACCACTGGGTTCAATCCTCAGTACTTGCTCCCCAAAAACTGGACAAAGAAATGATGTATTGTGAAAGCAAATAAGCATGAAGAAATTGTTGCAGCCCTTAAAAAGTAAGCATCTACTAATATAAAAGATAAATGAGGGCTAGGGATGTGGCTCAAGTGGTAATGCGTTTGCCTCACATGCATGGGGCACCGGGTTCGATCCTTAGCAACACATAAAAATAAAAAATAAAGATGTTGTGTCCATTGAAAAACTAAAAATAAATATTAAAAAATTATCTCTCCCTCTTCTCTCTCTCTCTCTTTAAAAAAAAGACAAATGAATAAAAACTGTCAGCAATAAATAGTAATAACTTTGAAATGAGTGCCATCAAAAGTAACTATAGGGCCTAAAGAAAATAGAAATTATTCTTTGAAGGTAGAAATGGAAATCTTCAAAAAGGAGATGATACTGAAGTAGCCTTTAGAAGATATAAAGAGTGTATTAGGTTAAAGTGATAGTGAAAGAACAGGCATTGGATAGAGAAGGACGGTGGGGGAAATGGTGACTCTTAAGTTTTCCTTCTTTTCACAGCAAATGAGAAGCCTCTGGAAACTTTTCATGAAAGAGATGTTTTAGGAAGTGTAGGAAAGAAGATTAAAGCAAGGATAACAAGTTGTGAGGTTGATACATGTCTAGAGCAGAGATAATAAAGTAAGACAAAGATACTAAAAAATATCACCAATGGTGGTAGGGATTGAATGCTGGAATATGAAAGGACAGAGGAAGAACTTCAAGAGGCCACTTGTGTAAATGAGTAAAATGATGGTGTACAGCAAGTCTTCTTGGTGAGAGAGATGATGAGTTTTTGGTTTTCTTTTGCTTTTTGTTTTTTTGGGTGTTTTCCTTTTTGGTTTTTGTTTTCCAGAAATGTTGCAAAGAAATTGAAAACGTAGGACTATAGATAGGTCAGGAGATTAGGACTGAAGACTAATCCCTAAACTAGAACCCTAGTCAAATCCAAAAATTTATAAGGATTTTCTTAAAACAACCTAGAAAAGGAAGAGCAAAGGACCAAGAAGTAAGGAGTTGAGAGGGGACTGTGGACTGAGAGGGAGACAAGGCAGGAGGAGGAAGTGCTGCCAGCAGGTGCCTCAACAGGAGAGGAAAATGAGTTTAGGGAAGTATTTTCAGGTGTGGGAAGGAGATCCACTGGAGACAGAAAGTGAGTTCTGGGAAGTATGGCTACATGGAGGGTCATTGCACTGTTGAGTCGACTTTAGTGCGATTTTGGAAATTTCCTTAAGTTTTAGAAAAAAATGAATTGCAAGTTCAAGGCATGAAATAAAAGTTGAGGAAATGCAAGAAAGGAAGAAGAGAAATAGAATGGTAGTTTGGGATAACAGCAAATATCCTTCCTTCCTTCTCTCTTTACCACCCCAATTTATAAGCAGCTATTAACAATGCCAAAATTAACAGGGCAGGTTTGGGCGCAAACTCTTGTGGGCTCAAATATCAACCCTGAAATATATTTGATATTGTCCTTGGGCAAATCACTTAGTCAGTATTTAAGAAATCCCAGATTATGTGATGGCTACCTTTATATGCGTTATTTCATTTAATTTTCATGACATTATTACAACATGGTTATTTTATCTCAGTTTTCCAGTTTCAGGAGGATTAGTGATAATACCAGTATCCAAGAGATAGCTGGTAAATGTAAACCCAAAAGCCCAACGCAGGTCTGTTGATAACCGAACCTGTGTTCTTAACTACTAAATGAACTCAGAGGGTATACCTGACAGTATAACTTACTACACCATGCCTTCAGCCAGCTTCCTGAGCACAAAGACTTGAGTATCTCCTAGATCTTTGCTTCTACACCTCTTATTTAGCATATACCCAAACCACAGCTATTTCAGAGTTAAACTCAAATGCCTCCAAGAGCCAATTAGGTAACACATGAATTTAGGGGGATGAAGAGCTACCTAACTCTGAGATGGGGCTCAAGGAATATTCACCACCTAGTAGCAGTCAATGGTTGCCATGTGTAAAGCAAATCTATGTTCACAGATCTTCAATTTTTCAAAAGTGGATTAATACAAAGATGTATATTCTGATAATTATTCCAAAGTGTTCTAAGATGACTATATAGGGTAAGCAAAATACACAAGTCCTTTCAGCTGGGTCAAAACCCCTACATGAGTGCCCAAAGTTCACTTTACAATACTGGTAGCTAAGAGAACAATGCTATTTGCATTTCTCATAATTTCTGGTTGATGGAAAATGTCTGTGTCTGAAATAGTAAGCCTTAAGAAGTACCTTGCATGACCTGATGAAGACACATTCTGTGTTGAGGTCAGCTTAATAGCCTCCAGTGATTAATTGATGTTACTGGAAATATAACCAACACCAGTATAGTGCTTCATACATGCCAGCTAATATTCTAAGTGCTTTGCATATAACTCTTAGTCATCCTAAGATCTATAAGAAATGGGTGCATTTATTATTCACATTTATGTGAAAGAAAACTGAAGCACAGAAAGGTTAAATAACTTGCTCAGGGTCAGAAAGCTAGTAATCTAGGATATAAAGACAATTTAGCAGTTTTCACAAATGTGTTAAGTCCATGTTATTTTAATGTGTTACTGAAATATTTTGGAATTCATGAATGTAAATATATATATGCATTTGAGAGATAAACATTTATTCAAAGATATATAGATTATCTCAGTGTTTTACAACCAATGTCAGTTTACATAAAACAAAAAACACAAAATATTAAGGCTTTCAAAAGTACTTTTAAGTATCCTACAATCATTAACTACTACCTCAGTGTAGCCACACTTAACAAGCTGAAAACTATGCATACATTTAAAGAAAAAAAAATGGAGCTTTTTCTTCTACTGCCTACTCAGTGGACTCAATACATTATTTCCTATTCGTCAAGTGCAGGTGAAATACAGTTGCAAGAGTATCTGTTGAGATTAGGACTGCCACCTAATTTCTTCCACATTTACTTCAGCCCCTCTCCAATCCATTCTCCACAGAGCAACCAGAATTATCTTTTCAAAAGCTCAATCAGAGGATGTCACTCTTTTCCTTTTGCCCATTAAAGCCATTACGACACCTAGAAACAGATCCAAGCTCTTCACAAGGACCAATTGGTCCTCATTCACAGTGAGAGACCTTGACATCTGTTCAGTTCTCACAACTCCAGGTCTTCCCTGACTCAGGAACTCTCCTATTGTGTTCCACTTTCTAAAGAACTCCTTGCCCAATTCTTTATGTGGTGGGGTTACCAAAAGTAGCACACCCCCTGCCCCCATGCATTTTCCTGATTCTCCAGCCTCAAGTCAGCTAGGAGTTCCATGTCCTGTCCTTTTTCTTCTTTTAACTGATTTCAATCCATAATTACATATTACTTTTTGTTTATATGTTGATTTTTCTACCTCCTGCACTGATTATAATTTCACAAAGGCATAAACTGTGCTGTGCTCTCACTGTTGTATCTGTGGAAAGAAACCATGTCCAGCACACAATTAGCCTGCAGTCACAGTTAGTGAGAAAAAGAAAGAAGGGGGAAGGGAGAAATGGGAAGGAGGAAAATAAAGGGAGAAAAAAAATAACCATTAAGTTCACCCAAATTCAGTGATTTTTTAAATCACTGGATTGTGTGTTCACACATTTCTCATTATTTCTTACTATTTGCATTTTTAAACTTATGATACTTTGTCATATATATATGTATATATATATGCATTTGAGAGATAAACATTTATTCAAAGATATATAGATTATCTCATATATATATATATATATATATATATATATAGACATATAGAAAGAATTTCAGAACCAAAGCAAAGATATAGTGAGAGTCCAAATCTGTTTCAGATGTCTACATTGAAATCAACTCCTATAAATTCTATATCATCTTATAAGATCTCAAAATTATATAATTTTAAAGATTTTTTAAATTTTTTTATTATTTTTTTTAAAGAGAGAGTGAGAGAGGAGAGAGAGAGAGAGAATTTTTAATATTTATTTTTTAGTTCTCGGCAGACACAACATCTTTGTTGGTATGTGGTGCTGAGGATCGAACCCGGGCCGCACACATGCCAGGCGAGCGCGCTACCGCTTGAGCCACATCCCCAGCCCTAAAGACTTTTTTTAAATTAAGTAAGAATAGAGAAAACGCCACTGATTACTGGGATGAGAGAAGACCAGTTATTTCAAAAAATGATCATTTAATACTAATTAGTTTTCCTCTTCAACCACTATTTATTGGTTTCTACTGTAAAATAATAATAATAAAAGAATAACCAAAAACAAAACCAAGATGTTTAAGTCTTAAAAATTGTTAAAAGCCAGCAGCTCAGGATACTGAGGCAGGAGGATGGCAGGAGAATGGCCAGTTAAAGCCAGCCTCAGCAACTGCAAGGTTTTAAGCAACTCAGTAGGACCCGTCTCTAAATAAAATACAAAATAGAGCTGGGGATGTGGCCCAGTGGTTGAGTGTCCCTGAGTTAACTCCCCCATATTAAAAAAAAAAAAAAAAAAAATCTTACAAATTTTTAAGTCCTGTGTTCCTAATTATGAATACCTTAAGAACTCTGGAATTATATTTGTCTTTGGCATAGCCCAGTTCTTCCAATGTAATCTTATAAACTTAAAGAGATTCAGGGATTCTTGTCACAATCTCCTGAGCTACAGCCCTTTCCTATGCAAATGCTGGTTTTATTATTTGATTCATTTTTAGGAGTTCCTAAAGGAAGGTCCTCAGATGTGCAGGTCCTCAGGACAAACCCCTGGAACGGGACAGTTAATCTGAAGCATTCTGGCTTTCCTGATGTTTGTGAGTTACTGCACTTTGTTCTGAAAAGGTTAAGATTTCTGGGATGACATGTCTCTTAAATAAAAACATATGTGCTGCCCTCTAGAGGCTACAAGGAATATTGACTCAACCAGATAACATCAAAAAGGAAAAAGAAAGCAGGACCTGCTGATTCCTCACTGTTTGGCTGGCCTAAATATCACTCACTTGAATCAAAATGTGAAATATGATATATCAAGAACTATGTAATGTTTTGAACAACCAACAATTAAAAAAATATCACATTTGGTGTCAGGCTTTAGATTTTTTTTAATATTTATTTTTTAGTTGTGGTTGAATCCAATATCTTTATTTATCTATTTTTATGTGGTGCTGGAAATCGAAAGGCTTTAGATTTTTAAAGTAAATAAACCTCACAGGGGGAAAATTAATTTTACTCTAATAATGATTGTCTGAAAAACAATTCCGTGTCATTATTTTTTTCTTTTCTAGTTTTTATGTGCATTTTTAAACAACTCTATTTAGGTATGCTTATGTACTATAAATTTAGTCATTTTAATGATACAAATTCAATGCCTATTAAAGTACTTTTAAACAAGATTGTGCAGCTATCACCATAATCCAGCCAATTTATAGCTAATATCCATTCCCATATTAACCCCTGAAAAATACCTACTTTCAGATATGAGCGTTATTTCACTTTTAAAAAACAGAAGTATAGAATTAAACACTCTATAACACAACATTTAAGACAACTCCTCATTTTGTAATGCTGCTTTCTCCTTTAAAATACCCAGCTTTAATCAATGTCGTAAAATAGAAAGAAGTTAAGCTACTTACTGACCCAAACTTTTGGGGAAAGAACATGTAAATGGCTAATTCGCAACATCTCATACAGTATATACTTAACCTTTTAAGGATTTGAGGTTGATGTTAGGTCTGTATCTAATGTGTCCATGAAAACTAGCCATGTCTATACTTTTAGTGTACAGATCAACGGCCCATTTCAAAATAAGGTTTCATGTCCCAAGGTTTATAAATGATTCACGATTTTAACAATTTGCCTTCATTGCTGATGAGAAACCCATTTTAACTGCATGTTCCCAAAAATCTAAGTTATATTTACTTATTTACTAAGGAGCATTTAAAAAAATTCCATTTTAAATTTGTCAAAACATTTTAGTCGAGATGATGTGACATACACCCTTTGCTAAAAACAGAGATTCTCAGGAGGTGAGAGCAGGGACTCAGTCTTTTGGAATGGGAAACTGGCTCTGAAACTTATTGTTACTCGAGGAAGGAACCTAGTTTTTCTGTACCTCAGTTTCCTCATGAAAGAATGGAGATAATAAAAGTTTTTATTTCATGTGTAAGTGGTGAGAAGTATGCTTGGAACATAGCCCACAGTGACTGACTGCAATCAATAGGATCTGAAAGTTATTTTACCATGGATAATTATCATCATTTCTACTTGAAAATAAAGAATGGGTTTTGATTGATCATAGAAAAACAGCTGAAAATAAGCAGACTGGAGATTTTTAATCATCAATTTACAATTATTTGTATCACACGCTTTGTGGATCGTCAAGGATGTCTGTGGTCCAGTTCACTTACAAGGGTAAGGACCAAACCAGGCAGAATTCAAAAGCTGGTCTCAAAGAAATAAGTCACATCAGAGCTTTTGTGTCACAAATGTGCTGACTCTCTAAAGCTTTCTGCATTGCCTGCTTTGGGTCCTTCTGAAGAGTATTTCCCTCACCATCCAAATGAGGAACTGCTCATCTCACTGAGGTCAGATTATGGGATCACAGCAAGGTGGAAGTGGAATATATTTGCATCTAGCTAGGTCAAATCAAACAAATCAAACGAGACAAGAAAGCAAAGATGGGTATTCATAGTTTTGATTAGGCCTCATTATTTTCTAAGCAATTTAGGCTTTAAAGCATTATTAATTTAGGAACAGTGTATATCTTTGTGAATCAAAACCAGTGGAGAGTTAAACCACTATAATTAATACAGCCAGGCCTGCTGACTCACCTCCACTAAACACAGTCTCTAAAAGCCAAATCCGCACATTAATTGCGATTAATGCTTCTCTCCTCTTTCAAGCACCATGGAGCAGTTTTATAAACACCAAAGTGTGTTAATTTAAACAAAATATAAGAAACCATTTTTTTTCTAGGTGGTAAAGCTGGGTCTACATATTTTCATTATTGCATAATGGTTACCTTTAGCCCATAAACCTCAAGGTCACACTAAGGTCACAATGAAGTGGCAAATGTAATAAATGAGAAGGAAAGTAACTAGAGAACATATTTAAAATGACTTTTTCTAGCTAGGTAAATAAATGTTCTTTTAGTATAGCTCATTGAGTAGGACCAACTTAAAATAGCATCTCTACTTAAATCGTTCATCTACACTCCATGGTAAAAATTTTTTAAATTTCTTTTTAGTGTTTATTTTCTCCTCCTAAAACACACATGCTAGAATTTGCTCTGTCCCAAATAGTGAGTCTGAACACAAAGGCAAAGCCATCCTTGACTTAGAATGTGCAGACACTAACATTCAAATAAAAGAAGGCAAAACAAGTACTATTTAGATTGTGAAGACAACATTAAAATAAACAAAGAAGAACAAAATGGATAAGTTCAGGCTCTTTGTGCTGCTAAAATCCACATCCCTTACATGTACATGGGGTGGTAGTAATCTAACACCAGGAGTTCATAATTTTAAAAAGCTGTGTACCTGCTACTTTCTATGAAACAAAGGCACAAGCTTGCTCAGGCAGAAAACTTGAGATCTTTCTGATCCAAATGTGTTGGTCACATGGTGATACGGCCCAGTCCTTCTGCTGTGTTTTTCATTTATATGCTGTTGATACCCAAGGTACAGCAAATAATGTCATCAATTTCCTTCAATTACCTCATAAAGGATTCATTTGCACTCGGGGAATAAAAAGGTTGCGACAGTAGCTTTAGGATCACTCAGCAGCAAGAATCGGCATTAATAACTATCCTCAGAGGCACAGAGGGAGGGAAGAAAGCCATTTACTTAACATTCTTTAATTCTTTGTGGTATAACAAGACTATGTCATGATTTAGAGCTGAAAAGCACAGTTGTTTTGCTCACAAGAAAAGTCTTTCATAGCTTACACATTTTTGTGACGCTTGGAGTTATAAGATCTGAAGCTGCGTTTTACATGGTATCCCCCTGCTGAAAGCTCTCAGCCTTCAGAGTCAAACAGAAAAAGAAAAGGGGAAAAAAAAATCCCAACATTACTTTACTCCTGAGACATCAAATATCCCAGGTCTTATTCTTGTATAAAGAAATTTCTTTGTATAATACTTCGATACTGCTGAAAAAAATAACTTTTGTATGCCTCTATCGTCATGTAGGGTCATGTATAGCTAATGAAGCATTCTTCCTTTGGTTTGATTACATAAAGAGTTGGTTTTGTAATATAATAGCACGTGAAGGTCAGTATGGTTATGAAAGAAACCTTAGATGCTATGACAAATCCAATAACTATCAGGGTATTTGTTCATAAAAGCAGAGCATTTCTCAAAATATTTTGCTGATTTGTTAAGGTATAGGGAGGCATTCGCTGGCTTCAGGGCTGACCTGTAAGACCCTATATAGTAAGACTGACAGCAGAGTTTCTTAAAAGGTACAGATTCGTATTTTAGAGTAAAGAGACAAAAACAGGGATCATAAAGTTGAAGTGCACAAGTATCTAAAACAAAGGGGAAAAGACACAAAGATCAGGAGTTCCTAATCTGCACCACCCAGCTTCACCAACTCTGGGACAGCAATGCTGAATCACTCTCCATATGGTATTTCAAAGTCCTGTTTCGGGCCATTTCCCCCCCCAGTCTAGCATGCCAACCATCTTAACAAAAAGAGACTTGACTTTCACTTTTGTGTCCCTTTTGAGTATTTAAAAGAGGGAGTGATTCACATCTTAGAAAGTAGGAATCTTTGAAGTGAAATTTCCTGAAACTTTAAAGGTACCAGACTCTCCTACAACAAAAGTAGGACTGCACTGCCCTCCAGAGGGGACTTCTTGGCAAATACATTCCCTCAATTAATGAAATGGGAACTAAGCAGCTGTATGTTACAGAATCCTCATTGCAATTTATTCCTTCCACCTCAAATACGTTTTAAAATATACACCTACAAATCAGTGGTGACCTACTGTTTCCCTCTAGAGTATTCAATTGTTTCAGCTCTTCTATCTTACCTCACTCTTTTTTGTCCTACTCATAAGTAATATTTGCTACAGCATTTGCTCGTTAAATATTATTATTTTGGTTGGAGGGTGTACTTACTTATGTGCATTTTTCAGAGAAATCAGACGAAACCGATAGCCTAAGGACACCTTAACAAAGCTGAGGATCCTCGGAGATGACTTACAGGCACACGAAGGAACAGATAAGAAATTGAATATTTTACTGTTTAATTATGTTGTCATCACCTCACTGAAACTTGAAGGGTGCCCACAGCTATTGTGAGAAAAAATACAAATTTATTTTGAACTTTTTTCTTCTTGAGCTTTTGTTTTCCACGGCTGTGTAAAATCCTCTGTCCCATCCCAAATATTACTCTAAATAGGAGGTGTTTTTTGGATTCTCGCTTTCCATTTATTTACTATATCAGTTCAAAATTTTTGAGACTTAAGACAAAGATAATAATTTCTTGATAAAATTGTGATAACCTGTGCGCCTATATGAATGAAGAAAAACACAAAACTGAAAAGAATTTACATGGTAAAGTTAAACTTTAACAAATATTTACGTAGGGTTTTGCAAATATGAACACATTTCATTATCATAACATCTATGGTATATGTATTATTTTTATCCACCCCTTCTACAGATGAAACACAGAGGTTAACTCAAATTGTACAGCTGGGATGGGACAGGGTTGAGATTCAAACTCAAACAGACTGGTCAATTAACTAAAAAAAGGGATTACAAAATGTATTTCAGGTTGCACTCAGAAAACAATATTCTTGCACCAAGCCCAGGCCAGCCAGTTAGCTGGCGGCTGGGTTCAGAAACTAGAAGGCCCCTGGGAAAGCTGTCGGTAACTACAAAGCTAATGTGGTCAATGCTCAGTGTCGTTATGGGGATTAGACGGGGGTCACAGCTTCACGGCAGCACCTGCATAGCTATGACATAAGCTTATATCTGACATAAATCATATCCCCTCTGTTTTGAAAGCAAATAATAAAATAGTTGTTCCATGTCTCTTGACCTTTACTTTGTGAAACTTGGATTTTCCCCTTATTGCTACAGAATGTACTAACCATCCCAGAGAAACAGACTTAGAAACTCCCAAACAGAACACACGTATAAATGTCTACCTCCTCATTTCCAAAGTGATTTGCATTTTAAACATCACTAACATACTATTAAGTTTCAAAGTAGCTTAAAATGAGGAAAGGAAGGATGAGAAGGAAGGAAATTAAGAAAGAAAGATGGCTAAAAGAGGATATTAAAATGCTAGCCTTGACAAAGATACATGATCTACCAGCTGGTGATAAAGGGAAATCAGATGGACATTGCCACAAACAGTTGCTACATGTTGCTTTGCACAAATGTCAGTAAACCTGGTGTACAGTGAGCTTCTGAATTTATCTTTTGCATAGAATCTAAATACTTAAAATGGCCGCTTCCACAAAACCATTGCTTTTCAAAACTTAGCATTAACATTACATAAAATTCAGTAAAATAAAGTTGGCAGAACTTGAATTTTTTTTTTAAGAAAAAAGACAAGGTGGATAATTACCCTTAAGACATTGAATTAAACATATGTAAAATAATTCTGACATTCACACATTCAGTTTTCTATAAAGGAAAAATGCACTGTAAAAGATATTAGAAAGGAAAAAAAAGAAGGCCCTCTGGAAACCTATTGAATTAACATTACCACATTTATGTAATACTAATATCATAAAGATCAGAGCTAGTGGCCAGGAAGCATACCCAATGAGAATACCGTTTAAGACTGAGGTAGTACCTAACCCTCACATGGAGTCCCACGCTGTGGCTTCCAAGGGAAAGACTAAGCAAGGGACACTGGCTATTAATACAAAATAGCTACTTAGTTGCTTAAATAAGGGATCTTTTAAAACACTCTTTCATAGAAACCCTAAATATTCTTTTTTAAAATATTAAATAATACTTTTTAAAAAATATGTACAAGGCAAATCTATAAGAATGATATTAAAACATGGCATATAATTTTAAAAATTTTTTTCATGTTATTTGTTCTTTTAGATATACGTGATAGTAGAATGTATTCTGGCATTTTATACATCCATGAAACCCTAAATATTCTACCTAGAAAGATATGTTTTATCTTTTGCATAGTGATAATTTCTATTGGTACAAAAAGTGAAACCCAACAACACATTTTTGGTTCAAGAACTTTGTTATGAAAAATATAGCTAATACAGACAATGTTAGGGTACTTATCAAGAAATTAAATAAAAATACTTAATATTATGAAAAGCACAAAATTACTAATACAATGAATAGTGAGTATGTCCCTAATTCAAGATTCAACATACAAATACAAGAGTAAATATAAAGTGACTGTTTTAAGAACTTACATTAAACTAGGGAGAAATTAAGAATAAATTAAGAATACCATATAATTTTTTAATTAGTGCTACAGATAAAGAAGTCCAGCAAGAAGGAGAGGCAGTACTGTGTGTGCCTGTGCTGACACTCCTGCACATGAGGTTGCCTGGTAAGATGTCACTGTTAAGATGAAAAAACTGGTCCCTTATGTAGGAGAAAACAGTTCTGGGCTGAGGCAACAGAAAGTGGAAATGTTCTTGACTAGGTAAGGCATATCATGCAGTGCTTTGTGGGTCTCAGTAAGGTCTAGATTTTTCCCTGAGAGAGGAAGTCATTGGAAAGCCAATGTGAGAAATGCATTTCCTAATCTTGGGGAAATATGACTGTACTTAAGTTATAGGAAGAATTTATATGAAAAAATGGTCAAAACTTGGAACTTGAACCAAGACATAGGTTAAAATAATTTCTATTATACTCTATCATATCTATAAGACCCTGTCCCAACTAATGAATTTCTCAACCTTCCTTTCAATGGTCATCATTCCTGCAATGTAGTATTATTGAGAAGACTAAATAATACAAAGAGTGCCTGAGAGCCTCGATTACAGTAAGCGCTTATGAAGAGTAGCTGTTGCTTTAATAGCATTGTATGATGTTGCAAAATGTGACTTCAGGCAGAAAAAAACACAACTTTTCAAAGGGCTGAAGAGAAGGGGAAAAAGTTAATATTTAGCTTTTAAATCCTGAAAGATATTAAGTGACTCTTGATCTCTAAATAAATCTCCAAAAAGATACCAATAAGAACCGTATATAAGAATAACAAACACTTTTTTAACTTTATTTTATTTTATTTATTTATTCGTGGTGTTGAGGATCGAACCCAGGGCCTTACATGTGCGGAGCAAGCACTCTACCGCTGAGCTATAACCCCAGCCTAACAAACGTTTAATTTCATAAGAGAACTTGGTATACAATACAAATGCCTAATTAAGATAATTAAATTATGACCCCTCCACTATACTCCATGAATTAAAATAGACATACAGCATGATAGAACTTCTATATTTCTTAGTACATATCTAATTGAATATTCCCCAAACCTATGAGTATGACAGTAAATTCATTTTTGAAAGAGAAATAGATTCAGAGAATGTAAAATACGTGGCTAAAGTCACACACCTAGTAAGTGTGGCCATATCTGGCCCAAAGTAAGTGCTCTGTAGATGTTAATACATAAGCGCTTCCTAAATGAACATATGAATCTTTACTCTGAATCTCACCTCTTAATGGCTGATACTGCTTCTACAGTTCATTAAATCAGTGGGTGCTCCCTAAATTCTAATCATAAAAAGTACCTGAGGTGTTTGTACTTTCTGCAAGACCTAGAATCTTTCTTGGAGCAGCCTAGAAATTGATATTTTTAACAGGGAATTCAAGAGATTCATACGATAAAATGATTCTGAGAAACACTGGATAGTTACAGTATAACGGCCTTTTCAACTTGTAGTTGCTACTTCATTCTCTTTTAAAAAGAGAAAGTAAGAATACCTGATCCTTTAAACCCTCTACCTACTTTAAAATTGCATAGTTATTGAACTTATGTGCAAAGAGAGATACATAGATTTAAAAAAAAATATTGCAGTGTTTTTACTTTGCCTTAAGATCCCTGTGGTTATTTCATCTGAATGGGAGTAAACACAATTTACATGGGAGCTATTGGTTGTACTTTTGGTTTTCTACTACTAGGAATCCAAGCAAATATCTAAGGAAAAATGGTCTAAGATTGGAAGTTCCTTCATGAACTAGTTATAAAAAATACCCTTCCTGACCACCCCCAGAGGCTCACAACCAAATTTTCACAGTATCATGAAATTTCACTTCATATTTTATTTCTTGGTAACAGCACTAAGAGTGTTGCTGATGAAATGCTCATTTTCCTTTACTTTCTGGTAGGAGTGGGAAAACAGTCTTCATTTGGAAACTTCTTAATATGCTTTAAAAATACACATGCTGTATATTCTGGCAGTTGTTGGGTGGTATGAAAACTTCACAGTGCTGCTAACTAGGATGGGATTGGATGCTGTTACATTAATATGGTGAATTATTATATTTTTCATAAAGTTTTGTGTTCTAAAGAGAAATTCTGTAAAATATGCACTCAGTGTAGTGCAGAGAATAAGAGCAATTTTTAAAAACTCCCATTCTGTGATATGATGTTAAAAAAATGGATCTGTCCAATAGCATCCTATTATCTTTGTGCCACCACCACACGCTCCTATGATTGCCCATGATTTGTGTGCTTTGCATTAGTGTGACAAAAGACCCGAGGCAATTAACTTATACAGAGAAAACTTACAGTTCTGGACATCCTGTTCAAGATTGGGCAGTCCCATTGTTTTAAGTCTTTGGCGAGGGTGCTGGATGGCAATGGCGGGAAATACGTGTTAGGGTAATCCATGCATATCCAAACCAGGAAACAGAGAAACAGACAGACTTGGGTCCATCTGTCTCCTTCAATGGCATACCTCTGGTGAACTGGTAACCTAATGGCCTCCCATAAGCCCCCACAGCTTACAGGTCCCCACACCCTCCCAACAGTGTCACTGGTGACCAAATATTTAACATATGGACTTTGGAAGGATACTCATCCAAAGTATAGTAGTCCATAAATGAGTAAAGACTAGGAAAACATATCAAGGTGACAGACAAGCTATTCTTCTCTTTTCAGACCAAGAAAAATGACTATAAACTTTTATCTTCTGGCTCCCAAGAAAAAATGAGAAACTTCTACTTTTCCTTGCTGTGAGATGTCAGTGAATATTAACTGATGAGAATCGCTGACAAAACATGACACTGTCTGTTGGAAATGTAGAAAAACAGCATCCTCAGTTCCACCCAGTATTCCAAACAAGCAATAACATTACAAAGGTTTTCAGATGAGAGGAACATTTTGAGTGCATAGTTTCTGAAAATACTATTTCCAAGTCAGAGGACTTTTTTTGTTTTAATTTTATTTTAGTAACAACAAAAACTGCAGTTCTTTTCTTCAGATTAAAACAATTGGTTCTCAGGAAATATTCACTTTCATATTTTAATTCAACCCAAAGTTTTTAAAAAGAAAACTATGTCCAATAAATGCAAAACTACAAAGGCACATGACAATTTGGGGGTTTAAGTGACCCAAATTCTCTCATAAAGAAATTGCCATAAAGGGCTGGGGTTGTGGCTCAGCAGTAGATTGCTCGCCTAGCATGTGTGAGGCCCTGGGTTCAATCCTCAGCACCACATAAAAATAAATAAATAAATAAATAAATAAAATAAAGGAATTGTGTCCAACTACAAATAAAAAATAATATTAAAAAAGAAATATCCATAAAGATGTAATGGAAATGGGTGATCATTGTTCCAAAGCAATATCAAGTTAAAGATGCTTGAAATCATCCATTTCGATATATTTGCAACATTAAGTTATCCATTTCAAAGGTTTTATGAATTCTTTTAAAATGCACACATTTTGTTTTCTCTTTTTATAGCACAATTACTGCTATCTTAAGAGGAAGAAAGAAACTTTCTTCATTATGGACCAGAATATAACTTTCTTTTAGCAAATGATTTGTAATTAAACCAATTATATGCAGCATTCAAAAATTCAAAATGTCTTTTCTGTATGTTCTAAATTAGCATTGGTCTGCTCTAGCCTCTCTAGGGAAATTTCGAGAAGAAATGAGCTCATGAAAATATAAAATGCATACCTTCAAACTCAGAAACAGCCGCCGCTGTGTTTGGAACACAAATATTAATTACTACAGGAGAGTTCTTTAAGAGAAACACAATTCAGAGGCCTGGAAAATATTCAACTTTAATGCACGCCAAGAGCCAGCAGGGGGAGTAAAACCCTGAAAATATAGGTTAAAAGGGAAGGAAAATGCTGAATGGAGGTGCAGACAGCACCAACACAGAAATAAGGAGAATCCGCCACTCAATCAAATAAGGGATAGTAATCATATTCTTTAGGGTCTTGTCCCAAGGATATAATATGCATTGGAATTATACCTCCTCCGTCCCATGAAAAACAAATTCATCTCTTTCTACATCTATTCTATGGAACACAATTAGCTTATAGGGCATTTCTTCATCAGTCCTCTACTACCTGAAAAAATGTCTTTTTTCATCTTCGGTTAACTAGCAAAGAGAATGAATCACCCTACTAAAAGAAAACCAGGAACTATCATTAAACAAGAATGTATTAGATTAACAAATTTTTGAGTTCTGCTACATGAATGGCTAGAAGAACTGTGATTCCTATTGTCAATGACTTTTTCATCAGACATTTGTTCTAGTACGTGAGAGAAAATGACATCCAACATGAGCTGAATGATTTAACAATGTAGAGGCAAAGGAGAGGGTAAACTTTCTGAAAGCAATGAACAGTAGGCTAGGAAAAAAAATCAACCTAGGTTAAAATACACTCCCTTTTCCTAGTGTTTAATACATTCCATACATAGGGTCACAGCATTACCTCTAGAAGAATGGAAAATTTCAGTCTTTGAAAATACTCCCTCTCCATACATAGAATTACTAATGCATTTGATTAATGTACCACCTATAAATCTCTCAGAAGCAACTACCACCACTGAACAGGTGTTTTCTGTCTGATTATTTTACTCACTAAGATAGTGAAGGGCTATACACTTCACTCACTCTTATTCCATTAAGATGCAAGGCCATGAGGGTTTAGTAGAGGGTTTAGTTGGCCAGACCAGCCAACTCCCAATTATGCCAACTCTAGGAATCAACCTCACTGACCCTATAATAGATTTGTTCATCAAAGCATATCTTCTTATGAATTTTACTTTTCAACCCTTAGAAGTTGGTGAAGAATTTCTTAAGAGTTAAAAAGAGAGTTTTTCTAGAAAATCTTCAACTGTGCAGTTAACACTGAATTTGATAAACAGTACATTCCCAGCAACAGTCACCAAAATTCCAAGTTAAATCTGTGCCCTTGGAACAACGCCAAAATGCCACAGCATATTTGCACTTTGAGCAAATTTCAAATTCTTAAATCCTATTTTTTTCTGCCAAAACAAAGGCTTAAAATATGTGGATTCTATCTTCTCTGAAAATTTTACAATAGTAATTTTGGATGCAAATAAAAATGCTTTTAAAACCAACAGAATGGGAGATTAATTTGTCTTCCTATTTTAGTACTAATACCACCTAAACTATTTCTGGAGACCACATATAAACACCAGCACCCTGATAAAGACACTATCATGATCTGTCTTTGAATTAGACAACTTTATTAGAATTTGGTTTTTGTGTCTTGGACCATATCCTTAACCACTCTACTTCAGTTTCCTTACCTTTTGGATGGAGATAACAATGCCTCAGAAGCTTAGTGCAATGAAATAATACCTGTAAAGTTCTTAACTAGTTTCTACCACATAGTATCAATAAATGATCCTACCACTATCATAACCTGTTAGACAATTGCACCTACTTGGTTCAAGACACAACCATAACATTTGCAAAGTTTATAAAAGGCATTTACAATTTTCACTTATAATCTGAAATGCCCTGATTTTGCATATTTTACATAATGAGAACCCTACTAAGACACTAAATATTTTCTTTCAAATATACCAATCCCTCTGCCCCTCTCCCCAATACTAATTAAGACCTTATGGAAGGATATTCCTGTTGAACTGCTCATTGCAGAAGAAATTCTAGAGAAGGTACAAATGACTTGATCATGACCCAGTACAAATGGTTAGTTAACTGAAAAAATTAAGGTTCCTTCAAAGCATTCCTAGAATATACTGAATTGTTTTTTACTTTAGTGAGCACCTTAAAATAAATACCTTCTTATATTTTACTATGATTCTTTTTGGCAGAAATAAATACATACATAAAGGGGGAATTTGCTGAGAAAATAATGTTTTCTAAAGGAAATTTAGATTAGTGTAGAAAAAATTTATACTGAAATGGTTCTTCTTTCACTGAATGTGGGGGACAACCTGGAGGGGTTAAGAAGGCAAAGTCCTCTAGTGAGAATCAAGTTAGAAATTTATTCCTGTTTTATATTTTGCTGTCTTTTAAAAATAATAAATTTGACATTATCATTGTAGTCTATTTTATTTGAACTGAACTTACTTTTTAAATAAAAATACTGATACATAAAAACATAAAATTGAACATATTCATAGAGTACCATGTGATACTTTCATACATGTATATACTGAAAAATGTTTAAATCAGGTCAAATATAACTATATCCTCTAACATTTGTCATTTCCTTATAAAAAAAACACTCAAATTCCTGTATTTTTAAATATATAATGAATTATCATTATATATAATCATCCTACTATGTGATATACCAGAATTTCTTACTACTATAACTTAGTACCTTACAGACCTCATAAGCTTTTAAAGGTGAATTTGGATTCTAGTTTTAATTGTGATGTGAGGAATAGTTCCTTTCTGCATTGCCATATTCTGCAACATGACACAGCACAGAACGTGCCAGACACCTAGGCAAGTTTTCTGTAGATAACATGAATTCTATGATGATTTGAAATGTGCCCATTTTTTTCCATTAAATTATGTTTAATGTATTGTAACTGCATGTAAATAATTTATATACCACAAACTGCTTTGGAAGTTTTAAATAGCAAGTTACTAATTACCTCCCTTGCCAAAAGTTCATAAGACATGAAGTATTCACTATTAAGTAGCTCTTTCTTTCACTTTAGGGAATACTGAAATGATTCCCAATGGGTAATTTCAGTGACCCATGCATTAAAAAACTGATGACTAAGATACCATAGAGACAAGTTAAAATCCTATGCTGCTGAGTTTGTTTGGTTAAACAGAATAGATTTATTGAGAAAGATGAAAGTAAAAGAGAATCTTCCTTTCCAGGTGATTTTATGCAAGGGAATACAAATCATGAATACAGGACTCAGTGAATTGGTACCGGAAATTTTTTAGGATAGAGACTATCATTGTCAAAACAACATTTTGAGCTTGGGAGGCTGAGGCAGAGGATCACAGGTTCAAAGCCAGCCTCAGCAACTTAGCAAGGCCTTAGGCAACTCAGTGAGACCCCGTCTCTAAATAAAATACAAAAAGGACTGGGAATGTAGCTCAGTGGTTGAGTGCCTGTGGGTTCAATTCCCAGTAATAAGAGAAAAAAAAAAAAGCACAAAAAGAAGAAGATTTTTAGTGCTATGTTAAGTTTCCTTAACAAAATTTGTCCCCAAAACCTTTACCCAACTTCCTATATTAACAGTTACCATCTGTATGTCTTTCAAGAAATATGATTCTTCTCTCTCATTCAGTAGATCCACTTAAACTTTAGCTTGAATAAAACATAAACATTTAGCTTTTTTAACAGAAATAGAAATTTAATTTAATATAAGTGGACCGTCATTATAAGTAAAAGAGTGTTGCAAGTGATTTTTAACTTAAAAATGATAACAATAAAATATAAACTATTCAGGGAGCTGATAAGTATCTGTTCAGTGCTTTAGAGTGCTGTTTTGTTTAAATCTCTCAACAATCCTAAAAGAAGACACAACTATAATTTATAGATGAGAGACTTGAATTACAGAGGTAAAATACTTAGCCTTTTTGATAAAATAGAGAAAAATAAGCATTAAAACATTATTCTCATCATATAAGTATTATTTTGAGTAAGAAACTTCTACTTGTTGTCACGATGATATATGTAATGGACCAGACTTACTCTCCCATCTGAAGCAATCATAAAATGAACAACTTATCTGAAATAAGTTTTAAAACACTAGACCTCAGACAATAAAGAATGGTGATTCCTGAGAGTTGTAAAATATACAAGATGAACCCAGAGATTGTTCCAGCTTAATTCCTTGAAAGATTTTCCAGTTAAGGTACCGTGAGCAGAAACCCAGGGGGAACTCAGAAGACACCCAGAGTTGAAGGGGCAGAGTCCCAAGTCTGAACACCAAAGTGTTCACAGGTCAGAACCAGAAAGAAGAGAATAGCACCAAGAGACAAATTCTAGAGCTATACATAAAGCCCCTTGAGTAATGTGATACTTTCATACATGTACATAATGAAAAATGTTTAAATCAGGTTAAATATAACTATATCCTCAGTCTCTCATCAGTACATTCGTGTAAGGAAACTAACCCAGGGAAAAGTCACCATAAAGGACTGGCAGCAATAGAGCCTGACAGTCACTAAGGAATACAAATAACACCTATTCACACCAAGTAGAGAGAAAACCTCATGAATCATGGCACAGTGGATACCGAAAAACTAAAGAGACTCCCCTCACAGAAATAATAAAGTCTAGATAGCACTGTACTAAGCATGCCTAAAAGGAACACAAAGGATAAAAATGTTAAATCACTGTGTCCCTGAATAAAGCTGAAGAATATTTTTAGGAATATAAAAAGTTTACACCCAAGCAGGTAAATTTTTTATTACTTGGCCTATAATAAACATTACCAAGCACGCAAGAAGCAGGAAAATATGACCCCAAGTAAGGGGGGAAAAATCAATCAAACAAGGCACAAAACTGAGAGATGCTAGAATTAACCGAAAAAATAAAACACACTAAAATGGTTATGTAACTATGTCCTGTGTGTTCAATGTTAAGTAGTGAGTGCTGGTATTAGAATGAACCAAATGAAAATTCTAGAAATGGAAACTATCATATGTCACATGAAAAACAACTTTGGATGAAGCTACCAGGTGATTAGACATTGCAGGGGGTAAAGAAGGTTAGAACTTGATGACATAGCAGCAGAAACTGCCAATATGAAATGGATAAGAGAATTTTCCATTTTTATATAAGAAAGGAGGAGTGTCAATATCTGAGACCATTTCAAGTGGTTTTAAAAACACGTATGTAAAGCTCCCAAAAGGTGAAAAATATTTGGAGAAATAATGTACAAAAACTTTTCCAAATTTGATGGAAACAATAAAGACAGATCCAACAATGTCAACAAACACCAAGCACAAAAAACAAAAATACAGCAAACCTGGTTATAATCAGATTGCTCCAAAAGAATCATAAAGGAAGAGAATATATTCACAGCTATGGGGGGAAACACACACACACTTTAAGTGTAGAGGGACGAAGATAAGAATGGCAGCATATTCCGGTCAGAAACACTGTGACCAAGAAGACAGTAGTGGAACATCTTTTAAGTACCAAAAGAGAAATGTCAACTTGGATTCCACATACAGCCAAAACATCCTTCAAAAATGGAAAGACTTAGCCCGAAATCACTCATCACCAGAAGGTATGTACTACAAGAAATTCTGAAAAATAGTCTTACAGGCAGAAGGAAAATGATACCAGACGGAAGAAATGGATTTAAACAAAGAAATGAAAAAACACCAGAGAAGGTAACTATGTGGGAAAACCCAAGTTTTATGTTATTTAAATTTCTTTAAAGATAATTAAACATTTAAACAAAAATCATTAACACATTAATTATAATCTAGGGCTTATAATTAAAATAATAATAAAATCTATGACAATAATGGTACATTAGGAGGGTAAAATGGAAGTATAGTTTCCATAAAATTCTAGTACTATACATGAAGTACCATAATATCATTTATAGACTGAATATGATAAATTAAATATGAATGATATAAATTCTAAAATAACAGCTAAAATACCCCAAAGAGCTGTAATAAGCCAACAAAAAGAGATAATATGAAATAACTTCTTTTTTAAAAAAAATGAATCATATTCCCATTAAAAACTGGAACAAGATATGGATGTCCTCTTTCACCACTTCTATTCAATATCCCACCCCTTGATTTATACCCAAAGACTTAAAATCAACATACTATAGTGAAGCAGACCCATCAATGTTTATAGTAGCTCAATTCACAATAGCTAGACTATGGAACCAACCTAGGTGTCCCTCAATAGATGAATGGATAAAGAAAATGTGGTATATACACTCAATAGAATATTACTCAGCTTTAAAGAAGAGTAAAATCATGGCAGTTGCTAGTAAATGGTTGGAGTTGGAGAATATCATGCTAAGTGAAATAAGCTAATTCCACAAAACCAAAGGTCAAATGTTTTCTCTAATATGTGGATGCTAATTCACAATAAGGTGGGGGGCACTAGGGAAGAATAGTGTTACCTTAGATTAGGTAGAGGGAAGTGATGGGAGGGAAGGGGAGGGGATGTGGGGATAGGAAAGATAGTAAAACTAAACAGACATTATTACTGTATGTATATATGTGACTGCATGATTAATATGACTCTGCAACATATACACTCAGAAAAATGAGAAATTATATGCCATCTATGCACGATTTATCAAAGTACATAAATGTATTCCACTGTCATGTATAACTAATTAAAACAAATAAAAATTTCTAAAACATGAATCAAAAACTAAGTTACAAAAGGAAAAGGGAAAGGACAGTTTAGATAAGCAGGAAATAAATACCAAAACCAGATTTAAACCTAATCTTATCAATGTCTAAATGCAAATGGCCTAAATAGTCCATTTAAAATGGCAGAGAGATTGCTAGATTGAATTTTAAAAATGTACTCAACTATATACTGATTTTTAAAGATTTATTTATTTATTTTAATTGGGTATATATGACAGCAGAATGCATTTTGATTCGTTGTACACAATTGCAGCACAACTTTTCATTTCTCTGGTTGTACACTTAACACCAAAAAAAAAAAAAAAAAGAAAGAAAGAAACAAAGAAGAGAGAAAAACAAGTTCAAAGCTAGCCTTAGCAAAAACTGACGCACTAAGCAACTCAGTGGGACTCTGTCTTTAAAATATAAAATAGGGATGGGGATGTGGCCCAGTGGTTGAGTGCCCCTGAATTCAACCCTCAGTACCCCCCCCGAAAAAAAGTCAAGTTAAGTGAAAGAACTGGGAAAGGTATACCATACTAACAAAAAAAAGAAAGTTTGACACGAAATAGATTCCAAAGCAAAGAATATCACTAATGACAGCCATTTCAAAATTGTAATGCAGTCATTTTACCAAGAGGATATAGCAATTCTAAACGTTTATGAACTTTTTTTTTTTTTAATTTAGTTATCGGCAGACACAACATCTTTGTTTGTATATGGTGCTGAGGATCGAACCCGGCCACACGCATGCCAGAGCCACATCCCCAGCCCACGTTTATGAACTTTTATAAATGAGCCTCGACAAAAAACTGATAGAACTGCAAGAAGAAAAACACAAATCCATGATTATACAGTAGAAGATTTCAACATTCTTTACTCAATAGTTAGTAGAAAATGTGAATAAAAAATCATTAAGGATAGACAAGAGTTGAATGGCACAATCAATAAACTTGACTTCATTAACATTTATATAAAACTCCTACTAGAATACACATCCTTTTCAAATGGGTATGCAATATTTACCTACAAATGTGGTTTTATACACTAGATTAAACACTATAAAACCAGTTTAAATAAATATAAAAGAATTCAAGTCATAGAAGTCATGTTTATTGACACCAACAGAATAAATTGAAATCACATATAAAAAAGATAAATGTAAAAATCTTCAAATACTTAGAAAATAAATAAAATACTTCTAAGTAATCTGTGGATCAAAGAACAACTTAAAAGGAAAATCTGAAAGTATTTTTGTTGTGTAAATTTAAGGTATACAACATGAAATTTTGATACACATGTATGTCAATCATTAAGTGATTATCATAGCCAAGCAAATTCACATCTATCGTTGACACAATTTTCTTTTTTATTATTTGAAAGTATTTAAAAATAATGAAAACACAGCATATAAAAAATCTGTGTATTGCAACTAATGTACCAGTTAGAGGAAATTTTATAGCACTAAATAGCTATATTTGAAAATAAGAAAGGTCTGAAGTCAGTTACCTTGCTTTCCACTTTAAGAAAAAGAGAAGATTAAAAATAAAAGCAACATTATTCAATTAGAATCCAGAACAATATAAAAATTATCTTATTTTCATATATCTTTATCAAATGGGATTTATCTTAGTAATGTAAGAGTGGGTTATCACACAAAATCCATTAATAAAAGACACATTAACAGAGTAAGTGACATGAAATCTCAACAGAAGCAGAAAAAATACTAAACTTTTTGTGAACTATATGGAAATGGGTACAAATTTTGGATATATCTTATAATAAGTGCTATTCATTCAGTAAGAAATTAATATATTTATTAAGTACCTACTATGCACCTGAGCCTAATTCTTAGATTTACAAAATCATTAAGAAAAATGGTTATCATCATTACAATATCTTTTTCTTCATCTGGTTAGATTTTCTTTGAATAATAATAGCTTTATACTAGACTTCAACTTTTCCAACACAGTGTGTTGTTACCATACATTCAACAGATTATGTAACTTTATCATCTTGTCATTTTAGGCCTATGCATATTCTCTCTTTCTTAGATATAAATTATCTTAAATACAATACTTGTTTATTTCCCTTCTTATTACCAGAATAAAGGCACTTAATTCTGTTGAAGTTCTAGATTGCAAAACAAGAGTGAAAAATAATAACAGCTAATTTTTATATAGTACTTTATACTTTTCAAAGCATTTTTATATCAATTTTCTCATTATCTCATTTTTCAAACTCTGTGGGTTCACCAGAAATGGTAGCATTATCTTTATTTTATAGTTGAGGAAATTGAGGTCCAGAGAGGTTAAGTGAGTTACCCATCATCCACAGCTATTTAAGAAAGAGAGTTTCATATACATGCATTACCTTTCTTGAATGTAGTGGCACACGCTCAATTATTTCCTCATAGGCCCCTACAAATACTTTCAATATGAAAGCTTTCTAACGTGCTTCTAAACTGTCAGTAATGAAATTGATTATACATACTCGAACAATCTTACTCTGTTATAAGAGGATCAAACCAGTCAAAGAATGAGCAAGTGACCTTGTGAGGAAAATTAGATCAAGGAACTAAGAACTCATTTTATTATAACATTCGATTCCAAAATATAAAACATATTCTTCATACTTCTACAAAGTTACTCCATAACAATAAATTCTCCTTAATGAAGGAGATTTTCAAAGTGTTATATAGAAATGCTAAAAAAAATACATAGGTCACTTTGTAGATCTACATCATGAAACCATGCAGTCAATTTAGCTAGAGAAATAATTATCTTACTCAAAGTACTTAACAGAGACTAATTCAAAGAACTCAAAATATATTCTGGAGATCTCTTCACCCAAGTTTAGTGGAACTGCCTCTGCACAGCTGACAGGAAGAAACGAAGGAAGGTTTTCCTCTGCTATAAATAAAATACAGAAGTATGAGAAGGGGGGAATTTGAAAGTTGGTTGATTTGCTGTTCCTCTTTTAAAAGTCACTAAATTAATGTGAAAATAATTCATACAGTATATTGTTCAAGGATTTCTCTGAACAACTGCAAATTTTTGGAAAATAATTTACTCTGTCATTTCTAAAATAGTCATTATAATAAAATAATGTCACTGGAGAAAAACTAACAAAAGCACTAGGAGATGAGTTTCAAGGCACAAGCAGAGGTCATTTTATTTTAATTATATAGTGTTTTAATTTGGTGATTATAAGATATTCTGACAAAATGAATTTCAGTTAAAATTTAAGTATGTAAATTTCACATAGCCACCATTTCTTTTTTCAACACACTGTCAGAATGTCAGTTTTAAAATAATTACTGTAAGTGATATGACACCACTACTGTTTAAAGAAATGCCTCCATAAGAACTTATGTTTAGTGGCTTCCTCAAAAGACAATAGATAAGGAATAAATAGTGGCAATACTTTGTCATCTGTAAAATATGAAATGAGCATAATATCTTCAAATTGGAGCATGACTTTTTAGAAATATTTAACACAAGACTACATGAGTAATAATAATTAAATCTCTCCTAAATGGTTAGAAACGCAACCAAGTTTCTATCAGTTTTATTCTTTAAAATATAGAAAGGACTTTTTATATACATTCAGAGTGAAAAGTACCTATGTTAAACTGAAGACACTGTTATTTACAATAAAAAGAGACTCTGCTTACAGAATCCAGAGGACCCTGTTTGCTTATCTGTAGTTAAAAACTTGACTATGTAGAATGCATCTAAATCAGTGTTTGAATGTAAAAATGTGAGGGGGAAAAAGAGATTAAAATATAAAAGTGGAAAAACAAAGCTAGACAATATTTATGTACAAGTTAAAATGATGCTAAACCAAATGCCAATAACAATAATAAGAATAGTTATCTGACCTGACAGAACATATACTATATATGTTATTATTCTTTCCATTTTACAGATGGGTAAACTGAAGCACTAGAGATTATAATACTTGTTCAAAGCCCTTTATCTAGCAAAGAGTTGAGTTCATTCTAGGAATTATAACTAGAGAAGGTAAACTCTTAATTTTCTTAAAAATTTTTAAATTGTTATGAACTAAATACTTTTATCATTATATAATTTATATTATCAGTATAGCAACAGGAAAAATAACATAAACACATGAAGAAGTTGAAAAATACAAAATTTTGTGTAGCTGAAATGTTTTTGAATGATATTAATTCATGTCTTACTTCTGTTTGCCCCTTACATATGGATTAGTCTCTTCCCCACCATTGTACAGGCCATGATCCTTCCCCATTCACCACGTGTGATGATAGAAAGAAGTGGTGATTTGGAATCAACCCATGTGGAGCATGGTTTATAGTCTCGCTCATTTCTTCTTTACTTCCTGCTTTAAGTAAAACATTCTAAGCATTCTTAGAAAGATAAACAATATCTTATCATTCTTCCTTTCCTGAAAATGAGTCTACTGTCTCTTGTGTTGATCTTCCTACATATTTGGAAATACAAATGTCATTCTCATTCAATAGTTACTCAATAGTTAGTAAAAAAAGCAAATAAAAAAAAAGCTTCAGTAGAATCCTGGAAGCTAACACAATGAAAAACAGGTCTTGAGTCTTCCCAGGGTTGAATGAGTTCACAGCAAATCTACCTATATTAAGACTAGAATGGGCCTGGTCTAACTTGGAACATGGCAATGTGCAATCTAAGAGAAGCTGGGACGTGGGATCTTCCAGTTACAGGCTTATTTTTTCAGGAAGCCACAAGACTGGAACCTAGGTTTGTTGGCGGCATAGAGACTGTGTAAGACAAAGAAATGGAGAGAACAACAGAGTCACAGAAAGATGTGAGAAGATTGCTATAACTGAGTATAATCCAGAAAAAAAGGACCCACAGGAGAACAAAAACACTGTCCCCTTATTTAATTGACATAATGTATTTCTTATTTCTCTGATGCTTTTGCTTTTTTTTTTTTTCATTTCCTTCATTAATTGCATTTCTTTTAGGTTCCTCTTTGCTTTCTTCCCATCTTCAAGGTTTTATTTACTTCATTAGAATTGGGCATTCTCCTGAAAGATGGTCAGCATGGAGGGTACAGACTGACAATTCTCACATCCAGAATGTAGACTTTCACTTAATCTCCTTCTTACGAACCACATTCCTCACTCCCAGTTTCCCATATCACTGGCATTATGATTTGGACATGAGGTGTCCCACCAAATCTCATGTGTTAATGCAGGAATATCCGGAAGTAAGGTGACTGGATTGTGAAACATGTAACCTAATCAGGCCATCCTAGTTTAAATGACTGGGTGGTAACTATAGGCAAGTGGGGCATGGCTGGAGGAGGTGGGCCACTGGGGGTATCTCCTAGAAGGCTGCATCTTCTCTGTGGGTTCCCTACCCATTTTCTAGCTTCTTGGCTTCCATGAAGGGAGCAGCTTCCCTCCTACATGCCCTTCCCCCTGATGTGCTGACTCATCTTGGGCGCAGAGCAATGGAGTCTGTCATCTGTGGACTGAGATCTTGGAAACTGTAAGCCCCAAATATACTTTTCCTCCTCTAAGCTGTTCTTATCAGGTCTTCTGGTGACAGCCACACAAAGCTGACTAACATACCTGGTGTCCCATATTCTCAAAATCCTATGCATTGATTTCTTCAAATGATCAGCTTCTCAAACCCTGATGGATAAGAAGGAGACTGTGCTAGGGTATTCCCCTAGCATATAAGGTGGTGAGGGTAGGAGAGAAGTGTGATTAGTAATCTAACTTATATCTAAACCTATTTCCAACCAACCATTATATTCAGCCCTTAACCCACTCATTAATCTTGGGAGTCTTTAGAGTTCAGGGAACAAAATATCTTGCTTCTCAATATCACACTCTTTCTAGACATTGAATGTGAATTTCCTCCATGGTACTAACACCTCTACATCTTCCAAAAATGTGTTGATATTCCTTCTCTGCAATTTCCTTCTCTCCTATTCCCCTTGTCCTGTGTATTCATACTTTCAATCTTTATTGCTACTTTAATGGCATTTCTGAAAGTAATGAAGATAAATATGTTTATTATTTGATGTTTTGGATTTGATATCATTAGTATATCATGGATTATAAGACATACAGCAAGCATGCCTTGGGCATATCATACTAAATTACTCATTTAAATACATTATCCTATATAGTGATGAGGTATATTCTTTCTGGTTTATTAATATTTTTCCCGGGAATAAATAGTAAGCTTTTTTCATATTTTATTCCATCTCTAGAGAGATTTTGATCTATTTCTCTGATTAACTGTTAATGAATTCACAACTCAGCCATCACTGGTTTAAGTGAATTATTTCATTAAGATATTGCTAAATTTCATTTGCTATTTCACACTTAGACTTTTTGTCTATATATTTAAAAATGGATTGGATTACGGATATGTTTTTGGCAATGCAAAACTTTGTCAGATTTTAGAATCAGGTTTTTGACTTTCAAATTAATTACATTAAGTTAACCATTAATTGGAATGCTTTTTTATGAATTCCTATTCATAAAAACAAGAATTAACCTCTTAAAAATTGAAAATTTTACTGGTAAAAATATTTTGAGGAATTATTTTTAAATGATGATTTATCTTTTTTTTTCCACTTTATACTCTGAAACTCAGAGTAGGTAGGCATTGATATTTTTCCTGCCATCAAGTTTCATGGTATATCAGCATATAATTTTTGATTTTTATTAAATTTAGAAGTTCATTTCAACTTTGCTACTCATTTTTAAAATAATTATGCTTCATAATTTTTCTGGAGGCTATATCCATAAATTTCTAATAATTACTTTTAAGAAACAGTTTTGCATATATGAATGCTACTTTTTATTGTTCCTTTAAATTTTATTGTTTATCACATCTCATTCCTCAATATTACAATATGTTTAAGTTTTATATAATTTTTAAATGTTCCTATTTTGTGTGGGGAATAGTCTTGTATTGACAACATTTAATGCTATATATTTGAAATAAGTAGAGCTTTGGCTGAATCTCATGAGATATTTTGAGTTTTTCCTGAATAGTGATATTATTCTTTAAAAAAAACACACACAATTACAGTTTCAATTTCCTCAGATCCTATTGGTTTTAATGGTTTATTTCTTCCAAGTATTTGTTTGTATTATCATTCTTTGTTATTAATTTCTAGTTACATATTGTGATCTACCGTATGCTATACAAGGTATCTTAGCATATAAAGTAATGCCTGATAATATCATTAACCAAATATGGCATGACCATAAATTTGAGCATAAAATAAATTTAGACTTCCAATACTTTGAGAAGGGATCCTGGAGTAAGATTATGTCCTCACAATTGGGTGTTTGTCAAAGGGTCTCTCACATCCAAAATTAAGCCAGGTCTCCACTTTCCTAATCTTATAAGATATATAGATTTATCTGCCTTTAACAAAATTACTTTCTCATAGTCTACTCAATGTGAAAACGAATGAGCATGGTGGTTCACACCTGTAATTCCAGCTACTTGACAGGCTCAGGCAGGGATCACAGGTTGAAGGTGATCTTGGGCAAATTAGTGAGTCCCTGTCTGAGAATACAGTTTTTAAAAGGGCTTGGATAAAGCTCAGTTGTAGAGCACTTGTCTAGGATGTACAAGGCCCTCCATTTGGTCTCCAGTAAAATACACACACACACACACACACACACACACACACACACAGTTGAGTATGAAAAAGAATGACAACCAAATTGAAATGTGGATTTTTCAATCATTTAAAATAACCACTATCTTTAATTCTTGCATGTGTCTTATCAATGTATTAATTGACATCCACAAAGGTTCAATGATGGGCCTATAATCTCACATCTAGTATAGAGTGGTCAGGGGGCACAATAATTTTTTGGATCCTGGTGCTATAGTTCCTTTTTAAAGGGCCCTCTCCTTTTATTGGTCCAAATATTGAATATACTCACAAATTTTAAGGACTTTTTCATTAACTATATTAGAAAAACCTTGTAAGAAGAGAAGCAAGAGCCAAGTTTAAATGATGAAGTTTTCATCTGTCATTTGTTTGTTTAGAAAAACCAGAGAGAATGAGAGATTTAAGCAGACACTTTGAGAAATGAAAAATTGTCTTAAAGGTGTGATAAAGAAGTCTGTCAGAGAAACTATGGCTATCCTGGTCACTTCATAATATTTACTGGTCAATCTTATTTCCACCAGAATATTTTGGTTCTGAGTTTGAAAATAACCAGGAAAAATATTAAGTATCTGTATAAATTTCTCACTCCTAGAAAAAAAAAATTTAATTATAACTTCAAAGAAATAAACTGCACTAATTTTAAACAAGTTTAAATGTTTGGATGGCTAGCAAATATGCAGATGGGGAGCATGTTGAGCTAACATAAGTCTGGTATCAGTGTTTCAGTCCTGTCCCTGTGACCTGAGCATCTCATACTACATGCTTCCCTAGATCTCCCAGACCTGAGTAGCTCTGCATGGGTAATGACTCCCATCCCCCTGAGCTTGCTTTTTGTGGACTAGAGTTTTCAGATGAAGGCTGTTTTTTGTTTGCTTTGTTTTGTTTTTATTTCAGGTAGTATCTATTGAGAATAAAGTAAATGCCAGACAACAATGCTGGGTAATGGGTTATACCATTTAAAAGGGTAGTTATGATCCCTAGCCCTAAAAAATATCTTGTAGCAGTCCACTACTCTGCACTTCAAATAAGATGGTTAATGAGAAATTTTTTAAAAATATCATCATTCTAATATTTGTGTGTATATTTTGTACTTATTCAGGAGTTAAAGTTGGTAAAAAACAAAAAGCAAAAACATTAAACATTTCTGCTACATTCTTCAAGCAATAGTACAAGGATCAAAATTACATTTCATCACACACCTAATAAATGATAGTGCTATATTTATCAGCTCCATTTTTGTCTGAGATGATTAGAGGTATTTGAAGTTTTAATTGAAAATATATTTACAAAAAAACCCTGAGCATTAAAAAAAGACAATATTCTGGTATGCCAATAATAGCAGAGATTAATAATCAAAGTCAAGGGATAATTAAGAATGGATATTTTAAATAAATGGAATTCAAAAATGTCTGACATGCTTGATTGTTTGACTAAAATTAAACAACTAATCTGAATATGACTGATGGGAATGTTGCTAAAGGAACAATTAAAACAGAGCAAATCTGATAACTTCAATCATGTTAGGTCTTTTAATTCTCACTTTACCTTCTGAGGGGTATACCTGAAATGAAAAACCTACAATTTCTCATATCTATTTATGGTTGTAGAAACAAAGAAATCAGTGTGTAGCTGGTCCGCTCAGACTGCCCTCCTGGATCATGTCTGCGAAACCCCTCTTGGCCTTTAATTTCCCTGATTCTCCTCAGGGTTGTTTGCCTTATGTTAGCAAAACCAGGATGCCACAGAGCAAAACTTGCTTCTCTGCCATTTGTTTCAGATTACTCTTCCTACATGCTCCAATTTGCATAACTTTATTGTTTTGTGGATTCTAAGCTTATGAATTTATTACCAAGGCACCTGCCAGTGTTACTGTATTTAAGGAACTGTCAGCAGTTTCTATTTTGGGGCTCTAAGTTAGCTACAAAAATTCACTCTGGGTTGAATTTTGGCATGTGTTACAGGGTAACAAAACCAAAAGTGAATTATTTTTAGAAAAAAAAAAGGGGGGAGGCAGTGGAGGGGAAATAGTTCTTGGGTTCCCCCCCCCTTCCTTGAGGTAGAAATATAAAATTCAGAAGTCAGTGGTTATAGAAGTATTCTGAGTGAATAACTCTCTTCAGTTTTTCTGAAGTTAATATCTTTTTCAACCCATTAGTCTACATTGCAGACCAATGCCTTGAGGTATTGTGGCAAAATATTAAAATTATCTCTTCTAGTCAGAGACAATACATCTTGTATATGCATTAATTTTAATAGTGGAATAGCAGTTTCAGGAGAAAAAGATTATCCAGTTAATGAAGATTAGACTAGAACCAACAAGTTTCAGATTCTTGACCAACATGAAAGCATCTGAGATATGACCTTCAAGGGTCCCTCTCTTGCTGCATGCATCCCCACCAACAACACACAGATCTTCATTAAACAGACAAGAATTAAGGCTTCTCTGAGTTTCATTGATGGTTGAAGTTTTATCTCTGGAAATAATCTTCACACTTTCCATCTTTATTTGGCAAGCACAAAAGACTTGAGAAACATACAGAACTTCTGCGAAACAATATAATCTGATTTTTTTTTTATTTTCCCAAAGCAGAAAGGCAAAAGGTAGGTATCATGCCTTCCTATTTTCCTCCCACACAAGAAAACATACATGCACACCCACAGAATCTTAAGCATACAATATACCCAAAGTATCTTAGAAGTAACATATATAATATTTCCAATGCAAAAATTATAAGAATGTTGAGGCTAGCTAGATGGTGATATAAATTGATTACATATACCTCGAGCACTTTTTGGGGATAGGCACTTAGCTAAAAAGTTGGGTTAGTAAGCTTATATAAAATACTGGCCAGCAAGGAGAGTACACTGTGAAGAAGAAAAGGGAACAAAAGCTATAATCTATATCCAAGCACTGTCAACAGGACACATATTCTGGTCCAGTCTTGAGCAAGCTGGTCCCTCAGGCAGGTGCATCACTTTTGTAGAAATGGAGGCACCAGACTGTCAGAGAACAGTATCATGGAACATGTCATACATGGAATCATACAATTCTCGCTCAAGCTCAGCCTCACGAAGTGACCTTCTAACTACACTCTGATTCCCTATAGAGAAAATTCCAGTAAATAAACACTGACTTGGTGTGTATCCTAGATGATTTTAATTAAAGAATTTGTATAAACCAATTTGTATAAACCAACATATTTGCATTTCAGTTCCTATGTTCATACCTTGGGAGTTTGGTTAATGCAAACCTTGCTGTCCCAATATGCTAACCCAGGAAGTTTCAGAATGGCCACTGCTAAGCTTCACTGTGAGTCTGGAAAATGTGAGTCTAGCCCCAGCACCTAACAAGCACTTTTTAATTAATGAATCAGTAAAGGCAATGCCACCTTGTGAAACCCCTGGAGGGTAGCCACTTCTCCTATTAGCGTGCTTTAGTTGCTGTGTGGTTTTCTCTCCAATTTCAACAGGAACTAAAATTCAAAGAGAAAAATAGTCATGGTTTAAGTTTTTACAATTTCATTTTATTTTAATGAACTCAATAAAAAAAGGAGTGGAGCTAAAGCAGAGGTTTCTAAACTATACCTCATTTCCACTCTGATGTTTTCCAGTCATAATTACTGCTTAAATAAATATTCTTCAAACCATGTTATATTTTTCCTATTTGTTGGCAGTCAATTGCTGAAAGGCACCTTAGAATACTTCTAACACAACCTCCCTTTTTACAAAGGAGCAAATTAATGTTATTATTTCATCTAATCCTACAACAATAAAAAAGGAAACAAGTACCAAAAGAAGATTAAAATAACCAATAACTGATTCTCCACTAATTAAAATCAGGAAGTTTGATGTGATATTAGGAAACAGAAAAGTATTTCAAAAGATTCGCATATTTTATTTTTATTTTTTGCTGTTTATCCAACTTGAGTTGGTAGGCTCTTCAACTTGGTCTTCAATTTTCTGGTTAATAATAGTTTTAATTAGCTTTTTCACATTTATGTGATGATATAAAAGCAAGTTCCTCCAAAATGTTTTTCTTGTTTTTTTAAGCATAAAAATTTGCACCCCAAGATGAGGTGTCACCCATTCTGTGTTTTGTTTGTAATTGTTTTAATTGGTGTAACATTCCAAATTTTGGCTTTGTCTATTAGTTTGAATCATATGCAACTGCCATATCTGTAGGTCAGAAATGGTCAAATACCCGCAATTACATATGGCTCAAATTAATGCTTGCTGGAAAATGTAGTTTTTACTACAAATTAGCTATCTTCTGATGTTATCTTTTCTGCCCAATAGTATCTGGATTCTGATTTGTAAACTAAGAATAACAACATCTTAATTGCCAGATTAAATTTAATTTATAGCAAATAACTCAGCTTATTATAAGAAATAAGTAAATTTTCCTGAAAAAAGTATTTGTAATCATATAAGCATTCCATATACTAATTAAAAATGAAAAAAAATGTTTCCTTACTTAAATAAGTCTAATAACCAATAAATCAAATGTCAAGTCATTTCATATAAATATAAATGTTAGGGCTAGGGTGGGTAGCTTAGTAATCAAGCTCTTTCCTAGAATGTATCAATCCCTAGAACCACACATACAAAAAAAAAAAAGAATGCATAAACAGAAATAAAAATCAGGGTAAGAATTTATTTATGGATATCTTGTCACATAGCTATATGGATTTTAATGAATTATTAGCAGACGGGAAAGATGAAAAAAATCCTTCAAGTCTTAATTGCTTTTATAAATACCATGAGACATCCAAAATCCTAGGAAAATGAAGAGATGATGGAAAATAATATATTTGGGGTGAAGATTCTTGCTTATCTGAATAATCAATCCATGGAACAGTCGATCATTCAAAACACTACCTAACAGAAGCTCTTCTATGGATTCTAACTATGAAAACGTCAGATTTCTTCAAAATGTTTATCTTATACAAAAGGGAATATATCCACAAAGAAGTAGTTTGCAAAGATGGACTTGCATCCAAAGAAAACAGCCCACAGAGTTACACAACTCTTAACCTGCCCTTCTTAGAGTTGTTAAAACTCTGAATAATTTAAAAGTGAGGGCTGGGGGTTTGGCTCAGTGATAGAGTGCTTGCCTACCATGTGTCAGACACTGGGTTCATTCCTCAGCACCATGTAAAAATAAATAAATAAAATAAATGTTAAAAAAAATTTAAGTGATGGTGAACCCAATGATTACATCCATCTTGGTTATAGATGAAATGCTACATTATCAACATACTCCTCTTACTCTCCATTCTAGGCACTGAGAACATGCCAGTGTGCATTGTTGTTTTGGGACAAAATCAGAAATGTGTAAGGGAAGAGGAGGAATTCAGAACAGATAATTCCTAAAGAGAAAAATGAAACATCAATTGAATTAAATAGCCAAGAAAATAATATAAATGCTTCTCAATATCTTTTACCCAAGTTCCCCTGTCCCAAACAATTTGTAAAACTCCTAAGAATGTTATAATTTTGAAGATAGATTCTTTTACGTAATTTTATTAAAATAAACAGTATTTGAAAAAGTAAATAGGAACTTTCAGTTGAATTAAGTTATGAAAGTAAAAACTAAAATTCCTGCTAGCAAAAATGCAACTTGAAGTAAGACAATAATATATATTTACATTACCTAATGCTATACACAAAATATAACTAACTATGAATAATTTGGTCCAATTTGCCATTGAAAAGGCAGTTCACTATTTACACTTATGTTATCAAGAACAAAACTCCAGCAGAATTTATTCACTTTCATTAACCATTGTTAATGTAGCCAATGACAAAAAAAACACTTATCTTAAATTATTGTTTTTGCTTATATTTCACTAGGCTATGTGGTTTTTTAACAAAAAATTAAAGAGAAATTATACTATACTTAAAAAGTTTATATGCTAATTTTAAAAAGCAAAATGAATTTCAAAAGTAATCAGTACCTCACAGTGATTATATGGAACTTTATAATCTTCTTTCTCTAAATTGCTTTATTTAAAGCTGTTCTAGTAATTTGCAATGGTCAGCTTGAAAAGATGAAATTATTACTATTAAAAGCAGAGTAATTAATACATCAGTGTTTTGTTCATAATGTTAACAAAGAAAATTAAAATTTTGTTTTGTTCATTGCTTTTGTATTTTAAAAATGGAATTTTCCTTCCCAAAGTTCTGAGCTTCAAAAATTGAAGCAATTGCAATATTTTCACTAACATGTTTGTCCTCTTGACCTCTCTCTCCATAGCCTAGTTTATCCCATAGACTTAAAATTATCACATAATTTTTATTACCTTCTGGTACTTCTTGTTCCTTTTCTTTCAGACAATGGATTCAATTTGTATTTGTGGGTCATTTGTTCACAATATACATGAACAAATAAAGTTCTACACTTATATATGATATGCTCTATGGTTTATAGCATTTGAGGATGCAGAAAAGAAAAAAAATTCATTGTAACTTTAAGAACTTTCAACTTGATCTTCAGAAAAAGAACTTCATACTATTTTCAGTTTGAACTTAAAACAATCTGTTTTATTTTAGAATTTGGTGAGGACGTCTCATGTCATTTATCACATTATACCCTGCATTATAATTATTTCTGTAAATACTAAAGTTGTTCCAGAGACCTCTAAAAGCTGCACAGAGGCAGGATCTATTTTCTTATTCATCTTTCACATGCTTAACACCAATACTCTTCAAATTTAATGTGTACTTAAATCACCAAGGGATCTTGTTAGAAAGTAAAATTCTGTTTGATAGTTCTGAGAAGGGGCCCCAAACATGGCAATTCTGACTTACTGCAAAGTTACACTGACATTGCTGGTCTGAGAACTACTCTGTGAGTAGCAAGGGCACAGAGCACCCAACTGAAATCATAAACCACTTAAAAGATATTTCAATTTCCATTGTGAGAAATGCCTAGTTAGTTTCTGTAGAAAGTCAATACTACTGAATACCTACACTGTGTCAAATACAGTGAAAAATTTCCATCCTTATGAGGAAGATACTATTATTATCTCCATTTCACAGACAGGAACATTAGGACTCTAATAGGTGAAGTCATTTAACCCAGGTTTGCCTGATTTCAAAGGCTCTGCTCATAAGCATATCATGTTTCCTCTTGGTATCTCATCAACATGGTAAAGGAGTCCTCTTGGATGCACTTTCCTTCTCTCTTAGGGGAAACCTTCCTCATCCATTGAGGCCCAGAAGGATGCCACATTTTTTTCTTTCTTACTTTTTTTTTTTTCACTTCCCCCACTTTGTATAATTTCCTATAGATGAACGTTTCTGTACTCCCTCCAAGTTTCCTATGGTGGAATCTCATCCTCACGTGGTGGATTTTGAAGGCTAGGCCTTTGAAATGTGTCTCAGTCATGAGGGCAAAGTCCTCATAAATGGGATTTGTGTCCCTATAAAATAGACCCCACAGAGCTCCTTCACCCCTTCCCTTATGTGAGCACACAGTGAGAAGGACAGTCATCTATGTGCCAATAAACAGGCCCTCACCAGACACAGAATCTGCTAGCACCTAGTTCCCCTTCAGTTTCCCCAGTAATTCTTTCATCCAGCTAGTGTTAACACTTGCAGAATGTCACAGTTGTCTGGGTGGAGGGTCCTCTGATCTTCTTTGCCAGGGGTCAGAAGCTTGAGACTTGGAACATCATGTTATCTATTGTTGATATCCAGTGCCTAAACATGGGAGCTTCTAAAAGATACAATGCCCAGACACCATTCCGTTCAAATCTGTTATGGGTTAGAGCCTAGGTATGAACTGGTTTGTAAAACTCCCCCAGAGGATTCCAAGGTGCTTCCTGGTAAAAATCCCTCATGTTGAGCCTCACAGAATGCAGTTAAGGACTTGAATTTTCATTCTCACAAGATCCCTCTAGCTGATGAGTTCAGAATTGTCTATAGGGGAACAATGTCAAGCCAAGAGTCAGAGGCCACTGTAATAAAATGGCTAAGAGATAACAGTAGCCTGGGCCAGAATCATGCCAGGGGAGTAAAAGAGAAATGGTCATGGGCCTAGGTACATTTTCCACAAAAGATCCAATAAGAATTAAAGACAATCAGATATGGGGCTGGGAGATAGAGGTGGATTAAGGATAACTGAGGTTTTCAGCTTGAGCAACTGTTAAGAGCAAGCTTTCTATGGGCTAAGATAAGGAATCCTTCAGAGGGAGTAAGAAACATGTAAATGGTTGACACTGTTTGTTCCAGAAATAGGCCAACTATCTCCAAGGTCAATGTCATTTAAAATGGAGCCTGCACTTTAGGAGTGGGGTTCTAGTCCCGTCCTACTCTGTTCCTCCTAAACCTCTCTTCTCCAAGTCAATTTCCCAGCTTTTCCCACAGCCCCCCCTTACCCTCAAAGATCCTTTCTCAAATTTTCCCTGTGTTTCCTGGATCTTTTTATCTCAGGGGCGGGGGGTGCTATTGTTGTACCTTTATCCTGAAACTAGCTGCCATTTTCCTCTCTCTTTCACCTACCCAATATGTTGCCCTTGGTTTTTTTTAATCAAATCCCTACTTACTATTAGCCAGGTTTGCCTGCTTTCCTCTCCTGCACTACAACACCTTTGTTGCCCATCACCAATCAGCATAAGCCATGCCAACTTTCAATTAAGGAGAGAATAAACAAAAAGCTAACTCTACAACTTTCTATAAAATTGAACTATTCAGACTCAACTTTTTCAATATGAAAACAAAATCTCTTGCTAAAGTAGGAAATGTGAGTTATAGTGTATTAAAAATAATATGTTCCCATTAAGTAAACCCTGAAAATTATTTTCACAGACAAAACAATCATGTATCTAACTGGAATCCTAAAGGGAAATTGGACTCTGTGGTATCTGATTTAGTAATCCACAAAAATTAGTCACTCTGTGGTAGTTTATGATCATGGAAATTACATTCAATACCTCTTCCTCCATATCGAAAATCACTTGTCTCTTATGCCCAAAGTCTGTGATTATGAAAAAGAAATAAACTGAGTAATCCAAATTGTGTTGCTCACATTTAAATCCTAAAGTCCTAGACCAAAAATGCAATTTTCAGGTTGTGCCACACTTTACAGATGAACAGTGTTTAATGCAGCTAAATCCACAGAGAAGGAGGAATGATTTTAATATCAGCTTTACCTTTGAGTGATATTGTTCTACTTGTTATTGTCAGAAGATGGTTCAAATAAAAGAGAAAGGCCCTTGGGAAGCTGAGTGATGTGAGAGCTATACATTTCTTCCACTAGAAATCTCAAAGGAATTCCTACCTCAAAGAAGAGTAAAATAAATTTAAGTAGCTTGAAAAGTTAAATACCTTTGAAAATGAGGCTAATACATAATGGAAAACAGAAATATTTCAATTTCTGCCCTACTTATTTTTTATAAATTCTAAATGAAATATTCAAAGCAATAAAAAAGTTACCACTCTGCAATTTAAAAGAAATGGATACCAACATTTATATGGTTCTATTGTGCACCAGGGTGCATCTCATCTGTGGCTCACTATATAATTTGATTGGAACTTGGCTTGTTCAGGAAAGAAAAGTTAATAAGGCAATTATTCATGCACTCACTGCCCAAGTCAGACAGGAACCTGAGTCTTCAAAAATGGCACAATACGTGAAGGAATAACCCTCCACAGCTCACCAGTATGTGCCATTTCTGAACTCAATCAAACCATTTCCCATTTAATCTTATTCCTGTAATTCCATAATCATACAAATTGTTTTCAAAAGCTTACAAAATGATCCTGTGGTTCAAATGGAATATGTTTAGCAATATAAAGGCATATCACTCATTTAGAATGGCCAATCCTTGAGCTAATCATCGTTGTCTAGCTCATCTTCATGTGTCTTCTTTTCCTCTCTCTTGCATAGTGCAAAGATTCTGGTAATCATTAAAAAGACAGTGAATCAGGAGGCAGAAAAGAGAGGTAAGTGGACTGATCATGAGAGGGTAGGATGGGAAGCACATGAAGGTCTTGAAGGTCTGGAGTGAACCAGGGAGGAGAGAGAAGAGTATGAAAGGGAAAAGACAGAAAAAAAAATGTAGTTGCAAACACTAAGAACAATTTCCATTTCACTATTTGGACTCAAGCCAGATTTGACTTGAGTGGGAAAATTTCAAAGACATCTATAGAACTTGCCTTATTTATATCAGAGTCCTTAGGCCTTGAAATGTGGAAAGAGAAAATTACTAGGTCAAATCATGTGAAATTGCCTATCTTATAAAAATGGGAACTGTATATGGCTCAACCTAAGATAAATATTTTTATAGCAATGCTAGTTATCTCCTTAATTATCTCTCCTTTCTCTTCCTCCCAACCACAATTTAAATAAATATGCTTGGAATTGGGCAACAGGAAAGTTTTCCCAAAGAAGTTAGAGCATGACTTGAGTTCACACAGCTAGCCATGGTTTAGCAGGAACCAGCCATCAGGGTCCCCCAAGACTGGAGCCCTTCCACAGCACCCTTGTGCCAATATGTGGGCAGGAGGATGTCCAAAGAGAAAAATGGAGTGTAAGGAAGTCATGTCAAATGTCAGACTTAATCAGCACACTCACAATTTCACGAAGGGACAAAATTTTATCTACCAAAATAGAACTAACTCCCTTCCTCCTCATGTCCCAGAGATCAATGAAGGAATAAAAATGAGTCAGCAGGAAGAATGACAGTTGCCATAAGTTAGTGGCACTTTTTAGAATAAATCCCAAGTTTGCCAAATTCAAGAGTCCTCTGCTAGTGATTAGTCAGTGTGATTGACAATAAGGGATACTTAAAAAGAGTCACTGGTCCTGCAGCTCCACATTTTCAGGATTGGATAGGGAAGCCAGTACAAAGGATTTGATACTCAGTATTATTACTGTTCTGAAAAATAGGAGCTCATACCATTCACAGTAAAGCTCCCCCATTCACTGAAAGTTACAGAGAGATTTTGAAGTCCACGGAGGTGCTTCTAGGGGATTTAATAAGATCAACCATGGATCCCATGGAAGGGGGAAGACAAAGAGTATAGTCCAGTTATCTGACCAACACAATTAATCTCATAAACAGATAAAAATAATTGGCTGTTACTTTAAGCATCTTTGATCATCACTGGACACCTGAATGTGTTTGAATGTCCTTAAGACTTTCCTCCCACAGATTTGCTGATGAGCCTGTTAAAAGCCAGGCTGCCTATGGGGTGAGCAGCAGGTGCTGAAATAACAGGCTAAGGACTGAGAGAAAATCTTTTGTTCCCGCTATCTTGAGTAGTTTAGGTTAAAATTTGAAACTGAAAATTGGTCAACACTGACAAAAAACCTGTTACATTAACTAAAATAGACTCTACATGAAAAAACGAAAATTGCTTTTCTCACTCAGTTTGTACTCCAAGGAGGGGAAATCAAAATATTGGGTGAATGTTGAGATTGTCTACCATGAATGGTAATGCATTTAGTTTCAATAACTGCATAAAAATCTTCTAAAAGCCTTCAACAATCATGTCAATAATATTCAGACTTGCCTCTTGATGACAAATACATCTTTACCTTCTTTTCAAAACTGTATGGCTAGAAACTTCTTCAAGGAACAGAATAGAGGTGATTTCAAATTTAGCTTTTTCTATACTTTGGCCAGAGTTGAATTTTACACACACACACACACACACACACATACACACACATATAGATGAATTTTAAAACTCAAATAAAGAAATTAAATTTAGCATAGACAGCATTTACAATGGTGATTTTTCACTCCAATAATGAAGGGAACTCATAAATTTTAGGCTTTGCAAGAATAAGCAGATTTGTTTGGTTTATTTTTAAACTTATAGGCATCAACAAATAGCATAGTTTCCAAATATTTTATTTGATCTGATTTTTTTTAATCTGGCTGGGAATTTGCTGAAAACATTCACAAGTTTCCATTTTATTGGTTGCTAGATGAGTTTTTATCTGTGGATACATTATGTCTACTCTTAAACTGCTTTTTTGGCTTTGTAGTTTATATTTAAATGCATAAGCACAAAAAGAAAAAGAAAATAACTAAAAGCTACTTAAGATCTGAGATGCAATTTTGGAAGTTTTACTGAAGCACAAACTCATTTTTACCAGAAACTACTCATTAGTAACAAAGAACAAAAAGAAAACACAAACAAAATGTTTTTGTTTCAACGATCAAGTGTTTTTAAGATTATCAGTTAATAACTGAAAAACACCCCCAAACATGGCAAACACTACTACACTAGCAATCGGTAACAGATTCTGACCGAGGAGATCTGGGGTGGGCCTGATATTATGCACTTCTAGCAGCTTCTTGGTGATATTGCTACTATAATCCAAGGGCCAGATTTTAAGTAGCAGAACCTATAATGTACTAGTCAACTCAATACTAGGCATAACTGTCTTCACCATTCTGAGATAGAAAGTGAATTTTCCCCACCTATCAAATAAGAAACAGAGGAAAAGAGAGATTTAATAAAAGTATTTAAGTAACACAACCAACACATGAAGCCTGGTCCCTTTGAAACCAAATCCCAAGCCTTGTAATAATTCACTGCCTTCGTCTCTCAAGAAAAAAAAAGAATCTATCATTATCAGTAGTTAGTGCTCTTTACTGGCAACCTGCTAATCCATGATGAATTAATTCAAATCAACAATAGAACAGTTTAAAAATCCAGGTGCTTCAACCCCACTCCAACATAGTTCTCTTTGCATGAATGTGGTGGGAATTGAGAATTCTAAATATTTTCACCATCTTCACAGGTGACTCTGGGAGTCACCAAAGTTATTCATTGGTTATGCCTTCTGAATAGAAAACCTGCTGCAATAAATATCATCTGCATTCCATTTGTTATTGAAAACGGCAAGTATGAGGTGTGGCTGATCAAGCAAGTGGGCTTGAGGGAAAAGACTTCATCTTTTCAAAAAGTTGGATGTTTATTTAGCATTTTCTATTGGATTAAAGCACTCAAACTGTAATCTTTTGATGAATCCTTTGTCCTGGGCTACAGTCTTTTTGTAAATCTCCCTTATTTAAGGAAAGGCTCTGACCCAAGAGATGTTGGCATCCCCTGCAGCTTCAAGTAGAAAACCATCAATTCTAGACTCTCCCGGGGAGGCCAGCACTCTGGGGTGAAGCAGGGTCTGGCATGATTCCTTTCTCTCTCTTTTAATGCTGTTTTAAAGGCAAGTACATGCCATCCGAAAGGATATGATTAGCCAGAGCTCCTCCTGAAGACCATCATCATCACATTTTCAGAGTTCAAGCAGGGCAGCCTTCACTCCCACTTCCACTCTTACAAGCAGATTTTTAAGAAGAACCCATCATTTTATACTAGGCCATTTGTGCAAGATGGAGCAATAACATTTATGAGAAACTCTGGAGAACACACAAAAAAACATCTAACAGAAAGACACGAGACACAGAGTGGGGCCTTACACCATGGATTCTTTTCCTAAGGAGAAAGTTCTATCAGTCTGAACAACAGCTCCACATGTGCCCGGAGGCTCTTTGCCTGTCTGCTCCCAGCTCCTGTAGGCACCAGTTGATTTGATAGTTATCAGAGAAAATGGATCAGCACTAGAACAGTGTGCCCCCAGTGACAAACTGGAACCAGTTACTCAAACCATGTTAGGAAAACCATGTATGTCTTACCACTACCCTTTCTGTCAACATTAGAAGTGACTGGCTATCCCTATATAGTTTTTCTTCCAACGTCTACTCTGAGAACAATCTTTACCAGACAGAAGTACAACATACTTAATTTTAGCAATTCTTTATTCAAAATATATAAAGAGCAATGCTCTCAGCATCATCAATTTACTTTTTAAAAAAACACTTATTTTTTTAGTTGTAGTTGAACACAATACTATTTATTTATTTATCTATTTATCTATCTATCTATTTATTTATTTATTTTCATGTGGTGCTGAGGATGGAACCCAGGACCTTGCACAGGCTAGGCAAGTGCTCTACCACTGAGCCACAACCCCAGCCCTCATCAATTTACTTTTTAGAACAATCAGGAAGCCATGGCGTATTATTATTTTAGCCAAGAAAATCCTGCCACAAGAACTGAACATATGACACTAAGTTATTCAATTACATTTCTCATTCACTGTGACACACCGAGAGGAGAATTTTTCATGTGGATAGTTTTTTAATGGAGTTTTATTCCAAAGAGGACTCCCAATGTATTGGGGGGGAACATAATGCAGCACAAAACCAGAGTACAATGCACCACTTCCCAATGAGAACATTCTAGAGACCAGGTTTCTCATTTCTTAAATATTGTATTAGCATATTTTAGCAGATGACCCCAAGCCAGTGCTAAATTAGCCACAGAGATGCTCTGTTAATGTGACATTTAAGAGCTCTTGTTTATAGAAACACTTCCTCTATGTGTATCGTGTACTACCTTGATGTTCAAATATGGTCCCATCCTTGGACTAGAAGGAGCAGCAGCACCTGGGAACTTGTTAGTAATACAAAATCTCAGGTCTCACTCCTGAATCAAGAGTCTGAGTTTTAACAAGATCCCCATATGACTTAAAGGCACTTTAAAGTTTGAGAAACACTGGTGTTACACTTATGGAGCAAATATTTTATATACATTTTTTAAATTGAATTCTCATTGAATTTTTAAAATCTAATTATCATATTAGATATGGTTAGATATTATCACTTTCATCACTACCATTTTATAGATGAAGAAACAAGACTTGGTAATAACTTCCCCAAATTTCATATTAACAGAAAGGAACAGACACAAACATAGGTCTTTCACTGTGCTTTTTTTTTTTTTTTTTTTTTTTTTTTTTAGAGAGAGAGAGAGAGAGAGAGAGAGAGAGAGAGAGAGAATTTTAACGTTTTTATTTTTTAGTTTTCGGTGGACACAACATCTTTGTTTGTATGTGTTGCTGAGGATCGAACCCAGGCCGCACGCATGCCAGGAGAGCGCGCTACCGCTTGAGCCACATCCCCAGCCCAAACGTAGGTCTTTCAGATACAGAAGTCCAGTTTGTTTCTCTTGGCTGTTTGAATCCACAGCATTTTCATCCAGTGTCCACAGACAGGTGTTGGGCAGTGTGCAAAGTTAGTGCACTTTCTTATGAAAAACTTCATAGTTTTTAACCAACTATCAAAGAAATGTACATTCCCTCAAAGTATAACAATCACTGCTTGAAATTCTTGTCATAAATACATATAGGTGCAAACAATTGAAAAGCAAAGAGAGAACACAATCCACACAAAAAAAATCTTAACATTGATACTTTAACTCCCAAAATGTGAAGAGGATAACTACAAATAAAAAAAAAAAAAAGTCACATTCTAAAGAGCAATTTAGATTTATATATTTTCTTTTAAAAATCTGTGGTCATGCACTTTTTATTTCCTGCTGGTTTTAGGATGCTTAAAAGTATAAATAAAAGCAGTATTATAAATAAAGGACTCCACACTAAAACTTTAGACCTAAGTGAAATTCAGCTCATCACTACAGATTTTAAAATGTGGTAGTTAAGAGCATGCCTTCTAATGGAATTCAAACAAATCCTGGGTTTGAATTTTTAGGGAAACCTCTTACTGTGTACATAATAGCCTTGAGAAAGTCATGTGCATTTCTAAACTGCAATTTCCCAATATAGAATGAGGATAAGATCCAACCTACGTTTGTTATTTTACGAAGATAATACGTACAGTGAGCAGAGTGAATTGGTTTTAATAATTATAACCAATTATAATTAAAACCATGGTCTAATCAGTGATTATTATATTTGGAGATTTATGTAAATTTTCCCAGGGTCCAAGAAAGCTATTCATTGATTGTGTGGTCTTCTTAATAAAAGCATAGGCATTTCAAGAATGAGGTGCTGGCCCAAATGCAAAGAAAAAAAAAAAAAGGGCAAATGGCACCTAGTCTTTTTCAATTTGCATTTTTAGAGTAAATTTATGGTTCTTAAAGTATGGATCCCAGACAGTAACATCAGCTTCACTGAGAACTTGTTAGAAAACTCAACTCTCAGGCCCCTCCCCAAATCTATTCAACTAAAATTCTGCAGGTAAGACCAGCAATCCATGTTATTTTACAAGTCCTCCAGCTGATTCGGATGCACACTGAAGTTTGGGATCCTCTGTTATAAATGAAGAAAAGTTTTAGGTGAAGGATCATCTCTGGAAAGTAGTTCCCCTTGTCTCTAGGGTCCCTTTTCAGTGCACATACTCAAGGCTGTGATAGATGCTCTCGTGATCTGGGACAGATGTCATGATAAATAAAGATCTATCTGCCCAGGAAGAAAGTCAGTTTGGACTGAAACAGAGGAAATGCACATTTACATAAATATGCAGTTCTCAACTTTCAAAAGTTAAGGTGTCTTCCTAACTCTATCCACCTCCTCAAAGGGGATTAATTTCGTCATTTACATTATGTAGGGCTGTGAATACTTGAACCAAAATAACTTATCGTCACTTTTTTTAGAGAAATAAATTCCTAGTCTCTGATCACAGGGCAAGTTGGACATCTCCTTAGGGTTCAAGTAGAATATTGTTAACTAACAATAAGCAAAATGAGGAAAAGTTCGAGGAACAGAGGTCAAGAGTGTTGACTCTAGCTGGGTATCCTGGCCCAGGCCTGTGATCCCAGCTATTCGGGAGGCTGAGGCAGAAGGATCATAAGTACAAGGTTAGCCTCTGCAACTTAACAAGATCTGTCTTAAAATAAAAGTGGCTGGGAATTTAGCTCAGTAGTGGAGAGCTTCTGGATTCAATACCCAGTACACACACATACACACACACACAAAAGGGTTGACTCACTCCAAAACACTGCTGCCTATTTTCCCACCTGGGCTTCCTTGGCAGTTACAAGCTCTGTGACCTTGAGCAACTAATGAACCATGCTGTGCCTCATGTCCTTTATCTATTCCAAGGGGATGATCATAGCAGGACCTATCTCACATGAAGTCAAATATCAAAGGAATTCAGACATGCAGAACACACAGAATAGTGCCTAACACCTAGTAAGTGTTCAATAAATATTAATTTTAAAAGACAGCATATGAAACAAGGAACAAATGATGTTTTTTTTTTCAGATTTCATCAGTCTTAAAAAAAATCCATTTCCTTGAATATGAGGTGTACACAAATGCCTTCTGTTTTGATACTCTTCGTGACACCTAAAATAAGATCACAATCTCTATGTGGCTATTGTTACTTAATCATTCCATGTACTTTTGCCAGGTTTTTTATTATTTTTTTTCAAGCAGATTGCTGAGAATCATGAGGACAGGACCTTTCTGATATTTGCTTTTATCCCCCACTGCTGCTGCTTCACACTAGACGCTTGGCACATATTTATCTGTCATGGTACAATACAAAAAATAAAAATCTGAATTAGAAAACACAAATTTCAGACTTCATTCATTCATTCAAAAAAAACAACAACCACAAAATTGGAAATATATTCATGTGGCTTAAACCTTACTAAACTTACTTTATGACTGCAATGTATCTACCCATCAAGCCATTTCTGTATCAACCACAGCAATTCAACTGTCTCATGAAGCTAGAGTCAAATTGCCTTAAAACTCTACTGACAACCTACCCCACAATAACTAAAAACATGTTTATAGCACTGAACACAAAGAGCAATGAAGGTTATACCATGCAGTCCTTCCAAAACCCCTTTAGGTTGTCCAGTAACGCTCCAACAGAGATAAAAAGAAAGTTATTACCTGAAATAAAACCTTAGCTTCAATTTATTGCCATATTTCCAGGCATTCCATATCAAACATAACTATAAATAGCAAGATCCTCAAAATGCAAGTCTAGTCTACTTCATAATTTATCACCCCACTTTGCCTGCCTTTCTGTCCTGGAATTCCCCAGCTAAAAGAAATACCATCCTGGTTTATCATTTTGGTTGAGAGAGTCACTGCTGATCTACTGCAAATGGGATATTGTCCTCACAGCAGGGCTGCGATGTGGAGATAAGGCGGCGGTCTTATTGCCATCTCCAGAAGACAATGGACTCCACACCCCCATTTCCCTCCCCTTGGGCTCCCCCTTGCTAACAACACAGCTATGAGTTTCTATAGAACCTGTCACCAGGGAACTGTCCAACATATTTTGGCAAAGGAATGATTTCACCCTGCAAGGAAAGAGGACAGGAAGATAGTAAAAAAGAATAATCTCTTGTTTGGATGCTGGCCATCTAATTAAATTCAGAAAAGTATTGATTCTGTCCACTTAGATTAACTTTAATTTCATGTGTAATCAAGTTGCAGATTCAAATTAACCAATGTGGGTCCCTGAAACTCCTCCAAAAATGTATCAAATGGCTCTAAGTAAAATTTCCCAAGTGAAGGTGATTGCAGTCCAACTTGATTTGCTGTTTATTTTCTATTCTAACATGAAATCTCTTGGACAAAAGGATAAATTGAGGCAATGTGTTAAATAAAATGCAGGCTACATGATTTAGCAAACAAAGCAAAATCATTCTCATTTTCATTAAGGGTTTGTTATTATTCCAGTGGTTTATAAAATATTCAAGAGTAACATTTTAAATTAAATTGTTGGCATGTGTAATAATTTTTCACCTAACACATCATACATTATAAAACCATTTGCATATATTAAAATCCAAATATTCCAAAGTTCACTCATGGTGACAAGGATATCAAATCTTGAAGCCTGAGCTTGACGAACTGGTATCTGGCTAGTGTGCTTCACATTTTTGCTAAATGCTGAGCAAGAGGAAATGAACTAAGTATTTGGATCTGAGCCTTAATAATGCTCAGTGTCAGGTCATAAATCTCCTGACAGGAAAATATTAAATTCTAAAACTACTTCTCAAAGAATTTGCAGCATTATTTTCTTCAGATTATTTGCTACATAGCACCAATGTTGTTATCTCTAAGGCAGTGTGAATATAATTGAGTCAGAAAACACAGAATGGTCCACATCACTTAGCCACACATTTCTACCAACTTTCCACTTGATTGCCTTGCTGGTCTGTTTTCCATATAATTATCACTCACTAATATTGAATACTTTCTTCCTGAAATAAGCTAAAACACGCTTGAAATGCATGGCTTACAGAAAACTCACGTGGTCAGGAAATGTTTTTTTTTTTTTAAACTAAATTAACAGTCCCCACACCTTTTTCAAAGAATACGACAAAGAAATAGCTATCTATGCATTTAAGGAAACATGTGCCTTATAGTTAACAATCCAAATCTCATGAATTATAGGGTAAAAATGATTTTTTCAGAGTTTTTAGAATAAAGCAGATAAAACTTTTAGAGTGCAGGTTTTTTCTCCATCTAGAAATAAACACTCAAAGTCCCTAATCAACCCATTAAATTGTTAGAAAATTGCATTTCTTGAACTTGTAAAGGGGATCACTTTAATCTTCTAACAGAAGATTGTCTAGGACAAGATACGAAGATTTCTTATTATGATTACAGTTCAGAAGCTAAAAATAGCCATCCGAGAAAATTGAGATCAAGCAGCTTCCTGACACACATCTGACCTAATTCAAAAATGGGATTTCTATCAGTTCTTGCTGAAGACTCAGTGTGGCAAAGCTTCAGCTAAGAATCAGAGACCACACAGAGGACTCATAACCCTACAGGAAATTTACATTTAAAACATTCAGGCTTGCAAAAGATTAGAAATTATCTACAATGTCTGCCAAAGAAGGTCTGTTCTGTTAATTTCAGAAAATTCACACAATGAAACATTATATAGCTGTGAAAAAGATGAAGGCAAAAAGTACTTACGTATACAGAACAAACTCTGAGTAGTACATCAAGAGGAAAAAAAGCAAGTAACATAAGCTATACCATGTTTATATTTACTGCACATACCCACACAGACACACATAGCACAACATTCTGGAAGGCTGCACAAGAGAGAAGAAATAGTGATTATTTCTGAGGAAAGGAAAGAAAAAGAAAAACAGAAAAAAAAAGCGGGAGAGAGAGAGACTTTTCACTTCTTGGCCCTCCTGTTTTTGAATTTTGTATCTGTACACTGAAGGCATATTTTAAAGACATATCTAATCATGCCAGGAAAAGAATAATCCTTGTGTTTCAAAATATCAAGCTGTGTTAAAAGTCCTTCAGATCTAATGGTATGTCCAGGGGGGAATCCGAGCAACAAGGCCTATCACATCATTTCTTTCTCTCCCTGAAAACAGTGAATACTTTCTTTCTGAAATGAGGTAAAGCATGCTTAAAATGTATGGGTGCAGAAAAATCACACAGAGGCTCCACATAACAAAGGTTTGGAGAAGTGTCTTCTCTAACTATGGGATTAAAGTCAACTTCCCATGGTAGTCCAAGAGGTGTTTTAGTGGCAAAAGCCATTTCCCCTCCATCTTAATCTCCATCTGCCTCTTTACAAAAACTTCCCCAAACACTCTGGAGGGAGGGATAAGGAGGGGGTGGAGGGGAGAGATGCTTGTGATGGAAAGGCAGCTCCAAAGCCAGGCTCCAACATATCCCCATCCTTCATCTCTAAATTCCTCTACTCAAAAATTCTGAGGTAGCCACTATATTGCCCCCATATTGAGGAGAAAACAAATCCCAACTTGATGTATCTTTATTGATAGTATTACAATCTTAAAAACAGAATATAACTTTAGCAGTGAAGATTTTGAAACAGACTGCCTGAATCCAGGGTTTAAAGATAGCAATTTATATTATTAACATAATAAATAAGTTATATTAAAATAATACAAATCTTCTTAAAGTTTAATTAATAATATAAAAATATCTATAGAAATAATTGTCATCAATTTACTTGGAAAATTTCTTAAAAACATAATTTGGAAAGAAATGATAGAGTAATTTATATAATGTGATTTATCAAGAGAGAGACTGAATTTAGGAGCCCTCAGCAACATGGTAAATGATGGACTCTGTGTGTGTGAATGTGGCTGTGCACACAAAGGGGAGTTATAAAAGCTCATACAAACCTGAAGAAAATACCAACTTTCCTTTTCTTTGATTCCACATTCATGAAGTAACAGCCCTGTATGAGATCCAGATCCAACCTGCAGTAATATGTGGAAGTAGAGGCCTGAATTGGTCATGGGCAATACAAGTTATTACTGGACACACACATGGTAGGGATATTCCCATTTCTACATATTGAATTGTGCACAGTGAGAAGATCAAGACTTAAACACAAATCCATGTGCACAATGGTTATGGCCATGCCTCCACTGTAACTAGGAAAGTCAAGCCGACTTCCTGATCTGAGCATGGATAGGTTCCTTACAAGTCCTGAGCACCAGGCTGTCACCGACAAACAGATCCACTGTGACTTCACTCACCAAACTCAATTTCAGGTCACATACATGCCTAGAACAATGGAAACACAGTAAGAGATGCTGTCAATCCATGAAGAGTTTCTGGGCCATCGTGTATTCTCCTCGAAAGAAAGATCCATCACAGTTGTTTTCAAATCCTTTCAGAGCCCAATATAAAACTTAATCCTATGTAAAAGAGGTTCGAAGAGTTGAAACAGGTGTGGAGGAACCTGGAAACCATTTCTGATCATTCCCCTCGAAACCCTCCTCCCTCCACATGGCAGAAATTGAAGGAGGTCAATGGGATACTCTGAAAATCTCTGCTCTCTCTGGGTACTTAGCCAACAATATGGTGCATCAGAAAGATCAGGAACACTGGTTAAAGCCCACAGGGCTGGATTCCACCTGGGTCTGATTCAGAAGGCCAAGAATGCGCCTTTCTACAGGTTCCCAGGTGATGCTGCTCCCGCTGGTCCTCTGCCCTGTCATCTCTCCTCCTATGTGTTTAACATCACAAACAAGAACAATCTACATTTTATTCCTTTGTAACTAATTTGAAAGATACATTTATTACAAAAACATCCTAAAATATCTAGACTTTGAAGTCATTACATTTGAGGGTATTTTTTTTTTCTTTTCAACCAAGCCAGTTTTAAATTCTGATGATTTTGTTTCATTAACTCAAGGCAATCTCACCAAGGGCATGAAAAGGCTCTGATAAAATGCCATCACAGCAAATGTTTCTAAAAGTTCTTTAGGTTCTGTTTGCTTACAGAACAATAAATGTTCCCTGTTTGGAAATAGTCCCCAAATGTTCCCTCTTGTTTAAACTGCAAGAATTTCTTAACATACGCGGCACACATATTGTAATCTATGAGTGAATGGAGGCCTTTCTCTTCTCAGGGAGGATGGCAGGATGCTATTTTGGGGAACAGTGAGGCTACCTTTACCATTTTTTTCCCCTAAGTCGCAAAATACTGCAATAAAGTATTGCTCAACTCAGACTGAAACAATTTTCCCATCTGTCAAAATATTTTAAATAGTATCAAGCTGGTATTACTTTGTCAAAACATTTCATCAGAGACAGTATCTAAATTTAAACAAGCAGTTCCTCGAACTATGTAAGTAAGGTGAATAAACCGTCACTGACAAAGTGTATTTTTTGGAAAATGTGCAAGGTCTCATTACAGAGACCTTGAAGGAAATGGGTGTTAAGTCAAGGATAAGTGTGCACGGGGTAAAGGAAACTAAATACCACATAAAAGGCTTAACATTTCATTGTCCTTGACATGACATATTTCAGTTCTTCCCAAAGCCATAAAGCAAGCCCGGCTTTACAATAATTCTGGTCAAAGTCTCAGTAAACTTATAATTATGCAATGAAATGTGAGTGGTATAGATTTGATATACCAAGTACATGCAAGAGCCTGGGATTTGGACTTGACACTCATTCTCTTCTCATCAGGCATGGGACTTGGGCAGTTTCCTGGAGTTTCTGGACCTCAGTTTCTGTCTATACACACAGGTGCTGCCTGCCTTAGAAAGTGGACCTGAAGACAGGGCATTATAAAGGTATTCAATGGATCTTATTTCTTGCCTCTGTATTAATCCATGAAAACTCATAGTAATCTCCAGAATTTTAGTTTAATACAGCATAAATAAGAGGGGAAATAATGGCTAGCAACCTTCATACCTACAATATTTGTAACTTAAATCTTGTCTTTATATATTCTATAATTCTGTTTGTTATGTCTGGCATATGAAAAGGATTAGCAGAACATTTTCTTCAGGGCAGTCATATCTAACATTTGTTTTTCTCTACCAATAATCTAGAAAAGATGTGAATATTTTCTATTATCTTTAAGATACTTAAAATCCAGTAGCACATGATAAATTCAGGTTAAATATCACTTTAGGAGGGAGTATGGTATATGTAGAACAAGCAATGATTAGCTATAAACTCTCCAAAGCTTGAATAATAACAGATCTGAGTTCAAGTTTAACTTATCTCATGGGAAAAGTTCTCTGCTTGCTCATGATTAAGCAAACCACACAACTATGACAGAAACAAGGTTAAAATCATGACTCTTTTTTCCTCTTTAATATTTAAAAATATTCTATGTAGGCTTGATTTTCTAAACTTCACACTCTAATTAATCTAGTTCAGAAAGATTGCTAGAAGGCAATTCATTGGATGAACAGGTCTTTAATAATTAATATTAATGACACTGATAAAATGTCTAGTTGGGCATCTAAACATAAAACTAAAGTGCTTAAAATTATACTTAAAGAGCTTGTGTTTTATATTTGTAATATTTTCATGATATATGACAATCTAAATTGTCATAATATGCATAACAATATAAATATGTGAAATATATAAATATGTAAATATTTATATTTGTAGGTCTCAGAAATATTTTTTTCTTCTGCCTTTTGAAAGCTTAAAGTATTTTTATTATCTCCAAATTACCAGGCCCCTACCTAGAGATCAGAAAGTTTGTTTCTTTGTACCCACCATGATGGCAGGACAGATCTTTGAGTGGTTTAAATGGTTATCAATTACTACAGCTCTCAGTTGACTAGGAAGAGAAACCTGCTGATAAAAGGGGAGTTGTAATTTATTTAGTTTGGTGTTTGGATACATTTCTTTGGACGTATATGAGCTGGGAGAAAGAGAAAAGGTGAAAAGACTAGCAAATTGGAATATGGTTTTCTGACTTTGGTAAAAGCCAATTTATCCAAAACGTGTTTTTATTTTTGTTATTTCTCAGGATTAGTTGAGAAGGTACAAGAAACTAAAACATTTTAATTTTCTCTTACTCAACTCTGAAACCATCCATCCATTTTCTTATTCAACAGCTATCTATTGAGCTTCTGCTACGTGTGAGGCACTGGCCAAGAAGATCTGTACACATTGGGTGGGGTTGGATGGAGATTTTTGCTACTGTGGCATTAACAGTCAAGGGTGGAGATGGAAGAGCATGGACAATATACAAGTAAAAACAAATGCACAGACAACATTAGAATTATAAAAAGGGGGATTCAAAGGGAAAAGAATCCAGGAGAAGAGAATAACCAGGAGAGAAAGGGGACTCCAGATGGAGCTGGCTGCGAAAGGTCTCCTGCCTGGAGGGATGAGAATGTGAGCAGAAGCCAACTTCATAGCCCACCAGAAAGTATCACTTAGAAATCCCAGCTGACACTTGACTCTGTTCAATAAAATGAGAACTCCATCAACTGCCCTGTTAAGAAGGATTCCCTAGTGGGCAAGTAAGCAAGAAGGGGTCTAGGACATGCTTGATGCTGATGCCTCTTCCATTCAGGGTCTCTGTCCTTCCATCCCACTTGAGAATTATCTTAGAGAAACACAAGACTTATTCTTAGATACATAAAAATAGCTTCCCCATCCTATCCTCATTGAAACTGAAGTATGCACCTTGAAATCTTGATTTGATACAGACGGTATGGAATGTGTCATATTCTATGCTCTCATGGTAGACAATCTAATTTCTAGGATTCATGGATTTCTAAGATTTCCTTCTTAGTCACACAGAAGCTACTTCTGTTCAGCTTTTATGCAGTGTTTGCACGGCAATGCCTTATTTATGCTCCCGGGTCCCCTGCCTCAAGCTCCTCACAACATAGCCCGCAATATCTTACCCACATCAGATGCCCATTTAAGGTTTGATAAAGAATAACACTATTAGCACCTATGGAATAAATTAATATAAATTAATATTTCCAGGCATTGTGTTAGGAGCTGTTAATATTGCTTAAGATTGTGAGTTTGGGGATCAAGTAGTCTAAATTTAAAACCTGCCTCTGTAATGAGATGTCTAACTTAAAACCTGCCTCTGTAATGACTAGCTCTGGACCTTTCGGGAAGTAACACACAATCATTATTTCTCTGCATTCCCAACCGTAAAATCCAGATGATAATTTCTAACTTAGAACCTGATCAAGAACATTAATTGACAGAGTATATTAGCACTGTACCTGGTATCGTAAATGCAAACTGTTAAAGCTCTTACACAATCCCATAATAGTACCACATAACATGAGGGCACCTAGGCATGGAGATTCAAATCTGATCCCCTAATTGTTAATGATGGGAAGAACCTGGATCAACCAAATTCCATGGGACTCGGTATCAGTCAGGGTCTAGATTAAGCAGTTAGAACAATGAAGTCAGATGATAAATATACAGTAGTTTAAACAGAGACATTTATTTCTTTCTTGTACGACGTTTCAAGTTGGTGGGGCCTTCAGCCACCAAGGTTCTTTTCCCCTTGCTTCCCTGACAGATTCTAGATCACCATTGTCAACACATGGTTAAAAGTGGACCCAAACCATCTGAGGTTCCAGCAAGTAGGAGAGAGAAGGAACACAGACAGCCACTGACATCTCAAAGCCCAATAGAGGCACATTGGCTCACATTCTATTTCTTAAGAACCGAGTCACGCCTATCTGGAGGTGGTAGTGCCTAGCTGGTGGACCATGTGCTCAGAGACAACTCTATTTCCATGGAACAATGAGGAGTGAATGTTGGTAGACAGCGAACATGTCATGGATGTCAACACCTATGTTTCTCAATGTAAAAAGTTTAAGGTCTCATTCTATTGCTACCCTTTTGCCATCTCTAAAAACTTAGCTCCTTATTCTAGGTTATATTGCCATATTACAATGGAAATCAAGTTACTACACACTCAATAGTTGCATTAACCAGTGTTCTAGCCTTTCTGTGAAAAACTACCAGTCTTCTAAAGGCAACTTTATGCTACTGCATCCAGTGAAAATCTATGCTTTTAGAAAAAAAATCATTTATGAAAGAACAACTGATAAAACTGCACAATATTATATATGTGGGAAAATGAAACCAAGAAGAAAAAGTTACTTAACTGAAGTTTTAACTATTGTTAACTAGTAACTTAACCAGATGTAGAACTCTGAAAAAGAAGAGCATAAAATGAATATTTGCTGATTACCTTCCAGCATTCCAAGTGCATTAATTTATTCATGCAAATAATAACTGGCAGTTGTTAAACCTCAAATACTGTACTAGACACCAAACACTGCCTATGCCTCCTAAAAAGTTAGTTTCTAGCTTTACATAATAATTTAATTTTACCTTTGATATCACCTTACAGAGTAGACATTATAGGTGAAGAAACTGGGACTCATAAAGGCAAAATCAATTCTTCTTTGTCTTCTAAAAGGCTAGGTTCAGACTTTACTTAAGTTTTTCATGTGCTGGGAGTGTAGCTCAGTGACACAGCACTTGCCTTGCATGCTTGAGGCCCTGGATTCAATTCCAAATACCACAAAAAAAAATAATAATAATTTTACTTCACCTAACAAAGTAGATATTATATGAGAAAACCAACTCTGGAAAGTAAAGTCAGTTTGCAAATGTCACTCAAATAGTTAATGATTATGTGAAAACTTAGGTCCTCCTGACTCTGAGACCAATGTCTTTTCTATGATACTTCAAGCCCCAGATCCAACCATACCTTGCACATTTACAATGCCTTAATCAAAAAGCAATATATGACACAACCAATATCACCATCTGAATTCTTTCACATTTTCTAGCTAAAACTATACATAAAAACTACATATGCCAAGTCAGTCCCCATTGGAACCATGCATGATTAGAGAACTATGCATATGGGCACAAATCACAAGTGGCAATTACATGCATAAAATCAGTATCCCTAACCCAAGAGTGCAGGCCAACAAGCAGACTGGGAGTATTATTAATCCTGTACATTTTCTACTTAATTGCTGTACCATTTTGGCTCTTAAATTTAAACTCTTAAATTTCCATTCATGAAAATCAGACTGATGATGAGACCTCTGCTCTTAACACCTAATATTTTATATTTTAGAAAACTGCACATATGATTTCAACAGCAATAGTCTCTGAACATTTAAATGAATTAATTACTTTGTCAAATGCATATGTACAAAAAATGACTAAGCTCAAAGATTTTTATGAGATCATTTTCTTACATATTGAATTTGGTGATGGTTGAGAGGAAATAGGAAAACCGAGACGTGTTAAGTCTTTATCATCAGGAACACCTAATTAACAAGAACTTTCCATTGTGTCATTCACTCACACCATTAGTGTCTGGTGGGGAAAAGGGAGAAGAAGGTGGCACCTCTCGTTTGAGGACAGACTTATTCTGATTTCACGGTCTCTATAGAGTAAGTGAGTAAGTCACAAAAACAGATATTATTTTGTTCTATAAACAAATTTATTGTTGTATGTTTTTATATATGTAAATTCATACATTCAAATACAGTAGGAGTCAAAGTGTTGTCTTCATTTCTGCATTTAAATACCTAGATAGTAATATAAAAGAAAGTATTAAGCTATTTACTATCCCAGTGTGATACTAAATGAAACCTAAATAAGTCTCTGGAATAAAACTGAGGATTAAATCACTTTATGCAAGAATAAACATATATGTACTATGTCTAGATTGCTTTCTGCTATAATTACTTTCAACATAAGCTTTAAAACCAAGAATACTTCATGTTTCATCATAAAATGCAACTCTGGCTATAATATTTAAATTAATTTGCTTTATATAAGAAAATACACATTGTTATCTTCAAATCACTGAAACAACAGCTCATGATGTTTAAAATGTAATTCTGATGCTTATATTGAAAAGCAGGAAAGTTCCAATTGAATGAATCAATTTGAAGGAATATTCTTTTTAGTAATTTCACACAAAATGTGTAGGATATGGTCATATTACCTATGCAATGAATATTTTATTTAGAAAACTACATTGCAGGAAAAAAAGTGTTTTCACTTACAGAATTAAAATATTGATATTTCTCAACTTCAGTTTTAAAGAGAAAAGTTAATTTAACTCTCCTTAATTTGACAGTAACTTTCTCAGCATGGGTCTTAAAGAATGGTATAAGCCATAACTATAATCCATGATATAAGAATAGGTATAAGCTATTAACTATAATTGATGATTTCAGGATTTTCAAATGCTGTTTCATAATCATTATTAAAAAAATGAAGTTTTTTTATCAATTACATATATAAAATCACTTCATCTTCCTTAAATATATACAGAATATTTCTTTTCTAAACCAAGACAAAGATCTGTCTAGTTTTAACATAAACTGTTTATGTGAAATAGTTTGCATTGCACAGAGCTCAATAACTTTATATTTATTAAGATATTTGTTTAGTTGGGTGTGGTGGCACACACCTGTAATCCCAGTGGCTCTGGAGACTGAGGCAGTAGAACTGCGAGTTGAGAAACAGCCTCAGCAATTAGTGAGGCCCTAAGCAACTCAGCAAGACCCTGTCTCTAAATAAAATATGGGGATAATAAAATGGGGATATGGCTCAGTAGATAAGCAACCTTTGATTCAATCCCCAGTACCAAAAAAAAAAAAAAGAAAGACATTTATTTATATTTACATTTACTTATATTTACTTAGGAAGATATGTCAAAGGTGAAAAACTAAGTTAATTGCTAAGGCTGGCAGTATAGATCAGTAGTAAAGCTTGTGCCTGCCATGCACAAGACCCTGGGTAGATTCCCCAGCCTTGCAAAAAATAAATAAAAATTTTCTTATAGTGTGAGTTAATTAATTTTGATAAAATAACTCCTCTATATTAACATATTGCTTTATAATCTGCTTAGTTCACGTAGTATTTTACAGAGAATATTGTGTTATTCAACATTTTTTAAGTGTCTTATACAACCTACTTTTAAAATGTCCTTCAGTTCATTGTTTCTTCATTAAGGTATTGTTAAAGCAAGAGAACTGATGTTTACTAAAGGAAGCCTTCCACAGTGTGTGAAACCAATTAAGATCAGATCTTACCCTAAACATTGCTCAGAAAAGTCAGCATATCTCTAAAGAGGTAGCTCTACCACGAAGAAGACCTGAATTTTAGGGTGGAGATATCTGAGTTCCTGGTAAAGTTACTTAGTGTCTCTTGAGACTTCAAGGGTTGCAAAGAGTAGAGATAGTAAAGAGTATCTTACCTGTCAGGTGTCTCTTGACAAGTCATCAAAATTTAACATCTGCTACTAAAATATGCCATTCACAGTTACCAAGAAGGAAAAAGTGTTCACTATGGTGGGGGTTTATTGGACCCTTTTCCTCTAGCAGCTGGGCTCTCCCTGGCTGAACACTGGAATGATGTATCCCCAGGATTTTCCTTTACTAAGAGACCAATTATACTTTTCATCCAAGCAGGAGTTGTCTCCTGCCTTCTTGAGCTGGTACCAATCCATTTTTCTCATTCTATCAAGTCACAGACTTTCTTTCTCTATCCTTTCAGGATGAACAAAACTCTTTTTTTTCCTTATTGTAAAAAATCAAATTATGTCACCTCATTTCAAGGAAAAGATCTGAAAACGGCAGCCAGACTAAAAACCGCACTGTATGCAAAGAGAATTAAACTTCTGGAAAACTCCCCTTGCCAGTAGAGTGTGGTATCATTAAACACAGAACAAAACTTGAAGCAGCAGTAGTAGGGGAAAAAAAATGTATCTTGAAATGTGATAAGGTCCATTATGTTGCTTGATGAGACTGCTTGCCTCTTCAATATATTACCCAAAGGCACTTACAAAACTGAGAGAATATATTACGTAGAAACTATCCAGAACTTTTCTAAATAGGTCAAATTTTGAAGCAAAGAGGGCTTCAAATCTTATGCAGTGTTACCAAAAAAAAAAAAAAAAAAATAGGAGCTGTACAGTCAAGGTGCTAATCACTTTTTAAAAATCTTACTCTTGCATAAACATTAAATGCACCACTTTAAAATGCAGAGCCACACACCTGAGGCTGCTCATTCACTGTCATCTTAATTCAGTTTCAGTAATTAACTGAATTTTAATTATACAAATATCTTTATTCATTGGGAAACCCTAGAAAAGTTGGGAACCAAAAAGGAGTCTGAAATCTAACTCATTATTTTGAGCCACACTCTTAACTGTAAATATAAAATGCTTTTCACTTACTGAGTTTTCATTTGTTTGTGTTATTGTAAAATTTTTATATAATGTTTTTAATAAAATTTCAGTTTTCTTATAGGCAAATCTATAATTACAGGTTTAGTATTTGTTTTTATAACTTTTCATATGGGATATTTAAAACAACTAGCAGTCATAGTATATGCCCAAGAGTGTTTAGGCAGCAACAAAATCACATGAACCTTGACTGAAGGACATAATCAATTCAAGTATAAATTAAAGGAAATGAATTGCTTTGAAAATAAAAATTTGTTTTGAGAAAATTATCTCAGATTAACAAATGTAAAAATTTCAGTCTTACATTTCTCATTTATGTTTATGAATTTTTGATAAATTGGATTAAAATAGAATTTATGAAAGTAATAATAATATTACCTGCTAGCATATATCTGCCCTGGTACCTTCTGATAAAAGAAGTCTAACATTGGATGACACTGTCTTCTATTTATAAACATATAGATGAATTCTGTTGAAAATTAGTTCTGCAGGGGTAAAAAACTTGAAGCCACGTTAAAGGAAGAAATAAGAAGGAAGAAAGAATATTTAGGCAATATCCACAGATAATGGATTAAAAACACATTATGAGTATTTCCTATTGCTTTTTGCTTATTTTTATTTTAAAATTCTCTGTCATGTTATTTGTATTCATATGCTTCTTCTGCTGATTTTCAAAACAAACATATATTTATTGTCACATTTTTGTGACAATAAATATATGTTTTGGAATTTTTATAAGACTTGGACATAAGCTTCAAAAGAGCTTAATTCACAGAAGTTCATACAAATGCAAGTTACTTTTATTTCTTACTTCATTATATTAAACAAACAAACTCCACCTGAAAACCAAAACCAAAGATCGAACCTATAGGTAGACCATGAAAAATAAAGTAGGAGATCCCCATCCTTCGACAGAAAAGCTCTAGTGATGATCTACCACTGATGAGGCCTGATGTTAAGCACTGAGTAGATGTGCATTTTCTGTCAATAAACCCTCCATTCTACCATGGTGCTTAAACCAGCATCATCTTCATCGTAGGCTCCTTCAGTCTCAGTTATAGGAAGTCCACTCTTTTCTTTTGGTGCCACAGCCCATGAAGGCATTGAGTTTATTTGTCCCCATTTCCTCTTGGCAATCCATTCTACAGAAAATCCATTCTAGAGATTTTAACAGGAGAGTTATGCTGACAATCTACCACCAACAGGGCCCTATGTTGAGCACTGAGCAGATGTGTCAGAATTTCTCAGCCTTGGCACTGTTGACATTTTGGGCCAAGTGATTGTTGTGTGAAGTTGTCCTGTACATTGGAAGATGTACAGCAGCATCCCAGGTCTTTCCCTACTCAGTGGCATACTTATACCTCAGTTGTGACTATCATAAATATCCACAGACATTGCCAAATGTGTCCTAGGGACAAAGCTACCTCCAGTTGAGAACAATTGCACCTGCTGTCCTTGACACTGGAAACTCACATATGAAGAATCTGAATGGATCAAGAATTTTACACTTGAAGGGAAATAAATTTAAACCAGCACAAATAGTATATTATTGTTTTCCTGAACACTATACAGTTTCATGAAAATAGAAATAAGTTATAAATATATTGTCACTTGCGAAAATAACATGGCTTGTACTCGTCTTCTCGCCTTCATTTAGTCAGTAGTAAAACTGATTGGTCAAGATGTCAACATGTGATATAATTCTAAAGAAATAGCATTTTGCCTACTTATTTTATATCTATGAACTCCATATGGCCAATTCCAATTCTCTGGTGTTTTTAATAATTTCTTAGCTCTTTGGCATTCAATATAGGTAATCAATCCTTCCTCCTGATTATGCTACCATCTTATGTCATCCTAAAAGTCACAACATTCTGGTTTCCTCTTTTCTCACTTATCTACCTCCCATACTAGATCCTTTACCTCTACCCGGCTTCTAAATTTTGGAATTCCCCATGGTTGAGTATGGAATTCCCCTTGGTGAGTTTTCTTCACGTCATACATCTCCCTACACAATCACATCCATGGCTTCACACACCACTTCCGTGCCATCAGCTGCCAAGTTGACATATTTCCTCAAACGTTTCAAAAGCATTTCATCTGAGGTGTCCAAGCCTGCTCTCCTTTCACTGTGCCAGTCTTCATAGGTACCATCTCCTGAGACCCTGCTGTTCACACTACAAGATCATAACTGACACTTTCTGCACTCTCACTTTCTCATACACTTCTTTATAAAGTCCTAGTAATTATGCAGAATTTCTCACTCTGTCCACTGAGTGGTCTTTATCCCTAAGGCCACTCTGCAGGTGAGATTACCATCATTTCTAGACTAGGCAATAGTTTTCTGACCTGTTTCCATGTTTCTATTCTTGTACCTCTTGAATCTATCTCCCATCTGCAACTAATTTTAAAATGTTCTTCAGATCCTGCAACTTCCTGCAAAAACCTTGAAATCACTTTTTATTGCACTTAAACCATTTGCAGCTCTCTAGCATGACCTACTAGGCCCTGAACAATCTGGACTCTGCTCAACACCTTCAGGTAAGCCTTTTTACATGTTTCCCCTTTTTACATGTTTCAACCATACTGGCAGGTACTCTTCCTCAAAGAGACCATTGCATTTTAAATTTTTTAAAATGCTTTACTAAAACATTGAATATCCAAGCCACAGTGACCAAAAAAAAAAATTTAAAAAGTTAAAGATCAAGCTGGAAAAGGAGGACTTGAAAATATGAGGATACTGACATTCAGTAACCCAGTAGATGACCAAGCCCATCAAAAATTACACTGGTGCACAGAGAAGTGGGCAGTAGCAAGCTAAATGGCACTTCTGAACCTGTCTGTAACCACAGACAGATCAGAAATTTCCAACCCTGACCCTTACTTTATGAGCTATGAACGATACAGTCTTATGAGATGAACATTAGAGAGAGGAAGAGGGGGAAAAAAGAAAAACAGTTTATAGTTGCCAGTATTAAAGGGCCTCTGCCTTGTCTAATGTCTAAGGAGCCAAGAACAATGACTCTTCCCACTTCATTCCCTCTTCTACCAGCAGCTCCAACTCCCTTTATCCCTTTCCTCCTCTGCAAAAAAGAAAACATATTTTCAAATCTTGTTCAGTGTTTTTATAGGTACAGAAAGCTTGGCTGAGTCTATCAAAATGACATAAGTACTGTAGACAATGAAGGGAAAACAAGGTAAAAATGAAAGACTGTAGATCATATCAGATTGCCTGATAAAAGACAAGTCAATCATTTTATATCTGTTTTGCATTTTCAGATCCAGATTCCAGACAGTGTTCCCTTTAGTAAAAGAAAGCATTTTAAAAACACCCTTGCTCTGTTGGAGGGGGAAACAATTCTCCAAAGTTGTGAAATTAACCTCTTCCTTCATTCACACGTTGAGTTCTATTTTTGCAGTTATATCAGTAATCTAAAAGAAAAAGCACCGAAAGTCAATTCCAGGTTTCTAAAATGTTTGACTGTGCATGTCCCAGTTCTCTTCAGCACCTCCCGGAAAATTCAGCCAATTTTTATTTCTGCAGTGCATCAGTGTTTATCATTTGTTTTACAACAGCACTATGTGTTCTTGAAAATTGACTTAGATGAATTTCACCCATCCTCTACAAAAACTCAAGAAAGACAAATGGCCTGAAAAACAAAATCTACCACTGAGGCATGGTTAATTTACTGAAAGAGCATTTCTTCCCCCCCCCCAGCTCAATATTTACTTCATTACAGTGGTAACTCCACCCCCACCACTCTGTATTTGTCAAGATTTATGACAAATTTCTAGCTTGTAATTAGGCATTATGAAAATTCACTGTGGGAAAACTGTTGCCAGACAAAAGCTTTCCCATACAATTTGCTTAAGGAATAGGGGTAACTTTCACCTTCTGAAAGACTGAGAGCAGAATCATGGATGCATTTTGATTGTACTCATTTAAATAAACCTATTTCTTTTAGACAAACACTCTAAGAAGCTGTTAAGTCAGACAGACTTGGAAGAAAACCCTGGCTCTCTCTTATTAGCTAGGTAACTAAAGGCACATTGCTCAAACTCTCTGTGCCTTGATTTCCCTATCTATAAATTGAAGATATTAACAATAAGTATCACACAAGGAAATTGGGATGATTAAACAAGAACACCACACAGTGCACTAACAGGCATGTGGAAGCCATTACCATTTGATTTATGATGCAGAGATGGCATGAACTAGAGAAGACCCTCACCTTTGCATTTATGGCCAGCCTCAGAATTTCCCCCATTCTCATTACTAATGAAAAAATGTTATCTGAGCAGCTTGCAGCCCTATAAGAAAGCCCAGGCAGCCTGGAGAGCTCCACTTCAGAGAGAAAAGGATAAGTGCTGGGATGGGGTGCAGCTTCCCATCAAAACCACCCACAACGGCCACAACACACCTCCTCACAGGATTATAGAGGCCCATGACTGAGCTCTTCCTGCAGATATGCTGTTCCTTGTTCTGAGTTGAGCCAAGGGTCTACTTCCTCTACTCCTCTCAAAGGGAGAAGGTGGACAAGGCAAGCTGTGACACTGTTCATTTTCAGAATTAATTCAGAGCTGGGGTGAAGGGCAAGAGTGGTGAGTTTTCCCAGGTCCAGGACAAAAATCACTCTCTATGGAGACTTTTTCCAGCTTTCCATTATCCAATAGTTAAGAGAAAAGCAATGGTGAGGAGACAACCAAGTGTTCTCAGGCACAAAGTTTGGCTACTTGCACAGATCTCAACACTAACATCACCCTGACTGGGGGGCCAAAAGCATCTGTTCCTAGGCATTTTTATAAGTCTTTACCTGCACTTCACCTCAGGAGGTCAGTATTCTTATCTTCAATTTCAGGTGAGAAAAACAAGGCATAAAAAGGTTAAGAAACTTCCTCAAGGACATTGAGACTGAGAATGTGACCTCAATCAGTCTGGCTTCAGATTTCATGATCTTAAATCCTATCATCTACTCCTGCTCTCACTGGAAAAACCAACCCTTAGAAACTTAGTCTTGCTTTCTGTGATTCATAATTCAATTTTCTGTAATAATATTTCTCTAAAACTTAAATTACCAAGCTGGTGTGATCCTTTAGGGGATTTTAGGCTGCTTTCATTTACTGTTCACTATGGGCACATTTCAAAATATTGCAATTCAATAAGAGTGAAGGGGGTACACAGCACAGAGGTGTGGAAGAAACAGTGTGGGCCTGAGCTCCTAACTGTGGGAGCTGTGGGAGGGCTGCATGGGGAGCTACTCATTCTATTTTCATTTGCTTGAAATTCTGTGTTATCAAAAATTTAAAAGTAATAAAAATTTCAACCATAAAGAAGAAGATAACTGAAGACCTTTAGCTGGTCAGGATCCAGAGGGACATTGCGGTTCCATAGACAGTGCCTCTGTTGACAACACTAAATTTCAAGAATTATGAGTACAGGAACTCATTGATCAAAAACAGAATTTACTAATTCCAGTAAAAATATTCTCAAAATATTTTCATCTTCCCTATCAGGAATAGTAAAGATATTAACAGAGTTGAATTCTTTGCTCACTCTAATTTTTGTTGTTGTTGTTGCTGCTGCTGCTGCTGTTGCTGCTGCTGCTGTTGCTGCTGCTGCTGGTTGGAAAAGCTTTTGTCTCCCTCCTCCTAGCAGGTCTATCTTTCCACAGCCCACAAATTACTAAACACTATTTGCAAAGTCAAACTTAAAACCATCCACCCCAATTTCCTTTTCATAGTTCTCTTAGAAACTTAAAAGAAAGAAACTCACCGGTTCTGTTGTGCATTCCCTCTTTACCAAAGTGTGCTGTGGTTTCAAAAACTAGCCCAGTCCTTCTGAACTTTTCTGTATCCGTTATAATATTAAAGAGCCACAAGGAAGGGAAGTGGTTAGTCAACTTGCTAATTTTATCAGTCCCTCCCACTGGTTAAATAGTACCTGATGCTACAGAAGCAAAATCAGTTTTCCAGCTCATTTCCTTGCTACGGCATGACTTTATGAAGACAGCATAACGAGGGGGCAGAGAGAGCAACTGTATCTGGCTTGTAGGCATGAGAGAGTTAATGAATGAACATCTTACTATTAATAAGAAGTCTAATAGACTACAGAAACCAGCCATGCAACAAAATGAGGAGGAGGAAGAGAGAGAACGCCTGTTGGCTCTACTCTAAGCAAACTCAATTTGGGTGGGAAAGGGAGTGATTTTTTTTTTAATGCAATCAGAGGACGTGTGGGAAGTGTCTGGTGTTTCATTTGCTGATAAATTATTCTGCCCTGGAATGGAGCCAGTTTACCGGATATAGAAACTTCCACAACTCGGGGCCCTGGCTCAGACCACTCTCTTCCTCTGGAGCTTGGTAATTAAAATACAGGACAAAGTAGCAAATACAAGCCTTTGGGTGAGGGAAAATTAAACATTCCCTGAAGAAGAAGCTGTGAACTGTGTCCTAGATGTAAAGCCTGCAACAAGAGAAGAAATACAGAGCCCGAGACATATTTTAATGAAATAAAAAGCTTTTGATGTTTTGATCCAACTCTGAAAGATTGCAACATATATAAAACACTGTCACCCCAGAACCCTAGATCAGGCAGTTTTCTGAGCTACTTAAATGGGTGGCATTTGAATTAAATCTGGAGTACTCACTTTGAAGTATATTTCCCATCATATCTAAGGATTATGGAATTAGAAAAAAAAAAGAATGTATGAAAACCAAATCATCTCGAAGGCTCATTAACCCTTGCTTTTGATTGGCTGAGAAAATGTCCCTTCAGAGAATTTCTGACAGTTTATATTATATTCACATGTGGTGATGGTTTCACAAAAAAAGAGTTAAATTTAGTAAGCTGGGACAGGCTAAGGAAACCAGCAGTCCTCGACTGTCGCCCTCCCTTCTTAGTATTTCCCAACACAGTGTTACTCACCTAATGAAACGAGGGAAAGAAAAAAGAATAACTTTGAGCAGAATTATTGCATTTATTTTCTACCTCTATAAATAAATGTTTTCTAATCAGACCTAAGGAAATGTGGTATAACAAAGCGAAATATAAGCAATGCTTTCTTCTGAGATCCCACTGAAGGGGAACAAGGGCATCGTTCCAACCCCCAAGGTCTTTATATTTGTCTGTGTTCAGAGTGAAAACAAAGTCCCCAAACCAACACGGTACAATCATAACCTATGGCTTTAGTTCCTCTCGCTTTTACCGGCAGCTTTGCACCTTCAGGGAAGGAAGAGGAAAAGACAAAGCTCTAAAGAAGAAAGAAGGGAAGGAAAAATGAAAAAGGTTTAAAGAAAAGAACTGTGGTCACAAGCCCCCTCCCAGATCTCCACCCCACTCGCACATGCCATTGGGCTTACGCACCTCTTCAGCATCTCCTGGAAGTCTTCCTCCCAGAATCACATAGGTCTGCTGGCCCCATCAGAAATCCTAAGTTCCCTTTAGCATCCTCCCAATCCATTCAGGGGTTATTCTATGTGATGTCTTCCCAGAAGACTGAAAGCTCCTTAGCACTTATACTGTCTTGGATACTCACCTAGAGTATCAAGCTTCTCAAGCACTAAGCCCCATTTTTGAAACAAGTGTTTTGTCTGCCCTCTTCCACAGACCCTTTAAAAAGGAAATTCACAGATTATACAACCAACTGCTACAAAGTATGTTTTTGAAAGTCAATAAAGTACTTCCAGGCAGGGGTATATACCCATTTAAGAAGTCCTCTGGTGCTCTCCCTACTACCAATGAGTAAATTGGAACTCATAAGAAATAAATAAGAAGATGGTCCTTGGAAGAAAGGTAGAAAGTAAAAGACTGGAAGGTTAATAGTTGAGTAGACATTAGGATAAAATCTAGTATTAGAATAAATATAATAAAGTAGACTTGCAAGCACATGATAAAATAAAAGGAAAATAAGATTAACTGAAATCCAGATAACATGCTAAGGCAAATTACAAACTATAAAGGTAAAGAAAACATGAAGCATAATTAATATTCTCTTATAGGACCTGAGGATTATTCCTTATTCATAGAAGACTTTAAAGGAGTTCTCAACTTTCCTTCTCTTCTACTGAGCAAGGGAGCTGGAAATGCACAGACAGAACCTGGTTGTATGTGTCACTCAAGCACCATGGGCCACATTGGTGTCAGTGGTATGGTTGTCTAAGTAGGGAACAATTCATAGCAAACCTTCAAATAATGAACAAAGAACAATCTTAACTGAAATTCTACAGTAGTTGTGGTTCAAGAAATTCAATGCATGCTAACTTTGAAATAAAAGTTTTGGTAAGTGCAATAGATTTTGTTTCTAGACTCAAATAATTATAAACAGGTGTTTCACCTATATGAGTGTCCCAAAAGATATTTGAAAATTCAGGAAACATGAAAACTTCTTCCAGGTACAGAACTGCTCCTCATGTTACAGGACCCCCATATCCCTGACCCCAGCCCACTAAATGCCAGTAGCACCCTCTAAGCACGGTGGCATGAAGAATTTCCAAAAATTTCCAAAGGACCAGGAAGGCTAGTTAAAAACCACTACACTAGACAAATCCCTGCCTTTGCAAATTCTTCTGGCTTTGAGAGTTGGGCAGGGACATCAAGAGCACAGATTAGGGAAGGACTGCAATAAATTTAGGACATATGCCCTTGCTAAAGCAGGCAGCTCCCACAACTGCAGCCAACCAGGAATATGAGGTTCAGCATTGCTAAACTTCCCATCTTTCAAGAGAACGTGGACCTCTGGATTTTTATGTGAAATCTAATTTAAAAGATTACAAGCACTCTTCAAACTACATAATTTATCTTCAGGCTGAAATGATCTCTGACCTAGATATTGGCAATTAAATTAAAAATATGTTTATTGACAGTTTTAAAATATGCAATGTTAAAATGTTATATTCAGTGTAACAAACGGATGACTAGGCTTTTTGATCTCATTTCTAAAAAACAATTACACATAAATAAGATGCATTGCAGAGTTACAATCCATGTATTTATAGGTAAGCTCTAATATATCATTTTTTTCATTTTTCTTTGTACTTTTTAGTATATTCCAATTTTTATGAAATGAACATAAGGTTTTACACTAATAAATAAATGACAGAAAGTATATTTTAATTTAAAAATGAAGAGAATTTAGCTATGATATGCTCTGAAGACATTCCGATAGGGCCACAGTTAAAATGAACAAATGAAATTCCTCTCAAATATTTAGTCACACTCATCTCAAGCACTAGTTAAAGACTAGATGTAAAAGTTAAACCGTCTCCAAGTCAGAAGAAAGATGTGCCCAAATAATAAGATTCCTTACCTTATGTTACAAATACATAAAGAATTCTTTTGTCTCCTATATTAGGTAGCCAGAGCCCACACAGGCAGATCTGAATGCATATCATAGAAAGCAGCTAAATAATTGTACATTGGTTTAAAAAGAGCTAACATTTTTAAAAGGGTAAAAAATAAATTTCCCCATGAGCTCAATAATAATAATAAAATTAACCTTTAAAATGAAGGTGCTTTGGTAATTTAACTACGTTTTTCCTATTTACAAAATTAATATTAGAAGCTGAGTCATGTTTAACTCAATAAAATTATTTTATTAAGGTCCTCTAACACTTTGAAAATACTTTATAAAACTTCCTTATTTGCCAATCTTATCCTTCATTCTGCTGAATCCTGGACCACATTTTATTCCTATGAAAACTTATTTTCCACCAAATTATAAATATTTGACTAGAAATGTCTCAAAGATGAGCATCCTAGGTACCAAATCTGACATCTTGAAACATAAGCTTACATCTTTAAAAATCACACATAATAAGGCTATTTAATATACACAGCTACATATACCTCAAATTCTATAATTATGATTGATTTTTTTTGCAATTTGTAAATATGTACCACCAGATCATACAGAGAGAGTTTTTGAACCATGGTGATTGGTGTAGAAATGATTATGTAAGTTTTGCAGATACTGTCTTTTCTTTTTCTCTCATGGAGTACAGCTATGCATAGTGCTTATTTTGAAAGGAAATTCACCCCTTTTTCCTGTCTTAAGTTATATGCTGACTACAGCTTGAGTCTTAAATATGTTTTCAAGTTTATTCATTTCAATTCTGCAGAATCAGAAGATTATGCAGTTTGTAAATTAAATCTTTCCTTTTGGTTGTATCTTTCAATTTTGATTACAAAAGCAGATGTTGGCAGGTTTGAGAGTTGCTAGTTCAACACTGTTGGGGAACCCAGGGTAAACAACAAAATTTCCAATTGCCCTGCATAAAAGGAGATATGAAAATCTCATAAGCATTAGCATCATGTAGTGAATTTTTCTTAAGAAAGCATCTCAAAATTAAACTCTTTAAAATGCTTTATGCATTTGACTGAACTTACTGCAAAGGTGATTATTTTTAGCCAAGAGTTTGCTTGTTGACATACATTCAAATTTTAAAAACACTGTGAATGGAATACAATGTCTTTAATTACTTGCTGAAAAGAAAGAACATTTCAATGCCTACATGTGTGTATGTGTATGTGTATGTATTCCCCAGTAAACACAAAATATTCAACTTCACTGGTAATCAAATAAATGCAAATTATTTACATTTTTACCCATCAACTGATGCTGAAGATGCTGATGGCAAGCACATGATGTGAAAAGCACTGTTGATAGGAGTGTAAATTGGTACACCTTTTCTGGGGGGGAAAACTGTCAGTTTATCAAGAATTTCTGAAGCAGTTCACACTCTTTGAGAGTGATTCTATTTCTAGAAATCATTTCTAAAGAAAGAAATCAAAGATGTGAATGATAATTTATGTAAGTGAAAGTCCATCACAATGTTAATTCAAAATGTCATTGAACAATTGCCAATAGTCTATATGCCTAACAAGAGGAATAATAAAAATTATGATATAATTATATGATGGATTATAATAAACTTCTACATATGATGACATGGAAAATATTCAGTGGCACTAAAAATGTTCATAATACAATGGTAAGTAAAGGAACAGATACAAAAATATGTATGCATAATGATACAAATCTTGAAATACAAACATACATGTCATCCACACCCTTGTATTTCACACATAATATTTTCCCACACATTTAATACAAAACAGATTTTAAAAAGCCCAGAATGTTAAGGGTGTGTCCTTTGGCTTTAGAGGTTTTATTTTTACTTTTACTTGTGGACCACTATTTTTCTCCTTGATAAAAAGATGCCTGCCTGGGAACCCAGAAGATGTAGAGTGAAATCAACTTCATGTTAATGTGAAATCTATTGTCAACTGGTCATCTTTTTAGATACTTCCACATTTTTTTATAACTTTTAAAAACAGAGTACTAAAAGTCACATCCCATTTACTGCAAGTAAATAAGAAAAACTTTACTTAGGATAACAGTAACCAGTGTCAGTGAATATTGGATTTAAATGAAATGAAGGAGAAAGAAATTTATGGTCATTCCCCATAATACCCCAAACTTGACAAACTTTAACTTGCTTAAATATCAGAACAATCCTTAAACAGGGTTAAGTTTTCATACACCTATTTGATAGGTGAAAAGACTACTTGTTATAGTTTCAATATGAGGTGCCTCCAAAAGCTCATGTGTGAGACAATGCAAAAATGTTCAAGGGTGAGATGATCAGGTTATGAGAGCCTTAAAATTAAGGTGGATTAATTCAGTGGTATGGATTAACTGGGCAGTAACTGTAGTTGGTATGATGTGGCTGAAAGAAGTAGGTCACCAGGGATGCGACTGTGGGGTTTATATTCAGTCCCTCATGAGCAGAGCTCTCTTTGCTTCCTGAGTGCCATGTTCTGAGTGGCTTCCCTCCTCCTTACCCTTGCCCCATGAGGTTCTGCTTCACCTCCAGCCCGGAGCAAAGAAGTCAACCAACCAAGGACTTAACCTTTGAAACTGTGAGCCAAAATAAACTTTGCCTCATCTACATTGGTCTTGCCAGGTCCTTGGTTTACAACAACAAAAAAAGCTGACTGAAACACTTCTTTACCCAAAGATTAGGTACATTGACCAAGGCCTCATATTTGACAAATAGAGGAATAGAACTGATTACACAGCCAGTGTCTAATACTATACAAATATGTTTATTTTGAAATCCAGATATCTCATCATGTGCAGTAGTCTTAATACAGACAACCTAAAAAACAAAATCCTAGAGGTTCATCAAGTAAAGGAGATTAATAATTAGAATAAAATAGTCTTTTCTTTCCTTTAGTTACTATGGTAGAAAAGAAAATAGAAGCTAATACAGAACTGGAAAAAGGTACACAATAAATACGTAACTGAGCCAATGCCTAAGCTTTCTGAACCACAAGTCAGGACATCAGGTCTGAGCATATAAAACTAAAGTGGTCCCAGAGTTTCATGCAGCCACCATATGCCAGCATTTAATGAAAAATTAAAATTATATATGTGTATGTATGTGCACATGTATGTGTCTAAACTGGCATCTTACAAACTACTTGTAAATAATAATACATAATTATTGCTTTTGAATTCAAAGGGAAAGTCTTAATTATTATACAAATAATATGATTATAAAATCAAATAATACAAAAAACTATATAAGAACAAAAGTAAAAACTGCCTCATAATCCTATACTGTAAAAAAAGTCACTGTTAAAAACTTGGCACCTCCCAGACTTTTTTTCTATTCACACATAAAAATATCACAGTAGCACTTAAGTAAATTAAGGTGGTATAAATCGCTCCGTTTGTACAGCTCATGGGGCAGGACTTTTGAATTCAAACTTCCACAGTGATGTACTTTCTACCTCCTCATTTTGCTGAGAGAAAGGGGTGAAATAATTATTTTCATTTCACAACACCAAGGTGTCTTGGGCACCATTTGGGGATTTTTCAGAGAAATATCTATAGTAGACCACCACTTACTAACTACATAGTTTCAGAAATGTTATTAAATTTTCTGGCTTCTATTTTCTCACTTATAAAATAAAGCTTATAATACTTACTCCATAGACTTACTGTGAACATTAAATAAAGTTTAATTATATAAAAAAGCTTTTGCACAGTTGCTAATATATTGTAAATGGTCAAACATTGAGAAATACAACCATTAAAACTAGTAACAAACAGTATTTAAATAGTGTTCTCTTTATACTAAGAAGGACATAGGATGATTGTGTGTGTGTGTGTGTGTGTGTGTGTGTCTCTGTGTGTGTTCCAATATATTTTAGTAGCTATGAGTTCATTTTGGCCCTTTTTTCTAAAAGCTTTACTATATAGTTTCTAAAAATCCTTTTAAGATCCATAATCCTATTGAATCAGGAATAAAACATGTACTTAGTTTCAAGCAAACAATTGTTCGACAGAAGCCCCTTCACATTTTAATTACTCCCTCTTCCCTCTCCAAGTTCACTGTTATTCTCTGATTTTTAATCTTGAAAGCCAGTCAGGATACACTATTTATGCTATATTCAATAGGGAGAACAAGAAGAAAAGGGATTTTATTCAGGACACTAACTCTAACCTTGAAATGTTATTTTCTGAACATTTGTTCTGCTCACTGAGCAAATTTTAGTCTTCAAGTCAGATGTCTAAATACAGTGCTTGAGCTCTGCTTAAAGGCTAAAAATATAGACTTCTGCACAAGGTGATGGTTACAAAGGAAGGTGTTTAGAATATGGTTCAATAGAAGCTAAGGTAATTGAGCATTTGCTATAAATTTCAGCCAGAAGAATTCCTCATCTACACTGAAGCTTTGGAGTCAAATTTTAGGCTATTATACTCTGAAACACATATTACTTGAAAAGAGAATCAATAAAGGAAGTGGTTTCCTGAAATTCTTCACCAGGTCCTTAATTTTGATTATTTGAAGAGTACAAGTCATATAATCCTTTGTCCACTTCTCGCTCTTAAAGAGAGGACTATAAAAGCAGTATCTATGAAGCACAGTAGGTCTGACCAGGAAGACTGGCTACAAATCTCATGCAATATTTTCCCCCCCTTGAGAAAAATCTATGAATAGGAGTCAAAGAACTGTTTTGATGCTCAGTAATACCAAATAAAATATGGCCATCATTCAGAAAGCTTATTATCCTCACACTTGGTCTTCCTCGGATACACCTTCACAAACCACAGTGTCAGGAAGGTACAGATTGGAATAGCTGAGTAAAACATTGGCCTGGGTGGATAACCCTAACTATTTCCCAACACTATGTGTGGTCCATTTAATTTTTTAAAATGTATCCTTTTAGCCAGTCATGGTGGCACACAACTGTAATTCCAGTGGCTCCTGAAGCCAAGGCAAGAGGATCAAGAGTTCAAAGCCAGCCTCAGCAACTTTGAGGCACTAAGCAAGTCAGTGAGACCCTGTCTCTAAATAAATATTTTTAAAAGGGCTGGGAATGTTCCTCAGTGGTTAAGCCCCCTACACACACACACACACACACACACACACACACACACACACACACAAACGGTTCAATCCCTGGCACCAAAAAAAAAAAAAAAAAAAAAATTACTCCTTTGGAGAAATTAGAAGATAACTGGTGAAGGAAGAGTGATAAGGGTGCATAATAAAAATTTTTATTTGTTCTTCAGTAAATAGTGCCTGAACAAATGATCAAGTAGAAAAAGAAGTTATAATAATATTAGAAGATGTCACTTGTTTTATTATCCAAATTCCTACTTTAAATATGTATTATACATACATTCCATGAGCTTATCTTGTCTTCTTGAATACTTTATTCCCAGAGCCAAGAAACATAACTGACAGAAATAGGTCCCTAACAAATATTTGCTGAATAGATAAATTCATTTTCACTTCCTTTTATTTGCTTTTTAACTTTTCAATCATTTTTAAGGCTAATTCACAGTTATTTTCTTAAATCTCTAAGAATTCCCCTTTCAACACTCAGAATTCCCCTTTCAATACCAGACAGAGGGAATAAGTGAACAATTGAGCTACAATTCCTTAATAAAATTTTCATGAAAAAATAATATTTAACCAGTTTATACAGAGTACATAATTAAAGCTTTGCAAAACTAACTTCCAGGAAATAATTATCCCTATTAAATAGGCAAATGTAAACCCACATATCCACTGGGTAAATATTTTGACCAGTACTATACATCATCTTTATCATGAAGTAACTGGGGAATAGATCAGAATATGAAAATTTCCCTAATCATTTCATTTACTCTTACTTTATAAACATCAGAATTGCCAACACATTTACGCTAAGTTTTACCCTAATAAAACTAGTGGTGTAAAAATTAGGCTGGCTATGAGATGAAGTAAACTAACAAAGGGGCAAAAAAAATCTAAGACTAAATGAATACTGTGTTGTATCAAATGTATTTAATAAAAAGTAATTTGCTACATTGAAACATTTATTTGTAAATAAGCATTTATTGTATTTCGATTTTTTTTGGGGGGGGGAGTGTAGTTGTGCTTTGTTGAATAATGAATTGAATTTTTATGCATACCTGAGATTGGCTTTCAATATCATTCAAATTTATCTCTGAAGTGACTAAAGTTGAATTTAAAGCCCCCTAAACTTATACATCATGTTTTTGAGTTTTCAGATTCTGACCTTCAGAATAGAGATCCTACTTTCACAGAAGAGACAGCTTTTGTTATGGGGTTACATGTTCAATAGGGGAAAAAAAAAACATTTTTCTTTCTTGAATTACTAAACATCTCTTCATACCTTTCAAAGTGACCTTTCTAAATCAAATGTGAAATGCATAAAAGATTATGTCTCTTCATATGCACATATTCACAATGTCCTGGGGCATTTATTTCAGCATGGAAAATTCCTGATGTTTTAAAGTCAATTTAGAACAAAAAAAAATGTTGAAGAAATAACTGCATCTTATAGAATTTTAAGTACTTCTCTTTTACCATGTTACATAAAAGGCATGTCTAAATTTAGACATATGTAGATAAACATGCCGATCCCTGAAAAATGCTAGACCACAGAAGTTCTAGGGAAAAGTCTGTATTATATTAAACATGAGACTCCATTTCCTTGTTTTGAATTATTGGTGCTGCTGTGGCAACAGCACAATAAAGAACTTTGTTGCACTCTCAGCAGAGCTATTTATATTATTTAACCTCTTCCCAGGGAGTTCTTCCTCTACCAAGTTGCTCCATTATTTTAATAAAGCAGCTCATTCAAAGGTTGTTTCTCTCTATTTATTTATTTTTTTAGTCACTGCTAAATGTGAAAAAAAAAATAAAACTTACCTTTGAAGTGTTTAGGCAAAGATTCTAGACCTGAAACTCATCTCCTGAAATGTTTTTAAGTAACCAAATGCCCATTTCACAGATCACGGGATTCTAAAATGAGAGGCCAATTTCCTGCAACTGAAAGCAGGAGTGATATATAATTTTGAAATGCTCTGAAAATTTACCAAAATACCCAGAAATGGGAAACAGCTGGTTAAGTAATAATGAAAAGAGTTCAGAGGACCGGAGGTTTCTACAAAAGTTCAAAATGGCATTCCTGCCTGTTTGTAGGAGGGGGCTGATGAAGTAAAGGTACAAATGCCATGCACAGAAGAAAGCAGAATAATACAGACATGGAAAGGATTCCTGCTAACTAGCTGCACCACAGTCAGGTGCAAAACAAGAATTAGGGCCAGGGAGAAAGAATCACAACAGAAGAAAGGAGTGTGAACTCTCTCAAGGAAGTTCTACTTCTCCAGCCTCCTCCATCAGCTCCCCTCATACCTGCCACAGGTGAAATGATCTCTCTTTCAACAGGCCCAAACTTTCACTCCTACTTACCTGCACTTGCTGCTCCCTACTTGTCCTCCCCCCGACCCCAACTCCTACACTCAAACTGGCATTTCCTTTAGACTTGGATCAGTTATCTTCACTGATAACTTACCCACTTGCCTGGTGTCCACCATCCAAGGAGAGGAGTCACTGTTTCCCCCATGCCACATGCTGGCACCCCCTACTGAGTGCACACCTCATACCATTATGAAGGCATTTTGTTTGCTTCTGACACCAAACTGTGACCTCCTCCAGGGTAGAGTCCAAACCAAGCTATTCTTTTATTATTGTTATTATTATTTAAGAATTAAGCTATGATTACTGGATGACTGGCAACAATAATATGGAAATAAATGTACAGTTAGCATAAAAACAGCATGTTTTGAAATTGGAGGAAAAATTGCTTAGATAATAGCATGGAAAAGAAAATTAGGGTATAAAAATAAGGATATAAAAAGAAAAATTTAGGACAAAAATACATGAAGCTACTTTGGTCACTGTCAACTATGAATACATGCAAAATTTAGTAAATATTTCTCCACCTAAAATGTTTTTGAAGTAAATATTAGAAGGTCTAAAATGAATAAGCATTTTTTTCTGTTTTTATATTTGGCTCATGAAGAAAAGCAAATTGGATAAGCTGTCATTCCAACTATTCGTTATTTCATTATAAAACATAATGCTGCTCTCTTTCTATGGAAGAGAAAAAAAATCACATACTCTCTTATTAAAACCTATGCCCTCTAGAGGTGTTCTGTCAAGCTGAGAAATGGCATATCAGGAGACATAATATGCTCCAGAGACAGATGTCCCTACTTGAAATGCATGTACAATGATCAATCACAGCTCACAACATTCCAGAAAACTCAAGTGCCACACTTAAATAACAATTATAGAAAGATGTGTTAAAATAATATCAAGAAGCTGACACAAGGTGAATGCATTAGCTGAGAAATTTAAAAGAATTTCAATAGAAAGTGAGAGGATTTTGAGGTTTGCAAAAGTCCCATACAAGAGTTTAAAAGGTAATGTAAAGGAACAGGGGGTCAATGTCCACACTTGCACTTTGATGAGTTCTTCCTTGCCCATCCTCCCTTGTGTGAGTTATCCATTAAATATGCACACCTGCCTTACCATTATTTCCATGTCTAGCTTCCTAAAGGTAAAAAATGGAGTCAAACTTTAACATAAAAATATATGAGCTGGGGGCTGGGGCTGTAGCTCAGTGGCAGAGTACTTGCCTAGCTAGCATGAGGCACTGGATTTGATTCTTAGCACCACATAAAAAGGAAACAAATAAAATAAAGGCATGCTGTCCATCTACAACTACCAAAAGAAAAAAAAAAAAAACAGGACTGAGGATGTGGTTCAGTGGTCAAATGCCCCCCACTTGAGTTCAATCCCAGATATCCCCAAAATATATGAAAACTTATATGTTTGTATAACTATATAATTTATTATTTCTAGTGTCAACCTGTGGACTGTGATTTATTTCTCAACTGAATTCCTTTCTTTAAAATGTTACATTATAGGGCTGCAGCCGTGGCTCATTGGCAGAGTGCTTGCCTGGCATGTGTGAGGCACTGGGTTCGATTCTCAGCACCGCATACAAAAATAAGCAAACAAAATAAAGTCATGCTGTCCATCTACAACTACAAGAAAAAATTAAATGTTACATTATAGAAAGAATAACATAATGAACAACTGTATATTCATCCATTCATTTGTTCAATATATAATTTTCGAGCATTTACCACACCTGTACTATTCAAGGTGACTGGGATAACACTCCCAAATGAGACACAAAGATCCTGACTCTTTCAGGACTTATATTCTAGCATGGAAGGCAGACAAAGTGAACACAAAGCCAAGGCAAATGACAGGTGGGTTCCACATACAACATGGAATGGGAGTACTGCATGTAAACTTAAATAGTGCGGCCATAGTAGGGTTCAGTGAAAAGCTGACCTTTGAGAAAACACTTGAGGAAGAGAAAGGGCTTACAAACACACACACACACACACACACACACACACACACACACACACACACACAAGGGGAACTGGTTGGGCAGACTGAAGGGGAAAGAAAGCTCAAGTACAAGTATCTGCCAGGGGCACTTGGGGCAGAACATGAACATGAGGTAGGCTAGTGAAACTTGAGCAACTCCAATGAAGGGAAGAGTTACCAGGAGAGGGTGAGAGAGACGATAGGGACCACACCATACAATACCTTGGGGACCACTGCAAGGCTTTGGATTTTTCTGGGGGAAAGAGAGGGAATTATTGGTGGGCTTTGAGCAGAAGAATGATATGACTTATAGTTAATAGGGCCATTTGAGCAGTTGCCTTGAGAACAGGTGATAGGGTTGAGGGGAAGCTGAGAGATGAAATGGGAGACTATTTTGAAATCTAAACAAAAGATTTCAGTATATATATATACAGGGTAGTAGAAAACTGAGTGTTTTAAGGGTACAGACAGGTATGGAATTTCTGACTGGAGTTGGGGTATCAGGGAAAGATGATATTATGTGATTATTTCAAAGTTTCTGACCTGAACAATTTAAAGAATTGCTCATCAACTAGGATTAGGAAGACTGTGTGTTGAGTCACTTTAGTGGAACATCTGGAGTTCAATAGTCATTCAAGGTTGTCAGAACATCAGGGTCTTCATACCTGACATTCAGGTAAGCTTTCTGTGCTAGACACACAAATTTGGCGTTGTTATAAAAATGGCATTGAAAGCCACCCCCTTAAGAAATACATTACAGTACTCTTGAAGATTGTTTACACCTTTCCTCCCAAATAATCAGCTCTAGAACTTAGGATTTTCATTCTTAAGCCCATCTTTATATTTTATTTCATATGTTTATAACTTTATCTATAGCAGCGTTGTGCACATTTACAGCTTTACATAAATGATAAAGTATACATAATTTTCTGCAACCTATTTTTATAAACATATTTTGAGATTTATTCATGAAAATATGTGCATCCCTAGTTTATTCATTATCAAAGATGCATAATATTACATAGCATGAAAATATCTCAAATTATTCATCCACTCTCCTATTAGTGAATTTTTAGTTTGGTTCCAACTTTTTCAATACCGTGAACCATACTGAATAAACATTCTTCAACATGTTTATGTCCCAGTGAAGTTGCTGGGCCCTGAGAAGACAAAACACCTTGCCTTTGTACATGTATAAAATTCCTCTCCCTGCTGTCTCAATTTACACCTCTCAGTGTTGTGAAATGTCCTGGTGCCCCATAACTTCACCAGCACTTGGTATTGTTGAATTTATGCTTTCGTTCATATAATGGATGTGTGAAATTGTATAACATTGTAGTGTTAATTTGCATTTCCCTGATCAATATTGCAGTTGTTTATAGCCATTTGAATTTCATTTAATCAAAACTGACCATTCTTATATGTTCTGTTTTCCATTGGGTTAGTTATATTTCTTTTGGATATTCTAAATGTGCTAATCATTTTTATTCATAATAATTAATCCCCTCCTTTGAGACCAGAACTTTTTAACATTTCATTTAGAAACATCTTCTGCATCACTGTCATGAGATATTCTCTCAATTGCATTTCCAATTTAAACACTTAATTCATCTAAATTGTTTTGTGTTTTTATAAATACTACAATTTAAAACTTTTGCCCTGGCTCCATTTTGTTAAATAACTCATTCCTTTCCCACTGATCAACAATGTTGCTTCTGTCTTATGTCTGGTTTCCACATACAAATTTATCCTTTGTGGGCCTGCAGTCTGTTCTGTTTTGCTACAAAACAACACTATGGCTCTAAAAGAAAGTTTAGGTACTTTATGATTCCACTCTTCCCACTTTATATTTTTATTAAAAAAACTGTCTTTTCTTTCCTTCAACCTTTACTTTCCTACATAAATTAGTCTGTCAAACCTCATAAAAAATATTCTATCACAGTATTAATTAGAATTTTACTGAATCCAATGCAATTTGAAGAAAACTAAAACTCATATGGTATCAACTACTCCAATCCATGAACATGGTACCTGTATCCATTTATTTAAATCTTCTCAAATGACTTTCATTAAAGCTCATTTTTGTACATCAAAATATTTTGTGCCTTTTATGAGATTTATTTCTAGGATTCTTTTGATTTGGGGATACTGTTAGTAATTTCTTCAATAGTGTATTCTAACTATGGAAATACATCTTTATCTTTGTATACTCATACATTTTACATTTAGTGCTCCTTATATGCATATTGATTATTAATAAATGAATGACAAAATGGCTAATCCCCTTCTCTACAAAATGTTGTGACATTTAAATGAGAAATAAAATCCCATAATGATGGTGAAGTATAAACATACTATTGGCTATTATTTTGTTTTAATTTGAATTGAGCTAAGATTAATATATATGAGAAAAATGCAGGCAAGATTACCCACAATTTTAGGGACTCATTTCGAAAGAAACTTTCTAAAGAAGGGGAAGAAAATTTTGCAGAAGGCAGCCTTTCAAGAAACAGTGAAAATAAGAAACTAAGCCCACAAAAGAAACTTTTAAAAACATATTTTTAAAAAATCAGAATCATAATATAGAAATATACATAATTATAGAAAAAATTACCTATAATTCCATCAACTCTAGAAAGGGTTTTATTGCAAGAATATATATATGCATTATATATGTATATATTTATGTACATATATACCATGTCATAGATATATATGACAACATTTATATATATATATGTATATATATATATATACATATATACATATATATATATTAATATTCCTCTGTCAAAAAAGTTTATTATACTTATAAGGTTAAAATATGTTGAGACTGAATGGTTGGCCACTTTGCAGATGAAAAAAGTAGTCATCCCAATCTGTTAAGATGAAAAACTAATGTTTCTTTTAACTGGAAAATGTTTGATGCAGATGTGAATACTACAATTGTTGGAATAATTAGTATACATTTTACAAAATAATAAACATTTGGAATATTGCTATCCTATAATAATTTATTATGCCATTAAAATGCACATATCCATAATTCCACATTACCAAGTCAGTACATTGGTGATAAAAGAAAAACTAAATCTCTGATCTCATGTTATTGTTCAATAAATATTGTACTACTCCATTATTTAAGAATTGTTTCTATGCTTCTTATTTTTTCTTCCAAAACTGGTTGGAACTGTAATCCTTCCCATCCTTCAGGCATGTGCTCATTCAGTAAACATTTATTAAATGCTATCCATGTGTTAGGAACTGAAGACACTGTAGTGACTGACCTCACAGAAGCTTCCAGACACCTGGACAAGACTGAAATTAAAGCAGGGCTCTCCAACCTGTACTGCAATGCTGTGACAAGCAAAGCACAATATTAGGAGAGTTCCTTGGTACCCCAGAGAAGAAAGCATCATGGAATGCCCAGGTTAAGGAAGTATTGTTCAAACAATGGAAATTTAAGAATTAGGGTGAAAAAAGAGAGACAGTGAGCTTCAGGTTGAGACAAAGACCTGGAATGCATTAAATACAAAATTACAGCATTTTTAAGATCCAGAGTTAGTCTATACAGCAAGGGAAAACTAATACCAAATGTTTTCTCTTTGTCTTATTTAAACATATGGCAACCTGAATACATATTAATACATGGACCGCCAAGTCCAACATTAAGGCATGGAGTCAAACATTAAGGCATGTAAGCTCCTATTGTTTTTTTTTTTTTTTTTTTTTAAGAGAGAGTGAGAGAGGAGAGAGAGAGAGAGAGAGAGAGAATTTTTTTTAATATTTATTTTTTAGTTCTCGGCAGACACAACATCTTTGTTGGTATGTGGTGCTGGGGATCGAACCCGGGCCGCACGCATGCCAGGCGAGCGCGCTACCGCTGAGCCACATCTCCAGCCCTCCTATTGTTTTAAGCTATGGATCTCTCTAAGAAATTTTCTATGAGCCTAAGTTTAGGCAAGAGAATTGGATGTAATTCACAAATACCTCCTGTGCAATTTAATTTCAACATACAATGTAATACACAGAGTAAGCAAGCAGATCTGTAGCTACAAATGAATCTCTCCAATTATTGAAAATATGTCATCCTTTAAAAATCACTTTATACTTGAAATATCTGTTCCACTGCTCAATTACATTTTAAGAAAAACTACAATGAGATAATGATAAAGAATGATGACAAAAGATGATAACAATTGCCCATGACCACCTTGAAATATATATAAACTTTGTAGAAATTATTTCCCATACATTTTAAGGAATTTCCATATAGTAGCTAGTGAATACAGAGTATTCCTTGCAGATATGCTTGGTGTGCTAATCCAATTTTAATGCTTCATTTGTTCATGTCAATTAACAATGTTACAACAGAAGCAAATAATATAATTACAGAAATTTTTTGGTAACATATTTTAGACTTTTCATTAAAAATTAACAAAATGCCATTTCAAATAATGATATAAAATTCACTAACCTGGTTTTCTATTAATTTTATCAAGCTTTTCAAATGACCAAAGAAAAGGACAGCATCTTCTCAAAAAGTACTCAGAAAGAACACATAAAATCTAATCTATTGCTAAAAGCAACAATGACTTTGGTATTCCCTACCTACTCATTTTTTTTTTATCAAAAAATAATGTATGTGCATGTACATATACAGGTACATAAATATAAGTGTCCTCAAAGATAGATCATTTGCAACTTTACAGGCACATTTTACAAAACAGTATTAAAGATTTAATAGATAACACATTTTTTAATATGTAATGTTCCACAGAGGAAATGCACCATATTAACATGGCCATTTCTATATTATTTAGCATTAAGATCCTTTTCTGACATTTGGCTTTTTTTATTGAACAATGCAACACTGAGTTTATTTTTTAATAATTTTTTAGTTGTTGATAGACTTTTATTTTATTTATATGCAGTGCTGAGACTTGAACCCAGTGCCTCACACATGCCCCACAAGTGTGCTACCGCTGAGCCACAGCCCCAGCACCCAACATTGAATTTTTTATTCCATTTCTGTTCTATCAATAATGTGAGAAATCAATGGCAAATAAAGTGAGAAAAATAAAAATAAAATAAGTCTCATTATTTTTTTCATTTACTGAGAACATTTATTGAGATCAGACTCTATGCAAGGCACTTCAATAAGCAATGAAGATAGATAAATGAGAACCAACATCACTTGCTAGGATTTCACTGTCTATCACAGTGGTTCACAATAGGGATGATTTTGCCCTCCCTCCTACAGGGAACATCTGGCAATGCATAAAGATGCTTCTGACTGTCACTCTGTGCAATGAAGGTGTTACTGGCCTCTAGTGGATGAAGGCCAGGGAGGTTGCTGAATATCCTACATGCACATGAAAGACCCTGTAAAAAATTATACAGACCAAAATATTATTAATGCTAAGGTTGAGAAAACCTGATTGAATTGTTTTGTGTGGACTTTCCCCTTCTACAAAGTCAAGATCTTCTCACCCTTTTTAAGGATAACATTTAAAGAGTCACAAGAATCAACAGGTACACCAACAGTTAGTCCACAGAATTGCCCAACCAAGAGGCAATCCCAGTTCCCATACTCATACTTCAAACATGAGGAGGCCACACACTGACTAATGAACTCTGTAGACCCAAATGTGGGGATTTTCTTTCTGGGGTATACAGTGTCATTTCTTCTACTCTTCTTTTAAACCTTTAGATGTTAGGGCTTTCTCAGGCAAGGAAATGAAAACAAAGTATTTTTAACTACCTGCTCAATTGCTTGGAAAATGACTTCTTAAAACATTTAAACACCAGTTCTCATTTTTTTCCAAATCCCAAGAGTAGCCAAGTGATATAAATCTCTGGAATTCCTTGATGGGGAAATACAATCTTTCAAAGTTTAGATGGTTTGATACATGCACACACACACACACAAACATATATGTATTGCATGTATATGCACTGTATATATCTGACTACAAGAGAAATAATCATGAGTTTGCTTCAAACTCTACAAGAGCATATTGTCTGAAATTCTAGAAAATCAATTTCGATAGAATTGCATAAAAACCCTCAAAGGGCCGAACACTCACCATAGTCATAGAAACTTAAACAATAATACATTCCTTAACTATAAATGCAATATTTATTAGGCAAAAGAATCTTGATTTTCTGTAATGCTGTATATAATGAGATTGTACAATTACTTGAGTCTTCCATTTGTTCAAATAACCATAGCACAGCTGGTGGCAATAAAAGCTATTCAATTGTTTTCTTACTGTCTGAATTTGGAATAAATGGTCCAGCTCTAGAAAAGAATTTGCTCTTTTGTTTGATCAGTTCCTTCCAAGTGGTTATCAATTTACATAGAGAAGTCAAAGTAGCCCATCAGTAAATACCTCATCACATGAAGCATCGAGTACAAACGACCCCCCATTACTGAAAACACTGGTTTGGAAAATAAACAGGGCAAATGCATCACTGCTTTTAATCAGTGTAATGAATACCATTAACACAAACCACAAACTCCCTGTTCACAAGAAGCAAGTTATTTAGTTCCCATATCTTTCCAATGGTTTCTTTTTCTCTTTAAACTTTAATTAAAATCAACTACATTTGAAAATTGAGGAGTTTAACCCTAAGAAAGAATTTTCAACAACAATATTTTTTCAACTTTGTTTCTGGCACCTTCTCTCATATCCAAACATTCTTCAGCTCAGCTGGAAACACAATTCACAAAGATAAATATAAGTAAAATAAGATATAAAATAGAAGCTATTCTACAATACTTTGTCCCGCAAATTCTGTGTGCCAAATACTATGGGTACATGACAGATAAGACACAGTCATCAAATAAACTACCAGCTCAAACAATGTATATACCTATTGTATGTGTATCAATGAAACATTAACATAGGTAACAAATTTTTGAAAGTAATTGAAATATGGAATATAATTGATTTTTTGAAGGATTTTGAATATTATAAAAGAATTAGCTCTGTTAAATAATTGATTTTTAAGAAAATATTAATTGATCAAGAAATGCACATTTTAAATGACTCCAATAACTGAGCAGCACCATCAATTAAGATCAATAGTGTTCATTCATGATTGCTTAGCATTCTATCAAGTTCTAAGCAAAGAAAGAGTAAAATAAGAAATATACTATATGAGAATAGCTCCTCAGGTTTATTGATATTTTAATAGTATGTGTATCCATCTAAAATTTGTCTAGCACAAAATATTTCTAGTTGAAATCCAGCAATTCCACTACAAACTATATATCAAAAGGAAATTAAATCAATATGTTGGAGAAATATCTAAACTTCCATGTTTGCTGCAGTATAGTCAAGAGTATCCAAAATATGGAATCAATGTAAGTGTCCATTAGTGGATGCATGGGTAAAGGAACTGTGGTATACACACACAATAGAATGCTATTCAGCCTCAATATAGAGGACATCCTATCATTTGCTACAATGTAGATGTACCTGGAGATCACTATGGTAAGTGTAACAAGGCAGGCACAGAAATAGAAACACTACAGATCTCATTTTTATCTGAAATCTAAAAAAGTTGAACTCATAAAAATAGAGATTAAAAATGGTGGATACCAAAAGAGGAATTGAGGAGAGGTTGGTCAAAGGATACAAAAATCTCAATTAGATAGGAAGAATAAGTTCAAAAGATCTATTGTAAAATATAGTGCCTACAGTTAATAATAATGCACTGTATTCTTAAAAACTGCCAACAGAGTACACTTTGTTTTCTCACAACAAAAAATAAGGATGTTAGGTCATGCATATGTTAATTACTTCATCTTACTCTGCAATGTATACATATCTCAAAACAACACCTTGTACATGATGAGTGTGTTCAATATTTGTCAACTAAAATAAATCAAAATATTTGTTTAATGTTTCTAAACTGCATTAGCATTGTAAAGTCAGGTCTTCTAAATATGAACCTGATCAAGCAAAATGTGCTAGGGAATATGTGTGCTGTAGACTGATCTTCTCAGAGCTGACTGTTTTCTGTTCATAATTCAAAGCACAGAGCTCAAGTTGAAATTTAGATATATAATTTTGATACTTTTATGTTCAGTTAGAAAATTCTTAATACCTATATAGGTTATGGCTTTTGTTTCTAAAGCTCCAGTTCTCAAAAAGTGTGACACATGGACCCTTGAGGTTTGATATTCTTTTTATATAATGACATTAAAATATTATTTTAACCATATTGGTATTGGCACTGATGATGTAGTAGCAAAGGTGTATAAAGTGGCTGATGCCTCAGCAAGAAACAAAGCAGTGGCACTAAACTATATTAATAATAATGGCATTCCTCTAAGACTATACCATTGCCATTAGGAAAAAAATCCTTTAATATATATTTCATTTATGAATGCCCTTGATGAAGCAGAATAAATTAATTTTGTTGAAACCCAACTCTTGGGTATCTATTTTTTAAATATTCTGTGTGATTATATGGAATATACACATAAAACTTGTCTACTACATATGGATGTATGGTGGCTGTCTTAAAGAAAAGTACTTATTTAACTGTTTGAACTGTGAGCCAAACTAGTTGCCTTTTCAAAAACAGAAAATAATTTTTATTTAAAAGATTAAATTAAATGCTATTCAAACCAGAATATTTGGCAAAAGTAAACCAACTATACTTGTCACTGTAAAGAAAACTACCAAGAGTATTTATTCAATGACAAAATTAGAGATTTCAAGCAAAAACTTATATTTTTTAATATATTTATAATATCTCAATTTATTTTTCTAGTAATTCCAATGTCTGAGCTTACTCAAGGATGGTTTTTATTGGCTGCTTTCCCCCCATATCTGAGCCATTCTTTCCTGTTTTGTTTTTAACTTTGCTTTCTTGTTGAAAACTATACAATGTGAAATAATAATACAAAGATATAACTATAGAAACAAAACATTACCAGGGTTTGTTGTTTTAGCTATTCATTGTTCTTCTTTTTGTTATTATTGCTGTTGCTCTTCGGTGACTTTTCTGATACAATTCTCAAAAGTCTATATTCTTTGCCTTGTGTAGTCACTGGTTACTACCAAGTTAGAGTCATGATTAACTAATAATTAGAAAAAAATTTCCTTAAGTGCCTGGACCAGTATGTTTCCCAGCCTTTGCCAAGGGAATCTACTGATGTTGGGGTATTGATTCGACATATAGGCAGGCAATTTACAACTCTGCCTTAGCCATCACTTCCTGCTTCTTCAGTCCATCAAGGACATCCAGAGGTGAAAGATTAGGACCTTCTCAGGTATTTACTAGGCAGGTACACAGATCTACACATCCCCCTCTAAGATGGGTCCATTACAAAAATTATATTTTATTATGAAGCAACACACTGAAATTTCATCAAAATGAATTCTAATTAAATGGCACAAAGCTTATATTATGTCATAAAATATGCATATAAAGATATATATATAATAATGTACTAGTACCAATATGTTATTATTTCTTTTGAATTGTTTATTATCTAGAATCTCTCTGGCTCCAAATGAATTATGATTCGATGATGCTCATCTGAACAAATTTCTCTCTGCAAAATTTACAAATGACTTAAAATATAACATTTAATCCAAGCATTAAAAGTCAAAATATGACATGCTTACCTATTTCAATAAAACTATTTATTAAAGATAGTGTAAAAACTGTCAAAGTGCTTCTTTATTCAAATTAAAATCCCAAGCAGTTGTATGAAAATCTTCCAAGATCAGGATTTCTCCAGCACTGATCCCCATGTGGTTTTCACATAATCTCAACACACACAGTTCATTTAGAGAGGCCTTACCCAACCAATGGCTTTGAACAACCATAGGCTTGTTCAAGGTCTTACTGTGAAATGATAATTATATATTTCCTGTGGCTCTTTCTGTGGGTGCTATCTACAAAGATGAGAAAGAGCACAGCATTATACCAAACACATCCAAGCCTTCCACTAAACATCATCAGAGACTTGATACTAGGACATTTCTGAGATCAATCAGACATCTTTCCATTTTTTTTCTCAAATATAGCTAGGTAAGATGGGCTTTAACAAGCATAAAATAAATGCTTGAAACTTTGTATGTCAAAATAAGTTCACATATTTTAAAAGTTCTGTCCAACTAAATTGCCTAAAATATGAGAATCTGCTTTTAAAGTGAGTTATTGAATCTCATGTCATACTGATGAAAATTAATGTGTTGGTATTTTGCTGTAGAAGCTTTTAGTTAATAAATGAGATCTTACTTAAAATTAGCTGACTTGTCATCACCATTGGATACAATAAATCTTTTTAAAATATTTTATTAAACTTGGCAACTGGCTTAATTTTTAAATAAATTGACTTATCAAATGATCCATAGTTCTGGTAAAAGGTCCATAATAATACTACTGTATTTTTAACCCTTTGGAAAAAAAATAGAGTATCATAAATAGGAAATCCATAAAATTAAAAATTTAAAGACAAAAGAGCCAAGAAAGGCAAAATTAAGGTCATTAGCCTAATAAAAAAACAAATTATATTAAACTTAATATGTATTTAGTTAGGCTATTAAATATATATTTTAATGTACAACAAGAAAAATGCAGTGGAGTTAATGTTTGTTTCTATAAGAACTGAATTTCTATGTGATTGAAATGGCACAGTTATTCCAGTAACTGGGAAGGCTGAGGCAAGAGGATCTCAAGTTTGAGGTGAGTTTCAGCAATTTATTGATGCCTTAAGCAACTTAGTGAGACCTTGTCTCAAAATTTTAAATTAAAAAGGGTTGGGGATGTAGGTTAGTGGTAAAATGTCCCTGGGTTCAATACCAATACTGAAAGAAAAAAAAAACTTAACTTTTGTACTTTCTTACTCCCAGATACCCCTATATTTAAATATGCAAACTTTGAGTTGGTATTACATAGTCCTTTGCAGCTAATTACTTTGTGTTGGTTTTACTTTTTAAAAGAAAAAGAAAGTCATTGACATTATTTATTATTATTCATATTTAAATGATCCCTGTTGGTTTAAAAAATAATGCCTTAGTAAGAGAAACACATCAAGGATGTGTTGATATTTTTGCTAGGACAAATCTGCTTGGCTAAAGCTATAATTTTTTGGGTGGACTGTATTAATAGACAGTAAATCATTGTGTTAAAATGAATTGAAAGAGAATTTCCATTTAGTTGTTATTCAAATTTTAGGACAAATAGTCACCATGCACACTTAAAATCTCATTCCATTATTTCAACAACAAGAATGAAACAACCAGAAACTCTACAAAACTTTGAAACCTGGACAGAAAAAGATAAGAGAATGTTTTTCTTCGAATTTATGGAAAGCATGTGCCTCATACAACACTTGGTATCCCAGTCCACACTTGTTTTCTTCAGAAGCCATAACCCTTTGGGGTTGGTGCTCTCCAATGCATCTTAGATGCAGAAAGTAAACCTTATTTTGGAGTGTGAATAAAGACGAGACTTCTTCCCATTATTCCCATGGAATGACAGCCTCACGGTTTCTGGACTCCCATGATTACCTTACAATATACAGACTCAGTGCCCTGGACTGGGATGTGTGCTTTGGGGTCCCTTCCTTAACCACAGATTCCTGAACAAATGGGGGAAAAGGTTGCAGTGCTGGCATCTGAGAAGCTGAGCAGGGTCCTATCAAAATACATTTTCTTGAGTTAGAAGAAACTGTGGGGATGTGGCTCAAGTGGTAGTGCGCTCGCCTGGCATGCGTGCGGCCCGGGTTCTATTCTCAGCACCACATACCAACAAAGATGTTGTGTCCGCCAACTAAAAAAAATAAATATTAAAAATTCTCTCTCTCTCTCCTCTCTCTCCTCTCTCACTCTCTCTTTAAAAAAAAAAGAAATAAGTATAAAGTTGTACAACATATTCACTTACATTTTAGAGCCATCAACTCCCTATGCTAAGGCTGGTTCAGGTGATATACTGAATCTTCCCTTCTCTGCACACTGCTGTGATCTATCTTCTTATGACTTTGCAAGTCTGAGTCTGACCATCCCACCAAATCCAACTTCCGGGATGAGAGTGGTATAATTTTCCAAATCAGGTCATTTTGTGTATTCATACTCTTTGGGAATAAATGGCCTGGTCAATTATTACCTCCGGGTTACTCTTTTACTTTCATTTACTCTCATCCTTGAGCAGTAAGCAGCACTTTAAAAGCAAATCTAAATCCTAGCTCAACCACTTACTATCTCCACACGTTTGCATAGATTATGAATTCCTTATAAATCTGTTTCTTTATCTCCAAAGTAGAAACAATAAGAGTCCCTAAGACTTGTGCTGACTAATGAAACACTGAAAACTGGCACAGAACAAGCACACAGTAAATGCCAGCCTTCCCTATAGTAGTACTCTAAACACTCAGAAGCACTGTCAAAGAACAACTTCAATTAGCAAGACTTCAATCAGGTTTGAAAGGCAACCATTGGAAGGCACATCATTCTAGACTAGATTTGACTTATAATTATTGTACTGATCATCATTCATTCTTCATTATCATACTTACTGAGCACCTCCTACATACACACCCCTAATCAATTTGATGCAGGAATGAAAAATATGAATATGTCTTCAGAAGGCTTCCATTACCACAGGAATATAAGACAATTACATACATGAGTATGGCATGGGGGTTAAGTGTGGCCAAGTATAACTGAAGCATCACTAAGCTCCCCTGAGTGATGGGGAGCTCCAATCTGGAAACAAGGATTAGTATAGCATAAAATGTTTCTAAAGGAGGCAAGATTTATTTATTCTAAATATATTCTTTTGACTCTGCTTTCATTATCCACTAGAAGTGGATGCCAAAGTGATCAAGGGTAAATATTAAATTCTTTTACCCAACCAGTATTAATTGAGGACCAACTATGTGCTAAATATTTAATTCACTAAATCTCACACCAGCCCTCAAGGGTAAAAACGAGTTTTCTTCATATAACAATAAAATCTTGTTTTTGTTCAAAGGAAAAAAATTAATCATGACTCTCTTTATTTTGGCAAAATTTTGATCCCTACTTAATTGCCTCCTGAGGAAAACTGCAGGATTCATCTAAGTTTATAGCAACTAAAAACAGGAGATGTGATTCAAAATTATGACACTTTCTGGAATACTGAAGTTGGATGCAGAAGCCTACTGATTTATAAGATGATTTTTCTCACCTTTGTAATGACTTTCTTCTTTTTCTTCCCCTTTTAATTAATTAATTAATTTTTGGTACTGGGAATTAAACTCAGGAATGCTTTACCACCAAGCTACATCTCCAGCCCTTTTTATTTTTTATTTTGAAACACAGTCTTACTACCTTGCTGAGGGCCTTGCTAAGTTGCTGAGGCTGGCCTTGAACCTACCATACTCTTGTCTCAGCCTCCAGAGTGGCTGAGATTACAGGTATGCCCCACCGTACCCACCTTTTTGTTTTTGTTTTCTTAAGAAGTTATATTTTTAAAGTATATACTGTATCTAGAAACACAAAGACCTTAAATTCAATTCCTAACTTCAAAACCTAATAGTTGAGGCAACTGTTTCTCTGAGCCAATCTCCTCGTCTATTAAAAAAAAAATACTATGCAATAGAAATAAACGATCATCACAGGATTTTGCTTGTACCTTGTGTTTCTTATTTCATTGTGCCAACTTTTTTGCAACTGAATCTCCCCTAATAGATTACTTGTTACAAATAGTAACCATGTCTTACTCATCTTTACATTTCTAAAATAATTTACACAGGGCTTTGCACATATCAGGCAGTAACTAAATGCCTAATGTTTCCCAGGTTTTAATAAGAGAAAAAACATCAGATCTACCCTTAACCAGTAAAAGAATGTATATTTCTTTCACATACTTTGCCATGGGGACAACCTCCAAATTCATTGCAACCTAATGTTTATCTAAACCTCAGTTAAGAGGCATAATATTAATGACTATCTAAATGTCCTTTATGTCATCTTAGATACTTCAAATATGTGCTTCTCATGCCCTGAAGATTATGACTCAGTAGCTCTGAGAAGGAGTTTGAGAATCTGCATTTGTAACAAGCCCCCAGGTGATACTGAAGTCTCTGCCCAGCTGTTGACTGGCCCAGTTCTAATTCCCTCCCTTACAGTTGGTGCTTGGCATACATTTTTTGGTCCTTGTTTATCCCTGGGTGCTTCTTAAGCATTATGTAATTAGCCAAAAGCATTATAAAAATGTACTTTAAGAAGTTATAAGACAAGTTTGCCTGATTTACCATAAGGATGTTTTTGAAAACATTCATTATGCATTACATCCTATGGAACTTCTCAGAAGGCCTACGGAAAAGATGTTTCCAAGATCTGCTATTAGGAATAGTTGTGCTTCTCCTGAGCAGCTGCCTTGTTTTAGATCACAGACACTGTCAATCTCATAAACCTGTCATCTTTACCTCTCTTCTGTGGCTTCTGGAAAACTCAGATACAGATATATGAGTCATTTATTTATACAAAATTATATCACTTTAGCATCTGGATTTCATGAATCTTTAATTCACCCAACGTTTTCTTCCCTTACGTGTCCTTATTACTGGCTCTTTTTCCCCTACATTTTGGCTTTTGTATTGTTACCTTTATATATTTCAAAAATACTTAAAATATTGTTCAAATAAGAGAGCAATAAAATTGGAAAAAGAGGAAAATGGATGGATTTGTTCAACTTGTAAGAAGCAAAAGTAAATTCATCAGTTTTTAATCATGTGGCCACTGTTTCATAAAAAAAAATTACAAAACAGCTGAATAATTTTTATCCATTGATTTTTTTTTTTTCTTTTTTTTTTTTTTTTTTCATTGATTTTAAATTAGTTTTAACTTTTGGGTTCCAAAAGTTATAATTATCATTGCCATTACGATATCAATGGGCTTCTGAAAATAATTCAAGAAACACCAGCAAAATGACGGAACCAGCTCCTCACTGGCTGTGTGATCTACCAGAAGCTTCCTGAGGATCCACCATCAGTCTCATTACTTACTGTGGGCCCTTTGCCTTCTTCCCCCAGCTCCTCTGAAATCCAATCACAACTCTAAATCCCTCCAAACTAATTTCTATTTATTTGATATCTTCCAAATGTTACACAGTGTTATAATAATAACATCATGTTTTATATTTTTCCCTCACTTCACCTAACACCCCCACTTTCCATGTGGCCAGTCAGTAATTCTTTCTCCTTATTAAATAACAGCCTTACTATCTTTATATAGGATTCCTACAACAGGTGGCACTGCATGATAATTTCGGACATTCACCATGGATCTAAGATATGACTTAAAAATCTGGGGCAAACAAAATTAGCTACTCGAGTTACTGAAGAAGATAAAGTTCTAGATATGCTAAGATGGCCAGGTTTCTGAAGAGTCGACAGTGATCATGAAGTCATCTCAGAAACTATGACTTTTAAAATGTTCTTTCAAAGCTCTCTAAGTGAGTGATGTCATTTCCTTCTGCCAACTCATCAGTGTCTCATCAAAACTGATCATAGAGTTGTCTGGATTTAAGGTTATCCAGGGTTTGATCACAACCTGTTTTCAAACTTAACTTTCCCTTTATTCTTTTATACATCTAATTCTCTAGGCACAGCTAACGGCTTCTCTGTCATCAGCTTTTCTTGTCCATGCCATGCTTGCTATCTTAAGTACTATTCATGACTGTCACACTACTAAATTCAACCCATCCTCCAAGAATCAAGAAAGATGCTCCTCCTACATGACGCCGTCTTTCCCTGTTCTTCAATCTGAGAGGAAAAAAACTGGTTTGACTATATTTTATTTATCTTACATATCAGAGATCTAATAGCTGATAAATTCTCCCTGAAGGAAGTTACATCTACTTTTTGTTAATATCCTGAAAACACCTACTAGATCCCCTACTTCCTACAACAGCTTGGTCTTCAAATATTTGTTGAATGAGCATATCATGAACTCCTGGTAGAAAGGCACTAACAAAATTCATCATAAAGCAGAGAGCTGTTTGACTTACCAAAAAAAAAGTCACTTTTAATCACACCTACCATTCATGTGTATGTATAGAATGTCTATTCATAATTTTGCAAGACACACAATGAATATATAAAACGCTTAGTTGTGTTTTCAGTCTTGATTACTCACAGCATGGTTTTTCTTCACAGAGATTGGTAAGAGCTACTCATAACATGCAACTCCACATAATAGTACTATTGTACTTAATAAAGCACTAAATTCCTATGAAAGTACGAGTGATTTAAATTGCAGGATTCAAATTATTTTAAATGTGTGATTAAAAATGCTATAAAATTTCTCATCAGAGTACTTATTTTATTTGTTAAAGAACATATGTTCTTCCTCAAAATAACTTGCTATTTTTGAACTATTACTCAGCCACATACTTGCAAAGACAAGCAAAGGTTACCTCAGATAAACCTTGATTTTACAATATTTGAAAGAGTTTCTATGCTACTCTATGCCAACTGAAAATTCATGAGTCATAGGTGAGTGACAGAAGTAGTCTTGGAAATAATTTTCTCTTTAATGCAACTAGCCTGAAATAAAATGTTTTGAGCAATTAATATTTTTAACCCTCCCACATACATGATTTTGTTTGCTTCACAGCAAAGATGAAAACAAATATCAATATTACCTCCACTTTTCATAGGAAGCAGTCAAGTCTCAGAGAAGATAAGTGAATGGCTTAATGATACACAGCTGATTAATGGCGATAACCACCGGTCTCTTTACAGTTTAAGATTTGAGGCACTGAGTTAATCATCTTTCACTTCCATTTGAACTGTCTTTGGTCAGTTATTTCCTTAAATACAGGCAATCCCAAATTTGTCAATTAATTTGATGTCTTCCTTCTTATCGTTATACAGGACATATTATTAAGCTACTCTTCGTAGTTGTAAAAATATTAAAAGTCTATGTGTATAATGTTCATATTTCAATGACAAATTGTATGACATCAAATACTGTTTGTCACCCCTAAAGAGAGAATCAAGTTGACATATCATGTTTTGAGTCATTCCCTTTTCATTTGACCCATGGGAATTGTGTTAAAATAGAAACTTCTGAAATATATTGAAAGTCCCAAATTTTTCAAATTAATGTGCAATGTTTAAATACTATTGCAAATATAGTGTTCTGTATTTTCAAACCCTGCTTCCTTTTTCCTCCAGATCAAAAGCATTTCCCAGGCTACCTTACATTAAGTAGTACCATGTGATCAAATTAGGGCCAAAAGAAAGGTGGTCAGAAATGACAGCTAGAACCACCAGGTAAGAACTTAAAACACACCTTCCAATACCATCCTCCACATTTTCTCCTTCACTGTTTGTTGGCTGGATGCAGGGTACCCACTGGGGACTCAAAGGCCTTCCTTGAGAGTGAAGCCACTGTCAGTGAAATAAGCCAGAATTTCTAAATGTCTGGATAGAACCAAAGATCCCAACACCTTCCCCATTACCACCAACTCTAACTCAAATGGGATAATTAGAAGGTGAGAAACAATCCTTTACTGTATTAACCAATCAAAATTTGGTCTCATTAAGTATATTCTCCTCTGTAATAGAAACATGAATGAATTTAATTTCTCTTTTAATAAATATTTTATAAACAAAAACTGTAAATTCAGGTACAGTTTCCCCAGATATTATCTACTTTCAAACCAACAATGCTTCTGTGCTTTGGTGTTATATAGAATTGAGACAAATATAGGACTACATTAAAAGTGTTTAGTTGCTTATGCACAGCTCCAAATTCTTGCCTTCAAAACATGGCAACAATATTCTTAATTTTGATTTTTCTAAAGTAGTTCCCATGTTTCACATACCTTATTATATACAGGATATATAACTTACATATGGGATAGAATAAGTTCAGTATATAGGACATATTATTAAGCTCTTTTTGTAGTGGTAAAAATATTAAAAGCCTAAATCTACATGCATAATGTTCATATTTGAATGATGAATTTGATGACATCAAATATTTTTTTGGAAAGTTAGCATAAGATGATCCACACCATTCCAGGAAGCAGTGACCACACGATTTCAGCCACCTCTCAGGATTTGAGGATCACTGTAACTGGCTGTAGTTCCATATTTCTCTTGTCGGTGCCTCAGCTATTTCATCATTTTTTTGTGTGTCCTGGCCTCTCTGCTGAAATGTTAATGTCACAAGAGAAGATGATTTCATCTGTTCCTTACTGTATATTGCTCTGTGCTAGTATGTGCTGAGTTCTCTCAAGACTAGCTTACTTCCATGTAAAAACTATTTGTAGTTATTTGTAGGACAGTGATAGAAGTGGAAATATAGGGAAATACAGTGAGGCAACCCTTCCTTTTTGGAAAGTGTACACTGGAGGAACATAAACATGTATTGTGCACCTGATTCCTTTCCTTTAACTCATGTCCAACCATAACAAAGTCACTTTGCAATGCTAACTTCACAGAAGTTTGAGGAATTGGAAGCCACACATATATACATATACAAACTTCATTGACCTGTTATCACTCAGATACTTAAGGAACATACTTCAATGAGCCTTTCTTGAATGGAGGTGACAGCACTGACTTGATACAACATGAAAAGCCGTCCAGTTTACTTAGAGTTAAGGTCCTGCCTAAAAAGGGTAAGGGTCAACTGGTGATGTTGTTTTGATTTGTTTTTATAATACCACAACTATTTACTCATGGGAACTCCCTGCTCTTCACCTGCCCCAAAGCTCACCCTACAGTTTAATTCAGTAAAGGCTTGGATATGTGCATAGTAACCCAATTGTTAACAAATATTTATTGAGCCCAGACTGTGCATTAGGCCCTCAGCTAAATGCTAAGGATGCAAGATGGTCTCCTATATTTGCCCTTGTTTTGGTGATAGAGTATCAAGGGATACTCACAGAAAGCCCTTTGCTATGAGAAAAAATGGGATGATAGAACAATAGGCATATTAACAATCAACAGTGGTGACTCAAAGTTCAGGGACATGAAAGCCTGGAGGATACTCAGTGGGGACCATTCTCTCCTTTTCATAGGATTCCTTCTGTAAGGGAAGGACCCTTGAAGGAAGAATTTGATGGCCTAGGAAATACATTCTCTTTTACTAAGACATTAGTTTCTACAGGGGCAGAGGAGTGCAAAATAATCACTTCCTTTGAGATGTTACTTCTAAACTCAATCCTGTTTTTTTTTTTCTTCTGTACCCTCTGATTTATCTCACACAGGCCCTTCCCACCTTGAATAATGTAGTATTTCAGTGAAAAGCATTTCACAATCTTTACAAAAGTAACACATCTCACTATGGCATGATTTTCCTGGTTAATGCAAGAATCCACCTTTGCTCCCCCTTTTTATTTTATCTTACTACCAGAGCTTTTAAATGCAATTCTACCTGAACGATGCAGGGTTCCCTCTTTGATTCCCACTGGATTATTATTTACTTCAGAGGTAGAAAAATATATTCATTTTCATTGGATTCCTCCAGTTGCTAAGACAGAATCTTGCCTAAAATTAGCAGTCATATTCATAATTAATCAAATCCTTATTTTAAAAAGATTTACCAACTTCTCATCTTAGTTTTCTAATTACAGGGGAAGTATAAGGAGGAGGAGGGGGAAAGGCAATTTAGCAGATATTAGTAAAAAATGTTAAAGACTTTAGGTACCTAATTATTTAATGGATTCCTTCCCCTGAGAGAAACAGAAAGATCATTCATTGATAAGGAAAAGTTAACTTGGGGGACGTAGGTGTCTGTAGAAAGCAGGAAGCACTGACACATTTGCTCACTTGAAGGAAACTTAAGAGATAACTTTACACCTATAACACTACCCACTAAAAAAATAGATACTTTAGACTATGGGAATATTCTATCTTTCATTCTAAAAAACAAAAAATTAGTATTTACTTGTTTTAAAAGTATCCTGAAGTTGGAAAATGTAAAGAATATTAAATATAAAAAAATAAGAATTTTCTTATAAGCTTTGGGACTTTTTTTATAACAAGAACTCTTTCCTCAACTATATCCCTAAGATTTTCTAGCTGAAAGCAGTCTAAATTTAAGACTTGGCTAGAAATAAAGTTATAGCAGGTATATTATAGATGGATTAAATTACAAAGCAATGAATGGCAAACTTTACCTTCCTTTCTGGCTGCTGCAGAATAATGACTACCTTTAGATATTTGTTTGAATAACCTAAAAGATTTTTACATAAATGTTGATGAAATGAATAATTGCTGGGTGAATGAGTCTAGCTCTCATCTTTGCCTCGCACCATCTGATACAATGCTCAACACATAGCAGGTACTCAACAAATGCTGCATGAAATGCTCCCTTCCCACAGCCTGGTGAGGAGAATACTGGAGAGCCAACCCTCAGAAAAGTCTGCATCTTGTATTTCAGCCTCTTCTGCCTCATGCAGCGCATGGTGGGGGGTGACCTTCATTTTGAAACACTGAGATTAAACAATAATTATAGAGCAGCGTGCTAGAAGGAACTAGGCATGACAGTGTGCCAGAAAATACTGAAGAAGGTAATGGCTCAAAACCTGCAAAGGACTGCACCAAATTTCATGTCAAAAATACCATGTCCAGTGAATGCATGGGTTCTCTCTTTTATTATGGAGTTATTTTTAATAAAATGTGTCTCTCAAACTTTTTAATGTCATAAGAGCACACAAATAGTTAAAAAGTTTATTTCTAATACTAGTGTTTATGGTTGTTGTTTGCCTTCTTCTCAAGTACTGAATGCATGAGAAATGTTAAATTCATTTCACCTCAGCCACTTTAGAATCCCACTTGTGATTTAAAAAAAATTAAAAACATCAAATAGCTAACTCAATTAGTAAATCTGCAATGGCTTTGTTAATCTACCATATTTTTAAAATTTAATTATCCCAGATACAACTTTATTAGCTAAGTTATACATAATACATTTTTTATGTTCCTAAATAAATTAAACATTGTAAAAGCCTTAAAATAAGCATTGCATATAATTTTCTGTTTTCTCCAAAGAACTAGAAGGAAGAGTTATTCAGATATTCTCCACATGACTTTAAAATTTTCCAAAATTTAAATTTTTCCAAATTTCCTTAGCTTTTGTAGACACAGTTATAAAATAACCTATAAGAAGTATATGAACAAAATCTTTACAGTTTTTAAAGGTTTTCTTTATTTTGTAAAACATTGGGCTTCTTATTAGTGAGTCTGAAAGAGAATGTTCATTTCGATGTTTCCCTCACTGTCTTGCCCATGGGTTCATCTTTCTTTTGAAATGGCAAGATTGTCCTGAGAATGTGCGGAAAGAAAACATAACATTTTGCAAAGAAAAATATCACTTGCAAGAATTAACAATATAATTATCTGTTATAAAAAATTTTTAAAAAGTGAGATTCCTAGTGAAGGTAAGGAGCTGAAGAAAGGAGTATGACTGCCATTTCTTTCAGCCCTTTTGCAAGAAAATTTTTGAAACACTCATGTGTACTCACTGTCCCTTATTCCTCTTTTTCTACTTATTCCTTAAACCTATTCCAATCTGACTTTCACTTCAGTTTAATTTTTCCCCACAATCATTAGTCAAAAGATCATAATAGCTGGGCACGGTGGAGCACTCCTATAATCCCAGCGGCTGGGAAGGCTGAGGCAGGAGGATCACAAGGTTTAGGCCAACCTCAGCAACCTAGCAAGACCCTAAGTAACTTAGCAAGGCCCTGTCTCAAAAATAAAGAAATGGGGGAAAAACGAAGAAGGAAGAAAAGGGCTAGGGATGTGGCTCACTGGTTTAGTGACCCTGAATTTAACCCCTGGTACCAAAATAAAAACAAAAACAAATAAAAGAGCAGAATTTCATTCAGTTAACCACTCTCTCCTCCTGGCTTGCTTTCTTCACTCGACTTCAAAAAACACTGCACACACATACACACACACACACACACACACACACACACACACATTGTCCTACCGCAATCCCTCCATTTTTTATTTCTTCTGTGCTCCTCAACATTGAAGGAGGCTCTATGGTCAGTCTTCAGGACTTGGTCTCTTTACCTGGTCAGCTGCAATCCCTTGGTGACCTTCTCTACACGCATGGCTTTAAAGTCCATTTCTATGCTAATGACTCCCAATTTCTAATCCAGACCTCTTTCAGAATCCAAACACATGCATCCAACTATTTACCTGACATCTTCATTTGGGTAAGCACATCTCAAACTCAACCTGCCCCAAACTGTATTCCTGATATTCCTCCTCAAAACTGTTTTAGTAATAGCTTTCCCATTTTAGTTGATGACAACTTAATCCTTCCAGTTGCTCAAGTCAGAATCATTGAGCAATCCTTGGCTTCTTTCTATATCACCTGAAATGGAATCCATTAGCAAGTCCTGTTGGGTCTAGCTTCAAAATATTTCCAGCATTCTACCCCTTCTAAGTAATTTCACTACTATCACCATGTTCTGAGACATCATCTCTCTTTCCTGGATTATACTGATAACCTCCTGGTCAATCTTACTCTCTTCTCCCCTACCCCACCACACACCTCTTCCCCCATCTCTCTCTCTCTCTCTCTCTCTCTCTTTCTCTCTCACACACACACAACACACACACACACACACACACACACACAAAATCTACTCTTCTATAGAACATTTAATCTATAACTTTAAAATTCCAGAATGTTCTTCATTTTGTTCAGAGTAAAACCCATACTCCTTACAACAAGTTTTACATGGGTTATAATCCAACTCAGTTCTCCATTAATGCACTGGCTTTCTCCGCTATTAACTCCCTTTCACTTGCTATGCTCCAGCCCACACTTTCCTCTTAGTCTACCTCAAAATGACAACACTTCCATAGAAGAGAGGAGACTGGAGGTTGCCAGGCAGTAGGGGTAGGGGAGATGTTGAGGGTGAGTGACTCAGTGGGTATGGGGTCTCCTTTAGGAATGTTGAAAATATTCTGAAACTAGATAGCAGTGTTGGTTACGCAGGGTGAATGCACTAATACCAATGACCTGTACAGTTCAAAATGGTTAAAATGGGGAATTTTAAGTCAATTTTATCCATTAAAAAATGTACCAAACACATTTACAAACTTTATTATAGTTGTTTCCTCTGCCCCCAGCATACTCTTGCCCCAAAATCCATTGACTACTTTCTTCCATCTCTAAGTCTTCATTCAATATGTTCTCAGTGAAGTCAATCTTGGCCACTCTATTTAATAATAAAACCTACCCTGATCAATCCTTTTATTTTTTTTTCTATATCACTTGTCTTCTATAATACTGATAGCTTATTTATTTAATGCGGTTATTGTTTATTGTCTCCTTTGCTAAAATGAGGGCAGTGCTTTTGTCTGTTATGTTCAGTAATAAATTCCAAGTGACCAGGTAGGTGTCTGATGTATATAAGCATATTATAAACCTCTGTGAATAAATTTTCTTTGGTACTCCCAGACATAGGCAATGATGGAAACTACCTTCTGGCATCTTTTTAAGAGCCTGATACATTCACTATTTATTTAAAAGTGTACATATTTGACCTACTATGAGCCAAGTAATTTGCTAGGTGTTAGGACCTGAATGTTTACCAAATAGGCAAATACCTTATGGACATTTGTTATGGCAGAGTAACTTTCTGAGAATTTAAGTTAGATTTGCTTTTCTTGAATTGAGCTTCACAAAGGATGAATTAAAGGTTTTTTTTTTCTTTCATCCTCATGTTCCCCGGAAGGTAATCTTGGGGTAAACTCAATGTCCTTAAAGTTAGTCTCTTGAGTGATTAGGCTGAAAAGAAGTTCAAGCTAAGTTTTGTCCCCCAAAGACAAAATTTAATGGGCCTTTGCATTGGAAGGTCCAAGCCCATGAGGTACTGAACTATTTTCTTGTTTGAGAATGAAGAAGCAGAGGAGGAAGTGACATCATGCCTTGGAGAGGGGTGTCCTAATACTTTCCAGAAACATAGAAAAGTCATGGTTTGCAATTCTACAGGGTGCAAGACATAAGAGCCCATTTGCTAGTGCAGCCTCTGAGGTGACAATACCCCACAGGGATGCCTGCTGGCAGACTGTGAGAGAGAAAGAATTCGTACTAAGCACTAATGCTTTAGGAGATGAAGCGAAATGTTCCCAGCTGTCCCAGAATGAGACTTGCTGCCAGTGAAGCAATCCCATTGAATTAGCCCCACACACCCAGGAGAAGCCACCAGTATAGACCAATACATACTGAGAAACCACCTCCACTAGAACTGAGAAAGCCTTGAGAGGATTACGTATGTATGGTGTGGTGTGTGTGTGTGTGTGTGTGTGTGTGTGTGTGTACACTGGAGCAGGAAAGATGAATCCCTAAAATCCAGTGGTATATGCTTTCTAGTCAATCTTGTTTATAAAAGACAAAGATTTAGCTCTTTAAGCATCTTATTAAGCTATATGGATCTGTAAGCTCATAGAAATAAAAAAAATAATGTGTTATTTGTCTTCAACTCCTGTTATAACTAATGCAGTCCCTTCCACCAAGCAACTTTTCAAGAAATGAATGAAGAATGATTTAAAATGAGATGAATGGAAATGTGTTTGCATTTTGTAGTAGTTTAATACTTTTCCAGAAAAAAAAAGTATCACTACGTTTCAGTGGCAAAATTGCCTAGGAGTGGGGTTTTTGCTTTTGTTTGGGGTCCTGAAATTTTTTCTGCTATTAGGAGAACTACAGTCTCTATTGTACTACAAAAAAAAAAAAAAAAAAAAATCCACCAGCAACCCCTCATCCTCCTGCATGGTTTGCTTTTCTATTACCCTTGCTCAGCTGTTCCTTTGCTCATATTCAGGAAGTTACTCATTTTATTTTAAAAACTTACTTTAAGCTCCTGCCTCAAAAAATAAAAAGACTTACTGTCATGCTGGGCTATTCAGCAACAATCTATTCCCCTCCATGGGATAAACTCAGCCTTCACCCCCATAGTTTATCTGCTTTGGGAGCTGGATTACTGCCTCATAAAACAGCACAACAGTACTATTATCACATAATCATTATCATTACCTCACTCTCAGCCATACAGATCCTTCTAATCCTGAACATCTTGCCTCTCTAATCTTGCTATATCCATCCTCTCCTGCTGTGAAGTTGGTGTGTACCATTTTCACAGAGGCTTAGTGTAATCACAAATGGAAAAATAAAATATATTTTTTAACTAAGCTGCATCTTATTGATACTGTTGTTATACAGGAATTTGAAATACCTCCATCTTTCATTCCAGAAAATAAAACAAATGTATGGTGGCAAAGAGGGATGCATCTTAGCCTAGGGCCATGCTTTCTTCTCCAATCTTATCTTTCTGTCATTTGCAATATTATTTAAGATAATATGAATTCAACATGACTTGCCCAGGTGTTGAGTTCTGTTTCTGCTCAGAAACAGATTGTCCCTACCCTGAGCAGAGTTTAAAAGAGTCAGTGCCCTTCTACCATTTTTATCCAGAGGTCAGGGGTCATCATTGTTGAAATGGGCCTTCTTCATGCCCAAGTAAGTTGTAGGAGATATCCAAAGTGAAGTCCTTTCTTGATCACGTTGACAAAACATGGGGCATTTAACACTAATGGGAAGACATGTTCTATGCCTTCCAAGGCTCAATGGAAGTAGCATTAGACTTCAGTCTAATAAAAGAAGAGAAAGAAGTTCATAACACTGTCAGTGAAATAAAATCATGTAACAGTTCACAATTATTTCTTTACATTTGTGAGACTTTTCTTTTTTCATGTATATCTATTTTTCCACTTAATATTTCCTTTTAACACCAATAAGACAGGAAATTAGAAAATAAAAATATACAAAAAAAGAATAAATGAGTGAATGAAAAAGGAAATAGTGGGAAAAATGAAAGCTATAATTACCAATATTTTAAACAATATCAGTAATCAGTTAATACTTTGGTGACTAAGAATGAACATCTTTTCATATGCAAATAGCTGTAACAAAGTATTTGTTTTTCAAGAAAGTTAATCTCCCAGTATCTATTCTTTGGTGCTATTTTATGCATTTAACAATAGAGCATGAAGGTCTTTGTTTCTCTGTCAATAAACATGATGCAAATAAAAATATTTTTCGAATGAGATTCTTCCATTCTAAATGCACATGATAAGCCAAGAGATTCACAGTAACTGAATTATAGAGAGTAGGGAACTAAAAGAAACCAACAGAATTTATTTGTGATTACACCAAGGAAAATGTCAGGGAAGCATCTAAAGTAGGGAATTTAATAAAAAAAAAAGTACAAGGCAGAAAAATAAAAACATGAAAGGCTATGATTACCAAATAAATTAAGTAGAATTTTATTCTGATATCACAAAGAGAAAATAATACTGACCCTAATCCTTAAGAATAGACAATGACATACATATAAATTCCTTTCTAAAGAAGAAAATGAAGAAGACTATCAGAAAAATATTGACTGAGAAAATATAGATAGATTCTGAATGATGATACACGATCAGATAAAATCATCTAAAGGAATGAAATTCAATTTGATATTCCTAGCTTTCCTACCCAGGCACTTTTCTCAGAGCAAATCATTTGGACTTCTGCTCCTTCCAGTAATTAAGGGCTTATAATACCTCAAAAAGTTCTTCTCATGCAAAAATAATAGAAGGATTGGTGATAAAAAAAATACTACCTGTCTATCATACAACTTAAATTCTTCATCAAGGAGTAGCAAATGTCTACCTATATCAGAAGCTGAGCTATATGTTCAGAAAACTACTCAAAGAGCCGAAGCTGATAGGGGAATACAGAAATTCTAAGTCACTTAGAATTTGGGAGAGAACTGTATATTGAGGAAGAACCAATAGATACTCTATGACTCTTTTACCAGGCACTGGAGAAAAACAAAAATCCAGAAGGGCCTGATGAAGATGGATTATCCCTACACAGGAAGTCAGCTGTTCAAAGGCCACAATCTAAAACTCAAATCTTTGCCATTCCAAAAGGTTCCCTAAAAATCCCAGAAGTGAGTTGCTCTAGTTATATAACAGAAGCAGCCCAATCTCTAGACAGACCATTCTCTGCCTTATCTTCCACAGTACAGCACAGGCTTACAGCCTATGTTTAAAAGCAAATGCATTCTTTGGCCCAAGAAGCAAGTCACTAACTATGCTTTTAGTTAAAGCATGTTGATATATTTCAACCAATGAATAGACATCAGGTAAATCAATATCAGGGAACTCGGAAACTTGGTATGCAGCCATTGTTGAACCAAGTGACCAGAAAACATTTAGATAAACTATACTAAAATGTTAGCGACTTGGGCTTTTAACTGAATGATATTAACTGCCCTTTTAATTCATTCATAAGGTAGAATTTTTCATAAGGTAATTTTTCTTCTGTCTGTTTTTGACACAGATCTACATACAATGAAAACAACAAACAGCTGAAAACACAAAGAGAAACAAACGGGCTGCAATGTCGTGAGGCCAAGGTTTAGTTCACAGAAACAGAAGCAAACAACCCCTGAACAGCGGAGGACCAAAAGGAACAGAAAGAACATAGAGAAAAGAGCTCTGAGTAACACAAGGAGAAAATACCTCTTCTCTGTTAACACCAGGGAAGAATATAAACCCACCTGTGGCAATAGCAGGCTGCCCAGGAACTACAAGGAGAACATTAGTAGTTTGCATTTTCATTGGACAAGAGATGTACTATCCGAAATGTTCAGTATGGTTTTGGTTTTGCAAAGTGGTAATTAACAAACTTGATAGCTAAAAACACACAGCTGATCAACCATATAGCTGGAGCACAAAGTATTTGTACTTTGAAGTTTCCCATGTTTATGCTAGGGTCTCCTGCTTTGGGACGAGTATCTCCAGTTAGAAATCACTGTATCTCCAGTTATAAATCTAGGAAACAGGCATGTTTTGAAGAATTTGTTCCAAAGTGCTTGCATTTAGATCTTTAGTAGGTTCTATTGTCTTCAACAAGTTGCAAGCTAAGGGATCCCTTCTGACCTTTAAGGAGATCAGACTGACCACACGGACTTTAGAAACACTGGAATTTGTCATCTTGGATAAAGTCCAAATTATCCAGGAAAAAAAGAAAAGGACCAAAAAAAAAAAAAAAAACAGCATATATTATAGGAATAGGCAACCTGTGCAGGATCATTCCTTTTTACATGTTGCTTCTTAACCCTACATTCATGCAATATTCCCCTAAGTGTTATTTGTCTTTATTTACCTTGGAACTTCTACTGTGTATTGTGATAAAAGGAGGTTAAGATTCTGGGAAGCGCTAACTGTTTCCAAAAGGCATTCCCCCTCTCCTGCGGCAACTTAATATATTTGAAGCTGAGCCCATGTTTGATTAAACTATAGGAAGACTCTGCCAGGTCTTTGCTGAAATTTATCACTGTATTTCTCTTTCCTATCATCTGAAATGTTTTTGAAGAAAATCAAAGGTACATCAAAAATAGAACTTTATTTTTAACTTCTTTTTACCACTTGAAAAGAACAGGATTGTCAATGACGCTGATCTATGGGTGAAGGACAAAAACCAAGGTGGTCAGGAAGGCAGCTCAAAGTTTTCACAAAGTCCTTGGTCAGCTTTTATGTACATCAGAAGGAAACCTATGGCCCCGATGACTGAGGCCCTTCACCCACTTGCAGCCTCTGCGCCCACTATGTGGTGGCAAGGCTCTTCCTTTTCAAGTCGGGATGTGAGACGAGAAGCTGCCGGTTGTTCAGATTCCTCCTTTTGTGAGAGTAAAGCCTGTTCATCGTTGTAACCCAGATAAAATGGGTTTCCTTCTATTTCTAATGGCAGCTTAACTGTTTCAAAAGAATGCATGCTTCTGCTTGCACATGCTCCCAGGTTTCTTGTTTTGTTTTGTTTTGTTTTCCAGAGTACCAGAAATTTTCAGTCACCTTGTATTTTTGAACATTATTATCTTTCAGGGAGGAAAAACGAAAAAGAAAAAAAAAAAGTATCAAATCTAATACTTGGAAGTATTGTGATCAACTAGGCAATTTCCAACCATAAGTGGAACTCCAGCAAAAAAATCTTTAAAAATACACTTAAAATATCCATTAGCCGGAGAAGGATTGTATCTAGGGTTTAAAAATTACGGGAAAAACAACTTGTAAGCATTATCAATTTGAGGCTGAGTGCCTAGGGCAATGTTCCACAGAAGCCAGTGATTTGCCTCGGGAGTCTGTTCCCCACCTCCCTAATAGGCCTGGAAGCTACAGACAATTAATTATTAGATTATGTAACTCCCACTGCTAAAAGTTAGTGGAACATTCTATGGCTCTACTTCAAGTGTGCTGCTTTTCAGCAAAGGGTGCAATTTCATCAGCTCACTCATCTGCATGTTTGTGCTACTTAATCCTGGCTTCCCAGGGTTTTTCTTTAATTGGCTCAGCCTTCTTCTGCCCTCAATCAGCCTGATTTTTATTCTTGGGTTCTCAGTGAAGATGACTGAATCTGAAAATTCAGGTACCCAAGTCTTAGAGCATTGTCAGGTATATTTACCCATCTAAAACACCTATAAAAAGAGGGTCTATCTTTGTGTGATTAATGAAGGCGGATCACCATGAGCTTCTGAAGTCAGCACTGTGCTGGGGAAATACTGGAACAACAACTCACCACACTGGTGTGAAGTGGTGGAGTGCGAGACATGCCTGCGGCTGTGGAAGAACCTGACTTGGTTGTGGTTTATTTTACCATAAGTCTTTGCAACCAGTGCCATCACTCTGAGCCTCAGTTTGCTCATCTATGAATTAGGGATTAAATCACCTACCTCAAAGGGTTTCGGTCAGAGATAAGTGAAATAATAAATAAATGATAAAGTGCTTTGTAAATGATAAATACTGTAGAAATTAAGAGATTGGTATCTTATAATACTGATTTCCATATCATTGTTGCTATGGTTATAATATAGTTTGTCCACCAAAGGAGCTTGGTCCCCCGTATGGTGGTGTCAAGGAAGGAGAACCTTTAGGAAACGAGGCCTACTGTAAGGTAACTAGGTCATGGAGACATTGCCCTTAGAAGGGATTAATACTGGTCTCTTGGAGTAAGTTATCTCTCTCCAGTCAGCCAGTTGCAAAGCAAGGCCACTTGGCCCCCTTTCTTTTCCTCAATATGACCCAGCCAAGGGCATCCTCAGCAGAAACAACAGATGAGGCCACATAATCTTGGACTTTCAGTCTCCAAAATGGAGCTAAGCAAGCCTCTTTTCTTTATAAGTACCCAGCCTCAGGTATATCATTATAGCAACAGAAAATGAATTGATAGAAATGGAATAACAAACTAGCTTTTGAGAATTTTGGGGGTTTTATTATTAAAACTCATCATTATACAAAATACATGTATGATGATGTGAGGGGAAAAAAAGAAATGTGTCACATTAGATTGGGTAGAGAGAGGTGATAGGAGGGGAGGGGAGGGGATGGGGGATAGGAAGGGCAGCAGAATAAAACAGACACTAGTACTGCTGTATGTGTAAATGTGACTGTATAACCAATGTGATTCTACATCTTGGAAAAATGAGAAATTATACCCCATTTGATTCAAATGTATGATATGTCAAGATCACTGTATTGTCATGAGCAACTAACAAAAAATAAATAAAACATTAATTAAGGGGCTGGGTTGTAAGCCACCTCCAAGGTTTCAACCATCACCTTTAATAAGAGAATACAAATGGGTAAATGAAGCCCATACCTCTCTCCTGGGCCTTCACCCAAATCTCATATTGCTTGAAGTATCTCAGCTCCTGACATTTACCTAAAACTGAGTTCATTTCAATTGTCTAGATTTAGACTTGCCTACTTATTACCAGTGCTACCATTCTCCTAATTACCCAGGTTATTACTTTACCCATTCTTCCTTCAAAATATCTTAAAATGATTATTTCTTTTTCCTCTGACAATTAACATCCTGGTGTGCCTTTATCATCTTAATCCTTGATTGACATGTGTTTCCTCTTAAGCCTCCACACCTCAGAATCCCTCTATTCTACTCCACATACAGGCAAGATGAATTTTCTAAAAATCCCATTTCAGGTATCATTCATTTATACCAAATAATCAATACTCCAGTGCCACGCTAAGCTTTTAAATTCTACCCTGAGTGATTTTCCTTAATTGAAGTCATTCCACAGCAAGATGTTTCCAAGCTTTAATAAATTGCTGTTAGTAATCTGACTTGTGTCAGTAATATGTGACTAGATATTTTTAAATCAGTAAGAATTACTTAACACAGGCTAAAAATAACTTCTAATCATACTTTCTACAAATATGACTTATATGTACAAGAAGTAAAAGTGACTATTTCACAGCAACTCTCCAGTTGCTCTGGAGTTCCCAGGAACAGGGCAAGCTAGGCTTGCCAGCCTGCCAGGAACGTGCCACCAGCCCACAAAGTGGAAGAAGCAAAGTAAGTACCCAGTGGGGGTCTTAAGTCAAGTGAGCTAAGAAGAGAGTGACTTAAATTTGAGGGACTTGGGATTTGCAATTGAAAAACAGGAACAGTCTCAAGCAAACTAGAATGAGTTGGTCACACTAGTTAAGACTACCGGTGTGCTATGCCAAGCTGCAGATGCACAATCAGGTCTTCGAAGTCAAAGCCATGAAGTAGGGAGCCAGAATCCATGGTGCCAAAGGCCAAGAAAAATTCACATGGACCATATTTTGAAATAGCTTGCTATTTCAAAAGTTTTGCCTCCCCAGACCCACAGCTGTACATAATGAGTCTTAATTCAGTCAAGAGTATGAACTACCACTTAACTGTATATGATGTACCAAAATCTACTGTTCACTTCATTTGTTTGGCACAGTACTAATTCTAAGGACATCCAAAGTGTACAAAGAAAATCCTATTTTATAAGCCATAAAGCCATGTATATAAGAAAGGTGACTATCTTAATTTCCTTCAACTGAACTGAATCTATACCTTAAACCCCCAATGCTACCTAATAGCATATAACTTAATTGAGTCTCTTCAAGTCTCTGCAATCAAATTAGTGATTACTCACGTTTTTTCTGATTTAAAATCTGTCAGCTTGGAATGAGACACCCAGGTCTTCTCTTCTTTAAGATCCCATATAATTCATTAGGCCTTCTGGGTCTGAGGCCTCAGAAAAATCTAGGGTTCTTCTCAAACTTCTGCAAGCATCAGAATCACCAGGAGGGCTTATTAATTTCAGATCACTGAGGCCAGCCCCACAGGTTCTTCTACAACAGGTCTGGATGTGGGCCCAAGAATTTGCTTTTCTAACAAGTTCCTATGTGATGCTGATGCTGCCCATTTCAAGGACTATCCATTGAGGGCCACTAGCCTATGTGTAGGTATCTCCTAAATGACCTCAGCTCCTCATTAGTCTTCTTTCAACCTCTGAATTGTCTCCTTCAAGCTTGTCATTTCTCTATGTGGCAAGAAAACAACTCCCAGTGAAGGCAGAATGAATGTCTTGTATGTCTTAACTTGGGGATAGATCATATAATCTACACACATACAGTAAATATAATTCTAATATATCAGTAAAGTAATTCTAATATATCAGAATTACTGTATCATTTTGCTACCTCCACAGTGTCAGCCATTTAGCATTGCACACACGGTTCCTCTTGGTTGCATCCTGTAGCTTGTTAAATACTAAAGCTCCAGTGCAGAATGAAGAAAAATGACTTGACCAATAAATAGTCTAGAGGCAAGTCAGGCATTATGTTATCTCTTAAATTGTCATGTTACCTTAGGTAATTCTTTAAATGTAGTAGCTCTCAGCTTTCTTCACTATAAAATAAGATGGAATGGCAGTCATCAAGAATATAAACAATAATAAATGCTGGTGAGGATGTGGAGAAAAAGGAACACTTTTACACTGTAGGTGGGATTGTAAATCAGTACAACTACTATAAAATCAGTACGCTTTTGCCTACTCTCAAAAGAGTAGGCATGGAACCACAATATGACCAGCTATTCCACTCCTCAGTATTTATCCTAAAGAATTAAAGTCATCATACTACAGTGATATATGCATACCCATGTTTACAGCACAATTTATAATATAGCACAACTACAGAACCAGCCTAGGTATCTACCAATGAATGAATGGATAAAGAAAATGTGGAATGAATATATATAATGGAATTTCATTTAGCCATAAACAAAAATGAAAATTATGTCATTTGCAGGAAAATAGATACAACTTGAGAACATTATGTTAAGCAAAATAAGTCAAACTCAAAAAGGTAAGGGTTATATGTTTTCTTTCATATGTGGCAGCTAGAGAAAAAAGAAAGGAAAAGGGGTGTGATCTCATGAAAATAAAAGTGAGATCACCAGAGTAGAAGAAAGGGACCAGAGGATTTTGGAGGAGGGGAAGGAAAGTAGAAATACTGAGGAATGATATTGGCCAAATTAGACTGTTATGTTGTGTGCATGCACAAATATGTAACAACAAATCCCATCATTATATACAACTATAATGCACCAATAAAAAATATGTGGAAAAAAGAAGACTGAGATTACCTTCGCTGGCATGACATTTCACAAAATATCTTCAGGACTCAAAGGTAGTAGATCTTCCCATCAGTTTAAGTTGCTGAAGGTTTAATAAACTTGGATATATATATATATATATATATATATATATATATACACACACACACACACACACACACACACACACACACATATATATATATATTATTTCTTTTAATTGTTCCCTAAGACTTCAAATGTTGTCAGTAACTCATTGTTGAAACTCAATATCAGGTAGTGGGGAACTGGAACCAATCATGTACTTTTCAACTACATGTTCCCAACCTTAAGTTGCTTTCTGGAAATCAACACAAGTGCTACCAATCAAAGCTGCTGCTGCTGCTGCTTTTTTTTTTCCCACAGAGCTGCTTGTTGAAACATTTAACAGCATTCTACTGCTTTTAGCACCTACTGGCCCTCTTAGAAGTATATTTCCAGTGTTAGTTTTTGATAAAGTGATAATTTTTTTTGTCTTTTCTCAGTTATGTTACACAAAAATGTTATCATTTAAGCCAAACATAAAAATGTAAATAAATATGGTGTTTTACCACATGTTTCTTTACCTATGCCAGTGGTTTTCTACCTAAAGTTGGGTAAGAATCATCTGGGACACTTGTATAAAATGAGAGTTTCAGGTCCTACTCTTAAGAATCTGAAGGAAAGTTCCAGCGGAGAATCCAGAGGGGCAGTTTCCACAAGCTCTGGAGGAATCCCAAATAGGTGATCCTACTGACATGTGCAGCTATGAATGAAACACAGACTTCACACTATGACTTCAAACTCTACCTGGTCACAACCTTCCTTCTCCCCATCTCCATCTGTTCCCTGCAGTACACCTGAAGTTAGAGACCCTGGTATTCAACCTTGCTTTTGTGGTTTCTCAAATGGCCCCAATTTCTAAAAGGCAGGGACTTAGTTCTCCTTCAATGTCCTATCCCTCTCTGAAGACCTACCACTTCACAAGAAGTCAACAGATGTTAGGTCAAAACCAGTAAGACATGCTGGTCAAAAGCAGCCTGTGGAGCCAGAAAGACTGCCTATCTCACCTGGCTCTCCCACTTAGTATTGAGTTGGTCTTAGACAAATTACTCAAATCTTGTGGCTCAGTTTTCCTAATCTGCAAAACGACTTACTATTGTGTGGATACATGTAACGATCAGTGACTGAACAGCTAAATGTTAGCTGCTTTTTTTAATTAATAAAGATGTTAAAGGCATGAATGAATAAATAAGAGTGAGTAAAGAAAACATTTAAGGAAATATAAGTTGTCTTCATGGTTTTGGTCCTATTTTCCCCAGCCTAGGCTTTATTAGTAGCACTCCCTAATACCTATACACTGTTCTGTGGACATAACAGGTGTCTGGAAGGGATAAAGCTCTTGCTTTGAATTTCCTGACAACAATAAAATGTGACACAGAACACCCACTTAGACAAAACAAAGAGCCAGCAAAAGTAAAAGCTTCCAGATTAAGAAAGTCTTATCTACTATATGTCAGTGTTGTGTTATGAACTATGAATGTAATTGATACATAACACTTATACAATAAAAATCAAATCCAAAAAAAAAAATTGTGTTACCTATTGGCCAAGTTTCCTACAATATGATTTGAGAGCTTTGCAATGCAGACCCTGAGTTGACAAAGATAAAATTGATTTGATTTCGTAGGCTTTTACATCCACAAACTTAGTAATTGTTTCAAGGGCACAGGCTGACAATGAGCCAGAGTGGGAATACAAGTTGAAATCTCACCAAAAAAAAAGGGTAAGAAAAGGGGGTCTAGAGTGAAAGATGAAGGTCCATATATGAATCATTCCCACAGTCTACAGAATAAGGCTGAGCATTTTGCTGAGGCAATTTTGCTTTAGTCACAAAAGTCCTGCTGTATAAAAATAACTTGTTTTATAAATTAGCTGTCAAACCCTTGGGGAAGCCAACCATGAACAATTTGTTGTTGGTTATATTTCCATTATTGTCACTATTTAATCCATAGTTTAGTGATTAATGATTTTCTAGGAAAACTTGTTTGAAGTATAAAGAATGAAATCTGTTAAACCAAGTCCGACCCGACAGGATTCATTTCTCTTGGGCTCTCATCAGTACTGAAACCGCCGTGGCATAATTAATGGTCCAAGAGATGAAACAGGGCTTCTATTCTGTCATGTCTCTTCTATTTAAGTCTTCAAAAATGAAAAATAATGAGTAAAGGTGTAAAACAAATTGCTTGATATGCCAAGAAGCAGAATAATCCCATTAAAATAATTTGAAGTTCATCACAAATTATTAGATGCTGCTGTTTCATGGGAGAAAACGTTGGCTCTGGGTGATGCCCTGATGTCTGTGGGCAGCATTTGTGACAGAGCCATTAGAGATGTTTGAAAGCACGAACTCTCGGAAGCTTGATAAGAAACCTCCAGACACGCTTCTCTCAGAATTAAAAAGCTGTTTGGGGACAGCAATCTTTTTCAAAAGTTTTGTACTTACAGAAAAAAAAATTGCTTTTTCTTTTAGTTTAATTGAGTCTCCTACATATCTGACAGAAGAGCATAGAATATAAAATGGTTTATTATGAGTCTATGCTCCTGGCTTCATAGAAATAATGTTTGCATGCACAGCAGACTGGGAAGAACTACAGAGGATTTTTTTTTCAGGAATTGGACAGCAGGCATTAAGTTTTCCATTGTACATTAAATATAACAAAGAATATTAACAATCACCCAAACTGGCTGGATACCAAGTAAGGCAATAATCTATGTCCCTGAAATGTTAGCAAATAAACCACTAATTTAATCCAAACTGATTTATTATAATTAACTTTTTTGAGCACCAACTATGAGAAAAGCATCTCACTAATATCATAAGGAAGAGCGATAACAATGATTAATTAGAATCCACATCTCCAGGGACCTTGAAGTCTAGTGGGGAATAAAGACACAGAAATAACTATGATACAAACATAAAATTTGAAGTGCTCTAGGAAACACTAGGGAGGAAGTGATTAGCTCCAACTAGGGAAATGCATGAAGATTTTACAGAGCAGATAGTGATAAAGGGAAGCCTATAATTTTGATAAGATGTGCAAGCCTGGGATAATGGTTAAAAGGTACTTCTTAGGAAGTGTTGGGGACTACAGTAAAAAGGGGAGAAGCAAACTATGAAGACAGGTATAATTATACCACATACCAATTACATAGCAACTTGGGAGATTTGGGTTTTGGATCCTCTGGCAACACACTTGGCACAAAATGGGCACTCAACATGCATAGGGAGAAGAGAATCAAGTCCACCAGCAAGCATCAAGGAGGAAAACTCCCCTAGCTAGGACAGCCATTTAAGTGTGATCTTCCTAGATAACTAGTGTTTCAAATGTGAAAGTACAGGCTAAGTTTCATTTTATATGTGCTTAAATATCATTTCTCATAATTTGTACAAGAGGCACCGATCACAAATGTGCTCATTATTTTACCTTCAATGGAAATTAACTTTTCTCACTTTGCTTTTACAAAAATATTATCTAATTTATCAGTATTTATCTTCCCATGTGTTTATGTGTGATTTCACATGTTTCCATTAGTTTTAACAAGGGAATGACTATGATTTATTTTATAACAGAAGATTAGAAAAACTTAGGAGAATATTACACTCAAATCAAATAGTACTTTAATTAACACAAATAATAGTTAAATGAGCAAATCCCCTGAAAGAAGGTACCTAAACCAAAATGAGTGTAGGGGGAAAACACTGTATCTGTTTCCTTCTATATTTATTTATTTCTCCTGTTCCCAAGCCCTCAACTCCCATATAAGCACATGCTGGTAATCCCAGTAACTCAAGAGGCTGAGGCAGGAGGTTTGCAGGGTGGAGGCCAGTCTGAGCAACTTAGCAAGAACTTGTCTCAAAAAAAAAAAAAAAAAACTGGAAAGCACCTCTGGGTTCAATCTTGTCTGTGTGTCTGTGTTCTATCTCACCTGTGTGCATGTGTGCAAAAGGAGAACTCCCATATTGAGGTTCTGATTCCCACCTCCCATAATCCTGTCAGAAAGTAGAGGATGACTATTCTTATTCTACTTCAATCAGTACTTAATCCATTCTGAAGATTAAAATATTTTCATTTTTTGAGCTCACTAATTGAAAATATTTTTTTTTATTCCTAATAAAGAAAGGCTTTTTCTCACTTTAAAGATTTCCTGAATATCCAGGCTGTCTACTAAGCTTACTTAGCTGGCTCTTGAGGGTCCAAACACTAGTTGACATGGTTCCCCTTCCTGGGAGAGTGGGAGAACATGCCCCTGGAGAGGAGATGCAGCTTGATCTTCATAAAGTGAGGAGGAACTCAGATGTCACTCAACTGTCACCCAGTGAATCTGTGAAAACCCTGGCACAGCTGAACCCGGCAGCCCTGTTGAAGACAATCCAATTTGACTCTCTTGAGATGACTTGGAGAGGAAGGCATAAAATTCGAGTCTCCATGAGCCACACTGACTCTTTCTTCTTCTGGAGTGCTGGCTAAGGCTGCTGGACATTTTAAGGAACAGAAAAGCAGATGTCATATTTTCTGAGATGAGCCTGGCAAAGGACTGTCTTCCCCCGGATTTCTCCCCCTCTATGCTTGCTCCGCAAAGATTCTCCTTTTCCAAGTATATAAACCAAGCCCCAACTTCCATCTCCTTTAACTTTAATTTCTTAAGCTTTTAAGATTAAGACATTTTTCTTCCTATTGAAAATCTGTTGCATGCTGTCGCTTATCTAAAATGCATCCTTCTGCTTTCTAGATTATTTCTATCTGTAGTTAGGAAGTCTCTAACAAATTATGTTGTTGGAATGCATTAATTTCATTAATAGTACTATTACTGCATCTGGTAAATAATGTTGATGAGGATAGACTTTTTAAGTCAACTTTTAAAACCATTTTTGAGAGTTTTATTTATGTTCTTTACCTTCTTTCAAAAGTATTTGGGGTGGCTTACAATGAGCAAAATCCATTAACATTGCACATAAAATCAAAGTCAAATAACAAAGAGAAAAATCAGAAAATACAAACTGAGGAAGAGGATCTCATTTCAGCACATGCTTCTGTACTGGGGATTGAACCCATAGGTGCTCTGTCATTGAGCTACATCTGTAGCCCAGTACTCTCTCTCTCTCTCTCTCTCTCTCTCTCTCTCTCTCTCTCTCTCTCTCTCTCTCTCTCCACACACACACACACACACACACACACACACACACACACACACACATATATCTATAAAGACAAGGTGGTCTCACTAAATTGCTTAGGGGCTGACCTTGTACTTTCAATTCTCCTGCCTCAGCCTCCTGAGTAGCTGGGATTACAAGCTAAAATCTGGTTATTAGTGTTGCTCAATCAAGTGAATGTAGTGGATCATTTAGGAAGATCAACCTTCTTCTGGTGCTGAGATCAAAGAGGAATTTCCCACCATTTTCCAAGTAACACAGTTATTAAGGGCTTCTATAACCATGCAAAGGTATCATTGAGGACCAGCTGGGTACATGCCCTGTTCAACTGCACAGTGCCCCAAACTTAGAAAAGCTCCATGTTTGGTTAAATTATTGCTATGACTATCTTGAAATTAATAATTTTTAACCAAAGATTTTCATTTTCATTTTACACTGGATATCACAGATTATGTAGCAGGTCTTGAAATCTTTCCTACAGATAGGTCTTAGATAATCCCATACATTTCTTGTTCTAAGATGTTTCTCTTTTGACAATACAAAGTATAATATTTGCAGTATTTATCCTATGTTGTCCTAAGCATTAAAAATAATCCACCACCAGTTATATAAACTCACTCAGTAGCCTGAAATCTTATAAACACTAAACTTAAGCAATAAGAGAATTATTTTGAGGAAAGAGAAAACATCATTTTTCTGTTTAAATTCAAGAAATAACATTTATTGTGATGGTTTTTAGATATGGTTAGATGTCTCAGTTATAAAATCCGTAAACAGACTTCTGGTTTAAAATCAGTTACTCAGTCTAGCTTGATCAAATTGAACAATTTGATCTCTGAATTTTTCCCCCTGAATCTTATTATCTAAGGAAATAAATCTTCAAATGTATTGACAGATGAGCAAAATATCCTCAGAGGGCATTCTGAGATTCTCTGCCTTCAGACCTGTTATAATTACTCTCTCCTACCAGAAGGATGGACTTCCAGCCTGTTCATTACCAATTTTTGTGCACAGTTGGAAGGCATCTTTTCCATAACTTACTCACCAAATAAAACCTGGCAGCTGTTGTCCATATGATTGATGAAACTGTCTCTGCACATAATAGCACTAGAGACTTCTATTAGTACATCAAGTACAGCACCTCGGCTGCTGTTGGAATGTGCTAGATGGTGTCATGACCCCAGCTTCCCCCTATTCAACTTCTAGCAACTACAGTTTTCCAAGCACAGGGCAAGTCATGAGAGGTACAGCACTGGGCAGGACATCCCAGCTGATGTGCAGTTTAGAATCCAATGGCAACTGGCAGAGAAGCTGGGTCTTACCACGCCATGTATGAGGCATGGGGAATTACAAAGGAAGGAAGCAGAGAAGTTCTGCTCAGGAATATGGCATTCACCCTTATTTTAATATATTCAGTTTTATCATAAACTTACATTTAAAACTTCACAGATTCAAGTTTACATAGGAGGCTAGAGCTGGATTTACTGTAAGTTCTGAAACTTAAGCACAGGTCCCTTTTACTTGAATCAGCCCCCTTCTAAGAACTTTTCATGATTTTTTTTTGTAATTTTGTGCTCCTTTTCTTAACACCCCCCCCCACAAACACTGTATATAATTCACACCCAACAACACCTGAATTCTTTCCTTCTCCAGTCCCTATACAAATGTTTGGCCTCTCCACACACAGTCCATTTCAAAATGACAGGCTGGCACAGCTGTATTCTGCTAAAAGGTCCAATTTCTACCTTTTGGACTTACAAAGATAATTGGACCAGCTTCGAAGGCTACAAACTTTATCCCATTCAGTCTAATTTTCTCAAGCTAAGCTCTCTGCCTGAGCTCAGAGTCATGTGCCAATTCCAGTCTTCTTCCAACTGACACATAAAGACAAGAGCAGGTGAGCACATTTATTCCGGCATTGATCCCAGCATACAGAATGGGTCAAAAGAAAAAGTGTGCTAAGAAGGAAAAAGCCCATCCCTTTCTAGAACTAGAACTTCTCACTTCTAGGCCAGCCTCACAGGCTGCACAAACTTTCTACACAACCTCCCTGGGAGGAAGGAAATGTAATTTGCCTATTTTTCTCTAGAAAGATTATCCTCTAATGTCACAGATTTCCTTTAGAACAGTGACAGAAAACAAACATCAGAACTGTTGTACAGGTGAAATCACGTGTTAGGGGATGAGATGTTTCAGATTATTTGAATCAAAGGAGTATGCACCCACCACAAAAACTGAGTTTTAAGCTTCATTTTCTGTAAGTTCATCTGCTATCTTTGACAATGAAGTTGTCTATTTCTAAAATAATTTTTTTAAAAATCACCTGGCAATAATAAAAATGACAAAACCAGAACACGGATAGTGAATTGTTGCAGTTGTAGGCCATCTACAATTTTATTCTATGAAGTGCCTGTGAAGAAAGGTCTGTTTAGTGGTGTTTGCAATTATTTTATCACCAAATATTAACATTTCCACCAGATAAAGCACAGTGGTTAGGATTTTCAAGCCAAAGAAACTTAATTCACATGATGCCATTTCCAGCAAAATTTATCTAGATTTCTTCTGAATAGAAATGCAAATACACCTTTTGAGCACATATAGACTAAAGAAGATTGCCATGAGGCTTAAGAGAAAAATAAATAAAAATGTATTAGCACGACAGCTTAGAAAAAGAGATTTTCAAAGCATATAATTCACCTTGTAAGTACTAACAGGTCACACTATTTCAAACGGGGAGTACAAACAAAAGTTATCAAAATATTAGGAGAAATCCTTTAGAAGTTATTATAACATTACACAAAAGGCATTAAAATAATAATATGATAATAGTTCTAATAAAAGGGAAAATGACAGCACACAGCAAGTACATTGGCGGTTGATACTGCAGGACCTTCAGCTGAGCAGCAGGAGTTTACTTTTGCAAAAGACTTTCTCATGTAAATTTGGAAGTTTTATCAGAAATGGTTCCAGGCTCTTTCTTTGTACTGATGAATGTTGATAACAAATTATTATCTTTTGAAATTGTGTACCCCTTCTTGTTCATTGCTGGTGGGACTGCAAATTGGTGCAGCCAATTTGGAAAGCAGTATGGAGATTTCTTGGAAAGCTGGGAATGGAACCACCATTTGACCCAGCTATTCCCCTTCTCGGTCTATTCCCTAAAGCCCTAACAAGAGCATGCTACAGGGACACTGCTACATCGATGTTCATAGCAGCTCAATTCACGATAGCAAGACTGTGGAACCAGCCTAGATGCCCTTCAATAGATGAATGGATAAAAAAATGTGGCATTTATAAACTATGGAGTATTATTCTGCATTAAAAAATGACAAAATCATAGAATTTGGAGGGAAATGGATGGCATTAGAGCAGATTATGCTAAGTGAAGCTAGTCAATATTTAAAAAACAAATACCAAATGACTCCTTTGATATAAGGGGAGTAAACAAGGACAGGGTAGGGACGAAGAGCTTGAGAAGAAGATTTACATTAAACAGGGATGAGAGGTGGGAGGGAAAGGGAGTGAGAAGGGAAATTGCATGGAAATGGAAGGCGATCCTCAGGGTTATACAAAATGTCATATAAGAGGAAAGGAGGGGTAAGACAAGTTAATACAAATGGAAGAAATGATTTACAGTAGAAGGGGTAGAGAGAGAAAAGGGGAGGGGAGGGGAGGGGAGGGGGGATAGTAGAGAATAGGACAGACAGCAGAATACATCAGAATCTAGAAAGGCAATATGTCAATCAATGGAAGGGAAACTGATGTGATACAGCAATTTGTATACGGGGTAAAAGCGGGAGTTCATAATCCACTTGAATCAAACCGTGTAATATGATGTATTAAGAACTATGTAATGTTATGAACGACCAATTAAAAAAAAAAAAGAAATTGTGTACCCTTTAAATCACTGTATATTAGTATCAGCTAAGAAAACTTGGCTTCACAGTGTACTTTTGGATGTGATTATGAAATTTTAGCAAGTTCACTTTCAATGAAAATGTGTCTTCTCCCAAAATGGACATAAATTTTCCTTTGTTGTCCCACAAACCAGAATGCTTACAAGAAATCAACAGCATCTTATAGTAAACAGTGGCAGTAAGCTGAGTTTTAATGTTCTTCCAAAAAAGTTTTTGGTTAAATAATTTTACTTAAATGGTTGTATTTATGAGAAAACACTCAGAAGTACTATAAAATCTCTATTGGAAAATAAGTCAAGTTAAATTTCTAACTACTTCAGTTTAGTATAAATTCACAGATCAGTATTTCAAATACTTATAGGCATTCATTAAACTTTTATGTGTATGCACCAAACTAGCCTTCTAAACACCTTTACTTGAATGCCTTGCCCTTCAAGCAAGATTTACAAAAGCATCATCTCCCATATGGCCCTCCCATTAACCTCTTCCCTTGCATACCCCAAACAGGCCTTCTGCTCTCTGGCTTTGCTTTCCTCTAAGCTATAGTTAAGATGATCTTTATATAGTTAACCTGATTCTGTTATTAGTCTTCTAATGTTTCTGATCACCCTTCATTTACCTGAATTTGACTCATAATCCACTCAAGATTCAATCACTGCCCACATACCCTACTATATCACTCTCTATTCTATCTCATAGTCTAAGCTGTAACCAGTTGTGCTGAATTGCATGGAATTCCATACACGTGTCAGAATGTCTCTCTTCTTGTCTGAAATCCCCTTCCCCAGTCTTACCACCTACTTTACCTTCAACATCACTTCCACTGAAACTTTAGATCAGATTGTATTCCCATAGTATTCCATGTTCTTTCTCATAAGCCCTAAATTGTACCACCCATCATTGTTGTTAAGGGGTGGGCTGGGGTCACTCCTTCCCTATTCCTAAAGTTTCTTGCATGTGGAAGGATCACTACTTGTATGAACATCTTATTCTTCCACAAAGGAGCAGAGACTGACCTGATGAGTTTTTTAAAGGGAGATGTACAATCTCATTCTTATCTTCTTGCTGTATGTCACACAGGCCTTCTTCCTGTAGGGAAGCCCACAGTTGTCTACCATTCCCAGAACTAGATAGATAAATCTCTCTAATCCTGGGGTTTAGGATAGTCATCCCTGAATCTGTGGTGGATTCCACAGATGGATTCCAAGATACCCCACAAATACCAAAATCCACAAATGCTTAAGTGCTTTATATAAAATGGTGTGGTATTTGCATAGAGCCCTCACATATCCTCTTATATACTTTAAATCATGACTTATAATACCCCATGCAATATAAGTGCTATGTAAATTGTTGTCATATTGTATTGTTTAGGAACTAATGACAAGAAAAGTGAAGTCTGTACATGATTAGTAGAGATTCAGCCATCACAGGCCTAATTTAGTTTCTGGTCCAGTGTGGTTTGAATTCACAAATGTGGAGCCCATGGATACGAATGGCCAATTGTATTAGAAAGCCCACTTGGGCTGGGGTTGTGGCTCAGAGGTAGAGGGCTCGCCTAGTATGTTGGAGGCCCTGGGTTTGATCCTCAACACCACATAAAAATAAAAGAAAGAAAGAAAGCCCACTTGTTCTCTAATATAGGACAGATGCCCCAATATCAGCCGAATCTGTCCAAAGGTGGTATTTTTGTTTCCCATTCACCATACTATTTTTTTTCTTATTTCTCAGGTTTTAGAAATCAGGCAGACACAACAAGTAATTTTTATTGGAAACCATCAAATCTCTTGGATTATAATTATGTACCATCTTTGGTGATTGTCTGTAAGCTCTGAAAGGCAGAAAAATATATATAAGTCTGATTGACTATCGTAGTCCTCATAATGCAGCAGGTGCCTCACTAATAGTAGAAACTTCAAACTGTTGCTTATTAAATAAGTAATTAGATCCCATACTTCCATTTTATCCACTATTTTGTCACTACTTTTAACATGAATTGCTGTTACTTAAAAGACTACCCCATTCAACACCTTCTATTTTAATAAATATTAGATTCTTGACATCAATTTGACATTTTTAAAATTCCTATTAATGACACTATAAATTATTTAAGCAAATTCCAAATTGGAAACAAATGATTTAACACATTTAGAATTCACTAATTTGTAGATTACTTTGATCCACTATTTCACCGCAGGAAAATCACACATTTAGAAAATAGTTCAAAGAACAATTTCACAAATATTTCAGGCTATACTTTACATATTCAAAATTTATATTGTTCAGGACATGTAAACATGTTACAGTTAAATATAGTTCAACATGCTAGAAGGAGGTAAGTTAGCATTTTGAAAATTGGAATATTGGGTTAGTGAATTACATAATGAATGAGTTAGAAAAGAAAGATTAATTGTTGTATTTTGAGAATTTCTGGTACTTTCATCTTTAATTTTAAAAATTCTGTGAAGCTTAACAGAAAACATGTTAATATTCTAGATATATGTGTCAATAAATATTATAACATTACTATTTTGTATTTAAGTGTTATTTTTAAAGGACTGATGCTTTCCTAAATATGACTTCTTATTTATTAAAATCAGGCTGGGTTCAGTGTTGCACGCCTGTAATCCTAGTGGCTTGGGAAGCTAAGGCTAAAGGATCAGATCACAAGTTCAAATCCAGCCTCTGCAATTTAGCAAGGCCCTAAGCAACTTAGGGAGATCCAGTCTCAACAAATGAAAAGGGCTAGGGGTGTAGCTCAGTGGTTAACTGCCCCTGGGTTCCATCTCTGATACCTAAAATAAAATAAAATCAGAATGCAAGTTTTCATTTTGACAGAACGAATAAAATGGGAACTTGACAGGAAAATATAAATCATATAATAAAAAAAATCTTTCAGGGAATTTTTTTCATAAGATTTGTCTATATGCAAATCTTATTTACATAAACACATATAGTTAAAATTCTTACATTAACTATCACATATAACATAGTGAAGGATTATATGTCAATAACTTCCTTTTATATTCCTAAGAAAGGAAAAATATTCAAAAAAAGAATTGTAAATGAAGATCTAAGTTGTACAGGACAGGAACAAAATGTGCAATAAGCAGAAGTCTTTGGGATGTATTTTTAAACAGGAGGTTTTGAAAAGTCCAAATTTAGCTTCATAAAAAGAGGTAGTGCAAGTGTGAAGCATGTGGTCATTTTGTCATAGTCGGTGTATACTTCTCTCTTTACCTATATAAGGATATAATAAAGCTTCAGAAATGTGCAAAGCAGAAATTCTCCAGTTCTGTTTATTCACTTTCAGTCAGGTAGTAAAATATCATGTTCCATGAAGAAACCTTCAAAATGCACTACTGAAATAGCCTGCTACAGAAAAATCAGCAACTTCTTTATTTAGACACCGAGTAGTTTAAAGGAAAAGATCAGGGAGATTTTTTTTAAGCCAACTATATCTGTATCAGTCAGTTTTACTAAATTTCCATCATCTTACATTGTTACATTTTTTTCATACTGTTTGCTCCTTCAGCTCTGATTATCTTCCAAATTTCTCTACTGATTTTTTGTTTGTTTGTTTGTTTAAATGTCCTTTATCTTTTCCTATTTGTCTCTTCGTTATTATCCTGCCTCCTTCTTCGGGCTTCTCGTGGCCTTTTTTCATCATTGCAATTGATTTCCAGCCTTGTATTTCTTTTAGAAATTCAATTTCTATTACACTCTCTACTCACTTCTAATTCTCCAGTCATTGGTCATGTTTTGTTAAGGAAGGTCTGCTCTTTCCTGTTCATCCAAGAACATGGCAGTATGGAAGGAACAGCAGGGCCTCCACTTGTGACGTGTGTGACATCACCATGGCCCTCCAAGGCACTTTCAAAGGATTCTGGTCCTCTAACAACCACTATGGCTTCAAATTACCATTTTGAATGGATATCCAGAATTCAAATGAACCAGTAACTAGAAATCATATAATTAAAATTAAAAAAAAACTGAACGATCATATACAAACAGCTTGTTAAGAAGCCTTTGGCCATCAGGACGTTAAAGCCATTCCTCCCTTTCTGACACTGAGTATACAAAAAGAGGATATGAACTAGCATAGTATTCATGACATGGAACTTGGACTTCATAAATATCAATGACAGCTAACATATATCCACTATCAAAATAGCATGCAGTCATAAATTTGAGCAAAAATCAGCATGATGGAAATTTAACTCAAGAATACACTTAAAACAAATTGTTCAAAACCTGAATAAAATCAATGGCACAACTTTACTTAAACTGTTAATAGAAAGATGTACCATTTTTCTGCATAGAAAGATCGATATTGCAGTGATGCTACTTGTGCTGTTATAATTAGTATAATTACAAAGTGTTTTGAAGGGAGAATTTGCACATTGAATTTAACATATTGATTCTGGAAGAAACATGTATATGAGAATAGTCAGGAAGAATTTTAAAGAGAAAAGTAACCAGGGAGATTTTCCCTTAGATTAAAAAAAAAAAAGAAGAAGAAGAAAAAAATTATTCTAAAGCCAGAATAATTTAAACAATGTGGCACTGGGAAAGAAATAACACAATTATTATAATAAAGAGAGACTATAATGAACTTGTAGAGACACGTGTATATATAAATTTAGTATAAGGTGAAAATGAAAATAAATAGATGAATCCCATGGCAATTAAGTATACAAAGATTTTTTTAAACATGAAAAGTACAAGTGATACAGGAGGTCTTTGTTTTACGTATTAATAATCTTGGGGTTAGAGAGAGAGAGCTATCTGACAGCCTATATTTGAAAGATGCACTGTCAGTTAAAACTGTGCAATCTTGGATCAATTACTTACCCATCATCTATGAAAATGAAGTTAACAGTATCCTATTCACATGGCTGTTGTATCAAACTTCAATAAGATCATGCACATAAAATGCCTAGGTCTCAAGAAACGTTAACTGGGGTTTTTACTCATCATGTAAATAACAGCAGAAGCCATAAGCAAAACAAATGAGTTATGTGAATATATAAACTTCAGCCATTTGTACGACAAATATTTGTACATCATAAAAGGTAAAAGAAAAAAGTAGGTAAATATTTACAACATATATATCAAAGGATATATTAAAAGTTTTTAAAATTAATATGAAAAACAAGCACTGTAAGAAAAAATATGCCAAATGTCATGAACAAGCTGTTCCTAAGGAAAAAGTAAGAACTCACAAACATATGACACTATTTCCAAACTCACTAACAATCAAAGAAATACATTTTCTTCTTTCCTGACTAGTAAAAACTATTATTCACACTGTTCTAAAAGAGTAAGGCAAAAAAATTTTTCATACAACACTGAGAGAAAAATGAATTGGGCCGGGTGCAATGGCTCATGTCTGTAATCCCAGCAGCTTGGGAGCCTGAGGCAGGAGGATTGCAGGCCCAAAGCCAGCCTCAGCAACTAGCAAGGTCCTAAGCAACTTAGAAAGACCTTGTCTCAAAAAATAGAAAATGAAAAAGAAAAAAAGGACTGGAGATGTTGCTCTGCGTTCAACCCTGGTACCAAAAAAAATAAAAATAAAAATAAAAAATAAATTGGTAAAATATTTTATGGTGCATTTTTAAAAGGTATATGGAAATTTGAAATAGGCATTGCCTTTCCTTACCAGATCTATTTGTATGAATTTAGCCTAAGGAAAGAGAGAAGCATGCAAAAACATACAAAAATTATATTTGTTCACACTGTTTTTAAAATGGCAAAACAACCAACATCTAACAGGTAGATCTGATACTACTGAAGGGAAATAGATCAACAACAGTTTTCAATAAGAAAAAAAGAAGTTAAGGAATAGTCCATGCATTATAAGCAATTCTCCATTTAAAACATATGTAGATAGCAATACAGTGTTTGCAAAAAAAAATCCTGTAAGAATATACTTGCATATTAAACTGTTATCAGTAGTGATCTAGGTGGGGTAAAATTATGGGAAACTTTCACTTTTTAATATACAATGTTCAGCATTGTTTGAACATGTTTTAACATTTAACAATTGCTTTTCTAATAAGAAAATACAGAGACATTTCCCTTTTGAAAAAAAAAAGTAAAAGATTAAGAAACTCATAATAATTACTTTCCTAGTTTCAGATTCTCATATAATACTAACAGCTACCTGCCTTTTTAAAAACACTTTTTTGCTTCAGTCTAATAAGGTCCTTGTCAAGAATTAATAGATACTTAAGTGTTAACTTCCTTTTTAAAAGAACTACAATTAAAAGAGCCACTTATAAAGGAATTCACAAGCATGTTTTTCAGTTCAGGCTTTAACTTGCAAGTAACATCTCCATTAGTACTTGAAACCAAGAATTATAAGCCAGATCAGGCAGAGTGTTTAAAGATATCTTAATAACAGGAAAGGGTCCAATTTAATTCAACTTTCAAACTCTTTTCATACTAGAAACCAAGCAGCTCCCCAGACCCAAAAAATCCTATATCTTTCATCATAATTTTTAAAAGGAGAAAAAGCCACCTCTTATTAATGACATATTAATTCATCTCTCTCAAAAACTACCATTATGTAGAGCATTCATGATCATTCACGAACATTCATTCAGGAACAACAAAACAAGATATTTGCTTTATCAATGTGGAATATTAGATTTCTCTTGAGGTTATTTTCCATAGTTTTTAGCAGTTTGACTAGAGCACACTCTAATTATCTTTAGACATGGAAGACCACCACTCCACTTCATGAAGAATCTCACTTCCTCAGGAAGCAGAGGAACAGCTCTATGACTAGCTATTATATCTCTGAGAAAGGATCAAGTTGTATCCTCCAAGACAGACTCACTTCTCTATTTTGGAAACAAGGGGGAAAAATCAACATTACTGTTCTTGGTTGAGTCCTTAATTTCTCCTGCTACAAGCAGAGCATTCTGCACAACACTCACCAGAATCTAATTTTACATAATCTCAGAATATTTACCTATAAAATAGGAATAACATCAGCTACTTTATAAGGATGTTATAGATAATAAAGGGGTCCTGTACTGATATTCATAAAACAGCAAAGGGACTCCATAAATGCTACTTTCTCTTGGGTTTGTCTGCAGCCAGGATCATTCACAGTGAGCACACCAAGAGAGGAAGAAAATTGTGAATTAAAATTATAGTTATATAATTATATTCATATGATTTTCAAAGTATGCATTTTCTTGGTCTACTTGAAAAATAAAGTGTTAAAAGAAAAAGTGAAGTCAACCAAAGGCAAACAACCATCATCTCCATTTTAATTACTTATTTTTGCAATATATTCACAAAAGAAAAAAACCAGATCACTAGAAGCACTTGGAAGAGCAGAGAATTTAAAAGTGATGGTTCTAAGTGTTAGGAGTCTGGCAGCCTCTGTCCTGCTCTTTTCCTTCTTTCAGGGTGCACCCTTGTATTTGAATTATGACAGAGGCCCTACATCACATCTTCTACATTAAATTCTCTCAAACACCTGAATCATAACTTCTCTCCTGCTCCAGAAGCTTCAAGTGATGGTATACCATGTGCATAATCTTTTTCTTGATAATCAAGGTCCCCTGTGGTGTAATCATACCTTCCCCATCCACACTGAACACCAAACACAGATCCTTGATGGCAAGTTAAGTCAATGTGGCTCAGGACAAAGCAGCAAGTAGACATCTGCACAGGTTTTCATATCAACCCTAGCTCAGCTCATTCCTCCCCCTTAGTCACAGTGTCACAGAATGAATCACATTGATCACTTTCATTTTCATGCTCATAGGATTAGTTCACAGCTTACTTTGCCTGGCATGGTCTGCACTTCTTAACAGAAGAGAGTTAAAACTAGTGTTACTTTATCTTGAATCATTTAGCAATTTTTTGTATAAATACAATAACAGCAAAATACCTCACTGTTGCACAGTTATTTGCTGTCCTCTCCCCTACCACATATACTCTTGGAGAGACCTATAGCACAAACTAAAATCCATCTACAAATCACTAAATTTTCATTTTGCTAAAACCTTATGAAGATACAACTTTCCAACCACTTAAGTTAAGAATAGTAAACACTTCCATAGTATTCACGTTGCTTCATACACATATCATGGCACACTTGTGTGTGCCGGGTGTTATGTGTACATTATATACTTTAATTTGAAAACCAACTGGCAAAGTAGGCATTTTTAATCACTTTTCTACAGGTGAGAAAACCAACACAAAAAGGGCCCAGGTCACAAAGAAAGTTAACAGAGCTGGCTGGCTGTTAAATAAAGATGTTCAGATTCCAAGGTCTTTTTTGCTATATTCTGCTCCTGCCCAACCACTTGGAGGTGTGCATCTTATATCCTACCCATGCTCAGTGATGTAGCTTCATAATGACTTCATAATGACATTTTGACTTTAAAATTGATTATGATAACAACACAAAACAATCAAGTGAAATTTTTGAGAATTAGAAAACTGTTCTGCAAGTTAATTTTTTTTTGGTACCACACTAAAACGATGAAAACAATGAATAGGAAAACTTTTCCAGTAGTAAGTCATTCTATCACATGGGAACATTGAGAGTGCCTTTCTTATTTTTTCATACCAGACAACTCTCAATTATGCTTTTAGCCTTGACAAATGTTCCTCAACACTCACCAAATTTTGGCAGATGGCTGGCAACAAAAGTGAAAAAAGCATCCTCTCACACTTTAACCTATTATCCTAGCAAATGTTCCCTCAATAAAATGTAAGTTATGGAAACTCTGTTAGTAACCATCAAACTAATTGGCATGGTATTTCAAAAGTGCTCAAGTTATTCAATTAGTTTTCAATATTCCAAGTTCACTACAGAACAGTTTCATTGTGTACCCTTAATAGAAGAACAAATTTTCAAAGAAAACAGAGCTTTCTTAAGAAAACTACATATATCTTTGAAAGTAGGATAAATTTATACCTTTAAAAATAAAGTAAAGGGATACTATTTAGATTAAGGAAAACAACTTTCAAGATAATTCCCCTAATTTATTAATAATCAAAAGAATAATTGAAATTACAATGAGATAGTATGTTCCCTATCAGGGACTTTAAAAAAAAATAGTGGACCTAGTTTGGGTAAGCACTTAAGAAGTCAAGTACTCTTTTGTTAAGCCAATGAAAGCATCAATTTGGTACACATTTTCTGGAGAATATTTTGGCAGTATGTCTATAAAGCCTTCAAAGGTTTATATGCCTTAACATAGGAATAACGTTTCTAGGAATTTATTTTAGGTAAATAGTGAGAGCACTCAAAGATTATGGGCAAGCAAATATGATAAATGATTTATAATAGTCAAATACTCAAATCAAGGTAATTAAAAATAATGTGAATAGACTGGCATGCCCACACATTCCATTGCACACTAAACAAATATTAGAAACATCATATTTCAAAAATGCTACTTCATAACATGAAAAAATATTTGTGCTCTGTTGTTACAGAAGGAGGAAAAAGAACTGGCAAGACCCATTATGATTGGATGGCAGACCTAAGAGTAATTTTTATATCCTTCTGTATGTGTAGTGACTACCTTACAGGATAGCCCAATCATTCCCACCTTTGGCATTCACTCTTTTTTGCCATCATCTCCACACTGCATCAAGGAGAGAAAGAAAGTCAAAGGAATAAGGCAAAAGGCATGGGATCACTTCTGATGGTAGTGCATAAAAGACGTTGTAACTTCGACCCCACTCTTTTGGATCACTCACTCTGGAGGAAGTCAGCATCTGTGGAGAGCAACTGAGACCTTCTGCAAAAAGCCAGTGAGGAACTGAGGCCTCCAGCCAATAGCCGTGTGAGTGAACCATCTTTGCAGATGGGTCTGCAAACCCATTGAAGACTTCAGATGAGCACAGCTCTGTCCCACAGCTTGACCACTACTTTATGAGAGTTCTGGAGCCAAAACATCCCAGCTAAGCCACTCTCAGATTCCCAATTCTCAGAAACTGTGGTGGAAAATAATTGTCATTTTAACTTGTTAAATTTTAGAGTAATCATTATATAACTAGTCCATATCCATGCATTACTGCTTTTAGAATTAAAGAAATACCATTTTAAAACATTAGATATTGTTTGACAGCATAATCCTAATATAAATTTTTAAGATTAACCTCAGCGTGTCAATTCTTCAAGCTAAATGTTTCCAAAAAATTCTTGGACAGGTAGGGTACAGGTAAAAACACATTTGCAAAGAGGTCCTACGTCAGGTATAAATTTAATCCTCTGACTGCAGGAAATTAGTAAACTCAAAAAGTATCTAGAAAGTTCCTTTGTAAATAAAGAACAAAAATAATTTAGCTAGGAACTGAGGGTATATGTAGCTCAGTGGTAAAGTGCTTGCCTAGCATTCACAAGGTACTGAGCTCCATCCTCAGCCCCATAAAAAAATAAAAAATTAGAAAAATAAACCAGCTAGTTGTTCAGCACAAATAGTTGGGTTTGGGTTTGGTTTTGTTTTATTTGAAAAAAAGAAGCTATATCTAAAGGAAAACAAAAGGAAATAAATACTAAAGACTAATAAATACTAATTAATAAAGAAAACTATTGATCCAAAAAAATAGTAAAACATATTCTAGTAGAGAAAGTAAAAGAAATTAGGACAAGGAACGAATAAGAAACAAAAGGCAAACCTCAATGCTCAAGAAAACAACCCTCCCCCTAAAAAAAATTAAATGAGTAACAAAGGCAAGATAAATAATTAATGCAGAATAGACTAAAAGAATTAAAAGTAGTATTCATATACAGTTTGTCACTGCTGTAGATATGGTTTAAATGTGTCCCCCAATGTGTTGGAAGCATGGTTCCCAGTGTGGACATGTTAAGAGGTCGTGAAACTTTTAAGATGCGAGGTTAGTGGGAGGTTGTGACCAGTCTCTCTTCTCTCATCTTACCAGGTGATCTTTTCCTCTCACATGTACTTCTGCCACTGTGTTTCCATCTGCTATAAGGTCTTTACCAAAGCCAAGCTGATGTTGACACCATACCTTTGAACCTTTAAGACTGTGAGCTAAATGGATTTCTTTTCTTTGAAAGTTTACCTGCCTCACATTTTGTTATAGAAACAGAAAACTAACATAGTTGCTAAAGATTTTTAAAAATTCAAAAGAACTATAAAATCATCCCAGATGAGTAGAATAGGTACCTAAACAGACCAACAGTTCTAGAAGAAATTTAAGTAAAGTTACTGTTAAATAATTGTTTTACATGTGGATTCTTTAAATAATTAAGGAATATAAAAATATGGAGTACTTAATTATGCATTTTAGAAGGTTAGAACATTCTTTAGCTGATATTTAAGTCCCTTCCTCAAAATATGTTATTGCCCTCCTTTGCAAAATTGTCATAATAACTATACAAAGTATAATATTAAAGTGGTAATGTGCAACATATATAATCATAAGTGAGGATTCTAGTAACTTTTGCATTAAACCTAAAAACAGCTCATAAAACAGAAAAAATTCAGGTTGGTATCTGTTGTGAATAGAGAGGCAAAACTGCTGGATTAAAAACATACCAAACTTAGCACAATAGTAAAATAATAATAATATATGTCCAATTGAGTTTGTTTTAGGAATACCAGCAATATTTAATATTAGTCAATCTACTAATGAAGTTTTGTAAATAACAGACCCAAATCAACTCAAACAGATCTCTCCTTTCCCCCTAAAAAACAGTCATCTTGTTCCATATCCATAGGCTGGTAAACCAGGACAGTTCAAGAATATAATAAAGACTCCCTATCTTCAACTTTGAATCCATATCTTATAAACATTTAGTAGAGTCATTTCCAATAAAGTCATATGTACAGATATCCATCACTAATATCAGGATGAAATTGGGACATTATTTTTCCCTTTCTTAAAAATTTGCTCTAACCAGTTATACATCACAGTAGAATGCATTTTGACACATTGGACACAAATGGAGCATAACTTCTCATTCCTCTGGCATTACATGGTGCAGTCACACTGGTATTGTAATCATACATGTATATAGGGTAATAATGTCTATCTCATTCCATGTCCTTCCACCCCCACACCTCCTCCCCTCCCTTCATTCCCCTCTGCCCAATCCAAAGTTCCTTCATTCTTCCTTATCCATCCCCATTATGGATCAGCAACTGCTTATCAGAGAAAGTATTTGGTCTTTGGTTTGGGGAGTTTGGCTTATTTCACTTAGCATGATATTCTCCAGCTTCATTAATTTATCTGCCTATGCCAAATTCCATTCTTCTTTAAGACTGAGTAATAGTCCATTGTGTGTATATATATAAATATATATATATATCACATTTTCCTTATCCATTCATCTGATGAAAGGCATCTAGGTTGGTTCCATAGTTTACCTACTGTGCTTGAGCTGCTATAAATACTGATGCAGCTGTGTCTCTGTAGTATGCTGATTTTAAGTCCTTTTGGGTATAAACCGAGGAGTAGGATAGCTGGATCAAATGGTGGTTCTATTCTAAGTGTTCTGAGGAATCTCCATACTGCTTTCCATTGTGGTTGCCACCAGAAATTGGGACATTCTTACCAATACAATAGGAAAAGAACTCAAATTCATAAACAATGGAATACAGATTATATGTGAATATAATATTGTTGCCTATCTTGAAAAAAAACTAGTGTTTATGTGAAATCTATGAAAAAAATAATGAGATTTTGGTTAACTTTGCAATATGTCAACAAAAACAGTGGGAAAACTTTCCTAACAAAGACCCAATCACAATTAATCAACTAAACAACCACCAATCTGTTCTCTCTTCCTCTCCCTCTCCAGATACATCTGATAATTCTACAAACTTGAAATAAAATTATGGTATTTAGTGAAAAAAGAAAGAGGTGGCGGCCTTCTGAAGAAGTACAGGACAAGAGAGGCCACAGTGGATAAATCAGACAGTTCTAGAAAGCCATTGTACATATTAACGTGGCACACCCAGATGAGTGACTTCTCTCTTTTCAAGGAATGGGAAGTGTTTCAGAAAGTGTCTAAATATGTATTTATATGATTGACAATAACAGCTTGGAATATGCCAGTAGAGCCCAAGGGTATATAACAAATATTTTCAGCCCAATACTTTTCTTCTCTTCAGGAATACTAAGGCAAGAAAACCTTCCATGGAATAAAGAATAAAATTTCCCTTCACCTATTCCATGTTTTCTTGGAATCACTATCTTCCCAAACACCACACTTTTCTGGGACCACATTTTAAGCCACCCATGAACAAAGTCCTTTTTTGGTGACAAGTGTTAAAAATCCTTCAGAACAAGGACACAGCCACCTCTTAGATGCTTAACACTTCCTTATTATATCACTTGATCATAATAAATTATTAAGCCACTAAAATCTTCATAGGGAAGGAAAGGAACAGTTTGCTTATATTTGAATACACATGAACAGAGATCATTTTTAATGTATCATTTTCCCTATCAAGAGCACCAACTACAGGACTTCACACATTAGCAGAAAATTGGTGTATTTACTGACTGCATAAGCCCTTTTGGCTGATTGGAACATAAATCTCTCCACATAAAGAAAAGACAGACTATCTCTAGGCCTTCTATAATTTCTCTCATCCAATGATAATATTCTTTTTCCAATCAGCTCAGGCAAGTATCAGATTGCATATTAAAATCTGTATCTAATTGAGTATAATTTTGTGAAATGTGAATTTAATACTGTAGAGCAGAATAGAGTTCAATAGAATGATCCATTTATTAGAAAGAATATTTTATCTGCATTTCTCTTTCATTTCCAGAAACAGCAAATAACATCGACCCTTCATTTAAAGATAGCATTAAGTTCACTGTTAAATCACAATACATAGGTATAAAATTTTCTATTATTTTACATTATCTTTCAAGAAATAGTATATTATGACTCCAATAGTATTCTCTACCAAACTTGTCAGAAACAACATTTTTTCCATGACCTCCAGTTTGCTTTTGATGAACAGAATCATAACTAAGAGGTCTTCATAAAAAATGCTTCATCTTATTCCCTGTTGACACTAACACAGTGTGCACGCATTATCTGTTGCATTCATCAATGAATTTCTTTATCTTATTACCTGTATGTTACATAAAGTGCTAAACATAACTTTGGTAAATTTTGTGCATGCTAGTCTCCTGTGCTGTTTCATATCACCCAAGTGCCTACCAATTTTTCCAAGATTTACCCAACAGGGTAATTCTCAACTACCTATTGGCACCAAAATAAGATTTTTTCCCCAGTGATATGAATCATTTCTAAGGCACGTCAGTTATAATATATCTAAGAAGGCTGAATAAGAGAAATCAGATCCTTTCATATATAAATATGAACTTAAATTCTAAGAAGCAACACTGTGAATTCTGTTAAGCATATGAAGATGGACAGAGGAACACATTTGCTTCTGAAAATACAGCTCTGGATAAGCCAAATGCCAGTTTTCATAGCTTCATGGATGGAGTTAAAAGATTATGAATCAGACAGACCATTAATACAACAATGGCTTCAAATTCTGGCTCTGACACTTTCTGTGTTAGGCTGAATAATTACACTCCAAAGCCATGGCATCCTCAGAAAAACAGGATAAAAATACATGCCTTGTAATACTGTTATGTTGTTATGAGGATTGATGCAAGAATGTATAAAGTGATTATCATAGTTCCTGGAACCACAGTTAAGAGTAAATAAACCTGTAGCTATTATTATAACAGTGTTTATGTTCCAACATCACTAATCCTGTACATGAAATACCCTTTCCTCTTTAAACTGAGTAAGAAAAAAAAACTGCTGGGAGATTATTAAACTTACAATGTTGGAAGCCTTGGAACTATGAAAAAATTATGACATGAGAGATCCTTCAGAGGTACTTAGTAGTCTGCGGCATGCTGGCTGGTAGACGTCTCAAGACATAAATGGGAGTTCATAACTCACTTGAAACTAATGTCTGAAATATGATATGTCAAGAGCCTTGTAAGGTTTTGAACAACCAATTAAAAAAAAAAAAAGTACAGAATACTTCAATGCGTGTGATTGGGGACCAGGGCTTAAAATGCTTTATCCAGAAGTAGTGCTACCAGTGGAAATGGCAGAATTGCTAGTTTCACATTTCAAAATCAGCCTGTATCTGAGTATAGGTCTTCGGGTGTAAACAGTTTAAACAGTGTTAGCTTTCATGCTTTATCTGAGTAAAGTAATAATTGGAAGAAATTAGAATTCAGTCAATGTCAGTGTCCATGTTTTCAGTCCTCAGCAATGAAAATCAGTCACGCTGCAATGGGTTAATAGAGAATATTCATTCTCTAAGAGGAGGGCCAAAAAAGTAAAATGACCGTAACCACCCCATTAATAAAGGTGTGTGGACAAACAATAATATAATAACAATCGTCAGAATTTACAGCAATGAAATCGGTGTACAAGAAAGTTAAAAATTATACAAACCATGTTTCTACATGTAAAGCAAACATAAGTATGAAAAATCCTGTCCTGAAGAGGACATTTTTTTAAAGGAGAAAAATGAAGGGGTAGGTCAAGAATAGTCCTCATCCTTATTTAAATGCCAATTCTAAAAATTAACCACCAGCATACAATAACTCTCTAATAGTACTTTGTCCCATGAACAGATATTTCTGTAACCTGGTAAAAGTATTTTTGTCCTACCCAAGAGAGAAAAATTATTAAAATAAATTAACATTTTACTCTGTCTCTAATTGGAAGTGGCTGTTCTCAACAAATATGTTTATCAAACAGTGTGACTGGCAAAATGTATTACTGTAGCTGTAGTTATCCAAATTACATGCTGTCTAAAGCAAAAAGGGCAAAAGCCATCTGGCTCATATAACTTGCATTTTCTAGACAGCTTGCAGCTGGTTCTGATTAAGCAGCATCTCAGAACTCCCAGAGATCTATTTTTATCCCTGGAAGTATATTTTTAGGGCTCACACATCCAAGGCTCAGGGCGTCTACATTAATAAATGAACAACCACCATCAATTAGGAAAAGGTTTATGTGACACTCTGGTTTGGATTCCAGCTGTACAGGAGGGATTGCAAGTTGAATTCAATAGTCTGAAGCCTAATTTTTAGAACCTTCCTCCTCTCTATTTCAGGGTTCCAAGGAAGGAACGTAGAGAAGATGTTTCCTCTGTCTTATAAAATAGTCAAGGAAAGATATAACAAGAGACCTGATGCAGTATCTTATCTCTCCTAGGATGTAGGAACAATTATCAGGCCCAGGGCCTGAAGATTATGCTGTATTACCAATGACAGGGTCAATAATCATAAGAAAATGCAACCATACTACCAAAGGTGATCATAAATTTTGATAAAAGAAGCATTTCAGAATATTCCAGAACTAAATTTTATAATAATAAAGATGATGAATAATAAACTTTTTTCTCCTAATTTAATTCTCCATTGTGGTATGACTCATCATCCTATCATAATCCCAATCATCACATTGCATAAAGACAAATTTGTATGCTGCCTGGAAGGAAACATGCAGAAAACACTGAGATTACTACAAAGACATGGCATTCTAGTGTTTGTAGGCCTCTGCCCAAAACACACAGTCAATGAATCACTAAGCTCAGTGAACAGATCAATCTTTGGGTAACTAAATAATTCTCTTCCAAAAGAATCTTTGGACCTTTTCCCTTATCTCTGCCATTTTCCCTTCTGCTCACTACACTGCAGTGGACTTTTGTTCTTCAAACTGTCACTCTCCCTCTTCGAGCCATAATTCTTCACAGTCTTCCCTGTTTCCTCTTCCCTCTTCTTTCTCAGCTAAATGCCCACTCCTCTCCTGTAGGCTATTTTCACTCCCCCATAATCATCAGAATTTACAGCAATGAAATCTGAGTACAAGAAAGTTAAAAATTAGACAAATTATTAATTCTCCCAACAATCTGAATTCAACATAATATAAATAATCCCAATAGCCATCTTTTATATTAATTAATCTGTTCTTGGCATAAATGTTATTCCTATCTTTCCAGTTAGACTGTGATCTCCATCCTTATAGACACAGTCTTTACAAGATATTTTTGCATCTCGAGGCCTTAGCACAATGACCAGTATTCAGAAGTGCTTGCTGAGAGCATGACCATAATCATCTTATTGGGGCACAGATTTTGAATACCCAGTTCTCTGGCCAGGTGTGGTAACATACACCTGGAATCCCAGTGACTGGAGAGGTGGAAGAAAGAGAATCACAAGTTCACGGCTAGCCTGGGCAACTTAGCAAGACCCTGTCTCAAAGAAAATAAAAAGGGCTCACGGTGTAGCTTGGGGATAAAGCACGCTTGAATTAATCTCCAGTACTGCAAAAAAAAAAAAAAAAATCAGCAATAAAATAGAATACCCAGTTCTCCAATTCTCTCCATTATTTTCCTTCCTGTTTATCATCAATGAAGTAGACACAGGAAATGCCTTTCCATTAGAACGAAGTCAAATAGCATCCATGGAATACTGTGACCAATTCAGAAGTAAATCATGAGGATATCAACAGTTCCATAGAAGCTAATAATTTCACATGCTAGGACAAAAAGTAAAATAAAACAAAATCACTTTGGATGTCCTTGACATTGAACTTTTCTCAATATACAGCACTATCTTGCACAAGACAGAAAATACCAAAACTCACCCACAAAGGCTGTATTTATATTCAAGATACATCATCAAGGCCTGACAGTCTACTTCTGTGTCATGTTGAAATGATGAGTTAGTGGGCTTCTCTGATGAGTGAATCTTCCCACAATTACAAAGGTGCAAAAGCACCATCCAGCAAGAACTTTGTAAAGCTGCTTAAAATCAGATGAGATGCTGTTGCATAGACGGTCACTGACGGGATTCCCGAATCACTAATTCAAGACTGCCATTTTCTCTTTTTATTATTAGACATTCTCCTTCCGCAGCTATAATTACGTGCTTTCAAGTTTCCAGGGAACTCTGCACATCTTGACTGGTAAACTACTTGAATTCATTTTAGGTAATTATGGTCATATTTACCATCAAGACTCCAAAGGAAAGGCCGCCCTGTATCAAAAAGTCAGGGAGTAGCTCATTCTTATCCTTGACGTCACTGCCACACTCCCCATGCAAATAAATGCCTTCTGATGATAAAAACAGATAATAATGAAGGGTTGCCAAGTTCTCTCCTTCGGACTGTCATGGAGAATTAAATGTTAAAATGATGAACTTGGCTATAAATAAAAGGGATTATTTCATTATAAGTAAATAAAAATTGTCATTTTACAACATGAGAAGCTATTTCATGCCTGAAATTAGAAGGAGTAGGGAGAGAATTTCAATGTAATTTACTACCTTGAGCTGAAAAATACTAACCATATTAACTTAGTTTTGTTCTACAAAAACAATACTTTCCTGATTCTAGAAGTCTATGTGTCACAGGGTACAAAGAAAGAAAAGGAAGTGACTGGTTTTAAAATAGACCTGGTTGAGTGACTCAATTACGTTAAATGAACTCTTTTCTATATCCTTTAGTTCTAAAGGTAACATGTGGATTATATTTGAAAAAGTTTTAAACTTATGGTATAAGCATTGTCTAAAACAGGAAACCCTCTTAACTAGAACTTGTATTTTTTCATTAGAAAAGTTTTAAATATCCAAAGACAATAATTATAGTAGGCAATTTACTGAATTTGAAATTTTGAAAACTGGGCATCTCATTAGATTAAAAGTTTCTCCATGAGAGTATAATTATCTTGAGCGTCAGAACTATGTCTTAAGATTGTATCACAGAATATAGCAGAATATCTCAATTTTAGTAGGTGCTCAGTAAATGTCTGATGACCACAACTAAATTTTAAAGAATTGCCTCACCTTCCTCATTATATCTGTCTGTAGTTGTCCATAGTAGTCAAAAAGAGCTATAAGGTCAATGTCAAAAATATTACACACTTTTTTTCTCTTAAAGATTTGTTTTTCCTTTCTTATTAGGCTCTAATCACCCTGATTGCAACCCAGGGAAACTTGATCTGGCTCTTCTCAAAGGTATTGTACAGTCAACAACATTCAGATCTGCATTTCAGTACTTCAATTCTACAATTTGGCCCAGATAACAATAGCATTCTTAGATTTAATAGATTACATTTCACACAAGATTAATTAATAAACAAAGAGTAGAGTGTATCTTAAGTAAAAGTCAGAAGCTCTTTGCAGGAGACAGGACCATAAAAGAACTGGCTTCAAGGACAAACGACTTGGACTTGAGTCAAAATTCAGCACCATCTAGCAATGTGACCCCCAGCTACTTTCTCCCAGAGGCTCAGCATTCCCTCGTATTCAATGGGGGGCCATAAAGGACTTACCTCATGAGTTTATTATGGGAAATGATATGTGATAAGATGTGTAAAAGCTCTTAGCAGAGTGCCAGTTACGTAAGCAGGTGATTAAAAGTTTTGTTGAAGCATAAAGTAAAAGGTCACAAAATCAGAAAAGTCATTAGCTTTTTCCATTAAAATATCTACGCCCACAGACCAAAGGGACTAAAGGAATATGGGAATGACCTACTAGACAAAATAAGATTTAAAAACAAAAACACCTGCTAAATATGAAATAATGGGAACTTACATGGACTCAATGGATTCAGACTTCATCAGGAAACAATTAAGGGTTGGAGTTGTGGCTCAGTGGTAGAGCACTTGCCTAGCAGGTGTAAGGCACTGGGTTTGATTCTCAGCCCCACATATAAATAAAATAAAGGTACATTGACAACTACAAAAAATATTTTTTAAAAAAAGAATTAAGTTACATATAATGAAAAGAAAATGCATGCCTGAGCAAGGCAGGGGCCATTTCTGACTCAGTATTATGCTAAGACTTTTTTCTCTTGTGACTTACAAGCCACATAATTTAAAAATTATCTAATTATTTATACACTTGTACATTTTCTAATTGTTTTTCATGTTTCTCATGCTAACTGCACTTTTATTATTCAGCTTGCTTTCCTTTCTCCTTGATAAAAATATCAAATTTTTCTTTAAATTGTCTTCCTACACTCTATACCCACGTAGACTTCATTTATAAATTAAAGGAGATAACCTAAAACTGACTTCAGATTAGGGGAGTTATTTTTTGTATTGTTCACTGCAGGTGACATTAGGGTAAGAAAGAGAGGTCAACGTTGAGATGAAAAATGTAAAAGGTGTTGATCTGAGTAACTAACAAGAAGCACTTGAACTTGTCTCTCAAATAAAGGACTTGCTAATTTTTCTACATCATATCTTCTCCTCCCTCCCCAACATTTCCTATCCTTACACTCTTGAATTTGGAACTGAAGAGGTTATTCTGAAATCACCCACAACTAAGCCAGCTTGTTTAAAGGGAATAACTTAACAGTACTTGTAAGCACATCACCTGGTACATTATCTGTAAAGGTCTGTATGAGAAATATCTTTTCGAAATTAGATTCACATTGCTGTGCTGCCCATAACGAACATCAATGCAATTTGCTCTTTCAAAATAACATAAATATAAAGATCTAATAATAAGTAAAACAAGCCATTTTAATATTTATAATAAATGTGTGAGTGTGCACATGTGAGCCCCTGTGTGTATATAGCAAAGAGACATGGCATCTGTCTCCATCTATCTATGCCATAGCTGCTAGAAAATTCAGGGTCACAATAAATGATGAATCAAAACAAAACAACCACACTGGTCTTAAAATATTTATTTTCTTTTTTCCAGTTAGGATTTCTTACTTGTATTTTTCCTTGTTACTATACTTCTTATAAATATGTTTGCTCATCATTAGGTTGAATATGTTCTTATGAGGAATGCTCAATCATTTTGTGAATGAGGCAGTGCATAAATTAAATAAGACAAACACTTAAGCCAGATTTATTATCAAATTGCTGCCACTCCCCTTCCTGCACTTGAACTTCCTCTGAAAACATGGAACTTGGATCACTAAAACAATTTCCATGTGTTCCAAAAAAACATTATGCACCCCTCCAAAGAATTTTTAAAAGGCTATCCATTTATTCAAGTCAATGGCCCTATGTATACCCATATTATCTTTTATGATCCACATAGGAAACAAACTCCTCATTATTCTTTTATCCCCTGTAACCACAAGAATAATCAAGTAATTGAAAGGCTGAAATTCAAGGAGTCTCTTTGGGAACACTCACCCTCCACACACATACACTCCTACCCTTTCTTTTTTATAATGGGATTCTGGCCAAGAGACGTGTTCTTGTGTATAAAAAGAATTACACAAAAGAGAAAGTCCAAAGACAATCTTCCACAGGGATTTGTTTATTTACGTCACTAAGATCTCGCTTATTCCTGACCTAATTTGCAAATAAAAAGTATTTTTAAAATAAAGCACAGTTTAGAAAATTAAAACGATGGAATAAACTTCTGCATCTTAAAAAGCAGGATTTATATAACTAATACAAACAGAATTCCAAAAATGATTAATATTTGATGTGTATTTAAGTTTTATTTTCCAAAACTCTTAACACCTTTTGTCCCTCCTCGTTGGCAATTAGCAGCTGCAATGATAGAAAATATATTCACATGCCAAAAATAATGAGTCACAGGTTTCCATGACTATGAAACATATATAGTTCCCTAATTCCAACCAAGTGGTCATAAGACTATGATTTCCTTGGTATAAGAATTTCTCATTGGGCTATCATTGATTTCAAAAATTAACTATTCAAAATTTGAACTGCTAAAAAATTATCATTCAAGAAAACCTCAAAGACACTTCCACATTTATCATCATGTGTATGTTACATCTTATCAGGTCCCCAAAGGGTTACCAATGAACAGTGAGCTCCCACACTGAATTAATAGATAAATAAAGGAGTATGTCTTCCAAATTTCTCTGAATGTTTGACGGAAAATAAAGACTTTCTAAAAATCATTAATCAAATACATAATTATTATTTGCATACTATCATGAATAATATTCATGCCCTGGACATGTTTAACTTGAAATTTCTCTCAAGTGTTTCACATTAAAGAAAACCACAGAACCTAATTGAGAAACAAAAAAATGACAGATCCTAATTCTGTGTAAGAAGATCACACAATAAAAAGAAATCAAATGTTTTCCAGTTATTTTGTAGACACAATAAAATAGCCATTAACCTTACAATAGAATTTTTGTCAGAACTAGAAAATATGTAACAGAAAAATAAACAGATGAAAATAAATCCATTTTTTTCTGTTCAATCACAATTCTTTGTTTACCTCTCCTTGATTTTTTTACCATGTTATAGCATAATTACATTTTTGCATACCCATTTTTCCAGTAAGACTTTTATTACCAGAAGGGGGGAACTGGGTTATTTTAATTTCTATATGTAGGGCTGGATTGTGGCTCAAGCGGTAGCGTGCTCACCTGGCATGCGTGGGGTGCTGGGTTCGATCCTCAGAACCACATAAAAATAAAATAAAGATGTTCTATTCACCGAAAACTAAAAAAAAAAAAATTTCTTTCTCTCTAAAAAAAAAATTCTTCCCGTTTGACAAAAAAATTTCTATATGTATACTTTTTCTGTCATGCAGAAACTCAATGATATTTGAAAAAGAAAAAAAAAACATTATTAAAACAAACTATAAGGAATTAATAATTGAAGTAAGTTTTGATATGTAATTTGAAATAGATCAGTGAATAATAATGGAGTGCACTAAAACATTTAATTATATTTAAGCATGCAATAATGTGATATAAAGGAAATACAAAATAATTGAGAGGTAGAAGTAAAGCTATTTAATAAATAATATAAATAGTTGATAATTTGGGGAAAATGAGTCAAAATTTACAGTATTATCATTATAATACTAATCTATCACTTTCTATATCCATATATGTATGTATGTATGTGTGCATACATACAAAATATATGAAATTTAGTTGCATATATAAAAGCTCATTAAAAATTAGCATAAATAGAGGGTTTTTAACAGGATGACAACTTTTTAAGCCTTGAGTCAATTAAAAAAAAAGAGATATGTTATAAAAGAGTCTAATCTTTAATAAGAAAAATGACATACTACATAAATTTTTATTAAAAGATATAAAAAGTTGATTTCTGTGTTATGTAGAGAAGATAAACAATCTGACAGAAAAACATAAAATTCAGAAGAAAAATGACTCAATAACATGGAATTACACAAGAGGAAACTAAATTATTAAGCATGGATAAAAGAATAAAATTACATTTAATAAATGTTATTTATTAAAGTAAGACAAATTAAAACAACACCTAGGTACCGTTTTACATTTATTGAATAAATACAAAAATTTCTGAATATGTCCAACTAACTATAATTTATTGAAAAATTGAGAATGTTAAATCCATATATTATTGCTATCTGAGGCAAGAAACTATAAACTAAATAATCCCAAAGAGAGAGAATTTAAATAAACATTTGTATTGATGTAATTTATAACAGGAAAACATTAAAAATAAACACCTATATCCTCAGAGCAATAATTAAATAATTAAGGATTATCAAACAATCACTCTAGAAAGGATACAATATTACAAAGTCATTAAAGTGTCTATTGTGTGTAAGGACAATATAAATTGAAAAATAACATGCCCTGAAAAAAAAAGGGGAACAAATTACACAAGTTGGTATATTGACATAGTTCTTAATTATAACATTATTTGTTCTATAATTTAAAATTTAGAAAAAAAATTGTTAGCTGTTGTTAAATTAGTAGTAGATGTCAAAATTTGGGATATATGAAAGTATCATAGTAAGGCCAAAGCTAAAAATAAAACTAATTCTTTTCCAGAAAAATTACATTTCTGGGCTGTGGTTCTTGCTCTGACATTTAAATAGAAAAATAAATGGCTAAAACTAAAATAAAAAATTAATGTAGTAAATCTACATTGGACAAAGCAAAAATAAGATGTATTTTCTCCATGGAAATCAAGAATTAAAGTTAGTTTTAAGCTAAAACCAGCAAATCAAGGCTGGCTATGTAGCTCAATGGCAGAGTGCTTGTTTCCCATGCATGAGGCCCAAGTTTGATTCATGGAATCATAAAGGGGAAAAAAACTACCAAATAAATTAATTGATCTATTCAAAGAAGTTGGAATAGTATAAAGAGAGTATTAAAAAATTCTCTATCACTGCTTTTTTTTTTCACTTTTCTCTACCAATTATAACTCTTCATTCTTCTGCCTAATAGTAGCTCATTGGTGTCTAACTGGGAAACGTAAAGAAGGTTACAATCAGCTTTTATGTGTTTACATTCACCATTCAGACACAAGCTTTAATATTACCTTTAAAAAAGAACATTGATAGGTAGTTTTGTAGTCAAAGCTGGCTACCGTTTATATCTGCATAACATTATCTGAAATTATAGTGCTCTTTCTCTTACTTTCTGTGACTTTCATTAAATGTAACCAAAATTTTTTAAAAATTGTTATTTCACATCACAGGTGTTCACAAAACTCTACTGGATCACTCACTGTGTTGAGGCACATCTGTTGTGCCAGAAACAAAGTAGGAAGTGGTGTGTGGGAGGAAAGAAAATTAAAAGTTGTCAAACATATTTCTTTAAGCATTCAACATAATCTGTTTATTCTAATTATTTCCCTGGTATTTATGTAGCCAAGTTAATTATTATACAAACTAAAGTAAAACTTTTAGGTTCCCTTAATATTTTTCCTTCAATACTCCTCTTCCACCAACACATACAATATTATGGAATTTTCACCTTGGGATATTTTGCTTCTGGGTATTAGATTATGCTACATTTCTCCAAAATACACAATCATTTTATGCCTTTTTAGATCAGTCAGCAACTTGAAGAGTATTCTCTCAATATTTCCCTTCTAATCTGAGCAACTATGATACTGAACAAAATTAAGTTAGTGCCAAAATGAATGCCAAAACTGAAAATAATATATATAATTTTGCCTGAAATCCCCAAATTATTTCACACAGATTACCAGGAAGCCCAAGTTATTTACTAATATTAAATTATACAAAGATGAGACTCAAAAGTCTTTTGATGCATCCTTCACATTTAAAAATAAGCCTGAAGTCAGGGAGGTGTGGATACATGAGCTACACCAGCCTACTCCAGGTTTGATCCCTAGCACTGCAAACTGAAAACAAAACAAAAAAAGCAAATAAAAACTAAGTAAACAAAAATGCAGGCCAGAACACCTCAGAAAAGATCTTTATAGTCCAGTTTTCCTAAATAATACTGTTTCTCAGAAAAACACTTGAAAATACAGAGAGGAAACCTGGATCCACATACCCAATTAGAACTATGAGGACTAACAGCTAACATTTATAAAGCATACAATGTTCCAGACACTGCTCTAAAGTGCTGTACATGGATTAATCCATTCATCCCTCACATGATCTTCCTTTGGGGGTAGATATTTTAATGAGTATGTGCATTGTGCAGATAAGCAAACACAATTTTTTTTTTTCTCTGAGTTTCAACACAAGGCACATGGCTCCAGAGCCCATGGTCTCCACCAGCACTAAGTGCAGCTTGGGCATCACATGTCATGTGCTGGGGCTACTTTTCTGCTATTTTCTGTCTGTCATTTCTCAGTTTCCACTGCAACAGATACTTGACATGCCAACTAAACAAAAGCATAATGGTGATTCCAGAAATGTCCGTTACATCACTTCTTTGAAAACAAATCATCTGAAAGATGATTTCAATTCCAAGAATGGTATTGGAACATCTTAAACCTTAATTCTATTAGTCTGTAATTAGCTCTCTGTATCTAAACAGACTTCAGCCTACCGAGAGGAAGCAAAGCCTAGTAGAACAGCAGGAAAGGAGAAGTGTATCTAGAACATTAGAATTTTAAATCACTTTTAATTTACCTCCAAATTAAGTAGAAGTGTCTGCACACAGGTGCAACGTGCTCCACAAGACAGGAAATCCTAAATAGAGAAAATCCCCTAATATGAAGGAAACTGTTAAAGAGTCTTTGGGTTGCTGTAGGCAAATATTTTCAAGAAAGCTAATAAAGAAGGTAAAGAAAAAATATATTAAAAATAACTGGAAGAAAAACAAATGAAACTTGGTAGAAATCTACATACATAGGTCAACTAAAAATCCAAGACATCTGTCATCTCACATTTTACTTGATTTTAAGTCCACAGGAAAATGAAAGCAAAGTCAGCTTGTTGGAATCTGCCTATAGACAGCTGGAAATATATCTATTAATATATAATAGGGAGCCCTGACAGCAGTCTAGAGCTCAAACAAAGACTGTAAATAAAGAAGTAAAAGTCTTCTCCAGTTTTCTCCTCTTAAAAATACCAGAAGAAGAATGGCTTCTTCTTCGTGTTCCATTCCTGTGAAGTATTCTGAGCACATTTTCAAAGTGCCATCTCTCATCAACCAGCTCCCTAATTCTCATTTATTTTCCTCAATTGTAAATAAGCAGTTGCCTAGGCTGCTTTCACTGCCTTTGCTTTTTTCAACTCTATTGAAGAGGATAATAGAAAAATAACTCATGATGCAGGGAGAAGAAATGTAAATGACACTGGTTTCAGAATGCTAGTGGAAACAGAAATGATAAACCAAGAAGAAAGAAAAGATGAAGATCATTACCAAACAGTGAGCTACTGAAAGAGACTGCTTCCTATTTGTAGAACCAGGCCTGCTTTATTTGCCCAGAGTGGATAAAAGGCTCTGAGAGAGGCCCTTGGCTCCTGGCTCTCTCTGAGGTGCTGGTTTCTCTGTCCTCCCTTAGAGCGGCCCTACAGGGGTTTGGACCCTACACCCACAGTTCCACACTTCTCTATGAAGGGGTGAAAATTCAACAGGAAGTTGGGGGAGGCACAGAAAGTCAGCTTCAGCCTTTGGTCTACTGCGTCTTACAACCCAACATGATGTGACAGAGCTGTTACCAGTGATGCCCTTCTTTTTCCTGTATTGATCTCTTAGTGACTCAGAACTCAAGAGAATGGAATAGTAGATAGCACTCGGAAATCCCAACAAGATATGAAACAAATGTTTCTGCTGGTTTCCCAAATTAATGCGAAGTATATATAGGGAGCGACAACACATTAAGGAAAATTTCATAGAGATATAAATTTGAGATGGGGAATGGAGGGCAGATCTTTAAGCAGCCAGAGAGGCCTCCAAAGACATGTAGCCAGCAGTGCCATGGCTTCCTGGGAAAACTAAGGAGCTGGGTGGGCCTGGTTCTGCTTGTGTGTAAAACAAGGGAGCTGTCTCAGACCTTTCCTAGGGCACCATCAAGATTCTATGATGTTATAACTAAAATTAACTAGCTTGGGTATATAGACAGACATATATAATAAGGAATTGAAACAGACATTGACTTCTGTGAAAAAGGTCAGATACAAGAAAAACAATACTGGGCTAAAGGAATTGTGCCTTTCTGTATTACTTTTTAAGCAGTTATGTCCTGAGAAGGAAGTGTCATTAATTATGTCAAGCCTTCGACTGCCCAATGGTGTTAGCCCTCTTAACAAAACCCAACAAAGTCCCACATTGTCATAGAAAAATTATGGCTTTTAGGGCTTATCTGGAATACAATGTGATCCTATAGATAGTCTGAGCCAAACATCACACAAAATTCCAAGAAACATTTGAAACTGTCCAAAAAGTGCTGAAATATTCCACTGACAGAACCCACAAGTCAATGCAAAGCTTTCTCTGGAAGACAAAACCTTTGAGTGAAGTTTTCCAGACATTCAGCCAATGTATTTCATATATTATTGAAAAAACCTTCTCAAATCCAAAACGGCTCCACATGGAAGTTTATATGAGAGGGGAATTAAGCCCCCAAATTTATCACTCACAACTAGTGGATTCAATTGCTGATCCAATTACATCAGAGCATTTTAATTCTTCCTGGAAATTTGTTACAAATTACAGGCAACCGCACTCTGAGCAGAACTAAAACTTCTGTGTATTTTTAAACAAGTCAATTGTTTCAATGAGATAAGTACATTATTTCCACCAGACAGATAATTGTTTTCTTGTTCAATTGCATTACATTTGTGTAACCAGGTATAAAATGTTACAAATGGAAAATTACTGAGAAGCAAAGCAGTCATTAGAGTGACTTATAAATGGAGTAAAGTTATCACAAAAGTTTTACCATTTTTTTTATGTTTCTGAGTATGTAGATCCCATTATTATTATCTTACTTTCTTATATGTCTTATTACAAATAAAACAGTAAAAGCAGATCCTTATGTCTAACAGATCCTTATTATCTATACAACTATATATAATACCAACAGACTAAGAGGGCAGTTGGCCAAAGTGAATGCTAAATGTCTTGTATTCAAAAATACAGATAAAAATAAATCCAAGAATAAATTATGGTATTTCACAAGAAATCCAGAAATTCGGAAAATGTGGAAAATAAAAATAAACAATTTTAGAGTATCTCTATTGGAAGTAAATATTTCTAGATATTGCTTTGAAGATAGACTAATTGTTATCAGAAAAGCCCATATCTGATTACTTTTGTGACACTATTTCCTGAGAGAATTCTTAGTTGTTAACTATCCTCAATTAAGAAGCAGAAAAGCAAATAAAAGAGATATTAAATAACTAAAAGCAACAGCAGCACCTTGGTGGTACAAGGCAGATTATTTCCCGGTGGAAGTCCTATATTGTAGATGGTCACTGAGCAAGAACAGACATGGAAAGTGCCCTTGCTTACCAAGAAGGAAGAAAAATTGTTATGGTAACCAATATCTAACTCACAGTGCATATCCTAGGGGCCCAAAGAGTTCTGTCTGATACAAAAATGTTAATTTTGAATGCTAGTAGTTGAATTCATTTGAAATAAAATTTATGGCATATATTCTTCAACTGCTCAATAGTTTTTTGTGTTGAATACTTTATGTCAACATACGTGAATGTTGTATATGTAAAAAAAAAAAAAAAAAAAAAAAAGGAGGACTTTTTTTCCAAATTGTTTTTGGAAATTCATCAAATTTCAAATTGTACAATTAGGAAAAGTATTCTTAAAGGATATGGAATAGAATATAACTTAAACATCATACATTCATCAAATACCCAAAACAATAATGAATATAGACTTGAAGAATGTGCCATTCAGAAGAGAAAGTATCTTTACATAAATTTAAAATGGGTATTGTGGGACAGCATGATGTTAACACAGATCTACAAACAGAACAGGAGGTGCAACAGAATTTTGGATGGAGTATGTTAAACACACAGGATTATCTGAACCAGGGATTCCTCCCTTAGTATTTATCACACACTGATTCTCTGAAAACATTTTAAGAGTTGAAAGTTTGTAATAGAAAAAAAAATTTCACAAGACTCAAAATTTCCTTATAGCTTAGAAATTTAAAGAGAAATTCTGCTTGTATTTATTTTTCTTTTTCACAGTCATATTAATTAAACATTATATAAAGCAGGGTTTGGCCCTCTCTAAAGAATTACTTTTAAACCACAAATATAATATTTAAGGACAAAAATTTTAGCCCAAAGTTGCAACTTGACAAGATTATGTGAGACTTCAATTTCATTGACTGAAATATTTTGACTGATACTTAAATAATAAAAACTTCAAAAAATAGAGGTGAAGAAATGATTCGCTATAAAATTTTATTTTCTGAATATACTTGAGGACATTTTTGAGGCTTTGAACTAGTCCTGGCATACAGAAATTTTTCTCCAGAATTTTTGAGCTATGGGGAATAGTAAATATTTTTAATCTAACCTCCTTTTTTGGAAGGGAAAACCAAAGCCTTAGGAATTAAAATATCAAATCTCAATCTACAAACCTACTTAAATGCAAAGCATGAAGCAAAGAAATCCTAATCCCTGCTCCAGTTTTCATTTAAAATGTTTTTCTAGTGAAAAATAAAGAGACGAATAACGTCTAGGGATCTTGAACACTTGAAGTACAACCTCTGAAGCTGAGATGGAGGAGGCTGACAAACCAAAGTCAAGCAAGACCTCTGCCATCAAATCCCTTCCTATACCAGCAGCTCACCTTTCTTCTCTGGCTCCATAATTCTCATCTAGAAATCCTTGCACAAATCTATGCCTCACGCTTGTCTCTCTCACTCCACTGGGGACTTTGCTCTGTCCTGTGACTTCTGTTCACCTGCTTTTAGAGATTCCAAGACACCACACCCAATCTCACCCAAACAAGCTACCTATCTCACCATGGTAGTTTCAAATCATTTCACTGAATCTTCAATAACATTTCCAAGTCCAAAAAATCAAAACCAAACACAATCTCCCTTAAAATTAACTGCCATTTTTCAGCTTCCCTATTCCTGTTATTACAGTTATTTTCCTCTAAAACTCTCATTCTCAAATTTTTAAAAATATTTAACTCCTTCCTCACCTCCTGTGACTCCCATTATCTATCAGACGCCCCCCATCCTATGTGTTTTCAGTCTCCATAGAATCACAACCAATAGGAGATACGTATTGATTCTGACAGGTTGGGAAGATTCTAAGGAACTGACTCACAATGGTGGAGTCTGACGGCCAACAGGCACCTATAGAATGAGAATCAATATCCCACTTCAAAAGTCAACAGACAGAAGAATTCTCTCTTACAAGAGAGTGAAGGAAGAGGTCAGTCTTTCATCCTCTTCAGATTTTCAACTAATTAGATAAGGTCACCCATGTTATGGAAGGCAATTTGCTTTACTCAGTCTAATTGTAATTTAAATGGAATCTTTTCCAAAAACACCCTCACAGAAACACCCAAAGTAATATTTAACCAAATATCTGGGCAACTTGTGGCCCAGTCAAGTTGACACTACAAATGAACCATTATGGTTTTACTTTTTAAAAGTTGGCCACCTTTTTGCCCTGCTCATCACCATCTTCTCAATAATAACTTTAGAAGTTATTAATTCTTCTTTAGAATCATTTCACTGAATCTTCTTCTTTAGAATTTATAACTTCTAAAGTTCGTATAATCTCCTACTTGTTTTCAGGAAATGGATATGAACCAGCCCTGTCCTCACACTGTCTACATCACTGGTTCAGGCATTACCACATAAGCCATGGCACATTTATTTTCAGAAATGTTGTTCTTACAGTATAATTCCTCCATTGTTCTTGAACCCACAATGGCCTTACTCCGAAAAACTCTAATTCTTTTTCTTATATATTATTCTACATAATCCAGCCCCAATTTGTGAACTGACCTTTCTCTTCTCTCACTCTCTTAATTCATGACTTCCATTATAACAGGCCATTGGTTTAAATATCTTCTTCACACATCTGCACCAATCAATGCACACTCAAAACACACCCCTTCTCTGAACAGCACTATATGCTCTTTTTCTATCCCAGTTTTAAACACCTGCCAAGGTTTGTCTCGAGCTTTACATCCTTTATGAAATTTTCTTAATAATTCAAATCATTCAGGTCTTTTAATTTTTTAATTCATACAACTGTATGAACTAAACAAAACTGTTACCCTATACTAGTCTGCCTTGTTCCTAACTTATTTATTTCTATTGTGTATCCCTCTTTCCCTATTCTACGAGTTATCCCACAGCCTCCAAATATACACCTTTTATTTATCTTGGGCTAAAAATCTCTGAATCTGTGATGTGCCAGCACCGTGCAGGTACGATCCTCAAGGAATTTATGTTATAATGGATAAATATGCAAACAATTATGGAGCAATGCACCACATGCTATAATATAGGTGGATTCAAAGCTCTAAGAAAATATAAAGAATGTAACAAAGAAAAATCTACATTTTACTAGTAGAATAGGAGTCAAGGGATAAACTTAATAGGAAAAAGGAAGTAAAAGATATTTCAAGTATTGAAATAACCAGTGCAAAGGAATAGAGAAAAGAGAATAGATAATATGTGTGTTTAAGGTATGATGAAACATTTACATATAATAGCAAAATTGTTGAGTATAAAAAAAGGTACAAAACGACTGAAAAACAAGAGATTAAATTCAGCAGAGGAATCATGGAGTAGCAGGTATAGAACCCCAGAGGCAAAACTGTCTGTAAGACTGAGAATGCCAAATCCACAATGTGAGAGGCATGGCTAGAGTATGCAGCTAAGCTGCTTCTAACCAAGGAAGCTGGAAGTCCCTAACACAGAGGTGAGATTTTGCTTATCCCTCTTTGCCCATGATCATAAAGAACAAAGGACTTTTAGAAATCATTTGGTGACAAATCTAAACTCATTAGGCAACAAAACTAGCCTAAGCAAATATAAAGTTATTTATTATTTCAATTTATCTCATTTAGTATTAATATCTTTGAACTTCACTGCAGAAATATGAACCTTTTTTATTATGGGGAGTCATTTCAGATCCCACTGAAGGTGACAGGAAATACAGGGTAAAGGGTCTTTTTCAAAACCTAGTATATTTCAAAAATCATAGTACCTTTTTAAAATCTGATAAAGTCTCAATTCCAATACACAACTTCCCCTTAGGGTTTTAGATAAGACTCTCTGAAACTTGGATTTTGAACTCCCACAAAATCAGTCAGATACACAGAGTTATGTTGTCCAAACTGTTTTCAGAGCCTACAGAAGGTCCATTTGGAATTGTTTTGCTGCATGGGGGATAAGTCCTCAGTGCCACATACTTTCTATTATTGTTCACTTTTATGAACTGTGGCAAAGTTTATTTTATTTAAGTAATATAATTTAAAAACAAAAATAAACTGCCAATCATGAACTCTTAAGTCACCTTCCCACCCCCTCATAATGCCAGGAACATCACAAAAAAAAAAAAAAAAAAAAAGGAAAAGCAACATTCTCTTTGCCTCCTATAACCTTAATAGATAGTTTCCGGGAATTGTCTATTCAAATAGAAAATTAATTTCCATGCACAGCTGGAAATACCACAGTGGCAAGCAAGAAAAACATCAAACACCAGTAGCTTAAATAAAAAGTGGAGGAACTATAAAGAGTCCACAAAACAGAACCTTGTGCAGTTAAGATGGTTATAAGAGAACAGCTGTTCAACTGTTAATTTAATGTATGAAAACTTCTTTTTAAGTGAAGTATCTACAATTTCGTCAGTTTTAGAGCCAGATAACTGATTAAGGAATTATATCATTCAAGAAGTACTTCTATAATTGTTATAAATGGAGGAGAATTAGCATTCCCCTGGATAGAGATGGAAGAGGCCCTGAGATCTACACACACATACACAGTTAAGGTTTTGCTGCCCATTTTGTGACATCTGTTTATTTCAGGTTGGGATAATGGAAAACTCCTGGAGTTGGAGAGTGGCCATGGTTACACAATAATGTGAATGTACTCAACAACACTAAAGTATACACTCAAGGTTACAATGGTAAAATCAACCACAATTTACAAAAGTCTTATAAATCAAAAGAGGACAGCAGAAAAAGAAAAATGAGCAGAGAACACAAATTCAAAATTGGAGGGAGAAAATACCATAAAGATACGGAAAAAAAAGTTCAAAATCACTCGTAATCAAGAATACATGTAAAACTGTCTACAAAATATTACATTTAATCTTTCCAAGTAGTAAAGATAAAAATGATTGACAAATTTTTTTCAAAAGCAGCTTCTCTAAACCCACTGACAGAGCAAACTCTTTATACATCTCCCTCCTTGGACTTGGACCTAATGGGCATCCCTCTTTGCACTGACAGCTATCAAGAAGAGGCTCTTGGTGCCATCTGGGGACTGTTTTCTGCTTCTATTACTGCCTTAGACAGTGAGTCATGCACTAACTCTCAACTAATAAGCAAGCAAAAAGTAGAATGATATCCTTTGCATTGAACACTTTAAAAACAAAAAGAAGAGTCAGAAAACAGACCGCCACCTTCAGGAACTGCCACACACAAAAATAAAAAAAAAAAATAAAAAGTGTTATCAATGTGCAAATGACAAAGCTCCACATGGCATCCAGACAGTGGCCCTCCCAGTTCTGCTTCCTTGATTTTGAGGTTGTTAGAGGGAAAAAAAAAAAAAAATCATCAGTTCACAGTACAGAACTGACACTGAGTAAACAGCTACAGGGGAAAAGTTCAATAAAAATCAATGTGTTATGAAAGCAAAGACAGAGGGAAACATTTAAGGTGAATTCTACTGGTGATCTTTGCAGGACTTCATAATGAATAAAAGGTCAAGTGCAAGATACCAAGAACATTTCCAGATGTTAGGGTTTGGATTCGGAATGTTGCACAAAGGTTCACGCATTGAAGGCTTGGACCCCAGTGCAGAAACGTTCAGAGGTGGGGCTCTATGGAAGTGATCTTGATTGTGAGGGCTCTGATCTCAACAGTGGATTAATTCATTGATGGATTCATAATTTGATGACATTACTAGGAGTACTAGAAACTTTAGAAGATGAGCCTAGTTGGGAAAAGTAGGTTATTAAAGGCATCCATAGAGGGCTATGTCCCCAGCCCCTTTCTCCTTCTGCTTCCTAGCTTCCCCGAGGTAAGCAGCTTTCCTCTACCATGCCCTTCTGCCATGTTTCTGCCTTGCCACAGGCCTAAAAGCAATGGAGCCAGCTGACCACGGACTGAAACTAGGAGGCAAAATAAATCTTTCCTCTTCTAAGCCTATTTTGTTAGAGATAAAAACCTAACACATTGGACAAAGCATAAAAGAGTTCCAAAGAGTTATTATACTGTGTTTTGAATCATGGAGCTACATTTCTTTTATCTTTGATGAACAAAACACCTCATTCTTCAATAAATCTCCTGGCATATACTGCAAACAAATAGAGGGATCAATGTAGTTATATGAATAATTCATTCCTCAAAAAAGGAGGAAGTAAGTAGCTGGTAAAACACCTGGCACAAAGTAGAAGTTCAATAAATATTTGTTGAAGTGAACTGAAACAAATGGTAGAAGCTGGTAAAGATTATCTGTATCTATTGATGAAATTTGCTGATTATATTGTCCCAAATTTCCATCTGTTTTTACCTCTGTAAAATAACTGACCTCTTCTATAGAGAGAGCTATAAATATGGTGTTGCTTTCCAATGGCAGTACAGTTATCAAACACCTGCCCAACATGGTGTTCAGAGACTTGGTGATAATTTATCTCCCCCATAATCAGCATCTGTCATCTAGTTCTTGGTCACAAAAATGCAAGAATGCTAAAGCATGGTGCAGGGAGGGGGAATACTGTAGAATATTAATAGCTGATCAAAGAGATTCTAAAAAGAGAGAGCCTGATGTCAGATAAGCCACCTCAAAGAGAAACACTAAATTGCCAGCCTTCTTCAGTTTCCTCACTTGTAAATTAGGAAATGGACCCAGAGGCTTCCAGCTTTTTTAACTACAATTCACACCAGTAAATATGTTTCATAATAAAAACAGTTTACACACCACACATAGAGACATACTTATCTATATAAAATTCAAACATCAGCTTCATAAATTAATACTTAATCTTTAAATGTCAGTGCACTTTGGTATACTGTCTTGTAGTCTATTCCATTCTGTTGTTTAATTGGAACCTACTAAATTGATTTCATAACCCATTAATAGTACATGACATGCAGTTTGGAAAACAAGATGATTTCTTTCCAGTTCATTAAAAAAAAACATAATTTTACTTAAAAGCAATCTAAAAATATCCACCACTCCCAAATACTACTTCCTCAATGACCTTTCCAAAGCTGATTCCTCAGTAAAATGACACAACCCTACATATTTGCCTTCCCTTCCTTCTCACAGTAAATACCCATAATGCTTTCTTTTCAAAGGCTTTAAAAGTGATTTTTCCCAGGGTGTATGCTACTGCTAAACTTGACAATGGAAGTGTGCACAAGGGATTTTGCAATAAAAAGTTAAACATTTACCCAAAGAACTCCATTTACCCATAACAAAGTGCACTTGAATCTTTATAAACCATCAGGCATTAGCCAAGCAAAAGTCAGAATGATATTATACAGCAGCAACAAATGACATAAATCTGAATTTTAATTAAGTGAAAGACATTTTAAACAAGTTTATTCTCCCTTCCAAGAATTTGTTCCCTGAAATAAAAAATATTCTAACTTTCTAAAATAGCATCTATGGTCACTGTTGCAGATTTGCTTAATCTGCCACCTTCCGCTGAAGCACCCTCCGCCTCATCTCCACAGATTTGCAGGAAATCTCTGGTACAAAATGAGCTGTTTTGGGAGTCAAGCAATACTTTCCAATCACAACTCAGGTATATTTTTTCAATTATGTATCTGGGGAAAGGCCTTGTTTACCTCTTCTCATCACAGATTTAAAACCAGTTAAACCTTTGTCTCCTCAAAGGCAATGCAACCTTGACATGGAATCCTCATGGTGAATGTTGTGCTTGTCAATATTTCAAAATATTTTACTCTAAAACTTCTCTTGGTTTCTAAGCCTTAGAGGGTAAAGAAGAAATAAGTCCTACGTGTATTTTATGGCATTTGGATATTTTAATCTTTGTAGTTTATAAAATAAAATTTAGAGCCTGAAAGTTTTAAATGTTAAAAAGTTTGAATGCATAAATATTGAAGAAATACAAATATCAAGAAGTTAGGACCATTGTAATCCTGTAATCAAAGCATTCTGTGTATCTGACAAACTTGGCAAGACACATTTTTATTTTTAATTTTTGAACTACTAATTCTGGAGGAAAAACAAACACCATTAACTTCCTCTTCAGTCACTAGCTGTCTGTGCCATGTGTTTTTATCGCTTCCTGCCACAAGGAAATAACGTTTGAAACAAAGAATGATATTCAAAGGGAGTTCTATGGGTTAGTCCAAAATCATTTTTTCAGGAACTCAGAAGCAATGTAAACATATTTAAATGATAGTGCACGGTAACAAAACACTTCAGAAGACCTTCACATTTTTGTTTTATTACATGATTTCATCTAATGCTTATGAGGTCTTCAAAGATTACTTGAGAAATGAATTAAACTTGGTCAAGTTAAGTAATTTTTCTCCACCTACATGGCTAATAAATAACAGAGACAGAATTTAAGTCCTGCTCTATTTCATACCCAACCTCATGGTAAAAACTGTTTCATGCCATTTTGCCTACAAGCCTTCTGATCAAACTAGAGGTTTTTATTTTAATCAATTTGTTTAAGTTGCCAAAGGGCTGTTTCGTTTTGGTGGTATTGGAATTGAGTCCAAGGCCTTGTGTATGCCATGGTAGGCAAACAATCTACCACTGAGCTATACTCCCGTCCCTAGTTGCCACCAGTTTCTGTGTATGGGTAGTGGGGACAGTGATAAAAGGAGACTGTACTAATAAGATCATAAAGACTAATTATTCTGTATCTTTAGTTCAACAGTTATTTATTGAATCCAGCAAATACACTAAAGACTACAGAACCTAAACAAAGATGCAAAATTATAGTCTTTGTGCTAAGGTGTTATTGACAAGTTTAATAAAAGAACTCAACAAGTAAAGAAAGAAGCACAATTAGTTTGATACCTATAATTCTAAAAATGTTACTACTTAATTGCACTGGAGAACTATTTATTGGTAGTGCAAGAGAACAAGAGAAGTAAACTTTTTTTAAATGATTTCTGAATTTTATTTATTTGCTTTTAATGATTTATTTTATCCCCTTCTCCCACTTCTTTTTCTGTTTGTTCTAATTAGTTATACATGACAGTAGAAAGCATTTATGTACTTTGATATGTCATACATAGATGGGATATAATTTCTCATTTTTCTGAGTATACATGTTATAGAACCATATTGGTCAGGCAGTCACATAAGTAAACTTTGACAGTGGGTGAAATCCAAAAGATAGATAATATTCTCCACATTTTTTAAATGTAAAAAATGATAATTTTGCCAAAATCAGATAAGAGGAAAAGACTGGATTGAAGTAGTCTGAGTCTAGTTAGCTTCAAAGCCCATCCTCTTTCCACCAAAATAGGAGAGCTATAACCAGGTTCAACCACAGCCTGTCTCACTATCTCCCCTTCGGCATGTGTGGTGCATGCAGCACACACAAATCCTCTTTGTGTAAGAGGCTACTGAGGCCTGCATGCTGCTGACACAATGCAGCAGATCAGGGAACTATATAAAAGCACATATCCTAGACCAATGATCATATTTGGAAAAAGAACATTCTACCCAGTGAGACCTGGGAACCACTGGTCAGACATAGGAGGACTCTAATAGTCAGGAAAAAAAAAGTTTCACAATATTGAGTTACTTGATTCAATATTTAAAATATTAAATATATGTGAAAATAACAAGTATTTTATTGAAGCAAATCAATCTAGAGTGATGAGGCAGATCTCATTTATCTTTCTTCTGCTTTGAAGGAGTCAGTATTACTGAGGGAATATCAAGGCTAAAGTAAACTTTTAAGAGTGTATATCTGTTGCAATATACACAGGAGGCATTTAATAAATACACTGTGGATGGACGGATGGATGGGTGGAAATAGAAAAAAAGAAAGAATGAATTAACATGCCACTTGGCCACATTCAGAATGTACTTTAAAACTCCATTTTTCTTTGGAGCTCTAAAAAATTATTTTCTCACTTTCCAGTTAAACATCTATCTATACTTAACTTTTAAGCATAATTGGTATAAAAGCCAAATAACATTTTAGAAACAAAACAATTATATGCTACCATTTTTAATTAGAATTTTTAAACTTTCAGTTAATAAAAATAATATACTTAAAAGGAATTTTGGGAAAATAGAAATTCTTTAGAAAAACATCTATAAACATGTTGTATGGTAGTATGAATGACTTTAAAAACTAATTTTACTTGTTAATAGTGCAAATTGTGCTGTATTAAAAAAAAAGAGAAAAGCAGTGATATATATTTCAATGTACATTTTAATGACAATGTAGAAAAGTTTTACCATTCCATCTTACTTTCTGGCTAGTGTTTTCCTCTTGTTGTATATGGTCATTAATGTATTTTATCTTGCAATTTTGCTGATCCTTTTATAAACCAGTTTATGTAAGTTTCAGGGAAGGCAAACCATCCATTCACACATAGATTCATACACATTTATACATATGCCCCAAATTATGTACACACATAGGCATATTTAATTATATACAACTCTACACATCTATATACTTTCATAAATATTTGTTGACAGGTTTAACTCCTTCATGTGTCTTGCTCTGTGCTCAACAAAAATACCTCATGCTCACACAAGTATGAGAAAACCATCTCTTTGGAAGATTCACTTGAATTAATGTCTCCTGGGAGGTTTAGGCACTTGATTTGTACCCCAGTGATGTGTGAAAAAGAGCAGAGAAGAGGGCTCAGGTATGATTAAGTGTCATCACCTCAGGTGGCATTGGCTAACAGTTCCTCAACACACAGTAGGAGCTAAAGAACCAGGATGGTCCTGGCTCTGCACCTGCACCATGAGCCTTTCAGAAGACTGCCAGGCTCTACAAATCTCTGGTGATTCTGGCTCAGTAGGTTCAAGAGAGGCCTAGGAATGTGGCTACAAAAAGCCCCCTAGAATTCTTATCAGACAAGCCTGGAAAGGATTGAATTTGTGTACAGGAAGCAGCATATTGAGGAAGAAAATTCAAATGTGGTTTGCCCTATTCCCTGGACACTAGAAATGCATGGTGAGTGTTTTAGTCAGCTTGTTTACTGCTGTGAACAGAAGACCTGGTAAGAACAATTAGAGGACTAAAAGTTTATTTGGGGGCTCACAGTTACAGAGTTCTCAGTCCATACTGGCCAACTCTGTTCCTCAGAGCCTGAAATGAGGCAGAACATCATGATGGAAGAATGTGATGGAAGAATGCAGCTGAGAGCTTGGCACTAGGAAGCAAAGAGGGAGAGACTCCACTTGCCAAGGACCCACCTCCTCCAACCATATCTCACCTGCCTACAGTTACCACCCAATTAATCTCTATCAGGGGATTAATGCACTGATTAGGTTAAGGCTCTCCTAACCCAATCATTTCACCTCTAAATTTTCTTGCATTGTCTCCTACATAAACTTTTGGGGGACACTTTATATATAAACAATAATAGTGAGTATTGACAATTATGATAGATCCTGGAAAGTCATGCAGACTTGGGGAAGTGGACATAATTAGATTTATGTTTTAGTAAGATTTGTCAAGCTGAATGGAGGAGACTGTAAAAGTAGAAAAACTGTACGGGGTGTTACTACAATGGTAGGAACAAGACGTCATGAGTACTAAAGGCTAGCAACAAAACTGGAAGAAAAAGTTGATCAAGCCTCAACCAGACAATACCAAGGGGAAGAAAATATGAGTTTCAAAACTGGTGCTATTGTTTCAAGCACAGATGGCTAAGAAAATATCTGTGATGCTCACAGAAAGAACATCAAGGAAGATTAGATTAAGTGAAGTATTAGTTAATGAATGGTTAAAAGAAAAACATTTGCTGAAAGAGGCAATTGGGACTTAATCCCAGATCTACCAAAACTTTGCCAGGAGAGGCTGGATATGTCTCTTAACTCTCAGAACCTTGGTATCCTCAATCCTGAGTAATGCTAGCAAAATATGCAGCACAGGATCATTGTAAAGATCAAAGAAGATTATAAGTCACACTTGATACATATTGTGTGCTTAAGAGATCATTTTGTTTCTTACTTTCACTGATTGTGTGTGTGTGTGTGTGTGTGTGTGTGTGTGTGTGTGTGTGCATGTGAATGTGAATGTGTGAGTGCTGGTGATCAAACCCAGAACCTCAATCGTGCTAGGCAAGAGCTCTACCACTGAGCTGCCTTTTTTCACTAATTTTTATTTCCAGTGACTCAACATGCCACTGTTGAATGAATGAATTATTATTTAACTGCTATAATATTATATTATATATTATATTACTGATATTATTTTCTATCTAAAAGTAAGATGATGGGATTTGACCATTAGGTAGTAAGTAATTGATGCTCTTAGAGGCTGCTTAAATGCCTAGGAGTTTTAAATATTGAGGTAAAAGTCAGTAAGTGTTTGCAGGGGGACTTTCTAATTTAAGTAGAATTCAGGAGTAAAATTTAGTTGTGTTTTTTTGTTCTGCATGTTAAAGAGATAAAGTCCATCACCTAGAAAAGCTTCTTTATTAGCAATTTCCAGAAACTCTTACACTGATAGTATTTACACTATATTGTCTTGTTTAGATCTTTGGCCCCTTCAGGTATTTCCATTACAAACATGAGAAAATGGAGATTCAGAAAACTTGAGTGACTTTTAGGATATAAATGGCAGAGCCAAGAATATACTTAAGGTCTTTTTGACCACAAGTTTGCTGGGCTTTCCACTACCGCCTCTCACTAAACCAATTCATTTTCATCTAGATGAACTCTTTTCCATCTTGCTCCCAGCCCAAGTTTTCCCTAAGACACTGAAGTGAACAGAAGGTCAATCTTGAGGGGTTCAGAAAGTTTTGAGAGTAATGCTCTTTCCTCAAAACCCAACCAGTACCAGAGAGCAGCTGTCCTTCACCAAGTCAGCGCCGGGAGCTGACACTACTGCCAGCAGTTCACCTGTTTCTCATTAGCTTCAACAACAACAACAAATCTGTATTCAATTGGGAAGTATTGAGACTATCATTTTGGAGAGCTTCCCTCTAAAAAGGAACAAGCTTTAATTTCTAGTTTTAGTCAAAAAGAAAGAATTGCCTTCATAATGGATCACTGTTAGGTTGCTACCAGTGGCCCTGGTATTGGACTGCTGAGATTCACATTGTGGCCCAATCCTTAAGTAGAAATGCTAACCTAAGACAAGTCTATGAGACTTGGTTTCTCATCTTTAAAAGAGAATTTTAGAGTTTTTACTATGATTAAATGAGATATCCCATATAAGGCACTTAGTACATACACTTGGAACCTGAAATACAATGAACACTCAACATTTGGTAACTACTGTTCAGCAATGTGTAATGTCCCAATTTCACAGAGAAAGCAACCCTAGCCCACAATGGCCAAGGTATTCTGCAAAATATCATTTGTTAGGGTAACTGTGCTTTCCTTATGGAGAAAAAAAATGCCCAAGATAATCATTGAATTTTTCATTGACTTCAAGTGCCACATTCATCATACTGACTTTCAATTATTCATTTGCAAATTAATGTACAGCTCCAATTCACAAAATGGAATAATTTAGAGCTGAAAATCTATGGCCACAGTGGAGATGCAATAATCTTGAAAATAAAATAAGTGAGTTTAAAAACACAGAAAAAAAAAAGGCTTTTTAAAAAAATGTAAATTTGCTCTCTCACATATCATTATAACAATTAATATCTAAGTAAGATTAATTTGCTTCCTTTCAAAATAGAAGTGACTTTTCATAACTAATTAAACAATATTTCCTCTTTTAGAAAGAATACGTCATTTCCTAAATGGGAACAATTCTTATTTATTTACTTTGTGCTGCTCCTCTGCGCTTTTGTCATGCTTCTTTTAACAGGGGTTCTCAGCATTGGGTGTACGCTATGATCACCTTGGAGATTCAAGGGATGCCCCTGCCTATACCTCATAGAGCTCAAACTACATTGGACTCATTGAGATGATTGATGGATCTGGTTCAGATTTTACTTTCTTTTTTTTTCCAGTTCTCCAGGTGATTTGAATACATATTCCAAATTGAAAATCACTAGCTTCTCCAACATCTTTCAAATAACAAATGATATCTTTTGCCTTGTTGACTGCTATCTATAAATAAAGTTGTTTTACTCTAGTCATAAAATCATTGGCTGTGAAAGCCAGTTTTGACCTTTCTAGCACAGGACTTTGATTTCCCTGGATTCTAATCAAACACTTTCATGAGATTCCCATTCATTAATATTCCTAATAAAGTCAGATAGGATGAAATATGTAGGAAGACCACACTGTACACAGAAACTCGATTGGAGTACTAATGAAAATAGAACAGGCAAGATGCAGAGGAAAGTAGGCACTGCAGTATTTTTTAAGAATTTAGGCATGGTACTACTTTTGTAATAGCTAAAATTACAAATCTCAATGAGAAAAAAGTTAATTCTGAGAAAACCACCACAAGAAGCACAGCATTATAACATTAAAATATTTACACAATCATATAGCTACGCTGAAGTCCTTTTTTATTCACTACCCTGAAAAATTGCAAATGAATATGCTAGATTGTGACTGTGGAACAATGAGGGTTAAGAGAACAAGACAAGCATACAAAACTTATCTGGTTATAATGACAGATAACAACAAAGAATATAATTTTTATATTTTGAAGGCAATATTTGTATTTCCCTGGGTTATTGAATAGTGCCTCTTTATGCATACTCATTATGAGAATGGTAAAATAAAATAAGTTTCAAGGCACTCTCAGAGGATGTGGTGAAGAAAGCCACTTGACAGCCAGGATACCTCACAATTTATGTTATTTGTCAATAATATTTCAGTTCACAGACTGTTTCAAGTGACAAAAAATAGAGAACTATTCTGCCAGTCTTCTTATTTGAGCATAACCTCCCCATAAGCAACCTCTTCTGCTGGGGAAAGATGAAATAACGTAGAAAAAAAGAATCCAAGAAAAGCCCAAGGATTTTAAACTAATAAGGTTCACAAAAACAAGAACAGAGGTTGAGAAAATCGTTGACATCTGTCTCCTTCAATTCATTGTAATTATTAAGTAGGTAGAATCCTAAGCACAGGTAGAAAAAATTCAGGATTGAGAGATCAGTTTGTGTGCTCATTTAAATATTTAAGAATCTTTTTTTCAATGCCTCATAGGTTCACTGACTAGCAGCCATAAAGAGGGATGACCCTCCAGCACATTTTAGTTAGGCTTGGTCTTTGTCCTGCTTCTCTTTCTTGCAGCTATTAATTGATAAGGGGATGTTTGCTGATTTGATGCTACCCATATTTTCATCTGCAGTCTGTCTTCAAATGGTTCTTAAACTCCTATCTTTGGGTACAACTTCTTTCCCTCCATTTCTTCTTAATCTAGCCCCCAGACAACTAGCACACTGTGGCTAACAGTGCAAACTCTGGAATTAGGTACCTGGATCTAAGTGCTGGATGTTCCACTCAATTTACTGTGAGACTCTGACAGAGCAAGATAATTCGACTCTCAAGGTCTCGATTTCCCCATCTGTAAAATGAGGACAAGAATAGTATCTACCTGAGGGTTATGTATTGAGTTCAATGACCTAAAGAAAATGCAGTGGAAAAGCTCCTGGCTTGTGAATAGAATTAAGTGAACACTATCTTTTCTGTCAATATCACTCCTTCATGCTGATTCTACCATCATTTCTGAACTTCTTATTCACCCTTTGTTACTTCCCACTGTCTTTCCATCTTCCAATCAGTTGTTGTATCCCTCGTATTCTGCTTTTGAAACACTTCAAATTAAACCTTCCTCTCCATTTCTGTTTCTCTCACTGTAGCCTGTTCCCAATGCTTATGGAAGCAAGAATACAAATGGAAGCCCAGCTATCTTCTTTCTAAATTTTTAAAAAGTATAAAGCAAACTATCAGCTGTTAAATAAAATATGTTCTACCCTCCTACCTTTAAAAATACCTTCCTAATGACCAAGAAAGTCAAGTTTAAATTTAGAACCTAAAACTCCACAGGGCTATAGGACAGAAAGTCACAGTAAAAGGAAAATTGGTGCCTAGACTCTGGCCCCAGAACCTTACTGCAGCCATGACCCACCTCCTTCCCCAACTCAGAACCTCTGGATTTTCTTCCAATTGCCCTCTCCTAAATGATGCCTGTGCAAATCTTACATATCCATCAAGGACATTTCAAACATTTCCTTCTCCAAATTTTCCTTGAGCCAGGTATGATCTCATTCTACTTCAAGTATCCAAATTACTTTATTTCTATATATCTTAATGGAACTTATGGCATTCTACCTCGAATATTTATCAGTACCTTTGTATTTGTTTTCCTGTTCTATTAGATCAGAGGTTCTCCATGCTTGATGCTACCAGCATGTTAAGAATCTCCTGATGAGCTTTATAATATGTATCCCCACCCAGAACCACATACAGGTGGGATTGGGGGTCTGATATATGAGTTTTTAAATCTCTGATATTGATGCTAATATGCAGCCATCATTAATAAGAATTGTATACAATTTAAAACTCCCTGGGGGAGTGAGGTGTAGAATTTACATTTGTATTCAATACTTTGAGTTGAATTTATATTGATATGTGCTTTCTTCCCCTCCCCTTATAAAATACTCTCTGGTCTACAGGCCACACATCACTCCTACAGACACAGAAATGATTTATGAGCACTGAGGCATAATGATAGTTTTTTCTATAGAACCATATAAAAGGAGACTTACCGAAATCTAATGCAACAGTATGGATTAGGTTGTCTACATTATTATTCTGTATGGTAATCTTACTGATAACATAGTAAATTTATTAAAGGCATGGACAGTAGATTATTCCCAATACCTAGCATAGTATCTGGCACAAAGAGCAGATGAAATCAAAGTTTGATGAGTACATGAATGACTAGAAAATATGTGAACAGAAATTATAAGCTAGCATTACTTCAGAAATTATTTTAGGTATTTGGTAGCTGAAAATGACCACCACCACCACCCCAGAGATTCCCACATCTTAGTCCTAGAAGCTGTGAATACTGATTGCTTCATATAGGAAAAAAATACTTCATAGATATAATTAAAGATATTGATATGGAAAGATTATCCTGAATTATCCAGCTGGGCCCAAGATGCAATCACACCTATCCTTATACGAGGAAGGCAGAAGGGACATTTGACATACAGACATGAGCAGAAGGCAATGTGGCCAGAGAGGCAAATACCAAAGCAACACAGCCATAAACAGGAATGCCAGCAGCCACCAGAAGCCACAAGAGAAAAGGGATGTGCTCTCCCCCAGAGCCTCTGGAGGGGACATGACCCTGCTAATGCCTTGATTTCAACCCAGTGAAACTGGTTTTGAACTGCTAGCTCCCAATCTGTGAGAGAATAAATTTATATTGTTTTAAACCATCAAATTTGTGGTAAATCATTACAGGAAACTAATACAAGACAGAAAAATGATACCCAGAGAGGTAAAGTAACTTGTCCAGAGCCCCAAAATCAATTATGGCAGAGCAAGTTTTTAATAGGGACTCCTTGGATCCTCTGGTACTCTTACTCTTTCCATCTTGCTATGTTGCCTACCACATATTATGGAGCCCACAGAGATCTATAACTCTTGAATCTAAATCTGGGTACAAGATATATAACCTTACAAGATCAAAACTATGAAAAATAGTAAAATGATAAATCCCAATTGTATCAATGACATATCTGATATATCAAAAAAAAATCATTTGACAAAAATGACAAATGAAGTGTGTAGTACAAAGATACTCAGAGAAAATATTTTATTACTCCATAGGCATCATTGTATATCAGCAAATGTCCACAGGATAAGTGTGTGGGGTGGAGGGTGGTACTCATAAGAAATGCTGGTATGTCAAAAATATACTAACACACCAAAAAGGTGAAGCAAGGCAACTAAGTCATTTACTATTGGGGGTGGGCTAAAGTAGAAAGCTGGCATATAATAAAAAAGAAGCATGGCATAATTCTATTTGCTCAAAAGTGAACATTTCTCCTTGAGAAGGAATCAAAACTGAACATCTGATTGGACTGGGAAGTGATGGTTTTAGGCATCAGTCTTATCAGTGGAGAAAGATTTACAGACACCAGATTCTCCAGTGACATTCACTGTATCGAGGAGGGAAAAAAAAGCAACTTCATATGTGATTATACTAAATGAATGCTTGATGTGAGTGGCTCTTTCTTACAATTATACCTTTACATACCACTAAAGCAAATTCATGACATATTTTCCAAATGAGGAAACTAGGACAAAGGGAGAGTTAGTGAATGGCACATAAAAGATAGGTGTTTTCAGAGCCTGTGCTTAAGTCCTTGCGTTTATACTAATTTGTATAACTTTGCTTAATAGATAAATAGATAAAGTAACAAAAATATCCCAAGCAAAGAGATATGGGATTCTTTAGACCCAATGAGTATGAATTTTTTTCCACAGGGGTAGAGAGTAGAGAATGGTCAGGAAGTTGACAGCATCAGAAGCAAAAAATGATCAAAACCTCTTTACCCTATATATTGGTTAAGAACATATGACCACAACAGGATATAAGCATTTCCTTAATGATCCTGCAGTTATAACAAGCAAAATAAACAATCCAGCCTTAACATGTCGCTACTCCCTAAGGACCTCAGCTTCCCCTTGTAGTTTAAGAATTAGTCACTCATTTAGATTGGGACAAGTCCCTACAGATTCAGGGAGTTTGTGATCAACTAATGGGTTGTGGCGTTATTGTCAAAGGATGTTACCCCACAGGAGGCTGGACCATTGCATCATTCAGGGTAAGACAGATTTGTTAGTGTGTGACAAACAAAGTCTACCCAAAGAGGCTCCCAAGAGCTCTGGGTGAACGACATAGATTGCTTGTCTCTTCCTCATCTGTTCTTCCCATTATCCTTAGAAACATGAATTTCTTGGGCAGATGCAAAAATAACCTCATCTAACTAGATATAATCCAATATAAGGGATCACATCAAATGCCACACTACAACATTGTCAAGCAATAAATAAAGCCCAAAATATATATTTTTCAATGGAAACGCACAAGAAAGTGTAAGATCCTAACTTGATCTTTATGAAGACTTCAATTATTACATTAAAGTGTTTATAAATTAGTCATTTGAAGTAAGAGGAATTAAAAATATAGAGAGATTGGAAAGTTATCAATTTTAAGCCATCTTTCCTTTTTACATATTTTTACCAAAGGTCCTCAGAAATCTAACATATAAAAAAGTTACCATTAACACAGTAAGCAAAAAATTGCATTAATTTTTCAAAGTTTAAAGAATGCCGGACCTACGGATTCTAAACTAACATAAAATAACTTCCTGCTTACCCACTACTCAAAATCCTTTTACTTTTTCCACTATTCTTAGCTATGGTGTATATCTGTTGTGAGAGGGAAGTGGCTTAGAAGAATTGGAACAGGGAGAAGTCCAGGTTTATAAAAATAGAAGGGTCTGCTTCTATTACTGTGTTAGATAAAACAGCTCCCAACTTGGCAAATTTTCCACACTGAAGAAACTCAATAGAAGCCCACAGGTTTTGCAATCAATGACCACTCTATTGTAATGTTCAAGGCATAGATAAGAAACCTCACAAAGGGGGAAAACATTTCAATGGGTAGTACTAAATGGAGACAAAAGAATGATATTTGTCACTCAGAAGATGTGAATAAAGAACAGAGAGTCAACAAATGAGTAAATAATAGAAAATCAGAGGAAGGGCCATGATTCACAACAGAGAGGAAGTAACTTGGTTTTGCTTAGGTATCTTCAACTTCCTTCTCCAAGCACCATCATCACTATCATCAGTCCCTTCCCAGGGTGTCTTTTCATTCTTCATTTATTTGGCTCCTTTAATGTGCTAGGCAATTTGTTACTCACCTAAGCGAGAAACCATAAATAAAATGGTTAAGTGAGTCCTTTATATTTCCCCCCAAAAAAAGGGAGCTTAAGAAGACATGCTTTGCCCTCCGAAATCTCAGGGTATCTGAGGAAGACGAACCCCAACACTGAGAGATGAATTGATAGAAGTAATAAATGTCAGGGTCACCCAGAAACACCTCACAGAAGAATGGAGTCAGGGCAAGGTCTTGTAGGAACACTTCCAGAAGTGAGGAAGGTACATTGAGAGATCTGCAGGTAGAAAATCTGGACCTAGGGATGGCACAGAGCTCGGTGTGCTGAACAGAACAGGATCCACTGAGGAGAAAAAGGAAGACAAATTCAAAAGGGCACAGAATCCTCATGTGCCTTAGAAGTAATAGTCGCTGAGAGTGGAAGATGGCGGCGGGGAATGAGTGAGCTGCTCTGTGCTCCTCGCCACCGCCGCCGCAGCGTATGTTGCTGCTTCTTAAAAGAAGAAGTAAAGATCATCAAAGGACTTCTGTCGACAAGGATTCAGCACCGTGTCAAGAAAAGGGCCTAGATGGAGTGAATCCGCCACGACTTCAGCAAGAGCAGTAAGGCTGCAGCCCCCGAGCTGCCGGGCTCCCTGGGCCCCTTCTCACTCCCCTCTCCGCCTCTCCGCTTCGCTTCTCCCCCGCCATCTCTCCTCCCACGCTCACTCCCTAAATCTAGATCTCAATCTCTTTCCCCCACCCCACCCGCTCTCTCGCGTGCCCAGTACCCAGCCTGCGCGGGGCCCCGAGGCGCTGCCTCCCCTCCCCCAGCCCGCACCCCCTCCACGGGGGTCCCGAAGGCCACAGCTTTGCCGCCACCGCCGCTGCCGCCGCTGCAGCCACCGCCGCTGCCGCCACCGCTTTCCACGGAGCACCTTAGAACAGACTCTTAACCGAGTAAAATGGAACAGCTGATGAGATGAGTGACAATTTAAAATCTAAATGATCCAACATGGCGGCGGACGCGGAGAGATCAAGTCTCTAACCCCTTCAGGACGCGGAGAGATCAAGTCTCTAACCCCTTCAGCTGCACGGGCATAGGGAGAAGGAAACTGTCAAAATACTGTTCGCTCAGGACCACTAGGCACGGTTGAGCTGAAGTGGACCCCGGGCGAACGGTCTAGCCTTCTCAGAACACACCGAGCCCGAATTGGCTGCATTCTAGCTCAGGTTCGCCTGCTTCATGGACTCAACACTAATGATCCCGCTGAAATAACTAGTAGGCCCGCCTGAACTCAAAGAGGTAAAAGCCAACTGAGCACCACAGCCAGACCCAGGGAATCAGGAGTGACGCAGGACTAGCGGTGCAGGACTCCCAGCTATTGCTATCACCAGTGCTGACAACAGGTCCCTTGCACCAGCTATCAGGGGAGTTGCTGCTACCTGAGGGCAAATAAATTCGCTGGGGGCCCTCAGCCCCAAGCCCTACAAACTTAGGGTCTGAGGGAGGCAAACAGAAAGGGTGTGCCCAGGCACCCATGAAAACAGGGCTCCCAGGAGCAGCAGACCTGGCGTGTAGTCAGTATTGTGGTGAGTGTCACAGGTGAGCGGGGCCTGGCTTGAGGAACCACAAGAGAAGGCCCTAGGCACTCAGGATTAGAGACCCACACAGTCTGGGAAGAAGAGCTGAGGCACAGTGATTGGTTCCCACCTATCAAGAAGAAAAGCCTGGCCCAGTGGGCATAGCTCCACCAACTGGATGAGAAGTTAATCGAGCTATATGACTGCATTTATTAATATTATTATTTTTTTTAATGATTATTATTAGTATTTTTTTAATTTTATTTTCACTTTTTGTTGTTGATGTAGTTGTTGTTCTTTAACGCTCCTATTAATGGTTTCATTTTTTTAAATTCTTTTTATTTTATTAGTATTACTATTATTTTTTAAACTTTAATTTCCATTTTTTTACTATCATTATAAAATTTTTTCTTTTTTTCTTTTTTTTTTGTTGTTGGTTTTAAATTTTTATTTTTTTTATTTATTTTTTTTTTATTTTTTTTTTTCGTTTCTTCTTTCTTTTCACTTTTTTTTTCTTTTGTCTTCTCACTTCTTTCAATTTTCCTATTCCACCTTCCTTGAATTCTACCTGCCTACACTCATTCTCTTTAGTGACTTCTTCCCTCCCCTTCTAATATCTCTCCTCCCCAGAATCACACTAATTGGAGGAGGATCACAGCCACTACCTGCCCTGAAAGGGTGACTTTTCAACTATACAAGAGCAATATAATTAAATAGAGGGGGAAAATATCAAAGACACAACAATTTCACCAAGCAGAAAGAAACGCCAGAAGTATGAAACGACAAGGAAAGAAAGGACCACAGGCAATGCAGGTCAACTCAACTTTAGAAGAGGTAATAGCTGCAACAGATGGAATGTCAGATAGAGAGCTCAGGACATACATGCTTCAGATGATCTGGAGTCTCAAGGAAGACATGAGACAGCAAAATCAGACAATGAAAGATCATATTGACAAACAAATCCAGGAAATAAAAGATCAATTTCACAGGGAGATAGAGGTAATAAAAAACAAACAAATAGAAATACTAGAGATGCAGGAATCAATAAACCAACTTAAAAACTCAATTGAGAATACTACCAGCAGAGTTGATCACTTAGAAGATAGAACATCAGACAATGAAGACAGAATATTTCAACTTGAAAAGAACATAGATAGCTCAGCAAGTCTACTAAGAAACCATGAGCAGAACATTCAAGAACTATGGGATAATATCAAAAGACCAAACTTAAGAGTCATTGGGATACAGGAAGGCACAGAGCTCCAAACCAAAGGATTAAGCAATCTTTTCAGTGAAATAATACAAGAAAACTTCCCAGACTTGAAGAATGAGACAGAATCCCAAATCCTAGAAGCCTACAGGACGCCGAATGTGCAAAATCATAAGAGATCCACACCTAGACACATTATAATGAAGATGTCCAACATACAGAATAAGGAGAGAATTTTAAAAGCTACAAGGGAAAGGAAGCAGATTACATTTAGGGGTAAACCAATCAGGATAACAGCTGATCTCTCAACACAGACTCTAAAAGCTAGAAGATCCTGGAATAACATATTTCAAACGCTTAAAGAAAATGGATTCCAACCAAGAATCGTGTATCCGGCGAAATTAAGCTTCAGATTAGAAGATGAAATGAAAACCTTCCACAATAAAGAAAAGTTAAAAGAATTCGCAGCTAGAAAACCATCTCTTCAAAAAATCCTTGGCAAAACATTACAGGAAGAGGAAATGGAAAATAACATTGATAACCAACAATGGGAGGTAGGACAGTAAAGGGGGGAAAGTAGTCAAAGAGGATAACAAATCAGGTATAGTAACATCAATAAACAAATATGGATAGAAGAACAAACCATATCTCAATAATAACCCTAAATGTTAATGGCTTAAACTCACCAATTAAGAGACACAGGCTAGTAGAATGGATCACAAAACAAGACCCAACAATATGCTGTCTACAGGAGACGCATTTGATAGGAAAAGATGTACATAGACTGAAGGTGAAAGGTTGGGAAAAATCATATCACTCATATGGACCACGGAAACAAGCAGGAGTGTCCATACTCATATCTAATAAAATAGATTTCAAGCCAAAGCTAATCAAAAGGGATAAAGAAGGACACTTCATACTGCTCAAGGGAACCATATACCAACAAGACATAACAATCATAAATATATATGCCCCAAATAATGGTGCAGCCGTGTTTATCAAGCAAACTCTTCTCAAGTTCAAGAGTCTAATAGACCACCATACAATAATCATGGGAGACTTCAACACACCTCTCTCACCACTGGACAGATCTTCCAAACAAAAGTTAAATAAGGAAACTATAGAACTCAATAACACAATTAACAACCTAGACTTAATTGACATATATAGACTATACCACCCAACATCAAGTTGCTACACTTTTTTCTCAGCAGCACATGGAACCTTCTCAAAAATAGACCATATACTATGTCACAGGGCAACTCTTAGACAATACAAAGAGGTAGAGATAATACCATGCATCTTGTCTGATCATAATGGAATGAAACTGAAAATCAATGATAAAAGAAGAAAGGAAAAATCAAGCATCACCTGGAGAATGAACAATAGGTTGCTGAGTGATCAATGGGTTTTAGAAGACATCAAGGAGGAAATTAAAAAATTCCTAGAGTTAAATGAAAACACAGACACAACATATCGGAATCTATGGGACACATTGAAAGCAGTTCTAAGAGGAAAATTCATTGCTTGGAGTTCATTCCTCAAAAAAAGAAAAAACCAACAAATAAATGATCTCATACTTCATCTCAAAATCCTAGAAAAAGAAGAGCAAAACAACAGCAAAAGAAGTAGAAGGCAAGAAATAATTAAAATCAGAGCTGAAATTAATGAAATTGAAACAAAAGAAACAATTGAAAAAATTGACAAAACTAAAAGCTGGTTCTTTGAAAAAATAAATAAAATTGACAGACCCTTAGCCATGCTAACGAAGAGAAGAAGAGAGAGAACCCAAATTACTAGCATACGGGATGAAAAAGGCAATATCACAACAGACACTTCAGAAATACAGAAGATAATAAGAAAGTACTTTGAATCCTTATATTCCAATAAAATAGAAGATAGTGAAGGCATAGATAAATTCCTTGAGTCTTATGATCTGCCCAGATTGAGCCAGGAGGATATAGACAACCTAAACAGACCAATAACAATAGAGGAAATAGAAGAAACCATCAAAAGACTACCAACTAAGAAAAGCCCAGGACCGGATGGGTATACAGCAGAGTTTTACAAAACCTTTAAAGAGGAGCTAACACCAATACTTTTCAAGCTATTTCAGGAAATAGAAAAAGAGGGAGAACTTCCAAATTCATTCTACGAGGCCAACATCACCCTGATTCCGAAACCAGACAAAGACACTTCAAAGAAAGAAAACTACAGACCAATATCTCTAATGAACCTTGATGCAAAAATCCTCAATAAAATTCTGGCGAATCGGATTCAAATACATATCAAAAAAATTATACACCATGATCAAGTAGGATTCATCCCTGGTATGCAAGGTTGGTTCAATATACGGAAATCAATAAATGTTATCCACCACATCAATAGACTTAAAAACAAGAACCATATGATCATCTCGATAGATGCAGAAAAAGCTTTCGACAAAGTACAGCATCCCTTTATGTTCAAAACTCTAGAAAAATTAGGGATAACTGGATCATACCTCAACATTGTAAAAGCAATCTATGATAAGCCACAAGCCAGCATCATTCTGAATGGAGAAAAATTGAAGGCATTCCCTCTAAGATCTGGTACAAGACAGGGATGCCCTCTCTCACCACTTCTGTTCAACATAGTCCTGGAAACACTGGCCAGAGCAATTAGACAGTCAAAAGAAATTAAAGGCATAAAAATAGGAAAAGAAGAACTTAAATTATCACTATTTGCAGATGATATGATTCTATACCTAGCAGACCCAAAAGGGTCCACAAAGAAGCTATTAGAGCTAATAAATGAATTCAGCAAAGTGGCAGGATATAAGATCAACACGCATAAATCAAAGGCATTCCTGTATATGAGCGACAAATCCTCTGAAACGGAAATGAGGACAACTACTCCATTCACAATATCCCCCAAAAAAATAAAATACTTGGGAATCAACCTAACAAAAGAGGTGAAAGATTTATACAATGAAAATTACAGAACCCTAAAGAAAGACATAGAAGAAGACCTTAGAAGATGGAAAAATATACCCTGCTCATGGATAGGCAGAACTAACATCATCAAAATGGCGATATTACCAAAAGTCCTATATAAGTTCAATGCAATGCCAATCAAAATCCCAACAGCATATCTTATAGAAATCGATAAAAGAATCATGAAATTCATATGGAATAATAAAAGACCCAGAATAGCAAAAACAATACTAAGCAGGAAGTGTGAATCAGGTGGTATAGCGATACCAGACTTCAAACTATACTACAGAGCAATAGTAACAAAAACAGCATGGTACTGGTACCAAAACAGGCGGGTGGACCAATGGTACAGAATAGAGGACACAGTAACCAATCCACAAAACTACAACTATCTTATTTTTGATAAAGGGGCTAAAAGCATGCAATGGAGGAAGGATAGCATCTTCAACAAATGGTGCTGGGAAAACTGGAAATCCATTTGCACCAAAATGAATCTGAATCCCTATCTCTCGCCGTGCACAAAAGTTAACTCAAAATGGATCAAGGAGCTTGATATTAAATCAGAGACATGGCATCTGATAGAAGAAAAAGTTGGTTATGATCTACACGCTGTGGGATCGGGCTCCAAATTCCTCAATAGGACACCCATAGCACTAGAGTTAACAAATAGAATCAACAAATGGGACTTACTCAAACTAAAAAGTTTTTTCTCAGCAAAAGAAACAATAAGAGAGATAAACAGGGAGCCTACATCCTGGGAACAAATCTTTACTCCACACACTTCAGATAGAGCCCTAATAACCAGAATATACAAAGAACTCAAAAAATTAGACAATAAGATAACAAATAACCCAATCAATAAATGGGCCAAGGACCTGAACAGACACTTCTCAGAGGAGGACATACAATCAATCAACACGTACATGAAAAATGCTCACCATCGCTAGCAGTCAGAGAAATGCAAATCAAAACTACCCTAAGATACCATCTCACTCCAGCAAGACTGGCAGCCATTAGGAAGTCAAACAACAATAAGTGCTGGAGAGGATGTGGGGAAAAGGGCACTCTTGTTCATTGCTGGTGGGACTGCAAATTGGTGCAGCCAATTTGGAAAGCAGTATGGAGATTTCTCGGAAAGCTGGGAATGGAACCACCATTCGACCCAGCTATTCCCCTTCTCGGTCTATTCCCTAAAGCCCTAACAAGAGCATGCTACAGGGACACTGCTACATCGATGTTCATAGCAGCTCAATTCACGATAGCAAGACTGTGGAACCAGCCTAGATGCCCTTCAATAGATGAATGGATAAAAAAAATGTGGCATTTATATACTATGGAGTATTATTCTGCATTAAAAAATGACAAAATCATAGAATTTGGAGGGAAATGGATGGCATTAGAGCAGATTATGCTAAGTGAAGCTAGTCAATCTTTAAAAAACAAATACCAAATGACTCCTTTGATATAAGGGGAGTAAACAAGGACAGGGTAGGGACGAAGAGCTTGAGAAGAAGATTTACATTAAACAGGGATGAGAGGTGGGAGGGAAAGGGAGTGAGAAGGGAAATTGCATGGAAATGGAAGGCGATCCTCAGGGATATACAAAATGTCATACAAGAGGAAAGGAGGGGTAAGACAAGATAATACACATGGAAGAAATGATTTACAGTAGAAGGGGTAGAGAGAGAAAAGGGGAGGGGAGGGGAGGGGAGGGGAGGGGAGGGGAGGGGGGATAGTAGAGAATAGGACAGACATCAGAATACATCAGACACTAGAAAGGCAATATGTCAATCAATGGAAGGGAAACTGAAGTGATACAGCAATTTGTATACGGGGTAAAAGGGGGAGTTCATAATCCACGTGAATCAAACCGTGCAATATGATGTATTAAGAACTATGTAATGTTATGAACGACCAATAAAAAAAAAAAATAAAAAAAAAAAAAAAAAAAAAAAAAAAAAAGAAGTAATAGTCACTGACATTTCCTTAGAAAGGAAAAGGAGACTTCATCCTTATATAAAATACATGTATGAAGATGTGAATTTGGTGTTAACATACCTTATATATCATCAGAGATATGATAAATTATTGTATAATGGTGTGTTAAGAATTGTAATGAAAATAAATAAATAAATAAATAAAAAGAAAGGAAAGTGACAGGATCAGACTTAGGCAAAAGGAGGATCCATCTCATAGTCAAAAACAGAATTCAAAAATACCATAAAACCCAGAGACAGAGCCAGTCCTTTTCTGGTAACTAAGTACTAAGTACTAAGAGTACTCAGCCAATATCCCTTTCTTTTCTCCCTTTGTCCTCATATATTTCATTTTTTAAAATTTAGGAGATGAAACTCAAGTCCTATGTAGAGTTAGGCGACATAAAAGAAAAATAAAGAAAATTAAGAAAGGTAAGAAGGCAGATGGGTAAGCAGATTATCAGTTCTCCCAACAGAAGGGGAAATGAACTCCACTTTGACATACATTATTGAAATTTAGAGATTCAATAGTACACATTATCTAACATAAGTCATGGTATGCATTATTTTTCCTCTTTTTTATCGTATTTATTTATTTTTTAAATATACGACAACAGTGGAATGCATTACAATCCTTATTACACATATACAGCACAATTTTTCGTAACTCTGTATATAAAGTATACTTTATATATTTTTCCTCTTTCTACAATTGGCCTTCCAAATTTTTATACTAATTTCTAGGTCTTTTCACAAACATACCATGAACCTTTAAAAGTCTTCTTTTCAATTTATTTTTTCACTGTGAATGTAAAACCAAAATGATACATTCAATCCTCCTTTCATTTAAAAATAAAGCATGATAATATAGGCATTAAGCACAAAGATATTGATACATTCAAACATAACAAAAAATTAGTCAAAAGAATCTTCATATTTAGAAACTTTCATTCTCTTAAAATAGTTTTGAAAATAACTCTAAATGTATTTCAATGTAACATATAATGAGAGGAGTAGGATTTTTGAAGATCTCAAAATCACCAGATTTATCATTTATTTCAACAGACTATATACCCTGGACGGATATAACATGACCCAAAATATCCACGTCCATGAACACTTTAGGCAAATACCTAGACTCCCAGTGACAAACCAAACAGGTAACCATAATAATTTGAAATAATTTTTTCATATCATATAGAAATTTAAAAGAAGTATTCAGGATAAAGTTCCAGCTGTTCGTGTAACTACAGCAATCATGAATCTCTAGAAAGTACTGTAAATCTTAAGATCAGATAAACACAGGTGAGGTGAAGTAGCCTTTCCATCAACAGTAGACCTGCAGGTGTTGCCACCTTACATTTCTCCAGAATCAAAAATTCATGGGTAATTTTTCTTAATAATTTGTCATTTCAACATTTGACCTTGATTTCTGAAGAACACATTCTTCAAAGAGCAAAAGACAATGGTGAGTGCCCACATAGGTACCATTATGATTACCTCTAACCGGACTCTCAGACTTAGGAGAAAAGGTTAATTACCCAATTATATCTGAAGAGCAGTCATCTATCTTAAGAGGAAAGAGCCTTATATTACTAAATGCCAGAAACTTGTCATGAGAAAAGATTTCAAATAATTTCATAGGCTCAGAGTTTCACCATTTCCTATAAATTTATATAAGATTTTAAAAGAAAACCCACTAACAGTTTAGTCATGAGCCTTTCATTTTGGATACCACAGTATCTCCAAATCAACACATAAGCAACCGATATAAAACGAATTAATCACAATTTGCAAGGACAGGCATGGTAAAAATCAAAACCACAAAAATGCCTCAGTTCTGGAAACTCAGAATGTTGCAAATCTAAATATCAAAGACAAAGAACCAAGAGAACAAAGGAGGGAGGAAAGACAAGTGGAAGAAATGCAAGAAATTAAAAAGAACACAAGTATTTTGCTCATAAAAGAGATCTATGTGCTTACTTAGAACTTACTATCTTACCACTAATTTAGCATTGTTCTAAGCTAATAAATCACAACACACACACACACACACACACACACACAGAGAGAGAGAGAGAGAGAGACAGAGAGAGAGAGAGAGAGAGAGAGAGAGAGACAGAGAGAGATTTGGAATTCAAGAACTAACCTTAAGCCCTACAGAAGAAAAAATTCTATACCTGTCCCACATAATGCTATAAACAAAAGGCTGTCCATGTGTCTTTTGCAGAGATACCAAAATCTTGCTCATTTTAAACTTTTGAAAACACATATCCTAGTATTGTTTTATGATTATGTTCATGAAAATATCAGTGAAAAACAGGCATTTATCAACCATTGTATGTTAGGACTAGATTTTTATCATAATATTTAAAACTATAAAATTATTTAAAAACATGACCCTAACATGCAATAAGCAGCAAATATGTGGCTGGGAATATAAAATTTAAAATATTTCTTTAGCCTATATGCCATTATAATTTCAAATAAGACAATATGACTTTTATGTGAATTAAGGACACATAATAATCTATATTAGATATTTTATTCACAGTGTCTGGAATAAGAACTCAAGTTTTTTAATGGCTATTTTAGCCATTAAATATTTAGCATTATTCATAAAGAAAACTTACTTAGGCAACTTTTAGAAAATGTAGCAAACTGATTTGACCTGTTCTCTTTAAAGAAACCTTTAGTTAACTTTTAAATAATTAGTTTAATCAAGAATATAGTATCTCACACACACATACACAATACAAATTTTTTTTAAACTGCCAATAAAATGTCAATCCTGAAACTGAAAAAAAGAATATAATGTAAAATATTCAATAATAAGCCACACCATATACAAATATGGTATAAAATATTCAAGATACATGTACTGCTAGAGACTGGCCAGTTCTTCACCAAATCCATTTCCACCTCTTCCTGGACTACTGCTGGACTACATTTCCCAGCCTCCTTTGCTTTCAGGTGTGGCCATGTGACAAAATTCTACCCCATAAAATGTGAAGGGAAGTGATATCCCTATGGAAACTTCCCACAAACAACCCATTTCTTCCATTTCCCTTCCAACAGTTCGATGAAAACAGATGCACATTCACTTTGGAATTCATGAATTGAAGAAATAAGAGCCACAAGCTGGAAGCTACATGAGGTCCTGGAAAGCCAGAGAAAAAGAACAGCCCATCACTCAGGATAACCCTTTTACTTTATTTGAGAGAAAGGACCTTGCTTTCTGTTTGAACTATATTATGGGGTTTGTTTGTAGTGTTATAATAATGGAAACAATGAGAAATCTACAAATTGAATTACCCACAAAAATTAATTTAATTGTGAAAAGCAAATCTGAGAATACATAAAATGTGCAAAATATATACTGAACATTTTGGGAAAAGGTTTGCCCCTCAGGAATTGAAGAATGAATACAAGAATGAATAAAATTAGTTCTATGGTTAATATTTTGAACGTAAATATCAAACAGAGAAGTTCAGAAATAGCAAAAAAATAAAAAATAAAAACAAATAACTGTGAAGTTAAAAGTAGAAAAGAAAATCCAAAGCAATAATTAATAAATTTATTTCCCATTATTACTATACCCCGTGTTCAAATTCAGTCATAATAAACTTCACAGGCCTAATTTATTATTCTGGAATATTTTTCTTCAGTACTCTCTGAAAGAGATAACTGGCCAGAAGCCTGACATGATTTAGTTCTATAAAGCTTCTTGTGTTGCGATTTGACTTGTATTTCACTACAAAACCAAGTGATCATATTCATCCATAGGGAAACCATAACCTACATGATTTGTTCTAGGACTCTGTTTCATTTAACATCCATTTTTTTATGGTAAAATGTTGTGAGCAAACTGAAGAAAAAAATACCCAATTGAACGTTATGATATTTGTTTGTAGCTTTGTCCTGGTTTTAGTTTCCTACTTAATGACTAAATGGCACCACAGTGGGTAATGCACTGGAGTAAAAGTGGTGAATCATTAAAGAGTTCGTAAATTTTAAAAACAGGGGCAGGCCTTCTGGGTCCCATATGCTTCCAGAAAACCCGATGTTGTGCTGTATTAATTGAACCGTGAAGCTTTTATTAGTTCTCTTTAAAAATGCTTGCAGTGGAGCTTTTATTAATGTTTGCCCTCAAATTGTTTATACTACTTAGCATTTCCATGACAATTTATATTTCAAAGAACTTTTTGATCATTAGTTAAACTTATTCTACATTTATATAAGAGAATTCAGCTGTTTAGCAAAACAGAGGCATGAAAGGAAATCCCTTAACTAATTTTTTGCCCACCATTTGCCAATGAAAAAATGAACAGATCTTGCTACAAACTTAAGGCTTTTATAAACAGCCTGATTCTCTCACTTCATATGAGTACAATCATTGTTATAAGTGATCCCACAACTGTGAAGAGAAAGGAAAGTTTTATACAGTAAGCTTTAAAAAACGAATACAATAGAATCTTGCAACACAGCTACAACCACTCTACCTTCCAAACTTACCTAAAATGCTACAAGGGCCAAAGCACTGCACAGCTCTAAAGGGCATCATGCACACTGAGAGTTAGACTTGGAAAATTCCTCTGGATGCATTTTTAACCAAATTACAACATGGAAATTAGACTCATTAAAATTAAGATCATACTGAAATAATTTTAAGGTCAATGCAGTCTAATTACTTACTTTTAAAAGGGTTCAGGCTCCAATCATGCTTTCTAAAATCATGGAATCATACTAAAAAGCTGCCTTAGGTTAAAAGAGGTTTAAACTTCTTTTGAAGAAAAAATAATGCACTATAAACATCTTTTTTGTCTATCTCCCCATCAAACCAGAATGGCTTACATAGCAGAGAATACCTGTAAACCCCCTGGGTTTTCCCCACAAATTATTGCCTCCTCTAGGTTTCAACAGTATTTTAGGTATTGTACTTATTTATTATCAGAAAAAAAAATGACATAATTATGAAGTCTTAACTCACAGGACAGAAACTTCTATCTCGAATAGGAAACAGGATTTAATGACGTATGTTTTGTTTTCATAGAGTCTCAAAATGAGAAACTCTAGTGCTACTAGTCAGATTAAGTTTATGTGCAATTTGCCAAGGGTAGGGAAGAGCACTAAAATGGATTAAATAATTACCTAGTACCTAACTCCCCCTTCCCTCCAGGACTATAGCACAAGACTTTTTAGGGAAAGAGGCTGGGAATCAGCCCCAGGTGATTTTTATTATCTGACATATTTGGGAAAAACTAAATTAAAGGAGCCCCCAAATCTTCCCTTCTGAGATCTGGAAATTCTGATAAAAGTAAATTACTAGAGTTACTATCCATATCAAGTAAATGAGGTTTTAGGCCTAGATTTATTAAAATAACTCATGACACTGAATGGACCAAAATATTAACATTTCTGTATCTCCTTTTAAATGGTTTTGACAATAAGGTTGACCAAATATTAGTATTCTTTGTGTTCCTCTTGGGTAATACACTGCCTGGCATAAAACAGACATTTGGTAAGTTCTGAATGAATGAACAGCTCAACTGCAACAGTTAGCTGTCAATCATATCCAGACAGTCTTCCCTCCATTCAGGCTTTTCAATGCCAAAAAGAATACCCAACACTAACTTAGAACATTATTGAAGCAGCGAGATTAAAACAAAAACCAATAAATTCTATATACAAAAATCAGCACTTATTATTTGACTGAAAATGTGATCAAGACAGTAACAGCATGTACTTAACATCAATTGTATTTGAATATGGACAGAGAAAACATTTCTGAGAATAGTTTCAATACATGTAGAATATAAGAATTCACACTATCCCAGAGCCAGTTTTCGAAGAAAACATAAACAGGATGAATTACTAGCTATTAAAGAATTTCTGGAACTACTGGAGTGAGTCTATTTTTCTTTCTGGTGCATGATAACTCCTGGGAGCCATTTGTGGAACAACAGCAAAATAAATGGATGGTGATTGCATAAGACCAATTTCATTATCTTTTTAGATAGTTTTTTGAAAAAAAGGAGATACGTAAGAAAAACACTTTTTCAAGTCAAACAATCAAGTTATATTTCACTAGTGGAATATATATAACTCTACAAGATACAGGCTGATAACAGCAAAATATTTTTATGGATGAGTGAAGAATATTTTCCTTAATGCACACAAAGTGTATTTCAGGCCCTGATCACAGTTTATTACCTGCAATAAATAGAAAATTTCCACCCATCTGGCCATTTGATATGACATTTCTCAATTTCACATTTCATTCATGAAAACTTCTTGGAATTAACTGAAACTTCTAAACAATATTGTTCTGAACCAAGCAGGATAATATATAAGAAAAAGAGTCAAAGAAATGTCAGTGACCCTAAAATCTAATGATCTTCATTCAATTGTTTTATCATTTATCGTCCACATTTTCCCTTCTCCTAACTGAGCAATTAACTATGACTGGCAAGAACATTCTCTTTAAAATAGCAGCCTCAAATTTAATTTTCATACTTTAAATCAGTTTTCTGGGGTCAGGGTATGCCAACTCCAATTGCCAAATATTACCACAAGAAAATAATATTTGGCCATGGTGGTCTAAATGAAATGCCTCTTTTAACTATGCAAGTTTGAAACAATAAATTTACATAAAAATATATACACATATATTTGAGTGTTCTCTATATATACATACATATATGTATATATATTTCAGACATTATTTTTTAAATATTTTTTTAGTTGTTGATAGAACTTTGTTTTATTTATTTATATGTGGTGCTGAGAATCGAACCCAGTGCCTCACACATGCCAGGCAAGTGCATTACTGCTGAGCCACAGCCACAGCCCCTCAGACATTAATTTAAGTTCATCTCAATAGAAAAAATAGTAATACAATTATAATTATAGCAAGCAAAACAGTTCACACGACACACTTCAACAAAGCTCTGCAAGGGACAGAGAGGGAGGGAGGAAGGAAGGAGGGGAGGTTAGACCCATGATCCCCAGAGTGTGGTCTCCGGGCAGCAAGAGCATCATCACCTTGGGGAATTTGTAAAAATCATGATTTTTGTCCCCATCCAGAACTATTAACTCAAAAACCACTGATGTGGGGCTTATCTTCACAAGCTCTCCAAGTGATGCTAATACATGCTAAAGTTTGAGAACCACAGGGCTATATAAGGACTCAAATACAAAAGGCCTTGGTAACTCTTCATCTTCTTAACCAGATGACGTAATGCCAATTATAAATCATGGTGTGACTAATGACTCTGGGATATATTCACTATATCCTTTAGAATCAACAAGCACAGTTATACTTCCCTATAACTTCCAGTTCCAAATTCAACATACAAGTTGGAGGTCTGTTGGAAATGTGAAGAAAAGCTGATGAGTCAGTGGAATTCCAAAATAGCTAATCTAGGTGCAGCTCTCCAGAGAGTGAAAATTTTGGCCAGAGGTTTCCCTTTTTGAGCCCTGAATACAATGTTATGTAAGCTTTGACCTAGAGAGTTGGATAAGTGAAGGACAACATGCTGAAGAATCCTTCTATAATGAACCAAACAAAAAACTCAATTTTAACAATTTGTCTGTGACTGTGGTGTTTGACCCTTCTCCATCATTCTCAAAACTTGGGTTGCATTTGTTCAAAAAGTCACATTTTAGTTTGGATATGAGGTATTCCCCAAAACTCCCGTGTTAATACAGAAATATTCCTAGGTATGAAACTACAAATTGGTGCAACCACTCTGGAAAACAATATTGAGATTCCTCAGAAAACTTGAAACGAAACCACCATTTGACCCAGTTTCTCACTCCTCACTATATTCCCAAAGGACTCAAAATCTGCATACTACAGTGATACGACCTCATCTATGTTTATAGCAGCTCAATTTACAATAGCTAAGCTATGGAACCCACCTAGATGCCTTTCAACAGATGAATAGATTAAAAAATGTGGCATCTATACACAATGGAATGTTACACATAAAGAAGAATGAAATTATGGCATTTGCTTGTAAATGGATGGAACTGGAGACTATCATACTAAGTGAAATAAGCCAACCCCAAAAAACCAAAGGCCAAATGTTGTCTCTGATCTGTGGATGCTGACTCACAACAAGTAGGGATGGGGAAGTAGGGGGAGGAGTGGAGGTTCACCAGATTGGACAGGGGGAAGTGGAGGGAAGGGTGGGGGGATGGAAATGAGAAAAACAGTAGAATGAATTGGACATAACTTTGCGGTGTTCATATATGAATACACAAGTAGTGTAACTCCAGATCATGTGCAACCACAACAATGGGAAGTTATACTCCATGTATGTATGATATGTCAAAATACATTCTACTGTCATGTATAACTAAAAAGAACAAATAATTTTTAAAGAAAATAAATTTCTGAAGACTAAAAAAAAGGAAACAAATTTTCCAAAGTAAAATGATTGAATTATGAGAGCTGTGACCTAAATCAGTCCATCCAAGTTTTAATAACCTAACTAGTTTAGGTTATTAAATTGTAGGCAGGTGGGGCATGGCTGGAGGAGGTGGCTCACTGGGGCATGCCTGTGCCCCTTCCCCTTTCTATCTCTGCTTCCTGGATGCCATGAACCGAACAGCTTTCCTCTACTGTTCCCTTCTGCCATGATATTCTACCTCACCTTAGATCCAAAACAATGGAGTTGGCCCACATAAACTAAACCTCTGAAACCATGAGCCAAAATAAACTTTTCCTTCTCTAAGTTGTTCTTGTTGGGTATTTTGGTCACAGCTATGAAAAGCCAACACAGTTACCCTGCTCCTGGAGGAATGGGTGTTGGCGCTACTGATCACAGCACTACGTGAGCCTCACATATCACTCTTGACTCTGAGGAAGCAGGTGTTGAGATTATAATTAAATATGTATATAGGAAACAGGAGCAGCAGCAAAGAAGGGTGGAGAGGAAAAATATCCTTCCTGTGTGTCAAAGAGATAGAGGTGGAGTCAACCCACAAGCTGACTTCCAAACCCCACAGCATACTTTAAAAACAAACTGACACATAATAGGTCAAAGAGACGATGGGTACAAATTGGATTCCAGTATCATATTTAATATTCATAACTTCATAAGAATCAATCTGAATGTTACATTAGAAGCAAAAGAATAAAGCCCAGTTCTCAGAGAACAATACAAGTGAAAAAAAGTTGCCCAGAAAGCAAACTGGGTTAATAGAGGATTAACTATACAATGCAAAGTTCAAGATTTATTATGAACTAATCTTCATCAGAAAGAAAATGTTCCTTCATGACTTAAATTGCTTGGTTTGAAGCAACACAAAGCAATATATCTCACATGAAGCCTGTACCAGTTGAAAATGCAAAAAGACTGACCGGGCTGCACTGGTGAGCTCATCATGGGATCCAGAAGGGCTGATAGGCTAGGATGCAGTTTCACAGGCTTTCCTTCTCTGGTAGAGGCAGTCCAAGAGCCAGAGGAGAAACCTAGGATGTAAGAAAAAGACAAAGTGTAAGATACAAATTATGTCAATCACACCAAAAAAAGAAACCGATTTGGCCTTGAACCCCAACTCAGCCACAGTTGACTAGATGGATCTCTATAGCAATCACCTCAGCCTCCTCAGTCTCTAGCTATCAAAGAGAAAATGTCCCATTCCTGCTTAGAGCACAGGAATATTGTAAGCACTGAAATAATGGGTGAAGAAGAAATCTGTGGAAAAGCACTTCATATAACTAAAATGACTTTACTGTTCCCTAGCCATTATCAGAACCTTAGAGATTAAAATTATTTTTTGGCTATTTGGATATAAATCTCTCACTACACAGTATTTTAAACTCATTGCCAAATATTCACTTCTAGACGTAGGACCTGTTAGTAAAAGAAATTTTTAATGGCCTAAAAAAGGAACAAACAGTTCATACACTGTAAGAGTGGCAGAAAACTCCCATTATAATTTCCACTTCTTGAAGTCTTTTGCAATCTTGTTCCAGCTAAAAGTAGTAACAGTGGTAGTCCTTCTAGGAGTGGCACCAACAGGATGGACTCCTTGAAAGGAATTTAAGGGACTTTCTGCTTTTAATTTGAATGTACTCCCACTTATAGACACTTCAGCAGAGGAAAAGCAATAGGGAGAACATTTCCCCAACAGTTTACTGGAATGTCAGACTGTAAAAAAAGAAGAGCTTTTAAAGTTACACTCCATGAGTTTCTTACTAAAATAGTATATCCCAATTGCACTATTTTTATAGACAGATGCTGTAACTCTGAGAATTGTACATCTCTTTATCTTGAGAATCCAACATATTTATTGTGACTCGTTTTTCCATCAGTATTTTGAAAGTGTTATTACTATTTTTGCCCAAAAGTATAAAGCCAGATATAAATACATATTTTCTTTGAGGAACTATATAGCACCAAGAATATCTATAATATTTTAAATTATCTCTAAATAGAAATGTTCTATTTAGTTATTGAAACAACTCAGTAGAATCATCAGATCTAACAGGCTTCTTCTCATCCAAACTTTAGTGCTTGTTATAGGTATTGAGATTTAGTAACAATAAAAATGTACATTCTATAAATTCCCTTAAAAAATATTGATGTGCTTATTTTATTAGAATTTAAAGAATCTTAATTTAGTTCAATAAGAAATATCAATAAGAAAGCAGCATCCTCTCCATAAAGATGAAAAATTAAGAGCACAAAATCTTTTCTTTAAATTTTTTTATCAGGACATTAACATTATGACATTATAACATATTTGCTAAGTTCCTTATGTTACAAGGTTTTTTACATGTATCACTATATTTGACACTATTTTTACATGAAACACCCTAACATAATTTATATCTCAGCCCCCACCCACCACCTGACAGGTAATAAAATCAATTTGTTCTCTGCTTAATAATTAAATATAAAGATTAGATTTACTGGAATTTGACTTTATCTAAAATTAACAAATGTGGCCTTAAAATTTTGTCATTTTTATTCTTTCAGATTGTACTCTGAAATACTCCACAAATGCTCTAGATACATTTTTTTCTAGATACATTCTTGATTCTCACTCTCAGAATCTGATTTTAAATTAAGAACAACAAATAGCAAGGAATAGGAAACCTCTAGAGAATGTAAATAGAGAAGTTAAGCAGCCCTGAAAAGTACATTTCATCAAAAGCATACTCTGTTTTTTTTTTAAAAAAGTTTTTATTCTATAATGTCACTTTATACAATTAGTAACTTGTATATTTACAAATACAACTCGATTTTACAAACAATCTCCCAGAATTTAACTTCTGGTAACTTCTGCCACTTATCTCCACAAACAATATACATAACACCTGCCTGTGACATGCTGGTTTGTGGCTAGATATGCAACTACTGTGTTTTGATTTCATAGCTCCAAACTGAAGTTGTAAAGTGAATCTGAGATGGAAAAAGGAATCTGGCTTCAAAATTTCACTCTTTCTGAAATCTAGACAACTCCCTTTGCCATTTGAGTTTTCAAATAACTGTCTGATTGTGACACATTCTTCTAACATTATGAAAGTCATTATTTGAACATCTTTACAAAGAAAATTAATAGACATCTCTATGTTGATATGTATTAGTTCCTGTTTATTGTATTTCCAGCCCTAATCAAGTACAATGAACCAAAGTTATCACTACTACCACTGCACAACTGGAAATATGGTCATCTAAAGAGTTCTCCCTAAATGTTCCAGAGGATGAATCTGCAGTACGCACACGTACAGTGATGTGTGGAGGTGTCACAAGTTATAAATGCTTCCCTCTCCTGCAGGCCACAGAATCAACACACTAGCAGCCTAATTCACAAGAATCTTACATTTATTAAGATGACTTTTAACTGCTTAGAATAAAAAAGGGATCAGTGACAATGGGCAACTTATTGTCAAATTTTCCCACACTTCTTAATCCAAATGGGCTGCAAAAATTATGGACTGTTTAGAATGAAAAAGTTTTCCCCTAGTACATTTGCCATTCTTATAATAAATGAGTAATAGCAGAAGGCCTTCAAACAGGTAGATAATCCAAAAATCAATAACAAAAAATACAGATTATTTTTGAATATGAATTATCAAAGCATACATTATAAACATATCTGTTTTCAATTAATAGTTCCAATTAATTCGAATATGAGTTGCCCGTGTTACGAAAATATATAGTTACATACTGAAGAAAAATAACAGAGAAGTGAAAAGAAAACAAAACTGCTGCTATGATCTCTTGAGGTCCAGGAATGGTTATTTTGGCTCTGACTACCATTTGGACCCACAAAAGGGGGTGATCTCTCCCGACAAGGTGATCGACTCTGAAAGTAAGTTACTGCTATAACATCCTGGGACATTGCACAGAACAATCCAAGGGGGTGACCTCTTGCAGTGTCTCAACTTGCCCATGCAACCAGGAAGAATGCACTAACAGACAGCATTACTCCAGCCGACATTACATTCATTGACATCATTGTGGCAATCTTTCCATAGGTCTTTTGGCCATTTCTTACCTGCTCAACAGTAACAACACTGCACATCAGCAGAGCTTAACAAGTCACAAAGGATTTGCACTTGGGTATCTCTTCTGATCGTCACAATAACCCTTTGGAATATACCAAATAATTTGTTATTACTCCCATTCCATAGATGAGGAGTTTAAAAGGTTTGTTCATGGATCTGCATTTGGGAAATGAAAGGAATAACTTTTTGCCAGTGTTCTCTTTGTGATACACAAGGAATTATAGGCCACTCTAGGAAAGCTGTTTGAATATCAACACCCTGTCTACCTAGTCATGGCAATTCCAGTAGTGGTTCACGGATATACGGGTCTCCCTTACTAATGAAACTATCTAATCATTTAGCAGACTGAACTTTCTCACAAAAGAAAATAAATGACTCAAAAAGTTGGGATAAAAATCTACAAGTCATGTCCCAGGAGAAGCTTTCAAATTTGATTTGGACTTCATGATCTCTAAACCCAAATAATCCTTGGGGTTTTAACTATATTCTGAGTTTCATATTATATCTTTCCCCTCCACCACCACCACCACCACCCTTTTGAACAACTGCTATTATTTTGGACAGTGCTACCAATAAAGCAGAATGCTTTTGTAGTCTAGCAGCTATCAAAAACCTCATTTGTGCATCACTAATATAGCTTTCCCAGACTTAGGGCAAGTCATAATGTACAACTCAGTCTAGTCATTCATTCAGCAGCAAGTCTCTCTCTTCACAGATGGAGTCATTAGCTGTGATTCCTCTATGCAAGTGAGTTTCATAAGCTAACTCAATTTATCACACACACTGTGCAGATAGTTGATTGGTGAGATAAGTCCGCTGTGCTAATGCATTAAGCACCAGGTCCTCAGCCCCAGACTCTCTCTTATACCTCAGAACCTGAAATAGAAGCACTAGAAAATTGCTTTTAGGGCCTACTCAATGCAACAACCCTAATTGAGTAAACATAAGACACTCTGTCACCCTCGATGGAAACTTGGGATTCTATTTCATGTCTCTGTTTTGTGCTTTTCCCAAAGAAAGTGACTAAAGCCAGAGCATCTCTTTTATATCTGAGCCCCCCACCACTTTCCACTTCAACTAATATTGCTTGCTTCAAGTAATTTTTCTTGATTAGACTTCTTAATCGAGACTTCTAATCTGGCATCACTGTTTCCAGGCAATGTATGAATGAATGAATTTGCAAGTAAATAAAATCTTGTGACATAAAAACTCCTCAACTGCATTCAAATTCCTTCATAATCAGTATCCTCCCACTTCCTCTTTGCTTCTTTTCCTCACATATAACTCTTACAGTTCTAAACAATCTGTCATTGCTCCTAGCATGATGTGCAATACTATTAACTACTACCGAAGCACATGCAGTGGCTAATCAGAATAAACACATGTATGAACACTAGTATGGCTATACTGCAGCACATCAGCTATTAGTCTGATTATTCCTGTATAATATCATTCACATTCACATCTCTAGGCTTTTGTACCTCCATCAGCAAAGGATACTACCACCTACCTTAAATTCTATAAGGCATGTTCAAATGAGAATTCTTAACCAGGTACTCCAAGTAAAAGGACAGATTCTTCATCTAGATTCCTACTGTATTTCACCATATCTATATAATAACACCCTTTATGTTAGACAATAATAACACCTCCTTTATAAGTATTCTCATCCACAATAACCCAGTGTTCTTCAGCTCAGAGACTGTACTATATTCATGCCTGAAACCCCCACACCTAGCACAGAGCCTGGTGCATGGCAGGTGCACAGTGAATTCTTGATGAATGAGTAAACAAAGGGATAGAGCTAAGCCAACAAACCTGTAGTTTCCTGATTTGGGGGCAAACTCATTTATCCAATTTGTTATTATAGAATTATGCAGAATTAGAACACAGTCCTTTGATTTGATCAGATAAAGAAAGAAAAATATTCTAGAGTTCAGGCCAGGAAGAACAGTTCCAGATGGAGTGGGTACCTTCATGGATGGGTGTTAAACGTCAGGCACCTGCCAAAAAATCACCATGAATGATGTTGTCCAAACCAGGGTGATCTCCCAATCTGTTCAGGTGAAGTGATTTTTCTGATCACTGGAAGCATTCGGCTTCTCAGTTTCTTATTAATTTTTGCTTTTCTCTCTACAAGGAAATCCACATTCTTATTAGACAAGTTACACAAGCTCAAGTTTGCATCAAAATAATCGAACCACATTCATCAAGACACAAGAATAGTGGAATACGAAGATTTGTTCCCTTTAACTTCAGGAGCAGAAGCAGGATTGTTCTCATGATCCTCAGAATGTTCCTGACTATATTTATTTTGTCTAAGGAACAGGATGCTGGGGAGCCTGGAAGCTCTGATAATGGGAAAACTGATGGACACAGGCAAGAGCCACGCCAATGTTGCGATCTATGATTTAACCTTCCCTAAAGCCACAACCCAAACCTGGTGTACTAAGTCACAAACACACTGGCAAAAACTGGTGTGTCAGTTCATTTCAACTCATTCTGACCTAGGCAAGACTGTTGATTTCAGTCCCCACCTGCACTGCCAAAGTTTTGTTAACTTCACCCTTGGAGCACAGCTAAATGAAGAAGGTGAGTGACCAGAGAGGGTCCCACATTTTACATATTCTTGCTGTGCTTATATTTTAAAAGCAAATACTAAGCTCCTTTCTACGACTTTAGAAGAGCCATTTAAGCACAGGCTACATTGTAGGGTGTAATATAGAGCAGGGAATGCAGCTTGGGAGGTTAGTTATGCATACATTTTGCATATTTAAGTTAGGATTCAGTAGTCTATACTATAAATATAACTCAATGGTAACATCTAAAAATACATAACATAATCAGGAATGGTCTGCTGGATATTTCATTTCATAAGAAAAAAAAATCCTGCCAACTTACTACCTGCACTAATCAAAAGATCTTTTTGTAGTAAACCATGGCATTTAAAACACCAGGCTCAGCGCTGGGGTGCCCAGTCCCCAAGTTATATCCCAAACAGCCTCTATATAAGGAAGATCATTCCATCAAAAAGCTTTACTCCATTGATTTTATTGAATTGTCTTTGAAGGCCCCTATCTGCAACTTACTTCCTTGAACAATAGAGATTCACAGTTACCATTATCACCAATTTGAGTTTAAAAGGAGACTCATAATGCCCAGAAACTGCAGGATATACAAGGCCCCTTTTCAGTTCTTACAAAGGGGTTGTTAAAAAAAAAAAAAAAAAACCTTTGTCTAACTGTAAATACACATGACAGAAGTCCAAAATAGAATTGAGGAAAGGAAGTAATAGTGGAAGTGAAGGAACTTGTAACAGACAACCTCTGATACCTGTGCAGCAGGAGGGCTTTGTGACTCACACACTATAACCTTCCCTTCAGAAAACTGCCCCATCAAGCTTGCTTAAAAGAACCTGGCTTCCCTGGTCTACCTACTACCTCACTGGCATGGAGGCACAGGTTACCATGCGCGAGCCAAACACAAAAGACCTTTATTCATCATTGTAATTTAGAGTGGCATGGCTCTCTTTTTCAAGTTCCAATATTGTGTACATTATATAAAAAAAAAAAAGTTCTGAGATTTCTTTAATGCTGGAGCCTATCTGTTGAAGATCTGACAATACCTACCTGCAGCAAAGTGTCCCTATAAAATGTCTCACTAGCTGGGTGGTCTGGAAGTCAATTAACCTCTTTGAGTCTCAGTTGCTTAAACATGAATTATTTAACTTACCAGGTCATTGTGTGGCTTGGAGGAAATAATGTGAAGTAACCGGTAGGGAGAAAGTACTCAAAAATGCTGGCTATTATTATCATTATTATTATAGAATTGTGTTTCACTTCAGGCCAAATTCTATCCCAAGAGAAAAGTGTGACACACAGTGCCTCTGACTGGAACAGAGTCCTGCAGCACAGCTATTAATCTTTCTCACTCCATGAGGGTTACAAAAGGGATCTAATTACTAAAGCTTTTTTCCTGTCTTTCTGTTAGAAGGCAAATGTGTACTCTAAGGAAATACACTGTGCTACCTTTGCTTGTGAATATGCCATGCTTACTTTAATCTTTTACTGATGTTATCTGCATTTTTAAAATCACTTGGGTGTTGATTGCAAGGAAAACATTACAATTTTTTTAACTCAGCAAGTTAGTAACAACTATCATTTAGTAGAAATTTGAAAAGAAATATGGGATCTATTCCCCTAGTATAATACAGGTCCTTCTAGAAAGAACTTTTCTGATGTCTCAGCAGATCAACATGAGAATTGCAATAGACCCTATGGCCCCTCTTGCTATAATGGGCAGTCTTTCTCTGATCACTTTATATTCACTGTTTTATATATCACTAGTGGTCCATCCAATTTTAAGCCACCTAAGACACACCTCCAGGCATGAACATCTATGGCCCTTAGATAAAGAGATGATAACAGCAGAATTCACACACAATAAAGAAGGAAACCACAAAAAAAAGGGACTGAGGATATGGATCAGTGGTTGAGTGCTCCTGGGTTCAATCCCCAGTACCAAAAATAAATAAATAAATAAATAAATAAATAAAAAGAAGAAGAAAACCAGGATGAGTCCTGAGCCTCTGCCCCAAACGATATCCATACTATCACTGATTCTGTTTAATACCCTCTTATCTGAAACCCACTTTTTCTTTAGGCTTCTCCAGGACGTCTCCCAATTGAATAAGCCATTCCTTCATGACCTCCCTCCAAAAAAACCCACCTTTACTAATGAGCTGAACCATCTTTATGTCCTCACCCCATCCCAAACAACTCTATTTTATATCTAAAATTTATCACAATTATTTCCATCTCTCTCTAGTTATTTTCTATCCTATGCTTTTCCTTCTTCTACAGAGCTTCCTTGTGCTACCTTAGGATATATCTAAATTTCCAGAATATACTAACATCTAACAGATGAATCATTCTATTAAAAACTTGTTACTTGAACTTCACCCTACCAGTTAGTATTGACTCTTCTATTTTGCACAAACTTTTTATTTAGATTCAAGTTAAGAGACATCCCAGTTCATGCTAAGAAACTTTGTGGGCTGTATTTAGCACAGGTGCAACAGTTTAAGCTGGGTTGGAATTTAATGTGTATTTACTGGGTACATGCCATGAATGTTCAGTACAGAACTAAAGGGTAAGGTCCTGCCTCACAGATTTCACACCACAGACTTCTCAGGATAAGATACCAGAACCAGTCTAAAAATGCACAATCAGGACTTACCTGAGACATCCTGAATCAGAATTTGGGGGATCAAGGTCTAGAAACAGCATTTTTAACATGTTTCCACAGTGATTTAAACTGAGTTTAAGCATGAAAACCACTGGAGAAACAATATACACATAAGAACAATTAAGAAACAACATAACAAAACATAGAGTAACAGAGTAAAAAGTGTACTGGCTTTGGAGTCTGGCCTTAAGGCAAATTCTACCTCTCTGATTTCCAAGCTATATGCTCACAGTCAAATGACTTTACCACTCTGACCTTCACTTTCATCATCAGTAAGTTGCTGGAGCTAATACTTGCAGGGTCATTAAGGACGAGAGACAATATATTTTAAATACTTACATAGTGCTCAATAGGTGAGATATCATGACAGGGCCTCTGTGTTGCTAATTGCCCCCGGAATTGTGAAATACTTCAGCCCTGATAGCTATCATTTCCTAAAAGGAATAGGAAAGCATAAGTGCTATAGAGATTTTGAGAAGGGGATTTTCATTGTGATTAGTGTAAGAAAGAGACTGTACCATGGAAAAGCTAGCATACAGATTTAAGACACTAATTTATGTTCAAATATGCATGGTTGGCAAAATGTGCCCGTTGCCCCAAAGTTCCCTAAGTCCTATATTTCAAAAAACAATTTTAAAATTATTTATCTGTATCTCTCAATCATTTTTATTAAAATTATCTTTTTGTATTCCCCATATCATAAAATATTTTCAATACTGAAATTACCCTCAAAATTATCTCATTTTCTGTGCTAGTAACAGCATATTGCTGGTTGTTGTTTAATGTAACACATTCCATTCCCAACAAGATGGAATAATTTTATACACACTGTTTCTCAAATACACCACAGGTGATTTATGTACAAAATGATAGTGCTGACCTCCTGCCAGAAGGGGGCGCTCTTTGGATTGCTATTCTACTTTAGTGTAGCATGAGTCTCAGCTTTTCTGTCACTCTTGGAAGAATCATGTGAACGATTTCCACTGAGGGTCAAGGAGACTGCAAAAAGAGATTTACTGACTCCAGGAAGTTAACTGGCCCATGAGGGCATCAAGCCTCTTGGTGATCCCATTATTAAAATAGGCTAGTCAATTAAGCTAACTCACTCAGAAATAATCCTGTTAAACCTCATTATTTCTGTGAAGAATCAAGAGCAACAAATGGAGAAAAGTCTCAAATTACGAAACCTGCAAAAATAAGGTAGCAACAATTGCTGATTATAAATACAGTATTAGAACTCCAAACAAAATCAGCACTGAATCTTCAGGACATTTATTCCCTCTGTGTGAAAAAGCTTTCTTTGAAACTGAGAATCTGTATACAAACAAGAAAGCTAAAACAATTTTTATTATTGCAGGCAACTTCTATTAATGTCACATAGGGGAAGAGATACAGTCTTTGCTTTCATATTTCACTTCTGCAGAAAAAATATCTGCATATATATACGCATATATTAAAATAGATCTAGACAGATCAACACATATAAATAGCTCAATGCAACATCTGTAGCAGTCCTTCAGAGTATATTAAAGTCCTTGCTGTTTATCAGGTTGGTAAATCATATCAGCTCCTAGTTATTTAAATTGCCAGTTGCTGGGGCAACCACATCTTTGTCAACTGTCACTCACTCTTAAGTTCCTTTGCTATACTTCCTTAAGGAAAAAAAAAAAAAGGAAAACAATCTTGAGACACTTATTTTGGGCATTAAAAAAATGCACTTTATCCCTGAGCTTAAAGGGTCTGATAGTAGAGTTATATTGGGAAAATAGAACCTATTTATTGAGTTGGAGCAGGGGCAATGTGTGGTACAGTTCATGATGCAGATGGAAAAATTGTGGCTCTTCACTAAAGTTTCCCTCTCAGGACCTGGCCCACAGTAGAGGTATGTTTATAACAGAAGCCTATCAAAAGGAAATATGCACTTTAGGGAAAATAGGTTATTCTCAACAAAACTGATAGTTAGTTTTTGTTTCTATAATTCCATTCTCATCACTGAAGAATGAAAAACAGTTTTGATCACAGTAATCAACCACTACTTGCTTCTGAAACTACCTTTTCATTCACTTATTTATTTTGGATATTTAGGAACAAACTGATTATGATTATCTTCTTGTGAAAATTTCTAACCATGTATATGTTTTATTTTTATAAATGTAAATCAACATCCATTATTTTACTCAATCCAAAAGTTAATTGATCTGCTAGTATTATAAAACTTTTCTTTAAGGTAAAGCAAGCTCCTAAGGCAATGAAGATAATAGAATACAATGGTATGCAATTCACTGTATCAATACAAGTACTTCCAGAATTGTTGCTCCCTGTCTTTCTGGACATTAGTTTCATATCATATGATCTGTCAAGTTCTTCTCAGCAACAACATTTTATAAACCCATCAAATTTTAAATGATACAATTCTCAGTTCAGATTTTAATGTTACTACTATATTTTCCAAAACAGAGACATATATGTATCTAGATAGAAAGGAAACTATTAAATTGTATCATCTACTCCATTATGCAAACATTTAAAGAATAAATCTTATGACTTCAAGCAGGAAGTGACAGAATTTGTCAATTTTGAAACTAAAATCTTTGTACAAGAAAAGAAACCTTGAAAGTGCAAAGTTAAATCAAACTGGGGGTAAAGTATTGCAATCCAAATAACCAACAAAGAATTAGTAATGGAATTATTTAAAGAACACATCTAAATGAGTAAGAAAACTAAACAAACAAAAATATGCAAGCAAAAACAATTTAAAAATAGGAAAAGGAAAGGAATTGTAATGAACAAAAACGAAAACTTCTGCAGCCAATAATTATATGAAAAGCTGCTCAATGAGATATCGAATCACACCCATCTGACTGGATAACATTTTAAAGTTTTATAATCCTCATGTTGGCAAGGATGAGGAACAACTGAAATTCTAATACACTTTCAGAGAGTATTATGTGCACACACCACTTAGAATAGCAATTTAAGACTATCTAGTCAAGCAGATGGTATATAATAATCTATGTCCTGTGGTAGGAAGAATAATGGTCCCTCAAGATGTTCATGACCTAATCCCCAGAATTTGTAAATATGTTTCCTTACATGGCAAAGTTTGCAGATGAAATTAAGGTTGGTGATGAAAATGACTTTAACATTGTGATATTATCCTGGATTATTTGGGTTGGCCATGCACAAGAATTATTAAAAGTGGAAGGGGGAAGCAGGAAAAGAGAATCAGGTGGAGATGTGAGCATGGGATAATAGTTGGAGAGACACAGTGTTGTTGGTATTAAGCAGGAGGAGGCCATAATCCAAGGCATGTTGGCACTCTCTAGAAGCTAGAAAAGGCAAGGAAATGAGTTCTCTCACAGAGGTTCAAGAAGAAACAGCCCTGCCAACACCATGACATTAGCCCAGTGAAAGCCATGCCAGGTTTCTACTCCACAGAACTACAAAAGAAAACATTTGTATTGTTTGAAGTGAGCACAATTGTAGAAAGTTGATTTAGCAGCCATAGAAAATTAATAAGCAACCCAGAAATTCTACTCCTGAGGAAATTTTCTCATGTGTATTCATGGGAAAACAAAAACAAAAACAGTGTTCATAGTGAGGCTCTTTAGAACAGAAACTCTGGAATCAGTGCAAATGTCCAAGAAAAGGGAAGGGATGTATGGAGACTGTGTTCACATAAAAAGAACACACATAGTAATAATAACCAGGGCTTAGTTATATATATAACTAAGAGAGAGAGAGAGAGAGAGAGGGAGAGAGAGAGAGATAGTTTATTTTTCATTTATTTACTTATGGTAAATAAATGAAAAATAAACTAAAAGATCTGTATAATATACTGTGTAAAATCATATAAAATGACATATTTATTGGTAAGTATTTTATAGTTGAAATAATAAATAAGTGAATGAGAATTATAAATACCACACTCAGGCGAGTAGCTAACTCTGAGAATGAATGAATTGTACATAGAATGCCTCAAATGCATTATAAACGCTTTATTTCCAGGAAAGAAAGAAAGAACAGTCCTGAGGTAAACAAAACAAAACGTAAAGATTTGACAAGAGTACATGATTAATAGATGACTCTTCATTATTCATATTTTATAAATTACTGAAATATTTCATAATAAAAAATAACACACTCAAGTGATGTATTTTTCCAATGTGTCCACTGGCAAACAAGCAAACTGATTCTTCCCAAGTTCACAGAAAATGATCTCACCCAAGGAAGTATCCCTACTAACTTGCCAATTAAAAGACAAAAATACCAAAAAGCAAATATTAATATTTAGTCCAATTTCTGTAACCTTACAAATGTACACTGAAACAAGCAGATTTTTATTTTTCCTTTTATTTTAAGTAATTTCATCCTAAGTCTGAAGAGTCAAGAAATACACATCAGGAGAACCTTTTCTGCATGTCTTCTACAAGGCACACCCATGTATGAAGGGGTTTATTTGCAAGTGGATATTTATAAATTGGACCACAGTAAATATACTGCCACCTTTCAGATACAAAAGTAACATGGCTCATTTAGAAACAATAGTGTTTCAATAAGTTGTTAATTAGGCAAAATAATATGCTACATATCCTTGTCAATCATCCATCAATAAGGATTAATAAACCTACTAAGAGACACAAAAACACTGAGGGAAAAATTTAAATTTATTTTTATGGTTTAGTATTTTTTCCTTATTACTTGTACCTTTAAAAAAATCTCAAAATTCCCCATTTTTCTCTTTTTTAAATGATAATGTCTGTCTAAAGCCCCTAGTGCATTATGTAAGGATCAGGAAACGATTGTGGTGTTCTTAGGAAAATATTAAAAATAAAGGGGTTTTCCACTTTGACTTCTTTTCTCTTGAACTAGAAAACCGTAACTCTTTCTCTAGGAAGCCTTAATAACTTCAAATAGTGAAACTCAATTATTTTTGCTAGAAGGAAAAATAAACACAAGAAGAACCTAAGAATAACATATACGTTAAATATATGACTTGGATAAATTCAAAAGCATTTTATTGCAACCCATTGTTATTCAAATAAAGCTTAATTGCTTTACAAGCCAAGGTCCCTTTCTTTAAAGCCTGAGAAAACTAAGTTAATTATATTTAGTTCTGGGTGGTAAACAATTTAATACCTGTGCTGCCAAAATACCAACCCCAATGTAAAAGGCAATAATAGCAGCTATGAATAAAAACATGTTCCTTTGTTGTTTTCCTGACTGAGCCAATCCTGAGTTCAAATAATTTGATGCTTCAACAGGCAACTCTGAATATTAAACATGAAGGCTTGCCATACTAATGCCTAAAATGAAAGATAAGAATACTGTTGCAATTAATGTATAAATGCTATCAAGGTACAACTGGACTAAGAACTGTCACCTAGAACATAGTAATGTTAGGAACACCCAGCCAGAGGTTAACCTGTATTCAAAGCTTAGCACTTCAGCTGACACTCTGCATTTATGTAGCACACTCCTGCACTCAACTTTCCAGAACATGGATGGAGTACTTCTTCCTCAGGAAAAGCCTTTCCTTGGATCTTTTTCTCTTCTTTCCATTTAACCAATCAGCATGAAGACTCCTTTGCTGCTAAATCAAAATTCAGCCAAGTCCTCCTCTGGAGAAATGTCCTCTCTCTTTCCACACATCTCTCCAGAAGGGTCTTCCTGCTCTAAGACTGTCTCTTTCCAGGGTACTTACTTCTATTCCTCCTAAGTCATGCTCCCTAAACTTAACACAACAGGGATCTCTGATACTGCCTAGGCTACTTCTCTCCCTAAAATTAACATAATAGGAAACTTTAAAACTATCTAGGCTACTTCTCCCTTCTTTAGAGAAAATTCTCCACTCACCTCTGACAAATTGCTTGTACCTGAACACATTCCCTATCAAAGATTCACCACATCCATTCTATTGATGGGTAAACTATAAACATTCAACAAATGCTCTCTGTATTAAGTTAAAATATCTCTCTCTGAAACTTCTATTTATTGAATAAATTCAACCAGTCTTCTGGGGTGATCTAGAAACTCTTCATTATGTCATATAGTAATTCAAATATCTGAATAATACCAAGTTTCCTTCAAAGCTTAATTAAATATCCTTTGCTGGAATTCCCAAGATGGCCGCGAATAGAGTGCATCACACCCCGTGTACCGCGCCACTGTGCGGGTGAATAACGAGTTAGAACGAGAAAAAACTATCTTGTTAGGAACTTACAGCAAAATGGGGGTGCACCGAAACCTAGAGGAAGGATTTCCAGCACCGAGGTCCGGTAATTGAGTCTCATACACAAGCCAACTGTGCGACCAGAGATCCGGGCTGACTGATCCGCGCGGCCCACCCCGCGGCTACAGACAGCGGGGAGCCGCTGAGAAGCAACCAGCAAGCAGGGAGAAACCTTGCTGCAGATTCTATGGAATCCTGGTGCCTGAGCACTCACGGAGCCCCGGGCCGAGTTCGGGATTTCAGACTGGGAAGGAAGCGGTACAGTTCTATCCCCCACAATGGAAACTCCACCAAGGAAACCAGTGGCCACCATCTTGGAGAGCTGAAGTAACCACCGCCACTCTCCGACAGATTGCAACAATAAAACAGGTGCGTGTTACTCAGCTCATCTCCCACACAGCGGGGAATTCGCATAAAATCTCTCCTAGGCTCTCTGGGGGAGGGATTATCAGAGCAAGCCTGCATAAAGATGCAGGGAAAACTAGAGACACCCGACCCTCAACTCCCCCTCCCATCAGCGGGGAAAATGAAACCTGTATTGCCAGTGCGGGGGAGGGGCAAGCGGAAAAAATCAAAACAATAGAGTGCCGGGGTTCTCAATAGCCACCCTCCAGGCCCAACAAACGGCAGGCCCAGAGTACAGTTTGAACTGCCGAGAGGCACCACTCAGGGGAAATCTGGTCTAGCAGGAGAAACCAGGACTAGCAGGAGAAACCAGGGGACTAGAGGCCAGGCCCTTGAGACTGGGCGGCAGGAGAACGAACGCCTGCCGGCGAAACTGCACCCACTGCCCGCGCGACTTGGTGGCTGGAGTCCACCCCCCACCGGCGACCGACTGTGACTGGGCGGAGAGAGATTGCCCGCCCACCAGCAACAGCTGGCCCATTGCCCCTGCGACCCAGCAGCTGGAAACCGCATGCCCGCCGGTGACCCATTGCCTGCCGGCTGCCCACGTGACTGGGCAACTGGAGACCGCCTGCCCGCCGGCAACCGACCACCAGAGACAGCCGGCCCATTGCCACTGAGACTGGGCAGCTGGAGACCGCCCGCCCGCCAGCGACCAATCGCCCGCCGACTGCCCGCTCCACTGGGCGACTGGAGTCTGCCCGGCCGCCGGCGTCCAGGAGCTGAAACCAACCAGAGACAGTCCAGTCACACTCCCCCATTCGGACACCCCGGCAAGCAGCCTGGGGCCCTCCATAGTACAGAGGTGACATCACTGGAGCTCAGCCGTCCGAATTCCTTCCCAGCGGAATCCACTTTAGCAGGCATAGTCTACCAACACAAAGGAGAGACAACAGAGATATAAAAAACCAAAACAAATTCATAGAAGAGAGCAGAAACACAGCAATCAAATAGAGCTGGAAAGTAGCGTGAACATCATGAAAAAACAAGGGAAAAAAGGAGTACAAACAATGCAGGACAACTTAAATCTACAGGAGGATCTAGAAGCAACAGAAACATGGATAGGGAGAGAACTCAACGCATACCTAACTCAGATGGAAAGGAATATTAGAGAAGACATGAGACAGCAAGTCCAAGCAATAAAAGTATATTTTAAAAATGAATTAAACAAACAAATTCAAATGGCAAAGAACGAGCTTTACCAGGAGATAGAGATCTTAAAAAAAAACAAACAGTAATCCTAGAAATGCAGGAAACTATAAACCAAATTAAAAACTCAAACGAGAATATCACAAATAGACTAGATCAAGTAGAAGTCAGAACATCAGATAATGAAGACAAAGTTTATCAACTTGAAAAGAATATAGTCAACACAGAAAAGATGCTTAAATCCCATGAGCAATCTATTCAAGAGATATGGGATGTGATAAAAAAAAAACAAATTTGAGAGTCATCGGGATAGAAGAAAGCATAGAGAATCAAACCAAAGGAATGGACAACCTATTAAATGAAATAATTCTAGAAAACTTCCCAGAGATGAAAGATGGAATGGATTGCCAAATCCTGGAAGCCTACCGGACCCCAAACATTCAAAACCGTAATAGACCAACTCCAAGACATATAATTATGAAGATAGCCAACATACAGAACAAGGAGAGAATATTAAAAGCTACGAGAGAAAGGAGGCAGATTACATTCAGGGGTAAACCAATTAGGTTAACGACTGATTTTTCATCACAGACTTTGAAAGCGAGAAGATTCTGGAACAATGTATTTCAAACGCTGAAAAATAATGGATTCCAACCAAGAATACTGTATCCAGCAAAATCAAGCTTCAGATTTGACAATGAAATTAAAATCTTTCACGATAAACAAAAGCTAAAAGAATTCGCAGCCAGAACACCAGCACTGCAAAGCATTTTGAGCAAAATACTACAAGAAGAGGAATTGAAAAATAGTGCCCAAAACTAACAGCAGGAGGTATCTCAGTAAAGGGGGAGGAAAATAACCAAAAAGTAAAACTAGCCAAACTAAAATAAATAAATAAAGAAGCATGACTGGAAGTACAAATAATATTTCAATTGTAACCTTAAATGTTAATGGCCTAAACTCACCAATCAAGAGACATAGGCTAGTAACCTGGATCAAAAAAACAAATCCAACAATATGCTGCCTTCAGGAGACTCATATGATAGGAAAAGACATACACAGGCTGAAGGTAAAAGGTTGGGAAAAATCATACCACTCACATGGCCCTCGGAAGCAAGCAGGAGTGGCCATACTCATATCAAATAAAATCAACTTCAAACCTAAGTTAATCAAAAGGGATAAAGAAGGACACTATATATTGTTAAAAGGAACCATCCACGAACAAGACATAACAATTATCAATTTGTATACACCAAACAATGGAGCTGCAACGTTCATAAAACAAACTCTCCTAAAGTTCAAGAGTCAAACAGACTACAACACAATAATTATGGGTGACTTCAACACACCGCTCTCACCATTAGACAGATCCTCTAGACAAAAGCTGAATAAAGAAACTATAGAACTCAATAGCACAATCAATAACCTAGACTTAACCGACATATATAAAATATATCAACCATCATCAAGTGGATACACGTTCTTCTCAGCAGCACATGGATCCTACTCAAAGATAGACCATATATTATGCCATAACGCGACTCTCAGTAAATATAAAGGCGTGGAGATAATACCATATACCATATCTGATCATAATGGAATGAAACTGGAAATCAATGATAAAAGAAGGAAGGAAAAATCCTACATCACATGGAAAATGAACAATATGTTACTGAATGATCAATGGGTTACAGAAGACATAAAGGAGGAGATAAAAAAATTCTTAGAGACAAATGACAATACAGACACAACATACCGGAATCTATGGGACACAATGAAAGCAGTTTTAAGAGGAAAATTCATTTCTTGGAGTTCTTTCCTCAAAAAAAGAAAAAAACAACAAATAAATGAACTCACACTACACCTCAAAAACCTAGAAAAGGAAGAGCAAAACAACAGCAAATGTAGCAGAAGACAAGAAATAATTAAAATTAGAGCATAAATCAACGAAATTGAAACAAAAAAACACTGAAAAAATTGAAAAAACTAAAAGTTGGTTCTTTGAAAAAATAAATAAGATTGACAGGCCCTTAGCCATGCTAACGAAGAGAAGAAGAGAGAGAACTCAAATTACTAACATACGGGATGAAAAAGGCAATATCACAACAGACACTACAGAAATACAGAAGATAATTAGAAAATATTTTGAAACCCTATATTCCAATAAAATAGAAGATAGTGAAGATATCGATAAATTTCTTAGGTCCTACGATCTGCCCAGATTGAGTCAGGAAGACACACACAATTTAAACAGACCAATAAGAAAGGAAGAAATTGAAGAAGCCATCAAAAGACTACCAACCAAAAAAAGCCCTGGACCGGATGGGTATACAGCGGAGTTTTACAAAACCTTCAAAGAAGAATTAATACCAATACTTTTCAAGCTATTTCAAGAAATAGAAAAAGAAGGAGCTCTTCCAAATTCATTCTACGAGGCCAACATCACCCTGATCCCGAAACCAGACAAAGACACTTCAAAGAAAGAAAACTACAGACCAATATCTCTAATGAACTTGGATGCAAAAATTCTCAATAAAATCCTGGCTAATCGAATACAAATGCATATCAAAAAAAATTGTGCACCATGATCAAGTAGGATTCATCCCTGGGATGCAAGGCTGGTTCAATATACGGAAATCAATAAATATTATTCACCACATCAATAGACTTAAAGACAAGAACCATATGGTCATCTCGATAGATGCAGAAAAAGCATTTGACAAAGTACAGCATCCCTTTATGTTCAAAACACTAGAAAAACTAGGGATAACAGGAACTTACCTCAACATGGTAAAAGCTATATATGCTAAACCTCAGGCTAGCATTATCCTAAATGAAGAAAAACTGAAGGCATTCCCTCTAAAATCTGGAACAAGACAGGGATGCCCTCTAGCACCACTTATAATCAATTTAGTTCCTGAAATACTAGCCAGAGCAATTAGACAGACAAAAGAAATTAAAGGCATAAAAATAGGAAAATAAGAACTTAAATTATCGCTATTTGCGGATGACAAAAGGGTCTACATAGAGTTGATAAATGAATTCAGCAAAGTGGCAGGATATAAAATCAACACACATAAATCAAAGGCATTCCTGTATATCAGCAACAAAACTTCTGAAATGGAAATGAGGAAAACCACTCCATTCACAATATCCTCAAAGAAAATAAAATACTTGGGAATCAACCTAACAAAAGAGGTGAAAGATTTATACAATGAAAACTACAGAACCCTAAAGAGAGAGATAGAAGAAGATCTTAGAAGATGGAAAAATGTACCCTGTTCATGGATAGGCAAAACTAACATCATCAAAATGGCGATATTACCCAAAGTTCTCTACAGGTTTAATGCAATGCCAATTAAAATCCCAACAGCATTTCTTGTAGAAATATATAAAGCAATCATGAAACTCATATGGAAAAACAAAAGACCCAGAATAGCAAAAGCAATTCTAAGCAGGAAGTGTGAATCTGGAGGTATAGCGATACCAGAGTTCAAACTGTACTACAAAGCAATAGTAACAAAAACAGCGTGGTACTGGTACAAAAACAGGCAGGTGGACCAATGGTACAGAATAGAGGACACAGAAACCAATCCACAAAATTACAACTTTCTTATATTTGATAAAGGGGCTAAAAGCATGCAATGGAGGAAGGATAGCATCTTCAACAAATGGTGCTGGGAAAATTGGAAATCCATATGCAACAAAATGAAACTGAATCCCTTTCTCTTGCCATGCACAAAAGTTAACTCAAAATGGATCAAGGAGCTAGATATCAAATCAGAGACACTGCGTCTGATAGAAGAAAAAGTTGGCTATGATCTACATACTGTGGGGTCGGGCTCCAAATTCCTTAATAGGACGCCCATAGCCCAAGAGTTAATAACAAGAATAAATAAATGGGACTTACTTAAACAATAAGAGAGGTAAATAGAGAGCCTACATCCTGGGAACAAATTTTTACCCCTCACACTTCAGATAGAGCCCTAATATCCAGAATATACAAAGAACTCAAAAAATTAAACAATAAGATAACAAATAACCCAATCAACAAATGGGCCAAGGACCTGAACAGACACTTCACAGAGGAGGACATACAATCAATCAACAAGTACATGAAAAAATGCTCACCATCTCTAGCAGTCAGAGAAATGCAAATCAAAACCACCCTAAGATACCATCTCACTCCAGTAAGATTGGCAGCCATTAGGAAGTCAAACAACAATAAGTGTTGGCGAGGATGTGGGGAAAAGGGTACACTTGTACACTGCTGGTGGGACTGAAAATTAGTAAGGCCAATTTGGAAAGCAGTATGGAGATTCCTGGGAAAGCTGGGAATGGACCCACCATTTGACCCAGCTATTGCCCTCCTCAGACTATTCCCTGAGGATCTTAAAAGAGCGTACTATAGGGATACTGCCACATCAATGATCATAGCAGCACAATTCACAATAACTAGACTGTGGAACTAACCTAGATGCCCTTCAATAGATGAATGGATAAAAAAAATGTGGCATCTATACACAATGGAGTACTACGCAGCACTAAAAATGACAAAATCATAGAATTTGCAGGGAAATGGATGGCACTAGAGCAGATTATGCTAAGCGAAGCTAGCCAATCCTTAAAAAACAAATGCCAAATATCTTCTTTGATATAAAGAGAGCAACTAAGAACAGAACAGGGAGGAAGAGCATGAGGAAAAGATTAACATTAAACAAAGACGAGTGGGGGGGAGAGAAAGGGAGAGAGAAGGGAAAGCATATGGAAATGGTAGGAGACCCTCAATGTTACACAAAATTACATAGAAGAGGTTGTGAGGGGAAAGGGGGAGGGGGGAAACAAGGGAGAGAATTGAACAACAGCAGATGAGGTAGAGAGGGATGATGGGAGGGGAGGGGAGGGGGGATAGTAGGGGATAGGAAAGGTAGCAGAATACAACAGTCACTAATATGCCATTATGTAAAAATGTGAGTGTGTGTGTAACCGATGTGATTCTGCAATTTGTATTTGGGGTAAAAATGGGAGTTCATAACCCAATTGAGTCAAATGTATGAAAGATGATATATCATGAGCTTTGTAATGTTTTGAACAACCAATTAAAAAAATATAAAAAATTTTAAAAAATTCTCCCATAAAAAAATTGTATGGAATTTTAAACTTCATTTAAATTTCATTAAAATTGTATATGATTTTAAATTTCATTTAAATTTCATACCCTTGCAAAGAAATACATATCAATTTTTATAGAAAATAAATAAATAAATAAATAAAAATAAAAAAGATAAATATTCTTTGCTCATTTGACATAAGGCTTTAAGCCTAATATTTTTAGCCCACAAATATGTACAGCTGTCAATACAAATTGAAGCTAACTTACTGTACGACTGGCATTCTGCCTGGGTAATACTTTGACCTGACACAGCACAGTCCTTATCAATTAAGTCAATTTAAATAACATATGGGTGTACCCAATACTATCACATCACCCATATTTACTACTTGAAATTATTTATCTCTATATGAAAGTATCTTGTTTTTCACTGCTTCTTGTTGAGTGTGTCTCCTACCACCAGACTACAAATCCCATGAAAGCAAAGATGATGTCTAATTCACAGAAGCCACAGATTAATGCCTGGCATATGATAAATAGTCCACATAACTTCATGACTATTCTAACAAAATCGACCTAAAATCTGCACATAAGAATAAGTTATCATGTCAACTTGGGCTTTTAATTCTTCTAATTAGATTAGCTGCTACATAACAAAGAATTTTTATATAAAGCCTACTGTGAGGATATGTACATCATCCTCTGCACCAAATTAAGCGATAAAATAAAAGGGGCAGTCGCTTCCTATAAGTTAAGTTGCATTTAATTTCTATTTAATTATAGCATCAATTTATTTTACTTGCACACTTAAAAATCTTGGCATGGGCTAGGTGCAGTGGCACATACCTGTAATCCCAGCAACTCAGAAGGCTGAGGCAAGAGGATCATGAGTTCAAAGCCAGCCTCAGCAACTTAGTGAGGCCCTAAGCAATTCAGTAAGTCCCTCTCTCTAAATAAAAATATTGTTTTATTTATAAAAAGGGCTGGGGATTGTTGCTCAGTAGCTAAGCACCTGTGGGTTCAATTTTTAATACCAAAAAAAAAAAATCTTGACATGGTAATTTAAATAGATTCTGTCATCAGCTTTGCCAATAATCAGAACTTCTTGTGAAACTTGCCATCTTCATAAACAGACTGGCCACAGCATTATACACACAGAACTTTCTCAGAAATGTCTTACACAACCAGTTATATGGGAAGGACTAACAACTAGAATATCAGCATTTCCTGATTTCTTTGAAAATTTTTTTTTCAGGTTTTAGAAAGAATTGTTACTAGTCTTTGCTACAAAATGAAAAAATACCGCTACAGAAATTTAATCATTCAACAACAGGCCTAAGTGCATACCCTCATGTCACTTACATTTGAGCCAAAAAGTGGTAGGGGGTAGGATTAGGTATTTCAGGTCATCAGGTATTTTAGATCTAAGAAGATCTAAAACCTGTGTGACACAAAGAGTGGAACTGAAGGACCCTGGTGGAACTTAATCTACCTTTAGGCCGAGGGATTCTGTAAATGCTGCTGTTATAATAGCTGTAAAGGAAGAAGACTCTCAGCTTGGTGCAATATCTGCTCCTGTGGGTTTACTCTACACACTCAGGAGCAAGGAGAGGTATAGGCAGAAGATGTGAACATGAAGCAGAATACTCTTGAGCTGTCAAACCCTCTAGAGGCAGATGAATGAGTTTCACTCAGTGAAAGTAAAAGTCTGCAGCTCCATGAGCCACCAATGATGAAGGGCCTGCGCAAGAGGGAGCTGAGAGGCCATCAGACTGGCCTGAGATGAACTCATTCTAGAAAGGGCAAATCGAATGACTAGTTGTCCCTTCTGCTCAAAGCAGAATTAATGACAGAGTTCTATGTAGTGAGGCTGACCTTATCCCAGTAATAACTGTATAGTAAGTATGGGAGTGAAGACAGCAGGACATCTCATCTTCAAATACCTATTCAATAAAAGGAAGGCAATAAGAATGCAGGTGCGAGTATGGAAGAGTAAGTGAGGAATTTCCCAGGGCACTGCTCTCCCCCTAATAATTTTGAAGAACCTTATATCTTAAGGATAGTATTTTACTGGGCTAAGTTAAGCTACTCTTTTGGACCAAATTAAAACACATCTAATCCCTTCTGTATCTTCTTAAGTGTGTGTACAGAGAGTGGAGAAAGGAGGAGAGATGCTTAGAGCCACAGGCTCCTTGTAGCCTTACTACAACTTCTCTAAGACGCCTAAGAATAACTCACATACCCAGAGCAATGTGAGGCTGGAATTCTTCAGATAGAGGACTTTTTTGCTGAATTAGGATTTAGAGGTTTTGTTATTTTTTGTTATTTTTTTTAATGTCCTGAGACAATAAGAACAGGGGTCAGTTCAATAAAATAAGAACCAAGGATTGGTGGAGGGAAATTACGATTCAGGGAACTAATAGTGTGCTCTAGATCCCATCAAGTATTTGTTCCCTTTATTCTAAACACTGCTTACCCAGTGTCGAAAGCTTATGAAATAAATGTTCCAGTGAATTCTATCTTAGAGCAGGATGAAAACTATAGTTGACAATAATGAAATAGTACAAAAAACTAAGAAGGGATATATGGAAATGGGGAATGGTAAAAAATGAGACCCAGTCCCTCCCCCAGCCTAAACTACTCTTGAGAGTGCTGTAGATATTGCATCAGGCATACTAATGAGCTCCAAATGCTCCAACAGTTTAAGGTTTTATATGATGAATGAGGCTGTCTTAGTGTCCATACAAGTGCCTTGGCATCATGAAAATTTGCCCTATTTATTCAGAGATGTTTGGACTCCTCCAGACTTAATATATCCCTTACTGAATACCAAAGTTTTAAAGTATTTACTATGCAAGATTTCCTGCTCAGACAGCAGCTCAGGAAGCAGAGCCCTGCCTATAGGCACTGATGAGTTTTTAGACTCCATGCACCTTGGATCAAAGGCAGGATTTTCAGATAATTTTAAACCCTTTGCTAAGGTGCTCTCAAAATGTGCAAGATTTTAAAATCTATCACCTGACAGTTAAAAAAAATCTTTTTTCAAATAAATAACTTTTCTACCGTCCTGCAAGTGCTTTTTAAAAAACCATAATCACCTCACTCGGATGTACAGAAACTAGCAAGGGAACAATACAGTTGACTTTTGAAAGGACTCTGCAAAATCCTCATTACTGAACAACAGAAGCTGTGCTCCAGCAGGGCCCTCAGTTCAATTTTAAAATGCTTGAAGCCTCGTTTGGCTTCCTTGCTAATCAGGGCACACAACTTCTTACCAGCTGAAGAGGCTTGTTTTCATAGTGGCTGACTTATTCTAAAGAAAAATGCTGCTCCATGAGAACTTTAGCTTGATGAAGGGACAGGAAATAAAATTTTATTGTAGTCACTCAAATTAAAATTTTTGGTTTCCCACTCAAAGTATCAGGGGCCTTCAAATTAAATACAGTGTCAACAGACCATATTTGTTTCTACGCTGAGATTTTGTTGTTAAAGAATTTTAAGGAAAAAACAAGAAATGTGCATGTGTGTGTGTATGTGTACTCATACACACACACATATACACACTCAATGGTATAAGCATGTAGGTTAAAGTCCTTGGTTCAGGAAAGAGAAAGATTAATTTTATTTTTCAAAGTTTCATATACCAAGCAATAACTTATAAAAAGTTCTGTTTATTTGCACAGCTAAATAAAAGGAATGTCTTGAATAATCAATCATCTAAACATAATTACCAACAATTTCTCCTACATACAAAATGTTATTGCCATTTCCTAATTTTGTTTACATAGATTAGAATAAGGAGTAAGAGATGGGATAATATCTGAATCTAGTCCACAAATAGCAGAAATTTTTTAGGACGTATATTTTATTAATTTTATGATTTTGTTGGGCTCAAAAAGACAACCCTAAAAAATAGCCCATATATTGTTATTTCAATTACTAAAAGAATACAATGAAATCCATACTCTTTTAATCTCTTCTTTATTCAAATTCTATCTTTGCCCAGGGTATATAGGCCATGTCCATGTTGCCAAGAGTCCCTATGCAGGGGACTGATCTGCTGCCTCTGGTTTTCCATCAAAGACCTTTTTCTTCCCAGGTGAAAGCACTCCTGGGTATTTAGACAGTTCATTTAGCACTGTGGAAATTTTGTCTAGGCAATGAGTGTCCTGGCTTTGGGGGAAACAGCCATACATGCAGCCTTTGATTTTTTTCATGAACTGACCTTGGGAGCGATCTTAGACTTCTCTAAGAAGGTGTGGCGTTATAAAGTTTCCATAGTTGCTGTAACAAATTACCACAAATTCAAAGCATTAAAACAACAGAATTTAGAGCTTTTGCATTATTTTAATGCTTTCAGTCTTGGAGGCTGGAAGTCCTGTGTATCTGTTTCACTGGGCTGATATTTCAGTGTTCGCAGGCCACCATCTCTGTGGAAGCTCTAGGGGAGAATCTATTCCTCAAAGCTTCCAGCTTCTGGCAGCTGTAATCACTCCAATCTTTGCCTTGGTGGTCACCTTGCCTTTTCCTCCAATCCTGTATGTGTCAAATATACCTGTGCCTCCTTTATAAAGATATGTGTGTTTGCATTTAGGCCCCAACTGGAGAGTACAGAATAACCAAAATAATCTCCCCATTTCAACTCCTAACTTTAATCATATCTGCAAAATCCTTTTTGGTCATAAAAGGTGACATTCATGGGTTTCAAAGATTAGAATTATGAGCAAAATAGTTCATAAAACCTGCCAATTTACTTCTTCCTGATTCTCAGAAAAAAAGTAATCACAAAACATAATATGTATCAATTATAAGTAAATCATCATATGTTCCATTAATAGCTTGGTGAAAGCTGGGTGTGGTGGAGCATGCCTGTAATCCCCGCAGCTCTGAAGGCTGAGGCAAGTGAACTGCAAGTTCAAAGCCAGCCTCAGCAAATAGAATTTAGCAAGGACCTAAGCAACTTAGGAAGGCCTTATCTCAAAAAGAAAAAAAAAATAGCTTGGTGACATGATAAAATTAAAAATTAAATATTCTAAAAATTCCAGGTAGTAATAATATGATGATGCTAGTCCTTAAAATTAAATATTTAGTATTTGTAAACATACTTTGCATTCTCTAAAATACAGCATTTAAAAATTTTTAAGACAAATGATTACCAAGTTTATAAATGGGAGATTATTAGAACTGCTAGTAAACATGAAAATTATCATAACATTTATTTGTTGGAACTCTACTGTCTCATGCTAGTAATCATTATTTTAGACAGTCAACAAAGTATAACAAAGAAAATCAGGCATATATTAAGAGAGGCCTGGATTTTCATATCAGACTCGTTGCCGAGTAATTTTAAGCAAGCACTTATCCTCAATTTCTTTTTTTTCTCCCTCAATTTCTTAATCCATAATATGAAAGATGTCCCTGAGCATTTTCCTGCCAATCAAGATTCATAACAAAATAGACTGGATCCCTTAATTCAGTGACTGCTGCAAGTTCAAAGCAATATTATTATCTCTTTTTCTATCAGTTCCTGGAAGATTGTAGCCTGCCACATTCTCTGCTTCTGGAGCTCTCTTTAGTACTGCATCTACTCGTGCCAAAAGCCCAAATTTCTGTGCTCATGTCCCTTAAATGGAGACAGAGACAGGAAGGCTTGCAGTGAATCAGGAGTTCACAGTCTCCTCAAAACCACTATTAAAACTTTTGGGCTGGGGTTGTGGCTTAGTGGTACAGCACTTGCCTCACATGTGTGGGGCACTGGGTTCAAGCCTCAGCACCACATAAATAAATAAAATAAAGGTATTATGCCCATCTACAACTAAAAATTTTTAACAAAGAGTAGACTGTGTTGGTCAATCCAGGCTGTTCAACAGAATGCCATATACCAGGAGGCTTAAACCATAAACATTTATTAAAAAGAAAAAGAAAGAAAGAAACTTTTGCAAAGAACAGGGCACACAGTGACACAAGCCTGTAATCTCAGCAACTTAGAAACCTGGAGGATCGCAACACCCAAACCAGCCTGAGCTACCAAGTGAGACCCTGTCTAAAAATAAAAATGATTTAAAAGGGCCAACTATGTAATGTAGTTCAGTAGTAGAGCACTTCTGGGTTTGAGTCCCAGTTTAAAAAAAAAAAGTGTATATTTGGTAGCTGAGGGTGTAGATCAATGGTAGAGCCCTTGCCCCAGCACAGTGAGGACCTGGGTTTAATCCCCAACACAAGCAAAAAAAGAAAAGAAAGAGAAAAGAAAAAATAAATAAATACAATTTTCTTGTAAAGAGTATTTTCTTTCTTATTTTTGTCAAACTGATGAGACATTTTCCACCTTGTTACATTTTAAATGAGGCAAATTCTATTCACTTAAAAAGGCAGTTAGGAGAATTTAAAGAGAAAACATATATAATAAGTAATTTAGCACACACTCTGGCATGTATTATGAACTCAATAAATATTATTGCTATCATTATCATTGTTACTATCACTATTATGCAACAGGGATTGAAATTAAATCTGTTTAAAAATAAGAAAATCTATAGTCAATATTCTTAAATTGACTACACAAAAATTGTTAAAGTCAGAATCATAGTTTGATTCAATACTATATTCTAAGGGGTTGTCATGCATAAAAACAAATGCCAATGAATTCCACTCTGAAAACAATTTTGCATAGCTTTATTTTTAGGTTCTCAAAACTGGCCCGATTCTCTTCTCCCAGGATGAACAAAATTCCCTCTGAAATTTCTAATGTAGCAAATAAAGAGAGAAGAATATTTTTACTTTAAGTTAAAAAATACTGGGGTGAGGGCTGAGTTGGGCATGGAGAGGAGGGTGACAACCAGAAGCATAAATCTGATTCAGAATCACACATAGAGCTTAATTAAGAATGAGCAATAATGTTCACTATGTTGATAACTGACAATTGATCTTCTTTTTCCTTTTAAGTACTCCCTGTAACTAATTTCCACCTTTAAAGATTCATATGCAATTTCAAATAGGGTCATGCATGAGAATCTCTAAGCTATATTCAATCCATGAATTTTTTTTTTATGGCAGGTAGAAGTACAGCTAATGGTAGAAATTAACCACTAGCTCCACTGGTCTTGATCCATCAGTGTTATAAATGAGTTTATATGGTCACCCAAAGACTCATTTCTTTCCTTACCAATCCTTTAGTAACACTTTTTAATTAATATACACCATGACATTAATGAAAAATAATATGCTACCCAGCAGAATTAGAAATAAAGCAGGTCTAGTTGGTATTATTCAGCCACAGAGAATTTAGTCCCTGAAATACCAAGCCTTTTTACTAAAGATACTTGAACTTTAAAGCAGTCCCACAGCACACACACACACACACACACACACACACACACAGAACATTATGATGCCAAGGAATCAGCAAATTTCCAGGAAACTTCCACAATGGTTTTAATGGACCAATTCCAGGAAGGTGAATATTATAATCCAAAGTAAGTTTCACTCTATTGGCCCTGCCTAAGAAGTGGCATTCAGACATTAAAGAAAAACACATAGACAAATGCAGGGGTTGACAAATAGTGATGTACACAGGTGTATACAGACATATAAATATGTAGATATAGCAATCTTTTAAAGAACAATTTCAGGCAAGCAAACAAGAAAGCAAAATATAATGTCACAGAAATGTTGTAGGCTGCCCATAGCAACTTCCAATAGTCAAATGGTTTTTCTCAGAGTAAGTGACATGAAAGCATTTACAGAAACATGTTGCTTTCCCTTTTTTTTCTATAAAAATCATTTTTCATTTTATACTTTGGTTATCTGTCTCAAGTGCCATTTTAAATGCAAAACAACCAACATAAACCAAGCCCATGAAGTCATTTTAAAAAGTGTTCACGTATAGTTGGCTAAGTAACAATGCTCATATCTGCTGAATAACACATGTAACCCTTAATTGTGAAATTGAGCCCAGGGATAATAACCAGAAAAAAAAAAAAAAACAGATATCACGCTGCTAAAAATAAGCTGATGCCAAAGCTACCAGACTTAGCTCTTAAGTGTCTCTAAAATGACAAGAAGTCATGCTGTTTCCAGTTTAAGTCATGGATATTTGACAAGTCTCCTCATGTCATTTAGAATATCACCACTGCTTAACTAAAAGCTCAGGAGATTTTTTTTCCCCTCCTTACAAGGGTGATAAGAGGAATGAATTGCTCTAAATATATTACAAGGTTATAATATGTCCAAAAACTATAACTATTTTCTGTGATTAATTCTGTTTTCTATTGACATGTGATAGGCAATTTTGATGGAATGTATTCTGTTTTGAACCAGAATTCATAGTTCTGCATTTCTGTTATTCATTTCTAATGCGATTTGTGACAGAAGCTAAGAATGGTCGGCTCTGGTGGGGAGGAGAAGGATGAACAAAGATTTGCTTTCCTTAACAAGACCACGGGCATCAAGGGTTGCCATGGTGAGCAGTTTCATCACATTAGAGGCCAGAGGACCCACAGTTAGGCCAGGACCCAAAATTCGTAGACAGCTGATTTAATTCTGAGAGTTACTTTAAAAACTATTAACCTTGGAGTGCTACACAAAAATCAAATCAAACCAAAAACGAAGTCACCTTACTCAAGGGAGGAGGAGCAGGGCACACTTGAATATTGATGTAAACAACTCTATCTGAAAAGGCTGTCCCTCTCTGTCAACCTTGTCTGACCCTGCCCCCCCATTCCCCCTCCTCCCCCTACCCCACGCCTTGCTAGAAACCAATTTAGGCCAAACTCTTTATTTTATAGATAGTAAAATTAAGCTCACACAGGTCCAGAGAACTCATCCAAGGTCATTTAATGTATCTATGCTATTTTCTGAATAATGTTACTTGAAAGAAACATGTTGTCTTTTTTTTTTTTAATGATTCATTTCTTCCACTTAATTCAAAAAGAAATACTAATTTTTTTTTGATTCCCCAAAAAGAGTAGGCTAAAAACCTCAATAACTACTTTGGAAAATATTCAGATATGACAAAATATTTTACCTATAATTCCTCATATTACTACAAATTTTATGAGAGTTTCTAAACACCTTGAATGTAGTTCTCTCTTTTATTTTAGTAGTTAGCAATTTGACTGTTGTGGATTTTGGAAGCCACTAATTGTCTGAAGAAAAAAGAAATAACGTCACTGGGACACATTGGCACACCAAAGGCAAGAAAAAGCCCTTAATTGCTGTGACTTGGGAGCAAAGGGAGGGAAACAAATGAACACGCAATAAAGAATTTTCGAAAGAGGCGTGTGAAGGTGTTAGAGAATGGAACACATTCAACTCTTATTTCTCTAAGTCTGTAATTACCACCTGGGCCAAAGAACAAGCAAGTGATTCTCCATAATCTATCTGCTACCATTAGCTAAAATAGGTCTTAAATACTTGACGTCAACCTTTTTTTTTTTTTTTCTCTAAAACAAATTGGGGCAGGGGATGTCTTTAAATTGTGTCTCCAATCATCCATCATTGCAACCATAATTTTTTTATTTTTTTAATGTTCAGAGTTTTGCAAAGAACAAAGATAAGCAAGCATGATAGCCTGCCTCATCTGCTTTCTTTGAAGAATGGGTCTTAAATATAAGGGGTCTCCTGCAAAGCTCAAATGGCAATGCAGGAATGTTCAGAGATGAAACGATGAGATGGTAAGAGTTATAACCAAATCATTTGATTAACTCTCTTGGTGGATTAACCATTTGAATGGATGACTGATGGTACCTTAGGCACGGAGGATATGACTAGAAGAAGCAGGCCACTGTTGGCATGCTCTTGGGAATTATATCCTATCCCTGGATCCCTGTGTTCGCTCCTTCTCTGTTTCCTGGTTGCCATGAGCTTGGATGCTTTCCTCACCAAGTCCTTCTGTAATGATGTTCTGGCTCATCTCAGGTCCAGAGCAATGGAGTTGACCCACCAGGGACTGAAACCTCTGAAACCTGAGCCCCAAATAAATTTTTCCTCCTCAAAGTTGTTCTTGTCAGGTATTTTGGTCACAGTGATGCAAAGCTGACTAACACCAGTCTAAAGTCCTTTCTAGAATTAAGCCCCTCACTGCCTTATAGTATCAAGGTTTTCTCTTACTCTCCTCCCTTGCTTGTATGGAGGAGTTTCTTTCTTTCTTTGGTGAGAGGAGAGGGGCAGTAACACTTTGGCCTGGGAAAAACACTGACTCCTCTGCATTCACTGCAGAAGGCGATTCAATAGTATACAGTCTATCCCCACTCCACTAGACAAATGGTCCAGTCAAAAGTCAGTTGGGCACGGTGACACATGCCCATAATCCCAGCAGCTCAGGAGGCTGAGGCAGGAGAACCAAGAGTTCACAGCCCGCCTGTCTCATTCAAGATTCCTAACTCTTTTAAGTAACGGTGAAGTGCTAAGCAATTCAGTGAGACCTTGTCTTTAAATAAAATAGAAAATAGGACTGGGGATGTGGCTCAGTAGTTGAGTGCCCCTGAGTTCAATCCCCAGTATACCCACCAAAAAAATTAAATGAAGTCACTAATTGAAATAATAATAACAGAAGAGAGATCAGAAAGGTAGAGCAAGTGAATCAGGGGAGGGAGGTGGGGAGAGAAAAGGAAGTTACTGAGAATGAGATTGATCAAATTACATTATATGCATTGATAAATATGACTTAATAAACCCCAATATTATATATTATGCATAATTATAATGTATCAATATAATTTAATTAAAATAAAGATTAATACCTCAATTTTATTCGTACATAGGAAAGAAGCAATCTTCTAATTTCCCAGAAATCAAGAAATTCTGATTGGTGCTATTAAACTAGCTACTAAACTATACCCATTCTGATTTTTCAGCAGAATCTTGATATCTAACAAGCAATCAAGTAGTGCTAATAGCTCTCAATCAATCAGTACTTATTAAGTTCCTAATAATAAGTATTGAGCACAAACTTTTCATTGTTTTACTTTTAAAGCAGTGATTCCATCTTTAAAATCATGGAAATACATTTGGGTTAGTATATATTCTTTATGCACAGCACCTAAAACTTCAAAATGCACACTGTGTTAGCTATCCATCACGATGACAAAACACTTGAGATAAATCAACTTAAAGGAGTCAAGGTTCATTCTGGTTCATGGTTTCAGAGGTTTTAGTCCATCATCGCCTAGCCCCTTTGCTTTCGGCTTGTGGCAAGACAGAAGATCATGGCAGGCAACACATGGCAGAGAAGGAGGCCTGTTCACCTTAAGGCAGATTGGAAACAAATAGAGAAAGGGGAAGGGGCCAGGGTACCAACAAATCCTTCAAGAGCACTTCTCTAATGACCTTACTTACACTAGGAACCCTCACCTCCAAGTGGCATCACCTCCCCGTAGTGCCAAAACTGGCAATCAATTCTTCAACAAATGGACTTTGAGGACATAGAAGATGCAAACCATAATTCTCTTCCAACTTTTCTTCTTGTTTGGAGAGGCATGAAAGTTGTGTGCTAAGTGTCCATTACAGTTCAGAGTCTCATTCAAGATTCCTAACTCTTTTAAGTAAGAGAGATCAGATTTCAGTCATCCACAAAAGAATATCAAAGAGTATTCCGTGAAGATGTCTAAACACTAAACAATAAAGAGTAACAAGAAAGACAACTTTTCTCAGTATGAGTTTTACTACTGCATTTAGCAATATGGAAACTGTTCTAAATTTGGATGTGAGGATGATATGGAGGAAAAAAAAAGAGAAAAATATCAGCACTGGAACAAGTTGGCACACTAAAGGCAAAAACAAGCCCATAATTGGGAGCAAAGAGTGAGAAGCAAATGAACTTACTGTATGGTTCCATGTATTTGAAATGACCAGAATAGATAACTCCATAAAGGGAAAATATAGACTAGGTGTTGCCTGGGGTTTGGGGGAATGGAGGGATCCAGGTGATGAAAATGTTCTAAAATTGATTGTGGTGATGCTTGCACAACTCTGTGAATGTACTAAAGACCATTGAATTGTATGCTTTAAATGGGTGAACTATATGGTATGTAAATGATATCTCAATAAAGCTGTTACCAAAAAAAAAAGAAGCATATGTTGGAAAATAGAACACCAAGAGAAGCAAATGCAAGGGAGAAATTTAGTAAGGAAATTTAAAAAGTGAGGAATGGGGCACTAGGAATAGCATCTCCTCCCCTCATGCCACTAACCCTCACTCACATCTTTCAATTCTCGGAGACTACATGGCTCTTTCCTACTTGGGAAACTTGACAGAAACATGTAACACATTTACTCCACTTGACATTGGTTGTTTTATTTTGTTTTGATTTGGTTTGATTTTCCTTAGCTGGATACTACCTACCCTCTAGAGTAGAGCTCTCTTAGCTTAAATGCTACTTCCTCAAGAGTTAAAATATATACAATCCAGAGTAGGTGACTTATTCCTTCTCATTTGAACCCTGATGTTTTCCTTCATAACACTTACCTTTAATTACATATTTGTTTGTGTTTACTCTTTTTATTCCCTTCTCCTGCCCTGACTGCATGCTTCTTGATAGCAGGAACTATGTCTGTTTTGTGCCTACCACAATTTGGGGAAAATTTATAGAGAAAGTATTTGTTGGATAAATGAGTGCATTAAGAATGAATGAGTGGACACCACAAACAATGTCCTGAAACACTTCACAAGTTACGAACAACTGAATATGCAAAAAATAAATAAACAAAAAGTAAGGCATTTAATCAAATACTATAATAAAATAAAATATCTTGTATTCCTTATGTTTTAATATTAAAACTGGACAGAATCAGAGGTCAAATAAAAGCTAAATTTACATGTCCATTCCTTCAGATACATTGATACAATACAAATTAACGCCTATTCATTAATAAAGCTATTAATTGGGGTTAAAAAGATGAATAAAATGAAATCATTTCCTCAATGAAATTAATGTCTAGCATGAGAGTCAGGCATGTTATAAGAACTCTGGAATTACAGACAGAAGAAAGAAAACAAGTCTCTCTAGGTATGTGAAGTCGTGTGTATAGTATATATCACGTAAAAATACTTTTCGATAAACTTTCAACGTTATCATACAGTATATACCAATTTAAAAAATACTTTCCAGTAAAATTTGTAATAACAAAACCCTGAGAGTGCAATAAGGAGTATTCAAAATACATTTTAAATATAAAGAAATATAGTTATGACTTCTGCAATATACAATAGTAACCAAGAAGAGGGCATGGGATTCAAATTCAAGTCTTCTTTCTTCCATTACAACATCAGTCCCTTCAATGTATTTGAAAGGATCAAGGTTTGAGTCTTCTTTTCTTTACTATTAAAAAGCTCTGGAAATTCAGATAAAGAAATACAACTATGTCATTTTTGGATTTCCTGAAAGACTTTATTTTATCCTATTAAAATGGCAAGGGGGTTGTAGCTCAGTGGTAGAGCACTTGCCTAGCATGTGCAAGGCCCTGGGTTCGATCCTCAGCACCACATAAAAATAAATAAATAAAATAAAGGTGTTGTGCCCAACTACAGCTAAAACACAATTTAAAAAAAATGGCAAAGAGGGAAGAAAAGGAAAGATGGGAATGAGGGAAAGGGGAGGGAAAAAAGGGGATAAGAGAAGGGCGTGGAGGGGACAAGGCAGGGGAAGAGAATCAATATTCAGATGCATTAATGATAAGGAATAAAGAGTCCTGGCACAATTAAAGACCCATTAGGTAGATCTTCTACCTAACATCCATCACTTAGGTAAAACATGCCATTCAACCCTGTGACTACTACTGTAGTCAACTCTAAGTGCACCATGGCCAGCAGAGACCTTAAGGGCAGCCTTCCCAGATCCACTGTTCTTATCACAAGGGATCTGCATACAGTTAAGATAGTTGTTGTAATTATTCGCTATGCTAAGCTCCTGAAAAGTAGTTCTGAAACAGCTTCCCATAGCATGGGGCTTTTCAAACCTGCTGGAGCCAGAAACAAAGTAATAAAGACCTCAGAGACCTCCCAGTCCCACCCCCACTTTATTTCACAGATGAGAAGTCAAGGTCCAGAAAGAAGAAATGAGTTGATCTATATTATAGCTAACAGCACACTATTTCTGCTTAGTGGTCCAAAAAAGAGTCTGGAACCCCATTAAATTCCTTATAGTAACTAGATAATAAAACTAACCTCCTCATACACCTAGTGGTTTTCCAGCCCAGTCTCTGAGAATTTTTGGTAAAGATACAAGTTTCCTATAGTCTTGGTAGAATATGTACTGTGCTGATTTGAATTCCTTTCAATGAGAGGCTTCTAGGCTGCCACCACCTTGATATATGGCTAGGTAGACGCTGAGAACTCTGACTTCACCCACTGAATTCTGATTGCTCAAGACACTCTTTTTTTATTTGTGGTAATACTATACTTCTTACTAAAAGTGAAAAAAATTAAGAATTATTTCAACAAGATTTTTAATAAGTACTATGTAGCCAGGTGTGGCGGCACACATCTATAACCCCAGCAACTCTGGAGGCTGAGGCAGGAGGATAGAAAGTTCAAGGCCACTTTCAGCAACTTAGCAAGTCCCTAAGCAACTTAGCAAGACCCTGACTCAAAATTAAAAAATAAAAAGGGATGTGGCTCGGAGGTTAAGCATCCCTGGGTTCGATTCCCAATACAAAAAAAAAAAAAAAACAACAACAACAAAAATAAAACACTTCATAACAACTTGTTTTTAAAAGTGCACCAAAATTATCTTCATAATTTGTGAAGCACACAAGAATCAAGGCAATAATAATAACAATTAAAATAATCAAAACTTAGGTGAGATTAAAAATATAGTGAAAGTCATGAATTAAGGTTCTATGAGAACAAACACACTATCAGAATAACTGAAAGATTGGTTTCAAAACTCTTCACTTTCTTTGCAGGGGATCTGAAATTATGGCTTCTGTACTCTGCATTAAAGCATTAACTGCAGCAGCTCAGGCTAAATGAATATGTAACCTGGAAGAAATAATGCATGAAGCCATTAGCACTGATAAACAAGCTAATCCTCATCACTTTATCAGATTAGTCAGTGGACACTTTGAGAATCAGAGAAAATAAGGTCCTCAGTTAATGGTCCTGAGCAGGTAAACTTCAAACTAAAGAAGCAGCAAATGAGGTTAATAAACCAAAGCCAAAAGCCCTGAGCAGGCAGAGGAGAGAGGAGGCAAGCACACTACTAGGGCTGCCAGATTCAGCAAGTGACAATAATAATACAGAATACCAAGTTAAATTTAAATTTCATTAAAGAACAAGAAATAAAGAAGGAAGGAAGATAACTTTGTTTTTATTTTTGATAATTTTGGAGTATAGGTATGATCTATTAATATTTGGAACATACTTAAATACTAAGAAGTTGGGCACAGTGACACATGCCTGTAATCCCAGTGGCTCAGGAGGCTGAGGCAGGAGGATTGCAAGTTAAAAGCCAGCCTCAGCCACAGTGAGGCACTAAGCAACTCAGTGAGACCCTGTCTCTAAATAATATACAAATTAGGGATGGGGATGAGGCTCAGCGGTTGACAGCCCCTGAGTTCAATTTGTTGATAATATAAAATTCAAATTTAACTGATTTTCCTGTAATTTATCTGGCAAACTAAACACTGGTGGCAAGGAGAACAAACTCATGAGTCACACCATGCAACTTTGATTCATTTACCAACTCCACCACTGACCTTGTGCAAATTCTTTAAATCCTCTGAAAGCCACCTGGAACCTGGAAGTGTTGGTGCAGGATTAAAAGTAGGTAATACTTAAATGTCTATGCATCAATACCTACTAACTCTCTTGCCCTTATGTAACCTTATGTAATTTTGTCTGGGGTGAACCTGGACTAGAAAGCCACTTTTTTATGCAGATTACTCATTCTAATCCCAATGGTTTCTCCTTGAGCCCAGGCAATAGATAGGCTGCATAAAACTTCACTTTATAATCAATCCACTACTATCTTTCACCCAAAGAGAAAACACAAGTTGATTTAGAGAGAGTGTTAAAAGCAAATTGATAGTCATCACTAATAAACCCCTCACCCTCAGAAATTGGTAATTTCCACGGAAAGATTGGACTTTCTGTGGCCAATAAACTAAATTGAAAAATCTCCAGCCAACTGTAATAAACACAGAATTGAAAGCTAATAAAACACCACAGGGCATTTCAAGGTAACTCAGCAGGAGAGAATTCACCAATATAGATGTGTTTACAGATGGTGACTAAAGATATAATAATTAATCTGCTTTTGAACTAATGAACAAATCACATGCTTCCTTAAAATACAAAGCACAAAGCTCTTAGCTGCTAATTAAGTTCAAGAGTGGAATAAACACTTGATTTGCAGTAAAGGATAAGGCTCATAAACAGTAATATACAGCTATCCAAGTCTTGCCTGTCAGATTCAGAAAAAACAAGTACCCTATTCAGGATGCAAAAACTGACCCAACGCTATCATACACCAGTGGTTTTCAAGTCTTAACAAGCTCCCAGGTAATTTATTACTACATGTAATGTACTTCCTTAAGGATCTTTTGCGAGGGAATTACTCTAAATTGGTTACAAGAATGCTAAACATAGTGTTTTGAAAAATAATGATAATATTTAAAGCTCATACAAGTTCAACCACTGAAATCGGAAGTGAATCAATACTAAAAGTCTAATAAGTCAGTCACTCTACCCCCTTTATAAGTAGTTAGAGCAGTTGACTTTCTGAATAAGAAAGAATTCCTTGTATAACATTTTGCAGAATCAGACTCTTGCTCATAGATGAAAAAGAGAAAGAAGACATAGTTACAAGACAAGAAAACATGATCACTGACAGACCCCAGAGTCAACCAACTATAGCCCACGGGACTGTTTTTACACAGCCCATGAGAGTGGTTTTCACATTTTTAAATGCTTGGGGAAAAATATTTTAAAAGAAAGACACTTTGTGACACATGAAAATCATAGGGACCTGAAGGAAACACAAGGAGGTTGTCCATAGATGAGGGTTACTGGAACACAGCCATGCCCACTGGCTGAGCTATTATCACGGATGCTTTTCTGCTACAAGACCAGAATGCTTGTAATACAGATCACATGGCCCAGAAAGCCCAAAATATTTACTATCTCATACCCTCTTGCTGACCCCAGAGGATGGACAGGTAAATAGATGACCCAAACTTATCCTGTGTGTATGTCTCAAAAGGTTTCCAAACCACAGAAATTAAAATCACTATGGTACTTTGGAATTTATTCCATCATTGCTTAAGAAACAAACCATATTTATCATCTAGTTGCTGCATTTGACCAATATACATACCCTTTCTTGAAAAATTGACATTCCAGAAAATCTTAGAAACTCAGGTTCTCTCCCCTGTCTTCCCAACAGAGGATTTCTTTGCCATCCATCCCCACCCCACCCACCACCCTTCCCTCACAGCCCCCACAAATCTGTGATATCTGCCTTCACAGGCCCTTCCCTTTTCCAGTCCTTGATCCTCCTCCACAGACCCATACTGCAACCCTTCCCAGGTGGTTCTGCAGTTGCTCTCAGCCACTGATCTCTCCAACACACCTTTCTCCTACCTCATCAAATCTCTCAATTTCTTAAAAATATCAGTAGATCTTACTTCAGTATTCTGGACTCAAGAAATCACTATTATTTTATCTTCTTCTACTGATCAAAGGAAAACATTCAGAGAAAGTGTAAAAGCTCCCAAACACTACCACCATCTATTTCCTTGGCTGATAACAATATTAAAAAAAAAAGAAGAAGAAAGAAAGAAAAGAAAAAGAAAAAGAAAACCTCAGTCAGGTTATCTGTTCCTTTTGGAAGCAGAAGAATGAGAAAAATGCAGTGAGTTTGTATGTTGTTGTAGAATGGACAATCTCAGAGAGATAAAAACCTTGTCAGAAACAACACCTAGGAGCAGGACATATGGACCAGATCAATCTCTTGGATTCTCCAAAGAAAGAAAGTGATATGAGTAGGCCAAGACCAAAAAACTCCTACAGAGTTACACTCCCAGGAGGTCTTACCTGTGCACACCATCCCTACCCAATCTCCAGGACCACAGCTTTACCGGGACCACTTTTCTCCCGGGGAATTACACAGAAACAAGAGAGTGGGAAAGGGCTGCTGAAGATTCACTGTTGTAACTCTGTGCCTAAATTATAGTATTGCCTGTAACAAAGTAGGTGCTCCATAAAATCTAGCCCACCTCCTTATTTTATAGAAACTGAAGCCTAAATCACTCGATTTTTTTCAAGGTCACACTGCTGGTTGGAAAGCTAAAACAAAAACTCAGATTTTATAAGCTTGCCCTTGCCCCAGGCCATCACTCCACTCCTCGGTGACAGTGTGAAAGACTTAGATAACCTTCACCGGACAGCCCACCTTCTTTTTTGTCAAAAGTTCTCTAAATTAGCTCTGCAACATGCTCAGAGAAGGAAGCCATCTGCCTACCCCATAAGATACCGATGACTCGTCTAAAACTTGGATTCAGCCACCTCCAACAATCTGAATCTCAGTGGCCATGATGGGTTTGGGGCAGGCCTGTGACTCAGAGTTCTGGCCAATGGTATAAAAAGGGAAATCTGCAGCAGGGAACATTTTGAGAAGCACTTTCCTATTTAATAAGAAAAAGAAACTACTCTTTCTTCTATCACCTTTTGAAGGTTGTTATGGAGACTGTGCCTGTGGCTATAGTGGACATCTTATAACCATGAGACTGTGAAGATTTCAAAGAACTTAACCTAACCTAGAACCGACTTTGTTGAACTGTTAAATGATCCAGTGCTGAGTAGCCCGTTGTACATGTTTTGGATGAGAGAATAAACTCTCCTATTCAAGTTAAGTAGTCTCTTGCTTGTTGCCAAAAGCATGTTGAGTAATAAATCTACCCTTGGAAGATGCCCAGTCCCTGACTTAGCCTCCACCATCCTACAGTCTCTGCCCAGGTCATGGGGACCATAGGTAGCATCTTAGGGAAAAAGCATGAATTCTCTTTGCCAAATAGGAGGAGGATTCTAAAATGTCCAGTTCTATCCACAGGAAAGTTCTAGTCTTTACCAAGCTAAACTCTAAGTGCATTTTTCCAATAGAAATATTATTATATATGTTGTGTGGGCCCCATGATGATTTTAGAGCAGAAATTATACAATATGGTTTAAATAGGCTTTTGTGGGTTGGCCTGGAAACCTAACATTGTTACTATGGAAAAATGTTTCAAACTCCAAACAACTCTGTTCCCAATGAACTTTTGAATACAACCTATTTTAAATTGGGGGGTTGCATATTTATTTATAATTAAAATACACAGAGATGAAATGGAGTTATTAGCTACAAAAAATCACATTTAGATTCCTGGCATTAATTGATAAATGTTCCTTTGCCATTTTGGGATAAAATGGCTCTGGATAAAAGTGGGTTGTGATCTCCTGCACCTGATCACTATGCTGCCCAAGCTGGTCTCAAACTTATGAACTCAAGGGACCTCCCACCTTAGCCTCCCAAGTAGGCAGGACTACAGGCCTATACCACCACACTAAGCTAAGGTCAATTTCTTGATTTTTGTCTCTCTTTTCTTAACTGCAAAATAAAAATAATATCATGTAGATGCCCAGAGACATTGCAATATTTACACACCATAGCATTCCCCCAATGCTATGTCTGAAAACTAGCAAATACTCCGTGTTGATTCTATTACTTTCTATCCTCTTCCCCCCGCCCCAAAATACTGCCCTCATACAATATATCAAAATTCTCACCAACCTACACACTAACTGACAGCCAGAGTTTATTCTACTGGTAAATGTGCATAAGGTCTCTAAACAAAGTCAATTCTGGCATAATCTTTCAAATGCTGTGAAAATGAGTTATCATCTCTCCCCACCTTAAATAAAGCACCATGATTGAATGCTATGAGGGCTTTTCAATACTATAATTATTGTAACTTGTATTTAAATTCTACTGAAGCCATGGATCTTGAAGTTGGCTTCTGGGGAATTGGCATGTTGAAGAAACACAGGAATAGCTTCATTTCATAAAAGGGTGAAAAAGAAACACAAATTAACAATTGCAATTCAAATCAGGGTTTATCTGACATAGAAATCTCATTTTTTCTCAAGAACTCATCTTTTTTATGGGAACTGATAAGTTTCAGAATACCTAAAACTACTCTTAATAGTACAATAACTTTTTCTCCTTTAAATACAAATTGCAAAGGTTAGTAAATGTCTGTAAAAATAATGGCAACAGCTTTAGTATAAGACAGTAAGGGGTTAGTTAGACCCCAGTGTTCTTAATGCTTTGAAATTAACTTTGAAAAGCTGGAATTCATTCTTTTGGTTAACTTGACTGCCACACTGAGCACATCTCTGTGTATTGCTCCCTTAAATTATTCAATTTCTGGATGTTGATTAAAAGCTGTTTTGAATTCCTCTATAAATAATATCAGTGCATTTTCTTGTGGTGCTTGCCTTACTCTTGCTGTATTAGCTACAGGTCCTGCCCCTTCTCCCTTTGTTAAATCTACCAACAGACAGAGGGACCACCAGGAAAATCAAAGGTACTTTTGCTTTAGGTTCCAATCACTGCACAAAGAAACTGATGCAGCCACCACGATTTTCCACCTGAGAAAACCCGACTCTGCACACAGAAGATTCCAGGGGCAAGTACGCCCTGCTCAGGGCAGCTGTCTCTATTTTTCAGTGTGCGAGTCCCAAAATACACTATTCAAAACTCAGTTTCAGCAAAAATTTAAAATTTAGAGGAGGGAGTCTTGTCAATTTCCCTAAAACACTCTTTCCATTCATAAAATATAAGTTTTCAAATAAAATAATGTAAATTAATGTTTCCCATCTCTTAACACTCCAGTAATCTCTGTGTTAGGCTTTATTCCAAAAGTGAGATTTATCAGTGACCAGAGATGTAAATAAAACACAGAATACTTGTGTGGCTCTCCACACTTTTCTCCCCACAGGACAATTTGGCCTTTCTTACATCTCTGTGTCTCCTATTATGCTTTAAGTTCAAAATACCCAAAATCTACTTTACTGCCAGCATGGAAGTAAACTCTCATCCTTAAGTACCCACAAAGAGTCTTCAATTTCTCCACAACCAGCAAGCTCTACAAATCACCATCATGCCCAAGAGAAGAGCAAATCAAATTGCTTTTGAAAGATACAAAGAGAAGCAAAAACTAAAAGCTCTCATTCTTAATCTAAAAACAATGCATATGTATGAGCAACACTAAAGTCTAAATATACACTTTGTATTTCACCCACACTGCTTATGACTACAGATTTTTGCCAAAAATATTACATTTAAGCATAATACCTCAAACTTTTTGAAAATCTCCAAATCCCCTATTTCCTCCCCACTAACTACCCCCACCCAAATACACCACTGTGAACTTCTGATAAAGGATAGAAAATCCTCTCATCTTAAAGATGAAAAAAACCAAAAAAAGGTAGAGGATACTTCCCAAGGTAGCCTAGTGGAAAAGCTTTGTGGTTGGGGACCATCCCTCAATTTAAGAGGGATGGGCTTTGGAGACTGGGATGGAAAACTGGCTCTGTCTCTAATGAACTGCTAAAGCTGAAAAAATGCACTTACTCTTTTTGAACCTCAGCTATACGATGAGCATAACATCTATGATCATCATATATATTAAATAAGTGAGAGACTGTAAAGCAGGGCTTCTCAACCTCAGTACTACTGGCATTTCAGACCACATAATTCTTTGTTGCAAGGGGTTTTCCCATACATTGCAGGATGTTTAGCAGCATCTGTGGCCTCTACCCACTAGATGCCAGTAGTACTCTCCCTCCTACTGTGATAACCCACAATATCTCAAACGTTGCAAAATGTCCCAATGAGGCAAAATCTTCCCTTGTGTTATATCTAGTGAACTGTCTGGCCAATAGTAAATGTTTAATAGGTAGTAGTCACCATTATAATTATCCTTATTGTGAACATTTTTTCTATCCACTAGACATTGATTTTTCAATTTTTAAAAAAAATGTGATAAAATCCACATTTCAAACTTCCTAAATATTATCCCTAGAAACATTCTTTAGTGATAAAGATGGCAAGCATGACAAGGTCATGGCAAACATCCCAAAGCCTGATGAATACTTTATGAAATGCATTCTCAATATGACACCTACAATCTTATAGATAGAAAAAGAATTTGGGAGAGGTTAAAGAGAATGTAAAAACCCACAGTTTGGACACATGGAGAAAGTTATGGCCACAAAACACCACTTCCCAGTCATAATGTTAACTTGTAGCAGAGCTGTGACCAAAATACTGACACACATACTCCAGTTCAACAAATATTTCTCTTCATCATGACAGGTATATTGGGAAAATCCAAATTAGACAGTCAGACTTTCCAGTGTCTATTCACTGTCCAAGTGTGTTTTCCCATTAAATCCCTCTGGTAAACTGGCTGAGCTCCTCATACTCTCTTCCTGTTTCCATCACTATACTGCCCAGTTTTTCAGAATACTGACAGTTCTCTAGCATCTAGAAGACAGAAGACAAATTTAACCAAGGCAAGTTTGGGAAGCAAGAAACCAGTAGCTTCAGACTCTCTACTGTGCCATAACAAACATTTTCTGTGGCAAACATCTTCGGCTGAGATAGAACAGACAGTCTTTCAGACTTCACTTAACTAAAGTGCATTGCTTTCCCAGATCAATTTTGTCTCTAAGACCTACTCAAACACTATTGCTTGCTTTATTTTCTAAGAACATTTAGTATTAGAGGCATGCGACATAATGACTATACATCCCAAGGAAACAGCACGGAATGTATTTATAATGCACTTTGAATTCAGATAAAACATCTTTATAGAACTGTAACCTACCACTGTTACAAAGGTAGATTAAGGACGGGTGGGAAGAGTTTTACCATCTTCTTGAGTAAGAGAATATAAGCAACCAAAATGTTAAAAAACATTGATATTTTATTGTCTCTAGTTTTATGGTAACCAAGGGTAAATCAGTCTAATTCTAGAAGAGCTTTAGATACAATATTCTGTAAGAGGCCACGTTCAACTTTGATATCTCCATGCTGGCACACGGGTGGTCATCCTATGCTCCATCCTCAAGCCTACACTACCGCCATTCAGCACATTAATGTTCGGTGTTTCCTGATTTTCCATCATGTCTATCTTGGCCACTGGTCTCTTAGAGCCTAGATTCCTAGCTTCCAAGTTGATCATTAATCTGATGAGTTGGTCCACATCACTATAATAATGGCTTTTCCTGTCGAGAATGTACAAAAATAGGCCCTCCAGGAAAAAATGGACAAGGATTTGAAGACTAGTAATTTTGACCACATTATTTTCTTAAACCTCAGTCTGCACTATATTGAATAATAATTTCATCCCTATTGGTTTGCTGTACATAATGCTGCACCTACCACACAGTGAATGTCAATAATAGCTATATCATTAAATTCTCTTCTTATATCCTAGTGCAAGTAGCTCCAGTTGTGAATTGTTGAGCAAGACAGAAAACAAGGACTATATAAATATGTTTTCATAATTAAATAAGGGGAAAATATAATGAAGAGAGAGAATTTTCAAAATGGAACATATGGACTCATTGTTTTATACATGAAGAAACAGTGATATGGCCAAAGTGAATATACCATGTGGATGTAACATCTCTTTCCAGTGGCCTCCACCCCAGTGTAACCCTGATCAAGTCAAATTAGGTACCTGTTGTTACCCTTCCCATCTAGGGAACATGAAGGCTAACAATATGCCTGCTCTGACTCCCATATTCAAGTCTCTGAAGGGATAAAGCAAAAACAAACAAACAAAAAAACATGTATTTGGTTCACTTATGAGGTAGGAATGATAATAATACAGACCTCATAGGATTCTTGTGAAGAATAATGAAACAATGCATGATAAGCCCTGAGCCCTAGACGGAGCACAGGGTGAGGACCCATAAATGTGGACTATTATTATTATTATTCTGAAGTGTTGGAGAGCCTCACTTCACAGATGTGGCAAATGGGACCCAGAGAGATGAAGTGATGTTGCCATGGTTAGTGATGGAGGAAGAAGCAGAACCGGGTTTTCTGTTTCTGATAATAACATGGGGAGGGGAAGAAAGATGTGAAACTATAGAAGCAAACCCATGCAGCTGATGTGACTCTTACCATCATTTCATCCTCATCTCTGCCTTGAGTTTCCTAGGACTTCCAGAATAAAGTGCCACAGACTGGGTGGCTGAAAACAGGTGTTTGTTTTCTTACAGTTCTAGAAGTTAGAAGTCTAAAATGAAGGTGACAACAGGGCTATGGTCCTTCTGAGACTCTGGGTTGAATCCTTCTTTGCCTCTTCCTAGCTCCTGGTAGTGACTGGCATTACTTAGCATTCCTGGGCCTGCATCTCTGATCTCCACCTCTGTGGTCACATGGATTCTTCCTTGTGTGCCTCCATCACTTCTCATCTTATAAGGATACCAGGCATGGGAATAACATCCTACTCGACTCCAATATGACCTCATCTCACCTTGATTAGTCTACAAAGGCCTTTTTTTCAAATAAGGTCACATTCATGTTACCTGGGGTTAAAACCTGAGACATATCATTTGGGGGGGGAAGGTGTAATCAACCTACCACACCTCCCTCACCTGAAAATAGTTTATTTTATTGTGATTTAGTTGGGGGTTTTGGTCAGTTGCACGCTACAAATGCAAAGTCATTGAAATGTTCTTCATGGTAACTGGCCAATTCGGAATTATTGTAACAAAAAGGCAACTATGCCTACTTACCATGTTTACTTCCCAAGCTCATTAGTGGTTCCATGTGGTGAGAAAAATTTCCTACTCACTGCATCAAATTTAGCACATTTATTTAGTCTGAGTCAATGCCTGAAATATCCTTTCATACATTTAAGCCAATTTTCTCCAAGGTGATACAGTAAGACAGAAGTCACAGATCTTTCTCCTGTGAGTCAATCAGTATAAAATATAGCACTGAATTTAGTGAAAGGGAGCCAGGCAATGAAATGTGTCTGAAATATTACAGTTGATTTTTTTCATGTAACAAAATATTATTATTTTATTTAATACATTTGAACTAAAATCAAAATATTATTGATCTAGAATGAACTCTAATTTCGTATGAATGTTTCTATAATAAGCTAGATTATTTTTTGAGACTAGAAAGAAATCACATTTTCATTCCAATTGTAAGGGGATACACAGTACTTTTGATTAATATCCTTTAAGCAAAGTGATACGTAAAGAATCGAGTTTTTCATTGACGTTGCATCAGCAAGTAACATAAGCATAACTATTCTAATCAGGCATAATCATTCATTACTGGTGAATTCTTTCTACTGATGAAAATTTTCTTCTATAAATTTCATGAATTTTGAGAAAAGAAAAATTCATTCACCTAAAAAATGAACTGGTCAGATGTATAAGAGACAAAGCAATCTATATCAAATTTTCATTAGCATTCACCAGAAAAATCACTACCAAATTTCATCTAGGAAAAGAAAATTGTCTCACAGCATGAAACTATTCAGAAACAAAGAAGGAAGGTTTTACGGGAATTTCATAATGTGAATAAAATTCTCTCTTTAAAAATAAACATTACAGGGCTGGAGATGTGGCTCAAGTGGTAGCGCGCTCACCTGGCATGCGTGTGGCCCGGGTTCGATTCCCAGCACCACATACCAACAAAGATGTTGTGTCCGCTGAGAACTAAAAAATAAATATTAAAAATTCTCTCTCTCTCTCTCTTTAAAAAAAAAAGAGATAAAAAGGCCTGGGGATGTAGCTTAGTTGTAGACTGCCCCAGAGTTCAACCCCCAGTACAAAAAAAAAAAAAACATACAAATTTAAAAAAAAAAATGAATAAACATTACATTTTTATAGAAAACTACGTAGATAGAATTCAAACTGGTAGCTAACTATCTACAGGTAGGGTAGTGAAGTGGTTAGCTTCCAGATGGGTATCAGATTGCCTGGGTTTCAAGCCTGCCATTAACCTTGGAAGGTGAAGAAACAGAGACAACTACTGAATCCCTAACACTATTCTCATCTGTAAAACTGGGGTGATTGTATAGTACCAATGTCGGATTTTAATGAATAATAGATTAAATGACCATAAAATCTTTGTCATAATGCCTAATTGTTATTAAGAGCACATATTCACACCTGGCAGGTATGGAAAACTACCCAGTATCAAATGGCAAGTGCTATGAATTGCCACTGTTGAAACCTTGGACAAGTAATTTAATCTCTCTGAGCATCAAATGCCTCCAATGGCAAAGCAACAGTGACTTCCTCAAGGATACAAAATAATATGATGTTTATGAGTCACTCAGTCCAATACTGAATTCACTAAAATCTCAGGGATAAAGGTACATATGCACAGTGGAATTTAATTGTGCAAATAACTTAATAACTGGTTTGTCATTTATTTGTACTGACAATTTTTGTCACTTAAAATTTACTTAATAAATCTAAAACAAAGAATTATTCTTTGCCTAGAAGGTCAGAAGTAATACATTTCTGCAAATGTGAACAGTGCAAGATTGATCCACACATGGATTTAAGTAACTATTCACTTTAGTTCTATTCGTAATGCTTGTTGGTAGTTCATGAATAGACAATTGCCTTAAATTTCACTCTTTTCTAATATTTATTAGCTGAAAAAAAGATATTAATGTATTTCAAATAAGAAGTCTTGATGTTTGGTCCCACACAAACCAGAAAACAACCCACTACTGCATGTAGCTCAATTCTTTAAATCATTCAGATATAAGAAGTATTATGAGGCACTTTCTCAGATTACTTTTCTCTTTGCTGATCTTTTTTTATAGGTGCCTTCCCAGCAGTCACACTTGGTACTGAGATGTAGTTAATACTGGTTTCTTTTCAAGTCCATGGTTGCATCTTACTTCCTGGACTGTTCTATCAGGATGGACTTGAAAGAATGAATCCTCTCCTCCAGAGAGAGCTATGTCAGATCTTTATTCAGCAATTAAAAATAAAGTCTAGATAAAAGTCACCAACATTCCTTCTAGGCCTGCAGATAAGAAGACTGAAAAGTCTTCTTTCGGAGGAAGATGGCCTTAACTTGGCAACAGAAATGCAAAGGATGGAGCTACAAAGGACTTGAGATCATCCCACTTGGCAAACTGCTAATTTCTCTACCAACTCTACCAACTTCTCCTATGTTGTCTCCCACAATGCAGAAGCAAGCTATTAATATTCACTTTTCCAAAATCACTTGTGGCTAAGGTAGCCAATGAGTAAGCAGTACTCTGCTAAAAAAAAAAAGTCATTTCAGAATTTTGTAAATTTGCTTTTGTGATTATAGGACACACATGCGGATGATGCTTTCCTGAACCTTTTCTCTTTTTCTACCTTGAACATAATCAGCAATGTTTTCTTGTAATCAAGAATCAATCAACAAACACAAGGACTAGCTGCCTGAACAGGGCCAAAATAGAGTTCTAATTCTAAAAACATATATCCAGAAAGGAGGATTATTCTTCCAATGTCTTGAGATCCCCCTCCAGATGTTTAAGGTGCTGTCAGACTGCAAGGACAAGGGCAGAGGGTGGGGTAATCACGGTGTTACACTAAAACACAAGAGCTACAATGGCACCCTAAGAGAAGACCTCATATGTATATTTGGTATCAACACCCATATTTGGCATCATCAATATCAATGTCTCCAAATATTTGGGATAATTGTTTAGCATATACTTGAAAAAACAGATCTGAAAAGATTTGAAATGTTAAAGTTTTCACTATGAAAATATAAAATAGTTCTATAATATCTCATTACATTTCAACTGAGAAAAAATAAGAACTACATTTTAATAGTGAAAACTAATAGAACTAAGTTTAAACAAAAATTTATGCATTTCTTTGATTGAAGTGTGAATGTATGTGAGTGTGTATATATGTGTGTATATGTATATGTATATACATCTATATATACACACATATATAGATATATATACATACATAAAAGAGTGTGTTAAAAGCAAGAATTCAAGTGAAAAAGTCATAAATTATAATGTTGAAGAAAGTCATGTTCCAAAATAAGACTTGTTTTCTTCAGCAGTCTGGATAACATTTTACCTTGTGTTCAAACTATCCATGCATGCAATGAATGCAGTTTAGTCAACCTCAAATTATACCCCATTTCTAATCATCTCAGAGAAACTCAATCCGTGTCCATGGAAATGTAGCATTACGTTTGTGAACTAAGTAAAAGAAATAATACTTGGCATTTAAATGCATGAGGTGCCTTTAAATTGTCTCTCATTTTTATTTAAATATTTCAGCCTAGAAAAACAGGCTAAAAATACAACATAATATTTCAGAGATTAAATCAGCATGACAATTTGCCCTGGTCAATCACAGTATTCACCTTATTCTATAATTTATTCATAAGTGAACTGATACCTTTCTGCATTACTTTTCTTGACCTCATCCTGTGCATTTCTTAAATTACAATTAACTGACGTTAGTGACTTAAATGTACATGCATTTGAATTTATCATACCTTAGATTTATCACTCTTCATCCTTAGAGGAACAGGAGTCTTCCCTAAGTCCAAGGTCAATTTTCCCACAATAGTCTACATCTTAGTTCCTACTATTTCTTTGTTACCTTCTTCTAACACTTATTTTCTGCTTTTCACAGTACCATGAATTTCTCCCTCTCTACTCACTCCTTACTTTAGGGCTATTAATCTATATAACAAAAACACAAACATGAAAAGTGGCCCTAAACCTGCAAATATCTTCTGACTGGAAAGTACTTAAGCAATTTTCCTGCTCTCCCATACTTTTCAAAAAAATAGATGGAAACAGCTTCCTCATATCCCATATACACAGTTATTGTGTGCTAATGTTTAGCAACTGAATCTCACAGAAAAAAAAAGTGTGTGTGTATGTGTGTACATGTGTATTTTATGTTATTCATATACATATGTATGTTATATAAGGTGTAATTCATTATAAATTACACTGACAGAATATATAGCACACAATTTGTAAATAATAGTAAAATAAACAATATCCTTTAATATAAATTCCATATAGGCAACTGTTTCTTACAAAGTGCTTTCACTGATACCAATTAGGTATGTTCAAATATGAATGTTGGTTGATATTTTCTTTGCACTAAATAAAATCAAATCGAAACAACTGCTGTGTTTGTTGAAAATTTTCTTACTCATCAATAATAGAAAAAACTTCTTTATTGAACTGGATAAGACTATACAGAAACTAGAAGAATATTTCCTGGATATTTTATCTATTCACAATGTATTTGCTATATATCCCAAAGATTTTAAGTGTACTCCATCTTCTTAACAACTTCTCGTTCATTTTTTCAAGTGTATATAATGGGTAAAACAAAATCTCTGATTTGTAGCATTTATTCACCAATTTCTATTGTGTAAATATTCTCACTAAGAATAATTTCAAGATAACCAATATGAACTCAACATGCACAGACTTGGAATGTATAGTAGCATAGCATTGTATAGTACATTCATCATTCAGATAAAATGGTGTAGGTTAGCATTTGAAATGTCCTTTAAAGACTGACTAATGCATTGAACCTTGGTCCCCAGTGTGGCAATGTTCAAAGGTGGGGTTTTGGAAAGGTGATTGGCTCATGAGAGCTCTAACCTCATCAGTGGATTAACCCATTGACAGATGAATGGACTACTGGAGGTTGGTGGAAACTGTAGGAGGTGGGACCTAGTTGAACAGAGTGTGTCCTTGGGGACATGCTTTTGGTCCCTGGTCCCTTCCTCTCTCTTTCTCTCTCTCTCTCTCTCTCTCTCTCTCTCTCTCTCTCTCTCTCTCTCTCTCTCTCTCTCTTTCCCAGTCACCATGAAATAAGATTTTTTCTTAGCCATACCCTCCCGGCCATGATGTTCTGACTTGCCACAGGCCCACAACAAAGGAGCCAAGCAATTATGGACTAAGCCTCTGAAACCATGAACAAAATAAATCTTTCCTTCCCTAAATTGTTTTTCTGAGGTATTTTGACACAGCAACAGAACCTTGACTAACAGATATAAATAACCTAAGAGCATAGAAAATAAGAAAAGACCAAAAAATAATTAGGGAGATTTGAGTTCTTAAAGTTTATTTTACTTATTTTGAAATAATTATTTAATAGCAAGAGTGCATAATTTAATTTTAATTAGCTATATTTAATAACCAGCTTACACAATTCCTGAAAGTTTAACCAATCTGGCTCTCAGAACCAACATAAGCCAGATCCCACACATCACTAGAGAGATTTACCACTTTTAGCTCTACTGCTCTACTGAGTCTGCTCTTGCTAGAGCCAACACAGACGTGCAATTTCAAAGCCATGGAACCTTTTATACTTACTTTATTTGACTTCTATGTAATATTCCCACCCCTTCCTATATGCCTCTGAATTACTCTACCATTCTTTTTCAGCTTCATTTGGTCATCAACCACTCTCCCTTAATGTTCCTGTTATGCTAAGTTCAACCCCCTTTTCCTGGTCATTTTGCAACTCAGTCTGAGCAATCTCACTAATGGCTTCAGTGAACAACTACTCACCAATGACTTAACAGACCAGACTATTCTGCTAAGCTGCAGAAGGGACCGCACACTTCATTATGAGTTAGCTCCCCTTCTTATTTACTTACTAATTAAGTAATTAGCTGGGTAATTATTTATGTCTGTCTCTCCCACTAGGATATAAGTTTCACGGGCATATGGAACATTCCAACTCTTTTCTTGCTGTCTCCTCAGAGTCTCTAGCATATTATCCAGCACAAAGTAGTTACTCTAGGAATCAAATGAAGCTACAGATGAATAACAAATAAGTATTTCAAGCACAACATGTATGGAACATGACTCAGTCAATGTTCCCTGAAATGTGTTCTTCTCTTGAATTCTAATTATGCTGAATGACACCAACATCCAACCCAGGCTCCCTGTGAGAGAATCCCTGATCCCCCTTTCCCTGTACTGCTCACATCCAGTCACTCATGACTGCCCACCTCCTCACCTCCTAAATATCTTTCATATCCATTTCCTGTCTCCTATCTCACACTAAGTTAGTTAGGGGTCACTTTTGGCAGGACCCTACAATAGCCTCCTGAGACCTTTGACTCCTTTCTCTTCCTACTCCAGCTCAAATGTAGAGTGCTACCAAGACAAACTTACAAATCATGACTGTGGCCCTCTCTGCTTCATAATCTATCAAGGTTGCTCCCCTACCTAGTAGATGAACTCTAAACTTTCTACCTTTATACTTAAAAAGCCCCTGTGATGAGAACTCCGTCTAGCTCTGTCTTGATCACCTTCCACTCTCCCATGAGGAATGAACCGTCGTCCACTCAAACTCAGACGGCTGTGGTTCCCTGCTATCTATCAGAGTTCTGGCCCTCTGCACATCTGCCTGGAATGTTGACCTATAATTATAAGAAACTTGCTTATAATGCCTGAAATATCCTTTCTCTCTTGTTCGCATAGTAATTAAGGCTAATGTTAAATATCCTTGACACTCTGGAGCATTTCTTATTTTTTTCACCTTTTATTTTTTATTTATTTTTATTTGTTTTACTTAGTTACACATGACAGTACAATGACCTTGACATATCATACATTTGAATCAGATGGGATATAATTTCTCATTTTTCTGCGTGTACAGGTTGCAGAATCACATTAGTCATGCAGATATATATATATATATATATATATATATATATATATATATACACAGTAATAATAATGTCTGTTTCATTCTACTATCCTTCCTATCTCCCCAACCCCTCCCTCCCCTCCCATCACTTCTCTCTACCTAATCTAGGGTAACGGTATTCTTTTTTTTTTCTCACATCTTCATACATGTATTTTGTATAACACAATGAGAGTCTCCTTCCACCATCCATGAAATTCCCTTTCTCCCTCCCTTTCCCTCCCACCCCTCTTCCCTATGTAGAGGTAATCTTCTTCCCATGCTCTTCCTCTCTTTCCCATTTTGAGTCACCCCCCTTATATCAGAGAAGACATTGGCATTTGTTTTTTGGGGATTGGCTAACTTCACTTAGCATAATCTGCTCTAATGCCATCCATTTCCCTGCAAATGCCATGATCTTATTATTTTTTAGTGCTGAGTAATATTCCATTGTGTATAAATGCCACATTTTTTTTTTTATCCATTCATCCATTGAAGGGCATCTAGGTTGGCTCCATGGTCTAGCTATTGTGAATTGTGCTGCTATAAACATTGATGTGGCTGTGTCCCTGTAATATGCTGTTTTTAGGTCCTTTGGGTATAGTCCAAGAAGAGGAATACCTGGGTCAAATGGTGGTTCCTCTGGAGCATTTCTTAACATCCCGAGGCATCCCTCTGCTCTTCACTTTCATATCACTCTGATCCCTTTATCACTATTTTTCCTATTCACTAGTGGTTACTTTTGAACGCTTATTTATTCTCTACTAGACTATGAACTTCTGCCAAAGATAGACAGCATCTACCACAGGTATAAGCACATAGTAGGAACTCACAGCTCCCAGTGTGACTATAGAAATAATAAACTTTTCTGCAGAGAAAGGACACATCCAAGTCATTGCTGTTCCTTTTAAAACCATTCACCTTGAAAGTTATGCACTTATTTTAATGATGGTGGCATTACTCCAAGTATTTTTGGAAGTCAACTTTCTGAATTGTCTGGGGGAATGTTCTTTAAATTATCTCAAGTGAGGCCAAAAAAAAACATCATTCTGAACAGAACTGAGGCCTAAGAGGGATCATAGAGTAAGTAATACAATTGTGGGTAGGAAACAGGGAAAGAAATATATAAAAGATCATGTAATGATTGATATGGGTGGGCTAATAAGCTGGCGCAAAGCATGCCTAAAGGGAGAATGTCAAACAATATTTTGAGCAAAGGTCATTACTTTTTAAAGACATTCATAATTCTTTAAAATTATCACTTCAATAGACAATATTAATGTTGACATACAATTATAAATAATTTGCTTGATCTACCACATGAAACTCTCAAAATAGTATTTCCCAAAGAGTGTCCAATGTGAATAGTTTATCTTAAGGGGGTGAGAGAAACAAGCAATGAAAGAAATTTAACACAGAGTATGAACGTAAAAAAGAATTTATTTACTCCCAGACTTCTCAGAGCTGTTAATATCTTAATATGACTCCCCATGAAGTCCATCTATGGTACACAGGGTTCTTCAAAGTCTTTTGACGTCAAAATCCTCCTGTGTTGTGGATGCTGTGGGTTTAATGTCCTATAAACCTTGGGAAACTGTTTCCCTTGGGGCTGCACACTGCTTCAAGCACCATGACTTGTCAGTGAACCCTGCTCTGACACCAAAAGCTAGATAGGGTTACTGAGAATACCCTCTTCTCCCTACCTTTAACACCTGCTACAGTTAGATACGGTCTGTCCCCCAAAGATTCACAGACTGGAAGGGTGGTCTCCAAAGTCATAATATTAAGTGATGGTGGATCTTTCAGAGGAGAGCCTAGAGGAAGGTGATTAAGTGATGGGGCACTGCCCTTGGGAAGGGATTAATGCAGGAGTGGGTGAGTTCCCACAAGAGTGGGTTGTTACAAAAAAGTGAGCCTGATTCCTACCTGGTCACTTGCTCCTCTCTTTCCACATGTCCTCCTGCATGTGTTTGCATCATGTAATATCATTCATCATATTGTGATGCAGTCAGGGGGCCTTCATCAGACGCTAGTGCCATGCTGTTTGGACTTCCCAGCCATAAGATCATGAGCCAAGTAAATTCCTTTCCTTCATAAATCATGCAGTCTCTGGTATTTTGTTATAGCAACACAAAAACAGCATAAGACAATGACCGACTTTATTTATCCTTACAACAATTTTATAGTGTAGATAGAACTATTATCTTCAATTTATAGTTAAGGGGAAAAGAGATTAAGAAAGGTTAAATAACAAGTCATAGACTACACAACTAGTTAGCAATAGACATAATATCACCTGGTCCTGGCCAACCCATGTGCTCCAATGCTTAACCTAACCGTTGAGTAGGTTCCCTCCTGCACTGCCTCCAGGACTCTCCTCACGTTCCCTTGGAACACACTGTTCCTTCATAAACTCCCTATTCCCACATCGATAGTTCCTACTCATTACTTTAAGGTTCATTTTATCTACTTTCCCTGGGATGCCTTCACACCAACTGGCTAAAAATAACCATTCCCAGGGTACCTCATTCCTGTCATGGAACTTATAAATTTACTATCTCATACACACTGCAGAGAGAGGCCAGATTCACACAGCCTAAGGGAGGAATAGCTAACACATTTACCGTCAGACTTCAGGGTCTAACTATGTTTCTACTGCTTTCTCGGGGTAAATATCTTAATAAGTTTCAAACACTTAGTTAAACATGTGAAGTATTTTCAGGAATATATCTCATTTTATTCTCAACTTTGAAAGAAGTTATTTTTTTACAAATGAAAAAACAAAATGTTAAAAAAGCTAAGTGCCTCTTCTACTTACGAATTAGGCTATCCCATCACCGAGCACAGCACTTACACACAGCAGGTACTTATCTATGCACTGAGGAAATGCTTAAATAAGGCTCACCTAAATTCTGGCCTTTTTCACGCTCAGCACTTCTCCCATGATTAATGCTCCACCTCCATATATAACAGGTGCTGCGATGCCACCCATGCCCCCTGGCCATTACTACTTGAATGTCTGCCCACAGACTTCCAACTGCCAGCATTTTCATGTCTTTGACTGAGGGTCTTCTCTGGGACCATGGGGTAGAAGCTCTGGGAATTAACACCCTCTGGAAGAAGCCCTCAACTAAAGAGCAATTGGTGCCATGGTAAAGTAGCCCAGTTCCCTTGCTTCTCAGGGAGACGGCTCTAAGGCCTAGTTTCTATAGTTCCCCCCCAAAGGAACTCCGCTTCACTTGCTCAAAATGGTAGCTGGCTTAATACAAGACCTTGCCTACCTGATTGCCTTCCCCACTCCTACTCATGATTACTGTGCCTTCTAAATCAACGACCTGGCCTCAGACCTTTGCCACGAGGTCTGATTCCTGGACCTCAAATGAGATACTATGGATGAGAACAGAATTTCTATTTTTAAAAATCAAAGGTAAAAAAAGAGAGCAATCCTTTGAAAATAAGTATAATCACATTTTTTCAAAGAGAAAACATCAATCAGCCATGTACAATGACTTAGTATAAGAATTTTTAATTTATGAATTTTATGACATGGAAAAGACTATTTTATTTAAACGACACTAAAAATTGGTCAGGGAAAGTGCAACTTTAATACCTACTTTAAGTCTTAAATCTAACACCTTTCTCAGGTGCATAGGTTGACAAAAGTGAAAAATCTCACATTTTTTTCTTCTATTCTCTTTGAGATAGCTTTTTAAATGGTGTGTATGTATGTGTATGAAAGAGAGAGATCATCTGTGTGTCATCTAATCACACAGCATCCCTTAAAGAGTCCTTTGGTCTCTAATTGTAAATACGGCAAATATAAGTAGTCTCTCCCAAATACCTACACTTGATATCATTGAGGAGGTCCATTGATGTATTAAAATTTTACCAACCATTTTCAATGGATAATTATTGGGATTTAGTTGGAAAGAAAAGAGGAAGAAAGGAAAGAAGGAAGGCAGCCAGGCAGAAAAACTTTTCTCTGAAGTTCCCAGTCTAGACAAAGAGCCAAGACAGACAGATGATTATCATTTAAGATGACAAATATGCCCAGCATGTTTGAGGGGACACAAATACCCTAACCAACACAGGACAGGGGAAAGGGAGGTAGAGGCAGCAAAACTACATTAAGACTGACACAATGTGAGTTCTAAAATATGCTGGTTTCCTACACCAGCCAACCAGAGTTTATTTAAAATTAACAGGTGCTGTTTTTAATTTAAAATTAAAAATTTTTTAAAAAGCCAGGCATGGTGATGCACACCTGTAACCGCTGCAACTTAAGAGGCTGAAGCAGGAGAATCACAAGTTCTAGGACAGCCTCAGCAATTCAGTGAGATCTTATCTCATGATGAAAAAACAAACTAAATGGGGACTGGAGATGTAGCTCAGTGGTAGAGGGCCCCTGGGTTCAATCTCCAGTACCTAAAATAATTCAGTAACTAAAAATCTATAAAACACAATACTGATATGCACACTAAAATTAAGAGAGCTTCTTTCTTGTTTTTCTCATTACAAAATTTGGATAACGTCATCAACATTAATCTCTTCATTTTGTAGGGTGCTTCCACTTGGCTCTGGGGAATCTAGAACTAATTTTTATCTTAAATACTGCAGCACTAACATATATAAAGGGGATTTCAAGGAAGGTGGACTATGAACTTACACTTGAAGGAAAATCTGGAATTCAGAAATGGGTGAGAGGAGGGGAATTCAGAAATGGGCAAGTAGGATTTCTCAGTGAGAAATGTATAAACAGGCAACACTGAGCAACAGCATGGGACTCTTGGGACAATCAGGAGATAGGTGCATGGCCTTGGGGGGGGGAGGGACAGGCAGGAATGTGACAATGCTGAGACCAGCAAAAGTCAGATCATGAAGTATCTTGAGTGCTAAGTAGATTTTGTTTCACTTTGTTTTATTCCCTAATATTTTTTAGGTATAATTCCTGTGTAATCCAGTGGTTATTATTATATTCACAGAGTTGTGCAACCATCAGCTCTCTTCAATTCCAGAGCCTTTTCATCACCCCAAAAGAAACCCATTTCCACTGGCACTCACACCCCATTTTCCCTCTCCTCAGCTCCTGGAAACCATGGCTCTATTTTTATCTCTGGATATTTCATATACATGGAATCACACATTATGTGGTCTTAAAAGCCTGACTTCTTGCATTTAGCATAATGTTTCCAAAATTCTTCGTTTGTAGCACAAATCAGCAATACATTCCTTTTTAATGGCCCAGGAATCTTCTATTATTAGAGATACCACATTTTTTTAAATCTATTCATCATCTGGTAGACATTTAGGTTGTTTCCACTTTGGGCTCTTAAAGATGGCTATGAACACTCATACATTTTTATTATGAAATTTGTTTCCTAATATATACACCTAGGAATAGAATTGTTGAGCAATATGGTAACTCTACCCTTAACTTTTTGAGGCACCTCTAGAACTGTTTTCAAAGCAAAGTGCCATTGTACACCCACACAATGTTGAAAAGTGTGAGTTATCTGGAAGGCAGATGAGCTACTCCAAGTCTTGAGGCTGGATTGGAAGATATGAAAATTTTAATTGTACAAAGGTCACTGCAGAAGTAATGTAGAAGTTGACTATAGGATTTGGATGAGAAAAAAAGCACGAAAGAATTCTGCCAAAAAAGCCAAGATAAGGAAACTGTTTAATGAAGATATTAATAGTAGGAATGGGAAGAAGGAATTGGATTTGAAAAGAAAAGGGAAGGAAAAGGAAATAGCTTTTGGCAAGATTAACAATAAACTTAAATTGCCTAAGAAGAGTATGATAAACTTAAGCTGCCTAAAGTATCAGGCAAATAATGAAAATAAATAAAACACACAAGATGTAAGCAAAAGGGACTGGTGACGATGGAGCAGCAAGAAGCCTCATCTAAAGGAGGCAGTTGTAACAGCACCAGCCACCCAATGTACAAGGACTGTAGGCCTAGTGTAGTCAGTTTCTCCTTGTTCAAGAAAAGGAGATTTTTATTTAACATAAAATCTGGATTTGCTTATGCAGAATATCCTGTTTTTAAATATTACCGATTAATTTAATATTCCTTTAAATTATGTGCAGTATGGTCAAAACATGCCTACAAGATGCCAGTTTGTGATCTCTCTCACACAGGGTAAAGTGAGCCAAGAATCAGAATATGCCCACTCTGAAGGACTGAATTTGTTCCCACCAAGAAGACACTAAGGAGAGAGCAGAAGCAGAGGAGGAAATCATGGCCTCCGTGCTATCCCAGAGGTTCAGGGATGACAGTTCTGAAGGAAAAGTAGTAAATAGTTAGATGGCTCAGGGAGTCTTTTCACTCTGCAAACTGAAAAATGGACTTTGGAATTTGACAACCAAGAAATAGGGAAGACTGCCAGGCATGGTGGTGCACGCCTATAATCCCAGTGGCCCGGGAGGCTGAGGCAGGAGGACCCCAAGTTCTGGGCCAGCCTTAGCAACTTAGCAAAGCCCTAAGCAACTTAGTGAAACCCTGTCTCAAAATAAAATAAAATAAAATAAAATAAAATGGGTTTGGGATGTAGCTTAGTGGTTAAGTGTCCCTAGGTTCAATTCCAGAAAGACAAAAGAAAGGAAGGAAGAGAGGGAGAGAGGGAGGGAGGAAGGGAGGGACGAGAGAAAGAAAGAAGGAAAGAAAAAAAAGAAATACAGAAGCAAGAAAATGGAAAATAATATTTGATATGAGATAAATAGAAGGCTGAATAATTTAGTTTCTTCTTTTTCTAAACCTTGTTTTTTTTTTCCCCAAAGAAAGGATTATATGCCTCAAATCTACATTTAAATCTCTCAGAGAGAAATCAACTAGGCTTAATACTGTTGGCCTTCTCAATTGATAGGTATCAGACTAATCTCCTTTAAAAAAAAAGATGACCTGTGAAAAACTTTAGATCTATGTGATGTACAACATTCTTGGTCCTTTCAAGCTTACAGTTCTAAAAACTTACTATGAACATGTTTTATAAACAAATGAAAAATGTTTGTAACTTGGGCTGTCTCTGACAGAGACCCAAAGTAACAATGGCTTAGAAAGACTCCAAGCTATTATGGCAACTCTACTTCAAGAGGTCATTCATCCTTGACCGAGATCTTTTTTTTTTTTTTTTTTTTTTTTTAAAGGCTTGTTGCTCTGCCATCCTTAGAGCACTGGCCTCTAAGAGCAACGCCTAAGATCACATCCACATTCCCACATGTGAGAGGGGAGAGGAGACAATATACCTCTGCCCTTTATCAACCTCTGGAAGCTGCAAAAATCACTTCAGTTTACATCCTGTGGGCCAAACTCTGCCAACATGCTATGATTCCTAGCTGCAAGAGAGGCTAAGAAATGTCCTCTTTTTTTTTTTTTTAATGGGGGTCTATCCCCAGAGTCTTTAATCTAAAGACAATGAGGAGCCGGGTGCAGTAGTGCATACCTGTATTCCTAGTGTGTCAGAAGGCTGAGGCAGGGGCATTGCAGGTTCAAAGCCAGCCACAGCAACTTAGTAAGGTCCTAAACAGCTTAGAGAGAACCTGTCTCTAAATAAATTATTTTTTTAAATGGCTGGGAATGTGGCTCAATGGTTAAGTGGCCCCTGTGTTCAATCCCCTGTACTAAAAAAAAAAAAAAAAAAAAAAAAAATTAGATAAATAAAGACAATGAGGAAAAGATATTCTGGGAGACAACTAGCAGTCTCCACCCCGGAATGATATTCAATTTTTTAAGATTCAGTTCCTAAAATTCTATAAATTATTTACATTTTGGTTCAGTTTTGCAAGTGAATATAAATCTGGCCTAACCTTTATGCTTAAATATTGGAAACATGTAACATCGTCACAATTTTGGCTTCATGGTGCTGATATTTATTTCAGCACTGAAGAAAGTTAAAGTTAATTTTAATTTCTTCTTACTAAATTATTTTCCCAAGAATTCTAAAGCAACTCTCATCTTCTTGCCATGCTTAACAACTAGCTTTCAAAAGACTACATTAAAAACTTGAATTATAAAATTTAAAAATCATTGACATATTCCCACAGCATATGGAACTATACCACCTCAAGAATTCTTTTAAATTCTCACAGTCAATTGTGCCCTTACTGCCAGAAAACTCTTGAAGTAACAAAATGTATTCACTATAGCAAGATGTGCTCCTGAATTTTGACACTTTATTCTCATATTAGTTCACAGTACTATATTTTATCATTCAAATATGAGAGGATTAAAAATAAAATAATTCACCAGCACAAAGTGAAAATAATTCACTACTGCTTGATATATGAACATTCTAAAAGCCTACCCATGAACTATCAAGCCTCTTAAATAAATATAAAGAGGAACAATCCATAAAAAGTGATCCAATTTAAAATATAGTAATTTATGGGCTGTTTTATGTTCATTCACATTTACTAAATTCAAGAGTATATTATTTCAAAGCTACTTGGCTTCTATCTTTTCTTTAAAACATGGTATTTTCCTATAGTAGCATCTTTTATCTACTTAAAAGTATGCAAATTATTATGTTCAACAAATTTAACTTCCTTCTTCTAGGACTGGCTTGCCTTATGAATGGTTTTGAATGGCTAGAGCAATGACAAAAATCATCAAGCATGATATTAGTACATAAGTTGACAGTGAAATTTGGATTTTTAAGAAATATGTTTTCTTAGTATAAAACATTCTTTAAAGAAAATTTGGGAACTATTAAAAAGAAAGAAGTAGAATATCACAATAAATTACATCAAGTTGAGTCATAGATACTTAAATCATCTTTTAAAAGGGATCTTGACCAGTAAGATTTTACATAAACAAGAAAACACACCCATCGATGGACGCCTATTCCCAACCAAAACAAGGTGAGAACTGGAGTTGCCTGCCTGTATTAGAAAATGGAACAAAATATGTAAAACAACAGTTTTGAAGACACTGGATATCAGGGAATAATCCATGAAAAATAAGAATCACATGAGGTGAACTCTAAGAAATGGGAAACATTGCATGAACCCTCTGACTGCCCTAGCTTCCAGATCATGGCCCACACTCTTCAATCAAGGAGAAGGATTTGGGAAACAAGGGGGGTCAAGACAGAGTCCTGGAGGAAGGAGAGCTAAACACAGAGATCTCTGGAAATTTGCAGATTATTCTCTTTAGATACTGGGCATAGTACTGATTGGCACGTTCATGTGAGGACATAGTCAAGTCAGGGAAAGAACCACCTGAAAGGACTAAAAGACAGTATACCTAGCACTCACACAAGGCTGAGAATTGTGCCTATTCCCGTCAACCACAAAAGGAAACCTTATGCTTCATGGAGTGCTGAGTACAGTGCTCAGAAACTAATCTTGAAAGTAAAGACCTGAAAGGATCAAATTGTTTTCAAGTCATTAACTTCATCCCATTAAAAAATTCTCAAGCAAATTTATCTAAATGTACAAAAGTAGAAAAATATCCAGCAACCTATAATAAATATCATAATAAATTACATCAAATTGAGTTGAAATCATAATGTCTGGCATCAATAATTAGTAAGCTTGCAAAGAAGAAGGCAAAATAACCTCTATAAGGAGAACAATCAACCAAACAAAATTGATCAAGAACTGGAAAAGACATTAAAATTTGCAAATAAGGTCATTAAAATAGTTATTATAAATCTAGCCCACATGTTTAAAAATGTTAATTCAGACACTGAGTAGTTTTAAAACAACCAAATCAAACTTCAAGAGATGAACATACAATGTTGAGGAACAACAAAGTACATGTGATTACTGGCAATAATCCAGAAAACCCAGGAATAGGAATTATCCAAAATAAATCACATAGAGGAAAAGGATTAAGAGCTAAACAGAGCATCAGTGAGCTTAATATATATTTAACCTGAGTCCCTAAGGGAGAAGACAAAGAGGAGGGAAACCTAAAAAAAATAAAATGGAGGATAACTAAAAAACCTTTGTTCAAATTTACTATTACCTAGAAACCCACAGTTCCAAGAAGCATTTATGAACCCAAAGCAAAAGAAACATGAAGAAAGTTCTACCAAGACATAGCAAACCAAATTGTTCTAAGCAAATTAAAAAAAAAAAAAAATTCCAAGGGATATGTTAGATATAAAGAAGAACAAGATAAGGGTGACAACAGACTTCTAATAAAAACTAATGAAAATGAGAAAACAGTAGGGCAACATCTTTAAAGTAGTAAAAGAAAAAAAAACAGTCTAGAATTTTATATCAAACAAAAAAATCTTAAAAAAAAAATAGATGTTTCCAGACATATACAAGCTGAAGGATTCATCAGCAACAGATTGGTGCTACAGGAAATGATGAAGGAAGTGCTTCAGGAAGAAGAAAGGTGATGCCAGATGGAAATCTGGATCTACACAACGAATGAAGAGCTCAGAAAATTTAAACTCCAAGAATAAACACAAAAGATTATTTTGCTAGGCACAGTGGTGCACACCTGTAATCCCAGTGGCAATGAGGCCGAGACAGGAGGATCATCAGTTCAGAGCCAGCCTCAGCAACTGCAAGGCACTAAGTAACTCAGTGAGACCCTGTTTCTAATAACATACAAAACAGGTCTGGGGATATGGCTCAGTGCATCCGAGTTCAATCCCTGGTAGCCCCCCGCCCCCCCCCCCCAAAAAAAAAAAGAAAAAAAAAGATTATTTTACTATGGAAATCTCCTTAAGAAATTATTTACTGTTATCTTGTGGGTTTGAAAACATGTAGAAGAAACAGGATAAGGGATAGGGCATAAAATTTTAATATGTTTTCAACAGTTACTTGAAAATTATAAAGTCACACAGAATATTTTAGATCTGCTATACTGAAGAAATGTAAACATAGACATTATTCCAAAATCCCATTCCATTTGACCTACACTTTCCAGTTTGGCTTGGATAGGTTAGCATTATACTTTTGAAAATATAAATTCAGTTGAATTTATCTCATTCGTTTTCATAGAAAAAAGGTAGTAAGTAACTTCAAAAGGGTGGTGTTGTTAGTAACCAAGCAAGGCTAGGGCCTTTCCTGAACTTTATAAATAAGAGCAAACAACTATTGTTTCACTGTAATCCAAAACTCAAATATTTATTTTAGTATAGGTAACTGTAAGAAATTAGGTCAAATAGATAAGTAGGAGATTTTAAATATATTTATAGCACAAGTAACAAAAGAATATTCCCTGGAGCAAACTATGTTATATTCATTTATGAATATGTCAAAATGAACCCCACTATTATGTATAACTACAGTGTATAGAAAACATTTTTTTTAAAAAAAAGTAAGTTCCCTTCCTTACTTTCCCAATCTGCTAAAATTGAAAATAAGGCCCAGTTTACAACCAATAGGGCTTTTTAGGAGAATGTTTACCAGGAGGGTTAGGGAGAGAAGATAACAAAGCAAGACTAGCTTTTCAACATTAAAAAGTCAGTAAAAGATAGGCTGGAGTTGTGGCTCAGTGGTAGAGTACTCTCATAGCATGGGAGAGGTACTGGGTTTGATCCCAGCACCACATAAAAAGATAAATAAATAAAGGTATTGTGTCCATCTACAACTAAAAATATTTTTTAATTGAAAATCAGATATTTAAAAAAATAAGTCAGTGAAAGAAATAAAATCAAAACACAATTGGAGATTCTCAAGTACAAAATTCTATATATAGCTACTCAGTCTTTCTCTAATTTGGTGAAACCTATTCAATAGTGCATCTCCAAGTTCCCTCTGTGAATAGTCATGTGCCAAAATGAAAATGGAAATACAGCGCAGATGTATCTTTTAGGTAGAGAGGGAAAGATGGGTTCCAAGATGAAAATATGGTCCAGACAAAATTGCTTTGCAAAAGAGCTAACATGTCCACAAAGTAAAGTTTACATTGTTTAGTGTGCCACATCCTGAATGGAAATACTGATGCACAGTGGAGTTTGGGAACTACTAAGCTAGACCAAAACAGAAGAGGTCTGTCTCCATGTAGAATTCTATGCATTCAAACTCTACCATATAAGACAACTGTTAAATCTCTAGTAGTAAATAGAAAATTAGTGGAAATTTCTTAAGTGTTGCTGCCTCTCAGCAGAATTTATTTGAATTTATTACAGAGTTAGCTTCTTTAACCACTGCATATTACTAGATTCAGTGTTCTTATAAGAATTAAATGAGACAATATATGTGTATATGCTCAATCAAGGGTCATTATATACATATGGCAGATTTTAATGTAAGTGTTGCTTTAGCAGACCCACCAGTTGCATTCAAAGATCTTGGTCACTGGCAAAAAGTAATACTTGCCTTTCTAAATGGACAGTACTGATTTCATGCATTTTGTCAACAGTTGTGAAACTTGTTATAATGGGATTACATCTTATGTAAGGATTGAGTTTTAATATGCTTAAATGCTTTTGATGCGATTCATTCTTCTCCTGTACCCGAAAAGGCAAAAGGGCAAGATAAGCATAGAAATCAACAGGGGACAAGGAATAATCAAAGGCATTTTAAATAAAATGATAAATTTTAAATGTGCTCAAAATACCAGCAGACATTATAACATAATTTCAGACATGGGCTAGCATAGCAAAAACACAGTCATAATAATGATGGTATTATTAATGAAAACAACATAAATAATCCAAGCTTAAGGGGCTTATTAGCAGGGAAAAGGCTTAAAACAAATGCAAGGGAATTGGGGTCATAAAAAATGCATATGTAAAACTTATTTTGGTAGAGTGGTGAGGTCAGACCTCTAGCCTGATAAGGAAATGATGAAAAAGACAAATCAGAGGGCTGGGGATGTGGATCAAGCAGTAACGCACTCGCCTGGCATCATGCGCGGGGTGCTGGGTTTGATCCTTGGCACCACATAAAAATAAAAATAAAGATGTTGTGTCCACTGAAAACTGAAAAATAAATATTAAAAATTCTCTCTCTTTCTCTCTCTCTCTCAAAAAAAAAAAACAAATCAGATGTGGGGGTGAATGAAGAAATGACACAGTATCATTTGTCATTTCAGAAAAGAATAAGAGCAACTTAATGAAATACATTGCTCTGTTTTTAAAGTAATATAACTTAATCCATCCAATAACAACAAAAGCCAACAACAACATTCTTTCACCACCAAAAAAAAAATGTATTAGTATTGGCTATGAGCACAAATAAGTATGAGAATCAAGGCATTATCATTTGAATGTATACTGCACACTTGCCTCACAAGATTATTTAATAATTAAAATTAAACTCAGGCCCTTGGCCCCACTGACTAAATTTCCAGTACTCAGAATTTACATGTGCCTATTGTAAAGCACAGATACAGAATATTTCCATTATTGCAAAAGTTCTACTGGACAGCACTGATCTCCACAAGTGTTACAAGTGCCTCGTGTATGACAGATGAGATCTAAAAGAACACACACTCCCACACACAGACACACAGAAAGCCAATAAATCAGGCATGCCTTTATTCAGAACATTTCCTGAGCATTTCTTGTGTTAGTTACTGTATTAGGCATTCAGAGACCACAAATTAAAATAAAATAATCCCTGCCCTCAAGGAGCTCACAGGGTAATAGGAAATAAAAACATAAGTAATTGGTCAATCAGAAAACACTTGTTGGTCACCAATAGTAGGACATGCACTTTACAGTGTGGAAAAAAAAATAAAAGCAGTGGGTATGTTCTCTCTGACCCTGAAGAATGTCCAGTCTAGTTAATGACATACAATGTAGACTCTGATGTAAAATGTTTTGATGGACAAATTAAGACTTGAAACTCTGTGCTTCAAACTGAGATACAAGTTTGATGAGTAATTTGTTTTTCATTCTGCATTTCCATTGGAATTATAATCTAAAAAGATAATATAAATTTATTCTAATTAATTTGTAAATAACAGTAGTTTTAAAACTACTATTAACCAAATTTTCATTTCATTATTTGCTGCTGGGTTTTCAATTGTGTGTGTACTAGATAAAGGCCAAATAATACAGAGTTTGGTAAATAAACTGGCTAGAGAAAAGGTGAGGATGAATTAGTCATTATAGAACACACGGTAATATAGCATCCAAAAGTATAGGCTTCCTGCACTATACCGGTTAAAATCATCATCATCTCTGTGTATTTTCTACACAATCTGTTCTTCATTCCAGCAATCTCTGAATATGGCTTACGCATTTGATTTAGAATTCAATAACTCCACAATGCTAATCACATTTTCAAGAGAACAAAAAAAATGCTATAGAGCTCTCAGTTGATAATCTCATTAAAACTGACATTTGAGGATTATTTTCCAGTAGAATTATGATCAAGTATGAACAAGAAAATAAAGCCTTCAACTAAATATTGCTTGTTTGTTTGTTTGTTTTTAATCTGTTAAAAGGATATTTTCCACATTTACATTGATATAAGACATAGATAAAGAACAAAATCTGAGGTTACATCTTTATGCTCTCAAAGTCAGTTCTGGCAATGTAATTTCAATATACAACATCATTTGTCACATTATTCAATCCTGCTTCTTTTAATTTCATCAGTTCTTTTGTTCACATTCAATAACTATTTGCTGGTTTGGGTTTAAATAATTTATAAAATCTATAAACAAAAGGACTTACATTTTATGATCCTACAAACTTAAGTAAAGCATTCAATAAAAATAAGTTCACACTGTACAGACCGGGAGTCTTAGCCAAAATCAGCCCATTCTTCCTGTGGACAGGGTACCTACTAGCAAACCAAACCTTCTCTGCCCTCCTTTCCATCTAGGCATGAATAACCATGGTTCTCTAGCGGAACAGAGTAAGTGCAAAGAGATCACAAATTCATTTGTAAATCATTCTGTATATCAACTAATATATTTCAGAAGTAGAAAAATGCTGTGCTTGGTAATGAAGTGCAAATTCCTTTAAAGACTTTACTCATCCAGTAGCTTTTTTAAATAGTGGATTTTCTTAATTAATACTAGAATTTGATTTCTAAGCCTGTGAGAACCACAGCCCTCATCCTAAATACTGCAGGAATTCAGAAAAGGGCTAGAACACGGTGAGCTGCAGTAACCAGAGAAGCATCGCAAAAGAGATGGGTCATGCAAAAGAGATGGGTCATATGCTGGGCCCAGAAGAAAGGCAGAGCAGAGAAAGCATAGCTTCCTAATAGGTACACACCCAAATAAAACCCCAGAGGAATCAAAGTCTGACCTGGCTACAAGATGACCACTGAGAGTTCTGGACTCAGTAGGTTCATAAAAAGCACTGAGAATGAAGGGCTGAAAGATACCTGTGCTTTTTAGTATTCTTTCAATTAAAGGGCAGAAACCCAGTTTATGTAGAGTTTATTGCTTGAAAAATATAATCCTAGAAAAATTACTGGTAGAACTGGCCTGGAGAATGCACGGATGCAGGAACTAAATAACTATTTGTTTATTCTCATTCTTTCTCTTGCTCTCTTTTATTTACATGTTGATTTATTTTCTCAGGCAGGCTGTTCTTCCTATTTATCTAAAATCTAAGCCACTTGGTAGCTCCAAGTTTAGAACTGAGATCCTTAGAGATTTATGGGGTGCAAGACAGAGAATAGCAAAAGTTAAAAATGTAAAAGTAATAAAGAGAGGCTAGGTCCAGACTATGAAAGAACTGGAGTACACTAAGGAGTTTGATCACTTAAAGAGTCAAATCTGGCATAAGTTAGTTTAGGAAATCTAAAACTTATATGAAGGAATTAAGTTTTATTTCTAGACTTCCTGAGTTTCTGTGTGCTCAGGAATGGGTTTCTGTGCATGGTAATTTTCTAGAAGGGTGGACACCTGGATCCAGATGGGATAATCATGAAACTCCATCTATCTGGCCACCATGGAGTGGTCTGAGGTATGCATCTGACCTAACACAATCGAATCTGAGTTCTTCCTTGGGGTGTTCAGTTTAAAATGTTTACATTTGAACTAATATTAAAAGCTTCTGCATACTGTGTTGAAATGCTGAGTACAACTCAATAAAATTAACAGAAAAATAGGTGAGCCTTCATGGGTCCCACACTGAGCTTGTATTTTACAGCAGAACAGCAAGGGGATCTGGGTGGATGATTCTGATCAATGGAATGAGATCCATTTAAAGAAGAGATTTAAGTACATAAAATAGAAGAAAAAAGTAGAATATCTATGAATAGAATTCAGAGGCACCACAGAGTAGAAAGGGGGACCAAGTAATAGAAGAACAAAGGAAGAATTTCTCAATAGACGTTTCAAGTAGATCAAAACAGTGACATTTGGAAAAGCTATAGAAGGAACCCTATAGCCAAAGAGGCAATGAGAATTCATAATGCTTCCTGATTTATCTTAATAGTGGAAATCTACATATAGAAGAGAAAGGAGGAACAGAGCTTTTGATTTTAACCAAAATGATAAGTTGAAATAAAAATGCACAACCTCCAGTCCCCATTCTTACTTTTAGATCTAAAAGTGACCTATGATCTGTGCTTCCTGCTGAGAAAATCAAAGAAGGCATGATACAGCACACTCGCACTCCTCTCTCTAACCCTTATCTTCCAGTATTCAGTTCTCTCAAGGTGAATGATGGACCCCAAGAGCAACTGTAGCCGACATCCACTTCAATGTGTGAATTAACAGGCTTTCCCCCTGGAAACCTCACTTACTGCATGTGAGTATAGGATGTGTACTACAAGGCTGTGGGCTGTGGAATCAGAACTATATTCAAATCCTTATGTCACTCTGATGGAATGATCCTTGGCAAGGCATTCAAAGTCTCCATTTACCTGGCGGGTAGGAAGGAAGGGAGCAGAACTAGGGAAATATGAACCAAGCTGCCTGAGTTGAGATACAGATTGGATAAGATCATCCCTGCAAAGTGCTTAGAAAACAAGCTCTGTTCAATAGTCCCCCATGCTCCTCCATAGCATCCCATAGACTTTGGGCCACAAACATAGTACAGCAAATCTGCAGTTATCCTGAATCTGTTCTCTCCCTACAAGAGAAGACCATACTATGGGACTCCAAATCACAGAGCTCGCTGGTTCCCTACAAGGTTTGGTGGAATTGATCCCTTAAAATCTTTTACATGTGAATACATTAGAGACAAACTGAGTCAATTCCTAGACTAGCTTATGTGCCAGTGACTCATCTTTTAAAAGGCTCACCACCACTCCAAATGGGGCTTCACTACTATCATTCTCCTAAATCCCAGAAGAGCTTTCTTTCCAAGGACTTTCAATTCAATCCCACCTTTAGATGGTTGTCATGTCTATACTGCTTAAAACCCCAAACATTTCATTAAGTAATCATTTGTTCACATTTACTCTTCTTCTTTTCCTCAGCAATGGGTACTTGTCATTCTTTTTGGTCCTGAGAACTGATAATAAATATAAATATATACTATATTTTATATTATGTAAATATTTTATATATGTATAATAATTATGGTGTGCTGGCAGCAGAAGCAACAGTACCTCACAGGATCAGCAGAGCAATTTTGAGCCTTGTTTCTGATTGAGTGGCTTCTTAGCCAAGTCTGTTCACTATTCCAGAAATTCTATGAGCCATTCAATATGGTAGACACATCTCAAGGTGATCTCCAATGAGTGATGCCCTTGTACAGTCCCTTCCCCTTAAGATCAGATAGAACATATGACTTGCTTCTGACCAACAGAATATAGCAAAGGTGAATTTATTCCCATTATCATGTTATATTGCATTGTATAAGACTCTGTCTTATCTGAGTGGAATAAAAGATACTTTGAAAAAGTAAGCTGTCATATTGCAAGGTGCCTGTAAGAAGATTAGTTGGCAAAGAACAATAAGCAGTTTCCAATAGCTGAAAAGTAGCCTTTCTCTGATACCCAGAAAGAAAATGGAAATCTCAGTCCTCTGACCCAAGGAGATAAGTACTGTTAACAATACCATGGAGCCTGGAAGCAGATGTTCACCAGTTGAGCCTCTGATAAGACTGCAGCCCTGACCAATACCCTATGACACTCCTAAGCAGAGACCTAGTTGAATCATGATGAGACTCCTCAGCAGAAGACCTAGTTGAGTCATGTGTGAACTCCTCAGCAATCAAACTGAGATAATAGATATGTGTTAAGTTTCTAAATTTGTTGTGATGTGTTACACAGCAATACAAAATGAAAACAATCAATATCCCCTAAAAATTGTATTTGGTGCTTAAATTCACTCATGTTAGTTTTCATGAATTGCTACTAAATACCTCTAGTGACACACAGTTTATCCAAATCTTATCCTTCTTTCAAATTCCACTTATTGCTATTTCACTTGAGCAGCACCAATCCATACCCATCTCCCTCCCATCATGGGAAGAAAGTACCATAACCAGCAGCCACAACTCTCCTGTGTCTTATCAGCATCACACCACACTTTCCCTGTTGTAGAAAAAAATAGCTTTCCTCTCTTTGAAGCTCTAAACTGAATTTATTATAGTAAACAGTAAACCACGCCTGAATAGTCCATATTTTTCTGTAATTCACACTGACAATGATTTAGATGAGCTCCTATAAAGTATACACTTAGAGAAAGAGACGGTAAAAAATATATTATCTTAATAGAGTAAAAAGCGCCTGGTACTGTCTGCTTATTCAAAAAACTAAAAATGTTTTCAACAAATATGTGTGAGCTTACATAAGATTACATATTACCATTTTCTGTGAAATTGCAATGCTTTCTTCTGCATCCTGGATAATACGCTCCACTTCTGACTCTAACAATACAATACCAAAAGTCTATCACCTTAGCTGTTACAAATCATGTGGGCAATTATCCTGAAAAATTCTGTTTGAAAACTGAAAGCAAAGGGATTTGATGGGCTGAAGAAAAAGAAGAACAAGGTATACTGTCCATTTTCATTTTCCTTAAGTCTGTTTATAAAGACACTAGCATATAGACAAAAATGACTAGAATATTCCATAAACCTCTTTTTCACTTTGATGACTGTAAGTTTAGCCAAAGAATCAGAGCTAATAAAAGAGTTTCCTGACTCTTAGGATGTGATCCCTGACCAATACAGGTTGGCTCTGGAGTGGACATTCCTCTGTCAATACTCTTTCGTCTTAAAAATCAGGTTCTGATCTCTCTCATTGGTGATGCTGATGATCTTAAGTTTGACAAGTGTGCTGACAAACACCAAAGGTTGCACTGATGAATAAAGGGGCATATCAGGTGAGGCCAAAGGGAGCAGGGCAGTGTGCGGGCTAAGGACTGACTGCAAGAATGAAACCTCCTCAGAGGAACATGTCTTAGCACTTCCAACAGGTTTCCTCCATCAGCAGGCAAAAGCAAGGACCCGTTCCCTTATGATTATGTTAACTGATATGGAATGCAAGTTGCACATCTATAGAGATGAGCATGTTACAAATACAATGAAAATTTACGAAATCATCATAAGAGAGCCACGGGAGCAACTTGTTTTTGTGGTTAGGAAACAAATACACATGTTATCCTCGGTTTTACACTTCTTCACTTGTGTAGAATTTGGAATCTATCAGTGTACCCGCTGTCTTCTTCCTAAAATGAGGATAATATGTCATCCTACTGGTCTCTCAAATGTTTTGAGAAATTATCAAAAAAAATGTAAAAGTTATAAAAACAAGCTGAAAAGAGTTGTATGTGTCTGTGACATGTGCAATAAAAATTAAATATGGTGTCTTTATTGAAAGGAAAGGGCTTCAAGCAATAAAGCCCCCACTAACCGAAACATTAATGTAAACTACATTTTAAAACAAACAAAAAAAATCAATTGAAGTAAAAATAAAAAGCCACATTTGGATGCAATAACAAAAAAATGTCCATAACTACAATATTTCACTAATGAGAAGGTACAGATGCTACATACAGAAGGATTTTATGATGTCCATATGCTTCTCGAATGACTCTCCTTGTTAGCTATTTCTCCATATCTCTATTTAAGAATAACCTACACCTTCCCCCACTGAGCGGGTGTAAATTATAATATAACACATTATAATATTTAAACAAATTCAAAAAAGTTATTCTAATAAAAAGAAATAAATGCTGCATAAACCTAAAAAAACCTAAGATAAGGGCATTAATAAAATCTAAATTATGGCTATCATTTATGCTATTGAATATTTGCATCTAAGTAGTCAGCCTTAAGATTTAAAAATCTTTGAAACCTCAAATAGTGGTTGGTCCATGGCTCAAATATAAATATCATTAAATATACAGTGACAACTCTATAAAACTGCTCTTTATACTATAATAATGGGCACAGTTTGGTCACAGAACAATCATAAAAACTATAACATATGTAAAATTAACTTCTACTTTCAGAATGGCTACCATTATTTTTACAGAAGATGGCAGTTTGTTATGCCAAACAGTCTCTAGCCAGGGTGCTGGTCTGACTTTTCAATAAAGGCCAGTCCAGCACACTGATCTACAAAGGGAGAGAAAAAGGAAGAATGAGGTAAAAAAAAAAAAATCTGTCTTCTATCTATAAACTGCTACTTAATTTAAAACTCTTAACTTCCTTCTGCACAACCTTCTGTGCATCTAACCGTGTCCATTCTGTAGTGAAGACTATCAATTCAGGAGCAAAGCTGGGAAAGCATCGCTCTCCCTCTAGCTGGCAGCCTATCAAAGGTCAGACTCAGGATTCCCACTGTACATGCACCTGCTTTGTAGCTGAAACATATATGAAAACATTAGCTTTTTCCCCCACACAGAAAATGATACATTCTCAGGAAATAATGCTCATCTTGAAATTTTCCCCAAACAAAATAGATGGGAATAAATTAAAAACAAGTTTTACAACTATTTGTTATTTCACAAATAAAATATTCTTATTAAGCATTTCAAATATGAATGGTTTCCAGAAGGCACATCAATAATTTGATGTTTGAGGAATTAAATTGGTCCAAATGGGAACAGTGTTTTAAAGGGATAAGGAATACTAATTGTCTGTGGTAAAAGGCAAATATATAACAACAAATTTTCAGTTGCAATAATTTCCATAATAAATATCAAAAGAACCAAAGAGTAGTTTTAAAAAAGATCTTTTCCAAATATGATTTTTACATTGTCCTCGTTTATTAACTGCAACTTATTCTGTGCTGTTACTCATTACAGGATTAAAAAGATTTCTGGGACATCAGAAAATAACATCCAGACCTTTTCAAATGTCAAAAGGTTTTCATTCCAAAGATTTTAAGTTGTTTTCTTCTTCAATATAGATTTTTACATACTCATTCCCTTTTTCTGGATTTCAATAATGCCTGCAAGATTCAAAAACATGATTGTGCTCTGAATACTTTTATTCCTGAATCTTTCTGAGACATCTCTATATACCAAGAATATTTAGTTTTATAACGTCGTTATACCCTTTTGGGGGGAGGGAGGAATTCTTCACTTTCTGGTTAAAAAAAAAAGTTAAACTTTGTAAGCCCTTCTTGTCTCACTTCCATATTTTACACACACACACACATACACACACACACACACATAATATTCATGTGTAATGGGATGTATGTATAACATTATATATTCTACTTTCCGCAGATTTCAAAATGCTATAGTTACTCTCGAAGTTCCTTTTTGAAGAGTACACATCTTCCTGGCAGGGAAAAAAAACAAACATAACAGATCTTCCTGAAATTACAGCATATGAGACTCACTAGAGAATTTTCCAAGTCCACATCACCTGAACCGCATCCTCAGCTCCCCGCAGCAAGCCACCTCTCCTGATAACCGAGCCTGGGATCCGGAGGGCAGCTTGGTCCCACTGTATCACACACAGAGACACAGGCCTCTGACACCAGCACTTCTCACTGCGGACAAGTGGGCGATGGCCTCAAAACCAAACAAACGCTGCCTGCTGGGCGATCTGGGAACGCCCCCTGTCCTCTGCTCCCGCTTTCCCCACGGCGATATCCCGGTGGCATTTAATCAATCAGTTTACCTTAATAAGCTTTCAAGATTCATCCCTCTCCTCCCACTAGCCTAGGACCAGCTTAATCTCCCATCCCTCAGACCCGTGAACTTTTCTTAAAACCCAGCGTTGGGATGTACCGACTCGGAACCGAAGTCCCCCACGAAACATCATAGGTACCCCACTAAGTATTGCGCCCCTCAAGCAACATGTTGGCAGTACAAACTTTTCATTCATAGCTCCGATTCCACACGAACTGGGTGTGTGTTTGGGGGCGGGGGAGAATCATGCCACCGACCCTGCGCCTCCGTGTGACTAGCCAAATGTCACGCTGTTCATCCAAGGATCATCTAGCACCCAACTTCTGACAAAGGTACCTTAAACCCACCCACCTCTGCCTGCGAGATGCCAGGCAAGTGATATCGGCGGAGTCCGTACTGAAATGCTGTTAACCTGGGGAACCCCGGCAGGGAATACAGCGGCGCATCCGGAGGACCCGTGGCCCCCAATTCCCAGGGCTTTCCCGGAGCAGCAGCCGGGAACTGGGCTGTGGAGCCACTCACCTCCGCCCGCTCCTGCCGAGGCTGTCGCGCCCTCCTTCGCCCCGCGCTGGCGACCCCCTAACTTCTCCCCCTTCTCCAAACAGCCATCTTTCCAGGAGGAGAAGAGAATGGCGAGGCAGGAAGCAAAAGGGGGATTGAAAGTTGACTCGGGGACCACCGCAGCTCCTCCAGCAGGGACTTACCGGCCGCGGCGGGCGCCAGAGGAGGAGACCGCGGCGAGGGCGGCGGGCGCGGCGGGGCCGGCTTGGTGCGCGCTGCGCGATGTGCGGGACGCGCCGCCGCCGCCGCCGCCGCCGCCGCCGCCGGCGCGCGGGGGGAGCTCGGGAGGGCGGCAGCGGGCGGCTGCGAGCTGCGAGCTGAGCGGGTGGCGGCGCGCGGAGGATTTGCTAAAAATAGCACGTCTTGGGGAGGGGAGAAGGGGACGGAGGTGGGAGGAAGACAGAGAGGCCCGACCCGGAGCCCCTGAACGGCGAGGCTGGGCGGGGCCCGGAGGAGAAGGGAGGCTGGACCGCGGCGAGAGCGCGGGCCCTGGCGCTGGAGACCTGCGGGGTCGGGAGGAGATGAGGGGGTGAGGGGACCCTGGATGCGCGGACTAGGATTGAAGAAGGACGCGCGGGGGCAGCAAGGGCCGAGTGGGGTGGAGAGGAGGGCAGCTCCGGGCTGGACCAACGATTCCCGGGAAGGACCGGGAGCCTAAGACGACTTGGGATTTCCAGAGCGAAGCATGCCCACGAGAGGCGCCAGGTGATGGTCCAGCGACTGGCCCCTGGGCTGCTCACCGCCGGCAGCTAGGACAGTGCGGGGGAGGAGCCCGGCCTTAGCCTCTCTGGATGCCCGCCAGGTGCGGGGAGCTTGGCCGCTCAGGTGCAGGTGCGCGCCACTTCTTTTTGAGAGGCCTAGGGAGCATGGTAGGGCGGTACCTGGGGGGTCCCCACATATGTGTTTTGGAACCTAAAGAATCATTCATTCAAGAAGATTTAAGACAATCTCTCACGTCTGGCTCTTTTTTTTTTTTTTTTTTTTTTTTTTTTTTTTTTTTTTTTAAGGACCAAATGGGAGACGTGAGGGAATATGGTGACTGCTGTTCGAAATAGGATTTTAGGTTTGCTGCATTTCAAGGCTGGACAGAGAGCACCAAGGCTCTGAAATCAACCCTCACGGAAGGCAGGCAGTGGTGGGCTGGAGAACTGACTAAGGATCCCCCTCAGTAGTTAGTATCTTTACCTTGGGGATGTTTTACTACTAATATAACTTAAAGTAAACACTATTATTACTAATACTTACAGATTTCTTTATAAAGCATATAACACTGAAATTGCTTTTTAAAATAGTGCAATCCTAAACATACTTGTCTAATGCTAACAGTTGCTCACTCAGAGAGGATAATATTTATGGTATGTATGAGCTGACCCTCAAATGAATTAAAGGTAGTGTTTCTACATGTACATTTATGTTTTTTCTCTGTCAGCTAAAGCACAGCTAGTTCACGGATTATACTGAAGGAAAGAACAAGAGAGACCTAACCCAGTGCCCTCATTTTCAGATGAGGGAACTGCGACCCAGAGGAGCAACATGATTTGCCCAAAGTCTCGCAGTGGCAAGGTTCAGATTTAAACCAGACTACCAATGACATAACTCCAGTATAACTTGGAGAAAAAAAGTCATATGTTACCCATAATTTAATTTAAAATAGTTCAGCATTTATAGTAAGTTGAAAGCATGTGATTGCTAAAGGTATCCTCACTTTTTCCTAATCAGGAATTCATACGCCAAGAGAGGACCAGTGGTTGTAAATTAAAAAGGTCAGCTCCTAAGCCTTAGGAGCTAGAACTTCAGCTAGCTCAGCTTTCTGTCTACATTGGAATTCGGTTCAATAGGGTGATGAATCCTAATAATGGGCTCTCAGTGGTGAAATCGATGGTGTTGACTAAAATATTTTAGAGATGTTTCTCATTTGCATAGGAGTCAGTTATAAATATCTAGTGACCTTTCACCTTTTAAAATTGAGTCCTTTTTGAAATGATCAAATGTCCAGCCTTTTTAATTTTCCTTTTAATGATGCAGTTTGCCTGCCATTGACTCTTAAGGGAAACAGCTCATTCAAAAAAACTTTCACCAAAGTATAATTGAAGCACTTAAAAGTACAAATTCCTGCGACTTCACTGATCAACTAAAACAGGCGTTTGTGTAATAAAGGTGTGTATGGCAGATTTTGAACAGAAATTTTCTTTTTTTATTCTTTTAGGAAGATTGTACAAGAAGCAGTTAACTTCATGTATCAAAATTTTTTGGTTTTCACATCAGGGTCATTTCATAATAGGGAGCTGTCATCTTCATCATTTTCATAGACATTTGAATGCTGACTGTAAGCAAGGTGCTTACTGGCTGCTCTGGGAGATTCATATACTTTTCTTTTTTTTTTTTTTTTAAGTTGCCCATGACCTTTATTTTATTTATTTATATGTGGTCCTGAGAATCGAACCCAGTGCCTCACACATGCAGACAAGTGCTCTACCGCTGAGCCATAGCCCCAGCTCCAAGATTCATATACTTTAAGACAGAGTTTAGTAGAAAAGATTTATAGTTTCTTCTGAAAGTCTTGATGGGACTCTCATGATCTCTATTCAAACCTTCATTATAACATTTATGACACTGTTATATTTTTAGGGTTTTATTCTCTCTTCAACTGAACTCTAGGAATGTAGGGATAATTCGTTCACATTTTGTAGTGTTTTAAAATAAATTTTATTTTTGAGAAAAGTTTTAGATTTAGAGAAAAATTTCAAAGATCCTACTGGTTAAGCATCCCTAATCTAGTAATCTGAAATCAGAAATGCTCCTATTATTAAGATACATTGACAAGAATGGGAAACCTTTTGAGCTCCAACATTACTCCAGAAATGGAAAATTCCACTTCTGACCTCATGTGACAGGTTGCTATCAATATAAGACACACTAAAAATATTGTAAGAAATTATCTTCAGGCTATGTGTATAAGGTGCATATGAAACAAATTTCATGTTTAGATTTGAGTCCTTTCCCCAAGAAATCTCATCAAATGTGCAAATATTTCAAAATCTGAAAAAAGTCCCAAATCAACTACACTTTGGGCCCATGAATTTTGCAGAAGGGGTACTCAAATCTTTATAGAAAATCTCAATATACCCTCTTACATGTATGCAATTTCCCGATTATTAACATCTTTTATTAGTGCATTATAATTACTGCATTATAATTCTTACAATTAGCTGATATTTCATTATTAACTGAGGCCCATAGTTTATCATATTGCCATAGTTGTGGTTTTTTTATTGTTATTCCTAGGTTTTTGTTTTGTTTTTGTTTTTGGTACAAGGGGTGTTTGACCACTGAGCAACATCCCCAGCCCTTTTTATATCTTATTTTGAGACAGAGACTAAGTAGCTTAGGACCTTGCTAAGGCTGGCTTTGAACTTGTAATCTTCTTGCCTCAGCCTCCCACATCACTGAGATTACAGGAGTATGCCACCATGCCCAGCTTGCCTTAGTTTTTTTTTTTTTTCTTAGTTTTTAAATAATGTCCTTTTTCTGTTTCAGGATCTCATCTGCAATACAAAGTTGTATTTACTGATCATGTCTCCTTAGTCTACTCTTGGTCATGACAGTTTCTCAGATTTTCTTTATTTTTAATGACCATGAAAGTTTTGAAGAATACTTGTTAGCTATAGTATTGGATATCCTTGTACTGGAATATATCTGATGTTTTTCTCATAATGAGACTGAAGTGGGTTTGGAGAACAAAGAATATAAAATACCATTTAGATCACGTTATTTCAAGAGACTGTACTAGGAACGTGACATATAAATTGAGATATTGACCTGAATCACCTGGCTGAAGTAGTGTTTCTCTATTATAAATGTACTATTTTACTCCCCTTTATATTCTTTACTCTTTGAAAGGCAGTCACATCACTCACAGTAAGTGGGGAGTTAGGACCCTTCTTCTAGAAGAGTATCTACATAATTAGTTTGTAATTTTTACAGACATTCACTTTTTAACTCTAGAGATCAACACAATGCCTTCAACATAGTTGGTTTTTAATACATGTGGAATGCAAAAATAGGAGTAACAGAATTTTTTCTCCAAGAAAGCTGACAGGGTTCTGATATAAGCAAGATGGCACAATGGGATGTTTCAGGTCTGATTCCCCTGCAGAAACATCAACTACATTTGCGCAAATATCCCTTCACTAGAGCTAAGGAAGACAAGTGAGAGGTTATAGCACCTATGTGTAATACAGAAATAGAAGACACATTGAAAAGAGTGGGAAAAACAGTTTCAAATTACCAGCATTACCCTCTCTTCTTACCCTAGGCAACATGGAGACCAATACCCTTCACTTGAGGTAAGGAAAAGGAAGTGAGCACCAGCGTTTGCTTCAGACCTCAACACCAGTCTTCCCATGTACCTCCTAGTGTTGGGCAGGCGACCATGGTCCCAGACTCCAGATCCAGACTGGCCCAGCCACCTCATAGACTCTAGAAAAGCCCCAATATCTCCAAACTCCAAGTTGCTCCCAGCACTGGGCTGGTCCCCATAGCCTCCAGCTTTAGACTTGCCCTATCAGTAGGCCAACCCCCATAGCTCTAGTCATCATACCAATACCCACAGATCCAGCCTCCAGGCTGACCACTGCAGAAACAGAATCTAGGTCTACTATAGGTTCCACATCAGCTCAGAACATGCTCCGTTCAAACAGTGCCAGTCTTAAGGCCCATCTCAGCACAAGGTCAGCCCTCATGACCTCAGTCAAAAGGCTAGGATCCTGGGATACAGGTCCCAGGCCTCCTTTTTGCCAGGGCAGTTCTTGCAGCACCTTTCCTCAGGCTACTTAATGTGGCCTCATACTCCAGTAGACCCAGAGCCTGAATATACTGCAGCAGAGGTGGTGTCAGGCCTGTTCCGCTAATCCCTAGCATTGGGTTTGTCCCCACAGACCCAGTCTCCAGGACTACCCCCATGAACCCTGACTCAAGGTCAGTCCCAAAACTCTTATATTCCAGACAGGCCACTATGGCTTCAGATACAAAGCCACAACCTGTGGGTTTTGCTCCAGACAGGCCCCCATGAATTCAGGCTATGCTCCTGTCCCAACACTAGGCTGACCTTAAGGTTTAAACCATTCCCTATGACCCCAGGCTCCAGTATACCTAAGGTCCACTATACCCTGGCACCAGGCCAGCTCACATGGACCAAGACTCTATCTAGGACAACCTCTAAAGACCCAGGCTCCATGCAAGTACTCATGAATTTAGGACCCAGGCATGCTTCATAGAGTCATACTTCAGGGCCACTCAAGTAACTGGTTAGTCCTCACAGACTCAGACACCTACCTACCCCAATGAAACCAGGTGTCAAACTCATTCTAGCAACTGTGCAGCATCTGTAGATTTGTGCTCAATGCCTACCTCAGTACCAGGTCAGCCCCAGTAAACTCAGACTTCAGGCTGTATCCCATGGATGCATATTATAGGCTCACCTTAGTGGACAGAAGCTTCAAGCCCACTGCCATAGACCAATCACCAGGTCTACTCCAGTGATTCAGTGTCCAGTTCCAGCAAATCCAGACATAAGTACAGCTTCCTTGAAGAACCCAGTAATAAAAGCATTTGCAAACCATGCCACCTGACCTTCCCAGACTTTCTAGAGAGGCTGGTGAATCACTTTCCAAGATAAAAACAGTCTGTAAAGTCTACTCTTTTCGTGGCTGGGGCTGTGGTTCAGCAGTAGCACACTTGCCTGGCTGTGTGAGGCACTGGGTTTGATCCTCAGCACCGCATATGAAAACAAATACATAAAATAAAGATGTATCAACAATTTTAAAAAGTCTACTTTTTTCAAATTTACAGACATAAATGCATGTGCTCAAGGATGCAGAAAAATCAAAAAACACAATATACTGAAAGGAACAAAATAAAGCATCAGTAACCCACCTGAAACAGATAGAGATATATGAACTGCCTGACCAACAATTCAAAATTATTGTTTTTAATCAAACTTCAAGAAAATACAGAGAAACAATTCAATGAAATTAGGAAAATAATAAGTGAACTAATTGAGAAATTTATCCAAGAAATTGAAATTATAAAATCAAGTAAGTTCTAGTGTTAAAAAAAATACAAATAAAGTGATGACAAAATGCAATAGAGAGCATCAATAGCAAATTGATCAAACATAAGAAAAAAAAATGTGTGAACTGGAAGATACGTTAGTTTGCAAATATATACAGTATCTCCTCCTTTACCACTGGTTACCTTCCATGACCCCCAGTGGATGCCCCAAACCACAGATAGTAACAAACCCTATATATGGTATTTTTTTTAAGAGAGAGAGAGAGAACTTTTAATATTTATTTTTTAGTTTTCGGTGGACACAACATCTTTATTTTATTTTTATGTGGTGCTGAGGATCGAACTCAGCGCCCTGCGCATGCCAGGTGAGCACACTACCGTTTGAGCCACATCCCCAGCCCCGTGGCATGTTTTTTTTTAAAAATGTACATGCATACATATGATAAAGTTTATAAATTAAGCAAAATAAATTAACAATAGCTAATAATAAATAGAACAATTATAACAATATTCTGTAATAAAAACTATATGAATGTAGTTTCTCTCAAACTATCTTATTGTACTATACTCATTCTTCTAAGCCAATGTAGCATAATACTGTATCTTTGTGATGACATTAAGTGATGCAAATGATGCAGGCATTGTGATATAATGTTAGTCTACTATGTAAGGATTACTTGAAAACAAGCACATGACAGTTGATCTGATAGCTGAAATGGTTACTAAGTGACTGTTGGGTGGGTAGCATGAAGGGACAATTTGGAATAGTGTGAGATGTCATCATTGTTACTTAGAAAAATGTGTAACTTAAAATTTATGAATTGTTTATTTCTGGAATTTTCCATTTAATGTTTTTGGACCATAGTTGACCAGAGTAACTGAAACCACAAAAACCAAAAATACATAAAAAATGGGAACTCTATAGTTGTACAAGATAAAATAATGAAAAGAAATAAGGAAGTGTATGAGATTTATGGGAAAGCATCCAAATATTTCATTTATAGGATTTCAAGGAGAGGAGAAAACAAAGGACCAGAAATATTACTTAAGGAAATAGAAGCAGAAAACTTTCCATATTCAGAAAAAGATATAAATATCAAAGCTCAGGAATATCAAAATTTTCCATCAGACTCAATTCAAACAAGACATACTATACCTGAACGGCCAAAAATGAAAAACATAGAGGAGTGGAGGGCAATGGTATAGCTTAGTGGTAGAGCATGTGCCTAGCATGCACAAGGCCCTGGATTGGATTCCCAGCAAACACACAAAAACAAATATTTTTTTTAAAAAACATATGAACTACAAAGGGAAGATCCTGAAAGCAGCAAGAGAAAAGTTGCATATCACATATAAGGAAGTTCTGTAAGGCTATTAGTGAATTTCTCAGGAGAAATATTCTAGGCCAGCAGAGAATGGGATGCTATATTCAAAGTGCCAGAGGATTAAAAACTTCCAAGGAAGAGTTTTACCTAGAAAAACTGACCTTTGAAAATGAAGGAGAGGCAAACACTTCTTTAGACAAATAAAAGATGAGGGAGTTTGTCACTACCACACCTGTCTCACACACACACACACACACACACACACACACACACAATGCTAAACAGATTTCCTCAAGCTCAAAGTGAAGGATTGTAACTAGTATCAGGAAAAAAAATATAAGAAAGTGTAAGATTCAGTGGTGAAAGTAAGCACACAAATTCAGAATTGTCTAGTACTATAATAATGGTGTGTAACTCACATATCTTTAATATGAAGGTTACAAGATAAAATTGTTAAAAAAATAATAATAACTACAGTAATTTTTTCAGGTATACACATTATAAAAAAAAGATGTAAATTGTGAAATCAAAATATGAAATGGGTAGGGTGAAGTAAAAGTGTTGAGTTTTTCTATGTGAACAAAGTTAAGTCATGATCAACTTAAAATAGCCTATTATAAGAATGAAACATTTTAGGTAAGCTACATACATGATAAACACAAAGAAAAAAAAGTAGGTCAAAAAATTTAAACAAGAGATAAGAGCCTACCAATTAAAGAAAGCCATCAAATCTAAAAAAAGACTTCAAGAGAGGTATAAGGGAATAAGAGATCTAAAAACACAATAACAAAATGACAATAGTAATTTCATACTTGGTGATAAGAACCTCAAATGTAAATGGACTGAATTAAACAGAAGACGTAGTATAAGTGAATGAACAGGACCAACCATCTGCTGTCTATGGAAGACTCACTTCATTTAATAAAATGAAAGTGAAAGGATGGAAAAAAATATATTCTAAAAGATACCAGGAATGGTTATTCCTATATAAGATAAAATAGATAACAAAGGTCATTACAGAATGATAAAGGGGTTGATTCATCAAGAGGATATGACAGTTGTAAATAAATGCACTACATATCATAGTATCTAAATATAGAAAGTATATATTTCTAGATCTGAAAGGAGACAGCTAGGCAAGGTGGCACATACCTATAGTCCCAGCTACTTAGAAGGCTGAGGCAGGAGAATCGCTTAGACCCAGGAGTTTGGGAAAAATCTTAGCAACGTAGAAAAACTCTGTCATAGAAAAAAAAATGAAATATATCTTTGAAGGAAGAGATAGATTGTAATACAATAATAGTAGTGTAGCTCACTTTTAGCAATGAAGAGATCATCCTGAAGGAAAATGAGTAAGGAAGCATCAGAGTTAAACCACCCTTTAGACCAAATGTGTCTAACAGATAAATACAGAACATTTTATCCAATAGCATCAGAGGACTCATTTTTTCAAGTCCATTTGGAACATTTTCTAGTATAGATCATGTGTTAGGACGCAAAAAAAGTCTTAAAATTTTAACCTTAAGATCATATCAAGGGGCTGGGGAGGTGGCTCAAGTGGTAGCGTGCTCACCTGGCATGTGTGCGGCCCAGGTTTGATCCTCAGGACCACATACAAACAAAGATATTGTGTCCGCCGAAAACTAAATATATATATATATATATATATATGTATATATATATATATATTTAAAAAAAAGATCATATCAAGTGTCTTTCTAATCATACTAGAAACCAATAACTGGGGGAATCTGAAATTTAAAAACTTACAGAAATTAAACAACATATATCTGAAAAAACAGTAGTTCAAAGAAGAAGTTAAAAATGAAGTTAAGAAAAAAATGGGCATATAATAGGCCAAAACCAATGGGACACAGCATAAACACTTCTGAGGGAAAAGTTTATAGCATTCACTTACATCGAAAGAGAAGAAAGATTTCAAACAAATAATACCAGCTACAACTAAAGGGACTAGAAAAGAAGAACAAATTAACCCAAAATTAGTGTAAGAACGGAAATAGTAATGATCAGAGCAGAAGTGAATGAGATAGAGATTTTTAAAAATAGGGATGCAGTTCAGTGGTGAGGTGCCTCTGAGTTCAAAAAAAAAAAAAAAAAAAAGGAAGAAAGAATGGAGGGAGGAAAAAGAGAAAAGAAGAAAAGAATAACAATATAAAAGATTGAGAAAATTAAGACTTGGTTTCTTGAAAAGGAAAACATAGGCAACAAACCTTTGACTATAATGGTTAAGAAAGAGGAAAACCCAAATAAATAAAAATCAGAAATCAAATGAAACATTTAAATGATACCACGGTAACTTAAAAAAATCACATGCTGATAAATTGTAGAACCTAGAAGAAATGAATAAATTTCTAGACATATACAACACACCAGGACTGTTGTATGTGTCATGAAGAACTAGGTAATCTGAATTGACCACTAATGATTTAGGAGAACGTATCAGTAGTAAAATTTTCTGATCAAAGAGATACACCAGGTCTGATGACTTTACTGTTCAATTATAGCATATTTTTAAAAAGAACCAATCTTAATTCTTCTCAAATGCTTCCAAAAAAATTGTTGGCTCATTTCATAAAGCTAACATTACACTGTCACCAAAGCCAGACTACAAGAAAAGAAAATTATAAACCTATATTCCAAATAAACATAGATGCAAAAATTCTCAACATTTTATACTAGCAAATCAAATTCAATAGCACATTAAAAGGATTATTTGCCATAATCAAATGGGATTAATTACTGGGGTTTAACCCACATATATAGGTTCAACATACACAAATTTATAAATATGGACAACACCTAAATAAAATGAAGGACAAAAAAAAACCTACAATCAATCTGAAGAGATGTAGGAAAAGTATTCAATGAAATTTAATATCCTTTCATGATAAAAAGTATTAAAAATTTGTGTATAGACAGAATTTATCTCAACATAATAAAGGCTATGTGACAAACCCATAGCTAATACACTCAATGAAGAAAAGTTGAAATTTTTTCCTCTAAAATCAGGAACAAGATAAGGATACCCACTCTCACCACTTCTGTTCAACATAGTATTAGAAGTCCTGGCTGAGCAATTAAGCAAGAGAAGGAAATAAAATGCATGTAATTGAGAAAGAATTGAAACTCCTATTTGCAGACAACATGGTCATATATGTAGAACACTCTAAAGACTCTACCAAAAAAAAAAACTCTTAGAACTAATAAATAAATCTGTAAAGTTTGAAAATACAATCAATGTACAAAAATCAGTAGCATCTATACATTAGCAATAAATTTTCTGAAAAAGAATTAAGAAAACAATCTCAGTTATAACAGTTATAAAAACTTTTTAGAATGTATAAGAAAAAATTTAACTGAAGATTGTGAAATACCTATACACCGAAAAAACTATAAAATATTGATGTGAGAAATTGAAAAACACAATTTAATGGAAACATAGTCTATGTTCATTTGTTAGAAGAATTAATATCATTAAAATGATTATACCACCCAAAGTAATCTACAGATTAACTTCGACCCTTATCAAATACAATGCCATTTTCACATAAATAGATAAAAATTCTAAAATTCATATGAAACCACAAAAAAACCTCAAATAGCAAAGGCAAACTTAAGCAAAAAGAACAAAGTCATAACACTCTCTGACTTCAAAATATAAGGCTATTACAATCAAAATAGCATGATTCTGGCATAAAAATAGACACTATGACCAATGGAACAGGAAAGGAAATCTAGCAATAAACCCAAATATTGATAGTTCATTGATATTTGACAAAATGCTAAGAACACATAAGAGAAAAAGACAGTTTTTCCAATAATTAATGGTGTTGGGAAAACTGGATATCTACATGCTGAAGAATGAAATTGGGCTTTTAACTCATACCATACATGAAAATCAACTTCAAGTGGATTACTCAATATAAGACTTGAAACTATAGAACTACTAGACAACAGAGGAAAAACTCCATCATATTAGTCTAAAAAATGGTTTTTGTGGACAAGAACTGAAAACCATAGGTAACCAAAGAAAAAGTAGACATCAGGATTACATAAAACTAAAAGCTCCCTTAATACCCAAGAAGATAACCAATAGAGTAAAGAGACAGCCCATGGATTAGGAAAATGTATTTGCAAGTCATAAATTGATAAAATGTTGATATCCAAAATACATAAGGAACTCAAACAACTTAAGAGCAAGAAAATAAATAACATATTTAAATGGGAAAAGGACCTAACAGACATTTCTTAAATAAGACAAATGGCCATCAGATACGTGAGAAGTGCTCAAAATCTAATCATTAGGTCACTGAGGTTATGTTTTCAAAGGGTTTTAGGACGCTGGCCCCTTACTGCCTTAACTGAATTAAATACCACAATGAGATATCACCTTGCACCTGTTAAAATGACTGTCATCAAAAACACAAAAGATAACCGAGTTACAGAGTAAAGCTGGTATACTTGGTGGGAATGCAAACTAGTAATTCATTTTGTAAAACAGCATTATGGTGTCTGAAAAATACTAATAAATAGAATTACTATATGATCCAACAATGCCACTACTGGGTATATATCCAAAATTAATGAAATTGGTATTTTGAAGAGATAACTCCAATTCCTTGTTTACTGCTCAATTATTCACAATAGCCAAAATATAAAATCAAACAAAGTGCTCATCAATGCTGAATGAATAAAAAATATCTGACATGTATACACAATGGCATATTATCCAGCCTTGAAAAAGGATGTCCTGTCATTTTCAATCATATAGATGAACCTGGAGGACATTATGTTAAGTAAATAATCTAAGCACTTCAAGATAAATATAGCATGATGTCACTTATAGATGAAATCTAAAAAAGTTGAATTCATAGAAGCAGACAGTACAATAGTGGTTACCATGGATGAAGCAGGGTAGGTTGGGATGTTGGTGTTGTGGAGATATATTGTCACAGGATGTGAAATTTCTATTAGTTGTAAAAGATATACACAAGAGATCTATTGTACAATAAGGTGACTATAAATCTTACCACAAAAGAAAAACTGATAAGCATGCAAGGTAATGAATATGTTAATTAGCTCTATTTAGCCACTTAAAATGTATACATGTTTCAAAACATCACTTTGTATGCAATATATATATATATATATATATATATACACACACACACACACATATATATATATAACTTTATATGTTTAATTAAGCTGTATTAGTCAACTTTCTGTCACTATTATGAAATACCTGAGGCAACCAACTTAAAAAGAGAAAAGGTTTATTTTGGATCATAGATTTGAAGATTCCAATCCATGATGGGCCCCTTTGCTTTGGGCCACTAGTAAAGCAGCACATTATGGCTGGAGTGGATGGCAGAGCAACATGCTCATCTCATTACACAGTAAGGGGCCAGGGTCCTCCAATCTCCTTGAAAGCATAACCTCGATGATCTAAGGACCTCCCATTGGGCCCCACCTCTTAAAGATCCACAGTACCTCCTAAGAGTGCCACCCTGGGGACCAAGTATTTAACATGTAGGCACTTGGGAAATATTCAACATAAAACTCTAGTATAAACTAAATCCATTCATTAAAAAGAAACCTGATAACACTCTCTGCATATTAGCAAGAAACAAAAGCTTCATGCTAATTTGTTTTGTTTGTTTGTTTGTTTTAATGTTGAACATACAAGGGAAGATAAATGAGGTATTTATAGGAGATGTTTAGTAGTTTTCTTCAGAAGGAAAAGTACTGTGTAGATTTTAGTATTGTTTGAAATATTTGTGGCATCCCCAAGGGGCCATACTTGCCTTCCCGTTGATATTTGGCTTCACCATGAGTTACACTGTTAGCAGAAATACTGTGTGCCCTTTCAAGCAGCATCTTTCACAGCCTTCCTGTGGTTCCTCTGTTTGTCTTTGCCCTCAGCCATAAATTGACTGTTTTCCAGAAGAGGAAAAAACCCCTTTTTTTCCCAGGAAAGAAGACCACATGAAGCAGAACCTCCTCCAAATCACCAAGGACATAAATGTGAACAAGAAATAAACCACTGAGATTTTGGGTTTTGTTGTTGCCACACATCACTTAGCCTTTCCAGTCTGATTGCAAAATCCTTTCTAAGTTCCTAAAGTTGGATCACCAAGTGCTGTGCTTGATTCAGTTCTCATCAGTGATCACTTTTGGGGTACAGCATTTTAGGGTCTGTTTGTGTTTGGTTATGACACAGTGCATCTTTAAAATGTTTTCCCATTATGTTTAAAAATAAACATTGTTCTCTACAAATGAAAAAAATCCATCTTTTGTTTCAACACTGTTAACAATATTAGCTGAACACCACTGTGCACAGAACAGTACGGCAGATATAGTAAATCATTTTTCTGAACATTAATTTAAGCTTGATGTTATCATAAGAGTAATGTTATGATGTTTGAGAGTAATAGATAAGTAAATTTAGCTGCAATAATAACTCTCAGAGGTGGACTTTACCAAGAAGCTAATAGAACTTAGGTTTCAGTGACCCTCATTTGCATAGGTGCCTTCTAAGGTCCTAAATTCATAATTTAGAACCATTTTACTGAAAAGTGTACCAAGTAAATATAAGCCTGAAGACCCACCAAACCTGGATCTTTCTCCATATTTTTCAAGAGTCCCAAGAATAAAGAGCAACACTCCCAAAGAAGAAAAAAGAGGAGGAAGAGAAGGAGGAGGAGGAGGAGGAGGAGAAAGGAGGAGGAGGAGGAGGAGGAGGAGGAGGAGGAGGAGGAGGAGGAGGAAGAGGAAGAGGAGAAAGGAGGAGGAGGAGGAAGAGGAGAAAGGAGGAGGAGGAGGAGGAGGAGAAGGAGGAGGAGGAGGAGGAAGCATATGGTCTGCTTTGGGGATTGAATCAAACCAACAGGTGTGGGGCTACCTGATGAGGTAGGTGGGCCATGGAAAAATACTGGAATGTAACTCAAAACACTCAAGAGAGGCAAAACCCAGAAATATTGGGTTTTAGAATAATATAGAGGAATAATAAAAGAAATAGATGGCACCAGTTCTGGGCCACCAGAAGCCTTGTTTAGGGGGAAGCTCCTCTTTGGTGGGCAGAAAGAGACCTCTCAGATCTCAAGAAATACAGATTCTGCTAGAAAGCAAATATACCATGAGCAGAAAGGAGACTGGGATTCTACATGGTGAGCATGCACAGGAGAATAGATTAACGGCCCTATCGTGTACATAGAGCAGTGATGGGAAGCCATCTTTTTTTTATTGGTTGTTCAAAACATTGCAAAGCTCTTGACATATCATATTTCATACATTAGATTCAAGTGGGTTATGAACTCCCATTTTTACCCCAAATACAGATTGCAGAATCACGTCGGTTACACATCCACATTTTTACATAATGCCATATTAGTAACTGTTGTATTCTGCTACCTTTCCTATCCCCTACTATCCCCCCTCCCCTTCCCTCCCATCTTCTCTCTCTACCCCATCTACTGTAATTCATTTCTCTCTTTGTTTGTTTTCCCATTCCCCTCACAACCTCTTATATGTAATTTTGCATAACAATAAGGGTCTCCCTCCATTTCCATGCAATTTCCCTTTTCTCTCCCTTTCCCTCCCACCTCATGTCTCTGTTTAATGTTAATCTTTTCTTCCTGCTCTTCCTCCCTGCTCTGTTCTTAGTTGCTCTCATTATATCAAAGAAGACATTTGGTATTTGTTTTTTAGGGATTGGCTAGCTTCACTAAGCATAATCTGCTCTAGTGCCATCCATTTCCCTGCAAATTCCATGATTTTGTCATTTTTTAGTGCTGCGTAATACTCCATGGTGTATAAATGCCACATTTTTTTTTTTATCCATTCATCTATTGAAGGGCATCTGGGGCTTCATTGTCTAGGCTTTCTGTGTGGAAAAGAAACTTCTGCATTTTTTGTATCTCTGTGGCCCCAAGGCAGATTTTCTTGACATTGGGTCAGCAGTGCTCACCCTGAGACAATATGGGACCAGGAGAGTCTGTGACATAGACCCTCTGAAAACTCTCAGTGCCAGGAGGACCAGTTGTCCAGTCTGCCAGTCTACTGGTCAGAGAAAAGTGAAGGACACTCACATATAAAATTAGCAGTTTTATGACAGGGAGCAAGTCCAGCTGGCTCTTCCTGGATTTCTGAAGCAGCATAGACTAGAAGTGGCCATCTGGGGTCGGGTGAAAAGCTTGGTTCCCACAGCTCCCCATCAAAACACAGATCCTCTCAGACACAACTACTCTCCCATCTCCAGATGTTTTCAAAGGATTCACTGCTGCTGGTGCAGATTTCCTGCATTGTTCATTCATTCATTCAATTACTGGGTCAGTGGGCATCAGCCCTAAAATTCAGTCTTGGACCAGGAAGGAGACTGTGGATGGATCCTTTAAGAGCTCCTGGCAGCAGGAGGTATGGTCTGCCAGCCTAGTCTGCTGCTCTACAGAGCAGATGAAGACAACTTGCTTCCTGTGGAAACTGGCAGATTGAGGCATCTGGGTCCTCAGAGCTTCCAGAACCACCTTGCTTCCACCACAGAGGGCAGAGTGAGAATTATGTTACTTTTCCTCCAGAGCCAGGGAGGAATATGGGTGCCCAGTGGCTCCGGGACTGTCCCCTTTGAGCCACCAGAGAACACACTGGTACCCTGGCTGGTCACAGAGCTACCAAAGCTGCATAGGAGTTCACTGGAGCAGAGAGAAGACTGTGGATAGGCTGTAGCCTGAGCTCTCCATAGTTTTTCAAAGCAAGATGCTGATCTAGACATGGAAAAAGGTACATACCATGCCCCACACAGAACACCAAACCAGTTGATTTAGTAGCCACCTCCACACCCAGAGATATCCAGAGGATATGCATCAGAGGCTTGAATATTAGCCACATCCACAATATCTGGTGAATGCCAAATCTGGAAGTCCCTGAAATAAATCTCTCCACCTTAAATACCTCTACACAGAGGAACTTTAGGTGTTTTTAATATTAGTTTTTAATTGTTGTTTGTTTGGTTTTCTGTGTTGTTTTTTCTTTTTCCGATTTTGCTCATTATTTGTTATTATATACACTTTGCAATGTTAATGCAGTTTTTAAAAATTCGTAAATTGAATTTATTCTTTATGTCTTTAAAAATTTATTAATAGGATTTATTCAGTAGATCTTCTTTCTCACTTTTAAACTTTCCCCTTCTATTTTGTCATCTTCTTTCTTCTTCTTTTGTCTCTTTGCCTTTCATCATGTTTTTTTTTCCTCTTTTTTTCCCTTCAATGTTCTATACAGGTTAATACTCATTTTATATTCAGTATAACTTATACTTTTAAGCCTATTCCATACTCTTGTTCCCTTTTCCTTCTCCCTGGTTAGTGGAGTTGTAGAGAATGTTTTCAATAAGTTTTTATTATATGTTAGTATATGGCTTGCTTTCAAACTATTGCTACTTACTACTGGTGGTTTTTCTCCCCTTGCAAAGTGGTGCTGAGGATTGATCTTACCACTTTGACACATTGAATTGGTGCTTTGACATTGAGAGATACTTCCAGCCTAAGGCACATGGTAAAAAAAAAATTAGCACATTAACAAGACCCTCACATAATAGTGCAAGAGATATCTACCTGAACAGAAGTGCAAATCTCAACACAGCAGTGCAGGAAAAAATGAGAAAATAAGGTAATAAGACAGCTCCAAAAGTTCATAACTCACTGATAACAAAATACGGAGATTTGGTTATCAATTTCCTATATTTCAAAATATAGGAAATGCTGGAAAAGAATTTTAAAAATTGATTGATAAAATGATCATTGAATTAGAAGAACTACAGAATGAACTAAGAAAGACAAGGCAGAACATGAACAAGCATTTCAATAAAGAGAGATTCAAACAAAGAGCAAAACAGAAATCTTGGAAATGAACAATTCAATGATAAACTAAAAATTTAGTGGAGATCTCATCAGTAGACTATATAGAGCAGAATAAAGAACATTGGGGTTCAAAAAGAAAATGGATAAACTAGAATATTCAGAAACAAACAAAGGAAAAATTGTGAAACTATTAACAGAATACACAAAAGGTGTAGAATAACATTAAAAGACCAAATTTAAAACTCCTACTTGTAGAAAAATGAGTGAAAATGCAGGTTAATGGCAGGGAAAACAATATCCAGTAAAATAAAGTCAGAAAACTTCCCTCACCTTGGGAATAAAATGGACATGAAGGAGCTGGGGTTGTGGCTCAGCAGAGCACTTGCCTAGCATGTATGAGGTCCTGGGTTTGATCCTCAGCACTACATAACAATAAATAAGTAAAATAAAGGTATTGTGTCCAACTATAACTATTTTTTTTAAAATGGACATGCAGGTACTTTAACTATTAAGAACTCCAATTAGACATGACCACAAAAGAAGTTTTCCACAATGTATAGTAGATAAAATGCCAAAAGTTCAGAATTTGGAAAGGATTTTAAAAGCTATAAGTGATGTGCAAAAGCACTTGAAAAGGTAAACCCATGAGGTTTACAGATTTCTCTGCAAAAATTCTAAAGGCCAGGAAGCCATGGAAATATGTTTTCAAGCCCTGAAAGAAAGTAACCTCTGACCTATATTACTGTATCCAGCAAAGTTATCATTCAGAATTTGAAAAGGAATAAAAATTTCTCAAGAAAAGCATAAACTGAAAGAATTCATGACTGCTAGGACAGCATTGCAGAAGATACTTATAGAAATCTTACACACATAAGAAGACAAAAATAACTAAGAAATCACGGAAAAGAATATATTTCATTAGAACAGTGATAAGCAAATCAAAATTAGGAATTAATCAAACATTAGAAATAAAAGTTACAGGAATTAATACATACATCTCTACAAAAAAATGTAAATGGACTTAATTCTTCAATTAAAAAATGTAGATTGGTAAATTGGATTTAAAAACAAGACCCAACTCTATGCTTTCTGCAAGAAACACAACTCACTGCCAAAGCATTCATAGACTGAAAGTTAAAAGATGGAAAGGAGTATTCCATGCAAATGAAATCCAAAAACAAGCAAGAAGAGATATTCTCATAGCTAATAAAGCAAGCTTCAAGCAAAAATTAGTCAGAAGAGACAAAGAAGGTAAAGATATATCGATAAAGGGAATAATCCAACAAAAATGTATGATTGCAAATATTGATGTCCTGAATGTTGGTTCCCCAGTTTCATAAAAGAAATATTATTCAACATAATGGGACAGATGGGTCCCAATACAATAATAGTTGGTGACCTTAATATACTAATAGATAGGTCATTCAGACAAAAATATCACAGTACAGAATTAAGCTATACTACAGATGAAATAGACCTAACAGATATCTAGAATATTTCATCCTACAGCTGAATACACTTTCTTTTCAGCTGCTCATGTAACTTTCTCCAGAATATATATAATATATAATTATGCCATTAAAAAGTCTCAGCAAATACAAAAAATTGAAATATTTTCTTGCATCTTATATCATAATGAGATGAAATTAGAAATTAAGTGCAAGAAAAACTACAGAAACTAAAAAAACACATAGATATTAAACAATACACTTTAACTAATGAGTGAGTCATTGAAGAAATTGGGGGAAATTTAAAAATTTCTTTAAATCAAACAAAAACAGAAACACAACTTGCCAAAGGTGTGGAATATAGTGAAGGCAGTTCCAGGAGGGTGGTTTATAGCTATAAATGTCTACATGAAAAAAAATCAGAGAGAACTCAAATAAATACCTAATCATGCATCTCAACCTCTTAGAAAACAGGAAAAAACTGATCTCAAAAACAGCAGAAGAGGGGCTAGGGTTGTGGCTCAGTGGTAGAGTGCTTGCCTACCAGGTTGAGGCCCTGGGTTCAATCCTTGGCACCACAAAGATAAATAAATAAATAAATAAATAAATAAATAAATAAAGGTATTGTTTTCAACTACAACTAAAAAATAATATCAAAAAACAGCAGAAGTAAAGAAATAATAAAAATGAGAGTTGAAATGAATGAAAGAGAAAATAAAAGAGAAATATAAAGGATCAATGACACTAAGAGTTAGTACTTTCAAAAGATAAATAAGATTAATAAAATTTTGATCAAAGTAACCAAAGAGAGAGAGAGAGAAGATCCAAATTAATAAATTTAGAGATGAAAATGGGGATATTACAAGAGACATCACTGAAATCCAGAGGATCATTAGGGAATATTCTAAAACCTTATATTCCAATAAATTTGTAAATCTCAAAGAAATAGATAAATTTATAGACACATAGGATCACTAAAATTTAATCAAGAGAATATAGAAAAATGAACAATTCAATAACAAGTAATAAGATTGAAGACATAATAAAAAGTTTCCCAACAAAGAAAAGCCCAGGACTGGATGGGTTCATGGCTGAATTTTACCAGACCTTTACAGAAGAACTAATACCAATGCTTCTCAGATTATTCCATAAAATAAAAAGGGAAGGGGCACTTTCAAACTTTTTCTATAAAGCCAGTGTCACTCTGATACCAAAACTGGATAGAAACATATCAAAGAAAAAATATTACAGACCAGTATCTTTGATGAACACAGATATAAAAACCCTTAATAAAATATTTGCAAACTGAATTTAACAACATGTCCGAAAATTATACATCATAATCAAGATGGTTCCATTACAGGAATGCAAGGATGGTTCAACATATGCAAATCAATTAATGTAATACACCCCATAAATAGAATTAAGGACAAAAATCACATGATAATCTCAACAGATGCAGAGAAGGTCTTTTATAAAAATAAACACTCCTTTATGATAAAAATGCTGAAGAAACTAGGACTAGAAGGAACTTACCTTAATATAACTAAGGCTATATATGACAAACTCAAACCCCAAATCTTACCAAATTGGAAAAGTTGAAATAATTTCTTCTAAAATCAGGAATAATACAAGGATGTCCACTCCCACCACTCCTATTCAATATAGTACTTGAAATTTTAGCCAGAGCAGTTAAGAAAGAGAAGGGGGGAAAGTGAGTACAAATGGAAAAGTAAAAGTTCAAACTATCCCTGTTTGCAAATGATATGATTTTATATTTAGAAGATCCTAAAGACTCTACGAGAAGACTTTTAGATTTGATAATCAAAGTGAGCAAAGTAGTAGGATAATAAAGCAATATACCTATATCAATAGCTTTTCTATACATAATTATGAACCCATATTTTCCTGAGAAAATCAGGAAAATATTTCATTCAAAATAGATTTAAAAAGAAATTACTTAGGAATAAACCTAACCAAAGAAGTAAAAGACCTCTACAGGGAAAATTAGAGAATGCTTAAAAAAGAAACTTAAGATGATAGAAACATCTCCCATGTTCATAGATAAGCAGAATTAATATTATTAAAAGTGTCATTTTACCAAAAGAAATTGAAATATTAAATGAAATCCCATTTAAAATACCAATAGCATTCTTCACTGAACTAGAAAAGTCAATTCTAAAATTCATATGGAAGAATGAAAAAAACTCAAAAGAGTGAAAGTAATCCTAAGCAAAAAGAGCAATGCTGGGGATATTGGAAAATCTGACTTCAAATCATACTATAGAGTCAGAATAAGAAAAGCAGTATAATCACTGGCATAGAAAAAGACACAGAGAGTAATGGGAAAGAATAGAAGATGCAGAAACAAATCCACATAGGTGCATTCATCTAATATTTGACAAAGGGATCAAGGACATGTATTGAAGACAGTCTCTTTTTAACAGTGCTGGAAAAACTTACACATACAGATAGTCATATGTAGAAAAATGATACTATATTCTCATCTCTCAGACCATAAGAAAGTCAATTTGAGATGGATCTGCAAGTGGTAGACAAAAACATAAGGGAATCAGGCATGCTGGCACACACCTTTAACCTTTACTGTGATGGCTAAGATGGGTGGAGTGCAAATACAAGGCCAGTCTCAGCATCTTGGAAAGACCTTATCTCAAAATAAAAACTAAAAAGGGCTGGGGAATTTAGCTCATTGGTAAAGCACCCCTGGTTCAACCCCCTTACCATACCCCCTAAACACACTTGCATGCACATGCACAAAAAAAAAAAAAGAAGAAAGGAAGGAAGGAAGGAGATAGAGAAAGAATACTTAGGGGAAACACTTCAACATATAGGAACAGGCAACAACCTCCTGCATATTCAAAATAATAGCTAGAATGGTTAAATGTAATAACATCAAATTATAGCACAGGATTGCCAGCATGAAGAGATAGCCTATGAAATGGGGGGAAAAAACAACTCTTTGCCAGCTATTCTTCCAAGAGAAGATTGATATCCATAATATATAAAGAACTCAAAAAAACTCAACACCAAAAAGAAACAAAACAAATAATCTATTCAATAAATGGGCAAATGAACTGAACAGACACTTTTTAAATGAAGAAGTATTAATGGCCAACAATTATATGAAAAGTGTTCATCATCTTTAGTCTTCAGGGAAATGCAGATCTGTATAACCAATGTGATCCTGCAATCTGTACACGTGGAAAAATAAGATTACATACCCCATTTGAATCAAATGTATGATATGTCAAGATCATTGTAATGTTTTGAGCAACTAATAAAAAAATTTTTAAAAAACTACACTGAGATTCCATCTCGCCTCAGTTACAGTGGTAATTATCAAAAATAGAAATAACAATAAATGATGCAAGGATTTGGGGGAAAGAACTGTGTGGGAATATAAATTAGTACAGCAATTATGGAAATCATTATGGAGTTTCCTTAAAAAACTAAAAATAAATCTACTGTATGACCCAGCTATACCACTCCTCAGTATCTATCCAAAATCATTAAAGTCAGCATACTTTAGAGATACAGATATACATATTTGTATTGCGGCACAATTCACTCAGTTATGAAATCAGCCTAGATGTCCATAAACAGAAGAATAGGTAAAGAAAACATGATACATTTATACAATGGACGTTTTCAGCCATAAAGAAGACTGAAATTGTGTCATTTTACAGGAAAATGGATGGAACTAGAGATTGGCATATCAACTAAAACTAGCCAGACTGAGAAAGACAAATGTTGTTTTTCTTATGTGGAAGATAGAAGGGGGGAAAGAAAGAAATAAAGAAGGAAGGAAGGTAGGGAGGGGAGAGGGAGGAAAAGAAAGAAAGAGGGAAGGAGAGAGGGAGGGGAAAATTTAAAAAGAACACTATGAATAAAAAAGGAGAACATTAGTGTAGATAGAAGGGATGGGGGAGCATGGGGGGTATTGGGGAGTAAAACTGATCAAATCACGTTAGATACATGTACAAATATGTCACAAAGAAATCCACTATTCTGTATAATTAGTATGCACAAATAAAAATTGCTAAAGTTAAAAATACTTATATATATGTACAAATAACCTTCTAGTAGTAGGACTACTGAAGACAGCCCTGAAATTTGGGTTTCCTAATACTGAGTCAGCATGTGCATCATTAACCCTGAGGAAGGAAAATTCATTGAGCAGCAGGCAGACCCTCCTGACCCTAGAAACTACCCCAGCAAGGTCAAAGTCTCTAAGCCAATTGTAGCATTTTTGAAATGTGGTTCTTGTCTTGGTTGTTATACAGGAAAATATTTGGGCACATTAATCATCCTCTCTATAAAGGTTTCAGTTTTCACTAGGAGTTTTTTCCTTAGAAGTCATTTCATTTTGAAAATAATTTTCTCATGGATGCTGATAATACTTTCTCCAGAGGATTAAGTAAGTATTCTCAATTAATTTTGTCAGTTTCTAGGTCTGCAACAATGAATATTGTACTGCTCATCATCTGTTCAGGAATTCCCCATTGAAGGAAAAGGTCTGAGGTTGTAATGTGACCCATTAAGGATTCCTTGCTAAATTCTGAATGGAAACTAGATGAACATGGTGCCTCTATTTTTAATAATTCCTTTCCTATGCAAAAAAATGTGTGGATATGATAAAGTTTAATCACAATTCATTGCTTACTTATAAAGTATTCTGAACTAAAATTAGTCAAATACCATGGGAGGTGCTGTTATCTTGTGTTTGCTAGGAGGCCATCAATCAAGTTTTTGAATTATATGAAACAATCAAAACAAAACCTTTGCATAAGCATATATACTTTCAGGGTGAGTTTCATTAAGAGAATAGTTTCATATCTATTTTATACATATTTCATATTAAGATGACCTATGTACCTCAAATCTTTATCTAATCCAAGAAAATATTTTAAAATCTAGATGAATATTTATGTCTGTTTTTTTACTAATTCGTGTGGATTTATGTTTAAAAATATAAGTATTATTTCTTCTAATCTAAAGAATAGCAATAAAAACATCTATTAAGTTGCATCATTGGTAGAAATTGGTAAAAGAGGAAACACCAAGAAATGCTAGTTAAATTCATATAAATCACTATTTTACTCTGAATAGAGTATTGGTGTGGAGGACAATGGTGGAGCACAACAGAGGGTAACATGGACTTGTCTTAAGGGTGGGACCACTCAAGAGTCAATTCTTTTACTGGCCATGTGTTTCTTTCTTTAAAAAGTAAACATGATTGAGACAAGGGATGTGAATCAGTGGTATAGCAAATGCCTAGCATGTGAAAGGCTCTGGATTCAATCTCCAGTACTGAAAAAAAAAAGTAAACCAAATTAAATATTTGCGGAGAGAAAGACAATGAATAAGTAACAGTCCAACAACAAATTCTGATGGCATAAAGAAGATATTTTCTTGAAGTTATACACAATTGCAAACATCCCTCCTCACAATTTGAAAGGTTAATTTCATCCTCAAGAAACTGGTCCTTGCTGGGTCAGTTACCAGTCTCCACCATGATGTCCCTATTGGACAGAACATACAGAGCACCGTTATGTTGAAGGTGCTTCCCTGTGGCACAGGGAACAAAGCTGTGGTGGAAAAGTGCTCTGGGTATAAAAGCTTCTACTTGAAAGTTGCACACATCAGGTCACCTCATATTCCATTAGTTGAAGCAAGTTCCTTGACCACACCTCACTTCAATGAGGTGGTGAATATAAACCTACAAGGAGGGGACTTAAGTAGTATCAGTAATATTAAAATAATACTTATTAAGGATTTTCTACAAACCAAGCAAAAGTCTAGTTGCTAGTACACAGTTCTTTCCACTGAATTTTTACAACAACCCTACAACTTAGATACTAATAACTATCAACACTAAAGAGGAAATTAATACCAAGTCAAAATCCCACAGCTAATAAACAGATAAAGAAGCCTAATTCTGATTGCAGGGCCCAGCTCCTAACCAATGTGCTGAATTAGCACAAAGTCCTATTCTATGGTTATGAATGTGGAAGACAAAAAATGTAATATGGAGAAATGAGAAACAAAGGAATCTCATAGCACTAAGTTATTTACTCAGTAAACCTGATTACTTGCAACCTATACATCCCTTGCCACATCCATAATAGCATAAAAAAAAGATGTTCTTAGAAACTGCATCCAAGAAGACCAATAAGGATAATGAGACAGGTTACACTTATTAAAAGAAACCAAAGATCAAGACCAAGAGGACCAAGGAAATTAAGTAAGATGTGGATTCTTGGCTTTTCAGGCTAGTGAAATACATCTCCTTGGTTAGGAGAGATTTGTGGTCAAAAGTAAACTTACTCCAATTTTTATTTGCTTAAAAGTATCAATAGTGACATTTTATCTTGAATCTTTGTTTATCCAGTTTTTGTTTATAATACATTTCTGTTACTTATTCTCAAATTATGGCATTTTATCAATCTGAAATTTAGTAGATATTGCTTTTAGCAATGACAATAATCAGAAAGAATCATTCTAACATGGCTATTGGTGGTCATCATCATCATTACATCAGCTAACATTCAATGAGATTTAATAAATACATTTTCTCTACATTCATTGTCTCTATCAATATAAATAACAACCTAGGACAAATGCATCATTATCAACCATGAGGCAGAGAGGGTCTATGGACCCAGATTAATTTTGGGTCTGTCCATCTCTGTAGAGCAGCTTTTATATTTTGCCTAGGCAGTTGCATCCTTTGTCCTACCTGTATTACTCCAGAAATAAATAGGAGTAGGCAAGAATGCATAGAAATGCAAATTTCTATGACTGCATAAAGGCATATGGGTTAATTGATAAATTATTATCTAAATTTGCAATTTTAACTTCCTCTCATTCTCATCACATCAGTTCTTTCATGATATCCTATACATCAGAAGAACAATGAACTTGATATTGATTATATTCCAGTGCAAAAAAATTTCCATTAGTGTGCATAAGGATAAGCCTGCTGTTGTTGCTGTAGAATTTGTTTCTAGAGGGATTAAATGTGGAAAAATATGTAAATTGGTTATATTCTTTCTTTACTAACCTAACTCAGTCCTGTCCTATCTCTCCCTCTCACCCTACCCATCTTGCTCCAACAGGTTCAGTTTCTTCTTTCTCAAGCCCTTCAACATAAAATAGTTTTCAGGAATGTCTGCATGTGCAGCTAGAACTTAATTCCACATCAATTTATTAGAAAAAAAATATTGTATATTTATCACATCATTGTTTCCTCATCCTAGCCCTCTCATACACTAATAAGGGGAAACTAAAATTTTTAGTCTTAAATATTAAATCTTAAGTTAGACTTCAAATATAAATTGCATTTTATGGTAAACCACTTACCTTGAATGGACAAATAGGTGACAGAATGAATTAAGCAATGAACACCGTACTGAATGAACACATTATTAAATGTGTCATTTCATTTTGGACTCTAACCATAACTTTTCATTAATTCTCAGTCCTTCCTCATTTGTGTAATTGATAACCAGTAACCAGGTCACATTTTCAATTTAATTTCAATGTAATTTCAGTTTCATAGTAATCAGGTCACATTTTCAGCTTAAAAAGAAAGTTCCTCCACCCTCTCCAGGTGTGTTCTCTTCTCAGCCTGGCTCTGTGCCCAGTGGGTTGGTCTCTGCCTCACCTGGGTTTCCTCGCTTTTGTGCTCCTGGTTGGTGTGACCAGAGGGAGAGGCAGAGAAAGAGGTCACATCATATATTTTAGAAGCATCACTCAGAGCTTTGCCTGCTGGACAAAAGCATGGCAGTGACTCTGGTCCTGCTCATCTAGAAGTTCTCACAGCTTCAGCTCTCAAAGGGTTCTGCTAATGTGCTCTCACTCCTCAACTCTTTTGACCTAGAGATATTAAGGACTTGCTACGATTGCTTTAAGAATTCCAGAAGTACCTGCTCCCATATTCCTGTGTATTACTTGTTGAATCCTTTAATCCTGATCATGCCACTGTAAGTAGTAACTCAAATCTCTTTATCCCTTTGATTTTACCATCTTTTTTCCTGTTTGGACATTATTATGTTTTAGGTATAAGGTGTCCTCCAAAAGCTCCTGGGTGAGATTATGCAAGAAAAGTTTAGACACAAAATTTGGGGGTTATGAGAGCCTTAATCCACTGCTAGGGATTAACTAGGTGGTAAATGTAAGCAGGTAAGGTATGGCTGGAGGAAGTGGGTCAATGGGGGTATGCCTTTGTATTTTGTCCTTTACTGAGATACTATCTTTCTCTGATTTCTGACAGTTATGTCCTGACTGCTTTCATCCATCATGCTCTTCCACCATGATGTTCTCCCTCACCCAGAGCAATGAAGGTGGACTTCCATGGACTGAGACACCTAAAACTGTGAGCATCAAATAAATGTTTTCCTCCTCTACATTGTTCTTGTCAGGTCTTTTGGTCACAGTGGTGAAAAAGTTGACTATAACAGAATGTAATAGAGGCTAACATCACCTGTAATAAAAATTAAACTTTGAATCAGTCAACCACAAAATGCTCAGATTGCAGCTGCCATATGGCTCTATCACCATTACCAGAATAAAACTGGGTAACTGCTTTAAGGTACATCAGGGAGTATACCAGAACCAAGATTTCCTAGTTTTCTCAAGAATAATGGATTTTTCCACTGAGGTTAATTCAAGATATCTAGGTCATGTTTATATTTCTCCAAACTCTAGTTTCTATAGTCTCACTGGTGAGAGAAGGATCACTGCTTCTGATTGTGTATGGGTGTGTGTGTGTGTGTGTGTGTGTGTGTTTCAACTAAAATGAACTTTATGTACTTAAGATATGTCTTCCATGGTCACATCTAACACCTATAATAATAGTATTAGCATGACAAGTGGCAAGTTACCTGGAAGGAGAGCCTCTAGATAAAGTATGTAACTTACAGACCAAAAAGCAATCTGTTTTTGAAGTAGCACCATCAGAAAAGCATAATAATGTGTTCTTAGGGGCCAACAATTGAAGAAATGATATTCTTATCAGTCTTCAAGAGAAGGTGTTCAATAACTCCCAACCACAAAAATTTGGAATAGATCATCTAAGACCATAATAAAATATTAAGAGAACTGGAAGAACCAGAAATTTTGAATTTGAAGCTAACCATTATATATAAATATAAGAAAAAAAATATGTAGTACATTTTTCACCCAGTTGTCTCATTAGCCTGGTGGTTCATTTCAAAACTAGCAAACAACTGAAAAAAGGTAGTCCGAGTTTTTTAAAGTACCTAATAATAAAATTAGTCTTTAATGACTGTAAAAATAATCAGCAAAATATAGATAACTCCGTAAATAAGGATTAGTCCCTTAAATTCAGTAAGGAAAAGTTTAAATTAATTATGTCAGTTTGGGATTGAATGTTTTATTTTTCCTCCAGTGTTGGTATATTTTTCAAAAACTTAAAGGCAATGTAGACATTGTACCCCTTATGAGTGCATTTATTTTCATACTTTAAAAACTTTCTCTAAATGAATCCAGGGTATTGTAAATCCCCAGTAGCATCAACAGTATCTTCCTACTCTTCAAAAAGAGATATTTGTGGGTTGTTTTTTTCTCGAAATATCTCGAATATCCTCTTGAATATCCTTGGAAAATATAATCCAGCAACTGTATTTTGCAAGATATTATCTCATAATGGTTGCATACTCAGTACTCTAAAAAAAAGCACTTTAGATTTGTAATATATTTCTTAAATGTGTCTTCTTCTCTCTACTGCCCTGTGCATGGTTCAGACTTATCCATTTAATACTCAAGAACGAAGTGCTACTTTCCCTAACTCTTTGGCTTACTAGTAAGAAAGGAATATTTTATCATCTTTAAACTTGAAATGCATTCATGATTTTTTAAAAATGTGACTTTATAGCCTGACAAAAACTGAGGTAAAAAAATAGGACACGGAATACATAAATTAATGTTAAGAAAAAGCTTATTCGGGAAAATACCCTTTTCTGCTTGTTTCTCTCACTTAGAAGTTTTTAAAGTATGAAGCAGCAATTTACCCAAAAAGAACTAAAGAATTATAGGATAACTGGTAGGCTATATTAAAAAATCCTTGTATTGAAAAATGCTATTTTAATATATTTCATATGGAATTATTGGAAATCCTCTTTACTCCTATTTCAACCTGATTTAACCTCAATAGTAGCCAAAATATTAATGCCATACCAGAGTACTTTTGGAGATTAATTTCTATGTTTCATAATTATGACTTTTCTACAATTTTTAAAAACTTCTAGTCTATAAAGAAAAAGTTCAGTTCAGGTGTTTGGAGAATACTTTATTTGGAAATTTGAGTTAAATATAATGGATTGAACATGCATATACAAGCATGTCCTAAAACCCTATTAAAATGGCAATGAATTTTCTTGTTTTAAAGCATAAATCCATAAAAACAAAATGAATGGGGAAGAAGAAGATGACGTCATTATAAAGTTTTTAGAGTTTGGAAAACTAGGTGGATACATGAAACTGACTTAGAAGACAAGATGAAGGTAAATCCTGAAATAAGTCAACACACAGTTCAAGAACTGGAAATAACAAGTACCAGTAAAAGTGGAGTTGGGAAGAGGTAAGAGTTGAAATAATGCAGGGCCACCCTGAACAGTTGTACACATTCCAAATTCTCAATAGTCACAATGTAGATATGGTATCAGACAGTACAGAGTTGAATAAATAATACTGGCTCTGAGAATTCTCATTTGCTCACATGAGATGTTTTAATAGTGAATCACTGAATAACTGGGGAAACTGAGGTGACATACCAGCATATTATGTTGATAACAAGAGCACATGGGACTGACTTGAAGCACTAGAGCCCCAAGGCACTGTCCAGCTGATGCCCAGATTTTAGGAATTGTATTAACAACCCCTGGGATGGAATGAAGGGGATTATCCTAGAAATCTTGTAGGTTGAGGTTAGGATTTCCCTGTAAGAGAAGGAACAGGTACACTGCGGGAATTTGGAAAAGTAGATCCTTCTGGGGTGAGAGGAGATTTGAAAATAATGTAATAAATACCTAGGATCTGTTCATGAGGGTCCCTAAAGTCAGAGGTTTAACATTTTGTGCTATTCTTCTTTGCACTATTGAGTCAGTCATTCTTAGTTATAATTGCTTCAGTTGTCTGCAATGCTTCAATAATTCTGATAGATACTTGTAGCCTGGAATGGTGATACTATGGGGACTAAAGACAGAACTGTGGAGAATGGTGCCTGTATCACACAGAATGCTCTAGAGAGGCTTCTGCTAGGAGAAAGCAGAATCCCTGGGTTCCAGGACATGTTGAGCAAGAAAGTGAGTGACAGAGAGGAATGTATAAGCAGGGGAAACCTCTGAGGGCTGGGTATCTCAAGAATCAGTGTGAGAAAAGTTTTTTCAATCTCAAATTCTAGAATATCATAGAAAAGGGAGCCAATGTGCATTACAGTTGGTTTCCCCAGCAAGTACTCTGAGATGAACACTGGTGTTCAGGAAGCTCCATCAAGCAAAGCTCTGAGGACCAACACCTGCAGGGGAAGAGGAAGACAGCAGGATTAAACAGAGTTAGCCATTGGGCTACAACGCAGCCATAGCAGTGCCTCAGCTGACCCCATGGGAGCTCTGAGGCTGGGATGGCCCTTTGCAGTTGTCCTGAGTTGGAGTGAGCAGCCTGATCCATTTTTATCCTTTGTTGCAACACTTGGATGCAGGCTGCCCAGAGAAGTGGATGTGGATTTGGCTAAAGAGGCTGTCCTCAGCAGAGTACAACTGTCCCCATCAGCCAAGGGTAAGAGTCCCTCAGTTCTGAACAAAGGATTTGGATGGAACAGAGTGAAGAAGACTGGTATATAGAAAGATGTTAAAAAAAAATACACTGGTTATATCCAATTATCCAATGATGCAGATTTATATGGCAGGGAAAGAGAGTTTGAAAATAATTATATTAACATGAATAAGTAATCAGATGGTAAAGATGAGTATAAAGATTGTGAAGATAGGATCAAATTTTTCTTGGCATTTTATATTGCTCTTTATGCAAATTATGACCAAATAAAAATAATACATTTTCAGCCAACATTGTAGTCCTTATACCAACTTGAGAATAAACGTGTGTTGATTTGGAAAGTCCCTTCTTCAACACCCAGTCTCTCTTCCTTTTTTCTTTCTCTTTCTCTCTCTCTCTCTCTCTCTCTCTCTCTCTCTCTCTCTCTCTCTCTCACACACACACACACACACACACACACACACACGTATACACATACCCTTAAAGATATCTGTTTGTTGGGTAAATAGTTGGATAATTGCTTTGCTATAGGTGGCTGGCTACTTAAAAGACAAACTGTAGTAGAAGGTTATTAAGACTTTAGGAGAAAACTGAATTTGGTTAAATGTAGGGAAAGGTCTGTTTCATGGAGGATAGACAGTAAGTGTTTTGCTCTATTTTCTGTGGCTCTGACAGAATACCTGAGACTAGCTGATCCATAATGAATAGAAACTTGGGTCCCTGGTTCTGGAGGCTGGGAAGACTGAAAGCATGGTGCCAGATTCTGCTTGGCCTCTGATGCGGGTCTCATGCTGCTTCCACTCATAGTGGAAAATGAAAAGACAGAGGTCAAGTGCAAAAGAAACAAAAACACAAGGGGTGGACTTGCTTTATCACAACCTGCTCTGAGGCATTTAATCCACTCCAAGGAAAGCAAGAATTCACTCATTGGAGAAAGGCATCAATCCATTCATGAGAGCTCTACCCCATAACAAAAACACCTCCCACCGGGGCCCACTTACCACAACTGCTTCATAGGGGACCAAGCTTCAACATGAGTTTTGGTGGGAACAAACCATATTCAAACCATGTCAGTAAACAAGCCTGAAAGCAGAAATGAATTGTTCCAGTAGTAATAGGGCTTTGGAGAAGTAGTATAGTAGGTGGAGAGAAGGGTAACTTTGAGAGACAAGAATCAGTAAAAAGATTTTTATTATATTTACCTGGGTGTAAGGTCCATTCTCTTATCTGTCAAAGCACAAAATCTGCAGTAAGTTGTTCATTATTTACCATAACATCACAGAGTTGGATGTTTTCAACTCTGCTTTTTTTTTGCTTTGAAGAATATTCAAGTGTGAGTACTGTCTTCCAGTGGGCTTGAGGTTGGAAGCCCTGGACTGCCAGCTGCTGACCTGCCCCATTTGGCAACAAACAGTGAAAAGGATAGTCAAACTGGAAGCTAAAAGTAGAGAAAATACCTGTGTTTAATGTTATCATCAAACTTCAAATATGTCAAAGCTCCTAGAATCAACCTATTTGTACCATGAGAAAAAACAGCACTACTGTGATGAGAATTTGGTTTGGAGAGTGCACCCAATCTCATCACTTTAAATACCACCTACATGTGGACAACTTCCAAAGATATCTCCCAGCCTAGATTTTCCTGGTTCTGGGTCTGCTACCCAACAAATCCAGCGACATCCAAAACCAGGCATACAATCTCCCCTTTGCAATTCAGAACCACTTAACAGTTTCTATCCATCTCAGTTAATAACTCCAAACTTCCAACTGGTCAAGCCTAAAGTCTAGATGCATGTTGAATCTCTCTTTCTCTCACAAACTACATCCAAGTAATCAGCAAGTCCTGTTAACTTCATCTTCACAACATAGTCAGAATCTAACCACATCTCACCACCTTCATTATTCATTCCTTAGCCATCATTACTTCCCAATTGGATTATTGTAGTAACCTCTTAACTGGTCTCCCTCCTTCTACCCATTCCCACTACAGTTTATTTTCAAGACAGAAGCCTACAGGAATAACAGCAAAGTCTTGGCAAAGTCCTACAAGATTGCTGAATGACCTTCTCCTTCTTGCCTTTTCTGATCTGATCTTATAGCTCTCTCTCATTTTTCCACTAGTCTCCTGACAATCCCTTGAACATACTAGGCACACCCCTGCCCTGATCCATTGTACTCACTGTTTCCACTGCAGGAACATTCTCCCAAATATGTACACAACATATCCCCTCTAATACTAATAGTAAATACTTCATTATTTACAATTGGAAACCAGCTCCACCTTGTCCCCAGGATGCTTTCACTTCTTATCCCCTTCCTTGCTTATTTCTCTGACACTTGTCTCCATCTCTCCATCTGATGTACCATACTTTTTACTTATTTATTGGATTATATACTTTCCTTCAACCCACTAGATACAAATTCCACAAGGCTAGAGATATTTATCCCACTCAGTGTTATATTCCTAAGTTATTAGAACAGTGCTTGGGATACAGTAGGCATAGTATAAATCTGATTCATTGAATGAATTCAGTGAATTAACCTTACTCTATGTATTTCAGAATATTGATGCCTTCATGTTGATCTTTATTTTGAGGATTTCAACAAGTCGACTAGTCCACCCTCTGCAAATAGGAGAGATTAATTTGGTTCTTTTACCTTCTAGTATTTTTTAAATCCAAGTTACTTGGGTTTTCTGTGAAGGCAGGATATAATTTACTGTGAGTATATGCAGGAGACATTATAAGAGATGCTTATGATGCAAAACCCCCAAATTCCCATCCTTCTCTTTCAGTTCATTCCTTGTGTAAACAAAGAGTTGCATATAACATTTCTAACAGAATGGAATCGTTTGGGAAGGTAAAATGGAAAACTAAGTGGGTAGTTTGAGAAAAAAATACTGGAAGTCATAATTTGCCTTTCATAAATCCACACAAGTGAGAAATTCATCTAAAAATGGAAATTCTAAAACAATCAAAAAATATGATGTTACAAACCCAAATTTCTGTTTTTCTTTTTCTCCTTTTGTGAAAGGGCTTCCATTTCCTGTGATTTCATCTCCCAAAAGGGACCATCTGTGTTGGTAAACACACTCCTGGGGCACATCTGTCCTTTCATCCCCCATCAATCAGCGATACTTAAGAGAGTGTCCACTGCTCACACCGGATACTGCATTACATTTAAAAAGATTTATACAGTGCTTTCCTTACTCTCCTTAATTTTCACAGTTGGAATGAGGAAAATTGTAAAGGCAAAAATGCCTCTTTAATTCACACTCCACTAAAGTTGAATTTGAATTGACTACTCAGCTGAATAATCAAAGCCCTCTTTAAACTGGTCCGACCATCTTTAATTCATCTTTCAAAATAAAGACAATTTGTCTACTTATTGCTAGTCTGGTACATTTTCTTACTATGAGGACCCATGCAATTTGCATATTTTTATCTGCAGTTAATATATACATTTGGACATGGTGTATAGTTAAGGATCATTATCCAAGAAAAGCAGAGTACCTGGAGTCAGAAGTTTTACTCCAAACACTTCCAGTTATCATTTTTGAGGAGCAACATTAGTATAGACGTTTAAGTGTTCTAGAGGCATATACCCTGGATTCAAATTCTGATTCCATCCCCTACTAGCTCAATAGGCATGTCACAACCCTTCTGTGCTTGTTTCCTCAAATATAAAATGCAAGCATAAGAGGTATACGTGCTTAATAATTTGTTGTGAAGATTAAATGATTATTGCCTGTAATGCACTTGATTTATTGCCTGGAAGAAAATATATGCTCAAGAAGTGTTAGCTATTACCACCATTATCATTGTAACTGTGATATGTATGTGTAATTTACTCAATAGCTACTACTAGTAGTTATCTACTGGGTGGATAACTACTACTGGGTGGATAACTTATCCACCCAGTAGATAATTACCCAGTCACACACTTACCCTTCAACCAAGCTGGCAATATCACCAAAGTTCATGGGGGACAGTTTGAGCACAGAAGAAGCTGTCTAAGGACTCAGTTCAGTGGTAACAGAAGAAAGAGAATAATCAGTAGCTATACAGAAAACTTATACAGAGAGATAGACACACACTAGAAGAGCAGAGCAACTGATGTTAGAAGGAAAACCTAAACAACAAGGCCAAGGGGAATAGGTTAAGGGTGAAGAGTTCAAGGTTGGGGAAGGAACTAATCCTGAGGTTATTGATCTTTACATTGGGGCTGTTCGCGTGCTTCATTGGCTGGGGACCTGTTTCTAAAGCTGCAGGTAGAAGACAGTAGTTGGAATACCTAAGAATATAATCTTGCCTGCTCTAAACCTCACTATCCGTCTTTTTCACTACTCTCTTGCTGCTGCTTGGCCACTGACTCGGTATTTTTGATCTATCTCATCCTCCATTCTTGGTGTATGAACCAATATCTTTGATCTTTAATTCCCTAGGTATACCAATATCATCCTCAACTTGGTCAATTTGTAGACAATTATCAGACACACACTTGTTCAGGCTGCGATCATCTCACACATAAGACACAAAAGATTATATAAAATGAGAGAACATTACAAAACTATGCTTAACAAAACATAAGTATTTACTGAAGAGAAACGAATACTTTTGCTCACACAAAAATCTGTATAAAATGTTTATACCAGCTTTATTCATAATCACCCAAAACTGGACATGACTCAAGTGTCCTTAAATTAACGAATTTATAAATATGCTCTGGTTCTTTCATGCAATGGAATGCTACTCAACAATAAAACAGAAGGAACTATTGATTCATGCAACATAAATGAATCTCAAAGGCATTTTGCTAAGTGAAAGAAGCCAGACTGTATAGGCTACATACTATATGCTCCTGTTTATATGATTTCTAGAAAAATGTAAAACTCTCAGTACTAAAAGCAGAACAGTGATTGTCAGTGATTAAGAGTGGTAGAGTTACTGCCTAAGAGAATTTGTGGGGGTGATGAAAGAGTTCTCCCTCATGTTTGTGGTGGTGGATATATAAAACCAACAGAGATGTATACCACAAAGAGGAAATTTACATGATTTACAGAGATAGAGCATTGCAGTTCCACATAACTTTTAAGAGGCACTCTTACCACTTTGAGACCCAAAGAACCAAGGTAAGGAGGCAGTGGACAGAATCCAGAAGAAGAGTCCTAAAGAAAGAGTCACCTTGAGAGGAGCTGTATCCTTTGATTGAGGAATATAAGCAAACCCAGGTAATGTTTCAGGGAGTGATGAGCCCAAACAATAAACATACCAATATTACTGTCCTCTGACTCCTGATGAAATTACTATTGGCTGAACACAACTGAAAGAAAGAGTTCAAGGTGGTCTCTATATACTACATCTATATGGGATATAAGCATATATCTATATCCCATATAGATGTAGTATATATAGACCATCCTTGCAAATCATAGACGAGGATGGAGAAGAGTGGAACAGAAGAGCCAACAGAAGATAACTACCTTTGGTGAGGCAGAAAATGTCAGAGATAGAGAATAAATGACCTAATCTTTATATTTTCTTGCATGCTCACTGGCAAAACCCAATCAGAGGTCAGAAGTTAAGGGACCCCAGGTATCTGCAAAGGTCGGCTTCCCTAGCATGTAACTAAACAGAAAAGCTAAATAATGAACTGCAGGAAAGAAGTACTGGATGCAAGGCAACAAGCCAAACAACCAACACACCTCCTGTGTGTCAAACACTGTACTTGGCATTAATGATACGAATTATATAGATATGCCAGTCCTGCCCTCGTAGAACTTACAAGAAACTTGGTAACATATAAATGAAACAAATGTGATTGATGTCTCAAGAAAAAGTAGAACAGGTTGGTCTAGGAGCATTGAACAAAAACCAGTAAGCACAGGGTGCCACTGAAGCACGTGGGAGGATACCTAAACTGGTTTAGATAGTCCAGGGAAGGCTTTATAAGTAAAAGAATGCTGAAAGTGAGTACTTGGCTAATGAGGTTGGTTAGGGCAAATAAAGGAAGTGAGAAGAAGATTGGGAATGCCCAACAATTGAAAAAAGGAGAATCAAGTACACGTGTATAGATTGGAGGCTGAGATTTTACTTTTCTTCTCCCACTTTCTGTCTGAGCTCTTCACTCTTGAAAAGGAGGTTGCAAAAGTTTTCCCAAAGGTATTTCACCAACCTAAGAATAAAGACTTAAATATATAAAGGATCTTCCATTCCAATTTCACAACAATGAGGCTTGTAGTCAACAAATCTCCTTGGAGTCCAACTGCTTTCCCATATTCCAACTGTTAAATATGAGCAGAGAACCTAGGATTGTCAGACATCTGAGATAAGCCCTTTCTTTTTAAAAAATTTTTAAATTTGTTCTAATTAGTTACACATTACAGTAGAATGCATTTTGACACATTGTACACAAATGGAGCACAACTTCTCATTCCTCTGGCAGTACATGGTGCAGAGTCACACTGGTCGTGTAATCATATATGCATATAGGGTAATAATGCCTGTCTCATTACACCATCCTTACCACCCACACACTCCCTCCCCTACCCTACCCTACTCTCACTCCCCTCTGCCCAATCTAAAATTCCTTCATACTTCTCTACCATGCCCCATTATGGATCAGCATCCACTTATCAGAGAAAACATTCAGCCTTTGGTTTTGGGTTTGGCTTATTTCACTTAGCATGATACTCTCCAGCTCCATCCATTTATCTGCAAATGCCATGTTCTAACTGCATTTTTAATCATATTTCAAACTAGGAAAAACTGGAAATACATAATCAAATTAAAGAAGACAGATAGTTGAGTAATATTCCATTGTGTATATATACCATATTTTCTTTATCCATTTATCTGTTGAAGGGCATCGAGGTTAGTTCCATAGTTTAGCTATTGTGACTTGAGCTTTTAAATCCTTTGGGTATAAACCAAGGAGTGGGATAGCTGGGTCAAATGGTGGTTCCATTTCACATTTTCTATGGTATCTCCATACTGTCCCATAAACCCTTTCTATCATTAAAAGGGGGGGATATTAAATAGGGATATGAAAAGCACTAGAGAAAATATGCAGGGAGAAGACACTTCATAAACACAACCTCAATATCTTCAGAGAGATATGAGAGAAAGAGTAACCATGAAAAAGATGATGGTGCAATTAGTTATTTGTGGTGGTGGCACAGGGAGAATGGAGAATTAGCAGAGTGGGTTGTTAGCAGCTAGAGCTGCTGAACAAATCACCACCAGCTTGGTGGTTTGAAACAATAGAAAATGATTCTCTCACAGTTGTGGAAGCAGAAGTCTGACCTTGTTTGGACTGAAGTTGAGGTGTTGCCATTCCTTCCAGAGACTGAAGAGCAGAACCTGTGACTTGACTCTTCAGCCTCCGGCAGCTGTGGGGACACTCCTTGAGTCATGGCCCCATCACTACAGTTTGCATTTCTGTGGCCACAGCATCTCTTCTTTTGTGTGTGTTATTTTCCTCTGCATCTTTCTGGTCAGGACACTTAGGATGGTGCTTAGGGCCCATCCCAATAATGGGAAATAATCTCTTCATCCAAAGAGTCTTAACTTAATCACTTAAGTGAAGCCTTTTTTCTCAGTAAGGTAACATTTGTAAATTCAAAGGATTATGCATGAATACCTTTGGCAGGCCTTAAAAATTCTGCCTGCCACAGTCTCCTCTTCCACTGTGGAAAACTAATATAAAATACCAAAACTGAAAAATCAAGCATGTTTTTAGTGACATAGAGGTCAATCCCAAAAGAATCAGTAAAAAAGGAAAAAGCTGGTTGTCTCTGTGGGGGAGGAATAGTGGGGTGGTCATTCTCAACTAATGTTCCATTAGAAAGTGAAGGTTTGGGGCTCGATGCCTTAAAACATTCACCAGACGTTATGAATTAGCCTCCATCTTTTGCCTCATGAAAGATATTCTTGGTCTACCATCCATGGGAAATTTGAAGAAAATAGTCACTCAAATCCTTTTCTGTAGGGCTGAATTCTCTCATGCAACCCGGGTTGAGAAAGACTTTTGGTTGGACAGCAAAGTAAAAGTTAATGTTAAAGAAATAGAAAGAAGTGCAGAAACTGCATCTTTCAAAAGCTTTCCATAGCTCACTGTCAAGAGCCGAAGTTGAAGGTCTGACTGATGAACCGAGTTTCTAGAGAAGAAGGAAGGGTATAGTTAGATAGGTAGACAGGTACTTCTTCCTTCACAACTGATGAAGAAAGACAAAACATGGAATGGCCGCTGGTAAATTTAGATACATGCCAAGAAGTAGAAGAAACTCACACAGGATAACTCTTTTTTTTCCCCTCTGTGAAAGATAAGAAATTTTGCATAACTCCATTTCATTCTCTTTATTATGACTATTGCCTATAAAATTTAGCCACTAGGAAATGACAATGTCAGAAGATCACTTGTCTCTTTTTAAACCAGTAATTCAGCTTCAACTTGGTACTTGAGTTAGCATCAGCTAATAATCATTTTCTGAAGTGTTCCATTCGGTTTACATCTCTCACCTCCTAGAAGGAAGAATGTTAGTGGTGAGGAAAGCTGTCAAGTCTCTGATTACTGCCTACAAATGTTATCACTTGCTACTGTTCAACAATGTTCTGATGAAAATATTACTACTAATGGAACAACATGCATATGTTCTTAGGATAGAAATAGTATTGCTACATTCTGTTTGCTTACAAGTGAAGTAAATTAACATTGAACTGAGGTGAAAAGTAATTCCCTGAGCAAAGACTCATGAAATTTTAACTCTGAATGCACATGTCACTGGAGATTGCAGGTGACTTCAGACCCGAGCAAGTTTCTAAGTAAAGCTTCATCTAACATCATATATTGTTGCTGAATGAAAGCAGTAAATGCAGTTCCTGGAGACTAATTTCATACTCCTGGATGCACCACCCTACATGCAGTGTCATAAACTTTCCTGAAAGCTCTGACAAAGGACAAAAGATAAAGCTAGAAAGCACCATTGACTTGATATAAAAGCAGATTTCACCCAAATACCAGCTATCTACCCAGTTGTCTTCAACATCAAACTACATTTTATTAAAACATGTCAAATGTCTTCAAAGCTAATGACAGAACTGAAATTTAAATTTTAAAAGGCTTTTAGGATATAGTATATTAAAAAGTGACAGGGAGGATTAGATACAAGAATTTTACATGAAATAAGGAATAGCAAATACATTTTTAAAATAAAATCACAGAAAATTTATAATATGTGTCAAGAGGCTTAAGCTTTCTGATGTTTCACATCAATATTTCTAGCAACAGGACTATCCCAAGGAAATAATTATATATGTAGACAACTATTTATGGGCAGAGATGTTCATCACACCCTTATTTTTAGTTTAGCATTAGTCTTAGTCTTGAAAGTTAAGAAACAAAATCTCCATCAATGGGGGAGTAGGAGTGGGCCATGAGGAAAATACATGTTCATTCAATGCAACTTTATGTTAACTATTAAGATTCTTCTTTTTATATAATATAGAACTATGCAGGTTTTTAAAGGGTAAGTAAGAAATAGGGATGTACATGATAAGGAGTAAGATATCCAAATGTATTAAATGAAAAATGTAGTTTGCCAAACTACATAAAAAGTGTGATCCCAGTATTGCATGTTTATATATATATATATATATGTTTTATCTGTATATATGCATAAAAGTTTGTGTTTAAATGCATAAGCAAACATTTGGAAAGATATGTACTAAATTTCACAGCAGTTATTTCTGTGTGGTGGATTATAATTGCTATGTACACTTACATACTATTTGGAATTTCTACACTAGCACGATTTATTCATCTCATAAGAAGAGCAAACAAAGGAATATTCATGTTGGTTTTAAAAATATGCTTGTTAGGTGTTTTAAAGAACTAGGGGAAATCCTTATGTTATGAAATTAAGCACAAGAATAAGATATAAAATCATCATGTAAAGTCTTAAGTTTGTAAAACAAACAAAAACTAGAAAACATGCCAAAATGAGTAGTGGGGTTTGGGATAACTATTTTCTACTCACTTTCGCATTTTCACATTTTCCATATTGCAAATATGAAATAGACAAACAGAGTATGGAGTACATTGTAAAAATACTTAAAACTAATGTTCATCATTGAAAAAATCCCACTAGAATACGTTCGGGTATACATACTACACAACCATGTGATTCAGTGTGTCATATGGTGTTTGTGACAGGCAGTTTCTGCCAAGTGTTCATTTATTCACTTTTGAAAAGAATCTTTAAAACTTCGGCATAATCTAGAGCACCCAAATTTCTAGCTTCTGGGGCTCTGTGTGGTTAACTTAGTAAAACATGAAAAAATCAGTGACTTAAGTCTTAGAAGAAAGATTAACCATTGCATAATGTGTTATTGCACATTGATAAATATAAAATATAAATGACAATACTTCAAATTCAGAGGCTGAAAAGGTGGTGCTACTATGGTGTAAGAGTTTAATAAACTGGGACTAGGGAGGATAAGGAGGGTAAATATATGTAGGATTTAAGTTGGGCAATATTTTATTAAGATGGGGAAATTATTTCATGTAATCATCATTAATGTGTAACAGGGTTGAATATTAACACCTCACCACCCAGCTATGCCCAGGAAATTATTTTGCATTCAATAGTGGACATAATATTTATCACAGGCCTCATCTTGCAGGGAGTTAGAAGGTACCAAGCTATAGGCGAAGGACACGTACATACTAAATGTTGGAATTTTAGACTCTTATCTTCTTGTTGATGACTCAGCATTTTAAGATTAATATTCAACCATTCATATCACCTTCTGGGGAAATAAGCTATTCTATGTAAAAGAACAGTTACTACAATCGCCAGGTCGTGAAGTTTTCTGATTATATTTTCTTGTCCACAGACACATTAAGACAAAATGGACTTGTTGAATTTAATCATGTTACCATTTCCAAGAACACAAATTAATCTGAGGAGAGTAGACTCTAAATCCATACTAATGATGTTTTTCAGTTGGTGAGGTACTTCTCATTTCGCATATTGTAAAATATCACATTTGCTTTCTTCCATTTGGGGCACCCTATAGAAAAATAATTTCTTCTCAGGAATTACTAAGCACTTTAAATGTGTTTACCTTGTTTTCCTAAGAAAGAGTCCAGGTTCTAGAAATTTCTTTAGCCTTAGGAGTTTGAAAGTATGAAGAGTCAGAGAGATGGAGATACCAATATATATATATATTAGGAGTACCATTCTTCTCATTCAGCTTTCTACTTGAAAATACAGGCTCCAATATTCATCTTTTCAACATTTCTGACCAAACCAATGAATTGCCTACCACCCATTTGATGGCCTTGGTTGTGTGTCCCTTTAACTTCCCACTTCAGAGACCTATTCCAAAGGTTCCTCCACAAGTCTTGAGGAAGAAAGGAGTTGGGGAGAGAAGAGTGGGGCCTCTTGTTTCATTCAAAATTCCCTTCTGACCTTCAGCCTCTATCTCTGGGCCAATTCTGGGAATCTTGGTCCCTGCTCCACTGAGGATGTGCTCCTTCTCCATCAGACACACTGTGAAGGTAGTTGGGGAGCAGTTTTACTATCCGTTTTGGAGAGACCAGCCAGTTACTCCCACAGCTCTGTCTGTATTCACTGCCTTTTGCATGAGGCTCCGAGTCCATCCCACGGACTGGATGAGTCTGGTTTCTCCATATCTGCCCCACTTAGGCCTCTCTTTGAGTCACCCACCACTCATGGAATGGGTTCTAAGTGTCACCCCCTCCCGAGACCTGAGCTTCAGATTTAGTTGGACTACACAGATGTAAAAAAGGCATGTCTCCAAAGGAAAGTATGCCAGAGGCAGGAGAAATTCAAGGCAAAGGAGAGAAATCCTGTGGTAAAACTTGAATGTAGAGGTTCTGAGAGGAGGTTGAGCATTGGAGGGGTCTTGAAGGTAAATTGGGGCTAGGTTAGAGAGAACATTTATTTCTGAGTGAAAATGATGAAATGTTACAAATCTTATTTCTTAAGCGGTGGTATTTCTGTGATTTATGTCAACAGTTTATTTTTGAATCTTAAAAAAAAAGTTATTTTGGTCACTTTAAATATACCACAGGCACATTTTTAAACTCTTAGATTTTGTTAACACCTGCAGCTTTGTCATTGTACAAAATAAGTCACATTAAATGCTAAGTGGAAAAGCTTAAATTAAGTCTTTCAAGAATAGTCTCATCTGGAAACCAGTGCTTATGGTGAGGATTTAGAGCACCATTGCTCTAATATCATGCTAATAATCATTCTTAAACTTGATTCTATGATAGATACTCAAGGAAATGTGAAGAAAGGAAGCAAATAGCTTGTTGCTTATTCATCAAAATTATTACTTTGTGCTATCTAGAAGGAAGTTAATGTTATATTTATAACCCTAAACTATGTTTACTTCTAAAAAAAATCTAATCCCTTAAATAGAAACTCATATTGATTTTTAATCTATCATTAAAAAACTGTTACACCATCTTCACATTGCAAGACCCCTGCCCCGTAACGCTAAATACGTTTTAGTTAATGCCCACTCTGTTATTTATTTACTGAGTACCAATTATGTGCTTGACTTTTACAGGTTACCCAACTTGAACTTCACAACAACCCCCTGTGGTAGACTTTAGTGTCCTCATTTCAAAACAAGTCACCCAACTGTCAGTGAAGTTAAGTAACAGGGCTGAGTTACACAGCTAAAAAGTGGCCAAGCAAGGACCTAACCCAGTTTTGTCTGATTACAAAACCTGGGCTCTTTCTCCATCGCACGTTGCCTGGGCATCGAGTTCATGAAGGAACACACACACACACACACACACACACACACACAATGGAGAGGGGATTACTGGGAATGTTAGGGTCATAAATGTCTGCCTAATGGAGTCAGTAGCAAAGAAATCTGCCCACAGAGAGGCGAAGATATAGGTCCAGATTCAGAGGATTAAGTGCTTCACTAGATAGAGGGATCAGCATGTTCAAAGATGAATACGAGGAGTAAAGCAGGAGGTTTTTAGAGACGTTCCAGTGATTTAACAATGTTAGAGGACAAAGTAAGCATGGCAGGGGGGATGACCCAAAGTGAATTAGGCAGGGAAGAAACCATAAAAAGCTTTCTGGAATCTGGCTTGTTGAGAAGGTCTTGTTTCCAGAGTGAAAGTTTGATTTGGGAGAAGTCTAGATATAACTGAGTTTCCTTTGTTTAGGTCAAGTTGCCAAATGGAAATGTGGCACCCAGGCAAAATTGTCTGCTGACTCATCCCTCATTTGTTGAGCATTGCTATAAGCCAGAAACTATACTAAGCATTGGCAGTGCAAAGATGAGTAAAATGCTTTTCTATTTAGGATACTCTACTGTAATTGATGTTTAGATTGCTTCTCCATTATCATTAAGGATGGACCTCAATCACATGAAATAAAGTAACCCTGTCTTTCAAGTGGTTGGCTCAGGAAACCATATTTAAGCCAATCGGAGTTTCAAAACCTCCTTGAGACGTGGCCACAGGTGGACTCAATCCAATTTTTAAGAGACTGATAGATGATGGATATACCACTTTATTCCATAAGATAATTTGAAGCAGCCTGCGGATACACCTGTGAAATATTAGGATAAAGAATAAATTGATGAACAATTAGAAATAAGAGGGGAAAACATAGTGATCAGCTACTAAAAGAAGCCAGTGTAATTCTGATGCTCCTAGGAGAAAAAAGAAGGAAAACATGAATAATTATAAGAATCACCAATTTCATATAAGAAGAAACACTCATAATCATTAAGTACTATCTTCCAAGCCCTGTTCTAAGCACTTAAGTTATATTACCTCACTTAATCAACAGAATAGCTCAGTAAAGGGCTTAAAATCTTTATCTCCACCTTTAAAATGAGGAAGTGGCACCCCTAAAAGTGAACTAAATTACTCACATCTTACATCTAATAAGTGACAGTTCTAAGAAAAAGTTTAAAAACAAATGAACAGCTCAGGGGACACAAAGTCTTCCTAATACATTTTTAGGAGAGAGGTATCTCTTATGGGTCCTTATAAAGAAAGTCTGTATCTTGATCTCATAAAGTAGATTTTGCTATAATAGTTAACTTGGTTGTTAAATAATGCAGAAAATCCCATGGTATATAAATAAGACTTTTTTTAAAAAAAAAGTGTATGGAAAAGTCCATGAGGAATAAAGTGTAAGAGTAAAATCTGGATGCTCTATAAGAGCTCTGTATTTTTTTCTTAGTAGTTTTGATCCTTTTCTCTGCCAGATGAGTAGAGTTTCCAGTTTTAAAAATATAGGCTTAAACTGATTGTGAAATCAATCTTTCAAAGAGGAGTGGAAAATCTACTTGCCTAGCATACACACGTATCTATCTTTGAAATACATATATGTCACGAGCCATCCATGGGCTGAGTGTGTGTGAGCCATGCACATTTAGATGTATGGGAGGACTGGCCTGTCGTTGTGTGCTCTTTTGGACTGTGTGATGAACGTGTGCCCTTTCCTCTCACTCAGCCTGTTTTCCCACCTGAGATGGGTGTGACTTGCCAAGATGACAAGATACTGACCACAACACATCATGAAGCTAGACTCAACCTCCTGAAACCTTACCCCTTGCCTTATTTGGAAAGAACATTCCATCAAACCTCCTTTTGTGTGTTCCCCTGTAAAAATAAAGAGGATCCAGGTGCACGCTCTCTTTCCAGTAGACCCCAGAGGTCTCAGAGCCGTCCCTGATTCCTGCAAAAGGTATTTCTGTGTATCGCGTGCTTTCTTTGCCATTTTCTTAGTTATTGATGTAGCCAGCTCTTGTGAACCCAGCACAGGTTGTCAGCCCAGCTAGTTGGCGATACATTTATATTTATGTTTATATTTATTTTTATTTATATAATTATATTTATATTTATATATTTTTATATATCTATATTATATATACTATGTATACATATACATACCTATAACACATTCACATTTATATATAGTTATCTACATATAAGTTGATACATAAAGAAAAAAAAAATATATATATATATATATATACCTAAAACTATATATATATATATATATATATATATATATATATATATACCTAAAACATACCTAATTTGATATTTGATACTTCCAGTAAAAATTCTACGTTAAGAATGGTAATTTTGGGGGGGCTGGGGATGTGGCTCAAGCGATAGCGCGCTCGCCTGGCACATGCGTGCGGCCTGGGTTCGATCCTCAGGACCACATACCAACAAAGATGTTGTGTCTGCCGAGAACTAAAAAAAAAATAAATATTAAAAATTCTCTCTCTCTCTCTCTCTCTCTCTCTCTCTCTCTCTCTCTCTCTCTCTCTCCCCTCTCTCACTCTCTCTTTAAAAAAAAAAGAATAGTAATTTTTGAATTATTTGTTAGAATAAATACATGTTTTTAAAAAAACTTGAAGCATCATGTACTTTTATAAGGCAATTATTTTACATGTATGTCTTTCATCAACTTTTTGTACTGTTTTCCACTCAGACAATGATTCTACTACTAAAATCACCAGTAAATCTCTCATGCTGTATTACCAGTCATACCACCAGACAGAAATGGTCCCTGTGTGTCTGCTCTCCACACCTATAGCACTCTGTCCCCCAAGCAGCTGTTGCCTGGGGAAAGATAAACAACTCATTCCCCCTAACACTTGGAAAGAACCTGAAGGATCCAGAATATAGGGTCTATGTGAAGCTGGCCAGACCCAAGAAATGCTCCAAGAGGAGGGAAAGATGAAAAGAGAGGGAGGTAATAGGAATCAAGCTCAAAAATTACAGTTTACATTTTATTCTTATAAGGAAAATATTTTCTGCAGTTGAAGTGGTGAATGTTTTCACTATAACATTGCTTCACTGTAGATGTTATAATATACTTACTTTTGCTGAAGTGCTCCAAGCTTACAAAGATACAAAGATCAACTTGCTTTTCAAGACCAATGCTACTCAAAGTCTTTTTCACAGACCAGTACAGTTCTATGAACTCTTTGCTGTCAGTTTATGTCAAGTAGATACTGAGAACACAAATTCAGAAAGAATTGTAGAGCACTTTAACAAAAATAATTTTATGTCTACTGCATAAAGTAATCCTTGAATTTTTATTGTTACATGAGTTTTAAAATATTCTTCCTCATAATTTACTTTTATTGGGTTTTGCAAAAACATTGGTCTACAAAAGATTAGAAAATTAAGAAGAATTGTCTCATCACCACAGTTAATTTGAGAAGTACTCTACTAGACTAAGCACTGTTTATCAAAACTTAAGTGTGTGCAAATCATCTGGGAATCTTCTATAAACAGATTCTATTTCAGTAGTTCAGGGAAAGGACCAAACTTCTGCGTTTCTAATAAGCTCTCAAATGATGCTGATTCAGATGATCATAGACCACACTTTGAATGTCCTTGTATAATTAAATCAAATTTGCATTTTAATAAGATTCCCCCCAGATGATTCCCCTGAATGTTTGAGAAGCACTGTTCTAGAGTTTATTGGGAGTGGAGCAGTAGCATCTATTGATAAACTTGACATCCTGAAGATGCTAATTGATGGACCATAATGCCCAGAATTTTGGAAAGGTGCAGCCTCTGGAAATCTTGAGTATTTGTGGCACTCCATGGAGCACTGTGTCATATTTGATGCAGGATACTGGTAAGTACTGTCTGATATCTCTGGGCCTCCTCTGTATCCAGGGTCCTAGGATTCTTGATTCACCTTAAGCATCATAGTAACTGATTCTCTGAGAACTTTTCTGTGCCCTTTCTGAGATAATTCCACTTTCTGAAACTTACTTGCATCACCCCTGGACAATACATTTTGACCAGTCAGAGAATCAGTACATAAAGTCACTTACTTTTCTCCCTCTGATAATACTGTTCCAAGATGTAGATTTTTTTCCCTACACAGCCCATCTGAAGATTTCTTTTGTGGTTGAGCAGAGGTACCTACCAAATAACAGCCATGTCATTTCTGGGCTTATTGGAAATGATAGTCAGAATGATAAACCATACCTTGTACTTAACCATCTTTCTCTGCCTCAATTTACCTTTTCTTTCACTTATGCTACCATATGTTTACACATTTTCAACAAAATATTAGCCTAATTAGCCTTGAACTCCAAAAATGTTCTCTAAAGGACAGGGGATAACTAAGGTAGATATTCTATGTGTAAACTTATAAATGAATTTGTGCTAAATAGAACATGCTATAGTATTTTATTCTAATACAAATGAATGATACTTGGTGTCACAGGCTTTAAAAATATTTTATTAAAATATATATTTCATATATCAAATACATATTCAGAAATCAATATTTGAGAGACATAACATTCTGGTAATAAAAATCTAGGTGATCAAAGATAAAACAAATTTCCAAGGGTAGAGAGCAGATGAGGTGCCATGGTGTAGATGTGCTTTGTCCCCCAAAGGTTTATAGATTTTGGAAACTTGGTCCTTAGTATGGTTGGAAGGTGGTGTGGGACCTTTAAGAAATAAGACCAAGGTCATTAGGTCATGGAGAGCATATTCCTTTGCAAAAGATTAGGATAGTTCTCCTGGGACCCTGAATTAGTTCTTACCAGAAGATTATTATAGAAAGACCAATCTCAACACTTTTCCTTTATCTGGTTTCCCATCTCACTACATGACCCATCCTTTCTGGATATACTCCTGCCATGGTGCCATGTACCAGAATACAGTGCAATCAGAGGTGCCCATGCTAGAACCAGTACCATGTTGTTTGGACTTTTGGCCTCTTGGCCTCTAAAACTGTGAGATAAATAATCCTTTCTTCTTTATAAAGTACTCAGCCTCAAGTATTTCATCATAGTAATATAAAATGAACTAATACATGAAAAATTGCTGGGCATAGAGGCCATTGCATTTTTGGCAAATGGCTTTTTAACAGAAGAAAGATTAATAGAATCATAAAAGTTAGAAATCATATATTCCTACTTCTTCATTTTGACAGATGAGCCCAGAATAAGGAAGAAATTGTTGGAACTAAAAAGATGAACTGGTGGGTGAGAATTGCAGTTCCCAGTATATGTACAGTTTACATATATAAATATATCCTTGTTGCTATTTTGTAATATTGAGAATCACACAATATTAGAGTGAGAAGAAACCGTTGCTATCACATAATATAGTTTCTAAATTTTACATGTAAGATAACTGAAGACTAAGAGGGTGAGTGACATGCATGAAATTACCTAGTACTTAAAGAAGGAAGGCATAGAGATTAGAATTCAAGTATTCCGACTCATGTCAGTAATTTTATGTGGCACTATGGTATGGGGAAATTTTAAGTGAACTACTACTATAAAACTCCCTCATAAAAACTTCAGTATCTAAAGTGGTGTTTTCATAAGAATGAAGTTTTGTTTTTCTTTTGTAAATCAATGAAAAGATTTATGAAACAAATTTAATGATTAACCATAGGATGGGAACCAAGGAATTTTGCCAATAAAAGACAATATATCTGAGTGATACATTTATGAAAGTTGGAGAATTTCAGGATTAGAATAAATCTTAACTCACTCATACACCTAGCCTGGAGTGGCCATGTATCCTGCCCACCGCAAGGATGGCAATGACCTCAAGATGAAGACTTTCATGGACTTAGGTTCAGAAGCAGTGCTGACTTACAAAAATAGAAGTTATTTCTTGAGGACTTCTATAATCCAGGAACCAAAACAACTATATATTTAAAAGCCTCATAATAACCCTGGGAAGCAACTGTGTTTACTCCTGTTTTACAAATAGGGTCAGGGAAACTGGAAGAAGTCAAGTAAGTTATATATGTCTACATTGATTGTCATTTCAGCCTGCCTCCATATCTCATTGATATTTATTGTTTATATTTATTAAACCATTTTGCACTCTAGCTAGTCAGAGTGGCAGCATAAGCAGTCATGAGGGCCCTGAAATTAGACTGTTCAAATCCAAGCTTTTCTGCATACCAACTGTGTAACTCTGGAAAATTACTTAACTTTTCTGTGCATCCCATTACCTTTTATGTAAAATGGCAATTTTTTTTCCTTTTTTAGTGCATTATAGTTATACATAATAGTTGAGTTCATTTTTACATGATCATATATGCATGGAATTTAATTAACTCCATTTACATTCCAAATACATCCCCTTTTCTTCCCTTCTTTCCCTCAATTCCTCTTCTGATACTCTACAGGTCTTTCTTTCACTCATTTATTTGTTTATCTTAATTGGTGCTTATAGATATACATAGAGGTGGAATTCACTATGGTATATTTATACATCACATAGCATAATTTTGTCAAATTCATTCTGCATTTCCTCCCCTTTCCCATCCCTCCTCCATCCCCCTCAATCTCCTTCTTCTACTCCTCTGATCTTCCTTCTATCTTTATGATATTCAGCCACTATCCCCTTCCCCCCACCCCTTACTTTGCTCTAGCTTCTGCATATAAGAGAAACATTTGACCCTTGATAGTTTCTGAGTCTGGCTTACCTCACCTTGCATGATATTTTCCAGTTCCATCCATTTACTGGAAAATGCCATAATTTCATTCTTCTTTATGACTGAGTAGCACTCCATTGTGTACACATACAACATTGTCTTAATCCATTCATCTATCAACAGGCATCTGGGCTGGTTCCATAACTTGGCTGCTGTGAGTTGTGGTTGCTATAAACACTGATGTGATTGTATCACTAAAGTATGCTGTTTTAGTTCTTCTGGATAAATAACAAGGAATGGGATAGCTGGGTCATATGTTGGTTCCATTCCTAGTTTTTAGAGAAATCTCTATACTGCCTTTTCAGAGAGGTTGTACCGATTTGCAGTCCCACAAACAATGTATGAGTGTACATTTCCCCCCACATCCTTGCCAGCATTTAATATTTGTATTCTTGATAATTGCCATTCCAACTGGAGTGAGATGAAATCTCAGTGTAGTTTTGATTTGCATTTCCCTGATTGCTAAGGATGTTGAACATTTGTTGGTCTAAAGTGGCACATATTGAGTAACTCCATATATGTTAGCTAGTATTACCAGCAATTGAGAAGCCAACTCAAGCTAAAATAGACCTCCTGGTTTTCCTGAGCATAGCAAGGAAGTGCTTCTCACAGTGATTCTCAAAGAAGCCCTGTGTTTCTCCTGCTGAGCTAAACAGGCTCAGACATCTCTCTATGCTAGAACTCCTTATAGGTGTCAATCACTGCTTCTCTCAGAGGTTATCAGTATAATTCTATAAATTAAAAAGATAAATATTTGAGGATGGTAATGAAATTTTCAAACTGTAAATCACAACAATATTCACTAAGAAACTCTATCATACTTCTAATCAAGAAATGTACTGTTTACATCAGTGGTTCTCAAACATGGCTGGACATTACCTGGGGAAGCTCTTTGGGTTAGGATTAGGGCAACCCAGAACTAACAATACCAGAATCTCTAGGATTGGGCTGAGGCATCTTTTTAAGGATCCCAAGTGATTCTAATATGCAGTCAAGAGAATGATTGGTTTAATGCTACTGAACAACAACAAAAATTCCTGGGGTTGGGTCTATAAATCAGAAATATCAATTACTGGCCACATTGGGATTACTGGTTTAGAACAGGTACCATCCCAATAAAATAGCTTAGAGACCATGCTTACCATTATGAAATGTAAAAATACATTGCCAATAGAAATTTCAGATAAAAAACACATGATAACATTTTGGGCCCTAGATCACAAAACTGGAAACAGGTTTTTAAGGTATGTTTACTAGGTTATAAACAACATGCAGTAATTGGGGTTAAAGGAAAGCTTTATATTTATTTTCTTTCTCCTGTTCTACTTAAATAATAACCTTGGCCTTGAACAAAGATAGTTTATCTTTTATGTACCACAAATTATTTTCATATAAAAACTGTGTGAAACTCAGTCCTTGTAATTCAGAAGAGATAATACAAAAATCACAGCTATGTAGCACCAAGGAAAAACAGTGCTGATTTATGAAACTTCACAGACTTAGAAATAGAAACAAAGCACTAAATATTCATGAAATCCCATATAGGGCTTGCACATAAGTTATCTCTCGGTGATTTGTAACTTAGTCATAGGAACAAATAATAATCTGAGTCTATTCAAATAAATGGAACCTTTCAAATGTTAAATATCACTAATTGGGGGTCTTATTTTGTTTCGATTCATAAATAAATTATGAACATATTAAAATGATGGCCATAATCGAAACATCCCAAAGAAAAGTAAACAAAGTTTTCATCCGCAAAACAAGAGGGTAAATATGGAAAGAAGGATTAATGAAAGTCCTCCAAGCAATGTTTTTAAAGAGTGGTAGAAGCTCTTTAAAAACACAAAGACACAAGTGAAAGAAGTACAATTCTGTTGTTCAGTGAAATCAACATACACCTGCCATGTAAACACAGAGTTAAAAATAAGAAACTCTGTGCCATGTGCACTTTGGAATGAATCATAAATTCAAGAAAGAACCTTCTAGGCTAATACAGCAATCAAGGGATTCTTAAATTTCATTGAATTACCTTCAATTTTGGTGCCAGTTTTATAACGTAATTATCCCAATTTTATTTAACTGTGCTAATGACAGATGGAGAATTTAAACACAAACACTGTGCATGCAGCCCATTTGAAAGTGGATAGATTAAAAGCATATCGCTGGTGAAATCTAACAGTTCCATTTAAGAGCTATTTATTTATTCCAGATGCATTGATTGTTTTTAAAAAAGAAAGATTATTCAATTAATCATTAAAAATCCATTCTTTTCATCCTCTTTGCTCCGTGTGTGTTTCTTTCAATATGTAATAAATGGCAATTAATCCCAAATAACTCTTGTATGTATTGCTATTCTTTAACTACTGTTAAGAACTTTAATTAGAAATAATTCACAATAAAGATCTCTCTCTCTCTCTCTCTCTCTCTCTCTCTCTCTCTCTCTCTCTCTCTCTCTCGGCCCCCCACCCCCTTTCCCCCTGTGGGTGTGTAAAGGGAGGATTACTTTCCAAGGGCCTTGGTGTTTACCTGTGACACAAATAAATAAATGTTAGGAGATAATGTATCAGCTCCATTGAAATGCTTTCACTGTTCTTAAAGATGCAAGTGTGTCATTGGGGTGTGTAAGTAATGTGCTGAGGGTGTGGGGTAACAGATCCAGCATGATACTCCCCAGCCAGAGCTACAGAAGAACAATCGTTTAGCTTCAGACATTCAAGAGAGACGTGGAGAACAGTAAATAGACCAAAAGATTGTAAACTAGGACCAAAATTAAGGCCTTGAGAAAATGAGATCATTCAGCAAAGAAATTTTCCAATGATGATTCTCAAGTATCCAAGGAGTACCATATCTGTGGCTCTCCATCTTCACTGAGGAGAGGACAGTTGGGAAGGAGATTAAACTTCACCAGAAAAACTGAAGTAAGATATAAGAGAATTTCCCAAAAGATTTATATTTTTGAAAGAGCAAATCATTAAAAGGGTCCATGGAACTTCCTTCCCCAGAGATATTCATAAGTGTGGCATATAGTTGCTGGTTCAAAATGCTTTCATGTTGCTGTGAAAAATAATCTACTATTACAGAATGTCAAGATAGGAAGACAATCCTATCTTGCCAATCACCATTTACTACTATAAAATATACTGAGAAGAAAAATAACAGATAGCTACAAAAATTAAACATTAAAATATTCAAAAAGATTTTATGATCAATAGTTTAAACTACACTTAATCCTTGTCAGATAAACATAGGAAAGGGGAGAAACCATTGTCTTTTGGTTAACCAGTGATTTTCCACATGGCCCCATGTGAAGAAGATCTGCTATTACAAGGATGCATTAAGATGGTAAGTAAACGGACACACACCTCAGGCCATGGAGTCAGGAAATAAAATCCTGCTCACGTTTAGACCTCAGCTCCACACTCACCTGAAAACCCTCCCTGGACACCACAGAAAAAGTCCCCTCCTGCTCTCATAGCCCACCGTCCGTGATCATTGCATTGCTCTTTTTCTGGTCACACTGTCCCACTTGCAGTTTTGCACAGCACTCACCCTATTGATGAGTCCAGATTTTCCATCCTCACATTGTCCTTGGGATAGTGATTGAACAGTGCCTTCCCCACACTCATCTGACCGAAGAGATCCTTGGATAAAGATAGAGAGATCCTTGGATGAACAGTGGCAGAGTGAACCATGTGCTCTTGGGAACAGGCCTATCTTAGGGAGAGGAATGGACACAGTGATAATGTGTCTGATCCACTGCACTGTTATTGGCCCCTCCAGAAGAAAGATAAATGAAAAACCAAGGTGAACCTGGAGTGGGCCTGGACTTTGGACCAGGACTCTGCTGTCACTTTTCAAAATTTTTAACATCTGTTTCCTGGGTACAAACATAACTAATACATATAAAGTACCTGCTACATATAGGTAATACCGAAAGTTCTAATGGTTTACATTTGTTTTACTTACTTCATCCTAACATCCCCAACAGATTATTAATATTACTGTCATCCACTTTACAGATAAGAACATTTTGGCAAAGATGTGTTAAGGAATTTGCCTGAAGTCACTCGGATATCAAACTGTGAACCAGGATTCAAGCTCAGGCTGTTGTAGCACCAGAGTCTTTATGTATATCCTCAACTCCAAACTGCTCCTCTGCAGAAAGATTAAACTTAATCACCATTAATCACCATTTTCTAGGCCCCAAACACACAGAAGAAGCCCCTAAAATTAGCAAAAATGAAGTATTGCTTTAAAAATATGCAATTTCCAAGAAATAAAATATTAACTGATGGTTATGAATTCACTTAACCACTGGCAAAGCCTGTTTTTCTTATGTCTACAAAAGAAATAAAACAGATTGACACTAATAAGCTGTTTCTTGCTTTTCATTGTAGCTCATTTGAAACGAGAGCTCATGAATTGAATTGATAAGAAGTAAATTAACATATAAGGATGTGAAGCAGAATGTATTTACACAAAAAGTGACTGTCGGTGAAGTAAACTGCTAAAGTCAACAACAATCACAAGTAACATTTTAAAAGATGAATTAATAGAAGGTAGTATATAGAATTATACGCATTTAACGTCTGTTATTACTGACCCGGAGTTCTTCATAAATCCAAGTGTAATCCTAATTTCCAAGGTCCCATCGGACAGAGAAAATCAAATCAGAACTATATGGGCTGGGGATGTGGCTCAAGCGGTAGCGCGCTCACCTGGCATGCGTGCGGCCCGGGTTCGATCCTCAGCACCACATACCAACAAAGATGTTGTGTCCGCTGAGAACTAAAAAATAAACATTAAAAAAAATTCTCTCTCTCTCTCTCTCTCTCTCTCTCTCTCTCTCTCTCTCTCTCCTCTTTCACTCTCTCTTAAAAAAAAAAACAAAAAAACAAAAAAACAAAAAAAACAAATCAGAACTATAAATATTTTTCTAAATTTCATGGCACATGCTTACACTAGCTAATTCCCAAAACTAGCCCTATCTCCAAGTGTCCCACGATGATCTATTTCTGGTGTTTTCTTAGACTACTGGTTTCTTTTGCTTAATACAAGATTCCACAGACTCATGCACTCCATTTTATTAGCCACCGTGGTACAGCCTTTGCTACCTCTAATCTTCAGAGATTGCTTCTCCTCGGGGTCCAGGTATTATCTGCCAATGACAGTTGCTACCTCCTGCCCCCACAGTTCAGGGAGGCTCATCCTAAAGTCTTGATAAAAGAACTACAACTAGCTGGAGTAGTAATGAAATACTGAGTAATGAAGCTCAGGCTTCATTTTGTAAAACTTCATTGGTCAAGAGAGATAGAAATTAATGCCCAGAGCCTGCCCAAGGTAAGCAGCCCGAAGGAGAACTTCTATTCATTAAATTGGGACCTAAGATGCATTCTGTCTTCAGAGGAATGATGAACCAGAAGGAAACATGCCTCCACAGTGCACACAGGGACAGGTGACTTGGTTAGCACAACATACAGTCTATGAAAATGATGGCAGGGATATCTGTGAAATTGTGATCTCAGGCCAGACTTACATAGTTCTGCCATCTGGTGATATATCACCAGGACAATCTGGGGGAACTTGAGCACTGTGTTGGTTTAAGGTGGTCCCAAACTAGTAGTAACTCTAAGAAGGAGTTGGAAGCAAATTCTTGGTAGAGGAAGAAAATTTCATTCTAAACTTCAAAGAATTTCCACAAATAAATTCTATTCGTATGGCAGCATAGGGTTAAAGAAAAACAAGCACAAAATGAAAACAAAAATCTTGAGCAATAAAAATAGATAGAAAATACAGACTGACAATTGAACACATCTTATGAACAGCTATTACATTATGTTCTTAAAATAATTTCAAATAAGAACAAGATTGAAGATGTCTGCAGAGAATAATGAACCCCAGTACAACTGAAGAAGTACTCAACAAAATGTCTTCAAATGAAAACTATAGTAACTAAAATTTAAAACCCGCAGGCTAGATTTATACCAACAGAGTCAGGTGAAAAGAGAGTAAGTAAAAGGGATGCAGAATGCAGCCCAGAAAGGTTTAGAAAGAGAAGGGGGAGATGGAGAATATAAATGAGAGGTTCATGGAAAATGAAGGAGAGGTATATTATGTTTCATCAGTTTCTGCAGGAAGAAAAAGAACTGAACAAAGGCAATATTTGAAGAGATAAATCATAAGAACTTTTCCATACTGATGAAAAACACCAATCCACAAATTCAAGAAACAAAAATGAATTTCAAGCATTACATGAAAAAAATTTCACATCTAGACAAATATTGAATCTACATTTAAAAAAAGAAAGAGAAGAAGAAAGAAAAAATCTTGAAAAGCAGCTAGACTGAAATGTAATTTTTTCAAAGAAGCAACTTGAAAGAAATCTTCATTCTAACAGCAATAATGAAAAGAAGGGAAAGGATGTCTTCATTGGTCTAAAAGAATATGACTAACAAACTAGAATAGTATACCTAGCAAAAATATCCTTCAAGAATGAGGGTGAAACTGAAATATTATCAGGCCAAAAGACACAAGAGTTTTCTACCACTAGTGCCTCAAAAACGTATAGGGTATAATTTAAACATAACGAAAGTTATCCCAAATGGAAATTTTAATATAGAAGAATAAAAAAGAGCAAAGAGAAACATAGGTAGGTATATATACATACATATGTGTGTATTATATATGTATCATATAACATTGATTGTGTAAAACAAAAATAATAATGTGGTTGTGGAAGTAAAAGAGGAAAAGAAGTAAGTAAGGAAGGAGGCAAAATGATCATCTTTGGCTGCTACCCTTTGTTTGGAAGAGAAAAACAAAGTTGAATAATATGAAAGTCTGCATTTCCTGAGAGGAAGCTAAGGGTACTCATCAACCAAGATTTCACCCCCAAAAAATCTAACTCTATCTGATTTATAAGTAATACATAACACACAAAACATCTAATATAGTAGGGTTAAAACTAAGAGACAGGAAAACAGGTATTCTAAAAGGTAACTAATAAAACTTTATTATTACCAACAAAATAGAGTTTAAGACAAAAAGCATAACTAGAAAAATGTGTGACTTTAAAATAACATCTCAATTCATCAAAAGTTATAACAACTTAAAGTTTTAGGTAACAATTAAGCCTCAAAATATAAAGAGATGAGAAAGAGGGGGGGAGTGAGAGAGAGAAAGAAAGAAAGAAAGAAAGAAAGAAAGAAAGAAAGAAAGAAAGAAAGGAAGGAAGGAAGGAAGGAAGGAAGGAAGGAAGGAAGGAAGGAAGGAGGAAGCCTATATAGGAGATGTCAGGAGCAGCGAATGAAATATGGATCTTTGAATTACCTAAAGACAGAGGTGACACCTCCCTTGGGAATTTCAATACAATGGTGCCAATGAAGATCACCTAATGGATACAGTGATACCTTGTTCAAAGGGGGATTCTGTGCCAGCCACAGAATTTATTAGTTCATGGCCTTCGGTTCAAATGCCTGGTGCCCTGAGGTAGAGTTATGGGCACAAGCTAATAAGTGCTAATTGGACTGCTTTTACCCTCAGCTTCAGCTCTGTTTATCTTGAAGAAGCTTTCTCATAATAAATCCTTCTGATGTTTAAACCTATATAATAAACGTGCTGGACTTTCTCCTGGTCAGTCTTCCTCTACCAGAGGCAGGCTGAACCATCAAGCCCCAGCATTTTCTCTACTTTTGTGTCTTTTTCTCTTTTCTTTATCCCCTCATCGACCAGTTGGGTTACCCCTGAATAAACTGTGGCTCAAGACGTGACAATGAGAAATAACAGAGCAAAAAACATCAGAAAAGCTATAGAAGATGCAGGTGATATCACAAGCAAACCAGATTCCATATATGATATATGTTTGTGAATATTGCAGTTAAACAGTAAAGAGTATATATATATTTTTCAATACACAAGGAATATTTATGAAGTGTAACTACCGAGGACCATAAAAAATGTGTTTTGTTCTTCTTTAAGGCTGAATAATATTCCATTGTGTATATATACCACAGTTTTTTATCTGTTCATCTACTGAAGGGCACCTAGGTTTGTTCCACAGCTTGGCTATTGTGAATTGAGCTGCTATAATTATTTATGTGGCTGTTTCACTGTAGTATGCTGATTTTAAATCCTTTGGATATACACTGAGGAGTAGGAAAACTGGCTCAAATGGTGGTTCCATTCAAGTTTTCTGAGGAATCTCCATACTGCTTTCAGAGTGGTTACACCAGTGTGCAGTTCCACCAGTAGTGTATGAGTGTACCTTTTCCCCCACATTCTTGCCAACATTTATTGTTACTTGTATTCTTGATAATTACCATTCTGACTGGAGTGAGATGGAATCTCAATGTAGTTTAAATTTGTATTTCTCTGATTGCTAGAGATGTTGAACATATTTTCATGTATTTTTTGACCATTCGTATTTCTTCTGTGAAGTGCTTGTTCAGTTTCTTTGCCCATTTATTGATTGGGTTATTTGGTTGGGTTTTGTTTTTGTTTTTATTATTTTGGTGTTAAGTTTTTGTTGAGTTCTTTACATATCCTGGAGATTAATGCTCTATCGGATGAGCTGGTGGTAAAGATTTTCACCCATTCTGTAGGCTCTCTGTTCATATTCTTGGTTTCCTTTGCTGTAAAGAAGCTTTTTAATTTGATAACATCTCATTTATTAATTCTTGATTTTACATCTTGTGCTTTAGGAGTATTACACAAGGAAGTCATATTCTAAGTCATACCTTAAGCTGATATGATGGAGGGTGGGCCTACTCTTTATTCTAGTTACCACAGGGTCTCTGATCTAATGCCTAGGTCCTTGATCCACTTTGAGTTGAGTTTTGTGCAGGGTGAGAGATAAGAGTTCAATTTCATTTTGTGACATATTGATTTCCACTTATAAAATCAATACCCATAAACCAGTTGCATTCCTATACACCAATGATGAATCAGCTAAAAGAGAAACCAGGAAAACTATCCCATGTACAATAGCCTCAAAAAAAGTAAAATACTTGGGAATTAATCTAGCAAAAAAGTTGAAAGACCTCTACAATTAAAACTAGAGAACACTAAAGCAAGAAATTGATGAAGACCTCAGAAAATGAAAAGATCTTCCATGTTCCTGGAGAGGCAGAATTAATATTGCCAATATGGCCATAGTACCAAAAAGCCCTATGCAGATTCAATGCAATTCCAATTAAAATTTCAATGACATTCTTCATAGAAATAGAAAAAGCAATTATAAAATTCATTTGAAAAAATAAAAGGCCCATAATAGTCAAAGCAATCCTTAGTGAGAAAAGTGATGCAGGAGGCATCAAAATACCAGAACTTAAATTATACTACATAGCTATAATAACAAAAATGGCACAGTATTGGCACAAAAACAGACGTGAAGACCAATGGAACAGAATAGAAGACACAGAGACTCACCAGCAAACTTCAAAGGACTGACTGAAATCACATAGAACTTGTTTTTTGATAATAGTGTGAACAAGCTATGAACTAAAACAAAAACATTAACAACATAACTAGAAATTCCCTATATATTTGTAAATTAAGAAATAAACTTCTAAATAAATAACTCCTACAACAAAGAAGAAATCACTATCAAAATTGGAAAACGGTTTTATCTGAACAATAACAGAAACACTACAAAAATACTACATGTAAAAAACTTCAATTGGGTTGGGTATATATTAGTGGTGGAGTGCTTTCCTGGCATGTATGAAGTCCTGGATTTGATACTTAAACTACATACGTAGAAGAAAAATGTATCGCCTTCCAGAGTAATAAGTAACAAGCTGAGCATACATCTCAAATAGTTAGAAAAGGAATAGGAAAATAACTCAAAGAGGGGACGAAAGTGAATAATAGAAACAATCTTGAATTCAACAAAGTTCAAGCAGCCAGTGAACTACATCAATCAACCACTTCAAACATTGAGTTTTCTTTTTTGTTTTTTTTGAAAGATTGGAAAAATTAATAGACTTCTGCTGAAATTTATTTTTTAAAAAAGAACAATTACAAAAATCTAATACTAGTAATGACAAACAGAATCATACTAAAGATATTATATATAATAAAAAACACAATAAGAGTATATTGTGGAAAGTATCTAGACAATAAACTTGGGAGATACAATAGATTTTCAAAAGTTTGGTTAATAGAACAGCAACACCACTATCACCTGGGATTTATTAGGAACACCAACTCTAGGCTTCCACCCCAGGTCTACTAATCAGAAACTCTGGGGATGAATCTCAAGAATCTGTGTTCGAAAAAATTCTCCAGTGATCTTGATGGCCCTGAAGTTTGAGAACTGCAAAACGATTCCAAGACACATGGCATTCAGTTGTGCTTACATAAATGATAACTGGTCTCTCATTTATCAGGATTAAATAAACGGTCACCATTGAAGGGGGAACAAGTTGTTAAAAGACACAAGAACAATTCAAACAGAACTTGTATTTTGTCAGGACCTAATTAACAACCTTCCACTAATTTAATGAAATTGATAGTCTGCATGAGAAGGAACCTATCACTTACCAACAAGCACTTTAAAATGCCTTCAAATTTTTCCTGTAAATATTATTTGCAACTTGTTATGAAATCTCTTTATATGGCTTTGTCTATTATTATAATGAGGTAGCATTCAGTTCATGTAATTTCATTGTTGCTCCAAGATGATTATTTTAGGATTTTAAAACTCATCACAATTTTTCTTTAAGTTCCCCAAAGTACATTTCAAAAATACCCTCTGGAGTCTAACATAACACTCAAAATTAAAGTCATATTTCTGAATCACAACCTTTTCTCCTGTTTGTTTCACTCAGCTTTGTTTACCTAGTTGCTATCCACACATCTATTATATAAAAGGACAGATTTCCAAGGAAAAGCCCAGTAAACATGCAGAGTAGTCAGCTTCAATTGTAAACAATCACAAAACAAACTTTAAAGGATTTATACCAATGTGAAGCTCTGTGGGAAACTGTTTTCTCAAAGTATTGCAGATGATTATTATGAACAAAATAAATGAGGTAAGGTAATGTTACAATAATGATCTGGAACTAAGAGTCAAATGAATAAGATTAAAGGCACAAAGAAACCCTTCCTAATAAACATGCAGATGACTGCTGGAAAGAAAAATAAGTTCCTTGTGTGAAATTAACTGCCAAACATTCCCAACCTACACAAAGCTGCCATAAAGGACATCTAAATCCGTCCTTGTTTGTAACATGTGTTGTGACAAGATTTGACAGTTTATCAAAGAACTATAATTGCCACCTAAACATCTAGCATTTTGTCAACTGCAAGTATGTTTAGCGAAAGCATTTAGTTCACTTAAAATACAACCATTTTTCTCTTCTTTCTGAAAGAACTAACTGAATTTTTTTTCTCTTTAGCCCATCAAGCATTAGGTCTCTCTTTGAATTATGTATGTTGGAATTGTAAAGGGTAAAAGAATAATCAGTAAAGCAAGAAACTATTACCAAGGTAATATAGATATTCTGGGTATTGACTCAAAAGACCTTCAAAATGCAACAGTTCTCACAGATCTGTAGACATGGCATTTAAATGTGTTTGCCTTGGGAAGGAGGAAGATAAGGAATTTTCTCTCTATCACAATTTTCATTTCCAGAGCAATTTATTAAGAAACAAGGCCCCAAATTCAATATGTTGTTCTATAGGCATTATTCCTACCTGTAACTTTTGTCAGAGACAGTCAATGATAAGACAGATGTCTCTCTCAATCTGCAGAGAACAAAGTAAACAGGAGCCAAATCCCCTGGCAGTTTATCCAGGTAATAAAAATGTCAAAATAACAAAGATATTCCAAGATACTACTAATGATTTCTTTCTTTCTGTAGATTGTGTTTTGTTGTTGCTGCTGTTTTTAAGCAAAAAAAAAAAAAAAAAAATTGTTGTTTATGGTTTCATGTTTATTCTTTGTTATGGTTACTCAAAAAAGAGGAAATATTTTATGCAAATATTTCTGCACCACTTTTAAAATTTTTCTTCAATTTGATAAACTTCAAAAATAAATTTTCAAAAAGACCTAAAGTGAAAAAGCAAAAAAAAGACCATATTTGGAAATTCAAGAATTCCATATTGTAATAGATACTCTGCCTCTAATTATCCAATAGAACACAGGCCAGTTGCTTCATTTCTCTGGGTCTCAATTCCCTTTCTGTGAATTGAAATATTAATATGAGTGGGTGGTCTCTAAGGCCATTTCCATCTTTTACATTTTATGATTCTAGACAAATCCCTGGAACTATGAGGTATAGCAACAGCCAGAGCTTGGAGCAAAAATAGCAGTAAGACAAAAATGTCTCCTATTTAACACCTCAAGAAAAAATGCAACCAACTATGGTTTTTAAATGTTTACATTAGCATTCAGTCCTATTTGGGTAATATTAAATCTATTTAAAAATCTGTTTTGTTTTTCATTAAAAACAGAAAACGTGTGACACACTGAGAACACTAAGAGAAAAATCAATTTAATTGAAGCTACAAGTATTTTTTAGTGATTCTAAATTAAGCCACAGAATTTTCTTTATAAATCATTGTATATATTCTGACTTAGAATGAATTGTATGGTATAGGTGGTTCTTTTGATTTTTGTGATAGGAAAGAATGTAAATGAAGGGTGGCAGACAGAAAGTAGCCTGTGTGCATTGTCAACCATGAAGAATCTGAATTAAGGAGAAAAAAAGCATTTTCATGTGATGAGAGATGTGATTGGATCATTGGAAAGTCATTTAAAAAACAAAATATTTTTTGTAATTGTAGATGGACAGATACCTTTACTTATTTATTTTTTTCTATTTATCTTTATGTGGTGCTAAGGATTGAACCCAGTGCCTCACACATGCTAGGCAAGTGCTCTACTGCTGAGCTACAGCCCCAACCCTGGCAAATCATTTTGAAGTTGCATTTTTAATAAGTAGCATTTTTTAGCTGTTTGTATGGCTTTATAACAATAGCTCATTCAAAATATCAAAGCACCTTATTTATAGTCAACTAACGTGTTTCACAGGTATTGCTGAATCTTGTTCATCTCTGTTACCTGCCCCAGCATTACTCCATCCCTGAGCTTATCCTGTCAATGAATCCAACCCTGTGGGGAAACTCAGAAGTTGGGTGAAAAGATACATTCAACAATAATTTGCTAATTTTAAAATGTGAATGATGACAATTTGATTTTTGGCTAAATAAAAACATTCCAGAATCTAAATGTCTGGCAACCATTAACATGATTTGAATGTATGATCTGCAATTGATGCCTCCATTATTTTTATATAAAAGCCATTTCGTTGTTAAAATTCTTAGAGTCTATGGTCCTTTCTACTTCCTGTCCCACTATTTCAACCCGCAATACACTGTGGAAGCTGTAAATTTAAAATTTTCTAATAAGCACTTAGTTACCAAATAAATTTTGTCTTTCTGTTATAAAAATAATAAAAGTTCAATACCATATTAATGGATGGCATCAAAATACAACAGTCCTTCATTCTCAACTCCCTTCTCCAAAGGCACATTCATACTTATTTGATTCTTTGAATATTGCATAATCTTAAATACATAAATATAAACTTATTCATACATTCTGTGACTAGCTTTATACCTGTAAAAAACACCCTGAAGACATTTCCATATGATTACACATAAATCAATTCCCTCAATGGGTGCATTTACTGACCAATAACTGTATTAAATAAGGTCTACAAAACAGAGAATTTTTCAAATACTCTATATACCCAAGTCTAGAATAATGTATCACAATCATTTATGAAGAAATGCTTTGTAAATAAGTAAATGACCAAAAAAATTTCATGATAATTCACTTATTGATAAATACTTGTTGGTTTGCAGATTTTGCTTTTGTAAACAGTTCTAGGGTGGTTAATCTTTGTCACCATCTTATGCTCTAGAAATAGTATAGCACCTGACATACAGAAGATATAGACTATTTACTGAATGAATTAATACATCAATAATTATCATTGATATATTTTGAGGGTGCTTGTGAATAGTTCTCTGAAATAGATAGATCCCTAGAAGCAGACATGAGCCAAAGTTTTCATACAAAATTACCCTTGCAAAACACACACATTTACACATTCTATTGGAAACCATTGTCTGTATTATAATTTTGGTCTGCTTGATGTGTGAAAATAATTAGCATTTTCTTGATTAGTTGTGTTTTTCACATTTATTGGCCACTTATATTTTACCCTGAATTGCCTATTTATAGCATTTTCCAACTTTTTAAATTTTTTCACTGTATTGGAGGAACATGGTGCAAAAATAACTGTGCATATACTTTCTTCTCTCTGTAAAGGTTCCTTTTAAACTTGTGATTTATTTGGGCATTGTAGAAGTTTTATGTTTTTTGTTTGTTTTCAAATTTGTTTAATCAGCCAAAGAAAACATTATAATAAGAGCATTAATAATGAGAGTAGTGTAAATTCCACGCACTAAGCAGACTTGACCCTGTAGTTTAAAAGGGTGAGGCACATGCCAGTCAAGAATTCTTCAGAAGACCTGAGGTCCATTTAGCCCCACGCGCACAACAGACTGCAACCGCTGAGTAACCACCGGAAACCGGAAACCGTTAGAGTCTCTGATCCAACTTCCGTTTCCATTTCTGACCCAGCGGAGACCTGTGGACAAGGAATCCTTAGGGTAGTTGGCCAAGATGCCAAATATCAAAATCTTCAGCGGCAGCTCCCACCAGGACTTATCCCAGAAAATCGCCGACCGCCTGGGCCTGGAGCTGGGCAAGGTGGTGACTAAGAAATTCAGTAATCAGGAGACCTGCGTGGAAATCGGCGAGAGCGTCCGTGGAGAGGACGTGTACATCGTTCAGAGTGGTTGTGGTGAAATCAACGACAGTCTGATGGAGCTTTTGATCATGATTAACGCCTGCAAGATTGCTTCTGCCGACCGAGTTACTGCGGTCATCCCGTGCTTCCCTTACGCCAGGCAGGATAAGAAGGACAAGAGCCGGGCTCCCATCTCCGCTAAGCTTGTCGCCAATATGCTGTCGATAGCAGGCGCCGATCATATCATCACCATGGACCTGCATGCTTCTCAGATTCAGGGGTTTTTTGATATCCCAGTAGACAATTTGTATGCAGAACCAGCGGTCCTGAAATGGATCCGGGAGAACATTTCCGAGTGGAAGGACTGCACCATAGTTTCACCGGACGCCGGCGGGGCCAAGAGAATGACTTCCATTGCGGACCATTTGAACGTGGATTTTGCCTTGATTCACAAAGAACGGAAGAAGGCCAATGAGGTGGACCGCATGGTGCTTGTGGGAGACGTGAAGGATCGTGTGGCTATCCTTGTGGATGACATGGCTGATACCTGTGGTACAATCTGCCATGCAGCCGACAAACTTCTCTCAGCCGGAGCCACCCGAGTTTATGCCATCCTGACTCACGGAATCTTCTCTGGCCCAGCCATTGTTCGCATCAACGGTGCATGCTTTGAAGCGGTAGTGGTCACCAATACCATACCTCAGGAGGATAAGATGAAGCATTGCTCCAAAATACAAGTGATCGACATCTCCATGATTCTTGCAGAAGCCATCAGGAGAACTCACAATGGGGAATCTGTTTCCTACCTATTCAGCCACGTTCCTTTGTAACAGAATGGCTTACAAGTTAGTCTATTTTTAAATGTAATAAAAATAAATCCTGCCCATTGTTTTGCTTTACTATCTGATAAAAAGTTCAGCAGAAGACCTAGCTCTCTCCAGTGTGACTGTCTACATTTCTGTATGGATTATATAGGGTTTATCTTAAGTTGGGGAGAGCTATATTGAGAACTGCTGAAATTCCTGACTTCTCTCATTCTGTTTTTTTTTTTTTTCACAATTTTGTGAACCCTGCAGCTTTAACTGTATAGCCCAGGTGGTGCGAGATGTTAGGCAGCCTTTCAGTGTGCTCTATAAAGGTGTTTCAGAACAATTAATAAGCCAGTCAATCCATTCTCATCCCAACACACACACACACCCCAATGTGTCATAGGTTCTCCAAGGTCTGTGCTAAATTATAGCAAGAGCCTTGGGCAAATCTCAAACTAGTTCTCCTGGTTGCTGAACTCGCTGAAAGGCAAAAGCAAACAGTTTTCATTCTTAACCAGCCATTGGTATCACAAGAGAAGGCAGCAGTTGTAGCAAATGCATCTTTTTTTTTTTTTACTTTAGAAATACTTATAATTATTAGCACATATTCATTATACAAAATAATGGGTTTCATTATGAGGAAACTAATTACCATCTATTTACAGACTATCTTGGATTCTAGTTACACCTGCTCCTTGCAATTTAACTTTATGTCCAACCACCTTAACCTTTTCCTAGTTGGGCCCAATGGTTGGTATACCATATTCTAGATCATACACTCCCTGCTGTATAATCTCTTAAGATTCACATTACTCAAATATTCTTTTGCCTAATACCACCAACTAGTAGATTTTATATGACATTGTATTGCCTTTTGATTAATTTAAAACATTTAATTTTTCTCTTTCTTCTTTGTAATTTGGTTGGCCTCTCAACCTTAGATATTTTTAATTGATTCTGATAAGGGAAAACAGTAAAATATCTGTATATGGTGGAGAGCTGGACAGACTATGTGAAATTTCTGACCTCTAAGTAATAGAGAAAATCTCCAAGAGTTTCTAAAGGGTGAAACAAAAGATAGCTTTTAAAAAAATATATCCAAATTGCTATGAAATTCTCATTTGAACTCCTGGGCAAATAAGCAAAATGGAATGATATCTTTATAGTTCTAAAGGAATATTTTTAACCTAAATTCTGTGTCCAAACTGTCATTCAAATTTGAAGGCAATATTTAGGCATTTTTAATGAATGCTTTTTGAAAGTACTATTTAAAGTTATTAGAAACAAAACATGTATATGACCAATAGGAATTAATGAAATGAAAAACACTGTGGTAAGCAAAGAAATGAAACTTAATTTTTTTTTCATGAAGAGTATGAGCCAATAAGATATAATTCACATAAAAATTGAGCTTCAGTGTAAAACAAAAATTTGCAAAATATGTAAATAAAATTCTAGATATCTGGAAGGTGTTAGTATGCTAGGTATGCTAAGGAAGTTATTGGAACCAATTACTGCCATTGTAGAAAAGCCTGAGTTTATATTTTCTAAAATTCAAGGGCGAGAGTCAAGCAAGGGAAGAATGGGATGAATAACTTCCAAACTCCTAAACAGAAGAAGGAGAAGGAGAAGGAGAAAGCGGCATAAGGAAATCTGAAATCCAGATGAATGTAGAAACAAATGAGAAAGAAAACATCACAAATAAAAAGTACCAAATATATGCTATTATGACTAAATAGGTTAATGTCTTAGAAGATAAATAATTAGATTGGTTAGCAAAAGTATCTCACAATATGGTGTTTATAAAAGACACATCTAAAACAAAACTTTAGATGTAAATGAATACAGAAAAATATAACAAGTGTTAACAAAGAGAAACAAGGAATAATACTATCAAAACAAAAATAGAATGTGTTGCTGATTAAACACATCAATAAGTTACAACTACCATCAATCTTTATGTACGTAATAACTATCAAAATATAAAGAGAAAAAACAGAATATAATCATAATCATAGATGAAAATTTTGATAAAACTCATAATAAAAAGATATTCTAAGATTTAAATGACAATTTAATATATAGAAATTAATTCACATTTTCAAGCATGAAGTATATATAAATATTTAAAATATTGGAAGGTCACAAAAGTCATGATAAATTTTTAAAAGGAATTTATTTGTACTATGTATAGTAGATTTTCTATAACTATCTTGGAAATATTGAGAAAAACAAAACTCTTAATAAGACAGGAATAAAATAAAGTGTACTCTCCCTGATAAAAAATCTACTAGATACCTATAGATACCTGTAGATACCTATAGAGACATACCTAATGATGAAATATTTAAAATATTTTCATTAAAATTAAATTTCCAAGCCTATGGGCACAAAGCAAATTTTTAAAAAAGAGGTGTATTAGTATAAAAAGGAAAGAGGCAAATCTTACATTATTTGCAGATGCCATGACTGTCAACAAAAAGTCCAAGCATCAAAAACTGCCAAATTCATAAAAGAAATCAGTACAGTGACTACATCTAAGATAAATAAAATCATCATCTTTTGTAAATACCAGCAAAACATAATTGAAAAAATGTTTCCACAGCCTTAAGCAATAAAATATATGACTAAATATAAACCATAAAACTGTAGGACTTACATGATAAAACATTTACTAAAAGATGTAGGACAGACCTGAGTAAATACAGTTGGAACCTGGATAGGAATAATAATATTGCAATCCTGACAGTTTTCTCAAATCATCTAGTCAGTATAAACCTAACTGAAATCCTAACAGGATTTTTTAAAAGAGAATTTGAAAAGCTTTTCTTAAGTTCACCTGGGAAAATATGTGAGCAAAAATCGTTGCAACATTCCTGAAAATATTTTCATTACAATATATTAAAACATAAAGCCATAGTATTGAAATGTGGATTGATGCAGGAGTGAGAACATAATAATACAGTTTTGATTCCTGAAATAGACCTGTATATACTTACAGGAATGTAGTGTATATGTACCCTATCTAATGGAGGGACTGACAGTATTACTGGAAAAACGTGCATAACTGAATCAACTCAGCAGGAGAATGACTATCACAGAGTCCCTGTGGACATATTTTCCTGATATCCTGCCTTGGCAATCATTCCTATAGTCTATTCAGATTCTTAAAATGGGGAATGAGTTTTTGCCATGTTTTTCCCCCCATCTTCACATAATGGTTAGTCTATCCAGATCATGGTGCTATTTATGATGGACTTCGTAATGTCAGATATCACTTGTCAATAACTAGATTCTTGATGAATCTCAATGTTCTGCTTTCTTGATTTCTCTCTCTTTCTCTCTCTCTCTCTCTCTCTCTCTCTCTCTCTCTCTCTCTCTCACACACACACACACACACACACACACACACACACCCTGGCATGTACCTTTACAAAAACCTCTTCAAAGGCTCTAAGATCCATTATAACATTATTTTCTTATTTACATGAAGCTTGTCCAACATTATTATTTTTACACACTACATCAGTCATTTGGGACAAAGTTTCCTCCAGAACACAAAATAATTGAAAGAGTGGTGATTACTGAGTAAATAACACATCTACAGAATATATTCATACCAGGATAGCTGAGTAGCAGGTTTCTTAGCAAAAACTATAGTATAGTATATTGTATCAGCTGAGAGTGAGAGCTCACAAGAGTACTTAGAGGTTGGAAGAATATATGTGTTCTCAACCTCTAAGTCCCTTGTGTGCGTGTGTGTGCCCCCGCGTTTGTGTGTATATATACATAGAGACAGAGGCATAGAATGTTGTAAAAATGGAATTAAATGTGTACACATGTGACAAAACTGGTATATCACAGGTAAATGATGCCCTGGTCAATGGTACTGAATAACTGGCTTTTGATTGGGAAACCAATTTTCATCTTAAGCAAAGTACAAAACAAAATTTCAGAAGGAATGGTTACAATAAAACAGAGTTTCAAGCCCTGTAAGAAAGTGAGAAATAACCTTTACACTTTTATAGTGGAAAAATGCCGCAGTCTGGCTGGGCACAATTCAGGAGCCACTTGTCAAAAGAAACAAACTTTATTTTTAGAACACACACACCAAACCACACAGCTCCTCAGGAAAAATCTTCAGAGCCCAACTGCCACCATCGGCTTCCCACAAGCCTCTCAACTTCCCCCACTCCTCCTGCTCTTGAGGCCGATTGGCTGGGTCGCATGGGCGGAGCCAAAAAAAAGTCCCCCAATGAGCAGCTCTGTGGTCTGAAAGGGCAGGAAAACAGCCCAATGAGCATCACCGCAGAAGAGCCAATCAGTTGGCAGCTAGAAGTTTGCTAGGGCCGCTGTGAGCCAATCATCAGCTGGCAGCTGGAAGTTTGCTGGCAGCTGGAAGTTTGCTGGGGCCCCTTTCCGCTGTGGCTCTCAACAGAGAAGTCTGCCTTAAGGAGGATAAAAAAAATTCAGAACTCAGAAAGATGAAAGGACTTCTGGAATTCTACAGGCAGAAATGGGCTTATAGACCTACACAACAGCAAATACATGCAATCCTTTAAGAGAAAAGAATGACACCGAAGATAGAACTGGTACAGAGGCCAGCAAGGCCACTAAAGGTGGCCCAGAAACTGAGTTGCTTCCATGGCTATAGAGACTGATGGAGACATTGCTGTAAAACTGGAGGCTGGAGTTGGGGTCTAAGCAAGTGGAGTATTAGCCTAGTCCATTCAGATTGCTATAACAAAGTACCTTAACTAAATAGCTTATAAATAACAGAAACTTTTATTACGATTCTGGAAGATAAGTCCAAGATCCTGTTGCTGTGAATTCCATATCTGGAGACGGACTTATTATTTCCAATTCACAGATAACATGTGAGGACAGGGTTACATGCCAGAGGGGTGAGGGAGGTCTCAGGATCTCTTTTTTTGAGGGCACTAGTCCTATTCATGAGGGCTCCTAATCACCTACCAAAGGCTTTACCTCCTAATACCATCATATTGGTTTTCAATACATGAAAATCATGAAATACATGAAAAATCCTACATATAGGATTTCAATACATGAAATTTGGGGAGATATGAGCTTTTTTTCTATAGAGATCATTAAGCCAAAGAGGATTATTCTCAGATCTTGAACCCCAATTTTTTCCTACTAAATTTCAAAATTAGGACCAGCAACCTCTTCATTTGTATTAGCTTTCCATTGCTATGACAAAATCAACTGATAAGGAAGAAATATTTATTTTGGATCATGGTTTTAGAGATTTCAGTCCAGGGTCACTTGACCCTGTTATCTTTGGGCCACTGGCAAGACATGGTAGGGTGCATGTACTGAACACTTCAGGGTGACCAGGAAGCAAAAAGAGAGAGGGGCAAATGGGCCAGAGTTCTCGTAACCTCTTCATGGATGTGTCCACCAGAGACCTAACTTTCTTCTAATAGGCCCCACCTCCTAAAGGTTCTACCACCTCCCATAGCCTTATCAGCTATGGAAAAAGTCTTCAATTAATGAGCCTTTGGGGGAATATTTAAGATCCAAAACAGTATAATTCCTTTCACTTTCTTCCTTTTTTGAATGTGAATGCATAAGGATATACACTTTATATCATAGGCAAGTACAAGGATATGCAGCTTAGTCCCTCCATTGTATTTTGGAAGATGATAACTTATGTTCTATATTCACAGGTCCAAAATGCAGAATATCTTTTTTTCCTAGAATGGCTTATGCCATTCTGGTATATAGTAGTAAAACCCATGCCTGATTTAGATGATGAGATACAGGACTTTTGAGTTGATGATAGTTAGATGAGATTTTGGACTTAGAGCTTAGAGTAGGCTAAGATTTTTTGAAATGCTGGCATAGGATGAATGTGTTCTACACGTGGGCATGTGTTCTACACATGAAGCAGGGAGCCTGGATGGCAGATTTGGTTCGGTTGAATAGTGGTCAATCAAAAGTTATATTCAAGAAATATCTCACAGAACCTGTGAACATGACCTCATTGGGATAAATATCTTTGTAGATATAATTAAGTTTAGGCTTTTGAGATGAGATCATGCTAGCTTTATGGTGGGCCTTAGATATAACAAAAGTTAAAAAGACAGAGACACAGATAAGAAGGTGATTGAAGATGGAGGCAGAGATTGAAGTGATGTGTGTACAAGTCAAGATATGCAAACAGGATTGCCAGGAGCCAACAGAAGTTAGTAAAGAGGTGGGTAGCAAATTCTGCCTCAGAACCTCCAGAAGGAATTAGCCTCCAGAAATGTGAGAGATGGTTTAAACAACAGTTTAAACCATCTAGATTGTGATAATTTGTTGCTGCAGCCCTAGAAAACTAATGCATATTTGGGGACTAGGAGGTGGGCTGCTGCCCTAATGAATACTAAAAAGTGCAGAAGTGGATTTGAAATTGAGCAATGAGTACAGGCTGGAAGAATTTTGAAGTACATAATAGAAAAGGCCTAGATTGCTTTGAAGAGACTCTTGGTAGAAATAGAGCTGTTAAGGGAGATTGTGAAAGGGACTTAAAAGAAAGAGGATGATAGAGAATACCTCTGTCATCTTAGAGAATACAAATTTCATCCTGAACACAAATATGAGGTTCTTATGAGGTCTCAAAAGGAAATGAGAAACATGTTATTCTAAATTGAAAGAAAGCCACTCTTACAAAGTGACAAAATTCATGGTTGAATTGTGTTGTGTTGGAAAGCAGAACTCTCAAATGATGAACCCCAATATTTAGGTGAAGATATTTCTAAGCTTAATGTTGGGGATATAACTTGGATCCTTCTTGCTGCTTATAGTAAAATTTGGAGAGGGAAGTAAGAAATTGTCCAAGGAACAGTAAAGAGGAGCTAGCACTTGATAATTTGAGAGGTTCTCAGCCTACCTAGATCCAAGGATGCTAAAATTAGGAAATTCATTGTTGGGAAAGCATGTTCTACATAGAAGCCTAAAGGTGTGACTGGATAACCTATTGCTCAAGAAATTAGATGTGTGACTCCTGGGGCCAATCAACCATCTCAACACAAGGCAGGAATAGAGACTAAAAAGACTAAATAGAGTTCCAAACAATCAGTTATGCTTTGATTGCTTTTTAAAAGTTGGCGTAAATTTTACCTAATGAAGGATAAGCCTAGAAATAACTAAATGTCTTAAATACCAAACTAACTAACCTGAGGATGTTTCATTTACAGGGGAGAAAAAAAAGCAATGGGGAGCCCTCTAGCTTTCTCAGTAGTTTTTCAGCAGATCACTGATGTGATGAAAGTAGTGCTTTTTGGAGAGATTTCAGCAGCAGTGTGCAAAGTGAACTGTACTGGAAAGAGTCTACAATTGGGAGACCAAATGTATCTGGGTGGGTTCCATTTTGAGAAATTAGGCCTAAATAAGATAGTGTTTTAAAATGTATCACAAACAAAGAAGCCTTCATTTTCCTAATCCCTCAGGCACACAAGGGTTGTTTACGGGAATTTGGCATGAGTATAAATTTCTAAATGTAACACTGATGGTATCTCTTATCAGATGACATGATTAATGATGTTTTCTTCAGAGTGGCTTCAGTTAGTGTTTATTAAGATGCTTCCCAAATCCTAATGTTATTTCAGAGATGCAGTCAGATGATTATACTTATGAGTACCCTGCAAGAATTAGAAAAGATAAGGCAGTGATTGAATGGTTTTAAATAATACATTTTATGCCGATTAATTATTATGCAAATAGTGACTTTGTTCTCTTGTTTTTATGCTTGTCATTCTGTTTCTTTCTTTTCTAGGAAACCCGTTAATTTTTAACCCTGACTTCATTGGAAATGCCTTGTAATGACTGGTATAGCCCATCCCTTGGTGCAAGGGAAAGGAACCTCCCTTTCACAATATTAAATAATTTCTGGATGAGGGCTTATCAGTGAGTAGAGTCGATGTCACAGTCTGAAAATTGTGCATTTCTTCTTTCTCCTTGTTTACTATTTGGCTTTTCTACTTAATTGCCCTACCACTTAAGGGAGAAATAAGGAAACTAGCCCATGGTCTTTAGAAATGGCATGAGATGCAGGAAGAATAGCAACAGTGAAGGCTTTGAGCTATATCATACATTTGTTAAAGCAACTGAAAGAAAACCATTGTGGTCAGAGTAAGCAAGCAAAAAAGTCAGATGTAATTAAATCAATAAGATGGTCAGAGTTACAGGGTGTGGTGGAGCATGCCTGTAATCCCAGCTACTCAGGAGGCTGAGGCAGGAGGATTGCAAATTCAAAGTCAGCCTCAACAACTTAGTGAGGCCTGGAACAACTCAGCAAGACCTGTCTCTAAATAAAATATTTTTAAAAAAGGACTGGGGATGTTTCTCAGTGGTTAGTGCCCATGGGTTCAATCCCCAGTACCAAAACAAACAACAAAAAAAGATGGACAGAGTCAGAAAAGGTACATAAACTACCACATGCTCTTATCAACAGTCATCATCATATTGATTGTTGATCTTTTGCTTGTCCCTTACCAGTAAATGCTGAAGTCTCTATGAGGAAGATTATGTCTTACATTTTTACTCAATAAGTTACTACTTGTCCTTCAATGAGATTTTCTAAATGCAATAACAACTCTCATATTCTCAAGTTTGCAAGATTATAAACATCTGGCCTCCCATCATTGACCTCCTGAATCTCTAGATGAAAGACTTGGGAAATTACCTTTAATAATTCTTATGATCAGGCAAGTTTAGGAAAACTCTAAGCCTCAAAATCAAGATTAATAGAATTTTGAATGCAAAAGACAATTTTGAGTAGTAGTTCCCCAAATCACTTACTACTTTACTGATGTTATGGTAGCTCTGGCCAGTACAGGGCATGTGAGTAACCACTTGCCCTTCTCATGAGTATGGTCTTCATCTCTAATGAATCTCAGGACTCCTTCCTGCTGACTCTATCCAGGACCACAGATTCTTTCTCTATGCAGGAGTCCCAGTAACTATCATTTCCTAGGACACAAAACTAAAATGCCATTTCTCTTGCAGGGTTATCACTAGATCAGGGAGAATTTTCAGTTAATTTGTATTTGGGCACATATTGATTTATTACATAGTAAAATGTATTTATGTCTGTGGTTGATCTATAGGGTTAACTGTACTTTATTGATTCACCAATATATATTGATGAGATTCTATAACTGCAGTATCCAGGAAAAAAAATGAATTTCAACAATTTATTTTTTAAAAGCTTATGTATGAGGCTAGGGTTGAGCTCAGGGGTGGAGTGCATGCCTAGTACATGTGAAGCACTGGGTTCAATCCTCAGCATCACATAAAAACAAATAAATAAAATAAAGTTATATTTGTATACATAAACTTAAAAAAAATTTTTAAGTTTATGCATACAAATATACTTATGATGAGGCAATGGAAACAAAAACAATGAGTTCTATAATTAGATTGACCTTAATTTTAATCCTGCTACTTGCCAGTTAAAGTACTAACCAGTTAATACATGCCTTTGAACCTTTGATTCTTTATCTCCATTATAGAAACAAAATTCTTCACACAATTACTATAATATGAACATTTAATGTGAACGTGTGAAACAGCTAGAACAGGTTTGGCCACATGACATGTACATTAAACTAAGGCCTTGATTTCTTTCTCTCCTTTACAAGCATAACTCTCCCTCTAGTAATGGACTAGCTTATGAAATTTCCTGTTTCTCTATTTGGTAATGGAATTTGTATCATAGCACAAAAATGTTCTAAATTGTTACATATTCAAAATTTAATAATTAATGTATTGAGACAAGCAAAATCCTTAGTTAATCTTTTTGTGGTAATGGGTGTATGCCCTAGATTTTAAGTAAACTTTAGAATCATAGTCCCCTCACGTTAGGTGGGATCTCAACATGGTTAGTATAATGTGCTGAACTCTACTGCAAATGGTTAGAAAATAAGCTGAAATTGGGCTTTTGACAAATATGTATGTCCTGGAGTTAAGAAAGAATGTCTAAAAGTAAGCTTGTTATTTCTTCAGTAAAAAGTAAAAATTAATGACTGTGAGGTATGTTCAGATTTTAATTATTGAAGGAATATTGAGTTCATACTATCATTAAGGTAGGAAAGTTAAGCTAAAAATTTTAAAAATACAAATTCAAAGGGAGTTTATGTCCCTAAAAATTTTAAAAAACTCAAATAATTAGAAATCTAAGTGAATAAAAACAACCCAATTCATAAACCTGATAATAATTCAAAATTTTTCTGAAGTTGAATGTAAATACATCTTAACTTTTCCTAACAGATTATCTTATCTATCTTTTGCCCCATGGACATGTACACTTATTCAAAACATGCCAGTAGGACAAAATATCAAAAATTAAGTTGCAGACTGGTATTACCTGTATAATTGCCTCATTTGCAAAGGCCAACTCCTATTTTATGTTCTTGACTCTCCTTCAGCTACACTCACAGGGATCTGCTAGTTTCTTAACCAATCCTAACAAAAGTTTTGAATCTTTAATCTGCTATAGATTTAGAATTAATCACAGCAATGCAACAGCTATTCACAGAGGTTGGGTCCCTGTGTACCCCTGTTTCTCCTGTACCACAAAATGGCTCAGCCCAAGGTCTGCATTATAAGAATCAAACCTTGGGTGTCTAGATATTCCTGGGCATGGCACACTCTGACCCACCTTTTGCCTTAGCCATTAGACCAAGTTGTTCCTTTGATTCTGTCTTTCCTCTGTATTCTATCAGTTCTGTGCTCTGGTCCCTGCTCTGAGCACCCAGGTGGTGTCAAGTCTAGAAGCTTGTTAGTCCTGGTGTTGGTAACTTTTCCTGAGAAGAACTCTGAAATGGTTTCTCTCACACCTGCAACATTGTCACACCATTATCAGCTTTTTTGCACCATCATCTAGATTTTCTATATTTTTGTTCTGATTATCAAATACATTTTTTTTAATGTTAGCACTTGCCAGTATCGTACACAAGTTAGTTGTACCTTTTGGACACTCTGCTTTTGAAGTTCCCATCTAACCTCACCAGGTCACATTTCCACTTCCTGTACCCTGATCTCTGCCACAATAAGCAGCTTTCCAATCAGTTTTGGTCGTCGTGACATGTCCCTGATAAAATTCCCTTAAGGTTTCCATCAAGGCTGACCCATTTATTTCTACCTATTCTTCTACATAATTTTTCCTACAAAATGCTGACAGATTAATCTTCAATGACACTCTTTTAATTTTATCGTTCTGTTCAAACTTTAATAAGTTCTTCTGCATCGCTTCTAAGAACCTCACAGGATCTATCCAATCAAATTGTGTAGTAATTCCCAAGAGTCTGATATGACTTGTTCACAGGTCAAGTTCATGCTGTTGGTTCCACATAAACTGTCTTCCTTCTTCCTCTCTGCATGTCTCAGGCCTGGCCATTGTTCAAAGACGAGATTGCTGGCCCAGGCCCAAAATGTCTATAGTTAGGCTCCCTCACTGAGACTTTTGGTAGGTTACATTATGTTTTTAGTGTGTAGCCAGAGCTGAGAATCAGCTATGTTATGGTTAGTCAAGGTCAGAAACACTCTGATTCAGCATATATACTCAAGATCATAAACATTAACTTGTGGGCATGTACCCCCTATGTAACCTGTGGTCAGCGTGCCTTCTTTGTTTGGCCTACACATAAAAAGGGCCTATGGAAAAGACTTAGGGGCTAATGGGAACAAAATGGGGCAAAATAAGGACTAAAATTAAACTGGCTGGACTGAAACTGAAGTCAGAGGCTGCAGGCTGTGGCCACCTCTGAATAAAGTATGTCTGTCTACTTCCCTAACTGCATCTTGCATCTTTTTCTACCTGCTAAGCCCTGAACCTTGTTTTCTGGCTGTGAACTTCTGCAAGACAAAGCTCCAGTAGAAACTCCAACGTAAAGTCTTTCTTGATTCCTTCATTTCTTTGATACATTGGCCATGTTTTTAACAGTTTAGTATTTAATTATTTTTTTTAATTTCTAAAGAAATGACCACTTTTATCTCTTACGATGCTTAGTACAGTGATAGGAAGCATGAAACAGACTGAAAAAAAAAAAAAAACAAGTACAACTGGTTTTAAAAAAATGTTTTTATTTCCATTGAAAACACATTGGTCACATAACTGAAGAGTGTTTCAGTTGTATCTGATATGATGATTCAATTATGCGTGTATTACTCAGGTAAGACGCTGTATCAGGGAAAACATAAGGTGACTATGGCCTTTGTAAAGCAGAAACAGGTGTTATTGTGGAAACCTGTCTGCAGTGGCAAGTGACCAGCTAAGTTAAAGGCCTGGGAGGAACTGCCTCCTCATTGTTTCACTTGGAGAGTTTTTCTAGGATATTAATTTCAAACATTAATTTCTAGAATGCTTATTTCAAATAGGGCAGAGGACTAAGAAAAGGTGAGGGGTGATTCCAATAAAAAGTGATAGAAATAGAGAGAATATAAATGTAACAATTGTTCTAAGAACCAGCTAAGATTTAGATCAGGAAGGTAATGGAAGAGAGCTATGCCTAGCATCCTGCTCCTTGCATATAAATAAAGTGTTGGTAAATGTTTAACAACCATCTCTCTGGAAATCAAAATTCCTGATGTGTAGAGTTTGTGGAATTAAATACTCCCATTGCCAATCTAAGTTACCAACATGCTCTCATTGAACACAGACTTGGGAGAGCTGTGCACACCTGAGACCTGGGACTCACTAGGAGTTGGCTCCAGTACACTCTTACTTAAAAGTTAAGGACAGACACTTGGAAAACTTTCTGAAATTAACTTGAGGTCTTGTAACTTCTCTCATATAATTTAGTCTTGTGAGTGGACAAACAGTGAGCCACTTACTTGAAAAGTCTCAGAAAGACTAAGCTATTCTTCAAATAGTCTTTGGAATCAAGTAACCCAGTGTTGCAGGATATGTAGAAACATTTCTCATCATCACTTTTTTTCTAATCTTGAAATAATGTCAGTTTTATAATCAATATTATTCTTTCATGTAGACTTCTTGAATGGATTTTTAAAATTTACTGAGAACCTACTTGGTCCTAACTACTATTAAAGATGAAAGCATTAAAAACATTGAACAGCTTTGCAAGGGGTGGTGGTGCACATCTATAATCCCAGCTACTCAGGAGGCTGAGGCAGAAGGATCACAAACTCAAAGCCACCCTGAGAAGTCTCCAGTTTCTCTGTCTCAAAATAGTATAAAAGGGGTTAGGGATGATAGAATGCTTTCCTAGAAAGTGCAAGTTCTAGGTTCAATTCCTTATACTACTACTATTATTAAAAAAAAAAAAAAAAACAACAACCATGTAGTTTGGTCCCTGCCTTCAGTATCTAAAAAAGTCTTCCCTTTGGTAGAGGCCCTAGAAACTCATGAGATGATTTAGCTTTTTGTAATAATAGCCATTTCCATATAACCAATAGCAACAGAGGATGAGGAGCTTAGGCCAAGTCTGGGGAAAAGGAGGAGTCAAAGCAGAGAGCCTGGTAGAAAGCACAACTTAACTGAAAAAAGTCTTTCTTCCACTTGGATGAACAGAGACAATAACCTGGCTATGAGATATAGAAAAGTTAAGGTAGAAGTCATTTAAGAATTAGTTAACCAACAAGAAAGTAAACTAACCCAGCTGAAAGGTTATAACTATAAATTGATATTAAAGTGATCTACACAAAATAATTTTGGACAACTTTGATTTATTTAAATGAATAAAAACAAAATGTTAATTTATGAACATAATTCGGTAGGCGAATTAGTCATGCAGTACAGCATTGCCCTTCGACAGTTTATTTCCATCAGCAGAATTAATCACAGCAGAGCAGATGTAGTAGGGACAATCCAAGGTTAAAACAAATGATACAAAATAATGAACTAGAGCACAAGATGATAACCTGGAGAAAGTCATGATTTATTATTCTGCCAGAGTCTGCTGTGGATTGTGCAGCCACGTTATACAAGCCTGTCTCCCTTTTAACCAGATATCTCTGATTGTAGTGATCTTTTACTTTGCATTAATTCTATCTGCCTTTGAAGGTAATGTAACTGTGATAAGAGGCAATTAGTTTTGCACGATCGAGAAACACAATGAAATGTGACTTACGAAAACAAAGATAAAATTAACTGTCTAAATGAGACAACAAGGCAATCTCATCTTTGCTATTTTCTTATAGTGCTAGAGTGCCATACGTTCAGCATCATAAACTGAAGGACAACTATAAGGATATTTGAGTTGGTTCAGATACATGCTGTAATGAACACAATTCTTCCAGAGTAACATTAGCTAGTAATTTAATGCTAACTTTCCATAGAACTTGAGAGCTATATCTACAGATTACATTACAAATACAAATGTCAGAGGATCAGTATGAGGAGCCAACTCTTTTTAAAACTTTTCATACTTGTGAATTTGATAACAAAATAAAATGAGCAAATGGATCTTTGGATGGACATCATCTGGCTTTATTCTGCCATGAGCATTTCTCTAAACTTCAGGACATTTAAGAAAATTTCCAACTGAAGGAGTACTGCAAAAAAGGAAAAAAGTGTTAGGCCAGGTTTAACTTTTGCAGGTGTTTTGTATTTTATATCTTATATTTCTGGTAAGACTTACATGCAACTAATAGTTCAACAACAAACTCCAGTTATATTGCTTATGGTCTCATTTAATTGTGATAAAGATCAGACTACAACACTCAATTTACTAACCTTTTTTTCCATTTAAAAATAGACAATTTTAGTCTTGATAAGGGTTATTTTTTGAGGGCTAGAAAATAAATAATGGAAGTTTGTTTATTTGTTTAAGTGGAGAAACTGTCACCAAAAAATGAAAACAATAAAAAAAGACTGAATTATTTGACTTCATAAAAATATGCATGGAAAAGCAATAATGAAAGGCAAACAGCCATCTCAAATATATGTACAACATATATGATAAAGGATCTATCATTTTAGTATGGGTGGAAAAATAAATCAAACAGAACATCATTACATTGGAGAGAAAGCAACACCAACAAAGCCAGGTGTAAATAATTCAAAGAAGAAATATAAGGGCAAAATAAACTGAGGAATGGGTAGAATTCAACCTTCCAAGTAATGCAAGAAATAAAATTAAAATAAAACATAGTATTGTTTGCTTATCGAAGATAAAAATGATAACAATCAAATAATGTTAGGTGAGAATAGGAAAAATATTCTTAAATTATAAAAGTGTAAATTGGTGGATCCTTTTTGAGGGAAGTTGGAATATATTCATACTTTCTTATCCAATAATTACAGAAGTAGGAATTAGTCCGAAGTAAGTAACCATGATTATGTTAAAATTTCTTGCTAAAAGGAAGTTCTTTCTAGTGTTTAAAGCAGTAAAAATTTAACAAACAGCTTGAAATATATCCATTTTTTAAATAAGTTATTGTGCATCCATTCCATGACACTGTAACCATTAATATTGTGTTTCCAAACATTTGTAATTTAGAATCACCTGAGGATCTTTTGAAAATTCCAAAGCCCAGGTCATATTTCACATCAATTAAATAATAATTTCTGGGATTGGGGTATGGGCATTATTTTTCAAGCTAACCAAGTTCAATATGTTATGTTATTTGGAAACTATTACATGAAAGTGATATAGAAAAATATTTATCATCATGAAAAGATATTCACAACATAATGCTTTATTTTTTAAAAATTCAAATGCAAAATGTTATTTTTGAGGATGACAGCATTCTACAAAAATTGTGTTCTATTTGTAACCCTTACTAAAAGGACAACCTCAAGGCTATGGTGACAGCTTTGCCTTCACCAAATCTGCCTGAACCAACAGTGAGCTTCAGACCTATTGATGGTCAAATTATGAGCTGACCAGAGGCTCAGAATAGGTAAGCATCAAAATCATGGGCATCAGTCAGAATCTTGTTCCAATAAAATTGCAACTATGAATATTGAGGGAAAATGGCAGTGAAGCCAAAACTAAAGGGATATATAAATAGAAGTCACAAGACAGAGAAGGGGCCATGAGAAAATGAAAGTAATGAAGAAGAAAACATTAGTAAACAAGAAGCTATGAAGTAGTCCAAAGAGAGTGATAGGTGAAGATGCAGGGTATGGGAGAGAAACTTTGGAAAGACAGGCACAATGAGGAAAAGTACAAGAGTATCTGAAACGTGGCATTAGTTAAACTCCTCAACACTTGCTGACGTTCTCCAGTGCTTACTTGAATTCATAAGACCTACATGAACCCAGTCTCCACGTAGCCCCATGGAACTCAGAGAACTGTCAAGATAATTATATACATGGTAAAGAATTTTAGGCCACTTTCTAGGAGATCAGAAGCCAAAGATTATAACTACCAAGAGGGCAAATGATAAAGGCAGAAACCAAGAAAATACATAGATAAAAGCCACAAAGAATGAATAGAAGATGATGACACTCGAACTCAGGTTCTGTAAAATTTAATTTCCTAACAAGAGGCTTGTTTGTAAAGAAGCTCCTTCACTGGTTCTCTGTACTGGACACTTGGAACTATGTTAAAGCTGAACTTAAAAAAAAAATAGAAGGAAATTTGTGGTCCATAAGAGAACACTTGAATTCTAATCCTAGGGACTCTGTTACTACTACGTCTGTATGTGAACAGAAAGTGTTTTTTGGGGGGTTTTTTTTTCCCCTCTCCCTGTGTCTTTCAGCTTTCCACATATACCCAGGGGGATTGAGCTACCTCTACCAGCCATACCCTGTTACCACTGGAATTTTTAAAACATAAATAAATATATAAGCAGATCTAGGACTGTTAGATTAGCCAGCTATCTTAAAAACAAATATGGTTAAGTTAATGTATTTAGGTTAATATTCTATTGTTGGAGACCCAGCACACCAATGATGTCCAACCCAAGATTCAGTATCTTTGGGGATACTTGAGGGTGCTCTATAGTGAACACAAATATTGACAATCAATTCTCAGACCTTCATTTTTTTTTAATTTTTATTGTTGGTTGTTCAAAACATTACATAGTTCTTGACATATCATATTTCACACATTTGATTCAAATGGGTTATGAACTCCCATTTTTACCCCGTATACAGATTGCAGAATCACATCGGTTACACATCCACTGTTTTACATTTGCTATAATAGTGTCTGTTGTATTCTGCTGCCTTTCCTATCCTCTACTATCCCCCCTCCCCTCCCCTCCCATCTTCTCTCTCTACCCCATCTACTGTAATTCATTTCTCCCCCTTGTTTTTTTTTTCCCTTTCCCCTCACTTCCTCTTGTATTTAATTTTGTATAACCCTGAGGGTCTCCTTTCATTTCCATGCAATCACCCTTCTCTCTCCCTTTCCCTCCCACCTCTAGTCCCTGTTTAATGTTAATCTTCTTCTCATGCTCTTCCTCCCTACTCTGTTCTTAGTTGCTCTCCTTATATCAAAGAAGACATTTGGCATTTGTTTTTTAGGGACTGGCTAGCTTCACTTAGCATAATCTGCTCTAATGCCATCCATTTCCCTGCAAATTCCATGATTTTGTCATTTTTTAATGCAGAGTAATACTCCATTGTGTATAAATGCCACATTTTTTTTTTATCCATTCATCTATTGAAGGGCATCTAGGTTGATTCCACAGTCTAGCTATTGGAAATTGTGCTGCTATGAACATCAATGTAGCAGTGTCCCTGTAGTATGCTCTTTTTAGGTCAGACCTTCATTTTTTAAGTGACTTTTTTTCTGAAAACCAATGCAGCTGAATAACTAAGGTTACAGTATAATGTTTGTTTTTCCTGTTCTACCTCCCTTTTCCCTAACACCAATGTCCATTTTACCAGATACAGGCATACCTCTTACCCATCCTGAACCTAACAAAGGTTGCATTTCCCAGATTGCATAAAGACTATGGGATGTCAAACCAAGGGCAATTCAAAATGTTGGTGTCTGAGAAGTTTCTTTAGGTATTGGTTATTTTTTTCCCCATGGCTTCCAGGAGGAGTGAGGTAGTTGGAAATTCTGTTTATATTTCCTGTGAATGTATCAAATTTGAATGGAAAGAACAATGATGGAGGTAAGTGAGTGGGTTGTTTTTCTTATTCTCAAACTCAAAAATGAAAAATATTTTCATTAATATTTGCTTGTTTTTTGTTTTTTTTTTTTTTTTTTGGTACCAGGGATTGAACCCAAGGGTACTTAACCACTGAACCACATTCCCAGCCCTATTTATATTTTATTTAGAGACAGAGTCTCGCCTCTTAAGTTACTTAGGGCTTCATTAAGTTGCTGAGGTTGGCTTTGAACCTGAGATCCTTCTGCCTCAGCCTCCTGAGCTGCTGGGATAGGCATGTGACACCACATCCAGTTATATTTTCTAAAATATTATTGATATTTTAAATTCACATTTTTCTTTGGATAGTTTTTCTGCTCACCATCACATATTAAACACTTCTCTATTTTTTCATTCCTACCACATTATTATTCATTTTGGACTAAAACTGATGTGTTGTTGTTTCTTTTGTAAATTACATACTTAGAAACAATCATGAAAAAAATTCATGTAAGCTGTGTACTTATTAGTGATCTTTTAGTTATTTCCAGTAAAATTTATCTCATTTTAGAAATAGGGCATATTTATTCATTAGTACACATTCTACTAAAAAAAATGTACCCATCCATATTAAGAGATGCACTGCTGATGAAATTTTACTGTGAACAATACATTTTGGGGGGAATGAGTACTGGAGATTGAACCCAGAGACACTTGCCCATTAAGTCACATCCTCAGCCCTATTTTGTATTTTATTTAGAGACAGGGTCTCACTGAAATGCTTAGCACCTTTCTTTTGCTGAGGCTGGCTTTGAACTCTCCATCCTCCTGCCTCAGCTTCCCTAGCCACTGAGATTACAGGCGTGCACCACTGTGCCCAGGTTTGTGAATGATAAATCTTACTGTTTAACAATAGCTTATGAAAAGCACAAACCAGGCACAGTGGCGCACATCTGTAATCCCTACTATTTGGGAGGTTAAGGAAAGAGAATTGCAAGTGCAAATCCAGCCTGAGCAATTTAGTGAGCCCCTGTCTAGAAATGAAAAAGAAAATTAAAAGTGTTGGAGTTATTGCTTACAGGTAGAACACTCCTGGGTTCAGTTCCCAGTACTTAAAAAGAAAGAAAGCACATATTTAGAATCCTTTGATCCTTTTTTAATATTAAATGCCATCATAACTGAATCCAAAAGATGATTTTTAAACATGTAAAGCTTTATGACTACCACCTAAATGAAACTTCAGATTATGTGCATATTTTTTGTTTCAAAGAGTACATATAAAGGTGTAGTCAATAAAGTCTTTAAAAAATAAATACTTCTAAGCATAAAAACAGTAAATTAGAATTAAAAAGTTCAGAGAAGTAGTTATAATGGAAAGATGAGTATAAGGAGGAGAAGGAACAATACATATTTTCTGACAAAAAGCACCTGTTGATGTATTTTTTAAATGTTTTGTTTTGAGCACCAAATCACTATAATATTAGATTCCCTTAGCCATATTCAAGAGCACTGTAACAGTTTTAATTTAAAATGTTAATATTTTAATACTGTGGAAATGGTATACTTTGTAACTATTAAACCTGTGATAAAAAATTTAAATGTTGACTTAAAATTAGCAATGGGGTATCTAAATTTTTCAAAGCATTTTTAGGGAGTAATAAAACAAAAATTAAAGATCCATAAAATAAAACACTTTATATGTAGTATTTAGTATTTTCATAGTCATTACTTATTAAAGACATGAAAAACATTCCAAATTATATTGCTTATTAAAGGACAGTTATAATAAGTTACATTGTAATTTTAAAATCTAGAAGATTTTAAGTTCTAAGACTGTCATTAATATTATCATATTATATCAATTATTTAAAATATATTAATAAAATTACAGTATAAATATTAAGATCTAAAATATTAATGGTTATCTGTCGGTGGTGGAATTATGAATGATTTTTATTCTTACTTTAGTTTATTTTTCCTAACTTTTATTCCCTGAGTACATATTATTTACACTATAGAAAAAATATTTAAAATACACCAATAAAGAATTGTTTAAAAGTTTAGACATTTATAGATTTACTAAACAAAAACAGCAAAAATGCTGAAGAATTTGATGTAGTGGTTGTAATTCTGATGCTGCAGCCACAAAGAAGGCTAAAATAAAATCTTACTTATTGATGTAAGATTGATATTGATATTCAGCTTTCTCCAGGATTCTCAGGGCATTTTTTCCTGAACAAGGAGTGCAGAAAGAGGCCCCCTAATAGCAACGGCACTACATCACTCAAAATGTGCTGCATAAGTCTTTGTGAAAAGGCCAATCAGCAAAAAATGTATTTTATAGAGGCATCTCCTGCGAGGCTCTGAATTATAACTTACCTGAACTGAAAAATATAGAAACTAAAGAACACAGAAATAGTAGGCAACTTCCATTCTACATTAAGTTTGAATTATTATTCTTCAAGGAGTTCTGAGGCTGTTTGGTGTGTATTAAATCTCAAACAAGTTACAGGTTTTTGGAGCTGAACAGTAATTGGTTTGTAAAACTGGCTTAAGCATTTCCATCTGCACACATAAAATTTTGATTAATTTTCTTTCTAGCTATGTGGTGAGGCATAGCAATGTATTTTGACATTGAGCTCTTATCCACATTTAGAGGACTGAAAGGTCATTATAGTTTCACTCTCTGTGAAGACATTTCTCGATAATAATAGACTGCAAAAATAGTACCAGGTGATACTTGGCTAGCAGTCAAATGGAGCTCTGCTTTGTCTATAATTACCATTTTCAAAGGACTCAATTCCATAAACACTTGACTGAACACTTCGGTTGTGTTAGTTTCATCTTGCGTATTTTGGAAATATCCTCGCCAGAAGATTTCCTGATAATCTTATGCCAATACACTTTCTTCATCTTACCCATTGATCCTCAATTTTCCCTTAATTTAAAATTTAGAAAACAAAGTTTTGTGGGGAATGTAAATAAGAACAACCTAGTAAACAAAGACAGCATTTTACTTAATCTAGCTCAGTGGGTCGATGAAATGGAAATTTGAATGCCAAAGGGTATATTAAGGCAAGCCCATCAATCAGGTCTTCAATCTACACTTATTTCAAATGTATAAATTCTGACATATTATGGGCCAAATCTAAATACTCATGAAACAGAACAGTTGAGATACATTTTGTGTAGAGATAGATATATCTCCTTTAGAAGTGGGACTATGGTTGAAATAAAAGGAGCTTAGACTAAACAGTAGTGAACAATCCTAATGCACTTTAATTTTAAATGAGGGCTCATAGAGAAGAAAAGCTATACCAGAACTTGAACTTCCCCCTAAACCTTTCCTCATCTACTAAAAACCCATTTTCCATTTTAATATATGATTAATTTGCTCAAGATATTACTGAATATGGATTATTAACATGCAAAATTCTTTATAAAAGCTGAATTTTATGCTAGATTTTGCTATCTGTGCTTTTCCAGCATGGTATCACTTTGTAATTGTTCAGAAAACACCCCCTGCAAACTTTTCTAGTTTATTTAAAGATTATCAGTGGCTACCAGTGACTGTGACCTTCCAGTGATACATTAGAAATAATAGACTTGCACATCCTAGTTCTAATACTAATGCTGACTTAATGTTTGATATTTGACAAGTTAATAAACACCTTAAATATTGGCTTCATAAGATTTTAAATGGAAATATCAATATTCACATTTTGCTGCTCAAGGAGTAAACAAGGAGTTACAAGAAAAATCCTACCACCATGTCTGACATATAATGGTTTCTCAAAAGGTATTCTGTTACATAAAATCCTGATGGTTGAAATTTGTTGAAAAATTGCCCTGGTGGGAAAATATTTATAGCAATAATAGTAAGATATCAGTTGTCAATGTGCAAACAGTATTCTTTGAATCATTGAAGTCCATTGGTTTATATCATAGATTATTTTATGTTAAACTAATTTGATGCCAAAATTGGCTTAATCATGATGAAGGTATTTATCTTGTTCACCCATTTGTTTAATGGTGCCCTTAATAACTCTCTCATTGTCAATGCTATTTATTTTAAACTTTTTAATTACCTTTGTAACTCAGCAGTATCATCAAATAAAAATTTAAGTGCTGAATAACTTAAGTGTTAAACAAATGTGGTTTGATTTGGCTAAAATTCCAAAAGCAAATGGTGAAAAGAGAATTTGCTGCTGTTGAAAGATTTAATATCAGGAAAGTTTAAATTAAATTGAAGACTTACTGCAAAATAAATTTATTACTGAAATCATCCTGCAAATTTAGGGTTAAGCAGAAAGCAATTAATGAAAATTCAGTATCACTCATTCATAAGTGCAAAAAGTATTATATAATAATTTAATGCTGTTGTGACCTTTGTGTCCCCAGGCAGTGACAACTTTGGAAGCAATCAAAGCTTAAGCAATAATTGTGTTAGTAACTGGACTATTTCCCATCCATTTTTTTTTCTGAGACTCCAGAGTCTCTTTTCCTGGTGGTACAATTGAAGAAAAAAATTAATAATGCGGGTCAATTGTGTTATGTAATGCTATTCTGGACATTTCCATGGATATATTGAAAGGGCAATTTAATTACAGTAAAAAGAAATAACTGTTTTCTTTTGCAACTCCTATCTGTTGAGAACTCATAATTACAACATAACTTCATGGGAAAAAAAGCACAGATAGATAGTGGAAACCATGGGCTGGGGATGTGGCTCAAGTGGTAGCGCGCTCGTCTGGCATGCGTGTGGCCCGGGTTCGATCCTCAGCACCACATACAAACAACGATGTTGTGTCCACCGATAACTAAAAAAAAAAAAAAAAAAAAAAAGTAAAATATTAAAAATTCTCTCTCTCTCTCCCTCTATTACTCTCTCTTTAAAAAAAAATAAAATAAAAATAGATAGTGGAAACCAAAGAGAGATTTACAAACTCTTTTCCTATTAGAAAGGTTCTAGCTCAATTCTAACTGGTATAGTGAGTAGATAAAAGCTTACTGTAGTAAAATCTCGGCTTATGCAGTTCAGCATCACCATGGAAACATCTCCCCCTCAGTGAAATAATGAGATGGTAATGAAAACAGCTGCCACATAATGAACCTAGGCACAAACAGAGGCCGAGTTACTCATGCCAAAAAGTGAGTGACAGAAGGGTCAAATAGATGGAGGCGTGCATGCTCAAGGAGTAACAAGAAAGCCTATCAGTGGGTGTTATGGGAAGGGGTGGGAAGAACTGCCTAAAATTATAATATTGAAACTCTCAGATTTTGACTATTGCAAATTTTGATATTGAATTTGTGGCATTCCCACGCAGAGACAATGGGGTGTAAAACTTGAGTGTTGATTATCTGAGTTCAACCTAATATTTCTTATGTCTAATGCTTTAAACCAAAAATATGTGCCTTGACAATTTAGCGCTCTATATTCTGCTGGGTCCTAAAGAACACATGTAGCTGGGAGCAACATTAGGATGGTAGGAGGATAATCCCTTTGGGGAGATGAGAGGATATGAGACCTTCCCTGAAAGCACTCCTAAGTGAGTAGAAATTAAACCTTTCCCTTCAAAGATGATCTGGATCCACAGATTGGAACTGGTTGATAAATGCATAGAGCAAAGGGAGTCAACAAAAAACTGCCTTCTGGAGAAATTCACATTAAAAGACATGAATCCAAAAAGTTTGGACTGAGAGAGATAAAAACAAAGTTCAGAATAAGGCAACCAGGCAAATAAGGAAACCATAATATTACAATGTGGATAATGTATGTTACAAATTATAATATATGTGTCTATATATGCAAAATTTATACTCAAATTCACTTAATATTAATTATCATATATATGCATATATAGTTATGTGTGTGTGTGTGTGTGTCACATAAACAGAATTGATCTAAAAATCTCCCACTATAGTTTGGATCTTGTGTGTCCTCCAAAGGCTATGTGTTGAAGTCTTGATTGCCAGCCTGTGATGCTATGGGAGAGAGTGGAACCTTTAATAGATGGGAAGTTAGGTCATCAGGGGAGAGGGGTGTGTCTTTGAAGGGGACATTGGGACCTTGGTCCATCCCCCCTCTCTATTTTTGCTTCCCTGACACCATGAGGTGAGTAACAGCTCTACCACATGCTTCCCACCACCTGCCTCTTATAGGAACAAAAGCAATGAAGCCAACGAATCACAGACTAAACCTCTGAAACCATGAGCCAGAGCAACACTTTCCTTCTTTAAATTAATTTATCTCAGGTATTTTGTCACAGTGACAGTAATCTAACCTAAAGAGTCACTTTTGTTGAATGAATGTTTCAGATCAGTCCAAGGGAGCCCAGAACTGTGATAGAGCTAATCACTAAAGGTGGCCATAAAATCATGGATCTTGCCCAAGATATTCTGGATCTCTTATTCAGAGATAAGATGAAAAATATTCTTAGGAAATACTTAAAAGGATAGTGAAAGACAAATACAAATATTTTATTATAATATTAGATATTATAATAAAATATGCTTATTTGATGTAGTAGTTTTACTTTGTTACTCACTGCAAATATGTGGTAAGAGAGAAAGCTATTATGGAAGTAGCCATGAAGAAGGAAAATTTTAATTTTGGTTCATAAGACTTAAAAATTTTTCAAGAGCTTATTGGCAATGAGAATCTTATTTATTTCTTCCCTGCATCTGTGAACCTTTTCATTAATTTGACAGAACTTTAATAAACGTTTGTTAGGATAGGCACTGTGCCTAGGGTGGATGGGTAGATCAGTGAACAAAATAGATGTGGTCTCTGTCCTCATGGTCTCATAATCTCAAGGACTGAGACCAGAGATGAAAACTGCTTTTCCAGGAAACTTGGCTCTGAAACTGAAAAATGGAAATAACTACAAACTGTGACCAAGTTAATGATTAATTAATGATTTAGACTAGAAAGTTCTAGCTACTTTCATAGCCTGTGAAGAAAAGAGACAATAGGGAGAAGTTAGAAATATAGGAGGTAATAAATGATAAAGTAAGACCTAGAAGAAGAAAAAAGAATCTGGACTTGATGATTCTCAAATATATAAGGAAATGTAGTGGTAGAAGTAGGGGAAGAGGTAGATAGTTTCTCCTGCCTGCTAGCTTCTCCTCCTGAATAGTGGCCCCATGCTAGTAATCCCAACAACCCTGGAGGCTGAGAAAGGTGAGTTCAAGGCCAGCCTCAGCAACTTAGTGAGACCCTAAGCAACTTAGTGAGACCCTATCTCAAAAGAAAAAATAAAAAGGGCTGGGAGTGAAGCTCAGTGGTAAATGCCCCTGGGTTTGACCTCCAGTACCAGTAGGAAAAAAAGAGAGTGAGTTCAGGATACCTGGGAATGACTGGAGGGCAGGAGTCCTAGGAAGCTTTAGGAGAGAACAATGAAAGTTTAGAATAGCCTGTTGGGGTATGCAAAGCCACTTAGTGATTAAAATACACTTCAGAAAGGAATCAATTTGCTTCAGAGTTCCCTCCATCTGTGCCCTGGAGCAAAGAACCACATCTCTAAGTGTCTTTGCCTATAAAATGGGGTTGTAATAGTACTTGTCATAAAGTTGTTGTGAAGATTAAATGAGATGATCCTTATAAAACACCTATCATGAGGAGTGTTTGATACACATTAGCTGTTGTTTCTGCTAATACCAGTGAGAGGACTGGCAGAATATTAGAGCTTTGGGGAAAATGTATATCAACACAAGGCATTTTTAAAAGGACTTTCACTATATCAAGGACCAACTTGAGATCAAGGAGTTTGTATTTGGAGTGGCTTCATTATATACAGTTAGGAAATAGTTTACAGCTGTGTCTTGCAGTCTGGCTATTTAAAAAGAAAGAAAGAAAGAAAGAAAGAAATGGTGAAATTGATACAAGGTTGAGAATTTGCAGGTAAGAGTTAAAAAAGCTTTAAGGGTGCTATTGAGAGATATGTCATTTGTTATAAGTTAGGCACATTGTAAAGAAGCAAGGGTAGTGAGCATTTAGATTAAAGTGAAGGCATTAGGAGAAAGAAAGTATCCTAGAAGTGGAAGGGAAGCAGAGAGGAAGCTAGAAGAAGCCATCTAAGAGTTGAAGAAAGTGGTTTGTGACAGTAAAGAGTAGTGACTGGTGAGAGTTTTATGAGGACCCTGTCCATTTAGAGGCTCTGTGCCTTTGAAAGCAGGTAGGTTGGGGGAGAGTTCAAAATGCTTTCAGTAAAACACACCACGAGGTCAACTTCCCAGATCCTCTGGATTGACCTGCTCTGAGATGCCACCCATCTCCTATTCAGCTGGCTTCCTTGGATGGCTTGGGGTCTTCTTCCTTGGCCAGTCAGCATCAGATCCTTGACTCTCTCCATTGTACGGTCCCCATACCATAAGGATTTCTGCAGTGTCCTTTCCTGCAGAAAATCCTGCTCTGGTCATTGCTATCCCCCAAGGTGCTGGTCCAACCCTTCATTTCACATCCCCCTCTGACCCAGCCTGCTAGTCTTTTGTTGTTATTGTTGTTGTTCTCAGATGTCATAACCTTAATGGAACACCCAAACTAGTCTGTACAAATTGAAGACGCTGTGTTCTATTACAGATGTGTTGTAGGTTAAGGTTGAGTGCTTTCTACATGCCTGTTCATAGAGTAAACATGGCTGTTGTCTGCTGCCAGGGATTGTTGTCACACACTAGGGAACCTCACAGGCCAACTACCAACCATTCACACCAGGGCTTTTCAGATAGTTTGAATGGGGGGGCCCAGAATTCACACACTGAATTGAAAAGCTGCACTTTGCAGCCCAACCCCTCACAGAAGAAGACAGGAACTGGCTCTCTGACTATAGCCCCTGCCCCTCTCCAACAGCAACACAGAGTCTGGATGTCATGAGAATAAGCTTCTGCCTTTAGCAAGTGGTGGCAGGAAGCAGTGCAGTTTCTTCTCTGCAGTCCTTGCTCTTGTTGGGAGACAGCACATCTTCCCGGTAAAGTCTCCACTATGGTTTCAGAAAAGGTAAGGATAAGTATCAGCTTAAGCTAAGTTCAAAGGCTTCACAAGGATGAATGAAGGAATAAATCAACTTAAGTATGAGACACTGAAGTTCTTGGCTCAGAGCTGAACTGGGTCTTCCTGTACACCCTTGCTTTGGCCTGTCTGCTGTGGTGTACTTAGTTACCTCAGGAGATCACTATCAGTGCCTGGCACTATCTGCTCCCTCTGACTGGCCCAGCATCCCAGATATCATGTTTGACCAATGTCCTATTTATAGGACAGCTTAAATATGTAAAAGATACTATATTGTCCCAGTTCCCGGCTTATAGGACAATCTATTTTCGTTCTTAATGATAATAAAGGACATATAAGTTCTAGATTATGATTTCCAACCTATTTTAGTGCACTCATGTCAATTTCATTGAAATATTTGCAGAATTGAAAACTTGGGACTTAGTAGGTTAAGGTAGATAGAAAGAATGCCCAAATTTCCATTCTCTGTGTATCAATCAGAAAACCTCTGCTGATGACACGTATGGGATGGCAAGACATTTTGGCAGTTGTATTTAGTAAGTTTAAAATTTGCAGGCATTACTCACATGCACAGAAATGACTATAGAAATTATATGCTCTTGACATTCCAATATATTAAACTTATCTTAAAGTTAGATCTTTCAGGTAGGCAGTATAAAATAAACAAGATTTTCCCTCTCCTCTTTCTTCTCATCGTTGGCCTTCCCTTCTCTCTCCTAAGTGAGCCAAGTTTCCTAGGAATTTATCACACTGGTGTATGTATGGATTGAGGGTAAGGATAGGGAATAGCTAGTCCAAAATTTGTGCTCCAGTTAGATATCTCTTGTCCCATCTGATCTTCAGGCATCTTAACTTGGCATTTGCAGTGTCATTTTGCTTGGCTTTGGGGCATCGGGAGGTGATATTTGCTGCTGATATCCACGATGCCCGTTATGGTGCGCAATCTCATGCATTTGGAGATTATCTCATTCTAGTTCAGACCTTTTTCAACCCCAGCCTTCACAATTCTCCTATATACCCCATATGAACTCAAGGGCAGCTCTCTGGGTTTTCCCTTCCCAAACTAGAATGTGGGTGTCTGTCAGTATGCCTTCAGGCCCTGCATCCCAGACTCACTTTTAGCTGTGGCCATCAAAGTCCTATTAGCACCAAGGTTCTTGCAAAGCTTCTCTAATGGGACCATGTTCTTCTTTCGGACCTTATTTGGGTTTCCTAGCTAATAGAGGATCTAAATCTTAGTCATGTTCTTCTCTTCTACTTAACAGCTATCTGAAATTCTATCTCTTTTCTTAGTGACAAGAGAAAAGTACTCTGACATCTAATGGTAAATTCTTCCCCTTTGATCATTTGAAATATAAACCAGAGATTTTCAAACCATAAGTTGTAACACATTAGTAGTTTTTCAATCAATTTATTTTTGTTGAAATTAAATAGAATCAAACAGAATAGAAAATATTTCTCTTATCATATAGTAAATAAAGGTAAGTATTGTTCTGTAAAATTTCTGTTTTACTCATGGAGGTTCATCTCTCTCTCTCTCTCTCTCTCTCTCTCTCTCTCTCTCTCTCTGTGTGTGTGTGTGTGTGTGTGTTACACTGATTCAAGATGTACAACATATTTATTTCTGTGGGTTACTGTCAAAAATGTTTTAAAAACTCCAGTGTAAACTTTGCTCAGTTCTCCAAGCTTCAATTTTTGGGGATCTAAAATATTTTTCTTCTTTTAATTGCTCAGTTCTTGCAAATCAAAGTGCTTTGACGTGTTATTAGTCTTTATCATAGATTTTCAGAAATGAGTATTAATTCTTTATTGCAGGTTCTTTTCTATCTTCTCTGATAAAATAAATAGCACTGGCTGATTGGGGAAAGATACTACTGATACAAAGAGAAGAAAAGCATTGGAAATGAAACCTGGTACTAAAAATTTTCATAAATTGTCCCATTCAGTGCTCTCAAAATTCATATCAACAGTTATTTCCCATGTGGGTGAAAATAACAGGATCCCACCATTCCATATAAATGCAGCTGCAATCATTTTATACAATAACTACATCCAAAATTTATTGAGCATCTAGCATGTTCCAGGGATAAATAAAAAATTTCTGCTTATATTCTAACTCGGTAGATAGAAATAATTAATAATACAGTAAGAATGTAATATAAGTCAGCACAAACTCCAAAGGACCCACAGAATAATAATGTCAGATGCAGACTTTTAGAATGGCTACTCCATTTGAACTCTGAAGACACATTGATGCTTCACAGGCAGAAATGAGACCAAGAGTACTCCAGGCAGAAGGAATAGCAGCATGAATGCACAGTGCATGTTCAGGGTGACTAGACAGAAGCTATACAGCAAAAGAGTAATACAATGAGACTGAAAACAAAGATCAAAGGCAGAATGATATATGGGAAGTTCTTAACACTATCAGCAATAGTATATATTATTAATTTTATTGTTACTTATGTGTTGATATGTGTATATGAATTTGTACTTGCTTTTGGCAGATAGGGAGAAAAAGTTTGAAGCAAATATGTGATGTATCAATATATTTGAAAGACAAATGCTGGGAGATTAGTGCAGTGTGTGTGTGTGTGTGTGAGAGAGAGAGAGAGAGAGAGAGAGAGAGAGAGAGAGAGAGAGAGAGAGAGATAACATGGAGAAAGTACATAGAATAAGGAAAGAAAATGGTGGCCAACTGGAGGTAAGGAACATCAAGGACTCCCCAGATGTTCTGGCTTGGATAAAAGTGTAGATAGTAATTGTAGTACCTGAGATGCAGCTCATAAGAGAAAGAGCATAGAATCCTAAGTATATTTTGGCACAAAAGTAGAACTAAGGGAAGACTCTGTAAAGTTTGCCAATAGTATAAAGAAATTTACTCCAGTGTAGGCTTCCAGAAAGGGAGTAACTCCACCTACTTCATATGTTACAATCACCTGGAAAAGTTTAAGCAATAAATGACAGTAAAATGCATGGCTATCGTAAAGACATTCCTTCTCATGGGGTTCCATATGGTCTGTTTTGCTGCATCATAGTGGGGCACAGTGGGAGAATATATAACTTGGGTGTAATACTGGGGTGGGGCACATGCTGGGGTGATAAACCCAGGTGAAGACTGAGGAAGTCTGTGGTACCTGGAGTAGGTAGCAATAGGAAGTAGGTGGTAGTCAGTGAAGTTTGACTGTACTACCTATTGTGGTCTGAGGAAAATATCCACAGAGCAACCAAGCATAATGATATGGGATACAGGGAAGAGTAATGTCATCTTGGCAGGCAGACTACTAATGGTAAAGTATGTCCACAGGATTCCCCTTTCATTGGGTGGCATCTTGAGAGAGAATTCTTGTGCCTAAGAAAGCAACTAGCAATGTAGAGAACTGTGGATCTATGGAAATGGAATACTACCTGGGTTTTAAGTGGGTTCCTACGTAGAGAAACAAAAGGAAGGATCCAGGCATAAAGCTGAATGTATAGTTTGGGAAGTGGTGGTTTAGATCCAAAATACAAGTCTGTTACCAGCTGAGGAGGAAGATCATGGAGAACAGAGTTGATGAAGTACTGAGTTCAAATATCTGCCTTTGTTTCTCCACTGGGTTAGTATGTTGTATTACTTGTGGAAGTTTGAACAAATATCTTTATCTAGTACATAATCTATACCAATCAGAATCTATACCAGATCAGAATCTCTGTGGGTGGAGCCTGAGCATTGTGCTTTGTAACAAAAACTGTGATTAAACTCAGTCTTCACCTGAGTTTATCACCCCAGCATGTGCCCCACCCCAGTCTAAGCATTCTAAGCAAAAGTTGAGAAACTAGCCTAGAGTGTTTTCAGACTTAGCTTCCCATTGCAATCACCTGGATTTTTAAAAAATTCTGAGGCCGGGTTCTACCCCAGGAGGTTCAATTTAATGAGTCTGGGGTTTGACTGGAGAATCGCGGCTTTGAAATGCTTCCCAGATAATTCTAATATGCAGCCAAGATAGAGTCATGCACGTACCCAATAGGGTACCCACTAGCCATGTGTGGCCGTTAAACACAAAAAAACATAGCTACTCTGAATTGAGAAATGCAGTGGATTTAAGATATGTACAGAATTTCAAAGACCAGCAGTGAAAATAATGATGTGAAATATTCATTAATAATTTCTATATTGATTACATGTCGAATATTTTAGATATATTGGGTTAAACAAAATATATCATTAAATGAACTTTCTTTTTTTACTTTTTAAAATATGGCTACTAGAAAATTTAAAATTACATATATGACTTGTAATTGTTTCTATTGGATAGTGCTGGTTTAATTTCTTACATGTTTCCAGCCTAAAATCCAGATTGGTACTAAGGACTACAGTTGGGTGGAGCCTGGGGTAGTCAAGGTAGAGGAAGAGAAAGACTACAGAAGCTGAATCACAAAACTGGACAGACTTTAGCCCCAAATGGCTTTCCCTTATATAACTCTTATTTAGTCATAAAGTTAGAGAACATTCGGGTTAATAGGAACAATAAAAGTCATCCAGCTTAACTCCTTCATTTTATAGTAGGAAATATGTATTTTATTTCATTTTGTTGTCATAAATGAAATTCTTCTTGTAAGTTATAAGGTAAAAAAGCATTTGCTTTTAATAATATTAGCATCTTTCTGGTGCAGTGGCATACACTTGCAATCCCAGCCTTCATAAATTATGCAGGCCCTAAACAACAAGACCCTGGTCTCAAAATAAAATATAAAAACCAGATGGGAATGTGACTCCATGGTTAAGCACCCCTGGCTTCAATCCTCAGTATCAAAACAACAACAACAAAAATGGCAGCATCTTAAAAGGAAACCTATGACTGATACAGAATTCAAACAAATTTGATACGATTGCTTTCATTATAATACCTAAGGGAAAGCTGTGGGGAGGCAATCAGGTTGCCTTTCTCATACATGTCCAAGTCTGGACTGGGGGAAGAAAGGTAGGACAATGGGGTACAGAGAGTAGCCCAGAGAGCAGGATGGGCTCAAAGGAGTCTCAGAGGGCACTAGGGCAAGAGGAAGATTGGGACACTGTAAGTCTGAGTGGACTAGGAGGTGACAATGGAGACAGAAAAGATACTAAAAGGGGCATCAATATACTAACACATACTAAGAAGACACTAAAGATGATTTAAGTTGGATGCAGTGATATGCATCTATAGTCCCAACTACTTGAGAGGCTGAAGCAGGAGGATCATCTGAGCCCAGGAATTCTAGGCTTGCGTAGCCAGCATAGTGAAACACTCTGACTGTGTCTCTGTCTCTGTCTCTGTCTCTATCTCTGTCTCTCTGTTACACACACACACACACACACACACACACACAAATTCAAAATTTGCCTGTTTCCAAGGAAAACTAGATTTCTTCTTTTTTTTCCCCATAGTTCCCATAGCCTGACTAATACCACAATATTAGAGTTTAGTGATACTGACAGTTAAATAGGCTTTTAAAAATTAAGAATTTCCCAGGTAGAACACTGACCACTAAATAATAATAATAAAAAAATTCTGACAAAACTTAACTATAGACAGAACCTGGATTTGCTATAAAGCAATAAATCTGGACAAAACTAAGCATATAATATGGTTAAGTTGTAATAGTTTTATAGCTTGGAGTTGTTGTCTGTTTTATGGCTAACAACATTGAGTTGGATACTTTGGGCAAGAAGGAAAGTGTTCAATTTCCCTTCATATCCCAGAATTAGTCCTGATTGGCAGTTCAGAATCAAGGCAATAAAAGGAATATAGGAATTTAAGCTGTATTGGTAACTTTTTGTGAGCCAAGAATTTCTTTTCTAAAATTCTGTTTCTTGTACCTTGAGAAAGAAGTTTTTATTTCTCCTATCACTTCCTCATGTGAGATTGTTGATCATAAAACCAGTTTTATTTATGCAGAATGAGGAAATGCAAGGTTCTTCTTTAAGGTAAGTCATTCTATTTTTGGATTAAAAATAAATCCTCAGAAAAATGTTGAAAAGAAACTCTAGCCAAGTAAAGGGAACTATATGAAGACAAAATCAGATTGACTAAGATAATTTGTAATTGATATCCTATCCTAAACATATTACTTGTTCACAAAGCAAAACAACCCTCACTTGATCTTTCTGAAATGACCTAAATTTGACTGAAAATTTGACAATGAGGGAACTCTCTAAGATTACAAAGGGGATGTTTTCAGTCAACAAGTTTAGAATAGCTTCTTTTTAAAATTTAATTTTATTTGTTCTTTTTAGTTATACATGACAGTAGAGTATACTTTGACATATTTATACTAACAAGGAGTACATTTTATTCTAATTAGGAGCTCGGTCTTGTGATTGTACATGATGTGGAGATTCACCATGATGTATTCATATATGTACATAGGAAAGTTATGTTAGAATCATTCCACTGTCTTTCCTAGAATAGCTTCTTGTAGAAACTTAGATCCTCACTGATATATTTGGGGGTTTTAGTCTTCTCGATTTTATAAAGATTGACTACCCAGAATATTAGACTTTCTGTTTTCTGAGTCCCAGAAACGTCTCTTCATGCAATTTGTTAAAACCCAAAGACTATATTTATTACTTTTCTCAACTGTAAAGCAATGAGACCATCGGATATTAGACAAAGCATATAGTCAATTGACTCCTTTTAGAAAGAAATATCTTATTGCTCCCACATGTTATGCTGTGAGCTTAACATATTTTTCTTCTCGTATATAAACTGATTTCTTTCTTGATGATAAAAAACAAATCAGAGATTCTCAGAGATTCTTAAGAACTAGAGTTGAGGCATAGGGAAGCAATACTAAAGAGGTTCTTATAAACTAACTTTACTAAACCTTAAGGATTCCTTAGGAAAATGTGATAATTATGATTTGGTTGCGTACTGAATTTCCAGCAGAGCTTTTACAATTTCTGCTTCAAATGAAATTATTACATTTTTAATTTTTATAAAGCATGCAAATATAACATTAGAATTGGGCTTTGGCTCAAATGGGCAGCACATTATAATCATCTGTGACATTTCTAAGTATTTTTTAGTAAAACAATATCACTTTTACTTGTAATTTTTAACTATTATTTTTTATTGAGAATAATATTTATATGTCTTTATAGAATGCAGTGTGATAATTCCAATATATGTATACAATGAATAATGATCAAATTCAGGGTTTTCCATTAGTAGAATTCCTGGTTTTTGACTGAATGTGAATGAATTCTATTTTCTCAGCTGCACATGCAGTTAGGTATTTATATTAAATACATTCTATCCAATGACATAAAAGTGGAAGTGAGGAGTACAACTTTGAGGAAGCATTACTAAAGCAAAGGAGTATAGTGGGTTGAATACTGTCTCCCTGAAAGGTGTATCCATCTAGAAACTGAATAGGATTGTTTCAGATATAATTAAATAAAGGATCTTGAGATTGGATCACCCTAGATTTAGGGAGAACTATTCTAAATTCAATGATAAATATCTTCATGAGATAAAAGGGGCAGAGGGATGTCTGTGACAGAAAGACATACAGGGGAGATGGCTGTGTGAAGACAAAGCAGAGACTGGAGATATATGTCCCCAAGCCAAGAATTCCCTGGTGCTGACCGAAGGTTGACAGATTCTACAGTAGAGCTTTTGGAGGGAGCATAGATCAGTCCACACATTGACTGATTATCTATACCTTGATACAGATTTCTGGCATACAAAACTGTGAGAGAATACATTTCTATTGTTTTAAGTCACCAAGTTTGTGGCACAGTTACAGCAGTCCTAGGAAACTAATATAAAAGACATACTCTTTTTTTTTTTTTTTTGCTACTCCTTCTCTTTCTCCTCCTTCTAGTTCTCCTCTTCCTTCTTCTTCCCCTTTTTTCCTGACTGATCCTGATGGCTGGAACACCAGAACAACAGGGGACCATAAAGGAGGCTTTGAAGTGAAAGTCAGCTACAACTAGTCATGGCAGAGTAACCCTGTTACTATATGGCTTACCACTTCTAAACTTCTTATGATGAAAGAGAAGTATCTTTTTTAAGCCATTTCTATTTTGAGTTTCCCTGAAACTCATATCAGAATCTCATGTTAATCAATAACTCTTGTATAATAATTATTTTATGTGGTTAGGTTGTCATTTTCCTGAGAGTCAACCTGAGAGGGGATTCATCTTTGTACGTATGCATTTTAGGCATTGATGTTAGTCATATTATTGCTACTCAATAGACATTTGTTGAATGAATGGATGGATTAAACTTTACAGTGTTCCTATCAGTGTACAGAAGATTTAGCATTTGCACTTCATCAAAATCTAATGAAATCTAAGTTTTAATGATAGAATCTGTACTATGGTTACAGGCACATAGAAGGAAGTCAAGAAAGTTAGGAGATTATAGCCATTATTGAGAGCAGGTAACAGATACACAACTTATTTTTTAAATTTTTTTTTAAAGAGAGAGAGATAAGAGAGAGAGAGAGAGAGAGAGAGAGAGAGAGAGAGAGAGAGAGAGAGAGAGAGAGAGAATTTTTTAAATATTTATTTTTCAGTTTTCAGTGGATACAACATCTTTATTTTATTTTTATGTGGTGCTGAGGATCGAACCCAGTGCCCCGTGTATGCCAGGCAAGCGCGTTACCGCTTGAGCCACATCCCCAGCCCAACAACTTATTTTTTTATTCCTACTCCCCTCTCCTTTTATTTTTGCCCAGATTAAGGCCTTCTCTTCCCTATAGTGTGTCCGTGTGTTTTTAAGGAAATGTTTTAAATCTTCATGTAAACCATAACAGAAGTTCTAGAGGCCTAACAATATCACATATCAGAAGAACTAGAAAATAAAATTCAACAGTCTCTTGTCCAAATCAGAAACTGAGATGGAGCTAGAGAAATCAAGTTACAAATTATCATACATGTGGGAACTTTAAAGGATTATGCCTTAATTCCTCCAATGCCAGCATATTTAGATATTTAGAAGGCTTTCAAATCCAAGTAACTATCAATGGCAAAGTGATAGAAACCATCACTGGCTCCAGAAAGAAGGAAACAAGAAAAAAATGATTCATATTTCTTCTTTTTAAAACTTATAATTGACAATCTCAATACTTCTAATAATCAGAAGGATCGGATTAATAAATTTCAAATCTGTGCCATATAACGTAGTGAGAATGGAGCAATAACAATAAAGCTTGCCAATAATGACATTTAAATTTGATGCTGACACAAGTCTAATACAGAATGATTTCCAGATTATCGTTACTCAACATATTTATCCTTTTTTTCATTTCACATCCTTATATTTAAATTTCACTTTGGTTCTCAAGGACCTGTGGTCAAATGGGCATAACAAAATGAAATCAACGTCATATATATTCAAAGTCACTTGAAGTGATGGGATCAATAACAGGACAGAGGACTAATATTCTCTCATGGCTTATTCTTATTCATGTATTTATTCATTCAATATTAATTCATCTAAGGCTCTTTTCCTGAATCCAGGATTATTAAAAAGATAAATCAAATATAAATCTGTCATTCAAAACATTTATAATTCTCATAGATAAACAGAACAGAGATAGTTATCAAAATATCATGCTCTTTTTATCCCTGGTTATAGACGCCCTACTTTTTTTTAAAATAGATGTATGATCATGTGAAATAAAGGCTACATTCTTTAGCTGCCTTGTTTGCTAGATATGGATATGTGATTCAATTCTGGCCAATGCAATATAAGTGGAAGTAGTGTATAAAATTTCACAATGGGTCCTTACTGTACAAAGATTTTTTTCCCTCCCTTCTTCTATGCTGTTTGGATTGAAGACAAAATGTTTCTGTTCTGAACAACCACCTTGGACATGAAGTTGGAGCCACATACTATGGAAGGCAAAGCAACAAGGTAGAAGAACCTAGGTTGGTAATCCATGGAGCACGAAAACACTCTTACCTGTCTTCTGGACCTCATTTATATGAAAGTGAAAAAAATTTTGTTTGACCTATTATTATTTTGAATAATTTAGTAATTTTCAGTTACACATAGCTGAGTTTACACCTAGCTAACACTGTGATATAAATTGCTTATTGAATGTGACAATGGCCATACAGAGAGACAATGCAATGTTGAAGTTACTTAGAAACTTAGAAAAGGAAGGTGTTAGTTCTGATTAGAAGAACCAAAAAGTCTGTATAGAGACAGTTACAGTTGAACCACAAAGGATTTGGACATGTGGAAATGAGTTGAGAAAAGTCCTATGTGGGATGTGGAAAGATACTTGTGGGAAATACACCTGGAAGAACAGTGTGTTGGTCAGCTTTCTATAACTATAATAAATTCTTGAGATGATTAACTTACAAAGAGAAAAGGTTATTTTGGTTCACAATTTCGAGATTGGATGGACTCATCACCTTGGGCCTCTGGTAGACATGTCACATGGCAACAGTGAGGAACAGGTGGCAGGAACTACTCACCTCATGGCCAGGAAGCAAAAAAACAAGATGAAGTGACCAGGGTCCCCTAGTCTCCTTCAAACTCATACCCACAATGACCTAAGGATCTCCCACTAGACCCTACCTCCTAAAGGTTCTACCATCTCCCAATAGTACTATTCTGGAGACCAAGCCTATAAAACATGACCTCTGGGAGACATCCATCCAACCATAGCAGGAAGCCGGGAGCCAGATTAGTGTATGGACTCGAATAGTGACATAAGAAGTTTCAGCTTTTCTCAATAGACAGTTGGAGTAACCAAAAGCTTTTTTTATATAATCAGTACTCTTTGGAAAGATTATTGAGATGTACTTTAATTACAGAACATATTTGGCCCTAGATAATAAGAATACTTGGTAATTATAGGATAGTTCGTTCCAACCTTTTCCACATGAGAGTACACTTAGTGGAATAATATTTGCATGTCACTCCAGATTAAATGGATGAGGCAGTTAAGCGCTGAAGGCCTAAATCTGCAAGGATTAATATGGCAGCACACCTATTACCTATTCCCTACTAGGCATGCAAGTTAGGAAGTACTGCATTTCATTATAAGATAGAGGATGTTTCTATTTAGACATATGTTAATAATTTAGGAATGGACTTGAATAAAATAAGAGATTATATTTTATTATTAGGGTTAGTACCTTTGATTTCTACATAAATCATGAAGAATATCATTCAATAAAATGACAGTGCAGATGGTGATGACATTAAAATGTATACCTCTTTCTCTAACTACACATACTATAAATATATATGCATATATGTTTTACATATGCATATTTATATATATACACATACATACACATTATATACACATTTATATCAAGAAGAAATGCAGGAATCATTCCAGGTTTGCCAAATATAATTTTGTAATCGTTTGTATAAACAATTAGACACATTTTGGAAATAGTTAATTTTCACAGTCCAGTGACTAATATCCTTACCCCCTACACTGATCACCGTATGGTTCTTTCCTATTTTCCTATGTTCCTTTTGCATATAAGGGAGTATGGAGACAGGGACAGACCCTTTGAGAGCCAAAGGCATGCAACTCCATAAATCAAAGCTCCTCATGACTTTGTCATACTGACCAGTCTCTTTCAGATTCAGATTTGATATCATTTATTAACAAAAGTTAAGAATTAGAATAACTAATATTTCTGGTCATAGGGGCACATACCTGTAATCACAGCAACTCAGGAGGATGGGGCAGAAGTATCACAAGTTTGAGGTCAGCCTCAGCAAGTTAGTGAGGCACTGTCCCAAAATAAAAAATAAAAAATAGCTGGGCATGTAACTCAGTGGTAGAGACCATGAATTCAATCCCTAATATCCACCCACCCACATATACACACAAAGAATGACTAACATGCAGAATTCCTATCATTGGTCACTGTGTACAAGCATTGTCTTAGTTCATATAACACTACAGGGAAGTAGGTACTATTATTATCTTTTTGTTGTTGTTGGTGGTGGTGGTAGTGGTGCTAGGGGTTGAACTCAGGGCCCTGTGAATGCTAGGCAAGCACTGTAGCAACGGAGCTATATTCCCAGCCCCATTAATTATCTTTGTTTAAAAGAAAATCTAACTTTAGGATAAAGTGTAAAAGCTTTTTACATTTTTCTTTTGCTAGAAATGAAAAAAGAACTGAAGTTTAGCAATTTTATGCTGTAATTGCTGGGAAGTTCTGCATATCCAATTGTGGGATCCCTTACAAAAAAATGATATACCTCAGCTGGACATGTTTAAAGGTAAGCAGTAAAAGGGAAGCCATACTTTTAATTAGGCAGCCTCAGTATTTTGGGATTTGATCATCTACTGAAATTCTAGCTTTGCTTATTTCCATCCTTGAGATGCAAAGAAACACAAATATTTTCCTTTTTATGGGATAGTTGTTTTTTTTTTTTTCCAATTAAATGAATGCCTTTAAACAATCTCAGAAAATCCAGGGTCCTGGATATACTTGATATTTCTGAAAACTAGTATATTCATGGAAAAATTATTCATACTAAATTCTATTCTGCTTGAAAGAAACAGCCTTGACATAGAATCATTGCCATGATTTAAGAGGATTATATTCTTCAAAAAAAAATTGACTTAAACGTTCATCTTTATCTATTCTTTTTTGCTTTATCCTATCAACTTAATGAAACCAAGAATGACAAGATACATGGAAAACCTGCATCTCAAGCTATGATTTTATTCCAAAAATCAAATCTATTTTTAACAGATACTGAAAGCCAAGGACTAATTTTTACACAAAATTATGCATTCATGAAAAAACTGTGAATGAATCTACTGCTTGTTAAAAGAACATAAGTAAGTGATGGAGTAAACTGCCACCTAGAGTTGAGAATTGAATTCAGTTCAATATATGATATAAAAATGTGCCTATCAGTCCAAGATTCTTAATGTCTCATATTTAACATGTATATAGAAGCCTTTTTACTATAGATTCCATTTAGTCCTTCATCTATATGGTGTTCATGTCTTTCTGGATTTGGAAGTTCTAAAAGAAAAAAGGTAGTTTTATAAATAAGGAAAAATAGGAGAATAAAGATAGGAGAATTACGATGTCATTTTCACTGACTGTGTTTATAAAAACAGTCCTTGGGAAAATATTTAATATATTAAAGTATGAAAACGATCCCCAAACAAATGGTGGAATTGGAATGTCTTATGTTATAAATTCCTGGAACAAAATATATTCAGCCCAACTCTTCCTGCTTTGCTTATATCCATCCTGAGGGTCAGAGGCTTCTTTGCATTTTAGGATCACTATCAAAATCTGCACGAACCATTCAGATTTAAATAAGTCATTTAGATCTGGAAAGCTGGTATTTCATTTCCTTAACTGGATTGCTCTAAAACCATATCCTTTTCTAAACCCCTTTTATGGCTATGGCACCCCAAATTTGTACCTAGCCACAAGTATGAAAAGGAATTGTACATCTTACCACTTGTGTGTAGCATGAACCAAGATATAGGGGTGTGTGTGTGTGTGTGTGTGTGTGTGTGTGTGTGTGTTTTAAGGTAGAGTCTGGCTTTTCTGGATCAAGCTGAGAGTGTATATGAGCTGGGAATTTTGAAGTGAGCTCTTCCTCCCCTCCTCCTCCTCCTCCCTCCCCTTCCTTCTCCTCCTCCCCCTGCCCCTCCTTCTCTCTTTTACTCTTCTCTCTTCTCTTTTTGGTCCTGGAAATTGAACCCAGGGGTGCTTTACCACTGAGCTAACCACAGTCCTTTTTATTTTGAGATAGAATCTAAGTTGCTGAGGGTCTTGCTAAGTTGCTGCAGCTAACCTTGGGATCCTGTTGCCTTGGTCTCCTGAGTCACTGGGATTACAGGTGTAAAACACTGAGCCTGGGAAGTAAGCTATTTCTAACACACTTCACCTACAAAATTCTGTGTTGTGTGTGTTTTTTGACTGTCCTTTTTCAATGCTGACCATGTACCTGGTTTATCATTAAAACTCTTGGTACATGGAAAATAGGTTGTTGACTTTTTTCTGCCTTGTAAAATGACCTACTTCTTTCTCCTACAACAGTACTTCCGCATTCTTATTATCCCCACCCACTTTCCCAGAACAATCTTATCCTCATTTTCTTTCACAAAATTCTCTTTCAACATTCCCCTCCCAGTCCCCTGAGGGCAAACCCGTGCTTAAGCCAGTTCTCCAAGTTTCCCTCCATCTCCTCTAGGTCTCAAGTGTCTTTGCATCTCTTATATCTTCCCCTATGAAGCAACTGCCTTCCACTGCTTCTTTCATCAACCAGAATGGAGATAAGCTAGGTTTCCTCCGTACTCAGTGAGGTGACTCTTGTTCTAAACTGGAAGATATGTTTCAAAATGATGTTGCCTATGTCAAGTTCTTCCTAACAATTTGAACACTACCTGTATGAAAGGCCTTACTCTACATGCTTTGCACAATGTATTACTTCATCTTTCAAAAATGTCCCTTGAGAGAAGTATCATTATTATTTCCGTTCTACAGATTAGGGAACCTATGCACAAAGAATTTAAGTAACTTGTCCAAAGGAACACAGTCAATGAGTGATTGACTAGAATTTGAAACCCAAAGTTAGGCTTGAGAGTCCACAGACTCAGTGACTAGGCTATACTGCTTCAGTACTTAACTTTTTTTTTTTTTTTTTTGCCTCAAAAAGTGACGTTTATTCAAAGAGGAAAAAAAAAATGACAAGATGTCCATCCCTTGGCTCCCTTCCCTCCTCCTTCCAGCTGTTCCTTAGCCCCCAGGATTGAACCCTGGCTGGAGCTAGGTAGCAGGACAGTCCCTTTCAGATGAGGTCAGCAACATTGAGGGGCATCTCTTCAATAGAGGCGTCGTAGAAGGTCTCGATGTCTCCAAGAGTCCTCTTGCCTTCTTTGTCAAGAGGTTAGTAGCCACACCCTTACAGCCCAAACTCCCACCTCAACCAATTCTGTGGATGTAGTTTTCCCTGTTGGTGGGAAGGTCATACTTGATGACTGAAGAAACCTGCTGCACAGCAATGCCTCTGGCCTATGTCAAGAAAGATGGCAAATTCAGCCTGTAAATTGAGGATTTGATCCATCCAATACTTCCATGCTAGCCATGAATTTCAAGGCATGAGGAAATCTAAACTTATGACGTGTTGAGAAGGACTTGAGCTCCCCTTATGCTGCTGCAGTAACAAAGTCCCATGGATCCAGGCAGTTCTGCCAAGTAACTGAAAAATGGTAGCAAGGATTTGGATCAGAAAGGCTGGGATTTGAATCCAGGCCCTACCACCTCTGTGACTATGTGTGGTTATGTTACAGAGCTGGAGCCTTTTGGGAAACCGAGGCAGCATGAAGACCCCTTTCAAGCCTTGATTCTTTAAATCAAGTCATGAAGATTTCAGACATGTCGCTCAGAGCAAGAGGAATGAGTTTACTAAAGGAAAAAGGAAAGGGGACACTTTCAAGGGAGAGAATGGGTTCTCTCAGAAAGGAGAGGGATAATGTGCCTCCCTTGCACTCCAGTTTTATTGGGAATCCCAGAGAAGTTTCCAGAGTCCACCTCTTGACTTTTGACTGACAATAAGATGACATCAGACTTTCAAGTATACACTGCCTGACAACTCTGGGTCACTCTGACCCATGCTGACTGGTTCTAATTGGCTTCTTAACCACAAATTCTTACAGATTTTATGGTTAGAAGGAATTATCCTTATCTCCCCGAATTTTGAGATCTGATCTACGAAGAGGCATGCAAAACTCTCCCTCTTCAGGGTAACTTGGGTTCCGCTTATCAGCATTATTCTCAGGTCTGCATTTTTCCTGAAGTTAATAGTTAGTTTGCTGAGGAATGTGACATAGCCTGTCCACGTAAGTAAGGGAGAACTGTAGGTAAATTGCTTCATGGAAAAGAAGACATGTGGGGGTCAGCACAGTGGGCCCATTTTACAGAATTATTCTCTTAATGTCATGTTCCCACTATTTACATCTGTCTGTCCCCTGACAGTTATTGACCTCTCAAGTTCCTCTTTATCCTTTAGACACTGTTATGATTCAAACCCAAAGTTAAATCTTTTAAAATTTCTTTTCCTTTCCATTCCCAAATATTTGTCTCTTTAAACCCAGTACTGTCTTTTGGCTACCTTCTGAGGTTCAGTGGTTGAGCCCCTCTGGATTCAATACCTGCATGTGCTTGCGCTCGCTCTCTCTCTCTCTCTCTCTCTCTCTCTCTCTCTCTCTCACACACACACACACACACACACACACACACACACACACACACCACAGAGTCCTTAAATATTAGTGAAAGGAAATCAATGATTAGGTTTTTCTTTAGATTTATTTCTATCTAAAGATTTAAAAACATTTTGTCTTTCATCAACCCATCTCCCAAGAAAGTTGTATTAGGTCTTCATGTTTGAGAAAGGCTTGAGATTTTCAGAGAAACTTTATTAACTGAACAACCTTTCTATGCAGCAAGTCAGCACTTTCGTCTTTCAGAGTAGGTAAACAGGACATAGAAAAGCAAAATAATAATTTACCTTATGTCATGAACTAGTTCATATTTGAATTGACTTCCTGTCTGACAGGCCAAGCAATGAAAAACAAAATATCAAAATACTAATTTGTATATTGTTACACATTAGTGAGTCATCAGTGTATCCTGTGCTTCATGAATATGACTTTGCATATCATGTTCCAACTGCCTGAGCCGACCTTCCTTCCCCAGCCCTCTTATTTTTTTAAGCTAATTTCTACTCATGTTTTATAATTTAACTCCTATGTATCCTCCTCTAAGAGCTTCTGAGAATCCTGGCCTTGTCTCTTTAGAGTTGCTATCCTCTTCATTGTTCACATAGCATTCTGTATCCCACGATGTATGTCTATCATAGGACTAACTAGACTCCATTGTGATGGACAATGGGTTCTCTGAGGAACAGAAAGCTTTCTTCTCTGTCTTTATATTCTCTAGGCATAGCACATGATATTTATTCAACAAATGCTTTTGCATGAAGAGTACATAAATGTATAACTACATCTGTATCTATCTATCTGTATCTGTACTAGTCAGGAGAAGAGGTGCCATGATAACAAAGACAGCCTAAGTTTGCCTCTCACTTCATACATATGTCCAACACAGGTCAGAAGAAAGCTCTACTCCAATAAATCAACCATGCAGGCTCACAAGACTCCACCATCTTGTGGTGATGCATTCTTTGAAGTAAGTACACTTCTAGAGTACCAAGGTACTAGGGAAAAAATGCAAAAGGAGTATATCCTGGAAATGAAATTTCCTATGTCAGTAGTTTCCATCCATATATCATTGACCAGAATTATTCATGACACCTAACACAAACAAGGCCTGTGATTCATATTTGATGTCCAGCACCCATGACTCTTCAATGACCTGCCTTTGGCTACTGGAGTACCTTTGCACAGAGCCTTAGTGCCTGGGACTTACCCCTAAATGGCTTTTAGTAATGACTGTTTTGTAAATAATTATTAGTTCATCTCCTTTGTCTGAGAAGTTGCTTACCCTCCATAATTCTGTAGAATCACATCAACGCCTAGCCTCTGTAGGGTTTTGGCCTGAAATTATGTTCTTTCTTGGCTTTATTTCATTCTCTTGTCTTGCTCCTATCACTTTCTGCTATAGTTTGGATCTGGAACATCCCCCAAAAGGTCAATTAAAGTCTTGGCCCACAGCTTGGTGCTATTAGGAGGTGGTAGAAACTTTAATAAGTGCATCCTAATGAGAAGTGATATGTCATTGAGGATGTTCCCTTGAAGAGGTTTGTCTTCTTTTTTCTCTCTCTCATTTCTGGCCATAAGATGACTAGACCTCTTCTGCCACACTCTTGTCATGATGTATTGTCTCACTCCAGGCCTAAAAGCCATGGGGCCAACAAATCATGAAACCTCCAAAACTGTGAGCCAAAATAAACCTTTCCCCTTTGGAAGTAGAATCAATCAATCAATCAATCTCTCTCTCTCTCTCTCTCTCTCTCTCTCTCTCTCTCTGTCTCTGTCTCTCTCTCTCTGGGGACTAAACCCAGCAGTGCTTAACCAATGACCCACAACACCAGCCCCTTGTTTATATTTTTTATTTTGAGACAGGGTCTTGCTAAGTTATTCAGGGCCTCACTAAGTTGCTGAGGCTGGCTTTGAACTTGCCATCCTCCTGCTTCAGCTTCAAAAGCCTTTGAGATTATAATTGTGTGTTATGGTGCCTGGACATCTCAAATATTTTTAATGGTAACAGGAAGCTGACTAATGTACTACTTTTCTAATTTTCCTTGAGACTACTTTCTTAATACATCATTTACATATACTTCTTAATTTAAGGACTGCATCTGGGGAACTTGACAAGACATTGCCACCTAACAAAAAGGTGGGCTGAGAAGCATAATGTATCAAGTTTCTACAAAGAGAGAACTGACACAGGTAAACTTTAGAATGTCTCTTACAACATAATGAAAAATAATTTTGTAATTAAGCTAAGGGTTACATATATGTATAAAAGCTATTGACTTTTAATACCTGCTCCTTTATGAAATTTTTTTGATATTAATCTTAGCATTGGTTATTTTCTGTGTCCGAAGTGTACCAATAGATAATATGTCATTAAATACAGTTTTCTTCCTTCTTTTCCAATCTTATACTTCTATTTATTTTTTTCTTGTATGATTGCACTAATATCTTCAGTCCTAATTCATTAATAGTGAAGGTAATAGGCATCCTTGCCTTTCCTGACTTTAGTGGGAATGCTTTTAGTGATTCTCTTTCTATATATTCAATATGTTATGGAAATGTGTATCCACTGGTAGAGCTTTTAAAATACCTGTATCTATGAATCTAGGACTATGTGCAGAGTGGGACTTGAGCATCTGTTTTATAAAACATTTCAGAAGGTTTTTAAGGTAAATTCTCACAGCATAACATGTAAGTAAATTAATCTACTGCATAAACATTTATTGGGTCATATTTTGTATAGGACCTGTGTATATGAAGACAGCCTTCTCAACTCAAGGAACTCAGTTTAGCAGTGGGGAAACACCTACAAAGTAATGATGTATAAAGTATAATCAATATAGTGTAGACAGTGTTTCATCACTAGTATCTTTGCTCCAAATTGTATTTCTGTAGAGTTTACAAAGATTTCCTTTTTTAGTTAGAGCATTGTAGTTATAAGATTTATTCTTTTTAAAATAATTCAAAATTGAATTATCACCAATAGCTTCTACTTAAAATATTATGGTGTGTTATAGAAATTCTCAATTTCCTGCCCTTCTCTCTCCTCATCGTATGTGTTATTTTCAAATTGTGGCATATTGACTTCGGCACATTATCTAATTCACATGCACAAGGCTCTGGGTTCGATCCCCAGCACCAAAAAACAAAACATAATTATGTTACGATCAAAGTCCAATCAGTTGTCTGTTAAGCAAAGTTATATAGATAAGTGTTTCTGAAAGCAGAGTAATTCTCTTAACTTTTGTTAAAGGATTTATACTAATATTTTTAATGGTTTATACCTGCCCCAAAACTGAGTCTAAGACCTATATTCCTCCTCTCAGTGTCTATTCTTTTTATAATTTCTCACGTGCTTTCAAAATTTTAGGAGGATAGAAAAGATTGTCCTAATGTTTGGAGTTAATGCTAGAACTTGTTGAAGAAGAGATGAGATTTTTTTAACCTAAAATGAGCTGTAGAATATTTTTAAAATTTGATACACTGGGATAACTGGCCTCCTTTGTAAGTCAGCTTAAACTTGTACAGCATTTGGCTCTCAAGCCTTGCAGTCTCTTCTTTCTGTCTCTGGGGTCTGAAGTACCTTCAGTTGAGAGTTGCCTAAGAATCTGAAAAGGCAGAGAGGTCAAAATAAGGCACAAAAGAGCACGAGGTTGATGCTTAGAACTAATTCTAGATACTGTACTTCAGGCATCTGAAAGATGTAAAGAGTTTAAGATTTGATTTTCTGTCTTTCTTTTTAGAGTACTGAGTCCAGCTTATAATAAATTGAACAGAAGTAAAAATCCAGGGTTATTAATTTGACTGGGTTATAATTTTGCAGAAATAAGCTCATCAATGAAAAAGATAGAACCTAGGTAGTAGGTAGAAATAGCCCAGTAAAGGACAATTTAAGAGTTCTCTAGCAGAAATTGTTTATATTGCCTTTTAAATACTCCATGTGCACAGCACACAGAAAAAATGATTTAAACAAGTGCTATGCTCAGTTTTATAATATATTTAGTTTAAGATGAGTTATTACTTTTGACATCACTGTAAGGCATCTTATAAAGTAAGATAAAAAATAGAAATAATTTCAATAAGTAGAAAGAATTACAAGTTATGTATTTTTTCCCCAATCAGATCTCTCTGGGCTTAACTTTTCCTTCTTGAAGCTGAACACCTGAGACCATGTTGATTTTGCATTTTTGTTACAATACAGGGTCATGGAAATTTGAGTTCTGTCATCAGAAACTCAGGGGCCTATTTATTAATCTTATTTACCCCAACCTTTCTTTAGCTGCTGCTGCTGCCCCTGCTCCTTCTTTATTTCTTCTTCTTCTTCCCTCCCACTCTCAAAAAAGATGTCAAAATATTGCTTCAGTTTGGTGAGCAGGGCCCTCATGACTTTCTGTGTCAGGCTTACCTATCAACCTATCTGAACATGTTTGGATTTATATAGCTAATAGGACAAGAGTTATTTGTGAAGACAAATATAGAGTCCAAAAATACAATTAGTTATAAATTACAATCTTAGAACTGAGGATAGAATTTATTTCCTTGTATTGATTAACCATTTTCAACGGGAAATTTAATTGCTTATATGACTGAGAAACATTAATTTGCAACTAATATTACAAGTTTAAATGTAGCAAATTTATTCTTAAAATGATCTTGTTAACTTCACAACTTTAGCTTCTAAGCTCTTATCACTAGATTTACTCATTAATCTGATCTAAATGTGTTCATACACGTAAGTGTTAAGCACTGCTTATTTACTTCAGCCTTGATAGGATATTTATAATGTCTACTGGCTCTGATGAGAAAGTTATTTATTTTCTAAAAACTTAAATATACCACATTTTAATTTTAAACCAAATTTTGTTTCAAAGAAACCACTATATTATTTTATTGTGAACTAAGTAGATGGAAAGTGAACTAAGACAGTGAACTAAGTCCATTGACTACACAAAGCAGTGCCTACAGGAAGAGTGTTATATTTTTAAGGAGATGTAAATCATTTCTTTTTAGAGCAATAGGTACAATCAACCAAAACTCTTACAAAGACTGACATAATATTGCTTCAGTCAGGTGAGAAGGGCCTGCAAAGCCTCCTGTGTCATGCTTATCCAAGCAATAAATTACTTTTTTAGACAAAAACCATCCTCTAAAATTGCTTTAGCTTTTTTTGAAGTAAAAGTACTGAATGTGTAGTATTGGAAACACTTTATTTTGCTTTTCATCAAGTGCAATTATTTTCCATTTGATAGTGGAAAATAATGATATTTTCCACATCACAAAAGAACGAGATAGATTTCTTACATTTTAGTGTTTTCTCATTCATATTGAGTCCAGTTTTAATTTGTCCCAAATAAAGATTCTTCCCACTCTATAATTTAATTTCATTGGCCTCTTAACCTAGAAATCTTTCTGAAAAAATAGTCCTAAAATATCTGAGAAATAGTTCCATATTTAAGTTTAATACCTGATATTATTTCCTTGAAAGATATTTCTAAAGATACATGTGATTTAAAAGTTTTGATAGAATGCTAATACTAACTTCTCATTAGATGTTCATCTTCCTTGAAATTTCATAAGCTAAGTGAATAACAAGTGCTTCCCATTTTAGTCTCTCTTGAGAAAAATATGCTAACAATATCACACATATACAAATAGACTAGTATGTGAAAAAAAAGTAGCAAGAAAGAAATTAAATGAAAATTAAGTGCCTTTGGGGATTAAAACTCTTAGGAAGTCTTGAAATCTAGGTTAAAAACATCAGGCAAAGATAGACTCAAATTCATAGTCAGTTGTATGTAACTACCACTAGGTTGGTGTAGTGTATGCTGAACAAATTCTGACATATAAAACTATTTATTTAGCTTATTTTGATTCACATTAACTTTAGCCAGATTTTGTAGGCTTATAGGTCATTTTGTGAATCTGAGGAAAACTGGGAACCCTAGTCCCAGGGAGAAAATGCACTTACAATCACAAATTTTGCATATAATTTCAAGAAGTTTTCAGTCTCATTGAAGCCTGTTTGTCCATTAACTGCATAGAGTTTTATGTTAGCCAATATGTTGCAAATAAGAGAAAAATAACTCATGTTATCTTAGGCAAAGATGAATATCTTAGCCCTTGAGACTGGGAAGACAGTGAACTAAGTCCACTGATTACACAAAGCAGTGCCTACAAGAAGAGCTGGATCTGCAGACTTTCAATACCACCAGAAGGGGGTAAATTATATATGTGTGTATATATATTTATTTGTTCTGATTAGTTATACATAACAGCAGAATTCATTTTGACATATATTTTGTGTGTGTATATGTGTATGTGTATTTTTTTTTTTTTTTTGGTATTGCGGATTGAACTAAGGGGTGCTTATCCACTGAGCAACATCCCCAACCCTTTTATTTTTTACTTTATCAACTTGCTAAGTTGCTTAGGGCCTCATTAAACTGCTGAGTCTAACTTTGAACTCTTGATCCTCTTGCCTCAGCCTCCCAAGTTGCTGGAATTACAGGTGCACACCACACTGCCTTCTCTGCTGCTCATTTCTGCTTGCCTTCACTTTTGTTGGCATAGGAATTTGATTTTCTTCTTCAGAGATAACCTTTTTCTGGTATGAGAAACATACCCACCAGCAAATGGTAGAGAAAACCATGGTAGAGAAACATACCCACCAGCAAATCCTGCTTAGCAAACCTAGGAAAAACAGCTTTCCTGACATGTATATATCAAATCCAAAGGATTCTTTCTCTCTGCTTAGGTCACTTTCTATCTACCAGTCACTGTGGGTCTCATTCACCATATCTATTTCATGGCCACATTTGTGGCAAGAAAGTAAACAAGGCAGAGTCTGTTAGTAGAAGGAAGAAGATGGAATACCTTAAATACTACAAAGCAACATACAGAGACTCCTGAATTATTATCTCTAAGGCAATAGAGATAATAAAAAGGAATTAAATTTCTCAGCCTTTACTAAGAACTATTTCAAGTCATAATCAATTGTCAGAGAGAGGAGAATGGAATAAGTTGGCACCTGATGGATAAACTGAGGCTGTGTGAATGAGTCTGAGTGTCAGTGCTGTTGGTAAATTGGCTCTCTGGGAAAAAAATGTCTGCATAAATTAATGAGTACCTATACACTTTAAAAACATTTTACTGATACAAAGAATAAGTAGCACACAATTTATAAAAATATTATGTACTATGCATATAAATATGTTTATGATTTCCATATAGCCAATTGATTCTTCTCTAATAATTTTGCTGTCTTTTGCTGAACTCTTGTGGGACTCCCTCTTCAAATGTGGTTGTAACTGACAAGTGTTTGATGAAGATTAGGGTTGAATGACATTTTCCTTTTCATTAACAAATAAGATGTAAGGACTTTACTTATTTGTATTTTGTTTTTATTTTTTGTGGTACTGAGGATTGAACCCAGGGATGCTCTATCACTGAGCTAACACTCCCAGCCCTTTTTAATTTTTATTTTGAGGCAGGGTCTCACTAATCTGCCCAACCAGGCCCCAAGTTTGGGAACCTCCTGCCTCAGTTTCTCAAGTCACTGGGATTAGAGGTGTGTGCCACCATGTCTGGCCTAATTTTTCAATGATGTGAGCAACTTTTTTTTTTTTTTGCTGAATTGAATAATAACTTTGAGTATTTGAAGGATAGTTCCTCAATATTTCTGTTATTTACAACATACACAATAGTTGCAATAACTTTTATGTTTACCATGAATTTTTTTTGTCACTTTCTTAACTCTAGAAAATGAATGAAACAGCAATTCAAGCCTTGGTTAGTGGTATTTCCTAATTTATGTGGTATGAATATTCTCAAATGCAGTTGTCTTTTTTTGGGTCTGCATTTCTTTTTCTTATTTATTTATTTATTTATTTATTGCATTACAATTCTTAATACACCTTTGTACCACAATTTATCATATCTCTGATTGTATATAAGGTGAATTTGGTGTCAACATACCTTATATAAATGTAGTTGTCTTTATGCTACCACTAGGATATCACGGAAGACAGGAATTGGGAGGAGATGTGTACCAGCATCCAGTATCTTCACCATACAATAGATTTAAATGACCTCAAAGTCATACATAATACTAAATAATAGTAAAACAATTAGGAAGTGTTTTTTTGAGTGTTTATTACTTTTGTCATATATATATATATAATTTCATTGTAAATTTATATAATTTTTAATTATGGCTGTGTTGGAAAATAGTGTACCAAAATTCCAGAAATTTTAGCATTTACCCTCTGAGACAGTTCAAACCAGTCCAGCATATCATTTGTATGATTGCAAGATAATGTTAGTCAAGAGACCCCTGTTTGAAGTTTTAAATTTTTTTTAATAGAGCTGAGATGTAAAATGAAGGCTCTGCTTAGCCTTCAAATTTTTATCTGAGACAATATACTCCACAACTATATGTAGGTAGATAGCTAGTGTCAGATACACTCAAATTTGAATGGCTTTACTTTTTTTAATTTGTTTTAATTAGTTACACATGACAGTACAATGATCTTGACATATCATATGTTTGAATCAGATGGGATATATAATATCTCATTTTTCTGAGTATACAGGTTGAAGAATCACATTGGTCATGCATTCACATATATACACACAGTAATAATAATAGTTTTACTTTATGATTAGATGTGTTTTAGATTATCCACCAGTTTGGATTTTCCAAATCCATTTTCTTTCTCTCTTTTTTTAAAAAATATTTTTGTTTTAGTTGTAGTTGGACTCAATACCTCCATTTTATTTATTTTTATGTGGTGCTGAGGATCAAACCCAGTGCCTTTCATGTGCTAGATGGGCGCTCTACCACTGAGCTACAACCCTAGCCCCAATTTTCTCTCTTATTATAGTGCAAATGATTGAGAAGGTATTTTCTCATATAACCCCAAAATTTAATTCCCATACTTTTATAGTTTAACTAGAAAAGGAAGGAAAAGCAGAATCTCTGAAAGTGTTTTCTGCTTCTTCACTGGTGTGTGTGATTAAAATCAAACTTCCATTTCCTCATATTATGAACTCTATCAGAATTTTTTTCACACTTGAATAATCTTTTAAAAAACTGTACTAGACAAAGTGTGACAATGAACATTAGAAATATGCTCAGATATACTGGCATCATTTAGTGGGTATGATTTTGCTAAGATATGATTAAAGGAAAATAATGGTGATAAATGCTTGATACTTTACTTTTATGCATTTAGCATTGAATACAGAAGTGCCATCATCATTTTTTTAAAAAAATTTTAGTACCAGGGATTGAACCATGGGGCACTCAACCACTGAGCCAGATCTCCAGCCTTTTTTTTTCTTAAAAAAAAAAATCATTCAGAGACAGGGTCTTGCTAAGTTACTGAGGCTGGCTTTGAACTTGAGATTCTTCTGCCTCAGCCTCCTGAGCCACCGGGATTATAGGAATGTGCCACTGCACCTGGCTATAATTGTCTTTTTAGTGATTTTTCTGCAACTCAAACTCTCAGGTGCTTTAAGCAACCAAAGAAATGGATAACTGAGATTAATTGATGAATTAAGTCGGAAACCTGAGAGTAATTGTGTTCTTTAGTAATTATTTTATCTTTTATGTTCAATATAGATGTGTTGCTTTTAAACAATGTGCAACTGTAAAACCTACCAGTTTTCTAGTATTTATTTTAAACTTGACTTTATTTCTTAAAATCAGCAAAAAAGGCAAAGCTGTATAATTATGAGACACATTGTATCAAAATGTTTCTAAGCAATTGATTAAAAATAAAAGTGATAATGAAGCTAATAAGATAAACTGAAGTTTAGGAGAAAAAGTTATTAGACATGAGTGAAAATAAATTTATATTAGTAGTCTGGAATATCAAAAATGGAAGATTTTGCAAATCAGCTCTGGATTTAACTTCTCATACATGTCTATGTACTGTAACAAAATAGGGCTGCTGATGAAGTTAGTATAAAATTGCATCATTTGATTTGTTCTTCATGGTAGTAAGAGTTCACAAGATACCTCTTTTTCTGCTCTTGTGGGATTTGGAAGCATCCTGAGCCCATGATCATGAAGGATATTTAGGTACTAGAAACCAGCCTCAGGAGAAACATGATGGATTCATCAATGATAGAATTATCAATGTCAGAACTAGGTGAGAAGAGAGAGATGAAATTGATCTAGATAAGCAGAAAAGCATAGGCTCCTGGGGGTGGGGGAAATGAAGGAGAATAGAACCAACAAAACCCAAGTCTGGTACCCCATTCAGAAAAGAAGGCAAAATGCAAGAAATAAACTCCATACCCTAAGATAACCGTATAGTCACAGCATGAGGCAGAGGCTGATGGAAACAAGGCAGGCATATACCAATCATAGTGATGTCAATGATAAACAGGCCTCAAGTGGATTTTGTGAGACTAGATGAATGTATAATGTCATGTCAATGAGAAAAAAAATCAGTAAATATGTGAGATTGGCAGAGGTGAAGTTTGTTTATACTGGAGTAGAACTACAGTTATATTTCTGCAAATTAGCAAAAGAAATTAGATAAAACTCTACTGGTTTCATACTTTTATCTCTTCTTATATAAGAGGGGAGGAAGTAGTTAAAACTGGAGATCTAAACTAGTTATGCAACTCTACCTCAATAGGCAAGAAATGCAGTCTACTTCACTGCACAGAAGGAAACTGAAATGATTAGGTAAGATAGCATCATCATGCCATCGAGTGACCTAGGGAGCTAATGGCTCATAGGTTCCAAAGACAAAAATGAAATTTGGAACATAGAAATTTGATTATATTTTCACAGTATAGAGTTTCTGTGTAACCAAAATTTCTGATATAACCATAAAGTGAATGAATTATCCAGAGGAATGGATATAACTTTAAAATAAAGGCACCTGTTTTAAGAAGTCAACAATCTTTCACAGATTACTATAACCCAATTAAGACCATAATAATATAGGATGTTATTTCAGGGTAGCGAAATTGCATTAAAAATAATTCTGTAATTTCTGTTTTAAGGTTATGATAGAATGGCCACTTTCATCATGCATTTTTAAGCACAGTGTAAATCATAGTAATATTTTGCAATATGTTGTCTGTGATATTTCCCCATAAATTTCCTGCCCTAAGTAAAAAAAATACTATAATAATAGAAAGATGAAGAACAAGGTTTGTGTTATAATTCTATGATCATAGGATTTGAAGGGAAACCTAGATCTCATCTATTTCTCTTTCCTTTTTTGGAGACTAAATTATTCAGGCAAAAATGCAAAGAGCATAAATATCCTCTTTGGACCTCCTAACAACTAGATGGGAAATGAAAATAAATTTTCTTGATGAGTTCCATAACCCTGCAATCTTTACATTTCAATAGTTGGCCCATTTAAGGTTAAATGAATAAAATAATGTGCAAATAAATGAACAAATTCCATGATTTTTTAAAAAGGACTCTCTGATAAATAGTCAATCATGCACCTCTACCCAGAAGGCAGACATTTCCCTTGTAGAAACATGGAAAAAAATGGATTCCTTCATTCATCCTTCTGCTACTCCTACCAATAAAAACAAACACATCCCATTCAAAGCAGAACATTTAGCTCTCTGTTAGCAACAGAAAGAACACTTCCCCAGCAACAGGAAAACCCGAAAAGGACATCTATTTTTAAAAATAAAATGTGAAGCCCTCAGCATTTTGCTGATTTAGTGAACAAGACAGAGAATAAATCTTATCCATCCAAATTAGGTGAATGGCCTATGGATTTTAAGAACAAATAGCCTGATTTTACATACCTTTTATTTGATTATTTGCTTTGTTTTTATACACCAGATCTTTTCCTGACATTTCTGCTGATTTCTCTGTTTATGGTTATTTGCACATATGGCCATTATAAGGCAGGAGGTGTCTCATTTTAAGTGGAAAGGTGGTAATTCAAGGAGTTCATTACCATATGAAAAATAGTTCATAGCCGTCTGTGCCACTGCTCAGTAGCAAGGTTTTGTAAAAGGAGGTGGTAAATATGCTTGAAGAAAAGTGATAGGAAAATGAACTGCAACTTTCTTATTATTGTTACATATCACAGTTTTAAAACAGAAAGAAACCTAAAGAAGCATTTGATTTTGAGCCCTGGCATTGTTCAATGATTAAAATAACAACCTACTTTATTTTATGTGTGTGTGTGTGCGTGTGTGTGTGTTTTACACATATAAGTGTTAATATGTGTCATATATGTTGGATCTTCTAAATTTACAGTTAAAAAAAATGGAAGCTCAACAAATGATGAATTTTCACTTCAAAGATTTAATCCTATTTAATAGCAAAGGCAGGGTCACAAAGCAAATCTTCTCAGGTTTCTATTCTTTTCATTCCCCAGCCAATATTATGAGCCATAGATGTGATATCTCTTCCATTCAGTTGTGTGTACAATTAGTACAGTTTCCAATTTAACATTTTCATTGAAAACAAAAACATCACATAGGCAAGGGTGAGGACATGCCAAATTAACTTTGTTGCAACTAATGCATTACTATTTAAAAACAATAGTACTTTTTAGAATATGCTTATTTTCTCTTTTTAACTTAGTTGTTAAGCTAGTTAAATAGGAAGCAATATATTATTTGATTTTACCCTTTGTAAAAATGGAACTAGCTGAGGTAAGCCTTAAATATGGAGATGTATTATACGAGCTTGTTTTATGAGTAGATTGCTTTTCTCATTTCCTCCTTTGGCTGAAGGCAAAAACAAGAAGACAAAGGCTAATAACAATACTTAGCATGTCAGATTAAGGACAGAGATGGTCGAAACGTTTTAGTCTTTAGTTTAATGTATATACTTAAAGATGTAGTATACACATAATTCTGAATTACACACACACACACACACATACAAACAGAGTCAAATAAGCTCATTCAATAAAATCATAAGGTGCTTCGGTCTACAGATAAAAATGTGAAAGCAATTGCTATGCACTTTACGATTTGGGCTGGTGAAACAATTCTCTATGGTATTATAATGGTGGATAGGTGACATTATGCATTTGTCAAAAAGAGTAAAGCAACTTATGCAAATAAAAAATCAAATCATTTAGGAAGTAGGCAGATCTCAGGAAACAATGAAGTTGACAAGACAATCTAACTGTATTATAAATGTATCAAATAACCTTACTGAAGGGATTGGGGAAGAGGTGCCCAACTCAGTAACTCTGGAAATGACTAAAGTCTGTAAGATTAAAAACAAAAGTAACTATGTGGGAACTGAGCTTACAGTTGATAAATCTGTTTCCCATGAGGGTATGGGCTAACAATTCTGATACTGCTATACATGTGCATTGAAATGAAACAAGTAAATGGAGATGGCAGGAGCCAGATTTGTCACTGATAAAGTAAGAATTATAGATAAGGGGAGGAAGTAGAATGATTGTTTTGGTAAATGGAATTAAGTTGGAGACATCACTATATACTAATATTTAGCTTAATATAGAATGTTACATACAAAAATATACACTAATCCATGTATATACACCTATATGTATATATAGGTACATGGATTAGTGTATACCTATATATTATCCTTGCTTTGTCAGCTACAAAGGCTTACAAGAAATGACACCTCAAGCGGCAAGTAAAATTTCTATCCTGGTTTCTAATATCATTCTCCAATAAAAGGAACCAGGGTTTCTTAGAGAAATAGTTGATTCTAGACTTGGGGCATGATAATTCTGGAATATTTTATATCTATTAGAAAATAAAGAAGTGCTTAAGAATGAAAATAAATGGCTCCATATTGATTGGAGTTTGTTAGAGGGACACAGGACATCTGAAAAAGTTCTAGTGACCAAAGCTGGGACAATTTGAATAATAAAATAAACTGGTATTGAATTTTAACCTAAAGTTAAGATAAATACCCATGTGTTCATGTTTATATAAATCATTAAATAACAGAAAAGAGGCAAATCTCCAATGGAAAATAATTTCAAATAATTTATTTGTATACTCTACCCTCAAAAGGAACATAAATTCCCATTCTCTAAGTGTGGGCCACACAGAGTGTCTTCTTTTCAAGGAGTATAGTAAGAAAAGTGGAGAAAAGAGTAATTTCACAGTGTAGAAACTTGACAAACATTACTTCAGGTGATAAAAGCTCAATACCATCATTGATAGCTTGTATCTTTTACAGGTTACCTAGGATAAGTGACTAAAGCTCTCAAGGTCTGTAAGTGTATGATAAGATCTACTGTGATGACCTTTTCCAAATATTAGATATAATACATTCAAATTCTTGCTACAATCTGGCCCATAATTAAGTATCCATAATAAAGAATTGTTTGTAATGTGCTTTCAATCTACTTTTTTATTTTTTTGTGGTTTAAAACAGTATTTGCTTTTAAGAACTATCATCTGGGGTACCATAACCTGGTAATACATATGAAATATACCATAGACTTTTAAGTATTTGTAATATTGTCCTTTTTATTTAGCTCTTTGTATCATTGTAGAACTGTTATTGAAGAGACTTGTGAACATTGTAATTTTATAATGGCTGCATCTGCTGTTAGCAGAGCTGTATATTATTTCTGCCTGATTGTTGGTCTTGAGTTGGCCCAGTATTTTCTCAAACTGTACCAAGCAAGAAAAAAATACCCATGCTGGGCTGTTTGAAGGTAGACTTCAGAGCACTCTTAAGTGCTCTGGAATTTCTGTTTAATATTGTTCTATAAAAGCTGCTATTGGGATAGTCTGCTCTTGTCTGTACCTTGACTACAGTCTCCTGTTTCCAATGCATTATTTCAATGTCGATTTGCTGGCTTTGACCCTGTACTTTGTTAATGAATATATGGCAGTTATTAATGTTCAGTAGAGATGGTGGATCATGCTAATAATAAGAAACTGGAGCTGATAAAATGTTTAAATAAAATATAATGTATTATATATTTCAAATTAGCTAGAGGATTTGTAATTATTTTACTACAAAGTAATAAATATTTTGAGATGATGGCTATGCTGATTATCCTGATTTGATCATCACACTATGTATATACATATTGAAACATCACATTGTACACTCTAAATTTGTACAATTATATCAGTTAAAAATAAAACTAGCCAGGCATGGTGGTGCACACCTGTAATCCTAGCGGTTTGGGAGACAGAAGCAGGAAAATTCAAAGTTCAAAGCCAGCCTCAGCAACTTAGTGAGGCTGTCTTTCAATGAAACAAAACAAAACAAAACAAAAACACACACACACACACACAAAAAAAAAAAAAAACCCAAAAAAAAACAAAAAAAGGAAAAAGGGCTGGGACGTAGCTCAGTGGTTAAGTGCCTTTGGCTTTAATCCCAAGGACCAAACAATCACACACTAAAAAAAAAGTTGTTACCAAAATATTTAAATGTGACAACTGTTCGATAGGTCAAATTTGTTTAGGTAGTTAATGCTGTACATTTCCAGTTTCTCAAAAAGAAATTAGAGGCAATTTGTGACAATCTGAATATGTAGAAAAAATTGTTTTGTCTCACACTAAAAATGGACAACCTGGATATTCTGTTTGCTTGGAGGTTTAAAAATCACTGGCAGTGGACTGTTTCAAAGCATTTCACACTTGATTTTTGCTTCTTTTTGTCCTCTTTTCTTTTGCTAGACTGATTGGATATTGCTGTTGGGAAATCTAACTTCTTTCAATAACAACCACAGAAGCATCCTTATCATGTGCTTCTTAAGATAGTTTTGTTTTAAATTTCTTATTGATAACTAAAATACCCAGCATCTCAGATCTTCCTGTTCCACATTTCCTTTGTAATAACTGATATGAATAGGATGTTTTTAAGACCACATGGAATGAAACTGCAATCTGTATCAAATTAGGTGCTTACTTTGTTTTTTAAAATGCTAGCTGCTTCTGTAAGCATTCTTTTCCAACTATATAAGTCAATTTCCACAATTATGAAATAGCATACCTATTCACTTTGTTTCCTTTGCTAGCATACCTATTCACTTTGTTTCCTTTGCTAGAAAATTAACTTTGACTCATCCCCAACAGTATTTGTTTAAGAAGGTGGAGGGAAAGGCATAGCTCACAATTCTGTCACAAGCTTTCTTCTTAGTATTCTAGTGGCAGTATAACTTAAGTAATTTACTCTTTCAACATAAAGGATTGTTTCTAATTAGTTTTAACTAGCCTTTTCCATGGTGTCTTAGGAAATGATTCAGGCATCAATTTAAAATATATTTATTGAGCATCTACTCTGTGTCACACACCATCCTATTTTAGGTACTAACGAAATATCACTGAACAAAACAGAAAGACATGGTCTCATGGAGCTTATGATCTAGTGGAAGACAGATAATAAGAAAAATAGTAATTTGTTAGGTGTAACTACTATGAAAAAACTGAAGCAAAGAAGGGAAGCTGTTAGGGGAGAGGCAATGTTTTAAATGGAATGGTAGGGTAGGTTTCTTGGATGATATTGGTGGAAAGATTTTTCCAAATAGAGATAATAGGTACATATGCTCCAGGATTGAGATTGCCTTGTTGTTATATAAGATCAGGGAGCAGGCCTGTGTAGCTGGAACAAATTGTTTAGCAGAAATAAGGGCAGAGGTAGAAATAGGGGTAGGACTAGGAAGGTTAGCTAGTATAGGTTTTAAGGTCACAGGACTCTGGATGAGAAAATTGGGAAGGTATTGAATAGCTGGCAATTTTAGCTTGCTCTTAGTTCTACAAACTTCTGAATATTAAAAGTATAACCATGTCATATCACAAGTTGCTACAAACCTCAAGTTGTGCCCAAACCTAATTTACCATTCTTAAAACAAGTGAAAATGCCTTACTTCTGAAAAGGGAAAGAGATGTAGAGAATAAGATTGAATACTAAGGCCAGATACCTAAATTACAGCTTTAATTCTCTAGTTGGGATCTTAAACATTAATGAGCCTTCTTCTCTGTTTTCTTATTTACAGGTTGGAAGAGTATCTTTTTCCAGGGTTCTTGTTATCTCTAGTATGTCTTGGTTTCCCATAATACCTCAGTCCAGGCTGTATTTTCCAATCTTATTTCCTATTTATGGCTTGCTCTTTCTATACCAATAATATATTTTACTGTATTACACAGTTCAGAATTTTCCTGACCCAGCAACGTGGAAATGATGTATAAAGTATAGATTAAACAACAAAAACTACTTCGCTAGAATTCTCGTAAAATGGAACAAAATCAGGGTTTTCTTGGTTTTCTGTTTGACTGCTTGAATGAACCATTTTGTTTTCTTGGTGGGGACAAAATATAGTACAAGGTTTGTAATGCCTTTACTCACTGTTCTGAGAATTTAAGAGGAACGGATTAAGTAAATTACACTTAGCACAACAGTATTATTGGTAAGTGGAGGGAAAAGATTTCAGTACTGGGAAAGAAGAAACTAAGGGTCTTAGTTTTTCAGATGCCTTTATACCCCTTATAAGAATGAGATTGAAGTGTTCTGCATATTAAATCTGAAAATTTTCTTGTCAATTTCTTTGGAAACTGATTTCTAACATAAAATATGGCACACGTTAACAGTACGTTCGAGTAAAGGACTTCATTACAATTCAGGAAGAAGTGAGCGCTTCTACAAACTTTATCCCACTTTAGCGACAGACTGCCTAAGGTGTCAGTCTCAGGGGTTTCTATGCACACGGAGTTCCAGAGTATAGACCCATTTAAACTGAAAGTGTATAGAATGACATATGAAATTTGCTCACTCGGAAACACGAAAACATTGTATAAAGATAAAGCAATAAAGCAGTTAAAGGAAAAACCCGCTTTAGATATATGTTAAAGATCTCCTACTTGAAGAAAACCAAGCTCTTCTGATTACGCAAGGTGCTGTCCAATCACCAAATCCCCAAGAGCAAAGCTAAAGCCGATATGCCCATATCACATCTACAACCTGTAGCGCACCCTTGTAAAGAACTCACTGGGGACTGATAGAGACAAAGGAAAGTTTGTCAAAGTTTTGGAGAAAGGAACGGCGCGGGGAGCGTTTCAGACTACACTTTAAGCCCAGGCAGTGAAGGAAGCCGACTACCCCAACTTGTTCTTCGATCGCCGCTGGGCCAGGAGATGCGAGATGGAAGTTTTTCTACAGGAAATCAGTCTCCCGGTCCCCGTGACGCTGGAGATTCGCAGGGCCATCAGTCAAAGTCTGGGCTTCTGCCATTCTCGCTCCTCCCCAGGGCTGGCCAACTCAGGCGTTTGGGGAAGGACGAACGAACTCCGCGGACAAGCATTCCAGATTCCCAGCGACCCCGAGGCAGGGGTTTCTCTCCACTCGCAGCAATCCCGAATTGCCCGGGGCACCTAGCCCGGGAAACTTCGCAGCCGGCGGCAAGGGGACGACCCCGCGCCCGCCTCCATTCCTCCGCGCGCCGGCGCTATGGAGACGGTCACGAGACGCCGGCGGCTCCTGCGCCCGCCAATGGGAGCGCACGTCGCGGGGAGACGCGGACGTCGCTCTTCCAAGATGGCGGCGCGTCCGTCGCGAGCAGCCGGGCCGGGGGGAAGCCAGCGAAGCCGAGTAAAGCCGCCGCCTGGGAGAGGACTGAAGGAGCAGTTGCCGCCGTTGGCGGCTGCCCGAGCAGTTTTCGCTACTGCTACGGCTGTTGCCATGCGGCGAGGCTAGGGAGGACCTCACTTCCCCGGGGTGTAATAATGTTAACAGAGGTAAGCTGCGACGGCGGCCAGTGTTTACCTGTGAAATGGGGAAGGGGCCGGCGCCAGTCCATCAGGGAACATTTCTCTGGCCGGTGGGCCCGATCCCCCGCCGGGGGCCTGAGGAGCTGCGGGGATCCTACAAGTGCCCCCAGAGTAGAAGCTGTGCTGACTCAACAGAGTCCCACTACCTTCGGCTGCCGGTGCCTCGCCTTTCGCAATTGCCACTTGCCAAGTCTCCCCTGGCACTGGGCTCCCGCCTGCTGTCGCTACGTCCTAACTAATCGCTCCCTTCATGGTGTCCCCTTACATGCTGGTCCGTGGCAGCGTTGGCCCCTGTGCGTTGCTGCTGGTTTTCCTTGGCCCTAAGGTTTGTCCGAGGTTCCTCTTCTCGGGTCCATGGGCTCCAGGCCCTCCACCTCCGAGCTCAGTCAGCATCCTGGGTTTGCCGCTCCGCTAGATCCGTTTGTTTCCCATCCCTTACTTTGATCGCTTCATGAAGTGGACGTTTTCCATTAAGCTACACTGGGATAGCTTAGTTTACCATCCCTCTTCTTTCCCCACATCCTGTCACCGTTCTTTTAAATCGTGGTAACCGCAGAGTTCAATGGAGCATCTGCCTTCTTGATTTGTGTATATGGTCCCCTTGCTACTCTGGAATGGTTTTCTCCTTGGACATGAAATGGAAGTAGGGCAACACTGACGAGCGAATCAATTTCCCTTTTCTAATGCCTACTGTCCATTGCACAAAACAGACTTTTTGAAGAAGTAGTTTGCCTTTACTAGCAGTACTTTAAGAGGGAGAAATTGAATTGGTGTAACTAGGTCCTTGATTAGCCCAGTTATATATAGTACATGCAGGTGTTACCATCATTGACTATAAAATACTGAAGTTTGTGGATTTGATAAGGTTTTTCTTAGAATCTGTACCCTTTAAGTACTGTGAGGATCCCCATATCAGGGACTATTTTAGGCATCTTTGTGGGCTGAACCTAAGATAGGAAGCAGTTTTAATGGACAATGGGAAGTAGTCCTACATGCACCAAGAAGGAAATAAAAACATTTATAGATGAGTGGCTTTTATGTGTGAAAGTGATGATAAAGGATACTTACCTTTGTCCTTGGAACTTGATGAACTCGGAGAAATGCCATACTTTGGTGTTTGTATTTAATCTATGTACAAATCCTGGCATTTGATGTGTTCGCTACTTATTTTTAGAAGTTAGAAGTTCTCTTTATATTTCCATATTCTACAGGTTTTTAATTTCTGTAGTAATTTCATTGTTGGAAACTGTGACTACATCATGAATTTCTGTTATCATTAGCAGATTAAAAAATGAAAGTTTTGTAAGCTGGGCACTGCAACATATGCTTATAATCACAGCTGCTTGGGAGGATGAGGCAGGAGGATGCCAAGTTATGAACCAGCCTGAGCAACTTTGTAAGACATTTTCTCAAAAATAGCTGGGGATGCAGCTCAGTGGCAGAGCACTTGCCTAGCATGTGCAGGCCTTAGTTTGTATCCCCATGTGACAGCAGAAAGAAAGAAAGAAAGAGAGAGAGAGAGAGAGAGAGAAACACATAAGTTCTGTGTTTTACCTTTAATGTGACATTTTGATGAGAATAGTTATCCTTATAGGTTTTCACAGGTGTCTCTAATACATAATGTTTTATAAGGCCATCTTTTGATAAAACTTGGCTGAATGTTTTAAAGATTTTTATTACTTTCACATGAAAGTGGTATCTGACTAGTAGTGGTGTCTTGATTTGTGAAAATTGGACTTCTGAAGTTTGTGTATTTACTATAATTTTGTTTGAGCAAAGTATTTTAAACAGTAATTAAATGACAGTAGCAAGATGTATGTTAGTGTTTTGTGTGTGTGCCTTCACAAGTTTGTAAGTGGCAGACCCAGGGTTTTAACCTTGGCATTTACTACAGAGCCATTCTGTTAATCACTACTTTGGATCGCCTCTTCAGAGAAAGATCTAGATTAAATTGTCCTTGGATTTCATTTATAGTTTTCAGTATTCATTTTTATGGATTAGGAAACTGAAGCCTAGAGAGTCATCCAAGGTTAAAAGATTATTAGTGACATAGTTGAAACTAGAATCTCATCTTCTGGCTCTTGAGCACAAAGTGATGACCATTTTGCTCAGCTGCTTTTCTTTTTCTTTTTTTTAAAATTTTTTTGGTTATATCTTTTAATATGGAATGATATTTTTATTGGTGCTGAGAATTTAACCCAGTGCCTCACCTGTGCTAGGTAAGCTTTCTACCATTGAGCCACAACTCCAGCCTCAGCTGCTTTTCATTTAATAGTTTTCACCTCTTTTGATAGGTTTTAAAACATGCTACTTCCTTGTCTGAATATTGTTAGTAAACTGAAAGATTATTGTTACTTGAGAAAGACTTTTTACTTCACCTTAGCTTTTTTCTGACCTTAAAAAAAAAGCAAAAAAACAAAAACAAAAAGAAAACTTCTAAGCCTTGTGAAATGGTACTATTTTGAAATATTTTAGATGTAAAATTTCACTAAATATTGGTTACTAAAAAATTAGTAGTGTGGGACTTCTTTTTTACTGTATTAGTTCTAACTTAGATCTGCAGGTTTTAGAGGATGATTTAATTCATGTTATATCTCAAAATATACAATGATGATTTGTGGCATGAAAGATTATCCTGCCTTTAAGTTAGTCATGCACAGCAAGCATTGCCTGTGCTTAGAAAATGTTGAATTTGTACCTGGTTCCTTTACATCTCAGCATTGCAGTAGTGATATTATCTACATTAACCAGATGAGAAAACAGGTTGAGAAAGTTAAAATAGTTTGTTTAGAATCATGTAACAAGTGGTGGAGCCAGGAGTGGCACTTAGGTCCTCTTACTCAAAATTATGTGCTATTTTTTGTAGCTCAGTATGGAATGTATCTTTTTTTTTTTTTTGTAGCTAATATCAGTTTACTTTTTTTTTTTCAAACCAAGGTGGGAATACTAAGTACAGTGACATGATAACAGCAATGATAAGTGTTTATATGAAACTTCAGTTTTGCATTTTCAAAATATACCTTTAATTGAAACCTTTTCAGAAACGAGAAACCACCTGAGTTATTCATTAGAGCTATTTTAAGTTAGGCTGAAAGAGAAAATTACTCAGTTGAGCAAACTAATATGTGCATTGAACTTTGAAACCTGTGAAAGATATTAGATTAGTATGAATTGAAAACAGACCCAGTTATATAGTTCTCATTTGTAACTCTTTGGCTTCAGTTTGAACTATTTATATTCTAAATGTAATTGAATTATTTATAAGACTTGCTAGTTATATTTTTGTTTTTTCATTTTTCATACAGGGATGAGGTATAAATATGTATATCTCACATAGATATGCACATATATATATGTAAACACATATATATGCACACAGATATATTTAATGTCTTATTATAATTTTTTCCTTCGGTCATTGCCTCTATTAGAATGTCATACTTTTAATGTTTCTCCTATAGCATGTGGCAAAAAATTTTTCATGGTATACTTGAAATTTATTTGTTTAATATTAATCCACTCAACCTCTGACACATCTCTCTCTCTTTTTTTAAACCAACAATAAAATCTGTGTATAAAAATTAGGACGGGAGATATTTAACTGAAACTTTGTTTTAATTAATCTGATTTTAACAGTAGAATATAATGAAATATTTATCAGTACATTTTTATTAGTATACCTTAAAACTTTTCTTGATGTTTCAAAAGCTATTAGGATTATGATTCTATGTATTATTGCGGAGAATGAAAGGTATAGAATGTTAGGTGCAGGACAGGCTGAGTAAGCTGTCTGCAGGGCATGCCAAACAAAGTTAGTTGCAGGGTGACCTGGTCACTCAAACCCTCTGTCTGGCTCTTTATCACCTGTTTGCTTCAAGCCCAAAAGCCCAAGTCCCCACTCAAGGCTGAGCACTTTGCCCCCCCCCCTGCTCAAGGCTGAACACTCAACCCCCACTCAAGGCCAAGCACTTAACCCCCCTTGTGCCAACAAGGCAGCTTGCAGACCCAGAGACCTCATTAGATTTGGGCTATAAAAACTCCCTCCTGCCAGGCCCCTCTCTCTCTTGCTTTCTCTCTCTTGCTATTTCTCTTGCTTTCTCTGTCTCTCTCGTGCGCGCGCGCGCGCGCGCGCGCGCTCTCTCTCTCTCTCTCTCTCTCTCTCTCTCTCTCTCCTTCTCTCTTTTCTCCTCTGTTGCACTGCTGCAATAAAGATCTCTTGGTTGCTCTGAGTGTTGTGGTCACTTCTTTCATTGGTGCCGAAACCCGGGAGAGGGTTAAAACCCACTTTTGGGTCCCTCTTCCTTCGGAAGTGCCACTCACTGGACAGCCTGAACCCATTTTCTCGACCACCAGAACTCCATCCACCACCGGCCTTCGATTGGTGAGTTTCCCCTTCCTGGAGTCCTAAATCCAATGGTGATGTCAGGGCAAACCTCTTTGCCCACCTGCGGAGAGGAAAGCACCCTGTTTCTAAATCAGATGCACATTGGGGTGGGGATAAGGCTCAGTGGTCAAGTGCCCCTGAGTTCAATCACTGACCCCTCTCTCCCACCAAAAAAAGACTTCTTATCACTTTTGATGGGTGATTTTTCCCACAAAGAAGGTGATAGAATTTGGAACATATTGCATTTATTTAACCATGGAGACTTTCTTGTTTTGGGGGGAATCCTGAGATATAGTGAGAAGGTGTGCATGTAGAAAGCATCTTTGAACTTCTAATGTTCTTTTAAAACATGAACATGTATGGGTGCACACGTACGTTATGACTTGGTTTTTAAAATTATTTATGGTAGAAACATTCTTGGGATAAATCAGTCCTTAAACTATATGAACTATTTCTTTAATTATTATTCATGACATTTTAAAGACTACTAATCAGAACAAGAACTCCATAGGTTCAGTGGCATTCAAAAGATGTTGAAGTTTGCAAACAATTTTATAAAGGGAGTAGAAGACCATCAGTGTTTAGAATGAGTCTGCTTTGCCATTCTTCACACATCATTGTTTAGCATCTTTTGACCAGCTAAGCTGAATATTGCTAACTAGTTTTAATAATTTTTGTATCTATGTTTATTTATTTCTGGGGATTGAACTCAGGGTCACTCAACAACTGAGCCATATCCCCAGCCCTATTTTGTGTTTTATTTAGAGACAGGGTCTCACTGAGTTGCCTATGCCTTGCTAAGTTGCTGAGACTGGCTTTGAACTCACAATCCTCCTGCTTCAGCCACTTGAGCCGCTGGGATTATAGGCATTTACCCCAACGCCCAGCTGGTGATACATACTTAACTCTATCAACAATATTATTACAGTAGTGAGGCAACACATAAATTAACCTATATGTGAAGCATTATAAGGTATGAGTCTTTATGTACTTATTTTTGATGTGATGTTGGGGAAATCCTTTGAACTTTCTAAGCATTAGTTTCCTTCTGTGTATAATTGGGATAATAGCACCTTCCTAGCTGCTTTCACAGTGTTATGAAGATCAAGTAAGATGGGGGGTATAACTCTATAAATTGTCAATCACTGTACAAACATTAGTGGTTAAAACATCAGTTCTTTTTTTTTTTTAATATACCTTGAACTAATATGAATTCAAGTCCTAGGCTTTAACTAGCTTCATTACTTACTAGGTTCTTGGTGGCTTAGCTTTGGGGGAAGGGAAGATGGTCTTAGGCTATTGGTAAGTTTAAGGAACACAGGGAATAGGCTAAAAGAAGTGAAAGAAAAGTAAATGTACTGAGAGTAGGTCTTGGAATTACCAAACAAACAGGGTAGTTTCTTGTGTGTAGGTAAACTGATTTCAAAGAAATTCTTAAAGGATGTTCCTAAAAATGTTTTGAAAAAGGTGGCCCTTTTGAGGTGAAGCAGTCATTTGTATGTACATATTTTTAAATGTTTGTGGAAAATCTTTATTAACCCTAGAAAAATTTTGAAAGGAAAATATGCTATTTAGGATAATATTTATAAGGATTTGATTGTAAATTATGCTATAAATTGATTTGAATAGATTAATATTTTCACTAAATATGTATATGCCTACTTTGTGCTAGGCACATGGTAATAAGTTCTGGTGCTGAAGTGGTTAGTCAGACCAGAAACCTGCCCTCAGAAATCTATCAGAGCTAAATTTAGCTCTGCACCACTTTGGACATCAAAGTGAAAGCCTGGAGGTCTTTGTCAAAATAAAACAAATACGATTAAAGGATGAAAAATTAAGAGGAAGACAAGGTTCAAGGATATAATTAAAAGATAAATTTGACTTAGATTAGTTTTACAGCTGTAGGCAGATCACCTCAGTAGTTTCTGTAGCATGGAAGCCCTGAAATGAGTTTCTTATAACTGAAGAGTCTCTCCTGTCTTTAATTGTTCCATGGTAATTTATAGTGAGGAGAGAGCAGTTAATGGGGAGAACAGAGAAGTGTTAAAAAAAAAAAAATCAGTGACTATTTATTTATTTATTTATTCTTAAATAACTTTATATTATTTATTTATTTTTATGTGGTGCTGAGGATCGAACCCAGGGCCTTGCATGTGTGAGGCAAGCGCTCTACCTCTGAGCCATAACCCCGGGCCAAATCTTTTTTATTTTTATAAAAATTAAAAAAAATATATATTTTTGTTCAGTGTTGGGAATTGAACCCAGCACCTCACCATTGAACTAAGCTCCCCCTGCCCCTTAAAGTGGTATAGCAGATTTTACTGAGAGACTTTACCAAATTACATTACCCTAGGGAAAGTAATATTTGATTCCCTGGTCCCTCACCTCCACATATTATATGTTTATTTGCTTATTGTATGCTTTTTTCCTACTAGGGCACTTCTGAGGCTGTAGCTTAAAGTTGTATTTCACAGCCTAGAACAGAGCTTGACATTTAGTAGCTGTCACTAAGTATTTCTTAAATGAATGCATGCTAAATATTTCCTCAAGAAAATTAAGAGAGAAATGAAAAAATACTGATTAAATGTTAAATTTAAACTATCAATTAATTACCCTTAAATGAATGGCTACTATCTGTGTCTTATACAGTTTATATAGTGAGAATACTGTGTTTGGAATTAGCTGGATCAAAAAATATTGAACTTTAATTAGGGATATGGTTATCTTAATTTTTCATATAGGGAAAAATCTGATTAGATTGTTATTGATATACTCAATTATAATTGCAAGAGTTAGATTTTTATTTTGCTTCATTTATTACTTGATATATATTATAGCTTCATGAGTACTACTTAAATTTTATTCCTGATCTAAAGACACTTAAAGAAAGCTTTGTTGATAATAGTACAAAATACATTTAGCCGAGTGTTTCAGTTTATAGTGTTTCATTTATAGTGAGAAGGGAGCTATCTTGAAAGTTCTCAAATATTTACTAAGGAACAATTTGGTCATGGATTTCAAAATTGGAAATTTTGGGGGAACATTTCCAAGGAGGGCAGCTGCTACCACAGTTTCTTGACTAAAATGTCTCTTAGGGTCACATTTAAAAACAGATTATTGTTGGTCATTTTTGCCCATTTATAATTCCTTTGTATAGAGAAGTAATATGTAACAGAAAAGTTCAATAAAATAAGCCTACTCTGTTTAAATGTTTAAACTAGAATCTTTATAATGTACTTCTGAAGTTAGTGTTAGTCCTGAGATCCTTTTATTCTCAATCATTTATGAAAGCCCTAAATGCTTTGCTTTTGACCTTAGCCCCCTGCATTGTTGAAAAATCCTTAGTTGTTGCTCCACTAAATCCTGAATTGGTTTTGCTTCTGAAACCCTGAAACTACTTCTAGTTTCCTTATGGTTTGACACAGGATAGATACACAGTTCTTTGTATGACTTCTTTCTTTTCATGCTAGAGTTGTGTTACAGTGTGATGTGTGGGTGTGACTTCTTTCTTTTCATGCTAGAGTTGTGTTACAATGTGATGTGTGGAGAATGGCCATAGGATTCACCATATTTTGAGCTTGGAAGTTGTAAACTGCTGTAGTATTATTCTATGGAATAGGTATTATAAAATAAAATATCACCTCATTTCAGTTGTTACTTAAATGTTAGGAAATAATAGTCTGACTTCAAAACACTCTATTAAATGTTATCCATTCTTTCTACAAGCCATGTTGTACTTTGCAATTTCTTTTTGGTATCTCTTCCTGAGTTTGAAATAACTGTTTTTCTCATATTTTTTCCTCAGCTGAGAAAAATCATTGGTTTAATCAGACTGCAATTATTAATATAATATCCAGCTACTTTTACATCTGATTTTTTTTTTCTCCTGCAGTATTGCAGATAGTCTAATTGTGATAGGTCAGGAGAGGGAAATAAACTAGAGGGAGATTGGAGAAAACTTGAAGGGTGGAACACAACAAAGATATATAAAGAAACAAATTGTGTACTTCATAAATCATAAAGGTTTTAGAAAACCTAATAGGCTTTGAGAGTGTCTTATGATTTATTCAAATTGTATTTTATGAACCCCAAATTCTAGAAGTTAATATCTGATAGAATATTCAAATAAAGTGTTTCAGTTTAAAGTGTTTCATTTATAGTGAGGGAAGCTGGAATTAGCTGGATCAAAAAATTTTGAACTTGAATTTAATTAGGGATATGGTTATCTTAATGTTTCATATAGGGAAAATCTGATTAGATTGTTATTTTTATATTAATGCACAGTTTATATGACTATGAAGACAATGAGATTATGTTTGTTATGGGACTCATATCACAAATGCATATTTCTTATTTCAGTGTATAAAAACTTTTTTTTTTTTGGTACTGTGGATTGTGATCCCAGGGGTGAACTGAGCCACATCCCCAGCCCCTTTTTCTATTTTGTTTAGAGATAGGGTCTCACTGAGTTGCTTAAGGCCTCAATAAGTTCCTGAGGTTGGCTTTGAACTTGTGATCCTCCTGCTTCAGCCTCCCAGGCTACTGGGGTTATAGGTGTGTGCCACTGCACCCAGCTAAACTTTTGATTGAGTGAGGCTGGTGTCACATTAGTTAATCTAAATTTTGTTGCTTCAAAACGTTTTGGCTTTGGGGAGGTTAGTAACTTTTCTGCCTCAGTTTTCTCATCCCTGTGATTTATGAATTACTAATACATAGGGTTTTTATCAGTATTAAGTAGTACATGTTAAGTACATGTATTTCTCAAATACTGTACAGTATTTCTCAAAGTAACAATAAATAATACTAGGTATTATTATTTTTCTTTTTGTATAAATAGCAAGTGATTTTCAAAATTTAGAATTTAATTTTTGATGTTTTCTATATTCTTTTGTTTCATTAAGTTTAAAAATGTTACTAATTCTTTTTGACTCAGGTGATCCCATTCTTTCATTACTTTCAATCTCAGCTTTTATTGGCTTTCTAATTATTACATTTGCAAAGTGAATACTAAAAACTTGAGTTTAGACTGAATTTTAGGAGGGATGACACCTGACTGAATATTATGAATTGATCATAATCAGAAGTTTTGACTAACCATTATGTATTTGTGGCGGGGGGGGGGGAGGAGGGGGAGAGAGAGACAGAGACAGACAACACACACACCCACCCCACTAAAATTTTAGTGAAGATAAAATGGGAAAATTCTCGTATACTCCCATATTATACATTCAAAATGTTATTATTGTACAGTTTTCTGACATGTAAAGTACTATAATTCTTGCTAATTTAGTAAGATTATACAGAGTAGCTCTAAATTTATAGAAAGGTCTTAGAATAATCAAATAATTGAGTATTTTACAATTTATTAAATTCTATGAAATTGTCATAGGGAACAGAAAGGTGAGGAATGTTTAATTTTTTTTCTAATATGTACTTGATTTGTGTTATTAATAGTACTGTGTAGTAGTTTAAGAAAAGGATTTAGGGCTGAGTTATTACAAATACAATCAGTACTTATATAAATCAGAATTATGGGTATTTAAGGAGATAAGTAATTTCCAGTTCCTTTATAAAATAGCTGCTCATATTGTATTATTACATGTGGGTTCATGTAATAATACAATAAACTGTTAGACTAAAGGAGTAGGGTGTTCTAATACAGTAACATTTTACTTAGCTAGAGATTATTCTACCAAGGTTCTTTTTGTGTGAGTTTCTGTCTGTCTCTATTTTCCCCTCTACATTTAGTTTTTTCTTTCTTGTTGTTGCTTTGTGTATGTCCCCCCCCCCACCACCACTTCTATATTCTCTGTGTTTTAAAGGCTTGCTTATGTTGAGTTTTGTTTTTCCAGTTTTCATTTTTCCTTCCCCTCAAATAAATTTAAAAGACCATAATAGAAAATTTGTTTTATTTTTATGTTTGCTTCATTTGTGAATTTAAAAATATTTTTCATTGCTGATTTATAAGGTTAGTAAATATGATAGTTTGTGTTTTCTTAAACATACAGCTCAGTATAATTTTATTATATAACTCTTGCCTAAATTTATATTGATTAAAAAGACTAATTTTCTTTCCACTAAATCAATATTAGTCACAAAAGTCCTAATAGTACTTAGTAAATGCTAGCCCAAATTATTATTTTATTTGTTGCCTTTTTTCGTAAGAAATAAATGAAGGATTAGGAGATTGGTGACAGTTTAGTGTTAAGCCACACATTGAGGATCTAACATTATCTACTGTGATAGGCTTGTACAGTTTTGATTTCCCCTTGGATTATATATTATCAGGAAAAGCAAGTTAGGAGTTGTAAATATTGGGAGGGTTTGTTATTCTTATATTGTTATAACAGTATATGAATGAGGGATAAACAGGGCTTTTTGTGAATATGACCTGTTTTATTTTGGTTTTACTCCAGTAAACTTTCATAGAGGAACACTTGTGAATGAAATCTTCCGATATATGAATTGAATTTATTCTAATTCATTCAGATGTTAAAACAACTTAAGATGAATTTCTATGTAATTGAACTTATTTCTTAGTATGAGATAATGGTAGAGAATGATGTTTGGAGAATCTTTAAGTACTTTAATATGGTCCAAATAGCTGGTAGACACTAGATTGTTGGCTTAGAAATGCCAAGTGCAATACTATGTTATGTCAGAGTTATATACTATATTTTAATATAGTGTTGTAGTGAGAGGGCATCTAAATGGAATAGGAAATTATTGAGAAACCTGGACATCAAGAATTTTTAGGTCTCTTTTCTGTGAAAGGGCCCACTGTCTCCCTTTAGAGTGTCTTCTTTCCCTTCTAATAAACTGTGCTGTATTTTATTTATTTATTTGGGGATGAGGTGGCTGGGAATTGAACTAAGGGGCACTTGGCCACTGCTCCACATTCCCAGCCCTATTTTGTATGTATTTTATTTAGAGACAGGGTCTCACCGAGTTGCTTAGTGCCTTGCTTTTGCTGTGGCTGGCTTTGAACTCAGGATCTTCCTGCCTTAGCCTCCAGACCCAGTGGGATTAATGGTGTGCGCCATCACACCTAGACTTTGCTGTATTTTAAACTTGTTTTTGTATTTTATTTTTGATGTTTTCTTTTTTGCCCTGAAAAATAATGAAATAATGTCCCTTTCCCCCTTCAATATGTTTCTGGTGTTATTTCAGAAAACATGATGAATCAAAATCATCTTCATTGTTCAGAGAGACCTTTTTAAAGAAATGATTTAAATGCTACTTAAAAAAATTGTTAGTTTTTTTATAAAAAGCAGAATGTTTAATATACTTAATTATCTCAAGAATATATTCAAAATTACTAACAATAGTTATCCCATTCCTTGGTATTTATTCAGAAAAACTAAAATCAGCATACTACAGTGATGTTAATTGCATGCAATTCACAGTAGCCAAGTTATGGAACCAACCAAGATGCCCATCAACATACAAATGTAATAAAGAAAATGTAGTATATACCCAACCTAGGTGCCCATCAACAGACAGATAGAATAAAGAAAATGTAATACTCATTCACAATGGAGTCTTACCTACAGAAGAATGAAATTGTTTGTCATTTGCTGGTAAATGGATGGAATGTGAGAACATCATGGTAAATGAAATAAGCCAGACTTAGAAATTCATGGGTTGAATATTTTTTCTTATATGCTGGAGAGAAATAAGACATTAAGAAAAAGGGAATCTCATGAAAGTAGAAGGGAAAATAGTAGGGTAGAGGAAGAGGGTTGAGGGGGAAGGAAGCTGAGAAAGGGGAGGAGCTGGAGAATGAAATTAACCAAACTGCGCTATGTGAATGTATGAATGTATCATGGTGAACTCCACTTTTATGTATAATGCACGAATTACAAAAACAATAAATAGAAGGAAGGCCAGTTGAGTAGAGGAAGGGTGTCAGGATAGGGAAGAGGGGAGAGAATGGGGGGAAGTACTGGGGATTGAAATGGAGCAAATGATGTTATATGCATTTATGAATGTCAAAATGAACCCCACTATGCATTAATAAAAGGAAATAAAATCACAACATAATTTCAACCTTTAAAAAAATCTCCATATTGATCAAAATTAGGCTTTCTTTTTTTTTCTTTTTAAAATTTATCTGTATATTTTGTCCTAGGTGAGGAGTATCATATCTTAGAGATCGTATTTTAATTAAAAAACTTGTTTATGTTGTTTGTTTAAACCTTGATAAGATTAGACAGATCTCATTTTTTCATGTAGGTGTTCACAACTAATTATTTTTAAAAAATGTGGGCTCATATGAATATACAAATAAATTTATAACCTGTCTTCTTCATATATCGTAGATTTATAGAAAATTTTACTTTACAACATTCTTGTGAAAATTATAACTAAAAGATTAGTGTTATTGAACACTAAAGGAAAACTGTGCTGCATCATTAAATAGAATTCATTGCAGATATGCAAAGATGCTTCTTTATTAGAAAATATATTAACATAGCTCATTATTAATTGATAAGTAGAAGAAAAAAGAGTATTATAGTTCATGTCCATTAGGCATTTGATAAAAGTTTTTTTTTTCTAATTAAGTGTATTTAATAAAAAAGGTAAATTAGGGGCTGGGGTTGTAGCTCAGTAGTAGAGCGCTTGCCTGGCATGCATGAGGCCCTGAGTTCAATCCTCAGCACCACATAAGAATAAATAAATAAAAATAAAGATATTGTGTCCATCTACAACTAAAAAATATTATAAAAAATTTTAAAAAGGTAAATTATTTATTAAAAGTGTTAAATGTCAGCAGCATGCTTTATAATCTTACATACAGCTTTTTCAAAACATTTAACTTTCCACATGTTATTTTTGTTGTTATAACTGTTAAGGTAAATTGCAAACGTTATGTCACTTCTCAAAATACTCCCATAAATCTTCCAACAAACAGGATTTTTAAAATATAACTGCAAACTGGGTACAGTGATTCTAGCACTGAGGTAGGAGGATTACAGGTGTGATGCCAGCTTCTGCAATTTAGCGAGGACTTAAGCTGCTTGAGGAGACCCTGTTTCAAAATAAAAAGTAAAAAGGGCCAGGGATGTGACTCACTGGTAAAGCACCCCTGGGGTTAAATCTCTAGTACAAGGAAATAAAAAAACAAACATATGTGTATATATCTATCTATCTATATAGATAGATATAGATACATACATACATACATAGATATATAGATATATATATATATAGATATAGATATAGATACATATATATCTGCAACATTATTGTCATACCTAATATTACCAGTAATTCTCTGTTGTCATCTAATACTCAGTGTTTACATTTTCCTGGTTTGAACCAGTATCTTCCAATCCAGTAATGTGATTATTATGTTTCTTTAATCCCAAATGTTCTCTATGTCTTTCTTCTTCCTTTTTCTCTTCTTAAAAAATTTTCCTACTCTCTGTCCTCCTGTTTCTCCTCTTCTTCCTCTTTATTGCTGTGGGGGCTTGTCTTGTGCATTGTAGGATGCTTTAGCATTGCCCCTGGCCTCTGTGATAGCACCCTCCACCCTGTGTTATGATTACCAAAAATCTCTCTACATTGCCATATGTCTCCTGGAGGTAGAACTTGACCCAATTTAAGAAACACTGAATTAAAGGTGGCATCTAATTAAAAAACAAAAAAGTCCAAAACTTATTTTTAAAATTTTTTTAATCTTGTTCAATCCTGAGTCAATTTTGTTTCCTTGGTTTTCTTGCTTATTCTTTAGGCTTATATATTTCTCTTCTCTATGTTGTTTAGTAAGTGGTAATGTGAAGAATAACTTTTTTCTTCTTTTTTACTAAGATTCATTTGCATATTGTAAAAATGTAACTGTATGATTCAATGCATTGATGTATACAATTCATTGATTTTTGGTATATTCAGAGTTGTGTATTTACCATCACATGTTGTGTAATGAATTATCCCTCACCCTTTAGTCATCACTTCCCAGTTATCCCTCCCCCATACTCGGTTCTCACAAATCTGTACCTATGGATTTGCCTGCCTGGAGATATTTTTTTTTTAGTTATAGTTGGGCACAATACCTTTATTTCACTTATTTATTTTTATGTGGTGCTGAGGATTGAACCCAGGGTCTCACACATGTGAAGTGAGCACTCTACTGCTGAGCCACAATCCCAGCCCTATCTGGTTATATTTTATGAACTGAATTGTACAGTATGTGATCCTTTGTGACTGGTTTCTTCCTCTTAGCATGTTTTCAAGGTTCATCTGTATTGTGTCATGTGTCAGAACATCAGATTTCTTTTTATTGCTGAATAGTATTTCATTGTATGGATATATTGCTTTTTGCTTATCGTCTTATCAGTTGCTGGGCATTTAGTTTATGTCCACTTTTTTTTTTAAAGTTGGACACAATACCTTTATTTTATTTTGTTTGTTTATTTTTTATGTAGTGTTGAAGATTGAACCCAGTATTTTACGTGTACTAGGCAAGTGCTACCCTTGAGCAACAACTTGGCCCTTCCACTTTTTGATTACTATAGAATAATGCCGCTGTGAACATTTGTATAAGTTCTTGTTTAGATATGTGGTTTTATATCTTTTGTGTATATACCCAGGAATGGATTGCTGGGTCATATAGTAAATCTCTGGGTTTTTGAGAAACTATGAACTTTTAAAAAATGGTTTCACTCTTTTATGTTCCCTCAACAGTATAGGAACATTCTGTTTTCTCCACATCCTGCAGAATACTTGTTATTGTTTTATAGTTGTTTTGCATTTGCATGTCCCTTATGTCTAATGTTGAACACATTTTCATGTATTTATTAACCCTTTGCGTATTTTCTTTAAAGAAATGTCTGTTTAAAAATGAGTTCAGTTGTAAGAGTTCTTTGTGTATTCCAAGTAGAATTCTATTATCAGATATATGATTTGCAAATATTCTCTCCCATTCTGGGTGTCAACTTTTGATTTTCTTGATAGTAACATGTGCAGCACAAAATCTGCTTTTGATATAGTTTAGTTTATCTTCTGTTTCTTGTGCTTTTGATGTCGAAGGTAATTATTTGAATTCTATGAGCATTTTTACTAAGGGTTAGTTTCAGGTAATGGTATCAAATACCACTTATGAAAGAGAAAATAGACAAAAGGAAGTCTGAAATTAAGCCATTATTGTTTTCTTCAACTTGAATTGAAAGTTTTTTCCATGCATTTTATTATCGTGTCTAGATGGTGTATATATTTATGGAAGACTCTACTGAGGATTTGAGGGTAGCAGGGGCATGGCTTTACATTGTAGTGGTGCTGGATAATTAACAACCACTATGTTCTGTAGGGTAAACTAAAACTGTAGTAATCTAAAATTCTGTAACATTGTAGTTTTTCATTGCCTGCTGTGAGTGTTCTTCATGGCCTAGAGGCAGAGGACTAGTCCTTCAAAACGGGAGACTTGGTTTTTTTTTGTTTGTTTGTTTATTTTTTAGTTGTAGTTGTCAATACCTTTATTATTTATTTATTTATTTTTATGTGGTGCTGAGGATTGAACCCAGGGCCTTGCATGCACTAGGCGAGTGCTCTATTGCTGAGCCACAATAAACATGCTGTTTCTGCCTGTGTGATCTGCTTATTTGCTGCATGATCTCATGCATTATTGGGGTGTTTGCTCATTGTCTTTCTTTCACAGCACATTCTGACTGTCTGGAGCTTAGCCTTGGAGATCTTTACTGGATTGGCATTCTCTTTCACCAGTTTTCCAGGTCCAGGATTCACAGCTCAGATCATTGTGTGGTCCTGTTGCCTTTTTACAAGGAGCCACTTGGCCTTAGTGTTTACCTTCATCATCTCTACCTTCTTAGTGTCATGCTTCTCACTGAAGTGTTTAAAAGTTCTATTTGCCACATAAACTGTGACATATTTTTCTTTAAACATTTTCCATATTCAAATCTGATTTAAAGATCCTGTGCATGGTAGATTATTTCCTGGTTATTTTCACAATTTAACCAACTGTTTTGTTATACTTTTTCAAAATAGGATATTGATTTAACATTTTTTTGGTTTGGTGGAGTACAAGAAATTTTGGGATTGATTATTGGTAGAAATAAATGTAAGGATTTATGTCTTCACCTAACTCTTTTAAATAATTGTTAATTTAATATGCATAGATGATTTGGAATATGATGTAATCTTTGTAGGAAAAGTGGTATTTGCTATCTAAAAGTAGCAATATAAAAATAACTGCAGCTTATTTTCCTTTCTAATCATTAACTGGCATCCTAACACATATGTTCCACTTGCCTTTAAATAGTTATTTTTATATTGTTACTTGTAGTGTATATTTTTTGTTTTAAAAATTATATGCTTCTTGAAAAGTAAACGAGTGTAGAAATGTACTATGTAAAAAATGAAAGTTTTATTTACTTTTTCCGATTTAAAATAATCAGTGTCTACTTCCATATTTTTCTTTGTGTAGACACATCAGAGTTTTCATCAAATTTCAGAAAAATTACTCTTAAAGGAAGTAATATGAATTATCTTCCTCTTCCTTGATAATTTTTATTAGTGCTTAATTTTTCTAATAGTTTTTGTTTATTGTTACACCACAGTTTTCTCCCATTCTCTCTTCTCTGTGGACAGTAGTTGCTCAGTGAATTGATTTGATTCAGAATCCAAGAGCAAATGAAACATATATGTTAGGATGCCGTTATTGATCAGAAAGGAAAATAAACTGGTAAAGATATATCACTGGAGGTGAAGGGAGGATCTTGATTTCTAAGACATTGATTTAGATGATTGTTCAGAAGATCTTTGTTTTCTTTTACTTACCATATACTTTTTGGGAGCCACTATGTGTGCCAGAAACTGTATTTGGCATCAGACATACAAAAGTGAACAAAACATGCACAGTTTATATGCTCATGAGGCTTATTGCTTGTGGTAGGTATAGGAAAATAGGTAATTCCAACGTGAGATAAATGTGAATACTGGCAAGAGTCTTTAAAATAGTGAACTATGGAGTTCAATCGAGAAATGAAAGTAAAGAAGTATGGAAGTAGATAAGAAAGGAAAAAGTACTAAAATCAAGAGCCTGCAACTCTGAATGATAGTGAAAAAATAGATGCAGTTTACCCTAACTGATTTAGAATTAGAAGATTGAGGTCAGAGAATAAGTATGTAGGATAGAAAAGAATGTTTTATTGACATGTATCAGAGTTTTCTGATGAATGATTAATAGTGCTCATGGGATCAGTGGTTTTCACAAGACTACAGATTGGAATCACTGGGAAACTATAAATTACCAATGTCCTTATCTCTACTTTGTTGCACATTGGAAATCCTGATGCTTGGCTTCCATCCCTAAGTAATCTGTTTTAATATTATGTAGTGTTATCTGGGTAGTGGGGTTTTTAAATGCTTTTCTGCCTCACCGCTCTTTAAGTAATTCTAATATATATATACACACACACACACACACACACACACACACAGAAATTTTATAGGAGCATGGCCTGCATCCTGAAGGTTTGGGTTCATGATAAAGAACAAGCAACCTTTATTTTGAAAGATTGGAAAGAAGCAGCTTTTTACTTGAGGCAAGATAGTGAAGTTGTTGGGGGATATGAGAGTACTTATTTTTACAGTGGAACAGAGTGAGCCTAGAGGGAATCTTTAGGAGGAGGGAAGGAGGCAGTGGGAAGTTGGATGAAGTAGTAAAAAGCAAGAACAGTACAGCCTTAAGAGTATAGGAGAGGATTGATAACTAAATTTAGTGCTAGAAGTGACCAAGAATATCAGTGTTTAGGGGATTCAGAATTAGTCTGGAGAATTCTGATATTCATCAGTCCTATGACAGATGATAATTGAATTGGGTGCATGGTTCTTGACAGTTGGGGTCTTGATGAATTTAATTTTATAGGAGTCTTAGCCTTGTAGCCTTTTTGACAAGGGGTCTGGATTGTTGGTGCAAGATCCAGAGAGAAGCCCATGTTTATAAATTATTGTTCCCCAGGTCCCTTGCTAGTGGCTAGAAGCTGTTCTATCTAGCTAGGGTGAGCCTCTAAAAGTCTAAAAGTTTGGTAATTCTGCTTAGTGTAGCTCATTTCACTCATAAGTGTTGCTTGGATGAGTATGCTGTGCTATCTCACAAGGGTAAAGCCTTTAGTATTTCTTTACTTTTACACTTGATGCTTTTCAGGAACAATTTTAAATTTCTCAGTCCCAGATTTGTGACCGACTATTGATAGATTTTACTTTTTTCAATGTATGAGAAATGTTATAGTCTTAAAAACAGAGGGAAGGAGGACCTTGTTGATTATCTAGGCAAACTCCCCTCACTTGTGCGTTAGAATTTCATGCATAGAGGATTGAAGTTGGTTTCACAAGGAAACCACTTGACTTAGATATATAACTGTCAGTGGACTGGAGATCTATGATTGTTATACTGATTTACATTTGGTGCAAGAAAAAATGGTTTCACTACAACTCATTAATGATATTTTGGCGCTGTTAAACTTGGAAATATTAGAACATCAGGCATCACTATTAGCAGATTACTTCAAATTTATTTTATTTTAAAATTAAAGCTTTTAGAAGTATAGTGCTTGTAGGCTTTATGAACTACCCTAGTTATGCATGAGAAACTATGAATGCTTTTGAATGAAGAGTTCATTCAAAACATTTTCAAAAAATTCCATTTTATTTTTCGTCAGAGTAAGGTAAGAAGTAAAATAGTGAATTTGGTAGCAGCTTGTTGTAGACGTAAGAAAATAGTATGCTAAGTAAAAACAAGACTTTCACATAATTATAGTATATCATAGTAACTAGTAATTAAAACCCATGTACTTTTACTAAGCAAATTATATATCATGATTAAAGCTTTTACACTTTTTAAATTAGATGATTTTGCATATAGTGACTGTATTTCATGTGTTTGAAATATGAAACTCAGAATAACTTTTTGAGGTGCAACTCCAGGTAGACAAAACCTGTGATGGGTTATGGGGAATTGAGCTACTTGAAAAGTATACTGTAATTGCTAGGTTGTGACATAACATTTTTATGTGTCGTTTGTGTTCATAGAGATGTGCTTCGCAATATGAAAACTGAGGAGCAATCATGCTAAATGGTGCATGTATTACTTTGCTTTTTAAAAATATTTTTTAGCTGGACACAATACCTTTATTTATTTATTTCGTTTTACGTGGTGGTGCAGATTGAACCCTGGTCCTTGCATGTGCTAGGCGAGTGCTCTCCCCCTGACCCACAATCCCAGCCCATGCTTTTTTGACTAACTTTCCCCTAAACATCTGATGTTTAGGTGAATATGACTATTAATCGTTTTTAAAAAACTCATTGTATTTTGTTGAAGAACTCTATCCAGCAAAACCATTGTCTTTAAATTTTGCAGTTTAGTTTTATAGAGTCAGATTCAGGCTATTTGTAGGAATTCTGTTAAGATTTTTTCTTTGGCTATGACAGATACATCATTTTGTTAAAAATTTTCTAGGCCAAAATTATTTCTATTATACCAAATGGTATGACATTCTGACAACTCAGGTTAACATTTGTTATGTGGAAATATATCCAAAGCATTTCCCTAGGAAAAGTTTGTCTTTACTTTCTTGTCTTTGATATAGTCCTTATAAAAATAGGGTGGTAATAAGACTTTTTAGTTTTTATAGCTTAACTGATTCTAGGTGAATATGGATCAACTCTAATCATAATTATAGAACATCAGTAGTTAGTCACCTTGAGTAATTTATTGTAACCTTTTTTCTAGATTCTTTATTTTCTAAAACTGATTTTTCATTTATTGTTAATTGTGATTAGATTGTTTGATTTTTGTCTTTGGATATAGTTTTGACTCCTAGAGGACCATAATTTTATAACACATTAGTGGTAGAATTAGCACATTAGTAGAATTAACCTTTATAGCGTTATGTATTACATATAAATATTAATATTCATTATGTTCATTTTTACTTAAAAGTCATTATGAAAAGAAGTTGTGGTAAACTTCTTATGATTTTCCTTGTTAAACCATTACTGAGAACATTAACCAGTACATCATACTTTGTCTTTCAGATAAATTCCTATATGATACAATTCTTTAAAAATTTACTACTTCAGATACAGAACACCAGTTAATGGGAAGGACCTTAGTATCATCTGTTCTCAACCTGCTTTACAGATGAAAAAATAGAGGCCTGGAAATGTTAGCTTTGACCCAGTATTTTTTTTAAAAAAAACTTTTTTTTAAAAAAAATATTTTTTTTTAGGTGTAGATGGACACAATACCTTTATTTTATTTGTTTTTATTTTTATGTGGTGCTGGGTCAAACCCAGTGCCTCACGCATGCTAGGCAAGCACTCTACCACTGAGCCACAACCCTGGCCCCTTAAAAAACAAAATCCTTTTTAAAAAAATTGAAATAACATTGACAACATAATGAGTACATTTACAAAGTTGTGCGACCACTACCTCTATTTATAAAACATTTTCATCACCCTTTCAAAGATCTGTTAAGCTATTTCTTCCCATTTTCCATGCCCCACCCCCAGCAACCACCAATCTGAATTCTGTATCCATGGATTTACTTATTTTGATATTTCATATACAGAAGCCCTGCTTATCTGTGTTGAGTATGTTCCAAGACTTGTATTGGACGCCTGAAACTTCACATAGCACTGCACCATATATGTATATATATATGTATATACATATACTCATACATACTCTGTATTTTTGCTGTACTGTTAAATCATTACTGAGAACATTAACCAGTACATCATTCTTTGTTTTTCAGACAAAAATTAATAAGATTATTAATCTTATTGTTCCTAATATAAATTTATATTTTAAATATTATTAAGTTTATATTAGGACAGTAAGATTAACACTAGCTAATAATAAAATAGAAAGATTGTAATGAGAGTTATTTGAATGTGATCTTTCAAAATATTTACTTGTACTCACCCTTCCTGTGATAATGTGAGATGATACTCAAGTGCCTATTTGATGAGAAGTTGAGATGAGTGATATAGGCATTGTGTAATTGCATTGGGTTACTAAGTAAGGTTCACTTGAACACTAGCACTAGAATACTAAGACAGTCTATCTGATAACAAAGAGTGCTACTAAATGACTAAGGGGTGGGTTGTGTATACAGTATGAATACACTGCACAAAGGAATGTGTTCATGTTCTGAGTAGGATGGTATGAGATTTCATCATACTGTTGGGAATGATGCCCAATGTAAACTTTATGAACTATTTCTTTCTGGCATTTCTTATTATTATTTGCAGTCTGAGTCGGGCTCTGTGTAATCCTGTAATCCCAGTGGCTGGGAATGCTGAGGCAGGAGAATTATGAGTTCAGAGCCAGCCTCAGCAACTTAGCGAGGCCCTAAGCAACTGAGTGAGACCCTGTCTCTAAATAAAATACAAAAAGGACTGGAGATGTGGCTCAGTGGTTAACTGCCTCTGGGTTCAATCCCCAGTAAAAACCCCTCTCTTCCTACTGCCAAAAAAAATCAGTCTGAGGATGACCTCAGAAAGGTGAAACCTTGCAAAGAAAATTACACGTAAGGGAGAACTATAAATATAATCATACCATCTATGGCCTTGTCTGAATTCACTTAGCATACTATTTTTTGAGGTTCATCCATGTTTTATCATCTATTAGTACTTCATTCCTATTTATGACTGAAAGTACCCCATTCTGTGTAGTTCCCAAAGTTCATCTGTTCATTCACGAACATTTGGACTTGTTCTACCATATTGCTATTCTAAATAGTGCTGCTATGAACATGTATATTCATCTATTTGATTGCATATCTGTTTTCAGTCCTTTCTGGGTATATTCCTAAGAGTGGACTTGCCGGGCCATATGGTAATTTTGTCTAATGTTTTGAGGAACTATCAAACTCTTCCATGCAATGGTTGCATCAGTTCCTTAACCCCCCTTCCATCATTCTATTTGAAAAAGAAAATGCGTTAAAGACGAATGTATTTTTAAAAGATATTGATTTTTATTTGATACATCTTTTGCAATGCATTTTCTAGCCAATAATATTTGTCTTTCTTCTAATAGTTTATGGATTTATCGAATTTGATTTTGGTTTGGTTTTTGGTGTCTTTCATTCAGACTGAGTGAAGTTGTTCCTCTCATTGTGGAACCTATGGGAATGAATTTGGAGATCTACATAAATTTCACTCTATTTATTGGACAGGAGGAAAAAGAAAAAGAAATCCCAGTTTTGAGTTTCTTTCTTTGGTGTTCATTCCCCTTGTCTAATCCACCTCTGATTTTTTATCATTTTTTGTTTTTTATTTTTGGATTAGCTTCCACAATTGACCTTTGACTTTTTTGGGACTGGCTTATTTCACTTAGAATGATAGTTTTCAGTTTCTTCCATAAGTCATTCTTTTTTATGTCTAATATTCCATTGTGTTGTATAGGCACCACCTTTTCATTATCCATTCATCTGTTGAAGGGCACTTAGGTTGGTTCCATATCTTAGTTATTGTGAATTGAGCTGCTGTAAACATTGATGTATGTGGCTGTTTCACTGTAGAATGCTGATTTTTAAGTCCTTTGGGTAGATACCAAGGAGTGGGATAAGTGGCTCAAATGGTAGGTCCATTCCAAGTTTTCTAAGGAATCTCCATACTGCTTTCCAGAGTGGTTGCACCAATTTGCAGTCCCACCACCAATGTGTGATTGCATCGTTTTCCCCACATCCTCATCAACATTTACTGTTACTTGTGTTCTTGATAACTGACATTCTGACTGGAATGAGATGGAATCTCAGTGTTGTTTTAATTTGCATTTCTCCAATTGCTAGGGATATTGAAATAAATAAATAAATACACACACACACACACATACATTCATACACACACCAGTAGTATCTCTTTTTCTGTGAAGTGCCTATTTATTTCCTTTGTCCATTCACTGGGTTATTTGCCCTTTTTTGTGTGTTAAATTTTTTGAGTTCTTTGTATATACTGGATATTAATCTCCTATCTGAGGAACAGGTGACAAATATTTACTTACATTCTGTTGGATCTTTCTTCACATTCCTGTATTATTTTCTTTTTAATTTGATGCTATTCCATTTATTGATTTTGTTTTTTTTGGAGGGTGAGGTGGGATACTGGAGATTGAACTCAGGGGCACTTGACCACTGAGCCACATTCCCAGCCCTATTTTGTATTTTATTTAGAGACAGGGTCTGAGTTGCTTAGCATCTTTGTTTTTGCTGAGACTGGCTTTGAACTGATGATCCTCCTGTCTCAGCCTTGTGAGCTGCTGGGATTATAGGCATGCACCAACGTGCCCTACCATGCCCAGCCCATTGATTGATTTTTTAATTCTACTTCTCGAGCTTTAGGAGATTTATTGAAGAAGTTAGTTCTTCAGCTGATATATTGGAGTTTGGGGCCTACATTTTCCTCTAGCATGTGCAGAGTTTCTTGTCTAATTCTAGCTTTTTGATCCACTTTGAATTGAATTTTGTGCAGGGTGAGAGATACATATTGATTTCCAGTTTTCTCAGCACCATTTGTTAAAAGGATGTTTTTCTCCAATGCATGTTTTTGGCGCCTTTGTCTTGCTTCAAATTATTGTCTTATTTCAAACTATTTATGTGGGTTTGTCTCTGTTTCTTCTGTTCTATTCTAGTGGTCTTCATGCTTGTTTTGGTGCTACTACCATGCTGTTTCTGTTGCTGTAGCTCTATAGTGTACTTAAGGTCTGGTATTGTGATGCCTCCTGCTTTACTTTTCCCACTGAGGATTGCTTTGGCAATCTTTAAACACCCCTGGTTTGAATCCTTGGTACAAAAACAAACAAACAAACAAGTAAGATCTGGTAGAACTTGGATGAGAATCCATTTTGTCTTGAGCTTTTATTTATTGGAAGGCTTTTGATGGCTGCTTCTCTGCTATCTCTGTGCTCCTGGTTTAATTTTGGTAGGTCATATGTCTCCAGGAATTTTGTCTATCTTTCAGATTTTCTATTTTATTGGAGTACAAATTTTTAAAAATAATTTCTGATGATCTTCTGGATTTGAAGTCAGTTATTATGATGCTGTTGCATTTTTTTTTGGCTTAGAATTACTTTGTCTAATCTCTTTTATTATTACAAATGAATTTTAAGGACTCTTTTTCTCTCTAGTTTGGTCTCTTATTTTGCCAAATGAATTTCATAACCACTTTTTCTAGTTCTATGAAGAACATCAATGGCATTTTGATAATAATTGCATTGAATCTATATAGTGCTTTTGGTAGTATGGCCATTTTGACAACATTAAATCTATTAATGTTACCTATCCAAGAACATGGGAGGTCTTTTAATCTTCTAAGGTTTTATTCAATTTCTTTCTTTAATGTTCTATAGTTTTCAGTGTAGAGGTCATTCACCTTTTTTTGTAAGATTGATTCCCAAGTATTTTTGTTTTTTTGAGGGTATTGTGAATGGAATTCTAATCCTGATTTCTTTTTCAGCAGATTCATCATTGAATTATATGAACACAACTTTGATACATAGGTGTTGATTTTGTATCATGCTAAACTTTGTTGAATTCATTTATGAGGTCTAGAAGTTTTCTGGTGTAATTTTTGGGGCCTTCTAAATATAGGGTCATATTGTCAGCAAACAGATAATTTGAACTTTACTTTTCCTATTAGTATCCCTTTAACTTCCTTCTCTTGCCTAATTGCTCTGGCTAGAGTTTCAAGGACTGTGTGGAATAGGAGTGGTGAAAATGGGCATCCTTGTCTTGTTTTTGTTTTTAAAGGAAATGCTTTTTTCAGTTTTTCTCCATTCAAAATAGTATTGATCTTGGGTTTATTATATATAGTCTTCACAATGTTGAGGTAAGTTCCTTCTATCCATTTTTTCTAGTGTTTTAAACGTGAATGGGTGCTGTACTTAGTCAAATTCTTTTTCTGCAACTATTCAGATAATCATGTGATTCTTGTCCTTTAGTCTAATTTATGTGGTGAATTACATTTATTGATCTGGGTATGTCGAAACACCCTTGTATCCCTTGGATGGAACCCACTTGATCATGGTATAATACCTTTTTAATATGTTTTTGTATGTAGTTTGCCAATATCTTATTTAGGATTTTTGCATCTCTGTTCATCAAGGATATTGGTCTTAAGTTTTCTTCCTTGATGCAGCTTTGTCTGGTTTTGGTATCAGGATGATACTGGCTTAGTAAATGACTTTGGCAGTGTTCCCCCCTTTTCTGTTTCATGCACTAATATGAAGCAGCTTGGTATTAGATTGTCTTTAAAGGTCTCATAGAGCTGGGTGTCGTGGCACACATTTTTAATCCCTGTGGCTCAGGAGTCTGAGGTAGGAGGATTGCAAGTTCAGTGCCAGCTTTAGCAATTTGTTGAGACCCTAAAACCCTTAGGGAGATGCCGCAACCCGGCTGGGCACAGAATCACAAGCCACTCAAGCAGGAACAAAGTTTTATTTTTAAAAAAGCCGCCAGTGTCCCGTGTGCGCCCTGCTAACAAGCTGGTCCACACACGTGTGTGTCTCTATCGGAACCGGGGGCCGGACCTACCCCGGAAATTCCCTCCTACTATCCTTCCCCAACCAATGGGAACTCTCCGGGAGTCCCCGTAACGAGTCCCGTAACATGAGTCCTGTAGCAGGCCCAGGTGAACAGCAGGAGTCCAATTTCCATATGAATGTAAATCTTAACATAATCATATCATCTCAATGGCTAGCTGGCAGTCACCTAAACCAAAGGTGCCATGTATCATAATACTTTTGCTGTGGCTCCTAGCAGGGAGACCCTTTCTCAAAATAAAAAAATAATAAAAGGGCTGTGGATGTGACTCAGTGGCTAAACACCTCTGGTTTGAATCCCTGGTACCAAAAAAAAAAAAAAAAAAAAGAGATCTGGTAGAACTTGGATGAGAATCCATTTTGTCCTGAGCTTTTATTTATTGGAAGGCTCTTGATGGCTGCTTCTGATCTGTTTAAACTTTCTCTGTGCTCCTGGTTTAGTTTTGGTAGGTCATATGTCTCTAGGAATTTTGCCTATCCTTCAGATATTCTATTTTATTGGAGTACAAATTTTTAAAAATAGTTTCTGATGATCTTCTGGATTTGAATTTAGTTATTATTATGCTATTGCATTTTTTTTGGTTTAGAATTACTTTGTCTAATCTGTCTTTTATTATTCCCAATGAATTTTAAGGACTCTCTTTTTTTCCCCTAGTTCTGTGAAGAATGACATTTATATTCTGATGAGGATCACATTGAATCTCTACATTGCTCTGATAATATGACCATTTTAATAATATCATTTTTGCCTATCCAAGAACATGGGAAGTCTCTCCATCTTCTTGTGTCATCTTCAGTTTCTTTCTTCAGTGCTTTAGTTTTCATTGTAGAGGTCTTTCTTGTCCTTCCTTAGATTTATTCCTAGTTTTTTTTTTTTTTTTGTTTTTGTTTTTTAGGGAGGATACTATTTTGAATAGGATTGTTTTCTTGATTTCCTTCTCAGCCATTCATTATTGATACATGTGAAAGCTATTCATTTTGGCATTGATTTTGAAATCTACTACTTTACCTAATTTGTTCATCAAATATAGCAGTTTTATTGTGGAGCTTTTGTATCTTCTAAGTACAGGGTCATATCATCTATAGTGATTATTTGACTTCTTCCTTTATTATTTTTATCACTTTTATTTCCTTCCATTGCCTAATTGCTCTGGCTAGAATTGGTAGTACTTACTGTGTATAATAGGAGTGGTAAAAGTGTATATCCTTTTCTTGTTTTAGGCTTTAAAGGAAATACTTTTAATTCTCGTCCGTTCACTATGATATTGGTTTTAGATTTACGATATGTAGTCTTTGTAATGTTTTGGTAGATTCCCTCTATTACTAGTATCTCCAGTGGATTTTTTTTTTTATCATGAATGGGTTCTGAATTTTGTCAAAGGCTTTCTCTGCTTCTATTGAAGATGACTATGTTATTTTTGTCTCTACTACTTTTTATGTGGTGAGTGAAATTTATTCAGTTGCATATGTTAAATCATGATTGCATCCCTAGAATGGAACCAGTGTGGTCACAATGTACAATCTTCTTAATATGGAATCAATAAATGGGAAGGTGTCAAACTAAAAATCTTCTTCACAGTAAAGGTAACAATCAAGAATGTGAAGAGAGAGCCTAAAGAATGGAAGAAAATCTTTGCCACCTGCATCTCAGATAGAGCATCAATCTCCACGATATGTAAAGAATTCAAAAAACTTAACACCTAAAAAATAAACAAAAAAAAAAACCCTAAATAAACTAGTCAATAAATGGGCAAAGGAACTGAACAGGCATTTCACAGAAGAAATATGAATGGTCAACAAATACATGAAAAAATGTTCAATATCCCTAGCAATTGGAGAAATGTAAATTAAAACTACACTGAGATTCCATCTCACTCCAATCAGAATGTCAGTTATCAAGAACACAAGTAACAGTAAATGTTGTTGAGCATGTGGGGAAAACGATGCATTCATACATTGCTGGTGGGACTGCAAATTGGTGCAACCACTCTGGAAAGCAGTATGGAGATTCCTTAGAAAACTTGGAATGGACCTACCATTTGAGCCACTTATCCCACTCCTTGGTATCTACCCAAAGGACTTAAAAATCAGCATTCTACAGTGAAACAGCCACATCAGTGTTTATAGCAGCTCAATTCACAATAACTAAGGTATGGAACCAACCTAGGTGCCCTTCAACAGATGAATAGACAATGAAAAGGTGGTACATATACACAATGGAATATTACTCAGCCATAGAAAGGAATGACTTATGACTTTTGCTGGAAAATGGGTGGATTGCAGACTATCATGCTAAATGAAATAAGCCAGTCCCATAAATCAAAGGTCCAATGTTTTCTCTGATATGTGGATGTTAACACACAAACAAGTGTGGGGGAGTATAAAAGTTCAGTGATTAGACAAAGGGGAATGAAAGGAAGGGAGAGGGAATGGAAATAGGAAAGACAATAGAATGAATTGCACATAACTTTCCTATGTTCATATATGAATACACCATCATTGAAACTCCACATTGTGTACTACCACAAGAATGGGATTCTAATTAGAATAAGTTATATTCCATGTATGTATAATATGTCAAAATACACTGTACTGACATAAATATTTAAAAAGAACATATCTAAAAAAGATTCACATATGAAAAAAATCTTAATATGTTTTTGGATATAATTTTTATATATTAATTTTTTTATATATTAATATTTATAAATTAAGGATTTTTATATCTATATTCATCAGGGATATTGGTTGGTAGTTTTCTTTCCTTGATGTGTCGTTATCCTGTTTTTGTATGAGTATGATACTGACTTTAAAAGAATGAACATTTGAAAATGTTCCACTTTCTGTTTCTTGAAATAATTTGAGGAGCATTGATTTTAGCTCTTTAAAGATCTGATAGAATTTAGCTAAGAATTCATCTGGTCTTAGGCTTTTCTCTATTAGAAGATTTTTTTATTGCTTGCTTCTATCTCATTACTCATTATTGGTTTGTTTAGGCTTTCTTTATCCTCTTGATTCAATTTTGATAAGTCATGTGACTAGAAATGTATTAATTCATTCTAGGCTTTCTAGTTAATTGGAATGTAAGTTTACAAAATGGTCCCTAAAGATTCTCTGGCTCTTTGTGGTATCTGGTGATTTCTTCTTTTTTCATTTCTAATCAATTAATTTCTTTCTCTTTCTTTTGGTTAGGGTGGCTAAGATTATATCAATCTTATTTTTCTTTTCAAGGAATCAAGACTTTGCTTAATTGATCTTTTGTATTGCTTTTTTATTCTTAGTTGTATTGATTTCAGTTCTGATCTTAATTATTTCCTTCTACTGGTTTTGGAATTGGTCTGTTCTTATTTTTCAAGGACCTTGAGGTGAATCATAAAGTTTTTTTTTTTTTTTTCAAGGTAGATTTCTAATTTTGTTGCCTTCTTAAATCGGATGCAAGGAATTCTGTCGATTTTTTGGGGGGGTGGCTTTGTTTTGTATTTGCGAGGGCTTGCTTTGTGGCTAAGGTTATATCAATCTTATTTTTTACTTCCTGTGTTTCTTCTCATATTTTCTAAAATTTGGTCAATTTTGGAGAAGGTTCCATGAACATATGAGAAGAAAGTGAATTTGTTTTTTGTTGGATGGAATGGAATATCTTATAGATGTTGGTTAAGTCCATCTGATTATATTACTTTTTGTGGTCCAAAGAATCTTAGTTTATGTCTGGATGGCCTATTGATGATAGAGGTTTGTTGAACTCACCCAATATTATTATACTGGGCCCTACCTGAATCTTTTAAGTCAAATAGTGTATAATTATAATTTGTATAATTAGGCATACTGATGTTTGGTACATAAATATTTACCACCATTATATCTTCTTTTTGGATTGTTCCTTTTACTAGTTTGAAGTTACCTCCTATGTCTCTTCTCATTAATTTTGGCTTGAAGTCTGATTTGTTACATATAAGAGTAGCTATGCATGTTTGTCTTTTGGCTCCATTCTCATGATGGTGTACAGTTTCCAGTTTTTCACTTTCAGCCTGTGACTATCTTTACCTGTAAGGAAACTCTGTTACAAAAAACCTATAGTTGAGTCTTATTTTTTTTTTAATACATTCTTCTAGTCTGTGTATTTTAATTGGAGAGCTGAGACCATGTACATTCAATGTTGCTAAAGAGAAATGTTTATTGATTCCTGCCATTTTGATTAATTCCTTATGTGTTTTTCATCCTGTTTCTCATTTGCTTAGCTGTTCTTCAAATGAACATTTGCGAGCCTTGGAGTTTGTTTTTAATTTCATCTTTGTGTAGTATTTCTTTAAATATTTCTGGAGTTCCAGCTTAGTATTCATGAATTTTTTAGTTTCTGCTTATCTTGGGAAGGATTTTATTTATTTTTCAATTCTGAAGAATAGCTTTGCTGGATATGGCAATTATGGTTGACAGTTGTTTTCTTTCAGGGCTTGGAACACATCATTTCCAGCCCTCCTGACTTTTAGAGTTTGTGCTGAGTAATCAGAAACAATTCTGATTGCTTTGCCTCTAAACATGTCTTAATGTTTTTTTTCCTGAGGCTTTAAAATTCTATACTTTAAAAATTCTATACTGAACATTAGGTTTTTAAATTATGATGTGTTGTGGAGAAGTTCTTTTTTGATCTTATCTATTTGGGGTTATGAATGCATCTTGTATAAGGATGTTTATTTCATTCTCAATATTCCTTATATTCCTTTGTTGGGTTTTGTGTATTGGGTGGTGTGGAGTTTTCTTCCCCTCTTATATGTGAGCCTTTTTATGACATTGCCTTCTCTTGGTAATGTGTTTTGGGATATCATTTTGTTGTAACTTTTTTAGTATGTATCTATGTGAGTTTAGTAGTATAATTTTCCTGATAATTCTTTGGTGATGATTAGTGTATTTTGATCCAATGTGTATTGTGTTAGAGCTTCGGGAACCCACTTTCTCAGTAGGTTTCACAAGAGTGGTCCTCCTTGTAGGTCTGGCATTTGTGTTGTATACGAAGGGTATATGGAGTCCACCCTGTATGATTATTATTCTTCACTTAAGAACTCTGTATATTTTAAAAGCATGTGGGAGTGATCTAGATTGAGATCCTTTGTAGGTGTGGTGTACAGAATCTTTGTTTTGGGAGTGAATTTCCATACGTGAAACTTAAGAACCCCATAGCTGTTCCTACTTGGGTCCTGGTTGTAAGTTTGGGGGTTTTGTTTCTTTTATACTTTGTATTAAAGTATTATTGAAGTTTGTGTGTGGTTATTTTGTGTTGGAGCAACCTGTGCTATCTCTTGGCTGGCTTTTGGGTGTAGCTCAGCAGCAGAGTCTCAACCCTGTGAACTGGTAGCTGTATCCCACAAGATTCCAACATCTCACATTAAAGGAGAAAACAACAACAGTGAACAATATGCATTGTTAAAATAAATACCTGTGCTTACTATGACATCAGCTACACTAATTATCACAATTACCACAAAACAGGAATGAAGGAATCAGTAATTGCCAACAGCAACCATAATAAATAGCTCTGATCTAGATCTGGCATTAAATAGAAGGTGTCAACTGGGACATCCACAGTACTAATAATTACAACAACATGAACCAAGTAATTTGAAAAGATGGTAAAAATATGGCCCACTAAGGAGAAAATTTGAAGGGAAAGTAAAGAAAGTTTGGAATGTTCAAAATGTGAACAGAGAACTGAAGAGGTGTATCAAGTGATGTATATAAAGGAGAAAAAATATAACAGAAAATGACAAGATAATTTGGCTATTAGAGCAAGAAAGAATGAAAGAGAAGAGAAAAAAAGTAAAGACAAAAACCAAAATAAACAAAAAGCCCTCACCCTCAAGACAAAAAATAACAAACAAAAATGAGAAAAAAGAGACAACTATTTATGCATATGTATAACCCCAAATGAATCAGCACAGCAAGATTACAGAAAAAGTGGAAAAAAAATCATAATGAAAGAATCATCTCTGCTGAAGTGGTCAAAACTGTTGGCAAGGATGATGTTTACTGCCTACATCAGACTGCCCATTTCTCCTTTTTTTCTTGGAGTGTGTACCCCTTAGAGCAAAAGCTGAGGATTGTCAAACCCTTCCTCCTCTTGTGCTGGGCATGGAATTGGAGTGGCTTTGAAATAAAGCTGGTTGAATGAACTTTCAGCTTTCCTTTTTACCAGTATATGGTAGGCTGAGTGAAAAATACTATCAGTTGGAGTTTTGTGTGGCCAGAACAGATCAGTGGACTCCCAGGTTGAGGCTCCTGCAGAGTTCTAAATGAGTTTAGTCTTAATAGGCCTTAGGGACTTTATAGGGTGGTACCTGTTCTGGAGAGATTATATGAACACAAGTCTAGGGCTGTGCAGATGCCAGTCTCTGCTGGGATTCTGGATCCCAGGAGTCTCCCTAGAATTGTACTTGTAGGATAGAAGAGCCAGCCCTCTATAAGTCTCACACATTCTACCCCTTACAAATATAGCCTTCTTAGCCTATGTTCCTAAGTGTAATCATGCCACTTGTTCAATTTTCCACCTGTCTTGAGCTGCCAGACTCAAAGTGAGTTGCACTCCCGTCCGTATCTCTGATTTGAATCTCCCTGAATATAGTCTTTTCTGTGCTGGTTTCAGTCATGTTCCATTAGGTACACCTTATGCCATATGGAGGCACTTGCTGGGACAGTATGGCAATATTTACTGTTATATCCCGTGTTCCTGAAGTAGCAAGCTACATTTGACCTCCTTGAGATGGCTCTCTGCCTTAGCTCTTGCTTTCCAGTCAGAAATACAGAGCACTATTCAAACGCCAGTTCACTGTGCAGCCTCTGGTTCAGCTAAGTTAAGATTACTTTTCTATTCTATGTATTTTTCCATACCAAATTTTTGTGTTTCTCTCTGAGTATTATCCTTCCCATCTTAATCAAACTTGTGCCACCACTGCCTCTGCCACCATTGGCTTGGCTCCAATATATTCTTTTTTGTCTTTTGTTCAGTGCACCCAAATTTTGGGGTCTCTTAAGGGTCTCTGACTGATATGGAATTCCCGTAAATTTCCTCTTTCACCTGCCTCTCACTTTAGTCCCATTGCTTGAATCCGGAGCCACACAGCAACTAGTCAGGCATTTTTGAAAAATCCAAGAGGGAGACAGTGTTTCAAGTGTGCTCCTTATTTATTCTGAAAGGAAGTTTTATATTTTTACAAGATACTGCATTTGCTTCAAGTACTGCATTTTAGCCTTCCTGTAGCCATATATATATATATCTTCCCCTTCCCCCCGAGATTTAACCTCTATCCTTGCACATGTTAGGCGAGTGCTGTATAAAAAAAAAAAAAAAAAAAAAAAAAAAAAATTGAAACAGTGTCTTGTTAAGTTACCCAGTCTGGCCTTAAACTTGTGATCCTGTTTGGCAGATCCTCCTGCCTCAGCCTCCTGAGTAGCTGGAATTATGCTATGTGCCACTGTATGCATTTTTAGTAATGCTCTTTTTTTTTAATATTTGTTTTTTAGTTGTAGTTGGACACAATACCTTTATTTATTTTTATGTGGTGCTGAGGATTGAACCCATGGCCTCACACGTGCTAGGTGAGTGCTCCACTGCTAAGCAACACCCCAGTCCTTTAGTGCTCTTAATAGCTAGATAGTTTATTATGTGTAACCCAGGCAGAGAGTCTTAGGAATCATTTATACTCTAAATGTTTATCCTTCTTGCAGTTACAAAAATTCATAAGAGACTTCCAGAGGATTTGCTTCAAGAATATATTTTTAAATTTCTTGTGTACACATACATATACTGTACACACTGTCATCCTCAGGTAATTTTTTAACCATTTAAGCACAAATTTGATAATCCAACTTCACATTATGTCTTGGGCAGAGGTAGGAAAGGAAACCAGAATTTGTGTACTTCCACTTTAGTTTCAGTGTGTTGTGCATGCTTAGTGACTTAAAGAAACAAAAACAAAAAGGGTTTTTGCATTTCTGTCATTTACCTCATTGTTAGGATTTTTTGTTTGAGGCTCTAGACTGTAAGGATCAGACATATATTTCAGTTACCTTATGAAAGAAAGGGAATCCATGGAAGCAAAATTAAATGGAAACTAAAAAACCGATTGTAACTAAAAAATGTCAACTCTTTCCACATCTCCCAGCAGCCATATAATCTCTTATGTTGGCTTTTCAGCATGTATCTACTTCATGTCTGGTCTTTCAGTTGGCTTTGTTGCTTGCTGAATTGACCTCAGAATGACTATGTCAGTCTCAATGCAGGTATCCTTTTGTAGCTTCACCTGTTCACTGGCTGTAGTTTATAACTTTTCAAGTTATTCAGAGTCTAGCTCAGATTACGAATGGGGCCAGGTCTCAAAGGGTATACATTATCTACCAGAAAATGTGTTGGTTGCCTTTGTGTCAGGTATACTTGGTTAGGTTGGGCATCAGGAAGGGAAAGGTAGATAGGTTGTTATTTTCAGGGTTGTGAGAGCTTGGGATAAGCATATGAAACTTGCCTTTTATAGTATGTACTGGTTTCATATTCAGTTGTTTATTGACCAGAGACTAAATTGTTAAAAGGATTTTGTTTGAATAGAAAAGACTGAATAAATTTTGTTTGGTCATTCTATATTTTTTGCATCTGTGTAATAAGTTCTTTAATTGTAAGTGAATTTCAGTAATTCTCAATGGCAGAGATGTGTGCTTATTAGGAAGCTTTTTTTTTTTTAGCCCCTTTTTGGGGTAAGATTTTTTATTTCAGTGTTTATTATGAATGTTTTATGGTTCACTGTTCGGTAAATGAGTGTTTAATGTATTAGAAAAGGAAACTCGGGCTGACTTCATTCACGTACCCATGCATGTCATGGACTCTTTGAGTATTTATTGTATTCTGGGAATTTTCCTAGCCATGGGGAGGAGTTGAATATGTTATGCTGAATATGTTAAGTTGAATATAGTATGTTCCATATCCTTGCTTTGGAAATTGAGCTGTCCTTCTTAAATTTATTAGAGGTCACATGTTCTTTGTGCCTCTGAATCCATCCCCTGTTGATGTGTGAGTCATGCCTTATCTCACCTGTACTTTGAGTTTGCTTCCTTTTTACTGGATACTTTCTTAAAGCCTGATCTCTTCCCATTCACTCTGAACCCATGGCAGTCTGGTCCTTTGCTCATTATATTGATGCTATGCTCAGTAAGAGCAACAACTGCCCTCAAGTTGTCAAATCCCTGAATATTTACTGATTTCTATTATCTTGTTGAACTGTTCTGCTTTTGGACACTGCCAATCACTAAGGGCCTGTTAAATGTTGATGCATATTAGTACTCCATTATTGTCTGCTGCTATTTTTATGACCTACTTCATTCTTATTTTTAAATTATTTTGTATGTAATAGTAACTAAAATTACTTAAAATTAGTAGTACAATGAGAGTAGAGAATGCAAGAAACCAATATTCTGTTTGGGAAGAGGGTGAGGTACTTACAGGAGAAGGCTTACTTTATAGAAGATAAAACTTTGAGCTGGTTTTTGAAGGAAACTTGCTAGAGGTTCTTGCTAGAATGGAGAATATAAACAAGAGGACAGCCCCTACTTATGCAAAAGCCAGGTGTTTCAGAACCTTTTTCAAAGGTCATTTTGGTAGTGAGGAGGAGGGGATAATGGGAAGGCAGTCATGCAGCTTTAAGGAAGGTTTAGCCTCAGTCTTTGGCAATTGGTGGGGATGCTATTTAGGGCATTTAGAGTATAAATGGGCAGGCCATAATAACTGATTGGAAAAGAGTTCTAAGATGGTAGTCCCAAGAAACTCTAACATTTCAATTTAAGTAATTGAGTAGGCATTAAAATTTAAATATTGGGGCTATGTAGTGAATGTAATTTTGAGTATGAGTTTGTAGGACCCGTGAGAAACGTAGGCAGAACATTTCTGAATGTAGTTGAATATAAGTTTCTGAAATAGTTTTGGAAGTCATAATTCATATAAAATAGTGAAAAGTGATAGATTAGAGACAAAATTACCCAGGGATTACATATATAGTCAGATTATAAGAAAGTAGAAATAGCCTTGGGGATAGTAAGCTTTTTTCTATGTAGGAGAGATAATCAGGTTCAGTAGAATTCATTTTCCTTGGTCCCTTTTATTTCCTTTATTCTTTCCCATTTGAACAGTTTACAGAAATTTCCTATTTGCAGCCCCTGTTTGTGATTTCTTTCTTTTTTTAAAAAAAATTTTAATATTTTTTTAGTTTTCGGTGGACACAACATCTTTATTTTTATTTTTATGTGGTGCTGAGGATTGAACCTAGTGGCCCGTGCATGCCAGGCGAGGGCACTACCGCTTGAGCCACATCCCCAGCCCTTGATTTCTTAATTATTCCTTTTTGTGGTTTTTATTATCAGACTAAACTGGGGAAAAATAAATGCTTAAATCAGGTATGTGAACTCAAATACCTATATGAAATGGGCATGTATTTTTAGAGCTTAACTTCTAGTAATAAATAGGCTGCTGTTATAAAAATATAATATTCTTTTGATTTATCTTTTATTTTCTCAACTTTGATAGTGGTGTAGGTACAGGCAAATTTCTTGACACTCAAATCAAAATAGCTATAAGATTAGAATGATAAAAAATATTGTGGCCCATGTGTATAGTCCCAGTTACTGTTGAGGTAGAGGCAGAAATTGCTTCAGCCCAGGAGTTTGAGACCAGCAACATGGTGAGACCCCCATCTCTTAAAAAAATAACAACAACAAAAAACTTAGCATTGGGTAGACTGTGTAGGAAGTGTTGGTACTATGGCAACACCGGAGTGTTCATATCTCATGTTTATGGTGAGTGTTGCACTCTGCTTCATCCAGTTACTGCCTTGCTGGGGTTTGAGTCCACTTATTCCAGTTTTTTTTTTTTCCTGGAATGCAACATAGCAAACTGCTAATTTCTGATCACTTTCTCAATTTTTAAATTCTTTGTAACAAAGACCAGCCACATGCCCTACTGAGCTATTTTGAGGTGTACTTGATTTTAGTAGAAAAGAAGACAGGTTGAATCTTTGGACTTACAAGATTGAGTAATTATGGGGTCATGAGTTGTATGGGCTGAGACCCATCCTAAGTAACTATAATGGCATTGATTTTTTGCCACCTGCATTTAACTCTTTACTTGTTGAGGTCTTGATCCTGGAACCTGCAATTAGTGACTTAAAACTGGGATGGTTAGAAAGGATGTTTTTTTCCTATTATCCTGCATATTTAAGTACAAAATTATAAAACACAACACAAAAAATACTTCGATATTTTGCTACAAGAATGTAATCGATATGAATAGAAATGTTTGTATCAGTTCCTTTTTCTGTTTTGTAGTACTGGGGATTGAACCCAGGGGTGCTTTACCATTGAGCTATATCCCCAGTTCATTTTATTTTTTATTTTGAGACAGGGTCTCATTAAGTTGCTGAGCCTCGCCTTCAACTTACTGATCCTGTAGACTTAGCCTCCCAGGTTTCTGGATTATAGGCATGTACCACCATGCCTGGCAGGTTTCAGGTTCATTTAGCAAATGAACTCAGAATGTAAGTTGGTTAGGGCTGACTGAACTTGCTATCCTCCTGCCTCAGCCTCCTGAGCAGCTGGGATTATAGACATGTGTTTGTTTCTTTTAAGACAATCAGAAAATGCGTATATGTTTAACACCCTCCCTTTCTTAGGTGAACATTAGCTACCCATACTTTATTACTTTGTAGTTATTTTTAAGCAAAATAACCAGAATAAATGTGTTGGTACAAAGAAAACAATTCATTCAAAGTAAATAGAATTGGTATTTTCTGGTATAATGGACTCTTATTTCCTCACATAATCAGCTCAATATAATTTGAAATTTAACTGTATTATTCTTTGGGAGCTTTAAGTTTTTTGCTTTCATTTACTTTTAGAGGAATAGTTATTATTATTATTTTTATATCAATCTCATTTGTAAACACATTTACAGTAGGCCTTTATCTGTCAAAAGGAGATATTTATAAAAATGGGAGTCTTAGTTTTCTCATTATTAAAAGGTCTGCTATAAAAGAACCTAATGTTTTCTATTGAAAATGTATTCTTTAAAAGTTATTTACTAAAAGTTATTAAGGCAAAAAATAGTTATTCCTAGAAGAATAGTTTCTACTACTACTACTACTACTACTACTACTACTATTATTATTTTTTTATAGCCATGACTGTCTACTAGATCTTTTGTTAGTTATTCAGGAACCTTTAGTAGTTTTACAGTTTGAGACTTTGAATGATAGTTGGAAGCCTGTCAGCAGGATTGTTCTTTCCTATATAGCCCCATTGATTTTGTAAATACTCTCATTATTTTTCCTGTTTCAGTAATGTGAACTTCTGAGTTTTAAATACCGTTATATTTTCTAGTCCCTACTTCAGTGATTCCCAGTGTATGGGATGTGGGAGCAGGGAGGGAGTCTGCAACCTAACCATGGTTGTATTCTGAATAAATAATATACAATATGAATAAACCTACTAGTATTCTAAACTGTGTATAGGTATTTTGTAATCAGTTTCAAAAACAAAGAATTTGTAATAGTTGTTACCTTTTATTTTCTTTATCACTGGATGCTAGGAGCCTTAATTTTTTGCCTGTGAAAGCCTATGACCTTTATTCCCATTGCTTTAATAATAAAAAAAATTGAAAGATTAGTTTAGCAGTCACCTAAATAGATGTACATAATTCAGTCTTGGAAATGTTATGAAGTTACACCCCAAGGGAGATAATTGTTACAAAAAATGTGAGAATTCAGAGAGAGATGTGTACATATGCGTATTATTGTGGTGAACCTCAGTAGGGAGAGGAAGGAAAACTCCTCTGGTATTTGGTAGTCATGATCTTTGCTTGCTGGCCAGTTAGCTAGCTCTGAGACAAAGGTAGTTGTTTGAGGTGTCCTTCCTGTAGGTTTTCTATATCTCCTGGCTCAACAACTATATTGAGAACTTGTGCCTTGTTGCCAGTTTTAATCATTCTCACAAGGACATATTGGAAACTTTGAATAGGGGTGAGTGGAAGAGGATCTTTGTTTTCCTGTCACTGGAGCATGAGAAAAGGGGTTTGGAGTCAGTTGACCCCATCATATGTACTGATGATTCTTATAGGACTGTTCCATGAAAACAAAGTTGTGTTGCAGGTTGGTGTCAGGGTATGTAGAGCCATCCACAATACCACTATTTTTGTACATTCATTCCAGGGAAGAATGAATGTACAAGGATCAATCCCTTTGTGTTAGTCAGTTTTTCATTTCTGTTACCAGAATGCCTGACAAGAACAACTTAGAAGAGGAAAGAAACTTTTATTTCAAAAGTTCCATCTATAGACAACTGACTCTATTGCTTTGAGCCTGAGATGAGGCAGAATATCTTGGCAGAATGCATAGTGGAGGAAAGCTGCTTATCTTATGGCAGCCTGGAAGCAGAGGGAACAAGAGAGAAGGCTCAAGGGCACACCCCCAGTGACCTCCAGCCCCACCCACCTACCTGTACTTAGAGTCCATTCAAATTATTAATCAAATAGCTCTCTTAACCTGATTTTTTCACTTCTGAACATTGATACATTGTCTAACACATGAGCTATTTATGGGACATTTTTAGATCCAAGCCATAACATCCTTGATTTTTGTTTTGGATGGTGCAGTATTGGTATGGGTTGTGATGGTAGAACTAGGTAATGCTATCTCAAGCCATAAGGTGAGGGTGAAGAGGAGTACTTCATCTTAGGGTCCTTTTCTTTTTTACTTTCCCTCTTTTTTGTTTTCTTTTTCTTTGTCCTTTTCCATGATTTCTTTTTTCTCCTTCCTTCCTTTTCCCATTTCCTCCTTAATCTCCTTCTCTAGTTAGTAAATTAATTAATTAGAATGTTGATATTTAGTGAGCAGCTTCTAGGTACCTGGCCTTGGTTAAATTATTATATAATCTTGTATGATGGGAGTCCCATGTCAGGACAATATTGATTGAAATTACCTGGAAAAGAGCTTCTAACTTATTTTAAATGGAAGTAAGTGTGAGGAAAATAAGCTATGCTTATAATAAGGCCACTCTTCTTATGCTTACTTATTTTGGTTGTTAACTGTATGTAGTTAACATGGCTAAAGTTGACATTGAAGTCATATGAACTTTAACATTTTTAGCCTTGTCTGTTTGGCTGCTCTCTGTCATATAATGCATATAATATGCCAAGCTAATATAATTGTTAGTGTGGTTGACCTGATTCACTCTAGTGAGACTCATTTTGGAGTCTAAAGTCCTTTCCATGAGTGTTTTGATAGTTTTTTCTAGCTGCTGTAAAAGAGCTGTTTCTTCTTGGCCCCACTTCCATGTGAACTGGGAAAATCAAGTCCTGGCTCTGCACTCAAATTAGCTGTGTCATTATGAACAAAGTTACTTAACCAATCTGTTAGATAGAGACTTTGAGAAATGATCTCATATGAAAATTTAGGATCAAAACAGCTTAATTTTTCAGAAGTTATATAGAAAGTTAGTGGAAAACTGAAATCCCTAATTTCTGATTCTGTACTTAGTAAAATATTATGCTGCCTTTCCTATCATAAATATATATATGAGGAGGGTCAAATGAGGTAAATGTTGGTTTGTCTTGATTGGCATAGAGTATCACAAGATAAATAATTTTCACTTGCTTTTTATTGTCAGGAGGCATGTATGATCCTTTGCATTCTCATTTTTTGAGTCTAAGACCCCTAGAAGCAGAAATCAATTTTTGTCTGAACTTAAAGCCAAACCCCTATACATGAAGGATCTAAACATGGTAAGAAGTTGACATTGTTTGTAATTGGAAGTTCTTTCCATTTTTTCTTTAGGGTACAAAAGGGTAAGTTTATTTTCTAATAAAAAGTATATGTTTTATGTTCAAACTAGGGCTTTATAACATAGATTTATTATAGGTAGTTTTCTTACTAGTTTCTTGGGGGACATATTAAACTTATTAATATTTATGTAAAAGAAGGTACTCAGTTTTGACTTTAGCATTTTTATCTTACTATGGTTTTTAACTTCAGACAATTATTAGCTGACAAATTTTAAGGTTAATTAAGGAGTTAGAATTGCCTAGAATCAAACTTTGCTCTTATTTTGTGTGACCTTTGGCAATTTAAAAAATCTTTCTGAGCCTTAGTTTCTTTATTGTTAAAGTAGGTATTGAAATAGTGATTTTTATGTTAAAACTGGCTACAGGACCATGGACTCATTTACTTCTCACAATAACATAGTGACATGAATGAGGAAAGGAAGGCATGTAGGTAAAATTTAAATTCACTCTGAAGTCTAATTTTTGAGCATTATATGCTACTGCCTTTTTATTTCATAAGTTGTTCTCAGGAGTGAGATCTGTTATATGGAATGCTTAGTATAATTTTGGTTTTTAGATCCTTTTACATTTTGGAATTGTGAATAAGGCTTTTACAGACCTAAAAACTAATGAAGGGAGATTTATAAATATATAGATTGCTCCTGGTCCTAAACAGTTTGGGCAGCTTGTTAAAAATGAAGGACTCACAGGCCCTACACCAGTCATACTGGATCAGAATCTGCATTTTAAAAATCTGCAGTTAAGAATCTTTAAGTTTGAAAAGGATTGCATCTGATGATCTCGAAGGTTTCTTATAACTCATAGTTGGGAATAATTCTTGGATTAGTCAGCATAGGCAATAATTACTGTATTTAGCAAAGGAAATGGTAGTAAAGAGTTTTTAGTGTAAACCACCTATGTAGATTTCTTTTCTTTTTAAAATTTATTTCAGTACAATTGTTTGATAAATATCTGTTTGAATTTGTGAAAGGTTTTTGACATAGTACCAAATTATCCCAAATTTTACCATCTTTTGTCATTTTAGGAAATTTTAAGTTGTGTTAGATGAAATGTTTTTCTTTTTTTAAAATTTCTTTTAGTGGTCCTTGAACCTTTATTAATTTTATTTATTTATTTATATGTGGTGCTGAGAATTGAACCCAGTGCCTCATACATGCTAGGCCAGCCATCTGCCACTGAGCCACAACCCCAGCCCTGAAATGTTTTTCTTAATTCATTGTACTAATAACATTGTAATATCAGCCAATTACAGATCTGAGCACACTAAGAATAACACAATCTTTTTTGTCTTAGACAATGCAGTATTTTGATGTTTCAATGACCAGTTTAACATTTGAAGTTAATAATTCTAAGAGATTAACTGCAAAGCAAATGAGCACTTTGCTTGCTTGTTTAGAAATGTTTAATTTCAGTAGTTTCTGGCATTTAAAAATTTCTCCTGAGGGATGGAAGCATAACTTAGTAGTGGCTCAACTTGCCTGCCATGCTGGAAATTCTGGAAGCCCTGGGTTTGATCCTCATTCCAGGGAAAGGAAAGGGGGGCAGGGAGATGAAAATCTCTCGCACTAAGGCTAAACCACTAGCAGATGGCACATTGTAGGTTTTCACAAATTTTGTTGAAAGAATAGGGTTTTTTTTTTTTGATGTTTTTATATTCTTTTCAAAACTTGTAATAATCTCAAAACTTGAGTTTTTAGACAAATTTATTGACTTTCTTTGTTAACTAATTGCTGTTAGTCTTCCCCATATCAACTAATCATGATTCATTCCTTTAATTTTGAAAGATATTAACCTGAAGAGTAAATTATACAGTTAAAACCAAACACTTGGTAAAGAAGTAAAACTCTACTGATTAGTTGAGAAGCCCCAGTGTGTTACCCATGTCCTTTATCCCCAAAGATAGTCACTTTTTTTTTTTAAAGCCTCTGAATATATCTTTAAACTATAGTTTTTGGTTTTGAAAAACTGACTAGTAAGCATAAATTTAACTGTAAAAGAAAAAGTAATACTGCTAATATTAGGTCATATCTCACTGGAGAAAGCCGGTTGAATCAAGTATCTGGGTCACATCTAGTTTCAACTTTCTGGAGAGTTTATAAGATCTTTTTTCTGGGGAAGTCAGTGGATAAGGTTTGCATGAGTCTTAGAAAATAGTGTCTGTTTCCTACCTATGGTGGGCATCTGGCAGTACCATAGTGTGGATCCAGGTACTGTGTGTTCAACCGAAGTTTCATCAGAGGAATTGGACTGCTCTCTACTTTAAATCACTGTGCCCTACTTTAAGCTTTTAGAAGGCAGTCAGAGTAGACCACTTCTGTAGGTGGAATTGTATTCCCAGCTGATTCAAGGAGGAAAGCATGAAGACAGAGAAGAAACTTTGTTAACAGGCATTATCATTCCTCTAGTTAGAAGATAATAGTGTCTAGAATGAGGAAAATGGATAATAAATACACAAACGAACGAGTTATGGTTGACATGGGAGGGTTAGGTGGGGAGATACAGAAACAAAGAACTCCACTGAAGGTTATAGAAGACATGATTAAATGGGAAAATATTATTTTGCTGCAGGAAGACTCAGTATTATAAATAAATTCTCCATAAATAAATCATGTCCAGTATTTTCTGTTCGTAAGTCATGTAATCATTCAAAACTGCTTAGACAGGTCACTACAGTTGCCTTTTCTCCAGCACTTATCCCCATCTGATATAAGCATATATTTACTAATTTTTCCCCCTCTTCTACAATATAAACTTAAAAAGGCATATGGTTATGTTCCAGCTGAGCTATATTTCTAGCCTTTTTTTTACAGTGTGAGTTTAGAGGATGATATTCCTAGAATCTTGAATCGTGTCTAGACCATAGAAAGCAATCAATAACTCGTGAATGAATGAATAAAACTCTTTCTCTTGTAATCCACAGCACCTATTGTCTGTTCCTCAGATTTTTGGTCTTCAATTTGTTTAGTATCTTATAATGCTTTCTATTATTTTCCTTTAGTTCAGTGTCTAATTGTTTCATTCCTCTAAGACATTCTTTTCTGTGCTCCTTGATGGTAGGAGTGGGACAAATGCTTTCTTTGTATACCTCAGGGTGCTAGGCAAATGGATGTAGAAACTTGTTGAATTGAATACATTTATTTATTCATAATGACTTAAATTGCTAACATCAGTTTTGTCCTCAACAAAAGGAGTATTTTTACTGGATAAACAGTATAATTCTGTATGAAAAATTTTTTTAAAGGATGGAGACTTGGAAATGTTTTGTTGAACTTTTGGTAAATTGTAGTATTGAAAGTTGGAACTTTTGCAAGTACAATTTTATGGGTTTCTGTACACAGTTTAAATGAAATAATATCACTATTTTCAATGAGATGGATTTCTTGAAATTTTAATAAAAAATGCTATAGTTATTGAGACTTAGTTTTAAAATGAAATTCTAAATAAGTATAACTTTGTAGCCCACTTAATCTTTTATGTTCTATGAATATAAATATGCATATATTTTATAAATATTGTTATGTTTTTCATGCCAACTTTTTGTTTAACAATTTGTGAAACTACTTCATGCTATTTTTTTGTATTACCACTAATTGTTTTTTAAGTTATTGTTGATCTTCCATAAATCTCTATCATATGTTGTTTTTTGGAGATAAATTTCCAAGAACATTTCTAAAAGTAAATATTTTAATGTATGCTGAAACAATACCATAAATGTTGAAAAGTAGAAATTTAAAATTGTGTAAAAGTTTGGTTGATTCTTTTCTAATTTATGTGGACAGTTATTTATTTATTTATTTCTTTGTTTTATTTCAGGCCAGTCTATCCATATGGGGATGGGGAAGCCTTGGCGTCGTCCTTTTTCTAGTAACCTTTGGACCCTTTGTAATATTTTATTTGGCCTTTTATATCCTCTGCTTTGTGGGTGGGTAAGTATAATCAGTGATCATTTTATAATTTCCATGTATATCTTGTTAAAATAAAAAAAAGATGGTAAAAAGTAGGAGTATGATTTATTCGTGAATGCTGATTTTTTTAAACAAGCATTTTACCAAAATTTTAAAAAAAGGTAAATTTAAGATACTAAAAATATGGGTGTTATCTCCAAAAATAATGTTTCAGTTTCTTTTTTGTGATAATAGAAAAAGGATTTTAAAATTTATTTTGATGCTATTTATCCTTTTAAAATTGGATATTTCTGATTTATTATGATCTTATATAATTTATATATCAAATTTCACAATGTAAATACTGTTTTATTAGTTAGACTTCAAATATTAGTGTTTCTCATTTTCCCTAATGAATGTGGTTAGTTTGGTCTAGAAAATTCAAATACTTGATTTTACCGTTTTATCTTCATGGTTATTTGTTTTACAGTGTTTATGTGTTCACTTAAGATAATAAACCATTCAAAGGGAAGTTTTAGCCATACTTTGTTATAACTTCATATTTAGAGCACTGGTATCATATATGAATTGTAAGAAAACATAAAATATATATACAAGTGAAATGTTTATTATTTAGAAACAAGGGAGCTTAGAGGAGAGGAGTATTTTGTTTAACATGTGTGTGTGTATGTGTGTGTTTGTGTGTGTGTGTGTGTAAGTAATTAGTTGCAGAATGAACTCTTGAGACTTCTTCTAAAAATGTCTTTTGGGACCTGAAATATTTGGAGGAGTTGTTTGAGTCCAGGTTTAGAGTATTTAGTTGAATGGAACAGTATATATAACAATGGTTTGAGAGACTATATGAGATACCAAAGGGGCGGCTTCTGAATATTTATACTACCTACCACCTCTTTCAGGGTACAGGTTTGGAAGTTGTGTGTAGTTGTTTCTTATGGATATTCCCACTGATTATTGAAAAGTGAGAATTGCTTAAATTGAGCAGCTATGTATTTTGTGTTAGATTCAGTATTTTTATGATAATTGTCTAAGTATGGTACTGTGTACTAAAACAAAACTTATTTTAGCTAAAGGAATCAAGTAATGTAGTGTTCAAAATATCTTTTTTGGTAACAAGGATGATGAAAGACCTTAGAGATTTGTAACATAAATGGGCTTTCTAATTATAGTCCTGTTACAAATTAAGGGTATAGCATGGCTGCATAGTTTCATGGTCTGCTTTCTCTGATTGAAAGGAGATTATTTTTCTTGAGATATTTGTCTGAAAGGCAGAGATTTCTTCTAATATTACTAATAAGCCGTGGCAAGAGTGAAGGAAAAGAATTTAGCAATATTTGCCAGTATTTTGGAAAGGTGAGAAATTGCAGTTTTAGAGACAAAGGTAGGAGCCTTTGAAAGGTAGAGAATCATTTCTTTTATACTAAATGTCATATAAAATTTGAGAAACAGGAAAAGGTCATCAGTCCATTCATTCCAAAGTCATGGAAACTTTTCTTTTTTGCTCCCTTTCTGAATCTGCTGTTTTTTGAAGGAAGAATTCTATAAAAACAGTTTTGGATACTTAGAATTTCTGAAACAATTTTTTAGATAAGATGGGTCATTGGAGGTTGAGGGAAGGGTACTAAAAATATTTATATTTTTTATATATTTTTATTCTTTAGATACTGATAGTTGAACCCAGGAGTGATCTACCACTGAGCTACATCACCAACCCTTTTATTACTTATTTTAAGAAAGGGTCCTAAGTTTGGCAAGGTCGGCCTGGAACTTGCAGTCTTTCTATCTTAGCCTCATGAATAGCTGGGATACAAAAACGCTTTAGATACTGTTTAGAGTCACATGATGAGGTCTGAAATTCCAAGTTTATGCTAAATCATAAATTGGTTTGACATACTGTTCCATACTGTGTTGATCTCATTGAAACTCACTACCATTAAAGGGTACTTTTATTTCTATTTCTACCAGCAAACCTCTGAAACTCATCTCAGGAGGATTAGTTAATTAAGTATTCCCAGATTACTCAATTATGGGCAATGAATATCATAATTTCCTAAGTCAAATCTTTCTTATTTTGGCTCTCATTATGAATAATTTTCCCTTCTTTAATTTAACTCTGTATAGTTTAAAAATCTTCTGAATTTAAAGAAAAAATTGACTTTTAAGTATCAATTTTAAGGCAAATGCTGAAATTTCATAAATTCAAAATAATTTCTTAGTTTTTGTGTGTTTTCTTGCTGTGTAAGTTTTAAAAGAGGCTTTTTTTTTTCTTACTTAAAATGCAAGTTTGAAATTAATGCATTTTCCTGGGGATCTTCTTTCCCCTTTCTTGCTAATAAAACTTGTTTTAAATTCTGCATTTTACCCACAAAAAAATATTGATCATGTTTTCATTTTTTTTTTACAGCCATAGCTAATTCCTATTTTCAAATATATAGGAAACTTTAAGAGAGAAAAAGATGTTTTATTTTTATTTTTATCCTAGGGTACTACTGTCAGTACCATACTATGGTTGTTTCATGGCGTTGTTATAGTTGTTGGATAATGTAAGCATTGGTAGTACCTGTTTTTACTTAACCCTCACAGCTGACACTGTTAATTAGGTGCTCTTTAATTTCAAACTGTTGGTTAGCTTGCCTTCCTACTGTTGCTCTATGGGCAGAGGTTAATATTTTATCAGTCTTGTTTTATGATTTTTTTAAAAATTTAGGAATATGAGGTTAATTTAATATAAGTATTTTATTGTGTTTGATTCTACTCTAAATAATTAGGTAAAAGTGAAATATACAGCCAACATAAATCTTAGAAATATCATTTATAAAAGGTAGATGAAATTTACTGATAATTTTGAGGCCAGCCTCTTAAACAAAAACAGAATTCTGATATGATCTTTTTTTTTTGAGAGAGAGAGAGAGAGAGAATTTTAATATTTATTTTTTAGTTTTCGGCGGACACAACATCTTTGTTTGTATGTGGTGCTGAGGATCGAACCTGGGCCGCAAGCATGCCAGGCGAACTCGCTACCACTTGAGCCACATCCCCAGCCCCCTGATATGATCTTAATCTGTGTTCACCTGCCCTCCCACTCTACTTAACGTATTTATACTTGAAGATTGGTGAATAAACGGGTAGTAACAAGAAGTGGATGACTTTGAGAATCTTATTCCTTTTGGTAGTTGAGATTGACAGTATTTAATGTTTTACTATCTTTCAATTATTGTAAGGTTAGCAATCATTATCAGATTAAAGTTAATTTTCTTCCTTTATGGATTTCCAAGGCTTTGTCTTATTGGTAAATTTTAAATATAGGAAATAGTGATGACATTTAGTCAATACTAAATAGTGAACTAGTATTTATTTTACTGTGATCTTTTAATTATTTTAAAAATAATTAATCTTCTGAGGATAAATTGATATTATCATAATTCTAGACTTGTTTCAAAACAAGTCATAATCTGGATCATTTTTTTCTGTATAGCACTCGTTTCTGTAGGCATTGTCAAGTTATAAATATTAGTATGTCACCTTAATTAGCACTCTAGAATTGGGTCATGCAGCCATTGATTTAGATGTCATTTGTCTTTATCCTTGTTATTAGATTCCATATTTAACAAGGACTGATTTTTTCCAATTTTGAAAATGTCTGAGATTCTTTGTGATGTATGTTTAATTAAAATTTTGAAAGGAATTGTGTATTTAATATGTGATTCACAAATTGTTTATTGCTGTTTTAAATTTTGTTCAAAACAAAATTGTCATTTTTTGGGTAAATTTACAGAAGGCATTTTTGATGAATAATAAAGCTATAACATCTGAAGTATATACTTGAATAGTAGATGTGTTAATTTATAGAAGTAGTTTTTTTTAATTCTTTAATTATTTTTTTTCCTCTAGGGGTTTAGTGGTTACCCTTCTGTTTGGAAAAACAAACTCAGAAAAGTACCTAGAGCAGTGTGAACACTCATTTCTTCCTCCAACATCAACTGGGGTTCCTAAGGTAAATGGTCTAAAGGAATGTGAAAAATCTCAAAAAGTCCAATTTTTTGCAGTGATCATCTCTATGGCTTGGGAGATTTTCTTCTTATTCACTAATGCTTAGGAAATTTATGGGAGACTTTCTGATCATACTTAGAAAAGTATATTTTGAAAATTCACATTGGAAACTTTCTTAATGTTAGATGTCAAGTGGGAATGAAAATTTAAGGAAAAGATATAAATTGGTTAGTTTAATTTGAATGTTTTCCTGCTATATTAACATTGAGTGTCAAAGAATCATCCATATGGTTTGTAAGAATGTTAATGAATATTATGTTTTGAATACAATACATTAAATGGAAATCAGAGGGAAAGATTTGCATTTTTTTCTTTAATTACATTGAAAAATATAGCTTACAATTAAGTTACGCAATATCTGTAGTTTTAATAATTCAGCCCTAATTTTTATTATCTTGAGTAGTGCTCCTTTTCTATTTAAAATAAAAGTAGGATTTTAAAAATAAAATTGAAGTTGGGTACTATGGGTAGATTTAAGATTTGCAGTGATTTTAGTTCTTATTGTGGGGTGGGATGGTTTCGTCTCATAGGAAGAGATACAAATGACTGTGAATCAGTGCCCCAGTAACATAACTTTACAGTCCATTATATGCTAACATGTAGGAGATGCAGAGGTAAGTAATGTGTAATATTATTACTGAAATATAAGAATTTCATTAAATCCTACTGACTTTCATATTGACAAGCTAATCTTATAACTTTTTTTATAATCTGAATCATTTCTCATTTTCTTTAGAATTTGTTAACATGTATTCTTTGTTTGCTTACAAGTCTGAGTAAATGCATCTTTTCTTGGAACATTTCTTAACTATCCAGTTTACATTCATTTAAGTGGCATATAACAGAGGATAGGAAATATTTTAGGAATTTAGATCCTAAATAGTAATAAATCATAGTTAAGACAGGTTGTACCTTTATAATTCATTTTCTACTAAATGGTATGAAAATATTTTTGATTTTCCATTTCTAAAATATGGTTTTTAAGTACATTTTATGGAAAAATATTAGTGGTTTCATATTTTGACTTAAGGTATGAATCTATGTACTTATGCATCACTTAACAACAGGGATATGTTCTGAGAAATGCATTGCTCTGTGATTTTGTCATTGTGTAAACATTGTAGAGTACACACCTAGATAATATAGCCTACTACATACTTAGGCCGTGTGGTCTGTCCTGGTGCTTCTAGGCAGCAAACCTGTATAGTATGTTACCACACCAAATACTGTGGTCATTGTATCACTGTGGTGTTTTGTGTCTAAATATGTCTGCACAGAAAAAGTAAGTAAGATTATGGGGAAAAAAAGATAAAAAATGGTACATACACCATTTGCTGGATAAGTTAGGGAGTGAATGGTGAGTGAATGTGAAGGCTTAGAACATTATTGTACACTACTGTAGATATTAACAAACACTACACTCTTAGGCTACACTAGATTTATAAAAATTTTTTTCAATAATAAAGTACTGTATCTTTTTTTTAATATTTATTTTTTAGTTGTAGTTGGACACAATACCTTTGTTTTATTTCTTTATTTTTATGTAGTGCTGAGGATCAAACCCAGGGCCTCGCACATGCAAGGTGAGCGCTCTGCCACTGAGCCACAACCCCAGCCCAACTGTAACTTTTTTACTTAATAAACTTTATAAATTTTTAAAACTTTTTGACTCTTTTGTAATAACAGCATAAAACACAAACTCGTAAAAGACACAGTCATCCTCATTAGTCTAGGCCTAAACAGAGATAGGATTGTCACTGTCATTGTCTTACACCTCTACATCCTGTCCCACTAGAAGGTTTTCAGGATTAGCAACACATGGAGCTGTGATCTCCTATGATGACAATGCTTTCTTCTGGAATGCCTTCTGAGAGATCTTCCTGAGTCTCTTCTTGAGGAGGTTTCACTTTTTACAGCAATATGTCCATGGTGACTTCTTGGTGTGTGTATGTGTCACTCTGTGTTTATAATTTTTTATCATAGATTTTCTCATAAGCAGATAATACACTGTGAATATTCCTTTCTATGAATATATTGGGGTCCATGTTTTCAGATTTTTAAAAGGAGCTTGTTGAGGGGTATGTGTGTGTGTTTGCAAAAGTTGCAAAAAGCCTTTACTGTGGATTTTCTGAGTTTTCTTTTTCTGTTGCTGCTTTTTTAGTTGTGCGTTGTTCAGTAGGAAATACAAAATTTTCAGCTCCATTATAATCTTGTAAGACCAGCATTGTATATTTGGTTTATCATAACTGAAACATTTTGTGGTGTATTTGTGCTTTGACTTACATTTTTAATTTAGTCTCCCATTACCCTTTACCTTATTCCCAGGCTGCTTTTATTTCTGAAAGCTAAGGAGAAGTAGAGAAATACATTTTCTTTAGTTGCTTAAAATTATCCTTAAATAAAATCAATTTCAAAACACATTCATTTGGCAGCTGGTGTACTATTGGGGGTTTTGAAAGGGGAGGTAGAACTGGTAGAACTGTCCAATAAAGACGGTTATTAACTTGACTCCCTGAAACAATAACTTTATAGTTTTAAAGTCTCATTAGAATATCGCAAGGATATACCTGTACATTTTCAATTTTCCCACATTCTAAATAGTGTTTTCTTTTCTTTTCTTTTTCTTTTTTTTTTTTGCCGGGGATGGGCGTGTAACCGGGTGTTGAACTTAGGGGCACTCAACCACTGAACCACATCCCCAGGCCTATTTTGTATTTTATTTAGAGACAGGGTCTCATTGAGTTATTTAATATCACGCTTTTGCTGAGGCTTTCTTTGAACTCACTATTTTCATATCTCAGCCTCCCTAGCTGCTGGAATTACAGATGTGCATCACAGTGCCCAGCTAAATAGTGTTTTCTAATTTAATTAAATTTTTGAAGCTAATAAGAGATTTTTTTCTGTGTGCCTAGTTTTGTTATCTTGAGAAAAGTGTTTGATTTATATTAGAGTCTCAAGAAATAATTTATTGAATCGAAGATGAAGAAGGGAAATGACAATGAGTATTCAATTTGAAGCCAACTGGAGAGATTTTAAATCACTCAATAAAATATTATGGTTTCCTTTAAGTGCTTAGAAGAAATGAAACGGGAAGCCAGGACTATTAAGATTGATAGAAGATTGACGGGTGCCAATATAATTGATGAACCTCTCCAGCAAGTGAGTTTCAGTATGTGGTATTTGAATTCCATATATTATATACTAGGTGTATTTCTTTTGAAAATACTAAGGTATACCTTTTTGCTATTGAAATAATGTTAAAAGTTTATGATAATGCTATCCTTGACATTTGTATGTAAAGATATTGCTTGATTTACTAAGCACCTATTATGAGGTGATTTTTTGATTGAATTTTCATTTAGAGAAAAAATTTTGTTAACATTAGATATTTCTGATATTTTTTAATCTGAAAGGTATTACTTTTCCTGATGAAGAAGCTTACTGGGTTTGGTAAATGAGATATTTTTTTTCTGTTTTATTTTTAAAAAGTGTAAATACCTGGTTAGGCTGAAAATGTTCAAAAATTAGAGTTAGGTAAAAAATTATTTACCCCAAAATATTTTTTGTTGATGTTTTTGATTATATATTCAGTATAAATAATGTGTACTTTAAATTTTTAACATTTATTTGTAAATGAACCCATATTTTATCTAACTTGCAAAAATTATACATTGAATTGTATTATTTGCTATTTATGGGCTAAGGTGGTTGGCTATATCAAATGTATTATTTTAGAACTAAGTTTAATCCTGTATCTTTTTTTTAAAATTATACCTGCAGTGGATTTCATGATATAATCTTAGAGAAACATTTTTTGAACATTATTTTACATCTCATTTTATCAAACTGATTAAATCTCTTTGTTGTATTATAGCATTGAAAAATCTGTTTTTTCCACGAACTCTTGTCTACCGAAATTTGCACAAGTTTGGCTATAGATAATGTTTTAAGTTTTTGAAACATTGGGACAGTAGATGAGTTGAAATACCATAATAACTTTAAAATTCATGAAATGTTTTTTAGCATGTTGATTTTTTTTTCATAATGAAGGCAGGTACTTATTACCACAATTTATGATACAGAGAATAGATATAAATTGGTAGGTAACTATTTTAATTTTTAATTTGTCATTGCTATTTTTAAAATTCTAAAATACTGTATTTTTCCGAATATTTTCTTATAGGTTATCTAGTTTTCTTTGGAGGATTTTAGACAGTGTTGATCCTAAAAGTTTATTTTTTTCCCTAATATTTTTTTTTACAGGTTATCCAGTTTTCCTTGAGGGATTATGTCCAGTATTGGTATTACACACTAAGTGATGATGAGTCTTTTCTTCTTGAAATTAGGCAGACTCTTCAGAATGCTCTCATTCAGTTTGCTACTAGGTAAGGTCACTGCATTTTATTTATGCTGAAAAATTTATATATATTGTTTGTTCCAGTAGGGAAAATACCTTTTAAATTGGGGCGGGTATTTTAATTAAAAGGTAAGTAAAACAGATTATTATTTTGCAGTAACTCCCAGATTATAGAACTGGAACCTATAAGATTTTTTTTTTTAGGGGGTGGGAGTGGGGGTGGATGGGAATATTGGAGATTGACCTCAGAGGCACTCAAACACTGAGCCACATCCCCAGTTCTATTTTGTATTTTATTTAGACATGGGATCTCAGTGAGTAACTTGGCGCCTTGCTTTTTGCTGAGGCTGGCTTTGAACTTGTGATTCTCTTGCCTCACCCTCCGGAGTCACTGGGATTACAGGTGTGCGCCACCATGCACAGCAACCTTTAAACTGCCCTAGACTTGAGGATTTATAGAAAGTTTGTCTTGATTAAGCTGTGCTTTCCATCTCTTTGCCAGTTTTTTTTTGCATACATAGTCTTCTCCATAGGTTGCATTTTAGATCTTTTACCATTTATTGAAATTACCTTCTCTCTCCTCTTCCATAGATGCTCTTATTTTATCTGAGTGTTATGGAAAAAATTAGTTTTGTTATAACTGCTATACCTCACTGTAGTTTCAGTATAACTGTTCTTTAACAGGATATTGCTAGCAGAAGTCCTTTTAAAACTTCTCTTGTTAGAAACCCATTTGTGTACTGCTTCCATATGGCAAAAGTATTATACTTAAACTACTTGCTTTTTTAGTGGCAAAGTGCCATTTCATATATATTAAAGTTAATAATGATTTTTATTTTTATTTTTTAAGGCTTTTTAATTGGTAGCATTATATGAAAGGGAAAATGCTTCAGAATTATTTTGTTTTGAAAGGATTTTATGTTTGAATGAGTTTGAAGACTTTTTTATTATTAAAAGATTTTACTACCCAATACACAGATTGATTTTCCTACTGTATTTTTGAGGTATACTCTTTAAAAGGTAAAAATCGTATTCTCTAGCCAACCCCTTTTCCTCTATACTTAGGTTTTTATAATACAATCTTGTGATTCTGATAGTGCTTAAGAATAGAACTTTGTCTGATAGCTTTCACTGTTTTCTGATCTATGTGCACAAGTATTTTTCAGCTTATGCTGCCCAGTCAGAACTTTCCTCTATAACTGTGTTGACTGACCCTAAAGCTTTAGATTGGGGTAGGCAGGTAGAGGGATGGAATAGAATATATTTCTCAATCTGAGCTTATTGGGGAGCCTTGCATAAGACTTTTGGTTTGAACAATCATCTTAATTATAAAGAGAGTTTTGTACCACTTCCTCATGATTCATAGCAAGTGTTTTTAGACTACCAGAATTATAGATGCAGACTCACTATGGAACATGGAAAACATAATTGGTGTAATCAAAGAAGATCAGAAATCAGATTTTGTCTCGTTTCATTTGCATAATGTTGAATTTTAAATTTCTTCAGAGAACTCTTCTTTATTAATTGTTTTCTATAGTAACACTGTCCTATTTTTTTTCAAAACACTAGAAATAATAAGAGTTCCTTATTCATGTATTTGACTCCTTAAGAGTATATTAAAATGTCAGAAATTTTAGACCTGGAAAGAGATTTGAACTAGTAATTTGAAGACTTGGGTTTGTTTTCTGACTTTATCACTTAACTGTATTTTAAACTCTTTAAACTTTAGTTTTTCTTATATAAAATACGTATAATAATACATGCCCTGTTCTGTGTTCCTCACGGGATTATTGTCAGAATCCAATTTATCTATTCTTTCCATTAATATTTTGAGCCTACTTTGTACCAGCCAGGTGCTAGTGATACTGTGTTGAATAAAACAAAGTTACTGCTCAGTGGAATGAATTGAACATAACACATGTGAAAGTGTTGCAAAAATTGTGAAGGAATTCAGAAATTTAAGTTATTTTGCAATCTAATAACCAAAATTTCAAAAGTAGAGAAGCTGAGGTCCAGAAAAGTTAAGTTTATTGTTACATGGTGCATTAGAGTTGGAATTGAAATAAGATTGTTCTTTACAGCTGGTGTTCCTTCTCTCATTTTCTATCATATATATTATGATCCAGATTGTTCATCTGTTTCCTGTTTTTTTTTCCCCTGTCAGTTCTATGATTTCCCTGTTTTTCATCCCATAGGCACTTTTTTTCTTCTCACTTCGTGTCTTAAGCCCCCTACCTTATTTTCTATAACATTCTAACATTTCTATACTATCATGTGTAATATTTAGGTGATTATCTGGAAAGCCAGGTTATTTCCATTTTGGATTAATCTGAATTTATGTATTTGCTTGGCCATTGGTCTTAAGTTTTTGGCAAACTATAAAAGCTGATAATAACTACTTTAAAGACTTTATTGAGCCTAAAAATCAATATCATGTAAATCCCTTAGCATACAACAAGACTTAATAAGTATTGTTGGTTTCTTCTTTTTCTCTGAATGACTTTCCTATGTAGGATTTTTCTATTACTGCAAATATACCAATTTACCAGAAGCTCCATGACTGTTTCCTATGGCAATATTAAGAAAATTAGGTTTGTTTACAAAATCTTTCACATCCTTCTCTAATCCTTGTTCTGTGCTTGTATACTGTATGCACTGTGGAGCATGACAGGAGGATGTTGTCACCCTTATATTCAACTTACAATTGACTTCTTCAATCAATTGATCCAACTTACAGTGTTGTATAGGGCTTTAAATCGGGGGTCTACAAATCTGAAAATGTGCACAAAACAATGTTGTTTTTTTTTCTCCTCAAGGAGTACTTGCATAGGTTCGATTTTTTAATTTTTTTTAGAATTTATTTTATAATACTGGTGATTGAACTAGTACACTGTACCTGAACTATAAACCAGCCTTTTCTGTTTTTTGAGATAGGGTCTCACTAAATTGCCGAGGCTGGCCTCAAACTTGCAATCCTTCTATCTCAGTCTCACAAGACACTGGGATTATAGGTGTATGCTACCACACCAAGCTAGATTTGGTTTTTTAAATGATCCAGTGAATCTAGAAGAGATTTAGAATCACCAAATTTGTTTATATTTATTCATCAATTTTGAGAAATAAACAATGTCAACATAAAACTAAGTAATAAATTTTGAGTAGAAATGGGAAATAAAGGTTATACTGTTAGTCTGAAGTCTTGGATTTGAACTTTAGCTCTGTTACTTATTAAGCTCTGTGACCTGAAATGGGAGAAACACATACATTCCTTAACTCTGATGATAATAACCCATATCTCCTTGTAGAGTTGTTGTTAGGATTAAATGACATCATTTGTGAAAGAATACTTCGTAATGATAACACCTTATATCAGCATTATTACCTGTTATTTCAATAATTGTTTGGGGAAGGAAACTTTCTCTGAGTTTCTTTGGATTTCTCTTTTCTGGGAAATTTGGAATCACAGACTGAAACTCTTTGGTTGAGATGAATCCTTGATAATATATATATGTATTTTTTTATTTCCCCTTCAAATGAGATATTATGACAGGACAGGAAGCTCTGAGCTATTTGTCAGAATATTTGTATTAAAATTCCATATCTACCATTAAGTTAGTGTACCTAGATGAAAATTTCTCAAAATCACTGTAAGACAGTAACATTAGTAATTGTAGCAAACTCAGAGTTGTTGAGGGACAAATGAGATGATGTGGGATCATATCATAAACTGATAAATGACGTTTTGAACAATTTATGCCTCAGTCAATTGATCCATAATGACTACTCAATGAATAGTAATATTGCTATTATTGTTATTATTTACTAAATATCTAGGTTATAAAGACAGATCATATGACCTTATCTTAGCTTTTTTAATGTGGAAAGGGACTGGCAGAGAAGACAAAATTAAAGCACATGAAATGAAGAGGAAATAAAATACTTATGTATGTTATAATGAAAACTATTTGTCATGTAGAGATAGAGTGAACTAGAGAAACTGATGAAGGAGACCTCATTTGGGTTGAGGCTAAATATAGCCTTAAAGCATAGATACATTAAGATAGAAATGAAGGACATGCTATGAAATAAAAATAATACAAGCACAGTTTTAAGAGGATTAAAAAAAAAAAAGATGATGTAGTAGAAACCATAAGGAGATTCAAGTGAATAAGGAATCTTGTTTTTACTCTTCAGAGTGAAATACAATTATAAAATCTCTGCATTGCTGCTCCCTTTAACCCCAAGTTTAGCAAAAAGAAGATAGATTCTGATTCTACTGTTTCTTTGTGAAGGGTTTTCCCATGGGTGTAAGGAACACATTTGTGTTATTTAAGATTTACTCTTTCTCTTACTACCTTATGCTGTAGCAATAATGAAAATAAGTGGTGTATTCCTAGAATTGTCTAAAAGGCAAACACTACTTAAATAGTGTATTTTACAATTAAGTTTTATACTTCTTTTGCCATTTCATGTTCTCTGTCATTTAAAAAACTTATATTAAAATGGACATTACTCCAAAAGATAGTTCTTATCATATTGGTTACAGTAGACCAAAAACAATTAGAAGCCATCTAATTATTTAAAAGAAGGGGAAATAACTTGATTTTTATATCTATAGAATAGATGAGGGGATAATTATGTATTCATATAATTCACAAACCATTCACTTTACCCACTGAAATCTGTCTTTTAATATATTCACAGAGTTGTGCAATATTTGTCATTTTTAACCTCACAAATCAATTGAAGAATATTTTAATGACCTCACAAAAAAACCTTACATATCCAATATCATTCACTTCTGTATCTCCCCAGGTTCTGGCTCTGGGAAACTACTTTGGTTTTCATCTCTGAATTTGTCTATTTTGGGCATTTTATATGAATAAAATAATGTGGTCTTTTGTGAGTGGTTCATTTCAGCATTTTAGCATCATGTTTTTGAGGTTCATCCATTGCCGCAGTCTGGCTGGGCACAATTCAGGAGCCACTTGTCAAAAGAAACTAACTATTTTTAGAACTACACATGCCAAACAAAACAGCTCCTCAGGGAAAAAACCCTCAGAGCCCAACTGCTACCACCGGCTTCCCACAAGCCTCTCACCCCCACACCAACCTCTCCACCTCCCACAATCCTCCTGCTCTTGAGGCCATTTGGCTGTTTCACGTGGGCAGAGCCAAAGAAGTCCCCCAATGAGCAGCTTCATGGTCTGAAAGGACAGGGAAACAGCCCAATGAGCATCACCGCAGAGGAGCCAATCAGCTAGATGTTTCTGGGGCCGCTGTGAGCCAATCATCAGCTGGCAGTCTGAAGGGCGGGGAAACAGCCCAATGAACATCACTGCAGAGGAGCCAATCAGCTAGATGTTGCTGGGGCCGCTGTGAGCCAATCATCAGCCGGCAGCTGGAAGTTTGCTGGGGCCCCTTTGGCTGTGGCTCTCAACAATCCATGTTACAACATTAATACTTATTCTTTTTTTTTAATCCTTGAATAATCCTCCATTGTACAGGTAGACCATACTTTGTTCATTTGTTTATTAGTTGATAGACGTATGGATTGTTTCTGGAATACTGTGAATAATGCTGCTGTGAGCATTGGTGTACAAATTCTTGTGTGGACATATGTTTTTATTTCTTTTAGGTATATACCTAGAGGTGTAACTTATGTATTATAGTGTTTAATTTTTTTAAGAAATGCAAGCTGTTTCAGAGTTGCAGCATGTTATTAACATTTTCACTTATCAATGTGTAAGGTTTTAGTTTCTCCATATTCTTGTCAGCATGTGGTATTGTCTGTCTGTCTGTCTCTCTTTTTTTTTTAATTATTAGAGCCATCTTTGTGGGGTGAAGTAGTATTTCATTATAGTTTTGATTTGTATTTCTCTGATAGCTAGTGATATTGAAGATCCGTTTATATACTTATTGGCCATTTGTATATCTTTAGAGAAGTTTCTTCTCAACTCCTTTTTCCATTTTTAACTTGGGTTAACTTGTCACTTTGTTACTGAGTATATTACTGTCTTTTTTTAACTACAGGCTTATTGGACAGTCATTTGCATTTTGTCAGTAGCAGCTTTTGTGCTGTAATATTGTAGTAGACTAGGTGTGGACAGATGATTTGGCCTGCAAAATTTGTGGACAGATGATTTGGCCTAAAATTTTTATTTGTCTTGTTAAGAAAAAGTTTATCAAGTCCAAGAATAGACAGTTTTGGGCCATTAAAACATTTAAGAATTGGGAATGTCACTTGGTGGTACAGTGCTTGCTTGGCATGAACAAGGCCCAATGTTTGATCCTTAGCACCACAAAAATAAATAAGTAAAGAAATAAATAGATAGATATGTAAAAACACTTAAGAAATGTATTGTTAAATTTATAGGAAATATACTGGATTGAAAATCATATGAAGTAGTATCTATATTTAAGAAATGAAAAGGAAGTACACTAAAATATTAATATTAATAGTGATGTTTGGATTGTGGGTTTATGGCTGAGTTTAGCTAATTCAGGAAATATGATAAGGAATTACATTTTATAAAATTTATTACTTTTTAGCCAGAGATAGGTAAAAACATCAGCAATACAGATAGTTTAAGATGCCTTTTAAAAAATTTATTGCCTCTTTCTCTTTTATTTGTGTTCTTGTGAACATAAGAATTGTTCTTTCAACTATTCTTAAGACGTTTTGTGTTGGCAGTCACAATCTGCTTTGTGTTGGCAGTCACTGTCTGTTTTGTGTAGGCAGCCACTGTCTATTTTGGGGGAAGTGATTTTGAAACTAATGCTTAATATCTTGCTTTGTATATGACAGAATAGTGAATATTCAAAAATCCTTATGGAATTCCCATTTGTGACTTCCATATTAATTTTTGGTAGAATTTTATATACATGTTGGTTGGATCTGAATGTTTCATTTGTTAGGGAAATCTTACTAAAATTCTTGTTTATTAAAATGACTAACATCATGAGTTTAATTTTTTAGTACTTTAATATTATACCATAGAAGAATGCATCCTTAGTCCAAGATTACTTTTTTCTCTATTCCAGAGGCTTGGTTAAGACTTCCAGCTTTTGTTCTTTGTGCTCAACCCTTGAAAAGGTGACTGTGCTTCATGCATGTGCCTCTATAATTTGTTCATGATGTCCAAGTCATCAAAACACCTGAATCTTTGACTTCCTTGAAGTGTTAGAACACAGAATGTAGAACTGGACTTAAGCAGTGTGATAGTTCACTAAATATCATTTCCTTTAATATGGTTGCTTAAATCTACATGTCTAAGTCTTTTTCTGTTTCCATCCATTTATTTATGACTTTTATAAATAAGAAGTTTTGTTTCTTTGTTTAGGTAGAATAGACAGAACACTGATTTGAAAGTTAGGAACCCTGATTTAACAAAACCTTGGTGCTACTATGTAACCTAGAACATGTAGTGTTTTGGTGTGGCTCTGTAATTATAGGAACTTGAGGTAACTATTTGAAATTTCTTTTTATTTTAAAATACTAAGATTCTCTGGTCAAGATTAAACAAGATTTACTTGTTTTCTGTCATATCTCCCGAAACACACACTAACACTTCACTATAGTCCACATTTTGAATACCATTTAGTCTGTTATTTTCTAAGTGTATCATTTTCTAATCTTGTGTGGGATTGTTAATTCCCGTTAATTTGGCGGGGATCAATCTCTGATCAGTTGTTTTAGAGTAGGAGTATGTTAGTTTTTTGTCACTGTGTCCAAAATACTAGACAAAAAGAACAGTTTATTTTGTGTTCATGGCTTCAGAGGTTCAGTACATGGTTAGCTAACTCTATTGCTCTAGGTACAAAGTGTAGCCCAGAGGAAAGCTGCTCAACTCATGGCAGCCAAGAAGCAGAGAGAGTGTGAGGTGCCAGTGACAAAATATAAATCCCCAAAGTATGCCCCTAGTGAATTACTTCCTCCAGTCATACCCTTCCTGTCTGTAGTTACCACCCAGTATAGTAGTCCTTTCAGGTTGTTAATTCATCACATGGATTAAGTTTACTGGTTAAATTATAGCTCTCATAATCTGATCACTTCACCTCTGAACATTCCTGCATTGTCTCACTCATAAGCTTTCTGGGGACATCTCTTATCCAAACCATAACCAAAGTCTGAAGAATAGGATAATAAAGTTTATTTGAGTCTTTTAATATATTTGTATTTGGTCAGAAATTTGCCTGACTTCAAACATAAAAAGACATTTTCTAGTCAGATATTTTCTTAATGATTAAAAATCTTCTCTATTATAAACTTAAAAAAATTATTAACCAACCTACTGTTATTTTTTAATAGAATAGTGAAAATACAATAAATCTGTGCTGCTATTAAGTCTACTATCTTAAACTTTCTTGTTGGTTTTAATTATTAGTATGGATTTGCTTGAAATGAATAAAAAAAGAGTTTTTGTTTTATTTCTTCCACTTCAGCACTGGGAGGTGGGTTAGTCATGCAAAAGGGGTAGATAGATTTGTAGCCACGAATTATGAGACATGTCTCCTTGTGTGGTTGCTAATATACCTCTTATTAGAGACGAAGTTTTCATGTATTTTTGAGGGAAAAATAAGTAAATTTTAATTGGAAGAGAAGTTAGGAAGTAAAGGTAAATTTAATATAAATTTATGGAAGTTTGTGATAAAAAATCAAATTATTTTAATCAGTATTGATAACTAAATTCTAAAGTAGATGATAAAGGGAGGACATATGTTCTTTTTTAAAACATTTTTTAATTCTTTAGTTATAGGTGGGCACAATATCTGTATTTTATTATTATCATTTTTTTAAATGTGGTACTGAGGATCAAACCCAGTGCCTCACACATGCTAAGTGAGTGCTATACCACTGAGCCCCATCCCCAGCCCTGACATGTGTTCTTGATAGATATATAGTAGCATGTATTTATGAATGAAATGAAGCAGAAGGGAAAAATTGACTTAGTAGATTTAGGATCAAACTTATAATTCTGTGCCATTAAATATTTTTGCCCAAATTCATTTTCAGGTTGAGCTCTTAACACTGTACAAAAGTAGTCTTTTTAAGGAGTTTTGAAGGATACAAACAAGTATTTATGTATTTTAATATGTGTATTTTTTCAAACAGTGAATTATGAAGGAGAATTAGAATCTGATTCAGTGGTTCAAGATTTCAGTGGCTTCAAGAAGAAAGAATTAATTTCTTTTACAGATGAGCAACCTACTTTTCTCTCTCAACAAAATTGTCTTTTGATCAAAAAGTTCTCTAATGGAATAAAACTTTTTTCTAGAGCTCCCCAAAGATATTTGTTAAAATCTCCCCAGAAAAACTAGGAATTACATTATATTAATCATTTGAACTTTTTTGTTTCTTTTTTTTACATAGAAGATAATGATCTTATATAGAAGATGAATACATATTAATTTTTATGATTTATTATTTTGATGTTATTGATATACCTTTAACCCACCTCCCTCCATGTATACATGTATTTCTTTATTTCTTGATGGTTTTCAATTCCAAAAAATACTAATATTCTTTGTGTGTGTGTGTGTGTGTGTGTGTGTGTGTGTGTATACATACTCATTATGCAATATGCAGTATAGTATGCTATTCTTACTTTTTTAAATAAGGCCTTAATGTATTATCACTTATGTGACAAAGTAATGTGGCTTCGGGAATATAGCATTTCTTATAGGATTGTTTCTATGAGAAAAACAGCTTTGATTTTTATCATTTTGACATAAGGCACCTTTTCCAGGAAAGTATTCTGCCATGAATGTGAAGATTGCCTTTACTGCCAAACGGTCACCCTCTTCTCTGGTCAGGCAAGTCTACAAGATGACACTTGCATATGTATACCATGCTCATTCCTTTCATTTGTTCATTTCTGTATCTGTTCTTCTCCCATATAAATACTACTCATTCATCAAAATTTAAATGTAGCTTCTTTAATGAAGCATCTTTAAATTAAGACACATAGCTTAATCTCTACTTGTTTCTGTGTGTGGTTCTCTTCAGCAAAATTTTAAGCAGTTTTTTGCAATAGTACTAATTCTGTACTACTGAGGTGGAAGCTCTCTTAATAGATTCTTAGCCAGTATTCTCCTGTCTCTTTGTATGATATACTGACTGATAATCCTACCATTAAGGCTAGGTTGAATGACTTCTTGCTATTATTTCTGTCCACTTCTGTTCCCACTTTTTAGGTTTTAAGGTTTTTTAGGTTTTAAGCTTATCAAAGCTATTTTGTGTCATGCCTGTGCTCCACTTCCAAGAAAGTCTTAACAGTTAGTCCATGTTATGACTATATTCATTGGTGATTTAGAGGAGAAAGATAGTGAAGCACATTAAAAGTTGTATTTATTTCTGAGCTTGTACATCCCACTTATGCTTTTTAATTATAATCATATAGTTTAACTCCTAACCTAGCTTGAAGAAAGATGAGTACGGCAGGGTAGTTTCTATTCAAACGAAATTTACTTGGTTTGGAACTATTCGGAGCTAATTGAAGATTATAGTTGAGGGCTGGGGATGTGGCTCAAGTGTTAGCACGCTTGCCTGGCATGCGTGTGGCCCGGGTTCGATCCTCAGCACCACATACAAAAAAAAAAAAAAAAAACCAAAGATGTTGTGTCCGCCAAAAACTAAAAAATAAATATTTAAAATTCTCTCTCTCTCTCTCTCTCTCTCACTCTCTGTTTAAAAAAAAATTATAGTTGATTAAGTGTGGAAAAGACAACTATGAAACATTGAGAGAAAATCTTAAAAGACCTGCCTTCAGATTTGTCAGGCGCCCCCCCCCCCCCCCGCACCGTGTGGTAGTTTGAGGTTTATTCAAGATGTGTGATGTGTTAGCACTGATCAGCAGAACCTTAATCAAAGAAACCTTCTTAGTCCTCATTGAAAGATTTATATAGGTGAGAATGAAATGTATTCAAGACTCTTTGATCAAATATTTAAATTCACCTACTAAACAATTACCAGTTTTCTATCTGTATGCTTGTGTGTGTGCTTATTGTGTTATTTAATATGATCATATATAGAAAGCCATAGGTGTCCTTAGAGGAAAAAATCCTGAGAAGTGATGTGTCTTGCAGAATTTCATAGCTAATGACTTGGTGGGTCTTTTATTCAAATCAAGGACATCTGTTGTAGTATGATGCAATTTCTGGAAATATTTGATTTTGTTGGTATATTACTAGTGGTAAGTTGTAAACCTTAGAAAGCTGGAACAAGTGAGGCAATTTGTGAAATCCCAGTTTCAGTTCACATATTTGTGACATTCCTTGCCTTTTAGACATTTAAGATTAAGTAATTTGGGGGCAAAAAGAGCTTCTCAGTTCATGTGCTATTTTAGAACTTTAGGAGTACGGATGCCTGCATACCTCATGTTGTCCTCTCCAAGCACTTATTAATAGTGCTTTGGCCTTGTAAGCAGAATAGTAAATCAGTATGCATCAAGTGCTTCTAGTGTTCATGTTACTTAGCACTTGGGGGTATAACTATGAATAAAACAGTCATAGTTTAATAAAACAAGATCTTCTGTCTTTGATATTTTAAAATTTAACAGTGAAAGTGTTAACTGCAGGTTGTTAGTGCTATGTAAAGTGGAAAGTATGGTGTTATTTAAATATATAACCAGAGAACCAGGACTATTTTGAGGGAATAGTGGAGAGGGTGGGTGTCAATGAAGGCTGCCATGGGTAAGTGACATTTCAGATGATCATGGAAGTATAGTTGGATTTTTCAAGTGAATGTTGGTGGGATATAAGAGAGAAAAACTATGTGGAGATGGGTAAGGTTGAGCAAACTTGGTAGAGAAAATAATCTGTTTAGAGGCACTTAGGTAAGAAGGGGCTCATTTGAGTTTGAGAAGTGGAGAAAAAACAAACAAAAAACCCAAAATTTGGGTCTATAGACAGAAAGGACAGGGTGAACTAGATGATGAAGAGGAAATAAGCAGGATGTAGGTGTTCATGATCTGAGAGAATATATTCATGCTTAGCCCTGAGAATGTATTAAAAAGTTTTTAAAGCTCTCATTTTGTGCATATACTTTTTTAATATTGGTTGTTCAAAACATTACAAAGCTCTTGACATATCATATTTCATACATTTGATTCAAGTGGGTTGTGAACTCCCATTTTTACCCCGTATACAGATTGCAGAATCACATCGGTTACACATCCACGTTTTTACATATTGCCGTACTAGTGACTATTGTATTCTGCTATCTTTCCTATCCTCTACTATCCCCCTTCCCCTCCCCTCCCATCTTCTCTCTCTACCCCATCTACTGTAATTCATTTCTCTCACTTGATTTTTTTCCCTTTCCCCTCACATCCTCTTATATGTAATTTTGTATAAAAATGAGGGTCTCCTTCCATTTCCATGCAAATTCCTTTCTCTCTCTCTTTCCCTACCACCTCTCGTCCCTGTTTAATGTTAATCTTTTTCTCATGCTCTTCCTCCCTGCTCTGTTTGTAGTTGCTCTCCTTATATTAAAGAAGACATTTGGCATTTCTTTTTTAGGGATTGGCTAGCTTCACTTAGCGTAATCTGCTCTAATACCATCCATTTCCCTGCAAATTCCATGATTTTGTCATTTTTTAGTGCTGAGTAATATCCCTTTGTGTATAAATGCCACATTTTTTTATTCATTCTTCTATTGAAGGCCATCTAAGTTGGTTCCACAGTCTAGCTATTGTGAATTGTGCTGCTATGAACAACGATGTAGCAGAATCCCTATAGTATGCTCTTTTAAGGTCTTCAGGGAATAGTCTGAGAAGGGCAATAGCTGGGTCAAATGGTGGTTCCATTCCCAGCTTTCCCAGGAATCTCCACACTGCTTTCCAAATTGGCCGCACCAATTTGCAATCCCACCAGCAATGTACAAGTGTACCCTTTTCCCCACATCCTCGCCAGCACTTGTTGTTGTTTGACTTCATAATGGCTGCCAATCTTACTGGAGTGAGATGGTTTCTTAGGGTGGTTTTGATTTTCATTTCTTTGACTGCTAGAGATGGTGAGCATTTTTTCATGTACTTGTTGATTGATTGTATATCCTCCTATGAGAAGTGTCTGTTCAGGTCCTTGGCCCATTTGTTGATTGGGTTATTTGTTTTCTTATTGCTTAATTTTTTTGAGTTCTTTGTATACTCTGGATATTAGGGCTCTATCTGAAGTGTGAGGAGTAAAGATTTGTTCCCAGGATGTAGGCTCTCTATTTACCTCTCTTATTGTTTCTCTTGCTGAGAAAAAAACTTTTTAGTTTGAGTAAGTCCCATTTGTTGATTCTTGTTTTTAACTCTTGTGCTATGGGTGTCCTATTAAGGAATTTGGAGCCCGACCCCACAATATGTAGATCGGAGCCAACTTTTTCTTCTGTCAGACGCAGAGTCTCTGATTTGATACCAAGCTCCTTGATCCATTTTGAGTTAACTTTTGTGCATGGTGAGAGAAAGGGATTCAGTTTCATTTTGTTGCATATGGATTTCCAGTTTTCCCAGCACCATTTGTTGAAGATGCTATCCTTCCTCCATTGCATGCTTTTAGCCCCTTTATCAAATATAAGATAGTTGTAATTTTGTGGATTGGTTTCTGTGTCCTCTATTCTGTACCATTGGTCCACCCACCTGTTTTGGTACCAGTACCATGCTGTTTTTGTTACTATTGCTCTGTAGTACAGTTTGAAATCTGGTATCGCTATACCTCCTGATTCACACTTCCTGCTTAGAATTGCTTTTGCTATTCTGGGTCTTTTATTTTTCCATATGAATTTCATGATTGCTTTATCTATTTCTACAAGAAATGCCATTGGGATTTTGATTGGCATTGCATTAAACCTATAGAGAACTTTTGGTAATATCGCCATTTTGATGATGTTAGTTCTGCCTATCCATGAACAGGGTATATTTTTCCATCTTCTAAGATCTTCTTCTATTTCTCTCTTTAGGGTTCTGTAGTTTTCATTGTATAAATCTTTCACCTCTTTTGTTAGGTTGATTCCCAAGTTTGGTTTTTTTTTTTTTTTTTTTTTTTGAGGATATTGTGAATGGGGTGGTTTTCCTCATTTCTAGTTCAGAAGATTTGTCGCTGATATACAGGAATGCCTTTGATTTATGCGTGTTGATTTTATATCCTGCCACTTTGCTGAATTCACTTATTAGCTCTAGTAGTTTCTTTGTAGACCCTTTTGTGTCTTCTAGGTATAGGATCATATCATCTGCAAATAGTGATAATTTAAGTTCTTCTTTTCCTATCTTAATGTCTTTATTTTCTTTTGTCTGTCTAATTGCTGCTGCCAGTATTTCCAGAACTATATTGAATAGAAGTGGTGAGAGAGGGCATCCCTGTCTTGTTCCATATTTTAGAGGGAATGCCTTCAGTATCTGTTCATTTAGAATGATGCTAGCCTGAAGTTTAGCATATATAGCTTTTACAATGTAGAGGTAAGTTCGTGTTATCCCTAATTTTTCTAGTGTTTTGAACATAAAGGGGTGCTGTACTTTGTCGAATGCTTTTTCTGCATCTATCAAGGTGATCATATGGTTCTTATCTTTAAGTCTATTGATGTAGTGAATAACGTTTATTGATTTCTGTATATTGAACCAGCCTTGCATCCCAGGGATGAATCCTACTTGATCATGGTGCACGATCTTTTTGATATGTTTTTGTATCCGATTTGCCAGAGTTTTATTGAGGATTTTTGCATCTAAATTTATTAGGGATATTGGTCTGTAGTTTTCTTTCTTTGAAGTGTCTTTATCTGGTTTGGGAATCAGGGTGATGTTGGCCTCATAGAGTGAATTTGGAAGTTCTCCCTCTTTTTCTATCTCCTGAAATAGATTGTAGAGTATTGGTATTAGTTCTTCTTTAAAGTTCTTGTAAAACTCTGCTGTATATCCATCCGGTCCTGGGCTTTGCTTGGTTGGTAGTCTTTTGATGGCTTCTTCTATTTCCTTACTTGATATTGGTCTGTTTAGGTTGTTTATATCATCCTGACTCAATCTGGGTAGTTTATATGTCTTAAGGAATTTATCCATGCCTTCACTATCTTCTATTTTATTAGAGTATAGGGTTTCAAAATAATTCCTAATTATCCTCTGTATTTCTGAATTTTCTGTTGTGATGTTGCCTTTTTCATCCTGTACACTAGTAATTTGGGTTCTCTCTCCTCTTTGTTAGTGTGGCTAGTGGTCTATCAATCTTATTTATTTTTTCAAAGAACCAACTTTTAGTTTTGTCAATTTTTTTGATTGTTTCTTTTGTTTCAATTTCATTGATTTCAGCTCTAATTATTTCTTGCCTTCTACTGTATTTGCTGCTGATTTGTTCTTCTTTTTCTAAGGCTTTGAGGTGTAGTGTAAGGTCATTTATTTGTTGGCTTTTCCTTCTTTTAAGGAATGAACTCCATGCAATGAATTTTCCTCTTAGAACTGCTTTCATAGTGTCCCAGAGATTTCGATATGTTGTGTCTGAGTTTTCATTTACCTCTAAGAATTTTTTAATTTCCTCTTTGATGTCTTCTGTAACCCTTTGTTCATTCAGTAGCATATTGTTTAATCTCCATGTGATGTATGATTTTTCATTTCTCATTTTATTATTGATTTCCAATTTCATTCCATTATGATCAGACAAAATGCATGGTAGTGTCTGTACTCCTTTGTAATTGCTAAGATTTGCCCTGTGACATAATATATGGTCTGTTTTTGAGAAGGATCCATGTGCTGCTGAGAAGAAAGTGTATCTGCTTGATGTTGGGTGGTATATTCTGTATATATCAATTAAGTTTAAATTATTAATTGTATTATTGAGCTCTGTGGTTTCTTTATTCAACTTTTGTTTGGAAGATCTGTCCAGTGGTGAGGGAGGTGTGTTAAAATCTTCTATGATTATTGTGTTGTGGTCTATTTGACTCTTGAACTTGAGAAGAGTTTGTTTGATGAACGTAGCTGCACCATTGTTTGGGACATATATATTAATGATCGTCAAGTCTTGTTGGTGTATGGTTCCCTTGAGCAGTATGTAGTGTCCTTGTTTATCCCTTATGATTAACTTTGGCTTGATGTCTATTTTATTTGATACAAGTATGGACACACCTGCTTGCTTCCGGGGTCAGTATGAGTGATATGATTTTTCCCAACCTTTCACCTTCATTCTGTGTATGTCTTTTCCTATCAGATGAGTCTCCTGTAGGCAGCATATTGTTGGGTCTTTTTTTTTTAATCCATTCTACTAGCCTATGTCATTTGATTGGTGCATTTAAGCCATTAACATTTAGGGTTACTATTAAGATATGGTTTGTATTTCTCACTATATTTGATTATGTATGTTACTTAACATGATTTGGTTTTCCTCTATGATTAGTTTTTTCTTTACTGTACTACCTCCTGCTGTTAGTTTTCATTGTTATTTTTCATTTCCTCTTGCTGTAATGTTTTGCCAAGGATGTTTTGAAGAGCTGGTTTTCTAGCTGCAAATTCTTTTAACTTTTGTTTATCGAGGAAGATTTTTATTTCATCTTCAATCCTGAGGCTTAATTTCGCTGGATACATGATTCTTGGTTGGAACGCTTTTTCTTTCAGCATTTGAAATATGTTGTTCCAGGATCTTCTAGCTTTCACAGTCTGTGTTGAAAGATCAGCAGTTATCTTGATTGGTTTACCCCTAAATGTAATTTGCTTCCTCTCTCGTGTGGCTTTTAAGATTCTCTCCTTATTATGTATTGGACATCTTCATTGTTATGTGTCTTGGTGCGGATCTCTTATGATTTTGTACATTCGGTGTCCTGTAGGCGTCTAGTATTTGGATTTCTTTTTCATTCTTTAAGTCTGGGAAGTTTTCTAGTATTATTTGATTGAATAGATTGCTCATTCCCTTTTTTTGGACCTCTATACCCTCTTGTATCCCAATAACTCTTAGGTTTGGTTTCTTTATGCTATCGCATAATTCTTGAATGTTCTGCTCATGATTTCTTAATATTCTCGCTGAGCTGTCTATGTTCTTTTCAAGTTGAAAAGCTTTGTCTTCGTTGTCTGAAGTTCTATCTTCTAATTGTTCTACTCTGCTGGTAATACTCTCATTTGAGTTTTTAATTTGGTTTATTGTTTCCTGCATTTCCAGGATTTCTGTTTGTTTGTTTTTTATATCCTCTATCTTCCTATAGAGTTGATCTTTTGCTTCTTGGATTTGTTTATGTAATTCATTGTCAAAGTGATCTTTCATTGTCTGAATTTGCTGTATAATGTCTTCCTTGAGACTCCAGATCATCTGAAGCATGTATATCCTGAACTCTGTGTCTGATATTCCATCAGCTGCAGATATTACCTCATCTAATGTTGAATTAACCTGTATTGTTTGTGGTCCTTTTTTTCCTTGTCTTTTCATACTGCTCATGATTCTTTCTATCTTTGTGAAACTGTTGTGTTAATGTTTTTCCCCTTATATATTTGCATTGTTCTTGTATAGCTCCAAAATCCCTCTTTTGCGGAGAAAGACAATGTTAACAGTTCCCAATATCAACAGTACATCATCTAAGCTCAAGTTTTCATTATTAATACATTTATAGTTAGATTCTAAGTCTATAGATATTGGTTTTAATTATTACTTAAGAATATATTCATTAGTTTCATAAAAGGCATACCATTTCTGGTAGCATATAGAAAACTTAATTTCAGACCAAGGATGTTATACTTAGAGGGAAAGGAGTGAGGGTATGAGGTTAAGCTAACTTAGCACCTTTGGAGAACTCTAACCAATAGACTGGTAATTTATGGAAGAATGTATAGATTCAACCTCCTATCTGTATTTAGATAGTTACCCTATGTATGGATAGCAAAAGTTAGGAGATTGAAAGTTGGATAGAGAGAATACAAATGAAAAAAAAATAACAAAAAATAACAAGGAAGAAAAGAGAAATAAGAGAGAAGGAAAAGGAAAGAAAGATAGAAATAAAGAAAAAAAAATGGAGGGAAGGTGGGGTATATGCAATTCCTCTATATTATATTACTTTGGTAATTCGGTTGTTCATGCACAGCTCTTGATTTCACATATGTTGAAGTTGTGGAAGAGAGAAGAAAAGAGAGAAAGAGGAAAAAAAAAAAAAAGTCTCTCAGAACACTGTTTTCCTTGCTTCCAGTAGGTGGCGTTGTCTATTCCTAGCTTGAGCCTCTGTATTCAGGGTGGTGGGTATAGCCAGTGTGAAAGGAAATGAGCTTCCACCTGTATCTTACCTACTCTAGTCTCTGAGGTAGAAACCAAGTGCCTGTACAGTTGTTGTTTTGCGTTGATAGCTACAACCCCCAAAAGCTTGTGGGACACATTTTGAGTTATCCCAGCTAAGGCTGGGGGAGTTGGAAATCAGGTACCTGGATCAGCGGCAGAACCGTGCTGGTAGCCACACCCCCTTTGATGGGTTTTAAGGGTAAATGGGCTTCCTCCGGACTAGCACATGGGGCGGGGCCGGGCTTCCTCCTCCACTCTGGTTTGGCTGGCACCGGGCTGCTTCCTCCTCCAGTCTCTATGCATATACTTTTTACAATATAAATTTGGCTGCTCTATAGAAAATGGGATGGAGGGGGAGATAAGTGAAGTTGGGAGACCTAGAGGTAGGATATTGGCAAGGAGTAGGATGGTTATGTTAGAGAGGGGGTGTGCAAAATTTATGGTCAGAGAAAAGTATAGTTTCTGGTTTGGTTTTGCTTTTGTGCTTCAGTTAAAACTTCATAGCTTGTTTGACTTCCAGTTAGCCTTTTAATTCTTTCTTGAAATAATTTGGCAAGATATATTAGCTTCAGGGTATTACCGTAAATTTTATTTTATTTTATTTTATTTTTTTGGTCAGATTAATTAGAGCAGTATTGTTTTGTTCATATAAGAAATACATCTTTATTTTTAAATGTGAGAAATGACAGCTTATATATAATAATTAAATGAAAGCATCAGTAATACGTTTTTGAATAGCCCATGTGTTTTTACTAGAATTGGTGCCATGTGATGGATGGAATATTTTTTAAAAAGTGGAAGAAACAGGGCTGGAATTGTGGCTTAGCGGTAGAGCGCTCGCCTAGCACAGGCAGGACCTGGGTTCGATCCTCAGCACCACATAAACATAAAGGCATTGTGTTGTGTCCATCTACACCTAAATTAATTAATTAATTAATTAAAAGTGGAAGAAACTTTATGAGCATAATTTAAGAATAATTGCTATTAAGAGTTTCAATAAAAAGCAATGTTATAGAAGGAAATGTAGCTATTACATAATTAAATGAGCTTTTAGTCAGTCACATGACATTTCTTGCATATTTATTATACGTCATAATTTAGTACTTCACAGTTTTCAAAATATTTTCTAATTTTGTTAGACAAATATTATTAGAAATATTTAGTGTATATTCTTTATTAATGGGAAACTGTGTACTATTGTTGTTCTAACTAATACAAAGAAGTTCCTTTGAGTTGAGATTTTTGGATTTTCATGTAGTCTTGGAAGAAAGTCAAGTAGTGGAAAATAGTGATGTTGAGTAGAGATATAGAATATTGTTTTTCCTTTTTCCTACTCTCATTATGTTTCTGTATTAAAATAGAAATTAATGCTTAATATTTAAAATAATTTGAATATATTTGCATTTCTTGATGATTTTGTTCATTTTAAATGTTGTTATGTCCTCTATAATGAATCAAGATGGGATTATCTAAAGGCTTCTAAAATTGGTATATTTTGTTTGAAAAAAATTCAGTAAATTAAATAAATAATAGTGCATCATGATATAGAACAGATATAACTTGGAACAGTATATATTCTGTTTTCTTTCATTTAATTTCTTTAATTCTTAAATTTGTTAGAATGAGCCTTATATGGATTAAATGAGCTAATGGACTGTGCTCAATAAATTCTATTTCTATAAAATTTTGAAGTATCGATGACTGAGTATTTATTTAAAGATTTTTGAAAGGTACTCACATAGATTTTGACTTTTTTTTTTTTAAACGGGGGGAAAAGGACTCTAGAAACAACTGCTAGTTAAAGTTTTTTAGATTTTTATTTTGATGCTGAATATTATTACCAAGTTTATTTATATGTCTATATGTGTGGCTCTTCAAATAATGTTAATCTTCCGTCAAAGATAATACTAAAATAGTTTTTAGTGTTAATTTGTTTTGCTGTTCATGTATTTAGAATTTATTTTTTCTGTTCATGTATGCAATAAATCATATTTGTGATTTAAAAATAGTATATGAATATTAATAACAATGTTTTTAATTGAAAATACCCCTCCGTTTTTCCCTTAATCCCATTATCACTCTTTAAAGCTTCCTTTCAAAAAGTGACTGTAATCAAGTCAACTTTTTCACTAGAACTTTATTATCCTTGTGTTGGTAATTATGATAATGAATTATTTTGTACTCCTCTGGTTTCTCACAGTACCCAACATCTCCATGAATATGCTTCTTGTCTTTTATCTACTTGATATGTTCCTGAAATGGGGAAGTTATTTTACTACTACTTTCAGAAAAAAACAACTTTGAAAAAAATGCTTATTTAAAAATATTCTATCCAGAGAGAGATGTAATTGTATTATATTATCTTTTTAAAAAAACCTCTCACTGGTGTGCTGAATTAGCAGTGTCTTGAGTTCTGTTGTTTTGAGATTAAAGTACTAGATTACTTTATAAAATGAGTCATAACTTATTTTACAAGTATTTGAAAGGCTTTTATGTAGTACTTTACTTAATTCTTTTAAGTCCCTCATTTTTCTGTGATGAGTTATTTCTAGTGGTTATGTTTTTAAGTTCTAGGTTATGCAAATAGAAATAAGATCAGAGGCAAGAGTTTGGATTATATAACTGAAAGAAAGAATATGGAGAATTCAGACAGGTTCAAAAGAAACCAAGAAATTTTTGTAACACTCTTTTAAAAGCAAACAAAAATATTATGTATCCCTTATGTGTTCTTGTGTCTGGGTTGAGAAATTGTGTGATATACTGTGGTCAAACTCATTTCAGATTTAACTGGAAAAAAATAATTTCTTTTCATATTTTAATGAAGTAGATAGTATTTTTAAGCTTTGACACATAAAATAATTCAAATAATATCGTTAGAAGACTTAATGAAGTAAATTTGATATACTTTGGGTCTTGTAAAATGGGGACCAAATGAAAAATAATTAAAATTTCAGTATAAATTTGAAGTCTGTGATAATAATGTGTATCAGTCATTAAAATGAACTCACTTTTTTTTGGTAAAGCATTTATATATTGCTTTTATATAATTGTTTTCTAAAAGGTCAAAAGAAATAGACTGGCAACCTTATTTTACTACACGCATTGTAGATGATTTTGGCACACACCTAAGAGTATTCAGAAAGGCTCAACAGAGAATAACAGAGAAAGACGATCAAGTAAAAGGTAATGTCTTTGTTCCATTTGAAAATTAGGATTTAAAACTCTGTTTTCTTTTTCATCTTCTAAATTTTATATTGTTTCTTCCCTTCTTCCAGGCACAGCAGAAGATCTTATAGATACCTTCTTCGAAGTTGAAGTTGAAATGGAGAAGGAAGTTTGCCGTGACCTAGTGTGCACTTCTCCCAAAGATGAAGAAGGTTTTCCTTTTAATATAATTCTTTTAAGTACAGTAACTGTTTAAAGACAAATTATCAGAACAAATTTAAGGGTAAAATTATTTGTACACAGGTAGAATAGTGAAGACACTGTTCATTTTAACTCTACAAGTTGTTTCTACATTCTTTTTTCATCCATTTAAAAATTCATGTGTTGTCTTTTTTAAATATAACAGCACAAACTTTTAAAATTAAATGTTTTATTTTATGAGCTATAGTAAGATTATTATCTGTTACCCTAAAATATTTTCTAAGGAAATCATTATAAATCATTATAAACAAAATCATTATAAATGAAATCATTATAAATGATTTCAGATGATATTTATAAATTCAAGTGAACATGCCTTTTCTTTCTGACAGATTAGTCCAGAGACGTTTTAGTTCATTTTTTGAATTTTACAATTAAATATTTGCTAATTAGCACATTAAAAAATTAACAATATTGTCCATTTAATTTTATTCCCAGGAAGTGTCAGATAGGAACAACCATAGGGAATAAAGATGTAATTTGTTTTTCTTAATAAATAATAAATTATTTTCTTAGATTTTTGAAAACGTGCTAATCTTTTTTTCCCTTTGCCTTTCTTTTCTTCTTTCCCCCTTTTTCTTCTTCCCTTTTTACATGTATTATATAATTTAGCTTTTACTTGCCAGTTCATTCACACTATTATGAAATAATAGCTAAATCTTAGAAGTAGTAATGACATACAATATTTTACGTAAGTTGAGCTCACTTAAATCAGAATAGAAGAACGTGTTCTGCATCTCTTTTGGAGAAAAATTTAATAATTCAAGTTTCTTGTGTGATTCAGTAAACTGTCTAAAACTGAACAGAATTAGAGAAATTTTAATTTGGTTACTAAATAGTGTTTGAAGAACAGTGAAGTAAATTTTAATAAATGCTGATGTGTACTTATTACTAAAAGAGTAAGTCAGTACAGCTAGGGAATGCTTATTTCTACCTTTTTTGTGTGTCTTATATTAAGAGCAGTTGGAGATTTTAGGTTTTCTAATGTTATTATAGCTACCTTTTCTATTTTTAGGATTCCTAAGAGATTTGTGTGAGGTCTTATTATATTTATTGCTACCTCCTGGAGATTTCCAGAACAAGATCATGCGATACTTTGTCAGGGTAAGCGTAAACTCATACCAAATAATGAATGTAAAGAAACTTAGAACACTAGTTCTCAAAATTTTTGGTCTCAAGACCCAGTTAAATTCTTAAACATTATTGAAGACCCAGAAAAGGTTTTGACTCAGATTCCCTGATAGGCTCTTGGGGACCTTTTCCCAATTCCCCCGAAGTCCCTGTCCAATGCTTTATTAACTTCCTAAGTTAGGTGCTTGGATTTTGGGTTATAACAAGGGTAAATTCTTAAAAATTTTCAGTACTCTTTAGCTTTACCTAGGGTAGACAAGATAAAAAGAACATTTCTGGACAGAAACTTCAAATAGAACTGAGCAGCTAAAATTTTAATTTTCATTAAAGATGAGAACAGTAGGGATTCTATTCCTGTAATGAAAGTCTTTGGAGTAAAACTCTTGTGTGTAAGCATAAAGGAATAACATTTAGCTTTGTCTTCTGGTTATGATTAAGAAATGCTACTTACTTAAGACCTTATCCTGGTTGCATGGGTAAAATTAAAATATTGAATTTTCCTGAAAATCATAATCTTGTTAGTCTTTCCTCCTGTGAATTGGATTGGATTGGATTGGACTGGATACCAATTTCTAAAGCATGTTTTAAAAATACATGTATGTTATTGCAATCCCAGTTTCCTCATATCATCTAGCTCGAATTCATTGTACTTGTCAGGTATTTTAAAGATATTTAATGTGAAGTGAGTAGAAACTACTAAGTTTTGATGGAACAGTGTGATAGATTAACTATATATGGTAAGGCCAATTTTGGGGAGCAGTCATATCAAAGGTGGTAAATACTTGGCATGTCTATTACTAGATTCACATCTACATGTCTGAACTTCTCTTCTACTTAAATTTAATTAAATGTTAAAGTTCTCTAGTCCTAGGCCCTCTTTTGCTTATTTATTCTTTGGCTTTAAATGCCATCCATATGCTAATTAGTTAAATTTATATCTTAAGACTTCCCTTTTGAGTTCCAGGGTACTCTGACATGCTGTCCATTTAAAATCTCTCCTGGAGTAACTCAGACCTTTTAAACTTACATGTCCAAAATGGAAATGATTCTTGTCTCTATATCCTTTTTGCCATTTAGTCTTTTTTTATGTCCCAATAAGTGCTATGACCATCCATCAATTTTTCCAAATCCTGAGTCTTTCTAGAGGATTATAAGGCCTGTGTGATAACATTTGTTTATTCTCTAGCCTCCATGCTGTGCAATGTCAGAGAAAACAAGAATTGGGCAGTAAATTGTGGTAAAAATGGATGTTATTCAGGAACTATCGGAATAGAGGAAGAAAGGCTTTCATATAAAACTGGACTCAATTCTGAATAACACAAATAGGGATTTGTATCCCAGGGGCAGAATGGGGATAAGTGGATGGAAAGTTACTAAGAGATGTAGAGTAGTATGGGCAGGAGACTGTGTTTAAAAGGACTTAATAGGATTCTTGCTAAAGGTAGATCAGGATGGTGAAATATCAAGAGCAGGGATGAAGAATTTGATCAGCTATGAAGGGTGGGAGAGTTCTGGCTAAATGTATGTGACAGGATTCTTGCTAAAACTGTGATACAGTAATGAATAAAAATGGAAGGCCAAAGGTTGAGGCCTAATTTGGTAGAAGGTTCAGAGGAGCCTTCCAAAATTTGGTCAAGGATAATATCTTTGTCAGTAGTTGTTACATTCCAGCCGCATTGGCTTTCTTCCCCAAAAGGCCTCTTTCCTCTCCAGTTATAAAGCTATTGCATATGATTTTTTCCCTTTGCTCAGATTGATTATTGTTAGTCTCTTAGCTAAGTAGTATTTATCTTTTTATATCTCACTTAATGTCATTTCCTCAGAGAAGCCTCCCTGACCACCCAATCTTAAACTCTCTTATAATTCCTTATTACTGTTGGCTGTACATAGTTCTTTTTCATCATTGGATTTATCATGTTTTAAAGTAATAATTCATTTGTTGTGTTTACTTAATTGACATCTTTTTCTCAAATGAATTATAAATTCCTTTAGGACAGGGACCTTATCTGTATGTATCATCATTGTATACCTAGTGGTTAACACTGTACATGGTATGTAACAGGCATTAAATCAGAGAAATCAGTTATAATGCAACAGGAAACCCTGCCCTCTTGATGGCTGTGGTGCAAGTGCTACTGCAGATTCCTGAGAAATAAACTTACACCTAAGGACTATGAATGAAGATCTGCCCTGTTACATGAGGTTATTGTTAAAAATAAGTAGGATTGTAATGAGCAAATGTGTTTCACTAAGGATTCCTCTTTTAGTCAATACTTCATTTCTTTGTGCTTGAATCTGATTAAGGATAATTATAAGGCCCTGCATTCAGCAATTCACTTTTTCTTTTCTCATGATAGTCCTTATCAGTTTTCTTTTGTCAGTAATTTTGTCAATGATCACTATACTCCAAGTTTTCCCAAATTTGAGTTTTCCGAAAAGACATTTTTGTTTAGATGAAACTTCTTTCCTTTAAATTGGTCTTTTGCATAGATTGTACAACACAGTATTTGACTGAAGTAATTGCTTTTTAATTGCTTCTACATTCTTTCTATTACTCCCTTTTCTTCATTTAAAGATTCATGGTTTCAGTGATTTTGTATCTTTCAGGCCTCCATAAGTGACAGCTGATACTATCTTCTAGAATTTGTGGGTCTTAAAATAAGAAGTATGTGGAAATGGCTATTTGCTTTGAAATATTTAGAGCTCTCACAAGGACCTGTAGAGGAATTATTGGGTCATATAATTAGCCCCTGAATAGCCAGACCATTTTATGATGCAAATTCAGATACCAAAGTAGTTTTCTAAGATTAACTAATTGCTTTATCTAGTAAATACAAAACTTACTAAAAATTCTTTCCAATGTGTTTTTCCTCATTTTAAAAAGAAACTTTGGAAAAACATTTGTGTGTGTGTGTGTGTGTGTGTAAATTTTCTTCTTACAAAGTACATTTTTAAATTTGAACATTTTTAGCCAGAGATATAATTAGATGGAAGAAATTAAATAAGCAAGTATAATTTTTAAGAAGTTAGGGGCTAAAGCTAATCTTGAAAGGAGCAATTCCTTGAAATTTGGCACCGTAAAGTATCTTGAGACATTTCTAAAAATAATTGGAACATATATTAGTGCCTATGAGATATTAATTCATCACAGGGTAATAGTTATCAGAGACCTACACAATTTACAAAAGTAGATTCACATAAAATATTTCTTTAAGGAAAAATAAAGACCACCTTCTGTGAACATATGTAATAAAATATTTCTTTAAGGAAAAATAAAGACCACCTTCTGTGAACATATGTAAAAAATGGTCCAGATACATTAGCAATCCAGTAAAAAGAAATAAATTACTCTTTTACTTTGAAAAGTTAAATATCTTCTTAAATTTGTTGTTATTTAGCCCCCTCCAATAGTCTCAAGAAATGATTTTTATAAATTTAGATATCATAGGCATTAATGGATGAAGGTTACTGCTAGGTGAAAATGGAATCAGTTCTAAATTCTTAGTTTCTTAGGTTTTTATTTCTACTCATTTATCAAATGCCTGCAATGACCTTAAAAAGACTGGAGAGATGGTAAATATTTTCAAAGATAGATAAGTCAGTAGTTTAACCAATTCTACTCACATACAGAGGATTCCTATATAGTAGTAATTTATTAGAGAAATGTAAGGTACTCAAAAACAGAAAATATAAAGTGATACATCCTACAAATACTGGGTGGCTGTGTGTTTTAAGTATGTAAAAAAGTGTTCAGCTGAAATGGTTAGGGTTTATTTTACAGTATAATTGATTGTTCAGTAAGGCTTTAAAGGAAAGGCAGAATTTAAATAGGTTAGAACATAATTATTGCAGTTGCTTGGTTTTTCTCCCTTGAAGTAAAAAACTTGATTCTAAAATTAGTGTACATCTTTTCATTCTGTTTTATATTTTTAATATAGATGTATGAATCCACAAAAACTTTTTTCCTCATGTTTTGTCTTTTAAAAAGTGACATAAATACTAATGTACCAGATGTATCTTTTTGTTTTCTTAATTCACCGTTAGTGTCATTGTGGAGATGTGAACTTGATAGGTAGCTTTGTCTTATTTATTTTAATGAGGTTGTGGGATATCACCATTTATAACATTTCATTATTATGTTTTTCACATGTGTATGTGTATCAAGTGTATCATACCTAGTTTATGTAACAGCACTGTGTCAGGAAATTTACATTATGCCTTTGAGAAATATACATTAAATTTGGTTTTAATTTTTTTTTTTTTTTTAGGAAATCCTTGCACGAGGAATTCTTCTTCCATTAATAAATCAACTCAGTGATCCTGATTATATTAATCAGTATGTCATATGGATGGTAAGTACCTTTTAAAATTGCTGCTCTGTTTTGGAAACAATTTTTTAAATGTAAAATACTATTTGGAGATGAGGGTGATTAAGAAATAATTTATTGAAGGAATTAAAAATGTTTCTAAAGTAATTTCTGTATTTGTTATTTTATATTTTTTGTTAAATGTGTTGGTCATTTTCTTTTTAAGAAGCTTATTGATTATTTTGCTTGATACTATGGTGTTGCTACTGCTTATTTAAAAATGGAATCTTTTAAACTGCCTATGTATACAAATAATGAGTATTTTTAACAGCTACTTCAGGTGGAGCATCCCTTGTCTAAAATACTTGGGACTGAAAATGCTTCAGAGTTTAGAATATTTTGGTATTTATAATAAAATATCTTGGGAATAGGACCCAAGTCTAAACATGAAATTCATTTGTTTCACGAACACGTTATACGTAGTTTGAAGGTCATTTTATGCAATATTCTTAGCATGCCTGTCTTGTGACTGTGAACTGTCACATGAAGTTAGATGTGAAATTTTCTACTTGTGGCATAATGTCAGTACTCAGAATGTTTAGGATTTTGAATTTTTGGATTAGGGATACTAAACGTATATTTGGTTTTAAATACAACTCAATGTCTGAACTACTTAAATAGTGTGTGCTTCACATTTTATACCATATAATGGAAAATATGAATGATAGAACACTAGAATGAGAATCAGAATATTTGTATTTTAGGTCTGTTTTCCTAAGTTGCTTCATGTGCTTGTAAGTGGATAACTCAAGATTTTTCTGCTCTTTCAAGAATACCAAATAGGAATTATTCTGTTTAAGAGTTCGATTTTTTTTTTCTTTTCTGATTGTATTTTCTGTTCCTCAGTAACGTCATAGCAAGGAAGAGTTGTAAATGGGCTACCTGCTGGGAATGCCTTTGTTATTACTTTTAGATCTTTGATTCATTACTTGAACCCAGGATTTCTTCTCTACATTCATCTCCTTTTAACCCCATCTATTATTCTTAGGAAAGAATCACTGATTATTCTTTGATTTCCTTTGACATTGTCAAACTTGCCAGCCATTGCTTTATTATTGTTGTTGCCACCATATTTGTCTCTCTCACCAGACTATGGGTTACCTGCAAAGAAAAGAAGAATTTTATTTTGTATTCCTAGCATTTTTTTTTTCTGGAAGTGATAAAAGTTGATTTTCTTTTTAGTTGTCAACTATTTATTATTAGGTTCTACCAGAAACTTTAAATATGTGCATTTCTATATAGTTAAAATTTTAAGATGTATTTCCTTTGGTATTCTACCTAAGAGCTTATTCCAAAGTGAAAGTTAAGTCTGCAGGAATCTATATTCAAAGCCATTCATAGCAACGTTGCATATAGTCATAAAAATTTGGAAGCAACTTAAATATCCCAAACAAGGGATTAAATTAATAAATTATTTCATATCAATATAATCAAGTATTGTGCAGCCATTAAAATGATAGAATTCGGTCTTTATGAACATGAAAAATACTAATGATATCTTTTATGTGAAACAGTTAACTGAAGATGATCTCTTTTGCTGAGCATGTATTAACTCTGTAGTTCATTATATGGCAAAAACATTTTGTGAAGGTTTTAGCACATACTCCAAAAATATTTCAAATTACTACATTTTTACTTGTTCTCCTATGATTGGCCTATGTATGATATGTACTGTTGTATGATACTTTGGGTTTTGTGTGATTTAATAGACAAGGGAACACAGTCACTGTTGTACTTTTCAGTAGATTATCAGAAAATATATTTAAAAGAGAAGAATTTATCAAGAAGGGATCTTTAGCCTCCTTTCTTGTCTTTTTTACACTCTTGACATTTATGTGAAAAGCTTTTTAGGCATAGGTATTATAAATATAAATGTTAACTGAGCTCTTATTTATTCAACTGCATTTTGATGTTAGTGTGATCTAATTGAATAGTTCATTCTTATTTGAAAGTAACATCTTAGAACTATATTAACATTATCTTATGTATGTAAAGTACTAGAGTCAGAGAAAATGGTTGGGAATGATTTTAAAGTAATTTTTAAAAACAATATGGCCAGATTTGCATTATTTTTATCTTAATATATGTATATTTTATAAAGACAAAAAAGTTAGGTCTTGTCTCTGTCTGGAAGTGATCAAACTTAATTTGCTAATATTGATAACTGTAACTAGACAAGAAAAATGAAAGACACTTGTATTTTAAATGTATTCAAGTTTAATGTTCTTTTATTTTATTCTTCAAATATTCCTTTTCTTTTATCAATGAAGTAAAAGTTGTATAAAGTGAAATGTTTGGGTCTTAATCTACATATTAATGAATTTTGATAAATATATACAGTCATGTAGGTATCATGAATCATAAAACAAACTTTCCATAATCCCCAAAAGTTCTTTTTTTCTGACTTCTAGCAAGTCTATCCCCTCTTTCCCCCAGACATAACCCCTCCATTCTCCATCACCATTGATTAGTTATTCCTGTTCGTGAAGTTTATATAAATGGAATCATGCAGTCTCTACTCCTTCGTATCTGGCTTCTTATGCTTAACACACCATTATTTTGAAAATTTCCTTGCATTCATTTTTTTAAGTGCTCAAGAGTATTCCATTTTATGAATATACTATAAATTTCCTTTTGAGTAAATCATTAGGAGTGGAGTTACGGGAACGTAGGGATTATGTTTAACTTTATAAGAAATTGCCAATGGGGTTGATATCAGCAGGATGATAGAATAGGAAACCCCAGATCTTATTTCTCCACAAAAGTACCACTTAACAAAATAAAAGGGTCCATACAACCTTTCTGAGAACTTCAGAAACCAACTAGGAAGTCTAAATACCCCAGGTGAGCTTGAAGCTAAGAGTAGCTGCACTGAAAAAAGTAAGTAAAGCTATTTCATTTCAGCTGTGTCAGCTCATCCCCAAACATGGCATAGTTAGTGATCAGAAAGAAAAACCCAACTTGCAGCTTTTCCACTGGGAGGGAAAGGAAAGAATGGAACATATGACCAATATTCTGGCCTTTTAGGGGCTTTTCAAAGAATGTGTTTCTTTCCCTCCTGACTTGGAGTGCTGTTGGGGAGCTAGTATATTTTGATGCCTATGGTCATAGAGAACAGAAGATAGGTTAATAACTTGTGATAGGGCCAGAGGACTTGCAGTATAGCAGACAGTGACAGAACTCATGTAATTATTAAGTGCCAGGCTCCTGAGACTTCTGTGAGAAGGAAAGAAAAGACTACAACATGTGTCTCAGTACTCTGGATTTCAGGATAATTCCTGAGGTGCTGATATCTTTCTCATTTTAATTGGAGCACTGTTGAAACTAGCATATCTTGGATGCCTGGGGGCTGCCAAGGACACAGGAAGGCTTATCAGGTTGTTGCAGCATGAGAGAATTTTTACTGAAGTAAACAAGGCACTAGAAGGAGCAAAGATTATAAACTCCTGGAAAAGAAACTGAGAAATTAAGTTGGAAATTACACATAGAAGCCCAGAAGTTTGAGAGGTTCCCAGAATCTTAGCTGGACTGATTAATGAAGTTCTTCCTCTGTGTGAAGACAGTCTGTAAAATCTAGATGGAGGTATCTGTTTTTTTAAATGTAAAAATCAAAACAAAAAGTAAGGAACACATAAAGAAACAGGGAAACACGGATAAAATAAAATAGCCAAATAAATATCCAGGACTTGAACCCTAAAGAAACAAGAGATCTATGCATGACCTAACAAAGATTAGAAATATCATCTTAAAGAAACTGGTTGTGCTATGATACAGCATAGATATACAATAACAAATTGAAAAGTGATGAATAAATAAAAATGAGACTATCAACAAAGAAATATAAACAATAAATAACAAAAATAATAGAGCTGAAAAAATACAATGATTAAATGAAAAAATTCACTAGGAGAGGTCAATAACAAACTTGATTAAGTAGAATGAATCCATGAACTTGAAGACACATTATGTGAAATTATTGAATCAGCAAAAAACAAAAATGGAAAAGAATGAAGAAAAAAATGCAGAGCTTAAGGGACTTACAGGCACTGTAAAGTAAATCAATTATGTATGTTGGGATTTTCAGAATAAGTTAGAGGAGAATGAACAGATTATTTGAAGAAAGAATTGGCAAAAACATCCCAAATTTGAGTAAGGAAATAGACTTTCAAATTTAAATTTAGGTTGAACCTACAGAGAGTCACCCACACAGAGAAGAATTAAATAAAATTGAATTGTCAGAAGGTCAAAGACAGAATCTTTAAAGTAGCAAGACAAAGGGACTAGCGTATCAGAAAGCACTCATAAAATTATCAGCATTTTTTTTCCAGCCCTGTAGCTAAATACTATAGTTCTCCTTCATTTTTGAAGGACAGGTAAACAAAAGCTGAGAGAGTTCATCACTACTAGACTTTCCTTATAAGAATTACTGAAAGGAGTCCATCAGATTGAAATGAAAGAATGCTAGAGAACAGAAAGAAAGCATACAAAAATACAAAGCTCTTTTGTAAATCAAATATATAGAAATGCATTATTCTGTTATATTGTAATGATAGTGTGCCTACATTGCTTTAATACAGTTACAGAATTAAAAAATAAAAGCATAACATACAACTACAACTCTCAAACTATATCAATAGATATAAAATCTGAAAAGATCTAATGTGAGATCAATGAATAGACATGTAAAGTTAGTGAAAGTTTTGTATATTATTGAAATTGTTATCAATTTAGAATAGATTGTTAAAATTGTAAGATATTGCAACAAGGAAGCCACCAGGAAGTGGAAAACTGAAAAATTCACAAATATGTGGAAATAAGACTGCACACTGTTAAAAAAGCAATGGGTCAAAAAGCAGAACAGAGATAAATAATTTGATACAACAGAGAATTTAAATATGACTTTTTATTAAGATACAGGAAAAACAAGTTCAGTTTTTCCTCCTATACTTTTATAACACAGAATGGTAATGAACCAAGCAGTCATTTCTTCAGAGATCACCAGCTGAGTATGCACTAATTTATTTAAATTCTGACACTATCTGCCTGGAAATAGCATCAGATCCCACAGGTTGAGGGCTCAATAAAACAACACCCTATCCTCCTTGAAATGCCAGTCTCTCAAGTCTGGGTTTTGGAACTTCTGGCTAACTGGTATAAATTGGGGTTTCTGTGATCACCTTTCTGGGTCAGTTAGTTTGCTACAGAAACTTGTACAATTCAGGGAAATACTTGTTTTCACCCACTTATTATAAAGGATATTACAATGATAACATGAAAATCTAGATGGAAGAGATACATAGAGTAAGGTTTGGGAGAAAAGATGCAGAGCTTCCATGCTTTATCTGGGCATGCCACCCTCCAGGAACCTATACATGTTCAGGTATTTGGAGTTCAGTCCTTTTGGGTTTTTCTGAAACATGTTTGGTTAAATTATTAACCATTAATTTATCAGCTTGGTCTTTAGACCCTTTTTCCTCCCTAGAACTAGAGGAAAACTAGTGAGACTGAGCGTTCATCCCGAGGCTGTATAGGAGACAAGACACTATTATCACTCCTGAGATTCCAAGGAATATTAGTTGCATGTCAGGAAACTGGAATAAAGACCAAATACATATTTCACAATATCAGAGTTTACAAAACTTATGGGATTCTGCAAAAGAAGTACCAAAATGAGGAAAGACTTGTACACTGCAAACCACAAACAGTGTTGAAAGAAATCAAAGATGACACAAATAAATGAAAACTCATCCCTTGTTCATGTTTTGGAAGATATAATATTGTGAAGATGTCAATACTACCCAAAGCAATCTATAGATTCTGAGTAATTTCTATCAAAATTCCAATATTTTTGGCTGAAATAAGGAAAACAATCCTAAAGTCTATATGGTATCTCAGAGGAACCTGAATAGCCAAAACAATCATGAGGACAAAATTTCAGGAAACCTCATCCTTCTTTATTTCAAAACTTATGCTACAGTAATTAAATAGTGTGTTATTGGCATAAAAACAGACACGTAGTCCCATTGGAACAGGATGCAGAACCCAGAAATAAACTCTCACGTATATGATAAAGTAATCTTCCATGTGGTGTTAAAGACTACCCAGTGGGAAAGAATAATCTCTTCAAAAAATGGTGCTGGGAAAAATGGGGTCCTTTCGTCAACAGTTTCATTTAGTACTTGTATAAATGTTTAATTGGAAAAAATCTTTGTAATTATCATCTTGTATCCATCGTTTCTAATGAGAAGTTAACTTCTGTATCATTGATCCCTGTATGTAATGTATATTTTTTCATAGTTCTGTAATTTTAGTCTCCATTTCTTCTTTTTTTTTTTAGAATAGTCAGTATCCTAAGTGTGCTATCTTTTCCCACTTTCCCTGTTTTGCTTAGTTTAAATTTTATCTACACTTACAGTGATTTGTTATTAGGTGATGTTACAGCCCTGGTTAAATTTAACATGTGGTTGTGGGTGGGGAGATCTACACTGACCTCATTTTAAATTCATTAGCACTAATATGAATTGTTCCCTTATTCTTGCCTTGCAATCATAATTTCCTAACTGTTTTCTCTCACTCTCCTGAATAGCTCTTTGTACATCCTCCACTTTCATGTACCCACCTTTCACATCCTCACTCTTTCACTCATGCTATTATTACTTAATGGAAAAATGGAAGTAATCAAAAGAGAACTTTCATAATGTCCTATTCTCCAAAGTGCTCATTCCTTACTTCTGTGTACATGTACTCTTCATTTTCTCCTATGGTTGTTGGTGATATATCCAAGCATCCTAGATAAGACAACTCTTTTTGTTTTTGGTACTGGGGAGTACTTTCACCACCATAGGTATTTTACCACTGAGCTACATCCCCATCCCTTTTTAATGTTTTATTTTGAGACAGGGTCTCCTTAAGTTGCTTAGGGTCTTGCTGAGTTGCTGAAGCTTGCCTTGAACTTGTAATACTCCTGTCTCAGCCTCTGGAGTCACTGGGATTACAGGCATGTGCCACTGTGTCTGGCATCTCCATTCTTGTGCACTGTACCTGTCATCTTCTGGATAGTTCCAATTTTAATGCTTTGTCAATTTCCCACTCTTCTGCTTCATCAAATTTTCACACTCTGTTGGCTGTCCATATTTTCTTCTCTCTCTCTCTCTCTTCTTTTCTCTTTTTTTTTCCCCCACGGTATTGAGGACTAAGCTCAGGGACACTTAAACACTGAGCAACATCCCCAGTCCTTTTTATGTTTTATTTCGGAACAGGGTTTCCATAAGTTGCTTAAGGTCTAGCTTTGAACTCCTGGTCCTCCTGCCTCAGCCCCCTGAGTTGCTGGGATTACAACATGGGCCACTGTGTCCTGCTCTTCTTCTTTCTTGAACCCTGCCAATAAAGTTCTCTAGGTCAAGGAGGATGATATCCATTGTTAAACTTAATGGTCAATTCTTAGATTCCCCCTTTTATTGACTTTATTCTCTTGACATTTGACATTCTCATTTTCCTTATTATACCCTTATATCCCTAGTTTTAAACTGTATTTCAACAAAATCGACAAAGGTGCATTAAAATAATCTAGAATTCATTTTGGGGGCTTATATATCTTATTATATTAACTAATAATTATATCATTATTACATAATTATAAACTATAAGTTTTTATAGGTGTTTCACATCTAGGATGATGGGACAAAATAAGTTTAGAACATTTCTCCCTCCCACCCCCAAAAAATAATGAGGATTGAACCCAGGAGTACTTTCACCTCCAAGCCCTTTTTTGTTTTTTATCTTGAGATAGGTTCTCACTGAGTTGCCCAGGCTGGCTATTCAGGTTCCTCTGAGATACCATATAGACTTTAGGATTGTTTTCCTTATTTCAGCCAACTCCTCCTGCCTCGGTGGGACTACAGGCGTACACCACTATGCCTAGCTAAAACACTGCTTTACTTGGCTTGTTAAGACAAAATATATTCTTGGTTTTTGGCCTTCCTCAGTCTTTTTTTGCTGTGTAAGTGTGCTAAGTAGGTTTCTGTTCTGGAACTCCTCTTTTTTCAATCCTCATGTATTTTCTTGATGATTCCTGTCCAGTTGTATGGTTTTAAATATCATATATAGGTCAATGACTTGGAAACACATGTTTCCAATTCTCCTTGAACACTTAACCTTTCATATTCAAAAGCATCCTTAATATCTACATTTTGTTGTTTGATGGCAAAGACTGAGCTCCTGATATTCTGCCTTCCTTCCAAAACCTTCCGTTTTTTTGTTTTCTTCATCTTGTTTAATGTTGTTAAACAATTATTCAGACCATAAATCTTGATATAATTCTTAGTTCTCTTATTTCACACTTAAATCATATATTTTTGTCAGCCAGTCTTTCTATACTGTCTGAGTAAAGCATTTCCCAACACAAAACATGTAACAAAGAACATTTAAAATATACTTTTCTCATACCCTCACTTTTGCTAGGCACTATTATCATGTTTTATCTGTAATATTAACTGATTTTTCTTCTGTTCTTGATTCTTCCTACATTTTTTTATGTAATGATTGTTATATTTCATGCATAGAATATTACTCCTCTGTTTAAAACTTCTAGTAACATTTGATTTCCTTCAGATTAAAAGCCAAAACCTTTATTAAACCTCAAGATTTGTCCCCCATTACTACTGTATCCCCTTCTACTCTTCAGCCCTTCTTTGGTTTAGCTCCTGTGACCATGGCTTCTTTGCTATCATTAAAAACTCTGAATCTTCTTTTGTACTTGCTAGCATGTTGTATATTTTACTTATTCTGTTTTGTTTACAGTCTGACCCATTAGAACATAAGTGCCATGAATATAAGGTTTTTTGTTTGTTGTTTCCTTTTGTTATAAGCACTGGGTATACAGCATCTGTTGCCTGGTATATAGTAGGCACTCAAATTCAATTTATTACTTAATAAATGAAGCCCCTTCCCAACTGTTTTTAAAAAACTTTATTTTCAGATCCGTGATTCTAATTGCAACTATGAGGCCTTTATGAACATTATTAAATTGAGTGACAATATTGGAGAATTGGAAGCAGTTAGAGATAAGGCAGCAGAAGAATTACAGTATCTTAGATCTTTAGATACAGCTGGTGATGGTAAGTCATTTAAGTAAAAGAATGCTTTCTTTAAGTATTGTTATATCTTTAAATAAAACTTTACTTATCTAACTGCCACTTAATGCTACTAGCTATTTTCACCTTAACTAAATAAATTTTATTATGTTAACATTTGCTTAGAGCAGAAGCATAATTTTTTGAATATGTGACTTGTGATTATTTCAGTTATGCCTAAAGTATGGATAATAGGCATGGTTGAATTTTAATGAAGTAATTTCACTGTACATAATTTCAGATTGTTTATTTTACTAGATAAATTTGTTGTATTAATTGGTTATCTTGTTAAATTAGTACATATTTAAAATATTTTGTAAACACCATTTGCCTAGCTCATAATAAATTCGTTTCCTTTTAGATATCAATACCATCAAAAATCAAATAAATAGCTTATTATTTGTAAAGAAAGTATGTGACTCAAGAATACAGCGGTTGCAGTCAGGCAAAGTAAGTATAAAGTACTTTAAAATATTTTTTAATAGCTTTTTAGTTGTCAATGGGCCTTTATTTTATTTCTTTATATATAGTGCTGAGAATTGAACCCAGGGCCTCACAAATGCTAGGCAAGCACTCTGCCACTGAGCAACAACCCCAGCCCTAATAAGTACTTTTGAATTAATGTTTAGTTATAAATGTTTTCTAGTGATTAAAATGCTAATAAGTGACAAAAGGTCAGATTTTATTTATTTTTTTTAGTTATACATGACAGTAGAATGTATTTTGGCAAATTATACATACAAAGAGTATAACTTATTCTAATTAGGATCCTATTCTTGTGGTAGTATATGATGCAGAGTTGCCCTGGTTGTGTATTCAAATATAAGGCTAGGAAAATTATGTTCAATTAATTTTTCCTGTCTTTTCTATTCCCCTCTCTGCTCCTTTCCCTTTGTCTAATCCAGTGGACTTCTCTTCTTCCTCTTTCTACCCTCCCTTGTTGTGGGTTAGCATCCATATTTAAGAGAGACCACTCAGCCTTAGGTTTTTGGAGGATTGGCTTATTTCATTTAGCATATTATTTTTTTTATTAGTTCGAAACATTACAAAGTTCTTGACATATTTCATACATTTGATTCAAGTGGATTGTGAACTCCCATTTTTACCCTATATACATAATGCAGATTCACATCGGTTACACATCCACTTTTTTACCTACTGCCATACTAGTGTATGTTGTGTTCTGCTGCCTTTCCTAACCTCTACTATCCCCCCTCCCTTCCCCTTCCCTCCCCTCCCATCCTCTCCCTTCCCGTCTTCTCTCCCTACCCCATCTACAGTAATTAATTTCTCTCTCGTTTTTTTTTTTTCATTTAGCATATTCTTAAGAGAGAATATTCAGCCTTTGGTTTTTGGGGGATTGGTTTATTTCATTTAGCATATTCTTCAGTTCAATCCATTTATTGGCAAATGCCATAATTTTATTCCTTTTTAAGGCTGAATAATATTCTATTGTGTGTATATATCACATTTTCTTTATCCATTCGTCTGTTGAAGGGCATCTAGGTAAGTTCCATAGCTTGGCTATTGTACTTGAGCTGCTGTAAACATTGGTATAGCTCTGTCACTTTGTATGTTGATTTTAAGGTCTTTGGGTATAGATTGAGGAGTGGAATAACTGGGTCAAATGGTAGTACCATTCCAAGTTTTCTGAGGAATCTTTATACTGTTTTCCATAGTAGTTGCACCTCTTTGCAGCTCCACCAACAATGTATGAGAGTGAAAAGGGTCGGATATTAACCAATGCAACATTCTACAGCAGGGATTTCACAACAGTTTTCTCTTGTATACTATAATATGATAAGTATTTATTAAAGCAAATCAAAGAGATTAGTTAAAATACCACTTGAACTTTCTCCCCCATACTGCTGCTGGGCCTCCATAGCTCTGTTAAGCTATGGACACCAATCTTGGTTCCACAACGTAGGTTTTACTACAGCTGTCAAGAATAAGCTTTAAAGTTAAGACATGTAAAGTGAAATTTAGAAGAGAGGGTAAAACTTGATTACTCAAGCTCAGTAACAATCGGTGATCCAGGAGAAGTATATGCTCAAATACAGGATGATAGTTATCATTTGCCAGATTGCTTATGTCAGTATGGAAGAGGATACGATAGTCTGTGCAGCATATATATTTGAACTACCAAAATATGGTGTGAGGGGCTGGGATTGTGGCTCAGCGGTAGAGTGCTCCCCTAGCGCGCGCACGGGACCCGGGTTCAATTCTCAGCACCACATAAAAATAAAGGCATTGTGTTGTGTCCATCTACCAAAAAAAAAAAAAAAAAAAAATCTCTCTCTCTCTCTCTCTTTTAAAAAAAGAAAAATATGGTCTGAAAGTAGGCCTAACCAATTATGCTGTAGAGTATTATACTGATGTACAGCTGGCCCATAGACTTCTCAGTAGGTTGCCATGGGCAAGACCTATGGAGGCCAAGTGGAAGTAGCTGGAGATTAATAACTGGAGATTAATTGAATGTGGAAAGCATTGTGTACAGGAGATTCAAGATTACAGTGTGGAAAATACTCATGGTCAGCTTATGCCGTCACCTGCTACTTGTTGCCAGAACCGCTACTGGCAGTAAAGCTCTCTAAAGAAAGCTGTGGATGGAGGTTTTTCTATTTCTTACAATCTCAAATGATTCCCTGGTTAAAATCTTGAAAGCAAAGAGTTTAATGCAGAAGTACCTTTGGAAGCATATCATGGATCAGGACAGAATATGTATCTTACCAAGTGGAAGAAAATGAAGATGCTTACAAGGAACAGTTCTCTCAGTACAATAAAGAACAGTGTGATTCAAGACATTATGGAAGATGGATAAGAAAGCTCATGGCTGCTTATGAGAGAAACCAGTCTTTTAGAAGAAGTACAAGAGAGAAGTTAAAAAGAGGTGAAACCATCCCCCAAAATCCCTTGCCCAGAAGAAAGATTGGGTAGGTTAAAAGAAGGTTGATTCTCAGAGCTTAGGAACAGGCTGCTGAGAGCTAAATAAAACAACGGTTTTCTGTGAAGATTCTTTGGGTAATGACAATAAACTTGTTGACCAAACAAATTTAAATTTAAAAAACATAGCTTGAAACATGCAAAGGATTAAAAGTTATTATTTTATTCCTTGATTTTTTATTTACTTATTTATTCAAAATTCAGCATTTAGTGAATTTTGTGAATCAAGCACTATTTTAGGTGAACTAAATAAAGGTAGCTTTTTGTGGAGCTACCTTTTCATTGCATAGTCAGAAAATGAAATAAGCAAATGGATATATAACATCATGATGATATCTGCAATGAAAAAAAATGTAGCAGTGTAGAATATATAAAATGAGCATTTTAGATAGATGCTGAGAGATTGAGCACAGACAAATCTGAATAACATGAGAGAGTTCATACTGTATTTTTTGTGTGCTTGATTTTGATCTTCCTAGCAAAAGTGAAAGCAAGTGCAAGGGCCCTGAGACAGAAATGTCTTTAGTGAGTTATATGGTCGTCATGGTTAGGTGAATGGACAAGGATTATGTGAAGAATGAATTTATGGAACCTGAGGGCTAGATTTTATATGCATATGTTTTACTGGCAATAGTTAAGATTTTTATTTTATTCTAATTGTGGTGGAAATCAGTCACTACATGTTCTAATTTATGAGTTAAAATGAATTCTCTGACTTTTTATGAAGAATAACCTGTAGTGGAATTTGTAAGATTACTGCTTCAGACCAAGAGAGAAATATCTGTGGAGGTTATGAGATACGCTTAGAGACTGGGTGTGGTGCTCACAGGATTTGCTAATGGACTAAATATGGGGTAAGAAAGGAAAAAAAAAAAAAAACCTCAAGGATAATTCCAAGATTTTTCCTCCTAGCAACTTCATGAATAATATATGCTATTTGCTGAAATGAAAAATTGAAGGGAAAGATTTGCAAGGAGAACCAAGTTCTGGGTATTTTAATTTGATATCCTTTTAGAGATCAGTTACACATGCTAATGGTTAATCTTGAGTTCAATGGAAAGTTTAGTGATGGAGGTCACTTTATGAATCCTCAGAATTTATCAAAATTTGATTGAATCTTAAGAGACTGGATAAGATTATCTAAAAGTGAAACTAAGAGCATACCAATGACTTAGTCCTAAGTCAATTCAGTGAATAAAGTTGAAGAAGAATTAAGGGATCCAGACAAGGAAATAAAGAATAAATGGCCAGAAAGATTGAAGGACATACTGAGAGTGTGATATCTATAAAAAGGATAGGTCAGGTGTGTCAAATTATGATAACATTGAGCAAAATGAAGACTGAGAATTTGCCATTTAGGTTTACCACCATGGAAATTACTAGTGATCTGATGAGAGCAGTTTTTGTGAAGTAGTGAAAAAGCCTGATTGGAGTCTGTCGAGGGAAGAATGGAAGAAAAGAATTAAAAACAATGTTTGTAGATAGCTCTTCAGAGGAATTTTACTATAAAGAAGAGTAGAGATTTGGAGGTTTAAGCAGAGAAAATATATATTTTTTTAGTTTCTTTAGTTTTAAGTATCACCATTTGGCTCTGGTTTTCTATTTTGGAAATTTGTTTTTGACTTGCTATTCTTAGAATTGGGTAATATATTTAAATTCCATACAGAATGGAAGAATTTTTTTTAAATCTTGTTCAGTTTGCTAGATGAATTTAACTTTCTGAAACATTACTAATAAAAAGATAAAGCTTGAGTCACATTGTCACTTGTGTGTATTGTTAACTATATTTTTAAACTACTGTATATATGTAAATTAGAAGAATAATGTGGTTTTATTTATGCATTTTTTCTTTAAATAGTTACCTTATCCAGACCTTAGAGTTAGTCATCTTTCAGCATCATTAGTTAAATTCTCTTTTCTCTAATGCATTTTGATATTGAATCCTCTTAAAATTTAGATACTTTGTTTGGAAGCCTGTAAAAGTCAATTCTATATTGAATATCAACCTTTGTATTTTATTGGCTCAATTCATCTAATATTTTCCTTTTGAAAGTAATCTCAGAATCTCAAGTTTTATAACCATTTTACTTAGAATTTGACTTAGAATATTAAGAATAAAGTTATGCTATATACTCTTACCTATGCCCTGTGTGCACCATTGTTGCTGTTGCTCTAGGCTATTCATTTCAATTCTGTTGTCTGTTATTCAACAACTCTGTGAAATGAAATACTATAACAGAGATAGATAGATTTGTATTGATGATACTTTGTTTTTTCTCTTTTCAAATTCTCTTCCTTCTTGTACTATTTATGCTAATTTAGTATCTGCAATGAATAGGGCAACCTATCAAATCTTTTCTTTAAAAATACCAGGGATAATGAGATGTGGATTTGGTGGTAGAAACCAGTTAAGACAGTTTGCAGCAATTGTATGAATTTCAGAGGAAATGCTGCAAAATTGAAGACACAGATTCATATTTACCAGCTCTGTCACCATAGACAACCTTCCTAATCTTCATTTTTTTTAATCTGTTCAATGAGACTGAGGACACATACCCAATAAGATTGCTGTGTACCTTAAATTAAGTAATGCATGTAATGTCATCAGCATAGTGTCTAGCATATAGATGCTGTTTAACTTTTGGATTCATGCCTCCTGCCCCTGTATGTAGGTAATTACTTCACTCTATGACTGTGGACAGGATACAAATTCATTGTTTATGTGCTCTGAAAAGATATACATTTTTTTCTAAAAACTATGAATTTTTTCACTGTTAGAATCAAATAGACTTTAATCAAAAATTGGAAATATTGGAGTTCATTCTTGAATATATAATCATTTCAAATATCCTCTTAGTTCTTTATTCCCTAAATTGTTCATTTTCATTTGAAGTATGCAGAGATAGAAAATACTTAAATACAATATTTTAGATTGTTTTTTATATTGGCTGAAATTAATCTTTATCTTATTTTAATAAATGTTTGCTAGGTACCTCTTGAAACAACTAGGAATGTATGTTCTCTAACCAGAGTATTTTATTGGGAATCAACCTGAAAGGGAATGGAAAGACTTTATTTTTATTCCATTTAAATTTAATGTTAGATTTTATTTCCCTTATTTTTCTAAAGATCTTTACCCTAATGAGTGATTTGATAAAATACTAACCTGTATTCACTTTTGTGTGTAGGAAATAAATACTGTGAAACTGGCAGCAAACTTTGGGAAACTTTGCACAGTCCCTCTGGACAGCATTCTTGTAGACAATGTTGCACTACAGTTTTTTATGGGTAGGTCAATTCATTTTATTTACATAATATAGCCATTGAATTTTTTATTGTGGCAAAATACACTTAACAGAATTTCATATCTTAATATTTTTAAGTGTACAGTTCAGTGATCTTAAATATAAAATTGATACTATACAGCCATCACCACCATCCATCTCTAGAGCTTTTTTTTATCTTTAAAAACCAAAACTTTACCCATTAGAATGATTGACTTAATTTCCTGAAGGTTCATTCATGTTGTAACATGTGTCAGAATTTTCTTCCATTTTAAGGCTGAGTTATAATTCAGTTTCTATGTGTGTGTGTGTGTGTGTGTGTGTGTGTGTGTGTGTGTGTATACTACACATGCCCAGACACCACATTTTTACTTACCTATTCTTCCATCAAGAGACTCTTGGATTGCTTTGTGTTTTATCTAGGGTGAATGATGTTGCTATGAATATGTACATACAAATAAACCTTTGAGATTCTACTTTCAGTTGTTCTGGTTATATACCAAAAGTGGGATTGCTAGATCATATAGTAATTTTATTATGATTTTTTAAGACCCACCATACTGTTTTAATTTTAAGTGTTATTAAATTTTGAATGGCTAGTATGCTGCGTAACAACCCTTTATTTTCTGAATTCTTTTTCTTTAGAAACCATGGAGATAAGATATTTATTTTGTTTTGAAGGAAATAAATGCTTATTATAACTAATGAGTATTTGTTAAACTGCTTTTAAAATAAACCTAGATGATTCTAGTATGAATTTAAATCCATTGAGAATACTTTATTGAGAATGCATAATATGCATATAAGCTATTTATATATAATTTTTATTTATATGTGGATGTGGTATTTTATTTTTATACTGTCTTAATATATAATAATGTTTTATTTATATATTTTGCTAATATATAAAATTGGTTTTATCTGAAGATTTTAAAAAAATCCCTATACAGTTTTGTGATAAAAAATATAAATATGTGGTTTGCTGAATTGCCAATCTTTATATGTAGAAAAATTCATACTATAACTAGTAATATTTATTCAGAACAAATGTTGAGTGTTGTTGAAGTAGTTTACTTCAGATGAAGTGGTAGAAATTATTATTATGTGGTAGACATTATTCCTAGCGATTTTATTATGAAAAATGAGATTTAAAAAATCTTTATAATATGTGCTTCCTCTAATGTTTTCTACATATCTGGTATTTAACTTATAACTTGTTTTTTCATCTTAAAGATTTGCAACACATTTTTAAATACTTGAAACTACAATCCTTTTTACTTATTTGTCATACAGCTATATGGACCCCAAATTGTTTGACGTTAATGTCTGTCTTATTAACGGATTTTGTTCCGGTAGATTACATGCAGCAAACTGGAGGTCAAGCACATCTTTTCTTCTGGATGACAGTGGAGGGCTACCGGGTTACAGCCCAACAACAGCTAGAGGTTTTATTAAGTCGTCAAAGAGATGGAAAACATCAAACGAACCAAACCAAAGGTCTTTTAAGAGCAGCTGCTGTTGGAATTTATGAACAGTATTTGTCTGAAAAGGTACTACATTTTGATAAATGTTTTATTCTTTGGCAATATCATTAATAATAATTTTTGTCATATATGCACTACTTATGCCAGGTACAATTGCCTCAGAAATGTCTCATTTAATTCTTAGAAAAATCTTCCTGTGTATTTTTATTCTCATTGTTTAAGTGAAGAGTCTTTTGTTTAGAAAATCAAATTAATATGCCCAAGGTCACACTAAATAACAAAGTCAAGATTGAAGGTCACACACCCTGAAGATTCAAATACACAATAGGTCAAAACTTAAAGGACAGAGAAAGATAAAACATGCACAAATAAAAGAGAAATATAATGGCTATACTAATATCATGCAAAATAGAATTGAAGATAAAGATTGTTATTAAAGAACACCCCATAATGATAAAGGTGTCAATCCGAATGATAAAATAGTTACAAACATTTGTCAAAGTTCCCAAATATTTTAAACAAAAGTCGATAGAATTTAAGGGAGAAAGAGTAATACCATCGATAATAGAGACTTTAATACTGTGTTTTCAATAATTGGTAAAGAATTAGATAGAAATCATTAAGGATATATGAGATGTTGAAAACATAAAGCAATTAGAACTAGCATATGTAGAACATTTTCCTTCATAGTAAAGTACATATTATTTTTAAGAGTACATGGAACTTTCTCAGGATAAAACATATGCTAGACAAATCTTACTTTAGAAGTATTGAAATCACAAAAAAAGTATGTCCTTTGATCAGATGAAATTAAATTAGAAGTCAACAGAAGGGAATGTGGAAAATCTATAAGTATTTAAAAATTAAGCAATATATTTCTAAATAGGGTCTGGGTCAACAAGGGATAATAAGAAAGCTATAATTTCAAAAAATTTTTTTAGATCAGCACATAAACTGTGTATTTGTGTATGGCATGATGGCTTGAAAAACGAGAAAGTATTTTTAGTTGCAAATGAAAAGACATTGTGTGAAAATTGATGGGATGCAGTTGAAGTGGTACTCCAATGGAAATTTATAGGTTTGAAATGTCTGATCAGAAGGAAGAAAGATCTATCGTATAGTTAGATGGAAGAAATGGGTTCTGGTGTTTAGTTGCATAGAAGGGTGACTAGAGATAATGAGTATGTGTTGAATATTTTAAGAAAGGTAGAAGAAGGGATTTTAATATTTTTTAACCACAAAGTAATATTTGAGGAGATACATATGTTTAGCATGGTTTGAGCATTACACAGTATATACATGTTTCTTCAAAACATGGAAACAATGAAATTTTTCAACAATGAGATTTATGCCTGCAAGGTGGCTGTTATTCTTGACTTTTGTAGAAAAGGTGCTCACATGTTATCCTGTAGTTCCCTGGGTTCGATTCTCAGCACCACATAAAAATAAATAAATAAAGATACTGTGTCCTACTAAAAAATAAATATTAAAAAAAAAGAATTAAAAAAAAAAGCATGGAGGCTGTGGATGTGGCTCAAGCGGTAGTGCGCTCGCCTGGCATGTGTGCGGCCCTGGTTTGACCTCAGCGACACATACAAACAGAGATGTTGTGTCTGCCGAAAACTAAAAAATAAATATTAAAAAATTCTCTCTGTCTCTCTCTTTCTCTCTCTCTCTCTCAAAAAATGTATGGAACAAGAAGAATGCCTTTTTCTAATTTGAAAATATTTTGAAGCAGAGGATGATGAAAAGGATTACATTTAACAAGTTTATTTGCTATTTCTCTAAATATAACTGGTAATCTTTGAAGAGACCGAAAACTGGTAGATTTAAGTTGTTTGAGATTATATATAGGCTATGACAGACACTCATATAGTGAACCAGATGACTCTTGTTTTGAAATAAGATAACTTGAGAATAAAAAAAAATGTCATCAGAAAGGGACAGACAACTTGAACAATTTCTTTTCTGAAACTAATTTATTTGGAACACTACTTCTGTTTCACAAGTTTAAATTATCTGTTTAAAACTTTTTTCTGAGAAAGAGAAGTTTATCATATGTGATGACATCATTGCACTTTAAACTACTTAAAAATGGGCAGTTTGGATGTAGATAGCCTGTATGATTTGTTTATAGGCGCAAAGGATCTAACTGAAAAATGAGCCACGGGTGCAAAGTTTAGACCTATTTTTGAGAACTTGAAACGAATTCTATTACATCTTAAAACCTATCATTTAAATAAAATCCCACTTATTCTAGGCCCAAGTGATTTTGTTGAAAGTATATGTCACCAAATAAGATTGAGATGAAAAATGAGCTTGAGTTCGGTTTGAACAGAGACGAGATAAAAGTCAAAGTGAATTTTACATTAGGCTGCATTCAGCTGTAACACAACAAAAAAGAAAAAGATGTCCTAAAGGCTGCAGGCAATTCACAGAGGTATTACTAGAAAGAGAAAAAATAAAAATAAACTACTGCATTATGGAAAAGACAGACAATTTATTCTTTTGTTTTGCTAAATATAGTATTTTTGTTTATATACATTCTGCTTTTATGTATGTACATTTTTCTGCCTTTCACTAATGTATTTCAAGAATATAAAATAATGTAGTCTACAGGATTTAAATATCTTAGTGTGCATACATTCTGCTTTTGTAGTCTTATGTTTCTGAATTTTAATAATTAAAAATATAATAGTTTACTATGTAAAGTTAAAGCCAGTAAGGAGTTTTTTGAAAGCTAAGTAGCTGTGTTGGAAGACACAGTCATAAACTACTATTACATTTTCTCCTGTAGATTTTTAAAAATTAGTTCTATTAATGTTAATTGCTACTATTAACTAGTCCTCTTATTTAAGTAATTTATATTATAGAAAAGAATATATGTTAATAGAACATTTTAGGGAAATAGTTATTTTCATACATTTTTTTTTTAAAGAGAGAGTGAGAGAGGAGAGAGAGTGAGAGAGGAGAGAGAGAGAGAGAGAGAGAGAGAGAATTTTTAATATTTTATTTTTTAGTTCTCGGCGGACACAACATCTTTGTTGGTATGTGGTGCTGGGGATCGAACCCGGGCCGCACGCATGCCAGGCGAGTGCGCTACCGCTGAGCCACATCTCCAGCCCTTCATACATTTATGTTAAAATAATACAGAGTTTGCATTTCTTCTCCAGTACCTTTTTTGGGAGGAGAAATCCTGATTGGTTATATCTCTAAAAATGTTGATCACAGACCAGCTTGGGTTTACTAACAGACACTTTGAATTTACAAGGGGCATTGTAGTTATCTTTTCATCTCTATGACCAAAATACCTAACAAGGACAATTTAAGAGGAGGAAAAGCCCATGGTTTCAGAGTTCAGTCCATGCTGGACCCAAGGTGAGGCAGAACATCATGGCGGAAGAGTGTGTGGTGGAGGAGCAGTGCTCTGTGCATAATGGCCAGTAAGGGGGGAGAGAGGGGGAGAGAGAGAGAGAGAGAGAGGGAGAGAGGGAGAGGGAGAGGGAGAGAGGGAGAGGGAGAGGGAGAGAGAGAGAGAGAGAGAGAGAGAGAGAAAGAAAGAGGCCACAGGGAAGATACGCCCTTTCAGGGCATGCCCCCTGTGATCCACCTGCTCCAACTACATGCCCCCTGTGACCCACCTGCTCCTCCTACCTATAATTAACATCCAGTTAGCCCATTCAAACTAGGATGGACTGATTAGGTTATAGCTTTTGTGGTCTAATCATTTCACCTCTTGACTTTTTCTGCATTAACATAGGAACTTTTGGAGGACACCTCATATACAAACTACAACAGCATTAGAAGTTTTATAGCCCCTTTCCTACACATTTATAGCCTGCTATTACTTTTTCTCCTTTTTTGATTTATCTATTGTGTTCCTTAAATACTTTATTGGCTATAATTAGAGAAATTATTTAAGCAACATGTTTTTGTTAGTTTCTCCAAAAGTTACCATTTTTGGCACTCATTCCTCTTTACATTCTATAGAACTAAAAATTCAGAGGTTGAAATACCAAAGCTTTAGATATATAGCTTTTTCATCATATTTTCTTAATATTTCTGAAACTAATTTATTTGGAACCCTGCTTCTATTTTACAAGTTTAAATTATCTATGTTTAAAAATGTTTTCTGAGAGAGATTTGTCATATTGTGACATCATTATGCTTCAAACTACTTAAACATGGGCAATTTAGACATGTATAGCCTATATGATTTACGGGGGCAAAGGTGGTAGACCTATTTTCATAATAAAGTTAATTTTGAAATTGAAAGGTCGGATTTTGTATTTCTAGGTAGTATTTGTCACATTGTGTACTTTAAAATGAAAGTTATTGGGGCAAATTAATTTTTCTGATTTATTTTCTTCCCATATTACATTGGAATGTTGCTATAACATTGGTTATAAAAACAAATTTAAGATAATGGTAGTCTCATTTAAAGCCCACTCAAAAAGATTCCCATAGTGTCATAAAGGTTAAATGGCTTATTCTTTTGGCATTCATAATATACATCTAGTACTATTGAATATTAAACTTTGATTTAACTCCTAATGACAGAGTTTCCTGTGTGCCAGACACTGTGCTATATGTCTTACATAGATTAAATAACCTTTTGAAATATTATCTCCATTTTATAGATGGAGTAGTCTAGTAAGAGATAACTTGCTCAATAAAAATGAATATTTAAACCCATGCTTATCTACGAGTCTCCTACCTTGTTCATTGAAGGGAAGGTTCTAACTGTATTTCAGATTCTTAAACATCAGAAGTATCATTTACAAACCAGTGATTTGTATCTGCCAATTACTTTCAATAATATATTGAAATTATGAATTATGAATTCTATTATGAATTCTATTATTAACTTGTATTTAGAAACTCAAAATATCATTATTCTTCTTTTTCTGTTTGTTAGGCATCTCCAAGAGTTACTGTGGATGACTATTTAGTAGCAAAATTAGCAGACACTTTGAATCATGAAGATCCAACCCCTGAAATCTTTGATGACATTCAAAGAAAGGTATTGTATATTTTATCTTTCTTGAAAAAACTTCCAGGTTAATGTAATTATTTTTTTAAAAAGTTAATGAAACATAACTAAAAAGATAAGTTATGACAACAGTATCTCGCAATTCCAAAAATATAGGCCAATATTTTGTGTTTATGTCTTTAATTCATCAACACAAAAAATTCTATGTTGGGGTTGCTTCATTTGAATCTGACTGAAGAGGCAGACTTCCTAGTTTTATAAATTGATGAATTGATGTATAAATAACAAGACTTTTTCATTTTAATTTGAGCCTTGAACCTTCACATTTACAATACTTTTTTCTTAGAAAATTCTGTATCCTAGTACATTATAGATAGCTTACTGTCATGTGATTGTGTTGACTAAAGTAGGACCATTTTCAGTGTAACTTAGTTCCCAGAGGGACCAGAAATCATCATTTGGGATATAGTCATATTGTTCATGTATTACAACTATGATATATTTCTGCAAGACTTTATTGTAGCTTTTGGTGAAATTTTATTTCACCATATATTTGTATTAATTATTGAATATCTTGAATTATTCCAATAAGGTATATGAGTTGATGCTACGAGATGAAAGATTTTATCCTTCCTTCAGACAAAATGCACTTTATGTGCGCATGTTAGCTGAGCTGGACATGTTAAAAGATCCCAGTTTCAGAGGATCAGATGATGGGGATGGAGGTAAGATGGCACTGTATGTATGTGTATGTGTTTATCCCTGTTTATATTCTGACTACCAAAAGAATGACTTTAAAATAAAAAGAGATCTCAGGAAAATACCCAGGAGAAAAATAGAATAGAGGGAGGGAGGAGGGGAGAGCTTTGGGAGGTACTAGTGAATGAAGTTGACCAAATTATGCTAAATATATATATATATATATATATATATGAACATACAATGAATTCCACCTTTATATATAATTATAACACACTAATTAAAAGAAAATAATAAGGGAAAGGGGGGAAAAATAATAGAAGGGAGACCAGTAGAACAAAGGAAAGGAACTAAAGAAAGAGAGGTAGGGAGGTATTTGGGAGTGTGATTGATCAAATTACTTTGTATGCATGTGCAAATATGTCACAATGAATCCCACTATTATGTATAATTATATACCAATAAAAACTACAAAAAGAATGACCTTTTAAATTAGATTAAAAATGTTTTTAAAGCCCAAATGTGATTATATTTTTAAAATTCTATAATGAATGACAAAAATTTAGTTGCTATATTGATAATAAAATGTTGAGAATTTATTATCAGACCAAAACTGCAGAAGGCTCAGCTTCTTGAAGAAGAATGTGTTCTTGTGGTTGATCATTTAGATATTTTTATGGTAGTTTCCCTTTTGCTAATAAGTTAATCAAGAAATAATATTCATTCTTTATAATGGGATTATTGGGCAGAGTAGGTGAGATAACAGTGACTCAGAGTATATCACAAACTATAAAGTGATATAAAAAAATTGAAGTTTTTTTCCTATTGTTATTGAATTGTTTTCCAAATCCTTGAATTGAATTGAATCCCATCTTTTATTGAATCTTAGTTTCTAAGTCTTCCTCTGTGGAAGACATTTCAGCTGGAAGAAACCACAGTTATTTATTCTAAAGATTCAACTTTTTCAAATGAGAATACTAAGAACTCTAAGCGTTTTATAGTGTAAAAAGCAGAATTTAAGAGTCAAATATTTAGATTTTACTCACACTTTACTACTAATCTCTTGTAATATTGATATTGGTCTTGGAAATCAGGATCCTGTCATCCTTCCCCTGTTGTTGTTGAAGATTAAACATTTGAGAAACACCTAGGTCAGCTAGAAAGCAAATTTTACTTAAGAGACAGAACAGAGATAACAGACTTCTCTAGACAGAATGTAGAACCCAGAGCTGGTGCCCACAGGAGTGGTGGTGTCTTGCTTTTTTGTAGCTCCCACCCTCTCTTACTTTTCTGCATAAGTGCCCAAAGGCAGGGAAAGAGCAGTCCAGAGAGTAATCCCTTGTGTTGGAAAGTGTGATTTCTGCCCCCATCTCCACTGCAGCTGTTAACTATTGGTTGAGCAGGGAAGTGGTACTGAAGTTAGCTGTTAGCAGTCCATTTCCTTTTTTTTTTTTTTTTTTTTTTTTTGATGATCAGCTACCTGTCCTTTGCCCCTCTCAGTGGTGGCCAACCATACATAATTGCTTTAAGCTTTTTTTCTTTTTCTTTTTTTTTTTTTTTGAGGGTTTACTTCCCAGATTTTTTTAAACTGATTTAAAAAAAATGACAGTGGAATGCATTACAATTATTATTACATGTGTACACAATTTTTCCATATCTCTGGTTGTATATAAAGTATTTTGACACCAATTTATGTCTTCATATATGTACTTTGGGTAATCATGTCTATCATATTCCACCATCCTTGCTAATCTCTTGTCCTCTCCCTTTCTCTCCCACCCCTCTGCCCTATCTACAATTCATCTATTCCTCCCATGCTCCCCCTCCCTACCCCACTAGAAGTCAACCTCCTTATATCAGAAGAAACTTTCAGCATTTGTTTTTTTTGGGATTGGCTAACTTCACTTAGCATTATCTTCTCCAATGCCATCTATTTACCTGCAAATGCCAAGATTTTATTCTCTTTTATTGCTGAAAAATTCCACTGTGTATATATACCACATTTTTAAATCCATTCATTCACTGAAGGGCATCTAGGTTGGCTCCACAGTTTAGCTATTGAGAATTGTGCTGCTATAAACATTGATGTGGCTGAGTCCCTGTAGTATGCTGGTTTTAAATCCTTTGGGTATAGTCCGAGGAGAGGGATAGCTAAGTCAAATGGTTGTACCATTCCCAGATTTCCAAGGAATCTCCATACTGCTTTCCATATTGGCTACACCCATCTGCATTCCCACCAGCAATGTATGAGTGTACCTTTTTCCCCACATCCTTGCCAACACTTGTTTGTCTTCATGGTAGCTGCCATTCTGACTGGAGTGAGATGATATCTTAGAGTAGTTTTGATTTGCATTACTCTAATATCTTCTGTTATAAATCTGGAATAATATTGGCATCATAGTATCCTAGTTCCATGTCACTGGATTTTAATGCAGTTATATATATATGAAAATGTACTCTTCTGCATGTAAAGCAAGAGTTTTTATAATTTTAGTTTTACAAACTAAATCAGAAATATCGTTTTTTTCTCAATAGAAAGTAGTGAGTTGTGCAAGAAAAGTGGAGAGAAAGCCCTTTAGGACATAGGTCTTCAGATTCTTACCATTTTACTTGTGATTCAGAAGTATTTTTTAAGCTCTAAATATGCACGAGTTGACAAACTTTCTGATAAACATTCTACTAAGTAAATGAACAATATAATAAGAAGTAAATGACAAAGATTTGATTCAGCAAATATTTTAAGAGAGTGTATTAATTAAAATTTTGGCCATTTACTTATGAATAGGCTTTATTGACAGTATCACTTGGGGATAGGTATATAATAGATTCACACTTTTAAAAAATAATTCTCACCTAACATGCATGAGGCATGGGGTTCAGTCCTCAGTACCACATAAAAATAAAGATATTGTGTCCACCTACAACTAAAAAATAAATATTAAAATGTAAAAAAAAAAAATCTCTGTTACGGAAGCATTCTAGCATCCCCTCTCTTCTGCTTCCTACCATTCTGTTCAGAGTACTGAGATTTTTTTATAGAATATAAAGAAATCAATTTTTAAAAGTTTATATTTGAGCTTTAATAACTTTTATATTGATCAAGGATCTGATTGAGACCTTGGGTTTTTTAATTAATGTTCTTGTATAATTAGTATAATATTCTATTTACTCGATTTGATTAATTAGATATTCTTTTTTAAGTAAAGTACTTCTGTGGGAACTGGATAGTATAATTAATGTATCTAGTATATTTGTATTTCTTGTCTCGATTGAAAAGTGTTCTTTTACAGAGTTGGTATGAAATTTGCAATATCAGCTGTATATTTGCAATATCAACTAACCATCTTAAAATTACAATTTTAAAGTTTTATTATTTACATTAATTTTATCTATCTTAGTATTTGTGAATTAGCTATACAACCCAGAGTGAAAGAAAATATTGAGTCATAATCAACTCATTGTGTTACTTTTTTAAAAAAATATTTATTTTTTAGTTGTAGCTAGATATAATATTTATTTATTTAGTTATTTAGTTATATATCACTCAGTGAATAACTCCTCACATTTGAATCATGGATTATAGTTTGGAATTATTTCTTTATATATCTTAAAATCCTTCTAGGACATTGCTATCTAACATTCTGGGTCCTAATTGATGAGTTTTTATACATTTTATACTGAGAAATTATACCATTTGGAAACCACTTTGAAATGTATATAATAGGTATAATAGGAAACATTGTTATTAAAAATGGCTTTTGACTTTAGTGTCTTTTTTATTGTTCTTTTAGGCCATTGATATAACTTTCAACTAATAAATCTTCTGATTTAGTTTTCTCTATAAGATTATCAAAAATAGTCATTCTCCACATTTTTGCTTGTAGTCTTATAACTTTTGAAATTAAACTTCTCAGCAGTTAATATATATATTTTAGACATTTTGAAATGTTGACTGCTTTTTAAAACATTCTGAAATAATTATTTAATACAGTATTACTGTGTGCCTGGCTTAAATTGAGCCCAAAATGAATGGGTCAAGTCTTGTGTGTGATAAGAATCCTCTAATGGTTTTCTTTGCAAACTTCAACATTTTATTTTGATCAAAACTAAGTAGAGAGCTTGTGTGTGATAAGAATCCTCTAATGGTTTTCTTTGCAAACTTCATTTTATTTTGATCAAAACTAAGTAGAGAGCTAATTAACTGAATGGCTTTCTTGAACATGCTCTCTCTTCTTTCTCCTCTTTTCCTCCGCTTTTCCCCTTGCCCTCTTCTTTCCTTCTCCCTTTCTATTCATGATTGCTTTCTTTAGTTAAATCAGCCTTAAATTATTTTAAAAGTATAGGTTGAGTATCTCATATCCAAAATACTTGGATCCAGAAGTTTTGTAGAGTTTGAAATATGTTCAAAATCTTTAAGTTGAGCATATCTAATCCAAAAATTGGAAACACAGGCAGCTCCAAAGACACAAACTTTTTGAGTGTCATTTTGAATTCACTGTTTCAGATTTGGGGGAATTATGGATTTGGGGCTGTGGGATTATGGATAACCTGGGGATATTTTCTTCTTTACTAAAGTAAGACCTCACAGTCTTCAAAAAATATTTAAATTATATTTTTTCATAATGTTGAGTAATAGTTGATTTTTTTGTTCTAATATTTATAGACATTTATTAAATTCTTGGTTAAATATGAACCAAGATTGATTTTAGACTGTATTTCTAGATGATGATATTATTAATTGAGAAAATTGACTATGCCTTATTTTGCTCCTGAATTTTCTCTTTAAATTGATTTGTCTGTGGTGGGGAAATTTAAGAGGTTGGCCCACAAAAGAGGCAGGAGGCATGTAACTTAATAAGGATGATAGTGAACATTTGTTTACTCATTTTAGTTATCACTTTCTTATAAACCAAGGGATCATCCTGGGTGCAATTTCCTGTTTGTATTTTGTGATCAAAGCTCTGAGAAACTAAGAAATATTCCTGGGCTTTTAAAGTTGTTTAAAGTGGAAGGCAATGCTTCTTTGTAGAGGTAGTACAATCTTGCCTTTTGAAGACCCATTTGTAAATTTCCAATTTACAAGCAATTTCTTAATGGCTAGTAAACACATTAACTTTCAACTCTGTATGAAATATTATGTACCATAGGTTTATTTGTATTCTCAAAATAGATACTTCAATTGCTATTTCTTTAGATATAAAGTTGAAAGCCCTAAGGAAAAGAATATTATTTGATATTGTTTAATAATATTTAATTGACTATTCTCTACCATTTATTTTTATTTATATTTTTTTTTAAAGAGAGAGTGAGAGGAGAGAGAGAGAGAGAGAATTTTTTTTTAATATTTATTTTTCTTTAGTTCTTGGCGGACACAACATCTTTGTTGGTATGTGGTGCTGAGGATCGAACCCGGGCCGCACGCATGCCAGGCGAGCGCGCCACCGCTTGAGCCACATCCCCAGCCCCTCTACCATTTATTTTTAAAAATTTTTCTTATTGCTTTTTAATGAAATTCATTGCATTTTATCTTATCTTTTGGACTATTAGTTACATAATAATTTAAGAATGTAGACTTCAGGTGTTCTTGAAACAATTCTACTACCTAGTAAATGGATTTGATAGATACATTAAAAATCAGTTTATTTGTTCCTCACACTAATTTTATTTGGAATTATTTTTGTAGTTTTATTTATTATGTTATTGTCTATACCTGTTTTTATTTGCACACCTGCTATATTTCTTACTTTTTTTTGTTTTTCTCTTTTACTTTGTCTTTATTTTCTTTTTTCCCCTTATAATCATTGAAATCCCTTTATTTATTTATTTATTGCATTAAAATTCTTATTACACATATGTACCACAGTTTTTCATATCTGTTTGTATATAAAGTAGGTTGACACTCAATTCGTGTCTTCATACATGTACATCATCTCTAGCAATCAGAAATGCAAATCAAAACTACTCTAAGATATCATCTCACTCCAGTCAGAATGGCAGCTACGATGAAGACAAACAACAATAAGTGTTGGCAAGGATGTGGGGAAAAAGGTACACTCATATATTGCTGGTGGGAATGCAGATAGGTGCAGCCAATATGGAAAGCAGTATGGAGATTCCTTGGAAATCTGGGAATGGTACAACCATTTGACTTAGCTATCCCTCTCCTCGGACTATACCCAAAGGATTTAAAACCAGCATACTACAGGGACTCAGCCACATCAATGTTTATAGCAGCACAATTCTCAATAGCTAAACTGTGGAGCCAACCTAGATGCCCTTCAGTGAATGAATGGATTTAAAAATGTGGTATATATACACAGTGGAATTTTTCAGCAATAAAAGAGAATAAAATCTTGGCATTTGCAGGTAAATAGATGGCACTGGAGAAGATAATGCTAAGTGAATTTAGCCAATCCCCAAAAAGCAAATGCTGAAAGTTTCTTCTGATATAAGGAGGTTGACTCCTAGTGGGGTAGGGAGGGGGAGCATGGGAGGAATAAATGAATTCTAGATAGGGGAGAGGGGAGGTGGGGAAAGGGAGGAGGCAGGGGATTAGCAAAGTGGAATGTGATCGACATTATTTGTAATATTTTTTAACCCAGTGAGACTGAAGTGACAAAATAGTTCTGATATTTCCTATTGGGCTTTGATTTGCAGGGTTTTTTTCTCATGCTTACTTTGTTTTGGACAACTATATATGATACTATGAGAATAAGAATAAAAATATTTAATAATTACTGTTCTGTACATGAATGCCTTTTCATTTTTGGTCAGCTATAAGGTGCATCAGGTACATGGTACATATATGTTTTCACCAAAATGCCTGGTTGATTTGGAAATTTGGTATTTAAGAAATTAGGTGTTTGGGAAGTATACCACCAACTTTCCTTACTGTTCTCTTCATGTCTTGGCTAAGAAGACTTGCATTCTTGGTGTTTGACCTTTAGAGAAAGCAACCACTCCAAAAGCTTTTTACTGTGTACTAATTTGAAATTTCTCCATACAGAATCTTTTAATGGGTCTCCTACAGGAAGCATAAATTTGGTAAGTACTATTATGGGTACATTTATTATTAAAGTGACTTGAAAATAATGTGAAAGACTGGGTCTTTACATATGTAAATAAGTGATATATTCAAAGTCCCAAATTGTTTTTTAGTATTACTTGAACATTACTATGCTTTTAAAGAAAATATTAAATTTATATGTAAGACATATAAGACATCTGCAAATTAGCGTTCTAAGAGTATTTTATGTTTTATTTCAAGGAATGGGATATGGTTATACCTGCATGATTGCAGTTGCATTTTATAAAGGAATTAATTCATTATTTTCCAGTGTAATATTTATGCTTTGAGATCATTTTTTCTTCTCATGTTTAGAAAATATTAAACTATTGAGGATAATGATAAACTTCTAGATATTTCTCAAAATCTGCACCAAAACAAATTATAATACATGTAAAAATGTTTATTTACAAAGAGTTTTATAGCAAGCGTATCTTATGGTTCAAAGATTGCATGTTTTTAGCATGTATACTGCCGCTGGAATTTCATATCTTCAGGGTGAAGTATGAAGAAATGGACATTTCATTATTCTAATATATCCAGCATTGCTATTAAATAACTTACTTCCCAAAACGCTATTAGAAAGAAATATTTATGTTTTACGAGATATTCAATCCGTAGTTTGGTGGATAGAGGAGAATTGGAGCAAGGGGTGAGGGAGAAGTAAAGGATTATTTGCTTTGTTTTTTCTTCCACTTGCATTATTTTTCTTTTAAATCTTTTGTAGTAGCTAACTGGTTTAGAGGTCTGTTGTCTTGTTGTCAATAATCTATTGCATAAGTATTCTATTACTGTACAAAGTATAACCTTTAGCAAAGCACTGAAATCGTCCATAGTTATATGTCAGATGTCTGCATAAGTTTTTTATCTAATAACTTTTAAGAAGTTATCTTACATCAATCGGTGTCATTACTGTTTACTTTTGAGTCCAAAGTGTACAACAGAAAAAGAATTGCTCCTAGAGCATGAGGGAAATGTTAGCACTAATGTTCATTTTACAGAGAAAGTTTCCAAAGGAGAGTAAGTGTTTCTTTGGTTTGAAATTTTTAGTGTTCACATTTGTAGTGTTTTTTTTTTATTATTGATTTTTAAATAAATAAATGACAGCAGAAAGCATTACAATTCTTATTACACATATACAGCACAATTTTTCATATCTCTCTTTGTATATAAAGTATGTTGACACCAATTCGTGTCTTCTTTGTTGCGTTTGTACAAGTGTTTAAATATTACCAAAATTTATTTTTACTTATTTCTTACTTGGAATAAATACCTTTTCAAATAAAAGAGATTTATTTTGTTACAGTCTAAATATAAAAAATATAATAAAATGGAAATTAATATAAAAAAATGGAAAGGAAAAGGTAACATTTGAGGGCAGTGACTTGTAGTATTTTGTTCTCATAAATCTATTTAAGTCAGGCTTTTAAAAAAGTAGTTGAAGTCTTTCACATTGTTTTTAAAACATCAAATTTTTGTGAATAGCTGCATTTTAAAAGCAGTTTGTTTATAAAGAAAATTATGATAGTTTATTTCAATATACTAACCAAAGAAGATATTTAATGTATTTGATGTTTACTCATTTATCAATTGAGATTGGCAGGTAAATTTGTTCTATCATTTTTAGCAGTGCCCTTGAAATTGCTTGCTAAACCATCAGGGAAAATTTGTGTTTTTAGTTAGGCACATTTCAGACACCTGCACTCCTAGCTACTTGGGAGGTCAAGGCCGGAGGATCACTTTAGCACAGAAATTTGGGGCCAGTCTGAGAAATGTGGCCAGACCCTATCTCAAGAATAGGCCGAGGAGGTGGGAGAGGTGGGATTTGTATTTTCATTTTTTGCCTTACTATTATGTTAAAATACATACCACTTTTTCTTTCAAGAAATTTAAGAATCTTAAGGATTAATTTGTAAGTTGTATTTTATTTCAGCACAAGATTAATGTACTTATTTCAAAATAACTGTTGTATCCATCAGTACTTAACGTTTCGAAATCAGATGTAGTCCTGTAGTTAATATACATTTTACTGATTGTAATTTTATAGTCTACTTGTTATTTACATGGGCAATATAATTAATAACTAATGTTTAAGAGACTTTTATAGTGATAAGTACATTTAGATTTTAAAATGTAGCCTACAAGGGAAGATTAATAAAGATTGTGCTATTTCTATTAACATATTTTACTATGTTTCATGTGAAAACTTAAAAATTTAAGTATGTTCTGTTTCTTTTTAAATAGTTGAAAATATTTTATTCACATTTTTAATTTATTTTTTAGTTGTAGTTGGATACAATACCTTTATTTTATTTACTTATTTTTATGTGGTGCTGAGAATTGAACACAGGGCCTTGCATGTGCTAGGCAAGTGCTCTTCCACTGAGCTAGTCCTTTTATTCAGATTTTTATCCTGACAAATATGTAGAGCAAGTATGAGCATCATTTTACCATTGGAAAAACTGAAATATAAGAAGGAGTAGTTAATAAGGTGAAGGTCTCTTAAGGTACCATATTTTACTGCATAATCATTGCCATTGCATAAATTCATATTCACAGATATTCTGTAAATCCTAATCTTATACCACAGTGTAGTAATGATTTTTAGTAATAAATGATTTTTAAGTAATACTAGCACAATTTTTTAAAAAAGGTTCACATAATGACCATACCGCATTTTTTTGCAAAAAAAAAAAAAAAAAATGATTAGGTGGTGAGATACAATATCAGTACCAGAACCTTTTGGTGGTGTATATGTCTGTGTACTTTGTTGTGGCAATTTGTTTTTGATTTTTTTAAATTTAGACTCAAAGGCCACAGTTACAAAACACTCATTTGGATCAATCAGTAATATTTGTGGAATTCTTTTTGAAAAATATAATTTTAATTCAATTACACTTTTCAAAAATAATTCAACCAACAAAAACCTTAGTCTGTGGATTTACTTCATTTAATAAGTAATCTTAATAATAATAGGTAACATTTGCTGTGTTAGGCACTTTTTAAAGTATTTTACGTATTTTAATTAATTCTTATAGATAACCTGTGTTATAGATATTATTACACCCAAGGAATCTAAATTTACTGATAAAATTATTTCTGAATTAAGTATTAAAAGAATACAAAGGTGGCTGTAATGTATTTCAAATTTAAATGGTAAAGTGTATCTACTTATTTTAATTTTTATTTTCTTGCCATATGTTGAATACAGTTGAAAAGTAGCAATTTACAATTTATGGACAAGCAATGAAGAAGAAACTATCTGATATTCCATATTTTCTTAATCTTGGCTTTTCTCTTTCTTAGTGTATTAAAATGGGTGTACTTATTTTATAGGGGTGTGGTAATACAAATAATATAGGTTTGCCTGTAAAAATATGAATATGTATATTTTATGTAGAATCCTGTAATGGTTTAAAACTAAAATTTTGTTTCCTGATTTTTTTTCCAGTCTTTAGATGACCTTTCAAGTGTATCTTCTGATGACTCAGTACAACTTCATGCTTACATTTCAGACACTGGTAAGAGACTTTGTACAATAATTATTACTTTAAAACTTTATTATATCCCTCAAGTTATTTACTTTAACAAATTATATTTTTGTTTTGTCATATTTTTAAGTCCACCACCATACCCTCTCAGCATGTTCTTCATTAAATTCTGTGGTTTCTGCTTGGTTATTTTCCTTTTTCTAAGGTGTCATTATTATCATTTGAAAATGTTTATATTCCAAGTACTTTTCATTTCTAAGAAACTCTGAAACAGTGTTTTCCTCTTGGTACTTGAGTTTGACAATTGTTTGTATAATTCTTTTTTGAGGAAATCTCAGTTCAGTAGTTTTTCATGCATGCAGAATCAGAGTAGAGAATGGGACTAAATGAAGTCTCTAGATATATGAATTTGTAGAAGTTCAAGAAATGCCTGAATGGGGTGAGAAACTTCTAGGACTTTGTAATCAGCCAGCATATATGCAGAATGGTTAGTGTACCCAGAAAAAAAAAATCAATATCCATCATTACCATTAATTTATTAAATAATGCTAATGAGTATAAGATGATGCTATTTTTCTTATCTGGCCTCTTCATAGAATATAGGAATGTGTTTGACCCTTAAATACTGAATGTAAACATCCTTCAGTTCTGTTTCATGCCTACAATTTAGATACTGAAAAGAAATTTTGTAGTTCAGTTTAGAAGACATTAATTTGCATTTTTTTAATATTTATTTTTTAGTTGTAGTTGGACACAATACCCTTATTTTATTCATTTATTTTTACGTGGTGCTGAGGATTGAACCTAGGGTCTGGCACATGTGAGGTGAGCACTCTACCTCTGAGCCACAACCTCAGCCCCTTAATTTGCATTTTTAAAGACAATTGTTTTCTTTTGTGTCTTACTGGAGCTGGACTCTCATACTGCTTTCTCTTATCTGGCACATTTCTGGGATAAACTATCTATAATTGCTGACTTAATTGTTCCTTTATATTTACATATTGTTGGTACATAGCTTACTCTGCTCTTAGAGGTCATTGATAACTTTATTGTCAATAAAAGCAGAGGTCTTCTTTCCTTTCTAGCTTTTGATATTGTTGTTCCTCTTTTTTCTTTAATGAATTTTTAATTTCTTTTGAACATCTCTATACTCTCTGTTTGCTTTTTTCTAATCATGAGTCTTCCTGAAGGTACAAATGTTTATTATTTATATTTTTATTTCTTAGAAACCTTAAACTTTTATGTCTAGAGGAAGACACTTATGTCCATGCTCCTAATGGTAATATTTCTCTTTTCTGAGAGTTTTGGTTTTCTAACTGCTTTGTCCAGTTGTTCATTTACTCAATAAGTATTTATTAACTTCCTAAAATGGATGAAAACATTAATACTAGGCATTTTTAGTGAATTGTTATTTCTATTAGACAAACTTATATGTAGATGCTGATAAAGCAGCATAGTTAAGAGCCCAACTTTTTGACTGAATTGCTTGGGTTCAAACCTTAGCTCTGCTGCTTAATAGTTGGAAGAATGTTCTTAACTTTTCTGTTCTGCAATTTTTTCATCTGTGAAATAAAATAATAATACTTTTTAAAGAATACATTTTTAAAGACATTTGTTTACCTTACCTCATAGTATTATTATGGGTTAATTGATTATACTTACATGGTAGACATCACATGTAAATGTTCAAGAAATATTTATTTTTCCATTTGAAAACCAGAATCATTTGACTTTTTAAAATTTTTAATTTTTATTCTTTTTAGTTATACATGACAGTAGACTATAATTTGACTTATTTATATAAACATGGAGTACATCTTAATCTAATTAGGAGTTGTACATCATGTAGAAATAGTTGTACATCATGTAGAGATGGTTGTACATCATGTAGAGATTCACTGTGGTGTATTTATATATGTACATAGGAAAGTTACGTTGGAATCATTCCACTGTCTTTACTATTCCTGTTTCCCCTCCCTTCTTTTCATTCCCCTTGGTCTAATCTATGGAACTTCTGTTCTTTCTCCCTACCTTGTTGTGTGTTAGCGTCCACATATCAGAGAGAACATTTGATCTTTGGCTTTGGGGGATTAGCCTATTTTATAATACTCTCCAGATCTATTCGTTTTCCAGCAAATATCATAAAGTGATTCTTTTTTATGGCTGAATAGTATTCTATTTTCTTTATCCATTCTTCTGTTGTAGGGCACCTAGGTTGGTTCTATAGCTTAGCTATAATGATTTGAGTTGCTGTAAAGATTGATGTGGCTGTGTCACTGTAATATGCTGTTTTATTAAATCCTTTGGGTACATACTGAGGAATGTGGTAACCGGTCCTGACATGTTTTTATCCACCATTGCACCAATGCTGTGTTATACAGGGTAGTCCATTGACTGTAATGAAAATGTGATAGTAAAAAATATTGCCTAAATTAACAATGTAGTTAGTGATGAGGTTGATTTATATTCTGGTCTACTTTCTTACCTAATTATGTATTAATAACAAATGGTTTACAGAACATGTGTTATAAGTAGCTATTGGCCTAATAAACAGGAAACCTTCTAGTTAGATTACTGTCTTCTCAAAATAAATACATGTAGCCAAATTATCTTCTTTAAAATCAAATTACATTTCTGTGTTTTGCACTTTTTTTATAACAACTTTATTACTGTTCTTTTGTGCTTGTACCTGGGTGATCTCCCCTGCCTAGCAATTTGTGACAGTCCTTTATGAAGGACTTATATTATTCTCTTCTTCCTTTTATATTTCTTGATGTTCTACTTGGTCTTGTTAACTTGTAATTGTTTGTGGCTAGCTGCCTAATTGGCCTCTGCTTTCTTTTCTGTTTTCCTCTTCCAAATCTGTTTTGGACACAGCTATAAAGTCATTCCCTAGTGGGGATGCCAACTCTGTAAAGGTGATTCTCTAACTAAATGAAAGTGGTGTGCTATTTGATCTGCATAGTTAGATCACTATCTGAGAGAATGTTGATTGTAATATCTATTCAATTTTAAAACTTGTTCCCTTTTTTTCATGATTATGAGACAGTGTAATCCATTTTAAGATTAATTATAGACTCCTGGTCAGTAAGGTAGTCTAAACTGCTGTGGGTGATCCTGCTTCCCACATACAGAAAAGCAGTACACAATATTATAAAAATAGCTGAAATGGGAAATCTAAAGGTGCTATAATCCATGAGACAAAAAAACAAATTCTGGAAAGTGAAGAGTCATTGAAGCCAAGGAATTTATGGTAACCAAAAGATCACTGTTTTGATGTTGATATCATTTTTATGCCTTCAAGCTTAGAAGAGGCATGATGAGACAAGGCCATAGGAAACTGAAACCATGTCCTTTGCATAAAGCCAAGAATACAAAGGATAGTATGATGGTGAAGAGGAACTAGAAAAATTGAGTTTACCTTCAAGTGGAAAGAGATAGAAATGTCAAGATCATGGTTAGAAATGGTATCTATCACCCACAAGAAATGAAAAGCCCAGTTTGTATCCCAACATAGATGTGTTTAGATAGGATTTAGCTATCTTTAAGTGATTGTATACTCCAGGATCTCAAGCCAGAGATTTAAGTACAACTGTTTATCCCGTGGTATCTGGAAGGTACCTGTGCAGATTCTAAAATCCACAGATGCTAAAGTCTCTAATATAAAATGGTGTAATATTTGCATAAAACTTAAATACATTCCTCATATATTTAAATCATCTTTTATTACTTATAATACATTATAAACACTATGTAAATACTTGTATTGGTTACAGAAAAATGATAAAGAAAAATCTGTACGTATTCAGTAAAAAACACATTAAAAAATATCTTCAAGGTATGGTTGGTTGAATTGAGGTTGCAGAACTCATGGACACAAAGGAGCTGATGTACTGAAATAGTTTCCAAACCTCTGAAACTACCATTTACAGTGGGGACACTAGTAGATGTTAGTGTTCCATGTTCCAGGGCACTAAGAATGCCCAGAAGAGACAAAACCTATTAAAAGTGTATTTATAAAAAAGCAATTTAAAGAGATGGGAAGAAATACGAACCACCATCAGGTCAACAGACCCAGCAAATGAGATAAATTTCATCCTAAGGCCTTAGAGAAAGCAATTTTTTTTTTTAAACCACAGAGCCATATCCCCAGCCCTTTTTAAAATTTTTATTTTGAGACAGGGTCTTGTTAAGTTGCTGAGGCTAGCTTTGAATTTATAATCCTCCTGCTACAGCCTCCAGAGTTGCTGGGATTACAGGTGTGTACCATCATGCCTGACGAAGAAGGCAGTCTTAATAGACATTATGTACATTAAAAATATTCATCAAGCCAGGCACACTGTAGTGCATGCCTGTGATTCCAGCTACTTGGGGGACTGAGGCAGGAGTATTACAAGTTCAAGGCCCACCTGGAATATTTATTGAGAACATGTCTCAAAATTTAAAAAAAGAAAAGAAAGAAAAAGGGTCAGGGTTGTAGCACAGAGGCCGAATGCTCTGGGTCTAATTCCTGGTTAATGCCCCCCACCATGCTCCCTGATATTCATACAGATAAATCCTGAGGCAAGAATAAATGGTATGAAAAAAAGAACCAAATTTAGAAATAAAAAACATACAGTGATTGAAATCAAGGTCAGATGGATTAAGAAATGACCATATACAAATGAGGGGAAGACAGTCAAGTTTTGGAGACCTAACCTAGATTAAAGTAGAGAACAGAGAATATAAAGTCAGAAAGATAAGTTAAAGAACATGATTCAGAATACGTCTCTCTCTACCTAAGATTAGTACAAAATGGGAGCTGGTTTAGATTTTAAAGACTACATGACTCAATTGGTGTATGACAAATCAGTAGGAAAATAATGGGTGTTTTTTTTTTTTTTTTTTTTTTGTGTGTGTGTGTGTGTGTGTGTGTGTGTGTTGTTATTTTTATTTTTGTTAAATCCTCAGAATAAGTACTTGTGAATTGTTGAATATTATCAAAGAGAAAAATAATTGCCAGTAGATAAATCTTACTTATCTTATGGCTTCGACTGTTTACTTGAAAAGATTTCAATTGAAATGCAACCAAATAATGAAGGCTAGTACAAAAGATTTAAGTAAGCTCTTGGATTTAAAATAGATTAAAGATCTTAGAGAATCCAAAATAGACATCTCTGAGGCTGGGAGTGTCATAATAAACTTTTAGCTCATTTTGTATTCTTACCATCATTTGTAATGCCTTACACATGTTAGTATAGAGGACAGGAATCTGTTTTATCCTTTGGTAACATCCTTTTGTCTCAGTCTGTCATTTCAAATTCTTCTTCATTTCATGTTGTCTTTTTTGTTTTTGTTCTTCATCTTCCTCCTTTTTGTGTCTTTTGTTCCTCTTTATTTTGTTTTAAATGATTAGTATATGCTGACTATGACCCATATGCTGTGGCAGGCGTTTGTAATGATCATGGCAAGACATACGCATTATATGCCATCACCGTACACCGGCGCAATCTAAACAGTGAGGAAATGTGGAAAACCTATCGTCGGTATAGTGACTTCCATGACTTCCACATGAGAATTACTGAACAGGTAATGAGGTTTTTAAAGATTTTATACTTTGTATTGTTTGTTAATTCAGTTTTGGTTGTAAATTTTTCTAAGGATGTTCAGATATTAATTACAGTTAATGAAAGAAAATAAGGTAAGAATTTTTTGTATTCAGCATAAAGATTAGAATGATTTTGAGCAATTGACTAATAAATGTTGAGAACTTCACACATTCTTGCCCATTTTTGTAGACTAGTGAATAAAGTATTAGTGGAAATAATACCTTAGAAAATTAAAATGAATACATATTTCTGATTTTAATAGTTTTTGTATGTGCAAGTGCTTTGTAAAAGTGTTGATTGAAGTAGGGATAGGATTGCTGTAGCACCTTTAATGCTCTTTCTTTTGGAGGCATAATTCAGAACTTTAATTATTTTATTTACTAATTTTTTTGGTATCAGGATTCAATGCATGGGTACTTAACCACTAAGCCATGTCTCCAGCCCTTTTTATTTTTTATTTTTGAGACAGTGTTGCTTAGGGCCTTGCAGTGTTGCTGAGGCTGGTCCTGGACTTGAGATCCTCCTGCCTCAGCCTCCCATGCACCTGGCAGAACTATAATTCATCCAACAGTGTGACATTAAATCCTTTGGTCCTTTGTGTAAGTTTTTTTGAACCACAACCTAAAATAAATTTTACATTAACCAAATAATGTTTCTAATTCTTTCTCAATTTAACTGTCTTGTGCTATTGAAGTAACTATAAGGACTCTTAAAGTAACAAATGTAAAAAAAATATTTCCCTTTTTCTTATTTTGATTAAATATTTTATCTTCTCAACTTGGAAAAATATTGAAAGTCTTTTATTTATTAAGATTTTGAGTTATACAAGTAATATTGTCAATAAAAAATAATAAAGATGATACCTGATAGATGAGGTGACATGGTTTCAGAAAAAAATTTTTTTTTAAATATTTATTTTTTACGTTTAGTTGAACACAAAACCTTTATTGTATTTATTTATTTTTATGTGGTGTTGAGGATCGAACCGAGGGCCTTGCATGTGCTAGGCGAGTTCTCTACCACTGATCCACAACCCCAGCCCTCAGAAAATCTTTGTCGGTTAAGATAGTGGAAAAAAATATGGTTGGTACAATGATAAGCTTATTAAAATATTTTGTAGATAGAGTGAGATATATAAATGTTACTTACAAATGATTAAAAACAGAAGGTTGGTATTGAATTCTGAAGTCCATATTAATAGAACTACTTTGAATTATATATTCATAAGGAAATGAATAACTTTGGACATGTCTGTTATTTTGTTTTGTGTTTAGTAGTACTTTTCCATCATTTTTATCTTTATTTATTTGAAGAGGTGAAAGAATTTTCTGTCCTACATTGAAGAAGTAATTGCTTTCTTTTTCAAGTGTTAACCTATTTGATAATTATGAAAGCATTCGGCTCACATCTTTCTTCCTATCCCTACACTGTCACCAAATATGATAATTTTAAAAAAACAATTCGAATGGCCAAGAGTAGTTTTATTTAGTGTAAATTTATAGGAATTTGGCCTAATGTGAAATTTTTTTCATTCAAAAATTGTAATTTTCTTTTTACTAAGAGAAACAACGTTGTCTAATTTTAAGTGTTGTACACTAAGACTATAAGATTTTGTTTCCATATTGCCAAATATAAGTGAAGAACATACTTCAAAAAACTTTGTTAATAAAACAGTTGATGTAGAAATTCCCCTTTTCAGAACAACAGCAATAATTGGATGGAATTTATATAGGTCAGTTTTCCAAATGGCTTCATACAAGTGAAGTGGGCATGTTTTGACTTGGTGTTTCTTATGAGATCACAATAGTTGTAACTCCTTAAGTATTTAGATTGCTCACAGGGTTTAAGAAATTAAAAAATTGAGCTTGTGGGTGAAAATTAGGTTTATCGTATTTTTAAGCATCTTTAAGATGAGATGCTTGTCTTTTGGTTTTTCTTCATCTGTAAGTTTTTAAATTCAAATTCTCTATAAAATAGTAGAAGAAAAATGCAGTGACTTGTAATTTACCAGTTAACGGTATTTATATGCTTGAATATTAACATTAATTTTTTTAAAAAAACACAAAATTTCAAGTCTACTGTTAAAATATTCATTGCTGTATTAGCAATCTAAACCTGATATATTTAATTTAGAAAGATAGTCACTGAGTTTAGAATGTCTATGATTTATATATATAGTATTTGAGATCTTGGTAAACCTAGACATACTGCTTTATGTGAATTCTTTTTCAGCTTACTTCTAACTTCTTTCTCATGCTTTTTAAAAAAATATTCTTAGGATATTTTGATGAGTTCATTTAGAATAAAATCTCACATTTTTTCTCTTAACGTGTATCATAACAATATTTGAGATAATTGTCATTTATATTTTTGTTCCAGTCAGATAATGTAGACGACATTTGTCTTGATAATCTAGATATTCTGTGCTATTATGACATGTATATATTTTTTAATATTTTAAAGTTTCTGGCATAAATTTTTATTTTAATAGATACTATCTTATTTCCTTGGTGTATTCATTTGTTAGGGCTGACATAACAGAATACCACAGAATGGCTTACTTACACAACAGAAATTTGTGTTTTTATAATTCTGGAAGCCAGGAGTCCAAGATTCAGATTTCGTCAGGTTTGTTTTCTCCTGAGGCCTCTCTCCTTGCTTTGTAGATGGCCATCTTGTTGCTATGTCTTCACATGGTTCTTTTCTCTCTGCAGTCTTTTTATGTATCCAAATTTCCTGTTATAGGACACCAGTCAGACTGGTTAATGGCCCATATCAAAGGCTCTGTTTAATTTAAGCACCTTCTTTAAAAGCTTACTCTTCAAATACAGTCACAGTCTGAGAGCTTAGGTCTTAAATATATGAACTATGAAGGAATTACAGTTCAGTCCCATGGTATGTGGTAAGGCCAGAATGAGCTATACATTTTATAAAATTGAATCAGTAGTTTAAGATGTGAATGAGTAATATTTCAGGAATATTTCTTAGGACACATTGAAAAGTAAATTTGCTTCCATAAAATTTGATTGCTTTTAAAATAATTTAAATTCATAAGCCAGATATTCTCTGTTCAACATTTCATATTCAGTGAAGACCCATTTCTGTTGATTTTCTGAATCACCAAATTTATGAATATCACTACCAAATAATGTTTTCTCTGTAAATTGCCCCTAGCATTTTTTGTTTAACTTATTATAACTGCAGCAAAAGAACTTCTTGAACCTTGTATGTATATCATAAAATAATCTTGTTCACATTCTAGCACTTGTTCACATTTTAGATCTAAGCAACCATCAGATTTTTCATAACGTTTAATAATTTATCAGAATCTTCCAGTTTGGGAATAGAAATTATACTAAACCTCTTTTTCTCTTGTTTTTAATCTTTGCAACAGGAATCAGTTTTCTTTACAGAGATGTTACTGTTTTAAGCAAAGAATTTTTTTTTAAAGTTGTTTTGTATCTCATGGGAAAAGCAGTGAGGCTGCTTAAAGTTTCAGGTCTTAGGCTGTTGGCAAGGATAGCCATAGCTGAATGGCTCTGCTCTTATACTATTTTCAGCAACCAACATGATTAAAAACTCCTGTATTTCAGAAATGCATACCTGATTACTATCATGGACCTTTGAAGATGCTCCCAAATATTAAGTCTATAAATGTTAGGCTAATAGTATGTACACATATTCTTGTTGTTATTTTATAAAGGTAAGATACATGCATATGGCTCTTAAGGCATTTATTTATTTATTTATTTATTTATTTATTTATTTATTTTAGTGTATCCTGTAGAGGTTTTTCATGTAGTTATAGGGAAGATTATCAGTGTTTGTTATAGTTTATTAGTATAGCTGCTCTCTATATTTTGAAATTTGCCTTTTCTACTTCTAGTAATTATGTATTGTAATTAATTGATTTGTAGTCATTAATATTGAGAATATTTTTATTGGACTTTCTAACAAGCCAGGAGCTAATCACTTTGATCATTAAAACTTTTATTTGTCAATATTTTATTCACAAGTAAAAGGGCTGTTAAGGAAAATATTTTTAAAAATCTTTTATTATGAAACTTTTTGAGTAATCTAAAAACTAGAATATTAAAACCCTAAATGTTTTATACTCAAATGATTCACTTTTGTAATTCTTAACTGAAAAGTTTTTTATAATAAAAAACATGAGAACTGTGGGGAATGTTTGTGACGGTATTTTTTATTTTCCAATTTTTGCTTAATACACAGAAATATATTGCAAAATTATCTGGTTTTCTGTTTGATATATAGAAAATCCTCCCGTGGATTTTTTTTCTCTTTTTATAAAAAATTAAGACTATTGAATCTATTTTGTCTTATAGTTTGAAAATTTGTCAAGCATATTGAAGCTTCCTGGTAAAAAGACTTTTAATAATATGGATAGAGATTTTTTAGAAAAGAGGAAAAAGGATCTAAATGCCTATTTGCAGGTAAGTCCATGTTTATTATTTTCTGTGTTTTTAGTATAACACCATAGATTTCTTTATTAAAGAACAGAGACTGGAAGTGTAACTCAGTGGTAGAGTACATGCTCATTAGTATACAGGAGACCCTGGGTTCAATTTCCAACATCAGAAAAGGAAAAAAATATATATTTTTACTATAATAGTGGAGTAACAACCCTTTTTTGAGTAATTTGTCAAATGTGACATGCAGGCCAGTCAGGAATGTATAAACACTATTTCTGTGCTTATTGATTAACTGAGAAGTTTTCTAAACACTCAGTGTTTGGGATTTTGCTTTTTAAAGTTTAGATGAGTACATGCACACATGTATCCTTTCCAAATTAAAGTATAGGTATTTTATGTCATAATAAAAAGTTAAGTGTCTCGAATTCAATACATAGTATTGAATGGTATATTAAAAGTGAATAGATTTAATTTTAATTATCAGTGTAAATGCCTTCCATGGCCTAGAATGATTCTAAGGCTTCTAAAATTATAGAATAATTCAAGAGAGGTTTTATCATCTAAAGGGCTATTCTTTTTTTTCTTTCTTTCTTTCTTTCTTTCTTTTTTTTTTTTTTTTTTTTTTGGTACCAAAGATTGAACTCAGGGGCACTTAACCACTGAGCCATATCCCAGCCCTTTTTTAGTATTTTATTTAGAGACTGGGTCTCACTAAATTGTCTAGGGCCTTGCTAAGTTGCTAAGGCTGACTTGAACTTGTAATCCTCCTGCCTCAGCCTCTTATCTGTAGCATCTTGGACATACAATTTTCTGTTGTGGAGTGACAACAAACATGTCTCACAAGTGACTTAGCTGCTTGAGTTATGAGTACTCCCAGAAATAATTCTGTTTTAGGCCTAGGTACCCAGATGTCAACTGTAATAATGATATCTCTTTATAGTTTTTTATACTGTTTACAAAGTTTGTGTAGTTCATAAAGTTTTCACATGTATTAGATACGTCAGGCCAGATTTATTGGGTTTCATTATTTAGGTTCCCTATCCTTTAGAAAAGTAATCAGCAAACTACAGTCTGCAGAGCCCATCTAAGCCTACCATCTGTTTTCTACTAGGAGTTTTATTGGAGCATAACCACTCCTTTCATTTACTATCCAGTTTCTATGGCTGCTTTCACCAACAGCAGAGTTGACTAGTTGCAGAGGAGATTCCATGGATCACAAAACCTAAAATAATTACTGTCTAGCTTTTATAGAAAAAGCTTGCTGACCCCTGCCTTAGAATTTTGTGAAACTTACTTAGTAGTATACTGGATATTTTATTTGAAAGTTTTTTTTTTTTTCCTGTTTCTCTCTCAAATATACTTAGCTGTGTCTGGGTTTGTTTTAACCATCATTGAAATTTCATGTTATGATGTACTAAAAATATACCAAAAACATGAATTTTTGCTACTGTTCACCTTTTTTCTCTCTTGGTTTAAAGCTGAATGTCCGCTATCCTTTGTATGTATTACACATGCTGTAATTTTTTTATAGTACCAAACTTTAAAAACTGTCAATTATTTATAAGATTTATTTATTTATTTATTTATTTTAAAGAGAGAGTGAGAGAGAGGAGAGAGAGAAAGAGAGAATTTTTTTTTTAATATTTATTTTTTAGTTCTCGGTGGACACAACATCTTTGTTGGTATATGGTGCTGAGGATCGAACCCGGGCCGCACGCATGCCGGGCGAGGGCGCTACCGCTTGAGCCACATCCCCAGCCCTATTTATAAGATTTAGAAAATGACTACCTTTTTTTTCCAAATTCAGTGCCATGAAGTATGTCTTTTAAATGTGGCTGTACCTTATACATCTTGAGTTTATGAACTCAGTATATCACAACTTTTTCCCTTGAAGGAACTAAGCTAGAATGTTACATTCATTGGCACTTATTATGGAAGCAATATTTTGTTTGGGACTCTTCATAATACTTGAAAGTTTTGTATGAATTTTTTTGGACTATTTGTTTCATAAAAATATGTTTCTATTGAGGGTTAACTCTTAGCACAATTATGTGAATAATGTAACTTTCTACTGTGTATCTTCTTAGTATAAACTGTAAGACCAGAAAATAGAATAGTAAATATATTTGTACAACTTTCACATTTCATGCACTAAAAGTTAAAATAGCAGGTGGGAAGATGATACATTATACTTAATTGTAATAGAGTTATTAGTGACTTCATTTTAACTGAGTAATTTTTTTAAATGTAAAATTAAAGTCTCTACATTCTTTTTATGAAATTATAAACAATAGTTAATTTCCATTATCTTATCAATTTAAGCTACACTTTCCCTTTTTGTTAGTTACTGTTAACTCCTGAAATGATGAAAGCATCTCCAGCTTTGGCTCACTGTGTGTATGATTTCCTTGAGAACAAAGCCTATAGTAAAGGAAAAGGGGACTTTGCTCGAAAGGTAAGCAAATCGTTGCATCGTTTATTTTTAAGTCTACTTTTGTACTTTATTCTTGATAAAAGAAAATGAATTTGGATTTGTATATGTTCTAAACTTGAAAATTGTTCTAAAACTTGGCCTATTTATCTTCTATATTTTATTAAACTACTGAGATCATTTCAGAATGTTCCACTCCCCTTCCCTCCTTAAAAGACTAGGCTTTTTTAAAAAAAATAAAAAATTAATTGGCAAAATAAATAAAAGTTAATAATTGTTAAGTAGAAGTTTATATAGTTAGTCTAGGATGGTTGATTTTTAACATCCTAATGGATGGAAACATTAAATTCCAGGGTATAGACCTTACAGTGGTAAAAAATATTAATGGTGCTTATTTCTGTATTTCATGATCTAAGTGATTACATTTTAAACTGGGAGGCTGAGGCATCCTCAGCAAAAGTGAGGCTCTAAGCAGTTTAGTGAGATCCTTTCTCTAAATAAAATACAAAATAGGGCTGGGGATGTGGCTCAGTGGTCGAGTACCCCTAGTTCAATCCCTAAAACCCCGACCAGAAAAAAAAAAAACAAAAAACAAAACAATACAAATTTAAGTACTTTATTACCAATAGAAATGCATTCCACTCTTCTGTGTCTATAAAAAGTTACAAAAATGATACAAAGAATTCCTGCATACCCTTCACCCAGCATTCTAAGTGCTGCTATTAACACTATTATTGCTGCTGTTACTAGTAAGAACAGACATCTATTCAGAGGTTAATTATGTGCTGGACATTGTAATAGACACAATAGTATCTTATTATTCATCATTTTTAAGATATTCTACTGAATTGATAATAGCTCTTTAAGATAAAAGAAATATTATATTCAGTGCACACTTTTTTGTTTTTTAACAACCAGCAGTAGCACTTACATATGGATAAACAGTTATATACCACTTTTTAACAAGATCATGAATGGAATCTAAAGATCTTTCTGAATCATTTCTGGTAATCCACAAAAATATATGTTTTCATAAATCATATATTAATAATCACCAGTGTCATCTTGACCTCTTTTAATTTTTCAGAATACTTTTTATGCATATCAAGAATTTGGGGGTGGGGCTGGGGATGTGGCTCAAGTGGTAGCGGCGGTAGCGGCACTCACCTGGCATGCGTGCGGCCGGGGTTCTATCCTCAGCACCACATACCAACAAAGATGTTGTGTCCGCTGAGAACTAAAAAATAAATATTAAAAAAAATTGTCTCTCTCTGTCTCTCTCTCTCTCTCTCTCTCTCTCTCTCTCTCTCTCTCTCCCTCTCCCTCTCTCTCTCTCTCTCTCTCTCTCTCCTCTCTCTCTCTCTCTCTTTAAAAAAAAAGAATTTGGGGGTTTTAGATTTGTGTTTTCTTTTTGGCTAATTATAATGTTTTCCCCTTAATTTCAGTGGAAATTAAATAACATAGTAATTAATTAAAATACTGTACATACATCGATCCTCAGCACCACATACCAACAAAGATGTTGTGTCCGCTGAGAACTAAAAAATAAATATTAAAAAAAATTCTCTCTCTCTCTCTCTCTCTCTCTCTCTCTCTCTCTCTCTCTCTCTCTCTCCTCTCTCTCATTCTCTCTTAAAAAAAAAGAATTTGGGGGTTTTAGTTTTGTGTTTTCTTTTTGGCTAATTATAATGTTTTTCCCTTAATTTCAGTGGAAATTAAATAGCATAGTAATTAATTAAAATACTGTACATACATTTTATGAGTGCTTATTTGTAGCTTAGGAAATAATACCTTATAACTCAGTGATCATACAATTTATCCTAATTTAGTATAATGTGTGAAATAATTCCTAGGAAGAGTACCTGACAAGCATCCTTTTTCTGTGCACACAATATCTATCTAGTTTTGTATCATGATGTGAAGGCATTGTAAGCTATATGTAGAGATCTAAATTTAAGTTAAAATTTCTTTGTATGTCCTTACAAAGAACTCAATTGAGTCTGTAATTGAGATAGATAGTATCTGTATCAGGCTAAACATACACTTATGCTGGCAATCCATAATTTACATTTGTATCTGATAATTTGAAAGTTTATATCTTTCTTACCAAACATCTATTTTAAGACGCATCCTATGTTTCTGAAAGTATTAGAACATTGATGGACTCTGCCTTTATGCTTATAAAATTCTGTTTCCTTCAGAGTTAGGCATTAGTCACCTGTGGAGATTTTTCCATACCTTTGCTCACCTCAGTCCCCTTCTAATACAGGTGCTTAGACTGTACTCACAAAAAATTGAGTTACATATATAGAGAAAGAAATTGATTGCATGGGTCTGGAATGGTGCATCGGTAGCTTTTTAAAAAATTATTTCTTGATTCATGGCTATAAGGTTTCCTCTCACTTTAAAAAAGTGTTCAGTGATAGGTTACCCAGGCATAGATACCTTATGAGATTGTGTTCCTTTAACCAACTTGTTAAGTTGTATTTGCTGCACTTAACATCTCTGCTGTGAAATATGAGAATTTTAAAATTCTAAAATATGTTTGAATGTGTTCAAACAATTTTTAACTTAGGTGGTGGGTTAAAGTGAAATGCATGCCTTTTTTTTTTTTTTTGCTTCTAATAAAATCGTCTTCTGTGAACATTATAACCTAGAGAAGTGGCAATTTTCCCTCAAGCTATACATTTTTATTTTATTTTTTTAGTTGTTGACAGTCCTTCCTTCCTTCCTTCCTTCCTTCCTTCCTTCCTTCCTTCCTTCCTTCCTTCCCTCCCTCCCTCCCTCCCTCCCGTCCCTCCCTCCCTCCCTCCCCTCCCCAGGCCTCATTCTTTAGAATCTTCATGTGTGATTTACAATATTAATTGCAGTTTTTAAAAAGTAGTTTTGGAAATAATGTCCTGATTGATTTGGACAGACTGTTCTGGTGAACCAAAAATATGTAGTATATAGAATTAGAAAGGCAAAAATTAGTTTCATCTTTTTAATCCTTCTATTTCTCTTTACCAGTGATAGGATTTTTGAAAATCCTCCTTCATCCTGATTTCTGTCCTTTGGTTCTACTCTGGGGTATATTCTGACAGTGTCCTTCCTAAATTGGTTTTTCCATGAAGCATAGTAGTATTATTGTAGTATTATTAGTATTATTGACTCAGTTTAAGCCATAGAGTAACCAGAGCTTCCAATCCTTTTACAGTTATCTTGAATTTGTTTTGTTATTGTTCTAGTTATTTCACCTTTTCAAAGATTTTGTTTTAATTGAAGCCATGGAAACATAATTAGAGTGAAGAAGTTTTGTCTCCTTGCTATCATCTATTAACATTGTTATATTCCTTAAGCAATAAGGTTCATTTTTGTTACTATTATTTTGTTTTCTTCTTTCTTTCATGAGACATTATTTATTTTCCTTGACAGCTTTTATGAGACTCAGTGCTTTCTAAAATATATTCTTCAGTTTTGTACAACTGGGTTTGTGTTTTTCTTTTTCTTTGTTAAAAATCTCTCAGAGACCCCTTTTATACTTTTTTTGGTTTCTTTAGATGTCTTTCCTTTACTTAATTAAAAGTATTTGACATTTGTACAGTTAGAATATCAGGTTTTGTTTCCTGTTTCTCTGGAGAGTTTTATTTCTTTTTATATCTCTCTGTTTATATTTTCTTCTGTATATAATTTTTATATTTTATCTTTAAAAGGTATTATTTACCTTTCTAATTTGTAACTTCTCTATTTCTTTTTAATGGGCTTCAAATTTTCTTGATAAAGTCTAACTGAACATATTATGTATCCTAAAAATTATTTTTAAAAAAGAAATCTAAATAGTTTCTTCAGCTTTCCAATTATTCATTTTACTAGCTTGCTTTCTTTTAAGTATATGCCCAAAATATCTGATTGTTTGATTTGTATTTCGATTAAAATATATAATGGCTGGGGCTGGATTTGTAGCTCAGTTGGTAGAGTGTTTGCCATACATGTGTGAGTCACTGGGTACTGATCCTCAGCACCACATTAAAAAAACAAATAAAATACAGGTATTGTGTTTGTCTACAACTAAAAATGTATATATATTTTTAAAAAGTATATAATGGCTAACTCAAGTAACTTCAATTTGTTTTGTAAAACTGTTTTATTCAGAATTTCTTTAATAAGAAGGCAGTGAAAGCTTATATTTATTTTGTAACCACATTAGTCAAATTTTTAAATCATAAGTGTGAATGTAAAAATACATTTTTAAGACACACAGAAGACAACATATCTTTAAGATGCAATGATATAGTACAGACTGAAAATGATTGTATATTTAATGTATTACATTTCTGCATTTTTCTGGACTTCTGGGTTGAATAACATGTCTGATACAATGATGTCATGGTACAATACCTTTTTCCCTTTAGATGGACACTTTTGTAAATCCACTTCGAAATTCTATGAGGAATGTTTCAAATGCAGTTAAATCCCTTCCTGATAGTTTGGCAGAAGGAATGACTAAAATGTCAGACAACATGGGCAAAATGTCAGAAAGATTAGGTCAAGACATAAAGCAGTCATTTTTCAAGGTAAGAAGATACTCTCAGTAATGTATAAAACAAACTATTTTTAAGTCAAGTAAGATGTATTGAATTCCTTGCATAGATTTACCTTATTTTCTTTCCGAAGTACTTTAGATGTATAGTCTTGTAAATGAAAAGCAAGAAAGGAAGTTTTTTTTTAATCAGAAATGGAGGCTGAAAAATCCAGTCACTCATCAGTCTTTGCTCTCATAGACTTCTAAAACCCATTTAAAACAATATGTAAAATTAGTAAAGTTGCTTTTTAAATTATTTTATTTCATTATGCAAATCTATAATACTATAAATCCTGTAGCAAACAAGTAAATGTTATTCACAAATAAGCTACACTAGTATTCTCTCAGGAAACACAAAAGTTATAATTTCTCCTGATTCATATGTTGGAGAGATGACCAGATCTAAGGGAGGAAAAGTCTTTATCCATGTCAGCTTATGGGTCTGTGCAATACTGTGTATGTTCTTCCTAATGGCACCGAAGTTTCCCAGGAAGTGTTTTCATTACGTTAGCAGATCAAGCTACTGGACCAAGTAGTTTGGTGCATTTTTAATTTATATTTTTAAAATAATTTTGATATACTCTTTAAGATTGGTCAGGTTTGAATGAAGGGCAAATATACGTAAGTATATATTCTTTGATATAAAAGACAATTTCTAAAATAGTGTGGGTAAATCTTACTTTTCTATCAATTCTTATGCTTCTCATAATGCTCCAGTTTTATTTCTAGTGATGGAAAATATACCAACACTGAAATGAGTAACAGTACTATTTCTGATGCCATAATATTTGTGACTTTGTGCTAAAATCATTGAACTTTTCTAGGTTTTTTTGGTCATTACCAGAACTTCAAGGGGTTAAAATAGGTGATTGTAATGTTCCTTTGATGCTGACAAATGATTTTCAACTAATATGGTTCTTTCTGTTTTCTGTCCTCTTAACTTATGTAACAATGAGTTAATTCCTTAAACCTATTAACATATTATCAAGAGCTTTTTATGGTATAAGAAGATTAGAGTTCTGTTCTCTGGCTATGCGCCTGTTTAGTTTTCCATTCACTTAACCTCTAGTAGTTTTAAATTCTTCTACAAAGTGTGGATGTTTGACTAAGTAATTTCTCCTTCCAAATTCAAAAGTCAATTCATTTTTAAAGAAAAAAACCTTGGGTAATGAAATAAACATTCTTTTATATAGGTCTCCCATTCTAAATTTTTTAAATGCTTATATATTGTACCAAAAATCAAATCAAATGGTGGTATTTGTTTTGTTTTGTTATTATGTTGTGTTCTTTCAGTGCCTACTTTGTTGTGTTTACTTTTTCTTCTTTTTTTTTTTTTAAATATTAGGTGCCTCCTTTAATTACAAAGACTGATTCAGATCCTGAACATTGTCGAGTCTCAGCTCAACTTGATGATAATGTGAGTTAATTTTATTCTTGGTAATAAATATAATAGTTGGAATTCACACTATACTTGGCAGATCTTAACTTTTTGATAAATATGTATCATTCATATACACATATTGTGTTAATCTTGGTGAATTTTTAAAAACTATACATGTCCATGTAATCTTCACTGTAATTGAAATAATAAAAAATTTCCAGTACTCCAGATTGGCCCTTAAACTCTCTTGTCTTCACCGAGGATAATTTCAACCCCTAACTTTACCATGCCTTTATGCTTTATGTAAGAAAAACTGTAATGTAGGTGCTCCTTTAAGTCTGGCTTCTTTGCTTAACATTGCAATGTTCTTCCATTTTGTTTTGTATGATTGTAGTTTCTTTGTTCTTGTGGCTTTGTAGTATTTCTCTGTAAATTGAAACAATTTGTTCAATATGCATAAAACTCCTGTGAACATTCTAGTACGTGTTTTAGGATTAAAAAAAATAGCTAGCACTCATTTCTGTTAGGTCTACACCTAGGAATGAAATTTCTGGGCTAAAAGGTATACATCCTGCTCAATATTCAGTATTTTGTGTTTAATTTTAGCCATTCTAATTGTTGTTTTTCATGTGGATTTACATTTGTCTGATGACTGAAATGTTGAACCTTTTTTCATGTTTATCAACTACTTGGTGCACTGTCTTATGTGGGTATCCAGATCTTTTCCCCATGTCTATTGCATAGCTCTCTTTTTCTTTTTACTAGAATGCATTTTATAATCTGCTCTGTGCCTACTGCACAGTCATGAAATATCCTGTGATTTTCTTTAAAATGCTTTTTGTTTTACTGTGCTATCATTTAGATTTGCAGTTCATCTGGGATTAACTTTTACATATGGAATGAGGTAGAGGTCCTGTTGATCCAAACATCTTTTACTGAAAAGACCTGTTCTTCCCTATATTGTGTTTCTGTCTTATCATAAATCAGATTATTTATATTTATTTGAATTTTGTTTTTAGGCTCTGTATTCTGTTCTATTAGGCAGATTTATTTTGAAGTAATAACAATCTCCTTTAAATTTCCAATTAAATTTATTTATAATAAACTGCCTTAAATTGTTGCCTTTTCAAGATTATGATGTTTTATTACAAGTTTTGCTTGTATAATATCCATAACATCATAACTTTTTGTTTGTGGTGTTTACAGTTTACTTACTTATTAGAATTGTTGTATGGCACCAAACCTATGTGAATATGCTTTATTAGAAAATGGAGCAGTATTTATTCTGCCTTGGTAATGAAATGAGTCTCCCTTTCCCTTCTGGTTTGTTTAAGCTATTTTAAAGTTATAATAATCTTCTTTTGTGGAATGAAAAGTACACTAAGAAAATGTTTACAACATGATAATGAGATATTCTTTTTTCTATATTTAAATTGTAACATTGATGAGAAAATAATTGGGAAGAAAATCTCATTGGTGAAAAAAATTACAAAATTACTGACAATTCTGTGTAATCCTAAATCTTTACCTGTTTTTTACTTCCTGCATAATTTTGCACATGAAAGCATTCCACTTCTTAATTTGTAATCTCATTGATTGAATACTCATAATGAAAGTGTACTAATTTTCTGTTGTTAAAAGCTAAAGGAAAATTCTACTAGGCTAGTGAAATGTGGCTTTATAATGTTAATTTAGATGTAGGTTGAATTGAATTTCAACTTCTTTTTCCTTAAAACACCTAATTATTCGCAACTTACTCACTAAGCCAAACACTTTATTCTGTGTTGTTTTATACTATTAAAAACAGTGATATTGAGAATATTTCATCCTTATGAGAAATATGATAAAGTAAGCAAAGAGTCTAGCATTTGCTTGATCAAACTAGTACAACCTCTATTAAAAGTTATGAGAGAGAAATCATCTTTTGTTATGCCATCATGAACCCCCCTTTGATGGATATACTTTTAGAAGTTTGTGGGGGTTTTTTTCTCCCCTACAGCCTTGGAATTTACTCATCATTATAAAATTTTCTATTCTGGCAAAATTACTGCTAAAAAAATATTTTTTTTCCTAAATTAGAATGAAACATCAAATTTTGAGGGCTATCATGTAACTTGTTCTCTAATTTACTGAAATAGTACCAGTTTGTAAAAGCAGCAAAATAACCATTCATAGTGGATGTAACTCTGATACATTTATTTCTGTTTCTTCCCATATTTTGTCAGGTGGATGACAATATTCCACTTAGGGTAATGCTGCTTCTCATGGATGAAGTATTCGACTTAAAAGAGAGAAATCAGTGGTTGCGAAGAAATATCAAAAACTTACTTCAGCAGCTTATTAGAGCTACATATGGTGATACTATAAATAGGTACATCCCTCCCATACCTTTGGAGCTTGATCTTATTTATTACTTATCTTTTAAACTTTCACTTCTAGAAATAGATTTCTCAACCTTCATGGCAGAATATCTTCTCTAGGCCTTTAAGAAGATAATTAAAACAGTCTGTTGCTCTCAGAGATATTTATACCCAGATTAGTGTGCATGCTTTATAAAAGTTGTATTTATTTTATTCACCTTTTAAAATTTTAAGTATATTCATTTAAATTTATTTGCTTTCAGAAAAATAGTTGACCATGTTGATTGGATGACCTCACCTGAACAAGTAGCTGACTCAGTGAAACGTTTCAGGTATATCTTAAGACACGGTCACTTCTTTCAGGTAGTACAGAGTTTAGCATTGTTATCACTAATTTTTACTACTTTTATTTCTTTCCGGGCCATAAAGTTGGTTTCTGCTCATCATTGGTGAACATAAAGAATTGTAAGCATTGTAAGAAACATTTGTTTCATGAAACTATTCGTCTTTGTATTATTAAAAAGAGAATAGAAAGAATATAAAGAAAAAAATGAGATGATTGGCTACATTTTATCACAGTACTATAACTTTAAGATAATCAATATTTGTATAGAGATTGCAATATAATAAAATACTAGTTTTAGAGATTAGGTTTTTTTTAGTTGTATTTACTAACCTTGATTTTAAGTGAAACTTCCTAAGAGAGTATCTCTCTCTGGCCATGGTCTAATTTTTAATTACATATTTGAGCTTTTGAGGATAATACAAATTAAATAGCTTTGACACATTAATTTCTGCGTTCATATACAAAAATATATGGGGTTCCTCCCCTGTGCCAATCATTGAGGAGTGAGAGATAAGATGAGAAAATTAAAGATTAAGAGAAGTAGTGTGCCCAAAGGCACATATGATAGAAAATGAGAGATCTGGCTTTTTTACAGTTTCTCCCCTTTGTACCAGAAATTGGAATATCTGCCCTGGCATGTTCATTTTGTTTCAGGGTAGAAAAATGATGTTTCTCTGTAGCATTGATTTCTAGCCTTGCCTGTATGTTGGAAACACCCAGAGAGCTTTAACATGCACCAATGCTTGAAGGGCTGGCTGTCTTAGATAACCAAGTGGAAGGCCTGGACATTTCAGATTTTTTAAAGCTCCCAGGATTTCTAATGCAGGGATTGTTTTGGGGAGTTTCTCTCTCTCAGATCAATTCTGGATAGAGCAAGTTTCTCTCGCTTAGTTCCTGCCTTTGGACCAAACATTAGGAAATGGGAATCAAATATAATGTGAAAGTCAAGGTGAATGGGTTATTGTATGTGTGATCGGACTACTGTACTCAATCCAGTTATAAGTTGTGGGCATGGGATGTAGTTTTATGTTGAATTAGTTATAAGGAGAATGGAGTGGCCCAACTGAGAATAGCTGTTAAACTTTAAGGTATCCAAATTTAAGATCTCATAAGTTTGGGGATGAATTGTTCAGTCAGCAGGTGCTCACTTTTTTTTTTTTCAAAATTTTTAAATTCTAATTACTTATACATGATGGTAGAATGCATTTTGACACATCATACATAAGTGGAGTATAACTTCGAATTTTTTTGGTTGTACATGATGTAGAGTTACATAGGTCATATATATGCACATAGGGTAATAATATCTGATTCATTCTACTATTATTCCTACCCCTTTACCCCCTCTTCTCCCTTTACTCACCTCTATCTAATTTAGAATGCTTCTGTTCTTCTCCCCGCCCCCTTATTGTGAATTAGCATCTGCATATCAGAGAAAACATTTGGCTTTGGTTCTGTGGGATTGGCTTATTTCACTTACAATGATATTCTCCAGTTTCATCCATTTATTGGTAGATGCTATAATTTCATTGTTCTTTAAGGCCGAGTAATATTCCATTTATATATATATATATCACAATTTCTTTATCCATTCATCTGTTAAAGGGCAACTAGGTTGGTTCCATAGTTTAGCTATTATGAGTTGAGCTGCTATAAACATTAATATGGCTGCGTCACTGTAGTATGCTGATTTTAAGTCCTTTGGGTATAAACCTACGGTAGGATAACTGGGTCAAATGGTAGTAGTGTTTCAAGTTTTCTAAGGAATCTCCGTACTGTTTTCCATAGTGGTTGCACCAATTTTCAGTCTCACCAGAGGTTCTGACTTTTGAGTTTAAATGTTTGGTTATGTTTGTATATTCCATTTTGTTGTCTTTGTGTTTATGAGCTACCGAAGGGCAGAATATATCTGCCATTATTCTTTGTATATCCTCTTACACCTAAAATTAAATCTTGCACTTAGTTGTTTTTTGTTGAATATCATTATAACTATATAAATTTTCAGAAATGTTTTATCTTTCCATTCACATTTATGTTTTCTATAGAAATTTGAAATAATTTTATTAACTTATGTCATTAGAAATGAAAATATTTACAGAGATTTTTAATCTTCTCTAACAGAGATGCATTTTGGCCAAATGGCATTTTAGCAGAGTCTGTTCCATGCAGAGATAAAGCTATTCGAATGAGAACAAGAATTGCAGGAAAAACTAAATTATTTGCAATTATGCCAGGTGAGTGAGCATGTAATTTGTAGTTCTGAATTTTTAGAATTTATCATGCTAGATTAGCTATTTCATTTTATTATAATAACTACTATCTTAATGGTTTACTATATAATTGTGCTAGGTATTTCTTATATATTCTTAATTAACCAGCAGTCCTGTAAAACAAAACACTATTAATATCATAGCTTTATATGTATGGAAACAGTGCTCAGAGAGGCTAAATAATCTACCAAAGATTTCTAACTCCTAAGTGACAGGACTGACTCATCTTTGAGTGAATTGAAAGTGTGTGCTTTTAACCACTTCACTCTGCTGCATTAAAACATTTTGGTTATTAAATCATTAAATATGTGATGGATGAATGGCCTAATAAAAGAATATGAAATGGGGATTTTTAAGAAAAAAATGTTTGTTCCACATAGAAACAACTGATTGGTCTATTATTAATTTTCAGTGATTTAAATTTTAATCCCAAAGGGGATACATAGTAACTCTAATTTGAGTTACTTGCTTAGGATATGGCTGACTCTCTTAGAAGAATGTGTTCCATTTGTCTTCTTATAAGAGAGAGGCTGTATGTATAATATGAAAATTGGTTTTGTATGGCTAGCAGGAGGTTTTGTCCCTTATTTTTTTTATAAATATCTTTAAAAATGCCTAGATAACTTTTCTCTGTATTTTAATTATGGATGTAGAAAATGGACAAGACATATTTATAAATTCTTTACTATCATACAGTACCAATTTCTGTGCTTATAAAACTTTATGCTTTCTCCTATGTCAATTAAATTAGAAATTTGCCACATAACTTAAGAAATTCTTACATATACTATTGCACTTGGTGGTGTTAAAGCAAAGGAATAACATTTTAGAAAAACAAACAGTAACTTTTAGAATATTTTTCCATATTTTATATTTGTGCATATAGTTGTACTTAATGGTAGGACTTGTTGCATATTCATATGTTCACACAATATAACTGTATAGGATATTTCATATACTTTTATGATAACCAGATTGTGCTACAGACAGATTTAATTGTACAACTGGAAGGAATCTTAATTCACTTATTTAGTAAATATTTATTGAAAGTGTATCATATCAGGCACTGTTCTTTGCATATAGCATTGCTTTCTTGAAGCTTACATTCTCTTAGGAAGATACCCCCAAAACAAATAATTAAGTATAGTATAATAGTGGTAAATACTAAGAAGAAAAGTAATGCAGGGAAGGGGCATGAGTAATGTCAGGTGCATTACATTTGTAGATAGAATGACCAAGGGAGGAGGCCTCACTGAGATGACATTGGTATGAAGATCTAAGTGAAGGTAGATAAAAAAGTATATGATTGGGCTGGGGATATGGCTCAAGTGGTAGCGCGCTCGCCTGGCATGCGTGCGGCCCGGGTTCGATCCTCAGCACCACATACAGACAAAGATGCTGTGTCCGCCTATTACTGAAAAATAAATATTAAAGTTCTCTCTCTCCTTCTTTAAAAAAAGAAAAAGAAAGAAAAGTATATGATTATGTGTTTACATAATCCGTTGCCTGCTTTTTAGTAAACTTGCAGCATATTTGCTTTAAACTATATTATACTCCTGGGTAAGTACAGATCTTTTGGAAGTTTCAGGTTCCTTTCTCAAGGAACAAAAATAATATTTATGCTTGGGGCTCTGATTATGAATAATTCTAGAATAATCATATATGTTGTTCCTGTACTCCACTATCTCTATAATTTCATTGGGTGAATTCCGAACTTGCTTGTCATACCATCTTTACTTTTCCATTCTCTTCTCTACTTTTTTCTTACAGGAATTCTAAAATTCAGCATGACTTTTCTACCCCCATTTCTTGAATATGATTGTTGTTTTTACACTTACTATTCATTTGTTCATTGATGTTTTTTCCACCAAGTCTAATTCTTCATCTCTTGATATATATCAAAATTGTGCCCAAGTAGCAAAGTCTACTAGTTTTCATTTCCATAAAGACACACTTTCCTTATTATCTCACAATAAACATCTTTATACTTTTAATATTTTTGTGGCACTATTCCTATGCTACAGTTGTATTTTTTTTTTTTTTTGAGATCATGATTAGTGGGGGTTTTTCCTTGGGTACTGGTAAAACATTATTCACAATCTTGGATTAGTTTGTTAACTTACAGCATTTCTGATTGCTCATTAGATATAGTAAGAATGTTTGTGTACTGTTATAGAATTTACAGATGACAGCTTATAAGGATATTGGCTATTAGAAATCCCCACTTAATAAATGAGGAAACAGAGAAAGGATATCACATGGGTATTACAGGACAGGATTGCGACTATAATTTGCACTCTTTTGAGTTTGCATCCTTACACTCCCTGTGCCATATTGTTTCCCAGTATCTACTGTATAAGTGGATGGTAAGTGCATGCATGCAGACATGCATAATTTTAAGTCTCAGTTATAAAACAGCTGAAATGCATTAACTGGATGCATGCTATTTATCAGTTACTCTATTGTGTGCTTTACGTACTTCATTTACGATCATAACTTAAGCCTTGTTTGCCTTATTTAAACAATGAATTCTGTGTATTTTTCCCTTCTTGATTTAGATGAACTGAAGCACATTATTGGAGCTGAGACAACACGGAAAGGCATTCTTCGTGTTTTTGAAATGTTTCAGCACAACCAGCTAAATAGGAGAATGGTTTATGTCTTCTTGGAAGGCTTTTTAGAAACCTTATTTCCACAGTATAAATTCCGTGAACTTTTCAACAAACTGCATTCACGGTCAAAGCAGATGCAGAAATATAAACAGAAACTTCAAACTACTCAAGCGCCTTCTTTACAAAAAAGGTGACACTCCAATCTATGAAGCTGGTGTTCATTTTGTCCAGAACTAATGGTATGGACAGATCTTCTGGGGCTTAAGTCATAAACTGTTGTGTCTGCACCAGTCTTTTAGTGTCTCAAAATAGAATATTAATACATCCGTAAGACTCTGGTTCTTCTCATTCTCATCTGTAATCCAGCCACTACCACGAGAGATTTCTGTGTCTTAAATGATTTGGTGCATAATTTGCAACTTTGAGAGGATACTGCCCTCATCTCATGCAAGAATGACATTGGTCTCTTCCGTTTCAAACTAATCAGCATTCTCCAGCAATGACAAAGTGCCAGAGTGTATATATGAGAGCTAAGGAAAGCACAAAACAGTGGTTCACAAATAAACTGACTAATTTGTTTTAATAGTTGGAGACTGTGCAATGTATGCTTTGGTAATGATTTTGTAGGTCCTTGTCATCATTTTAGGTAAGTGTGGACTTGCCAGGTGAATGATCTTTAGAATATGTGTTTCAGATATGGGAAAAGTGACAGAATGCCCTTACAGAATGAAACAACCTTATTCCCAAATTACAGTTTTGTAACATTAAAGAAAACAGTATAAAATGAAACCAACTAGAAATAGAATTTGGTTGGATTTTATCATTCATTGGTATAAAACAAATTTTTAATTGATTCATTTTTGCTTTAAGGGCTTTGTTTTGCTCTATGGTTCTCAGTTGTTAAGTTTTTTTGGCATTCTGTGTGGAAAAAGAAGCATGTGGTAGCTCTCACTTAAGTTTCAAAATTATTAGTTTTTAACAGATTACTGATTATACAGAAGGGGAATAATTTGTTGGAGGAACTGCCAAATACATTCTGTCCTTCTAAAAATTTGGAAATTAAAAGAAAACAGTACTCTATTGAAAGTTACCATATGATAATTTTAAAATTGCGTGATCTAGACATGCCTTAGGTAACTACAAAAATAGCAAATCAGAAGATTAATGAGTGTATTAGACATATGTAAACATACAAATTCCTAATTCTATTATGTGTATATATGAAAATAAATAATGAAAACAGAACTCTACTATTTTTTAAAATATGCTTTTATTTATATTTCGCATAATGTAAAATTCTAAATAAAGCTAGTAGGCAAAACCCCTTGGTGTATACATTGAAGTCCCTAAAATAATTTTATACCAACAAATACTTTTTTCAGTTTTGAAGCCTCTACATTTCCTAGCTTCCTCACTCTTGTTTTGTCCATCTCTAAAGTCTTCATATCTCCTGTGTGCAGGATTTCTGCATAATTTTAAATACTTCATTGACTAAAGGTTTGGATGTGTCAGCTTTTTTTGTTTTAAAAATCTTTAACACTAAAACCTTAAAATAGTGAAGCTACTTATCAGACCACTGAGCCAGGATTAAAAGAATGATCGGGTGCTTAAGATAAAGGGACAGAGCATTGGTATCCCAGTTATTTGGGAGCTTTAATATTGGAACAAGATATTAGTGTCTTGTTTTCACTTAGACCCTACTTATAAAGTGAAGCCTATTAATGGGATAAATCCTTCCTTCAAAGCTTTATAATAATCATATTTATTAATGATGCTGTGTGCGTACTTGCAGTGTACACATGCTCAGCATGTGTTGCATGTCTTCAGAATTACATAAATGAAATCCCTTTCATTGCAACTTGCAAGTGTAAAAAGATGCTCAGTGGCTGTGATGGAAGAATTATTTCTTCTACTTAGTCTGTCTCCCTGTTCCAGCCCCTCCCCTCACCCCAGGTTGTAAAAGTGGGATATGTGAAACCTATCTGTGGAAAGCATCAGCATGGCCATAAGTGCAATGATTTTCATACATACCCCTGCCCATTTCAAGTATATTTTTGACATGAATAAATTAAGTGTATACAGAAGAATTCATGTAAGAGCCTAGTGTGTACATGTGAAAAAAAAAAAAAGTCTCCATATAATGTGAGGAACACTGACCATCAACCAGGGAAAGAAAGGTCATGTAGGATAGCAAATTTTCCTAACCGAGCCCTGCAAGTTAACTGCAATCATACCAAAAACTATTTGAGTAAATGGGTTTTTAAAGTAAATTTTGTTTAAAAGAGTTTATATTTCAAAAGCAGAAATGTCAAATGGTAGTCTATAAACGGTGGTGCATCTTCTCTATGCACATCTGTGTTTTACATCAGAGAGAGCCGTGGTCATGCTAAAATTAGAGATACTTTTTAAATGACTTGGTCAAGCTGTGTGTAAAATATTTAACTCATGAGTCAAGTACAGTGTACTATGTTTAATAAAGTTACATTGAATGCATTTATTGCATACATGGATATATACATGAAAAGGCGTTATGTCCTCTGATATTTGATTTTTGAATGTGTTTTTAAGTCAGTGGTGCCTTTAGGCAATGAACCTTCAAAATTAATCAATCTTTGTTTGGGTTTTCTGATTTTTCAGGTAACATGTAAACTACTTAGAAACCATCATAGTTTATTCACCTAAAAATTTGATTGTATGATTTAAACATAGCACTTAGATGAGCATTTCCTATAATTAGGGTGTTCTAAATAGTTGCTGAAAACAATTGTGCCATTGACCAATGGATGCACTTGGCTAGCCTTAATTTTTTTTAAAAAAAGAAACATTAAAAACTTTCCTGAATATTTCAGTTTGCTCATTTTAAGTTTGTGCAGCTGGTGTTTGAAAAAAAATCATACAGTTAAGTGCTACCAGAAAGTGTACCAATTTTTTAAAAAATTAAGAACAATATAAATTTCACATCTAAAAATTTTAATTTTGTGCAATATTTTCATTTTATGCATGTGTATTTGAGTAATTGTAAAATAAATGAATTTTTAATGTTTTGAGATGTAGTTTAAACTGTCTTCTTAACCCAACAACTTACATTCCGTTGTTGCTGCATCCTCTTATTTAAGGACTTGTTTTAAAAGTCTTTTTGTCACTCCTTGTAAAATTCTTTTATAATTGACAAATATTGCTCATAGGAGCATGGCTCCTGTATTACAAGGGAAAATATAAAGAGCACATTTAAGGATTACAATTGTTAAAAGATACCTTGTGCATATCATTGTACAGTAAGTGTCAACTGTGTGCCTAACTGTTCTATCAAAACTTTCCTTCTTATCAAAGAAGAAACAATCAGAATGTCAGTTATTTTTATTACCTAAAGAGAAGATGAAAAAATTTATTTGGTTTGCCTTATGTTCTGTCCATTAGGAAATACTAATAAAGTATTAACAAACATTTTTGTTGAATTTATTTAGTAATTTGATTTGTTTTTAAAAACTTGCTCAATAGTCTTATTTCTAATATCTATATGTATTATATTTTTATTTTAGAAATTAAGCAAGTAAGATTCCAAGATGATAGATCACCTGTTGAGTGGTTGGTTACTTAAGCCATCCAAAGTTAATTTTTCCTTTTATGGAACAAATAACTTACTATCACAACATTAAAAAAATCTTCATACTGCCCTATCATATAAAAGTATAAAGTTATTTTCCCACAGACAAGAATATACTTAGTAATTTATTAACAATTTATAATTGTTATTTTCAAATTCATATTTTTGGCTAATATTTTAGACAATTCTATTATTCTAAAAGATATTAGCTTTAGTACTCAGCAATGTGTTTATACCTGGTTGGTCATAATATTTGTAGTTTTTGTGGAGTTGTTATATTTATGGACTGCTTATGCATCAGATATGATAACTGCTACCTCACCAGGGACTGACATAACATTTTTTAAAATGATAGTATAAGTCCCTTTAAGATATTCCTGAGGACTGGGGATACATCTCATTGGTAGAGTGCTTGTGTAGCATGCAAGAGACACTGGATTCAGTCCTCCAGACTGCCCCCCACCAAAAAAAGAAAAAAAAAAGGAAAATGTTTTATACTTTTATGTAAGAACTACCTAAAACCCCATAATGTTTCTACACAATTCAAATGATTATATCAAAGAAATTTTATGAGAAATCTCTTTAATGTTGCTTGCCTCATTTTTCAAACTTTAGTAACCACAGAATCTTTTAACATAAAAAGGGATATAGTTTGAAAAAAATTATTGGGAGAGAGAAACAAAACAAAAAGGAATTGTAGTCTCTTTTTAGTTAAGGAACATAAAAAGACTGAAAAAAACTGTATTTGTAAACATGATTTTTTTTTAAACCTGCTATTTCTCCCCAAAATTTAACTTTGGGGAGAAAAAGGTAGAACATAGAAAGTTAACAATTAATTATATAGCAGATATTAGAATGTAACTTGGCTGGGAATAACAGAATAATGAACTCAGTGAGGGATGATAGAATGCATCTCATGAGAAGTGGAAAGATTTTGCTGGTAATGATCCAGAGTAGTAACTAGAAAATGCAAGGGGAAGAGAGAAATGCCATAGTGTTCATAGCACTGAGCATATATAGTCATAGTCATAGCTGAGATTTATTGCAGTAAAAGGATATAGAACTAGATCAAAGGGATAAAGCTTCTGGGACTAAGTTTGGAAGAAAACAGGCTCAAAGCTTCCAGTAGTTCTTTATCTTATGAAAAAATGTTGCCATCTAGAGAAACTCATTTGAGAGTTTATATATTTTTTTTATTTGGAAGCAAGTCATGTAAGTACCTTCTGCCTGGCACTTACCAAAATTCCAGATTCAAAAGAAAAGTGTATGTTTGGTATAAACCATGTTTTTTTGTGTGGTCAGACTTAGCCACTTCATCAGTTTGGGGAATTGATAGGAAAACTGCTAAACCCTGAGTTCTCAAAAACCTGAGAACAAGGGTGAACATATTTGGCAGACCTCCTTTCAGACAACTATGTTAACTCTTCTGTACACCGAACACCTTGATCCAAATAAATGGCTGATAGGAAGTGATTAGTTGTACTGAACTGAAGATTTAGTCTTTTGATGATGCCTCCACACCTAGAAGTGAAAACATGGCAGAAAAAATTTAGATGTAGATAAAAGGAAACATAATTAAATAATACTGGTATGGATGTAGCAATCCAAGAAAATGGCGAAATAGTGTATTTTTCAATAAATTACCATAGTAAACAGTTACATAGCACTTAATAGTCACAACAACCTTTTGAAGTATAGATACTAATTTATCTTCTCCAGTTTATAGATGGCAAAACAAAAGCATAATATGGTAAGCTGTCCAGAGCTTCAGAACTGGTAATTGCTCAAGTTGAACTGAACCCAGGTGGTCTGGCTCTTGAATCTAAGCCATGGTTTCTCAACAGTGACACTGTTTGGGACCACATAATTCTTTATTGTGGGAGCTTTCCTTTGTGTTATGGGATATTTAGCATCATCCCTGGGCTCTGCCTTTTGGGTGATACCAGTAGCATTCCTCCTTCTCCCTTCTTTATGACAATCAAAAATATCTTTAGAAATTGCCAAAACAATGTCTGGTAAGGATTTCAAGTAGAGAGAAAATTGCCACCAATTGAAAGCCGCTGACCAAATCTCCATCACATAATTAAGATAAAATAGGGGCTGAAGATTTCAACTCTGACTCTTTTTTCCTTAAGTAAACATCTGACAAACCTGTAGCTTGCCTGGCAATAAAAATGTAAATGTCCCTTCCTTCTGATTTAAACTTGAGTTGTGGGCCCTGGAAGTTAGCAAAACCAAGTATTTTGCCTTGACTTCATTTAATGAAGCATTTCATGGCTAGAGGAGGTTAAGTAGGTGGGATTTCTCATCCTGAAATAAACCAAGAAAAAGGGATTTTCAAGATGTTTGAAGATGAGAGGTGAATAATTGTGTGAGAATATTGTTTTATTCTCTGACCAGGTTAATTGTTAACTTAATAACATAAGTACTATTAACTTAGCAACATTTATACTCATGAAATTTATTTTTCTTTCAAATAACTGTACTTTTAAAGCCTGAAAATTTTCTCACAGTCTTATTTGAAAATCAACTCTCTTCTTAAATGTTTTTGTCTCTGAGTTTTCCTGTGGAACTTGAACACTCCATGGGGATGCCCAAGTGACTCAGGTACCAAGGAGACTGTATATGCAATGCACCTTCTCTGCTCTAGGAACACGTCGTGAATCTCATTCGGCAATTAGAACTTTTACCCTTGCTGACTGTTTTCAGCTGCTCCTCCACCTTTTTCTGGGTCTTGGTCAAGTCTGGTTCTGGTTTTAAGTAGCATACAAATACTTTCTAGACTTGTGGAAGCAGTGTTGGGAAGCTGATTTGGGGTATCTGATTGTCTCAAGCAACATTTGTCTGTCTGTCTGCCAGTCTACTGGCATTTCAGACCAACAACTGGTTTCACATTCATGTTGCAGCCTCCCAGTGTCTGTGGAATCTTCCACGTTTGTCTCACTTAGGCAGTCCTATGACCTCACTGAAAAAAGGTCAAGAAAAAAGTTTTTGCCTGCTAGGAAGAAAGCAGCTCCTTATGATATTTTGTATCTTCCCTCCTGCATCAGATTGGTAAGTTTTGTCCTTACTTTTTTAGCTCATGGATGAAGTTATAAAAGCAAGGTTACTATGTGGAAACTTGTTCATAAGTGGAAAATGTCTTTTTCTCTCCTTGAAGAAGAAAAGTAATTAGCTGTTTACAAATGTTTATAGTTGTAATCCTTGTATTTATACTTGGCACTCACCCAATTTATTCTAGGAATTAGGCATACAAAAAGATCATTTATATGGACTACTTAAGATAATTAGTTCAAAAACAGATTAAGCATCAAATAGAAGAGAATGCATGCAGAAGTTTAAGAAAAAATTGAAATTTCACGTGATTTTAAAGGAAAGACCAATATATGAATTTTTTTAATGACATTTACATCAGTGAGAATGTAGTGTGATGGAAAGAGACTGCGATTTGGTGGGAAAGATTACTTTAGGCTCCTCTGGGACTTAATGACTTTCTTAGCAACCTGGAGGATGTTGAGTAGCCGGATTTCTCCCTTCCTCCTTTCCTCTCTTTGTCTGTCTGTCTGTCTGTCTCTCTCTCTCTCTTTCATTTCAAACTAGACAATGTGGAAAAAGTGTAGTGTTAATATATATATATATATATATATATATATATATATATATATATATATGTATGCAGACATATATACTGAAATAGGAAGGAATTTATTACTAATCTCCTCTGGTGTTCAGTAGGGACCCAAGAGTTGGATAAAATTCTTTTATTGTAGGCGTATGAAATTCTGAAGGTGTTTGTTGAGAGACTTGCATTCCTTTGCTTATCTCTACATAACTTACATAAGTTAGATTTTAAAGTCTCTCAAATTAATGGAGCTCCTGTTTAGTTGACATAAACAGATTAAACAGGAATTATAAGAGAACCAAAATTTCAGAAAGGAAGTTCAAACAAAAAGCTCTTTGGATAAGTTTTCTGGCCCAAGTATTTAAGGAAAACCTGGTAAAGAAGGTTGGTGGTAAAAGCCATAATTTAAAATAATTGCCTTGATTGCTAGGTATAAAAAAACAAAGATAAACATAAGGATTTTCAGCCTCTGCTGCCATAGTGTTTGTTGCAACAGACTTCAGCTGTCTGCCAGTGACTTCTTTCTGGGTTCTTGTCTCACAGATTCAAAGAATGAAATCCATGGACAAGGAAGAGTGGGCCTAAAAGAGTAGGATTTATTCAGATGAGAAGGAGAGAGAATGGCTCCTTCAGGGTCAGAGGGGACCTAAGAGGGGTTACTGATGAAGTGTACCATTCTAGGGTCTTGTATAGGGGCAGATATTGATCAATATCTGTGTTAATCAGGTATTGGAGAAGGACCAAGGCTATTGGTCCAAATCTATGCTAATCAAGTATTGGAGGTGTTAAGACTACTGGTCAGCACTTGAGTCTGGAGCCTTCACTCAGGTGTGTCCAACCTCCCTTTTTCCACTGCCTCTGTACCAAGAAGTTGGCTGGAACATATGGAATGTTTTTACAGGTTAATTTCACGGAATAACCTGTTCATTTAAAATCTCTCTCCCTCTGTCTCTGTCTCTGTCTCTCTCTCTCTCTCTGGGTGGAGGTGGGGGAGAACAATACATTTCCTTAACTGTCTATCTGTTTTACTTCTGTGTAGCCTATCTTATTCAGTATGTTACCAAACAACCATAAGAACAATTTAAACACCATCAGTATTTTTACATATGTAGTTTTTAAAATATAGTTTGATACGTAAATGTAGAGAAAGTTTAGGCAGTATTACTAAACAAAGGGATTACTTGGATATACTAGATGTTTATTAATTTTGAACCCACTTTATTATTGAGCTATATCCCCAGCACTTTTTTATTTTGAGTCAGAGTCTTGCCAGATTGCTAGGGTCTTGTGAAATTCCAAGGTTTAGATGATTATTAATGAATCTGCCATAAACATTGTTCGATAATAAAGAATTTGGCATTTGTGCCTGGTTCCTAGTGGATAAACTGTAAGACCCTGTAGTTTCCTGAGTAATGAGAGTGTTGTTGTTATTCATGAGACCCTTGGATCACTGAATGTGTACAAAGGAAATAAGATGATTTAGGATGGGGCTGGTCCCCAGAAAGATCAATCATGTGATTAGAGAGTTAGGGCCTGTAGCCATCTGACCTCTAAGATGGGAGGAGGGATGGAGATTAGTTCAATCATATGGCTAATCAATTGTGCTTATGTAATGAAACCCGATAAGAAGTCTAGACAGGCAAACTCTATAGCTCTTCCTGGTTGGAGAACACATCAATGTGTCAGGAAATATCAAAGAGTAGAATTAAAACAAATGTGATTTCAAAGATCAACAAAGTTTTTATTAGTGATTCATGAATCAGGCAGCATCCAGTCTGCAAAATAGAAAGAAACTTCAATGAGTTGGACAGTGGGTAAATTTTATAGGCAAGAAAAGCAGAGGAAAGAAAGAACAATGAATGAATAGTGGATTGATCATTTTAAGAATACTTTCCTTGTGGGATGTAAACAAAATATTCTTTTGGCTTAATGGGATTTGGCTGTCTAGCTGCTGACTCTTGGAAGGTCAGATCTTACAAATGAACAGCTTAGGTTTTGGTTTGGTTATGTGGAACCTTGACTTGAGTGATTCCATTTGGGTTCTGCTGCCTTTTCTTAACTTAATGCCTTAACTCCCCTGTATGAGCACATAGAAGTTCTGTGTGGCAAAACCTTCCAAATTCTACCTAGTCATTTGACTGACCCTAATTTTTATGCCTTGTAATAAAATTATAATCATAAGTATTAGAGTTTTCCTGAGTCCTAGGACTTCCTCTCTTGAATTTTCAAACCCCTGCAGAGGTTGTGGGAACCTCTGATTTGTAGCCTGTTGATCAAAAGTGCAGGTGGGCTAGGTACTCACAGGTGCAGCTGACAATTGAAGTAAGGGCTATTGTGTTGGAGACTGCATCTGAACCTTTAGAGTGTTGTGCTAACTCTTGGTGGTTGGCATCAGAATTGTATTACAGTATACCAGTTGGTGTCAGAATAAACATTCATGTACAAGTCTATGGACATATGTTTTAATTCTTTTGGATAAATTCCTAGGAGTGGAATTGCTAAATTATATGATAAGCATATGTTTAATCTTATGAGAGACAACAAATTATTTTCCAAAGTAGTCATAGGATTTTGTATTTCCACCAATAATTTATGAGAGTTTCAATTGCACTGTATTTGGTCTTTCAGTTACTGAGAAAGGAGTGTTGAAGTTTCCAGTTACAAATGTCATTCTGTTTCCATTTAGTTCTGTTGGGTTTTGCATAGTGTGTTTGAAGCTTTGTTCTTAAGTGCATACATATTTAAGATTTTTATGTCTATATGATGAATTGACCTATTTATCATTGCCTTTGTTCCTCTTATACCAGGTAATATACTTTGTTCTGAAGTTTAATTGCCTGATATTAATAAATCCAATCCACCTTTCTGGTATACAGTTTTCATTCTTTTAAGCTATGTCTTTTTTATTTTAGGAAATGAGCTGGCAAAATTTTCCCCTAAGTGGCTAGAAAGCTTAATATTTTGGGCTTTAAAAATCACAAGTGGGGTTTTTTTAAACATATTTTTTCTTTTTTTATTAACATTTTAGAAAGATAAAAACATTCCTTGCTCTCATGCCTTTGTCAGTTGGCTTTTCATCATGGTGATTAAAATACTTGACTAGAACAACTTAAAGGAGGAAAAGTTTATTTTGAGCACAGTTTTAGAGGAGGGGTTCAGTACATGGTTGACCAACTCCATCACTCAGTGCAGAGGTGAGACAGATTCAGGACAGAAGGATTTTGCGGAGAAGAATTGTCAGCTCATGGCGGCCAGGAAGCAGAGAGGGGGAGGGAAGAGCCAAAGTGACAAGATTTAATCCCCAAAGGCCCATCCAGGGACCCATCTCCTCCAGCCATGCCATGCCTGCCTATAGTTGTCACTCAGTACAGTGGTCCTCTTAATTTAAACCATCAAATGAATTGATCTGCTTATGAGGTTATGGCCATCACAGTTTAATCATTTCACCTTCAATATTAACACAGGCTCCTTTGCGGGGGGGGGGGGGGGGGGAGCACTTCATATCAAAACTAGTACAGGCCTTTAAAAAAACATGCTGCAGGCTAAATTTAGCCCCTGGACTGTGCTGTGTTGACATTTATTTTAATCAGTTTCTTATGACAAGATATAGTTGGCTGGTTGCTTGGGGTTGGGGGTCTTTTGTTTTTAAATTTCTGCCTTTTTTTATTTGGTTAAACTATTTACATTTAATTATTGATACAGTTGAATTTAAATTTACCATTTTGCTGTTTTTTATTTGTTCCGTGTGTACGTTATTTCCTTTTCCCTCTTGCTTTTTAAAATAATTATTCCATTTTTATCTTCTCTAGTGATTTATTAGCTTTACTTTCTTTACAAAACAATTGGTGGTGGATTGAGGATGCAACTCAGTGATAGAACACCTTCCCAGCATAAGCAGGGGTCTGGGTTCTGTCCCTGGCACCACACACACAAAAACACAAAAAGAACAAATAATTGGTAGTGCTTCTAAAGTTTAAGATTTGCAATTTTAATTTATTGTATCTGTCTTAAAATAATATTCTGTTCCATGTATAGAATATGAATCCTTAAACACTATATTTCTTGTTCCATCTTCCTTATTATCATTGTCATACATTTTATTTTTACATATATTATAAGTTTTATAGTAAACTGTTACATATTTAATGTTAAATGTCAAAGTGATTTAAAACAAGGAAAAATGTCATATATATATACCTTCAATTTTTACTATTTCATTGCTTTTCATTGTGCAAGTCTGTGTTTCTACCTATTAATATAATCTTGCTGAAAAAAAAAATTTAATATTCCTTGTGGTACATGTCTGCTGACATTAGTTTCTGTAAGTTTTGGTTTTGTTGTCTACAAAAGTCTATGTCACTTTCATTTCTGAGCAGTATTTTTATGTGCATAGAATTCTACCTTGACTGAACTTTTTTTTCCCCAAGTATTTTAAATATGCTACTTTTCAACTACAAAAAGATCAGTGGTTACCGGGAATTTGTCAGGAGGGAAGGGAGTGATGAAAAGGTAAACCCTAGCATTTTTGGAGCGTTAAACTATTCTGTATGAAACAGTAGGATGTTGGGTATATATCAAAACCCATAGAACTCCACCATACAAATACATATTATGATTTATAGGTGCTAATAATGTAATAATTACAATTGATTACTTATGATATAATACAATAAGAAATAATAACAGGTACCATACTGATGAAAACTGTTAATAATAAAAAAATTGCATGCATGTGTGGTAAGGAGGAGAGTTGGTTTGTTTTATAGAATTCTATGTATTATTTCTCAATTATTTTGTAAGTGTAAAAGTGAGATTTAAACAATAAAGTCCAGTTATAATTTTTTTAAAAATATGCCACTTCATTACTTCCCTTGCATGGTTTTGGAAGAGAAGTCTGCTGTAATTCTTTTCTTTATTTGTATTGCATCCTCCCCCACTCCCACCCTTTTTTTTTTTTTTTTTTGTCAGCTCCCTTTCATGACCACTTGGTGTTTCTTTGGGTTACTGTAGCTTGACAGGGGCATGTTTAGGCTTGTGTGTGTTTAAGCACATGCTCCTGTGTGCCTGTTTTCATCTCGTTCAGGGTTGAGTTTCTTGTATGTGTAGATTGTAGATTATATATATATTTTCCTGTTCTCTTACTTCTGGTACTCCATTTCCCATATGTTAGTTCTATTTATGGTGTTGTGTTCTTTTTTCTCTTTATGTTCAGTCTGGGGTTGATTTCAATCAATTGATCCTGTCATCCTCTGACTGGTTCAGAGCATTTCTGTTGGGTGGAGATTTCAGGGTAGGCCACCTCCGGAGTCAGCCTTGGGTCAGGAGCCATTCCTGGTCCAGTCAGCTATGGCAGTGTTTTATGGTGTAGAGCATGGCTACTTACAGATGATTCTCAGCAGGACATCACAGGCAAGGAGATTTCTGATGCAGAGATGTGATAGGCATGAACAATATCCCAAGTGTGATGGACTCCTGTCCAACACAGGTTCCAAGGGAGGGCATTAGGAAGAGCCCAATCATCCTGTGGGAGAGGGAAATCAAAATATATTCAAACTCGTTTCCTAAAACATGGAAGTATTTATTATGTAGAAGCTCTGGGGTACCATTAAGAGTTCATGGGAGACAGTGGCTTCCATTTAGCTAGACTTTGGGGTTTGGGGGAGAATCAGGAGAGAGTTACTCTGAAGAGGCAGAGAAAGTGAAATGACACCTACTATCATAGAGTTAATGATACAGTGGGATTAGACAGCAGGCCTGGGTCCTATCACAACACTATCACTCGTCTCACCCAAACTGCACTTGTCTGAAGTTGGCGCAGAGAAAATAGCTTTTAAAGAATTTGCTAATTAATCCCCTCTGCTGAAGGGTAATTGTGGGGAAAGACAATCCTTTATTAGTGCTGGCGAGACCCTGTCCCTTCCTTACCACTGCTCCTGCTTGATGCTGACTTGCTGTTTCAGAATGAGGCAACACAGCGAGGGAAACATATAAAGAGTGTGGCCTGGGACTTTCCTGCCTAAAACATGCTGTGGGACCCTGGTCACTGACAATCATTCTGGGGCAGGAGTTAGCTGGAGTCTCAGTTGTTCTCACTCTAGAATTCAGAAGATTTCAGAGATTTGCAACTGACATACAGAGAGGCCCTAAGATCCCACCAAAGTGAATGTGGTAAAGGGAAGTGAGAGGGTGTCTGGAATAGAAACTTAGTGAAATAACATTCCCCTAATGATCAGAAAGAAATAATATATACAAAGGGAAGTCTCAAAGAGGGATTTTCCAAAATATCTATAAAACTGTGGAGTCAGAATAGTTATTTGGGACCCACGAAGCCAAGGTTGTGACCCAGAGGTGGCACCAGAATGAGTTCTCCTCGTGTCAGCTGAACACCTGTGGTGCACCAGCTGCTGGAGGACAGAGCACATCCTGGGCCTTGGCAAACACAACCATGTTCCCAGGGTGGACAGGAAGCCGTCCAGGTCCCTGGGCCCTGGCTCTTCTCCCTGAGCCTTTTCCTTTGGGAAATATTTTCTTGTTAGCCTAAGTCATTTGTTTTTCTTGGGAGACTCTTCACTTGTTTGGAGTTAAGCTCTGTAAATGATGTCCACCATTCTTTTGTGTAGCCATTTCCATCCTTTGAATTATTTTTGACCTTACAGATTACATTGAGGGATTTTCTTATATAGCTACAACAATATCAAATTAGTAAGTGATAAAGAAATTAAAGAGTCTCTTAATCCATCTGCCTGCTGATTCTTAGTGGACACCCTCTGGTCTTTGTAGTGAAGGGGTACATTGATAGAGTTTTCAATTTATGAAATCAGTTTATTTCTCTTTAGTTATAGTCATGGAATTAAATTTACTAGGACTTGGTTTACAACTTGTAAAGAAAAAGGTGCTTTTGTATTGATTGTTTAATTCCAAAGTTCAGAATGGCCTTTTAGAGTTTGATTCACAATGTCACTTTTAATTGATGACATGCCTTTTCCTGAATAACAGTAGTACCAGCCAATATTTAATGAGTGCTTGACATTTGGAATATTCTGCATGTTTATCTCATGTTATCCTTAAAAGAAATCACCATGAGGTAAATAGTATTATCCCCATTCCATAGCTGCAGAGACTTAATTACAGGAGCAGGGTTCATAATCCATACAAGGTCACATAGTTGTTCTCAATCACTCTGTAATCCTTTCTCTAAATAGTACAGAAAATACCATTTGGGAGGAAAGCCAAGCTTGCAAGTAAAGAGTGGATTATGAATCACAGTGGGGACAAACGACCAGGACAGTGAAACCCATAGCCCGTGAGATATGAGCATATGTGGTTGGCTGGTTCATAAATTTGGAAGCTCTGAGAACAGACCAGTGTAACCTCAAAATTGGACCAGACGTAGGACATGTTAGACATTATTAATGCTTTATATCAATTAGTGTGCCTATTCCTGTGAAGTAAGAGGCATAGATTCAGACCATTTCCTTTTATCAATTCTTGTTCCTCTCCAATGATTTAGAAAGAAATTCAGACAACTTCTAATATTTATTGAAGATGAAACTATTAATGCACATTTATAAAGATCATACACTTAGAATGCCAGTTTCAAAAAGAAATAAGATATTCAAGTTATTATCTCAGTACTGCTTTTAATCTAGTACAGAAGGCCTATGGAAGTTCGTCCTGGGATTCATGCATGACTAGAGGACTGACGTAGCAGCAGGTAGGGCTCCACATGGGGGACTGAGAAATCTCAACTGGAATACCTTCAGGGAAGGGAAGAGGGCTCAACAATGATAGGCTAACAAGGGAAAGGGGATTTTTTTCATCAGTCATTTAGGGAACCCTCAAATCCTCTTCCTGCTTTAAATCCTAACTTGAAGGCTATAATGAAAGAATAGGCCTCCCCCAATACTCCACTGCCCTTCTGGGACAGAGTCCACCCGCTGACCTCAAACCCAGATGATAGATGTTGCCTAAGCAGATACAGCAGCCCAGAACATCCAGCTGCTGACTGTGATCCCCTTCATTGTGGCCTGTATGCCCACTGACATGAACACTGGAGTGGCCACAGGTTCATGTGGCAGCCTCAGTTTATTTGCCCTGGGCCGCAGAGCTTGAAGCAACTACATTCAATGACCAGCCACGTGATGTGAAGGGCAGACTCCAGGGATGTGGAGGTGGCTGCTGCCACCATCGTGACTGCAGGAACCACATAGGCCATGAAATAGAAAGTCAGTCCAGGACACTGAGAGTACAAGGTATCAGAAATTTGGACCAAGAATTAAAATTGGTATGGTGTTCAGAGGTTTACAGTCTAGGCATAGCAATGTGACAGTGAGGGCCTCTATAGCCATGGTGGTACCTTCCACAGGCATTAATCAGTAGGACATAGTGAACAAAAGCAGGTGAGGAAGAAGAGGCAGAAAGGCAATCGTTGGCTAAGAAAACGAGGCCTAGTAACACATGAGATGCCTCCCTGAATAATTAGGAGAAATTGATGCATCTTTAGTTTCCCCAGGACGGTGATGGAATCAAGGAACCAATAAACCAACTAGTGGTTTATCTGCAGGCCATGTGGGAAAGCCTGGTGTGCCATGGGGTTGTGTGGTTGTTCCCTTTTGGTTTCCTTCTTAAAATTCATGAATCATCAGGTCACATGAGGAAGAACTTTGGAGTATGAGAAGCCTGTTAGTGTTATTGTGGTGAAGTCTCACACTTCCTAAGCTTTCTAATGAAAAGCTAAAGTTCACGATAGTAATCCTCTAACAAATTAGAAAATTATAATAAAGGGAGTTATTTTATTCTGTTTAGCTAGTCCTGGAAGAGTTTAGTTTCTGAAAGACCAAACTCTTCAACTCCATCCCCAGTGAGAAATAGTTGGTCTTGAGATTGCCAGAGATCAGAGCCTGCAACTCTCTTGGGAAATCTTTCAGCAACAGGTGCTATTTCTTTTTCTTCAGTACATCAAAAGATCAAAGAAGCATGAAGTGTGCCTTAATGCGACTGAGCTGCTAATCATACACCAAAAAAATTAAGCTGTGATGGAGTTGTGAACAAATGTCCCTTTGGCACCTGTTTTTGTCATCTCAGTTTGTTTTTCTTCCCACTGTATTTTACACCTCCTAATTTAATTTGTGTCTGGCCCCCTCTCCTCCCAGCTGTCCAGTCCTGGAGAGCACAGACATACATTCCAACAGGGGTTGCTACAGCTTAACATGGAGCAGGGACTAAGCCAAGGGCATTGGCCAAATCTTATGCAGGCTTTGAGGGTCCTCACTCACATTCCCTTATCTCACTATGGGCTGGAAACTTGAGACTTTGAGTCTGATAGAGTCAGTAAAGCTCAAAAACTCAGAAAGTTTATCCTGTTTCAAACAGGGCCTTTCTAGAGGACTTAACAGGACTTTGTGCCAAAGAGTGGCCCATGCAGGGGCTTTGCAAAATGAAAAGTGACTTGTTGGGGGCACCCCAGTGACATTCCTACGATACTTCTGAGCCAGGATACAATTTTGATACAGTTTCGGGGGAAACATGGGCAAATCATGAAAGCCAACAAAAGAATGCAAACCCAGCTAGGAAACTAGAAAATAGGCATGTTTAATTCTGGTCCTGCACTTTCACACAATGCCATGGAGATATGATTGGACAGTGGTAGTATGCCAATGCTCCTCAATGTATGATGGGAGTTTGTGTCAGTAAATCCATCGTAAGTGAAAGCAACATATACTTGACCTACTAAACAGCAACACAGTTCACCAGAGAGTGTCGGGGTTTTCCCCTGGTGGCCACATGATGGGGAGCTACAGCCTGCTGCCAGAACCCAGCATCACGAGACAGCATATTGCTAGTCTGGGAAAAGATCCAAATTCGAAATTCAAAGTATGATTTCTACTGATGTGTCTTGTTTTTGCACCATTGTAAAGTTAAATAATCCAAAGTCAGGGACCAGCTATACTTTGGGCCACAAAGTGAATTAAATTCTAATTCTCATCCTGTTGTTTTTTGTCAAAGGCAGATGCAAGTTGAGAGGCACGATGTTTCATCATCAGAGACAGTGCTTCTCTAGATCTGTATTTTGCTGAAGCCATCTCAATAAAGCCATTGTTCATTACTTCTGTAACTTCCCCAGGACGATAAGGGATATATTGGCAATAACATGGTATATTAATCAGGCCATAAATTTACCTCCAAGACTAAAATAATGCAAAGGCAAATGTCTCTGGCAATCTCAAATTAAAAGCATAGCTTCCAAAGGGACAGAATAAGTGTAGAAATAATCCAGACTACATAAGAGAATTTTCTTTATGATAAAAATGTCATCTTAAATCAGTGGGGGCAGAGAGGATATGTTGACAAATAGTGAGGTCATTTGTATTGCATCTGTATGTCATAATAAAATATATTAATGTGTGTTTAAGAACCATAAAAACACAAGAAAAAAAATAATGGGAGAATTCCTTTGTATCCTTGAAGTGGGAAAGATTTTCCTAATGATGATGTAAAATCCAAGAGACAGAAAATAGAGGATAAATGTATTTAAAAAGAAAAAATCTTTAGCAATGCAAATTATACTCTAAGCATATCAGAAGTAAGATGACAAGTCGGGAGAAAAACTTCGCTCATATAACAACCAAAGGCTCCCTAAAATACATACAGATCTCCCCCAAACCAATTTTAAAACAAGAACAATTTTAAACAAAGGAAGTGTCTTACATATATTCTATACCTGTCTTTCAGCTCAGTGAGGGCTCCTTCAAACTTTGTCACAGGTGTCTTTCACTGGGGCAATCATTTATTTAACCAGTTTTCTATTAGTGGACATATAGGTTTGTTTCAATCTTTTGCTATTAAATCTTTTTTGAAGAGAAAAAAAATTAATGTTCAAGAGCTTAGATTCTGAAGTCTCAGAGCCTGTGTATTTTGAGTTTTGCCTCTATCAGTTTCAAGCCATAGGACCTTGACGAGGTTACTTAACCTCTCTGTTTCCTCCTCTGTGAAATGGATTTGAAGTTAATAGTACCAACCACAGGGGACTACTGTGAGGATTCAATGTGCTGATATTTAGGTAAAGGACTTGGAATAGTATCTGGCCCAGAAAAAAATGCTATGCAAACATTAGCTATTATTATCACTACGTGCCAAACTATGGGAAACGCTGATTTTATATATTTCTACTTCTGTAATGTTTAAGACTCATATCTGAAGAGAACTTAAAGGGGGGATGCTCTTTCCTAAAGGTACAAAGTGAGTTCCAGTGGTGAGAAATAACTCTCTTGCTTTTTCTTGCCTTTTTGGTGAAGAACTGCTTAGAAATGCTGCATGTCAGGCACCAAGAGGTCTAGTTAGTAAATGGGGAGCAGCTCTGGAAGCTGCATTTTAATATGCATGCTAGGGTGGTCCACCGCAGCAGGACCCACATGACATTTTGAGAAAGTACTGCTTGCTATCTCCTGGCTGGGTGATACTCAAATTGTAAATATAGTGCCTTTGGGAAATGGGTCAGGTTCAAGTTTCTTAAAAGTTGAGCCATAGATTAGCTCTAATAGACATTATCATAAACCAGCTCAGAGGAACAAATTTCAGTTAAATTTCAGAATTTATGAAGTTGACATTATTAAGGCATTATTGCTTTATAACTGCCTTCTGAGCATGCTGCTTATTTGTATATTGCATCCTGATTTATATGGTAGGTCTGGAGGTTAGGAACCTTGATTTCCAATGTGTTCCCTAAGTAGAGTACATATTCTCTTGACATATTCTTGTTAATATTTAATGCGATTTAGAGGCACTAAAGAAAGGAAGACATTTGAATTATAGCTTCAAGATTTCCTATTGCCCTGTAAGAACATAAAAGAAAGATCACAAGCATTGCCAGTCCAATCCCAGCTCATCAAGTACTAAACTGGGAAATGTTGCAAAAGTGACAAAATCCCTGAAAATCAGTTGCTTCTTTTTTTAGTATTGGGATACTAATACTTAACACCCATATTTTACCAGTGGCTAGAGATAATGTTCATGAAGAGGTGTGCAGTGATAGTTGATTTGACTTTTCTGGGGGTATTCTCTTCTGGTTGTCTGATGCCCCCTCCTGGACAGTCCAAATCCTGGATTAAGAAAAGATCAGGATCTCTTGCTTCAAACTAAACACTTCAAAGGCAGTGTTTCATGAAGAGTCTGAAATCAAAGCCAGAGCCAGTCCACCCAAAAGGAAAATACAGAAGAGTGGTAGTATTTGAATGATAATATCAATCATTGTAATTACTTTTTTGCTGGTATTTATATGAACAGATTTATATGCAATATTCCAGTTAATCTTCACCAGAATCCTATGGCATATAAATCTTAGTACACTTTGATTAGGCAATAGTATCTTAAATATACTAAAAACACAAAGAACAAAAGGGAAAAAATAGCTAAAATGAACTTCATCAAAACAATATAACATTTGGGTTCCAAGAGCACCATCAAGAAAGTAAAAAGACAATCTATAGGGAGAACACATTTGTAAGTCATGCATTTGATAAGAGACTTGTATCCAGAATACATAAAGAACTCTCACAAATCAATAATAAAATGATAAACTACCAAATGAAAAAAGTGATCTGAATAGACATCCCTCTAAAAATGACACACAGTAGCCAGTGGCTTATGAAAAGATGCTCAGCATCTTTAGTCACTGGGGACTTTGGGGGAGTACAAGTCAAAACTACAGTGAGATACTGCTTCACATTCACTAGGTTCACCCTAATGAAAAAAAGAAAACAGTATAGTGAAATAGACTGCTGGTGGGAATGTGAAATGTTGCTTTGGAAAACAGTTTGGCCAGTTCTTGAGAAATGCTTTACAGAAAGCTACTATAGGACTCAGCATTTCCGCTTCTAGATATATACCCAAGAAAAATGAGAACACACATCCATACACAATACACTATGTTCACAGTAGTGCTATTTATAATAGCCTAAGGATGAAAACAACACAAAGGCCCACTGACTGATGAATAGATATCCAAGATGTAGCATATTCATACAATGAAATATTATTCTGCAATAGCAAAGATACAGTCTACAACATGGGTAAATCTCAAAAATATGCAAGTGAAAGAAGATAATCACAAAGGTCACATAATGCATGATTCTATTTATATGAAATCTCCTAGAGAAATCTATATAGAGAGAAAGTAAATCGGTGTTTTCCAGGAGCTAGTGGGGGAGAGGGAGCTGGGTAGTGACTAATAGATATGTAGTTCCTTTGGGGGGTGGGTTGGGGGGGTGATGGAAATATTCTAGAATTAGAGTGATGATTGCACAATTCCTTAAATACACTAAAAACTACTGAATATTATTCTTTAAATGTGTGCATTTTTATGTGAGGTATAATTAAACTGTTAAAATTTTAAAAAATCATCTGAGATGTAGGTATTGTTTCTGTTTAATAAATGAAGTGCTTGAGGCTTGCCAAAGGCCACATGTGCTAGTGAGGAAGCCAAGATTCAAAAGCAGTCTGCCACCTCCAAAGCCTGGATTCCTGAGCATAATGTTCTAATGTTATGAGGCCTTTCTGAGCTTGAGAGAGAACTTTAAATATCTTTAAACAAGGGACCTGTGGTCTTAGACATGCTAGGAGCCTGGCTGGAAAAAAAAAAAAATGATTGTCTTGATTCACCATTTCATTGAGAAGTTTTATCTCGAGATGCTGAAGTTTTTCATTGGTTGCTCAGACTTTGATGAGGCAGACTCATATGTAGGGCACAGAAAGCTCTGGTCCCTTGCAGAGAACATTTACTGGGATGTGTTGAAACCAGATGCTCTGAAACTTTGGTGTGTTTGGGGATGATCTCATGATTTTGTTGAACTTGCAAATATCCAGGCTCCAATCCAGACATGGTGAATCAAAACTGAACACCATTGCCTGGTGATTTTTATCAGCTAGGTGGGTTAAGGGCACAGAATCTAGAAGCAACCAGGGTGGCATTAACTAAGGAGCTCCAATTCCCACTCCAAAGGAGCTCCTAGAGAGCAGTAGGCTGGTGTGTATCAGAAGCTGGACCCTAGCCATTGTCTGCAGTGTTCCTTGGGCCCTGCTCCAAGTCCAGAACCACAGTACTGGCCTCAGGAGCAATGCTTAAAATCTCAGGGGATCCAATACGTGTTTTGACTATATTGGTTAAAAATAATTTGTCCTTCAAAATAACTCAAATAATCAAGAAAAACATGAAGGTTTTAAATATAATTTATCCCAAATCTTCTACCAGAGAAAATCATTAATTTATACTTTAAACAAACACAATCACAAATATAATTCTGAGCCTACAGATAGTGTAGAGATAGTCTTATACAATTTTGCATAAATGGGGTAAAGAATCATACATACATAATATCTTGTAAAATTGTCTTTAGGACTTCCATGTTTCAGGAGAAAATACTTTTTTAAAAAAACTGCTTTGGTTTTCTAAAGTTTCGTGACGATCGCCATTTTTTTTTAACATGAAGCATTAAAAACCACCCCATCTTAAAGTTCATATCCCAACTCAAAGCATCACAAAATTTTCATTGATGGTTACATTATTACCCTTTTCCCCTGTTCACTTAAAGACTAATTTTTTAAAAAATACTATAGATAAGCAGTGAATTCCCACCTTGAATTTCAACCAGTGCTGAAAATATTAAGGTCAAAAAATTTTAGAGGTGTGAATGTATACAGATCCTTGGAAATAAAGATTGTGTTTCAGAGTTTATAAATTTAAGTTAATTTTTTATGTGAAAGGGCAGAATATTAGTTTTTGTTCCTAAGTCTTCTTGTAATTCTAAAAAACTATTGGGGCAAGAATAAATGTGCAAGCTATTCTATTTGTAACAAATATACACTGAAAACACACCCAATAAATGATCACTAACAGAAATGCTAGAATTTTTCAAAACTTTCAAAACCAAACTGTGTCTGGGTCATTGTCTTTATTATCACCAGGGGATTTTTTTTTCTCACTTTTATTCTTGGGTATGTCTCCATGAGCTTGAAATACTTGATTCTGAGAACAAGAGGTAAATTGATCCAGAAAAGGAATGAGGTAGAAGAAATTTTGTTCTGAAAATGTTTAGCTTTGAAATGTGCCCTAAAAATATTAGTTGTTCCTCAAAAGAAATGCTTAACTTGACCTATAGAAATAACAATGAGAAAGAGCAGATCTGTTCTATTTGTGGCTAAACGGATTAACTTTCTGTAAGGATTACGGAAACAGCTTGAACCAACTAAAAGAAACCTCTAATGCTCAATGGTAGGACTTTTAAATATAAAGACATATATTTGATACTTCTTCTCCACATTTAACTACTTTTTCCTATTGTGGGTATGAATCTATATTCTTTTTTTAGAGGTGTATTCCTCCCTCTAGAAAATACTAAAATTCTTTTGGGATATCCATAAATAAGCAAAGAACATTTTTAATTCCAAGGAGCTTTGCACATAATATAACTTGTCTGCTTGTTACCGCCTCCACCCTTGTAATTTGAGAGCCTGATAAAAGTGAAAATTAAACTTTCTAAAAACAGCATAGAAACACCAATCACTCATTAAAACCTTTTCCTTTTAGGTGCCCCCTGGGGACCATATTGGCCCACAAGGTCTGCTAACACATTGCATGCAGGGGTTGAATTTTTTCACTGAGCCTGATGCCAAGCCTGGGGGTTGGGGTTGGTTCTTAATTGTTGAAGGGTTAATATTAGTAGCTCGTCTATTTTATCATATGCTTTTAGCAATTTTAACCAATTATCACATGTAGGTAGTGACAGAGCAAAGAAACTAAAGAGAGAAAACATTGAAAAATAGAAGTGTAAATTGACACCAAAAGTGCTAGCATGCTTTCTTTCCCACCAAAGAACAGTGTCAAATGAGTTAAGAGGGCCTGCTCTCGTGGACCCACAATTGAATAAAAAGTCCTGCCTCTGCAAAAGGAATGCTGAGGTTTTCCTTTGAATGTGGCACCTCCATGTCAACAGGCTTGAGATTAGGACTCTCAGCATCATCCTCCCTCACACAACTGAGAATGCTAAGATAACTGGGTCAGAAGCTCAAATAAGAATATTCAGGCTTTGTGAATGCCCATTTTTCAGAGAGAAATTCTTTTCAGAAACATGTCAGGCTGAGTTTATATGATCCTTGAAGACAGTCAAAAGCATAGACTGATGAATTACATTTAGAAGGACCAGGGGCCTCGTGCATGTTATTCCACTGGGGATTTCCCTTCCGTTCTGAGATTATGGGTAAAAGCAGTTAAATAGGTTAAGGAAGTGTGTACTAAGAGGATCAGGAAATGTTTGGATATAGCTTTAGGAGGCTGAATGGGATCCTCAACCTTGCACTTCTGGGTACTGGAGGGTCAGTGACTTCAGAGTTGCAGAAACCTGAGGAGAGTATAGGAATCAGAGGAGCAAAGGCTGGCATTTGAGAACCACTAGACCACCTTGAAAGTGATGCCTCCTGAAGAGAATATCATTAGGTAGTAACCATTTCAGACCTTTAGATTTATTAAAATGGAAGATTTTTCAGAGGGTACCTAATAGAGTGCATTTTCACTTTCAAATATGAAGTATAGTTGGGTATCATGGAAAACTGTGTATTAAGATGACATTTTAAAATAAATTTGCAGTCCTGGCTCTCATTTTTGTGACCAGAAAATCTAATCTCTGTGTCTCAGTCTATAAGGAATTAGTGTAAAAACAGATGAGAATGCTATTTCAAGTTACAAAATTTGATACAATTCATGATCATCAATGTCATGATAGCTCCCTAAACCTGAGAGAGTAAAATCTTTATAGTTTTCAGCCTTCCTCAGATATTTCAGCAGTGCAATTCATTATGAAATCTTAATATGAGATGGGATCTTGATATGCAGGTTGCACAGCTGGTTTGTACCAATCAGGACATAGTCATTGCTAAAATAGTGAAATATTCATTCTAGTTGGCAAGCAATCTCTATTCCAAATCTCTGAGATTTTAAAGCAGTATGTTGATATACACTTAAGTTAAAAAAGTGTAGATTCCAAGCTTTAATGTTCATAAGCAGGTACAGAATAATGTGGTTTTTTTTCTTTTCCTTATCTACATGAAAATTTGGAGCAACATTTGAATATTCTGAGGAATGTGGAACAATTTTTTTGTAGTGTCAGATTCCCTGGCCTCCCTGTTCCCATCCTATAATCTATTAGTGTTTCTCAATCACTATAATGACCAAAAACGTCTCTAAGAATTTCTAGAATATTCTGCAAATATCTCTTCCCTGAGAAACACTGAGTTTTCGAGTGTCGTTATGTAATATCTTCTGTGTTAGCCCATTGAGACAACTTGAGTCAAAACATTTGGCTTTAGTTCCTCTACTTGAAATTTAAAAAAACCTATCTTATTACTATATAAACAATACGAAGCAAATAAAAACTGAAGGGTAAGTGGCAGGCAAGAGTACTTAGTGTGAGGGCATACTGAAATAAAAACATCGAGAACAGTAATCTTCCCATAATAATAACTGTAGTAAAATAATCTGTAAGGAATTACTTTGTGTCGGGCTCTGTGCTTATTTTACAATTTTAAATTTTACACAATCTCTTAGCAACCTAATCTAGAAAAGGTATTGCTTTCCCCAGAGAACCCTGTCTCCTGGGTATTCCTTGCCTGAGCAAAATACCACTTTTTTCCCTAACTGCCCCTAAATTATATGTATGTATGTGTGTGTGTGTATATATATATATGTATGTGTGTGTGTGTGTGTGTGTGTGTGTGTATATATATACACACACACACACACACACACACACTCTTAAGGGAGCAGTTTTTTGTTGTTTTTGTTTTTGTTTTGTTTTTGTTTTTGTTTGCTATATCCCCATGCCAGCTTGTAGAAAATTGAGTCAGCAAAACTCACGTTTGAATTCATTATTCAAATAATTATTATTCAGAGAAGAAGAAGTGAGGGAAAGAGAATAAGTTGGGGAAGAAGGAAGCAAGTACTGGGAAGTACACTACAGACCTCATGCTTCAGCTGCAGGGGAGAAGAGAAGCTGAGGAGCAGAGGAGAGACCCCAAGGGAAATGCCACCGAGACCTTTCGAGTCCTGATGCAAGGGTGACTACTGCCTGGGTAGTCCAGCCCTTGAATGCCTGGTCCTTCAGGGTGAATCCAGATAAAATGGAGTCAGTCTCACATGGACCCATAACAGAAGCTCCCTCAGTGTCCATTTCAGGAACAGGACAGGTAACAGGTCCTCGCTCTTCACCTGAATAGATAAGGGCTCAATTTTATTGGCATCAAGTCTGTCTTGATGGAAAGTCACTGACAACTCAAGTGGGTGTCCCTCTATGGAAGCATATTAATTCCGATCTGAGGCAGTCTAGAAGTAGGTGAATCCAGCAGTGGGATCATATGTAAGCTTTCCACTTTCAGATAGGCTGCCATCTGCCCAGATTCCTTCCTTCCTTTCTTTTTCTGTAGAATAAAACAGTCATATGAAATATATTCCAACATCATAATTTTTTTCCTATTTCCTATTATACAACTGCCTCAGACCATGAGGGTATAAAATTCAACTGTTTAGTCAGCTGTTCCATCACTTCTAAGAATCGCTGCCAGTTTCTCAGCTAGATAGATTAGTTCTCATGTATTCCTTCTCCTGATCTTCCACTCAGATCCACGTTTTATGTTCCCTCATTTGCCATATTTCTTCCCCCTCAATCATGTTTTGGACTTTATAGTATTCTTGGTTGCAAAGAGTAGTAAAAACATGGCTTAAAAGTAGAAATTAAATGTGTTGAAAAAGTATGTCACGATTGACTAAATCTATGGGAAAGCTGGGAAACAATGTGAACAGGCACAAAGTTCTGCCCCAGGATGATCTCACTGGGTTATCACTTCCTGGAGCACACTACCCCTGTCTGGTACAGCTGGCTCTATTATCCCCACCCAGCCCTCCACTTCCTACTTCAGTGAGCACCTCAACCATTCCTTTGGTGATGATTTCTCATCATTATTCTTTGCTGAAAATCATAAAAAGTAAACAGAGCTTGCATTCCAGAAGTAAACACCTTTATAACTGAATTCAGTTTATTTCAATCCTTGTCTCTGAAGTCTTGATTTTTCAAATTATGAATCTTAAACATTATCCAATAGCAAGCTTAATTATTATGTGATCTGAGTTTCCCTGTTGGGGTTTCTCTATAAACAACTAATGTTTTCCCCCCAACTGGTTTTATTTCAGTGTTAATCAAATATAATCAGATAATTGGAATTGTCTACCAGATGATTTGGCATGTTTTCTGGCAACTAAATGAATAAATTCATTGAGCATGCATAGCTTGAAATTTTCTGGTGATAGTGTTTTATTGATTTGTTCTTTTGTAATTAAATCAAATAAGCTAACATTTCTAGGTACCCAAACTGAGAGAAAATGACTTCAACATTTATTGGACTGAATTTGTTATTTTGTGAAATTGTGCTGATGGACATACTGAACCATGGAAGATGAGATATGAAATGTAATGAACCTCACATATTACCCATAGAGCAAAATCTACTTTTATCTAAGCTGTCCAGATTTATTTTTTAGCACCAGAGAAGGAAAAGGCCTGAGTAATGGTGTCTTATATTACCCATGAAAGAGTGACTACAACTAGGAAAAAAAATGAATTATTTTCAGCCTAGAGGGTCTTTCCTCCAAGGAACCCAAAACTCTGACTATATTTTACGTATGTTTTCAATGTATTTATTTTTATCAAAACAGTAGAAGTCAATCAAAAATTTAATTTTGGAAATGGGATCTATAAGGCACACATGAACAAAACATTGACTGACTTTTTAATCCTTCTGCCAGCGTTTAAGATGTTATGTTGAACGAGTCAAAATATTTCATAAACACTATTGAGTCTCCATTGAGACTGAGTTAGGGGTTTTACAAAGGAAGAAAACAGAACACAGAGGATCGTGTGAATGGCTAGTATTCACAAAGTTAATTTACAGAATCAATGACTAGATTATTTTGCGTTTCATAGCATGTAAGGAAACAGTTCCTAGGAGGCCCTTTGCCATAACCACAGGGGCTGTTCACTACCTTGCTCCTGCTAAAATTGCATATGGGACATTGCATCTAAATAAACCTAGAAACATAGTCTCCTTTTTCTAACCAAGAAAAAAAGAGCAGGACTTAAAGAATAATATGTTGAAACTGGCTGCCTTTTAGCCATGAAGCATTTATAGATGGTGTCATTGCAAGAGTGGTGACCCTGTCCTGGGGCAAAATGGCAGGAGGTTGTCTTATTTTCTGGATGGTAGCACCTGCAAACAAAAACAGGGCCAGTTTCTGGGAGCATTCATCATTCTTTATGAACATTGCTAAATGAGCCCCTCTGGGAAGGCTATTTAGCTCTTAGAGATGCCTCCAAAAATCCAGAGGAACCCTTTGGAAGCAGGTTTTCTCATAACCTTTGAAGAGCTTTGAGAGCTCCCTGCATTTCCCAGTCTGGGGTGTTTTGGGGACTTGGCAGTAATGAAGCTAACATGGATTCAGATCCATTACAGACTCGCTGGTGTGTGTGGCTCTTGACCTCGTAAAGATCAGGTGCTCCTTTTAATATGCCTGACATTGTAATCCTAGTTGAAAGGTACAGGTTGGGGGGTGACCTGTGATATTTTAAGTTTCTTTTTGATCTCCAAGTCCCCCTCATTTGCACGGCCACATGTACATTCCAGCACAGCAACACCCTGCACCTTCCCTAGAGGGCGGCCCATCTGCTCCCCTCCAGCCACCACTTTGAAGTGCAATAAAGGGCTTTGCTTCACAGGACACCCCCATCACTCACCCTCCCACTCTCCGCCTGTCCATCCCTGTCAAAAGAGAGGGAGACATATGCGTGTTGATTTTATATCCTGCCACTTTGCTGAATTCATTTACTAGCTCTAGAAGTTTCTTGGTAGAACCTTTTGGGTCTGCTAGGTATAGGATCATGTCATCCGCAAATAGTGATAATTTAAGTTCTTCTTTTCCTATCTTTATGCCTTTAATTTCTTTCGTCTGTCTAATTGCTCTGGCCAGTGTTTCGAGGACTATGTTGAACCGAAGTGGTGAGAGAGGGCATCCCTGTCTTGTTCCAGATTTTAGAGGGAATGCCTTCAATTTTTCTCCTTTCAGAATGATGCTGGCCTGTGGCTTATCATAGATAGCTTTTACAATATTGAGGTATGTTCCTGTTATGAACTACTGTTTACTTATGAAATAATTTAAAAATAAATTTAACAAATTTTCAAAAAAAAAAGAGAGGGAGATAGACAGACCGACAGACAGACTGGGTAGCCTTCACATTTTGATTTTCTGAATATTTTTTTGTGACCAATAGGAATGATGCAATGAGCAAATATTACTCAGTGACATTTTAAAACTGGGCCTCTGTCCTATGCAGTTGTTTATAAGTACAAACAATTGCCACATTATGGTCCAAAACAGAATATTTCTTGGAAGTTTTCCTTTAAGTTGTAAGAACACTATTCTGAAATTCATATGGACTCACTCATAATTTTCAAGTTATTTTAATTATTTACCAAGTCATTTACTCATTCATCCAACAGTCAGTCATATACCTATTGTTCTGAGTATGTCTTTTTAGAAGAATGATCAACAATAACTAATGGCTTGATTTAGGTATTACTTACTAGCAATTATTGAAAAATAGAACAAATACAATCTTGGTTTCTCTACTTCACTGTAACAACTGGAAAATAAAACCCACAAACCGATTTTTAAAATAGATATTTCCTTAATTTAATCAATATAATTTCAGAATGAAGAGCCTAGAAGAATACTAAAGGTCTTTGTGTCTTAGGGCCTCCAACATTACTTTACATTTTAATGCACATTCAGACTGAGAGAGGAACTGGATGGAAACTTTCGACATTTTGTTAGTTTGAGACAGGATTTTGCACCGCTAAGAGATGTGATCTTATCAATAAATAAGGCTGATGATTACTCATTGGACTAAATGAGAATCTCCTTCACCAGCAGGAAATCCCACTGCTCCTGGAAATAAGGAAATGTTGAAAATCAGACCTTTTTCTGGGACCTGCACATGAGCCAAGTCCTTGGGGCTCCCCTCTCTCCCCTTCCCTTGTCCTGGCAATTCTGATTCCCCACAACACAGGGTTTTCAACAACAGTATTTGTCACATCTCCAGGACAGTTTATCATCTTTTGTTGCCTACCAGCTATTTTGAGCAAATGAACACATTCATGCTTCATGAAGAGCTTTTAATGAAGGATGGGTGACTAGACCCTCTTCATGGAAATCATACCAACATTTAAGACTTTTCACAAATTTATTGAGTTTAATTACTCAGAAAATTTTATATAGCATATTTAAAACCCTTCTTGATTTTTCTATTTTTCTTTGATTTGATTGTTTTCACCAGGATCAAAATTCTCTTCAATGGAAGATTTATATAGAAATTCAATTGATTGTTTTGTTTTTGTCCATAATCAGTTTTTAAAAACCCATTGCCATTACAGGGTAAATTTTGCAATTATTTCTTCATTTTTTTAAATGATGAAAATATTCTAACTACCAGAAAAGTTGAAGGTAGATTAAAATGAATGTTCATATACTCCTTTCTAAATTTATTAAATTTTATCAGGCTTCCTTTGGCTCTAGAACATATTTCCCTTTTCCAAAATCATTGAGAGTAGAATGTAAAATTATGGTATTTTATTCCTATATATTTCAGCATGACTAAGAAAAATTATCCTTGAAAATTGTATTGGGTTCATAGTTAAGATGGGGAAAATGATTTGACTAAAATAATTTATTAGCATACACTAAAAGAAGGCACTCTTGATTTTCCCAATTGTTCCCAAAATGTCCTTTGTAGTTTTTTTTTTTTTTAATTCTAAGATCCAGTCAGCTTCAAGCCTTACATGTGGCTATGATTTCTCTGGTAGAAATAAAATAAGATATTTTTCCTTCATTACAACTCAAATAACTAATCACACTCAAGAGAAAATGTACCCTGTAGCCTGAAATACACAAGGTAATTGAGCCACACTGTATGTTTCTGATCGATAAACAAAAACAAAGTAAATTTGAAAATTTACCATAAATTTGATGTCCTTAGCAAAAGCAAATTTATCCTTGATCTTTGTTAGTATGAATCTTAGTGCATTTTCTGTTGCTATAATAGAGTACCTAAGCCTGGGTAATTTATAATGAAAAGAAGTTTATTTTGGCTCATGATTGTGGATGCTGCAAAGTACAAGACATGGTGTTGGCTTCTACTAAGCTTCTGGTGAAGGCCTCATGCAGCTTCAACTCATGGTGAAGAGTGGAAAGAAAGGAAAAAAAAAAGAGGGCTGAACTCCACAATAGCTAACCCTTTCCTGCATTAATTCATTCTTGAGAACTCTATGACCTAAACACTTCCCATCAGTCCCCACCTCTCTATACTACCTTATTGAAGAATAAGATTTCTATATGCAAACTTTCTGGGAACACACTCAAATCTTAGCAGTATGTTTATCATGAGAGAAAGTTGCTGTATTTCTACCTTGAGTAGAATAATGTAAATTTGGTAACTTTGATTTTTTTTAATGAATTTTGATATTTTTATGATGGGCTAATCTTATTCTTTTTTGCATGGCCTTGTGTCTCCAAAGTTTTCTTTGGGCCCTCTAGAGTCATCCTCAATCTAGAACCATCTCACCCCTTTCCTGTTCTTCACGATGGTGACTCCTTTGAAGAGTCCAGGCACGTTGGCCTGCAGAGCAACCCATGCTATGCAGTTCACTGTGATAAACACCTGTGATACAATTATTACTCTCTCTGATGCAAACATGATTCCAAATTTAGCTGTGTATCACTTCAAAAGTGTCCTGTGACCAGGACCTGGTTAATGTTTGAGTTCTTCCTTGCTTTCAGGTATGGTAATGTTCCAGACTCATTCAATCCTGGGAATCAATTATTTCTCCAAACAGCTCTGGTTCCTTTCAACAGAGAGTGTACTTAGAAACCAAGATCTAGGCCTTTTCAATGGGCTGAGCTAAAATAATTTCTAAAAAATCAATCATATTGATATTAAATTCAATAACATGGGGATTTTTTTCCTGTTTTGCACATTTCATTTTATATCTCCTTTTTCCTACAGTGAGACTACTAGTTCTTAACAGTGTCATTCTATTTATTCATTTATTCAAATTATAATATATCACATTTTCAGAATTACAATATCAATAGCAGCAGACCTATTAAGTAAAGTTTAAGATTATTTTGCAATTCTTTTTGTTTTCAGAATATATCCACAGTACTATGTTCTAATTGCATGAATTATTTTTCTCTGTGTGATTGTATATTATATATGGCTAGGATAATATGTTTCTGATTATATTTTAGTGTTAGGGTTTAATTTTCCCATCATTTCTGATTTAAATTTATTTATATGATACATAAAACATTTACTTAAAATAATAGTCTAAACTAAAAATTAAATTATCTTCAGAAAAGTTGTGTTCCAATGACTCTTTCCTCCAGCCTTTTCTTACCCATTCCTATTGATAACAGTTTTTCTTACTTTCTAGTCTATCTTTCTGATGTTTCTTGTGAGCAAAAACATATTTTCCTTATACTTTTTATTTATCTTATACAAAAAGTAAAATATGATGTGTAATCTTTTGAACTTAGTGTTTTTATGTAACAATATAACCTGGAAGTAACCTAATTGGTGCATAGAACCAGTTTGATTAGTTTCATAAAATTCAATTTTATTGCTATAAATGGATTATTTATATTAATTTGAAGTAAATATATTTTACTGTGCACAGCCAATGTCAATTATTTTTTATATTTGCTCAGGTCAGTTTTTTTTAAGAAAAATATTTTGTCACCCAGATATTATTTTGTCAGTTCATCATCAAAACCCAAATTTTTTGGTTAGGTTGCACATTTTTTATTACAGTAGTAATTTTGGCATTTTAAAGCAGTAGTAGCATTTTTGTTATTTTTTTAGAAACATTATAGATTTAATAACTGACCTCTGATTTGCATTTATTTCTCCTGTAACTCATGAGACGTCAAACAGAATCCCTTGTGATTACTCTGTTGCTCGGGATTAAATGACAAGTCAGTTTCACATTCTTCACATCACTGTGGTGATGGTGGTTGTTCACCACACTGCTGGCTGAGCAAAGAGTCAGTGTCAGGCCTAACACTGGGGAAAGCCCCGGTTCTAAATAGCCAGATCAATAGTGGTGTCAAATTGTCTGTCTGATCCTCAGACCGCTGCATGGATTGTCCGTGCTGTTTCATTCCGCAGATTAATCTCCTCTGATCTGAAACAGGGAAGATTCACAAGTTGCTTTTGACATTTTATCAGACCTATTATCACTATAAATTGAAGTTTTCTAGTGAATCATTAGAAAAATAAAACTGACAGAATAATTTGGTGACTTGGTGGCTGTAGCTTTCCAGCCTTAAAAGATACTTAAGGGCGGATTCCCAGCAGCTGTTATTTGTTTGTCTCCGTGACAGTGTCATTGTGGCCTTTCACCTGCTGCCTTGGTTTAAGTCTGAAAATGCTTCTCTTTGGCATTGAAGACTTATTGGTCGGATCCAACAGACCCTGGGGGAAAACTCACTCTTGCTTTCGTTGCAATTCTTCCTGATTTGTTCTTTCTCTGTGATGCTCAGAAATTTCCCACCCTCTCTACAGATAACAATTGGAGCAATGGAAAATGTTGGAATCAGTCTGATGGGGGATGGGTGGGAGGTGAGATGAACAGAGAAGTGAAGTAACCTGGGGGCTGATTTTCCTCTCTCCTTGCTCCTCAGAGAGACATTTCCATAATTTTAGAGTCAGGAGATGGTGCTTCTTCCCCTGGCTCTGGCACTTTCTCACCATTTTATCTCAGGTTCCTTTGAACTATCTATACCTCTCATCTGTATAATGAAGGAGGTGTTACTTCCTTCTCCCCCAGATGAAGGTTGCTGTATGCATCTAAATAAAATGATAGAAAATTGATAGGCAGAGTTTAAAGACCTATGTCAACAAATAGAATACTTTTTAAAAAAAAATATTGCTGTAGCGATATAGAAATAAGAGACCATTGTATATTTCCTGCATCTTGTGCTATCATGACAATTTTTGTTTGGTGGTCATGGGAGTTTGGCAAGTGATGATACTTGGGAAGTGATTATGAGCTTTGCAGTTTGTATGATGTAATGTCTTAGTTTATTCAACTCATCATTTATTTAAAATGTGGAAGTATCTAAGGATTCCCTTTTTTCCAAGGCTAGCAAATAAAGCTTATGAACACTAAGCCATGTTGACAATGTGCTCTAATTCTGGATAAGGGGACTGCTACAAGCACATAAACTGTGGACCACAGACTGCTAGCCTGTGGAGGAACAATGGAATAGAGATCCAAGTTTGAACCTCAGCTGTCTTCCTTGGGCTTTGGATGTCTCTAGCAGTGCCTGACATTGAAGCACAGGCTACTAAAGTGGGTATTTGCAGGAGAGAAAAAGTACTAAGTAATGAGAATCAAGACATAGGCTTGGCCTAACAACACACTCCAGCTGTAGAGGGGTCAGCATGACAACTGTCACCAGTGATTTATAGCAGGGGGCTTTGAGCAGAACTGAGCAGAACAGAGATGATTGTATGGAAAGTTTCTCTGAGAAATTAAGGACTCTAAGCTGCAGGGAACTGTGTAATAGAAAAAGTGAATCCTGTTGCCTTGTTTTGGTGGATTGGCCGCAGTTTTGGCAGTGACAGAGCACAGGGAAAGTGGAGTCCACATTGTCTCAGATTCCTCTGGAACTCCAGAAATCACTGTGTGCTGTAATGAGTGAGTTAGGAGGGAGGTGTTGGGTGAGGCACCTAGAAGATGCCATGTGAGAGCTGGGGTGTAGCTCAGTCAGAGATCACTTGCTTAGCATGTGTGCGTCCCGGGTTTGATCCCCAGCACCACCAAAATTTGAAAAAAGAATCTATTTGTCCTAAGAAAACAGATGGAGCTAGAGCCAGAGGTGGCATTTTTTACTATTATTGAGACTCTCTATTAGGCTAGTGCACAAGTTTACTTCAGGTTAAAAAAATGAACTTAAATTAAGTTTTTAATAACTAAAGGAGGAAGTACTGCAATATTGATGCCCTTAATACCACTGAACACTACAGTTAATAAGGGCTAAGATGGTAAATTTTATATTATGTTTATTTTACAATTACAGCTTTTAAAAAATAATGGAGGAGGGAGGGAAAAATTTTTCCTTTTAAGGAAAAAAGAGTTAATTGAATAAATAGAACAATGTGTGACAAAAGATATCCCCAAAGGGATTTCTGCCAGTCAGGTTGAGTGATAAGCACTCTGGTTGGACTGTTAATTCTCCAATCTGGTCATTAATCCCTGTGCCTTGACAATTGGCCAGTGTCACCTGCCATCTTGCAGGCCACTTTGCAGCAGGATATCTGAATTATATTCACTCCACCGAAACTTCTCCAGGCCAGATGTGTGAAGACTTCTCGGTCCTCTGGATGAAAGGCATCCTTTATCTTCTTGATTTATGACAGCTTTCCATTTGATGATCAAACAGAGCTACTAACAATTCTGTTACAGATGTCTTAGGGACCCTTGGAAGAATATTTATGTCACAAAAGCTGTGGCCCTCAGTTTTGCTGCAGTGTGCCACAGCATAGGTCTGAGAGTCCTGAGAATTCTTTTCCATGGGGGAACAATTATTTACACTACTGTTCTTTTCCCCTTCGTTCTTTTAAGATTGGGTTTCTGTAGGATAATACCTGAAATGATAGTCACTTGGGCTGAAATGCCACAGGTGATAGAATGAGCCATGCAGGTAACTCAGCCTTGTCATGTCCTGGGACTCCTCTATTGTCACACTCACTGTGGAATTAGGAAAGATTTTCTGTTTTACCTATTTTCCCCAATAAGGAAGTTTGGGAGATATAATTCTTGTGATGCAAGAAATAAATGACTATATATGGTATTTAAAAATCTGCAATTTTTTGTAGAAGAAAGACAATAAAAGAAAGATTTTCTTTAAAATGAGAATAGTTGTTAGAGGACTCAATAGTAAGATTGAAGTTATTGGAGTCTTCAAAGAAATGCTTGTTTAAAAATAACACAACTGGATATTTCTACTTGACTTTCCTTCCTGGCTATAAGAACAGCACCTTAAAAACATGACTTGTTCTCATAGTCTAAGACACCAAATCCCACAGCCCATGCAGCAGATGACTGGAAGACACTTGGTTTGATTTTGGATAAGGGCATAGATCAGTGAATGTTTAGTTTTAGCTGAGAGAGAAAGAGAGAGAGAGAGAGAGAGAGAGAGAGAGAGAGAGAGAGAGAGAGAGAAGGTGGTTACAGTGCTGGTAACTCTAAAGAATAAATGCAATCTCTCAGGCAAAGGAAACAGACACTCTTGCAAGAACATCTTTCTTACCCATTGTCAGGTGCCTGGAAAGATGCTATTTTTTTTCTACTATAGTTAAAGACCTTGTGACAAAATATTATTGGAAGGAATTAAGCCATTTTTTTCAAAGTGTGGGACTAGCTGTTTTAAAAATCACTTAGGGTATTGTTGAAAGGCCAACTTGGTACCAACTCACCCCAAATCAGAACTTTTGGAATCTGCATTCAAACTAGTCTCCAGGTCACTATTTTTCTGCACTAAAGCTTGATATCACTGTGTTATGTGTTATTAGTGCTTGTAACCCAACTGAGCTTCTGCTGAGGGCAAACGTTGACGGGGGAGGCATTCAGAAGGAAATGGATGTGGGGGCAAGACCCAAGGGAAAAAAAGAAAAAAAGGGAGGGATTGACTGAAAATAAGCTGGTAGCAGAGATACGTGTCCTATTTCACACTTGAATTTGACATTTGGAAAGGTCTTGATGGTATTTCAGAGTATACAGTACAAGGGAGTTGAAGAAAAAGTGAAAATTCAAACTATAACAAACTGAAAGGAACAGAGTGGATATCCTACTCAACTGGGATGTGCTAGCTTGTACCTATGCAAACTATATCCCAAAGTGAAAGATGACTTACAACTTCATTAAGAATTTTTTTTTACATGTCAAATAATGAACTTAAATGGGAAGAAAATAAAAATGCAATTTACCAAAACTATGACATAAAAGTATGAATAGACTCTAATGTGGGTTCTAAACCTACTATATGCCAGCAACTTGCACATTATCTAATTATCTAATCCTCAAGACTGCCCTATGTTTAAGGTTCTCATTTTTAAGGCCATTGTGGAAAAATGCTTGCTTTTGGGCTTTTCTTGATGTGATAATCTGGTGACTGGGAGTCCATGCTGTCATCATGGAGCATGCAGCTTTCATAGATGGTGGAGATGACAGCCGCTCATCAAGATCCATGTCATCTACTTCCCCCTGGCTCACAGCTGGGCTGTATTTCCCTGAAGCTCTGCAGCAAGGTCACCCTTGCAGAGTTTACCAAATGGCAGTGGAAATAAGTGCTCCACTCCTGGGCCTGACCTAAGAGGTCCTCCTTTGAACACTCCTCTCTTTTCTTTCCATCTTCTTGCTGACTCCAATGGACACTTGCTGGAGCCCTGGGGTATAGGGCCCAGGAACTATAAAGTAGCTGACCTGGGTAAGCAATGAACTACTTCTTACAGACTTGAACCATGACACATTTAGACTATGGTTCCAATGTTTATTCTATCATAACTAATGTTCCTGTGAAGAAATAATATAACACCTCCCAAACCCAAGGACAAATGACTAAATGAAGATAAGAAGATTTATAATAAGAAACATACCCAGTAAGTAAATGTACAGAGCTATATTCTTCCTTGAGAATGTTTAAAGAATTATGAATTAAAATGTGAAATGTGCTTATAAGACCATGGGGACCATCACTATTCACCCCAATAACCAATCTTGCCATGCAGAAGAATATAGAGGATCTTACACACATGGTGTTGAGCAAAAGAGGGCAGATACGAAAGAGTGTATTTATTTCAAGATTTGCAATGGCTACATTTGACAGATCTTTTCGTTTTCATCAGGAAAGGGGTCATTGGCTAGATTTTAGCTATACTTGCTGTTTGTGATCATTGTCACTTGTAAAATTGTGAAAAAGAAAACTGCATGAAGAGGACTTGCCTAATGCTTGTGTAGTCAGCAAAGGCCTTCTGCAATATTGCTAGTTCAAAATGCTGGGTGGATGGAAATTTTATAAATCTCTCAAGCTTTAGACAGGAATAAAGATATATCTGGGCTCAGCATGTCCTAGAAGTTCTCTCCTCTGTGCTTGTTTTCTTGTTCATTACTAACAAATATGTCCCCTACAAAAGTGGTGGGACTGGAGGGTATCTATTGGTTGCCACACTGGGAATTTTGCTATTTAACTTTTTCAACTTTAGGTATTGGCTACATAGTAATAACATTAATGGATTAGATTTTCCAAGTATGCATTAAAACGTGGATATAAAAGTGTATTTAAGAGAAAAAAACCAGTTACATTCATATTGGACACACACACATAAACACATTAACACTTATTTTTATAAGTCCCTCAAACATTGTTAACTTTGGTCAATTTGGAGAAAAATCAATAGGAGCAATTACATAAGTTGTCACAGAAGCAAAAAAGGTTAATCACTGAGATTTTTACTTTTAGTTGTGTGGATTGGTTCCAAGTACACAGTATATACATCAGCCTCTTGTTCCCCCATTGATTTTTTTTTTTAAAGAGAGAGTGAGAGAGGAGAGAGAGAGAGAGAGAGAGAGAGAGGATTTTTAATATTTATTTTTTAGTTCTCGGCAGACACAACATCTTTTGTTGGTATGTGGTGCTGAGGATCGAACCTGGGCCGCACGCATGCCAGGAGAGCGAGCTACTGCTTGAGCCACATCCCCAGCACCCCCCCCCATTGATTTTGAAACTTTCACTATTGTGAATAATTCTCCTATGAAAATTTGCATACAAGTTTTTGTATTGTAAGGGGGGTCCGGCGGAATGTCGGAGGGAGAGACCACACAAGAGACTTACTCCATGCAATTGGCAAAAGGGGATTTATTGGGGATCCATTCCAGCGCGCTGGGACTCTGTGCTCACTCAAGAAGGGAGAGCAGCCCAGAGCCCCGAGCAGAGGTTCAAACCGAGCTTAAGTACACTTTTTGGGGAGGGCGGGAAGCTTTGCATACATCAGAACAAATCATCATGAGACGCGGGAAAATTGAACAACAACTCTGAAACGTGATTGGCACAATCATTGGCGGGAACAGGTGGGGCGGGGGTGATTGGTCATTCCTAAGCGGGTTACACATTCAAACTGATTGGTTTGGGCCCTGTGACGAACTGCACAGGGCCCTAGGCTAAATGGCCAGTAGGGTGTTGTCTTAACTATCTCAGGAATCTGGGTGTAACAGAGGAACTTAATAATACCTAATCTTTTACATTAAAGCTTTCCAGCTTAGAAACTTTACCCTTTCAGTATGAATGTATATTTTCAATTACCTTGAGTATATACCTAGGAAGGGAATTGTTGGGTTTGAGTTTTTGTGGAACTGACAAATTATTTTGTAAAGCAGCTGTACCCTTTGACATTTCCATCAGTAATGTATGAGGGTTTCCAGTTTCTCCATTTTTGCCAACTCTGTGTCTTGCAGCTCAGTAGGTATGAAATAGCATCTCACTATGGTTTTGATTTACATTTCTTCATGACTAAGAATGTTGGGCTGGGCGTGGTGGCACATGCCTGTAATTCCAGCCCTCAGGAGGAGTTCAAAGTCTGCCTTAGCAAAAGTGAGGTGCTAAGCAACTCAGTAAGACCCTGTCTCTAAATAAAATACAAAATAGGGCTGGGGAGGTGGTTCAGTGGTCAAGTGACCCTGAGTTCAATCCCACCCCCCCAAAAAAATGTTGGATATATTTTCATGTGCTTACTGATCATTTGCATATCTTTGGAGAAACCTCTATTCAAAACTTTGCCTGTGTAAACATTGTGTTATTTGCATTTTTATTGCAGAGTTTTAGAATTCCTTGTATATTCTAGATACTAGACCCTTATCAGGTATGTGTTGTGTGAATATTTTCTCCCATTCTGTGAGTAGTCTTTTCCACTTTCTTGATAGTGCCCTTTGAAGTACTTATTTTTTTTATTTTCCAGGATTGGGATTGAGCCCAGGCACACTTTACTACAGAGCTACATCCCTGAGCTGTTTTACTTTTAATTTTGAGACAGGGTCTCAATAAGTTGCTATGGCTGGCCTTGAACTTGTGATCTTCCTGCTTTAGCTTCCTAAGTAGCTAGGATTATAGGCATGTGCTGCACATACCTAGGTCAAAAGTACTTTAATTTTGATGAAGTCTATTATTTATATTTTCTATTTTCCCTTGTTATAATTAAAAAGTCACTAATTCAAAGTCACTAAGATTAATACCTATGTTTTCTTCTAAGAGTTTTGTAGATGTAGCTCTTATATTTACTTATTTTTTGACCCATTTCAAAATAATATTGTATAAGGGTCCAAATTTATTCTTTTTTTAAAAAAATAATTATTATTATTATTAATTTGTTCTATTTAGTTGTACATGACAGCACAATGTATTTCAATTTATTGTACACAAATGGAGCACAACATTTCAATTCTCTGGTTGTACACAGTACAGAGATGAATCACTAAGGTAACGATGTCCATCTCATTCCACCATCTTTCCTACCCTCCAAACCCCTCTCCACACTCCCAGTTGCCCAATCCAACCAAATTTATTCTTTTTATTGTGGATTATAATTGTCTCGGCTCACTTTTTGAAAATATTCCTTTTTATCTCCATCAAATTTTGGGGGGATCCTTGTCAAAAATCAATTGACCATAAATTTATGGAGTCTCAATTCTGTTCCTGGGGTGTGTATGTTTGTATTTATGCCTTCACCACGTAGTACTGTTCACTGCAACTCTGTAGTAAGTTTTAAATTGGCAAGCATGAAATTTCTAGTTCTTCTTTTTCAACACACTATTCTGGCTATTCTGGTACCTTTCATGTCCATATAAATTTTAGGATAAGTTTGTCAATCTCTGAAAAAAAAATCAGTTGAAATGTTGACAGGTATAGATCAATTTAGAGAGCATTTTCTTAATCAATTATCTTAATCAATTTGGAAGGCCTTAACAATATCTTCCAGAACATAGACTTGAATTATTTTCCTATTAACTTAGGTCTTCTTTAGTGTCTTTCAATGATGTACTGTAGTTTTCCATCTAGCTGTTCTTTTGTTAAATACTAAGGATTTTTATTGGTTTTGATGTATTATATGTGGAATTGTTTTCTTAATTTAGTTTTTGGATCACTCATTGCTAGTAAGCAATTTTGTCCAAGAATGAACTTTCGTTTTGACTGAAAACAGTCCTTCCGAATTTATTCAAATATGGCTTCACAGAAAAGATGAACTTTGTGGTGTGAAGAATTTAGAGGGAACACCAACACCATGTAAGTGCTTTTTTGTTACTACTCAAGACTTGAATTCAGACTTCTGAAATTGAGTTTAATCTCTTTAGAGGAGATAAAGTTTATATACACATTTTTGTAGGCATTGATCAATAAGATATTTGTGCTATTCCATAATAACAGAAGCTCACAAAAGCAATCATTTCTAAAATGAGCATTTTTGAACACACCTTATTCTTCAGACTTGAATCACTGTCATTCCTATGTTTGTCTGGATAGAATGTCACAAGGTATAAATTGCTTCTGTAAAATATATCCAGGCTATCCCCTGAGGATAGGTTCATGTCCACAGGATACTGTACTATATTGTGTGCCTCATGAATTCTTACAGTTTTCAAATATGCCTATAACATGCCTTAGATCAGCAAAAACAATTTTGCTAATCCAACTCCATCCTCTCACTAACCAATTAATGAATTTTTAAATTCCTGTAATTTCCAGGGATGAAGCAGGAGAATTTGTGATATGTCCATTTATCTTGCTATATGGGAAGAGATTTGCTGAAATTTTCCTTACAGCGTGGCAGGGTCTAACCACAACTGAAAGCTACAGTTCATCAGCTTGACCTGTGTTGAGATTAACAGCAAGGGGAGCCAGTCCACCTTCCTCTACCCACCCACTTGGAGGCTATAGCTGTATAGCTGTTTAGCAGCACTGCCCTCTAGTGTATGAACTTGGAAAACAGGTTCTAGTAGGAACCTGTTTTGTGTGACTGTTGTCTCCACAGATTCCTATCACAGGTTCTTATAGCCCCATTACTCAGTTTTCATCTAAAAAAACGAGAACCTTTCCAGAGTTCTAATTGTCATGGCCTCACCCCCTCTTCTTCGACCCCAGTGATTTTTTTCTTAGATTTCTAAAACCTCAAGGTGTTTCACAAAATATGGGTACAACATCAGCTCTAACTTTTTCTGCACTATGCTTTGTGACAGCAGGAAATAGACCAAAGGGAAGAAGGTAGGAAGATCAATGAAGATTGTCAGATTTGGGTTTTGTTTGTTTATTTGCTTTTTTTTTTTTGTCCTGGCTATCTTTTTATTTCTCCTTAATTTAGTTTGAGAGACATTGCCTTTTCTTTTCTTAATGCTTGTGCCTCTTGCTCATTTTCCTGTCCCTCTGATTCATTGGGTAGAAGTACAGGTGTTTAGTTAGCCACGCAGGTTGTTTAGGGCAGTGGGCTGTGCTAGCAAACTGCAAATCAGCAGATGCAATGTTGGATGGGTGGTTTTCTCCTTTTGTTGCATACCTGTTTTGGATTCTAGTATGTCTCAGGTTTTATAATTTAAATTGATACGTTTAAATTTGTGCTCCAAATGAAAACGTTGAATACGTTGAAAGAACAATGAACACATCTTAAGCAGAAAGGGATCCTTAAGTCATTGTGACCTTTCCCTCTTCCAGTGAATTAGCTGCTGTAGAGGCCATGGGTTCCTATAAGAGGCAATGGCACCTTAGGTTTAAAGCCAGAAGGGTGGGGCATTCCCATTTCTGCTTTTTTCTTGCTCTATGCTCTTTGGGCATCATTAACCTGTTTGAACTTCACAGGATTGTCATGAGGATGGATGAGATGTCGTACGCACATACACGGATGTATATACATATACACACAAATCAGCACATCCTGTGTTTAGTTAACTATTACTTCTTACTGTTGCAAATTCTACTTTGTATTCCTTACATGTCCCAGGCTATAGTTCTTTTTCTTCTATTTATTTAAAAAATATATCATTTTTCTGATCATTTATATCTTATTTTTTTCTAGATTTGTCAAAGTATAATTAATAAATAAAATAGCATACATTTAGGGTGACATTTAATAAAGATATATATTGTGAACTGATTACTACAAGCTAATTAACATATCTATCACCCCACACAGTTGTTTGTGCTGAAACTACACAAACAAACTGAGGGATATTCAGTAAGAGGGATCTTACTGAATATCAAGTATACAATATGTGTTAGTATCTAGAGTCACCATGTGACCATGTGTACATTAGAACTCCAGAACTTATTCTTCACAGTTGGAAATTTGATCAACATCTCGATTTCTCCCCTGACTTCCACTCCTGGTGACCACCACTCTGCTGTCTGTTTCTATGAGTTTGACTTATCTAGATTCCACATATAAGTGAGATTATGCCATATTTGTCCTTAAGTTCATGTTTATTTCACTTAGCCTGTTGTCCTCTAGGACTATCCATGTTGTCCCAAATTTCAGGCTTTCTTTCTTCAAACCTGCATAATATTCCCTTATGTATATACACCACACTTTTTTTTAAAAATATAATCATAGGTTGTCTTGACTACTGTGAATAATGCTGAAATGAGCATAATTGGGTAAATATCTCTTGGAAATAGTGATTGTATTTCTTTGCATATATATACAGATTGCTGGGTCATATGGTAGCTCTATTTTGAATATTTAAGGAACCTCCTTATTGTTTTCCACAATGGCTATACTAATATACACTCCTACCAATAATGTTTAAATGGTTCCTTCCCTCCACACCCTGTGGACACGTGTTATCTTTGAATTTTTGGTAATAGCCATTCTAACGAGTGAGAGATGGTAGCTCATTGTGGTTTTGGTTTGCATGTTCCTAATGATTGGTGATGTTGAGCACCCTTTCCTATATCTGCTGGCCACAATTTGTCATTGACGAGGGTCCCACCACCAACCGGCCACAGAGCAACTGTTTTAGCCAGGAGAGTCCCAGGCCACACTCCTTGTATGTTTCCCTCGCTGTGTTGCCTCATTCTGAAACAGCAAGTCAGCATCAAGCAGGAGCAGTGGTAAGGAAGGGACAGGGTCTCGCCAGCACTAATAAAGGGTTGTCTTTCCCCACAATTACCCTTCAGCAGAGGGGATTAATTAGCAAATTCCTTAAAAGCTGTTTTCTCTTGTGCCAACTTCCGACAAGTGCAGTTTGGGTGAGACGAGTGATAGTGTTGTGATAGGACCCAGGCCTGGTGTCTAATCCCACTGTATCATTAACTCTATGATAGTAGGTGTCATTTCACTTTCTCTGCCTCTTCAGAGTAACTCTCTCCTGATTCTCCCCCAAACCCCAAAGTTTAGCTAAATGGAAGCCACCATCTCCTACGAGTTTATATGGGTACAGAGAGCTTCTGCAAAATATTGATTCTGTATTTTAGGCCATGAGTGTGACAATTTTCTCAATCTCCCTTTCATGAAGAAGAAGAAGACATACAGAGAGGCCCTAAGAATTCTTTGAAAGAGAATGTGGTAAAGGGAAGTGAGAGGGTGACTGGAATAGAAACTTAGTGACACAACATTGCCCTAATGATCAGAAAGAAATAACATATACAAAGGGAAGTCTCAAAGAGGGATTTTTCAAAATATCTGTAAAACTGTGGAGTCATAGAATGGTTATTTGGGACCCATGAAGCCAAGGTTGTGACCCAGAGGTGGCACCAGAATGAGTTCTCCTCGCGTCAGCACCAGTCCTTTCATCTCCTTTCCCCAAGTTCCAGGAGTTCAACTCTCCACTCACTTGCGCACACCTTGCAGCCCAAGGCTGGGACCTGGTAGTTCTTCTAGGCATTTCTTTCTTCCACCATTCAATCAGATCCTGCAACTTATCAATGCTACAGGAATCTGTCCTCTCCTGTGGTGACCAGCCACTAGAGGACAGAGCACATCCTGGGCCTTGGCAAACACAGCCCTGTGTGTGTTCCCAGGTTGGACAGGAGGCCGTGTAGGTCCCTGGGCCCTGGCTCTCCTCCCTGTGCCGTTTCCTTTGGGAGTTATTTTCTTGTTAGCCTAAGTCATTCGTTTTTCTTGACAGACTCTTCACCTTTGGGACTTAAGCGGTCCACCGTTCTTTTGTAGACCCATTTCCATCTCCTGAATTATTTTTGACCTTACAAATTACACTGGGGGATCTTCCTAGGTAGGTAAAGGAAATAATCAAAACAAACAAACAAATAGACAAACAAAAAAACCTAAAACCTGGGCCCCAATAGACCGAAGTAAAAAGGGTGAATTAAAATGATAAAACAAAGAGGAGTGCTTCCACACTCTCTCTCCTGTTCTCTGGTGCTGCCTCTTTCTTGGTCTCTTTCCCATTCATCTCCTTTCTCCATCTACTTTCAAATCGCTGATTGAAAAAATAAATAAATTTCCCATTAACATGATTGAAACATCTTTTTGCCAAGTAAACTTCACCTGTTTGCTTTATTCCATTTTCCCACAGTATTTCCCAGTTCTTAAACTTTATTGAATAGGCCCACTTCACAGGCCATGGTTGGGATTTATTTTTACCTGGATCAGAAATTGGGGGGTGCAGACTGAGTACGTAGCACAGTGGTGATAACGCTTGCATAGCATTTGTGAGGCCCAGGGTCGAATTCCCAGCACCATAATAAAAAAGAAAGAATTGGTAGTTTCCTCCATGATCTACTTGAGGGATTAAAGCTTTAATAAGTTAATAAATACCAAGTTCTCTTTTATTTAAAAGTTAAGTTTCAATGGTGTATATTAGAATCATTTCTAGGGCTGCTGTTCATGGTTGTGTGAGTTATGTACTGTGCAATCCCACTTAAATAAAACATCGTCTTTGTTAATACAGAGATTACAGTCTTGGAGGAGACTGTATTACCAATGACCTTTCTGGATATTTCAGACTCCTCAAGTTCAGCTCTCGACTCACTTGCCCACACCTTGCAACCGAAGGCTGGGACCAGGTAGTTTTTCTAGGCATTTCTTTTACCACTCAATCAGTTCCTGCAACTTATTGAGGCCCACAGGAATCTGTCCTCTCTGTCTTGCCACAGCCCATGTGCTTATCCGGTTTATGCACTGTGTGTGGGCCCCTGGGCAGGGGGATGAAGAGGGCTGAAGACCACTACTAAGCCCTGCCCCTGGGTAGATGGAAAGGTAATCTCTATTTTCACAAATGGTCTCTTTTTAAAGCTGTGTGCCTTTGCGTTGCTCATAGAAGTTCCTCAACATTGACTGAACAGAGCGGTAACTTGGTGGCTTCTAATGGATACATTGGTTCTTAACGAGTAGCAGCTAATTTGTTTTTGGTTTGGTTCATTACATTCTAACTATTCTCCCTGCTTACTTCTTGCTTCCAATCCAACGTTCCACACAGGTAGTCAGGGTGATATTTATAATGCTCAAAAACGATAATTGTGTGACTTGACTAAAATATTTCTTTTGTGTCTCATTACCCTCAGAACAAAATAAAACTTGCTTTGCAAGTATATAACACAAACCTTTATATGGTGTCAGTTCCAATGCAATTTGAACTCTCTTTTATACCCAGCTGTCCAGTCTTGTGGCTCTCCTTGAAGTCTTTTTCTGAGAACTCCATGTTGTCTGTGCCTCTTTCCTTTTATAGTTTATTCTACCTGCATCTTGAAGAGTTTATGTTTTATTCACATAGCTCATTTATCTTTTAAGATATTATTTACAAATGGATTTATCCCTAGCATTATCTTGCACTGTAGCTGAACTCCTATGCCCTCTTTGGAACATCCTGAGTGCTCAAGAAATGTATATTAAATTAGCACACTGACTCTATGTTAGAAATGTTAGAAAACCTACTCTTGCTTCTTCGGAGATCCTTCCACAGAAAGAAGGTCACATCATTGTTCCAATGGAAACAATTGTGAGACAAACTACCAGACTAACCAAATGACAGTCTTTGGTGATTATGTGCAAGGTGGGTACAGGCAAGGATAGACTCCCCAGCAGACTGGCTGAATATTTGCTTAGAGAACTAGGAAGTAAGGAACACAAATAAATGGAGCAAAATATGGTTTTTTTTGATGTTTCAGGAAATGAATTTCATTATTATCATGGTAAGATTCTAAAATTGTTGAAATTGCTTTTTGTTACTTTAGGGTTTAGATAACTAAAAAAAAAAAATACTGTGTTTGGTAGGAAATGTGGTGGGTGGTTGTGGGATGGGAAGTATAATCTTTTTAGCCTCAGAGTTTCTAAAAATCTTTATCCAGTCCTGGGAGAGTACTGCATCAAATATTTGTTAGGGTTTAATTTCCTGGCTTCCAACTATCTTCTGTCAGTGTCTGAGGTCATAGGGCAGGGCAGGGCAGATTTCATGCTTCTAGAATGATTTCTAAAGAAGGTAGAGCTTGAGAGGACAGGCAGTACATTTCCTTCCATTAAGGCAGAAATTTTGCTTTAAGCTTTGGGATTTGCTGGTGACTGTTGGACACTAAGTGATTGGTGGGGACGAAAAAGGACTCCCATCTGGTTACTTCCTTTCAGCTATACTTGCTATCTGGAGGTCAATATGATGGGCCTTCTTCCCACACATCCCTCTGTCAGCAAGTTTCTCCATCCTAACTTCCTTCCGTTACTCAAGACTGCCCTGGAGTCACCTTTTAACCTGATTTTACCTTTGGTAAAGCATTTCATGGGTGGCCTTACCGGAAGATTTATTAAGGCCCAGAAGTCTCTAGCCTTCATTGAATGGATTTCTGTTACTTGAAAAAAGGAAAAGTCTGAATTAAGACAAATTGTGAGATCAGAAGAAAATAACAGGGAGAGTTTCCAGACTGAATCATGACATAAATAAAAAATGGAGATGTTTAACTTACGAGAACAGAGGAGAATTTAACCACACAGACAGAAGGAGAACAGGGAGAGACAGCTTGTTAAATTCAATCATCTGCTCTTTATCAACTTGAGTATCTTCATCTTGCCTTTTATTGACAGAGATGTTTCTCCGGTGAAGTCATTTCAGTGACTAAGAGAAGTGGGTGATTGTCCCCACTGGCCTTATCTGGGAGGTGCCCCTCTGGGTCACCATTGTTTGCACCACTTTGTTGGAGTGATGCAAGAATCCAGCAGGAGCCTTAACAGTGCTGGCCCCGGGGCCTTGTTCTAGACAGTATTTCTTTTTAGGCCAAGGTGTGGCACGTTGCCCACACTGCTTTATACCCTCTACCAAATGAAACCTTCCTTAAGTGTTACTACATGTTAATAAACAGAGTCAGTGAAACTCACTTTAAAACAATGATGGGTTTATGAAAGAAACCTTTTGAAAGAAGAATATTTTCCCCTGTGGGCTAAAGCTTAAGCAGAAAAACAAAGAACTCTTTCAAGGACTTAAAACATGATGGAGGAGGAATTCTGACTTTGTAACTATAAAAATAATGATACCTTTAGCTCCGACCTGTCTTGCTCCAGGGATTTGTAAATACATGTTGTAGGCACAGGTGGAGCCCTTCCAACCTTGTACCCCGGTGCTGAAGTGGGAGTGACACTCACCTCACTTGTGTCCTGAGAAACTGAGGCATCAAAATCTAAGCTGATTGTCCGGTGCCACCAAGAACTGACGGCTTCTGTGCTGCAGGAAATCCTCTGCCATCAGGACTAGTAGCCTTCTGCTCCTTTATCTTCTTTTCTCTTTCCTCTCCTCCCACTTTTTGTTCTGTTGGTTGGTAGCTCTTGCCAATGAGTTGGGCCAGTGTCTGTGAGTGTCCAGGAGGCAAAGGGTCTTCCCCTTACATCAACCAGCTTTGCATCAGTGAGCTTGTGCCATTTGTTGTTATTCCAATGGACACTATTAGCAAAACTCACTTGAAAATAATATCCTTCCATGTGTGTTTTTTTTTTTTTTTTTTTTTTGGTGAGGTGGGTAGGTACCAGGCATTGAACTCAGGGGCACATAACCACTGAGCCACCTCCCCAGCCCTATTTTGTATTTTATTTAGAGACAGGGTCTCACTGAGTTGCTTAGCGCCTTGCTGTTGCTGAGGCTGGCTTTGAAATAGCAATCCTCTAGCCTCAGCCTCCTGAGCCCTTGGGGTTACAGGTGTACACCGCTGCGCCCGTCTCTTCCATGCCCTTCTATTTCTATAAGTACTCTTCTAAAATTTGAAAATTTACATTTAAAAAAATCTCCAGTGTTTGGCATTTTTCTAAAGAGATGGTGTCTAAATAGTTCTCCCTATACTTAGTCACTTTGCTGTAAAAATGTGCATTTGTTCACTTATTAATTTTTTTCCTGTTGATTGTTTCTTTGAACTTTCTTTTGGCATTGTAGAGAATGTTGTAGAAGAGATAAAACAAAACAAAACAAAAAACAACAACAACAACACAACAACCTTTTTTTCTAAGATTTTTCTTAAGATTTTAAAACCTTTAAATCTTTAAGATTTAAAATAATTAAAATTTCTTAAGGTTAAAAAATCTAATTCTTTAAGTTTGAAAAAAAAGCTATTTAAGGATTGAAATCTTCTGATTAGTTAATTTTTCCCAATTGAAAAATTTTAAGGAGACTGGGGTTGTGGCTCAGTGGTAGAGGCTTGCCTAGCACATGTGAGGCACTGGGTTCAATCCTTGGCACCACATAAAAAACAAATAAAATAAAGGCATTGTGTCCATCTACAACTAATTTTTTTTTAATTAAGAAAAATTTTAAGTAGTTTTAATGGAAATAAGTGTCATTTTAAGTAGGTAGTCTAATACTATTTTGAAATATAGTAATATGCTTTCTTTTAGGCACATTCCTATAGAAAACCTCCTTAAATTCAACCAAGCACCCCACTGCCTTGGGAAGATTAAGTTTTAGATTTGCTTAAGAGTAAGAAAGAATCAGTGTTGACAAGACAGAGAAGAACCAAAAATAAGTCCCTGAGACAACAGTTGTAAAAATTAAAGCTTCCGATCTGAGAAAACAACTTGAGTGTATTTTTGAAAGATTTTGTAAACAAGAATCAAATCAGAAAACATGTTCACACAAAGACTTGAACACAAATATCCATAGCAGTACTGTTTTAGCTAAAGGAAGAAACAAAAAAGATCATTAACAGATTAATGGAGAAACAAAATGTGGTAGGTCCATACAATAGAATGTTACTTAGCTATGAAAAAGAATAAAGCACTGACCCAGGTTACAACATGAGTGGAACTTGAAATCATTACGCTAAGGGAAAGAAGCTAGACACAGAAGGTCAAGATTATATACTTCTCTTTAAATGAAATGTCCAGAATAGGTCAATCTTCAGATAAAGTACAGATTTTACTTTGCCATGGGCTTTGGGGAGGTGGGTACGGGGAATGAGAAAGGCATTTCTGTAGGGAAGAAGAAAAGGTTCTAGAAATAATGGAAATGGTTGTCCAATGATATGAATATACTGAAAACCCACTAAATTGTACACTTTAAAAGGGCATTATGTAAAATTGTGGATGTGTAACCGACGTGATTCTGCAATCTGCATTTGGGGTAAAAATTGGGAGTTCATAACCCACTTGAATCTAATGTATGAAATATGATATGTCAAGAGCTTTGTAATGTTGTGAACAACCAATAAAAAAAATAAAATAAAACGGTGGATTTTTATTGCATATAACCTATATTTCAATGATAATAATAAAAACGACGACAACAACAACAAAAACAGCAAAAATCACAACAAATTTGAAAAGAGAATAGATGAAGAGTTAGGTGGGGGGCCTCAATGGCCTCCTGGCCCTGGAGGATGCATGTTCTGCACCCTTGGAGCGAGGGTTGCTCCTCTCTTTGCTGCAGTGGAGAGCTCATTCCTTGGAGAGGCCTGAGTCACTCATGAGTCTCACTTGTGTCTTACTGCAGGAAAGTCTCTTGCTATTCTTCAAGGCTTTTCTCAGTGTGGCCAACAACTATGCCTCAACCTTTCAAAGACCTGGACATGTGGCAGTGACCACCTTTAAATTAGAAACATGAAAGGAACAAAATAAAGTGTGTAGGTCTGTAAACACCCAGAGAAGATGGAAGGAGCATGGGAAGGAAAGTCCTAAGTGTTAGAGGGGCCTAATGTTCTCTGCTTCATATCTGCTCTCTCCTCTGAGGCGTGGAGCATGATGAATCTTATGCCCAGGCTGTGACTGTAACTGACGTCTGCTGGAGACCGTTCTCCTGACAAGGTGCCACTCCTGTGGATGGCTATGGGGATACTCCATGATAAGGGCTCTTGGCTTTTCCCTTCTTCGCCAACTGCTCTGTTACTGGTTCTCTGAGACCATTAGCCCTTTGACCTTAGCCTTCAAACTTTGCAGTTGTGTGGTCTAGTGGAAGAGGATGGGATTAGGAAGCAGAAACATTGATTGTAAAATCCCGTGACCGAGACTGCAGCCACCCAATCGCAGTGGTGCTTTAAATTATTGATTTCTCCCACCTTTGAGGTCCACCAGGCGACCAGCACGCTGGTTTCATTAAAGAGGTTCGTGGCATAGAAGTTAACTAGTGAGATCAAAATAAAACACACAGACTCAATCACCTTTTTCTATGGCCAGGTCTGAGACGGCTCTCACCTCTCTGGCTTTCACCTCGAACCACCCGGTAGGGCAGCAAGGCTTACTCAGGGCTAGCAGGAGGGAGAGAGAGAGAGGGCATGCCAGGGAGTGGCTTTTTATTGGGGAACAAGAAATTCAGGGGAAAATTCCATCCAATGAAGGTCGAGGGGGGCAGCATTCCAAGGTCAGGGTCAGTGATTGGTCTCAGGGTCAGTGGTCAGTCACACCCCCACATGGACAGACTCTCGAACCTGGAGAGGGTGGGGATAGCTCCGACACAGTTTGGCCAGAATGCCTCACACCCAATCTGGGAGGTGCCCAATCACGTGCGAGAATGGCTTCCCACATTGAGGTATCTCAGAGACCTGGGTAACTCCAGTGCCCAGGCAGACAGCTCCTTGGGCTGCTGGTAGGCTTGTCCAGGGTACCTCAGACTGCAGATCTAGTCCAACGAGGCCACCAAATCTCAGTGATGGGCACAGTCATCTACATCAGCATCCATGGCTCCTGAACACATTGCCACCAGGACATCCTCAGCAAGTAGGGATAGGCAGAATCATGCCTGCTGTGTCAAGTGGCTGATGGCCTGCAGGAGGGGAGGGGTCATGTTTCCAGTATCCAGAAATCTGCCCAAGTGAGGGTGGTATGGAGTGGGGATTCTAGGTAGGGAATCCAGAGGGCACCAGTCCAAGTGGTCCTCCAAAATAGCTCTCCTCATGTGTGTGATACTTCTGTCCTATTTTGGCTGATGGGCCATCTTAATAGGAGTCAAGTTCACTGTAAGATGATTCATCTAACAGATGTACCTTTTAAAAAATGAAAACTCCCTCTTTATCTGAAAATTCTATTAGATTCAAAGTCAATTTGCATTATTTGGATGACATTTAATACTATACTTGCCCTTGAGAGAAAGGAAGGACTGTACCAGGGGATGTAACTCAGTGGTATAGAGCTAGAGAATGAGCTTAGCTTGGGTTTGGCCCTGGGTTCAACCCCCAGCATTACAAATCAATCAATCATTCAATTAATCAATGAAAAAACCCTCTACCCAATCATTGATTATTTCTGTGTGCCCTAATGTTGAAAGTGATGTGAGGAGAGAGAAAGTTCCAAGTTCCTGATCCTTAGTTTTCTCATCTGCAAAATAAATGTAACAATTCAGAACTGATTTAGGCTAAACCTCAAGGGTGACTCTGTTTTCCCTGCCATGCCCTAAAATAATTAGTAGTTCTCTTTATAAGATATAAATAAAGGTTTAGAAATCCAAGAGAAAACATCCTGTGGAACGTTTTTTCCCCCAACAAAGTCCCTTTTTTTAATACTCAAGATAAAAGTTAATTAATATTGGACATTGTCCCTAGTGGTTCCAAGCATTCTGCGGGAAGTTTTCTCCCCTCTGTTTCACATGTTGGACCCAAGTGAAAATCTTCTGCCAGCCCCCATACCCAGTCTTGGGAAACCAACTTCAGGTCACCCACAGCTCCAGGTAAAATGCGGGAAGCCATCCGTGAAATGCATGAGGACCTTTCTTGGCATGCCAGCAAGGGGACAGGTCTAGCACTGGGAACTTCCTTTGGCACTCCAACGAGACAGATCCTCCAATTCACGTGACCTTCCCCTCTGCTCTGCTAGAAAGGTCCTGTGCAGCAGCACTGAGACAGGAGTGACCCATTAGGAACTGAGCAGCCTACCTGCCCCCACCTTTAACCTGTTTTGGTGCAGAACTTTCTATCAAAAGCCTCTGATGTTTTCCGATATAATAAAACAGATGCTGCCATTCTGACAGGAGGGAGATGAAATCTTAGAGTGGTTTTGATTTGCATTTCTCTAATTGTTAGAAACTTTGAACATTTTTTAATATATTTGTTGACTGATGTATATCATCTTCTGAGAAGTGTCTGTTCAGGTCCTTGGCCCATTTATTGATGGGTTATTTGTTTTTTTGGTGTTTAATTTTTTGAGTTCTTCATATACCCTAGAATTTAGTGCTCTGATGTGTGAGGGGTAAAAATTTGCTCCCAAGATGTAGGCTCTCTATTCACCTCAGATTGTTTCATTTGCTGAGAAGAAACTTTTTAGTTTGAGTCCATCCCATTTATTGATTCTTGATTTTAATTCTTGTGCCAAGGGAGTCTTATTAAGGAAGTTGGAGCATAATCCCACATGATGGAGATTAGGGCCTACTTTTTCTTCTATTCGATGCAGGGTCTCTGGTTTCATTTCTAAGTCTTTGATCCATTTTGTGCATGGCGAGAGATAGGGGTTTAATTTAATTTTGTTGCATATAGATTTCCAGTTTTCCCGGCACCATTTGTTGAAGAGGCTATCTTTTCTCCAATGCATGTTTTTGGCACCTTTGTCTAATATAAGATAATACAATAAGTGTTGGTGAGGATGTGGGGAAAAAAGGTACACTTATACACTGGAGGGACTGCAGACTGGTGCAGCCAATATGGAAAGCAGTATGGAGATTTTTTGGAAAAATTTGGGATGGAACCACCATTTGACCCAGCTATCCCTCTCCTCAGTCTATAACCAAAGGATTTAAAAATAGCATACTATCAGGACACAGCCACATCAGTGTTTATAGCAGCACAATTCACAATAGCTAAACTGTGGAACCAACCTAGATGTCCTTTAGTAGATAAATGGATTAAAAAAAATGTGGCATATATATACAATGGAATATTACTCAGCAATAAAAGAGAATAAAATTATGGCATTTACAGGTAAATGGATGGAGTTGGAGAAGATAATGCTAAATGAAGTTAGCCAATCCCAAATAACCAAATGCCGAAAGTTTTCTCTTGATATAAGGATGGTGATTTATAGTAGGGTAGGAAGAGGGAGCATGGGAGGAATAGATGAACTCTAGATAGGGCAGAGGGGTGGGAGGGAAAGGAAGGGGGCATGGGGTTAGAAATTATGGTGAAATATGATGGACATTATTATCCAAAGTACATGTAGGAAGACATGAGTTGGTGTGAACATACTTTGTATACAACCAGAGAAATGAAAATCATGCTCTCTATGTGTAATATAAATTGTAATGCATTCTGCTGTCATTAAAAAAAAAAAAAAAAAAAAAAAAAAGCAGATGCAGGCTCCTTTCTTTGTTAGAAGCTGGACCTGACCTGTCTGGTCAGCTTGCCTATCCTACCTCTGCTTTGACAGAGTGTTCTGTGGTTATTTTACTGTTCTATTTTTCTTAGCTTTTATTTCTTAGCCAGTCCATTCCACCAGAGGGGATCCCCATTCCTTCGCCAGCCAGGACTTGGCCGATATTTCGTGATCTGTTTTCTGCTACCTTCCAGGGTGAGCGCCTCCTTCCTTTGTGCTCAAGTTAATCTACCATGCATGATGGGTCCTCCTAGAAACACGTTGCTTTCTCATTCGAGAATCTCCTTAGATGAGCTTGGTAAAGCTCTCAGGACCCAGGACCAAATGCTGCAGCCAGCAGAAACTTTCCACCCCTCCCTTTGTTTTATATAAATTATCACTTGGGAGTGGAATAGCCGGCCCATGCCTTGGGGTATGGTGCATTCTGTGACGTCAAATCCATTCTTTCCAACACAAAAGGAAGATTGTGACAAGGCACAGAGCTAGGAAACCCCGCCCTGAGAGGACACATACACACAGGAGCACTTGGAGACCGCCAATCTTGTTGGGAACATTGCAGGGTTATTATGGGGATCAAATGTGGCCGTCTAAGCATGTGCTGGGAGAGACCTGCCCTTCCCATGTGCCTTAGGACCTTCCTACCATGAACTCAGAGGAGAGAGGCGGTTTTAGACCATAACAAAGAGCATATTTTCCTACTTAAAAATGGCTTTCTTTTTTGAGCAGGATGGCTGCTGTAAGGAACTGTCATCAGATCAGAGAGAAGTGTCACAGACCTCAGGGCACCCATTCTGCAGACGCAGCATGTTGGAAAGGCTTTTCTAAACCACGTTCCCTGGGCTTCAGTCGCTCTAGAGCCATGCAGTAGACTCAGAGAGTCAGCGGTGGGAGCTTGGGGGGAAAGGCTTTCCGTGGAGCCAAAGAGTTTTCAGAAATGTAAGCACAGGCTTGAGGTCTTGAAACCACATACTGACTATCTCCTTGGTCTCTCAGACAACCTGGGATCATTCTTCCAAATGATCTCAGTATAAATAAATATCCAGGGCCAGCAGGGGTGAGTGAGGGTGGGCATGAATTTGGGGACAGCAGGCGATGCTTCCTTGAGCTCTGAGGTTAGGAAAGTAAAGCTTTGATCACTCTCTTGGTACCAGAAACAGAACTGTACGATGAGAGAACAATGAATCGTGTAACTGATTCATCTTTCATAATTGTAAATATCACACTCGGTCCAGTCAGAGAGAGAGAGAGAAAAGTGAAGACAACTGAGAAACAGACGAGGAGGGAAGAGGAACATATGGAGCCCCCCTTCTGTGCTGGACACGGGACCCAGATAACTGTTTCCTGTTTCATTTCATGCTCACCATAGTCCACCAGGAAAGCATCATTATTCTCCTTTTCCAAGAAGGAAACAGAGACCCATGAAGGTTTGCTAGCTGGCTATAATAGATATCCTTGGATGCTAATCCCACCCGATCCCACCTCTCTCTTTTCCCCCACATTATTCTCCACGGCAGAGACTGCAGAAGCTAAAGGGCCCCCTTCTCTGCCTCCCTTCTGGTCAGAGAGGGCCTTGGGACAGTGTTTGTCTGGGAGACAGGTGGAAGGGCGAGGAGAACTTTGGGGGCATTTTGCCATCTCTTCCCTTCCTGCCCTGAAGCTGCCTGCTCATCTCCAACACTGTGATGGTGAGCAGCCTTGTCCTCAGAAGTCCTCGGAGGTGCTGTTCATTGGCCCATGTCCTTTGTTCTGTCTGGCTTGACCTTCACTCCCTCCCCACGTCCCAGCCCTCCTCTGGATCCAGCTCAGCTCTCATGTCTTTTCCATGAAAGATTTTCGACTCCTCCAGAAGCAGGGATTGTTCCCTCTCCCACATTTTCACCTGCCAGCGGCACCTCCTTCACGGTTCTCACTGCCACCTTGCAAGGAAGTTATGGGTCTCTGTGTTTGTTTCTTCTCTGATGTCATTTAAGATCTTCTCGGCAGGAAGGCTGTGCCTATTTATATCCCACAGAAGGGCCTAGTATAGTGCCTGCAATACAGTAGCACTCAGTAAATATTATTACTTAAATAAAATAATCTCAGGCCAGATTTGACTTGGGGGACCACTAGGAAGAGGTCAGGAGAATTTTACCCATTGGTCCTGGCACAGTGAAGCCCACTGAATGCCAGGCCTGTCTCCTTTGAGATTTGGGTTTTATGAGATAATTTACCTTTTCTTCCCCCCAAGCTACTATTTTTAAGATATGATGTGACTTAAAGTTAAAAGTCCACTGCTTTTTTTGATACATGCCACCCTCACCCCATCAAGGCCATCTAACTCTAAAGCCCAGCATGACACACAGATAACACCATTAAGCACGCATGTTTAATTCAGCCAGTACTGAAAGACCTACAGGTGGCTGGTGAGTTAACTGAGCGGGCATGAAGGTATTGTCAGAGAAGGGGCCAAGTCCCCAGGACACACCAAACCCTAAGCACAGCAAGGGTTCATTGCAAAGGAGGAAGATGTGGCTTTTTCTCACAGCAGCAGAACACTGATTTCAATTTATCAAAACTTAAGGAGACAGGCAAGTGTGGGCATCTGAGAACTGGCTGGGGTGACCTCTGTTTTCAATCAGGTCGTGGTTCTGGGTTTGAATGGTTGGTTTGTAAGTCAGAAGTGGGGAATCTCAAAGTGTTCCACAATACCTGTGGCCGCCCCTGAGGCAGAGTGGTTGGGGAAAGCAGCCAATTCATGTCCACCGGCAACTGCTTGGAATTCCTGCCAAGTTGCAGATCTTTGGAGCGTGTCTAGAGACCTGTGGTTCAAAGTACAGTAGTTCTTGCCACATAAATTCACTTATCAAAGTAGCTGGAGAGTGAACTGGAAAATGAATTTCGAGATTCATTTGGGCCAGGCAGTGAATAAGCATGCCGGATTGAGAAAGAGGGAGAGTTGTTGAGAAAGGAAAGGTTATAAGAAAGAAAAGGTTACCCACTGAATGGGCAACCCCCACACCCCGCAAATTTACATGTGGAAGCCTTAACATCTCATGTGACTATATTAAACATACAGCCATTAAGGAGGTGACTAAGTCATAAGGTCGGGGCCCTACTCTGATAAGATTAGTACCCTTATAAGAAGAGGAAGTGTTTGTCTCTGCCTCTATGAGACACCTGGGGCATGGCTGTCTGAAAGCCAGGAAGAGATTACTTGGTCAGGGAGGTTTAAAGGTTTAGAGCAGCATCAAGGGATTCTAGATTATGTTTGGGAGCAATTTTTTTTTTTCCTCCACAAATAGGCTCCAAGAGAAAACATTAAAAAACTTTCAGACCGTTTTCCCTCCACAGCCCCATGCTATACTGCTTTGGAAATATAAACGGTCTTTATTTAAGATCTGTATCTTCTTTCATCTGCAAGTTTGCTTAGGGCACATCTCACACCCCGAAGCAGCAGAGAGCTGATATAGTGCGTGTGTGTGGGGGGTCTTACACAGCAGGTTTTGAAATAATGGTATAACTGTTATGTATTTACTATTTTCTTTAACATGATATACATTTAGAAAACAATAATATCTGTGAATTAAGAGGTCTGGTAGACTAGTTGTTTTTAATTACATGTTAAAATAAATATGTAACTATTAAACAGAGTGAATACTTGCCACCCAAGCTTAACTTGGGATTCTAACACACTTTGGGACATAGTATAAAAGCCTGAAGGAACTTTAGTTGAAAACTCAGATGTGCAATGTTTATAGCAGCTCAAATCACAATAACTAAACTATGGAACCAACCTATGTGCAATTCAACAGATAAATGGATAAAGAAAATGTAATATATATATATATATATATATATATATATATATATATATATATATAATGGAATATTACTCAGCTTTAAAGAAGAATGAAATTATGGTATTTGCTGGTAAATGGATGGAACTAGAAAATATCATGTTAAGTGAAATAAGCCAATCTCAAAGGACAAATGTTTTTTCTGATATGCATATGCTAATTCACACTAAGGGGGAGGGGCTAGGGAAGAACAGAGGTACTTTGGATTAGGCAGAGAGGAGTGAAGGAAGGGGAAGGGGTATGGGGGTAGAAATGATAGTAGAATGAATCAGACATTATTATCCTATGTTTGTATATGATTCATGACTGGTGTAACTCTACATCATGTACAGCCAGAAGGATGAGAAGTTATACTTCATCTATGTATGATGTGATAAAATGCATCCTATTGTCATGAATAACTAGAACAAATTTTAAAAAGAGAAAAAAAGAAAAAAAAAAACCCGGATGGGTAAAGCTGCTATGTACAGAATGTCATTTCTGGGTGTTTGTGATGACCCCATGAGAAAGTCCTAACTATTCATTTGACTTTATGTTAACAGCAACAATGAAGCGTTACATTTGTGATTTCCTCTGAAGTTCAAAGGAGTTTCAACTATGGGCACATTTTCTTTTTATATTACAATGGACTTGATTAAATGCCTTGTTTCTTCCATGCAATTTCAGTTTAGGGTCCATTTTCTCATATCCATCATTTATTAATGTTTTGCATTACTTTTCTCATCTAGAAATAGACATGGTACAGTGATTGACTTTCTAACTATCCCAAAGGAATTCTCTGCTGAATTCTTTAGATGATCTTGTCTTCCTTACTTGTTATAGGTAACTGGTTGCCAGCTAGCTCCAAATCCTCACAGGCTGCATCCTTTACATCTCCTGGTGGGCTGAAGGTCAGTTCCACACTTAAACACCTCTGGTCAGACTTTTTGCATATGAAAAAGCCTCTCAACACTTGATTTAGTTTATTTTCACCTGAGCAGTTCTAAGCTGCTTATTTCCCATATAAACCTAAGTACTTTCTTTCATGCTCATTGACTCCTGTTGTTCATACTTTCCAGTGTCCTTTGCTCGGTCCCATGTGTCCTAATTCATCCCAGTCTGTAAAGGATCCATGGTCACCATCACATCTTCTGTAATCCCTGAGTCTAAACATCGTTTCATGTCCCACAACGCCATCTCACTTGGTACCTCTCATGGCTTTGATTGCACACCCGCACTGTCCTCATGCATGGAACTCTCTGTGTATACACGTGTAAATAAGGGGTACAAGGCTTGTTTTCTCTGATGTAAGAAAGCCTTTGGGGAAAGGCTTATGTGAGAGCGGCAACTAAATTATGGGTCTTGAATTGTCAGCGACAGAGGTGATCCCTCTCTTAGGAGCTCTGAGTGTGAAGGTGTGAGACTGCCCAGTTGCTATGGTGACACCCTGTTCAATAGGAGATTCTTTGCCAGCTACAGAGCTATTCAGTTCTTGACCTTGAGGTTCAGACACCAGCTGCTGGGGATGGGGTTGAAAGTTATGGGTGCAAGCTGGTAATAATAATTGGGCTGGTCATACTCAGGATCTTGATTCGGCTTACTTGGGAGAAACTTTCTCACAATAAATCCTTTTGATGTTTCCACCTATATAATAAATGTGCTGAGCTTGTTATGGTTCATCACCTCCCTACCAAGGAGTAGCCGACATCCAAGACCCAGCTTTTTCTCTTTTTGTGTGTCTGTTTGGCTTTTCTCCATTCCCTCACTGCCGGGTCCAGGAACCTGAATTATCGGCTGTGCAGGTCATGACAGGCTTGAATGTATATGAACCTCCTCTAGAAATGCCTAGCACACTAGTGTGGCATATAGCAGCATTCAGCAAGTTTTCTTTAATAAACAAGTGAACACCCGAGTGTCCTAAGTGATTTTCTGTGTTTTAGAAGAGCATTTGAGATCTATCCACTATATAGATGCAATACCTTTTAAATACAAATAAATTAAAACAACTTTATGTGAATGAGCTAGGTTTGGGGCCAGCCTTTGGAATTTTGAAAATTTCAGCCATAGAAATTGTTACAGAAAGGGCTATAGCAATTCTAGGCTCTGTGTCCTGTTTTGGAGTCTCTCAGACTTGCCTAAAGCCACAATCCTTAGCGTCAAGTCCCTGGTCCAACATCAGTATTTCCTGGAAATAGTTAGAATGCAAATTCTCAGGCTCCATCCAAGAGCTACTACATCAAAAAGTCTGAAGGTGGAGTCCAGCAACCTGCATTTCCACTGCTGCCCAGATGGTTCTGATGCACACCCAGGTGTGAGGACCACTGGCTGAGAGGAAGTCCCAGGAGGGCCTGTTCAGCCCTCTCTGGGAGTGACTGATTCAATGACTCAGCAACATTTTTAGGGCCCGGCCTCCCTCCCATTTCTTGGCTCCACCATCCTGAGCATTTTGACCTCTCTTGCCTCAGCTACCAAATAGGGCTTTTACAATTACCGAACAAGCTCTCAACAGGCATTCCAGTAAGAGGGGCTCACGGCTTGGCTGGTAGTAACACTTGCTCATTCTCAGTGTGTCAATCAACTGATGACAAATTAGGAGCCTGCCTTTGCCCTCCCATCCTCATTTGGTTCATTTCGAGAAGCCGTTGCTCACAACAGCTTGACTCATGAACGATGGTGCATACATCGGAGCACAGAGTGCTGCAGTGGAGAGGCTGATGGGAGAGGCCACAGGGCTCTCAGCTCCCTATCCGTTGACTAGGGAAGGCTATGTAGGACTAATGCCCCGGGTTAAAGAAATGTTCCTTGACTCCTGTTGGCCTGGATGCCCTGTCTTCCTATTTCCCCTGTTTGTCAAATGCGATGACATCCGAGAGCTGGTTTACAGTACCTGATGCGGGTTCACTTGTGGAAGATGCACTTCTCCTTTCTTGATGCTGGCAGGTCCCCCGCTTGGGTACAGTGTCTGCTCTCCTCCATGTCAGTCTGGTCTGCCAAAGCTATTCATGGTGGTTTTATTTGCTCAACAGTGACTCATGGAGGACAGGGCTGGTGATGAAGTTCTTTCCACTACACTGTGAAGGTTAGTCTGCTGGTGGGTTTCTGAGAAAGTTCTTCATTTTTAGCAAGAGATGCTGAAAATGGCATCTGGACTTTGGTGTGTGAGGATGTGGTACTTGGAGAGAAGCAACTTTCTGGGCACCACAAGGGCATCTCAGGCCAACACACCCAGGGTGGCAGAGCCAATAACAGGAGGGAGGCTGGGCCCTGATGGTGTTGCTGAGTCATTGAATCAATTACTCCCAGTGCTGCCTGTATCAGGACTTTTGTTACAGGAGACAGTCAACGCCCTTCTGCCTAGAATTCATTAAATATTAAGTGTTTATCATTGCTGTTCGGATCCCTTTCATTTCTCTTGAAAAATGAAAGGGACCGATGTGATGACGCTAAATTTCTTCCAATCCTAATAATTGATGATTCTTTGCTCAAAGTGTCTGTTCATGTGTGCGTTTGTGGGGGCAGGGTGTGTTCAAGATGAGCCAAGAATTAGCAGGAATGGGATCTGGAAGGGCAAGTAGTGCTTGAGTTAGGGTCAAGTTTGTCTCAGCCCAGGAGGTAGTATCATAGTTGCAGCCGTGGGGTTAATAGCATGAATTCCTAGGGAAGAGCTGAAGCTTGATTCCCAGGGCCCAGCAACATCAGGAGTCCACAGGAACAGCCAGACATTGACCATAAGAGCTAAGAACTAGCTGGGCATGGTGGTGCACACCTACAATTTTAGCAACTGTGGAGGCTAAGGCAGGAGGACTTCAAGTTCAAAGCCAGCCTCAGCAATTTAGCAAGGCCCTAAGAAATTTAATGAGATTCTGTCTTGAAATAAAATTTTAAAAAGGGCTGGGGATCTGGCTCAGTGGTTGAGTGCCCCTGGGTTCAATACCAGGTACCAAAAATAAAAAAAACGAATACTTCCCCCACCCCCTAAGAACTGGGTATAGGCAAGACAGGAAAATTGTGACAAATCATTTGTTTACCAGCCATCAGAGCTCATGTATGTGTTTAGCAAAGGGTCCTCTCATGGTACTAAGCATGGATGCTACGTTAGCATGGAGAATTAAAGGGCCCGCGGTCTCCTCAGGGGCATTACCAGGATTCTTTGTGGTCCAGATTTACTGAATTCCCTCTCTGGCCAGGTATCCTGCTGTTTCAGACTCTGCTAACCTCATGCAGCACCTTTTCTTTCTCTTTCAGCTGCATCTTTACTGATAATTTTCCATGCTCACACATTTCAGACTCACTCATTATTGAATAAATATAAGCTCAATTTCTAAACTTTTTAGGTATTCTGACTTTTGGAAAACAGATGTAAATTAGCTACAAAATGTTTAAAAGGAAGGAGGAAGGAAGTAATTCAGGAGAGGGAGGAAGGGAGGGAGGGAAAGAAAGGGACATTTTACATTGCTTTCCATCATTTTTGAGTCAACACTGCCACCTAGTGGTAAAGTAATTCATTAATTTTTTAATTGAATTGGCTATTTCATGTCTAGGATTTTCAAGTGGTAAATTTTGAGCAAGAAGAGACTTTAATAATGATTCATTTAAAATGTATTATTTTGAACATGAGGAAATTAGGTCGTTAAGTCATATGACAACCAGAGTCTTTAAAGGCCCATACAACTAATCACTGTGTTAACAGTTTATGGTTCCTGATCTACAAACCACTTTTTTTTCTTTCTTTACTATTCTAGAAATTCACAACTATTAACTCTTAAGATTTTGTTTGCCCACTCACATATTCTCCCTTAAGTTTTAAAGAAATTCTTATCCAATTTAGCTATTTCCTAAAGGAAATTGAGAAATGAAACAAACAAACAAGCAAACAAAACAAAAAAACAAACAAAAAAACCAATTAACAAAACCGGTTTCAAGCGAACCAAAATTATATTACCTCTTCCAGTTTTAACATTGTTTGATTTGCCTCTTTTTCTAAGTCTTTCTCAATGGCTTATAAGTCTATGTGCATTTCTTTCTCTCTTGTGTATGTTTAAATATGATAAAAATTTTTTGATACATTCTGTACCAATATTTGTTCACCTTTGGGCAGGACTGGGTGGAGCCAGAGATTCTAAATTTTCATTAAGCTTTCCAAAGACACTAAAGCTGCTGCTTGCAGATCATAGAGCTTTATTGAACAATGACTGCATTCTTAATAACCCCAAATCTTTCTTTAGAATGGATCAGAAAGCTGGGTTCTTTCTGGGCAGATGTGATACATAAAGGAAAATTCATTTGTCTTAAGGGGCATTTTGACAGAAGTGGCTAATTCTCCTTTTGGCCACAGTGGGGTCATGCCAGCAAAAGAAAAGGCTGCTGCCTGCAGTGCTTAACACGACAAGGTCAGGGAGCTTCCCTGCACTCCATGACGACCCCTGGCTCTCAGGGGAGTCTGTGGTAATCGTGACTGGTGAGTGTCCTCCCAGGGGTGGTGCTCAGATCCACAGTTGTGTTAAAGTTCTGAGTTTGGTTGCATATTAGAATAACCAGGGAGCTTAAAAACACTCCCAGGTCCCTGTCTTGTCCCTAGAGTTTAAAAGCTCCCCAGGTGATTCTAATGTGTACTGAGTCTGAGAATCACTGTGAGTCCAAAGGCATGTAACAGACTACAGGATGCCAGCCTGTCCCTCCTCTCCTGCCTGCTGACCAGTTCAGTCTGACACGGGGCTGGAGAAGGGAGTCAGTTCTAACGTGCCCTGGATATTGATCATCCTCTCAGTGCCCCACCTAGCTACGTGACAACAGGATGGGCATGCCTTTTGAAGCAAGTCCAGTCCCTTCTCGGGGTCCCCAGGGCTTGGTGCACAGCATGACGTGTTTCAGGTCACACCCCCAGCTCTCCTCCAGGTCAGCTGAGGCCATGTGATAAGGCTGCTTCAGCCTGAGGAGGGAGAGCTCTGGCTTTTGTAAGGTCATAGCCTGGATCCAGTTCACTCCCCAGGAGTTACAGTATGAATCAGATGATCTGATTGTCCTCATGAGGCCTGTAGAATCAGAAATGTGATCCAAGTTTTTCCTTTAGAACTTTTTAAATGGGATCCTGGGAGCTCTGATCTAGCCCTGAAATGACTTTTGATTTTGAAAGGAACTTCGCTAGGACTAATTTTTAAAAGTTGCTTCTGCCACTTCTCTCTAAAGTTTTGGGATCTCTAGGCTATAAATGGTAATAAGAGAATATGATAAAAATTCCAGTTAGAGACGGGATTGATAATGTGCAATTGTGGCTAAAGAGCTAAAGAAAAATGCCTTATTCTCTGATGTTATCTTTTTCCACTTAGATATTTACTGGGGAGGGAGAGATGGAGGGAAGGAGGGAGAGAAAAAGATAAAGAGAGAAAGTAAGTTAGGGTTGTAGATAGAATATTGTTCTCTTATCATTTTGACCCTTCTCTATACTTGGCCCTGTTCATCAAACCTCCCTGAAACTGTTTCCTTTCTGCCTTTATGGCAGCATTTCCTCTTGGATTTCCTTCAGCTGCCCTCAGATGGTGTCCTATTCCCTCTGGATGTGGAAGGCCCTCCCCTGGGGTTGAGGCTGCTCTACAGGCCTCACCTCCTGCTGCTCATCACTTTGCAGATGGCTCCAACACCCCTGTGCACAGCCCTGGTTTTCCTTCTGAGCATGGCACCCAGGAGACATACAAGTGATAGATCTCATGATTCTGAGGGAGGGGGTGAGGAAGGGATACATAAACGCCCCAATTCCCACGGACACCCAAAGAAAAGGTGTTCCTCTTTTCTTTAGCTCCATTGCCACTATTTTAAGTCAGCTCTTCTCTGCCCCCAACCTGCATACCAGCATGGAGCTCTGAGAAGGGTCCCTGGCCCCAGTCATGTCCCTTCAGTCCTTCCTTCTTCCCCAGTGATAGACCTTTTTCAGTCACTGGATCCCCAGAGTTGTTCCTCGCCAACTTCCCGAGCTGCCACCATGAAGGGTAAACACCCAGACACAGGACATGAGGGCTGCGGTGATTTGTCCCTTATTTCAGTCTTGAGCCTTATTTCTCTCTAAAGCAATGATACTGCCTCCATCTCCCTATCGTGCTTAGCAATCCTCTGCATGAACCACTTCCTTTTTCCTTCCAGGGTTTACATGCTCTTGGAAGAGACTTCTATTCTTTTGCCTGATAAACTCAGTCTCATCATTCTAGGGACACTTCAAACTCCAAAGTCTGTTAAATAACCCTTCTGCCCTCATTGCCTACCTCTTTAAAAGGACTTAGCTCATCCAGTTTGGCTTACTTTGCTCATCCACCTCCAACTTATCACAGAAACTTCATCATACAATTTATAAGAAGATCCTAAAAATAAATGTAATATAAATTTTTACTATTTCCAGTTTCAAGATTGTTCTAGAAATAAAAATAGTATTTATCAAATATTAGTTACTATTCCAAATACTTTATATATATATTAACTCTTTTAAACCTCATTGCAGCTCCTTAGAGCTGGGCGCATTATCCCCATTTCATAGATGAGAAAACTGGGAGCAGATGGATCCAATAAATTCCCAAGGTCACACATCAAGCCAAGGCTGATGGGCTCCTGAATTCATGCTCAAAACCTTGATGCCTCACTACTTTTTTTTTTTATAGTATCAGAACAATTTTGTGTTTTGTTTAAAAAAAGAATTCTTTGAAAATGTTGCAGAAAACCACATGCAAGTCATACAGAGAGCAAATTTATTTATTTAGAATCCTCTTCATGTTTTCATTGCCAACAATTATGACTTCCCTCTCAAAAGAAAAATTTCTCTGGGATGGGAGGGGGTGGAGAAGAGAAGATTTCTGTTGGTTCTATAGCAGTGGAAAAATGGCCTATTAGCAATTTGGGAATGTGGGAAAAATGGTGGAAGGATGGCAGTGACAGAGGGTCCCTTTCATCCTAAAGACATCTTGGAACTGTGTGAGATCCTGGAACTATGTCACTGATTCATATTGGTTTCTGTGGACAGGGAACCCCAATAACTGAATTAAATTTTCTACCAATATGGTCTAATAGGAGCTTGTGAAGGAGTTAAATGACTTACAGGAAATAAACAGTTGCACAATTTCTGGCACACACAGTTCAGGTTTCGAAGTTATTTTAACACCCTCCCTCCATCCTTTAGAGAGTTGTTTTTCTCTAAATATGTCCACTTTCTCTACAACTGTTCATTGCAAAAATGTTGCTAATTGAGGAGAACTTTGAATCTGTTCTAGTCTCAAAGTAAGCAAAGTTATCCCGGAACAGCAATTTTCATCTGACTTTCATCTGACTTCTAGTCTTAGAATGAGAGGGGAAGAAGGTTATGAACATGTATTTGTCAACAAAAATACCAGGTAAGCGTAATCAGAACTGTTTAAAGGAACCCAATTTAGACAGATTTAGTTTGTCTCTTGAAAACCTCCTGAAGTCCAAGAATTACAAGAGGCTTTTGGTAAAGAGTGGATCTCAGGTGAAATCAAAACTCTTTGGTTGTGGTTGTCTGTGTTTAGCAGTAAAATTTTACTGTGTTCGTTTTAACTAGAGTAAACATCTCTTTTAAGAAGTTTGAAAGTGTGTCATGCACTCCATAGTCACTATTTAAATAGTCACTGTGCCCCTGACTGAGACTCTAAAACCGTGATTGAAGTATCTGGCAGAAAGCCAGTAGGTCTGAGATGGTAACTGTGGGCTGAGTCAGATGCTTGTCACTTCACTATGGTCATCTATGCTCTTTAGCCTGAGTTTCCAGCTCTCTATAATTAAGAGGGAATTCCTATTAATACTTCAGGGTCGGATTTGTCCAATGTTTTATTTTGTAAGCATATTTTTAGCCTCAATGAGAGTTTTCCATGTCTATTTGTTCAACAAACAAATGAATGTTTCAAAAATACAACAAACATGTACTGAATGCTAAAGTGGGCCACTTATGAATGACATAAAGATAAATAAGATGGGGTTCCCATCCTCTAAGAACTTTAGACTGTGGTGGCAGAGACAGGAAGGTCCACTGGCAACTCCTGGTCATGAGGGAGACAGACACTGCTGGTTCTGTGCCCAACAGCCACTCTTTCCATCTTCCTAATATGGCTAATATGGCCATGGGAGCGGGGGAGAGAAAGAGAGAGAGAAAGAGAGGGCGAGAGAAAAGGAAGAACAAAAATGAAATAGAACAAAAAACTGCCACAATATTATTTTAAAAAGTCAGGGTCCACTCAGGATGAATCGTTACAAGTTTAAGCCAATCATGTAATTCCATTCCCCTCCGCCATGATTGGTTGATTGGTTGGAATGGCCATGGGATCATTCCTGGCCAAAGAGACAAAAGTTAGAACTTCTGGGGGAATTCCTGGAACAGATTCCTCTGTAACGGAAAATGAAGGCTGAGTGGGTGGAATGCCTCTCCTCTTCCTGCCTTTGTGGTGACGATGGCAGGAGTGGAGGGGCAGCATTTCTAACTCACTGGAGATGTCCAGATAGAAAAAGTATTCTTGAAAACACTGTAAGAAAACTGAACCAACCCTGTCACCAACTTCCTCCAGAATTCTTGTTCTGTGAGGCAATAGTGATAATAATCTTATTGTTCCAGGCATGTTTAATCATCCATTAAATTGCCAGTACCAACTGGGTATAGGACTATAATCCCAGTGGCTCTGCAGACTGAGGCAGGAGGATGGCGAATTCAAAGCCAGCCTCAGCAGAAGTTAGGCACTAAGCAACTCTAAATAAAATACAAAATAGGGCTGGAGATGTGGTTCAGTGGCCAAGTGCCCCTGAGTTCAATCCTTGGTCCCCCCCTCAAAAAAAAAAAAAACCCACCAATTACTAGGACCAGAAAAAAAAAATGTTAGTGGATAGCTATTTCAATAAAGTTAGGCACAACTTCTTAAAGATGCAGAGTAGAGAGAGGTGATTTGGCCAGAGGAAATCAGGGAGGATGTTTTAGATTTCGTGAACTTTGAGCTGGGTTTTAAAGAACAAGTGGAAAGCTCACTAGGTAGAAAAAGCAGGGAAGAACATCCAGGTAGAGGAAGGGTATGTGGAATGGCTCAGAGGCAGGAGGAGGGCCATGGCCTCTCTGGACTTGTATGTGGGTTTAGATGCCAGAGTCTTTTAGATGCTTGGTAGAATAGATTTGCGATGTTTGTGGGCTTAATGTTCATTTATATGTGGCCTTTGAAGGTTTTAAATTAGGCATATAGTCGGAAACGTGCAATTACTTGTAATTTGTTCAAGACTTGAATGTACACTTTGGTGGCTTTGAGTTTTTAAAGTGGAGTGGATGATAGGGCAGTGGGCAAGCAAAGGCAGGGCACACAGTGCAGTCTCTAAGATCTCTGTGTCCCCCCCCCCCTTTATAACTTGGTAACTTTCATGAAGTATTAGACATTGGGTTCTTGTGTTGGTCCAGGTCATCTGAGAGCAGATGCCAAGACAGAATTAAACATGCAAGGATTAAGCATGCAGAGATGTCATTAGGGGATCCGTCTTATGGAGGAGATGGAGAGGGTGCAGGGTGAGTCCATCAGACTGGGATGCCCTGTGATGTAGAGACCAGGAGAGTGGAGGATGCATTGGTTGGAAGTGCCCTCAGCCACTGTGCAAGCTAAGAAAGGCTCTGAAGGGCCTTGGGGAAATCTCCAAGCCCAAGCTGCTGCAGTCAGAGAAGTCCCCTGTTACCCAGGAGTGGGTCTGCCTCAGTGTCCCTGTACCCCTTAGAGCAGTCATTGGGAAACACAACCTCAGCACAACATGGCAATGGATTTCAGGGCACTGCTGCTGGGGCCTGTCATTCTACTCCCTGAGGTTGGAGGTTTGTAAGGATATTCTGTTTCATTCCAAAAACTTGTCCCGGGTTGGGGTGGGGGACTACTAGAACTGGTAATGGAAGGATAAAAAAAAAATACTTTATGCATTTTGTAGGTAAAGTTCTTAATCTTTATTGAGGTCACAGAATTCCTTTAGAATTTGATTTCAGCAATGGACTCTCAGAAAAATGTACATGCCCAAAAGCACCCTGGTCTATCATGACGCCTTGGCCTCATCTCAAGTTCTGAAACCTCCAGCTTTTCCACAGCTGGCTCCCCAGTGTCTGCTGCAGCAGCCCCACAGCATTCCACACACTGACATCTGGACGCCTTCTGCCAAGGGCTTGTCCTGCTTCCCGGACAGACTCATGAAGCTGCAGGCTCGTGTGCACTTGGAAGACACCTTGGCTGAGAGTCTGTATGTCTTTCCTCTCAGGGCCTCTATGGGTTCACCACCCACACTCAAAACTATCTCTGAGTTCTCCCTTCTTATTAATTCCTAGAATCCCTGGAGAATGAGGTTGCTTCTGTGTTCAGACCTTGACCACTCGGTCAGTTGCAGCCTCTTCCCATCTTTCTCATTCCCTGAGCCCTTCGTCTGAAATTTGAGTTGACAACCCAGACTGTGATCTTGATTTCATCCTTAACACTTAAGGGCAGATATCCTCTTTTTATGTTCCCCTGGACCCTATGCTCACATAACTACAATAATCAAATATATAATACACACACTGTCCCCCCCAGTAGTGAAAATCCATATGCAGTTGATTCTTTTTTATCCACAGAGGTGTGCTCTATACAGCTGCTGTACACACTGAATTAGCAAATATAAAACCATTGCAGCTGGGTACGATGGCACACACCAATAATCCCAGAAGCTTGGGAGGCTGAGGCAGGAGGATTGTGAGTTTCAAGCCAGCCTCAGCAACAGCAAGGCGGTAAGCAACTCAGTGAGACCCTATGTCTAAATAAAATACAAAATTGGGCTGGGCGATGTGGCTCAAGGGTTGAGTGCCCCTGAGCTCAATTCCTTGTATCCCAGAATCAAAAAAAAAAAAAAAAAAAAAACCAACCCAATAATAAAAACAACATAAAAATCTTTGCTGCTGCAGGAAGTGCATCCACATACAAACCTATCTGACATAGATTATAATTTTAAATACTAAAACCAACTCATCTGAGCAGATTCTCTTTTCTTTCTTTCTTTTTTTTTTTTTAAAGGAAAAGTAGAGTTCAGAAGTGTTACGTGATTTGCTCACAGCTCCAGTAACAGATGCCAGAGATGGAATTCAGAGCTGTCCAATTGGCCAGCGCAGGAGCTTGAGAACTGCTCTGCCCCTGCCCCTGCCCCTACCCCTGCCCTTGCCCCTGCCCCTGTGGTCTCCACCCTCTGCTCTTTGCAGTACCAGAGCTGAAGCCAGAAGGCCAGGCCTCGCCTGGTTGCACCTCAGATGGGAATGTGCTTGTTGGAACATCTCCCCCCATTTTTATTTTTGGCATTCAATTTATGTCTGCAAATGACCACTAAAACCTTCAAGTATTTATGTTGGTGTTACAAATAAAATAAATAATAATCCATAGAAAAATCTGTAAATAGGAATCCATAGACAATAAAAATTCATTGTATTAAGTTAAAAAAATCAAAATTTACAATAGGATATATGGTGAAACGTGTGTCTTTCCTTCTCTACCCTCCAATACCCCAATTCTCCCAGCCCTTTGCCCTCCAAGAACTGCTCTTATGGATCTCTTATTTTTCCTTCAGAGGTAACTTCTACAGCATCTTAGACTAAGTGAGTGGTTAAGAACAGAGGGTTTGAATCTCTAGCAATTAGAGAAATGCAAATCAAAACTACACTAGAATTTCATCTCACTCCAGTCAGATTGGCAGCTATTAAGAACAAAACAATAAGTGTTGGCAAGGATGTGGGGAAAAAGGCACAGTTGTACATTGCTCGTGGGACTGCAAATTGGTGCAGCCAATATGGAAAGCAGTATGGAGATTCCTTGGAAAACTTGGAATGGAACCACCATTTGACCAGCTATCCCACTCCTTGGTCTATACCCAAAGGACTTAAAAAGAGCATACTATAGTGACACAGCCACTTCAATGTTTACAGCAGCACAATTCACAATAGCTAAACTGTGGAACCAACCTAGATGCCCTTCAGTAGATGAATGGATAAAGAAAATGCGATACACACACACACACACACATAGATACACAATGGAATATTACTCAGCAATAAAAGAGAATGAAATCAAGGCATTTGGAGGTAAATGGATTGAGTTGGAGTATATAATACTAAGTGAAGTTAGCTAATACCCCCAAAACAAATGCTGAATGCTTTCTCTGATATATGAAGGCTGATTCATAGTGGGGTTGGGAGGAGGAGCATGGGAGAATTAAATGAACTCTCGATAGGGCAGAGGTATGGGAGGGGAAAGGAGGGGACATGGGGGTAGAAAGGACAGTGGAATGAGATGGACATCATTACTCTAAGTACATGTATGAAGACATGAATGGTGTGAATATACTTTGTGTACAACCAGAGATATGAAAAATTGTGCTCTATATGTGTAATATGAGTTGTAATGCATTTTGCTGTCATATATAACAAAGTAGAATAAAAATAAATTAAAAAAAGAATAGGGGGTTTGAGTTTGAACAGCTCTAGCTTTAAAAGAACATGTAAGCATGGGGAGGTTATTCAAACCCTTTAAGCCTCAGTTTGCATAGCTCTAAATTGGAGGCAATACTCTTGCCTTCTATGTGGGCTGAGAGGACTGGACACTGAACCATGGGGAGCGCTTGTCTCTGTAAATGGTTGCCTGACAGCCATGAGCTTCCCAGTCTTCTAGGTCTACACTGTGGGTCTGACTTCCCTATCCCATGGTCTTTAATTCACCGACGTGTCCTCATCCTTGGGTCCAATTTCACAGAAGGATTTGGCTGGAGAGAGTGCTTGAATGATTGTGGCTTTTCTGTGCATACCACACCACCATGTCTAGTTAGAGGACGAAAGAAGGGTGGCAAGGATTTTTTTTTTTTAAAGGACTTGTACAAATCAGGTCTTGGCTTTAGCTATAGCTAAATGCAGAGAGATATAGAATGATAGAAACTAAAGGAGAAGAGAGAGGCACTTCCTGATGCAAAGAAATATGGTAGCTTTACCTCTCCCAGCACCAGCACCAATGTTGCACCCAGTGTTCTTTCCTTCCACGTACAAGTCTGTCCCCAGTGGAGAAACCAGTTTCCTCCCAGGAAAACTAAGCGTTCTTCCTTTCTGAATAGGTTTTAAGAATTTGACCTACTTGAAAGGATCTAGATGAAACTGATTCCCTTGAAAGAATTAAATAGTTTTATCTCCTAGCAAGAACAATTATTTTCCCATTATTTTCAAATTTTCTCACTTTCCTAGATGTGTGACCATTGGTAGAGCCTGTAGGATGAATTTAGCTGACAAGCTACCATTCATATAAGGAAAGTCAAGGTTGTATCTGACTCAGATCTTTTCTACAATCAGCTAGCATATAAATACAATTAAAAAAATAAAATAGAAGATTGTCATGGGAAAAATTAATCTATATTTGCCGCAGTCTGGCTGGGCACAATTCAGGAGCCACTTGTCAAAAGAAACTAACTTTATTTTTAGAACTACAAACGCCAAACAAAACAGCTCCTCAGGAAAAAACCCTCAAAGCCCAACTGCCACCACCGGCTTCCCACAAGCCTCTCACCCCAACACCAGCCTCTCCACCTCCCCCAATCCTCCTGCTCTTGAGGCCGATTGGCTGGGTTGCATGGGTGGAGCCAAAGAAGTCCCCCAATGAGCAGCTCCATGGTCTGAAAGGGCAGGGAAACAGCCCAATGAGCATCACCGCAGAGGAGCCAATCAGCTAGATGTTGCTGGGGCCGCTGTGAGCCAATCATCAGCCGGCAGCTGGAAGTTTGCTGGGGCCCCTTTGGCTGTGGCTCTCAACATCTCCCCCTCTCTGTTTGCTGGGGCCCCTTTGGCTGTGGCTCTCAATATATATTTGAATCATTTAACTTTTTATGTTCTGTTTGTTTCTATAAGAGCTAAGAATAGTGATATTTATTTTCCTGCTTTGGCTATCTTTCAGATTGAATTCCTATTCTATTTCTATGGACTTCAAAGAGAAAAAGACAACATTTATAGGAAGTTTTTGTTTTGAGAAGGTCTTCAGAGACTTACCTGCCCCCCCCCTTTTTTTTTTGGTACTGGGATTGAACCCAGGGCCTTGTGCATGCAAGGCAAGCACTCTACCTACTGAACTATATCATTAGCCTTTACCTGTCTTTTTAAAGAAATGAAAACCCTTCTCTTCTCTCACCTGTTCAGGTACAGCTGTTATTATAAACTTAGATTTCTTATAGTCTTGTTTTTTAATTTAGGAATGGACTTATCTTCATGATTCTTGTGCTTTTCCTGTATGTTTAAACTTTTTGTTTAAAAAAGAATGTAACCTCAAAATATGTATCCCAATATATTTGAGTTAAAGTAAAATTCATTCTGGTGTTTGAGAAATTCTTGGTTCCCACCTCTGAAGTCCCAACTCGGGAGCTATTCTTGGAAGGGCAGGAGCCTTTTGCTACTGGACTCTGCAGAATCGCTGACTGCAAACCTTACCATGGGACACTCACTGCCTACCTCCAAGTTCTAGGTCAGGTGTGAGCTAGAGCTAATCATTAGATCCCACCCACAATGTCATTTCTGGCCTGGAGAGGTTAAAACAAACAACAAACAATTCTTTCTTGGCAGTCTGCAAGCTGTACTGGGAAATTCTCACCTGATCATTTAGCTCCATTTATAACTTAGAAAATGAAAAACTGTTTCATTTTAGATGAAACACTGTTTATTTCTCCATGTCTCACAGCAGTTTCTCATAATGTGTGCCCCTTACTGTGTTGCTCCCCTCATGTCTGTGGCCAATTTCTCCCTTTTTATAGGGACACCAGTCTTATTGGAAGAGTATCCACATTCCTCCAGGATGACATCATCTCAACTAATTACCTCTGCAATGACTCTATTTCCAAATAAGCCCCCGTGGATCAGTGGTCCTTGAAGGGAAAAAAATTCCCTACCTGTTCCAAATGATGACTTCTTCTAATAGTGTGAAACCAAGCTGGGCTTGGAAAGGAGAAATATTGTTCTTGTTCTTGGGATACTCATTGGTTAGCAAGAACACACATGGGAATTATTTGCAGCAATATAGAAATGATAAATATGGTCATGGTTTAGATAACTGATTCTTGCCCTGTTTTCTGGCTCCAGCACACATGTAAGTTGAATCACGTGACACATATTCATCATCGGTGTAAGCTAGATTTTTTAGGAAGTAGATACAATTCCTCCCCTTTCTCACCTAGTCAAGAAAAAATTTGAATGTGAATAAGTGGATCAGCATGCTCATATTTAAAGGACGTCTTAGGACTTGTCCCATTTATTTTAAAATACCAATTACTGAACAACTTTAGTACTTTATCATTAGTAATGGATTATGACACTTCACAACTCACTGCTTACACAGGTTAGAAGTTGAAAAGTATTGATTTGTACGAAAATTGCTACTGGGGTTCTCAATGCTACCCTTCAGTTTCTCAGTAACACCTGAACAGCAGCCTGACCATGTGGCTAGCTTTGTTCTTTTTAAATTTTTTTTGGGGGGGTGTTCTACTGGGAATTGAACCCAGGGGAACTCTACCACTGAACTACCCCCCCCCCCAACCCTCTCTTATTCTTTATTTTGAGACAGGTTTTCACTAAATTACTGAGGCTGACCTTGAACGTGACATTCTCCTGCCTCAGCCTCTGGAGTCACTGGGATTATGGGTGTGAGTCACTGCACCTGCTTGCTTTGTCCTTTTAAATAATAAGAAGAGGAGGTGGCATGTGCCACACCCCAGAGGGGGCCTTCAGAGCTGTGTGGTGACTTTGCACCCTGCCTTCTCTCTCTTTGCCAAGGCAAAGTGCACTTCCCAGAGTCTAGGTCTCCTCAGAGCTTCCCAAGCTCTGTGGTTCCTTCCAGTTACCTGACGGGCAAGGAGAGAAGACAGGGGGTCATGACAGCTGTGGGGACTGTTTTTTAATTCAGGGGTTCGAGAAGGGGAACAGTTTGGCCCCTCACATGGCCCCACTCTTCATGTCAGGAATAGGTGCCGCTGGCCTGGTCCCACTGCATGAGTCCTGCTGGCTTTCCAGGACTGTGGCAGAGGCGGTGGGACAGGGGGCCACGGGTGTCTGTTGCACCTTCCTTGGTGGGGGTGGCGGCCCGTGAGGGGTGGGGAGGAGGAGTGCAGCTGAGTTCTTCTAATGCCAGCCCTCGTTCCCTGCCACTCAACATGACAAGCAGGGGGAGGGAATCATGTGCAAAATTTCTCTTCATATCTGGGTAGAAAGGCAGGAAGAAGACGAAACAGTGAGAACCTGAGCAGAAGCTTGGGGTCATGCTCTCTTTGAGAGGAGACATCTCCAGTGGAGTCCCAGTGACCGAGAGACCAGCTCTCCCAGCTGCTTTGGTTTTGAGTGAGAGAGATTTCTACCTGGTTGCAATCCCATTATTTCCCCAACTTGTATGGATCTGTTTTTATCAAATTTTTCAATTCCTATCCTTTTGGGGAACTGCAGTACATGCATCATTATTTCCATTTACTGTGGGGGGAACAGAGACTCCGCCAGGATTTGGAACTTGCCCAAGTGGTCAGGAAGAGCTGGATTCCATCCCCAGGTCTGCAGGGGGCTTCAAGCCTACGCCCTTCCTTGTGAGCCACACTACCTCCCTGTGGACAGGGCTTGTCTCTGCAGAAAGGAGAACATCACTCTGGCTGGAGGAGTGAGCAGGGCTTCCTGGAGAACCAAGAACGTTTGCCCTGTTTTGAAGGATGGGTAGGAGTTCGGAGGCAGAAGGAAGGACGTAGAAAGAAGACATGCCAAGCTGAGGAAATGACACAAGAAACGTTTTAGGGTTGGAAGAAATGGTACATTCAAAGATCCTGGGTAATCAGTGTGGTGGAGCTTAGAAGCAGAATGTGATGAAGAAATGAAATTAGAAAATCAGGCGAGTCATCTTGTGAAGGGGCTTGGAAAACCTGAGGTGGTCATTCTTCTTTGTCTGTGTGTGATGGCCCCTTGGAGATCTGCCTGAGAACTTCTGAGAAGTAGTGCAAACCAGTTTTGGGAGAGGTGGCAGGTTTGGTGAAGAGTCTCTTATATTCCCGGGACTGTCTCTGTGTAACTATGGAATATGATTTGTGCTCTGCTGGAATGAAAGTCATGATTATTGAGTTCTACACAATCTCTTGGTGATGTTGAGTCCTGATAAAACAAAGTGTGTGTGCGCGAGTGCGCGCATGCTGGTGTGAGGGGGAGGGGAGGGAGTGCTGATAGACGTGAAGGGTGAGGTACTGTGGTAAATACAATGAAGCTCTTGAGCATGCCTGTTTGATTTGCTCTACCGCAATGGTTTGCAGATGGACTTTTTGATGGCCATTCACCAGGTGCCCCTTTTATTGCAGGGGTGTCCAGGAGATTGAACTCAGGGGCACTCAACCACTGAGCCACATCCCCAGCTCTATTTTCTTTCTTTCTTTTTTTTTTTTTTTTTTTTGTATTTTATTTAGAGACAGGGTCTCACTGAGTTGCTTAGTGCCTCACCATTGCTGAGGCTGGCATTTAACTCAAAATCCTCCTGCCTCAGCCTTCCCAGCTGCTGGGATTACGGGTATGTGCCCCTGCGCCTGCCCTTGTCCCAAGTCTTCTACGGTATATTTTCATAGGAAATGCACTTGTTCAAATATTTTGATGACACCTCTTAAAAAATACAACTTCTACAGTAGAATACCAAGTACAAATATTTTTTTTTTCAATTAAAATGGAATATTAAAGAAAGAAATTGCAGTCTGACTGCTGAGCATACAGTTCCTCCTCTGCTGGGTGCTGTTCCCTCTCTCCTGTTCCCATACCCAGTATGATTGATTCTCCTCTGGCATTTGGGTATACAATTGTGAGGAAAACATTTCAAATGTTGCCTTGAAGCCATTTGTTCATTTTCCACTCCTTTTGGCTAGCATTCTCTGAGAATCTATCCTGCCCTAGGTATTGTGCTAGTCACTGGGTATTAAAAAAAAATCAGTCTGATTTTAAAAGAGTTTGGTCTCTGGACCACTTCTGTGGAGAACAGCTTCAATATCATGCACATTATTTTAAGATGTTTCTGGTTGTGTATGTGCAAGGCTGCACCCTGCATGGTTAGTGGGAAAACATGTATCCTCTAGGGAGCAGAACATGCTTTAGAGTTTTAGCTCTACTACTTAAGTCTAGGGAAAGGGACTTTCTATTAGACCTTGGCTTTCTCATCTGCAAAATGGGAATAATTGTATTTACTACTTAGATTCAATAAAATAATAGTTGCTAACATTACTGAAGTCTTAGGATGTTCGAGGTATGGTGCTAAGTACTTCATATGTGAAGTTATGAAGTTATGAACTGCATAACCCCAGGGAGCCACTCGGAGATATTATTATGCCTATATTAGTAGAGAAGGAGATATAGGAAGGCAAATAAGGTGCATGGTCCAAGGTCACACATGGTGGACCAGGGTATGTGCCCCGGCAGGCTGGCTCCAGAGCCAGAGCTTATGCCTCTTGCACTTAATGTGTTGCCTAGCACAACTTTGGCACTTGGTCTACACAGGGTAAGGTATATACTTTGCATGAATGCAAAAGAAAATGTGAGGCTTCTTGTTCAAAAAATGAGAAAAAGGTATCCTTAAAGGTAATAAAGCATAAAACTTTTACTTTGCTTTCACCTTAAATAGTATTTATTTTATTTGTTTTTTTTATTTATACAAGACAATAGAGTGCATTTATACATTACATAGAATATAACTTCCCATTCTTGGTTGTGGTTGTGTATTCATACGTGAACTTAGGAAAGTTATGTCTGATTCATTCTACTGTCTTTTCCATTCTCATCCCCCCTCTCTTGGCTTCATTCCCCTTTGTCTAATCCAATGAACTTCTATTATTCTCTCTTATTGTGTGTAGCATCTACATATCAGAAGAGAACATTTTATGGCTGAGTAATATTCCATTGTGTATATACCCACATATTCTTAATCCATTTATCTGTTGAAGGGCACTGGGTTAATTCCATAGCTTAGCTATTGTGAATTGAGCTGCTGTAAACATTTATGTGGTTGCATCCCTGCAGTATGCTGATTTTTTTAAAGTATTTTTTGGTTGTAGTTGACACAATACCTTTATTTTATTTATTTATTTTTATGTGGTGCTGAGGATCGAACCCAGGGCCTCGTACGTGCTAGGCAAGCACTCTACTGCTGAGCCACAACCCCAGCCCTGTAGTATGCTGATTTTAAGTCCTTTGGGTATATGCTGAGGAGGGGGATAGCTGGGTCAAATGGTGGTTCCATTCCAATTTTCTGAGGAATCTCCATATCACTTTGTGGACAGTTGCACTAATTTGCAGCCCCACCAGCACTGTATGAGTGTATGATGTAGTATTTTTAATTTCATATAAATATGCCCTGGCAACCCATATATAAGACACTTACAGAAACTTTAATTGAGCAAAAAGTTTTCATATGCGGTATTTTTAAACTCAATGTAAGTTTTTATAGGTGTCCTATGTCTGGGATACTGGGACATAACGGGTTAACATTTCATTCTCTGAGTGCAGAACTTCAGAGGTGCTGGGGCTTGTGGGCAGCACAGGCCTGCGGAGATCCCTTCTCAGTCCATCCCAGTTTATCACCGTACACAGCCCTAACCCCTGCGACGGTGACCCCCCCCAGGGGACTGCATCCTTGAGGTTCACTTGGTGTCTGACTGGGGTGTGGGAGCTGATCAGGGAGGGTGAGAGGGTGGCCCGCAGACTCACCTGCCCAACACGTGGTGGTGCTGCCAAGTGCCAGCCTGGAACCTGCGCTTGGGTTTGGGGAAGGGGGTTGGGACTGTGGGTGCTCTGGGCTAGATCCTCCTGGTGCCCTGGCACCTTCTGGGTGGACAGGATGGTGGAATGCAGGCCCCGCTCTGTGGTCTCCACGCAGTGGCCCTATCAGAAGGCAGCAGCAGCAGCAGTGCAGGAGTGAGGGTGGAGAACCTGATCACTTGATTGGTCCAGAGCTTTGGAGGGTGGGTCAGCTGGCTGAGAACCGGTCACCAGGGGTGGGAGGATGATGAGGCAGGACTGCCTGGGAGCTCAGGGGCCTCTTGCCCTGTGCATATGCAAGGCTGAACTTATTAGGAAACTCAAGAGACATATTCAGGAGCAATAAAACCTGGTGTGGAGGCAGGTGGAGGATCTAAGGTGGGGGTGCTGTGTGGCTACATTGGTCCCACTAGGGAAGCCTGTCCTCAGTCTAGGGATGAATGTCATCTGCTCTCCAATAGACACAAAGGGAACTTTGAAGTTCTCAGCTTTTTTTTTTTTTTTTTTTTAGTTGAGATGAACACACAGTATCTTTATTTATTTTTATGGGGTGCTGAGGATCGAGCCCAATGCCCCACATAGGTGAGGCAAGTGCTTTACCCCTGAGCTACAGCCCCAGCCCAGTTCTCAGCTTTTAATAGGTATTGAGAATTTCTTTCCTTATTCTGGCCTGAATAAAGCAAAAAAAAAAAAATATCCTCTTTGGACAAAGATAATATTGCAAATCAGGACACGCTTTTGTTTTGTAATTATTATTTGTTTTTCGTTGTGAGCAATACTGACAAAGTGCTATGAAAGAACTAAATACCTGTGAATCTTTTAAATATTTTTTTCTTTTCTTCTTGAGGACTGTCTGTAGACTTAAAATCTCACATGCCCACAAGGTCAATATGGTCTAATTCTGGGGAAATGAGATCCATTTCTACTGAGGGAGACCGCGTTTACTTTTGATGTGGATATATAATACTTACCACATGTGGCCACAAGGCAAACCCAAATCCTCCATCACAGGGGACATGGCTGTGACATTAAACAAACAGCAGGTGATGAGATGGAGTAAAACCACGGTGGGGAGTCCTCGCTTCTGAGGCTTCCACTCAATAACCCATTCAAGTGTACAAGTCACTTAAAGGTGCTCTCTGGGGACTGTATTGTCACAAGCAATGAAATGTACTCTAGCCATCTTCCCAGTGTTTTCCTCACCTTGAATATGCTGTGCATGCTGCTTCTTGCAAAGTCAGGACAATATCATGCTCTCACAGCTTTCAAGGGTATGTGGCTCTGTGGTGTAGATGACATTCATTGATCCTGTTTTTTTTTTTTTTTCCTTCCTTTCCATACCTTTTATCATCAATAGAGCCAAAAGAACAGAAATAGTGCCTGGCTAATTTTCAAACAAGGGTGTTTTGAAATGGCTAGATGCTGAGTGGCACCAATAATGATAATCTGAGCATAAATAAAGCTCATTCTCCCAACTCTCAGGTGTCTCTAGGATTTAGCAGAAGTTCTTTCCAAAAGTTATTTTTTTCTGCATGAAAAAGGGGGCCAGAGGGTATAATTTTCTTCTGTTTTTTTTTTTCAGTGTAGAAGATCTAGTGTGTTAAGAAGGCCATCTTTGTTTATATTAATCTTATTTCTTTTCTTTTATTTTCAGTGTAGCTTCATTTTATCTCATCATCCCTTATTTTCATTATTCCTTTATTTTCCTCCACATGACTTATCATCGCCTGATTCATTTTATATTCTCTTGCTTGCTTGATTTTTGTCTTTCATCTCCAATAAAGTATAAGTTTCATAATCACAAGGACCCTGTTGTCTCCTTCTCTGCTACTTGCCTAGCACCTTGCACAGTGACCGGCAGGTAGTGACGATGACATCAATAGCCAGTATTTATCAGATGAATGCCTGACAATGTTCTAAAGCACTTGACAATAATATGACCCAATCCTCACCACCACTCTTAGAGATAAATATATTTTAATTTCTATTTTACAAATGAGAAAACTGAAACAGAAAAATGAAGCAAATTTCTTCCAAATCACACAATTGGGAATTGGGAGAGTCACGTTCAAACCTAGGCCACGTGGTTGCAGTGTCTGCACCTGCCCGTTAGGAGCTTAGCTCGCTCCACAGGAGGGACAGAAACATTGTCTTGTTTCCTGCTCTGCCCAAAGTACATACTAGGCTCTCAATAAATATATTTTTTTGAGTAGATAACATTCAGTCCAGGAGTGGTGTCCTGGCAGAGAAGGTAGTGGCCATCAAGGACAGGGACAAGGTCCGGGCAAGTGAAAGGCACTGGCTCCTTCTTCAGCAGGGTTAGCTGGGAGCTGTTGTTCTTAAGGGTAATGTGGAGGCTGCTCTTGGCCCTCCCACCTCTATTCCTCTTCTCTCCACCCTTATCTCACCCATGGGTGCAACTCTAGGGGCTGGGGTCACTCTGGATTCACAGAGGTCAGCTCTGAGAGTGGTAGGGCAGATCTGTCCAAGTGCCCGTGTAACTGATCCCTTTGATGTGGAGCTGTGTCAGTGGTGTCTACAGACGGGCCTGGCCTGGGTGTTCAGCCTGCAGTGTCCTGGATCTCATCAGAGGCCCCCATAAGTTGCTTGGCCCTAGAACTATGGACTCTATTGACGCATGTTAGATTTGCTTGATATTCTTTGTAAGTAGCTGTCTCTGGAGGCCAGAGTTTGACTTCCCTTTTCTTGTCAATCTTAAAGTGCTCCAAGATGTGTGTGTGTGTGTGTGTGTGTGTGTGTGTGTATGTATGTGTGTGGGGGGCACGTGGGTGTGGGTGTATGTGTACATGTATTCAATTATTGTGACTGGGCCCAGAAAACATTTGGATCAGCCTTAGAAGTTAGGTATAAATCATTCAGTTTCTTTTGTTCTCACTTGTCATCACACAGCTGTTAAGTGGTAAGTCAGCCTAAGGCAGCTTTGGAAAAGAACCCTAACTCTGTGTTTGTGTGTGTGTGTGTGTGTGTGTGTGTGTGTGTGTGTGTGTGCGCACGTGCATGCAGGTTAGTGAACCTGGGAGAGAGGGAGAGGGAAGGAGGGGAGTTACAGCTGCAAGCTCAGATTTCAAGTATCAGAACACCAGGGTGTTTCTTCTGTTGGGACTGATAAACTTTGCAGCCCATTAACGCACCCAGTGGGGGCCATTGCACTTTGCATATTTGGAGGTAACATATACCACCCCCACCTGGACACAAAGGCTGCCTTGGGAATGAGCTGGCTAACCACATTTGAGGGAATGCCTTTCAACTAAGAAGGAAATGAGCAGAATAAAGCGTTCTTTATTTGTGGGAACCCAACAAGCTGAATCTTGCTTCTGTTACTAAGGAATTGGTTTTAGCATTAAGGTATGACATAAAACCATAAAACTGAACAAAGAAATAGAATTGCTGATTAACAATTAAGTGCTGATAAATATGAGGGATGCCTGGGGACTATTTCAGACTTTTGCACAACATGGGAAGTATGCTATAGCATAATACTCCTTCTTCTTTGGCAGGCAAATATCTTATTTCTTATCAAGTATTCTCATATAGGGTTTGTGAGCTCTTATTTTGTAATAAGGAATAAGGAAATGTGATTCATGTTTTTAGTTTATCAGTGTTGTTGGTTTTTAAACTATCTTCCTCCTGGAAGATGCAATAAGTTGGAAAGAGATTTGTGTTATGGATGCAGAGAATTAGGGTGGGAAAGAGAAGAAATGTGGCAACTTACAACCGGATGGGATGGTCAGGTCAGGCCTGCCCAGCAGAGGACTTAGGATCAAACGTTTCAGAGAGGCAAGGAGTTAGATATGCGGCTATCTGGGAAGGCTTTTCAGGGAAGGGCAAAGCCAATGCAAAGGCCAGGGAGTAAGCACACCCAGTACATGTGATACAGTGAGTGAGTAGTAGGATTTTAGGAGAGAACCGAAGGCAAGATCTCTTAGATCCTTAAAAGACTTTGACTTTTATTCTGGAAGAAGAGGGAGGCCTTGCATGTCTTTGAGCTTAGGAATGACTTGATCAGACTTGTTTAGAAGCTGAAGTCTGATTGTACTCTGGACAGGCAATAAGAGAAGTAGAGATACCTATATGAAGGCTATCGTAACCTAGGTGTCTTAGTTCAGTATTGCCGTGTAACAAGTTATCCCAAACCTAGTAGACTGAAGCAAAAAACACCAAGTCACATTTCTGTGGGTCGAGAAGTTGGCCATGTCTTGGCTGTGTCCTGTGGTCACAGCCAAGGCTCCAGCCATTCAGGCTTGATTAGGGGAGGATTCACTTCCAAGCTCACTCACGTGGAAGCCAGTTCCTTGTGGGTTGGCTGGAGTCTTGGGTTTCTTCCTAGAATCTGGTTAGAGATCATCATTCCTAGCCACAAGGACCTCTCCATGGGGTGGCTTACAACATGGCAGCTTATGTTAGGAGAACAAGCAAGCAAGCAGGGGTGGGGGGAGTGTCCGAGTCAGAGGGAGAACACAGTCTTTTAAAACCTCATCTCAGTAGTGATCTCCCAATAGTTTGCTATGTTTATTTGTTAGAAACCAGTCATTATATCCCACAAACACTCATGGGGAAGAGATTGCACAAGGATGTGAATACCAGGAGGAGGTGATCACTGTAAGCAATTTTAAAAGTTGCCTAACATACTTGGCAGTAGAAATGGCGAGGAGAGACAAAACACATTAAAAATATGGGAATCATAATCCATGATCTCTTACTCTGTAGATGATTTAAAAACACCTTATATAATATCTGTGGCTTTGATTTTTCTACTTTAAATTGAAAATCTACTCATTTCCTTCTCTATAAACAGTTCAGACTTGAAGAGTTTAAATAACTAGCCCAAGTTTGCATAGTTGGTCAGTGATTTTGATAGGGAGCAAGTATTTAAGTGCCAGCAGTCAGATTCTACTACCTACTGCTCTTAATCTCCAGAGGATGCCAGAGAGCATGAAATGGCTGGAACTGTTCTTAAAGATGCAAAGTGCTCTACAGATACAAGTGTATCAATGATTAACTGTGTGAACACGAGAATAAAAACAGCTTGGTTTTAAAGAATGTTCATTCTAAAACATGATGCCCATGTTCATTTTGCGGTACGGAAAAATGGAGCAGTTCTGGGGAAAAGATGGAACCCTTTTGTCCGTCTGTGTGTTTCCATTGTGGTAGAATCAGAAACCATTCCTGCCGTAGTGATCTGCTTCTACAAAGTATGGCAACACTTAGATGCTGCTTGGAATAAAACCACATGGATTTTGACCTAATGCTCAATAACTAAGTCTGGAGAAGAAAGCAGAGTTTAGGAACAGATGACTTGTGTGGAGATGGTTCTGTTTTTAACCAAGAAAGCATGTGACTCTCTCAAAAGCTGCAGACCTCACAGGACCCTGTAATTGAATGAAGTCTGGGTTGAAGTGAGTTCTACAAAGGTCTAGGGAGTTCATAGTTGAAGCTTATGGACTGAGCTAGACTAGCTTGTGGCACTATGAATAGAAGCACGTGAGACTGCAAAATCACACTGAGAATAAAACAAGGCAAAAGCCTTGGTGGCACTTGGCTAATGCAGATGGTTATATTTATTCTGATATTAATATAGAAATTCTTGTTTCCTCATAAGGAGTTTTTTTTTTTTTTTGCATGGTGGATCTTTTACCCTAACTTTATTTTATACTAGTTATAGCATTATATTTTAAAGAAGTTTCTTGGTACCACATAGTCAAGATTACTATTTTTTTTCTAGACTAATAATCTCTGTCATTTACTTGGAGATTTAGATCGTTTATGTTTAATGCAATTGGTAGTGTAGTTAGTTTGCCATTTGTTTTTTATGTGTAGCATTTATTTTCTGTTTCTATGAATTTGACTACTTTATATGCCTCCTGTAAGTGATGTCATATAGTATTTATCTTTTTGTCATTTTGTGGCTGTCAATTTGAGACACTGCTTTCAATTCTTTTATATTCATACCAGAAGTGGGATTGCTGAATCATATCTATTTTTAATATTCTGAGGAAACACCGTACTGTTTCATAGCAGTTGCACCATTTTACAGCTCCACCAACAATGCATACACAGGATCCCAACTTCTCCACTTGCCTGTCAACACTTGTTATTTTCTCTCTTTGTTTTCCCAGTAGCTGTCCTAATGGCTTTGAGATGATAGCTCACTGTGGTTTTAATTTGCATTTCTCTCATGATCAGTGCTATGAACATCTTTTCTTATGCTTATTGGCTATTTATATGTTATCTTTAAAGAAATGACTCTATTTTAATCCTTTTCCTATTTTTTAAATTAGGTCATTTGATTTTTTTTTTGTTTAGTTGTAATAGTTCTGTGCATTTTCTAGATATTGACTCCTTATCAGATACATGATTTTCAAATATTCTGTGTTATGCTGCAGGTTGCTTTTTAAATGACTTTTTTGAGTCCTTTGCTGACTAAAAGCTTTTAAGTTTGATTAGCCCATTTGTCTATTTTTGCTTTTATTTCCTGTGAACACTTGTTTATTCTTTCACTTAGTACTTTTAGATCCTGTTTTTTTTTTTTTTTCTTCTGGCTTATGGAGTTTCTAAACAGATGTCTGGTATTCTTATCCTTGTTTTTCTGTACTTAATGTGACTTTTTGCCCCATAGTCTTTTTTGAAAATAGATTCTTTCTTCACTTCTGTCTTTAAACAATTTGTATCATGTTATCCTTCAGCCAAACCACCTTTAGTAGATTTTTTTTCTTTGTATTTTTTCTTTTGGGATTTGCTGAGCATCTTAAACAGCTATATACTGTATTTTGTTCTTATTTTTAGTTATTTGCAGAGGAAGGATAATTCCAGACCTTGTCATTCCCTAATGGAAGTGAGTTTTCCATAATTGTATTGAAAATTTGTCTCCCATAGACTTTATGCACCTCTAGGACAGACCTGGTAATGGAAGTCAACATAGGAGTTCTGAAAAAGTTAAATTAATGAATGAAACCTGGAATTGGGTTGAACTACATAAAATGGACATTTTTGATGATTTTTAACCTAGATGATTTATATGATGCAACTTTATATTTCTAATTTGGATTAGTTAAGAAAAGCAGAATCTGTAGAGGTAGTTACACTTTTAGGGTTAGATCTAACCAAGGGTGGATTTGTGTGTGTGTGTATGTGTATTAAATATGTCTGGAACTATCATCTGAAAGTCCAAAAACACCTATGTTGACTTCATTTTTCAAGTAGAACATTCTAGGTCTATCTTTGTGACTTTAGGTTTTTAGGTATTTTCTTTGGAGAGGAAGTGTGCAGTTCTCTTTCTCTTCTGGGTTGTATAGTTCATCAAGGGAGCATATGCTCATTCCTCTTTGCCTCAATGGACTTGTGTCCAAAGACAAGAGGTTTATAGGAGAAGACTTTAACCTTGTCCTCGTCAGGTGATCCAGCACAGTGACCTGGTTTCTATGACCTGGTCTGGGATCTTTAATAGGATTGGGGTTGAACTCTTTGTAAGGAAAACAATGTTCTGCTGATTGTTGATATGTGGTTGTGAGAGCCAGAAGAGACACAGGATTTGGGAACCTATGATAGAAGGTGATAGAACTGAACTGTTGTTTCAAGGCTTTATGCACAAAAGGAGAGTAAAGCTTAGTAAGTACCTTAATAGGATGATGAAGAAAAAGTTAAAGTTACTGTATTGACAATAATTATCTGTTATGGTTTTAGTTTTGTACTTTCATAATATTTAGAACACATTACATAAATTTAGAAAAAAAAAGTGTTTTATAGGTGACCAGATTGAAATGAATTTCATTTAACATAGCATACTTGCTTGGGAAAATTATTCTGTCGACTTCCTGCAAAAGATATAAACGAGGTGACCCACGACCCAGTGGGTTTGGCATCCTTGCTTTTTGGAATTCAAATCGCCCTTGCATGTTGGCAGCAGTGTTTACTATATAAAGTTGGGTAGATGGTTGTTATGGGTTGGATTTGGCTCCCTTAAATTTATACATTGGAGCACAAAACTCTAGGACTTCAGAATGTGATCCTTATTTAGAGAGATGATAGTTACAAAATTAATAAAATTTAAGCAAGGTCATTAGGGTAGGCCCCAATCCACTGGGACAGGTTTCCTACAAGATGAGGGGACTTGAACAAAGAAATACGCATAGAGGGAAGACAATGTAAAAGACAGGAGAAGAAGGCTATCTGCAAGCCAAGGAGAAAGGCCTACAACAGGTCTGAACTTCCTGAAGAAACTAACTCTGACAACACCTTGTCTCCGACTTCTGCTTTCCAGAACTGTGAGACAATTGTTGTTCATGGTACTTTGTTATAGCAGAACTAGAGAACTAATAAAAGCGCTTTTGAAAAAGCACATGCTATAGACTGGCTGGTGGTAGGAAGAAGAAGCATGTTAAAGAGCAGGGGCCCCCAAGCAAACTTCTGTAAACTGTTAGATTATTTTATAAGGTGGGTAATCAGTTCTTCTCTTTATCTGTTTTGTGGATGAATACAAATCTGCCCAGACTGAAAAGAATAAGGAAAGTGGTCAGCACCAGTCACAGGTTCACCAAGGGCTCCTTAATTTATGCTCATCTGATGGGGAGGAATTTTGAAGAAGTACAATGAAGCCTGAATTTTTTGTGTCGGTTGTGAAGAGATTTTATAACTTCAAAAAAGATTATTTAGGGTGCCTGATTGAGAAGAACATACGAACACTAAATTTTACTCCTGGCCCTTGAGAAACTATGTCATATTACAACAGGATTATTTTATACTCTGAAGAATTATGAGCGGTATGGAGCATGATTAAATCTTATTATTTTACTGAAGTGTTTAGGGCTTCTAATTTCTCTCTCTACTTCTCTGATGCTTTTTCTTTCTATCTCCCTACAAATTGTGTGGGTGACAGTGCAATTTTTTTTTTCATCCCTGACTCATTCTTTTACTTACTTGCTCTTCTGATTATAATGAAAGGTTTTATTGCAGTTAAAATGGCAACCATCCTGATGGACAAAACAGATTGATGTCCAAATGTTACCTCCCAAATAGTGAGAATATATTAATGGTGGAAATAAAAAAGCCTCAAGACGCGGAGTAAGTGAGTCGTGGCTGCGAGGGGCCTGGGCCTGTTGTCAGTCTGTTCCCATTGATGTCATTCCCAATTCTCTGACCATGGTATAATTTAAAATTCACTTGGTCAGTGTTTCTCAGCTTGATTACAACAGTTCCCAGGCTGTGAGGAGTTAAGCCAAAGAAGTTTTTATTAATTTTCCTTCTCCCTAAAGACTTTAGGCTTGCTGTTTCAAAGAAAGCTAGAGACCACAATGAGCCAACTATTTGGTGAGAAGTTTCTCCTCTGGGAGAGAGCTGTTAGCTGAGATTCCAGCCTTTCAAATGTCAAATGTTACTCATTCCTGCTTTGGCTCTGGTGAGTATGTGTAGTCCTTCTCTTTTATTTTAATTTGAGAATGTTTGCTTCCACTGGTAGCTCAGGGAACTTTTACTCACTGTTTGAAATCTAACCCTGGAACACAAAAGTATGACTAATCCTACTTACTGGAATTTCAGTGTTTTCATCAAGGCTGCAGTTTCCATTTCCAATTTTATATAATAAGGGGCAGAATCCCAACTGGCAAACATACTCCTTTTCTTTTTTTTTCGTTGATGTGCATCAAAATATCTGTGTTATCAAAGGGGAAGTTTCACGATGGCAAATTTTTTTTTTTTTCAATTGAAAGGAAACTTGTCTTCAAGATTATTTGGAGAGAAGATAGTTCATGAAATCAGAGCCTGGCCAAGACAGTCACTCAATGGAGCACTTCTGAATCTTTCAGCCACTTTCCATCTACTGTAGAGAAAGGATATTAGGTTATCTCCAGGAGGAATGGTATATACAGTGGAGTCACAGCCAATGGAAAGATTTGAGAGCAACTTACAAATATTCATGCCACGACAGTGAGGTGGTTAGGCAATCACTGTGGTGCCATGGAAGGATGAAAGAGATCAGCTAACCCAAACCAAGTTTCTGTGTTCTTCTATGGCAATCTTTTATTACTTTCTTATGTCGTTAGAGTTCCAAATATGGATTTCTGGAATGCCGTTGAGAAACTCTGATGAGGAAGTTCTAGTGGAATTGGGTTCAGACTCACTCACCAGACAATTCTTTTAAGGCAAGATCTGACAGGCTTGAAGGGGAATATAGATATTCATTTGGAATATCTTAAAAGAGAACTCCAAACCCTGCTGCTCAAAAACATTCATTTGGAGAATTAAAAACATAGACAATTAAATACCATTTCCAGAGTTTCTGGTTCAGTGGATCAATGTATTTACTTTTTATTTTTTTTCCTTCAGATTATTCTGGGCATAGTCATGACTGGGGATTTCCGGTTCCAACGCCTGTTTATAACTTCAACAACAAAGAAATTCTTCTGAATTATTGGATCAAATGCATAGGATTTGTTGAGTTTGGCATGTAAAGGCAAAACGTTTTGCTTTCTGTTTATGATCTATAAAACAACTCTAAATCTGTTATTTGGCTTCTTTACCTTCTCACTGGTTGGCATGCTTTTGGGTCAATTGATAAGCATTCAGCTGGAATCTTTCTTGGAAATACAATGTCCTAAACCTGGACAATACATTCATTTTCTCTATACCTAGTGATTCACAGTCTTAGGGAGCCCAGACTTCCATTCTTATATAAGATTCATAGGTGAGTTTGAAGAGCTACTCAGTTTTGAGAATAACTGAGTTACACTAATGAGGTAGAGTATTTATTGGCATTGGATACTAATTGAAGTGTAATTGCCTATACATAAACCATGCTAATTTAATTATAATTGTTACCACTATTCATTTCACTAGTTTATGATTAGGCTTTGTATTTGATCAACGAATATTTAGTAACGTTCAGGAATCCAGTTAAGAGAGGAGGCAAGAGAGGTAACAACTTATCTTGGTAGGATGTGTGGAAGTTTGGGAGGCAGGACTGTGGTGGTAAGAACAGTGAGGGAAGCGAACTTGATCTTGGGTCTTGGGTAGTGCCTGGGGAATTAGTGGGGGACATATTGGGTGTATAGAAGTAGTCTAAATGAAAACTCTTACCTCTGCAGATTATTCAGAAATTTTCTGTTTATAGTCAGGCACTGGAAATATGGTACTGAATAGTTAGACACAATCTTGGGTCTTGTGGAGATGCACCTCAAAATGAAATCTCAATTTATGAAAAAAGGGATTATAGAATACAAAGTAACCATATGTTCATCAACTCTATGCCAGTTTGTGGGAATAGTGTGAGACTTGCTAGAATCAAAGGCTTCAGACTTTATTAGATTCCATATTGAGCTTCGTCATGTCCTTAAACACAAATATGGAACTGAAAGGTAGACAAATCTGAACAGCCGAGACATGGAGTTTAGCTCCCAAGGTCAAAGGACTATGTGATAGTGTTATTATTTATTTACTTATTTATTTTTAACAGTCCAGGGACTTTTTCTCAGAAGACCTATCCATTTTTTTTTCTTGTAATTTTCTTCCATACTCTTTAGAAAATCCCAGAGATTGTAATTTTCTTAAGATCAGGAATTTCTTAGTTTAAATCTTTCTCCAATCACATGCTGCAAAATGGCTTCAACTATTACTATGAATGATACTAGGACAAAGATAATTTGTCTCTCATACTTTCAAAAGCAATTATAGCATACCTTCAAATACAATTCACACATTAATGACTTTTTCCTTAATGAACAATAAAAGCTTCTGTTTCATTTTAAAAATCTTTTGACTAAGTGGCAGTTGGAGATTGGACTTTGTGCTAACACTTAAGTTAATTGCATCTCCTGTTAATATTGTCTTAGTGGGGGCAATTAAGTAGGATTATGACTGGTTACAGTATGTTTTCCTAATTCTTCTGTGAATTCCTGCAATTCCTTCTTCCTCAGGTGTCTGATCTTCCACAGAGGAGGGGGTACTAGGGGAGTTTTTGGTAGTATTCATCTTGATTTAGACATCATCATCATCTCTCCTTGAAGGCAGAGCCACTGGAAATGTCAGTAGCTTTCTGAAAGATTCATTTCCACGCCCGTCTTTCTACCACACCATTCAACCCCAGGCTGCAGAAGCCCTGCATATTATTTGCCAATCCCAAAGATAGAACTTGAAGGACTCAATGGAGAGGGTTTGGACACTATTACTCATGTGCTCCTTGGGACAGACGGAGGGCCACACTGCGTATGAGCAGGGAGAGTGCATGGGATAGTTTGCATGACAACTGTGCAGATGGCTTTCTTTAGAAGTTTCATGAATACCTCCCTTTACTGTGTAGCCAAGGCTTTCTGCTTTGACCCCCACCTAAAGATTGGAGTTGAGGGAAGCAGCCAGTTTCCCTTCTCCTTACCTTCCTTATCACTTTCTTTGAAGTCCTTGTTATCTCACCCAGGAACAACAGGCCTCCATAGGCACTGCGGGGTATTTACCCCAACACCCACAGTTTGGCCCACATGGTCAACTGGAATTCAAACATAAGATTAGAAGGAAAACGCTGTTTACCAGTCCTCAAGCACGTCTGACCTAAAATGTACAGCAGTGTTCCCTTGAATCTGAAGAATAATCTCATCAACCTCAAAAAAAATACTTTGATATTTTCAAAATGAAATGACAAATTTTCAGCAGTGAGAAACTCTGAAGGATAAAGTGTCTCTGAAGATAAGGTTATGTATTTCATTCTCAATGGAATTTTTAAAAGCTGGATAGCACCGCATTAGGATGTTAATTCATGTTTTGGGTTTAGTTTCTTAGCTCAACATCTGGTATTTATTATGGGTTCACCTGAGGTTTAGTTTATGTTTTTAATGATACGGTTCCTTGTTTGGAAGATCATTTGAGAGATTGATTCTTCACACCAAGTTCTCTTCTCCCTGGGCAGTTCTCTTATCGTCAGATATTTGGCCTTTTTCCTTCCAGTGCCAGAAACTCCCAGCAGATGTCATTGTAAGGCAGATTTGTTTAGCAAAGCTTTTTTTTTTTTTTTTTTTTTTTTTTTTTTTTTTTTTTTTAGAATAGCAAATAGAGTTGCTCATAATCGTGATGTGCATCTGGGGTGCTGGATTTAATTCATTCTAGTCTCCCTAGGGTGGGGATTGTTATAAAGAGACTCCTGGGACTCCTTCTTGACATGCCATAAGGTGGGAGAACAGCTGCCCTCAATATAAAGAAGAAAACAAAGAACTGAGGTCTTGCTCCCGAGCATTTCCTGGGTGACTTCTAGTCCTGCTCGGATCAGCACAAGGCATGGGACTGTGCTCTGAATGGGACAAGAAGAGGCTTGGGAGGAGATAGCTGCATAGACACATGGGGACCACATGAGGGAGATGGGATTTCCAATGAGACAGCTCTGCTGATTCTAGACCCCCTGGCTCTTAGTACTGCAGGGAAAATATAAATGAGCATCCCAATGTGTGTCCTTACCTCACCCAAAGGAGCACGTAGAGCTGGTTCTTGTCTGACAAAGAAGGAAAGCTACGTTGGAACTCCCTAGCTTATTTTATGGATATCAAATTCAGGTAAAAAAGATAGCCTCTCAGTCTGGGTCCCTCCATAATCCCTTGCCCCAGCAAAGGCCTGGACATCTCAATTTATTTGCTACAAATATAAATGAAAGTCAAAGTAAATTCTCATGAGTTTCCATGTAGACCTATGTTGATACATTTTTGTCTCCTGGGAAGATCTCATTCTGTTACTTTATAGTATTGTAGGAGCTCATCATTTTTCCATTGCTTAATTTGATTTTTTAAAATGATTGTCCTCTGGGGAAGTCTCATCCCCAAAACCAGAACCATACTTTGTATGATAGAGGGTTAATCAAAGCATTAAATTGCTTGGGAATTTTTGATACAATGTATCTTGGGAATTTTTGATACAATATGTCTCTATGCTATAAAACTGCAGGCTCTTGGCCAAAGAGCACAGTGCATCAAAGTGGTGGGGTCAGCATGAAGAGCCTGGCAGGAAGACATTTGCTTACTTGCAATAGGACAGCAAGCACAGATCATTTAAAATCTAGACCTGTACACCTCTCCTAGGCATCTTAAATGAATGCTGTTTTTCCCCCAAGCACTAGTTCTTGTAAAGGAATGGTGCAATCAGTTTGAGAAGATAATGTAAAGAAATATTTATGAGAATAAGCAGATTCTGCAGTCAATAGGTCAAATGGAAAAAGTAGATTGCAACTGTCATTCTCTATCAGAAAAAAATTAATTGGAGTGGGCATATGTAATTCCTATTTCAATGAAAGCAACAATTTTTCTGAAAGGATATGAAGAATCACTTCCATGTAACTTAGAGACATTTCCATCACTGAATTTAAGCATCTGGGGAGAATTCCCCACGCAACTCTAGGCGCATGTGAGACTGGGATTGATCTTTGAGCTTTGCAGCCATGAGCCAAGATTCTGACAATTCCCTTTTTGTCAGCGGGATATTGTTTTGGGGGTGAAATCTTATATAACCTTGGCACAGAGTATCCCCATTTTCTGCTTCTGCATGAGTGACTTGCGCTGAACTGTTGGTGTTCCTGGACTTTGTTCCAATTTCAGAATACAATGACTTTAGACAGCTTGGGGTGGGAAGAAAGGACACAAGCTTTCAAAATGTTATTTTGAAAAAAGAATTAAAAACTTTATTTTAATAGTCAGGGGGCTTAAGGTACTGGAAAGGGTGCTGGACTTGGTGTTGGGATTTGGGGTTCTTGCCCCACTTCTGTCCCTTGTGATCTTGGCTGTGATGTGAGAATCCATCTGTGGGTGAACTGAGCCATGTTTGAGCCATTAGAAGAGGAAGCCTGGTCTTGGGAACTCCCAGTCGGAACCCCCTGGGTGAGAGAACTCCTACTTCACGTTGACACCCTGACTTAGCTCACAGCTCAAGTTCAAGCACAGCCTCCCAGAGATGGGTATAGCCTGCCAAATGCCAATCAACCTGTCTACTGCAAGACCCCAGCTACACTGAGGAACAAAAACCGAAACAAGACTCCTCCCTCTGAAATCTTATCCCTGCCTTTGATGTACTCCCCCTTAAATAAAGAATTGGGGCCTTTTTCAGTGTTCAGTTACAGTTCCCCTCAGGACTGGAAGATCCATCAGGAGTTCCACTTTTTAAATCTAATCTTTGGCTTTGTCTTATTTCTTACTGATTATTTCAGACTTTCTATTTTCCCAGGCAGCTCACACCTCCTGAGGAGGAACCTGCTCTGTCTGTCAGAGTGCTGGCCACCCCCACCACTGTGACATTTTAATCTAAGTCTTCTTTCTTCAAGAACAGGATTTTAAAACTCTATTGAGAAAACTTTAACCCTAGTTGCATTTTCTTTCTCAGGAATTCTCACCTCACCAGGTTTTTGTTTTGTTTTGTTTTTGGTACCAGGGATTGAACCCAGAGGCATTTAACCACTACATTTCCAGCACTATTTTTATTTTTTGTTTTGATACAGGGTCTTGCTAAGTTGCTTAGGGCTTCACTAAGTTGCTGAGGCTGGCCTTGAACTTGCAATCTTCTTATCTCAACTTTGAGCCACTGGGATTATAGGTGTGCACCATTATGACCACCTCACCAGGGTTTTGAAGTTTGTTTTGGAGAAAAATATTAAAATAGAATAACATCTAAAATCAGTGCATATGCTACATTTTGGATACTTCGATTCTATTTGTATGTTTGTAATCCACTTTGTTGATGAAGAAAGTGGGGGGTAGAGCCTGCCTTAATTTTTAGACTGTGGTCTAAAAACTGCATAACTCAGGCAATAAGAAAGCCCCTAGCAGTAGAAATTTTGATTCTGTTTTTTCTTAATCTCTTACTCTGTTTAGATTGGATAGGACTTTTGCCATGGGGTTTTAATATGGTTGAAAAGATGCCACAGTCTGTAGCTGACCAGGCTTCTCTGTCTCCCAAGGAAGGCTTAATAGATTCTTATTTTTAAGCTTAAAATACTATACGGTTAAGAAAGGAGCAAGCAGTACATTCTCAGGGCACAATATAGTGGAGGCTCAAGATGAAACTATGTATGTTTTTCTTTTGACCTTCAGGGTGGGAAGCAGTTTGGTACCAACTTCCGCCAATACAATTCCTGCTACATTCAGTTAGAAAAGGAGAAAATTAGACTTCAACAGTAGTAGGCACCATCATAGCCCCGGTAACCATGATAGATACTCACCTGTAGGTGTTGGGCTTGCTGAGCGCCTACATGGACATCATTGTGTTTAATTCTCACAAGGTCCCATGAGGCTCATCTGATGATGAACCACTTTCTACAGATGAGGAAATTGAAGCTTTGAGAGATTAATCTGTTCAAAACCTTCTAAAACCACCAATCTTTTTATCTTTTTGAAGTATGTAATCTACATTTTTTTCCAAACACTCTTAAATTATCTTTCTCTTGCCTTCTTTCATGCCTCCTCCCTCTCTCTATTTTTTGCTTGGGTCTTTTCTTTTGAATAGCTCAAGCTGTGAAGTCAGATTAGATCCTCTGATTTTCTGATTTTCATGGAACTTTATGCAGAATTTTATTATGAAGACAGTTTAGAAATAGAATAGCACAAGCAATTCTTTAACATACACGATTTAATATGACCCAGTATGTGAATTTGAGCACCAATTGAGCATCATCATTTTATCCTATTGACTAAGTTTTGAGTAGAGTTTTACTCTATTAGAAGAAAATTCCACATGGGAAACTTCACATTCACTCAAAAAAGAAAAAAAGAATGAAGTAGTTGTTAATTATTAATTTTGCAAAAATATTTTTTAAAATGTGACATTCCCTTAATCCATTTGCTCTTAGTATTTTAAAGTTTGGTGGAAAAAGAAAATGCATCTTTTTGTTGGGAGTGGGGGAGGTTGTGCACATGTGGGGATGTGGGATATATGGGCACTCTGTATTTTCTACTTCATTTTGCTGTGAACCTAAAACTGCCCTAATAAATAAATAAATAAATAAATAAATAAATAAAAATTCAGCCCAGCACAGTGGTGTGCACCGGTAATCTCAGTGGCTTGGGATACTGAGGCAGGAGGATCACAAGTGAAGGCCAGTCTCAGCAACTTAGTGAGAGCATGAGCAATTTGGTGAGACTGGTACAAAATAAAAACAATTTTTAAAAGGCTGGGGATGTGGCTCAGTGATTAAGGGCCCCTGGGTTGAATCACCAGTACCAAAAAAAAAAAAAAAAAAAAGAGTATTAATTTAAAAAAGGGAACTGTTTAGCTCAGTGACTTACTATGTGATTTTGAAAAAGTTTCCTCTCTGAATCTTAATTTTCTTATTATATAAAATGAAGATAATATGAGATTGTCTGTTTCTCTCCTAGCTCATTATACATACTGAAAAAAAATTGATGGTTCCTTTCCCTATATATTCCTTTATGTCACACATGAGGGACATGGTGAATTTATATCAGAAGAAGACCATATCCATGTATCCTTCCTTCTTGTCTGATGTGTTTTCCATAAACCCACAGACTTACTGGAAACCCAGCATGACATGCACTCAGATGCGTCTGCACAGGTTGTAACTTGCGTGGGGGATGCTCACCAAGTCACTTGATAGAACCCATTTAATACATTTTATTTGTGAAGATCATCCTTTGTAAAACATAGTGGGCACATTTTTCAGGGCTTATTCAATTTCACAGTAATCATTTTCCTTGGCTGAGAAGCTGTGAGGAGGTCCTCTAGGAAGCTGAAGAAGGAGCAAGGGGCTTCCGTTCATCAGAGAGCCTCCCTGTGCTGAGGACAGTGTGGCTTGCATGCTCCTGGTTTTGACAGGTGAAGAGCTTTGCATGTTAGTCATGGACGAACCACTTCCAGGAAAGGATAACCCAGGATAATTCCTGGATGGTATAATTGCTTAACGACAGAGCTGTTTCTTCCAATCCCTTCTAACTTTATTATGTTGATTCTCCAAATTACAAGCACATCTACCCTATGAAGCAGAGGTTTTTGGCTTCCTGGATTCAAGAATGGCTGATCAAGACCTTAGCCTGCTCCTTAGAAAATGCACAAATATGTACACACAGCAACCTTCACAAAATGTCCCAATTGAGTTTCAGGGAGCTAACTGCTACTGTTAAAAAAGCTTAGTAACCAAGAGCTAAAAGAGAGAATTTTAAAAGTTCTGTCTACAAAGGAATTATAAATATTTGAGGAGAGGGTTATGTTAATTATCCTGATTTGATTATTTCACAATGTATACATGAATAAATATATAGAATTATTATTCATCAATCAAAAATAATATAAAACTAAAAAAACTCAAATGCACACACAGGAAGCAAAAGTAATATTGATAGAAAAATAATGTGAAATATTAAGAAATTGCTTCTCTCTTTTAAAAAGGAGAACCACTTTTTTTAGCTTTCTTGAGGTATAATGAATAGATGAAATTGTATACATTTAAGATGTACAACTTGATATATTTTGATATACATTTTGAAATGATGGATTACAATCAAGTTAATTAACATACCTATGACCTCATATAGTTATTATCTTTTTTCTTTATTTATTGTGCTAACGATACTTGAGATATACTAACATATAATTGTTAACTAATGCAGAATCTTAAGTATACTATAGAGAATTATTAACAAATGTCACATTAGTACTCTAAATTTGGTCTCCAGAACTTATTTTTCTTTGATAACTGAACCTCTGTACCCTTTGGACCACCAGCTTCCAATTTTCCCCTCTCTCGGTCCCTGGCAACCACCATTCTCTTTTCTGCTTCTGTAAGTTTGACAATTTTAGATTCCACCTGTGAGTGAGATCAGACATTATTTATTTTTCTGGATCTGGTTTATTTCACTTAATGTCCTCCAGGCTCATTCATGTTGTTGGAAAGAGCAGGATTTCCTTTTTCCTTGAAAGCATAATATTCCTCTGTCTGTCTCTGTCTCTCTGTCTCTGTCTCTGTCTCTCTCTCTCTCTGGTGTACATCACATTTTCTTTACTCACACAGTGATGGATATTGAAGTTGTTTTCTTGACTGTCGTGAACAATCTACAATGAACATGAGAGTACAACTATGTTTTTGAGATACTGATTTTCTGTAGCTAATACACAGAAGTGGATTGTTGGATCATATGACGCTCCTGTTTTTAACTTTTTGAGGATTCTCCATACTGTTTCCACAAGGTGTGTACCATTTATGTTCCCACCAACAGTGGCTTCCCTTTTCTCCATGCCGTCACCACACTTACTTTCTGAAGTTTTGATAATAGTCATTCCAACAAGTGTGAGATGACATGCAACTGTGGCTTTCCTGTGCATTTCCCTGATGATTAGTGATGTTAATAACTTTTTCATATACTTTTTGGGTCATTTCTATGTGTTCTTTGGAATTTTAAAATTAAGTTATTTTATTTTATTTATTATTATTATTATTATTATTTTTGCTGTTAAGTTGTGGGAGTTCCTTACATAGTTTGGATATTAACTCCTACTTTCATTATAACAAAATACCTGAGACTAGATAATCTGGAGGTTGGGAAATCTTAAGATCAAAGTGCCTGTATCTGCTGAGGGCCTTCTTCCTGTGTCCTTACATGGAAAAACGTAGAAGGTAAAAAGGATAAATGAAGTGCCCTCATAGGGTAGAGGATTAAAGAGCAAACTAGCCAAATGCTGCTGTTCCATTGACTTTTAGCATGGCCAAAGATGGGCCCTTAAATGGCTAAACCTCTCAATACTATCACTTTGGTAACAACCAAATTTTAGAGGGGACACATTCAAACCCCAGCAACTCCTTATATGATATACAGTCTGTAAATATCTTCTCCCCTTCCATAGGGATCCTCTCCATTCTGTTTTCTTTGCTGTACAGAAATTTTTTAGTTTTATGCAATCCTCTTTGTTCACTTTTGCCTCTTGCTGAGTGTGATTTTGGGTCATATTCTAAAAACTATTGCCCAGTCCAATGTCAAGTAGCTTTTTCCATATGTTTGTTTCCTGTAGTTTTATGATTCCAGATCCTACGTTTGTCTTTAATCAATTTTGGTTTGGCTTTTGGATGGGAGGGTCCACCTTCATTCGTTTGCATGCAGGTTCTCCAGTCTTTTAAAGTGTTACTGCTCACTAAGAACACTTATTTGAAGTTCAATAATCTCGCTTATTTTTATTCCATTTTTTTGTTTCTTCCTTGAATTCAAGTGTATTTAATTTAACATCTTAATTAAAAAATCACATATATTAAAATACAGTGTGATCCTAATCATATAAGACCCTCTCGATAGCTCTCTCTAAAGTAGCCCAAAGGTATCTGGAATTGACTTTATCAAAGATATATGGGCTAGTTGGAAAGAAGGATAGGGGTGATTTAGTGTGGTCTGTCTTTGTAATTTTCAATGTAGCTTGGAGTTGTGTAAAATTAAAAACAAAGTCAAATTTAAAAATAATCTCACCCATTCATCAACTCACTTTGAAGCCCTATTTGAAAGTGAAATGGTATCATTTTTTTTCTCTTTACCACTCCATGTATTTGTTACCAGAATGCTAAACTTTTCTATTTTTATCCATTTATACTCCCAAGTAAATGAGCTTTCTGAGAGCTACTATTTTACCTTTTATGTTTATAACTCTCTTTCCAGTGTCTAGAGCTGTTCTAACCACATAGTAGAATCTCAGAAAATGTTTTTGGAAAGACTAAATGGATAATATTGAGCACCTTTAATAAGAAGTCTTATGATAGCATGAAGTTTTAGGGAGCTGGGTGTATAGGTGCATGCCTGTAATCCTACCAACTCAGGTGGCTGAGGTGAGAGAATCATAGCAAGTTTGAGGCCAGCCTGGGGAACTTAGAGAAATTCTCTCTCTGTCTCAAGATAAAGTAAAAAGGGTTGGGAATGTAATTCAGTTATAGAGTGCTTGCCTAGCATGTGCACATACCTGGTTCTCTTTCCCTATACTGCTAAAATAAGTAAGTAAATAAATCAATAAGGAACAAAGAAAAGAGAAAAAGAAAAAAGGTGTTTGTGAGAAGATCATAAATGTTACTAGGTATTCATCATGCCCTTTTAAAGGAGCTCAGAACACCTGATAACTATTTAACTACTTTTTTTTATCCCCAAGAGAACCTTTATAGGGCCAGACATCAGGCCTGGCTGACAAGATTTTCGTTGTATAACTGTCCTTTGTTGTTGCTAGTTTCAGTGCTGCTGACCATTGGGAGATGGGTGTGGATCACACTTATTTCCTCTTCAAAGGAGCCTGAGGGGAAAAGAGTGACTCATGTTGTAGTGATGTATGGGAATGAAAACTCAGATCAACAGTGTCTGAATGGCTGGTGAGCCCAGTGGAGAGCGACAGATGGAGTCAGGAGGTGGCCTATGGGGCCCCTGAACCCTGGGTGGAGCTGCTTGGGCTAATTGATAGAACAGTTCCTAATGATACAGCTCTGACTTTGGTGGGACCCCGCTCCTTCCTTCCTTCTATCCCTTAGGCTCTAGGATCTCCGCTTCCCTTTTCTCTGTTCATGTAAGACTGGCTGTGGAGTAAGAACAAACCCCTCTTGCGGTTCAGATCTGTAATTTTCCCCAAGGTCTTATGTGTTGAAGACTTGGTCCCTAATGCATCAGTGTTCAGAGGTGGGGCTTTTAAGGAAAGATCAGCTCATGAGGGGTTTAACCTCATTGTTGGATTAATCCACTTGATGGATTGAGCATTTCAATGGACTTTTGAGAGGTGATGGAAATTGTAGAACGTGGGACCCACTTGGAGGAAGTAAGTCAGTGGGGGCATCCTCTTGGGGACCATATCTTGTCCCTGGTCCCTTTCTCTCTTGCTCTCTCTGCTTCCTGGCTCAGCAGCTTTCCTCTGCCACACTTTTCTACCATGATCTTTTGCCTCATCTCAGGCCCAGGACAATGAAGCTGGCTGGCCATGGACCGAGACCTCTGAAATCATGGGTCAAAGTAAACCTTTCCTCCACCGAGTTTTGTGTCAGGTGTTTTGGTCACAGTGACAGAAAGCTGACCAACACATTCCTTTCCTTCCAACCATGTGGAATTGTTCCTGTTTCTGTACTCCTGTAGCACTGGGACACAAGGAAATATGCTAGTTCAAAGTTTGCATCTCAGGTTTGACAAACTCTGGTTTGAAGTTTCTTTTAACATACAGGCTTACACAAAGGCACCCTGATTTCTAAAGCCTATGTGTACTCAGGTATAATAGTATATCCATAAAAAGTAGACTCCCACATAAAGCACTCAGCATAGTGTCTAGCAAACAAGAAGCACTGATATTATTATAGTATTGTTTGTTTACATACTTGACTTCTAGTAATTAACTTTTCCAGGACAGAAATCTCTATCGTCTTTGTAATCTCCTTTGCCTATCAACGTAACAGCGTGTGTATGTGTGTGTGTGTGTGTGTGTGTGTGTGTGTTCATGCATATGGCATGCATATAATATAGAATGAAATATAATAGCCTCTTGGAGCTCTCATTTGCCTATGTATATGGATAGCATTATTAGAATAATTATAGATAGTACTGTTAAAATCTGAATGAATTATATTGAAGATTTCTCCTCAGGATAATGGGAATTTTCTAAGTTTAATTATTCCTGGCTTCAAGAAATTTTGGTCTTCAAAGTAAGACCCAATCCCCAAGAATGGAGACTCCATATCCATGAACTAGGAAATACACATTCTTTGGGCCAGTTTTGGGTTAAATTGATGGGAGAAGACTATGTGCTTTGAATAGCTGATCCCTTGGGGATGTGAATACAGGTGCAGGTTAGTCCTTCACATGAACTATGTTTCATCACGTCCACCTCCTGGCCAAGCTCGTGTTTTTTGGTAGTGGGGAATTTGGGGGTGATAACAATGATGCATACTGAAAACCCAAGAAGTGGGGTGGGAGAACCAGTTTTGAAAGGAAGAAAAGCTAGCCTTTGACAGCTTTCCGTTTTGGTAGTACCATACTTGGTGGATGTGTCCATAAGATGGAGGAAATAATACTGTCATGGAGAAAACAGTGGTTGCCAGTGACCAGTGAGAGACCATGCAGGCAGAGGATGGAGAAAAGCTACTTGAAGTCATCTGAAGGTATTTTAAGTTGCTCTTCCTGGATTTCTGTTCCTCTTGAGTGTACATGCTATGGGGTTTAGCTGGCAAACGGGATCCTGTAGTTTAGTTAGGATAGAGTTTGATTCCACAAGTAAAATTGGGGAGGTGGGAATACACTGGCAGGGAGATCTACCATAGATCTCCATCTCCGTATATAAATCAGTGCCCACTGCAGCCTCCCTGAAGCTGTTCACCCTCTTCCTGTTGTGACCAGCAGTTTGCCATGGAAGTCAGTTCCCAGGAATATGATTACTTACCTTTACAAGCTCATTTTCATTTGTGCACAGAAGCCACATTTAGCTACTTGGGAGTCAAAAACTGGAAGCATCAGTACAGACCATATGTTCCAAAGAGAAGATAAAAGGAGAAGGAGGTATAAAATAATAGAGTGTAGCAAGCTTAAGACAAGATTTTAAGAAAACCAGGGAGTTAGTACAGAGAAGAAACTGGAGGAAGAGACATGGAAGATGCTGAAAAAAAAAGCAATGTGAGAGTAAGATCTAAGGAGAAAGTAAAAGGAGTAAGATACAAGGTTGGGAGTTAGTGTGGAAAATGAGACCGTCTTCCTATGGGCTGTGAAGGAAAGATGAAATGACACCAGAGGAGTCAAAGTTATTTTTAATGCCTAGAATGTTTGAACACTTAAGTCATGTTATTGCTACATACTTTTTTTTCTAGTGCCAATCTGTTTATTTATTTATTTTTAATTTTTTTTATTATTAGTTGTTCAAAACATTACAAAGCTCTTGACATAAAAAATAGTCCTGTGTTATCTTTCTTTTTTTTTTTTAGAGAGAGAGAGAGAGAGAGAGAGAGAGAGAGAATTTTTTAATGTTTATTTTTTAGTTTTTGGCGGACACAACATCTTTGTTTGTACATGATGCTGAGGATCAAACCCGGGCCGCACACATGCCAGGCGAGCGCGCTACCGCTTGAGCCACATCCCCAGCCCCGCTACATACTTACATATCAATAAAGTTACCACTTATTAAATTATTACTATATGCCAGACATTGAATTCACTTTAATTTCCATGATAGTCTTATTATTTATTGCTAATAATCCCCAACTAGACTGAGGTTTATAGTGGTAAGTAATTTACTTAAGATTACCCTGCAAATAAATGTACGGTTTGAGCACACATATTTGTACTCCTTTTCAACTTGCTTTTTTGTGGGTTATGAACATTTTTGCAAATCTGGTGAGAGCAGAAATTTCTCTTCTCTGATAAAACAAACAAACTCCCAAGAGCACATACACACCAGATGTTGCATGCAATTGAAGGAGAGTTCCCTGAAACCCATCTATGGACCCCTGTGGACGTGTTGACATCAAATTAAGAACAATGAGCCCATTTCTCAACAAAATAACATTTCAATATGTGTTAGCCTCCCAAGCTGTCACAATGTGATGCTATTCAAAGGACACTGTGGTTCCTCAAAACATTTCTGGTGCAACTTCACGATGGCATCAGAAGTTGTTCGTTGGCCACAAAAGAAAAGCAGTGCCATTTAATTGTTTTCCCCAAACAATATTTTTTTGTTCTGCTTTGTTCATTATCCTTGTTTTCAAATAACTTTCAGCTATTTTTAAAATTGCAAATCATTCTCAAAGAATTTCATCATTAAAGAAATCCAAAGAATGTGCAAGAGGCTCAGAAAGATATCCTAAAGGAGCATTTTAGAAGGGCTTGTATCTGAGGTTAAAGGTTGGCAATAAGAAACCATGGTCTCAAATTCAACCACATAGCAGCTACTCACACTGTCTATGGATATAATTTTAACAATAGTGACTCATATTTCAGTATATAAAGCAAAGTTTCTTTATTATTTAGACAGTATACTAAATTTTGTTATTATATGTTACCCAGTAAAATTTGTTGCTTCAAGATAGTTTTTGATTAGTGGAAAGAGAACTTTTGTTACTTATAGTACAAAAGTGTCATTTTTACAAATTTGATCCTTTAGTGAATCTATGCAGAAACAGTACCACATCTTAGTCATTGTCCCTTGACTTTTTCTTAATTATTTTATAATCCAGTTAATTTCCAATGCTTCTTTAGCTATATGTAAAATAATGATTTTTAAACATTGTTTCTTATGGTAGTTTTTGCAGAATCCTCTTTTTCCTAATGTCTGAGATATGTCTATTTTAAGAATTAATTTTGTTTTGGGAATATCATGTTAGTTCTGTGCCATTGAGAATAGTTCTGGAACTGTTGATCTTAATTTACTTTGGATGTTCATCAACAATATTGACTAGAAAATGACTTCTTTTTGACTGAGTATTCACATGGTGCTTGAGAAGCCAGGGGCCCTAGACATTGCACTTGAAAGTCAATACATAGAAAGGTCTGATTAAAATTTCCACGATCTCATTTGTCTCTCAGTCCACTTACATGACGACTGACTTTGCTGATATTGGTTTATACCTATCTGACAGGGTCCCTTCTGGAATGGATGCTAGGGCTAAAAGATAAGTACATTCTTCACCTTTCAACAGATAAATACTTAAAGTAACCATTATCATCTATTTTTTTTTAATTGCCACACCACTGGTTGATAAGTTCTAACTGTTGGGCCATTGATAATACTGGCTGTGGTACATATAAGTGATTCTCAAATTTAGGTGCTCTTTAAAATTCTTTCACTTTCCTTCTCATGGAGGTAGTCCTACTTGTGTACTATGCTACTATCCTTGACAGCCATTGGCTTAAGTTAATGTCCTGTTGCATTTCCTCAGTACAATTAGTGAGGTTTGATCCAGCATGACCTTGGCAATTTGTTAGAAATGCTGAATGTCAAGCCTTGCCCCAGACCTTCTAAGTTAGTATTTACATTTTAACAAGGTCTCCAGTGAACTACATACATATCAGAGTGTTCATAGAGCTAGCTTAGATGGTTTCACATAGCTTGGGTAATACAGCCACACATCACATAATGGCATCTCGGTTAATGACAGACCACATATAGGATGGTGGTCCCAAAAGATTTTATCTCCTTGTGATTTCATAGTCATTTTAGTTGGTTTTAAACACTCTATGATGCTGGCATAATGACAAAAATCACCAAATGATGCATTTCACCCCATCATTAAGCAATTGAAGAAAATGCTTAGTTGCTGTATCTTGGGTGATGGATGTGACCCAAAACAGCAAATAAACAAATAACCAGAAGCAGATTGGACACAACAATTCCCTCTATGGCAGGAATAAATATATATGTGAAATGATTAAATTCCAGACATTTGGCTTACTTTTAGCCCTTGGAACTGGTTATTCTCCCATTTTTCTTGCCTTTCACCTTGAATTTGGGTTCTGCTTTGGCTTATGTGGTAAAGCTGACTAAAGCTCATCATTCAAACCAGCATTTGCTTCTCCTGGGAGCAAGATTTTGTGGTTTCATCCCATATGAAACCACAGTTCTTGTGTAGTAATCTAGTACATCCCAAATCAGTAGCAAGGATGAAACCAACTGTCCAAAAATGTATGGCAACCACAGGTTTGTGTCAAAACAAAAATGCTCTGCCTGAAAAGTAACATTCCACAGGATACTTCAAAATCCCAGCAGGTCTGGCTGGAGCCCCAGGTAGCTGTTATTGCCTGAGTCTTGATTTGATGGGATGTTGGAATGCATTCCCCTCCCTCTTTTTTTACTCTGCTGTGGGAGTATAAATTGGCACAAGCATGTATCACTATCCTTCAAAAATGAAAAGTCTGCAATTCAGCAATCCTGCTGCTACAAATTTGTTAAAAAATAATCACGTGTATGGATTAGTAAATGGCATGTCAGTTCTATGAAGAGATGGCTACAGCATCTATAGGAGGTAAAAGAGCCTTTTGCTTGTTCTATGATGAACACTCCTTTTCTCCTACCCCCCTCCTCAGTTTGTTTACAAAGTAATTGAAGAGCCTCTATTAAACTATTTAATCCAATTTGGATTCAGTTTTCCCATTTAGATAACAAGGAATTTGGATTAAAGGTGATGCTTCTTATACTATGATCTCTGTAGACAACCTGTGTGAGAATTATTTCATTGGCTCGTATGAAATGCAGATTTCTGAGCCTGAATCATTATAATACCTATGAAGGAGAGATTTTCTTCTTTTTACAGAGGAGGAAAATGGGTCTGGAGAGACTTTCATTATACACAAGAGTTGGGATTTGAAACTGGTTCTATTGTTTTGAAATCCAAAACCTGTTTTATGACTTTTAAGTGCTGGGGAAATATGTGGACAGACAGGTGCAGACCCCTCCCCTTGTGAGTTTACATCCTGGCAGGGAGATCTTTTGATGCTTTTTGTAATAAGCCCTACTTGGTTCTTTAAAGTGGCTTTTTATAGGTAAAACGTTTGTAAATCCATAATTTACTACAGTGGAATTAGCAGAAGAGTCTGTCTTTAACTTTTTTTTTTTTTGAGTTATAGAAAAGAGATATTCACTCTCTCACATTTACTGAGCACATTTTATGTGCCTGGCAATGTGTAGTCCTGCGGCTCCCCAGTGAACAGGGACCCAAAAGACCTATGTCCTGATGAATTCAGAGCACTTGGTTAATTAGCTGACTTTTAAGCCCTTTCCTTCTCATTTTGTTTAGCTTCACACTAAAATTTAGTTAATTAAGAAAATGAAGTCTCGAATATATCTGACGCATTGGAAGCATAACAGTGCACACATACATCATTTAAGCCATCATTTCAAAGAGGAAGACCCACCATATGTTAACTCCCACATTAAAACTGTGAATTATTATCGTTATTATTTTCTAAATGGAGTCAAAGAATCTGGTTGCTTTGAAAATTCTGTCATGTTATTTAAGTTCTCTTTCATTATATTTGGTCTTCAATTTTATGGGCTGCTTTGGTTAGCGGTAGCAATAGAGGAGAACTGGACAATTCTTAGAGGGATGAAAGGAGAAATGGAAATGATTAAAAATAAATTAACTCTTTCCTGTACAGAAAGGAAAAATAGTGAAGAAGCAGCAATGTATTCTTAAAATGATTAAGTAATTTGGTAGGACGTTTTGAAGCCTCATTAAAAATTAACAAATTGATCTTCATGCATCTTGTTTCATTTTGTTGGGAAGTTGCCCTGTGCCTTGAGGCTCCAGTTAATGGGATCAGATGATTATCTCTACCAAATGGTAACAATCTAATATTTTAAAAACCATCTTTCTTTTTGTGTCGATTATATAGTGAGATAAGGCTGAAAGAGACGGACCTTAGCAAAAATCCTTCTAGTGATTTTCACAAACATTTAATTTTAATTTATCGACTATACAAAGTAGATCAAATTTGCCAAGGTTTGCTACTGCATCTGAGACTTGGCTTCAAAAAGATTATAAAAAAAGTGTTAGCCTTTGCTAACTCTTGCTATGTCTATGTGCACTTAATTAAATTAGATCATAATCAAAATTCTAGATCTCAAATCACCATAAAGGGCTACCTAAATTCACCATAAAGGTATAGAAGTAGCAAGATAAGGAATCCGGTCTGTTCCTGTGGCAGAGCTGCAGGCTTCGATTATTGCTTTGGCTTAGTCCCTTTCATTCCTACTCAAGAAGGCAGTATTCTGTGGGTGTTAAATTTGCATCAGCATATAAGGAGTCTCCTGTGAATGTTTATGTCCTGATCAGTTTCTCTTTTGTGTGAGACACTAAACTCTCTCTCTTTCTTCCAAGTATTATTACTTACTATGAAAACCAGTGATAATTAAGTGCTAGAAAGGACTCTAAACACTGTGATTCAAATTCATGCCTTTAGGATTTTCTCTATATCCCTATGCTAGGGCCAAAGCTATATAATGTACCTAATGATACAGAACTAGGACGTGGAAAAAGAATCATACCAAATCCCATCTCTTTCCTCATTTCTCCCCTTTCCTCTCCAAGTATTGATCCAATCCTTCCACCTTATGCATTTGTTTCACGCACGCACACACGCGCGCGCGCACACACACACACACACACACACACACCATCCTCTCCTATTTCCATCATTCATTTTTAAGTGGAGGAATGATTTGATGATACTTCTGAAGTTGTCTTCTAGCTTTGTCTTTAAGGGATTAAGAAATTCCCCAGAATTCCAGTCAATTCATCCATACCTCATATATTAGCAGTATTTCTCCTAGTGGCCTGTGTTTATCTTGCCAAAAATTAATTTGTATTCATGCAACATTTATAAACATGGTATTTTCCCACCCATATTTCATGGGTTTACATGAAACTTACTTGAACTTACAAATATGAGAACATAAACAAGTGACAACACGGCAGGGAGGAGCACAAGCATGTAAGGGGCCCCAGATGAGTGCAGTAGCTTTAAAGGGCATCGGCATCTGCGTCGTGCACCCCAGTGGCCAGATGAAGAGGAGACTGACCAGGAGAGCTGTAGTAACTCACATTTAGGGAGGGCTTGTTCTGGGCCACTACTTCTGATCATCACTTAACATGCAGTCTTATATCTAATCTTTACTGTGACTCAGGGCCAGGCATTATTAATACCATGTATACAAATGAAAAAAAATCTCTGCTAAATAGCTTGTCCTAAACCACAGTTACCAAGTAGCAAATTAAGAAAAAAAAAATAAACAAAACAAAACAAAACCCAGACTAAGCTATCTCCAAAGACTTCATTTGAAACCGTCATGTAACATTAAAACAATGGGTTTTGACTACCTAAAATCTCAAAGAAATCTACACCGATAGAAAGACTGCAGATGCCACAAACAAAATCTTCATTTTAATAAATAATGCTTGTACGTGGTAGGGAAAATTCCTGTTATAGGAATTCATAAGAAAACTGTTGCCAGAGACTGGAACAACAGTTGCAGTGACTTGATTTGGTATAAATGAGGGTAAATAAACCAAATGTCCCCTCCTGCTCTAAGCTATTTAAGTTTACAATTTCAGTAGTGAATGATGTCAAATTTAATATATCCTCAGGATTTGACTTGAGTTCCGCCAGCTTGCTGATTCCTAAGCTAGGAACAGAGAGATTTTAGGACAAACATTTGTTTTCTTGTGGTTCTTTGTACTGTTGCTCCACCCTATTCAGTTTAAGTTCTTCAGTTCTGACAAAAAGCTTTGATCTCTGATTAGAGAGAATAATTTGGGTAATTAGGAAATATTTTAGACCATGATGTGTATATGGCTAAGTTGTGAGATGAACTTGATTTCACATGTGTTTTTTTTTTTTTTTTTCTACTTCTCCTGCCTTTAGGGATTAAAGGATATTTTACAATTAAGTTTAAAATAGAAAATTGACCTTGACTTTATGAAATGAATCTTGGAGTAAGCCAATCATTCATGTAGGTTCCCAAGAGCTCTTGAAAAGAACTTCTTAGGATCCTTAATAATGTGGGTCCATTGCTCTTAATTCTCTTCAATAAAATCAACATAATCTTGGGTTTAATACATTTTTGAAATCTCCTGTGAGTAAATGAATGGCCCTGCCTTAAGTGAGAGTGGTACTAAACTCCCTTGGGCACCCTTACCATAGCCTGTTTATCTCCCATCTGCATATTTTCAGCATTTGGGAGTTAATTTTCTCATTCTTACTTCTGAGTCTTAATACACCCAGACTCTTCCTCACTAGGTGGAATGCTGAGCAGTGCTTAAGCATGGGCTGTCAGTGGGAAAAACAGAAGACAAAAATGCACAGTGGCCCTCACTGGTGACTTTGCTAATTTTTAGTGTAAATACTCCCCTAGCTGCAAACCTGGTACCACTGGATGCTGCCTTGGGTGGAGTGGTGGGCATTGTATTCTCATGAAGATGTGAGCATGCATACATGTGTTTGTCTCTTCTAATTAACTTTTGCTTGAATTCTACTTTGTTAGTTATAAGAATAACTACTCTTGCTTGTTTTTGTGGTCACATGCATGGAATATTTTTCCCATCATTTTGTCTTCAGTCTCTGGGTATCTTTGCCTATAAGCACATAGTTAAATCTTGTTTTGTTTTGTTTATTTATTTTTTTTTCTTAATTTGCAACTTGGTAACTGCTGGGGGTGTAGCTCAGTGGTGGAGTGCATGCTTAGTATTTGTACAATCCTGGGTTCTATCTCTAGCACTAAAAAAAAAAGAAAAAGAAAGAAAAAAATTGTGAATAAATGAATGCTTATGAATGAATAAATACTAACACATTTAGCAAAGTACTAGCATGTAGTCACTGTTTAATAACTAAATTCTTATCCAATAATGATTATTGCTATTATCATCGCTATTACCATTAACAGGCAAGTCTTAGTGCTGACATGCACTGATGTTTCCAATCTTATTCCTTATCTCTCTCCCTCACCCCTCTGCTGCCTTTGCCTCTCAATTTTCTGCTCTCTTTTCTCTGCTTTTCTCCACTATTCCATCTTATTCCCTATCCTTCCATTCTTGGGTCAGTGCTGTGGAGAACAGCAGCTATGGCAGCGACATCCAGTCTCTCAGTGCAGGCTGCACATGGGGCCAAGAGGAGAGTGGGCAGTGGGGCAAGGAAGAGGCTCATGGCAGGAGTAAGACCCTTGTTCTCCCTCTGCCATCCCAACTTCATTTTTGTGTCCTGGAGCTACTTAGCCAAAACAGAACCCAAGTTCTTCCTGATTTGTATCAACAACACAGGTAAAATATAGTCACATTGGATTTAATTTTAAGGACACATTATTTTCATTTTCATTCATTTGTTACAGTATAATTGAAAAAAATTGTTTATCTTCAAGGTTTTCAGAGTGATGGTTTGATATATGTGTTCATTGAAATAATTACTAACATCAAACTAACTGAAATATCCATCACCTGACATAGTTAATTTTATTCTATTTTTTTGTGGTGAGAATACTTGAAATCTGTTCTCTTAGCGTTTGTCAGTTATACAATACATTGTTACCAGATAGAGTCACCACGCTGCACATTTGGAAGAACACATTATTTCTATCTATGAATGCAATCTAGGTTTTGAGGTGGAAATAAACAGGAGCATGTGAGATGAAGACGTGATATATATATCTTCCACAACAAAGACATGATAGGAGGGGTGCAGGACATCAGGAATTTGAATTTAGTGCTGAAACAATCTGGTTCAGCAATCCAGTGAGGACGAAAAAACACAGCATCCCTCCAAAGAGGGTCCCGGGAGGAGAAGCAAAGAACCTTGACATTGGTTTTACTCTCTGACATCCTAAACTTCTGATTTCCTAGAGCCTAGGCTACAAGTAGAGAGCAAGTCATATGGTGAAATGGTGAATTGCCTGCACTTGACAACTTTGCTTAAGAATTAAATGAAATGGGTGGCTTGTTCCTATTAATACTTTATGACGTCTGCTGTGCTCCCCATGCTAGTCTTCAGCAAATAGCAAAAATGGTTTTGAGAAGCCTCAAGGGACTTTATCTACCATGAATAACATGTGACTGGAAGGGATTATAAGATTAAGAACACCCACAGAGCAGAGCGGTATTAAAGCACAGTAGAACATTTCATTGTGATTTGAATTGAAAATGAAATGACCATCCATGAGCTAGCTCCCAGTTCCATCCCCCCATTCACCTAATTACTGCTTTATCAACAGCTGTTTGCTGTACAGATCGCTAAAACTTGAGTGACTGACTTGCAAGTGATGCTCGTTTTTGCTAAGTCTGTGAGTGGGATGAGGAGGAGGTACTTAGGTCCTGTAAAGTAGCAATAGGAAGAGGGTTATATCAGTCTGAAAAACGGAAATACTTTCAAGGAGACATTTTGGGATTATCAGGAGGATCGCAAGTTCCAGGCCAGCCTTACTCACTTGGTGAGGTCGTATCTCAAAATAAAAAATTAAAAGGAGATGTAGCTTATTGGTGAAGTATCCCCGGGTTCAAGCCCCCATACCAAAAAGCAAAAACAAAAAGGAAGAAAAAAAGCAAAAAATCATAAGCTATCTATTATGTATTGGACTTGTGTTAGATAGTGGAAATACAAGAGTGTTTGAAAGAAATATGCTCCTTGCCCTTGGGGGACTTAAATTTCAGCTGGGAAGGAAGATGTTCATGAGTGCCTGGCACACAGTAGTGCTTCAATAAATGGTAGCGATCTTATTACCCATTTAACTGGTGAGAGCATTTGGTCTTGGCATGTTGTATGTAGGCCTTTTCTGACTATGCTAGTCTGTAAAGATGATCACAAGTGCCTACTTCTTCAGAGTACGGACCCCTGTGCGTAGCCACAAAGATCATGAACAATTAGAAAAACATGACACCATCAAAGGAACAAAAGAAAGCCCCAGTAACTGAGTCTAAAAAATGGAGACGTATGAACTCCCTGACAAAAAATTCATAAAATAAGTTACTTGGGCTGGCAAACAATGGATTTTTCATAGCTTTAAAAAAAACCCAAATATTTAAATATTTTTTTTTTCAGTTCTGATTTCTAATAAATTAGTAGATATTTCCCAAATAAATAAAATATCTTCAGGGTCCTTAAGAATGTTTAAGAGTGTAAAGTTCTCTTACAGCCAAAATATTTAAGAATCTCTGCCTTTAGATTTTGACAAACTTACATGATGGAATCATCCTGTGTGAGCTCTTGGAATACAGCCAGCTTCTTCCAGACTGGTATACAAATGAGAAATACACTACAAGTTTGTTAGAGCCACTTAAATATTAAAAACTCTTTGCTATAGCATGTTGGGTCATACATATCTTAAATAATACATTGGTCTACAAAGTACACTGATCTAATGGACACAATTAGAACTGTTCTTTCCCTTCAATTTGCAAGTGGTATCCCAAGATTGAGCTTGTGTACCTTGACTCTTTCCAAAATACAGCCTAAATGATTGAGCAATGACTTTTCCCCTTAATTTCTGAGATAAAAATCAATCCTGTTAGTGCAGCTGTTAGTCTGAATATTTCAAGTAAATTGTTCTCCCTATAAGGAATTCAGGATTCTGAAATTGTTAAGTTTTTTTTTTTTTTTTTTTTTTTCTTTAACAAGTAAACTGCGTATGCCCAAATTCTGGGATCTTTGTTGCACAAGATTCTAATCTGCATTCTATTTTTGTTCTCTTAATGTCAGTGTGTTTGGTCTAGTTGTTACGGATAATAATGTTCTTTCAGACAGCAATCAAGAAAGACATGTAGTTTAACAAAAATAAGAGTCTAATGTGGAACAATGGGAAAATACTTACATTTAAAACTTTTTTGGGGAAAATTTATCACTGTTGGTCATTATAACAAATGTTCCCATGACACCAGCATCACATTTTACCAATTTCTCTGTACTAGACTTTATATTAGATATAATCAATTTATTAAGATATTCTTTAATGAAAATCTAGCTATTCTACTGTGTAAACTCAAGTGTACATACATCCCCACAAATGCTGATTACTTAAGAGAGGAAATCTCCTGCTCTTTTTCTAACCACCCCCACCCCCGTTTTTTGCTAAACCATGTTCCATTTTTAAAATTTTTGTATCACTTTCTTATTTAAAATATTAATGAATGAGTATTGATTCTCCTCCCACCCCTCCAGGTCAAGTCTAACTTCCAATCTGAACCTTCAAAACTCTTCATTAGTTGGCCTTAAATTATTATGCTACTCTCAGCAGGCAACATAAAGCCCTATAGACTGCTAAGTTCAACCAGGAGAAAAGGAGGTGGAAGTGTGGTTTTCTTGATTAGAAACAATAAACTCTTTTTATGTTCACATTAGCCTTCTCTTTGTGTTTCTTTGTCCAAATTTCCTCTTCTTATAGGGACACCAGTCATGCTGAATTAACATCCTTATTTTTAATTATTTAAAGACTCTATCTCATTCTTTTACCTTATTAATTACCTGTTTAAAGATCTTATCTCCAAGTAGAGTCACATTCTTAAGTTCTGGGGCTAGGACTTCAGTAAATGAGTTGTGGGAAGAAGGGAAAATTTAACCCAATGCAGCTCTCCTTGGTAACTATCCCCTGGTGTCATTTTTTTTCTTAGCATTTATCACTATTTGATTTTTTCGTATTTCTCTTCATTTATGTATCTGTGTCCCCCACAAGAAGGTAAGCCCTATGAATGGAGCACCTTGATTGATCAGTTTCCTCATGTTTAGAGCTGTGTTCAGCATGAGTCAGATGTTCAATGAGTCTTCATGCAATAACTGAAAAGGTAGAGAGAAAGGGAGGGGTTGCGATCACAGACATTTTGTTTCAACCCATGGAGGTTTTGTTCTCACCTCTGTATTATTATCTTTCAGTTCCTCTACATTTAATGTTCTTATTTTACCCACGAAATACTTAATAGCTTATACCAAGTCATCCCTCTTTCTGAAAATCCTATCAAATTCCATGGCCTACTCTGATTTTTCTAGTCTCTGAATCTTGAATAACAGATATTGTTTCGATTAATTGTTTGGGGACATTGCATCTTTTCTTTCTGTTGTCCTTAAACTGCTCCATGTCTTCATACATATGTTCTGTCTCTCCAGTGAATAGTGATATCCCCAAGGGTGTCAACTACCATTTATTTATTTTGCTTCTGGATGCAGTATATAGTTCTATGTCAGTAATGAAGTTGAATTGAATAAGTGTGGGTACAATTCTGTTTCTCATGTGTCACCAAAACAGTTCCTTCTGGGCAAAAACAATTTGTGGAATTGGCAACTCCACGTGGTATGATTTTTGAGGCATTAAGAAAAATCTTCTGCTCTGTCTATACATTTCTGACCCAATCTTCCCTCCATTTTGCTCATAGATCTCCAAAATTCATTTTTTGGCAACTTTATGAGAAATCGCTAGGTTAAGTGCTGATGAGGAGGTGGGAAAAAAGGTACACTGATTCATTGCTGGTGGGATTGCAAAATGGGGCAATCACTTTGGAAAGCAGTATGGAGATTCCTTAGAAAACTTGGAATGGAACCACCATTTGACCCAGCTATCCCATTCTTTGGCTTATACACAAAGGACTTAAAACCAGCATACTAGAGTGATGCAGCCACCTCAATGTATAGCAGGTCAATTCACAATAGCTAAACTGTGGAAACAACCTAGATGCCCATCAATAAATGAATGGATAAAGAAATTCTGATATATATACATAATGAAATATTACTCAGCCCTAAAGAAGAATGAAATTATGGCATTTGCATGTAAATGGATGGAACTGGAGAAAATCATGCTAAGTGAAGTAAGCAAATGCCAAAAAACCAAAGGTCAAATGTTTTCTCTGATAAGTGGATGCTGATCCATAATGGAAGGTGGGGAGGAAGGAAGAATGGAGGAACTTTGGATTGAGCAGAGGGAAGAAGAGGGAGTATGTGAGTGTGGAAGACGGTGGAATGAGACGGATATTATTACCCTAGGTACAGGTATGATTGCATGAATGATGTGACTCTATATCACATACAACCAGAGAAATGAAAAGTTGTGCTCCATTTGTGTAAAAAATAAAATAAAATAAATTGAAAATCCAAGAAATTAAAAAAGAAAATAGAGCAAATTATTTTAAGTGGAAATCTCTCTCAGAGAAGGCCAAGCAGTGACTTACATTCACATTTTCTGACTGATAAATTTTTTTTTTTTAGAAAACAGACTTAATGGAGCATGGAAAGGGACTGAATTTCTGAGGTGAGAAAAACTACTGTAAACGGAAGCTGAGGACCAGATTCCCAGTTTAGCTTGTCAGCCCTGAGCTGGACTAGCCGACTAGAGCAAGGAGACAGTTCCTTGCCGACTCTCTCCTTGAGGATGCCAGGATTCAATCATCCTGTTAATGTGAGCAATGTGACATTAGGGAAATGTCTTTTTATGTCGGAGAACCCTCATCTGTAAAATGGGATAACTTCCAGATTTATTGAGAGTATTTGTATTCAATAAATATTAACTTGTTGTTGTAGGGCTCTTCCTTAGTTGACCCATCCTCACTATAAGTAAGAATAAATCTCCTCTCTTAGGAGTGGTATAGGGGTAGGCTTATATTTAAGGGATTATCATTCTTTGCCAACATGCTTTTCTTATTAAAGGCAGACTAAAAATTTTGGAGAGGAGGAGCTACTTTTTTTTTTTTTTTTTTTTTTTACTTTCCAGAATGTTTGAAGTTACTAAGACATAAATGAGAGGAGAGGTATGGATTTTAAAAAAAATCTCTGAGCAAGTTGGTGTTGTCCCTGAGCATGATAAATCCCCTGAGAGATCATGAAAGAAACAAGTTATTATTTTTTTTTCTTTTTCTCCTCCTTTTCCTTTTTTTAATTTTTTTTTTCTACTGGGAATTTCATTAAGCTATGGAAGAGAGGTTAACCCCAAAAGGAAAGTAGGTCTGAAATTATTCTCAGTTTTGAGAAAACGAGAGCCCAGGGAACTGACCTGGATGAAAGTCTTGCAGATGAACTCCAAGCCCAGTGCTCTTTTGATGACTTTAAGCTGCCTTTCCCACACACTACAGAAATGAGTTGAATCGCAAAAGTTCCAAAACCCAAAGAATGTTGTAAAAATCCATGTGGGACCTCTCAGAGGTAGATTTAACCTTTCATGTGGGATAGTAATGACCTTATCAATAGTTGAGAAATATAATGTTTATAGTACATCAGTATTTTCGTAGGCCCCACCTACTTTGAGGCCAATTTTATGCTCCGGAGACACACACACACACCACTTCCTGCTAGTTACAAAACAGCTTTGAAGTGATGGCTATAATGACTCATGGTCATGTAACATTTCTTTTAAGCCTGTATCAGCATATTTGTTTTTTTTATATCACTGCCCCAAACACCCACAGAATCCTGGGAGGTAAAGTAGGATTAATGTTGAAGAATTTAGTTTCATCCATTTTCTCTTTTATTCAAAGCAAACTTGTGAAATAGACACCGTTGGGGGTTCTCTTTTGTTTCTGGTGAGGAATACAGTAAGGAAGTGCCATCAAGCTGGTTTCAGTCTTTGGAGTCGAGCCATATTTTATTTGGAAACCACACCTAAGTCATAGCCAGGAAATCATCCAACGTGAATCACATGACCTGGCTTACGGGTATAGAACTGGAAAGATTTGAGATTCTATAGCACATCATATAATGGGGAACCAGAAGATATGCTATATGACATCCATTAGCTACTTCAAAGTGGAAAAAAAAAATCACTGGCTTACAGCCAAAGTTGATCATTTATGTCCAATAAAATGGTCAGTTTCACATATTTTAGCCATAAATCTCATGATGAAGCTCTTTTGCATGATTTCTTTAACTGATCTATAATTAGCATTAAGTATCTACAATATCTACAGTGTATATTGCATTAAGGGAGAGGATATTTTATGCCAACCACATGGCCAAAAGATGCAAACACACAATGAGAGTTCTATACATGTGCATTGATTGATTTCTCTGAGTTTGTTAATGTGCTAAAAATGCTTTAATAGTCCCCAAAATGTTTTCTTGATTTTTGGAGTAAGATAGACATCTATCCACTTAATGAATATTTAGAATATCTAAGTCAAGCACTAACTCTAATTCTTACTAATTCAGTAAACTTTAGCAGGTACTGAAACTTTCTGCCTGTTTCCTCATGTGTAAAATTAGGAAAACAATAGTATATACCTTCTAAGGTTGTTGTGTAATGATCAAATGAATGACCACATATGAATTTCTTAGAAAAGTTTCAAATACTACAAAAACTAAAATTAATTAATTCTGGTGCAGGAGGCACAATGTATATTTCTGTGTACCAAACTGCCCCCAAACCTAGTGGTTTAAAACAATGCTCATGTATTATCTTACAGTTCTGCATGTCAGAAATCTGAACTTAGCTTAAGTGGGTCCACTACTTCCCAGGTTACAATCAAGTTGTCCACTAGGTTGTAGTCATCTCAAGGAAAATCCTGCTCCTAAACACACACAAAGTTGTTGGCAGGATTTACTTTTTTTGATGGCTGTTGGTCAGTGGTTGCCCTCAGTTCCTTCTATGTGGGTCTTTCCAACATGGCAGCTTGCTTTGTCAATAGATGAAGCCAGCTGATGCAAGTCACAGCCTTTTAACATCTAATTATGGAAATCCTATTTCATCATTTTTGCCATATTTATTTATTAGAAATGCACTAGGTCAAACCCATGTTCAAAAAGAGGGTATCACACAGAGCAAAAAATACCAAGAGTCAAGGATGGTTGAGAGTCATATTAGTCATGCCTACTATGAAAGTCAATGATATAAACAGGAAGATGATGTGTTTGTTGAGGAGACAGACATTAAAAATAACTCTAGAATAAAATAACAATCACAAATTTTTATAAACACTATAAACTGAAAATAAAATGTTTGACAACGAATTGCAACATTGATACCTGATGAGAGTTAAGGTCTTAAATGAAGTCATTACTGAGGAAATAATCTTCAATTTAAGATTTGGAGGATAAATGGAATTAGAGGTGGAGCAGGGAGACCGATGAGTCCTCTTGAAAGAGTGAACAGGTGGCATGAAAGCCCGGAGGTAGGTGATCACTGGCATGTGGCCTCTCCCCATGGCTTGGGCTTCTCAAAACATGGTGCCAGGCTCTGAGATGGGAGTGGTCTAAGAAAAGAGCACTCAAAGAAAATCAGGAGATGCCAGATCAAGGTAGATAGCATCTCTGACACTGAACTTTTTCAGCCAAAACAGTCAGAGGTCCAGACCAGAGACAAGGAAGAAAAGGAGTAATAAACTCCAGTGTTTGGAAGAGCAGCTTGCTTGTTACAAGAATCAGTGGAATTGTTTGGGGTCATCTTTGCAAATAACAACCATTATCAGTGACCTTAGCCAGAGTAATTAAGATTCAATTAAAGATTGAATAAAAAGTAAGAAAGCAAATGTAGCATGTGCAGAAGCTTGGGTAGAGTTGGGAAATGGGTAGCTGAAGAAGGATGAGGTGAAGAAAAAGTGTTTTTTTTTTTTTTTTTTTTTTTTTTTAGTTGATGTTTCCCTGTTGTAGGGAATGATATTGTGGAGAAGAAGGGCTTGGATATAAGGACAGAGACCAGCTAGTGAATGAAGCAGGTTTCTGAGAAACAAGAGGGGAATAGATTTAGAAATTTGGGAGATTGGACTTTGATAGGAGAACCTTTTCCATGCTAACAGGAAGAGAAGGGGAAATGATATGAGCAGATGCACATAGTTATTGAAGACTGAATTTTCCATTAGTGTTTAGGATCCTATATAGTAGAGAACTCAATATATATTTGTGAATGAATACCTGGATCATAGTGGCATGGTAGAAGGCATAAGTGTGTGGGCAGGGTGGGGGAACTTTGTGTTTTCCAACAAGAAAGGAAGAAAGAAGAATGAGAACTAACACAGACACAGCTGAACCTATGTCCCGGGAAAATTTTTAGTTTAATAAGTATGTTGCTACCTCAACAGGTGGCTTTATTGTGAGATTTATTCCCATGCTGTCTCCTAAATATGAAAAAAGCACAAACAGAGTTTTATTCAGTTGTGTGATCCCTGTTCTCTTCTGTTGGCTTCCCTCCTGAGTTACACTAGCTGGACAGACAGGGAAAACTCCTTTCAGAAGAAGGACCCCTGTGCGGGAGGACCATCTGTTCTTCAGCTCATGCTTTCTTCACTTGTGGGTATCCTGCTGAGTTCCAGATCATTGTTGTGGCCTTAGGTTTTATTGGAGGCCTATATAGGAAACAGATGGATGCTGCAAACCCTTTTCTGCTTTTTGTAAGACCCTGTCTCATTAATTATTTCTTCATTTTTTTGCTCTTAGATAATCTTTCTTTTGAGGAAGCGGTCTATTTTATTTGTTGGAAAATTAAAATGCTAACCTAGTCCCTGTTTACTGAGGTTTTATTTTTTTTTTAAATTGATCTCAATCCTAAATTTCATGCTGCCTAACAAATTTAAGAGCGAAGATTTTAAAGTTTTTCATTTGTGAAATGAGATAAGTTTGGCATCCACCTTCTAGAATTATTTTGAGGATTAAATGAATACATATCTGTGAATATTAGAATATCACTTGGCATTTGACTTTTAACTCTGTCCTTCAATTTGTTGGTGGCTGCTTTGCAAACATAAAACTTCCTGGGTTTTGGGGTTCACATTTCTATAATCCAGCTTTATCTGACACAATCATCTTTTCTTTCAATTTCTTCCTTCAAAACTTCTTTCAGGATTTTTTTGATCTGTTTAACCCCTTCTGCAGGGGCTATAGTAGATGATCCCTGAGGAATCTCTCAGTTCTTTAATTACATATACTTTGTGACTCTTCTCTGTGGGTGTCTGGATGAAGGAGAGTGTGGAGAGTGGTGACAGAGAATGGGAGAACGGTATCTGAGATTGGAGTCTCTGATGACCTCATGGCTGTAGCATGCCTGGTGCCTGGGAATGTTTCTGTGCAAAGGTGCAGGATACCTAGCTGCTGTGCTAATGCCCTGCAAGAGAAGGCTTTGTGCTAGAGTCTTATCAGCCTCTATCTTGATCTCAGGTATATAGCTCCTGGGAATAGAGGAACTTTCTTGCTAGACAACCACAGTGTTTCACCAACTCCACTACCCTGCCCACTGAACAGTAACTTTGAACAATGGACTTTCTTGAGTACTATACAAAGTTCCTAACATTGCCCATGGCAACTGTGGATTGCAACTGTGGAAAAGCTACACAGATGTTTCTAGTTCCTGTAACTTTCCTGAATACAAAGAATAATGCTTGCATAGTCTTTCATCTGATAAGGAGACATGTATAAATATAGATTGCTGGTATAACTCTTGAGAACTGCTTCTCCATCAGAGAGCAGCACTCTACCGACCCCCGCTTTATCTTCAAAAACATCTGTATGTGTGTGAGTCTTTATTTTTCTTATCTTCCTTTGCCCCTTGTTGGAACCTGCTAGAGAAAGATACATTACAAAGCAACATGCATTCAATATGAATGGTTCTAACATAACACCAATGGACCTTTTAGCTACTTCTGAGATAGAAAAGGAATATTAATTTAACATTTGTGATATTCTTTTTTCCTATATATTGTCTTCTTGCCTGGTGTGATTAGGTAGGCTGAACAAAAGAGTGGTTTTCTGGCTCATATAATCTGGTGGAAGGTAGAATAAGAAAGCATCAAATTCTTGGCATATGGGGACATAGAATTTTTATATATACACATACAGATATGTATAAAAATAAATGTTAATTAATAGCATGAGCAAAAAAAGGGGGAATAAACATCATTTTAGGTGCCCAGGAACTTTACTGTCACATAAACATTACTGTGAGATAATGATTTCCTTGTTCAAAGTCTATGACTATTCTTCTAGAATGATGTAAAGAGAAATGAGATATTAAGTACAATATTATAATACATAAATGCTCATGACTTTCTGACTCTTAATAATTGTGCTTCTGTGATCTTGTTTTCAGAACATTGAGTTGGGAATTTCTCTATCCACAGTGTGATGGTCTCATCTGGGAATTAGGTGAGTCATTTTGATTTCTTGGTGGGTATGGAATATCCCAAACATAAGTAATCAGACCTTTCCCTTTCTCTGGCATTCTAAATTAACCCTGTTCTAAATTACATTTGAGGTCAACTGTAACTATTGCTTCAAGAATTGGCTTTCATTGTGCATTCTTTCAGACCACAGTTTTTATTTGCAGCACTATTATAGTATGGGTAGTCTAATCGTGGTTCAGGTTTGGGTAGGTTAGGTGTATTTTGCTTGAAATCCGAGACTTCCCCTGCCTCCCCCCAACCCCAATAATTTTGTATCTTGCTTGAAAGAGAAGACAGATATACCAGAGAGATTTTTTTCTATCAGACACATCAGAAATTCACTGGCTGCTACCCACAGTTTTAAATCAGGCTGGGGGGTCTTCCCACCAGATTTGCTGTTTCTTTTTATATGGTTGTGATTATGTGAGCATATGCTTAAAATTATAGGCATAACTATAGGTGGATAAAGGAAGTTATCTATGGTGGAAGGTGTGGGCATTGGGGGTAGCTCTCCTTATACTTGAATTAGCCACAGAGAAACTAACTTCCTTCTGAAAGGGCCAGGATGCTCAAGTTTTATCAAGACTCCACTATTATGCTGCTTTCTTATCTGGAATTGTCAGGTGCATAGATGACTCCATCCCATTGCTTAGAAAGAAGACACCTCACTCAGGTGTGTACAACAGCCTTGCAGACATCCATGAATACTAGATAACAGTTAAATAACAGTTACCAACAATTGCTTTTGATACATGGCACTGACACCCTATATTTATCTGTTTTTTTTCTTTTTGTCCTTGACAATATTATACTAACTAGGAAAGAAAGGCAAAAAAATGTATAATTTTTATATTTCTTCTAGTATTTCTTTTAGGAGGCTCTCATTTCTTTCTTCATTATGGGTGGTCTTGTAAAGTAGACTTTCAGGATCTCTTTCTTCAGATTATTCTAAGTCCTGTAATGTAACTAATTTAGTGGTGTGGAACTTTCTTCCCAGTGAAGGGTCAGTGTTTCAAAAATGAGAGAAAGGAGAAGAGCCAAAGGACAGAGAAAATCTTCAGGAAACTTGCATGTCACCCTCTTGTTGTTTGGTGACTACTCAGTGGAGGTTTGTGGATGAATAAATGAATGGATGAAAGCTAAATTAATCTGGACAGTCAAGTTGGATTGTTTCCAAACTTTCCTCTCTTTTCTTGGGAAAGCTGAATTAAATCCAGCTGTTCTTCAAACTACCAAGCCTTTGGAGCAAGTTCCTTTCTATTTCTTCCATTTCTATTTATTTTCCCTATGGGTCCTGGAGAAATAAATATTTCACCAATTATTTATTCTTTAAAAGATCTGGCCCTTTGTACTTGACATTTTCTTAATTGTTCACATTCAGTATATTTGCTTATTTTTCCTAATGCTGTTCCATTCTCAGTAACATCTTATTATGTGACTCTAATGATTAAAGTGTAGTAGGATTTCCTAGCAGAGCTCTCTTGTTTTGTTCTTTCCACATGTCTGTTACTTATGACAATATCAATTTTATTATCTAAGTTAACCACACTATATAAATGTGACTTTGAAGTTTCAAATGACTTGATATGTATCTCCTACATTTAGAACAGAATATTTTAAAAATAAGGATGTGCAATTTAGCTCTTCCCCAGAAAATTTGCCAGGCTTTTGAAGTATACCCACATAAGTCAGGCTCACTGTTAAAAGGTGACACCTGAGGAACTGGGTGAGAACGTAGTTGTAGGGGATATGTACATGAAACACCAACAATATGAGCAGCTTTGAGTCCCTGCAGGATGCCACCATGCAACTAATAAGGTAGAGCAGAAAATCTGAATCATAGTGTCCCCTAATACATACAGCTTCCCCACAGCCTGAAGTCACCCAAACTTAACAACAGAATATGTTGGCACTAGAGTCAATTTTAAAGAAAAAAAACCACTAGTCTATTCCATAATGCTATTCACTGTATCTTCTAATTCTTATTCACATAACATTATTTTAAAAATAGCATGGTGAGAGCATGCATGTAACTTCACAGTCTGTTCTTTTCTTGACCTTTCTTTATATCATTACACTTTCTTTATCATTAATTCACTTATTTTCCCCTATTCATCAGGGCTTCCTTTTTCTTCTTAAATTGTAGTAAATGTTATTTTTCCTAATGCTTGAGTTTCAAATTACTTTGTAAGCCATGGCATAATCATATTTAAACTTCTTCATCCATCATCTTCTTCTATATTTCTTCTCTACTCTCCCTGTCCTTTTTCTCTTTGTGATGCACACAATTTAAATGTAATGAATCATACCTTTATGTTTGTAATAACATAGTCAAATTTATGTTGACATGACTCTCACTTTATGACTCTTCTTTCCTTTATCCCCATACTTGAGTCCCACTCACAAAATATCCTGCTTTGGGTAACCCGTTTGCAAATTTCCTTACTAATTGAATACTTGACTTTCATGGGTCAAGTTTTTCCTTTATTTTTGGAAAGTGGAAATTTCCTCATATTTTCTACCTTTATTTTTTTGGCTAGTGTCAGTGCTAAATAACGCTACAGCAGTGGCTGTCCAATTGTGTGTGCTGGTTTTCACCTGGAGTGATGGTTAAACAGATTGCTGGGCCCCATCTTCAGAATCTCCAGTGGTCTTGAGTGAAGCACAACAATTTGCATTTCCAGGTGATATTGGTTGTGGTGGTGATCACTTTTTGAGAGCCAACTTATTAGAAAGTAGAAGAGTGAGAATTAGATGATTTAAGGAAGCGTGATTTGCCTTAAGCTAGATACCCAAAGAACTGACTTAACTTATATGTTGTTCTAAGTCAGGAATGCACCTCTGCTATCAGAAACCTTTGGGTCAAACTCCGTTGATAAAGGAAGGAGAAATGTTATTTAACAACAAGGACAGACCTGTTCTTTGTATGTATGAGGTATAACTAAAATGCTACCATAGCCCTTTAAGACAGCCAAAAAAAATTGATTGCATTAATTGTGGAATTTATTACTTTCAGGTTAATGAAAGAGCTTTGGTGAGCCATCCTGTAGGATAGGGGTATATACCAGCCCATGCCTTCATATCTAAAATGTGTTAATTGCAGATCCATTAGTTGTTACTTTGTAACATTTGAGTTATTTCTAATCCCTGACCTCTTCCAATTGGGGTGATCAAAAAATAAAAGTTTTAAATGTAGAATATATTTTAAAAATCAGTTGACTAGGGATAGCAGTGGAAAACACATAGGGGGGATCAGTATTAAAATTTCAACAAGATAGTGCAAAATGGGAAAGTTGGAGATTTTTACTTTTTCTCTACTTTTTTTCCCCTCTTTTCTAGTTCATTCTTTCCTTTCTTCCTGAAAACACTTTTTAACAATGATGAAAATGTGAGCACATAATTAATCCAAGGCCAAGTGCAGAATATGTGTTCAATAAATATTTGCTGTATAAATGAAAAAAGAAACGAATGAAAAGAGGGGGACACAGCTCTTGTGGGAGTAGAGCATGGTATGATGACATTTCTACTGAGTGTCACTTTCAGAGCCTGAGGGATATTAGGGATCTTCCTGTCTCAGATATCACTGCAAGAGAATTCTCCCACATCGAAACTCACATGATTAGATGCAAATGTGTAACGCCGATCTTTCTGAGAACTTTTCACAGTAAACTCTCAGCAAGATTATCATAAAGAAATAAAGGGGCTGGTACCAACTAACTAATATTATAAAGTCACTTTAAAGTACTCACAAGGGAAATATTATAATTTCTATGTTGCATATTGGATCTGGTCACCCTAGGCAATCAAATTAATTCTCTATACTTGCTGAGGCTGTATTAATATAAATCATTAAATCAAATAATAGGTGACCTAATAATTTCAGGCAGCTCATGACCAAAGTCTGTTGATTGCATGATATACTAGAGTTCTCCAGAGAAACAGAACAAAGATGATATTGGTTTATTATGAAGAATTACCTCATATGATTATGGAGGCTAAGAAGTCTCATGGTTTGTTGTCTGTAAGCTGGAAAGTAAGACAAGCTAGTGGTGTACTTATAGTTTGTGTGAGAAGGTCTAAAAACCAAGAGAACCCCTTGTCTAAATGCCCAGTCCTCTGATGCAAATGCTAATCTTATCCACAAATGCCCACAGAAATATACCTAAAAGTAATATTTAATCTGGACACAAAATTGACCATCACACATTGGTAATCAAGAGACAGAAATAGAAGACAAATCAATTCAAAACTATTGTTGGTAAAAAGATTAATTCATCCTAATCAATTGAGCATTATTATGGAGAAAAAATTAATTTAGGGTACAGTCATCCTAACTCTTAATTATGTATACAAGAATTTAGATTTTTTAAGGTCTACACTTTCCTTAGGATCATAATTACCTTTGTAAAAGGCTATCATGGAAGTGCTTAATAGGAAAATTTCCCTGATGATACATATTTAAATAGATCACTCAGCTGCTTATAGTGTAGAAGGAACATACGATTTGAAGAACTTACTGTAGATTTAAAGATAAAATGAACACCATCATAGTTGTATAAATAAATTTCTACATTTTAAATTATATTTATATATGTACTTATAGAAATAATAAACAAACAAATTTAACCATTTCAATGATAAATTATTTGAAAAAAAAATTTGTAGAAGAGTTCAGAGAATGAGCAATTGTGTTCCATTTGTGTACAATATGTCAAAATGCATTCTACTATAAAATAAATAAATAAATTTATTTTAAAAAAGAGTTTAGAGAAATGTGACTGGGTTATGGGAGGAAATGAGAGATGAACTTGGTTTTATAGGAAGGGTTTCTTCTAGAGAAGAGGAGAAGAAAACATTTCCATAGTTGCTCTCTAGAATAGACACATGCCCAAAATACTCTACCAGACTTTCTAGAAGATGGTAAAATCGTTGAGGTCATTAGTAGTAGTGGCATCAGTCTGTTTAGCAAGGTCTCCCACTCTCCCTTCTCTCAATGCATGCCCACTATCTCTAGCTATACCTGTGAGCCAGGTGTGGCCACTATAGACTAACCCTGTGAACCAGGTGAGGCCACTTAGACTAACCCCTGCCCTGAGCCTGACAATAAATTAAGTTGAGCACATGATAAAAGCAGAGCCAATAAGCGTTTTCCACCTGTACCTGGGGATTGTGCTTGACTGAGCTTGCTAGCAGCCATGTCTCCCGCCAACAGAGAAGGACAACTTTCAGAAAAAGAGCCTGAAGCTAACAAATGAGGAGAAGCAGAGGAGGGGAGCCACAGGAGATGAATGGAGACAGGATTGCAAGGTAAGAAGTCCTTGGTGTGGTGGGTCCTGCAGCTCCTCGAGGTTGAGCATACCCCAACAAACATAATAACTTCTTTCGGTTGAGTTGGATATGTGCCTCCTAAATGAAATTGGGTCCTGATCTAGGTGTCCTTCATAACTCCAAACTCTTTGCCAGTCATTACAGTGGGAGATCTGTTTCCAGGAAATCTTCTAAAAATAATAGAATATGACTTCTTTTCACAAAAACATTTATGGTACTATTTCTTACTCTAGTGAATCTATATTCTTTTGGCTTAATTTCAAAGCCGAATAGGGATACTATCTGAGTTTCCAGATTTTTAAAGCATTAAATAACCAACCATCTAATCTAAGAATAACTACACCTCCAACCCATTTAGGAGGTAATGATGAGTTTGTATTAGAGTGAAAGAATTGTTAAATGCTGATTGTGGGATTGATCACCATATCACTGACACCTGGGCTGAATGAAGCTCAGTTTTAATTTTTAACTTGCTCTGAAGAACTTTCCTTGGGCAGGTTCAGGGCTTTCAGAAACACCAAAACCAATTCAGTTTCCTTTTCTACTTCAAGATGCTATCAACCAAAAAGTGGGACTAAAGTGATAAAGGACAGATTCACTGTTGTTGGGAGTGCATTTCTCAGGTGATGCCTTTTTTTCAGAGAACTCTTCCATTTCCTGGACTTCTTGCAGCAATAAAACACTAGAGTACATTGTCAACTCTGTGGGTCCTTAGGGAATTGGATGGTTCTCACTCACAAATATGCCTTCTTTAATGCACAGAGCATGCTTTGGCTTCAGACTGTCATGACTTATTGCTTAAATATCTGGGAGTTGGCTAAGTATTTTCTGCTAAATGAACTCACTTTTTTTTTTAACTAGTGAGTTTTATTTACATTTATCTGGATTCACATGTTTCTCATGAATTCACAATTAACTCATATCAACTTATTTTATAAGAGCATTTTAACATTCATAAAACCCTTGGCATGTCTTTTAAAAATATATGCTCCAAGTTCCTTTCTGACCTTAGAAGTTTGGGCAGGGTACTGAAGGCGGCTGACTCTGAGGTGAAGACATGGGAGTCTGGCAGAGACGGCAGATCACAGTAATGACTGAGGGGCCAGAGAAGATCCATTGAAGTAGTTACCTGGAAACCTAAGCCTGGATTCCACTTGGGCTAGTTGTGAGATAATGGGCTTTCTTTCCTTCCTCCTCTGTCTAATGGAATAAAGGAGTTTTTACAAATGTAAAAAGGTATAAACTGGTAAACAAATACTTTGAAGGATGGGGCATAGCTTAATAAAGAAATGCTAGGATAGGTAGAGTCCATCATTTTCTTCCTGGATGCTCAAACACTTGATATTGAAATAAATTCTACCCATGCTAAATTCTCTCCAAGTTAGACACTCACAGGTCTTGGTTCCCAAATACTTCCCAGGACCCTTTATTTTGTATTTCCATAAATGCAAGCTTTGTGGTTCCATTGAACAAACACAGGTTTTATAATCAGTATTGCATATGTTTGCATAGAAAGCAAGTTAATGATCCTTTAATAAAAAAAAATTTTAAAAAAGTTTTCTTCCCTTAGTGGAACATGAGGGAAATAGGTGACATGGGCATGTGGGTAAGTTGCCTCTGAAGCATTGATCATTTACCTGCCTAAATCAATAAAAATTGGAATATTTTCCTTTTCAGAGGCATATATTTGATATGCAAATATACATGAGAATGTTTTTATAGTATTATCTAAACGTGATTTTTTTAGAGCAACTTAAATGTATTAATGATTTAAATTCTAGTTCTTAGGGTACTAATCACTTACGACACTTTAGTTTTATACTCATTATTCTTTTGAAACAGTTCATTTGCTTTACTGCTAAACTAGGAAGATCCTCATGACACCTTTACAGTAAATACAGTATTCATAGTACAGAGAGGTACTTGCTGTGGCCAAGGAGGCTGTGTCTGGCTTATGCTTGACCACCCTTGGACTGCTGTCTGAGCCTTCTGGGTTTTCTGCCTCTCCCCTTGTTTCTAATTAGCCTACAAAATGCTATATATATTTTTTTCCTTTCTAAATTACAACTCTGGTTATATTCCTTGGAGCATAAATTATGATGACTCCACACTATTAAGTAGAAAATGCATCAAACTAGCATTCAGAATTTTCTAAATTATGATTTAAGCTTTTTTAGATGTCTGATTAAATCTCTCATTTTTTTATGCTCTGTCAAATTAGATTACTTGCTCTTCCTCATATAAGTCCTTCTTCCTTGCCTTGGAGAGTGATTTTCCTCAAATTCTTCCTGTTGAGTTCCTTTGTTATATAAGGCTGATCTAAAAAAGCCAGGACTTACATGAAGCCTGTTATATTCTACTGGTAGCTATTTGCATAGATGATGAGTGTGCATTTTAGTACGAGTCAGTGCAAGCCTTTCAGAGACAGAGCCTGGTGCCCATCATCTTTGTCTTCCATGTTGATTACTCTGACATTGTCATGTAGCAAATCTCTAGTGTATATTTCCTGAACTGAAAATCGGGTTTGAATGCTCTCCAAATTCTCTCCACCTACCTCATTATTGCTGTGCCTTAGGGTCAAACTCGGTACTGCACCATAAATCTTCGCTGATAAATTCAGCCAACAGCTTCCCTTATTATTTGGGCAAATCTGACTATTTTAGGGGAAGTTTCAGGATGCATTTAGACTATTAAAGCTACAACAGGTTAGAGTTCTCTAGGATAATTGACCAGAGATTGCAAAAATAAGATAATGAAAGGCTCTTGGCTTTATCATGTGGTAAGGGGTGTATTGAATTAACTCTTGCTCTACAATAGCGGGAGCTACCACCAGTTGATTGGTGATGGCTGGTGGTTATAAAGGAAGGGTGCATAGCAGCATCTCTGGAGACCATCATGTTGTGGTTCTTGTTCCTAGACCCCACCTGCCCTAGGAGTTCCTGATTCACATGGTTTGAATTGAGAACCAATCCCGTGGTTCATTTTAGTTAAAAACAAAACAAAACAAAACAAAAACTCAGATGATTCTGAGTTTATCTACAGTTACAAACTATTGTTTTAGATTTTGGGATATCTTGGTGCCCAAGAATATTTTCTTCAGATATTCATAACTGGAGTCAAAGCTACAAAGCAAGGTGTACTTGCTTTTTTGGTACATATTTATTAAGAAAGTGACTTAAATATCTATGTTAATGAACTTCTTTTGTCTTCTTCAGATACTTTTAAGTTAAAAATCAAAGAAATGAGCACTCCTAAGGTTTTCAGTGTTCTCTCAGTTAAGAAATTGTAGGCTCCAGCCCAGCTATTCTGAACTTCTCTTCTAAAGAAAGGTGTGTTTTCCTGGCCTCCTGTGAGGCTGGAGTTGCTCCACAGTCCTTTATTACTCTTGTCTTGTGCTGCTTTGATCTGTGGACTGTTGCTGGTTTCAGAGCTCTTAGTTTCAATCTTTTCCTTTCAGCTCTGAATTGCCTTCTACATAGAAAGTCATAGTTTTGGACCTATATTTATTACTATTTCCCTCATTCAGAACCCCTCTGTTTACTGATGTTACTGCTTTCTTAAAGCTTAAAAATCATTAAACAGAATGGCTTTGAAACAGGATTATATAGCTGATGTTCAACTGTTATCAGGATGAACTGTGCTCTAAAATTTTCCAAGAAAAATTTTTAAAAAACCACAAGAAATTATCTGGAGGAAGGTGGAGGTACTGCTGTCCTCTCATCTGTACTGCATGGATGCTCTTCTGTGAAACAACTTTCAAAAAAGTCCTTTTGGTACATGTATTCATTTAAACAAGGGTTATGTACCAGAATTTCCTCTAGAAAAGTGTTTTATTAAGATTGGTTTCTATGAACATTTCTTGAGCACCTCATGTTCCCACTGTGATGCACGATGTAACGTTTCTGATAGCCTCATATCTTACTGGATTCTAGCAAAAGCCTGAGGTTGAATGATTGCATAATTTGCACAAGGTCAATATAACAGGTGGTGTGTATTTTATCTCACTCATGGCAACTAATTGAGCACCTTCTTGTACCACTGAACCATGGCAGCACGACATCAGACAGCAATTGTAAAGGAGCCAAGTTCAGAGTGTCCGTGACATTCCTACAGTCGATGTGAAGGATGCTAAAATGGCACATTGATGGTGTTAAAATCAGTGTTAACACCAGCTGGTGTGTCCTTTGAGCATACTCATTCACTTTTCACAGAAATAAACTGCTTCCAGAAAAAATGGGTAAACGCTTACAGATCCAGCAGGTTTATTTAGTGGTTGGTCTCAACTCGGTGAAGAAGCTAATGACTTGCCTTTTTTTCTAATTCTACCTTTGACTTCATTGATTAGAAGACTGTTTCTGTTTTTATGAATATTTTTGGCTGATTCTAAACATTTCTGGATAACTGACTATAATTGAGTTCAGTTTTCAACTTTTATACTCACAATTTTAATCTAAAACTCAATTTCCCTTGTTTCATCTTTCAGACCCTCCAGTGCCTTGGAATGGGAGGAGTTAGGAGGGTGAGGGAAAGGGAGAGGGAGCCATCTCCATTGCATTCATATGTCCCTATTTGTCTCTGCTAGTTGATTGCTGCTGCGTCTCTGTGGGCCTTCAGTGCCTCTGTGGGGCAATGTCCAAGTGTCACTCTTCTCCTGGGACACAAGGTGTGTTCTCCCCACTGCCAGTTCTCTGATAATGGAACCCCATATTTTCCAGAACCTATAACCCCCTCCCACCCCAGTCTTCTAGCCACAGTTCCTGCTGCTGCAACCCAGCTTTTGGCCAGTTCCTGGTAAACAATTTGGAATAAATTATTATGGTAGACAACTGGAGTGCAGATGATTTCTGCCTAGTCTTTTCGGGGCCACAGGAACTCGACTACCTTTTCTACCTCAGTCTCTTCTTTCCACCATAGTATCATTTTTTTTCCCCTTTCTCTTGTGTCTACAGAAGGAGGCTAAGCCTACCTACAAATGGCATCCTTTCTTATAGGAAAGCCCTCTTGACATTGTTCCCAACCACCTTCTGAGTCTTCAATTTATCTGGAGAAAGATACACACCCCCCACCCCCACAGCTGGTTAAGGGGATCCTCTCTTATTGTCCTCAAGGCTAATATATGTTCTTCCCTTGTGCACCAGTCATTCCAACCATGTCTGCAATTAGAATCACCTGGGAACTTAAAAAATGTTCCATTGCCAACGATGGCATCAAAGACTAATTAAATATCTCTGTAGGCGGCATCTGGGCATCAGTAGCTTCACAAGAATCCATCTTTAGTCATGGTCAAGTTCCACTGTGGATAGGCTAGAAGTGGTGCCGATACTGGTAAGCCTGATTTTTTTTTTTTCCACCTCTTAATAAGGTATTGGGTGCAAATTATGGGTGTTGACATTTTCTCTAAAATGTGAGGATACTTCCAGCTGTGGAGATCTACAAACTGTTCCAGGAAAAATTCTCAATATCCTGTCACACAGGGTTGAAATGATATGCTCCAGTAAAGAAAATGAAGTGAAAAGAATCCTCCTGTTTTCCTCAGCTCTGGCTCCTCAAAGCGAGGTGACCATAAAGTTAAACCACACCAAGTGTTTGTTCTGCAAATGAGTTGTGCAGATGTATGCAATCAGCTTGCGCTTTTTTTTTTTTTTTCCTGTTCTTTCATTTCCAGGACAAATAAAAGCAGACACTACATGTGGTTATTTTTGTTGTTGTTGTTCTCTCTCCTGTTTTGTTTAGGAAATGCCTAATGCTGAGGCTTTTTTGATGTGGCTTAAGTGGTCATGGTTTGGTTGTAGTGATTTGTAAAGTGAATGTAGCTGAGGAGAGAGAGAATTTCCATCTGTGAAAATGAGAAACACAATCAACTCTTAAAATTTGAGGAGAGGAGGAAGAATTTTATCATAGGGCTAGCAAAGAGCCTCTGTGACCAGGACCATGAAAAGCTGTCTTGATTGTGGAAAAATGGCTACTTTACGGTAGAAATGGGATTTGGAAACTGAGTCCTTCTGTTCTGGCCTTGACTCTGACACTGGTTTGGAGAGGCAGGTAGCTCAGTGGTTACTGTGTGTAGTCTATATCCACCAGTCAGTGAACTGACTCTAGATTTACTGATCACATGGTCTCTTTTCTGGGCCTCACTTTCCTCAACTGTAAAATGAGGATCATAGTGGCACACACATTAAGACTGGTATGAAGCTTAAGTGAGGTCCTAAAATGTTTTGTGTAACCATTAAGTCAAAAGTAAATTTGAGCATCTCGCATCTTTCTGTGCTTCAGTATCCTCGTCTTTAAGTGCAAAGCTACGTCTCCAAGTTTCCTCTCTTCAGTGTGATACAGTGATTCCACATAGCTATGAAGTTTTCCATTTTCCTACTTAACTTTTTTTTATTTACAGTATAATTAACACCCAAACAGCTTTGGAGCAATGTAACAGTATCTCTTTATCAGTGTGATTAATGATATGCCAGAACTTTGATTTACTTAAAAATATCACAATCATGATTAATAACTATTTGCTGCTCTGGAAGACCAGTTCTTGAGCCTCAGAAATGGTTCATTATACTTGATAGTTTCCGGATTTAGAGAATTGAACTGAAGAGGAAAAGCCAGCAGTGGCCTCCATAGTCTAACTACAAACTCATGACATCTAGTCTTCACGTCCTCACTACCTGGATGCCCTTTGCCTCCAATGGTATTGCAGAGGCAGAGGGCTCTGCTTCCTTTGTGACTAGCTCGAATACCTCCTTCACCACGGTTTCCTTGGTTTCTGTAATTATAAATGGCCACTACCTTTCCTGCCTTCCTGAGCTCCTTCATTAACTACCACCAACCTCTCCTGCAGAATCTGGCACAGTATACTCTGAACTAAAGTGATCTGTGCACTTGTTTTTGGACTTCAGCAAAGTCTCTGGGGATGATGGCTGTGTGGTATACTGCACTACATCATAACACTAGGACTTTAAGTGGAGGAGCTTTGAGGGGGAAAAAAATCATTTTTATTTAAGTTTATAAAAACACTTTTAAAAATCATTTTTAGCTTCATAGCCAAACTGAAAGTATAGAGAGATCTGTGCATTCTCTGTTCCCATATATGCATGGCCTCTGCCATCAAGTCCCCCACAGCAAAGGGGCACATTTGTTACAACTGATGAACTTACACTGACACATCATTATTATGACTGAGTCCATAGTTTACCTTAGGGTTCACCCTTGGTATTGTATATTCTATGGGCTTGGATAAATGCATGATGACACATACCCATTCTTACAGTTTTATATAGGCTAGTTTCACTGCCCTAAAAATTCTCTGTGCTCTATCTATTCATTTCCCTCCATTCCAGATGCTGGCCATCAATCCTCAACTTGCCTTTTTCCTCTTAAAAATTAACATGTAAGTGGAGCTGGGGATCTCAGTAATGGAATGCTTGCATGGCATGCATGAGGCCCTGGGTTCGATCCCCAGCACCACACATGTGCACACGTGTGCACGCTTACCAAATTTTTTTTTTTTTATCCTTGGTAACTGGTACTCCTTTTCTCCTGTTTCTGGTTTATTATGTACTTGAAACTGTCCAATTATCTTCCTGCATATTCTGTAGTAAATGGCTTTTTCAAATAATTATGTAAATAGCTTGAAGTTCCTTCTATAACACTCTGGCATAACAATACCACATTTTATAGACATAATGTATGTGTTTATCGTGTATTTCAGTAACTTAAGGTAAAGTATGGTTTTCTGCATTTGTGCTTGGCAGGAAGTTGTAGCAAATTTCTTATATTTCTGTATCTGACTAAAAAAAAAATCGCCATTTGTTTTGTAATTTAACTCCAACATTTCTGGAATGCCAAAGATCTCATTTTTAACCATGTGACAAGTGATATATCCTTTTTGTTTCATTCATTATAGACATCAGGATGGAATTTTTAAGTCAAAGTTCTTTTTGCAAAGGAGAAGAAACAATAAAAGGCTTTTGTAGATTCTGAATTAAGCCAATGTTTCTCCTGCTGCTATAATTACTTATGGATCTATGTGGAAGTCGGGAGAAAAGTTCCATATTAAAATTACTTCCTGATATTTATTCTGTAGTTGCAATAGTTAGGTATGAAGATTCTGGCTGTGTAGACTCATTTACCTGCACAGGAGCAAGAGATGATCAATTAGTGATCAATTAGTGATTCATCTTTGTGAAGTTGACTCTAGAACCCTGAGCTAAATAGGTTGGGGTTCCCCGTGGATTCTGATATACATAAAATATTGTCTAGAATGCTGATGTTTAACACATTTCTTAGTTTAACTTTCCTTTTTAAAAGAAAAAAATTGTCCTGACACATAGTAAAATATTCAAACATTATTCTAGGATAAGCAATAAAATAAAAGTCTGCTTTCTTTTTGGGTCCTCCTCAAACCCTATTCTCCCAACCCTCCTTTCCCCTCCTCAGACCCCATAGAGAACTACCATTAACTGGAATCTTGGGACTTGGTTAAATCTGAGACAGGTTTTTTGGCTACTAAACTTGTAGTATTTTCCCAGGTCATTCTCTCCCAAATGCAGTGTACCACTCTATTTTTATTAGGGCACTTTGCTCTAACATTTTCTTTTTTGGGTATTTATAGTCTACAACTATCCCACTCCCCATCTAGAATATGATTTCCATGAAAGCAAGGACTTCGCTTGCTTAGCATCTTATCATTTTCTTAGAAGTGTGCCGAAAATAGAATCAGTACCCAATAAATGTAAAAGATTAAATCCTTTGGTAAGCTTTATGAGGTATGACTGACGTAGAATTATAATCATTAACCTAACCAATTTGAGTTTTGACAAAAATGTACAGCAATATAGCTACTTATCATGATGTGATATGCAATATATCCAACACCCTTAAAACTCCTCATATCCTTGCAGGCGATTTCCTCTCCCTGCCCTGTCTCCAGTTAAATACTCATCAGTTTTTGACCAATACAGTTTTACCTTGTGTTTAAAATTTAAGCCAAATTTATATTATGTGATCTTTTGAATATGGTTTATTTCACTTAGCATATATGCTTTTTTGGGGGGGGGAGGGAGTGGTACTAGGGATTGAACTCGGGGGCATTCAACCATTGAGCCATGTCCCTAACCCTGTTTTTTATTTAGAGACAGGGTATTACTGAGTTGCTTAGTACTTTGTTGTTGCTGAGACTGGCTTTGAACTTGTGGTTCTCCTGCCTCATTCTCTTGAGCTGCTAGGAACATATGCTTTTGAAATCATCCAAGTTGGTGTGTTTGTCAGTAGTTAATTCTGTTTCATGCATATACCATTTTGATATTCATTTGATAGAACTTTGGGCTTTCCCAAGAATTGGAAAATTGTCAAGAATTGGCCATGGTCTGAGATTTAACCTTACCTAACCAGTTAGCTGGCCACAGTTTCATGGATAATGGCAGAAGATGTGAGATTTCTGGGTCACAGATCAAAGATGATTTGTTATTCATTGCAATAGTAGCCAGAGCCTCAGCCTTTATGCCAATTTCCTGAGCCCCATTTCCCATGGGTGACATGAAGATGACCAGATGATGCCTGAAGAGGGAGAGGTTGCATCACAATAAAGAAACGCTGCTTTTGGGGAACTCAACTTTAAGGTAATGGGCAGTAAGCCTGTCTGAGCTTTGGTCCAGAAGAGATGTTATCTTTATTCCACACAGCAAAACAAACCTGTTCTTTTCTTGGAGAGGAAGACTGTATCTTCCAAGGTTGGATGTTTTCAACATGTCCTCAAAAAAAAAAAAAAAAAGTCCTAATCCAAGGCAGTCAGTGCCTCTACTTGCACGATATGCAGAAATGAAGGAGACTGCAAATCTCACTTCCAACATGCAGGTTTTGCCTAATATGAAAAAAAGCTGCTATAAAAAGTATACCTTTCTTTTTGTGCAGATTTATCTTTTCTATTGGGCAAATATGAGTGAGTTTCTGGGTCAAAGAGTAAAGTATGTTTGACTTTATAAGAAAATGTCAAACTGTCTTCCAACATGACTGAACTACTTTATATTTTTACCAGCAATGTCTGAGATTTCCAATTGCTCCACAGCCTCACCAGCACTTTGTATTGGTCCTTCTAGAAGGTATGTGGGGCATTGCAATGTGTTTTTTAATATTTATTTTTTTCTAGTTGTAGTTGGACAAATACTTTTATTTATTTATTTTTATGTGGTGCTGAGGATCAAACTCGGGGAGACGCATGTTCGAGATGAGCCCTCTACTGCTACAATCCCAGCCCTGCAATGTGGTTTTAATTTACATTTCTCTAATGACTGTTGAGTACTTTCCTCAGCTGCTTTTTTGTCCATTAACATCTCTTTTTGGTGAAGCATCTCCAGCTATTTTGTTAACATAGTAGGTTGTTTTTCTTGTTATTGAGTTCTTAGAGTTCTTCATGTGCTCTGGACACCCATTCTTCATTGGATGTTGGAGAAAGTGATTCTCCTTTGATCTCTTGTGTTTTTGCACATTTTGTGAGCAAAGGCACTGACAACTATTAGTTCAGACAATAGTTTCAAAGGTGTGTGTGTGTGTGTGTGTGTGTGTGTGTGTGTGTGTGTGTATAAAATAATAAGCCTGAGATAATTGAGACAATGTTGTCTTTGGGGGAAAGGGAAGATTTGTTTGCCATCCAGCATAATGAAGGTAATGTTTTCTAGATTTTTTTGTAGCCCTTTAGAAAGACAGGAATATCAAAACTCATTTATTGTTTTTGGTACAAAAGTACTTTGAGGGCAGCATCCATGGGACCCAGCCACATATCATTCTTTATAAATCATAGCAAAGCAGGATTTATAAAGTCCCTTGTCTGTGATCTTGGAGTCTCTTGTCTTATACTGCCTTGGTTCCATGCCTTGTGCCATAACTTGACAGTGTACTGGTAGTATAAAAATATCAGGTCCTTCATGGGTCTGAACAGATGCATGTTCTTCCAAAAAATTCTCCAAATCTATGGCTTGCTTTTCATATTCTTATCAGTGACTTTGAAAAGCAAAATATTTAAATCTCATGGCCTTATTTTTATCCATTATAGTTATTGCTTATTGTGCCCTATAATAAATTTTTACCTAACCCAAGGACTGAAATATTTTTTTTCTCTTGTTTACTTTTAGAAGCTCTATAACTTTAGGCTTTACATTTAGATCTAAGCCCTTTTATTAGGGTGTGAAATTTGCTATAGTACCTATATTTGCATGGGGATATTTGTTTAGTGATATATTGAAAAGATTGTTTTCCCCATTGAATTTTCCTGGCAAATTTTGTTTAAAAAATGAATTAACCAAATCTAGATAAGTCTTTATTTTCTATTATGTTTCATTCATCTGTGTGTATATCTAGACATACTACCTTGATTTCTGATGTTTCATGAAAGTCTTAAAATCAGATCATATATGTCCTTCAACTTTGTTCTTTATAAAAACTTAAAAAAAATTAGGTCATTTGCATGTCCATGAAGGTTTGAAAATCGGCTTGAGCATTTCTACAAAATAAAAGCAGTGGGGATTTTGGCTGGGATTTATTTGGGGAGAAATGACATATTCACAATACCAAATCTTTTGATTTAATAACATGGTGTGTCTCTATTTTTTTCAGATCTTCTTTAATTTCTCTCAGTAGTGTTTCATATTTACCACTTATCAGCCTTATAAATATCTTGTTTATTCCTATTTAATGTTTCCTGATGCTATTTTGTTAATGCTTTAAATTCCAATTTTTCCATTTCTACCATATCAGAATATGGTAAATTGTTATTGACAATATCTTATAACCTTTCTAAACTCACTAAACACATAAGGTTTCTTTGTAAGTAAATTCCACAGGTTTTTCCATAGACTCTCTCATACTCTTGGAATAAAAATAAATACCAATTTTTCTCAACTTATATGTGTGTGTGTTTAGGACCTCCACAACAGTGTTGAATAGAAACAGTAAGAGTGTATATCCTTGCCTATTCCAGAATCCAAAGGGAAAGCACTCTTTTAATCATCTGGTCTAAATGGCAGTCATAGATTTTTAATTAAATGCTTTTCTTTATTTCAGGAGGTTCCCTTCTAATCTTCTAGATTATCCAGACTTTGTCATGATTGAATGTTGAATATGGTAGAGGGCCTTTTCTGTATCTATTGAACTAATTATATGGTATATATTTTTTCTTTTTGTTTTTAGTTATACATTACAGTAGGGTATATTTTGACATACTCTACCTGAAAGGAAAGCATGGAACTGAGAGATGGGTGAGCGAGAAATGAAAGACCGAGACCAGGCAGAGATACACATGAGAATTTGTCAGAGCTGACAAAGGCACATCTCTCCATAGATGGAGAGAAGAGAACAGGCTTGGTATTCGGGACTTTTATGGGGCAGGCTCAGGGATTAAAGCCAGGCAGGTCCTAATGCAGGCGGTTAAGGATGGGGTTGGTATATGGGAGTGATAAGCCTTTCTCAGAAATGCCCTTGGGAAGGAAAGTGAGATTTTTCTTAAAACGGCAGCTGTCACTTAAGATGGCCATCTAGATGCTAAGCAAGACCTTATAATAGCTACATGCAGTGTACCCCATCCCAATTTTGATCCCATTCTTGTGATTGTACATGCTGTGGAGTTACCCTGGTCGTGTATCCATATAAGAGCATAGGAAAGTCATGTCTGATTCATTCAACTGTATTTCCTACTCCCATTCACCATCCCTTCCCTAAATTCTACTTTGTCTAATACATGAACTTCTATAATTCCCTTCCTATTGTCCCTTATGGGTTAGCATCCACATAACTGAACATTTGGCCTTTGGTTTATTGGGACTGGCTTATTTCACTCAGCATGATAGTCCCCAGATCCACCCATTTACTGGCAAAAGCCATAATTTCACTTTTCTTTATAGTGGAGTAATATTTCATTGTGTATATATACCACATTTTCTTTATACATCCATCTGTTGAAGGGCACCAGGGTTGATTCCATAGCTTGGCTATTATGAATTGAGCTGCTGTAAACATTCATATGGCTGTATCACTGTAGTATGCTGATTTTAAGTCCTTTGGATATATGCTAAGGAGTCGGATTATGGGTCAAATAGTGGTTCCATTCCAAGTTTTCTGAGGAATCTCCATACTGCTTTCCAGAGTGGTTACACCAATTTGCAGTCCCATCAGCAGTGTATGAGTGAACCTTTTCCCCCCCATTGTCTCCAACATTTACTGCTACTTGTACTCTTGATAATTGCCATTCTGACCAAAGTAAGATGGAATTGCAGTGTAGTTTTAATTTACATTTCTATAATTGCTAGAGATGTTGCACACTTTTTCATATTTGTCGACCATTCATATATCTTCTGTGAAGTGACTCTTCAGTTCCTTTGCCCATTTATTGATTGGGTTATTTTATTTTTGGTGTCAAGTTTTTTGAGTTCTTTGTATATCCTGGAGATTAATACTCTGAGGTGCAGGTGGTAAAGATTTTCTCCTACTCTGTAGGCTTTCTGTTCATGTTCTTGATTATTCCCTTTGTTATGAAGAAGCTTTTTAGTTTGATTCCATCCCATTTATCGATTCTTAATTTTACTTCTTGTACTTTAGGAGTATTATTGAGGAAGTCTATTCCTGAGCTGACATGATGAAAAGTTGGGCTTACTTTTTCTTCCAATAGGTGCAGGTTCTAAGTTTTGTGTAAGGTAAAATATAGGGGTTCAACTTTAATCTACATATGAATTTTCAGTTTTCCAAGCACCATTTGTTGAAGAGACTATCTTTTCTCCATTGTATGTTTTTGGTGCCTTTATTTAATATGAGATGACTCTATTTATGTGGTTTTGTCTCTGTCTTCTATTCTGTACCATTGACCTGTGTGTCTGTTTTGGTGCCAATACCTTGTGGGTTTTCTTTTTTTAAACTATAGCACTGTTTTATCATTTTGAGGTCTGGTATTGTGATACCTCCTTTTCTTGCTGAGGATTACTCTGGCTGTTCAGGGCCTCTTATTTTTACAAATGAATTTCATGATTGCTTTTTCTATTTCTATGAAGAACATCATTGGAAACTTAATAGGAATTGCATTTAATCTGTCTAGTGCTTTAGGTAGTATGGCCATTTTGACAATATTAATTCTGTCTATCCAAGAACATGAGAGATCTTTCCATCTTCTAAGTGGTCTTCAATTTATTTAATGTACTATATTTTTTGTTGTAGAGGTCTTTCACCTCTTTTGTAAGATTGATTCCCAAGTATTTTATTTTTTGAGTCTATTGTGAATGGGATAGTTCTCCTAATTTCTCTTTAAGTTGATTCATAACTGATTGTTACTTGTACTCTTGATAATTGCCATTCTGACTGAAGTAAGATGGAATTGCAGTGTAGTTTTAATTTGCATTTCTAAAATTTCTAGAAATGTTGGACACTTTTTCATATATTTGTCAACCATTCATTTATCTTCTGTGAAGTGCCTCTTCAGTTCCTTGATTTATGGGTGTTAACTTTGTATCCTGCTACTTTGCTGAATTCATTTGAGTTCTAGAAGTTTTCTGGTGGAATTTTGGGGTCTTCTAAATATAGAATCATGTTGTTGGCAAATAGGGATAGATTGAGTTCTTTTTTTCATGTTTGTATCCCTTTATTTCTTCAAATTGCTCTGGCTATATTTTCCAGAACCATGTTGAATAAAAGTGGTGGAAGAGAGTATATTTGTCTTGTTCTAGTTTTTAGAGGGAATTCTTTCAATTTTTCTCCATTTAGAGTTATTTTGACCTTGGGTTTAACATATATAGCTTTTACAATATTTTTTTGTGTGGTTTCATTTCTTTTTTTTATTGTTGGTTGTTCAAAACATTACAAAGCACTTGACATATCATATTTCATACATTTGATTCAAGTGGGTTATGAACTCCCATTTTTACCCCGTATACAGATTGCAGAATCACATCGGTTACACATCCACATTTTTACATAGTGCCATACTTATTAAGGTATTTCCCTGCTATCCCTAGTTTTTCTTGTTTTGAATGTGAAGGGATGCTATATTTTGTCAAATGCCTTTTCTGAATCTATTGAGATAATCATGATTCTTCTAAGTCTATTGATGTAATGAATTATTTATTGATTTCTGTGTATTGAATAAACCTTACATCCCTGGGATAAACCCCACTTGATCATGGTATACTCTTTTTAATGTTTTTATATACAATTTGTCAATGTTTTGCTGAGAATTTTTACATCTATATTCATAAGGGATGTTGGTCTGAAATTTTCTTTCCTTGATGTATTTTTATCTTGTTTTGGTATCAGGGTGATACTAGTATCATAGAATAAGTTTGGTAGGGTTTCCTCTTTTTCTATTTCATGGGATATCTTGGAGTACTGGTGTTAATTCTTTTCTAAAGGTCTGGTAGAACTTGGCTGAGAATCCTTCTGGCTGTGGACTTTTCTTAGCTGGTAGGTTTTTGATTGTACCTCTTAATTCACTGCTTGAAATTGATGTGTATGTCCTCTTGATTCAGTTTGGGTAGATCATAAGTCTCTAGAAATTTGTCAATGTCTTTAAGATTTTCTATTTTATCAGAGTAAATGGTCAAAGTAGTTTCTGATTATTATCTGTATTTCATTCAATATTGTCTGTGTTGATATTTCCTTTTTCATCTCAAATTTTAGTGAGTTTTCTTTTCTTCATTAGCTTAGCTAAGGGTTTATTGATTTTTTTTCCCCTAAATTTAGTTTTCAAAGAACCAACTTTTTGTCTATTTTTTGAATTTTTTTTGTTTTGATTTAATTGATTTCAGCTCTGATTTTAGTTATTTCCTGTTTTCTACTGCTTTTAATGTTTATTTGTTCTTTTTCTAGGGCTTTGAAAGGTAATGTTAGGTTATTTATTTGGTAACTTTCTAGTTATTAAAGTATGTGCTCAATACAAAGAAATTTCCTCTTAGTACTGCATTCATAGTGTCCCTGAGATTTTGATATGTTGTCTTACTATTCTAATTTACCTTGAAGTATTTTTTTTATTTCAACTCTAATTTCTCCTGCTACCTTGTGGTCATTCAATAGCATATTATTTAGTCTCCATGTGTTAGGGTAACTTCTATTTTTTTATTTCATTGTTGATTTCTATCGGATCATATGGAATAAAATTAGAATGCAAAGTATTGTTGTTTGTTATTTTTTTGTATTTGCTAAGAGTTGCTTTGGGGACAAAGATAGGGTCTATTTTAGGGAAGGATCCATGTACTGCTGAGAAGAAAGTATATTCAGTCCTTGATAAAATATTCTGTGAAGTCTAATTATCAATTGTATTTATTAGTTCTTTAATTTCTTTATTTAGTTTTTGTTTGGAGGATCTATCTAGTGGTGATAGAGGCATGTTAAAGTTACCCAGTATTACTGTGTTGTGTTCTACTTGATTTTTGAAAATTAGAAGGGTTTGTTTGTATGTACATGCTCCACTGTTTGGGGCATAGATATTTATGATTGTTATATCTTGTTGATGTATTATTTCCTTATGTGATATAAAATGACTGTCCCTTCTGATTAGCTTTGGCTTGATGTCAAAAGTCTGATATGAGGATAGAAACCTCTGCTTGTTTACAATATCCATGTGAATGTTTTTTCCCATCTTTTCAGTCTCAGTCTGTGGATATCTTTGCTTATGAGATGAGTCTCTTGGGGGACAACAGATTGTTGAGTCTTTATTAATCCAATCTGTCTATGTCTTTTGATTGAATTTAGGCCATTTACATTCAGTGTTATTAAGATATGATTTTTATTCTCTCTCATTTGATTTATTTCTTTTAAAATTTGAATTAGTTTCTCCATTGATTCACTATTTTAGTGTAGTTCCTTCATTTGATGGTTTTCACTTTTATTTTTCATTTCTTTATGAAATATCTTATTGGGTGTGTTTTGTAGTGCAGGCTTCCTAGTTGTGAATAGTTTTAACTTTGTTTATCATGGAAAGTTTTTATTTCATCAATTTTGAAGCTCAATTTTGCTGGGTATATTATTCTTGGCTGGCATCCATTTTCTATCAAATCTTGGTATTTATTATTCCAAGATGTCCTAACTTGGAGGGTCTGGCTTGAGAAATCAGCTGAGATCTGGATTGGTTTGCCTATTGTTACCTGTCATTTTTCCCTGGCAGCCTTTAAAATTCTATTTTGTACATCAGGCATTTTTATAATCATGTGCCTTGGTATGGGTCTCTTGTAATTTTGTATATTTGGAGCTCTGTAAGCATCCTGTATTTGGTTTTCCTTTTCATTCTTAAGTTTGGAGAATTTTGTAATATTTCATTGAAAAAAATCATGCATTCCTTTGGTTTGTATCTCTGAGCCTTCATTTGTCCCCATAAATCTTAAGTTTGGTCTTTTCATGTTATCCCATACTTCTTGGAAGTTCTGTTCATGGTCTCTTAAAATGTTTTCTCCATGATCAACTTTATTTTCTGGATTATATATTTTGTCTTTATTGCCTGAAACTGTCTTCCAGGTATTCTAGTGTTGGTGATGCTTTCCACTGAATTTTTAATTCAGTTTATTGGTTCCTTCATTTTGAGGATTTATGATTGATTGATCTTCAGGATCTCTATCTCCTTATTTAAATGATCTTACATTTCTTTTTTTTTTTTTTCCTCTGATTTCACTTCTTAGGTCATCTTTCACCTCATAGATAACCATGAACTTTCTGAACTCCGTCTCTGACATTTCCTCCACTGTGGTGTCAATAGAGTGCACTGTTGAGGTATTGTTATTTCTGATAGTTGGTTTCATGACTTTTTCGTATTGTTTGTGTGTCTGCCCATCTATCCGGATGGATGTGATGTTGCAGAGTTTCCCTAATGAGTTTATAGTCTCTCTGTGTTACTAGTACCTCACAGATTGGCAGGGCACAGTTGGGGGTGGGAAGCCCTTTAACAGCAACAATGTATGCAAACAATGTATAGCAATAGACAGAGTCCCTAGTTCCTATTTTGATGTCTAGTATTAATTTCTAAAATATGTAGGGATCATTAGGATCATCAATTTCCATCAGTTAAAACATTAAATAATCATGCATTATGTCTGTCTCCAAATCAAACAATAGGTATTTTCTGTGACTTCTGCCTTATTAATTATTGCTGTGACACTGGTGGTAGTGGTAGATGTTATACACTTCAGCATTAAGAAGTGTTAAGATAGTTTAGTATGTGGAAAGAAGGAGATAAGACGGCAGAAAAGTGTTTCTAATTTCAAAATGTGAATACGACAGATACAGTGGTAAATTAGGATATGTTGTTAATTTGAAAGGGGAAGAAAAAATAGAATAGGAGAATAGGAGAGAGAATGGAATTTGGGTGTCTGGAATAGAGAAGAGAGGAAAACTAGGGTGATAGTGATAAAGTAATAAAGACAATACAAAACAAAATCAAAATAAGCTAATCAGAAACCCTAACCCTTAAAATACAGAGCATGGGAAAATACCCTAAAAAAAAAAACCAAAAGAAAAAAGAAAAAAAAGCTAGCAGCCCTTGAATGTGTAGTAGCCCTTGAATCGGTCAGTACACATTCAAATAAAACAAAAACCCCATATAGAGAACACAAAACAAAAAGCAAAACAGAACTACAACCACAAGAAATGAGCAACATAAATAAAAGAACATAAATTGAATAAAAATCGGGTGAAATGTTAAAAAATAAAGGAATCATATCCACTACGGTGGACAAAATAGTGAGCATATGTGTTCACTGTCTGTGCCCACTGGATTTTCTTGACCTTTCTTCTTGAGGTATGATCTAAGCATGGCATTATGGGTCATGTGTTATGGGTCCTTCTCTTTTATTGTGTCATTTACTGGAGTGAAGGTTGGGGTTTAAGACTTTCCAATTTCCTTTCTTGGGAGATTAGTGTGGGTGGGCCTGGGTCACAAGTGGGCGGCAAAGCAGCTGGCCATGGCCAGGGAGCAAGTGGATCAGGACCAGGTGCTGGGTCCAGTAGAGTGGCCAGACTGTGTGCTGGACTGGGTGGGTCTGGAGGTGAAGCAGTGTGTGGGGCAAGAGGGGGTCTGTCCACACGTGAGGGCCCAGCTGGCCTGCCCAAGGTGGGCCAGGGACTGGTGCTGGGTTCTGTGGACCTGCAGGAAAGTTTGTGCTAGCAGGGGCAGGTCTGGTGGTGAAGTAGAGGCCTGGCATGCAGCCTTCATATATCATTAATGCATTTTCCTTCTGCATATGTTATAAATCACACAATACAGTGTTTTTAGCTTTGGCTTAAAACTGTTATCTTTAAAAAATTAAAATTCAAAAGATTTTATATTTATGTACATTTGTATTACTTCCATTGTTCAGTCTTATGTGTACATCAGAATTTTTCCCTTTGGAATCATTTTCCTTCTTCCCAAAAGACTATTTAAATTTTTTTTTCTTTTTAGTTGATGGGCCTTTTACTTATTTCTTTATTTATATGTGGTGCTGATAATTGAACCCAGTGCCTCACACATACTAGGCAAGTGCTCTACCACTGAACCACAACCCCATCCCCCAAAAGACTATTTTTAACATTTTCAGCAGTGCAGATTTGCTGGCAATGAAAGATTGCTGTTTCTGTATGTCTGAAAAGGTCATTTCACCTATTTGCTTTGTTTTATTGACAATATGTTTTGTGAGGAATAAATTTTTAGGTTATTTCTCTTTCCATTGTGTTTAGGCATTCAAGATTCTTCGTGTAGGATGTCTTTGTGTGTGTGGGAGGGGTGGAGGTTATTTTTAATTTTTTTCCTGTAAATTATTGATTTTTAACAATTTGGTTATAATGTGATTTGGTATAGATTTTTTTATTATCCTTCAGCTTTTGACCATAGAAATGACTTGATATTGGATATTTAGATTTTATCAAATTAATTTTGAACAAAGCTTTCTTCTCTTATTTTCCCACTCACTATGTTAAATGAGAATATGTGACAACTTTAGCACCTCTGGCTTTTTATAAGGATGGTATTGTCAATTTAATACTCAACTTTGTACTTTCATGCCATTAATGGTAAAGTAGGTTGAATAATACTGATTATACTCCTGGAAAATAGAGAATATACATTTACTTTTCTCACCACAGGCGATATTAGTTACTTTTATAAATGATCTCTTTACTTCTTTATTTTTCCTACTAATTATAAATACACCATTTAAATCTTCTGAGGACTTAAAATTCACAATTCTGATTTATATAAGCATATGTTTAAGAATAGTTTGCATTTATATAAGAACAATGATACACTTTAAAATATTTCATGCAAATACATATTTTTGGAAATGGTTAAATACCATAGTCTTATTGTATTTTATGACTTAAAATAAGACTAGACAGGTTAATTAAGACTGGGAACTTTCTTTTGAATAGTTTTAAATATTGCAGACATATTGAAACTGGAATATTTTTCTAGAATTGTTTGAAAATAACAATTTCACTTTGTTTGACTCTATCCATCAGGTTGTCACTTAATTGAATGACTTTTGATATATTAAAATGTAATTTAGGCTAATTGTGTTAATTCCATGCATAAGTATAAGGATCTGAGATATGTTGTATGTCCCCCAAAAACATTATTTTGTGACTCATATTGTCATGTTATGTGGCAGTGGATTACTTGTTGTATCTAAATTAGTAACTGGATATCCTGCAGCATATTAAATGAAAAAATATTTTAAGCATTGATACATACAGTACCTTAAAGTTTAGTGGTAACAACTTCCTCAACATCCTATGAGGTAAACAGGAAGAATTTGTTATTATATAAATTTAGTATCTAGAGCATTAAGAACTTAAGTCAGTTTCCAAGTCTGTATAAGGAGTTGGGATTAGAATAGGCTTTGGGTTTTGAAGGCAAATGCACTCTTCTAATCCTAGACTGAGTCACTTTGTTGAGAAAGAAGCTCTGTTCACAAGATCTTTACTGTCTGCTCCTTCTTCCATGTATCCTTGTTTCAGTTCATTTGAAACAGTTACTCATAAATCCTTAAGTGGGACACAATTGGCATAAGTGGTAAGTTTATTTTTTTTAAATGCAGTGTCATTGTTCTGGTCATGGCAAATATAGTACATTAGACAGATCTCTCGTGCAGTGAAGAGCTGCGATTGCTCTTATTAATCACTTTCCCATATCTTCAAAACCGAGTTTTAAAGTGAAGGGAATTGTTCAGAGTAGTGAGCATGAGTTATGTTAATATGTGTGTGCATATACACACAGGCATTGGAGGGAGGGTAGCAGAAGGGGAAGCTCTTTATGTGATAATAACTACTGAAGTGATTTGAGATGGTAGAAATAGTTTTGAATATCAGGAGTTTGGGAAAAAATGAACGAGGGCTATGGTGAAAGTGAATCTGAAATATCTTTCCTAATGATTGACTTTTTAGTAATATGTCATCACAAAATATGCACAGATGACATATTACTATTTTCTTAACTGGGGAGAAGACATTACAATTTAAAGCATGATACATAGAAATTGTGTAGGTTTTTTTTCCTTATATGGAAAAAAAGTAACTTATTTAAGTCCAGAGTAGGCATAAAGATTCCATCAAAGATGCAGAATGTTTGTTTATTTTTAGCTCAATTGGCCTTATTTTGTTTTATACTATCCTGATGATCGCTGTCTATCAGGTACCAAATGCCTTCTGAAGCGTCAGTCAGGATGCTGGTAGGAAGAGGTGTGGTTCTAGAGCCTGTGTCCTTCTATTAGGAAAGCCACATGCTGGAAACCTACCAGGAGACTTTCCTGTGTAGTTCATGGCCATCGTATGGGTCACATTACTATACCATATACTGTATACTATACTCTATACTATATACTGTAAGGGAGACTAAGAAGTCAAGAAATATAACAGATTCAGTCTAATCATAATCTATTACCTGAGTCTGGGCACACTGCTATCTTAGGGAATAAAGTGTAGGGAGTGAATATTGGGTAGTTATCGAGGAATAGTGTCTGTAAACAGTCATACATTTATCATTCACTCTTATAATTTAGTTCTATTCTACATTAATAGTGCAGGCCTTGTATTCAATAAAAGTAAATTATTTTTATGCTTTTCTACAAATATAAAAATGCCTCTGACATATTATTGAATTTGTCTTTTATGTCTGTGGAGGAAAATGTAACTAACTTTTTTAAGATTTAATTTCTAATCTAGAGTAGGAGAAAAATATAATCTACCTCTCAAAACATGTAAATAGGAATTATCACAAATTTTTTATAAAACTAATATTTAAGCTGTGCACTAGTTATGCAGGAAATATAGGTATTTTCACTTTATTTCAAGTGTCTTTGACAGTGAGTAGATAGTGAAGTTTGTGTGTGTGTGTGTGCGTGAGTTCATTTAGTTATCAGGGTGTAGAAATGAATATTTGAAAATTATTTTAATATATTATACACACTTACTTTAGGCACTATGCTTATACACCAGAGATTAAAAAACAAATAAAACCCCAGAGTTTAAAATTTTTCTTTGTCACAACAAAACAACATGAATTTCTCAGTAATGTGGGGTAGGAAGTGAAGGGTTTTTCTTATCAAAACTCTCAAGTTCCTACTCTTGTTATCATGTATGAGGCTGTAGGTATCAAGTTACCTGGCCAGTATTCAACAAAATAGGTAAAATTAACAGATGTCCCACTAAGTGCGTGATAGTATTTGCTGATTTTTCAAGCCAATTTTTTGGCATTCTGATCTCATACTGTAGGTGACATAGGCAAAATAATAAAGTTGTTACACTTAAGAAAGATTAATTATAAGTGTGATGCTCAATGTTCATTCTAAAGACATGAATCAAAACAATGATTGAAGGAAAATTGTCTTGGCTTACAGACATTGACTTTGAAACTGAAATCCCAACTCCTCGTTAAAGCATGTGTTTAAAAATGTTCATTGGATTCCCTTTAGAGATGTACATGAGGCTGGGTAGCTTTCCCAAATTCTCAAAGGTTTTATTCATTGATGGCATATCTGGTAACCCTAAGGACCTAGGGTACAAAACTTCTAAATCCATTTCATACAACTTAACACGATAGTGCTCTCATTACCTGGAGAATCTCAGAAATCCCCTGAAGAGCTTTTAACTATACTAACGCTTGACCTTCAGCCTGTACCAATTAAAATGAATCTCTGGTGTTGGGCCCCGGTTTCAGCATTGTGTTTAAAAACAACAGCGAGGTAATTCTGTCAAGCAGCCAGACTATATTGGAGAGCCGAGTGAGGATGTGACTTATTAAATTGTTGAATTGGGGGTGGTGATGGGTACATGTATGTCAGTCTCTTTCCTCATATGTTCCTCCATGTGGTCTTTCATGACCTGAAATCAAAACGGCCAAGTTCCTTGTGTCTTAGTTGAAATATTGTTGTCAGGCAGCAGCATCTTTCTGCCTCTTCTGCTTTTTTTTTTTTTTTTCAAGCCTGGCTGAATGGTGGGCTAATGTCATTTTGTGACTTCATCCTTCTTGGGGTTGAATCAGTGCCCACTGATCTTCAGAGTCCTGGCAAAGCCTGGAAATATAGGACAATGCAAGTCATTTAGAAATTTAAAACATGATTTCTGGTAATGCTTCAGGAAGTGTTTTAGGGTTATATTTTATTTCTAGATGACCCAGAATCCTTCTGCAAATAGATGAAAAACTGCTTCTTGGAAAAAGAGAAATAGGTGACAGGAGGTGACACTGGGTGAGAAATGGGTAAGGCTGACTTTGGTTCTTTGTGATTGGTCCTGATTTAAATGCTGGAAATGGTAATTGAGTCATTTATGCTGTTTCTCAATCTAGTTTTCCTGGAGTGTTTATTTGAATAGTAAAGATTTATAAAAGTTCAATCCATTCTTGTCTATTTGTGGTGATATTTAGGGAAAACTTGGGGGTGCTCTACCACTGAGCCACACACCCCCAGCTCTTTTTTTTTTTTTTGACAGGGTCTCCCTAAGTTGCTGAGGGTCTGGCCAAGTCACCCAGGCTGGCCTTGAACTTGTGATCCTCCTGCTTCAGCAACTCCAAGTTGCTAGGATTACCGGTGTGTATCACTGTGTCCAGCTCAATTCTTCCTTTTTAAAGGAACCAAGAACCTAAATTTTTTTACACATATGTCGGGTGCTTGTGCATGTGCGTATATACACTCATGCCATTTTTCTTTGTTTTTAGATTAAATGAGGAAAAGACCAGAGACAAATTCTGTGATATAATCTGACCTGAGATAAAGAGTTTAAATATTCTGGTCATCTCGGGGACATCTTTTACCTCAACATTAGGTAGACTGTTTTCTATGGGCTTTGATTCATTATCTCTGGACCTCACAAATCTTTTTTGAGATTTGTGTGTGTGTGTGTACACTTTATTGAAAAGTACATTTAGCAAATGTAACACTTTTTGCTAAAATGACTTTATTTTAATCTCAAACTTACTATTTACTAGTTGTAGACTTTGGCCAAGTTGCTTAACTCCTTTGCGACAGATTCACTTATCTCTAAAACGAAAACAATGTCATCTACAGCTTACCATGATCCCAGGAATTAAAGCACCTAGTGCAAAGTCTGAGATGTAGCAGTTCACCAGTAAAGGCGATTTTTCCTCTTTTCCTTCCCCTTTTATCTGTAAGTGAGAATATGTCACTTCTAAAGTTTCCTAGGGTGTTACATAGAAGCAGACTTATAATTATTATCCTAACAACAGCAGTTACAATGCTTACTATGTGCTTTAGTTTAGGAGTCACAGGCTGGATGTTTTATCCCCTTTACGGAAACTTCAAATCAGTAACTAGAGAAAGGTTGTTTTTCTGTTTGGTTGGTCAGAGGTCAGAAAAGTGGTTCCATGCAGGCAGCTTTCTGCTCTGTGTGCACAGTGACCCCCCCTGAGGTCACATTCCGTGAGGTGTTTGTGCAGACAGAAATGACCTTCCAGGAGGACCTCCATCAGAGCTGCATCCCAGCTGATTCGGGGTGAGATTAATCATGACAGTCAGGATCTAGATGTGCATCTCAATGTATGCTCTGGGGAAGAAAATAGGGCAGCACTTTTATGAAAATTGCTACAAAAAGCTAACAATTCAGTGCATGAAAAATATGGCCTTCAGGCATATAGAGCCCCACTAGAGAGAGAGAGCAATGCAGCCCAATTCAGGATGGCGGATGGGAGATAATCTATGTCAGAGAGGTGTGAACTAACTTGGAAATATTTCTTCAAGATACTCCTGCTGAGATATTGGTCAGTCGTGTCCCAAGTCTGTTTTCTGAAGATGTGACTCTTATTCAGGGGCCTGTACAAAAGAACATGATTGTTGATTCTGCTCTCTCATCCTCTTGAGGGCACACCTTATTTACAAAAGAGATTTAGACTACATGATCCCACAGAACTTGGCATCAAGAAACTCGGAGCAAATATTTACACGATGGGGATGGGTTAGCAGAGTTAAGGTAGGGAGACTGACCTTGTACAACTTTAATGAAGTTTATTGAGTCATTAATGGAATAACATTATCTTTGATTAACAAATATTAAGAAACTGCCATCAGATTCCTGGTAAATATTTAACAACACTTGTGAATCAGACAACAGAAATAGAATCAAATTCCAAAAGAAGCCACATTTTTCATTTGGCCTGAAGTTAGTCCTAAGTTATTCCAAATAAGACCTTTGCCTTATGGAATTGGCCCTTTTCTTACTGTACATACTTAAAGCCTCTAGATCAACACACAGAAAGTCATAGCCTCAAAGGACCCTCCTGTAAGTCTGCTCCATTCTGCTGACTCAGTGGTAGAAGTCGAATACCCAGTTGTTGCAGGTTCCTTGAGCACGCTACAGTATCATGGTGAAACATTTTTTTTGGCACCAATTCTACCTGATTGGTTTCAGCACTTTCCAATATCCTGGAGGCTGTAATAGCTGATGTCATGGGGGGGGTCAAGAACATTGGCAGATGAGTTCAAACAAGATCAAAGCTAATTTCCAAATGAGTTTCAAGTGTGTTTTGTAACTGCTGGGAAAGAGTATCACATTCATAATTCATTAACAGTCTCTACATAACAGAGAAGTAGAGATCAGAAACTTGCCTAGTCATTAATCCACCCATGCTAATAGAACCTATTAATCAGATGAATTGGTTAATTGACTGATCTCTGCTTTGCCTTTTGTTTTACAGACAGTCCCAGTGTATAGATACCAAATTTGTTATTCTATCATTGTGTGTGATTTTTTTTTTTTTAGCAGGACTTTTGGCCTTTTTAATCATTGCCTAGGAGTTGTTTTTATCATGCTTGATTTAATTTTCCTCCTGAAGCATGTATACTATTAATTTCTGCTTGAGAATTTTCAACAAAGCAAACATTTACACAAAGAAGATGATTTCCCTTTTAGCTGTAGGGTCAGATCAAGCATGTGGTATCCAAATAAGTATCACTGTGTCCAGGTTCCCAAGAACCTTGAGCACATTTAATCACTGAACAGGTTCTTCTAGAAGGAAGACCCCATGTGTCTATGGCTATGCAATATTAGCTTATTGACTCTAGTGAACTTATTTACATTGCTACAAAAGAGAGGCTATCCTACGATTTCCCCCCCACCCCGAAATTGTTTACCAGCTATGAATAGAAAGCCTTACTTGGTGTTTTAAAACACCTAGAGTAGGGCAAGGCAGAGGAAGAGGAAAGATATTAAGATAGTTTTACACAGGAATTACCAAGAATTTTTTCCACAGAGGAAGTCCTTCTCAATTGCTTCTTGCTCATGGAAACGTTTTCACCTGCCTTCCCAAGGTCTTGATACTAATACATGGGAGGTATTAAGCCACCCAGAAAGTTTATTCATCAACTTTGGTTCATCATAATGAAAAATTATAGAAGTCAAAGTTACTTCTTTCCTCCTCCTAGAAGTTGAGATCTGTAATGTCAAATGTCTTGCTCTCTCTACTTAGAGCAAATACAGTCATCAAATTTGATATATCGACTCATAAACCACACATTAGGGCTAAACTTGTTCTAAGAAATTACGACTCCCTATTGACACATAACTTGGCTCTTAATTTGAACCAAATAAATGGTATCTTTTGTTTAAATACTCCATTTGGAGTAAATTGAAATTTATAAGAAAAGCAACCTCTTTACTTCTATGGCCATTCTTGGAGTGGGGGGCAAGAAGCTCTGTGCATGTGAGTCATCCTCTGGAATTGGAGCCCTTCCTTAGGGCTTCTGTCCCAACTGGAATGGGTTCTAAATACTGTGATGTTCCAAGGAAGCAAGGGAAGGAAGTGGAGTTTGCTTTACAGAGGCAGCTCCTGGTCTAGTGTGAGAAGTGTCCTTGGCTGCATTTGTTGAGCCTGAACCCTAATACCTCAAGACCCCCACGTTCCAGACCAAAGCTTGAGTTGGGGTGAATGTACTATGGGTGATCTGCAGTCACACCATTTTGGTTTCTAATTTGAATTAGAAAAGAATAGTATTTTTAGTATTGCTAACTAAAATATTTGAGATGTGAAAAAAGCAGGCTACCTAACAGCTGATTCATTCTAAAGGAAGTTTTCAAGAGTTACCCTATCAGGACATTGTTTAGTTTTCTAGCAGGGGGTAAAAATCTGATACTTTCCAATTAATAAAAATTAACTTAAAAGTAGAATTTTTTTCCCTCTGAAATTAGGAGAATCTTTTATGGAACATCATGTTAATTTCTAGTTGACTCTGGGGAGTTTTAGATTTTAGCCATCTTCATACAGCTTTTGATATTTTATCTCCTGTCAATGCCAAAGCCACACCACAACTGTGTCCTGTTCTGTAGAGGTGCTTGCCCCTACTCAACACTTCCACTCCCAGGTCAGCCTAACCTCTGAGTGTTGAAGACCCTGGTTAGGAGTAGATGGATCATTGGTAGCAAAGTTGCCGTATGGCATGAGGCCATGCTTACCTGGAAGGGGAAGCAAAAGCTTATGAATCGTAGCAATATGTTTGAAGTTCATGAAATCTGGGGATTCCTAATGCATCTGTCACTCAATGTTTTGTTTTTACACAAGCACCTACTATGGGCCAGACACAATTCTGTTCTGTTACAGTGTCTTTACTTTCACAAACTGATTTGCTCTCATCCCTCCCTTTATCACCTACTAGCAGCATCATGGCCTAAGGGAAAGCTGCAGGACTTCTGGTAAGAGACCCACATTCCTTTAATCTCTAGCCTTCCCTTATGTGACTTTGAGCTACTTACATTCCCCGAGTCTCAGATTCCTGACTTATAACATAGAAGTTAAAATCTCTCCTACATTTAAATTTTGGCATGCTTAGTAAATTTTAGCTAATAGGTGTTTTGTTGTTTTCTTCATTTTATACAAGAGGAAAATGTTAAAGGGAAAGGGCAGTAATAAGGAGAAAAGAAATGAACATAAGTTTAGAAAATAGTATTTAAGGGGAAACACGAGAGGCAAATGTGGCACTGGTAGCTGATGAACCAAAATAGATGGGTTGCCTTGGAGATTTCACATGCATGTAGCTACCTGAGCCAGTTGTATCCCAGAACTGGGGTCCATCTTTTCAGCATGCTTGTGTTATTTAATTGGAAGTGAATGGATTATCTTGACTCTATTTTCTAGAACTATCTATGGCAAGTGCAGATTCCATCCTTTGTAGGCCTATACTCTTGGTGAGAGGGTAGGTGATTTGTATAGAAAATTTGCCCTTGTTGAGTTGGGAGATTTCCAAGGCCTCTGATACCTGAATCCATGTTGAAAAATAGGGAGCAAGGTACTTTGGGACACAGCCTTTTCTTCCAAGGCTATGTGAATGTTCATTAAATAGAGAAACAAAAAATTATATAGATTCTTGGGAACAGAAAGAGATCCATAAATGGTTCCTTTTCCCTTATTCAATGCTTCCTTTTTCCAATTTTTGTCTTTCTATGCCATATGCATGTTGGTTTATTTTGAACAAAAAATAAAGTGAACATAGTCTACTTAGCTGTTACAACATTAGCAGTGAGTGGCCAGGAGCCCCAAAATGGATAGCACAATGTGTCAAGTTCAGGCAATTGGCCAAAGCCAAGTGAGCATGAAAGGAACTAGGCCTATGGAGGTGGCTAATGAACAGGGTCTCTGAAGTCCAAGAATGAGTATATGCTGCTTCATAAATTGAACTCAATTATGAACCAAGCATAGACTGTTTTCACTCTGCTGCTTTATGGGTGAATACCATAAAGTATGGGTGCTTATGGTGAGTACCGAAGTGCAGCCAGAAAGTTGGATATCTGTAGATGTAATATAACCCTATGGAGAAATGCTGAAATTGCTTCACATTGGCAGACCAAAGAGAAGTTGAAGACTATTGGGTAGAAGATAGGCTGGATAAAGAGAAGGCATGCATACAGCCTGTAATCCTTGCAGAGGAAATTGAAAGTTGATTATGTCCAGATGGTTCATGGAATGTCTATTTATTCCAACCCTAACAGCAGCTAACAGCAAGAGTGACATTCTTTGGATCAAGAGGCTGACTGAGTTGAGTTCATAAGTGGAGGAGTTCAGCTTAGAGAGGATGCACTATTCACCTAGGAATAGGATGGGGGGTGTGGGGTGGAGAAGTGTAGTCGGATGGATCTATGTAGAAGATCTCAACAAAGAGGGGTATTGGGTGCTACAATGTCAGGTGTGAGTTCCAAACTTCTGGACATTCTTATTGAGGTGGAAGAACAGAGATCTGGAAGCAGCATTAAGCCTCAAGGAGGGCAATTACTGTACCTGGAAGCTTAACGATACAGGGGTTTGAGAGAGAGAATGGAAATCTCATGAGAAGTCTGTAGAGGAAGCAGTTTTCTCTAATTTTAGATACAGCAACAAGGTCAAGGGAACACTTACATAAGATGCTGAGGATACCTGTAGACTTTTGCCATAGTGGATTTGGGGGTACTAGAGAACAGAATAAAGAAAAGGACTGGTGGCTGGGAAAGTGGGAAACATTAAGGGACAAACAAAGCTATTTGAAAATGACCACATGGGTGATAAGGAATGACCTGGGGATTTTCAGAGAATAAAATGATCACAACACTTTTAGGGGGATGCAAGGACAATGAATTCAGATTTATCACATCACTTTATCATTATCATCAGACTGGATAGTGGTTGTCACTTTGAACATACTATAAAAGACTGGTTTTCTATTTTTTAAAGAGAATTTTAAAAATATTTTTTAGTTTTCAGTGGACACATCTTTTTTTTTTTTATTTGTATGTGGTGCTGAGGATCAAACCCAGTGCCCCATGCATGCCAGGCGAGCACGCTACCGCTTGAGCCACATCCCCAACCCAAGACTGGTTTTCTTAGTGTAGGTTCTCTCTTGGGCCATGTGTTTTAATATTGATACACCAGAATTGAAATAATTTCAGAGGCTTTTAGCTCATACTAATGTGTTTTGGAGCCAGTTTTATGGAGCTATACCATACGTATACCTACAAAATGCATGGATACGTGTATGTATATGATGTTCATACTTTATATCATTTTTTTTGACAAATATGTACACCAGGAAGTCGAGAGATAGAGCACTTTCACTTGCACAGGCTCCCACAATTGAGTTGTGCTTGTGGTCCATACCTTATTCTGACACTCAGCACCTCACTTAGAACCCACTGATTTGTCTGTTGTTCCTTGTCTTCTAGAATGTCCAGTAAATGGATTATAGTATGAGGCCTTTTCAGTCTAGATCCTGTCACTTTCTATTATATAGAAGTTAACTCTTATATGTATCGATAATTTGTTCCTAGTTCTTGCTTAATTATCCATATTATTACATTGTATGGATATAAGCACTTATTTGTGAATTTATCAGCTGAAGGATGCTGGGTTGGTACCCAGTTCTTAGTTTATGAATAAGCTACTATAAACATTCAGTATTTGTGAAGACAAGGTTTTCATTTTTTCTTGGCTAAGTTTCAAGGAGTATGATTGTTGGATTTTATGGAGGGGACCACCTTATGACCTAGCTTTACCACTCCTTGGTTTTTATCCTAAAAAATTAAAGTCATCATACTTCAGCAATAACATGCATACACATGTTTATAGCAGCACAATTCACAATAGCCAAACTAAAGAACAGCCTTGGTATCCATCAGTTAATTAATGGAAAGATAGTATCTTACACAGTGAAGTTTTATTCAGTCATAAAGGATGAAATTATGTCATTTGCAGGAAAATGGGTATACTTGGAGACCATTATGCTAAGTGAAATGAGCCAAGCTCAATGATTGTATTTCTCTCATATGTGGAAACTAGAGAGGAAAAGGAGGAAAAAGTACATGTGGGTGAATCTCATGAAAATTAAGAGAGATTAATAGAGGAGACGGAGGGAGGAGGGAAAGGAAAAGGGAATGTTGGCCAAATTATGTTGTTACATTGTGTGGTATATGTGTGTGTATGAATATGTAACAATGAGTCCTGTCATGTACAAGTATAATGCACCAACAAAAACATAGAAAGACAAAAATCACTTAAATTGGTTATTATAAATATATCAACATAAAATTGACCTTTAAAAATATTAGCCTTGTATATGTGACATTGCTAAGCTCACTTAATTCTAACAGGGTTTTTGATATGTCTGTGATTTGCTATATTCTCTGCAAATAGTTTTTCTCCTTTTACATTTTATGCTTTTCTTTTTCATTCCTTATTACACTAGCCACAGTTCCCAGTATAGTGTTAAATATAAGTGTTGAGAGCAGACAGCCTTGATGTTTTTCATGATTTTAGGGGTAAATATAATGCTTCTATCTTAAATGCCATGTTAGTTGTACTCTTCACATAGATGCACTCTGTTCCACTGAAGGATTCTTTTCATTCCTATGTGGCTGTGAATTTTTAGTACTAACGGATGTTGAATTTTATCAAATTATTTATTTGCATTTGTTGAGATAATCATATTGTTTTTCTTAAGTCTTTATATGTAATTAATTACAAGTAAACAGTAGATGAAACAGCTCCGTATTTCCTGTTGAAATTCTCCTTGGTCATGATGTGTTATCCTTTGTATTTTTGTCACTGGATATAATTTGCCAAAACTTTATTGAGGATTTTTGTCTTCTGTTGGTAAGGAATATTGGTCTGTAGTTCTTTGTTCATTGTACTTTCTTCATCTGGTTTTGGTGTCATGGTAATACTTGCTTCCTTAAAAGAAAAAAAAAACGAGCTGGAAAACATTCCCTCCCCCTCCTAGTTTTTGGAAGATTGTATATATAATTCATATTATCTCTTCCTTAGGTTTCTGATAGAATCTTCCAGCATATCCATCTGGTCCTGGTAGTTTTCTTGTTGGAAAGTTTAACTACAAATTCAATTTCTTTAAGAGGTTTATAGTTTCTTGGGCTATGTGTTTCCTCATGAATGAGCTCTTGTAGGTAGTGTTTTTCAAGAAAACACTATTCCATCTGAGTTGCTGATTTATTGATATTTATAATTACATTCCCTTCCTCTTTCTCTTTTGCCCCCCACCCCCATCTTTCTTTTTCTGTCTGCATGAAGGTTTATCACTTTTACTGTTCCTTTTAAAATAATCCAGATTTTGATTTGTTGGTTCTCTCTATCACTTTCCCCTTCATAATTTGATTAATTTTCTTCTATTCATTATTTCCTCCCTTTGCTTTGGGTTTCATTTACTCCTCTTTTTAAAAAATTTCTTAAAATCGAAGTTTATATCCTTGCTTTGAGCCCTTTCTTTCTGATGGAGATATTTAATACTATAAATTTCTCTTTACTCATGGCTTTTCACAAACCTTTGTCATATTTTTACTTTAATTTAAATAAAAATATTTCTAATTTCTCTTTTGGCTCTTTTCATTCTATGAGCTATTGGCTGCTTAATTTCTGATCTCTTCATTACTGATTTCTAGATTAATGCTCTTAGTATTTCAGAGCATATTTTATATGATTTGCATTGCTTTAAAATTTCATTTTGGTTGAAATTGGTTTCTTGTCCCAGAATGTGGCTTTCCTTGTTGAATGTTACTTGTGCACTTGAAAGGAATGTGAATTCTGCAGTTGAGGGCATTTTTACTTCTGTTTCTCTATCTTTGTTTCTAGTATTTTCATCTGATCTTTTCTCATAGTTTTGATGTCTCTATTGAACTTCAGCCTCTGTTTCTGCATGTCCATCCCTTTTTGGGCTATAGCCTTTAACATTTTTTTAAACAATTTTAAATTCAATGTTATGGCTCAACTTGTGGATCCTCTTGTGTTTTGCTCATTATTTTATTCCCCCTTGAAGAGGGTCTTTGTCCTTGCTTTTTGTGTGTCCTAGAATTCTTTCACTGAATGGTGAATACACGTGTAGAAAAATACAGCATAAGAAACTATTATTTAAGCCTAGGAATGGGTATAGCTGTCTTCTTCTAGGTTGCTATTATAGAGTATTAGGTCATTCTACTCAGTTGGGCTGGTTTTAACATTTTTGTTGTTGTTTGCTATAAATTCATTTACTGAGTCTTTGGCTTTGAATTCCTCAGGCATTGCCAGGTGTTTAGGTTGGAGTGTGGGTTTTTCTTATCATTACTCTCCTGCCCTTATCCTCAGACTCTTTGCATCTATACCTCAGTGAGTGTCTCTATTCTTGCCACTACCATAGCAACAGACTGTTGTTTGTTTAGTTCTTGCTCTCCTAGGAAGGAGAGGACTTCCCTTTCATCAATGGAGAATCATGAAGAATGACTGATATGGTCTGAATTCCCCTTGTCAGAGTTTCCAGGTGTTAGTCAGCTTTGCATTACTGTAACAAAACAGTGGAGAGGAAAGGTTTATTTTGGCTCATTGTTTTTGGAGGTTTCAGTCCATGGTCAGTGGGCTTTGCTGCTTTTGTGCCTCTGGCAAGGCAACACATCCCAGCAGGAATGCAGAGGAAGCCTGATCACCTGGTGGCTGGGTGTGAAGAGAGAAGCAGCAGCCAGTGTCCTACTGTCCCCTTTGAGGGCACACCACCAATGACCTAAAGTCTCCCACTAGACCCCACCTTTTAAAGGTTCTACCACCTCCTAATAATGCCAAGGGCTGGGGTCCAAACCTAGAACACACGAGTCTTTGGGGATCCTTATCCAAGCCATAGCACCAGGGCTTGTACATTCCCATAGAGGTCTACTCTTGGCCTTCAGATTTATTAAAAATTTTAACTGGGGCTGGGATTTGTCTCAGCAGTAGAGCGCTCGATTAGCATGGGTGGGGCCCGGGTTCGATTCTCAGCACCACATAAAAATAAAGGCATTGTGTTGTGTCCATCTACCAAAACAAGATTCTCTCTTTAAAAAAAATTTTTTTAACTGAATTTGTCTTACCAACTTGTCTGACTCTGGATTCCTTCTGTCCTCATTATAAAGCATTGCTCATTAGTAAGTCATTTCTTGAAGACACCTTGACATTCAGCTAGTTAACTTTTTTCCTCAGTTCTCTAGGCTCAATGAAAATTGAGACTTATAGACTATTCAGCTTTTTTTTTCTTTTAGTTGATGGGGATGGGAAAGTCACTTCTACCCTACATTTGTATATATGGGGAAGTCTCTAGAGGCCACTGTAAGCTTTTGAGATATACATACATATATATTATACTATTCATATATTATACTATTCATATATTATACTATTATGAATAGTATAATATGTGTGTATATTATATGAATAGTATAATATATGTGTGTATATTATATGAATAGTATAATATATATGTGTGTATATTATATGAATAGTATAATATATATGTGTGTATATTATATGAATAGTATAATATGTGTGTGTGTATATTATATGAATAGTATAATATATATGTGTGTATATTATATGAATAGTATAATATATATGTGTGTATATTATATGAATAGTATAATATGTGTGTATATTATATGAATAGTATAATATGTGTGTATATTATATGAATAGTATAATATATATGTGTGTATATTATATGAATAGTATAATATATATGTGTGTATATTATATGAATAGTATAATATATATGTGTGTATATTATATGAATAGTATAATATATATGTGTGTATATTATATGAATAGTATAATATATATGTGTGTATATTATATGAATAGTATAATATATATAATCATTTCACTTTTGTTAATTTTAGAATAAATGTTGAAACATTTTTATCTTAACCATTTTGATATTTAGTCTGAAAAATAGATCTTGGCTTATGAAGCTCTGAGCTCAGTCTATAAAATTCTCAAAATGAGGCAACTGTAGATCCTATAGAAGGTGATTCTACTTGAAAGATTCATGTCTTTGGGTGGAGAGTCAGCCCCCATGGTTCCCCCCCTCTTCACTGCTGAATTATGGGTATAATGAGTCACAGGCTCATTTCTAAATATATCAACAGCCCTGCAAAGTGTTCCAGGGGCACATGCATCAATTATGGTCATGGGAAAGGTCATAATGGTACAGGCTTTCATCATAATCCACTTTCCCTTCCCAGTTTGCCTTGGGTATGTTGAAATACTGTGATTGTTCAGTTAGGAGCTTTGTTCACTTTTGAGGACTACTTACTGGAAATGAGTAAAATTTCTGAGGGAGGCCATTCCATTTAAAGGCCTATTTCTTCACTCAAAAGCTTGTTGTGTAATAAAAGTATTTCAAAAACTCTTCTGTGAGATTCACCAATCTCATTCCTTCTAAATCGTTGATTACAATTCACAATTTCAACTGAAGAAAAGATTCACTGTGGACTTGGACCCTAGCCATTTTCACTGAATCCCCCTCTCGTATACTTCTGCTAGTAACAAAAGCAGTGTAGTTCTCAGTGCTGGGGGCTTTCTCTCCAGCATGGGGGGTATTTCTGAAAGTGTAACCCTGGCAGCATTAGATAATTCTTGAAGTGCTCTGACATTTTAATGTGACTATAAAACAGGGTGGAATCTGACAGAAACCTACTCTAGAAATTAGCCCTTGGATGAAAGAAAATTATTCAGAGTAATGGGATTCAGAACAATGTTCCCTTTTAACCAAAAGCAGTGATTCTGGCAACATTCCACATTGTATAAATACAATCAGATACTGGAATCTGGAAATCGGAAAACGTCTCAAAATTAAAAGAGCTTCTAAAGTCAATACTCTTAGCATTTCTTAGTTTTATTATCCCATTGGCAAACTCTAAAGAAATTCATACATTTCTTTGCTAACTTTTAGTCCAGAATGATACATATTGGCCAAGCATCCAGAGATGGATTTATCAAAATACTTAATTTCAGTAACCTGTTGCTGTGTTCTGACCACATATGGTATAGCAATGCTTCCTAAAGAGTAAGGATCGTATTTTCCACATGCTATTAAGATACAGAGAGAACTCCAAAAAGAATTCACACTTCTTTTTTTCTGTTTTTAATTTGAAATGCATACATTTTCCCTGCCAATTAATTTGGAGATTTTTAAATACAGTACTTTACCACTTATTGTTATTAATTCTCCACCTATTTATACCAATGATGAGTGGCAAAGCTCTTAAACTGGTAAGTTTATGATTATCTGCAGCTCTGTGAAAGTCTGGAACCACATCATAAGTCTTTTGACACAAAAGTAGATGATATTTATTTTGGAAGAAAAGCAACACTAGTGAAAGCCAAACCATTTGAATATAGTTTTGTTTGTACTAGAACTAAATTAATCGAGCCAGAAAAAGATTGCCTAGCAACGTCTGACATTAAAAAGATTCCATAACAAAAAATAAACCACATGAAGGACAAGATAGAAGACAGCCCCAAACTCGTGCAGATAAGAGTCAGTCTGTGTAAATGGAGCTGACTTTAACCCTAAATAGGGAAAGGAGAAAAAATAAGAGTTAAATACAAAGGATGGTGAGTTCAAAGTCAGCCTTGGCAAAAGCAAGGTGCTTTGTAATTCAGTGAGACCCTGTCTCTAAATAAAAATACAAAATAGGGCTGGGGATGTGGCTCAGTGGTTGAGTGTCCCTGAGTTCAATCCTGGGTACCAAAAACAAAGGAAGACTAAATTAAATAGGCATAGGTTTCAGATCTGTACCAGGGAATTATATACACCTCATTTAATTCTCACATAACTTATATTCATTTACAGAGAAACAGGGCAATGTAATTATAACTTATTCAACTCAGAAAGTCAGTTAACTAGATAGTTCACTTTTTCATACTTTTTTTTTTCTTGGTACTGGGGATTAAACTTGGGGGCACTGGACCACTGAGCTATATCCCCAGCCTTGTTCTGTATTTTATTTAGAGACAGGGCCTCACTGAGTTGCTTAGTGCCTCACTGTTGCTGGGGCTGGCTTTGAACTCACGATCTTTCTCCTTCAGCCTTCTAAGATGCTGGGATTACAGGTGTGTGCCATGGTGTCCCACTTCATACTTTCTAATGATTGACTTCTTATTACTGAAAGACACATGGCTAGTGTCTCAATCTTTAGGTAGATTTCCATGGAGGCAGCACTGATGGGAAATGCTGGTTCCAGCTTCTTCACCTTAGTGGGTAGTGTGGTCTGATGGTAAGAACCAGGAAAGGTTGTTTGCTGCTAGGTTTGGGGAATTTTCCAAAAACCAAACTAAGTTTTCTAAATAGCAGCATTGCTATTATTTATTCTGAAAAAAATCATAGACATCAATATAAAATTGTTACATCTTTATTTTTTTTAAGTAGCTGCCTTCTTTTCTCTGTGACATTCTATAGGGAAGTGAGAAGGGAACAGGTTATCCATGGAGTAATATGGGGGCATGTTCCCTGTAGTGGTCAATACTTGGTGGCATAGATGACTTGGGATATCTGGTTTATAGGATATTGGTTGCTTTTCCATTATTTGTGAGGCCATAGGGAAAGCACCCATCCAGTGAAAAATGGAATTTTTGTGAGATTCTTACACTGCTTAGTAATTAATAAACTTAACATTTTTTCATTTTATTTGCTAATGAACCTTTTTTATTTTTAAAAATGATTTGGCAAGACATTAGTTTTTTTTTTTTTTTCCTATATGACAGACACCCCTGAGCTAATAGAACATGAGAAGGGGAGGACAGTAGTGACCTATTTAGGGGCTTTAAACTTGTAACCATGACTGGATTTCAGCATGTGATCAACCACTTGTGATTTTCATGGCTTAGGTATTTATTTAGTTGGTTACTTTTTTAGAGTGTGAATATCTGTGTGTGTATGTGCATAGTTTTTTTGTTTTTGTTTTTTCTTGTGCATATGGTCCAAGTCACTCAACACCCAGTAGATTGTTACCTTAGCCTTCTCAAGGGATTCCAAGGCTCAGAACCAATGAAGGAACATAGAATTCTGCAAGGTACAATCTGTTATGTGGGTTTGGCTTCTCAATCGCTCTTTTAAAAGGTCACTCTGCTCTCCTTAGAGTGGGCAAAGCTAGGATTTCCTGTATACTCTTTAATCAGTTTACATGCAGCTGTCAAGAAGGTTAAATTTGATTCTTGTAGAATTCCAAACTTAAAAAGGAAAAAAAAAAGTCACATTATCCAGACCAGATAGAAAAATCAGAATGAGATAGAAGTGAGATCTAGAAGGGCTCAATGAGTTTAATCCTACTCTTCAAACTTGGCAGGAAGAAAATTTTGTCTGTCTTGGCATATGGGGAGAACATTCTTTGTGTTCCTCTCTACTCTGAATTTTTCAAGAAGGGACAGGCTAATGAGTTGGCTCCCCTGAGAATCACTTGGCCTTCTAACAGAATTATGAAAAAATACATTATTGTTACAGATTCTTCTCAGCTTGATTCTTTCCTCCCTCATCCTTCTTTGCACCTATCCCCCTGTCCCTCCAAAATCTAAAATTCCACACAACCAATGACATCTTCCTAGAGAGAACATTCCACTCTGAGTCAGTAGTCTCAGGGACACAGTGCCCTTCTTCCTGTGTCAGAGTTGTCCAGAAGCACCTCTGGTGAGCTTCCTTTTGCTTTGTGAGGGACTAGCCTTATGAAGTCTGTGATTCTCAAATCCATTCTAGAAATATTATCTGATCATCTCCACGCTTCTCAAGTTCAATAGCAACATAATTATGACAATTATGACAGACTTCTAATAAAGACTGTCTTATAAAGAGTGACACAGATCTGATACCCATTTTATCCTCATGGGTAAAAAGGATTTTATATTTATACAGTTTATAAGTATTTTTCTGTGATAGTAAATTCAGAAGTTTTGCCTTATAAAAGGAAATAAGAGCAACACTGGAAAGTGTTTAATTATGTTGTCTAAGAATCCTGTTTTGAAGGTTACTTAGAAGTGTACCCACAGCTTCTTACAGCTGGCTTCCCTAGAAACTTGGATATTTGGGAGTAAATATTTTACATGAGGATAATATTTTTGCATATTTCCATTTAGATAGAATCTCTGGATACAATGGCTTACTCTAGTGAATCAGTTTTGAAGAATTTATTTACAGCTGGACTAGATCTAAGTTGGTGTTGGGTCCAGGCTGGGTAGACTGGAAAGTGGACAGAGTTCAATTCTGTTGTCCTTTGTGCTTCTCTTTCTTAGTAGCACATCCTCCTCCCCCTCAGTAATCCAGAAACTTCACACTGAAGTTCCACTGGGATCCATAGCATGATCTTATTGGGACTGCCTGTGAGGCTCAGGGAGCTTCTCCAAGTTGGGATCTCCTTCATTCAGGCCTACTTCTTCACATGGCCATTGCCAACTAAGACTTCTTTTGAAATGTATGTGTGTGTGTGTGCACAAGAGAAAACTGAGGCATGGAAAATGTGGGAAAATGGAATGGACCTGTGATCTTCAGACCCAAATGCTTCCTAAGGGACCACTGCTTATTTTCTTCCCACATGCCTCACACACAAACACCCCTGTTGAGTAAATTTGTTAAGCACAGTACCTCAGGAAGGTTGATTTTCTGTTTATTTATTTCGAGTTGAGAAGCTTATTCCAACTGGAATCCAAAGTTTTCAAACGATACTGAGTGCCAGGCCAATGGCTTGACTTGGTGAGAAGGATCTAGCTAATCCATTCCGTTTGTCTGCAATTCAGCTTTAATGTCTGCAGCTGAGGAGTCAGCATATGGGGAAAGGCAAAGCTCCTATAGAAAAAAAGTCTCAGTTCCATTGTGATCCTTAGTCGTTGATAGTGCTTTGGAAGCAGACTTACTGTTTTGTTGATACTGAAGGCAGGTTAATGCTGCCTACACAGACTACTTGTTTTGTTCCTTATGCTTAAAGGAATTTAAATTCAACTCAGAAAACTTGCATAATATCAAAGAATCCAGAAACCTATTATCTAACTACTCAGAAATAACTTTTATTAATGTTTCGAAACATATATACAGTCCTTTTTTTTTTTTTAACATTGGAGTGGGGGTGAGAAAGGCAGCAAGTTGGTTATAATGGTTTGTAGCTTCCTCTTTTCCACTTTTAGCTCATTGTGGACATTTTCCCTTGATGATAAATATTCTATAACAGTGATTCTCAACCAGGAACAATTTTCTGCCCAGGGGACATTTGGTCACATCTGAATGTGGTTTTTTTTTTTTTTTTTTTTTTTCTGTTACTGGCATATATAGGAGCTAGGAATGTTCTCAAGCATTCCCCAGTGTACAGGGTAGCCACCCATAACAAAGAATTGTGTTGTCCAAAATGTCAATAATGCTAGAGCTGAGACTCTTTTGTAGCATTTTTTATATAGCTACCTATTATTCTATCCCAAGATGGGATTCTTCATTGCTTTCTTAATGGAAATTTAGAGTGCTTCCAAACTTCATGTTGTTATAAACAATCTGTTGAATATTCTTGGTCACACATTTTTGTGCAAACTTTCTGCTGAGGAGGAACTACAAAGATAAAAACCTGTTAGACATGGACATTACTGGGTCAAAGGAAATGCATTTTTTGAGACTTAAGTCACATTTCTAGAAAACAGTTTGATAGCATTGATTAAATGATATCCATATCTTTATTCCTTATTTCGTTGCTAATGTCCTCCTCCTTAGACTTAACATCAGCATACTATAGTAATACAGCCACATTAAGATTTATAGTAGCTCAATTCGCAATGGTTAAGCTATGGAATCAACCTAGGTGCCCCTCAGCAGATGAATGGACAAAGAAAATGTGGTATATATACACAATGGAATATTACTCAACCATAAAGAATGAAATTATGGCATTTGCCAGTTAAGTGGGTAGATTGGAGACTATCATGCTAAGTGAAATAAGCCAGTCCCCAAACACCAAAGGTTGAATGTTCTTTCTGATATGTGGATACTAACACACAATAAGTGGGGAGGGGACTAGAGAAGAATAGAAGTTTATTGGATTAGACAACAGGGAATGAAAGGGAGGGAGGGAGGCTGGGAATAGGAAGACAGAATTAATCGGATATAACTTTCCTATGTTTATATATGAATACACGACCAGTGTAACTCCACATCGTGTGCAGCCACAAGAATGGGAAGTTATACTCTAATGTCATGTATATATAAAAATAATAACATTGTTAAATGTCTCATAATTAACTTGAAAGGAGATTTTAGGTTTTCCTAGATTTATACAAGATCCAGCAGAAAGGAACAGGAAAAGTTAGCATTCATGTGGCCCTGGTGTCAGTCCAACTATTCACAGGGTGTTGGGAAGAGGTTTGTGATACTTGTTAATTCCAAATCTGCCTTCTGACTGAGGGAGGTGGAGTGTCTAGATTTTTTCCATGGCCTGTGGGCAGAAAGCAAAATGGCTTTGACCAGAATTTACCTACAAGCATTTGTCAGGCTACAATATACATCATCAGATTTAAAAGGAATGATATGAATTAAGTATATAGCATACAGCCCGACGTATGATAAATGCTCTGTACAGTTTAGCTGTCATTAGTTTAGACTTAGAATAGCCAAGTTCTCCAACTTGGCAAAATTTTCTGTTAGGACTAGCAGTAAGTCCATATTGACATCCCTTTGTTTTGTCTTTGGACACTGGTTATCTTTTGAGTCATGAGACACCTCTCATGAGCCTAAGTTAGGAACCTGAGGCTCTGGTCACCAATCTAGTCTGTGCAGCTGAGCTTGGAAACTGTTGATAGCAAAACATCTGGCTTTTCAGAAAAAGCATTCTCCTATGGCAGCCCATTATGCATTTTCTTCCCCCAAAATGAACATAGGTGTGTTTTTTCTACTTCAAATTAGTCATTTTTTTTTGTTTTACTATAAATTGTTAATTTGTATTGCTAATCTAATCTCTTGTTTTTCTTCTTCAGGAACAAGCATAGATCTATAATATTGACAGTAAATCAACTTTTTTATTTAACTTTTTATGTGCAGTCTTTACTAATTTTAAAAAGTATCTCTTGCTCTGTGCTCACTTGTCTGTAAAACACCTTTTTCACTTGCCCAGAAGGATACATTCAGGCTTCCAATTTCTATTAAGCTCAAAATCCCTCACAAGGGAATGTCTCATGCCTTTTTCGTCTCTAGAACCAGCACCCACCATGATGCCCGGTGAAACAGAGGTGCTCAACACATGTTTATTAAGCCAGTGAAATGTGATATACATCTCCTATCTGTAATATCAGCCTTTATAAAAAGGTCAAGTAAAAATGAGGTACTTTGCTTTTTCTTAGCTCATTGAGTCTATCTTTTGCCCCCCACCCACTTTTTAAATATTGGGGCTCCTTACATTTCTGGGGCTAACCAGAGAAAGGAATGTGGCAGACGTAGGAAAAAAAACAACAGAATAACCAGTCCTTTGGCTATCTCAAATTTAACCAGGTGTGCGTACATATGACTTTCTCCAAGATCCTTGAAAGATACTGCTTTATGCTGTTTTTCTTTAAAAGAGCAGAAAGTACTGACATACCAATTTTCCCTCTGTGGTGGACTGTTATTACTGTTTCCAGGAAACAAAGTCTAATTCCAAAGGGTGCAAGCTGTCATTGCTGATTGTGCACAATAACCAACGTTCACTTTGCACTGCTGAGATTCCTGGGAGGTGGTGGTATTTCCTTAAGCAGCTCCTCTGGAGATGTTAGTTGTAGCCTCATGTCACCAGAAAAGTGGTCAGCTGTTCACTGTGTCTCTGAGAAAGCATATTGGGGTGGGGGTCTTGAGTTCTACCATATTCTCTATAAATTGCCTACATGTGAAGCACTTAGAATCCCGCTTGGCACAGCGGTGAGCACTGTGCTAACTCTGTGGGAAGACATGCTTGTCTTGTCCATTGCTGATAGAAAAAGAGCATTTTCACATTTTGCCAAGCACCATATCTTCCCTACACTCCTGTAGACACCTTTCAAGGTCCTCTGTTCCTAATTTCCTAAATGTAACAAAATAAAAAATAAAACAAAATCATGAACAGATAGTACTAAATTTCATCTAATGTTTTTTTTCCTACATCTGTTGGCATGATTTATCTTTTATAAACTGTTATTAATGTTTGGATTTTCTTACATAGCATCAGCCTTTCATTCCTAGAGTACAAATTGGTCATGATGTCTAGCCTTTTATATTCGTTGCAGGGTTTGATGTGCTCATATTAAATTTTGGTATAGTTGTGTTCAAGAGATATGTTGGCTCTAATATCCCTTTCTCCTAGAGACCTCTACTTTTTGGATCAAGTTTTTAGCATTAGGTTCAGAAAATGAATTGCATAGTGTTCTTTTTCTATTTTTCTGGATTAATGTTTGTAGGATTAACATCACAGGAATCCTAAAATGATTGGTAGATCTTCTCTGTCATGTCACTTAGTCTTTATGGTTTTTTGTGTGATTGCAAACTACTGGTTAATCTTTAATGCTTCAGTGTGAGTGTGAGTGTGTGTGTGTGTGTGTGTGTGTGTGTGTGTGTGTGTGTGTATTAAACATATACCAAAATATATTCTTGGGATTGAACTGTGAGGCACCAATCACTGAGCCATATCCCCAGCCCTATTTTGTATTTTATTTGGAGACAGAGTCTCACTGAGTTGCTTAGCGCCTTGCTGTTGCGGAGGATGACTTTGAACTTGCCATCCTCCTGCCTCAACATCCCCAGATGCTTGTATTACAGGCATGTGCCACCGCGCCCAGCTTGCTTTAGTATAATCTGTATTTATCTTTGATTTTTAAGTAATTTTTTCTAAGAATTTATCCATTTAAGCTGTTTTCAAATTTAGTATTAGATTGCTCCATCTGTTTTTAATCTTTATCATTATGTCTTTCTACGTTTCTAGTGCTTAAGAATTTCCTCTTGTTTTCCTGATGGGTCTTACCAATGGTTTTCTATTAGTGTTTTTTTTTTTTTTTTTTTTTTTTTTTTTTTTTTTTTTTTTTTTTTTTAAGAAACAATGCTTAGACATTTATCTCTACTGTATCTTTGTTTTGAATTTATTTCTACTCTTACACTCTTTGATTTCTTTACTACTTTCTTCGGTACTTTTCTTTTACTACTTTATTATGTTAAGTTGGTTTAATTTTCAGAATTCTATATAGAACTTGACAGCTACAAATCTCTAAGTATTATTGTAACATCAAGTTTTTATACATACTATTGTAGTTTATTGTCTTTGTTTTAAATGCAATCACTTTTCATTGAGTTTTGTTTCTAATTTTGAAGTATATTTTAAATTTCCAAATGTATGATGATTTTCTAATGATCTCTGCCTTATCATATTGAAGTCAGCTAATGTAGTCTGCATAATATCAATTCTTTAAAGTGTTTTATTCTTTAAAGTGTTTTATAACAACTTATATTTCTATGCATTAAAATTTACTGGGTATAATACATTTTATATGTCCATTAAATTAAAACAATTATATTGTTAAAGTCTTCTATTGCTTATTACCTTTGGCTATTTTGTTAATAGTACATCTAAAGAATATCCCAATCATGTTGCTGGATTTATTATCATTTTGTGGTTCTATAAATTTCTTTGTACATTTGAATCTTTATTATTGGCTGTGTACAATATTAGGACATCTGTATCTACCTAGTGACTTAAACCTTTCATCATTACCTAGTAATGAGATCTACTAATGTCTTAATATCTATTTTATCTTATATTGATTTAGCTATTCCACTCTTTTTATTCATATTCGCATGATATATCTTCTATTTTCTTACTTTCAGGCTTTGCTTTATTCTTTTCAATTCACTGATCATAGTAAATTCATAAAGTTGTACATCTGTCAATGCAATTCAGTTTTAGTACATTTTCATTAATTCAAAAATTACCTAATGCACATTTGCAGTTAATTTCTGCTTGCAGCCTTGTCTGACCACTGATCTTCCTTTTCTGCTGATGAATTTCTTTTGGGTATTTCATTTAAATTCAGTTATATAACACAAGGTCTTCTGATTCTGGCTACTTTGACTCCATATAATGCTTTTAGCTATTCTGTTATGTTCACTTCTTTTCATTATTAAATAATATTCTATCTTTGACTATATTTAAGATTTGTGCTTGCTGGGCACAGTGTCACACATCTGTAATCCCAGCGGCTCAGGAGGCTGAGGCAGGAGGATTGCAATTTCAAAGCCAGCCTCAGCAACTCAGTAAAACCCTGTCTCTAAATAAAACCTAAAAAAAGGTCTAGGGATGTGACTCAGTGGTTGAGTACCCCTGGGTTCAATCCTCAATACCAAAAAAAAAAAAAAAAAAAAAAAAAAAAAATTGTGCTTGTTTAATATTCTGCAACACATATTATTTATCCTATGTGTTGTGACTCATTGAGATTCCCAAATTTAAAACTCCCCAACAATTCTTCAAACTCCTCTCAACTATCATGTTTTTGCATACTAACTTCTACTCTTTTTAGAATTCCAATGATACAGGAAAGAGAGAGAGAGAGAGAGAGAGAGAGAGAGAGAGAGATCGATCTTTTGCTCTCTCATGTCTCATGTCCTTTAATCTCTCAGTATTTATTCTATTTTATTTTTTAGCTTATAATATGTTCTGGACAATTTCTTCGAATTTTCCTGCCAGTTCCCCTTTTCTAGATATAATTTGTTGTTTAACCTATGCATTGAGCTTTTACATTCAAATAAATGGTTTCGTTTTTACAAATATCATTTTGAATTTCATTGTCAGAACTGGCTGGCATCTTTTCCTTACTCATATGATATTTCTGTAAACATAAAGTACCCTTGATATTTGGTGTCAGATGATTTCAATATCTAGAGTCTTTGTACATTTAAATCGGCTGTTTCTGTTCACTTTCACTCAGATTGCCCCATTTTCTTGTATATATCTTTTTTTGTTTTTACTTTGACATCATTTCCCTTGATCTTATGAATTCTTTGAGGCCTGATTTTAAGTAAATTCCTTCAGAGCCTGCTTGCTTTTTCTTTTCCTTGGGAAGTTTAGATTATAGTTAACTGAAAAAGCAAGCCAGGGAACTGTGGAGGGAAGCAATATTACTATTAGAAACAAAGTTTTTGTTTCTTAGTTGTTCCTCCTTTCATAGTTTTAATGTTATGTAAATAACCTAGGAAAACTAATGCTATTCAAAGATTCCCATTTTTAAATTTGTTCACTTTTTCATAAATGTTATCAGTTACTAGAAAAAAATTGAGGATTAGTTCTAGATTTTTTTTTTAAGCCAACTAAGGCAATTTGAGAGGCTGAGCATGTAAATTTTAAATGCTTTAAATAGCCAGCTTTGAACATCTATAACTAAAGTCTACACTTGATGAGCAAATTAGGCATATGGTCATCTCTCCCCTTTACAGGGAATAGCTAATGACTCTGTAGTGGCCTCTTTTTATCTGTTTCATGAAAGGTACCATCATGAAATCATCCCTTTCTGTAAGGAAAGGTTTTAGCCCTTGATGTTGCTCAACACAAAAACTAATTAAATTATTATTACCTCTTTTCTTTCCAAAATACATAAATTGTCCATCATTAGTATACTTTAAAGGCCTTCTTAGTGGAAACATAAAACTGAGTTGCATCTTCTACCCACTTACTAGTACATAGCAAAAGCTAGATTTTATACATATTTTGTCAATTATATTTTACTGTAAAATAAAGGAAAGCACTAATTAAGTCAGATTCACACTTCCTATTAAATACCTATGTAAGACATATATTTTAGTACTTTTCCAAAACATTTGAGGGTTTCTTCTGTAGGAAAACTTTTCCATGTTTAAGGTATTATCTGTGCATTGAGGATTACAATGAATTGCAACTGGCTTTCAAAATTATATCTGATTTTAAAACAACTAATGTGATTTTCCTCCTTGAAAATGACCTAAATCATTTTTATAAATATGAGGATTTTAAATTACCTATGTTAAAAAAAAAAGCTTGCCCCATTATAGGCATTTAATAAACTTCTGCAGTACGAATGAAATGAATGATATTTTTGATCTGAAAATTCGTTCTATTATCTGTTGCTAAAATTTTGGAGGATGGGGTTGGCACATAATTCCTATGGTCCCTGAGAAAATATCTTGTAATTCAATCAGCTATTTTTAATACCTGTAGTAGTGGATGATGGGGTAATAGGGACCCTGTCTCTTATGTATTTCAACTAGTATTGAGGCTATTTGTAGAACTTGGATGTAGTCTCAGTCCAAATTGTTTTTCTGTAGGCCAAAAATGTATCTAAGAGCATGTGTTTGATATTTAATCAAGGAATAAATATTTCAAATTCTTAAAGCTGTTAATTTTTTTTGAGGAATGAATGAGCCTTTAACAGCATAAATGTTTCCTTGATCTCCACAAATCTTTCTAAACAATAGGGTTCCTGATGTAAAGGGATCTAATATTTTTTTTTTGCCCATTTAGCAATGTATCTGTTTTCTAGGAGTTGTGGAAAGGATTGAAGAGCTGACCACTGGTAACTTTAACTCCTGAAAGTGAAAATGTCATTACACTGAAAGCTAAATCTTAGGGAGTAACACCAGGATTGAAACTTTATTTACAAAATAGCCCGGCACCCACCACTAACTCAAGATCTTCAATGAAATTGAAGTAGTCTTTGGTCAGAATGAAGATGCTGGTTTTGGTATGTTTTTAGTTTTAGTAGTGTGAATTGGAAGTGAAGTTAGTTTCACTATGACTGGAACAGGAAGAAGAAATGGTTTTCTGAAAAGTGGAGATTTTATTGGATTGTAATGGACAAGGGATTGTTGTTTAAATAACAATGGATTGTTCTTTAAAATGGATTAACTACTAGGCGTGGTGGCACACATCTGTAATCCCAGTGGCTCAGGAGGCTGAGGCAGGAGGATTGAGAGTTCAAAGCCAGCCTTAGCAATGGGTGAGGCACTAAGCAACGCTTGAGACCACGTCTCTAAATTAAAAAAAAAAAAAATACCAAAAAACAAAAACAAAGGCTGGGGATGTGACTCTGTGGTTGAGTGCCCCTGAGTTCAATCCCTAGTAAACCCCCCCCCCCATAAAAAGATTAAGCAATACTTTGGGAAATATAATATGGCCATCTTGGGGCAAGATTCTCCTCTTAATCTTCCAGAACTTTGGGTGTATCTATTGTGATAGTTAATTAATATAACAAGATTTTTTTAAAAATTTTTTTACTTGTGTTCTCATGATAGCATCTCCACTTTCTAGTTCTTTATTTTCCCGACTCCTTTTTCTGTTTCCAGTCTCTTGCCTAGATGGGGACATTTTATATGCTTGCTTTCAGCCTATTAATTCTACTTTCTACCTTAATGATTGTGTTCCTAAGATGCCACAATGCTCTTCTCTATGAATTCATATTGCCCAGGGCACATCAGCTGCTTAGTTGGTGAAGTGTGTGAGGGTGATTCTTCTGGGGAGTTCAGTTGGTTTGGGGATGGTGGTTATTGTTCCCAAGGAGAGCTTTTAAAGAAGGCCCTTGGGATGGGCAGGGGCTGAGTGGGAAGACAAGGGGAGGGAATGCTTTGGACAGATGTTCTTATGCATGCTGTTAACCCTTCCGTGCCCAGACGGGTTAGAGCTGTGCTCTAATCCTACTTGGCCACCTCCTGTGGGCACTGGATTGGCCCCAGGTTGCCCATCTCATGGTAGCAAAGGGCAGGGCAAAGATCTGCCCAGAGAAAAGGAGGTGAGGGAAGAAGAGACACACAAACCCCTTTCTTCCCCACCCACTGTGCCCCCAAATCTTCGGGTTGGTTTGAGTCCTAGTAGAAGCTGATAAAGGTGCAGACAAAGGGGAAGAAACTGCAGGCTGCTTCAGCAATGTGGCCAGGCGCCCTGTTGTGGCAAAGAACGAGGAAGTGGACCTTTGTGTGACAAACATCACCACTTCCCTGTGCCTGCAAGTCAGTTCTGAAAGCACTCTCTCCCCTATACCTGTGTCCCATTTTCCTGCAGCAAACACACCTCACCCTGCCCGGGATGAAAACATAATTACAGAAAGCTTTCCTTGAACCCTTACCTTCCCTGTCCCATGATCCCTAGGGGGTCATAGGGTTTCTTAGTGGTCCTTTTGTTTCTTCACTCCTATTCCTGTCTGATGAGTAACCCTTTTATGTTTTAGGCAGTTAATGTGGCAGTCACATCAACAGGCAGCTATAAAAGCTAAGCATCTGTAAATCCTTTTGATAAATATTTGTGAGGTTTCTGAAGCCTCATGTCTGACCAGAGTAAGTCAGCCTGCAACAGTCTCCAAGGAAAGCCCTTTGGAGACAACAGCAGCTCATTCTGGCCATGGGAACGTCCTTGGGTGGTGAGAGGCAGGGAACTCACAGATTTCAGCAAAGATAGAGCAGCCTTCTCAGAAAGTAGGGGCCACAGGAACCGATAGGACATTTTATTGAGAGAGAGGGAGTTGGAAGATCAAAAGTCTGGTTGAAGGGGCAGCATAAGTTTAGAAAAGTCCCTAGGGTTTGCTCTCACATTTTCATTAAATGTACACAAAATTCTACATGGAGGAAACTATAAATACGCAAATTAAATATACTCTAATATAAATACAGGGATAAACTCAGGGATATTTCCCTGAATTTTTAACATGGACAAACATATCTTAAGTTTTCCACTCAACCTTTTCCAAATACTAGCTGACTTAATCACTTAAAAATAAAAATTAGTAAACTCTCAGCTAACCCAACTAAATAGGCTGGGCACAATAGTAGAGAGTTAGAAATTAATTTTATTTTTTCCCTGCCATTTTTATGACTCTGTCAGATATTTCTGCCTCCTACCTGATGTGTTTTGGGCTGCTTTCAGTTCCTTACTTCAGGTATTAAAAGCGCAGCCTGATCTTCACCAACTTCTGATTTCTAGTTCTTCACTCTTCCCTGGCCCTTGGGCCTGGCCCTGGAGGTTGGGAAGAGATGTGCTGAACTCTCCCCTTGTTCTTACTTCAGATCTTCTCGACTTGTCATCCTTAGCTGCCTGACTCTCCAGAGCTGGGTGGGACAGAGGAGTGAGGCATAAAAGGCAAACGGATCTCATCTACTTAGTGGTGCTGTTCATAGCTCTTCCTTGGCTGTTGAGGTCTCATGGCAGACTCCTAAGTCTGGCCCTTTCTCTACCAGTGCACCACTTTGAGGTTTTCTGATCAACACTTGCCTCTTCCTCTGTCTGACACTGCACAAGTCCTTTGCTAGCCTTGCGCTCTCTGGCAGAACCCTTCCCTTCTGTGCTTGGCCTGCTGTAGTGGTACCTTTTGTGACTCAGATGTGGTAAGTGACAGCCTTGTCTTGCCTGAAGTTTTTTCAAGGTCACTCACCCCAGTGGTCTTCTGACTCTGGCAATCCAGATAATTTTTCTTTTTTGTACCAGGGATTGAACTCGGAGGTACTCAACCACTAAGCCATACCCCGTGTCCTATTTTCTATTTTATTTAGAGACAGGGTCTCACTGAGTTGCTTAGCACCTCACTTTTGCTGAGGCTGGCTTTGGACCCACGATCCTCCTACCTCAGCTTCCCTAGCTGCTGGGATTATACCTGTGCACCACCAGGCCCAGCTCAGATGACTTTTAAAATATCTTGGAACAGGACCACAAGTTCCTATAGCTCAGGAAACATGAGAGAGAGCATCAGGTGTATGAGTGTATAAGAGGAAGACCTCAGACTTACCTCTTGTCCAGTCACATTTCATAAAAACCGCAACGGGAGAAGAATGAGATTTAGATGAACCAATTGAAGGCATTTACATTGTTTTAGCTTGGTGTCAAACCCAAATTACGGTAATAAGAAGTTTATGTGGGACTAATATAGCAGGAATGGGATGTTTAGTCAAGATGACTGGACATTTGATGAAGATTGCTTCTGAGACAAATTAATGTGTTTTAAGATTCAAGTGACTAAGGAGTCTACTAACCATTATTCAATATACAGGGCTTCTTGACTGGATTGATGAGAATGTTTCAGAGAATTGAAGATGTTTTCCCTGAAAGAGCCTGTAGATGTCACTAAAGTAAATGACTCCTTTACTCTGATTTGATCATGGAGCGCAAAAAAAAAAAAAAAAAAAACTCACAAAAGACTGAAAAATGTTGAGTAAAGTCCATTTATCTTGTTATATTAACAACACTGCAAAACAGCAACACCACCACAATTCACAGTAAGTGTGCAGATTTTCCTTCCATTTTCCAATTGCAGTTTATCTTAGACAGTGGAAGTCTACTCCATGTTCAGTATATAGCAGAAGGAGAACTCCTTTTCCTCCTTGCAACCACATTTCCACAGGTAGGAGTCACATTTCTTCTTCTTTACCTGATGCCAATTACTCATTAGACACTGTCCTCAGGCTAAGAATATTGATGCCTCATGAAAGAAAAAAAAATCACAATCGGTGGTAGTAAAAGGAGAAGGACGTAGGAAAGACATTTTAGAACACATTTGGGCAACATTGAATTCTAAAAGCAATTAAATATTTTTTTCTCTGCACTGGTTTTAAAAACCAGTACCTTTGGATCATGTAAGAAAGGTCATATTTCACCTTTCCTTCTAGGAAAGGGAAGCACAGTGCAAAATGATCAGCAAGACATTTCACCTCTGAAATTTCACAGCCAGCAGGGAATTGAATCGTATTAAGCAGGAAGCTCTTGGCACTGTGCTTTGACAACACGGTGGATGTTCTCAACTGGGATCATATTCTGGATGCCATTATTTTCATTAAGAGGCTAGTAACATTTCAAACCCGAGTGGCCAAGACAAGGCCCACTGAGGAGTGCTCAGCCTAGAGGAATGGACAGGACCTCTGTGCCATGTTGTGAACAGCCTTTTTTTTAAAATTGGCAAGAGTTTTGTAGGGCTGATGAGAAAAAGAATTCTCTCTAGAGACTTTGGTATTTAAGTGAAAAAGTAGCCATGGAGGATAAGGCCTCTGGAAAAAAAAAGTTTTGTGTCAATGAAATATGGCTCAGGACAAGAAAGACCTACAATGCTGAGAACTATTAGCCGAATAACTTAAAAAAAATCCAGACACAACAAACTATTTGAGATATTCTAGAATAAATATTATTACATGTCCCAAGTAAGAATTTAAAACTGAATTCCATCGTATATTTTTAAAATTTTTAATGACTAAGCAATATACAAATGGTGAAACATAACCTTATGTTTCAAAGGAATGTATTCAGACTATTAAGAATTTAAACATTTTGTACTTATCTTTTTTAGTGTTTATAAAGGTCTATGCTAAAGAACTTTTCTTCTATTGCTACCTAGATTCTCAAAGAGAATGACTCTATTTACATAGTAATAATGCTGGTGCCCAGATTGACAAAGTCCAAGTACATGGCATCCTTTATAGAATTATGTATTAAGGAGACATATTTATGCTGGGAACACTCCCCTACCCTTGGCAATGTAACTAAAAACAAACAAAAACCAAAAGTTATTTCATTCATTAGATATAGTAAAATTTTAAAAATACGTTATAAAAGAAGTTTCTTATACACCGAATCGCCACATGGTCCAGCAATTCCCTACGTACAATTCCCTTTTGTACACAAATTTCAAAGCAACATAATTCATAATAACCGTAAGGTGGAAACAACCCAAGTATCTATCAACCATTGAATGGCTAAAGAAGATGTAATATATTTACACAAAATTATTTGGCATTAGAAACGAATATGGCACTGATATCTGCCACAACATGGATGAACCTTAAAAACACTATGCTAAATCAAATAGAGCCAGTCAAAAGGAACACATATTGTATGACTCAATTTAGATTAAATGTCTGGAAAGTAGAGCAGAAAGGAAATTAGTAGTAATGGTGGGGGAGGAGAGATTAGGAGATGACTGATAGTGGATATTGACATTGGATTGGGCGTAATGGAAATGGTCTTGAATTGGGGATGATCACAACTTTGTGAATATATTAAAAACCTTTGAAGTGTACATTTAAGAAGGGTAAGTTTTATGGTACATGAATTATATCTCAATTGAAAAAAGAAAGAGATGGATTGTTTGTTGGGCATCATGAATTCAGTTTGAACTTCCTGCCTTGATGTTCCCAGGAAGGGAAAGTTTCTTATTTGATCAATTCATGAATAAAAGGTAATTCTTAAGATTCCATGTCTTTTTCACTCTCGATAAAGAAAAAATGTCCTGGAGACGCATGATACACTAGGATGGAAAGAGGGACATAATTTTTTTAGTCACTTTGAAGAGGGCCATTTTCCATAGTGCAGCGTATAAATTTAAATTAGTCACATTAAGTTTGGGAGGGCACTAATGGGGACTGAAATGGAGCAAATTATATTCCATGCGTGTATGATTATGTCAAAATGAACCCCACTATTACTCTCACTATAATGTGCTAATGAAACATTTTTAAGCATGGGGGGTAGAGTAGGATGGAAGATTCCTAAAATAGTGGAATTATATTAGAAAATAAGATATTTGTGGGAGTTTTGTATATGCATAGCAATTTTACAGAAAACCAATTTAAATCTGCATTTTTTTGTGTCCTTTCTGTGCAGAATACAATTAGACCCCCAAAGTCTTAAATTCTAAAACTACAATTTTAAGTACAATAACCTTTTAACAGGACTCGAGTTAAAGTGACTTCTGCAATAACTTCTCATTTTCAAATAGCATGAAGAAATTTCATTCAAGTTGAGGCAATCCTGTCATTGAAGTTTACTCTAGGGGTTTTGAGTATCAAGTATGTTTGTGAAAACCAATGGAATTTTGTAACTAGCAAAACCCACAAGATGCTCCTAACTATAGCATGTGATGTGCAGTCTGCATACTGATGTTCTGAAAGCTCTTTCAATAGACCCAGATGGTTCCTTCAGGTTTCATCATATGCTATTTTGCATCTGGCTCAGGATGGGTTCCTTTCATTTGGCTAATGGGCATCAATAAGCAACAAATTAATGACTGTATCCATGATGATACAATTTTTTTTCAGCTTACTGGAGTGTTTTTTAAAAGGTGTATAAGCGATCTTTTTCCTTTCAAGGAAAAAAAAACCAAAAACATAGGAGCAAAATTTGTACATAGTTGCATCAAAAATCACTTAAAAGCATAGGTGGAGCTCAATCACTTCCAGGCAGCCTAGCATGTAGCTTACAGGCACCAACAGACAAAAGAGCAACAATAAAACAACCCTAAACCCTCTTTTCTGAAGAAATCACAGAAACAGCGGGTTTCGAATCAGATCCTTGAGTGTAAAGTCTTCCTCACTCTGGCACTGTGAGACTGTGTCCCCCTACCTGCCTAAAATTCTCTTCCTTTATGCTTGTTCCAAGGTGAGGCCTGCCAGGAGATAAGTTCTATCCTCCTTTTGTGAAAAGACCTCACCTTTTATTATAGAATAAAAAATATAAAATGGAGGATACTTCTAACTAATATTTTAGAAAATCAACCTGGTCCACACTAATCTTTATAAAGATAGCCAAAGATTATTTAAAAATGTGAATTGAACTAGCAACCCAAATAAGACCATTCATTTCAGAAGGAAAAAAATTATATATTCAGGAAAAAGAAGAAACTTCAGAAGCTAATTGTTTTCCTCAGGAAAACTTGAGGATGTTGCCTCCAAAAATAAAAATTAGGAAATGATAGTAAAGGAATGAAAGAGAATAATATTGAGTTCTTTTGTCCAGAAGACAATGATTGCAAAAGTCTAATAGAAAAGAAAATTAAGAAAATCAGAACAAGAGAAAACGAACAAAATAACAAAGGGAATAAAAAAGAAAAGTAAGAAACACGGAAGCTCAATCCAGGGATTTATGGGGGAAAAAAGTATGAAAATGAACAGAGGAAGTTGGCAAAGAAAAAAATAGAACAATTTCCAATACAGGCACTACATATCTGAAATTTAAGAACGGAAGTATTTTGAAAAGTACATAAAGATTTGTAGTTTGAATACAAGGGATATGTCATATTTATGACTCAAATGTGAATCAGAGTGACATCAGACATCCCACGAGCTGTACCGCATCCTTGAGGCAATGAAGCAATGTCTTCAAAGCTCTGAGGAAAAATTCTAGGCTTAGTCACAACACTAATCAAGTGTGATGGTATAATATGGCTATTTTCAGACTTTCAGAAACTTTTTAAGTGACCTCCTTAGAAAAGTATATAAGAGTATATAAAAGTGTATACAGAAATACAAAGCTAGAAACAAGAAAGGAAAATGTATGGGGTAAACAAGCAGAAAAATCAACCCAGGTGTTTGAGATCAAATCCTAGCACACCAAGTATATAGGCAGTCTGGAGAGCCAGTGACCCAAATTGCATTCAGGCTGCATCAGAGTAAAGGTTTAGGGTTGGAGGAAAAGGACAAAGAACTAAGGACACAGGCAAGACATCAGGCTGAAAAGTTGTAGGGAACAAGTAAAAGCTTCGACAGGTTGTGATCTTTCTACAAGTGAACATAGAATTGAAATTTTTCTTGACAAAGACAATATATGATTTATAATTAGACTTGGAAGCATGTTACACAAAAAAAATTTTAAAGCACAAGGTTTGGTTCTCTTCTACAAATGAACCCAGTAGACCGTTCTAATATAGAATTTCCACAAATCATCAAATCCCTAGGTTCCCTCCAACTCTTTTCCAAAATTCATCCAGCTACTCCTAGAAGATGGACCTTGACAGTATTGTGTACATTTCACCTAGCAAGGAGGAGGCAGGGGGAGGCAAAGTGCACAGCCCTTTCTTCATGGATTGCTTTGGGAACATCTCACTAAGAGATACATACTATACCTAAGGGAGGTTGGATGGGACAGTGTGCATGCTAAAATCTGAGGAGGTTTAAGACCATCTGTTTGTAAAGAGAAAAATAAAATGAGATAATTGTTAACTCCTGGGAATCTTTCCCATAGACCCCAAGGAAAAGTTTCTTTGGCAATTATATGCCTCAATAGCCATATTTTATTAAAAACAATTATTATTTCCATTAAAACTTTCATTGTCTTTGAGAAGACACAGAATGCAAGTATCTTTAGAAAAAAGGAGAGGTCCTAATTCAGGACATGAGACTTTTTGCAAAGGACCATGAATTGACTTAGGATATCAAACATTGTTATTAGATAAAATATTTGCACAATTATGTGTTACTGCTTTTCATACGAATACACTTTTGATTCATAGAATATAGTTTCACTTAACTGAAATCATTCTAGCTTATTTGCATATTCCATCAATGGATACTTGTGCAAGTATAATTGTGATCAAGGCCATTGGGAAGATTGTATTTGGGGGCTGGTCTATGAAAAGTACTAACTATAGAAGAAGCAACCTCATACTTAGAGTTGAGAGCCACTCTGATCAGATTTTATTGTAAAAGATAGCATGTTATTCATTCTTGACTTTTTCCATAAGTGCTACCTTGTTTTCTCTTTGCCTTAATTCTTTCTCTTTTAATTTTTATTATCAGGTTGCAGTGTTTCTCTTTCTTTTTCTTCTTTCTTTCCTATGTCGTGCTGAGATTTGAGCCCAGTGCCTCACACATGCTAGGCAAGAGTTCAACCACTAAGCCATAATCCCAGCCCCTCTATTTCATTTTTTTGTAAGGCACTTTATATTGTTTTTGGAACACAGTGGGTATAAGCAAAAATTCTGATAATAGGTTTTCCTGTCTGCAACCAGGTATTAGTCACTGGAGTTGATGACTTTTCTATCTAGAAATTGTAAAAGGCCTCTCTCATAAGTGTGAAATGGGTTCCAAGTTGCACTGACAGTGGACTTTGGAGGGTTACTTGTCCTCTGAACCCGTATTGAATTTTGCCCTCTTCTTCCTTGAAATAGCTGAAAAAATGGTCAGTTTCCAGCTGGTTTATGGTTTGTATTTCCTGGAAATTCTGGTTTCATTTTAAATTCTTCTGAGTCTTTCCTCAAATGAACTCTACCCTGTTTTTTTTTTTTTTTTTTTTTTTTTTTTTTTTTTTTTTTTTTTCAGGGCCTCCAGTTCTCCACCATCTTGCTGATCCTCTTTTGTATATTTAGTTTCCTACCCTCATTTCTTCTTTTTCATTCTCTGGATATTTAATATTTTTATCTGTGCTCAGTTCTTTGAATCCACAATGGGACTTTGTGCTTCCTTTCCTTGTCCTTCTATGATGGGCAGGACATACTAAGTGTTTTCCCTTGGGGATTTTCAGTTTTCTTTTACATTTATTTTTAGCCTGCTTTGGGGCTATTAAATCCAGACTTCCTCTTAGTTAATCCTGAGTTTCTATGGATTATCTTGTCATCATATCCAAACACAACTGCCAAATGTACAATCTTCATCTTGGCTTGGGTCAATCCCCCTGATCTTTTATGAGCAGCACTGAGACCTTTGAAGTCCAAGTTCCTCTCCCCACTGTTGGAGATGCAGCTGCCGGAGACTGATGGGGGTGGGGATGAGCAGGCCTCATTGCCAAATAGCTGTGGCATCATAAACAATGCACAGTACCTTGCCAAAGTCTGTGCTCTAACCCTGCTTGGCTCTGAGAAGGATGAGGTAAGACTATTGAAATAAATTTGAGATTGTGAAACAATCTACTATCAAATACCTAAAAGTAGGATCAGCCTTCTCTGTAGAATATGCAACACATTTTTAGAAAGAGAAATAATTGTCAGTCCCTACAGACTGTGGCTTTTTTCTTGTGGCTTAAAGAATTTGTCATTTGCTATGATTTACCAAAATCAGAGTTGAGAGGTCTAACCTGAAAGTAACCCCAACTGTGAATATTGCTAGGACTGCTAAGGACTTCAGTCATCCCAGAGGGATATTAAAAATATTGAAGAAGAGATATCTGGCATTAAATGTCCATAATTCCCTCTATACAGAATATGCAGGTTAGTTAAGGTTAAGCAATAACCAGGTGCTAGTCAACAGCACAAAAGTCAGAGGACAGCCCAGCTGAAGACCTGATAAGAAAGGCAATATTCCCCAGGTGTTTAACACAAGTGCTTCTGGTTGTTGTCATTTTTTTTTTATCTTAAACAATGAGAATTGGTTAATATAAAACGATAAAGCTAGTTTTTATTAAGTTAGCAGCTTACAAATTAGTATGATTTCACTACATGGTAAAATTTTTCAGAAAAACAGATTTCGTCAAAAACGTGTTAGAAACGGTGCATGCTCATCTGCACAGAGCATAAAGATACAGCAAAGCTCTTGACCTTAAAATAAGGCTTAACTCTGAGTGGTGCTGTGGCCTGCCACTAGTTGTTATATAAAATATTTCCAGTTGTCTGGGGTTGACTATTGGATATTCAGTCCTGCTTCTGGATGGCTGTTATAACTAGCTTCAGTAAATTCTCCGTGTAGCGAGGGGGATCATTTCCATGTGATCATTTAAAAGGACAGCTGGAATTCCAGTGGAACCATTGCTTTTTGCCTGCTTGTCAGTGAATATTTGCTTAATAATTTTAAGTGTAGAGGAATTTTGTATGAGACTTCTTGCATTGTAATCTGATGGATTTTTCATTCATGTTTTCTGAAATTAGTTTAGAACTATTAACAAATTATGTAGTATTGGGTATACTTAAATTTTTATTTTGAAAAATAATAAGTCATTTCTTTTTAAGTTCTTCAGTTATTAAAGGTAAATTTCACATGTGCTAGCCATGTGTTTCCTGATTTGTTATTGATTCTTTTTTTGACAAATATTTGGGCAGCTTGTTTTTTGCTATTTTTACGTATATTTTTTAATTGGAAAAATTTAGAATTTTTTGATCAAAAATTAATAAATAAACAGATTGTTAAATTTAAGGTTACTGGGATTGAACTCAGGGACACTAAACCATAGAGCCACATCCCCAGCCATTTTAGTATTTTTAGAGACAGATTCTCACTGAGTTGGCTAGAGCCTCAAAAATGCTGAGGCTTAATTTGACTTATGAATCTTCTTGCCTCAGCTTTCGAGCTGCTGGGATTATAGAGATGTGCCACCCTTCATGGGGCTCTGTGCTTTTTTGAAGCATTTTTCCTCCCATGACTGGAAATTTTTAAGTTTTCAAAAATTTTTTTAATAATGTAATTAAAAAAGCTTTTTTGTGCTTTTTTAATTCTGGAATTGTTTCTGAATTATTCATCAAACAAATATCCCATTCCCCCCTCACTTAGAATGCCTTACTTCTTATTTATTTCTCCATTTAATTCTTACATATTCTTACATATTTGACATGTTTTTTCACATTACTTGCTTTATAAGCATATTTTAAGATTTGGATGGGGTAAACTCCTGTTACTCTTCTTAAAATTAATTTTTTTTCATCCTTTCTTTTATATTAAACTTAAAAATATTATCTAGTCTCAAAATAAGCTTTTTTAAAAGTACTTTTTTGGTTGTACATGGACATAATACTTTTATTTTTACTGGTACTGGGGATCAAACCCAGTGCCTCATGCATGCTAGGCAAGCACTCTACCATTGAGCCACAACCCCAGCCCTCAAAAGAAGTTTTTAAAAAATTTCTATGTAATTGTTTCATATTTACAAATAAATTTTAAGTCAACTAACATTTTAATATTCTATTTCTTCAACCATGAACATAGAATATTTTACTGTATATTCAAATTGTTTATATTCAGGAAAGATATCCATTGTTCTTATACATTTGTTTAAAAGTTTTTTTGTATATATTTTGTGTTTTCTTTCTTATAATTGGCTACTGCTATCAGGCTGAGGATCGATTGCTTTTTCTATTTTATCTTGTATATATTTTATTGACATTTCTTATGAAGTCTACTAACTTTTCAATTAATTTTCTTGGATTTTATGGGTTGAATATTATTCCTCACTTCCAATTTTGAAAACCTCAAGTTCTGCTTTATATTTTATGTAATTAGCTGAAACTCAGAAAAATTCTAAATATCAGTGGGGATTATAGACATCCTGTGCCTTTCAGACTTTAAATGCCCCAGGGGTACCTACTGGGGCTTATTGCAAGAAAATGGCTATTGATTTTATGTAAAATGTTATTTTTGCCAAAAATAAAAAGCTTTTTCATCCTACTTTTAAAAAATATTTAAAACTAAGAATAAAACTGTCTTTTATCGAAATGATTGCTAGCAGCTGTTGAGATAATCAAATGTTTTTTGATTTGTTCTGGGTCTTGATGTAATATTTCACATGAAAAGATTCCCAGTTATTAAACCCCATTTTCCAACAATATGCTTTCAAAATGCAAACTCGATGAACTCCAGAATAAAGTTATGTAAATAATAAATTATGTAAAGTTATGTAACTTTATTAAATCTCTTGTACATAAATCATAATAACATATTTAAGTGGGAATCTCACCTAAAAGCCTTTTTTATTCTTTTTTAAATGATTAAGTGTCTCAATCATTATAAATCTAGAAAACTACCTTCTTTGCCCCAATGTTAATACTGAGCTTTCCTTACCCCTAATTTATTTGTTGCCTCTGGCTCGGAAATGAATATTTAGTTTGGAATGATTTTTCTCTTTTCAATTATATTTGGAAATTTTACTGTTTCATGAAATGACTTGCTCATGTTTTTCTTTCACATAACTTATTCCTTCTCATACTGGTTTCAGGAAATTATCTGTGGCCAATTCTATTTTGTTATTTTTTGTTAGCATGTGACTCACGTCCTTTTGTCTTTCTTTCTCCATGTAGTTTTAAACAAGCTTAAAGGCAAAGACTAAGAGATTGAATCTATGTGGCAATGACATTGATATTGAAGGGATCATTAGTTAACCAAGTTTGTATTTTATGCAGATGAACTCTAGTGAGCCAAGGTATTTTGAGAGCTACCAGGGATATGGAAATTGTATCGTTTAAAATAAACATTTGTAGACTGAAGTGGTTTATACCACCCTTTTAAGGGAAGTACACATTAGTCATTCCCCACCCCCACCCCCTGGCTTGGACTCGGCTTTTGTGTCTGTGGTTCACCTTCTGTACAGAATCAAGGTAACTGAGGTGAAGCATATCAATGTGTTTTAGAAACTCTGCTGAATTGCAGAGCTGGAATAACCTAAAGATTTACAGATGTATCTTTACAGCAGACAAGATATCACTCTTTAGCTAGACATAGACCAGGCATCTAGAAAATATTCTAGATATTCTATGGCATTATACATATTGAACTTGATAGCTCTCATTTGAGATAGAATGAGTTCCCTTTTTTATTGTTCAGTCACATTACGAGGAAATGACATGCATTTTTTTGTAAGAAGTTGAAGTTAATAATTTGAAAACAATACCAACTTCAATGTTTTTTCATCCAATGGAAAGAGTAAGGGAAGAATTCAAAGATAGTTTTCAATCCCCTCTGCCACTTATTTGTGTGGTTGGACAAGTTAACTTCATCCAACTTCAGTTTTCTTATGATAAAACAGACAAGGATAACCATCTCATAAAATTGTTCTAATTATTTCATGAATCTCTCGTGTGTGTACACATATGCCTGTGAGTATATATATGTGTGTGTGCAGGTATATGTGTACATATATATGGGTGAGCCTCTGTGTGTGTATTCTGTGTCTTGCTACTTGAAGGAGTTCCAGAGCAGTAGCATGAGCACCACCCATGACCTGGTTAGAAATAAAGAATCTCGGTTCCACTTAGACTTACTAAATCAGAATTTGCATTGTAATAAGATGCCTCGCGAGATTCTCTTGTCTAGCATAGTGCCTCACACAGGATTGTTTGGTTAATGCAGATTTTTTTTCCTTTTAAATAAGTTTTTTAGATCATGAACTTGCCTTCCTTATTAAAATAAGCCCAACCCAACAACTATAACCACAAAATGTGGGCTTGATATCTCCCCTTCAACTTTATTTCTGATAGTCCTTCTAAACAGTGTATATTTGGGCTTTCTTCCTCTTTTTTTGCCAAATAAGCTTACTTCTTGAAAAAGGATGTTAAAACTGAGTTTTGAACCAAGACAAAAAATACACGAATTTCCAAAGACAGAGCTTAATGATTAAGTACAGAATATAATGATTCCACAACTCTTTGACCCTGCATCAGTTTGGAGTGGGGAGAGTGGATTTGGGGCAGAAGATCCCTTTGGAGAAAGATGGGCTGGGAGCCATACCCTGGTGGGGGCAGGGCACAGGCTCCTCCTCAAACCTGAGCATGAGGAAGCTTCCAAGAGCACTTGACAATCTCAGTGTATGACCCTGTATTGAGGCTTTCTGCCTTCTAGTCCTCATCAAGTGTATCTAGAAGGCAAAACATGTTAGCCACAGAGTTGGTGGTAAAGCTAGTAAGGGAAGCACATTGGATTCACCTGCACTTCTGTGATTTGCTGGGGCAAGAGAGGTTTAAGTGTAGACCTCAGATCCATGGTTATGCTGAAAAATGGATTCTGGAAAAATTCGCTCTCCTTTTCCCATCCCCAATTTGTGACATTTGCCAATTTTCTGTGGCATAGAATATTTCTTGTCAAGTTGACAGCTTCCAATAGATACCACTGAACACTAAACATGGAGCTGGGAAGAAATGAGCTCAGTCTTGGAGACTGTGGGAACTGCTCCAGCACAACAGTGCCTGGGGGAGGAAAAAAAGGGGGAATGGAAACTTACCCACAGGGGGATCCCAGGTTTGGGAAGATGGAGAATTTATAAACAGTAGTTTGGGATAAAAATATTCCCTCTTGAGCAAAGAAACTGCAGTTTAAGCAGCTAACCAGACTCTTTGGAGACCCCATTCAAGGGCTCTTTGAGAAAGTCAATTTTAAAAATCTGCTGTTTGTCCCCCAAAATATAAAACCTGATAATGGGGTCCAAGCATTCTCTTACCTGGCTTCTTTCCTTTTTGCTAGCTCTAGGAAGGGCCAGCCAACTGGGGGATGCAGTCCCAGCTGGTGGAGGGAGAAAGAATTCATGTTGAATCTAATTCAAATTTTGTATTGCTAGCTTGGACTAGACATTATAATTACTAATTTTTTGTCTTAAAGTAATAACAATGTGTATCTGAGGGTGGGTCTGCAATTTTTCATCTGATACTAGAGGAAGTTACTCCTACTGAATAAAGTTTAGAAGATAATTGTGGAAATAAAAATAGTGTTATAGAATTAAGTCATGAGTTAAGCAAGTTCAGCATAGCCTTTTACATACATACCTTCAAATTCAAGCTTCTAGCTCAAAACTTCACCTATTGAAGATTCCATCCCACACTGGATACTCTAGCATTGTCTTCCCAAGTTAGGTGTGCTTTGTAGTGTGTTGTACAGTAAATCTATAATATGCACTTGTGAAATCTTTTTTTTCCTGATTCCTATATAAATGTTGTACTTCTAACATTAAAAATGATTTCTTCTTTATAACCTTCCCTTCTCTACTGAAACCTTCTAATCCTCATTGCCTACCAGAGGCTACAATTAACAACTGCTTATTAAAAGAAGGGAGTTAAGCTTTATTTTTGGTGATGATAATGATTATTATTATAGTTAAAGCAGAAAAATAAACATGAAAAGATCTACCATGTAAATGTCTTATTTATGCCTGGCAATTTTAACATGGAGCATGTTATGGGGAGAAAACGAATATCTTAGAATCTCTTTTTGTGTTCTATTCTTGAAAATGGCATGTTTGCAATAGCCATGGTTACTGAACATAATTTAGAAATTAACACATTTTAGATATATAAACTACGACATTACATTTGATTGGAATTTTTGTGTATCATACACTCCAGATGAGAAAGGAAGTTTCAAGTTATTCATAGTGGAAAGTAGTCTATGGTTTAAAAAAAAAAAAAAAAAAGGTCATGTTATAAAAATGCCATGTCCCAAACATATTTAACAATATTTGATTTTAGAGATTTAATATTATTTTGTTAGATTATTTATAACTGTCTTTATCATAATAAATTCTAATAATTTTTGTTAAAATTTTATAACAGTATGGTAGATAGAATTGCCTACTTATATATAAAGGTACCAAGGCCAATGTTTCATGCCTAGCCTTCTATGCATATGGTTGTTTCAAAATATTGGATAATATTTTATTACCTCTTCCAAGATAGGACACTGGGAATAAAATAAAATATTTAATGACTATCATCAAGATTCTCAGAAAGAAAATCGGAAATGTTATTTTAAGAGCTCTTTGGGTGGTTAGATGCAAGAACTTTGGCACTAACTGGCAGTGAGGTTCATCAAAAGGCAGATGACTGCCCTATTTAAGAGTGCCCAGAAAAGAATCTGTTACTACTTCAGAGAGGGAGAGCGAGATGGGCAAACAGACAGACTGAAGCATGGGAAAGAAGATACAAAGTGAATAGAGCAGGGGTTAGATAAAGTGAAAGGCCACCAGAAATCCCTGGTGGTGATATAACCAAAAGAATTTTAAGATGGATGACACATCACTTAATTTCAAGTTGATCCTGTGGTGGAATATAAACCTTTCTTCTGTTCTCCATTTCAGAAATATTTTTTTAATGTTTATTTTTTTTTAGTTTTAGGTGGGCACAATATCTTTATTTTACATTTATGTGGTGCTGAGGATCGAACCCAGTGCCTCTTGCTTGCTAGGCAAACGCTCTACCACTGAGCCACAACCCCAGCCCTCAGAAATAATTTAGCAAAATCTGTGCCATCAAATTCTACCTGTATTTGTTTTGTAGAACTGGAGGCATTTTCAATTTGAGTTAACATGAGAGATGGGCAGTGTGAAGTCAGAATCCTAGATTTAAAAAAAACAAAAAATGAAGCTCTCTTTCCCACCATGCCCTACAGACTGTGGAGAATGTGGGGGAAGATTTTATACTTTCAAAATCCATGGGCTTGTTTGAAGGGTAAGTCAGATTAATGGGGCTTTGTGTAACTGACATTGGTGTCACAAAAAGTATCTATGATTGTCAGCATTTAGATTTGAGTTTTGATGGCTGTGCCTTTTGAAGAAGCTATTTAACAGACATTCTGTAAGTCCTATGCATGTATCATAGCACTCTTCTTCTTAAATACACTGGAGGTCAAAGCATTAGGAATTCCTAAACAATTTTCTTAGGAAAAGCTTAACCCAAGTAACATCTTGTTTCATCAACTAAAATGGTAAATTTTTGAGCAGCAATTTAATGGCAATGAATAATTAGAATCAGATGTCCATATTAATGAGCATGGCACAGTGCCTGACATCTGGATCTACACTGTGCATCAATATCTTCACACACAAAAAAATTAGGAATTGATGAACCAGAAAAATCCAGTTTTATTGTGCATATCCTACAATATTAAATTTTTCTCACATGAAAATGAATTATTCACTGAAGAAAAAATAGATAAGCTTTTCTAAAATGAGCTATACAGTATTTTAAAGCTCAATATGAACTTTCTAGATTGAAAAGAAAGTAAAAAATGTTGAAAGGAAAAGATAACAAAGTCAATGTTATCCCATAGAAGTCAGAAGAAATAGGTTAATCGGAAACATTGTATAAATAAGTGGCTGCTCTCAGTCAGTGACTATGCAGATAAAAGAATAACAAGTTGGATACTTCCATGAAGAAAGAAATTAGTCTACAAAATTATTTTTATTTTTTGGTACTGGGGGAAGAAACTACTTCCAGGGTTGCTTAACCACTGAACCACATCCCCCAGTTCTTTTTACTTTTTGAGATGGGGGCTCACTAAATTGCTTAAGGCCTTGCCAAGTTGCTGAGGCTGGCCTTGAATTTGCCATCTTCCTGCCTCAGCCTCTTAAGTCACTGGGTTTGCAGGCATGTGCCACCACACCTAGTCACATTATTTTTTTAAAAATACTAAACTCTGCTTTCTGTGGGAGAAGATAAAATTCTGTGCAAAGTAGAAGAACAATAAGTTACATTGAAACTGGGGAGAATTATCCTAGAGCTATTTTAATTTGGTTTTCAGGAAATCGGACTTAGATCAAGTAAATGTCAATGATGTATAAGGAAGTTTTGAATCGGCCAAAAATTGATTTATTGAATTCATTTAGTCTTTATTCTGTATTGCTGTGTTGTATATATTAAATTGGAATCAATAGTTTTCTTTTGAATAAGTGGTAGCTAAATTTTAATCTTCAACATTTTGACTCTAAAATTTTTAATGAAAAAGATCAGGTAATTTTTCTACATTTTTAAATTTTAAAAAAAAATTCCATACTCCTTTCTCATTCATTGATATAATAGTGAAATGAAAAGAACTGAAGAAGTAGGAAAAAATGAGTGCCATTAAGAACCAGCATCAAAGTATCCATCAAACAGCAGAGTGCATATATTTTTTAATATTTACTTATTTATTTTTAAAGCAGTTCCAGGTTTATAGTAACACTGAGAGAATGGCTTAGAGATGCCCATATTCCTCCTTTCTGCATATTTGTATAGCTCCTCCATTCTCCACATCCCCAACACAGGAGTATATTTGTTACAGTTAAGGAACTTACATTGACATATTACTTTTCTTTAAAGCCATTAGGGTTCATGATTGTACATTATATGGGTCTTAGCAAATACATATCTGCCATTATTATGCCAGAGTAGTTTCACTGCTAAAAATCTTTTATGCCTTACCTATTTGTCTCTCCTTCCTCCCTAATCTCTGGCAACCTGATCTATACCTTTCTCATAATTTTGCCTTTTCCAGAATGTTATAGAATTGGAATCATATGGTATGCAACTTTTTCAAATGAGCTTCTTTTATTTAGTACTGTGCATTTAAAATTCCTCCATGTCTTGATATCTAACTTCTTTTTTTGTGAATAATATCCCCTTGTCTGGATATACTTCAATTTATTTATCCATCCACCTAATGAAGAACATTTTGGTTGCTTTTTAGTTTTGCCAAATTTGTGGATAAAGTGTATATAAACATCTATGTGTATATCAGTTGTCAGCTTTTTTAGGTAAGCACCATAGTGTGCGCCTACTGGATTATAGGGTAAGAACATGTTCAGTTTTATATAAACTCACCAAACTCTCTTCGAAATAGCAATGAATGAAAGTTCCCATTGTTCCACATCTTCAACATTTAGTATTGTCTGTGTTCTGGATTTGGGTCATTCTAATAGGTACATAATAGTGTCTCCTTGTTTCAACTTCTCTGGTGATACATAATAGGAAGCAGTTTTTAATATGCTTATTTGCCATCTGCATTTTTTCACTGGTGAGGTATTCTTAAGGCCTTTTGCCCATAACTTGATAATACTGCCTCTTTATTGTTAAGAGTTACTATAGTTTGGATTTTGAATATTCCCCATGTGTTGAAGGCTTGGTTGTTGACCAGTGTGGGGTGCTATTGGGAGTTGTTGGACTTTTAAGAGATAAGGCCTAGTTCTAGTGGAATGAAATTAAGTCATTGGGAGCATGCTCTTAAGGTGATATTGGGATGCCAGTCTCTTCCTGTTTGTTTCCTGAATACCAGGAGTTGAGAAGCCAAGTCCCACCACATACTCCCTGCTGCCATGTAACGCTTTGCTACAGGTCAAATGCAGTGAAACTAACTGATTAGGGATGGATATCTCTGAAATCTTGGGCCAAAATAAGCCTTTCTTAAAAATTGATTTTTGTCTCAGATATTTTTTTGTAGCAATAGTAAGTTGACTAACAAAATTTCTTCATGTATTTTGAATACAATCCATTGAGATTTATATTTCACAATTATTTTCTCCCAGTCTGTAGCTTGTTTTCTCTTAATACCATCTTTTGAGGAACATACTTTTTTAGAAATTTTAAGAAGTCTAGCTTATTAATTCTCTCATTCATGGATTATTTCTTTGCTATGGTACCTAACAAGTCATCATTAAACCCATGGTCATCTAGATTTCCCCCCATGTTATCTTCTAAGGATCTTATGGTTTTGTGTTTTTACATATAGGTTTTTGGTCTATTTTAAGTCAATTTTTGTGAGAGCTGTAAAGTTTGTCTAGATCATTTTTTTTTTTAACATGGGAACATCCAATTGTTCCAACACAATTTTTTTTCTTCATTGTGTTGCTTTTGCTCCTTTGCTGAACATCAGTTGACTGTATCTGTGTAGGTCTCTTTAGGGTTCCCTGTTCTATCTCGCTGACCTATTTGTCTTTCTTTCACTACTACTGCACTGTCTGGGTTACTATAGCTTGACAGTATGTTTTAATTTAAGATAGCCCTTAAATTAGTGCCAGCCCTTCCGCTTTGTTGTTCTTTAGAGTGATTTTTGGCTGTTCTGAGTCTTTTGCCTCTTCGTATAAACATCAGAGTAAGCTTGTGCATAAAATAACACTGTGGGTTTATACTAAATCTTAGGTCAAGTTTGGAATAATGAACATCTTGACAATACTTAGTCTTCCTATCCCAAAACTTGCAGTATCTTTCATTTAGTTCCTCGATTTTGTTCATAAGGATTTGGTAGTTCTTCTCATAGGAAGCTTGTATGTATTTTGTTAGATTTATATTTAAATATTTCAATCTTTGTTGCCATTGTGAATGGTATTATGTTTTAATTTCAAATTCTACTTACTCATGCTGGTATATAGGAAAGCAATTAACTTTTGTATAATAATCTCCTATAACCTTGCTAGGATCACTTCTTAGTTTCAGGGTGTACTTTGTCAGTTTGTTTGAATTTTCTTCATGGACAATAATATCATCTGCAAAGATGGTTTTATTTCTCCCCTCACATTCTGTATGTATTTAATTTCCATTTAGTTAGGGCTTTCGCTATGATGTTGAAAAGTAGTGATGGAAGAAGACATTCTTGCTTTGTTACTCTTTACTGGAAAGGCTTCTAGATCCTTACATTAAGTACATTACTTGCAAAGATTTTTTTTTTAATAGATGTTTTCTTTTTATCAAGTTGAGGAGGTTCCCTGTATTGCTACTTTATTGAGTTTCTGTTTTTATTTAACATTACACCAACACCCACTCATGATTGATGAAGTATTACATATGTTTGCAGCTGCTGAATTTGGCAGCTTAGATCCAAAAGACAATAAAGACATTCTGTTTATGCAAGATAGCATTTATTTTAGTAATAATATGAAAGCAAAAGTGATAGACTAGAGAGAAAGAAAATGCATCACCAGATTCGGTGCAGGGGTGGGCACCAACACCTGAAGTCCTATAGTCAGGGAGAATTCTGTGGCATCTTCTCAGAGTCCTGCCTGGAAAGTCCCAGAGTGTCCTCTCTGTGGGTGAGACTTGTATTTAAAGAACCCCACTGAGAATAAAAGTTAGAAGGGCGACTTCTTCCTTCTAACAACCTGCTGTGACCTAGAGATACCCTCAAGGACATTTCATTCCCCTAAGGTCTAGTCAAATCTCCAGAGGCGGGAGGACCTTGAGATAAGTGAATGACTTTGACTTCTTGTGAGTGAGCCAAACCTACCCAGAAATCAGCATTTTTTTTTTCCTGTTACCAGGGGTGCTTAACCATTGAGCAGCCACGCCCAGCCCTTTTGATGTTTTGAGATAGTGAGGCCCTAAGCAACTTAGCAAGATCCTGAGTGCTGAGGCTGACTTTGAACTCCTGATCCTCCTTCATCACCAGGATTATAGGCATGCACCACAATACCTGTGGGAGTCTACATTCCCTAAATGTTCCATCAAGGATGGGTGAAGGTCACAGCAAGCACATAGACGGAAAAGATCTTTAATGTTTTCCTTAGCCCTTTAGTTGGGATTTCTCAAAGAATTTTTCTTCATCTGTTGACAAATATTTGCTTTTCAAGAGTTGGACTCTTAAGTAGATTAAAATCAGGCAATCACAATTATATTGGAAAAAAATTAGCCAAAATATAACCTGAATATCTTCAGATACTTGGAAATCAAGCAACATTTTAATTTTAAAAAGCACAAGATTAATGAAAACTCTCTAGAAGAACTAGAAAATATGTAGAATACAATGACACATAAGACAACATATCAAAATTTGTGGCATGCAACTAAAGTGGTGTTTGGATGAAAATCTATAGTTTTAAATGCTTCCACAATAGAAGTGAGTGCAAAATAAATTCTACCATCCCCACTGTAATAGGTTAAAAATAGAAGAGTTACAGAGCCTAAAATAAGTGAAAGGAAAAACATAAAGATAAAAATGAAAAATTTACATGGGGCTGGGGTTGTGGCTCAGTGGTTGAGTGCTTGCTTAGCATACCTGAGGCACTATATTCGGATCCCCAGCACCACAGAAGAAAACTAAATAAACAAAATAAAAATATTGTGTCCATCTACAAATAAAAATATTTTTAGAAATTCATTAACATGAAGTCTGAAATATATGCTTTTGTCTCTCTAAGTTCAAAAAAGTTAAAAATCTCTAGGGAGATTGATAAAAGTGAAAGGAGATTGATATCTGAAATAAACAGGTGAATCACTATAGATCCTACACACATAAAAAAACAGCAACTAGGGGAAGCCAGCATTCCTTTAACTCTATAACCAGATAGACATCCAAGGAAAGAAAATCATAGGCCAGTATTCTTCAAAACCACAGGAATGAACACTACAAAGATTTTAGCAATATATAGATAGGATGAGACATCATGACCAAGTTGGGTTTATTTAAGAAACGAATGGTTTCATGTTAATTCAGTGAAATGTATCGATTTTTTTTAACAGAAAGATGGTAAACAGAAACCATAAGATTATCTCAATAGATGTAGAGAAATCATTTGATATAATTTAGCACACATTTATTATAAAAATTCCTAGCAAACTGGAGATTAAAGGAAACATCACCCATTTAATAAAGAATTTTTCAACTTTATTTTTATATGGTGCCAAGGATTGAACCCAGTGCCTCAACAAGCTAAGTAAGCATTCTATCATTGAGCCACAAAACCCCAGCCCATAAAGAATTTTTAAAGGTGAAAATTTAAATGCTTAAATTTTTTTCTAAGATCAGGAACAGGCAAAGAAACTAATTCCCCACTTGCATTCAACATTTTACTGTAGAACTTATCCATTTCAATAGGCAAAATGAATAAATGGTACTTTGGATTGACAAGAATAATGTAAAACTATTCTTATTTGTAAATAATCTGAGCAACTATGTAGAAAATGCAATTAGAACTAATGAATTTTTTTTTACCTGTAAATAGTGGTGTCAACTTACCAGAATTGTGATTTACAAAGAAAAATAACAGAATCTAGTTCATTTAAGGCTGGGTCTCCAGATGCTCCTATTTTTCTGTACCATTATCCCATCTGCACACCACAAGTGGATTACTTTTATCTCTACATAAAATCTCAACAACATGATTTCAGTCCTTGTGTAAATTGTTAGCTTTGAGGACTATTTAGCTGATTTAAAAAAAATGGGGAAAAGAAGTGATGAATACATTTTGGGTTTATATATGAAATTTAGTCCATATAATTCTTCCAATCTGAGGCCTGGGTAGTACTTCATGTTTATGTTTCAAGGATAAACACAGGGAGGAAATAATTTTATTGTAGGTAGAATTTCTTTCTGACAGGAAAAGCTTTCACTTCCACTTGATTGAAAAATGCAGATCAAGTGTTATATTTGGTATAAAAATTAACACATTAATATTATTTTTTACTAAACAGCATTTGCACTTAATATTTCAGCCAACATTAGGCTAACAAAACACTTAAAGCACACAACTTGGGAGAATGAAACATGGTGTTATCATAAGTGACAGAAAAATGTCTTAATTGCTTAGTTACATTGATATTTGTTTATTTCCATCATTAGTCAAATACAACATTTTGGGAGACTAAACTCCAAACATCTGTGAACATTCCCTTCGTCCATTTCTGGAAAATAATCACTGCACATTTATAGTTTACATCTATGGCATGTAGTCTCACTCTCCCAGCATTTGTGTATTGTAAATCTGCCAAATTGCCTTCAGTACATGATCATTGGTATTTGAAGGGATAAAGAATGAGATGAGAGTTAATGGTTAGAAATTGGTAGAGTTAAAAGCTTTCTTGTTGGAATGAGATTAAGGATTTTATAACCTATCAATAACAGCAAAAGGGAGTTAAATTGGTGCCTTGTCATTTAATTACTTCTATTTTACTGTGGAAGATCTGTGGATCCATGAAAATATTAATCAGGTTTAAAGGCCTGAGAGCACTGAGAGCGTGGTAGCAGTTTATAAATATTTGAAGGGTATAAATGTCATGAAAAAGCAGGCTTTAATGTGGAACATGAACAAAAATGGTGCAACTGGAAACAGCCATAAAAATTTAAGGCAGAAGATAATGTAGTTCAATGTAAAAGAAAAATTGCTCTGTGAATAATCATTTCTATTAATTACTTTGCTTTGAAATTCAGTATATTAGAAAACATGGGGTTGTTTGTTGTAAAATCCTAAAATCTCCTCTTACTCTTTAAATTTTAAAGAGCTTTGGCCCATTTAGAGATAACAGCTAAGTGAAATAGACATGTGAGCCACACAAAGCTCAACGATTGCAGATTAATTGGGCATCTAACCATAAAATATTCAGAAAAGCTTTTTGGAGATGAAGTTCTGGCAACACTGGAATGTTTACAAAGGATGAGAATGGCAATTTAAAAGGCTTTATCTAGTTATGAAGCATATTTTGTTATTTACACCCCAATCAAATCAGGTATTCTTTTGGCCATGGTCTGAAATACCTGTTCAGAGGCATTAAGGCCTTTTGTTAAAAGGCTTTTATATTTTCACTTTTCACAGAGTTAATTTGTTTATTACCCTTTTGCTTTTTGATGCTCTGGTAGTTTCTGGTTCCCTAAAATTGCTTATCACTTTGTCAAAAAATCATGGAGCAACTAAATGAGTGAATGGAATACAAGTATTAGGGGACATTACACATGTCACCTACAAAGTTTGTTTCTCAAGATGTCATGTTGTAAACAATGTCAAAAGTCTCCATGAACTATTTGTTCCAGCCTCCACAAATTTTTATAACCTCAGCAGTTAGAGGCAAGCTCCCCTCTCAGCCATGTCACAATTCTATATTTAGCTACTCAAATTTTTCCATGAAACTTAAAATGAATTTGATCTGAAGAAATCTAAGCAATCTCTTCTTAAGGTATATCTGTCTTTAAGCCACTTCATATGAAGAGTTTAGACCCCTTTAGTTTTTCAACATTTTATGACTTAGGAAATCATAGGTTTCAATGTGTTTCAGAGACAACCAATGGTATTCTTGTTAGTGCATGGACAATTTAGTTTTCTGATGACAACTGTAAAAGCCATTTAACAGTTAATACTATCATAAAACATGCAAATGATTTGTAAATGTAAGTTAAGAGACTTGGTTGGGTTTTCCTAAGGCAGGAGTGTACAAACGGCTGGTTAGTCAAATCTGATCTTCCAGATTGATATGAAGTTCTGTTAGAACACAGCTATGTCCATTTTTTAAAATATCATCTATGGTAGCTTTCATGCCATAAGTTTAGTTACAACATAAACTCTACGGCCTGATATTGATTTTTTGAGGCTGTTTGCTGACCTGTGCTCTAAAATATTAGTGTAGATCCTTTAAATTGAAAGCTAATGAGAAAAAAAAATGGTTAGAAATTGGTAGAGAGTTAGATTTCTTGTTTAAATGAGACCAAGGGTTTTAGAATGTGCAAACAGCAGCAGCAAAAAAAAAAAGTCAAAGTGGTATCTTGTCAGTTACTTCTATTTTGTTGCAGATTATCTGTGTAGCCATAACTGCATGAATCATGTTTACAGGCAAAAATTGAGAGCATCTTTGCTAATCTTTAACAATTTTGTGTTTGGATTCTGAGCTGTTCTTGCATTGGTTTTTAAAATGCAAATTTTATAGATGTATTAATAGTCAGTTCTTACATTAAGCTCTCCTAATGTGTTCCATGCTCAGAGTCTAATCCATATGAATAGTAGTTAAATAAAAGCTGATAGTAGTCTTTCATGGTTCTTGGCAGAGTTCTCTGTGAGGTTGAGTGAAGTATCAGGGTAGTTGCATCTAAAATCCACCTGATCCAAAGAGTAGAAACTTCTCTCTAAAAGTCAGATCAACATTCACTAAATATACAAAGATCATTCACTGAGAGTCCCTTGACCCATCACAGCCATCCTAACTCTAGTTTTGTGCCCAGATAAACTTGGAGGAAGCTTTAGTGAATTTCAAATTAAGCAAGAAATAGTTACTTTAACTGTGGCATGAGAAAAATAGCAAGAATGGCAATAATCAAAGAATTTCATGATTAAGCCTTCTGTGATTCATTTTTCTTTTTAAAATACAATTAAACTCAATTCGTTGCTACTGAACTTTACATTTCTACATGTCACTGACCACATGTTTTTCTAGCTAACTCATGTATTTCTAGGAAAATGACTCATAATAAAACAACCCTCTAAATTCAAATCTAAGCCATCCATATAATTTTGGAAAATGTTATTAATGATTATAGTACTCACATCCTTTGAAAGAAATCAAAATATAAGTAGGTGTCTGGTATGAGCAGAATCTAGAGTTTTCAGTTTTTTTTTTTTTTTTTTTTCAGATATTAAGCCATCTCCTTGAATCTTTTCAGGAGAAGGCTGAATGTCAAAACATACTAAGTCCTCATTTTAAAACAGAAACAAAAGCAAAAAAAAAAAAATCAAGTTAAAAATACATGGGCAATTAGAATCTTGCAACAGCGGCACTTCAGTGAATTTTAAGTAAAGTATGTGGCCCAGCCATACCAAGCTAGTAGGGCTATATGGTGTATAGGCTTTTAATTCACCTAATTCATGATTTTACTTGATCTTTACAATTTTCCTTTTTTATTTAAAATCTATGTAAAATAGGTACCTTGCTAAATTGTCCAAAAACACTATTATTCAAATATTATAAATGAAGAAATTGAAGCTTATAGAGGTTAAATAATAAAACATAAGAAACAATTACATAACATTTATTCTTCACTTGAGAAATAGTTAACTTTTTTTTTTTAATTAGTGAAGATGCAGCTTTCTATAGCTGTAACTGTGGCTTACATTGGTCCCACAGCATTCAGAAGACCTAGTGTTTTAAAAGCATGATGAAGTACAATTGATAAATTTCTAGCAGGGCTTTCTTCAGTTCCTAAACCTTTATTATGAATTCCAGAATTATTTAATGCAGTTTTATTATGAATGCCATAATTATTTAACTTTAAAAATTTTGTGTAAAACTTATAAGGGAAGGGTTTATAGTTTCTATAAACAAACATCTGGCAGGTTTTGAGTTTTAAAATAATGTCATCTTTATAAAACAATTTGGGACTGTTTTCCTTTTTATAATCTGGAGTGATTTAAATGCCACTTGAATTATGTTTTATTTTTTTGAAGAATAGATGCAATTAAGACACAAAACCAAGTGGTCTTGGTGTCTTTGTGATAGAGGAACTCTTCACAGGCTCCCTACTGTCTTTGGTAATTGATCTACTTGTGCCTCTGACTTTTTCTTGGGTCGAGAGAGGAGGAGCCTGGGTTTCAATGACTGTGGACCTGTCACCCCAGCCTTTGACATACAGAAGTGTTTTTTTCCTCTATATTTTAAGTCACAATGACTCATTTGCTTCTTACAGCTTAACTTGGCTCTGTTTAATACAATGCAGAGAAAGGACTACACGACCATGATTCAGCAGCTGTTAAAAATGCTCAATTTACTTGCATAAAATATGGACTATTCATCAGAAAACAAGTACATCTATATCTGGGGAAATATTAAAATATTTCAATTAAAATCAAAGGATTTGACAGGTTTATGGCTATTGTCAACTATTGGAAGTCCTATCAAATATAATAAACATTAAAAAATAACACAAACTTCTCTTTTTACTACTTGTTATATGTCTATTAAGAAACACCAGCAGGTGCAGTGGTGTAATCCCAAAGGCTTGGGAGTCTGAGGTAGGAGGATCCCAAGTTCAAAGCTGGCCTTGACAATTAAACGAGGCCCAGAGCAACTTAGCAAGACCCTGTCTCTAAATAAAAATAGTGCTAGGGATGTGGTTAAGCACCTCTGAGTTCATCCCTGTTAAAAACCAAACTAAACTGAATACCACCACAAGGTCAATAAATATATTTGGTAAGAATGGATACAGGAAAAATACAACCCAAATTATTATAAATAAAATGTATTGCAAATTTGTTATTCTATATTACTAGAGAGATAAAAATTAAAAACATTTAGGAATAATTTAAATGATTCAGAGTTACCTGTATAGAATCTTATTAAGGATCAGGAAAAAAACTAATCTTAATTAGTAAAAAGCATATTACATTCTTTGAGAATACTTACTGATATATTTAGCTTTATAAAAAATGTAACATTGATATTATAATTCAGTTCATAATAGACTTCCAACCAAAATCCCTGTACTAAATTATAAAATATCATTTTAAAAAGTTTGGAAAAATTAAGAACTTGCCTTACCAGTTACTGGACTATAGAAGAGCTCCCAATGAAATCAGTATGGTTTGGATATAAGCATTAAAAAAATGTTGGTGAAGCAGAAAAGAAATGATTTATATGGAAAAATCTATTTTAATTTTGTAGGGAATGTATGGTTTATTTTTTTCAGTTGTGCTACCCTGACATTTCCTGAAAATTAATAAATTTATATGTCAAGTTTCCATCTATTCCATGCTACAAGGAACTTGAGCTCTTTTTTGTCAACACCCCGTCTCTAATTTTCAAGCTCTATTCACAAAGCCTACAGATGGCTAACCTTTGGCTCTCTCTGTTTAAGGAGTAACTGCCCCCATAGCCTTGTTGATCTTCACAGGGATAGAATCATTGAAGATGCCTTCACAGAGCTCACAGAGGTGGGAATTCTAGGGTGCTGATAACCTGAAGCCTAGTCTAGATTAGAGTAAGTTCAGAATAGGTTCAGAGTAGGCATGGTCCTTTCGCCCATCAGAATGCTTGCCCCACTGGGATGCATGTTGTCAGAGAAAATTCCATTCAGTGGCTTCCAAGGAATGTAGACTAGAGGAGGGTACCCCTTTCTTGGGTCTAAATGCAGCAGTAACCCCTTTTTCTTCATCCCTCTGTCTCCACGAGTGGCAATATGCTCTCCAGCAGAAGAATGTTAAAGATAACTTGAGCAGAAATGCAACTCAATTAAAATGGACATATGTCTTCAATGAATAAATAATTGTTATACCTTTGGGGATCATTTTATCCAGCAGCACAACCTAGCCTTTCCTTACTGGTACCTGCATATGTGGTATTTGTGGGCACATGTATGCCTATACATATTTATGAGGATATATATATAAATAGAAGCTTATCCATTAGTTTATTAACATGGATAACAGGTCAGGAATGATAATATATAGGAATGATAATGGAATGAACTAGGATAAGTAAGGAGGCAAAAAATAAATAGTAACACTTGTAAAACAAAGCAGTAAGCTATGCCTTTAATGAAAATGACATGTCTATGGATATCTGTATACAAAGAGGATATGACAAGATGAGCAAGAGGATGTCAATGATTATTTCAGGGTGGTGGGATAGCAAGTGAAATTTTATATTCTTTGAACATGATTGTCATTTGAACTACTTTCATTATAAAGGGAAAAATCGGTGAACCTGAAGGATGAGCCCATTTCTCTTTGAACTAACTGGCTTCTTCCTTATGATCCCTATGGTTGTGACCTTCTTCCTTTTGGAAAAGTGTGATCACTCCCAGGATGGTCTCAGAATCCAACCATTTTATAGAAGAGAAATCGTGCAGTTATCACCAGTGTTACTAAATGGATTGGCTGATTCCTGAGGGCAGGAAGACTACCATCATTCAGCTGTTAGTGTACCCTTTGGAAAAGCACACACTATCTTCATGCTAAGGGTTTGTTTTTATCTTGCATGTTGATTAGGTTCTGGAGCATGAAGGGGTCTGATAATGGTTAGTCTTTCAGACAACCAGATAATTTAGGGATGAATTGTAGCAATCTGGAAGAGCTGTTGTAAATACTTCAGAGGAAAAAGTATTTTTCAACTCCTTTTGCTCAGGGCCTAGACTGACCTCCCAGATACTTCCTTTTAGCCAGTATTTCTGCATACCATTTGTAACATGGGGTGACATTCAAAAGAAAATAAGAATTCTATCTTTAAGAGTAAATGATAAATATAACCAAGATAATATAATAAGACAGTATGATAAAGTGGTATAAAGTAAGCACTATAAAATGGTGAAGTAAAAACTATGAATTAAAGACATGATAAAAGTTGATAATGAAAAGTGGAAAGATTAAAGAATCTTAGATTTAAAAAGCAAATATTAGCTAGAAGAGTAAACTAAACAAAGTCATAAAATAGAATATAAATAGCTAAGGAAATAGACTAGAATAATAAATGAGGACAGAATTAAGGGGTTAGATGAGGCTGCTGTGGACAGGCCCTGAGCTTCGTGCCGGATTCCTCTTTCTGGCCTGGGAATCAGTTGGCTGAGATCACTGGCCTTCAGGGTTCCCAGATAGATGTTCAGGAGAGCCGAACCCTGAGGTGGAAGTCCCTTCTTGTGTTTCCCCCTATCATGACCTCACCCATCATTTCCAGTCAGGCAAAGCTGACTTCAACATTTTGTACCTCTTCCAACATACAATTGGTGCAGTCTTTATTTTAATACATATTTAAATATTTGCATTTCTTTGTGCCACTTTATTTGGGAGAATGGAAAGATTAGAATGAAACTTCAACTTAGCAAAAGTCCCTAAATTTTACTCGGAGCCCTTACTCCCATTCTCAAAAGAGGAACCATTCCACACACGAGAGCTTTCCAATTTGTAAAGCTGGTTTAAATTACTTCTGTGCCAATACCAATTCACATGACAAAATTTCAATGTTTATTTCATTTCACATAGATGAAATTCTTGAAGATCTGCTTTTCTTCCATTATCTACTCTATAATGCACATGGCCCAGACTGGTTTGCCTTTCAAAATCTATGAATAATTTTACCAAAGTTTCATTTCACTTTTCAAGATAAATGTAAACTTTCCTTAAATGAAATTGGTACCATGGAGATATAAATAATGAGTAAGATTTTCCTTACTTGAACTAGCTTGAGTTCCTTTTATTTGATCAACCTGCAATGATTATGTCATAAACATGATTTGAATTGAACAAATGTCCTTGAATAAAATTTCACCTTGACTTGCTTCCCATTTGACTAAATCTATTGTGGTAAATCAACTGCATGTTGTATGTAAGTAGTACCACATGTATGCATTCTCTAAACGGGCAACAGATGGTAAATATATTAAAACTGACACAATAATAATTATGGTTCAGAAAGTTCTCAAAATCTGGGAAATTTTGATAGACATTCAAGGATGGCCTCATCAGATGCAGTCAGGGGGACAAGGCCAGCAAAGAAACCATTTGGAAAACTATGCTTTGACTTTTCTAATTTCATTCTTACCACCCTAGAGTTAAGATTTTAGCAACATAATGAAACCTCTTCAAATGTAGTTAGTTATTCACTACAGAACATCAGCAAGAATATCAGCAAACCTAGAATTATCTGTTAAAGGATTAGCTAGTTATTTTTTTTCAGTTAATTCAAACTAAGATGAATTCATCTTAAAAAAAAAATAGTTCTGTGTGGTTTAACCCGAGTTTGAGGTCACAGTTCTGTGGAAGCCTAGGTATTGGTGGACTTTCCAAAAACTGAGAAGATGGCAGGCACAGTGGTTTCTCAAACATGCTGATTCCTGAGCATGTTCATTTTTAACTGCTCTCCATCACAAGTTTTGATGATGGGCTATCCAATTCAAACCTTTCAGAGGACATTATTAATCCCAGACAAGATGGTACATTTCTTACAGGAAGAATTTGGCTGGACACCATATTCAGAATTACTGTTTAGAACCCTGGACTCCTGAACATGTCCTTTGAGAGGGACCCTGTTTAGTTTAACACACTTAGAAACCTGTCCCTGTCCCATCCCACCTCCATCCCAAGATAGCCTGCTTATAGAACCTTCCTGTGGATGCCCAGTTTACCAACTAAACTTCCCCAAGGTATTTTTGCCCATCTCTTGGATTCTTCCTTTTCAGACACTTCTTCCCCTGGCCCAGTTTGTAGTCATCAACTGCATGTTTTCCTGACTTGACTAGAATTCTGACTCCAAAAAGTCATCTCTTGCAGAACCTCTTTGCAAAGCACTAACTTTAATGACCTCCTCCCACTCTCCTGTCATCTGTACTTTCATACCAGTGTACCATTCTTGCAGAGAATTTATTCCAGGCATGTACTGAACAAAACTAAGACCAAGAGAAAATTTGTGAAAGTGGCTCAATCCAATGTAAATTAACTCAATCTAGGTTCTGCCTTTAGCAAACCAGGTGCAAAAGGATTCAAACTAGATTAGGATGGTTAAAACATAACAATGACCACATTTGAAATTGGAGATCCAGTTCCACATCATCTAGTTTTAGTGCTGGTTGATAGCATGCAGTAGGAATCAATTGGAATAGGAATGTTTTCTTCATTTGGCATTATAAGATCATGGATGTGAAAGAATTATTTATATCATCCATCTATTTTGAGCCTAAAAAGTAAAGGTAAGAAGTTAACTGAAATTTTAGTAATGTATTGATAAGAAAATATCATTTCCAACATTATTTCATGAAGTGTCTAAATGGTAAAGTCACCCCTGTCTGAGGATATGAAAACAAAAAGCAGCATAACTTTTAAATCCAATATTATTAAGGGAAATTGGGAAAGAAAAGAGAATGTTAGAAGTATGTAAACTATTTCCACTTGAAATGTAGTTTACAAAATTCCAAACTTTGACCTATACTTTTCAAACTACTGAGTCAACACTGAAAATTAGATATTTTTAGGCATCAAGTTGTTCCAAAGTCAAAAAATAAAAAGGAATCCCTTTCTATTAAAAGGATAAAGTATGGTGTAAGATTCATTTTCTTTTGAAGCAGTACTCATATCCAGCTTTTTAGTTTAAACCTACCTAAACATCTTATTCATACACCATATTTTTTCAATCAGTTTTTGGCAGTATATCTTAAATTTGGAGTTGAAACTGTTCCATTGAAAGCTCCCAGAAAAGAGAAAATGAAAAATTAAGTGCTGATTTCAGGCTTATTGAAGTCTCTGCCTAAATATGCTTTTGGGAATTAACAGTGCCAAAGTTATTTCATTTGTGACTTATTTACAATTTGGCTGAGATGAAAAAAAATAGAAGTCTTTACCTTATCACTTCTTTGCTTCCAGGGCCAGCAATTTCCCTTCAATGAATGCCTCCAAAGACAATTATTATAGAAAAGTGGTGTGTGTATTAAAAAGTAGATGTTAATTTTGTTTCTAATGGAGATGTCTCTTTATACTTTGAATGATGCTTAAGTTTGTGCTATCCTTTATGAAAAGCTTAGTACCTTTGGTACTTCTTATTTACCATGCAAAACAATCAAGTCACAGGGCAATCTCTTTGCCATTAATTTGTGGCCTAAGTAGTGAAAATAAATGGTATCACCATATAAATCTAAGATATTTTGAGGCAAATGCCTTTGGAAAGGGGAGAAAACTAATATATTATTGAATTAAGAGATGGGAAAGATCTTTAAAGACATTCATTTGTTCCAAACTTAACACAATTAAAATCTAGATAATTTTGGGACATTCTCCAAATCCCACAGATTGTTGAAAGCAAGAATCAAGTCCAGTTTCCAGAACCCTGTTCTGAAAATGAATAAAATAAAGGTCCACACTGTAATTTCAAGTAGAAAGGAATCTATAAAGTCATGCAATTGCCCGAAAGTACTTTCAGTCAGGCTGTATATTGTGAATACCATGATTCTTTTAGAAAAACAACAAATTCTGTTTTCATTGAAGTTGGTACCAAAATACTCAAGTAGTACAGTTGGTAGAAAACTAAATATCCATCAAAGACTGTTTGGTAGATCTGATTTCCCCCATCTGATCTAATATACAGGTCAATTTTGGACTTAATTTAAGGGCAATAATGGATAGCCCTAGGTGATAGTGATGATGAATCATGTGATTTGTGAAGCTTACTACAGTTCTTTGAATTAAGCTTCATTTCCAGAATATGGATAAGGCAGGGGTTATCAATATTGATTGAACAGAATTGCCTAGGGGGCTTTAAAAACACTGTTGCCGGTGTCCTAACCACAAAGATTTCATTTAATTGGCATCCCCCTTGGGCTTCTTATTCTGAGAGCCCTTTCCAGATGATTCTAATGTACTTGGGAACTACTGGGCAAGGAAAAATGGTAACTGTCTTGTAGTTCATGGGAGGTTCTTGAAAATTTCAACTCCTACTCTCGTGTCTCAAAGCTAATGTGGTGGGCTACTGTACCTCTAAAGTAGGAAGTACTTGTGTATTAGAGGTGTGGAAATACAAGTGCAAGCCAAGTGCACTGACATGCTAGGTCAGAATTTCCCATGCCATGCTGTGTGGCCATGGAGGAAACGGATAGTATTTTATAGCATCAATGTGAGCAAAATTTATAAATAAAGCTACAGCAACTGCAAAGAACTTTCACAAAGAACTTTCACACTGAAAGTTCCTCCATTGTGGCCATGGAGGAAACAGGTAGTATTTTATAGCATCAATGTGAGCAAAATTTATAAATAAAGCTATGATCTATATATGATCTTTAAAAAATTCTTTTAGACTTTGATTATACTTTGATATTGTTTTACACATTATTAAGGTATTCAGTGTGAAAGTTCTTTGCAGTTGCTGTAGCTTTATTTATGTGGTGCTAGGGATGGAACCAATGCCTTGCTAGGTGAGTGCTCTACTGCTGAGCCACAACTCCAGCCTGGGTTGCTATAGTTTTAGAAGGGGCCTGATAAATTTTTCTGATCTGAAACCAACTCCAATATAATAAATCTGTTTTATGCACAAAATATACCTTTCCAGAATATCTATCTAGTTACCCTTGTGAGATGGAGCTCAGTAGTATATCAAACCTCGCCTTGGGACTTTCAAGTTGGGGTTCTAATTGAAATTGTGTTTTCTGTGGCCTACAGTATTTTACAGTAATATAACTTCTCTGCTGCTTGTTTGCCACCAAGCCTCTGGTGCTGATCCAGTTTGGGTTCCCAGCAGTGAGAACTATATACATGTTACATGTGCTGGTTTTCTACTAGATAATTCCTAAAACATTTTTCTTGAATTGGGATATTAATAGCCACACATGTAATTTTATTTATATTGATTCAATGGTAATTAGTAATTTCACAGGTTCTAAAAGACTTAATTACCTCTCTTTTTCATATTATTTTACAATCTCCCTTTACTTGGCACCTCCATAAAAGCACCAAATATAACATTTCTACTGTAACACTGTTTCTCCCCCAAATTCTTAGTTCCCAACTTCTTTACTTCTCACTACTGTGTCCTGCCCATTTTTCTCTTTGTGAAGAAACAATATGACTCATTGCTACAGGTCCTTCCTAACTAATATTGATAGGTAGCCTATGTAGTTTCATTTTTACATTTGAATTTGATGTACTAGATGTTCACCCAGGGGAGGGAAGGGTCTTAGCAAACCCTTTAATGGTTCATGTCAGCTGGATCCCGAACTGTTTAAGACAGGATCATGATTTTTTTCCCCCAAAGTTCAAATTCTTGGCTTTTACTGGTCTAGCATAGTACAAAGGACCCAGGAATCTTGAGTTCCTACATAAAAGCTCCAGTCTTTTGCTAGGCTTCTGATTTGACAGCTCTGGCTGTAGAAGTTCAAAGTAGCCAACATTGTTAAAATTTTAACAATCTGACCTCTCTGACAGAAACAAGATGATCTGTTACAAATTGAAAGAAAATACATTGAGATCCATGTGAATTACTTTTTTCCAAACTATTTACTCATTATATATTTAAAGGTCATGAGTATACATGGGTGTTTCAACTTTCTGGGAATTTATTCGCTGCTGGGAACTTGAAATGAGGTTTCCCTGGTTTTCATTACTGGTTGGTATTTTTAAGTCCCTGAGTTCTGACCTTCTAACTTCGAAGCACAGCAAAAATAGCTCAGTTTCAGAATTCAGAGTAATGGCAGAGAGGTTTCCCAATTCTCGAGGTGACTATGGGACCCGGATGTGATGTTACCTTCTTCAGTAACCAACATTATACTAAGAGAGACTCATGTTTTTGCCACATTGAATCAAATATGATGGGTGTAAATTTCAGTGAAAACGCTGCCAAGATTCTGTTGGAACAGGATAAAATTGTCTCTTTTAATAATTTCTTTTTTATTTCCTCTAAAAACCGTTTTTTGGGTACAATAAACAGTTATCAAGTGTTCTCCACGTGGCAGGATTACATGTGACTTCCATTTGCTTGATTAAGCTTTTCCATATTTTAGTGCTTGCCTCTATAAAGATGATTTTTTAATTAAAAAAAAACATTGCCAGATATTGCAATTATAATCAATATTGTCTTTTTTCTTAGTGTGTCTCATCATCTGGGCAAGGGTTTTGAGGAAGAAATTTACCAAGACTTTAGTGTTTCTCATACTTTAATATGCACATATATCACCTGAAATGTCTTTAAAATGCAGTCTGTTAGTAGGGCCTAAAATCCTTCATTAACTTTATATGCTGCTTGATGTTGCTTTTGCTGCTGATCTGATAAGCACACATTGAATAGCATGGCTTTGACTGGTGGTCCAAAACTTCAGCTAACAACTAAAGCACCCTGAGGGCTTGTTAAAGTGCAGGTTACTGGTTCCCCTCCCCTGGCTTCTGATTAGGTGTGGGGTTAGGCCTGAGTACTTGCATTTCTAAACAAGATGCCAGGTGGTGATGTTCATGCGGCTTCAAAAACCTCACTTTGTAATCACTGATCTAAAGCCCTATTACTCATTCTGGTTCCCAGACCACATCAGCATAAGCATTATTTAGGAGACTGTTAGGAGTGTTTCTCAAATTTTTTTCAGTAGGTCTGGAGTAAGTGTCTAAGATTCAGCACATCTAAGATAATCTCTGAGATCCCCTAAATTATTAATGCTCAACTTTTGCTGTCTGTTGGACTCAACTGTGGCTCTTTTAAAAATCCTAATGTTCAGGCCAATAATGAGAACAATTCCATCATGAGAATAATTCCATCAGAATGTTAGTTGGTGCCAACATGTCAGTTTCTAAAGCTTCCCACTGGATTACAATGTGCAGCCAAATTTGAGAACTGTACCATAGATGGGACTGGATAATCAGGAGAGAGTGATCTTATTGTTTTCCTTCAGAAGGAGGCTTGGAGACAGGCATTTCCCTCTTACCACCCTACTAGACAACATATTACCGGCCCTTGGGTCAGAGGGAAAACACTTTGGGCAGACTTTGATATACTGGAGTTTAGTGGCCTCCATGTGCATTGTGGCTCTGTAGTTTGGCTTTGCATGGCTCTAACTTTGTCACACAAACTGTAATGACTGTTAGTGTATTCTTCCATCTGTAAGCCAAGATCTTAGGAATATAGTCCATAGGCATCTAAGTTATTTTCCTAGCTCACTTTCATTTTCTTCAATTTTTTTTCAACGTTTTTTTTTTTTTTTGCTTGGGCATAGACTTTCTTTTCTGGACTAGGAGTTGAACCCAAGGGTGTTTAACCACTGAATACATCCTAGGACATCCCCCCCTCCCCGCCCCTCACTGACACATGCACTGCCTTTTTTAAAATTGAGACAGGTCTCACTAAGTTGCTGAGCCTGACCTTGAATTTGTGATCACACTTGGGCTCTCCACCATATTTTGATAGGAACAGAAAGTTTTCCTGTGTGGATAGTGTGCACTAGGGTAGAGATGAAGTTATTCTTAATAGATAAGCAGTACATAGTTTTACAGATATGAGTGTTGATTTATGGGATAGTTTAAATAGAGTAAAAAAGAGTACATGTTGGCCATTTTTTCTAAAAGCATAGATTTGTCTTGTGTGGACCTGTGAGTGGGAATACTTGCCTGCCCTGATATTCTTAAGCCTTTAAATCTTCCCTACACCAGCCAAGTGTTTGTGGTTGATTGTTGTTTTTGGAAACAAAGTTCTGCATTACTCACCTATGAAGGAGTGTCAGATTGTTAACCCCCTTCTATGGGTTATAAAAGCTGAATTTAACTATGGTAATGTTTCTTAATTTTGTGTTCCAGTAAAGGGACATTTAATACACAAACCATAGCATTTCTTGTGTGCATAAGAGCCATGATCTATTGTGTCTTAGCAAGAGAAGCTTAGCTTATGAAGAGTTTACAATTTTTTCTAAATCTTTTTTTTTTTTTTGCGATATTTTTTCACTGCTGTGACTAAAAGACCTGACAAGAACTTTTGAAAAACTTTTCATTCTATAAAATTTTATCTGGGCTCTTGGTTTCAAAGGTCTCAATCCATACAGTCGGCTCCATTGCTCTGGGCCCTAGGTAAAACTGAACTTCATGGCTGAAGGATGAAAATGAAAAGCAGCTCAAAACATGGAACCAAGAAGCAGAGAGAGAAAGACTACTCCATTCATAAGGACAAAATATATACCTGAAAAGCACGGCCCCAATGACCCACCTCCTCCAGCTATACCCTACCTGCCTTCAGTTGATCCCTATCCAGGGAACTTAGGGCGTAACAATGTCCTCTTTAGTGATGAGGAACAGTTCTGAGATGTTTTCTTTCTTTGGATATCAACTTTTTAATTAAATCTTTTAAAAATTCCATTTCTACTACCTATTAAGCTAAAACTTCCCATTAGTATACTAACCTGTGGTCTGACTTAGTGAATTCCTTTCACTTTTCCTATACTTCCTTATCTTAGCAAATCAGATTTGCTCTTCATTTCTCCGGGTTATTACAGTTCAAAAAAAAAAGCATCTGCCAGTGCCTCTACTGATGCAGGTTGTCAGGACTCCAATGAGCCACCAAAAGTAGAATCCATTCTACTCTGGGTAACCAGGATGGTGCAGTGGAGCCACACCATCACCTCAGAAATCTCCAGTAAAATGTGTTTCCACCTGACCAATATCCCCAGAATTCCTGAAAAATGCAGAGGTTGGGAAGGGAGGCAGGATAGTTCATTGAGTAGTCAGGGTGTAGAGCCTAAACCACAAGTCACAACACTCAATGGTATTTAGACCTGGTTTAAAAGTCATCTAAAGCCATATTTCTTGATATTTTTTTCCTCATGTATGTTTGTGGCTATTAAAAATAAAAATGTGATGGCTTCCATTCTCTAGTAGAATAATCAAAATCTGTGATTATTGCTACCAGCTGAGGTTTTGCTAGCTTTAACAGCCTGTAATTTGTTATAAGAAGTTTCTATTTGTTTTTAAAATGCATTATAATGTGCAATACAGTTTTTAAAAATCCGTATGTCCTGCTTCTTCCATACTCGAGACTCCAGAGTACTTGGGAAATGATGGAGGGCAATGTGGCAGACCTCTAACCTAAGAAACTGATCTAATGACAGAGCAACCTTCCAGAGGTCACTTACTACAACAGCTGGAAGGAGAAACACATTCCCAAGTATAAAATCAAGCACACTGCTGCCCCTTGGGTTACACTTCATATTTGAGAACTTTATGTTCAAAATATTTTATCTTCTGTGTGGCAAAATCCTTTGGAAACCAGTTTAAAAATTTAGAAAGTAAAATATCAAACAAAGTTCTCATGTTCTAATGAAATGATCATGGCTAAGAAAAACTGTCAACTCATTGAAGTTCAGTTGCATAGAAAATCAAACACATTTAGCTATTATATGGGATATGTTATGTTTCTTAGATTAATATTAAAACCATCATATTCTCTGGCTCCACAATAAATAAGCATATTTACTGGAGCAGGGTAATATAAAAGTCTTCAGTTAGCAATAAAATATAACAGAATTCTTCCTATAGTTAATATAATAGCACTGTTTAGATATCACAGGATACTTCGGGGACACCAACTATATGAAGTCAACAAGACAAAGTAATCCTCTAATTTTGATTATGTTTTTTTCATGATGTCAAGAAATGTGTCCATGTTGCTTCATATAATTTTGCCATTAGTTTCTCTAATGGTATAAGGACAAATGAAATGTGTGTGCCTATAATTCTTATTAAAGAAAGTACAGGGTGAGAGAACCTTAATACTAAAAAGTGTGGACAATGTTTTTCTCAATGTTAATGTCTTGTTACACCATGGTTGTTATGTTAGTTATGAAATCCTTGCTCCTACGGGAAGAAATCTTTAATCCATTAAATGTTATGGTTAATGTCCCCTAAGAGCTCATTTGTTGGTTTGGTCCCCAGTGCAACAATATCAGAAGTGAGACTTCTGGGAAGGTCATGGTCCTCATGACCCAATCACTTTTCAGTAAATGAATCCACTGATAAATTCATAATTTGGTGTTATTGAGAGGTGATAAAAATTCTGGTGGGGATTAGTTGGACAAAGTAGGTCACTGGGGCCATGCCCTGGAAGGGTTGGACTTGTCCTAGCTCCTTCCTGTCTGTTTAATGGCTGTCATAAGGTGAGAGACTTTCCTTTGCCACGCCCTTCAGCCATGGTGTTTCGGCCTTGGCGGTCAGCCAACCATGCACAGGTTTCAACCTCTGAACCCGTGAGGTTGGATAAGCTTTTCCTCTTAAATTTTTCCCTCTCAGGCATTTTTGTCCCAGATACAGAATGCTGACTAATACATTTAGCAACATATTATATGCAGATTTTTAATGACTGTATTCCAATTCTGGTTACTCTTGCTTTAACAAAGATGCTTTCTCTAGAAGCCTAAGAATAGCAGAGTTTCAATGTACAATTTTGGGAGCAAATTGGTGACCCAATGATTAGCATGTTTCTTACTAAACCAAACATCCCTGCAATCGTGTTTCTTTTTCTTGGGTTGTGGTGCTGGGGACCAAACTTAGGGTCTTGTGTGTTCGGGGCAAGAGTTTACCACTGAGCTATACCACCCATCCTAAAATCATCTCTTGACAGCTCAGTTTCCAAGAACTTTTGAGTCATAAGATATTCCTTGAGTTTTATATAAACGTAGGTACGTATGTGTGTGTATGTACGTATGTACACTCGTATGTTCTTGTATACATGTGTGTATACACACATTATATATAAATCTATAAAATATAAAATTATATATATATATATATTGTTGGGGTCCTTGTTTTACAAATTGGATAAACTGGCTTTTTAATTCCAGCTCTCACTGATTACTTCAACTTTGGGGAAGTTATATTTGAAATATAAGCCTCAGTTTTTCTCTGGAAAATATGACAAATATTTGTCTTTCAAATAAATCATATTTGTCATGAGGATTATATCTGATCACATCCTCACAATTTGTTGTAAGGATTATATGTGAAAATGAACATTTTAAACAGTCCTGGTACTAAGGATATAATAAATGATATATGTATATGCATATACAAGCATAAACACAGATACCCATTTATATGGGTGAATAGACATACCCCTATATGCATATGGGATTTAAGACTTTTACATAGCCCTGCACAAATTGGCAAATTTCCCTGGGAATCTTTATATAACTTATAATCTAAATGTAAAGGAGAAGAATGCATGATTTTTTTTTTTTTCATGATCAGAAAACTTTTTGTTCTGTTTTGTTTTGATGCTGACGATTTAACCCAGAGCCTCACACATGCTAAGAATGTATTGTACCACGGAGCTGCATCTGTGGCCTCAGAAAGAATTTTGCCTACTTCTGTGTGGACATAACAATATGTTATAGGACAGGGTCTTTTCAGAAGATTGGTTCTAGCAGATTGTTTTATGGATTCTTCAGCAACCAAACAAGTGATTTAAAGAGGCCTATAGAAGGAGAATGGGAGGTTGGTCACTAGCACCTGGTTTACCTCCTCATTTTCACAGGATAAAACTATAACCCAGAGACCTAGAAAAATGACATTTGAGGTCTCACACATTGACAGTGAGCACAGAATTACTTGTCTTTTCACGTTGACAATTCTAGAGGATTTGTTTCTTGTTAGGGCTTGTCTGATTTTAACCTAAGAAATTTCAAAGAAGACAATGCCTAACATCCAACTTTGGAACAAATAGAACAAGTCTCTCAAGATGATTTAAATATCTTGCCTAAATAATATCCATTCAGAAGCAGGGAAACATCAGTAAATATTTAGACATTTTGTTTCTCAGGTCATTTGCAGTGGTAGGTTAATTCGTGTGAGCTTTGAGTGTAAAAACGGTGTCTAATTTTGCTTTGAACCTTAGCCAATAGGAGACACCTATTAAGTTTATATTGCAAAGCATCTAGAAAACTAAGTGCCAATTAATGTATGAATCAATTAGCATATGCTATACAGATGTTTGTTGAATTTGGCAGTTGTAGTCATGACTACACTAAACAAGTGATAATGATTTTTATACCATCCAAGCTCACAAGTTCTCTAACATGGAAACAAAGAAAGGAAACAATGGATAGGGTAAGGAAAAAAAGTTTCCCTACTTATTCCATAAAGTAAAAGTTATATACAAATGCAGAAAACAAAAATATAACAAGCACAGGAATCAAATTTTGGAACATAAAGAAAAATCTTTGTAATGTGTTTGTGTTTATCTTACTCTTGCCAAAACAAATTCTTTAGAAGATAAATGGCTTATTCTAAAAAAATGGCTTCAAATGCAATGATTTTTCTACAGAGTAATTATTGGATTAATAAAAATGAATACAATATACATCAACCTGAATCTCCTGAATTCCAATACAACTCAAAATGAAGGGAAAAGATACCTTCATAAATATTTTGGAGTAACTGTAGACTCAGATGGTTTTGTAAGTAGACTGCTATATGAGGGATCAAAAACTTATCTGACTTTGCATTTATCCAGTACTTCTACACACATTAATTGAGAGCCTAAAATGTGCCAGATGCAGCAAGGAAAAGGAGTGGGCAAAACTTCCCCTGAAGGGATTTGGAAGTTGGAAATCTAAATTAAGAAAATGTGTTCTTCATTCTTGTATCTTCCTGCCCTTGGAACCTTGTGTGGACATGATTGTCTGTGGTATGCCAATGTGCAAGTGATAAATTAGGTCAATTAGGCCTCCTCTGGCAATGATGAACTTTACCTTGTGTCAGGTATTTGGATAACTTTATACTTGCTGTACTTTCAGCCACATATACTATTATCATCTTCCTTACCTAGTGTGTTGTTCTACGTTAAATATCATATGTCTCATCTCATACATTTAATGGGATTATAGATGTCCCCTAAGTTCTTATTGGCTTTGTGTAAAGCTTAGCTTCAGATAGAATATATTGCGTAAACTGTAATCCTTGCAAAGGCTTTAGCACCAATCTTAACATGGTAAGAGGAACCTCAATTTTTACTAAGTCCTCCTAAGAATTGCTGATAGGCATTTCATGTGTTCTAGATATGTTAAGGACCTCAAGTGATAGAAGAATTGAGGCTGTGTTCTTTTAAAAGTTGAATTTTGTCCCAAAAGCTGCCAATGTAAGAATATAGAAATGACTTACTCTCTAACAAAACCCTAAAAATGATCAGATTGACTCTTCAAAAGAAACACATGTAGGAATATTATCCTAAGAAGGCATACAATCTTTATTAATATAAACAATGATAAGCTGCTCAGTCTTCCTGATACATTGAACCATAATTGTGATGACTTTAAACTTTGGGAACACTATGTAGCACAAACATAAGTTCCCTGTAGCTAATAAATGCTAGATTTTATTTGATCTTATTTAAGCTAAATTTTCAATTGATATTTGATAGGTTGTGTGGTGGGTATAAGGTGATAAACCTGGATCAATGAGGGAGGGGAATATTCCAGGAGCAAAAAATAGAACTTTTTTCTTTTAAAAATCACTAGCCATTTTAAGTATTACATTTTATATCATGACCCTGAACTGTACGTATATACATATATATTTATATTCATAGCTGAAATAGATATACTGAGATTTATTCCATGTCAGATGATTTTCAGTATTTTCTATTATATAATATTTTTTGAAATCACATCCACTATAGAGACTTCATTAAAGGTGGTAGTCAAAATCAGTTTGAAAAGCACTTAACTTAAAGGTCAGATCTGTGCTGGAAGCTAATAGTGGCCACAGGCTGGAAAAAAATATGGAGAGGACAGTCAGTCTTTGGGGAGCAGGGTGGCTAGCATGAGGCTAGCAGCTCTAACATCCAAGCCCCTTATTTATATGACATTTCAGTGAATGCTTCCCTTTATTTTTGTACCCTTCTACCTCACTCCATGCCATAATCTCAACCCTGCAGACCTGAAGACTTTCCTTAATGGAACACCTATGCCATTCTGACTGAAGAATAGCATCAGAACAAAAAGGTAAATTAATGCAGAAAAATTCAAATGAAACAAAGTTTTCAGGGCATGTACAAATCGCCCTCAGACTACAGCTTGGATAATAATATTGCAGATGACAGATCCAAGTTAGAAGAATCCAAGCCAAGAGGAGCTACAGAAGCAAGAGGTTTAACCTAAAAAGGCTGTTTCTTGCCAGTGTCATTGAACCTCTGGCTTGAATGAGCACTTGTGTTCCAAGGACAGTACTTTCATAAGGAATTATATTTTGTTGCATGTATCACAAATTCCTAACAATGGTGGCTTACACAAATAAGGAGCTTATTTTTAGTCTGGGGACACACCTAGAACCAAGACATCTTAATTCACCATCATTGGCCCTTCATTGAATGGGTACAAATTCCACCTCCAGCATCTCACTTTCCAACTAACATAAAGATATTAATAGAAGGAAAGGAAAAGGCAGCAAGAAAGCAGGGAAAACAACACTTTCCTAGCAACTCTTAGCCAAATTCATCTTGGGTCTTATGACCAAAACTATGTCACATGGCAATAAGGATGAGGGATATTTTATCTGAATCCATTGCTTTCTCTCCTCCCTACACCTAACGATGGGATTCTGTTGATGAACAAACAAGGAAGGACAGATAACTGGTATTGCCTGTTATATACATACAGGACAGACCAATCCTAGTCTCCTGACCAGTTCATGCAGAATAGACATGAGAGCACCTGCTAGTGGAGGAAGTAGATGTTAGCATTATCTTGTTAAACTCAAGGATGCTGAGGCTCAGAAAGCAAGAAAAGGGCTAAGATTTAAGATCTAGTCTGACTATAAAGCCAGAATTCCCCCCCCTCCGCCCCACCACCTGACTCCATGATACTCTGAAAGGATAAGTCAAAAAATGTTGGTTTCTTCTCCAAGCTTTTATCTGCAGGCCCATTTGGCCAAATTTTCTTCATTTTACAGAAGAAGAGATCCAGAATTCAATAAACCTATGACTGAGAGAGGAGGGCATATGGTTGGTTAAAAATAAGACTCATTAGGTTAATAATTTCCCCAAAACCTAGATTTTAGAAGGAAGGTAAGACAGGATTACAGTTTTGTCTTTTCTCTGAAGTCTTCAGAAATAAGGTCTAGGTCAGGATTTTTGGGGAAGTCCAATGCCATTCCCTGGGTAGCAGTGTTTCTGAACATGTGGTTCATTGACCATGTAGATCAGAATCACCTGTTCCCTTCTACAAAAAGCAGATGCTAGATAACAACTCCTGCCATAGAAGATCGGAACTGGTAATGGGGCCTAAGAATATGAACTGTTTATAATAATCTCCCAAGGTTTATCGTGATGTATGATACAGTTTGGGATCCATTGATATTAATTATTAGTAGCATTTATTGAGCATCTAATTCAGCAGGCACTGGTCAGACGCCTATTGTTTAATCTCAATACTCTCACAAGATCCATCATCTTATTTGTTGACTCCTCAGTAGAGGAGTTCAAGCTCAGAGTTTAAGTATCATGTTAAACTCAGTTCTAGAGATCTTCCTTCCCAGGCAGCAGACTCAATGGAAAGAGTGGGGAATTCTACGTTGTTTCCTCCAATCCTACTAGAGATCCTACTTTAATGGATTTTTCTGGGTCCATATGAAACTTGAGGATATAGTTAAGAAAAAAGACACATAGACAAATAGTATAGAGATATGAGTTAAGAGAATCACAGATGAAAACAGTTGTCTCAAATTTCCATATTCTAACTTTTGAGCTACAGGAGAATTTCTCAGTCTCAGTACTAAGGACATTTTTGACTGGATGACTTGTTGTGGTGGGGTATTTACCAGCCTACCCTGGCCTCTAACTATAAAATACAATATCAGCCTTCCCTATCAGTAGTGATGAATGTCTTCAGATGTTGCCAAAGGACCCCCAGTGGAGAATCATTAAGTTAAATTCTAATAAAATTCCATTCTGGTGGCTTTGTTGATACAAAATTCTACTTACGCCTGGAGACAGAAAACAGGGTCTTAGGAGAATCACAGGGGATCCGAATTCAGGTCTGCTAGACTCCAGCCCAGACAATGTGTGTTAAAGTAGGCCCTATCCTTTTACTTGAAAGGGCATTATAGAAGGTAGAGTAGCAGGAAAACGGCAAATGTACTCCAAGTCTGCCATGATATCAGCTAAAACAACAACAGAGAGCCCAGGAAAGAGCTCTCATATGGCTTTGATATCATCATCTTTCCTGGGAGTCGCTTTTATTTCTTTTTTATTTTTAAACAGAATCATCTGAATTGGGAAAGCAGTAAATAATTAAGCTAATTTGTTTGTGAATGTGGTTCAAAGAAGCCTCCAGAAATTGTGGTCCAATAATTCTAAAGTGGTGAAGCCAAGTACAAAGGCAAACTCTCATCAGTATAATGTGCTGGTTGTGGGGCTGGGGAAGGACTGATTTTAATTATTCATCCTCGACATCTGGAAGGTCAATTTGGCTTTTACAACTTGATTATATTTAGGATTAGGGTACACTTTGTTGTTGAATATTTCTAAAGCCACAATTAACTATTTAAGCACTGTGCAAATTATTTAATGTGAATATCAGGTTGGGAACAATAGTTATAAACAGGTCCATAGTTCTTATTTTTTCTGCCCAAACCAGTTTCTACATCTGTCCTTTTTTCACATTTATCATTATTTCTTTTTCTTCCTTGGTCTTCTACTTTCTGTTCTCTTTGTTCTAATTGTTTACATGTTTCATTTTACTATTCTTTAATTAGGACTTCTGAACTGTCCTAGGTGTTTTTTTTTATAATTCTAATTTGTTATACATGATAGCAGAAAGCATTTCAATTCGTAGTGCACATAACGAGCACAATTTTTCATGTCTCTGGTTGTACACAAATTAGAGTTACCATTCATGTCTTTACACATGTACTTGGTGGAATGAAATGGACATAATTACCCTATCTTTCCTACTCCATGTCCCCCCTCCCATTATGGATCAGCATCCACATATCAGAAAATATTTGGCCTTTGGTTTTCTTGGATTGGCTTACTTCACTAAGCATAATCTTTTCCAGCTCCATCCATTTACCTGCAAATGCCACGATTATATTCTCATTTAATGCTAAGTAATACTCCATTGTGTATATATGCCACAGTTTCTTTATCCATTCATCAATTGAAGAGCATCTAGGTTGGTTCTACAATTTAGCTATTATAAATTGTGCTACTATAAGCATTGATGTGGCTGTGTCCCTATAGTATGCTTTTAAGTTCTTTGGGTATAGACTGAGGAATGGGATAGCTGGGTCAAATGGTGATTCCATTCCAAGTTTTCTGAGGAATCTCCATACTGCTTTGCAGATTAGTTTCACGCATTTTCAGTCCCGCCAGCAATGTATGAGTGCCTTTTTCCCCCACATCCTTGCTAACACTTAGTTTGTATTCATAATAGCTGCCATTCTGACTGGAGTGAGATGAAATCTTAGTGTAGTTTGTATTTGCATTTCTATAATTGCTAGAGATGAATTTTTTTTATATTTTTGTTTGTATATCGTCTTCTGAGAAGTTCATTTCCTTGGCCCATTTATGGATTGGATTGGTTTTTGGTGTGTTTCTAATTATTGGTCTATGGAGTCCCAGGACATCCAGGGTGGGTCTTCTTGGCCTGTCACCCTGGAGATCAAGTGCCACATTTTATGTGGACAAGTCTGCTTTTCTTTGCACAGAGGGTCCTAGGAATCCCTTTAGATTCAGAGGACTTGGCTAGAAAGTGGCAAGAGCTACCATGGAGCATCTGCTCTGGACTTTGGGCACAGGATGGAGCACTTGCTGTTTGGTAGGCTCTTGGGGCTGCTTCCTTGATCAGCCCACACAGCCTCTAAGGCAGGTATTGGAAGACTCATTAGGCAACTGCCATAGCAAACTAACTTTCAAAGTGGCTCGGTGGTCAGAATTTAAGGGCTTCTTTACAAGACTGATACAAAAGTCTCTTTTCTTGGGCTTGGAAAAGATTGAGGATCCATAATTGGGCTGAACTAAACAGGAGGGAAGAAGAGGGCTAACATTCCCATGGGATCCCCTCAAGGGATGGTAAGCAAAACGTAAGTGGGCTGTGACCAGCTTTCTATAAGACGAATAGAGCAACAAAAACAACTATCTGAATTACAGTAATAAAAATTTTAATAGCTGGTACTGCAAATATAGTCCATAACTTCTGACTACTATGCTAATACCTAATGCTATGCTAAAACAAATGCTGTTTACAATAGATATTAGGAGAAGAATTTCTATTTCAACATTACTAATTTGTTAAAACTGTTTTTAGCATTTTAAATTGACTACAAATTGTATTAAGAAAATGCTTCAAAAAATTTTTTCGCTGCTGGGCATAGTGGCGTATGCCTGTAATCAGTTGCCAGGGTGGATGAGACAGGAGTGGGGGTGGGGTGAAAGTTCAAATGATGAAGATCTAGTTAAATTTGGTGACCCTGACAATTTTTTTTTTGGTATTCTATAGAATGGTTTGTGTGCTAGAGGATGGGCTTGATTTAAAATGTCTAAATAGTTTTGTAAAATTTCATCTGTAAAGAAGTGGTTAATTCCAATCTGGGCAGACTAATGTTTTTACAACTAGTGTTTGGCTTATTTATTTCTGGCTAGTTTTTTGGAGTTCTTTGCAACCAATTTCACATCAGACCAGTGTAGCTGGGCATCCTAGACATGCTTCTGAGTTATTTATAGTTCTGTGGGTCAGCATCCATGACCCCTACAATGTCTTAACTCTCAAGTTCAAATTCTAGATTCCAGAAAGACTGGAATTCGGCTAGCATAGGTCCAGAAGAGTGTGGCATTATTCTCATGCTGGCAGAGGAGAAATTCAGTATCCTTTCCTCCATGTAGAAAGGTGTTTGGCAAAGCATTTATCACTTTGTGTGATGCAATTTTCATATCAGATGACAAGAAAGGATGATGCTAAAGAAAATACTTCGTCAAGATAATTGGTTTTAAGAATGTCTAGAATATTACAGCAGAGTGTACATGAACTACCATAGAATTTCTGTAATCTCAATGAGTGAAAGAAGAGTTAATAGGGGCTGGGGATGTGGCTCAAGAGGTAGCGCGCTTGCCTGGCATGCGTGCGGCCAGGGTTCGATCCTCAGCACCACATACCAACAAAGATGTTGTGTCCGCCGAGAACTAAAAAATAAATATTAAAAATTCTCTCTCTCTCTCTCTCTCTTTAAAAACAAAAAGAGTTAATAGAACTAATTTAGGACTGCATCTGGTTAAAATTTTAGTTGTGTAATTATAAGGCTAATTCCTTGGATTGAAACAGGAACTGTTATTTTTGACAATTTCTGGTGTTATTTAAACATTAACACATGTATTGTTACATTGTTCCCATGAGAATGAGGAGTTGATAATTTTTATTCCACTTAAAGTGGACAAACTGATAGAAGCAGTTGAAGTGACTCATTGCCAGGCACACAACAGTCAACAATGAGGCCTGGAGTCTTCTCCAGGCTATTGTAGGCATCTCCCCAAGAGGTGATTAGAATATAGGAGATAGAGCATAGAATTGGGCACTGACATTTGGAATGTGAGTCATTTCTACTGTTTTTAGAGCATTCACAAGCTATGTGATCTTGTGGGCATATTGTTTAAAACTTTGATAGAGCTGTTTAGAAAATCAAGGTGAATAACATTTGAATATCGTCAGAAGCTACAATGTTGTTTATGCACTTTTACTCAGTTTTTGGTTACAGGTTGTCCTCTTCATATTTAAACAACCATGTACCTAATATCTATACATTACTTCCTCAACTGCTTTGGCACCCGCTATGAGGTCAGGCTACTGGTAATAGCCATGGTCCCTGTTCAAGGGGCTAAACAAAAGCTATTTGTTATTTAATGTGAGTAGTTATCAGTGCTCGACTTTTAAAGCCATACCTAAAAGCACTAACCAAAACTCTAGAAATACCAGGCTTTTGCATATGACCTTCATATTCAATGAGCCATGTCATTGGCTTATAGCCCTTAGAAGAGAATAGCAAATAACAGGCTTGGAAAATGGCCTCTGGAGAAGAATATTTCTTGGAGAGGATTGTTAGCAACATTGAGTTCAGGTAAATGTATCTGTACTCCTGACTGTGCTTTCTATATATTCACATTTTAGCTCTTCAGAAGACATGTTTATTCTTAAAATATATATTATTGACTACAAATAAAACCATTGAAGCAGACACTGTGATACACCACCAGATTCCCTTGCAAGATGGAATAACTTGTTCTACCTGCTTGGAGTACCACAAAATAGTATAAACTGGGTGGCTTAATAGACTTTATTCTCTCACAATTCTAGAGGCTAGAAATTCAGAGTCAAGGTGTGTGAGGCAGGGAGCATCCTTCCTTTAAAAACCTCTATAGGAAGATCCTTGCCTTTCCAACACCAGGTAACCCAAGCGTACCTGGGCTTGTGGCAGTGTAAGGCCAATTTCTGCCTCTATCTGTAAGTCTTTTGTCTATTTCCATGTCTGTGCCCAATTTCCTTCATTTCATAAACAAACCAGTCATATTGAATGAGGGCCCACCCTAATTCAGTAGAGTCATATCATAGCTTGATTACAGTTGCAAAGACCCTGCTTCCAAATTAGGTTACATCACAAAGACAAGGGCTTGATTATATCTTTTGGGGGAAAAGCAATTCAGTCTTTAATATCACTTATTTATATTATACTTTCTATGGCATTTTAAAAAATGGTTCAGGAAAATTCAGTTTTGTATATTGAATATATATAATATATAGTGTGTGTGTGAAGGGAGAAAGCAGTTGGCTACTCTTGGCTTGTCAATAGTACAGAAGGTAATGACTTTAACTGAGCTCACTACCCAGAAGGTTTTCTGTTCTAATGATCAAGAACATATCTTAATCCCTTTGTATTTTACATCTAACTCAGGAGTATGAATCCACCGATTTTTTTTTTTTTTAAAGAATATTTGGAAACAGTGTAAATGCCCTTGTTGTGACTAGATGTTACAAGGCATATTCTGGAGCTATTTTGTAGTATGGTACAAAAACAAGTGTCGATGCCAGCAGGCTATCCCCCACCCCCACCAAAGTGGAATTTGGTATGGTGGAGGATGAGTAAAAATTACCTCTAAACCAACTACAGCAGAAGCTTCCCCTTAGAGGGTCACAGGAGCCCCTGCTTCCTGTCCTTCACCGCAGACAGCGTGCCAGAGTGCCTTGGGAGCTCTGCCTAATGGCAGTGAAGTTTGTGACATCTGGCTTCCAGTGTTACCATGTTCTCTTTCCTTCACACACATAAGTGTGGCCATGAAGACATGTATTGAAGAAAAATTATATAAATCATTGCAAATGGATATAAATCAGTTAATGAATAAGACGAGTTGATCTGGAAACCAAGAGATAATACTGCACTTTGGATAAAGACTTACACAAAGTTTGTGCTTGGCTTTATGATGTTTTGTATTTTGTTAGCTTTTTAAGTTATGTGGTAGTGTTCCCTTTGAGAAAATTTTATAAAAACTGAATAAGAAGCATAAAGATAGACATATTGAAATGAATTAAACCTCAATATCTAAAGTTAAATAGAAATTGTTGATCTGATTTTTGTCATGTTCTGTGTGGTGGTCTTTAAGAGTGACAGGATAGATGAGAACTTGATTTCTAATTGTGCCAGACAGTCTATAAAATTCAGCACATCTGATACGTCACAGCAATATGTGTATTCTAGACTAGGAATTAATGATATAAACAGACTACTCAGGAACAAAATTTAGTGTAATTTTTTTTTCATCAAGAATCATTTCATCAGAAACAACTGACTTGTGGGACATGAATCCTTAGTTTAAGCTCCATTTTCATATTGCAAGTGTAAAAGAATGAAAAACGTATGAATTACATCTTCCTTCAAAAATCCAAAAAATAAAAATGTGCCTGACAAAATGATTGAGCACATTTCAAGTTACTAAGACAAACTCTGGTTGATTTAGCTTTTCCAAGTGGATTTCATGCTTCTATTTGTAGAGTTTGTTTTCTGTCACTTATATACTAAAGAATTATCTTTATTTTAGAAGTACTGTTATTTTATATTTAAATATGCTCAAATACATTTTATCATTCCATTCTTTCCAGTACTATGAATGACAAAACTAAAAGGAATGAAAATAACTTATTTCAAAACACCAGGGTCTTGGTTTAGGGTGCCTATTAATAAATTTATCAAAGTCCCCTTCTCTAGATAAATATATTGATGATAATTCTTCAACTTCTGATGCTTTTCTGGGTTACATCTGGGCTTGGAACCATTCCTCTGTGTCTTTCTTTGGTCTTCTAGATATTACTGAAATACTTCCTAAAATTTTATTTCCTCCAATAAAGTTTTTTTAAACAGTGGAAGGACCCCTGCCAATCCTGGCACCCCTCCTTCCCAGAAAGTTAATTTGCAAAAGCTACTTAGATGACATTTTTATAGACAGTGCCAAAGTAACATTCAACTGTCCAAGAATTTTAGACATATCAGGGAGAGACTTGTGGTTCATTTCCTAATTCAAAAGTATTAATGTCGAGTCTTGGAAGCGAAGAAGCAGTGTAAGAAAGATTATCACCTTTCTAGTTGTTAAGGCATGATTTGAATAAACTCCCAGGCTTGGATGAGAGCAGCACTGTGCCCAGGACAAACAACTAAGTCCATGAGTTTCAGTTATTAATAAGTTTCTAGAACCACATCAACAAGGTTGATAGTAGCATGTCAGCATTCTCGGACTGCTGGGCTTTGGAGGAACAGGAGGTTCTTTACTCAAAGTGTTGGGGGAACTGAATCATAAGAGAGCCTGTCGTTCTGGCTAAAGATACACATTTCTAGCCCGGGCAATGAGCAATGGTCAGGCTGCATTGTCTCTCTAGAACTCATTAGAAAATGGGAAAGACCGACCAATATACTTCATTTAACATGGGGAGACAAGTGTATCCCCATGTTTAAGAGGTAGGTATTTCTGCATAAGATGTGGGTTATTAATCAGATCTTCCATCCCTTATATGCACCTATTTCCAAAAAATTAAACTCAGGTCTGAACCTGTCAGACAATGTTCTACTTGTCTGAAATAAGCATTTATCTGAATTCCTTTCTACATAAAAGTATACACAGAAAAAAAAAGTTCCTCTTATGTTAGTTGGCTTAATTTTTGACAAAATGCCATACTAAATCTTACTTTGCAGAATCAGACAATAGTTTTGATTTAAAAAAATCTTTTCTTTCCTTAAAGGAATCAAAGATTTCATTGAGCTGATAAGAACAAAAGTAGAAGTTGGAAAAAGTGAGGACATCTATTAAAATCTCAAGCTTATTCCTAATTAGTCTTTTGGTCTTTGTAGTTGATAAGTATTCTTATCTTCAGACAAACTGAATAACAAGTTTTCAGTTGTAAGTTTAGTTAGTGGCTCTACCAAAAACCTACTGAATGCAAATGCTAAGCCCAGATACCCTTGCAAAAAATTTCCCCAAATCTTTATTTTCATAGAATATAGTTTATTGAAGTAGAAAATGTAGATAATAAAAATATTTGCTATATAATAATATTGCTGTGAGAATCAAGTAAAGAATGTTAAGAGTTTAGTGAATTTTTAAAAGACAGCATTAATGTTTACTTAATTCTTAAAAAAAAAGAATTGGGTCAATTACTTCAACATGCTCAATCTATTTCTGAACTACTTATCATTGACCACATGGTATTTATACTCTACTGGATGAGCTAATACTTTTTTATATTTAAATTTAGTAAGAATTAATCAAATGCAGCTTTTAATAAAAAGTCATTTATCTCATAAAATTTACTGCCAGTGATCAGATAAATATTTCTTTGTATCCTCACCATTTACAAATGCAAAACCCATGGAGTCCAAGTTTTAGTTGAAAGATTTTTTTTTCCACTTTAGACATCAGTTAGGAATTTGCACTAGAGCAATCAGAAAATGCAGTTCATTGCTCAAGAGACTATAGAGGTAAGAGTACAGTGGAAAGAGGAATGTCTCAGATGCCCAATGAGTGAGGTACCTTCATAGCTATATTTAGTATCTTCATATAGGGACCCTGTGCCTTTGGGAGGAAAGCCAGGCTTTTTCCCAGACCTTTCTGCACAGGCATATGTATGCATAGGAGGGGTGCTGCTGCCTTCACCCTCCTGCCTGAGGCCCTGTTGCTCTCAGCACTGGCCTCCTTAGTCTAGCGCAAGCCAGCCTCCCCCATGCCCTCCTCAGACTGCCTCTGCTCTAATTCTTCAGATTCACCACTTTCTAGGGCTCATCTCCCTCTGGGCAGTGGAGAGAGAACTCTCACTTCCCATGACCATCTCTCTGAGGAGAAATCCTACAGCAGAACTGGCCCTTCACTGCACAGACCTCTCCCTGTCAGGTGAGCCACACTGGGTTTGGAAGGTAGGAAGGAAGCTGGTGGAACAGTGGTAGTGCAGGGAGCCCTTGCTGCCCCTGGACCTGCTGCTGCTCCTCCTCACTTACGGATCTACTCTGGAAGACTTCATCTTCTCCACTTTTAGGGTTAAATGATTGTTTTATTTTGATTTGTACTTTTCCTGAGGCCTTCTGTTGTCTCTTTGCATCTCATCATCCAGACAGGCCCATGGATATCAACCTGTTGATTATGGCTAAGTATTTACTATGAATTACAAACCATAACAGGTTGAGGGAAGAGAAATCCCTGTATATAGCAAGGGACCACATTCAGGACATGACTGTTGAATCCCAGTTCATTCCCACTTGTGATTATAGTTGCACTCAACACACAGAAGATGATTGCCAATTTGGTTGATGCAAGGAGGGGGTTCCAGGCTGAACTGGAACCAAGCCCCAGACTATATATCTCACTGTAAATTTTGTTAAATATGTAGCAAAATTTTGGTATCCTGCATTTCATCATGTGTTTCTCCATTCTTGATTAATCATTTCATGTCTTCACAAGGTTAAAGAACCCATCTAGACAATTTTTAACAGTTATTGTGTCCAGACAAAATTGTTCCAGTGTTTCTTTAACAAGGCTGCTTTTGCTTAGAGGGCATCACCAGCTACCAGAATAGATTGTCATGGGTGAGCTATGCCATCAACCCCAGCTCTTTTATTCCATGTCAAACTTAATTTCTAATATCTATAATATTCAAGTCACATCATGCTTTACACAATGATATATGTAGGTCACAGAAAGACTGTTAAGGTGGCTGCAGGCAGCATTACAGAATGCTGTGCCAAGAGAACAGATGTGAAAGTGAAGAGGCAAAGAGTCACTGTACGTAGTTCAGATAAGGGTTTTAATGAACCAGTTCCTCATGCATGGTCATAGGCAAGAGAAATGGCTATGAGCCAATGTTAAGTGAAAGGACAATAGAGCTTTGTTGTAGTGATTTTCCTGGGCAAGGCTAGTGATGAGTGACCAGGTGCCACAGTATCCAGTCCTGGGGGATACTCCTTATGTAGGTCTTAGGTGAGGGGGTTACATCTCGTGTCTGGTATTCCTGATGTTTTGGGACATCCAGGTGCTCCTAATTTTGTTTAATAAATTGGCATAAATAGGTTACTTTGTACCTTATGGTTTGCATTAGGTAGATGGTTGTTGTTTATTTGTATAAACAAGATGTAGAGTCATTCTACCTTGGCATTTGTACTCAAACTGGAGTAACTCTGGTTAGACACAGCCTGCTCTCTGAAGGGATCATTGAAAGTAACATGGATTTATTAAAATGTATTGGAGGCATAATGTATGTAACAATATAAGAAGTCATTAAGGAACTCTAGGATGTTTTAGGAGAAGTTCTAAACTTTTCAGTTGATACTGGAAAAAAAAAAAGCTTCAGAGCCATTATAAGAAAAGTTTATAGCCTGTAGGATAATTCATTATTTTAAAAAGTAGTAAGTGATTGATAACTCTAGTATAGAGTATGGTACCTTCATTTTCAATGCTGTCATTAGTGGTCACAAACAGAAGATCAAACAAAAAAATATCATCTTTCCTGGGAAACTTATAGTTGCACCTAAAAGCATGCAGAAAGTAGATGTACTAATTAAAAAACCAATAAAAATATAAGCTTGATGAAATGGAGTCAAGATATCTTAAGTTGAAATAATTCCATGTATGTGAGAATACATGGAATTATTTCAACCTAGTACCTCTCCTCTCCTTATCAGGACAAGCACCTAAGGGCTCCACTCCCTCACTCCAGGATGATGGCACAAGTCTGTATCTCTGTCAGTTTTGCATCACTATGACCAAGATACCTGACAACAACTTAGAGGAGCACAAGTTTATTTTGGCTGATGGTTGCAGAGGTTCAATCCATGGTGGGCTGACTCCATGGCAGAAGAGTGTGCCAGAGAAGAACTTTTTCAGCTCATGGCAGTTAGAAAGCGGCAAGGAATAACATTGACTCTTTTAGGGCACAAGCTTTGTAATCTCCTTCCTTTAGCCCTCCCACGCCACTGTCCCCGCTTCCAGTATCCATTCTAGTATCAGTGGATTAATCCATGATGAGGTAAGAGTTTTATGATCCAATCACTGCCCAAAAGCCCTACCTCTGAACTTTGCTACATTGGACTATGCTTTTAACAAATGAGCCTTTTGGGATAACATTCCAGATCCAACCCATAACAGTCTCATTACTATATTTGGAGACAGCAGAGAAAGGTGATCACTTTTCTGGGTTTCAACATCATTTGATAAAGCTTAATAAGAAGCTTTATCTACAATTTGTGTGCCTCACACTACCTTTACCATCTTGAATAAACATTCTAACTTTCGCAGGCCTCCACTACCTCTCTAATCAAGTGAAAAGTTGTGGTCTGTAAGCTTTCACGTTCATCTAAGCTCTATTGTGAAATCAGAAGGAAAACTATACACCTTTCTTTCCTGATAAAATAGCAGTCACTATCACTTTGTTTGCTGATGGATTAACACCAAGTATATAGAATTTAAGCTGTTTATCTGAAATACCCAGCCATCTAAAGATTTTAGTATTCTGTAGTCTCTTACACTATAACACAGCAATTACACTCTAAGGTTTTTCAGCTCATGTGACCGTTGAGTATTTCTGGTTAGAAATTTTTCTATTTTAAAATAGCACTAGCTTTCTTAACCTATTTGTTTTCTGTACCTTTGAGTCATGTAATATGTGGTGACTCAATTGGCATGAGGTATGATTAGGTAGATTTCCATCAATAAAATACAGTTAGATTCTAGCTGACAATTGCTATTGAAGGAAGACTTAGAAAATATAGAATGTTAAAAATTATATATTAAATGTGGAATCAGATGCAGGTGCAAGAAGTCAGAGATCCTGTCTAACTTTTACCTAGTTTTCTTCAATGGTAATATCTTGCAAAACTACTATCCAGTATCCCAACGAGGGCACTGGCATTCAGATGGTCAAGGCACAAAATATTTCAATACCAAAAAGATCCTTCATGTTGCACATTCTTCCAATACTGTCCTTAAGGCCTGCTGATCAGTAGACCACTCTCCATTTCTAGAACTTTGTCGTTTCAAAAATTTTATATAAATGAAATCATACAGTGTACAACTTTTTTTTATTTGAAATAATATTTATGGGGATTTATTCAGCAACAGTTTGGAATACTATTAATAAAAAGCAGCAAGGTATGAATGTATCAAGTTAACTGTTCACTCATTGAGGGACACAGTCATTTTTACTTTGGAGATGTAATGAATGGAGCTGGTATACATATTTGTGTACATGTTGATGCTTGAATGTGAATATAAGTTTAATTTTTCTTCAGATAAATGTCCATGAGTACATGGGATTGTGTAGTGACTGCATGCTTAACTTTTAGAGAAACTAAAACTTTTCCTCAGTAGCTGGGATATTTTACATTTCCCATCTATGAGTGAGTTTCTCCACATTTCCCCCAACATTTGGTGTAGTCAACTGTTTATTTATCCTAAAAGATGTATAACACATTTTAGCATTAATTTGTATTTCCTTAATTGTTAATGAACATCTTTCCATCTGCTTATTTTCCATTTGCATATCTTGTGAAGTGAGCCATACATTTTACCTATTTTCTTATTGGACATTTAATTTTTTTTTTTTAAGAGTTCTTTACATGTTCCAGACATGTAAGTGACTTGAAGTTTTCTCTCAGGCTGTAGCTTGGGTTTGTTATTTCAACAGGGTTTTTTGGCAGAGCAAAAGTTTTTAATTTTAATGATTTTGACCCATGCTTTTGGTGTCAAGTCTAAAGGCTGTTTTGTGTATTTTCTAAAGTTTGTTTTTTCTTGCCTTGTTACACAGGCTAGGACTAGTGCACAGAATTAAGTTAAATCAGAGCAGCAAGAGTGACTGCCTTGCATTATTCCTGATTTTAAAAACATTGTTTTTCACCATTAAGTATGATATTAGCTAGAAATTTTTAGTATGACCTTTTGTCAATTTTAGGAATGTTCCTGTTCAGTTTTTGTCATGAATATGTATCAAATTTTAGAGTAAAATGCTTTACTGCATTGATTGGTATGATAGTGAGACTTTTCTTCTTTAGCCATTAACATGGTTAATTATACTCATTGATTTTTTTTCAAGCATTGGACTAGCCTCACGTTTCCAGAATAAATCCCATTTGGTCATGGGGTATAAATTTTAAACATTGCAAAATTCCATGTTCTACTATTTTAGTAATGATTATGTACCTGAAGAACATTGTCTTCAAGTTTTTACGGTTTGTACTATCTTTATCTGGTTTTGGTATTATAGTATCAGTTCTTAGTTCATTCAGGTTACTAAAACAAAAACAATGGAAAATAAATTCTCAGTTCTAGAGACTAGGAAGTCCAAGGTGCCAGCAGTATCTTGTAAGGACCACATCTTCATAGGTGGGGAAATCTAGCTGTCCTACCATGGTAGGAAGGCCAATAAATCATCAGGCCTTTTCTGAGGCCATTAATCCCATTCATGAGGGTTCCCTCTAATGACCTAGTTAACCTCTTAAAAGGTCCCACTTCCTATTGCCAACACATGAATTTTCATGTAAACCTTCAGATCACAAATTAATATCACTGTCAAAAAATGTATTGGGCCAAATTATTTCAACTTGGGTGAAGAAGAGTTGATGATGTACAGTATGTGCTGTATGGCAGGGGTTGGAAAGCACAGGAACTAAGGGACCTAACCCAGTTGTAGAAAGGTAGAATGGGAAGGGATGACCTGCTAGGGGAATTGAACTGATCTGTGAGAGTTACCAGGCCAACTAAGAGGGTGTTTCAAAGATAACAGTGTTAAAAAGGGTGCTCATAGGGAGACCTCCATTTTTTGTTGTTTTGAGCTGAATGTAGCTTTTTTCAGGGGTTTAGCCAAAGAGGAGAGAATGGTGAGACTGAGTAATAAAGTTGCGGCATCCTAAGCAATTTGAACCACCGAGTACATGGTGGGGAATCACCCTTGACTGTCAAGCTGATAAGAGACAAAATGATAATGATTTCGGGGTGAACAGTGGAAATTTTGCCTATGAGTACTATCTACAACAAGATATGGTATTCAATTAAGAGTGGATTTTCCTTAAATGATATTGCTAAATATTTAGACTATAGAATAATTGTTCTTAACGTAATTTTTTTTAAAAGAACTAAGATCATCTGGGATGCCCACTTAAACACAAGTCCCAATCATTCTTTCCCAACTACCTAGGAAAATGTATGTGTTGAACAGGTAAAACATTGGAGGGATATGCTTTTATTTAAATACATTGCTTTTTCTCCTTTGGGCTATTCAAGGTTTTTATTCTTAAATGTTTATAAATTGCTCCATTTCAGTCCCTCCCTCCATTTCTCCCATTGGTGTTTTATAGATATGACTATACAACAGTGAATCACCTTTATGTACCTAGCATAATTTGGTCAACTTAGGTAGCCAGTCTGTCTTCCTTTAAAATAGATATTTAGTGAATTATTGTAAACAAGGCCCCACTAGGTTCTGGCTGAGATGGTCTCATCCCACAAGTATTTTACCTTATAAAGACATACATGCCCAGGAAAAAAAATCCATAATGCAGGATGATGTATGACAGAAAAATTAAACTTTAGGGAAGGCAGAAAACACTTTGTGATGAAAAAGAAATTGGATTTTTTTTCAGTAAATATTAACACAGTATCCTGCTCTAGTACAGCTTGCTTTGTTTGAGGGAGCCAAACATAGGAAAAACAAGAATTTCAGGTAATAGGTTTTGTTAATGCACCTTGTCCCATTTCGTGTTAACAGAAGTGGCACTATTTAACCAGGAACACCTCTCCAAAGAGGCAGCATTTAAAAACTAAGATTGAATGTCAAGAAAACACAGCTGTGATCTGTGGAGAGAGGATTCTAAGCAGAAGGACCAGCTCATTCTGAGGAAGGAATAAGCTTGAGGTGTGCACAGTTGAGAAAGAAGGGGACCGACTGGCAGGGTTGTAATAAGCAAGGAGAGAATGAGGATGAACGTGTCTCACAAAGGACCCTGAAAGTCAAGAGGGAAAGGTCAATATTTTGTTACAAATGATATGGAAAAGCAATTCAGGATGTTAAGTAGAGAATTAACACAATGTTCATTAAAGGGAAACACCAGGGCTGGAGATGCAGCTCAGTGGTAGGGTGCTTGCCTAGCATGTAGGAGGCCCCGAGTTGAATCCCCACCACCACCACCCCCCAAAAAAAAAATCATGAAGAGAGCCTGGCTGGTAAATGGGGAAAAGAAAGTCAGCTGCACTACAGGGAATGTAAAAAGGTGAGAGAAGTAACCTTCAGACTTGGCAGGATGGGAAGCACTTCAGTGGAACAGTAGCAGGTGAAGTCCCTGCAGCCTCAAGTGAGGGGAAGAACTCCAGGAAGTAATATCCCCAAAACATTGTGAAGTGCTGTTATAAATAGTCTGCTAAAACGATACCACCTTCTGCTTGAAATCTTCACATACTCCTAAAACATGTTTACAAGCAGTGTTTTTTGAAGTTAGAAAGAAATTTAGAGATGATCTAACCCCAAATCCTTTCATGTTATAGATGGTCAGAATGAGGTCTGGGGAACTTAACTAGTTGCAGAACCAGAACCAGATGCCTAACTTACAGTTTGCCCTTCTTTTCAGTATTCCACAGTGCTACTTGAAACTAACATTTACTAGGTGCCACGTACCATGCTGATAGCTTTACAAGTACCCGTTTAATTCTCAAAACAACCCTATGAAAAAAATTTCATTGCAACTTTTGCTAAGGCGCAAAATGTTGAAATATCTTTCCCAACGTCACCCACCTAATAAGATCTGTGGAGCCAGAACTCACAACCTAGGAGGATACACACTTTTCTCTTATACAGGTATTCATTTTAAAGTTTTAAGTATAACTTTACTGAAACTTGATTTCACTGTGTGTCTAATCCCTTTTAACTTCATCATATCACATCCATCATTCTCAGCAGAAAAATGTTATTAGTATTCACAGTTCTACTTGAATGTCAATTTTTTATTCATATGGTGGTCAAAGTAATTATTTTCCCAAATACTTGCTCCTTGAAGTAGGCTTTCTATGACATGGGTTTGTCATTGACCACCACAACAAACCATTTGTAAGGATATTATCATGTGTTTGCATGTTTCGGAACTTCACCTCAATTACACTGCTCATTAAACTTCTCTTTCCAACGTGTAAGGTACAAAGGAATGGTCATTTTATAGACCTGCAGAGCAATCTACCACATGACTGTAGGCAATAGTCAACATTTCTCTTAAATAAAAAAGTAGGGGTTTCCTTTTACCTCTTAAGAACAGTGAAATTTTAAGCAACAATAGTATTTTTCTTTTTTGCATTTTTAAGATCCAAATTTTCAAGATTCAATTGGATTTTCATTGAAATTCATCAGAGTTCCTTTTGCAGCTGTGGTCTCAAAATACCATTTTTTTTTTTTTGCATTTATTTTAGCTCATGGAATAACTGTGCTGAGAAACCACAGAGTCAATCAGACTCAAAATGCCCCAAATCCTTCCTGCTTTGGAGTTTTCCATCTTCAGATCAAAGCATTTCATGCCCGTCAGCAACTTTTTAATGCATTTGCTCCCTGTGTGCACAACTTCCATTTAAAGACTCTCCTTGGCCGACTTCTCTGAAGTTGTCTGCTTGCCAAGAGAGCAACGCTAATGCAGAAGTTACAGAGGGGCTCAGGGTCCTCCTCTTAGAGGACTTGGTGTTTCAGATAATGGCCAACTTCACTTTGAGAAACTACTGTTCATTGCACTAGGGGCAAAGGAATTGGTTTTTGGTGTGTGTAGCCCATGAAAATAGAAGCAAATATAAATGATTTAAATGAGAATGCCATTAGAAAGACTTGAAGATACAGTAGAAGCAATTACTGTAATCAAAATAAGGTCACCTCTTTATTACGTGACTTACAAGTAGTTTTGTTTAGCTTAAGCTTCAATGTATGCAATGGGGTTGAACAAACTTGGAAATGCCCCCCACCCCACCCCACCCCACCCCCAGCATGTCTTTTTTTAAACTTGGTTGATTTGAATAGTCTCCATTGGTTTCTTTAAATGGAAGGGAAAAACAATCCATGTGAAAATAAATTTGTAAAAGAACCCAAATTTTCAAGGGCCATAATCTTTTGGGGGGCAATAATCTTTTAGAAAAAGTTAATATTGCTGAGTTATGGGAAAGTAAAAGTTTTTACTTTTTGTAGGAAGTGCTCAACTCTGACTAGATCCAGGCCATGCCTTAAAATCCTTATTTTTAAAGGTGGGGGTAGGAGACACATTGAGACTTTGAGACCTCAAAACAATAAACCTAGGACTTATAAGATTTATATTATGACCGACCATACATGTAAGATATACTAATAAAAATGTTTTTGAAAGCTACTTTTTTGAGGGGTGGGATGGGTACCAGGGATTGAACTCAAGGGCACTCATCCACTGCCCTATTTTGCTTTTTATATATAGACAGGGTCTCAATGAGTTACTTAGTGCCTTGCTTTTGCTGAGGCTGGCTTTGAACTCTTGATCCTCCTGAGTGGCTGGGATTACAGGTGTGCACCACTTTGCCTGGCAAAAGCTACTTTGTTTCATCAAGTCACTACTGGCAGTCAACTTAAGATGGTTTGACTACTTGACAGTGTAAAAGCAATACATTCAGTGGAAATAGTACTTTGGATTTTGATCTATTCCCAGTCTAGTAGTAGTACTCTTTGCCCATGGAGGGCAACAGCAGAAGCCACAGCTCCTAGTCAGGAGTGATCACAAAGTGAACACTCATTGGTGTGCTGTTACAGTGCTCAGTAGGTAGACTTATTAAATACACTTTCGACTCATGATGGATTATTAGAGTGTCAACCCCCCCCCTCCCCCGTAAGAGAAGGGGCATTTGCATACTAAAATACAAGGTTTAAGTATTCTTATTTTTGTATTTATTTTACTTTATCATTATTTGGTTGATAATGAATCAAGTGGCCAATTTACTTTTTAGTGTTCACCCTTTAATTTTTCTAACTACATAATGTAAAAATCATTTCCTGCTTTTCTAAGGAGGTTCTATTCTAAGTCTTTTTTTCCATTTCCTTCCTCCTCTTAGGAGAACCTCAGTTTCTAAAACAAGGGGCAAATCTGGATATCCACATTTGACCTCTATTTTTTGGGTCGGGGGTTGTTTATGAAGAAGGAATGAAGGGCAGCCCAGGATTAGAGAGGGAGGGGTCCCTCTCAACTTTATGTACAGCTCTTCCAGGAAAAGAAACAGAGCCCAATTTGTTTGTCATCCTCTTCTGACTAGCAAAGGGGAAAAAAGTATATGCATGGGACCACTTTTACAACTTGCGGTCTCCTAATGAAACTACATTTTTTGTTTGATTCATGCACTTCAAAGTACATAAAGAGCAAGAAGTACAGGTCTATGAATAAAAGCTTAAAATCCTAAAGGTTAATCTCAGCCACAGGTGAGAAAGATGTGGGATGTCAGATTAGATCTAGTGATCCCAAGCTAATTGCCGATTAGCCCAAAACGTGTGTGTATTTTCAGCAATTAGTAGAGATCAATAGAAGACATTTAATTAGCCATATGGTTCGTTTTACTGGGATTTAAGTGGCATGCCTCTCCCATTCTGCTCAGCTTTTAAGACTTCACCAGTTTATGTATACATACACACACTGTTTTTGGATTGCTCAGGAAAGTGAGACTTAGGCTAATATCCAAATCTTTAGGATTTGGATAGAAAAAGATAAAACAGTGAGATTTCCATTCTTCACAGAGCAGGAAGAATGGAAACTGTTTCCATTATTTTGTATACTACAAAAGAATGTTATAATCCTTATAACTTAATACTTTATTAAAGTGTTTCTTTTAAAACTATTATCCATTTACTTTTAAGTTTATCACTAGAAAATGAGAAATTTTCATTATTTTAATCTATTAGAATTTTCATTCACATAGGAAAAACCAAGAAAACATTCTTAGACTTGAGGACTTTACACTTGCTATTTTGCAATGTGATTGCGTTTTATTAAATAATGTCTGTAAAATATGAATGCAAATTATGTGAAAATGAAGCTGGTATTAAGATGGTGGCAAGTTCAAGTCAGTAGCCAAATCTATTAAGTTGGCTTCCAATGAAATCAAGACTCAAATTTGTAACATAAGTATATCCTTTTCTTCTGCCACACATAGGAAGCCATAACTATAAAAGCTATCAAATGCAAGTGACATCTTAAAGCTGTATCATTTATTCTAATGCAATAATCTTATTTATGACAAAATATTCCTTAGAAATGTTCAGAGAAGTAGCAGTTCATTATGAACCTATTCTTCAGCCTCATGTCTGATAGTGTCAGCCAGTTACCCTTCCTGTTTCATTGTGAATGGGCTGTGCATGTGTGGGTTGCAAAATATGTTTTATTGGTATAATTGATCAGTAGCTTCCTTCATATTTTATCTTTACAGAAAAAATTAATAACCTCTTTAAGCAAGAAAACCTATATTTAGTTTTATGTAGCAAAACTTGTCCTCTATAATATGAAGACTTCACCTTTATCCTGAAAGATGATTATTATTCAAAGTAAAATGAGGATCATGAGAATTTGACCAAGTACATACTATTAACTCAAGGACACTTTATTCAAATTACTGTCTTTGAGTGGTCCAAGAACTCATGATATATATTTTTATAGCTTCTTCAACAACTAATTAATCACAGAATTTTGGCATTAATATTTCTACCAAGGCCATGAATACCGAGTGAATGATTATTTCTTTTTGTTAAGTCGATAAGCCCCAAGGCTATTAAAATTTCATCCTTTATTTTTCTCCATTTTTTAAAGCTTTCTCTTTCAACTTCTGGCTAAAAACATGACAGAACAAGATCCATTATCTGGGTCTACGAGGTAATCTGCATTTAGATGGTTGGTATTACAGCACTTAAACCTGTTTATCAGAGCACCTGGCTTTTGGAGAAAGTATTTTTAAAAATTGTGTTTACATGAGGGGTAAAAAAGACAGTGGTGTCGAAGCATTGGTTCATCCGCATGGACTATTGGGTGGAGGATTACACTCCCCAATGCAGCTGAGTTTATAAAATGGGCAAAAAGACCCAGGAGGTCAGAAAACCGTTACCTTTTTTAAATTATGAAGGATCAAAGATTGTTCACCTTTTCCCATATTGATGTCTAGAACCTACTTTCCAAGTAGTGTGGCAGGACTTTTCACTACATGAGGAGAGGAAAATTCCAGGTTTTATGGTTGGCTTTTGAACTTCTTTGTGTAAATTGGACCTCATCCTTTTGACATGGAAATCAGCCAAAAACAATCTGTCCGTGCATGACAATAATTCATGTCTCTCTCTTTCTGTTCAGACTTCCTTTATCCACTCCTTAATTCCTCCTTGTCTACTCTTCTTACCATTCTCTCCAAGGTTCTTAATGACCTTTAGAAGATCACACATGCCTATCCTTGTCTTCCTCAAAGAGAAAGGTAGGGTACAAGATAGAGGGGAAGTGATTAAGCAACTGAGAGACTGAGTTTTTGGAGAAAGTTGCAAAACCTTTGAAAAAGGTTTAGAAAAAACTAAATAGTCGTACTGGGACAGAGCTCATGGAAGCTGAGGAATGATTGTACAGTACTTGGAAGAAAAGCAACATACCAGCTCTGTCCAATGATCATAAAATTTCTGTCCTTGTTAAAAAAAAAAAATTGTGTGTATAACAATTGGTAAAACCAGCTCAAAACTTGAAGTGGTTTAATCATTCATGGAGAGAAATAGATTAAGGTAAAGTAGAATGAATTCTCCATGAGAATTAATATCCGTTTTTTAAAATCATTGATTTGGAAAAAAAATTTAAATATAGTACTTCTTGGCCCTATGAGTAATTCTTATTATTTTTGTTCATTCTTTATGTCCTGAATACATAGTGATGGTTTTAAAATTAATTGAGTGTGTCTCTGTACCAGGTCCCATTTTCAGTGTTATACATTTGTTAATCCTCTCAATTATCCTGAGAGGTAAGTTTTGTTGCCCTCACTTTACAAAGGATAAGGCTAAAGTTACATATCAATATGAAAGCCTGGACTTTACTTCAGAAACTGGGTATTTCATCATATATATTTACAGTTCTAAGTCCTTTATTCAAAACCACAGTGTCCTGCCAAGAGATCTAGGGGTTTTGACATCAATTCCAAGAATGTTTGAGGATATGACATGAAAGGAAAGGAGTTGTAATTTACAGGACAAATGATGTAACAAGGTGAAGATGCCCTTTTAAATGAAGTGGCATGGATTATCAGGGCCACCTTTCCTAGAACTATAAAGAACAGTGAAGCTTCTTTGATTTAGCTATTTAAGGATCAACCTCCTTTACTCTTCAAATGTTTGTGGGCAACCTACTACATGCAGGTTACTGTGACAGGCAATGAAGATATGAAACGAAGTTATTTCAGGCTTCATGGTCCCTCTAGTTTTAGGGAAAGAGTAAGCATTGCAAGTGAAGGTAAACAAATTCCATCAAGGCACCACTGATTGCAAGATATATTTTTTTCCTTGACAATGGAAAATGATGTGTCAAGTTATGCCATTGATTGCAAAGTTGGAATGTGCATTTTTGAATCAACTAAACAGTAAGTGCCATGCTAAAAATAAATGTATTCACAGTGATGGTTTAGCTGGGGAAGAGGAGAGTCAGAAAAATCTTTCTAGACAAAGCAATCTTAGAACTAAAGTTGGAAATGTATGGCAGTGGTAATGTAGAGAAGGACATGCCATGCTGATGGACACATTTATTTTTCCATTGTATTTCATCTAGCTGGGGCCCAGTGTGTTGTGGATAAAGAGATGCAAGACTGGAAGAGAGAAAATTATTGTAATAGTAAGATGAAGCTCAGTCTATCTTGACATTTTCTCCCTCCTTCTAGGTACACTTCTATTAGGGGGCTTCATAAAGAGCTAATTCACACCCACCATTGCAACGTGTTTTCCCTACTTGACTTTTGTGCATGAAGGTGTGATTATTAGAATTTGTGATTCAAAGACTTGGTAAAACTCCCTCCTGAGTCGATTATTTCTCTTTGCCATTGTCTTTACAATGAAATGTCACTGCTGGGCTCTGTCTTATTCTTCTAAGTGTATAGCAGCTCTACCTCACATTATTTGAATCCCATGATACTTCTTTGAACTTTCTCATTGACCTCTATTTATGTTCTTGGCATAGTTATTCCCCAAGATTGTACTCTTTGCATAGAGGAATGAGGTCTTCATGTCTTACCAATTCTATATTAATTTATACTGAGCTCAGTCTAAGATAGCAAATAATAGGACAACAATATTATAATGAGTTTATGTAGTTACATGGAAAAAATCCTCTTTACATATCCCATATTCTATGTCTGAGGAGTAATGGAATAAAATTCCCCTAAGCATCTGTTCTTAGTGTGGTAGCAAGCCCTCAATCATCCCCCACTTTTGGAGTTCACACTGGATAGCCCCCTCCCACATTGTACCTGTTTTGGTCTATGTGACCAAAGAATACTACCACCTAGACTCTGGGGAAGCCAGCTGCCACATTGTTATGGTTGAGATGTGAGGTGTTCCCCAAAATCTCACTTGAGAAGACAATGCAAGAGGGTTCAGAGGAGAAATGATTGGGTTACGAGTCTTAACCCAATCAGTGAATTAATCCCATGATAGGGTATGCCTGGAGGAGGTGAGAATTGAGGAGTGGGTTTGTATTTATCAAGTGGAGACCTCTCTCTGCTTCTTGATCATTGTGTCAGCTGCACCCCTCTGCCATAATGTTCTGCCTCACCTCAAGCCCTGAGGAAGAGAGCTGGCCTTTTGATAGGGATTCCGTGGTTTCAGAGGTCTCAAAGTAAACCTTTCCTCCTCTACAGTTGTTCTGGTTGGGTCCAAAACAATCTGACTAAAACACACATCATAAGAACACTCATGCAGCACAGGGAAAAGTGCACACAGCAATCAAGAAACAGACCTGATAGTAACGTGAACAACCCTGGATGTGGGTCCTCTAGGCCCAGGCCGTTGCAACCCTGGGAGAATAACCAATCTTCATTTACCCCCAAACGGGCAACTGGAAAGAGTTGAGCACTCATTTTTAGAAAAAAAAAAGTCTCTTGTAACTTTGCCTTTACTTACTTTTGAGATAAATCCATGGCTGTTTGGATTCAGTGTTAAAGGTACAATGATCCATCTAATCTAAGAAAGAAGAATTGGGTAATAGAAAGAGGGCTCAGATTCTCCCTTTAAGAATGCAGGTTTTTCACCAGCTCTGTTACTTCCTATTCTATTACCAATGGGGGAAATTTACTTAATCTGCTTTATCATGTTTACATACCAGAAAAAGGGATGTAATAATTATGCCCTGCATTGATTAAGGATTAAATAAATCAGTGCCACTGAACTTTGTAATGTTGATGTTTTGTTGTAGTGTAGACATGAAATGTCCCCCAAAAGTCCATGTAAGAATTTTCCAAGATGAATAATTAGATAGTTGTAACCTCTTCAGTGGGTTGATCCACTGAATGGGATTAACTGGGTGGCTAAAGGAGGTATGTCACTGAGGGCGCACCTTTGGGGTTTACATTTTGTTACTGCTGAGCAGAGCTCTTCTTCCTGATTGCCATGTGCTGTCTCACCTCTGGCCAAGGGCAATGGAGTCAGCCATCTATGAATTGAGACCTCTGAAACTGTGAGCCCTAAATAACGTCCCCCTTTTGTTGTTCTTGTCAGGTCTTTGGACATCAGAAAAGGTAATTAAAACAGTTTTGGACACATCATGACCCATGTCTTCCCTCAATTGAAAAATGTCCATTTAGTGCTGTAAGAGAATTCTTCAGGCCTTGTCATTATTTGGAGACCAGGCACATTTGTGCCATTCACAGACTTCCTGGCTCATTCCAAGTCTCTAACCCTCAATATTGAACTTGGTTTTCCAAAGAAAGAAAAAGGTATTCATATTATGAGGAAAATCCCAGCTGCCTCATTGAGACTTAGGCTACAGTATAAAAATCAATGGAAAATTTCACATTTATATTAAACTTCAAAACAAATTTACTAAATCATCCGTAGGATTGAACCCCGTGGATTTTATTATGTTAACAATGATCATTTTCTGTTTTTAGTTCAAATTTTTTGTAAATATAAATTAGTCACTGCTACCTGTGCAGTGTGGCAGTCCCATGACATTACATAATCAGCTAGCAACATGGCTGCCTTAGGCCGTGTAAGCACACTATGGTGTTTGCACAAGGAACAAAATCACCTAGCAGTACATTTCTCAGAGGCATCCCTTCACTGAGTAATGCATGACTGACTGTATTTATAATTCACATTATACTTTTTAAAATATTAAATATTGAATCTAACTTTAAATAAGTTCTTTCCTCATAAACAATGGCTTCTCAGTGGCATTAGATTTTTTCTAGAGGCCTGTGATTTTAGAGTTATAATAAATCTGATATTCTCCTTCCCTACCATTTCTCAAAAGGACTGAATTTTAAGTAGTCTATTCAGAGGCCTCTTTCCAAATGCTTTCAGGCAAAATATTGCATAGGTTTCAGGACATGACCATCTATGAAAGCAGTCTTCAATCACTTGGTAGATAGGTATTCTAGCTTCCTCATGTCTCAGGTGAGAAAAACTGAATCGTGTTCTTACCTGTGGGAATTGAGCCCCAGCTGCCTAGGATGTTAGCTTGTTCATTGGCGTATTCTACACTAATTTCATTCTTTGTCTCACGTCCAAAGCAAGCTATCTGGATTCAAATCATTATCACAGGGTCTGCTTTTGTGGAGCAGGAGGGAGATCTAACCTAAAATATTTTTCAATTTTTCTAAAAGTATTTCCAGCCAGTTGCAAATTATGTATTAGAATGATCCCTTGGTGACATTCACATGCAGAAATGTGCCTGGATGTCATTTCAGAAAACTCTGTCAGAGTTACTCAAGCCAGAACAGTGTATCAGAACCACATTTCCCACAGACATCAAATGGCCGTATAATGAAATAAAATATTCTGAAGTTTTTCAAAAGAAATAATAAAATATGCTTATTCCAAGAATGTCTAAATCTTGTTATATGACAAAAGGAATAACTTTATCCAAGTACCTTTCATAAATTAGTTTGCAGCTCCTTCCAACTTCTCTTGGTTAATTCATCAACTGTTTCATAGACATAAGTTGGGGAGAGAAGCACGATAGAGGAACCAGTCCTCTGATTAGAGGGTTGGAACTTTTAGCCCCAACTTCTGGAGAAGAGGATTGATTGACTTAGTCATCAAAGGACAGTGATTTGATCAATCATGCCTATTTAATGAAGCTTCCAGAAAAAATTCCTAAAAGATTTGGAGAGTTTCTAGGTCCATAAACACACTGAGGTGCTGGGAGAGTGGTGTACATAGAGACGACATGGATATTCCCTGCCCTTCTCTCACACTTAAGTAAAAGAGAAGCACAGGTATATCAGTTGATTATTAAGAATATAACCGAGGAGTAGCTAAGTAAATGTCCTGAGTCATATGGGAACATTCTAGAAAATTCTCATCTCTTGATAGCTATCGTGCCTCTGGGAGATGGTCATCTGGAGAGTGGCTCTCCTGGGGTTCCTATAGGAGGCAGGGTAGAAGTGGGACTACAAGGGAAGACTTTCCACTGCATAGTTCCCTGTACTAAAAGATCCATCTGCTTCCCTCCCTGCCTAATCCGAACCTTTCCTCAGTCATTCCCATGGCTGACACATCTAATGTGCCCCCAGGATAGCCATTTTGAGTGAGATACCAAACTCCCACACCACTTCTGTTGTGTACTCAGAAAACTGTTTTTTCCTTGTGCAACTTAAATAGGAAGGAAAATTGCCACATGCTTGCCTTCCCCAACCTGGTTGTCTCTTTCCTCACATACCTTAATGTGCATGGGTCACTAGTTCTATTGCAAATTTAATTCTGAGGCCGGTCTCACTCAATATAAAGTCTGTATCTAAATTATCAATTAATCCTCAGCACTTACCACTGTACCCAGGCAGGAGGAATCAAATATTGGTTAAGTACACAAACATTTAGTTCCTCAACAACCTTCCCTAGATAAAAAGATGTTTCTCAAATCCAAGCCAACGTGTTTCCATTCCATTTTGTTCTGTTTTTCTGTGGAAGAACAACATCTGTTCCCCAACCCATTTATATGGCACATTATATACACTAAGACTATAATTAAGTCACCCACAGCCTTCTCCTCTTTTGGCCAACCAGCATCATTTCCATGATCCCTTCCTCTTAAGCCTGGGTTTCCAACCCTTTAATCATCTCTGCTCTCTTCTGGATCCAAATGTCCCACTTACTTTTAAACAGTGGAGACCCAAATGGAAATCTATCATAATGATGCTGTAAAAGTTTGGCAAATTTCAAAGGAAGCCATCTGTTTGGTTCTTTCTCATTATCTTTGTTGCTTTTTCATTAAGGGATTCTCAGGGAAAAAAACTGTAAAATTTATTTTTAAAATTAATTCAGCAAACTCCCTTCTAGTCTGTATGTGTACAGTTTCTGCGCAAAAATGGATTCATAAATGGAGGGCTTGTGAACTCAATCTTTTTACACAATATTTTAATATATCTTGTATGTACTTTCAGGACTTAAATGCAAAATACTAGTTTGTTTACCCTCCCCCCCCCCATTTTTGTGTATTAATTAAACAATGGCATTGCTTTTGATTAAGCTATTTTCCAAATAAAAACACTTTAACATTCCCAATGCTCTTAATTAGATCTATGTAAGTAATGGTATTACATAGCACTTAGTATATGCCAGAGAAGTGTTTTACATGTAGTTACTTACTTCATCTTCATAATAACCCAGTGATCTAGGTACTACTGTCATTCCCGTTTTTCTGGTAAAGAAAATGAGAGACTGAAAGGCTAACGATTTTTTCAAGACCAGCCCAGCAAGCAAGAGTCAGCTTTGGGATTGAAACACTGGGCATGGCCTGGAGTCTGTTCTTACCATGATGTGCTGCCACATATTTAGGGGTATTGGGGTAAGACCTCCTGGAGGTCTTTTTCTTTGGTAATTTTTTAATATATACAATCAGAAGCTTTCTTCTTGTTTAAAGTTAATTTTCTAATAAAAGTTAAATATCCCTTATCCAAAGCTTGGGTTCAGAATGTTTTAGATTTGGGGATATTTGTGTATACCTAATGATATATCTTGGGAATGAAACCCAAATCTAAACATAAAAATCATTTATGTTTCACATACACCTGATGGTAATTTTATACAATAAATTTAACTGTTGTACATGAGTCAAAGTTTCAGGGTATGAGATTTTCCACTTGCAGCATCATCTTGGCGCTCAAAAACTTTTAGATTTGAGTGTTTTGACTTTTCAGATTAGGAATGCTTAACCTGTACAATAATTATACCTGAGTATTGATGCTGATTTAACTTAAAAAAAAAAAAAAAGACTCATGACGTTCTTTACTGGTACACTCTTTGTCCATTATATAAAATGTTTCATTTACTTTAAAAAAAAATTTTAGTAATAGATGAACATAATACCTTTATTTTTATGTGGTGCTGAGGATCAAACCCAGTGCCTCACACGTGCTATGCAAGTGCTCTAACTGAACCACAGCCCCTTCATTTACTTTTTGATCAGAGAACGTGTATTCTATAGTTGTTATTGGTGAACTTAAGCTTCATATTTTATGTAAAGTTACCTTGCCATTATGAATTACAAATGTAACCTTCGAGAATAAATTTGCCCCAAACACCTGTAGTGTGCGTCTTAGGCTACCCACAAATATACAAGACTGCTTGATCTTCTGTCCCTGAGTATGATCCCTTTCATAATCCGTTTTCCAGAATAGAAAGCCTTATTGTCACACCCAGGTGCTCCACTTCCCTCTCAGAGGACACTTGGGACCTTTCAAGAGAACTGCCTGAATGATCAAACTGGTGGTGGTATATTGATGCCACAGTAAACTTGCTCAGCTTTAGGTGTTTGGATTGTTCTTTAAATGTTTTATTAAAATTTTAGGAAAAATAATTACCTTGCTGAAGAAAAAGTAGTCATATCCCAGCTTATTTTATTTGTATTAATAAATTAAACATAAAATAAACTATTTTAAAACCTTAGGCGCTCCTTATACCTATTTAAGAGACATTTGAGAAAACCCTCAAGTCTGTCTCCATATATATTGTGCTTACCATCTGTGTCTAGGACAGAAACACTTATCCAGAAGCATTTTAAAGAGATTTTAGAAAATACTCAAACCAGTCCCTACTGTTACAAAGGGTTTTCTTTTAAAATTTTTTTTCATACATACACAGTTTTATGGTAGAATCTGCATATATTAGGAAATACTCACCAAGCATCACATAGTTCTTAGTATGCCATGATTTTTAAAAGTCATAGCCAAATCTTACTTTTTACCTCTCAGGAAATGGTACAGGGACAGTAGGGGGAATAGAAGTGAAAACTTGGACTTTTTATTTTATTTTCTGAAATTTCCTTTTAAAACACTATGTGTTTTTTATCTGAGCATTGAGGTTATGGGCCACTTTGCTTTCATACATCTTTGTATTAAGCAGACATAGTATGTAAAGATGCAAAATCATTAAAGTTTAATTGGTCAAGGCATTTTGATTTTCAAAGTGCCAATTTTTATTATTTTTGAATTTTAGCACTGAAAGGGTACAACCTTAAGACAAAGAAATGAATTTAAATGAGATTAAATAATTTGCCTAAGTTCATAGTTGGTTAATGACTACAGCTAGTTAAAAGGTTTTCTATGTATAATGTGTCAGAATATGCTCTACTATCCTGTATATCTAAAAAGAATAAAAAAGTAAAAAAACAACAAAAGAAATGCAGAGGAAAAAAAAATAATTCAGGTCTTCTAACTCCAGCCAGAACTTTTCCCGTGAAGCCACACTACCCTTCTTAGTGTTATTCATATATCTAAAGAAATGTTGTAGTGTGCAACTATAAAAATGTAATATATGCCATAATTTAATTGTGCCATAGAGCCAGGATTTAGAGCATGTAAGGGATGAATATAATGATCTATAGGTCAAATAATTGCAACCAATTATTAAGTACTGGAAATATACTCAGCTCAAATTGAAATGGTACTAAGTTGGAGGAAACTTCACTTTTGATAGAGGATTCCAGATAGAAACAATGATCTCATCTGATCTATATGCTGCCATTCTTTAGGATTGTAACGATACCTTTCTCTAAGCTTCATAAAAACTAATTCTAAATATCTTTCTATAAAAAAAATAGAGACATGTTTTCCCAGGAAAGCATGATACACTGTGTTATGCAGGATTTTGCTGTTATAAAAAAGGAAGCTGGGTATAAAATGGAAAATCATGGAATCCTGGCTTTTTCCTACTAAGATCAGTCTTATTACTATGAAGAGGATGATTCCTATTGCTATTTATAAAAGGCTTAACTCAGCTTTTGGAATCAATGAGCAGAGATACAAGATACTTATTGAATCCTTTGTCTATAGCTTATCAACAAAAATGTTCTGCTTCTTGGGCCCATCCCCAGTCAGTAAGGAAACACTGTCTCAGAGGGGTAATTCTTTTCTGTTTAGAAATAGTGAAGTAGCACAAAGTAGAGTCAGCATTTGCTGAATAAATTAATCAGTATCTTTTACAACTTCCCTTCTCTACTCCAAACATTTAAATTAGTTTTGAAGAATCTGTTACCTCTATCTCTTTCCATTTTATTTTTTGAATTGGAGATACACACTGAGAAAAATGGTTGCTAGATAATTTCAGGTAAATCTTCTGGACAAAAAAAAAAGAAAGAAATGGCTACCTATTGTAACTGCCTAGAAGTTGAGTTTTTGTGATACCATAAATTCTCATTATATCAGCATTATCTCCTTTCTGGAAAAGATTGTTGCATAACCTTTACTAGCATTATTTTTACTTGATGTGCTAGGATAGGATAATAAATTATTTTGATTTTCATGATTTAATATGTAGAAACTAAAAAGTAACTAGTCATACACAAAAGTCTGCATCAAGGATGGGGCTGGTTGGATGGGTTTGGAGAAGAGCCTAGATAAGGGGAGGTCCTGCAGGAGCAATGGGAAGTGAGGCATTTGGAGCCAAGCAAGGAGGCAAGCCCAGAGCAGGCCGACTCACCAGGAAGGGGAGTCAGCACAAAAGGTCAACTTTCTCTTACAGATAAAGGAAACTTCATAAGTCATACCCCTGACAGGATGGAAACAAAGCCCAGGCATGTTAGCAAAAATATAGCATGCCTGTCCTGTGATCTTCTTAGAAAAACCTTTGAGCAAAATTTAAATACTGGAAAAGCTGTATTGGAATAGAAAGAATTTCCAGGCAAGTTAAGGATATTTTTAGATCCCTTGTCACATCTGGGTATCACTAGGGGGTCAGGAGAAATATGTTAGGAGTTTTCATTTGAAAAACAAATGACAGAGAAGTCACTAAAAGAATAATGTGAAGTTAACTTTATCTGCAAAATTTGCTAGCATTTAAAGTAAGAAATAACTCTTCCTACTTCCGTTGGCTCAAATCTTCATAGTTCATCATGGGATATTGAGGAGAAAACTAAAATATAAAAATCTTCAGGAGCATGTGGGGGGAGCCATTAAAATGCATTGGTTGAAGCAGTCCATTAAACATTTTGCAGCCTACTCACTGAAGCTGTGGAAAAATTGGGAACTTCCACTTTTCATTCTATACCGTGGAGAGTTTAAATTATAAGAAGATGCAAAGAAAGAAAATGGCAAATGGAAGGAAAGCCATAACAATTATAGCTAATTTATTGCTATTTCTTGCTTTATAAAAATTCAGGGGAGATCAAACAAAAGGATAGGGATTACAATAAAACTACCATTAATTTATGTACCAAAAGAGGAGAATAAGGGCTGTATGTTTATACTAGGATTGAACCTAGGGGCACTTAACTACTAAGCCACATTCCCAGCCCTTTTAAATTTTTTATATTCAGATAGTGTCTCACTAAATTGCTTAAGGCCTTGCTAAGTTGCTGAGGCTGGCTTTGAATTGAAATCCTCCTGCCTCAGCCTCCCTTACCACTGGGATAATGGCGTGCATCAACATACGTGGCAGGATTTTCTTAAATCCTATACATACAAAGAGAAATACTCACTATCTAGATATTTACTTGCATATTAGAATAAATGTTTGAATAAGCTTAATGGATGTACATATAACAGCATTAAAAAGTTAACTGACCACTCTGAACATGCCCATGTAGAAATGATTTGAAACTATCTCATGGGCATTGGAATTGCTACCATTTAATAAATGCTTTCTGTGATCTGGGTCCTGCTCAAGGCAAGTTACATTTCATTAATTCCTTAGCAGCCCTCACCTAGAAGAGAAAATTGAAGTTGAGAGAGAGCAAGTACCTCTTCCAAGGGCACACAGTAGTAAGTAAAGGAGCCAGTTTAAATCTCTCTGATGCAGAGTCCACTGATTCCACACTCTGTCCCCTTCATCTTAACAAAGAAGGCATCGGTAGTTGAGTGAGGAAGAAAAAGACTTCTGAGGACATGGAAACCAAAGGCAGTACTCCTCCTCGGAGTAGAGCCTAACTGAGAGGATTTAATTGCATAGAAAACACGGAGTGCCTGATAGGAGCACCTGGCATGGTGCTTGACAGGGTGTGAAATGTGTGGTCGTGTTGATGGAAGGCAAAGAGAAAGCAGGCACACTTAGGATGAAGAGAGAAACAACTGGCCAAATAGAAAGATGTTTCTTTGAATAAAGTTTGCAGAGGCCTTTGTGGGATTTTACATTTCCAAGAAATAGAAGGAAGCATATCCAGCTGAGGTGATGCCAGAGTTAGGGTTCTTGCAGGAATGGAAGAGAAACATCCCATTGAGGGTTGGAGACGCGGTCACTAAAAGTTCCCAAAGATAACGCATCTTTATCCCTCTACTCAAATTACGTAAGATGGACAATGCATTTAAAGGTTTAGGATTTGAAAGATTTGAGATTTTTCATTTACATTAATATAAAGGAATTTTCATTTTGTCTTGTCATTTGCTAGTGTTAACCATTAAAGCTGTACTTGGTTTGCCTGGTTTGGTGTTGGGAGAAAGGGATTGCCTAGTTCCTTGGATTTTCTCAAGGGCACTGTAGATTACAGTGGGCTATTCAATACTATAATCTGACTTTTCAGCATTGTCTTGTAATAGGTTTTCTTTCATTCTTATGACACACCAAAGGAATTTCAGGGCACATATGGTGCCCTTGAATATAAAAAAATAGCATGTGAAATACGGAAAATCTTGTCTAAGTATTTGCAAGTTTTTTTTTAGTTTTCGGCGGATACAACATCGTTGTTTGTATGTGGTGCTGAGGATTGAACCTGGGCCACTCGCACGCCAGGCGTGCGCGCTACCGCTTGAACCACACCCCAGCCCTATTTGGAAGTTTTGATCAGATATTTAAATGGAAGCTTCTATACAAATCATAGCTGCAGAAAGAGGCAATCAAGCATTAACACTGAATAGAACAAAAAGCTGTAAGTTTTTAAAACATTTCTTAACTATTTTAACGTATCTGAACCATGGCATAAGCCTGTTTTATCTAAGTTATGACTAGAAAATTAGCCAAGTTTCTCCAGTTTACATTTCAAACATTTCTGGAATGCATCTTTTTGGACCTTTCCTTTGTGTATTGATATATAAGTATATTTTATAAATAAAATTTTCTATCATGATTTTTTACTAATGCAAAAACAAGACATTTTCAAGTTTCCAGAAGTAAAAAGAATCGTAAATTTGCTAACTACATAACAATATAAAGAAAGAGGAAACAACCTAACCATCCAAAGACAACAGGCTTGTGTGTTTCCTATAGGGTTCTCTGCACGTCTCTGGGAGTGGAGAAAGATGATAAGCTTCTATAGGACACCTGTTCAGGCAGCCAAGATCAACACAGGGTCTGTTCTGGTTGCTCCCTGGGACTCATTGCTGCTAAGAAAAACATGTTCTAGGAAGTCCATAGCAAAGGCTCCATAATCTTCAGTCTGTACTTCCCCCAAAGAAAGATAATTTTCTACCCAGCCTGTAGAGTAATAACCCCATCACTAGAAAATCAGGCACAAAGAATAACTCTTTATATTGTAAATAGTAAATAAAATTACTTCAATTTTCCAAACAATCTTTGTGGTTTTGCATATCCAAAGTTCATAGGCAACGACCTAGCAGCAACCTCATACCTCCCAGTTTGGGCTTGGCTCTCAGCTTCCTACTCATTATTATTCCAAGAATGATGCTCTGAGATTTTCATTCTTAAATCTAAAAATACTCATGGATTTTTTTGGTATACATTTTCTATTTTAGACAGAGGCTGAAATAATTCCCAGGTTCCCTATTTATACCTTTTTTATTGGTGCATTATAATTATGTAACAATGGGATTCATTTTTACATATTTGTACACAATATAACAGTGTAAGTTGGTCACTTCCTAGATACCCTTTCTAAATAATTCTTAACTCAGATATTAAGCCACATTTCTAAAAATTATTTAGAAAGTATTAGATTTATCCATTCCTTGTTCAACATTGTTTATCTCTTTCTTGCATCTGTGTTTCATTTAGTAATGAATGTTCATGTTACGGTTTGATATGAGGTGTCCCCTAAACTCTCGTGTTTTAACAATTTGGTCCCCAATGCAGCAAAGTTCAGAGATGAAGCATTTGGGGAGTGATTGGATCATGAAGGCTCTAATCATGTCAGTGGATTAATCCATTAAAAGCTCAATGGATTACTGGGAGGTGGTAGAAACTGTAGGCAGATGGAGCATGGTTGGAGAAAGTAGGCCACTAGGGCTGTGCCCTTATTTTGTCCTTGGCCCCTTTTTCTCCCTCTCTCTGTTCCCTGGCTGCCATGAGTTGACAGCTTTCTTCTGCCAGGCTAGTCCACAATGATGTTCTGCCACACTTCAGGCCCAAAGCAATGGAGCAGGCCAATTGTAGTCTAAAATCTCTGAAACCATGAGCCCAAATCAATATTTCCTCCTCTAAGTTGTTGGTGTCAGATACTTTGATCACAGCAACATAAAACTAATACAGTGACAAGTGATTTTGTTTGTACATCTAAAAAAATAGAGGTTGGTTAGTTTGTACATAATATATATTGTCAGTGCATTAGAACTAGTGTTTTATGAAATACAACTAGAAAAACAATGACAAAATATACTTCATTTATGTTGACTAAAAGTGTTGAATTTTCTTAAGCCAGATTTGATTTCCTTATTAAGCTCAAACTTTCTTGTGACTAAAGAATCCCCATAAATTTTGGTTCAAATGGACCACAAAGAATTACTGAAAATGTGTTATTTTACTACATTGACATTCATATTTTTTCTTGTCTTCTTGAACTGCTGAGTTACAGAAAAGTAAACAAATTGTTTTACCTATTATTTTCCTAAGATATTAAAAATAAAAACTCCTCGAATAAGATAAGTAAAACTGTATGTTTATTAGTATCCCCTCTATCCAATTACCCTGTAATAGGTAGTTTGAATCATATGTATATAGGACAAGAAGATAAGCTTCCTTTCCTTGTGAACCAACATGGACTTCGTAGTCAAATTCACTTTTACTAACTTTAAAGAAAATGAGATTTGGATAAGACCAAATGCTCAAGTAAGGTATGAAGCCAGAACCCTAGGTCAAAATAACACATTTGAAAATCCATCCACCTCCCTGCTCAGGTGCTGGGGATGGAACTCGGGGCCTCTCACATGTTAGGCAAACACTCTACCAAACTGCACCCCCAGCCCGGGCAACACTATTTTAAAATAAGACTTCCAAAATAAGTACTGTTCATTTATAACTGGTAATTTCCATCTCTTTCTTCCTGGTTATTTGCACTTGCAATTTATTGCGAGGACTTCTGACCACAATGAATTCTATTCTGGAAATATAGGGTTAAATTTAAATGATAAATCTCTTTGGAGACAGATCACATTAGATTTTGATGGGTTTGGAAAATGGATACAACAGTCTTCACCTTCATATCCTGGAGTAACCCTGGAATTCCCACAGGGGAACTTGAAATAAGAGTTGATTCCAGTCTCTACAGTGAACATATGGATGTACAAACAGCTTCTAAGTCTTTTGATGTTCATTAAGAGGAAGGAGTGGGGAGCTGTTTCCTGGAGGAGTATGGGGCACTAGGGAGCATTAAAGAAAGAAACAATGGCAAAGGAAATGTTAGTCCTTTGCACTCAATATGTTTTTGTGAACAATGAATTTCATGAGTTTTGGGTCCCTGAATAGAAATGTTACAGATTCCGATCCTTTTCCCACCAGTGCTTTGGGGACCATAGCCTCTGTACTTTAGGTTTACATTTGAAAACAACCGGCATCCTGTATGCATTCCCTACTTACCTAATAAAAATCATGTCGTGACTATAAACCCGAAAAGCCTTTTGCAACATTTGTAGCTGGAAGTTCTGTTAAAAGGCATGATTATATGAAGTCTCATTCTTTCTACCTTCCAATTCTCCACATTATTTTCCTCATTCTTAGGAATAACGAAATGCTAGACAAACAAGAAAATGGCAACCTTTCATAATTACATCATGGAGAAATAACCTCCATCACTTTCAACATATGCCCTTTCAGTTATATCAATGAGGATATACCGTTTTCATTTTCAAAATAAAGAGTTTTCTAAGTTATAACAAATGGGATAGATCTGTTTATTAGCAATTATTCAAAAGATTTGTAATATCGAGTTTACTTCCTGAAAAACTATTTCTATGCGTTAGGATCAAAAAAATAAAAATCAGTATAGTTTAGCAAAAATATTCTAATAATTTTGGAATGGCTTTTGGCCAGGTGTGGTGGTGTACACCTGTAATCCCAGTGGCTTGGGAGGCTGAGGTAGGAGGTTCATGAGTTCAAAGCCAGCCCCAGCAACTTAGGGTCTTACTAAGTTTCTTAGGGCCTCCCTGTCTCAAAAAAAATATTGTGTGTGTGTACTGTGACAGGAGTGTTCTGGGAATGTGGCTCAATGGTTAAGTCCCCTTGGGTTTAATCACTGGTACCAAAAATAAAATGACTTTTGTATGACTCAAGACATTTCATGTATATTATCAATCATTTATCATTCAAATCTGAATTCTAAAATTATGAAAGAAATTGTAGTACTCTAGATAATGGAGTTCTCTAAAATTCACATATGAAGTATTCAACTGATAAGTGGTCAGTCAGTAGAATACACACTTAGTTCATTAAGATTTTTAATACTGGACTGGGGATGTGGCTCAAGCAGTAGTGCACTCGCCTTGCATGTGCAGGGCGCTGGGTTTGATCCTCAGCACCACATACAAATAAAATAAAGGTGTTGTGTCCACTGAAAACTAAAAAGTAAATATAAAAAAATCTCTTTAAAAATATTTTTAATACTGATTTTGGTTGAAAGAAAGTAATAATGTAGCAATTATCTAATACCTATAATTTCCAAAAAAAACTGTTAAACAAAAAGTACAAGCCATGGGCCCTACAACAGAAAGGGAATGGCTTCTCATCCCTGTCATGTGTCTGAAGAGGTCCCTCAGGAGAATTATGCCATGCCCAACCTCCACTGTTACCCTCAATTAATTAAAGCATTCAGGAGTGAGTTAAATTTCAAATGTAATGGAATTTGACTTAGTGCTTCCTGTTCCCCGCCTATGTTTGAATTTATGCATCATGTTTCTAATTTTCCCCTTTCCTAATCATCAATCTCTTAAGAGAAACCACATGTGGGCAGAAAAAAAAAAAGCTTTTCTTAATTATTAGGCGTTCAGAGTAGCATGTGCTTGGCACTTCAAAATTATTTAAATTTATATCTCACAATTGCCCTCAAAAATCTCATCTTCCCTTTGTTCCTGGGCACATGGCTTCTCTGTTCTAGATGACTTTTCCCTGCTTTGCATGTGGCTAGTATAGTCATGTGATTAAGCTCTCACCAATAGCATGAGGGGAAGAGCCAAAGCTCTTGGGTGTGAGATTTAAGGAAAATGGCTCACCTGAACTTCCTTTTTTATCTTTCTTACAGGCTGCATTTGCTGCTACTCAACCTTATCCTTGTCAGTGTGGAAAATGTCCTTGGAACTCACAAAGCAACTAGATTGAAGGAAACTGTGCTTCTAAATGACTTACAGGAGTGGAGCCATCCCTCCATTTTGGAATGCCCACCTCAAAATAGTTATGTGAAGACAAACAAATCTTGGTCTAAAATAAACACCCCACCCCTTTAATGTTTTAGTATGGCAGATCTTTCAATCATATACTATACAATTAAGAATTATTGACTTTATTTTACAAGTTAGGAAAAGTAAGATTTGTGGGGGTAAATCACTAACAGTAGGGTTTTTCCAGACTCCTACTTGCTCCGCTACAGAAACATAGGGAACCCTCTAGAAGGGGGAACAGAACAAAATAGAGTGCACCTAGGACTGGAGAATACTCAGCTACTACATGATCTAAGTCTCTTGAATATCTCCATTTCTGGATCCCAAAGGAGCATCTTTTTGTCTAGCAGTTCTCCTCAAAGTTAGTTTTCCCAGAACAACCTGTTCTCAGTGTAAGAAGTTCAAAAAGAGCCATGAGGTTATATGTTACATGGCATTCCCCAGCTTATCTCAACACCTCTGATGAGCAGCAGTGGAAGGAAGGACTCCTTCCACACAAGTTCCTCATCAGTTCCTATCTCTTAGGGACTGTATTCTTCTCTAAAAAAAAAATATTGTTGTACAAAGCCCCAGTAACTATAATTGCCACCAATCTTATGTTCTGCTGATCAAATTGCACAGCTATAAAGAATCTTCACAAAATAAGTGCCTAGGCTTCCTTGATAAGTCAGTAAGGCAAAAACCTTGAAAGTAAATCGAGACAAATGGGAAACCAGCTGGAAGAAGTCAAACAGGCAAAGCAGGTGGATTGGCTTGTGTTTGGGAAGATGAAGCACAGCATGAGGCATTGCACATTGACACAAAAGCAAGGTCTATAACCTTTGTCAGGCTTTGAACTGAGCTAAATGCATGACTTATTTAAGAAGAGATAGTAGCTGGGAACTGGTTGAACTAAGTGTCAGGACCAAGTCTGAAGATGTTTTCTTATAACTGAGCCTGTTTTTATGTGCTGTGAGGATTGCAAAACAGTGGCAGATGGTCCTGCAACTAAGTGTGATTCTAAGTAATGTGAGGGCTACGTGATTGACTGTGTCCCCAGAGTAGTAGAAAAGGGAAATTCTTGTAAAAAAAAAAAAATGCCTTATGTTGCTATAAAATAGGCAAAGGGTGAATATATCTTCAATAAACAATTTCTTACTGGGACCCACCAAAAAAAAAAATCCCTCACTGGTCCAAATAGCCCTGAATCACTATAATAAACATTTGTGGACAATCAAAAACTGAACCAAAGCACTACCTGGAATACATCCATAGATGAAAAGATCTTGTAATTCTTGTTTCCCAAAACTCTGCCTTTGTGTTGTGGAGGTAGATTTAGATTTGGCCAATTTCATTTTGGTAGTTTCATTAGGCCAGATGTAATCAATGCTTGGCTTTGGCTTTTTGATTTTGGACCTCTGAGAATGGTTCAGAAATTGTAGTTGAGGGGTATTCACCCACAAGTGCCAATCACATCTTCCTAAAGGCCAAGACAGCCTCTTCCCATTTCTCACACAATAAAGACAAACTAACAGACCACCCAAAACTATAATTTTCACAGAGAACTTTTACATCCAAATGCAGGATGAATAGAATTAAATTGAAAAATGCAATGGAAACTCACAACTGCCAAATCCTTACACGAGAGCAAGCTGCCCAGTTCAAAGAAAGGAATCCTCAAACCATTTTTTTCCCCTCAGATTCAAACACCAGAACTACAGCAGCAAGAAAAGAGCCATCTATGTCCTGCACAGGTGTACTCATGGCATGAAGTGGTCAGAGAGCCTTCGATGCCAAGCCTTTCTTCACATACCCTCTGTCTGGCTCATTAATACATTTTATTTCTATATGTGTTATAGAGACATTTTTATAAGATTCTCAAAAGTGGGGAGAAATGTGGAAGAACTTGTAAAGTTGTAGAATTGGGCAAATAAAAATACAGGATGCCCTATTCAATTTGAATTTCAAATAAACTAGAATTATGCATGTAAGTATATCCCTAATATTAAAAAGGAACTAAAATTTTTAGTACATGTCCCAAGTACTTTTAAAACATATGTATGCTAAAGTATGTTTTACTACTCTGAGATTCAAATTTTGCCTGTATAGCTTTTACTTAATCTGACAAGTTAAGGGGGAGAAAAGAGCATTAGCACATTGTATAATGGAGATACAAGAAGCTTTTGCAATGATGCTAACTTGAAAGTTATAAATCAACATTTACTAAATCTGTTCATAATATCACAGCCTGAGAAGTATATCTAAATCATTTCTATACAGACAGCATCATTAACAAAGATGAATGCCTCTTACAATCTCAAAAGTGGGCAAGAATATATATTTGTTGGCCTGCCTGCTAGCTGACTTATAGCTAGTTTCTAAAAGACATCGAATGTCGTGAAGAGAAATTCATATATCCATCAGTTGACATGTTTCATTAAGAATAAATATAGGAGGGACTGGGCATAGCTCAGGGATAGAGCACTTGCCTAATGTGAGTAGGATCCTGGCCTGATCCCTAGCACTGGGCGGGGGTGAGAGTGGGGGAAAGGAATGAATAAAGGAGAAAAAAGCAGAACACAAGTGGAATGATATTTTAGAACATGAGTGATTACTACCTCAGGAACATAAAAAAAGCATTTTTCACAGTGCCTAAGATACTTAATGGCAACAAAAGAATCTTAACTCCATGAAATAAGAGCCAGAAATCATAAGGATAAATTTAGAAGCTCAGTAGGTAAAGATAAATGTCAAGAAATTATGGAGAGTATTAGCATCTTTATTGGAGTCAGTAAAGGAATTAAGTGTCTAACACTGAATCAGTTTAAATTAGATGCTGTCAGAATTCATAAGTCACATATAGAAAGATGATAACCAGAAAGGACAGAGAGCCATGCAAGTTTCAAGAAAAATGTAAGCAAATCCAAATTAATAAAAGGAAAAAAGTTTGTATCAGATTTGCCTTCTGCAATGATAAATGCCAGGAAAGAGAATGGAGAAATATCTGCAACATTAAAGAAAAATCTGATCGCTCAAAATTCCCATTTTTCCCAAATTATCTTCATTGTATAAAGAAGTGAAAAAGATATTGGAAAGATTCAGAAAACATATCACTCGTGTGCATTTCTAGAAAGAAAATATGATTGAGACATTCAACATGTGCTTAAGAAATTTATCAAGTTATGAAGGTTCAAGATGACTAAAAATGTGCCCAGGTCTCACCACCTCCTTCACATAGAGGAACCAAATTTTGCAGGTATGTAAATTTATTTAAGGTGAGTACAGTGGGAAAACATTGGAAATTAGGAAGACAGAATGGACCTTGGATGACAGGATAGAAACAAAATACCCTGAAACAGCCAATGCCCCTCCACTGCTGGGAGGAATGCCTTTTCAAGGGTAAATGGGTCCCTGAAAACCCCATTAGCATGGGCACTTGCAATCCTAGCTAATGGAAGTTTTCACAGTACTCACAGGCTTGTATATAGTTAGTTAAGCAACCTGAAATCTGCTCAGCAGCCAGGCTTTGGAAAAGAATCTCATTATCTTCCAGGAAAAGTCTTTGCTGTGTTCCTAGGAAGTAAGCTATTGTTGAATTACAGTTGCTCTAAGTGGTTAGAAACCCCTGCATATTGCTATCTCTGGACTCCAAATATATCACATGGTACTGGCTCAGTGGGCTGGTTAACTCATGAACCAAACCTAACTCAATAGAGTGATTGGAACCCAAGCCCACTGGGTGTTCTGAATTATAGGGGACAGGTGTTATGAAAGAGGGAAAAATAAGGTTATGTGATCTCAAGAAACAGGACATTAGAGCATTTGTCTTCCGAGACCAAAGGTGACACCAACCATGAGTGAACTCATGCCAGTATCAGAACTCAAAGTAGCACCCACTTGGTTCCAGCTGTTCCTCCTCCTGTACCATGGCTCAGGCCCTGGTTATTGACTGGACTGGGAGGATTCCCATTGCTACCCCATCCATGGAGGCAAGCTGAGGGGCCCTTAAGCAATACCCTGGCTCTAACTGAACACTTTGTCCCCAGGCATGCTCACCCAAAAGGGAAGAGAGGAACTTTGCCATGGCTCTGGATGCTGCCCTGTTCCCAGGCACATGGGGAGAAAATCTGTGACCCCAGTCACCACTCTACCCCCAGGTGTGCACTGTCAGTGCAGCAGCAGAGAGGAACACTGCAGTTCCTCCTGCTGCCCAGACTTGCACTGCATCTGACCAGGCATTATCAGAACTGGGTCTGAGGACCACAGATGGGGTGCTGTGGTTTCTGCCACACCTCTCCCCATGCAGCTTCTGGGCCTGCCCTATGGCATGGTCAGAGATTAGAAGCTTAAAATCCCTCATCTCTGCTGGGGCTGCCAGTGCCTGTGCCTCTTGCCAGTAGCAGAATTAGCATCATTAGTGCCCAAGGGAACTTCCAATTGGGGTTCCTTTCCATTGCAAAAGTAGCCACACAGTGAGAACCCTACTGTTATCTGTGTCACAGCTGACTGAGCCATTGCAGTGTTCATACTCTTGCAATCCTGCCAAGATAGTGGGTTCCTCCAGTTCTGCTGTGATACCCACTGGTCCCAAAATCATTAATTCCAACTGAAGAAGCTATAAGGAAGTTAAATTACTGTGCCTAGTTGGAAACAAAACCAACTTTTCCTAACAACACCCTAAGACATCTTTGTGAGAAAGCCACTTAAGAAAGCCACCCTATTAAAGTGGTAGAGGCTCAACAGAGGCACAAATTGACATAGCAACACAGAAAAAATTTTAATGCCCACAAAATGACAACCTTATTATGAAGAAATCTGATAAAGAAAATACTTATTGTAGGAAAGTTCAATGAGATCCAAGAAAATACAGATATGTAGTTAAGTGAAATTAGGAAGACAATGTGGTATATAAATAAGAAATTGAACAAAGATAGAAATTTTTAAGTACCAAAAAGAAATCTTGGAAATGAAGAGCTCAGTAAGTCCAATGAAAGATACAATTGAAATACTAAACAGACTAGATCAAGTAGAAGATAGAATATCTCAAATTGAAAGCAGATCTTTTGAAATATCTTAATCATTAAAAAAAAGTGTGTGGGGGGATTTAAAAAAATGAGACCTTGGAACACTATTAAATGAGAAAATATCTGCATTTTTTTGAGTGCCCAAAGAAAAAGTGGGGGAAAAGTCAAGGGCATAGAAAACATATTCAATGAAAACAATAACAGAAAACTTCTCTAACCTGAGAAATGATATGGACATCCATATACAGGAGGCTTATAGAACCCAAAATAGACATGATCAGAAAAGAACTTCCACAGCATATTAAAGTCAAACTCTCAAAAGTGCAAGACAAAGAAAATTTCAAAATCTGTAGGGGGGAAGCTCTGAGTCACATTTAAGTTATCTCCATTAGACTAATAGCAGGTTTCTCCACAGAAACCTTAAATACAGGAAGGAATAGAATTTGTCATGTTCCAAATCCTGTAATAAAACAATGAGGAGCCAGTCTGAATGATTCATATTCTCCTTCTCTGAGCTGGAAAGGCTTTGACCATTACTACATCTCATAATGACTTGGATACTGCCCCAGTCCTGGAAGTTTGAGGACACGTCTTCAGACATAGGAGTGTTGCCCCATGGAGTCAACTGAGCTCACCTGTTCCTTTGTGATATTACCTTTTTGCCCTGTTTGGGACAGAATGTTCGTGGAAATGCCCTTTGTGTGTCCCCTTCTCTTGCCCACCTTTGGGTGTGGCCTTCCTGACAGCAGACATCAGGAAGCTAGACTCAACCCCCTGAAACCTGACCCCTTGCCTCATTTGAAAGGCTTCTCAAATAAAAGGGGTCAGCAAGCGCTCGCTAGCTCTCTCTCTTTCTGTGGACCCTTAAGGTCAGAGGAGCTGTCACAGGACCCCAAAGAAAAAGGTATCTCTGTCTCTTGTATGGTTATTTCATGTAGCTCAGTTCCCCTGAGTGTTTTATTTGTGAGGCACACGACAATAAAATAACTGCCAACCAAGAATATTATACCAACAATGTGTACTATTTAGAAATGAGAAATGAAGACCAGCAAAGATAGGGAATTCATGACCAACCACCAGACCAGATTTACAATAGATGCATGTGAAAGTATAAATCGCCTAAAAGGGTAGATACACAATAGGAAAAAAAAAAATCAAACATTATCAATAGAGTAAGCCATCAAACCACAAAGATGAACAAGAGGAAGAGAATATACAAAAAATTACAAGAAAACCAACAATATGTCAGGAACAAGTCCTTAACTCTCAATAATAACCTAATATAAATGAATCAAATTCTGTAGTTCATGGATACCTAGAAGCTGAATAGATTTAAAAAACAAACAAAAAAAACCAAAACCAAGAATAATAAGCTCAATATTGCTGCCTATAAGAAACACATTTCACCAGGAAAGACACCCAAACTGAAAGTTATAGGGTGAAAAATGATATTCTAAGTAACAAAAACTTATATCCAGCAGGAGTAGCTATACTCAAATCTGACAAAATAGACTTTAGGACAGAAATCATAAGACAAATAAGTTCACTATGTAATTATCAATGGATCATTTCAACAAGAAGATATAATGATTACCAGTCTATATGCACCTATTGTCAAACACCCAATTTTATAAAATACACAATATTAGACTTAACTGAAGAGGTTCCAATACAATAAGAGTGGGGAACTTCAACACCCCACTTTTAACAATAAACCCACTATCCCTGTGCAAAAAATCAACAAAGAAAACATTGGAATTAAGCTATCCTATAAATCAAATGGATTTAATAGTCATTTGCAGAATATTTTATCAAGAATGAATATCATTCTTATCAGCTCATGGAACTTTCCTAAAATAGACCATATATTAGGCCATGAAACGAGTTTTAATAAATTATAAAAAAAACTGAAACCATGTTCTGTATCTTTACTGATGACAGTGGGATAAAATTAAAAGTTAACAAATGAAATTTTGGAAAGTACATGGAGACTGAATAAGACTTTTGAACTAACAGTCAAATAAATCAAAAGGGCAATTTAAAACTTTTTCATGGAAATTAACATAGAAAAACAGGATACCAAAACTGTGGGATACAAAAAAAGCAGTACTTAGTACTTAAGAGGGAAGTTATAGCAGTAAGTACCTAAGTTTAAAAAAAATAGAAATATTTAAGATAAACAACCCAATGATACATCTCAAAGTCTTACAAAAACAAGAATAAGCCAAACGCAAAATTAGAATAAAAAAGAGATCAGAGACAATATCAATGAAATACAAAAGATAATGAAACAGTCAACTCTTCGAAAAGATAAGCAAAACTGACAAACATTTAGTAAGACTTACCAAGAAAAAAAAAAAGCCAAACAAATTAGAGATGAAAAGGGAGACTACAACTGTGCCACAGAATTACAAGGGATCACCAAGTCTTATTATGAAAAACCACTTGTGAACAAATTGAAAACCTAAGAAATGGATAATTTTCTGCACATATATGATCTACAGAATTAAATCACGGGGACATAAAAACCTGAATAAACTAATAACAGACTGAATCAACAATGAAGCCTCCCGAACCAAAGAAACCAGATGGCTTCACTTCTGAATTTATCAAACTTTTATAGAACTTGTGTCAATTCTCAAATTATTCCAAAATATTTCCAAAGAATTGAAAGAAAGAGAATCTTTCCAAACTCATTCTATGAAGTCAGCATTACCTTGTTACCTAAACCAGACAAGCACACAAGGGGGGGAGGGGGGGGGACCTAACCAATTATCCCTAATGAAGATACATGTGAAAATCTTGAATACTACCAAATTGATCAAAGAGATCATTCACCATGATCAAGTTGGTTTCATCCCAGGGATGCAAGGATGGTTTAACATATGCAAATCAATACATGTAACACATCACATCAACAGAATGAAGGATTAAGATAAATCACATAATCGCCTCAACAGACACAAAAAGCATTTGATAAAATCCCACATCCCTTCATGATAAAAGCCTTAAACAAATTAGGTATAAAAGGTTCATACAACATAATAAAGGCTATCTATGAAAAACCCAGAACTATATTACACTGAAAAGCTAATCTTTCTTCTAAGATCAAGAAGACGACAAGGGTGTCTACTCTTTCCACCCTTATTCAATATAGCACTAGAAGTTTTAGCAATTAGCAAGAGAAAGAAATAAAAGACATAAAATTAGGAAAGAAGAAAATCAAATTATCCTGATTTGCAGATATTATTCTACATCTAGAGAAATCCAAACACTTCACCAAAAAATAAATTAGAACTGATAAATTCTGTAAATTGCATGTTACAAAATTGAAAAAAAGCAGTAGCTCTCCTATATACAAATGGCGAATTTTCTGAAAAAAATGAAAACAACCCCATATACAATAGCTACCAAAACATAAAATACCTAAGAAAACAACTTAATTGAAGTGAAAGACCTCTATAATCTCTATAATAAAATTACAATACACTGAAGAAATTGAAGACTTGAAGACATACACACACATACACACACACATGCGCATAACTGTTCATGAAAAGACCCCCCCACCCCCACTTTCATGGATTATTGTTAAAATGTTCATAGTACCCAGAGTGATCTACATATTCCGTGCAATCTCCATCAAAATATTAATGGCATTCTTCATGAAACTAGAAAAAACAATCCTAAAATTCATGTGGAAGTGCAATGGTCCCCCAAATAGCCAAAGTCATCTTCAAGGGGAAAAACAAATCAACCCCAAGCTGTGGACATCACAATACTTGACTTCAAGACGTACTACAGTGCCATAGTAACCAGAACAGCATGGCACTAGCATTAAAATGAACATGAAGACCAATGGAACCAAATAGACATCCCAGAAATAAACTCATACATCTATAGCCAACTGATTCTCTACAGAGGTGCCAAAAACATTCAATAAACGACAGCCTTTATAAGAAATGGTGCTGTGAACCCTGGATATCCATATGGAAACGATCGAAACTTGTTCCCTTCTATTCTCTATGACAGTCAAGTCAAAATAGATCAAAGGCCTAAATTTAAGACCAGAAACTCAAACTACCAGAAGAAATCATGGGGGGAAGCACTTTGAGACACTGGTGAAAGCATTGATTTTCTGTGTAGGAAGTCTAAAATCACTTATAACAAAAGGAAAAAAAATTGACAAATAGGATGACATCAAATTAAAAATCTTCTGTACAGAAAAGGCAACAATAGCAGAATGAAGAGAAAACAAAGAATGAGGGAAAATATTTGACAATTATTTATCTGATGAAGGGTTAATAACCAGATTATATAAGGAACTCAAACTAAAACACAAGTAATCCAATAAAAGATGGGCAAATGACTGAATAGCCACTTCTCAGAAGAAGATATACAAATGCCCAAAAAATATATTTCAAAATACTAGTATCATTAGCTATTGGGAAAATACAAATCAAAATTACAATGAGATACCATCTTACCCCTGTAGAATGGCTATGATAAAAACATTTCTGGCAAGGATGTGGAGAGAAAGGAAATCCTATGCACTGTTGATGGGAATGCAAATTAGCATGGTCATTATGGAGAATAGTGTGGAGGGTCCTCAAAAAATTAAAATAAGATCTACCATATTATCCAGCTATTTCACTTGTGGGTAATATGAAATCAGGATGCCAAAGAGATGTCTGTCTGCATGCCTATGTTTCTTTCAGCACTGTTTATAATAGTTAAAAGATGGAATCTGCACTGTGTTCATCATGGATAATTTTACACATATATACACACAGTGGAATATTATTCAGCCTTAGAGGATAATGAAATCCTGCTATTTGCAGCAAAATGGATAGAACTGGACATATTAAGTGAAATAAGCCAGAAGGAAAAAATACTACATGTTCTCTCATACATGATGGGAAAAAGTCAACCTGAATATAGACTAGGATGACAGGGTGTGGTGGCACACCTCTGTAATTCCAGCAACTCAGGAGGCTGAGATAGGAAGATTGAATGTTCAGGGCTAGCCTCAGCAATTTAGTGACGCCGTAAGCAACTTAGCAAGACTCTGTCTCAAAAATAAAATAAAAATGACTGGTGATGTGGCTCAGTGATAAAGCACTCCTGGGTTAAATTCCTGATACCCTCCCTGCAAATAGGTTGGGATGAAAGTTGGGAAGGGAAAAGAGTGGATAAAGGGAGGTTGGATCTGATGGATGCATTCTGTACATGTGTGGAAATATCACACTGAACCCCATCAATATATACAATTAATACATGCCAATCAAATCAAATAAATAATTCAAAACAAGGTAACTCCTAGAGGAAAAGCCATGCTGTTTCCCTTAATCATGGGAGGAACACCAGAGCTCAGGATGGCTGAGCATTGTGGTCCCTGGCAGTGTTTGTCCAATGAGGATGCACATGGGAATAACTGGGAGGTGGGATATTTTAAAAATCACCAAGATTAGGTCCCATTTCAGATTCATTAAACCCAAAATTCAGGCCAGCAGAGGATGGTGAGGGGGCATTGGAAGTTTCAAAGGCTCTGCAGCTGATTTTACTGTGTGGCCTGGGTTAACACCCATCACCTAGGTACACAGCATGAAATCAGGTATATTTTTGAACTCCCACTTGGAGGACAAGACATGATTGCACACAAATGGCTCAATCTGGAATACCTCTCATATATGTCATTAGCATAAAATTAGAAAATGTGTCATCCACCAGAGGGGAGTTACACAATCATCCACCAGAGGGGAGTTACACAATTTGTACCATAACACAATATTTTCAGTCTTTTCTGGGAATGGCAGCATGCATGAAGTGTTATGATTTCTCCATCAACAGAAATAAGGATTTTGTAGTTAAGTCAGCCCATCTCTCCACCCCACCCCACCCCCCAAAAAAATCAATTCTATGTAATTCTAAGCATAATTCTACAGAGAGCAGTGGCTCATTTGGCGATCTTAAAAGGGACCTCTGAAACCTGGCCCCTACCCCTTTGTTCTGTCTGAGCCAATCAGTCTGCTCTCCTGTAAGGAGCCAGGCCAGAACAATTGGCTAAGGACCTAAAGGGTCCCAGCTTAGCAGCTCACCCTTGCATCCACCTAGTTTAGCTTGTGGCTCACTGTTTGCCCACTGCAGCCTTTTCACCTTCACTGCCCTTACTTGACAGCTCCAGCTAACAGCCAATCCGCACAGCAGTGTAAATTTGTATTCTCTCTACCAACCTTACACGTTTTAGTCCTGCATTATTTATTACTTTGCATGTATTTGCCCTAGATAAACTTTAATTTCCTGTGAGTGGTGAAGGCAGAGATGTGGAAAGAATATTTAACAATGTACAGAAATGTTCATGCTCTGGTGTTAAAGAGTAGGCCACTCAATTGAATATATAATATTGACTTGATTAAAGAAAATTGTACTTGGCAAAGACAGGAAAAATAAAGCAAAGAGTTGGCAATGGCAACCTCTTGGCAGTCAGATTATGAGGGACTTTCATGTTTTTTTTTAATACTTTCCTCTAAGTAATATTTATTACTTCTACAGTAAATCACAATGTGTTCTGTATTTTTAAAACTTTTGATAAAAGTGGCTATATAACAAACTTTTCAGAAAGCACATATAAAGTGTGCCAATATATAGAAATTTTTATTATTTAGTAAATGGCAAATTTGCCAAAATCATTTATTAAGGAAATACAAATTAAAACCAAAATCAAATATAACTACAGAGTCTAGAGCATAACTCAAATTTGAAAGTCTGACAACACCCAATTAAGGTCAGAATATGTATCTATATTCAATATGTATCTATTATTCCAATGCCTAAAATATCACAAAAAAATGGAAATAACACACCTAACACTATAAAACTGTTTGAAAATGATTGTGTAACTTCAGAACATATTTTAGACCCACCAAAAGTTGAGTTTTGAGGGAATTTAAAATTACAGATTAAAAGCTTAAAATATTGAGACAAACATGTCACATATCAATAATTTTGTGGTACATATTTTTTCTGTATACTGTTCCAAATTTCAGCATATATTATATCAGAAGAAAAAACAAATTTTAATCTAACGATTTGTTTCTGGAAACTCATTGTTTTATGAACCAGTGACTCTTACTGCTGATTTATGAATGACCTGGATTTTTCAGGCAATAACTTTACTTGATATATTCTGAATATTTTTTGTTTAATGACTGTTCAAGTTAGTATCCCATCTAGTAGATCTATTCAAAATGAGGTATGAACCTCTAACAGTCCCTAGAGTCACATTATTTTCATAATAGCCATAAAACATCATTTGCCTTTTTCATTATGTTACACTGTTGATCCAAGAGCCATAGTAGGTAAAACTGTTAGTGCCTTAGCATGAATAGAGGCGCTGCCAAACTGTACTAGTTGATTCTGTATTATTGGTTACTACATCTTCACTGTTAAAAAAAAAAAAAAGTTAAAAATTAACTCCAAAAATGAAAAATTTCAGGATAAAGGGGAAAGTCAGAGGTTTTCAAGATGGCAGAATAGAGGAGGTTGCTTTCCTGGCTGCTTCATGAAGTGAAAGCAAGAAAGCATATAGGCAGCTTCTCAGCAAGGTGGGTAAATTAAAAAAAAAAAAAAAATGTGTGTGTGTGGGGGGGGGGAGGGGCTTTACTGGAATTTAAAACTGAACACTCAAAGCAGATCAGGGATACAGGAGGTTGGATACAATAAGGAAGAAATCCCCAGTTGCACAGCCACTGCTGCTGCTGGGCCAGAAGCACCAGCCAGAGTGGTTCCTCTCTGAGCAAAGTGCAGGGTTAAAAGAATTAAAGGAACCTAAATTTTTAGGACTTGAGGCATGTCTGGGTACAGAGCATTTAGAGATCAAGGACATTGCCCGACTAAATGAAAATTTCCTTGTGCTGGAAAGAAGCTGCCATCTCTGTGTGTGTGGCAAGCAGAGGAAAAAGGAAGGAACCATTCTGTAGCCACGGCACAGGGCAGCAGCTGAGGGAGCCAATTCCTGGCAAACTTGAGTTTGGCCTCAAATACAAGTTCAGTAAACACATACTACACACCATAGAGCATGCTTAAGTGGCCAGGAGGAAAATCAAACATGGAGGGAGGTTTACACAGGGCACAACTGGTCATGGAAAACCACTGAGCCCTCCCTCACCCCTCCAATCTGGCTGCTTGCAGACCGAGAGAGATGCATCTGGCCAGAAATTCAGAAGGGCAGGGTAGGAGAGATCAAGTTTGGAGACTGAACCGAAGACCAGGAAATGTGGGGGCCACAGGTGACATAGGGGACTAAGAATTGGCTCCTCTACCACACGAGTGGAACCAAGGGGAGATTTAAAACTGAACATTCAAAGCAGATCAGGGATACAGGAGGTTGAATATAATAGTTCCAGCATGAACTAGCAGTTACTGTGCCCTGGCAGTGCACTGATTTAAAAATCTACAGACTATTGACATTCAAAGAGCCTGGAGCCCACCTTAGCCTAAACCCTGTCTCCAAGAATTCCACCAATAGGATAACCTCTCTCACTCCAGCAATCCAGAGGGTGGATTATCAGACCCCACCTAAAATTGCTAAGAAGAAAGCTGAGAATCTTTTGAACTCCAACAGAAAGAATTCTTTAATTTTTCATTGAGATGTTTTTTTCCCTTACTCCTTTTAATTGTGACCTTAATGGTACATGGACATTTATACGTACTCATAATTAAGGTTTTTTCCTAATTTCTAGCATTTTTTGAAGCCAGTTATTTTTCTTAGATCAGTTTTTTTAAAAAAAATATTTTTAGTTGTAAATGGATACAATTTTATTTATTTATTTATTTATTTATTTATTTATTTATTTATTTATTTATTTAATGTGATGCTGAGAATTGAATCCAGTGCCTCATGCATGCTGCTAGGCAAGTGCTTTACCACTGAACCCCAACCCCAACCCATGGATTAGTTTTTTGAGGACTGGGATGTTTGATTAGTATATTTTAGTTTTGTTTTTGTATTTTTATTTTTAAATTTCTAAAATTATTACTTTATACATATTTTCTCTTATCTATTTCTTTTGATTCTCATTCTCTCTTTTCTTCTGCTAACAATCTCTATTGTGCCCTTTCACTCTTCCTTTAATCTTTTATCTTTTTTCCTCCTTCCTCACAATCATCACGTATCACTTCTGTTCTCTCCCTGTCCACCATTTGAAATTGTAAACCCTTTTGCAAACTTGTTTTATTGTATATAATAACTGATCACATCATTTCTGTTTATTTTGATAATTAACACTCTCGATGTCATAGTAAGAACTATTTGGTTTAATGCTGTATATTGTTTACATTGGTTATTATTTGTCTCCCCCTAAACAGTGAGGTACTAGAAACCTCCAGGGACATTACAAGTCCACAGGGTAGAAACTCTACTACCTCAGATCCATACTTCTAGATGGGTAGACACACAAACATGAAAAAGCAAGGAAACAAATCACCCTCATCCAAACAAGATACTTTAATAACAGAATCTAAAAATATCATATAGTTGAAGAAATATCAGAACAGGAGTTAAAAATGTGCATAGTCAAACTGATCTGCAAAGTAAAGGATGATCTAAGGAGTAAAATCAGAAAGAAAATATAGAAAGTAAAACATCACTTCAATGAAAAGATAGAGCTGGGTGTGGTGGAACATACCTGTAACCCCAGTGGGTTGGCAGACTGAGGCAGGAGGATCATGAGTTCAAAGGAAGCTTCAACAAAATCGAGGCTTTCTAAGCAATTCAGTGAGACCCCGTCTCTAAGTTAAACACAAATTAGGGCTGGGGATATGGCTTAGTGGTTGAGTGCCCCTAAGTTAAATTCCCAGTACACTCAAAAAATAAATAAAAATAAAGAGGTAGAGATTATGAAAAGAAATCAAGCAGAAATCCTCAAAATGAAGGATCCAATAAACAAAATTAAGAATTCAAGGGGCTGGGTTGTGGCTCAGTGGTAGATCGCTCGCTTAGCACATTTGAGGTGCTGGGTTCAAGCCTCAGCACCACATAAAATAAAATAAAGGTATTGTGTCCAACTAAATTGAAAAAATATATTAAAAAAAAGAATTCAATGGAAAGTATCACCAACACACTACATCACTTAGAAGACAAAGTTTCACTCAGTGAACACAAAACATATGATCTTGAAAAAAAAAGTTGACCATAGAGAAAAGATGTTAAGAAACCATGAATAGAAATTTCAAGACATATGCAATTACCTGAAAAGACCAAATTTAGGATTTATCAGGATAGATGAAGGCTCAGGGAGATACAAATGAAAGTAATGCATTATGTTTTCAATGAAATAATTCAGAAATGCTCCCAAACCTAAAGAATGAAATGTAAAATCAAATACAGGAGGCTTACCAGATCCCAAATATACAAAATTATAATAGCCCCACACCAAGGTACATTATTATGAAATGCCTAATGTACAGAATAGACTTTTAAAGGCTACTGGAGAAAAATGCCAGGTAATATTTGTTATTATATATTATTTAAAATGCCAGGTAATATGTCAGCTGATTTCTCAACCCAACCTTCAGAGCTAGAAGGTCTGGGAATAATATACACCAGACTCTGAAAGAAAAAGGTGGTAGCCGAGAATACTATACCAAGCAAAATTAAGCTTCAGAATTGACAATGAAATAAAAAACTTCTATGATAAACAAGTTAAACGAATTCACAACTAGAAAGCCTGCACCACAAAATATTCGGTAAGATATTTCATGAGGAAGAAATGAAAAATCATAGTGAAAACCAAAGGGAGGAACTACACTAGAAGAACCAGTCAATCAAAGGCAAAACTAATTCTAAGTAAAAACCAGAAATAAACCAAAATGGAAGGTAATAAAAATCATTTATCAAGAACATTGAATGTAAATGGCCTAAACCCATTCAATCAAAATACAGAGTTGAAGATTGGATTAAAAAACAAGATGCTGGGGCTGGGGATGTGGCTCAAGCCGTAGCATGCTTGCCTGGCATATGCGGGGCACTGGGTTTGATCCTTAGCACCACATAAAAATAAAAATAAAGATGTTGTGTCCACCGAAAACTAAAAAATAAAAAAAAGAAAAATTCTCTCTCTTTAAAACAAACAAACAAACAAAATCAAGATGCAGCAATATACTGTCTTAAGAGACTCACCTCATAGTCAAAGAGAACCTATAGACTGAAGGCAAAAGGATGAGCAAAACATTTCACATGAATCTTGTAAACAAGCAGGGGTTTCTATCCTTGTATCAGATAAAGTGGACTTTAAACCAAAATTAATCAGAAGGGACAGAAGGACATTTCATAATGCTTAAGGAAAGTATACATCAACAAGACCTAACAATCATAAATATTTATGCCCCAAACAATGGAGCATCTATGTACATTAAACAAACCCTTCTCAGTTTCAAGAATCAAATAGACCACAACACAATAATACTGGGTGACTTTAACATACCTCTCTCCTACTGGTCAGATCTTCCAGACAAAAACTAAGTAAAAAAAAACTATAGAACTAAAAAAAAATATAATTGATAATTTAGAATTTACAGACATATATAGAATATTTCACTCATTAATGACTGAATATACTTTATTAGAGAAGAATTTGTGTGCTAAGAAAGTATAAGTGATATAAGCTATCACATACATTGACATGCAATTGTAATATTACCTTAATGTATTTTAGCATCTGTAGGGTTATTTTGATAGCTCCTTCTCCACTGATATTAATTTTTGTGTTCTTGCTTTTTTCTTGATTCAACTTGCTTGATTTTTTTAAATCAACTTAGTTGCATTATTTTCTATTTTATATATTTCTGCTCTTACTCTTTTTTCCTTCCTACTTCCTAATTTGAAAATTATTTGTTAGTATAGCTCCTTTCTGATACAAGTACTTTAAGTTATAAATGTTCGTCTGAGTACTGTTTCATCCCCAAAATGTTTTTAAACTTTAAACAATTTAACTCACTTAATTCAAAGCAGTTTTTATTTACTTTTATTCTGTTTTCTTCCTTGATCTGTGAGATATTTATAAGTGCACCATTTAATTTTGAAGTAGTTGACTTGTTGGGTGGGCTTCTGTATATCTTAAGGTGGTTGATTTCTAATGTAATAAATCATGTAGGAAATACAGTCTGCATGATGCCAAAGTCAAAAAAAAGTAATGAAAATGTTTTTTATATTGATTGTTTTTGCTACATACATGTCAAAACATGTGAAAACTGATCAAATCACGTACTTCAAACATGTGCATTTTATTGTACTTTGATTATACCTCAATAAAACTATGAAAAAATAAATGAATAAATAAAACATCCATAAAAACCTTAGCATTAACACCAACTTTAAGAAACTCAAAGTTTTGATGCTAAGAGTAGGAATAAAAAAGGAATATTCTTTCATCACTCCTTTCAATAATAAACTGATTTAAGAAATAAAGAAACTAAAAGGGGAGACATAGATAGGGAGACTCAATATTCTCAAGATGTCAGTTCTTCCTAAATTAATCTACAAATCAATGCAATTCTCATCAAAATCCCAGCATGTTATTTTGTGAATATCAACAAACTGATCTTAAAGTTTACGTGGAAAGGCAAAAGACCTAAGAGAGCAATATTAAAGAATGAATTCCGAAGATTGATAATGCTCAATTTCAATGCTCACTATAAAGCCATCACAATCAAGACAATCTGATATTAGCAAAAGCCTACACAAATAGGTCAATGAGACAAAATAAAGCGTCCAGAAACAGATCTACATAAACCTAGTTTGATAGTTGACAAAGGAATAGAGCACTGGATAAAACGTGTAATGTTTTTCATATATAATGCTAAAACAGGACATGCAAACAAATCACAGACCTTACACCTTTCACAAAAATTAACTCAAAATGGACCACAGATCTAAATATAAAATGCAAAATGATAAAAATCCATAGAATACAATATAGTGGAAAATCTAGGTGGCCTTGGGTATGATGATGCCAAAGGCATGATTCATAAAGAAATAATGGCCAAGTTAGACTTCATTAAAATTAAAAACTTCTGCTCTGTGAAAGACATTGTCAAGAGTATGACAAGACAAACCACAGGCTGTGAGAATATATTTGCAAAGACCTGTCTGATAAAGAACTTATCCAAAACAAACAAACAAAACTCTTAAAGGATGTGAGGGTGATAGGATCTCCACTGATCACCAGGATTGATCTGACTAGGCAGGGGTCCTCAACCTCCCTCACCACTCCATGTGCATTCCTCCCTAAAGCAGTGTGCTCTACCAAAAAGGACAAGCTTCCCCAATGGAGGAGGATAGCTCTTTGCTCAAGGGTAGAAGAGTAGCTGTTCCCCTGCTAGAACCTCCAAACAGATTCTCAAAGAAATCTAAGATTCAACAGAAAGAAAATGAACGACCCAAAAAAATGAGTAAAGGACCTGAACAGACACCTTGTCAAAGAAGATCTACATGTGGTAAGTAAGCATATGAAAAGATGCTCAATATCATGTCATGAGAAAAGTGCAAATGAAAATGTGTTCAGAAAGGCCAATATCCAAACACAGACAGTGAAAATCACTGACAGGGATGTGGGGCATTAGGAGCCCTCACTCACTGCTAACCAGAATGACAAATGGTATGGTCACTTTTTTTTTTTTTTTTTTTTACACTTTTTTTAATTGGTTGTTCAAAACATTACAAAGTTCTTGACATATCATATTTCATACATTAGATTCAAGTGGGTTGTGAACTCCCATTTTTACCCCAAATACAGATTGCAGAATCACATCAGTTACACATCCACATTTTTACATAATGCCATATTAGTGACTTTTTGAGACACTTCAGAGGTTTTGTTTTGTTTTTACAAAATTAAACTAATTCTTACCTTGTGATCCACCTTTTATGCTCCTTGGTATTTATCCAAATGAACTGAAAAACTTACATCCACACCCCGCCACACACAAAAATCTGCATACAGATATTTATATCAGTCTTATTCATAATTGATAAAACTTGGAAACAACCACACATCAGTAGCAAATGGATAAATAAACTCTGGTACACCCAGTCAATGACTATGATTCAATGCTAAAAAGAAATAAGCTAGCTAGCAAACCATGAGAAAAAAAATGGAGGAAACTCAAGTGCATATTGTTAAGTAAAAGAAGCCAATCTGTAAAGACTGCATACTGTATGATTCCAGCTATATAGCACTCTGGAAAAGGCGAAACTATGAAGACAATAAAAAGATCAACAGGAGAAGGAGAGATGAATCAAAGAGCAGAGGATTTTTAGGGTACTAAAAATACTCTGTATGATATTATATAGTTAATACACTTGTCCAAACCCACAGAATGTGTACACCAACAGGAGGGGAATTCTCCTAGGTGCTAGGAGACAATAATATCAAAGTAGGTACACCATGCTGTTGGGCTGAGTGCAGGAAAATCACATGGCAAAAATCCAACACCAACATCCATTCGTGATTTAAAACAAAACAAAACAAAAACAACAACAACAACAACACCTTTTCCAGACAACTCTGTACCTTCTGCTCAATTCTGCTGTGACCCTCAAAATGCTCGTAAAAATAAAGTCTACTTTAAAATCAAGTATGTTAACTGGTGAATGCTTTCCTCCAGTACTTTCCTAAGGTTAACAGCAACCTGCCAGCCTTCTCTGGGACAATGTCCAAATGAGGCTACAGCAGAACAGGTCCCTGGCGGCCTTCTTGTGGTTTACATCCATGGGGTATAACCAGAGGTCCCCACTAGACCTAACCAGAAATGTCACCCAGTGGATAACTAGCTTTCAAAATGGAGAAAAGGTAGGACAAGCACTCTCTTTGAGAGGTAAGACCACCAGCTTGCACTCCAACTCCTGTAAATTCCAGTGTTCAATTATAGTATTCTTTCACCAAAAAACACCAAAATTTGTGAAATTTACTAATAAATGTCAATTTCTTTTTAAGAGAAATATGAAGCTTTATCATGAAGTACTTATTCTTCTTGAAACAATTTTGACTTTGCCAGCCAAAAAATAGAACAACAATTACAAAAACGGGCCAGCGTAGGTCCTATGTCAAGCTGACTAGCATTAGGAACAAAAAAGAAGTATCCCAAATGCACATGTCCACAGCCATCGCCCAGAAAACACTGGACCTCAGGGGGACTAGAGGCATTTTGAAAGAAGCTACTCAGAAATCCTGACACCAATTAAAGTATGTCTTTTTAATACCAAGTTTGATTTAAAAGATAGAAATGCCTTGTTCTAGATTGCTAGAGATGCAAGAGTTGGAACCAGACCCAATTCTAGTTCTCATCCATGACCATCAGTTCAAGTTTTCCAATGTGTGATGGTACGCACTCAAATAGAGTGGATATATTGAGACACTTTCTTCTTCATTTCATAATGAGCTAAGAAATGATGAGCTGTCAAGAAAGACCTATCTAACTTATGAATTAAACATAATGTCTGCATTTTGCCTTTTTCCCTTTCATAACACTTTGAGCACAACAAAATGCTCTAAAAAAAAGAAAAATTTAAGAACATTCTTAATGAAACAGAAAATTTACTATTAAATCTCTGCCATTAAGTATGTGTGTTTAATATTCTGTGACACTTAGGAAATATCTAAAGCAATATCTAACAGCAACCTGCCAGCTGTTAGATATCACACTGCCAAGTGTGATAGTTGTCTTTAACATAAACAGTTGTGCTGTTGAGTTGTGAGCTGACCTGTCACTTTTTCAGGATATGGGAGACCATTATCACTTAAATACCACTTTTACTTGAAAGAGATTGATGGAAACTATAGTTATGCAGATCTGAGAATTGGCAGACATTTTCTTGATAATGATCAAACGGAACCTATTCCTTTAAGAAAAATAATTGTCAATCAGTTGTCACTGATTTTTTTCCCCTTCTCTTTGTGGTGCTAGAAATTGAACTCAGGGCTTTGCATATGAAAGGTAAGCTCTTTACCACTGAACTATGTCCCTGTCTCCAGGTCATCAGTGATAAAATCTGATCTTACTGGTGAAAATTAGAAATTTAGAAAATTGGTATCCATTACTATCAGCTCAAGTTTTCCAATTAAAATTTCTTATGATAAAATTTATTTTTATATTATTGAGTACAATTTTTACAATGTTATATGATAGAATAGATAAAAAATTCATTTAACCAATATATTCCTCATGACAAGTGAATAAAGTTATTATGTCATTGAGGGATAAAGATATTACAGAGTATGAAAAGTCTACCAATGCTGTCTCAAATTCCACATTGCACAAACTTTGAAGCAGTTGTTACTAAAATACTTCTCTCTTCTAGCCACATTTATGAATAAGGTGAGATTTTCTTTATATACTTCAAACCAAAATAGCATATCACCACAGACTGAATGTAGAAGCATGTATGAAAACTTGATTTGGCCATTCTCAATAAATCTTCAAGTTTAGAAGCATCTCAGGTATTGTTTTATATATATTGTTTTATAATAGTTGCATTCAATTTCTCATACCTACCACATTTAATCAAATAAGGAAAACTACAGTTTCTTACAAAATGATCTTAAATAATTACATTAATCTTAATGTTATTGTCATAATATATTATAGTGACAGAACTTAATTGTAACTATTTTTTGGAAGCCATCCTAAAAATGTTGAGCTTAATACCAAAAATAGACTATAGCAATGTATCAGGATTGTGTTCAGCAGCATGTAAGATAAAACCAAAATTACAATGAAGGAGAGAAGGAGACTTCAATGTAAAACGCATTCGAGAAATCTTGAAGGAGAATGAATTGAAAGGACTTGAACTTCCAATTTCACAATTACAAAAATATAGTAACCAAAATAGTGAGGTATTGGCAAAAAGAGTTACACAGACCCCAAAATAATCCCTTATGTGGCCGAATGACTCAACAAATGTGCCAAGACCATTCTATAGAAAAAGGACAGCCTTTTTGACAAATAGTGCTAGGAAAACTGGTTATCTATGTGAAGAATGAAGCTGAAACTTATTTAACACCATAAAGAAAAATGAACGAAAAATGGATCAAAGGCCTACACACAGAAGCTAAAACTATATATACACACACATATACATATGTGTATATGTATTTGTGTATGCATATATGTATTTTATACATCTTATATATAGTACTTATCTATAAACATCATAGGGCTAAAGCTTCATAACACTGGATTTGGCAATGATTTTTTTTGATATAACATCAAAAGCTCAGGCAAAAGAAAAAGTGGACAAATTACACTTCATGAAACTGAAAATCTTTTTTGCATTAAATACCTGAACTAGGGGGGATCCAAGATGGTGGGCCAGAGGGAGGCAGCATTCTATGTTGCTCTGCAACCTGGGACTCAAGTAATGAGAATACTGTTTCTCTGCAAGCAATATTCCTGCTTCTGTGCAGTAATCACAGCCACTATGCCCATGGAGGGCTCACGCCTCAGCAGCAGAGTAGATCTCCCAACTACTCGCCCATGAAAGACTACTGGGTGACCAAGTGGGACCATCAGCATCAGCACCCACGCGGAACTTTCAGCTACTCACCTAAGCAGAAATCCCCGATGAAGCTCCCACACAGGACACCCAGCAGCTCCCCACTCAGGAACTCCGGCCACCACTCCCATGTGGGCCCCTGTTCACCAACGTGGGGCTATCCCAGTCAACTCCATCTTGGGACTCTGTAGCAACAGAAATAGTCCCCTACATGCAATTGCCTGCCTGTGCCTGGGAATTTCACACAGGCTCTGAAGACAGACAAAACCACACACTGCATGCTATGAAGCTCTCTCTAAGCACATTGTCCACACCCAACACCCTTACTGGGCTTCCCCCATTTGACCCAATGCCCCATCGCTAAAAGCAGGCACCTTCATCTTGGGTCACTTTCATCACCATCTTTTGTGGGGGCAATTCCCAGTTTGGAACTCTGGCTGGCAGGAACTCAGTTTATAACTCCCCCCTCTCTCAGACCAAACCTGGCATAGTGACACCCTGGTTACTCTCGCCATCCTGAGGATGGAGATACCAGCTAACAACAAATGGCCTCACCTATTGAATGAGAAGGGAACAGAAAAGATATTGCTCTCCAACCAACACAATCCTTGTTTCCTCCTCCAAGATTTTTTTTTCCCCTTCTCCTTCCCCATTCTCCCACTCCCATATCCAACATATGTAAAACCAAATACTTTGTGTGAATTAGGATTTTGAGGACTGGGACATCTGAATAGTATATTACAGTTGGGTTGTATACACTTTTTTACCCTCCAATTTTTACTATTTTAACATTTTTTATTTCTTAATATATAAGTGTGCTTGTTTTATATACTGTACCATCTTTCCACTTACTTGTCTATGCCATATTACTTCCTTTCTAATCTCCTGCTACTAACCTTCTTTAGATTTCTCTTCCACATTTCTAAGATATAATAACTATATCCTCACCTCCTCCCTCCTCAGCATATCATCCTATACCTCACCTCCAATTATTTTCCACCATCAGAAACTGTAAACTGTTTTATCTACACTATAATCAAGTAAGTTAATAATAATTGAATTCACCATTTCTGTACATTGTGACCCAACTGTAAATATCTCAATAGCAACTAATTGTTTTTAAGGTTGTATATTGTTTATATTTGAATCTGTTCATTGTCCTTCCTGTGAAAGGAGAGGTATTGGAACCCTACAGGAACACTATAAGCCTATAGGGTAAAAATGGTAACGCCTTAGATCCACAGTGCTAGAAGGGAAGACACACAAGCAACATGAAAAGAGAGGAAAGTGTCTCAAACAAATCAAGATACCACATTATTAGACTCCATGGCCAGCACAGCAGAAAAAATTAAAGAGAAGTTCAAGATGTATATAATTAAAATTTTCTGTGAATTAAAGGATAATATAAGAGAGCAAATACAGGCAACAAAATATCATTTTGAGAAAGAGCTACATAAACTATACATACAAATACAGGAAGAAAAAGATTACTTCAATAGGGAGTAGAGGTTCTTAAAGAACAAACAACAACAAAAATCCTTGAAATGAAAAAAAAAACAATAAACTGTAAACTAAATTAAAGTTCAATTGGAAGCATCACCAACAGATTTGACCACTTGGAAGACAGGACTTCAGACAACGAAGACAAAATATATAACCTTGAAAAGAATGTTGACCACACAGTGAAAATGGTAAGAAACCATGTAGCAGAACATTCAAGAAATATGATAACATAAAAAGACCAAATTTAAGAATTATTAGGATAGAAGAAGGCATAGAGTTCTCAGAGAAATGAACAATCTATTCAGTGAAATAATATCAGAAAATTTTCCAAAATAAAGAATGAATTGGAAAACCAAATTCAAGAGGCTTATAGTATGCCAATGTACAAAATCACAACAGATCCATACCAAGACACATTATAATGAAAACGCCTAACATACAGAATAAGGAGAGAATATTAAAAGCCATGAGAGAAAGGAAATTACATATAGGGGGAAACCAATTAGGTTATGTGCATATTTTTCAAACAAGACCCTGAAAGCTAGAAGATCCTAGAACATATATCAAGCTCTGAAAGGAAATGGATGCCAACCATGAATCTTATATCCAGCAAAATTAGGCTTTAGATTTGATGTTGAAATAAAAACCTTCCATGATAAACAAAATTTAAAAGAATTTACAGCTAGATAACCTTCACTATAGAACATCCTTGTCAAAATATTCCATGAAGAGGAAATAAAAAACAACCATGAAAATTGGCAGAGGGAGGTATTACACTAAAGGAAAAACTAATTAAAGGAGAAACCAAGTTAAGTTAAATAATAAATATAAACAAAAATGGCTGGGAATACAGATCATGTCTCAATAATAATCCTGAATGTTAACAGCCTAAACTCACCAATGAAAAGACATAGGCTAGCAGATTGGATCAAACAAGAAGACCCAACAATATGCTGCCTCCAAGAGACTCATCCCATAAGAAAAGACATCCATAGACTGAAGATGAAAGGTTGGGAAAAATTATACCACTCACATGGACTGCAGAAGCAAGCAGGTGTTTCCATCCTCATATAAAATAGACTTCAAGCTAATGTCAATAAAAAAGGATAAAAAAGGACATTTCATACTGCTCAAAGGAAACATACACCAACAAGTCATAACAATTATAAATATATATGCCCCAAACAATGGAGCATCTAAGTTCATCAAACAAATTTTTCTCAAGTTCAAGAGTCAAATTGACCACAGCACAATAATCTTGGGTGACTTTAATACACCTCTCTCACCACTGGATAGATCTTCCAAACAAAAGTTGAATAAAAAAAAACTATAGAACAATAATACGATCAATAACTTAGACTTAACTGACATATATAGAATATTTCATCCTTCAATGAAAGGATACACTTTCTTCTCAGCAGTACATGGATCCTTCTCTAAAACAGACCATGTATTAGGCCACAAAGCAACTCTTATCAAACAAAAAAAAAGCAGCAATACTACCCTGCATTTTATCAGATCATAATGCAATGAAATTAGAAATCAATGACAAAATAAATAAAAACCACTCCAACACGAGGAGACTAAATAATATGCTACTCAATGAGTTGTAAAAGACATCAAGGAGGAGATAAAAAAAATTCTTAGAGGTAAATGAGAACACTGATACAACATATCAAAATCTCTGGGACACTATGAGGCAGTACTAAGAAGAAAGTTCATTGCATGGAGTTCACTCCTTAAAAAGAGAAAAAGTCAACAAATGACCTAATATTACATCTCAAGTCCCTAGAAAAAGAACAAATCAACACGAAAAGCAGTAGAAGACAGGAAATAATTAGTCAGAGCTGAAATCAATGAAATTGAAACAAAACAAACAATTGAAAAAATTGACAGAAAAGTTGGTTCTTTGAAAAAATAAAATTGACAGACCCTTATCCATGCTAATGAAGAGAAGGAGAGAGAAAACTCAAATTACTAACACACGTGATGAAAAAGGTAATGTCACAACACACACTGCAGAAATATAGAATTAGAAATTATTTTGAAAACTTTTAGTACAATAGAAAATATCGAAGGCATATATATCTAGAAAATATCTAGAGTCATGATTTGCTTAAATTGAATCAAGATGATATACACAATTTAAACAGATCCATTTCAAGCAATGAAATAGAAGACATAAGAAACCTACCAACAAAGAAAAGCCCAGGACTGGATGGAAACACAGCCGAGTTCTAAAAGACCTTTAAAAAAGAACTAATACCAATACTCTTCAATTCATTTCAGGAAATAGAAAAAGAGGGAGCACTTCCAAACTCAATCTATGAGGCCAATATCACCCTGATTCCAAACCCACGCAAAGACTCAAAGAAAACTTCAGACAAATATCTCTAATGAACATAGATGCAAAAATTCACAACCAAATTCTGGCAAATTGAATACAAAAGCATATCAAAAAGACAGTGCACCATGATCAAGTGGGATTCATACAAGGGATGCAAGATTGGTTCAACATACAGAAAACAATAAATGTAATTCATCACATCAATAGACTTAAAGATAAGAATAATATGATCATCTCAATAAATGCAGAAAAATAATTCAACAAAATACAGCACACCTTCATGTTCAAAACACTAGAAAAATTAGGGATAACAGGAACATCTCAACATTGTAAAAGCTATCTAGGCTAAGCCCCAGGCCAAAATCATTCTAAATGAAGAAAAATTGAAAGCATTCCCTCTAAAAACTGGAACAAGACAGGGATGCCCTCTTTAACCACTTCTATTTAACATAGTTCTTGAAACACTGGCCAGAGCAATTAGACAGATGAAAGAAATTAAAGGATACACATAGGAAAAAAAGAACTCAAATTGGCACTATTTGCTGATGATATGATTCTATACCTAGAAGACCCAAAACTTCCACCAGAAAACTTCTAGAACTAGTAAATGAATTCAGCAAAAAAAAGTAGGATATAAAATTAACACCCATAAATCAAAGACATTTCTGTATATCAGTGAAAAATCCTCTGGAAGGGAAATGAGGAAATCTACCCATTTTTATAATAGCCTCAAAAAATAAATACTTGGGAATCAACTTAATAAAAAAGGTGAAAGACCTCTACAATGAAAAGTATAGAATGCCAAAGAAAGAAATTAAAGAAGATCTTAAAAGATGGAAAGATCTCCCTTGTTCTTGCATAGGCAGAATTAATATTGTCAAAATGACCACATTACCAAAAACAGTATACATATTTAATGCAATTCCAATCAGAATCTCAATGGCATTCCCCATAAAAATAGAAAGAAAAATAAGTTATGAAATTTATCTGGGAAAAAATAAGAGACCCAGAATAGCTAAAGCAATCTTTAGCAAGAAGAGTGAAGCAGGTGGCACCACTATACCAGACCTTAAACTATACTACAGAGCAATAATAACAAAAACAGCAGGGTATTGACACCAAAATAGACTGGTAGACCAATGATACAGAATAAAGGACCCAGAGATTAACCCACATAATTACAGCTATATTAGACAAAGGTACCAAAAGCGTACACTGGAGAAAAGATAGCCTCTAACAAATGTGCTGAGAAAACTGGAAATACATATGCAACAAAATGAAATTAAACCCCTTATCTCTCACCATGCACAAAACTCAAAGTTGAGTCAAGGACCTAGGAATTAAATCAGATACACTGCACCTTTTAGAAGAAAAAGTGAGCCCAAATCTCCATTGTGTCAGATTAGGCCCTGACTTTCTTAATAAGACTCCAATAGCGCAAGAAATAAAATCAGGAATCAATAAATGGGATGAATTCAAACTAAAAAAATTCTTAGCAAAAGAAACAATCAATGAGGTGAATAGAGAGCCTACTTTATGGGAGCAAAAATTTTACCACAAGCACAGATAGAGCACTAATCTCTAGGATATATAAAGAACTCAAAAATCTTTACACCAAAAAACACAAATAAGCCAATTAATAAATGGGCCAAGGAACTGGACAAACACTTCTCAGAAGATATACAATCAATCAATAAATATATGAAAAAATGTTCAACGTCTCTAGCGATTAGAAAAATGCAGATTAAAATTACTCCAAGATTTATTCTCACTCCAGTAAAAATGGTAGCTATTAAGAATACAAATAACAATAAGTGTTGAATAGGACTGCAAATTGGTGCAGCCAATGTGCAAAGCAGTATGGAGATTCCTTGGAAAACTGGGAATGGAACCACCATTTGACCCAGCTATCCCACTCCTCCGTCTATACCCAAAGGACTTCAGTAGCTGAATGGATAAAGAAAATGTGGTATACATACACATTGGAATATTACTCAGCAATAAAAGAGAATAAAAGCATGGCATCTGCAGGTAAATGGATGGAGCTGGAGAATATCATGCTAAGTGAAATCAGCCAAACCCCCCAAAAACAAATGCTGAATGTTTTCTCTGATATAAAGAGGCTGATTCATAGTGGGGTTGAGAGTGGGAACATGGGAGTATTAGATGAACTCTAGATAGGGCAAAAGGGTGGGAAGGGAAGAGAGGGTACATGGGGGTAGAAAAGATGGTGGAATGATATAGACATCATTACCCTAAGTACATGTATGAATGAATGGTGTGAATATCTTGTATTCAGCCAGAGATATGAAAAATTGTGTTCTATATATGTAATATGAATTGTAATGCATTCTGCTGTCATATATAACAAATTAGAAGGAAAATAAATACGTTTACTATCAGAGTGAAAAGACATCCTGAATGTCTGTTCGTTTATGTTATTATAACAAAACATCTGATACTGGGTAATTTACATGTATAGAATTTTATTGCTTTTAGTTCTGCAGGTTGGGAAATTAAAGATCAAGGCTGCAGTTCCATAGATGATAAATGAGGGCCCATTTCCCATAGATGACTCCATCTAGGAGACCTCCTTCAAATGGTAGAGAAGACTGAAGGGTCTGGCTGGTTCCTTTAGCACTATAACAGAGTCAATCTGATTCATAAGGGGGAGCTCTCATTACTTAATCACTTCACAATAGCCCCTCTCTCTTAATAATATAAATTAGTGATTAACATAAGTTTGGGGGGATACATTCAGACCATACCATGTGGAATAGGAGATACTATTTGCAAATCATAACTGGTAAGACACTAATATCCAGAACTCCTAAAACTCAACAGTAACCACAAACAACAACCTGATTCAAAAAAATGGGCAAAAAACCTGAATAGACATTTCTCAAAAGATGAGGATGAATGGTCAACAAATAAAAAGATGCTGAACAGTATTAATTCACTAGGGAAAAGCAAATCAAAACTACAATGAGATATCATACTCAGTTAATTAATATAAAAAATCCAACTAGAAAGTAACAAGTTTGGTGAGAATATGGAGAAATCGAAACCTTGTGCAAGATTAGCAAGAAGATTAAATGGCACAGTTACTATGGAAAACAAGATGGTGGCCCCTCAAGAGTTTAAAAATAAAATTTGCAGATGATCCAGCATTTCCATTTTGGGGAATATACCCAAAATAAGAGAAAACAGGTTCTCAAAGAGATATTTGTATACCCATTCTTGTAGCAGCATTGTTTACAATAGTTAAAATGTAAAAGCATCACAGGTTTCCGTGGGTGGATGAATCAATATACAAAATGATATGAATATACAATGGAATATTATTTGGCCTTAAAAATGAAGGCAATTCTGACACATGCAACATGAATGTACCTCGAGGACATTATGCTAAGTGAAATAAGTCAGCTACAAAAAACAAATACCCTATGATTCCATCGGCATGAGGTACCTAGAGTACCTCCAAATCAGGGACAGAAAGAATGATAGTTTTCAGGGACTGGGGGAGGTGGGTATCTGCAATTATCACTTGATGAGTAAAGATGTTTAGTTTTGCAAGGTAAAAATTAATGGATATAGTTGGTCATGATGGTCACTGTACGCTTAAACATGATGAAGATAGTAAATTTTATAATATGTACATTTACCACAACAAAAATAAAAAGTAAAAAGAAAAAAAACAACCCCAAAAGTTCATAGAAGCTCTGCATTGTAGTACAGGGGTTCCACAAAATATTCAAGGATTATTATATTTTCTATTCTACCATCCTTTGCAAATGGCTGTACTTTTCATATTTGTAAGATGGCTAAACACATTACCATGGTCCAGAAGGAAAGGAGACGGTTGTTAATCGGCGTTGCTTCTTAAAGATCAGGACTTTTCACATGATCACTCAAGCTTAAAGACAGGCTAAGAAATTGAGTTGTTATACTTTTATTCTGGTGTAAAGTTATTCACTCTTATTATGGTATTCCTATTGTAGTGTCAGGCACGGGAGAAATGGATTTGAAATTCCTGTTGGATCACCCAGTCCAAGTGTCTGTCATATCCTTCAGGAATAAAAGTAACACTTAAAAATTGCTCTCCTCAGAGGAGGATTAAAAAAAAAAAAATCAGTAAAAACTGACTAGCTCCGAGAACAATCGAAGTAGGAATTTACTTCCTCTTGAATGGAATGAACAGCAACAGCACTAACAGGTGACCAAAAGCAATGTTAACTGCACGCACTGTTGAAAAGTGGACACAAAAATGCAGAACTTATATTTTTAAAAACAAAAATGTTTTTAATATTCCTTAGAGAAAATAAATTTGGGCACCAATAACCTACTTACATCTCGTCTTTAAGCTGCAAGTGATCATGCAAGAAGCAATGCTGATTGGCACCTGTTTCCTTTCCTTCTAGATCATGTTAGTGTGTTTAGCTGTCTTACAAATATGAAGAGTACAGCCATTTGCTAAGGATGGTAGGATAGAATAATAAACTTCACAGCTGCCAACCTCATTTACATTGCTCACATCACTTTAAGGAGGCTAAAAGACAGGATGATCAATGATGTGTATGAAAATTAGCTCCTGATGGAAGATGGTTCCACTTACTATTTTTCTACTTTATGATGCGGAGAACACAATATGCATTCAATAGAAATTGAAATTAAAATTGTAAATTTTGAACTTTTCCTACTGGCACCAGTTGTGTATAGGACTCTTCATGTTGGGCAGGGGCAGTGAGCCACTTGCCCATACTATCCTGTGGGGAAACAACCAACACTTTACAGTATACTATGCACCTGAGCTATGATGTTTGGTAGGTGAGGTACATTTGATATATTCTCAACAAGACTTTCCACTTAATGGGTTTATTGGGGACATAAATTCATTTTAAGTTGAGCACCTGTGGTTCTCTGAAGATGCCACACATCCATAATCAGCGAGGAAGATTTCATTCCTTCACTGTTTATTGAGCACAACTGTGTTTCTGCACTTTTGGGATGAGGCAGTTCTCATTTCAAGGAAATAAACATCCCAATTACTTCATTTATGAGAGTTTTGATGAGCCAAATGATGTAAAATCTTATGTAAAATGGTGTGAGCATCAGGATCTATCTCATATGTTTCTCATGATAAAATACATGTTTTCTCTCTACAATTAGGGTACGTAGTACAAAGTAAATGACTTAGTGACTCATTGGATAAGAGCCTGAAGACAATTTTCTTGACGCCAGATTAGACTCGAAGTTTCTTTTAGCTGGAAGAAGTGACTAAATTTTATCTTCTTTCTTGGAAGATAGGAATAGATAGGTTCAAAAAATATTTAAGGATCACAATTGGACATGCTCTCAGTTTTCCAAAATTTCAGTGGTAGAAAATAAGTATCTATAATGCTTTATCATGCATATTTGTTTTGTATGATTTAAATTTTTTTCTTTAAGCCAAGATTTATTTGAAGCAGCTGTGACCATTCTCAATGCGTTTTTCTGGTATGGAGTATTGTGTTAGTCCCAAATAAAACCAAATACTCGGATCTTTTTAATAGTTTACCAAGATTAAATACCCCAAACCATAGCATTTTTGTGGGTTTGACATTCTAAAGTTCTGCTTTAAACTCTACTTAGAAAAATTTAATTTGGAGAGGAAGCAGAGAAAGAAAAACATTTTCTGGAATTATATGGGGAAATTGAACAATATATCTGCTTCGGCCATGTCTCTATTTAACCAAGCAGTTCTATTCACCCCAAAGAGCCCCTCCAGGTAGTCAATGATGGTTCTGTATGACTTTGAGCCTAATATTTTGGCAGCCAGCCCTTTTAAAATAGTTAGCATTTTAGAATATCATTGCACATAGGAATCTCTATTGTGAAAATTTGTGGTTATTTTGGGGAAAAGGAAAGATCAGTTATATATCTTATTGGAGAACCTTTATGAATATCATTTCTCAGCTTAGTGTCAAGATCAGTCTTACATGATTCTTAGTTCTGAATCCTATTACTTTAATAATTAGTTTCTCATGTGAAACTATTTCCTGTATCCTTTACTTGTTGTCTTATTAAAGTTTATGCCTCTTTAATAAAATTTAAACATTTTTTGCTTGAGTATAAAATTTGAGTATTTTTTTTTTGTAGATACCAATGGTAGTATCTTGAAAAGAGATTTTGAATACAAAGTGAAAGAGAAGGGGAAAAATAGGTCCAGACAGACCACTAAGACCTGACCTTTGTCCCAATTCTGTCATCAATCGTCAATCAAAAGTTAATCTCCCTTAAACTCCCTTTGTTTTTTCATATTACAAGGTTCAGGGCTTGGGGGTGTAGTTCAGTGGTAGAACACTTGCCTAGCATGTGTGAGGCTCTGGGTTTGGTCCCCAGAACTGAGAAGCATTTTTACAAAAAGACTTTGAGACAAAATATCTATCAGGTCTTCCCTATTTCTAAAAAGATTCTAAGAATCTCCTAATTATGTAATTATTAGGGAACAGAGTATATTCTGCTTACTGTTGCTGCTTCTTTAAATCTTTCCAGAATATCCAGCACATAAATGTTGTTACATCTTGGAGTATCCTACTGTCTAAACTCACATATTGCAAATGCTATTATGTAGTATTATTTATTATCTCTTTAGGTATATACCTTCTAGGCAGATGTATTTCCAAGGATTGCAACAGACTGTTTAATGAGAAATACTTCCATTGAACAAAGAGCAAGATTTATGCTGTCAAAATCTGTTAGTGAATTCTGTAAACCCACCACTTGGTAAATCTAAATTCAAAACATATTTAAGACTTATTAAAATTAGTTAGCTGTGCCTGAGATTTAAGATAAGTTTGCATGCTATAGAGTAGAACATGTACAAGTTCTCTAAAAAAAAAGGAAAATTATAGCAGTGGAACCACTCTTTTTCCTTAGTTTCCTATCAAAATACATTTACCTACAACCCTACTTGGGACAACTGTTCCATATTCCCCATAGTATTACCAATGCTTTCTGGTTTGGGGGCCCAGGTGTGCCTATGATAGCCCCAGCTAAGGAATACACCATGAAGCTTTGCTCCTTCCAAGTTATTCCTTTACTCTTAAACATGTAGAGTTTATCACATCTGCAGAAAATGATCTGCAAACTGGAGTGATGGCATATTCATGGCCTCCAGCTTGGTCCAGACCCTTAATGTTGTTGCTATCCTTTTTCCAGAGTAAGGCTGGCTAGACATGACAGAGGATAATTGATGAGTCAGGTAAGTAATTATACCATTGTACTCAGGTGTTCTCATTGCTATTTTAACTAGAAGTTTCAACAGATGGAACTAATACATAAGAAAACAGCATCAGACCAGCACCCCTCTGGTTTCTTGTCCCCCTCCAACACTTATCATAAACTGCCCCTTACAATTTTAGCAGAAGAGAGACACATGCAATGATAACTATTGTCTTTACCTGTATTCTGGATCATTTCCTCCTTGTATGAGTGTTCTCCAGAGAAACAGACCAACGGGACATATAGATACAGATATGTAAGAGATATGGGCATTGGCTTACCAGATTATGGAGGCTGAAGTCCTACAATCTGCCATCTGCAAGGTGGAGAACCAGGAAAGCTGGTGGTGTAATTTAATCCAAGTCCAAAGGTCTGAGAACCAGAAGAGCTGGTGGTGCAAGTCCCAGCCCAAAATTGAGAGCCTAAGTACTAATGGGGTTGGATGTGGTATGGGTGGAAGTCTTAAGTCCTAAGCATCAGGAGCTCTGCTGATGTCTGAATACAGAAGACAGCTGCCTTAGCTCCAGGAAAGAGAGAATTGCCTCCCCCTCTGCCTTTTTATTCTCTTCAGGCCCTCACTGGATTGGATGATGCCCACCCATATTGAGTGAGGGAGAATCTTCTGTATTTAGTCAACTGATTCAAATTTTAATCTCCTCTAGAAACACAGATGTACCTAGTAATGTTATTTTACCAGTACCTGGTCATCCTTAACTCACGCAAGTTGACACCTAAAACTAATCATCACAGGCCTATATAATTACTCACCTGACTCATCAATTATCCTCTGTCTTCTCTAGCCAGCCTTACAGTTTCATGTATTAACACTTTGAATTTTCTCACAAATAGAACAGACTCTTTTCCAATTCTGTTTTCTACTCCACCTATTTCTCTCCAGTTTTTTCCTTGCATACCCTAAGTGTCCACAAAGAAGCATTCACTGTTAGCCGCCAGTCTCACCTTCCACCTGAACTTTATTAATAATTGATAATAAAATATCTCATACATGCAAGACAATGTACATATAAGATATAAATGATAATTTAGATGTGTCTAGCCCACTATTTGGGCAGGCCCCAAATGGCTACAGTTGGGCTCCCTTGCTGAGGCTTCTGGTGGGTTATGTTGTTTTGAGAGTATAACTGAGGCCATGAACCAACAGTTTGTAGTCAAATTTGGAAATGCTTTGTTTCAGCATATGTACTCAAGGTCATAAACATTTGCTGTGAGCATGTGCTTACTTATGTAACATATTGACAGTGTGCATTCTTTGTCTGGCCTGCATATATAAAGGGCCTGTGGAAATGACTTGGGGGCTAAATGGAAATAGCTGGGCCTGAAGCTAGAGCTGGGAGCTGGCTGAACACTGCTATCACTACTCTTAAATAAAGAATATTTACCATCGGAATTGTGTCTTGCATCTTCTTCCATCTGCTAGGATCCCAAATCTACTTCTTGGGTCTGAACCCCTACCCCACACCCAGCTGCTCAGTTTAAGAAACAGAATATAATCAATGCTTTTAAAATAAATTTGTGCTCCCCTTCCCAACCCAATCTCCCTTCCTATATAGGTGGTCATGAATTTTTGTTTATCTTTCATTTGTTTCTAATTTAAATATACCTGAAGAATTATGGTTTACTTTGACATGTTTTGATAGTATATAAATTTCATCATAGTGTTAGTATTCTTTTATGATTTGTTTTGTTGGTTCTTTTAGCTTTGTGAGATTCATCTATGTTGATAAACAGAGCAGCTGTGGTTCATTGTGTATAATATCATTGGAATATATCACAAATGGACTGTTCCCAATTTTTGCTTTTTTATCATGGAAACATACGAAATTAGTTTTGCCAATTAAAAGTATTCAATTTCAGCAATTTAATACAGTTTAACTGATACAAACAATGCTGCTGCAAAAATTCGTGTATATATCTCTTTATGACTGTGTTCAAATTTCTCTCGAATGGGAAAGAAGTGGAATTTAAAATTTCAACATACAGCATCTCATATTTACTGTATCATGTCAGACAGTTTTCCAAAATCATTATTCCTGTCTATATCTCTATAATGAAAGCATAAAGTTCCCATTCTTTCACACTGTTGAAAACACACAGTATCTTTTTTTCCTTTGAAAATGGAGGCAAATTTGGAAGATGTAAAATTACATTTCAACAAGTTTTTAACTTTTGTTTTCCTGACTAGTGATAAAGTTGAGTTATCTTTTCATATTTCCTTTGTGTTTCCTCTTCCATTTATGTTTGTACCCATTTTTCTACTTAGTAAGAGTTATTTGTGAGGTATGGGTTCTCAGTGATACACATGGGAAATGTGTCTGTAAACATAGGTAGTTAGCTAGAGATGACGGGACTGAGGGTTAAGACTGGAACAACAATGAAGAAGTCCTATAATTGGAAACTGACCCAGATGCACCAATCTGTCATATTCCAGAAAAAGGCCTATAGCACTGTCTTCCATATATATGGAAGATATATATATATATATATATATATATATATATATATATACACACACACACACACACACATACATATATTTAATTATTTATGAATTATTTTTTGGTACTGTGGATTTAATCGAGGGGCCCTTAACCACTGAGACACATGCCCAGTCCTTATTATTTTTTAAAACAAAGTCTTGCGAAGTTGCTTAAGGCCTTGCTACATTGCTGGGGCTGGCCTCACTCAACCTTGCAATCTTCCTGCCTCAAACGCCTGAGTTGCTGGAATTACAGGTGTGCATGCCTAGCTTATCTTCCATAGATACACCAGCATACATGGTGTTCCAAAGGTTGCACTTGTGTCTACAAAATGATCAGAAGGCCAGTTAACTGTTATGTGCCCTGCTGCCTGATGGCTCTAGGCCAGAAAGGGTACCATGATCCAAGTATGCAGGTACATGCCCTCAATTTTCACATAGTAATTGTGTATGACATCCCCAAAATGAGCAACAATTACACAAAGTGTGAGCCCAAAGAGATGTAGCCAAGGTTTCCTGCCACTACAAGTTCCCAAGATCCTATTTTTACAAAAACAAAACAAAACAAAACAAAACAAAAACCAGTCATTTTGGTGCATTTCAGTCCCTAGTTGATCTGCCCCTACCACAGGATGTATCTCACTTTGCCTAGCCTTGTGATAAATATGCCCTAAAGGCTAACTCTGCTTCTTTGTATGAATCTGTGTCTGTGCCAGTATAATTTCCTAATCTTAGACAAATTATACCCAAGAACTAGCTGGGTGTGGTAATCCACACCCGCAAATGATACAAGTTTGAAGCCAATGTGGGCAATTTAGCAAGCCCTGACGCAAAATAAGAAATAATTTTGAGGATAGGAGAAGTAGCTCTGTGGTAGAGTGCCCCCTGGGTTCAATCCCCAGTACTGCAAAAATAACAACAACAACAATAATAATAATAATAAATTAAGCCCAAGGACCTAGAAAGAAATTATATGCTCAGAGGTTGACTCTCAATCTCTGGTAACATTTTTACTAGTGGTGGGTATGTCTCCCCTCAATTTTTATGATGCATTTCATGAATATATAAGCTCATAATGAAGTCAATTCTCCAATGGTCTTATATTTTTCTTCTTAAATCCTTTTGGACTCCATGGTCATAAAGATATATCTGAAAAGAAGAAATAAAATCAAATCATTTTTCAACTTTGAAATATGTATGTATTCTTTATTTAGAACAGAGTTTTATGTGAGATGTGAAGTAGAAATCCATTTTCATTTAAAAAAAATGGATAAAAATATCCAGATACCACCTACTGAATCTTTTTCTCACAGATTTGCAATGCCTCATTTGTCATACCATATTTCCTGGTGAGTTTTGGTGTAACTCTGGGCTCTAGCTTCACTTCCACTTGTGTATTTGTCTACTAATGTATAAAGTAGCCTTAAGTCTTAAGTTAGGGCAAATCACTACTCTTTTTATTTCTTGACTCTTTAAATCTTCAAATCAGTCTTTCAGATAACAAGGAAAATTCAGTTTGAATTTTGGAAGAAATTTCACTGACTCAGGTCAATATGGGGATAACTAACTTATTTAAGATATTGAACCTTGTAATTCATGAATAACTCAAAATTTATCTGTTAAAATATATTTTAAAATGTATTAATTTCCTCCATAAAAGGATTGTCTATCTTTTGTGAAATTGATTGCTAATTATCTATTTTTGGTTCTGCAAATTACATTTTCTGTTTATTAATTTTTATGTATTGCCCTTATTTAGTCACTTAGCTAGTTCTTTTATTAATTTGGATAAATTGTATCTTTCTTTGGGAATCTTTTGAAGACAATTACTATGTCTGTAAATAATGAGAATTTTGTTTATGTTTTTTCCTATTCTTTTAAATTTTATTATTTCTTCTTATTTTTGTGTTTTCGGTAATCCTCAGTTTAATGTTGAATATGCATGGTAATAGTGGGCATCCTTCTTTTGTTCCTCTCTTTAAAGAGAATGATTTTACCATCTCACCAATGAGAATGTTTTCTGTGAGATTTTTATACTTTTTACCTGTTATGGAAAAATGATCTGCAATGCCTCATTTGTTGTACCATATTTCCTCTATTCCAAGTTTGCTGAGTTTCATGTGAATTAATATTGACTTTCACATGAATAAAATAAAGGAAGAGAGATAATTTTATGGAATTTTATTGTTTGTTGATCTGTTTTTTAGAAAACACTAACAAGCCTTTCATTTTTCGAATAGAGCCAACTTAACAATTCGTGTGTGTGTGTGTGTGTGTGTGTGTGTGTGTGTGTGTGAGAAATATATTGCTGGATTTAATTTGTTGGTTGTTGTTATCTCATACTGAGGTTTTTTTTTTAACATACGAAGTTGTAAATGAGTGGTATGGCAGGAGCATGTTGTGTTTTTTAAAATGTTTTTTTTTTTAATTTTATTTGTTCTTTTTAATTATACATGAGAGCAGAATGTATTTTGACATATTACACATACATGGAATATAACTTATTCTAATTAGGATCCTATTGTGGTCATACATGATGTGGAGTAGAGTTTTGGAATCAAGAGGATAATGATGGCTTCATAAAACAAAGAGGAATGTGTTCGTCAGGAGTATTGTTCTGTAGTTTTCTTTCCTTGATGTGTCTTTGTCTCATTTTGGTATCAGGGTTATACTGACTTCATAGAATGTATTTCAGAGTCATCTCTCCTTTTCAATTTCATGAAGTAATTCTTTAAAGGTCTGGTAGAACTCAGCTGAGAATCTACCTGGTCCTTAATGTTTCTTTGTTGAAAGACTTTTAATTTCTATTTCAATTTCATTATTTGATATTGATCTGTTTAGATTTTCACTTTGGTTATATGTATCTAGAAATTTGTCAATGTCTAATAGATTTCCCAGTTTAATGGCATATTAATTTTCAAAATAGTATCTAATGTTCCTCTGAATTTTGGAAGTATCTATGGTGATATATCCTATTTGATATCTAATCCTGTTTATTTGGATCTTCTCTCTCTTTTATTTATTTTGGTTATGGGTTTATCAATCTTATTTATCTTTTTGAAGAACCAAATATTTGTTCTATTGATCCTGTGCATATTTTTTATTTCAGTTTTTGTGAAATCTTCTTCCTTCTCCCTAAAGTATATTTTACAACTTTCTGTAGAAAGGAACTGTTTGAACTTTCTTGATTTTCATTTTTTTAATCTGAATGAGACATATCATTACAATTCTAACTATATAGCTGTAAATATTTTTTCAATTTAATAATATTTCACAGTTTTCTGCCTTCAAGTGTTGTTTCATTAATTTTGGCTCTGATCTTGATTATTTCCTGTCTTTTAACTGATTTTGGAGTTTATTCTTATTTTCTAAGGGGTTTTGGTGGAGCATAAACTTATTTATTTGGGACCTATTTTTTAAATATAGGTACTCAATGCTATACATTTTCCTTTTAGAACTATGTTCATACTGTTCCAGAGATTTTGATATGTTGTATCTCTATTCTCATTTGTTTCTGAGAATTTCTTGATTTCTCCTCTCATTTCTTCCATATTTCATTCTTCATTTCAAATAGAATTGTTCAATTTTCATATCTTTATTTCTATTATTTTTCTTGTTGTTGATTTTTTACCTTAATGTTTATTTCATCTGATAATAAGAGTCATTTTCCAAAACTTTTCTTAATGTGCTTTGATAGGTTTTGATTTATTTCAGCCATCCTTTGTACTTTCTATTCATATCTAATACAGTTTATCATTAATTTGTATCTATTCATACTTCCTACAAGGACTTAAATAAGGCTCTACCTCTGAGCATGACCTAATATCCTTAAAGATGTTATTTACTGCTTGAATTCTTATTTTGTTTTTTCAACTTATCTGTGGTGAACACACCCTAAGGTGATCCATGAATCATGCATGCCCTTGCATAATTTTCTCCACTTAAGTGTGGGTGGAACCTGAACCTTGTTTTTAACCAATGGAGTCTGGGAAAGGCAATAGTATGTCACTATCATGATTAGGTTACCTTAAATAGTAAAGGTGCTAAGATGTTATTTCACTAATTATTTATGTTATACAAACTGGAGTGAGATTTCTTGCTGACCTAAAGAAGCTGCCATATTGTCAGAGGGTCTATGGAACTGAGTGGTCTTTGGGAACTAAGGACAGACTACAAATGGGATCTGGGCACTCCCTTTAGAGGTTCAGGAAAATTAACTTTGCTAACAACCTGAATGATCTTGAGTGGATTCTTACTTAGTGGACCCTCCAAATAAGAATACAGTCTGTTTATACTTTGATTGCAAATTCATGAAGACCCTGATTAAAAGCCCCAATTAATCTGTGCCCAGACCCATGACCCATGAAAATTTGGGAATGATACATTTGTGCTATTTTTAAGTTTGTGGAAATTTGCTACACAGCAATAAAAAAAATTGCCAATTTCTTTCACAGAATTAATGTTTATTTAGTTTTATTCACATTTATCACTCTATTTGCTCACTCTTTCTTCTTGAACTCAGCAGTTTTTCTGAAATCTTCTTCCTTCTCCCTAAAGTATATATCTTACAACTTTCTGTAGAGAGGAACTGTTTGAACTTTCGTGGTTTTCATTTTTTTAATCTGAATGAGATATATCATTAAAATTTTAGCTATATAGTTATAAATATTTTATCAATTTAATATATTTCACAGTTTTCCTCCTTCACGTGTTTTTTCTTAAAAATTCAGCTTATCATTGTTTCTTTGGAGCAAATCTGCTTTTGTTTCTGGAAAATTTTAAAGGCCTTTTTCATTTGCATTCTATAGTTTGGTGAAGATTAGGATTTGTTTTGCTTCTTGAATCTGAATATTTGTGCCATAAAAAATTCTGGAATTTCTTATTTCTTTTTCCATTCAAAATTATATCTCTGCCATTTCTCTGAGGAGATATGTCATTTAGGAATTCTAATTGCACATATATCTTTTATGTCTGTTAGCTGCTTTTATATTCCATCTATTTTTCTGTGCTCTCTTGGGGACAGTTGCTTCAGATCTATGTTCTAATTTCCTCATTCTCACATCAGTTTGTGTCTAATAAGCTAAACAGCACATCCATTGGAGTTTAAATTTTAATTAACGTGTTTCATTTTTATGTGTACAGTTTACTTTTTTCCACTAAAACTCCCAAATCATCTTTATTGTCACTTTTTCTTTATTCACAGTTGATTTTTTAAAATTTTTTATTCTAATTTGTTATACATGACATCAGAATGCATTACATTCATATTACACATATAGAACACGGTTTTTCATATCCCTGGTTGTATATAAAGTATATTTACACCATTCGTATCTTCATACATGTACACAGTTGATATTTTAACAGACTTTTAAATTTATTTATTTATTTATTTATTTTGGAGTGCAGGGATTGAACCCAGGGCCTTGCATATGCTAGACAAATACTCTGCCTCTGAGCTACATCCCCAGCCCCCAATTTTATAATTCTCCTTTTAAACACCAACTTATATTGTAAATGTGACATTTTCAATGCTGATTCTGTTTATTGTTTCTGTTAAAACTTACTGTTATTTCTTTTTTTTTTCCTTTTTTGGTTTGTACTTTTTAAATTCTGGGATAATATTGGGACTTTAGACATGGAAATTCTTTGAGGCTTGACTTGACAGTTGGTTCATTTAGGGAATGTTATTATTTGTTTTGAATGGGCATTTAAGGAAGCTTCAAATCTGGAGTTGCTGGAGTCTTTTTTTAAGACTCTGCAGGCAGTGAGATGTGGGACTCTGTTAGGATTCTCCAGTGAGACCCACAGGATAGAGAGATGAGAGGGGATTTATTAGGGGAATTGACCCGTGAAAATATGGAAGTTGAGAAGTCAGGCAACAGGCCATCTTCAAGCTGGAAGCACAGAGAAACTGTTGGTATAACTCTCAGTCCAAGATTGCAAGTCTGAGAACCCTGGGGGCTGTTGGTGCAGGTCCCAGAGTCCAAAGGCTGGAGAACTTGGATGGCTAATGCTCAGGGCAGGAGCAGAGTGTGTCACAGCTCCAGGAAAAAAAAAAATTCATCTTTCTTCTACATTTTTGTTTTATCAAGGTCTTTGACTATTTAGATAGTGTCTGTCCATGCATTAAGAGTGGATCTTCCTTTTTCAGTTAATTGATTCAAATGCCAGTCTAGCTTGGACTTGACCTCAAAATTACCCAGAAATGATGTTCTGCCAGCTATCTGAGTATCCTTTAATACAGTCAAAGTGACACTTAAAACTACCCACCCTAGAACTGTAGCCTAGGGCTGTTTTATGACCCTATAGTCTAGGGCTGTGGTATATGAATTTTCAGGGACATTTTTGTTTGTTTCTTCCTTCGAGGCAGATTGTTTTTTGTTTTTAATATATATTTTTTTCTAATTCACACTTTCACTGCAGATATAATTCTTTTCAGATCCCAAAATCTGAATCCAACTCTCCCACCAGGGCAGACCTAAGTTTATTCAAGTTACAACCAAAGCTTCATATCACAGGAATTAACAGATGACTTCACCGGTTCCAACTCTCTAAGTTAGTTTTTCTCAGAATTTCTGGCCACTGATGACTCTCATGGTTTCCCCTGGTCTTTCCAATTTGGGCACATGGTAAAATATGCTTTTTATCTTGTATCTACTACTTTTAGGTGCTTTGCAGCAGGGTAGATTTTCAGGATATTTACTCTGCCAATATTGTTGGAAAAGGAAGTCTCTGTCTACTCTTCACCTTCCTGTAACCAAGTTCTGTCCCTAACGTTTTATAGAATCTACTCTTCTTAAGGTCACCTGTGACATCATAATTCCTAAATAAAGTAAATATTCATCAAGCCTTTTCTCACTCTTCAGTTTTTTTAAATTATTTTTCACTGACTCCATGAATCACTCTTCCGAGTGTTATCTAATATAACTCAGGCATGTATAAATACCACCCCCCACTAACTTGACACTTGCCATCTCTGACTCTTAAGATTTTTTTTTTTATAGATTGCCCTTTATTCTAAAATGATATACTAAGAAATATAACTAAATCAAGGACATTTTGCTGATTCTTTTTCTATACAACAAAATATTGGGCATATATCTAATACCTCTTTCTTATGTAAAGAACCATTTGCTTCTCATCTACTGTGCCACAAATAGATTTTTTAAATGAGCTAGCCCATTTTAGATGTTGCCTGTTTCTTAACATGGTGATTTTATGATTCATTTGTTCAAAATTACTAGTGAAAAACAGCTAGGAGTCATTTATAATGGGAACCTTCTTGCAGTTCTATGAAACTATAAAAGTCAACTTCATAAAAGTTGCTGTTGTATTGACTAAGGAAGAAGCTCTGCAGCCATAAGTCACCTCACCACCAGAATACCAGACCAAGTCTGATTTTAGTTGCACCACAAAGTGAGATGCAAGCATTTCAGAGACTCTTCAATGATGGCTAATAAAGAGGGTAGCTAGTAAGTGAAATCTGGAAAGTCAAGTTTACAGAAGCAGAGAGTAGAAGGGGGGAGATATTGAGAAAAAAGTTCACAGTTTCAGATATGTTCAGATAAGTTCTAGAAATCTAATGTGCAGTATAATTAATGATTATAGTTAATAATACTATATCGTATGCTTGAAATTTGCCAAGAGAGTAGTTCTTAAGCGTTCTTAACTCCCACTAACATAAGGTAACTCAGGGAGGAGATGGATATGTTAATCAGCTGATAGTCATGACCATTTCACTATGTATATGAAGATTAAATATCCCATTGTATACCTTTAATATATACAATTTGTATTTAAAATTTGTTTTAATTTAAAAATAAAAACAGCTTGGTGCCACTCTGATTATCCCTCTGAGAACTATCACTCCATATTTTGTAGTTAAATGTCCTTTGAATTAAATTTTATAAATAAGGTTGCTAGAGTGATATCTCCATGGATTGTTCTTTTTCTCAAACTCAGAGGGGATTTCAATGAACATAATCTGCACAAAGCAGAGTAGGTCAAATGCTAAGATCTGGACTTACTGCCTCAGCAATTGGCCAGAACCTGGGAAGACGATGGTGCTGTGGAGACGTCCTTATGGACAGAAGCTGCACCCCCAGTTTCTCCTACCTGCCTCTGCTGCTCCCTGTTTCCAAACTTCTTCAGTCCTTCCTTATTCCATCTGTCCTCTGAAGACACTCTTTTCCCAGTGTGTGTTGTCACTCACCAGCTCTTCTCAGGCCAACTGATATCCTTGTGTGACATTCTTGGCATCAACTACCACACAGACCCAGTGACACTCACAGATGTATTATCAGCTCAGTATCTACCTAAGTTTAAAAGACAGCTTCAAATATTTCCTGGTTTTCTCCTCCTAAAATCCGGCATGGCTGAAACTCTTTCTTGTCCGCTATCAATTCGTATATCAGTTAGTACATTCACCAACTCTTTTCTTGGTTCTCTATAATCAAGGAAAGCCTAAAAATAGTCAAGAAATAATATATTCTGTTTAATTGTTAGTTGTAATTTTGCCCATAACTTTAGCAACTTCTGAAGTAAAAGATGTCCCATTCTTCACCTCTGAGAAAGGAAGTTAAAAGTATTTTGTAACCTTTAAATACCTCTTTTCTCTGAGGCTTCAGTCTTACTTTTGGATCCATAGGCAAGCTGCTCATGACTGGTGTTGCTGAGAGCCTCACTTCAAAAACTTTAATGTGTATATACATGAAATCATCTCACTCGAATTTCTCAAAGAAAAACAGATTTGATGATAAAGAGAGAAAGCAATATTCCTTCTATAAGAAATGTAGTAATGGTCAGGAGAGGAAAAAAAAAAAAAAAACCCAAATTTCTGGTTTCCAAGAACCCAGAGACAAACATCTCCCTTACTTCCTACTTGTTACTTTTTGACATGGTCAACATGTAAATGTAAATTATTATTTTTAAATCAATAAAGAACTTTCCATCACTTCTTGGCAACTTTCTGAAACTAGTCGCCTTTCCTTCGTGACTCCACTCAACATTTTTCTCACGTCCTGAGAAAAATAGGTAGAAGGTTTTTCGGGAACTGCTATTGCTGACATTACTCACACTCAGGTTAATGTGGAAGAAATAATGAAACCACTAAAAACTCTTCCTGAGAGACAGAAGTAGGAAAAGTTACACATATTAAAAAAAAAAAGAAATAAGTTGAGGTGTCAGGGTGTCAGTAGCCAACACAACAAACTTCCTCTCTTCCTAAAGTAAAATAAAGGGAAGTGTCTGCTACTACCATAACAGAAGTGAAGACAATCTTTTTATAGCCACCTTAGAGGATTGCTTCAGGATTTCCAAGTGCTTAGATATTTTCAGCTTCAACCTCTTTAGCACCTGGCACAACAGGAAGGGTGTGTGACACTCCACAGCAGCACCCACTGGACAGGAAGCTGGGTGAGCTCTTTGGGACTACTTATCATTTCCCATTTTGGAAGGCAGGCAGAATTCAGTGATCTTTCCACATATCTTTGCTTGAATTCCATGTAAGATCAAAATAATGAAATAGTCACTTTTTAAATTTGCTTTTTTTCACCCCAAGAAAGATGTTGGTCTTTGGGTCCTGGGAAGCCAATAATTTGCTGTTATTTTTCCTTCTGTCCATTTCTATATTTCTCATAGATTTATTTTTGGCTTATTTATCTTTAAATTTATTTCTTAAATTGAGCAATTTTAGTGAAATGATTTCTTTTCTATATACATTGTTTTATTTAAGGTTTTCAGTTTCAAGGTCTACTTCAAGAGAAAGTGACCCAAGAATCAATAGTGCATGTATTTCAGAAAGAGATACAGTCTCACCTCTATGGTACCTTAAACCTCCAGGTCTCTAAAGCTCCCCCCCACACATCATTTCATTTCTTTTTTTATTCTTATTTTTAAAATTCTTTTCTTTTTTCCCCTTTCTTTTTCTTTTCTGTGTGTGTGTGTGGGGGGGGGTACTGGGGAAAGAACCCAGATATGCTCTACCACTGAGCAACATTCCCAGACTTTATTTACTTATTTACACTTTTTGAGTCAGGCTCTTTCTAAGTTGCTCAGGTTAGCTTTGAACTTGCAGTCCTCCTGCCTGAGCCTCTCATGTAGCCAGTACTATAGGCATGTACTATGACTCGCGACTCAATCTGATGTCTCTCAAGTTTTGTTTTATAAGAGTTGGGTAACAGGAGAGAAAGTGTGAGTGGTGTGTGTGTGTGTGTGTGTGTGTGTGTGTGTGTGTTAGTTCCAACTAGTACACTGTAGCATGATCATCACTGGGAAGGCCAAAGGGTTACTGAATAGAAAACCAGATTAGCTGCCTCTGTGCAAGAAAAAAGATGGGAGCCAACTTCGGCTGACCTAAGGAAGAGCACTGGTCCAACTGCAGAAAGGGAGGCAATTGTTTTTCTGCTAGGATAATTTTAGGAGTAATGGGAAAAGAGTATTTAAACAACATTTCTCTGTATGAACAGAATGTTGTTAGCATTGGTCTAGCTACTTCAATAGAGAATAACATTGCTTTTGAGTTGCACTTTGTAGGTAGTGAGCTGGGTGTGTTACTTGGATTGCTGTAGGATAACAACATGGGCTCTGAAGAAGAAGCAAAAACTCTGCCCATAGATGGCTCACTACTCTGAAAATAAAACCACAGAGACAATTTTGAATTTAGAATTTTAAAACACATTTTTTTTTGGTGGGGGGGTGGTACCAGGAACTTATCCCAGGGGTACTTTACTATAAAACAACATCCTCAGCATTATTTATTTATTTATTCATTTTTAAATTTTTGAGACAGAATCTTGCCAAATTGCTGAGGGTTTCACCAAGTTGTTGAAGCTGGCCTTGAACTTGCAATCCTCTGTCTCGGCCTCTGAAGTTGCTGGTATTATAGATGTGCGCCACCACACCTGGCACATGTCTGATTCTTAAAAACACACTCATGGACAATATATGGTGAAATCCTGTCTTTGAACTGACTGGACTAGATTTTCCTTGGGAATTATATTGCTTTCTTTGGGGAGAAAAATAATACTTTGATCCTGTCACTAGAGCTTCCTCCTAAAGAGACATGACCAAGAAGGGTTACAAGTTAAAAAAAAAAAAATCCTTTTTCCTTAAGACTATTCTACATCACCCTTGTTATTTAATGAGAAGATTTTATGTTGTAAGTTTCACTTATTTCCCTCTTTCTAAACTTAAGAGATCCAGGAGACAACCCAGCGTCTGACACCCAAAGAGGCTCCCTGTCATCACCTTTGAAAATCATGTCCTGAAATGTGACATCAGTTATCTCAAGATTTAACAGAATGGACCCAAAAGAAGAGAAAGTCTTATTTTTATCTACTATTCATTGGCTTCAAATTTTTTTTGTGCGTGTGAATCTGCTGGTAGACTATAAAAATCGTGTTCTTCCAGGAGCTTAGGGAATGAACAGATATGTAAAAACAAGAGGGTGTTTCTTATTCTTTTCAGATCTTGAAGTTTCAATGACTCTATATCTCCTTTTTTTTTTTTGGATACGTCTTATATACACATGAACACACAGATATGCCCTCTCGTTTTCTACTCTAAGCCCCCATGATTATGTATATGTGCATATAAGTCATTGCAAATAATGTATACACCTACTCAAACACTTGCATTCATATATGATTAGACATTTTTCTTTTATAAATCTGTATTCTTTTTCAAACTCTAAAGGCTTAAATGATACTAGAGATTAGTTTTTTCAAATTACAAAGTTCTAGCGATTTTCAAAACTATCCTCTGAACAACTGCCTCCCCCCCCAAACATTTCCACAAACATTCCTGACTGGCATTACCTGGCTGGTGGAAATGAAATGCTGATGCCACCTTTTTAGCCTAAAGCATAAAAGGCAAATCCTGCCTCTGGAAACAGACCAAGGTGGAAGTCGACAGGAGTGAAGCTTCTGTGTGCCTTCCCTCAAGGGAAACACACTGAGAGGAAATGGGTAAGTGCACTAGAACTGGAGAGTTATGTATGTGACAGACAAGTACAAATAGTGTGTGAAAATCAGCATAGCTTTGTTATGAGGAAATTATAGTTCTTGGTGAAAGGCAAAATCCATGGAACTTAACTCCTAAAATTCTTTTGTCTAATATCTCTTTGCAATGATCGTTTGACATTTAGATTGTTCAGACACAAAAATGATTCCATTAAGGGTCTGGGGAATGTGTGAACATCCTGAGTATAGAAAATACACGTTAGATCCATGCATGCATGTGTGCTCACATGTTCTCTCTCCCCTCTCCCTAACATACACACACACACACACACACACACACAATCTTTCAGCTTTGATTCTATTCTCCTACTCCCCATTTGATAACATGAATGATTCTTTAAAAATATGCCTATCCCATGCCCTCCTCCGCTTCCAGTTTGACTCAGGAAAAACGGTACATTCTTCTCTGTGGCCTTGGAGTCTTGCATCGGGAAGCCCTGCTCACCTCTGCAGTTCACAGCCCTCTGTTCACAGCCTCCTGTTTGTTTCTCCCACAGACCAAGCTTCTTTCTGCCTCTGAGCCTTTTGTCCACCTGAAATGTTCTCTTCTGGCTGGTTCCTCCTCATGTTCTCTAGTTCTTCTCATTTTCCTAATTCTGTCTCATAAAGGCCATTCCTGACCACCTAATCTGAAGTGAGTCTCTCACTACTATTCCTTTCTGACACCCTGTTCTCTTCCTTTAACAACACTTGTCATAACCTCGAAGAATGTGTCTGGGTATCTACTTGTTTAAATCTCATCTCTTCTGCTAGAATGCCGGTTTAAAGAAAGAAGGAACCCTATCTGCTTTATTTCCCACTGTGCATTCAGATCCCAGCACATCCGTTAGCATTGGTGTGGGTGTGCACTCATGCATTGATCTTATTAAATATCAATTGACAGAATTCTTTGCAACAAAAATCATTTCTGATTTCTACCTGTCCTCCATTTTTAACCTCACTGTTGTCTTCTGGCATCTCAAAAGAAACTTTGAACTTATCGTGAGTTTTATAATGAAGTAAGGTTATATGAGGCTCCCAACTAATTTGTCAGTGAACCTATAAGATACAAAAACCACGTTAACTAAGGAGGTATCTCCAACAGTGCAATATTCCTGGAAGAATTCCAACCCTTTCTGAGATATGGTGGGCTGACCTTAATGCTGTCTTCTTGTTCTTTCTCAGTAAATAGCTTCAGCTATCATTAACTCTTCTGCTGCTTGTGGTTCTATAGTCCTTTATTATTCTCTTGTGGTAAGCCCAATTTTCAGACATATTTGCAAGCCTTAGAAAAGATAAATTAGTGCTTTCCTATTTTTTTTAAATATAGGACAAATGGAATCACACAGTGGACAAACATTGGAAGAATTTATGAGAAATCTTTAGGCAAGATTTAGACTATCACTTACAAAGATACATTTTTTATACAAAATTTCATATTATTTTTCTTTCAGAAAAATTACAATATCACTGTTCAAATCTTTGTGTGTGTGTGCCTTCTAATTTAAAAAATTAGACATACAGGATTAAACTTGTAGTTAAGTGAACAAAACCCCAAAAAGTTTGAGACTCAAACATACTGCCTTTAGAAAATCAAGGAAGTAAACAAACAAAAGAAAACACAACAGTCCCTGTATTGGATCCATAAAGCAACCCATTTCAGATGGATTACAAAGAAAAATTGCAACAAAACTTGTATAGCACCAGGTACTTTACATGTGAAGAAAAAAGTTTCTATTACTTGAAGAATCCATCTCATAATTTTAGCCTAAAACAATACTTTTTAGAGGTTAGCAATTTTTTAACCCAAGAACATAAGAAACATGCACTTGTTCTTTGAATTTATATAAAAATGAAAAAAGAAGTAAGGTTTTATTAGTGATAGATGCTTTTGTGCCTGTGTAACAACAACAACAACAAAAAAGTCTGGCTGAAATGCTTTGGCAAGCATGCAGTGTATAAAGTAGTTTAATAACTTACCTTGTTTTGGAAGAAAAATAAAGCTGCTAAGATATTATGGTTCTAAACTTGGCAAACAGTTGTAGAACGGAATTGGCCCATGTGCTTTCACAAGAATTTTCACAATACAGAACAGACTTTCTAAGAACTGTACACAATGAGATAAGCAACTTACTGCACTGAGACCTACTGTAGCCTTCTTAAGGTACCCATTTTCAGAGTCTTAAAGGGGGATTATTTTAAAGAGAAGGGTTCATCAGTAAGTGAACTTCTTGGACATAGTTCAAGAAAGTCATATTTATGGTATACCTAAAAGAGATTGCAATATAATAATATTTTGATTACAAGAACATTGATAATATTTAGTAAATACTTCCTATGTGCTGGCTTCTCCAGAGAATATAAATGTTAGAAAGAAAGACGAGATAGTGTGGGGATGGTGATGTGAATCAAGGGATCTGATTGCCTCTTGGTTGTGATGCGCTTGCACTGGGATCTTCCTTTGCAAAAGTATGGGTTAACATTGCCCAGTTGCTATGGCAACGCCAGCTGTGTCACTCTGCAAAAACTCAGAGTTATCAGTTTTAACCTTGAAAATCAGACACTGGCTCCCAGGGATAGAAGATTCTGGGCATAGCAAGATAACCATAATATCTCGCCAGCACTGTGACCTTCAAGCCTGGCTGCTTTGCAAAAACTTTCTCACAGATAAACTTCACAACAAAACCTATATAATAAATGTGAGGAGCCAGCTCTGGGTTACTGTTCTCAGTCAGAGGTCAGTTTTCCACCTGATCCCACTTCTCTCTCTAAATGATTGTGTGCCTTCCTTCCTTCCTTTTCTACCTTCCTTCCTTTTCTACCTTCCTTTTCTACCTTTTCTTCCCAGGGATCAAACTTGGGGTCCTTAACCACAGAGCCATATCTCCAGCTCCATTTCATATTTTATTAAGAGACAGGATCTTATTGAGTTGCTAAGTGCCTTGCTGAGGCTGGCTTTGAACTTGCAATCCTCCTGCCTCAGACTCCCAAGCAACTGGGATTACAGGCATGCACCACCACACTGGCTTATGTATTTTTCTTAATCTCCCATCTCCCCTGCACCCCTGTGTAGGTCACTGCAAGATAGACCCCGACTTCTACAATTTATGTTCTCATGGGCTCCCACATAAGCACAGAATCATAACAAATCCATAGGGTGAGATGATTGCAGTGTTAATAAGGGAGATAAAACAGTCCTGTGTGCTTGGTAATTATTCAGGAAAAGGCTTTGCTGACATCCCTCTCTAGTCTCCATGGGAGAGCTAACTATCCCTTCTCACAACCAACATCAAAACATGAATTAAGAAAGAAAGCCACCTTCTCCAAAGATGAAAGATGAATATGATAATGACTACAGGATAAAGAAAATCAATCCTCAAATATGCGTATTTAAGATCCTGTAGCAGTAAGTGGAGCATTCTTTCCATGAGGGGGTGGAAGATTAATTTTCTTCTCTGTGGTGCTTTCGTCCATGTCTGATGACTGGTGTGGCTTTTATGAGAGTCACCATGTTCTGAAGCAGCATCCATTTGGGGCCTTTTGGAAGTTAGGCACCTCTTACTGCTGATATGGTGATAAAAGGAGAGTTTAGTGGGGAAGTACATATGGCCTACCTCTGCATAGAGCAAAAGAGAGTTTGGGATTTGTTACTAATCTTTATCTAGAAATCAGGAGACTTTTTTTTTAAGTAAATCTCATGAAAATAACCCTGAGGAACCAAGCAGAGGGGGTGTCATATGCCACTGGCAGCTTGTAAAAGATTTTAGGATTTGGCATCCCAGCTGTTTTTTCTTTATAAGTTTTATGAAAGAGCTTTTGAAGTGAACCTTGAAAGTCACTAAGGATTTTAACTGGTAGAAATAAGGGGAAGAAACTTCTAGAAAGATGAATATGCAGGTGTACAGAAAGAGTGGAAGAGGTTGGTTAGTTCTATTTAGCTGGGAAAAAGATATAAACATTAAAGATGTTTCAAGAGAGACAATGCTGAAAAGAGAGGTTGGGGCATATTGCAAACCGGGATGAGAAAGTTGTGATTAAATTTAGCAGCACTCAGTAGTCCTTACCATTTATACTAGAGCACATGTCCAGGAGGCCTTTCCTGTGTCTCCCTGTTGTTAATTTCTTACTGTGCCTAATTTATATATTAAACTTTATCACAGGTAGGTATACAGAGGAAAAAAAAACATAGTGTATGTATGTTTGGGTACTATTTAAAGCTGTATACATACACTGGGAGTCTTGGAATACATTCTCTGTGGATCAGAGGGGACTACTGACTGTAATGGACATTTTCTAGGCTCACAGAACACTTGTGTTCAGAAGAGCTTGTGGCCTATCTGGCATATGGGAAATGTAGACCTATTATTCACTAGTGGCCAAAGAGTAGACCTTTCTCTCATCACTTTGCCTTCTCATAATGTTGCCACCTTATTGTTTCTGGACCAGTTTTAGGCTGTCCCCACCCTCCAGGAAAAATATGACAAGTTCTCCAAGCGTTCTTGCCAAGATCCTGTCACTTGATTCGAGAGGAATGGGAAGAATCTCCTGCCCTGCCCCACAGTAGAAATACAGAACACATTTACTACTTGCTTCAAAGGAATCTTTACTACCTTCATCTTCATGAAAAGATTTATTCTATATGATATGAACATGGATGATCAGTTTCATAATTTCTCATGTTCTTCCTGAATAGTTAGTTTTGCTCTTCCATTTAGGATCTTGGGTTTCTTGGTCCTTGTTTTAGTCAGTCTTTTTGCTGTTATGACTAAAGGATCTGACCAGAACAACTATAGAGGAGAAAGAATTTACTTGAGGGCTCACGGTCTCTAGTCCATAGAAGGCTGACTCCATTCCTCAGTGCTTGAGGTGAGGATGAACATCATGGCAGGAGAGGTTGGTGGAGTGAAGCAGCTCACGTCATGGTGACCAGAAAGCAGAAAGACTCCACTTTCCAGATACAAATATATATACACCAAAGTCATGCCCTAATTCCTACCTCCTCCAGCCACATCCTACCACTTCAGTTACCACTCAGTTAGTGTACAGGAGATTCCCTGTTTGTGAGTGGTGTTTCTAAAGTCCACTTGGAAGTTACTGATTTTAGGAACATGGAGTTTGTGTTCCCTAAAAACCAAGCTTAGTTATCATGCATGAGATCCACAGAGGATCTCAAAAGCCTGTGCTTATGTGGGTCCCGTTTATTGATAGTGCTGCTCACAGTTCATCTAGGCCTTAATTAACCTAAGTCAGAACAAAACTGGGGAAAAGAGCCTGGGTCATATTATATCACAACTTCCTCAGAAGTCAACCCCTGATTATAAATAAGGGAAGCAAGAGCACACAGAGGATGAGCCACACTTGATGACATTCCCCAGGGGAATGTCTTTTGGTATGTATGGGTCCCAAACTAAAAGTTCTATGAAGAAATTAACTGTCTTAATTTTTTGACCACTGTTGAGAATTTTATTTAACCAAGACATCCATCAACAAATTTCAAGCCTAAATTGCTTTACTTTTGTTGTGATTGTGAAGATACACACTCTTATGGATTTGTGTAGGTGTTATATGTGTGCGATTGGGAGTGTGTTTTATGTGGCAGTCTTTCCATCACAATATAAAAAGCAATGAGCTTTGGGCATCTGGTTTAAAATTCTCATTTAAAGAGTGACAATAAATCTGTTCTCTGTTCTTGAGAATTTTATATATCATTTCATTCTCAGGCTTCAATTTTTGTTTTGTTTTGTTTTAGATAAGGAATGAGATTTTCCTTTGTTTACCCAGAAATATTAATCCATTGTTGACTAAATGTTTTGCCTTGTATTCTTTTTTAAAATAAATATACCTAGGGTAGAATATTTGGAGAAGATCTGATAGGAATACCGAAGGGATACAGAAGTTTTGTACGTTATGGATAGTTTTTAGTAAGTGTTTTAGTCAACCTTTTCACTGCTGTGATGAAAGGACCCAACCAGAACAACTGTAGAGGAGGAAAAGTTTACTTAGGGGCACATAATTTCAGAAGTCTTAGTCTATAGGAAGGATGGCTCCATTCCTCAGGGTTCGAGGTGAGGCAAAACATCATGGTGGAAGAGTGTAGCAGACAGAACCAGCTTACATGGGGATAAGGAAGCAGAGAAAGAGAGACTCCACTCTCCAGAAACAAAATATATACCCTACTGTGATACCCCCAATAAACTTCCTCCAGCCACACCCCACCTGCCTCCTGTTACCACTTAGTTAATCCCATCAGGGATCAATTCATTGATTAGGTTAAGGCTCAATCATTTCTCCTCTGAATTTTCTTGTGTTGTCTCACATGTGAGCTTTTGGGGGAACCTTACATTCAAACCATAACAATAAGATTTTTGAATTTATACATTCAAATGAGCAATGTATCTTCAAAGTGCTCACTCTAAACTGATCTCTCAAAGTTTTTAAATATAGCTTCATTTTAAAAAATATTTTATTTTTAGTTGTAGTTGAACACAATACCTTTGTTTTATTTATTTATTTATTTATTTATTTATTTATATGTGGTATTGAGGATAAAACCCAGGGACTCCCACGTACTAGGTGAGTGCTCTACCACTGAGCCACAACCATAGCCCTAGCTTCATTGTTTGATGGTTACATGGAATATAAATATACCATCCTATACACATTCCATATGTTTCTGTAACTATTTATAATACAATAAATAGACACATTATCAGTTTTATAACTCTATTGTATTCTAAATAGTGTTGTTTAATTTTAATATAAATGGTATTAAAAATGTTTGATGTTTCACTTTTAGTTATGTGGTTTTTAGTTTGCAAAAATTTTTGCTTGTTTTATATGAGTGTTGAAGACACTGCCTGAGCTGTGTTGTAATTTAAATCCATCTTTGCTACAGCACATTACAATGAGAGAAAAACTCAAACAACAAGAGGACTCCTGCCCTTTAGGCCCTATAAATTATTCTTTAGGCATTTTATTTCCTCTCTTGAAAGAAAATACATCTTTCATTGAGACTCTTGAAAGACATTGCAAAGGCAAGGCTGTGACATTCCATAGGACATTGCACCCACACCAAGGCCTTCGTGTTGGTCATGTGCTTTGTTTCTTCAACTCACAGTGGATGGCAGAAAGCCAAAGTCCTAAGCAAAGAGTAACCAGCTTTCATTTGAGGCCTGGATTTTGTAAGGCTCTGTGCGGGGGTCCTTCCCAACATGCACACATCACTGGGTCAAAGCCAGTGGTGTTCACAGCTTAAATATTTAGAGAAAATTTATTTTTCTTAAAACATCTCAACCAAACCATTAGATCTATGAGGTAACATAAGAATTGCTAAAATAAACTATACTTTTTAAAATGAAAAGATAATAGAAATGAATATTTGATAATCTCTGAAGAAACAAGGGCTTGGCATTTTAAAAAGTTTAGAACAAACATTCTCTTAATTGAAAAATTAAAAGAGAAAAATTTTAAACTTATATTTCTGGAAAAAATTTTAATAGGTGTCTCTACATCACCAAACAGATATAACCGGTAGCAATTCTAATTTCAACAGGTCTATTTTACTAGTTCTGTTATAGAACTGTTTGTTCAAGCTGATAAAAAATTTATTAAGATGTTCAATAAATTAATGGGCATAAATTAGAAGGGACTGCCATGAACAGATACAAAAAGGTAATTTGATAGATAAAAGTATTATCAATGGAAGAGGTAATAATTAACAATATGTTTTCCACTAAAATGAACAGTTATGAGTATTTTTTAAAAAAAATAGTGTTAGCAAGATGTGGTCAGTATAGTACTCTTCCATGAATTGCCTAATAACTGTGATTTTTACAACTATCTTGGACAACAATTTGATAATGTACATTATAGTCCTTCAAGTAATCACATCTTCTGACCCCAAATTTTTTTAAAGGTTTTTTTTTTTAGTTGTAGATGGACACATGGACACAATACCTTTATTTTATCTATTTATATGTGATGCTGACAAGTGCTCTACCACTGAACCACCATCCAAGCCCTATGGTGTCATTTTAAATGATAAAAATAAAAGCAACTTAAATGTCAGAATCAGGGAATTGTTCATTGTGATACACCAATGTGATGGAATATTTTGCTCCTACTTAAAAAAGGTATTTGAATCTTTTAGTAAGCAGTAGGATCTTGCTTGCTTGCCATTTTTCAAATTCCTGTGTATTAGTTGTGTGTTTTGAGTTAGGGCAGAAGGTGTTAATTGGTAGCACAAAGATTAGAAGGAATGGATCCTGTACAGAGTTGAGACACTTCATAGGGCCAGTGCACTGTGTTTCGGCCTGGCCACACTGGGTTTTGACGGGAGGCCTTTGCGTGTGGGAGGAACTTCAGTTTTCAGAAGACAAAGAGGGCAAAAGCAACCATGGGAGGGGCTGACCAGGAATTTGCCAGGATTGGTTGGAACATACGGTACTTGGGACCATTTAGAATCCATGGTGGAAGGTCTTAGATCACAGGTTATAAATTTGGGTTATTCTGAAGGTGATTGGGTCCATTTGGATTTCTATTGTTTGCCATCTATCTAGAGAAAAATCGATGGGGTTTTAACTCTTACTGAAATATTGTTTTCCACCTAAAGATATTAAACTGAAACTCAAGATTACTGCATCCATTGACTCTTAGTGGATGTGCTTCTCCATGAACTTGCTCACACTAGTAGCTGAGGCCCTCTGGGGCCTGTCTGCATCTATGGCCCTCACCCTCTCTCAGGGTTCACCACACCTGGCAGCCTACACTTCTGAACATGCTCCTCCTCACCTAAGCAGCTTTGGTCAAGAAACTCCCCTCTCTTCCTACCTGACTGCCTACAAAGCTGGATTTAGCATCTAGCTCAATTTTATCTCTGCAGTATTCTGCAACCCTCTGAGTGTGCTAATTTTACCAAGACACAAAAATTAAGCCGGTCATGTTCTACTTGAGAACTATATTCTATATTCTTGTCTTGAAGTTTCTTCTTCTTCGTTTGTTGTTGCTGTTGTTGTTTGTTTGTTTTTTCCCCTGCCTGCATTTATTTTTAGGAATTAAAAGTACATGAGGCTCCATAGTTTAGCTATTGTGAATTGAACTGCTATAAACATTGATGTGGCTGCATTGCTGTGGTTTGCTGATTTTAAGTCCTTTGGATATAAACTGAGGAGTGGGGTAGTTGGGTCAAATGGTGGTTCCATTCAAAGTTTTCTGAGTAATCTCTATACTGCTTTCCAGAGTAGCTGCACCAATTTGCAGCCCCACCAGCAATGTATAAGTGTACCTTTTCCCCCACATCCTCGCCAACATTTATTGTTGACTGTATTCTTGATAATTGCCATTCTAACTGGAGTGAGATGAAATGTTAGAGTAGTTTTGATTTACATTTCTCTAACTACTACAGATGTTGAACATTTTTTTCATATATTTGTTGATTGGTTATATTTCTTCTGTGAAGTGTATGTTCAGTTCTTAGCCCATTTATTGATTGGGTTATCTGGTTTTTTTAGTGTTAACTATGGAACCATACGTAGGTATGGTTCAACAGATGAATGGAGAAAGAAAATGTGGTGTATAAATGCTTTCTACTATCATGTATAACTAATTAAAGCAATAAAAAATTTTAAAAAATACACGTGGATTCAAATAAATTGTGATGCTTCTTTATGTCCTCTTTATCATGACACATTTTGTGCTTAGTCAAGCCTTGGCTCTTAATTTTTTGATCAAATCAGTCAATTACTGAGCAAAAGAATGTGTTAGTCCTCTGGATACACAGAAGAGCTCTCTTAATCTATCCCTTTCTGTCTCTGCTCAGGTCTGTCAGAAATAGACTTAATTTCTTATTAAATTCCTATACCTTGCAGTTGTGTTATTAGCATTCTACAATCCTTAGGAAGAATTTTAGATATTTAACAATAATTTCCAAGTACCATAGCCAAAGCAAATTACAGTCTAGCCCAAGAATTCTTTCTCCTCAGATGATTTTTAGATGTAAACAAAGCCAAGGACATCTAAATTTAGAACATACTGGATTTGAATGTGTCTGATAATATTTACGGTTCAAAGGAGCCCATTTAAGTATAGTTGAATTCAGTTTCAGCTTTGCAACTAATAATGAAAGACACAAAAACAAAAAAAGGTCTAGTTGACAGTGAGAGAATGTTTGATTAAAGGCATGCCATGAGGAATATTCCAATGTGCAGTGATGGTCATTTTCCCTCAATGCTAGCTTGAGGCAAGCTTGCACATGAAGTACTTGCAACTTAAATTCCGTTTTCACATTAAAAACAACACAAGCAAGAGTGTTTAGGTAATCGTATCCAGGGATTGAAGAACGTGGCAAATGATAACCCTCCTACATCACTAGTGGGAATGTTTACTGGTTCCATGTTTCTTCAGCGTAATCTGATAAATATTGCTGGAAGCCTTAAGAAGTACATATCCTTTAATCCAGCTATTCTACTTTTCTAGGAATTTCTCTAAGGAAATAATTCTGGATATGCTCATCAATGTAGCTATTAAGAAGCTTATCACTGTATAATTAGCATCGTGCAAAATTGGAAACTACCAAACTATCCTGCAACTCAGGCTGACTGATGAAAATATTTGTGACACACACACACATATAGACTAATATACTCATAGCCAGTGGATGTAGCCACAACGTGATGTTCTAAAGAAATATTTACTGATATGGAAAAGTGTTCATGATATAGTCAGTTCCAGCCAATAAAGCAACAAATATGTTCTGAGTTACATAAAAGGGGCCTGACACTGTGGCAGGTCTGGAGGTGACTGACATTTGACACAGAAGTGCAACAAACATATTGCAAACACACATAAGTGAATTTCAGGTACTCCTAAGGGCTATAAAGAAGATAAAATGGGGTTCTGCGATAATAACTGAAGAGTGGGATGGAGCTGCTTTTTTTAGACAGGTCAGGGAAGGCCTCTCTTCAGAGGTGACTTTGTAATTGAAACCTGAGTGAAATAGCCATATGTAGATTTGGGGGAAAAAAAACATTTTAAAGCAGAAGAAATAGCAGTGCAAGGGGCTTTGGATAGGAAAGAGCTTATAATGCCTGCAAACATGTCTATCGGATTGTTAACTGATGTTTATTGCCTACTGCAGGGTTAATTAGTTTACATTTTCTTATATTTACTAACCTATAATCTTATGGTTCTATAATTGACATGGTTCACTTAAAATTTTTTTTAAAGTAATAAAGTCTCCCCTTCAGCGTGTTTTACAGGTGGCAGTTTCCCAAAATAAATGCCCACAGTAACAAAGATAAGATCTTACTCTAGAAAACCAGAGGGGCTCATTCTGCCAACTGTGTGATAAAAACATTCTGTTTCATAGATTGTTCTTATCTTGATCTGCTTTTTTAAAACTAGGATGTAATTAATTTGACATGGTAAGAAATTCTATGGAAGCATAGGATAATTGAAGATTGCACATTTGCTGAAGAAACTAGGTTGAGATTACATGACGGCCTTGCACAGGTCAGGGAAAATTTATTTGGCTCAAAATTACAATAAACAAAATGTAGTTCACTTACCTAGTGCTAAAATAAGATAAACATACAGATCTCCTAAAATATTTATTTATTTATTTGTGGTGAAAACATTCAAAATTTTTTAAATATGTGGCACAGTATCTTTAGTCCTCCTGTTGTGCAATTGCACATCAGAATTGATTTCTCTTATCTGAGTACCCATTGGCTAACCTCCCTTCATCCCTGTCTCCTGCCTACTCTCCCAGACCTCTGAAAACCACCGTTCTACTCTCAACTTCTGTGATATGCTTACCCTTATTTGAAGATTACACAACGTACATGTGCATCATCACAAGGTACCCCATAAATATGCACAAGCAAATGGGAGTGAGGCAATCCCTCACACATGACTTCCAATAGCAAAGCCACAAGTTAATGTGAATGTGCCATTTATGATCTTACAAATAGGGCTTCTAGGCACTAGCACCAGTTGTGGGTGCTGATGGAAGTAGGGGGCAAATAAAACATCTGTTTTCTATTGATTGTATAAGGAGAAACTCATTGAATCATCACATTTCTTCCTAGTGAAATAAGTGCTTTGGTCTTTGGCCCATTTTCTGATAAGAGGTTAATAAATGACCCAAGGGAATACATTCATTTGAAATCACATTGTATAGCTATTCTCATTTATTTTCATTTAAATCAATTTGACTTGATCTCCAAACACTGGTTTATTTGCTGTGGCAGCAGAGAGAAATGTGATTGGAACCACACGGCTGGGCTGGTTAATTCACTGAAGATACAGCAGATCTGTGGAATAGGGAGCTATTCCTTTGGGAATAATATAAATTTAACAATGCAAATTTTCTTTGACAAGAAAGAAGAGATTCTGACCTCCACTGGGCTAAATTTTTATGCGCAATTGTACCACAAACTTGAAATTAAATATGTGTGGGATTTGGTTTAAGTATACATCTGGGGATATACAAGAAGGAGGGATGGAAGTTTTGGAGGCAGATCAGGGGAGAGAAAATCATTTTCTGCAAAATTTTGCTTTAGTTTGGCTTTGCCTATGGGATTTTTAGGATTTGTCTGATCTCTGAAGTTCTATTAGACTTTAACTTTTAATGAAAAGCAGAATAGATTCGGCATCAAAAGGAGCTCACTGGGTAAAAACTTTAATTAAAATTGGAAGTTTGTAATGATATTTATATTAAATATTTTAGTCTACTCAGTATTCTTTTAGGTACATCTGTTGTTAAAAAATCTTAACCTCTCTGATGATATTGCAAGTTTTAGTTTAAAGCAACTTATAAAACAGACAAATCTCTGTTTTTATATAGACCAAGGGACCTCACAATATCTTGGTAGGACAGATGATAAAGAACACTATGCTTGCTTGGATTACATGTAAGCCAAGAAATCTATGAGACTAACTTATTAAATCACAAGAGATAGAACATTTGATGTTAACTTTGAATGCTAAAAAGGATCTTTGCAGCTATTATATTTTTAAATGAAAAAAGGTTTGCCTTTCAGAGGGTATGATAAAAATACAGTTCAACAAATAATAGAAAGCTCATGGAAATTGGATGATTATTAAAGGAGTTGCTGACTTGGATCTATTTTCACAAAAGTAACTGGTAAAAAGTCAAGATTTAAAGAACCAAATGTAATCTCTTAGCCCATAACAATTTATGGGAATGAGTCAAAATAACTGGAACTCATGAACAAAATTAAGTAGTATATTTATCAGCTTCATGGTGCCAAAATGAAATACCTGAGGCAATTAACTTACTATAAAGAGAAAAGGGTTGTTTGAAGCTCAAAGTTCTAGAAATGACAAGCTACATTGCTATAAGCCTCAGGTAAGTACATTGGATAGTAATGGTAGGGAGCATGTGTCAGAGCAAACCACTTTCATCACCACAAGAAGCATAGAGAGACCCGATGGGCTCAGGCTACGTGATGCCTTTTGAAGGTATATCCCCAGTGACTCCAGAACCTCCCACTAGGTTCAGCTTTACTAAAGACTCCCCCAGTAGCACCACCCCAGGGACCAAGTCCTTAACTAATGGACATACGAGGACACCACTGACAAATGAAGTACATAGTGAGTAGCATGAATAAATCAAAAGTATCTAATATAAGTCCATTGTTACAAATTCTGCTCTGAATGTGACAAACCCCAATCAATTGGTGATTAATGTGTGTGACTGTCGTTATAGGCAATGCTAACAGTGATTTATAAACTTCTATTCTTTCAACTAAAAATCTCCTGTGATTTTACTCAACAAAGTGGTTCAGGACAATTAAACCCCCTCGTTGAACACACTAACAACATTCGTGGTGGTCAGTCTTTCAACAGTAGAGCTACAGTGAAAAATATAGACAACATTCCCTTAACTGCATTTGCAAGTACATATTATGTCTATGAGCAGCTAATTCTGTGAGTTCCATGGAGGAGAAGCCATCTCCAGGACCACCTGGACTATCTGCAACAGCAACAGTTCTATATTTATGCCATCTTTTCAAGGTTGTCTCAGAGATGGAGTCTTTTAACCACACATGCCTCATTGGATTTTCCTTTAAATAATTTGTATTTAATGAGAAGCTAGATCACCCACTGCAAAGTTGTTCAGGCCTTGGAAGATGTCTTAAATTCTCCAAGATGTATTTTCAATGACACAGGGGAGAAGCTCAAATGCAAACAAGATAAAATATTTATTTTAAAAGTTGATGATGTTCAAATATATATTATTTCCCCCTGCAATTTGCAAAAATAAATTGGGACATTTCAATAGAACAGATAAGAAACTACAGGTTCCTTTTTTTGAAATGTTTTCATTTGTTGTCTTTAAATTTATTTATTAAAGAACTAAGTGAAATAAAGATAAAATTAGAATATAAATAAAATCAGCATAGTACTGAAACCAAGATAAATTATTTTGGCATCTAGAAGAAGATTGAAACAAAACTTTTTCATAGGTGGACTGCAATAGTCTCTAAAATTTAAAGACAGAAAATGTCTGGGGATGCTACTACCTCCCCAGTCTAGATTACAGATCTCCCCTTCTACCCAGGATAGCTCACAAAAAGTCTGTGACTTGTGACTTCAGAAATTATTATGGCCATGGCAGTGATGTTGAACTGTGAGCCAAATACCAGTCAAGTTTTTCTTGTTCCTGTTTCTTTTACAAATTTAAATTTCCAAATCCTGGTATTAACTCTACTTACCCCAGAGGATCCTCTGGTGCACTTCTTGTAGGGGAAGAAGCACCACAGATAGAGACTAATGCTTTTAGAGTTTTCAGGCATTAAATTTTAAAATCAGGTCACTATAATGCTTTATTTTTATTTTTGTATATATTTTGGTACTGAGAGTTGAACCCAAGGGTGCTTAACCACTGAGCCACATCCCCAGCTGTATGTATTTTATTTAGAGATGAGTTTCAATGAGTTGCTTAGGGCCTTGCTAAGTTGCTGAGGCTGGCTTTGAATTTGTGATCCTCCTGTCTCAGGCTCCCGAGCCACTGGGAGTACAGGCGTGCACCACGGTATCCGCAGTTCACTCTAGTTCTTACGTCCATTTCTGATTCATTAAACTCTGGTCCAAATAATGTTAATTATTCATCCAACATTTCTTCTGTGTCTAATGATCTACTTTATTTTAATATGACTACTTTACATTGGTCATTTAAAATATTTATATTAATCCTTTTGTCTCTGGAGAAGAGAAATAAATATATGTGACTATTTTATATGAAATTTGTCTAAAGACTTAACATTTCTCTCCATGTTTAAGGTATTTGAGGATATAAAAATTAGCCTATTATTAATGGAAATACATTAGTAATGAAAATATATCACCCATAGAATATTAACGTACTGAAAGTTTCACTGGAAGAAAGTACATTGGGGGAATGGGGCTGTGTCTCAGCAGTAGCACACTTGCCTAGCATGTGTGAGGCACTGGGTTCAATCCTTAGCACTGTGTATGAATAAATAAGATAAAAATCTATCAACAAGTATAAAAATACTTAAAAAAATAAAGTACATTGGGATAAATCTTAGGACTTACCATAAAACACCAAGCTTCAAAGCTGTGTGATTTGAAACACAAGGGCACACAGTCTGTTGGACATGCTTCTGGCAGCTCTCAGAGCCTTGAGTGACCTCTGCAACCATGCTGTCAGGGTGGAGAGACTGAGAGTCATACAGTTAAATTTTGTCATTAATATGGTTAAATGTTTAGTTAAGTTACTACAAACTTCATTTTTTTAATTTGTCCTGTTAATTATTAAGATAAGCAGAGGTGGCTCCACAATGAGATCTAGGAACACGTGTGCCTTCTTGCTGGAGAGGAGAGATCGGAGCTCTGGTAAGTTATTCCTGTGCTTCATTATTTGGTAACCTTGGGGAAGTTACTTTCCTTCAAATAAGCTTTTAAAAACTGAATAATTTGCATACCAAAGTCCTGCAGGTGCCTATTCTTGGCCCAAGTACCATAATTATAATATACCTAAAATTTATCTCTATAGATGTCCTTGATTGACATAATGAACATTAGATAAAACCTCTCACCTTAATGCTTTTTATTGTGAGTGCATTGCAAAAGGAATTCCATACCCATCACCAGGCCTCATCCTCCCTGGGAAAAAAGTACTTCTTTTCCATGAGAGTCTGGAAAAGCCTAAGGTGACATGTTCCCTGTCACACCTGGCTGCAGAGTGCGCAAAACTCAAACTCTTCACTTAATATTTAGTAGGTTTTACTGCTGTCAGTGATACATGTACCTGCTGTCTTAAGGAAATCCATTATTTTGTGAATTCAATCTCCTAAATCAATAACGATTTACTATAAATTGAAGCAGGATGATTTTAAAAGAGAGTCAAAAGGGGGAGAATGTGCTCTATTCAGCATATTGTATCATGATATTTTTGAAATTTGGAATAAAAATTGAAAGTATTCTCAGGACCATTAAATAACAGAACATATTAGCTTAGGAAATGCCTTTGAACTATATGAAACCAGAATAAAAACTAAAATTGTCTTAATTCTGAAATGACAACTAACTGAAAGGTATCATCAGATCCCTACAAGAGCAACACTATGAAAGGAAGAGAAGGGAAATGTTGCCATCACCTATGGGAGAGCGTGCCATATCCACACACAGAGACACCTACGCACACTCACCCACGATGATCCTCATGTTCCTTTACATATTTGTATATTTGAATATCACATTAGTCAGCTTTACATCACTGTGACCAAAACACCCAGAAAGAACTTAGAGGAGGAAAAGTTTATTTGGCCTCATAGTTGTAGAGGTTCAGCCCATGGTCAGTGACTGCAGTGCTTTACGCCCCAAGGTGAGGCAGAGAGCCATGGGGCAGAAAGTCTTGGTGGTAGAAAGCTGCTCAGCTCAGCTCGTGGCTGAAGGAAAGCACGGAGCAAGAGAGAGGAGCTGGGGACAAGATATAATCTCCAGTGGCATAGTCCCATGACCAGACGTCCTCTAGCCACACCCCACCTGCCTCCAGTTACCAGTTAGTCCATTCAAATTAGGATGGACTTAAAGTTACAACCTCAGAAATCAAATCATTTCACCTCCTGCATCAACACAGGAACTTCAGGGGAATGCCTCATATCCAACCCTTAATGGACACCCCCAAATGCTCTTATTGTTAAGTTTAGCTACATATTTTTTTTATAAGAAACTATACATTTAGCTGTTTTTCTGTTAATGACTTATAGAGAGCTTTTCATTCTGTCTAAAATACAGAGACCAAAGGTGTGAAACACAGACCATTCACCACCAAACAGGCCACTGTAGCCTTATGTACTTCTGTTTTTGTCAGTTTATTTGTCCTAAATCTGTAACTACAAATGTTACAAATTAAATTCATACAAAGAAGAAATTCTACTGTTTCTATGAAAAATAGGTTAAAAGTTTAAAACTGAAAGGGAGTCACTAAAAATGCTTTTTTTCTTTTTCTTTCTTTTTTCTTTTCTTTTTTTTTTTTTTTTGGTACTGGGAGTTGAACTACCCAGGGGCACTCAACCACTGTGCCACATCCACAGCCCTTTTAATTTTTTTTTTTTTGAGACAGAGTTTCACTAATTGCACAAACTTCACAATCTTCCTACCTAGGCCTCCCTAATCACTGGGATTACAGGTGTGTACCACTGCACCTGACCTAAAAGTGCTTTTGAATTAAATGTGAACAAGAAAATCATTTAAGATTAATGTAGAAATTAATTTGGAAAATATTAACATTCTACAGTGTTTATTTTAAAGTGTCTTTGAGTTCCTACTCCACTAAAAAAAAAAAGGTATAGAAGTTAATAAATTACTGGTGTAATAGATATGAGAAAGAGAGTAACCAGCTCTGGCTCTAGATCCCTTACTAAAAACAAGAACTTGAGTCTACATCAAAAGATCAATTAAAATATGCACATTTATATAGGTTAAAATTTTAAAAGTGAAGGTGTGTACTCATCCTGTTTCCATGACTCCTGCTTTAATTTAATTTTTTGATTAACCAATTTCTTATCATTCTGACTCTCCTCACAGAAGAGCTTGTCTAACATCTTTAATGTACATAGCTCCTGTTCCACAAAACACTTGAGTCAACTTAAAAAAAAAAACACATATGTTATGCAAAAATATTCAAAGCCAAGATTCTAAGGAAGAAAGGAAAAAAGGAGAGTGAGAATAGTAGGTTTTACTCAGTTTTGAGACTTGGGTCAGTTTAATTTTCTAATGCCAAGGCAAAAGGACAAATCCATTGCAAGATTCGTAGCATCTAAATGAAGAAACAAAGCAGCCAACCTCTAGCACCTGAAAAACGAAAGGAAATGGACACTCATTCTTGAAGAAACTGACCCTGCCAACCCCTGGACTTCTGCCTTCTGAGACTGCTTCTCTGAGGCAGGTGTGCTTAACTAGAACTCAAAGATAATAAATGTGTGCTGTTTTAAGCCATTAATTTCTGGTAATTTACTTAAAGTATCAATAGGAAACTAATAAAATATAGGCATCATTCAAGATAGATGATTGTACATTCCATTTGATTGGTCTGAATAACTAGTGTGAATATTTAATTCCTTACCAAGTATTTAAGTTTAATACACTACTGTCAAAATATAGTCTGCTGTTGGTTTAGATTTAATTGATGACTTGAGAAAAGATTATTTATGCCATTTTTGAGACTAGTTTGTATAAGTAAAAATTCAGATTTAAAAAATTAGCTGGGTGTATGACTCAGTAGTCGATGGCTTGTCAAGCATGCACAGCACCCTGGGTTTGATCTCCACCCCATAATTATAAATAAATAAGAAAGAAAAGATGTTAGCTAAGCCCAGTGGCACATGCCTGTGATCCCAACTACTCAGGAGGCTAAGGCAGGAGGATTGTAAATTTGAGGCCAACCTGGGCAATTTAGTACAACCCCAGCTCAGTGGTAGAACGCCCCCAACTTGGGTTCAATATCCAGTACTGCCTGGGCAGATAAGGAATGGCTAGTCATTTTGCTGAAGGATGTTTGTTTACTGAAAATAAATTTCCTGCTTGAGTCTTGAACATTATGGAGCCACACTGAAACATTTTAAAAGTGAATCAACTACCAAAATTGCAAATTGTTTCAGAATTTGGGGAGCACATTTATTTCATAAAGAAAAGCCAACATGGAAGAAAATAATGTCTAATCAATATCAACACTTCAAATTCATTCCAGTACTCACCTGTTTAATTTCTTAAGCATGAAGAACTTTAAAATAGGTTTGCATTTTTAATCTAATGTTCTTCCTTACCTTCCCTATTAGTGTGCAAATGAACTGAGTTCTTGTAAAAATAAAACGGATTATATACAGGTAGCTGGATTAGCATCTGGCACATGGCAGGTATGCAGGAACTATTAGCTGAGTGTGAACACAGTTGGTGGTGGCAGAGTTCTCTTAACCCTGAGAGAACGTTAAGAACAAAAGGCTACTTTAATTGATTATTTTTGTACGATATTTAGCCAAATGCCGGATTAATTGCTTTTTTTTCTCTTCATTTATTTTTGTCAATTGAATATATGTGAAACATTTCCACTAACACTGCATTTAGAAAAATTCCCTCAAATTCATATGGAGCACAGGGTAAGCTGACTTACAGTAATTGGATATCAATATAAGCTGTTGCAAAGTTCAGCCTGCTAGATGGCTGAGGTGGTAAGCAGAAGACAGCAAGTTTATCTTAAAGTGATGTTGGCATGTTGGCACTTTACATATGATGGAAGATTTCTCACCACCCAGCTAGGTGTTCCCTGAGCCAGGACCTGTTGGAGGCTGTACATAGCTCTTGTCTTACCTTTTCTATGCTTGCACTGATAACAATAGAGAAAAGTATTGATACTTCCTACTGCCTACCACCTCAGCAAAGACTAAAGCTAGACCTGGAATCAGATTTTTGCTTAATATGAAGTTTGTGTCATTTAAAAACAGAACATTGATAGGACCTTGAATTCACTGTTTAAACAGAAAGGATTGTACCCAACAGGTCTTTCTAACTTAAACTCAGTGTGTGACCCCAACACTTAATGAACTTCCAAAATCACTTTCATACTCAAAACTACATAATTCTGTGTTTTAAGCTACTTGCCCTTTCAATAAAGAATAAATCACTTTTAAAAGCAGGGGTTATTAGCTGGGGGTACTTTTGCTTCCAAAGGGACATTTGGTAATGTTATGGAGACATTTATGGTTGTCACGCCTGAGGTGGAATGCTACAAGCATCTAGTGTGTATAGCCAAGGGTTACTGCTAGACATCCCATGTATGTAGACTAGTCCCCCATAGTAAGCAAGAACTAATCCCCAAATGTCAATAGTGCCAAGGTTGAGAGACTCATCAATGAGCGCATGAAGAAAGGAATAATGTGGGTTAGGGAAGGAAACTTGCTATGAGTGAAAGCTAGTAGTTGTGTTCCCAGGGAATATTTTGCTAGTTGCCTAGTTGCAATTTTGCAATGTTGATTATTACTTAAGAGGAAGCAAAGCATGCTCCAACTGAGTGGGAGAAACAGCTACGAACTTTTTAATCATGATAGGTCCCTCTGCCAAGGATACTCAGGAATAAAATTTGTGCATTAGTACAAATAGAAGAGGACATATCTTATGCAATTCTACCTCCAACCTTGAAACTTTGCTTTTGAAATAAGCACTTGAAAGAAATTCTATTTGTTTCAGACATAGCAAAAGAATTCTCTGATGGGAACTCCCTACTATACCAGGAAATAATTCATGGTGGGAAGTCCTGAACATTTTTCTCCTGGAGGCTCATGTCCACACAACTAGGCTAGGGTGTTACCTAAAAATACTCAATATTCCAAAATGAGGGCCAGCAGTTTGGGCGCAGGAGAGAAGCTTGTGAGATATTCAGACTCTCAGGACCTCCTGGACTTACTGGTTAGAGCCTGCACTGCAACAAGATCCTTCAGGGATTCCTATGTATATGAAGGATCAAGATGCTTTTCTGATGATCTTCATTCCATGGTAATAAGGCCTATTTTGTTGACACCATGAATTAAAGGATTTTGCTGTTATCAAGGTATGTGGGCCTTTGTTTATGACCAGTAATGTTGCACTGAAAAAGTTAGTTTAGCTTTTGGGCTTCAATATTCTCATTTGTGAAGATGAGAGGGTCTCTGAGTTCTTTTCTAATATTGCAAGAATTATAATGTTTTCCTCCAGTGTAAACACAATCCATAATGGTCTAGGTTGTCCTAGTGAGTGTAAATGTGTGAAGCACAGGGTCTCTGTCCAGTGCCTAGAATATGGTCAGAGCTATATTAATAATCATTGAGTTCTTATGCAATTATACCTCAACTTTGAAACAGCTTACTGAAGGGGTGTGCCTTGGGCCTACTCTTTACATAGGTATTCTTTGCCACCCTCGTTGCCAGAAAATTATGTATAAATTGACCCATTACCAAGAACCAGCTTAGCCTGAAGAAGCAGGCCTTGCTGGGAGTGTCAGCGTGGGTGCCGATGCCTTGCCTGCTTGCTCTTGGACACCCTCATCTGGAAGCAGATTTCCCAGCTACCTTCTAGGCAACACTGTCTGAATGCAGAATGCTGGGTAGGGAGGGATCTTGAATCATAGCTCACAGAGTTGAAAGGAGATCTATAACGCCCCTTGTTTTAAGAACTACCTTTGGGAAGTGGTTTGGGGAGATGGTATCTCAGCCTCATTGTGGTGATCATTTCACAAAGTAATCATATATCAAAAGACCACACTGTATACTTCAAACAATTACATCTCAATGAAGCTGAAAAATATATAAATGAATCAGACCACATATTAGAATATAAAAACGCTACATTACATATAATATCTTAAAGAATATATTTAATTGGTTAAACGTTTTAAAAGGTTTGTAAATAATAAAAATAGCAGGGGACAAGCAAGACCATTCTGCAAATAAATCATAAAGGCCACCACCCCTCTGTTCTTGAAAAGTCCAGGAGAAACCCTCAAAATTTTTGCCTTTTAAAATGATGGGATAATTAAAGTAGGAAAGTAAAATTAACTTTTACTATAAACTAAAGCATAGAAAATTTTTTTAAAAAATCATCATTGTACATTTAGTCATTAAAAAACTCTTCTATGATCTAGAGATGGGAATAATGTAACATTTCTTCATTTCTCAAACCAAGATAGACCTGATCCCAGCTGCCAAATACCATTCAGCAGGAAGTCCAGCATTACTTCTGCTCCCTGGGTCTTCAAGAATAACGAGGGCTTGCGCCTTGCTGCTTTGACAGGTTACCACCAGGTGGGAGGCCTGGAGGTGGCACCCTGACTGGACATTAATGCAGACCCAGAGCAAATCTTCATACCAGGCTCTGCACATGTCTGGCTGGCACTGCAGCTCCAGGCACATCCAGCCTCCTGCCTGGCCCCCTGCAGATGGCTTCATAGCCAGTACCATTGCCTCATAGCCTATACCACTCACAACTGTCTTGATGGTTTATGCCAGACCCTTTAGACACTCTAGGATTTTTAACTGGAGCATTTCAAGGGAGTTGACAGGTCTGGAACCTCCCTTGTGTATAATGGCACCATTGTAGAACCAGAATAACCAAAAAAAAAAAAAAAAAGAAAAGAAAAGAAAAGAAAATCAGCTACCATGAACTTTGTCAAGATGATCCCAAGATGAACTATAAATGTTAAACAATCTCCTTGCATTCATTATATCTGTTATCATAGGTTCTAGCATTCAGGGTTGTGACCAAAATAAATTTTCTTCCTTTCATTCCATTCTTTGTTTTGTTCTTACTGAGCCAGTCATTCCAAAGTAAGTGGTGGGGGAGGGGAGACTTGAATTTGATTAGAACAAAAATACATAAAATAACATGAACAGAAAAAAAATAAATGCAAAATAACAGCAGAGAAAAGAAAGAGTAGGAGGTTAATGCAAACTAGTAAGAGGTGAAAATATAACTGTGTGGGCTATGACAACATAAAGCATTGTCATAGTTGTGCCCTGATTTGGTTTTAAGCTTCCTTTTGTTCAAATAAAAAGGGAGTTGTTTACAGTTTGATGAGGAGAGAACATGCTATTTTCCTAGTCCAAACAATAGAAACAAACGGTCTTTTCTAAGGTGATTAAGTATGATCCCTATAGCCATCTTTCTCATACACTACTTTTCCTAGTAACTCTATGAAAACTAAGATAAAAACACCAGAAACTCAGGCAAATTCTTTCTGCAGATGGCCAAAATAACACGGCTGAACTACAAAGAGTTTTCTGATGGTCAATTTTGATCAAAAGAAGATTTTAGAATGTTTTTATAAATGAGACAGAAAAGAAAACACACAGTGGATACTTCAGATGTGAAGATAGCATTCAATCTCCCACCAAGTGAAAAGCTGGATTGGGGAATGAGGTAGAAGCATGCAGGAAATTCTTGAGTCTCTTTGCATAGGCAGCAAAATGGCAAGCAAGTTTAACATGGGCAGAAGCTTCATATCTGTTCTGAAGCATATTACAAAATAAGGACTCTGAGCCACAGAAAATACAAGTGAAGACCCTGGGGTCATATGTATGTATGTATAAGAAACAGACAGCAAGAGAAACAATAAGAGAGGTAAATAGGGAGCCTACACCCTGGGAACAAATATTTATCCCTCACACCTCAGATAGATTTTTAATTTCCAGAGTATACAAAGAACTCAAAAAATTAAACAATAAGAAAACAAATAACTCAATCAACAAATGGGCCAAGGATCTGAACAGACACTTCTCAGAGGAGGATGTACAATCGATCAACCAATACACGAAAAAATGCTCACCATCTCTAGCAATCAGAGAAATGCAAATTAAAACCACTCTAAGATACCATCTCACTCCAGTAAGAATGGCAGCCATTATGAAGTCAAACAATACAAGTGCTGGCGAGGATGTGGGGAAAAGGGTACACTTGTACATTGCTGGTGGGACTGCAAATTGGTGCGGCCATTTGGAAAGCAGTATGGAGATTCCTGTATGATATGTCAAGATCATTGTAATGTTTTGAGCAACTAATAAAAAAAATTTTAAAAAAGGCAAGCTTTCTAAATATGTAAGTAAAAAAATTCCAAGTTAAATTTCCCCTAGTAACTGTAATGAATTTCTTTGTGTAAATAATAAAGTAAAAATATTAGTATGATGCACTATTGTGCAAAATAAATATAAATGGTGACTTACAAAAACAAAACAGACATGATATATATATATATATATATATATATGGTTGGAGCTGTATATATATATATATATATCCACAGGTGTTTGTGTGTATGTGTGTATATGCATATATATAATACACATTAAAAACATTTATCTATATCAATATCTATCTATCTATCTATCTATCTATATATATAAAATGTATATATCTCTTGTGATTTTAGGCATCCACTGGAAGTCTTAAAACATATTCCTGTGGATAAGTGGATCAAAATAGTTGGATTTGGAAATCAGGTATCTTAAGTCTAATCTAATCTTTGATACCACCAGTTAATATTTGTGTAATGTTGAACAATCTTGGCTTCTTCCTTTTCAATAAAAACTCACCTTATCGTGTAGTGATAAAACCAATTCCAATAATAGATCTGAAGTTGCTGTGCAAATAAAGAATGACAAATATATGCTGTACTGTGTTCATATAAAAAGCATTCTGATAGTTTGGGTCACTTATGCTCATTTCATAGTCTTTTCTTAATCCTACTGGGTGTTATTATCCTGATATAGGTAAAAATTTAATATATATATTTTTTCATACATAAAGACCTGGGACACATATAAAGCATACCAAAAACAGCTTTGTGCAGAAAAAAAACATTTTAAGATGGATAAATGACACTGCTTGTATACTGTCTAATCCACTGCAATAGAGTATGTTTCTTCTTGGATGGACCAATGTTTTAGGTTTTTTTGTTTTTTTTTTTTTTTTTTTACAAGAACCAGAGACATTATCAGGGCCCTTCTTCAGAAACACATGTGAGGCTGTGAGCAACGCATTTCCTGGTTGCTCACATGAGATAAATATCTGGACAAGGCAAGATGGTAATGTGATTTTTCCACATTTCTTTGCAATGCTAAAGCAAGGCTGGGGTGCATCAGACACCACTGTCAATCTCATAGAATGGGGGCTCTATTTCAGGTCCAGAGACATCTCAGGGCAAAGAGGAGAGACGGGAAGTACTGCCAAATCTTCCTGGATCTTTGCAGCATGATAGCAAAACTGTCATAGTCGAGTAGAAGCAAAGAACAACTTCCATTTTTCTTTAGTTATTATCTTAATGGAGTAGATGCTTTCTTTCCAAATGCATCTCTTGTGTTCTTAAAAATCTATCATCATTGAGTACTTTCCTATTGTTGCTGTAATAAATTACCACAAACTTGGTGGCTTAAAACAATACAAAGGTATTACCTTAACAGCGCTGGAAGTCACAAGTCCGAAAGTCAAGGTGTCGCAGGGATGTGTTCCTTCTGGAGGCACTAAAGGAGAGTCCATTTCCTTGTTTTCGCTGGCTTCTAGGGGCTGCCTGATTTCCTTGTTGTGTGGTCTCCATCTTCAACACCAGCATCATATCTTTCTTTTTCTCACACCCTCTCTCTCTTCTCTGGGTCTGTCATCACACCCCTTTCTCTGACCCTCCCACCTGCCTCTAATAAGGACCACTGTGAGTACATTGGGTCTGCCCAGATGATCCAATTAACTTCTGTGTTAGCTTTCCTTTACTTTCACAAAATACCTGAGGCAATAAACTTAATAAAGGAGAAGGTTTATTTTGGCTCTTGGTTTCATTCCACAGTTGCTAGTCTTCTCGGTGGAACATCATGCATGGGGACAGAGTGGAGGAGTTCTGTTCACCTCATGGCAGCCGGGAAGTAAAGAGAAAAACAGGAAAGGGCCAGGGTTCCCTTATCCACCTTCAGGGGCACACCCCCGTGACCTAACTTCCTTCCACTAGGCCCCACCTCCTACAGGTTCCACCACTTCGCAATAGTGCTGTAGACTTTGGTGGATATTTAAGACCCAAACGATAGCAACTTTCCATCTCAAGGTCCTTAATTTACTAACATCGGCAAAGTTCTTTTTGCCACCTAAATTAATGTATTCAGAGGCTCTGGGCATTAGAGTATGAATGTATGTGGCAGGCCGTTTTTTTATTACTATAATCATCTTTGTCATGTTGATTGAATTTGAAAAATCTAGCTTACATATCTGTAAAACTGGAATTATTATATTTACCTCATGGAAATATAGGAAATAAAGGAAATAACCTGAATCAAACAACAGGCAGAACAGCTATCAGAGCAAAGCCTTTACACAGTGGCTGCCCAAAGATCTACTCTTAGTTAGTAGAAAAAAACTTAGATCTGTTTCTACCAAGACCCGAGTGACTGGAGGTCCCTTTGCCTTTATGGTCTCAGTTTCCTCATCTCTAAGATATAACTTGAGTTTTCTCATCAGCTTGTGTGAGTTTGCAATAGTGATTCAAGTTTCAATTTGACCCCACCCATAAAAGAAAGTACTTAACAGTCCTCCCCCCCAGTCTCACTTATTTATTTATTTGTGGAGGTTTTCAGGGGCTATTTTAAATGCATCAGCACAGTAAACTCCCTCCAGTCTTTCCACTCTGGTCCCCTTGGTTTACTTTGGTTTGACAAAGAAAAGAGATAATATGTATAGGAAACAATAGATCTAAGACAACTATAATTGGGCATATGAGAGAGGCCAAAAGAAAAACAAACCCATAGATGTTGCAAATAATTTTAAGTAAGCAGGGTAAAAGGGAATGAACATGCTGGTGTCACACATCTTTAATCCCTTCTACTTGGGAGCTGAGGCAGGAAGATCTCAATGCTAGCCTCTGCAACTTTACTGAAATCCCATTTTAAAATAAAAAAATAAAAAGGACTGGATGTGAAACTTACTGATAGAGAGCCCCAGGGTTTAACCCCCAGTACCACACAGTACCACAAAATAAAAAAATTAACATATATATGCATATATATGTATATCTATATACAGAAAGAAAGAGGAAAACAGGGAATGAGCATGGGAACATGTCATATTATCTGGAGAGACAGACAGGATCCCAACCATTATTCATAAACTATTGTCTTTGTACCTTAGACACTACTTCTACGCTGAGCCAATTACCTCCTATACAGCCTGCTAAGTTCCATTGGCCAATAGTTTACCTAAAGATATTCATGAATAGTTTATTTCTCTTCCAATATTTTCTCTACTTCACTACATTTACTGACTGCATCTTTATATGGATAATACATATCCTACCTTAAAAGATTTTGTGGTGCTTCAAGAGGGAAGAAATAGGAGGAGTAGTAATGCAGAAGCACAAATGCTTTTTCCTGAAATAACAGCAAGGGAAGCTGCTACGTGCAAGAACAAAGCTGAATTTTTGTGATTCCTAACAATGTGAAGAATTAAGTTAAATAAATGATACAGTACTTTTTCAGAAAAGACCAGCATTTTTCTAAGTGACCTCGTTATAGATTTTTCTAGTTTTTACTTAGAAGTCATTGAAAAAAACAATGAACAATGTAAACAGCCCTTAATAGAAGTTTTTTGTTTTGTTGTTGTTTTCTTTCCTTTAGAGTAAGAATGATGATGGTGATGATGGTGATGGTGATGATGGTGATGATAGTGAAGTTTTGGACAGAAGAGTCTTTTTCTATTACTGAGATTTCCATGAGGAAGGATGAATGCTCCCAGCCTCTTCTTGCTTTATGCCTTAAGTGGTAGAAGGGCAAGGTGGGTGGCAGCCATGATCCGCAGCATTCCTCAACATGTCAGTCTGATAGAAGGAAATCTATCAATGGTCCTGGGCATGAGGAATTTGGTCTCCTCTCTCTCTCTCTCTCTCTCTCTCTCTCTCTCTCTCTCTCTCTGTGTGTGTGTGTGTGTGTGTGTGTGTGTCTGGAATTGTAGGAGACAGTGACATGAAGTAGTGGGCTGGCTTAGTCAAAGTATCCAGGTCTGGCTATACTAAGGGTGGACTTTTAAGTTTAAACTCAATAATCCAGGAAGGCTCATGGGGCCTGCTTAAACTCAGGCCAAGTGAGTGTAGGGTCACTCAAAGCACAATGTGGTTTGGATCAGGCCTCCCTCGTCTAATATTTAAGATATGCTTGTGATTTTTAAGGATTGTAGAAGGACAAAGAGGTCCAAGAGTAAGCAGGAAAATAATTAAGAGTATAGTGTTACAGAAGCCCAGGTAAGAATGTATTAAGGAATGATTTCTTAATTTAATAGACCATTTGCACATGTGAAATTGGCATAGTTAAATCCAAACTGAAGGTTTGAAAAATGGAGGTTGGCAAGGAAGCAAAGAAAGCAAGTCTTAGCCAGCGGCTCGGTCAGATGTATAACAATTCTTTTAAAAAATGTAAGGAAAAAAACAGTGGTGATTTTATTTATTTTCCTTTTTAGAAGAGGATTGTTATGCTCATACGCTGAAGAAACCAATGTAATCAATGACTAAAGATGTGGGAAGACGAGGGTAAGGAAAACCTGAGGGGAGAGCTGGTAGAAAGAAATGTGAAAGGCAAAAAGAGTAGAGAACTGGAGATCATGTCAGACTCTTCACTCAAGTTGGAGATAATGCCATTGTAGAATGAGAAGACAGGGCCATGGTGGGACAGGTGGTGGGGTACAGAATCCATTTATTTCTATGGATCAGGGTTTGCCTGGTAGTTCTGTCAGAAGGGACTCTGGATCTTCCTCTTTTGTTTGATCATCATAGTTGATGGCTTCTGTTACCTAGCTCAAGGTGGCTGCTGGATCTCTATTATCACATCCACAAGCACTGGCTAGAAAGACAAAAAGCAGAAAAAGCTCTTTCCGGTGTCAGCAGGTTTCTTTGAGCAGCCTTTCTGGAAATACTTGACAAAATTTATACTTTCATATATTTGGGTATGTAAGGTACATCTATCTACAAAGAAGGATGGCAAATGTCTCCCCCCACCTCCAATGTAATCAGCAAAATGTCAGGGCTTTTGTGCTAATGGAGGGTGAGATGCTATGGCTGTAGGCAATCATCAGTCTCTGACACAGACATCGTAGGAATCTGGTGAGGTCAATTACTTTAGTATTGTGACTTTTGTCTAGTAAGACTGCTCATGTTATCATGAGCCAGGCCCGTGGACTGAAGTGACTGTTATCAATAAGAAAATGAACAAATCCAGGATACAAGTAAAAATACTGCTCAAGTCCTGATACCAAGGCCCAGGCTGGACTAAAAAAGGGCAATACAAATTTAAGGGTCTGTAGGTCACAGAGGCTAAAGAGTTGAACAAGATTGGGAAATGTTTGGGAAAATGATTAGAAAAGGAAATTTTGAGATGACAGAGGTTAGGCAATTACAAACAGCAGAAGTATGAGGTTGGCTGTACTTAGCTGGATGGAAAATAGGTTATTATAGTTGATGCTAGGAGATCTGAGAATCCAGCTAGAAGGGTCATTGATAAAGATGATATCTGGAGAGCAAAGTGGAAAGGAACATTTTAGGAATTGGAAACCACCTATTTATCAACTCAACTGTCAGCAGAATGAGAAGGACTAGTGGGGTATGGGTATACCTACAAATGAGAAGAGGCTTTTGCAATACCATAGGAAAATATCAAAGGCAGATGCTTACTGGGTACTTGCTATGTGGCGATTAAAAACATTTTTACATGAAAATTCTTAAACGATTGTGAAACAATTTTAAATTGTCAGAAAAGTTGGAAGGGTATGAAAAGAATTCCTTTACCCACCTCCCTCAGTTCCTCTATTGTTGGTGTGTAATGTAACCATGGTCTTGGTGAAAACTAGAAAACTGACCAAGTGCAATAACTTCACTTAGACTTCTGACGTTCTCACTAGTATTCGTTTCCTATTGCCAGATGCCACCCAGGGTATGCCTCTTTAGTCTCCTCTGATCTTTGACAATTTCTTGGCCTCTCTTTATCTCTTTCATGACCTTAACATTTACAGGATGCTCTCAGGAATTTTGTGGAAGGTCCCTAAATTTGGCTTTGTCTGATGTTTTTTTATGCTTAGACTGTTTTTTGTTTTTTTTTTTTTTAAACTTGATCACTTGGTTAAAATAGTGTTAGATTTCAACAACGTAAAGTTTTTATTTTTTCCTCATCTGTACTCTTACGTTTTGGAAGCAAGTAACTGAGTCTAAGTTAACTTCAAGAAGTTGGTGGAACCAAGGTCCACATTTTGGAGGGTAGAGTAGCTAAAGAAATTATTGGGGATTTTTCCAAGGGAATGATTTTTTTCTTTCCTATTTTTTTTCCAGGCATTTACTTAAATAAGGATGTATTAATGAACATTTTATTTTTTAGATTGTAATCTGATACTATCATGATGTTTTGTTGCTCAAATTAATATAGTTTTGGCCACTGAGAGCCAAGTATTTTTACATAAATTTGTTGAATCCTCCAACAATCTAGTGAAATAGGTATTAACTATTATTCTCCTTTTGTAAAAAAGGAAACTCAGGTTCAGGGAATTGAAGAAACTTTTCTACTGATTCATTTCTTGCATGTGTTGGAGCCAGGGTTTGCCTCTCATAGTCTCACTCCAGTCCATGTGATCAGCCTTGTTAAATACTCTGCAAGGAAAAGGATGCTCCACAAATGCCAGAGGTGAGACAGCTTATCACCTCCTTTTACAGGTAAGGTAACATTTGAGGGTGTTCCTCTTAGAGATAGTAGCTGCAGAATAGATAAGTATGCACAGAAAGATCATGAATAGTCAAAACTAAGCCTCTTGCCAGATGGGAAGAGGGAAGAGAGACTAACAGAGGGGCAGGGAAGGAATGTTAGGAGTTTGAAGGACAAATAGTATCATGAAACCTAAAGGAAGAAAAATGTTCTTTAAAGTGAAATCTGGTTGCAGGGCCATAGAAAATCAGTCTATGGTAAAAAAAGAAAATTTTAAAAAACCCAAAAAATCAGATTTAGGGTGACCAAAACTGTTTCTCAGAAAGGAGTCATAAGGTAATTTAGTCAAGAAAAGGGATGGAGTCCCAAGTGTATTTTCCCCAGGAAGAGGGAGACCTGTACACACAGACTAGGAAGAAGTATGAAGAAGCTATTTGCATGAGAATGAGAAAGGAAGGGAGAGCCAAAGAGATGAAGGAGTTTGGAGATGAATGTACAGACAGATTTTAGATGAACCTCTCCATGTTATTACCCAAACTGGAAGCACGGACATCTGCAGAGTATTAGAGAAGTATCACCCAGTCCTGTGGATGGCCAACACTACTGGGTCAGTGTTTGGCGGACTTGGTGAGCTGGGGCCAAGCTGGAGTTGTTCATGGTTGAGGGAAGCCACTGGGTTGAGGGCAAGCAGAGATCAGAAACAGATTATGGTGTTGCATTGCTCAAAATCAGGGATCCACTGTGAGAAATGAGATGTGAGATGATTTTGTTGTGTGAATACCACTAAGTATACTTATTTAGATGGTATAGCCCACTACACATGTGTAATAAATGCAATCTGTTGCTGACTGAAACACTGTTATGCAGTGCCTGTTTCTGGAATTTTTTTTTTTTTTTTTTTTTACTTTTTCCCCCCTTCAGACCAAATAGTTAAAAACAAATGGTTTTGCATGCATATGACCTTGGGTCTAATTTCTAGTATCACAGAAACAAAACAAAATAAAACAAAAAGCCACCAAATGCCTGAAAACCCTGAATATTTTAGGTAATTCTTAAAAGACAGTGTTAGTCTTTCTAAAATGTTCTCCAATAAGTGTGATGTTAACTTATGATCTGGTTTTTGAGAGAAATACCTGAAGGGACACACATAAAACTAAAGTAAAACTAATTGTTACTGGAATGAAAACTTTGCTTATCTCAGGAATTATTCTTCAATGAATTCCAATTTCAGAATTCTTGGAGACTGTTTAGCAGTTATGAACTTAAGGTCAAGGTTTCTGTGTCATTTATATTCGTTAACAATAAAGCCCTAGGTTTGGGCAATATTTTTTCTAAAGCAAGCATAAAATGTACTTAAAAAGGGTTATTTCAAATTTTTTAGAAGTATTCTTAAATTCTTATTTATTAAAATGGGGTTTTGGATTTTAGTCTTAGATCCTAATGCCACTACATTTATAACAATGGCAATACAATGATTTTTAAAAATGCTGTCCATTTCACAGGCATTTTAACTTATGAAGTTATTGAAAGTTTGTTTTTTTATATTTAAGTAAAGATCAAAATATCTAGGGGCAGGATTGGATAAGAAATTTATGAATTACTGACTTAACACATCCTTAAATATTGTAGGCTACCTTTGTCTAATGTAGTTATAACACAATACTACACTGTCTGAAATCATTTCCTTTATGAGAACCAGAAAGAAGAATTTACATAAAAACATTATTCATACTTGGTGACTGTTTTATTATCATATATATTATTATACACAACTTTGATAGGAAGGATAGTTATAAATCATACTCTAAACAAAAATCTATGCATGGCTTATGTAAGCAGTAATAGTTTGAAGGATAGAGAAAAGCCATGAAAATGTTCACCCAAAATTGATTAATAGTGAAAAATGCTAGTTTGTACATATAATGATTGAAAAGCTTCATAATACATTGGAACACTTATAAATCTTCAGGTACCATAAGAACAACCCGGTATAGGAAAGCTCAAATTTGACAGTCACATCCCTAGATGGGTACATCATCTCAATACAGCAGTTAGCATTCTTTCTTTCTTTGGCACTTAGCAATACAGACAAAGGTATATTTGGTTTAATGTGATTTTTATTATTCTTAAATTTTAGTTATTTTATATAGTTAAAAATATACAATACTGCTTTAAAAACTTTAAATTTTATAAGTGTATAGTTGATTATCATCATATTCACAATTTTAAAAGCCTATTTTTTTCAACTAAACAATTCATCCCATACATGTGAAAGAGACTAACAAAAAATAGTTTATAAGAAGACTTCAATGAGAAGTTTAAACATAAAAATAGAATATTAATCTAGAACACTGGTCTAAATCCTTAGTGATACTTCTGGCTGAAACAAATTATGAAATGTTTAGACATATTTTTTAACATTTAAATTAATCCTATAAATTCAAAATTGTGACTTAAAAAGTTTAGAATTGAAGAGATTTTGTTTGAAGCCTTATTTATATACATTAATTTACTAAAAAAGAGAAAAGAAATGAAAAATAATCTATTCTAATACTACATTTAAGTTTGAGATTCCATCGGATTTTAAAATAATGTATGCACAATGTTTTTACAACCTTCAGGAGTTATATAAAAACAAAGCAAAAGAAGAATGGCAGATAGTAGCATTTTTTCCTTTAAATCATTTGAGGACAGTAAAATTGGAAGGGTGATTAAATTTGCTTTATGGAATACAGGCCATGATAGCATAAAAACAACCTAATGTTTAAAGGTAAACAAACTGTGTGGCTTTTTCTTAATATCAACTTAAACATTAAATTCATTATTTAATGTAAGAAGATACACTGATAAAATATGTAAAGCCCAAACAAATTATTTATGTGCATATATAAGGTATTCTTATATGAAAAGTATTTTACAAATAATTTTGTTCATCATATCTACACAATGCAACATTCATTTCACTCTTTACAATACTTTGCACCAAACATTGCTATCTTCAATCTTAACATTCCTCAAATATGAGGAAAAACAAACCGTTTCCACTGTTCTAAAAGTGAAATTTATAAAGTCAATATATCATAAAGGATTACAGATCTAAGATAGTTTTTAAAGACATTTATACACATTGAAATGAGTGCTTTGCTTAATTTAATTAAAAAGCTAGACATAAAGCTCTTCTCTTCATTTCGATTCAATAAACATGGTTACATTTAACAGCAATTTTTTTTCACACTGAGACATTAACTATCATTGTGGAGACTTTAGTAAAGGTATAAACAGTGATTATCTTTTTGGAAAACACTTTTGAAATATAAGTGCTACAGTCTTAATATTTATATAATAATTAAGAAATAATTTGAAAAGACATTTTACTTTCAAAATTTTTCAACATAAGGCACATAGCAATATTTAGTCTAGAAACAACTAGATTACATAATAAATAATTATCTTTTCAAATATTATTTACCCTCTACCTGAAAATAGAGGGTGAGTAGTGCAGTAAAACATGCCTGAATTACTTAAAATGATTTGATTTAGGAAACAAATAATATTTATGTGCCAAAAGAATGTTATTAGTTTAAAAAAGGAAAGGAACATTTATATAAAATATACATCCTACAGTGTTATAGGTAGGAAAAAATGTGAGGCACTTAGATTAACAGTGTAGGAGGAGAGCATTGAGATTATCTATTTGTAAAGCACCAAACCATTTATTTCAACATCTGAGATAAAAAAGCAGAGGCTAAAAATATAGGGAAATAGGTTAGTCTTGTAACTTTGTACTTAGTCTACTAATGAGAACCCAGAGTTCAAACTGAAAGTGTTTCATTTTTATTCTGACAAATAATTTACATAAAGTTTTCTAATTTGAGAATATCAAAGTTCCCCTGAATAAGTTTTGTGTCTTCTGCAGTGCTCAGGTGATATGAAACATAGATGGCATCTCACTACTCTGTGGCACCACACTTTCTATTGTAATGATGATAATCTACCACATTGATATGTTTTTAAAACTCCTTTTGTAAAAACAAAGATTAAAATTTGGTTTGGAATATCAGTGCGAACAACATGCATCAGTGCCTCCATGTGAACTTGCTGATGCCCAACATTTACAGTTTTATTGTTCTATGATCCTTCACAAATTAATCTGATCCAAAAATTCAGGTGAAAATTGGACTTGGCATTATAGGAATCCACCAGGTGGCAAGTCAGGGAAAGGTCTGGCTTCTAATGGATGATGAAGTGGCTGCAGATGAGTGGTGGTCTGAGCATTACTTAAGTTGTTTAATTCAGCTGGATATGTCTCATTTAAAACACCTCCATTCTGAAACTGAAAACAAAAACAGTATTGCAACTTATTAGGCAAGATCTTTCAAATGTCTTAAGCCATTTAATAACACATTAATATGTATTAAAAAACAGTCCTGCATATTGTTAAACTTCAAATTCCTTTACTACTGCTGAATTTTAAATCTTCCATTCAGTGAAGACATGCTGAGAATATATTGCATATATTAGTTATATTCATAACCTTTTGGTTTTCCCATTAATTTGTCAAGAAATTTTGAAGGTGGTACAGATGAGTGATACAACTGTCTCACTTAGGATTGCCTTTGGGTTAGACAGGAATTGTTGGGTCAAAGATTAACAGTCATGAATCACATTAAATATTCTCTGTCACAGTAGGTTTGCATTGACCAGACTTCATCTCAGTAGACTATATGATCAATTAATTTATTATATACAGGATTGCAGGTGACCTAGGATTTTTCCAAAAATAGTTCTTGTGGAGAGTGGACAGGTCCCTGATCATTGGCTGATCCTGCGGTATTGGCAAAAGCCAAGCTTGGGAAACATTGCTTGCCAAAAGGCAAGGATAACAGCCCGGAGACTCTGCTCTGATGCTTAACAGTTATCAGACATTCCAGTACAATGGGTTTCCTAGGTGCAGCAGGACAATAGCAGGATGTTCCTAACACTGTATGAAACAGGATAGCTGCAAAAATGTTTCTTGCTCTGTAACTTCTTAGTGCACAAAGAAGCCTCTTGATAACTCACAAGCCATGAGCAATTTACAATGTTAAAATGCCCCTATAGCTTAACTTCTGATTTTGAGACCATATATACTTCTGGATCACTATTCCTCCACCAGAAGGATGATCTTAGCTTTGCTTAAAAACGTCTCTGTGTTTTCCTCCATCTCCCATCTCCCCTACTCAAGATCCTTTGTGGATGCTGCACGGGGTGTGTCAAATTCTGATTTTCAAAAGCTTTTTCAATATTCTAAAAATAATACATCATGTGTATGATTTGCTTAACCATTATTTCTGATTTGTAATATGTTTTTAATTAGTAAATACCACTAAAAGCATTGTCCCAATTACAGATCAAGTTACCTATCAAACAGAAATGCTTTTTCCTCGTCTTTTTACACTAAAACTAGTCCCATGCCTAGAACTGCTATTACAAATTCAAAGAGAAAAAAGAAAGGAATGAAGGACATTGAACTACATAGTTCTCTACAGTTTTATAAACTCTATAAGTTTCATATTTTTGGGGGGTTATATTTTAATACATTCATATAATGCATAATGATCAAATAAGGGCAATGAGGATATCCAGTACCTTAAAAAATATCATTTATTTATAATGAAAACATTTGAAGTCCTTCTAGCTATTTTGAAGTTTAGAATAGATTATTGTTAATTAAGTCACCCTACTGTGCTACAGAACACCAGAACTTATTCCTCTAATCTATCGATTTGTACATAATAACCTAGCCTCCTGTCCTGGCCTCTGGTAACCTCTACTCCACTCTCTACTTCTATGAAATCAATACTTTCAGTTTCCCTATGTGACTGCAATCATGTGGTATGTGTCATCCTATGTCTGGCTTTTTTCACTTAGCATAACGTCTTCCAGTTTCATTCATGTTGACACAAATGACAAAATTTTATCCTTTTTATAGCTGAAAAATATGCCATTGTGTATATAAACCACAGAATAAGAACTAAAAAAATCTTTACTATCATTTTCTATTAAAAAGTTCATATATAATTAAACTGAATGTATGAAAAAAGCCAGATAAAACAATTAGAGATAAAGATTCAAGTCACATTTATAAACTGTTACATTCAAAATATGTAGTGAAGAGAGGTCAGTGAACTTAACTGTAGTCAAGATATTTTTCAAAACTAACTTAGATATACTTTTAAATGAACTAAATATTTTATACACACACACATGTTGTAAATGGACATAATATTTTTATTTTATATATTTATTTTTATGTGGTGCTAAGGATCGAACCCAGGACCTCACATAATGCTAGGCAAGTGCTCTACCACCCCAGGCCCCATGAACCAAATATTTTGTAACAGAAAGGCATTAATGGAGACATATTCATGGATAGTCAGAGAGTAGATGTTATCATCAATATTAATTAATTTTTTAAAAAAATAACCATTTTTTAATTTAAAGTGTATTTGCTGCTAGAAGGGTTCTAATGACATATCTGAACTATGAATCAAACTTGATTCACATGACAAAAAGCCAACTGGTTTACTTTTTCAAGAATGTGGGCAGGGACAACAAGATAAAATTATATCACAGATATAATTAGAAATTCTATCTCCAAAAACATAGCAGATAATAGATTAAAATCAGGAATTGATGTAAAAAATGTTAACTTACATCTATTTATTTATAAGGTAGGGAGAATCATGGAAAGGGTTTATTTGGCTCTATAAAACCCTTACCTTGTTTAAAAATGCCCGTGGGCCTGGAATTGTTGGATTGTATTGCATCTGATCCACATGGGTGTGCTGAGGATCTGGCTGGCACTGATACATTGACATGGCCCCAGCATAACATGTCTGAGGAGTTGTTATGGTTGACTGCAGATTCATTCCATGCTTTTGGTTTTCAGGAACTTGTAAACAAGTGACAAAATCTTCCAAATTAGAAGTAGAAGGGTATAAGGACGGCTCAAAATTTCCTACAGGAAAGTCCAACTGTGTACACTTGGAATGCTGTGGTAACACAGGCTGATTACAGGGAACAAAGTTCTGTGTATAAGGCATAGTGTCTATGTCAGATTTGTAGGAGAACTCTTGACTGGCCCCATGTAAGTCTGAAAAGACATTGTATTGTTGTAGGTCTTGCTGAGGACAACTGCAAGGCACAGGCTGGTTAGAGTTCCAATTTGCAAACATGCCATTAACTTGCATATGCTTCATTTTCTGACACAGTTGTTGTTGTGGCTCTGCTACTACTTGCTTTTGGTGGTGCTGTAGATGCTGCTGCTGTTCTAACTGTAGGTGTTCCTGTACCATACAACTTGGGTTCAGAGCCACAGACTGTTGTTGTTGGTAACCAGAACTCAGGAAGGTAGGCTTATTTAAAGAATCTTGGACATATGTTAGGATTTCATCTGTTATGTCAATGTCTCTAAAGTCAACCTCACCAGAAGAGTCAGTTCTGAAAAATTCCTCATTCTGCATGCATTTGATATCTTCAAAATCAATGCCTAGGTTTTTCATAATACTGTATAATTCATTATTTTTATTATCTGGAAAGAGCCCTGTGTGAACTCCAGAAACTGTTGGGTTCATTTCCTGAGAATGTCCAATTTGCTCATGTTTTAGGATATTATCATTTCCCACTGTAATGATATTGCCTTGCGAATTACTGCATTCACTCACAGGTTCATTAAAAAAATTTCTTTCAAAAGGTACAGTACTCGAAGCAGGATAGTGATAAATAGATTCATCTTGTTGCATCATGGCATACAGGATGGAACTGGGATGCAGAGAATCCTTATTTGGAGTTGATGTGGTAGCACAGTCTTTTCCACTAGTGCTGGTTTTATTCCTTATTGGCAAGGCATCCATTATGGGAGGAACAGGGTTGGTAATCTCGTACAACATAGCTTCTCCAGTAGTAAACATAAAAGGCAGCATCATATTTCGTTTTCGTAAGTGCTCCCTTCCTTCTTCTTCTCTAAAATTGTATATAAGAAAGTCTGCATATATTAGGAAGAGTTTTATCATAAACATTTTAATGAAGACATCAGAAAAGATTAATAGCAAGTAAAGCATACTATAACTGAGTTTAACAGGAGGTAACATGGACTTTATTATTTTGATCTAAATTATTCTTATGACTGATGCTATAATGTTGTTTCTTGGACAAATATATTTAAATAATTTAGATTTCCCAAAAAAACTTAGTGTAGTAGTTAATTCCATGCTCATGTGACATGCCTAACTTGATATCCTGCAGAAAAAAATAAACTTTTGTATTCAAAAATGTAAAAACAAACTGGAACAATTTAGAATCTGAGGACAGGCATGTCTAAATAAAACAAAACAAAGAAGCACTAAAGAAAAAGACTGGTACAACTGGCAATAAGAAAACCAAAACTTTTCATATTTTTGCAAAACAATTCATAAATCAAGTTATATAGTCAGAGAAATATTTTAACATATACATGTATTTATAATTTAATATATAAATACAAAATATCATATTTAGCATAGAGAGCTTCAGTGTATCTGAGAGGCAAACAATTCAGAAGAAAAACTGGCAAAAACTGGCAATTCATAAAAAAAAAGTCCTAGAAAAATATGAAGAGATGCCCTGCTCATTAGTAATAAGGAAATGAAAACAACTAATCTCTTAATAATTGATAGAACACACACAAAATATTAACAAATGTACCAAAAGGCAAGATGAACAAACTAGATCACTGAAACATAAAGAGCACCATACTCCTAAACAGTGGACCATGGGTTGTTTACAAGAGCACATAGAATATTTCAGCAACACGGACCATATTCTAGAGAACAGAGAATAAAGCCATAACATATTTCAAAGGACTGAAATCCACTCAGAGAATGTTCTGACTACATTGAATGTTCTGACTACATTGAATTAAGCTAAAAGTCAATTATAAAACAACAGCTAGAAAAGTCCCCTAATGCCAAATACCACAATAATACTATATTTTTAAATAACCCATGAATAAAAAAGTGAAAATTAGCAAAAATATTTTCAATTTAACAATAAAAATAAGAAAAAAATAATAATGAGTAGACATAATGAAATGGAAAACAAATGTATAATAGGCCAAATCAACAAGCAAAAGTTAAATCCTGGAAAAGGATGGTCTTCTAGCAATATTAATTGAGGGGCAAATATTAATTTGCATACAAATATTAATTTGTATAGGTATATACATACTCATGTATTTATATAAGTACATAAATACATTTATACATTCATCATGTTCATGGGATGTAAGACTATATTATAAAGATATTAATTTTACCCAAAATGATCTATAATTTCAATATCATCCCAAAGTTCCAACAGATTTTTTGGTGGGACTTGACAACTGATTTCCGAAATGTATATGGAAATAGAAAGGGTAAAGAAGAGCAAAGGCAATTTTGAAAAATAATAATAAAAGCTAAATAAGCAGGTATCAAAACTTATAATAAAGTTAGAATAATTAGGGCAATATCATGGCACAAATAGAAAACTAGACCAATGGAACTAGACCAAGAAATTTTAGAAAAAGAACACAAATAAAATTCTCTGATCAATATGCAGTGTAGTAGGGAAAAGTCAACCTGTTAATAACTGTCTTTTCAATAAATGTTACTTATCAATTTGATATACATAAAAGAACAAATCATCTTTATCATTACCTCAAGCATATACAGAAAGCAAGTCTACAGAGTGGGAGAAACATCTGCAATGTAAATATTTAACAAGGGACTCATTTATAGATTACATAAAAACTTTCAAATCACTGTTTAAAGAATACATTCTAAAGCAAGCATTGTATTTACAGAGGGCACTAGGTTTCACCTTTCCTTCTTAAGCCCAGGAAAACTCAGGAGTTTGTTTTTTCTACAGTGTTCCTTGTTCAGCTGTTCAATAAAGTGTATTGATCCTGTTTTCTCAATGTTTCTCACCTGTGCCCTCTTTTTTCTCTACATATTATTTTAGCTTTTCAATGATGATTTCCAGACTCATTTGTCTTAGAATTATTTTAAGTTTTCATTTAAGAGAACTTATAAACCAAGTTATTGTCAAAAAATGAAATTAGGAGATTTCTCAGTCTTTGTACTTACGTTAGAGGTCTCTGGGTTGAGATGATATAATCTGGTCTTCCATTTTTATAAACTAAGCGTGCGTTGGACTGGACCCATGTCCATCCATTGTGTTTTGTAAGAAGCCTGAAAACTGTCATGCCACTTTCTCCAGTCTTAATCACTTAAATAAGATTTAAAAATCAAGTTATCAAACTCCAAACCAATACATTAAAGATAATTTCCGAAACAAGGCCTCTCTGACGTCTTTCTGGATATATTTCATTTATCACTAATTCTGAAACATATCTTGACAAATTTTAAAGGCTTAAAAACAGTTCTTTAGACCGTTTTGCTCTTGCTCCAGACTAAACATTTGAAATGTTGAAGGGAAGGGTAAGTACCAGTTGAAAGACTTCAGTACCACATGCAAGTCTAGAGAGCAGCTTGTTAGGGAAAAAAGATGAAAAAAATAATTTCATTTTAAATAAGGAATGTTTTCCAGTGGCTCAATACTTGACAATTTTTAAATTTAAATCTATATTAACATAGATTATGAATTATTAATGCCATTTAAAAATTCCTGAGCAAAACTTCATGGGCCAAATATGTCCGTTTTTGTAGTAATTAAACAGTGTTCCTGTACGGCAGCTGTACAGGAGTTAATAAACAAAAAGTGTAACTCTCATTAATCAAAATAATATTAAGCAGTAGTTTATTCAAATAGTTTCCTTAAATATGGTCCCTAATGTAATAGTTTAAACATGCACTATGATATATTTTTTTCAGGTTTATTGGTAAGGAATTACAACTTACTCCTAATATGTAATTCGGCACAATAAAGCATATCACCAGCATGAATAAACTGATATCCTGATCCTCTTGAACACAGCTCTGCTTCAGTATAGCCTAAAATAATCTGTCCTCTGTTAAAAAAAATGTAGAATAAGAATGAGTTAAAATTTAATATAAGTAATCAGGATAAATTGGTTATATGCTCTTTTCTAGAATATTCTTTACTTGACATTTAGAATTTCACTTTAGTAGGTAGAAAAAATTAACCACATCTATCTAAATTTGCTCTCTTGCTCACAGTCATAAATTTAGGTTTTAGCCTGTTTTCTTCTGGATAAACAATGAAAATTAGTACAGCTAAAAGTGAATCTAATAGATCAGACTGTAAAGGTAAAACAAAGTCTTCAGTAAAAATCTAGAATGCTAACACTGGAAGTGCTAACACTTCACTTTGGGAGGACAAGATTTGTCAAATTACCTCTCTGCATTTGCATACTAGAGGAGAAAAGCACTGACAGTGTTGACATGATATCTGAATGCCTAATATCATTCTACTACATAATTTTTAGAAAACTACTAAGCTTCTAGAGATAAAAAATGTAAAAGAAATGACAAATGTCATCAGAAGAATGAACCCTGCAAGTAAAGTACCTTACTTTAATAGGATACACACAAAAAAGTGTAATAATAATGGCTAATACAATAAACAAATAATATTATAACCTACATTGAAACAAAACATACATTTGATGAAATAAAAGTAGAAAAGTTGTTTTACTCACTTGGCATCACAACCAGTAGGTGTAAAGTCTAGTTTGTGTTTGGTTCTAAAGATGAAATTTTTGGTTCGAATTTCAAGTATGGATGGCGGTTGAAGTGGAGTAGCTATTGCAAACAAAGCCAACTGAGGAGGAAGTATTGACCCATCTTTCCCTTTCTTGTTCTGTCCATGAAGATATTTTAACCTTCCTTGGAAATTCATTGCCTTAAAAAACCAAAAATAGTTCATTAAAACCTACAGTATAAAATGGTTGAAATTTCAGTTTCCAGCCTGGCAGTTATTAGGGTTCTTGAAATTGCATAAAAGTTCCTGAAGCTGAGAACTGCTACTTACTTTCACTGTTCTCTCCACAGAAAGCCAACTAAAACTATCCCAAAAGGTTGAGTGAGAAATATTCTAAAAACCACCCCATGCTTCTAATGGTCCTGAGAAAAATATCTGTATCATTTTCTAGGCTTGTAATTGCCCTATCGTTTTCACCTACCACAGCTCCTTGCATATCATGCACTTGCTATATGTTTTCTCAATGGAAAAAACAGTAATAAGATCATCAAGAAAAGATCAGTTCTAAAACACACATAAGCTATATTTCATAGCTCACTGTAATCTTCCTCATGGAGATAAAACACAATTTTGTTAAAACACTAAAATGAATCATGAAATCACATGAAGAATGGAGAGTGCTATTAAAGAATAATTTTTAAAAACAAGAAATAAAGACAATTAAACAAGAAAAGATCAGTTAGTTGATTAAAACAATATCACCCCAGTGGATGATTCTGACATCAATTTGATAGCAGCTCAAGGCAGAATGTCTTTTGCACACAGACATTCCACCTCAAAAATAAATAATAATTAATCATGAGCATCAGTAATAGGAAACCTAAATCAAAGCACAACTCTAACACAGAGTAAGGAAAACTATCTTCAGATATACACTCATAAACACACACAAATCATTGTTTAGTAATGGTTAATTTAAGATTTGATTATCTGATTTAAATTCTCAAGAATTCACAAAAGATGCAATTTGTTTTATATTCTCTTTTCCTGTATTTATAGAGTGAACTGTTAAAGGATACAGTTAAGGAATAGACCACTTCCACTCTTGAGTATTCTGCCTAAGCTGATTCCTACTGTTATTCCACACAGGTGTTCAGACTACACAGTGAAACATCATCCCATGTCAGACATGAGTCTGCAATCATCAACATACAATCATTTTTCAGGTATGTAGAAAAGGACACAATATTCTTGTGTAGCAAGCATTAAACCCCAAGATGGTAAGCATTTTCTGATTAAAGAAAGGCTATTTAATTCTCTATGTCAAAACTGAAAAGCCCTAAAATAGCCAAAATACAAGGTTTCATGTTATTTCATTGAATTTTTATTATTAATTATTAATAATTGTTTTATTAAAGAACAGGATTTCTGAGTCACGGAAAATAGTCAAACTCTGAAATAATGATGTTAAAAAATTACTTTTCTTAAATTATTGAGTAAACTTTTCAGACTGAATTCAATTATGACCAAAGAAGGGCTTCAATGAACTTTTCTTTTGTATTTTTTATGCCTTCATAGAAAGAGTCAGTCTAAGATTTTGTACCATACCAGAAAACCAGATGAATTATCCAACAGACACCTTAGCCGGCATATGAAGCACCTCTCCATAAAGGAAGAGTTTTCTGGAGGAAGCTGCTCTGGGCTATAATAGACTCCTGGCTGTGTGAGGCCATGAGTTTCTGTAGAAATAAAAGCAACACAAATTTTATTTTCCATTTTGTTGTAAAATCAAATGTTTGAACAGTTATAATTCATGTTAACATGTAAACTGAGTTTGTATTCTGAATTTAAAAAATCATTTTCAGAAATGATTCTATTAGGAAAGTGCCTTCCCCCTCTTTCTAGTTAACCCAAACCTAACTTTAGAAACCTACCCTTCCCCAAATCATCTGACCCTCATCGTGAGCCATCTATGGGCTATGTGTGTGAGCTACGTGCACTTGAGCCTATGAGGGGACTGGTCTGGCACGATGCACTTTTGGGGGTGTGTGAAACATGTGTGCCTTTTTCTGTTGCTCTGCCTGTGATCCCACTCAGCACCTGATATGGGTGTGGCTTTCCAAGATGTCAATCAACCTGCTGACCACAAGACATCACCAAGCAAGACTCCACCCTGTGAAACCCAATCCCTTCCCTTATTTGGGTGGAATATTCTATGAATGGCTTTCCCCAATAAATAAGGGGGTTTCAGATGTGCTCTCTCTTGCCTCCCTTGCTTCCCTTGCCTTCCAGCATGGGAGCTGACATCTGAGTCCTCAGAACCGTCCCTGACCCCACAAAAGGTATTTCTGTGTTTGTGTGGTTTTTTATTTGCCAGTCCAGCCAGCTGGTGACAGACCCCTATAGCCCAACCAAGAATGTTAACCCTGCCCTTTGAAGAAGTGGCAGCAGTTGTTTCCACTAGAAGACGGTCTCCCCTTAAGAAACCCCTTGCAGATTTTCTATAGGTGCAGCACTCCACTCTCAGGGTGTCTACCTGGCAGTCTGCTCCAATTTAATCTTTTATTATATGCAGTGTGGTCTTTCTAGGCAGTTAACCTTACAGATTCAAAAAACCAAAAACTTATTTTAAAACATAGAACTTAATTTTTGTTTACATTTTTATTGAGCTATCACTGTTAACAATTTCCATATTTTAATGTCTTTTTTGTTTTCTTAACACTTTGACAGATTTCTGAAAATACTGCTTGCATTAAGAAAGGCTTTTCTAAACATACATTGGAGAAAAGATAGCCTCTTCAACAAGTGGTGCTGGGAAAACTAGAAATCCATATGTAGTAGATTCAAACTGAACCCCTATATCTCATCCTCCACAAAACTCAACTCAAAGTGATCAAGGACCTTGGCATTAGACCAGAGACACTGTGCTTACTAGAAGAAAAAGGTAAAGGTTCAACTCTATCATGTCGGCTCAAGAATGGACTTCCTCAATAAGACTTCTAAGCACAAGAAGTAAAATCATCAATCAATAAATTGGACAGTATCAAACTAAAAAGCTTCTTCACAGCAAAGGAAATAATCAAGAACATGAAGAGAGCCTACAGAATGGGAGAAAATCTTCGGCACCTGCACCTCAGATAGAGCATGAATTTCCAAGATATATAAAAAACTCAAAAAAATTAACACCAAAAAAAATGCAATCAATAAATGGGCAAAGGAACTGAGCAGACACTTCACAGAAGAAGTACAAACGGTCAACAAATTTGAAAAAAAATGTTCAACGGCACTAGCAAATAGAGAAATGCAAATTAAAACTACACTAAGATTCCATCTCACTCTAGTCAGAATGGCAATTATGAAGAATATAAGTAACAAGTAATGTTGGTGAGGATGTGGAGAAAAGGGTACACTCACACATGGCTGGTGAGGCCGCAAATTTGTGTAACCACTCTGGAAAGCAGTATGGAGATTCCTTAGAAAACTTGGAATGGAACCACCATTTGACCCATTATCCCACTCCTGGGCATATACCCAAAGGACTTAAAGTTAGCATACTACAGTGATGCAACCACATAAATGTTTATAGTAATTCAATTCACAATACCTAACCTATGGAACCAACCTAGTTGCCCTCCAACAGATGAATGGATAAAGAAAACATGGCATATATACACAGTGGAATATTACTCAACCATAAAGAAGAATGAAATTATGGCATTTGCATGTAAATATATGAAGCTGGAGACTATCATGCTAAGTGAAATAAGCGAGTTTCAAAAAACCAGATGCTGAATGTTCTGATATGTGGATGCTAACCCATAACAAGGAAGGGAGGGAGGGGAACTATAGAAGTTCACTGTATTAGACAAAGGGAAATGAAGGGAAGGGAAAGGGTATGTGAATAGAATAGACAGTAGAATGAATAGGACATAACTTTCCTAAGCTCATATATGAATAATTGACCAGTGTGATTCCACATCATGTATAACCACAAGCATAGAATCAAAATTGGATTGGATTGCATTCCATGTAGGGATAATTTTTGAAAATGCATCTTACTGCCATGTATTATCTAAAATCAACAAATAAAAAAATGATTAGACATATACCCAATGGAAATGCCTATCTATGTTTACCATGTAAAAGAATGTTTACAACAGCATTATGTGCAAACTGGAAACAATTCAAATATGTATAAATAATTAAAGAATAAATAAATAAATAAAAGGCCTTTCTATATTTGCTTATGCTAGTTTACTTTTTATTTGGTGCATTTTAATCAGAACAATTTACACATACTCCATCTACAACTTTGTGCTTTCTTCTGATCTTTCATGATGTTTCCAGTTATTTTTATTAAAATGTTTTTATAAAATATATTGCACTCTTACATGAAACTCCTCAATGGCTCTCATCTGTCAAATATTCCGTAAAGCCCCAGTCTGTGACCTGGCTCTTGCCTGTAGCTACAGCTTCACCTCTTTTACTGTTGCTACCTTTAGCATGGAGTTCTTTACCCTAAAGGTTCCCAGCCTCCTGTCACAGAAACATTCAAAACCACCAACACCATCCTTTGGTAAATATTCTTACCATCAAGTCCTTGTCCAGCGTCTGTATGCTGAGAAGTGTTCAATGCCCAGTGCAGCTGACGTTGAAATTCAGCTCGGTCTTCAGTATGGATAAGTTCATACACGCTCTGATGTATTACATCAGACTGAAGAAAAAGGACAAAGAAATTAATCAACAGCACTGACTAGGAAATTATATGGCCTACAGAAGTAATTTCAAAACCTATTTAGTGGTGATGAATGTAAATAAAATGATTGCCAAAGCTTCCTGTCATCCAAAGTAGGAAAAGCTGGAAAGAGAGACTAGCATGTAACTGATAAACTCAATGCTACCTGCCATCAATTTCCTCCATGAATGCTTTTTTTCAAATAGATCACCTCCCCATTCCTTAAATGTACAATATTAAGATCTGCTTTTGTTCTTTATCCACTTATTGATCTTTTACATCTGACTTCTTCCATGAATACTTCCATTAACACCCAGGTCTCTTTGACTTCTTTACTCTTAATAGTATTCGTTTTGTATTTCCTCCACTGTTCCCTAAAAGTTTTCTTAATATATTAAGTTTTTGATACAAGCAGACTCCGTTTGTGTAAAGGGATCATGTCTTTACCATATCACGTCCCTCATTCCTCTTGCCTCTCTGCATTTACATCAGTGCTGAGCTCCTTCCTTTAAATTAGTTTTCCTAGTTTTTTTTTTTTTTTTTTTTTTTAGTGCAATCATGGTATGATACATATCTGCCATCAGATACAGGATTACACACAAAACTTTCATGAAATAATTTTGTGTGTGATGATATTGTGTGCTCTATATTATTATTCCATTTCATTCTAAAAAAAAGGTTGGATAGTGATCTGATATATAAACTGCATTATTATCCATTAATGGGTCACAAGTAGCAACTTTAAAAATGGTGGCTTAAGGGGCTAGAGTCGTGGCATGTGTGAGGTCCTGGGTTAGATCCTCAGCCACCGCATATAAATAAATGATAAAAAAAAATGATAAAGATCCATTGACAACTAAAAAATATTTTTGAAAAAATGGTGGCTTAATCTACCACATGTGTCTCAGGTACTGAAGTTTTCTTAAATCCAGGCAATGTGAATGCCTGAGAAGTTAAAATGGAACACAAGTTAAGAGTTTCTCAATTGATATGAATCATGATGTCAAATCACGGTTAATATGATTATGTAATTCATTAAGTTTTAAACAAACTTTTTTATGAACATTAATATATTTCTTTTAAAATCACAGAAAACTAAAATTTAGGTTTTGACAATAGCCAGATTCTATTGCTTTAGTCATTAAAATTTAAATCTCTCTAGGAACTTAATCTACTAGCATTAAGTTGTCTCTATGCCATCCATTAGGCAATTGCCAGAATTATCACCTAAATTACAAATTAAAGCACACACATTCCTTTAAATAAAAATCTTTAGTCCATTGTGTTGATAATATAGAAAAAACCACAGTCTGTATAAGAACATTATATAGACAATGTTATTCAGTCCAGCAGTCTGTGAGAATGTCAGAAATGCAAACTGAATTAGAATATCTGGGAATGGAGCACAAAGATCTTATCAACTTCTTTAGGTGATTCTTGTGCACATGTAAGGTCTAGATACATAAGAACAGCAAGCATTTGAATATACTTACAATTTGTTCTCAAATCATACCAGATGTTCTTGTCCATTAAATATGCAAAATACTTTACAACTCCATTTATTCACCCTTCCTTTCAATGCTGTTAAATGAGCCAAATGTCGACTTCCTCCAATGACTTCCAGATTACTGCTTACAGTGCTTCTAATTCAGCTGGGTTCCCTTGTACAGCCATCTGATCACTACACATTTTTTAGTTTGGCTTCAATCCATTTCCTTTAGAGTATTTTCCATAATCCACATAAATCATAATTTATGTACAAACCATGACATTTTACATGTACCTTTTCACAGCACCTCACTAATTTCACAGTTGTCATATGTCTTCTGCGAACCATGTTATTTGATGGCAAATATTTTCTTTTTTGCTCCAATAAACTCTACTTGCCTTAAAGTTTGTTATATGAGATTACTGATTAGTGAAACAAGAAACACAATATCCACTAGTCATACAAAATTTCAGGATATCACAGTGCTATAAATTATTAGTATTAAAAATATTGGCTGCAAATATAGCATTTTATTTTTATACCATCTATATATTTTAATTGATATTTTATGTATGCAAATGGTTAACTCTGTCCCTGAACTGCAAAATATAAGCAGAAAGTTCATTTTCTTAAAAAGTAGTTTAAATAACAAAAATATACTTACTTGCTGAAAGCCCAGGTAATCTTGTATAGTAGAAGAAGCATAAAAGACCAAAGCATCTGTAGTGACAACCAGCACAAATCCATTCAGAGCCTACAAGGGAAAAATGTTGTAAAATTAGTAATGGAAATTTAAATTTTTATAAATACTGTCAGAGAAAGGCTATTATTTTATCTCTGAAAAATCTCTTCAAAATGATTAAAATTATATCTCACAAACATAGACATACCACATACCTTGGTAAAAGAAATTTATACTTCTGATTTGGCAGAGAAAAAAGAGCTCAATTTAAAGCTAAGCCCCAGAAACTTTAATTGGTTTCCTATTTTTCCTCATATTTTAGCTTTTCTGAAATTTAAATATGTCATACCTATCTTTTTTTTTAAACACAAAGTGTACAGAAATCATTCACTATTATCCATCACACTACTTTTTTTTAGAGAAAAACAGCAAGTAAAGATGCAGACTTTGGGATTTTTTTCAAGATGGGAGAATAGAGGAAGTTGCTTTCCTGGCTGTTCTGTGGAGTGAAACAAAGAAAGCAGATAGGCAACTACTTCTCAGCAACGTGGGTGAATGGAAAAAAAAAAAAAAAGTGGGGATGTTACTGGAATTTAAAACTGGACATTCAAAGCGGATCAGGGACTTAGGAGATTGAATATAATAAAACAGGGAAGAAAGCACCAGCACCAGCACCAGCTGCACAGCCACTGCTGCTGCTGGGCCAGAAGTACCAGCCAGAGCTGCCCTTCTCTGAGCAAAGTGGAGCCATACGGGAATTAAAGCAACCCACATTTTTAGGAGGCCTGAGGCGTGTCTGGGTACAGAGCAAGGATTCTGCCCAACTAAACTGAAAGGTGCGCTGCACAATATCCTTGTGCAGGAAAGAAGCCACCATCTCTCCAGGCAGCCAGTGAGGAACAAAGGAAGGACCCATTTTGCAGCCATGATGCAGGGGATGGTAGCTGAAGGAGCTGATTCCTGGCAAAACCGAGTTTGGCCTAAAATACAGGCCCAATAAACACACTGAACACCAAAGAGTATGATTAAGTGACCAGGAGAAAATCAAACACGGAGAGAGGTTTACACAGGAGAAAATTGATCGTGGAAACCCATCCAGCTATACCCCTCCCCCTCCAACTTAGGTGCTTGCAGGACCAGCTGAGAGACACACCTCTGGTTGGGGATTTGGAAGGCTGCAAGTGGGAGAGAATGAGTTTGGAGACTGAACCCAAGACCAGGAAATGTGGGGGCTGCATGTGTCACAGGGGACTAGGAAATGGCTCCTCCACCAAATGAACAGAACCCAGGAGAAATCCCTGGGTTACAGACTTCCAGTGTGGACTAGCAATTACTGCACCCTGGAGGTGAGCTGATTTAAAATCTCCAGATCAATTGGCATTCATTAAAGAGCCTGGAGTCCACCTAAGCCTAAACCCTGCCTCTAGGAATTCCACCTACAGGATAATCTCTCCTACTCCAGTAATCTGGAGGGTGGAGCATCATGCTCCAGATGACCCCACCTAAAACTGCTGAGAAGCAGCTGAGAATCTCTTGAACTCCAACAGAAAGAATTCTTTAACTTTTCATCAAGAATTATTTTTTCTTTTTTTTCCCTTTTTTTCTCTGTTTAATTGTAATCTTAATGGTACACAGACATTTACACAGCCTCATATTTGTGTTCTCATTTCTAGCATTTTTGAAGCCAGTTATGTTTCATAGATCAGTTTTTTGAGGACTAGAATATTTGATTAGTATATTTTAGGTGTTTTTTTTGTATTCTTTTATTTTTGTTTTAAATTTTAAAAAATTATTACTTTTTATATATTTTTTCTCTTACCTATTTCCCTTGGTTCTCTCTCTTTTCTTCTGCTAACACCCAATCTCTATTGTCCTCTCTTTCACTCTCTTTTTAATTTTTTACTTCCATCTTCTTTCCTCCCTCATAATCATCACATCCTATATCATTTCTGCTCTCTCCCTATGCACCATTCAAAATTGTAAACCCTTTTGCAAACTTACTGTTTTTATTATTGGCAATAACTGATCAGATCATTTATGTTTATTGTATAATTAACATTGTAGACATCATAGGAAGAACTATTTGGTTTAATGTTGATTAGTTGTTGCTATTATTTGTCTCCCCCTTAACAGTGAAGGACTGGAAAACTTCAGGGACACTATAAGTCCACAGGGTAGAATTTCTGACACCTCAGATCCATACTGTAAAATGGGTAGACACACAAACAGAATGAAAAAGCAAAGGAACATAATAAAAAAAAAAGTTATTTTATTATTTCATTTTGTTCCATACAAAATAGTAGTAATTTAAGCTAATCTAGAAAGTAAAATATTTAAATTTTTCTTTATTTGTCTTTATTAAAAACAAAGGAAAAGATTTCTAATCCAAAATTTCAGGCCATTTGGTATACTGCACCTCTGGTACTCTCCTTCACATTTTAGTGATTACTAGCTCATAACTACAGGTTGAAAATAAGAAGCAGATGGCTTTATGATAACTATATATATGAAATATGCTATTTTCTCATGTCTTCAATGTTTTCATTCATTTTCTTCACAGAGAGAACAGACACGCATGGCCCTAATCAAATCACAGTGTGTGATGCTTCCTACTGACCAGCAGTTGAAAAATGGTATCAAACACAGTCTGTAATGGGTGGGCTTATTTTAACGATGGAAGCTTTCCTATTTTAGGTAACAAACACATAGATTTCTAGCTTTGCATTAATATTATTCTTATTTATTATGTTTCATTGGTATAAGATATATCATACAGTTTGAATCATAATTTAAACCAATTTAACAACTGTTGTATTAATTAGTCCATATTTTCACTTGAAATAAAGAACTTCATTATCACCTTACTATATAACCGTAAATGTGTTATATCACATTAAGTGGCAATTATTGGAAGGTTTCCCTGTGACCTGAATAAAGAGTATATATTTTAGCTAACGTAAACACAAAGATTCTCAGCTGGGTGTTGAGAGAGGAATTATGTTTGAATATTTTCAATTTACTTAACATAATGGAAGCAGAGTTAATTTTTGCTATCAGCAATTTGGGCACAATTATAGAATAGTAATAAAAACATTACCCATTATTAGGCTATACTGCAGCATTCAATGAATGAATTTATAGAATTACCAAAACTTTTGGCAGCTTTTTGTTACAATAGTAAATTGAGTTCTTCCATTCGGTTCACTATATGGAAGTATAAATTATCATGTAATGGTGACAATTAGACATGGCACATAGCTCCATTCTATCTTCAACGAAATAAATATCTGAGAATGCTAAATGAGAATCTAGCATACTCTCAGTTCTAAGAAAAAGAAACTACATTTAAAAAAATCTATTTAAAATACTTTTACAGACGGATCTATCAGAAACTCTCCCAGATCTAAAGCATAGAAAGAAGGCTTGCAGTTGTTGAGAAAAATCTATGTAACATATTAAGAAGCCACATACATTTGCTAAAACTAAATGTAAATTATAAGATAATATATTTAAAAACATAAAATTTGTGTTAAGAATAATTTTTAAATTTTAAGTAAATATAGTTAACTATTTTAATTGAGCCACATTCCTGAAAAAAGTGCTTATAAATCCAATGTCTTAAGTGAAAATCTTTAAAATAAGCTAGAGTTCTTCCTATTTGTAGAAACCTAACAGAGGGTGATTAGAGGGTGACCTCTAATTAATCTACTTCACATGATTCCATTTGGTCACATTCACACTACTGTTGCAATTCAGATGAAAGTGGCAGAGAGCACCAGCCAAGTACTACATGAGCTAGGAATCAATAAAGATTAATTGGTTAATCTTGCATTTTCAATTGCTTTTATTTTAAGATACTGTATTTACCTGTAATAAGAATTCTCCTTCTTGCAAGTTCAGGCCTTCTCTGAATTTTCCTCTACTGCTATCCTGGCTTCCATTTCTGTCAGTGGGAGAGGATTTTAATGCAACTGTAGGAAAAAAAAAATGACATAGTAGGTAGATTTTAAAATAATCACTATTAAAAGTTGTAACAGAAAACTTCTGAACACCAAAGAGACAATTTGAAATACTGGTGTCTACAGACACAATCATGATGTAAATAAACCTTTTCACAATGCATGATTTCCAATTCTATGCTCATAACAAAACTGAAGGAGCTAATCAAATTGTCAGCAAGTTGACAGACTGTTTAAAAATAGTTTTTCACGAACTTATTCTATATGATTTTTACCATACAACTTAGAAGTTCCAAAGAACTGCATGATGCTGCCGTAAGTACTCTCTTCCTGCCCTTGGTCCATTCCTATTCACTTATATTTATGAGACTAAATTTCCACAGACTGTAACCTATAAAAATGATTTTAACATCTAAATATCAGGGAAGTAGTGGCAGTGAGGATAAAGAATCAACCATCTCTTATTAGGAGATGCATCTCTAAGTAAAGTTTTGAATCCACTAGTCTAGTTTTGGGGTAAAAACTATTAACATTGTTATTAGCTTCATGTTATATTCATAAATCAACTCATGGAACAATCATATATGAAGGGAAGACTGATGGCATAGAGAAGGCAGCATGTTATAATGCTCTCTTGCTCTGTGTGTGTGTGTGTGTGTGTATGTGTGTGTAGGGGGCATTTGTTTGGAAAGCAACACAGCTGAACAGAGATAATAATTATAACTACCATTCTACCAAACATTTTCAAGTATGATCTCATTTAAAAGCACATGACTATTGGTATCTGATGAGCACATATCTTAGCTCTGCTATTTACTAAGTGTGTAAGCTCTTTGAGGATGTTTCCTAAAACAAGTGGTCATTTTTTAAAAAGTCCATCCTATACGGTTTTGGGGAGGAGAAATAATAATATGTGAGGTTCTTGATATATAGTTGATCAACAGTTCAGTAAATTGTAGCTTTAATTATTAGTATTTCCTGGTGCTTAACAGTCATCTTATTATAAAGCATAATCTTTTAAGTACTTCAAATTTTTATCTTTCCATTTTTCTGACTCTTTTGTAAACTGTGACATTTAAATAAAAGAAACCATTAAACAAAACCACCTTGGCAGTTCTCTGAAGACTCCTTATTTCATTAGATCTTTATATGCCAAAAGAGTTTGGCTCAGTGAAAAGCTCGATTTACTAATAGCAAGGTTTTTCTCTCAGTTTCAGCAAATCATCACACAACGTATTTTCATGTTTGCAGTGTATTTTTTGATAAATCAATGCATGTGTCATACAAGAATCTTAGGCCAAGTTCTTGCCTTTGCTGAAGTTGAAAGACATCTCACTGAAAGAAGAGACCAGAGCTTGGCCTCTGAATGTAACAATTTTGAAAAGGCCAGAGAACAGATTTCCTTAGGCCAAAAAATTGGTTGAACTAAACTGATCTAACAATCAATCAAGACCAAAGGAAATACTTAAACTTTTCTCCCTGAAAGGTAGTAGAGAGAATGGCTTTTCTCCCCTTTCTGTTCTGTAAGTTACATCGTTATTGTTGTTTCTTGCTTTTTAATGGCCAAATTTGCTTGAATGTACTAAAACTTTACAATGCCGTTAACTAAACTCAGTTCCTTTTCCAGATGCTCTAGTATGGGGCATGATTTAAAGTCACACCAAATAGGACATATTGTTAAAGAGAAAATAACAAAACCCACCCAAACCTTCACATACAAAATCAGCCTTAAAATGGACAGATGATAATTGCCAAATTTAAATGGCTAGAGCAATAGGAATATCTTAAAATAATTTTTTAAAAAAAACTTTCTTCTTTTTTTTCTTTTTTTAGCGAGAGAGATAATTTTTTAATATTTATTTTCTAGTTATCGGCGGACACAACATCTTTGTTTGTATGTGGTGCTGAGGATCGAACCCGGGCCGCACACATGCCAGGAGAGCGCGCTACCCCTTGAGCCACATCCCCAGGCCTTAAAATAATTTTTAACCAATGGAATTGATGTCAGTTCCAAGTAGAGTTACTGATAGGAGACAACAACAGATAAACATTGGGAGATGACTTCTTGACCACTGAGAACCTGAATAAGAAATTAAAGAGACTATTTACCTCAGAGTAACTTACAATTTGTTTTGGGGCTTGTACTAAGGTATTTGTTAATGGAATTAGATGTGAGACCCTTTAAGAAGGACATATAAGCTAAGGAAATGAAGAACTAGAAAAGAATGCTAAAAATATTAAGTGCTAGAATGGGATTTAAGTAAAATGTTATGAGAACTTATGGGTGAAAAAATAATAGGATCAAATTTTCTCTAAATAATTCTTAAAATTCTAAATGTTGAAAGGGTAATATTTACTACAGTACTATTTAATTAATATAACAATATAATAATTCTTATAATTCTAAATACTGAAAGGGCAATACACACACACATACACACACACACACACACACACATATACAGAGCTTAAGTAGGAAAAATGACCACAAGAAATAGACGAATTCTAGATAGGGCAGAGGGGTGGGAGGGGAAAGGAGGGTGCAGGGGGTTAGTAATGATGGTGGAATGTGATAGAAATCATTATCCAAAGTACATGTATGAAGACATGAATTGGTGTCAACAACTTCATATACAGAGATACAAAAAAATTGTGCTCTATATGTGTAACAAGAATTGTAAAGCATTGCACTGTCAATTATTTAAAAAATAAAATCAATAATAAAATAAATAAGAATTATTTAAAAAAAGAAAAAAGAAAAGTGACCACAAGTGTATATAAATGCATTTGGGAATCATCATTGATAGGTTATACCAAAAAACACACAAATAAGTATTTCTGCTGTTCCTGATAGTCATCAGTAAAGGCTTTAAGTAAATATGTGTAAAGATGAGTTCAGGAAGAGTGCCCTCCCTTGACAGTTCCATCTAAAAGACACTACTGTGACATTTTAGGAAACTGCGCTGGCTGCTCCACCAGATTATGCAATTTTTACCCTTCCATAAACTTTCCCCTCATGTTCTTGAGCTCATACCTACTACTCTCCCTTCTTAAATCATCAAAAGCTATATTAATTAATACCAGTCACTTTCATGTATGTATTGGTTGCCTTGATTGTAAAGCAACGGAAGAGTAAGATGGTGACAGCACTATTTCTGACCATCAGAGTGACTTTAAATTTATTACTTAATAGCAATAAATGACACCAAGCACATACTCTATGCCCAGTACTTATGTTTTATTTAATTATTAATGCCTTATGATGCTGGCATTGTTTTATTGGAATATGTTAGGAAATCGAGACTTAGGGAAATTTAAGATCTTTTCCAGATTCTTAAACAGAGTTTTAAGTGGTACAGCCTGGACAAAATCCCAGGTAGCCTGACCCCTGTGTGTGTGGTGGTTTTTCAACTTCCTGCCAGAGAGAGATAATGAACTCTAAACTGAGTTTACATACTCTGAAACCATCATGGAAAACTTATAATAAATTGCACATCAGTGGGGTCTCGATTTAACTGAGTACTTTCTCATCTCATAGGACTGCTATGATGACTGACTATGAGATACAAATTTGAAAGTACTTCATTCAAAACTGCAAACCATTATATAAATCATATGCCTAATAGGATATATAACACAATTTAAACAGTACACCACTGAAATTAAATGTATGACAGTTCACATGAATAGAATATAACATCAGAAATCAAGTCATTAGCTAATTCTACTACTTGGGAAGCATCTGTTGTACTGTCACAGACATTTATTAAAATGTTCCCCATTAGTGAGATATGTGCAACCTTCCCAAGCAAAAGGAATACAGATACAATGAAATGCCAAGAAATTTCAACTATTTCCTCATTGAGAGGTCTCCAAAGGAATTACAAAATACAAATAGGAATTAAATCTAATCGATGATGGAATTTAGAATATAAATATATTATAGCATTAAGAAATACATCATGTTCCAAATGATTACAGTCTTATTCCTACATGCATTTAGTCATTTCCATGTTTCTTAATATACTACTTTCCTTCCTTATACATCTAGGTTCAGATGTCCATCTCCTGATAAGCCAAATACTTTCTCTTAAAAAAATATGCTTTGAATTGTTCAAAAAAGAAAATTCATGAGGAAGAAATATTGGTTTGTGGTAGATATATTTGTATTTTGTTATTATAGTTTGCATTTAAACAGAAAGATTCCATGATAAATTTTGCCAAGGAAAAGCATATGCCCTTTAAGTCCCTATTCACTGCTACAAATTCAATTCATTTTACAATAATATTTGTCATTCCTATTATTACTTTGACAGGGAAAATTAAATTCCATTCCCACGTTGATAGAAGAATAAAAGAGAGCAAAACAATGACTAATTATAAAATTCAACCTACCACATAAACTTTTATACAAGAGAAAAGGTTAAGTACTGTTGTCTTTTTAGCAAATCTAAAAAATAACCACTATTTTCATTCTGAAAAAGTACCTATACAAACAGAGATATGAAAAATTGTTGTATATATGTGTATTAAGAATTGTAAGGCAAAAAAAGAGTACATGTATAATGGCATAATTTGGCATGAACATACTTTATATACAGAGTTATGAAAACTTGTGCTATAAATGGGTAATAAAGAGCAGAATGCATTCCACTATTGTCATGTATGTAAAAAAAAAAGGCCTATTACAACTCTCAAGTGAAAACTGACTTTCAAAAATGTTACTTTAATATTCCTCCAGTTTCATATTCAGTTATATACAATTCCTCTGTAACTTGTTATGCCTCTGCATTAATGGAACCAATAAGATTAGTTAATTTAGCTTTTCAGTATGGGAATGAGTTGTATTTAACTTTTCACATATAGAAAAGCAGAATTCAAACTGCACTTTAACTAACATAATATAACTAATCATTTAGAACAGTGATTCTTAAACTTTGCAAGGCATCAGAGTTACCTGGAAAGCTTATTAAAATATGTTGCTGGGTCCCTGCCCCCTGTAATTTCTGATTCAGTAAGTTCAGGATGGATCCCCACATTCGTATGGATAACAACTCCCAGGTGATGCAGATGACCAGGTGCCACTCTTTATGAGAACAATGACTTAGACCATAAGAACTTAAGAAATAATTTAGAAATATTCTGGATGCAACATCTCCATATTTCCTAAATTAAAATTAACATTTAAAGAAAACACTTATTAATATTACTATTGGAAATAATAACTCTAAAAACAATTTTACAAAGACAGAACCAAAGTATATAACTTAAGACTGAAGCAGGGAAATAACACAATAGCACATTATGTGACAATAACAATTTTAATTATAAAATTTACTTCACAGATCTAGTATGTCCAGGACTAGTCCACTACAAACCTAAAACAGCAGGCAAGAATTATTATCATCCATGCTGAAAGGATGAAGAGTGTGGAACAGTGAGGTTAAAGATCTTACTGGAACCCACAAAATCAGTGAGCTGGACACTGGCATCTCCTACCCACCAGTGTTCTCATTAAAAGACACTCTTTCCCTCTGACCTCCTGAGGCAAGAGATGGGATGCTGCCTCAGAACACAGAAAGCAGGCACTTGTCACCAGACATGATCAAGAATCCAACTGACAACAGGATATTCTGTGAAACGGACAATAAAAGGTGGCCCCACATCACGTGGGAAAACTTCAGGACGGGAATAAAAAACAATGAACAGGAAGAAGTCATTATGGACAATTTTAGGTTCATTAAGTCAACCAATCCAATTTGACTGCTTGCCTTTCACCCTCTCGATGAGGACAACAGAATGATTTTATGACAACCAAGGACCAGAAAATACCCCCTCTTGTATTTACTCTTCAGCATGACTTCCATTTCATTTTGGTTACATTTTCAGGTACAATTTTTCTCTTTCGCCCTGTAACTTAAGAACTTGACACACCAAATGACAGCATCTTAAATGAACTCACCTTAGCACAGTTTCTTACTCCCAAATTTGCTTTCTCCACCTCTGCCCATGCTTAGAAAATCTTAGCTTTGACATTTTCCCTCTTACTCTATATGATCTTCACTTAGAATAATCTACTTACTTTCATGGTTAAAATATTAATAAAACTATTTTACAATAACTCCAAAATCTAAATCTCCAGCTCTGAACAAACAAATGAGTCTGAGCCACTAACTAAAATAAATTGATCAGAAAATCGAAGGCTGTAAGGCAGAATTTAAAAATAATGCATAAATACCATTAACAAAAAGTGACTAGTGTAATGTACCTGTTTGCTTTTGAACTTTAAAATGATTAATTTAATGTTATATGTGAATACAATTTCTAAAATATTAAACAGTTCACAATGCCTCACAAAAGGTCAAAAGGTTAAATGTGTGTATTTGAAAATTTAAGAAAAATAAAAACTGCTTAAAATTGGCTGGCTTTACCACGTCAATGGTGCTGCCTAAAAAAAATGAAAAATGTAAAGGCAAAAATTTATGACTAACTCAACCTCTTCATGGCCAATCAAGGACCTCAGAGACATATAACATAAATTAACAATCAAAGGGAACATATCAATAAATAAATTTAAAAGACAGAAAAGAAAAAAAATGTACAACACACAAATACAACCCATTTAAGTTCAGTCTGAATCTCAGACAGGGATTTGTCACTTTTAAGTATGCATAAAATTACACCAGCAAGCAAATAAACAAGACACAATCAGGAATGAAAGTGTCCTGTATGAAATTATATCATGAAACACTATACTCATTCATAGAATATAATGAACTATATAATGTAAATTGGGATATTTGAAGAAAAAAGAGATTAAGTTCCTGATCCAAAGAGGTCAGAATGTTAAAAATAAGAGCCAATATTTGAATGTGCTCACTCAATAAGAACGTGTTACTATTCTTTTTATTCATTCATGTTTTGGATTATGTTAAAGTCCATAAATTAAAATCTTAAACAACTTCTAGATTTATAAACTTTACTTATGGAAGTTATTATGAATCTTAGAATTAGACTGTCATGTCTTAGAATGGGCATATATGGTCAAATCACTATCTCAGAACGATAATGCTATTGGTAAATGAAACTCAACAAACATTTAATAATTTCAAATATATCAAACTGTTATACAAACAAACCTACTTTGGACATCCCTAGAATTAAGAAACCACGTTTGTTGTGACACTGACTTCTGCAAATTACTTAGCATACTACTGCAGATGACTACTGTATAACTTAAAAATTATAGCAAAGCATGTGAAATACAGAATTTCCATGAATGAAAAAGCAGATATATAAATCCATTAGACTTAATGAAACATCAATCCTTGAGAGCAATTTATTATTTAATTCATTTTTACTGATTATTCAAGCTTCTTGGTACACAGACACACACACACACACACACACACAGTTTTTCAAGAATACTGTTGTAGTTTAAAACAATACAAGACTGAAATTCACATAAATGCACAAGCTGAAGATGAATAAACACAATTGTTCTTTTGTCAAAACCTAATGAACTGGGAATAAACAAAGAATCTGCAAAAGAATGACAAAGAAAAGAGAATTTGTGGGCTTTAATTTAAAATAAATTTCACGAAGATCCATGATAGACAATGAGGTTTAAAAAAAAAAAATGTTAGGCCAGGCACAGTGGTGGATGCCTGTAATCCCAATGGCTTAGGAAGGTGAGACAGGAGAGGGCAAGTTCAAAGCCAGCCTTAGCAATGGAGAGGCACTAAGCATCTCAGTGAGATCCTATCTCTAAATAAAATACAAATAGGGCTGGGGATGTGGCTCAGTGATTAAATGCCCCTGAGTTCAATCCCCAGTACCAAAACGAAAAAAAAAGGTTAGATAATTACATCTAATATCATACCTAATAAATGTTAAATCATCACCTCTAATAAGTTAACTGTATCTTCCCTTCCTTTTGCATATTAAGATTTCATTAATTTAAAATATTCTAGCATATTAATAACTACACTATAAAATGGTGATTATTTTAAGCATGCATAATAAATCAAGACTCAGATGTTCTTCTGCAATACATAGTTCTTAAGCAGAAAACTATTTCTTATGACAATTACAAACGTAGGACTTTAGAATTATACAATCAGATCCTCAAACTCAGTTCTGTCAGACTTAAAGGTAACCTAGACAGGAAATCACCTTTTTGTTTGTAAGTTCCTTTTTACAAAGTAAATTTATACATATGAATTACAAGGATGTCATAAAAATAGCCCATGACGCAGGTATAATGGAGGATGTAAAAGATTTCATAGTTAATGATTACATTTTAATTTTTACTATGAATATTTTACTGAATTAATAAATGCTGCATGACAGGTAACCTCTACTATTGTAGAAATAAACATTTTTCTGCCTTTTTTTTAACCTCATTACATATTTGTTTTTAAAAAGAAAAGATAGGAATTTCCAAGTGTTTACTTTGTTTTCCAAAATTTAATTTGGGGGGTTGCTATTAAAAAAGCAGAACAATTAGAACATAATACCTACATGATAATGAGCATTTAAAAAGGTAATAAGAAAACTTAACTTTTAAAAAATTAATATATACCAAAATTCCTCTAAGAATAAAACATTGCCATACTCATTAGACAGGTCAATAAGCCCAATGTCTACTGGTCTACTGTTTGACAACTGTTAAGAGACACAATATAATAGGAAACAATTCTTCCCATTGACATCAACAATTTCAAAGGATAGGTTGAAATCACCAAAATCACAGTCTCTGTAAATAAACCTCTACTGATCATAGTCTTATTTAAACTTTTAAAATACTTTCTACCTCAGAGATAATGTGATAATTGAGCTTAACATACATATAGTTATCAAAGTACTTTGAACTTTGCCATAATGATAAATGACTAAGTCCAGTTCAAGTACTTAAAAGTTATATTTTAGAATTTTTCAATTAATTAAAAGTACATAAACATTAATGTTATACTCAAATCTTAAGTGTTGCTTTTTAGACAGTAACAGCAATACAGTCATGGCTTCAGAGATTAAGAAGATCCATCCAAGTTGGATTATTTAAACGTGCAATAAATAGATGTATTTTCTTGGAAAAATATCTATTGTTGTAGTAAAACTTGAGTTTCCTTTCTAACAAGATTGTATGATTACTCGTTTATATTGTTCTTTCCGCAGGAATTTACACACCCCCTGTTTGCATCCTGTTATTCATTTTGAATTTCCTTCACTTCGATATACTGTTTCCCTAACAGTGGGAGAGTGGATCCAACTGGGCACAAAATCCCAAGCAATGTCAGCATGCGCAATCTCCTAGTTTGTATTTAGCATTTATTCAGTTTGTAAGGGTGACCTTCAAAATTTTATTCTCTTTGTGCTCTAAAATGTTGTGCTGTCTTCCCTGACCATTAGTGATCTGGAGAAGACTTTGGGATCTCTTTTGATTTTAATCAATATTTTTTCCCCTTGTTTTCCATCTCACTCTACATTCCTGGATTGAACAACCTAAGATACTAAATCAGATGTGTGCACATCATTAAAATCCAAAGAAATACATTTAGATTCTTCCTAAAATTTTGTATGTTTAAATTTTTCCTTCTACAAGGAAAGCAAATAATTATTTAAAACTAAAAAATAAGGGATAATCAAGGCCAAACTAAGACACTGTCAAAAGACTCTGTAACATGCTCATTAAAATACTGATTCCTGAGTTTTACATAAAACCTACTGAATCAGCATATAAGACATCTACCCTAGGATGTGCACTTTAATAAGCTTTCCAGGTAATTTTTAATGTATAGTGAAGTTTGGAACTATTATTATTAAAGATCTAAAATTAAAAGATAATATAATTAATAAAGGAATTAAATGAATAGGTAATGAGATCCTACTGTCAAATACACTGAACGAAAATTAAAAAAAAAAAAACTCATTGAGAGCTGAGAAAATACTTTTTAACAAATGCTGTAACATTCTCTTAAAGATAAATTCTGGAATCTCCTCTGAGGCTTAAATAACAGGACACCTGGCTATTCGTGTGTGTGTGTGTGTGTGTGTGTGTGTGTGTGTGTGTGCGCGCGCTCGCGCGTGCGTGCGGGTGTGCGTCTTTACACACGTACACACATAACATGCTTTAAATGTACATGTCTGTATATCTACATGTTCACATACACACATCTGCCTTGAGGGCAGTAATTATGTTAGTATTTAAATGGCATGCTCCAAGCAGCTTCAGTTCTGGTCCTCTACTTTGAAATAGGAAAAAACTTGCTAGTTTTTTTTTCCTCTTTTCCATAAATGTAGTCTGATTGCTTATTATAAAGGTAAAGAAAAATGATTCAAGTCAGTAAATATTTACCAGAGTCTAAGGACTAAAGCCTTCCATCCTAGTTGAAATACTTAAATTTGCAATACATATATTTTCTTAGCAAAATATCTACTGATAGTAAAAAACAAAAAACAAAAAACCTGAAGTCCCTTTCTAACAAGATTGTATGATTACTCATTACTCAAACATTAAAACTCTCTAATGACAGATGATGTCTTATATGGCATGGAATTCCCCACTACACAATGAAGCAGTAGGCTCAGCATATTAATAAATGCTAAAGATCAACTCAGAATTCCATGAAGCTGTGCCTGGCTGCAAGGTTACGATCTATAGCAGTGACTCCCAAAATTCAATATACATCAGGCCCCACAAGCAATGTATGATTCCATGGGTATGTGTGTGTGAGGAGAATTAGCATTTCTAACAAGTTCCCAGATGATGCTGATACTGCCTGTATGGGTACTACTCTTGCGAACCAGAGATCTAGGGGAAAAGTCCTCAGAGCTTTGCTATATAAGGGTTCCCAGAAAAAAGAAACAACTGAGAAATGATCAGGAAAAACAATATAAGGAATCCAGAGACCTGAGTTCTAGTTTCAGATGTATCACAAAAAGACTAGATAACTAAAACACACACTCATGGACACACTACCAAATACTGCGTAAGTAACCTTCAAGATGAAGGATTCAATAAGATGAAACTGAAAATTCTAAGACTTTTTATTCAAATCTGAGAAAACCATAGTATCTACTATGAAACTTTTGAATATATAATCCTTCCTGAAATCACTATTTGTAAATTGGCATATATTAATAGCCCAGACCACAAGTGTTATACTATACAGCTTTTGTCCAAAAGAAAAAACAAGCAAGCAAACAAGCAAGCAAAAAGATGCTCAGATTAAACACATCAAATCACAGAAATACGAATCTAAAGGGAAACTGTTTTACAATATTCTAAACTCAAATAACAAATTCAAGTATTTGTAAATGTGTTGTCTAGATACTGCCTAGTGACCTAGACCAGCACTCTCAAATCATCTGGGAGCCTATTAGAAATGCAGAATCTCTGGCCACAGAGAATAAGGATCTGCACCTGCACATGATCCCTGGGTGACTGTAAGTACACAGAAATTTGAGAAGCATAGGTACAGGCCACTTGGAATTTCCCATTAATTCATTTACTATAGTTTGTAAAATAACATTTTAAAAAGATAATTTCCTTGAAAAAAATCTATTTTAAATTTATAAACAGATAAAAGAAATTAAGGAATTATTTTATAGGAGAAAGTCCACTGGATTAGACACAAGAGAATGAAGGGAAGGGGTAAGGAGAGAATAGGAAGACTAGTAGAATTAATCGGATATAACTTTCCTAGCCCTGTATTTGAATACATGACCAAGGTTATGACCACATCATGTACAACCACAAGAATAGGATCCTAATTAGAATAAGTAATACTCCATGTATGTATAATATGCCAAAACACATTCCTTGTCATATATATCTAAAAAAGAGAAAATAAAATAAAAAATTAAAAAATTTTTAAAAATAGACAATTTAATATATATTCAAGACATAAAAAAATCACATTGATAATAACTGCTTCACATCGAAACTCTATTTTCAACAAAAACTTCCATATAAAACACTCTATGATGACAAAATACTGTATTATTAAAAAGACACAAATATCACGTAGGCCCTTATCTCCAAACCATAACTTCCATAGTTGAGTAAACTGAGATACAGGGATGCTACCTGTTTTGGTTAAAGTCAAATAGTTTGTCAGTGGCAAAATGGAGAATGAAATCCAATTCTATTAATTCCTATGCTGAAGAGCTCTTTCCAATGAAGATAAAAGAAATAATTATATTTTCTTGCAGTAAACACATAAAGGAGTAGAAATACATATATAATTTTGAAAGGATAAATGAAATAACATACAAAAAATCCAGCAATAATATATCTTTGCCTTCTAAAAAAGAGAGAGTAACTTTAAAAATTAAACTGGAAGATAGAGAACTTGAACATATAATCAGAGCATAACTTCTAGATACATGAATTTCAAAGACTGACAGCATACATCAGTGAAGTGGCTGTACCTGTTTAATGAATGAAACTGGAAAACTGATTTTAGAAATAATTAAATTGGGGTTTGTCACCTAAGTTCTTCTATATAGTAGTAAACAAAACTTTCTTTCACAGATGGCTACTTTTTACAGTTATCAACATAGAAATATCCATATTTAATATAAGTATTTTATGTTGTCACAGAAAAATTAAACCCTGCTGTCATACCATCAAAGAAGCTCTTGGCTCGCAGGTAACTGACACTAAGCCTCAGAACTGAAAGTTTGTCCAGCTTATTAATAACATCTTGGGGAAAAGGCAGCAGGCTAGCCAAACGGTCCAATTCTGTATTAAGTCGGTCTCTATGTCGCTTGGAAGGATTTGACTTGATTCCTTCAGCCGGGATTGGCTTTACTCTGAAAAACAAACAAAATACCATAAAAATCCTTTAAAAAATATAAACCAAAAAATTCTATTGCATTATAACATCTCTCAAATATTTCTCTAATAAAACAAACTTTAAAAATCTACGTCAAGTTTACATAAATCTTGCCCAAATCTTCCTTTCATATCTTAAGAAAAACAAGGGAAAGAGTAAGATTCTTCATAACATTTTATTAAAAAGCTTATGAACTCATCATAGAAAAAATGTTAATTATATTGTATGAATACACTTACTTACTAAACTTCATACATATGAAGTGTTGTAATTCCCAACTGACAAGTGTACTAGGATACTTTTTCCCTCACCCAAACACAGCCATTGTTAGAGGAAAGAAAATAAATGTATAATAAATTATGTAAAAATCATACTTCCTTTGCTATCTTCCATAAGTATCTTAGCATCATTTATGTTATAGATGAATAGAAAAACCCTATTTAAAAAGTTTATCTTCACCATTCCCAGCTTCCTCTATTTATACATTTCATAATCATCCAATAGTAATGATTTCCCAAGCCCTCTTGGTATCTAGAGATGTTCCTGTAGCCATTCAATGTGGTTCTCAAATATTAAAACAGTAATAAATTCAACCACAGTTATTTATATTTGTTTAATTAAAATTAATAGAGGTTAACTGTGATTACTGGAAACTTTTGCTTTCATTACTAGGCAATAACTCCACTTAATAATAATTAAGCTTTCATAGTTTGTAATCTGAATTAGAAAGTCCAATGAAACCTCACTTCAACTTAATCTAGAGATCATCTGATACCCATAGTGAAATATAGAGAAGACAATAGAAAACCAAAGTGATTTTTAGACTCTATCTCTTTACACCTTTCCAAAGAATTCTTAAAGACATTTTTACAAGCCAAATGGAATTATATTATGTTAAAAAGTGTAAAATAACCTGGGTAGAGTGCCATTAATCTGATTCAATCAAAACATTTTTAGATAATTCATATTTAAAATGATATACATGGAAAATAAATATTTTACATAGAAAGACGATGAAAAAGTAAATATGGAATTTTAACATGTTAATTACTCAACCCTAGCAAGTACTATCTTCAGCACCTTATTTCTGTTTTTCTCTATAATAGTTCATGTTATTTCTATTTTTAAAATATCAAATTGGTATCAAATTGGCAAAATAGTATATAGATAAAAGTCAATACTTTCTCTAGACTATTTTCCTATAATCATGCTGTATCGAATCAAATCATTTTGTAATCAAATTCAAATCACATCTATTTAGTGTATTTCTTTAATTAACCAACTGAATTTCAACTTTTACTTATAATTCTTGTCTACATCATTGTATAGTTCTCTACTGTTTAATAACTAGTTAACAAATACTTATTCCCACTTATAATATCCTAGATAGCCCAGGAAAACACTCTTCTACATATTCAAAAAATGTGATGGAAGCTATGTAGAAGGAACAAGTGCCTTAAGAAAAAGATTTTATAGAAAAAGGTAGCATGAGGGTGGAATCTTGAAAAATGAAAAGGATTTCATAAGGAGGTATAACTGGGGGATGAAACTGTGGGAAGTCTCTATCTGCAATGTGAAGCACAGATTGAAAGTGAGAAGGGGAAAACTGTTGCGGCCACTTTCTTTCAACAGTCCTTGAACATCTACCATGTACCAGGTGCAGAACACTTAGTAGTGAAGAAAACAGAAAACTCCTGTCCTCATGGAGCGTACATTTCAGCTGGAGGACAGGGAAACAGAGGAACAAACATAGTTTTTCCAGGTGGTGACTGCTAAGAAAAATAAAGCTGGGTAAGGAGTTAAGGAGAGATGGAGGTGCTGGTTTTGACAGCCAGGGAAAGTCTCCCAGATGGGATGTTTCAGCAGGGGTATGTATGAAATGAAGGAGGAGCACGTGGACATCTGATGAAAACATTTTCGAAATGGAGAAGACACCAGGTTTCCTCAAAGTCCAGGCCGGTAGAAAGCTGGATTTTGATGTCTGAGAGTCATCCTAAGCTTTGAGTTGGGGTCTGCACAATCAGCCCTGTTTTGTCCATCTGTCTTTGATGATAGAGAATATGGAAAGCAGGGTAGGGGATTGCTAAAGTTAGGATTTCATCACCAGGAATTTCTTTCCAAAACATACATCTGCTTACGTTATTCCTCCGATTAAAACCTTTCGGTAGCTCTGAACTGTCCTTACTCTCTTCACAAAACCCTTCACAATCTTTCTAGCCTTTGTCTACCCTCTGGTTTCATTTCCTCCATCAGACTTCCTTATCTATTACATCCCAGAACTAAGAAATTTCTTAGAGTTATCAACATTCACTTTGGTACGTTTCAGGCAACCTCTGTTTTGTCTTACCCACTTTGAGTCCTTGCTCAAGACTTTTATAAAAAGTTATCCCACTGTAGCTCAGTGGTAGAGCGCCTGCCTCGCATGTGTGGGGCACTGGGTTCGATCCTCAGCACCACATAAAAATAAATATTTTTTTTTTTTAAAGTCTTCCCTGACCTGCTTTGTAGTAGATTAGATACTCCCAAATGGCTTCTGTATCTTGAACAAATGTTTTACAGAGCCATTACATTAAGGAATACTCTTTACAAATAACTTCACATAAATTGAAAATGTGTACACAGTCTAGTCCTGAACTCTTGGTAACTGTCCAGTGATGATTACAAAACACTGGGGAGAAGAGAGTAACACAAACACTGAAGCAAGACAAGTTATATGACACAAGGGAAACAACAGCAGCTCTAAAGCAGTCTCCATGTGGTACTGCTGCCCGTTGAGTGCTGGCTTTTTGTGGTACTCAACCCTGCATTAGATTCTGAGGCTGTTTCTTTACACAATGCAAAACTGCCCACATCTCTGATGTACTGCTGTATACCTTATGAAATATTTAGCATGAGAATCTAATTTCCAAAGGTCAAGTATTGAGCAACTTCGCTCCATATACTCATCTGTCGCTCACATTACAGCGGAAGCATCGTCATTTTTTGTAGCCCCAGGGCCCAGCATAGTAGTAGATTTCTCTATTTATACAGGGTAGATTTCTCTATTTATGTTTGCTAGCCAGAGGTGTTGAGAAAAGAAAGGATCAGAGTCTGCCCAGAGACAGTGATGGTATGGATGGTAAGAAAGGAGTGGCTTGAAGAGACGTTTAACCCAGACTCAAATGGGCACTGTACTAAGCCTAGTTGGTAAGGGAAGTAAAGGAGAGAAAAGCACTGAGCGAGGAGAGGTATCAAATGACTCTGGGCTTTGGAGCTTAGAAAAATAACTATGTTTCCCAATGGGAGATACATTAAAAAAGAAAAAAAGTGGCTTGAGTGATACTTGCATTTAGGTATAGGCCTGAGGAAGATGTACAGGCAGCAATATCTGCCTTATCACTCCTTATCACCCAGGAGGAATATAAGACAGACTAGAGAAGAACCAGGAAATCTGGAAGCCACAGAAGAAAGTAAAATACACAGAAGAATTAAGTAAGGTCAGGGTAGAGAAGTACTCAGCACTTCAAATCTACTGTGTTTCCACTAGATTTCAAACTTTTAAACAGATTGTTAAAGTACTACATTTGGCCCTTATTTGTAAGAAATATTCAGAATCATTTTGTGGAAATATTTCATATATGCTCACACAAATAAAAGCTGCACAGAATAAATGTAAATAACCAACTATAGTTATCATAGGTAATACTAATGTTTTTATTTTTATAATGTCCTTTCCATAATACAATGGCAACTAATGTTTAAATAATAGGTTACATTTTAAATATAAATAAACATCACTGGGAGATTTGGAGATCAGAAATCTGAAATAAGAGAGACAATGTAAGATGTTGATGAGGCAAAGAAGCAATTTATTATTTTTTTTAACCTTAACCTCAAAAATTCTGTCCCAACTTGTAAAACAAAACTGTTGTGAAATCAAGGCCCTAGCTGACTGCATGTCATGCTTCTGTTTTAAAAGCCCTGCACACAGTAACTACTGGTGGTAACAAGCCCCTCAGTATGTCCAAAAACAGTCTGAATCTTATCTTAAAGTCTTCATAACCTCCCAATCTAAATGTTAGCCATCATTTGTGCCCAGTGTTTGAAGCAAAACCCTCAAAATTGACAATCCAGTTTAATAACAAAATTAGTTGAAGTTTTTTTATATATTTATTATAAAGCATCAAAATGACAATGCAAAGATATAGTTTCAGTGATCCTATAAACTTAAAGTGATGTTTTCTAACTAGAAATTAGCTCTCAGTACTGAGGAGTTTCTTCTGTCACTTATTTTCTCTGGGCAATTTAATCTACTACCACTGCTTCAATCTACCTGCCAATAACTGCAAATATTTTTATTGTCAGTCCGTGTCCTATATGTACTCATTCATGTTTTCTAGAACTTGGGCCCACTCTTCTCAGCATCTATGATGGTCCTACTTTCCATCCACCAGCTAGGAAATGTGAAATATTCCTCAATACATCCCTCTACCAAACAAACTACACCCAACAAAGCCTAACCTTAACCCACAGTTATTCTTTACTTTCTCCTCTTAGCTCCAGTGTGTATGTACTCATCTCTGAATAAAAAGCTCAAGTGCTTATAAATTATGTGCTTATTATAGTATTACAGTCAAATTTCATTTATATGGTGGATACTGCTGGGTGTTTTCTTCCCTATATGAAGAAAAAATAATTCACAAAAATTTCTGAGATTTCTGGTTGGAAGTCACTTTAAATATGTCGGAATTCTGCCACTATCCTATTGCCGCTTTCTAGTTATGACGGGTTCTTTGCTTTCCCCGTGAGATATAAAAAGCATAATTTCTAGCACAACACATTAAAAATAAGAACCAAGAAAATGAAATTTGCCCTAGGAATTGCTAATCTTCCCATAATATTTAAAAAAATCATTATGAATGTTCTCTTAATTTTTCTATGCATGTTCACTTTTTTTTAAAAAAAATCAATACCCCTTGATCCTACATAAATCTGGATCTTTCATACTAGAATCACTGAAACATGGCCGGAAAAATTTCAAGTGATGGAAACTTGTTAAATTAGTGAATCTCAAATACCTACTATGTGCATGGTACTACATGCACTAGCTCTGACAGCTACAAAGATGAAAGAAGATTCTCTCTTTAAAGGGCTTACTTTTCCTTCTAGGAGGAAATATATACTATACCAAGACAAATCAAGCATAATATATTGCTCAAAAATTTATATGCTACAAAAGTGATGTACCAGATGCTTAGATGAAGATGTGGACATCTAAATCAAGTGTTAAATTCAAGCAAGACATTTCTGGTTTCATGATAGTAGAAAACATAACTTCTACAACTATCTTGCTCTTTCAGAAAAATCACACCAAAATAAGGAAAACAAAGAGAAATACAAACTATCTCCAATAAACCTAAGAAACAGCTGAACCTAGATGCAAATAAATAAAAAGATGGAAAACAGTTAGAAAAGAAATCAGCAGTAGCACACAACTAGAAGAATGTAATCATAGCATATGATAATAAGCATAATACTTATTTCAGCAGTAAATAATATTTATATAATTGAAAATAATGAAATAGTGAAAGTGAATGTAATTCAAAATTGCCAGGATGGAGACAGATGAAAAAGGTTAAGGAGAACTGAAAGAGTGCTAAAATCCTTAACTACCACAATAAGACATCAAAGGATAAAGCCTAAATTGCTAAATTTAAGAGAGTACCATAAACACACACATGTATATGCATGCAGGCATATGCACACTATATATATATATATATATATATATATATATATATATATACACATACATACACATATAATTGACTTTTTAAATGTGCATGTATATTATAAATAATAGGAATACATTTTAAAACAATATTTCAATAAAAAGGAGGACCAATTGAAAAACAAAAATGAGATAAAACACATTGATATGTAAAGAACACTTCAAGTAGAATATATGGAAACCTAAATATTCCTATTATCACACACAAGTGCAATCCCAACATATAAGTGCAATTATCTTCTCAACCTTTATTTGCTTATGAAATTGACAATATTTTAAAGCAAAAATGAAAGTATATAATCATGTCCACAGACTGCCAATGTAAATATAATTAGCAATCTTTTTGGAACTAATTTGACACTACCTCTTTGAGTGTAATATTTGGTTCAACCCTAAAGGTTCTACCCCCAAATTCCCCTTATAGGAATTTTTCCTAGGGAATAACTAATAACTAATATAAGAATTTACATATCACAAGGATATTCTCTAAAATACTAGTTAAAATATTGACAGATTGGAGAAACAGAACTTCCCCCAAAATGAAAACAGTGAAAATTATGGAATTCATGGCTATGTAGCCATTAAAAAACAATGTTTTAAACGAAGGAGGTAGGTAACAAATTAGCAAGATAGGAAAAAGAGATTCCAAGAGGAAAGGACATGAATGCAAGCATGGGATGAGCAAGTATAAATCATGATGGGAAATGGGAAATAATTTACTTCAGCCACAATGCTATCTGAGGAGAAACAGTGGACAACAGGAAATCCTTAGGATATGGGTGTACCATATGCATCACTGAACTTTTTCACTAGACAGTACTGTGAAGCTGGTTAAGAACATAAGCTTTAGAACCAAAAGATCTGGGGATCCATCATCCAAACTCAGGTTTTTTATGTACTACCCAACTAATTCTGTACTTAAACTTTGGTATCTATCCATAAAACTTAATATTGTTTCCTTAGTACTACTCTAAAAATAAAATAAGGTGGTATATGTAAAACATTGTTTTGTGTCAGAGTAAATGCTAATAAACAGTTGATTGTTATATTAAACCACTATGCAAAAAGAAGTGTGGAAGTACAAACGAACTATTGTTAAAGATTTGCATGGTTTTGCCAGGTGCTTTGGCAACCTCCTGTAGTCCCAGAGACTCAGGAAGCTGAGGCAGGAGAATCACAAATTCAATGCCAGCCTCAGCAACTTTGCAAGGCCCTAAGAAACCTGTCTCAAAATTTTAAAAAGGGCTGGAATGGCATGTAGTTTAGTGTTAAAGGGCCCCCTGAGCTCAATCCCCAGTATCAAAATAAATAAATATGTAAATAAAAGATTTGCCTGGTTTTATTTCTATGTAATTGTTTTAATTAAATTCAGGAATAAGCATGTGCTACGTAAGTTTATTCTCAATGAAGTGACACATTTCAGTCGCATCTGAAACTGAGAACACAATCATCTACTGCCTCTCACTGTTTCATAGGAGAATTGATTGTTCTGTGATAATGTAAGCTATAATTATTTAAAGAAAAGGACTTATGTTCCTGTCTCATCTGTATCTTTAACAGTCTTCACAATTTATAAAATGCTCATTGTTCTATTAGTTTTAATTGTGATAGTGGCAGTGTAGGAGTAGACTGTCATGTTTTAGTCATAAAACTTGACTAGATCTATAACAGTCAGGAAATTCGATCTCAACTTTTACTTCAGATCCAGTGCTTTCAATTTGTACAGTAAACTTTCTTTCCTCTTTTTGTCATTTAACGTTACCTATAAACATTTTTACTCACTTCAGTTCATAGTCCAAAGTGTGAGAGTATTGATAGCCACAACACATAAACTTTCTGAATAAAGCTATTTGAGAGAAATGATGGAGAAATAGTTATATAATTGAAAAGACCCACCTTTATATTTCAAATGCTTGTTAGAAAATGGCATCACACTACATCTATATGAAACATTTAATGAGGATAATATATTGAAAATAATAATACATAAATAAATGTATTATATAAATGAGGTTCGTGATGCTTAAGGAGATGGAACTGCAAGTTAGCAAGAATAGCAAGAAAGACAATGCTTTTATATCAATCTTATTAGTATGTTAATGAAGTCAAAGATTTCATCAGTGTGCATTTTAACAGAGGACCCTCCAATGCTCAGCATACTTCCAGTCCTGACACCTCACCTCACTCTTTCTGGCTTAATCCCCACTACTGCTGGAATAATCTTTCAGTGTGGCTGTCATCAACTCCACAGCTATTCTTTGTAAACATTCAGTACTAACTTCCTAGAAATATGGTAAATTGAAATGCCATTAATTTTTTTCTGTATTAGTAAAACTTCAAAAATATATTCAAATTTATTGTCGCTGAAAGAAAAACAGATTCTATTTAATCCTACAGTGGGCTTTTCAACTCTCTTCATGAGACAAAATAGACAAATACACAGAAACTCTTTCGTCTCCAAAGAGAATAAAAGAACAGGATGTAAATAAAAATGTCTGTTCTCTCTTTTAGAAGGTTTACTAAGCATGGAACAATATTCGAAGAAGAGTTAGTGGATTCTACTCCTAATATTGTCTTTGAGATTTTCTTCTTGAAGGTAGAAACATGGGATTGTATGCAAGGTTGTTACAGATTCTATAAATCCCTAACATTCATTGCTCCAAAAAGAAGGGGAACATCTATTCAGAATCTACTTTGTACAAGACACTTCAGTGAAATTAAATTTAACACATTTAAAATGTATTTCCTACTAATAAAGATAATTTTCAATGTGACACCTACCACTAGAGGGAGTTTATTTTGCTCAATAAATTCAAATGACTAAAAGAGCTTCAGGTTAAAATTATGTCACCTACTTTATTCCAAAATTTTATGGAATTGTATAAGCAAATGACTACCCTTTTAAACAGTTCTATAATAAATGCCATAAAATAAAATAAAATGGCTATAATTTAAAGAGTCCAAGTAAAGTAAATCAGAATAGCATAGCATTTTCCAAGTCAATATGTCTTTTTCCCAAGGTTATCATGTTTTAGGCCTCATTAGCTACAAAATAGTAGTTTAATTTAAAAATTCATATTAAATTTACTAGAAAGTTTAATAGTCTCATTCTTTGAGCTAACTTTGATTAACTGCATTTTTATTTTTATTCAGGTAAAAATAACTCCAACACTTTCATTTGCTCATCTAACTGTCAGCACTAGACTTTTCTTATAGAAGAAACTGGTGACACTTAAAACATCTATATGATTAGAAGCAATGCATGGTGATTGGTAAATGTTTGATAAACATCTATAATAACTATTAATATCTATAATAAAGTGTGGATGAATGAGAATACTTATAGTAGAAGAAAGTATTAAACGCAAGGATATTAAAGTCTAAGGAAGTATCAAAATGCATTCTACTGCTATGTATAACTAATTAGAACAAATAAAATAAAATAAAATAAAATGCATTAAAAAAGTCTAAGGAAGTACATTAAAATATGAAAATAATATAATAAAATAACATCTCATTCAAAAGGAAAATGTAGTATATTAAAAGGGAAAATCTTTTATAAAATATTAACTAGAAAACCCCAAATGTTAAAACTTTATAATGAATATAAAATTAAGGTACTTGATTTTGTTTATAAAGCAATCTATGTCCTTTTATAACCTACTGACTGAAACTTAATATCTTTAAAACCATTCAGGGCTTCAAATTTTCTTACCAAACACATAAAAGCCTATTATAAATTATGCTAAGTATATCATTATATTAATAAATACATAGAATAGGCATTATAGAATGCCTCTCAGTTTTAACCATCAAGAACAAAATCAAATTAGAAAAAATGCTTTACTTTACAAAACCTTTCTACAAAATAAAAATATTATAAATCAATGTCTCAGAATTGTCAAGACAGAAAATTGCTGACTAGACAATATTGCTAGATACACTGTATTATAAAACCTCTTTCTATATTATAACCAGTCTATCTACAGAGGGAAATCCTCTGTTAATGCAAAACTATTAAGTCAAAGATCTGAAGACCTATGAGAACTGAAATTTTTAAAGGAAATTAAAGTTCCAGAAAAATGAAACTTTAGGTAACTAACTTTAAATACTGTATAAATATGAAACTGCTATTTTTCTGGGTTCTCATATAGGGACAGTTAAGTTTTAAGTGAAAAGTACACTTCTGATTTCTTCTGACTAAAAGTTTAAGTGTTTTTAAAATTGTTCACGAAAATTTGAAAAATGCTGATGAAACTCAAAAGATAATAATACATCAATAAGACTCACAAAAGGAAATCTGTCTGAAGCACTGATTTTTTTTCCTGAAAACATTTTTTGATGTATTTATTTGTCATCTCATACAAACATTCCACCAAAACAAACACCCCCAACACCACCAAAAAAAAAAAAAAAAAAAAAGGAAGAAATTCCAGTGTAGTTACACTATTACAATTGACAAAACTTTGAAGTAGGGGAAAAGGGAATTACAGGTAGATATTAAGAATGAAAACTTCTCTCTCAATAAAAACTGTTCTAAATCTTTTACTTTACAGACCCTAAAACCAACCCAAAAGTGATAAGAAAGCTGCTTCTAAAGATAGCTAAGAATACAATCCCCCTGTGGAACCTGCCCACTGCACACTCCTACCTGCTCCCATCCCTGTAACTCTTTTTAACGATATTGTCACTACAAAATTACTGCCTAATAATTAAATAACGTGGCACAACATTAAGCCAACTGCTGTGGAGGAAAAAAAAATGCCTTTAACAGCATTCTGCATCTTCCTTCAAGACAGCACGTGTTTGGCTCTTTAAAACATCTCACCCCACAAGGCTTTCTACCAAGAATCAGAATTAAGACTGTCCTCTAACCTAACCCATGAGGATATTTAGAGTGGAGAGGGATTTCAAGACAGGTTTAGGCTAACTAATCCAGGAACACCACAAAGCAGGTCAGAGCTGTCAACAAATTAGTACCAAATAAGAGATTACAGAGTTGCAAATGTCAGAGGGCGCGTTTGCTCTGGTAACCCGGGGTGCAATTATTTTAAATGCAAAAACTGGAAATAAGAGAATCCAAGTCCTGGGTTTCTCCTCTGGCCTTCAACTCTCCATTGGGCGGGCTGTGTGGAGAATGGACCTAATCCCCCCGGATCGCGGGGATTTGGGGGCGGGGTAGGGCCGCCTCCCGCACTGGTGAGCCTGAGCGCCCAGCCCCCGTGCTGAGGACGCGCTTTGGACACTCACGTTTTCTGCACCGGCTTCCGCCGTTTGCGACTGGCATAGGTGATGTTGGCGCTGCTGCTGTTCATGGTGCCCAGCCGGTTGCAGCTCCTAACCGGCACAAACAGCCCGGTCCCCCCGACTCTGCGACCGGGAAGGCGGCGACCGCCCGCACGTTCCACGAAACCGCGCTCGCTCCACCTGCGTCCTCCTGGGACAGTGACTAGGGCGCCGCGCCCCTGGCGCCTAGCTCCCGCAGCCTGCGCTGGTCCAGGTGAGCTGCCCGGGCCTGGCAGTCGAGGAAGGGGGGGGTTGTGGGGGGAAGGGCGAGGGGCGGAGACCCGTAGCGAGGAGGCGCAGGTGTCGTCTACACCCGCGGAGGCGAGGCGGTGCTGCCCGAAGGTGAGGTGGCCCAATCGAAGGAGGAGCCTGGGCTTCTGTTTAGAATCCTGGCCTGGGTCGCGCGCGGTGGCGCCGCGCCCCGTGACCGTCACTGCTGCCCCTAGGGTGAGGGAGGCGCCGCAGCGCAGCTCCCGGGGCTTCCCCGATCCTGGGTGCTTCCCGCCCGCGGAGCTCAGGCACCGGCCACCAGTCCTTGCTGCCACTTGCTTCCGTTCGGCTACACGCCTGATTCTGGACTAAGCTGGCGGTCCAGGGCACGCTCTAGGGACTAAGCGTCGAGTGGACTCCCCTGACGCAGCCTCCCGTAGTCGCGCGCACCGGCTGAATAGCAGAAGCGTCCCCGACCCCACACCGGCCTCGCCCCGCCCTGCCCTGATCCCTGGTAGCCCCGCCCACCTGCTGGGTCCCGCCCCACCACCGTCTCCCTTAGGGTCACACCCTCATCCCAGCACGTGATGACGTAGGACGTAACGACGCCCTCCAGTAGCCATCTTCATGAGGTCCAAAGGAGGGTTTTTTGTTTGTTTGTTTATTTGTTTTTTGTTTTTTTTCCTGTAGACCTATTTTCCACCTGAGAAAGAGGTGTCAACGAATTATGCTTAAAATTTTTTAGGTATGTTTATTTGATTATATCAAGATATGCCAAGTGTGAGCTTAATTCCACTTATTTGATACTGAGTGGGCTAGTCAGCTAACTTGGCTAAGATTTTCAGTGAGCTACAGATGACCAGTGGAACTGTAAGTGTTCTAGTGGGGAACGCTTCCAAAAGACACATTTGTGTTGAGACTTGAGGAATAGGAGGAATCTTCTTGGCTATTATTATTATTAGGAAGAAAGCATGAGAGCATTTAGGATATTTGGGTGATATTAAGTAGTCTTGTATGATTGAAGAAGAGGAGCTGGAATAAGAGTCTCATACAGAGAAAAACTGGAGATAATATTCAGAAATTCTATAAAAAAATGATGAAGCCTTGATGAAAAGTTCTGATTTTATCCTATGGGTAATGGAAGTCTTTTAAAGATATTAATCAGGAAAGTGACATTACGGGGTCTTGGAAAGTCACTCTCAGAGGAATTTGCAAACTGGATTACTGGGGAGCAAGAATGCTTGCAAAGAGAGTAGTTAAGAAGTTGATGAAATAGTCCAGGTGAAAGCGCAAGGAAATAGCAGTAGTTAAAGATGAGTGAAGAAAACATTGAACATTTTAGAAAAGTGTAAGGGAAGAGGAGATGAGAGAAAACAATCCGGGATGGATCCAAGAGTTCTGACACTTCATGTTAACCACAATAGTGGATAGAGACAGGAAAATGTTTGCTCACAGAGACCAGAGGGCACCAATTTAAGATGAAGATTCCTAGATAATTTCTCACACCATACTTATTCCTATATTTTAAAATATCTTCAAGTCGGTCTACTCTGTGAATTTTTCACCTAAAATTCAGTGCAACAAATTGAACTCATTGACCCTGAAGATCTCCATGTTCATTCTTCACTCCACCTAGGAATCATCTTAAATTCCTCTATATTGTATGTGGATCTAGAAAATACTATTGAATTTTGTTGGTTGCATTATCCACAATTCAATTCCCTCCACATGTCCTCAATAATAACAGAAAAATAGTACCCTGATTAAATGCCAATTCATTCAGGATTCCTTAGCTTATTACAATATCATTCCCTTCCATACATTAATGCATTCAAAAGATATTGTGAGAATACCTACTATGTGCCAGGAATCATGCTAGTACTAGAAAATAAGTAGCAAACAAATGCCCTCAGGAATTAAGAACATATGGAATGTCATAAATGTAATGGGGAAGTACATGATTCTGTATTATGTTCTAGTGGATAAATTTTACCTAGTCATTGAGGCAAAGAAAGGTTTTCCCAATAAAATAATTGAGTTGATGTCTGAATAGGATCACCTAGGAGAAGAGCATTCTGTGTAAGTAATGACCCTTTGGTGAAAAGGAACCTGGCAAGTATGAAGACTAAAAGAAGTTTAGGATGAGCAGAGGGGAGAGGAAATAATCAAATTGCATTTCAGAAAAATCACTATATCTGTACGCTGTGGAGCAGATTAAAGATGGAAAAGTAAAGTGAAATGGATGGTGGCTTCTTAAGAAATCACTGCAGTAGCCCAGCCAAGAAATGAAAATGCCAAAACTAGAGTGGCAGTGATGATGGAGATAAAGAAAATATAAAAGATTTGGTAGATACCTGGGAGATGTCAGATCAGATAAGAGGATACATGGCAGTGAAGAAAAAGGATATGTCAAGAATGCAATTCATAGTTTTCTGGACTTGTGCATCTGGTGGAGTTAAAAATTATTAATTAACCTTCAAGCCTCATGTTTGAGGTATCTTTGAGACATCTAAGAGAAGATGTTGAGTACACCAGCTCAAAGAAGAGGTATAAGCTGGATACATAAATTCAGAAGTTACTGCACTTAGGCAAGAGAATATGGAGGTGTCATGTATGTTCATTAAAATGTCAGGAATGTATACTAGAAAATAATGAGTAGAACCGAGCCCTAAAGAATTAAAGAGCCCCATATAAGAACTCTGTATCTAATGGTAGATAAAAGATTATGATCCTGCAAAACACATTGGAGAAAGAATTTCTAGAATGATAACAGGAAAGTAAAATGACTATATAGTGTCATGAGGGACAATAAGCACAAATGTTGGTAGATGTTAACAGTAATGAATACTGTTGTTTTAAATAAAATGAGAAATGAAAATGTCATTTTTAGCTCTTTGACCTGAGGTCATGGATGACTTTAGTGAATGCTGTGTTAGGTAGTCACATTGAAGTGGGCACATTGATGATATTCAGAATGTCAGAAAATGGTACCTACAAGCAGAAGATTTCTTTTGTGTATGTGTGTGGTGGGGAAGAGGTTGTACCAGGGATTGAGCCCTCATGCATGCTGGGCAAATGTTCTATCAGAGAGCTGTATTCCCAAACCTTTTTATTTTAAGCTAATCTAAGTAGGTTGCCCAGGCCAGCCTTGAATATACTATCCTCTTGCCTCAGCCTCCAGTATAGATGGGATTTCAGGCATGCACCAATAGGTCTTGTCAAATGGTTCTTCTTTTTTAAATTTTTAAAAAATATTTTGCTGTAGTTGTACTTGGACACAATACATTTATTTTATTTCTTTGTAGTGCTGAGGATTGAACCCAGTGCCCTGCATGTGCTAGGTGAGTGCTCTGCTGCTGAGCCACAACCTCAGCCCCTCAAATGGTTCTTTTTAAAAGGTTAGTGGTTAGTGGTGAATAGGAAAAACACGAGACAGGAATTGAGGGTTTTTTGTTTTGTTTTGTTTTGTTTTGAAGCCAGGCATGCTGGCATACACCTATAATCCCAATCACATGAGAAGAGGAGGCAGAAGAATCCTGAGTTTGGAAACAAGCTTGGGCAACATGATGTTATTGTTATTGGTGGTGGTGGTGTTTTGTTTTGTTCCAGGTTTTCAGGGGGTGATACTTTAGCAGGTGAGAGAGATGGAGAGATTTACTATGTAAGAAGGACAAGGAGCAGTGAAGGAATAATAGAGATTATTGATAATAAAAGCAGGAGGATGAGTATCAAAGTGTAAATGGGAGATTAGGACTATAACAGATTAGATAATAGTAGATATAGCCTCCTAAATGCTTTCTATTAAAAGTGGTCCACAACTTCTCATGGGGAATTATAGGAAGTACAGAATCTGTATGTCCTTCATAAGTCAAAATCTGAATCTAACAAGTACTTCCAGGTGAATCAACTGTGTATAAAGTTCGAGGAACCATCCTCTACAGCCACTGGAAGAAAGGATAATGAGTGAGATATACTAGACCAGTAAAATTTAGATCAGAAAGATGAAGATGTGACGGGAGAATATTTTAGCATGAGCTACAAAGGAAGTGTATATATTGTAGTTTATAGTTTTTGTTTTAATTTTAGAAGAGCATAAAGTAAAAATAATCTGGGAAGGGGCAACAGGAAGGTGAACATCAACCCTATATCCGAGCTATGTCATAAGGAAAAATAATTACATACCATCTGGGAAGGCTTGTAGGGAATAGTATCCTCCTGGAGAGCCAGCTTTCAGTTTAAGGCAAAAAAAAAAAAAAAAAAATCCCCCAAAAGACAGTACATGTAGCAGGAAATTTACTATTTATGGATTAGTGGATTAGCAATTCCAGGGTCACAGAGTCAACTATCTTACCTTCTTTTCCATTTCTTTATCTCTGTATAAGTATACAGAGCCATTCTATCTGAACTTTATAAAGTGTAAAAGAATAATTTCTTCCCAGCATAGTAAAAATGCACATCAAAACATAATTTATTGATTCTGTAGCTTATAGCTCCTCATTAGAAAAATGGTGTATTCAATGTACTATATTCGATGAATTGATCTTCATTCAGTTTTTTTAATGTCTACCCTCTTCAGAGTTGTTAGCATTTGATTCAGTCAATATCTATCTTATCTTTACCTGCTTTCATGCTCTTATTTTTTGTTTGACTTTAAAACTGTTTTCATTATCCAGAAGAAATATTATGCTATCTTCTATGACATAGCCTCAGTTAAGTAATAGATCTTTGGACAGCCAGGATTAAAATAAAATGTCAGACAAATTTCCAGAATTCACTTCATTTGAGTAGTGATCCCATGAACTTTCCTTTAACATTGTGCTTAGCATGTTAATAAAGCCAGTTTTTAGTGTAAAGATATTTAAAGAAAAAATACAAACTGATACTTTCTAGAAACTATTGTTTTTTATGTCTAATTACCATATTTTGGTTCTCAAAATATGGTTTGTGGCATAAAAATCTGCCAAGTTTTCCCTGATCAATTTTTAGTAGCAATATAATTGTTTCCTTTTAACAATTTGCTGATAAGGGTTCATGCACACTTGACTGCCTTAACCAGAGAATGCCATTCTTTTAATTAATGAAATGAGTTTAACTTCTGAAGTTTCAGATGCAGCTACATGTCTATAGGTTTCTAAATGTTTTAGGACTTGTATCAGCTTATAAGTATACTTATAAGTCTAGAATAAAGGAAAACAACTGCTAAACCTTTTCTGTCACAATATATGCATTCATTCATTTCGATGAGCAAAATATTTTAGCACCTGTAATATACCAGACATTGTGTGATACATGGTGATATCAGACATGTTCTTGTCATTTAGAACTCACATTGTAATAAGAGAGATGAGAATAGCTACATAAATAAGTGTATAATTGCAATTGTACTAACTGCTGCAAGATGAATTATCTGAGCATGCTTAATAGGTAGATTTGAAATAGGGGAAGTTCTCTGAAGAAGCTTTAGCTGAGACCTAAAGCAGGGGTAGGCATTTTGTAGATGAAGTGGGGAAGGAAGGTTATTGGAAGAAGACAGAAAATGTATCACTTTTTTGTCCTCTTCAGTCCTACAGCTCCTTACCCCTGGGTCTCAGAATTCTTTTGTAACTCATGCTCTAGATCACATGCTCATGTCTTAGATCACACATTATAATTATATCAAGTGTTTGTTTGTTTGTTTGTTTATTTATTTATTTATTTATTTATTTATTGGTACTGGGAGATTTAACCCAGGGGCACTTTACCACTGAGCCACATTCCCCTCATAGTAGTTTACAATTACTTAATTTTTCTTTTTATTTTGAGACAGAGGCTCATTAAGTTACTTAGGGCCTTGCTAAATCACTGAAGCTGGTATTGAACTTGGAGTCCTCCTATCTTAGCCTCCTGAGGCACTGGGGTTACAGGCATGTACCACCACATGCTGTCAAATATTTTAAAAATCATAGCCCATGCATTCCTTTAGATCTTCATGAAGCTGGGTTTCTGTAAGTTGTGAGGAAGTACAAGTACCAGGAGAAATTACTAGGAAAGAGGAAATGAAATGCTGGTTTCAAATCTGATTTGAAGATTTGAAAATTTGTACGGAGTCCAGTGTAGGTGTATATCATATTAAGAATGAAATAAAATTAAATATGTGTGTATTATTGTTTAAAATAACTACTATATTGTTAGGATGGACATACATGAGTTTGCACCTATCTATGTAGTAAATGAAACTATTAGGTAATTTTTTAAGCCTGTATCCATTAAAAAATTACTGAGACATTAAGAATCCCACAAACCAAGACAGTTTTGCAACCTTGAAATAGCTAATTCCCTCATTTAACAGGTGAGAAACTTCGGGCCCAGGGAGATAAAGCCTATAATCCAGATCTTCTGACTTCTATTCCAGTCTAAATGATATTATTTCACTGTGAGCTGTTTTAGTTCATTCCTTAAAAACAACCACTTTACTTATCAGTTGTTTTGTCTCTAGCACTGATGACTCTAACATAGACAAGTATATCTAAGGGCTAGTTCTAAATGCTTAATGCAGTCTTGCTTAGATATTCTACAATAATATCATCATCAGAAGCCACAAGTAAGTAATTAACAGATGTTGAAGAATTTTGTAAAGATGTTTTAGGCTGATTTTAGTCTTAACTGTGACAGGGATATGCAATAAAATATAGAAATAGTCAAAAATATTTTCATTTACTTAGGGAATATTTTCTTAAATATCAATATGCATTAAGTTTAAATTTTGATTTTTACTCTCTGGAACTCTTTTTCTAATAAATGTGATTTTTGATTATGGGAAAGTTTATAAAGAAAACTTTGTTCATATGCTAAGATTCATATCTGATTTATTAGCGTTTTGTTAAGATATATAAATATAATTTATATTAAAGTCATTTAACTATAGAGAAAATGTATTTTGGTAGATATAACAATATTTTCTGCATTTTAAAGTAAGCTAAATGAGGATCAAATGCAATTATTTTTAAAAGAGCAAATATATTAATTTGATTTCTTCAAATTTTAAATAAATGTAAACTACTATGAAAGGCTGATCTCAAATCTATATTTTAAATTTGCTAAACTTTAAAGGACTAGTGCATTTGTATGCATATTAAAACTGCCCAACAATGTGTTCTTTCTTGAAAAATGTTTAACTTAAATTTAATCAATCTATAGACAGTAGTTCTCCTCCTGTGTTGCATACTGTAATCACATAGAAGCTTTATAAAATAGAGTTGCCCAGGCTCTATATATGTCATGATTTGATTTGTCTGGGTTGTAGCCTGGGAATTAGGATTCTTAAGCTGATAGTGGTATCATGGTTATTTTGGAGAAGATCCTTATTCTCAGGAAATGCAGAAAAGAGATCGAAGATAAATAAAAGAATACACAAATGAAGTTTCTGTACTTACCCAAACTGAGAACAAAGTTAGAAGCCACACTTTCCATTTTGTAGGATTTGTGGGATGAATAATATATGTCTAGTTGTACATTTCAAGAATTTGCCTGGCATGTGCTGATTATTTTCCTGTATTATACAGTCAGTTACAAATAATAAAATACCAATAGTTTCTAATAACTTACATTTTTTTTACTTATTCTTATACATGGGAAATTTCTCCTTTATCCAATATTTTTGTATATAATCATCATTGACCTTTCCTGTAACTTTATAATTCCTAAATAGTCAGGATTTATCAGATTTATATACTAAAATAATATTTTTTAACCTTTTGGGAAAAAATGTTAACTTGTACTACAAGTTCAATATTTTCACTTTAGAGTTTTGCAAAACAGGTAGTATAAGTAATATCCTTAGAACCTCCTCAGTCCAACTATTTACCAAGCATCAGAAAAATCTGCCATTACCTGATTGGTAAATTGATAATGATAAAGGAGATCTGGTTACATATTTAATCAAGGGGATGTAGTTGAGGGTGGAGTGTCCTGTAAAACAACATGTTCTCCACCCTTCCCTCCTAAAGCAAGCTGTAAGAATTTCCCTTGTAAAACTTAAGACTTTAGTTAGTTGAGTGACTTTCCTGCCTGATCATAGATAGAATTCCCATCTGCCTTTACAGAAGTAAGGAGTTCTAATGGAGATGGATTAAAAGCATTCAATTTATTTCAAGTTCTTGGACAACTCTCTTACATTCTTTTAGTCACTGCTTCAGGTTAAATCCATTCTGGTTATCCAAGTCTCTATATAAAGCATCTCATAGGGTAGCAGATGGAGTTTAGTGGCAGAGTTCTTGCCTAGTCTGTATGAGACCCTGGGTTCAATTCCCAGCACAGCAATGACTGCAGTAATAATAATAATAATTTTTAAAAGAATCACATAAAGCAAATATGTTTCAAGGAAAAGTCATGTAAATAAAATAATTATTTTGCAGTACAGTAGTATCTGAAGAAATAAGTAGACTATTTTATAATTCCTGTCTAAACTCCAGAAACCAGTTTTTTTAAATATTTCATTTTTTAGCTATTTGTATATCATTTTTCTTTATTATTTAATTATTTAAATACACGTTATTAATGCTCATATTTATGCCGAACTTTGTATATGACATTTTGAAGCAAAGCACCAGAAAAAAAAGCCAAGATACCTGCTTTTAGAAAAACACCAATCCAAATCCTTAAGTGCTTTGACTGTATATATAAAATATACAAAAGAAATAAAATGCAAACTTTGACTCTTTTGAGTTACTCTCGAAGAGCAGAAACAAATGTTAACTTCAGCAAAAACTACATTAACAAAATGATGAGAAAATGGAAGTCAGTATAGGATAACACAATCCCTCAAACCATTTTGTTTCAATTACAGAATTTGTCTATTTTAGGGCATGAAATGTTGACATTGAAAGAATTTCCTGAAGTATCTATAAACATTCCCTACATGAAAAATTAATAAAGGAAACAGACTTAGATACAGCAGATTAAAAAGTCAGTTTGAAAAAAAAATAAATAAAAAGTCAGTTTGTTCATATTCAAGGTATTAAACAATAATAAAGGAGGTTGTGGTTTTCAGACACAGAAGCTTTCAGTCTTCATTACTAAGTATTGTCATTATCCATCTATCTAAGGAAGGTATTTTTTTCAGCAGTGCATGAAACAGTACTGAATAGATGAAAATTAATAGCTCTTTCCTCACCTTTTAACAAACTCCCAAAGAGGAGAAAAATATATCAGTACTAAAAGTAAAATATTATATTATTTAAAGCTTTCGATGTCATTACATTTTAAGGGTCAAGTCTCTAGCAATTTGTTTAAATATTATTGGGAAACTATATAGTTTAGTGACTAAAATAATAAGGGATAATTTTGTTATAAGTAATAGCAATGGCTTGTTTTATAAAAAAAATATTTTAGTTGTAGGTGGACACAATACCTTTATTTTATTTATGTGGTGCTGAGGATCGAACCCAGGGGCCCCCACACATGTAAGATGATCGCTCTACTGTTGAGCCACAATCCCAGCCCCACAATGACTTTTTAAGCAAGTAATGCCCAAATTCTGCATTGCTAATTTCTATATTAATTGTGCTCAGGAAAAGAAATAAGTGGCAAATATATTATCACTACAGAACTTTAATATTTGATTTTCCATATTTTCTAAATTTATTCTTAGTGTATACTGAATAAGAAAAAAAGTACAGAAGGAATGTCAAATGTTATAAATTTTAATTAGTTCTTATTACAATTGATAAGAACTAGTATCTGAAGAAGTAAATATTTTATAATATAAAGAATCCCAACCTAAACTTCATCTACTTAAAGCATAATAAAAGTAATGTTTTTGACACTTAATTATAACAGACCATCTTAAAGCAAATTTATAAAGCATGTAGAAAGATCTTATGTGTGTGTGTGTGTGTGTGTGTGTGTGTGTATAAATATATGTATTCACATATAGGTAAAATCATGTATATACATATATAAAAATCATCATCATCAAGTTTTCTTTAGCTTCTATGAATTTACAGCTTATGGTTTCTGATCAGTTTTGACAGAATACTGACCTATTTGTAAAATGATACTATCCAGACCATTTACCAAATAATAGAGTAGACTTGACTGTGAAAAATTTTCAAAGAAAAAAATTAATGTTATGCTATTGTAATATTTATTTATTTATTTATTTTCTAATTCAAATTTAAAAGTTAAATTGAACTTATGATTGTATTACCTACATAAAAAATAGGAAAACTTCTTATCTCTTTAACACATTTCCACATTTATATGTGTGCATATTAACACACAAATGCACACATGTATAATGTATATAATATCTTTTAGGAATGAAAACACTAGTTCCTTATAAAAAAGGTGAGCTCCTGGGCTGGGTTTGTAGGTCAGAGGTAGAGCACCCATCTATCATATGTGAGGCACTGGATTCGATCCTCAGCACCACATAAAAATAAAATAAAGATACTGTGTCCACCTATAAGTAAAAATAAATAAATAAATAAATAAAAGGTGAGCTCCTGAAACAGGAATGTTCAGATTTTCCTCAGGCTGAATTATTTTGTCTTGCAATTCCCCTAAACTTCTCTCTGGGATAATCACAATCTTCACTATTTATATGCAGAATAGAAAAAGTTCCTTTTGACTTAAAAATGTATCCAAATGTTATAAACTTAAAATTCTCTATCTAAAATATGTAGAGAGAACTATCTATGTTATTGATATAACCTAAAGTATGCAAGACATAGGTAATTTGATCTTCATCATTTGATCCTTAAGAACAATATATTGTTTATTGTGTATTCTTTTCTATATACTCTTAATACAAAACTACTATCTTTACTTCTGCCAACAACTTTCATTATTTCGTTTTTTAAAAAGAGCAAATGAATCTTTCATAACTATTTGTAGTGGTTGTATCTGCCCTTCTTTTATTCCTTTATATGAATTTAATCACCTCTTGAATTTTTAACCTAGAACTGTTACTTAAGTCTAAAAAGAAAAGTATGCAATAATTTACATTTTTATTTTAAGGTATAGATTAGGAATGTTTATATTTGATCATTAAATGTACATGTAAAAGATTTCCCCAAAGTTATTTGAAATCACATTTGAAATGGAAATTATTATGTAATTGAGCATGAATCAGATATTACTGATGCGTTAAATTTTCCATTTTATTCAAGTATTTTCTTTGCATATGCTGTGTTTTTTTTATTTCAGCATGAAACTAAATATCTAGGAAGATTTGCTTGAAAGAGCCTCCATTCTGGTTTTCTCTTATGTATGATTAAAATTCAAGATAATTTGACATCTCAAATCTTTACATTTAAATAATTTTTTCTGTATATGCTTAGCAGAAAAGATAAAGAAAAGGTTACAAATATTGCCATATTGGTAGCTTTACCCAGGAGAAGGAAAGCCACTAATGCAGCCTCTAATAATGTCCTTTCCCCCATTTTAATAAGAAGGTTTGTGTTGTGCTGACATTAAATGGATTAAGCAGCAATCCTGCTGAGAAAAATACTCAAAGGTATTAAACCCTAGCAGTGTTGGTTTAACTGTAAGTACTGTAAAATAAGATTAAGTCTGAGTTTGGAAGAAGAAGTAGGTTTGACATGAGACTAAAAGGTAACAATATTCACAGATGCCTGAATTAATGCTTCAGTGAAAAATATAATTAGCACAAGATTTGAAAATATGTCTCCTTTGGCAAATGTCTTCAGAGAGTAATCAGTGCTGTAGACTGATGTAGTGGAAAGAGCACTGGGCAAGTGGCCAACATCTTTGAATCCCGGATTGTTGCTCTAGCACTTGCAAGTTCTGTGACCTTGAATAAGAAATTTCCAAAATCTTTGAATCTTCCTGTGATGGATAAGGCCAATTGGTAACCATTCTCACATCTTTACAGTGTGTATTTCTGTGCTGCAGAGGCTGGAAAACATTTCCCAGATTTCCATGTCATTAAACTACCAAATGCAAATTAGGCTCAGCCAATTAGAGACATTTGTTAAGATTCAAAGGCAAAAGTCAAGTGGCTGTCATCTCCTGCTGTTTCCATTGTTTTCTGCTGAGATTGTAGAAGCATGATAAGTGCTTTTGTGATATGTTCCATCATGGAAGTGCTAGTTGTAGGGGTTTGAGAAGATCTTGGGGTGACAGCAGTAATGACTCCCTGTGTTTTCCAGTAAATACCATAGTGACTTCTGGATTTTTCACCCTTCTGATGGAAGCAGAAATAATAGTTTCCCTAATAAATTCTACAGGGTTGTGGAAACATTCCTGGATGCCCAGACTAGAGCCTCTATCTATAGCCTTTCTAATTATTTTATAAGCTTTTAATTCCCTGTAGTAAATCTCTGTCTACTTAAAATACCTGGAGCTTATTCTGTTTCCTACTGAACCCTAGTTGACACACATAAGGAAATTTCTGTCTTACCTTACAAGGGCTTTGAGAAGAGCAAATAACTATATTTAATTTTGCTTGCTCTTTTGAAAGATGGATATTCATGAGTTTGTATTCATTAGGATATACTTCTTATCACTGAAATGGATAGTTTCCAGTTCGACTTTATATTTTACTCTTATTGTTTACTTTTTTGGGATGGTTATAATTAGAAGCACCATGGCTAATTCTTTAAATGGAAGTGAATTGACATACTTCAAGGTTTTCAACAGATTGAGAAGTTTTGTTCTGTGTTCTACTTCATACTTTATAAAGAAATAAATTAACCTCCTTTTCCTTCTATCACTTTCTTTTTCTAAGTATTTGTTGTTGTGTCAATGGAACCAATAGACATTTTACTTTTACAACAGCCCATGTTCCCAGTCACCACTAAGACACCAAAACTCTCCCAATCAATTATTTTTGACTTGCTTTTCCATTTTGACCTGGCTCCTGACTCCTGTCTCCATTCTTCCTATGGCTTCTTCTGTGCACTTTAGATGTGAAAGGACTCTTTTATTCTGCCTCTCCTAAAAGGGTCCATCCTTTCCCCCTCCCCCAGGAGACTCTCTGGTGATTTATGTATATAATTAGATATCTAACTTTCTAACTTTTGATATCTCAGGACTTCAATTTACTTAAATTCACTTGAATCTCCAATTCTCAGTAGGTGAATTTAGAAAGTAAGAAAATTACATGGATTACTCATTACTTTCTAATATCATTGTACATGTATACGTGTGTGTATGTGTGTGTGTGTATATATATATATGTGTGTGTGTGTACATATATAATGTGTGTGTATATATATATAGATATATGAATAAACCACATTGAATCTTCCAGTGCTCTGTATATGAAAGCTTATTTACTTCCATATGTACAAAATTCCATCATAACTCTATTTCATGATTTCATCTGTTATTACTGACAAATTCTAACTTTAATGAAATAGCTCCTAACTTTCAGATTTACCTCCAATTTCCCTATCTCATTTTAAATACTAGCAGAACCACTATTCCGAAACTTTGTTCTCAGTAAACATGCCACTTTTATCTCAACAATATGTCCTTTTTTCCTAACTTTATTTGTCTAATTTTTATCTTCTCCATCCCCTAACCCATGTCCTCCACTTAAATGAGACCAATTTTCTTATGATTTACTACATATGTCAAATCCATACTTCACTCTTTCTCATGTTTAATGAGAAAACTTATGCTCCATTTACTCAAATTGCACACATTCTATAAGATCCATCTCAAAAAATACTTGCATGTGCCATATATTTTTCACATTAACTTAGATTTTATCTTATATCGTTTATGACTTTTTTCATTAATAATCCATGTTTCACATGTAATTGAAAAATGTGCTGGTGAAATATGAAGTTCTTAATCAATATGTGTTGCTTTGAGTTTATATACTTACCCCAAACATAGCCTGAATATTTTATTCTTGATGTTAAATGTCCTAAAAATTACATTCATGTTATTTTATCTTGTGCTATGGTCACTCCCAAGTTTTCTCAACAATAGTGTCTCTTTTTCAGGTGTCAATAGCAAGTTATATGACTTATAATTCAAAATGGGAAGACATTTTATTTCTTTGATCTATGTAATTTTGTTTATAGACTCAAACCAGAATATTACATTAAGTATACAGTATAATATTCACTTTATAGACATAAAGGAAGCATTCATTCAACAAATATTTCAGTACCTACAGTGTGTAGGCACTATGCTGAAAATGGAGATAGCATAGAAAAAAGATCTAGTCTTTGACTAGCTTTCAGAAAATATTTTTATACCAGGTTTGTTTTTTTTTTTAAACCTGGTAAATTTTATTTTTTATTTTTTATCCAACTAAAACTTTTTTTCTTTTCTTTTCTTTTTTTTTTTTTTTTGCAAAGGGTGGGATGAGGGGAGCTCAGGATCACCAGGAAGTGTGACAGTCCAGCATGATGTAAGTAGGAGGCACTCTGTAAGCCCCTAAGAAGGATGTCCTAGCTAACTTCAGAGGTCCAGAAGTGAAAACTAATCCCTGAAGGGTAGGCATTTCCCCAGCCAACAAGGCTTGAGAAGGTGAGAGGAAATTAGGGAAAGTTCTAAAGGCAGTGAAAGCAAGTCTTGATCAACATGTTTAAAGGTACAAGAAAACATTATTTAATTACTTAAATTTTTCTGCTGGTATATTTAGTTCTGATTCAGATTTCATGTGATTTTAGCTCATATCTTAGAAGCCAACACAGCTACTTCAAACCAAAAGAATATGCTGAGATGAATACATTTTAAAAACATATTTTCCAGAAACAATTACAATTTCTAAAGTGTCTGTGACAGGAACATTATTTTCTTGGTGTTTTAGGACAGATTCCTAAAAGCTTGGTTGAGGTAGTGCTTTTGGAAAGAGGGAAACAGGATAGGATAGAGCAAAGAGCCCAGCAGGAGTGTGGTGACAGCTGGATCCTGCAGGCAATCTGGAACTGCATCAGAGAGAGTCCCACCAACTCCCAAAGAAAGAAAGCTAGGCCCTGCTATGGAGGACAGAAGGGAAGATCACATCCTCGACACAGCAGCTTCCCCGAATCACAAGGAAATTTTATGAAGGAAGAAATGATGAGTCTTGCCCCCAAACACACAGAGAACCAGAAGGATGGGCCAACTTGTGTGCCATAGTTGGAGTAGGGAATGTGAGTGGCAAATGCCTATGGGACCCTCTCAATCTTACTTCTTACATTTTAGGGATTTTTAGTTCCACAAAAATTAAAAAAAAAAAACTCCCTTCAAAAGTCTATTATACTCATTATTGTAAAAGTACTTTTAGAGTAGTGTCTAAAGAATAAAGGAGAATAAAGAAGTTGTATACTATATATCTAGCTGCATCTCAGTCTTGGAGAGAATACAGACCTTTCTATCCAGCTTGGTTATATACTGGAAACCTGCCAAAACAGACATTAGCTATTGGATTGGGAAGGAAAAGTCACCTGTGAACTATTTTACATTTGCTAATGCTGTTTTTTAATATACCGCCTCAGTCTGTTTCCTTTAGTTTTTCCTCATATGGTTTTTGTTTTATTTCTTCTCTTCTTTTTTTTCCTCTTTTATTGTTTTTTCTCTCTTCTTCCCTCTCTTCCTTCATTCCTTCTTTCTTTTTGTTTCTTTTCCTTGTATTGTGACTGCCCAACATAAGAGAACCAAATTTAAACCTGGAAATGTGAATGAGACAGATTGTTTCAGGAGATTGGATGTGCTTATATTTTATTTCTCATTTTTTATACAGCTAAAACTTTGTGGATCATTGTGTGATAATAGTCTTCTATGATTTTGGCATTTACAGAATATGCCCCCCCCCAATAAACTGTATAACACTGGTTTTTCTTCTTCATCATTATACTTTGATGAACTTATTAAATATCCTTTGAACTGATATTCTTGAGAAAGATTTATTCCTTAGAAATGCATAACATAGGGAACAGGATCTCCTAAAACTATTGCACCTAAGTTACCTTTGTTTGCAATGAATCAACTTGTCATCAGAATGATATTAATATTGTGTTCTCTTTTGGACAAGGGCACATTAAACCTTTAGGGCAACATGTACATTTTTCAGGAATGCAGTTGCCTACACTTCTTATGACATAAAGTGACTTTAACAGTGTGCTGTACTACATTTAAATTTAAAAGCTCACTAGTACTTATTGCATTTGTGAAAAGGTCATAAGCTGCCATAATTTAATTCTAATAACATTAAACTTTTTTTTTTTTTTTGCTTCAGGTAGTGGCTCCACTAGTGATGATACAAAACACTGACATTATTATTGTGCTTGCATTATATTTTTAAAATATCTGTTATGTGGCATAGCAACCAACATAGTCATAACAGAAATTTAGTAATTAGTTTACTCAACTGTTGGATAGGGTGCTGTGTCCATCTCTAGGTGTGTTATGGTAGTGATGCTTAAAATGAATATAATCAGCTTGGTGTGATAACATTAGCAGCAATTGTCCTAGTCAGGAAAATGTGACTAATGTGGTCCAATATCTTTCTTTTGTGTCATTAGCCCTATAAGAAGTATTCAAAAAAAGTTTTATTACATTTTCCATATACTATTAACTAATAAAATTAATTATTTAAAATTTTCAAAACTAAATAAAAGCCATCTTTTATACTTGGTTCTTTAAATATTTGAGGATTGGTGTTTATCAAATAGGTTCTCTGCATCTCAGCTTGTGTTACATTAACCCTATGAAACAGGTGTTTTTTAAAAAGTGTAAATAAAATTCCTGTGACATAAAAATTTGCCATTTTAAAAGAGACAATTCAGTAGTTTTCAGTATATTCACAAAGTTATAAAATAATTGATATTATCTAATTCCATAATACTTTCATCATGTCCAAAAGAAATGCCACAGAAATTATCAATCAGTCCACATTCCCCCTCTGTCATTTCTTGGAAACTGCCGAATGTACTTTTTGCTCCCATGGATTTGCCTGTGTAGGAAATTTCATATAAGTGGCATCATACAATATTTGATTTTTGTGATTAGCTTCTTTTACTTATGATAATGTTTTCAAAGTTCAACCATGTCATAGCACATATCAGGAATTCATTCTTTTGTTATATGACTGAATAATATTTCATTGTGTTGATAGTTTACATATAGTCTATTAAATTAGTTAATGGATAATTGAGTCATTTCTTCTTTGAGCTATTATGATAATGCTGTTATGAGTCTTAATCTTCAAGTTTTATGGATTTTTGTTTTCATTTCTCATAAATATATATCTAGGAGTGAAGTTGCTGGGTTATATGACAACTCTATGTCTAACTTTTTGAGGAACTGTCAAACTGTTTTCCAAGTAGCTGCTCCATTTTACATTCCCATCAATGATATATGAGGGTTTTGATTTATCTACATCCTTGCCAAGATTTCATCATTGTTTTTCTTTTGTATTGAAGTCATTTTAATGAGTATGAAGTGATATTTTATTAGGATTTTGAATTTCATCTCCCTAATGACTAATGACCTAAGCATCTATTCATATTTATTGCCCATTCTTACATCTTCTTTGGAGAAAAGCTTTTTCAAATCCTTTGCCCATGTTTAAGTAGAGTTATTTTATTATTCGGTAGTAGGAATCTTCAATATATTTGGGGTACTAGACTTTCTAAAAAATATCTTTATTTATTTGTTAATTAACTAATTTATTTCTATGTGGTGCTGAGGATTGAACCCAGTGCCTCATACATGCTAGACAAGCACCATACCACTAAGTCACAACCCCAGCCCCTATACTTTTAAATATATCATTTGAAATGTTTCCTTCCATTCTGTAGTTTATCTTTTCACTTTCTGGATAGTATCTTTTGAAGCACAGAAGTTTTAAATTTTAACAAAAGCCAAATTATCTAGTTTATCTTTTGTTGCTTATACTTTTATTATAATATCTTAGAAAGCATGTCAAATCTGAGATCAGTATATTTTCTTCCAAGGGCTGTATAGTTCTAGTTTTTACATTTAGATATTTTATCTACCTTGTGTTAATTTTTGTAAATTTTGTGAGGTAAGGGTCTAAATTTATTTTTTTGTGTATAGCTATCCAGTTTTCCCAAAACTTCCATTGAAAAGATCATTTTTTTCTTCCATTGAGGTGCATTGGCACCCTCCAATATTAATTGTTGTCATCTTTTATTTCAAACATATTGTCACTAGTTTTCTCATACTTATTCCAGCTGTTTTCCTGAATTTTGTTATGTCTTTTCTGAAATTTCATTTCTGTACAAATTAATTCTTATGCCAAGCAAGCAAACTAGAAAATATCACCTTAACCATTTCCTCCATAGAACAATTTTCCTTTGTATTGTATAACTGGATGCTAAAATGAGATGGGGAATGTGCTGGCAACTGGGGACTGAGAGGTATGTTGAGGCCTAATTATAAGTAGGACTAAAGATATCATAGAGGGTTTCCAAGTAGGACACGATCCTGTGTTTACCGTAGTGTGTATATCATTGCAATGAGCTGCTTCCAACTGTGAATTGCTATTGTGAGAGAGGCAGTGAAACCTCTCAGACCCTAGAGACAGACAAAATCAATTCAAATTCAGTCCTTCTGACTGAGTAAGTAGGTAATAAGGTTATGTAATCTCCCTGAAACTTAGCTTCCTCATCTGTAAAACTCACAGATGTTGTAAGAATGACATAATGCAGGTAAAATCTTTAGCACAATTCCTAGCATATGTTATGTGCCCAGAAATCATAGTTACATAAAAATGTCTTTGCAGGCAGAGACTGCCTTGTCTCTCAAGTGTCAAATGCAGTGAGGGCCTTCAATCAATATTTGGGGATTTCATTATGTACTTAAGGAGTCAGTTCAGTAACATTTGGAAATATAGACCTGGAACCCAAGAGTGAGTTTGTGTATGACAGCTGTTGGCTCTGTGTCAGGATATCATCCAAATGTAAATGGGAAATTAAACTCTCAGAGTTGTAGAGGTTGTACATACAGAGCAGATTAAAAAAGAACATTACTCAGGAGGGAATACTGAGAGGAAGACAACTTTTATTGGAGCAGTTTCTCATGTTTTTTAACATAAAATCTTTTTAAAAATTAATAAAACTGCATCATTTCCCAAGGAAATGTGCACATATATAGAATATTTTACATGCAGTTCTAGGGGTTCATGAACACAACTTCTGGTTTAAGAAATGAGGGAATAATATAGAATAAAATGTATGAGTCTTAGAAGGAGAATAGAAATAGGGAAAGTCCATATTGTAATATATGTAAACATAGGATGTGTTACTGGTTAATATCTAAGAATATTGTTGTCAGTGATGTAGGACAGGAAATCAAAGACAATAATCATTCTGAATATGGATAGAGCTCTTCATTTGTCCACATAGCCAAGTTTAAACCCATTATCTGGCAACCTTAAATTGGGTGAGGAAAATCCTCTTGCTGTGTTGACAACTTTATGGTCTATCATTACATGGATTTCCTCCAAGCACACTAGTCACATTCTGAGAGGAGACATTAGAGAAAGCATATTGTACCCATATTGTTTTTCAAATGTATGTTTCTCATCACTATTAAAATAGTAATTATATAAAATACTCAGAATGATGTTTTATAATTCTCAAGTTTATGAGAAAATTCTATGTTGACATAGCATTATACATACATATAATATATATATGAAAAACCTTCCCAGGATTCATATTTTTTTTTCTTATTTAAAAATGTTTTCCATATCATGTTACCTTTTTTTTTAAAGACATGAAAAGAAAGAATAAAGGGATTTAGGTTTATATTTCTAACTAGTTCCTATTGTTATTGAGCAAGGACAGTCTTATTGACAGATTGGATTCCACTCATCTTTTGGGGCTTGAAAGCTTTGGTAATTAACCAGCTTTTAATTCATTGTAGGACGTACTGAACTATTTATCTTTTTTTAAACTGGTGGTAAAGTCATCATAGGGACTGAAGTTGGAACTGGCTTTTGTTCTCCTCTTTAACAAATCTAAAACTAATTGGTCTGAGGAGCTGAATTGGGAGTAGAGGGATATGCTAGTGGCAGGTTTTTAAGTATGCTTTTTTGTATTTTAATAATTTTAGAATCATTTGTTGTGAACTTCTGTGCCCTAAGGAGTACATTAAGTGCTAGGAAAATAGAGTTCATTTTGAAACTTTTTCTTTGAGCAAAATTTCCCTTATAGTCTAGTTAAGTAGTTAGCATGTAAACAATTACAATGCACAGAGGAGAATTTAGTTTCCTTGGGGTGGAAGAGGTATGACATAAAGTCATGCAAATGTCAAAGAAAAAGTGAGACATGAGAAAAAAACATTGAAAGATAAAATATCAATTTACCTGAATAGCAGGAAAGGAAGTTAGAAAAGGAGAAGAGAATTCAGGTAACGGGAACAACATGTTCAAAGGCAGGATGGCATAAACACACTCAGTGTGTTCCTGAAATTATAAGTATGGTTATGGTGTAAAAAGTGAGGTAAAGTATAAATGGTCTGCCACACACAGTATGCTGCATTTCATGAACAAATTCCCATGAGGTAGCTGCTTGAAAGCTATGACCCATTGATGAGAATTCTGAAGCTACATCCTTATTCCATGTGAAAAGTTCGTGGGTAATTTGCAACGTCTGCCTTGAGCTTGTGGTTGAGAAGGGGCAGACTCATGTTTTTGGGTTTTTTTTAAACATCTTTACTTATGCTGGAGGAAGCATTTTCAGATGAAAATTGAAATACTAGGCTGGGAACAGAGCATAAAGAGCCATACAAACTGTAGCAATAAGGTGAAATTCTGACAAGATACCTTATAGGATTTTTGAGATCCATGTGTTTACCTTGAGTAGTTATCAATGACTGTGATGTTATACAAACTATATTTGGTAAAATAACTCATAAAATCCTGGAAATAAATAGCAAAAATGTATATAAACAATAGGAATATTACTACAATACAAACATGAAAGCCTGAATTAAAGACATACAAATAAGGAAAGAGAAAATAGGAGTTATTTGACAAGTATTGTGTGGATAAATAGGTAGTATTTGATACTCAGCAGTTATGGGAGGGAGACATCTTCTAGGATAATTCACATGTTTATCTTGGTGTTATCTTCTTCATGGTTGGGCAGAAAATTATTCCATTCATGAGACCGGGAATTCAGAAATGTATGTGTTTCAGGACAGGGCAGGATGAACTTGGTGTTGGATTTATTAAGCATAAATCCCTGCTGAACATAAAAGATATCCAATGGGTAATTGGAAAATGATTCTAAAGGCTAAGAAGAGAGAGAGTTAAGCCAGAGATAGACACTTGGAGCCATTAGCATTTCTAGATTGTGCAGCCCTTATCCAAAATGCTTGAGATCAAAAGTGTTTTGAATTTCAGATTTTTTTCAGATTTTGTAATATTTGCATATACATAATGAGATATCTTAGGGATGGGATTCCAAGTCTAAACAAGAAATTCTTTTAAGTGTTACATAGGAATGGCTAATATACATATAATGAAGGTAATCTTTTTTAAATTTTTAATTTTATTCTTTATTTGTTCTTTTTAGATAAACATGCCAGTAGAGTATATTTTGACATATTATACATACATGAAGTATAGCTTATTCTAATTAGGATCCCATTCTTGTGGTTGTACATGATTTATACTGGTCATGTATTCATACATGAACATAGGAAAGTTATGTCTGATACATTCTACTGTCTTTCCCATTCCCATAACCCTCCCTTCCCTTTATTCCCCTTTGTCTAATACAATGAACTTCGTGTGTTAGTATCCACCTATCAAGGAGAATATTCAGCCTTTGGTTTTGGGGGATTGACTTATTTCACTTAGCATGATAATCTCCAGTTCCATCCATTTACCAGGAAATGCTATAATTTTATTCTTCTTTATGACTGAGTAATATTGTATTATGTATATATACATTTTCTTTATCCATTCATCTGTTGAAGGGCACCTACATTGGTTTCATAGTTTAGTTATTGTTAGTTGATCTGCTATAAACATTCATGTGGCAGCATCACTATAATATGTTAATTTTAAGTCCTTTGGGTATATACTAAGGAAATGGATAATGGGTCAAATGGTAATTCCATTCCAAGGAATCTCTATACTGCTGTTCAAATTAATCACACCAATTTGCAGTCCCATCAGCAATGTATGAGTGAACATTTTCCCCCACATCCTTGCCAACATTTACTGTTACTTGTATTCTTGATAATTGTCGTTCTGACTGGAGTGAGATAGAATCTCAGTGTAGTTTTAATTTACATTTCTTTAAATACTAGAGATATTGAACATTTTTTCATATATTTGTTAACCATTCATATTTCTTCTTCTGTGAAGCGCCTGTTCAGTTCCTTTGTCCATTTATTGATTGGGTTATTTGTTTTTATTTTGCTGTTAAGTTTTTGAGTTCTTCATATATCCTGGAGATTAATGCTCTATCTGAAGTGCAGGTGGCAAAGACTTCCTCCCATTCTGTAGGCTCTCTCTCTCCATGTTCTTGATTGTTTCCTTTGCTGTAAAGAAGTTTTTAATGAATGTAATTTTATATGACATTTTTAATAATTGTGGACATTAAAGTTTTCAGCAGCTGAGGGGACTGAGAGGTTTTTTGCTGTTGTTGTTGTTTGTTTGTTTGTTTGTTTGTTTCTCTCTTGGGGAGGCTAAGTAAACTGTACATTATGCCCTTATATTTTGACTGCAACCCATCACAAATCAGGTGCGAAATTTTCCTTTTGTGGCACCATGTCACCACTCAAAAAGTTTCAGACTTTAGAGCATTTAGGATTTCAAGTGTTTGGATTAGCAATGTTCTATCTGTTGCTGATAGTAAATTGTATTTTGCATAACAGATGCAGTAAAGAAGCCAACTGGTCATCTAGACAGGTATTTAGAGTGGCTTTAGTTTGCATTTACAACAAAGGGTCAGTATTTTGTTTCCAACTTTGAATAACCAGAAAATGTGTGGCTTCATAAGTTTTCTCAGACTCCTAGGAATAAATAATCTCTATATGTCAAATAATTATATCCTCTTTTCAGGGGATATTTTTCCCTTTTCTTTCTTTCTTTTTTTTTTTAGTATTATAAGCAAGTCATTTTTTTAAAAAAATTACACAGTGATCACTACTTTCTAGGATAGTGCTTAAAATGCAATAATAAACAAGGAAAAAACCAAAAACCAGTCTGTGGCTTTAGGTACTTTTTTAGGCAGAGGGTAACAGATAAAAAATGAAACTGTTCTGGCTGAATTGAGGCTGTTATTACCCAATATAGCTACCAAGTGGGCTTCCTATAACATTCAGGTCTCAACGTGATGTATTTTGTAAACACTGACCTATATGGAGGTGCACCAGTCCCACCTGTTATGGTTTGGATATAAGGTGTCCCCCAGAAGCTCATGTGTGAGACAATACAAAAAGGTTTAGGTGTGAAATGATTAGGTTATGAGAACCTTAACACAATCATTGAATTAATTTCCTGATAGGGATTAACTGAGTGGTAACTGAAAGCAGGTAGGGTATGGCTGGAGGAGGTAGGTCCCTGTTTCATGTTACAATGTCCCGAGTCACCTTGCTTCACCACACTCTTCTACAGTGATGTTCTGCCTCACCTCATACCCCAGAGGAATGGAGTCAGCCTTCTATGGACCGAAACCTCTGAAACTGTGAGCCCCCAAATAAACTTTTCCTCCTCTGATTGTTCTTGTCAGGTCTTTGAGCCACAGCAGTGAAAAAGCTGACTAAAACACCCACCCTACTGCCAAAAAACACCACTAACATTCCCAAAGCACTCAGGTCTTCACACTTCAGTATTTCCTCCTCCCTGGGTGTGCTGGAACTGGCTTGGATCTGTTCATGAGACCAACTGTGCACATCTCTTCTCAGCTCTGTGTTCAGGTATGTCATGTTGATAGCTAATAGGTATAGTGTGTATATTTATAATATACCCACTATAGGGCACAGTGGGTATATTTATATCACATAAATCAGCAGACAGTATAAACTACAGCTTCCCCTCTTCTCACTCCTGACCTGTTAAATGTTTACCAACCACTCTCTCCCATCTCTGTGTTGGCTATCTCTCTCTCCAATTTAGCAAATTTGTATCTCTATGCCCTTGATTTGACCTTATAACTTATCTATATTCATTTTTTTCTACCGTTGGATAGTACTATTACTAGTTAGTTAATCATCTTGTCTTACTCGTTTTGCTTTTGACCCAGAAGAACTTCTGTCTGTTGTTAAATAATTTCTGCAGATTACCTGCATTTTTTGTAAGGAAGGATTAAGGAATTTCCTTTCTGCTCATCTCATGTTTCCACAAAGAAAGAACACTGTCTTAGGAACACACCTGGCCTCACCTCTTTCTTATTCTTAATGAAAGATAGAAAATGAGTTATATGACAATATATAATGTCTATTGATCTGTGTTCTCAACCGGATTAAATAATAGGTAATCCTACCCCTTTATCCTTGTTTCTGTGCCCTAGATTCAAAAAAGATGTCCTTTCTGGGACAATCTGCTCTGTAGACTCAACTTATAGCTCCTTAGGCTGTCCTAAAACAAAGCTGGGAAAGGGAGTTGAGGGGGAGAGAATTTGTAAACTGTTTTACTATAAAAGTAAAAACCATTTTCTCTAATTGTTTTATCAGGCATATAACTGACACATATCTGTGTCTGATGTCTCAATTCTCTATAAAATCTGAAAATTGGAGGGAAAATTTTAAATTTCTAAACTCCCTATAAGTCCAGAAACTTTCAATATACTGCAAAATTAGTTCAAATATGATCTCCCTGCAAGGCTTCCCTAAGCAAACTAGCTAAAACTTCTCTAGTCCTTTTGAGCTACTAAAATACTTGTTGAAATCACTCACCCAACACTCATTTACTGTTTATACATGCATGTCTCTTACCCCATAAGTGGAAATATATCAAATGTTTCCTTTCATAGCTCTGGAAGGTACATGAGTAGCTAGTTAATAGTGACTGTGTTAAGAAAAACTAAAAGACACAGTGGAGACAGAGACCTTTTACCATCCATTTTGTAGATCTTATCGCATATATTGTCTTTTCAAAAATCAATAAAACATTAATAAAATAAATCTTCAAATAATAAAACTAACATAAAATAAAACTTTATTCTAATTACTCTTCTAAATCTATAAACTAGGGGGCAAGCAGAAAAAATCAAAGTGATAGAGTGCCAGGGATCCCAGCAGCCTGCAGCAGGGCCCGGAGACCCAGGCCAACTGATTCGCGTGGCCTGCCCTGTGGCTACAGAAGGCGTGGCGCCTCAGTGAAGCCATTAATTGGCAAGCAGGGAGGTTAGGGAAGGCCATTAGGTGGAATCCCACCAGCCAAGCCCACACGGACCCTTGGGCCGAGCTCGGGTTCTCAGAAGGGGAAGGAAGCGGTACAGTCCCATCCCCCACAGCGGACACTCCGCCGAGGCAGTCAGCGGCCACCATCCGGGAAAGCTGAAGGATACACCGCCACTCTCCTTCAGAGTGCGACATCAAAACAGGTCGGTGTCATTCAGCTCACCCCCCAGACAGCGGGAATTCGCATAAAATCTCTCCTAGGCTTGCCGGGAGAGGGAGTATCAAGCTGAGCCTCCATACAGGCTAGGGGGAAACCAGAGACACCTGACCTCCAACCCCTCCTCCCAGTAGCAGCCAAAAGGAAACCTGGCTAGCCAGCGCTGGGGGAGGGGCAAGCAGAAAAAATCAAAGTGATAGAGTGCCAGGGATCCCAGCAGCCTGCAGCAGGGCCCGGAGACCCAGGCCAACTGATTCGCGTGGCCTGCCCTGTGGCTACAGAAGGCGTGGCGCCTCAGTGAAGCCATTAATTGGCAAGCAGGGAGGTTAGGGAAGGCCATTAGGTGGAATCCCACCAGCCAAGCCCACACGGACCCTTGGGCCGAGCACGGGTTCTCAGAAGGGGAAGGAAGCGGTACAGTCCCATCCCCCACAGCGGACACTCCGCCGAGGCAGTCAGCGGCCACCATCCGGGAAAGCTGAAGGATACACCGACACTCTCCTTCAGAGTGCGACATCAAAACAGGTCGGTGTCATTCAGCTCACCCCCCAGACAGCGGGAATTCGCATAAAATCTCTCCTAGGCTTGCCAGGAGAGGGAGTATCAAGCTGAGCCTCCATACAGGCTAGGGGGAAACCAGAGACACCTGACCTCCAACCCCTCCTCCCAGTAGCAGCCAAAAGGAAACCTGGCTAGCCAGCGCTGGGGGAGGGGCAAGCAGAAAAAATCAAAGTGATAGAGTGCCAGGGATCCCAGCAGCCTGCAGCAGGGCCCGGAGATCCAGGCCAACTGATTCGCGTGGCCTGCCCTGCGGCTACAGAAGGCGTGGCGCCTCAGTGAAGCCATTAATTGGCAAGCAGGGAGGTTAGGGAAGGCCATTAGGTGGAATCCCACCAGCCAAGCCCACACGGACCCTTGGGCCGAGCACGGGTTCTCAGAAGGGGAAGGAAGCGGTACAGTCCCATCCCCCACAGCGGACACTCCGCCGAGGCAATCAGCGGCCACCATCCGGGAAAGCTGAAGGATACACCGCCACTCTCCTTCAGAGTGCGACATCAAAACAGGTCGGTGTCATTCAGCTCACCCCCCAGACAGCGGGAATTCGCATAAAATCTCTCCTAGGCTTGCCGGGAGAGGGAGTATCAAGCTGAGCCTCCATACAGACTAGGGGGAAACCAGAGACACCTGTCCTCCAACCCCTCCTCCCAGTAGCAGCCAAAAGGAAACCTGGCTAGCCAGCGCTGGGGGAGGGGCAAGCAGAAAAAATCAAAGTGATAGAGTGCCAGGGATCCCAGCAGCCTGCAGCAGGGCCCGGAGATCCAGGCCAACTGATTCGCGTGGCCTGCCCTGCGGCTACAGAAGGCGTGGCGCCTCAGTGAAGCCATTAATTGGCAAGCAGGGAGGTTAGGGAAGGCCATTAGGTGGAATCCCACCAGCCAAGCCCACACGGACCCTTGGGCCGAGCACGGGATCTCAGAAGGGGAAGGAAGCGGTACAGTCCCATCCCCCACAGCGGACACTCCACCGAGGCAGTCAGCGGCCACCATCCGGGAAAGCTGAAGGATACACCGCCACTCTCCTTCAGAGTGCAACATCAAAACAGCGGACACTCCATCCAGGCAGTCAGTGGCCACCATCCGGGAAAGCTGAAGAATACACCACCACTCTCCAACAGCTTGCAACATCAAAACAGCCAGCAGGAGGACCCCGGAGATCCAGGCCAACTGATTCGCGCGGCCTGCCCCGCAGCTACAGAAGGCGTGGCACCTCAGAGAAGCCATTAATTAGCAAGCAGGGAGCTTAGGGACTGCCATTAGGTGGAATCCCGCCAGCCAAGCCCACCGCCCACGCCCGGAACAGGCCCAGCGATCTGCCAGCATTGTAGTCATGACACCCCAATTGGAATAGGGACAGAGCAGAGCCGCCTTCCACTCCCGGAACAGGCCCAGAGAGCCGCCAGCGTGGTAGACACGTCACCCCAATTGGAGTAGGGGCACAGCCGCCGCCCGCACCTGCAAGGGAGACTTTTCAAGTATACAAGAGCAACATAAATAAATAGGGGGTAAATTTCAAAACACAACAGTTGCACCAAGCAGAAAGAAACGCGAGCAGTATGAAAAGACAAGGAAAGAAAGGACCACAAGCAATGCAGGTCAACTCAACTTTAGAAGAGGTAATAGCTGCAACAGATGGAATATCAGATAAAGAGTTCAGGATATATATGCTTCAGATGATCTGGAGTCTCAAGGAAGACATGAGACAGCAAAATCAGACAATGAAAGATCACATTGACAAACAAATCCAGGAAGTAAAAGATCAATTTCACAGGGAGATAGAGGTAATAAAAAACAAACAAATTGAAATTCTAGAAATGCAGGAAACAATAAACCAACTTAAAAACTCAATTGAGAATACTACCAGCAGAGTAGATCACTTAGAAGAGAGAACATCAGACAATGAAGACAAAGTATTTCAACTGGAAAAGAACATAGACAGCTCAGCAAGTCTGCTAAGAAACCATGAGCAGAACATCCAAGAATTATGGGACAATATCAAAAGACCAAATTTAAGAGTCATTGGGATACAGGAAGGCACAGAGCTCCATTCCAAAGGAATAAACAGTCTATTCAGTGAAATAATACAAGAAAACTTCCCAGAATTGAAGATTGAGACAGAATCCCAAATCCTAGAAGCCTACAGGACGCCGAATGTGCAAAATCATAAGAGATCCACACCTAGACACATTATAATGAAGATGTCCAACATACAGAATAAGGAGAGAATTTTAAAAGCTGCAAGAGAAAGAAAGCAGATTACATTTAGGGGTAAACCAATCAGGATAACAGCTGATCTCTCAACACAGACTCTGAAAGCTAGAAGATCCTGGAATAACATATTTCAAACACTGAAAGACAATGGGCTCCAACCAAGAATCGTGTATCCGGCGAAATTAAGCTTCAGGTTAGAAGATGAAATTAAAACCTTCCACAATAAACAAAAGTTAAAAGAATTCGCAGCTAGAAAACCATCTCTTCAAAAAATCCTTGGCAAAACATTACAGGAAGAGGAAATGGAAAACAACATTGAAAACCAACAATGGGAGGTAGGCCAGTAAAGGGGGGAAAGTAGTCAAAGAGGATAACAAATCAGGTTTAGTAACATCAATAAACAAATATGGATAGAAGAACAAACCATATCTCAATAATAACCCTAAATGTTAATGGCTTAAACTCACCAATTAAGAGACACAGGCTAGTAGAATGGATCAAAAAACAAGACCCAACAATATGCTGTCTACAGGAGACGCATTTGATAGGAAAAGATATACATAGACTGAAGGTGAAAGGTTGGGAAAAATCATATCACTCATATGGACCGCGGAAACAAGCAGGAGTGTCCATACTCATATCTAATAAAATAGATTTCAAGCCAAAGCTAATCAAAAGGGATATAGAAGGACACTTCATACTGCTCAAGGGAACCATACACCAACAAGACATAACAATCATAAATATATATGCCCCAAATAATGGTGCAGCTGTATTCATCAAGCAAACTCTTCTCAAGTTCAAGAGTCTAATAGACCAACATACAATAATCATGGGAGACTTCAACACACCTCTCTCACCACTGGACAGATCTTCCAAACAAAAGTTAAATAAGGAAACTATAGAACTCAATAACACAATTAACAACCTAGACTTAATTGACATATATAGACTATACCACCCAACATCAAGTAGCTACACTTTTTTCTCAGCAGCACATGGAACCTTCTCAAAAATAGACCATATACTATGTCACAGGGCAACTCTTAGACAATACAAAGGGGTAGAGATAATACCATGCATCTTATCTGATCATAATGGAATGAAACTGAAAATCAATGATAAAAGAAGAAAGGAAAAAGCAAGCATCACCTGGAGAATGAACAATAGGTTGCTGAGTGATCAATGGGTTTTAGAAGACATCAAGGAGGAAATTAAAAAATTCCTAGAGTTAAATGAAAACACAGACACAACATATCGGAATCTATGGGACACATTGAAAGCAGTTCTAAGAGGAAAATTCATTGCTTGGAGTTCATTCCTTAAAAAAAGAAAAAACCAACAAATAAATGATCTCATACTTCATCTCAAAATCCTAGAAAAAGAAGAGCAAAACAACAGCAAAAGAAGTAGAAGGCAAGAAATAATTAAAATCAGAGCTGAAATTAATGAAATTGAAACAAAAGAAACAATTGAAAAAATTGACAAAACTAAAAGCTGGTTCTTTGAAAAAATAAATAAAATTGACAGACCCTTAGCCATGCTAACGAAGAGAAGAAGAGAGAGAACCCAAATTACTAGCATACGGGATGAAAAAGGCAATATCACAACAGACACTTCAGAAATACAGAAGATAATCAGAAATTACTTTGAATCCTTATACTCCAATAAAATAGAAGATAGTGAAGGCATAGATAAATTCCTTGAGTCCTATGATCTGCCCAGATTGAGCCAGGAGGATATAGACAACCTAAACAGACCAATAACAATAGAGGAAATAGAAGAAACCATCAAAAGACTACCAACTAAGAAAAGCCCAGGACCGGATGGGTATACAGCAGAGTTTTACAAAACCTTTAAAGAGGAACTAACACCAATACTTTTCAAGCTATTTCAGGAAATAGAAAAAGAGGGAGAACTTCCAAATTCATTCTACGAGGCCAACATCACCCTGATTTCGAAACCAGACAAAGACACATCAAAGAAGGAAAACTACAGACCAATATCTCTAATGAACCTTGACGCAAATATCCTCAATAAAATTCTGGCGAATCGGATTCAAATACATATCAAAAAAATTATACATCATGATCAAGTAGGATTCATCCCTGGGATGCAAGGCTGGTTTAATATACGGAAATCAATAAATGTTATTCACCACATCAATAGACTTAAAAATAAGAACCATATGATCATCTCAATAGATGCAGAAAAAGCATTCGACAAAGTACAGCATCCCTTTATGTTCAAAACGCTAGAAAAATTAGGGATAACAGGATCATACCTCAACATTGTAAAAGCAATCTATGATAAGCCACAGGCCAGCATCATTCTGAACGGAGAAAAATTGAAGGCATTCCCTCTAAGATCTGGTACAAGACAGGGATGCCCTCTCTCACCACTTCTGTTCAACATAGTCCTCGAAACACTGGCCAGAGCAATTAGACAGTCAAAAGAAATTAAAGGCATAAAAATAGGAAAAGAAGAACTTAAATTATCACTATTTGCAGATGATATGATTCTATACCTAGCAGACCCAAAAGGGTCTACAAAGAAGCTATTAGAGCTAATAAATGAATTCAGCAAAGTGGCAGGATATAAGATCAACACGCATAAATCAAAGGCATTCCTGTATATGAGCGACAAATCCTCTGAAACGGAAATGAGGATAACTACTCCATTCACAATATCCCCCCAAAAAATAAAATACTTGGGAATCAACCTAACAAAAGAGGTGAAAGATTTATATAATGAAAATTACAGAACCCTAAAGAAAGACATAGAAGAAGACCTTAGAAGATGGAAAAACATACCCTGCTCATGGATAGGCAGAACTAACATCATCAAAATGGCGATATTACCAAAAGTTCTCTATAAGTTCAATGCAATGCCAATCAAAATCCCAACAGCATATCTTGTAGAAATAGATAAAAGAATCATGAAATTCATATGGAATAATAAAAGACCCAGAATAGCAAAAACAATACTAAGCAGGAAGTGTGAATCAGGAGGTATAGCGATACCAGACTTCAAACTATACTACAGAGCAATAGTAACAAAAACAGCATGGTACTGGTACCAAAACAGGCGGGTGGACCAATGGTACAGAATAGAGGACACAGTAACCAATCCACAAAACTACAACTATCTTATTTTTGATAAAGGGGCTAAAAGCATGCAATGGAGGAAGGATAGCATCTTCAACAAATGGTGCTGGGAAAACTGGAAATCCATTTGCACCAAAATGAATCTGAATCCCTATCTCTCGCCGTGCACAAAAGTTAACTCAAAATGGATCAAGGAGCTTGATATTAAATCAGAGACATGGCATCTGATAGAAGAAAAAGTTGGTTATGATCTACACGCTGTGGGATCGGGCTCCAAATTCCTCAATAGGACACCCATAGCGCTAGAGTTAACAAATAGAATCAACAAATGGGACTTACTCAAACTAAAAAGTTTTTTCTCAGCAAAAGAAACAATAAGAGAGATAAATAGGGAGCCTACATCCTGGGAACAAATCTTTACTCCACACACTTCAGATAGAGCCCTAATAACCAGAATATACAAAGAACTCAAAAAATTAGACAATAAGATAACAAATAACCCAATCAATAAATGGGCCAAGGACCTGAACAGACACTTCTCAGAGGAGGACATACAATCAATCAACAAGTACATGAAAAAATGCTCACCATCGCTAGCAGTCAGAGAAATGCAAATCAAAACTACCCTAAGATACCATCTCACTCCAGTAAGACTGGCAGCCATTAGGAAGTCAAACAACAATAAGTGCTGGAGAGGATGCGGGGAAAAGGGCACTCTTGTTCATTGCTGGTGGGACTGCAAATTGGTGCAGCCAATTTGGAAAGCAGTATGGAGATTTCTCGGAAAGCTGGGAATGGAACCACCATTTGACCCAGCTATTCCCCCTTCTCGGTCTATTCCCTAAAGCCCTAACAAGAGCATGCTACAGGGACACTGCTACATCGATGTTCATAGCAGCTCAATTCACGATAGCAAGACTGTGGAACCAGCCTAGATGCCCTTCAATAGATGAATGGATAAAAAAAAATGTGGCATTTATACACTATGGAGTATTACTCTGCATTAAAAAATGACAAAATTATAGAATTTGGAGGGAAATGGATGGCATTAGAGCAGATTATGCTAAGTGAAGCTAGTCAATCTTTAAAAAGCAAATACCAAATGACTCCTTTGATATAAGGGGTGTAAACAAGGACAGGGTAGGGACGAAGAGCTTGAGAAGAATATTTACAGTAAACAGGGATGAGAGGTGGGAGGGAAAGGGAGTGAGAAGGGAAATTGCATGGAAATGGAAGGCGATCCTCAGGGTTATACAAAATGTCATATAAGAGGTAAGGAGGGGTAACTCAAGAGAATACAAATGGAAGACATGATTTACAGTAGAAGGGGTAGAGAGAGAAAAGGGGAGGGGAGGGGAGGGGAGGGGAGGGGGGATAGTAGACAATAGGACAGACAGCAGAATACATCAGACACTAGAAAGGCAATATGTCAATCAATGGAAGGGTAACTGATGTGATACAGCAATTTGTATACGGGGTAAAAGCGGGAGTTCATAATCCACTTGAATCAAACCGTGTAATATGATGTATTAAGAACTATGTAATGTTATGAACGACCAATAAAAAAAAATAAAAAAAAATAAATCTATAAACTACATGTTGATCACTAGAAATGACACACCTATATCATATCAATGCACCTCCATGTGTAATTATTTTACAGGATCATACTTCAGTGTTGTGCCCTGGACTTGAGACAATTAGAGACGACTATGGAAATAGGTAGGTGTCACTGTGTATGCCTTTGCATTTTCTAAACAATTTTTTTTTATTCTATAGCTTTAAAATTACTCTCAGTACTCTAAGCTAGGGGAAAAATATTGTTTTAACATTGAAACTCTGAGTCTTCAGATTATATCAATCATTTATCATATTACAAAACAATAATAACAAAGACCTAGAGACTGTGGTCTCTCTAAAGCTTGAATATTCTCCCAAAATAAAAAACAGTTTTATGCAGAGCTGCTTTGATTAACTGAGAGCTAAGACTTGCCCAGGTCCTGACTGCTTTTCCTTATTCTTCCCTAAGGAGTACTAAACTGGGAGTCATTGCTCTTGTGAACTAGGAGCTCACAGCTTAGTGCCTTCTTACATTTCCTGTGTCAAATCATTTTAATATGACTTTTCTCCTCTTTTTACACTTTGTTTTCTATATTTATTTCAAGTTAGCATATCTGTGTTTATAGTGCTTTGAATAAATTAAATTGATTGCATATACGTTAATCTCTCATTTTGACAGAAATACAGATTCCCCAGTAGTTTAAGGCTTTCCATACTTCCACTGAAAATCTCCAGGAAGCATACCCTCAGAGGCAACTAAGGAAGGATGTGGGGCAAAAAGACCTCTTCTACATTTCTAACTATCATGAGTAGACTCTGAAATATGAAATGAAAATATAATAAATGAACTATATAATTAAAACAAATTATTTGTGGATTCTGAATTTGTGGAATGATATTAATACACAAGTAATTGCATGTGTTTTAAAATATATATTTTGAGAAGAACATTTGCCCACACCAGTTTCCACATCCCAAACCAACAGATGACACATATAGCTAGAAGCTAATAAAACTGATGACAGATACATCTATTTAAGACTATGGATTGTGACTCCCAGACAGCTGGGGAATGCTTTACTGGAACAGTTGCTGAATACAGTAGTTGCTTTTTCCATATCAACATTACAACAATTGGCAATAACTATGTCCATAGTGAAACTGGCTATGTCATATCCTAGTGCTAGTTGTAAAGGGTGCATAAGTGGTGTTAGAGTAGTTAGAGTGAATAAATGCCAACCATAAATAACATATCACATAAATGAAAATCCATCTGTGTGACAGATAAGACTGGAAATTTCCAATTCTCTTTAAATCAATCTGTAAATTTGCAATAGGTACTGTTTTTGTAAAGACAAAAAATTAAAATTAAAAAAATCTCTTCTTCCTTAATGAATATTCAACTCAACAATTTTGTTGTTTGCCAAACATCATATTAAGTTGCAAGGTTTACAAGATAAGCAAACATTTAGATATTATATAGAGCTCACACAGAAAGAATAAGGGAGAAAACAAGAATATTAAAGTTTATGTATGACTTATCGTGATCCTTTATTTGTCATAAAGAGTTCTTCATTGGTCCCCAAGACTCAAAGAAAGGTCTGCCTGCAGTAAAACCCCCAGTTGTAGGCAAATTAGAAGGCCAAATAGTCTTAAATAGTTCATTTTTTCTTTCATTTTTCTTTGTTTAAACTTAGAGTCTGGGTTCTCAGCGTGTGCCACATTCTCTTCTAACCATTTGAGGTAGATATTGTTACTAACCCTACTGTAGTAATGAAGAACCTGGGTTCTGAGAGTATAAGTAAGTAGCCACAAATCTCATATCTAAGATAGATTCCAGAGTTCACATCCTTAATCACTCTGCACTAAGACCTAGAAATAAATGAACTAAATCATAAGTGTATTTATTACTGTGCCTGCTTTCCTTCATTGACAAAGCACAGAAACACCATATTGTGATTTATGTGGTTAGACTGAAAATAGAAGAATATTCCTAATGCTAATTGAGTACTTAGCATAACTTGCATTCTGAAAGATGCGACTGATTTAAATTGCTGTGTATATAATGTGGCCTGTCACAAAACTGTAATTAATAGTAGATTTTGCCAGCTACTTTACAGAACAAGGGAGAGGGCTATTAGAAACAGATTCTAAATTTTAAGATTAATCTTTGTTCTTTTCTTATTTTAGGATTTGGAGCTCTGGAAGGAAGCATAACATTTCCCTGATACTGGGACTACTTTGTTTCAATTTTATAACTTAAACCTTATTGTTTTTTGCTGTGATAAATAACATTTTTTTCTTTAAAGGTATTTATGAAGATGCTGAGACCATTTGTGATCCTGTACTTCTTCCTGTGATGATTTGTTTAATATCTGTCTCATTAGACTGAATCAGAAGTGAAAAATATAGCTCCTGAGAAATAGAAAAAAAGAATTTTAAGAAGTGAAAATCAATATAATAAAATGGTTTGTAGCATAAAAGTAGTTGTGTTACTATAGCAATTAACAGTTAATTACATTTGCTGTGTATCAAATGCTGTACTAAACACTTGGTAAAATTTTAATTCACATAATAAAATATTTGAATCAGATCTTGATATTGACCAGAATTTATATCTGAGGAAATGGGCCTTTGAAAAGTTAAGCAACCTTAAAAGTTAAGAAGAGTAAGAAGCAGATCTCATTGCCAACAGGTAGCAGAAGGGAGCTCATGATAGCAAGGCCACATGCCTGTGCAGTACTCTATACTTCTCTCATTTTGATGCTCCCCAAATTTCTTTGTAATTTCTGTTTCTGGCAGAGTCTGGGTCTAGCATATTTAACATTTTATTCTCAGAACCAAACTAAGTGTTTGGCGTCCAATAGTAGTAGCTCAACAATATTTGCCAAATGAATGAATCTGTGAGTCAAAGAATCAGTAAACTTATGAAGCAACAGGATTTAAAAATTAAGGAGAAAAATAATAGATTGCTAACATTCCTTAAGGATTACAACACAGATTCCTATTCTTTGACATGATTATCCACACTTGGCTTTTCAAAGAGGCTGCAGTTATAAAGCCCACAGAATGATACATGTATTTGGCATGGAGCTGGCTTCTCTAAGTAGGGCACTCAAGTGTTCTCTGTTGACAAGAAGCTGTGTAACTCTTTGGCCAGAATCTAGAAATGACAACTGGAGATTATGAGTTAATGCTTCTTAAGAGTGAGGATGACCCTGGCATCAGGACATTCTTAAATAAACTGTCACTGTGGTGGGCCATTTTTCTCCACCTTCTTTATTTTTTAGGGAGTTGCTCCCAACCCAAATAAGAACAAACAAAGGATTCAGTGCAGCTGGTTTAGGATAAACTGATCCCACACTCTCACCCTTTATTAACAGAGCACAACCTTGGGAGCACAATGTTGGATTTATTAGAGTGAAGTGAGGGTAAAAACAGGGGAGGACTAGTGATTCAGCCAGTTAGAAGAGCTCAATATACTCAAACCACTTGGTATATTTAACCAAGTGAAAATTGACACTGAGGTTTTTTTTATACAGCCCATTTATAAAATTTATCTGGAAGAATGAAATGATGGAGGATGGATGGAGGGATAGATGGAGGGATAGACTCAGGTAATGGCAAACAGGCTAGAAAAAAAAGACTTTCACTAAGAAAACCCAGAAAAAGCATAAAATGTTTTAATTCTTCAAATATATTTTTAAAATTATTTTTAAATTTACTACATGTTTGACATATAAAACAATTTATAGTTTTTTTTTTAAATGGTGTCTTGGGAATGAGTATGATTTAGTTAGTGTGATGACAAGTTTGTTTTTGCTTATCAATTAGCACTTGGCAAGAGATTTAAAAGAACAGCTGGAATTACAAGATTAGAAAGTTCATGAGACATCAGGACTAAAGATCAAGATTTGGGGGTCATTAACATTGACAAGATGAGTAAAGGCATCAAAACAGTTAAATTTGCTAAGAGAAGAGCAAGAAGCTGATTAAGATTTAGGAACACCCACAGAAAAGGGACAGGTGGATGGAACTGTAATTACAGGGATGATCACAAAGTTTATGTTCAGAACTATAGAAGTCAAAGGATTGAAATGGGACAATAGTTAAACTTGTTTCCTAAGACAATAGAATTCAAAAGGGAGATTAAGAAAATATTTGAATTTGTCTAGAAGGAAAGTCCCTGCTATGCGGAATTCTGACATGGGCAGAAGGTGATGAAGCAGTGGTTGAGGTTAAGGAAGGTGATAAAAGTGTGCATGGCTCCTGTAAGGACTGTGGGTTTAAGGAGAAGGAAAGAAGCATAATAGTGGGAAATGTTAAGGGCATTAGGTTAACAAAATTTAAAAGGCGGAGATATAATAAAGAAGAATCTAATCTTCCTGAATTCTAAGCTACTCCCTTATGATAAATTAGTAGCCTTGGGGCGCTCATTAACCCTGCTGGGGCACTAGGGTATTGTTCCATGTGTTGTAGTTGCAGTGCCTGCCTGACAAAGCATAGAGGTGATTATTCATAGCACTAGGAAAAATCACTTCCTGTCATACTGGAGAAACTCCCTAGGAAAAAAAGACACCACTTTAAGTAACAGAAGCAGAGGTATCTGCTTTTCTAGGGGAACATATATTTGAAAATAACTATCAAATCCTTTAGCAAAATGTTAATCTGCCAATTTCATATTTTAAAACACTGAGCCATTCTTGTATCATCTTTAAGCCTCAATCTCTTCATTTATAAAATAAGGACTTTGGAGTTGATGGCCTAAATGGAAACTTTTAGTCCTCAAAACTCTGTATTCTCTGATTCTTCCCTTCTAACATCATTGCCCATGAAGAAAGGAAAGGTAACTATGACACAGAATGCAGTGATGCAATTAAGAACACAAAGGAAATGTCTGTCTTTTTTCCTCTATTTCCCTTCAGATTCTACCCTTCAGTCTGAAAAATGCACCTTGAAAACCTCCTCATGAATCCTATGAACATTAAAACTCCATATAGATCTTATGAATGCTAAAGTTACGAAAATATCTACATAGCAATCCTTGACTTTTTATGTATCACGTAGCTCCTAGTGTCCATTGTATGGGGGTTCAAGATTTCCAGAAACAAAGGAGACCTCTATTTGAAACTTCCAGGTTCTCGACTCCATCAGAGAAAAGAATTTAAGGATGAGTTAGTCTAACAAAGAAATGCTGGAGCACTAGGGTAGGAAGGAGAAAATCTACACTGTCAGTGTGTGGGCAATCTCAAGAGTAAGATGTGCAGCCATGGCCTAAGGTCAAGTTTTTACTAAATTAGGGTACATTATTAGGTTGAATATGTAAACTATGAAGGGCTGGGAATCTCACAGCTGGTAAATATTGATTGAAACCATGTTCTCCACTAGAGGATCTGGTCTGGTATGAAAGTTTCAGCTTATATCACTGCCTGTGGCAATTGGGTGGTCAATCAGATGGCTGGGAAAAAGTGTCATGATTCAATCAAATGTTAGCCTCAAGATTCACAAGGTTAATAGTCTCTTTCGAATTGTCTTGTTCCTGTTTTGCTATATTCCAAAAAACTTATAAAGAACCAGAAAGTTACAAAGTAATTTATGGTTTTTTTAGTGTACCCTTACTTTTCTTTAGCTGCCTTTGCCTGGATCATGAGTTGTTTGTTCTATAACTTAATGGCAATATTTTTTTCCTTCAGAGACTTAGTGCTCTTTGTGTATCCCAAAATTTCTATCTCATGAAGATCTCATTAGGATACTTGTAAATAGGATTATTATCAGTAACAATATTATAAAAGAAGTAATAATAAAACTTACAATAAAATTATTTCCTTTGTCTAATATAACTGTATTTATGTGGGTTTGTCTCTGTTTCCTCTATTCTGTACCATTGGTCTACCAATCTATTTTGATGCCAATACCATACTGTTTTTGTTACTATTGCCTTGTAGTATAGTTTAAGGTCTGGTATAGTAATGCCACTTGTTCCCTCTTCTTGCTAAGGATTGCTTTAGCTATTCTGGGTCTCTGATTTTTCCAGATGAATTTCACAACTTTTTTTATTTCTAAATGTCATTGGGATTTTGATTGGAATAATTAAATATAGTGCTTTTGGTAGTATGGTCATTTTGACAATAGTAATTCTGCCTATCCAAGAACAAGGGAGATCTAAGGTCTTCTTTAATTTCTTTCTTTGGCATTCTGTAGTTTTCATTGTACATGACTTTCACTTATTTGGTAAGTTGATTACCAAGTTTTTTTGTTGTTGTTGTTTGTTTTGTTTTGTTTTGAGGCTATTGTAAATGGGGTAGTTTTCCTTGTTTCACTTTCAGAAGATTTGTCACTAATATATAGAAATGCCTTTGATTTATGGGTGTTGATTTTTATATACTGCTACTTTGCTGAATTCATGTACTAGTTCTAGAAGTTTTCTGGTGAAATTTTTTGGTTTTTTTTATGTGTAAAATCATATCATTAGCAAATAGTGCTAATTTGAGTTCTTCTCTTCCTATCCTTATCCCTTTAATTTCTTTTGTCCGTCTAATTGCTCTGGCTAGAGTTTAAAGAACTATGTTAAATAGAAATGGTGAAAAGAGGGTATCCCTGTATTATTCCAGTTTTTAGAGGGAATGATTTCAATTTTTCTCCTTTTAGAATGATGTTGGCCTGGAGCTTAGCATAGATAGCTTTTACAATGTTGAGATATGCTCCTATTATCCCTTGTTTTTCTAATGTTTTGAACATGAAGGGGTGCTGTATTTTATCAAATGTTTTTTCTGCATCTATTGACATGATCTTATCTGTAAGTTTATTAATTTGATGAATTACATTTATTGATTTACGAAAGGCTCCAAAAACATATATTGGAGAAAAGATAGCCTCTTCAACAAATGGTGCTGAGAAAACTGGAAATCTCTATACAACAAAATGAAATTAACCCCCTATCTCTCAGCATGCACAAAACTCAAAGAGGATCAAGGATCTATGAATTAAATCAGAGACCCTGCACCTAATAGAAGAAAAAGTAGGCCCAAATATCCATCATGTCAGATTAGGCCCTGACTTCCTTAATAAGACTCCTATGGTGTAAGAATTAAAATCAAGTATCAATAAATGAGATAGATTCAAACTCAAAAGCTTCTTCTCAGCAAAGAAACAGAGAAGCGAATAGAGAGCCTACAGAATGGGAGCAAATTTTTATCACCCACATATCAGATAGAGCACTAATCTCTAGGATGCATAAAGAACTCAAAAATCTTAACACCAAAAAATCAAATAACCCAATCAATAAATAGGCCAAGGAACTGAACAGACACTTCTCAGAAGAGGACATACAATCAATCAACAAATATATGAAAAAATGTTCAACATCTCTTTCAATTAGAGAAATGCAAATCAAAACTACCCTAAGATTTCATCTCACTCCAGTTAGAATGGCAATCATCAACAATACAAACAACAATAAGTGTTAGTGAGGCTGTGGGTCAAAGGGCACACTCTTACATTGCTGGTGGGACTGCAAATTGGTGCAACCAGTCTAGAAAACAGTATGGATATTCCTTGGAAAACTGGGAATTGAACTACCATTTGACCCAGCTATCCCTCTCCTCCGTTTATACCCAAAGGACATAAAAACAGCATACTGTAGGGATACAGCCACATCAATGTTTATAGCAGCACAATTTACAATAGCTAAACTATGGAACCAACCTAGATGCCCTTCAGTTGATAAATGGATAAAGAAAATGTGATATATATACACAATGGAATACTATTCAGCATTAAAACAGAATAAAATCATAGCAGGTAAATGGATGGAATTGGAGAATATAATACTAAGTAAAGTTAGCCAATCCCAAAAAAACAAATGCTGAATGTTTTCTCTGATATAAGAATGCTGATTCATAATGGGGATAGGGGATGCCTGGGAGGAATAGACAAACTTTAGATAGGACAAAGGGGAGAGAGGGCAAGGGAGGCAGCAAGTGGAATGAGAAGGGCATCATTACACTAAGTACATGAAGACATGAATGGTGTGACTCTACTTTGTGTACTGAGACATGAAAAATTGTGATCTGTTTGTGTAATATGAATTGAATTGCATTCTGCTATCATATATAATAAATTAGAATAAATAAAATAAAATTTAAAAAAGAAAAATACTCATATCAAATTAGGACTTTATATTAATCAGAAACATGGAAAGTAAAAAGATAAAAAAAAATTATTTCCTTTGATCCAATAAATTTTGAAAATAGGATGTATGTGGAATTTCTCATCTGTAGAATTCTTACTTTCAGATTTACTTGAAGGGTGTGAGAATTTTATTGTCCTCTATAATCCTATATTATGTAATCCTTTAATGGTTCGTACTCTGTAATTAATCATTGGAACCTAAATTTTAGGACGTTTTGATTCAATTCTGCACACATTTATTAAGGATCTACTATTGTGAGATTTCTGAGACATCAAAATGAAGGCAAGGCAATTATTTCTAGTAGCTAAATATATAACAGGGGAGAAGAATGGTCATATTCATAATACCTACTGTCAAGATGCTAATTTTTAGTTTAAAATGTACTTTCATAATTATTCTCATTTGACCCTGACAGTTGTCTTATAAAGTAAGCAAAGTAAGCCAGGCATCTTAGTTCCCTGTTTTAAAGAGCATGAAATCAAGGGAGAGAAGGAAAATGACTTGTCACAAATCAAAGATAGTGGATGATGGACTAAACTTTGAATCTCCCATAAAAAAAAATATCAAATTTGGATCAAGGATATAGCTATGGGATAGAGTGCTTTCCTTGCATCTGCAAGGCCCTGAATTTGATCTCAAACATTACAGAATTAAATTAAATTAAATTTTAAAAAGTAAAACATTAAGCTTTTATATATGGAATCAGTAGGGTATAAAAATATTTGAACATTTATAGGTAGAATAGGTATACTAGTAGCAAAGTTGGGGGTCAAGGGACATTATAGCAGGAAACAAGTCTGGAAAGCAGAACAGGTACCACTTGCTAGATAAGTTCATCATAACCATTAGAGTTTAGGAGTTATTATTTATGGATTATAGCAGTGTCCCTTACAAACAGGGGAATATATTCATGTTCCAAGACCTCCAGTAGATGCCTGAAACAACAGGTTGTATCAAAAAACTCTTTATACTGTGTTTTTCCTACATAATATATACCTTGATAGAGTTTAATTTATAAATTAGCCACACTAAGAGATTAACAATAACCAATAATAAAATGGAACAATTATAAAAATATAGTATAATAAAAGTTATACAAAGGTTTTCTCTCAAAATACCTTATTGCACTGCACTTATCCTTCTTGTGATTATGTGAGATGATACAATAACTACATGATTAAATGAAGTGTGGTGAGCAATGTAAGCCTTGTGACTTAGCACTAGACTACTATGCAAAGATCACTTGACTGAGATACCATGACAGTTGATCAGATAACAGATTTCCGCTAAGTATCTAATGGATGGGTAGCATATACAATGTGATTACACTGGTTAAAGGGATGATTCATGTCCCGAGTGGGATAAAGTAGGACAGATTTCATCATGAAGTCTGTAATCTCTGGTAATCTGTGATGAAATCCAGAGATTTCATCCTGATGAAACTGCTCATTGTCCCACTTTATCCCACTTAGGACATGAATCATCCCTTTGACCAGTGTAATCACACTGTATATGCTACCTACCCATTAGATTCCTATAACCTTATTATAGTATATTTTTATAATTGTTTCATTTTATTATTAGTTATGGTTGTTAATCTCTTATGACTAATTTTTAAATTAAACTCTATCAAGTTTATACACACACACACACACACACACACACACACAGGAAAAACATAGTATATATAGGGCTTGGTACAAACTGTGGTTTTAGGTCTTAGAATATGGATCAGTTCATCTGTAGGTAAATAACAGTGCTATAATAAAAGACATCCAAAGAGGAAATGTCTCTGTTTTCAGATTACATACTCCTATATACAGAAAACACTAGAGACCCCACCAAAAATAAATAAAACTAATAAATGAATTCAGTAGAACTGCAGAATACAAAATTAACATATAGAAATGAATTGCATTTGTATACACTACCAATATACTATCCAAAAAAGAAGAAAAATATTTACAGTTGTATTAAAAAAGTAAAATACATAGGAGTGAATTTAATCAATGAAGTGAAAAATCCGTACATTGGAAACTAAAACACTGCTAAAAATTTTGAAGAAGACACAAATAAATAGAAATATATTCCATGTTCATGGATTGGAAGAATTAATATTGTTAAAATTGTTTATACTACCCAAATCTGTCTACAAACTTAATGTAATCCATATCAAAATTCCAATGTTTTTTCACAAAAATAGAAAATACAATTCTGAAATTCATGCAGAATCCCAAAAGACCCTGAATAACGAAAGCAACGCTGAGCAATAGCATATCAAAAGGAATCCTTCTTCCTTTTTAAAATTATATTTCAAAGCTATATTAACCAAAGTATGGTACTGGCATAAAAGCAGACCAAAACCAATGAAGCAGAATAGAAAGCCAAGAAATAAGTTGTCACATATATGGTCAAGTAATTTGCAATAAAGTTAGAAAAACAATATTCACATGGAAAAGAGCAAAAATTGGATTCTTATCTTACATGAAAATCAATTCAAAATGGATTAAAGGATGAAATGTAAGACCAAAATAATAAAACTCCTAAAAGTAATAGGGAAATGGTTCCTTGATCTTGAGCTTGATAATGATTTTCTAGACATGATATCCAGAGTGCAGGCAACAAAAGCAAAAATAACCATCTGGGAGTATATCACAGTAAGAATAATAACTGCACAGCCAAGGAAACAACAACAACAAACGAAAGACAACCTATGAAATAGCTGAAAATATTTGCAATCCATGTATACAATAAGATATTAGTATCCAAAATATACAAACAACTAATACAACATCTTTGAAAACAATGTGGAGGCTCCTCAAAACAGGAAGTATAGATCCACCATATGATCTAGCAATTCCAATTCTAAATACATATTGAAAGGATATAAAATCAGTATCTCAAAGAGACATCTGCCTACTTTTTTGTTCATCATTTGGGAAGTTTGATAGTTCTTTTACTAGTTTTCTATTGCTGCTGTATGAAGTTGCAACATACTTAATGGCTTAAGCAAAAGATATTCATTATAGGTCTACAGGTTAGAAGTCCAATACAAGTTTTGCTGGACTAAACTTAAGGTGCCAGCAGAATGCATTCCTTCTGGGGACACTAATGGAAATGCATTTCCTTTCCTGTCTCATATTCTTCAGTTCATGGTTCCCTTCCCCCATCATTAAAACCACCAACAGTAATGTCTTAGTCCCTTGCTGTTACTATAACAAAATACAACAAACTAGGTAAAATTTTTCTCTCAGTTCACTAAATTAGGTAGTCCAAGATCAAGTTGTCAGCAGACTGATGGTCTGGTGACAGCCTGCACTTCCTGCTTCCAAGATGGTATCTTCTTGCTACATCCTCACATGAACAAAGGGGACAAAAAAGGACAGATACTGTGTCTTCTCATGGCAGAAGAGATTGAAGGACCATGAAGCTTCTGAGGCCTCTTTAAAAGGGCATTCATTCTGGAGCTTCTTTATAAGGGATCCTCCCTCATCATTTAATCACTTCCCAAAGGTTCTACTCAATACCAACACAATGGGGATTAAGTTTCAACTTGAACTTTGTAGGGACAGGAACATTTAAACCATAGCAGATGGGTCAACTCCTTCTCGAGTTACATTTTCTGGGCCTTCTTCTATCATCATATCTCTCTTTCTTAGCCAGGAGGATTCTCTGCTTTTAAGTAATGTAATTAGATTGGACCCATGCATGTAATTTAAAATAATCTCCCTATCTTAAATCCAGATGATAAGCATCCTTAATTCTATCCACAACTTTCATTATCTTTAGCCACACAACATGATGCATTCACAGGTTCCAGGGTTAAGGATATGGATTTCTTTGGATATTTTTTTCCCTGATACATTTGGTTAAATATAAGATACTAAAAGTCAGGAAAAAAGATGCTATAACAAAAAGTTGGACATAGGGGGAAAATAGCTATAGATTCTGAAGTTATCGATCAAGATGAAAGTTGACAAAGGTTAAATAGAGGATTTAACAAAAAAAAAAATTCCCACAAATGAGAGCATGATTATTTGTTTGACAATAGTTTTAAGTGAAGTTCAGGAAGAAATAAGGTATCTTAGTTGTTCACGGTTTACTGATACTTTTGTGTGTTTGAGGGAGTAGTCCAGGCTGGCTTGTTCCTATATGGTGCCCTGCCTATCAAAGGATGGCTGTGATGGGTAAGACTGGCCCTGCAAGTTGTAGGCCAAGTTACCAGCAATATTTACTCTTGGATCCTTGTGGACCTCTTCCCAGAATTATGCATAGTGGAATGTTTCCCAAACAGTCACCTCAGCTTTTTAGGTTGAAGATCTGTCTTCTCCCTGTGCTTAGACCATGAGGATTTGGCTGTGGTGAACCAATTCCACGTACATGGATTTGATGCAAGTGGCTCCAAAACATATGGCAGCTATGTCTGAGGAAGTAGCCCTGATTTGGGCTCAACAAAGTACTGGGAGTTTTTCTTTTCAATATTCAAAACTCAGAGGGCATTCTTTTTCTCATCTTCCTAGATAAATAGAAGCGTCCCATCCTATTTCTACCCTTCCAAATGCTACCCTTCATGATTACAAAAGGATTTTTCTGTTCTTATCCCATGAAATGTTAGTCCTTTGTTTTTAATCTAAAGAGGAAAAATATTTAGTTATGTCTTCTCTATCACGCTCATCAAAATCGTTCTTGAGTAGTATACTGGATTCACAATGTATTTACAAGGTTGGTTCCAAACTCTTAAAACCTTCTAAAGATTTAGGCCCCAAAGAGTAATGTGGGGAAAAATTGACATACAGTTTTCCAAACTTCCATGTTCATTGCTATGGCCATCATTAGCAAATTTATTCATTCTAAATTGACTGATATTCCCAAAGATACTGCCCAAAATTTAAGTAGTAATTTGAATTTAAGATTGATTCTCCTATAAATCAAAAAGCTGACAACAGTAACATTTATGTGATCATTCCTAACTATCATCATATCTGCTGAATGACCAACAAGGGAACGTTGTGCAAGTGAATGACAAATACCTAGAAGCTGAAGAAAATACTGAGAAGAATTGTTAGATAAAAGCATTGGACATGCATATAAGATGTCTCTCCCCTGAGGCTCTTGAACTCAGTGTTCATTCAGCAGATTTTTTTAATAGAAACTATTAAAGGGCTGGGGGTGTGGCTCAAGCGGTAGCGTGCTCGCCTGGCATGCATGCAGCCCGGGTTCGATCCTCAGCACCACATACCAACAAAGATGTTGTGTCGGCCAAGAACTAAAAAAAATATATATATATATAAAAAAAAGAAACTATTAAAGCAGGCATCACAGAACATGCTGGAAATACCAATAGGACAGGCAGAGATTATTCTAGAGATATGAGGTTTACTGATGAGCAGTTGCTGAAACAGTGATAATACAAATGAGGGAATGGAAAGGTTTAGCAGAGGAAATGAGTAGTCAAGATTTTATGGGTTTAAGTGTATAATGTTTGTATTTGCACAGAATCATCCTACACCTACACCATCTTTCTAATGCATAATCTTATGCCAAGGCTGGGTATCAGTTACTAAGATTAAAATGTCTAGACTCGACTGATAGTCTGAAGGGTTTCAGCAGAGTGACTCATTTAGGTATGAAACCACATTCACACAAAATGATCACACTCTGGAGTCCAAAGTGATAGTCGGGCATTTCTCGACATTTACAGTCTTAGAAATGAGTAACCACAGACTGGCAAGTTGCTATACATGGTAATCTGGTAAATCAGTAAAGGCAGAAGGACAAAAATTAAAATGAGTTTGTGTCTACACCTTCTTGTTCGAATATCCTTTCCCACTGATATGACTGGTACTTTTAGTCAAAACTGTGTCTACTGTTTCTTAAAATGAGGAAATCACATAGTGAATTTTTGGTCTACTTTCTCGGAAGCTTTTGGTGTATATCTTCAATTAGAGAGTTTCCCTTTGCAAAAAAAAAAAAAATGTATCCAGATTTCAAGTGTTTAAAAATAACTAGAGTAGAACCAAGTCTATTAAAAGGAGTTCAGAAAAAAAAAATTTGAAACATGCACACTATAATTCATAGGCCTTGTCTTATAATTAAATACTCAATAGGTAAATAAAATTCAATAACATAAGAAAAATAAAATTCTTTAGATCTTTGCAGATAGCACCAAGCCACATTCTACAAAGAGATAGGGTTTGGTTTGTATTTACCTTCCAGCATCTTGATTAAAGTCAGCATAATGAACTGAAGTGACAAAAAGGAGAATAAACAAACACAATGAAACTCATAGGCAATGTGAATGCTGGTACATTTGATTTTAAAGTTTCACAAACTCAATTACATTTTATCTTTGATATGCAGAAATTAATTTGAACTACTTATTATAAGTAAACATGTTTTTAGAACATTGGAAAACTAAGGAATTTATATTTACATTAGTTACCTGGAAGAACATGTAAACATAGAAAAGTTAATGAAAAGAAAGGGCATTGGAAATTCAGAAATTTGATGAATTTCATTTTTTTCTTAATAAAAATTTATAGAGCATAGAAGTATTATACATATATATAAAATAAATATATATGTGCATTTTAGCAAAAGAATAGAATTTTAGTAGGCTAGGCATAATAGACACGATATTTTGAAAAATGTAATGAGCTTCTGCTTTTTGCATTCCTTGTGAATGATTGTTTCATTGTCAGACTTGGGAATTTAGGGGAAATTAGGAGAGTTGCAGCAGAAAGGCAAAGAAAAAGGAAGATATTCCCAAAGGCAATGTGCAGTCAGAGAACAGTCTTTAAAGCCAAACCTCTTGGAGAACATTTTCTCAGTTCCTCAGTTTCTTCCTTTAAAAATTCTAGAAGCTGGAGTAGCAAACTTGATCACAGAGTTTTCTGTGAAAGTCAGAAAAGAAGAGGAAGAATAAAAAATATGGCCCTTTTGGCCGCAAAGGTTATGGGAAGAAAAAGAGGGGCAGGGAAAGGAAGCCAGAGATAGACAAATCTGGATCTCTCCTTTCCAGGCTAAATCCTAATGGGAGTTGTATGACACGGAACGGGATGTTCCCAAGGCTCTCATATCAATCTGGGCTCGACGTAGCAGATCAATTTGGTGGTAGAGAGTATATCAGGCAGAGAGAAGATCCAAGCCTAGATTCTTCCTATGATCTGCTTCTTATATGTCAGAGAAGTAGAACTTATAAGGCCTTAGTGTACAGAGGGGACAGGCAGAAATAAGTGGACTGGTCTAAGAATTTAGAAGTCATGGCTCAGAGACTATGTAAATGCATGGCTGTGAGGTGCTGGGTCAGCAGTCAATGACTATGCTCTGACCAAGTCCAGAGCATCCAGACCAGAAGCTCTGGGATTCATCTTGACTTGCAAAGCAAAACCTATCACCTAAGCCTCTCTGAGAGCCAGGTTTGATCATAGCAGATGAGCTCTCTAGAGAATATGTGTGATGCTAATTACTCTATAAATATGAGGTAATAGAATCCCCACAAAAAAAAGAGAAAAACCCTTCTTTAATCTACATTTAGAATCTTACCTAGTAAAATCTTAATGAACAATGTGACCTTTACTCTCAATTAAACCGTGTCCAGAATCCAGCCATTTCTCACCATCTCCAGTGCCACTGACCTACAAGGCACCTGTATCTCCTGTCTGGATCTTGCCAGAAGATACTGATAAGTGAAGTTAGCCAATTACAAAAAACCAAATGCCAAATGTTCTCTCTAATATAAAGAGGCTGATTCATAGTGGGGTAGGTAGGGGGAGCCTGGGAAGAATAGATGAACTCTAGATAGGGCAGAGGGAAGGGAGGGGGCATGGGGTTAGAAATGATGGTGGAATGAGATGGACATCATTATCCAAAGAACATGTATGAAGACATGAATTGGTATGAATATACTTTGTATACAACCAGAGATATGAACAATTGTGCTCTATACGTGTAATAGGAATTGTAATGCATTCTGCTGTCATATGTAAATTTAAAAATAAATTTAAAAAAAGAACAATACTTTTAGAAAAGTTAAGGTTTTAGCCCTAGATGAATTTAGGCAGTGGAGCCAAATAAACTTAAATATAAATTTTTATTTATAAGCAAATCATTATTTCACCCTACTATAAAATTACTTGGAAATATGGTCCTGAAGCCAAGAAAACTGAAAGTATGTATTCTTGAGTTATGAACGTGAAGATACTGATGATTATCTGATGTGTTCTTTCTAGGAGTTAAATTCATGTCAACACATTCCCATTTGCATTTATAAGCCATTTCATTGCAAAAAAAAAAAAAAGAAAGAAGAAAGAAAGAAAGAAAGAAAGAGGGTATTGTCCTGAGAGATCTTATAACTTACATATTTCTGAGAATCATTAATATCAATTTATTCTTTTACTCAAGAAATATTTATTGACTACTTTTTGTTTTAACTCTGGGACTTTTATAGAAGCCAAGGAGACAAAAGTAAAGGAACAAATTCTATGCTCACAGTAAACATATATATATAATTAATCTGGTGGCCATAATACTAAAAAGATTAAAAAAAATGAATGTTGGAATGTTGGAAGTTGGGTATGACAATTTTTGCAGGGCTATCAGGAAAGAACTCTGTAAGGAAGCATTTGAGCTAAGCTTTGAATGAAAGGTAATGGGAGGAACATGAACAGCCAAAGAGTTTTCCAGACCAGGGAAAATGTGTGGAATTTTATTAGGGTAATCCAGGAAGAGTAAAAGGCCATTATAGTGGAAAGAGTATGCAAATGAAGACAGTGGACAGTGAGGGTGTTCATGGGGAGCCCTGACGGACCATGGTTAAGATTTAGGATTTTGTTGTGGGATGGGAAGTTACTGGAGAACTTGTGCAGCGGACATAGCTTTAAACTGTCCTCTTTAAAATGTCCTGCTTCTGTGTGAGGAGAAGGTTAGGCTGCAGTCATGGTACTTAGGGAAGGTAAAGCATGGAGACAACTTAGGAAGTATGGCAATGATCCAATATTTTTTTTTAATAATTTTACATTGGAAAATTATTCTGCCTTTGTCCATAAATGACTTCATGTATGTATAGTTGTTCTGTATTGATTATATCTATATCTTTCAGGGACAATGACTATCATCAAAAGGATATTGCTCAGTGAATGTTCTATATAATATAGTGTTAAGAAATTGAACTGCTTTACTTATGATGAGTAGATTAAGGAGACAAAAGAAGTCAAGGGGCACTTGACCACTAAGCTACATCTCTAACCCTATTTTGTGTTTTATTTAGAGACAAGGTCTCACTGAGTTGCCTAGGGCCTCATTTTTGCTGAGGCTGGCTTTGAACTCATGATCCTCCTGCCTCAGCCTCTCCAGCTGCTAGGATTATAGGAATGTGCCACTGCACCTGACTATTTTGTTTTTAATTAAGAAAAAATTGATTAGCCACTAATCTCAGAGTATAGAATTAAGAAGTCTTAAGGAAAGATACTGACAAAGAAATATCTATCCAACTATAATAACTTCATGAAATTGCCAGGTCCAATTTTAAGTTTCAGTGTCTAGTTTCTTTCTTCCAGATGAATGGAACATTCAAGAAAAAAAATATAATGAACCAATGTTTAGCAAAGCCAGCAATCAAGAAAAATCAATTTTAATAAATTTAAATCAACGAATTTCTATATAACTGCATTGACTGAACATATACTAAGAGCATGAGAGCATGATCCTGACCTGAAGGAACCTTCAGGTTAGCAGGGAGAATAGACATTTACAACCAGGTAGAATCCACGTGCTGTAACAGAGGCACAAAAAAGGAACATTTTTATTGTTAGTTGACAGGGAAGTCTCCCTAAGAAAGTGGCAAATGAGCTAAGCTTTGCAGGATGGGTAGATTTTGAGAAATATTCTGAGCAGAGAGAATCATATGTGCAAAGGCATTTCCAGAGAAATTATTTCCTTTGTCTCTGTTTTTATGAATAATAATTAACTAATATTAAATTAACCCTTTCTTATCTGTATTATATCAACATTGGATAACAACACATGTGATATGACATTTGTGGTAAAAAAATACAATCTCCCCTTCCCCCCAAATAAATAAATAAATAAATACAATCCCAATGCAAGTGTACTGGTTTACACAGGGTTGTCATTCCCAGGAATTTTCCACTTGAATAGCTTCTTCTACCATTCATATGCTTTTTAAAAAAAATATTTATTTTTTAGTTGTAGTTGGACACAGTACCTTTATTTTATCTATTTATTTTTATGTGATGCTGAGGATGGAACCCAGGGCTTCGCACATGTTAGGCAGAAGCTCTTCCGCTGAGCCACAACCTAAGCCCCATTCATATGCTTTGAACACAAACCTGCATCTTTAGCCTAGATTTTTCTCCTAAACTACCACAACCAGACACTTGATCCTTTTTAGATTTCCCATATGCACCTTATCTCACACTCAAATTCTTCAAACCTGAATGGCTTTTTTTCTTATATTTTCTTTTCTATCTTATCTTTCTTATAAATAAAGATGACAAATTCAATAGAAGTTATTCATACCTGAGAAAATATAAAGTTTTTTCCATAAGTATGCATTGTTTTTATAATTCCCCAACCAAAATATTCTTAATCGACTCCTATTTCTGCACTCTCAATTTCACATGCAGACAAAATAAGACTTTAAAATTTCATTTGACATTCTGTCTGCAAGCTCCAGATTAGGATAATTGATTTATATGTTTTTCCAAGCACTAACCATTTTGCATTTCAATGAGACCATGATAAGAAATCATTTGATAAATATGGTCTACGCATGAGTTTTGTCTATCTGAAACGGAAATCATGATAGAATGCTGACACCCAGACATGAGTAGCCTTTAGAAACAAACTGGTCCCAGGAAAGGGGTTTTTTGTTTGTTTGGTTTTTTTTTTTGGCTTGAATTTTAAATAGCTGAGCTTTATTCTTGGAATTGTTTTGCTTACCACAATTAGTACCAAATAGCAACCAGGAGAAATGGTGACTACTATGTATCAAACGTTTCTTGTAACAATCTTACTTACATTTTTAATGACCTTTTCTCCATATGTCAGATGATGTTTATAAGAAGTTGAATAGCACAGTAGAAGATGTGCTGATCTGTGAAACAAACGAATTCTAAGGTAGTTTTTATTTTTTTTCCTGAAAAGCTTTTGTTTTTTTCCTTTAAATTAACAGGTATGATTTTTTCTTCTTTTTTTGTGGTGCTGGGGATTGAACCCAGGGGCCTTGTGCATGTGAGGCAAGTACTCTACCAACTGAATTATATCCCCAGCCCAGGTATGATGATTTTTTAACATATGATATGGGGTTTTGAAGCATGCATACATTGTGGTATAGTTAAACCTAGTTAATTACCAAATACATGAACTCACAGGGTTATTTTGGGATAAGGCCTTGAGTCAAAGTCTGAAACCACGAGTTGCCCTTTGCCCTGTGAAGCATGAGTTCTGTGTTCAGTATCTTGGTTCTGAAAGTCTCATTATCTACCCTGAGTTGTCACTAGAAAGGTAAAATCAGAGCTGTAAGCAGCAATTCAAGAGAGATGTTTGACTAATTAATATGAATATCTCACATCATTATATTTTCATTTTATTTTTGCCTTTGTGTTTTGGAAGCGGCCTATAGGCTTTGAACTTATCTGCTCTGATTATGAACAGTGAATATGTTCAGCATGGAATGTTGAAAAAATTCTCACCAAACAAGTGCAGCAGTTTTATTCAGAATTAGCTAAAGGGCATAACACTGTAAAAGAGAAAATGAACCACTCATTTGCTGTCACCAGAAATGAGGAAATGGCTCTAGGCAATAGCTGAAAGTCCTTTTGAACTTGAGAAGTTACTGATTTGGCAATGAGGAGGATCTTGTTTGTCTTCCTTGTTCTAAAGAACTATTTATCCTCCAATAATTCCAGTAGTAAGACACAAGGGGAAAATCACCAATCTCTTTTCTTCTAAATCTCTCTCCTGATAAACATCACTTCCAAAATATGGCCATGGTTTTCTACATAGATCTTAATATGTGCTGCATCTTTCCATTTAAAATAGATTATCTCTTTAACCTAATAATGCAAATAACACAATAATTTCATAAAAAAATCAAAATGGAAAAAAAATGAATGTCATTTTTGGAATGGCAACTAAGCTATCAAGGAACAAAAAATTAGCATTTTAATATTTTTATTACATGAGAAATATTTCTTTAATGTAAGTCTTTATATTAATGCATTTTATAATCTGATTATTTGTTGATTCTTCTCTTTCCACACTGAATTAAACCACTGTTATCTTTCAGTCTATTTTAATAACACCTATCTCTCTGCCACCCTAAGGTCTGATCTCTGACTTCCAAAACAAGTGTTTTTAATACAAATTTAGATCACGTCTCTCTTCTGCTAAGAACTTTCCACTGGTTTGACTTCTCACTCACTCTTCAAATGGACTAGAAGGCTGGTGTGACCTGGCCCACAGCCACCAAACCCGGACTCAGTTTTCCTTCTGAACTCTACTTTGGCTGCCCTTGTCTCCCTGCTGTTCTGTGAACTCCCCAGGAGTCCTCAGATCTTGTCCTGATTCTCTCCTCTGTCTGGAACATCTTGACCAATCCGATCCCTCACTCAGGCAGGTCTCCACCCCGATAAATATCATAACAGTTTTTCACTACCCCAAAAACTTCCTCCTGCCTTCGTTTTATGGTCATGCACTCCGGCCCCCTCTTCTCCCTTCCTTTCCTCTGGCAAGCACAGACCTGTTCTCCAGCAACCCAGGGTTTTATGATTTTGTGTTTTGGAGAATGTCATAAAAATATAATCATATAACTTTTGGACAGGGTTTAATGCCTTTGAGACTGAACCATGCTGTTGCATATTCATTCCTTTGTATTGCTAAGTAGTATTCCATTATATTCATAAACCATGGATTGCTTATCTTATTCACCCAATGAATGATGTTTTGGCTGACTCTAGTTTGGTCAATTATTAAAAACAACAGCTATAAATATTCACATGCCAGGTTTTTATGAGATTATAAGATTTCAGTTTTCTATGAATTCAGTATTGAGTAAATACCTATGAGTAGAATTACTAAAATGCATGCTTAATGTGATAAGAAAACTTCAAATGGTTTTCCAGAGAGGAAGCACCACTTTGCTTTTCTACCAGCAATGTATGATCTGTTCCACATCCTCACCAGCATTTGATGATGTCATTAATTATTTTTAGCATTTTTACATGTGTAGTAGTGAACTACCTTATTTAATATGTATTTCTACAATGGCTATTGATGCTGAACACCTTTTCATGTGCTTCTTTGCCTTCCAAATATCCTCTTTAATGAAGTGTCTGGTAAGGTTTTTAAAATAAATTTTTTAACTAGGTTGTTTCCTTACTATTGTAGTTTGAGTGTTACTTTTTAAATTTTGTATGCAAGTCACTTTTCACATATGTGACTAGCAAATATTTTCTCTCTGTTGACAATTTGTCTTTTTATTCTTTTAGACAATTGATTTTTGTTGGCATTTCAAAGGTAATGTAGTGGAGAAAAGATAATCTTGTTCAAAAATAGTGCTGAAATAATTGGATATCCATATGCAAATAGAAACTTCATTTCATCTCTCTCACCATACACAAAAATTAACCCCAAAGTAGGAAATAAATATAAATGTTAATTTGAAAAACTTCTTGAAGGCAACATTGGAGAAAATCTTTGTGATCTTGACTTAGGCAAAGATTTCTTAAATGCAATACCAAACACATATAGCATAAAAGAAAAATATGATAAGCTTCATAAAAATGTAAATAGTGTGCTGTTCTAAAGACATTGTTAAAATGTTGGTGAGGATGTGGGGAAAAGGGTACAATCATACATTGCTATGTGAGACTACAAACTGGTGAAACTGTTCTGAAAAGTAGTATGGAGATTCTTCTAAAAACTAGCAATGGAACCACCATTTTTCCCGGTTATACCACTCCTTGGTATATATTCAAGGGAGTTAAAATCAGCATACAGCCACATCAATGTTTATAGCAGCCCAATTCACAATAGCTAAGCTATGGAACCAACCTAGATGCTCTTTGACAAATGAATGGATAAAGAAATTGTGATATTTGTGTGTGTGTGTGTGTGTGTGTGTAATAGAATATTACTCAGTCATAAAAAAAGAATGGCTTTATGACATTTGCAAGTAAATGGATGGATCTGGAGACCATCATGCTAAGTGAAATAAGCCAACTTCAAAAACTCAAGGGTGAAATGTTCTATCTGACATGTGGATGCTAACACATCAAGGGAGGGGAGGGGAAGAATAGAAGTTCAATGGATTTGACAAAGGGAAATGAGGGAAGGGACAGAAAATAAGAGTAGGAAAGACAATAGAATGAACTGTATATGGCTTTCCTATATTACATATATGAGTACACCACAGTGGATCTCCACATCATGTACAACTACAGGACTGGGATTCTAGCTGAAAAATTGTTAAAAGCATGAAAAAATGAGCAGTTGGGAAGAAAAGAAGGACTTTTCTTAGCAAAGGAGACTGCATGAATGAACAGTGCAATAGCAAAAACCCACGAGAATGTTCTGTGCTGGAAGCCAAGTCAAGAAATGTGTCAAGGAAGGAGTGATCTGCTCTGTCAAAACTGCTGACAGGGAGTGATCATTTTGTTTTGAGTCAGGGGATAAACAGACAAATGACTCTAGGTCCTCCCAGCTCTGGTCCCAGTTGCCTTTTTAGCCGTGACTCAGCCATTCCACAAGACAGGAATAATAGTACCACAGTGGCCCATCTGCTGGTGAGCTGGACTTACACTTGGTGTCTTGGGCTTTAAATCTGGTGTACAAAGGGTGGAATTTAGACTTCCATGCACTTAAATGTCAATAATTATTATATCTATATTTTTATTTACTCATTTAATATTTATTGAGATCCTTCTCTGTGTCCAACATTGAACACACACTCGTGATTTAAAATAAGCCTAGTACCTGTTTTACTTGTATGCACTAGTGTTTTTAAACAGACCAGGTCCCTGATAACATGGAATTTACAGAACCAAGGTGATAACAGACATAAATCAAGTAGTCACACTGGGTAAAACTACTCTCTGGTCCTCTCAACTGCACAATGACAATGACTCATTCATTACTGATCCTGTAGACACAGTGTCATGGAGACTATGTTTGGAATTACTTTGTTGTCATCAATGGCATATTTATATCAATTAGCACTTCACACTGTGAATGTGATCCTAGGTGTGGACAGACTGGGTATTTGAATTCATGTTTCTGTTTGTTTTTTTCCTTCCTCAAATTGAAGTTGCCATCCACTTTAATTCCATTCTTAGTCCTTAAATATAATCTCCTCTTTTTATTTGATTCCTCTTTAGAATAAATAATCCAAATATAAACGTAAGGACTAGCAAACTCATTAATCATGATCTGAAACCCATTTAGAATTTGCACAGCACCAATGTTCACAGGTTTTGCCAGCTTTGGGAAATTGCCAGTTGAAAAGAATTAGAAATAGAAATAAAAAATAAAGATACTTTTGAACATTAACCAAAAAATCCCTCTATTCTATTTCTACAATATGTCTTCACTAGATAGATTTTTATTACTAGAAATGGCATGTTTTTGCTGCAAGTGGTTTTCAACAGAGAGAGAATCGGTGATTAAAAGCAGTCTGTAGCTAAATGCTTGGATTCCCAGTTCCTCTACCAGGCAAATTTGAGCAAGCTAATTAACTTCTCTGTGTCTCAGTTTTCTTCTCCATATAGAACACACATTTGTACTTATTGTGAACATCATTATGATTGTCAAATAAAGTACTATATAATATATATGTGTGGGTACACATCATGTATGGAGAGGGAGACATTAGGAGTGAGAGGGAGCACATTTGAGTGTGTGGTTTCTGGAGTTAGATACCTGGGATGAATCTTGGTTTTCACCACTTACCATTTGTGTGACTTTGGTAGTTGAAGCTCTCCATGCCTATTTCCAAAACAGAACTCATAATTATAGCATCTATTCCTTATAGACTTGTTTTGAAATAGTGTGTGTAAAACGATTACACATGCTATTACTTTAGCTACTATTTAATGACTGATGGTGATAAATTTCCAGAAATGTGGACGAAATTTAGATTGTAAAACATGTAAAGGTAATTCAGTCATTATTTATTTCATGTCCAAACATTAAAATAAAAAGAAAGAAAGAAAGAAAAATATAGGGACATAACTTTGCTTGATTCTATCAATTTTAGGTTTACTTGGCCTCATGTAAATCTGATGTCAATCATGACAGAGAAAGAAACAATACTTTTCCCATGTTATTTTCTATGGTAGGGTTTTTGATATATTTATTGTAAAGTTACCAAGGTGGGAGAAGGGAAGATAGGCTGAAGTTTGAGTTTAATTATAAAGGGGTTTGTTGCTGTTTTAAAATAATTTTTATTGGTGCATTATAATTATACATAATAGTGGGGTTTGCTATTACATACTCATACATGCACTTTATATAACAATATAATTTGGTCAATTTCATTCTCTAATAATTCCTCATTCACTCCCTTGGGTCCCCCCTCATCTACTTTACTGGTACAAAGGTTTTTTGAAAGAGAAAAAAAAATCTACCTCTATTAGTAAATGGATAGCAGAAAAGTAGGAGGAAGTGTTTACATTAAGGCAGCAATTTTAATCCACACCTACAAGTTTCCTTCAACGCCACTGCGACCTTTTTCTTCAAAACAAGGTTATTAAACCATAGAGGATATGACTGTGCTTAAGATAATTTTCTTTCACACTAAAAATTCACCTGAAGATAAAGATCATGTTCTTTGACTTTGGTGGAAGAAATTATATTTTCATTTTGGTATTCAGTCATTGTCTTGACTAAAACTTAAGGCAACAAAATATTTTACAGAAGTGGAAATTTTTTAAAAAACACTTTTTAACTTGGTAAAAAACAAACAAACACATAACATTAATTAAAAATAAAAGACAGGGGTTTCTGTTTAAATAAAAACTCACATAGAGTTGTTTACTTAGAGCTTTTAATATTTATTGACAGGGATTTATTATTTGCCAGCTGATGGCTACTGCTTCTAATCTAGGATTTACTCTTAAAATGAAAGTCCTTTGTTTAGAACAACCATTAATAGTTACAAATTAAGCCTGATACTTATGCTTAATTTGTATAAGCTAGCACAAAACCATAGGATCAAGGGTTAAGTAGAGAATCCAGCAGTTATCTAATTAAAATCAATAAACAGAGTCACAATCTACCTCCACTACTCAGAACGCAAAAAAAATTCTTTAGAGGCATGGTGAATTATTTGCAAAATGTTGTCTTTCATTAAAGACAATGTCACATCAGTAACTCATGTGTCACATTTACTTTACCAGTTCTTATGTAGGGTACAATGATTGGTAAGTTCTAAGTGGGAAATAGCCAGACCAGTGTAGCTTCGAAGCAGCTAAGGTTAAAAAGTGAGTGTCCAATCCAAATAAAGTAAAAGGTTTCTGAACCTTCACAAACTTTTGAACTTCCTGCAGCTTGCCAAATTTAGTTAAATCTTCATTGAAATGTAAATACCACTTATCTTAGAATGAAAGGAAGAATTAATCCAACTACTTCAAAGCAGGTAGAGAGTATTCTATGCAATGTTTTGTTATGTACATATCAATAGGGAAAGAATACTGTTCTGCCTATGAGTTTATATATTTCATATATTTTACTTGCTTGTGATATTATGCAGTAGTCTGACAGGTAGTTCTTAAAATTCAGTGGTGAAAGAGTCATGGTGTTAACATGAATTGATTCATAGCTAATCATCTCTAGAACGGTGTATGGAAAGGAGAAGCAGAAAGTCTGTGCACTGTGAAAATGAAATTTCTAGCTCTGATAACCTTTGAGCTGAAAGGTGATCATCAAAAAAGTAAAATGTCTGCTAGATTGGGTTTTGTGTGAAACACCGTTGTCAGTAACAATAGCAGAATTTTGAGTTAAGGTGGTGAAAGAGAGGATATGAGTATGCACAAATGTTTTTGTTAGAAGCAGCATAACCTGCCAATGATTATGAATCCCACGATTGAACTTCACACCATCTGACCAACTCTTCCTTTCCCAGACACTGAGAAATATTTCCTATATTTCCAGTCCAATAGACTTCCTTACCAAGTTAGGGCTTCATATTTGACAAGGTCTACAGAAGGAAACCATTCATCTTAAAAAAACAAAACAAAACAAAACAAAACAAAAACAAAACAAAACAAAAAAAAACAAAATCAAATAAGTGAAATGGATTTTACTGGACCTTGAGAATAATTAAAAGCAGCATTTTTCTGGAGCCTAGAAATAAGGTATTAATAATGGCAGCCTGCTTGGTGCCACCCCTTTGAATTCAATTTGTTTCAAGTAACCCTTGTTCTTTTTTCTCAAGTGTCACATCTTTTTGGAAGAACAGAGGCTGTGAAATGTATAACATTTGCTCCAGGTACCAGCATAAGCATCAGTGTTCATAGGAAAGAAATACTAGTCACATTGTATGATCACACTAGGCTGCCTGGCTTTTTTATTTTCAGGGAATAAATATTCCAGCTCTCCTGAGTATCCAGGGAATGAAAAGAATAATAAAGCTGTAGCCTATCAGGTTACTGAAGAAAATGAACATTATTATTAGCAAAGACTGAAAAAAGTATGTTAAGAGTTGATTTGAAATAAGAGCATTAAATATCAAAACCTGTGATAGGCAGCCAAAGCTGTGCCCAGAGGAAAAATTGTCATCTTAATTGTCATCTTTCATTAGAAAGATTCAAAATAAAAGAAGTAAACTATTAATCCAACAATCCAAAAGAAATCAAAAATATATTTAAGAAAAAAATTAAGAAAGGTAAATATATAAATATAATGAATAAAACAAAATAAATCATGATGTGAAAAATGAGAGCTAATTCATTGAAAGGTCATATACAATAGTCAACTTTTGAAAATTATTATTAAGAAAAAACAGACTTTTAAAAATAGATGCAAAAAGGACTATAGCTACATAAAATTTAAAACCTACTAAAATTGTTGAAAGAACAGGAAACCTAAGTAAACTGCCCCCCACTAAGAGTACAGATATTGATACCCTAATGAAATAGTGGCTTGCCTCCCACTAGCCCCTATCAAAGTTTCCAGACTCAGATTATTTTATGAGCAAGTATTAACAAACCTTCTTGAATAGGAAATTTCTGTCTTAAGTAGGCAGACTATGAATATAAAATGTTTAAATTAAACAACACACTAAAACTAGAAATTCACTATAAAAATAATACAGCATTCCCAAGTAGGAATTTATCTTGTGAATGCAAAGATGGCGCAACATCAGAAATCTTTTAGCGGAAAAGAAAGATCTTTCACTGTATTATTATATAAAAGAAGGAATAACTATTTTATAATCTCATTTGTTTTTGAAAAAGTATTCTATATGAATTCAATATGCTTATAATAATAAAAATGCTATTTTTATAGTAACAGTGCTATCTTGTTTTCATTAAAAAAAAGAAAAAAAACTGTGGAGTAACTTCCTTGACTCTATAAAAGGATCTACTAAAAACCATAATAAATACTACTAGCCTTAATGTACAATTAGAAGAAGGCCCATTTTTTTATTATTAGTTGTTCAAAAACATTACAACATAATACACTAGTTTGGCAGTATATAAAAAAGTGGATGTGTAACCGATGTGATTCTACAATCTGTATATGGGGTAAAAATGGGAGTTCGTAATCCACTTGAATCAAATGTATGAAATATGATATGTCAAGAGCTTTGTAATGTTTTTGAACAACTAATAATAGAAGGCCCATTTTTGACAGGCAGAAGAGAACCAATCAGTTCTTAACTCGAGGTCCAGTGTCATAAGACAAGAAAAACAGTTCAATATTGGAAACGGAATTATGAAACTGCCACAATTGCCAGATAATATAATGAATTATCAGATAATTTCAAACTGATAAATTTTAAAACCGAAAAGGGAGTTTCATCAAGATGGCCAAATATAAGCTCAACATAATAACCTTTGGCTTTTATTTATCAGTAACAACCTATACGAAAATAAAATATAACATGATGTCTATATACAATAACCATAATCATATCAAATATTTAGGAATAATCCTAATAAAACTTAACTGAAAACACAAATAAATGGAGAATAACACTTTGCACATAAATGGGAAGTTTCCGGTTTTAAAGATGCCCTCTCCAAAATGATTTATAAATTATAGAAAATGCTAATTAAAAAATAAGAAGTAATTTTATGGAAACTTAAAACCTATTTTAAAATTCATGAGTTAATCTGCAAAAAAGATGCAAGATAAATCTATAAAAGAAAAACAAGGGTGACCTTGCCTACTACATATCAAACATTTTAGAATATATACTAGTAAAAATCATGTAGTATGTAGTACTGGATCAGGAATTGGTATCTAATACCTAGACAAATGGAACTGAATAGGAATAGAAAGACTGAAGCATATATGATTAATTAATATGTGATAAAATTACATTTTAAATAAAGAGGTAAATAGTATATTATTAAACAAAAAGTCTAGAAAGAATTATCTACTTATTTAATATCTACTTATTTAAAATACATACTTCTTATCCCATATTGTTCATAAAAATAAATTTCAGATGGGTATAATCTAGGTATAGATATAACATCATAAAGTATCACACTAAATTATAGTATAATTTGTTTTTAATGTTGAGTTTGAAATATTCGTCAGTAAAAATTAGAAAGACACAGAATACTAGACTAAGCAAATTCGAATTTATCAACATTTAAAACTCATAATAAGAAAACATGGCATAAACAAAATTTTTAAGAAACACCAGAAGAAAACACTGCAGCGTACATAACAAAGAATTATTAGCCAGAATACGTATAAACTTCCACAGAGAAATAAAATGTGTTACACTATTAGGTGGAAGACTAGGCAAAGAAAATGAACCAAATAAATTATATTATTATTATTATTGGTTCATTTTCTTTGCCTAGTCTTCCACCTAATGGAATTATTATTATTATTATTATTATTATTATTATTATTATTATTTTGGTGCTGGGAATTGAACCCAGGGCATTGTGCGTGCAAGGCAAGCACTCTACCAACTGAGCTATATCCCTAGCCCTGAACCAATAATTTACAAAAGAAAAAAATCACTGACCAGTAAACATATTCAATGATGTCTAACATCATGGCTTTTAACCCTTTTGATTGTTTGGAAAAAATTTAAAATCTGATAAAATCTAGCATGCACAAAGGTATTAGGAAATGGGCGCAGGCACAGTCAACTGATGAGATTAAAAATAGTACAAGCATTTTAGAAATCATTTTATAGAATGTTTATTGAAATATAAAAACTACCCATATCATATGGTCCAGAATTTTCACTTTATATTATCCATCTTCAGTTCCACTTGTCTAGGTGCAAAAAGAGGCTGTGCCAATGGCAGAGCAGTGCAGCCCCTGGGAATGCCCTCCTCAGGACACCTCCTGCACAGGGGACATGTTTGGTGACTGCTCCCATGAAGACGGCTTCTACTGAAATTTTCCCATCAAAATAGGGATTCCCATAAACATGGCTTGAATGAATTCTAAACTCTCCTCTGAGAAGGCCACGACTTTTCTGACACTAGGACCTGGTCCTAGAGAGCTGGGAGTGCTTCCTGAGCCACAAAGTGCTCTAAGATGGGAAGACTCCACCCAAGCCTTCTGTCTTCAACACCAAGACAGAATTTCTGATTAAGGGCCATCCATGTTTCCCAGGAATTCAACTTCCACAGGGTCACCCTGTTCAAGAGGCTTCACCTCCCGTGATGGGTCCGCACCAGACCCTCCTATCCAGAAGGTAGAACAGTCCAGCAGAGCACCTTGGACGCCGAGCCTTGGGACACTTACTGAAAGTGACTCTGGTCTGCTTTTTCATTTAGAACTGAAACATATGTCTTTAGGATAATGCAGAAGTAATGCTCATTCAACATGGATGAATTTTGAAGTTACAGAAAAGCACAAAGAAAATGAATACTTCCCTTCATTCCACCATTCAGAAATAATGTTGTCTGAATCTCTGTTAATATTTCAGTATATTTTTGGTAACCAGTATCTAGTCTTCTGAGCATATCTGTATTTTTATTTGTTAAATGTTTTAAGGCTTCCTGTGTTCTAACCTGCCTTTTCACTTCATGTATCATAAATAGCTTTCTAGGTCATTAACTATGTGACCAAAAAAAAAAGGCTGTGCAAGTTTGTTTGTGGTACCACCTTGTTTTTAACAAAATATCCATGTAGAGAGGGAAGATATGTGACCTGTGGTATAAGATATGCAGGAAAGAGGCCCTGAAAGGAAAACAGAAATCAGTTTTCATGGTAGGCATACTATACCAGTCTTATAAAGGAGGAGGAACAAAGAGCATTAAACATTTTCTTTCTAACTATGGATTTTTACAAATGCATAGCATAGTCTAGAAGTATCCACAGTAACTTGATGGCAATGATTGCCTCTATGAAGGGGTAGTGGAATGAAGGATTGTCATTAAAACTACATTAACCTTGTTTGTAATATTTGAATTTTAAATGAAGAGCATGTATACAATAAATTACAGGTAGGCAGACGGGTAATAAGGAAAATAAGCATTGTGAGGAAAGGCGGTTCAATCTGTCTTGTGATTTCTACAAAGGAAATGACCAACATGAAAAGGATAACATAGTATTAGAAGTAAAACAACTGATTTGTCAGCTATGAGGGAAAAAAATATATTTATTTATTTGTTTTATCAATTCAGCTGAAATTCCACAGAATGGAGCCAGTGTTAATTCCATATTTCAGTATCATGAAATCTTTCCAAAATATTCCAAAGAGTAAATCATTTCATTTAAAAATAGTTAACTGAAAGAAACATAGTTTATATTGCAAGTCGAAGTGTTTAAGCCATGCCTAAAGCAAACTCTTTATCCAAATATTCTTCTTCATAGCTTAAATGCATAATGTTAATCCACAGTTCATGTTATTTTAAGTATATTAGGTGCCTAAATAAGTTCTAAGAATTTCTCTGCTCAAAAATAGTCAAGAGATGACCATGTGGGATTCAAAAGCAGCATTAGTCCATGGTCACTGGAAAGACCTAAGGAAGAAGCACCTGAAAATAAACACATGGACCAATCTGTTTTCTTTTTTAGAACTACATGTTCTTATTTTTTAAACTGTGATAGATTATTTTGGGTACTTTATAACTCTACCAGGAATCCTATTTTTGATTTTTTTCTTTAGAAATAATAAAAAATAGAAAAATAAAAAGTAGCTCTGACATATATCCTAAACTTTATAAAAATTAATGCCAGCAAGTATTTTTAAAAGATAGTTAATACGCTGAATTTAGTGAAGGGTATTCTTAAACACTGTGAATGGGAGAATAGTTGGATAATGTGAATCATGAACCCTAACAAATATCCAGAAGATTGATCTTACTAGGTCTATGGCTAGGAAATTATCTTAAATAAAAATAGCAACTGGAAAAACATTAACACCCTACCTAACATGTTCATTATAGCATCATGTTTAATATTGGAGGCCCAGTGCAAGTCCAGCAATAGGGTGAGATGGGGGAAGAGGGGATGCCAGGGATTGAATTCTGGGGCACTCAGCCATTGAGCCACATCCCCAGCCCTATTTTGTATTTAATTTAGAGATAGGGTCTCACTGAATTGTGTAGTACCTCACTTTTGCAGAGGCTGGCTTTGAACTCATGATCCTCCTGTCTTAACCTCCCAAGCTTCTGGGATTAAAGGCAATGGGATAGTTTTAATTAAATAACAATTGGTTCTTGGACACGAGGCACTGAAAAAGGGAAAAGTCACATTATTGAATAAAGTGAAAAACAAGAGAGCAGTCAAGGTAACCTAATTTTCCCCATATTGAATTTCCCATCCCTGGTTGCCAATAGGTTTCTTTGAATTAGCATGTTCTCATTTGAGTGAATGTGGATAGAGTCCTCTTATTCAAAGACCTGGCTGAGGCTGGGCCTTTATGGTCAACGTCTTTGCTCATTCCTAGTGTCAGTGAGGAAGGATGTTATTTTCTTAGTTCCTGGAGCTTGAGACTGATGCTGCCTAACAGAAAGTGGCTCTCAGGTCTGCAGGTTCTGTACTATCTCACAAAGCATAATGAAACCCGCAGGCTCCTGAGTCTGAGAGTTGGAGAGGGAGAACCAGAGAGGAGGAAAATATAATGTTGATAGTTATGGAACACTGGATCTAACTGATGTGTATGAGTACCATGGTTTTGTCCTCTACTGGGGCTTAGCTGGGACCCAGTCAGGCCCTGAAACATGACCACCAATTCTATTGCCACCACTGTCACCTACTGTCACAACAAAACAAGGTAAATTTTTCAAGGATACTTCTCTCTCAAGGCCGTTGCTTCCAAAGTGAAACAGGACTTTATGTCTTATTGATACAGCTGTCCATGGAGATAAGATTAAGCAATATTTGAAACTAAAACATTTCTCTGATCATATTGTTCTGCCCACTATCTTTTTTTTTTTTCTTTTGATCAGTTGTACCTTTTAAACCAAAACATGCTCAATTCCATCTGAACTCATCTAACTTGACTACTGGTATGACCTTGCTACTTCTGTTTTTGTAAACTGAATCTGTTGCCTCTTTTATTTAACTTCAGTTCACAAAGGTTAGATAACCACAAACAGAACTTAAAAAAAAAAGTTGGCTTCAGGAATAGATTAACATATTAATTAGTAACATTTGCAGTTAAGTTTTTGGTTGTGGGTGAATTATGTTTTATTTTAAATCTTTTATTTTTATTTTCCAACCATTTTTTAAAATATAATGAGTAGTATTACTTTAATCCTAAAAGGAAAGAATGTCACATAAAACCACACATATCTTGGATCATTGATTTAAGCTATTTTAACTTCATGTGAACCAAATCAGGAATTTTACTGAGAGAAACAAAAAGTGAGCAAAAACAAAAAGTGAGTTGTTGATAATTTACCTCTTTACAGTTGGTGTTTCTTTGCTCTGTTTTTCATAATACAGTTTTGCCAAATTCTGTGCCATGGCTTACAAGGATTTGCATAAATGAGACTTCTAATTTTGCCCCCAGCCTCAGCTTTTCTGCTCCCTCTGCTTGCTAAATCCTTCGCTGGTACCTTCTTTCTCATCTGCACTTTGGCCACAATTACTTAGATCACATGGCCTTTGTACCCACTCTTCTGGAAATACTCTTCTCTAGGGTGGCTGGGTTCTTGTGGTCTTGCAAGTTTTTGCTCAAACCATGCCCTAGTGAAGAAGTAGAGGGTAAATCACCTTTCTACCCTCACAATTTAGCAGGTCATGTTGCTCTGGACATTTCGTCCACACTATTATTATTTGTTTACTTGTTTATTTTCTGTCTCCTTATATTAATCTGTGTGTTCCATGTTTAGAGGCCAGGGATTGTGTGCCTTTTCTAGTACATAAAGTACACAAAGTACTCAGCAGATTTTTATAGACTGAATCGTTAAGTTATATATCACTTTTACATCTTTGTTGCTTTATCTCTTATTACCAGACATCAGTGTAGCTCCCAATATATTTCCCTGTTATTGAGGTGGTTGGTTCATATTCTAATGATATCAAGTAAATGTCAATCTTTGTTTTCTTTCCACACGTCAACCAACACTGATTTTCCTGAAAATAAATTAAGGTTGGATTTTGTCATTTTCACATAATTACAAATTTCTGCATACAAGGTAATTTAAATTCCAACTGGAATGGAACTGGAAGTACAAAAATATTATGAAAAAAGCTATTTCTGTATAATGTCCAATCTGATTTTGCAAACTAAGAATGTTTTGAAAGATAGTAGAGAATAGGAAAGATATTTTAGATACTAATGCCACGAAGATCTTAGAACTAGTCTCAAAAAAATGATCCCTAAAAACTGCTGAATAGTCCTTCCTTTCTGAATATACAAAATGTGTTGCATTTGCTTTATTTTAAAACAATGATAAATAAAAAAGTAATAAAAGCAAACCACTGCATAAAGCATGGAGTGCAAGGCACTGTTCTAAATGCTTTATGTATATCAGCTCATCTAACCCTTGTATAGCCTGTAGACAGAGGTTATTACTTTCTCCTTAATTTTACAATTAAGGAACCTTAGGCATAGAGTGAGCACATTAGACATCAACCCTCCACAGTGGCCACCTATGCTTCCTTCATTAATTCCACTGCTTCAGTTCACAGAATGATTTTTTTCCTTCTCCAGAAAGGTTGTTGATGTGGTTTGAATATGTCCTCCAAAGTACATGTGCTGGAAATTTAATCCACAACTCAACAATGTTGCCAGGTCGGGGGCGGGGGGGGCTTTCTGCAATTAGTCATGAGGGCTCCTTCACGAATGGATTAACGTCACTACTGAGGGAATGAATTTGTTGAGAGGGTGACCTCCGCCTTCTCTCTTGTTTTTCTCTCACCCATGTGATGCCTTCTGACATGTAATGATGCAGCAAGAAGGCCTTTACCAGAGTGGACCCTGGGTTTTGGACTTCTCAGCCTCCAGAACTGTTCATTATAAATTTCTTAGCCTGTGGTATTCTGTCATCACAGCACTAAACGGACTGAGACTCCCAGGGTCATGTGGCTAGGAAGAGCCAGGATTTGAACACTGACTTCAGGAGAGGTCTAATCCCTGGTGTTATCACATCCCTCTAAAATACCTGCATTGGGTAAGTCTTCGATAAGTCCATTATTTATTTACACATGGGCAGCTGTATTACAGGAAGGTCAGACAATGGTATTTGATTCAGAAGGCTTGGGATATTCTCAGCTCTGTCTCTTAAATTGTTCCTTAAATGTAGCTTGTTTCTTCAACTCTAAACTGGAGGTTCAAATCTTCAATTATTGTGGCTTTATGAGCATTAGCTGACTAAATGATTGAAGTATAATTCTGGAAACCTTAAAATACACATGAACACCTGCAATTTGAATGAAGGTGGCCTGTTCAGGCCTCTTTATTCCCTCTAAAAATAATGGAGCTTACAAATCTATTTATGCAAATCATGGACATTAAATATTCAGTATTGCTGGTCATGCATAATTTTTTAAATTTTGTAAAAGACTTCTTAAGTCTTTTACACTCGAGTATTCAATTCAATGCATTTATCAAGTATGTTCAGAAACTGTGGAGTGTAGAGGGGAGACCATATGGTCATTGTCTTTACAAGTCTGGGACAGCAAAGGAGATAGGATGCACATCACCAAAATTAAAGCAGACCATGGTGGTGTGTGCTCTGGAAGGACAAAGACCTCTGCATTCAGAGGCAGACGAAGCACTTTTGGATGGAGGAGATCAGGAAAGAAGACTTCCAAAGTACAGTATTGGCAGTGGCAGACACAAGGAACAATATGTAAAAAGAAATTACATTCTATCTGATTCAGTTTTCAGAATTGGGGAATCAAGGAGAGGAAAATGGTCCCTGAAAGCAGAGCTTAGGGTTTGTGGGAATATGATCTAAATGAATCCTCTAAGCACAGTAGCTCTATGCTGAAACACACATAAAGTAATAACTATGTTCCACGCTGATAAAAAAAAAAGGAAGTGGGCATAAAGTCTTAAATGAACACTGATGAAGCAGCATTTCATTCTGCCTAAGAGATACTAGAATGCTATAAAAAGAGGAAGGCTAGCAGAGTCTCCAGTGAAACTGAAGTAGAGGGGAGGGAAAAGTGGTTCAAACAAAGAACAGAACATGAGCAGGGATTTGGGGTTTCTCTTGTCTTGTTTTTAGAGAATCATGAAATTAGGAATGTTGTAGGGTAAAGGTGCAACTCTCAGCTCTCTAGTTTTCCTTTAAAAATACATGTGATCTCTTTTTTTTGCTTTCAAATAAAATTTTTAAAAAATTACTTGGCCTGGCACCAGGATCATCTTGGTTACTATCTCCTGAGCAGATGGACTGACTCATCTTCACATGTCAATCTCTTTCCTCCTAGACAGTGTCCCAGAAAGTTGGGTCTGTGGGAACAAGGATGCCTTTAAGCAAAGGAGGGACAGGTGTGAGTGGAAGAAGGTGATGATAGAGGAAAACCATGAAGGTATTTTAAAACATGTATTATGAAAAACTTCAAACTTGTGCACTACCAGGTAGAAGAACATCTCCCCTTCCTTTCATCATCTTCCACATTATTTTGAAGTAAATCTGAGACAACAAATCATTTAATCCATAAATAGGTTGACATATATCTATAAATAAAAAGACTCCTCATAACAAAAAATAATACAATTAAAATGCCTTAAAAATTTGAGAATATGATCTAATTTTTTAACATTTTTGAGCCTGAGGACTTGTGAAACTGAGCTAGAGATGCAGGAGTTTGGTGGCCTGAACATACAGGAGATGTCACTAAGTAAATATATAAAATTAACCAGGAATTTAAAAGAAGGCAAACAATAGAAGAATGAGTCATGAGAGATATTTGAGTAAAGGCCATAGACCCAAGGAACATGAAGGACATTGAAATCTGTGAGGGCTGGAGAAGTCAAGAAGTCTGCCCATTTGTGGACAGAATGAAACTTATGCTAGGCTTTGAAGGAGGTAGAACTTATGTAGTGGGTAATTCATAGCAATGAAATGGTATAAATGATTGCATGGAGCTTGAATGGTATACAGGCTCACTTCACAGAAAGGAAGGTCATGGTGGGAAGTGACTTCACATGGACCAGGGAGGTTAAACATGCATGCAGGAGTCCAGGATTTAAGTTTCATTCACCATTTCAATGAATGTTGATTGGATGTGCACAACATATCAGATACCATGCTAGAAGCCAGGGAGGCAAAGACCTGTTCAGTAAGCCTTCTGCTCCAAGTAGTCAAAGAGGTAAAAGACCTAGTGGTGGGGGAAGCACATAAATAAAACTTCCACTTTCAGCAAACATGTACTGAGCATAGTTTGTGGCCAAGCACTGTAAGTGATGCTCCAGATAAAATAAGTTAAAAATAAGCTGTGATCCTCGAGAAGTCCTTAAAATCATTAAAGAGTTTTGATCAGAATGCATGAAAGCAAGTATTTTTAGGGGAAGTTGTTTTTCTCTGTGTATATAGAGGCAAAGAACAATCTGAGTTAGAAACACAAAGCAGTAAACCTTAAAATAAGGTGGTAGCCACATTTGCAGAGATAAAGTGTTTTTATGAGAGACAAATCTGTGGAAAAATAACTAGAAGAAACTGAGTAACTTCTGTCCATAAGCCTCAGACAGGGTTGACCTGCATATTTGTGTGTGTGTGTGTGTGTGTGTGTGTGTGTGTGTGTGTATAAGCATGCTTCATAGTATGAAGTCCTATCAGTTGTTTTTTTAGATGTCCAAAAATTTGCTGTGACCAACATTGAGATTTATGGAGATACTTTACTTTGACACTTAGAAAATTTTAGTTCAAACACGGCAATGTCCTTCCTGAAACATCTTTCTGGAGACATTAGATTTCTTTGTAGAAAGAGGACTTCCCCATTGCTGATACCTTGGTGCACCAATTTGTTCCTCCTTATATGTGAGTGGTGTCTTAATACATAAAGCATAGACATTTTTAAAATACCAATTTTATGGTCCAGTGGAGCATTTGGAAGTTTTCTTAAATGATTGACCAAAGGGACCAAAGACCTTATACTTTCTGACATCCTCACTTGAAGTTAGCAAACATTGCACAAGTAAAAAAAAAAAAAAAATCGATAAATTATTTCCAAGGATTGGAAACAGAAATCCTCAGATGATTCACCGATGATTCAGATTTCTGTGTATCGCTTCTACTCTACTTGTTGCCAAGGGAACTTGGGGCCTACTTCCTTCCACACCACAACTATAAAAAGTACCAGCAAAAGCCACAGTAGAGTAACTTCTCTACTTTTTTATTAAAAATGTCCAACAGACTAAATGTCAGTTAAGATTTAGATTTTATCTGTGAAAATCATATCCACCAGAATTGTAAAAGACTGAAAAGCCAAGTTATTCTTTCAAATGCTCTAAACTCTGTGGCCTTCCTACTTCAGGGCATTTTATATAAAGTACCTAAAAGGCCAACAGTAATTCTATTTTTCTGCATACATCTGTTTTTGCAGTGATAGTAATGGCCTGTGAAATCAGCGGTGACTTCAAGCTAGAGTACGAATCCCAGTCCTGTATGTAGCCTGCCTGCTTCTCTGGACCTTTGCAGCAGGGGAAGGATGTGAGGTGGGGAAGAGAGAGAAGTTGACTAACATGAGTCCTGTGCACCTTTACTCTTGTAGCCACCATCTGTGGATCTTTTTATGACAATCATCTTCATGAAGCAACCTGAACATATTACTTCAATTATCCATGAGGAGAAACCAGTTGTGAGTGGATAGTCTCCATTTTTTTTTTTGGTTTTGTTTTCCTTTCAGTATTGCTTTGAGATCAATTTTCATATGAAAGTGAAGAGTGGAAGCTGTCCTCCTGGAGAGTTGTCAGGAAGGCATATACAGCTACAAGTCAGCAGTAAAGACATGTGTGCTCTGTGCTCACAGGGCAGTGACTCTACAAGAAGGCTGGGAGGTGTGGGGGGGATTGAAAGCATTCTGGGAATCATTTTTTTTTATTTGTCTGTATTTCTTACTAAAGAAGTTGTAAATAAAGTTTCCTGTACTAAGATGACATCTTCTCTCCTTACAGTTTTTTCCATAAGAGCCAGAGGGAAGCTCTCAGCTATTCTTACATAAAGCCTCATCTGAAAGATAGGAGATGCCTAATTTTTATGCTTAAATTTATATAACATTAGAGCCCTTCTGCTCTTTGAAGGGGTAATACAATCAAATATGAGTTTATAAACTTAAAATTTATTATTCAATAAATCAGTATGTTAAGTATTGCTTGGAATAAACAGTGGTTTTTCTAAAATGTAAATCTGAGCACATGTTTCTTTCCACCTTAAAATTTATTGTATGTAGGGCTGGGGCTGGAGCTTAGTGGTAGAGTGCTTGCCTAGCATGTGCGAGGCACCGGGTTAGATCCTCAGCGCCACATAAAAATAAATAAATAAAATAAAGGCATGCTGTCCATCTACAACTAAATTTTTTCTAAAAAAATTTATTGTATATTGCCTATTTCTTAGAGGATAAAAATCCAAGCTCTGTATTATGGGATGCAAAACCCTCTATGACCTCATACCATACCCATTCTTTGTACTTGAACAACCCAGAGTTACTTTTAGTTCCCAACTCATTATTGTTCTGCACCTCTGTGACTTGGCATATGGACCTTTCCAGGCCTGTAATGCCTTCCTTGTTTTCCTGTGATTGATTCCAATGTATCTTCAGTTCAAAATTCAAATGTAACCTGCTTAGCTGAACCTTCCTTGATTCAACTGCCTTTCAAAATCAATTCTTGCATAGGATATCTGGTCTTATCCATATTTATAATGGTTCACTTAAGCTATACTTTATTTGTTCATCTGAACATGTAATGTTTCTTTTATTACACAGAATGATTTTAAGAGCTAGGTCTATCTATATTTTTAATCTTTGTATTTGTAGTACTTTGCCCAGTGCCTGATGTATAGTAAGTTGTCCATAACTTTTTGTTGAAATCTTCTGTTTTCAAACCTTATGATAATTACTGGAAGAAAATCTACCTAAAAAAATGCACCACTAGAAAATGTTAGCAATATAGTAACTGAACATTGCATTTCTGTGCTTTATAATGACTTATAGAAGATAATAATGGACAACATTCTTCACTGAATAAACAATCAAAGGGTCAAAGTATCCTACATCTAGTAAATGTAAATAAAAAGGCTATTTGTTCAACAAAGAACAGCAAATTGTCTTTTCAATTTCTGATGGAAGTACTAACAGATGTAAAAATTAACATGAGATTTTTCTGAATGGCAGCAACGTAAATGTCTTCTTCTAAGGCAATTACTGCAGAAGCTTTGCAACAGGTCTGGCAGCTAAGAATTATGAGAGAGGAATTCATTCTACCCTCTGTGGAATCAGACTATGAATCCATGCCTTTGAGAAGCTCCCTTCCCTAGGAGTGAAAGGTAAGACTGAATTGGTAAGGACAAAAGTAGAAGGGGTGTCATTTTTAAAACAACTGATCACAGTGCACTCCTTCTATAAGATCCTAGATATCAGCAGTATACACTTGCTATAAAGGAAACCAGAAATAGTACAGGGAGCTATGACTTTGCATCAGCAATTTGGTCCTTGCCTGGCCAAGGCTGCATTGACAGAGGGTTGAGGTTGGACCTAAAGCAGGAGTCACATTCACTACAACGAGAGATGTCAGGACATACTGAGAAAGCTAAGATGAAAATTGCACAATGGAGCCAAGTTCAAGAGTAGGGTCAGAAAATGAAGAAAAACCAGGATGAGTGGAAAGATCCCTGGACCATTCTGAAATATCAACCAGTTTTTGAGTGGTGGGTAGACAGGTAATCTGGGTGTAAAGTGTTTGTAAATAATGGAGAAAACCTGTAGAGGTGAAAATATTCCTCAAAAAGAAGGAGCAAAGAGCTTCTCGTTGCCAGGATTTCTGAGGTCTCAGTGGAGTTTCTGCCTGCTTCCCTGACAGTAGGACTCCTGGACCAAATCCAAGAATCCCAGATTCTTATAAAGTTAGAACTTTACAGAAAGTCCAAGAAAAATGAGACACAAAAGCCAGATTTCAGGAAATTTGAGTACATGAAAATCTCCATTGATAGAGGGCTCCCCTTGTCTTCCAAACATTGATAAGTGACTCCTGCTTCCCACTTGTCTTTCCCTCTGTTGTAAGATGGCACTGGATGTTCCTTTATCTGGATCTTTTCTGGAGAATATCCTTGTGAATTTGGCAGAGTTCTCAAGAACTCTCAAAAGAGATGGTTAAGCATCTGGGCTGGCTTCCAGTTCCGAAACAAGATGGCATATGCCCACTTTTCCTTGTCCCTCAGCAGCTTCTTCTCATAATAACATAATAACTCTCTCTCTCTCTCTCTCTCTCTCTCTCTCTCTCTATATATATATATATATATATATATATATATATATTTATATATGTGTATATTTATATGTACATATCTTCTTATGATAGGTAATTTTTAAAAATATATTATTTATATATAAATAAATATATTATTAAACAAAAAATTATCTATCATAACAAGAATCAGGAAAATCACAATCTGAATGAGAAAAGACAATCAACTAGTGTCACTAACCATATATATTAGATTTTGGGATTTTTGACAAGAACTTTAAAGCAGCTGTCATGAAATTGTGTCAAAAACCAAATGTAAATCCTGTTGAAATAAACAAAAAGCAGATAATCTTAGCACAGAAATAGAATTTTTGAGAAAGACCTAAGCTAGCTTGTATAGTACCACTTTCAGATCAACTTCCACAATGGGTTATATTTCAATTCATCATAATTATAAGATATGGTATTATAATTATAGCCCCTGGGACAAAGAAGGACATGGTGGTTCCTAAATTGCCTTAGTAATAATCAGTATTTCACCCCTCTCCCTTGTTCTACCCATTTGTCTTGGTAAATGGAGCTCTCAGGAAATCAGGTTCATAAGTCTCTGGACAGATGATGATAGTACTCTAAGAACTTAAAAAAAAAAAAAAAACACTATTCCTGCCCCCTTCTGGGATCATCCATCCCAACTTGACTTGTTACTGTCAATATCAGCACCTGTAACACTGAGGAGGAATAGGCCATTCTTTGGTAAAAAGCTCCTGGCTTCTCTGTCCTCAAGCCTATACCTATTTTCAAGACAGATGTTTTATAGATGTCACCTTTGACCTGTGAAAGGAAACAGAAGTGACAGCTTATGATCAAGATTGAAACACTATCTTTAAATGGACCCACCCTAAGCCCCTAATTTAGCTTGCGGTAGGTAAAGTGAATTTTATTCTTAGAACATTTTAAATTTGCAACTGTTAGTTAATAAGCAATCAAAACTGACAGGTAGACACCCAGAATGTTTGCAAGATCTGGCAAAGACAATTTGCCCAGAAAGATCCTTGGGATAAGCCAGTTTCAGCCATGCTAAGGTAGTTGCAAGTAAGCAAGGCCAATGAGTACTAGAACCTGCCACCCTGGTTGTTATGAGGATTATATGAGGTAGTACATTAGTTACAATTGTCATGGTGAGGGAGCTTGTCATAAATTTCACCTTGGCAAAAGTCATAAAGGGGTACTATTCCGTAGGAGCACAACCCCCTTCTCCCAAATAGCAAAGGAAGCCAGAGATGAAGGGATGAATTAAGACAGAATTCATCATGTCCAAAAGCCAATGTTCAAACTGAAGAAGAAAATATTTGTTTTATTTTACACATAACAGTTTTGAGTAAGAAGTTTCTTTTTCTTTGAAACAGTGAATGCTTAAAATAACCAGAAAGTGTATTTGAATTCATGTTCCTAATAGAACTCTGTAGGCTTTTATTTCATTGGAACTCTACATTTAAGCTACCTTGTTTGATAAAGTTCAACATGAAGAAATTTGTTATTTGTTCTTTCTCCTTAAAAAGATGGCTATTTGATAAATAATTTTGGCTCTTATTCTGGCCTATAGTCCTAAGTGTTGATTAGGACAGATAAAGTCTCTGGGGTTTTCATTTAGAGATGACTTTAAGAGTACAAAGTGTACTCTACCTCATACATCGCACATCATCAATAAAAGGTAAAATAGCAATTTACTTTGATGGTTTCCTTTAAAAGCCTTTTTCCCTTTTATCCTTTCATGTTTTTACTATCTTCAGTACCCACCATGCAGTGTACCGTAGGCGGCTAAAGAATAACCAGTAGCCGAATGCTGTTTCATTTAGATTTTCCAATTTTAAAGAAAACTTGCATTTTTAGCATACTTTCAAAATGACTGCTAAGGAGATTCATTTCTGATATTTGAAGACATCTGCTTGTAAAATTTGAAATCTCAAATGTTATCGATTTTAATTTTTATCATTATCTTCTCTGTGGTCCGTTACATAGGATAAGCCTTATTCAATAAAAATTATTTAATGGATGAATTGTTTAATCCTAAAGATATAAGAATAGAAAAGTTCTTAAAATGATTTAAAATCATACATACATACAAATCTACTTCTAAATAACATTAATCTTCAGCTCATCTGACCAGGACCATCTAAGTGGAAAGAGAGTGACCTTTATGGTCTTACAGAACTAATCCTGGCTCTGCTTCTACTAGCTGTGTGACATCCAACAAGTTACTCAGTCTTTCTGCATCTACACTGTTTTTATAGAATTAGAAACAGCACATATAAAGTAAAACCACAATTTATTAAATAAATTGTAGCTATTATTATAATTAATAAAGACCTTCACTTTCAAATCTACTTGTTGAAGCTATTTTTGAAACACTTTATTCTCACACATATTTACATATTCTCACCTAAACTATTCAAATATCAGAGACACGAAAATTAATGGATGGATATGAACAAATCATAGTGAAAAATAAACATGTCAGACAGAGGAAAGCTTATTTGTTTTAAAACCAGAAATTATTTTTTCTGGCTCCTTCATGTTATGGGTTTCTAATTTTATGGCAGTATAGTCAGAAAATTTAGACAACAGGATATTGTACTTCTTAGAGTATATCATAGCTTTCTTGGAAGCTTATTGAATAGTTTTTATGAATGTCTCATGCTTGATATCTTGTGCTACCATGAAAATAATGTGCCTCAGGAATTACTATTATATTCATTGGCAAATTAAAAAAGAAAATGTTGGGAAGTGGTGATGATAACCCACTAGATCCAGAGCAATCTCCAAGAGGAAACACGGCAAAGCAAAAAAAAAAAAAAAAATCGAATGTTCCTTTTCCTGCCGTCCTTATTTCCACAAGCTCCTTCCTCTTGCTGGGCACAGTACTGATGACATTCCTTGGATAACAGGTGGCTTTGGAGAATTGACTAGTCTGTCTCACAAAAAGGGACATGAAAGAATCCCAAGCTGTTTTGCCAGCCACTTTGCCACAGTGGCACCCGAGTCCCTGCAACCCTTTATGCTGCCTGTCACCTTTACACAAGCGACGCCCTGCCCTCCCTCCTCAAAGCTTTTCTTACAAGTTTTCATGTCAGTTCAAAGGGCCCAATCTTCCGGCTCTCACTCTTAGGCAGTGTCTGTACTGTTGAGGTTGGAGAGGAAGCCCGTATCCTCTGTAGTTTAGCTGCCTTGTCAACAATGGAAAGTCTCAGGGTAATTCCCCAGAGCCTATGCCAATCCTTAGAAGCTATCCTGCTAATCCTCTGTGAAGGTTGCTATGAAGAGTTTGGAGTGAGACGTCATGTCTGACATTGGATGGAACATGAATCTTTCTGTTAGAATAAAATAGCCACTGACTCTCAGGATACTTAATGTGAATTTTAAAGTTGTTTCAAACACTACCTCAAAATTCCTCAAAAAGAACATAATCCTTTTACTGCTCAATACACCTCTCTTCCTGAAAAAGGACAATATTTTTTAAATAAAAAGTTGTGTTTAATAATTTGCTGGCAGGGTCCCTATTATATGCACAATGCAGCACATTATTTTAAACACATGTTGAAACAGCTTTCAGTGGAACTGCCTACTAGGGATTGACCTGGGGGTGCCAGGAGGGCAGGGAAGGGGAAGTGGTAGGTGAGTTTAGGGTAAAATGCAGAGGAATAGCTACTTGGTAGTGGAATGAATGCCATCAAGTCAATATATGTGTGAATCATTGACTGCTGTTGCTGTTTCGATGGTGTAAGAGCATGGAACATAAGCTAAGCAAACACAGAAGGACAAATATGGTGCCACTTATACAAGGAATCTAAAGCAGTCCTGCTTATAGAAGCAGAGAATAGAATGGTGGTTACCAGAGTCTGGAAAGAGAGGAAACAGGCTTTGTAGTCAAAGGCTACAAAGTTTTATTTAGGCAAGATGGATAAATCCTAGCCTAGGACTGCTGTACCAAAGCATAGCAACTGTAGTCAACAATAATGTACTGTATACTTACAAATGTGCTAAGATGTTGGATCTTGTGTTGAGCTATCCCTCCCCAAAATCACAAAGGGGTTCAGAGGGTACTTTGGGGGGTAATAGACACATTTATGGCATAGATTTTGTTGATGACTTCATGGGTATACACTTATATCAAAACTGACTAAATTATAGCCTTAAATATGTATAACTTTTTACATATATTATACATATATGTCAATCATACCTGAAAAAAAGTTGTTTATAAAGAAGAAAGAATACAGATGGCTAAAATGGCAGATATCAAGAAGGCAAATTACCTTTGTCTCTCTACCAATATGAAATAGGCATCCCCAGTGGCATAGGAGACTCCTCAAAACCGAAACAGGAGATGTAAGACTTTCAGAGTGACCATTTTCTGTCATGTCCAGTAATGTTTGGCTGTGTCCTCTAATTCTATCAGATGTAAAAAGACTGTAAAACCTGAAAGCCTAGCAGCAAATAAGTTAGCAGAGTTACTAGGAAAATAGCCTTGATAACATACGACTCTCTTTCAAAAACACCACATCAGGAGGACATCAGGAAGATAAAATTTTCCCCATTGTCTAATTTGTTTTAAAATAATTATAGTTTATAAGGATTAAACTAAGGACTCATATATTTAATGAACAAAATAATAGTTCATAAGAAACACTCATAAAAAGCCTTGCATAAACACTGTCATGGTATCCACATTTTCAGAGTCCAAACACAGAGGGGGAATTTTATACAATTCAGTAGTAATGCTAATAGGCCATAAAATAACTGCACTAAAGCATTACAATTTGTCTTTGCAGCTCATATTCTGATAGCAGTGGTTTCTGAAGAAGGACATTTGGCTGATAAGTTCATAGATTTGCAAAGCTCATTAGTTTGATGGATTATAGGGGAAAGTAGGCCTAGAAATGATGTTTGCAAATTAAGTCCAAGTGATAAAGCCTACACACACACACACACACACACACACACACACACACACACAAATATATGCTTTAAATATATATATTTTAGATTTAATAATGTATATATTCTTTTGGCCTTATCACTTTGATTTAATTTGTATATTATATATATAGTACATATAATTTATATATGTATTTGCCTATATAAGTGTATGCATACATTTATACAGAACAAATTTTATAATATTGCATTCCTGTCATTTATACTGTTATGAAACCTATTATTTTCATGGAAGAAATCATGAGTAATAGTTACAAATACAAACCTTGGATACAATTAATTTTACTTGTCTAAGTCATCATTATTGAATATTTAAGTCATTTTCAAAATGTCACATTATAAATAATCTTCTGGTTATTTTTAATAAGCAAATATTTGAGCATAGCTATCATGATTTTTGTTTGTCACGTTACTGGCAGGGCAAATGCTGGGTCAAAGGTTGAAAGCTTTTTGAAACTTTTTGCCAAAATTCCGTTTTTTTTTTTTTTTTTTTTGTTCTATCAATGAATACTCTCATATTCAGTACATAAGTGTATACTTGAGTGTTCCTTATAAATATTTTCATACTTTGTAATATCATCTACCTAATTCCATGTGGTATCTTTATAGAAAAAAATTCTTTGGCTGCTAATAAAAATGTTACTATGATGACATTTGCAGAAGTCAATGATCAAATTAATTATGCACCCTCAAACACAGATGTATGAAAGAAGCCAATTCATTATTGCCATGCAGAAGGTTATCAAAACTCTAAGATCCGAAACCATTATTTTTTTTCTGAGGGGATAAACTGGATAAATATTGAAACCTACATGCTTTCTGAAGTTCTTTTTAGATTCTATTACCTAAGACATGCAGATGTCATGAATCATCATATCAGATTAGCACATGTAATAAACTGAATGTCAAACAAAAGAATTCAGAGGAATGAAAAATGATCCTCAGGGCCAAAATATAAGTACCATCTTGGCAAATCATACTTTGAGATGTGTCAGAAACATAATAAGACATTTTAATAACCTTAAGAGAAGGTTCATTCCAGTTGCAGATTCTCAAAATCATAGGAAATCAATTGCTCTAAAGTTATTTGGCTTCAAAGATATTCAGATTCTTTCTTGGTATAGTAATTTAACATTTGTTGACCTCTGATGTAATGGGAAGAGCATAAGAGAAGTCAGAAAATCCGATTTTTCATAGCCCAGTTCCATCAAACATATGAGATAACATGTAGCCTTTTGTAACTGCCTTCTTTTACCTCACATACGATTGTCAAGGCTCATTCATGTCATAGCACATATCAGTACTCTTTCCTTTTTTATGACTAGATAATATTTCATTGTATTCATATATCACCCTTAGTTTATTTATACATCAGTGGGTAGACATTTAGGATGTTTCCACTTTTTAACTATTATGAGTACTGCTCCTAAGAATATTTGTGTGTGATTTTGTGTAGACATATTTTTGTTTATCTCAGTATGTATTCAGGAATGAGATACTGGGTCACATGTAACTCTATATTTAACACTTGATAAATGGCCAAACTCTCCCAAAGCAGCCGGTTTGAGGATTCTAATTTGTCCATCTCTTTATTAACACTTGTTATCACCTGTCTTTTTTAGTATAGGCATGGAGTGTATGAAGTGGTATCTCATTGTAGTTTTTTTTCTTTTTTTTATTGTTGGTTGTTCAAAACATTACATAGTTCTTGATATATCATATTTCACATTTTGATTCAAGCAGGTTATGAACTCCCATTTTACCCCGTATACAGCTTGCAGAATCACATCAGTTACACTTCCATTGCTTTACATATTGATATACTCATGTCTGTTGTATTCTGCTGCCTTTCCTATCCTCTACTATCCCCCCTCCCCTCCCCTCCCCTCCCCTCTTCTCTCTCTACCCCCTCTACTATAATTCATTTCTCCCCCTTGTATTGTTTTTCCCTTTCCCCTCACTTCCTCTTGTATGTAATTTTTGCATTTACTTGATAGCAAATGATGTTGAGCATTCTTTCATGTGCTTATCTACCATTTGTTTATCTTCTTTGGAGAAATGCTTATTCAGCTCATTTGCCCATTTAAAAAATTTTGATTGTTTTGATACTATTGAATAGGAAGTGCTCTTTTTATATTCTAGAGACAAGTCCCTTAGGATGTACTTTTTTTTTTTTCTCCAATTCTGTCAGTTGTCTTTCACTGTATTGATACTGTCCTTTGAAACACATTTTTTAAAATTTTGGTGAATTCAAATTTCTTTTTCTTTTTTTTTATGATTATTGTGTTTTATCATAGTAACCACTGCTTTATCCCAGGTCACAAAGTTTAACCCATTTATTTTAACAGGTTTGTAGTTTTAGCTCTTACATTTAGGTGTTTGATCCATTTTGAATTAATTATTGAAGATGGTGCTTGATGGAAATCCAAATTCCTTCTCTTGAATGTGCATGTACTTTATCCCAAACAGACTATTTTTTCTTAATCAAATCATTTTGGCACTCTCACTGTTTACCTTGTTTTTGATTGATTTCCATGTCCATTTGATTTCTTTGTTTCTTGAATCATTTATAACTGTAAATTCCTTGAATTGAGTGACTACCTGTTATACATATGCATGCCCCACCTTCATCATTTAGCAGAGGACTGAGTCTGTAGTAGATGCTTAATAAATACTTCATTAATTCATTGATTGATCAAGAGAATTGAAGGTTTCAAAGGGCTAAAGGAAATTTGTGAGGAGTTATTATAAAGTTTGTCAATTTCACCTTACAGAAGCTGTATCTCAGCTAATAGTTTTGAGAACTGATGAAATAACAAATATTTGCAAAATAATTCAAGCTAATCTTCTATTGCATATCATTTCAAAATAAATATATTCAAATTACTATTGTTATTAACATTTGCTGTTGTGGGAATTCCTTTAATCTTTAAAATTCCTTTAAGACATGGAATCAACTTTCTTTATTTACATTTTTGTTTTAAGATAGTGAATACAGTTAGTTAGTTTTTCCCCTATTATATCCTTTCATGTGTATCCACTAATTAAATAGCCAATTGAAAGTTTTTACTAATCATTAAATATTACATTAAGCCAAATAAACTACCTACAGACATCAGTCCAAAGAAAAAGGAACTAGTTTTAAAACGTGGTGTACCTTTTCTCATTGTAAACACAACTCTTTTCTAGATAGTATATTCATGTTGCCACATTCAGAGAATTTGAGAAGTAGAAAAGAGAAAACAGGCTTCCGCCTGACCTACAAACATGAAACCTTAAAAAAAAAAAGTTCTGTTTTTCTGCCATTAAATGAATATTAAGTTAATCTAATCTAAGACTTATTTTTTTAGTTAAGGTTTGCAAATAAGTCTCTAAAAATGCAAATTATATAATTGGCTATTGGGTTTTTCCTGTCCTTTTCCTTCATCTCATTAATCTTGCAGGAAATATCACATATATCTTTCAGAGCATTGAATTTAAGTGGAGATGTTCCCAAATAAAGAAAACAAAACTTTACATAAGGATTTAATATGATTGTTATGGAGAAAATTCGGGAGAAGATTGAGGAATCAAGGCTTCTGTTTTGTTATTTTCACTACATAATTGTCAAACTTGAAACTTTGACTCTCATTATTATGTAGTATTTTAAAAGTTAAAAGCATGCAAAGGTGCAGTTCTATAAAATTCTACAGGTTAAAAAAATACAGAAAAATACAACATATTTATAGATTAAGATCCAAAAATCCCAATTGGCCCAGTTAGTCTACTTAGTTTCTTTTTGTAAGATATATATATATATGAACACAAGAAGACAAATGAGGACATTATGATGAGATATTTGACCTATATCAGGAAATATAAATAAAAATAAGGTCAATGACCTAAATATTTGTCAATAAGTTCTGTTTAAAAACTTAGATTTGTAATGCAGCTCATGATTCTTTGGTTAGTCATTTAATTACCCTTGCAATCAGCTTAACTATATCAAGTAATGTCAACATCAGCACATAGTAGCAAGTAGCTAAGGAAGATCTTGTCCAGGGTAACTGAACCTTCTGGATAGCAGAGACATTACAGTGGGATTTAGGAAAGATTAAACTCTTTGAACTCTGCCAAAAGCAATAATTAAAATGAATGGAATCTGCTTATATAAACAGCTGTCATCCCTTCTTCAACAAAGAAGTTTGCCTTTTACCAGTGTCAAAAAGGCTAATCTTCTAAGAGGGCTGAGTTTTTACCATTTCCTTATTTATTTTTTTTTAAGGGAAGATTCCTGAAACAACAATCAAAAGAAACTATGAACACTGAGGATGTGTCCAGCGGCAGCATTGTGATCTAGCTACACCCCAAACTCAGGGAAATTTCAGTAAGAACCTGTTCAGTACTTCTTCTGGTTTTTATCTGTTTCAGTATCTAATCATGATGAGGATTTATCATCTTCCCCTAGCATTTTCACATCAATCTTCAGGTTTTAGAAGAAAAGTTAAGAGGCTCCAATCTTTAAACAGCCAGTCTCTCATTTTTATCTAAATATCTAAATAATGAAAGGGTCAAAGGAATTTATCCTTGTTGCTGGTCTTTGAGGTCCGATACTCCCTTTCTACTTAAATGGTCATTTTTAGAAACATTATCCTACAAACCGAACATCTAAAAATCACAAAAAGTTCTATTTCAGATGTCATGATGCCTATAAGTTGTAAAATACAGACTCTAAATGTTAGGTGAGAGGAGAGAAAAAATATTTAATGTGAAAATAGATTATTGAGTGATGGGGAAGAATTGAGTACAAATTATCTTGTTATCATGCTGATATACTGTATTTATTTCATCATGAAGAACACTGTGAGTAGTAGAAGGAAACTGGGGTTCAGAGAAGCTTTCTGTTTTTTTTTTTTTTTTTTTTTTTGAGAAGCAAGACCAGTGAATTGAGAAGTCATGATAGATTCTGAGTCTTGTAAATTCTAGGACAGTGTTTTATCTCATTTTTCTAAGAATGTCTTAAAAATCATGAACAGGTAATAAAGCAATTATACAGAAAGTAATACAAATAAACCTTACAAATATAAAGACATATTTGACTTTAGTATGACAAAAAAAATCATGGAAGTATCATTTATCACCCATCAGACCAACAAAATAACAAAAGTATAACAACATATTCTGTGAGTAAGCACATAGGGAAATGCACTTTCATGCACTGTTGGCAAGATTATAATATGGTACAATCCCTGTGAAAGAGCATTTGTCAACACAATAAAGAGTGGGGGTCAGGGAAGAATAGAAGTACTTTGGATTAGACAAAGGGGAAATGAGGGAAATAGAAGGGGAATGGGAATAGGAAAGATAGTAGAATGAATTGGACGTTGTTACCCTATGTGCATATATGATTACACAACCAATGTAATTCGACATCATGTACAATCAGAAGAATGAGAAGCTATACTCCATAAATGTATAATATGTCAAAATACATTCTACTATCATGTATAACCAATAAGAACAAATAAAAAAAGAACATTTGTCAAATCTAACCAAAGTACAGATGCTTTTACACGTTATAAAACAGCAATCCTGTGTCTAGGAATCTAACTTATAAATAAATATACAGGTGCAAAATGACTTATAAACAAAGGTGTTCATTTTGCTCTTATGTTATTAGCAAAAAGTAGAAGTGATGAAGTTTTAACACTGTAGAGTGGCCTCAATTAATTTTGGTTTCATCCACACATCTCTGTGCACTGGCATGGAGAGATCTTTGGCATTTATTAGTGAAATGCCATATATAGCATAGTAGATACAGAATACTATCTTTTATACAAGAAATAGGGAAATGTGTGTGTTACAAGAAGAACTTCAGATAGGTAAACAAAAAGAAGAATTAGAGGTTGATGAGCTGATCCAGATTTTAGATAGCAGGAAGCCATTCTGTGCTTAGAGGGACAAAAAGTAATAATTTGATCCTGAAACGTGGAAGACCAGATCACTGGTGGCAGCTGCAACCAAAGTGGGCCTGTCCTGGATAACTAGAACCACAGAAAAGCACTATATCCAGAAACATCTCCCAAAGCAGACAGAAAAGGGTCAAAATACTGTGACTTCTTTTTTCCTCCCACCTCCAATCCCACTAGGGTCACTATCTTCTCTTCCTTAAGCTAGGGCAATTAGACTCAAGACAAGAACAGTAACAGGTAATAAATGTTATTAAGTTTATACGAAAGATCAAGACTTTCAGTATTAGGAGGAAGAAATGTACAATTTTAAAATCAAAGTCATTATATAAAATTGTTATTATTAACATTGAATTTAAAACCTGAAAACAAGATTAAAAAAATACAAAATTAATGAAATCAAAATTAATCGAGGCCTCTCTACAGTGTTAAAACTTCATCACTTATACTTTTTGCTATCCAAGTAGCCTAGATGAAATTTCACCTCAATGTCCATAAAACACATAGACTAACATTTTGGTTTCTAGTATTATTCTCTAGTAAAAGGAAGAACTAGTTTATCTGTAATGGGACAGTCTGAGACTGGCACAATTTGAGCCCTGGATAGTTTTTGAAATCTAATGGAATCATCTTAAAAGCAGACAATAGCCTCAGGCCACCCACTAGCCAATGTTTCAACATATTGACATTGAAAAGAATAATTCTTCTACTTGATTTAAAACTGATTTTATAAAAATTCTTCAATGATCACTCAAACTAAAGAACAAGTTCAAAAAAATGCATGTTATCATTTGAGTTAATATTAAGCCAAATCTTGTCTTAGAGAATAAATAATTTAAAAATTAGGTATTTATTTTTTAATTCTCAACAGGAAACTCATTTTCCTTGTATCCAATTATACATCCTAAGAGAAGAACACCAGATAATTACTGTGAAAGGAATGTTCAATTAGAGAAACCACACTTTTGCAATAACTAATTCAAGTATTCTCATTTACTGTTAATCAGATAGCTATCAAAAGAGAATTGAATCTCGGAACAATGCTATAGTTGCACTACATAGATTGCTTTTTGATAAGGGGGAAATAGAACAGGACAAGGGAGGGCTCAGACTGTGACCACACAATTCAGTGGCCATTCTCAGCAGCTGTAATGGTAGACAGCAGATCATCTCCACCTCTCATTGTGCTTCAGGTCAACAAACATCAGGCATGAAGCATTCAAGCCCAGGATGGCTAATTTGATTACCACGATTTTAGATTCCAATTTGTAAGAAAGTTGAAGTTTATATTTCATAAACATTAAAAAGATATCAGATACAGAGATCTGCTTTCTCCAATGACATAAAAATAATCTAGATTGTTCTAGATTAAATGCAACTTAAAGGACACAATCAGATGCAATGCACAATTCCAGTTGAATCTGTATTTTTGACAAAGTAGGGGAAAATTGGAGAAATATCATTTTCTACTTATTTTATTTTTTAAAATAAAGTTAAGAAACTATTCATTTTTCTGGGTGCAAAATGGTTTTTAAGCTATGTAGCAAAACATTTGTTTCTAATAGATGAATACTGAAGTAACTAGGTATATAATGTAATGCCTAAAATCCTTTAAAAATTCTTCTGCATAAAAATAATTTTAAAGAGAATTAACATTATCCTTCATGATCTAACTCTAGCATATTTCTTCAATTTCATCTAGTAATATGGTAAAATAATAAATATCAACTATATCTTTACTTCTATGTTTAATAGAGCTCTCTTTGAAACCTTCTGTATAAGCAAACTTATTTTACCATGTGATAAATATCTTATTCCAGAGCAAGGATTGTTTTTAAGCTGAAGTTCTTAAATGGACCTTGAGGTACTTGATGGTATGGTTATGGGAAGATGTATTTATTTTGGAAGAGTTTTTATGGCTTTCATCAGGTTTTCAGAGAGACATGTAACTCAAATGTATTAGGAATAACAAGAGTTTGCCAATTTTATTTGTATAACTCACTGAACTGAAGCCTTTAAAAGAACCATGCTTAACAAGTCTATGTGTCGTTAAAATAATTGAATTGAATAATATAGCCTATGTAAAGCTCATGGTTCCCTTGTTGACGTTGGTCTTCTCCACTGCATTCTGAGGATTAAGTAACTCCTGAGGATTATTCTTTCCTATATGTGATAAACTATGTCAAGAGTCTTTGAGAGTTTAGAAAACAAGGGTCATTTAATCCTAAACCATTATCTATATCATGTATCTGGCATGAAAGTCTCAATATTTACTTGATTTTGGATTAAGGTAAACCTTCTTGGATATGCTGAAGACTGGGCAGCCAAACATGGTTTCTGTACAGACAGGACTAGTGTTAAGATAGGGAGGAAAGAGGCCAGGCATGGTAGTGCACACTTGAAATCCTAGTGACTTGGGAGGTTGAGGTAGAACTGCATGTTTGAGGCCACCCTTAGCCATTTAGTAAGAACCTGTCTCCAAAGAAAAAATAACAAGGGCTCGGGATGTAGGTCAATGGTAGAGTTCCTCTGGGTTCAATCCCTAGTAAAACAAAACAAATGGGGGGGGGTGTGAGAAAGAGACAGAGAGAGACAGAGAGAGAGAGAGAGAGAGAGAGAGAGAGACAGAGAGAGAGAGAGAGAGAGAGATATGTTGGTGGTGGCAGGGAAGAACGAAAGAGAAACATGTAGGACTGGCCTCCTGGGTATCCAACCTAATAAGCTGCAAGGAATCCCATGCTTAAAAGGTTTTTTTTTTTTTTTTTTTTTTTTTGCAAATTTATTTTGTTTTTATTTTATTTTTTTATTAGCTGTTCAAGACAATACAATTATCTTGACATATCATACATTTGATTCAAATAGGGTATGAATTCTCATTTAAAAGGGTTTGGCACATGATTTAATGATTGGTTTCACTGTTTTGAAATTCTGAATCATTTTTTTTTATTGATTGTTCAAAACATTACAAAGCTCTTGACATATCATATTTCATACATTAGATTCAAGTGGGTTATGAACTCCCATTTTTACCCCAAATACAGATTGCAGAATCACATCGGTTACACATCCACATTTTTACATAATGCCATATTAGTAACTGTTGTATTCTGCTACCTTTCCTATCCTCTACTATCCCCCCTCCCCTCTCTTCCCATCTTCTCTCTCTACCCCATCTGCTGTAATTCATTTATCTCGTTTATTTTCCCATTCCCCTCACAACCTCTTATATGTAATTTTGTATAACAATAAGGGTCTCCTTCCATTTCCATGCAATCTGAATCATTTTTTAATAAGAGACATCCCTGTTTTAATGTTGCACTGGGTTCCACATATTATGTAGTCTACCCTGCATATGTGGCTTGGCTCCAGGCTTATCTGTGTCATTGGCTATAGTTGTGTTCAACTTGGTTCTTGCACAGCTATTACCACCCCCGGTTTCCTTCCTGAGATAACGGTTGAGGTTGGACTGCTGGTTACTGCAAAAGCACAAAAGCCATGAACGAACATGTGCTGGGATTGGGGAATATAGAGGTAGGATAGGGAGGAAGACCTAAATTGAGTAGGAAATCTATCTAAATGATAAATTATTAATATTGCAGTAATATTGTTTAATTCATCTCAATTTCACTGATTATCCTCCTGTAAATCTACAGTGATTCTCATCCTTCTAGTGCCTCTGGCATCCATATGTTAGAAGGGAACAAATCTGTTAGGGAAAATCTGCTCAGGGCTCCCTTATGAACTGTAAGTGATAATGAATGATGCTGAATTTGGCATTTCAGATATTTTCTATAAAAATTTAAAAGTGTTATTTTTCAAAATATTATGGAAAACCACTAGTGGCAACATTTTAATAAGGCAACACTCAAATGTGTATGCCAGAAATGTTATTTTTTTCTTTTGCTACAAATTTGCAGCTTGCTAGGGCTGCTGTGTGGACTTGTGCAGTGAGTAGCAAGCTCAGGGGAGCTCAGAGTATCAGGATATCTGTGGAGGTTCACTGGCCTCTTATCTGATCCTAGCTTCTTTGTGAGGAGTTCTACTGAGTTTTGCACCAGAGGAAGTATTCACAATTAGGGGAATAATCTCCCCCCACCAAAGGTGGTCAAAGAGTAGCAACATAGTAGCAGTAATTATTATTATTACAATGCTCATAATGATTATCATGTTGGAGGCCCTGTGCTAAACATCATAGGCCTCATTTGATTCATTGTTCCAGCAACCTAAGGAGTAGTAACTACTTATGAAAGAGAACTGAGACTCAGAAAAGTGCATTGCCCAAGGTTGTGTACCTAGTAAACAACGAAACAGAAATTTGAATCCTTGCCAGAGAATGTAGAGACCATGACCTCAAGCACTGGGGTACCCCTTCTCCACCAGAGATACCATTTGATTTTCCATCATTAAGAATGGGAAGTTGGTTATGTCATTTTTGAAGACTGAGCAAACAAAACTAACAAAAGAAAAGCGATTTTACTCTGGTAGTATTTAACTATATTCTAAACAGCAACCATTGCTTTTATGTATGTTAATTTAGCTTTGAAAACTCAGTTGGTAGTCATTCACCAAGTGGGATTTCAGAGGATCATAAATCATAGACCCCTGCTGTTGGGTGTCATGAAAAAAGGGACGAATTGAGGAAGTACACACAGATAAAACTGGGAAATAGACTCTCTTTCTGAGAAAATTATTTGAAGCATCATCACCCTGATTTCAACTGTTTACATATGTATGAAACTTAAAATATGATATTTAATAAAAACCCAAACATCTGTTTTGTTCTGTGCTTCATTACCTGGTTGTTTTACATGAATGGCTGATTTAAGAAAGCACTGAAATTCTGATACTAAAAATCACTCAAACAAACAATTTTGAAAGGAACAATAAAAGATAATAAAGTACTACATAATTAAAAGAATGCCTAATCATTTTTCAAATGCAATTTGAAATTCTCTAAACAAGATTCTCTTTCAAAGCTTGTTTTATGCAGAGAGAGAGAGAGAGAGAGAGAGAGAGAGAGAGAGAGAGAATATGAGATAAAATTTTAAGGAAATTCCCTAGGAGGAAGTTTTGATTTCAGAATTTTGTTGTAATTGCAGGGTATACTTGGTAAGTAAAGATGGGAGTTTGAAGTTGCTATAGTTTTCTACCTCTTTGTTCAATTACTACCTGCTAGGAAAAAAAAAACAAAAACAAAAACATCAAACCTGAATATCGATGACAGAACAGATTTTGTTTCTTTTATTTCCAGAGGTACCTCCAAATACATGCTTCTAAAAATTGCCAGAGGAAAAGACTATGGGTTTCCTGGTAGATATTACCAGAGTGAGCAAATTTCATAACTTTTCAGGTAATGGAGAAAAAATTTGCAATAGAAGAATTCCTAAAAAGACATTCTCAAGAAGAATAAGAATGATGTCAGTAGAATCTCAAATCACCAGAGAAAAATATGAATAAAGCATTGTGTTATTGATCAGGTTCTCAAAAAAAAATTACAAATGATCTTTGTATACTGTGCAAAATGTATAAAGTGTAAAAGTGTTTTGTGCGTTAAAGGAAGGCAAATATTGGAAGTAACTAATTAAATTTAACTCATTTATGATTGACATATTAATGTACTATAAAAGTGTCACTTCCCATTTTCATATCTTACTTGATTTAGAAAGATTTTTGCAGAGATTCATGACAGGCATCTTGAGAATTCTTTTTTGTACACAATTAGAATCATTTCATGATTGTTAAGAAACCTGTCTAGGAATGTTTGTCTTGCTGCTCTGTCTTCCTTAAAAACCTCTTCCACGAGAATAGGCATCAGAGAAATTTCTTGACCTTCCATGAGTCTGATGTTGTGATGTCAGTCCAAATGGTATCTTGACTTTAATAAGTGTAAGTATCAGAGTCCATCATGTGGATATGGACATAAGTAGAACTGCTGTGGATAGAAGGGTGCATGGATTCACATTACACATTTTGATGCTGAAATACTTTAAAATTAGTTATATGACACTGGATACAAATTTAAGACAACTTGAAACATGGGTCTGATTAGATCATGTGATTGCCATCATCTTGATACTTTAAATTTTCCAAGACCTGTGATTTTCTCTGATTTTATGAAGAGCCAGAGAACATGAAGAAAAGAAAGTGTATGGGTCAGGGTCCCAGGACAGAAATTCCCAAAGGTAGAAGCGCTCCCCAGCATACGGGCAACACAGCTTGGCCGTGTTAACCTGATCATTCTTTCTGAAAATTAATTCTGTATTATCCATGGCTCATCCCTGGAGGCAGACCTTGGATTCAAGGTTATGTATTTCCTCTTGATCCTCATTAATTCTCAGCTTAAGAGGACAATCTTTACCAGTGCTCAAGCCACAAACCCCTTTCCTTTGCCTGACCTATCAAGGACCAGTTAATCACTGGATCCTTTACCCAGATGCCTTTCATCTTCATCCCATGATGAACACCTCTTTTTAAGCTTTAGAAATTTTTGCTGAACTATTTCAAACCTATCTAGTGCTTTCCTAATTTTTAATACATTCTCCCCCATCTTTACCAAGGTGAATTTTCTGAAGCCTAAGTTTTATCATCTCTTTCATAACTTCCTTTTGCTTTTGAATTCCTTAGTAAAAAAAAAAAATCTAGTAATTTCTATACCAGTTCAAACAGACAGGAGAAACCCTTGGTCCCAGCATAATGTTGCATTTCCTGTTTTCCTTCCATGTAATGCTGAGAACTGGGATTTCCTCATCTTCCCCTCACCCCTGGTCTTCCCTTCATACTTCAGACTCCCCCAAGACTCGGCTCAGGTATCACCTCCCCTGCAGTATCTGTCTCTGATTCAGGTGTTCTCTTTTCTCTATTCCCATAGTCCTTTGCTAATTGCTCAAATCTTGATTGTTTTTTTTTTATTTGTGTACACCTCTAAAAGTAAAGAAACTAGAAGTTTCTGGACTGTGTCTTGACTCCAGCTTTCTTGGAGCATACAACAAACCTGACACATACTTTCTGAATGAAGGTATAAATTTATGACTCCCACTGTTGATCCCCACTCCTGGTTTCTACATTCTATAGTAAGGACAAGGTGCAACAGGAAAATAGGGGGTAAAGGGAAGAAATCCTTTGCAACAAGCATCCTTAGGTATTATTTACATATTCTCTTTAGCACTGTCAACATCCTATGAGGTAAGTGTGATCCTGAAGGGCAGGACAAAGAAACATGTTCAGAGACGTGAAGTTATGCACCTGAGGTCACAGAACTGGGACTTGAACCCTGATTTATATGTCTCAAAATCCCACCTGTTTCTCTACACTATTCTGCTGAAATACTTTTTTTTTCCAATGGACAGAAAAACACATTTTACAAATATGGCTGAAGCTATTAGAAACAGTCTTTTCTCACTAAACAATGTGTAAATAAAGCCTTTTTGCAAGATTGTTTGAATGATGGTTGTCATGAGATAATCAGAGAGACATGGGAAATGATGTAATCATGGTGACATTTGTAGTTGCACTGAGTGAGATTAGAAAGGCAACACCAAATGGTGGAGCAGAGGGAGAGCTAATGAAACACTCCTACATTGCTGACAGGAACATAAATTGGTGCAAATTTTTGAAAATGTATTTGCCAATATCTACTAAACCTGAACATATTCCTACCTTTTATTAGGAATTCTCCTCCTAGATTTATGCCCAACAGAAATCTATATGTGACCAAAAGATGTGTACAAAAAGTTCTTATGAGCAGCACTAGTAATGGCCAAAAGCTAGAAAACAAGTCTAATTTCCATCAAGAACAGAATGGGTAAATAAATAATATACATTCTTCCAATGAAATATCACACTACAATATGAAGTAATAAACTTCTGCTGTATGCATAAGCATAGGCAAGTGCTTAAAAATAGGATTGCTAGATAAAATACAGGCTGCTCAGCTCAATATTTTATGGCATATACCTATCTGTTTATTACACATTGAAATTTAACTGGGTGTCCTATATTTTTATTTCCTCTGTCTGGCTGCCCTACTTACACTGTTGAGTAAAAGAAGCAAGACACACAAGAGCATATACAAAAACAGCATTTTGGTGCTGTGAGCCTGACTGGTGGTTATTTTTGGAGAGGGGATAGTGATTGGAGGAGACGCTAGGGTGATTTGCAAATGGGTAATGCTCTATTTCTTGACCCGGGTGGTGGTTACTTGTATTCACACTGTAAAAAAAATGGAACTGCACACTTGGATTTCTTTACATTGTTTACCTTTTGTAGTATATATTATACTAGTTTGTTTTTTGGTGTGATTATCATATTTGTGTTCCACAGAAAAGAAAGAAAGAAAATCACTCTAGATGTAGTGTAAGCATGAATTTAAAAAGAGCCAAGCTGATGTTAAGAATCTGATGTACTAATGTGGGGGTGGAAATGATAAGGGTTTGAAACTAGGGCATAAAGGGCCAAATATAGTATTAATATAGTGTTATTGACAAGCATTCTTTTTCATTGGTTGCATAATAGTAATAACAAAGGAGTCTGAGAATATTTCCAAGTATTTGGTAGGGAACAGTGGATGGTGGTGGTCAGGGTCTCCATTTAAGACTGAACACTTTGTGCACTGCACAATTCTGAAGGGCTACATTCAAATCTTGAACCTTTATATTACTTAAAATGTCTGGTGGATTATATTAAAGTGTTTATTTCAACAAAATCTATATTAAAAGTTTTTTTTTCCTGAGAGAGAAGTAAATAGAGTAAAAGTAAAAGAGAAGTAAAGTAGAAAAGATATATTTGTTTAATTTCCACACATATTCCATTTGGTTACTGACAGTCCTCCTGAGGACTAGCTTGACATCTAGAATAAAAAAACAGAAGAGGGATACATTTGCATCAGTGAGTGAGGAGGAGCTAAAGAACAATTACCTCAGTTTTCAACTATTTACCTGAAGTTTATGGAATATTCAAATAGAAATGTGCAGTAGAAAACTGAATAAATGAGTATGAGTTGATGGAGTTTGATCTTAGCTGACGATATCAGTTTGGAATTTGTCGGTGTGTGAGTTAATTGACACTCTCACCAAGAATTAGCAAGTAAAAAGGAAAGAGAACCAGGGAAAAATCTGTCATGTAGAGGAAGAAATATGAAGACAAGAGGTGGTGCAGTTAAACAGTTATGAGATGACAACTAGGAAATAATGAAGGCAAACAATAGAAGAGGGATTGAAAATGCTCTCTGGCCGTGGCAAGTAAAAATATCTTAGAGCAATTTCGGAGATGTGGGAAAGAAACAATTGAACAGGTTGAAAAACAGTAGGAGATAGAAAAGTGAAATGTCTTTTTTTTTTTTCTAGGACTTTAGGAATGAACTGAAAGGAAAAAAATAGAATAATAGAGAGCTCAACAAATGTAGTCATTTTAAGATGGGAGAAAATTAAATATGCTTACATATTGAGTAGAACCAGTTACTGAAAGTTTTGAAAAGAGAGAATTAGAGAGCTGGATCAAGATTGTGAGAGAAATGGAAATATCTGGAGCCCCAAACATAAGTAAAAAGAATCCCTCTGATTATGAGATCGAATGCTTCATCTTCTGATATTTCTTCTAAGGCAAACACATTTGATAATTTGTATGGTTTAAAACAAGAAAAATTGAAAGATTTCATTCCTACAATCTCTATTATCTCTGTGAAATTGTGCAGAAGGTCATGTGCTAGGAGTGGGAAATACAACAGAAAATGACTGGGTAGTGAATTTGGGTGGTAAAACAGTAGAGATGCTATGGAGAGAAGTAGGAGACTTAACAGAGCAAAATAAAAACTGCTGAGGAACATTGGCAAACATCTAATGTTGGAGGTCACCTATTTTCATGAGGACCAAACTCCAAAATGGCATCTATGTTTTTAAATGCTTAGCAGCTCTAAAGATAAGAAAGTCTGTTGTGATTCAGTGTATACATGGCACAATTTGGAGAAGGGGGAATGCATCATCTTTAAGAGAATGATCAAAAAGAAGCCCATTAGAAACAAATGGAGGTGAAATCAGTAAGAACCTTTTGGGCCTATAGAAGGGGTCATGGAGGGGGACTGGGGAACAAGATGTGATCAGAGGAAGCACCTTGGGAGTAAGTTATATGAGAGCTCAGAAAGCAAAGGGTGCTTGGTCAAAGTGTCAGTTCATGTAGTCATAGATGATGGAGACAGAACTTTTCTATGTCTTGTGTTCCAAGCCAATGGCCCTGAGAATTATTGTCGAAGTGAGGAAAACAATTCAGAATGAATCACACACATTTCCAGTGAGGAAATGATAATCCTCAGGATGTTTAGACTTCTCAAAATGATGGTTGCAGCTGTGGTAGAGAGGAAGATTATGACTGAATTGTTAGAGTCTGATAAATGCTCAAAATAACAATATCGGGACAGAATGAAGAACACAATTCACACAGTAGGTGGACTAATGGATGGATGGAGGGAGGGTGTGTGTGTGTGTGTGTGTGTGTGTGTGTATCAAAGAGGGTGGCACAGAAAAGTTGAAAGGGCAGAGCCTGGAATCCATGCTTTGGAGCAAGGAGAACAAGGTTCTTTGAGCATTTTAGGAGAGAAGATTTATTTCAAGAGAGTTAACAAAGAATGTATTACCTTCTAGGAGGAATCAGACTTCAGAGAAGGCTAAATCAACTGGAAAGAGTATTCTGCAGAGAGATGAGTAGAACAGAGAGGTGGATAGCACAGATCTTGGAACGAGGGCTTACAAAATCTTGTAATTGAGGGATATTTGCAATGTGAAGATATGTCCTGGAAAGAGTGTAAAACAGTAATGGCAGAGCATAAGAGAAAGTAGATTGAAGGAGACATCTCCTCCCAAATGCCTGGTAGCCTTTGACCATCATATCCCACTGAGACCTGGTGTTATTCAAGGGATGAGAAGATATGGTCCGTAGGACACCAGGTTCTGGAATGTTCTGATGTCTAACTATGGTTGATGGCTCCTAATGGAAGAACCAGAATTAACGCAGCTGTTCATAATGGTTTAGGACTCCAACATCCTCCCTTCTATATCTATAGTCATGAAAAATTAAGACTGATGTTCAAAACGATACCCTAAAACTAGAGAAAAATCCTCAGTGATCAAAGAAAAATTCAGTAATATTCTCTAACAGCAAACATTCGTGGATCATGTTTTGGGTACTCTAGGAATTCGGTGGTAGACATTATTTCATCCCCAAAGAGATGTCTAGCAGAAGATATACAAAATACTTCCCTATATTTGTTAAATAGAAAAGTAGAAAAAAGATTATTTTTAAAATTGGTTTTCAAAAGTAAATCTCAAAATAAAATATTTGGTAATCATTGGATATTCAGAAAATTCATCTAGTTAAAAAGACCATTCTATTTAAGAAGCTCAACTATATATGATATTTCTCTTTTTAAGATATCTTTATTTATTTTTATGTGGAACTGATGATTGAACCCAGTGCCTCACATGTATGAGGCAAGTGCTCTACTGCTGAGCTATATAACCCAGCCCCTATACATGATATTTCTTCATGGTAAAAATAAAAATATGTGAGAGGATAAAAATTTGAATAAACTTTGATATGCCAAGGAAGGGAATCACCTCTGTTACAATAGCTATTGGTATTATAATAGAATCTGCCACAATATCATCAAGAAAAACTGGTGAATGTTTTCTTGAACTCATGGGAATCAGAGGCTGGAAGACAAAGCTCCCTGAGAGTTTAGAAGATGATTTTAAAAATGAATGTGGCATAAAATTTTCCCCCCAGTAGTCACTCTCTCATTCTCAGGACAGAGCACTTCGAAAATTTTCCACTGATGTGGTAGAATGCCTGCCATAAAGGTGCTCAGAATGAAATGAGCTGTAGGGGTTCTTCCACAAAGGTTTTGCCTCTTTTTTGTACACATTCACATATACACATGCACAAACACAAGCTCACTCACATATTCATGAACTAAAAATTTCTTCAATCATTCCTGATTAATATCACCTAAACCATATGTTACATAATTGGGAGACTTGTTTGGAAAAATAGTTGTCTGAAGGCCAACCTAATAGCTACAAATCAACATTGACACGAGTAGCTGTGAGTCCCAGGGAGGAGGGAGGATGGAATTTATAAAGTTGGTGTAAGTGTATTTAAGGTCACTAAAATGTTTATCACTAATTCTGAAGAGAATTACTTTCCACTGAGTATATTTTCAAATCCAGTTTGCCTAAACTTTGCACCTATCACCAATGCATCAACTTTAAAATATTAGTCCTAAAAAGAACTTCCAAAATATTTTGTGCACGCACACACTCTCTATCTCTCTCGACATATTAAGAAAGTGAAGACTAGAAAAGTTTAGCAACATAGAAAGATCAGGTTATGACATGAGTTAGAACTGACTTAGTGTATGAGAAAATTTCAATGTAAAAATAAGAATTACTTTGGTGTTAATAAAAAAAAAACAAGGTTGTTTATAGTATCTTGAAAAGAAGTGGATAAATATACAAGGAAAATTGGTGACTGGGCTTGAAATGGCTTCTTTATTTGTGCCACAAAATCTCCATTGAAATGCTGTGACATGAGAGTGTGTTGGTTCTGTTTGACCAAGTGTTTGACCCAAATCACCCTTTGCTTCAATCCTTTGTGCTGAAAAGATTTTCTTCCACAGGCTAGGACACTTTCCAGCATTCAAAAGAAAAATATGTTGTATCCAAACAAACCATTTCCTTATGTGTGAAGCTGGAAACTTTATTCTTTTTGTGCCCTGTGTGCACTTTTCATAATTTTTCTCATTTTGTATTTGCTTTCTCATCCCAAACAATGCACAGATAATGCCCTGGGGTCCCCATCTAGATGGAACTTTTCTATGTGAGCCCACGCTCTACAAGGGCATCATGAATCTAGCTGCTGCACATTGCAATGAAGAGTGTATCAGAAGAAAAATTCCTGGGAGTGGGAATCCATGAGTACAATACTTGGCCCAAATGCTTGATGTTTCTTGTGTAGTCAGGTCTTGCACTCAGCAATTCGAACACAGTGTTGGATTAATCTCTCCTTCTTCAATTCAAGGCACGTGCAGTATTTGGGTTGTATGGCTTTTTAATTAAATTTGTGTGTGTGTGTGTGTGTGTGTGTTTAATTTTTGAGGTATCGGCTAGAGAGAACTCAATAAAATTAATTAATGCTAAGGTTTTTATAATAATTAAATTATTTAGTATTTAGCCACTCTGGGATAATTTGCAACTCAGAAGTTCATCTGTGAAAGGCAAATATTTAATTTGAAGAAATAAATCCACTATATAGAATTTTGGGCACCATGGCAGCCAGAAGGGTTGTTATTGAAAAAAAGGAAGATTTTACAACCAGCTTTGACTTTGGCAATCCTCGGGGTGATCATTCCAAATGGTAGTTAATATTCACCAACAGTTTAATCCACTTATTTATTCCCACCCTTATCATTGAAGGAATTAACAACATTTAAAAATATATAAAATATTGTTTAAAATATATGATTGAGAAGTGAGGGGGAAAATGGGACATAATGAAGTCAAGAGTAAGATAGAAATGAAAGCAATAATTCTGAGTGGTATGATTTCTTAAATTTACTCATTCATTTCCTCACAAAGAATAAGTACCCACCATTGTTCTGGCATCCATTTGCGTGGCTATTTGGTAGCATAGTCCTCCTATTGGCTGTTTACTTGAAATATCTATTCTAATTGATTTGTGGTTACAAGGTTTTGCCTTATGATCAATTAAATATTCTGAATATTATTCCCTAGCATTGGGACTATAACAGAAAGCAAGCACAGATTCCCCTTATAGGGTTCTGGTCTTTCACAGACAGACCTGTATACACGCAACTACAATAGAGTATGGCAACATCAAAATCATGGATTAAAAAAAAAATAAAACTAAAATAAAAATAGCAAGAAAATAACTAAGCAAAACAGTATGAAGTAGAAAGTCGTGCACAAACCATGTCATCAAGACCGTCTTTCATTTACAAGAAAGTTTGAACTTGATCCTTACTGTGTTTTAAATAGGAAAATGAATCCTATAGAATGTTAGAAAGGTAAATGGCTGAAGCTTAAAGCATCTCCTGCTGCCCCCACCTGGTCAATTTCCACTAGTCAAGTCCTTCTTCAGAAATCCTCTGTGTACCAAGGCCAGTTCAAAGCAGTAGTTAATGGAGTTGGAGTGCTTGGATTCAAATCCTGCTTAACAACCAGTAGCTCTCTGACTAAAGGTAAGAAATTGAAACTTCTCTGTGCCTCAGTTTCCACATCTGTAAAATGGGGATAAGAACCTACCTTGTGAGTGGTTGGAAGGAATAAAAGGGTAATACATGTAAGTGATACAAATAAATACTTAGAACCTTGCCTAGCACATATTAACACTCTCTGGATGCTTTACATACAACCTTTCTCACCCTTATGACAACCCTGTAAGGAACAGATTATCGTCACTGCATTACAAAATTCATAATCTTTCAAGATACCTTTCACAGTGTCAGACAACAAAACCAAGTCTTAGATTTAATTTTTTTTTGCAATTTTTTTCTCTATTACTCTATGTTCTGATTGTGTTTGATAATCAACAATTTTAACTCTCCTTTTTATTTTATTTTATTTTTTTGTTGTTGTCAGCAGGAACTTGAAACTTTCAGTGACTAAACTGTGGTTTTTGTTAACTTTCTGGACTAAGTTTTAACATGTCATTTCCCAAGAGATGAGGCCTTCTTTTTTTTTTTTTTTCGTTGAAAAATTAAAAGATGTGAGCTTCTCCTACGTATTTCAAGCAAGGGACATAAGATGAGCTCTGTGCAGGATGCTGTAGAGTATTTCAGGCCACTAAAGTAGAAGGAAGTGCTGCTGAGACCCACCAGTATTTTGCCCTTCTCTGACCTGAAGTTTTATGCAACTTCTGCAGAAGGGAAGGAAAACCATGACCTGGTTGAGCTAAAACTTGCCAAACTCCAAATGACTTTGAAATAAATATTTCAGCAGACAGAATTGGAGATTATTTGTCTATGAAACTTGGAAAACATCTATGGGAAAGGGACTAGTGAAGTTCCCATATTTTCCTGTATTTTTCCTAGGTGAAAACAGAGCTGTGGACAGGTGTCAGATCCTTCCCCAAATGGGAGTCGGTGTGCATAAGTTACCGTGGTTGGACATGAAGAGGTTATAGACACTTTATGGAGCATTTTAGGAAACAGAAAATGTAATTTCATGACCTTCATTTCCCCTGTGACAAGCAGCACAGGCACAGTCACCTGTGCTTAGAGATTGCTTCCTTAGAGCATCCCAAACCAACCAGTGCCCCACATAAAATCATAGCACCTCAGAAATCCTTCCAAACTTCCTCCAGTGAAAAGCCAGAGCGTCCATTCTGTTTTCCTTTCTGTGTTTTAGGTCCTCTGGCCCTGTCAGTTTTCACCTTTCTGATTAGTCTTTTTGATTTGAAGCTTCTCTTCTCTCTTTATCTACTTTGCCTTTGGGGGGAGGGCTTGTTTCTTGGACTCTATTTTCTTTCCTTCTTCCCTTTTCTTTTTTGAGGTGCACTGGGGGACAACTGAATTCAGAACCAAAAGTTAGCCGCATTGCTCTTCCACTGTCCAGCCCAGGGTCATGGAGCTTGGGGTCCAATTCAGTGCACTTGACCCAGATTTATGATGCATGAGAAACCTCAGGCTCACTTTTGGGTGCCAGTCATTACTCTTTGACAACCTCTGAGGCCCCTGAAATCTAGTCATGGTTCCTGTTGTAGTGACTGCTACCACTATCTCAGTTTCCGCTTCCTCTTTTCTAAAGTCCATCGTAAGTCTTTCTCCTGTATTGACTGTTTGCCTAACTTGACCCCATGAATCAGGTACAGTCTGGTTCCCTGAAGAGGATCAGAGAGCAATAGTCCATGTTTTAGGAGATTCGGACCCATATTCTTTGCATTTTTTAGCACACACTGGAGCTATAAAATAAAAAGGCAGTGTAGTGTGTGTAATCTAAATACTTAAGCTCTGGAGGCAGATGTTCTATTTCAAGGTCTCACTCTTCCACTGAGACCTTGAACATATTACTTTTTAAAAGTCATTAGGGTTTTGTAAATTAAAATATTTATTGAAGCGTAATATAAAGACATGTAATATTTGATGAAATTTCTGGGTGACTATTCCTAAACACCCAGATCAAGAAAGATACAGCACCACCCTAGGAGGTCCTCTCATGTCATTTTCTCCAGGCCTTACTCTGATAGGGAATCAACGCTCAAAGCACCACGCTATCACAATGCCATTTTGATTCTTATTTATATACTTGTTCTGGATTGGTCTACCATCTGCCTCTCTGAAAATGGAGCAAACTTCATTCTTTTACAAGGATCAAAAGCTTCTTCTTCTCCTTCCTCCTCCTTCTCCTCCTTCTCCTTCTCCTCCTCCTCCTCCTTTCCTGGCACTATTCCATGTTTTGAATCTGACTAGGAAAGGTAAAAAAGAGGAAAAGAAGTGAACATGAACACCAGGGATCCCTCTCAGAGAAACATTGGAAACTGTCAAAATTAATTTGATTGGCAGAACAAAGATGATGCATGGAGTTGGGACAAAGGAGATTTTACTAGTATGAAGTGAGGGGAAAGGGTCAGATGATGTTTCCCAAGCCAGAAACACTAAGTCCAAGTAGAAAAGTCCTAAGAACCATAGTCATGAAGTGGTCTGATACTGGACATGGGTAGAGAATCAGAGCATAGGAAACTTGGTGGGTCCCTCATATTGACTTATTATTTTAGCAATGGAGTTTATTCAGCATAGTACTCCTTTGGAGGGCTAGCTCCATACCTCCTTGAAGTTAATATCAATTTAGAGGTATAGATCAGTTTCTAATAGGCTGTCTAGAGACACCATACCTGGTAGACTTTTTTTTTTCATAAATCCTTTCCTGGGTTAGGATGCTAGTTTGATTAAAATTTGAGAAGCAACACAAGCTAATAGAAGTGTACAAACCTGCAGCAAACAAGCATCTAATAAAAGTTTTTTCCCTTAACTTTCTCTTGCATTAGTCTGAACTTCAGCATAGAAAAGTGAAGAGTGCTGGCATACCAAGAACCTAACATACTTGCATTTGAAACCTGCCTATGTACTATCTCCTCTGTGATCTTGAGCAAATTTTGCAACTTCTGAGTCTTAATTTCCTCTTTTATAAAATAACGTTCAGCGAGTTCAACATATTCACATTGTGAAGGATAATGAAATTATTCACCTTGAGTATCTTGCTCAGCACCTGGCAGAGATGAAAATCAGCATAACAGGTCTTATTAATAATTAGTTAACCAATCAACTCAATATTCTAATGTGGTGGCATTGACACTAATAGTCCTTTATGTAGAACTAATCATCATCATTATCATCATCATCATCACAGCAAATATCTGACACAACATGTTAGACACTGTTCAGAACATTGCTATTTCAGCTTCACAATTGTCCTTTGAATTTGTGATTATTATCATCTCAAATTCCAGATGAGAAAAGAGGGAACTTGCACAAGTCCTGCAGCAGTAAGGGGTGGAATGAGCTCTGAAATAAAAACGTTTGACTACAGACCTCACAATCTTAACCACATCTCTGCACACCATGTTGCTCTTCCATTTGTTCTATTTACAGAACCAATTTTAGAGCTTGTCCAATACATCTGTAGCTGTTTATTTAATAAATCATATACATCTGGTTTTGCAACGTTCTTGGGTTCAAGGCTATGAGTCCTGTGGGTTTGCCAAACACATGTGTATTGGATATGTGAGGAGGGTACTTGGGGTTAAATGGTTCACATTTAATGTCATTTCTATTTTCTTAAAACTTCATGCTTATTCCTTTGAATTTCCAAATAGTAACTGACATTTTAAACTGCCTGCCTAATGCAGTCTTTCATGAGATAGCATAGTCATTGAGCAGGTTCAGTGTTCAGAATTGTTTCAAATTCTTAATTCATTCTTAATTTCATGCTGATCAATTCAGAACCAATTAAAATTGTGGTTCATGATTGTTGCATCTCAATATTTAAAACAATGCTAATGGAGTTTTTGGTATATGAGTGGGAAGCTGGAGAGAGAGAATGTCCTCCATATGTATTTGTTAGTACATATTCAAATGTTAGGCTCATTACAAATAAAATAATTCTTATCATGTTTGTTATACTAACAAAATTTACTAGATTATGCTTTCCACATGCTTATCGTATGGTGTCTTTGCTCTCAATCTCCTTATGTTTGACATTAGCATTATTCAGTGCAACTTTCCATATGAATTTTCATATCTCTGGATCATTCCATTGCATGTGGCAATGCCTACAAGTCCCTGTTTTATTTATTTTTTAAAATTTGTTATTTTTAGAAATACATGAAAATAGAGTGCACTTTGATATACTATACATACATGGAATATAACTTTCCATTCTTGTGGTTGTACATGATGTGGAGTTACATTGATTGTGCATTCATAGGAACATAAGAAAATTATGTCTCATTTATTCCACTCTCTTTCCTACTCCTATTCTCCCTTCCTTCCCTTCATTCCCCTTTCTCTAATCCAATGAACTTCTATTCTTCCCTCGTCCCCACCTTATTATGTGTTAGCATCCTCATATCAAAGAGAAAATTTGACTTTTGGTATTTGGGGACTGGCCAATTTCCTTAACATGACAGTCTCCAATTCCATCCATTTATTGGCAAATGCCATGATTTCATTCTTCTTTTTAGGCCTCTTAATACTGACCTCTGTTGTCTTCTATATGCTGCAACTTCTGATTGTTGGAGCACTGATGGGTTCCAGGCTCCCTGTGAGCTGTAGAAAATAAAGAGTAATAAACCTTGGATCTTTCCCTTGGAATTTGTACAATAAAATTGGGATGTATGTATAGTCAAGGAAAGTATAGAGAAATCAGAGAAGCAAGCACAAAGTGAAAACATGGATCAGAGAAGAGGAAGCCCAACTCTAGGGAGGGAAAGTACAGTAAGGCTCCATAGAGGAGTTGGACTTTGAGCTGCTTACTAATGGATGCATAGAAAATTGCTATTTATACTAAGTAGATAAAAACATTCTAGGTAAATGAATGGGATAGCTTGGGCACATTCATAAAGGCATGTTTATGGACAAAAAAAGTTTCTTATTTCTTATGTGGGTAAAACAAGCTCCAAAATCTCAGACTAGAGAGGTACTTAAAACTTATAAAACTTTTTGTCTATGGAAAAATCATCAAATTATTTGTCAATTTACCCATGCATACTTGCATCCAGTCAAAATCATTTTTTTGAACATTTACTATGTGTCCATCTTTGTAACAGGGTCTGTAGATGATACCAAGCATGATAGTGATAGTGTTCAGTCTAAGCAGGGCAAGCGGGAGAAGTTAACCCTCTAAGGCTAGCATTTCCTGATATCAAAATCAGACAAAGACATTGCAAGAAAACTACAGACCATTATCCTTCATGAATATTAATGTCAAATGTCCTCACAAAAATACAAGAAAACTCTATTCAGCAGAAGAATATATTAAGAAGGTTTTCTTGGGTCACAAATTAATAGTAATAACTAAATGAGTGAAACCTCAAAATAACACAGTTCCTTATTTTGCAACTGAACTTCTTCTAATGGAACAAACTTATTGTTGATCTTTATGTTTGAATTCTTTTTTAAAACATAGAAATATGCTATCAAAGTTTCTGAACCCTCATAAAGAGTTGTGTTTATTAGGTATTCAACTGCATGAGGAAATTGATGTGAAAATCTTCTAAGTTTTAATGCATTGTCATTTTGATTAATTGTAATGAATACCCAATGAGTTTATTATACTTGGGGAGTTTGTTGTGAAGATGTGAAAATCCCCTGATTTACTCACCAAAGTATTGTGGCAAACTAGCCAGAAATTGTCTTTATTTTTCTGATTCTATGTAGGTTTTCACTAGCAAATGTTCAGGATTTATGTAATGGACAGCTCAGTTGCCTTCTCCCTCCTAATACCATTTCAGGCATGATGCTCCTAACACGACCTTTTGACATATTTGATAAGAGCCAATCAGATGACTTTTATTTGGTGACTCTGAACAGAGTAACAGATATGCAATACAGAGTAACAAACAATGTAAGGCATGAGAGATTTCTCTCAGTAAACATGGCTGAAACTGATAACCTAACTAGAACAGAGACCCTGCACCTAACAGAAGAAAAAGTAGATCCAGATCTCCACCATGTGGTCTTACTTCCTTAACAAGACTCCGAAAGTGCAGAAGTAAAATCAAGAATCAATAAAAGGGATGTAATGAAATGTAAAAGCTTCTTCACAACAAAGGAAATAATCAATAATGTGAAGAGAGAGCCTACAGAATGGGAGGAAACCTTTACCACGTGCACCTCAAATAGAGCATTAATCTCTAGGATATATAAAGAACTCAAAAAACTTAATACCAAAAATAAAAACCCACAAATAATCCAATCAATAAAGGGGCTAAGGAAATGAAGAGACACTTCACAGAAGAAGAAATACAATTGATCAACAAATATATGAAAAAAAGTTCAATATCTCTAGCAATTAGAGAAATGCATACTGAAACTGCACTGAGATTTCATTTCACTCCATTCAGAATGGCAATTATTGAGAATACAATAATTGTGTAAGTGTTGGCAAGGATGTGGGGGGAAAGGTACACTCATACATTGCTATGTGGGACCGAAAATTGGTGATATTGCTCTGGAAAACTGTACAGAGATTCCTCAGAAAACTTGGAATGGAACCGCTGTTTGACCCAGTTATCCCTGTCCTCGGACTATACCCAAAGGTCTTAAAATCAGCATACTACAGTGACACAGTCACATCAATGTTTATAGCAGCTCAATTCACAATAGCTAAACTATGCAACCAACCTAGATGCCCTTCAATAGATGAATGGATAAAGAAAATGTGGTATATATACACAATGGAATATTACTCAGCCTTAAAGAAGAATGAAATTATGGCATTTTTCAGGCAAATGGATGGAACTAGATAATATGATGCTAAGCAAAATAAACCAATCCAAAAAACCAAAAGCCAAGTATTTTCTCTGATATGCGGATGCTAATTCACAGTAAAGGGCATATCTAGGGAAGAATAGATGTCCTTTGGATTAGACAGAGGAGAGTAAAGGGAGGGAAGGGGGTATGGGGGTAGAAAGATAGTAGAATGAATCAAACATTATTACCTTATGATTACACAACCAGTATAATTCTATATCATGTATAACCAGAAGAATGGGAAGTTATACTCCACTTGTGTATGATGCATCAAAATGCATTCTACTGTCATGTATAACTAATTAGAAGACCACCACCACCAACAACAACAAAGAAGACTGAGAGCCTAAAGTTAAATCGAAAACATATTAGCCAGGGAACAGTGGCACACATCTGTAATGCCAGCAACTCCAGAGGCTGAGGCAGTAGGATTCCAAGTTGTAGGCTAACCTCAGAAACTTAGCAAGATCCTGACTCAAAATTTTAAATATTAAACAAAAAGGGCTGGGAATGTTAGGTTCAATCCCAGTTAAAGAAAAGAAAGAAAGAAAAAAGAAAAAGAGAGAAAGAGAAATAAAAATTATTAAATATGAATCTTTGGGGCCCAAACTTTGTAAAATGATATTGTTGAATCATACGACTTGACTTTTCTACCATCTTTATTAAACACCCATGATTTAATAACTTAGGGTCAAAATTTCAATATAAACAGAAATTAAATGATCAACTAAAAATAACCCCATTGGACTATATTTTGCCCAGAAATATTTTAAATTCAGAATTTCCCAGGTGATGGCAGTGTGGTCCTGACCAGGGGAAGTCAGGCCTGGGGTTTGGGGTAGGGTCTGGAGAGATCCCTGAAACTGGTGGAACTGGGAAGTTGAACAAAGTAAAAGCTAAGTCGAGGGATCCATGGAGCCAAGTGTCCAGAATGCAGATCCCAGAAAGAGATGTAACAGTGGTCCCTCCACCTTGTGAATAGATTTCTCATTGCTCTAAGGCTTATTAAAAAAAAAAAAAAAAAAAAAAAAAAAAGTTTTTCTTTTTCCTCTCTTCTCCCCTCTCTTCCTAACAAGATTAGGGAGACAGTGTTATCTTTTCTTCCCCTTATTAACTGCCTTTGAACACACCCACTACAGGAAGGAGATGCCTGTGAGGATCTGGGAAGTAAATATCTCCCAAATTAACAAGTCAATCCTAATAAGCCCTTAGGGTGCTCTGGGGCCCTCTACCAGAGCACACCGGGAATGTAACCCTTGAAAAGTTCCTTTAAAAGCCCCTCTGTCCCTCCTGATGGGGAGAGTCACAGCCTTTGGGACAGGAGTCTCCTGTGATCCTTCCTTGCTAGCAGAGAAATAAACCTTCCTTTTTCTCAAAACCATGTCCTCTTTATTAAGTTGGCATTAATTGTCACTGGGGACAAGGTCCAAACTTCTGGTTACAGGGACACTATCATGGGGATGTCTGAACTGTATACAGCAAGACAGTCAAGTTGGGAGCAAGACATGAAAGAAAGTCTAAATGAGTAGGCACTGGTGTCAGATCCACCAGCAGTTTTCAAGGACCTGCTGCAGAGTCACATTAGTCAGAGGCCAAGTGCAAGGGGAAGAAGCAGATGAAGACAGAAGCTGAGATTCAATGATGGGATTCCAGTCCTGGAGACTCAAGGGTCAACAGGACCAAGGCTGAATCCATGAAAATGAACTATGTAAGGCTGTATGTGAAAGCTATTGAATATGTTCTCACTATCTCCCCAGTGCCCAGTAACTAGTTCTTGAGATGGGACATGCAGGCCTGTGTTGAGCAGTCATTTGAGGAATTAGGGACAATTCTGGAGAGGTCAAATGTCAACTGATGACCTTGAATACCACATCTGAGGACCCTTTTTAGAGAGTGTGCCTTTCTTTAAAAGTATAAACCCTTAAAAAATATCTATAAATCTTGTGAAAATTTGCAGCTTCAAGAGAGCAATATAAAACAAAGCTTTTCTCTTTCTTTTGGTTACAAGTGAAGTCAGTGCAGAGTGAAGCTGTGAATCTACAAAGTTTGTCTTCTGGGTTTCTCAATTATGCAGCATTTTCTCCCATCTGGTACAATTATTTAGTGTTTCCTTGTTGTTACATTTACCGTTAAAACAGGATGCAAGTAAAAGTCCCACTATTTATTCTTTTAATTGAGTAACTATGGTCTAAAGTTTATTCTTAATGTGTTACCTCAGATATCAGTTGCATTTTAAATAGAATTTTTTTGCCAATTATTGAAGATATGAATTTTACTCTTGAGAAGAGGAAGTGGGAAAGTGAATGAGGAAAAGATAGCCCAGAAGAGGCCAGGAAGATTAAAAATGTTAGATATGTCCTCCTGGAAACAAAGGCATGAAGAAGGTAATAAGCTATTTTTACAACTGTGATGAAATTTGAAAGTTTTTTTTTAATTCAAGTATTAAAAAACTTTAGAAACATATGCTAATGATCAAATTATCATACATCTATACTTACAAAGTATGAAAATCAAAAAAATTATCTAATGCAGAGGGCATTGTTACTCTAAGTGGTAAGTTCTTTTTATAAGTAAAGGGTCAGTTCCCGAAACATTAGACAATTGTAGTTTTTAAATGAGTAATCTAATTTCACTGTAGTGGCAGAGATTTAGCTCTTTGAAAAGTAGAGTCATTTTTAACCTTATTGTTTATTGTTTTGCATCTGACAATGGGATTTAACTTTTAGATATTTAGGCCTTTTCCTTATGCAATGACACCCCAAAGGCAGTCATTTCCGAAGGCATTTGGAATCCCAAGTCTTAATTCTTTTCTAGGAACAATAGAAATAAACAACCCATGTTTGGCCTTTCCCCAGCTCCTTCTTTAATACAGTCTTTTCACTTTCCAGGTTTAAGATCTCCTAGTGGATTCTGGTTGTCTTTATCATTCTAAGCAGTGGCCAGGGAAGTTCTCAGTGTTCCGTAATTGCATTACTTTACAAAGATCAGAAATTTTAATTTGTCATCTTAACACACACACACACACACACACTCTCACTGCTTCTAACTGGGTAACCTGAAGCTTTGAAGTTCTTACACTGAAAAGTAATATCAAAGGAAGCATTACTTTAATCTTTGGAATATTTGAAAATAAACTACTACCAGAGACTTCCAAACACCCCTCTGACTCCATAACTCCACAACGATATTTTACTAACCATCAAGTTGGCATCTCTAGGAGGATAATGTGCTCCAATCTGAATCGTTCAATGTGGGATAGTGGTTTATTATTTCTGTCTGTGGAGACAATATATATGATTTTATATTGTTAGAAATCTGTATCATTTGGAAAAATAAGTTTCAGATATCCTTTTTTCCTGTTGCTGTCTTGTTATTTTTATTCTGAAGTGTATTAGAAATTGAGTTTACATTAGAATTTTTCTAAAATACATGAAACTTTGCATCTCCAAACTGACTTCAAGTTTAATTTTAAGTTGAATCTAGAAATGTGTACATTTCAAAATAGGCTTAATGTTGCCCATGAAAATTTAACTGCTAAGTTCACTTTTAATCTGCCAATATTTGCTTTATATTTATCTTCAAAGGCTATTATTTTAATGACAAATTACATTAAAACAACTCATAATTTATTCTTTTTTAGCATGAAGAATTTCCTTTTTAGCATATTTTTGTTGATGTATAATTGATCCTATCCCAAAGACATTTTTATTGAATGGAATTGCAAGAACTCATAGATCTAATTTCTGAGTGTGATATGCAGATCTGTTCCAATTTAACTTGCTTTCTTGTTCTCAAAAAAATTATTTTTTGGCCTAACTTTTCTTGGAGTAGTGCTTTTTATCATTATGCTTAGGTTGTCATATTGAAAGAATATTATAAATGCCATATTTAAACTGACAAAGTTGGCAAGGCCAGAAAGAAACAATAGTGCTAAGAGCAAACAGATGTCTGCAATGGGGTGAGAGCTCTCTCTCCAGAGGCAAATAAAATAGATAATAATCGTAAGCAGCCAGAATCTGTCATGACAGGCCAAAACCATCAGGTGATGGAGAAATAAATTGATAGAAGTTAGAGGACTTTGAATGTGTAAGAACTCTTTGGTATTAACTCTAGTGCCTTCCTAATCACTGTTTGAATTGTTTCTGGCACTCTCCCTGAAAGTTCTTCCAGCTGATCAACTGTTAGCAATTGGGTAAATGTTCTGAATCGTTCATCTTTGGTAAATGTCTTGTGTTCATCTACTTTGTCATGTGCATTCTGTTTGTGATTTACTGAGAATTTCTGTAAGGACTTTATAGCTTTTAAGAGGCAGTGTGTCATTTCTCAAAGCACTATATTTCAGGAGCACCAGCACAAGCTTCCCCAGTTATGTGCTTCTGGCCTGTCACCAAACTAGACTGTGACTATACATATTTTCTCACCAGCAAAAGTGTATACCTCATTTCTGCATGAAGCCTCCTTCACTAAACTTTTCAACATCTGCAGTCATTCCCTCCTACAGAATATAGAGAGAGGGAGATGAGTTTAGCACTGCTGAAGGCAATGAGAATTCTACCTGTGGTCCCTACTCCTTAGTATCATGTATCCTCAAGTAGGAAAAGCAAACACGAAACTTCATAAACTTTATAAAGGGGAGCACTCCTGAGGAATACACATTAATAAATCATGAAAAGACAGAATTCTATGCAAGTTTTATATCTGAGAGTTGCTTAAAATTTGTTTCTCAAATGAAAACTAGTCAAATTAAAAAGAATGATCAAACTCAAACATAGAAAGATCTCATAGGAATTCCTTGTTCATTTTTTTGTTGTTTTTTTCAGAGGGTGCTATACATTCCATCCCACCTCTGGTCTAAAATAATTTTAGGGGTTACAATAAGTATTCTATTCATTTGAATTAAGTTTTCCAATGGCTAATCCTGTCTACTTGATCTTTGTACACAGGTGTTTTGTCTTCTTTCTCATTTCCTGTCATAAATATTTTGTTTTCATTCATTCATTCATTCATTCACAGCATGTTATAAATTATACAAAGAAATATTAAGTACAGATCATGAAAGTATCAGGTGGGAAAGAAAAGATAAATGTTTACAAAAATAAAAAGATAAAATAATGAATAAAAATATGAAACAAATGTTACATACAAAAAGCACTTTAAGAAGGGAGAGTAAAGAGAGATCTATTTGAGAAATAAATGAATGACTCAGGAGCACAGAGAACCAAGAGGTTAATCATTAAACTAAAAGGGGTGAACATACAGGCAAAGAAAAACTGAAGGAGAGACCATATGAGGTGGGTAGAGGCAAAGTTTGCAAACATGTCTTCTGTGGCATACTTAGTATGCTTGAGGCATGTGTGTTACTTTCATTCATTTGCAAAGAGTATTAATAGATCGTATAATTCCATTTTGGCACTGTGTCAGACACCAGGGATCTAGAGCTGAAGAAATGTGATCTATACCATCATGGATTTGACTATCTGATGGCAGATATAGGTTGCTGGGTTAGGAAAATGTCCTTAAATAAAATTTCCCAAGGGAAGTTTGTTTGTTTGTTTTCCCCTCATTCATCTATTCAACAAATATTTCTGAAGTGTCTACTTTGTATCTGGTATTCAGTGAGGTACTGGAATGAAAAAATAACAGACAATCTGCTTATTACCCTCGAGAACCTTATACTTTAATAGGAGCTGGGGAAGACAGTCAACAAAAAATAAAATAAATACATAGTTGGTTAAGTTAGAGACATTTTATACTGAGAAATAAAGAAGAATAAAGGTGTTAGGAAAGGCAAGGAATGCTTTATGGGCAAGATGTATATGAAAGCCCCCAAGAGAGTAAGGATAAAGTCAGTTGGCTCCCAGAGGAGGAGTATCTCAGGTAAAAGGAGCCAAAGCAACAAGAGTTGAGCTGAGAAAGGGATTGCTCTGGGACAGCAATGAGGCACCCCATTAGAGAAGGAAGAAAGTGGTTGGGGATAGGTCAGAGAGGGGCTGAGCAAGGAGTCAAGTCATCACATTCCTTTAGGTAGCACAGCATGGCAGGTGTAGAACCAGGCAGTTTAGCAAAGACACTGACTTCCCTGCTTACCAGTTGGGTACCCTGGACAAGTTGCATAAATTCTTTGAAACTAACATGCATATTGGGGTAGAACTTTTTCTTATGGTTATTCTGAAATAATGGTTGATGAAACAATATTATGAATAAGAACTCCTTATGATTATGAAAAATTAAATGAAATAATATACTTTGCTCTGAAACACACAGACGTGTTCCCACACAGAGTGTGTACTGGATAAATATTATTAATTTTTACTATTATAATAACTGATTGATATTGAATTTATGCTATTATCACCATTTTTATGTCCATGTCATACCTTGGACTAGATTATATAAAATAGCTTTCTCTCTCGTTCATTTCCACTCAGCCCTCAGATTTCTTTTAAATACTCACTGGATTATCATGTCATTTATGGCTTCTTACAATTTGGTCCAAACAGAGTTCCAAAAGTATGTCTCATGACTTTGCAGCTGAGAACATCCATCCAGTCTGTTGGTCTGTCTGCTCACTGGCCCTCCAGACATCTCTGAGTTGGCCAAGTCATGGGAACCCTTTGATCATCATCCATTTTGAACTCACCTTTCGCATGCACTCAGATCCTACCAGAATTTCTAGGTCTGCTCTCTTCTTCAGAAAGACATTCAAAACCTACTCAACCTCCCCTCTCCCTTAAACCTGTCCCCTACTATTGGTACTCACGGTGTTTTCATGCTGTTTTTACTTTAATGGTATTGTTTAAAAAATGCTAAGTTAGAACATGTCCAATGCTCAGCTGAAAATGTCTCCGAATGAAAGAAAGTTCTTGTAGGTGGAAATATCAGCAGTCTTACTCCATAAAAACGTTTTAGATATATCACATTTTATAGGTACCCAAATTTTTGTGATGGGTGCAATTGTATTGGATGCAATGTGAAAATATATATGTGTGTGTGTGTGTGTGTGTGTGTGTGTATAATAAACTGTCATAAATAGGAATCAGTGAGTTCTCAGAGCTTTCCCAGGAAGAGATCACAGTATAATACAAAACATATTTCCGTTAATAAAAAGAAAAAGCAAATATGTAACATTACCCACACTTTTTTGGGGTTGATTTTCCATTTTGGTATTTATGCCAATGTAATTACAGCAATATTTTTCATTTTGGCATGGTATTCCTGAAATTTTTAAAGGCAAAATTATTTCAAAGAAATCGAAAAAAAAATGAAATAAAAATTCACAGAAATGTTGAGCGATTTCCTTACTAAATAAAATTTTCAGACTTCAGGCATCTTGTGCTGTTCATGGTGTGTGTAACACATACACACCACACACATACACATTCTCTCTCTCTCTCTCTCTCTCTCTCTCTCTCTCTCTCTCTCGAGTAATTTCCAAAACAATCTTATTTATAATTTGAAATTGTCCTTCACTGTGTATGGCTGTGTGTGTGTATGTGTGTTTGTGTGCATTTGTGTTAATTCCATGTTAACCTGATAATAAAGTTCCAGGGAAGGACCTGGTGGGTCTGTCTACTGTTCTGTCTGGGAACCTTGGCCAAAAAGATGTAGTCAGGTAACAACTCCCAACTCCTACTGGGCATGCATGTCCGTAAGAGGAATTCCCAGAGGAAAAAAAGTTTATAAGAAAAGAAAGGTGCTAGGCAGATAATATATGACAGGTTCAATGCATTTCTGCCAAACTCCATTGCTATTATTATTGATCTCCCAGACCTAGAATTGGGGCATGGAGATTATTACTCCATGATCTCCCTCAGAGGGAGGATGGCCAAAACCTTAATTTTTGTCCAGTTGACTTATTGGGAGATTTTATCCTTAGTAATACATAATTTATGACAAAAATATTGGACTTATTCTAGCATTATCTTCTAATATGTGTGTGTAATATATATATGTGTGTGTGTGTGTGTGTGTGTATGTATGTATGTATATACATATATATATATATACAAATAATTTATGAACATAGAAGTTTGTGACAGTACAAAATAATAATAAATATAATGAAATATCTATTATTTTTCCATTTTAGTCTTCAGTTTCCTATGCACTGTTCCAGAAATACTTCATGGATATATTGCATGGAAAAGAACATAAATGACTTTACATGAATGTAGATATACATATGTGTATTATATTATATATACACTTATATATATACATATAATATATATGTAATACATATACATATATATTCCTATTTTTGCCCAAATGATAATATAGCATTTATACTGTTATATAATTTTTCTGCTAGGTGGTATTATGTTGTTTGGATAAACCATTATAAGATCAATTAACTTACGTTAATACCACCTAGTGGAACCATGATAATGTTCTTTTTTTTTTTTTTTTTTTAAAGAGAGAGAATTTTTAATATTTATTTTTCAGTTCTCGGCGGACACAACATCTTTGTTGGTATGTGGTGCTGAGGATCGAACCCGGGCCGCACGCATGCCAGGCGAGCGCGCTACTGCTTGAGCCACATCCCAGCCCAATGTTCTTAAATTAGACCTTCTACCAGTCCCATATTAGTTAAATATATAAATCACTTATTTTGTTACAATAGTACTGCAATAAATGTTGAGGTCTCCATGTCTTTGCAACTATATTGATATGATAAACTCCCTAGAAGTAGCATGGCTACCTCAAAGCTAATTTTAGCCAGGTATTGTGGTGCACACCTGAGTCTCCAGTGGTGGAGACAGAAGGATGAAAGTTCAAGGCCAGCCTCAGCAACTAGCAACTCTCTAACCCTGTCTCAAAATAAAAAACAAAAAGGGCTTGGATTTGCCTCCGTGGTTAAGTGCCCCTGGCTTTAATCTCTGGTTTAAAAAAATAGGCAGCTATTTTTATTGCTTTATTATCAAATTGTTCCTTCAAAAGTGCGTCGATACTTTCTATTCCTCTGAACTAAGTACAAGAATGCTATTTCTCACAGAGATTTGTTAACAATACGGCATATCAATTGTTTTGTAGTCTTGGCAACCAATAGAATATATTTTATAATTGTATGGCAGTATTTATCCACCTTTATAAAGCCACAATCCATGATAACCTCTCAGGAGCACAATAACTACTTCCATAGAGCAATACCTACTGTTCCTCTTATAAATGTTAACTTTTCTTTATGTCTGTAGTGTGAAACTTTTGTCACACTCACCTGGGTGTTATCCTTATTTATAAGGAAAAATTACAAAACTTGGTATGGTCCTTACACTATGGCATAGATCAGTAACTTGTATGAATACCACCCAACACTCCAATGAAAACAAGAAAATGGTTCTTAAATTGGACCCTTTGCCATTTAGAATTAACCAGTCCTCCTGGCAGAGCTACAGAATCCAAAGTGGCAGGCCTGTAATGTGATGATGTTAAAGAACCTCGCAGTGAGCTTTGTCTTTTGGATGAGACTTGGGAAAAATTGAATTTCCTGATTTCAAATGGCAAACTCTGCTATTACATACTTTGTAATTTAAAAGAGCATCTGTCACCACAGAAATATATTTCTAAAAAAAAAATAAGAAAAGAAAAAAAACCATCTGGTACTTTTTTAAACAAGCCCCAGGCCAGCTCTGCACAATGAATGAATGAAAATCATGCTATAGATAGACTGTTATTTCATGTTGCTTTTTATTTAATAAGTATGGAATGTTTGTATTAAGTTAAACATCTCTTCAAGTCTGCTGTCATAGGGCATAGAGAAGTGTAGAGGTATCTTTATGTTTGTTAATATCTATTTCTTCATATAATAATTTAAAAATGATTTAATAAATGTAGGTCATATTAGTTGTTGAAAGAATAAATATTTGATGGGATAACTTTGGCTGGGGGTGGGGTTTAAATGCTTGGTGACTTATTTTTCCTTTGTGCTGGTTTGTGTTAAAAGATGATCCATTTTCCATGAGAATGCTTTTAATCCAACAACTATCAATATTGACTCAGATAAGGGCTCTAACAGTTTTTGTCATCTAAAACACATTTTAAATATTAAATAACATATGGAGACAAGTCAGGGAAATATGATAGATTTGAAAAAAAATCTATTACAAACTCAAAGCACAGGCCAGGAACCAGTTTTATAAAGATTTTCTTCCAAAGCTGTACAACTTCTCAGTGGGGCAGAATCTTAAAGCATTCATCATCATATAGTTACTCAGTATTGACAGATAGAATGTAGTACACTGGCTAGAGTATCTAAGATAAAAGACATCATTCATAAATAGTGAAATGTGACCTCTTTCTAAAATTGAAAATTGGGGCAATGCTGCCACTTTATTAGATATTTAAAGTCTGAATCTCAGAGAAAAGAGACTCAAAGAGACAGAAAGAGATAGTGGTCAGTGCCTGGCTTTTCAGTGTCAAGTTCAAACTGTGAAGTGCAAAGTACTATGTTTTTGATGATGTTTAGCATCATTTGAGCAGTATTGAGAATATTGTGAGAAAACAATATGATCCTGTATATGAAATTATTTTTGATGGTTTTTTTTTTTTCCCATGCAACATGTCTCAACTAAAAGTAACATGCATATTCCATCATCCTTGAATGAATTTAGAAATCATGTAAAACACCACCAGCAACAGCCTCAATGGGAGGTAGGAAACAGAGCTTCTAGCTTCCCTGGGAGAGTTTTGTAATTTTGCAGTGTATGGTTAGACTCTAATTGTTTGAAAATCTCTTCAGGAGGCTCTGTTTCAGTTAAGATTTTCTGCAGCCTGTCTTTTCACCTTAGTAGTAGACATTTGCTGATCGGTAGCTGTGTTTTGATGCTCAAATGCCACTATTTCAACAATACAAAGCCTTTCCTATTTATTATACCCGATGCCCTCTTTTGTTCTATTTAGTTGGGGGAATCCAGAAATCTGTCTGATTTCCCACTTGTTACCAAGGTAGGCCCCCACTGCATTCTGCCCCCAGGTGACCAGGGTACTGTATTGGGGGAATGAAGGGGCATCCCAGGCTCAGCTCTTCTCTGCTTAAGTAGAATATGATAAAAATGGAAGAACATAAAAGTTATGATGTGTTCTGGTATAGGCTGAGCAAAAACAGCTTTCTTTCTGAGATTGTCTTTGTGGAGTAAGGTATCAGCTAGAAAAACTGTCAGTGCTTTCCCCAGTTTTAGGTGTTGGGAGGAGAACACTACTATAATCGCCTTGCCCATACCTGAGAGATCTGCTCTGCTCTTTCCCCCAGCAGGCCCAGCCTCATTCACCTTCTGGTGTGGTCCCAGCCAAGCAGTTCTTCTTGGTGGATTTTCTCCGGGAATTACATCCCCCTACAATTTCCATAACTAAACCCTGGTTCTGTTCACATCCTGGCATCTACTCCTACAGTGCAAACACGGCTCCTGTTCCAACTGCAGACAGCAATGCCAACCTGCACATCATCAGCCATTTCAAAGAGATATGAAATATCCCACTTTGTTCCTATAAATCTTCCAGGCACAACTGCATTTACTCTGTTTTTTTCCATTCCAACATTACTTAGGTGTCCTTGGGTGTTCCCTAAAAGTGTTTTCACTTATGTTATATTCCTTCTTTGGTGTTTCTTCATCAATTTTATAGCACAGTGTACATTTAAGAAACTTTATATGAAGCGTTCTAAGACCTCATTTTTCCACTGCTTCAGGCAAAAGCAGATGCCTGTTTTGCATTCAAAGTTATGCTCCAGTTTAGATCTTCAGAGCAAAAGCTGGAAAATAACCTTAATCTAAAAAGCAGCACAAATACCTCTGACCTCAATTGCTAAATTAAATTCACCCCCCAGCTAAGCAACAGCTACCTTATTAAGGAATCTTGGAACCACTCTATAATATACTGTGATGACAATTCAGAAATAAATTTTAAAATATAGATGTAACTTCTGGATTGAATTAAAAGATATTAATATTTTCATATAGCCTTTCCCCATATGTAACTGCTAAAAAAAGTAACCTAGTCCCTTTGAAAGGATTATTTTTTAAAAAGCTTGGTTGTGCTTTAAAATGACAATATCCTTTATGATATCCAGGATTAGTCCAAGATGTAAGGGGAAGCTGACAGTCACCTACATGCACAGAGCTTACAAGCACTAAAAGACCCACCTGACCAAAATAACTTCCCCTGGGACTTACATGCAGGGCTTAAAACACTTAGTTTTCTGTTTAAAGCATCAGCTGAGGCCTAGGCTAAGCCCTGGTATTAGTTGTAGTTCAGTTATAAAAAACAAATACTCATAAAGCAGTTACTACTTGTCAAGCACGGTGCTAAGGGGAAATAAGAAAATGGTACAAGATGAATAAGCAAATGGCACAACCTCCAGAGTTAATAGCCCTCAGGAGGAAACATCAGAATAAAGGTCTCTCAACACTTGTGATGCTTCAGTGGCCCTCGAAGGCTGAGTGGATTTCCTTCTGAGAAAGGAGGAAGGAAAGAAAAAGACATTTGAGGAACAAAGTAGAACATGATTAAAATGGAAGAACATAAAAGTTATGATGTGTTCTGGAAAAAAAAATATTTAAAAGTCCATTTCCTTGAAACAGTTTTGGAAAAACTTGACCTTTGGGTGTATGTGGAAATAAAATGCAGCCAGAGTAAGAGGCTGTGACCAAAACATGAAGGACCTTTGTTTCATGTCAAGGAGTTTGGGGTTTTCCCCGTAAGTCATGGGGGATCACTGAGGGGTTTGAAGGAGTGAAGCAACATCACAAGGCCTAACTTTCAGACAGTTACTTCAGACAAAGCACAGTAAATAAAGAAGCAAAAAGAGCCTAGTGCTCAAGACAGGAAGAGACTTAAAGGCTAATTTTGCTGTAATGGAAGGATGCACTAAGCTTTCAGATAGTGCAAAGGAATTAGCATTGACGATATGGGACAATGACTGCTGAATTTTGAAGAGAGAAAAGGAAGCTTAAAAGGGATCCTAAGCAAGGGGAGAAGCTTGAGAGGAGCTATGCTAAACTAGAAACTCCAGTGAGTTGACTGCAACTCGAGCAGGAGAAAGGGCCCTGAGAAGTCAGAGTGTGAATTTTACTATTTGGATTTCTTCAGCTTAGAGAAATCAAATTTTACCAATGCCTCAGGATCTAGGACTAGTTCTGCATTACAGAAGGAGAAGAGGGAACACTTACTGTCACTGGAAGAGGAACTTTACAGGTATTACTTTACAATAGAAATCCTATGACAGTTTCCATTTCTGGGTAATAGAGCTTGTACAAATTATTCTCCATGCTGAGAATAAAGATATAAACTGGATAAACTACAAAAACCAGCTCTTGGAAATTACCAGAGAACAATGATGACAGCCAGAATTTGAAGGGGAAAGATCAAGGGGCCAGGGGATTTAGAGAAGTGAGCCCCTTGAAACTTGCAAGGAACAACAATAACAAATGCAAAAAATGTCAAGGTAGCTATGGGGTTTCATTCATATCATGGGACCATGGACAGCTGAGACAAAAATGGAGTTCAGTCCCAGCAACTATTCAGATGAGAGCCATGAGGATCTATACCCCACAAATAAAAGTAAACCAAAAAGGAACCATGAAAACTAAAAACCCAGATACAACTTTTTATCACATCAAATAGTTGTCTTCTTCTACCTACCAGAGGAGAAGAATGTCTGCCCTAGAGACCAAATGAACAGCCTCTAGAGCTACACTGACCAACATAGCAGTCACTGGCCATATGTGACTATGAAATCTGAATTAAAACTGGTGGAAAGGATTTCAACTAACAATGCACTCAGTTAAAATACCACATTTCAAATGCTCATCAGTCGTAAGTGACAAGCCACTTACACACTGGAATCAAAGCTAAAGAATTTTCCCTTCACTGTAGTAATAACATTGGATACTCTAAAGCCTATAGAAGAGATTAAAATTCTCTCCAAGGGAAGATGAAAACGGGAAAAAATTGTATATTTTCTAAAAGATGCTTTTGTCTCCAATGTTTTAACCACCATGTTTGTTTTTCTTTTTATAACTCTATTGAGGTATAACTTACACATACTAAATGCTGCTACCCTTAAAACATATCTGGGCTTTTGTTTATTCAGGCATAGTGAGGCCAACAGATCAGGAGAGGATTGCCATCAAAAAGACTGTTACCTGCAGTTCCCAAGAGGAAGGGCATGCCAAGCCATGCCAAGTCCCATGGGAAAGCTGTCCAGGTCAGGGAGGAGGCAAAGGAACAGGGGGAAGGCATGCAGGGACCTTTATTATGGTTTCCCTGAAACAGGGAAGGCAGGCCAAAGAGGAGCCGACTGGTGACTGGCTAGCGTGGATAATTTCAGTAGGTGCTGGGGCATAGTGGCCATTACTGATTTACCTAATACCTGGTCCTTGGGGATTTGGGAGGTGGAATATGGCATCCTTGAGTCTAAGTGTCAGATAGAGGAGGAAATTTGGAGCTTGGGCTTTGGATTGGTTAATTTGCCTATGAAAAGGAGTATTCTCAGGCAAGTCTTTTGCTATTTCTAAGACTTGCCTTGCCTTGGGAGAAGTAGTCTCTCTCTAGTCAGCAAGGATCCAGATGCCAAGCCATCAAGAATACAGAAAGTAAGAATATACAATTAATACAGATGCATAAAATGTTCAACTTTTTAAAGTTTCAACACATTTTTTTAAGTTTTTAAAAGGTTTGGTACATTTTTAAAATCATGACCACAATGAAGTTACTGAATATAATACTGCTTCTGAGAGTTTCCTTAAGCCCTTTTATAATTCCTTCTTCCCTTCCATTGTCCTCCTTTGACCCAGGAAACTGCTGATCTGTTTTCTGTCACTATAGATTAGTTCAGATTTTCTAGAATTTTATGTAATTATAATTGTAAAATATGTATTCTTTTTGTCTCCATAATCAATCAACAAAATAAAAAGGAACATAAAATTGCAAAAAAATTATTTATAAACATTATCTCTTATAAGGGACTTCTATTTAAAATTCAAAATCCTTTTACCTCAGAAAAATATTAACCAGTTCAAAAATCAGCAAAGGACCCAAATAGTTATTTCTCCAAAGATGACATACAAATTGCCAAGAGGGATATAAAAAGGTACTCAATATAGCCAATCATCAGGAAAATGCAGACCAAAACCACAGTGAAAGGTCATCTCCCATCTGTTTGGATGGCTATTTAGAAAAAAAATACAAGGATGACAAGTGTTGGCAAGTATGCAGAGAAAACAGAACCCATGTACACTATGTGCAAGGAATATAAATGGTTACTGCAAGGAAAACATAATGGGTTTCCCCAAAGAATAAATAAAAAGTGGAAGTTTCATCTGATTCAACAATCATAGTTATGGGTATATATCAAAAGGAATTAAAATAAGGCTCTTGGAAAGATATCTGCGCTCCCATGTTCCTTGCAGCATTATTCACAATTGATATAGAGCCATCCAGACAGATGACTGGAGAAGAAAAATGTGATATACACCTATAATGGCATACTACTCAGACTTTTAAAAAGAGCAGGAAATCCTGGCATTTGATACAACATAAATGGACCTGGTGAACATTGTACTAAATGAAATAAGCCATGCACACAAGGACAAATCCTTCATGATCCCACTTAGATCCACTTTCCAGATAGTTCATTCCTCCTGCCCATCATATTGTTTTTGATAATTTAATTGTATAGCGGGGAGAATATTTTTTTCTTGGCCATTTTAGGGTCTCTAGCTCAATCTGAAAATAAAACTGACAAAGATATATTACCATACAAATGTATTTACTAAGTTTTATGACTCAAGAGCCTTCAGGAAAAAAGTCTGAAAGAAACAGGAAAGTCTATATACATTTTTACCCAAAGGTTGATAAAGAAGTGGATAGTTGTGGAGAATGATGTTTAGACAGAAGAGGTATGACCTAATAGGAATAAAAAGCGGGGAACATAGTGAGACATACTTGCTCAGATTTTTTTTCTGTCACTGTGTTATCAGAGATAAGAATATCCCTTTTCTCCTAGTACAAGATGGTGTATCAGCTCATTTGCTATTGCTAAAACAAAATACCTGAGCCTGTGAAGACTAGGAAGGTCCATCTGTTTTGGTTCTGGTGAAAGTTTCTTTGAATGCAATGTAATAATGTACATTCTGCAAAGGGAGGAGAAAGTCAGAGGCTTTCCAGCTTCCGAAGTTTTCTCCAAAACTATGGTAGGAGTGTGTGCAAGAGGGAAAGACCAAATAACAAGGTAGGAAGGCAAATACCAAGTAGAAGCCAGCCTTTCTTTTATATAACAACTTTTTCTTAAGAGAACTAACATGCTATGTGAGACCAGGATTTACATTCCTTCAGAGGATGATGTTTCCAGTGTCCTAATTAATTTTCACTAGATGCCACCTCTTTAATGACTCCACCACCTCTCCCCTTGCCACACTGGGGACTAAGCAGCATCTGAACCCTTGGGGGACATATTTCATCCATGTCCAAACTATGGCATATGCATGACTCTCATATGAGGGTCCTACAACCCCACAGAAGAAGGTCAGAAAATTCTAAGTTCTATGTTCTGCTGCAGAGGAGAAAGTCAAGAGAATTTTTTTTCCTATATTTTATGGCTGTTCAGGAGAAAAATTCAGGAGCAGATCAGAGGTTTTCAGCTTCTGAAGTTCTCCATTTCCTTCCACTTAAGATACTTGTATTTTGGAGTAGTGTGTTCTGAGCCCCATTGATTGCTACATCTTCAATTTTACTAATCTATGGTGTCTAATCCTTTGAAAATGTTTTCCAGAAAATGTTTCATCTCAGACATTATAGTTTTCATCTCTTGAAATTTGATTTTGAAGGCATTTTGACCTCTTACATATCTCTAATTAACATGCTAAATCTTTACCTTCCTGAACACATGCAATAGTTATAATAACCATTTTCAAATCCTAATCTGCTAACTCTACCATCTATATCATTTCTTTTTTTTAATTTTTATTTATTTTTTTAGTCATACATGACAGTAGAATGCATTTTGATATATAATACATACATGGAATGTACATACATCAATCATTTTGTCTATTCTATTCTGCTGCCCTTCTTATCCTCCCTACTCCTCCCCTCCTCTCCCATCCTTTCTCTCTATCCAATCTAATGTGACACACTTTTTTTTAATCTATATCATTTCTTAGTCTGTTTTGATTTTCTTCCTCAATAGAGATGGAGATTACACAATGTTCTGAGTTGTGTCTTCCTGCTTCATTGCATGCCTGCTAGTTGTTTTTTTTTTTTTAAATTGGACGCCAGGCATTGTGAATTTTACCTTGTTGAGTGATAGATATTTTTGTAATCCTATAAATATTCTTGAACTTTGTCCTAAGATGTAGTTTTGTTACAGAGAAACAGTTTGATCTTTTGTAGGCTTATTATATTTGTTCAGCAAGATTGGAACAATCTTTAATCTAGAGCTAATTTTACCCACTATTGATGCAACATCCTTCCAAATATCAATCTCATAATTCAAGGAACATTGGGTAATCTCCATTCTGGCTGCTGGGAACATATATTATTGCTGTCCTGTTCATGTTCTGAGGATAGTTTTCAATAACCTCTTTAGGTGGTTTTTCCCCTCAACCTGGGTGAGTTTCTTCTCACATGTGCACTGATCCGTATTCAACCGAAGATGTAACTAAAAGCTTCTGCAGGTCTCCAGAACTGTCCCTGCTCCGTGTGTGTGTGTGTGTGTGTGTGTGTGTGTGTGTGTGTATCCTCTCTGGGACTCTTCCCTGAAAATTTGAGCTGCTTTGTCCTCTCTGGACTCCTCTTATTTTCTCCCCAGCTGAGAGATATGGCTAGGCTCCAACTGGATTTCCACTCCCTGTGTGCTGCTTTAAGCTTTTCACATCCAGTTAGAGAAATTATGGGATTCTCCTCCTTACCTTCCCCCAAAATCATTATCTTGTGTTGCCTGGTGGTCAGTATCTGAAAACCAGTGTTTCTGATATTTTTTTCCTGTTTTCGATTATTTTCAGTTAGAGGAACTCCATCCAGGCTAACAATAGATGTTGCCTTTTACAAATTTTCATACACAGTAAAATCAGCAGGTGTGTCAGTCTGAACTCTCTAACAGGAGGCAGAAATAGCACAGTAAATATAAAAAGAGAACTCTAAATGAAATATGGGGAGTAGGAGTACTCAATGGTGATCTTTGGGGTGGGGATCAGACTTCATTGAAGATGATGTGGTTGCCGTCCACTCTGTGGTGCAGAAATGATCGGGAGTTCCCAGCCAGAGTTAATCTTCAAGAGTGAGACAAGAAGGAATGAAAACCTGGGTTGCAGACAAGTTCAATATTGTAGGCAGTTGTGAAGAGAGAGATAGGGTGGCCATGAGATCTGAAACTCATGGTATCTGCACTGGTAGGTTCATAGGAAAAAAAGAAATTATAGGGTACAGATAAACTGAGGCTGATGAGCAGATAGAGGGATTTGGGTTTATAGAGGGAGTAGGTGCTGCTGGATGGAGAAGCTGGGTAGGCCTCCCTTTGCAGGAATATAGCCCACTTTTCTATATGACTTGAGCCTAAGTCATGATTATTACATACCACATATTTAATTGATATATGCAAATTGACATCAAGTTATCTGTCTGAAATATGTTCATTTCTCAGTTGTGGAACATTATGCATTTCCTATTGGGCTGAGTATGTGTGTATGTACATGTACTCGTGGTTATTAAATATTAAAATGTATTTTATTACTGTTATTTCATAGTTTAGTTTTCCAGGAAGAAAATTTCTGGGAGACCAATATAAGCATGAAAACTACTCATTTCATGTTGAACTGTTCTTTAACATTTCTATCAGTCTTTAGGGTAATATTGGTAAAGTTCTTATAATACTATATTTTATTTAATCCCCAATATCTAAAGGATTATTCTCATCAGTAATCAATATTAAAATCAATGACATATTTATATTATTTCGTACATGTTTTAAATTCAGTGTACTTTTATACTTAAAACACATCTCAATTTGTTCTAGCTATATTTTAAGTACTTAAATAACAACATATAAGCAATGGCTACTTTATGGGATAATGTAGCCCAATACTATGTTGGGCTACCTTGTCACTATATTTTGAAGTAACAACCTGTTTATTTCATTTATTAAATATTGTTTCATGTGCAGAATTTAACTGAAACAACATACTGTATGATAAAGTGTTTCCTTATTTTTCCAAATGAACCAACAGACATAATATTTTTTCAGTTTGTAATTTTGTTTTATTTTATAAGATTTATTTCCCAGCAGTTTATGTCATGTGGTTTGGAGGAATATTTAAAAATCATGGATTCTTTAACATGTTGATTCTTTTCAAGGCATTGGAATATATATAAGTAATAATATTACCACAAGTATAATAGGAAGGAGGGGCTCACACACTGAGAATAGAGGAGCAAAGGGAAGAATCTCAGAAAGAACCAATGAAATATTTTACTTTTGAGGACACATTGTCTTGTGAACAGAATAATCAGAAACAGCAAACCTTACTCTACATAGTTAATTAACTTTCAAACAAAACCAGATCATTATTAGGCCCCAAACAAATTACAAACATGAACTAGCATTGTCAGATAAATTCTGAGCTACCCTATAATTCACTACATGCCTTTAGGTAATCCCTCAATGATAATAAATGTGAAATATTGAGGGTGGGGTGGGGAAGCACCCTTCAAAGTGTAAGTCAAAACCATTGATCTCTTGGAAACATTATATAAACAGCTTTTCAACTCTAAGAAAATCCCCAGCGAAGCAAACATTTTACCTGGTTAAAAGTATTTTAAAACTAATATTAATTAGCATCTCATCAAATTTATATGAGATTCTTCTTGTGGCAAACTGTTATTTATCTTCTGTAGGTTTAAATTCAGGTTCAGATGTAGTTCAAGCAAATCAAATTATGTAAACAAGTTACAAACTAATTTAATTTCCTCATGTCATCTCCCTGATATAAACTTATCAAAATGAGAGTAGCCCAAGGTTGAAGAGGGTAAACTAATCAGGTTGAGTTAGAGAAGACTTTCTAGATAGGCTTGAAATAAACCACAAGATAAACATTGAAACAATCTATGATAATGAAAGCCGCATAGTAAAACCAGTTCAGTATGAATTTATTTATGTTTCTCTTGTCATAAGGATTTTAAGTTCTGAGAGTCAAATAAAACAATATAGCACAAATTAGAACTAGGTGTAAAAATAAAAGAAAAAAAATCAAGAGTAGGAATATAAAATTGCAAAGTCCCCTCTACATTAATAAAACCAAGGCCACAGATTTGCTGTTAGCTTTCGGGCAGCCAGTGAGAAAAGGGAAACTTGATCAGTTATGTAATTCAGTGTTGCTAAGATTGAATCAAGTCATTTCAAATAAAACAGCATACTTTGATTCAAAGGTAGTCATCTTTTTCTTATTGTCTTCATAAGGTGGACACCATCTAATAAAATAAATAACAACATCACTACTACAGGTGATGGAGAATTTTGTGGATCTCATTTCAAGCTAATAGATCAAACAGCCAACTGGATTTTGTTGTTGTTTCATTTTTTCTTTTTCTGTATGTTGTTTGGGTGTGGTTATGTGTAAAAGAGGGTTGTGCATGATAGAAAAACAACACAGGAGACAGCATAAGGCAAACATAGACTCCCATTCTGGCTTGGCCACTTCTGTTACCTTGAAAAGGTGTTTACATATTTCGGTTCAAGTTTCCTCATCTATGGAATCATGGGGTTGATCTCAAAGGTGTTTTCCAGCTCATAATGTCTTTGTTTCTAAGAAAGGAATCATGTGATTTACTGCAAACTTGGGAGTCAATAAGACAAAAACACCTTTCACTCTCACTGTTGGCAAAGTCATCTTGAAACAGAATGAGTAAAAGTGTTTTCTCTAAAATAAAGCAGAAACTGTCCCCATGTATCACTGGTAAAATATGAATGTATTTTAGACTTCTCTGTTCCTGTGTACAGAATGATGAATGGTTCTTACTAGCTTCAGTACACAAATACCCAACAAATTTTTCAATGTTGAGGTTTCTGTCACTTCCTTAAAGGCAGACTGAAGTTCAGCGAAGGATTTGGAAAGAATTTGAATCATCTATTAAAAATAATCAATATATTAGCACAAACTATATAAAATACACTATTCTGTGCATTGTGGAAAATATCAAGAAACACATATGAGGCAATGGGGAGCTCTGACATCTATTTTACTATTCCTTCACTTGTCACATATTTTTAAAAAATATTCATTAGGTTCTCCATTTACATAGTGATGTGCTCTTTAATAGACTGATGTGCTTTTTAATAGTGCTTTTCAAAACCTGGCAAGAGAGCATATCACTATATAAATGAACTATATCTCAAAAATTATAATTAGTACAAAATAACAAAATAATTTCACTTATAGTTTTTACAGTGAAGGATAAAACCAATAAAAGGAAATTTTTTTTGAGGGACATTAGTCTGAGTTTCTTTTTTTTTAAATTTTAATCCCAGAAACTACATTGCAGTTGCATTGTACATGCTTGTGAAAATAGTTTGTCAGATGAAATATTTGAAAGGGGAGCAGCATTTTACCTTGTCTATAAGATCTGTATCTTCACTTACTCCAGATATCTAAGCAAAAGAATGCTTGGAGTTTTTCAAAGCTAGTATTCCTATAATTTATGTGGTCTCTGGCTACAGATTCCAGAAAGCAACAATCCAGGCTACCAGTACCCAAGAGGAAATTGTCTATGTCCTACACGTGCTGCCAAAGAGCACATATTCCAAACACAGCAAACTCTGGTGGCCCCAATCTCTTGTATTTCACCTAAAGCTCAGAGTGCTTGCCTTTTAGTTTCTAGAACTTGAAAAGGGAGAAGCAGAAAACATTTGACTTTGTAGTCAGATTGAATAACACTAAAATCTTTCCATTTATTCTATATAGTAGGTTTTATTCTAGTAAAATGCTGGTCAACATTCATCTTTTTGACCGAGATTTAAGTTCCCTTTTTCCTGTATACTGGTCTTCTCTTACCTAAGTTGATGTACATCTTTTTTTTTTTTTTTTTTTTTTTTTTTTTTAAGACATCAGTATTCTACAGCTTTGGCCTTCTGACCAGCTATCTCCAAATTTTGGACCTGGCTATCTCCAAATTTTCTCATCTTGTCTATGTTCTTCCTAATCTTACATTTTGGGACACCTATAATAATAATAATAAACTAGAATTTCTCCAGCAAACAGAATAATTATCCATTTTTACATGCATCTGGTCATAGCCCACCCAAAATAAGTCTACAAAAGTTCAATCAAAATTGTACAATAGAATTTTTGACTGAAATAAGGGTAAAGATCCGGATCAGGAAGGGATAAACAGAAAAAAACCCCATAGACTAAAGGATGCTTTCACCAGAAAAATACTCCTCCTCTTAAGAAACATTCACATATCTCTGAGGCAAGATGGTGTATGCATTCTTGAACATGGATGGGCTCTTGGTCTAGAATTGCTCCACCACTATTAATGAAATATTGGATAATGATATTTAACTGCTCTGAGCCCAAATTTGCTGATTTCTAAAATGTGAAATATAATAGGTACATTTTTCATAAGGTTGGTGAGATAAATAAAGTCATGTATTTAAAGCACAAAGCCTGGCAAAATAGACATTAGCTTTTGTATCTCATGTATAAGATATATCCTTATTTCTAAGAAAACTACTCTTCAATATTTCTACTTCTTTGGAATACCATCCCTTAATTAAAACAAAATCAACTTCATTTTATAAGCACTTGCATCTTATTCAACTCATATGGGCAAGGTGAGCTTTCATATTCTTATAGACCAAAACTGCAGGAAAAAGTTTATAGTGGTGAGTACAGCTTACCTCTTCAGTTCTTTACAATGATTCGGGGCTTACATAAACAATGAGAAGGAAGGGAAGAGCTTGATATGAACTGTTCTTTAGGGCAGGATTACATACATTTCTCCATGCATGAAATTTATTCCCTCATTTCAGGAGAGCAAGCAGTCAGGGCACCTAGTCAAGAAACAATCTCTTATTTCTAAAATGTACTTAGTATAGAATTCCCCCAGACAAATCTTGAGTCCAAGCATGAACTCCACCACTGAATCAGAATTTAGGAAAATTCTCTGTTACCTCTTTGTAAAATGAAGATGATCATTTTTTTCCCCATGAAGTTTTCTGAGATTTAAGCACCTGGTACATACTAGGCTAGATCAATGCTAGCTCCGTTTCTGCAATAAGTGATTTATGAACAGGTAATCTAAGATGCGCCATCAGATAGAAATGTACCTTAAACATAACTTCTTTATGTTTTGATTATTATCTATTCTGTACTAGACAGTGAGGTGTGCACTTATATAATTTTAAGAAAATTATTGGCATTTCTTTTATGGCAGGATATTTTCTGATATCTTTGCTTCATCTCTTAGTTAACAGGGGAAAGTTTGTTAACATCTCTACCATGATGGTGGTTTGCCAATATCTTCTAGTAATTATGTTAACTTTTATTTTATATATTTGACAGATTTGTTTAGAATTATTACATCTTCCTGGTAATATTGTCTACTACTATATAGAGATCTACTTAATGTCGAATATTATTGATTTCTTAAAGAATATTTTTCTTTGATGTCATTAGAACAGAATTATTTTTACTCTGTTTAATATATACTTGCTATATACTTTGTTGTTTTTTACTTCCAAACTATTTCCTTAGGTTTTAGGTGTCTCCAGCAAATATTATATGGCTACTATCTTCAAATCAGTGTAACACTCCGTTCATGAGCATAGTTCATTTACTAGTACATTAATTATTATGATGTTTACGTTGATTTCTATTATCCTATTCTATACATTTCGTTTCCCATTTTCTTCTGTTTGTTTTAATTCCCTTTTGAGTTCTGTTGGATTGTTTGAGGCTTTGTCCCCTCTAATAGTTTGGAAGTTGCATACTCATTATTTGGATTTTTTAGTGGTTATTCTATTTTTATATATTTATTTTATATGTTTTTATCAAAATATAATTCATATACCATAAAAATTACCCACTTTAACAACTTGGTAACTTTTAGTATAGTCACAGAGTTGTATAACCATCACAACAATTTAAGTTTAGTAGTTTTGTTACCTCCCAAAAGATACCTGTAGTCACTCCACAGTTCTAGGTAACCACTAACTTCTTCTCTTTCACTAAGATTTGCTTGTACTTGACCTTTCGTATAAAAAGAATCTTACAATATGCAGTCTTTTGTGAATATTTTCTTTCACCTGATATACTGTTCTAAAAGACACAATGAATAAAGTTTATCCACGTTGCAGCATATTTAATACTTCATGCCTTTTTACATCCAAATAATATCCTATTGTATATACACATCTATACACATATGGATATAAAGTCATTTTATCTGTGTATAGTAATGATTATGTTTGTACACATATGTTTAGTGTATCTACAATTTTCATCAATTAATAGACATTTAGATTATTTCCACTTTTTAGCAGTTAAAAATAATACTGCAGTGACCATTTGCGCAATTTTTTATGTGTGTATGTGTTTTTATTTCTGCAGTTGCTAGATCACTTAGAAACACTATGTTTAACATCTTCAGGAACTCAAAAAATGTTTTTCAAAGAGTATGCACCAATTTAAAATCCACATTTTTGTAACACTAGTTATTATATGTTATAGTAATAATGATCATCAAGATAGGCAGAAGGGGTATCTTACAGTAGTTTGAGTTGCATTGCTTGATGATTAATGATGTTAAATATCTTTTCATGTGCTTGTGGGCTATGTATACATTTTCTTTAGAGATGTCTCTTCATATCCTTTGCCCATTTTTCACTGGATTATCTTATGACTGATGAGCTGTAAGAACTATTACATATTATTGGGGCTGGGATTGTGGCTCAGTAGTAGAGTGCTTGTCCAGCATGTGTGAGGCACTGAGTTCAATCCTCAGCAACACATTAATAAATAAATAAAAATAAATAAATAAATGGAATAAAGGCATTGTGTCCAGCAATAACTAAAAAAGAAATGAAAGAACTATTACATATTCTGGATATAAGTCCCTAATCACATATTTGATAGGTAACTTATTTTCACCCATTCTGTGAGATGTTCTTTTGCTCTCAGTGGTATCATTTGAATCACAAGTTTCAATTTTGAAAATTCCAAGCTTATTTTCTTATTTTGTCAATGGCATCTATTGAAATAATTAAGAGATCCTTGTCAAAATCAAGATCATGAAGATTTACTCCTAAATTTCATTGTAAAATTCTAAAATTTTAGGGGCTGGGGTTGTGTGGCTCAGTGGTAGAAAAATCTCCCAGCACATGCAGGCCCTGAGTTTGATCCTCAGCCCCACATAAAAATAAATGAATGGAATAAAGGTATTGTGACCAACTAAATATACATATATATGTATATATATGTAATATTTGTATATATATTTATATATAAATAAAGAACTAAAATTGTAAATTATATATATATGATTTACAATTTTAGTTCTTATACTTAGGTCTGTGATCCATTTTGATAGGTGTTGGTGTAGAGTGTGGTTAGTGTATAGTGTTTGTGTAGCCACATTCTATGTGGCTATCCAGTTGTTTCCAAACATTTTGTCAAAAACACTGTCTTCTTTCCTAATTGAGTTGTTGTGACAACCTTGTCAACACTAAAATCAACTGTAAATATGTGAATTTCTATATTCTAAACTCACAATTCTATTCCATTCACCTATGTCTGTCTTTATTCCAGTACCATGCTGACTTGATTATTGTAACTTTATAATAAAGTTTGAAATTAGGAAGCATAGGTCTTCCAAATTGATTCTGCTACTTCAAGATTATTCTAGATAGTCCGAGTCCCAAGTTTTCCTTTTGAAATTTAGAGTGAACTTGTCAAGTTTCTGCAAATGATCTAGCTAGATCTTTTTTATTTTAAACTAATGAATTAATGGTAATTTGTGATATCAGCCCCAGAAATTAATAGAGTATTCATATCTATCTATGAGCAGAGAATGTCTTTCCATTTATTTATATGTTCTTTAGTTTCTTAACAATGGTTTGTGGTAGTTTTCCGTTTACAAGTCCTGAATCTCTTTTACTTTTAAAATTTAATTAGAGATATTTTATTCTTTTGGATGCCATTATAAATTGAACTTTTTTCTTAATTTCCTTTTTGATTATTACTTATATATAACTGTTTTATATATTGATTTCATATCCTACAACCTTGTTGAAATATTTATGCAGTTCTTAGAGTTGTTTTATTATATTCCTTAGAATTGAATATGTACAAGAATATCTACAAGATCATATCAGCTGTGAGATGATTAAATTATTTCCTTTCCTATCTAGATTTTTAAAACGTGTGTAGAGCATTCAATAACGTCATAAATAGAAATGAAGAGAATGCATGTTTCTGAACTGAGGGGAAAGTTTTCTTTTATCATTAAATATCATGCCATCTCTAGGTTTTCCATACACTTTTTTAAGATTAGAGGAATTTCCTTTTTAATTTGCATGTTTGCATCTTGAAAAGATGTTTGGTTTTTCTAAGTCTTTTTTTTTTTGGATTCATGGAGGTGATCATGTGACCTTTATAATATATTCTATTGATATGGTCTATTACATTGTTTTGTTTGGGGGTATTAAACCAACCATGAATTTCTGGAATAACTCCTACTTGATCTTGAAATGTAATCCTTTGTGCAATTTGCTGCTCGCTTTGTTTGATAGATGCAAAATCCCCAAGAGAACACTATTTTAGGAGATACCAGTCTGTTATTTGATATTATTGGCCTCATAGGTAAGATTGGGAAACATGCCTTCTCCTATTTGAAAAAATTTTGGAGGGGTTAGTATTAATTTTTCTTTAAACATCTGGTTAAAGTCACTCCAGGCCAAAATCTTATATGTGACCTCTCAGGCAATTACACAATCGCTTGACACAATTAGAAAGATAGTGAAAGTAAGCATGGCAAAATGTTCTGTGAAGGTCCTTTGCTTGCATACCATTGACTATTTTTATTTTTATTTAAATTTTATTCAGGAGATATTTACAGAGAGCTTCTCATAACGCCCTCTTCCTACTCACCCCTACCCTAGTTTCTCATATTATATACATCTTGCATTAGTGTAGCATATTTGTTAGAACTAATGAGCCAATATTGATATGTTATTATTAACTGAAGTCTGTGGTTTACCTTAAAAACTTTAGAGTTTTTTTCTTCATGTTGTACAGTTCTGTGGGTTTTTGACTAATGTTAAATATCACATATCTACCATGACAGTACCATCTAAATAAGTTTTAACATCCGAAAAATTTCACATTCTCTACCTATTCATCCCTCACCCTGAACTTCTAGAAAATACTAATATTTTTACAATGTCTACAGTTTAACCTTTCCTTCAATGTCATGTAGTTGGAATGGTACATTATGTGGAGACTTTTCATACTAGTGGCCTATCTCTCATAGAAAAACCATTGACCTAGGCTACAAGATAGTGTGTGGGGTTGCGGGGTGGCGGGACCCTTATTCTTGGTTACAACCTTCCCAGAGTAGAGCTTCCAGACTTTCAACTCAAAAGCTATAGACTCGCTAGTCTTACTAAAGATTAAAGATTCACATTGTCTGGATTAAACATTAAACATTTTTCATTTGGTGCTTGTTCTTAGAATAATTTATGGAGATTTTAACTGGTTGCTGTTTATAGTTTTTTTTAAAACCAATAATGATTATTTCCCTGGGGAGTGGGTCTAGAGAGCTTCTAATACCAATATTCCTAAAATGCTTCATTTTTATACAAATAATTACAAACCAAGATATATAAATTTATATATTACATATATAAATTTGAGGATATGAAAGTGTTTTATTATTTCCGTAATTATGGTCTCTGGGGAGAGAGCAGGGCAAACCTCCCAAGCCAGTTATGGATATGGAGACTACATGTGTGTGTATATATATATTTATATACACACCATCACAATTTTTATTGAACTTGAATACTAATTGACTAAGCGTAAGGAAAGACGTAATAATTACATTATACTAAGGTCTCCTCTTAAATCAGTTTTTTTTTTTCCTCCTAAAGGAACATGAACTTGCTTACCAAGTTACGCTTCCTGGTCAAATTCTAGACACTTACTCAAATCGCTTCTACTACAACCACCTGAGTATTCCTCTTGGGGTTTAGTCATGTGAAAAGATTCACACTGTAAAAGCTGAAGTTTGTACTCTATTTTTCCATTCCCATATCATGACTTCTTTAAATATCTCTACAAACAGATGATATTTCTGGAAATACTGTTTCTTTTCATACAATTAAATCTGTATGAGGTAAAACTGACAAAAAAAATGAAATGAGAGAGTGACTAATTGCTTTGTTTCACTTCCCTCTTGAGTGTACCAATTTCAGGGTGGAAGAGACCCTGGTTAGCAGCTTGAGAAGGTAGATAAAGGAAGGTGGGAAAGAGTAAAGATATGAGTGACTAATTGTGGAAGTACCTTTCTAGAGGCAGCAATTCACAATGGAATCAGGTCATTGTTCTCAGGAAAGGTGTGCACTTACACAAGACTTTCATGTGGGGATGGTCCATTTTGAATGTTCTTGGATAAGTCAATAAATTTAATATCCTATGAGAAGATGGGAGAAGGAAATGGGACATTCACAATAAATAGGTCAAATGTCTCAATGCAGGATGAATAAGTTCTAGATCTTCTATATGACATTGTATAGTGACCAATACTATATTGTATGCTTAAAAATTTGTTAAGAGGGTATATCTCACATGAAGTGATTTTCCATAATTTTTTTAAAAAAGAAATGAAATGATAAAATGGAACTTGGTTTTGAGAGAATAAAATATTTGCAATCATTGCTGGTAAAATGTTATATATATATAGCGTCCTTCTGAGATGAAGTAAAGGGATGGCAATGAAGATATGGCTACATTTATGTTAGTATGGATTTACATGGCATTCCTTCACACTCTCTTGTAAATTTGTACAGCATACTTGGCAATCCAGATGTAGGAACAGACAGCATATAAGTACTGGAGACTTCCTGAATTGTAGGCTAGACCTTTAAACAAAAGCAACCTATATTGGTCAACTGGGTAATAATGCAAGGAAGACCAAAGGGGACCTGACACCACAGAGGATGTGAAATCATGATGCTTGCTGCTAAAGGTTAAAGGCTAGGTATCAGGAGCAAGGTTAGGAGTATGTCACCTAGAAGTGAGAGACCAAATATTTAGAAGATTGTGACCAAAGAGAGTTGATGGAAATTGGAGGAACTGAACATTTAAAGTTCAAAGGGTATGTTTCTGAGAATGACTTGAAGTTGAGTAAAGTTGATGATAACTGGAGTTGGTGGTTTTGTATATAAACTGTGCACATACTCAGATTCCCTCAATGGCCTATTTCTGAACAATCCACCCTCCTTGTAGACTACCAGTGACATTGGCTTGAGCCAGATTTAAAATACTGAAGCTGTGTGGTCCTCATTTTTTACATGCTGAGCTTATCCTTGCTAAGTCACCTCTCCTGCTTCCTCTGTAGCCAGAAAATGCTACGAAGAAGTGAAAGAAAGTTAACTCTGGGGCAAACTAACCAATCGGCAGTGAGAGTCAGAAGGTGCCAGGCAGACCCAGTTCCCTATCTTTGTTCATTTGGTTGACTACCTGGAACTATGGACTTCCTTTGCAATCCTTACAAAGAAATTCCTGTACCCTAGAGCATGCCTACTGTGTTCCCTACTGCTTCTTTTTGCAGCTTGTTAAGAAGGGAAGCTAGTGGCATTGCCCACTGTTTTGCATTGCTCTTTCCTTTTCTTACTGTCATTTTTCTACCATATCACTGTCCCAAACTTGCACTTCCTCAATAAAGTATTAGCCTTGCGATCCTTGCCTCAGGCTTTGCTTTCAAAAGAACCTAGCTTAAGACACAGAAGTTTGAGGGAGGAAAGTTATCATAAATGTAGATAGGGTTAAAATTTAGGACAAGTCTATTCATAAAATGGTAGATTAACTGAAGAAGATAAAAGCAGTGGACATTGACTCTCAATCTTTTTACTAATGTCCTTCCAAAGGAGTCTTTAGACCTTTTCTTCCTAATCCTAAACCCCTATGAAATTGAAGTTCCCAGATACAGTGTATAATTGTATGTGTATTTATGCACAGATCTAGAGTATACAAATTGGAGGCCACCAGCCATTTCTATAACTAAAATTTTGCCCACTGAGAACCAATGCTCATCACCCACCCCCATACCTATTGAGGCAATATTGTCCCTTGAGAATGGGCTAACTTATTTAATACTGACATCCTTCAAAGCTTTCTCTAAAATGCCTTAGTTGCTGGGGGTGAGTGGTAAAAGGGTATTAGAGGGTGGATTAGAAAAATACTGCTAACAAAACCAAATTTTGAGTATTTTCTCTTGCTTTTGCTATACTTGTTTTCCTCTATGTTGAACAAATTTGTGAAACAGAAACAGAAGAAGAAGGAGGGAAAAAAAGCCACTTTCAGGTTAAGTATCTCAATTTTTAGAAAATGTGTATAAAAATGTTGGGGAAAATAGATGTCAAAGAAAAAAAAAATTCCAAAGAAATATTCCCATTATGTGACTGTTAGAATTAATGCCACATCTAAAGGATAAGCTGTTACTTCCACTTTCTAAAGCATAACCATCTTTCAAAACCTTTTGACTGGCAAGATCTGTTTTGTTGAAATAGTCTGATCATTTTAGCATCTCAGTTTCTAGATCTCAAGCTGATCTTGAATTGGGACTTCAAGATATAAAAACCACTACAGGAAACTGCTGGTAAAACAGCCTTTGATCTGTCTGAATTACTATTATCTGAAGTTCATGAAGCACTCAGTCTTCATAGAAGAGATATCGGATAATTTTAAGGCAACACTACAGCTTAACTGAGGCCCTTCTCCATCTGTCCACATTCTGTTTGGGCGGTAGAGGTGCAGACAAGGGAGGGCAGTTTCCCAGGGCTGAAGATGGTATCATGATTCATAGCATCTGTGTAAGCCCCATCGTGAATTCTGAGAAAGAGAAATGAGTAACATTCTGAATGTGTTTCTATAAAAATAAGTTATTACTATCACCATGGCAAATTCTGATTACTTAGTTCTTTTCACCATTTATATCTTGTGGCCAAGTAACATTTCTGTGTGCACTGTATAGTACTTAGTGTTATCTGATTAAAGAAGATTATGTGGGAAAGTTCCCTTTTAATGAAAATAAAGGGCATGTTTCATCCTCAGAGACTTTTATGCCCAATCATGCCTTTTGAACATCCAAAGAATTTTCTGCAGAAAGACCACTCCAAAGACAGAACTGCCTCTCTTTTTAACCCAGAAGGAAAAAGCCCGCATAAGAAACTGGAGAAAGAAATACATGAGACTGATAATGGAGATTTTTCTAATTAGATGGTTTTCCCATCACCCACCAGCTACATTTCTGGTCTGTGACTTCTTTAGAAGTTTAGTGTAAACCTGTCATATCTCTGAACAATGTTCCCTGTTTTTAAAAAAGTGAACAGTTGATAGATAATAAGCATGAATTGTAACTTTGAACTAAACTCCACCATTGAAAAGACAATGCTCAATTTTTAATTTCTGAGGACAGGCAGATGTTTAATGTGACATTTCCATAATAATCTTTTAGTCAATCAGTTCATTGACCCAAATTCTCATACAACCATCCATTTAAGACCTATTCATCTTATCACCTTTCTAAAGAACATATTATTTTCTCTTCAAGACAAAATCCTAATCACTCTTTGTCTTGGCAGAAGATATAACTTCCCAATCTAATTTTAATAGCACTCTTCATTTGACCCTAAGCTCTGCCCAGTGCCAATTTTTTTGGGGGGTGGGGGTCTCTGCCCAGTGCCAACTTGTTTGGGGATGGTGGGAGTACCCTGGTAGAACAGCCTGCTAAGATAATTTTTTTTCCATTTTTTCATCTGAGAGCTCTAGAAAGATTTCCTTCTAAGGGAAAGGTGTGTGAGGTAGAAATTGACCTAAAAGAGTATTTCAATTGTGAGTGTATCCTCAGATCTATTAGTCAGCATCATTCACAGTCTAGATTGACTTATGAGTGTTAGGGAAGATGGGGCTGAAAGTAGAATTGGAAGGAAATGTCTTCTCTAACGACACAAGCTCTAGAAAAGCACTGTATTGTTATCATTAGGCAGAAGAACAAAGATTCTCTTTGAATCTCCTGAGCTCAATGTATAACAAGTATTGAATAAGTGTTGAAATAAATGATGAATGAATGATGAGATGACTGAGTGAACAACCTCCAGGAAATATGCTCATAAAATCTGTCATGTAATCGTGTCCTCAAAATGTTAGTAGCATTCTTATTTTCTTCTCATAAAACTCAGTGCTATTTTGACATTTCAGGAACAAATATCAATATAAACTAAAAATCCCCACATCTTAAAGAAGCAACTTTTCTTTTTAAGACACGGATACTTGGATTGGTTCCATAGAGTGTTTTGGTACTTTTCCATTAAGTTAGTATGAAAATTCCATTCAGCAGCTGTGGCTTCAAGAATCGTCCTTCTCTTAGAATTTCTAGTTCTGCTTGTGTTAGGAAGTGCCACAACTTCAACCTTTCTCACAGTCCTTCAAGGTATTCACTTGAAGTACTGTCTAGAATATGAAGGTCAAAATATTTCTAAACCAATAAGTAAGGAACTTCAATTGAAGTTAGAAAATTCCTAACAAACACTAAAATATAAAATATTAGTTGCTGCTCAATATAAATTCTATGTTTGAAGAGTATTTTATATTTCTGGCTTAAATCTTATGCTTGTCCCTTCCTCCACACATACATACATCATAATCAGAGATTGAAAAGCTATCTCCTTAGCTTTTGTTACAAGATTGGAGCCTGTAGTTAGCTGCTGTATTTAATACAATGTTAGGCTTATATTCATTTTGTCAGACTTCCAAAATTCCAGCGAGTTCTAAGTACATTTCTAAACAAATCTAATAAATACATTTAAACAAATCTAATAAATGCATTATATTCTATTCTTACTGTTTTTATTAAATGCATGTACAATACTGTAGTTATAAGCTTGGATAATAAACACATGGTTAATATTGTTATCTCAAAAAAATCATTGCCATTTATTTTACCAAATATATCTTTCATTATAATTTGCTAGTGCCTAAACTATTAATTTTCCTTTGGAGTAGATTAGAATGTTGAAATAGTCCAATATGAAATATCTTTTCACCAAAATTACTTTTAAATGGAATTAACAGTAATAATTGAATATTATTAAAATGGGATATGATGCATAATTTTAAAAGCTGCCTAATTCCATAAGAAAGACCATCTAATATAGTTTCTGATTTGCTATCTAATTATTACTAGACAGCAAAGTTGATAATGCCCGTCAATATGGAATTTAAGTATAAATTTTATTTCTAATCACTAATTATACATTTCTATACACTATAGTGGAGTTTGACACCAAGGTTTCTAAAATTCCATGTGATTTTCATTGCAATTAGTAATTATATTTGCTATGACATGAGGATGACCCAGGATCCTCAGACAACAGTTTCTTTGTCTGTCTTTAGTGGCTGCATTGTTTCTTTTAAATAGCAATCTACAGTGTGCAATGAAATAGATGCAATGATATTGTGGCTAGAAGTACATTTGTTCTATCAGAGTAGGCAATTCTCTTCTGTAGAAGAGCACTATCATTTTAAAATTTCAGTAAAAGCCAAATAAATAGAATCAAATTCAAATCATTTAATAAAATAATGTTAATATTCTGCTATAACAAAACAGGAATTATTTTCCTTCATTTATAAATTAAATACATGCCAGAGTCCCTTTTGAATTTTTCAATTTAAAACACTACAGTGTACATGATATTTTAGAAACTAGATCATTAGCTATTAAAATTCTTATGGCATATATTTCTCTTCTAAGTGACAGATCTTGAGTCTCAAACACATTAAAAATACTATATAGATATTAATCTAAAGTGATGCTGTATCTTTTATTATTGGCCTCTTGTTCTCTCAATGAAAGAGATGACATCAGCAGCTATTGAACTAAAGGCATTCTCATGGCTAGAAAATGCTCCATGATTAATTATACCTTTAAAATAAAGTTCTAAATTCCTTTCCAGAATTTAGCACTGTTCAGCAAGACAGATTCTTATCAGCATCCAAGACTTTTTTCCCCAATTAAGTGGAGGAGTTTTTATAAGTCATGTTCATGCAGAGTTTATTTACAACTATATTTCTTAAGCTGAGTATTTCGTTTTGTCCTCTTATACCAATCTTTTCCTTGTACCTATCTTCTGAGAGCACTTAATGTCATCTTTGCTGAGTTTTCTAAGAATAAGTAGGAGAATATGGTACCTATTATGAATATTGCCCCCTAAAACAAACAGACCTTCCTCAGGAACATTCTTGTCTAAAATACACTCTATACTGCTGTTACCAAGTAGAAAACTCCAGGGGAAGAAGTCTTTCTGGAAATAGGGCCCCATAAGAAAGGAAAAGAAGTTCCTGTGTTTTGTTTTACTTTGCTTCCAGTTGTGGTAGGAAATTAAGAAGCCTTCCTGAAACTCTATTTGTAGTCCTTAAAAATGCTTGTCACTAGGACATTGTGTATAGTAGTTTTATTGCTGCTATTGGAATTGCTACCCTATCAACCTTCAACAAAAGTCATTTTCCCTATTTATTCATTCACTTGCTCATTCCTTTATTCATTACACACACTCACACAAAATCGGTCCTTCAAAAGTCATTTTCCCTATTTATTCATTCACTTGCTCATTCCTTTATTCATTACACACACTCACACAAAATCGGTCCTTCAGAGAGATGAATTAGTTAATACCACTGCCCTAGAAGAACTCAATCTCAACCCTCTTCTTTTCCTTTAATCTCTCACCAGCTTCACCAGACTCTGGAGGATGTTAAAAAGACAAGAAGTAATGAAGACAACCTAGTTCACTTATTCTAATCCCAGTTTGGTAGATTCAACCACCAACCCTGTATGTTAAATCACCTTAAGGAAGCAATTCTAAAAAATAGCACTGTAGCTAGGGAATAGAGTTGTTGTGGTTCAGTGCTAGAGCACTTGCCTAGCATGTGTGAGGCACTGGTTTGATTCTCAGCACTGCATATAAATAAATAAAGACCCATTGACAACTAAAAAATATTTTTTAAAAAAAATTTATATCTTGTCACAGTTGATATTCAATGTATTCACTTGAACTAATGTTCTTTTAGGCTTTGACCTTAGCAGAAATTATTTGTAGGGTCTGCTGAGATCAATCACTAAAATAGTATTAATTGCTGTACATCTCAAGTCAGTATATATTGAGTAATAAATGTGCTTACAGTTTTACTCTTTTTTCCCTATTTTATCATTTGTCTCATATTCAGGTATATTGGCTTTTTTATATATTTTTTAGTTGTTGATGGATCTCTACTTTATTTGCTTATTTATATGTGGTGCTAGGAATTGAACCCAGTGCCTCACACATATGAGGCAAGCACTCTACCACTGAGCTACAACTCCATCCCCAGGTATATCATCTTTTTTTTTTTTAATTAATGGATTCTTTATTTTTTTTAGAGAGAGAGAATTTTTAATATTTATTTTTTAGTTTTCAGCAGACACAACATCTTTGTTTGTATGTGGTGCTGAGGATCGAACCCAGGCCACACGCATGACAGGTGAGCGGGCTACCGCTTGAGCCACATCCCCAGCCCGGGTATATCATCTTTTATAGAATGTTTGCATTGTTCTTTTTCTCCAATAAACTTAAATATTGATAGAGAGACTTGGTTATATATTTTTTTTTACTAAGGTGTTTTATATAAATGCTTCTGCAATCCTAAAGGAGATTCATAAAAGGATGGGGGACAAGGAAATTAGAATGTTAAAAAGAAAAAAAATCATAGTAATATGCCTTTAGAATTTATATATCATACTTCTCAAATAGGTTCAAGTATCTATTTTTAAAAAGAGAGGTATATTATTAGTTTTTCTAATGAATTGGAGTAAAAACCTTCATTTGTATAAATGCTGAGTGAAGATACTCTAGAGTGGCTATTTTATGTGGCTATTTTATTTTTATTTAAATAGGTTGTGAAAGACTAAAGTCAAAAGGGAATGTACATAAGAACTGCATTCTAGTTGATAAAATTGTTACCGCTGGGGGTATAGGTTAACAATCTGCTATACATATAGACTGGAATTAAACAATTAAGTAAATTGATGGTGAGTGATGGAAGCCAGTTTTCACGCTGTTGAACTTGAAGGTTACAGATAAGGGGAAGAACATAGAATGACTCATGTGGTGATGAATTAGAGCTGGAGACAATTGTCTGAGGTCTTCTGCTTTATATGGCCACGCATAAAATTATGTATAGATGTGCATCCACTTAGGTTAGTGCACAAACATTTATTTCCTTGCCTTGCTAGCTGAGCAGGCCTAGAAGCAATGATTCCCCAGTAGTAATGAACGTACCTAACACCCAGATCTTAGTTTCTAATACCATTCACCACTAGTAACAGGAACTTCTTGAACAAAATAGTGATCAATTCTAGAACTGAGACTGACAATATACAAGATGAGTTTGGAGCATCTTGTCATGCTGGAAAAAAGGAAGTTCTGAAGACAAAAAACACACTGATGAAGGTATGTTAAAGGAACATAGGAGCCAGGCAAAAGCACACCAAATAAAATAAAGTAGTATCTGATCATGACCAAAAGTATTAATACTCACCAATCCATACTGCTATAAATAATTGCATAAATAAATGTAGAATAGACAAAGTTTTCATGTCAAAGAATTCCAAATAATATTTGTGGATATTCCATACTCAAGAATATAGAACATAACTCCAGAGTTCTTACTTGTAAGCTGCACATAATGATTTCCTTCCAAAGATTATAGTATGGGAAGAAAGTGGGGGGTAACTTTACAGTGGAGAAAACTGACAATATTGTTTCAGCCAGTTGATCAAAGGTAAAATCTGCAGTCATAAGACATGTTGTGTATGCACTGTCCTTGATATATTAGGAAATCTTGTCTTTCACTCCCAACTCCTTAATCCCTTTCTAATCATGAGAAAACATTGGGACACAGCTGTTTATAGATGTTTACAGATGATACTTGTTACAGCTACCACCACTTGTGGTCTTGTGGGATACTCCTTTGGGCCCTTTTCTGATTCTCCACACTTGAGACCATATTTTAATGTTGAACAAGGAGGATTTAAAAAATGGAAAAGAAAAATGTACAACTTATAAAATTGGTTCTACACGTGGCAATGCTCAGACATCTGCTAGGCCCAGACTCCCACAGATGTAGCTCACCTGGCTTCTCAGGAAGCCTTCTTATGAGTTTTCCTACTGATGGGGAAAACCCAAACTACTAGTTAGTAAAAATGGGAACTGAGGCGCAGAGTATGAATTTCTCTCTCAAAAAGGCTCGCTTTTACCCTGTGACCAGGGGCCAAAGGATCTCATTTTTTCTATTATGTACTAAAGCATACGTCACTCTGATAGTTTACTCAGTAGCTTCAGAAGGATTGAAAAATGTCATTGAAAACTCAAGACGAAAGACCAACAATTAAGGAAATGTCTTTCAGACTGACAGGGAATTGAAGCAGAGTTTTTCTTCCTTTCTTGGCTCTGGAGAATGACACCTATATTCAGCAAGTGCCATAAACTTTTATATATAGTGGGTAGGAGATAGTTGGTATTCTATTGCTGTTTCTGGTCTTTTCTTTAGGTGACATTCATTGACTCATAACTACCTTTCCCCATCTTCAAAGCCAGCAACAATAAATTGTATCTTTCTCATGCTGCCATCTGATTCTCTTTGGCAAAAACTTGCCTTTAAATATGTCGTCGTGCAATTTGATTGGGCTTACCTATAAACTCTGGCTATGCTCTCCACTTAAGGTCCTTAAACTTAATCACACATGCAAAGACTCTTCTGCCATTTAAGGCAACACAGGTTCTGGAAATTAGAGCACCTTTGGGGGCATTATTCATCACACATGAAGAACTGTACAATTGTATGCATTTGTGATAACTCCTACTTATTTTCTCCTGTAGACATCTCAAACACATGATCTTCAAGAGTAAGTTAATCTTCCACCAATTGTGCTTCTTTTGTAGTCTGGGAACATAATCTTTACCCAACAACTGAACTTAAAGATCGAGAATGCTTCTCAACAAGCTCAACAGATTGAAATCTATAGCAATTGAAGCGAGCAGATTTACTGACTTATTCCTGCCTACATTTATCCTACCACTAACTGCCCTTGCATGGTTTCCGTTTTCCTCAAAAGTATGCCTTGTTCAATTGCCTGGTGCTTGCCAGCTGGCAGAACTGCTAACGTGAATAATGCATCCTTGTTGGCTGCCTAACAAAAGTTACAATCCAGCATGGAAAACACACATTAAACAAACAAAGACATGTGAGAAATGCCCTGGAAGAGGACCTTCTTGATTTTTTGATCATGTATCGTTGAGTCACTAAAGTTCAAAATTTGTGAATTTTTCACTGGGTGCAGTGCAAAAGCCTTAATCTCAGTTGTTCTGGAGCCTGAGGCAGAATTGTGAGTTCAAAGCCAGCCTCTGCAACTTATTGAGAGACCCTATCTCAAAATATAAAAAGGGATGGGGATGTGGCTCAAGGTTAAGAGCCCCTGGGTTCAGTTCCTGGAACAACAACAACAAATTTTTCTAAGGAGAGGCTATTAAGTCAGCTAATTTAGATCAGTTGAGATAAAAAAAATAAACTTTTTTGTCACTTTTATAGGATTCTGGGAAGGTTGGTTCTGATAAACATGGAAATGGAGACTGATAAATTATATGTTAAATATGGCAATTCACTTTTAACAAAATCAAGCAGAAGTGATCTTTGGGTCCCATCTTGATTACTCGTTGTTTAATGGAGTTAGACTGCAGATTCTAAGGCTCCACATTGGGTTTAAGGAATCACAATGTCTGACATGGGGTCTAGAAATATGAATCTTAAATGAACATGAGGTTGTTGTGCACAATAATAGGAAATTATTAAACGCATTTCAACTTACCAACACTCTCTTCCCTGCATTGTCCAGCTTCAGAGGGCTCCCCACATTTTTTTGGCTCTCAGTCTTTTCCATTTTCAGAGCCAGCAATGGCAGATAGAATCCTCAAGTCACAGAACTCTGCTGGGCTTCATGTTAACACAGCTCTCTAACCACAGCCAGGACTGTTTCTCTGCTTTTAAGAACTCCAGTGACTAGATTGGATCCACCTGGAAAATCAGGTTACTCTCCTTGTTCCAACATTCTGAATTACCTCTGCCAAATCTCTTGTTCATGTAAAGTAAGTAGCAATATTCTCAGGTTCCAGGGAATCAGAGATGGGCAACTTGGATAGAGTGGATATTACTTTTCCTACCAAGATGCATGCTGATTTGGAGAGCCCGAACTTGAAGCCACTAAGCTCATTAGCGTGTGCCTTTATCCAGGTGAAAACAACAGTGGAGAGAAAATTCAGGAGACAGACTTTTCACCACTAAACAAATAGAACCTTCAGACTCAAAGGAACTTGTGCCTTCCAAGACTGCACATAGCTCCCCATTTGACTTCTAATCCATGTGTGTTTAATTTGATATAAAAGTGAAGCAGCCAACAGCTTGAGTGTTGATTCTTACAAATGCCTCATGTGACTATAAGACCTTAGAGTCTTTATATTAGTATCCAATGTCTCTAGTGTGTTGGATGACATATAGAGAACAGGAGATGGACATGGATTTGGATTATCAACTTCGTATTTATGCTATCATCAACACAGAATCAGGCATTATAATGTCCACAGTCCTTATTTTAACAAATTTCTTCACATATTTGCCATCAACTTTTCATTGCCTGAGATTTATTTGCTTGTGTGCTGTTTGTGTTGAATGCGTTTTTTGCTTTGTGGCAATTTCAGGAAATCACAGAGGAGTCACAGGTTGAAGCATAAGAGATGCTAAAATTGAAATGTTGAAATTTCTCATGAGAGGATGGCTAGTAGGATAGAACAAGGTAAGACTAATGAAAGCTATGGATAAAGATCTACTTTATTCTCAAACTAACCACAGTTCTTTTAGCAATAACTGTGGCATCTGGAGTGGAAGATGCTGTTATCAAAGTTATACAAATGGCAATGCAGCAGGGTAAGAGTCCCAGCAGCAGGACACACCTCTTGTTCCGCAGAGTATCCAGCCCAACACTCAGAAACCCTACCCAAATTACTGTTTTCAGCTCATGTGTCTGCTCAAGAGATAAAGAAATGAAGTCCAGATGTGCATTCATGGGAAGATCTTCATATTTTTAATTTGAACTTTTCTGCTCAGTGGTAAGATTAATGAAGTGTGTGTTGGCTGGTTTTAGTTGGAAGTTTTGAGAGTTGGGAATTATATTTCCTATAATCCTGGTGCACCAATGCCAATTAAATTTGTATCATCAAAGACATTTTTCTAAATAAAGTACTTTGAAATAACACAATCATATTTTTAAAATGATGATGTGGACCCCAGAATCAGACATTTTACTACACAAATAACTCTGCTACTGAGAAACATGAATTCCACTGTCATACCTGTCCCATTTTGTTATAAATCTCTCTGTCATTTGGAACATATTGGAAGACAGGGATATGTTATCCTTGTCTATTAAATAAGATACCGGAAATTTTTCCTTGCATACATTCCTTGATTAAAGCTCAGATGTCTTTCCTGGGGCTGATTGTATGATAAGTGAATACTTTTAGTGGATTCTCTCACACTACAAGCAGGAATCTAGATGCTAAGGTAGATGTGATGTAAAGTAGCAACAGAAAGTGTCAAATGTCAGACACAATTAAACAGGGGATGTAAATCATGTTACAAAAGGGTTTCTATTTGCACAGTAATTCATGAGGTGATTTGTCACCCTAGCACCTCACAGCCATCCTTTCTCCAGATTTATTTATTTTATTTCTTCCTTCCTTTTTGATAGTTATAGTTATACAATTATTCACTTAGTGCATTAAAAAACTTACTTGTTTTAAAGATCCTATGAATAAAAGTCATCCTCTCAGCATGCTGTTTTTTTAAAAGCATTATTTTAGGAATCTTATTGATCACATGGTAGTTACAATAATATTAGATATAATGATGTATACAATCTAAGCAAAGCAGGCTGAGAATTTTCATAATGTAAAAATGTACACATTAAAAATAGCCAGATGCATGCAGCAGCCAGAGTGGTGGGGGACCCCTCATGAGAAGCCTGAAGGGCAGGTGTGGCCATGTTGCTTTCCTCCCATTACTGTCCATGACTCTGAGAATTACTTTAGACACAAATACAAGGGCTATACTGTGTTGTTGTATCTGTGACCCAGTACAATCCACAGTGGTGTAATTGATCTTTCTGTGACACTCCCAAGAAAAGAAGTCAATAGAGAGCCCTGTGCGGGTAGCAGAGAGCAATGGTAGTTTTATCTAGGTTGGATCTGGAGGATGTTTAACTCTGGGTGTGAATGTTTGTGAAGACCATAAGTCTCCTTTTGCTGTTTTCTTCACAGTTGGCAAGCATGTGATACAAATTTAGGACAGTTCTGAGTGGTGTCTGACTGAACTACTTTTAAAAACATGAGAATTTGTGTCTGTGTGTGGTGCTGGGGATTGGGAAAAAATGTGAATTTTTAATAACATATTTTAGCAACATAACATTTAAAAAATGTATCCATGGCTTTTAGTGAAAGGCAAAGGAGGGCATTTGAGTGCTAGTGCTATCTGGCTCTAACATATTGATTGGTCCTTTGTTTTTGCCACATCTTAATGGTGCACAGGTACATTAATCTCTTACCAGAGCAGGCAACATTTGAAATCTCAGACCAGAGAAAATCCAAAACAGAAAAAAAATGCCACTTTTCTTTGCAACCTCTAAGAAATTAAACCAAAATTATACATAGTTCAAGGTTCCTATTTCCTACTGAGCAGTGGTGCTTTTTTGTGTTAATTGTTCATAGAAGAAACTAAGGCAGTACCTTCCAGCACTGCTGGAGTGTGGACTCTTGGCATGCTGCAGCTGGGAAGAAAAGACCTTGAGTCATGCACACTGGTTTCCTGCACACCCCCTTGACCCTGTTCTGTGCAAAAGCAAAGGCTTTGGGGGACTTTTTCTTGACAATTCAACTTAGAGATCCCCTTAGGGAAATTTCTCTGAGTAGAAATGCTTCTACAAAGAGTCAGCAAATTCTCTGAAGCTAGAGGAGAGACTTGCTGTCTCTGAATGCCCTGAAGTTGCTGCTCAGATTGCAAGCTCCTATTAGAGGAGAAAAGAGCATTAAAATAACTTGAACATCTATTTTATTGGCAATTTAGGATGCAAAGTATTTTATTTTAAAACTTCTAAAATTTGAAAACAATATGCTTATGTTAAATAATACAGGTTCCCAAAGCTGGGTGTGCTCACTTGGACCTCAGTTTTTCTGCTCTAAATACAAAAACAAACTCCTAAAATTCCTTGGTGAAACACAAGTGTTCTGATGACATGTTACTGATGAACTGATCGGTCCAGTTGTTAGAATCTCTTTTTTCCCTTAGTAAGGACATTCAAAACTTAAGATGCATTGTTCTATTCTTAATTCCAACAACTTCATTCTGAACATCTTCTGGGAGGCATACACCACACACAGGAAGAATCCAGCTTCATCCTTCTCACTCTCATGCCCCTTGGAGATGGGCAAGGACACACTCACCATGTTTCTTGGTTTACCAAAAGGAAGAAGCCTTGATGAACATTGAGCTGTAAGCACCTTCTAGTTATCCTGATGAGCTTGCCCATGTTGATATGGTCAAATACCAGGAACTTGGTTTTATCCAGGACGGGCAGCTGCCTCTCACCTCGTGTTGTTCTGTTATCATAGGGATTGGGATCTGAATGGAATCTGCTCTTGGACGAATCTCACATCTTCTACTCTTGGTTGGAAGGCCTTCCCAGGAGGCATTGTGTGGAGGTCCTGGGGGCAGATCCTACTCTGGTGACGGTGACTTCCCTGTTTACCATGACTAGTGTCTGATACCCAGATGAGTGGTAAAAGAAACAAAAGCCTCTTCTTTTCCTGTCTCCCCAATCCCTGCCTCTGATGTTGTGTACAGCTACAAAAGAATGATATACTATATTAGAAAGTGGAAAAATGAAAATCCCAAGAAGAGAAATTGATTGAGCAGAGCTGGGTAGATGCCAGGGATCAAGAGATCTAAGGAGACATACCTATTTAAAACAGATACCTGTTAAGTTGTCATCTCTACTCCCAACTCTTGACTTGTATCCAAAATACTTCCCAACATCATTGAACACCTACAGTTAGATATGCTACATGGGTCATTTGTCCACAGCTGCAATCATCATTTTTCTCCTATTATTTTTTTCTACTTGTACTGGTTTTATCACTTTCAGTATTTTTCATTTCAGACCAGACATCTTTTCCATGAAGGCCAAATGATCACTAGACTTTCAATGTATTCTAGACGTTGTTCAATTTTTTTATAATTTAGGTTCATTCCAGGAGCTTAATAACTTCATAGCAAATTTTGATCTAGTGGCCCAAACTGGGAAAATCTCTAATTTTTTAAAGAAGCCATTTAAAGCCATAAAAAATGTTTTAAAATAAACATTTTAAACTTTTAGAACTCTTTAGAAATGGCAGAGAAGTGAAAATTAAAATTATCAATACCAATTATATTGAAACCGTTTAACAATGTCAATATTCTTCATCCCTTGAATAGCTTTTTCCTTCTTTTTAATGATTTATACTTTTCTGAACACTTAGAAGTTTTTAAAATATAATTGTTATAATGAAGCTGTCTTAGGGTAGCTATTTATATTCTTTTCTTACTTAAATGCCTATTCTTTGGTGATCTGGACCCCTCTGGGTGCTGCCTCCATGGTCAAGAAAGCAGCAGGAAGGGAACAACTGTGTCCTTTTAGCACCATGCTCATTGGCTTCTCTGCCAATTTCCCTCTCCTAGGAGATGGAGATCCATTCAGAGGACTCAGTTTTTATTCAAAGAAGGGTGGGCATTTTGATGCACTACCCTCAAGAATAAAGCACGCGAAAATAGCCTAAACTTTGAAGTGGCAATGTAGAAATCTATCTGTAAAATGCGAATAAAATCTCCACTTTTAAGTGTGGTGTAACAGAAAGCAAAACAATGGACAAATCGCTCTCGTTGTTCCTCTCTGCTAATTGCATACAACTGCTGATGTGGTCAAAGATGTTTAATATCAAATGATACCATGATGCCTATAGAAATCACTAAAAATATTAGTTTACCAAGGACAGATTCAATAATTCTGCTTATTTACAGCAAATAGGCATATTTCTCCTACTTTGGAGAAAGCAAGTGCAACCTACCACATAAACAAACATGTTGTCTTGCCATAGAGAAGAACATAAGCCTATGGTGAGGCAAAAGGCTGCCCATGAAGGGAAGCACCTAATCTGTAGCCTCATAGGCAAACACAGGAAGAGACAAGGGCTGGAAATGAAGAGTGGCTGAATGGATTTGCAATTTAATAACTTGATTTCATCTATTCTCCATACCCAACCCTTACTCCAATGATCTACTTCTGTCTTCTCAGAGCATAATGAATATGTCATAGCCAATAAAGCTAGACAGTAAACAGCACTTTTCTAAGACATGCCAATGTTTATTCTTTCAAGACAATTTAGCACTGTGTGGGGAAGAAAGGGCATTTCTTTTTAATTCTCTTCACTCAGAAAGACACACCAAGCCAAAATGGTTCCATGATGCCCAAAAGGAGACAACCTAAATGTTTCCTGGAATACATGTCAGTGCCTCTGTGCATGTCCTCTTTCAGCTGCGACATTGAGTGGCTTTGTACACTACACAATAGAATTCATGAGCCACATACAATTTCATCAAGATTCTAGGATAGTAGAAAATGTGATGTATACTCCTTATCATCATTGTCATACGTAACCATATCCAAATCCACATATATCTCTTAATTCCAGAATAACCCAAATGCATTAGTGTTACCAGACTCAGCATGTAGAGCATATGGAAAAATTTGCTTCCGAATCTGCCCCAAACACATGATTCTCTAATTCTGAATCGGAACCAATGAAGACTAGGTATGTTCAAATGGCATCAGTGGAACACAAACAGCTTAATTCAATTCAAGCTTTAGCTTTTTTTTGTTCTGGTCTTTTAGTTCTTATTTCCTGACAACTACTGACCTTTCTACACTTGGCCATGAACTAAATCTGAACTTCCACCCACTCACATTGTTTTTCCTTCTTCACTTTGATATCCAATAAATGATCCCCCCCCCTTCCTCTTTAGTATCAGCAACTTCTGCTTTGCTTAGTGCTTCATGAAATATTACTATTGGGTCAGGTTTGTAGTCTGTCAAATCAGTTGTCATTAGCAATATGTGAGGCTATGCCAATGGAGAAATGAATCATGAAACACAAAATGACTATAATTTGTTTAGAACCATGTTTGACTTGGTGATGCCAAAATGATTGATTCCTCCACTCGAGGAGTTTTGGGATCTGGTTGGAAAGTCTAGATTAGCAAATAAAAAAGGGTAAAACAAAGCAGCATATTCATGAGTCAAGTGGTATGGCCCAGAGTTATTATGCAACTGAAGTTCATAGACAGGGTGTCAGTGGAGTCTAAAACTCTCAGGAAAACATAACAGTGGATCAGCCTAAGCCAGAAATGAAGAAAGGGCAGAATTGGAGTAGGTAAGAAGTAGAAACACAATGACTATTCCAAGCAACATGAATCTTACGAGTGAAGGCAAAAAGGTAAAAACAAGGATGTTGAGCTCTTAGAGCACTGAGAAGACACATGTGCATCTCTCAGTAGGGCCAGAGTAGGGTGGGGTTCCGGAAGGTGGTTACATGTGAACTTGAATGCATAAGGAAAACCCTGACTCTTCAGGGAAGTTTTAGTTTGGGAAGAATGCAAGGTTATTTTAGGCTAACGAACAGATGTATTTGTTAGGGTAACAGAAGCCTTTATTACAGATAAGCCTATAATCTTAGGGACTTACTAGGCATTTGTTTCTTGTTTATGTAAAGTCTAAATCAGTTATTTCTGATTGGAGACAAGTTTTCATTTGGGTGGATTAAATAAATTACATCATAGCTTATATATAGCATTCTTCCAACATACATTTACTATAACCTCATGTAGCAAACATCTTCTAAGCACCTACTATTTATTACTAACCATTCTTGGCTGATTTTTGCAGATAGTGACTGAGGCAAAAAGCATTGTCCTTGACTTTGAGAAACTTCTGCTGGTGAGGAAGCCAGATACAAGACATTTATCTGCTGTGGAGCACAAAGGAAGTATTTTACAGAAATATGGAGGATGAGAGATCAAATGAGGATCTTTTAATGAGAATGAAGTGTATATCCAATGGGAATAGTTGCTCTACTAAGAATAATCACTGGAAATTGCAAGTTCAAATGTGAAATACCTGATCATTAATCTAAAGAGTATTACCTTCTACCAAGATTTTTACCATGTCACTGTTCTTCAAGCTCAGGTGTTTATCTATCTGTGTCCCCTGATGTTATTGTAGGTACCTATATTTTGGTGGCCTTCCCCAGTTATAACACGGGGATATTTCCTAGCAGACCTTCCCCAGTTATAACATGGGGACATCAGGAATTAGGACAGAGAGTGACTGACTCTGCTTGTGACCAAGTGTGTTTGTCTCTGAGACTTATCAAGAGTATAGTATTTTCCTTTTATGATGATTTATAAAAGTTTCTTCCAGAGGTACAAAGGACTAATGGCTGCATGAGAAAGAGGTTCGAATCTTTAGCCATCAGGAAAATGCAAATCAAAACTACACTTGAGATTCCATCTCACTCTAGTTAAAACGGCAATCATCAAAAATACAAAAAACAATAAATGCTGAAGAAGATGAGGGGAAAAGAAAAACCCTTACACACCATTGGTGGGATTGCAAGTGAGCACAGTCACTATGGAAATCAGCATAGTGGTTTCTCAAAAGCTAAAAACAGAACTATCATATAATCCAGCCATACTATTTTTTTTTTGGTATTTACATAAAAGAACTAAAATCAACCTACTTTAGAGATACATGCACACCATGTTTATGCCAGCACAATTCATAAGAGCCAAGTTATGGAATCTGCCTAGATGCCCATCAACAGGTGAATAAATAAAGAAATGTGGTGTATATATATATATATATATATATATATATATATATATATATACACACACACACACACACACACACACACACACACAATGGAGTTTTGTTCAGCCATAAATAAGAATGAAATTATGTCATTTGCAGGAAATTGAATATAAATAGAGACCATAATTTTGAGCAAAATAAGTCAGGCTCAGAAAAGATACTGTATTTTTTTCTCATATGTAGAAGCTAGAAGGAAAAAAATAATCATAAAAAAAAGACACCATGAAAGTAGAAGGGAACACATTAGAGTAGAGGGGGAGGATAGAGATGGAAGGGTGGGGGAATATCGAGGAGTGAAACTGATCAATTGTTTTTATATAATAGTGAATATGCCGCAATGAAACCTACCATTCTATATAATTGATAAGTACCAATAAAAGTGTCTTCTAGGTCCAGCTTAAAATTATGTACTTTTAATACTTTGATCGAGATTGTAGTTCTCCTCAGGACATGTCTCTTTAGTGTAGTTTATTTGACACCGTCATACTATGCACAGATTCAGATACATGGAAGCAGAACATATACTGATTTGGATGTCAGCTTTGGTGTCAGACCAATCACCCTTAAAGCCTGTACAATACTCTTTTTAGCTATGTGGATAAGATAGTAAACCTCTGTGTGCCTCAGTTTATGTAAGATGGAGATAATAATATGGCTTACCTCCTTTGGTTGATATGAAGATTAAACAGGCTAATTTAGGGAGTTCAAACCTTTTCTATTTGCAGTGCACACAGTGTCTCAGCAATTCTCTTCTCTAGGCCACCTAGTGAAGAGAAAAAGAAACACCTAATAGTACCACTTACCAAGTATGTCTGAACAACTTAAGTATTTATGTCCCAGCAGCTTGCAGTACCAGCCACTTGAAAATACAGTACCCATAAATTATATAAATAATAATAATGATAGTATTTTAATCTTATTCTTAAACATTGTTACTTATTAATAAGATGCATGTGTCTTCTGGGCATCACATAATTTCTCCAACCTTACAGTCACAGTGGGTACTACCACCCTCACTTCCTTCCCTGTCTGAATTTTCACCTGGGTATTATGTTTTATATCAGCAACTGCCAAAGACAATGCATAGAACACAATCACAAGGAATACTGTGAAACAGCTTGAGCTGTGACATTCAGCAGTGTCTAACAGGTATCAGGTATCACAGTATATATTGTAGGATTTGCAATATTCCACAGAGACCCTGTGAGTTCACAGCAATGCTTCAGCAGCACAGTTTGGGAATCACAAAGTTAATTTACTTAAAGTACTAAAAACACTGCCGGCCATGTACCAGCATTCAGTTAATCTTAACCGTTTGTCTACTTTACCTCTGATACCAACAAAAGCCCACAGAGCTAAGTTTGTTTTATCACCACTCTCTTTGGATTAGGGAACAACTTCCAGAAGGTCAAGCGTGTCACCCACTGACACCAGGAAGTGGGAAAAACAGAATTTTTATTCAAGTTTATCTGTAGCATGCTGCCTCCTTTTGGTTCAAGACTCAGCTCTACCAATACATTTTAAACGTGAAGTTTCTATCCAAGTATCATGTTAAGAAAGGCATTTCCCCAACAACTAAAGACTGGCCACTATGTTATAATGGTATTGATTGATTTAATTTTTCTTTTAAAACTGACTCAACATTTCAAACATACTGAAAAACACAGAACATAATGTATAATTGCCACCAAAATTTTATAAAAATGAACGTTTTACTATATTTGTTTCAAATAAATAAAACATAAGACCACTTATTCTTTCTGCTTTTCTCCCTCTTTCAAAGAAACCACTATCCCAAAGATGTATCATTGCTATGAACAATTTTGTTCTTTGACTATGCACATATATGTACATGGTGTCTGCCAACCACGTAAACTGTGGAGGACCAAGATCAATATGTTCATCTCTTTATTTTCTTTTCACTGTTGTATCACCAGTGCCTAAAATATAGAATGACACTTGGTTAGACATGCTACAGATTTTATGAATGATTAAATAGAGATATTGTTTATATTTCTAAGTGTATATAAATATCACTATACTATATATTCTCTTGCAATGTGCTTTTTTGAACATTATGTCTCTAAGATTAATCATATTAATATGTACAACTGTTTAAAAAGGTATGTGCATCTGTAGCTCATTCATCTTAAATGCTATACAGTTGTCTCTTTATACAAAAATAGCACATTATCAGTTTCCCTTAGGATATTTATATTTTGCTGTATTAAATTCAGCTGCATTAAACATTGTTGTACAAATTATAATAATAATCAGTGTTTATCATGTTTTTCAGATTCATAAAATTTACCATTATAATAAATATAAGTGTTGGTAGCATACATTGCTACAGGGAGCTTGACAATAATTAGCAACACTTAGAATTCTCTGAACCCATGATCTAGCATTACTCCTTCTAGGGGTAGGTTAACAAGGATATGACTATAAGCATGTTCAATGTCAACACTTTCAGCAATAAAAACAATTGTCATTTTCTCTTGTTAGTCATTTATGAATGCATAATAAATGTACCTAAAAACTTAGTGGCTCAAAATAATCATTTTATGACAATCATGAATTTCATGGGTCAGCAACTTATAAAGAATATAGTTGGGGACCTTTGTTTCTGCTTCATGATGTCTGAGGTGTCAGCTGGAGGAACCTGAAGGCTTGGAGAGGGAATCATCTGTACACATCTTTATTCACACATCTGACAGCTGGTGCTGACTGTTGGCAGGCACCTCAGCTGGAGTTGATAACTGGATAATCCACATTTGACGTAGGGTTGCTCACAGCATGGTGACCTAAAACCACCATGGCAGCTCAGAGCCCCATAGCAGTGACCAAAGAGAGCCAGATCAAAACTATCATTTTTTTATGACCTACATTAGGGAATCACATCATAAATTCCTTTTATCATAGACACAGATCCTTCTAGATAAAAGTGGAAGAAAAATAGTCTCCATCTCTCCAGAAGGAGTGTTAAAAACATATAGGATGGAAAATGTAAGTCCTCTTGGGAAAAAAAAATAACATCTACATTTGTCCTGTCTTCCTCTTTACTTCCTCTTTCTCTTTTTTAAATCTCCACTTAATTCCATGAAATTATTTGCATTAGGGCCTCTTTATGAATGCTGTCCCATATATGTGTGATGTCACACATCTAGTGTGTGTGACATCACACTTGTATATGGCAATACACATTCCATACCCCTGCATTCTTAACTTTCTCTCTAATTCGTTCTATGTTTTCTTATTATATACATGCATACAATAATATTTTATCAGCCTTTGCAACTACATATTATTGTGTCAACATGTTCCCTAACTGGCTTTGCTCCTGAATGGTAAACAAACAAAGCAAGTCCTCACTTGCCTGTTCCCGTGGTGTTCCTGCAGGCCTTCACTTGTGCTTATGTGGTTATCTTTCATGCTTTGGCCTCCTTACTTCTCTAGCAGGTTTTTCTCTTGCTGGAAAAGGTAAGGAATAAAAACAGTGTTTATTCCGTCATTATTTTGCTGTTCTTTGGTAAGAAACATACCTCATGAGGCACATTTCATCCTTTTCTCATTTATAGTCAATGCTTCACATGTCTTCATAAATTGCTCCATATACTCTAGAGAATTTTAGCATTTTCTTTTGTATTCTGTTTTAATTAGACGTTTAATTTTGCCACATTGCCTTCTGAAATAAATTATCATACTCTTTACTTAAACGTTACATTAGCAACAAATAAAATTTAAAAAAATTTTTACATTAACATTTTTAAACATTAGCTCAGAGAGCCTATTTATTTATTTATTTTAAGTAAACTTGCTTTTCTTTAGGGGTTTCCCTATGGTGTATTTCAAATGCCCTAAATAACCTTAGGGATTTTCCAACTTCATGAGTGTACTTTATACCAAGAAATAAGACTTTTAAATTATGTGTGTAGCTCAATCTTTTTCCTTTTTTTTCCTAGTTCATCTCAGATATTCAAGCTTTATGAATATTTAATTTTGAAAACTACTTTTTGACCTAATGAATAAAGTAATATCTCTTTTCCCTTTCTTACCACCTCTTCAAGTTCCTGAGTCTATTATACAGCATTTGTTCATGTATTTCATCTCAATTGTTCTATTTTATTATATTATATATAGATTATATATATAACAAATTATATATAATAATTATATATATAATAAGACATTTTCTTTTCCATCTCCCCACTCATTCACACCAGCCTCATATACTCAGCAGCATTTCCCAATGCTCTGTACCCTCTCATGCCCCTCTATTGCCACAGACAAAGGTTAAGATGCCTCAAATGACCTTCCCCTTTCTTCAAATGGAATCTTAACTTTCAGCTCAAATGTTATTTTCTTGGTATGAAGTCACAGTTCCTGTTTCATGTATGCCGTTCTTTTCATGCCATACTGAATTGCTGTTTACATGTCTGTCTCTCCCACAAAGTTCCTCAAGGACTGGGCCCATGTTTTACTCATGTCTGTAGACCCTTGTGCCAGAAAAAATATTTGTTCAATTCACTTATAATCAATGACCAAATCTCTGACCTTGAACAAGTTACCTACACTCTCTGGGTGATTCACTTTGTTATTTATATATTTATATTTATTAAAATAACACTATCTAATTTAAAGAGTTATTTTGAAGATTACATGAAATAACTCATGCAGAACACAATACCTGACACATTATTCACATTCAGTAAACATTTGACTGTTGCTGTTATGTATACATATATTTTTAAATATTGAATTTGATTACCCAGATCCTACCATTTTAAGTAGTGGTCATGAAGATGAATGCTTTATTGTCTAAGCTTTTCTTTAAAAGACTATTTGTCAAATGGTCTGAAAAATGTTGAACAGATAGATTTGTTTACCATGACAATGAAATATCTTTCTGTAAAAAGACTGCATGAAGCATATTCTCTCTGAAACAGAAAAACCAGTTTGCAATGTGACATCATGAAATGCCTACAGGAAGAAATACAGAAGGATTGCCAATACCCCCAGCCATCAATGTGAGTTCTGTTTGACTCTGGGATGTTATACATCTTTCTCAGCCACTATTCTATCAACTCTCTTTCATCATCTAAATTACCATATATGTTTCAGGCTTTAACTTTGCCATAATAGAAAGTTCAGACTAAATTCATTTATCAACATAAGATTACAATCCTTGGGTGTAAAAGGAATAAATTTCAACATCAGTCAAGTTTATGTGAAGTGTTCTCTAAATAATAGATATGTTCAAATAAATATTAAATACCATATCACACATACAATATATTCATAATGTTTTATGTTAAAATATTCAATATCTCAACAATAATATTCCATAAGGATTGTTTAATGTTCTTATGTGAATATTTGCACTTACATCTTTCTTTTTGTTCCAATATAGTTAACTAAATATAGCTTTAAACAAAAGTATTTTTGAGGGTTATCTAGCTGGGGGATTCTAGTGAGAAAACATATTTTACTATCTATTTATATAACTTGTAGCATGAATTAAAAGACTTCCCATAATGAAAGCTTTGGCTAAAAATATACCTCTAACCAATTTCATTAAAAAAAAAAGATATAGTGTTTAAAAGATTTGGTCTCTAGTACCATGCAAATGATCCAATCATTGAATTACTTCTTAAATTATCTAGGCCAACTTGTAGTGTACATATTTTACTAATTTTGACAATTGTTGCTAGTTCACTAACTTGTAATTTACTTATGTTCAGTAATATTTTGCCAAACCATTCTACCCAAATACGGACATTTTTCCAGAACATGCCAGCTAACATAGAAGAGAACAGGAAAAAAACAGTAATGAAACTAAAAGAAGATTTCATCAGGGCAAAGTTTTCTAGTTTGTAGACTACATCAAAATCCTTCATTATGTTACTACGAGTTTTTGTCAAATGGGGAACCACAAGGGCTGTTTTCGTTAGTGAGGGTAGGTTAGTACAGTTGACATTGTCTTAACAAACAATACCCAAATCTCAATGGCTTAACTCCAGAAAAGAGTGTTTCTCATTTTCTCATTTATGCACCATCCACTGTGGGTCTGAGAAACCCAAGAGAACCTGTCCTTGGTGTGATGCAGGTACCTCAACCATTGGTCCCACCATCTGCCCTCAAGGTCTCTTCTACACCTCCTGCAACACAGGGGTGATAGCATGAAACAATCTTACATGTACAACTAAACACTTCAACCCAGAAATAACCTAGTAGTTAAATACTCCATTCCATAGGTTATTTCCACTTATAGCTTATTGAATGATTTTCATTTGCCTAGAAGGATAGGAAACCCAAACATTGTTGAAAGTACTAGAAATGATATCATAGGATTCTGCACAGACCCCAACACAGTGTTTCTATGTAACAATTACTGCATATTAAATTAATTCCAGTTTCAACAATACAAACAAGTTAGTCTTAAAGTGAGTTTTTCATAGATAGCTTGGAGTCATGGCTGTGACACTACTGGCATTTGGCTACCTTCAGTCAGCCTGGAGCTTTGGTGGCACATACCAAGCCAAAACAGTCCACCTACCAGAGGGATTGAGAGACAAATGAGGAGTGGTCTCAGTCCAAGGGAACAGAGAGTTGGGAAGATCATAGTGTTTCAATAACAGAACAGTAGGCATTGGAAAAGAGGGAAGTCTGAGTAGTGATTAGTTGGGTGGTGCTCTAAACATGAAGTGAAAAAGTTACTCTATAATTAACTCTCAAAAGCACTGGAGTACATTCTTCCCTGCTTTGGGTACTCATTAAACAATTGCAAGGCAAGGCAGTACAAGGATTGATCTCCAGCTCCCTCTCTAGCTTGGATCGTAAACTGAACTTAATAAAACTTGTTACCCAGAAAGCTGTGAAATCAGCAGCAGAGCTAAGATTGCCTGCAAATAAATAAAAGATAGTAGAAGTGGCCATAATGCCAGGCAGTGGCCTCAGTGATCAGAAGACACAGAGATATCCAGGAAATCAAGAGTAACTTGCAAATGATAGTATGCAGCAAAAGTTGAATCAGTAGCCTAGAAGAGGGGCAGCGACACAGCACCCACTCAGGGCACAGAGGGGGGGCCAAAGCAGAAAAGTGGAGAAAATATTGTTACTATAGGATAACTGAGCAAAAATTTTGTCTTGTTTAGACCCACCTAAGCAACAGGGGCACCCATTCCCCAGCTGCTGGGGATGGGCTCATAGCTCACAGCTGTCCCTCTCTAGAGAATTGCTGTTAGCCAAATGAGAGTTGTTTTGCCCAGGAGTTCTCTCTCTCTCTCTCTCTCTTTTTTTTTAGAGAGAGAGAGAGAGAATTTTTTAATATTTATTTTTTAGTTTTCGGTGGGCACAACATCTTTCTTTGTATGTGTTGCTGAGGATCAAAGCCGGTCCGCATGCATGCCAGGCGAGCCCGCTACTGCTTTAGCCACATCCCCAGCCCCCCAAGGAGTTCTCTTGTCCCTTCCTGGATATAGCCCAGCCTGTTTTCAATAACAGACTGATCTGGCTGTTTTGCCTCAAGGTAGGATCAACTCTAGGTGTTACTCACCCCCCATGTTGCAGGAGATGTAGAAGAGACCTTGTGAGCAGATGGTGGGATCAATGGCTGAGGTACCTGCATCACACCAAGGACAGTTTCTCTTGGGTTTCTCAGACCCACAGTGGATGGTGCATAAATGAGAAAAACTCTTTTCTGGAGTTAAGCCATTGAGATTTAGGTATTGTTTACTAAGACAATGTCAACTGTACTAACCTACCTGCACTAATGAAAACAACCCTTATCATTCTCCATTTGACAAAAACTTGTGGTAACATAATGAAAGATTTTGATGTAGACTACAAACTAGAAAACTTTGCCCTGATGAAATCTTCTTTTAGTTTCATTACTGTTTTTCCCTGCTGTCTCTGTCTTAGTGTCATTCACTGCTGTGCAATATTCTATTCTGTTAATACAGTGTGATTTATCTCTTCTCTTTTGACATATATTTAATTTGCTGCAAGTTTAACCACTATTAAATACTACCATTATGAACACCCTTATACATGTTATTTTGTATGTTCGTGGGATAAAGATATGTAAGTATAAATGAAATTGCAGGGTCATTTGATATGCATATTTATAGATGGTATGGTTTAGATAATGGGAAGAAAACAAGGAGAGAAATGAATTACAGTAGATGGGGTAGAGAGAGAAGATGGGAGGGGAGGGGAGGGGGGATAGTAGAGGATAGGAAAGGTAGCAGAATACAACAGTTACTAATATGGCATTATGTAAAAATGTGGATGTGTAACCAATGTGATTCTGCAATCTGTATTTGGGGTAAATACTTGAATCTAATGTATGAAATATGATATGTCAATAGCTTTGTAATGTTTTGAGCAACCAATAAAAAAATTAAAACTAAAAAAAATAGATATGGCTTGAGTGTGTCACCCAAAAGTTCTGTGCTAGAGTCTTGGTTCTCAGTGTGGTGATATTGGGAGAGGTACTGGGCCTTCAAGAGGTGGATCCTTGTACAGAGTACCTAGGTCATAGTGGCCTCATCCTTGGAAGAGATAAATGTAGTTCTCCTGGGATGCTGATTAGTTCCTATGAGAATATGTTATTATAAAAAGAGCCACCCTGGCCCATGAATATCTTTCTGACTTTTTCCATGGGATCTCTTGTGTGTAGGATTGTTTTACAATCCACCATGAGGCCCTTCCAGAGACCAAACTGGCCTCAGACATTTTGTTATAGCAACAGAAAACACACTGAGAGAACAGCTTTACTTAATATTATCATCTAAAGCAATTATATATTTCCATTAAAGTGTTCTCATTTTTTTTCAGTACAGTGTTCTATACACCTGATATTTTTAGTATCTCATTTTGGGACTAGTTTTCTTTGTTTTTTGATTTATAGAAGTCCTCTGTCAGATACCTTACTACAAATTTTTATTTCAATCTGAGACATTGTTTTGGAGGTTTATATCTGATAACCAGATATTTTCATTTTAATGGTCAAATTCATGTTAGTTGCTTGTTCATGTGAGTGTGTGCTTTCTTGCTAATGAAACCCTTCTATATTCAAGTTAAAAAATTGTTCTTTATTTTCACCTATATACTTAAATATTATTTTTTTTCATTTAGGTCTTACTAAATTTTAAATTTGTTTTTATATGATGTGAAGTACTGACCTTTTTCTTTTTATGTGGGGTCCATGTGGAGCACTAAACAATAGATCCTTTTTTTTTTCTTTTTGAAACCAACTGAGTAATAAAAGCTACATTCAGACCAATAGAATTTTTTTTAAAGTATCATTACTGAAAAAGATTAAGTAGAGAGGAGAAATTTAGATCTGAAGCCAAACAATCCCTCTAAGAGTTGACTCCTAAATTGGAAATAAAATTATTCACCCAGCCACTGGTGCGGGTGGGACTCTGACTCCTATATTGTGGAGATGTGCATGGATAAGAGCAGGTAACATGCCTCTCCATAGACAGCCATATCTGAACAGAGCAGGGGGAATTGTGGAGCAGAGCATGCTCAGCAAGTTCTCTCAAAATCACCAACCAAAATAATCTCCCTCCTTTCAAGATGGCCACAAAGACAAGAGGGGAGAAGAGTGATTTTAGCTGTAAGTGTTTATGAGACAGAAATGCAAGAAGTGAAGAGTCCTCCTCTCTTAATATCTGAAATAACAATGATCATACGAACATTTAAGTCACATTAATAAGGGAGGGAGGCTCATTTGTGCTGGATCATGTATAACACTATACAAACAGAAATGAGATTGAGAAAACAGAAACACGCCTTTTCAAGGTAGAACCAGTGAACTCATTTTCGAATTTCCAGTTCCAGTTCCAGTTCCACTGTAGCCTATCAGTACTCTATTTCTCAGTTTTGGATGGCTAAGTTTTCTTACTGTGTCCTTACTATGACTTGCTCTCTGTTTCCTAAAGTGAACTTATGTTTCTTGAAACCATATCATTCATATGTGTTTGCTTGTTTACAAAACTCTTCTGAATTCAAATAGGTTACAGAAAGAAAAAGAAAAAAAAACAGAAGAAAGTGAAAAGTTCTTATATTCATGAAGTATAATTATCAGTCTTTTCCAGAAGATTCTAGACTATGGATAGCTCTTCCAGTTGCAGACAGTGTTACCTTACATTATTTATATAAGCTTGTCTGCTATAACAATAGGCAGAATAAATGGATATTTCCTAATTTTACTTCTGGAAAGAGTTAAAAAAGTGAAAAACATTTGAGATGCCACAAATAATTAAATTTATTTTAAAAGGTGGATAAGAATAACTTACCAGTAACTTTAAAACTCATGAGTAAGTTGCCATATAGGAATGCATTAGATTAAGAAGAGTTAATACATCATAAACAAGTACATTTATTCTAGGAGTGCCAGAGTGTTTATTGAAAAATCAATTAATGTTGATACATATTGACAGAAAAAAAGAATAAAAATTGCATGGTTATTTTGAAATATAGAAAGAAAACATGCCACTTTTTGCAACATCAATTGAAAACAAAAGCAACAAATTAGACATGGAACGGAACTTTCTTAAAAGTAGTTATGGAATTCTTATAACAAACTTCACACTTTATGGATATTGAAAAGTTTCCTCCAAGATCAGTAATAAACTTTTACTATTATTGATTCTTACCATTTTTATTCAATAATATATTGGAGGAGTAGCCAATACAACAAAGATGAAAATGAAGATATAACCCTGTGAATATTTTTGGATGACTTGATCACATAGATAGAAAATGGCAGGAAAACACTACTAATATGTACTCAAACAATTTGAAATAACTGAATTGGGCAACCTCTGTAGATACAAGGTCAATAGGCAGAATCAATCATCTTATCTTTCAAATGGAAAATAAAAATATTAAAACAAAACCTAAAAATAAATTAACTAGAAGTAAATCGTACCAAAACAAAACAAAACAAAAACACCTCATGCAATTTACAAAGTATTACTGAGAGAAATAAAAGATGATGTAAATAATAAGCTCATAAACCATAAAACTATAAATTCTCTCTAATCAATAAATATATATTTCAGTAATTTTTATATGTTGATAAATGAATTCTAAAATTTATATGAAAATGTAAAAACTGAGAATAGTAAACACAAACTGGAAGAACAAGAAAGCTGGAAAAATTGTACTACCAGGTTTCTACACTTAATATAAAACTTTAATACTTATGACAACACAGTTTTAGAACAAAGATAGACAAATGGACCATGAAGAACTGAAAATCCACAATGTATGTATCAGACTCAAATGATAAACTGATTTATTACAGTGATACTGTAGTACAGAGGGGAAAAAATGATAATCTTTTTCAGAAAAGATGAACTTTTCAATATGGGGGCTAGGTCATTTGACTATTCATATAAAAATCGATAAATTTTGCCTCACACTAAACACAACAATCAATGCAGATGGATCAAACATTTAAATGTGAAGCATAAAACACTAAAACTTTCAAAAGGAAATATAGGAAAGTATCTTCGTAACTTTAAGGTAGAAAAGTATTAAATAAGATTCTGAAAAGGAGAAAGAAAATAAAAATGATAACTTAAACTATAGCAAAAAAGCAGTCTGTTCTTCAAAAGACACCATTAAGAAATAAAAGGGAGCTGGGCATGGTGGTGCACACTTGTAATCCCAGTGGCTTGGGAGGCTGAGGCTGGAAGGTCGTGAGTTCAAAGCCAGCCTAAGCAAAAGTGAGGCACTAAGCAACTCAGTGAGACCCTGTCTCTAAATAAAATACAAAATAGGGCTGGGGATGTGACTCAAGGGTTGAGTGCCTTTGAGTTCAATTCTTGGTACAAAAACAACAACAACAACAACAAAACCTCCTATAAAACAATAGCAAAATGAAAATTATAACTAAAATAAGGACATACTGCATATTCACCAATATAATAAATTTTTTTTAAAAAAAACAAGCAGTGCCAAATATTGAAGAGAATATGAATCAAATGGAACTCCTATCACTTGGCATAAATAATGAAAGCTATAGAGACATATTCAATAATTCTGCAATTCCACTCTTAGACATGTGTCCAACAGAAAGTCACATATGTTCACCAAAAGATGATTACAATGTTCGTGGCCACACTATTTACAATAGCTCCAAACTAGAACTATCAAAGTGTCTAAATAGAAGAGTAGATATGCAAAATTATGATAAATTGATTCAATAGATGACCACCAATGAGAATAAAAGTGAATGTAACTGTAGCAACAACATGGATGAATTTCACACACAGACTTGAAATAGAAGAAATGAATGCTAAATAGTACAGCCTGTGTGATCCACATAAATTTAAAAAATTCAAAATAGTGACTATCTTTGAGGGTTAATGATTCAAAGTGAGGGAAGGAATTTTCTGGGTGCAGATGGTCTGTTTCCTTGATTTGGTTGCTGGCTCCACACAGATGTCCTCACTTTGTTAAAAAAAAAATAATAATAATAAGTTATAACACATGGTTTGTTTATATTCTAGTATCTATTTTACACTCCAATAATAAGTTAACTTAAAAGCATTTCCCAAAGATCCATATTCAAGTGATTCTGTATACTTATATTCACAATGATTCACCACTGAAAATTTCTTTTGGAAAAATCCTTTGGAAATATCCCAACTTTCAATGAGGAATAGAAACAATTCCTGCGGTTAGCATTCTTTTTGGTCAAGTATACCACAGTTAAAAAAAAAAAAAAAAGTCAATCCACATCTGAATTCAATATAACTGAGTGATAATGGACTGTATGCACTGATAAAGTTCAAGAGTGTTGTTTCTTATCTGAAGGTCTTAAGGTTAATTTCTAGCTTACCATTTTCTAAGTGGAAAGTGTTAAGTGCACATTCATGCCCTGGAGCCTACTCTGCACTGTGACTTACCATAATCAGATTCCCCTGAAGAGACAACATCATTGACCAACACAGCTCTTCTCAGAGTCTCATGTTCCTGCCTAGATCTTTCCCTGGGTGATTTTTCATTGCCTATTAATATAGCTCCTTACAAATGTAGGATTTAGGTAAACAAATTATTTCTTCCTTTCATTTTATTGACACACTTATTATAGGGAGCTGTATGTGAAAGACTTAAAAGTACAGCTAGTTCTTCTTAAATCCTATTTAAATGAAAATGGTATGGAGAGGATTTGGATCAATATTCTCCTAACTAAAGGGAGGCATCAAAGTTCTTGTTCATTATACCTAAGATTAACTTGCCATTTTTAAACTGACTAAACCTTGTTATTATGGTCTGGATTTAGAATATCCCCCCAGATCTCATGTGTTCAGAGGTGGGACTTTGACTGTGAGCTTGTCAGTGAATTCAACCACTGATGGCTGAATGGACTGCTTACTGAGAGGTGGGTCCTAGATGAAGTCACTGGAGCCATGTCCTGGGCCATATCTTATCCCTGACCCCCTTCTTCCCAACCTTTCCTTTCTTTTTCTTTCCCCACCCCTTTGATTTCTGTCTTCAGTAAACTGAGAAATTTTCCTCTGCCATATCCTTCCCACCATGATGTTCTACCTTACCTCAGGCCCAAAGTGATAGAACTAGCCAGTCACGGACCGAAACCTCTGAAACCATGAGTCAAAATAAATCCTTCCTCCTCTAAGTTGTTCCTGTCAGGTGTTGGAATCACAGTGATGAAAAGCTGACTGCTATGCTTGTGATGGAGAGATAATATCATATCAAGGATGGTAAGTTAAGGTTGGGGCACTCTAGGGAAAGTCCAACCTGATTTCATTTCAGGCACCATGTAATGAAGCACAGTTCATTCAAAACTAGCAAGAATGGTCTCCAGAAAAAAATGAAGATTTTTTTCCTTTCATGTCATTACTTGGCTCTAGGTTAAATCCACATGAAGGTTTTCAGGATTTTGTAAAATCTTTACAAAGTAGATAAACTTCAAGATAACATTTATAAAAATGTCTCCAAATTTTATTTATTTTGTTAAAATGCTATTATCATTATAGTAGCTCTTGTCTACATATTTGGAGTATAACATTAATAGAAAGCACTGACAAATTTTTCCATAATTATGAGCCAAATTATCCTTAAATCTAATATGAATAAATCTGAAACGATCATAAAATATTTTTGTGGCCTTTTGTGATTTGAAACCGGTTCTTCAGTGCAAAGTAGAAAAACAAAATATATTTTTACATGTGTTTACTTTATCGCATCATAATTTTCTTTTCTGTGATGCTAAAACACCACTGTGTAAAATATTTCATTAACTTTACAGTTACAAATGGAACCAATTTAATCTTTTATATTTAGCCACAACATTTATAAAAGTATGCACAGAAAACTAACACAGAACTATTCTGTCTAGGCGTTGAATATATTGCTATGAATAGACATTTATTTATTCACTTATTTAAGGCTTGAGAGTATCCTATACATAGGTGGGAATTGAGAAAACTGCAATCTTTATCTACAGTGGGAGACAAATGTGCAAAGAGTCAAGGCCAGTGTGTTAACATAAGGCTATGGAGTTGCAAAGATCAAGTGCCCTAGGGGAATTCCAGGAGTATCAGTCTCCAGGGCACCAGGAAATTTGCTCACAGGGCATTTTCAATGTAACCCCAAGCCAGCAACATCTCAGGGAGTCTAACCTGATGTGTGGGTTCTCCTCAGGATTCTCTCTGGTACCCTTTAGTGTGCAACGAAGTGCACATCCACCTCTCAGCAGCCCCTCAGCACAACCAATAAGCTGGTACTTGTACCCATATTTGCAGCAGGAATTCCAGGAGGCCTCAACGCAGATTAATGTACAGGTATTAAGTACCTGAGTCATCACTTCAATTGGCTCTTACTGGAAATTAATAAAAAAAAAAAAAAAAAACTACAGTGAAGCTACAGAGCCAGGAAGAATTGAGGCTTTTGTTCTTGTATTATAATTCAGGGCAATGGAGTGTATTAAATTATATTTTTGCTTTAACTACTTTTGTCTACCATAACACTAAAGAAAGCCTTTGATCTGTTTCAGAAGTAAATGACACCTTCAGATACCATGTTCTCATTAGATGGAGAGTTTCAAGGTTCTACCAGTGAGTAACCACACAGGAATTGAGCTGACCCTGTAGTTGAACATTACTCACAGCACATTCACAATACAATTCCTTATTAGAATTAAAAGTTAGCTGCTACATTTAAAAGGGCACAAGAGGTAAATAAATATTTATATATTTATATGTATCATAATATATGCATAAATATATAATTGCCATTCAGTGAATACTTTCTGGTATATAAAATGCTCATTTATTTTACCTGTGTGGTAAGAAGTATCCAACTTTATTGGTGGAAGCTGAGGTTCAAGGATGTTTTAAAATTCCTATAGCAAACAGTGCATCTAGAATTTGAATGGAGCTCTGTTTGGCTATAAAAACCACATACTCTCCCTAAGTACTGACCACTGTCCAGTCTACGACAGGATTTCTCTTACGGAGATCAATGGAATAATAAAATTAGAATCACCTGGAATGCTCCTCAAAATACAGTTTCCTGATCTCTGTCCCAGAATGACCATAATTTTAATAAATTGCTGAACTGATTCTTACCCAAAGTTAAAATTTGAGGCCACTGGACTAAGCTAAACATTTTTTCTTTAAAATTGCTCAATACATTTAAATTTAGCTCACTATATTTATTTAGATGTCTGTCAATTTGACCTATCTCTCTTCTTTCCAGAAATACAAATATTATTAAAAATTTCAAAACATCAAACCACTTAATCACTATTTTCATTGTGATTCTCAGATATACAAGTAAAGCCTTAGAAGTTTTCCTTCAAAATATTTTAAAAAGTTGTTATTGAAAAAGATTAAAATGGATGACCTAAGGAACACAAATAGTTTTCTTGGACATCTGCCAGTTATATTTGCCCTTAATAGCAGAACTTGGCATTGGGTTAGCCAGGACATACTTCTGTCGAGTTTTCATATATTGATACTTAATTTTAAACATATCCTTGTATGTGACTGTCACTTTCTGGTAAGTCTGGCTCCCTTAAAGCAATAGGGAAAAACCTAAAATATCCCAAACTGGCTTTCTTCTCATGAATTTTATTAGAAGATTAATGAGACAAAATTTATTGATATGTAATCATTACAAAATAACTCTTCAATTTAATGATAATGAGTAAAAGTATTGAAAGAGAGAAATTTAGTATGTTTTGAATGTTGGGCATTTTAGTGAGTAAGATATATATGTGTGCGTTTGTGTGTGTATCCTCTTGTATTAACTTCCTAAAATTGTATTATATGGATATTATAATCAATATTTTTTTAAAATAAATTTTGTGTTTGAGTTTCACAACATGAAGTAATGGGAGATACACACACACACACACACACACACACACACACACATATATATATCTTTCATCTCACATAGTTACTTTTTTGTGTAAAAGCAGCAACAATCTATTTATTTAACAAAAATTCCTAATGTAATACAATTTTATAATTGGTGTTTTGAAGGCAATGAAATCTCATGAGGTAGTAGTGAGGAATATGTATATTTATATAAAATCATTACTCAGTTGTAGCAGTAATGGTCCTTTTCCAAATACCCAGTCAAATAAAATGTGATGGGGTTTCAAATCCAGTTTGTTCATATCCAATTACACCTTTGTTCCTTCTGCCAAAACACAGGGTTTCCTCTTCCTCTCAAAAAAGAAAGAAAAATCCTGCAGAGCTGCTCCTTTAGCTCCCATTCCCAGTGCCCTGAATCCACAAACTGAAGATGGGGGAGGAATTGTAGCTTAAAATAAAGTAAATTTTTCTCTTAAAAAAAAGAGAAAAGAAAAGAAAGAAAGCAAAGATGAGAAAGAAATCCAGAATGGACTGATTACTCAGTAATCGAGAAACAGGAAAGGTAAATGGAATATTAAATCGAACTTTGGGGCTCTAATGAATAGTAAATCTCTTTTCCCACCAAACTAAAAATGAATTTTAAAAACTCCATTTCAATATCAGAATAAAATGAGTCTTCATTTAATTCTTCAATAAGACAAATCACCACAAATTTTCACTGAGCTACTCTAAGAGGAGAATTTCCTGAGGGCAGGGTGAGATGAAACAGGAAAACCCCAGGTGTGGGGCACTCTGAAGCACTGCTCCCAGCAGTAGGGAGAACTGTAAGCCTCTGGAAAACAATAGGCAATAAAGTCATGTGGCATGTGGATTGAGTGATGAGGGTAAAGAGAATTTGGCAAGGATGACAACAGCTTCTGCAATGAGTGACTTCGGGCAGAAATTCAGAAAGAGGGTTGTTGTAGGCACAGGTATAAAGAAATGTTCCAAATTCCTTGTTTGTGGAGTCATCCACAGAACTTCCCATAAAATAGTTACTACCCTGCTGCCCTCTATTTTAGTAAAAACACAGAAGTGGGTGGAAAAGTCACAGAATGATGGAAATGTTAAACATTTACACCTTACAAAAAAAATTTTTTTTGAAAGACCATGATATACAGGAGAAGAAACTGAGGCCCAGAGAAACTAAATGTGCTGCCCACAGTTATAAGGATGGTTAGTGGTCACTCAGCCTAGAACCCAAGTCTCAACTCCATTTTAGATCTTTTTATACTATTCATGGCATTGTTATCCTAGGTACCTAGAATGACCACAACTCTAATTTTCAAAATAAAGGAACAAAGTTACACTGAATTCTAGAATTTCCCTGAGCAAAACTGAAGTTGTTAGGATCTTCGAGAAAGACCCTAAGAGTGAACATAGGTCCATAGCGGTCTGTACACATGTTTCTCATTTATTATCTGATAGAACCAATTATTCTCACATTGCAATTTTAAAATAAGTACTTACAAAGGATTTTAACTTCTCTTAACAGGAAGTGAAAGTAAATAATATCTTTCTACCTATTTGGTTGCTTCCTTTGGTTTTTGCTCAGATGGCCCTTTGCCGGTGAAGCTTTCCTCCAACACCCACTTTAAAGTCATAAATAACACCCACATCCCTGCCCACCAGCACTTGCTGCTCCCTCTACCCACCTTCCTTTTTGTCACCTCCAAAGCAAGTATTTCAACCTGACACAGGATAATGTACTCTTTGTTATTCCTTGAACCAGAGTAGAAGCTCTGTGAGGGCAGGCATTGCTGTGCCCTCAATGACTAAGTGCATGGCACATTGGAACTCGGCAAAGATTTGTTGAACGATTATACAAATACAAAAAACAAAACGAGTTTTTAAACTATCTCTAAATAAATATTAGATAAACATTTGAATTTTTCACTTTCCTTCAGTATATTTATTTTAATGTAAGGTACAAACAAAAATAAAGATAGTACCTAAGAACAAATCCCAAAGAGCATTTTGATATGGTTTTTCAAAGAAATTAGCTGTTATAACACTGAGTGATGTTAAATGTATCACTTGTGCTTCCTTTAAAATTTGAGTTTTATTTCAATTTTTCTTCATGGATGTACAAGAGGCGTTGTTTATCCTAAGATGGGATTATTAAACTTTTCGGAAATAACCAGAAACTTCTCAAAATCTAAGTATTTTTAATTATCTTACTGATTTACTACTTTCCTTTAGAAAAGTTATTGATCTTCTACCAGTTATAAAAGGGGATTATCTAACCATCTAGAAAGATCTAGTTATAGTCACTCCAAGTGAATCTATATAGAAATTGCATCCTTAAAACAATGACAAAGATAACACTATCTGAACACTTTGAAAAGATAACCAGGTCTGTCAAAAGAAAAAAAAAGAATGAGGGAGAGAAAGAAAGAGAAGAAGGAAGAAAGGAAGGAAGGAAGGAAAGAAGGGAGGAAGGGAAAGAAAGATAAGTAAGGTGCATTATGTGTGTAAGCAAAAATAACCAAAATGGTTTTGGCACCATAACTAAAATACAAATAACCAGGACGAAGCAGACCTCAAACAGATCAGCAAGCTCTCCTTTATTCTGAATTAATTAGGCACAAGAGGGCTCATTTGCTAGGTATGGAAATGGCCTTCAGGTTACAGAATGAGTCTGAGTTTTATAGTTTACAATGAGGATGCATTAATCATTGGAGTGTAGATGTGCTGTTCAGACAGTCAGGAACCTAGTTGTGCAGGTTAAAATTTCAACTCAGAAAGGCAGTTGTAAAAAGTTTGAAATTCTTTGTCACTGGGAAAAGCTCAGAACTTGGTGTTCACTGTTTATCTTCCTTCCTTTGGGACCCATTCATTACCTAGAGCTTCACTATTTGCTTTTCTCCTTGCAGGACTCATCAGCAATGGGAAAGGGTAAAAGCCCAGCACCCAGTGTTTCAGTATCTAGCTCCTCCCCTCAGGATCCACTGTGGTTGGGAAGGGATGAATGTTTGCTTTTGGTGGAGATGCTGGGGATGAACCCTGGAAAGGATGAAAGTTTGCTTTTTCCCTTGAGGCTGTTTTATAGGAATATTATTTTCCATAACACTTCACTGTGACCTTGTGGTCCACATGATCTAGGTTGCATGGTATGTTTCTCAGTTTGCTGCATCTTCTACCCATGACCTCTGTACCAGTTTTACTATCCATCTGTTTACTCTCAAAAAACTCATTTTGGAGCCTTGTACAGAGGCACATGCCTCTGGTTCCAGCAACTCAGGAGGTAGAGGTAGGAGGAACTCAAGTTTGCCTCAGCAACTTATCAAGATCCTGTCTAAAAATGAAAAATAAAAAGTGCTGGGAATATAGATTATGGTAACGCATCCCTGGGTTCAATCCCTAGTACTATTAAAACAAACAAACAAAAAACCCTGATTTTTGAGTTGAGGCTGGGGTCTGCTGTAGCTCAGTGGTAGAGTGCTTGCCTAGGCATTGGGTTCAATCCCCAACACCCCCCCCCCCAAAAAAAAGTCTAGCTTAATATAATTCCCTCAATTTGAAGAACTTGAGAAGTTAACTGAAAAGTCAGCTAGGAGAAGTACATCCTTGTCAGGAATCAGAAATGAAGCAATTGACTCAGTGTGAGTATTGAATTGATCATGTTTTTAACATTCTTCTCAGAAGCCGTATTCTAGCCATACACTAGTATTGGCACTATGTAAAACAGTGGATGTGTAACCGATGTGATTCTGCAATCTGTCTATGGGGTAAAAATGGGAGTTCATAACCCACTTGAAGCAAATGTGTGAAATATGATATGTCAAGAGCTTTGTAATAAAAATTTAAAAAAAAACAAGCAAAACTTAGCAGAGAAGGTAAAGTTGGTGCACCCTTTCATCTAACTAGTTACCAAGTGACTCCAGTTGTAAATATCTCTAAAATCCATGCAATCCTAGATCTATAGTGGTTCATCTATTGGTCTCCTCCCTAAAACCAATTACCTCCCCACTGCTTTCCTCCACCCACCCAAATGTAGCTAAACCAACTTTATAAATGGAAATCTGCGTGTTTTCCCTTCTGATTAAAATACTTGACAGCTTTCCCATTCTCTTAAAGTTCAAATTCCTTAAATTGGCTTTAAAAGATGCTCAAGATTTTGTTCTCTTATTATCTGGACTTACTCTTAAAATATTGTTTTAATCTTATGTTCTTTAAACCAATAAATACTCTGATTGTGTATTTAAAAAAAAGAAGCCATTTCAAATGAAAAATGACCATGTGTTAAAGTTTTCATAAATGGCTGAGTGCTAAACCGCTGCTCCTAGAAACATGCTGGGGAATCAAAGTTTTAAAAGGCCAAGGTTAAGCCCAACAGTTATCTATGAATCACTGACTAGGTATATAGTGAATTAATTCATTAATTCAGTCTCCCCTCAAGAGAACTTTAAAATTCATTTTTAGTCAGGTGGGAATTTGATCTGAAAATGAGTCTTGGTTACAGGGACTGGTGACATGGGTGGGCATTAGGGAGGGTCCCTCTGCCCATTTGCCTTGTCCTAGAGACCTGCTAAGTCAGGGAAGGCAGAGGCGGTCACCAGGACAGCCTCTTTTGTGGACCAGGTTCACTTGGCATTCTGGATCTCTGACTTCAGTGGCTACTGAACTGTCTACTAAGGAGTTTGGTGGCACCAAGGCAACAGAGCCACCAGTGTGACAAGCACTAAACGGGTGTCCCTAGATGGATGTGCTTACCAGTGCTGCCTTTTAGCAATAATAGAATATCTTAGTTAAAAAAAAAAGAAAAAGAAAAAAGGAAAGATTCCTTTTGGTCCAGTGTGGTTTTCTCCTGTTTCCTTACTATAATGATAAGCAGGAGCTGCAGTTTGGAGTCTTCAAGCACTGTTGGGAGTTATGTATGGGCAGAAAGAAAGACATCATCAGAAAAATGAATCAAGAGCCCACATCACTGATTTTGATTTTTGAAAAGAATGAAATCTAGAGTCTCTTGAATTATCTAGTTATTCAGTTAGAGCATTATATTTTAAAAAAACCCAACTTTCATACATTCATTACCAATATATAGACCAAGTTTTTCGTTTTCTTCCACTGTTATCTACATTCTTTTATGATACTTGAATAATAAAAATAGTGAAAATCCTTATCTAGTTCCTGGTTTTACTGAAACAGTTTTAGTATGTTATCACATAATATAATATTAATCATTAGCATTTGGAATTTTGTGCTTCTAAGTTTGTTTATGACAAAATACAATATTAAATTTATACAAGTTCAATGGCCTTAAGAAAAAAAGGTATGAGCTTTATTGGTTCTATCAGGCTTACTGACTGTTTTAGTAAATTTTATATCATTTTTTATTCTTTATTTACTAATTATTCTTCAATTTAAGGCACTCACAGAGAAAGATATGGTAAAATTTTGTTATTCAACACTTATATCTATTCAACAAACCACTAAAGAATTGAAAGCCCTACTTACCTTCTGACACATGGATGCTTTAATCTTAGTTACAAGGTTTGGCCACAGAATCAATTAGTCAGTGCAGACTAAAGAGAGAAGCTCAAGATAGAGCTCAGGCAAGAAAAGATAGTTATAGCTTTTACCTTAAAATGAAGAAAACGTCAGGAATGATGTTTAGAAAGATAATTGCTGATATTTCACATTTAGATATTTGCTTCCAAAATCACTTCGGATGCTATGGCTTTTATTTTATATCTTGGAGGGGCCATCGGTACCTTAACTATCGATTAGCATTTTCACAGTGTAGTATTTTCTTAGAATATGTTATAGTCTCATTATTGATACTCAGTGTTGGTCAGAAAAGCTGAATGGAAAGCCGCTCCTGCGGCCAAGAGCGCCCCCCAAGGACATCTCAGAAACAGCAGGCCTACAGCCCACCACATGGGTTTGCAAAATGCAGCTGACCACTTCACCCCAAGAGAGAGTGCTTTGAAAACAAGGGCATTCCACTCAACATTCCGTCTTCTTTTAAAATAACTGAAGGCTCAGCCACCTAGGCCTGTATTCGTGCTTGATGACAGAGGACCAGAGCTGGTTTGTGGCTGCCTTTTCAACTACTGTCTTCAACATCCTGCATGGCCTCGCCTTCTGTCGACTTTACCATCTAGCCCGCTAAGAATCTTATTTTGTAAACTAAAACCCTGGCATATGGAAGGTAATACATGTTGTAAGTCATCAAGGGTGCTACCCCTATGGCTTCTGAGTGAATATTAATTCATTTATCTACAAGTGATTGTTATTACACTGCCTTTTACTCATCTAGGGAAGCATCCAGTGGTGCTCTTGCTGTGATCCACAAGATGAAGCAACCACCTTTAAAGAACAAAATCCTTGCATGAGCTTTCACAATACAAACCATATAAGTTATTTAACTCAATCATAAACTGTCATTTTTGTATCCTTTTTCATATATATTTATCTTGTCTCTGCAATGAAACTGCAGCTCATCAAAGGTCAGGATGTTGTCTTTGACGTCTTTCTGATCCACCATGCTGTTTCTTATACTGCAGTAATGCCATAAATGCATACCCACTTATTACATCCTATTATGAAGCAGAAACATCCCAACATCCTTCAACCTACACGATGTCACAGTGTCTGAGACCATCTTCCCCTGCCTTCTCTTCCATTATGGGAATAATCCAAGGCTGAACTGCAAGCAGCAAAACCAACTACATTTTCTAGATGTGTCTTCTTTTGGCTTCTTTCCCTCAAATCCCAAGAAAGGTTCCTTTGAAGCAGGACTTACCAGACATGATAATGATCAGGCTATGATCACAATGAGTACACAGCACTGGAACACAGTGGTGGTTACTGGCACTTACATGTTCACACCAGGCCCTGCCAAACCACATGTACTTCAGTCCAAGGAGCCTCCTCTTAAACACAGGGTAGGCCTGCAGGCGACTCATGAGATGAAATCAAGAGCCTAAAGGCAAGGAATACACTTCCTTCTTCTTGACATAGTCCATAGGCCAAGATGGGTTCAAATTAATTCTACAAACAGATCATTATCTAAAGTGAACATCCCCAGACTCTCCTCATTGTAAAAGGAGCCATTAATAGATTAAGGTAGACTAGATTGAAATGGAAACATTACTAGTGGTTCCATGGGATTAGGTGGTATATGGCTATAGTACCGTAAATATGACATGATGAGGTGGGCAAGTAGGTATGAGAAATCGGACTTTTCCTGATACTTCAGTTATATTTGTACCTCAACTTGTGCTACTATATTATGTAGCATATTGCAAATGCCCAAGGACTGTTAAACAAATGATTAATAGGACTTAAATGGAATCCAAATCCTCATAGTAAAAAAAAAAAAAAAAAAAAAAAAAAAAAGCTTTAGAAAATACAAATGGTGACTGGTAAAAAAAATTATAACTACATTCATAAATTATTTAGATGACTATGACTTTATAATCAAAGTGGCATTATTTAATCATCAGTGAAGCAGAGGCACATTATATTTGACATTCTCTCCTTTAGTGCATAGATCTGTTGGGAATACTACTGATATTAGCAAACCTGTTTGAATGTGATTTGGTCATGTCCAGTTTTCACTTGAAGTTATCATCAATTCCGTCTATTAGAAACAAACAAATCTTCACAAATTGGTGTGAATATACTTTGTATACAACCAGAGATATGAAAAATTGTGCTGTATATGTATAATAGGAATTGTAATGCATTCTGCTGTCATATATAAATAAAAATTTTTAAAAAGAAACAAACAAAGCAGGAAGTGTTTATGTGGACCCACTTATGATCCAATAAGATGTGTTATATGGAACAGAAATAAGGAGAGATGAGACTTTATGTGCAATTGTCCAATCAGTTATATGGATTGCTAATCAGCATTAGCTAACAGTAGAAATTCTATTCCTTAATTTCCTATAAAAAAGGTTTTTATTTTATCCCACATTATACCTCCTATCCTCCCACCTAAATACTGTCCTTTTACCTGCCCACTCATGCTCTTAATCACCCTATTTGAATATTCCCCAGTACACCTTCATTCTGAACTAACCCACTGAACATTTTCTGTAATATTCACCACACAGTAGGTACTCAATACAAATTTACTAAAAATCAATGAATAAATGAGCATGTAGTATTTTCAAGTTATCAAAGCAACCACTTCAAAGGCAAAAATCATGCTTTTTATTTCCAAGTATTTTTGCTTGAAGCAACTTTGAATATAAGCCCATCCCTGATTTCATTTCTGAGCATTGATTCATTTCTTAGCTTAGATCAGGTGGAGATAGGGGAGGTCAGGGGTAGGACAGAGTGAATCTAAAGGAAGAAATACAGATTGGTTCTTCAAAAAATTTGTTTTGTTTATGTTACAAAAAAAGGAGAATATCACAAGAAACTATTGATGACTCAGTTTAAAGTTTACATTTTCCTGACTCCCTTGGAGTAGCCAAGCAGTAGTCACTGTGTGTTTCTTCCAGGAATGTCCTTGGCAGTGGCTGCCTCAGTTGGAAGAGAATCCCTTTTACCCTTTGCACCTTCCTTTCTTGCCCTTCAGGGAAGACACATTCAACAGCTAGAAGTCACATGGGCATGTCAGCAAAGGAAGCTACACAAAGATGAGAGAAATGAGGAATGGAAGTCTGGTCCTTCCCAAGGCCGACGACCTTCCGGCCCCATGGCTAACTCTGAGGTTTTTTTTTTTTTTTTTTTTCCTGAGAGATAAAGACATTGCTTCTACAGCCATTTTAAATTGATATCATATTCACCTGAATTTATACTGATACATCATTAAAAGAGTTACTGCCCAATTGTATCAAAATTATCAACAAAGTTCAAAATATCAAATTAAAACAGATGTATCTAAATATCATAGACTTTTTACAAAGCTTTCACCACTTTTGACATTTAAATCTTAAAAATGTACCTCAAGAGTTTATTAAAGAATGTACGGTCACATCTGTTTACCGATGAGAAAATAAGAGTAAGGTGGTTAAGTCACTCATCCAACATCTAGCTGGTAAATTAGAACACAAATCATCTGAGTCTTAGCCCAGGGATGTTTCCAGGGGAGTATGCTGCCAGTTGATAAAATATGTGTCACAGTTTCAAGAATTCCTTCATGTGACTTCTACTGAGATTCATGATCTATTTCCAGATTTTTCTCTTTAAGAATGAAAATTTTAAACAGGTATCAGAAAAGTGTTGAGTCTATTGATTAGCCCTTGAGTCTGTAGCCTTCCCTCAACCCACCTCAGAACAAAGGAGTTGACTAGAACATTTGGATGTTTCCACAGGTTAATTTCATGGAGTAGCCTCTTTTGTGGCGTGGGAGAGCATTTCCTTAACTGTCTGCCTGTTTTACTATCTATCTTATTCATTTCCCAGCTCTGAAGAAGTGCCCCTAACTGCCCTTTAGAAGAAAGAGGCAATGACTATTCTGTCTACTTCAAGCTGAAAAGGGGCATTTTTCTAATACCAGGTTAGCATAGATATTGACAAATGCCCCTACCTAGTAACAATATAAATGCCTAGACTAGTATGCTGAAGCAGGAACCCCTTTGGGGTCTCTTCTTGTCCTACAGGAGCTCTCTCTTTTCTTCTTACTTGAATAAATCTACTTTTACACACACACACACACACACACACACACACACACACACACAGAGCTTAAATATGCATAATGTATGCATAATTAAGACGATCTAAAAGTTTCCATCATGATAAATAATTTTTAAATTTTTTCTATAAATTCTGACATTTTCTCCCCAGGGGGGAAAAATAGATTCTCTAGCCAAAGAACATATTTTTTTTTCTGTTTTGATCATTAGGTAGAAAAGAATGTTGGCCTATTTGATTGAATGATATGGGCCAATTACCTCAGATGGAAGATAAGAAAATGTACAGGGAGGCAAAGTTGGGGTTCCAGCAGGACTCTGCCTTCCAGGTAGCTGAGATTGGGTATGTCATGGTGGTATGGCCATTGACACTGCCAACCACTTAGAACCACAACTAAATGTTGATACTTTATAACCAGCTATGGGCCATTTACCAGTACTGAAAATCAATCAGACTGCTGTACAACTCATCAGATATATTTAGGGCAAACAGATTATTTAATATGTATCAATTGGAGTTGTCTACCTAATCAAGTTGCATTAATACTATATAAAATCCATTAATCTTTTTTTACATGTAAAAGGAAGAAGTTTGTCATAGATAAGATACGTATATTATATCAAATGTATTTTCCTTATATTGTGTTAATATGTTCATAATTGCATGAACTAATAGATTTAAACTACTAAATTTTGGGCATTTTCTTAACTTGTGTAGAATGGTTTTTACATATGAATTAAAATCCCCACACTTTAGGTGAATTATATCATAAAAAAGAAAATCTACTTTTCTGACTAACTCCTGAGGGATTTTGAACATCTTGACCACCAACTCATTGGCTCTCCTGATTGTAAGACTTTTTAATCAGAGTCATTACTTTTTCTGGAGATAAGATAATCAATATCACACAAGTTCTTTGCACCAAAGAAAAAATTGTTAAGCAATCTACAGATCCCTATTTACAATCTTTTAGAATACAACTCTTGTGAGTTTGTCCCATTTTTGAAACATTAGTTTAATAAAGAAAAGGAGCAGTTATTTTGTAATGCTTATCTAATCTGATCAGTACTGAGATTGTAAATACCAAATGAATTCTTAAACACAGTTCTCTTAAGGTTGTTTCCAGACTTAGACATACTGCCTGAGATATACTTGGGTGTGCTCTGGGAAACTTCCTGGTTGTTCTAAGGTCTGGCTTCTTCGGTAGTCCACATATCTGATATCAGAACTTCCTGTTGTCATAACCCATTAAACATTTCTGAGCTGCCCTCAATTCTACCTTACACTGATGTCCTAATTCTGTGTGTGCTTTGGGTGTTGTTTCATTTGACTTCTCAAGGAACCATGTAATAATTCACAACTAAAAAGCCAACTTCTTCTTGCCTACCATATAGTTTTTGATAACTGAGACATTTGGGTAACATTTATTGAGTAGATTAGAAAATGTAAGATTGATTCTTGTGCTTTGAAAGAATTACTAAAAATGCAGATAAGTCTTACTTATCTTAATCTTATTCCCAAGTACAACTCATTCATTCTTTAAATCTAATATTTTGCATATGCTCAAAGATGATTGATAAAATAAAAGATATATGTTGCATTTTTATGATTAAATTTGCTTCAAGTGGAAAAAGAAAATTTGAAGGTTTGTTAGAAAAATATTCACCATCACCAGAATAATCCCTGAGTTACATTTTTTACACAGCCAGCTTTGCATAAACTACTTACATGGGTTAAAAGGTTTAGGCTACAAATAAAAGAAAATCCAACCCGATACAGTGTCAACAATAGGTAATATATTATCTCACAAGATCAGAAATCAAGAAAGTGGGGTATTTCCAGACTTGGTCTACTAAGAAAATCAGTCTCATTATTAAGAACACAGGTGTTTTCCATGATTTGATTCTGCTATCTTCCAATATTGGTCTTTGTTCTTAGCATAACCGACATATAAAACAACATTGCTGAGAAACGTCTTTTCATTAGGTCGTTTTTTCCCCCCCCAGAAAAATCTTCCCCCAGAGATCCCAGCAGGCTTCCCCTTGTTATTGCAACATGCAAACAAAAGAAGGTGATAGAATTATCATGTCTCACCTGAAGGAATTGACTCACGTGCTGTGCCCTGATGTTTCCAAGGAACCCAGACTCCCTTGAAGCCTAGGACTTCCTCTTACCTGAAACAATTGTCAAGAAATTTTATTAGAGATGATTATCCTTGGCCAGATGGCCAAAAACAGTTAGACACCACAGTTCAGGTATGAAATGATTTACCCTCAGTTTCTTAGCTTTATCCTTCATTTATCTTCCTCTTATAAGAATATCAGAGCTCACTTAAAAATACCTATTTGCAAATTGACTGGCTTTCCACTTATAATAAACGAGTCAAGAATTTTATTAAGTTTATTATTTGGGAATGCTTATAATTCCTTCTGTAAAGAATATAATTAAAATATAATAAAGAATTCAAATCAGATCTCTTCATATAGGCAATTTTTTTCATCTTTCAAGACTTTTTGAGCCTTATGCTGACCATTACTTTGTTCTGAGATACTCCACTTTGCCACTGGTTACATGTGATTCAATCTGAGGGAAAACTGTACACATATTATCACACAAGACTTGGGAGGGTCTGGTGAAAGCTGTGGCAGTGTGACAGTAACTTCTTCCTAAAGACATAATGATACACCATATACACAGTTCAAGCACAGATATGGGTGGATTTCTAGCCTTACAAGGGCTTTGACAACTGCCTGTTTTTCATTGGGAAAAGAAAGGATGAAATGTATCTAATCCATATGTTATGAGCTTAACATAAAATAAAATTTTATTTCTGTTGATAGAAAGGCATGTGGGTATACATGTGTGCATGTGTATGCATACAAACAGGCATATATATAAGTATTAACACACACATGTACATATAAAGAGATACATACTGGTAGGAAGATTTATGCAAATGGAGAAAACCATGCAATATGCATTTAATACATGTCAAAATGAACCAAATACTATGTGTAACTATTATGTGCTAAAAATAAAAACTAAAGATGTTTATATACACATACACACACTGCATTTATTCATATATATATATACATATATATATACATTTTGTAAGCTATGAAACATAAATTCTAACATGTTATATACTCATAAAAATACTCCACATTTAATTATGATGATACATATTACATCTATCTTTGCGAGACAGAATTGAAAATATCAAAGCAGAGTAACATCCACTGTATTAATGACATTTTAAAATATATTTATTATTTACTTGTATCTGGACACAATACTTCATTTTAATTACTTTTTTTACATGGTGCTAAAGATGGAACCCAGGGCCTCTCCCAGGCTAGGCAAGTGCTCTACCACTGAGCCACAATTCCAACCCCTATTAATGACATTTTTAAAACATCCCCTGATTTGAGACTTTAAGCAGATTCTCGGTGTCTTTGTTATATCAGATTTGGCCTTTAGGGGAGTTACTGCATCTTTAACTCTTAAAAGTAAATTTATCATTTGAATCCTATAACCCAATGGGAAAAACAGTCAGTTGGCCAGGGTATGATGTTTTGTCCCAGAAAGAAAGTACTGATAGAGAGGTCTTGGAAGCCTTTGGGGAAGTATAGAAACTGTTTTAGAATTCAGAAACCTTTATTTTTTACTTTAGGTTTGCCATACAGTTTCCCTTCTCATCACTAATTAAGGATCTCTTATGTCTAGTAGAAGTATTAAGGGGAATCGATGTTTTTAAAGTCATCAATTGTAATTTTTTTAAATACGTATGTTTCTGAAGTTCTAATTTTAAGTTTGATATCTGCTCTAAATTTTAGAGGTAGAATGCAAAAGGGCTATGGGGCAGTGAAAAACATTTGTACTGAAGAGAAGTTGAAGGAAAAACATAAACAAACCAATTTCTGCTTATGTAGTAAATCCCCCGAAGCAAGTAGGGGTATGTTAATCAGATTTGTTTGTAAGGAAGTTGTTTGGAGACCAGATTTTGTTTTTCTACAAACAGTTGTTGTAAATGATTATAAAGTTTCCATTTAGCTCTATGGACAATAGAAACAATGCTGCTATAAACATCAACCACTGATTTGTTCAATTCTTGATAGGCAAAATTCACATTGAGCTTTAATATTTGATGGGAATTCTCCAGTATAGTAGGACGATAGTCTTATCAATTCTAGCAGCAGGTAGAACAGGAATTGTCCTACTTTTCACAGATGTTTGCTCCAGGGATAGCATCAGTACAGTATCTGTTTTTCAAATGGATGGGGAGAGTAATTATAGTTTCAGGGAACTCAACATATGTTAGGATACATTTTCTTTGGCAGTCACTCATTGATGAACTTGTTCAATATTTCTCAAGTGTCAACCACACAGTAAACACTATGCCAATATTGAAGAAAATAATGGCAACCAAAAAGCAAACAGGGTCTTTTCTTTCTAAGAACCTACAGACTAATTTGAGGTGTTGAGACATGCAATTAATGAAATAATCACATACTAAATATAAAATTACAACTGGGATCAATGCTAGAAAAAGTACTTGATCAATTGAATAGCAGAATAGGAGACTTTATCCTGGAAAGCTACAAAGATTTTTTTTTCCCCCTCAGGGAGGAACATCTTCTGAAGGGTGTATTAAAAGGAATCAGTCCAAGGGAGGGCCTAGATAAGACAGTAGAAAAGCCTGAGAGAAGACCAGTGGGGCAGGGCTAAGAGGGAGAAACTGTGTTAGATAAGACCTGAGAAGCAGATTGATTCCCAGACCTCAGAGAACTTTACATCCCACTTTATTTATTTATTTATTTATTTATTTATTTATTTATTTATTTATTTATTTATTTTTTGGTGTTGTGGTCTCTAACCCCAGTGTATTAGCAGGTCGTTGATTATTTTATAAAAAATAGAGAAATGTGACTTTTATTTAATATATAAATATTAATCTCAGTGCAGAGAAAAGAATGGAAGGAAACCAGAGCTACTGTGGTAACCAAGGTAGATGGCGATGTCACCTTTCTCTAAGGAAAGTGGTTCTCCAATTTTAGTGTGCATTGCACCTGGCCTGATTAAAACACAGATTGCTGCATCCCAGCCTAGAGCTTCTAACAGCATGTCTGCAACAGGGGGCACAAAGTTTACATTAAAAAGAGCAGATAAAACCTAAAGCAGTCATGAGAAAAGAAATTATAAAGAAAAGAATAGAAATCCGTGGAGTTGAAAATAGAGACAATGGAGAAAAATCAATGAAATAAAGAGCTATTTCTCTGAAAGATCAGCACAACTCATAAACTTCTGGTAAGACTTATTAACGGAGGTGTCTCATTGGAGGCTTCCTCTTCCTGCCCACGAGGATGTAAACCACCCTAAAACTTAAAGTCTCAAATAATTAGTGAATAATAAAACACAAATAGTCATAAATATATTTACAAAAGCAAAACCCCTGATAGATCTAGTCCACATGGGTGCTGCAACTAGACAAAGGAAAGATGGTTCCAATGGTTTAATTAAGGGGGTACATCAAAGGCAAGAATAAGGTTTCAAGGGCAGAGTCTTGCTTCCTGATGTCTAGTAGTCAGCAGGTTGATTGGCATCTTCTCAGGTCACATCCATCTCAGGTGCTGTGTGGGATCTTTGGCAGAGCTTGAAGGGAAAGCTCACCTGTATCAGGCAGTCTGTATCAGGCAGTCAATCCCTGTGGGGGTGCCACAGGAAGTTCCCAATGCCAGACTTATCCCCTCACTAGGCTATGATAAGCAACATAATCCACACACAGCCCATGGACAGCTTATGACAACTTATGAATAGCAAAACAGCGATGATTAAAATGACTGACATCGGGAGTAAAACAGGCCCTGAGACATCAAAAGATTAGTAAGTTCATTTTACAAATAACTCTGCATATCTAAATTCGAATTTACCAATTCCTCAAAATCACATAATTACCACAATTGATCCAATATGAAATGCATCATCTGAGCAGATCTTTAACCATTATGTAAATGGAATAGATAATTTAAATGCCTCCCCCCAAAATTGTTCTCCAATAAAATAGTTTTTCTAGAGAATTCTACCAAACTTTATAGAAAATTTAAAACCAATTCCATATATTTGCCTCAAACTATTATCTCTCTTGAATATGATGCAAAACTCTAACAAAATATTAGGAAATAGAATTCAAAAATATATAAAATATATCGTACATCATGATCAAGTGGGGTTTAAGTCTAATTTAATATTGAATATCAATTCAATATAGTAAAATATGGTAAATATGACAAAATCTATCATTAACAGGCTAAAGAAGAAAATTATATGCTCATATAGTTCCTGAAGAAAAAGAATTTGAAAAAGTTCAACACTGATTTATATTTAAAAAAGAAACTCGAAAAAACAGAATTTGAAGAGAATTTTCTTAACTTAATAAAAAGAATCTATAATAAACCTAAGCTTGGAACTAAGGATGTGGCTCAGTAGCTTAGCATTTTCCTGGAATGTGAGAGACCCAGGGTTTAATACACAGTTCCAAAATAAATAAATAAATAAATATATGTATGAATATTTATATGTTATATATATATATCCACTGTAGTTTATATATATATATATATATATATATATATATATATATATATATATATATATATAAAATTGTATTTAAGGATGAGAGACTAAATGTTTGCTCTGTGAGACGGGACAAGCAAAATTATCTGCTCTCACCATTCTTAATCAAATAGTGCATTATATTAAAAAAAGAAAGCTATAAAGGTTAAAAGAAATATTCAAATATACCCAGCTTTCTTTGACAAAGATAGAAAAGCAATTCCATGAATGAAGGAGAAATGGTGCTGGAGTAATTAAATATATGCCAAATAAGTAACTGGACAGATAAAAAGTGAATTTTGACCTAAAATTTACCCTTTATTTTATAAAAATTAACTCATAAAACATCTATAAAACTTTTAGGAGAAAACAGATCTCTGGGATCTAGGAGTAGGTAAAGAATTTTTAAACTTGAAATCAAAAGCATGAGCCATAAAAGAAAAAATAATTAGTTAATAATAAGTTGAGCCAATATTAAAAATTTTTTATTTGTATCAGACCCTGTTAACAGGATGAAAAGATGCAAACTGAGAAAATATTTGAAAACCACAAAACAGTCAAAAGGATTAATATCTAGCATATGTAAAGAGCTCTTCAAACTCAAAATGAAAAACTCCAAATAATTTAATTATAAAATTATCAAAAGGCATCAATGGATTTTTTCACTAAAGTAGCTTTATAGAAGACAAGTATACAACAAAATATCACTAACCATTAAGATGGTGCAGATTAAAACTACAGTGAAATTTTAAAGCATACTTATCAGAATTAATAAAGTTTTTTTTAAAGGGGCAACACTAAATGTTGGTGAAATATGGAGAAACTCATGTATTTCCATTGGGAATGTACAATTGTACAGCTATTCTGGAAAATAGTAGCTTCAGAGTTTCTTTTAAAAAATGCAACTGCTCTGTGAAATGGTGACTGCATTTCTGGGCATTTATCCCCCCAAAATGAAAACTTGTACACAAATGTTTACAATAGCATTATTTGTAACAGCCTCAAACTGGAAATAACCCAGATGACCTTCAATGGGTAAATGGTTGAACTGTGGAATAATAGGAATAACAAGGAATATATTATTAATACATGCAACAGTTTGCATAAATCTTCAGAAATGTATGTTGAGTGAAAAAATCCTAAAACAATGCATGTTATATGATTCAGTTTAAATGACATTGTTTAATGACAAAGTTATAGAAATGAGGAGTAGATAGTGAAACAAAGAGTAGTGGTTTCAAAGATTTACAGAGCAGTTTGCATAGATGGTACAAAAGATTATTGACCAGGGATTTGAGGAAGGAGAACAGTCAGAAAGTCTCCATAACAGATTGGATAAAAGATTGAGAGAATGAATCTGTGAGCAGACATAGGATTATGCATCTACTCAAGTAATAGTTCAAAGGAAGAAATGACAGGACCTGAAAAAAGAGATGGACAAACTGTTGAAATTGTGTGCTTAAAGTGATGGACAGAAGTTAACAAAAACTAGAAAAATTCTGCATAGCACTAAAATTGAAGATCTCTGGCATGTGTTAAAAGAGTAAAAACCTTGAACATCACAGTAACCACATGCTCCTTTATGGTTTGCTGATCATGAAATAAGCAAAGATCTGTTGTGATGAACTGAAACTTAAAGGAAACAATATCAAAGAGGTAGGTTGCAGAAATTTATGAGAAGGTATGGTGATAAAGCATATGCTGGTCACAAAGCAGTGGGGAAATTGATTGACAAGTTTTCCAAGGTCATCGCTGAAGAAATTCTAATGCCAAAACAAGCCTGTAATGCTGATGAAACATCACTGTTTGGGCAATAATGTCCCCAAAAGACATTAACTACAGCTGATAAGAAAGCCCCTACAGGAATTAAAGATGCCAGAGAGAATGACTGTGTTGGCATGTGGTGATACAGAGGCAGGCATACATATAAACTTGCTGAGATAGGCAAGAGCTTGCATCATGGCTGTTTTTAAATAATGAACTTAACCAGTCCAGTACTATGCTAATGAACAAGCATGAATTCCAGACATCTCTTCTGATTGTTTCCACATCTTCTCTCATTGGTTTGTGCTTACAGCAGAGAAGTCGAACAATATGAAAACTTAGAGATTTTGTATTCCTCGACCACTGTTCTGCTCATCCTCCAGCTGAAATTCTCATTAAAAAAAAAATCTTGTTTATGCATGTACTTTCTCTGAAATGTGACTTCATTAATTCAGCCATGTGACCAAGGTATCCTCAGACTATCATGCTGGCAGCAGTGAACAGAGGCACAGGTGTGGAAGATGTTCAAAAGGAGGTTAGTGTGAAGGATGTCACATGTTCTATGGCCAATGTTTAGACCAGTGGCTGAGGTCACAGATGTGCATACCTGGCACAACTTTGACCTATAACTATGTTGTGATGGTGATGAACAAACTGGTGACCTTGAAGGATTCCATATGCCAAGTGAGAAAAAAAAATGATGCCTGACCTTCTTAAATATGCAAAATATAGATATAAAATGTGTACCTATATTATATAATATAAAAATTATTATTACCTTCAGAGTCTATCAATAGACTAGAAGTAGATATTAAGATGTTTTAAACATCAACATAATACTCAAGTTGTTCATTCATTGGCAGATGGTAAAAGCATTTTTGGTTGTGGATCAAGATGACTGTGATGATAGTGACAATGAAAGTGATGTTGGCAACACTTCAGGAAAAGAGGCTATGGAGGACGTGGTGAAGTGCTTATTGAAGGACTACAGCAGCACTGCATTCATGACAGAATGTGAATCATGTCAGTTCATAAAATCAAAGACACTTTCAGGACAAAAACCAAGATTAATGAGGCAAATGACTCTGGAGGGAACATTCTTAAAATGTCATTCAGTAGAGGGCCTCCTCACCCCTAGAGAATCCTGCTTCCACAGCTACTTCACTTGTGTCTTCCCACCTAAAAAAAAAAAAAAATCACACTCTAGGACAGCTTTTAAAACACAGCAGTGCAGGGGAGACGTCAGGCTGCCACTGTTAGTTGCTGCTAATGTTCTTGTAGTGATAGCCTGCCCTGGGCACACTATCAGTGGCACTGCATACATGGTGTGCCATATTTTCGGCTGTTAAATATTTATGTGTGAACAAATGTAAGAAAATGACTGCTTATCGATAGTATATATGTACAGAATCAGGAAGGATGTGAATGCCAAAGAACCACAGATTGTTTACAAGGGATGGCTGAGATGATGACCCCTTTGCTTTCTGATGGGTTCAATAAATACAAACTTTGTTGCATATACAAAATTATTAACAGTACTGTACAAAATTACCTTTAGTCTATATGTCAAAGATACATAGCAAACATAAATGAATTTCTTGTTTAGACTTGCTCCCACCCCCAAGACGTCTCCTGTGTATATAAGTATTTCAAAACTTGAAAAAATTCAAACTGCAAAACGCTGCTGGTCGCAGGCATTTCAGATGAGCTATATGCAATTCATATGGGTATGTTTCATTTACAAGATGTGAAAGAATCTTCTTTCAGAAATATCTTTTATTCTAGGGAATAAGTAATCTTTTACAGTAAGAAGGGGTGGAGGCTAGTGTTGACAAATAATTCTAAAAATATATCTCAGATTCATCTCTGACCTCTACTCGTTTCTGCTCTCACTTTCCCTTAAGGCAACAACATTTCATATGAATCTTAAAATGACAGGCTTTAAAGTTAAGAATAAATTTGTATACGTGGTAGATACACAGAGTGATATAGAAATTGAGTACTTTTGAGCTCTGAAAAATATGCCCCAAAGAACTGCATCTTCTATTTTTATACACCAGCAGGATGTGTTATTGCTCACAAGAAGACCTTCAATAGGAGTCAGTCATTCAAAATGAATCCGATATGACAACTATGCTATTTGTTTCCACTAGTAAAACCTAAAGTCTGTGTTTACTTCTAAATGAATTGTTCAATCAATAGAACACTATAAAAAACCTTTTGAGGAAAGGCTAGTTTATTATAATACAAAAAAGCTAATAAATAGCTGGAGTATCTGAATATGTCACTACTCAAGTCAAGTTACCAGTTGCTCAATATAATTGGCGAAATAATAATATTTCACTTTTGTGTCCATAAATTGTACTAAAAGCACACGTATTGACTTTGAGTTTCTATTAGAATGCCATAGCTTCCTAATTTCAACAGAAGATTAAAAAGTTATACTTAAACTATTTGAACACATATATAACTGTTAACAAACAAGCCCAAACCAAAAATTTCTTTTATCATAGAAAACTAACAAAAATGCATCTTCTATTCAGGGCTGTGTAATTTACCAAGAAATCTGAGAATTTGAAGTCAGTTTAGGAAAGAGCCCTAAGTATGATTCAAAGATTAAAAAATGGGGTCTGATAATAAAAAAAATTTAAAAATTTAGACAAAGAGAGATAAAAAAGGGATTTAATGAACTTAAAATATTGGAGATATTTGAGCAGCTGTTTTCTATTGCTTTATATCCAAACCTTCTATGACTCTATAGTATCCAGAATAAGAACAACATATCCTTTATATTATTTGCACTTTTGTGAAAGTAGGCAATAATTTTATTTTAAATAACAGGAATACAAAGAGTCTTCTAAGCACTATGGAATACACAAATATCCTTGTGAGACGCTTTTTATTTATTATCCAAACTTTTTTTTCTAAAAGATCGTCTCCATGGAGCATTGGATTTCAAGATTCCAATCTAAAGCCCCCATGGAGACAGATTACTAGAGACTGTCATAACTTATAGAATGTTAGAGATTTATTTTTGTTTTCTTACTTGACACTCAGGAGACTTAGATCATTATTATATCTTAATCATGTGTTCCAATGAAAACTCACTGTACCATCTTGACATTTGTGATTTCCATTGCTGAAGTAGTTCTGTTTGTTCCTATTTCCAATAAACTGTATGTTTTATCTTTTAAAAAATGGAAATTCTGTATTGCTATCTATGATTTATAGCCTCAAACCCTATCTTCTGATTTCTGAAGACTCCCTAATAGTATGGGTCTTTCCCAAAGTGTTGTTTTAAAGTAAGACTGAAATGTTCAATTATTTACAAAGGTGTGTTTTCACTTAAAGAATATGGAAGTAGATCTCTCCTACATAAATGCTAGTAGGACTATCACCATTTATGAGCTATATAGTGTAGTTATTCTCCAATTAATAAACAAGCTTCTCAAATTCCACAGCATATATGAATATTAAGTTTCTCGCCACCTGTTTTCTTTTCATAAATTAGTACGTGGCATTTCTTGTATTTGGAACCCTGGTTTGCCTAGAACTCCAGAGAATGGGGTTTGGGCTAAAGCTTAACTACAAGTTTAAAAGCCACATTTTATAAAACACACACACACACACACACACACATTCCAAATTGCTTGCCAACTTTCATTGCTGTTAGCTTCCCACAATATTCTAAAAAATATCAGACAAACAGGCGTCAGTATGATTAATTCTGATGATTACTTAATTTTTTTCCTCTTCACAGTGACCTCTGAGAGCTCAGAGTTCAGCTAACTATGCACAGTCTCCTCAGTTAACTGAAGTGTTTGTAAATAAATGATATCTTTTATCCATTAACATGTCTCCATCTTGACCTCCAAGAGTGGATCATATGGGTAATCTCAGATAACGAATTTGTTATTTTCTTTAACTCACTGCAGAGCACAAAAAAAGTTCAGAGAAACTCAGAAATATTTAAAATAGATTCACATTCAGGCACTACTGTAGAAAGTGAATTTCTGCCGACTTTAAGCCAAGTTTTCCTCTATTTTTTTTTAAATGAAGCTCAAAGTGCCATAAATAATGACAGCAAATAACATTTGAATTTTGATGCACAGAATAGATGACAGTTTTACGAGTATTATTTCATTTTGCCTTCACAAAAATCTTTTAGCTTAGGTGATGGTGTTCTTATATTGTAAATGTGGAAACTGAGACTCAGGGAGGTAAAGTACATTGTCCTAAGTCTCACAGACAGGAAATGCTTAGCCAGATCTTCATCTCTATTCTGGCTCTGGGCCACAATGACTGAGAATGTTTACACAAATGCTTCTAACATGAGTCCATTCACAAACAAATGCAGAGACTGCTTTTACATGTGATTAGGAATCCCAAAATCACAGATGACAAAAATAAAAAGAGACAAACAGGATTGCATCAAACTTTTGCACAGCTATGGACACAATCAACAAAATGAAGAGACAACCTATATAATGGGATAAAATATTTCCAAAGCACACATCTGATAAGTGGTTAATATTCAAAATATAGAATAACTCAAACAACTCAATATCAAGAAAATAAAGAAACTTATTTAAAAAATGGACAAAGGACCTGAACGGACACTTCTCAAAAGAAGACATAAAAAGATCAACAGGTATATGAAAAAGTCCTCAATGTCACTAATCTTCAGGGAAATGCAAATTAAAACCACAATGAGATAGCACCTCACATCTGTATAAATGGCTTTTATCACACACATTCACACACCAAAAAACCCTAAAATTATAGTTAATATTGATAAGGATCTGGAGAATGAGGAACCCTAATACATTACTGGTAGAAATCCAAATTAGCACAATCATTATGGAAAAACAGTATGTTGAACAGATGTTTGTACTTGCATGTTCATGAAGCATTATCCATAACACTCAAGATATGAAAACAACCTAAATGTTCATACATGGATAAATTAGTAAGCAGAATATGCATATATACACAATAGAATACTATTCACCTTTTAAAAAGAAGGAAATTCTACTATTTACGATAATATTAATGAACCTGGAGGACACAAAGCTTAGTAAAATTAGCCAGACACAGAAAGACAAATACCGCCTATTCTCACATATGTGTAGAGCCTAAAAACTTGAACACATAGAAGGAGAGTAAAACAGTTGTTACCAGGGGCTGTGAGTATAGTGGTCAGACAGGAAATGGGAAGATGTTTGTTGAAAATACAAGTTTCATTCAGTTAGGCAGAAGGAATAAGTTTTGGAGATCTGTTATACAGCATGGTGACTATAACTAATAATATATAGTTACTTAAAAATTTCTGAGAGTGGGTTTTAAATGTTTTTACCTCCAAAATGAGGAGTATGTGAGTTGATGGATATGTTAATTGGCTTGATTTAGTCATCAAAAATTACTATTATATATAATTTTTCACTTGCCAATAACATGATTATTTAATTATTTATTGAATTTCAATTTGCTTAAAGATCATATCTCTTGTTAATGATATGCTGAACAAATGCTGTTTGTATATATCAGAACAAAATGAAATAATACCTACATAATTATAGAGTTCCACCTGTAAATTATACCAAAGATAAAGGTAACCTTGTTATCTATTATTTCTTTAAAAAGTGATATAATACTTGTATAACTAATTAGAGAGTCCCACTTATAAACTATATTTGCAAGTAAAAAGTAATCTTTTTATCTACCTCTCTGAAAAAAATATGCATTTAGTTGATGACATTAAGTAATTTACTTTTAATTTCTTTCATAGCTATAACTTAGTGTACACTTTTACCTATCGCATAATGATAAGTCTTTAATTGAAATATGTGTTCAATTTTGCATTGTTAGATAATATTAGCTGTTGTAATCAACTTCAAAATTTCAATAGCTGCGACTGAAGATTATTTCTTGGTTATACAGCAATCTGGCCTGGGCATCTCTGGCAGTCTGCTTTTCTTCCTAATTTTTGGTCAGGTTTCTGTGTCTACAATAAAATACCTACATCAATTAACTTATAAAGGGAAAAAACTTGTTTGGGCTCATGGTTCTTGAGATTCAAGTTCATGATTGGGCCTCTGGAAAGCAGTACATCAGGGCAGGAGAGTGTGATGCAGCAAACTGGTTACCTCAAGAGCTAGGAAGCAAAAGAAGAGAAGAGACAGAGGTCCCCCAATCTTGTTTGAGGGTGTACCCAATGACCTAAGGACCTCCCACTAGGCTCTACTTCATAAAGGTCTCACCACCTCCCGTTAGTGCTATATTGGGGAACAAGTTTTTAACAAATAGACCTTTGAGAGACACTCATCTGAACTACAGCAACAGGGTTACTCCGTGATCCAGGTGACTTTGATCTTATGGTTCTTCCATTAGCTGTTGTAATTGCTTGGGACTTCATTCTCCTCTAAGTTAGCAGGATGGAAAGAAAGCTTAGTAAAAACAAAACAAAACACCTTTGACCATGCTCTGTTCATGGTTCCTTTGGCAAGAACCATCCTGACACCTCACCACCTCATCTAAATGTAAAAAGAGCTGTAGTTCCTGACTCAGCAGCTGCTTCTCAACTTCTATCTTATGGTAATCTTGAATTTTAGTGGCTAGCTAGCACTTCTAGATAGCTATTAAAGGACACTTTATCTCCCTGCCTTTGTTTTATCACAATCATTTTTACAACATTTTTTGTTACATACCCATTTATAATTTTTTAATTATATATGACAGCAGAATGCATTACAATTCTTTTTTAAAATTCTTGGTTTTTTAATTAATTTTTTAAATTTATATGTAACAGCAGAATGCATTATAATTCTTATTACACATATAGAGCACAGAGCACAGTTTTTCATATTTCTGGTTGTATACAAAGTATATTCACACCAATTCATGTCTTCATACCTGTACTTTAAATAATAATGATCATCACATACAACCATCATTAATAATCCCATGCCTCTTCCCTTCCCCTTCCACCCCTCTGCCCTATCTAGAGTTTGTCTATTCTTCCTATGCTCCCTCTCCCTATCCCACTATGAATCACACTTCTTATATCAGAGAAAACATTCGGCATTTGGTTTTTTGAGGATTGGCTAAATTCACTTAGCATTATCTTCTCTAACTCCATCCATTTACCAGCAAATGCCATGATTTTATTCTCTTTTATTGCTGAGTAATATCCCATTGTGTATATATCCCACATTTGTTTTCCATTTATCTACTGAAGGGCATCTAGGTTGGTTCCACAGTTTAGCTAATTGTGAATTGTGCTGCTATAAACATTAATGTGGCTGTGTCCCTATAGTATGCTGTTTTTAAGTCCTTTGGATATAGACTAAGGAGAGGGATAGCTGGGTCAAATGGTGGTTCCGTTACCAGTTTTCCAAGAAATCCCCATATTGCTTTCCATATCAGCTGCACCAATTTGCAGTCCCACCAACAGTATATGAGTATACCTTTTCTCCACATCCTTGCCAACACTAATTGTTGTTTGTATTCATAATAGCTGCCCTTCTGACTGGAGTGGGATATTTGCATTTCTCTAATTGCTAGTGATGATGAACATTTTTTCATATATTTGTTGATTAATTGTATATCCTCTTCTGAGAAGTGTCTGTTCACATCCTTGACCCATTTTTTGATTGGGTTATTTTTTGGGGGGAGGGGTATTTGGTTTTTTGGTGCTTAGCTTTTTGAGTTTTTTATATACCCTAGATATTACCCATACTCCACAAGCTAAGTGAATATGCTTCCTTTGTCAGTGCAATTTGAATTTTATAGTTTCACATATGTGCAAAAATGAAAAAAAGTCACTTGTTCTCTCTCAATATTAATTTCTATAAAATTGGATTTTAGAGTTGAAGTTATTAAACCATTCCTGAACTGTGAAAAAGAACTCTTTATAACAAAGATAAAGTATGTGATAATATAATTCTGGATATTTATTCAAAGTATTTTATATCTAGTATATACTTTTTAATTTTCTGTATGACTTTGCAATGACTACCAAGCAGAGAAGAAAACTAGACCCAGAATCACTTTTTCTGCCTTTGATCTTGAAGCAATAATAAAATAGTGTTCTTTCATTAAATATGGATAATAAAACACTTAACAAGGAGTTTACAACAACTAGCATGACATATGCCATGTATTAATGTGTATTAAATCCATTAATTTCTTAAAATGTAATGTGAATTGTTTTTAAATTGTCAAGTTCATTACATTTTTGTTATTATTTTCATTTTTATAATTGTTATTATAGAAGATCCTAGAATTCAAGACTTGTTTTGTAACATAAAGTGGAACCTTGATCTTTTCTGTAATTTATTCTAATTTCTTATATATGACAGCAGGATGCATTTCAATTCATATTACACATATAGAGCACAATTTTTCTTATCTCTAGTTGTACACAACGTAGAGTCACACCATTTGTATCTTCATACACGTACTTAGAGTAATGATGTCCATCTCATTCCACTACCTCACCTACCCACATACCCCTTTCCTTCCCCTCCCTCCCCTTTGCCCTATCTAGAGTTCATCTATTCCTCCCATGCTACCCCCATCCCCATTATGAATCAGCCTCCTTATATCAGAGAAAACATCTGGCATTTGGTTTTTTGGGATTAACTAACTTCACTTAGCATTATATTCTCCAACTCCATCCATTTACCTGTAAATGCCATGATTTTATTCTCTTTTAATGTTGAGTAATATTCCATTGTGTATATATACCACATTTTCTTTATCCATTTATCTACTGAAGGGCATCTAGGTTGGTTCCACAGTTTAGCTATTGTGAATTGAGCTGCTATAAACATTGATGTGGCTGTGTCCGTGTAGTATGCTGTTTTTAAATCCTTTGGGTATAAACTGAGAAGTGGGATACCTGGGTCTGGTTTACATAAATACTACTATTGAGAAACTCAATGGATTATATTTTGGTGAATCTTTCACTTTATATAAAAATTTCCCAGCTTTAACATCCTTCTGAGAGAAGATCTCTCTAATGATTCTTTATCTGCAAAAATCATCTGTGAAGTAGATATGTGATGTCCAATGTAAAATGTGTATGAACTAGTGAGGACACAAAGAATGAAAATGTTACACAGCAGATCCAAGAATCCTGTACATGCGGCTAAATAATGTATATGGTATTGTTGGGGTGGAGGAGGCAAAAGGAGGTGGATTGGCAGTTTGTCACTACATCAAGAAGATACATTTACATATGTGTATATTTATGTACATATGTGTATTCAGTTCAAAAATATTTTGTAGATTTTTAATCCATAACATGCTATTGCTCATTTTGGAATCAAGTTCATGATCCCAACCTTTAGCATTTTAGCAAATACTTTGACATTTTTGATGCAATCTCTCCCATACTCATATAGTTTCTAGTTCTCAAATAGCTTATTGTGTAGACAGTAAGCACCAGGAAAAGGGGAAACTAATGAATATCTCAAGATATTTATTAGCTTGTTCACCTGGAGCATACTCAGAGAAAAGACTTATAAGTTTATTTGAATAAGTGATTTGTGTTAGGGAGTCTCAGACCACCCATATGAAACATTTATTTGACTGCTAAACTACCTGTGCCTGTGTGTGTGAGCACTTTGAGAGGCACACCTAACATCACATACAACATGAAATTGGAGACGGGTAGAGCGCTATCTTGGCTTTGTTTTTTAATAATGGCTTTGTTTTTTTGCAATGAATTGTTATTTCATTGAGACATACATGCTTAGATAATTCAATAACCCTCTGTCAAACTTAGTGTTTAATTGTTCATTGAAAGGAAGTAGAAATACTTTCAACTTTTTGTTTGATTTTTAAAATCTGTCAGTAAATAACCTGAGTTGTTTAGAAAATCATACTATAATCCAGAGGCTTAAAACAACAACTCTGACTCTATAAATTGAAATATGCTTTCCAGATTTCCAGTTGAACTCAATCAAATGTGATACCTTGCCTATTACATGTGACTACTAACAATCCAAAAGTGAAAATGAGAACAAGGGGTCTTAATAGTATAATTGAAACTACTTGGTCTGAATTTTACATTTCTGGGTCACTTTAATGTGTAATTTGCCATGGATATCACTCCATGTTAAGAAAATTATCAGGGTGGACCCTCCAAGAGCTTGTTTGCAAAGATACTGGGTAACCTGCAAAAAAATAAAAGTGGGGATGGGGAGCTTGGAATGATGGCTTAACAGAAAGCACTGATTAGTGGAGGTAAAGCGAAATCTGAGTGAATACCGTATCTTGTCCTTGGATTTATCTGTTGTCCCAGCCCTGCTAGACTCTCATCTGGTGTTCAAGGAAAGCAAAGCAAAAGCCAAAAGGACATCTTCAGTAACATCTTAGTGCAATGTAAGAGGCGCAACACTTCCTTGATGGCTCTCAAATAAGTGTTTCTCATATAAAGTAGAAACCTGAACAGCTTTAATATACCAAAGTTTCTTGTATCTTAGCTATTGCAAGGGTTAGAGGGTCTGATGAACATCAAAGCACTTAGCAGGTACCAGGACCAGGAGGTAGACTAGATCATCAGCATGTGTCTGGCAATCTGAGCATTCCTGGGTTTCACCAGGAAAACAAGAGGAACTCTAGAAAGTTAAGTTCTTATATCAGTAAGCAGGGGTTAAGGCCAAGTAGATAATTACTAGTTATGTGACTACATCTGTCCCTATGTGATGGTGATGCTCAGGGAAACTTCAAGATACATATTAATATATCATATGATTAGGCAATTTTTATTTTTTAAAAGAAAATCATGTTTTGCACTCTCAAAGACTAAAAACTTCTGTGAAATAGGATGTGAAATTTTTCAAATGAAATTGCCACATTGTTTTTTTTTCCTCAAAAATGAAAAGGGATGTGAAAAACTTTGCCAGAACTCATATTGGACATATTATAAGGATTCTTTTTTTAAAAAAAGAGAGAGAGAGAGAGAATTTTTAATATTTATTTTTTAGTTTTTGGCGGACACAACATCTTTGTTTGTATGTGGTGCTGAGGATCGAACTCGGGCCGCACGCATGCCAAGCGAGCGCGCTACCCTTGAACCACATCCCCAGCCCTATAAGGATTCTTTTAAAGAGAAAAATATCTATATATTTCATTCAGTAAATCAATAAACTGATAGTAAGTCTGAGATGCTATATATTTATATTTATGATTTTAATTCTAATATCTGAATGAACACACACACATACATGCACACACAAATTGCCCAAGCAAATTTGAAAAGGTTTTGAAGCAAAATTGAAAAGGTTTTCAAATGTTTGCTTTCTGGTTTTGTTTTTCTCTTTTGTGGCAGTGTGGTATAATGGAAGAATCAAAAGCCCTTGGAAACTTACAGTTCCTGATGTTCCCTCCCACTTAGTTGGTTGTGACCCTCAGCAAGCTAACCACATCTGTAAAATGTTACACTACAAAATTAGATGATCTGCCTGTTGTATCTAGTATAGTGCCAGTTACATTCAACAGAACATGTCATTTTCTGCCTTTTCAACTCCCTGTACCCATTTTTTCGCAGTATACCTTTCTACTCCAAGTACCCATAGACTAGATAGAAAAATGGTTAAGAAATCACTGCACAGGTATGTATTCTGTTTCTGGAAAGTTATGCTAAGAGTTCTAGGGCCTCCATTTAACACATTCCACATAGACTTTTATGGAAGTTAAACAAGTTTAAGTCATGTACGTAGAAGAGTGACTGCTTTATAGAAAGGATGTTAACATGTAAGCTCTATCCCCAGGACATAGGAAAAGTACCCAGAACAAGTAGGTACACAGCAAATATTTGTAATAAGTGAATAAATGCTTCCTTTCACCCCACCCAAACTAGCCCTTTGCAGACTGTAGTACCCTCGTGGGTGTGTGCAAGAAAAGTGTTCAGAGATTGTACCCTAAATGGGAACAATGAAGCTTCTGTGTGCCTTCCGGTATCCCGACTGTGTTTTCCATAATACCCACTGGTACATACCTCCACAGTAAATACAGCCTGCCCACCTTGTGCAGGGCACAGGCTTTGGCTGGATACTTGAGAGCTACCTGTGTGCCAGCGTGCCTCTATGCTGCCTTCTGTCCAGGCTCACTGAGGTGGGAGTTAGCTAAAGAGCTGTTTAGTTCCTATAGCACCTTGGGTCAGGACTCAATTATGAATGAAGTGAATCAATTTCCATAGTGCCTTGTCAATAAATATTTCTATTATAATGAGTTCTCTTTTAGAGACAAACTTTCAATATTTTCTAGTCCCTTAACAATAATGCTGTAAATGTTAGAGTTAGGCCAGGTGCTACTAGAGTGCGCTATCTGTCCTGACGGTCTCTGGTGACTGCTAGCATGCTTACCGAAACAGTTTACTATATACAGCTATTGGTTATGCACTAGGTAATCCAGGCTCAGTGTAATTAAGCTGCTTTAAGAGCAAATACAGATTCAACACGGTATTGTTAGGTGGCTCTTCATTTTGTCCTATGAAAAAAATGAGGTTCTATATGACCTGAGTTATATTATTTTTTCCATATGCTTTTAAGCACAGTCTGTTAGTACTTAATCTTGAGCAAACCAAACTATATTAAAAATGGTCCTCACAAATCCTCAGCATGCTAGGACTTGAGAAGGCTAAATCAATGAGTGGACTATGAGGGTCATGTGATGTTTTCACTAAGACAAACCAAAGAAAACTACCCCTTTCAGCCTCAGTGTCCTGCTTTGTTTTCTCCTCGTCCCTTATGATGAGCCAGCAAGAAGTTTATTATGAGAAGTGTCAAGCTTGCTGTATGAAAAGAGTCAGAGCAGCAGCCAGGAAGATGTAGATGCCCAACATGTGTACAGACTTGGAGTTTTGCATTTAATATTCCATTCCACTTCACCCCTAAGCCAAACATGGGGATACAATTACTTGGGAAAATGACTCCCTATTTTAAGAATATTTATTTTTAGAAAATTCAATTAGTTGGTCTCATTGCTTTGATCCCTCTATACTACAAAATGCCTAACGACGGCTTCTCAGGATAATCATTTTCTTCTTAGAGATGACCAAAGAAAGGAGATTTTATACTTCCTCATCTTAACAATCAAAGAGGCCTATTATAATTCAAGCATGAATCACACTCTCCATCTCTGTAATAACTGTGTCTAATAGTTGCTGGATACTCAAGAGGAGCAAATAGGGGAATGTAGCTCTGTGGTAGAGGGCCTTGTTAGCATGAACTAGGCCCTGGGGTCAATTGCCAGTACAGGAAAAAAATTAGCAAATAGAGCAAACAATCAATCTGATTTGTGATTGTGGCATTTTAACACACATGTGCACATGCATACACAATCTAAACATTTTTGGTTGCTCTTAGTGATAGCTTGAGACTGATGATCTCAAAAATACTCTAAAACCTTTTGACATAGTTCCTTCTCTTCAAATAATCTCAGAACTATTAACCTTTCAGTTAAGAAAATTCAAATGCCAGTTTGTAAATACTAAAAATAAATGAACAGAGGCATTCCTTCCCAGGATGTATCCTTTAACTCTAGTTTGTCCAATTTTACCAAAGGGCCCATTGTGAGATTCACTGCTGCAAACATACACATATGTAGGCATGTACACACCCACACCCACACCCACCCACACACACACAACCAGTCAGCTGGGAAGGAACACAGGTGTAATGAGTGACATGTGGACTTTATTATATTAACTGTATTTGAATAAGTTTTCACATCTTATTTAAAAGATCACAAGATGGTTGAAATAACAGGGATTAATCTTCCAAACTCTTTTAAAATCTTGATAATGGCTGTACTAATTAACATTCTCACCAGTGTTATGAAATTAATTTTATCATAATATGTTTTTACCAAAGTTGTAACTGTATCTTTTGTGTCCTGTTCTCACACAACTAGACTTCAACACAGCCTGAATCTTCACTGGGCTGAAGGACCATTGGTTTCTCATGATCTACATTGACTTTTTGACCTTTCAGAGAATTAAGATCATTTATTATTTATGAGCTTTATAAATTCATTTATATTCACATGAAAAATAAAAAATTATCTTATATATAATTTAGGAGACTCTGGAATCCAATACTGTGAGTCAATGCTCCACTATTTACTCTGTGACCATTAAAGTTAACATTTTTGCCTTTGCTGTTCTAATGCTAAAAATGGTACTAATACTAATGTAGTCCTCCATAGGACTGCTGAGGTGGTGAAAGGAAATAATAAATTCAAAGGACCTGCAATATTATCCAGAGCATGGCCAGTGCTTAACCAATGCTAGCTCTTGCTACTTTGGTGAAACTGGTATAAATAATACAAAAGTCACAGACCTCAATATCCAACTGAAAATCCTCTCTCTTCCTCTACTCTTCTAGAACCTGAATGTCCAGAATGGCAAGAAGTTGACTCAGAACTAGAAGAAAGCAAAGCATTTGTCCCAGCACATAATTAGGCAGCGATAACATAAAAGTCATTTGAATTGGCTATGATAATAGATATTAAAGAGATGCAAATGTACACATATCGAGAGGCAGGAAATTATCAGCTCCCATGAGGACCTGAGTAACTTATCCACAATCTTGGTATCAGTAAGCATGTTTTGACTGCAAATAGCATGGGAGAAAAATTCAATAGGACATTTTATTCTCTCACAACTTGCTGTCTTTGATAACATGTCATCTGCTCAGTTTATCCTTTCCTGATGACTGTGTACATCTGCTACACTCTCTCCAACTCCAAGAACATTTTATTCCCTTAATTTTTTATTTGTGTTCATCACCTTCTTACACACTGTATAGTTTATAGATTTATTCTGTAAAATGTCTGGCTTTTTCAATTTGAATGCAAGCTTCATTGAATAGGAATTTTTCCTATTTTCTCAAATCTAAATCCCCAGCACTCAGACTCTTGGTATATAGTAGGACCTCAATGAATATTTGGTGAATGAATGAATAGGTCCAGAAGTAGGAAAGATACATTCTTAAGTTAGTAACAAATATTATCAAATTCCAGGCCCATTTCTCTACTCTGCCACTGTTAGTATGGCTTCATCCTGAAGAAAAAAATTCCTGGTTACATTATGGCTACAGGAGTATTAAGCTTCATGTCTTGACAAGACAGTGTCCAAAAAAAGAAAAACAAAAATCTCTCGTTTAAAATCTAGAAAACATTCACAGAAACTCTAAACAGATTTACCCTTGTACCTCAGGACACAGAACTTAGTCATGTAAACAAATTAGTGTTAAAGAGAAAGAAATTTCCTTAAATATTAGACAAATTAGGATTTTCTCCCATAATGGAAAAAAAATCACATTTCTCCAAATAGCATTCTTCCTCCTAAATACTTGAACCATGTTGGGTTCCACAGGCAAAGAAGAAAGCCCACATTAGTCAATGGAGAGCGAGCAAATAACTGTGCTACATCTTCAGATCTCTGCTGCTATGCACTACTGAAGTGAGCTTTAGTGAGACAAAGCTTCTAAAACAACTTCAAATAATGCTGTCCTTGAATATAAACAACAACAGCAAAGCAGATCCACATCCAACTAGAGTTAATTTGAGCTGATTTAGGGAGCATCGTTCAACAACTAACTACAATCAAAACGAGTTTTTATTTGCATCCTGCTCTCTGGATGCTAACTGCTTTCAGCAAGAGTGCAAGGGACAGTGACCTAAATAAATCCATCTGTGATCTAATCTATTCCAGGAACGTCCACTCAGATTTCAAAATGTGTTTGATATGTTCATGTTACAAAGTACTTGCTTTTTATTTACCATAAATGATCCCATTTCTGTTGGCTCTTCAAGTGACCAAGATAAAAAATTAAAAATGAGTATTTTTATGGATGTGAGAAGTGATGTGTTGAAACATTTTATTGGTTTAGATTCAGTTTGGTACATTTCTTCCTTTTTTTTTTTTTTTTTTTTAGTTGCACAGCCAAAAATGGAAAACTAAGGTTTATAAAATATTTTCTAGAAAATACAACAGCTTGATTATATATTTGCTCAAATATGCAAGTAAAAATTGAATTTCGAGTCAAAATGACTGACCTTTACAGTTTAAAATAAGATTAATTTAAAATAATACGGCTTAATTGTGAAACTCTTGGTATTCTAGCAATGATTATGTACTTACTTAACCTCCATCTGTTACTGGGTTTTATTTATTTTACCTCACTACTGGCATCTACAAAAGAAAACAGTTGCCCCCAAAATAATAAAAAGTGCTTGGCACAGTGGTACATACCTGTAATCCCAATGCTGGGGAGGCTGAGGCAGGAGGATTGTGAGTTCATAGAAAGCCTCTGCTATTTAGCAAGTCCCTAAACAAAAATTTAGCAAGACCTTGTCTCTAAATAAAAATATAAAAAGAACTGGGGATGTTGCTCAGTGGTTAAGCATCCCTGGGTTCAATCCTTGGTAAATATAAAAAAATAAAAGACAAAAAGTTAAATTAGCCCACTTTACTAAAATTTACTATTCTGATACAACACCAATAGAGTCAGGATAAAATGCTGATGAATGACTGTGAACTTACTGTTCCTCCTAAGGCAACAAGATTTGTGTTAAACCTACCTCCTGAAGAAATACTGAGTGCTTTCCTAGGCAACTGTGGCCTTTTTTATGCACCTAATCAGAATCTGTGAGTAACAGGAATTATACAGGAATCCATCCCCTAGTATTTTATTTGTAATACCTCCATGTGAGTTACCTTTGATGCATTTGAATGCCAAACTCCTCATGACTCCATTATTAAGTACTCTAGCATTCCTCCTACCCCCAGAATGCCCATCTCCCTCATCCATTTCCCTTTTTCCATCACACCTATTATGCTATATATGAATTATTGATTTATTCTAATTTAAAATTTTTTTTGACTGTTGATGAACCTTTATTTTATTTTTATGTGATACTGAGAATCGAACCCAGTACCTCACACATACTAGACAAGCACTTTACCACAGAGCTACAACCCCAGCCCTATTCTACTAATTTTTTAGAAGCTAAAACTGAATTAATTAATCTCTGACAGAAAGCTGTAAATATAACACAAATTTAGCCTGCAACATATTTTTTTTATTTTTTATTTTTTTAAGAGAGAGAGAGAGAATTTTAATATTTATTTTTTAGTTTTCGGCAGACACAACACTTTGTATGTGGTGCTGAGGATCAAACCGGGGCCGCACGCATGCCAGGTGAGTGGGCTACCGCTTGAGCCACATCCCCAGCCCTAGCCAGCAACATATTTAAGTAACAGATTATGGTCATTCCCTGCTTTTTTTTTATTAGTTGTTCAAAACATTACAAAACTCTTGACATATCATATTTCATACATTTGATTCAAGTGGATTATGAACTCCCTTTTTTACCCCGTATACAGATTGCAGAATCATCCCTGCTTTTATTTGCAACACAAAGACAATAACATTATGTTTGAGGTCATAACTATTGTGATTTATGATAGGCTCAATAAATAAATCAGGTAGGAACAAATTTCTATATTCTGCTGTGTGTGTCCTGAGGGTTTTCTGGTTTAAACATAAGAGTACTTCATTGACCGACTTACTGAGGAAATTTTTCAAATGAATGCTCAAAGTCTACAGAAGGCTAAGGTGTGAAGACCTCTCTGATCAAGGGGATTCTGATCAGGCTTTCCCAGGTGTCCCACCCAGGCCACTTTCTGGAGAACTCCAGCCCAGCCAACACATCTGTGAGGGAAGCTCTTGAAAAATCTTTCCAAAAAGAGCGGGTCTTTTTGTGAATATAATAATAGTCAGGAATTATATTCAAGTTTGTGTTCAACATAACAAATGAAAGATAGAAGAGAATGAGTATTCCACTCATGTTGTAGGATGAATATGGTGTTAAATGAGATGTCACGCACAAAGCCTGAGTTGGGACAGAACATAAGATTATAGTTCTCACAAAGAAAAGTTATCGTAGTAAGAAATGAACAAATTAAGAGGATGCAAACTAATAATCAACTTATTTTAGACTAAAAGCTCAAAAACAAGCTGAGGCTACATCACTGTGTATGACTTAACTGAAACACAGTGAGTGCATGGACTGTAGGGACATCCCTAAAGCCTTGGCATGGACTTCACTGGTGGCACCAGGATTAAGTTATCAGATTCAGCATGATCTGAAAGCACAAGGTACACTCACACCGGCCCTTTTAGTTAGTGCGTTTTTATTATGTAGGTCCTTTTTACTTTTAATCATTCTGAATAACAAATTACCTAACATGCCCATTCCTTCAAGCATTCATTTACAAACAGAATGGGAGTAAATTTTACCTGGGGAAATAGCATCTTCTTCCTACAGCAAAACACCTAAGGTTGTAGCTTATCTTCTTTTATATTAATCTCCAAATGGACTAAGAAACTCTCTATAACAAAAAAATAGAAGAAAAAAAAGCAGAAAGAGGAAGTAATTAAAATTGACTTCTCTGCATGGTAGTCAGATTTTTTTAATTTAGTCAGATGTATTCCAAAATATGTTAATTGTATTTTACCTCTAGGTAATTTCATTTCGGTGTTAAACACAAAAGGTCCACATGTGTGGGGAGCCAGTAAGTGTACCATGACCTGGTCAAACTGTATTCAGTCATCCCAATTGAAATAAGAATTGTCCAGTGACAATCAGTGAGGAATTGTTTCTTACATCCACAATAGACGGTACCCCAAACCAGAGGCCCAGCTAATACTTCAGATATATGTATGTGATCCCACTTTCAGGAAGTGTTCTTCCTTAAGTATTTCTGACACCATTACATCTGATGGAGAAGAGTCAGACACACTGTGAAGTGAAACAAGTAAAGGGATACCATTGGTAGGCAGCCTTAAAATAATCTCTCAAAATAAAGTAACCCACTATGTGAAAACACAATGACAGCCTTCAAACTAAAAAACACAACCTCCTAAGATACAATAAGATTTCTGTCATTAGAAATAGTGAATAATAGGCCAGGCCACCACTCAGCAGCTATATAAACAGTCTCAAGTATAATTTAATGGCTGAGCATCAGGGATAAGCAGACTTTAGTGTCCCTCTCTCAAGGGTTATGATATCATAATTATTCATATTATTTATCAATAATCGCTAAGAACCACTATCTAAATTTGAATAGACTATTTTCCCCAAAATATAGCCATGAAATAAAACAGCAAAATGGGACCCATTAGATACATAGCACTCTGGCTTATGAAAAATAAATATGTGTATCTTTATTTCTTTGATGATTGTTTCAGTTCCCCTAATGCAGCTTCTCTTTCTGAATTTCCTCTGTGACTTTTTGGTTAGAGTCAGTTGGTGACTCATCTCCCCATTCTTGGGGAGGAAAAAGTGGTTTATTGTTGTGTGGCTGATATCACAATTTTTCCCTCTACTTTCTTTGTGCCTCTTTAAACATTTGAGATTTCCCTAGTTGAAATCTTATTTTGTTTAACCTATTCAAGAACATCAAACCAATTGTTATCCAAAGTTCTCCCTTATAACCTCAAGACATTCTAACATGATTTGTTTATAAGATTCTGAACTTTTGTTCTGGGATCCTTTTATAATATAGTATTTTTAAATTCATAGAATATTAGAACTAAAAATAGAATTCAGCCCCAACACTACATTTAACATATGGAGAACTCAATATATGCAAACAAAGATTAGAACTGAGACTTTCCAGGACACATTATCCACAATATGACACCATGAGGAAAGCAGGCTCATCGTAATAAGATGGTCAGAATAGATTTTGTGGAGGAGTAGATTTTATAGGACATTTATGGAATTTAAAAAAACTCTTTTATTGTTAAATATAACTCAGAGACAAAAAAAATGCTTCAAATGAAAACCATAAAGCATATATTCATGTAACCATCATCCTACCTGCCTCAGAATTCAACAGTATGTTTGTTAACTATGATAGCAATCATACCCTGGCTTTGCTTGAATTTATGCTATTTGACTATGAATTCCTAAATAATGTAGTTTTGCCTATTTTTAAATTTTCTAAAATTGGACACTGGCTATCTGACTTTCTTCTGTACCTGACTTCTTGTGCTCAGTGTTGTGCTTTTAGTATTCACCATGAGATCCTTAGAGCTGTAGTTTGGTACTATTGTCTGTTCTATGAATATATAAGTCATTCATTCTTAGACTGATGTGCTGCCGAGTTATTTCAGGATTTTTGACTGTTAGGAACAATGCTACTTCAAACATTTTTTTGTTGTTGTTTGTATCTTGGCCTATAATTTCCCATAAGGATTTGATTGCTGGATCATCGTTTATGCACATGTTTAATCATATGAGATCATGTCGGTTTTACCTAGTATCTGTAATAACATTCATTCCTATTCCTACGTGATGGGTGTTTCTGTGGTTCTTATACATCCTTGCTGATATTTTTAAATTTTAAACAATGTAGTGAGTGGTATATAGCCCTTTTTCATGGTGCATTTCATTTGAATTTCTGGGATTGTTAAGAACATTAAGGACTTTTTCATATTTTTATTGGAAATTTGGGTTACTTTTTTGTGAAATGGTTGCTTAAGCATTTTTTCCATAATTTTTTTTTAAATTTGACTGCTTTTTTTTCTTTTAATTTGTAGGAGTTCTTTACATATAGTGAAAAGTAGTCCTCTATTGGATAAATCTGTATGCATGTTTTCAGGGTCTGTGGGTTGTATTTTACTCTTTTAATGGTGTCTTTTGATGAAGAGATGGTGTTGATTTTAACATGGTCTCCTTTATCAATATTTTCTCTTTGGATTTATGGGTTTTGGAAGCATGAATTTTGTAGGTGGAAATGAGGATATTCTAGCCTGGGTGTAAGAAATAGATAAAATTCATAGAACTTGGAAATTTCAAGTTATACTTGTATAGAAGAATTGTAGAAGAAAAATCTGGGACTGGTCTGAAAGTCTTTGAATGTCAGGTTAAAATGTCTGAACTTTGTCCCTTAGGCCTCTGACTGTAGAAGTGATGGGGAAAGTTCTGAGCGAGGAAGTTCCATAATCAAAAGAGTGCTTTCCAAATATAAATCATGTGGTGAGTCTTAATTGGAGGGAAGAGCCATTAGGGAAAGGGATAATAGATCACCTCATTAGGGCTGGGAAAAGGCAGAAGACAGAGGCTGTGTGGATGGAACTCTCCAGGCTTGGCCCACAAAGCAACTGGGACTCGCCTTTAGGCTGTTTACACTTAGGCTCAAAATTGTTTGACATGTAACTATGAGACACAGAAAGCTTGAGCTCTGACATACAGGTGACATTCAGTGCAGGTAGACATGAGGGAGGAGAAACATGAGCAAACACACAAAGGCATGAACAAATCAGAGAACTGTGAGCAAAGACAGATTGCATAAAATTCAAGAGAAAAATATGATCAAATATTTATGATGAAGTCAGACAGTGGCAAGCTTCCACGGTTTTAATAGGATAGATAAGACATGCAGTGATAATAAAGGATCATGAAATTCCAGCAGCATAATGTAACAAAAGTTTATTTGTTGCCCACATAAAATATGCTGCAGATGCAGGAGATACACAAGGGCAAACCCCCATGCATGACTCAGTGACTTATTCAGCTTTGATCTTGTGGGGTTACCATCAAGACAAGAGGGCTCTTCCTCAGTACTCACACTAGGGGAAGAGGCTGTTAGAGAATTTTATCCCAGCAACTAAATGTCCTGGCTCAAAAGTAACACAACCAATCGGTCTTGCTAACTACAAAGGGACATAAAGTGTAATCCACTGAAGTGTGTAAGTGAAGAAGGGAATCATGAAAGCAAATTGAAAGAAAATGTAGATTTCACTTAATAGACCAAAGGAAACCAAACTGGAACTTGATTCTTTGGGCAGAAGTATATAAGAAAGGCTAGCCAGTCATGGTGGTACAAACCTCTAATCCCAGCAATTTGGGAGGCTGAGACAGGAGGATCGCAAATTCAAGGCCAGGCTGGGCAAATTAGTGAAACCCTTTCACAAAATAAAATAAAAATTTCCTGCATCAAATCCTGGTTGGGAAGTGTAGCTCAGTGTTAGAGCAACCCTGGGTTCCTTCCCAAGGATATCTCTGGGAAGGCTGTGGAGTTTTCTACATGTAATATGATACAATATAAAGTTATGAAATGGGAATTAAAAATGTTCAAAATATGACTATTTAGGGGAAAAACAGATATTCAATATCTGAATAAATGGAACTAGAAGAGTGATAATATAAAGATGGGACATTAGTGAAACCAAAAAAGGGAAAAGGAAGTTGGAAAATGAACATCTTTTAGAAAACATAAGTTTGGTTTTAGATATTTGAGAAAACAATGAAACATCTAAATATAAGTATCTAAGGATATAGATCTGGATTTTTGAAGACAAATATTGAAAACATTAATTTAGGCCTTTCTTTATAATACCACATGTAAAAATCGGTTTCATTTTCAAAAATGAAATTATTTCTTAAAATCACTATAATTACTTATTACATTGTCCTCCGTTTTCACAGGATACTTCTTATGTATAAAAATATCCTCCTAATTTCCTGAATCAAATCCTGTCAAACTCTAACTCCAAAGGCTTTTGTAACTCCCACTGCTTACAAAATAAAAACCAAACTTCTAACCAGGACATTTAGCCTTCCAACATCTACCATCTTCTCTTTCTTTTCCTTACAACACTGTCTTCCTAGCACCTTCCCAGCTGGTTCAACTGCCTTCCTCTTAGGGTGAATGTGCCCTGAAGCATATGAGTCGTATAAGATCCTTCATTATTTTCAAATTGACAAATCACAAATTTAGTTACAATATTTTATTTTTACCTTAATGACTATAAAATATTAGCAGTCACATATAAATAGCATATGAAAATTTACTATCGGTCACATCCAAATTCCTTTTATGTGAATTCACAAGCTTTAGGTAATGATGACTATTTCTAACTCATTCAGATTGGAAATGTGTATGTAGATGCCAACAGGCATCACTACCTCATCTCTCTCAAGGCCAACCCCAGTGCCATGGCAGAGACTTGATGGCTCTTATAATCAGTCAAAACTCTTTTAATTCCTGGCCTCAGTCTAGTGGACAAAAGTCTTTAGTTGATGATAATCTCTTCTGTGATCCAGGAATCCTGTGTTGTCTTATGGGAAAAACCTATATTTCTCCTGCATGTGCTTATCCTAAAAAGTGACTTTTACTTTCTTCTGGCATGTGCGTGGAGCTTTGGAGTTGGTTTGAGTATTGACAGTAGTTCTCTGTCCATTTGCTACTTTGCTATTTCTTGAGTGATAGGAATAGCACTTGGACTACAGAGAACACAGTCTGCTCTAAAATTAATAACCAATTTAAAAGTGAACAGTCCTTTTCTTTTTAATTTTTCTAAAATACTAGCCACTCAGTCCTTTGGGTGATCTGTTAAAATAATTCTCCTTCCTTGAGGTAAAAGTATTCGCTACTGGGCTTATATTTATTTGTTTTTAAGATAAGTAATAAGCTTTCTAAGTTTCCATTCTTTTATCGTGGATACTCACATAGCCACACACCTGGATGTCTGACAAATGTCCACGTACTAGCTGTCTTGAACTCCTGAAGCTCCCTTGAAATCTGCTCCAATTTGCCTCAGGTATGGCAACTCCATACTGTAGTGGCTCTGGCCCAAAATTGTAAAACTGTCTTGACTCCCTTTCTCTCAGTAACTTCAAATCCAGTCTGTCAGGAGGTCCTGTGACCTTCACCTTCAGAAGAGATGCATAATTTTACCACTTCAAGTCTGGCTTTTTTTTTTTTTTTTTTTTTGGCTTACAACTGGTCTCCTCTTTCCACCTTGTCCTCCCTTTCAGTTCTATTCTAAAATAAACAATGTGACCCATGCTGCTTTATAAAACATAAATGAGATCATGTCAGCCTCCCTCCCTGCAATAGCCCCCCACTTCACTCTAAGTGAAGTCAAGGTCTATACTGTGACCTATACCATCTAGCCCTTGTTCTCTCTTGCCACTATTTCCTATTTCCTTTCCCTCCTCTGCTCTGACCCCTGGGCCTCCTACTGTTTATACCAGGCTTGGCTTCCCCTTAGAATATTGGCAGTAACTCTTCTCTCTGCCTGGAATGTCTTTCCCCCAGTAAACACATGGCTTTCAAGGGCTACACAGTAGTATACAAGGACAAATGCTACAATGGATATAAGGTCCCTAATAAACATGAGTGAGTCTTTCCTCTTATGATCTTAATTAAAAAATATTTGTTGTCATTATTCCTTATTTCTTTAGAATGAATTTGTCTTTCCTATATGTTTGAATATTGCTAAAACATCACAGCTTTACTCATACCCCTGGTGACATCACAATCTCAGAAACATTCAGATTTCAAGTATATATCATTCCTCTCGGTTAGGTAATAACAGCAATTTGTTTAGTGCTCACTATAAGCCAGGCAATAGCTAATTAAATTATCACCTCAACCATGTATGATAGAAAACATTTTCCCCAATTTAACAGATGAGGAAATTGAGCCCCAAAGATTAAATGAGATGAGGAAATTAAGCCCCAAAGATTAAACAAGATATTAAATGAGATATTTAAATTCATACTCAGTTTTCAAACTAAGGACCATCTTTCTTTGAAGCCTCACATAGTCTTCCTTGTTGCACATCAGAATTAGAAAAACATCACTCTGAATTTATACAGTTTTATCCAGTATGTAATGCACTCGAAATATCTTGGATGCCAAAGTAAAAGATGGAAATGATTCCATGCTCTCAACTCAATTATTACCCTATTTTTATTTAGCAATCAAGCAAACATGTAAAACTTCTGATATCCAGTACAGTTGTTCATTTTCATTTTCTAAAATAAATTAAAAGTGCAATTTTGGGAAAGAAAGAAATGTGAAGTATTTTTGAGAAAACCAGGAAGAGTTCATTTAAGGGTAAGCAGTACAGGCTGTTATTTTTAAAAAATCAAGACAAAAAAGTACCAGGTATTTCATTCTGTAACAAATGAGCTCTAATGAATTTGGGTCATGTGATGGCAAATCCCAGCATATGAACCATCTAAAGGCACATAGATCCATTCAGATGTGTTTCTTCTAGTTGCCAAGAAAACAAATGGCCAAGATGCAGTTCCACATGAGAAGGGCCTGACATTTGAAAAGACAATGAGTTACTTCAGAGTCATATGGGAGCTACAAATGTGTAGCTTTGCCATCTGTGCTTTTCTATTTCTGGTCAAGAGAAGGCACATGCTGATTGAGAAGATACCAAGAGATACAGTTGTTAATAGTTACCTAAATTAGTGTGTGTTAAGACTAAAGAATAGATGTTGTCATCTGGCTTAAGAGCTAAGCCTCTTGCAGATGAAGGAAAAGGGTACAATATGCCCATGACCTCTTCTGGGAAACACTGTTAACCAACTACCAACAACAAACACATTTATTCCACTTGGTTAAAGACTTTTTGAAAATCATTAACTCAGAAATTCTTTGTGATTGATACACATCTGCAGACCATAAAGTAGTTGGGGCACACTGGTTAATGAAAGGCTGATCAAGTGTCAGAATGGAAATATACACTTTAAGGATCTATACAGAAAAACACACCTATCTATTCACCAAATACACAGAAAATTTTGTTAAAGTATTTTGCATAAAAGAACTCTCATGATAGCAAAATATTAAAAGATAATTAAAATTATGGTTATTATCCATCCACACAGAAGGAAACAGTTCATAGTACTAATGGGAAGAAAAGAGCATATTATGAGTGGCTAAAATTTCTTACAAATTTGTGAAGTAATATTTAATCTTTCTTGATGATCAGAACCCTAACAGTATCTTTTCTTTTTTTAAGCATGCCAAAGTCTGTCTTGAAACCTGGGGACAACCATTTTGTAAAGGGAAGAAGCTGTCTCAGTCTAGATTTCAAAGTGTATGCCAAAATCTTCCATTCATTTCTTTCACTTATTCAACAAATACTCTAGAAGGACCTGCTGAGGACCCAACAGTATTACAGGCACTGGGGATACAACAATGAATACAAAAAGCCCTACTTTCAAGGGGCTTACGTTTTACTGAGGAGAAAATAAGTTGAATTTATATAATTAAAGAATCTCAGAAGAAAGTAAAACAAAAATATTAATATTATTTAAAGGGGAAAGGAACCTGTGTATTATTCTGGACATATTATGTTTGCTGTACTAAAAACCAACAACAGAGTCTGAATGGTGTACAAAAACAAAGGATTTATTTTTTTTCCTACAGAACATGTCCATGGTGGTTCAGTAGGGGTTCAGTTCCACATCCTTTATCAGGGATTTTTCAATATCACCAAATACAATGGAATCAGTGAGGATGTGTGAGAAATTATAGATCAGTTTTTAAAGACCTCCACCTAGCTGCATCAGATCATATAGTTTCACATGTTACTGAGCAAAGCAAGTCACATAGCCATGACTGATTTCAAGGTGGAAGGTAAATGTAATCGTGATTACGCCTAGCAGGAGGAGAACCAGGAAAATTCATGAAGAGCGATAATGGTTATCACTGCTTTCTTTAGTTAATTTTGTGGTGGAATGAGGTCTCTAAAATAATGCTACCTAAGGGAAAACCCAAATGATAAGAAGCTAGTCATTAATAGGTAGATGAGCACAGAGTACTCACAAAGTCTTATACGTTGCATTTGGGAGGAGTAAGGTTGGTGGAAAGAAACAAGGATGGGGAGGCTGGAAAACAGTTAACGAGAGCAGTTGAGACTACAAGATTGATGGTTGGGAATAGAGAGGCAGATGGCAACCATAATATGTAGAATCTTATAGGTACTCTAATAACAATAAGTACATATTTTATTTTACTTGTAATGGAAGTCTACCTATAACTTAAGAAGACTAAAATAACAAGAAGTTAAACATAATTTTTAATCTCCAAAAGAATATACATAATTATATACTTATTTGAACTCTTCAGGTAATAGTGCTACCATTCCTTTCCTACAAATTAACCAAAGTCAGCATGTTATGGGATAATAATATATATTCCTCCCCTGTTTTAGTCAGCTACTTCACTGCTGAGACTAAATTATCTGGCCAGAACCATTTTAGGGAAAGAAAATTTTACTGAAGGGCTCATGGTTTCAAAGGTCTCAATCCATCGACTGCCACCTCTATTCCTTGGGGCTCAAGGTGAGACAGAACATCATGGCAGAGAGTGTGGCAGAGGAAAACAGCTCACATGATGATCAGAAAGCAGAAAGAGAGACTCCACTCTGCAAATGTAAGATACATACCCCAAAGCCACGCCCCCAATGCCCTACCTCCTGCAGCCACACCCCACCTGCCTTCATTTACCCTCAATTAATTCCATTAGGTGATTAATTCACTATTTGGGTTAAGACTCTTGTAACCCAATCATTTCTTCTCTGAATCTTCTTGCATAGTCTCACACATGAGCTTTTTGGGAACACCTCACATCCAAAAGATAATATCCCTCAAACACCTCTATTTAAAATTTCCCTCAAAAATATTCATAAATAAAGGCAGAGATTTAGTAATAAACTATGTGTCATTGTGTTGCTTTGTAAAATGTAACACACTCAAGCCTTTTAAATTACATCATTAAGATGCCTACACATTTGATTTTGTTATATGACAAAATAATTAATCTATTTTTTAAACTACTTTAAAAGAAGAATATTTATTTTATAAGAATGCATGCTCATATCTTATTTATAATTTTAAATTGGTGCAACATTCTGAAGTACAATTTTGTTATCCAAAGATATAAAAATACATATAACTACACGGCACTAATAATTACTTTGGGAATTTGGCTAAAGGAAATAATTAAGGATATTTTTTAATATTAAACTATTAGGATGTTCATTGAAGTATTGCTTGTTTTACATAAAGCAAAAAAAAAGTTCACCATTTTAGCATTTTTGAAAATCAATTGTATACATCTGCAAAGTAGAATTCTATATAGTCCTTGACCATGATGGTGCAGAAATATAATGATTAATATGAAAAGATGATTATAATCTATTGTTATGCTTTAAAAGTAGGCTGGAAAATATTCTAGAAAGTGAAAAGGAAATGACATCATTTGCAGGAAAGTGGATAGAGCTTGAGAACATATGTTAAGTGAAATAAGCCAAACTCAGAAGAAGGTCAAGGGTTGTACATTTTCTCTCATATGTGGAAGGAAAAGAAAGGGGATCTCATGAAAACTGAAGGAAGACCAAAGGAATAGAATAAAGAAACAAGAGGAGGGAAGAGAGCAGGGAATGAGGAAATACTGGGGAATGATATTGGCCAAATTATATTATTATATTGTGTGCACATACAAATATGTAGCAACAAATACCACCATTATGTACAACTATGATGTACCAATAAAAATGTTAAAATTTTAAAAAAACTACAGAGTAGATTATATATATCCATGTATATGATAAATATATATATTTGTGCATATAACAAGAAAAGATTTTGAAAGATCATACAGCAGGATATTAAGAATAGTAATTTCTGGGTTGCTGAGATTTTACATGTTTTACACTCTTTTTATTATATTTCCTGGATTTTTTGTAGGAACATTTATTTCTTTTATGACAAAAATATTTAAGAAAATAATTACAAAGCGTATTAATAAATGATGTATATGAGAGCACAGTTTTTTTAATGACTATGTTTGCGTTGGTGTATTTGTTATAAATTTGTTGTTCTAAATACACATGCATCACACATAAATATAAAAAATATATAAAGGAGCTGTGTTTTGGCTCAGAGGAATATTGCTCATCTACCATGCATGAGGCACTGGCTTCAGTCCTCAGTGCCACATATAAAAATATAACAAAGATATTGTGTCCACCTGTAACTAAAAAAATAAATATTAAAAAATATATATATATATATGTGTGTATACACACACACACACACACTCCCAAATATGGTGACTAGCATTAGGAAATATTTTTTTCTTTTGGGTTTATGTTTTTCTATGTCTTAAAATTTTACTAAAATAGTCATATGTTGTTCTTACACTAAGAATTTTTTGGGGGGGGCGCACTGAGGTTGTGGCTCAGAGGTAAAGCACTCACCTGGCATGCATAAGGCCCTGGGTTCAATCCTCGGCACCACATAAAGTAAAATAAAGACATTGTGTTCACCTATAACTAAAAAATAAATATTAAAAAAATTCTTAAAAATTAATTTTTAAAATAATATTTATAGGTCTTATTTTTCCCCTACTCTGATTTTCCACCATAATTTTCCCCAAAAATACTGTACACAATAGAGGATTTAATTGTCTTAGAAGTGCTAAATATTTCATTTTTACTCTCTGCCCTGCAGGATATTAATGAATAAACATATCTCTTTAACTTAAAAAGTTATCCTAGTCCTCTCTTACCATATATATCATCACAATTTTGGCATCTGTACTTCACTTCTACACTATAGTAAGTCTCATAACTCTTGGCTTATTAAACTCTAAGTGGGGCATAATAAGCAATAAAACCTGAAAATAAATCTGTTGAACTTTAAACTATCTATTAACATGAATTTACTGAGGACCTATTCTATGATGAAAACCATGATTCAGGTTCTTCTTTCAAAGACTTTATATTCCAATCTGAAAACAGTCATAGAACAACAAAGGATGTCAATGTTGGTCTATGTGTTAACTGCTCATATCTGAACCCTGACCTATCAGAGAAACTCATCCTTTTGAGAGACTTGGTGGAAGTCAAGGGAATACAATCTTTTCTCTCCTTAGCCCCTGGCATCTGTATCTTGGGTGCATGGTAGAGATTTGGTGAATATTACCATACAGAACTTTATCATTGAACTACAGATACAAAAGAAAAATAAAATGAAGGGAAGGGAGAAAGGAAGAAAAAGAAGAAGAGAGAAAGGAAGGAAGAAAAACACTTATAATTCACTAATGCTGACAGCACACCATGTCCAGGCACAATAGAGTCCAGCCATGATGTTCTAATGCAAGTTTTCCTGCTGAACCTCACCTGTGCTTACACTATCTAGCCTTTTAATTGTTTTTACCCAATTTTTAACACTCTTGTTATTGTCCTGTTGATTCTGTAATCAACTCAAAATGGTTATTCATAAATTAGCTAGAATCTATTTTTTTATTGCTTGTGATCAGCAACCTTGACTGGACAGTAGTATATTTATATAGGCCCTGTAATGATGATACTAGTTAACATGGAAGGCTCAATATAATGTCTGGTACTTGACAGTTAATGTTCCCTAGAAATCTGTGAAATTGATATTTTAATTTCCATTTTGTAAAGAAAAATGTAAAGTTAAAATTGGTTAATTAACCTGTTAAGCATAGCTAACAACTGATCAAAATGAGATCTGAACCCAGAAAGTTTGAATTCAAAGTTTGGACACTTGGCCACTAAACAATACCCACCCATCTCCTTTATGTACTTGGAATCATCCACATGTTGTAAATCTGAGAATTGGTCAAGAAAGCCTTGGATTTATGTCATAGTGGGTAATGGAAGAATTTTACTTTATAAGAGAACAAAATTTCTGAGGCAAAGACCAGGATGTGTCTGTAAGTCATAAAGGCAGAAGTTTTCTATTAAAAAAAATTAAACTGAATTGGTGTGTAAAATCAAATCATGCTGTGAACATTAATCCAGAATTTAGGTTGAAAGCGGTTGCTTAATAGAATGATGAAAAGTGTCTAAGCTATGAAAATGGCAACACAAAGGTATTTCTTTTATTTGAGCTTGAAATGTCTAAAGGGAGTTATTTTTAAGTGTTGCATTACCATGGTTTTGTCCATTTTAAAAGAAAGCCAAACTGCATAGGACTTTTGTTTTTAATTATCTGTGATAGACATAGAAAGTCATAATTTTATCTGTTTATAGGTGAAAACAAAGGTACACACACTATCACAACTATAGAGCACAGAGATCCAACAAATCCTTCTACCTCATGTTGCCATTAACTTCTTCCTGCACAGTCATTTTAAAGGGCTGGCTGCATGCCTTTGATAGGCTTTTGAGCTTATTTCTAATTACATTACAGTTAATTGACTATTGCAGAGAATGCTTAGTTCATCATCATCAATATTTATTGAAGCTTCCCCTCTGGACTTCCAAGTGTATGATAATACACTTTCCTACAACACAGAAAAGAGAGAACTCATTTTATTTCTTCATTGCATCTTACACACAGACGTATCCAGATCACTACTACTGTGAGGCTTATATCTCTTTTAGAAAAAAAAAAGAATGAAAACTATATTCAGTGAAAAAAAAAATGTTTTCATCACGTTGTAAAAGAGAGAAGGTACTCTGGCAAAACGACACCACTGCATGAGTCCTCTTTGGCTCATACACCATCTAGTTTCAAAACCTACTGGGCCTGCGGGGCACGGTAGCGCCAGCCTATAATCCCAGTGTTTCAAGAGGTTGAGACAGGAGGATTGTGAGTTAAAAGCCAGCCTCAGCATCAGCGAGGTGCTAAGAACTCAGTGAGACCCTGTCTCTAAGAAAAATAAAAATAAAAAAAGTAGGGCTGGGAATGTGGTGAAGTGATGGACTGCTCCTGAGTTCAATCCCTGGTAACAAATAAACAACTTATTGGGCAGATAAGCTATTGAAATAATCCAACCCTGTATTCTAAAATGTAGAGGAAACTTGGTTCATCTCTGACTTGCTCTAAAGAGTTTGTAGGTACACTGAAGAGATCTCTTACTTAAGAAAGGGTCTCTCTGGAAGGGCAGATATGATCAAACCATGATACATGTATGTACGAAATGTCACAGAGAAACCTGTTAATTTGTATTATCAATATACATTGATAATTATAATGAAAAGTAGGGGTCTCTACAGGTTTCCAAATCATCCTAATAAACAAGGAGTAATCTTATACAGTCATATTCATACAAATAAAGTATGTAAATCTGGAATTCAGAGTGATAGATTAATTTACTGGGAACTGATGATAATAACATGTACTATGTTGAATTGTCTTCAAGAAAAAAAAGTCCACATAAGGGTCATAAACTTATCAATTTCCTGACAGGAAACCATCAGTAATGAAAATGAATTGAGCAGGCTGAGAAGGAATTGTGGCAAAGCCCTGTAAAAAGGGCAGGTACACAGCATCAGCTGACTGTTGCCACAGGGGAAAAACAGTGCCAATGTCACCAGACCTGTGATCTCTCAAGAGAAGCCAGAAATCCAGATTTTCACATTTAAAAGTTACCAACCAATTAATCTTTTTAATATTATGAGCCAAACTAAATTTATTGTGGAATCTGGAATCAGGCTGATGCCATTCATTTACCACCACTACTCCACGCACATGCATCAAGTCAGACCTAGCATTTCTTTTCACATCACTTTAAGTCATCCCCAATAGTTTCTCTTTTTCATGAATATCAGTCTTCACCTACCTATATAGTACATTAAGGGAAACTGCACGTACTTTAGAGTCATCTCTTAAAGCACACGGGATGAATTGGTCCCAACCAATCTATTAGCAATAGATATATACAGCTGGGGAAGGATCTTAAACTGGAATATCAAGGAGTCAATGTTAATTATTAGAAAAAGTTCAGAAAAGCTTGCAGTTGGGTAGATTTGTGTTCAAATTCAAGACTTGAAATTCGGTTCCTGGTTTTTCCTCTGATAGCATATTCTATTCTTATTCATACTTTGAATCCGGTGCTATCTATGAAGATTAAGTGGAGAAAAGCATATAAAAGTACTTAGAATGTGTGATTCAGAGAACACCCTGAAAACCCATCTGTGCTTTGCCTACTAGAGATGTTGAGAGACAGATGGAAAATTTGAGAGAATTAGAAACCATCTGTCTTTAGCATGCCTATATGGTGTACACTATATTGGGATTACGTCTGGTTATCAATTATTTTGTAAACAACATTACTAAAAGAAGACAAGTGTAAAGAAGGCAGTCAGATTTCTATAATAATTCTATTTATTCCGTGATCTCCTCGACTCCTTCCTGCCACCACTCTGCCATAACTGCAGAATGACCCTTTCCCCACAGTCCAGAGTGACAGCATCTGCAGTGCAGGTAGCACAATACATGAGAGACAAAAGATAGGAGAGTCAAAAGGCATATACCGACTGTCTCTTAAGGAAGTTTCTCCAAAACTGTCATGGCTAGAACTTAGACACATGGCAATATTTGGTCACAAAAGACTCCACTCTGAGTGATCATATACTGGAGTAAAAATTTCTGTTAACATGGACAAAGGTGAGTTGTGTTATTTGGTGACAACTTGCAGCCTGTGCTTCAGAGGTTCTTTTTGTCTATGGAGGGCAAAGGAGTAACTTGCTGTTTCCATCTTTATCCTATTGATTGTCCCCTCCCCCACCCACACATAAAAGATGTTTACTCTGTCTTTCTATTCTATTTCCATTTATTCATTTTGTTATTGTAAAGATCATGTTTATTGTGCATCGTAATTATTCATAATAGTGGACCTTGTTGTTATACATTTGTACTGCATGTAATGTCATTTGATCCATTCCATTCTCCGGTACCTTCCCCTTCCCTCCCATTTAGAGATATAAATGGAGAGGATGGCTGGAGAGGGTGTTCAGATTCCAATGTGTTTTCCCATTTACACTGTCCATCTTTTATTGATTCTGTGGGCCCCTAGTTACATCCAGGAACAAATTATGATGTGTGTCAGAAAAAAAAATTTTAGTTTTTTTAAAAAATTTATTTTTGAAGCAGCATTGCTAGTTTTCTCAGCTTTAATGTGCTCTAAAATTCTCAATGTTAGTGTGAAAGACATCAAGGAAAGCCCTTCTCAGGAGAAGTCTGGAGCACTGGCTGTTTCTTTCCTTATATAATGACTATTTTCTTCTCAATTACATATTTTTAGATGAAGAAGCAAAGTTTGTGAAGCATGATTAGAATTTTTTTTAATTTTTATTATTAGTTGTTCTAAACATTACATAGTTCTTGACATATCATATTTCATACATTTGATTCAAGTGGGTTATGAACTCTCATTTTTACCCCGTATACAGACTGCAGAATCACATCGGTTACACATCCACTTTTTTACATATTGCCATACTAGTGTCTGTTGTGTTCTGTTGCCTTTAGAATTTAATAGGTGTGTGATGACTGAGTGGGAGGAGGAAAGGAGAGAAGGAACAAACAACAGAGAAAATAGAAGGCAGGAAAGAAAAGAAGGCTTCTCACAACAGAATGGTTTCTCCTTTGTCACCCACAAATCTCTTCAAGTAACAGGGAGCTCTTTGTCATGCAGCTAGAATCCTGTGGCCACTTATTAATGAGATGTTCCTCAGATGCAGCTAAAATGTGCATTCACATAATTTCACCTCACTTATTCTATTCTGCCCTCTCCAGAATAAAAAAAATTTAACTTCCATATCTGGGTATATCCACTTTAGGCAAGAACTTCATTACTAATATGAGGATCAAGCTCCCTATCTGTAATTGCTGAACTATCTTCCTTTTCTCCTTTTTTTTTCTTTTTTCTTTCTTTCTTTTTTTTTTTTCTTTTTGCTGAGCTACCTTTCTAGCTCAGCAGGGATGTGTGTGTGTCTCCTCTCCACCCTGAAGGGCACTCTTCCATTGACAGCACAGTTTACTTTATGTAACTTATTTTATGTTCTGTGCCAAAAAATCTACTTGAAACAGAGCCAACATGTCATTCCAGGAAGAGGAAAGGATATTAAGAGTTTCCATGGCAATCAGTTGATAGAATTAAATTAGGCAGGAAACCTCTTCAGAATGCAAAATAGTCTTGCGAAACAGAATGGTTTGAAATATCCAGGAAATGTGTCACAGCAAAATGAAAGAAATGGAGATATGAATACCTCCATAATGTAAACTCTCCAACCTTAAAATAAACAATTGAAAGCTAGCCTTTGTCCTATAAAAATAAATTCCCAAACAACTGTCATTTCTAATCAAATCCTTGTTCCAGTTGGTTTTAGGGTTTTCTTTTTTTTTTTTAATTCTCATTTCTTGTGATCAACATCATATAAGAATATAAATTCAAATGTTTATGTAGGTAGGAAAAAATTCTTTCACATGTTGTTGTTAAATTTAGTTTGTATGAAATTGTGTAAACTTCTAAGCTATTTCTTTACCTGGAAGATTAAAAAAAACTGATTTTGATGCAGGAAGAAAGAAAAAACATATTTCTTAATTTAGAAAAAGGAATTGGACTGTTGAAATAGGATTATTTGTGAAAATTTAGATTATTGTTGGTTTTTAAAATATTTCATTTTCTAGAGTAGAATAAAAAGGAATGAATGTTGAAATTTCAGGAAATAGAAGAGTAAGAATAAACCAAGGGTTTCTCACCTTCTTGTTAATTGCTAAAACTTCATAATAGTTTGCTTAAAAATATTGTTCCTGGCTTCTGAGAATAAGAGTAATTATTTCCCTTAGGTCTTTATACGACCTAACTACATGCTCTTCCTCTACCCTCTGCCCCCAAGAGGGTTCTTGGAGGAAACATTTCTAAAGCAGATGGATTTACAATAAGAAACATTTAAACCATTCTCAAAAAATCCATGAATCATTGTCTACCCCAACTTTTTAAGTTAGATCATTGTACTTGTTGTAAGTAAAATTACAGGATTCATTTTGATAATGAAAACATAAAATAAACCAAGACATACAACTTAGAAGAGGAAGAATTTTACATTTTTCCTTAAGATATTTTGACATTAATTTCAACGTGAACTTTAAAGCATGATCTCAATGCTGGGTGTAATGTAGACATTAATAAGGGGCACAGTCATCACCAAAGTGCCTGATATAACTTTCCTGTCATCATTGTGCTAAGGTTTTCCCATATTTTCTGGACTACTAACAGCTTTGTTTAGATACAGTTCAAGCATGAGACATCATTAAATCTCTCTCTTGCCCTCTCTTACATACACACACACACACACACACACACACACACACACCACTCTATGTCCAGCATCAGCATACAGCATGTGCCACAGAGGCTCACCTGGGAATAGGTTCTCCCATCACTGGCCATCACCCTAGCCCCAGTTCCACAATCTCCTAACAATGCACTTTAACTTGGGAAAGTGTTTTCTTCTACCACACTGGCTAGGGAAAAAAAAAAAAAGCAAGTAGTTTTTTTAGTCTGTGTCAGGAGATCTTAAGACAAATATCCAGTGGGAAGTGATCCCAGGAAGAACAGTGATGAAAACAAAGAAGGAAAGAAACCCATCCAGCTAACACCTATATTGTTAATGCACTTATCACCACAGTGGGAACCTGGCTAAGTTCTACTGGGATCCTTTAAAAAGCTGTGCAAAATATTCCTCAGAACTGTCCAGAAATGGCAAGAAAGCAGAGATGTTTACTCACCAGCTCCCACCCTTCACTGGTTGAGGGTCACTCCTGAAGTATTAATTCCCTCACATCCCTGGCTGACAATTCTTGGACCTACCACATTGTTAGAGAATCTTCTCAAACATAGAGACTCATTTATTCTAAACAGTTGAGTGATTCAGAGTCTGATAACTTAATGATCCCAGTGTTTTCTGGTGCCATGATGGAGTATCTAGGAAAATCTAGCAAAGCAGATTCAGTGTTATTCCTGCAGTACTCCATAAAGAGCATTGTTATTTATCCGGTTGCTGGAGACGAAAAAGTTTTGCCTATAATAATGAATAAAAATCCACCTTACCCAAATAACTGTGTATGTCTAAAGGTAGTTTTTTTAGAGTTATACATATATAAAGGCAACAAAAATGGTAGGAGACACAACATAGAATGAGAGCTATATAATTTATCCTGTATGGTTAATTTAAACAGGGATGTGCATTTAAAAAAAAAAAAAAACTAGTGCTGAATCATCGTATTAATTTCTCTACTCTTCTCTTTAAAGGAACTGGTGCAACCAGTTTGACTGAGCATCCTTTTCTATATCTCTCAGTTCTTGCTTTCTAATTCTGTCCTCTTCTGAGCTGCTACATTCTATGACATTTATGTTCCTCCAGGGGACATCAGAATGATTGCTTCCTTGGAGCAAGGCTCATTTAATAATAACTCCAGAGAAATTCATCTCCATCTGTTACAAGGTCTTGTTGCACCCTATAGGCTGAACATCCCTTATTCAAAACACTTGGGACCACAAAGATTGGGCTTTAATTTTTTTTTTTGGATTTTGGAATATTTGCTAATACACAGTGAAATATTTTGAGGGGATTCAAGTCTAAATATGAAATTTATTTCTAAATATATACCTCATGCACATAGCCTAAATGTAACTTTATACAACATTCTTAGTGTGTTCCAAGTTTACTGTGACCTGTCTTGTCACAAGAGGTCAGGTATTTAATTTTCTTCCTGCAGAGTCATGTCAGCACTCAGAAATTTTCAGATATTGGGGTATTTTGCATTTCAAAATTTAAAACTAGGAATACTAAACCTATAATCATAAAGAGATTGCTTTCTCCGATCACATTTTTTCAAAATGTGCTATGCTTTTCTTACCTAAGAATGTCAACCCTTTGATCATGCAGCACAGTAAATCCCAATTGTTTTTCTGACATGCCCCAAAATGTATCAATGAGAATAGTTATTTCCTATTTTGGCTAACTAGTAATGTTTTTTTTTTTTTGAGTTGATTGACAGAGGATTTATTGTTTGATAACTTTGTGCTCATTAATATGTAGGTTAGGCTAGCATTAAAGAAAAAAAAAGATAGGTTGAAGATGTGGAATAACTTATTTCAGCCCACGTAAAAACAGGACTTTATTAAAAAAAAAAAATACCTGAGGGGGAGGGGGCAGACATCGAACAGTACTGGTAAAGAAGGCAGGGTTGAGGCTTGAGTCTTCAGCTGAATAACAAGTTGACCCAAGGCAAGTAGCTAACTTCTCTGACCACTATGCCTTGTCTATCAAGCAGAATCATTGCATTTCTGTCACAAGGAGGGTGGTGTTTCTAAATTAGACAACCTAGACCAAGTGTCCCCCACTGCTTCACATCGGGGGCTCTCTTCCGATTCTGCCAAAGTAGGAGAAAAGTATGAGCTCAAGGAGAAGATAAATGTTCAGTTGAATAGGAATTTTGTGGCAAATATTTACTGAAAATTTATCTTAATACCACATTCTTGAGAGTAACATATGTTTCCCTTTCTAAATACTATGAATCAGTACATCCTTTCTTGTTCCCAAGTGTATCCTAAGTTGTGTATACTGAAATCTGTAGATGCCCAAGTCCCTCATATATGATGTATATACAGCTCTGTATATTTTAAGTCATCTCTAAATTACTTATAATACATAGTACAAAGCAAATTCTTGTACTATATTGCTTAGGGAATAACAACAAGGGAAAATCTCTACATGTTCAGTATGGATGCAATTTTTCAAAAAATACTTTCCATCAGTGTTGGTTAAATGCACAAATGTAGAACCCACAGATATGGAGGGCCTACTGTGAAAACAACATATATCTTTATCTGAAATTTATTCTGAGTCCCTCCTGGTAGAAAGGGTAATCAAAGGTTAATTGTGACCAAATAATGACAGAAATCCTGCCTTTATATTAAAATAATATGAATTATTAAGCCTACTACAGGTTCTTAGTTCCAGCTCTGATTTTTAGTAATGGATGATGAATATGACACAATCCACAAAAAGTGAAAAAGCAATTCTATACATGGACAGTTTTTTTTAAAATGGGAAAACATCTCCGAGATCACAGAAAGAGAAATGGATGCCTACAAAAGACAATGTAGAATAAGAAGAAGTAAAAGAAATGCAAATTGCCAGCTCTGTGATCTACTACGGTCAGGTAGGTTGTTTAGAAAAAGTGTGACTTGGGACTAAAACATTAGAAGAAAATGCAAAACCGACAAAATTCTCACAATGTAATGACAGCGACACTACATAGTGACATGGTTCATTTCAAAGTATTGGCTCCGTTCTCTGGGTGAACTTGAAGGATAAAGACAGGGATAAATTGATTGAATTGTTCATGCTCAATAACCTCATAGAAACAGTTTCACTATATTATAACAGTCTCCCTTTTCTGTGGGGAATACCTAAAAATGGATGCTTGAAACCGTGGATAGTACTGAACCCTATATAGAGTATAATTTTTCCTAAACATACACACTATGATAAAAGTTTAATTTATAAATTAGGCACAATAGGAAATAACAATAATTAATGATAAAATAGAACATTATATGAATATGATTTTTATACTCTCTCAAAATATTGTACTGTAATCACCCTTTTTCTTGTGTCACAAAATAATAAAGATAATGCTTTAATGAAGTGCTTTATGACTTCTCTTTGATATATCCAAACTGTCAGCATCAAAACTTTCGTACCTTGGAGCTGTTACTCAGTAAAATAAGAGTTTCAAGACAAGCACTGAAATATCCTTATAGTTGATCTGAGAAATGAGACATCCAGTAAGTGATTAGTAGGTGGGTAGCATATACCCTGTGGATATATGTACAAAGGGATGATTCATTTCTCAAGTGGGAGGAAAAGAAATGGTGCACATTTCACCATACTACTCAGAATGGTGCACAATTTAAAACTTGGAAATTGTTTATTCCTGAAATTTTCCATTTAACATTTTCAGACTGTGGTTGACTGTGGGTAATTGAAACTACATAGGCATGGATGTGGGGAGACAACTGTACTAACATTAAAACAGAAAATTAGAGTCAGCAAGCTGTGACACTCTTGTTTACCACTAGACAGTAGGAGTGCAATGAGACGAATATTATCCAATCCCAATATTCCATTTGTCTAAGACTGTTTTATTATCAAATATACATGCAGAATTAATTTGTTCCTATAAAGAACTGTATTAATAAGTTTGTGTTATAAGATTTTAAAGTCATTATTTTTTTCTCCATTGTATGCTTTATTATTTTCTCCAAAATTTTGATTATTCATCTTTCTAAGACCATTCTGTTATTGAATAGTTAACATTATTTTTAAAATAAGTATAACTTTTTTGCTATGAAATGAATACATTTCTGCTAATCTAAATGGCAGCTTGGTAAAGTTAAAAAAGATTTGAAGTTTTCATTATAAGCTCTTCATTTTATATTCAGAAGCTCATTTAAATGCATCTTTTACTAATATTTCCCAGAAGCCCAAACTTTACCATTAAACAACAAAAAAAAATGATGGTAAGCAATATTTTCTCATCTTTGGGGTTTCATAGGGATTTGAAAAGATAAATGAATAAACCTGTAGCCACATTCAGAAGTCCAATTAATGTCTTCTCCACTAGGAGTAAAGCAGAATTGATTTAGCACCACACCAAGGATAAACAGCCACCCTCTTGGTAAACTTAAGTTTGTCCCTTGTGTTTTTATAGTGTTTTAGAGATTCAAACATATTTTTCCATGTTTTATTTTTAAAATTTCATTTTATCTTCAAAACAATTTAATGAGGTAAGGACTATTATTTCTATTTTATTATGGAGAAATTGGCATCCACACAAAGTACATGTCTTGCCTGATTTTCAGTGAATTGAATTTTTATCCAACATCTGCCCTTAAGTTATCATCTTTTTTCTCTAATAATATTTTATAGAAAGAACTCCTACCATAGGTTGGAACAGAAAAACTACTTGCAGCCCCATTAAGGCTAATACTCTTATTATTTTAGATAACAGGTAAACCATAGGGAAACCATTGCTTACAGTTTGCAACCTGATAGCCCAATAACATTAATATTAGAAATCTGGTACAAAGCCTCAAAGAAAAAGTAAAAATAATTTAATGCCCCCTGCAAAAAAAAGTGTGTAACTCAAACATGTAATATAACCCTATCTCAATTGTAACTAGAGAACAAATTGAGTTGAAAAGTACACAGCTTCCTATGAGGGGTATTAGGTGTTAAAAATTGCTGTCATCTCTCTGTCATTAGGCACTTATTGTATCTTTCACATAACCATATTATTTCAAATTTATTCTTGGTTATTTTGATGCAGAATAGGGGGCCTGGAGTTGTGATTCAATGGCAGAGAGCTTGCCTCTCACATGTGAGGCACTGGGTTTGATACTCAGTACCACATAAAATAAATAAACAAAATAAAGATATCGTGTCCATGTATAACTAAAAAATGTTTTTTAAAAAAAAGGTGCAGAATAGAAAAATTACTAGGAATCCAGATTATAAGTTTTGAATCATCAACTTACCTAAGACTCAATTTGAATTTGTACCTTATACATTTGGAACAACAAAGAGGGGTGTTGTGTGTATAAACATGAAATGTAAATAACCTTCATGTATTTGTTATCAGTTAGCACAATCTTGAACATAATAAGACTAATATATTTTGAGTGATGGAAGCAGTAGTGTTCAAGAATGAGTATTTATAGAAATAAAAGAAAAAGCTATGAAAGCTACTTGCTCCGGGGCACTGATAGAACTGATGACTCTGTCACCTGTGTTTTACCTGATGTTACCCAAGTACATAGCTCCTTCTACAACTCTAGATTAGTTCTGGTGAGGCCAAAGCCAACAACCAGACCACTGTCTTTCAAGTTTTCCCGCCGTCACTAGAATCCATAAACCCTTGAACCAATGACTTCTCAGTGAAAACAGAAAACAAAACAAAACAAAATTTCAATTAATGACTTACCACATCAAAAGAGTATTGTACAAGATAAGAAGAATCAAATAAAATCATGGCATTTGCAGGTAAATGGATGGAGTTAGAGAAGATAATGCTAAGTGAAGTTAGCCAATCCCCAAAAAACAAATGCCAAATGTTTTCTTTGATATAAGGAGGCTGATTCATAGTGGGATAGGGAGGGGGAGCATGGGAGGAATAGACGAATTCTAGATAGGGCAGAGGAGTGGGAGGGGAAGGGAGGGGGCATGGGGTAATTAATGACGGCTGAATGTGATGATCATTATTATCCAAAGTACAGGTATGAAGACATGAATTGATGTGAGTATACTATATATACAACCAGAGATATGAAAAATTGAGCTCTCTCTATATAATAAGAATTTTAATGTATTCCGCTGTTATATATTAATAATAATAATAATAACAACAACCAATGCAAACAATATATAGCCTTAAACCAAATAGTTCCTACTATGACATTTACAATGTTAATTGTCCCAATAAACATAAATGATATGATCAGTTATTGTCTACAATAAAAACATTCAGTTTGCAAAAGACTTTATAATTTTAAATGGTGGACAAGGAGAGAACAGAAGTGATTTAGGATGTGATGAATATGAGAGAGGAGAGAAGATGGAAGTAAAAAATTAAAAAAAGAGTGAAAGAGAATAGAGATTGGCTATTAGCAAAAGAAAAAAGAAAAAGAGAATCAAGGGAAACAGGTAAGAGAATAAAATATATGTAAAGTAAAAATTGAAAACTTAAAAATAAGAGAATACAAAACTGAAATATACTAATAAAACATCCTAGTTAAAAAAAACACAAAAACAAAACTAATCCATGAAAATTAACTGGCTTCAAAAGTGCCAGAAATGAGAGAAAATACAAATATGAATAAGTATAAATGTCCACGGAGCTGGGCGCAGAGGTACACACCTGTAATCCCAGCTGCTCAGGAGGCTGAGGCAGGAGGATCACGTGTTCAAAGCCAGCCTCACCAAAAAGCAAGGCACTAAGTAACTCAATGAGACCCTATCTCTAAATAAAATACAAAATAGGGCTGAGGATGTGGCTCAGTGGCTGAGTGTCCCTGTGTTTAATCCAAAGAAGGAGGAGGAGGAGGAGGAGGAGGAGGAGGAAGAGGAGGACGAGGAGAAGGAGAAAAAAATTTTCCATGAACCATTAAGGTCACAATTAAACAGAAAAACATTAAAAAAGGGGAAAAAATCTCAATGTAAAGTTGAAGAGTCCTTTCCATTGGAATTCAAACGATTTTCAGCTTCTCAGCAGTGTTAGGTGGTATCATCTGGATCATGATGCCCACTCTCTGTTGGATTGCAGTAGTAAGATGGGTAATCCCACAGGAGGAAGTCCTGGAAGTGGGGTTTAAGCTTAGGTATGCTCCAGACTCTTTGCTAAATTCCAATTGGTCTGGAGACTTTAAATTAGTGCACCTCCAGGGCCCAGAAATTGCTGGTCCACACTGGAAGACTGGAACCTAGGGATCTTCACTGGGTGCCACTTGGTGGAGGAGCCAATTCTTAGTCCACTATGTAACCTGCAGACCCCATGTTTCCTGGTTTGGGGTTCAATCTCGAAAGTCAATGTCTCCTGCTCCCCACCTTTCAAATTTCCATCTAGGGGCATCTCTCCCAGTCAGTCTGCAAGCAGTCAGATTGGAGGGGTAGGGTAGAGCCAGGTGAGTTTCCAAGACCAACATCCCCCCGTGTAAATCTCTCTCCACATTTGATTTTCTCCTAGTCACTCAGGCACACTCTATATCATGCAATTTGGATTTTCCAGGCCTATATTTTAGACAAAACTCAGGTTTGCCAGGAATTAGCTCACTTAGCTGTCAGCCCTCATGACAGGGCCGTAAAATGGTTTCTTTCTCTGTCCTCTGCATGCAGCCTGGAGAGATGGTGGCTTCTTTCCCACACACGGATATTGTGCAACATGCCTTTCCGTTTAGTAGAGCAGTGTCTTTGATCTCTGAACTTTCTGTGCCCAGATACACCTCAGGCCTCTTAAAAATGTGGGTTCCTTTAATTCCCTTATCCCTCCACTTTGCTTGGGGACCGCTCTGGCTGGTGCCTCTGGCCACTGCAGCAGATGTGGAGCTGGGGCTTTCTTATTTTATTAGAGCCAACCTCCTGAGTCCCTGATCTGCTTTGAATGTCCAGTATTACATTCCAGTAAAGTCCCCCCAACTTTTTTTTTCTCACTCACCTTGCTGAGATTCATATACTTTCAAGTGAAAATAAATTATACCTTTCTTTTTGGCAATTAATGCAATATAATGATCTATACATTGGTTTTACAATTTCCCTTTGAGGAATTTATCCTAAGATAATTCTTAGAGGTATGTACCAAATTAATTATGAAATGTTCATTTAGCATTTCTTATGGTAACAGAAGATTTCTAAACAGTATAAATATCCAAAATTATAAGATTGGGTAAGTGAGTACTACGATTTTCATAAAATGGAGAGCATCTTGTAATAGAAAATTATAGTATAAACTTGGCATGGTGGCAGCCCAGGCCTGTAATCCCAGCTACTTAGAAGGCTGAGGCAGAAGGATCATAAGTTCAAGGCCAGCTGGGGAACTTAGTGAGAACCTTGCTCAAAAAAAAAAATAAAATAAAATAAAATAAAATTTAAAAGTCCTGGAGATGTAGGTCAGTGGTAGAATGCCTCTGGGTTCAATCCCCAGTACTGCAAAAGAAAAAGATAAAATAAAATTTATAGTATAGAAGTTCCTATTTACCTGAGAAATGCTATCATATACTGTTAAAAATGTGCAGAATGATTCCAATTTTGCTAAACCTATTCACTAGTACATACATATGCATAGAAAAACCAAAGAAAATGTCAAAGATACTTTTCTGAGCAGTAGGATTATAGGTATTTTACTTTATAATTTCAAAACTGAACATACTTTATGTATAAAACTTCAAAAAGAGTGAAAAGGGAACAGGGAAGAGGAAGGAGGCCGACAGAAAGCCTAGAATGGGAGTCAGACAGTGGAGAGAACAGTCAAAATGTGAGTGAGGATAGTCAAAATGCAGAGCTGGGAAGACACTCCTTCTACTGGTTTTCTAGTCGCCAAAGCTCCATCCAGTAACTTGTGGATCTTCACAGCTATTATGCTGAAACTGGACAGTTGCCACCCAGTAAGTCTCTTGCATTTTCTAGTTGTTTCCATTGAAAATTTGAGGAAAGGGAAGTGGCTGACACAGCTACTCTTCCCATGAGCAGCCTCATCAGTTAGGGGCTGTGGAAGGGGAGCGAGGGAAGTTTTCTGATTTTTCCTGAGAAAGAGACTTAGTGTCAGCAGCTTTCTAATTTCATTTTCTTAGCGAATTCCTCTGTCTGTTCCTATTCCCTTTGGGACACTATAGACTGAAGGAAACATCTGCAGTCCCTGCTCTAAAATTTAATAACTTACCTACCATATAAATAGTAAGTATTAATTTATGTAAAATCAATTCAATGTTTTACCTCAGCTCAACTTGTCAGAATTATAACAAACGTTACAGAAGAGACATTGTGGGTGGAAAACAAGAAATGGAAGCATGAACAGAACACAGGATGTGGAATAAATACTACTAGATTCCTAGAAGTTCAAACATGTAATCAAGATCTTAATATCAATGTGATCAATACCCACTGGCTGAGGGAAGTCACTAGAAACCTCTTTCACGGGAAATCTCAGAATTCTTAAAAATCCTACCAGCATGCTGGTGTCTGTCCCTACACAGGGATAGAAGTTGTAGTCTCACCTCTGTCCTTCATCAAGAGAGCCAGGCAGCCGCCTTCCTGTCTGTGACATGAAGGGGCATTGTTTTCTGCAGGTGACAAGTCACAACTGAGAACTAGAGTCTCAAAGTCAGAACTGTCTCTGTAGCTATCATAATATCTCACAGAAAACCTAAAATGCCAAGTTAGGCTGCATTCTTTCTCCCTAACAGGGTTCCAGAGAAAGACTCTGTCGTACATTGAAGAGAAAGCAACTCTAGAGTTCGGTTGATTAAGACTTCCCTCTCAATCATATTTCATACTTCCTTTTGGAGACATGGAAGCCTTCAGGATAATACTCTATTTACAATATAAATCTAATTATCCTTATTAGCTATTCTGTTTTTCTTGACAAATTAACATTTGATAGACGTGATAATTCTATTTGGAGACTTTGTTATGGGAAAAACAACCCTCAACAAATGACTAAATTTCCTAAGCTTACCTCAGACATAATTAATTATGTGATATAAGGTGCAGATTGCTTTGGTATTTTGGTAAATGGGATTAAGGTTTCTAGGATTCTCTTCCCCACACCCATCACATTAACAAGCAAATAGCTGAGGCCAAATGGGTTAAATCTAAAGTCCTTTGATTTAACTAGCATTGAGTGCATTGAGTGACCAACAAGTTGCTTTTGGCTTTTCTTTAAAAACCTCAGCTCTACAGGGAAGATGTATTCTGATAAAGAAAAAAAAATGCACTGTTTTCTTTATCTTGGGCTACATCTCTAAGCAGGGCTAGAGCAGAAAGAATTCTAATGCCTCTTCCTGTCTCCTGGGTTAGCTCTAATACTTTAGCAATGACCACAACATAGATGGTGTAGATTGTAAAGCACTTGCTAGTGCAGGCCAATTGGTCCTATTTTGGTTTGAAACAGAAAATACCACTAATCCCATTAAGAGAGTTTAGCTTCCCAGGTCACTCAAGAAAAATGTCTCCCAGGCAAGGTTCAGATGTGATAGAATTAAGGCATCATTCTCTCCAGCACAATGTTTTGTGGGACAGTCAGAAGAATGATGACAGATCAGTAGAAATCCATAAACATTCACATACACACACACACACACACACACACACACACACAAACACACACACATTTACAAATACACAGACACACATATAGGAACAAGCTTACCAGAAATTTGATTCAGCATTTGTTTTTCCACCATCTTATGAACACACTAAGAGCCTTTGCATACATGTGTCTTTCCTTGCTTGGCTTTTCTGCCTGGAGTGCCCTATTCTCTTTGCTTTACTTATTAAGACTATATGCCAAGGCCCAACCAAGAAAGTTTTTTTTTTTTTCTCTTTTTTGAACATTCCCCAAGTGACTGAAGAGTGTTTTAATCTCTGTGATAACCACCTATATCATTGTCATCATATGCTATCTGGTATTCATTTATTCATTCCTCTATCCATCCAATCAACAAATATTTATCCACACTTTCATGATGCTGGGCATGGTATTAGATCCTGAGTATACAATGGTAATCAAAACCATTGAGTACTACCCTCCTGAAGCTTAAACTGTGACAATTTCTAGGGAAAAAAAAAGTGATGATTTCTAGGAGGCTGTGGAGTGGATCACATGGGAGATGTACATTAACTGGGTGGCCAGATATGTCAGATAACAATAGATTCTGTCATGAGTGGCTGCTCAATATCTTTTGAACACTCTCCTTACATTATGATCACTTTCTACTTTGTGAAAAACAACATTCTTAAGATAGAAACAAAAAAAAAAAAAAAACCCTTATTATATAGGACAAATACCTGGGTGCATCTTTGGATTCCTTCAACTGCCTCCTTCCTTCTGAAGGTGCTACTTAGTCCTGATGAACTACCTAGTCCACAGGCTGGCTGGAGGCTGACATGGAGCGCAGGGCCACGTGGTCCACATCGCCCAGATGTTAAAGCTATTGACCCTAGGCTTTCCCTTTGCTTCCAGGTTTAGATGCAATGCCACAGTATCAGGAGTGGGATCTGGCTTCCCGAATGGCTACCAGTGTATGAATGATACAACTTTAAAGCATGAGGGATCTAGTCCTTGTGAACTGACCTTGACAGACAGGAAATGAACATTGGAGGAAGTTCCATGGAAAAATTTCTGCTCCTTTCTCCTGTTTCAGGATCACTCTGAATCAGTTCCTCTTTTTTTTTTTAATATATGTTTTTTTAGTTGTTGATGGACCTCTATTTTGTTCATTTATATCCCAGTGCCTCACACATGTGAGGCAAACACTTTACCACTGAGCCACAACCCCAACCCTGAATCAGTTCCTCTTTTAACTGCTCTGGAGAAATATAACCTGTCAATGGACACATACCCAGAGCTAATACTACAGCAGGAACCCACAGAAAAATGCATTACAGTACCTTGTCCCACCTCTGCTTTCTCCTCACCTCACCCTTACTCTTTGACACCTCTCGAGGTCTCAGCATTTTAATCCTTAACTCAGGCTCTGCTTTCTGGATAGCGTAGCCCAAGGGACTTTCATTCCAAGATCCCTTTGCAGTTATGGGTGGACACACGCACAGGTTTTGTTAGTTAGAGATCTGGCTGCAAATAGAAGCAATATGAGTGGCCACTATGGGGACATCTTTTGACAGGTGCTGTCATGGAGATAGGAGGTGGAGCTCCTGGAATCCATATACGACATTCACAAATGACCTGCCAGGGACAGTAGCTACTATGATGTTTATGCTAGAAAAGTTCTGTGCCATATTGGTATGATCCTCCTTATATCATTAGATTTTGTTATCAATAAGCTTAGTCCTCTATTCTTTGCAGAGATTCTGTGATCTAAGATTACATTGAAAATCTTTCTGTTAAAATTAAATACTGTGAATTCTACTGTTCACATCTAGGGATTCTAATAGGAGGTTGACTCATTGAAAACTCATTTTTAATCTTCTTTGTCCCCTGCGGTCCTCAAAAAGAAAGACTAAAATGTGAAATATTTGCATTCCTATTCTCCCTGACAGCTAAGGTGACCCCTGTGAGAGTGCTGGCCTATGAGACAGAGGGAGAACCTCATGAGCAGGCCTTCACTTCCTGAATGAAAAGCAAGGACCTGCTTTTGCCTTTCCATTCTTTTCCTACCTCAAAAAAGAATCATACACCATCTGCCATGGCAGTCATCTTGTGATCATGAGATATCGGTCAAAACTTTAAAGAAGGCAGAGTGAAAAGAAGAAAGAGATCCAGCACATTGGTGGTAAGATGATAGATAGACTTGAGAGTTACCGCACCATCTCTGGGATATTACGCTGACCTTATTATGGTCAACTAAATTAGGGCTCCTAAATGTCCATGTCCTAATCCCCAAAACCTGTAAACATGTAGCCTTACATGGTATAGGGGTTTTGCAGATTAAGTTAAGGATTCTGTGATGGAAAGATCAGTGTGGGTTGTCTGGGTGGGTCCAAGGTAATTTTAAGAGGAGAGCAAGAAGATCACAGTCAGAATGAGAAGAAGTGAGGATGGAAGCAGAAGTCAGAGAGGAGAGAGGATGCTGAGCTGCTGCCTTGAAGGTGGAGGAAAGGGCTACAAACTAAGAAATGCAAGTTGTCCCTAGAAGCTATAAGAGGCCAAGAAAGGGACTCTCTCATGGTGGTTCCAGAAGGGGCATAGTCCTGTGGACACCTTGATTTTTGGACCAGTGAAACTGAATTTAGACTTCTGACCTCTAGAACTATAAGATAATAAACTTGTATTATTTGAATTTTTTGTGATTTGTTATGGCAGCAATTGGAAACTAATGCACCATGTGGGACTGACTATGTTTGTTTAGCCTATCACTCACTAATCAGATTTTCTTGTGCCCACAGAGACATTCCTAACTGGTACAGCAACAGCCTTTTGTTTCATTATGGAAAGGTTTTGTTTTTTGTTTGTTTGTTTTGTTTTTTTATTAGAAGACATAAGGCCTTGCCTCTGGTCTTAGCTCTGTCACTGACTTGTGAACTTGAAAAACATCAGTTTCTCATCTATACTTGGGGTTCAAAATACTGCATACTTCACAGGAATGTAAAAATTAACTGTCAGCGTATGTGAATAAGTTGCACAATCTCTGAAGTGTCATAGAAATGTCTGGGCTTTTTTCCTGTAAACTCAGGATGTTGAAATAGATTGGAGATATCAAAATACCAAATACCTGTCACTATTCTCCATGCAGGGTGCATGCAGACAGAAGTCACCAGTCACAAAACTCTCTCCCCCAATCTATATGCATCCTCCAGAATCCTCAAAAAAAAAAAAAATGTTCCATACTAACACTGCCATTCTTACCAGTGTCAACACAGGAATATAAACCTACTTACAAACCGAAGATGACATGCTTTCCTAGAATCTGGTCTATCTCTAAGTAAAGTGGACTAACTTCAATGTTCTATACATACACTCAAGTAGCAAATAATTCCATAATTTATGATCTATAAAGGATTCAGCAAACACATACATATATATGTAATATATATTTAATTTAAGGAAGGTGTTGAGTAGAAGACTATTAGTATAATTTTGAAATCAGCATGATGCTATTATTAATATGCCTATTTTATTAATAGGGTAGCCTAGATTATTCAACAAATTAAAACTCAGAGTACAGTTATGAATTCTAAACCATGCATTTGTTTCTTTGATTTCATTTATTTTTAAGGTACATTCTGCTCCATATACTTACCTTTCATTTTTGACATCTTTCTCTTTTTCTTAGTTGTACTCTCTTTCTCCCTTTTTCTCTTCATCTATCTCTCTCTGTCTTTCCTTTCTTTTCTTCTTCTTTTTTTTTTCAGAATACCCGTAAAGACACCAAACACTTATATATGCAAAGTTCTTCAGAGTTTCCAAGGTCTAAGAAAAAGAACCTACACCAAAAACAAATGAAGAATATTTATTTTCACAAATGAGATTAAACACACCCACAAAGGGAGGATATGGTAAGGCTTCCTAGACAGTGCTCTTTACTGCATTTGCAATAAGATCAAGAAAAAAAAATATCAGCCCAGTTAAGCACTCTCTAAAATCTCCAGAAATATACAAATTGCTCACAATGTCCAGTAGTTTAAAAGATCTCTAATCACCAGACAGTAACTACTAAACCTCAAGATTTAACTTATGACCTAATTTAGTCCAACCCATAAACATCATATTCATCTCTTAGCTAAGACAGGAACTAGTGAGAGGTATTTCACATAGCAGGAGGAAGTCCAATTGTAGTCCTCAACCTCACCCTAGAACTCAACTAGTTACAGTGAAACCATAGCCTGTCACCTATTTATCTCAGAGGCTTTCTGAGGTGCCACAGACTTTGAGGACTGGTTCTCCCAAACAAGGTTCTGCCCTAAGTCATTACTTCCATATAAAAATCCTGTTAATCAGTGTCTTTGTCTATACAGCTATGATAGAGTTTGAGTCAAATACAATGGTTATTAAGATATTTAAGCCAGCCTCTTTTTGAATGATTATTTCTTCAGAGATCAGTCTTCATATTAACTGTTTCTTACTTTCCACTTCACATGAATAATTCCTGAGTAGAAAAATGAAGTATTGACTCTTGACTCAATTTCCCACTATCTAAAGGGAGGAGAAACAGGGCAAATGGAATGTTCTCCTTTTCCCCTGCTTCTCCAGGATAAAAAACACAGTAGTGGGTGGGGAGGGGGAGAGAAGAAGAAAAAGAAATTAGGAGGAAAGGGATTTTTTCACTTGCCACCTTTGAGTTTTTAGCTTCTATTGTTCCCCCCTCCCAAACAATTTATCCATTCCAATAGACATTGGGAGGAAAATGCTACTGCCATTAGACAAGAAAATCTAGTCATAAAATTAATCTTGAAAACATATGCCCATAGTTATATTGGTTAGCACAGTCCAAGAACCAGAAACCCATTTGGCCTTGTCCCAAAAGTCAATGACTGGAAAAACAATAATAATTTAAATTCTAATCCACATTTTCTGGTACAGTAAAGCATTTCTTAAGACTGTTTATGCTAATTACATTCAGATGCATCAACATTATGACATTATTAAAAGTGAGAGAAAGAAGACAAGTCAAATCCTATTATCACAAATGAGGTTTCATGTTTCCATGCTAGAACAGTTAGCTTGTTCATTACACATAACTGTAAATTCAATGATGAGCTAAATTCCAGGACAGAAAGGGAGAATCTTAATAGAAGTAGTGATGTCCCATTGGAAAAGCTGTGTAATCTGGGACATAAGAATCAAGAAGTACAAGGACTTACAACCAAATAGTATAACTTACAACCATATCGTAAATATTTTAAATAACTAAAGAGTTATAAGAAATATTGACTAGTAGAAAACATTAATACAAATACAGTGATATTCTATCTATGTGTTTAGTAAAAAGAATGAATCAAATGATGCTTTTTACTAATATAAATAATAATATATAAATAATACAATTATGAGAATTAGAAAATATAAAATTTTAATTATTATATTAAATATGTAATATATAATAATCACATCAATATATTTAATATAATTATTTATACATTATTATATATTACATAATATGTTACAATACGTAATATGATTATATATTATATATTTAATATAATAATTAAATTAATAACAAGATTATTTAATATACTTATTTATTACATAAATAATAAATAAGAAGATACAACTTATATTTCTGAAGCAGTGAAAAATACCAATGAAATGATTTTGCACATAAATAAACCCAAGCATAGATCTTTTTCAACAGGGCTAAAATTAAAAAATTCAATGTCTCAATAAAATTCTACTAACTTGACATGACTCTTCAAGGCTCATTTAACTTTGACTGAAGTCATATATTTATGTAAAAAGAAAAGATTACTAGGTAGTCAGCATATATGAGTCTTGGCCTTAAGTTCTATCTTCAATTATGAAGATAAATGTTAGAAAATCTTGTTTTATTTAATTCTATTATTTTAGAATACTTTTCCAAATAAAAAAATAACCATGCAAATTATACAAAAACATCAAGCATAAACCTGAATAATTATATATGTTGTGCAATATAGACTATACACATTTAAATAGAGAAAAGAAAGTTACAAGGTGATGGGGCTTTGATTGGATCCTGAAGGATAGTTGATGCAAAAAATATGTACTAATTAAAAAAAAACTAAGAGATAGTTTTAAAAAGATGCAAAAAATATATTGAAAAGAAAAACTTGTCTACTTTGTTTAACTAGATTAATATATATGAGTAATCTATACAGATAACAAATTATTGTGATACAGAAAAAAATTCTATTGATGTTCAACTTATTACTGTAAATTATTCACAGATCACTGATGATTTTGTGATGGTATGACATCTTTATATGTTTACATTGTCTCCAATAGTCTTTATGTAATTAGCTATATCAATTTGCTAACTTAGCTTATAAATGCACTTACACTGGAAAGTAGGGAGAAAAAAGGAAAAGAAAGTGGGGTGTGTCTTATATGAAAACCAAAAGGAGATCAGTAGTGGAAAGGGACCAAGGGTGGGAGCTGGGGAGGGACAGTGGAAATATTGGAGAATGATACTGGCCAAATTATATTGTTACGATATGTATACGTACAAATATATAACAACAAATACCATCATTATGTACAAGTAATGTACCAATAAAAAAATGTGGAAAGTGAAAAAAATTAAAAATTTAAATCTCAAAACCCCTGTGTGTTCCATATAATTTTTCTGTAAACATGTTTCCTAAAAACCTTTGGAAACTTCCACTTTTTTGTGAAGAAATTCAAGAAATTTTAAATTTCTTGCTTCTTTCTAGTTCATCAGAACCACACATATGGACTCTATTTGTGATTTTGTATAGAATTTCTTTTATGAATTCTACTTTAAAGGACATCATAAATACAGCCACATGACTATTACCACTTTATACCCTATTAGAGGAAAATTATAGATTACATTTGTACTTTATGTATATAGTATGACTTTCTACTATATTATACTATTTTTTTTGTAAAAATGACACAAAGGAAATATGTCTCTGGGAATTCAGCATAAAGGAAAGCTGTGCTCCTCCTGAACAAAGGGTTTTCTTTTGTTTTATAATCAAATAAACAGATAATTTTTCTGTTTTTGTTTTTTTTATAAAGGAGTGGAAAATAAGATTGATAGAATAGGAAATAGAATGTGATAAATAGACTACAAACTAACATGTCTATAAATACAGAAGGTCAAGATATTTCACCTTATTATACCATATTAGAGTCTGTTCAAATTCCATTCAGCTAAATTCCTTGAAGAGGATCCACTTCAAACCATGAGTGGCATAAATAGCCTCACTGAACATTAAATACCTCTTTTTCCTATCCTGATTCTTCAAGAGATCTAGAATCTGTTTTTGTAGTAGCTGCATATGTAAATTGTCTAATTAATTAATCAGATTTGTAGCTCCTCATAAATCATCTATTGTAGAATATTGTAGGACCATTAGTAATATTTTAGTGAAACAATGTCAGAGAATGTATTTGAAAAAGTAAATTTGAGATTTCTAATACCAACAAGTAATCCATTATTAGAACTTCAAAAGCAAATCGTTCTTGGATCATTTATGCATCAATTTTGAGATATCTTTTCAATTTAGGCTTTCCATTTCTTGTTTTAGGTGCATGAATCATTTTAGTAAACTGGTTTACCAAGAAGTCTGACAAGAGTAATGTTTCGGCTGAGAATCTGATGAGATCCACTTGAAAATAATGTTTGAAGGAGGTGGAACTTACAGCTGGCCTCAATTTTCAAATGAGACTTTGTGTGTCAAACCAAGATGAGGAACTTTGAGAGTAACAGGATGGTTACTCAGGTTATAACACAGCTCCTCAAATATAATTTCTTCAAAAGTTGTGAAATATATTAGCAATCAATCTATAAGTGCACTCCATTATTAACAGTACAGTAAAAAGGCAAGAAAATGGAATAACTCTGGGTTTTAGTTTACAAATAAAATCAGCATGTGTGATAAGAAGACGTTTCCCATGACCATGGTTGAAGCAGAACCCAAGAGGTGGGTGATCCAGGAAAGATGACTGAAAGTAGAAAGGAGAGACTGAGGGCAATTAAACATGATTGGGAGCAAAATGCTAGCAATTGGAACCAGAATATCCTTTGCTGGAAAGAAGACAGAGTCTAAAGTCAGAGAAAGAGTTCTTACCATCATATTATAACTTTGTTCATCACTGGCCAATTGTACTTAGAGGCTAATGGTTGTAATAGCCTGCCGAGTTAAGGGTTTGATTTAAAAGTGTGAGATTCACATAAATGCTATAGTTCAAGACACAGATGGCAGAGGAGTTCAAAACAGCATAGGGGTTTTATTGCAGAAATAAAAGAATATGATGTGTTCAGGGCACATGAGACTTCTGCCATTACTAAATCATGGAATGAATAAAGTAGAGAGAGAATATTGGAAAAGAGGTCGAAGTCAAGTTGTTGTAAACCCTGTAAACTGGTCTACGAACTTTAGATTTATTACTTGAGAAATGTGGGAGTGTTTAAAGACTCCAGAACAAGAAAGTTTGTGTCTAAACTGAAAATCTGATGGGTAGAGTCAAGGCTGAGGGCATGCAAGGCATGCTGAGGATCTTCTCCAAGGAATGTCCCGGGATGATGATCATAGAGAGGATTTGTCAGATATGTGATTAGATAAAAGCAAAAGCATATAGTGACGGGTTGAATTTGAAAGCCACCAGGAAACACCAAGGATTCACTCATTTAACATCCAAGAGATTTACTGAGAGCATTCCATGTGTTAAGGACCGTTCATCTTGCCAAGAACAAAATAGCAAACCAAAATAAACATGGCTCCCATGCCCTTGGATAAGAGTGGGGAAGTGAGCAATATAGTCATTTGTTTAATAATTACTCAAATATGTATATTGCTTCAGACAACAATAAGTTCTGTGAAGGAAAAAAATCTATTTTGAAATAGCTTGTCGAAAAATCAACCTGAGAGAACATCAAAGAGGAATAAATACTTTACCTGAGATGAGAAGGATGCATAGGAATTAACTAACTAAAGGAACATCTGAGAAGGAAATGTGCAAAGCTCCTGGAGGGAAAGGAGTCTGGCCCAGCACAAACTCAAAGATTTCTGTGGGCTCTAGGATGCATGGTGGATGCTGTGAGATAGAAAACATGGAAGAGAAACAAGTCTAAGGGTGGTGATAGAAGAAAGTAAGAGTGTGTGTTGTATTTTGGACACTTTAAAAATGTCTACAAAACATTGGCTTAGTTGTCCAGGGCATACACACAGGGAGAAAGTTGGAGAATGAATTTTGGGACTTCTTTCATTCATGGCTTAGTAACACTGTCCAGGGAACATACATAGAAACTTTAAAAAAATTTTAAATTGGGTTAAGAATAGAGTCCCAGGGAAAAACTAATGATAAAGAAGTAAGTTTAGGGCTGGGGATGTGGCTCAAGCGGTAGCGCGCTCGCCTGGCATGGGTGCGATCCTCAGTACCACATACAAAGATGTTGTGTCCGCCGAAAACTAAAAAATAAATATTAAAAAAAATTTTCTCTCTCTCTCTCTCTCTCTCTCTCTCTCTCTCTCTCTCTCTCTCTCTCTCCTCTCTCATTCTCTCTTTAAAAAAAAAGAAGTAAGTTTAAAAAAGGAGTAACAGATGCTGAAAAGAAGTAGTCAGAACAGTAGAAGAGGTACACCAAAGTGCTATCGTAAGAGCCAAGGACAGGGATTTTTACGGAGAAAATGGCTAATTGGATCAAATGTACTAAGCTGTTTAAGTACAATGTGTGTTAGAGCACATGCCTGGTCAACTGATAATTCACAGATAGCAAAAGAAGATTCCATTCAGGATAGTCAGGAAAGCTACTAAGAAATGAAAGGAAGGAAATTTCCATAAACATTAGAAACACAACAAAATGTACTTTAATTTCTATGGCTGTCACCCTTAAATTCCTTTTCTTATGAATAAGACATTCACTACCTTCACTACCTTACAAAGCTAAATTCCACAGATGGTAAGATGCTCATTATGGGACAGTTTATAATTTTCAAAACAAGCCTGACAATTTTTTTAAAAGAACAAATCTGATCTAACTTGAGAGAACATTGTTTGGGGTTTTGTGATTTCCTTGTAGAACTCAGATTTGGGTTACAGACAGGCAAAAGTTACATGTGTGGGTAAGATATTATCTTATACACACAGCACATTCCAAGAAAGCACTCAGTATATGGGTAGTTAGGCAAATATTCTTCCCTCAGTTCCGGTACTTTCCACTGGACTTTCGCCTTCTTGGTCTGAACTTGCTTATTGGGGAAGCAAAGAATGTGGTAGAAACATGTGTCAGCAAGTAAATGCTGATTTCAAAACAGTACAAAAGAACCAGGTATGTAGGTTGCAATGACTTTTGAGTGTTTTAAAAAGTAAATGACTTCCACAAAGTGATTGGTGAACACAGAATTTAAATTAACAGCTTTATTTAGTAGAGTGCACACATAAAGAACTGCATATATTTAATGTACAATTTAATGAGTTTGAACACATGCAAACATTCTTGTTACCATCATGACAGTTGAGGTAACAGACATATCCAGCACCTTTCAGAGTTTCTTTGTGTCCAACTGTTTTTGTGTTGTTTTTGTGGTAAGAACACTTAACATGATATCTAATCTTGCAACAGATTTTGAAGTGCACAATACCATATTGTTAGCTATAGGCATTACTGTGTACAGAAGACCTCAGGAACTTATTCATCTAGCATAGCTGAAAACTCATATCCACTGAAGAGCTACCCCCTATTTCCTCCACCACTCCTCAGCCCCTGGCAATCACTATTATACTCTGCTTTTATGAGTTTGACTATTGAAGATCTTTTATGTAAGTGGAATCATGCAGTATTTGTCTTTCTATGTCTGGCATATTTCACTTAGCATAATGTCTTCCAGGTTCATCCCTGTTGTCACAAATGGCACATTGCACATTTTTTTAATGTTGACTATTCCACTGTATGTGTATATCACGTTTTCTTTATTCATTTATCTAGACACTAAGTTTGCTTCCATATCTCTTGGCTGTTGTGAACAATTCTGCAATAAACATGGGAATGCAGGTTATCTCTTAGAGATTCTGATTTCAATTTCTTGGGATATGTACTCAAAAGTAAGAAATAAAACCATACTTCCAACAAATGATGTACTTTTTATACTTTCACAAGTGCTTTGGAACTATACACTCTTTTAAAATAAGGTTCTAGCATAAATGAATGAAAATGAGCAATTTTTCTCCTCGTTACCTCCAGGTATGACGTAGGCAGGTGCATACACATAGAAAAAAAAAACAAACTAAGAGGTCCTCCAGAGCTCAGATGATTTCCAAGCTAATGATGAGTGGAGCACATAATTTATCTCCTAGTTACTTTTATATTAATAACTTTTGGAAAACTTCACTATACTCTGAAGGGATTCATTATTTAATTTATTAGAATGCAATTGAGCTTGAGAGTGAAAAATATATGGCATTATATGAGATATAGTTGTAAAATTTGTGTACTAGGCTGACTTTATTTTAAGCAACATACCTTTGCTCCATTTTGAGCCCTCCGATTTCATTTCATTCTCTTTAATCTGTTATAAAATCTCACTAAATATTTTTCTGCATCAGCTTAACCTCACCTTTTAAACAATAATCATGACACTGAAAGCAGCTTTAATTTCTCCTTTAGAGATACCACCACATTTTAAAGAGAAGGAAACTGAGATTCAGAGATCTAAGGCAGCTTGTCCAAGGCTGCACAGTAATTTTATAAAAGCAGAAATGGAAACTCAGGGTCTAACCTGAAACCCAAACCCTTGCCCTCCCCACACACTGGTCTCCTATGGCTCTTAAGAGCTGAGTGGATGGTGAACTGGAAACACAGTTACAGTGCAACATAAGATGAGTGCAGAAAATAATGTACGAATATGTAGAAAGGAAAAAAAACTGTTAAAATATGTGAAACCAATGCTTCTTATGTGGTTTGAACATTTGTTGTTGCAGATGAAAATGATTAAATTCAGAAATCTCGATCAAGTGTTCCCAGATTGACTTTGATTCTGGAATCAGTTTCCACATTACAACCATTTTCATAACTTCTTAAAGCAATCCATTTGGCTTGACCGTCGCCTGCTTGAAAGATTTCCCCTTAGTTCTTAAAACTGGACCAGCTTGTTTTTACTCTGATTTTCCCTGAAAATTGCCCTCCCTGCTGACTTCTGCTGATTCTCCTTCAAGCTAGGACATTTTCCAGGGTCCCTGACTCCCCTCTCCCTAAACCCATCTAGCCTTCATGCCAGGATCAATCACTGAAGTAGAAGGAAAATTCAGTGATCACTCTGCCCAGTGATCAGGCTGTCTCTGATGGGGGACAAGGCAAAGGAAGGGTGCTTTGCTAAATTGGGCCCCACTCAGATATGTCCCCAGTGCATTGCCAATTTTATTATCCAATCAGCATTTTTTCATGTGGCACCACTGCTGAATGAGAAAAGGGAAAGAAAAAGCTTTCACAGAAGCATTAGAGATGTCTCAAATGTGCTGTGTTTATAGGTATAACAATTTGTATGCAAACTGCTTCAATACAGAGACTGCTCTGTTTTGAGAAAAGTCTCTGCTAACCTCTATATGAACATGACAACAACTGCAAATATCATCTGCAGCCACATCAAAACAAACACCCAAGGTGCACAATGTGAAATAACTGCTGGCAATCTACCCACACAGAGAGATAGCAATCACTACCAGAAGTATTATCTTTGAAGGGCAGAAGTCTAAGTACTTGGCTAACCAGGAAAAATATCATCAACCCTGAGATTTAATGATCAAAGCAAACTAAAGTTCCCTAAAGGAATCAGGATATGAACTAATATACAAGCTTCTAAAATAAGGATACACTCAGATTATGTGTATATAACCCCTGGGTATTGCCCGTGGGCATCCTAGTCTTGCCCACACCCTTTGAGCTCCAAAAGAATTTAGAGAAATGAGCTTGGCATGGCCAACTTTCCTGTTTATGGTTTTAAGGTTGGAAACCTTGAAATTCCTCACATTTCTTCCACATCTAGATATTTAGATTGCAAACCCTTTAATCCAACTAAAAAGAGATATCTGGAATGTCTGAGCTTTCTGCCCAGATTGAAGAGTTGTTTTTCCATTAGTACCATGGATTGAGGAATTTTCTGGCATATGCCACCAAGTGAGTAAACTGAAAGAAGATAAAATAAACTTTAAAAGAAAAAAAAAAGCCAGCACATTATAATTAACTTCCGGTGAGACTTAAAAGACAGGCTGAACCACAAAATGTCAGTTCCCAAAACGCTGCTCTTTTTAATTTTTGCCAGACAGCATGACTCCACTGCCACTTATTAGGACTAATTTTCAAATGCTCTGCTGTTTTGAAAAAAATAACTGATTCATTAATAGGGAGAGTACTCTAAAGAACCAATTCTCAGAAGAGCTGGGACAATACTGGCATCTCCAATTCGTTTTAAATTAATTTATCAAAACTAAAATACAAACATATTTCAATATTCATGTCTTAACAGTCTAGATCAAGCCATACCAAAATGGTATGACTTAAGTAGTATGACAAATTTCACTGGATTTTCAACAAGGGTCACTCTTCACCTCTCTTGATGTATATAAAATTACCTCCTCAGTTTGCCTCCCTGTATCTACATCTTTGCATAATATTCTAACTATGGCATTCAAAGAAAAAAATAACTATAAATTACTCTTCACTGGTATTTTGAGAAAACATCTCATCATTTTGTCCTCAGATTAATTTTTCTTTAGCATATTAAAATGTATTTCATTTCACTTATATTATTATCAATATATTCTTTACATTTTTTCCTAACAAACATTTTTTATTTTACAAAAAGGTGAAATTGTATGTGGAAATATTTACATAAAAATCTTGCCTCTTTTGGAAGTCTAATTCATGTGAAAAATCTATCTTTCACCCATGAAAGTGGCCCAATGATATGAGAGCTATTCACGATATGTTAATGCAGTACTTAATATTTAGCAGGGTTGGCAAAAGTGAAATTTGTAAAAGTAGACGTTTCATCCTAAGCATTAATCTGGCAAATTGCTTAAGGTTTCCCAAATCCACCTATAACTCTGATCTTAGTTACATACTACTGTTCTTAATGGTGTGGTATTATTTGCTAACTAGCTAAGTTTACTTGATATAATTGCTGTTTTAGTGCTTTTTGTTACTATAACAAAGTGACTGATGCAGCTTAACTTTATTAAAAAAAAAAGGTTACTCCCTCCCCCTCCAAGAAAGGGTTTTACTAAGTTGCTGAGGCTGGCCTCAAACTTGAAATCCTCCTTCTCAGCCTCTTGAGCAGCTAGAATTACAGGTGTGTGCCACCATGCCTGACTAAAAAAAGAGATTTAGCTCATGGTTCTGGAGATTCACCAGCATGGTGCTGACATCAGTTTGGCTCTGATGAGGACCTTTGACAAATGGCAGGAGTATATATAACATGGAGACATCACTTCACAAAACAGAAAGCCAGACAGGATTCAGGGGTCTGCCTCACTCTTAAAATAATCTGCTCTCACAAAGCTACCTGAATCTTTTCCAAGGGCCCAAGCCCTTTAGTTACCTGAAGACCCCCACTAGGAACCACCATTTAAAGGTTTCACGCTACCTCTACACCACCACCCTAAGAAACCTGCAGGCAAGGCACATCCAAGCCACAACCATTAATATGATTGTGTAAAGCTTAGCAACTCTGTGAAAGAGTTGTTGAAAAACATGGCAACATATAAACTACATTCATTTCAAAGAACAGTCATATAGATCAGATAGGTAACAGGTAAATTCTAATGACACAATACCTCACCCTTGGTAAAGGTCCACAACTCTCCTGCTATTTGTATTCCTCCTCTATATCCCTTTTAAGGACTAGTTCTGGAGGCCACCTGACAGAAGACAGGGTTGTCCACTCATTCTCATGGCAAATTCAGTGAGGAAAGGAGACCATATTCTTTCTCTAGGGCACCTGCTCAGGTGTCAGACCTAGGGACTGGATTACCAGTTCTACATTTTTTTAATGTGCTTTTGAAAAATGACGGAAACTCTTAATTTTGAAGGGCAATGTTTCCTTTCCTAAACAAACATTATATTAATAAGTACTTCTCTTTCATACCTTTTTCCTCGCCTCTGGTCATGGGACCTGAAACAGAGTAAGGCATCCAGGTTACACTCTCCTCCTCCTAGATTGGTTTCTGAGTGGCCTTGGAATTGGCTCTGCTCCTTAGAGACTGAGACACCTCCCTTCATAAGGTAGCTAACAGAACAATAATCAACTGACCCCGAGTAGAGAAACCCTCCTCCAGCCTGTCAGGCAACAGGGTTACAGGATGCCCATTTTGTTCATGAAAGGGCATGAGTGCAGCAAGGATAGCAGGACTGGTAGCACAAATTGTTAATGAATTGCCTTCATTTTGCCATATCACAGGAAAACTAGAAAAGGATAAAAGCATTTTCTGTTACCAAAAGACAACCTTACTCCAACATTACCAAACTCAAATTGCACTCAAAGCACATTGCACTCAAAGCAATGTGCTGATGTCCTTTCATCCTCAATGAGGACAAAAAGTTAAGAGAAAACAACCTTTCTTCATCCAGCCTCAGAAAGACACAATAGGAAGGCCTGCAGTGGCCACATTGTTAGACCAGTCACCTCCCCCAGCTCAGTTCCCATGAGATATGACATAGTCACTTCATAGTTTCTCCATTTTCCTGAAGACCCTCTCTCTTTAGAGTAAGATGGGATCTCGGAATAGGGATAAGTACATCTCTCCAGGAAATATACTTGGAGAAGAGGAGAGAAAACTGTATTGTGAGGTCCCTCACTTATCTTCAAAACATCTTACGAAAGTATGCTTCGGAGTCTCTGGACACCTGAGCCTCAAAGATGAAGAAGTAAGTAAGTTCACAAAACTCCCTCTTCAGTTCTCTTTGTAACATTGGCACGTACACAGAGAGCAGATGCAGAATCCATACACATTATGCTTGGCACAGAGACAGAGAGCTGGGACAAATAGATGTCAGCCATTTGTGGATTGCTCATTTTTGGTTCTGAATCTCAGGACTTTATTTTTGCCCTTTGCTAATGCCTCCTTCTCATTGAGGTTAACTATTTCCTCAGGGACAAGAGAATGTGAAGTATTCAGAGAATCCTGAAGTGAATGTTTTTGAAGCTTTTCTATTATAGGAATAAAATATTCTTCAACAATGGGGGAAGGAGAGGGTTATTCCTTCATTCTGGAAAACCATTCCAATGGGCTTTTTTTTTTCATACCTAACTCTTCTTCCTAAGTAGTGATACTTGAGAATTCAAGGGGCAAAAATGGCTCAAAGACAAAGTCACCCAAAGTGATGTTCCAGGCAGAGCAAGACCACTGCAGACCAGGTTATATCTGAGGTAAACATGCTTAGCCAAGAATAAGAAAGACTAGTAGCTGTCAAGACATGTGCTCAACCTCTCTTCCAGGATTCTGTGAGGCATTTGGGGAAATTCAGAAAGTGATGGAATCATTTTCATGGGGTGTGTGAGCACGAGATCTGTCCTTCAGCCTGGAGTACGTGAAAATATGGAATTTTATTTTATTTTACACATTTATTTTGTTTCTGACTACTTTAATAAACTGTTACTAATTCTGATTACTTTTCAGTTAATTTTTAGTGTATAGTCATATTATTTACTTTAAAATAATGTTGCCTTCTTTTTTTGAAAAGTCATAACTCCTCTTTCAGTTTCCTTTAGCTGCAAAACAGGTCTGTCTACCTGAATGAAGAATGTTGATCTTTTTGAGTAGTTTTGAGAAATACAGTTTTGAAGAAAAAGTGTTAGAGTCAGAAAAGCTGAAGAACAATTTAGTAAATAAGTGCAATTCAATGAGACATTAAATAGGATGTTTGCTAAAAATATATACGGAAAGAGAAATGGCTAAAGATTATTTCACATTTTAAAAAATGACCAGATAGAAAAGATTGGCAGGCAGCAAAAAAATTACTTCTTTCTTTCACTATGCTCTTTGATGGACTGATGGGAAATAATCAAGATTGCTACATGTTTTAGTAGATGTACTGTAGTATAGAAAACTGAATAAGGGATTTAAAAAAATGAATTAATCTGACTTCTCAGTTTATAGACAGTGCATAGTATACAGATTAAGAGAAATAAGCACATGTTAAGTACCCTTCCATTATTTCCATAATCGCACAGAATCTTGCTAATATCAAATCTCATAATAAAGATATTTGTATAAAGCTTGCTGTTATGGTTTGGATGTACGGTGTTCCCCAAAAGCTCATGTGTGAGACAATGTAAGAAGATTCAGAGAAGAATGATTGGGTTATGAGAGCCTAAATCCAATAAGTGAATTAATCACTTGATGGGATTGAGTAGTAAGTGAAGGCAGGTGAGGTGTGGCTGGAGGAGGCAAGGCATTGGGGTTATGGCTTTGGGATGTATATTTGTGTTGGGCAAGAGACCTCTCTATCTCCTGATAATCATGTGAGCCACTTCCCTCTGCCACACTCCTCCACCGTGTTCAACCTCCCCTCCATCCCCTGGAAATGGACCCGGCTGTCTATGGACAGGGTGAAACTCTGAGCCGCTAAATAAACTTCTTTCCTCTACAGTTGTTCTGGTAGGGTCTTTTAGTCACAGCAGCAAAAAAAAAAAAAAAAAAAAAAAAAATCTGACTAAAACACTTACACACTATATGAATCCAATATAAACATGTTACATGAAGAAATAATTTCTGGAGCAATGCTGCAAGATTACTGACACACACACACAAAAAAATCCTAGAAATGGTTATAGCCTATGAAATCTTTTCTTTGGCCTTCATAGAAAATAATAATTCATGCTATCTTCTCTTGCAAATTCCAGTCTATCAAACCTGATTTATCAGAGGTCACTCTATGTACACCTGATGTTCCACCTGCTCACAGCCATTCATCATTCCCCTTTCCCCTTCTATATATATGGTGAAATCCTGTTAACCTTCAAAGCAATGAAACAGAAGGATTAGCTGGCAGTGGAGAAGAAGTTAGGGATGCAGACAAGTTTCTACAGGGAACTTCAGACACTTTCCCCTATCTGACAATGGGTGGATCACATAATTGGAGAACATGCCAGCACTCCAGTATTCTGCTGTTTGGCATCCACCAGAAGTCACCAATGTCTGTTCTCAAAGCCCAGGAAACCATATCACTGATGATACTTGTGCATCTGCCCTGTTTCGACCAAAAAGAATAAAATGAAGTGTTCCTTGTGCCCTTCCCCTTCTCCTCTCTTACCCACAAATCTTTCCCCATTCTCAGCCAAACTCATCTCATTTCCCTTATTCAAAGGAGGAAAAGCAATGACTTTTATTGCTTGCGAAGGCAAACCACAATAAAAGTTGCAATTCTTTCTTTTCTAGTCTCGAGTTTACTGATTTCTTCTGGACAAGTGCAACTTCTTTTTTTTTTTGAGGCGGGGGAGGCAGTGATGGGGATCAAACCCAGGACCTCATACAGCCTAGGCAAGTGTCCCTACCACTAAGGTGACTCCAGCCCCCCAAGGAAAATTTTAAGGAAAGCAAAGAAAATTTTATGAAAATAGTTTAACATCGAATGAGATAAATCACAAGTGATTAAATTCACAAGATTTTACTGCTAAGGTTTTCAACATAATTTCTATTATGGAGGATGAAGTAATCAAAAAAAATTCAACAACTACTATTTATAGAATCGTTTTTCCTTTTAGTGAAGTACTTCTAGAAATGTGTATGCTTAGTTACAAGCGTATTTTTCCTAGTTGCATCCTTTCACTCTCTACTCTGAAATTTCATTTTCTTTTTCTAACTATCTTTTTCTTTTCAAATGGTCAGGGATTGTCAAGACAATGGGGTAAAGAAGAGAGAGAGAGAGAGAGTCTAGACTATGTTGATGAAAAAATCCAGCTTTATTCAACCTTTTAAGCTCTCAGAAATGAACATCTGTTGCCAATGACTTTATCCCAGACTGATCTGATGCTGAGAATCTTAGAACAAAGCACATGCTTCCTCTATTCCTATTTGCTTACTCCATTCACTCTGACATCTGCAAAAAAAATGAATTATGAAATATTTTTCTTTGGCATATGTTTTGAGAAGTATTTTTTCCGTTTTTCTAGTTTCAGTACATTAGTCTTGGGTAACTTCTCTGAGACTGTGCTCCCAGATGTAAAATCTATCTGATTGACACTGGGTGACTCTAAAGGGGTCCAATGTCCATCCTCACTGATTGTACCCTGCAGGTACATCTTGACATACTAAATCACTCAAAGCAGGTGGGGTGAGGGGAGAATACCCTAGACATTTATCTATCTGTTCAACAAACATTTATTGATAGCTTTTTGATATTTCTAATACAAAAGTAATGATTCTCAATTCAGCTAAAGTGAACTTATTACATTTAAAGTGCTAAAATCCCTAGAGGGAGAGTTGGATTAAAATAGTACAGTAAAGTGTGTGAGCTTGTCCATGCTGTGAACAAATTTCCCAGCAAGAACAACTTGGCTGAAAATTTTGTTTTGGCTCATGGCTTCAGAGGTTAAGTCCATGGTTGGCCAACTCCGTTTCCTTTGGTCTGAAGTGAGATAGAGCATCATGGTGAAAGGGTATGGTGGAGAAAAGCTAACATGGTGGCCAGGAAGCAGAGAGCAAGGTGTGAAGGACAAACTATAAACCCCAAAGTTACAACCCCACAGTAATCTACTTCCTCCAGCCTTTTCCACCTTGTAAAGTTACCACCTAAATTATTCCATTCAAATTAACTTATCAAATTGATCAATCCACTGATCACTTTATAGCTCTCATAATCTGACCATTTCACTTCTAAAGAGTCTCACATTGTCTCACACATGAGCTTTCAGGGGACACTTTGTATCCAAACCACTACAGAAAGGAAAATAAATTCACATGCAAGCTCCATTCCATGGCAGGGAAAAAAGCCTATAAGAGTCTGTTCTTCAACATAATATTGGCAGCAAAGCAGACATGAAGACCAATGAAACAGAATAGAAGACACAGAGACAAACCCACATAAATACAGTTATCTCATACAAGACAAAGGCACCATAAAAATACATTAGAGAAAAGATAGCCTCTTCAACAAATGGGTGCTGTGAAAACTAGAAATCCATATGTAACAAAATGAAATTAGACCCTTCTCACCCTGCACAAAACTCAACTCAAAGTGGATCAAGGATGTAGGCATTAGACCAGAGACCCTATGCATACTAGAAGAAAAAGTAGAGCTAAATCTCCATCATGTTAGCTTAGGAACTGGATTCCTCAACAAGATTCTTAAAGTGCAAGAAGTAAAATCAAGAATCAATAATTCGGATGGTATCAAACTAAAAAGCTTCTTCATAGCAAAGGAAACAATCAAGAACATGAGGGGAAAGCCTACAGAATGGGAAAAAAATCTTTGTCACCTGCACCTCAGATAGAGCATTAATCTCCAGGACATATAAAGAACTCAAAAAACTTAACACCAAAAATACAAATAACCCAATCAATAAATGGGCAAAGGAACTGAACAGGCACTTCAGAGAAGAAATACAAATGATCAACAAATATTTGAAAAAATGTTCAACATCTCTAGCAATTAGAGAAATGTGAATTAAAACTACACTGTGATTTTTTTTCTTGGTCCAGTCAGAATGGCAATTATCAAGAATACTCTCATCTACTGCTGATAAGGATGTAAAGTTGTACACTACCGAAGTCAAAGGATTTGGAGTTTCTTTAAAAAACAAAAATACACTTACTATTTGATATATCAAGCCATTCCTAGGTGCTTAGAGAAATGAAAATTATATTCTCACAAAAATCTATGTACAAACATTTATGGCAGTATTATTCATGATCGTTAGAAACTAGAGACGGCCCACATTTTCTTCTATGAGTACATGTAGAGAAAAATCATGGTGCATTTACTTGAATATTTAAAAAGAAATTAATTCTTAATACACACAAAAACATGAATGAAGTTGAAATATATTGTGCCAAGTGAAAGAAATCAGTTTCAAAAAGTTATATACTATGTGATTCCATTTATACAATATGTGGTGAAAAACAGCAGGATGGAGTTACCTATAGGTGAAGTTTCTGGAATCAATGGTTATCAGCAATCCTGAGCAGATAAAAGGAGTGACTACTACAAGAGGGCACATTAAGGAAATACTAGGTAATGAAACCGTTCTGTATCCTATGATGGTGATGATTGTATGAATCAAATGTGTGTTGAAACTCATACAACTATATGCCAAAAGAAGTTCATTTGGCCAGAGGGAATTTTAGAATATTATAATAGAGAATTTTTTCTAGATTAAAAGAGCCTAAAAATACCAATCAATTAACTGCGATGTATGAACCTAGATTTGACACTGTGATATTTGAAGTTGTTTTTTAACAAGAATAAAAAACATTTTGGCAAAATTTGAATGTGGACCTGACACTAGATATTCTCAAGTGTGTGAAGAATATTGTTTTTGTTGTTAATTATTCTCATTCTTAGGGATGTATGCTGAGATATTTAGAGGTAAATTTCAGAGTGTCAACCATTAAACTTTGAATAACATCAAAAATAGATATAATTATATACAGTTTTGTGTAAAACCTAGGTTGTGCATGTAAAACCTAGCTTGTGCATGTAGAACCTAGGTTGATGCAGGCAACTATCAACTACTATTCATTTTATAGTTTTTCTGAATTTTCTTATTTAAACAATTACATTATAAAATATTGGGGCAAATATTCTTACTAATAAGCTAAAGGAGAATGCTTTTTGAACATCTATAAAAGCTTCAGCGTACAATGCCAAAAAATATAAATTTCTGCTTTTGCTAATTTTAAATATCTATCTCTATGAATCTGTGTTCATTTTTAGAAGGTTTTTCTAACTAATCTTTGTTAGGAATGTATAAAAGGAAACATTCTATCAGCAGAGGGAATCATCCAAGCATCAAAAGGTCAGGTCCAGGAAATACTTATCTCTAGAATGAGGGTGATACCAGACAGTCACACCAGATGGACTAGGTCATCATCAATGAGAGAAATAGCTCTATGGAAATAAATTGAGATGAACATGATAAGAAACCAGACAATTTAAAGAGAACGGAAACTGAATTAGTGATACTAATGGACAGGCAAAGAAAAGTAAGACAATAATTAGCTTCAGAAACAAGAAAAAGTGGGCAAAAAGGGAAAAATAATCAGTTTATTTTATGGATCAACGATCAGAAGTGTTTGCTATGTGTGAAGGATCTAAATACTAAAAAACAATCTGAACAAATTTGTAAACAATGTAGAAAACACAGGAGCAAGGGTGTTGTTCATGTGAAGTGAAAGTGAGGGCAGTAAAAGATAAACATTTACCTTGCCTACTAAGAAGTCAATAGGCAATGATAAAATTGAAAAGAGTTCTGGACGTCAACATCAAAAGAAATAGCTAAGAGGTGGTTTTGTGGCCCAGTGGTTGAATACTTGCCTAGCATGTGTGAGGCACTGGGTTTGATTCTCAGCATTGCATATAAATAAATAGATATGTAGATATGTAGATAGGTAGGTAGGTAGGTAGGTAGATAGATAGATAGATAGATAGATAGATAGATAGATAGATAGAAAAATAAAGGTCCATCAGCAATTTAAAAAATACTAAGGAAAAAAAGAAATTTAGATTTAATTCTTTTTAAAAAGCAGCTAAAAGAGAATTGCTAGGGGACTGTATATTTCTAACTGAATATTTGACTCTTTTATATACATAAGTAATTTTAATTAAAATTAAAACTAAATTTGAAAAATATGTTATTAAGGCTATAGTTTTCCAGGAGGGAGGTGGAGGAGGTACCTGTAGAGAGTGCAAGGATTATTTTCATTCATCACCCTTTCTTGTATCCAGGGATTTCTCTAACTCAAGAACTAGAATCTAACTCATTTCCCAACCTCTGGAACATAGGTTAGACACATGACTTACTTTGGCCAATAAAATGTTCACTGATGTTATAAAGGGAGTCTTGTTTGCAGGATTGGTCTTGACCTCTCTCTTGCACTTATGCCATAGCATAAGCACAGGATTGGTTAGCCTCCTAGAGGACGAAGGTTACATGAAAGAGAGCCATGTCTTTCCAGTCTTCCCAGAGAAAGCTAGCCCCAATCAGGTGTCAGACAATCTCCAGAAATGCGAGTGAGCACAGCAATCCCAGCCTAAACTGATTCACTACACACCAGAACAATATCAATGCCCATTGTTCTAACCCACTGAAATTTGGAATCACTTGTTATGCAACATTAATTCAGCAATAGATCACTTATAAACATTTATAGAATAAAGCGATAATGGTCTTCAACTCAACAAGAGGTGTGATGTAAGCCTGGTTCTCATGTCTGTTTCATCTCTAGTAGGCTGAGAGTGAGAGGAAACATTGGATGTATTTGCATTGCCTAGCTTGGTCACACTCATTTCTAGGAATCCCCTACTCCTCAAGCTGAGTTCATTTTGGTGAATGAGTAGTTAACTGGAAACTCTAATGAAGCAAACAGAAAAGGAAGGAAATGGTGCACATTAACCCAGTCACTATACTTTCAGTAAACAGCAGCGTTTTCATGTGAATTGGGTGTCGTGAGCCAATGCCTATACTTTGTACTTTCATTCAGCTTTTCATTCTGAGATGTGCTTATGGCCAGCTCTCTTCTCAACTAATTGATAAAAATATAGAGCAGAACCTCCTTGTGTTTCAAAGAGCTCAGACACAGTCTAATTGAGCAAATGCCTCTCTTTTTTTCCCCCCCAACACTGTAACTTTAAAACAATTTTGATTTTTTTTTTACCCACTATAAAGCCCATGATTTATGGGAAGTGTTTAAAGTGCTTGGCATCTACTAAACATGTAGGAGACATTAGTTGCTGTTGCTATTGACGATTGTGATAAAGTGTGACAGGTCTAGCTTTATTAACAGTACCAATCATTCAAGCCTGGAGGAGGAAAGATGAGGTTCATTGCTCCCATCCACCCTCAGGATAGCTCTTCTGATGTCCACTGAAACCTTCAGCCCACTGGATCTGACAGCTGGAGACAGTGAGAGGTTTAGAGAACTATAACTGTAATGATACCACCATTTACTGAGCTCCTCCTATCTGCTCAACACTCTTTCAAGAGCTTTACTTGCATTAAATCATTTAATACTTATAATAGTCTTAGGAAATCCTTTTTGAATGAAATTCCCCTTTGCAGATGAAAAACAGGAAGACAGCTTAATGAACCTGCCTTGAGTCACACTCATGGAAAGTGCCAATGGCCTAGATTCAGAATCCATGTGGGTAACTAGAACACTACAGCCTCCTGTGTTAATGGTAGTTTCAACTTTACAGTAAGTTTCTAGGTACTAACAGGGTGTGGAATGAGAATTGTCTCATTATTCTCTGAAGAAGCTCACTTGCTTCTCTCCTTCAGAATGACCCAAGATCCCCTCAATTGGCCTGGTAGGTCTAGGTCCAAGATATTTCCTAGGTCCCCTGTGAAATGGCTCCTGGCCCACCAGTTTCCTCAGAGAAGCCCTGTCAATATTATCCATTTGTACTCTGCCACAGCTTGCAGCTACTTATCGATTAGAAGAGTGATCAGAATGCTTCAAGGTAAGCAGAGAATCACAACAACATAGTGGTTATGAATGTAGATTTGGTCAGAGAGCCTAGATCAAATCCTGGCTCTGCAATCCAATCACCATGGCAAATATTTAACCTTTAGCCTCCATGCTCTTAACTTCACAGTGGGGGTGAGAAGACCATTTACTTGAGAAGGCTGCTAACATAAAAAGTGCTTACCACCAGTCTGAAAATATGCAGTAGATTATTATTTTCCTCAAAAGATTCTTATGTCCTTTTAGATTCTTGCTATAACTGATCTTTCTCTTCCATATAACTTTATTGTAACTGTCTTCTATCACATTGGTTTTGATATAACAAATTGCCTCAATTCAATCTTTTGCAAAATTAAATTCAAATAATTTAAAATTAGGTACATTAGCTCCCAGTAATAAAAAAATATCATTATGGTTTCAGCAACGAGGTACATAAATATTGATTTACATCACAATCATTCTAATTAGGCTCTTTCAGATAGGAAAAAGAGATTTAGATAATGTGTCATTATGAGAATAGATTGGAGGACAAGAGATAAAGCAGGCAGGAAGCCCAGGGACATGGTTTTACCTCGCATTCAGGAACAAGAACTGGTTGCTCTACAGCCACCAGGACCTCAGGAATAGGGGCTCAGAGATCTGCCCCTGACAAGACTCTTGGTATTCTCATCTCTTCTCTCTGTCTCCTCTTCTTGTACTGTATTTGGCAGTGTCCTCATCTTCTATACTATTTCCTCTATTCACCCAAATTTCTCTCCATTCATGGTTTCTGCCATCCTCTACTCCACTTACAGACTATCACAGTCTGACTCTGACCATTTCTCCTGCCTTAAGCTTGATCTGCCATTACTGATACCTATCTTGTTTTCCTAGTTCACACTGCTGACAGAGAGATGCTGAATGATCCTCTTTTTATACCAGAACATATAAACCAGAGGACACTATGTATTGACTACATTATTAGTTCTCCACCTTTGGTCCAGTTAGTAGTGTTACCCTAGATGGAGCCATATTGTCAAACAATTCAGCCTATTAATGCTCCATCAGCAAGATCCTTGATGTAGCAATTACCTTTTAAGTCCCTGTGAATATGGCAAGGTACTGTGCCCACGTGGACTTAAGATTTTAGAACCACAGGGATGCTTAGGTTAGAACGGCATGCTATAAATCAGAATAAAAACACCCTTCAACCCCATTGTTAAAATTATTTTGAATAAACTTATTATTATTATGAATAAACTTGACTTGGTTTCTGTTAGCAAGACTAATGAAGCCATGTTTCTCACAGATGTCTTGACTTACAATGTTAACAATATCCTTATATTTGTATAGAATTTTACAATTGTCAAAATTAGGTTCAAATATGTATGAAAAGGATAACACAAATTAACAATGGTTCAAACACAAACTGTGTTATTCTGTCATACAAAAGAACTATGAATTCTGGCAGCCCAGGCCTGATTCAGCTGTTACTTGAATTGTCAGTGTTTTAACCTATAGCCAGAACCTTGCATTCCAATATCTGTACAGTGAGAAGCCTCATCGTCACCATCTAAATTGACAACTAGAGTTTCAGCCATTGTATTCATGCTCCAGGAAGCAGGACTGAAAACAAAAAAAGAGTTTGAAACTTCTCTTTTCTAGAAGTATAATACAATGCTACCTCTTATAGGTCATTTGCCATAAGCTTGTCACATGGCTGACCAAGGTTACAAGAGAGGCTGAGAAATATAATCCTTGAGCTGAGTGAATAGATTCTTAAAATGAATTTGGGATTTTAAAATTGAGAAGGAGGAGAAAATTGGATTTTTGGTAGACAATCAGTGATCTTTGCTATGGTCTATGCTTTTGAATTTTCTACTCCTTCCATGTACACAAAAGAACACAGTTTCCTACAAAAAACACTTCTCTCCAGTGCGACAACCCCTAGGTGACTGCAGCTAGCTCCAAGTCCAGGCTCTCTGGTAGTTCCCTCTCTCTGATCCAGATTCTGTTCTTCATAGTCTGGTGACCTATGAACTAAGAGAATCCTGCTCTCAGCATATTTGATATAATCTGCCAGAAAAGGAATAATACAACCATAATAAAACCTCCTGTATGGAATGGCAAACACACCATGCTTACTGGCCTGAGCAATTATATGAAACCCAGCTGGGCAACATTGAGAAGATGTCCAGTCCTGGCTCTGGAAGAAATTCCACGGTTGGTCCCTCTATAGCCTCTGGCTCTACTTCCTGTAAAAACACTCATTCGTTTTCCTTGGTCATTTGCCTGGGATATTTCCCCATATTCACAATTATCTATGGACACTGAAGTAGGTCCTGGAGCTTTCACCCCCCAATTCCAACTGGGACCCAAGATTCATTGACAGGGTGTGTCACTCACAAGGTACTGTAGATCAAGTTTGGAATCTCTTTGCCAAAACCATTTCTCGAATCTTAGTAGGCTTTTAATATATTTGTTTCCAATTAGTTCCACATATAAAATAATCAATATCTTATCTATATTTCCCTTTACATCCTGACAACCGTGTTCTCTTCATTATCTATTGACTTCTCAAATGAGCAGACTGGTTGGGGATCATTTCACAAAATAGGCTTAGAATGGGAAAATCAAAACCTAAACTCATATTTTTGATCTAGTTCCCATTATCTACAGAGAACTCTGGCTGCAGGCAAGAGTTTGTAGGCACAGTGTTTACTCCAGCTAAGGAGAACCACACTGCTCCCATCACTTGAAATTGCTCTAACTGGAACTAGCAGAAAAGGGGGCTTTCTCAGATCTTCACACCTCAAATTGCAGGACTCATCAGCAATTTATACCACACACTTCTCACAGACATCACCTTTCTAACAAAAGAGGTGTTTCCTGTCTCTGCTTGAAGTCTGACCTACTATAATTTGAGGCCATCTCTCACTCCTGACAACTAGAGTTTCAGCCATTGTATTCATGCTGAATATTCATTTGCTGAAAATGGCAGTAAGTATCCCCCAAAATATACCCACACTCTGATGTTTTCTACTATTTACCCTATGCTTTAGCTGCAATTCCTATGTGATATTTCCCTCAAAGGACAGTGGAGGATAAGCCTTCCAGATATTTTCCTATCCTCTAATGCTAGTTATTAGTTGTCCTGCCTACACTCTTTTGAGTTCTCACTACCCAAATATCTTTTCACCGCTAAGCCAGCCACATTTTGTTCAGTTCTAGTATTCCACCCTCCCTCAAGGTCTGTCTTAATTACAATTCAGTTTGGCTGTATATAAACAAAGCCTCTCAGTATAACAGAGTGTTAAACAAGAGAAGGGTTTGTTTCACTCTCACATAAAAACAAATTCTGGAAGCAAATATAGAAGGGATCCTTCTGGAATAAAGAGCAAGCATGCTTACTATGTAACATACCAGAGCTGTTTCTCTCCAGAGTGATGACCAGCATTCTTACTTATCCATTATGAAATAGTTCCTTAATTTTGAGGTTTATTTCCTGTATTGCAACCCACTGCCTGTACCATCTGACCTTTTCCTGTCACCCAAGGGAGCTGGAGTTCAAAGGACCAACACAAAAGCTGACAAATGGCTAAAACCTCCATTGGAATAATAAAGCCTCTGGTTTCTGATCCAGGAATTACCTGACTTCTTTCAGCATCAATGAAGCCATAACATGATTTTTTTTTTTTTTTTAGTTTAGGGCAGTTTAGTAGAATAAAATGTCAGACTTTTCACCATTCTTGACAGTTAAAATAGCAAATATTAGTTCTATTTCCAAGGTGAAATGATGATCTGGAGTTACCTAAAATTAAAGACTTACAGAATCACTTCTTTTTACTTTATCCAACATATATTGCCTCACCCACAGCAGCTCCTGTGGAAAGAGGAAGAGTTTTGGGGGAAAGTATCTTAGAAGCAGGTCCTAGGACATGAATAAGGCAAATATAGCTCCAAAGTTGCAAAATTTAAGGAGACACTCAATCTCTGGTACTGAACCTACTCTGACATGAGCCTGAGAATGATGCTTCCTTAAAAACTGTGCCTTTGGACATTATCTTGAGTGAAGTAAACCAATCAGTGAAAAACAAGTATTGCATGATTTCTTTTATATGAGTTGTCTAAAAGAAACAAACTTCTAGAAGCAGACAGTAGAACTGTGGTTGCTGTGCTGGGGTCAGAAGAAGAGGAGTTGATTGATGTTCCATGGGTCTTACATGCAAGATGAGTTAAGTTCTGGAGATCTCAAGCAGCTAAGTGTTCTTAACACAGTAAAACACACATACACACATACCCTGGCAACCTTGCTTAAGCCTGACCCCCACATCTTCAAATCTCTTGCCTTTTCTGCCTTCAGATAGATTTCATTCTCATCCACAAGCGCCCTTCCCCTTCTGACCCCACCATACTTGTCATCAAAATCTGTGCTCTGAAACAGATCAGAAACATTCACACCAGCATCAAATACCTGCTAAAAACACTATCCTCCCAGGGCATTTGAATTCTTTTAAGTTTCTGCCAAAGAATGAATACTGAGTAGAATCTCAAGTATTTTAAGAAGAATTTTGTGCTTTATGTGGAACATTCGGGGAGTATTTCTGTTTTAGAGGAACATGGATAAAGTGCCTCGATGACACATCAAAATAAGACCCTCAGGTAGATACCTATTATATTAATTTCTAAAATGTGTGATCCTGTATATCAGGGTTATTAAAAGCAAATAGAATAATAAATTCTATTGATAATAATGGGGAACCCTCATCATTTAATGAATTTCAGAAGCAGAGATGACCTTATTTGTTCATTTAAAAATGGAAGTGAGCTATGAGGCTGAAACGGCGCTCCTTTTCACCCACAGTTTCACTTGGTTTCGGCCGAGGAAGTGAAGAAAAAGGCTTCTCCGTCAGCCAGATGGTGCAGAGGAGAAGTCAAGTGAAGACAAACCTCAGATTCTCTGTCTGCCTGGAAGCCACTGGCATCTCCCTCCAAGTGCTGAACAAGCGAGCCTTTGTGTGCACATGCAATGGATCCCTTTGAAGTTCTGGCATCCTGATTGGCAACTTTTCATATCTGGCCATCTTAGAGGAGGGATGATTGGGAAACAGAGAGGGGAAGGACTGAGAAAAGTAGGCGGCCTTTGGCTGGCTCCAAGCCCACTGGGTAAACACGCTGGCTCCCTTCTCACACAGATTACCTTTCAAAAATGAAAAGGGAGTGTCCAGCTTCATTTGGAATAAAGATGAGGAAATGACTCTCCGCTGCCTACATACAACCAAACAACCAGCCACCACAGCACAGGAGAGCCTTCCTTCCATCCAGGGGGCCAGAGGGGACTTTTCTACCAGGCTCCCCTTCAACAATTTGACTCTGCCAGTAGCTCCAGCATACTGGGGTGGGGACATTTTAATGAGAGCCATTATCTTTACTTTCTACAAAGAATACACAGTCTCAAACCTTCCTTCAGTACAAGAGCAGCTTTGCTTTTCTGAATGCTTTGTTAATCTAATTATATAGATGGAAGCTGTGTGGCCTTTGGTTTTGAGTTTAGGATTGAGTCTGAAACTCCCAGGTCCAAATTTAGCTTCATACCTAACTTCTTGTGTGGCCCTTCACAAGCAATTATTTCCTGTTTTATTTTTCTGAACTATTAAATGAGTTATGGCCATAGTTTTCTAAGAGAGGGGTTCTATTCAGCTTTAAATCCTTAGAATTAGTTTCGAGACAACAAGTTTTTATCAAGAATCTGGCCTTGACTTAGCAGTGGGCTAAATGGAAGAGAAAACATAAAAGAAGAAAAATATAGGGAGTCAGCATTCAGAAAGTTTGTAAACAGTTTGACAGTACTTAAATATTTAAAATACACAAGGATTAGCAAGGTACTATCCTGTCAAATACACAATTGGATAACGTGAACTCTAAATGTTGTATGAGTCTGGAAATGCACATATCATTATTAGTGGGATTATTTGGCATAAGTTTTAGGGAACAGAATGAACTTCAGATAAACTGTGGAAGAACAAGAGAGAGAAAGAGAAAGGAAGAAAATGAAAGAATCAACCTATAAAAAGGTAGGGTTTTTTTTAAAGAGTAATTATATCTTGCAAATAGAGAACAGCTTTATCATGGTTAACATCAAGCTTAACCAAACTATGACCTGACTCTCCTTACTAATCCAGAAACTAAGTAAATGAAAAGCAAATGTTAATAAAGAGATAATTTGCTGAATTATAAAGGAGATTATAGAGGATTGCTATATGATAAGTGACTTTTTAGAACACTAAACCTTTATGCCTGGTCCACGGACTCCTAATTTTATCTCTTCATATTTGAATTTTCTGTTTCCTAAATTGCAGCCTTGCTTAAAAGGCTCAATGTTCCACACCTAAAACTTATACAATTAAAAATGAACTGAAAATTATAAATGTCACTGTAAGAAGCAACAACACAATAGTTCTCCTGTTTTCTTATAACTTTGCTAGAAGCCAACATGAAGCCTCACTTTGTGCAGTTCTGCACCCTGTTCATGAGGAGCCTTTTCTTCCTGAATGTGCCCTGCCCGTTCATGTTATTTGTGCCACTCATGTTTTCATTGTATTAAATATACACATAGTATTCTCTTGCCACAAAGAGGTTTAATATAGCTTCCAAAAGCTTCCAGTGGAAGTCACAGAAGCTAAAGAAAACAAAGTATATTCGACTTTGTTGTCTCCAGATCTATTTTCTTCGATACTATTCTCATTTCTTCTAGTCTGTGGTATGTAAACCAAGACTTATTTTTAAGACTGGATAAGCAAAACACAGGCCTAGAATAAAGTGGTGCATTTGCATTTACATTCACAGATCTGCTAGTGATTACATATCCTAAAGGCAACCCTAGACATACCGCTATTAAAAAAGAGAGAAGAGAAATAAATCTGATAAAATGGAGTAAGTTTAATTTATAAACTAGATTTTATTTTATTTACATGAGAAATCAGATTCAAGAGCAGAGCTATCCATCTTAGTGATCCACCTGTAGCTCATTAATTTTGTAGAGACCTCTGTAATATCATTAAGGACTCTTGCCAACTCCCTCTGACACCTCTCTTGACAATGTCCTTCCCTTGTGCTGAAGAAGGTAAAGTGGCTCATCAGCCTAAGAGATAGCATATGTTTCGAATCATGAGCAATTTTTAGTGGACACAGAAATGATGAATGTTTTCTAATTTAAAGTCTACATGGTTATTTCCACTCAGGACATACTAATTGAGACTAGATTTGCCCTCTTTCTCCCACTCACGAAACAACTAAAAAATGAACAAAATATACGAAACAATGATTTTCAGATGTTGATCATCAACAGCATAGGACAGTGACCTAGTGATGGAAAACAAAGAAAGCGATTCCTTTGGCTGCCCCAGCTTACTGCCTGGGGAGTTTCCAGGCCAAAGCTCAGCAAAGAGAGCTCTCCGTGGGAGACTGGGAGAGCCTTGGGTTGAGGGAGTAGGGTCAAGAATCCAGGGGAGCCACACAGCTGGAGTTCACAGGCAGATTCCCCAAAGAAGAGAGCTGCACAGAAAGATGTGCAGCTGGTATCTGAGTCTCAGCTGAATTGTGATCAGCACAGGGATGAAGAGATATTACACAGTCTAGGAAAAGAACCACCTGAGGTCCAATCCTAAAGGATCACATGGGGACAAGAATAGATTGGGTCCCCAGCAGTCAAAGTGCAGAACTTCATAATTCACAGACCATCAAATTGGAAGTGTATTGCCTCAAGAACGATGAAAAATTAGTTCTAGATTACAGGCTGTTCTTAAAATCTATCAGGTTTAAGTCACTTATTTCCCATCTTTGGGGAAGGATGTCTTTGAGGACCATTTGATCCCTGAATAAATATTCTCTATTCATTACCTAATTGGAAGACTCAAAAGAAATTTTGACTTTGCCCCATTTCAGCATCTGCCTCACCAAATACACAAATGTAAGAAACACACAAATGAGGACATCACCGAAGTGGAACAAGGCTTATCACTCAGTTGCTATCTTCTCTTCTATGGTGCTTTTTTTCCATTTAGCAGTAGATGAATTCAACTCTCTGGATAAACTTGTAAAACCTAATATCACCACAAGTGCAGAAAGTGTCTAGGGAACTTGTGATGGCAACAGTGGTAACTGTTTACTTCCTTATTGTGACTAGTACCATTGTTCAGTAGGATTACCGCATTGTTGTTATGCAATTATCCACATAATATACCTAAAGCATTGCACCTCCCAGAGACCACGTTGTTGATATTCTCACCTTTACTCACAGCTCAGTCTCACTGTTACTAGAGCCATAGATTTAATAAGCTTACTACTGTGGTTACTAGAATTTCAAATTAGTTTTCCAAGGGTGGTCTCAGATGCCTTTTGCTGAAAAAAAATTTTTTTTTCTTTTTGAATTGAAGGATTGTGTACCATATTTTGAAAAACAAAAAACTTAAGTTGCAATTTCATTAAGGATTTCCCAGCTGTTGTGATAAAAATCTTGTGTTCTTCACAAACTACCTGAGGACACAACACTACATTGCTAATATTGTCCAACTGGCATAGAAGGATATAAGACACTATAACACCGGTGTTCTTTGATTTCTGAACACAGTTGCTTGAGCCAAGAGTGCCAACTTCTCTGTTGGTGGATTTTATTTGAGAGATGGCCTGCGAGATCAGCTGAGCCAGATGCTTCTCCTCCCTGCCCTCTAGCTTCTGGTAATTGTTTACCCCTCTCTGAGGGTCTACACAGATGAGATCAAGTCTTAGGAAGGAATTATATTCTTCTTTGTTGATATTCAACAAATGGTGATCTTTAACCCATCTGATGAAAAATCAGCAGAATGACTGTTACCATTATCCCGTAAGGAAAATTACCCCATCTTGGATCCTTCCTGGATTCATCCACAGATCAAATAATGGTCAACTATAAGACATATTGGGGGTGCTGGGCAGGGGGAGTTTAGATATTGCCCTTCTCTTTCATCCATTCCAACCCTCATTGACTGTTTACTTTGAGAGGCAACTGAGGAGGGAGAATGAATCAGATTCTGTTCACTCTTACAAAGTGTGGGTTCTGGTATGTTGCTTATACCTGATCACTGGTTTGTAGCACTGGGGAGCTCTACCTGCCAATCCCAGGTGATGCAATCAGGTCCCAGGTGAAAAAACAGAGGCTCACAGTGCCCAGTGTCTAGTCCAGGATCCATCCCACAAGCACAGGATAAAAGAAGAACCTGAATTCAATTTAACAAGGTCAGAGCTTAGAATAAATTACCAGCCTGATTTATCTCAACAGATTTCTTAAAGTGTATGAGGAAAAAATCCCAAGATTCTTTAGAGCGTAATACCTTTTATGGTAAAGAAACTTTTATCTGAAGTACAGCGTTTTCTTCAGTTTCACTTCATCTTTTGCCTCTTCTGTTAAATTAAAGTAAAATTAAATGTAAACTCATTTTAAAGCAGAATTATCATGTGATCACATTTTTATAATGATGTTTCTGTTCACAAACACTTACACACACACATACAGAAATATTTGGAATGATTTTTACATGTTGTTAATAATAATGGGATTGAAGGTAGTAGAATTCAAGGTAGTGAGATTTTTACATCTTGAAACTTTTCAATCTAGGATTTTGTTATTTAGGATGACTTTTATTTATTTCTTAATAATTTATTGTTTTCAAATTTCTGTTCAAAATATAGCTGGTTCATTTAAAAAAAATAAAAAGAGTATAAATTTTTAAAAATCCTGTGAAGCCACTGAAATATCTAGGAACCCTTTAGAAAACATGTTCCCAAATCACTACCTCAGGGCCACAATGTTGAACATAGGTTTGGGAGAGGAAGCCACTCTCTCCTCAGACTATCACTGCTCACAGGCACGTGGCAGGCTCAAACACGAGGCTTTTCTGGCAGTGATTAATAACTAACTTCCAACAGTGTTGTAATTCATAGCCTAAGCCATGTTCCTCAGCTTTATTTCTTCCCCTGAAAGTCTCCTCCATAATTAGCAACATAAGGCTCTGTTCACTACTCACATACAAATCCGTACCTGCATGGGACTTAATCTCACAAGGGACTGAGTAGGGGCATCCAGCCCATTGCTAAGGCACACAGGAGACAAAGACTTCTGACATTGTCAGTGGTAACAGGTATAGTTATTGTGACAAATGGAAAGGACTTTGAGAAAAACAATAGAAAGAGCAGTATAGAAATCTAGACAAGACTGGGAGCAAGTTAAGAACCCGGAGAAAAGTATAAAGAAAAACAAGCCCTATTACCGCGGAACAAGAGGGACTTGTTTTTCCTAGAAGATATTCTTTGATCAGGTCATAAGAATAGAGAAGTTTGGAGAATGAACATCAGCTTGCAGTGTGAAGGAGTGGTAGTGTTTACATAATATTATAATCATTGGGGGAGATAAATCCTTAAATTTAGATGCATATTTTGTTAATTGTGAAGATTTTTAATTTTGAACAGCTTTCCAGAATGCAGAGAGAATAATTATCAAAACCATAAAACTTTTAAGAATAAAGAAAACATATTAGTACAGATTTCATTCTTTGCATTGTATTATGAAACTTTTCAAAAGGAAACAAATAGATATGTACTTAGAGAACCCCATTTTTTAAAAATATTTTTTATTTGTTGATGGACCTTTATTTTTATTTATTTGTATGCGGTGCCGAGAATTGAACCCAGGGCCTCAAGCATGCTAGGCAAGCGAGTTACCGCTCAGCCATAACCCCAGCCCTTAGAGAACCCCATTTTTTAAAAAATTATTTTTTAGTTGTAGATGGACACAATACCTTTATTCTATTTATTTATTTATATGTGGTGCTGAGGATTGAACCCAGGGACTCACACCACAACCACAACCTCTCGAACCATCTTTTAATTAAAGATAAAACTATATTAAGGAGAAACAGACAACATGAGATAAAGTCTGGAAAGAAGTCAGATCAGATATTACACTCTAAGTATGAGTCTATTTTCAATGACCAAAAAAAAAAAATAGAATAAAATAAACAGATATTATTTGCTTCTCTAAAGATTTATTTTAAAGTCTACAAAAAAATACTTAATTTATTCACAGGCTGTAAAATTCAGGATAATTTTTCAACTCTCGATCTATTCAATATATGAGTGTCTAGAACACACTGGGCAAAATAGTTAATAGCATAGAAAAGTTGGGTACTTATCTACTTTAGGCCAGTTGCAAGAAAATTACCCACAGCTGTGGAACATTCTCACCCAGGTGTCCAACTTGTTTAAAAGTGAACATGAGTAAGCAGGGATAAAATTATGCTCTTACTACATGCATGCTCCACCACGTACTAACCCAAATGTGAATTTGAAGCACGTGAGAATTACTCTCCTATATCTGCTCTCCTCAACAAAATAATTGAGATTTTATTGTATTTAAGAAAGCTGACTCCTTTCGTCCCTTGTAAATTCCAGGAACTCTAATTTGGGATCAAATCTCTAAGGAAAAGTCCATCCATTTTCAAAGACTTGTTTTATGTGCATATCTCTGATAAAAAGTGTAATTGGCTCCCTTTCTTTTTGAACATTTTGTTTATCCACCTAATTATCCTGGGAAAACTGACATGTTTACCAAGTTAAACTAAACAATTACACAGTAGAACAAACCAATAAAACAAGGGTTTCAGGAGGAGTCACAAATCTGTTGGCAATGGGTCTGAGCAGAGTTCTCCTTATTTAAGAGTATTATATTCAGAAATTCAGGGTTGAAAAGTGAATTAAATTCTCTCAAAGGGAAGGGGACATCCTGAAACTCAGCTACTAAAAATGAAGTTTGTTTTTCGAGCCATGTGATCATGACAGTCCATGTCAATCATAATTAAAATGCAGCGAGATTCCTGTATGTAGCAATATGTATAAGCTCATTTTAATCTATCCTCTTTGAATTCAATTAGCAATTTCTCTTTTAGATACTTGATGCCCAGACTTGCTGCAGCCTGGTGCCCTCTGCTGATCACACCGAAATACTGCATTATAAGGATAAGCTGAATAGAAAGGCGGAAGGGAAGGAAAAAGAAAAGGGAAAGGAAAAAAGAGGGAAATAAGTTAAATTGGGATATATAATCTTCCCAAGTGCTGGCTTTGTCATACATTAAAATAAGGTGTATTTGCCACATAATTGTCATAGTTTAGTCAATGAAACTGTGCTGTCATTGCAAAAGATGTTTTGAGACTTGAAAGACAGAATTAATTTTATTGCTACTGAATCTATTTTGAAATTATTCTCTGGCCAAATTTTAATTAATTAGATCATTTTCAAAGATAAATTAAGAGTTAGTGAAATACAATGATTCCCCACACCTCCCTTCCCATAGTGAAACCCCTGAGGCCAAGAGGCTCCTAGGGAACATGATACAAACACAGGTGACATAAGTTCCATGTTCAAGGATTCTGATTCACTAATACTGTAGACTTACAAATCTGAATTTTAGCCTGTAATTCCAGTGACTTGGGACAGTGAGTCAGGAGGATCACAAGTTCAAGTCCAGTTTCAGCAAACTGGTGAGATCCAAAATAACATTCTAAAAAAATGGCTGAGGGCTGGGGGTGTAGCTCAGCAGAAAAGCACACCGAGTTCAATCCCCCATATCAAAACAAAAAAAATTGAATTTTAATATTTGGGAGGGACAATGATGCAGGTATTTAGTTTGCTGAGTCAGAAAGAACACAAGAGCCATTGTGTACCTGGCCTCCCTGTGAAGGTAACAGAAATCCAATCTTAGTACTCTTGAAGATGTTCCCACAGCCAGGGATAGCATCACCATCAACAACAATCATGATTTCAACTATTTATTAAGTATTTTCTATCTAACAGGTACTATATTTTTTATTTTCATTACATTTCCATATTCCTTAGAAAGTTGTGGCTTTGAAAATGCCTCTACCTTCTTTCTTTAGTATCAGATTCTGCACACACATACACAAAAAAAAAAAAAAAAAAAACCCTGGCATATACCTAACACACAATCAGCCCTCAAAAAATGTTAGTTTTGCATCTCTTCCCCTATGTTCCTTGCCATTTTATATTTAATGGATAATTACAGGTCAAGTATATGAGGATCTTTGTTAATCTTGGGGAACTCTTGGTTGCTTTCCAGAACTGCTCAAAGGTTTAAGTTCTGTGGAACTAAGAGACCTCATTAACAGATTTCCCAAGAGATTTTAGTTTCCTTCAAAACATTCTGAAACGTGGCTGACTCCCTGTTGTCCTCTGAAAATACAGTTACTTTTGCTTTTACTTTTCCTTCTCTCTGATATGCAGCCATGTTTCTGGTCAGTTGTGTCTGTGTTCTTTATGTGCTGAGGAAAGAGAATCAGCAGAGAAACTGGTGAGATGGAGTTCAAGTTGAAACGGGTCTTTTGTCATACTGACACCAACCTGAGCACTTCGCCATAGCACCATCTAAAACAGGCACTGGCAGGGCTTCCTGAAGAATTATTCTTACCACTTTTGTAACTCAGCTGACACCTGCAGGGGTCAACTGCATCTAATAAGTCCTGTCCACTTTAACAAACAAGGCAAAAACAGTTGGCTGGTGTGGTGACTAAGAACCTAGCAAACGTTACCAGGTTGAATGTTGAGCACTAGTTCAGCTACCTGGCGCATATACTCACCTCAAATGGTTTTAAAAGGAAAAAGGATCGTTGTTGGCTTATGTTACATGAAAGGCCAGGAATAACACAAGCATTAGGCGGGCTAGATTCAAGTTCTGAAAAGATGCACCCAGAAAGTTTCCCAGTTCCACTCTCAGCCTTGCCTTGCTCTGTGTTGGTCTCCTTCTTAGGTGCACATGCGTGCTCTCTCCCACGCTCTTCCCACCCCCATGATATTGGAGACGGCCCCTCACAGTCTTGAAAAGAGAAACAATGATGCCCTTCACACTGATCTCAGTGACAGACTTTTGTTGGATCCTTTGCTGTCCCTGCAGCAATCACTGAACAGGAAAAACAGAACATGCTAACCAAACCAGCATCACATGGCCAGCCCTTGTAGATAGAATCTCCAGACAAATCAGGCTGATGGAGAATGGAGCAAGAAATTGGCAGGAAAAGGAAAATGCTTACTAGTCAGATACAGCACCTCCACCTTGAAAATGTACACAAGACAGCTTCTCAAAAATAAAGAAACAAAGATTCACAACTCGATGAATTAAGAATCCAAAAGTGAATGTGACTCACCAGGATTGAGAGCCATAAAAATGCTGTTCTGATTGAGTAACTATCAATCACAAAAGAGGAGCAGAGTGCGGAGGAACCTAACCAATCTTGTATGGACACACAGAGATGGTAACAAAAACCAGAAATGCATGTTAAAAATCTAAATTTCAAAATGAAAAATGTTTGCATACTTAAAATTCAATGACTTGTTACTGAGGTTTGAAGCAAAAAGTTGGATAAAAAAAAAAAGGAGACTTACTTAAGTAAAATACTTTAAAATATGTAAACAAAGAACACCTGAAGTACTAGTCAGCCTGTTTTCAAGTTTTAGCAGATAGGTAGCAACTACCCAATAATGGTTCTTTCTTCTAAGTAGAATAGAATCCATTTTCATTGGGGTTACAGTACACCTGGTTAAAGATGATATTTTCTAGCCTAACAACTTTCTGTGGCCATTTGATGAAGTTCTGGCAAAAACATTTAAACAGGATGCTTAAAAAAAATAAAATAAAAAGCTGACACTGTGGACAGATGCCTTCTTCCTTTCTCTTCCTACACTCTGGAAGATGGAAGTGATGGATGGAGCTTCAGCAGCTTGTTGGACCTGGAGACTGAAAACCAAGTGCTATAATGATAGAGCAGAAAGAAAGAAGGAGCCTGATCCTTGCTTCCTTGGGACCTCTTTTTTTCTCCATTTTGTGGAAGGCAGAGTGATTTTGTGTTCACCGTTATTGACAAACAATTTGAATGATCAAAATGATTTTCAGATTTTAAAATATAATTCAGGTTTAGGATGGTAAAACATCTGAGGTCTTTGAAAGCAGACCAGGAAACTCTCAGGTCATTATTGAAATTCCCTGATAAAGCTGAGATCTAAAAGCATCTTACTTATTTGAAATAGTAACCATTAATTGTAGGAAGGGATCAAGCTTACAGAGTGATTCCTCATACTTCTTTTCAGAGACCTCACTTGAAATCCATGGTTCCGAGTAGTCTTATTTCAAAGGTGCCAAGGGCAACCGGCCCTGTAAGGCGAGTGTGGCAAGCTGGATGGACCTTCAGGACCGGTTCACCCAGCATCAAGGAATTTGGGTGATTCAGGGACTCAAGCAGCTACGGTGAGTGCAAATCAAGATAAATCTTCCAGGGACTGATTACAAAAATGAAGGTGATCATCCAAAGTAGAGGGAGGGTAGACAGATGCTGGTACCTACTAAGACATATAAGAGTAGGCAAATGAGCAAATGTAGGCTGAGGAGGGAGGCTGGTGACCCAGGGGGCAGACTAGGCAAGTCGGTCTAACCTAAAGAAAGACTATTTATAGACTGGCTGTCTTTCTCTTGTTTGGGTTTCTGAGAAGTTAATATAGTCATTAAAATAATCATTTGTTTGTACCTTGGGGTTGTGGTTGTGACCTCCCAGACAGTTTAATCTCAACATCTTCTTTTGTATTCCCTCCAGAAGGTCCAGGAGGGAGAGAAAAATCAACAACACAGATTTCTGTCAGTGCCTGGAATGACTCTGCCTTTTCCATATGAAAGCCACCAAAAAAACAACCCAACATGAATAAAAGAAAACTTTCATTCCTGCAGGTATGGAAAAATCTAAAGTAAATGAGAATGGCCCTACCATCAAACAATTGTACTTAACAGGAAAGAAAGAGAAATTCCCATGGCAAATTAGAAAAGCCCTGGTTCTGAGCCTCACAGTTCAGATCAAAGCCATCAGAGGCTGAGGCATCCTGAGAGCACTCGCTCCAAGTTCCTAGCGCAGCCAGTGAGCTGAATCATTACAGATTAAATAAACATGCTGAGTTGAATCAAGAAGTAAATAAAAGGTCTCTTCCGACATAAGTTTGTATTTACAGAAATCCTGTGACTAAAAGCGACTTAAATTTGGAGCACTAAAAACCAAAACAAAACAAATTTCCTAAGTTTACATTAATTATATAATATATCCAGAAACCCATGATCTAACAAATCATGCAGCAATGTCTTAAAAATCAGTTGACTAATCAGAAAACTTTTTGGAAAAAAATAAAGCTTAAAAAAAAAAATAAGCTTACTCTCAAAGTAATCCTACCTATCAATGAAAAGAAAAATTTCCATCTATTGTGGCACTAGTGATTATGACAAAAGTCAGTGAAAATACTCAGATGTTATTTTTTTTTTTTTTTAAGAAATTCAGCACTATCTAAACAAAACATCTCTGGTTGTTTTGGAATCAAAATACTACTGCAAAATTAAAATAAAACATACCTCTAAATAAAATTAATTTATGACATATCCCAATATTTAGGGGGAAAAATGATCTGACTCCTCAATCTTCAACTGCCCTCTTTTGGTCTGAAAACAAATAATAGTAAAAAAAAAAAAAAAAAAAAAACCTGTGCCGAGCCACCAGCTTCCCATCTCATGTGCTTATTTGGAGAGTCTCAGAACAGGAAGGTTGCCCACGATGGGTTCTCTGCTGGGTACTTGCTGCACCTTGGAGGTGCAAATACAATGTGTAAGATGAGGTCTTTTCAGAAATAGGCAATTACAGTGTGCTCGGTGCATGGGGAATGAGTCAAACTCAACCTGGGGACAGAAGTGGAGTTGAGGGCTGAGAGAAGCTTTCGAGAAAACAATGATCTTAGTCATAACTGGAATATAAAAGAATGATCCCTTAGAAATGGACAGTAAGGTTGGGCATGGTGGTGGTGCACCCTTGTAATCCCAGCAGCTCAGGAGGCTGAGGCAGGAGGATCGTGAGTTCAAAGCCAGCCTTAGCAACTTAGTGAGGCCCTGTCTCTAAATTTAAAAATTATATATATATATATATATATATATATATATATATATATATATATATATATGGTTAAGCATCCCTGGGTTTAATCCCTGGTACAAAACAAACAAACACACACACACACACACACACACAGAAAATTAAAAAAAAATAGAGAGAGTAGTATGGTTGGTTGCTAGAGGCTAGAAACAATAAGAGGGTGGGGAAATGTTGATCCAAATGGTTCTAAGCTGCCATTTGATAGCACAAGAAGTTCTCTTGTGCTCTTGCTCAGTGGGGTGCCTATAGGTAGCAATTGTATACTACTATACCTAAAAAAAAAAAAAAAAAGGAAGAAAGAAAGGATTTTGAATGTTTTCCACATAAAGTGGAACACATGTGATGAGACAGATAGGTTTCATCTGATGACACAACGTACAGGTGTTTGAAAGCACCCCATTAACACGTACAATTTTTGTGTTTTCATGTATCAATTAGAAGTACATTTAATAAAAGGAAAGAAAACGTTTCTGAGGAAAAGTAAGATAAAGCTTTTAAAAAACAATCCAAAGTTATTGAGCAGAAGAGTCATGGGGGAGAGAAAGAGAATGGGAATCCTAACCTGACAGCCAAAAGCTGGGCAGAAGGGATGCAGACAAGCCACAAGGTCTCGTGGTGCTCGCAGGGGAGTAAGTGGCATTGTCTGTGGCTGAGGGAGAGGGGAGCAGCGAAGCTCAGAGGAGAATTAGGCGGGGACCAGAAAATCTGGTGCTGAGTGTGCCCTGCACAGAAGTGCAGCCTCCCCCTGACGCTGCTGAGGACATGGAAGGGCAGGTGGCTGCTGTCGATGCTCTTCTTTGAAGGCAGCAACCAGGTTACATTTGTGTCACGTGAGGCCATACTGTATTAGTAAAACAGAACAAAATGGGAAAAACTGAAAGAGATTGTTAATCATAATCCAAGTGTGAAACGGGGAGAGCCTGAAACAAAGCCATGGAAGTAGGGGTCGAGAAAGAGGAAGAGAAGTAATGAATATTAAGAAAACAACCGTCAACTGGACTGGATAGGATCCAGAAGTTGGAGAACTGAAGACCCCAGCTGCCATTGGGAGACAGTATGCATGTTCCTGGGGAATGTGAGTCTGGGCTTATAAACATCTCTTGGAGTATAGTTGGTCACAAACTTACTGAAGAATTGCTTCAAGAAAAGTGACAGTGTCAGAAGGGCACTGAATGAGGCAGTAAAGATAGTAAGGGAGACAAAACTGGTGATAAAAAATTATCAGTCTATGGCTTACTATAGTGTTCTAAGAAAAGGAGGGTTTAGATGTCACCCAGATATTGGCAGTACATGCAGAAAGGAGGGGACAGTCTCAGGAGTCTGCCACAACAATACCAGACACAAGCCAGCAGCCTTACTTTGGGCTTGCACAATCAGGACAAGTAGATTGTACTAAGTCATTCATTTATTCCTTAGATTCATTTATTCCTTAGTCCCGCTGCAGCAAAATAACCGGGGGGGGGGGGGGGGGGGTGTGACAAACAACTTGTGTACGTTGATACAGCAGGAGTGGGAGCCCTTTATTGTAGGACAGGAGGGGTATATATACATTCCACACAGCTTATCTTAATTAGCATAAACTCGATACAGCAGTCAACCAATAAGGAATCTCCACACTTAATGGCTCGCCAGCGTTACTTCACAAACCACTCCCTCTGGCATTTTGCCAGGCACCATCTTGACTTGTTTACATACTCTAACACTTAGAAGTATCAATCCTGGAGATGTACCAATCTGTCAATCTCCAGAGCTGAGAATTGTCCTAGGAGCATTGTAAGGACTAGACAGAGATTGTGTGTGTGTGTGTGTGTGTGTGTGTGTGTGTGTGTGTGTGTGTGTGCATGTCAACATCGAGAATAAGGCAAACCTGAAAGTGATCAGAGGTAATTATGTATATTTTCCTGTCTGTACCTTCCTATGTGCTACTACACACTTGGGAAAGCTTTGAGGGTTTTAAGATTCAATCCTTCAAACTCTTTGAAGGGAATGAAGAAAACAACAACTCAAGTCACCTTTAAAGCAGTTCCAGGTTGTTAACATAAACCATTAACACAGAACCACCATCTTTTCTAATTAAAACCATTTAGACAATAATAATGGCAAAACTTCTCTATAACTCTCACACGCACGCAAGGAGACTCTGAAGTCCACAGGATAATCACATGCAATGTTCAAATTAAGACCATTGGCAGCATTCATAATAGCTCTCAAGTCCCTTGCTTATTTTCTTGGCATAATCAAAATCAAGCATTTTAGGTGACTAGATTATGGCTAGAGAAAAAATGGCAAATGCATTTTTCCCTTTTATCTGTGGGCATTTTGAAAGTCACTGGAAGACTATTGCCTAATGGTTATCATTCTTATGAAACAGTGGGCACAGTAAGTGACAGTGTTTAGTACAACTTTTGAAGTTGCAGATAGACTGCAGAGGAAGGCTATCTTTCCTTGATCCTCACTTTGGAGAGGGTTAGATGGATTGCCTCTGGCTTCTTTTCCTGATCCCCACTTTTGCTCACCCAGAAGAGAATTACCAAACTGATTATGCAGAGCTTGACATTCATGAAACATGTTTTATTGTTGGAGTGAGACTTACAGCAGCTCAAAAGCAAAAATTAGGGCTGGCACTTTCTCTTTGTCTTGTTCCCCCTCAGTGAGATGTGGCCTCCTTCCTCCAGGGCTTTTCCTGTTTCAGGCAGTTAGCAAAGGAGGACTGAGCTTTCCCCAAAGGCTGGAAGAAGAATGCCATTTTCCTCCTTCCATTCTTTGAGAGTTGCTGTGAGACTGGCCTATGGACTGGTGCCATACAGCTGATTGGGCAGTTGGACCCCTATTGTGTTCTGTCTGCACAACCTTTAACACATTCTCCAGAAGCATCCCTCAGCAATTTCCTTTTAAGATTGAGATTCTTTTAAGATTTAGATTCAGTATAGGGACAGGAAGACCTCACTTTAATCTCAAACCTAAGCCACATTCTCCTTAACCAAAAACCTTGTGATTGGATGATTTTCAATCCTGGCCCTAAGGGACAGCATGACAGTTCAGGTCTCATTTGATTAGTAACCCATATGTACATTCTCTATGAAAATTCCAGGGACAGAAATGTGCACGGAAAACCCAACTCCTGACCAATGATCTACTCAGAAAATAGTATGCTCTCAAAAATAATTCTGAATGAAACATTTTGATCATCAATTGAGAAGGTGGTTTGTAAAATGAAATTAATAAATAAATTTAGTTTGTTTAATATGAACTTTATATTAAAATTTGAATTCTAGACTCCAAAGTAGAAAACTCATTTTGTGTTTTTAATTTTGAAAAATTATATGTGTGTACGTGTATTATATAACTTATTTTTAGAAAAATGTATAAATATTGGTGTTGTTTATAGTGTCCTGTCTTTAAATTTTATGTTCATAATTCCCTTTTGCCTTTCTTTCCTCCAATAGCCACATAATCTCCTCTTTCTCCAACTGGTTATAATCCAGTTGCCTTTAGTTTTCTTTGTTATACTATTCTATGCAATTAAATATATACATCTTACTGGTTTTACCAAAAAGAGATATCAGATACTTCATACTCTCACATTTGCACATTCTATTTGGGGCTTTTTGTACAGTTCTTTGTCATTTCCAGCAATCTCACAATAAATATCTTGTTCCTATATATTACTGAACTTTTCAATGTTTTATTTCCCTGTGCTGAATTCACAGAAGCAGTGCTATAATTTGGATATAATTTGTTCCCTGAAAAGCTCCTGTATTGGAAACATGATGTCCAATACAGTGATGTGCAGAGGTGAAATGATTAAATTATAAGAGTTGTAACCTAATCAGTGGATTAATCCATTTGATGGACTAATAATTTGAATGGATTACTGGGTGGTAACTGTAGGCAGATGGGGCATGGCTGGAAGAAGTAGGTCACTGGCAGCATGCCCATGGGGATTTTATTTTGTCCTTGGTTCCTCGTTCTCTCTGCTTTCTGGATGCCATGAGCTAAGCAGCTTTCCTCCACCATGCCCTTCTGCCATGATGTTCTGCCCCACTCCCACCCAGGGCTAAGGGAGTCTGCTGACAATGAACTCAGTCTCTGAAACCATGAGCCCAAAATAAACATTTCCTCCTCCAAATTGTTCTTGGTGGGTATTTTGTTCACAACATGAAAAGCTGACTAACAGCAGAAATGCTAAGATGAAGGGCATGTGTGTGTCTAAATTTAAGAAATTCTGCTGGATACATTGTCCCAAATACTATAATAATTCACACATTTAGCAGCAATTCATGAGAGTGTCTGCTCTTTATATTCTAGTGGTTGAGTTTACTCATCTATGAAATTCCTCTTCTTATTCTTTGCCCCTTTTTTCTATTGTATGTTTTCTAGCTACCAATTTGTTATTTATGATATAACCTTTTCTATCCAACAATATAGTATTTTTCCATTAGTTCAGATCTTTTGTGTATACTTTATATATCAGTAAGATGGAATAGTTTTCATCACATGTATTCTGTGCCTTTCTCATGAAATAGAAATATTTAGAATTGTCTGTATTTTAATCATGTGTATTTTTCTCCTGTATTCTACTTTTGGATGCTTATTGCTAGTAGAGAAAGCCTATTTATTTTTAAATATTTATATTGTGCCAAATAACTCATCAAATTTTTGCATTAACTCTAAATTTTTTAAATATAATATCTTAGATTTTTTATTGCCAGTCAAAAGAAAATTTCATTTCCCATGCTTACAGTACATTTTTCCCCCCACAAAACAATTCATTAAATTAGGGAAGTTTCCATTTTTTCCCTAGGACTTGGAACAAACTAAGTAACATAAAAAATATATAGTTTCAATATTTTTTACTTGACAGAAAAGAATTCAGTGTTAAAACCATATTAAACTGGTTAAATTTTTAATAACAAACATTTAGTCATCTTTGTATATCGTCTATGATAATTACTTTGAGTTTTACATGATTTTCTTGGATAAATTTTAATAATTCGTATTTTGGTAGGAGTCATCTGGGAAATCCAGATTTTTAAATTCATGTCTCTAGAATTGAATGCATTCCCCTTATACTGTTTACCTCCTTCTTTTATCCCATATCAAATTAGTAACAAAATAATTTGATGCCTAGAATTTGTTGCAAATTATTCACAAAAAAGTAGGTAGGGTATACATGAAACACAGTTGACATCATGTTCATATTTATTGAAGCCAAATAATGGACTGATGAAGATTGAACATTCTGTTTTATCTATTTTTATATTCTCCTGAAAATTTTACAAATAAATAATATATATCTAGGGACAAGTTATCATGCTCATGTGTGGTACATGCCACTGTCTAAGGCACATTACTTATCCTTTTTCTATGCTACCACCAAGATTACAATCATAGTCAAAGGCTTTGCTAGTGACCTTCTGTTGAGAAAAATCAAGGTCATCAACTCTGAATTTTCTTCATCCCACCCCTTTCTGTGTGCTTTAAACATTTAGTCTGAGGAGTTCTTCTTTCCTTTCTGTTTTGGATAAAGAGGAGTCTTTCACCCTCTCCAAATCTAATTTCACTGACTTTCTCCAAGAACCTATCCAATTGTCCCTCCAGGATTTTATATCCACTCCCCACATTTCATCTGACTGAGGCAGGCACAAGCTGACCCACCTTTGAAGATAATTGAAGAATGTAGCCAACCACAGCAAAAGAATAAATCACATGACACAATTTGTATTTCTTCTCTTTCTAAAGAAAGAGAAGAAATACAAATTAAGAAGACAGAATTCCAGTGACTTTGCCCCATCATATGTATGCAAATCTTAGAATCACTCAAGGAATACTCCTCAGAATAAGAGGGGGAGAGAGGTGAGGCCTCTGATGGTAACCTCCTTCAGAAATCTGGGCAAGTAGTCACTCTTTCCAGGGAAAATTATGGTCTTCTCTAGCCACTGGTGTGTTCCTTATTTGTTCTCAGTACTAGTGTGTCTTGGAGGTCTTTCTAGGTCAGTAGTCAGCTTGCTCATTCTATTTCTCTTTCTTTGCAGATGCAAACAACTCCTTTGGATGGCTGAGTCATAATTTATTTAACCACATACTCTGTGTTCTGAAGCTAAACAGAAAACTGTTTTATCTTTGGAGAGAGAAGACAAGGAGAAACAGGAATGAACCAGCAAAATTCCATTCTAGTAGCCATCCTGCTGGAGAGTCACACTGGGAAGGACTCGGCTTCCACCCTGACACTGTGAGTCAGAGAACAGTTGTGACTGACTCTTCATCCTGCTTAGGATGTAAGTAGACTGAAACCTGGCTTGGATTTTAGAAGCCTGCGGGGGGTCCTGCATAATTGAAGAGAAAAGTGGTGGTTTGGAGAGGCGATACCAAAGTACCAGTAAAAAAGCAGATGGATGCTTGAAGAACTTATTGAGAAGGTCAAAGATGTGAGCAGGTTAAACCTTATGCTTGTAGATTGCTTTCTATAGAAAATAAAAACAAAGTTCCACTCTTTCCACAGCTAGATTTCATAAACATGTTTAAATCTGATCCTTCCATTTTCTTGTCATTATACCCCTTTAAGCCTGCTATGTGAAATTTAAAAAAAAAAAATCTTTAATGAATGCCTAACTACTGAACCTAATGAACTTTCATTAATATCTATTTGTCCTCATGTCTCTATAGCACGTGACAGGTACCTCTGCTGAAAGAGAACCAGATCAGGTTCAATTCTCCATCTTGCTTGAAATCCTTCTTTCTTAGATCCCAGCTTTATTCTCCTCCTATGGCTCTGCCTCTTTCCTAGGCCTGCTTTTTCCTCTTCCCCTATAGTTTGGATCTGGATGTCCTCCCAAGGCTGCTGGGTAGAAGGCTGAGTGGTACTGTTGGGAGGTGGCAGTACTCAACTTGAGGAAGTGGGACCTAGTTGGAGAAGGTGGGTCACCGGGTGTGCTTTTGAATAGTGTGTTTTGTCCCAGGCCTTTTTTCTCCCCCTTACTCTTTTCTGGATCACCATGAGATGAACAAATTTGCTACACCACACACTCCTGCCATGATTTCTCTCTCACCACAAGCCCAGAAACAATGAAACCAAGTAATTATAGACTAAAACGTCTGAACTGGTGAACTATAATGAATTTTTTCTTCATTGGCTAACACATCTTCAGTAAATTTTGGCTTCCCAATCTGTTACTATGACTGAAGGGTGGGTAGATAATTCTTATATACAAGGAGATAAGATAGGATAAAAGGATAGAAAAATGTTTTATCACAAAAACATTAACCAAAAGAAAATATTACAACCAGAATGATATTAGAGAAAGTTAATCTTAGCAAGAAGTATTTCTAAAGATAAATATATTTCAGAGTAGAAAACTTTCATGTGAACAGAAGCCTAAATTGGTCTGCGCCTGGTAAGAAAGCTTCATATGTATAAAGAAAAGAGAGAGAGAGAGAGAGAACTAGCGGAAGAACTAAGCAGATTTTTGATGATTGTGGGGAAACATGGCATATTTCTTTCAGAAACTGAGAGAACAAATGATCAAGAACAGCACGGAAGAAGCCTTGTAGAAGATCTGAACAGGCGGAACAGACTTGACCTAGTTGACATTTATAGAATACATTCACAGTCAACATTTCAGAATACACATTCTTCTCCAGGGTAATGGAATATTTACCAAAATAGAAAATACGCCAGACCATAAAGTAAGTCTTAATGTATTTCAGAAGATGGAAATAATACCAAATATGTTTTCTGGCATCAGTGGGATTAAGCTAAAATCAGTAACAGAAAGAAAAATTAGAAAACTTCCAAATTTGTTAACATGAAGTAATACTTTCTGAAGAAATTAGAAGAGATACGTCTCCCAGCCATAATACTGAATAAAAGAAGCCTCATGTAAAGGAGTACATACCGTATGATTTCAATTATATAAAGTTCCAAAACACCTCTGATGGTAGAGATGAAAAAAAATGACTACCTCTGTAGGGGGCTCATTATGACAGAGACTCCCAGGATGGTGGCAAAATTCTAGAGTTTAATTTTGTGTGATGCATGGTTGTATTACTGTAAAAAGTTACTTAAGAATTGTCCATGTAACCATGTTATGGTTCAATACGATCATTTACCAAAGAAGCAATTCAATATTTTTAACAGAGCTTCTCTTTAACACCAAACCTTTTTTCTCCTAACTCACTACTACAGTTTCAGTTATTTTCTCTGCACCTTTGTCCTATCACTTTTCTCTATTTCTGACCTCCAATTTTAGCATCAGTCTGAAATACTTAAATTCCTTCCCATTGGACATGCCATTCCGGATCCCAATGGTAACAGGCTTAAATCTGCATTCTGCTAGAACAAAATTGTTATTCTCTTCCCCAGGTCACTACATTTGTCCAAATAGGTGAACTCATAACAAGACACTCATCTTTATTTTTTACCTTTTTAAGTGCCCATATCTTATCATGAATATCTAAAGGTTTTTCCTTTAAATCATCCCTCGCCTACTTCCATTATTTCCATTTTCACTGATTTGATTATAGACCCATGTCCACATATAGAATGCTCCAATTATCCTTGATCCTGTATCTATCACTTCCTGCTAAGACTGGCCTCAGTTATCAGTCACTCCTTCCTCCAAAACTTCCTTCCCACAGAGCTTTGTTAGTTCTCTTCAAACAGTTTCACCATGTTTCTCTTACAGGCCCCTGCAAAACAATTTTTTATTTTCCACTAAGTGAAAGAAAATGAAATTTTGAGCCCTGTGTATAGGGTTTTACACATTCTGACCCCACCCTGTTTTTCTATGACTACACAGCTAAATTGGCCTTTTCATTACCCCTCCTTGGTCTTCCTTGTGTTTAATCCTCCAACCTAGCCTACCCTTCTCATTTTTCTCCAGCAATGTAACTTGTGTCCATTCCTCCAGAGCATTACACCACAAGAGGCAATCATACAGACTGAGGTGCAAAAGTCAGCTTTGCAACTTATGAGGTGCAAAAGTCAGCTTTGCAACTTACTGGCACTGAGAACTTGGGTGAGTTACTTACTTTGCAATCTTAGTTTCTTATCTATAGTACATAAATAATTATTAGATACTTTCCATCACCTAAGGATACAAAGGTGAACAAAATCAAATAAATCCATCCCTATTCTTATGGAGTTCCAAGGCCAACAAAACCACACTAATGAAATCATGATACCCACTTTGCAGTGTTAGGACTAGAAGGAATATACGCAAAGCATATAACACACTGTTGGACACATAGTGGAAAAACAATAAGTTATTATTATCAATTCTTCAAAACCCAGCCAAGTATTCATCTTCTGTGATATTTTCTTATACTTCAATTTCCTCCTGGAGAATTCTGGAAATAAATGCATCCCCCTCATGTGACCACGCAGCCTACAAAGTCCCCTCATTCTCTGAACTCTTCTTTTACTGTCTTTTTTTTTTTTTATCACACATCTGACAACTGATCATGGACTTTGGGAGTTATAATTTATGTCTGTTACACTGCTATTGAGCACTGTAAGAAAGTTATCTGCACAACTAAATCTAAGCTGGATTGAGTATTTGAACCTCTGGGTGGACTAAAGCTTCCAGCACATGCTATATATTTGTTGATTTAATGAGTCCAGCCCTATGAGTCCAATTCCATGAATCTAGTGGAGAGTTTGAAATGATTCCAGAGTTTTCTCCTACACAGAAAACTGATCTGGCCAAGAATATGGGGAAGTGGAAACATCATTTCTAATTTACCCTCTTTGTGAGTTCCTCCCACCCATTTTGCCCTTCAGCTTGCCAAAATGTTTCAAATCCCTGGGAGCCCAGGAAAAGGCTGGTTCTGGCAATTGACAAGAAAGGGATGAAATGTTGATTAAGAAGGAAAAAAAATTCAGAGACAGAGCCAGAATCCCTGAAAAAAAAATATTTTAAAATTGAATTTCTAAAAGGAGCCTTGCTTCTTGGAATATGTTTATTTCCCCTCGAGCTTGGGAGATTTTCCAAAGGAAGTTAAAACCCAAATACTTCCCACTAGGAATAGGAGACACGGGTTTGCCAAGTTTAGAATCTGCTAATTCACTGGGCCCTAGATTTGGAATCAGTCACAAAGAACACAGTCCAACTTCTCCCTTAGGACACGATTTCAAGATTCAAAGCCCTTTTTTAAAGTATTCTAAGATGTTAAGGTGTACTGAAGTAATACTTTCTTCAGTATTACTGAAGCATATTTTATTCTTGAATTTAATATTCAAGGAAAAAAACCACAAATATTATATTTCCTGTCAATACATAAATGTTTAAAAACAGATGAGAGGGCCATTTGGTGAGAATTTGACATTTTTTTCAAATCCATAGTACTAAGAAAAAGAGGGATGGTGACATTGAATTTTAAAACTACATGCCTGGAGTATAAGCAAGAACACTTCTAGCGGTCTGTTCCTTTATACTCCCCTCAAAACATCTGAAACCAATATTCTCAAATGTTGTTTTAAAATACCCACCAACACCTATCCTTATACCCACTCTTCACCAATTAATGAATGTGTTAACACCATCCATCAAATTTGATGGACCAGCCATATTTTGTTCCATGTCTGTTTCACAGATAAGTTATGAATGATGTTGGCCTGCCAGGTACTAGTGTAGGTTCTACGAGGACATAAAAATGAAAGACAGAGCCTCAGAACTTTGGAGTCATAACATAGACTGACACCTACAGCCATAACACGAATGGAAAAATGGTATGAAGCAGCATTTCAAAAACATGATAACAGAGATCACATCTGTGCTAAGGGAGAGAAGAAAAATGGATGAGTGGGTGGGTGAATGGAATGCATAAATTCATCTGAGGGAATATAAAGAAGTTTTGTGGAGAGTTGGCCTTTGAATCAAAATTATTAAGAAATGTTTTTGGTGCAAAAATTTCCAGACAGAAGGAATAGCTTAAAAGCAAGGAAGGACTTAAGGAAGTAAGGAAGGATGAAAGGAAACTAGATTGAAAAATATATTTTTTTTTTCTAAAGTGGTAGAGGCAGGATGAGGTTCTAGTAAACAAAACAAATATATAGCATGTGTTGGAAGCTTTAGTCCACACAGAGGTTCTTTAGAAGCTTAAATGAGAAAGGTCGGTGAATGGCTTATAAAAAGTGTGAAGGAATCAGTTACAAAAGCAGAGACAGCCTGGTATCTCAGCATGGTTGTGGGGCTCAGAAACTAACCTGGGTGTAAGGACAGAATCTCAAGGGCAAGTACAGATTCTTGCTCAGAGAAGACAAAGAGGTTCAATTCTAGAAGAGTAAAGGCTGCTGAGAGCCATAGCCAAGTAGGAATGACGCATGGCATTTTTGGGTTGAAATTGTTCAGAAAGGTGACCCTGCTCAGGGATTAGGGTGGCTCCGGGTTTAGGGTGGATCCTGCTGGAATAGGGTGGCTCCAGGTTTAGGGCGGATCCTGCTGGGATTAGGGCATATCCTGCTGCCTCAGGCGCCCACTCCTTGAGTTCCTGTGGAGTTCTCGCGGGGTTCTGAGAGAATTGGTATGCAGAGCCCAGTGGAGGGAATGTATTTTTCTCAGAATGTGCGTGTAGAGTGCAGGTGAGAGTTCGGGAATAAAGAGTTGCTGTTTGAATCTACAAGTGTGTGGTGGCTTGGTTATTTTGTGCCCAGACAGACTGCGGCAAAAGGTGGTTGCCATACTCAAAGGAAAATTTAAGAAAACGGATTAAGAGAACCGAGGCCCATAAGTGATAGCAAATGATGGCAGGTTAAGATGTACACCTGGAAATCTCCAGTACCAGCCACATGACCCAGGACCAAGATGCAATGATTCTCACATCATCTATGACACCGTTTGGAAAAGCAGATTTCACTCAACCATTTTGGTTTTCTTAATTCTATTACACAAAACAAGTGGTCTGCTTAATTTTTTGGCTTCTTTGATGGATTGGTTCAGAATTTTATAGAGCTGACCCTCCTCTTATGTAGATTAAGGGATGACATGGCAGTTGTCGCAGCGTACACATTTTGGTAATAACCACACACTTTCTTCCTAAGAATGCATCAGCATCTATTTTATATTTTTAGACTATCTGAAACATTTTATATTACTACTTTGAAAATTGAAAACACTGCTCATAACTACTATACCTAAGAAGTCATTTGATAATTATTATTATATACTTGGAAGAAAATAAAAGATGTTATAGATCTCAAATATGATAAGTGATTGGAGGTAAAAAAACAAACAAACAAGTTGGGAAACTGACATTTTTATCTTATTCTACCCAACTTTACAACTATCTTGTAAAAAAAAATTTTCTTTGGTAGCTTATCTGATAGTCATTGACATAAAATCTGTGCTCCATACCTAACTTCTGGTGCTTCTTGGCCACTTCCCAACTCTCTTTCACCCTGCCTCCAATCCTCTAATGCATTTCTAGCATTTCTTTTCCTCAAAATACTGAAATGTATTTTTCCGCATGTTTTCATGTTCCAGTCAGCAATGTAATTATAGTATACAAGCTAGTCCTTTCTCCCACTTTGTAAACAGAGGGAAAGGGGTCAGAGATTATTTTTTGAAGGGTGGTCTGATTTCCTTTTACTACTCTAAAACACTTCTGTCTGCATGAATCCATTTTCTGTTGGAAGGAAGGAGTAAAATTGTATTAAGAGTAAGAAAAGGCTACAAAACTTGCCTGCTGAAAGAATATGCATGGATCAAGGTAAGTCCAAGAAAGAGCAAAATATTTGAATGGTTGGATTTACGGCAATATATACATGGAAAATAATGAAAATTGAGACTTTAGCAATAGAGGGGCTATGACTACCAGAGTCAGAAGTTTGGCCTTTGCCCATACTATTAGGCCCTGCAAAAATATTTGAAGCCAGAAGATAAAAAATACAATATGCCTAGATGAGTCTTATGTTTCTGACTTAAGCAGTCACTGAGAAAAGAAGCACTGCAAGAGATCAGATTTAGAAGAATCAGGTGGGTGGCAAGGCAAATATTAGAAGAATCAATTGGGAAGTGTTGTAGAGATATGAATTGTATTTTGGATGCCTTGTTCCAAACCTGGGTTATATGTCTTTCCTCTAAGATTTCATAATTCTGTACCATGGTGTTATGGTTTAGATGTGGTATCCCCCAAAAGCTCACATGTGAGACCATGCAAGGTTTGGAGGAGAAAGGATTGGGTTATAGCTTTAATCTAATTAGTGGGATAATCCTGATGGGATTAACTGAGTGATGAATAAAGGCAGGTGGGAAACGATGGAGAAAGTGGTTCTTTGGGGATGTGGCTTTGGGGTATATATTTTGTATCTGGAAAGTAGAGTCTCTCTCTCTCCGCTTTGTGATCATCATGTGAGCTGCTTCCTCTGCCACACTCTTCTGCCATGATGTCCTGCCTCACCTAGAGCCCCGAGGGATAGAGCTAGCCAATCTCAATGGATTGAGACTTCTGAAACTGTGAGCCTCTAAATAAACCTTTCCTCCTCTACAATTGTTCTGGTTGGGACTTTTTGTTTCATCATTGAAATAGCTGACTAAAACACATGGCATATATCATTGCACGTTGGAATTGGTATTTATTTGTTTGCTTATTTTGTTTTGTTTTGTTTATGTGGTTTCCTTTTTTAAATTAAGAACATAATAGTAACTAGTGAGATAAGTGCCTTTATTATCCCCCTTTTATTCAGTCAAAGGGGATTAAGAAAGTTGCCAACACCAACCAAGCTAGAAAATCAAATCTTGAACCCAAGAAAGTCTAGTGCCAAAGTCCACAGCACTGACCTCTTCACTCTGATGAGCTCCCAGATGTCAGTGATGATAAGATGTCCAGAGGCAAATAAAGTTATGCACCCCATGGAAATGATTCGATCAACACAGAACACACATACAATGGTGCATCCAGAAGATGTATTGCCTAGTGAAGTTGTAGCCATCTTAGTCTGTATACATACACTCTTCACACAGTGACCAAATCACCCGACAATGCATTTATAAAAACATAACTTCATTACTGAGCAATGCATGACTATATGTAGTCTTTATATTCTCTTGACTTACTGTCATTATATCAGTTCACTGAAGGAAATGTTCATTAGATCACTTTTACTAACTAGAGTGAGTTGAAATAAGCCCTTTTTATGTCAATACATAATAATATAGATGTTTTATATCTTTGTGGACATTATCCTGTTTGAATAAAAACGATATGATTTAGTATGTTTTAGTATGATTTAAAGAACTTAAATTTTAGACCCCACTCTGCCATGTGCAGAATGATCTTGGTGTTTTAAGCCCCAGATGCATGGAAACACTTGTGCTAACATTTCTAAAGAACTCCAACTCTATAACTCTGTCATTTTATATTGTTCATATTACTTTATCCTCATACAATCTTTATATTATAGGAAGCATTTAATCCAAAATTTTTGGATGGACATATTTAGGAATCCACACATGAAACATCACTATTCCAGAAAGGAATAATAAGACTCAGCTAGCCCATTAAATTCTTATTGTTCTAAAAAAAAAAAAAAATAGAGCCCCGTTAATCTTCTCTTCCATCGACTAGTTCCTGCTAATTCCAAGTCTATGATTTCAACTTCCTTTATTGGCCATCCAAAAGCCTGTGATTCACTGCATAGTTTAGAATTTACTTTGCAGACTTAAAATAGAGTTCTGCCAGGCCTTTCTCTGCTGCTTTCATGTGTCCTAAATCCAGCCCATCCCCTGGATAGCTATTAGTATGGCCATCTGTTTCTTAAGTGCTGATGCACACCCCTCCCCAGCCATATCTCCAGAGTGAGACACATGTTTGCAAAAAGAAAGAAACAACTGCATATAGCTCACTTCAAAGCATTACCTACAATAATTTTTCTCCCATAAAGTATGACTTCTTCAAAATTCTCTTTCTTGCTATAATTGAGAGGGTTTTTAGAAGCAATTATTCTAACTTTTTTATTCCATGTAGGAGTATATTCCATAAATTCAGATTTAAGATGCTCTAAATCCCTCATACCAAACAAATCACATGGCTGAAATTCAGATTCTTATTATTGAAAACAAAAAAAGTATGGATATGACTAAACTATGTTACTTACATATACAAATATGCTGTAATGAAATAAATTATTCTGCATAATTAAAATGTACTAATAAGAAAAAAAGACAATAAAAACCATGTAAAATGTTATGGTAAACACTCTCATCACATGGTTAATATTTAAAAGACTCCAAATGCTATATTCTTATATGAAAAAAAAATGCATGCTTTTATTTTTATATCATAGTTATACATTTTTACAATCTAAAAGCACCCAGTTCTCAAAATTTTACAACTGAACCAAGAACTTCTGACCAATTTAGTCCCATTATTTTACATTAGAAAAAGAGTAATGATAAGATACTGCTAAGGTTCTAAGAACATAAAAAGGATTTTCAGGCTGCAGAAAGAGTTCTAGAATGGGTGAGATGGCTCATACCTGTAATCCCAGTGACTAGGGACTTTGAGGCAGGAGGATCCCAAGTTCAAGGTCATCCTCAGCAACTTAGCAAGGCCCTAAGCAACTTAGCAAGACCCAGTCTCAAAACAAAAAAAAAATAAAAAATATTAAAAAAAGGGTTGGGCATGTGACTCAGTGGTTAAGAAGTACCCCTAGGTTCCATTCCTCTTACCCCCCCACCAAAAAAAAGGAGTTAGATGTGAAGCAGTCAGTACACCAAATGGGAGGCCACACTTGCTGAATTGAATGAACAAGTAGAACCCTGATAAATCTGTAGATCAAAGTCAGGTGTGTAGTATGTTTGAGGGATGGATCTGCAAAAGAGAAGGCACAGGAATCAGCTACAAGGATGTACTAATGGAGTCTTATTTGGGATTCAGAAGCTGGGCAAATCAGATAATGAAAAAGACAAGGATACACCATTATAAGGCCATTTACAGTGTGACTGAGAAGACTCAGAGAGGGAACAAACTGAAATTTGGCCATTGCTGAATTTCAGATGTGAACCAACAGAGATTGTTGGACCCTTTTCAGAAAAGTCTTTCCAAGAAGAAAAACAGCAGGCAGGTGGGAGAGTTTATCCAGTGAGAAAACTTAAATGTTTTAAAGGATAAAATGATTCTGAGTCTCAAATGACTATTGTGACTTCCACCAATACCTAGCTGAGCCTGGACTCACATTTGGATCCCAGATTAAAAGAGTCTTAAGTTGTGAGGGGAATGGGAAAATAAACAAGGAGAAAAATGAATTACAGTAGATGGGGTAGAGAGAGAAGATGTGAGGGAAGGGGAGGGGGGATAATAGGGGATAGGAAAGGTAGCAGAATACAACAGTTACTAATAGGGCATTATGTAAAATTGTGGATGTGTAACCGACGTGATTCTGCAATCTGCATTTGGGGTAAAAATTGGGAGTTCATAACCCACTTCAATCTAATGTATGAAATATGATATGTCAAGAGCTTTGTAATGTTGTGAACAACCAATAATAAAAAAAAGAAGTTAAAGCTAAAAAAAAAAGAGTCTTAAGTAATAATAGAGACTAGTTTTCTTAATTGGGATCAACATGGGCCTCCAGTGTAAATCTGCAGGAAAGAACCTTTCTTCCTCACTCCACTGCAACTACCAGGAAGTTCTGGCACCTTCACGACACAAGCTTCCGTGCCTGGCAAAGGAGCAGGAGACGGTGATGTGGCGCCTCCTTGAGCAGTACAGAGTGACAGACACTATTGATGTGCTAATAGGATTTTGCTCATCTCAAAAATGCTTACAGGTAATATTCAGAGGAGAGGGGTTTCTGCACTAGCAGGTATATGTTTTTAATCAATGATATTGATTTTTGATTATTCTATGATCTAATTTGTATTCTAGGCTAAAGCACCTGGATAATACTTTAAATGTGGTATAACTACTAATAAATAATAAAGGGAAGCTATATTCAAATTATGCACCCTTCTACCTCCTACACCTCCACCAAAAAAACAGAAGGAGTTGCTAATCAGACTGGACTAGAACTGGAGATATTTATTGGTTATAGTTACTTTGAGGTAGATCAATGACTATGTTCTATGAGGCATGAACCATGAGTCATCCCCTCTAAAACTGCTCTTTTCCTCCTTACAGCAGAATTAGTGAACCAGGTTGGGGCATCCCCTGGGACCTACTCCTACCTAATGCACAGATTCCTCACTGTCCTGTCTAGGCCTGCCTACCCCTTTCTGTGCAAAGCATACTAGCGTTGAGTGTGGGAAGAGCAAAAAACGAGGGCAAATGAGGGAGGATGTTCAACTCAAAGCTCTGGTATACTCCTATACTCTGACTTGGCGTTCAACCAGGACTCTGCTTTACAACATGGATGTTTCTGCAGATATTAACAATGTAGTTTTTGAATATTCCTTTTAACCCATGGGGAAGAGAACTAATTTATAAGGGAAAACTAATGTATACTCTTCAAATATCTCAATATCATGTGTCCACATCCATGACAAGGCCATTATAACTCCATTAATTTTGAGAATATGAAAATCTACATAAGGATAAATATGTACTTTGGGACAAGAGGATCACAAAGAACTTTTCTTTATTACAAATATGTACCAAACTCCTTTCCCAACCCCTTCCAGTATAATATTGTGAATGGTAATGTGACCTTTGGATTCTTGCTGCCACAAGAAATCCCCCAGTGGGAGTCTATTTATAACAGTGCCTTCTAGGGAAGGAATCCATTAACCTGATTTCCACAGTCTGCTTGGGAGCCAGGTTCTACCTGACACATATACCTATTACCCGTATCAAATACATTTGTTTTATATCAGTCCAGCCAGAGTGTATGCGTATCTTTGATCATATAATATTAAACACAATCATCCATCCTGTTTGCTACATATCAAAAACATGTCTTTGTTTCTGTCTTTTCTGAAAATTAATGGTTAAGAAATATTTCATGATATGCTCTAATTTCTAAGCACCGTTCTACCTCCATTCAATATGGAATTCAGCAAAGAGGTGTTGAGTACCTACTATACACTTTATGGGCACTCTGCACAATGCTGTAGAAATGCAAACATGATTGCAGGAGACTTTCAGAATCTTTAAAGAGTTGCTTAAAAGAATTAAAATCAAGAATCAATAAATGAAATGGACTCAAACTAAAAAATTTCTTCTCAGAAAAAGAAACAATCTGTGAGGTGAATAGAGAGCCTACATCTTGGGAGCAAATCTTTACCCCTTACACATCAGATAGAGCACTAATCTCTAGGGTATATAAAGAACTCAAAAGGCTAAACACTAAAAAATAAATAAAAAATAACCCAATCAATAAATGGGCCAAGGAACTGCACAGACACTTCTCAGAAGATGATATACAATCAATCAACAAATATATGAAAAAAAGTGTTCATCACCGCTGCAATTAGAGAAATACAAATCAAAACCACTCTAAGATTTCATCTCACTCCAGTCAGAATGGCAGCTATTATGAATACAAACAATAATAAGTGTTGGCAAGGATGTGGGGGAAAAGCTACACTCATACACTGCTGGTGGGGCTGCAAATTGGTGCAGCCAATATGAAAAGCAGTATGGAGATTTCTTGTAAAATTAGGAATGGAACCACCATTTGACCCAGCTATTCCTCTCCTTGGTTTATTCCCAAAGGACTTAAAAATAGCATACTACAGAGACACAGCCACATCAATGTTTACAGCGGCACAATTCACAATAGCTAAATTGTGGAACCAACCTAGATGACCTTCCAGAGATGAATGGATAAAACAAATGTGGCAAATATATACAATGGAATATTACTCAGCAATAAAAGATAATAAAATCATGGCATTTTCAGGTAAATGGATGGAGTTGGAGAAGATAATGCTAAGTGAAGTTAGCCAATACTCCCCCCCCCAAAAAAAAAAACAACAAATGTTGAATGTTTCCTCTGATATAAAGAGGCTGATTCATAGTGGGGTAAGAAGAGGGAGGGTGGGAGGAATAGATGAACTCTAGATAGGGCAGAGGGGTGGGAGAGGAAGGGAGGGGGTATTGGGTTATAAATGATGGTGGAATGTGATGGACATTATTATCCAAAGTACATGTATGAAGACACAAATTGGTGTGAATATACTTTGTATACAACCAGATATGAAAAATTGTGCTCTATATGTGTAATAAGAATTGTAATGCATTCCACTGTCATATATAAATAAAAAAACTAATTTAAAAAAGAGAGTTGCTTAGAAAATATCATGATCCAACCCAGCTGAGGCATTGGGAGCCCTGCTGTGATTGGATGGCAGATTGATATACATGAGGACATACGGGTTTGTGATTCTGTCTCCACTGGGATTTTCACTGTGGTTTATGAGGGTTACTCTTTAACCATGCCAGATGTTGGAAGTGGTGCCTATGGCAGATTCAAGACTAGGTTGTTGCTTGGTATGTTTACAACAGTAATTTATTATTCAACTTGAACTTGGTCTGGAAAAAATTGATTCCATTTTGGAATGTTGGCACTCAAATCAGAGTGACAAGAAACACATGGAACATCCTTTTTCTGCCTTTTAAGCTCTTCTATCATGTCATCTTGTACAGCTAAGTCAACCTAATTTTAATTGCCTCACCATAGAATTCAGGGTGAGCTTCTCAAAGTCCCTAGGACTCAACCTTCTACACCTAACCCAGTTAGCCCAATTATCACTCAAGGGCAAATTTAAGATACTTTATCATTTCAGAATAAGATTGCAGAGTGCACCAAAAAAGATAATGACCTAGCATCTAAACCTAGCTTTCAGCACACTGAATAGCTACAGCTAAAATGAAATGATATCTTCAATTTGATTCAAAAATCCGAATGCATTTGGGAAGATTGTTCATGTATTTTCTTAGTGCTTGTCTAAATGTTGTTATAATAACCATTAATTATTAATATATGTGTGAACTGCTATTATGTATAAGCAACATTTCTATTATGTATAAATCAAACCTCTCTCCCGCCTCCAAGTAGCTTCTAGCCTAATAAAGAAGATAAAGTTAGAATGTGTGCAAAAGTAAAAAATGAGAGAAAGCGTTATGAGCCATTAGACAAAATTCTCTGAGAGGAAGTTACTTAATATTATGTCTGAGATGAAGAGAAATGGCCAGGATTTCAGAGTCCACTGCTGGTTTCCCATCACAGCCTACCCATCCCAATGGGACTCTTAGGTATTCTCATTGTTTGTGTGTGCACATGTACACACACAGGAAAAAGACACCCGAAATCCAAAGGAGAGGCTTTGACCCTAATGTATATGAAACTTCTCTCCCTGACAGTGCGTTGGACTAAGGAAGTAACTGCTTCATTAGGCCAAGGAGGCCAAGGTTTATCACCCCTCCCTCCAGAAAGAGGATGAGGTGCTCCCCTGGCCCCACTCCCCTTAGCTCCCACCCTAATCTAGGCTTACCAGATGACAGCACTCTGAAAGAGGAAGATCCCAGAAAAGATGAACTTAAGCAAAAGTCTATTAAGGAAAGATGGTGTTTTCCCCCAAGCCATGAACAGCAGTCTAAGCATTCAAGCCAGATCTTTCTCTGAGCTTTCTGTTAGCTCACTAGGACATCCAGGAGCTAGGGTAGGGGGTGGGGGAGAAGGTAAACTGTTTCCTCCCAAACAGGAACAAACCCCAGAATTCTTTCCAGCTACATGACAGAAAAACAGCAAGTGAATCCCAAATGGCACAAGAGAGGCCATAACTCGATAAAGACGGATATATATGGATTTTCAAGTCATATATAAACATGGTTTCACCCACTTCCATGCTTACATTAAAATGCCTATGCCCAGTGCTATTGTTCCAAAATGCCTCTGAGAAATCCATTTGTCCCTGACCCAGGTCACCACTGCTCCCCTCTTCCTGTTTAGAAATGAAAGAACGAACATATGAAGGGAGTCTTGATTCTCCATTACAGGAAGACACAGGGCTTTGAACAAGACATTTGTCCCTCTTAGGAGTCCATCCCACATGTCTTACAATTGTTTCCTTTGTGCCTTTTCATCCTTTTTATGGGAAGTTAAAAAGAAAAGCCTTATAGACTGTCACTATTTCTGGCTTGATTCAGACTCTGAACTACAATTTAGTTTTATAAACTTTCATTTTAATACACGATGTGCAAGAATGAACCAAGCTCAACATTTATTGGTCCATGATTGCATCTGAAAGGCTCATAGCCATCTTGGTACGTTTACTGTACAGACTCAGTACATGGCCATAAATGTATAAAATGAAGTCATATAGTTTCAATTACTCCATTCACAAAGATGCATTTTCACATGAATCACAGCATCTCATTGGTCCAGTCATTTGTTTCATATTACAGTCCAAGAGCCAACTTTCAAGGGCAATGAAAGTTTTGTTTTGCATAACTGTCTAAAAGATAATGACAGGCCAGCTCAGAAAACTCTGGGACCTTACAGATTTTACATAGTGCTAAATCTCCCACATGTCAAAAACATTTTTCAATAATGATGAGGATTACTGAAAAGTTCCATACCTTAAAAAGGGGTTCCAAATGTTGAGTGAAGGGTTTTTTCAGCTATAAAATTATGCCATCAGGAAGATAGACTTGTCTGAGAAATAATAAAGTAAAATGAAGTTTGCCATAGGTGGTAGTCAGTCGAGACAATTGAATCTTATGTCTAACTTAGGCAAAAACTTTAGAAAGAATAATTCATAGTGTTAAAAGACACAAGAATGAAGAATCCATTCTTGTCTCCACCTTAATGCACATAATTTTACCTGCCATTGGTACTCTGGACTGGAGAAAGTGAAGGTGAATGGAAATCAGTTTAGCCTTGGGCTGCTGATATCAGAGAGACTGCTTTAATTCCTACTAGAGAACATCTTCTCAAGTTTTTTTTCTACTAACTGGAAGTGAAAGAGATGAGTAGATGGACAAAGGAGGACATGAATAAAACTTCCATAACCTAAGTTTAAAAAATAAGTTACACTAAGACAAAAAGTCAGATCATCCTTGGGAACCATTATTCTCTCCCTAGACATGTGTTCAATTTGATGAAACAGAGAATACAATAGAATGCTGAGGGTAACCCTCAGGAAGGGTTCCCAAGAATGAGCAGGGTGGGAGAGAGAGAGAGAGAAACAGAGAGAGGTAAAGTTATGCTTTCAATAAATTCCTAAGAAACACAGACACAGCTCCATGAGTTAAAATAATATGCATTCATTGTCATCTAAAGTCATCAATGAAAACGTAAGGGTTTCCATTGATAGCTTTGAGAAAAAAGTTGTTATAGAGACACAGTTGGTATCTCTGATTTTATCTAATAATGTTGAAATTGATTACCAGAATGATGTTCATTTTATTGAAGTAAATAATACATTGGAAAATTATTATTTGTATGACTAAAACGAAATTTCTAGTAATCCTTTAGTTAGAAAACCACCTTAAATCAGTAATATCATTGTTGATATTACATATATGAACAAGTAAGCAATTAACAATAACTGACTATATAATTTGTTCTTATAGGTTTAAACTTAAAGTTATATGTTTAAGAACCTTCTGGAGTATATTTATCCCATCTAACCACTAAGAATTTTTCATAGTCTTGTTTCTGCTCCTGTAGGAGATTTTTTAAACAACTGCTTTAGCAGAGAGAAAAATGAAATTTTATCTCATTGAGTTATTTGGTCTGGAGGCATGAATTCAATTCTATTCTATACTTGTTCTTTTAGAGCATGTTTTTCAATTATGTTCATTGTGCAGTTTTAGCTTCTTACATGATCACAAGAAAAATACAGAAAATGAAACCATAGAGATTCTTCTGACAAATGCACCAAAGCTAATAGATGTGGTTATATATGCCTGTAATCACAGTAACTTGGGAGACTGAGGCAGGAGGATCGCAAGTTCAAAGCCAGCTTCAGCAACTTAGCGAGACCCTACACAACTTCGTGAGACCCTACACAACTTAGCAAGACCCTGTCTCAAAATATATATGTATATATTTTTTTTAAAAAAGGGATCTCAGTGGTTAAGTTCCCCCTGGGTTCAATCCCTCGTACCAAAAAAGAAGAACGAAAGAAAAAGAGAGAGGGAGGGAGGGAGGGATAGAGGGAGGGAGGGAGGGACAGAGGGAGGAAGAAAAAAGAATGAAGAAAAAGCATCAAAGCAAATGATGTTTCTTTTATAATCTAAGATCTAATTCATTAGTAGATCTAGCCCTCAGTCCAGCTAACCGCCTTTGAGTCTTCCTGTTTATATACAAGTTAATATGTTTAGAAAGCTAGAGATTTCACTTTGCCTTATCTTAGCTATGGAAATAAAATTACATAAACAGGAAGACTGAAAAAAATTAATTTATTAAGTAGACTCAGGTTAGATGTACAAATAAATCAAGTCTCAGTTTTTACAAAGACAATGACTAATTTTTATATAACTAAATGTATTTTTTATCTATATAGACTCTTCTAAAATAATACATATCATTGAACTAGTCTGGGGTTTTTGTTTGTTTGTTTGTTTTAGGTACTGAGGATTAAACTCAGGGGCACTCAATCACTGAGCCACATCCCAGCCCTATTTTGTATTTTATTTAGAGACAGGGTCTCACTGAGTTGCTTAGCGCCTTGCCATTGCTGAGGCTGGCTTTGAACTCAAGATCCTCCTGTCTCAGCCTCCCAAGCCACTGGGATTACAGGCATGCACCACAGTGCCCCGCTTGAATTAGTTTTAAATAATGATTTCTTATAAATATCATAATGCACATGGGACAGTAAAGTCTAAGTATTATCCGTCAAAATCCTAACAATTTCCTATCCTAAGAAACCTAAGATTCTAATCTACTAAGTTTACTCAAAACCTATGTCAGATACCATCCATGAACCCATAACTCTTTTTTTAAGAGAGAGAGAGAGAGAGAGAGAGAGAGAGAATTTTTCTAATATTTATTTTTTAGTTTTCAGCGGACACAACATCTTTGTTTGTATGTGGTGCTGAGGATCGAACCCGGGCCACACGCATGCCAGGCAAGTGGGCTACCACTTGAGCCATATCCCCAGCCCAAAACCCATAACTTTTTGTTGTGTCTCTGATATTAATTTGTTACAATGCCAAATATATTCCATGAATATGTACAAGTTCAAATGTTATTTGGTTTATGACAATTGCAATCTAGCAGATCAAATATATATATATATATATATATATATATATATATATATATCCAGGACTCACAGTACATCAATGGAAGGTACTCATATGAGGACTTGCAAGATGACTTCTCCTTATAGTATTATTTCATATTATGTTGAGATTATTTAAAATCTACTATGTGATCACCATGATTACAGGAATGGAAAAATCTCAATTCTTAGTTTTCTCTATATCTGATTATATCTTTTGCACAGTATTTATGAATTGATCTCTTCCTTTTCAACTAATTTTCCTGGAATATTGTAGAGTTTGTTGTCCTTTCCATTTTTAAATGGAGGTTCCAATGGAGCAGTGAAATGGTAGAGGATGAGAGTAAAAATAACATCCTTCCCTTGCAAAGTTGCTTCTCACATATATAATCTTACTTGGTTATTATTATAAAGAAAACCACCATGTGAGAGAGGCAAACTTGATGGTGTTATTTATTAGAAAAAAAAGAAAAGAAAAGAAATAAAAGAAAATTAAGATTCAGAGAACTGGAAACTTGCCAAGATCACTTAAATAAACAGGTCCATTTCTGATGCAGACTCTTCTTACTTCTCATCAATTTCCCTTAGAGACTAAAATAATTTAAAGTAATAGAGTTACTCTTAATAAAGCAACAGAGCCACTAAGTACTAAGACAGTCTGAATTTGGGACCCCCCCATCTGAAATTGGGAATGGCTTCTCATGCTGTGAACAGAGGATAGAGGGTTACAACCTGCCACCTCGCAGGTGCCAAAGAAGCTAGGAGGCTGTCTAAGTAAGCTAACTAAACCTGCATATGGACATTTTCTGTATTTTTTTCACTCCCCCCGCTCCTTCAAAAGTTCTGCTCAATTTCAGGAATTTTGAAGACAGAAATTTTGAAGCAATTGAGTTTTTTCTATCTTTCTTCATAGCTGGTTTTGAATAAAACCTATTTCTTACCAATTTGATAATATTTCTGGCTCAGAGAGCATAGCTTAACCTCTTTCCCTGAGAGGATGGCATTAGGGCTGCTGGGTAATAGTATCTGTTGATGTTTCTTTAAAGCAGGCACTATTCTAATGTCTCATTTGGATTTCATTTAGTAATTTAAAAAAAAAAAAAAAAACTCTAAGGAGGGGAACATGGCCGCCGGCGAAGAGGCAGCACATTCAATGCGTCCGTGGTAAGGGGATCAGAGAGACTCATTAATACACCCACAGGCGTCAGGCTGAGAAACTTCAAGCAAAATTCCACTGAAAGGAGACCTACCGGGAACTAGTAAGTTTAATTGGAGGTGTCTGCTTGTCACAGACTACTGAGTCTCGGCAACGCAGAGCAGGGGCACAGCCCCGCCAGCAGCCGCCAAATGGCCGCTGATCACACGTAGCAACAATCTTAGGAGCAGGCGGGCCTGCCTGGGCCCACACCGGCCTGGCTCTGTGAACCGCTGCTGGCCGCTGCCAGACGAGCGGCCCACACGGTGCACCGAGCTTAGGAGCGGGCGCGGCCTGCCTGGGCCCACACCGGCCAGGCTCTGGGATCCACCACCGGCCGCTGCCGGGTGGCTGCAGCCCACACGTTGCAGCGAACGTAGGAGCAGACATTGACCGCCTGGGCCCCCACCGCCCGGTTCTGTGAACCGCAGCCAGCCGCTGCTCACACGTAGCAGCAATCTTAGGAGCGGGCGGGCCTGCCTGGGCCCACACCGGCCCGGCTCCTTGATCCACCACCGGCCGCTGCTGGGTGGCTGCAGCCCACACGTTGCAGCGAACGTAGGAGCGGACATTGACCGCCTGGGCCCCGCCGCCTGGATCTGTGAACTGCAGCCAGCCGCTGCTCACACTTAGCAGCAATCTTAGGAACGGGCGCTCCCTGCCTGGGCCCACACCGGCCTGGCTCTGTGAACCGCTGCTGGCCGCTGCCAGACGAGCGGCCCACAGGGTGCACCGAGCTTAGGTGCGGGCGCAGCCTGCCTGGGCCCACACCAGCCTGGCTCCGTGATCCACCACCGGCCGCTGCCGGGTGGTTGCAGTCCACACGTTACAGCGAACGTAGGAGCAGACATTGACCGCCTGGGCCCCCATCACCCGGCTCTGTGAACTGCCGCCGCCCACACGCTACAGCAAACTTAGGAACGGGCGCTGCCTGCCAGGGCCCACGCCCGCCGCGGCTTTGTGAACCGCTGCCGGCTGGCGCCAAGCAGCCGCTGCCTGCAACCTTGCAGTGAGTGGGGGAGCGGGCGCTGCCTGCTCGGCACCGGCCGGCCCGACTCTGTGAACCTCCTCTGGTGGTTTGGAGCTACAGACGACCACCCCCCACCTGCCAGCCCCAGTGCTGCAAACGACCCCTGACCAGCTCTGGGAAAGGCCCCGCCCACAGCAGGAGTGGAGACTCGCCCAGTCCGGGAGGAAGAACTGCTACACAGTGATTGACTCCCGCCTACTGAGAGGAGAGACTTGGCCCGGTAGGCATAGCTCCATCTACTGGAAGAGCAGTTAATCGAACTCTAGGACTACATTTACATTTTTTTTTTTTTTTGCTGTCCTTTTAAATGTTTTTTTAATCCATCTTATTTTATTTTATTCTATATTTTAATTTCATTTTTCATTTCTACTATTATTATTTTTTAAATTCTTTTAAATTTTCTGTTTTGTTCTTTCATTCTTTTCTCCTGCCTTTACATTTCTTTTCAATTTCCTTATTCCCCCTTCCTTGAATTCTACCTGCTTACTCACATTCTCTTTAGTGACTTCTTCCCATCCCTTCTAATACCTTTCCTCCCAAGCATCAAATAAATTTATAGGAGTAAACAGTAACTCAGCAGTCAAACAGAACAAGAAACAATATGAACAGCATGAAAAAGCAAGGAAGAAAAGGAGTGCAAACAATGCAGGGCAGCCTAAATATTCAGGAGGATATAGAGTCACCAGAAAAATGTTCATATAAAGAACTCATGGATCACCTGAGACAGATGGAACGGAACCTTAAAGAGGATACGAGACAGCAAATTCAAGCAGCGAAAGAACACATTGAGAAGGAATTACATAAACAGATAAAAGAAGAAGTTAAGCATCTTTATCAGGAGATAGAGACTATAAAAAAGAATCAAACAATGATCTTGGAAATGAGGGAAATTATAAACCAAATTAAAAACTCAAATGAGAGTATCATTAATAGAGTGGAGCAAGTAGAAGCCAGAACGTCAGATAACGAAGACAAAATATATCATCTGGAAAAGAGTCTAGCCAACTCAGATAGGCTGGTTAAAAATCACGAGAGAAACCTACAAGAGATATGTGATAATATAAAAAAAACAAATTTAAGAGTCATTGGGATAGAGGAAGGGATAGAGATTCAAACCAGGGGAATGAGTAATCTACTAGATGAAATAATTGCAGAAAACTTTCCAGAAATAAAAAAGGAAACAGATATACAAATTGTAGATGCATACAGGACACCGAGCATACAAAATCACAGTAGACCAACGCCAAGACACATTGTTATGAAGATATCCAATATACAGAACAAAGAGAAAATATTAAAAGCTGCAAGAGAAAAGAGAAAGATTACATTCAGGGGTAAACCAATAAGGTTAACAACGGACTTTTCAACTCAGACTCTGAAAGCGAGAAGATCCTGGAACAACGTATTTCAAACACTGAAAGACAACGGATGCCAACCAAGAATCCTGTACCCAGCAAAATTAAGCTTCAGATACGACAACGAAATAAAAATCTTTCACGATAAACAAAAACTAAAAGAATTTGCAGCCAGAAAACCAGCGTTGCAAAGCATCTTGAGCAAAACACTTCACGAGGAAGAAATGGAAAACAATAACCAAAGCCAACAGTGGGAAGTACCTCAGTAAAGACAGACGGAGCGGGGAAAGCTAATCATGGAGAAACAAACGAAATATTAAAAAAAAAAAAGAGATAAATAATCAAACATGGCTGGAAGTACAAACCATATATCAATAGTAACTCTAAACATTAATGGTTTAAACACTCCAATAAAGCGACATAGGCTGGTAACATGGATTAAAAAAAAAATCCAACAATATGCTGCCTCCAGGAGACGCACCTGACTGGAAAAGACATACACAGGCTGAAGGTGAAAGGTTGGGAAAAAATATACCACGCACACGGTCCTCGCAAGCAAGCAGGTGTGGCCATCCTCATATCGAATAAAATCGACTTCAAGACTAAGTTAATCCAAAGGGATAAGGAAGGACATTATATACTGTTAAAAGGAACCATTAAACAACAAGATATAACAATTGTCAATATTTATGCACCAAATAACGGTGCTGTGAAATACATAAAACAAATTCTCCTCAAGTTCAAGAATCAAATAGATCACAACACAATAATTATGGGTGACTTCAACACACCTCTCTCACCATTGGACAGAACCTCCAAGCAAAAGTTGAATAAAGAAACTATAGAACTCAATACCACAATGAATAACCTAGACTTAACTGACATATACAGAATATAGAATGGAATGGAATCATCGAATGGATATACTTTTTTCTCAGCAGCACATGGATCCTTCTCAAAAATAGACCATATATTATGCCATAGGGCAACCCTCAATAAATATAAAGGGGTGGAGATTATACCATGCATTTTATCTGATCATAACGGATTGAAACTGGAAATTAATGATAAAAGAAGGAAGGGAAAATCCAATATCACATGGAAAATGAACAATATGTTACTGAATGATCAAGGGGTTACAGAAGACAAAAAGGAGGAAATCAAAAAATTCTTAGAGATAAATGAAAATTCAGACACAACATATCGGAATCTATGGGACACAATGAAAGCAGTTTTAAGAGGGAAATTCATCGCCTGGAGGTCATTCCTCAAAAAAAGGAAAAACCAACAAATAAATGAGCTCACACTTCATCTCAAAGCCCTAGAAAAGGAAGAGCAAAACAATAGTAAATGCAGCAGAAAGCAAGAAATAATTAAAATCAGAGCGGAAATCAATGAAATTGAAACAAAAGAAACTATTGAAAAAATTAACAAAACTAAAAGTTGGTTCTTTGAAAAAATAAACAAGATTGACAGACCCTTAGCCATGCTAACGAAGAGAAGAATAGAGAGAACTCAAATTACTAACATAAGAGATGAAAAAGGCAATATCACAACAGACGCCACAGAAATACAGAAGATAATTAGAAATTATTTTGAAAACCTATATTCCAATAAAATAGAAGATAGTGAAGACATCGATAAATTTCTTAAGACATATGATTTGCCCAGACTGAGTCAGGAGGACACACACGATTTGAACAGACCAATATCAATGGATGAAATTGAAGAAGTAATCAAAAGACTACCAACCAAGAAAAGCCCAGGACCGGATGGGTATACAGCAGAGTTTTACAAAACCTTTAAAGAAGAATTAATACCAATACTTTTCAAGTTATTTCAGGAAATAGAAAAAGAGGGAGTTCTTCCAAATTCATTCTATGAGGCCAAATTACATTGATTCCGAAACCAGACAAAGACACTTCAAAGAAAGAAAACTACAGACCAATATCTCTGATGAACCTAGATGCAAAAATCCTCAATAAAATTCTGGCGAATCGGATACAAAGACACATCAAAAAAATTGTGCACTATGATCAAGTAGGATTCATCCCTGGGATGCAGGGATGGTTCAATATACGGAAATCAATAAATGTTATTCACCATATCAATAGACTTAAAGATAAGAACCATATGATCATCTCGATAGACGCAGAAAAAGCATTCAACAAAGTACAGCATCCCTTTATGTTCAAAACATTAGAAAAACTAGGGATAACAGGAACTTACCTTGATATTGTGAAAGCTATCTACGCTAAGCCCCAGGCTAACATCATTCTGAACGGAGAAAAATTGGAGGCATTCCCTCTAAAATCTGGAACAAGACAGGGATGCCCTTTATCACCACTTCTATTCAATATAGTTCTCGAAACACTGGCCAGAGCAATTAGACAAACGAAAGAAATTAAAGGCATAAAAATTGGAAAAGATTAACTTAAATTATCACTATTTGCAGATGACATGATTCTATACATAGAAGACCCAAAAGGGTCTACAAAAAAACTACTAGAACTAATAAATGAATTCGGCAAAGTGGCAGGATATAAAATCAACATGCACAAATCAAAGGCATTTCTGTATATCAGTGACAAAACTTCTGAAACGGAAGTGAGGAAAAACACTCCATTCACAATATCCTCCAAAAAAATAAAATACTTGGGAATCAACCTAACAAAAGAGGTGAAAGATTTATACAATGAAAACTACAGAACCCTAAAAAGAGAAGTAGAAGAAGATCTTAGAAGATGGAAAGATATACCCTGTTCATGGATAGGCAGAACTAACATCATCAAAATGGTGATATTACCAAAAGTCCTCTATAGGTTTAATGCAGTGCCAATCAAAATCCCAATGGCATTGCTTGTAGAAATAGATAAAGCAATCATGAAATTCATATGGAGAAATAAAAGACCCAGAATAGCAAAAGCAATTCTGAGCAGGAAGTGTGAATCAGGTGGTATAGCAATACCAGATTTCAAACTATACTACAGAGCAATAGTAGCAAAAACAGCATGGTACTGGTACCAAAACAGGCGGGTGGACCAATGGTACAGAATAGAGGATACAGAGACTAATCCACAAAGTTACAACTATCTTATATTTGATAAAGGGGCTAAAAGCATGCAATGGAGGAAGGATAGCATCTTCAACAAATGGTGTTGGGAAAACTGGAAATCCATATGCAACAAAATGAAACTGAATCCCCTCCTCTCACCATGCACAAAAGTGAGCTCAAAATGGATCAAGGACCTAGATACCAAATCAGAGACTCTGCTTATGATAGAAGAAAAAGTTGGCTACGATCTACATATTGTGGGATCAGGCTCCAAATTCCTTAACAGGACGCCTATAGCACAAGAGTTAACAGCAAGAATCAACAAATGGGACTTACTTAAACTAAAAAGTTTTTTCACAGCAAGAGAAACAATAAGAGAAGTAAATCGGGAGCCTACATCATGGGAACAAATTTTTACTCCTCACACTTCAGACAGAGCCTTAATATCCAGAGTATACAAAGAACTCAAAAAATTAGACAATAAGATAACAAATACCCCAATCAACAAATGAGCCAAGGACCTGAACAGACACTTCTCAGAGGAGGACATACAATCAATCAACAAATACATGAAAAAATGCTCACCATCTCTAGCAGTCAGAGAAATGCAAATCAAAACTACCCTAAGATACCATCTCACTCCAGTAAGATTGGCAGCCATCAGGAAGTCAAACAATAACAAGTGCTGGAGAGGATGTGGAGAAAAGGGTACTCTTGTACATTGCTGGTGGGACTGCAAATTGGTTCAGCCAATTTGGAAAGCAGTATGGAGATTCCTGGGAAAGCTGGGAATGGAACCACCATTTGACCCAGTTATTGCCCTTCTTGGTCTATTCCCTGAAGACCTTAAGAGAGCGTACTACAGGGATACTGCCACATCGATGTTCATAGCAGCACAATTCACAATAGCTAAACTGTGGAACCAACCCAGATGCCCTTCAATGGATGAATGGATTAAAAAAATGTGGCAGTTATACACCATGGAGTATTACGCAGCTCTAAAAAATGACAAATTCATGGAATTTGCAGGGAAATGGATGGCACTAGAGCAGATTATGCTAAGTGAAGTCAGCCAATCCCTAAAAAACAAATACCAAATGTCTTCTTTGATATAATGAGAGCAACTAAGAATAGAGCAGGGAGAAAGAGCAGGAAGAAAAGATTGATATTAAACAGAGACACGAGATGGGAGGGAAAGAGAGAGAAAAGGGGAATTGCATGGAAATGGAAAGAGACCCTCATTGTTATAAAAAACTACATAAAAGAGGTTGTGAGGGGAATTGGAAGAAAAAACAAGGAGAGAAATGAATTACAGTAGATGGGATAGAGAGAGAAGATGGGAGGGAAGGGGAGGGGGGATAGTAGAGGATAGGAAAGGTAGCAGAATACAACAGTTACTAATAGGGCATTATGTAAAAAGGTGAATGTGTAACTGATGTGATTCTGCAATCTGTATTTGGGGTAAAAATGGGAGTTCATAACTCACTTGAAACTAATGTCTGAAATATGATATGTCAAGAGCCGTGTAAGGTTTTGAACAACCAATAAAAAAAAAAGACAAATAAAAAAAAAAACCTCTATAATGAAAACTATGGAACACTAAAGAAAGAAACTAAAGAAGACCTTAGAAGATGGAAAGACCTTCCATGCTCTTGGATAGGCAGAATTAATATTGTCAAAGTGGCCATACTACCTAAAGCACTCAACAGATTTAATGCAATTTCTATTAAAATTCCAGTGGCATTCTTCATAGAAATAGAAAAGGCAGTCATGAAATTCATTTGGAAAAATAGGATGCCCAGAATAGCCAAAGCCATCCTGAGCAAGAAAAGTGAAGGAGGAGACATCTCAACACCAGAGCTATAGTAACAAAAACAGCATGGAATTGGCACCAAAACAGACATGAAGACCAATGGAACAGAATAGAAGACACATGAGACAAACCCACATAAATACAGTCATCTCACACTAGACAAAAGTGCCATAAACATACATTGGCGAAAAAATGGCCTCTTCAACACATGGTGCTGAGGAAACTGAAAACCCATATGTAGCAGACTGAAATTGAACCCCTATCTCACACCCTGCACAAAACTCAACTCAAAGTGGATCAAAGACCTAGGCATTAGACCAGAGAACCTGCACCCACTCCAAGAAAATGGAGGCCCAAATCTCCATCATCACGTCGGGTTTGCAACTGAATTCCTCAACAAGACTCCTGAAGCACTAGAAGTTAAATCAAGAGTCAATAAATAGGATGGTATTAAACTAAAAAGCTTCTTCACCACAAAAGAAACAATCAAAAACATGAAGAGAGAGCCCACAGAAGAGGAGAAAATCTTGAACTTCTGATAGAGCATTAATCTCCAGGTTATATAAAAAACTCAAAAAACTTAACACCAAAAATACAAATAACCCAATAAATAAATGGGCAAAGGAACTGAATAGGTGCTTCACAGAAGAAGAAATACAAATGGTCAACAAACATGAAAAAAATGTTCAATATCTCTAGCAATTAGAGAAATTCAAATTAAAACTACACTAAGATTTTATTTTGGTCCAGTCAGCATGACAATTATCAAGAATACAAGTAACAAGAATGTTGATGAGGATGTGGGGAAATGGGTACACTCCTACATTGCTGATGGGAGTGTAAATTGGTGCAACTAACTCTGGAAAGCAATATAGAGATTCCTCAGGAAATCTGAAATGGAAGCACCATTGGACCCAGTTATCCCACTCTTGGCATATACTCAAAAGACTTAAAATCAGCATATTATAGTGAAGCTACCACATCAGTATTTATAGCAGCTCAATTCACAGTAGCTAAGCTATGGAATCAGCGTAGGTGCCCTTTGTAGATGAATGGATAAAGAAAATGTGGCATATATACACAATGAAATACCCAGCCATAAAGAAAAATGGAATTATGGCATTTGCCAGTAAATGGATGAAACTGGAGACTGTCATGCTGAATAAAATAAGTCAATCCCCAAAACCAAAGGCTGAATATTCTCTCTGATATGCAGATATTCACAATAGGCAAGATGTGGGGTGTGAAGGTTCAATGAGTTAGACATGGGGGAGTGGGGACAAGAAAGGAGGGACATGAATCGAAAGGATAGTAAAATGAATTGGATAACTTTCCTATGTTCATATATGAATACATGACCAGTGTAATTCCACATCATGTGCAACCACAAAGTGGAAGTTATACTCCATGTATACATGACATGTCATAATGTATTCTACCATCATGTATAACTGAAAAGAATAAATATATTTAAATTTAAAATTAATAATATATTAGTTGATGTCTTACCAAGAAGTATTTTTATGTATATAATTAAAAATTAAGCACTCTTAGGATTAGATTAGGTAGGTCCCTCTCATTCGATATTCTACTTTCTGCAGGTTGTTACTTATGGATAATGATGATCCAAAAATACTAAATAGAAAATTACAGAAATAAGATATTTGTGAGATTTAAATTGTATTTTAAGCCTGGGGAAATCTCAAACCATCCTACTCTACTTACACAGGGCATGAATCATCACTTTGTCCAGTGTTTCCTCACTATATACTCTATTTACTCATTGGTCTCTTTGTGGCAGTCTTGGTATCAGATCTGCTTTTACAGTTTCAGATTGACCGTTCAGGTATTGCTGTGCCTCTACCCAAGTAGCCCTTGCTTTGATTAATAATGGCTCCAAAGCACAAGAGTAGGGCTACTGGCAATTCAGATATATCAAAGGAGCCTGGAATGTTTCCTTGATGTGAAAAGTTGAAAGTGCTGGATTAATAAGCAAAGAAACACATAATTTACTGAGATGGCTGAGATGTATGGTAAGAGAAAAATCTATCTGTGAAATTTTGAAGAAAGAAAAAACATTTATAGCCCATGAAACCACACAAGTCACAGCCACAAGCCATGATAGGTGCTTAGTTATGGGGTTCAGGGTTGTCTGCAGTTTTAGAGATTTACTGAGAGCCTTGGAATGCACGCCAGGATAGGAGGACCACTGCACTTATTTTTGCCCTCAGGAAAAAGCATTGTGGCTGGGTACCCATTCCTCTGTTCTGGAAATGTGGGTGCTTCAACACCATTCTCAAACCTGTGAATCCTTCAATGCCTCCTCCACTTTTCCTCTCAAATCCACATGGTCTTCATGGCTTGTTCTGCTTTCCTTATATCATGGCTGTCATCTGCTCTACTGAATTATACCAGCCCTTGACCCCCTACCCAGGATTGCTGCAGTGGTCTTTCCATCAGCAGGGTCGTTGCCTCCTCTCTTCCTTGAATCTTAAATCCTTCCTGCACACAATGACTGAATTGATTTTTATGGAAACATGGTTTCCTTTTCAGTTATTTCCTAGAATACTAACTCTTCTGTCCGAGTGTTACTAAATCTTTCTTTAACCATTTTTTTCCCTCACCACTGCCCAATTTAAACACAGATTTCTGAAACATTTCACAGTCTTGAGATACTTAGTGAAATAAGAATTGGGAAGTCTACAAGTTTTGTCTTTGATATTGATATTGCACATTCAAATTAACTATTGAGAAAGAGTGCATTAAAAAGCCTGTGTGGGTATGTTTAACAAGCATTTCTTAAACTTATTTGCTTTGAAGTACACTTTGAGAAAGATGGCTCTTTCCTAATTATGTTCACTATAATACAACACAGGAACTATACATTTCAGCTAATGATTTCTGATTAAACTCCCTCAGTCTGATACTTCCAGATATCTGATTGAGTACATTTAGATATTGGTCAGCTCCTCTTTGCTTAGAACAGGGGTGTGGGTCCTATTCATGCAAGTTCTCCTGAAAACAAAAGTCAGAGGAGGCAGAGCTCAGCACCTGCACATCCCTGCTGATGATTCACTATAGTTGGTGAGGAGCCAATAGAGTGGTACAAAGGCAGATGGAGCAACCAATGAGAATCATTGTCAATATTTTGAAAAACAAAATCCTGGCAACTGATTAAAATAAAGCAAAATAGTTTAATAGTCTATCAGAGTAGAAATGTCATTTAAGGGATACATTTCCTTAAATGTTTTTAAAATTTTGTGAACAATGACTGAGGATGCTGAGGGTGTAGCTCAGTGGCAGAGGGCTTGACTAGCCTATGTGAGATTATGGGTTGGATCCTGGCACCACCAAAAAAAAATTCTTTATTTGAAGATCATAATACAAAGCAAAACCTTTTTATTAAAATAGTATGGGTATATTTTTAAAGCAGTATAAAAGGATCTTAAAAGGTAATGATCTTGATCCCCAACTCTACCCCCCACCATATTCCACTTCCCACTTCTGTTGCCATTTTTACTTCTTTCTTCTCCTTCTCAAAATAAGAGACTTATTGAACATTCTTGATTTATATATTTAAGGTATCTCTTTGCTTCTATAAGAGGTTTCTTTTTCATTTTCGTTCATGGGTTACATTTGTATCTGTCCATACCATACCTCAATTTTCTGTCATTCTACTTAAACATTTATAATCCAGCTATTATTATATATTCCATATTTTGCCTGTTGAAAACAAATTTACTAATAGTATCCTTAGGTAGAGAAAGAGATTTTTCTTTATTCGTAGTTCACATTTATCCTCAGTTCCAAGCTCTGCCTGCTATTACAGGGATGGGATACCTCCAACCATATTTCCTGGCATTTCCTCAAAGCATGTGGGTGCTTTTCTCAGCCATTTCTATAGCAGTCACCCCCAGCCACCAGATGTTTGCTACACAGTTTTACCAATTTCCTTAATCATTTCTGGAGCCATCCAAAATGAAGTTCCTATTGCTATATTTCACTTGGCTATGGTATCTGTAAGTTAACCTGCTACCCTCAAATCTGAAAATTTCATGTTTCCTATTTTAGCAAAATATATCCACAGTGTTTTTCCTCATAATATGATGATATCCCAGTCCCTTAAGTGTTGATTGTAATAGTGTAGTAGAGGGTTCTAGAAGCAATTTAAGAAGCATTTGATGAGATACACTTGGAGAAAGGAAAGAGAAGCCATCCTTTCTCTGGCATTGGTGGCAACTGCCTTACATGATATGAGCATTTACAGCAGCCAGCTGGATGCTATGTCCCCTCCAGTCCCTGCTGTAGGGCCAGCAGGTGACTTGTAGCTTCTGATGATATCCTGCATCGTTCTCCCCTTTACAGCAGTTGCAGCCTCCAAACATGTAAATGCAACTTGTAAAGGTGACCAAAGATCCTCCTGGTGGTGCCTGAGTTTTCACCTCCAGCCCTTCCCATGAGTGCACAAGACACCTAGCCCCTGCCTAAGCTCAGTCTCCCTAAAAGGCTTATTAGTGTTTTTTCCAAATGCTTAAACCTTACTGGTACATGTTAAATATTTCACTCATAAAAGGCAGAGTAATGTGGTAGGGGAACATTCCTTCCTCATAGGTCCAGTGACATCACTTCTATGCCATGCAAAAGCTGTCCCCAAGTCACTTGTTCAACATCGTGCCCCTTTTATAGTTGCTTCCTGCTTAAATCATGACTTGGTTTTTACTAGAGTTTAACTTTGTGTTTTCTTGTTGAGGAAAGCTAACATATGCTTTTGTTCCCAGGTCACTGATATCATCCAGCATTTTAATTATACCCATTTCAATTTTCTTCTTTAATAAAACAATCCTACCAACTCTTTTGAACTATTGTTTTCCAGGTCTGTGAATACAACTGCCATCCTAGGATTAACTCAAGCCACTCCTGGAGTAGTGCCACTGTTTATTGTACCCTTTGAAGTCATTTTTCTTTTCTTTTCTTTCCCCTTTATATCCTTGCTTTTCTCTTAGCCTCAAAAAAAATGCTTGATAGCCAGCTCAGTGGCACACGCCTGTAATCCCAGCCGCTGGGGACGATGAGACGGGAGGATGGCAAGTTCAAAGCCAGCCTCAGCAAAAGCAAGGCACTAAACAACTCAGTGAGATCTTGTCTCTAAATAAAATACAAAAAAGGGCTGGGGATGTGGTTCAGTGGTCTCTGAGTTCAATCCCCAGTAACCACTCCCTCTCGGAAAAAAAGGGGGGGTGGGCTTGATAAGATTTCTTTTCTTATCTAGTAAATTCTTCCAAATAACTGTACATGGAAACTATACTAAGTACCTGTATATCTGAGACATCTAAGTTTTCTTTTCTAGTTAATAACTTTGATGAATATAGAATTATTGGTTTAAAGCGTTTTTTCTCAGAACTTTTATGGCATTGATCTATTGCATCAGCATCTGGGATTTCTTTAGTGCTCTGATTCTACCAAATATAGACAGAGTCTTTTTCCCTGACTCTTTAGCAGCATCTAAGACTTTCTCTTTATCCTTAGTTTAGGAAATTTCACTCAAGTGCATCCAGATGTGTCTTCTCTTCATTTATTCCAATCATCAGTAGCTCCTTTACTCCAAAGATTCAGTTCCCTCTTTGGCTGTGGGAAATGTTTTTATCACATTCTTTAAAAATTTTCACCCCACGCTATTCTTTGTTCCCCCTTTGTGCACTTTCTACATTGTAACTCTTAGATTGATTTTTGCTTGCTTGTTTGTTTCTTTCTTTCAAGTTTCCTTTATTGTTTTCCGTACTTTATTTTCTAGGCAGTTTCCTCAATATTACCTTCCAAATTTCCTATGGAAGATTTTACTTTAATGAAGGTATACTTTATGTCTAAAAGCTTATTCTGTTCTTTAATTTTTTTCTTGATTTTTTTTTGTTGTTACACTGTTCTAAATTTACTGAGCTATCACCTTTTTCTATTGAAATAAGTTCTAGTTTTTCTATTTCATGCTATTTGTGTTGTATCGTATCTTTTGGATGTTTTCCAAATTTGAGAGAGCCAGCTTGGGTTGCTGTATCATCCAAGAAATTGCTAGGTTTCTTCTACCTACTAGGTGTTGACTTCCTTCCTCAGGTGTACAAATTTATGCATTTATAGTTAAGATAGATAGATAGACAGACAGACAGATTGATTGATTTGGAGGGGAGGGTACTAGGGACTGAACCCAGCAGTGTTAACCACTGAGCCACATCCCCTGCACTGTTTATTTTTAATCTTGAGACAGGGTCTAAGTTGCTTAGGGCCTCACTAAATTACTGAGGTTGACCTTGAACTTGTGATCCTCCTGACTCAGCCTCCTGAACTACTGGGATTATAGGCATGTGCCACCATGCCCAGCTGTAGTTTAGTTCTTTCCTGTGTGTGGAGACCTATGTTCATGAGCAAGACTTGAGGCTGGCCAGCCAGCTCTGCTCGGGTCTTCAGATAGGAAACCAAGCTTGAGATGAGCAAGGCCTCCAGATGTCAGCATGGGGAAGGTTTTCATCTAGGGCAGAGGCTCCCACCCTGGGAATCTTACACTTTAAAACAGAAATTTCACAATTTTTGACATGTTCTGAACACAATGATAGGAAAGGGTGAAGGCATCGCATGCAAGAAGAGACAGTTGTGGGCAAACTGGGAGATCTTCTTGGTAAGGGCTCCTAGAGGGAGTGTGAGTTAAAGAGAAGACTACAGCAAAAGAGCCAGAAGAAATATCAGACATCCTCAGCAGATGTGAATAAAAAGAAAGGAAAGTAGCACACCTAGAGGAATAAAATGTACTGAAATGCTTGTCTATTTTAAATATTCAATAATAATTGAGGTCTATGTTGGACCTTCTTTGTGTCTACCCCATAATTTGATTGCAGTGTAGTAATTCTTAACACTCTTTTATCTGTCTAAATAATTTTCTTCTTGCTTCCTACCCCTCAGAAGACTATGGTGGTACAGGTAAGTGTGACCTAAATAAGTCCTTACCTGTTGGCATGACCCTGGAGCCTGGGAGAGGCAGAATCTTGGCACAGTTTGTTTATATCACCTTTATCCTTACAAAGCTGAACTCTATGAGGAAGTTACATAAATCAGACCCAGTCCGGCTCCTTGATTTTGATCGTGTTTTGAGTACTTCCAATTATGCGCATTATTTACATGGTATTGTTTGGAATTGTGTCTTAATACATAAGTTTATTGCTTGATTTTTATTGGCTATCACATAAACATTAATATTGTGTCTTTATTATATTGTTATAAATGTCTGTCTTTATTATTTTGTTTTCTATTTCGTCCCTGGGAAATCTGACTGATTTTTATTTAATTTTATTTTTTTTAACTGTGTCAGGTTTTCACAAAGTGTGGTCTGTGAGTCAAACAACAAAGCATGCTTGGTAATCATTTCTGGGCATAATTCCAAACCCAAGCTATTAAAATGAGCCTCCAAGCATCTGCATTGTGCCATGTTCCCCCATGGTGACACCCTGTTTCTTGAATCTTTGTGCATCATTAATTACTATGGGAGATGCAAAAGAAATACCTTGAGTAACCCATGTGTTGTGGGGAGAGGACACCAGGAGGAAAAGCCCACGTTTTATCATCAAATGCAGAGAGGTAGTGACAGCTGTACACCCTGGCAGATCAAATGTCCCCAGTCCCCTTAAGTGGCATTGTCACTGGGGGAGTATAAACTTGAAGAAGCCCACAGGGACTTAGTAAGTGTCTGGTCTCAGTTTTTTCAAGGATAAGCCTGGAGAGGAATGAGAATAAGTGTTTGTCAGCAGTGGCCCAAACACCTTCCTCAGTAGGCAGCCACTGTTTCCCTTTCTAATTTGACCTTCATATAAACTAACAACAACAACAACAACCAAAAAGCAGCAGACCACTCCTCTTCACTTGCCAGGTTAGCGTCTTACAAACATTTTCCAGAAGGGGCCTGGGTAATTTAGGACACCAAGTGGATATCTATAAGGAGAATTAATGAGCCATACACAAGGGTGAGAAAATACTCCAGAGAGCAACAAACATTTGCATTTATTGTTTATACGGGAATGCTGACTTTCCTTCTTGAAGAGCAAAAGGAGGTTGTTTTAATTAAGAACATATGACTACTGAAATGTAAACACATGAACAGCAGGCAGACTACCTTCACGGCCAAGTGGGCCATGCATCCCTTCACCTTCAATGCTGCAAAGATGACAGACAAATGCAGAGAGTATTTTTTTTATTCTAATTTTTTTATTCTAGATGACAGAAGAATGCATTACAATTCATATACACATATAGAGCACAATTTTTCATATCTCTGGTTGTATACAAAGTATATCCACACCAATTTGTGTCTTCATACATGTACTTTGGATAATAATGTCCATCTCATTCCACCATTCTTTCTAACCCCATGCCCTCTTCCTTCCCCTCCCTCCCCTTTGCCCTATCTAGAGTTCATTTATTCCTCCCATGCTCCCCCTCCCTACCCCACTATGAACCAGCCTCCTTAGATGAGAGAAAACATTCAGCATTTGGTTTTGGGGGATTGGCTATCTTCACTTAGCATTCTATTCTCCAACTCCATCCATTTATCAAAAGCAGAGAGTATTTTAAGGTGGAACCTAACTTAACTGAGTGTTCTGAACCACAACCTTATGAGTAAATCTAGCATTCTTTTGAAATCGGTCAGACTCCATAGATAAAGACTATGGATTAGGATAAAACAAAAAGAACTATAACTCAAAGAGGAGCATGTTATCCTTACAGTTATCAAAAGTAAGGAAGGGGCAAGGGAGGAGTTTCACAGGGAGAGAAGCCACAAGAGGAAGCAGACTATCAAAAAGGGAAGCAGCCGGGAAGGAATAAAAAGGGTGTGGGAAGAGGGAGCAGGGCAGAGGAAGTAGCTGCGCCCGCCCCAAACCCTCAGTCACTAAGAGACAGTGTAAATATTTTCTAACCTCTGTAGAGACGTTTGAAGGTACAGATGCTACAAAGTGCGGCTGATTCCATTCTGTCCCACAACATCCAAAACAGCCCCTGTTTGCCCTTTTGTTTACCTTTCTCAGAAAAAATAGCACCAGGAAAATGACCACAACTTTGATAATGTTTTCTGCCTCTGATGAAAACCTAGAAGAATTCTGATGTAAAATATTTTAGGCATTCTTTGTTTAGTTGCATTTCACTGTCAGGAGCAAAGCAAGAACACTAAAGCTGTACAACAGCCCAGTTGGGACACTTAGTCCACCCTTGAAGTTGAGAACTAATAGAAACCAGAACAAGGTCAGAGGAGGACAAAATGAACTCTGAGGCTCCTAGTACTGAGGACTCATTTCTCTCATTTGCTCTCCCCATCTTAAGTTTAGTTAATTGTTTTAAATAATTAAGTTGACTTTATGGTGGTTGAATCCAGTGAAGATCCTATTCACAAGTGCTTCTGGATCTTATAAGGTAGAAGCCATATTGCTTTGTTCTTTTTTTCATTTTTGCTCAGAGAAACCAACCCACCCTGTGAACCTTCTGAAACACAAAACACATTCCTCCTGAGACAAGTCAGGAAGAAATGACTTTATTGTTTTTATTCCTATCTCTAAGAAAATACAGAACTGTTGGCAGAAACAAAGTTTTATCAGGGAAAAAAAAAAAAAGTAACCCTCAGCAGATCCTGAGCTGCTACCTTGTCCCATCCATCTAGGTGATGGGCAGAGTTCAAAAACCAATGGCGGGGGCTGGGTGCTTGCCTAGCATCCACTGGCTCAGTGGCAGATTGCTCACCTAGCATATGTGAGGCACTGGGTTCCATCCTCAGTACCACATAAAAATAAACAAATAAAATAAAAGCACGCTGTCCATCTACAACTACCCCCTCTCCCCCCAAAATAGGCAATGGTGGTGCTCTTGGCTTCATGGTGTGCTCTCAGCCCAACCTGGTAACACTGCAGAAAATGCATTCCCTCTAGTAAGAGCAAAGTAGATGCAAAGAACAACAGGAAACAATGCAAAGCTCCTTCATAAAGCTAACAGGCCGAAACTACTAAAAGCACTCTGCACTGAGTGGTACTGCTTAATTGAAAAAAAAATTATATTTCTAATTTTTTCTCAAGCATTTAACATAATAACTAACTTACAAACCAGAATTATCTGTCACTTCTGATGTTAAAAAAAGTAAAGAAGAAAACGAATCCACTTGTCATCTCAATCTAAAAATGTTAATGCAGTATAAAATTTTAAAATACACATTAATTATAGCAAATGTCACAAAGTGTTTTAATTTTATGTCAGTTTTTTTTTTTTTTGCTTTTCTCATATCAATTTTTTTTATTCTAAATGCTGCTCAGGCCAAATATAAAACATCTAGAGAGAAAGGTCAAAATGAGAAAACAAAGTTTATTAAAATTGAGATTCCTAAATGAATGGAAATGGTTTTGGCAAAAATAAACATAACCCCAAAAACTTTTCTCCTTCTTCACACAACACATATATGAAGGTGTCAATTTTGTCTTTTTTAGTAGTTGAAGAGTTTCATAAGAAAATGGTTGAATTGCTCCCCTATGATGTTTCTTTCTAGTAAGAGTAAATCAAGTTACAGAAGTTATCAGGGCATTTAGGAAAAAGCAAAGGATGATATTTGGGGAAAAAAAATATTTCAAATGAGGAAAAAGGAAGTGAATACATATTCAGGACCACAGCAGAGGTCTTGGAATGAACATGAAGGAGAACTGGGTCATTTAAATCACTGTGAAGATCTTTCTGTGACAATGTTGGTTCTGTGAGAATTAAGAGGGAAACCACACTGGGAAGCAATGTCTGGAGAAGGGGATGGAATGAGCTCTCAAACCAGCCCAGACAACATGTCAGGAACAGCAAAGTCATTATTCAAGGAATTTAAAGAGCAGGTTAGGAAAGTAATGGACCTCATTTTATGAAAGAAGTTATGGGACTTATGGAGTCGGACGACAAAATACAAACACCAGATGTCAGCGACCCAGTTTGAGAATAGCAGACTTTGATGAGTCGGGTTGGTGGACTGCTTCCTTTCCTGAGCTACACAGCACCTACTTCCTCTGTCAACTTGAGCCCCTTAAGTGTTCTGCTTAATATGTTTATATGTCTGGGCATGAGTCTGAATGCCCACCAATAAACTTGGGGATCCTAGAGGCAAAGAACTCATCTTCTATTTCTGGACCATCAGCCTCTACAGCATATAATAATATGGAATCTGTCTGGTTTGTGGTTCACTTAAAATGTTAATGGAGAAATTTTTGTTACTCAAAGGAATCTTTAAAATAAAGAAGAAAAAAATATTGAGACCAATATTTAGCTAATGAAAAAAAAAAAAAGAAGAAAATGGTCGACATTCAACAGATGCCCAGTGACTGAATTTACTAATGAGACTAAATCCAGTTGACAGATTTGAAAACCTAAGGAGGAAAAAATAAATAAGAATATAGGTATATGAGTAGCACCAAGTTCTTGGTAAACAATCTGACTGGATCATTACTACTATTCACAAGGTGTCAATTTCTGTATACAAACTGGATTAGAAGGGTGTGTAATAAACTAAAACTTAAGTGACAGGATTTCAAAAATGTATAGTGTCTTTTGAAAAACTGACCACAGATATCATAATTACCACCAATAAATTAAAATGTGAACATTACTAAAGTATTCATTGCTAAAATATCCTATGTGGTTTTAGTAAAGTCTCCAAAACCTTTCTTTCATTCATCACTTTAACACATACTTCCCAAGCCCCTTTTGCCAGGAACATGTATATAGACTAGGAAGACAAAACCATGCTTACATTTTACAGAGAGAGACACAAGACCATGGTAATAATTTAATTATGCATTCATGCAACAGACATTCCTTGAATGCCCAATATTTGCCTCTACTGGACCCTTGAAATACAGCAGTGAATGAAACAAACTCCTTATTTTCACATAGCTTAAATTATATAGTAGGAAAGAAATATATATTAATAAAAAAGTAAATAAAGTTAGCACTTTATATGTGTGGGTTCTGTACCCATGGAGTTGACCCACTGCAGATAGAAAGTATTCAGAAAAAAAATGCAACTGTACTAAATATGTAGACATTTTTCTTGTTGTTATTCCATAAATGATTCTTTATAATGATTTATATAGCATTATGCTACAAATCATCTAGAGATGATTTAAAATACACAGGATATGCATAGATTATATGTATATATTATGCCATGTTATATGAGACATTCGAGCATCTACAGATTTTGGTATCAGCAGGAGGTCCTACACCAAATCCCCCCTATATATTACAAAATAAAAAACGCTATGAAGATGAATAAAGTAGGGCAATGGTACAGGAAACAGACCGCTAGAGAGTGGGGCATGGTTTACAGAGATAGTCAGGGATGCACTCTCCAAAGGAAGGTAAAGAGAATGAAGCCATCAGCATGGTAAGAATGTTCCTTCACCCAGAAATGTTGCCTAAAATAGCACCTCATAGGTAGTGTTCTAAGCACTTTGCATGTATCAACATGTTTATATTTCATGACAACCCTAGGAGGTAAATATTAAACTCACTTGATAGGTGAGGCAACTGAGTTATACATAGAAATTGTTCAACATCCCCAATTCATAACAATATAGTCACAATTAGAAGCCAAGTAGACTAAGATAAAATTCCTTTTAAAAATATGTAAACAAAAATTGCAAACTTTGGTAGGTGGATAAATGCTGTGAATGAAACAAAGGCCCGAAACTAACAGGCAAACACTTTGGAGAAGATTGACAGACAAGACCTCTCTGATGAGACCATATTTCACCTAAAAGCTGAAGGATGAAAAAGAGTCATCGAATGAAAGAACAAGGGACAGGAAAGCCAGGAAAGGGAAGAGCATGTGCCTATGTCCTGTGCCCAGAAGGAGCAGAGCAAATCACAGGAGGTGGCAGAAATCCACTGATCCTGCAGCCCAAAGAATGAAGAGATAAGGTAGGAGAAATGGGCAGAAGTTGGGTCACGTTGGCCTGTAGGGGGGTGTGACTTTATTATAAGACATTAAGAAGCCATTTATTTGGAGAAGTGTCTTGTTTTCTTTTTTAAAAATATCACTTTTGCTTCCATGTGAAGAAGGAGTTAGATTTTCAGGGATGGTTGACAGAAAATGTATTATAGGGCTCACACTTTTTTAAAACTATGCAACATCGAGAAGGAAGAGCATAAATGCATATATGAATGTATACATATTTATAATATTTACTTAAATAAAGCAAAATTACTTTTACAAAAATACTTTCTGTTTGTGCCCATTTTGTTAAACAGTCCTCATTCCAGAGCAGTCCTCTGCTTATAGGATTTCCAAATCCTCACTGTTCCTAGATTTACTAAGGAGGGGAATATCTTTCTTGATCCTCCTAGACTTTATTCTATAATTTTTTGGTCATTTCTCTAACTACAGAAAGTCACTCGTGTGGTATTTATGGTGGCTTAGACTTGCCATATTAAAATACCTTTTAGTCACACATTAAATTTTGGTTCTCTGTGAGAAGAGGCAGTTGACAGAAGACAGTTCTGGGACGATACAAATGAACTCCACCTCAATCTGTTTTCACAGGAGTGTTCAGTCTTTTATAGTACAACACAGTTTTGAATTTAGGATCAGATTTGGAACTGAACGGCTTTCTGTTTAGTAAAGCAGAACTAAAATCTACCAGCTGTGAAAATTTGTCTCTTAGAAGATTCGCCCTGTCATGAGCACCATCTAGTGGCCTGTTCAGATCCTACAAGTGTTCCAAGATGTCACTGATCGCAAGGTTCCAAAGACTTGACAGGCCATTTGTATAGAGAGCATTGGTTTTTGAAGCAAACCTTTGAAGAGATGAATTCAGTGACTCGAATCCATTTTTTAGACTTTCTAAGAATTTAACCAAAGAATAAAAAGTATTGCTTGAAGTCCTAAATGTGACAATAAAGAGCACTGGTTGATGCATTTGCCTATTATCAAGAATGAGTAGAAATATGTAACAATGAATTCCAATACAATTATAATGCACCAATGAATTTTTTCAAAGAAAATAAACAAAACCATACAAATGGTTCAATTATATAGAAGAATTAAAAATGAGCTTAAACTTTTTGTTTGTCTGTTTGATACCAGGGATTGAACTCAGGGCCTTGTGCATGCAGGGCAAGCACTCTACCAACTGAGCTATATCCCCAGCCAAGCCTAAATTTTAATGTATCTCTCTCTACTGATGCAGGTTGGCATCCATTTTTGTTTGTTTGTTTTATTTTTTAATTTTTTAAATTTTATTTATTCTAATTAGTTATGTATGACAGCAGAATGAAATTCAATTCATATTACACAAATAGAACACAATTTTTCATGTCGCTGGTTGAACACAAAGTAGAGTCACACCATTCATGTTTTCATACATGTATCTTACAGATGTAGAAATAAATTCCTTGCTATCCCTGGGATGTAGCACAACTTTTTTGAGCAACTTTCATCAAGGAACAGAATGGAGATGAATTGCCACTATTCTCAGTTTTACATTAGAACTTTTCTCACTCCATATGTATGCTAACATAAGGTTTAAGGATTTTTCACATTGACAAGTTGCCTGTTTTTTTTTTTTTTAATTTTAACAATCCAAAAACTAGGTTCAGTAGAGCATAGAAAATGTAGAGTCTCCACCCATGAAAGGGTGAGACTCAAGGACAAGTCTACAATATCCTTATCTTTCTCTGTTACAAATGCAAAATGTGCACTGTGGGAGGAAGAGAGAGCTGCTGAGTGGCCTTAGATAAAGAGTGGATTAAAAGCAGCACTTCAAAGAATGTTCCCCAGAGCCCCAAGCTCAGCCCTGCCCATTCAATATGTGCCTCATTGCCATTGTGACAAACAAAATTAAAACAAAATTTAATTGATCAGAATTTATTCAATATTACAGGAATTTTAATTTATTTTAGGGTCAAAGAATGTTGTCTGGAAATCATTTCTGTAAATAGAAAACAGAGGATTAAGATTTCATACAGCAGTTAGAAATAAATATCATTAAAGTTACAGAAAGCATGTGACAATGCACTCCCTTGGTATTTAAAAGCCTTAAGAAAAATATAAATGCCTATGTTAGCATAAACAGACTGCAAAGCAGATAGCGATTAAAAGTTCCATAAGGTCCCAGGTGAAGAGCTGGGGGCCTGACAGGTACCCCAATTTGCCTGGTGACCTGGAGCCAGGAAGCAGCAGAGTCCTCAGATGTCACCTTTCTATTCATGCAGTATTTTCTGTTTTACAAGATGCTTTCAGGTCCTTTTGTCCCCTTCATTTGAATCTGAATAAATGAAATGACATATTTGATAGAATGACAGAATAAAATGATACAGAGTGACCCATCGTCCTGTTTAGAGTTAAGGAGTCTGATTAGTATCTCAGAGAGGGTAAAGATCTGTGACTGGCTGAAAGTTGTAGACTAGACCCAGGCCAGGCTGCTTTGCTCCACAACAATTTCCACTGATTATTTTCAAAACACTATTGTGTTTCATTTATTTCTCCCAAGAATTCTAAAACATGGATAAAGCAAACATTATGGGTGAAGTAAGTAAGGAAACTAGCCGTAAAGGGGGAAAGTGACTTGCCCAAGGTCCCACAGAGCCAGAGTTAGGAGTAAAATCAAATCTCCATAATTCTAACCCAAATTTCCTTCCTACTATTGTTTTCTGCCACCTTCTATATTCTAATAGTTACCTCCTGTTAAGAATCAAAGCCAAAGTGGCTAAAAGATCCTAAAGAAACAGGAAGACATAATTAGATGAACCTTTTTTTCCAAAGAAAACATGGCCCCAGAAAAGATTTTCTACATTTTGATTTTTGTTTGCATACACTCATCATCAGAAGAAAAAAAGAGCATAATATGCACAGGAATCATCATGCTTTAATGAAAAAGGAGTCTTAAGGCAAAGTGAATTAGAAGGCAATAAAAAGAAAGAAGTGAGGATTTTTGAAACCATTATCATAGAATTTAGACATCAAGCTCTATGCTTTTGGGTGTTATAGATAATGAACTAAGAAAAACATGCTATATGCAAAGACAAGTCGTCTGAAAATTTTATATTCAGTGGCAAAAGGATTAAAAAGAGACAGAAAGCCCAGTGCCTGGCACATGCCTGTTATTCCAGTAGCTTGGGAGGCGGAGAGAGGAGGATCACAAGTTCAAAGCCAGCCTCAGCAACTTAGCAAGGCTCTAAGCAACTCAGCAAGACCCTGTCTCAAAAATGTTTTTTAAAAAGGTCTGAAGATATGTCTCAGTGATTAAATGCTGTTAGGTTCAGTCTCTGGTGCAAAACTAGAGAGAGAGAGAGAGAGAGAGAGAGAGAGAGAGAGATAGATTGATTTCAAAACTACTTCTTTCAGACAGGTAAACAGGCCTGAAAACTGGTTTTCCACTTTCATGTTAGACCAAGTGCAGTGGGCAATCACAGGCAGCTCTGTGCAGTGGAATGACCAATCAATAAGAAGCTAACAGCTGAGATCCATGACTACAGAGCACCTGAAGAAACTCAGGATTAAAAATCTAGTTCCAGCTCAATTTTATCATTTGGGAGCTAATCAATCCCTCTCAACCTCAGTTCCCTCAATCATAAAATGATGCCAATGATCATGATAACAGTGACCTCATTCATGTCAAGCAAATACCTTGCTTGCATTTTATAATTCTGCACACAATTCCATTATGTAATCATTATACTTATTTCCCATTTCACTAACCAAGACCTAGAGAAGTTATTAACATACTCAGAGATACCACTGGTATGATTGCTAAGGTCATTTCCTTAACCAGCCTTACTGCAAACTAATTTGTTTTCTTACGGTAAAGTAATAAATCCGTGTTCTAGTTTACATTGTCATTTTATGAGGTGTGTTTGTGAATCAGTCCCCTCAGGTTCAGCTCCAAGGATGATATCCAACTTCTGACATTTCAGAGCTAAAGACTGGATCCCAAATTAAACAGTGAAGCTTGATTTATGGTCCAGGGAGCCAGTCCCTAGACACATCTCTGTAGAAATTTTATCTATTGTCATCACAGTGCCAGCACTTCTTACAGATTGTAACAGGATAAGGAGAAGTGGGGGATGCACGCTGAGTTCCCACTCCCAGAATGGACATCTTTGAAACCTCAAAAGAGATAGTACCAAGGATAGAAATGGAGTTATTCACCAGAAATAGAAATTGGAGCTCTGCTTTGGGATAGACCATATACGATATTTAGTATTCTGTGGAAAAACTAGCTAAGATGGCTTCAGGATAAATTGGGGGGTAAGTTGAGAATGTCCCAAAGAGAAAGCTGTGCTTCCTGGAGGAATGTGTAACAGGCAAGAAAAGTGGAAAAAAATGATTTTGCCACAAGGCATACAGAGATGATTGGCAGGCCAAGGCTACCAGGCTACAGTTGCTCTCATACTGGAATTAGAAATCAAAACAAGTCCCCAACAAGTTCTCCTTTTAAAGCAGGAAGAAAGAACAGTGATATGTGCACCAGTTTTAGGCTAGGTAGGTGAAGATATGGGGAGAATGAATGCGACCAGTCTGGAAGGAGTGAGAGTGCATGTGTGTGTGTGTGTGTGTGTATGTGTGTGTGTGTGTGTTTAAAAAAACTCCACTGGGCCAGAAGTCCTATCATTACCAGGAGTGGGATTGGAATGACACACAAGCAGAAACAGAAATTAGTGCTTGGAGAAACACTTTGAACTTATAAGACATTTTGGGTAAATGGCATTTCCTGCCTACTCCCTAGGCAAATATTTAAAACAAACAGAAAAATCGAGGTGTTTTGATCTCCCTCGTATATGTAACACCCCACCCCACTTCTCCAAGACCCTGGTTGGCTCTAGAAAAGATCTAACCGGTCTAACACCTATGGACTGTTGTACAATTTGACCCATTTCTCCATGGCTTGGCTCATCTGGTGAAAGGTAAATCGTGGGAAATTATTTGCTAGAGAAACAAATCGCAGCTCCAGGACTACACAGCCCTTCAGGAAAGAGAGAAGGATCTTCCACCCGTCTTCTGACCTAGAGGAACACACCATGCCTCCCACAGCATGGTTTGTTAAATATTAATGAATCTGTGAGCTATAAAGAACCCCTGGGGTGGCTTAATTACTTTTAGAACTGTTTAATTCCTGTGAGTCATCCACTTCATTAATTTTGCCAAGCAATACTTAGTCTGTGTTCGACTTTTCATGGCTCATTTCCAAAATGTTATCATTAAAGGCAACAACAGTGTTTGCAAATCACAGTCTGGAAAATAAAATGCTAAAAGAAACACCAGAAACTTAAAATTACATTCACTTTTCATAACTGTTCCACATCATTCTTTACAGTCTAACCCCCTATAGCTTAAGCCATCTAATTTTTCTTTACTGTGACTTGGTAGACTAACAACTCCCCTCAAAGATGTCCACTTTGCAATCCCCAGAACCATACATGTTCCCTCGCCTGGCCATAAGGACTGTGCAATGTGGTTAAGGAACGTGCACTGTTGAGACTGTACTGGGTCATCTAGGCACAGTCAATGTCAACACAGGGTCCTTGTAAGAGGAACACAGGAAGTTCGTTCAAGTAGAGGAGTAAGCAGAGTGGTGACAGGCGCAGAGGCCAGAATGATTCAAGCACACTCCAAGCCAGACAGCAGCAGCCTCTATCTTCTGGAAGAGCCAAAGACCAGATTCTGCCCTGGAGCCTCTAGAAGGAACCAGACCTTCTGACACTTCCACAGTAACCCTCTACAACCCATTCCAGATATCCAGCCTCCAGAACTGCAAGACAGGTGAGCAATCTGCAGGGTTTTTTAGTCACAAAGCATATGACAGTTTATTATAATATCAACAACAACAAAAACTAAAACAGATACATTTGTGAATTTATGAGAAGTTTGAAACATAATAGTAACCAGCCCATGAAAGACCTTCAGTGTCTACCTCCCTCTGGATTGCTTTTGACCACAGAGTTCAGTGAGCTCCTCACAGGTGTGTGTGGATTCACCCAGCCCCATCAGATTTTACCATCTGTAGTACACAATCAGGATCCTGAGACTGTGAGCAGGCCCTGTGTAAGAAGAAGTCTGCCCCAGGAGATACTCCATTAGGAGGTAGACCAACCAAGAATCAGATCCTCTCCCAGAGAGTTTTGAGTAGAAGATACCAAAAACGCAGTAGAAGGACAAGGACAAGGAAAAGAGAAGGAATATATAAATAAAGAGAACAGGAAGATGTGGGGGGGAACTGAAGGGCAAATAACAATCAGCAGAAAGGGAGCCATGGACACCAGCTTTCTGAGACCAAGTTGTCACATTTCCCTGTGATTCCCAGTAGCAATGAAGGTCCCACACAGAGGAGTCTCAAGTAACTGTTGAATGGAACAACGGTAAACTGCATCCCAGTGCTTCCTGGTGTGTAGCTGCTGAGGATGGTCCCTGTGCTCCTCTGTGTCCCCATGTAGCTTCACGATATGACCTTTCCCTACCTGGGATGACCCCAGCAAGTTCTGTTCTTCACAACCTTAAAGAGCCTCATTATGATTCTGTCTCCCTTGTCTCATCCTTTTAATCCTGTTTTTAAAAATTATAGCAAAGAACTTGAATAGAAATGTTTCAAAGGAAGTTCACAAATGGCCAACTAATTCATTCAAAGATGCTCAGTGTCTTTAGACATTAGGGAAATACAAATCAAAACTACAGTGAGAGGCCACCTCACACTCCCTAGGAAAGCTGTACTCAAAAATGCATTGAAAATGAAGATGTGGGGAAACTGGATGCTCATGGGGATCACTGGTGGTAATGTAAAATGGGCAGCCACCACAGAAGACCAGCTGGTAGTTCCTCAACAAGTTAAACAGAATAGCATATGGCCCAGCAATTCTACTCCTAGTATATGCCCAAAGAATGAAGTAAGAGATGTACCCTAAGGTTCATAGAAGCAATTCACAATGGCCAGAAAGGGGAAACATCCATGAATGGATGAATGGACAAACAGATTTTGGTACATCTACATACACTTATTATTTGCCCATCAAAAGGAATGAAAACATATGTGCTAATATGAACGTACCTAATATGAAAGAAGTCAGTCACAAAAGACCACACATGATTCCATTTGTATGAAATATCCATAAATGGGCAAATTCAAAGCAATAAAAATCAGATCAGTGTTTGCCAGGGGTTAGGGGAAAATAGGGTAGCTAATGGGTGTTAACTAATGGGTACAGAGTTTTCTTTTGGAGTCATGAAAAATGTTCTGGAACTAGATAGTGATGATAATTGCACAATATTATAAATGCACTAAATTCCACTAAATTGTACATTTTGAAATGGTTACAAGGGTGCATTTTATGCTATGTGATTACCACAATAAAAAAGACTATGGGATATATATTTCATGTAACATATTTATTTACTTGTCAAGATATGTATATCTATGCACTAGCATAATAATACATTGAAATCATATGTGTGTGTGTATATATATATATGTATATATATATGGTTTCATATGTGTATATGAATATGTGTATGGTTACTTATACACAAAAATTTAATAACCATTTATGTAATTCTTAATAATATGTCTGTGTCTCTCTCTCTCTCTCTCTCTCTCTCTATATATATATATATATATATATATATATATATATATAAACATACCATAAGTTAAAATTATGTGTATGTGTATGTATATAGGTAAAATACACACAGACACATGTATATGTTTTATATATTCAGGTATAAGTTTTCATAAATTCACCTATGTAATGACCATTTATATAATTTTTATAAATATAAAACCTTGGTTAAAATAAATACTTCAACTTATGATTTTGCTAGCAGACAGTGCAGATACCCTGAATCCTGCTTTAATTCCAAGTGGCTTTGGAACTCAAGTTATACCTTTTCTATCAAAGGTCTAATCTAGGGTATAAAGCACACAGAGGTCTCTCCAGGTCTCTCAGAATCAGACTCAGAACTCCCTTCACACGAGTCTCCATTGTCAACCTGAAACTTAGTTTTGTTTTATAAAATGGGGTAAGTAGCCAATCAGTTCCATGTGTCCTGATTCATCTGATCCTGGACTAGTCTCTGAGTAGGTAAGAAAAGCTATGCAAAAAACTAGGTTCATGAACACATTTCACTTCACAATTTTAATATTATATCACTATAACTTAAAATGAATTCATAGCTTGATAAAGGCCAGTCATTAACAGGTTAATAATGACACCATTAGGGAATCATTTCTTTAGAGACAGTAACTGATGATTTGAAAAAAATATCATTATCAAGCTTTTTTAAAAATTAAATTTCTCAAGTGAAAAAAATGATAGATTGGCCCACTGTTGTTGAAAAACAAAAAAGCACACACTGCATGCATTTCTTATTAAAATATCCCAGAAGTTCTTTTTTCAAATCAGCAGATGGCGCTGCCAACATATTGCTAAAATTGAAAAGCTAGCAAAGGCCATTTTCTTTAATTCCTCTATGAAACATTTGGAATAATTGATTTTTTAAAATTCAAACTTAGAATAAATGTAACTATTCTTGGGATTGTGTATGTATGTAGGTAAAATACACACAGACACATGTATGTTTTATATAGTTACCAAATTCCAAAATTCCAAGAAATTATATTAAATTACTTCATAAAATAGCTTTTAAAACAGGATTAATCCTAACTATATGGATTGGGTATTTTCTTATTCAGCGGCACTGTATTACATCCTAACATTCATTTCTTAATCTTGACAAATTCAAAGGGTTTTATTCCCCTTTGAAAGGAGAAAAAGACCTAGGCAGGTTGTATTCCTTGCCCAAATCACACATCTCTGTAAGGAGGAGATCTAGCCTTCAAAACAAGGTCTGACTCCCTCCACCCCTCACATCCTGAATCACAGAACCCCACGTCACACATAATGTCATAGTATTCGGTATTCTCAGTGTTTCAGAAGACGCATTTCGAAGAAAGATGTACTAGACATTTGTTAAAGATACACTCTAGTCACTGAAGGCAGATGACCCTAATTCACATAATTGAAAAAGCTAATTCCATTTAACTCCTAAGTATCATTTGTTCAGAATTCAGTCAAAGACTAAAACAAATTTGACTTTATTTCTCTGTGGGGAAAGTTGAGAAGGAAAGGTGATATCCCGCTGAGTCAAATCACGTAGGGCAAAGAACTTGAACAACCTTCAGAATGAAAGACAACCCAAAGCACAGAAATGATACAAATACCATTCCTTTGTGGAGGTAGGAGGTAAGTAAGCTAAACTAACAAGACAGTCTGCCCAGAAGCAAAGAAGGAAGAAAGTAAGTATGTTGTTTGCATATCTGAAATTTGACATTTTCATGAACAGATATTTATCTGAACTCTTAAGGAAAAAAATAAGTAGCTTGCGTGTCTGAGTAAAAAGGTTCGGATATGTAACATAAAATTGGGGGGAAGGGGAAGTATGTCAGACACAAGAACAAGCACTCTAAATCCTTATGACAGACAAATCCTATGCAATGATTTATAAATATTATCTTGTTTTCTAAAAAATAAACATAGTATAAGAGTTTTACCTTCTCTCTAAAAAACTGTTAATCATCTCTGAAGTAAAGGTAAATTGAGGGCTCATCGGAACCCAGCATTCCATATTTCCATTGTCATTTAGTGCTACCACTTTTCAAGAAAGAAGGAATAGTTTAAGCACATAAAGATTATTTTAATAAACTGAACAAGATTTTATTCCCAGATACTCAGGATGAACCTTTGTGAGCTGGGCTGGATCAACCATACTATGCATACAAATTCCTTCACCTGTGACCACACCTGAGCATTAGCCCTTGACATTTTACCTTTTCAACAGCATGTTAGGATAGAATCAAGATGAGAAAAGCCTCTCTCAGACTTTCCCAGGACAGGGAGGCCTTCCTTCATAGCGGACCTCACAGATCACAGGAGAGGGAGCAGGAAGACAAGGGCAACCCCAAGAGGCCCTTTAGTTAGCTGCTAAGCAAGGCAGGCACCTGTAAGGGCAAACTCCTACACTTATGGGGAGAAAACTACCATGTCTGTAAATGACTGTTCTTTTTGTTCCAGCTAAAACTCTTTGGAAAAACTTAGGAGGAACCAGTCAAGGTCACTGATATACTTGAATCCATTCCTTTGGGCAACCTGGAGTAAACTCAGCTTTTTATAAATCTGAACTGAGCATGCCCAGAAGCACTCATGTCTGCCATCTTGCCTTTTTGAACATGTGCTCTAGGTCCTGAACTAAGTTCATCCAGAAATGTGTTTATCATCTTTCCTTTTTGAACTATGACCTCAACCTGAGCATTTGCAGAAATGTACACCTTAAAATGTGCATGCTCAGAAACGTGCCCAGTTCTTAATGTGCTTTCCTATATGAATATGTATAGGCTCCCTGAATAAAATCCCCATGTTTCCTTTCTTATGTGGGGAACACTGCTCTGGAAATAACCCCAGTGCTCTCCTTACCTACTGCAGTAAACAAACCTCCCTCCACTCTTCTATTTCCTGGTTATTCTTTTTAGCTTTGCACACCAAGATGTAAGGCCATTGTGTTCAGTTACCCTGGCACACACACAAAAAAACATAGCTTCTAATTTATCCCTCCCTCACACTGCCCTCCCCACCCTCAGCACCACAGTTCATCACTTTCTTCCTTTTGATGCTATTTCTAGTATGTTGACTAAGCACAACTTACGTTATATTCAAAATATAACTTTTGTCATCCTTTAAAATGTATTAATTGGGGGCTGGGGATATAGCTCAGCTGGTAGAGTGGTTGCCTTGCATGCACAAAGCCCTGGGTTCAATCCCCAGCACCACACACACACACACACACACACACAAAGTATTAATTGGGAGTAACACTTTCTTGCCCCTGGACAAACAAGTCCCATGTTTTCCTGTAGTTCTACATATGTTGGCAGTTTCAGACAGATTAATTTTCAAAATTATCACTTTCAAAATTCTTACTTTGATTAAACATGAAAATTTTATCCTAGGGAAGGGAGGGAGAATGGAAATAGGAAAGATATGACATTAATTAGACATAAGTTTCCTATGTTCATGTATGAATACACCACAGTGTAACTCTACATCATGTACCATTGCAAGAATGGGGTCCTAATTAGAATAAGTTATATTCCATATATGTATAACATGTCAAAATATCTCTACTGTCATGTATATCTAAAAAGAATAAAAAAGTAAAATTAAAAAACAAAAAAATTTATCCTTATCCCTAGCTCAGGCTGGCTGAAGACCAAGCCAACAATGGGGAAAGAGGTACAAATAAGTTCTTTGAACTCTCCCTCTGGAGATTTCCTCCCTCCTGTCTCCTGCTTCTGAGTCAGTTACTCCCTCCTGAGTCAGATGCACTTTCGGATGTGAGATGAGACAGAGCAGAGCATGGAAAGTGGATTAAAAAAAAAAATACCTTGCCTGAAATGATATTAATGATATTAATGCAGCAGAAGTTAGGATCTGGCTGAAATTAGGGCTGAGTCTGTTTGAGGGAAACCTTTGTAGACTTTTCAGAGAAGCCCATCATTTGGACATCTCTCCTACAACCCCCTTGACTCAGCAGATGCTTATTCATGCTGAGTGGCCATTTGTAAAAAAAAAAAAAAAAAAAAATGATGGGGAGGTGATGTGGATTGAACTCTGGTCTTGCATGTGCTGAGCATACATTCAACCACTCATACCTCCAGCCCCTGTAACTCTTTCCTTGACCCATAAGTACTGGGCCACTTCTCCTAGCATGCTGCTTCTGCCCTTTTGGAAGCACCCAGAAGAATACAAATGTCCCTCCTGTAGGACAGATCCATGGTGACCCTGGCCTACCCAGTTCTCCCTTTCACACAAGTAGTTCTCAGAATAACTGTATATTGTACTGAGAATGCATTATCCTGAGAAAAGGAAGGGCTGGCCGGATTAGCTCCAGCGATGTTTGCATTCCTGCTAGAACATGATATTCTGCAACACTTAAGCTCAGTGACCATGTAGCACCCAAGGTATAAAATCAAGGACAAAGCATTTTCAGAGTCCCTCAGAGCAATACAATGTGAGACACACATAAGACACCATCAGCTCTGTGCATATTTCCTGATTCATGGCCCTCCATGGATCCTTGACTATGTGTTCTTATTGTGTAAGTAATAAATTTGCTTTGCCTGACTTGTGCTGTCTCATAAACTTATGGAAGTAGTAGTGTACTTTTGTACCTGCCGTTGGACCACATTGAGACCACAGGCAACCATGCATCGCTTGCCTCTAGGGTAAACAACTTTCTTGACTTCATCAGAAGCACAGAGAGCCTATATAAATAATTTATTATGAAGATACTAGGACTCAAGAGCCATAGAGGTGGGTCTGAATGGTTTTGTAGCCATAATGTATACATATATTACATCACAGATTTTAACACTGCCGATAAAGCTTTAACTAGTTCTATTTACTCATAGTAAATACTCCTGGTCTCTGGGAAATTGGTGGGGTAGCATAATGAAGACTGAAACCACTGGAACTTACAGACTCATGGTTTTTACTAACTTCATGACACACACCAGCACCATGGAATAGTAGAGGGGGCATCTTCATTTTCGCTCATGTAATATTTGCCAAAGTTAACATAGGCTAAACCCTTCTCTGCCTTAGAGTAACTTCCACAAATTTCCTTCCCCCAATAATTATCCCCAAACAATCAAAATCTTAAAATTGGAACTCTGAAAATTACTGTACCTCAGGAGTATCTTCAGGTGACCATGGAGTGCCAACTATGCTACAGTACAAAGCTAAAGTCAATAAGCACTTGCAAGTAGCCAAGTGAGTCCAGGCACACACGAGATCTCTGTGATGGAGACACTGCTCAGAGTCAGAGGCTCCTCCCTGGCATCTATGATCAGCAGAGGCTGGGATCAGGGAGACTTGTTTGCACAGGTGTGGGAGAGAGAACCGGCAGCTCTTATATCTGTATTCACCATCGCTGCTCCAGACGCACAGCACTGGGTCAACTATACACAATGGCAGAAAATCTTTTTTATTTGAGGAAAAAACATTAGGAAGACAAATAGAAGAGATAAAGGAAAAACCCTACATTGTTGCTGTTTGCCATTTTTGTAACAAGTGTTAGTCCTCTATCTGCAAACTTAAATTAACATGGATTCAGAGAATTCTCCTATCCAGAAGTAAACAGTACTACTCTAATTTTGTATTCGCCCTATCTGAGAAAATAATTTTATTGCTGGGTCTTTTGAGAAATTGGCATCTGAAATATATCAGTTTTCTTTTAAATTCAGCATTTCTAGTAGTGATATCACTAAGCCTTAATCCCAAATTTCTTTCTGTGTATTCAATAACCACTCAGTATATTGAAAATTTTTTCTTTCTTTCCAATAACACTCTGATTCTTATATTTCAACTTGTATACAATTGCCAAAGGATTCTATTGAGAAACCCAGTGTCAATACCATGGGAGCAATTATCCCTGTAGGAGGAAACTCTCCAAAAAAAAAAAAAAAAAAGAGTTAATGGCTTGGGGCTGGGGTTGTAGCTCAGTGGTAAAGTGCTTGCATGTGTGAGGCACTGGGTTCAATTCTCAGCACCACATATAAATAAGTAAAATAAAGGTCCATTGACAAATAAAAATTATTAAAAAAAAAAAAGAGTTAATGACCTGAGGACTCAACATGGTTCCTTTCAAGCCTCTTCTGTTATGGGCCAATGAGAATCATATTATCCTTTGCAATGTGCTCCTCCTCAAAGATTCCCCTTTCCTCAGCTCTCAGTTCTGGCGTTGATAACTTGCCACATCATGGCTATAAAAACACTTTAATGGGCTTCTTATTTATGCAACAGCACAGGTGAGCTTTACCTCTGAGATGCTAGCATTCATTTCCTTGTTCTTTTAGTTGATTCAAGTTAGTTTTAAAACACGTCAACTTGCTTCTTGTCCTGTACTAACCCCATTTATACATCTGAGTCCTCTTTGCTTTTTCCCCACAGTGGCTCTTTCAATTATTACCCTTAGGTTTACAATGGGTCAAGTTTTTCTTCCATCTCCATTCAATATGATATTTGGCTCTCAGTCTTCATCTCTGTTGATAAGCTTCATTATCCATTAGTGGCTGGCTTATATTCTGAGTCCCAGAAATGAAAACCATGACCAAGATTTCATTGATGTCCACTGAAGATTCCTGATCAGAAGTGGAATCCTTGCATACCACGTAATCAAATCATTTGGGTCACCACAACTCAGTCGTTTTTCTTCTCTCTTTGGATACACTTAGCAATTCCAGAAGACAGAGAATATCCAAGATAAGTACCACAGCTAAATTCATACCATGTGGAGGAGTGGGGAAAATTAGGCATTTCTTCTTTCTTTGATTGCCTCTGGTAAGTGTACATTAATCATGGCTGCATAAGGGAAACTAAAGCTGAAGAAGAAACACAACAGTCCAGGTGATCAAATCCTGCACCACCCACCACCACTACACCATTGATCCAAAAACCAAAGAGTTACATGTTGAAGTGCTGCCTATTTTGAGATGAGCCTTGTTGTCCCCTAAATAATTAACTAGCACCATCTTTGCACTAATGAGAAGCAGAGATCAAGACATCCTAAAGCCAAACTTCTTTTTCTGTAGAAAACTTTAACCTAAAGATTAGTCCAGGTTGCACTGACAGCCCCCAGCTCTTAAGATAATTGGAGGTGGTATGAACAGCAGGGGCTCCTGTTTTTGCCACAGTGCTAATCTTTATGAGGGATTTTGCTTGTCAAATATTTGGATCTTGCCCATACTAACTATAACCTGTTAAACTATGATAAAATTTACCCAAGTCTCCCTTTTGGAAAAAGTTAAACAGAGTCAAGTAATACTAAAGCTTTGGCCAACCTGCTACCACCGTAGGCTAAAGATTCACAAAGTGGACACTCTGGAAAATGCACATTTTCATTTTTAAAAGGCATTGAAGGGTCTGGGGTTGTGACTCAGTGGAAGAGCACTTGCCTAGCATGTGTGAGGCACTAGGTTCGATCCTCAGCATCACATAAAATAAAGTTTTTAAAAAGAATATTGAAAAATTAATAAATAAAATAATAACAAAAGGCATCAAATCCTGGCATAGTGGTATATGCCTGAAATCGCTCAGGATGCTGAGGCTGGAGGATCACGAGTTCAAAGCCAGGTTCAGCAACTTAGGGAAGCCCCAAGCAACTTAGCAAAACCCTGTCTCTAAATAAAATATTTAAAAAGAGGGCTGGGAAATAGAGAAATATAAATTAAAATCACACTGAGATTTAATCTCATTCTACTCAGAATGGCAATTACCAAGCACAATGGCAATTGTCTTGCCTGCGGCCTGCGCTGAGGAGATCAGGTGGGTTCAAAAGAGCTGGCTGCAATATTAAGCTAAGAAATCATGCATGTTTTCATGTTGAGGGGAGGATGGCTCCGCAACCTTATGGGTCAGCTTCCACTGCAAAGAGAGCATGCACCCGGAATGTCTTTATTTTTCCAGGGAGGACACATAAAGGAGATTCGATGGAATGTTCTTCACCAAATGAGGCAGGGGATAAGGATTCAAAGGGGGATTGTCCAATCCCATTGAGTAAAGCCCAAGCCCAGGGCTAAAGCAAACTTCTTTGCGGAGTGACGGTGGAGGCCACTTGTTTCGCATAGCGCGTGGCATGCAATGCCAGACCAAACAGCCCTTTTATTCAAGGCTGAGAGAAGATTCTCAGCTCATGGGCAGGGTGGCCTCCCCAAACACAAGTGACAATAAATGTTGGCAAGGATGTGGGGTGAAAAGTACACTTGTACATTGCTGGTGGGACTGCAAATTGGAACCATTCTGGAAAGCAGTATGGAGATTCCTCAGAAAACTAGGAATGGAACCACCAGCACACTATAGTGACACAGCCACATCAATGTTAATAGCAGCTGAATTCACAATAACTAAGTTATGAACCCGCCTAGGTGCCCTTCAATAGATAAATGGATTTAAAAAAATGTGGTGTATATATACAATGGATTATCACTCAGCCAAAAAGAAGAATGAAATTATGGCATTTGCCAGAAATGAATGGAACTGGAGACTATCATGTTAGATGAAATAAGCCAATCCTAAAAAAACAAAGGCTGAATGTTCTCTCTGATACACAGATACTGTCTCACTATAGGCAGGTGGGATGGGGCGGAGTTGATTTACCAGGTTATATGGGTGGGAGGAGGGGACAGGGATGGGAATGGGAAAGACAGTAGAAAGAATCAGGCACAACTTCCCTAAATTCATATATGAATACACGACCAGTGTAACTCCACATCACGTACAACTACAAAAATGGGAAGTTATACTCTGTGTTTTGTATGATATGTTAAAATACATTTTACTGTCATGTATTACTAAAAAGAACAAGTAAAAAAAATTTTAAAGGGGAATGAGAATGTGGCTCAGTGGTTAAGCACTCCTGGTTCAATCCCTGGCACACACACACACACACACACACACACACACACACACACAAAAGCATTGAAGTCCATCTCTGGGTCAGTACTGAACGGCTCTGGCATTTTGGCATCTGTTCTAGGAAAGTCTTAGCAAACAATGTCTTTGACCTTCAAACCTGCACCCATGCCTTAGCCATTTAAATGCTTCTTCTATCAAGAAGAGTCAATGGAAACAGACCAAGGAAAAACGGAATAAGAGAAAAAAGAGCTAAGCCAGCACCACAATCATCCTGGAGAAAGCTCCTCAGGAAAGAACTTGGACTGTTTTACCACATATGCTCATGTAAACACCAGGAGAGCAGCAACCAAACAGAACATATCATGAAGAAATGAGAGCTTTTCATCTCCATTGATTCACAAACATCTCCATTTCTTTAGTCCAATAGCCCATAATAACTTTACCCTTGAACCAAATTATAATTTCACCTGCCAGAGATAGAACAAGTAAAGGAGCATTTTAAAATTAGAAGATAGGGGTCAGAGTTCATACAAACCAGAGGGATCTGAATTTATACAGAACACTGGAAAGGAGGGTAGGTAGACTGTAATCATAAAAAAGTAATTCAATCTTTGATTTGTTTTCACAATTGCATCCAGCCACGCCAAAGAGATTTAGTAAATGCATTATAAAGCACCCATGATAATTTTTATTTTCTAAAATTTTAGTCATATATAGAAAAAAATGTATATATTAGGAAAAAGACCCAGAACAATTTTATAAAGTAACCGTGACCTGAATAACCCTGTAGGAAAAGATTATGGCAGTAACGCTTGACCAAAAAAAAAAAAAAAAAAAGAACTGGTCTTATAATATGCCATGAATTTCAGTTATAAAAATAAAGATACTCTTTTTTTATATCTAAGAAGACACCCACAGGCTTATATCTGTGGAGAAAGTAATCATTACATAATAGTTTTCATCACAATTCTTGATATCTACTCGAAAATTTTAAACATAGAACATATAACAAGTTGTTAGAGGGAACAAAAGAAGTGATTGGAAGTATGTGTAAGCTGAGTTCAGTATAAATAGCAAGTAAGTAACCTGGGAGACATGTTAGCATAAAATAAATGAGGTAATAAGCAGCACCTATGTGTATTTTTTACATAGATTTCAGAAATCAAGGGGGAAAATACCCAAGTGCATTACTCATGGAAATAGAAAGATTAAGTAAACATATTAACTATCTATCAGGTACAGATTTCTACTCTTCTGTATAAAGCAAATGTTACAATACTGGACAACAAGTGTCCAAAATATTAAAATAACTATTTTCATGCATTGCACAAACAAGCAGTTGAGAAGACAGTGCCTCACAGAGGGGAAATGATGATGTGGATCCTGCAGTAACCCCAGATTTTTGCTTGGATGTCATTTCTAGAACAGCATAAGGAAGGGTAACAATAACAGTTAAGGAGAAAAGTGTCCAAGGTCAAGGGGGCCATGAGTGTTAGAATTTGTGGAAGTTATACAAAGAAAGAGTTATGTAGAGAAAGAGCTTCAGAAATACACAGGGAGGTTGCCTTAAGTCTTTGGCTGAATGTCAACTTAAAAATGCATACATTGGCATTTTAGGAGATTATTCATGATTTTTTTAAAAACTATCAGGAAAATAGTAATAAATTAGTAATGCCTCAAGCTGATGAAAATTCATCTATGGAAAACTTTTGGTTATTATCATTCTTAATTATGAAAGATTGAATGATTTACCCTAAAATGGAGAGCAAGGTAAACATCTCTGCTTTCAACACTTCAAAATTCCACTGGAGACACAATAAGAAAAAAAAAGTGAAAAACAGAAGCTGGTAAGGTAAAACTATCTCGATTGATAAGGTCATAAAAACGTATGACAGGAAATCCCAAAGTAATTACAAAAAAAGCTACTAAAACTAATAAGTAAATTTAACAAGGTCACAGGATATAAGAAAAATATGTAAAATCAACCTAATTAGAAAATGCATGTAATTAGGAAATGAACTGTGTAAGAGAAAACTATTTACAATGACATTTATAAATACGAAATAACTCAGGACAAGTTTAACAAAATATATGCAAGATCTGTATACTAAAACATCCTTCAAAAAAATTAAGGAATAACTAAAGAAATGACAGGTATAATGTTGGTGGCTTAGAAGACTCAATTTTTTAATTCTTCCCAAATTAATCAGTAGATTCAGTAGATACTCAAAGTCCCCAGTCTTTGCGTGTGAATGTGTACATGTATGGAAATAAACAAACTGGGTCTGATATTAATATGAAATGGCAAATGACCTGGAAGAGCCAAAATAAGTTTAAAAAGAAAGACTACTTACTCTGTTCTATTTCAACATGCCGCAGTCTGGCTGCAGCAAAATAACTGGGGGGTGACGAACAACTTGTGTACATTGATACAGCAGGAGTGGGAGCCGTTTATTGTAGGACCGGAGGGGTATATATACATTACACACAGCTTATCTTAATTAACATAAACTAGATACAGCAGTCAACCAATAAGGAATCTCCACACTTAATGGCTCGCTGGCGTTACTTCACAAACCACTCCCTCTGCAAAATGCCAGGCGCCATCTTGACTTGTTTACAGACTCTAAGATCAACATTTAATATACAGCAAAAATCAAGAGTGTGGCACTGGCATAAATATAAACATATAGATCAATGGAATAACACAGAGGTGTCCAGAGACAGACCCACATGTGAACAATCAATAAATTTGTGACAAATGCACCAAGGTAATTCAGGGGAGAAAGTATGTTTTTTGTAACACAGTGTCAGAAAAACTACATGGCCACAAAATGAACATCAATTCCTCACCCCCAAAACACTTGAAAATTAGATTATGCAAAATTATCTAAAAGTAGACTATGGACATCAACATGAAAACTAAAACTACATAATTTCTAGAAGCATAGGAAAAATGTGTTTGGGGGGGCGCGTACTGGAGATTACACTCAGGAACACTCATCCACTGAGCCACATATCCAGTCCTATTTTGTATTTTATTTAGAAACACAGTCTCACTGAGTTGCTTAGTGCCTCGCTGTTGCTGAGGCTGGCTTTGAACTCGTGATCCTCCTGCCTCAGCCTCCCAAGCTGCTGGGATTACAGACATGCAGCACCGCACCCAGCAGGAAAGATGTTTTTACAATTTGAAGTAAGCAGTGATTTCTTAGAACACACACACAAAAAAAAAAAAAAAAAACACAAGCAAAAAAAATTAAATGATATATTAGACTTCATAAAAATTAAAATTTCTGCTCTAAGACGTAGTAAGGAAAATGAAAATGAAAAAGCAGGCTACACGGAGCAGGGGAGATAAATTCCCTTTGACAGAGAGGCTGTCTCCAGAATACAAAATTACTCTGAACAACAGAGAAATAAAAATAAAACAATCTAATTTTTAAATATAGGAAAAACGTTTAATAGACTTTACACCATTGTATATGAATGATCTCTGAGTAAATGAAAAGATACTCATCATTAGTCATTAGAGAAATGCAAATTAAAACTATACAGAGACAGGACTCCTTATCCATGGAATGCCTAAAGTAAAAAGATTGACATACCAAGTACTGGCCAGTATATGGAGCAACTGATGGCAATCTACATTAGCACAACCTTTTTGGAAAACAGTTGAGTAGATTCTTGCTAAACACACAATTAACATGTGACTCTGCAATTCCATTTGTAGGTATGTCCTGAAGAGAAATGAAATGTATCCATACAGAGTCTTGTACTTACATATATGCCTGACAGCTTTATCCACAATAGCCAAAGCTAGTAGCAGATGAAACGCTCAACAATAGGGGGAGGGGATGCTATATTTATATTATGGGATAGTACTTGTCAACAAGAAAGAAACGATGCTATGTGCAATACTATAAATAAATTACAAAGACACTGTGGTTAGCAAAAGAAGCTAAATATTAAAGACTGCATCCTATATCATTTTATTTAGAAGTGACAGGATTAATCTATAGAGACAGAAAATTGGGTAGTGTTTGGTCTTGAGGATGAGAGATGGACGGCACAGTGGCACAAGGGAATTTTGGCAATGGATGGAAACATTCTATTTATTATGGTGTTAGTGGCTAAGTGGTTCTTTACAGCATTCAAATAAAATAACAATGAAAATAAAAATTGTTTTCCTAGATTCAAATTATTCTACTTCTGGTAATATCCTCCTTAAATCAGTCATCCATGAGTGATACTCATTTTGGCTCATGTTTTTTGACCCATGAGTATAAAAACAATTTCTATTTGGCAATAGTTACTGGTCAGATGTTTTGCCCTGTGTCTCTCACTTAGAATTTGGGTGCTCACTTTTCCCACTGCAACTTTAGAACATAAGCCTCCACTAGAGGGGAGACTATTAGAAAGGGGCAGGACACTTAGATATCATGTAGCACATGGATAATATGTCCTTCCTCCCTATTGCACTCCTTCCATGTCATGTTAACCCTTCCCTTCCCATTCCCCTTGCTTCTCACTGGGGGTTTGAGTGTTACTGTTTTGCTTTGTTTAATAATGGGGATTTAACCCAGGGGCACTCTACCACTGAGTTACATGCCCAATCTTTTTTTTTTTCCCCCTCACTGAAATGCTGGTCTCAAACTTGTCATACTTCCCTGTAATCCCAGTGACTCACTGTTTCAGTACAATAAACCATGTAATTTTAGTATCGTAATTTGATCTATGAGACATAAAATTCTGAGCTCTGAAATAGTTTGCTGGTAACATGCTTAGAAGTTACCCCGGCATTAAGGTATTTCTCATTATGACAAAAGTACAACCTATCTACACTGTGAAATCCACAGATGTTCAATGAGAACAACCTTAAGAATTGGAATTGCCAAGACACTGAAACAAAAACTGCACATGCACCAATGAAACATGGAGGGAAACCCTAAACGAAAATAGGTAAACCATGAGAAGTGGTAGAATTAGAAGCTAGTAATTTCTCACCCCAGTGAAAAAGTACAGTTCTTTATGATATCAATAAAGACCTGATGCTGCTTAAGACAAGGTGCCTGGGCTGGGGATGTGGCTCAAGCGGTATCGCGCTCGCCTGGCATGCGTGCGGCCCAGGTTTGATCCTCAGCACCACATACAAACAAAGATGTTGTGTCCGCCAAAAACTAAGAAATAAATATTTTTAAAAAAAGACAAGGTGCCTAATCATGAGGGCAAGCATTAATTCTTAAAGTTGTAGTACTGAAAAATATGTTTGTCTCTTTTTAATAGTATAACACATGTGTACTTTTGCCAGTGAACTTCTGGCACAATTATTGATACAGCTTCGCGGAGGCAGGTTAAAACATGTATGTGTTATTACCCTTTAGCAGCTCTAAAGCATGCAACAATTAACATAACCCAGATCATTTAGCTGTAAGTTTGGCTTTGAATGAACAAATAATGACACAGGTGTCCAGAAGAACAACTTCAGTAGTTACAGATTCAAAACATTACTAGAATCACTGGACTAAGGCATAGATCCATTTCTTTTCAATAAGGACAATCAACAGAAAAACAAAAACATGAACATCAACCAAGTGTCAAATGAGAGTTGGACAACTATGGTGCCTTCATAATCTGAGCCTTGCAAACAAGTAGCCTGAAAACGGCCTGACCTCCAGGCCATTACAATTTAGTCACTCCCCTCCAACTTGTCTATGTGAAACAGTGTGCATATAATACAAGCTGGCAGATTAGTTATCAGGTGGGGCAAAGGAAAATAATTAGTGCTCAAGATACTTTAAAACAACCAGCACTTATCATCAGTATTGAGAACCTCACTGCCATCCCCAATACTATTATATTTCCTGGGATCCCCAGGTAACATGTTAGATACTAACCTGTCTTTCTGAAACTTTGAAGAGGTATTAGCCTCTTGATACCAATTAGAATCATGGAAGAAGATAAAATAATTCCTCCACTAAGCTTGAAGAAGAAAGATGTTATAGAAATGCACAGATTAATGTTTCTCTATTATTTTCAGTCTCTCTTCCCCACCTCACATACCATCTTCTCATCAGTAAAGCCATTCCTATGCAAAAATTAGCAGTAGGGACCACTATCAAAAGGGTAAAATGAATAAACTTTGAACCATACTTGGAGTCTAGACCAGAAATCTTGTGGGCCCTTGATAAATCAAATTATATACACACAAGGCTGATATTCAACTATCAGGTCTGGTACAGTCATCCTAGTTCTTCATATGTTGGATCACTTTCCCCTTAAATTGATAAACAGGTGATACAGCAATTGCCCCCTATTATGCTCCCTTCTGACACACACAGAGACACAGACACAGGGAGCTTCTCCTTTCCCCCTGGAAGACCTAACCACCTCTAGATTTGATTCACTGTACCTATGCCAGATCAAGTATGAAATATTTTGAATTTATTTCAAAAGTGTGTGCCAATCTATACACTTGGAAAGACAAATTGAGTACAACATACCTCGGGAGGATGGACTTCTCAGTTCATTGCTTTACCTAACAATAAAAGGAAACTTTATATGCTTCACTTCCTGCCAATTGTTTGTGGATATTCTTCTTAAACAAATAAATGTGGAAGCACCTGGTAACTACACTTAACACACAAACACTAAAGACTTGGTCTGGGGAGAGTTCCAAGTATGAAATAAATATTTAAGGTTATTAAATCTTGATTCTTTATCAAGCAAAAGAACTTTTGGAAAACCTGATAATTACATAAAGAAAATTTTTAGGGGCTCAGGGTATAGCACAGTGGCAGAGCACTTGCCTAGCATGTCCTGGCTTCCAGGCCATTACAATTTATTATTCCCAGCACAATCCCAGTACCTTATGGACTTAAAGCTTAAACTTTAAGCTCATTAGAAGAACAAGACTCTCAGCGATCTAGTCTTGTGAAATCCTCACTGGTAACCTATTAGGATTATTCTGCTTTGAAAATCCTTGGGCCTTCTATCATTGTATCATCTATTGGTGTGTGTGGGGTGGGGCGGGGGGTTGCAAGACAAACAAAGTGGTTAGGAGTTGTTCCTAAACAATGTTTCAGGAAAACAGATGCAGTTGCCATATATAAAGGTGCTCCTCCTTCTCCCTGGCAATGTGGATATGCAAATCATATCATCTCAGGCTCTTATCCAGGTGCTCTGTACCACAATTTATTTATTTTGGTGGGGGGGGGGGCGGTGCTGGGGATTGAACCCAGGGCCAAGCATTCTACCAACTGAGCTATGTACCCAGCCCTCTGTACCACAATTTTAACAACTTTTCTCCTCACTTCACTGCCCATTTGCTCTGCTTTCCTTTGACTGTACTGACATCTAACGTCAGAATCAGAGATCATCTTCAGCTGAGCCCTTGTCAAGTTTCTAAAATAACTGGGTTCCTCCGGCCATAAATCCAGCCTCTTTGCAGACAGACATTCACTAGGAGAAATGATTGGGCCAACAAAAACAAACAAAACTGAGTCAGACTTACTTAAATTTTAAATGGAATTAGTAGTTGAAACATTATAAATTTTCCAAAACTGGGTGCCAGCTGTGGGTGGTGGTATATGTCTTTCATCCCATCTCCTTAGGAGGCTGAAGCAGGAGAATCATAAGTTCAAGGTCAGCATAGGATACTTGGTGAGACCCTGTTTCAACTTAGAAATTTTTTAAGGACTTGGAATGTAGTTGATTGGTAAAGCACCATGAGTTCAATCCCTAGTGGCGGGGCTGGGTGGGGTGGGGACCTGTCTGCCTCTCATCTTGAGGTAAGTGTTGTCATTACAAAAATCATACAGTTTGGAAAAATACCTAATATTATATTAGTTTATCCTGTTGCTAAAATAATTTTCTTATTTAGTTCTTGGGCTTAGTGTGTTTAGTTGAATAAGAGTTCTATAATAAATAATAGGAGCAAACAATTATTATGAATTCATCAACCATCATTCCTTAATTCCTTTATTTTTCTCTTCCAAAGAAGAGAGCAACTGACTTTCCTATTATGTGTTTTATCTTCAATAACTACAAGAAAGCTTGCTCCAGAGGAGGCACATCTGTCTGGGAAGGTACTATCTGCTTTCAATTACTCTTCATGTTCTTTCCTGCATAATCATTTTAACAATTCAAGAATATTATCATTTCTATTTATGTTAGTAACTTGTCTGGGGACACAGTGACTGACTGCTGATCAGGATCTGGACTCAGACATCCTTAGCCCTGGAACAGAACAATGGGAGACTAGATGCAGAGGGCAAGTAGCACCACAATCCCTGCTCCTCACGTAACTCTTAGAATAAGCCGTCATGACAACCGTGAAGGCCATGGTGAAAGTTCAGCGACAGCATCCTGAAAGGAGGGATTAAAATCAGTGGTCACCCAGGAGGGATGCAGTTTCCTTCCACGTTCTTGCTTTTCTTCCACACAGCACTGCAGAAGCAGTTCCCCATCAAAGCTCACCTTCCCTAGAAACCCACCACCAACTGCTGCGGAAACTGCCTTCCAGAGTGGAAAGAACACAAAATTCAGATTCAAAATATCTAAAGTTGAAACCAGGCTCTTCTACTTATGGCGAGCTTGGGCAAGTCACTCAACCCATTTTAGGCTTAATTTAAAGTGGAGTTAATGGTAGCTTTCAATACAAGATGGATATCTAAGTCTGTAGTCTTCTAAATTCTCCTTTGAATATATTCGGAGGGGAGATCATACCTTCCTGGAAATGAGAGAAAAGTCTACTTAGCAAAACTGAAAATTCATGAAAGCTGAGTATAGGCAAGATCAAAGTGAGAAAGGACTGATAGGCCCATAATCTAATACATATTAAAGAAAGCCTATGGGGCTAAGCCATCTAATGGTGTATGGGGGAAATTTTCAATTCTGCTGGAGATTCCAAGAAGTTCATAAGACCTAGAGTATTCATGGTGTGGAAGCCACCCATAGTGTAAACCTGGCAAATATGCTGGCTTTGGAAAACTGAGGTCAGTCAGCTAATAGCTGTAGGCATCCCTTACAAAGGGATCCTAGCACACATACATTAAAAAAAGATTTATAGTCAAACAGAGGACAATTTGAAAATGGAAAAGTATGATGATCACTGGCATTTTTACTGGAGTGGAAGTAATTAAGAATAAACTGAATGCTATAGAAATCAAATCAGTTGGTTATAAAACAAACTTGGGAAATTCATGACACTGAGGAAGAGGTTGAAAAGATGAAAATTATAAAAGATCCACAGAAAACCATGACAGATTTCCAATATACACAGAACCAGTTTTCCAGAAAAAGACTGAACAGAATGAAAATCAATAACAGCTAGATAAGGGAGAAAAAGCACTAATAGGAACTAGGTGTTTTTAATCTTTCAGGCTTTTTTTAAAAAACATTTTTTTTAAAGTATAGGTAGACACAATATCTTTATTTCAATGTGGTGCTGAGGATCGAACCCAGTGCCTCATGCATACAGGACAAACACTCTTCCTCTGAGCCACAATCCCAGTCCTAATCTTTCAGCCTTTTTAAAGTATATTGACTTTGATTTTCTTAACCACCCCCATGATATCAAATTGGCTGTGACATTTCCATGACCATATCCAAAGGATAAAGGGACCATTTTCTTTACACTTCTTGATTTTTATTGAGAAAAAAAAAACTTTCCTTGAATTTACCCTTGTATTTCATAGGCAAAAATTACACTACAGTGTTTATGGATAAACAGTTTTTCAGGAAGGGAAGCACCATGATTGGGTTAAAATAAAACAGACCAGGGGTTCTCAACTTCAGCACTTCTGGCATTCCAAGTCTTTGTTGTGAGGAGCTATACTGTGCATTATAAGGAGTTTAAACTGCTCCATCCCCAAGTGTAGCAATCAAAAATCTCCCCTGACATTGCATTTGGTTGTATGAAATGGAAGATCAACTGGAGGAACTATGTCCTCCTTCACTACTACTCTGTTCAGATTTTTGAAGCTATCAAAATAAAAATGATTCCCTATACAAAAATTTTGACTTTTTATTCTTTTAATGAATGCACTCAATGCAATAAATTTTCCTCTTAGTATTGCCTTCATAGTGTCCCAGAGATTTTGATATGTTCTATCAGTGTTCTCATTTACCTCTAAGAATTTTTTTTAATTTCATCCTTGATTTCTTCTACTATCTATTCATCATTCAGTTGTGTATTGTTTAGTCTCCATGCTACAGGATCTTCTATTTTTTATTTTATCATTGATTTCTACTTTAATTCCATTGTGGACTGATAGAATGCAGGGTATTATCTCTGTTTTTTTTTTTTGTTGTTGTTGTTGTTGTTGTTTTTTTGTTTTTTATCTACTAAGAGTTGCTTTGTGGCATAAGATATGGTCTATTTTAGAGAAGGAGCCATGTGCTGCTGAGAAGAAAGTATATTTGTTCATTGATGGATGAAATATTCTATGTATGTCTAAGTCTAAATTATTGATTGTATTACTTAGTTCTATAGTTTCCTTATTTTGTTTTTGTTTGGAAGACCTGTCCAGTAGTGAGAGAGGTGAAAGTTTATTGCATTGAGTGCATTAAAAGAATAAAAACGTCAACAAATAAGTGACCTAACACTACATCTCAAAACCCAAGAAAAAGGACAAATCAACACCAAAAACACGTAATAATTAAAATCAAAGCTGAAATTAATGAAATTGAGACAAATGAAACAATTGAAAAAACTGACAAAACAAAAAGTTGCTTCTTTGAAAAAAATAAAATAAATAAATAAATCCCTGGCCATGTTAACAAAGGGAAAAAGAGATAAAACTTGAATTATAAAATATAAGATGAAGGGCTGGGATTGTAGCTCAGTGGTAGAGTGCTTGCCTAGCATGTGTGAGGCACTGGGTTCAAACCTCAGCACCACATATAAATAAAATAAAAGGTACATTGACAACTAAAAAAAATTTTTAAAAGTACAAGATGAAGAAGGAAATATCACAATGGATACCTCTGAAATACAGTGATAATTAGAAACTATTTTGAAAATTTATACTTATAAAATAGAAAATATTGAAGACATGGAAATTTCTCTAGATATTTCTCTAGAAATTTCTAGAGACATATGACCTACCCAAACTGAATGAGGAGGTCATACATGATTTAAACAGATCAATTTCAAGTAATGAAATAGAAACACCATAAAGCCTACCAACCAAGAAAAGCCCAGGACCAGATGAATTTTTAGCTGAGTTCTACAAGACTTTCAAAGAAGAATTAGCACCAATACTCCTCAAAGAATTCCATAAAATAGAACAGGAAGGAACCCAACCAAACTCATTCTCTGAGGCTAATAGCACCGTGATATAAAAAAACAGACAAAATCACATCAAGGAAAGAAAACTCAAGAACAATATTCTTGATGAACATAGATGCAAAATTTCTCAATAAAATTCAGGCAAATCATATACAAAAACATATTAAAAAGATAGTGTACAAGATCAAGTAAGATTCATCCCAGGGATGCAGGGTTGGTTCAACATATGGAAATCAATAAATGTAATTCATCATATTAATAAACTTAAAAACAAGAATCATATGATCATCTCAATAGATTCAGAAAAAGCATTTGACAAAACACACTAGAAAAACTAGGGATAGTAGGAACATACCTCAACATTGTAAAAGCTATATATGCTAAACCTAAGGCCAGTATCATTCTAAATGGAGAAAAATTAAAAGCATTTCTGCTAAGGACAAAGAGGACCACTTCTATTCAACATCATCCTTGAAACTCTAGCCACAGCAATTAGACAAAAGAAAAGACAAAAGAAACAAATTAAAGGGATATGAAAAGGTAAAGAAGAACTCAAATTATCACTATTTGCTGTTGACATGATTCTATATCTAGAAGATCCAAAAAATTCCACCAGAAAACTTCTAGAACTAATAAATGAACTCAGCAGGGCTGGGGATGTGGCTCAAGCAGTAGCGCGCTCGCCTGGCATGCGTGCGGCCCGGGTTCGATCCTCAGCACCACATACAAACAAAGATGTTGTGTCCGCTGAAAACTAAAAAATAAATATTTAAATAAATAAATAAATAAATTCAGCAAAGTATTAGGATATAAAATCAACACCCATAAATCAAACACGTTCCTATACATCAGTGATGAATACACTGAAAGAGAAATGAGAAAATTTACTCCATTCACAATAACCTCAAAAATAAATAAATAAATAAAATACCTGGGAATCAATCTAACAAAAGAGGTGAAAGACCTCTACAATGAAAACTATAGAACACTAAAGAAAGAAACTGAAGAAAACCTCAGAAGATGGAAAGATCTCCCATGCTCCTAGATAGGCAGAATTAATATTATCAAAATGGCCATACTACCAAAAGTGTTATACAGATTTAATGGAATTCCTACTAAAATCCCAATAACATTCTTCATAGAAATAGAAAAAGCAATCATGAAATTTATTTGGAAAAATAACAGACCCAGAATAGCTAAAGCAATCCTTAGCAAGATAAGTGAAGCAGAATGCATCACAATACCAGATCTTAAATATACTACAGAGCTATAGTAACAAAAATGGGATGGTATTGGCACCAAAATAGACTTGTAAACTGTACAGAATAGAGAAAACTAAGGCTGGGGATGTGGCTCAAGTGGTAGCGTGCTCGCCTGGCATGCATGTGGGCCGGGTTTGATCCTCAGCACCACATACAAACAAAGATGTTGTGTCCGCCGAGAACTAAAAAATAAATATTAAAAATTCTCTCTCTCTCTCTCTCTCTCTCTCTCTCTCTCTCTCTCTCTCTAAAAAAAAGCATGATTTTAAAAAAAGAATCAATAAATGGAATGGATTCAAACTAGAAAGCTTCTTCTCAACAAAGGAAACAATAACGTGAGGATAGAACCTACAGATTGGGAGAGAATCTTTACCACATGCACCTCCGATAAAGCATTAATCTCTAGAATATATAAAAAACTCAAAAATCTTTTTAAAAAAATCCAATCAATAAATAGGCTAAGGAATTGAACAGACACTTCACTGAAGAAATACAATTGATCAATAAATATATGAAAAAGTTTTCAACATCTCTAGCAATTAGAGAAATGCAAATCAAAACTACTAAGACTTCATCTCATTCCTGTCAGAATGGCAATCATCAAGAATACAGGCAACAATAAATTTTGGTGAGGATGTGGGAAAAAAGGTACATGCATACATTGCTGGTAGGACTGCAAATTGATGCAACCACTATGGAAAGCAGCCATGGAGTTTGCTCAGAAAACTGGGAATGAAACCGCCATTTGACCCAGTTATCCCACTCCTTGGTTTATACCCAAAGGACTAAAATCAGCATACTTGGTGGGGGTTGTGGCTCAGCTGTAGAGTACTCTCCTAGCACATTCGGGGCACTAGGTTCGATCCTCAGGACCACATAAAAATGAAAAAAAAAAAGAAGGAAGGAAGGAAGGAAGGAAGGAAGGAAGGAAGGAAGGAAGGAAGGAAGGAAGGAAGGAAGGAAGGAAAATCAGCATACTATAGTGACGCAGCTCAATTCACAATAGCTAGACTATGGAACCAACCTTGGAGTCCCTCAACAGATGAATGGATAAAGAATATATACTCAATGGAATATTACTCAGCTTTAACAAAGAGTGAAATTGTGGAATTTGCCAGTAAATGGGTGGAGTTGGAGAATATTATGCTAAGAGAAATAAGCCAATCTCACAAAACCAAAGGCTGAATGTTTTCTCTAATATGCGGATGCTAATTCACAAGAAGGCCAGAGGCATTAGGGAAGAATAGCATTACCTTAGATTAGTAGAGGGAAGTGATGAGAGGGAGTGGGGGGATGTGAGGATAGGAAAGATAGTAGAATGAAACATACATTATTATTGTTTGTATATATGTGACTCCATGACCAATGATTCTGCAACATGTACACTCAGAAAAATGAAATTATACCCCATCTATGTATGATATATCAAAGTGCATAAATGCATTCTACTGTCATGTATAACTAATTAAAACAAAGAAAAAATTTTAAAAAAATATTTTGAGTTAACTAGAAATACAATTTATTCTATGGATTGTTATTTTCACATATGCAGCTTATAAATATAGTTTTTACAAAATAACCTTGAAATATTAATTGATGCATCATCAACATTGTATTTGTCATCTTTCTATGTGTGGAATGGGAGATTATACCCAGGCCTTCATGCATGCTAGGTGAGTGCTCTACCACTTAGCTACTTACCCAGCCATCTTAAGAAGATTCTTCAAACTTTAATCATCCTTTAATGACTAAAAAACAGTAGTAAGATAATATTTCAAAGATAATATTTACAATTAGAATTGAAGCTATCCTCCATTGAACCAAATTACCTTAAACTTACCAGGTAACCCAGCATCTACAGAAAGAGTATTTCCTTAATTAAAAATAGTATGCTCTTCAGAGAAGTATCAGTTGAGCTGTTGACAATACCTAATATACTAACAATAGGGACAATTTCTAAGGTGACAAAAAAAATGTGAAAAATAAATATAAAAATAAAGAAAATTTGGGTTGATGTCATGGCTCAGTGCCTAATATGCATGAAGGCCTGGGTTCAATTCTCAGCACCAAATAAATAAATAAATAAGACATTGTGTTCATCTACAACTAAAAACATCTTTAAAAAAATACAGAAAGAATTAACATCAGAAAACTCTTAAGGAGAAAAACAAAAACCACCACTTGATTTCAGACAAGTAGAGTTTAAAAAATGATTAACATAAATGTACCCAAAATTTTTTTAAATTTTGCTTAATGTACATACATATATTTTAAAGAATTTAGTACTGAAAATAATCTTTAGTAGAACTATTTGTAATCTATTATATAATAAACCAATATTTCAAAATATTAGTTTAAAATTATATAATTCTAGTGACTTTTATTACTTCCTTTTGCTCTCAAAATTGTCTGGGTTTAGAGGATAAAATACATTAAATTACATTTCACACTAGTGAGAGAGACCCAAAGACTGATCAATTGATTCGACCTACTTTCACTACCCCATAAATACTTATTCTTTCTCGTTCTCATCTGATGACCTATTAAAGTGAGTATTACATGAGAAATTAAACAAGGATGCCAGAATATTTTGAGATTTAGCTATAAACCATCCCCAGGCAGAACAATTTGAAAATTTCCCCAGTCCTATCTCCAACAGGGACATTTAGGGATCATGGTGCAACTCTTTCTTTGCCTTATAAAAACTGGATATAAAATTAAAATTATAGATCCAGCTTCTTAACCCCAGCAGGAAGGATCACATTTGAACAGTATGTTCCAGGGAAAGTCCTGTTTAAGGAAGAAAGCACAATTACACACACACACAAATCAGTGGTGCAGTAAAAGAATAATATAACCTGGCTACACGAGGTCTCCTCAGGATCACAAAAATGGTTCAGTTTGGAAAAATGATAAGCCTTTTTTATCAAATGAGGAAATCCATATCACTCTTTATAAGAGATTTGGTTTGGGAATAATGGCTGCCTTCTCAACATGGTAAACAAATTCAGTACTGTATCTAAAGAAAAATACTAGAATCAGACCCTCCCTGATACCGAGGACAAGAAAGTCATCATTCCCATATTTGAGAACTGCATTTATTAATATACTCAGAGAAAATAGACAAAGGAAGGAGGGGAGGACAGATGAAAAGAGGGAAGAAGGAAGGAATTCATGAATGATAACCTGGATTGGGGAGTAGCAAACTGTTTCTATAAAGGGTCAGTTAGTAACTATTTTGGACTTCACAGGCTGCACAGTTCCTGGTACATACTCAGCTTTGCTGTTGCAGTGTGAAAGCAGCCACAGATGAAAGGTGAGCAAAGAACAAGGCTGTGCTCCATCCACCAAATATTTACTTGTAGACAGTAAAATTTGAATTTTATACAATTTTCATGTATCACAAAATATGATTCTTCCTTTGATTCTTTTTTTTTTTTAAAGAGAGAGTGAGAGAGAGAGGAGAGAGAGAGAGAATTTTTAATATTTATTTTTTAGTTTTCGGCGGACACAACATCTTTGTTTGTATGTGGTGCTGAGGATCGAACCCGGGCCGCACGCATGCCAGGCAAGCGCGCTACCGCTTGAGCCACATCCCCAGCCCCTTCCTTTGATTCTTTCCCCCATCCATTTAAAAGTATAAAAGCCGTTGCCAGATCCTGAGCTACACAAAACAAATGAACCAGTTGTTCACTCCTGCTTTAGATCATTTTAAGTAATTAATTAAATAATATCTATTAAATATAAACAAACCTATCTAATTGCTTTTTAAATTTTTTTGCCCAAGATTGCAAAGAGTGATCAAATGATGAAAATATTTAATTTTAAAACAGCATTTTTATTTCATTCTCAGAAAAAAAGGATCTGATCTCTGTAGTGGTTAATTATATTCCTGTAAACAGAGTAACCCTTAGGAATTTCAATTTGCTTTGTATCTAATCTGCAAGCCTCCCAGAACTCTCATTGAGACAATGGCGTACACAGTTTCTACATTCATTTCCCACCCACCCGCCCTTTTTTTTTTGGTGCTGAACTCCAGCCAAATAATAAATTACCCTGGGAAATAAAAGGTAGGGGAGAAAGACACAAAGATGGTCTTTGGCCTCATTTTATGAGGACATTCGATCTTAATTTAGAGACGAAAGCTTTTCTACTGAGAGAAGCATGAGAACTGGAAAGATACAGAATTTCTCAGACAACCCTAGTCTGGTAAATTTGCAGGTGACAACACTCCGGTTTCTATAGGTGAGGTTGTAGGTCAGGTGTGTGGGTGTGTCTGTAAACCCACACCCCTTTTTAACCAGAAACATCCAGAGCACACTTTCAGCAAGAGCACTGGCTGGTTCAGGTAAGCAAACAGTTTCCAGATGACTTAAATCAGCAGTCAATCTCTGCTATATTTAAATGATTAGTTTTTGCTCTTTGAAAGTGAGGTTTTCCATAAAGGGTGGGAAAGTGAAATGAAATTATATTTTTCTTCCGGATTTCCTATGCTGATTTCATAGTTTTAGTCTTTATTTATAGTAATGATAGTAAACTTTAATTTAAAAAAATGACTCTTTCAAAATTATGCTAGAAGTGACAATGGTTCTTTTATTGTACATTTTAAGTTTTTGTTTTATTTTAAAACAGAAGTTTTTAACATAATATGCAAGTAAGTGGCTTAGGTTAAATTACTTTTGAAGAGTGACATCCTAGTGTTAGAAAACGCTAACTAGCCAGTTGATAAAGCCTAATTTTAGATATTTGGTTATGCACTTGCAAAGTATATAAACTACTGCAATGTCATATTCAGCTGTGCCCCAAACAGCTTAGCCTTGCAACTGATAATAAAGGACTCTAAGCAAGACATCCTTTACCAATGAAAGTATTATTCAAAAGAAAAAATTCAAGTTGTATTGCTGTCATAGAAATTAGTTAATATCTATTTTAATTTATCAAACAATATAAAATAAAAACTTAAGATTTTCACTTTGAAAGTATTATTTGGCAATAATACAAAAATACTTAAAAATAATGCAGGAGCTGGGACTGTAGCTCTGTGGCAGACAGAGCACTTGCCTAGCATGTGCGAGGCACTGGGTTTGATCCTTAGTACCACATACAAATAAAATAAAGGCATACTACAAAAAAAATTTTAAATAATAATATTTCAGTTCCCATTCAACTCTAAACGTGGTGGGTTTAAAATAGCAGATATGATAAAGTTACATGTTCTTTTTTTTAATGTAGATTCCACCACTTATTTCTGTTCCTAACAGAGAACCTTTCTAATGCTTTCTCCAGATTAACTTTTCCTAGTTCTTCTTCACATCCAAGATCATAGAAGAAGGTAAAGGCAATTTCAGACCCTCTTTTCAAGGAAAATGAACAGAAGTTTATAACAGTTTCCAAACAGTTTCAGGGTTTTTTTTCTTTGTTTGTTTAGCCTACTGTAGTTCATCCATAGACTTTCTTCAAGCTACTAGAGTCAGGTTAAGACCCTTTTCTAGCTGGGTGCAGTGGAACACACCTGTAATCCCAATGGCTCGGGAGGCTGAGGCAGGAGAATCAAGAGTTCAAAGCCAGCCTCAGCAAGGGCAAGGCGCTAAGCAACTCATGAGAACTATCTCTAAATAAAAATACAAAATAGGGCTGTGTTTGTGGCTCAGTGGTAGAGGACTTGCCTAGCATGTGTGAGGCACTGGATTTAATTCTCAGAACCACATATAAATAAATTTTTTAAAAATAATAAAAACCCACCAACAACTAAAAAATATTTTTAAAAAATAAAAAGAAAAAGAAAGAAAGAAAAAGACTCTTTCCCAAGTTGCTTCAGTTTCTCCACCGCACCTCTCAACCTGACTAAACCTGCTCTTCCCACGCTGGGATTTGGTCCCAGCATCACCTATCTCTATCCCTTACTAAAATCTCCCTTCTCTTTTGATTCAGCCTTTAAGATACAAGATGACCAGTCCCTAGGTACAAGCTGACATTCTGAAATGTTTTATGGTTTAATAAGTTATACGAACTTAAATTGAGATCCTTATCAGATACTGTGGTTACTGTTTAACAAGGGTTTTAGTGTCTGTCTACAAAGAAAGTAATAAATGGGAAGGGAAGTAATTTAAATAAAGCTAACCTTAGTGTCAAATAATATCAACTCAGAGAGGAAACAGAAAATATACATCACTACAAAGGAGAAAATACTAGAATGAAAGGAATGAGGAAATGTCTGCAGAAACCTAGAATCTGTAAACTTCACTGCAAAGTTGCTGCTCCCCCATGCTACAATTGCTATTTAACACTGACTACAATATTACAAATGTTTTGCCAATGCTAAGTCATTGTGTCTTATTAATCTTTCAACTTTTCATAATACCTAATACAGTTAAATATAGCAACTTCTGTGTTTGAGCAGAATTTATAAACAGTCTTTTACTGTATTTTGGTCAGGGAATCTCATTATTTTGGTGGGGAACTCACTACTGAATAACACAAGTCAATGAGAAAAATGACAATGAAATTAAGCAAATATATAAATGTGAAGGATATAGGTACGTTTATTTCTATTCTTTATACATATGTTTAATTCATAGCAATTGAAAATATTTTATTTTAAAAAAGAGCTGAATTTATAAACTGAGGGGCAAAAGGCTGAGTACCTGCTGACATGTAACTACAGAGACAAGACTGATCTATACTCAATTTTTCCTCTGATTTCCATTTTAAGCAATGTTTCTTGGTGCCTAATCTCATTTTGATATAGAGTTAGAGTGTTCTATTAGACTATTAGATTCAGAAGAAGCAAAAGACAAAGACCATTCCTGCATGCTAAAGTCACCTTTGCATTGCACTTTGCAGTTGAAATGTGATTAACACCATCTTAGTTGAGTCTCACTGGTAGGCTGTGTGCACTACAGGGCAATCCAGAAGCAGGATCGTGAGTCCTCATCTTGTTCTCTTTCAACTACATCTCACCATGACCAGGGTGTACAGAACCTGACTTTTTGCCACCTGTACATTTGCTAAATTAATTGAATTTTTAAAATATTTTTAAAATAAAATGTGAACCAAAGTTGTAGGTGGTTACACTGTGTGAAATTAAAGAGTGACCTGTCAGCACAGGTTCTATCCAGCTCTTAGCCAATGTCTTTTAATCACAGCCTGAAGGAAGCCACTAGATACTGAAAATGCCTTTTGTCATCTAGCTTCTTCTGAGGGGTTCTCTGGAAGACATCATGTTACACTCAGCTTTGGCCCTGTGCCTCTTATTTATCACAGTTTCTTCCAGCCTTGCCCTTGTAATCAGAAAGGAAAAGAGACCTCCACAGACCCTGTCAAGAGGTACTGTAATCTCATTTTATTTTCTAAACTCAATCACTTGGATTGTTTTAAAAATACCTAATATTTTCACTAGTATGAAGCAAAGAATGAACTAGATGTTTGTTGCATATGACAAACTTGAGTTAAAAAAGAAAGAAGGAACCAATAAAGATTTTAGGCAGTGAATCAAACTAATCCTCAAATAATAATAATTTTTGTATCTTTTGTAGAAATAGTGGGAAATTGATTTGATATCTATAATTTGGTAATTAGAATCCTAGAAAATTATTGATCGATATGTTATAACGATATCCTAAAAGCAATTTAAGATTCAGAATTTGCTCAGATTCCCAGTCTTCTATTTATTAAGGCAAGAAAATAATTTGGAATGATTTTATCCAAGGTTACTCAGAAAATGATACTTTATCCCAAAAGCTGAGAATTTTGGTTAACCCTGTTGTTGCTATAATGACTCCGGAAATAACGGCAGTTTTAGACATCAATCTAGACTTGTCATTGGGTATGGTTTAGAAAACATTTCTAATTTTGTACTTACTATTTTTACTTTGTCCTAAGAAACTAATATATCTTCATGTAGGAAAAGAAAGTGTTCTGAAGAAAAAATTTTCAGAGTTGGTTCTTATCTTTCCAATTAACAAAATCATTTGTCCCCACGTTTAATTCAAAACTATCGGTATAATCACAAAGCACTTGACCACTATTTGGTAATGTGAATTGGGCAAACAAATTGAGATCAACCATAGTGTAATTTCAAATTCTAAAGCACTGCCTGACTTTCCAAGTCCATTCATTTCTTAACAGATATACTGAGTACCAGCCAAGTACATCCATCATTATTTACTAAGTTCAACTTCAGTTGAACCATCATACTAACTATATCTAGAAAGGCAATACTTTTTTGTTAAAGTAGTAAAAATGGAAAATATGTTCCTAGATATAATTTATTATATAGATCTTATCAGGTTCAAGGCCATGGGCCTATTTGACTCACAGTCCTAAATCCTTCATACTATAATCTAAATGGACAGCACTCTTTGTAAGCCAGTTATAAATGTGTATCCTTAACACCACATGCTAGCCAACTGCTTAGTAGCTGAGTTAAATGTCGGGAGTTAGATATCTGCTTACCAAAACCCACCCAGAGCTCTTCTGTAGTCCTTAATTAATATATTGATTTCTCCCTTCTACTTCAGGATGGGGTGATGACATCACTTGGGTACAAACTTATGAAGAAGGTCTCTTCCATGCTCAGAAAAGGTAAAATACCTCTCAGTTAATTTTCATAGATTATACAGATGCCTCATAAAAGTACTCAAAACAGGCACGTAAGCTTTTGAAGGGTTGCCACACATATTTGTTCTACTCTTGTATTTGGTTTGAAAAAATAGTTGCTGTTAGAATAGATTTTTTTTAGTTAAAAAAAAGGCTATAAATACCACTATATTAAATTCTTCATCACCTTAGCAAGCTTTTGAATATAAGTTGTATAAACAAAATAGTATTACTAATTGGGCATAATATAAGCTTAAATAGGAAACTGATTTAAGCCAACAATCCTTCAGCTTGTCTGTTTATCAAAACAATCTGGGGCCTTTTTCAAACTCATATTCATAGTTGATCAACCAAATACTCAATGGCCAAAAGTTTTTATCCTTAAAGACCTATTAAATATTTGAGAAACCTTGTATTTTTTACATCTCCCCAAGAATTTATCAAATATCTAAAGAACATCCAATTCCAATATTCCTTCAAGAAATAATATACCAAATTAAATGAGAATTGGTTAAGCATTCTCAAAACCTGCCAAATATTACAAAAATAGAGAAGTCTACAGAATATTATTTTCAAATATTAATTTAACAAACAACATATCAGTAAAGTACAGCCTGGGTAAAATGAGGTTTAGTCTGAAAGTTCCAGGATGATTAAAGATTAAGAAACATATTAAATAAAATAATTTAATATGTGTAAAGAGGCAAATCATACAGTATCTTTCATCTCCACAAATGCTGGAAAGATGTTTAATAGAATACAGTATCTATATCTGAAATTTTTAAGCTGATATTTTAAAATATTAATTGATTTAAACTGAACTTAACAAGAAAAAAATAAAAGTTAATATCATGTTTACTGGGATAACAAAGAGAAGTCCCTCATTCATGTCTGAATAAGATGTCTGCCATAGTATGCTGATTTTAAGTCCTCTGGGTACTAGAAGAATGAGAGTTTTTATTCCATTTTTCGTATGATCTATTAAAATGCATTCTACTGTCATGTATAACTAATAAGAATAAATTTAAAAATCTAAAAAAAAAAGATGCTCCCCATCAGCACAACTATTAACTATTATTCTGGAGGTATAGACAATGAGACTAAGTGACAGTGTAAAAGTATAAAATTTGGAAAGGAGAGGATACAAGTATCTTTGCGTATGATGCCTGCATACATGAAAAACTGAAGGAAAATAAAAACTAGATGGAATAATGAAAACTCAAACTACATGAGAATAAATTAACATAGAAGTCAATAACAGAACTTAAATACATGAGAGTACATTCAAAAAATTTTAAAATATCCTACTTAAAATGGCAACCAAAAAGTTTAAATAACTCAGAATAAACTTGGCATAAAATGTAAAAAAGTTATTGAACTAAAATTAACTTGATAACCTAGAAAACTTAATTCCTATATACAAAACTTACCAAGACTGAAGCATGAAGAAATAAAAAAATTGAATAAACCAATGAGCAAAGAGATTTTATTCATAATAAAAATCTCCCATCAAAGAAAAGTTAAGGATCTGAAAACATTATTGCTGACTTCTACTAAGTTTTTAAAGAACTAATACTAATCCTTCTAAACTCTCCCAGAAAATTGAAGAGAAAAGACTATTGCAGGGCTGGGGTTGTGGCTCAGTGGTAGAGCGCTTGCCTAGTATGTGTGAGGCAGTGGGTTCAATTCTCAGCACATCATATAAATAAATAAATAAAGGCCCAGCAACAACTAAAAAACATATATTTAAAAAAAATTAAAAATTTGAAAAAGAATATTGCAAAACTCATTTAGTAAGGCTAGCATTACCCTGCTAAAAAGTCAGACAAGGACACTATAAAAAAGAAAATTAGTACTGGGGATGTAGCTCAATGGCAAAGCACCCTGGGTTTGATTCCCTGTATTAAAACAAAACAAAAAACAAACCAAAAGAATGATTCACCATGATTGAGTAGAATTTATCCCTGGGATGCATTTAACATATGCGAATCAGTAAATATGAGATACACCACTTTCAAAGAATGAAAGACAAAACTCGGATGATCATTTCAGTAGATTCAGAAAAGCATTTGACAAAATTCAACATCCATTTAAAATAAAAACTCTCGACAAATTAGATACAGAAGGGACGTGCCTCAACACAGTAAAGCCCTGTGATGAGCCCATAGCAACAATGTTCAATGGTGAAAGGTGGAAAGATTTTTCTAAAAGATCAGGAATAAAACAAGGATGCTCACTCTTACCACTTCTGTTCAACATAGTACTATTAGAAGTTCTGCCCATGTAATTAAGCAAGAGAGAAAAGTATCCAAATCAGGAGTTTAATTTCCCTGTTTGCATGTGATAAAATCTTATACAGAATAAGCCTGAGAAAGATTCCACCAAAAGCCATTAGAACTAAAAAAAATGAATTTCATAAAGCTGCAGGGGACAAAATCAATATATGAAAATCAATAGTGTTTCCATACACTAACCATGAACCATACAAAAAAGAATCAAGAAATCAATCCCATTTATAATAGCTATCAGTGTATGTATGTACACACTGTCCCCCCACCTCTCAAGGTGGCAAAATATCTATGCACTGAAAACTATAAAACATAGATGAAAGAAACTGAAGAGAACACAAAGAAATGGGATTATCCAAGGACTGGAGAAATTAATATTGTTAAAATGTCCTCAGTACTCAAAGCAATCTATAGATTCAATACAATCCCTATCAAAATTTTAATATTTTCCACAGAAATGAATAAAAACTATCCTAAGAAGACAAAAATCCTGATAGTCAAAACAATCTTGAGCAGAAAGAACAAAGCTAGAGGCATCGTAATTCCTGATTTCAAAATCAACTACAAAGCTATAGAAATAAAAATAGCATGATACTAGCATAGAAACGAACCCATGTGTTTTTCCATGAAACACAGTGGAAAACCTAGATATAAACCCACACATTCATAGTGAATTGATTTTTTTTTTTTTTTTGGTGCCAGGGATTGAGTCCAGGGTCATCCTCATGTCAAGCACATGCTTTGCCACCAGGAAACACCCCTAATCTGTAGTCAATTGATATTTGATGAAGATTCTAAGGATACATATGGGATAAATCAGTCTCTTCAAAAAGTAGAGCTTGTAAAACTAGGTATCCACTAGCAGAATAATTAAATCAGAACTTCATCTCATACCATACACAAAAATCAAGCAAAAATGGATTAAAGATTTATTTGCTTACTTATTTGGGGATATTACAGGTATTGAACTCAGGGGAATTCGACCACTGAGCCCACATCCCCAGTCCTATTTTGTATTTTATTTAGAGACAGGGTCTCACTGAGTTGCTTAGTGCCTCGCTTTTGCTGAGACTGGCTTTGAACATTCAATCCTCCTGCCTCAGCCTCCCGAGCTGCTGGGATTACAGGCGCATGCCACCACAACTGGCTTGGATTAAAGATTTAAATGTTAAAACATTCAACTGTAAAACTACTAGAAGAAAACAGGAAGCAAGTTCTAGATTTTGGTCTGAGCAATGGTTATTTGAATAAGACCCCAAAAGCAATGGTAATGAAAGCAAAAACAGAAGAATGGGATTACATCAGACAAAAAAGTTTCAGCACAACTAAGGAAACAATCCACAAAGTAAAGAACCTGTGGAATGGGAGGACATATTTGCAAACCTTGCATCTGAAAAGGGGTTAATGTCAACATATATTAGGAACTCAAATTACTTAACAAAACAGGTAATGGGCAAAGTAGATATATAAATGGCCAACAGATAAAATAGCCAACATCTCTCATCATCAGAGCAATACAAATTAAAACCACAGAAGATATTACTGCATCTGTTAGATCAGCAATTACAAATAAAATGAAAGATAGCAAGTGTTGGCGAGGATAAGGAGGAAAAAGAACCCTTGTACACTGTTGATGGGATTATAAATTAGCATAGTCATTTTGGGAAACAACATCATTTCCTCAAAACACCAAAAATAAAATTACCATATTATCCAGCAATACCACTACTGGGTATGTACACCAAAGGCATGCTGCGGAGACATGTTCATTGCCACACTAATCACAATAGCCAAGATATAGAAACTACCTGTGTGTCCATCTAGGGATAAATGGATTTATAAAATGTGGTATATACTCATGATAGAATATTATTCAGCTTTAAAAAACTAACTTCTGTGATTTGCAACAATATGGATGAACCTAGAGAACATTATGTTAAATAAGCCAGGCAGAGAGAGAGAAATACTATATAAAATCGCCTATATGTGGAATCTAAAGAAGTTATATACATAAGTAGAAAGGAGAATGGTGGTTGCCAGAAACTGGAGGAGGCAAAGGGGAGGATGGGAAAGGAGAAAGGTTGGACAGCAGGTGCAAAGCTGCATTTACATGGGAGGAGTAAGTTCTGATGTTCTATTGCACAGCAAGGTAACTATATTCATAATAATGTAGATTTCAAAATAAATAGAAAGTTTTTAAATAGTCCCACCATTAAGAAATGATAGTTATTTGAGTTGACGTTTAGGCTAAAAAGAAGCAGCCAAAAAATAATGAAAAAATGCTCAGCCTCACTAATCACAAGAAAATGACGTACTAAAACCACAATGAAGTTTCAGTTCACACCTTTAGATCGGGTATGATCAAAAAGATGAAAACCAACACAACCTGGCTAAAACATAGAGAAAAAGGAACCCTTGCTCATAGTTGATGGGAACATAATGTAGTAAGAGCCATTATGAAAAACAGTATGGAGTTTTCTCAAAAACTTAAAAATTAAAGCAAAATTGATGAACACACAGGTATATATCTAAAGGATATAAAATCAATATGGTTATTTGCAAGAACAAGGATGAATCTGGAGGATATTGTGTTGTTTGAAATAATTCAGGCACAAAGCAACAAATATCACATGATCTAACTTATATGTGGAGTTTTAAAATGTCAAACTCAGAAAAAGTAATCATGGTTACCAGAGTATGACAGTGGAGAGGAGAGTACTGGGGAGATATTGGTTATAGGACACACATTTCAATTAGGAAGAATATATTCAAGAGAGACATTATGCATCATGATGACAATAACTATTGTCATATAGTTATTAATGTTATTATGTTATTAACAATGTTATTAACTAATAACATTATATTTTTGAAAATTGCCAAGAGAGTAGATTTTACTTGTTCTTATCATAAAAAAAAGTATGTGAAGAAATGCTTATGTTTAAAAACTTGATTTAGACACATTATAACATAGAGATGTATCTAAACATCATGTTATACACAATAAATATAGAAAACTAAAATAAACATCAGTATCTGCAATTCTCCCTGTCAACTAAATTGGTCATCTGTTAATAGAATATTTTACATGATGAGTGGTAGGAAACATAGATTTTGAAATAGTTAGTACTAAAGAGAATTTGATAACCATCTGTGAAAAGATTAAAAAATTGGATTCTTAACTTCACACATTTATATCAAAACAGATTACAAAGATGGATTTTATAAAAAATTAAATAATTAAGGTACCAGAAGATACTACTTCAAACATGTACTTAAGTCCTTATAATAAGGGAAGTCTAAGATTAGGGTGAGATGAAAATAAAGCTATTCAGTTCTCATCCTAGCTCCTCCTCTTGCCTTACCACATTCCTGCCCTTAATTGTGGCCCAATTAAAAGGAGAAAATAAAAAGAAGGAACTAAAATATGTAGTATATTGAATGCATGAATTTTCTGCATAACAAATAAATACACATAAGCAAAGGAAGAAGGCAGAGAAAGAGGAGAACTGTAGTATATATTACAAAGGTGAATTTCTCTAGTATACAAAATATTCCTAAAAATTAATAGAAGAAAGTTAAGTCAATAGAAAAAAAAAGTAGCAAAGGATGTGGTAGTTCCAGAACAGAAAAATAAGTAACTCAAACATAAGATAGGCTTATTTATAAGATAATAGAACCACCTTAACTTCTGTCTTACTACTGGATTAAAAAGTTTAAAACTTGTGAACTAGTTTTAGTGAAAGTAGAGAAAGTAGTTACTACTCACATTACCCGAGTGAATATAAATTGGTACAGCTTTTATGCAGAATATACATCAAAATTATAAATGCACATACTCTTCAACCTAGAAATTCTGTTTCTGAAACTTATTCACAGAAATACCTACCCATCCATAAAAGCATATGTAACTACATATTCACCAAAGAAATGTTTATATAAATCTAAATGTTTAGAAGCAATCTAAAATGGGAGATTGGAACAATTTAAATACCCATCTTCAAGAAGACTGATTTATATTAAAATATATCCATTTAATGGAATATTACACAAAAGGATCATATCTATGATACATTTATGCAAATACATGTGTGTTTGTATTTGTGGTTTTTATTTTATTGTATTTTTTAGATAGGGTCTTGCTAAGGTACTCAAGCTGACCTCCAAACACAGGATCCTCCTGTTTTAGTCTCTGAGTTGTTAAATATAGGCATATGTCATTTCACCCAATCTGGTTTGGTTTGTTTTTTTTTTTCCCTTGCAGTACTAGGGATTGAACCCAGGGCTTTGTGCATACTAACCAAGTGCTGTACCATTGAGTTACATCCACAGCCCTATATTTTTTTAAATTTAAAGAAAGAAATATGTATATATGCATGCACATACACGTGTACATAAATCTGGACTTATACAATATATATACATACTCAAGAAAACCTATGGAAGGGACCCTGAGAAATAATAATACTGCTTACATATGGAAGACAGCAGGGGGAAGAAGAATTTTTACTGCTTTAACTTTTGAATTTTAAACCAGCTGAATTTGTCATCTATTTAAACAAACAAAAGTAGAGAATTTAGAGACTTTATGAAGATTATTCACCAAATGATGATAAGCATTGAGGCTTTTGCAGCCTCTAATTCTAGAGTCTCTAAAGTACAACTACTAATACTCTTTCTCTCAACTTAGGTTTCTTACCATCTGAAGTGCCAGTTCACAAGGTTTTAACTTAGAGGCCACCCACCCTTTTTATACACTGTGAAAGCTAAAAATTATTATTACATTTTAAAATGTTTAATAAAAATCAAAAGAATAATATTTTGTGACATGTAAAATTCAAATTTTAGTGCCCATAAAATAAAGTTCTACTGCAACAGCCACACTTGTTTTTTAAACATATTCTTTATGGCTGTTTCTGTGTGATGATGGCAGAGTTGAGTACTTGCAAATGAAACCATGTGGCCTACAAACTCTCAAATATTTACTTTCTGCTCCTACTAGAAAAAAAAAATTTGGAACCTTATTTTAGACTGTTGCTACTTCTGCCAAAAATGTTCCTGTGCTTTTCTTGAAATGAAAGAGTGTCTCCGTTTGAATGTGTGAACAGCTCATTCATAACTGAACCCTTAAGAGTGAGTCTTCTATGTGCCTGATAAATTTTTCCTTGGATTCAAATTGCCCAGAAATCTAAAGGTCAAGTTAGTTCTCCAAGAGTTACTTCAATCCCTTTTCCTGAACACTGCTAGGATTGTTTCTAGTGGTTGTGTAGTTGCTGAAAAGAAACCGTAGTATGTCAAGAAAACAGGACTCAACACTAAACTGTTGGTCTATGTCTCAGGACAACTACACCCCCTAAATTCAAACAAAGAGGTTGTCTAATGGCAAAATTACTTGGTTGATGCTTATAATATCTGAGTTCCAGAGCTGAGAGAATAGATTTTAAGTGTTATCAACATAAAAAAAATCAAGAAATATTCTTACACTTAGTTTTCTACTAACAAAAAGTGGGGATAATATTTCATTCGTTGGACTCTAGTCTTTTTCACCAATAAGTTTGAAGTTGTTGGAAAATGCCAGCTTTCCAGCAATGTTATAAATCTTCACAGGTAAGTTGTAGGGTTTATTTTTAACTAAAATTTATTTGAATCCCAAATTGGAAGATTAAAGAAAATTATTAACAGTTTGAAATTTATGTTTAACACTTATTGAAACTGAAATATTGGGTACAGCATAGACTTGTGCAAGGAGAGCAATTTATATGATTATATCTATTAATTATATTTTTAAAAGACTTATGCTGAATATATCAGAATCCATCTCCTTTGATATTCACAATATTCTCAGGATTAAAGTTGCATTTTAAAATTCATCCCATATACCTTAGTCTATTTGTATTGCTATAACAAAATACCTGAAGCTAGGTAATTTATAAAAAGAGGTTTATTTAGTTCACAGTTTGGGAGGTTCAAAAGTATGGCACCTGCATCTGCTTGAATCTGGTGAGGGACTCATGGCAGATGGCATCACACAGCATGAGTACATGTAGAAAGGAGACTCAATGGAAGTTCCAGGCTCACTGAGAACAATGCATTCTTTTGGGAACTAATCCAATCCCAGGAGACCAGACCCACTTCAATGAGACAGCACTAATACATTCATTAGTATGGAGCCCCATGACCTCATTACCTTATAACTAGGCCCCACTCTTACCTCCACCACACTGGGCACCAATCATTCAGTACAAAACCTTTGGGGGAACAAACCGCATCCAAACCATAACATATCAAAATCATAGTTGTTACACCTTACTATAGTTAATATTCTCATTATTCTTTTAAAGCAAAGAGCAAGGAAGTAAATTGGTAAGTGCTAACTCAAGTACTGCCATTAAAACTTTTTTTCAGAGTTAAAATCAAAATGACCCTGAAAAATATATTCATATGAAATCTTCAATTAGGCTGTTTACAAATTGTAAATTGGTATAAGAAAGAATGTGGAAATTGTCAAATATTACTAGATTTTTTTGTAAAAATAAACATTTGATGGTCCTGAAATCATATACCAAATATTCATTAGCAATGAATATTTTGTTCATAATATCTTTTCATCTTTGGAGATAGAATTAATTTTTATTTATCTAACTGCACTATCACGTACATAAGACTCAACCACTATGTTTGTTAAGCTGCAGATTCGTGGACCTCGTAGCTAGCAATTTTAATTGAGCAGGTCTAGGACAGTCTAGGCTAGCTCATAGCTAGCCTATAAATTTACATTCCTAATATGCTACTTGATGACCTTCATGCTATCAGTTCTGGGGCCACACTGCTATAGACTACATTGCTATGATGTGTGAATCTAAGATTATAAATCTTACCAAATATAACAAAACTGGGCAGGGGATATAGCTCAGTTGGTAGAGTTCTTGCCTTGCAAGCACAAGGCCCTTGGTCCGATCCCCTGCACCACAGAAAAAGAAAAAAAATAAATAAATAAATCCATGACCATCTTAAAAACTAAATAAATAAATAACAAAACTTTGTCTAATTCCACTGTATGTTTTGTCTTGATATTAATCTCCTGACATTTCCACACTGCCTTTTTAGTAACAAGCCATTGATGGTTATTCATCACTTGGAAGACTGTCAATACTGCCAAGGTAATTTTATTTCTGAGATCCTATTATATGTCCAATATGAAGTAGAAACGTGACTGATAAGAACAGTTATGAGAATACTACACAAACCCCATTTTAAAAGAGTACCACCATTTTATCAAGATGCTTGAAGTCCACAATGATTGCTAGAATGTATTTCTATCAAATGCCCTTTGAAATTTAATATCCCTTTTCCTCCCATAAAAAAAGGAGAGCAAGTGGGAAAATGTGCGGAAAGAACTTGTTTTAACCAATAAGTCAATAAGAGTTAAAACTAGTGTCCCCATTAATGATTATTCCTTCATGTTTCTGTGGACAGACTGTCACTCATTGCTTCCCAGTGAGGGACTAAGTGGCAAAAGGTCAACAAACCATTTATACCCACGTTATTGCTGCAAACAAATTCAAAACACAAGGTTTGTTTTGTAATGTTATATTGAAGATGTTTTGATCCTTAAAACTAAAATTTTATTTTCCCTCACAGCACTAAAAAAAGTATTTGCCCAAAATGAAGAAATACAAGACATGGCTCAGAATAATTTCATCATGTTGAATCTCATGGTACATGAAATCAACAATATTTTCTTTTTTTATCGTTCCATTATGATCTTTAAAAATAGTGGAATTGTGATATATTCCTATGTGCATATAACAGTTCAGTCAGTTTTATTGTCCAGTACCTTTCTTTTTCCTCCCTTCCTCCCTCTCCCTATTCCCATCCTCTATTCTACTGATCTTCCTTCTATTTTCATGAAAATCTCTTTTCTACTATTTTTTTTCCTCCTAGCTTCCACGTAGGAAAGAAAACATGACCCTTGAGTTTCTGAGTGTGACTTATTTCCCTAACATGATGTTCTTCAGTTCTATCCATTTACTACAAATGATATAAATGTCCTTCTTTATGGCTGTGTAAACAATGTTTTCTTAATATCATAATTTAATGGAAGATTTGAATCCTTTTATTCTATTTTCAAAACATACAGAGTTAAGTAAATTGGTTGATATAGAATATTATATAGAATCATAAAAGGCCAAAATTTATAATCTACTATAGTTCACATAAGATATTTTTATATTAACTGTCAAAAACCATCTAATCCAATAACAGTCATTTCTTTCTTCTGCTAGCATGAGACCACTGACAAGAATTTATCACCTGATGGGCAGTATGTGCCTAGAATCATGTTTGTTGGTATGTGTATAATCTCATTGTGTCAGATTTACAAAATTGGTATGATTCTCAGCATTCTTGATTCTATTTGTTTTTAAATGCTAGCTCAAATACTATTATTTTTAAAGGGAAGTCATTTCTAACAAATTGTATTATGCTATCAATTCTATAATAAAATTTCACTATATTATTTGCAAAGTTTCTTTTTAAAAAGCAACTTATGCTATTAAATCAATATCCCAATGTATATCCAGTACGGTGCCCCAGACCAGTGAGAATTATAACAGTTATAACACACTAAAAGGAAAATTTAGGTTAATTCATCATGAATTCACATGTAAAAGAAATTAATTTTGCTTATAAATTTACTTGACTTTTGTTTTAGAGTGGGAGGGGAAAAATGATTTTCAAAACATGTTGAATAGTATTTCAGTGACTTGTTTTATTGTTTTGTTTTATTTTTTCTTGACAGACCCTTCCTTAACAGTCAGAGCTGATATAACTGGAAGATACTCTAACAGATTGTATACATATGAACCTCAGGATTTACCAATATGTAAGTATTTAAGAATTGCCTTGGACAGTGTAATAGCTGACCCCTGACTGTTAAAAGGGCCAATGAAGGCCTATATCAGCACTGTCACAAACTCCTACCTCTCACCAAAATCTGAATTTCTGGGGCACCCCAGAATCTCAGGGATGCTGAAGAATTCTTGTGATCACTAAATTCTGGGACAACTGAAAGAACTTTGTATGCATTACAATGACATAACCTCAAGGTAGTGCATTCTTTTTGTGTAAAAAAAAAAATTACATATGATTTCCTCAAATTATAACACTGAAATGTTTTTGTCTTTAAGAACTATGAGCAAGAAGGTAGAGACTTAGGACTTCAATCCATTTTATACAACCTCTATTATTAGCTGTATTAAATAAGACAATTATGCCTCTCAGATCCAGCAATACTGGGTCAGTTAATAACTGATTAAAGAGAAAATACCTACTCCCTCTGATAAATTGTTTATCATAAAGAAATTTGATCTGATCTAATCTGTAAATTCACATGTATATCTTTAGCATAAAATTCTTCAGTGTCAGTTGATGAATTCTCATGTTTTCAAAGCTATTAATTTAAATCGACTTATTTCAGATCCTAGCAACAATTATTACATATGATTACTTTCATTTACTAATATTTCAATGTCTGTTTACTCTTATTTCAGTGATAGAAAACATGAAAAGAGCATTAAGACTTATTCAATCAGAGTTATGAAGAATGATGGAAAATGTCTTTATAATTCTGAGGTCAAATACCATGAAGAAAACATCTGACTTACTGACAAAACCTAAATGTGCAAATATATGGATTTTGTAATGCTATTTAGATTTTTTAAATGTGTTTTAAATATTCTTGTGACAATATAATGATATTTCAATAAATGTTGTTAAGACATGAACATGACAATGTAGTAGTTCAACTTCTATTTGCATCAATAGCAAGAAAGCCTGTATAAGCCAAGAGTTAGGAAAGAGGTGTCTATTCTATTTCTTCACATCTCACCTCTCACTCTACCAACAACTCATCTAATTTTACATCTAACCTCTACACTGTATCTATCACTCTAGTGTACATCATAAATGGTCTTCATGGTACCAAAGCAAATGCATGCATTTTAATCACTTCTTATTTGAATAGCATAATTCAGAGATAACACTTCTTTTCCTCCTTTATATTTAGATATACATTTATAACCCAATTACAACAAATTTACAATATAATTTAAAAATTCAATTGTATGTTTTCCTAAATTATTGAGTAGGTACTTTAAACTTTTAATATTTTAACAACAGTGTAACTTATCCAGGAAGATTGAAGCATTTCTCCACTTAACTAACAGAAAAGGATTCTGTTTTCATCTGAAATGATCAGATATCCAACTACCAATTCATTTCTTCATAGGAAGCTTCCAGAGGATCAATCATGTCTTCTACTCCCTTAAATAACAACAAAATTCCTGCTAATAGAAATTCCATAATCAGCCAGTAGGAATTATCAGAAGATAGAAAATGTTTTAGGTGGGCTAAACTTTTTCTGGCACATAGAATTTGATTGCATTTGACAAAATCTGAATTGTTTTGAGATATAAGAGTGCACTTTTACATATGATAGATGTACAATGTCTATAATCTAGACACTCGAATAATTCCAACGTTTGATGAGCCAGAGAAAGAAATAGTTTCCACCATTCTGTCATTTTTTAAGTAGATCTTTACTAAACTTATTATTTGAATATAAACAGGTTATGTGACCATTAGTGCTAAATATCCATGTATTCTTATTTGGCAAACAAATATTAATATTCTATTTTAATTTTTATACCCTATATTCCTTTTTATATCAAAGTCTGGAGTTAATTTCTTAAATGAATGCTAGATATTCAAATTCACTGGCATTCTCTGAAAATAATTTAAATTTAAAGACTAAATTAATTAAATATTAAATTTAAATACTAAAGTAATAAACTTGATTTCATTTTTGCATAAATCACACTGAGGTAGAAAATGTGGCAGTCATTTTCTGTGAACTACAGAAGAAATCAGTTCATAATTATATAATAAATAACGCTAAACATTCACTTATTTTTCTTGAGTGTAAAGATGTTATTAAATGATAAATTGTTCTTGATAATAAAAATAGATATACCTTTATATTTTAACATACATTTATTATTCATGATTGTATAAACTAACAATATTATATACATAATTATTTTATAACATAAATCATATCAGTAAATGTACCTTGTAACCAATTTTTCTTTCTGTATCCTACTTTACAAATTAAACTCTATATTCTAGTTGATATTTCTAGCTAGTATATTCACTATACAAAAGTGCATGCTTTGATTTCATCATCTCTAACTTTGCCCCTGCCTTTGAAATGTAGGACTACACTCTGTGTTGGAGGAAGTACATGTATAATATACTTCTGGTTATGCTCATAACCTCCAAAACATTATTTCTTCCCTAAAACATTCAAGGAAAAAAATCACTACTATCAACTATCTGAAATAGTACAAACAGTTCTGTGTGCCTAGGCCTTTGTATAAAGGAGCTTTTAGAGACCTCATTTGCATTTCAAAGACAGATAAGAGTCAAAAATTTATCTATTAAATATTATCTAGAATAGGGTTGTCAGGTGAGCACGAGACATTCAACTACATTTAAATCAGAGATAAACAACTTTTTCAATGTAAATATGTCTTGTGCAATATTTGGGATATACTTTTACTAAAATCTATTTGTTTATCTGAAACTTCAGAATTAACTGGATAACATTTTTTTTTAGGTACTAATCCTAGCAACCCTGCTCATATTTATTGTACTAGAGCTTCCTTTATTTTGCCTCAAATAATATTTATATTTCAAGTCAATGTCTCAATTTCTGAAATCAAAACACTCTGAATTAATAATTTTATAGCTTTTAATTCTTCCCAATTATCCAACATCTAATCTCTACTCTGCCAGATACTATATTTGGTATTGTGGATCTAAAGATGAAATAGATAAAAATGAGGCAATCTTGCTCCCCCTAAAGAAATCAATTGAGTAGTAAGATGCACATATCATGAACAGAAAGCAACTCCTTATCAAACAATGTAAAAGAATGATGTGGATCAACACTGAGATGGCCCCACTGTCTAACAGGGCTATCAGGCTTCACACAAAATGCCTCATCCATGAGTCTTAAATGGTATGTCTTCTATCATTACAGAAACCAAAATGATAAAGTAGCAAATAAAGTATACTGTAGGGCTAAGGAAATTCTTGTTCATCGGTTTAACCCTAAAACATAAAAGTATATGAAGTTTTTTTTATTAGGGCCTTCAAAATTTTAGAGTTAACAAGAGTGTGCTAAGCTTCAAGAGAATTTACACTTTTAACACATTGATTTACATACACACAAAGATTTCTAAAATTTTGCTTAAGATTTATAGTAATGCTTTCTGAAACAAAATTATATGCAATTTGTATATTCATGAACATCCTTAATGAGTGAAGAATTCTTCAGTAAGGATTTTTCTACATCTTAAATGTTTCTTATACAATAGACACCTGTTTTACTAAGCAGTTTTCTAAGAGCAAGAAAACTCTTAGAAGCAGAAAGATAGTTTCTTCCCCCCACCCCCACTCTCTTTCATACACACTCATACATACACACTCATTTTTTTCCTCAAAAAATAAATTGTATTGAGTGTTGGGAGGACAGGGTTGTGAATAGTGCCTGCAACAGGATTCTTTTTTTTCTGGTACTAGGGATTGAACGCATGGAAATTCAACCCCTGAGCCACATCTGCAGCCCTATTTTGTATTTTATTTAGAGACAGGGTCTTCCTGTGTTGCTTAGTACCTCATTTTGCTGAGGCTAGCTTTGAACTCAGGACACTCCTGCCTCAGCCTCCTGAACTGCTGGGCACAACAGGATTCTTTTTTAAATACCTGACTGACTGGTGTTTACAATGATTCCATTTATGAATACCAGTATACAAACATTTTCTGGACTAAATCTACTAAAATGCAATTGGATATTTTCTCAGTACTTATTGCCACAATTTCTGAAAACATATTTATTTTCCAAAAGAGGTTGAATTCTGCCCCTCAAAAAAATTCGTAGGTTGAAGTGCTAACCCTTAATACCTCAAATGCAACTTTAGTTGGAAATAAGGTCATTGAAGATGTAATTAGTTAAGATGAGATCATACTGAAACAGGATGGGCCCAATATAACTGGTGTCCACATAAAAGGAGAAATTTGAACACAGAGACATGCATACATAAGGAACACACATAAGTATGAAAGCAGTGATTGAGGTCATGCAGCAACAATGAAGATTACCACCTAGCCTCCTGGGTGAGAGACGTGGAAGAGATTCTACTTCACAGACCTCAGAAGGAAGCAGCCCTGCTAAGATTTTGCTCTCAGACCTCTCACTTGCAAAATTGAGAGAAAATAAATCTATTTTTCTATGAGTGCCCTAGTAAAGCAGTACAGATGCTTTTCCCTCCCATTCCCAACTTGTAGGAATCCATAATGGGTAAGGAAACATCAAAAGTTTCCATCACATACTTCAAAAGAAGCCCTAAAAAAAAGAAGGAGGAGGAGGAGGAAGAGGAGGAGGAGGAGGAGGAGAAGCACCCCCATTAAAATGAAAGAATCATTTCTCACAATAAGTTTGTCAGATTCTATTTCATCCAAACAAGTTATAAAGTTATTTCAATCCTCAAAAGACATTTCTATCACTGCTTAAGTTAATCAAGTTTATGAAATGCCTACAACCAAAAATTCAAAAGCAAAAGTCATTCCAAAGAAAGAATTATTATAAATTGTTGTTTTTAGTTGTAATTCAAACAAACATAGGTTGAACCTTCTTTGTGTTCCAGGAACAAAACTTAAGTCTTTGCATGAATTTGAATAGTAATAGCTCCCTACCAATGAGAGCTAGGACTATCTTCATTTTACTTAGGAGTTAGGTGGGGACCGAAGATGTTCAAAAACTTGGAAAGAGGTCACACTGCAAATTAGCAGTAGGTACCCAAATCCAACAATTTTGGTTCCTGTGTCCACAAATTTCACTGTCATACTGTACTGGTTTTGAATGATATTGGTGTAACCAGTCTGGAAAGTAGTATGGAGATTCCTTTAAAAACTTGTAATGGAATCACCATTTGACCCAGCTATCCCACTCCTCAGCCTATACCCAAAGGACATAAAAACAGCATACTACAGTGACACAGCCACATCAATGTTTATAGCAGCACAATTCACAATAGCATAACTGTGGAACCAACCTATATGCCCTTCTATAGATGAATGGATAAAGTAACTGTGGTATATATACACAATGAAATATTGCTCAGCATCAAAAGATAATAAAATTATGGCATTTTCAGTAAATGGATGGAGTTGAAAAATATCATGCTAAGCAAAGTAAGCCAATTCCCTAAACCAAAGGCTGAATGTTTTCTCTGATAAGTGAATACTAGTTTATAATAGGGGAAAGGGCATAGGATAGGTAGAGGGAGGGGAGGGGAGGGGAGATGGGAGTACATAAGATGGTGGAATGAGACAGACATGATCACCCTAAGTACATGTATAATTGCACAAATGGTGTGACTCTACTTTGTGTACAACCAGAAGTGAAAAATTGTGCTCCATTTATGTACAATTAATCAAAGAGCATTCAGCTGTCATGTATAACTGATTAGAATAAAATATATATGATTAAATCAAGCTCATGTTTATGTAACACAAAAACTATTTAGACTATGTCCTTTATTAAACACAGTTAATTAACATGGATTTCATTTATGTATTAGAGAAAATCATAGATAATCCTTTCATTCTCAGCCTTAAGCCTCCACCCATCTCCAGCAAATCAAAGGAAAAAGTTCAGCCTCCGTGACTCAAGGTAACTGTGATGCTCAGCATGGGTATCTTAGAATGAGAAAGGACAGAGTAATATTATTTCAATGTTCCACAGATACCATAACCATTAAGAAATCACTGTTACCCATAGGGAAGTGTTAAAGAGGTTTGCATGTTTAATAGAGATCGATAGATGCATCTTCTGTAAGGTATTTGTGACTAATGGCATTTGTACTTTAACAGTTTTAACAGTGAGAAGCTGGGGAGCTGGATGCAGTGATACACACCTGAAATCCCAGCAGCTCAGCAGGCTGAGGCAAGAGGATTGCAAGTTCAAAGCTAGTCTCAGCACAGCAAGGCACTAAGCAACTCAGTGAGAGACCCTGTCTCTAAATAAAATACAAAATAGGGCTGGGGATCCCTAGTACCAAAAAAAAAAAAAATAAGAAGAAGCAAATGGGGAATAATTTCAAAGATTTTGAAGTTCCAGGTAGTGATAGTAAGTGATGAAAAAGAATAAGTGGGTCTTTCTACTACCCCTTACAACCACCTATTCTATCTACCTAAAACCTGGATCTGTTACCATGTTGAAATCATTGTTCTGATTTTATTAATCCTATGGAACTCTTAAAATTTTGTTTGTACTCATCAAATAACTATTTGATATCCTAAGATAAGTTGTAATTTGTCCCCCCTAAAAAAGCCAGTTTAGCTTGATTTATTTCCATACCTAGATTTGGCAACTAACATATATAAACCTACATAAACTGTCCCAGGAATCTTAAATGATCATTTTGCTTCTTACCTTGGGCATATTGAGATCAGTCTGAAACCCTGGAAATTCTTTCTTAGTAATTTGTTTCAAAACTTTCTATTTCTAAAGTACAACAACCAGTCAATCTTCTGTCTTTATTGTGTGTGGTTTTCCCACAGAAGGATCTCAGATCAAGTCTTTCAGGGGAGCACTTTATGTGAAGTGATTGACCTAAAATTTTGTCTTCTGAAGGATTCCTTTCAAAGGCAAAAGTAGCACCTCAAGGAATAACTCTCCACTAGGAATTAATTTGCCAGACTCTATAACCTTACTGTTAAGTGGCAGGAATAAACACTTCAGGGAGAACTCTACTCTGAAGTATCAGCCGGAGGCATTTGTCAGTTTAACATGGGGAATGATGGTCATTTTGAAAAGATGAATCACTGTGGGTAGAATGTGCTCTTTTGCTCTTAGCCTCTCTGCACCTACTAAAAACAGAGAAGTGAAGATCATCTTCACAGTGAGCTAATGTCCATGAATGTACCCATTTACCTAAAGTTGATGGTACTGTATCCTCTTTCTGACCCGATTACTATAAAATGATTTCCTTAAGAGAACTTGAAAGTAATCTTTATGGGTTGCAACAAATATACACACCCTTCTGGAATTTTATCAGGCAATCTTAGCATGGGGCAGCTCAAACAAACCAGGGCCCCATAGCGTCAGTGACTTTCACTTAAGAGCCAGAGAAACAGGATACCAGCCTATATCCGTCTTCCTACAGGTGGGTGTTGGCTCATTTCAAGCAGATGGTAGGTTTATGATTCTAATGTGCTATGCATTTCTCAATAGACAAATATTTACACTGGACCAGAATAAATAAGAAAAAAATCTTTAGCTCAGCTTTCAAAGAATATCTAAAGTTTTAGGACACCTCAGCATTCAAACACTGAAGGAAGTAAGTGAATGAGCCACAAACACAGCCCTTTCTTTTTCTTATGCTTAAAACCTGGCCCTACCAATAAAAGAAAACATTTGGGAGACACAAGCAAGATACTTGAAAATCACTATGTTACATCCAGTCAAAGAATTCTTGAAAGTGTACAATGTATCTTACCTCTAATAAAAGAATTTAAGAATTTAAAAAATGAAGAAATTAAAAAAATAAAGGATTTCAACTTGAGCCAACTAAATGTGGTCTACTTACTTTTTCTTCTCTAATGATTTATGTAGTTTCTTTCTGTAGTAGGACAGCAATTTATGTTTTCCCTAGATGAGGGAATATTCAATAGGTTTCAGAGTATATCAGTTTCATATTATACCTTCAGAGCAGGGATCTGCTTGCCTGTCTTTTCTGAATGGCTCATTTTTCTTGTTCTTGCTTTTCATGTACTTGTTAAAGAAGTGGGTATTCGTATTTGATCTGGCTTCCCTGCTGAACTTGAAGAGCTGCCCTCTGCAGGACTGAGACAGATAGATTTCAGTGGGGACGGTGACATCATGGAAAACACAAAACCTTTAAAGTGACAACAAGAAAAAAGCAAAATTCAGCTTTTGGTTATGAAAATCTGTTTCACAAATTCAGTAAATGTTTTAAGTCCTTTGAAATTTGACACTTTAACTTTTGGAATTCATGAGTAGAAAATTTTATTTAAAGTGAATATCCCTCCTCCCCACAAGTAGAAATAGTTTGAACCAAAACTGTTTTGTCCAACCTTGCTAGAAAATTAGATGTAAGAAGGAAGATAATTTGATCCATCTGAGATTCTGTATAAGGAAAAGGCAATCAAAGTGAAAGGAATATATATTTCACAAGGGACTTCTTGCATTTCTCTCCAAGAGGAAGGTCCAGAGAAATGCAGTGACTGGGTCTTCCAGTCCTCCAACAATAGCCTCAGATGGCTGGTACTAGAACAGAAATCTCAGTAACCAATGGGAAAAGGCATCATGAAACACAAAGGGCACTATCGAATATATTGGGGAAAATACAGGGAGAAACAGACACACAGAGGTATGCATTCTTTCTCTCAGTCTCACTCTCCTTCCCCCACTTTGAGCAAATTATCAAAGAAAAGGGATTTAAGTGAAACTATGGATTATGAGGTAGATTTCCATTAATGTTCTTCTAGAAGTTCAAGTAAAAATGGGAATTTTAAAAATTCCTTTTGTTGAATACAGCCATACAGTTCCTGAGAGTTGAGTTCAAATCCTTACTTTGATCAAATATTCTCATTAGTTATGATTCAACATCACTGAAATTTTATCTTCAAAGTATAGATATTAGAACATATCTTTCTTAAGTAAATATAAAACATAGCCAGGCACATGCCTATAATCCCAGCAACTCAGGAGGCTGAGGCAGGAGAATCGCAAGTTCAAAGCCAGCCTCAGAAAAAACGAGCAACTATTATGAGACCCTGTCTTATATTTGATAAAGGGGCTAAAAGTGTTGAGAGCCACAGCCAAAGGGGCCCCAGCAAACTTCCAGCTGCCAGCAAACTTCCAGCTGCCGGCTGATGATTGGCTCACAGCGGCCCCAGCAACATCTAGCTGATTGGCTCCTCTGCGGTGATGCTCATTGGAGATGCTCATTGAGCTGTTTCCCTGCCCTTTCAGACTGCCAGCTGATGATTGGCTCACAGCGGCCCCAGCAACATCTAGCTGATTGGCTCCTCTGCGGTGATGCTCATTGGGCTGTTTCCCTGCCCTTCCAGACCATGGAGCTGCTCATTGGGGGACTTTTTTGGCTCCGCCCACATGACTCAGCCAATTGGCCTCAAGAGCAGGAAGGATTGTGGGAGGTGGTGAGAGGCTTGTGTTGGTGAGAGGCTTGTGGGAAGCCGGTAGTGACAGTTGGGCTCTGAGGGTTTTTTCCTGAGGAGCTGTTTTGTTTGGAGTGTGGAGTTCTAAAAATAGTTTCTTTTGACAAGTGGCTCCTGAATTATGCCCAGCCAGACTGCGGCATTTGGTGGCTCGCACGGGAGTGACTGAGGGTAAGTAAACTGCTCGCCCCTGAGGGCAGGGCGAGAGGATGGGTAGCCATTTTAAGATTCCTCTTTTGGGCTGGGGATGTGGCTCAAGCTGTAGCGCGCTCACCTGGCATGCGTGCGGCCTGGGTTCAATCCTTAGCACCACATACCAACAAAGATGTTGTGTCCGCCGAGAACTAAAAAATAAATATTAAAAAAAAATTCTCTCTCTCTCTCTCTCTCTCTCTCTCCTCTCACTCTCTCTTAAAAAAAAAAAAATTCCTCTTTTGTTTTGCTTCACTTTTGTTTTAAGTTGCCTGTCCCTGGAGATGAGTGAGACGGAAGAAAAACCGCTCACATCTGAGGAAAAACTATTTCTGTCTGAGGAACAGATAGGGAGAAAGGTTATAATGATTTTTTGTTGTTCCATTTTTATTTCATTCTATCTCGGTTTTGTTTGGTGTTATCTTGTTGGGTTGTATTATAGTAGAAATATGGGATCAGAAATTAGTAAAAAACAAACCGAAAGAGTGTTAAATAAATTGTTAGAGGAAGGAGGCATCCCAGTAAAATCAAGAGCAGTCAGGGCATACGTTGATACAATACAAAAATGTAGCCCATGGCTTTTTAAGGAAGAGTCGTTAAATATCTCACAATGGAACCATCATGGTGAAGATTTAAAAAGAATAGAAAAGAAAAGCCCAGGGACTCTGCAGTTGGCACATTGCCATTGTGGACGTTCATATCTTATTTGCTTAGTCCAAAGCCTTCAGTTCAGACAATGGTAGAGGAAGAAGACATATTGATTCAAGTAAAAGAGAAGGTCTCTCAAGCTAGTCAGAGGAAAAGATTCAAGTAAAAGAGAAGGTCTCTCAAATCCATTACCAACTTAAACATGACGACAGCAGATTGGGCTAATATGTGTAAAGCTGTGCTAAATGGAGGACAATACCTGTTATGGAAGGTTGCCAATGAGGAATTTTGCAAGGAGATGGCTAGGCGAAATGCAGCAGCTGGTTATCCTCAGAGAAATCTAGATATGTTGTTAGGAAAGGGACCTTATGAGGATCAGCAGCAACAAATTGCATATGATCCTGATGTATATTTACAAATTGCTGTAGATGCAGTTAAGGCATGGAAGACTTTACAAGTACATGGAGGTTTACAAGGTCAATTATCTAAGAGAATACAAGAAGCTAATGAACCTTACGCTGAATTTGTAGATATGCTTATTCAAAGAGCTACCAGAGTTTTTGGGAATACAGAACAAGCAATGCCATTAATAAAACAACTGGCTTATGACCAAGTGAATCGTTGGTGCAGAGATATCATTAGACCATGGAAACATGAAGATTTAAACACATATATTAAATTATGTAGAGACATTAATGAACAAGAGCAAGTTGTGGCAGCTGCATTAAAACAGGCTTTAGATGCCAGGCCAAGAACATGATACAATTGTGAACAAACAGGACATTTTAAAAGTAATTGCCCCATAGGAGGAGGGTTTAACAAAACTAGGTATCAAAGGAGTAGAATACCGGGTATTTGCCCACGATGCCATAGAGGGAGACATTGGGCTAATGAATGCCGTTCTCAAACCACCATAGAGGGTACTCTATTATCAAAAAACGAACAAGGACCAGGTGTTTATCCACGATATGGTGGAGAAAGGCATTGGGCTCCATTGCCAAAAAATGGACAGGGGGGCCCTGTATAGAATAGAGGACACAGAGACTAATTACAACTATCTTATATATCTTATATCTTATATTTGATAAAGGGGCTAAAAGCATGCAATGGAGGAAGGATAGCATCTTCAACAAATGGTGTTGGGAAAACTGGAAATCCATATGCAACAAAATGAAACTGAATCCCTTTCTCTTGCCATGCACAAAAGTTAACTCAAAATGGATCAAGGAGCTTGATATCAAATCAGAGACTCTGCATCTGATAGAAGAAAAAGTTGGCTCCAATCTACATATTGTGGGGTCGGGCTCCAAATTCCTTAATAGGACACCCATAGCACAAGAGTTAATAACAAGAATTAACAAATGGGACTTACTTAAACTAAAAAGTTTTTTCTCAGCAAAAGAAACAATAAGAGAGGTAAATAGGGAGCCTACATCATGGGAACAAATTTTTACTCCTCACACTTCAGATAGAGCCCTAATATCCAGAGTATACAAAGAACTCAAAAAATTAGACAATAAGATAACAAATCACCCAATCAACAAATGGGCCAAGGACTTGAACAGACACTTCTCAGAGGAGGATATACAATCAATCAACAAGTACATGAAAAAATGCTCACCATCTCTAGCAGTCAGAGAAATGCAAATCAAAACCACCCTAAGATACCATCTCACTCCAGTAAGATTGGCAGCCACTATGAAGTCAAACAACAAGTGCTGGCGAGGATGTGGAGAAAAGGGTACACTTGTACATTGCTGGTGGGACTGCAAATTGGTGCAGCCAATTTGGAAAGCAGTATGGAGATTCCTGGGAAAGCTGGGAATGGAACCACCATTTGACCCAGCTATTGCCCTTCTTGGACTATTCCCTGAAGACCTTAAAAGAGCATACTACAGGGATACTGCCACATCGATGTTCATAGCAGCACAATTCACAATAGCTAAACTGTGGAACCAACCCAGATGCCCTTCAATAGATGAATGGATAAAAAAAATGTGGCATTTATACACCATGGAGTATTACGCAACATTAAAAAATGACAAAATCATGGAATTTGCAGGGAAATGGATGGCACTAGAGCAGATTATGCTTAGTGAAGCTAGCCAATCCCTAAAAAACAAATACCAAATGTCTTCTTTGATATAATGAGAGCAACTATGAACAGAGCAGGGAGGAAGAGCAGGAAGAAAAGATTAACATTAAACAGAGTCATGAGATGGGAGGGAAAGGGAGAGAAAAGGGAAATTGCATGGAAATGAAGGGAGACCCTCATTGCTATACAAAATTACATATAAGAGGTTGTGAGGGGAATGGGAAAATAATCAAGGAGAGAAATGAATTACAGTAGATGGGGTAGAGAGAGAAGATGTGAGGGAAGGGGAGGGGGGATCGTAGGGGATAGGAAAGGTAGCAGAATACAACAGTTACTAATAGGGCATTATGTAAAATTGTGGATGTGTAACCGACATGATTCTGCAATCTGCATTTGGGGTAAAAATTGGGAGTTCATAACCCACTTCAATCTAATGTATGTAATGTATGTCAAGAGCTTTGTAATGTTGTGAACAACCAATAAAAAAAATAAAAATAAAAAAAGAATACTGCTCCTTCTGCTGTGCCCTGCTTAATATATCAGGACATGACACCAGCCATCTAACCATGTGGCCTTAGAAATCACTGCATTTATATGGGATTTTCTCAAATACAATATAATGACTTAAAAGTTCATTCTCTACTTACTGCAATTTATATATTATGAATTGAAATAGCTAAATAGCTGCTGCTTTTCTCTTTGAAATAAAAAGAAACTCTCCGAGGATCATAGAAAGAATCAATCTCTTTAATCCTCAGTCAGACAAAAAATTCTGTTATGAGGGCAACAGTCACATAGAAAGAAGGAATATAAATGAGCAAGTAAAAGCTATTGAGTCAGAAATCATATTTACAATGGTCAGAGTAGATGTGACAGCGCTGATGATTGATGGCTGTCACCACCTGGTCAGTTCATTGCCTCCCTTTCAGAAGCACTCTCTAAAATAACCTTACTCTAATGGGATCATTCTTTTCATGAATATCAAAAACTAGACTGGTCTGCTGTGATATACAAATTCACTAAATTAGACCTTTAGGAACATGACTAAACTTTGAAAATGGAATACTATGGGTAAAACAAGAATCAGCAATGTTTTGCATATTCATCACTACAAATGATTTTTAATATAAATTGTATAAGACAAATGTCAGAAAAAAATTAGGTACTGGAGGATTCTTGATTCAGGAGATGCCTTTTGTGCAGAAGAATAAACTGATTGCAGCACCAGCAGGCACCCCAGTAATTCCACTGGGTTTTGGCTATGTTTCTGTGAAACCTTGTTCCAAGACAGACATAGTTATATATTCATGTGCAGGTGTTTACATGTGATGACAGTTACCTGAGTGAATTAATGAACTTGTATGCATGCATGTATTTTTAAGGCAATAATGATTGCTAATGTCTACCTCATAGTATAGCCTGATAGGTCTTTGACACCTGACTATTCAGTTTAACTTTGCATCACCAATTTAAATGGATTGTTGAGATACTTGTCATTTCCTTGTAAGCGGTATGCCCTTGTGTTTGTACGTATGTTAGATTCTAGCATCCGATAGGTTAAAAAAATGCATTTTATCAAAATAAGGTACGAGGTATTAGTATTGTAAGAAAGACCATAATTTTACATATGATAGTAAAACTAAATTAAAGTTGGGTGTGGTGGCACACACCTGCAATTCCAGCAACTCATGAACCTGAGGCAGAAGGATTGCTAGTTTAAGGCCAGCCTCTGCAGTTTAGTGAAGTCCTAAGCAGTTTATTGAGACCCTGTTTCAAATTTTAAAAAAAAAATTTAAAAAAGAGAGAGAGAGAGCTAGGGATGTTGCTCAGTGGTTAATCACTCCTGGGGATTCAATCCTTGGTACCCCCCCAAAAAAAACCTACATTAAAATGTTGCTGATTCAATTATGACATTATCAATTGTAGAAAATTTTCTTATTTCAGAGCTGGTAAAATGTTGAAAATTTTGCATTGAAAAGAAATAAGGTTGTAAAATACAGAATGTCAATGTTAATCTTGAAGTATAAACCTAGATTTCCATGGTCGATGATTCTCTTATATTGTTGGAAGATTTAATATATGTATGGTGCTTAGAATGAATGGTGCCTAGAACATATCAAACATCAAGGGAATGTCAGCCATTATTACCACTGAACATCCAATAGAAATATACATATCAGTAATACAGAATCAAGTTCTATTTGCATGTCCATGTAAGAGGAGAGAAGGAAAAGGAAAAGGAGAGTGTTCTAGATATTATAGCTAAGTAATAAGCCATCTCAGAGGGCTCATTTTTATCATGTTCACTGATTATGTGGATCAGGAGTTCATAAGAGCACAGTTCCATGAAGTTAGGGAACTCAGCTGAGAAGACTTGGAAGTTTGGTGGTCAGTAGGGCAAATCAACAGCTGAGGGCTAAAATCATCTTAAGGAAATTTCACCCCCAAGATTGGCAGTTAATCAGGACCTCAGTTGTTCTGTGGGCCAGAAAATGCATATATGTGTTCTCCTTGTGATCTCTCAAGCATGGACTAGTTTTTGTGTTCCACAGCTTGATAGCTGGGGTCCAAAAGCAAACATCTCAAGAGAATCAAACAGAAATCTGTTTGTTTGTGTGGCTTAGACCTTTAGGTTTACAAGAAAGAAACAGAACCTGTGTTTCAATGGGAAGAGCATCAAGGTCACATTGAAAGAAAAGCAGGTGGAAAGAACATATTGCTGCAAACTATTTTAAAAGTACATTTCACCATGTAAAGTGAGAAAAGGAGAGACAGAGATACAACCCTTGAGGAAAACCTGAAAGACCTCTTATGGAGTCATATAGAAAAAAAAATTAGAGATGCACTTAGTTTTGAAGGGTCAACTAGCCCTAATCAAATTCAGAAACTCATTCAGAACTGTCAAAAGCATATTAGGCTTGAACACTTGAAAAGAGAGCAGACTATAGCAATTTTTAAGATGCTTCTCAAATTGAGCTGGGCAATGGTAACAAACAAAATCAAGTTTTTGTTAGATATATAGATACTCGGATCTATCATAGACTAGGTAAGCAGAGAGATTCAGTAGAAGTAGAATGTTCCTAAAAGAGAAGGTGAACAAAAACTATTTGTAAAGGTTCTGTGTCATTTAAAAGTTAAATTGTAGAATTTTTATTAATTAAAAATAATAACTCTTTATTGTGCATGTGTGTGCAAAGTGCTTTGTGGAATATTTACTTTTTAATATTTGATCTTTGCAACATTATGAGATTAGTATATTTGCCCCATTTTATAGGTAAGAAAACTGAAGTCAGGGAGTCTAAATAATTCAACTAAATCTACCTGAATGGCAAATTCATGCACTTTCTATTACCAACAAATAATTATTTCTTTATAAAATTATCTTCTGGAGGACATTTAAAATAAAAATGACCAAACAGATACTTCTAGCCAGAGTTGGGATAGGGGGGAAACATGATTTTAAATATTTTTATACAAATAATAAAGAGGGGAAAATAAATTAACTTGAAACAGGTGAAAACAGAAATCTCCAGGGAGATTTCTTAATGCAACAAAACACAAATTTTGAACAACAAAAAAAGTGTACATATGGAGAGGGAGTTCAATAAATCAATAGGGACAAAGGAGTACTAGACAAATCTGAAGTTGTCTGCATTAATTAGCTAGAAGTAAAAGTACAGCTGCTAAATCAGTGTTCTGGAGGTCAATATTGCCATTTAAAAAATAAACACCAGCTGGGCATGTTGCCACATATCTAATCCTCAAAAGGATGAGACAGAAGGCTCACAAATTTGAGGCCAACCTCAGCAACTTAGTGAGATCCTGCCTCAAAATAAAAATTAAAAAGGGGTAGGGATATAGTTCAGTGGTAAAGTGCCCCTGGATTAAATCCCCAGTACCAAAAAATAAATAAACATAACAGGAAAACATTTCAAAACTTTTCTCATGGCAAACTTTTTCATAGACCCACATTGTTCTTCAATTTCTTAGGTTATAACTGAACTTCTCTCAGAGACATCTTTCGACTCACATTTTTCTTACTGTCTAGATTAGTATGAATGGTGCCTAGCACATATCAAACATCAAGGGAATGTCAGCCATTATTACCACTGAACATCCAGTAGAAATATACATATCAGTAATACGTAATACCTTCCTAGTTTTCTTTAGGTAATAAAATATCTTACTAAGCGGGTAAAACTGTTATTTAGGATTATTTCTTTCAAGATAGTACAATAAAAGGATTTTACTATATATAGTTTGATACTTAAGCCAAAAGGAATACTGTGTTTTTTTTTAAATGTCTGTCATGGTTCAAAACAAATTATAGAACTTTTTAAAAGATAACCTAGTACTTTGTGTATTTTCATCTAAATAGTACACAAAACTCTCTTATAAAGTTAGCTATTTATCTAACTTCTTGCTTAAAAAGTTGGAGGAAATTCCTTTTTAATTTAAGAAGCATAACTAACTCTCAAAGTGAAGATCCTAACAGGAAATATAAAAGCAAATTAAAACTATTTCCACAAGTAATCTAGTTCTGTCTAATGAAAAGGGGATGGGGGCAGGTCTTGAAGTCTCTCCCAGTATTACATAACACTGTAATAAAAAGCCAAATTCTCTCTGGTTTTAGAAACCAAGTTATTAATTGAATAAATTTGGGGAGCCTCCACATAGGAGTGATTTTAAATGTCAGTGAGCACGCACGCAGGCACATATACACACACACATACAGTGAGCCAAAAAAGAAAAGGATTCAGGGGGTGTCATTCCTGGTTTTTTTAAGTATCTTTATTACCTAAAGCTAGTTATCTTTGGTTTAAATACTTTCCTATTCAAAAAGCTTCCAATGTCTGAGACACTGAATTTTTGAGCTTTAGGTGCAAAACTTAGAATAAGCAATTAAGAGTGTTTTCTTTACTATTTTACCATGGAATGAAAATTAACATTTGAGAAGCACAGCAGTTAAAATGTTTCTGCACTCAGCAAAAGATTTCCAGGAGATCTGCTTGGGCAATTCACCTTTTAGTCATCTCACCTGGGAAGGATGAACCTTAGTTAAACCATTTGAGAGCAGTAAGTGCTACCTTGTTCATGTAAATGTGCTGACTGCTTCAACTTCATCCCTAAAAAGGAGAGTCATCATTTCATATTCTGACTTAAACATTCCCATTGACTACCCAAAGGGTCACCCTTTACTATCTTCAACTTATCTTCAACATCAGGCAAAATACTCTTTTGGAAATAAACATTATTCATTTGTACCTAAGGATCTAAATACAAATCCATTGTTACATAGGAAGTCATTTGAGCCAGAGTTTCAAGCTCTCATTTGAAATTACAAGGGGGACCTTAGGGGAAGGTAACTTGTATTATCCAGCTTTTCCTCACTGTGACCAAAATATGCGACATGAACAATTTAGGAGAAAAAATGTATTTTAGCTCAGAGGTTTCATTCTGTGATCAGATGGCACCATTGCTTTGGGCCAAAGCAAGTCAGAACATCATGGTAGAAGGGTGTATTGAAAGAAAGCTGCTCAGCTCATGGCATCCAGGAAGCAGAAAAAAAAGAGAGGGGAAGGAACTAGCATTAAGAAATACCCTTTTAGGGCATTCCCCCAGTAACCTAGGTCCTCCAACCACACCCCTCTGCCTACGATTTCTACCAACTCCCAGTAGTCCAGTCAGTTATCAATGGTAATCCATTAATAAGGTCACAGCCTTCATGACCCAACCACTCCCCAAAAGCCCCATCTCTGAATATTACTGGATTGGAGACTAAGCCTTAAACACATGAGACTTTGGGGGACATTTTGGTTCTAAACTATAACATTCTGCTATTGAACCCCAAAGGCTCATATCCTTGTCACAATGCAAAATGCATTCAAATCACCTCCAAGAGTCCCCAGAGGTCCAACTGTTCCAGCATTGCTCAAAAGTCCAAGTATCCTTTGAGACGCAAGTCAACTCTTAGCTGTGAGCTCCTATTAAATCAAAAGCAAGGTCTATACTTCCAACATACAATGGCACAGAGTAATGATTCCCATTCCAAAAGGGAGTGATGGGAACATAGAAAGTAGGGACTGGACCAAAACATGATGGAAACCTAGTGGGGCAAATATTAAGCCCTTTAGTTCTACATCCAGCTTCCAGGCAGACGGTGGCAAGACATGGGCCTCAAGACTTGGGCCACTGTCTGCATCTTTCCTCAGCGCATGGTCCACATTTCAGGCATCTCTAACTTCTGGGATCTCTATTACAGCCTTAGCCTCACTCTCACTGCCTGCAGGGGTTCTGACCTTGATGCACATTCCCTGGCCTTCTGGGCCTTCCTTGGAAATCTTGGTAGAAGTCTCTGTGACTCTACGAGTCTTGCATTCTTCATGCCTGTAAAACCAGAAGTAGTGGATGATGCTATGGTCTGCTGCCAGCAGGAGCTGTAGCTGGGCCCCTTGGACAGTGGCAGCAATGGCCTCTGAGTGCCTAGAGAGCTAAGCACAGTGAAATGAATCCTGGTGGCATGATTTACTAGGTAGCCCTGTGGGAGCAGGATGCCCCAGGGCTCTCTTTTCAAAGTAAATTCTTTCAAAAGGGTTTTCACTTTTATACCATTGATCCTGGTGGGGTCTAGCTGATCTTGCATCTTAGGGAAGTTGCCCTCAAGGCCTCTTTCCTACTGTCTGATTGCAAAGTGTGGTTTTTCAGTGGTGCTAATCTTTTCAGCAACCATACCCTCTTTGGCCCCAGCTTTATGGACATTCTTTTCTAATCAACCTGCAAGTTTTTCATGTCTTTCCACTCTTGTTTTTTGCTTCTGATTCTCACTATAAATTTATCTAAAAGCAGCCAGAATGTCACTGCCCAAATGCTATTATCTCAAAAGTTCCTCTGCCACATTAACAGGTCCATCACCTTCACATTCTAGGGCATCTCCAAACTGTCCCAAACTTCTCCTGCAAACCAGATCTAAAGGCTTCTAAAACATATAGTCAGTTACAGTGAGAGCAAAGACCTATTACCAGTACCAATTATTTGTTAGACAACTTTTCATTGCTATGATAAAAATACCTGACATAAACAACTTAGAGGAGAAAAGATGTAGTTTGTCTCACAGTTTCAGAAGTTTCAAACCATGGTCAGCTGGTCTATTGCTTTGGGCTGGAAGCAAAGCAGAACATCATGGTAGAAGGAAGCTGCTCAAATCTCATGAAGTCAGAAAGCAGTGAGAAAGAGAGGAAAGGACTAACAACAAGAGCATCCTGAGATCCCCCCAGTGACCTACTTCCTGCAGCCTTGCCCTACTCCCTACAGTTCCACCACCACAGAGTAGTCCATGTAGCTATCAATGGTAATTCACGGATGAGGCCAGAGTCTTCATGATCTAATCACTTCCAAAATCCCCACCACCTCTAAACCTTGCTCCATTGGGATCCAGGCATTAAACACATGAGAATTTGGCGAACATTCCAGACCCAAACCAAAGAATAATTCATGAGCTAGCAGAGGCCTACCATCATCTGCAGGGAACAGCTCAGAGAAGGCTAGGCATTTTTCAGACACTAAAAGGATATACAAAGTACCTTGGGTTAAAACTGCTCCCAGGCCTTCAAATCCATTCCCTAAAAGTAGGGGGTGGGGGTTTGTGTGTGTGTGTGTTTTGTTTCTTTCAGAGCTCTCAGTTTCATAGACACCCATCAACATCATGTAGACTGTTAAATTGGTTAACAGATCTGGAAGTCCCCCAGATCCCCAGACAATGCCTCATTCATACCACAGAAAACAATATAAAGTAGAACTACTTAAAAAGATAGTCTATCTTCCAGTTGAGACATTAACTAAATCTAGTTTATCCAATTGCTATTAAAAATGTTTTACTTCAGTGAATGGACATTTATCTTGATCTACTGATTTTTTACATTAAATTACTCAAGTTTTTAATTAGTTTGTTGTCATATATAAGTAAACGTTCCCATTTGAAATCTTATTTACACCATTTTTTGGCACAGACTTACTTTTCCAAAGGCTTATCAAAGTTAACGTCAACTAGCCGGATATATATTATCATAAAGTCCAAAGTCGTGATAATTGACAATATGACTTCGTAGCACTATATATTAAAGACAATGTTCCAAAGCAATACTTCACGTTTGAATGATTGCATTATTAAAAGCATTCAACCCAAAGTTAATTTTCTTTTCCCCCTTCAGTACCTAGATACTCAGACTCATCAATGGCAAAGAAAGAACAAAATGAGACCAGAAAAATATAATATATATTAATATATACATAACATATTTAATACTATGTTGTGTAAATATATAGTATATATAGTACACATAATATAAAATATACTCTCTCCTTCATGGTCAGGCAGTTACTATAGAGCTTTTTAGACAGAACTAACTAACCAGAATATATTTGAAGTAAATGTGATTGGATCTTAGTATCAGAAAAAAACACCACCTTCTAAAAAGGGCAGATATGAAGTCCCTGGGGCCTTCAAATGATAATTTTTAATTGACAATATAATCTGATGTAAGCTTGAATACAGGACCATTCACATGAATGCTTCTCACTGGCTGGTCACACCTTTCTTTCAGGTATCTTTTAGCACCCCTTAGCAGTATGTATTATGTCCAATAACCCAGGTTTTTAATATGATGTTGGATTCAAACTAGTTCATTTTTTAATGTTAGTTTATATAATATCCACTTGCTTCAAGTGGATATTATCACAATTTTTCATATAAAAAAGTGAGCCTCCACTTCTTCATGCCAAAAAAAATTGTAATAATATCACCCACTTGAAGCAAAGAGCAAAATGTGTGTGTGTGTGTGTTTGTATTCACACACAAACTCGGGAGATTTTATATATATACACACACATACACACACACACATACACATTCTTAGGAGGCTGAGGCAGTCTGAGCAACATACCTCAATAAATAAATTAACAATAACAACAATACCTACTTGGCAGAATGCTTTAAGGAAGAAGGATAATGTAGCAAAGAATCTAGCACAGGCCTAGCAAATGTTTCATAAATGGTAATTATTCATTCAACAAATATTCATCCAATATTACCATCATGAGCTATAAAAATCCCATCCTAATCTTTGAGTGTGAATTCTTCACTACAACAATTCAAATGTGAAAAAGAATAAGCTTACCGCTAACAGGAATATCTTCTTCCAGCTTGTACATGTCTGACACATACTCACTCCTGGAAGGGCATCTTATTTATATTAATACATTTATATGCTCATGCAAAGCTGGGCATGGTGGTATATGCCTATAATCCCTGTTAAGGTCTGTAAATAAGTAAAAAATAACACCTGGTATTTTGCCAGAGGAATGTTGGAGTTCGTAAACAAGTTTGGATGGTGCCTGGCAAAATGCCAGAGGGAGTGGTTTGAGAAGTAACAAAAGTGAGCCATTAAGTGTGGAGATTCCTTATTGGTTGACTGATGTATCTAGTTTATGCTAATTAAGATAAGCTGTGCAAAATGTATAAATAGCTCTGTTGTCCTACAATAAACGGCTCCCATTCCTGCTGTATCAATGAACACAAGTTATTCGTCACCCCCCGGCTATTTTGCTGCAGCCGGACTCCGGCAAATCCCCATCATTTGGGAGGTGAGGCAGGAGCATCACAAGTTTGAGGTCAGTCTCAGCAACTTAGCAAGACCCTGTTTCAAAATAAAAAGAGCTGGGTATGGTGGCATATGCCTGTAATCCCAGTGGCTCAAGAGGCTGAGGTACTGGGATTACAGGCATTACAGGAGGATCATGAGTTCAAAGCCAACCTCAGCAACAGCAAGGCACTAAGCAACTAAGTGAGACCCTGTCTCTAAATATAATACAAAATAGGGCTGGGATGTGACTCAGTGGTCGAGTACCCCTGAGTTCAATCCCTGGTACCCTCCAATCAATCAATCAATCAATAAGAAGAAGGGCTTGGGGTGTAGATCAATGGAACAGTGCCCCTGAGTTCAATCCCTAGTATTGGAAGACAAAATTTTTACCCTCCTGCAGATACCTTGAATTTGGGAATGCTTACTCTTCTTTCTTTCCCTCATGGGTCTGATTTTCATGACTCCCTCATTTCTCAAAAACTTCATACAGGAATAAAAGCTCAGTCTTTCAGATCAGTCAGGGGTTTGATTCCTGGCTCCAACATTTAGTAGTTGTGAAATCTTGGGAATATTATAACCTCTATGAATATATTTATCTCATCCACAAAACTAAGATAGTAATAACTCCTTATAATGGTATCATAAAGGATTAGAAGCAAAAGGTTTTATATTCCTGGCACATAGTTGGCTTTCAATTGATGGGAGCAATCTTATTGAAGTTCTTTCAATAAGACATCTCCACCACCTGGGGAGGACATGGCATCTCTCCCAGGTGTGATGGTGTCAGGGATACCGACTGGGAAGCAGGGACTTTCACCACCCACAGTTAACAAGGCCACCTCACCCACATAGTGTTTGTTAGCAAAGCCCTTCCAGGGAGGAGCTGGAGGCACCTCTTGCTGTTCCGGGCAGGACAGTGTCAGTGGAGGCCTAGTAGAAAGGCATAGCCCAGTAGAGAGGCACACACCCACCTAAGAATAAAGCACTCAGCCCCACCCACGTGTCTGTGGAACTTTGACTTCTATCATCACTGGGTAGTAATGAGATGGCTCCTCTCTTCCTTCAGCTGAATGCGGTCAGAGGTGTCATTGTTGAAACGGAAGATTTAAATAAACCCAAAGACTTATAATAATACCCAAAGAGTCAAGGACACATTCAGAAACAAAAACTCTCACCATTACATGAACCAAGTAAATCTCAACCTGAAAGAGAAAAGATAATAGACAGATGTGAACACTGAGATAACACAAAGGTTGAAACTATCTTACAAGGAATTTAAATCAGCTATCACAGAGATGCTTTAATAAGCAATTACAAACATGCCCGAAGCAAATGAATTAGAGTCTCAGAGAAGCAACAAAAGATATAAAGAATCAAATAGAAATTTTCGAAATGGAAAAGTTCACTAACTAAAAAAAAAAAAAAAAATTTAAAGAAAACCCTGGATAGATGAGCTCAGTAGTAGAATGGAGAACACATAGGAAAGAATTAATAAACTTGAAGATAGAAGGGAGAAAATATATCTCTCCTGCGATTGGCATGTTGAAAGGAAAGGAGAAATATGGTACTGCAAAAGTTTTTGAAAAAATAGGGACTAAGAAATCTCTAGTTTTCAAAAGACATTAATCTAGAGAATTCAAATATAAAAACCTACAGAAATTCATGTGACACATGAATCAAAAAGTCTTTAAAGGAGAAAGAGAAACAACACATGACATAGAAAGGAAAAGCAATTGAAATGATAGTATTTCTTATCAGAAACCCTTAAAGCTAGAGGAAGCCAACATTTCAAATATTGAAAGAATAAGCTGTGAATGGAGGACCCTATACCTGGTGAAATAGTCATCAAGAATGAAAAAGAAATGAAGACATTCTTCAGTGAAGGAAACTTAAAAGATCTGTTGCCCACACTAATCCTAAAAGAATAGCAAACAAACAAACAAACATCCCACAACCCTTGAAACAGAATGCAAATGATAAAACAAGCAATCTTAGAACTTCAAAAAGAAAGAAGTAACAGCAGAAAGAGTAAAAATATGGAGAAATACAATAGATTTACTAATTCCATTTGAATTTTCCAAATTTTGTTTGATGGCTAAAGCAGAAATCATAGTATCATATTATGTAGTGCTCAAGATATGTGGAAAAATTATTTAAGACATCTTTATTATAAAAGGGGGAAAATAAAGGAACTTAAAGGGAGATGAAGTTTCTATCCTTCTTTCAAACTAGTAAAATATCAATGCCAGTAAACTGTGTTAAGATACAATACACATATACCATGTAATAGCTAACACAACTACTAGAAAATCTATACAAAGAGATATACTCAGAAATACTGTAGATAAATTACAATGGAGCTCTAAAAGTTCTTTATGTAACCTATAGGAAGACAGGTAAAAGATCTCATTCTATTTAAGTTTGGGTAGAAATTGCCAATGGCTTCGCCATGCTTTTCACAATATAAGTTGTAGCCCAGCTTCAGTCTCCCTCCATTCTGCTTATAAATAATACAGGAGTCTATACTCAATGGACCCCATCGATAGGCATTCCAGTCTTGGACTCAATGTTAATCAAAAGGTGCATTGAGAAAAATCTTACTTAGGGCTAATGTTTGAACAAGAGGCTTGTTTTCCCAGAGAGTCAACATAGCTCTGATTCAAACAAGATCACAGAAGATAAAATACTTGGACTGCCCTCACTCCCCTCTCCTATCCACATACAGAACACCTTTTATTACATTGCACTTTGGTATAAAGATACAACCACATTAATGTGAAGGTTTTTCAAAGAGACCATCATCTTCTAATATTAACAGTAATAATGCTGATGTCATTCATTTATTGGGCACCTGCTACATACCAGACATCTCATAATAAATTATCATTGATTCTCAATACAAGCTCTGCAAGGCAGATATTATCTCATTTACAAAGTATGCCAGAGAGTGAGTTTACACCTGTCTGTATAGAGAATATTGTTTCAAGATTTTTTAATTAATATTTCAGTATTTTTTCTAAGTACTATAGTTATACATAGTAGTTGGATTCATTTTGACAAAATCATATATGCATAGAATTTGATTTCAGTCCCCATTCCCCCTACTTTCCCTCCTCTCCTCCCTTGCCCTATTCTTCCTTTACTGATCTTCCTTTTACTCATTTATGTTATTTTTCACCTTTATGTATATTTTCTACATATACATAAAGGTGAAATTCCCTATGATATATTATACATGCATATAACACAATTTTGTTCAATTCATTCCATATTTTCCCCCCTTTCCTGTCCCTTCTCTCTCCCTCTTGATCTTCTACTCCACTCATCTTCCCTATATTTTTATGATATCTGATCCATGCTTTCTCCATCTTCTCCTTATTTCCCGCTAGCTCCACATTCAACCCTTCATTTTCTGAGTCTGGCTTATTTCACTGGCTGTTGCATGATGTTCTCCACTGCCATCCATTTGTTAGCAAATGCCATTAATTTTAGTCTTCTTTATGGCCAAGTAAAAATCCGTGTGTATACATACCACATTTTCTTAATCCATTCATCTATTGACAGGCATCTGGGCTGGTTCCAAAAGTTGGTTATTGTGAATTGTTTTGCTATAAACACTGAAGTGTCTATATCACTTAGTATTCTGATTTTAATTCTTTTGGATAAATACTAAGCAGTGGGATAGCTGGGTCATATGGTGATTCCATTTCTAGTTTTTTTTTGAGCAATCTCCATAGTGTTATACTAATTTGCAGTCCTACCAGCCATGTATGAGTATACCTTCCCTCCCCCACATGCCTGCAAGCATTTATTGTTTGTGTTCTTGATCATTGCCATTCTGATTGTAATGAGATGAAATCTTAGTGAAGTTATGATTTACATTTCCATGATTGCTAGAAATGTTGAATATTTTTTCATCTATTTGTTGGCCATTTGTATTTCTTCTTTAGTTATTTCACCCGTTTATTGATTGGGTTATTTGTTTCTCTGGTGTTAAGATTGAGTTATTTATTCTGAATATTATTAATCCCTGTCAGAGGAATAGCTGGCAAAGTTTTTTCCCCCCATTCTATACTCCCTCTCCATGCTTTTAATTGTTTCCTTTGCTGTGCAGAAGTTTTTTAATTTGAATGTCATCTCACTTATTGATTCTTAGGTTTATTTCTTGAGCTTTAAGGGTCTTGTTGAGGAAATTGGTACCTGCATGTATACGATGGACTGCTAACCCTATGTTTTCTTCTAGCAGTTCCTAGGTGTATGATCCAATTCCCAAGTCTTTGATTCATTTCAATTTGACTTTTGTGCACGGTGAGGGATAAAGATCTAGTTTCTTTCTTCTACATTTGGATATCCAGTTTTCCCAGCACCATTTGTTTAAAAGGCTGTCTTTTCTCTGATATGTTTTTGGCATCTCTGTCAAGTATCAGATGGCTGTAAGAATGTGGGTTTGTCTCTGTGTCTTGTATTCTATCCCCTGGTCTTCAAGTCTATTTTGATGCCAATACCATGCTGTTTTTGTTCCTACAGCTCTAGTATAATAATGTGAGATCAGGTATTGTGACGCTTCCTGCTCCACTCTTCTGGCTCAGGATTGCTTTGATTATTCAGGGGCTCTTATTCCTCTAAATGAATTTAAAGATTTTTTTTCTAGTTCTTCAAATGTTCCTATGAGGATCAGCACAAACAAATTCCCATAATGCAAAATACAACCCTGAGCCCCAGGGTCCCCAGCCAAGCAAGATCCCAAAGGATAGTGATTTGACATGTCTGTGAAGCATAGTGACTCATCTGCCAACTCAGCTCTGGATGTCTGAGGAGCTGAGGTGACACTATGCTTTTAAGCCACATTTTCCCTTGTTAAGTAGAATAATGATATTGGCCTACTTTCTCAAGCAGTGGTTTTAAGAGCAAATGATACAATGTACGTATAAGACATGCATGCATGCAGAAGTCTTTTTGATGTCAATGTATATAAGCAGCTCTTCTAGGAATTGGTTGCACATTATTGTATAAACAAAACAGTGATCTTAGTATATAAAATATCTATTTTGTCGAGACTTTTTAAAATCCTAATTCAATATTTCCTTAAGCTTGTATCATGGGATGTTAATAGATGTTTTATAAATTACAATAATGAAATAAAACCCCTTCCAAAAACTTTTTAATCAGTCTAACAGAACATTTAGTTAAGCAAAGCTAAACAGACTCTTTTTTGCAGAACTTCAGAAAGCCTTTAATATGCTAATGTGCAATCCTCCAAGGACACTCCATTATAAAGTGATTTCCAATTTTATTTGGTCATAGAACCATTTTCTTAGGAAACATCTCTTGGGATAATGCCTAGCAAGTATCTTTTAGGAAATGGAACTCTAATAAACTGTTTTCTTGTTCATAAATTGCTGAATGAAGCAGAACTTACTCAATGTGTATCCCAGAGCTGGCATTTCAGACACATAGAAGAAGGCAAAGTAGCAAATTCTGACTCTAACTGGGTTACTTGTCTAATAACATTAAAACAAATAAGGCTTCTACACAGCAAATGTTTTAGAGATAAAATATTTTGGGGTTCTCAATGTCAGGGTTTGGATATAAGGTGTCCCCCAAAGCTCCCTTACTAATGTTGTGAATGAGGTGAAGTGATTGGATTGTGAGAGCTGCCATCTAACCAGTCCATCCTAGTTTGAATGGACTGACTGGGTGGTAACTGTAGGCATATGGGGTGTGGAAGAGCACATCTTCCCTGTGGCTCCTTTCACCCCTTCCTCCACCCTTACTTCCTGACCTGACCATGAGCTGAGCAACTTGGCCATTCTACCATGATGTTCTGCCTCACCTTGGGCCCAGACCAATGGAGAAGGCTGTCTATGGACTAACCCTCTGAAACTGTGAACCCCAAATAAAGCTTTCCTCCTCTAAGTTGTTCTTTCTGGATATTTTGGTCACAGTGATGAAAAAGGCAGCTTTTTAAGTAAAATCAGAGGCAAACAGATACCATAAAGTCTAAATCTACTTATCACATGCATGTCCTCCCTTCTGACATCCCCCTTATTTTGCTTCTACTTCAAAACATAATGCCTTAAACTTTCCCATGCATAACTTGGGGTCCAAGTGAAAGACAGAAAAACATAGTAAATAAGAACTCACCCACAAGCAGACTGCCTGAATTGGAGCCCTAGGTCCATTATCCTCAATATATGTGGCTGAAGGCAAGTCACTTCCCTTCCCTTGGCCTCAGTTTCCTCCAGTATGAAATAAATATAAAAATACAGGTATCCTCACCCTCTAAACTTAGGAGCTGATGGATTTGTAAAACATCCCTTGCTCTCTGACTCCTACTTGCTTTCTAAAAATTAGGAATCAAATTGACTTGGAAGGTATGTTATTTTGTCATTTTTTTTTCAATTTTGTTACCCAAACTCAGTAACTAAATAGATTTGATAGTGAGGAATGTGTGTGGTACCTCTATCTAAATATTGTTATAAGATTAAATTAGTTAAGTATATATGAGAGTATCTGGCACACAATCATTCCAGCTAGTATGATATAATATTCCTTAAGGATTATTCATGATAGACCTCTTCTAGGCAAGAGCATATGCTCTGGTACTTTAATCTAAAGTTTTACTCAAGGACTGATCCTTAAATTTTATTTATGTATTCATTTGTTTGTTTTTTCCCTAGGGATTTTTTTTTAAGATGAGAACATGAAGTTGTGAAGCAAGAGAACTCATTTCTGTCATTGCAAAAAATTAATTATAACAACATTAGGCAGGGGGATCATCTGGTGGAATTTCAGTTCATTCTTCAGAAAAGTGGAACTAAATCCTCCCCTTTATACTTTGTGAAATCAGCAGAGAAAATGAATATGAAAGTGCCCTTCAAGTGGTAACCCGTAACACTTAGGAGAGAAGCTGTCTCTCCAGTTAGATTGCTTCTTATTCTATTTGTGGGATGTCACCTCTAAATTAGAGACCTGATCCTAAAACTCATATGAAACTCTAGAGTCAAGGCAGATCTGATTTTTGCAGAGGAAACCAGAGCATATTTCACAGTGATCTGTGGACCCATGGTGCTATGACACAACATATTAGAAACAATATTCACTGAAGCAACCAACATTTAATGAGCACCTACCAAGCAGTGGGATCTGTTTTTTGTGGAGCCTGGCTGAATCACAGAGCAAGTGACTTGTTACTTATACAACTAGATATTAACATAACTTTAATGTAACTGTCCCCTCTCACCTGCCTTGTTTCTGATCCTCATTGAGTCACTTGGAATCTTTGCTTCCTTTTTTTTTTTCCCCTTTTGTTAAAATGGTCCTCTGCTCCATGAAAGTAGCAGGGCTGTAAGATCCTGTTACTAAAGTCAAACTTGAAAACTAGGCTACTTATCAGCAATGTATCAGAGGACTGATTTCCAATGGCAAGGTGTGCTTTGTTGTTCATTCATTTTCTTTCTTTGGAAATTTAATAAATGTTATCTAAAAGGTCACTAGTCCTTCCTGTATAGCAGTACTAAAGGTATTTGTAGAACCTTTAATATTTAGCCAAACTTTACAATCTCCCTGTTTATTTTCTGCTCAACAACTCAAGTAGTTCATTACCATCATACTCTTTCTTAGAAATGGAGAAGCCGAGGCCCCAATATATACACAATTTATCAAGGACAACCACCAATGTTAACCTCAATTTTTATTCAAGCTAGAAGTAAATCATTATGTTGAATAAAATTTTAGTTTTTTAAAAAAAGGTATCCCCTATGTGTAGTATGGCATACAAAGATTTAATCCTAGAAAGAACAATAATTTTACAAAGACTCATAGAATACAAAGTAATACTGTTATTTAATATGAAAGAAATACTCCTTATTCCCTTCAGTAATCTTTTCCTCATCCTAATTATCTACTAAATTATGCATACAATATGCTGTCAGCTTATCTCATACTGACATGAAACTGCAAAATAAATAGATAACCTGGATAACTAAAAACCTTAGATCAAACACAATGGAAAAAGTCACAAGTGAACTGCAACTCCATAGCCTCTACTGTAGGACTTCTCTAATTCAAAAGAAATTTGGTGCTCTATCTTATGTGTGAGGGGTAAAAATTTGCTCCCAGGATATAGGCTCTCTGTTGACCTCACAATGTTTCTTTTGCTGAGAACTTTTTAGTTTGATTCCATCCCATTTATTGATTCTTGGTTTTAATTCTCGAGCTATAGGAGTCTTATTAAGGAAGTTAGGGCCTAATCCCACATGATGGAGATTAGGGCCTATTTTTTCTTCTATTAGATACAGAGTCTCTGGTCTAATTCCTAGGTCCTTGATCCACTTTGAGTTGAGTTTTGTGCATGATGAGATACAGGGGTTTAATTTCATTTTGTTGCATATGGATTTCCAGTTTTCCCAGCACCATTTGTTGAAGATGCTATCTTTTCTCCAATGCATATTTTTGGCACCTTTGTCTAATATAATTGTAATTTTGTGGGTTAGTCTCTGTGTCCTCTATTCCGTACCATTGGTCTACCAGACTGTTTTGATGCCAATACCATGCTGTTTTTGTTATTATTGCTCTGGAGTATAGTTTAAGATCTGGTATAGTGATGCCACCTGCTTTACTCTCCCTGGTAAGGATTGCTAATCTCTAGGGTATATAAAGAACTCAAAAAGCTAAGCACCAAAAAAACAAATAACCCAATCAACAATTGGGCCAAGGACTTGAATAGACACTTCTCAAAAGAGGATATACAAGCAATCAACAAATATATGAAAAAATGTTCATCATCTCTAGCAATTAGAGAAATGCAAATCAAAACTACTCTAAGATGTCATCTCACTCCAGTCAGAATGGCAGCTATTATGAAGACAAACAACAATAAGTATTGGTGAGGATGTGGGGAAAAAGGCACACTCATACATTGTTGGTGGAACTGCAAAGTGGTGCAGCCAATATGGAAAGCAGTATGGAGATTCCTTGGAAAATTGGGAATGGAACTTGACCCAGCTGTCCTTTCCTCAGTCTATACCCAAAGCACTTAAAAACAGCATACTACCCAGCCACTTCGATGTTTATAGCAGCACAATTCATGATAGCTAAACTGTGGAACCAAACTAGATGCCCTTCAGTTGATAAATGGACAAAGAAAATGTGGTACATATACACAATGGAATACTATTTAGCATTAAAAGAGAATAAAAATCAAGGCATTTACAGGTAAATGGATGGAGTTGGAGAATATAATGCAAAGTGAAGTAAGACAATCCCAAAAAAACAAATGCCAAATGTTTTCTCTGATATAAGGAGGCTGATTCATAATGGGGCTTGGGGGTGGAGTATGGGAGGATTAGACAAACTCTAGATAGAGCAAAGGGAAAAAGGGGAAGGGAGGGAGCATGAAGGTAGGAAAAACAGTGGAATGAGATGGATATCATTACCCTAAGTACATGTATGAAGGCACGGATGGTGTGATTCTACTTTGTGTACAACCAGAGATATGAAAAAATGTGCTCTATATGTATAACATGAATTCTAATGCATTCTGCTGTCGAATATAACAAATTAGAATTAAAAAATAATTTTAAAAAAGTAAAGACAGAACATTATTTTAAAAGAACCAACTCAGGAGATAAACCTCAGGCACAGGGACCAATATATAAACTTAAACATAATAACTCAGAAACCCATTTACCAAAATTGATGTAAATTGTGGGACTTGAACTCCTGAGTCTAGTTGTTGAGTTGCAGAAAGTAAATATTAGAAATTTTCAGGTTTTTAAAAACTATTTTTTCAAATATTAATTCCAAGGTCTCCTTGTTACCATTTCTCAAGGTTGTTTTCAGGCTTCATCATCTGCTGCTCCTCAGACACAACATGTCCAACCTTATTTGTTCTCTTTTACCCAGTCACTAGAAACCTTTTAGACTAAAATCTGGAAGTCAAATACATCTTCCCCATTTTTATATTCAGCTGGTTGCCAATTCAGTCTCTTATTCCTCCTCTGCCCCTTTTTTATTTTCGCTGGTACAGCCCAACTTAGTCTATCACTAAAGTCTACTCCAGAATTCCAGGCAGTCTTCCATACTACCTTTACTCCCTATTCAAAACAATAGAACAGATTTTTTTCTTGTTAAGTCCAGCTCAAGTCATAAAATTCTCCTTTCATAACATCAACATATTAAAAGAAAACCCTTTGACAAATTAAAATTGGAAAATTAAGTTTATTTGAGCAAAGAACAACTAATTCATCAGGCAGCACCCAAAGCAGAAGTCCAGAGACCTGCAAGTTTTTAAAGACTAAACACCTGAGCAAAGTAGAGAAATCACATGATTGGCCACAGGGAGGCATCTGCCTTATTTGGAAATAGTGTGATGGAGACCTTTGCCTCACTTGGGTGTGGTGTGATGAGTTGTCTATCTTTGATTGCCTGAAGCTCAGCTATTTGTGATTGGCTGAAATTTGGCAGTTACAAAAAACTATACACTCCTAAATTAGGTTGCAGTTTAAATTCTAAGTTAGGTTGCAGTTTGTTATATAGGAACTCTAAGTACAGAGACAGCCTTAGGTTAATGCCCTCTTGCTTACTGACTTTGATAAGTAGTTCATTTTGCTGACAAAAACATGTAAAACATTTGCCATGGCAATTAGGTATCATGAAGCCAAAATCCCATGTTTCAGCCATGGTGGTCCCACTTAGTCTCAGCTCCTACTTCTCCTCTATGCATGCTCCATACTCAACCAAATAAATGAAGTGCATTATTCTATCTTCTTTCACTTAACAAATACTTATTGAATTCCTTCTGGATGCCAGAAGCCATGCTAGCTATTGGGTATTCAGTGATGGACAAAATAGAGTAGCAATGAGAGGCTTGATATAACAAACTTCAAGTAGTTTGTATCAAAAGTAATTTGTTCAGAAAAAAAATTCACTCAGAATTACACTGTGTAAGCCGGGCATGGTGGTGCAACTTGGGGATACTGAGGCAGTAGGATTGCAAGTTCAAGATCATCCTCAGCAACCCAGCGAGGCCCTAAGAAACTTAATGAGACTCTGTCTCAAAATAAAAAGTAAAAAGGGATGGGGATGTGGCTCAGTGGTAAAGCACCTCTGGGTTTAATCCCCAGTACTAAAAAAAAAAAAAAAAAAAAAAAAATACACTGTAAAGCACATAAAAACCAAGATTTGTTCTGAACAACATCTGGAACTGTCTACTTTCCCTCTCCCCCACAGGATTCTTCAGGGTTTCTAAAAAATACCTTAGGCATCCTTGATTTTCATGTGCAGTTGTCCCTCAGTATCCATGGGGGATTGGTTCTAGGAACCCCCCCATCCTGAAGCCAAAATCCACAGATGCTCGGGTCCCTCCCTCATAAAGAAGGATACACATTTGCATATAATCTATGTGCAACCTCTAAGTTACTTATAATACCTAATACAATGTAAATGCTATGTAAATAGTTGTTACACTGTGTTTGAGTGTGTGTGTGTGTGTGTGTGTGTGTGTGTGTGTGTAAGGGAATAATGAAAAGGAAAAACATCTGTACGTATTTAGTATAGATGATTTTCAAACATCTTTTATTTGTGGCAGATTGAACTGGGAATTCAGAACCAGTGAAAACAGAAGATCCACTGTACTGTGCTTTGAAACATCACTTTTTGTAATAGATCACATAGGTCCCTAATTTTTGCCAATATTTTGTGTTTTGTCCTTCCTCAATCATATGCTCCTTTATGCAAACTTCCCAAATTTTATAGCACTGGTACCACTACAGTACTTTCTTTTTAACAAACTCAAGTATGAACTGGGTGAGCTGTGAGTCAATTTATTCATAGATGTACAAGGAATCAAACTTCCTTTAAGACTGGAAGATAGATTATCTTCAGGCATTCTAGAGACACCAAGTGGGTAATTATAGTAAATCAGTATTGGCCAGGTCCTGGACCAGGAAAAGTTTATCAGACGATTTTAGAACATCACAGCTGAGCACAGGATGCTGAGGGGATGTTACTGGGATGCAGGATGGGAAGAGTCTGCTGAAGCTGGAGATGAGGTGGGCTCCAGAGAGAAACTTTGAAGGCTCTGTCACTTCCAGAGCTGACCCTGAGAACATATTATGTCCCCTCCAACACCCAGTTATAATCTTGCTCTACTCTTTAATTCACAGTAACAGTTCACCCAGATATTACAGAGCTTTTGCCCAGGAGTCTATCCCATGGAGATCACAAAGCTTGTATTCAGCTACACTGTGAAGTTTGAAGGCCCCCAGTATCTCTCTGGCTGAATCTCCTACTCTTCCTGCCACAGCTCACATGACTTCAACCAGATGGTCTCTCCACTCTGCACATCCTTCCTCAGTGCTCTTGCTCTGCTCTGCCTGCCAGGCTCTCTCACTTCCCCCATGAAGCTTTACCTGAGCACTTGATTTAAAATTACAGATGCCCACCACCAGTGCTCCATGTCTATAAAAGTGCCTGGATGTGGCAGGAATGTCCCAATTTTCTTTGATAGAATGAAATTTCCTTCACCTTTACTAATAATTTATCACCAAAGATACTTGAACATCTCTTGGGTGTGTACATGAACACACACACACACGATAATACATTTAGTTTATTAAAAATATTAAGTATTAAATTCTAGGTTTTCTTGGAATAAAGATGACATATCGTGAGATATATCCCACGTTGCCCTCTATCCTGTCAGCCTACTGATTAAATGTTCACCCTAGCGCACACATATCCTGAATGTTATCATTTCTTATTCCAAGAATAAATATATAAAAGCAGGAAATAGAGATCTTCCCCTTGTACAGAAAGAATTAAGTGCTATTGCCTTCCCACCCACCAGGCACTAGGCCTCTACCTGGGCACCCATATGCTGTTCAGTGCTTTTGTAATCACCACCCCACTTGGCCCAGACTCACCGCCTGCTCCCCACTTCCCCTGCATCCTGCTATAGTCTCCCTCTCCCCAGTCAATATGAGTAAAGCACAGGAAGGGCTGGCTCCACCAAGACTTTAAATAAAACCACTCCTATGTTACCATGACAATAATCACTCCTCAGACAACACTCTTTATACTATCTCTCTGGATCCTCTTTTCCAGGGAACAAGTACCCGGTGAAATTAATCACGAGAGCTTGCATTAACACAAATCAATTCAGACCTAGATATTTCAGGAGACTCTCTTGCTTTTATTCCCTACTGCAATGGACTGACAGTTGCAGCAAACATCTGGAAATGTCAAGAAAGCAAGGGCAGGGCTGTAGCTCTGTGGTAGAGTGCTTTCCCTGCATGAGTGAGGCCTTGGGTTTGATTCCAACATTAAAAAAAAAAAAAGAAGAAGAAAAAAGAAAGTCCAGTAGGTTCAGGAAAAGTGGCTTTTGTGCAAGGAAAAAGCTAAAATTGAAAGCTCTGCTGAAATTTTGTACCTTGGGAAAGGGGCTGCATAATATCACGTAGTGAACAAGAAACCTAGGGAAGAAACTTGCCTTTGCAGAAACTTAGTCAAGAAAAATCAAAATAAAATAAGACATACTCTAGTGAAACAAAATTGTAAGTTTATACTAGGTGTGAGCATGGAAATGTTTGTTGTCTAATAACCAACCTTCTAAAGGACTACAATTAACATAAAAATGGCCATAGGGGCTGGGCATGGTAGCAAGGGCTTGTAATCCTAGCTACTCAGGAGGATCATAAGTTTGAGGCCAGCATCCAGCAACTTAGTGAGACCCTGTCTCAAAATAAAAAGGGCTGGGGACATAGGTCAGTGGTAGAGCACCCCTGTGTTCAACCTCTAGTACAAAAAAAAAAAAAAAACAAAGAAAGAAAAAGAAAAAGAAAAGGAAAGAAAGAAATTAAGAAAGAAAGAAAGCCATGGGCTAGAGATGCCATTTAGGTACCTAGCAGACACCAACTCAGAAAGGCTTTATGGTACCTGCCCACCACCCAACATGCTGGACTCCAGCAGGGAATAAGAAGCATAGATCATTGCAAAAAAAAAATTTTTTAAAAGATCCCCCAAGGGAAAGTCAACAAGAAAAAACAAATAGATTTGTCTAACACTTCTAATTCAAATCTTTTTAAACTTATTAAAGAAATCTTTAAAAGGAAAGAAGCAATAAAGGTAGAATGCTATAGAAATAAACAGATGGGCAGAGAAAGAACCAAATATAACTTCTAGAAATGAAAAACAAAACCATGAGAACACGCTGAGAGTAAACCAGATCCAGGCACCAGGTGGTGAATGTGAAGAATGATCCACACACTCTGTGAAGTAATTCCCTTTGCATCCTTAAAGGGGAAACCTGGGATGTCAAAGAGACAATGCTCAGCCCTAATTCAAGTAACATAAAGGCAGGATAATTCTCTCCAGGGCTCTAGTGCCATTGGGCTAACAGATGACCAGCACAGGAGGATCCTGATTCAATTTTGGTTTACACAATTTCCCGTGTAGCACAACACTCTGCCTAGTGAGCACACAGGGACCTTGGAAGAAAGAGTTGAGGACATAAAAGTCTAGCTGCTGGGACAGATGTTGATGGTTTAAAGGAGGCCAAAGAAGGAGTCTTTCAGGTCACGCTGTGAAGTGGAAGAAGTACTATCTAATTTCTTCTCCTGTCACATTAAACATTGAATTCAGGCTTAGTCCTGGAACTACTTCTTTCTTGAACCTTGGCTAACAAGACTCACTGAATAATGCATTTCTGAAGCTATATCTTTGATACTGGCTTGTGGTTGAAAATAAAACATAAAGCTCTTTATGTTTATACAGCACCCCAGACCTTGGGCAATTAGCTAGCCTAATTGCCTGGGCACCACTTTCGCATTGGTAACTTCCTTCTTCTGAGCTTAATAAATCTTTGAGGAGCTGTTGCCTAACCTGAAATGTTCTTGCAAAAGGGAGAATGATCACAAAATCAGAACCTCAGAAGATCGTGCAAAGCCCCCTCCTAAAAGCTGTCATTTCCTAAAATTGTGTCTTGATCTCCAGTTCCACAGAAACCCACGATGTTTCCAAGTGACAAGATGTCACAGGATACAGTATTGTTTCTGGTACAATATGCTTTGAGGATTTGTTTTTTAAGTTTAATCTTTCTTGGATCACATATGCCAAAATAAACACTATATCACTTCCATATATGGTCGATGGTTTACTCTAGCTGAGAACATGTAGTCAATCAACAAAGGGAAGCAGTTTTGCCAAAAATTCAGTAGCATGTCCTGTTCAAAATGTTACAGAATTTATACCAATATCCCATAAAAATATACATTTCATTTTTATTTCTAATTGGAAATTTATGGAAAAAATTCTCCCTTAAAATTCAGACTTTAGTAATCTCAAAGCAATTGTTCTTGATCCTTTCATCCATTTTTCCATAGTCCAGTAGTAGAAACACAAGTGACCCCACCAAGCAAATTTACGCTGGGAAAGCTTATGATAAAAGCAGACAAATAGTGGTGAAAGGAAAGATACTTACCATGGCAACCATTCACCACAAAGAATAAAGAGAACACAGAACACGAGAGCCAAGTATATTTTTAGGATATCATGCCTAATACGTGAACATCACATAAATCCTCATAATTTATAGGTATAGATTTTAAAAACAATTTAAGATATTAACTAATATGCGCTTTCAGAATTCCTGGACAAATTTCAGTTTGATTTCTTTCTTTTTCCCCTCTTCAGAAAGTCAGTTACTCCTGGGGCTGTGTTGTGGTTGGAGAATTTGCCTAGCACGTGTGAGGCCCTTGGTTTGATCCTCAGCACTACATAAAAATAAATGAATAAAATAAAGATATTGTGTCCCATCTACAACTTAAAATTTAAAAAGAAAACAAAGAATGTCACTAACCCCAGTTTTCTAAACTAATCTGAGTGGCAAATGATATTCATTGAAGACATATCACATTTTCATTTCAGAGTAATATAAGAGCCTGAGTTGAATCAATGAAATGATTCTGATGAAACTCTAAGTTATAAACATAATGCCTCTATGAATTGTAATGCATTCCGCTGTCATATATTTTTAAAAATCAATTAAAAATAAATAAAAATAATAAATATAATGCCTATATATTCATTTGAAATAATTTTTTTAAATGTTTTTTTCTACCCATAGTTTATACTTAAAAACCAAAAATCATCTTAGTGCTCATTCTGGTAAACAAAGGTCACCTTAGTGTTTCCCTATGTAAATCTGTAGAATATGTTTATTTCATGCCTTGAATGCGATCAGATATCTCTCAACCACATTGGCAGCCTCAGGAAGTTCACAGAATAGTTTAACGTTTATAGTAATCAGTTGGTAGAATTACTTGTACTAGGAGAGCCTTTTATCTGGTAACCCAACCTAAAATGGGAATAATAAAAAAAAACTGGTTTAACTGTAATGAAGATACACTTCTAAAATTCCATCCTAAATATTCACTGAATTGAAGCCCATTTTTCCCCATCATCTAGAGTCTAAAAGCCTATAAATAACAAATAAATGTAATCCTTCCCTGTAAGCACAGATTAGGAAAAAATGCTATGCAGTGAACATAGCAAAGCTTAGACTTGAAATGATGACGAGGTCTTAAAGAAATCAGGAAGAAAGTCAATGTGGCAAGTTTCTTTGTGTTTGCTTTCTGGGCCGACCTGTTGCTGAGGATCAGGAGAAAGTCATTACAGAATGAGTCATATGGGAAACACAGGCAAACAGAAGAATATTGAGAACATAGTACGTGTTATTCTTCAATTGGTACTGAACTTTAAGGGTAAAACACACAAAAAAAGGACAGTGAAAAGTGTCTCCTAAAGTTCAATTTGTGATTTTTTTTAAAAAAAGTGGCTATTTCTTCTATTTTAAGTGATATACAAAACATTAAATTATGCGTATTAATGGGTACCACGTGTTTCAATACATGCATGCATTGTATAGCCAGCTTAAACGTATCTCCTCAAGCATTTATCATCTCTTTAAGGTACAAACATTCAAAATCCTTTCTTCTAGCTTTTTGACATATGCAGTCCACATTGCTATCTAAAGCCACCCCACTGTGCCACATCAGAATTTCTCACTCCTATCTATTGTAACTTCATTAATCATCAATCAACTTTATATCACTTTAAGAATCACAGCAGTTTTTGAAAAACCCAAAGATTGCCCAAACTGATTTTTTAAAACCAATTTTTCCTAATTATGAACCTGAATTTAGCCTAAGTATGCACCTGACCACTGAGCTACATCACCCATCACCAAAACCAATTCTTTCATTTGGACAATCAAAGTAACAATCATTTGGTATAAAAGATACACACAAGCACACACACTAAAATCAAATTTGGAATTACAGACTGCAGAAAAATTATTATGGTCTTCCAAGAAATACACTCAATTATGCACAAAAAAATTTGAGATCTTGGGAAATTACTTATTAGGATTTGACAGATAAGCAAAATATAAGCATACTAGTACTTTTGTTTTGAGCTTATTTATGTAATAGTAAAGTGTGTTTTCTGGATTCAAATATTAAAATTAATAGTTTGAGCTTGTTAAAAAAAACTTTGCCAGATATATTTGTGCATGCCTGTAATACCAGCAGTTGGGAGGCTAAGATAGAAGAACTGCAAGTTCCAGGCCTACGTCAGCAATTTAATAAGATCCTATCTCAAAATAAAAAAACAAAGAGCTGGGAATGTAGCTCAGTGGTAAAGTGTCTTCAGGTTAAATATCCAGTACAAAAAAAAGAAAGAAAACTTCGTAAGTTTTTAAAGTATTATATTACATGATCCATCATAACATGTAGTATGTTTACCAAGATAATGTTGATATATAATGTACTAATTTCCAAATTATGTGGGTACTTATTTACCACTATCTTTTAAAACACCTGCTTTTTCAGCAAAGGCTAGATAATAACATAGAAAAATGCTAGTCACAACCAAAGACATTTCTTTTTTTTTTTTTTATAGTTGTAGATAGACAGCATGCCTTTATTTTATTTGTTTATTTTTATATGGTGCTAAGGATTGAACCCAGTGCCTCACACATTCCAGGCAAGTGCTCTGTCACTAAGCTATAGCCCCAGCCCCAACTTTTCATATTGGATAAGAAAATTATAATATAATAGCTTTTAAAGGGACAAGGTGAAAAAAAAATATCAGAAGAAAGTTTATAGAACTGAAGTCAAACTATCTTACAAGGTAGAATCAGGCTGTTCATTAGGTTACTTCCAAGGCTAAGGGAGAAAAGACAGCTTCTGACAACCCCAGTTTACTCAGTGCTCCACCCCAAGGAGTGTGTTTGTCATCTAACAATATTGACTCCAACTGCTAAGGACACGTTAGCTTAATGTGTGTGAAATCTCCCTTTCATATACGGATAAAGTTGTTATTAGACTCAGGGTTAAACAACAAAAGACATCTTTTTCTGGCCTGTTTGACCTCATTAGTAGCATTTCACTTTGATGGGAAGTTCTATTTACAGAGATTATTTCAAATCAAAAAAAAAAAACAACCATGATGTTAGTATCTGCTTTATAAATGTACATCTTCAAAAAGATTAGAGTTCATAGGAAAATCTCTCAGCCTCTTTGGATGGCCACACATTTTAAATTACTTCTTATTTCTCATCTTTTATAAAGTGAATCTTCACTAGGATGAAAAGCATTTCAGGCATAGTCCTGTATTCAGGGAAAACAAAAGACTACAATAGCTAAGAGACTAGGTTTCATCCAGTTCAGTATATAGTATAAAATTTCTGACAGCCAAGAAGAAATAGATTATGCTATAAAACAAGTATGGAGAGATAAATGCCAAATTGTGAGGCTGTGGGATCACTGGGAATGGGTGAGTATAGAAGCATGAACACTAGAGCAAAAGTTTTTAACCTGGGATCTATGAAGCCCACGAAGAGATCCTTGGATTGGGGTTAGTAGTTAAGTAAACCCCTCTGAATTAATTTAATTATGCATGTACCTATACTTGTGCATTTCCTGAAAATCAACACATTTCACCAACACTATGTGGCTCAAATCATAAAATTTTTGAGAATGAAAAGCAAGCTTCTCAATTATTATGCTCAGCAACAGGCTTAAACTCAGGCTGTTCTGGGCAAACTGGGGAATGAAGTCACCTTAATACAAGCCCCCAAAGATAATATACTACTGCATAAGAGGATTTGGCTTTTCATTATTCCAGCCCAAGCACTAATCACAAACTTGGATTTAAGGCAACTGGTTTTTATACAATCAGGTGTATCCTCCAAGTACCTGGCTACAAGCCTCACCTTCACTTGACACTGCCTGTTGCTTTGTGATTCACAGGTTCTAAGCTTGGACTAAAGGCCATGGCACACTCTGGATGTCCTCATACTTTCTCCCTACTTTTGGTGCATTGCACATACCATTTTTCTCACCCTCCTAAATAGATGGTTTTTATCCAAGTTTGATGCTGAGCTTCCTACTCCACCTTTCCCACAAGAAACACATCTAGCTGCATGACGTTAAATACAATATATCAATGCTTGGTTCTCAACTGTTGACACATACCATGGTCTCATACTACAGAGAGAGGAATGATGATTACCTAAGGAGTAAATCTGCAGCTCCTTTGCTTGGCACTGGAAAGAATAGAAATCAGAAAATAATTGGGCTGAGGTGCAGTTCAGTGGTAGAGTGCCTACCATTCACAATCCATTGGCACTGGATTCCAACACCAGCAACACACACACACACACACACACACACACACCATATGTTTTAAATTTAAAAATTAAAAAAAAAAGAGTTGGTCAAATTACTTAAAATCAAAGCATGAAGACATTTGTGTTAAGTTTGATTTTGAAAATATTGAAATAATCTTGGTATGTTTATTATTTAAGAATTTGTAAAATATAAGAGGGTTATATTTAATCGAAGAACATTCTGCTGTCATGTATACTGATTAGAACAAATAAAAAATAATTTTAAATTCAAAAAACCTGAAAAACTGAACACATTAAAAAAAGAGTGTTATGTTTTAGACAATTTGAAATTAGTCTTGTGACTTTAAAGATGTGCCTTAAACTTGGAGTTTATTTTGAAAATAAAATAATTGTTGATTACTAGAACTTGATTTACTATAAAGCAGTCTTTATGATATTTAGAAGAGTTGCTAAAATGTTTTGAAAAGTTTTGCTAATTATGTTTACAAAACTGCTCTGTTGTGCATTCAGAAGTTTCAAGATAATTAGATATGCTAGTATTAAAATCATAAATATACTTTGAAATATTTAAAGGAATTTCATTATGTTTATAAATTTTAATATAGTTTTTTAATTTATTTTTTCTTCTCTTGAATATAGGTCATTAAAATGTAATCTAGTAAATTTAGGTGAATTTAATCTATTGAAATCAAGTTAATCTCTAAAAAAACGAATGTAGCTTTAAATTTTATACCAATTTACTTTTTTCATAAATAGATTATATTCTGTAAATTTTAAACTTGCAGATTTAGAAATAATACCTTTTTTTTTTTTTTGTACTGGAGATTTAACACAGAGGTGCTTAACCACTGAGCCCCATCCCCATCCCTTTTTGATTTTTATTTTGAGACAGAGTTTTGCTAAACTCCTTAGGGCTTCACCAAGTTGCTGAGACTGGCCTTGAACTTGCAATCCTCCTGTATCAGCTTCCCAAGCTGCTGGGATTACAGGCATGTGTCACTGCATCTAGCTAGAAGAATACATTTTAAAGTTTCATGTTGGATACACTGAGTACCAGTTAAAACCCAGGAAGCTGACAACAGTTGTTTTTGTGCACAAAAACCCTCCTCAGACATTAAGAAGAAAAACTCAAAGGGCAACCAATTCTTCCTTATGCCAAAAGACAAATTTTTATGAGTCTATTTTCCCCTAAGTTATAATGTGGGGAGAACTCATTTATTCGGAAATTTAGTCTTCAATTAAATATGTTTTTGACCAGCCTCCTTTGAGGCAAACCCCTTGAAAAGAATCATATGCTCTTCCCTCTGCATAAAACTCGTGGGTTTTGTGGAGTTAGCATGCATTTACAGGTTTCTTTCATTAATTCCTGAGGTCAGAAGCTAGCTTGATGGGCTGGGCATGGTGGTACACCTGAAATCTCAGTGACTCAGGAGGCTGAGGCAGGAGGATTCCAAGTTCTGTGTCACCCTCAGCAAATTTGTGAGACCCTGCCTCCCGATAAAAAATTAAAAAGATCTGAGGAGTAGCTCACAGGGAAAGGGCCCTAGCTCAATCCCCAATATCAGTAAATAAATAAATAATCAAACTCAGAAGGTAGCTTGATGGATGGAAAGGAACACTGAATTGATTATCAGCAATTAGAGAAAAGTTTAGGTCCTTTAATCTCCAGTTTTGTGGCTTTGGGCTACTTATGTCTACTCATCTGAGCTTATTTAATTTTTTTAAATAAAATAATGAAATCTGGTGAGGTTATTATGACAACTTAATTTTTCAAATGACAAAATTAAGTGTTGAAAGCTTAAGCCTTGTGAAGTCTATTATCAAAGAGTAATCAAAGATTATGCAATTATAGTTTGAGACCTCAATGATCATAATGCAGAGAAGCAAGTGATACATTCTGTACTAATAACAACTATTTTTGAGTACTACCTATGTTCTAAGCACTTTATTATATCATCTTGAACAGATCCTATAAACTGTAGACCTTCCCATCCTCACTTGACAAGTTGGATGACCAAAGCAAAGGGATTAAGTAACCTTCTTAGGTTAATAAAACCTGTAATAGTTATAAAACTAGATTTGAATTAAAACCAATCTAAATTTACAGCTTGCCCTCTTCCCTACCACACTTTTTCTCTGGAGGGTAAAGTCTAAACTCAGAATAACATTAAATGCCCCAGACAGATAGCCCCCAAACACCTTTGCACCCATTGTCTACAAACTATGCAGACGGATCTCACTCCATTTAGGCTGGTCCCTGAAATGTCCCACAAAGGTATTTCACAAATTATGTGTCACTGTCTCCACCTGGTAATCTTGCATTCTACCACCAACTTGAGTCTTCAAGTGATAGGAATATCTACCTCCTCTGAAAAATACTAACACCAGATGTCTATACCTCTTTTTGTCCCTTAATGAATACTATTCTGCAAATAATTTTTAGTGCAATTCTGTCTGAATTCCTCAGTCATATTCTAAGTAACTCTGAGGCAAGGATAATATCAAACTTCTTTCTATATGCCTGCTTTCCCCTTTGCGTGTCATACAATCCTCAATTACAATGATCTATGTAAGCATTTAGATACCTTAATAACTGACCATATCTGTTTTGAGGGGGGGGGGTACCAGGATTGAATCCAGGGACCTTACCACTGAGCCACATCCCCAGCTCTTTTTTATATTTTGAGACAGGATCTTTCTAAGTTGGCTGGGGCCTCGCTAAGTTGCTGAGGTTGGCTTTGAACTTGCCATTCTCCTGCCTCAGCCTCTCAAGCCACTGGGATTACAGGTGTGCACCACCACACCCAGCCACCTGACAAGATCTTTTTAACCTTTGTATTTTTAATGCCTGTCATGGTATTTGCTACATAGAATTGTTGATTATGGTGAAGAAATAAATGAATTAGAAAATAAATGAAACAATATAGTCAAATGTCCACTGCATACTGGTTACTCAATATCTGCTGGTTATTATTAGTGTCCAGAATTCATTCAAAAATAGAAAATTACTTTAGAGATGTTCTTGAATAAAAACCTTTAAAAGTATGATGACACAAATACAAATTCCTGGTACCCACCTGCCCTCACCCCCCCCCAAAAAAAAACACCCTAGCTGTTAAGCATGAAGACAGATATGCCAAAGATGCCACGGCCACCATAGTGTGTGTGAGATACATTCTTCCTCCTTGGTGTACCTGAGTCATTATGACACATACTGGCTTTTCACTAATGAGATTAGGCACAGGGTACAATAGGATAATTATATAATAATGATTAGTTCTCACAAGTCAGAAATGTTTTTAATTATCCAGTTCTGTGGCTGAATTTGTCTTCGAAAAATTTATACATTGAAATCCTAAGCCCCAGTACCTCAGAATGTGACTATATAGCGAGAGGAACTCATAGGTCAGGATGCTGGATCCTAATCGAATATGGTGTTCTCACAAGAAAAGGAAATAGGACAGAGACAGGTACAGAGAGAAGATCAGGTGAACACTGGGACATCCACAAGCTAAGGAGAAAGTCCTCAAAAAAAAAAAAAAAAATTAACCCTGCAGACACATTCACCTTGGACTTCTGGTCTCTAGAATTGTAACAAAATAAAGTTTTGTTGTTTAAGCCTTCTGGGCTGTGATATTTGGTTATGGCAGTCCAAACAGGTCAAATATTTTCTCTTAACTCATTTGATGTTCAGAACAGTTGTGTATATCATCTCTTTGATAGACAGGGACAGTAAAGTTTCAGAGATGTTAAATGACATTGTGCTGTCATCCAGTGACCAAGCAACAGAATGCTCACATTCTGGAATCTGTGGACTCTAAATGCCATACACTTTCTGCATATGACTGATTAGAAGACGCCTGTGCTTTGGCCCCAGTTCTGCCCTAAACTAGTTGTGAGACCTTTGGAAGATTATTAACTTTTTGATATTTTCGGTTTTTTCCACCTGCAAAATGAGGGGGAATTGAATTGAACATTCTAAGGACTTAAAAGATTAAGGGTTTGTATAAGAGCCATTCTAGTTGTGTTTAGCTCAAATTACTGCTTTCAGTCAAACTCCTAATGAAATTATCTCTGTACACTTGTTTAGAATTGAAAGAAAATTCATCATTTGGGAATGAAATTTAGCCTACAGAATTCAGAAATTGAGAAAATTGAGGAAAAAGATACGTACTTGAAAATGTTTTAAAATATAATGATCATAACTCATTTTAAAAGTTACTTTATAGAATTTGCATCTCATAAGTTAATTTTCTGGTAAAGATTTCTCCACTCTGAGCTTTTAGGGATTACATTTAACTTCATGAAGAAAACACAGGAAGGATTAAAATTTTCTAACAGAAAATTTGCGTTCCATTTGATTGGGCAAAGGGGAGGGAGAGAAAGATGGGGGTATGGGGGCAGGAAAGATGGTGGAATAATGAGATGGATATCATTATTCTAAGTACATGGATGACTGCCCATACAGTACAACACTACATTGTGTAGAATCAGAGAAATAAAAAGTTATGCTCTATTTTATATGTACAATAAATCAAAGTGCATTCTGCTGTCATATATACCTAATTAGAATAAATAAATGTTTTTTAAAAAAGAAAGAAAATTTGAGTTCCAGTCTTAAAATCCTCAGTGAGTAATTGAATAATCTTAAGTAAAAATAAATAAAGTCGCAGGCATAGTTTCTAGTCTGAAAAATTAGGTAAGTAGTTTCCTATATGCCTACAAGGAAAGTTTGTCATAAATAGAAAAATATCTGTGAAATACCTTTGAATTCAGTCTTTGGAGTGAAGTTGCTATATACACTCATCAGTAATGTAGTTTTTACAAGTTCATAGTGTCAAATGTTTCTTTTTCAATAACTTTCTCAGTTTTAAAATATTCAATTGGTACTTAATTTGTATTTTTCATGCTGTAGTTAATGTGCTGCCCCCCCACACACTCACACACACCAGAGGAAGGAACTGTATTGTGGAAAATAATTTGTATGGTAATGGAGTATGGCAGGTTGTATGACTGCCAGGGTTAGAATTATGAATCATCTCTCGTGTTTTTAGCTAAATAAAGGCAATCTGCCTAAGGTGGAGGAAAAAAAAAATTCTCTAAACCACAAACCATCCAATCACACAAAGACAAATCAGCCTTTAGGCAAATCAAATGTCTTCATTTAAAGCTGACCTGGATTTGGCACTCTGCCTGTCTTTTCCAAAACTCTTAACAATATACTTTCACAAATAGTTTAAAAACATGCATATTGAAAAGCATACCTTTTGCAATGTTGTTGTTACAAACAAGAAACTCGTTAACCCAGGGAAGACAATTGCTTGGGGAAAGGAGAGTTTTCTTCCGAGTAAGCAACATGTAAATGCAGGATTAGTGGGTGGGATTGAGGTGTGCTGGGGTGCATAAATAGAGGCTCTGAACTGTGCTGGCACACTCAGAAGCCTGGACACATCCCAGCCGATTCACAAGGCAGGTGGGTGGGGAAAACCAGGTAAGGCTCTTGTCAACAGCTTTGGAACGGCTCTTGTTAGAGTGAGCTTTGGCCTTTGATTGCTCTGTAACTTTGCAGACTATCAACCGACAGAGAAATGCAAGTTTCCTGGGTTGCCCTGAAGTGAGGTTTGGAGAGGGAAAAATGAAATTTCCACCAAAGGCTTACTGGGACCTTTGACTAGAGCTGTAGTGTTGCATTCCTGAGCAGGTTCAAAGTGGTGATTTCTCCATTAAGAAACAAGAGGTTTAAAGCAGGTGAATTATAGGAGTTTTGAAGCTTGAGACAGGGCCCTTGGATGTCCATTCAGTCACTATCTATGCTCTGCTTCTTTCCCACTGGCTAAGACAAGACCCAAAAGCTCCTCCAATGCGAAAATTTAGCTCAAATTGCCTCTGTGGAATATATTATTACAAATCAGAAAGAGTCTCTTTCTTTTTTTTTTTTTTTTTTTTTTTGGTCTGGTGTAAAGACATTCTTCTTGTTGTTCATTTATTTGTTTTCAATCTTAAAATTCATGGGCTTGGTGGTTAGAAGAAAGTGAGTTACTTTGCTGGATATAATATATAATAACAGGGACTCTGAAACCTCCTGCAACTTCATTTTTTGTTAAAGATAAGACCAGGATGAAGCAACCAGTAAAAAGTGGTGTCACAAAGTGTCAGTATGTGTTCATGTTCCTGTGTATGTGTGTTTCCAAATTATCAAAATCTTCCAAAGTTAGCATTGTGTTTTGAGGAGCTTATGCAGAAAGTATATGGAGCAGAGTCTCTTCATGTTATGAAAACTCGGTGGAGTGAATCTGAGAAAATCACCCAGAGCAGGATGTTTGCACAGCAGGAGTTATATTAGCCTTCCGTCAGTCATCCTGCCATAAAACACATGTAATCTACCAATAGTTCCAACCTATAACCCGTGGAACTATTGCAAGGGCTCCTGTGAACTAGGTATATGAGAATTGTCAACAGACTGAAGTGCTTTGCCCCCAATTTACTATTATTTTTTCAAATATTCATAGATGCTATTATAAAATCCAAAATCAAATGTCTGTTGATAAATTCAAAGTAGTTTACCTTTCTGGACCAATATTTCAAAAGTATAGTGATTCTCACAAGGAAGTTCTTTTTTTATTTTAAAAAGTAGTTTTTATATTAAGAGGGCTGGGTATTGTTGACTTATATTATACTTGAGTTATTTTTGTAGACCTTTAGAAGACAAAAGTTATTATTGGCATTTCTACATCTTTATGAATATAAAAAAAATGAAGAAATTAAGTTGGGCATGGTGGTGCATACTGCAATCCCAGCTACTCAGGTGGCTGAGGCTAGAGAATCACAAGTTCAAGACCAGTCTGGGCAACTTAGCAAAATTCTGTCTCAAAGTAAAAAGGACTGGGAATATAGCTCAGTCACAGAGTTCTTGCCTAGCATGCATAAGGCTCTAGAGTTGATCCTAAGCATTGAAAAAATAAATTAATGAAAGAAAAAAAATTATATCCCTGAATTTTGCTTATGTCTTTTCTAAGATATTATGTGGCTACCTACTAACACTTGTTTAGTTTAACAGATCACATCTCTTGGATTTGGTAACTGAGCAACATTCCTTTTTTTATTTTTAGTTGTAGATGGACACAATACCTTTATTTTATTTGTTTATTTTTTTAATGTGGCCCTGGGGTCAAACCCAGTGGCCTAGAGCATGCTAGGCAAGCATCTACCACTGAGCCACAACCCTGGCCCAGCAACATTCTTTCTAATCATCTAATGCTTAGTGAAACATTGCCACTTGAGCTATCAAATTGTTTGAAACTCCCGGCTTACAAACACTAAGCAACAATGATTCATCCTGCTTCCTTTGAAGAGTCTGACTTAATTAAAAAACTACCCCAGTATTAGGTGCCATGGTTCCCTATTTCTTTTTAAGAAATATTAGTGTTTGGCTTTACCAGAATCCCAAGTCTCTGGCTTTCTATGCTCTGGCCCCAAGATAACCTTAGTGACTTGTGGCGCCACCACTATGCTCACTAGCTCACCCTTTCTCTCAGCACTCATGGAACTTACCTTGCCATTCACATTCCTGTTCCCAGGCATCTAAGACTGCCTGGCAGAAAGGAAAAAGAAATTTCACAGACACCCCTGGGGTTTATTTCTTCATGTTATGAATCTCACAGAATATTTTTTGCTCTACAGTATATGCCCACAACAACCCACCTCTAAAGACCCACACAAAGAATGTTTCACTGGAAGGAACTTGACTTTGATTGTCTCAGTCAATTCAAAGCTACTACAGAGTTTGAGTAAACATTACACCAGGGAGAGAGTTGTGTGGGTGCAAGTCTTCAGTTAAGTGACAAAGCTGGCAGGTTCTAAATGAAATAAGGAATTGATCATTTTATTTATAGCTTATTCTTCAATGGCAATGTACCCATTTTTAACTTAAAGTTAAAGAAACCAATCTGTTTAGGGTAATTGTTTCAGGGAGGAGAGAAGAAGCCAGCCCTGTAAAATGAAAAGATCCAGAAGTTTTTGTGCTCGACCCACCTCACAAATGTTATCTCTCTGAACTTTGGATTCTTCACCTATATCATGAGGCATTGGGGAAGTGGGAAAGAAGTAGTAATGCTTAAAATAACTTCTAGTCTATACCTTTTTTTCAAGAGTATATACAGACAGGACTGGATGTAGCTTAGTGGTAGCTTAGTGGTAGCCTAGCATGCATGAAGCCCTGGGCTTAATCTCCAGCACTTTGGGTGGGGGGGGGGGTGCGGAATTTTATACATCTAACTAGTTATCTCCTTCCTTAAGTTATATATCTTTCTCTTATGGATCATATCTATTGATAGATAGGGGAAGAGACAGAGACCAACATACAATGTATTTTTTTATTTCTTTATTTTTTTTTGTACCAGAGATTGAACTCGGGGTGCTCAACCACTGAGCCACATCCCCAGCCCTTTTTAAAATATTTTATTTAGTAAAAGGCAAAAGATTTATACGATCTGAAGAGATCAAACTGTGAAATATGATATATTAAGAACTGTGTAATGTTTTGAACTACCAACAATAAAAAAAAAAAAAATATTTTATTTAGAGAGGTAGGTTCTTGATGAGTTGCTTAGGGTCTCACCAAATTGCTAAGGCTGAGTTTGAACTTGCAATCTTCTTGCCTCAGCCTCCCAAGCTACTGGGATGACAGGCATGCACCACGGTGCCCATCACATACTGTGTATTCTTATGAAAATCCCATGGAAGTTAGCTTTTATTCCAATCTCAGGAGTCCAGTCTCAGAAGAGCCTGTTTCTGTTCTATTCCACTACACACAGATTCTGTGACATAACCTATAAATCTTGAAGAGTCCTAATTCCTTCTTGTTTGTTTTCCATATAGATTTGCCATGGAGAAAATTTCAATGTCAGCGTTCTTGCTCCTTGTGGCCCTCTCCTACAGTCTGGCCAAAGAGACCACAGTCAAACCTGGAGCTAAAAAGGACACAAAGGACTCTAAACCCAAACTGCCACAGACCCTCTCCAGAGGTGGGAGTCAGCCTCTTGTTGGCTTTTAGCTCCTACTTCATTGGGAAGGACTTCCTAACTCTTGGTGCTGAAATGCATGCACAGAATATATTTTACTCTGTTTCTTTTAGATTTATCCTAGTTTATAATTACTTCTACTCTCTCAAGGTTTTTTTTTTTTTTTCTCAAGGTTGTTTTGAGTATATATTTATTCCAGTCTTCACTATTGCTTCTCAGTAGGTTTTGGCCTGAAATTACAGTGTTTTTAAATATGCCGGTTTATTTTGTTCTAGGTTGGGGTGATCTACTCATCTGGACTCAGACATATGAAGAAGCTCTATACAAATCCAAGACGAGGTAAAGACAATGGTTACACAGGGCCCTCTCTGGGCTCTCAAGAGCACCATCTAGTGACCCTAGATCTACATGAAATCCTACCCACCAAAAATCACCCTTTGTCTCTTACAGTAACAAGCCCTTGATGATTATTCATCACTTGGATGAATGCCCACACAGCCAAGGTATTTATTCTTCTAAATATGATTTTCTTTATGAGCTTATAGGTAGAACCAGGGTCCTTATCACTCATCTTTATATCATTAGAAATAAGAAAAGAGGGCTGGGGTTGTGGCTTAGTGGTAAAGTGCTTGCCTCATACATGTGAGGCACTGGGTTCGATTCTCAGCACCGCAAATAAATAAATGATTAAAGGTCCATCAACAACTAAAAAAATTAAAAAAAAAAAAAAAAGAAATAAGAGAGGGCTGGGGCTGGGAATATAGCTCAATGTTAGAACATTTGCCTAGCACAAGAGTGAGGCCCTGGCTTCATCCCCAGTTATTAAAAATAAAATAAAATAATAATAATTATACACACACATATATACATATGTGTACGTATATATATTTATAATATTTATAAATATATACATATTTATAATATTATATGTTTATTTTTATATAAAATATATTAATATATGTATGTATATATAAAGAAGTATATATACTATGTAGTAAAAACATGTTTTAAAGTAACAAATATTTACACATTTTGTGTTCATCATTGATGCATATTCTGAACATTAAGCTCTCAGATTCATCTCAACTTCATGATTTCTCTTATGTACCACATTCAAGACATCAGCATATACTGTTGACTTTACTTTCAAAGATCCTTCTGCCAGCACTAGCTTCACCCACATGCAACCTGTGCCAGGACCCATAACTTGGAAGGCTCCCACATTTGATTTAGTTCTCTGCTACGAATGTCTTAAAATTATGAATAATTCTTGAACAAAGGGTTTTGCATTTTCATTTTGCCCTTGGGATACATTATCTAGCTGGTCCTGACCAAATCCAATCACTTCTTTTTCATATATATATATATATATTTTAGTTGTAGATGGACACAATACCTTTATTTTATTTATTTTTATGTGGTGCTGAGGATCGAACCCAGGGCTTCACACATGGGAGGCGAGCACTCTACCACTGAGCCACAGCCCCAGCCCTCCAAGTACTTCTTATTGCTTCAAGGCCCAAGCCAAGATCACATCTGCTCTAGAATGCTGTAAAGGCCACTAACTCATCACCCTACTGTCAGTTCTCCACACAGAAACCAGAGAGAGGCTCATGAATACAAAGCAAATCCTGTCACTCTTTTGCTCAAATGGCTTCTCTTCACAGGCAGAATGAAACCCCTAGTGCTGGCCAGTCTAGCCAAAGGCTACCTTTCCTTTCCCACCATTCGCCCTTGCTCTCAGAGTCCTCTGTCTAGCTTGGACTTTATGCTATTTCTTGAGCCTCTCAGCCCACTCCCATATTGAGGCTATTGCTTTTGCAGTTTCCTCTGCCAAGAGTGATCTGCCCCACAAATTTTAACTCGCTACCCCCATAATGAACCACCCTGTCTTCAATGTCATTTCCTCAGAGAGATCTGCCCTATCTCTTAAACCCCTTGCCTCACTTATTCTTCAAAGTACACATCTCCACCTGAAATTACTAAATATTTGCTTATGTACTTGTTTTTGGTCTGTCCCTCACACAAGCCTCTCTCTACAGAAAAAGCATGTGCTTTTCTCTTTATTGCATCTTCCCCAGAGCATAAAACTATACCTACCACATAGTAGGCAGTTGGTAAATATGTGTTGAAAAAAGGTAAATGGGTGAGTGAATGGAAAAAAAGCAAAGGGAGACAATGGTTGGGTGTTATTTCACAAATCGTTCACTGAAAGGACAAGGTATTGCATTTGAAACACAACTTGGGGACTGGGGTGTAGCTCAGTGGTAGAGCAACTTGTCTGGCATGTTCAAGGCCCTGGGTCCATCCCAGCCTGGCAGAACAAGAAAACACAACTGATTTAAAAATACAACAGAAAACAAGAGTTTTAACCCATGCTGACACTATTTAATGATGTTGTTTTACATTGTAGCTTTAAAGAAAGTGTTTGCTGAAAATAAAGATATCCAGAAATTGGCGGAGCAGTTTGTCCTCCTCAATCTAGTTGTAAGTTTGCTTTTCATCATTAACATCCCCCCCCAGTTCATTATGTGAAAAAGGTGTTTCATTTTTCTATATATCTCAGTCATACTGCATTAACTGGGATGTCTTCCAAATAGCCAATCTCATAGATTGGAAAGAAAAAAAAAGATACTTCATCTTATTGATAATCTATCTGACATGTCTATGTTTTTATTTAGTAATTAATAACCTTAGCCTGTCAAAAAAAACTGTCCTGCAGCAAGGATATTTTCTATTTCTGTAATAATGGAAAGGTAATTATATTTTACAAAGTACTTCCTGTGTCTGTGCCCCAGAAGTCCTGGCTTCTCAATCCCTGTCCCTTTGCCATGTGAAGAAGCCAATTCCCAGGCTTTCTGAATCTAGACCCTGCCTCTTCACACTGTAGCTTCATGCATTCCCATTTGACTTCACCATGGACACTTCTCCTGATGTTCAAGCTTCCTGTCTTCCCCAGGGGGAGACAAAAAGGGCTTTTGGGTGTGGTTTGGTTTTGTACCAGAGATTGAACTCCAGGGTGTTTAACCACTGAGGCACATCCCCACCCTTTGTTATTTTGAGACAGGGTCCCACTAAATTGCTTGGGGCCTCGCTAAGTTGCTAAGACTGGCATGGAATTTACCATCCTCCTACCTCAGCCTCCCCTGAGTTGCTGGGATCACAGGCATACTCCACCATGCCCAGCTCCACTTTCCAAAGTGAACAAACAAAATCAATTCTACTAAGCATATGTCCCCTTGAGCCTCTCTTCCTCATCATCATTTGGCTTCTTTGAAGAACAATCCATTTCAATAATTCTTTCCCTTCCATAGGCTCCTCTTCCTCTTTCTACTCCTAATGTGAATGACTCAATGAATCTCTATTTGATAACCCACTTTTTTATATATCTTGTATTCTCTGTGGATATCATTAACTATACTTGAGTTAAATTGATTCCTATATACTAATTTCCTACATCTTACCTAAACATGCAACAACTTCCAACTTGCCTATCCAACCCTGTTCCAGATGGCTCATAATTAGCTTAAACTCAATATGCTCCACACCTTGGTTCAGGTTTTTCAAATAGCTCATTTGTCTTTATTCCCTATTTCACTGAAAGCAGTGCTTTTCTGGATCACACTCCCTCTTCTGTAGTCGTCAAGAAGCTCTCTGCTCGTCCATTCTAAATGTTCCTACTATCGTTATACATTGCAGTGTATGACCTTTCACTTCACCTAGCTTACTGCAGTGTTACTAAGCATCTTCCTGCCTACAAGATAAAACCACCTGATCTCACAGGGCTATGAGGGCAATCACTCTAAGGACCAAACAGGTTGTGGTGCCTCTTCAAGCATCCCTTCAGGAGCTCGTGTTTCTGAGCAAATGAAAACTCTGTGGCATGGTGAGCAGGGCCAGTCAGAAGAATGCCCCCAGAAGCAACTTAACTGCCCTCAGGAGTCCATAATGCTTCACTATGACCAAGCATTGGTCATACAACGCTTGGTCATACAAGAAAGTGCCATGTTTTCCTTTCATACCTTTGCATTTAACCGACCGACCTACTTCATGGAGTGATCTTTTTTTCCCCACATAATTAATCCCTGTTCACTTTAATATTCCTCCTTACCCACTTCATAAAGTCCAAGGGAACTTTCATATTGGGATCAATGTCCTGCTCCAGTCATCTAGAAACCTGCATGCCCCATCATAACATTTCACTCACTGGATCCTCAGCATGCACTTTCCTACCTGGATCTCACAAAAGACTATGCATTCATTAAAAATAAGCACTGTGTCTTGCTAAATCAGTAACATTCTAAATAGAAACCAACAGATGAATGCTCAAGAAAATCCTTTTGGTTTTTATAATTTCTCCAGAAATATCTTCTGTTTTTTTTTTTCTTTAATCCATCTCCTCCTACCTCATCCAAGATTTCTTCCCCCACAACATCACAACTCCTTCCAGATACTCCTTTTTGAACTTCTTTGGTCTTTCCATATCACATCCATTCAATTCTTTACCTCATGGTCTGCATCACATTCTGTTATTATTATTTCATGCACAAGATAACTTATCTCCCTACCTATATCCATAAACTCTTTGGAGAAGATATCTTCTGTTCTTAGCCTAGTAACAAATACAATCTTTTTTTTTTTTTTTTTTTTGGTATTGAGGATTGAACTCAGGGGCACTCGACCACTGAGCCACATTCCCAGCTCTATTTAGTATTTTATTTAGAGACAGGGTCTTATTGAGTTACTTAGCACCTCGATTTTGCTCAGGCTGGATTTGAACTCGCCATCCTCCTGTCTTAGCCTCCCAAGCCACTGGGATTACAGGCATGTGCCACCAGGCTAGGCACAAACACATCTTGAGTTAAAAAATTTGAAAATAACCAAAGAGTAAGCAAACTAAAATCTGCATTTCTTTTTTAAATCTTAGTATGAAACAACCGACAAACATCTTTCTCCTGATGGCCAGTACGTCCCCAGGATTATGTTTGTGGGTAAGTGACAATGACAAGATAAAACCCGCTCAATATACTGTGTAAGTGCTGCATATCCCTTTTTCTCCTCCCCACACTACTCTGCCACTTCAACAGAGTCAAGGTCACTGCTAAACTCTAGCAAGGCATTCCTGTGGATGTGGCATTTCACAGCATATTTTCTTTAGTGTGAGCTTCAACCTATTTACTCAGACAACTTCTTTCCTCATCAGCTAATTTTAACTTTTCATTTTCTGCCACAATACATCTGAGAAAGAAGCACCATGTTTCTCTCATTGGTAGAATGGCACTCAGACCTCTCTGTATCCTCCTTTTGGGTGCATCTTATTTTTAAGATATCTTTTCTCATTAACCATTTAACTTCAAGCTACATATAAAACACGACAAAAGGGATTTAAATCTAAGAAATATAAATAGACACAAAAGACTCAAATTTCTATCTTTTAAAAAAAATTTTAGTTATAGATGGACACAATACCTTTATTTTATTTATTTTTATGTGATACTGAGGATTGAACCAGTGCCTCACACATGCTAGATGAGCGCTCTACTACTGAGCCACTGTCCCAGCCCCTCAAATTTCTATCTTTAAAATGCAGCTAATTAACAATAAAGTAAAAAATAGTGGGGAACAATTAGTGTTTATTTGACCTTGCTGTTCTTAAGGGTTTGCATTCTTCCATTTGTTAAAGAAAATGAAAACCAGCATTAAATGTGAGTTTCTAATTATCCAGGTTGCTCTTGGTAAAACAAGTCAACTACAACGCAATTATTCTAGAAGTTTACAATAATTCTGTAGGAATGGATGCTAATGTTCTCACCAATAAAACATCATCCCCCAAATATATAGAATCCTGTTTTCAGGTCACTTTAGACAGAACAATAGGTTTCATATCCTTTTCCAGAAACAACACAGCACAGCTGTCCAATGCTCCCAGCCCTGCATTGGCTGCTACCTGCCGAAGGCTGGGCAGCAGAGTAGATGGGATGGAGCGTGATGCAGTAGAACACACGTTGTTCAACAGGACATGAGTACTTAGGCTCATCGTGAAATAAAAGCTACTTGTAAAAAACAAAACAAAAATCCCATTCCTTTTATCTCTGCAGACCCATCCCTGACAGTCAGAGCTGACATCACCGGAAGATATTCAAATCGTCTCTATGCTTATGAACCTTCGGACACAGCTTTATGTAAGTGGTACTTCCAACTTGGATGTTGTCCAGGTGAAGCACAACTATGTTGGTTATAGTGGTGGGATGAGATGGCACAGGTGAGGTGAGAGAGAGCTCTGCTAAGTACAGCAGAGACAGAATCAGTTTGACCTTAAGAGGTAAATCACTCTCATTCCAATTCAATTTATTTTATTTTTATCTCAAGTGAAGAAGAACCCTTTAGTATAGGTATCTTTTTCTCTAGGAAAGTTCCATGACCACATTATCTGGACTTCAGGTTATCTCTCAGGCACACTAATACACAACCCCTTCCATCACAGAATTGATGCAAGAGTTGCAATAATTAGCATAGTTTTTCTCCCCAAATCACAAACCGAAATAATGTAGTCCAGCTTGTTGAAGCTGAAGTCAGGCTCAATTTAAAGATCAATGGGCAAGATGATCCAAGGAGTTGCCAAGATACTCACTTTTTTAGCAGTTGCCATATTGGAATAGAGAGGGGAGTGGGGGAGGTGGAGGCAGGCACACACTTGAGGCAGATGAGGTACCTAAATGGGAGAAGATACCTGGCTATGACATCTGCTTACTCCTACTGGGAAGAAAACTGGGTTTTATCCTGGAACCAGTACTGATCAATTATTGTGACTGCCTAGAACCTCACTACCCATATATTAGCCATTAGCCACTTGTTGCTATGTAATTTTTTTTTGCTCTTAAATTTTTAATTACAATTAAAAATTCAGTTTTTCAGTTATACCATCCATATTCCAAATACTCAGTCCACAGCAAGGGGTTTTCTACTGGAGAGCACTGGCTTAGAATATTTTGCTGGGGCAGAAAGTCTGTGCCTTATCCACGGAACAACTCCTCATGGTTCATTAATGTCTCTAGTAGGAGCCATGAAGACAAGGGGAAGCACATTGCAAGTCCTAACTATCCTTGAGCTAGCAGCATGTATCCTATAATGCCCTATAGAACATACATGTAATAAATATTTGTGGAGCGTGTGAATAAGCAGCTGCTCAGTGTAGGTCTCTCATGTGGATATCCTGTCACCAGATCCCAGATCTCATATTCATGAGTTGCTGCTAAAGGGATACAAGTTAGAAGCTTGGGTTCTGGTGCATAGCTCCAGCACTTGTTATAGCTGTGTGATCCTCCACAAACTATGCTTAGCCCCATCTAAGCCTGTTTCATTATCTAAAAACAAAGTGACAGTAGAGTACTGGGGATTGAATTCAGGGGTTTCTTACCACTGAACCATATCTCATCCTTTTTGTATTTTATCTAAAGATGGGGTGTCACTGAGTTGCTCAGGGACTCAACTAATTTGCTGAGGCTGACTCTGAACTCAGGATCCACCTGCCTCAGCCTCCTGAGTCATTGGAATTACATGTGTGCACCACCATACCCAATGCTAATAGGGTGTTCATTTGGATTAATTTATCTGTGTCAAACACTTGGTTTACTATTATTTGTAATTTATATTCCACCCAATTCTAAAACTATTTACAGTAGCTTCACACACCTAACAGATATTTCCCATGAACATGGTTTAAAATGTACTTCTATTAGTCAAAATTATGTGCTTCCAACAGAGCTTATGAAGAGATTCTTTTGTAAGAAGAGTTGGAGAAAAGATCTGAGAAGGAATGAGCACACTAGAAAACTGGGTGGTCACAAAAGCCATGGCACATAATTTTAGAAAAAAAAATTACCATATATTACCAGCAATTCATTCCATGATTTAAAGGCACCCTGTTAAGCAATGAATAGAGTACTGTGTCTGGAGATTGATTATATTTATTATTTAAAACCTGATATAATCTGTGATGATACTTGATTATCCTAACCTTTTGTCCCACCAGTGCTTGACAACATGAAGAAAGCTCTCAAGTTGCTGAAGACTGAATTGTAGAGAAAAAAGCAAAGTCTTCAAGCTCTTTGCTTTGTTTCGAGCCTTGAGACTTGGAACCAGGGACTTCAAAAGACCAGAGAATGCAGAAGCCCAGATGGACATGAAGATTAAATTATGGTTTAATGTTACAGCCTCTATTTTTTTTAATGGTTTCAAGTATACATGTATAAAAACAATATCATTATCTACCATAATGAGCCATGATTTTCTAAAAAATAAATCCTTACGGGGGTAGCCAAACTGAATTTACCTTTTTTTTTTTTTTTCTGGCACCAACTTGGCCTTTCACAGAAAAGGCTACCTGGTTCATTCACCAATAAACCTATTACACACACATACAAACAAACAAACAAAAATATCAAGGAGGGAATAAGATAAAACTAGTTCAAACAATGAAAACCAAAGACAAAGTTGACATTCTGCCACACCCCAGGTTCTCACTGACTAAAAACAAGCGTGATAATCAACAGAAACATCAAAGAGCAAACATTTCACTGTGAAAAACCACATAGAGCACCCCAAGAAAGCCAGCTTCCTGCTTAGAGACAACCCTCCCCACCTGGGCACTAACTCCCAGGGATACATTTTAGGAATTCAATTTTATTCACCAAATGGTCTCAGGAAGTATCTGGCTAGTAAGTCAGTGGAAAGGTCATTCAACAAACATCTGTACCCCTAAGCACATCCTAAAGAAATCCTGGGAATGGGCCTTACTCTCTCAAGGTCTAGCGCACTGGCCTAGAATAAATTCAGTCTGAATCCTCTTCTTTGCCAACACGTGATGGTCTGTGAGAAGGGCAAAGGGCAGTGATAGCACATTGATGAGGCAGAGATCAGAGGTCAGTGATGTTTGGAAAAAGGGGTGAGAAGGTGAGGCATCAAGTAGGCAAACAGCTTTACCAACTTTTAATCCTGTATTGTGCTTTATAAAAAATCAGAATTGAGCTGTGTATAGTGATGTATACCTGTAATCCCAGCGACTCAGGAGGCAGGAGGATCACAAGTTTGAAGCCAGCCTGAGCAATTTAACAAAACCGCCAGAAAAAAAAAAAATTTCTGAGGTACACTTGCAACCACAGGAAATGTGTACATATAAGATTAAAGTGTCGAAGATTCAAACGTTAAAATGGTTTTCATAAACTCATGAAAACAGTAGCAATGCCTGTTCTTTCTACCAGATTCATCCACTGCCATTTCACCATCTTTCATTTGTGCTTAAATAAATTTCAAGTGAGAGTGTATCTTAACCATTTATCTCTGCCTACTAATCTGACTACTAAGAAACAGAAGAGTACCATGAGACTGGAGAATATTATGTCCAGCAGCTACATAAAAATGTTAACACCAGTGGGAAATGTAAAATGGTGCAGCCACTGTGGAAAACAATATCTCGGCTCCTCAAACTAGCAAACACAGAATTACCATATAACCCAGCAATTGCACTTTTGAGTGTATACTCCAAAGAATTAAAACCAGGGTACAGATATTTATACACCCATGCCCAGAGCAGCATTATTCATAATAGCTAAATGATGGAAGCAACCCAAGTGCCCATCAATGGATGAATGGATCAACAAAGTATAGCATATGTAAAACTATATACATGCACACACACACATACACACACACACACACACACAAAGGAATATTATTTAATCTTAAAAAAGGAAATCCTTGAATATGTTACAACATGGATAAACCTTGAAGATATTACTTATGCTAAGTAAAATAAATCACAAAAGGACAAAAACTGTAAAATTACATAACTACCTAGAGTGATCTTCAGAGACAGAATGGAAAGGTAGTTGTCGGGGCTGGAAGAAAAGGAGTCAGGAGCTACCGTTTAATGGTTGTGGAGTTTTGGTTTGGGAAGATTAAATGTTTGTGAAATGGATGAAGGTGATAGTTGTGTATCAGTATAAAAGTACTTGATACTACTTAATTGTACGCTTAAAAATAGTTAAAATGACAAATTTACACTCTATGTTTTTGCCACAGTAAAAACATTTTTCTGTTCATCTGAAGTCCCATAGTTTAGGGGAAGCCAGGCATGGTGGTGCACACCTGTAACCCCAGAGGTTTGGGAGGCTGAGGCAGGAGGATGGGGAGTTCAAAGTCAGCCTTAGAAATAGCAAGGCACTAAACAACTCAGTAAGATCCTGTCTCTAAATAAAAATATAAAATAGGGCTGGGAATGTGGCTCAGTGGTCAAGTGTCCCTGAGTTCAATCCCCAGTATCAAAAACAAAACACACTTTAGGGGGAAAAAAAGAGGAATTAACTTTTTAAAAAATGTTAGTACCATAAATCATCCATAAAATCATGATCAACAGGTTTAACCTATGTTAGAACGGCAGTATTCTTCGAATGGTTACCTGTGACTGTCCATGTCTACTTTGTTTTGCTATTTTATTGCATTTAGTGATCCTATGTAGTAACTAGGATCTTCCTATTTAGTGATCACGGATGAAATGGGAACCAGGGAGAACAGAAAAAGCTCTAAGACAGGAATAGAAGTTTTTTAAATCCAAGGACTTCAAAGTCCAAATCAAGTCAGCTGAACTTATTAAAAGGCCCTTGTCAAGTTGTGATCTCACCTATTTGTAAAAAGCGAGATACTGAAAGCAAGCAAAAGCAGTTTCACCCTTCAAGAGATATCAAAGTCCATTCTTAGATATTTTAACTCACAGTTAACTCTCACAAACCGTCACTTGGAAATGAATTCCAAAAACTAATTTTCCTAAGGAGAATGATGAGAAATGGCCTGGCATTTGGTAGAGGAATCTGACTTTTCCTTTTCCCAAGTCTCAAGAAATATTTCAATGGAAATTGCCCAGTTTTGGAAAACACCACCATGACAAACCCCATCTTCTCCCTACCCCAACTCTCTCTGAGGTGAGAGGATGCTTGCTCCCTTAAACTTTGTTAGAACACATTCACTAACACATATCCTAATGCCAGTTAGCATGGACAGCCCCATATAAAAATCATCACTAGTCTCACACATACAACTTCACACAAATCCCCTCACTATCCAGACATCTACAAGAGTTAAGCCTTTAACTTTCCTCTTACCTCTAAAAACAAAATTCATATGTAAGTGATCATGTTTGTACAATAACAATGCATACTTTTCTCCTAAAAATTACTAGATGTGATTCTTTTTCAGTGCTTTTTCACTTAAAAAAGCAAGAGGTTTGGTGTATTTGGTGCATTTTCAAAAGAAGGTACAAACTCAAACAGGGTTAAACAAATATTTAGAAGAATTCTAGGAGGAGGTTTTGGCTCAAGGAAACTAAGAACTAAATGCCACACTTCTGGTTTCCTTTCCGTATTTGAAAGGTTCCAGTCAACAGCATATTATTAAGGTTGGACATGCAGAACTGGTTCTCATACCAAACACATTGGTGCTCAGATAACAGAGTAACTGAGACAAATTTTATCCACAATAAGCTCAAACTTTAGAAATTACAGCCAAACCTTTCTTCTTTTGTATTATTTTCTCTAGCTAAAATTTCACCTTTAACATCAAGACTAACTGGAGTAAATGTTCTAGGGAATATTCCTGTAAATGGAAAATATAAACAGGGAATTAGAGAAAATTTTTTTAAGTAGTTCCTTCTTAAAAAAATGTGATGTTTGGAACATCACAGCTATTTGTTGCAATTCGAGAACAGACCCCGACCTGAAATATGCCCTCCTCTGACATTATGTTTTAGGTTGTGTTTTTATACAAACAGCAGTGGCCCTCTTGTAATTCTGGGATCAGCCTAAAACTGCTTTTGCACTGGTTCCGGAGGAGCTATGCAGGGCCATGCAGGATCATAATGGACTCTGAATGGACATGTTCAGAGGTCTTTCCCAGTGGATGTTATGAGACGCTGTAGAACGAGAGCCGTGTTGATACAGCAGACACAAACAGGTCACAAGAGACATGAAAGAGGTGGTAATCAATCCATCACCTTCAGATCTGCCTGAAAGAAGAGAAAGCCAGATTCATTTAACAGGGCTGCCCCAGCGCTTGAAAACGAAAACTTCTTGAGTGACTAATCATCAGTTATTTATTACCCACTCTTATAATCCTATAGTTTCAAGTTCCAAAGATTCATCCTAGCAAGACAAGGAAGTTCACACCTATAATCCCAGCAACTCAAAAGAATCACAAATTCAAGGCCAGCCTAAGGTACTTAGACCATGTCTCAATTAAAAAATAAAAAGGACTGGGGATATAGCTCAGTAGTAAGGAGTCCCTGGGTTCAGTACGGGAGGGGAGGTGGATTATCCTATCTAGACCCTAATTTTTAAGTGTGTTGATCCAAACAAAGCACTTGCAATCAGAGCACAAACCATAGTCTGAGCTGGTTCTTTCTGCAATAGACTTTTCCACATATAATCATGTGTACCAAGAGAAGCATTATATTAGAAAATTCCAGAACTTTATAGAATTTTGAAAAGAAACAAGACAAATAGGAAAATACAGAACACCTTAAAGGAAGACAAAACTAAAAAACCTCCTTTCATGTGTCACTTAGGATATCATCCTACAGTATATGTGGACTCATATGAGGGGGTGCCCACAGCTTAAGATAACATTATAGAAATAGCACAGTTCTGTTTTCTTGGAAAATTAGGTAATGCTACAGTCATGGGAATGGCATACCTATAAAATGCTGCAAAATGCTACAGACCAACCATTTACCATCTTTCTTAGTCTAAAACCTATCAAGACAATTACTAAAAAAGTATTACATGCTATCCAGAATACAAGCCAAGAAAGTGTGATGTTAAAAGGGATAGGAACTTATGTATTTTTCCCAAATAAATAAAAATGACTTCTCTTAAAAAACATAAAGGTCTTTAAAAAAAAAAAGGAAGAAAGAAAAATATCTTTCTCGGCATGCAGAAAATATTAACCATTGAAATATTTCAAGAAAAGATTTGGGGACAACTACCAACAGACACTCGTGCTGAAAGTTCATTCCCATGGCTTGATTGTGTATGAAAATAGCAACATCCAGCTCTAAGTATGCCAAAGGGAACCTAAAACAAAGAATTCTACCAAACTTAATTCTTTATCAATTTTTCCATTACCTCCTTTTAATTTAAACATGCATACACAAAGAAAGGTTTCCATCTTTTAATTTGCAACATAATATACAGGACTACAACACCATTTCAAGTTCAAATTAGGGGAAATATCACACTCAAATATGCTTTGATTTGACAAGTTGCTGTTACAATACTGAGAAGTTTCATGAAAAAGTTATTTAACAATTTTTAAGATAATCAAATATCTTTTTGCTACATGGGCCAATGCAGTCAATAGTAACTTGTTTAAAAATTCAGTATTTTGCACTTCAAATTATTAAAAAAGAATATCAAGATCATATATGTTCTGAATTATTCAAACTCATTCCATTTTTGAAAGATGAAAGTGAACATTCTACATTAAACGTTTCATGAGATCGCTTCTCCTTTACACTTACACATAAAAGTCAAAAACTAAAGCACAATTGCCTAAAGACATAGCTATATCTAGAATACACTGATGTAATCATTAAAGACTACTAGAACTAAATTATCACTTTTATATCAACACTTTTCACCACAACACGTCTTTCCTAAAAAGACAAAAAATCTTGGGATTTAGATTTCCCTTATTGAACTGAACATAATAGAATCTCTTACATTCTGGCTTTGTAATAAGCTTTAACTCTTTCCAGTAGGAACTATCTACACAGCACAGTGCTACACACAATTATTCCAGTGAGATGTGTATTTAGTTTCACAATATGATCAACACAGTAGTGCCATACAAAGTTTTCTGCAGGTAAAAATGCTAGGAAAGGCCACGGTGGACAGTGCCAGACACTGAGTACAGTAGATTACAGGTACCACTGAGGGCCAGAGGAGACCACAGATTTCAGTCTTTGTTTAGCAATGGAAAAAAGAATAACATCTACAGAAACATAAGAATAAAAATATATAATTCCACTGTTGATAATGTAATTTTCCAGATACTGTTTCTTTTGTTAAATGGGCAAACTAGCTTTACTTCAAATTAGAGAAAGTGAATACAATCAGAATAGGAAATATTTTCCTTGTTTCCTCATCAAAGGAATGCACTAGGGTTAGCGCGAGGATCTTTCTGGTTCCTGTATCTGTAAGTCAGCCAAACCCCCAGGATCTGGAATTTAAAAAAAAAAAAAAAAAGTTATGTTTGCATATATATGTTCTATCTACTTATCAATAAAATAACTCTGAAACCTGAATAACTTTGCTTTTTTGTTTGTTCAAAAGAAGAAATTTCTATTTCTTTTTTTTCAAATGAAGTAAGTAAACCAAATGAGAAGCCGTAAAACAAATTAAAGTATGAACATTGGGGTAGGCCGCACAATTGCTGCCCAAAGGCATGCACTTCAGGAGCCTCAGAACCTGGGAATATGTTCCTTCCCAGGGTAACAGGGACTTCATAGATGTGACTGAATTAGAGAGAATAATCTGGTAAGCTCAATGATACAATTGCAGGGGTTTTCATAAGAGGGAAGCAAGAAGGACAAAGTCAGAAATACAGAGAGAAGGCAGCCAGAGAACAAAACAAGGAAGCAAAAGGATGCTATACAGTTCTAGTTTTAAAGATACAATATTAAGCTTCAACTTTTCTTTTTTATCTACTTTTTTAATAATAGGAAAATTTGAATTTTTCACTCTAGAGGGGAATTAAATTAAAATAGAATTTATAAAAAACACAATATAATACATTAACCATATATTTCGTGTATATATATAACATACATGTTATATATATGTGTGTGTTATATATACACCACATATACAAAAATGAAATTCATACATTATCTGTACATTTTCCACATACACACAAAAAAATATCAAAACAAGAAAAGCCTTTCTAGGAATAAAAATCAAAGTTCTAAACCATATAGGAAAAGGCAATAGATTTAACTACAATAAAAGTAAAATTTTCTCTAAGAAGAAACAGAAACAAACAACAAAAAGTTAGGTAAATGCCAAAGGAACTGAAAGCAGAACAAAGCAAAGCAATGCAAGAAAAAAAAAGTGGAGGCTAGAGAGGAATTAGTGGAAGGCAGAGAGTGAGAAAGGGAGGTAGGAGGGGTATGGAGTGGGGAGCAGGCAGGAGGAGCCCCATTTAAGGCCCACCCTGTACTATGCTTACCACAAACATTCCACCCCAAGTTCTCCCCTCTGAGACTCTGAGGAAAAAAATCCCCTGTTTTGCATATGCTATTTTGAGTTTGTTACATGCAGTTCAAAGAGCCTCAATTAGACAAAAAAGTAAATAAGCAAGTCACAAAAGAAATACAGCCAAAAAAAAAAAAAAAAAAACCATACGGATATATGGGCAAATTCAGTATCCACTTTTTCAAAAGAAAAAAATGGAATTGCAATACCTTTTATAAAAAAATTATCAAAGTGTTAAAAAATTTTATAATAAAAATACCTAGTTAGTGCTTGAACCAAAAGTCAATTAAAACAATATAGTAGTCACCAAAAACCTTTTAAAAATCCCAATATTGGATTATATTTGATGTCTAGAAATATAATCACAGGGCAAAAGATAGGATACAGAAAAACATCTTGTACAAGATAAGATGACCATGGCATTATTTATTATAGTGACATATTAAAGGAAAAATTAAGCAAACTCATTAAATTCCACCCATACAAAAGACTAAGGGTTTTTCTGATATTCTTTAAAGATACATGTTCACTCTTACAAACAGTCTACCATAGTTCTATAGTGACATATTTAACCTTACTTAAAAGAATTACTGGGTACATGTAATTCTGTTTTCTGTTTAAAATAGGAGTATGACATAGTAATCTCATAATAGCAATAACAGGAGTCCCACCATCTTTTTATAATGGGCCATTGTATGTACGTATGTGTGTGTGTACATACACACACACACACACACACATCCCCATTTTAAAAAGTGAGGGGACAAAAGCACAAAATGCTTAAGAAACTTACCCAAGGCCACACAACTAATAAGCAGCTGCTCTAGGGTTTCCAACCCAAATAATGCAGCTCCTAAGTTCACCCCTTAACCATATGCTCCAGGGTGATAGACCTTAATGTAACCAGCCCATCCGTGAGAAACAAAGCTAACCCAAAGGTTTGCTGCTACAAATAAATATCCTATATATCCGTTTCATGTAATTATCCCCATAAAATACTAGAAGTGAAATTAATGAGTTAAAATTTTTTTAAAAATTAATCTTTATGTCAATTCAGAAGCATCAAAAAGTATGCACAGGGCTAGTGAGATAATTCAGTGGGAAGAGCACTTGCCGAGCATGCCACCAAAGGAAAAAAAAAAGAAAGAAAGAAAAACTTGTGCACAGATATTGAGAGTTCAAAAAGAAAAGACACTGAGCATACATCTATAGTCCCAGTTACTTAGAGGGGTAAGCCATGAGGACTGCGTGAACCTAGGAGTTCAAGGCTAGGTTGAGCAGCATAATGAGACCCTATCCCAAAAAATATAAATTAATTAAATTGAATTTAAAAATAAAAAAGGGAGCTGAAGTTGTGACTCAGTGGTAGAGCACTTGCCTAGCATGTGTGAGGTACTAGGTTCAATTCTCAGCACCAAATATAAATAAATGAATAAAATAAAGGTCCATCAACTTCTAAAAAAATATTTTAAAAAAAGAAAAGAAAATGCTTTAAAAAATAAAAAAGAGCTGGTGATGATTCAGTATCCGGTTACATGATAAAGTATGAAACTTCTCTCTATCACCATAAAAAAAAGAAGAATTATAAATAAATTTTCTTAAGAGAGACACTAAGGAAATAATATTATTTAAAAATTATCAAATAATATTTCTGTGGTTTTTCTTATAGACATTTATACTATATAAAATTTATAGTTAGTATGGATATATTAATATAGTACAAACTTATATTCATGAGGAATTAATAACAGAGGCAACTATAAGTTTTGGAAAGCCAGGAACATAGGAGAATGGAGGGTAAAGTTGCAAGGCAATTTTTCAAAGCATACCTTTATATATATATTTTTACATATATATATATTTAGACACACATAATAAATATATATTAAATTATATAAATATGCAACCTATTCCAAAATTAATTTAAAATTGAAATTTATCATGCAAATCTGAAAAAGAAGAGACCCTAGAGATAATTCAGTCTATTCAGACTTATCTTATTTGCCCATTAAATTTTACATAATGGAAAACATATCAGATATTTTATACTGTCATAAAGTTAAGGCTAGATTGATGGGATATTCTGATTCCAAGCCAGGGGACCTTTGTTACATTGTAAAAATCAGTTGACCCACAGTAAGGTGCAATACCATATTCTCTTACCATACAAAACAGGACTCCCTATGACAAGAGGGAGAAAATACTGCGGATTTTGCACATACCTCTGTAAAACTGAAAAAGAGGCCAATGCCACCCACAAATCTCAAAACTTCTCCAGCATATTCTCCTATTATTGGAGCACAAAGCGAGCACTTGTGGCTGATTTGATGACAGCTCTGCATCAATTAAAGAAAAGACATGTTATTTCAAACTACATTTATAAAGAGCATATACAAAATGCACACACACACTAAATTAGGGTCTGGGCATGTTACATCCAATTTGGGGCATTGGTGTTTTAGTGGTATGCAAATTTTTTTTAAAGTTAGTCTTGTCATGTACATGCCCTGTATTTGCTTCCCCCTGTGACTGGGACTTGAGAACAAGATGGGGGAGACACCCCCACATTTAGGCTGCATTCTATAATACTACTGCTTAACAGAAGGAAGAGAGAAAAGAGGGTAGTTCTGTATTTCCTCACCTTGGAAGTGTATAGCCGGCTAAAAATCCCACTTTAATATAGACCATTCTTCTTCTCCTGTCCTGATATGCTTCAAAAACCATATTATTTATATACCTCCTCTAAATGTCTAAGACTGATCATACAGTGCTCTTTTACAACATGTTGAAGGAACAGTCAAATGAGAAAGAATTAGGAGTGATAAACCAAAGCTTGTTTATCTGACTGGGCCCTGGAATATTCAGCATTCTCAGGATTTTGAGAACAGGCAAATGCTACAAAATGTATATGAAATACGATAGTTATATGTAAAGCAATTTTGAAATACAATTCAGCACCAGTGTTGTGAGAGGGGCTCAGACCCAGGAAGTAAGGTTCGGGGCTCAGCAGGTAGAAGATATAAAACTCAATTAGGACAGTAGACATGCTTTATTCAGAGGTGGCAACATCCTCCAGCCTAGAGCTAGTTCCATTTTTCCCCAGTCAGTTCCAGTTAGCCCCTCAGTTTTTTCATAGGCCCCTTTTATATGCAGGCCAAACAAAGAAGGCACACTGCCAACAGGTTACATAAGTGGAGGCATGCTCACAAGCAAAATGTCTATGACCTTGAATATATACGCTGATTCAGAGTGTTTGTGGCCTAGACTAGACAAGCTCCATCACTTATGATTATTAAAAGCCACTGTCAGTTTCATCTCATATTGAGGTGGCAATAAAAGTCTTTCCCAGCCATGTCCAACTGTCCAGGGACATAGACTGGATTCACCAGGGTTGTCTGGTAGTAGAACTGACAGGTACCTCCGTGACCATAACATAGCTGGTTCCCAGCCCTGGGTACACACTAAAAACACCAATCTGCCAGAAGCTTCAGTAAGGAAGCCTAACTATAATCATTTGGGGCTTGCCTCAATAATCAGAAAGTCTATTTTTTATGACAATTATTATTCATTTGTATATAATGAATTTATACATACACACACACACACACACACACACACTTTATATATACTGTAAACTTTGGACTTACAGCCAGACAGGTGTCATTTGGGTTAAAACTTCGGAACCCACAGCAGTTTAAATTTCTCTGGATGTCATTTCGAGCACTTGCTGTATTGTTCCAACCAACCTCCAGAAGCTGACTCTAGGAAATGTATTTAATATGCATTAAAATGTGTCATCTCTACATCAATGTGTAAAGCTAGAGCCCACAGCTTTTAGTATTGAGTGTACATAAAATACCCTACAAGATCATAAAAACTTTTCAAAAACTAAAGCGCTATTTCTATGAATGAAGAAGTCTTAATTTTCACATGCAAGTTAAAAGAAGCACTTGCTTCAAAGGCATAATTCTGAATGTAATGCGATAGAGTTTCTGTTGTTCCAAGACAGAAACCCATATTTCTCTACAAATTAGAGCTTGAAAAGAGTAGTTGCTAGAATTGAACCACAAATATTTTGGAGCAAATGTTTCACTACAAAGTGGTGGGTAAAGGCTAGATAAACATGCTTTAACAGTGCTAAATTTTACCCAGTGAGATCTAAGGATACAAAATGCAGCACACCTCCTGGTATCGTCAACTCTAATCAGTCCCACTCACACAATCAGGAACAGGAGAGCACAGCTCTCCAGAGTGAAATACCATTCTGGGCAAGAAGAAATGCTTTACACTCCAACCATTTCTTCCCCCTTTTTCATACTCAGACTAAGTAGTATAATAAAGTAGCAGGAAAAAGTATTTGCTTACCTGTTGCTCCTGGTTCAGGGCTAAACAAGCACAAGAGACAGAAAACTGAACAATAAATACAAGAAGGAGAATAATCATATACTGAAAGTTAAATGTTAAGGACATTTCTGAATACTCTTAAAATAGCATTAATCAGTGGGTACTGGCACACTTTAAAATGCACTGGCAGTAGTTCACCCAAAAAATAAAACAAATGGTGCTTTGAGAAAGTTCGAGAAGGATATGTATACAGAAAAATAAAATTGATAATTATATAAATAAAAACACTTCTATCAGAATTTTATCCAAATTAAACAAAAAGTTTTACATACATGAAACAGAAAACAAATATAGACAAACACATATAAGCTTTCTTAATTTTTGTCTAAAACATACACTGTTAAATTCTCAAACATTATTATATTGGAAAAAACCTAGAGGTTCACCGAATCACTTCAATTTAACTAAATTAGCAATACATAAGTAAGATTATAATGAACTGGGGTAAAAATGGGAGTTCATAACTCACTTGAAACTAATGTTTAAAATATGATATGTCAAGAGCTTTGTAAGGTTTTGAACAACCAATAATAAAAAAAAAAAGATTATAATGAACTTGCAGAATGCGGTCCAAAGCGACAAGGAGTGAGTGGGGACATGTAAACATACAATAACTTAAACCCTCAGAAATGTTCCTAATATCGGTAGAACAAATGTGCACCAAGCTTCCTGGGAGTTGCTTTCTGGCAATTAATAATTTTCTAATAATGACATTAAATTAGCTATAGTCATCAAAATAGTAATCAATAATAAGAGCGCAACCCAACTGGTGTACAAGTCCCAATTTTAAAAAAGGATACAAAAAATAGCAACACCTGATGGTGTTTCACAGCTCCGATCAGCCCCACTAGTGCAATCAGAAACAAGAAGATGCCCACTGCAATGACCACACCAACCACTCGGAGACTGGAAATCAGCCCGAAGCCGATGCCCCAAGCAGCAATTCCAATAAGCAACAGACTAACCAACTGCAAAAAAAAAAAAAAAAAAAAAAAAAAGGAGGGGGGGCACAGGGAGGAGAGAGAAAGAAGGGAGAAAATGTCAATTTCCATAATATCAACATTTTTAAGGTTAATTAGATCTTATTATCTTTCAAATAATTGCTAATATTCAGTACAATGGTCCCTCAGTATCCACAGGAGATTGGTCCCAGGAACCCCCAAAGATATCAAAACCTAAGCATCCTCTATTTTCATATATAATGGTGTGGTAATTTTATATAACCTCTGAACACACTCTGATATACTTTGAATCATCTCAAATGCAGAATCTTTCCTATGTAAAATACTGGTTTATTAGACAAATTATACAATTACTGGTCTATTTAGCAAAAGTGCTAAATACTGTACATTTATCTGTATACAATATAAATGCTACATAAATAATTGTTATAGTGTATGGGTTAAAGGAATAATGACAAGAAAAATGTTTGCCCAAGATGCAATTTGTTTTCTGAATATTCCTGATCCACAGCTGGTTGAATATGGAGGGATGACTGTCTTAGAAGACATACAAAGGATTTCAGTGGATATTGTTTAAATAAATTATATTAATTCTCAATATGCTTTAGACTAACAATAATCTATAATAGTAACAGGGAGCCTCAGAAGTCACCTGATTTACTTAAACCTAAACACCTGCTACCTAAGTTTATGAAGTAACGGCATACATAACACTCCTAGACATCAATATACCTCAGTGCAGTGTAATCATGTCTTCACACAGAACTTGCTAACTGGACTATATCCCTCTCCGCCTTCCCAGCTCCCAAAAGACTGACTGAATCTCTCCCTCCTCTGGCAATGTACTTTCCATGAGTTTGGTTAGACTGTTTCCATTACTACACTCAACATTGTTTCCAAGCCTCTCTCCAGGAGTAAGGTCACTTCAGAGTAAAGTCCCATGTTTACCTCCATGTATTTCCAGAGCTCATCAAAGGCCCCGATCCCTGGGGAACACTCAAAAGTTGCTCCTAGAACTGTCACTGAAATGAAATGCTTTAGATGTACATAAGAATTCATAGAGAGAGGCAGAAAATGCTTAAATCTCCAAAAGGATGAAAAGCATGTAAGAGATTTTTAGCTACTTAGAATGAAACAGCATTCTGAGCAAGAAGAAATTATTTTATACTTGAATCACCAGGTAAAGAGGTTGAGCCCATGTCTAATTGATTTGAACCTGTAAAATTCAAAGTTACAGTCATTTCTTTAAAATAACAAAGGCTAACTAACTGATAGAAGATCGGCTTCATCAGGTATCAGTGAAGAGATGGAGAAGGGTTGAAGAGCAGGAAACCTGAACAAGCACCTTCCATGAACTTGTGATCAACCACGTACTGAGCAATGGTGATGAGTTAATACCGAGTTTGGAGGAATCAAAATATTAAAAAATATATTTTGTAGCACTACTTAAAGGCCTGGTAGAGTCTGTTTAGAAATATAAAAATTACCACTTAGTCAATGGATCTTTTTCTGCTCAAATGCAGAATCTTTCATATGTAAAATACTGGTTTATTAGACAAATTATACAATTACTGGTCTATTTAGCAAAAGTGCTAAATACTGTACATTTATCTGTATTTTAATCCAAAATTGTAATTTTGTATTTTTGCCATATAGGAACAGCTTGAGAATAAAAGAAAGCATCTTTAACATGATAAAATCAAGCTTCGGAGCTACAGACTTGGTGGTCTCCACTGCAGCAGGCACACACATAAAGCATTCATTTTTAGAGAAACAGGGGAGTCAAAAAGCTCTCACAAACTTTGGCACTCCAGAAATTTGTCTAGTGCCTTCCTCAACTGCTCCTTATCAGCAGGCCCATTTGCTTCTGTTTCATTTTTATCATCCTCACTCGTCTTCTCACAACTTTAAACAATTTGGGATGGAGAAAAAGTCCTCCGCCCTTTCACAAGTGAGCTTATTTCTGACTTTGTGATTTCCAAATATATCATGTTTCCTTTCACGAGGTGTAAAAGGCAGAAGCCTGAAGGAGGTGTGAAGGAAGAAGGGCTGGAGATGCTGGGACGGGCCTCGCCTTCAGGAGGTGACAGGGCTATGCTTAGCTTCTTGGTACCAAACAAGGGAGATGGCCCACACTTGCACATATTAGAGTAGCTTGGCAGTTATAGATTTCCAGAAAAATAGAAGCAGGAGGAGATATCTATGTTTATATCTAATTGTCAAGAGAAAATGAGAAAAGGAGAGATAGAGGTAGAGAAATTTTAAAGAACTGGCTCATACGATTGTCAGGACTGGCAAGTCAGCAATTTGTAGGGCAGGCCAGCAGGGTGGAAACTCAGAATTTCTTCTTCCTCAGGAAACCTCAGAGGTTGCTTTTAAGGTTTCCCACCAATTGATGAGGCCTACCAACACTGATTGCAAATGTCAGTAGTACCTACAAAATGCCTTCAGAGCAATCTCCAGAGTAGGCTTTGAACAAACAAGTAGGCACCAGAGCCTATCTACAATCTGACACATAAAATTATCCATCCCTTGGCTGGGGCTATAGATCAAGGTAGAGTGCTTGCCTAGAATATGTGAGGCACTGGGTTCGATCCTCAGCACCACATAAAGATAAATAAATAAAGATATTGTTCATCTACAACAACAACAAAAAAAAATTAAAAAAAAAAAAACAATTAACCATCCCTCTGGACAATAGAGTCCTGGATGCTTTATTTAAAATTTCTATTAAATTCATGAACTACTAACTCTTTATTTCATAGACCACCACTTTATTTTTCATCTTAGTCTTAGAGACAAAAAAATAAATAAATCAGAAATATGAATAATGTGATATCAAAAAAATGTTCTAATGCCATAGAATCCTTTGGGAAACCATACAAAATCCCTACTATGTAAGTGAAATTTTTAAACATTAAAAATATTAAAGGTTAAATATTCTTAAATGCTAAATTAAAAGCCAATTATTCATCAACAAATAGCATATACCAATTGTGTTCTAAACGCCAGAGACCAAACATCCCAACTACAACAGGAGTCAGCAGTTTCTCTTCAAATGGCCAGAGATTCAGTATTTGGCTTTGCAGATCATATGGTCCCTGCCATAACTATTCCATTTTGCCACTGTATGCAAATAGTATGGTATGCAAGCTGAGACAATACATAAATGAATAAAATGGGTTATATTCCAATAACATTCTATTTTTAAACACTGAAAATTGAATTCCCATAATTTTCATGTATCACCAGTTTTTTCCACCCATTAAAAGTGTAATACTGTTCTTTGCTAATATACTATTTAAAAAAAAAAAAAAAAAAGTAGGCAGTAGAATAGATTTGGCCCAAAGGTCAGCACTTTGAAAATGAAAAATTACAATGGTACTAAGACTAATTGTTACATCACACATTTTTTTAAAATGGGTCAGAATATAGGACAATAATCTCCTCCCCTCCCCCCACAAAAAAAAAATCCAGATAAATAGGTGAAAGACTACAAGAGTGAGAAAGTAGAGAGTAAACCAAAAAAAAAAAAAAAAAAAAAAGGCCACTGTGAATATTATCTTATGTAGTAAAAGAATGAACACTCTTAAAAGGAGGAGATTATCCTGCATTATCAGATGGGCCCTCAATGTCATTGAAAGTATCCCTATGAGAGTAAGGCAGAGAGGATTTCTGAGTCACACTCACACAAAGGAGGTGATGTAAACAAACTAAGGAACAAAAGGCAGAAATTGATGTAGGTGCAAGCCAAAAAATGCCTGCAGTCACCAAAACACAAGATGCAAGAAACAAATTCTCCCTCAGGGCCTCCAAAGGCAGCCTCACCCTGCCGGTACCTTGTCAGACTTCTGGTTACCAGAACTGTGAGAAAATACATTTCTGGTGTTGTAAGATTTGTGATAATTTGCCCCAACAGCTCTGGGAAAGAAATACAAAACAATTTTCACCTTGGAGTTGGACAAGTCAGGAACCTCTGTGACAGAAACTGTCTGATATTTTACTATCAATGTGACCCCAACTATATGGCCATGTTGAAATACTCAGGTATCTGTCAGCATCCTCCCCATAAACCAAACCTTTGAAACCAATAGCAGCATTTCAGTAAATGAGAAATCTGGTCAATTCTCACTTAATGGCCAACTAACAGGCTCATTAATGAGAAACTACTCCCCTCACCACTTTTTTTTGTTTGTTTTAAGATTCAGGGTCTTGAATGTTGCCCAGGCTGGCCCCAACCTCCTGGACTCAGCCTCCCCAAGACCTAAGACGCAGCCCTATAGCATCTTGCTCTGTAAAATTAATTTTTTTCAACCAAGGGTAGAGGGGAGTACTAGTCCAGTTCTCTGATTAGGCAGTATGCTATTATTAAAATGTTATCTAGAACATTCACAAGGATCTCTGCTCTAATTCCCCCCACTCACCCCCAACAATAGAGAAAAGAAGAAGTTGTTCCCTTCTTTAACTGTGTAGGGATTCCTCACCAAGGTGATTCTGCTGTTTCTTCAACAGGTTTTAGTACATCCTCATTACTCCTACCAGGCAATCTTTCAAAACCATTGAAGATTCCTATCATCGCTTGAATAAATTACCACAAAGGCAGTGACTTAAAACAACAACGATTTATTTCTCTACAGTTCCAGAGGTCAAAAGACCTGGAGAGGTTAACATTGTTATATCAGTCAGGCTGCACTTCTTCAGAAAGTTCCAGGAGAGAATCTGTTTTCTACCCTTTCTAGCTTCTAGAGGTTTCCAGCATTTCTTGGTACACAGTTCCTGTTCCCCCATTCAAAGTCAGCAGTGTGGCATCTTCAAATCTCAGACTACAATCCACTTCTCTCGGCACATCTCCTTTTCTGACTCTGACCATTCTGCCTACCACCTATAAGAACTTTTGTGATTATATAAGTCTTATTCAGATGATCCGGAATAACCTCCCCATCTCCAAGGTCTCAATTCATTCAAATCTTCAAAATCCCCTTTGCTATGTGAGGTAACATACTGGCAGGTTCCCAGGATTAGGATGTGGACTCCCCTGGAGGCAAGCAGCACTCAGTCTACCACAGAGAGTAAGAACATGGGCAATTGAGTTACCCTAGAATCTTTCCTGCTACAAATATTTCAAAACCTCAAAGAAGATTGTAACATTTTATTGAAATATATTTGTGAGCTCGAAGTAACCAAGGGAAATCCCAGAGATCAGAAATGAAAGAAGAACCGAAACCTCAAGCTGTAAGCAGGCAACTGGTGAGGTGGGCCCATGAGCGGGTGGGGAAGAAGCTCCTAGAACACAACAGTCCTAGAAGGAGAAGGACTTTGCTTTCAAGCCAAGCAGAACTAGGAAGTGGAACTGAGACCACACAGCTAGGAACTCCAAGAAGCTATTTTCTCAGTGTAAAATGTTATAAAAAAAAACAACTAAACATCCAGGAAGACAGCAAAGATTTTTTTTTAGACTCTTCACAAAATCTACAAGAAAGAGAAGCACCACTCTACATTTGGAGTTTAAATGCATACTACCCTATGCATGCAGAAAATTTCATGCCAAGTATTTCAGATAAAAGCTGATCACAGATTGTGATGGCATTTTGTGGAAGAAAAACTCATAGAAGCAATTCCAAAATGACTCAGGAGGAACATTATCAAATGCCAACTCCAACACCATTCCCCAAAATTTTGTTAAAAAAAATAATTATATACACCTATGTGTGACCATTGCTAACCTTAGCAAAAAATACAAAACCCAAGAGAAAAAAATAAATAAATATAAGAGATGCAATATACACAGAACAATTAGTTTCCAAGAACTTTAAGTGAAAAGAAATAAATGAGACTATATATACTTAAGCTAATATACTTAAGCTAACTAAATAGATTTAAGAAGGAGGAGAAGGAGGAGCAATAACACAATTTGGAAAAAACAAAACTATATTTTTAAAATGCACTCAAAAAAGAGCCAGGGCTGGGGATATAGCTCAGTTGTTAGAGTGCTTGCCTTGCACCCTCTGGGTTCAATTCTAGAACCACCAAAAAAAAAAAAAAAAAAAAAAACCAAAGCACAAAGAAGAAACATAGTAGAAAAGATAAAACATAACTTAAAAAGAAAAAAAAAATAACAATGGACCTTAAGCAAAATTATTTTTAAGAAAAAGAATAAGAGTAAATACCTTAAAATTCCCATAACAAATAGCTATCAAAATTTCAGAGCAAAAATCACTCAGTGACAAAACATAAATACTTCTTTCAAAACTCAAGAATAAATTCACCTCTTCTACACAGCACTGTAGCAAGGTCTCAGACAACTGAGAAAGAGTGAACAGGAAAAAAAAATGTGTGGGGCACAAGACACACTGCTGGCATTATTCACAAATTAGCACAAATATGTAAACAGAAAATCCTAAACATTTGCCAATTACTAAAATTGATAAGAACCAGCAAAATTGCTATAACAGGATCAATATGCAAAAGTCAATAGCATGCTGATTCAACAAAAATATTTTAAAAATATTTTTCTTAGGATTCAACTTGTAATAGGCCCCCAGGGTACAGGGTACATACAAATAAATTTAACAAAAGCAGCATAAGACCTTCTGGAGCAAATTGTGAAATGAATTGAAGAACATGATAAAGGTCTAAATTAAGAGCTATATCATGTGCATACAGGAAGGGACACTCACAATAGGGCACTAACTCATCCCCTTCTAACCCACAAATTCAAAGTAATTCTAGGCAAAATAGTAGGGTTTTAATTCATGTGGTGGAAAGAATGGCACAAATGAGCTGGGAACACTCTGAACATTAAGGATAAATGCCCGTATTTACTATACTTTTTTTCAACCCTGTACTGTCACCAGCTCCACGTAGAAGAAATGTTCCTGGGGGCAAATCACACCTTGCTAAGTCATTAAATCCAACTGTCCTGAACTCTGCCTTTGACTTTTCATCCTATTCTGGAAACTTTATGCTTGATTCTGCATCTTTTGGGAATGCTTAATTCTTTAAACATTAGTAAAAAATAAGTACATAAATGAAATTAAAAGAGCCAAAGAAGTGCTGGGCACGGTGGCACACCTATAGTCCCAGTGACTCCACAGGCTGAGGCAGGGGGAATCACAAGTTCGAGGACAGGATCAGCAATTTAGCAAGGCCCTGAGTATCTTAATGAGACTCTGTCTCAAAATAAAAACTAAAAAGAGCTGGGGATGTGAGTCAGTGGTTAAGCACCTCTGGGTTCAATCCCTGGTACAAAAAAAAAATCAAAAGTGAAGAAGTTAAAAACCATCCTAACAAAAGTCAGAACTTACTTTAATGGTTCAGTAATTAAAACCAGGACACGCAGATCTAAATAAGTCAACAGTGTGGTGTTTGAGAGAGCTGGAATTCTAAATCAGTAGGGAGATGGCTTCAATTAGCAGCTCTGTGACAATTACTTTCCATTGTGAAAGAGGATAGGATTAGTCCCTACCTCCTCCAATCAATTTAACCCTAAATAAAAGAAGCACAACTTGAAAGTTAAAAGAAAAAAAAAGTACAGAGAATATTGTAATAACCTTGTGGTTAAAGAAATATTTTTAAACAAGATTCAAAAAGGCACACACTAATATGACATTTGATGTATGAAAAAAATATTCTAAGTGTTTTACATTTATTAACCAATTTAATCTTTATAACAACCCTAGGAAGTAAGTGGTACTACAGCTTTCATTTCCCAGATGAAAACAAATTGTTCACAGAGATATTAAGTAATTTGCCCAAGGTTACACAGCAAGTAAGGAGTAGAAGTAGAATATAAACATAGGCTTTCTGGCTGCTGATTCTGTACTATTACCTACTGTATACCATGATACATGTTAATTTTTTTAAATTTTATAAAATGAAAGATACAACAAATATAGGATAAGCCTAGGACTAAACATCTCCAACCCTTACAAATCAATTTAAAATGGGAAAAAGTGCTGATACCAACAAAGATGTTGTGTCTGCCGAGAAGTAAAAAATAAATATTAAAAAAAATTAAAAAAAAATAATAAAATAAAATGGGAAAAAGTACCCTGAAGAGCTGTCAAAGGTAATAAGAGGTCATCCACTGAAGAAGAATCCAAAAGGACTACACATGGAAGATGTTAACACTCACTAAAAATCAGAAAATCAAAAACTACATCCACGTACATGAACTCACATGCACTAGATTGTCAAAAATTAGGTCCAAGGACCCCAAAGCCATGGGGATCCAGAAACCTGACAAACAGAAGTATGAACTCCTGTTGCTACTTTATAGAAAAATTTGGCAGGAAAGCTAAAGATGCGTATCCCATATTAACACTGCAATTCTGTTTCTAGGTTAATCCCCAAGAGAACCATGCATTTCACCAACTAGCTATACACCAGGATTCTGCTGCAACCTTGTTTGTAACAGGGAAAAGCTGAAAACAACCTCAAACACGTGATGAGGATTCATAGACTCTGGTATCATCACACAGCAGAACCCCAAATGACTTTTTAATCTATTCCTATGAAATAATAAACTTCAAAAACATAAACCAGATAAGCTGTACAAATACAGATGAAACATACCATTTGTATATATTTTAAACACAAAAAACACTCAGTATTCTCTATGGAGTTCAATATGTGAAGTTGTCACAGATGTCATAAACCTACAGATATTGACTTCAGGACAATGAAGTCCTGAAGAGGGGGAAACAGGCTGGGGCTGGAGAGGGGGCCTGTCACACCACTGCAATCCTTCACCTTTCAAAATAGGGGCCTGGCAGAGTACCAGCATCTGCGAAGTCTCTCTGGTGGGTTCACAGGACTCTAGCATGTTATTTTCTGTGCATATCAATTACTTTCTAATTAAAACTAGAAAAAAAAAATTAAAACTGCTTCTTACAAGAACACCAAGTCTAAATTCTGCTTTTTGGCTTTACTCTACAAATCAGTCCATTTTTTCCTCATCTAGCCTTCGTTCCTCCCATTTCCCATACCCAGTAATTTGAATGAAGATAGTCTTGCTTTTCTTTCAAATATTTTGTGTCAATTCCAATCTGAATCATCAAGTGTGGCCCACACTCCCTCCTCTAATTTGCTCCCACTTAGGAAAAAAAAAAAAAAAAAGCTTTCAAATGACGGTGGTACATACAGACCTGAAAGCAGCAGGAAATAATTTCTTGAGTCTCCACCCATGTGTGACAAAAAGTCCATCACACTTGGTCTCAAGTATGAACACACAAGTCATTTATAAGAGCCATTAAAGGTAGTATAGAACAGAGTCAACTGTTTAATCCAAAAACAAATTTTCCATCACTATAACAGTGAAATTGTATCAACATGAACTTATTTGAGATGATCCATTTTCTCATTAGACTCCCCAAATATTTTTCATTAAAAAATTTGAAAACAGGGCTGGGGATGTGGCTCAAGCGGTAGCGCGCTCGCCTGGCATGCGTGCGGCCCGGGTTCGATCCTCAGCACCACATACCAACAAAGATGTTGTGTCCGCCGAGAACTAAAAAATAAATATTAAAAATTCTCTCTCTCTCTCTCTCTCTCTCTCTCTCCTCTCTCACTCTCTCTTTAAAAAAAAAAATTTGAAAACAATGTATTTATGTGTAAGAGTGATATTTCTATGACACAACAAAATCTCCCAAATGTTCATAACTTGTTTAACTTTTTAAGTTAAAAATAGCATATAAAAACTTTAAATATGCCCCTAAGATTTGATTACTGGTATTTTGTTAACTTTTACTAAAGGAGATCCTTTTAAAGATAATAATGAAGCAATTTATTTCTGAGCAGTGGTAATTACATGTTATCATTGGTTTGCAATTTTGAAGAGGAGGTTAAAAGAATTCTTACAAACTAGTGATCTAAAAATTATTGATTCAAATAAAATTAATCCTAACTGCATAATTAAAAAGTCTAAGCTTGTCACTGTAACTTGGTAGACAAAGGAACTGCAAAGAATCCTTTGTTCAATTATAATAACAGTTTCCTTATGAAACCAATTGTAATAGAAAGTAAATTTAGACCCATGACAAATAGTTTCCTTCCTTTGGGAGACAGAATGCTGATAAAAACAGATTATGGATCTGTTAACTCCTTGATAGTGATGTTTTTATGAGCAGGAAGCACCGACCTTTCCTGTTTTCTGTTTAAAACAAAGAAAAGTTGACCATATAAAAAGAGCTTTAAGAGAGAGTTTAAAAAAGCTGTAATGGAAAAGGCACATCACAGCAAGATTATAAAAGTGTATAAAACTGTTACAGCTTCACCAAGCAAATCCCAAAGATGTATACAGCAGCGGCAAAACTACCAGCACATGCAAGAGTAGATTCTGAAGGTAAATAAATAGAATCCCATGCAAGGGATATAGAGATCCTCAGCCAGTACCTGTAAGACAGCACAAAAACACAGAACCCCAGGACACAAAGGTACTTGGTCAGTCATCTTAATGTAACCCTTCATTTTAGAGGTGAAGGCATCACAGTAGCAAGGTGACATCCAAATGTTGCAGTGGTAGAGTTGTAGCAAACTTCCTGTTTGGTGCATTTTTTCCCTCCACATAAGACTATATCATAGTGCCTAGCAATGTACTTAAGGAATAGTTAACACAATATCAAAAATGCCATTACAATGTATAAGAAATTGCAGTTCTTGCTCTGTAACCCAGATCAATATGTTTGAATAGCATCTTTTTAATTTACCTCCTATGAGATTTGACTGCACAGTAATGTGTAAAAGAACAATAAATCCCTCTAATCATATGACCTTTCCATTAGTTAACTAACAAATGCTATCGTACCCTTTTTGTGTTTTATTATTCTTTTATCTAAATAAAAACTTCTGCCACATACACCTACATTCACACACAAACACAAGAGTACACACTGGGTTACCTAGACTGGAGGAGGAAGACATTCTCCTTAGAATGGAGAGACTTTATCTCTGAGGTCACTGTAGTAAACAAGAAATGTTTAAAACTAATCAACTATGTGTTCATGCTCCTTTTGGACTGATACTTGAAATACTACTAAAAAAAGAAGAAAAAAGAAAAAAAAAAGAAAAATAGATACACAAGGTTCTTTATTATCTAGCATTAAGTGTTAAAATGTTAAACCATGACATTGTCTTTCAAATAAAGAAGAAACTTCTAGAATATTCTAGAATTAAAGAGAACCAAACAATTGCTGCCCAGAAGAAGAAGAACCTCTGTAGTGGACATACGTCACTTTTGCAACTTAGTACATATATTTCTTATCCTAGTGCTTTGACTTTTTTGCTGAACTAGAAAAGAGTGATTACCAGAGCCTGGGAAGAGATGGGGTGAGGAAGGGGAGAGAAATATAGAGACGACTAATGGGTCAGGGGTATAGTTGGATAGGACAAATAACTTCTAATGCTTTTACAGCACAGTACATTACCTAGGGTTGACAACAATTAATTGAACATTCCATGATAGCTAATTGAGGATTCTGAATGATCTACATCTGAGGTGATGATGTCAATTTCTCTGATCTGAACATCACACACTGTATATATATGAACTGAAATGTCACACTGTAGCACATTAAATACCTACAATTGCTGCGTGTCCATTTAAAAACCTTTTTAAAAATGTTTATAGAAGAGCTCTCTAAAGCTTCTTGATCCAAAATCAAAAAAAAAAAAAAAAGGTGTTAATGAGCCACAGTAACATCCTAGGCCATATTTTTTCTCCAAACACATTCCCTCGGCTTACTAACTTTACCTCCATCCTAAACTTTACTGCTGAGTAGGTCAGTGGTTATCTACAGATTTGGAATTGAGGTTGAGAGAAGAGAGGAATTAGAGATGGGGAGACTTCTGTGGTTAATGGATATGTTTAAGGTCTTGAATTTGGTGATGGGGTCACAGATGCACACATATACCAAAACTTATCAAAGGCTACACTGTAAGTCTGCATGGTCAATAACACCTCAATAAATCTGCCCCTCTCCCCAGCAAAAGACAAAACCTCAGAAGGAAAAGCATTTTAGAGCATCATCTTTCTTCTGTCATGAACAAATTCTGGTGCCTAAGAAGAAAGCCACATGCCAAGGAGGACTGGACAGAAAAACAGATGGAGACTAGGTACACGACAGCATGCTTGGGTCGTGTATCTTGCCTGGGGGTTGTCTACCTCCTCACCTATTTCTCAATGAAAACAATGAATGAACTTGACCATTTTAAGCAGTGGTATAGCTGGGCAGCTATTTCTTGCAACTGAAATGTTCCTATTGCTGAATGTGTCGTCCCAAAACTTGAATGTTAGAAGCAGAATCCTCAAATCCATGTTTTGATGATATCTGTACATGGAGCTTTGGGGAGGTTATTAGGGTTAGATGAATTCTTGAGGGTGGGGCATTGAAGAGGGGATTAGAAGCTTTATAAGGGCCAAGTGTCAGGGTTTGGGACGCTGAGGCAGGAAGAGCTCAAGTTCAAGGTAAACCTCAGCAAGGTTTAGTAAGACCCTGTCCTAAAATTTTAAAAAGACTAGGGATATAACTCAGTGGTAGAGCACCCCTGAGTTCAATCCCCAGTACTACAAAAAAGGAAAGAAAGAAAGCAATTTTTTAAGAAGAGGAATGGACCTGAGTTTGTATATATCCACTTTCTTGCCATGTGATGCCTTCCTCCATATCATGATGCAGCAAGAAGACCCTCACAAGATGCAGCCCCTCAATCCTGAGCTTTCCAACCTTCAGAACTGTGAGGAATAAATTTCTTTTCTTTATAAATTATCCAGTCTGTGGTGTTCTGTTTTAGCAACAGCAAACAAACTAAAACACTAATATGGTGGTCTTTGTTTAAAGCCAATCCAACTAGGTCATTCCTGGGCTGGCTACCCTTTGTTTCTTGTTTTAGGATAAAGTCTACCTAGGCTCTTAAATTCCAGCATGTGAAAGGCCTGGATTACTCCTAGAGGTAATTCATTAGTCACTAATCCCCACCCCCATTCGTTGAATTCCTTTAAGGGGCCCTCTACCTGTTAAGTGCCATCCAATCAAGGCACATATTGATCTTATATTCCTAGCACCTGGCTATGTGCCTAGTACTGAAGAGGTACTCAAGATACACTACTGAATGAAAGAGCTCTAGATATGGCTCATTATACTTTCAGGAGGGGCAAATGTTTATTCATCAGCCTATACGATACTTGGGGGGAAGAAATTCAGTCTGACAATGTCCCAGATTATTCTTCATAATACATAACCTATAAAAGTGATTTTCATCCTTTGATCAAATATGCACATTTCAAAAATAAGATGAAAAATCAGATATGAATATTTCTTAAACAGTTAACATTTTTCTGAGCACAAAAGTTCTACTAGAGTAAGTAAATTGCTAAAAAAAAAAACTTAAAATATTTCAAAACATTGGATTAGATGTTGTAATTATTCAAAAATGTTTTGCTAGCAATAAAGCAAGAGAGAAGTTACATTGGTAGTATAAAGCAAGAAAATTTAGGTCATTATTAAGATACAGAAGAACTATACCACCGAAATGTAATGCAGCATCCACTAACATGGGAAGAAGAGTCCCAGACCACCTTCCTCCAGATGCTTCACCATTTATGAGTAAACACGTTTGAAAACTAAACTCTTTCCTAAACTATTAAATGTGGAAAAATAAAAAAGCAATTTAGAGATCAAGCATGTGCTTCTATGATGCCAAACATCTGGATGGAAATGTGAAAACTCTATAAATAATCCAGATATTGCTAAATAGACAGTGTGAAAGCCAAAACCTCAGTTCTTCCATTGCTTTCATTGTTTAAGTCATAGAAAAACCCCAAAGTGTTCTTGCACATATTTTTCTTCCTTATGGTTCTCCATAGTGCCATTGCTTTTATTTTTACTAGCCAGAAAATACAGAGCACTTAGTAACTCTTGAAAAGAAATTACATAAAGGGAACTGAAAGTGAGGGATCCTGACTTGTCATTCTCCAAGGTTAACTAGTTTGCAATGATACTCACAGCTGGCAAGAAAGTTCCTATCCTACCCTGCCCTTCCTTCTTTAGAGCAGTTAGTTCTAAATAACAAGAAGTGAAGTTACAGGCAGGACAACTCTGCACTGATCCCTGCATTCAATTAACTAAATGCCAACCATATGCCATGGCTGTGCTGCACACAAAGGAAAGCAAAAATGATTGGGACACAGTCCTTATTGTTGACAGGCTTATAGGTATCTCAAGAAAAATAAAAAGGGTGCCTACTCTTTCCAATGACTTCATTGATAAATTCAAGAATTAAGTCTTGGTCCTCATCTCAGCAGCAGCCCTTGACACACATGTTCAATCCCACCTTCTTAACTCAGTTTGCATTTGGTGTCTAGGATGCCAAACCCTACCAGGTTTTTCTCCTACCTGACCAACTATTCCTTTCTCCACTCCTTTGCAAAATCTGCTTTGTCTTCTAGACCACTTAATGGATGAATGTCACTGCTTCAATCCATGGCTGCCCTTTTCTATATAACCTCACTAACCTGTTGGTTTAATCCAATCTGAACTCTGTAAATAACATTCTCTATGCTGACAGCTCTCTGAATTTAAATCTCCTGACAGCCCTCTCACCTGAACACCAACGTTCTTAGTCTGTGCCACCTGACCTCTCCACTTGGGTACCTATTGGCAAAAAATCTAATATTAAACCCCTGATTTTCATCCCAAATCCTACTTCACTGATAGCCTTCCCTGTCCCAGTTTATGGTGTATCCATCCTGCCAGTTGCTTAGGTCATAATCACGTGTAATTTGTGACTCATCCCTTTCTCTCACACTCCATTTCCAATCCATCAGGAAATATTGTTGACCTCACCCTAAAGAAAGATACAGAATCTATTTCTTTCACTTTCATTGCTACCATACTGGTCCAAGTCTCCATCATCTCAGGATGAGATGATGATCGTAAATTATATCAATATCCTTCTAATTAGTTGTACTGCTTCAGCCCAGGCTTTCAAATACAATTCTCAATAAAAGAGCAAACAATCTTTTACTTAAAAATCATAGCCAGGCACAGTGGCACATGCCTATAATTCCAGCAACTCAGGAGGTGAGGCAGGAGGATCTCAAGTTCAAAGCCAGCCTGGGCAATTTAGTGAGCTACTACTTCAAAATAAAAAGTAGGGGTGTAGCTCAGCATAGAGTGCCTGCCTAGCATATAGGAGACCCCTGGTTTGATAACCCAGAAGCACAAAATAAATAAATAAATGATTGACTATGCTTCTGGATTTAACACCACTCTCCCACCGCACCCCACTCCCAATGCAAGAGATGGACCTCAAATATGGCACATGATAGGCAAGAACTCTACCACAGAGCTACATTCCCAGCCCTGGATTTAACTTTGATCACAGTGGGCTAAAAAGAATAAGATATAGTTTTCCAGAAGTTTTCCTGATATGAGAAAGAGCAGTTGGTAAAGGAACAACCAATTCTGTAAATTTGACTTGCAAAGTATTTAGAAAACAATTCTGTGTTACTCCCTCCCCCCCCAAAAAAAAATAACCACAGGCTTGGGGCCTGGGTTGTGATTCAGTGGTAGAGTGCTTGCCTAGCATGCATGAGGCACTGGGTTCGATCCCCAGCACCACATAAAAATAAAAACAAATAAAATAAAAGTATTGTGTCCATCTATAACTAAAAAAATATTTTAAAAAATAATTACAGACTTAACAATGCAAAAATAAATATTTCTGCAAGTTGTAGTGGTACATATAATCCCAGAGATTCTGAACACTGAAGCAGGAGGATCACAAGTTCAAAGGCAGCCCCAGCAACTTAGCAAGATCCTAAGCAATTCAGCAAGATCCTCTCTCAAAAGCAAAACAAATAAAGAATTGGGGATGTGGCTCAGTCATAAAATACCCCTGGGTCAAATCCCTGATACCAAAAAAATAAAATAAAATAAAGATTCCTTCCTGATAGAGCAGGCTTTATTGAATAACTTTCCAAAGACAGAGAAGAGCCTAGTATTAGCAAAAACAGGTAGGAAAGGGCACAATTGTATTGCCAATCCAAGCATAAAGCAATGTACATAAGTCAGAGGGTGGTGAAAAATCTCAAATGGCATGCTAAAGAATTTGTTCTCCTCTGGTTTTCATATGTTTTTAAAAGTGGATTTGGATTATTTCTTTTACAGTGTGGTAAAATGGTCTGTATGTGAATTCAGCTCAATATAAGAAAGAATATGGATCAGACCCAACCTGCCTTCACCAAAAACTCCAATGTGTTTGAAATGATGACACCCACTATCAAGTCACGGTGACTTACATTAGGACAATAAGATGTTCAAATCTCACTTTTCAACAATGGGCTGAATTTTCCCCAAAATTAATTATTTCTTTCTTTGGAAATGTCTTTAATAATTTTGTAGTTAAAATTTGTGAATGTCAGTAAGCTCATTTCAAATGAAAAATGGCATGAATAGGACATTTTTGTTACTGTATTTTTTAAATCATACGGTGGAAAATTTTAGGAACATATTTGGCACAAAACCAGATTATAAATATCAACATAATGATATCCTCTGAAAATTCTACCTTCTGTAAGTAGTGAATCATTTCTACTTAAAATGCAAGTAAATATTCAGAACCAATTAAATTCATTCATCCAGTAGTTTGAATGAGAGATAATGCTACAAATCTAATGTAAAAAAATTACATTAAAATATTAAACTAGAATAATTTTTTAAATGGCCAGAATTTTTAAAAATGTCAAATGCAATAATTTGAAAGCAACTGCAGTAAGTACATTTTTTTTCTTCTGGCTGAAGTACTAGTATTTTTTCATTTGAGTTATGACTGAACAAAAATTACAAATCTCCAGCATTCTAGTGATCACATTAGGACTCAGAAAAAAAAAATGCACAAAACTAAGTCTAAAATGTAAACCTTATAATTCCAAATTTATACTTACCACACCTTAATAATTTTTTTCTTAGAACTAAAAGAGTTATTTTATTTTGAGGATATGAACTTTTTTCCATTCTAGAGTCTATTGGCTTAACTGAAGCCTGAATGTGTTTAAAACCCCAGAGGGTTGGAGATATAGCTCAGTTGGTAGAATACTTGCTTTGCATACATAATCCCCAGCACCATAAAAAAAAAAAGAAAGAAAAAAGAAAAAATTTAGATCTTGGGGGCATATGCCTGTAACCCCAGAGGCTCAGGAGGCTGAGGGAGGAGGATCATGAGCTCAAAGTTAGCCTCAGCAAAAATGAGGTGCTCAGCAACTCAGTGAGATGCTGTCTCTAAATAAAATACAAAATAGGGCTGGGGATGTGGCTCAGTGGTTCAGTACCCCTGCGTTCAATCCCCAGTACCAAAAACAAACAAACAACAACAACAACAAAAAAAAAAACCCAATAGTTTGAAAATCTTTTTATTGTAGCATGCTGATTTATAATTAAGAAATGTAAAATAATTCACCTTTTTCCACCAGAACCTGCAACAACTCATTTTATTTCTGTAATATATCCAAAGCATTTATATACATCTTACTTTGACTGCAATTGCAAGAGGGGAGAATAGAAAATATTACTAATTTATAAATGAAGAAACTGAAGATGAAATAAAATAAGTTGTTTGTCTAAGGGGTAGAACTAGAAAAGTTGAATTTTCTTCATAAATCTGATGATTTTTCTCTCCATAAATTAGTCTTTTTTTTTTAATCTGGAAAACATGGCACACTGTATCTATTATAAAATGCATCTCAATTTCAGAAATGTTAAAATGTAAATCAACATGTCTCAGAATTGATAAAATTGGGGGGGGGGTAGAAGTACCAGGGATTGAAATCAGGGTCACCCAACCACGGAGCCACATATTCAGGGTTATTTTATATTTTATTTAGAGACAGAGTCTCACTGAGTTGCTCAGTGCCTCGCTTTTGCTAAGGCTGACTTTGAACTCAGGATCCTCCTGCCTCAGCCTCCGGAGCCACTGGGATTACAGGCTTGTGCCACTGCGCCTGGCCTTAAATTAGTATAATTTTTGATGTTACATGAGAATTTTTTTCAAAATAATCAAAGATTTAGGGGGAGAAAGAGTCAAACTTGGAGTGATTTTAGAAGAATGAACACACAAAAAAAAAACTTCTGAAATTTCCTTTGTGATTTTAAGATCATGAGTTATTTGTTTTTTAGGTTCTTCTTTTGGGGTGGCAGAACTGAGGACTGAACCTACAGGCACTTTATTACTGAACTACATCCTCAGTCTTTTTAGTTGTTTTTATTTTGAGACAGGGTCTTGCTAAGATGCCTACGCTGGGCCTTGAATTTGCCATTCTCCTGACTCAGCTTCCCTGAGCCACTAGGATTACAAATATGTGCCTCTGCAACTGGCTTATTCCTTACAGTCTTAATTAAAACCCATATATATTAACCCATTAGTATTTATATTTTTTCACATACATTTTACATATATACTTCTTACAAATGTGTATGTGTGTGTATAGATATGTATGTATATGTGTGTGTGTGTGTGCTATACACACACATACATATATATGAACCATCCGTCAGTTCAACTCTTAAAGGTCCCAACACAGTAAACACATTTTTGGTCATACTTTCAATTTGGTTCCATTTAACAAAGTCAGCTACCCAACTACTTTTCTTTCTTTCATTAAAAAAAAAAAATAGATCTTTATTCTCAGGTTAAGAAGTACAAGGAGTTGTACTATAAAACTTCAAAATATAGGGCAGTAGATGTAGTTCAATGGTAAAGCACTTGCCTAGCATGTGCAAGGCCCTGGGTTTGATCTCCATCCAACACCAGGAGAAAATAACAAAAAAACAACAACCAAAAAAAAAAAAAAAACTTAAAATGTTACATATTTTAATACATTTCATATTTTCCCAATAAGTCACTATGTATATTTTTTAAAGTTCTTTTCTACTATTTGTCAAAATATTTCCAATCTAAAATATTCATATAAAAGCATACTATTAAAATAAATCATTTTCCCAAACATGTTTTATTTATATCCTAAATAATTTCAAAGAAATTACACACTAAATTCTATATTTTCCCAATTCAATCACACCTTTATTCCCCTCCCACAAAGACCTTCCCCATTCCTAAATTTCATGGCACCTAAACCCTTACACACTATTTCTTCAACTAGATGTTGTCTTTTCCAAATAAGCATTCATGTTTGTATGTATTTATTTCCCACAATTTTTAGTACAGTACACACAGTAGGCAAATGTTTATAGACTAAATATAGTTCTTGACCTCATATGCACAAGAGGTTTGGCCAACCTCAGTGGCACACACCTGTAAACCCCATGGCTCAGGAGGCTAAGACAGGAGAAGCATAAGTTCAAGGCCAGCTTCAGCAACTTAGTGAGACCCTGTCTCACAATAAAAAATAAAAAATGAGCTGAGGATGTAGCTCAGTGGTAAAGCACCTCTGAGTTAGATCCCTAGTAAACCATCCCTCAAAAAAGAGGCTTCATAAAAACATATTGATTTTAAAGCCCTGTTTGATTTGCTGCTGTGTTTCCAGTCAGGAAATAAAGCCTGTCATACAGTAGGCACTCACTCAAACAATATTTGCTGAATGAAGAAACTTTAATCATCTTTAAATATTGGAAGTTTTGAAGCAAGTCACTTTCCCTGACAACACCATGAAGATGGATTAAGAGACTATACTTATAAATTATTTACATATACCACAATAACTTATGGTTGTTCACTACTAGGGATCTCCTTTAATAATAATAACTAAGACAGAAAAAAAAACAATAAAAAAATCACCCATTAAACTTTCTCATAGTCATCAAGTATCCAAGACAAGTTTGGGGATGTTCCTTCCACCATGTTCTAGTGACATGTTTCTGGGCTAATCATGAATCTAGCACTAATCTCAGTTTCATCAGAAGCCTACCTGAGAATCCAGAGTCCAGTTGTAGAGTCCTTAGTTCCTCAGAAAAGCGCTTCCACACAAAGAATGATGCCCTAGATAGGTCATGGTCTTTACACCTGCCATTCCCATAAGCAATCCTGGTTTTACTAATTCTTTTAGAAATGACCTCAAACCTAATCCTGCAGCTTTGAACATATTTTAGAGGCAGAGACCAAGGTAGGATTAGAACCTACAAAAGATTCTTTTATTCATGTTTTATAAATAAATGCCTTCCAAGTGCCCCAAGTTCAACCCTACATCCACCCACCTCACATTTTTTTCATGTTAAAATGTTGAGAGAGAGACCAGAGCAGATACAGAATCTAAATAATAGCTATAGAATGTTTCCCACATCTATTTAAGACCTAGTTTAATTCTGCCTGTCATTCATCTCCAATTTAAACTGCCAAAGTTATTTTAGCCTATTCCCAAAAGCATAAGAAGTGGCCACTAATTCATTTTAAGAAATGTCCCTTTGTCTATCTAAAAAGTCTAAGATTTAAAAGGACGAACCATTTTTATATTCCCATGAATTTCCAATTAATTTTTTTTGGTACCAGGGTCCAATTAAGTTTTACCACACAGCTATTAAATAAACAGAATATGCTTTAGAGGAAAATATTTAGAATAGATATTTGTATTAATATGCTCCTTTTTAAAACTTTCTATCTCCCTACTGTCCTGATATGCTATAAATACAACTAGAAATAATATATCTTAAAAAAGCAATAGAACTTGATTTAAAAATAACTTGCATGCATATATATGTGTATGTGTATGTTTATATATATATATATGTGTGTGTGTGTGTGTGTGTGTGTGTATAAACATTACATAGACTCCGTAGACATTCTACTGTGTACAAGCAGACACTGTAAGAATAAATGTCTGGTGAGTAGGGGGAAGCATCAATAGGAGGAAAAAACAAGTAAGAACACAAAATAGAATATGAAGTTCTAAGCAGACCATTCATGCTAATAAAAGAAAATACCTTAAGTGTTCATCAGCATTTATTTAACAAATAATAATAGGCATGCCTCAGGTGAAACAGGTAGATTTTGACAAAAAACTTGACATGTATCCACAATTACAAGCAGCTGAACCACCAGATGTTCTAGTTTTTTTTTTCCTCAAGTCAAGTAAGTACCATGTTGAGGAGATTCCTACTACCTAGCTAGAAAAGCAAATTCTATGTCTGTTTTTGCCCTGCCTTCCAAGCTTTGCCATCAAGTTCACGGGGGGAAAAATGGTAAAATGACCCAACCTCTATGTTGGTGACCACAAGACAGCCTCTCTATTCCAAGGACGTAACCTAAGCTTGCACAGATGCCTAGCTCTCTGCTAATGCAGGGGAGCTGGGTTTGTTTTCAGGGTGGGTGTTGCAAAGCACCAGGTGTATTTATAGAAAGGAGCAAGACTATGATGGAGGGATGATGACAGAAGAGGAAGTTTCACCCAGTAGAGAGAGCCTGTAGAAAGATCTGGATTCCACAGCATAGGTCTCTTTTCTGATTCACCACTTACCAGCTATGAAAACTTATTAAAACCTTTTTTGGTCTGTTATCTTGTGTATACAATTTAGACAACTCCCCTTACTTCGAATGATTGTCAGGAAGTCGAACAAATATCGTGTATGAAACCTAGGATACGATACGCATGCAATAAACGTCAACTTGTCATCCTCTTGTCCGTCCAGAATTGCGCCTCAAAAATCACAAAGATAGCTTGCAGCGTTAAAACTAAGAGGCCTAGGAGGGTTGGCAGAGAAGAAACGACTTGGGTGGAGGCTATCTTATTTACTGGAGGACTTCTCTTAAAATGGAGTTAGGATATTGATAAGCGGGGGAGGGGTGGGGAAGACATGGAAAAACCATCAAGTGGGAGCAAAACTGGCAATAACATTAACAAAAAGACAACCCTTTATGTAAGCACCAAACTTCGGAAGCTGCGCATATCCTCAGAACCTACTCGGTGGCCTCAATTCAAATTACAAGAACACGCAGAGCTAACCTAGAGGTACACCATCTGTACACCCCAGTCAGTTTCAGACCACGCCATTCAGCAAAACTGTCCTCAGACCCCGGGTGCTCTCCCGTCTCCAAACCCGTTCCATATGGGTTCGGAAGCTAGGAGCTAGCGGCAAAAGGAATCGGGATGAGAAAGTGGGGAGGTCTAGTTAAATGCCTGAAAAACAAGGCGGTGGGTGAGGGGGCGGGGTGGAGCACTGTGGCAGAAACGCGGCCAGCTAGCCTGAAAGACCGCGGCTTCACAATGAGCCAAAGGAAGAGACTGCGACATGCTCCGGCTCCAGGTCCGGATCAGGGACTGATGGTTAGGCCGGGGGCGCGCAGAGCGTGGGAAGACGGGAAGTGGGGGCGGGGGGGAGGGGGCCTGGCTGGGACGAAGCGAACGAGTCTATGGCCAGACAGGGAAGACAAGAGGCGCCCCAGCAGGTGCAAAGCACCCAGGCCGGCTCCGGATACTTACCGTGTAGAGCAGGTTGAGGGCGCACAGGCAGTTCTTGGAACACGCGAAGCCCCCGCAAACCATCTTGGAGCCTGTGTTTGCCGGCAGCTTCAGGTAAATGCCACTCTAGCGGGGCCTTCCGGGGAAGCCGCTTTGTCCTTGCCTTGAGGGCCTGGCCGAGGCTACACGGCAGCGCCAACGCGGGCTGGGGGCTAGGGACTGGCGCTGCAGTGCCCGGCACGCCCGCGGCTGCACAGACCCGCGGTGGAACCTGCGGCCGCCGCAGCTCCAGCGGGAGCCGGAGTCCCGCCCAGCTCCCCCGCCTCGCCCCGCGCTCTGATTGGCTGCTGGCTGGGAACAAAGGTAGAAATATGCAAATAAATGCGCTCTGCCAGCCGGGATCCGGGAGGGGAGGGGCGGTCCTGGGCTAGGAAGAGAGGGGCGGGGGCCGTTGGGGAGGGAGTCGGAGGCCAGAGCTTGTGGCCTCCATGTCATTTCCCCCGGAGCAGGTGAGGAGCCGAGGGTGGGGCTCCGAGAGATCCACGCTGGCAGGGAGAAATATGACAGCGCCTTTCGATTCTTGGACCCGGCGGATGACGTGGCACCATTTTGAATGAGATTTTAAAATTAAGCACCTGGCCTTGTTTGAATGAAAGAATGAACGCAAGAATGTGAACGATTTAAAAGAAGGGATGAAGAGGGGACAAATGAGAGGAACAAAATAAGTGAAAGAATAAAAGGAAGAAGTAAAATCTTTTTTCTTTCAGAAAATAGGTAAGAAACGTGGCCTATAATTATGAGCAGTGTCAAGTCAGAAAGACTTACTCTATAGGGATTTGCAAAATACTAATAAAGTATGAATACATGAATGCAAAAGAAAATCAAGAGTGATTATTTTTATGGTCATTTCCTGAATTTCAGTAAGTTTTATTTTTGTTTTTCACGAATAGGAACTGTGAAAACCTTTAAATAAGTTTTCACCTCAGTTAATTATCACTTCATTACATGTGTACTTATAGAGATGCATCTTGAATCCTCAATTTCTCACCTGTAATCCAGATATTAAAAGTGTATCAAGCTGCTGAAGTTTGGGGGGTGGGTGATTGGTTGTCTGTTTTTGTTTTTTGTTTGGTTTGGTTTGGTTTAGTTTGTTTAAGACAATGTCTTGCTAAGTTGCTCAGGCTGGCCTTGAACTTACTTTCCTCCTTCCTTAACCTCTTAGCCTCCCAGGCCCAGGCCACCACAACCAGCCAGATCTGACAGTTTTAAACACTGTGTTCCAGGAATGAAACTAAACTAATAAAAGTTCAGTTATTTTGTAGTACCTTTTGCCTAACAGAGGCTTTTATAAAGAGATTTTTGAATTTATAACACTTATATGGAACCTACAGTTTTATATAGAGTGGGTTATATGAATGAAAATGCTAAATATGTTCAAATATTGATTTATGCCAGGTGGGCATGGTTGTGCACATCTGTAATCCCAGCAACTCAAGAGGCTGAGGCAGAAAGATGGCAAATTTAAAGTCAGCCTTAGCAATTTAGCAAGACCCTGTCTCAAAATAAAAAGGGCTAAGATGTGGCTAGGTTGTTACTCATTCAAGCAATGGTTTAAAAACCAAAAAAAGAAAAGAAAAAGAAAACATTGATTTAAACAAGTTAATGAAATATAATGTCTTCTTCTAGCCTCTTGTTACCTCCCCCATTATCACCACACCAAGGTCTCATTGATTCTTTACTTTTTGTGACCTTTAATGTATACATAGAAATATCCCAAAAATTAATCTGTAAAATAATCCGCAAATCTAAACAGTACATTATTACTCAGCTTTCCTCTTTAGAAGCCAAAGGTTACTAAAGAAGAAATGTTGGCAGGAAATCTATTCATCCTTTTCCTCTCCTTGGTGTCATATACATTATACCAATGGCAACCCTCTCTGCCTTCTTTGTAGTACCCTTCACTGTCTCCCTGTGGGTTGAATCACTTTCTTTTTCTTAGAGAAGTACCACCTATGGGTCCAGAGCCCACCAGGAAGTAGATGGTACATTCAAATAATTGTTTAATAAAGGGAACATTTTCTAAGTGTGGACATGTTGAAGGAAGCCAACAAAGTATGATGACGTAGCCCAGGGCCAGTAAGAACAGAAACTTATAATTACCCCTAAGACTGAGGGATAATTTAAGGAAGCAGTTACAGAAGCCAGACAAGAGCTGTAATTGTAGAAATCATCTGCAAGGAGTTATGGCCTTTGAGGAATTAATCAAATAGCAAAATAATAATAATAATAAAAGCTATGATGGAATTTCTCTTTCCACTTTGGGTGTAGGCATTTTTTTTCAAAAGAATATTTGTTCCCACTTTAATAACAGCAAGTTAGATGAGCTATAAAAATCATAGTTATTTTATTGATATCTAGCTTTTCCCTCTCAGCATTTCATTTCTAACCAAATATATGTAAAAACAAAATAAATTTTGCCCACGTGCTTTTCTCATGTTACATTTTAGGAATGAAATTTTTCAAAAACAATGAGGAGAGAAAACCTTTGAAGAAAATCAACCAAAAAAAGTTCTTCCTGAGCTATAAAGAAAAAGATACATTTTTTAATATTAAAAGAAATGTATGAATGAAAAAGAAATTAATTAGGCTGTTTCTCCTTTGTGAAAATATTTATCCTTTGTGTAAAGTTGTTGATTTTTGTTTGTTTGTTTTTATAACCAAGACTTCTTGAAAATAGAGAAAGCAGGTGTGAGGAAAAAACAAACAAACAATCAAAACTGTGAAACTAAAGACATCTAAAGGAACTAGAATCCAGGAAGTAATGAGCTATTCTCAGGAAGAAAAAAAATCTCTATTGTTTCCATCCCTTGTAGATTATCTAAGAAGGAAGATAATACCATAGAGAAGGATCAGAAGAAACTAGTGGAACATATGACCACCTTTTAACGCTCAAATATGTAGAATCATGTATCAAAATATAATCCAAGGAGCCCTGGCCACAGAGTGAGTCTGTAACTACTTGCCAGCTCTACCCCAAGACCCTTCACTTGGAACAGGGTTTATAAGCCCCAAAGGCTGGGGTCAGGCTGGAGTACTGAGAGACGTTCTCCCTCCCCTACTACCTTAAGGAATACAGGCCTTCCCCAGTACAAAAGGGTGGCTAAAATCTGGGGAAAGGGCAGGAAGAATTTAAAACCCCAACAAAGCAATCGGGTATTTACCTAATCCAAGACTGAAATAGTAGCAAAAAAGGAAAACTACTCTATGCAAGAATCCCTCAATGGCTGATATAGAACAACAAGGTAGGGAGAGATTTCCCAAGGTACTGAAGGCCAAGGACATGACTGGAGAGCAAAGAAGAGTCTCCAGTAAATAAGCAACAGGACACGAAAGCACAGATAACTCCCAAGGCCAGAAATACATCCTGGTAGCCAGGACATAAAGCTCAAAGTGACTGGTGTACCGACCTTCTTCCTATACCAGTCTTAATCACACCTTCAGAAACATTTGGCACTAATGATGGACCCAACCTACAAAACCCATAACAAATCCTGACCCAGCTCAACTTAAGTGTATGCTGACTGAGGTCCCCACACTAGCAGCCTAACAAAATAAGGGGTGTACCACTTTCTGGGAGTAAATGTTGACTTTGGTCTCTATCTTTTATACACACTCTCTGAAACACAATAGAAAATTCTGAAAGACTTGGATGATCAAAAAAGTTTGATTCAGAACTAAAAGGAGAATTTTGAACAAGTTAGGAGATTGCTGAATTATCTCCTCCTCTCCCTACTCCCCCTGCTCTCCTCCTTCTCATTTTCATTGTCCTTCTCCCCTACACCCTTCTTCCTTCCCCTCCTTCTTCCCCTCTTGTTTCCCTCCTCTTCCTTCTTCCTCTTTCAGTATGTTTCTGAGCCAGGACAAAAGAAAATCCTTGTGCAAGAGTCCAGATCTTCTGAGAGCCAGATGCCAAGATGGGGTGAAATGTGTAAGAGATTTATTAGGAGAAATACCTATAAGGGGACACAAGGAGAGAGCTATAAGAGGCTGGGCAGGCTGAATGGCCACAATGCAAGTTTTGGTAACTGTGAAGAAGCAAAGAAAGGAAGGAAAGAAAAGAAAAAAAGGGATTAAGAGAGGAAGGAGTGAAAAAAAAGAGGGAGAGGGGAAAGGAAGAGTCTCAGATGGTGATGCAGTTTTAAGATTTGGCCAAAGCTGCTCTGGTTTGGATATGGTTAGTGTCACCTTAATACCTCATGTGTTGAAATTTAATTTCAACTGTGAGGTATTAAGAGGGTAGAAACTTAATCTAACTGTGGTGTTTGGTGATGGCACCTTTAGAAGGTGATTAATCTTAGATAAGCTCATTGAGGTAAAGCCCCCCCTGGTTGAATCCTAGTGAGTTTATAAAAAGAGGGACAGAAAGCCAAGCCAGACATGGTGATAAATGCCTATAATCCCAGCAACTTAGGAGGCTGAGGCAGGAGGATGATATGTTTGAGGCCAGCCTGGGCAACTTAGTGAGACTGCCTCAAAATAAAAGAGGCTGGGGGTATAGCTCAGTGGTAAAGAATATCTGAGGCCAGTCCCCAGTAACACCAAAAAAAAAAAAAAATAGAGGGGAAGAGATGATGAAACAGGTGCACATGTTCATGTCCAGTCTCTTGACATATGATACCCTGTGCTTCCTCAGGACTCTGCCAACAAGAAGTCTATGACTAGATGTGTTATAGTTAAAGCTTCGTCCCAGGGTTTCATGAACTGACTTCCAGACCACTCATGTATAATCGAATCAAACCTTTATTGAAGCACACCGGTGGTGGCTGACCAGAACATAAAGCTGTTCCCCTGATCAGCCCCGAACAATTGCAAGGGCACTCCTTATAAGCCTGAAAACCACAAAAGGGATGTTGGGGGGGGGGGGAGTCCAGCCAACGCAAGCAAGCCAGGTTACAGAAGTGGGACAGTGCAGTCAAGCGGAGGGAAGCCTAACCAATGACAGTTAGCCCAGTCACCCCAGTTACAGAAACAGAGCCCCGTTACCCTAGTTACAGAAACAATACCCCATTAGATAGTTTTGTGTTCTTAAAGGTTTCTATAGTAAAAGGAAAAGAACATCTTGCCCCAGTCATGACTCTTCTACTTGGCATGGTTGTTTTACAGGATCAAGTCATAAAACAAAATGGAGTCACATTTGCTCCTACTATCACAGATGCAGCCCCTCCACCTTGCTCGTCCAGAACTAGGAGCCAAAATAAACTTCTTTTTTGTTAAAATGTACTCAGTCTGTGTATTGTGCTATTGACAACAGAAACTGATGCAAAAACCAATGCAGAATCCCTGAGGCAAAGTTGAATGTCATGAAATCCTGCACGCCTCTCTAGATTGAGCCTGCCCATCATGCAGCCATACTCCATTACTGGCAGGAAACATCACCACAAATTCTGTGATGAATTTTGTACCACAGTGGGGTCATCTTCAATTATGCTCCCTACAGTAGATTTGAGAAATACATTTCTTTTTTGAGGGGGTTGGGTAACTGGGGATTGAACTCAGGAGCACTCAACCACTGAGGCACAACCCCAGCCCTATTTTGTATTTTATTTAGAGACAGGGTCTCACTGAGTTGCTTAGCACCTCACTGTTGTGGAGGCTGGCTTTGAACTCACCATCCTCCTGCCTCAGCCTCCAGAACAGCTGGGATTATAGGCATATGCCACTATACCTGACAAGAAGTATATTTCTTGAAAAATTAATTCAAATAACATTTTCCCCTTTGTCCTACAAACATTTTTTCTAGTTGTATCTATTTTTTAAAAAAATATTTATTTATGTATTTTTTTAGTTTTAAGTGGGCACATTTTTTTTTAATGTGGTGCTGAGGATCAAACCCGGTGCCTCACGCATGCTAGGTGAGTACTCTACCACTGAGTAACAACCCTAGCCCCTCTAGTCTTATTTCAAAGCAGCTTGCAGTTTGCAGTCCTCCTCATTTTATCTGAGAAGGAAATTCTCTGACTTTAGGTAATCCATTTCAGGTTTGAACAATCCCTCTTATCTAGCATGCATGAGGCCGTGGGTAAGATCCCCAGCACCACAAGACAGACAAAACAAAAACTAAAATGATCCTTACTTAAAACTCTTTCTTCATTGTTTAGGTTTGGCTTGACATTTTCTCAAAAATTTTAAACTCTCATTATTGAAACTTAAGATCAACATTTTTTAAAGGTAATTCAAATTCCATATTTGAGTTTGCTCAATCTTAGCAAAATAGCTACTCCTAAATACCTACAGCACTGTTAACTACTCTACCAAAATACTTTTCCAGACTTCTCAGAGATATGAAGATGAAATTAGATAAAACAAAATTGTTCATACAAAATTTGTTATCACATAAAACATCAGCGATACAACAAAATTCAAATTGTTTTTCCTCTAATATACCATGCTACAGCTAAATCTTGTTGCAATATTTCCATATTGCAATATCATTGCTAGATAAATACCAATTTTTTAAATGTCAGTGATTTTAAGTGGAATGGAGGTTCAATTATTTAATTATTTCTAATGACAAATTGACTGATTTTTTTTTTTTTTTTTTTTTTTGGTACCAGGGATTGAACTCAGGAGCACTTAACCACTTGAGCCACATCCCCAGCCCCTTTTTATTTAGAAACAGGGTCTCACTGAGTTACTTAGCACCTCACTAAGTTGCTGAGGCTGGCTTTGAACTCACAATCCGCCTGCTTCAGTCTCCCAAACTACTGGGATTATAGGCGTGGACCACCAGGTGCAACAACACATTGATTTCTTATTATAATTTTTTTGGCCCATGATTCCTGTGTGTCCTAAGTAAACAAAGGAGAGAACTGAGATTTTTTTAAAATTTTTATATGAGAGAGAGAGAGATTTTAATATTTTTATTTTTTAGTTTTCGGCGGACACAACATCTTTGTTTGTATGTGGTGCTGAGGATCAAACCCGGGCCGCACGCATGCCAGGCGAGCGCGCTGCCGCTTGAGCCACATCCCCAGCCCCATAACTCAAATTTTAAAAAAATGTTTTTCTTCCAACCACAAGTTAAACTAGAAGTTTTTTGTTGCTGCTGCTGTTGTTGTTACCAGCCTGCTGTCATATGCAAATGCTTCTCCTTTTCTCCCTCTCCGTCATATGCCAGTGGGACTAAATCACACACATAAGTGTAACTATAGTGTTATATGATGTTGGCGCTAACATCCCAATTCTGAATTTTCATATTGAGTTTTTAGTGGCATATTTAGCTATCACAACTTACACACAATTTCAGGGCCCAATGGGTAAAACTAGCTTGATGACAATTCCAGCCTGACCACTCCTCACCTCTCTTTGATGAGGGGAGAAAATCAGCTTTCATTACCTGTTAACACACTTGCATTTTACCTCCTTTTTTCCTCCACATCCTCCCTTCCAACTCTCTATTCATAAAAGTATTGCACCAATGTGATCACAACTTAGAATGAATTGATGGCATTTTTAATACTTTATCACACCTGAGGAATTTTCTGCAACTCTACCCTATTTGGACTCTGAGGCCTGCATCTGTTTCCAGTATGATTATTGCAGATCAATAGCTGTTGTATTTATTTATCCAACAACTATTTCAACAAACATGTACAAGTTTTTTTATCTGAAAGGTAATAAATAACACTGCCTAACACAGAGAGGAAAAATGAGTGGGGAAGGTGCAATTAAGGTGTCCAGCTGCATATACTTAAATATGCTGTCATGTTTGAGGAAATGGAAGTAAACCTGGTATTTATAAGGGTGGTTAAGTGTTATTACATTTTATAAAAATGTATCTTTCTGCCTCTTCTCTATGAACAGTTTAGGAGTTATAAAAATTTGCTACAGTGTGATTCAGCTCTTGGTGTAGTGGTAATCCTTCAAGCAGGAAACAACTCAAATATCCATCAACAGTAGAAATAGATAACTAAATCATGGCACATTTACATAATGAAAACCTCCCTCAATAAAATATAGCCACCTCAACAATATAACTGTGTCAGTTGGATGGTGGCATCTACCTGTAATGCCCACCTACTCGGGAGACAGAGTCAGGAGGATCGCAAGTTTGAGGCTAGCCTGAGCAATTTAGCAAGACTGTCAGCAACTTAACAAGACACTGGCTAAAAATACAATTTAAAAGGCTGGGGGTGTAACTCAGTGGTAGAGGGCCTCTGGGTTCAATCCCCACTACAGGGAGAAAATATCTATATCTATATTTATATCTATGTTTATATCTGGCTGTGTTTTACAGACATCAAGTTGAGTAAAAGAAACCAGAAATACAAACAAGTATATTGTATGATTCTATTTATATAAAGCTCAAAAACACAAACTTTAATGGCAGTATTTAGAGATGAATGTCAAAAAATGACATTATAAATAAAGGTGAGGGATTGCTAATCATTAGAGTCAGGAGATTCACGCATGTTGGAGAATGTAGTGTGAAGAGGTGATGGGGAAGGAGGACCAGAGAGGCTTCCTGGGGTGATGCTAGTGTACTGTCTGGTCACTTTGAGATTAAGCTATAAAAGAGTTCAGAGGGGGAAGATAAGTACTTTGAGTCTAATGCACCACTAATCTGAATTTTAGATTATAAAAATAATGCTATTATAAAAAAATAATAAAGCCATCTTTGTGGGTTTTTTCAAGCTTAATTTCATAAACATATTTTCTTTAGAATGTTCCTTATTTTTTAGGAAATGTAGTGATAAGGCGACCTTTGTTATTCCACTTCAGAGGCCTTTGTTGGCTGCTACTGCCTGAAGTACCAACTGTGTCTTCGTGCTATTTCTGGCAAAGTCTACCAGGTACAATCTAGGACAAAGAGTCGTCGTTTTGGGAAATAAAAGTGTGTCAGCATTAGGTTACATCCTGTTTATATGACTTGAAATATATTGGAACACATTGTTTGATACTCCCCTAAAATAGAGTACATGGTGAAAATTTTTGCACCAGTCAGAAAATATTTTTATTCTTCTCTGATTTGGTTGAGAGTTTCACGGTATGTTGGATTCTAGGTTGGAAATTCTTTCCAGTTAGGAATTAAAAGGCTTTTATATTTCTATTATATTTGAGCCTCCAGGGCTGTTAAAAAGTCCAGTCATTCTGACTCCTGATATTTTATAAATGACAATTTGTACTTTTTTTTCTATTTGGAAGTTTATAAGAACAGTTGTTTTTGATATGTTCTGAAAATTTCCAGAAGCTCTTTAAGGAAAAAAAAAAAAAAGAAAAGAAAAGGATATTAGAGTACAAAAAATAAAATTAGGTAAAAAAGTAAAGATTTTAAATGAAAAAAATCAACAAATTACAGATGTTCACAAATAAATGATAATACTACAAATCTCCCTCACAAAACACTGAAGAATATCATGGTTTTTATTAATTAACTGTCTTTACTTACTTTATCATAAGTAAATAACTCTATCATACATTTGTCTGCTTCTTCAATTGTTTACTTTTTAATATCTTCTTCATATGACAACAGTTTTGCAATATTTTCCACAATAAGAATAGAAAGGCAATTCAGTCTTTGCTCCAGCATAGTTGATTAAAATTTATTTTGGAAGCTGGGAGTATAGCTCAGTGGTACAGTGTTTCCCTGGTATGTGTGAGGCCCTGATTTCAAACCCCTACACCTGTAGGGAAAAAAAAAAGAAGTAAAATAAATAAATAAATAAATAAAATTCTTATCAATAATTTGGATTATCTTCTTTTTGCTTTACAATTTATAGTCGGAATTCTGTGTTGGTAATGCTGCATAAATTTGAGGAAATTTCTTGTGTCTATTATCTATTTCTATATATAACATATTGCCCTAAAATTTAGTAGCTTAAAACAACAACCTTCTCATTATATCAGACAATTTTGTAGATCAAGAATTTTGAGTAGGGCCAGGCACGCTGGCACATACCTGTAATACCAGTGACTTAGGAGACTGAGGCAAGGGGATCATGAGTTCAAAACCAGCCTCAGTAACTTAGTGAGGCCCTAAGCAACTCAGTGAGACCCTGGGGATGTGGCTGGGGATGTGGCTCAGTGGTTAAGTGACCCTGGGTTCAATTCCCAGTACCAAGAAAAAAAAAAAGAAAAGAAAAGAAAGAAAGAAAGAATTTGAGTATGGCTTGGCTGGCCAATTCTTCTCCTCATAGTGTTTACTAAGTCTCTCAGAAGTATGCAGGTGATAGCTAGGCTGGAAATATTGGGATTCATCTGGGATGTTCTCCCTTTCCCTATAGTATCAGGACCTCTCCGTGTGGTTGCTGGACTTTCTACAAAGTGGCTCATTGCTCCAATACACTGGAGCAATGGAATCAGCTCATATTTGGAAAGATGAGTCTTAGCACTGACATTGTGTGACTTCTGGTGTACTCTATTGGCAGAGCAGTCATAGGCCAGTTCAGGTTCAGGGAGTTTGCTGGGAGTTGTAGAAAAGATTTTGTATCTACACGGATTCTATTCTAGTTCTCTATTGCTGCTTAATGAACCATCTCCAAAACAGATATGTAAAATGACAACTTATTATTATCTCTTTAGGTTCTGTGGATTGCCTGGATTCCGCTCTGCTTTTGCAGTTTGATGGAGCTGGGTTAGAGGCATCTTGTAAGCTGGTCATGTAAGGCTCTTGTAAGCTGGTCATGTAAGATGGCTTCCTTACCACTCTCTGAGCCTTAGCTGGGATGACTAAAATAGCTGAGAGATGCTGGTCTTCTCCACAGGGCTTACCTTCCTCCTAGAATGGCAAACTTAGGACAATAGGTCTTAGACAATGTCGTGCTTCACCTAGAATGCATGTTCAAGAAGCTCCAAGACTTCTTAGGACTTAGCTTCAGAGTTTACCCAATCACTTTTACCATATTTTTCTGATCAAAACCAAATAACACAGCCAATGTAGAGTTAAGGAAAGGAGATTATGCAAAGATAGTAATACCAGAAGACATTGGGGACCATCTTTGAGACTAGGCACCACACCCTAAATATATTTCTTTTTGATCTCTGGCACTACACTTTCATGTTTCATGGGATAGGCTGACATGGTGGAAACACAAGTTCTCCTGGAAGCTCCTCATACACAAGACTAGCAAGGACATAACTGAATTAGGAAAGTGACTGCAAGCTGCAAAATTCTATCACACTTAATCCAAACTAATACTGTCCACCAATTCATTTTGCCTGAATTAAATGCAAATATGTTGTTCATAGCCTCTATAAAACTGGAGTGGTGAATATAAAGAGGGCCAACAGACTTAAATAATTGGAATTAAGATATATTTGAAATTCTATAGAACATTGGACCATGTAAATCATTTCTAAAATCCCTCTCCAGGCCTTGGAAGAAGCCTGTTTATGTTATTCTACTCCATTTCTGCCCTTTACCTCCTGTCCCTGCCTCATTTCAGGGTAACCTTCTTCAGACTTATTATCATAGCCTCTGTAACTAGTCTCCTTACCTTGGGTTTTAGTTTCTCTGCCTTGAAACAAAAGTCATCATTCTAAAACATAAATTTGACCTGATTGTCATTCTAGCTCAAAATCCTCAATGGCTTTTTGCCATTTTTAAAATTCCTTAATATGATTTAGAAGGCTTTTCAAAGCTTGGACCGTACTATCTTTCAAACTAATTTTTGTATTGACCTTCAAGCACTCTTTGATCCAGTCATGCTGAACTGTTTTTAATTCCTTGACATTCTTTTCAGTCTGGGCCTTCCTAACTCCTAGGTCTAGGTTAGGCACTTTATTAATCATATATGGTAGACTAAATTTCTTTAATAGAAATTTTGACCCTAAAGTTCCATGGTTATAATAATACAAATGTTGATTCATACACATGCAAAATTGAGAGTCAGAACAACTGTCCTCCATGCGGTGACCCAGCAACCCAAGCAGCTTCTATCTTATCACAGCAGGAAGAAGAGAACTTGAAGAATACACATATGCTACTGAAACCTCCACTCAAAAGTGACCTTTAAGGAGCTAGAGGTATAGCTCAGTGGAATTGCTGCTTACCTAGTACTTATAAGGCTCTGGGTTAGATACCTGTGATGGGGGAAAAAAAAAGTGCTCACTGTCCTTGGCCAAAATGAATCAAGTGGTTAGAATAATTACTGATCACCACTAACCTGATCGGTTATTCATCTAACCCACTCCTATCCTACCTTCTACAACCCTGCCATTATCTTATTTTTTAATTCACTAATTGTTTTGGTTACCAGGGATTGAATCTAGGAGCACTTAAGTTTGAGCCACATCCCCAACCCTTTATTTATTTATTTATTTATTCATTCATTCATTTTGCTACCAGGGATTGAACTTGGGGGAACTTGACCACGGAGCCACATCCTCAGCCCTATTTTGTATTTTATTTAGAGACAGAGTCTCACTGAGTTGCTTAGTGCCTCTGCAGATACTGGCTTTGAATTCACAATTCTCCTGCCTCAGCTTCCTGAGCTGCTAGGCTTACAGGTGTATGCCACCATGCCTGCCTCCCTGCCAACATCCTTATCTCACCTATTGCCCAGGACTTTTCACTCTCTCTCTACCCTTTACTATCATAAAGCAATTTCTGTGAAAGGAGGAAATATATTTGTATGGCTAAATATTCTGTTCTCTCCTAGCACTTAGCAAATTGCAGGCAGTCAATGAATGTTTACTGAATAAATAAATGAATAATATATATGAACTATCAAATGTTTATTACAAGACTCAACTACAACTTTCCATAATCACTTGAAGAAATTATGAAACTTGGCTGGGTGTGGTGGCACATGCCTCTAATCCCAGTGACTGAGGAGACTAGACAGGAAGATGCCAAGTTCAAGAACAGCTTCAGCAATCTAACAAGGCCCTATGCAATTTAGTGAGACCCTGTCGCAAAATAAAAAATAAAAAGGGCTTGTTCAATCTCTGGTGAAAGAAAGAAAGAAAGAGAGAGAGAGAGAGAGAGAGAGAGAGAGAGAGAGAGAGAGAGAGAGAGAGAGAAAGGAAGAAAAAAGAAAGAAAGAAAGAAAGAAAGAGAAGGAAGGAAGGAAGGAAGGAAGGACTGTAATCCCAATGGCTGGGGAGGTTGAGGCAGGAGGATTGCCAGTTCAAAGCCAGCCTCAGCAAAAATAAGGTGCTAAGCAACTCAGTGAGACCCTGTCTCTAAATAAAATACAAATAGGGCTGAAATGTGGCTCAGTGGTTGAGAACCCTGAGTTCATCCCAGTACCAAAAAACAAAAAAGATCATGATGTTGAAGTTTAGAAATTACAGAGACTTTCTTTTTGGTCATATAACAAAGTTGCTTTGTTCAAATTCTAGATCCCATTTTACATCTGGGCAGAAATGGGTTGATATAACAGGCCTGAGTTGCATAAACCCTACACATTCTAAAGGAAGGATTGCCTTTGGCCACTTCCCAAATAATGGCTCATGAGTCCTTGGAATAATGTACCTGAATATGTCAGTGTTTTTGTGTACCTGAAGCCTTGGACCATGCTGTATTCATGGTAAATGTCTGTTTGCTCTTGTAGGGGCTGAGGAGCAGGGGTTGGAGTCTGAATAGTTGTGGTCAGTCACACTGGTGCTGCCAGGAGACACACGTGACCTCCAACAACATCCTGGACATCAAGGCTAGGTTGAACTTTTTTGGTTTAGAACTTTTCGTATTGCTGGGAGAATTATGTTCATCCCATGGAATATCAATAGGAGAAAAAGACCTAGAAACTTGCACCTGGCTACCCCTGGAACTTTTCCTATGTGCCTTTTATTTTGCTGCATTTTATCTGTATCCTTTCACTGTCTTAAATTGAAATGGAGTATGTGGCTGCTTTTCTGAGTCTTGTGAATCCTTCTAGTGAATCAGCAAACCTGAAAATGAATTGTCCCCCCAGCACAATCTCTAATATGCCAAGCTATCTGTCTTGCCAATTTATAAGTCTATACTTATAAATTTGGACTTTTAGTTAAAAAATGAAAGCTTTTTATAATTAACCTTTTTTTTTTTGGTGCTGGTGTTGCCAAAAGTTTGGTCCTTGTCCGCAATGCCAATCCAATAAGAGGACATAGTTTTGAGAAAAAGGAAAAAGATGGTTTAATGGTTTATAATTTTGCTAGCAAAGAAGAAACACAGGGGACTCTTGTCCCAAAGGCTGTGATTCTGCTCATCAGCAGGAATGGGGGGGGGGGGGCTTTTATAGAGGTGATTTAGAGAAAATGAGATTAGGGAGGAGAGATCAGGGAAGAGAAGATCAGGGAAAAGAAGATCATGGAGGACAAGATCAGGAAGAAGAGCTTTGGGAAAAAGAAAAAAACATATAAGTTTCAAAGCCATAAGGGATATAGTCGAAGCATCAAGTAAACCCCTGTTACACAGGGGATTAAACCTAGGACCTCACACATGCTAAGCATGTAGTCTAACACTGAGCTACGCCTTTAACCTTTTAACTGCCTTTTAAAATTTTATTTTATTTTATTTTTTGGTACTGGGGATTGAACTCAGGGGCACTCGACTACTGAGCCACATCCCCAGCCCTATTTTGTATTTTATTTAGAGACAGAGTCTCACTGAGTTGCTAAACACCCCATTTTTGCTAGGCTGGCTTTGAACTCACAATCCTCCTGTCTCAGCCTCCTGAGCTGCTGGGATTACAGGCAATTGCCATCGCACCCAGCTCTCCTTAACTGTCTTATAATAAAACATTTCCATGCTATTTTTCAGAGATACAAAGTGCTAGATGCGAGTTTGTTAAAAGAATTAAGTTACACACATAAGAGGTTTAAATCATTCTCATGTTTCTTGGCAAGTACCAAGTAAACATTCAGCTCTGAACAGGCATCTTAGTAAAATGAAGAAAATGAGTTTGCAGTATTTTTTTCTTTATTTAAAGAAAATCATAGGGAAAGTAGCTTAATTTTAGCAAGGAGATCTACTGTTATTATTATTTTGACTTGATAATTGATAAAAGTTTAATTGGAAAGTCAGTAAATCTCTCCCTTAGTCAAAGATTAGGCCTTGGATAAATCTGATCCTCAGCTTTCTCATTTATTTTTTCTGCAATGATAATTTTTCTCTAACTCCATTAAATCAGAGTTAGAAAGAAAAATGATAAAATATCTGAAAAAATTGGGAAACATTACAGCCATCTTTGAATAAAAAACATTATTATAAATTCTTAATTTAGTTGCAATAAAGGTTTATTATCAGTATAGTTTATTTGTGCTCTGAAGAAATTGTGCAATTAGGTGGAATTTTTCAATAGAGAGATGTTTGTCATTTTGTAACAGTAGTCCACTTTATGCTTTGAACATAACCCTTGTTGGTCTGCCCCTGCAAGTGATTTTTAAAGAGGACATGTTTCCTTCTGTTCCTCTCTGCCCCTCTCCCTAATCTCAGGGGAAACAGGTTTACCTTCTTGCTCATCCTAGGCAGATTTATCTGTCCCTGAGTATACACCCACCATAGTAATGAAGCATCCAGACTTTGGTGATGGTGCCAGAAGATGTCAGAAATTATTATCTCCCAAATTAACAAGTGAATTACAACTCCACACAGAGAACACAGAACATGTGAACTGTAGCCTTTGAATCATCTCCTCAAAAGCCCCCTGTTCCTGCTGATGGGCAGTATCACAGCCTTTGGGTTTCTCCTTTGCTAGCAAAGCAACAAACCTTCTTTGTCCTTTTTCTCAGAACTGTATCCTCGTTATTGGATTGGCATCAAGGACAAGTATCAAGCTTTTGGCACCAATTGACTTACAACCTAAGTGGACCCTTTATACTAGTTATTTGACTAATCAAGAGACTCATACAGGACCACCCCCTTCACCCATGTAGGAGCCCAGGCCCAGGGTAGGACCTGGTCCACACCGCAACCTGGAGACCCACACCAGTGCCCAGACTCTGGCCCAGGACCACCCCTGGTGATCTGCTGACCTATGCCAGATCCAGGTCTAGGCCTAGGTCTAGGACCACCTATTCCAACCTGCATGGCAGCCCAGAACCATGGTAGGCCCAGGTCTACCCCCCTCCCTACCTGGGAACCCAGGTCTAATCCACCTCCATCTTAGGATACTGCAGCCATCACCATAGCCCTCCCCATGCAGTACCTTCACCTTGGGACAACAGACAGGGCCTGGAGGCAGCTGCATCTTGGAACAGACAGCCCAAAGACATAGTAAGTCCTACCCTTTCAGCCCTATGTCTGAAAGTGGTTGCATCTGTCTTGGGACATCCCCACTGTTATCTCAACTTACCTCCATTATTGCCGCTACCACCTTTAGTTGTAATAGCATCCATCACAGGACACTGGTGGGGTCTGGAAGCCCAACACCAAGGGGAGGTACAGATAATCTGCACAGATACTACAAGATTATAGGGTAGAAACTGTAATACCTCAGATCTGCACTGCAAGAAAGGAAGACGCATACACAATATGAAAAAACAAGGGAAGAGAGAGAATTTTTAATATTTATTTATTTATTTTAGTTTTCGGTGGACACAACATCTTTGTTTGTATGTGGTGCCGAGGATCGAACCCAGGCCGCACACATACTGCTTGAGCCACATCCCCAGCCCAAAACAAGGGAAGAAAGTGCCCCAAACAAACCAGGATACTATAGTAATAGAATCCATGGACAGTGCAGTTGATGAAATGTCAGAGAAGGAGTTCAGAATATACATAATTAAAATGATCTGTGATTTAAAGAATGACATAAATGAGCAAATACAGGCAAAAATTGATTACACTAATAAGGAGATAAGGGAGAAAATACAGGTAGCAAAAGATTACTTCAAGAAAGAGATTCTGAAAAAAAAAATTAGAAATCCTTGAAATGAAGGAAACAATAAACGAAACAAAAACTCAATGGAAAGCATCACCAAAAGACTAGATGACTTAGAAGACAGAATGTCAGATAATGAAGACAAAGTATACAATCTGGACAATAAAGTTGACCACACAGTGAAGATGGTAAGCAACCATGAACAGAACATCCAAGAATTATGGGACAGCATCAAAAGAACAAATATAAGAGTTATGGGTATAGAGGAAGGTGCAGAGATTCAAACCAAAGGAATGCACAATCTCTTCAATGAGCTAATGTCAGAAAATTTCCCAAATATGAAGAATGAATTGTAAAATCAAATACAAGAGGCTTACAGGACACCAAATGTACAAAATCACAACAGATCTACACAAAGGCACATTTTAACGAAAATGACTAGCATACAGAAAAAGGATAGAATTTTAAAGGCTGCAAAAGAGAGGAATCAGATCACATATAGGGGGAGATCAATTCGTATCTCAAGAGATTTTTCAACCAAGATCCTCAAATCCAGGAGATGCTGAAACAACATACTCCAAATTCTGAAAGAAAATGGATGCTAACCAAGAATCTTATTATACAGCAAAATTAAGTTTTAGCTTTGATGATGAAATAAAAACCTTTCATGATAAACAAAAGTTAAGTGAACTTACAGTGAGAAAGCCTGGACTACAGAACATTCTCAGGAAGATATTCCAGGAGGAGGAAGTCAAAAACAAAAATGAAATTCAGCAAATTGGGGCTGAGTTGTGGCTCAGTGGTGGAGCTCTTACCTTGCATGTGTGAGGTACTGGGTTCAATTCTCAGCGCCACATAAAATAAATGAATAAAACAAGATCCATCAACAACTGAAAAAATATCTAAAAAAAAAGAAATAAAATCAGCAAATGGAGGAACTACACTGAAGGAAAGGCCAATCAAAGGAGAAACTAAGTCAAGTTAAAAACCAAAACTAAACCAAAATGTCCAGTAACATAATTCATATTTAAATAATAACCCTGAATGAGAATGGCCAAATCTCATTAATTAAAAGACATAGACCAACAGATTGGATTTTAAAAAAGACCCAACAATATGTTGCCTTTAAGAGACTCATCTCACAGGAAAAGACATCCACATTCTGAAGGTGAAAGGGTGGGGAAAACATACCACTCACATGGAACACATAAACAAGCAGGGGTTTCCATCCTCATATCAGATAAAGTGGACTTCAAACTAAAACTACTGAAAAGGGATAAAGAAGGACATTTCATATTGCTTTTGGGAATCATACATCAGCAAGACATAACAATCATAAATGTCTATTCTCCAAACAATGAGGCATCTATATATGTCAAACACACCCTTCTCAAATACAAGGACCAAATAGACAACAACACAATAATACTGGGTAACTTTAATACATCTCTCTCACCGCTGGATAGATCTTCCAAACAAAAAATAAACAAAGAAACTATAGAATTCAATAATACAATCAATAATTTGGACTTCACAGATATATATATAGAATATTCCATCCATCAACAAGCAAATATACTTTCTTCTCAGCAGCACATGAATCCTTCTCCAAAATAGACCATATGTTATGCCACAAAGCAAGTCTTAGCAAACACACACAAAAAATAGAGATACTACCCTGCATTCCATCTGACGGTAATGGAATGAAAATAGAAATCAATGATAAAATTAAAAGAGAAGCCACTCCAACACATGGAGACTAAATACTATGCTTTTGAATGACACATGGATGACAGAAAACATCAGGAAAGAGATTTAAAAAAAATCTTAGAGGTAAATGAGAACTCTGATATAACTTATCAAAATCTCTGGGACACTATGAGGGCAGTGCTAAAAGGAAAGTTTATTGCATGGAGTTTGTTCATTAAAAGAAAAGAAAGTCAACATTACAGCTGAAAGCCCTAGAAAAAGAAGAATAAATCAACACCAAAAGAAGTAGAAGACGAAATAATTAAAATCAGGGAGGAAATCAATGAATTGAAACAAAAGAAATAATTCAAAAAATTGACAAAACAGAAAGCTGATTCTCTGTAAAAATAAATAAATTGACAAACCCTTAGCTACCCTAACAAAAGAAGGCAGGAGAAATCTCAAATTAGTATAATTTGTGATGAAAAAGGAAATATTGTGACAGACACTATTGAAATACAGAAGACAATTAGAAACTATTTTGAAAACTTATACTCTAGTAAAATAGAAAACCTTGAAGACACCAACAAATTTCTAGAGGTATATGATCAACTCAGAGTCAAGAAGACATACAAAATTTAAACAGATCAATTTCAAGCAAGGAAATAGAAGACACCATCAAAGCCTACCAAGAAAAGCCTGGGACCAGAGAGATTAACTCTTGAGTTCTACAAGACCTACAAAGAACAACTAATACCAATACTCCTTAAATTATTCCATGAAATAGAAAAGGAAGAAATCCTTCCAAATTCATTCTACAAAGCTAGCATCATCCTGATACCAAAACCAGGCAGAGACGCATCAAGGAAAGAAAACTTCCAACCAATATCCCTGATGAACATTGATACAAAAATTCTCAATAACATTTTAGCAAATCTCATACAAAAACATATTTTAAAAATAGGGTACCATGATCAAGTGGGGTTCATTCCAAGGATGCGAGGTTGGTTCAACATGCAGAAATCAATAAATATAATTCATCACATCAATAGACTTAAAGATAAGAGTTGTGTGATTATATCAATTGATGCAAAGAAAGCATTTGACAAAATAAAGCACCCTTTCACATTCAAAACACTACAAAAACTAGGGATAGTATGAACATACCTCAACATTATAAATGCTATCTATGCTAAACCCAAGGCCAACATCATTCTAAATGGAAAAAAATTGGAATCATTTCCTCTAAAAACTGGAACAATACAGGGATGCCCTCTTTCACCAATTCTATTCAACATAGTCCTTGAAGCTCTAGCCAGGGCAATTAAGCAGATGAAAGAAATTAAAGGGATACAAATAGGAAAAGAAGAACTCAAACTATCATTAAATGTTGACGACATGATTATATACTTAGAGTATCCAAAAAACTCAACCAGAAAACTTCTAGAATTAATTAATAAATTCGACAGGATACAAAATCAATACCCATAAATCAAATGCATTTCTGTACATCAGTGATGAATCCTTTGAAAGAGAAATTAGGAAAAACTACCCCATTCACAATTGCCTCAAAATAGACAAACAAACAAACTTGGGAATCAACTTAACAAAAGAAGTGAAAGACTTCTGCAATGAAATCAACAGAACACTAAAGAAAGAAATTAAAGAAGCCACATCAATGTTTATAGTGGCACAATTCACAATAACTAAACTATAGAACCAACGTAGATGCCTTTCAATAGATGAATGGATAAAAAAATGTGACATATATACACAATGGAATATTACTCAGCAATAAAAGAGAATAAAGTCATGGCATTTGCAGGTAAATGGATACAGTTAGAGAAAATAATGCTAAATAAAGTTAGCCAATCCCCCCAAACCAAATGCCGAATGTTTTCTCTGATACAAGGAGACTGATTCATAGTATGGTAGGGAGGGGGAGCATGGGAGGAATAGACGAACTCTAGATAGGGCAGAGGAGTGGGAGAAGAAGGGAGGGGGCATGGGGTTAGAAATGATGGTGGATTGCGATGGACATTATTATCCAAAGTACATGTATGAAGACATGAATTGCTATTAATATACTTTGTATACAGCCAGAGAAATGAAAAATTGTGCTCTACATGTATAATAGGAATTGTAATGCATTCCACTGTCATATATAAATAAAAATAATAATAATTAAAAAAAGAAACTCTCTTGTTAGACAATTACAATGTTTCACCAAGCTCCACTGCACCTGAACCTGTCACAGAACAGTAATTTTAAACAATGGACTTTCCTGAGAGCTACACAAAACTCCTAATGTTGTACATTGTAACTATAGTATGTAACTGAAGAATAAGCTACATAATGTTACTAAATCTGTAACCCACTTAAGGACACAATAACAATAATGTACTATTGATGTCAGTGGCCTAATGTAACCTATTGATATAAATAAAACTGGCAGCTTGGACAAGGGGGAAAAAAAGAAATTAAAGAAGACCTTAGAAGATAGAAAGATCTCTTATGCTCTTGGATAGGCAAAATTAATATTGCCAAAATGGCCATAATACCCCAAGCACTATACAGATTCAATGCCATTCCAATTAAAATCCCAACATCATTCCTTATAGAAATAGAAAAAAATCATGAATTTCACTTGGAAAAATAAGAGACTGAGAATAGCCAAAGCAATCCTTGGCAAGAAGAGTAAAGCAGGAAGCAAAATAATACCAGACTTTAAACAATCCTCCTGCTCTTGAGGCTGATTGGCTAGGTTGCGTGGGCGGAGCCAAAGAAGTCCCCCAACAAACTTCCAGCTGCCAGCAAACTTCCAGCTGCCGGCTGATGATTGGCTCACAGTGGCCCCAGCAACATCTAGCTGATTGGCTCCTCTGCGGTCATGTTCATTGGGCTGTTTCCCTGCCCTTCAGACTGCCAGCTGATGATTGGCTCACAGTGGCCCCAGCAACATCTAGCTGATTGGCTCCTCTGCAGTCATGTTCATTGGGCTGTTTCCCTGCCCTTCAGACTGCCAGCTGATGATTGGCTCACAGCGGCCCCAGCAACATCTAGCTGATTGGCTCCTCTGCGGTGATGTTCATTGGGCTGTTTCCCTGCCCTTCAGACTACGGAACTGCTCATTGGGGGACTTCTTTGGCTCCGCCCACACGACCTAGCCAATCGGCCTCAAGAGCAGGAGGATTGTGGGAGGTGGAGGTTTGTGTGGGGAGAGGCTTGTGGAAGCTGGTGGTGGCAGTTGGGCTCTGAGGGTTTCTTTTCCTGAGGAGCTGTTTTGCTTGGCGTTTGTAGTTCTAAAAATAAAGTTAGTTTCTTTTGACAAGTGGCTCCTGAATTGTGCCCAGCCAGACTGCGGCATTTGGTGGCCCGTACGGGGAAACCCTCAGAGCCCAACTGCCACCACCGGCTTCCATTTTTGTTTTAAGTTGCCTGTCCCTGGAGATGAGTGAGACGGAAGAAAAACCGCTCACATCTGAGGAAAAACTATTTGCGTCTGAGGAACAGATAGGGAGAAAGGACGGATGGACATGTCAGGAGGATAGAAAGGCTATAATGATTTTGTGTTGTTCCAACTTTATTTCATTCTGTCTCGGTTTGGTTTGGTGTTATCTTGCTGGGTTGTATTATAGTAGAAATACGGGATCAGCAATTACTAAAAAACAAACCGAAAGAGTGTTAAGTAAATTGTTAGAGCAAGGAGGCTTCCCAATAAAATCAAGAGCAGTCAGGGCATACGTTGATATAATACAAAAATATAGCCCATGGCTTTTTAAGGAGGAGTTGTTAGATATATCACAATGGAACCATCATGGTGAGGATTTAAAAAGAATAGAAAAGAACAACCCAGGGACTCTGCCAGTTGGCACATTGCCATTGTGGACGAACGTATCTAGTTTGCTTAGTCCAAAGCCTTCAGATCAGACAAAGGTAGAGGAAGGAGAAGACATATTGATTCAAGTAAAAGAGGTCTCTCAAGTTAGTCAGAATGAGGAAAAGATTCAAGTACAAGAGAAGGTCTTTCAAGCTAGTGAGACAGAGGAAGGAAGTTTAGAGCAGAAAAAGCCATCAGGGGAAAAGTTACAACAGGAGACTGCTAATAACACCTTTCTATCAGAGAGCGAAAGTCTCCAACCAACAGCACCACTTCTACAGGAGACTGCTACTAACAGCATTCTATCACCAGAGGGCATAAGTGTCCAATCAACAGCACCACCTCCATATGCTAAGAGACTCCCAACCCCCGCAGTTGATAGTTGGGATCCTGAGACAGGATCTCAAGTATGCCCTGTATTTGAGGTAGGAGGGCAGCAAATTTACCAGGGTTTAAATTTCAAATCAGTGAAGGAGCTAAAAGAGGCTGTAACAACCTATGGTCCTCAAGCACCCTTCACTGTAAGCTTGGTCGAATCCATTACCAACTTAAACATGACACCAGCAGATTGGGCTAATATTTGTAAAGCTGTGTTAACTGGAGGACAATACCTGTTATGGAAGGTTGCCAATGAGGAATTTTGCAAGGAGATGGCTAGGCGAAATGCAGCAGCTGGTTATCCTCAGAGAAATCTAGATATGTTGTTAGGAAAGGGACCTTATGAGGATCGGCAGCAACAACTTGCATATGATCCTGGTGTATATTTACAAATTGCTGTAGATGCAGTTAAGGCATGGAAGACTTTACAAGGACATGGAGGTTTACAAGGTCAATTATCTAAGATAATACAAGGAGCTAATGAACCTTATGCTGAATTTGTAGATAGGCTTATTCAAACAGCTACCAGAGTTTTTGGGAATACAGAACAAGCAATGCCATTAATAAAACAACTGGCTTATGACCAAGCAAATCGTTGATGCAGAGATATCATTAGACCATGGAAACAGGAAGATTTAAACACATATATTAAATTATGTAGAGACATTAATGAACAAGAGCAAGTCATGGCAGCTGAAGTAAAACAGGCTTTAGATGCCAGAGACATTAATGAACAAGGGCAAATTGTGGCAGCTGCAGTAAAACAGGCTTTAGATGCCAGAGACATTAATGAACAAGGGCAAATTGTGGCAGCTGCAGTAAAACAGGCTTTAGATTCCAGGCCAAGAACATGCTACAACTGTGAACAAACAGGACATTTTAAAAGGAATTGCCCCATAGGAGGAGGGTTTAACAAAACTAGGTATCAAAGGAGTAGAATACCGGGTATTTGCCCATGATGCCGTAGAGGGAGACATTGGGCTAATGAATGCCGTTCTCAAACCACCATAGAGGGTACTCCATTATATTGGGCTAATGAATGCCGTTCTCAAACCACCATAGAGGGTACTCCATTATCAAAAAACGAACAAGGACAAGGTGTTTATCCACAATATCGTGGACAAAGGCATCGGGCTCTGTTGCCAAAAAATGGACAGGGGGCCCCAATGCTCCGGGGCCCCAAACCACAAATATACGGAGCACTGGAGGAAACCAGCAACCCCAGCAACCCCATCAGGGTAGTGCCCAGGACATCAGATCCCTCATCAGACAAACCAGAGGGAGCGCAGGGTTGGACATCTGCGCCTCCGCCAAATCAGTACTAACTCCAGAGATGGGAGTTCAAATCATTCCCACAGAGGTGAAAGGACCTCTTCCCAAAGGAACAGTAGGCTTATTATTGGGACGCAGCTCTTCTACTCTAAAAGGACTTTTGATAAGTCCTGGGGTAATTGATCCCGATTATGAAGGTGAAATAAAAATTATAGCCAGTTCTCCAAAGGGTATATCAGTAATTTCACCAGGAGATAGAATAGCACAGTTACTAATAATACCAAGCCTACATGATAAATTTTCCAGTCATGCTGTAGAAAGAGGTTCCAAGGGATTAGGCTCCACAGGTGCAGATTGGGCTATGCTTTCTTTAAATTTAGATTCTCGCCCCATGCTAAAACTAAATATTCAAGGACATGAATTTAATGGGCTACTGGATACAGGTGCAGACCTTAGCATCATCTCTCGTCAAGAATGGCCAAAACATTGGCCATTACAACAAGCCACTCAAACGCTTCGAGGCCTAGGAGTGGCGACTAATCCCGATAGAAGTGCAATGATATTAGATTGGAAGGATCCTGAAGGATGTGAAGGAATTATACAGCCATATGTATTGGATCATCTTCCTGTAAATTTATGGGGACGAGATGTCTTAGATCAATTAGGTTTGACATTAACAAATAATATCAATCAAAATGCACCCACTATAATGGCTAGACAAGGTTTTAGGAAAGGAAAAAGATTAGAAAAACAAGAACAAGGTATAGCAGCACCAATACAAATAAATCAAGGAACAGACAGACACGGGTTGGATTTTCACAAAGGGCCACTGAGACAATAAAAATTACATGGAAATCAGAAAGACCAGTATGGGTTCCTCAGTGGCCCTTGACTAAAGAAAAGATACAAGTAGCCCATGATCTGGTCAAACAACAATTAGAGGAAGGACATATACAACCTTCTGTATCTCCCCATAATACTCCCATTTTTGTCATCAAAAAGAAATCTGGTAAATGGAGATTATTGCAAGATTTAAGAGCCATTAATAATGAAATGGTCATTATGGGACCTGCTCAATCGGGGATTCCTCAATTGTCTGCTTTGCCAAAAACTTGGTATGTTTTAGTTATAGATATTAAAGATTGCTTTTTTTCAATTCCAATTCATCCTGAGGATAGTCCACGTTTTGCATTTACTATCCCTGCACTAAATCATGAAGGTCCTGATCAGAGATATGAATGGAAAGTACTACCTCAAGGGATGGCTAACAGCCCAACTATGTGTCAAATTTATGTTAACAAAGTAATCCAGCCACTTAGAAATCAAAATTCTGAGCTACAAATATTTCACTATATGGATGATATATTATTAGCACACAAAGCTAAAAACACATTGCTAGAATGTTATGCCACACTTACAAACTTATTAAAAAATTATAATCTAGAGATAGCAATAGATAAAGTACAATTAAATTTTCCAATTAATTATTTGGGAGTTCTATTATCCTCAACCATGGTCCGTCCACCAAAAATTCAATTACGAGTAGATCAACTCAAATCACTTAATGACTTTCAAAAGTTATTAGGAGACATAAATTGGATAAGGCCTTATCTAGGTATTCCAACAGGAGAATTGGGACCTTTATTTGATATCCTAAAAGGTTCATCAGATCCAAATTCACCCCGAATGTTAACGCCTGAAGCAAGAAAGGCATTAAAAATCATTGAAACATATATGGAAAATATGCATTTGGATAGAATTGATATGTTTGCCTTTATTATTTATTGTACTACCAACAAAAAATATTCCTACAGGAGTATTTTGGCAAGAAGGTCCATTATTATGGATACATTTATCTTATTCTCCTAACACTATTCTTACTAGGTATCCTGAGGCTGTAGGACAATTAATACTCAAAGGAATAAAAACAGCAAAGGCAGTGTTTGGAATTTCTCCCAATAAAATTATTACTCCATATACTATGAATCAAATTGATGAATTAGCTAATGAGTTAAATACTTGGGCAATAATCATGTGCAAATCTAATGTTTCATTTGATAACCACTTACCATCTAATCCTTTATTGTCTTTTTAGTCATTGCATCCTGTAATTTTTCCAAAAATGACAAGAAAAACACCTATCATGAATGCTCCAAATATATTCACTGATGGGTCAAATAATGGTACAGCAGCAATAGTTACACCTGATCAAACTTTTACATTTTTAGTACCCAAACAATCAGCTCAAAAGGTAGAGCTTAATGCAGTATTACAAACTTTTGTGATGTTTAAAGATTCTGTATTTAATTTATTTTCTGATAGTCAGTATATAGTTAATGCTATAGTATCCCTTGAAGATGCTGGTAGGATTTCGCCTTCTTCTACTGTTTTCTCTTTGTTTTCCACTATACAAAGTTTAATCTGGGACAGAAAAGATCCATTCTTTATAGGACATATCAGGGCACATACAGGATTGCCTGAAGCCCTTAGTTTGGGCAATGATTTAGCAGATAAAACTACACATGACATACATATTTTCTCTACACTAGAAGAAGCTATAAATTTTCATAAAAGGTTCCATGTCAATGCTAATACTTTACAAAAGCGTTTTAAAATAACTAAGGAACAAGCTAGACAAATAATAAAACAATGTCAAAATTGTGTGACCTTTTTACCACAAGTTAATCTTGGAGTCAATCCTAGAGGACTGATACCTAACCATATTTGGCAGATGGACGTCACACACTTGCCAGAATTTGGAAAATTAAAATATTTGCATGTTACAGTTGATACTTCTTCTGGATTTTTGATGGGCTCCCTTCATGCCGGAGAAAAAACTAAAGATGTTATAGCTCATTGCTTACAAAATTTTGCCACTGTGGGCATTCCAAAACAGTTAAAAACAGATAATGCCCCTGGTTATACGTCTACTTCTTTTAAACAATTTTGCTCATCATTTGGCATTACTCATATAACAGGAATCCCATACAATCCACAGGGACAAGGCATAGTTGAAAGAGCTCATCAAACTATTAAAATGTATTTATTAAAGCAAAAAGACGGAATTGGGAAGGGGTATATATTCCCCAAAGATAAACTTAAAATAACCCTTTTTACTCTAAACTTTTTAAATTTGGATTCATCAGGACTTAGTGCTGCAGAAAGGCATATGTGTCCAAAAAATGTACATAAGCCCAAGGTACTTTGGAAAGATATTCTAACAGGACAATGGAAAGGTCCTGACCCAGTAATTGTCTGGAGTCGGGGGTCTGTTTGTGTGTTTCCACAAGAAGAACAGCAGCCGATTTGGATTCCAGAGAGATTAACCAAGGTCCTGACCCAGTGATTGTCTGGAGTCGGGGGCCTGTTTGTATGTTTCCACAGGAAGAACAGCAGCTGATTTGGATTCCGGAGAGATTAACTAAAATCCTGACCCAGTGATTGTCTGGAGTCGGGGGTCTGTTTGTGTGTTTCCACAGGGAGAACAGCAGCCGATTTGGATTCCAGAGAGATTAACTAAAGCGAATTCTATAGACCAAAAAGAAGATGATTTGGCTCAAATCAATAACAGCTGATATCCAAAACTCCAATTTGGCTATCCTTACATCTGCGACAGAACCAGGATGCTTTTTTCAATATCTGTTTTATTATTGCCCTTTCCCATATCATGAAGTTCTATTTTGTTTTTTGAGCTCATACAGACCTAGGTTAATGTTTTGCTGATCAGTTCTATTTTTTTTTGACTATAGAGTTTTTAAACATTGCAATGGAGATTTCACCTGTAAAAAGTTATAAGGCCTTTACTATTATGTTATGTGTTGTATGTATTATATTATGTGTGCACACTTGTGTTTTGTGTTATATGTTTGAATGTATGTATGTCCATATATCATATATGATGAGCACTCATGAAAAAATGGATCCAAATACTTTTTTTTCACGTGATTTAAATGGTTTAATTTAAATTGGGTAAATAACTGTTAAAAATTGTTTTAATATGTAAACAAAAAAGGAGGTTAACAGATCTGTTTGTTTACTTTCACCTTTCCTTTTCATTATATTTAATAATTCTGTTCAAGATAATGTAAATTGTTAAGAAAATTGTTTTCTTTTAGTGCCTTCTGGAATGTTACACAATTATTAATATTAACCATTATTGCCAAAATTCCTATCTTCATCCCAGTGCCGGTGAAGATAATGTAAATTGTTAAGAAAATTGTTTTCTTTTAGTACCTTCTGGAATGTTACATAATTTTTTTCTTTAGCCATTGTTGCCAGAATTTCTATCTTCATCCCAGTGCCAGTGAAGACAATGTAAATTGTTAAGAAAATTGTTTTCTTTTAGTACCTTCTGGAATGTTACATAATTTTTTCTTTAGCCATTATTCCCTGTGCCGGTGAAGACAAAGATGAAACTAATCTACAGTTTCTGCAATAGCCATCACTGAACCGCTTACAGAACTTGCCTAAACTATGTGTCACTTGTATGCATTATGAACTCACTTGTATGCATTGTGAACTATCTGTTGGTTCAGCGACTTGTGGTAGTGTTGGGGTATTTTTGCTGATGATGTCATCGGTGGTACAATTTTCCCAAAAGGAGCCGTCAATTGGCTTGATATATCTTCCTCCCTTCTGCTTGTCATGATCGTTCAGCTAAAATTTGGGGGCCAACAGAGGTGAGGCAAAGAACCTCACCCCCCCCCGCTGGTACCTCTCCACAAGTGTGGCTGTATACTGGACCGGTAGTCAATGACGGGTAAGATCCAATTACAATGGTACCAATCTAAGACAGGAGGTTGACGCCCTGAGGTCAGCTCATCCGAAGACGGGTAAGGACCATATGTAGTATTGGACAACCTAAGGCAGGCACGGTCCCTAAGCCACATGCTTGTTGTTTAAACAGAGAGGGGGAGATGTTGAGAGCCACAGCCAAAGGGGCCCCAACAAACTTCCAGCTGCCAGCAAACTTCCAGCTGCCGGCTGATGATTGGCTCACAGTGGCCCCAGCAACATCTAGCTGATTGGCTCCTCTGCGGTGATGTTCATTGGGCTGTTTCCCTGCCCTTCAGACTGCCAGCTGATGATTGGCTCACAGTGGCCCCAGCAACATCTAGCTGATTGGCTCCTCTGCGGTGATGTTCATTGGGCTGTTTCCCTGCCCTTCAGACTACGGAACTGCTCATTGGGGGACTTCTTTGGCTCCGCCCACGCGACCTAGCCAATCGGCCTCAAGAGCAGGAGGATTGTGGGAGGTGGAGGTTTGTGTGGGGAGAGGCTTGTGGAAGCCGGTGGTGGCAGTTGGGCTCTGAGGGTTTCCCCGTACGGGCCACCAAATGCCGCAGTCTGGCTGGGCACAATTCAGGAGCCACTTGTCAAAAGAAACTAACTTTATTTTTAGAACTACAAACGCCAAGCAAAACAGCTCCTCAGGAAAAGAAACCCTCAACATTGAGCCTTGCTAAATTGCTGAGGCTGATCTCAAAATTGTAATCCCACTGCCTCAATCTCCCCAGGCACTGGGACTATAGGTGTTAACCACTGTGCCCAGCTCTTTTTTTTTAATATATATATATTTTTTTTTAGAGAGAGAGAGAAAGAGAGGAGAGAATTTTAAATATTTATTTATTTTTTAGTTTTTGGCGGACACAACATCTTTGTTTGTATGTGGTGCTGAGGATTGAACCCGGGCCGCAAGCATGCCAGGCGAGCATGCTACCGCTTGAGCCACATCCCCAGCCCGTGCCCAGCTCTTTATAAGACTCTTAGGACCATCATATCATAGGAAGAAGAAGCACGGAAAACTTGTACCTGTTCTAAATATCCCAATCATTTCTTACAGCTCATTTTCTGAAGTCATTCTGGCAAGTTACTTTGGCTAGGAAGTTTTCTAAGGCCAAATACAATAAGTGCTATTCATCTCCACCTCAGATGTGTCACGTGCTAATGAGTCACCACTAGTATGAAAGTATGGGAAAACATGCCACCCAGGTACAATCTGAGCCTTCCCTTCACCTAACAGAACTAACTTATGTGTGCTATGTGATTGTGTGTCATATGATTTTAAGAGACGTATGTTGGCCTATGCTGCTTGTTATGGATTGGGCGCCTACCATGTGTTCGTTTGTTTCTACCACCACATTCTCCCTTGGTAAAAGAAAACACTATTTTCCAAAAGCAGCACTTGGAACTCAGAAGAAGCTGATGCCACTCTCGTCTTCAAGAATGGGCCTTAGTGGTCTGTCTCTGGTGACAGGCTTTGATTCAGGGGAAAATATGTAAACCAAGTGGTCTAATCGAGGTCAGTCTCACTGACCTTGCTTGATGTGTCAGGGCAAAAGGTTCCTCTCCCAATAGGCAGATATAAAACAAGAAACATTGAAGGAAGGGTATCACGAGGCAGGTAGTACCTTGGGAGTGTAATTTTTTTTCTGTATAGGAAGGAATAAGCCATCTGAGAAAATAAAGCCTGAAGTAATTAGAGAAGAAATAAAAGACAAAGTTGGAATCATGCTTTTAAGGGAGCACCTGATAAATTCTTCAAGTCCTGGTAGGAGCTGGAAGAGAACAATTAGTAAGTGGCTCCAGTAGTTTATTTAAGGTACATAAAAGGCAGGGATAAAGTTTTATGGATAGAGTCTTGCTTCGTGATGTGTTACAGTCAACAGGTTGATTGGCATCTTGCAATCACACCCATCTCTGAGGGGTTGTGTGGCTACAGCAGGTCACCCCATCTCCAGCACTGTATGGGATCTGGTAGAGCTGAATAGAAATTCACATGTATCTGGGTAGTCTTAACCAGGAGGATTGCCACTGGAAGTTCCCAAATGTCAGATTTTCATATTCACTGACTACAATGCCATTTTATTCCACACATAGTCCGTGGATGGCTCTCGACAGAAGGGTACCAAAGGAAACCCAGTCTGAGAAGAATGCCACAAAAAACCTCATAGCAAATGGAGGCAAAGAGAAATAGAATCCAAGCTCTGGAATTGCCAGCCATGAAACACCTGTCTTTCCTCTAAACTTGCTGTTAAATGAGTCAACATGTTTGAATAAGGTCCTTGAGTCCAGGACTCTCTTACATGCAGCCAAAGACACTTTAGCAGAATAAAGACCTAAATCCTGAAAACACCGGCAGACATACCACTTGAACAATAAATTCAAATGTCTACAGGGAGTGACAAATGGAACTTTATTCAAAGGTCAGAATAAAACCAGGTTCACGTGGTAGCACACATGCTTGTGTTCTGAAGTGAGCTGAAACTTGTGACTTTACTAGAACACAATTGTGAGCCCCATTAAATTAAATGATCCCTTAAAGTCATCAGCTTTGGTGTATTTCCTTTTCCTCCTTAGCTTTTGCTCTTGACTTCAGAGTATTTTCATCTTTTTTTCTTTTTCCAAATTTAAGAAATACTATTCTTCCCTCTGTTCTCTGTCTTGCATAGCAATATCAAAAGCAACATGTATTCCTTTGCGTATTTAATTAGTTTTTTGTACTTAATGCTTTTTGTTTTGTTTTTGTTTTGGGCACTGAGGATTAGACCCTGGGGTGCTTTACCCCTGAGCTACTTCCCCAGTCTTTTTTCTTTTCCTTTATTTAATTTTTATTTTGAGACAGAGTCTCAGTCTCCTGAGTTGCTGGGATCAGAAATGTAAACCACCGTGCCCAGGTTAGTTATTTTTTATGGGGTCCCACCATGTTGCTCATGCTAGTCTCAAACTCAGAGGCTTGAGTGATCATTTTGCCTCAGCCTCCTAAGTCTAGGAGACTACAGGCTAGCACCATCATGCCACAAATAATATTCTCAAAGGCAATATCTACCAACTGCTTGGACCTAATTGTAATTTGGAGCCAATACACCCAACATATTACTTTTAGTTCATGAAATAGAAAATACCTGTATAAATATCAGCATGGCATTATTGTCAAATAAATTTAATTATACAAGACTTAATGTAATATTAACTAAAAATTATCATGGGCAAATCAAAATTAAACTAGGAAATAATTAAAGTTAACTGAACATTTAAATGTGGCTACTATAGCATGGTATAAATTATTGAGTTTACAATTAAAAACAAAATCTCCTGTCAAACCTCCACAAAGGTAGTAGAGAAAGAGAACATTCTCATTATTGAATAAGCAATAACCCGGAATGTAAGACACATCATAGTATGCTAAGAGATCACAAAGACAGAAAGAAATCTCACCTCTTTATACAGATATATTAGTTCATTTTGTTGTTGTTGTTGCTACAACAAAGAACTTTAGGTTGGATAATATATAAGGAAAAAAGTTACTTAGTGCATAGGTTTAGAGATTGAAAATCCAAGATTGGACAGCTCTATCAATTTGGACTCTACAGAGGGTCTCACAGCCAATGGCATCATGGTGAGAATATGTGTAAGGAAGATTGCATGCAAGAGGGATCATGTGGTGATAGAAAACCATAGAAAATGTGTGGGTAAGTGTAATGGTTAATTTGAATTGTCATCTTGATTAGATTAAGTGATTCCAATGATTAAAAGGCCTCTGGGTGTGTCAATGAGGGTGTATCTAGCAATGGTTGGCATGTGAGATAGCAAACTGAAGTGGAGACCCTCCCTAAGCATGGGCAGCACTGTCCAGTAGGATTGTGGCTTGGATGAAATAAAAGTAGGAAGAACAAGGAAGAAGCAACAGATAAAAATTCGATTCTTCTTTTTTCTGAGGGGAGGGGGGATACCAGGGATTGAATTCAGGTGCACTCAACCACTGAGCCACATCCCCAGTCCTATTTTGTATTTTACTTAGAGAAAGAGTCTTCCTGAGCCGCTTAGCACCTTGCCATTGCTGAGGCTGGCTTTAAACTCCAGATCCTCCTGTCTCAGCCTCTAGAGCCACTGAGACTACAGGCGTTTGTCACCACACCCAACTTGGATTCTCTTGAAAAGGCTGTTAATTGCTGCTGCAATTGCTTGAGAATATCAGACTCTCACTTCTTCATTCTTTCAAGATGGACCAGGCCAGTGATTCTCCAGGGAGTTTCTAGAAGTCTCCATCTAGGACTAGGGTAGCACCTTTGATCTCTCTTGTTCTGAAGCTTTAGTCTCCTGACTGGTACAGCAACTGGTTCTTCCAGTTCTTCAACTTGCAGATGGCTATTGTGGACTATCCAGCTTTTGGTCATGTAAGCCAATCTTTTCAAGAGCCATCCATGGAGTGTGTATGGACCAAACCAGCATCGTGGCCAGTGAATCTGGTATCTGGGAACTTCCAGTGGCAATCCTGATGGTTAAGACTGCCCAGATACATGTGAGCTGTTATTCAGCTCTGCCAAAAAGATCCCACACAACACCAGAAATGAGGTGAGCTGCTGCAGCCACATAGCCACACAGACTCTCAGATGCATGGCCTGCCAAGATGCCAATCAATCTGTTGACTGCAAGACACCATGAAACAAGACTCCACTGTGGAGACCTTATCCCTGCCTTTGATACTTTCCCTTAAATAAAGAATTGGAGCCATTTTTTAACTATTCTGTTCCAGCTTCTAACAGGACTGGAAGAACCTATCAAATGCTCCCTTAAAACTGATTCTGACTCTGTCTCTTATTTCTTCATTAATTACTTCAGACTTTAATTTTCTCAGGTGACTTATCCCCTACTGAGGAGGAAGAATTTCCTTGGTGAGGTGGTGACCTCCTTGAGATAAACCAAATAAATTCCCTTTTTATAATCATACTTCCTGTTGATTCTGTTCCTTTAGAGAACCTTAACACAGTGGGGCTTGCTCTTATGAAACCACTCACTCTCAGAGGAACTAATGAGATTTCCACAAGCCCTACGTTAACCAATTCTGAGGGCAGCACCTTCCATGACCTAACCACTTCTCTAGGGCTCTTAAAGATTTTGCCACCTCCACACTGCCACACTGAGGACCAAACTTCCAACAAGTGAACCATTAGGAACTAGACTACATACAAACCGCAGCAACAGCCAAGCTTACAACTCATTACACATGTTTTCAAGATAAACAATAATTGGTTCTCAAGCAAGAGAAACACACATAGACCGTCGTAACTTTACCTGGAAATGGGAGGAGGCATCTCTGTTAGGGGCGATTTATATTGGCTAATGGACTTTTTCCAGGATAAAAGGCAAACTTCTATCTTTACAACAGGAAGTAGTTTTGCAAATTGAAGTAACATTCTCACTCAAGTAGGTTCCATAGCAACTGATGTATAGGAGTGCTATCCTTATAATGTGTACATTTCAAGAAGATGGCTCCAATATCTTTTAAACAGTCAATTTAATTTAATTTAATTTTTGTGATAGGTTTTTGCTAAGTTGCCCAGGCTGGTCTTGAACTTTCGATCCTCCTGCCTCAGTCTTCCGAGAAACTGGATTATAGGCACGCACCTTTGTGCCTATACTCTATGGTTCTTGAGAGAAGCATTCCTAGGTCATAAATCTGGCAAAATGTTAATCTAGTTTTCAAAGGGATTTATATATTTTTTAGAAAGAGAAGAAAGTATCTCTAGCTATAAGTTTTCTCATGTAAATTCTCTAAGAAAAAATGAAGGTGTTACCAAAAGCTTGGTGCTTGACCCCATAGTAACCTAATAACAGGAAATGGTTTTGAGAGAACGGAAAAAGAAGCTGTGTTGCTTTGCTAGCAAAGAAGAAACACAGGGCACTTCTGTCCCAAAGGCTGTGATTCTGCCCATCAGGGGAAACAGGGGGCTTTTAAAGAGGTGATTCAAAGGCTCCATTCCATGTGTTCTCTGTCCAGAGTTGTAATCCACTTATTAATTTGAGAGATAGTCATTTCTGAGATCTTCTCGTACCATCCCCATGTCTGAATTGCTTTATTCCTGTGGTGGGTGTGTGCCCAGGATAGGGAAGAAATCATCTTTTCCTGAGTTTGTGAGGGGAGGATTATGGAGGAGCAGGGAGAGAGAAAGACAAAGAAACATGTTTGTTTTAAAAATAAGTCACAGTGGCAGATCAGTAAGGGCTATATTCAAAGCATAAAGTGGACTACTATTATATTTCTCCACTGTCAATATCTACATTCCATTTATGTGGAAAAAATAGGTGACAACATCTCCAAGCTGAGATAGAGCAAAGTTTGGGGGACTGACCAGAAGTCCTTGTTCTATATCAGGTAGGGCATGGACAAGTAAGGGTATTTAGCAGCAAGGCAGTCCAGAGGTCCATTGGCCGTTGGTGAGTGACTGGACAAGGCATATCTAGGGCAGGGATCACACTATGACAACAATGAATGAGAAAGCAAAGCATTACTTTTGTGTAAACAATTAGCACAAAAGCCATTAGTATTTCAGCCCATCTCTGAAAACCATGAAAACCATTGTTATCTCAATCATAACAGTGAAAAACAGATTGAGTTTATCTATGTAGGAGGTTAGGAAGATGTGAAGGTCTATGAGATCAGGCTCAAATTGACCAGGACTAATTGGTAACTCTAGAATCCTTTGTGATCATTAATATTGGGCACTCCCACACAAGAATTCTTCTTTTATAGCCTCCAGCATTACTTATTTTTGGCAGGGCTGACAAGTGTACATCTTAAGTTACATTTAAAGAATCATTTTCCTTCCTTTTAAATGTTCATGCATGACTGTGCTTTGGTCATACTCTCCTGCCAAGTGTTTAAGACCAAGTGTTTAAGACCAAAATTGACCTTGTTTTTATCTTCTCTTAAGGGTCAGCTGAGATTGCTCAGAGATCACTCTTGGGAACATGTGAGAAGCCTCTTGGCTTCCTTAGCCTTCCTTTACCAGTCACACCATCTGGAGGATGGATTAGAGTCTTGCTGATTGTAGGTAGCCTCTCTTGGAAACATCAGGGACATTTCCCTCTCTGATGACTCTCCTCTTTGCAAAATGGGCACTAGTTGGCTTCCTGTTCTCTAGGTTCCTCTAGATTCCACTAATAAAGAGGTTGGGTGACTCACTGGAGTAGCAGGGCCTGGAGAGGGGTCCCATCGTTTTCTGGGTCCTGGCTAACCTCAGAAGGCAAGAATAAAAAATGTTGGCTGATTTTTCCTTGGTCCTTTTACTTCCTTGACTTTGGTCTCCAAGTTTTTGGTTCTAAACATCCATCAGGCCAGTTTCACTAATCTTAAAGTGAGAGTCATGGGTTATAACTTCAATATTTAATTTTACAGTTACCCCTTTCATTTAATTGGGATCAGCATTAGTACTAGAAGTCAGTATTATATTCTATCCATCCTCCAGGTGATGACTCATTGTCTTAAATTAACTCAGATTGTTCGATTAGAAGTGATACTTCTGCAAAACACTGAGAGGCAACAGTTATAAAGTTTTACAAAGAAAATACAAAATGAACACTAATGTATCTTTAGTATCTCTTGAGCCTCTACAAAGACCCATGTATCAGAAATTTATCAACTCAATTACATACAAGTTTTACTCTCTTTTAAAACTCTTTTACAAACCTAAATATCTTTTACAATTTGCCCAAAACTCTACTAAAGTTTTGTATTATATTCCCTGTTTATTTATTTATTTATTTATTTATTTATTGGTACCAGAGATTAATTAATCAGTAAGCCGCATCTCCAGGACTTTTTTGTATTTTATTTAGAGACAGAGAGCTGCTGAGTTGCTTAGGGCCTCATTCTGGCTTTGAACTCAGAATCCTCCTGCACAGCCTCTTGAACTACTGGGATTATAGGCATGCACCACCACACTAGGCTTCATCCTTGTTTATTTGAGATCAGAGTAATTTTTTTAGGGTGGGGTATAGGGATTAAACTCAGGGGCACTGAACCAGCCACATACCCAACCCTATTTTGCATTTTATTTAGATACAGGGTCTCACTGACATTGCTTAGTGCTTTGCTATTGGTGAGGCTGACTTGAACTCTGGATCCATCTGCCTCAGTCTCCCAAGCTGTTGGGATTACAGGCGTGCATCACTACATCCAACCAAGATCACAGTAAACTTTACAACAACAACAACAAAAAAAAAAAAATCTATCTTTTGAAGTGTCATCCTACAAAGTTATCATATATTGTTTCCTGAGTCTATCTGAATGTCAATCAACATGACACTATATTACACCTGAAACATTAATCAAACAGAAAGGCTAAGACAGTTCTTAACTTTTTTTCTTGTGGAAACAGTGGCAAAATGTTTTTGTGCTCCTTATTGTCAACCTTTGAACAAACCAGTTTCTCCTTATTTTCTTCTACAAATTTTTAAATATAACTTACTAACAACAGATTACCTTTATTTGGTTATAAAACATTAAATAATAAATACATACAAAATTAGTTATTCTATATAAATCTGAGGAAGACTATTGTTACAGATAATTTTAGTTTGGAGAACAACTAGGTAAAGTGTTATCCTCAGCTTTACATTTTGAAATGCTTATATACTTGAAGAATATGAATACATCTAACATACAGAGAAGCCAGTAATGGTTAAGGTCACAATTATGTAGATGTCCTTATATTAAGTTTCAATTTTAAAGTAAAATGTAGAATCTATAGTATATGGTGACAATAACCACAACTGTGTTAGTAGTACTAGCAAAAATCAAAGGATAGCTTTAAATCTCTTATACACTTAGGAATCAATGTTAATGATCAAAATAGACTTAGTCAGGGCAAATAGATATAAGCCAGGCTTTCAAATGGCAGTGTGGTCCTTCTATGTCTGATACAATGTGTAAAATAAGCACTTTTGGTTTCCTTGCCAGTAGACTTACATAAACTGTCATTTTACAAACTTCCACATAACACTTAGACAAGGCTCAGACAAACATAGTTCTCAGATATATACATATGCTAGTCACATATATTTAGGGTGTCAACTATATTGTTCTAACCTAAAATAACAGTTGTTTATTTAACCAGTTACCAAGTAATCATCTAAAAGACCTTACAATTGGTACAAACCCAATTGGTACAAATTACTTTAAGACTTAGTTTCCCTAAGTAACAAAACCTAACAGGCACAAGAAAAAAAATGGGGGGAATTGAACTCAGGGGCACTCAAACACTGAGGCACATCTTCAGCCCTATTTTATATTTTATTAGAGACAGGATCTCACTGAGTTGCTTAATGCCTCCCTAATTTGCTGAGGCTGGCTTTGAACTCACAATGTTCCTGCCTCTGCCTCCTGAGCTGCTAAGATTACAGGCATGTGCCACTGTACTTGGCCAAGAAAATTATTTTGATAGACAGGAGCAGATCAAAGTTTCAGATTTTGCTGCATATCATCAATACATTGAAATTTAAATAACTTTGACTTTGCTAATTATAGGCAATCTAATCACAAACTTTCTGAGATTTACCTTCCACTAACCTTCTGTAACTCACTTGGACATGCTACAACTTATTTACATTCTTAGTTTTGTCCTATCTTTATATTGGACTCGTAATACAAGAAACTTACTTCACCATACAAAATACTTTCTCATCCAAAAACATTTATTTTATCTTCTAATTTTTTATACTGCAATATATTTCTATACCTGTAACTTTTTTATATCTTTTTTCTAGTTTTAGACCCTTTCTTAAAGTCATATTCTGAAATAATCCTTATGAATATTATCTGAGCATTTAATTTACACAACAAATTTCATCTTAGGAGAGGGTTGAACAATTCAGCATATAAAAAAAAAGAAAAAGAAAGAAAAAGAAAAACTGTCTTAATCTTTTTTTCTCCCAGGTTGCATTCAAAGGGTTTGAGCACAATATATTTTTGAGCCTGATCTGTATGTGTTATCATTATCATGATGCCATTGACTTTAAGTGAGTTCCCCATTGTCAATAGTACCCAGAGGCTCCTTTTGGGCCTTTTTCTTATACTAGGCATATTGATATTCAGTGGAGGAGGCTCTTTCCATCTTTTTCTTTAGGCTTCATTGAAGATCCCTTTGCAGAGGCTGCCAACAGAATGCAGCTTGGCCTTAGTGTCTGTTTTTTCTTTTCTGGGTGCAGTTATTTAACCTGCCAGTCTCCCCATGCATTCTTTTAGTTTGATGGATACTTTGTTATAGCAAGAATTGCTCGCCCAAGTGATGGCCAAATGGGGGTGTACTTTCAGATCTTAAAAAGAAAGACCATTCCTGTCCCTAGGTAATAAACTAACAGGGCTGAAACCTACTGCCACATCCTTTGTGGCCAGCAGCCTCTACCTTCCATGGGCAAAAGGGGCTGGAGGGCAGGGCAGAGGTCAGGTCCTCTTTGTATATTCTTCTACAGTTCAGGCAGCTTTCCTGTTTTTTATTTTCCCAGCCCAGGACTGGTGTCCCTGATCCACAGTGAGATGATCTTCAGTTTCCTGGGGCCAGGCTAAGAAACAGCGCTGAGTAGAGAGCTGTCAGTGCACAGTCTAAAGGATTTAAATTTTTTTTAAAAACCTTTTCTTCTGGAGTCCTGGTATCATTGCACGCCAGAGGCAGTGCCTTTTTTGCAGGCTCAACTTAGTTTCTGACTGTTCTCTTTATCATGCAATTATATAAATGCTTGCACATATAGTTTTTCTTCCATGTATTTTCTCTCTGACAGACCAACTCCAACTGCAAGATTGTATAATAATCTAGAAAGCCATTCAAAGGCCAGATTGTGTTATAGTAAAACATCTTTCTTTTAGGCAGGTTTATACCTCCAGGTGGCCCATTCATGCAAGATCTTTCTTCCCAACAGACTACTGGTAAGATTGCTATAGCATGGCCCATGTCGTAAAGGGCCAGTAAAAGACGAGAGAGAGAGAGAGAGAGAGAGAGAGAGAGAGAGAGAGAGAGAGAGAGAGAGAGAGAGAGAAAGAACACAGACAACCAGAGAGGATCCCTGAAACCATGATCAACAGATGGGAACTTTTAAAACAAACAGACCTATACATGCATAATTTCTTTCATTTACTTTACTTCTGATAAACCAACTCCAACTATAAGATTCTATAATAATTTAGAAAGCCATTTGAAGGCCAGATCATTACAATAAAACATCATTTTTGTTCCTTAGGCTTATACGTATAGGTGGCCCTTTCAGTCAAGATCTTTCCTAAGAGACTACCTATAGGATCAATGCAGCGTTGCTCATGTCTTGAAGGGGGGCAGTTACAGATGCAAACAAAAATACAGACAGACAACCAGAGGGACTCCTGAATCCAAGGCCAACAAACTGATGAGAATCTAGAACAAACCAGAAGGGAGTAAAAATCCCCAGGTTCTCAAATCTTGCTTAACCATGACTCCTACGCTAGTGATGCCACAGATGTCCCCACAAAAAGGAACCAGATGTGTGGAATCAAGGGTCAGATGTGTGAAACCAAGGATCTTGACATGCTCACTGGGGGACTTACGAAATGGCCAAAGGTGTCACAATTTTACTATTTCAGTTACCTTTTTCTCAAAGTAGACCAAGATGAAGAAAACTGTACCATTCAGGTAGAAAAGGAAGATGTTTCCAGAAGCAAAAGAAGCTTTGGCAGCTATTGCAAGAATCCCTCAGTATTCATAGGAAAAGATCCTCTGGTTTGACCTGAGGAAAATTCACCCGTCTCCTAAATCTCCAGCAGCTGATGCTCAACAAGTTCATCAACCATTGTTCTATTTGAGCATGGAAGTGGACATGTGTGGCATGCCAGGCCTGCCCAGGAAGGCCAGAGTGGGAAGTGTTCTTGGGTTCCATCTGGGGTGCCAACATATTAAAGAAAGCTTGGTCCTTTTCCTTGATGCCAATCCAATAGGTCCTTGTCTATTAGGCCAATCCAATAAGGAGGGTGTGATTTTGAGGAAAAGGAAAAAGAAGCTTTGCTGGAAAAAGGAGAAACACAAGGGCCTCCCATCCCAAAGGCTGTGATTCTGCCCATCAGAGGGAACAGGGACTATTAATGAGGTGATTCAAAGGCTACATCCTATATGTTCACCTGTTAATTTGGAGAGAGTCATTTCTGAGATCTTCTTCTGCCATCCCCAGAAATCGAAATTACTTTATTCCTGTCATGGGTGTGTGCCCAAGGACAGATAACTCTGTCTAGGATGGGGAAGAAAGTGATCCTGTTTCCCTGAGATTGGAGGGTAGCAGTTATAAAGGAGGAGGGTGGGAGGAAGAGAAAGAAATATGTCCATTGAAAAAATAAATCACAGTGGCAGAGCAGCAAGTGCTATATTCAAAGCATAAAGTGGACCACTGAAGCTGGTTTTGAAAATCAGGATCAGGTTTTGTTCCCTGGGATATTGAATATTGAACACCCAAGAAACACCGAGGCAGGAGCAAAAAGTTTTATTTACAGGCTGGAGAGGGGCGGGGGAGGGGGGAGGGGTAAAGGACCATGGAAAAGCTCCATAAACTCAACAAGCCAAAACAACCATTTACCTGTCTGAGATTTTATTAGCAGGACTGTAGTGGCCAGTCACAGAAGAGAAGGGAGGGAGGGAGGGAGGGGGAGAGAGAGAGAGAGAGAGAGAGAGAGAGAGAGAGAGAGAGAGAGAGAAGAGAAGAGAAGAAAAGAGGAGGAGAGGGAGAAGAGAGAGAAAGAAGAGGGAGAGAGAGGAGGAGGGGAAAGAGAGGGGAGGGGGAGAGAGGGGAGGGGGGAGAGAGAGGGGAGGGGGGAGAGAGACTGGAGGGGGAGAGAGCAGAAGGGAAGAGAGAGAGGGGAAGGGGGAGAGAGAGGAGAGGGGAGAGGGGAGAGGGGGGAGAGGGGGGAGAGGGGAGAGAGGGGAGAGAGAAGAGAGAGTAAGAGAGAGTAAGAGTAAGAGAGTGAACACGAACAGGGTATTGATATTTATGCGCTTAACACAGGATGAGGAGGAGCAAGGCTAGTGGACTGTTACTTCTTCATTGGCTGAGAGTTCACACCACTTCAGGGATTGGAGGTGTGCCATTTCACAGGGATTGGATGTGATGGTTTGCACACCATTCAGTGCGTCATGGATCTGAGCTCCCAGAAGAGAAGCGCTCCAGGGGCCATCTTTACCAACGAGAGAGAGAGAGAGAGAGAGAGAGAGAGAGAGAGAGAGAGAGAGAGAGAGAGAGAGAGAGAAGGAGAAGGAGAAGGAGAAGGAGAAGGAGAAGGAGAAGGAGAAGGAGAAGGAGAAGGAGAAGGAGAAGGAGAAGGAGAAGGAGAAGGAGAAGGAGAAGGAGAAGGAGAAGGAGAAGGAGAAGGAGAAGGAGAAGGAGAAGGAAGAAGAAGGAGGAGGAGGAGGAGGAGGAGGAGGAGGAGGAGGAGGAGGAGGAGGAGGAGGAGGAGGATTATTCCTGTGGAGAGAAGGGGGTTGATTGGGGATGTTTTGTTCCTTTTATAGATTTTAGGTTTCATTTCTTCTCTTGTCCCCTCCTTTTATCCTCCTTACATGTCCAAGGGCAAAAAAGAGCAGTCCACAGGCACTTTCCCTATTCTCCATATCTGCCCAGAAAGGCAGAAGGGAGTCACCCAGGGGGGCATTCTTTAAAGACTGCTTGCTCAGATGAACAATTCCCTGGAGGCAAGTGATCCTGGCAACAGGTGAAAGAGGGGAAGTGTTCTGGAGGTGTTAGCATTTTCTTTTTTCTTTTTTAAAGAGAGAGAGTGAGAGAGAATTTTTTAATATTTATTTTTTAGTTTTCGGCAGACACAACATCTTAGTTTGTATGTGGTGCTGAGGATCGAACTCGGGCCGCACGCATGCCAGGCGAGCACGCTACCGCTTGAGCCACATCTCCAGCCCAGGTGTTAGCATTTTCATTTTGAATCAGCACCCATCTTCCTGACCCAATTATTCCTTATCTACACTGACTTTCCTTTCACCCTGGTCTTACCACTGTTGTAAGGGGAAGGAAATCTCTTCCTGTCTTCAACAGGGAAAATTAAGCCTCTTTTTTTTTTTTATAAATTTGTATTTGTCCTTATGATCTACATATTTTGATTTCATTTTAAATACCAAGACAACAAAGTTATTGAGATTTTTTTTTTCATTCCCTAAGTATTTCTCAGACTGCCTACTACACATTAGGCATGAGCTTGGCAATCCCAAAATCTTTTATCCTATCTCATAATAAAAATCTCTGAGAATTATACAAATTTTTATGAGTCTAGTGCTGAGACTCTTCTGGTAATAAAACTTGACCTCAAATGACATGAGACTAAGTATAATCTTTATTTAGTCCACTTATGAATAACCTTAACACATTTTTCTGAAAAGTGTTAATGTACTTGAATACATAGACAGTACCCTAGACTGCTTATTTAGTTTCAGTTGTTGCTTAACTTTTTATTTTAAATGTTGAAGTAAAAAAACATTAAAATGTGGGGTAGGGATAGGAGATTAGATTTTATATATATCTGCAGTAGCAAATATACCTACATACTAGGGATTGATCTATTATGCTCGAATTTGGAACCCCCAAAAGACCACCAGAGACCAAGATCAATGTAAGCAGCAAAGAGGTGTTTATTGGGAGCTAGCTCGGTCCTCCACATGCACACAGCAACTGGTGACGCTGAGAGGCCCGGAACCCAGGGTTTGCAGCAGTTTTACTCACTCTTTGGGGAAGGCAAGGACTTCACATACATCATAGCATCTCTTAGCAACTCATCACGCACACCACGGAAAAATCATAAAACAACTCTAAAACATGATTAGCCTATTCACTGGTGGGATCAAGTTGGGTAAGGGTGATTGGTTAGTACAAGAGGAGGATTCCTTTGAATTGATTGGTTTAGGCTAGGAGGGGAGTACGTGCTGAACTACATGGTTTCCCAATATGTTATCAACCACCATAAACTACTGGGAGGGTCATCTGGCATTTTCCCTGTCTCATGCTGATTGGTGGTTGCTAGGGGGTTGCTATGGGTCCTCACCTAGCCTGACACCTGGCTCCGCTGATCTCTCCTGTTATTTGTAGATAAACAACTCAGCAGGGTTGGGTATGTGCCTAAGAGTGCTCTGTGGATCTTTCCAAGGACAAGGGTCCTGCCCCTTTCCTTGGACAGGCTTTGCTCTGAGGTAGAGGCTGGTTTCTCAGATTCTGTTATAGAGCTGGGGCCTTCCAAGAAATGGAGGCAGCATGAAGACCACCCCCTTGAAATCTGCAATTCTTGTGATCAAGTTAGAAAGATTTCAGATATTTACCTAAAAACAATAGGAATGAGTTTCGTGAAGGGATAGGAAAAGGGAAAATGGACACTCTCAAGCGAGAGAGTAGGTCCTCTCAGAGAGAGACAAAGTGCCTCTCCTGCACTCCAGTTTTACTGGGGATCCCAGGGAAGTTTCCAGAGTCCTGTCCAGGTCCATCTTTTGACTTTTGACTGACAGCAGGGTGACATCAGACTTTCAAGTCCCTATTGCTATGACACCTCTGTCACCTTGACCCAGGCTGACTGGTTCTAATTAGATTCAGGCTCTATGGTTAGAGGAATTATCCTTATCTTCTGGAATCTAGTCTTTGAACAGGGTCATAAATAGCCCTTCAAAGTAACTTGGGTTCCTTTTATGGTTATTTCCTGCCTGCATTTCCTTGGGTAGTTTGCTGAGGAATGTGACATTTCCTGTTCACTTAGGCCAGGCAAAGAAAGCATGTGGGGGTCAGTATAGTGGGCCCATTTCATAGAATTATTCGTAACCTCTTTTTCTCTCCATCCTCATCTGAATGTACCCTAACAATACCAGGGGTACTTTACCACTGATCTACACTCCTAGTCCTTTTAAAAAAAAAATTTATTTTGAAATTGGGTCTCACTAAATTGCTGAGAATGACCTGGAACTTGCAATCCTTCTGCCTCAGCCTCCTGAGTCTCTGGGATTATAAGCATTCACCACTACACCTAGAACAAGCAGTATTTTTAAAAATAAACTACACCCATCAATATGTACAACTATAATGCAACAATAAAATATGTGGGAAAAAATAAAATAAAATAAAAATAAACTCCACATTATATCCAGTTATTGAGAATGAAGAAGTAAAAAGAAAAAGTGGGGAAAAGTACCAATTGAAGTAAAGGGGGAGATGCAAGCATTTTGTACATAAATATACACATGCAAAAATTTGGCACAGAAACTAAAACAAAGTAGAAGTTGAATAAATATTTGTTACAAAAGGTACAGGAGTAAGAACAACTGGATAGGCAGAGAAAATGCAAAAGATGATCATAGAGTAACCACGAAGAAAAAATACAAATAACCTATTTCTAAAACTGAGGAGGAGAAAGGGGATGGAGAGGTGGTGAGGGAGGGAGGGAGAGAGAACACAGCCTAGAACAAACAGATGGTAAGAAAAGACCAGGACCATCTGCTTTGTACTTAGATAGCTCTACAGGTCTGTGAGAGACTTCAAGAGGCCAATTACCTTTGATTTTTGAAATGCTAATTAACTGATTTTGGATTTTACCAAAATTATGTATACTTAAATTTTTAGAGGAGGTCTTTGAGAAGCCATGGCCTAACTCAAAGGGAAATTATTCCTATTGTCAAACTGACAAAGAAAGATGAGGTGGTGGGTAAAGTCCTACCCAGTCTGAGGCTGTCTATTCTTTCTTTAGAATGAGTGAAAGATACCCCAGCATTTGATCGGTTTACATTTGAAAAGAAAGGTTATACAGCTTTGCAGTAACAATGTCCTTTTTCCCATGGTTCTTTTTGTTTTGGTAATGTCATCCACAGCCATTCAATCTTTAAGGAGGCCTCTGCATATTAATTATTCAGAAGATACTGAAAGCTTCCAATTGTTCCATTGATAATGTCTTCTTTTTTGATTTTTTTTATTATAAATCTTTTTTTTTTTTTTCCCTTTCCTCAGTTCTGGGGATTGAACCCAGAGATGCTTAACTGTATTTAGCTGAAAGCTTGGTCCTTGTCCCCAATGCCAATTCAATAACCAGGACACGGTTTTGAGAAAAAAGGAGAAAGAAGGTTTATTGCTTTGCTAACAAAGGAGAAACACGGGGGACTCCTGTCCTAGAGGCTGTGATTCTGCCCATCAGCAGGAACAGGGAAGGGGCTTTTAAAGAGGTGACTCAAAACAGTCCATGTGTTCTCTGAATTGTCATTCGCTTGTTAATTTGGAAGATAGTCATTTCTGACATCTTCTGGTACCATCTCTAAAGTCTGGATTACTTCTTTCCTATGGTGGGTATGTACTCAAGGGCAGATAACTCTGCCTAGGATGGGTAAGAAAGGTAATCCTATTTCCTCCGAGATTAGGGAGGAGGAGAAAGTAGGGAAGCTCAGGGAGAAAAGAAGAAAAGGAAACATGTCCAAAATCAGTTGCTGTGGCAGAGCAGTAAGGGTCATATCCAAAGCATAAGGTAGACCACTCTTACATGACTAAATTCCACTCACTCTTTAATCCCCAAGCTGTGATACTGTGATATATAGAAAGTATGGTGGTCCATGTTCAGAATACAGTATTTAGCTTAACTGGGATATAAGATCCAGTCATAGACATTTTGAGATCCAATTGTAGCCATTTTAACTGTAGTCCTTCCCTTTGCCGGCCCCAATTTTAAAATTAGCCAATTGCAGAGATCATGACCCCAAATTCCTCTTATCAGAGAAAGGTGCAGTTGCTGCAGTTAGGGATTAAAAACAGGTGGACTGAGTAGGGTGTGGTGGTACATGCCCACAATGCCAGCAGCTCTGTAGGCTGAGGCAGGAAGATTGTGAATTCAAAGCCAGCCTCAGCAATGGCAAGGTGCTAAGCAGCTAAGTGAGACTCTGTCTCTAAATAAAATACAAAATAGGGCTGGGGATGTGGCTCAATGGTCAAGTGCCTCTGGGTTCAATCCTCAGTACCCTTTCCCTGCAAAAAAAAGAAAGAAAGAAAGAAAGAAAGAAAGAAAGAAAGAAAGAAAGAAAGAAAGAAAGAAAGAAAGAAAGAAAGAAAGAAAGAAAACAGGTGAACTGGGGGCTGGGAATATAGCTTAGTTGGTAGAGTGCTTGCCTCGCATGCATAAGACCCTGGGTTCAATCCCCAGCACACAAAAACAAACAAACAAGTGGACAGCTCTCCCAAGTGTGTTTGCTTGCCAGACTTTGGTAGCATGCCCTACTGCAGAAGTAAAGTTTGCCTTTTCAGAAGTATCTGGGCATGTGTTCTATTCCTTGAGACACCACGGGTCTTTCTCAGTTACCCTTATTCTAAATTAGACTCACTTAATAAACACTCTTACACTGTATATTATTTCTTCAAAACATTTCCAACAATTGCAGAAGTTTATGTATTCTTCCTTCTCAGTAGAAAATAAGTTCCATAAGGTCAGAGATCATGTCTGTATTGTTAGTTCTAACTACATACTATCTATCACATTTTGGTCTCCTAAGTAGTTGAGTAGCAAATATTTGTTAATTATTAAAATGGAAGCTTCCTCTTCCTTGGCTATACTGATGAGATTAGCTTAACTCTGGAAGATTGATGTGCAGTCATGATTTCCATTTTTACTTACCTCATAGCAAGGAGCTGAGGTTGAAGAAATCATCAACTCACAAAGAAGCTTAGATGGGATGCTGAGAAGGTATAGCAGTGAAGTTTCCTAATAAATTATGCTACTTTATCCAGGCCATGTTTGATAGATGGTCTTCCCTGATGAAAGGGTCCTTGCTTGCTCAAGGGGTCGGGGATGATCTTTGTGGCAATGTAATTCTAAAGCATAGATTTGGCATGTAGGGTGTGGTGTACAGCATAGAGCATGAGCAAAGAGGGAGACAGGACAATTTAGAATAGCCTGAGTCACTTACTGACCCATTAAACCACTTGTTTTTCTTCAGATATGAGATGTCTCCCTAATAGCCTCTGAGTCACTCACTGACACATTAAATCACTTGTTATGGTTTAGATATAAAATGTCTCCCTAAAACTCATGTATTATATAATGCAAGAATTTTTAGAGGTGAAATGATTGGGTTATGAGAGCTTTAAACTAATCAGTAGATTAATCCACTGATAGGTTTAAGTGAGTGGTAATTGTAGGAAGGTAGTGTGTGACCTAAGAAGGAAGGTCACTGGAGGATTTATATTTTGTCCCAGCTGAGGGAAACTCTGTCTTTGCTTCCTGTTGCCATGTCCTGAGATGTCTTCCTCTGTCATATTCTTCCATCATGATGTTTTGCCTCATCTTGAGCCCAGAGCAATGGAGTTGCCCATGTATGGACTCGGACCTCTGAATCCCAAATAAAACATTCCCTCCTCTGTGTTGTTCAGGTCCTTTGGTCATCGTGACATAGGAAAGGATAGGCAGTGGAGAGTAGGGAAGGGACAGTGAAGGTTGACCAGAGGGCAAGCCCCAGAACAGTCATTTAACATCCCTCGTCATGCTATAAAACAGTTCTTAATTCTCAGAAAGGGTATAAATTTCCTTGTCTAAGAAAGTGACTAAATAATCTGTATTCCAGCTTGTGTCTACTGTGGAACAACTGTAATATCAAAAAGGAATCCAGAGGAGCTTATCAACTTCTTATCTGCTTTTAAAGGGAGTAGTGCTCTAAGTCTTAAATGTACTCTTGCCCCTCCCAGGCACGCTGCCCTGGGATCCTGAGTCTTTCTCTCATTTTGCTTCCCCCTCCACCCTTTTAAACTTGTTTTAATTAGTTATACCTGACAGTAGAATGCACTTTGACACATCATACATAAACAGAGTATAACTTCTCATTCTTTTGCTGTAAGTGAAATTCCTGCCCCCCTTGCTTACCTCTGCAGCATTTGCCATGTTCATTCTTCAACTCCATGGAACACAAACCCAATCCCCGACTTCTGTTGGTAATGACAGCAAGGAAGAAACTAAAACACCACTGACCTTCATCCCATCCCCTGGTCCAGCAACATCAGCATATCGCTCACTTTGTACTGAACAACCCAGCACCATTGTTACTTACTACCACATGGACATTTCTAAGGCTCTTCCAATATTATATATTTAAAGTTTCTATTTAGTTCTACTAGTTCAATCATTTCTGTTACAGAGGATACTCACAGAAATCCAAAATGTTTCTGCCAGTCTTGTTTTGACTCAAGGATATGTGCCAAATATTAAAACCAGCAAAGAGCCATCTGCTCTTTATTATTGTGTGCATCCGTGTGTGTGTGTGTGTGTGTGTGTGTGTGTGTGTGTGTTTTAAATCATCTAGTCATCCAATCACCATTTAAAAAACAAAGCAATCTACAGGCTGGGGATATAGCTCAGTGGTAGAGACCTTGCCTAGCATGTTCACGGCCCTGTGTTGGATACCTAGTGCCATAAAAACAAAACAAAAAAGGCAGGAAAAAAAATCCACCTTTTTATGGTAATCAGCAAAAAAAATTAAATAAATAAAGGGAGATTATAGCATCCTCAACTCTGTAACAGAGCAGCTCCCTCACTCTCAAGCTCTCTTTAATGGAATGACTTTCTCCTCCTCTTCTTAATCTTTTCCCTAATCTCTTAAGGACCCATCCCTTTCACAGGGTATTCTGATTCTAAAGAGAGATCTCCATAATACCCACTCTATTCTTTAGCTCATTGAATTGAATTGTAGAGAAGTAATGTGCTTGTTAGAAAAGAAAATGCTGGTACTGGCCTTAGGAGATGAGGTATTTTTAGATGTTCTGAGAGGGAGCAGAGACAGGCAGGTATGCACTGTGGAGAGCAAGGCCCTTCCCAGCATGAGCGTTTCCTGCCCATTGTCTCTCTGCACCCTCTTTTTCTCCTATAAAAGCCCTTTCTGCTCCTGAACCCCATAAAATTGTTTCCTGCCACCAACTTTGAGTGGCAAGCAGCATGGGCATTTGATTCTGGCAACACTATGGAAGAAGACAGTGCAGACATACTTTCCTACATCCTTGGCTTCAATCTTTTGAGACTGACATAGCTAATGAGGCTCTAGAACTCGTCAAGGAAATTTCCAGAGACTTCTAAAGCAATCATCCTGCATAAATTCACATAAGCCTCATCTTTCTAAGCATTTGATATCATGGCTTGATCATCTTCATGAGAAGTGGCACATTTCAATTAATTTAGCTCTCAAGTTAGCAATCATTGCACAGGAAGAAATGAAACAATCACCCGTAGTTTGGAGAGCAATTTTCTGGTCATGGAGGAGTCCTGGAGAATGAGACTCAGGTCATGAAGTACCTGTAGGCTCTAAATCCAACAACTGTCCAGGTATCACACCTTCCCCCTAGGGCCTCAGGAGCAATCTGGGTCTATTGGCTTAACTTTCTGGAGTATCCCTATGGATGAACAGGTAAAAGCCCAAAATACAAAAAAGAAAAAAATTATTTACATTTTTGTTTTAATTTATTGAGTATAGATAAAGGATTATTTCCCATTTTTTAAGAGAGAGAGAGAGAGAGAGAGAGAGAGAGAATTTTTTAATTTTTTTTTTTTTTTTTTTTTTTAGTTTTCTGCGGACACAACATCTTTGTTTGTATGTGGTGCTGAGGATCGAACCTGGGCCGCACGCATGCCAGGCAAGCGCGCTACCGCTTGAGCCACATCCCCAGCCCCCATTTTAAACCATCCTTTTATTATCAGACTGTACATGATAAATGATTCATTTTTATAACAAAATATTATTATTATTATTATTATTATTATTATTATACCTGGGGTGCTTAAACACTAAATCACATCCCCAGTCCCTTTTTTTTTTTTTTTTGAGACAGGGCCTCACTAATTTGCTTAGTGCCTTGCTAAATTGCTGAAATTGGCTTTAAACTTGTGATCCTCATGCTTTAGTCTCCCAAACTGCTGGGATTATAGGTGTGTGCCACTGTGCCAAGCTCTTTATTCATTATCAAGGGAATCTCATTGTTATTACTAACAACTAATACATAATGAGTGCCTATGCTGTGCCTGACAATATGTTAAGCATATTGTGTGTATCACTTCATCTAAGATTACAGTTTTGTGAGAAGCTTTTTTTTTTTTTCTTCCTTCTAGAGGATGCATTTAACATGCCAACTCTCTTTCACAAAAATACATTGTTACATTTGTGTTGAACAGCCCCACACGGGATTATTATGTTGGGGATAACACACATACTTCTAACACTCAAAGCTGCTCTCAGGTGCTACAACTAAATGAGATTGCCTTTACAGTTAGGGGGGCAACTACTGAAATCATGTACAAATGGAGAGAACTGTACTCCCTGCATAACAAGAGGCTATTTTGGAGACAGTTGATAAAAACTATACATCCTTTTTATTGTGAAGTCATAAAGTATCAAAATTAAAAGCAAAAATTACAGGGAAAGACTTAACAAAACTATGTCAAAGGACGTGAAAATGGGACTAGAAGCAGGGCAATATGATATGAACACTGGAAGGACAAAGATAGGGAGGACAGTGAGCAGGCACTGAAGATACCAGGGGAGAGGATCTGGTGAAATTTTGATCGTAGACAAGCACCTAGGTAAAGAAATAATGGGATAAGATTTCTAAGCCCCACTATGTGCTGAAGAGTCATCCTCGCCATTGCCACTGTCTCTGTCATCCTCTCCTTCCTCTGCCTCTTTTCCCATCATCCTTGATCAACTCCAGCTGGTCATCCCCCATCTTCATTTTCATTATCCAGTAGGTCCCCCTCCTCAGCAGAGTTATCTGCACCCCCCTCAGACTCCATCTTCATATTAGTTTCCTCTTTCTTCAGGGAGTTGCTGCTCTGTTCCTCTTCCGATTTATCATTCTTCGTCTCTACTGCTTGTTTGCTCTGCTCCTTTTCAACTTTTTCCAGGCTTTCCAGAAGAGAATCCACTTTTTGTTTTATTTGGGTCATCATCTCCTTTCAACTTTCCAGACTTGGAAGAAGATCCCCGCTGTCCTCTCGTAGAATTGAAGCCACTTTTGCCCCTTCGGGTGGTGTTTCCTGATGCGCGCAGGCGTTTACAGGGCACTACCCACCCTAGCAATGGGAGGAGGAGGAGGAACACATGCGAGGTAACTGTACATTCTGTCATAATAATCACATTGAAAGTCATAGTGCAAGTCATAGTCCAGTTCTGCTACTGGCCCGTACATCTCCGCTACAGATCCTATCACACCTGCTTTTCCTCTGTCCACTTTTGGCTCTGCAGCCAGATTAATATCTAAAATCTGGCCAGAAATCCTTCGGCCGTCCTCTCCTGCTACAGCAGCCAGGCGTTCTCTTATTAACATAGTGGATGAAGGCAAAGTCCTTATGGAGAGAGCAACCCACAGTTTTGCCATCCTTGGAGAAGATTGCTTCCACATTGACGTCTTGACCTACAGTGTTGACATTCCCAGTGAATACACAGGAGTTCATGGAGCATGGATCTGTCTTGTTGTTAACGTTGCTAATCATTGTGTTTGATAAGGTTTCTTACAAAGGTGAAAGAATGTAGCTGAAGGTCAAAATAAATACATAAATAGATAGATAGATGATAGATAGATAGATAGATAGATAGATAGATAGATAGATAGATCTCACAGGAGTGGGGATGGGGAGAAGAGATTCGTTCTGAATCTCCTACTCCCAGATTCTATGTGAAGAAGCCGACCACTGCTGCTCAAGGTCAGCAAAGTGGCTGACATCGCTCAGCCTTCCTCTCGTCACAAAATGAGAAGCTAACTTTTATAAGCTTATGCCTGAGATGCATTGTATAACTAACTGGTTATTTCAATAACTATTGTGACAGCAGCCCTTTGGAAGGTCAATTCACTTTCTTTCTTTCTTTCTTTCTTTTTTGTACTGGGGAATGAACTCAGGAACCCTTAACCACTGAGCCACATCCCCAGCTCTTTTATATACTTTATTTAGAGACAGGGTCTCACTGAGTTGCTTAGGGCCTTGCTAAATTGCTGAGGTTGGCTTTTAAATAGGGATCCTCCTTCTTCAGCCTTCCAACTGCTGGGATTTCAGATGTGTTCCACTGTGTCCAGTGTCAATTAACTTTCAAATAAAGACTATATTTTTAAAAGGAGATTTGGAGGATATTTGTGGAAAATTAATAATTGTGGCAAAACCACAGATAAAAATGAGCAGACAAGTTTGTTTCAGTGTAATGGGTGGTGGTGGGAATGTGGGGATGCTGCTCAGTGGCAGAACACTTGCCCAGCAGGTTCAAGGTCCTGGGTTCTATTGCCACTGCCAAACAATCAATGTATTTAGTAGGGAAAGACTGATCTGAATAGAACATAAGATTACAGATTTCTATATTAACACCTATATTCTATATTATCAGTTATAAGAAATAGCAATATGTCTTTGCAAAATACATGTTAGTTTCATTCTTCAAATACTAGTTGGAAAAGTTAAGTAACAATATGTTTAAGAACCTCCAAAACTGGGTGCAGGGCACATGCCTATAATCTCAGCAATTTGGGATGCTGAGGAAGGAGAATTCCAAGTTTCAAGTTTGGGGCCAGTCTTAGCAAATTAGTGAGACCGTAAGTAACTTAGTAAGTAACTTCTCAAAATGAAAAATAAAAAGGGTTGGAGAAGTGGTGCAGTTATTAAGTGCCCCTGGGTTCAATCTGTGGCATCAATCAATCAATCAATAAATCAATAATAAAATGAGCTGAAGATGTAGCTCAGTGTAAAGTGCCCCTGGGTTCAATACCCAGTACTATGATACCGAGAGAGAGAGAGAAAAAGAGAGAGAGAGAGAGAGAGAGAGAGAGAGAGAGAGAGAGAGAGAGAAAGAAAAAACCAAAACCATACGAAATAAGGCGTCCATCAGTGTTGAGTTTAAATTTTACCTTTAAGTCTCTACTTAAGGGAAAAAAAAAGCTAAGATAATACCTTGATTTTTTTTTTTTCTGGTGACACTAGGGATTGAACCCAGGGCCTTGTGCACATAAGGCAAGTACTCTACAAGATAATATCTTTAAATATATTTGAGTATCATCACATACTTCAAAGAGTTTAGCTAAACATATAGAGATGGTAAATTCCAGGGATAATTTTCATTCTTGACTTTTTATTAAAACAATGATACATTTGCAAAAAAAAAAAAAAAAAAAAAAAAAAAAAACCTTAGAATTTGTATTTGAAAGCTATGCATTTTCTTTAAGGGTACTAGAGCATGAACAGAAGTATCCATGCCTGGGAGTCAGAATTCATAACTTGTTATCTGTAAAAATGTAACTCAGCTTTGCATGTTGGTTTACCAGCTGTAAAGTCAGATTAATAATGGATTTAATCTGCAGAGTTGTTTATAAGATAAAAATAAATTTGATTTTTTTTGCCCTAGAGAATTAAATATAATTAATGAGATGACAGTTATATTTGCCTATGCACATTTATAGAAAGTTTGTGCATTTATTTGATGGCTGTATATTTAATTTGGAAATTTTAAATTAGATCTGAGTGGCAAGAGTCCCAATGCTGAAGCATTCTTAGTTTTCTTTTTTTGGTACCAAGGATTAAATCCATGAGTGCTTAACCACTGGACTACACCCCCAAAATTCCCATCCATTCTTTTTTTTTTTTTTTAACTTTGAGATAGTGCCTTCTTAAGTTGCTGAGGGCCTTGCTAAGTTGCTGAGACTGTCCTCAAATTTGAGATCTTCCTGCTTCTGCCTCCCAGTCTCTGGAATTACAGGCATGTGCCACTACATCTGGCTTTCTGAAACATTCTTGAATTGAATATTAAAGTGCACATTTAAAAGTATTTGCCATATTTATCTGTCTCTAAAAGTAATTTGTGATCAGTTTTAGGATTTTCACAAATTTGATATTTTGTCATAATTATCTCAAATGTTTAAATAGAAATTTAAATGTAAACTTGACTTTAGCAACCAACAGAGCTTTCTGTGCCCATCACTCAACTTTGAATTTCATGTGGGATACATAGTTTCTTTTTTTTTTTTTCAGACACGTTTGTCTTTTTATTTCGTTCATTCCCACTCAACTGTATGTTCTATGACAGTCTGATAGAGATGTTACTTGATATTATTTAATACCTACTGAGGTCAGGCAATCCAAGGTCATCATTATGCTAAAATTAAAGTTACTTATGGAAGTTCATAGACACTTCTAGAATTGGTTTTACCTCCTACATGGGAACATAATCAAGAATCCCAGAACATATGACTCAACTCTTCCCATTCATCAACCCCTGTTCACCAGTTGTACAGAAAGAGGGTTCTTTAACAAAGCATTACACATAACACCTCTACTAAACTAAACAAAATTTTTTTGTAGTTAAATGCAGAAAGTCTTTTTTCCCCCCAACCCTTGTTTTTTTTTTAAATATTTATGTTTTAGTTGTAGTTGGACACAATACACTTATTTTATTTATTTATTTATTTTTATGTGGTGCTGAGGATCAAACCCAGGGTCTTGCATATGCTAGGCGAGCACTCTACTGCTGAGCCACAACCCCAGCCCCAATTGGTTTTTTAGTCAGCTCAGGTAGTTATAAAAAAATACCATAGACTGAGTGGCTCAAACAACAAATATTGATTTATCACAGTTTTAGAAATTGGGAAGATATGGATGCCAGCATGATTGGGTTTTTGGTGAGGGCCCTCTTCTTGGCTTGCAAAGGCAGCCTTCTTCTTGTGTGCTCACATAGTGAGAGAGCAAGCTCTCTGGTGTTTCTTTCTATGAAGACACTAACCTCATGGTGGAGGCTCTTCTCATGACCTCATATAAATTTAATTACCTCTTAAAGGCCCCACTTCTAATACTCTCACAGTGGTAGTTAGGGATTTCAAAATATAAATTTTGGAGAGACAGAAACATTCAGTTCATCATATTTGGCTAGGGCTACTATGATCAAGTACCACAAACAGGGTGACTTACATAGCAGAAACTTATTGTGCCACATTTATGGGGGCTGAAAGTCTGACATCAAGGTTTCAGTAGGGCTGGTTCCTGCTGAGGGCTGAAGGAGAGACTATTCCATGCCACTCCCCAGCCTGTGCTGCCTTGCTGGCCACCTTTGGTGTCCCTAGGATTCTGCTGCTATATCACCCTAAGCTCTCCCCTCAACATCACCTGTTGTTCTCCCTCTGTGCATGTCTAGGTCCACATTGTCCCTTTTTATGAGGATGCCAGTCATATTGAATTAGGAGCCCACTCTATTCCATTATCTCCTCATCTTAAATAATTACATCCGTAATAACTATTCCCAAACTCACATTCTCAGATACTGGGGGTTAAGACATCAACTTATGAATTTGTAGAGGACATAATTCAACTCATAACACCCAGTTACACTTCATATTTGTGAAAAAAAAAATAGATGAGGATATGAAACACATTATTTAGCTCTCAAGGGTTTATAGATTATATTATTTTTATAATATTATAAAATATTTGACATTATGAAATATTTAATATAGTATGTGGTCTATATCATGTTCTGTGAGAAGTATTATTAATATTGAAACAAAATTCTAGGGCCCCGGGAATGTAGCTCAGTGATAAAGCATTTGCCTGCCATGTGCGAGGCCCTGGATTTGATCCACAGCAGCAGGAGCAGGAGCAGCAATGACAACGTTTTTTTGAACATTGTGTAAGAAACATTCATTTACAAAAAACAAATTGAGTGCTATGTGTGTTCTTTGAGAATATTGCCAGATAAAATTAGCAATTTTCTCAGTGTTCTGGTATGATGCTTCCAGGTTTAAAATGGTTTCTAAAGTAGCTGTGAAAAAGCATTTAATTTAAAGCAGTTTTCAATACAAAACCTTAATTAAAAGTCACTACTTAATTATTTATGTACCACTCAGGGTTATCAGAGGATTTAGAAAGAACTAGCAAGCAACCTTTTACATATTTGGACCCACTGGCACATAGTAACTCAGTAAATTCAAAATCCTATCATGATTTTACTTTTTTGAGTTTGTATCATTAGCCTTAGGGAAGGCTGTGGCCAGCATGGTCTTTGATAAGACCAAAAGTCAAGAGACAGGGGAAGTATTTTGGAATACTCATTTGAAAGTCTAAAGAAATTTAAAGCTGTCCCCCAGCACCTGACAATGACCATTCTATTTTCTACTGCTATAGATTTGATTTCTATATACACCTGCTATAAATGAAATCATACTTTTGACTTTTTGTGACTGGGTAATTTCACTTAGCATAGTGTTTCCTAGGTTCATCCATGATGTTGCGTGGGTGGCAACATGTGTCATATTTGTTAATCCATTTATTCATGGATGTTTGGTTGGCTGCTACTCCTGGGATATTATGAATTATGCTGCTCTGAACACGGGTATATATAAGTCTTAAAAGTTTTAAAAAACTGCTTTCAATTCTTTTGGATATATGCCCAGAAGTGGAATTGCTAGTATTTTTAGTTTTTTGAGGAATCATCATGTTTTCCCTGGATGTGGCAAACATCACACAAACATCATACAAATATCACACAAAGTTTCTAATTTCTCTAGATCAGTGCCAGTACTTGTTGTTTTCTAGTTGTTTTTTTTTGTTGTTGTTGTTGTTGTTGTTGTTTTGAAAGTAGCCGTCCTTTTGAATGTGAGGCAGTATCTCATTGTGATTTTTATTTCCCTAATGAATAGTGACTGAAAATGTTTTTTTTTTAAATTTTTTAGTTGTCAATGGACCTTTATTTTTAAAATTTATTTATATGTGGTGCTGAGAATTGAACCTAGCACCTCACACATGCTAGGCAAGTCCTCTACCACTGAGCCACAACCTCAGCCATGAGTATTTTTTTTTTTTAATACACTTGTTTAAATAGTAATTTGGGGTGTGTGGTTTTGCAAGGTGCTAGAGATTGAACCCATACTAAGTGCGTACTCTTCTACTCTGCTCAGATTTTGTGTGTGTGTGTGGGACAACTGGGGATTGAATTTAGGGGCACTTTACCACTGAATAATACTGCCAGTCCCTTTTATTTTTTATTTTGAAACAGGGTCGCATTAAGTTGCTGAGGCTGGTCTAGAATTTGTGATTCTCCTGCCTCAGCTTCCAGGGCTGCTGGGATCACAGGTGTGCACCACTGTACTCAGCTTAAAATATAATTTCAAGTGTATTTTTTTAAATGTATAGTTTTGAATGATTATAAGAATAGTTTAGGTCTGGTGTTGTGGCTCAATGGCAAGGCACTGGATTTGATTCTCAGCACCACATATAAATAAAAAGTAAATAAAGGTCCATCAACAACTAAAAAAAATATTTAAAATAAGAATATTCAAAAAATTTTTTTCTTTTAATTAGAAAAAATTTTGAATGTGTGTGAAAAAAGAGATGCCAGGACACCTGGATATATACATGCAGGACACAACCACATGCTACTGAAAGGTGTTGATAAAAGAATCAGAAGACTCATAAAAACTTTGCGATGCTGAGAAAGCATTTTATGTTTGTGTTTTATTCACAAAATAAAACACTGTTTTTTTTCCTTAAACAATGAATTCTCCTCCTCCTCCTCCTCCTCCTCCTCCTCCTCCTCCTCCTCCTCCTCCTTTGGCTGAGTGACTTAGAAAGAATCCATGAATTCAGGATCCGTAATGATCACAAGGCTGGTGAGGAAATCCAACCTCCTAGGCAAACACGGTTTACAACTACAAGGAAACAAATGCAACTCTCTAAAACAAATATTGCTTTCCATAAAACAAAATGTCTTTATGGCCAACAGTACTTAAGAGTTTAACTAATACAAGCAAATGTTAAGTGTAAATATAAAAAACATACAAAAATTGACAAATCAGGAGGAAACTGTTTTTCCCTTTTTGTAATCAGACTAAGATTTAATTTTAGGCCAATAGAGAACATAAATAAAGGCTAGATATTTAGCTTTCTCCAATATCTCTCTCTCTCTCTCTCTCTCTCTCTCTCTCTCTCTCTCTCTCTGTACTAGGAATTGAACCCAATCATGCTTTAACCACTGAGCTGCATCCCCAGCCCATTTTATTTTTTATATTGAGACAGAGTCTCACTAAGTTCTTGAGGCTGCCTTTGAACTTGCCTTCTCCCAGCTCAGCCTCTGGAGCCGTTTCATTTAGGTAAGCATCTGTGAGGCCCAGGCTGCTCAGGTCCTTGGCTACTGCCCTGAAAGGTAGCTGAGCCTCTGGTGAGTTGCCTGAGCTGCCTTGTAGGGTGGGCTCTCTTCTGCGTGTGACTGCCCAAGAAATAGGTTGGAAGGATCATTCAACATAAGGAACATATATATATTTTTTTATACTGGGGATGGAACTCAGGGGCACTCAACCACTGAACCACATCCCCAGCCCTATTTTGCATTTTATTTAGAGACAGGTTCTCCCTGAGTTGCTTAGCATCTCACTTTTTGCTGAGACTGGCTTTGAACTTTCAGTCCTCCTGTTTCAGCCTCCTGTGCCACTGGGATTTACAGATGTGTGTCATCATCCCTGGCTAGCATTTATTTTAAAGATGACAGTTTAGAGGAACATTCAAAGCAGCACCAATCTCCGTATCCAGCTAGTGACTAATCAGGATTTTTCAGCTCTGCTTCATTACTGTTGGATCGAATTTAGGTTTCCTGGGAATTCAAGTAGAATTAACTAGAATCTTTATTCTGTGAGATAAGTCTGGATCTATCACAATAAATTGATATAAAAATGTTTTCCCACCACAATACTTTTATTTTCCTTAATTAAATATCGATCTGTGATACTTTTTCTGACTCTCCTCTCACCCATTTGGTTCAGAGCCAGGTGCCTTTGGCTTCTGTTTCCATGCAAGTTTAGAATATTGTTTCATCTCCCTTTGTCTGGGCTGGCTTCTGTGATTGCTTTCTCCTTCAGTCCCTCACTTCTCTTCTGGAGTAATGACCTGGGTGTGTGTGTGTGTGTGTGTGTGTGTGTGTGTGTGTGTGTGTATGTGTGTCCACTGAAAGATGGTCTATGTAATTCCACTGAAAGATGGTCTATGTAAGAACAAATTCCACTGAAAAATTCCACTGAAAGATGGTCTATGTAACAACAAATTTTAAAAGGGCAAAGCATGAAGCTAAATTTGGTTCACTCTGGATATTAGAATTCTGGAAACCAGCATCACCTCTAACCAGTCCAATCAAGATTGATAAATCATCTTTAGCAATAAGTATTTTACTTTTAAAATTATTTTTTTCAGTATGTTGAAAAGGTAAAGTGAGGCATGAAAATTATTTTGAAGAGTTTGAGCAAACAACAATTTATAAACTTGGCAACTATAAATCAAGTGGATTAGGAGCTCCATTGAAGGCATGTTACAGGATAGACAAAGAAGGAAAGAAAATATTTGGTTATAGTTATGCATTTGTCTTATTTGGTCTATCCTCATGGACACTCCCTACTTATATAATTATAAATTTGTTGGTAACTTTACATTGATTAGCTTAAATTCTGTCTTTTAAAAATTATTTTATCTTACTTTTTGTACTGGGGATTGAACTCAAAGGCACTTAACTACTGATCCACATACCCAGCCCTTGTTATATTTTGTTTAGAAACGGGGTCTCCCTAAGTTGCTAAGAGCCTCACTAAGTTGCTGAGGCTGGCTTTAAACTTGTGATCCTGCCTCAGTCCTGAGTTGCTATGATTACAGGCATGTGCCACCATGCCTGCCTTATTTTTACTTGTGAGACAGGTTCTCACTATGTTTCCCAGGCTGGTCTCAAGCTCCTGGACTTCTGATTTTTCCTCTTCAACTTCCTGACTAGCTGGGACTATAGGTATGCCCCACCGTGCCTGCTTAAATTATTATTTTTTAACATAAGCATTTAATGAGCTCAAATTAAATTTTGCTTATGTTTACAAATCAAGCAAGGTCCTGAAAGAAGCTTAACTGGTTTTCTCTGCTTTTGGATTCTTCAGGCCTGATCTCATTTTCATTTCTGTTTTTGCAATGAGGGGGGGATTAAACCCAGGGCTTTGTACGTGCTAAGCAAGCACTCCCCTACTGCAGTATACCTCCATACCTCAGGGCACATTTTAAAATTTACTTTAAAAGTGCTGACCGGGTGCGGTGGTGCATGTCTGTAATCCCAATGGCTGGGGAGGCTGAGGCAGGAGTTCAAAGCCAGCCTCAACAAAAAGTGAAGTGCTAAGCAACTCAGTGAGATCCTGTCTCTTAATAAAATACAAAACAGGAAAACAGGGTTAGGGATGTGGCTCAATGGTCGAGTGCCCTGAATTCAATCCCTGGTACCCCTTTCCTCCATAAAAAGTGTTTATAAAGGGGAGGGAAAATGAGCGTCTCCAAAACAGACACCCAGAGACCACATTCTTTAGTTGGCTATTGTGTTATACAATTCAAGCTAATTACTAATTGATAATTACTAGTTAAATCCCTATGTTTCCGTTTATAAAAATGAAAATATATAATGAGTTACCTAAACTCCATATTTTTATGGAAAAGGAACCATTGATGTTTTGGAGCCAGTATCCTGCATTACTCTAGAGCTAATTGCTAACTGAGATGTGGACAAAAGTAAGTGGCCCTGGAGCTGTCATTTCATTATGTCAACACCAATTCCTCTTTGTGTCCCTTCAATTACTTAAACTCAATGCCCTTCTTTCTTCTTTATTTTTCCATTGTGAGAATATGTTGGAAAGAAGGGGAAAAGTCTCCTTGACCAAAAATGAGAATCCCATAGGGAACTCTGATATCCAGAGTGGCACACATATTTCACATGAGAGATAGTTGTAGGGCTGTGACTAGCTTCTAGAGTCACCTACACTATGGCTTTGCAAGCTCTCACCAGCTGGAGGCTATTTGTTTTTCTTAGAAGTAGCATATTCATTTAAGAGTTCTTTGTAATTTTCCTGAATGCACACATTTTTAACATATTTTGCAGTTCAGTCTTCAAAGACATCCACTGTTCTCCCTCAGTTACTCACAAATCTTTCACTGTCAGAATCATTTTCAGCATGATTTCAAGAACACTTCCCCACACCTAAAATAATGAAATAATGCACAAATCATAATTGCTTCTGGAGAGTTTGTTAACTTCTAGCTTTTTTTCTATTGTATCCAGAAAATAACATCTTTTTTTAACTCAAATTAAATTTGAAGGTGGGAAATAGGACAAAACTTGGAACTGTAACTAAAACAACTTTAGGCACAAATGTTTGACTTACACAATTATTTTAAACCATAGAGTGGGAAAGACCTTATTAATAGCTTCTGCGAATTTCATTGAGCATTTAAAAAGTATGATTTGTAGAATTAGCAAATCTTTAAATCATTCTACTATTTTTTAGAGTCCCCTGAAAACATATCAACAGGATTCAAGGAGGTCAGGAGGCAATTTCAGAGTATCTCCAAGTCTAGGTCTTATTTATGGAAGTGTAGACTTATAGACGGAAGTCATTATGTTGAAACATCCCTCCGCCCCCGCCATTTTTTCCCCTTGGGTGATGCTGGGGATTGAACCCAGGGCCTCTCACATGCCAGGTAAGTGCCCTACCTACATCCCCAGCCCTGAATTTTCTGACTTTTTAAAAGAAGGAACCAAAGTCATATCAAGGTAAGAATGAAGGGCTAGGGATATAGCTCAGCTGGTAGAGTGCTTGCCTCACATGCACAGGGCCATGGAGTTCAATCCCTAGCACCAAAATAATAATAATAATAATAATAATAATAATAATAATAATAATAATTTGTCTACAGATCTATACTACTAGAAATTCTAAAAATAGGGTTTGTTTTAGAAGAAAGAAATTATATCAGATGGAAACTCTGATTATTTATGAAGTGGAGCACCAGAAATGATAAATAGGTAAAAGTGTCTGTTTTCTGTTGCCATAATTGAATATCTGAGGTTAAGTTATTTATAAAGAATAGAGGTTTATTAGAGTCATGGTTCTGGAGGCTGGGAATTCTAAGAGCTGGCAATGGCATCTGCTTAGCATCTGGCAAGGGCCTTCTTGCTGCAACATAATGTGGTGGAGGCATCACGTGGTAAAACACAGCTAATGTGCCAGCTCAATTCTCTTCCTCTTCTTATGAAGCTACTAATGCCATTCCAAGTTCCTGGGTGACTTCATCCTTCCCTAAATACATCCCAGGAGCCCAACTTAGAAATACCATTAACCAAAGAATTTGAGGATTAAGTTTCCCAAACCTGAACTTTGTGGGGAGACATGCTTAAAACTTAGCACAGATGTTTCTGAAATTATTTAAAATATGCATAGAACTGGGGGAGGGGGACATAGCACAGCGGTAGAGTATGTGCTTAGGATGTACAAGGAATTGGGTTCAATCCCCAGCATCCCCCATAAAAATACACAGAATTGTCTAAAACAAAAATTAACAATATTATATTCTGAAATCTATGTTTTTAGATTTAATACATATGACAACTACTATATGAAAGACTGGGGAGAGAGAAAATGGAAGTATACAATCACAAGGCATTTATATGTTAGATAGTGTATTACAATAGCAGCTCCACCTAGAATGAAAACTTAAGATATTATAAATCCTAAGAATCACTACAAAGATAATTGAAAAAGTAAGAGATATAACTAATGGACAATAGACAAATTAAAACAGAATTTTAAAAAATATTTGATGAATTCCAAATGAAGTTAGGAAAGGAGGGACAGAGGAATAAACACAGCAGTGGGCAAAATAAACTATAAAATTGTAGACTTAAATCCAACTACATGGATAATGGACCAAGCCAGGCAGAGTGCACACTTGTAATCCTAGTGACTGGGAAGGCTGAAGCAGGAGGATCGAAGGTTTGAAGCCAGCCCCAGCAATTTGGCAAGACTGTGAGCATCTAGTGAGACTCTGTCTCAAAATAAAAAAATAAAAAGGGCTGGGGATGTGGCTCAGTGGTTAAGCACCCTTGGGTTTAATCATCCCTGCAATAATAATAATAATAATAATAATAATGGACCAAACATAACATTTAAAAGGCAAAAATTATCTAAATAGATTTTTTTTTTCAGTACTGGGATTCAAACCCAGGGCAAGTGAAGTGCTCCACCACTAAACTACATTTCCAGTTTCATGGATTTTTTTTTCCTTTTTTTTAAAAGCAAGAGTCTGTAATGTACTGTGTACCAGAGCCATATTTTAAGTACAAAGACACAGATATAAGTTGAAAGTAAATGAATAAAAAAGATATGTCATGCAAATAATATGCCTAAAAGGGTAGAGTGCTATGCTAATGTCAGATAAAGTAGAATTCAGAATAAAGATTATTACTGGAGACAGAGAGATATTTCATAATGAAAAACCAGCCAATCATTTGAAAGACATAAGTTTTCATATGTCTAATAATAGTGCTTCCAGATACATGAAACAAAATTGGTTAAATTAAACAGAGAAATGTATAGTTTATAATCATAGCCAGAGATTTTAATACCTCCTTTTCAGTCACTGATATAACTATGCAAATAAAAAAAAACATTAAGGATGCAGAATCTCTGAACAAAGCTATCAAATACCAAGAGCTCATTGATATTTATAGAACACTCCACCCAACAACTGCAGAATACACATTGTTTTCAAGTGCACATGGTACATTCACCAAGACAGACCATATGCTGGGCTATAAAACAAGTCTCAGTAAATTTAAAAGCACTGAAATCATACTGTCCGTGTGTGTTTTCTGACCATAATGGAATTCAACTAGAAAGCAGTGACTATAATATGCTAGAAAAAAGCAAATATCTGGAAATTAAACAAAGTGCTTGTAAATCATCCACGGGCCATTGCCCCTGCTCGTAATGTTCAGAAGTCATTTAGCATGTATGTGCTATGATGTGAAACATGTTTTGATTAGAATAAAAAACTAGAGGCCATATGGGCAAAATGAATAGCTTTTCTAAAATCCATGGGAAAACTTTGAAGTTGGGCCAAAGAGATAAATGATCAAATATTTCATGCGTTGCAGTGCGTTAGTTCTGCCTCAGAATTTTTCAATCTTTTGTTGCAAGTTCATTAAGTTGTGTTCTGCTATGTAGATTCCTATATGCAATTATACATAAAATCCATTCATTTTTTACTCCTTTGCTGCCCTTGGGATCCTCTCTATTATCTATCAGTTTATTTTGAGGTATGTTATAAATAATCATCTCCTAGATTCCATCGTATTTACAAGAGCTGCCTTTTGGTATTGCAAGATGTCTTTTCCTACTGAAAAGAAGGGGAGAAAACCGAGTATATTTTTCTTTCTTTTTTAAAAAATATTTTTAATTAGTTGTTGATGGAGCTTTATTTTACTTATTTATATGTGGTGCTGAGAATCGAACCCAGTGTCTTACATATGATATGCTAGGCAAGTAAGTGCTCTACCACTGGGCCACAACCCCAGCCCCTATTTTTATTTCTTTGCTCAATAAGGAAACAGAAAAGTTGAGAAGAGCCAGTTCCCACATATTTGGGATTGAGTTTATGTCAGCTGCCAGCTATTTCCATGGCTCCATCTGAGTCAGATGGCTACAGGGTGCTGACATGCATCCTTTTACATCAGGTAAAAGCTGCCGAAGGACGCTGTTACCTTGCCTCCAGAGGTGTTTTCTAGCCTCTCTGCCTCTCTAATGTTTCAATATTTAATCAGCTTTTAAAAACAAAATTAAATCTTCCATCTCACTAATCTCTTATGTTGTGCCAATGCCTGGACCTGCGTCTGTTCTAATTGTTTGCTACCCTTAGATCTCTTGGGAGATGTGTTCCAAGGTGGGTTGGCACCTGAAGGTTAGGTTAGTTGTTTTTCAAGCTGAGCATGCATCAGAGCCACCAGGAGGTCTAAATAGAGGACCCCTCCTCTTCTGATTTAGCAGGTCTGGGGTGGATGCTAATAGCGTGCATTTCCAGCAAGCTCCAGGTGGAAGATGATGACGCTGGTCTGGGGACTGCAAGTACAAAGTTACTGGCTTTCCTGGTAAAGGGGAAGGAGAATGCTGAGATAAGGTCTAGATTTATTCAAAGATTTAGTCTGTTGTAGGAAGTTCAGGCTTTTCAAGCCAAGGCATTTCCAACACTTCCATGCTTCTTGAAACTATTTTAGGGTTTCAGAGAGACAGGAATTAGACTAAAGTTAGAAATTATGGAAATTCAATAGCTTTTGAGCTGCCTAACCCAAGGCTTCATTCTATGGCCTTTTATGGGGTGGGCTTGCTTCAAACAGCCTTTTACTGGGGTTAGGAATCATCCAGCCCAGTAGTTCTTAATCTGAAGTCACTGGATGAGCACAGTAGCACCACCTGGGAACTTGTTAGAAAAGCAGACCCTCAGGCCCCACCACTCTCCAGGGGTCCTGAGTCATAGCTCCTGGAACTACTGTCAGCCATCTATAATTACCAAGCCCTCCTGGTGATGGGATGCACATTAAAGTTTGGGAATTGGTGACCTAGCCCAGTGATATTTTACCATCTTAGACCTTCTCTAGGGTGTAGAAGTTAGGCTGAAGAACTCAGCTGGCCAATATTTTGTGGTTAATGCCCACAAATGTGTTGGCTGGGTTGTTATAGAGTCAGGTTACACAACCCCCTAAAGTGTGAAGACAATTTTATAAATAAATTATGGAAACACATTTTATTGGCTCTGTCTCAGAGAATGACACAATCAATAATGTTGCATTTCTTTTTAGTGCACTAATCCAAGCACTCACCAAGAAGCAGAATGTGGTCCAGTGTTGAACTTTAAAAAGAAGGTATAGAAGCATGTAAGGATAAATTTATCATCAAGCCTTCAAGAAGGAATTCTTAATACACATTTGCTCATTTATTCATTCAAACATTCACTGAACACCAACTTCCTGCAGGCTACGTGTTGTGCTAAATGGCAATCAAAAACACAGAGTTGAGCAAACTACAATCCATCTTTTTTGGCTGAGGACATGATGTACTTTAGAAAGTCAGCACAAAAATAGACCTTAGTAACCACTTGTCCCAGCAGTTTTCAAAGTGTGGTCCTGATACAGAGGAATCAGCACTGCCCGGGAACTTGTTAGCAATGCACATCCTTAGACCCTGCTGGACAGACCCTGGGGTGGGGCACAACAATTTTAACCTTTGTTAGGTCACTGGTCTAAGAATCTAATGGAAATAGTTTTGCATACTTCTTTCTATAGTTCACGGTCTGAGTTTAAGGCTAATCTTGTCCAGATCCTCATTGTATAATTAAGTGAAATAAATACGAGTGTTAAGTGATTTGCTAATTACTTAAACAGCAAATTAAAGGGCACACTGGTGGTTCCAAGCTCAAGTCAACTAGTTCTTGAATCCATCTCCCCTGTACTTAGCAGCAAAGGTCAAATGTGGTAAGACATACAAACTGAAGCTACAGTGATCTATGATTTCTTTTTAAAATCTATCTTGCCTCTTTAAAATGTGACTACTCTTTCAGAGAAAGCCAAGATCATTTTCTTTTTGTACTGACTAGTAGAGGAAAAGCCTGTGATCCCAAATTATCTCCGAAGAACAGAAACGTGCTTAGGAGTTATGCTCTGTGCCGGAAGAGAACAGGGCAACCCTCTGGTTCATTAAAAACAATGCTTTCATGATTCATGTGTTCTTGCTGAAAGAGCTAGACATTATTGTTGGTAGATCAACCGTGTTCGCTTAATCATTCACCAGAAAGTAACTAAGCACAGAGAACCACAGAAAGCAAAACAAAGTTGAGTGAAAGAAGGTATTAACAAAATAATACTGCATCCATTTCAAACACAGGCAGAAGGAATCTATGTGGTCAGAATTTTCCTTGAGGGTGGAGACTAGGATTGGCAGGAGGCAGGAGGGAGTTCCATTCGATTTCTTCATTTGCTGATCAAATAGGTGTGTTCTGTTTCCATTCAAGGTGTAGATGTATCTTTCTACATGTATTGTATTAATACTAGGTAAAAACCACATAAAATCTAGGTGTAGAAATTTTTAAATATGTGAAGACCAGCTCTAAAACTTGTTTTTCATGGAAAAAAAATATTTTGCAAGCATCTGTCCCACAAGTAGGAGCCATAGCAGTGCAGGGGTATCTACCAGGAGAGACCTTGAAGTCCACCATTTTTCTAAAGTACAGACAGCAAAGGAAATAATTGCCATTAGCTCAGAGAAGGTGAGGTCAGATCACTGAGGAGCCTGCGATGGGAGGTGTGTTAGTAAGTAGTAATGAGACACACATTGGCTCAAACCATCGACCCTGGGACCAGGAGGGACCTGATGTGTTTTATGATTGTTGGTTTCTTGGCATGAAGATAAAAGATTTTTACTTTCCTCTGCCTCTCCAAAATTTTATAATTTGATAACTGCTGAATTCAGAAATTTCCATGATTTCCTATTTTTAGAGGTTGTAATAACAAATTAATTTTTCATTTCTTTTTTGGGGGGGATCTTAGGGATTGAACCCAGTGATGCTTTATCACTGAGCTACACCCCCAGTTCTCTTTATTTTGTATTTTGAAACACTGTCTTACCAAGTTGCTGAGGATCTTGCTAAGTTGTGTAGGCTGACCTCAAACTTGAGATCCTCTGCCTCACTGGAATTATAGGCTTGTGCCACCATGCCTGGCAAATTTATTTTTCCATTTCTCACTGAAATAATCATTTCAAAATATGCACCAAATGGGAATTAAATGCATTCAAATGTACAAATGAAAATTCAGAGAATGGGATCATGTTATATTTAAATCTTTTGACCCAAATTCCATTCGTTTTAATAACCATGAATGAATAATTTATGTAAAGAATATTTTAAATGGCATTTTAAAAAAGTAATGTTATAAAATATCATATTACAGAACAGAATAATAAAATTATGCCTTATCTATACCAAGAACAATTATTTACACTTAAAAATAATTGTTCTTGGTATAATTGAAGAATAGTTACTGTGTTGATATGGTAAAATGTTACAGAATACTATTAAATAACAGGGTAGAAAACTGGTATAGAGCTTGATGTACTAGTACATTCCTGCAGTTCCAGCTACTAGAGAGGCTAAGGCATGAGAATCAAAAGTTTGAGGCCAGCCTCAGCAACTTAGTGAGGCCCTAAACAATTTAGTGATACCCTGTCTCAACAAATAAAGTTTAAAAAGGGATGTAGATGTAGCTGAGTGGTTAAATGCCCTTGGAGTATAATCCTTGGTACAAAAAACAAACAAACAAACAGAACCCACCCCCCCAACAAACAACCTGGTATAAAAAGGACTTGAATTTTTAAAGAACGAAGCAAAACCATCTTTTTACAAATATAAGAATATTAGAAATGGTCTTCTCTATGGGTGAATACTGTTCAATGTTGTTTCTTCTAAAAGCTCTTTAATGTTTTAAATATATAAGGATTTTTAAAATTATGAAGATATTGGATCTTTTTTAAAGAAATACAAATAAATGTGTAGAAAAAAATCATCTTTTCCTTCCTACCAGTGCCTGAAACATAGTTAAGAAAAACAATTATTCACAATAATTATTAAATTTATGCTTTTTCTATGTGCCTATAAGGTATATTATATATACACATAGTCCTTTTTCTTCCCCTTGACCCTGGGGATCAAACCCAGGGGCTCATGCACTAAGCACACACTTTACCACTGAACTACACCTTACCTAGTTTTTAGCAGAGAAAAAATTCTTTTGGTTAAGTTACATTTTTCCTTTCTTAAAAATTGTTCATTTTTTCCTTGATGATACATTATAAATATCTTTGAGCCTACCTCAGTCTCTGATAAGGATTCATTCTCAGATGTTCTAATTTACCAGTTTTATTACTAACACAATAAACAGTCATCATTGTATTTAGTACACCTGTGGCATGATTTTTCGTTTTTTTTTTTTTTGGTACTGGGAATTGAACCCAGGGGCACATGACCGCTGAGCCACATCTTGAGTCCAAAATTGTTAGTTTTAAAAACACATTTGCTTTAAGTGTAGAACGTTATTAAAATAGGCCATAGGTGTGGGTGTCTAAAGATGGGGCTTCCAGTTCCATCGTTTGCTGACTCTAAGCCTTTGGATACCTGTACAGTCCTGGGCCTCAGCTTGGCTACCATAGAAATAATGGGGCAAAGTCAAATGTGCTGGAAAGCAGGGGCCTTCGAACTTTCTCATGTTCCCCTATATACAACTAAGTGTAAAACATAAAATAAAACTCACACAGTCTACACAGAAATAACTTGCACATAACTTCCAAAATCTTCAAATACATTTGTCAGCATATTTGAGAAGCATACTGAATTTTTGAAGCACACCTGTTGAGTATCCTGACTGGTAATAGACATTTGTCAAATTAGTTGGCCAATTTTATTTTTTAATTAAAAAATTTTACTTTTTCAATCCAAAAAGGCACACTAACACACACTCTGTAATAGGAATACCACTTAATTTCATAACTCCAAGTTTTAGATGGAAAGATAGGTAATGGAGACTTGTCATAGGAACATAAGAACATAAGAGTGGAGATTTTCTTTAAGAACAATACATTCCAGAGTTGTCCCTTTGTTTAGTACCCTGTGCTTTTCATCCCCAGGGCAGTGAACCATAATGGGATAAGTGACTTTAAGTTTCTTTTATTAAACAGAAGTTGGGCCATTGTGAAGTGGGAGACTGGGAAGGAAAAATTTGCATATGAAAGAGGGATGTTATCCAGTAGGTCAATTTTAGGAAAGAACATAAATGTGCATCCAGAGGTATGCTAAGCACCTTAGGGTACCATAGAACTCTTTATTCTGTGACTTCCAGTCATTCTGGCCAAAGTTGTCCTGTCACATTTTTTTGTGTAATAAAAATAACATTTCACACATAGATGATTTAGGTGTGTGGTCAGGTCATAGGGAAAATGCTTTTTCTTCCTGAAGACAAATAGAAAACTAGGAAGCATCTTTTGCTACAGGATGATGAGCTAACAATAAAATTTTTCATATTCTTATCTTGGAGTTACCAATATCTCCTTTTTGTTTTGATTCTTTTTTATATAAAATGTTTGCCTTCTTGGAGACTATTACCTTAACAACATTAGGGCAATATCTTAAAGAGTTTTGTTTTTGTTGTTTTTTTTTTTTTTGTACCAAGGATTGAACCCAGTAGTGCTTAACCACTGAAACACATCCCCAGCCCTTTTTATATTTTATTTAGAGACAGGGTCTCATTGGGTTGTTTTAGAACCTTGCTAAGTTGCTGAGGATGGCTTTAAACTCTCCATCTTCCTGCCTCAACCTCTGGAGCAGCTGGGATTACAGGCATGCACCACTGCAACTGGGAAATATATCTTAGGTTTTTGATGAGTAAGAAAGACTTATGTAATAAAACTGTAAGCTTTCCCAAATGATCAGATGTTTCATATTATTATTGAGAACAGGATAATTGAGAATTAAATCACCCACTTATAAATAAACATAAACAAACATCAATATGCCTATACATCTGTTAGTTCCCCTTTATTTATTTTTTTTTTGGGGTACCAGGGATTGAACTCAGGGACACTCGACCAGTGAGCCACATCCTCAGCCCTATTTTGTATTTTATTAGAGACAGGGTCTCACTGAGTTGCTTAGTGCCTCACTAAATTGCTGAGACTGGCTTTGAACTTGTGATCCTCTTGCCTCAGCCTCCTGAGCTGCTGGGATTACTGGCATGCACCACTAAACCCGGCCAACTTTTTATCTTACTTAGATTTATTCTTATCCATTATTATCTTTTACCTGGGATTACAGGTGTGCGCCTGGCTGTTAGTTCCCCTTTAAATAGGGAAGAAATAGAACTGAGGAAAACATGAGAAGTATGGAACTATATTTTACATGTTTAATAATTATTATTAAGAACTTCATAGTGTTATTGCCAATATAACAATATATTTTGGGCTCATTTCTATTTCACTATGGAGATAACTGGAACGTATTACTTAACGATGATAAAAGGCACACATCAGTTTTTATGGGTGGTAAGAAATGCAATTACTCAATACCATGGACAAAATGGCAGAAATCCACTTGTGTGAGAAGTCGTGTAAAGAAATGAAAGCTCTGAGAATATAAGCGCAGATTTTAAAAAAGCCATTTATTTTAAAAAACTGGTTTGTCAAATCACATACACGAGCAGATACACAACTACCAAAGTGGCCCTGTAATAGACACCAGTGGGGCGTTCACCACACAGTACCTGAAAAATACAGCTAAAAAAGAGGAGTCTGCCGAGTATTGAGTTTCAGATTCCTACTGGACTCCTGGTTGAATGGCTTTAAATTAGCAGACAGTGAGTGAGAGGTAGAGTCCCAAGTGTCCTAGCAATGCCTCAGGGCTCCATTAAAACAAAACAAGAACAGAAACCATTTCCCCTTTGCACAAGGGAAGCCTATCCTATTTTTTTTTTTCCTTTGTGAAAACTGAAGCCAAGTTTCTCTTCCCAAATGCATCAGGTTCTCAATCAAAAAAGTGTGTGTCATAATCCTAGGTATTGTGCTCGTCTGGGGCCTTTAATTTTCTTCACCTTCTGATTCAGATTCTAGGAGAGAAGACAAGAGAAAAGTCAGGTATTTCTGGCCAGGTTCCTTTAAATAAGATCATGAAAAAATTCCTAATCACCATCCCTCCAACCTTGTCATGGACCCAGGCCCGTTTACCGTTACTAGGTAAAACAGATAGCTATGGGGGCTGATAGCAAACTCTTACTCCTTTTTGCCTTCAAGGGAAATGTTGCCTTTCTGAAAAATGCAACCTGAAGAATATAGACTCTTTCATTCTACGGCTCATCTAAAATAAACTTTTTTATTCCCCCCCCCCCCCCCCCCCCCGCATTGGGAATTGAACCCATGGGCACTTGACCATGGAGCCACATCCCCATCCCTATTTTTGTACTTTTTAAAAAAAATTTAGAGACAAGGTCTCATTGAGTTGCTTAGTGCCTCACCATTGCTAAGGCTGGCTTTGAACTTGTGATCCTCTTGCCTCAGCCTCTTGAGCCGCTGGGATTACTGGCATGCACCACCAAACCCGGCCAACTTTTTATCTTACTTAGATTTATTCTTATCCATTATTATCTTTTACCTTGTGTTCACATTTTAAATATTGGTTAACTGGTAAAGGTGCTATAAAAATCCACATAGCTCTATAATGTGTGATAAAGCCAAATATATTTGTTTTCTTTTACATCTGCTGATTATTTCTTCCTCATTGTCTCCTATCAGGATAGATAATTAGTTTCTCTCTTTTTTTTTTTTTCAACTTTGTACCATCTAGATATAGGAAGGAGCACTAAAATATAGGCAAAATGTTTGATATGGGAGACACATCAAAAACTGTGGGCCAGGTGCAGAGGTGTACACCTGTAATCCCAGTACTCAGGAGGCTGGTGTGGGAGGATCAGTTGAGCTTAGGGGCTCAAGGCCAGCCTGGGCAATATAGAGTAAGACTCTATTTCAAAAAGAAAATTAAAAAGAAAAGAATAAGAATTTTAATCTAAGAAAGCAAAGGCTGGGGGGAGCAGTGGAAGAGGTATATAATTTAAATGATAAACTATTTGCCTCATGACTCTCAAAGTTGTTAAACTAAAGAAAGCATACCTTCTTCTGCATTTTGTAACCACTCTACAAATTTCTTCATCTGGTCAAGAAAAACACTTTTGCCTTTGGCAACGTGTGCTTCTTTATACCACTTCAGTATTGCTTCTTCACTGAGAACATCAGCTGCAATTTCAAATCAAAGATTTTAAAGTTACTACATGAATGTCACGTTTTATTTTCATTTTTAAACTTATTTTTGTGCTGTTGGGGATTAAAGCCAGGGCCTTACACATGGTAGGCAAGTGCTTTACTCCTGATCTACATCCTCAGATTGACTTTCATATTTCAAAAGAACCTCAGATCCTATACCTTAGTACAAAGTGATCTCTTAATAAAAGCTCCATCTTAAAAGAAATCCAATCTGAAACTTACCAGAAGATCTAAGCTCATCTCCAAGTAGCATAGTGCCACATGCTAACAGTTAGTTTAGTAATTTCTTTATTGATGATGATGGCATCTTATCAGGCATGATATAACACAAGCATATAGCTGGGTAATGGCATGTGGAAATCTACAGCATTGGTTTGCTGGTAGGAAGTAGGGTTATTATGTAATTTTGCAAATGAATCAGCAGTTCCAGCATTTTAGAATACTCTGTGTCCTGCCAAGTTCAAACATATGTTGATTAAAGAGCAACCTCAAATGATTATTCTTTTAAGGGGATTTTATTTTCTAGGGGAAATTGGCAAAGGGGGGAAAAAAAGTAGATAGGGTGCAATAATGATGCTAATAATTGGACATAAAGATGACCTTCTTGGGTATGCAGTGGGATCAAGACATTTATAACCCAAAGTGCTACACTTAGGCCATCACTAAATCACTCATTTACTTTCATTCAGCACATTATCCTAAATCATACAAGTAATATTATCCTTGTACTGCATTACAAGAAAAACAGAAACACAGTAGATAAATTTCCTACAGGTTTTAAACAAAAAGTGTTAAGCACCTATTACTAAAACTTTAAACTCTACCATGTACCGCCATACTCTCAAGTTACCATTGAGATTATTTAATGTTAAAAAAAAGAAAGGCAAATATGGAAATAACAGCCTAATGGTCTGCCAGGGTTCTGATGGATTGTCGTTTGGGATCTGAATAAGAAATGAGATAGAGGGGCTGGGGATGTGGCTCAAGCGGTAGCGCGCTTGCCTGGCGTGCGTGTGGCCCGGGTTCGATCCTCAGCACCACATACAAAGATGTTGTGTCCTCTGAGAACTGAAAAATAAATATTAAAATTCTCTCTCCTCTCCCTCTCTCCCTCTCTCTTAAAAAAAAAAAAAGAAATGAGATAGAAAATATATAATAAGCATTTATTTCTGTCCCCACTAGCACCAAATCCGTTACAAATGCTTGTAAATTCATGCAATGTTGACAAATTATTATAATGACACATTGCAAGTAAAATATAATTCTGCTTTATGAAAATGATTCAATATTATTTTATTTAAAACAAAACTAACCGTTTCATAAGAAAAAAACAGTAAGGGTTATTTTATTCCTTCCTTGTAAAAAGAAATTGGCTCTTGAAAGAGGCTCGTAAATTGAACTGGAGACTAAATTGACTACAAATGGACATGAATCGGTCTTACAAAACAGGTTTTTTGGTTTACTTTTATCATTAAATGCACTATACATTGGATAAAGGAAGTCTGGATTTATTCATTCATAAGGCTGGAATCCCAAGAGCTATACTCAAGAGGTCCAAGAGAATGACTCTTATCTTCCAGTCTTTCAGCTGTTTACATTTGCTGCTCTCCATTATCTACTCAGAAAGATGACAGAAATTTCCACTAGACATCAAAGGCCAGTTTTCACAGGTGAGGAGCAGGCAGCCCTGGCTTCAGGAAGTGACAGTGACTGTGGAGGACTGCCTTGCAGAGATTTTTCAAACACACTAATTAGGGATTGTAAAGCCCCTTTTATATAATTGGTAAACTATCTTTAGGATGCTTGTGATTTATGCAGCCCTGTTAGGAAGATAATTTTGAGCATATTTTTGAGTTTATAAACCACAATATGCAGTTTTAAGCTATTATTATTAATGTTATAAAACACACAAAAAATAGAATTAAAAGATATGACAAAAATGTGAAGGGAGATTCTATTTTCTCTCCATACCCTAGTGAATTGGGGGTGTAAAAAGAACATTTGGAAAGCTGATTTAGTCTGCTGCTTAGTGATAGTTTTTGTCTGGGGTTTCCTTCTGAAGGTTGAGAGAGCATTCCTGTGTTTTATTGCCCCACAGAGGCTGAAAGAGGCCATGCATTTACTAAAATGCTTGTCAGTGATAGTATGAGAAGAACAGAAAATGATAAGTAAAGCCTATGAAATGCACTGTTCCCATACAATCAGATAAGCAGGGCAAGTTGAGTTCTTAGATATTAAGACCCAATTTAGTAATAAATACTTGCTGGAAGAACAAATTTCTAGTACCAGGGAATTAATAACAAAGAGATCAAAGCAGCACACAGCACAACTTACGAGGCAAATCTGGAACATTAAAAAGTTTAAGAACAAACTTAACATCTATTTAGTGAAAAATCTAATCTAAAAAGAAGTCGTTGAGGAATGAAGAGAAGCATTTTTTTTTTCCTAACAAGGAAAAGTGGGGAGAGGGGCTAATTAGAATTGGGAAACCATTAAGTCGTTTTGTTTTTTTTTGGTGCTGGGGATTGAACCCAGGGCCTTGTGCATGTGAGGCAAGCATTCTATCAACTGAGCTATATCCTCAGCCCCACCCATTAAGTTTTTATTGAGATTTTCCCAAATGTGCCTACCAGCAACATACAACATCAGTGAAAGCACAGTACAAAAGGAGACGTTCTACAATTGCACTGAGTTCCCTCAGATTAGAATATATATTTTTTCATTCCATCTGGCCATCTTCCTCATTATGTCTGCAGCAATTATTTGCACCCCTTGGGTGCTTTCTCTTCTCCTTCTCCAAATGAGCTTCAACCCTAAGTTAGGTTCCCTTCTCTGTCTTCCCACCATTATTGACACCCTCTGTGAGAGGCTTGTTTTTAGCAATTGACATGGGGACTGTAATTCTGTTTTCTTCTATATCCTGAAATTGAGACAGTAGGCAGCTACTTCAGCATTTAACATAAGATCAGAAATTTAGTGTATATTTAATACATGTATAATGGGCAGATACAATAAGTTGATGAGAAAATTTAATCATTTCTCAATTTGTAGAGTTCTAATTTAAAATTTGGGTATTTATAATGATCAAAGAGACCATATTATAAAAGTGGTTCAAAAAGTGCTAAGCTTTAAAAAAAAATGCTAGCTATTTAGGTGTTTAGTCTAAAACTATATTGCTTACAACTTAAGAAATTCAGAATTTTAAAAATTAATGATGTCACTCAATTTCCTCTAATGCTGGGAATATCTGCTAACAAGGCTATTCTTTCCTTTTCTTTCTTACTTTTTAAAAATAGAACCAGAATAAGACACTCCTTTTAGAAAAGTTTGCATGAGGGACAGAATTTAACCTAAGAAATTTCTGCAAATAAGAAAACCCATGAGAGAGATAATAATAGTACCTGAGAAGGCAATTTTATTTATAGACCGATATGCTGAGACTGTGGCATTTACCTTCAGGAGAAAGGAAGGGAGAAATTATTTTAAAAAGTGAATAATGTGATGGTTGAAAACAGCGGATTTACTATTTATTCCCACTGTCTTAGGAATATAAAACTCTAGATTTTAATATAGAAAGTAAACCTTTGTTAAATGACTAATCACCAGTTTCTTTTATAGCTGAAAGGCGTGATTTATAGTTTATTCATTTTTATTCTACTATTTCTATCTTAAAAATCTTTATAATGGCATTGGACGACAATTAGTTATAGGGACATTGTTAATCATATCCCTAAATTTCTGTTATCCTCAAGTTCTGGAAATGTTGGGGGAAGAAGTGTGTGTGTGTGTGTGTGGGGTGTGTGTGTGTGTGTGTGTGTGTGTGTGTGTGAGTGTATGTGTGAGAGAGAGAGAGAAGAAAGTGAAAAAGGAGTAATGGCTTCTGTGACATTTTTGAAAACTTGCTTTAAAACAAAATGCTCCTTAAAGTAGTAAGCTTGTTAAAATGCAAAATCTTGAACTCAACCCTGGACAAACTGAGCCAGAACCCCTGGGGAATCTGCTTTAACAAGCACTCCAGGTATCCATGCTCACTGGAGTTGGAAAAGGAATGCTTTAAAACTCACTGTTCATCCTGCCTGAATTCAGAATGAAGGCATGCAGATTCTCAGAGACAGGTGAAATACATGCCTCCTGCAACACAGGGTTTGTCAGACACAGTGACGTCAAAGTAAACAACTGGTTAAAAAAGACAAGAGAGCTGGGGTGGGGGCTCAGTGGTAGAGTACTTGCCTCGCATGTTGAGGTACTGGGTTCAATTCTCAGTACCACATATAAATAAATGAATAAATTAAAGGTCCATCAACAACTACAAAAATATTTAAAAAAAAAGAGAGACGAGAGAGAGATATGGGAGAGAGTACAAGTGCACGTAAGATATCTAATTGTGTGTGTGTGTGTGTGTGTGTGTGTGTGTGTGTATGGAAAGAAAACAGTAATACTCATTCTTCAGGGATTCCATATTCAGAAAAACATGTAATGACTGGCCATTAATCTTACCAACTAAGGTTATTTAAAAGCCAATTACTTGGTTAATGAATATCCTAAGGAGGAACTTGTACCTCCCTTCCTGATGCCTAGTTCTGGGTTATTTTATAGTATCGGGTCGCTGTCCCTTTTTCATTTAGAACTAAAAAAGAAGAAATAACTCAAAGTAGCGAGTTCCCAGGCAGAACTTGTTGGCAATATGACCTGCAAGTTTGGTTCTGATGGGTCACCTTATATGTAATTTGGTAAACCCTAATCAAGAAGACCTGACTGTGGCCAACTGAAAAGAGATTAGCAGGTATCACGTTCTCCTACTGATATAATTGTTGCTGAATAACCTAGTGGTCTCCAAAAGTAAAATATCACCCAAACACTTGTGAACAAGATGTGTACATTTGAAGAATATAAAAGGCCAATTAAAATTAATTGTGAATGTTAATGTTAATTGTAAAATGTTAATACTTAATATTTTAAGAATAGCTACTAAGCAATAATGTAAAATGTTTATACACCAGATTCCAAAGTTATCATTCAAAATAGACAATTTTAAGACTACATCAAAGGGAAATATTTAGTGTTATTACTTTATATTTTTATTTTTCTGATATTAGCCATCTATGTTTGCAATAAGTTCTTTTTTTGTTTGTTTTTATTTGGCGGTGTATCAGGTATTAAATAGGGGCTCTCAACCACTGAGCCACATCCTCAGTCCTATTTTGTATTTTATTTAGAGAGAGGGTCTCACTGAGCTGCTTAGTGCCTCACTTTTGCTGAAGCTGGCTTTGAACTCACGATCCTCCTGTCTCAGCCTCCCGAGCCGCTGGGATTACAGGCACACGCCCCTGTGCCCAGCTGCAATAACTTCTGATAAGAATCTTATGATGTTTGAAATGTCCCTTAGGTAGTCTCCCCTGCCCCCAATAAAACTATGCAAATGTAGGCCACAGAATAGTCAAGGATCGTTTTTTATATGCTGTAGGTATAGAGCTTGAGATCAGTTAAAACTTTTATAACATTCATTTTTAGTGCCAGTTGTCAAGGCAACCTAATCCTTACAAATACAATGAAAAGACACTAACTATGAAAATCTAAAAATACTCATTTCCTTGGAAAATAGGAGAATGGCTGGGCCAGATAACTAAAATGCCAAGTGAAAAGCTTAATTATTTCAGTAATTTTCAAGTCAGCTTTATGGCACCTAAAAAGGCCTGAACATAATATATATAGCGTTTTGATAATCATTGTTATTAGAGCTAATTGTTACAATTCCAAAGCAGTCTCAATTATCTTATATAATGACATTCTTTCACAACCCCCAAGAAACAACCAGTTCATCCTGTCTCCTCGAAACTTCCACCAGTGAGAAGTACCCAGGAGCCTAATCAGGACTCAGTTCCTGAGGCAATGCACACATGGCCTGTGCCTCCTCTCCACATGATATGGTTGTCTCACTAAAACTTTGACAAACTGCATCTTTGCTGTTCTCCCATTAGCAGAAGCTGTGATCTTCTGTGCCTCCCCCGGCTCTGCCCTTGAAGGGCTTCAATAAATTCAGAAACACAGTTGCGGAACAACATGCATGGATACCTTTGTAAAAGAGGACCACAATCTTTTGGAAGGCTTTCATGAAGTGGATGTTGTCGTAGCAGTATTCCTGAACCTTCTGGAGGAGGATCAGCTCTGACTGGCCTTGGGAGCTGAACACAGCCAGCAGGGGAGCATATTGCTAGGACAGAAGCAGAGGGTAGAACTCGTTACTTGTGTGGGAGGTATGGGGTCAGCATTGCTGGAATCATAACAATAATCCAGAGGTTTGTTTAGAAAACATTCACTGGGGGAATTACCACCCTTGTCTTATATCCAATCAAAAACTTTTATTTTCCCAGTATCTTATTGGATTTCTCTCACTCTACCCATGAAAACACCAAATGTGAGACTCTGCCTGTATTAAAGATAACTGCTGCTGGGGCTGGGGATGGGGCTCAAGCGGTAGCGTGCTCGCCTGGCATGCGTGCCCCAGGTTCAATCCTCAGCACCACATACAAACAAAGATGTTGTGTCTGCCGAAAACTAAAAAATAAATATTAAAAAAAAAAAATCTCTCTCTCTCTAAAAAAAAAATTAAAAAAAAAAATAAAAAAATAAAAGATAATTGCTGGGCCCACTATGTGTCATAGGTATTGTGAAAATGAATTACGTCCTTTTACACTATTTATTGTGTTAGTGACTCTGCCTTAAGAAGAGTGGGATTCTCCTTCCCAGAAATCCCAGAACCTTCATCTGGAAGGCTTTGTTCCTACTATTTCCTTCACCTCAAATGTCTCTACTCAACGCTCTTCTCTAAAGAGCCTTCCCTGAGCTGCACAGTGTACTTCTCTGTTCTCATGAACATGGACAGTCATTTTCTATGACTAATATTCCACCTAGTTTACATTCTGTTGCTGACTTCCCAACTCAAGTGTAAAAACTATACTTAAAGGCAGGATCTAAACCTTCCACTTGCTTTAATATAGTTTAATAGGGAGAAGCCAACAAAAGCAAAAAATCTATGTAACTATGCTAAAAAATACACAAAATATAGTAAGTTGATTTTTTTGACCACTTAGATACTTTCAAATTCTAATGTCAATTCATTGTTTATTTAAACAAAAAAAATTGATCTCTTTTTTCATACAGAACAGATAGAAAACCAATAGTTAGATATATTTCTCTTTAATGTAAAACACTGAATATAATGACTTAATGAATTTTTCTGATATTATTTTTAATAAGAACATACGCTAAGATATTTTATATGTTCTTACATCTGAAACATCTTAGGTAGTGGGATATTTGAAAAGGAAAAAATTAGGAAGTATTTGTTTAGCCTGATTATGGAAAATCACATTTAGAACCCATTTGTTAAACTGTTAAGGAGTTTCAGTTGGTCCAAAACTGAGATAAATTCCTTGCTAAGATTTTTACCTTCAGATGCTTAAGAGCTTGCTCTGCAACAAGTTCTTCCTTCTTGTTCCATTCAACTGCATTCATTATACAGGTCCACAGAAGTCCAATCACTGCTGTTTCTGGAATATCATTCCTCTTCATTTCTTCTTTGACATAAAGCACCACCTACATTTCATGGAAAGAGGATCAGAAAGCAACAGGCAGATGGAAATTTGCCCTCTTAACTGCCTGAGCAGTAAAAGGTTTGACACAGGTAACAAATATTCTGTCCAGTTCTTTCTTTCATGGAATGTATTCTCAGATTACAAGAGGAAGGGAAAACAATGATTAATTCCCAAAGCACAGCATCTGAACCAATTTTGACTTTCTTGGGATTTGACGAAGGCAACAGGGCTGTGAATTTTTGCCTCCTATCGATCAGGGTTAAGCCTCTTGATGAGTGATGTCTTGGGTTTGCATAAGCCTATTCTCTACAACTTATTAATACTTTTGCTTATCTCTCTGCCTCCACCTCAGTGAAGTTAATTTTTTAACAAATCATGAAGTGCAAAGTCAATTTTCTTTATTTGGTACACATCAGTTCAGCCATACTCAACTGGCTATCCCCCCCCCCCCCGGAATTATATATAAATATGTAAATTTATTCTCAACTCTGACAGTATGGACTATAGGTTGGTCTAACAATGTATTGCATATCAAACTTATCGGGAATGCTTTTTCCTTTTGAAATAAAATCACAAATTGAGATTAGGATTTTAGATATGATTAAAAATCCTATCACATCAAGTACACTACTTTGTGAGTATTAGTACAACCTTTTTCTTCTCTTTCTTTTTTAAGTGAAAAGATAGCACTCTCTTTATTTCCATCCAAGATTGCAGAAATATCATCAGTGGGTTGAACAGTAAGAGCAGAAGTGGCCAGGTAATTCCAGTCCCCAAGCTGCCTGGGGAGGGGGCGGGGAGCCCACAAAAAAGGGAGATATCCCTGCATCTAAAAGTGTTACAGTGTTTTTTTGTTTTAACTTTTTTTTCCTTACATGGAAAATTATGACTTTACTGCCATGAGCTAACAATATTCATTTTCTAACACCTCTCCACCTGCTGGAGAGTATCAGTCTGAAATTTTCCACCTCTCAATCACATAAGGAGCTCTGTAGGACTTATAGCATGGTAGAGGGTGGTAGGGATTTGGGAGTGAGTGGGAAAAGGAAGAACTCTTCAACTTCTCCATTATAGAGATACATAGCCATTATGAATGAGTTTAAACAAGAAGTTAGTCCAACTTGTCTTTTTTTCCTTCAAATATAAAGCCTACGGTTTAGGCTAGAGTGCAGTGGTGAGCACTTGCCTACCATGTGTGAGGCCCTGGGTTCAATCCCTGGCACCACTATCTAAATAAATAAACCCTACATATTCATACCCAGTGATGCACAAAATATCACGTATTGATTCCAAACACTAATCAAAAGCTTAACCAGGTTAGAAAATCTAATATAAAACAGAAAAACCATCACATAAAAGGGTATTCAAAGAATGAATAGTTAATCCATTTATCAGATGAAATAGCTTCATAATCACAGTAGCCTGGGAAAATAAGTCATTTAGGTAAACTAAACATTAATTTTATATACCCCCTAAAATGTATTAAAATAGAGGATTCTGAAGCAATACTTTGAACTCATGTAAATAGTAGGGAGGCAAAGCTTGTGGTACATGACCTACATAATTCCTCTCATTTGTATATATATATATTTTTTTTTGACAGTATGGTGTTGGGGATTGAACTAGAGCCTCACATATGTTCATCAAGCACTCTACCATTGAGTGATACCTCCAGACTTTCATTCATTTATTTTGACCATGACAGTGTCTGCCTATGGTGTCTCACCTCCTTGATTGGGCATTCCTGAGACAGTCTCTCTTGGAGCTCTTTCTGCAGTTCTTTCCTGGTGCCCAGGGATTGCTGGACTCGGAGGAAATCTGAAAGCTCCTTCAGACCTGCATCAGTGAAGTATTTAGCAAAATGATCCACACTCTGTCTGTTTACTGGAAAGAGTTCCTGAAAGAAAAGGAAAAGAGACTGTTATACAACAAGCTATTTAAATTTCAATATGCATAAAGGTCAAAATTTCCATTTTAAAATACTGCTTAAGACATTTCTTAAGCCGGGCAAGGTGGTACATCCTTATAATCCCAGTGACTTTGAGAGCTGAGGCAGGAGGATCACCAAAAAAAAAAAAAAAAAAAAAAGGCTGGGGTGTAGCTTTACAGCAGAGAGTCCCTGGGTTTAACCCCAGTGCTCCTTCCCCCATCCTCCCAAAAAACCAGAATAAATCTCTAGTATATTTATTGAGCTAAGTATTTTCTCAAATGTAGCAATTTTATAAAGAGAATGTTAAGCAACCTAGATAAAATAGTTTCATTCATTTGAACTATCAATTCCTTGTTTTATTTTAATTAATGATAGTGTATGTAAATACAGAACCAATTGTAAATACAGAACAAAATTGGCTGAACTAAATGCAATTAAGATAATAACTTTGAATAGTATCTGAATTGTGATAAACAAAGAAAATTATTGAAATTATTAGATATTTACACTGTTTCCTTAACAATTACCAGATAAAAGTCAGTTTTAGTAATGTTGTATATAATCATTGGAGAGAATATTAGAGAAACAACACTGACCATTATCTTAAGGATCTTTATTCTTGTTTTGAGAAAATGCTATTATTCTAAAATACTAGCTTAGGAGCTATGGAGAATTTTGTCATTGTCTACTAATAATGGCGATTCTCAATTAAGTTCACAGCCAGAGCTAATCTAAAGGGTCTCCCACTAACTCTCCAGTTTATTACATAATTATAATGATTTTTTTAAAAAGAGCAATATAACATAGCTGCTCTCATATTTTCTTGCATTTCATTATACCCTACAAAGCTTGGCAGGATCTCAGTAACACTTAGTCATGATCTAATCCTATGTGAATTCCAACACCCAACTACGAAATTAAAGCAATTTTCAAAGCTCTCATGTTATTCAAACTGCTGCAGAGTATTAAAAAAAAAAAAGACCCCAAAACTTTATATTGGTTACATCTATAACCAAAGGCTATGTGACTCCAATATAAGTCTCAGTGGAGAGATGTGCAATAGGTTTTTCCACCCCATATAGAAACATAGCCAGAGGGTTTCTATACCAGTGCTTATTTTTTAATATTCCCCGTATTTTCATCCTATAATTTCCCTTGAGTCAGATGTTTCAAAATGTCAGAACAGAGTTGGTGGGAGCAGCTATCAAACACATATTCATGTTAAAGCAAACATTTCACAAGACTGAAATTTTGTCACTATTATTTCAACTATCACTTAAAAGCTTCCAAATTTAGGGGAGGGAAGTATTTAATTTTATGGAGTTTCAAGATATATTGGCATTTTTCTCATAATCACTGTGTAAAGTAGAATTTTTCCTGCAGGATAAGCTAAGTCTCAAGAAGGTTTAGAAGCTTAACCCAATTTCCACAGCTAGAAATAATATTTAAGGTCAGAGCAGTTGGCACCAAAGTCAATACTTATTCCATTACTTGGTGATAGGACTCAATATTCTTAGGGAGAGTATAACTACAAAATTTGATCTAAAGTCATGTTCACAGCAATATGTTATCATATATAACACCTGTGATTTATTTATGAAGCATATCCAAAGTCATTATAAATGCTACATGATATACTGAAAATTATTATTCAGATTAAACTGAGGTAAAGACAGTCTAAACCACACCATGCCATGCTTTGATTTAGAACATGGTCTATGTTTGTTAAAAACCCTTCCTTTGTACAAATCTCCACCATTTCATCCATAGATTTAGGTCTTCCTGCTTCTGCCCTTGCTCTGGAGCCTAGTCCCAATGCATCAGAGTGACAGCAAGAGGAATCAATCATATTAAGCACACAATTCTTCAGGGAAAATGCCAACAGCTTCCATCTGACTAGGAATAAAAGCCCAAGTCCCTCGGTTACATGGCCTACTGCTTCTCTAAGCTAATCTATACTCTCAGCCTTACCAACCTTCTCCTATTGCTAACCCTAACACTCCATGTTTCAAGGAGTATGCATTTTCTATTCCTTTTTTCCAGAATACTCTTCTTTGAAATATTCCTATAATTCACTTACTCATCTCTTCAAGTCTTTGCACAATGTCACCTTGCCATATTGGCCTCCCTGACTACTGAAAATTGCATCTCAAATTTTGACACCCTTTAGCTTTTCTCTAATTATTTTTCTCCATAGCATTTGTCACCTTTTATTTCAATGTTTTACTTGTTTAGTCTAAATAGGATGTAATCTCTATAAAGGAAGGTCTATTTGTTTGCTTCCTTTCAATATCTCCAGTTCCTTGAACTGTTTTCTAGTATATAGTGACTAAGAGTTAAAGAGAATTTGTTCTATGGATTCATAAAACCATGAAAATGAAATGGATCCTCTAGGTCCTCATTCATGTGTTGAATCAGCAAATGCCAGGCAGGCACAGTTCTAGTGCACTGCCAGCTACTCTGTTCTCAACCAGCTTATGTTGCTGGACATCTGGTAGAAGCCACCACCCATGCTTCTCATTTCCAAAATATGTACAGACGTATAAATCTAGTAAGAACATCTTAATAACATGTATTTTCAAAAAGGATTTTTTTTTCTTTTTTACATGAAGTAACAGTCTTTTTTGACAAGTTGAAATAGACTGTACCTTTGTTTCTAATCACCCACCTACATTTTTCAATAGTATCAAGAGATTCCCCTCCTTGCTTTCTACCTGCAGGGGTGCAGAAGTAACCTATCAGTGGACTGGATTTTCCTAGTCATTGCCAAGCCTGTAAGCGATTTCCTTTGGCCAATAAAAGGTAAGTTTTATGTACTTGAGGGTTCAGTTCAGTCCCTGTGTTGTTGACATGAGGAGAGAATGACCTAGAGGGGAACCTTCAGTCTGGGTTCCAGAATGAAAAGACATATGGAGCCCAGCTGGGCCCAGACAAGATACAGCTAATCCACAAACAACTCAGACTCATGGGTGAGAAATACGCTCCCTCCACATGAACTTCTAGCAACATATTCACTCATCTTTTGATTTTTGCTTCTATTTACAGAGATTTGCCCTAAGTACAGTTGAAAATTGGCTCCATGAAGGAGAGGAACTTTTTAATACTATTCTCTACTGGTTTCACAGTTTCTAGGATGATGTTTAGCACAAAAGCATTACTCAAGAAATATACCCTGAATGAAAACTTATCACTAGCAGAAATGAGTCAGAACCTAAAATCCTTTTCTTCTTTACCATAATACAAAGACTTTAGAGTTAAGGCTACTTTAAGGTAAACATCCGGAATTTTAAGTGATTGAAAGTACAAGGCCTTGTATGTAAAATCATTTTCAGGTTTTCTTGAAGAAAAGAGTTTTAGAATTATCCATTGCATAGGTCCCTTGCACAATGGAAGAAAAAAACAGGAAGGACAAGAGAATATGGCAGGAGTGTCTCAATTTTAAGACTTCACCTCAGAAAGCAATTCTACTTGAAAAAATCTTTGCATCCACACAGCTGTTGCTTTTAGTACAAAGAAATTATAGGGAGCAGATAGAAATTTGAAGGACAAAATCATTTTCTTTGAAAAATTTAAAAGATGGAGAAATAAAATCATAATCAAACAATCATGACTATGGAAACTTCAAATGAACTTGTTTACTTTCTTCAACAGCTCAAGTATTTCCAGAGTTTCCATAAGGTTATTAGAAAAAAAAAAAAAGTCTTAATTCTAATAAAATGTCAACATTGTCAACAAACTTTCAAGTCTTAAAGTCTATATCCCTGATCCTTTAAACTTATCAGGCTGTTATTCACCCTGAAATGATGAAAATAAATTTGCCAGTTATACAGAAATAAAGGAACATAATTCCAATTCAGGTGAGGCCCAGGCATCTGTGTCCTTTGTGCCACTGTGGGCCCAGCCCCAGTCCTGACGGCAGCATTCTGCACACGACCCCTGATGGAAACACTCACAAGCAGCCTCTTGTCTAAGTTGGCTTTTCTCAAGGAAGAGGTAACAGAGTTGGCGTCTTTTTCTGCCATCCAGGCTTTGAAAAGCTTGACAGCAAACGAGGCTGCAATGCCTGTTTAAAAAAAGAAAACAAGAGAATTTCATTCTTTGTATAAGTAAAACCATTTGTGGTGATGCATGATGCAACATTTCTTACTCAGTTTCCTGAAATAAGTAAATAACTAAACGAGTTGATTTGGTACCAAGAAAAAAAAAATGAATTCATCTGCAGACACAGTTCTCTTTTCATTACAATAAACAGAACATTTTCATATGAAAGCAGTTAAAATATTTTTTTCAAAGTTGGACACCCTGATTCCAACCTGGTTTATGTATTTTATTTTTACTTTGGTCAAAATATACTCAAAGGCAGAATTCTCAGGGGTTCTGCATCTACTTCATTCTGTGGTTTCATCAATATATCATGTTAACAATGTAATCTTAATATTTATTTATTTTTCTTTTGCAGTATTAGGGATCGAACCCAAGGCCTTTTGAATGATAGGCAGGTGCTCTATCATCACTAAGCTACACCTCCAGCCCCACAATAGTGATCCTGAGGCAAAAATTAGTTGTCAACAGATGGCAACTAATTTCCTGATTAGGGTTTCCAGTAAAAGAAAACTAATAGGACTAATAAAAGTATAGTTATGAATATGATAGCATCATTTACTTTATATTTCTCTTTAAAAAAAAAAAAGGCATTTAAAAGTATTCTTGAGTAGGGCACATTCTTGTACTCCCAACGGCTACAGGGACTGAGGTGGCAGAATCGCAAGTTCAAAGTCAGCCTCAGCAAAATTGAGGTGCTAAGCAACTCAGAGACACTGTATCTAAATCTAATCAGCTTATGGAAAGATAAATTATCTTGTGTTCAAGAGATGTGCCCTTCTACTGAACCTGAACAAGAAAGCATGTACCAGAATGTACCAGCAGACATCCTACAATGACTAGGGCAACCATCCCTGGAATTGACGCTCTGCCTGGTAATGGGGGATCCATATTGCTGTTCATTCTAAAGTCTGACCTACATTTATGTCATTATATAAGAAATAAATATCCTAATGTAACAACGTGGTGCAGGTCTTCTTGTTACTTGCAGGTAAAAGCATTCAAATGATTTATCATTTATTTATATGGATACCAACTTTTCTTGATTTTATTCACTTGAATCAACAGAGGGACTAAGTAAAAAATTTGGCAATGACAATCAAACATGCATCATGAAATTGTTGAATTTAAAGATAAAAATTTATTAACAGGGATTTTAAACATTATTGGTTCATAAAATCGATATAAAATTTATGTAATTAAATAACATTAGCACAAGGTTGGAATCTGTCTCATAGGTAAAAAAAAAAAAAAAAAAGAAATAAGAATTTCTTAATCCTTTCCTAATTAAGAAGCAAGAGTTTAAAACCTGAAGATGGTGGTGTAAAAGGAAAAACCATGACAAAGTCAGTATTTTCCTTCCATAGCAAACACATTCTCTCCTCTCAACATTTTATTACAAAAAATTTCAAAGCTACAGAAAAGTTGGACAAATTGAACAAAGTATACTCATATCCACACCATCTAGATTCTACAACTATTAATATTCTAGATGTTTCAAAGGAAGTAACAGACATCACTTAGGTTTTTAATGTTAACTAGAAAGGCATTGGTATGATGGCTATGGTAATTTAATTTCATTAATGTTCAAGGTTTAAATTAGACCTCGTTTTTCCATGTAAAATGGCTAATAACTAAATAAGATGTGTGAGGTACCATGAACTCTCTTCAGGAGAACACTTTCAAATGTCCTAACATTAACAACATATTAACAACAATTACAGAATCTAGATAATCTGAATTATCATAAATCTGAGCTACTGTAAGCCAAACATTATAGAGAGTCCTTAAATAATACCATTTGACTCTTGATTTACTTCCCCCCCTCAACTAAAAGAAAACTATAATCCATTTTACTATGGGCATGTCTTTAGGAGAAAAACTTTTTAAATTCTCCAAAGAAACAGATGTTCTCACAAAAGCTCTTTTAATATATTTTTAAGGAAAAATAACTGTGTTTCATGTTGCATTAATTTGCATATCATTATCCTCCTACAAGAAAACAGCCCACATTTGTTTTATTCTATAACCAAATCATTGTGTGCATTCCCATCAAATTTTAATGCCTTAAAATTAAGACAAGCCTCTTTCTGACGGAACAGTCTCAACTTCTTTCTAAAAGTGGTCATTGTCTTTAAGACAATGAATATCTTAAAAATGTGATCAAAATGAACACTTGAGAATGTTTCCCCAGATCTTAGAGAGGAACTGGTTTACAAGAGTGGCCCTATTTGGGGAACATTTAAATGCGATGCGGTATTTTTTGTTGTTTATAACAAATGTTGAGTAGGTGCTATCAGCTGGCATTTTGTGCCTAAGGTCAAAAAGATTAAAAGTCCTACAAAGCACAAAGTGCTGTGGCACAATGAACTACTGTCCCAACCAAGCATGCCAGAAGAGTCTTAGTGGAGAAAAATGGTTTGGACCTGATCAATTTCAGGGTCTCTAGATATTTATTCTTATGCCTAAGAGTTTAGTTTGCTATTAGTCTTTACATGCCTTTGTACAGGTGTATTTTTTTCCTCTAATTTTCTACAATGTACATATGCAACATTTACACACACACATTCTGAGGATAAGCACTTAGGACACTAAAAAGAGGTACTGGTGCTTTTTCTGTTTATAGTTTTTCTTTCCTTTTTACACCCGACAGGTGAGAAGACCTGAGTATAATTACCTTCTTTGACTAAGCTGTCAGTGAACAGACTGGTGAGGATGGTGGCAGGAAGGGTGCCATTGCCCAGCAGGATCCCAGACAGCATCGCCAACTTTGTCTGCTCTGTTTCGGAAAAGGCTTTAAGGAAGAGGAGAAGCTGTGGATCAAACAAAAGAAACCGTGTCTATAAAGCATAGCAGTAAATTAGGAGAGTAGCAACTAGAATGTACATTCATGGTGCACAATAGTATGTCACATGTAGCACAATGCTGCTATACCTTGGCGATACACAAGCTCAGTTATGAATAGATGCTATGGAAAGCAATGCTATTAGACTAGTTCCCTTCCTCTAAGCTCATCCACACACCTCTGTAAATATTCATGAAAAGGAAAAGACATTGGAAGAACAATGTATACAGATAAATAATTTACATTTGGTTACAAACATGAAAAAGGGTAAGTATGCACAATGAACAGAATGTTTTCTGAAATACATTGACTTTCTCATTTTTTCACTTCTTTGGGTCACTGCTTCTTCCACCTGTTATATATATCTATTTTCTTTGGGGAAAGAACTGAATTTTTGTGGGGAAAAAAAAACACCAGAAAAGAAGCCAAGGTGCAAGGTTTGTTTGGTACTTTCTGCAGTACTGGGGATTGAACTCAGTGCTACTCTATCACTGAGTTACAGCCCCAGTGCTTTATAAAAAATCTTGAGGGGGCTGGAGTCATGGTTCAGTGGCAGAGTACTTGCTTAGCACATGTGAGATACTGAGTTCAATCCTCAGCAGCCCATAAAAATAAATGCTTAAAAAAAAAAAAGATTTCTTTAAAAAAAATTTGTTGAGACAGGATCTTGCTAAGATGCCCAGGTGGCTTCAAACCTGTAATTCTCCTGTCTTTGCTTCCAATATCAATGGAATCACAGGCATGAGCTACCATGCCTGGCTCATGTGAAGCATTTCACAGCCAATTTACACTTTTCTGAGCTTACAATATACAACAGTCTTCAAAGCAAAACTGTTGAGGGAGAAAATGGCTAAGTTCTTGATATTCCTTACTACTACCAATGTTAGTGAGGAAGTACTGGAGTTTATCAGGTCAAAGTTCTAAACAGAACTGACATGGGCTGGAAAGAGCAATTTGAGGGGGGCAAGGATATTGAGTCCCAGAAGGGCCCAAGCTCTAATTCTCTTGCCCTAAGAATAGTGAAACTGAATAAAAGTTGACTCTAGAAAGTTTGAATGAAATACAAAAGAGAAGGGATCATAACCCCACATCCCATTTTGAGTTTTAAGAGTAGTCAGCCTGGTGAGAAGCCCTCCTTTTCTCTAATACTTCTCTGCTTTGTGCTTTGAATATGCCCCAACATTTTTTCCATCATCTCATCACTTCTTCAGCACAGCACTGAGATTCTCCAGGGGCAACTATCACTTGCTGATTCTCCAACACTTAGCACCAGTGAAAAGTCACTGGCACCAATATACACCAAGTGCACACGTGCTTAAGACTCACTTCTTCCCTGGCTGACAGAACAACAGTAAATGACTTTCCCCAACAGGTGGAGGATTAGTATATATTGCAGGGAGTTATGTAACTATCCAAATATTAACATTGTGAATAAGGAACAGTTCTAGAGTGAAATCAGTCCATTTGAGTTTCAGTCTATACCCTTTCAATTCTCAACAAACAGAAGTCAACATCTAAGAGCCAGGAGAGACAAAATGAGAATTTCAAAGATTAAAACTCCCAAAACACCAGGAAAGGAGTAGTGGGAAAGAACTAACAAAAATAAGAACTTCCAAATAAATTTAAGCACATTAGTATATTCATTCATTAAAAAATATATTTAATCATAAATCCTTGGAAATAAATAATCAGATTGCTTAACTGTATAGGTCAACATTACAATTATATGTTTTATAACAGTTGGCTTAAAAACAAATACTACAAAAATAGAGTACTTATTATTTTCAGAGCAGCTAGCAGTGTAGTGGACAATTTTCTTTCTCATTTAATTTTTTTTCATATTAAAAATTATCAAAACAATTTAGAAGACTATAAAGATGTGAAAAATACCCTCTAACTCTACTCTTAGAAATAACATAAACAGTTTGATGTATCCTTCCAGATATTTTAAAAAATTTTTTCTTTTTAGTTATACATGACAATAGAGTATTTCAATGCATTTATGTATGTCTACATTCTAATAATCACTCATGTACACACACATAGTTTCTATAGTATGGAAAGGTGAAAACTCCGAGTGAACTAGAAATGTTCCGATGGCTTGATGTATATCTATGCCTCTAACACTGATAGAGTTTGTACTTAGTTTGAGCATCCCCCAAGGACTCAGGTGCTGAAATTTAATTCCCATTGTGAGGTATTAAGAGGGCGGAAACTTAATCCGACTATGGAGTGTAGAGATGGGGTTTAGGGAGGTGATTAGGATTAGCTAAGGTCACTAGGGCAGAGTCCCTGTGATTGAATCCCGGTGGCTTCATAAGATAGGAAGAAACCAAGAGACAGACACACAGACACACAGACACACACACACACACACACACACACACACTCCCCAACTCTTGCCATGTGATCCCCTGCACCATCTGGGAGCCCTGAAAGCAAGACCATCATCACCAACTGGAGTGCCTGCCTACAGACCTCCAGAACCATGAATTGAAATAAACTTTTCCTTACAAATCACCCAATCTGTGTTATTGTCAGCAAGAAATGGACTAATACAAATAGCCACCATCCTTAGCAATTACAGAAATGACATCTAAGGAACAAAAATTTGGCCAAGGTAAAACTGTCACTAAATGGTTGTTCTCTTTTCACTTAATTTATGGTGGATGTTTCCCCTTAATCAATGAATACAGCTATGCCTCAGTCTTTACAAGACTGCAAGGTACTCCAATGTGTAGATAGGCTGAATCTAGACTTCACCAGTGAACTTCTCAAGGTTGTTATGAACATCTTTATACATTTAGCTTTAGATATCCATGCTGGAGAATTCTTATAAATGGAAGGAGACTCATGGATTGTTATTTTTTCACATGATTTTACCAACAAAACTTCCTCAATATTACCCATGGGACAACTTTGAACAGGGGTAGAGTAAATAGAAAAGAAATAAATGTTATGGTAACTTTTTTTTACATGTGGTTACTTTGTTCAGGCAGATATATAAACTTTGAAACAATGACCCAGCAACATACAAAGCAAAAATTTAATACATTGAGTGCTGAATGTAAATATAAAGGAATTACAAATTAGAAGAGGAAACATGTTGCAATTATTAAAAACCTCAACTTTTCAAAAAAAGTGCTACTGTTGATTTGGCATCTTACTAGAAGCCAATGACTATTTTAATCACCTTATATTATCTCATTTATTCCCACAACACAGGTATAAGGAATATCCTCATATTATAGCCATTCAATGAAGAGAAAAAGCACTGACTTTATACCTATAAAAAAGATGTGATTTTACCCCCTTTGCTGCACTGCATTTTCAAAAATTAAAGAATTTTACTGAGTGTTAGTAGCTGTTGCTACCCTCTTACACAGGCCTTAAGCAATTAATCACCTTATCTTGAGTCTTGCCTTGATAAATAGTCATGTACTACATAACATTCTGCTCAATAATGGACTGCAAATAAGATGGTGGAGATTATAACAGCCTAAGTATGTAGTAAGCTGTACCACCTGGTTTAATGAAAGTACATTTTATGATGTTTGCATAACACAAAATCAGCTATGATACATTTCTCAGAATAGATCCACTTGGTTAAGTAACAAATGATTGCATTTATTTTTCTTGTGCATCATTTAAAGCTTTGTGACATAAGAAATCACAATCTGTAAAACTATTTGTATTGAACAAAGCACAGTGTTCTAAATATCAATCAAGAAAGCCTAGGATAATCACATACTGCTTCCTCTAGCTATAAGCCAATGATCTGTCATACTGAATCATTTATTCAGCAAGTGTTTGTTAAAACTCATCATACCCACAGCACTTTAGGGCTACCATGGTGTGTTTAAATTTTTTGTTCTTCTCCATTCCATCACTTTAAATAGGTAGGCATTATATTGGATTTGTTACCTTTTTCATTTCATCTTCAAATGCCTTTTCCAAATACTTATATCTCCTGATGAGTTTATTGAAGACCTGCACATAAAACAGAACCATTAAATAGTAAACAATTTTTAAAAAAAGTGTAGAAACTCACCAAAACTACCCCATAGACTAATCATCATCATCAAATAATAGTGGTTAAACATGCTCATGCGTGATATGATAACTACAAATGCATTATAATGACCTAAGGGAAAAGAGGATCAAAATGCACATGCAGGATAAAATAGATCTACTCAAGAGCAGAACAGGTAGAGAAACCAAAATTAATGTTGATGAAAATGAAATGAATGTTGTGTGTGTGTGTATTGCTGGGGATTGAACCCAGGGCCTTGTACATGTGAATCAAGCACTCTATCAACTGAGCTATATTCCTAGCCCATGAGTAGAGGTTTTCACCTTTGGGAGGCAGTGATTGAGAAGAGCTGAAAGAAGGGGTCAGAGGTACCAACCCTTAGATAATGACATGCTGAGGGGGAAAACAGAGCCCAGGGCAGATAACTCTCCAGATGGACAACAAAACATGTTTATAGACAAGCAAAAAAAAAAAAAAAAAAAAAGTTATAATTTACTGGCAGTAAAGGATTATTGGTTCTTACAATCCAGTTAGAATTCTGAAACAGGGTTTGCTACTATATCAGTCAGATTCTAAACTGTTTTATCAGTGGAAATGTTTTTATTTAAGGAGGGATAATTTTTAAAAACTGTGGAAATGTTTTCAGAATCTATTTCCTTTCTCTTATACCTGCATGGCCTACTCTTACAACTTCTGCTGCAGTTATTAATATAGTTAAGATGGAGTTCAAGAGTGAAAATTATGGTTGTCCTTTATGGGGTAAAGACTAGTGACCCCACAGGGAATTGATGATATCAGTAAGAAAAAAAAGAAATAAATTGTATCAAAGCCCTACAAAATTTGATTTCCAACTTCTAGTAGTGCTCACATATTTCTTAACATGATTATTAATATGAAAAATAATTTCCTTTAAGAATGATACTCTATATTTGCATAGGTAAATGTCTACACAAAAAAGCAAAATTTATCATTAAAAACAAAACCAAACAAAAAAGCATTCTCCAATGAGTTAACAGCTTAAAAGACTAGGCTCCATTCAGATATTCCCCTCCATTTAACTTCTCTCTGACCAGTCTGGTCAATCTGTAAATACATAATAATTTAAAAACTCAAATGACAAGTGAAAGGGTGTTTCTTCAAACATCCATACTCCACATGCAAAATAAAATCATTAGCAAAAAGAAACCATCTTCTGTATACATAATGAAGAGACTAAACTTATTGTCTTTTTATGTTTTGGGGAATGGCTATACTAAATTTTCTTCTAGGCTTTATCTTTCCATTCATCAGACTCAAAATAATGAATAATGCAACTTTTATTTGCATTAATTTGAACCTGAAAAAATTCTATGGAGAAGGTAAGAGCCATTTATCATGACTTGGTAGAGCTGAAAACAACTACTAAGTATCAGAGAAGAAATACGCACTTAGAGACTGTGATCCATTGTGAACTGCCATTATTCAGATGAGTGGGACATTTAGAAGAACCAGCTTTTGAACTGAGTATATTTACTTCAGGATACACCTTCTCAAGACATTTACAATCATTACACAGCAGAATAACAGACTTTTAGAGGACAGATTGGAGTCTGACCCATTCAATCCTGTCTGTTCAATTCTTTGCTCTATTTAAAAAATATTTCCTTTGTTTTTATTGGTTGTACATTTTTAAAATATAAAAAGTGAAAATATATCTTTGCTAAAATAGTGGTGGTTAAAATAATTTCACAAAATTTAAATTATTAATGGCCACATATCCCAAATCACTTGGCTAAGCATGCCTTTTCCACTTTAATAACTGGAGTAAAGGCATACTCTCTAACATCTTAAGTTTGACCACTTAGCCACGGTTAATTCCCATGGCTTTTTCCATCTTGTATACTGAAATTGTATAACTAGAGGACTTGTTGCCCTGGGACTTGTCCTAAGAGCTTAGCTGGAATCAACAACTGCCTTTTAAGAAGGATCAGTAATAGAATCCAAAAATAAGTATGCCAGCCCTAAGCTAGACAGAGGTAATGCACATACATTTAGCTTTATAAGGTAATATCTAATAGGTTGGTCCTTTTTATAGCCCTGCCACTTCCTGACCTTACTAGAACTAATGATTTCTTAATTTTTTACCAAGCTAATGCATGCAAAATGATATCTCATGGTTTTAATGAAAATGTCTATGTACCAATGAGTTCGGACATGCTTTCATATATTTTAGGGAAATTGTGATTCCTTTCCTTTGAAATATCAGTATGTATCTTTTCCTAATTGGTTACTTATCTTTTCTTTCTGATTTGCAGTTCTTAATCCAGATATGAATCTTTTATTGGTTTTATGCACTATAAATATCTTCTTACCTCTTTCTAATGGCTACATAGTATTTTATTAATGTGAATTACCAAATTTTATTTGCATAGTCCCCTGTTGACTTTTATGTTGTTTTCATCCTTTGATTTTACAATAAGCAATTCTATGTGACCATCACCAAGTCATTTCACACAGTGCAAGCAGAGTTGCAAGACAAAGAATCAGAAGTGAAACTGCTGGGTCAGAGGAAATATGAAGTTTTAGTTTTGTAAGATAGTGCAAAATGGTTTTCCCCAAAGATAGGACCAATTTTCATTCCCATCAGCAATGGCTGTGGGCATCTGGTTTGCCATGTCTCTTAAAGGTGAAAGGTAAACAAAATGGTATCTTATTGTACTTTTACTGCCTATTGTGTTATGATGAATGCAATTGGGTATTATTTCATGTTTAAAAGTTATCTAGCATCCCTATTTTGAAAAGTGGGCTATAGAGTTTTGTTTTCCTCAATGCTGTTCAAATGTTTCTCTTCTAACACAATGACAACCTTTCAAGGCTAGGTTCTACCTGAGCATAGTTTCGGATGGTTTCATGATCTTCATTTGCTGAAAACACACAGTGGTTGGTCATCTTAGTCTTGTCACCATCATCTATGCGTGTTCCTCCAGGGGCTGAAAAGAGAAAAGCAACTACAGTCAGGACAAGAGCACCCACAGAACATATCAATTCCTGCATATCAAGGAAAACAATGAAAGGAGATATAAAATGTGAGGCACATAAAATTTCATAGATAATGTGCATGTGTAAATATATATATGTTACTAGAAATTTATGTTTCCAATATAATACAAATCAGTTGTTTCATTTCATATGCCAACCATTGTATATAACATTGTTCATATCCATGCCTTTACTAGAGCCTATTGCTAAAAATCTGGTTCTTTCCAAAGTATATCTTTAACCATGGAAGTTAAGGAATAATCTTTATTCAGTGATTTTGATTTTAGCATTCTCAGTGCAACTCCTGATATTTTCCACATTAGGACTCAGTTCTCTTTCCAGGCTTGACAATATTTTTCTGGATTCTAGTTCACCCAAGCATGGGACTGACCAGATCTGACTCTTACAGATCTTGTTGGCTTCCACTTGGGTAGTTCTTAAACTTTTCCCTACTCCACTAATCCAGTCATCCATGCCTGGTTGAACAGAATGATGCCCTGCCATATCTTTTTTCCCTGGTATACTAAATGCACTCGAACAAAAGAATGCCTTTCTTTTCTATAATTCAACTTTCCATATTCACAGGTTCTTACTCTAACTTTTAATGATGGCCATTACAAGCATTGATTGGTCAGGACAGAATGAGAACATTAGATATTTTTGTTTTCTGATTCTTCTTCCTGGTAGAGTAGGCAGTATAAATCAGCCAAGTTAGAATGATATCTTTCATATACTTGATAAGAATTTGTAGATATGGACTCTATCAGCTACTGTGATAGGCACCAACAATGTCTGATCAAAGCTGAAAGATCAATGTTGTTTACTCATCAGCCACTCCTTTTGTGTATTTTACTGCATATCTGCCTTGATTTAACTTGTGATTTCAGATCTTTGGATGAAAAAGGCCACACATAGTGACATTTTTTAGAAAACATAGGCAAATAAAAATTCAATAGAGTTACTTTCTTTTGCTTATTGCCTCCTTCATGTGCTTCTGACTCGAGCAAATAGTCTTATAAGAAAATTAGTTTTAGAAGAGTCAGTTCCTTCAGAAGTCCATTTTCACTCAATTAATTTATATACAATATTTAATTAGCTCTTTTTAATGAACACAACCACCTGGAATAAAATTTTATTAAGATGATAATCTTCAAAACACTCTGGACTAATTATTCCTGATAAAAGTTATATAGCTGAAAAGTTTGACTTTAAAAACAATTGTCTTAAAAAGTAAAAGTTTTAAATTCATTATATTTCTTTTCAACTTTTTTTGTAGTTATAGATGAACTGCATCCTTTTATTTTATTTGTTTATTTTTATGTTGTGCTGAGGATGGAACCAATCCTCACATGTGAGGCAAGTGCTCTGCTACTGAGCTACAGGCCCAGCCCCAAAATTCATTATTTAACACAATACTTGTTACACATTAATAATATTGCCACAACATGCATTTAAATTTTTTTTCCTGATGTTGGAATCAGGTATTAAATTATCATTTCTGAAGTTTTTTGAGGTCCTGCTATTTTTCTCAACATAGAAGTAAAAGAAGACTATATCTTGTAGCTATTAAGGCAAGGGTAAAACTGAAAGAACAATATTGTTCAAGAATAATAGAAGATAAATTTTTTTGTGAGTGTGAAGAAAATTCCTATATATGTGATAATTAAACGAGGTATTTATATTAAAAGCATGCAGATGGCTGACTTCATTAATCATACCATAAATCTGGATTTAGTAGGCATGTGGGATTGTACAGGCTGTGCTAAGTAAGTGGAACCAAACATTTTCCCCCAACCTCCTTCATGGATGTATGAACATAGGCCAAAGAAGTGAAACCTGGACTTCAGAGATTAATCTGCTGCTTGTGGCAAACAAACTTTGAAATAATTAATGCAAAGTATACAGATAACTTAATGTAAGGAGCGTGGTTAACTAGAAGCAGAAATTATGTAACTACTGATATTCATAGAGGTTGGAGGGTCCAGGTAGTCTCAAGAAAGAAAATAAAATCAGCTGGGCACAGTGGTGCATGTGTATAATCCCAGTGACTCAGAAGGTTGGTGCGGGAGGACAAGTTCGAGGCCAGCCTCAGCAACTTAGCAAGGCCCTGTCTCAAAAAAGGAAAAAAAAAAAAAGGGGGTGGGGTGTGGGGGTGGGGCTGGGAATGAATCTCAGTGGCAAAGCACCTCTGAGTTCAATTCCCAGAACCAATAAATAAATAAATAAAAATAAAAACAACAACAACAAAAAGCAAATCTCAAAAATGACAGAAAGATCAACAATGCAGCCTGGAGGTCACTCAGAGCTGAAAACACTACATATAGCTTTTTATACCCTGACTTGGATTATCTACAGTGGCAATGAGCAATCTGCATAAACAACAAAAACAAAATCTCTATGATTGATTAATGCAATCATGTGGAACTTTGGTAAAAACCTGCTGAAGATTATTTTTGCATGGAGTTACCAGTGTATTCATAAAATATTTCATAATAAATGCAATAACTACAGCCAATAATCATATTAGAAAATCTTTGATTTTGCTAACAATTACAAATTGTGAAATATTTGTCATTTAACTGATTGATGACGATCTAAAAAGGCTGACAAATCTCAGTTATCTAACACTGTTGAAAATGCATATAAGTAAGTATTTATGATTTTTGACAAAATATTAACTAGAGCATTCATTTTGATGGCTAATTTTCTCTCACATAGGGAAATACAAATAGATACAGATATTTCCACCCTTTGATCCATTAATCCTTTGCTATGTAAATAAAGATATAATTACATAATAGCACAAAGATGTGTACACAGACACTGATACCATTGTTGTTTACAATGTTGAAAACTGTAAACAATATTCTTTAATATCAGTTTGGCTTTTAACACTCATGGGTGTGAAAGGCAATAATATATTGCTGAGTAAATGTAAATTCCCATGTATACCCTCACATTCTGAGTATCACTGCATTCTCAAAAGTTTATGAGGTAAAGAGATTCTAGAAGAAAATTAAGCAAAATATAAACAATGATCATTTTGGGGTATTGGCAGTGGAACACAATGTATACAGTTTTATACTTGAATTTGAATTATCTAAAGTGATAATGAGCAATCTATGTAAACAGTAAGAACAATAAAACTGATTTAGTATATGTTGAAAATCAGCAGTGCAGGATAATAAGGGCCTGGTAATAAATGAGACCAAGCACCAAAACAAGTATTTGTAATAAGAACTTAGAATAGGCTCCACCTCAAAGTGGGGGAATTGACACACCTTGTCTTGAAGTCAAAGCAAGTTGGCTTTCTCAGTGAGAGGCCCCAGATGGCATTTAGGGCAGGGCAATATTTCATTGTGTTGAAATATCTTTGTATAGCAGAATCGGAAGCATATCTGTCCCAACCCCGACTCTTTAATCAAAATACTTCCATACATTTGCAAATGTCCCCTAAATAATTGAAAACTGACCACAGGTAGTAACTTATGACTACTATACAAACTAATTACAACAACCAAGACCTAAGAATGACCTTGACAGGAAAACAAACAAACAAACAAACAAACAAAAAAAAAACAAGTGGTTAGGATACCTAAGTAAGCTTTTTGGTCAGCTGTGTAACACAGGATACAAATAGTATCCTGAAGCCTTTCCCTCAATTGCTCTGTTAGAAACAGCTTTTAGTGTGTGTGAGTGCCTTTTTTTTTTTTTTAAACACCAGTCTTTAACAATTTTCAATGTTCTATCTTTAATCCTAGTTATGTAGAGTATTCACAATTAAAAGGAAAATTAGGTAAGCTTAAGGCAGTCATGACTGTGCACAGCTATAATCCTCCCTACTCTGGAGGCTAAGGAAGGAAGGTTATAAGTTCAAGACCAGGTTGGGCAATTTCAGACCCTGTCTGAAAATAAATAAGGGCTGGGAATGTAGCCCAGTTGTAGAGCACTTGCCTTAAACATGTGCAAGGCCCTGGCTTCAATCCCCAGTACTGCAAAACAATAAAAAGAAACTAGGCTTAAACTGTATTTCTTGGATATTTTATTACTTATGGATGAAATGGCATTAATTAAACCTTGAAAAATTGTTTTTAAATTTGTTGACAGTTAACACTTCAATGTACTAAATAAAGGGATGATGTTCAAAAGAAAAGCTGCCATATGATAAACATGTGGTCTCATAAGTATACAAGAAGGATCCAGATGATATACACAAAACTACACTCTTCTGTAGAAATTATCCTTCAGGGCCTCTACATAAATATTGAAGGATTAGGGACACATGGGACAGTTGGCTTTTAGTGAAAGAAAAGTAGCTGACAGTTGTAATGTCAAGAGAAAAATTTCAGTTCTATGCATTTATTAGCGAGTTATCATTTCAAACCCACATTAATATCATTCCAAATTGTCATTTAGGTAAAAAACTGTAGACTCTTATTTGCATTTTAAAAATGAATTCTAATAAATGCAAGCTTATAGGATTTTACAAAGAAATATTAAAATAGAATTAATATATATATACATATATTATAAAAAGATGCTATAACACATGGCTTACCAAGCATACTGCCTGCCACCAGGATATCAAAGAGTGTGTCTGCATAGCGACGATAATCTAATCTTGAGCCAGTTGAGTCCAGAAATTTGGCTACAGCTTCAAGGTCATCACCAGCTTCATTAAGCCCCTGGACAAGTGTATCCCTGAAGACCGTGGGTTCGAATTTCTCTTTTTCATCTAAAATTGAAAATCCATAAAATTATTCCCTTACATATACACATTATATTCCCCAAGGTGTTTTACACATATTCTCTTTGTCCATTATTCTTTATTTAGTTTGATTATTTAGAAATTAAAGGGCAATTTAAGTTTTTCTATTAGAATCCCATGTTCTTAAACCCCTTGTTTAAACATTTACTCAAGCAAATAATGCATTTCTGTTCAAAGGGGCCACAAGAATATTTCAATTATCTAATACATAATAAAATTAATGATTGTTCATTTGTCATTTGTAGGCTAAACCGATAAAATCTATTAACTTTAATCAGAGGAAAAAAATAAAGAGTGTAACAACTGCAACTTAAATTGCTGTTTCACCTTAGACCAAGAAAGAAAATGATCCAGAGAAACACCAAAGAATTTATAAGAATAAAAATAAAAAGCAAAGATTGAGAAGGAAGAAATGAATAGGAATATCTCCTTTATAAGATAAATTACTCTAGAATACTTAATTTTTCAATAAATGTTATAAGCTATAGATGTATAATACTGCCTCAGAGCAGAGGGTTTAAACTTTTTGGTCTCTTCACCCCTTGATAGTCTTAAACAGCACTGAGAATTAAAAAGAGCTTTCTGTTCATGGAGGTTATATATGTGGATACTTATTTTACTAGAAAACAAGAATGGTATTGTTTTACACTCTTGCAAATCCTTTTAACACCTGATTAATAGTAAATGGACGCATGCTTACACCCACTGAGTTCAATCTACTACAACATTACATACTGTATAGACTGTATAAACTCTACTGCAAACTCAGAGAACATCAAAAGAGTTTAATATCTCAGTATTGTAATTAACAGTTCTGATTTGTAGATCCTCTGAAAGGACTTTAGAAGATTTAAAGGAATATAGATATTGTATAGTTTTTTTATTCTGAGCAAACATTGAGGAGAAGAAAAATCTAAAACAACCACAAAGGCTTTTATTTACAGGCATAAATGAACTGCTGCAGGGAACGAGGTGGGTGAGCACAGAGAATCTGTCAGGAAGGGAAAGAATTGGCAGGAGTTTTGGTCTAGACACTAAAGATACTTCTTGTGGAAGGTGGATTTTAAGTCAGATGGAGGAGGAGACTAACTAGAGATGGAAGGGGAGGGAAGAATACTATAAAAATTTACAAGTAAAAATGAGTTCTTAGAAATAAAAAAAATAACCAAAAAGTGAAAAATTCAATGGAAGAATTGAAAGAGAAAGCTTAGAATATCTGTCAGAAAACTGGGGAATGATATTGGCTAAATTATATTGATATATTGTGTGCATGCATGAATATATAATGATGAATCTCACCATTATGTACAATTATAATGTAACAATAAAATATGGGGGGAAAAAACAACATATATATAACAGAGGCCTAGAAAATAGAAGAGAAAAATGTTAAGAGCAGATCAGTCAAATATTCACATAAGTATGGTGAAAAGATAGAATAAAAAAAACTGTAAAGGAAGTTATTTTAAGAAAGCATCACAGAGATTGAAAGGGGATCCTTTCATTATCACGAATTTACAGAATACTGGGAACAGAGCAACCATCAGGAGATTCTGGGGAAAACAAAACAACAACAAGCCACGCAGAAAGCAATAAGAAATAGAGTGACAAGAACTACTCAACAATTCATGACATATCAGAAAGCAGAAGAAACTTGTTCAAAAGTCTGAAGAAAAAGAGCTTCCAACCTAGAATTGTAGTGTTTAGCTACTAATCAAGAGTGAGAGCAAAGTAAATGTATAGTGAAACATTCAAGCTTCCAAAATAGAGAACGACTAGGGAATAAGTTGTGAAAAACAAATAGTACTGTTGAGGATAATGGTGAAAGGACATTTCAAACACATCAAGCCAACAGCTCCACAGCTGACCTTGAGTTTATCAATGTGATATGACATACAAATCCCTCCACTAGCCTCTCATTGTTAGAATACTGAAGTGTCTTGTAAGAAGAGATTTACACAACAGGAAAGGTGAAGACTGCCTAGTTTTCATTTGTTTTTCTTTTACAGTGTAGGGGGGTGGAATCCAGGAATTGACACATGCTCTGTATATGATATACCACTGAGCTACACTCCCAGCTAAAGGCTGACTACTTTTAATTATTTAATTCAGAAAAAAAATATGTTAAAAAATAATCAAATAACAATTGAGCTGTGAACAGCATGCACAAAGTCATAATACTATGAATCCTAAACACAAGTCTAACTGAAATTATGATAAAGAGGTATGAGCTGGGTGTGGACAGTGAGAAAGCAGAATCCTCAAATTCTTTAGTAGGAAGTGCATATTTAACACCTCCAACAGAAAAATCAAGAAATAGCTATAAAGAATGCTGTTTGACTACTTGAATGTAAATATCAAAAGTAGCAGTTAAAAAGGTTCAAAGAGTTCCCCTGGGGAAGAAGAGCAGGCCCTGCTGTTGTTAGAACTTGTCTTGCAGAACCGTTTGACTATTTAAATGATGTGCTTGCATAATTTTAATAAAATTAAAACTACATGTAAAAACCACACTGTCTGGTTTGCATAGACTGACTACTATGTGTAACAGAAGGATGGGTTATCAGTGGTTAACAAAACTTACATCAGCATTAGAGCCAGAGAAGAATGGCATTCGCAGTACCAGTCGGAGCCACAGGGTGTGAGATGCCATAAAGACATACACGAACAGAAGAATATTCATCACACATGAGATAAAAAGTCCTTTTGATGCCATAAGCAAAACATCATGCAGCCAAGAACACAAATGTTGACAGCAGAAAAAAATAAAATAAAATTGGGTTCCTGTGTTGGACAGTGGAGATACATAAGAGGTCTGGAGAAACATTTTTTTTTTTAAAAATATTTATTGTTTAGTTGTAGTTGGACACAATACCTTTATTTTATTTATTTATTTTTATGTGGTGCTGAGGATCAAACCCAGGGCCTCACACGTACTAGGCGAGTGCTCTGATGCTGAGCCTCTAGAAAAACACATTATGTAGAACTGGAAGAGAGGAAAACTGTATCTCTAAGCAAGAGGAACCCATTAGCAAGCAAATAAAACTTCACTTCTTATTCAGGATCTAACTAAAAAGCAATTCTCCTTCCTCTTAGGAGAAAGATGTTTTCTTTCCTATATTATGAGAATACTGGAAGTGAAAAGACCACAGCCTGTTGATTAAGTCTTGTGGCCAGCTTCCAAAATGAACTGAGGCCATCCCCACAATGACACAACATGTTTGGATGTTGACTCAGGTGGTAGATCAGATTTTGATGGTTTGAAAATTACAAATTGAGGCATATTGGGTAATATATGTTGGTAAATAAGGAAAAACTTAGGCTAGGCCAAGAATCCATGTGGAAGAACTTGTTTTGAATTTAAGAGACAACTTAAAAACTTGTGTTTATAAAAAGGCCATAATCGTCCCATTCTAATTTTCCAAAAGAATTGCCAAGGAAGAAAAATAAAAGGAAGATAATATATCATGGCCAAGGACATTCCAACAGTGAGCAATAATGCATTCAGTCAAAATGACTATTTATAGCTTGGAAACCTTAAAAACTTAGGATGGCATGATGGGACTAATAATTCTTTTGCACACCCCCAAAATCTCTCACCTACTAAGATAGTCTCTATCAAGAGAGACAGAAACTCCTATAGAAGAAAATGACAAGAACACTAATGGAAGTTTAGGGGAAACAAGACAACATTTTACCCAAAGATTTTCTTTCATCTGAAACAACAGGATATTGTGTAGTTTTTATTTCATTTGAGGACAAACTAGCAGCAATACTTTAAAAATCCTAACAAAAATATATCATTGCCTCTTTTGGTTTCCATTTGGCAGTTCGAACCTTTCCTGAAGTAGGAAGTATATAATTAGGGTCTCAAATTTATACTGTGTTGGTGAATCACAAATATGACACTGAGGAGTTAGTCATAATGGCCCTTTCGCTGACAGAAAAACAGGCCTATTCCTGATGCTCAAATATGCCTGTAAGTTTTCTGACTGTATTACTTATTATAAGAGCTACAGTAACTGGTTAATAAAGCATTTGTCTAACCTGTTAATGAAGTGATTAATAATACAACCTACATCCTTCCCAAAAGTCACTGAAGCATAGTAAATGAGTAAAAAAAAAAAAAAAATCAAGTATTTTCTAATTATATACAAATATTTCAAGATTTATGGGTATACTCAATTAGTTATTAATACACTTATCATAAATCTATTTTTTTGGCAGTGCTGGGGATCAAACCCAGGACCCCACATTAATGCTAGACAACTGCTCTGCTACTATGTTAAACCCCAGTCCTGCAAATCTAATTGTGATTGAAACCCAGTAGCACAAAGCTGAAGTCTGAGGGACAAGCCTGAGAACATTGTCACTTGGATGCCTGCATTTGTTTCTCTTTTTTTCTTCTCTTAATTTCACCAATTTTATCTAGTTTCTACAAGATCCTACAAGTTATAGTAGAAAATATAAATTTGGAGAACACATGATATGATGTATTTCATAGAAGAGGGTGTAAATGGGTCCTGTGTGATGTGTTCTACCATATTGTTTATATTTGCATTAGGCAACAATTCTTTTTTTTTTTTTAAACTAACTTGGCATGCAAGAGCATTATCTTTGTTAGGAACTAAGTTTCAAGGTAATGATAAACCTTTGAAAGAGAGACTATCAAATGTCCTTGAGATAGCCCTTGTAGTTTCCCCCCCCTCACCCCTATGAAACTACTAACCATTTATATGAAGTCAATCCCATGATAAAGGCAAAGAAAAGCCAAAGCACAATAAATTATCAGGAGGCAATTTAGTATGAAGAGCAGAAAATGAGGTTGACACAATTTTATTTTTCCCAGTCAACAGTTTGGCACAAAATGGCTCAAGTGTTGTTTAAATCCTCAACAGACCTGAGTTATATAAGTCCAGATCAACTGAGAAATAATATATACCTCTCAGTATCTCTCCCTGAGTACTCTTGCTGCATAATCTTGACCACCCGATGAAACAGAGGCAAACCTGTTCAGAATTAGAGAAAACCTTTGTGGCTCCAAGCTGCAAGCTGACGGCAAGGGCCAGCTTACTGATGGAGTCAGGGCTGTAGTTGTGCAATAGTTCTTGGGCTTTCCTGGCTCTAGAGCTCAGTTACAGTGAATCAGCGTCACGCTCATCACGCAGCTTGAGCTGGAGATCCAGGTCTGAGATTTGCACATACCCTCAGCAGGCAGGCAACAGCAAACCTCTCTGTGCCTCACAGTTGGGCTTAGATTAACTGGTGTCACATTACTGGGCCCCACAAAACCTTCGCTGTAATAAGGTTTCTAAACTATATCGCTCATGACTGTTAAATTCCTTTTGAAATCATTTGCATCTTTTTTTTTTTTTTTTTTTTTAAAGAACTGTTTAAATAAGGAGACAATAAACACATGCTGGTCAGCACCTCATGCTTGTTATTTGCTTCCAGATTCCCCAGTGGGAAATGCAGTGAGGGTAAGACATTAGATGAAAAATAAATGCAGGTGCCACAGCCTATACCTGTACTTATTCAGCTTATGGGACAAGCCAGGAATCAAAATAAAAATAGGAAGAGGAAAGTGGAAAACAGAAATACTGTATGCTGCAGGTACTGCTTAGCACTAACAAACTCTAAGGGCACACAGTGGGTCATCAATGAAACAATTCAGCACTCAGAGATCACTGAGTGGGACTATATTTCAAGGCTGTTTATCTTTATACAGGATACTTCCTTAAATACTTCTCAGCCATCCCTCTCAATATTAGTTAGCTTAATAATTCACCTCGTGTTTCCTTTTTGAGTTTCAGTTCAACTGTCTTTATATTCAAGGACATAATTGCATAAAACTTACTAAATGCAAAATATATAACATAATTGTATAAACCCATGTATTTGTATAAAATATAACTGTAAAATAACAATTCATGTAACTGTGCAACTGACAATGTAAAATCATGTTAAAATAGTCTTTACACAAGAAGAGCAGTAAGATGAATAGCAGATAAAAAAAGAAATTTTATCTGTAATTGTCAAACTGTATCTATTACTTTTCTACTCACAATAAAAGAGATTTGAAAATACTATGAATTTAGAGGAATTTAGGACAGTAGATCTAATTTGACTTCCTAAATTCTGAGAAAGCAAAAAACTCAACATCTCTTTCTGTAACTCACTTTTCTCTCGGTATTACCTTTGCTATCAATATTTTCTCAAAACAACAAAACAAACAAAACCCAAATACAAATGCTGATGTTAAAAACAGTCAAGTACATCAACTTCCCTCAAGCTAAATAACTTGTCCAACAAACATCTAGGAAACTGGTAGTTATATAGCTTGACTGCAGAACTTCAGATTGTACATTTAGAGCACATAAGTGGAATTTGTGAGATTAAGTGGAAGCACAAAACATTGAATTCTTCTCCAATCTGATAGTTTGATTAGAACTTTAAACACACACAAACACAACAAGGCCTACCTACCCCTTTTCCGAGTTTTGAACCGCTGGCCTGTTAGCACTGGCTTCTGATGCTTATTCATAAAATTTCTGAAAAACAAAATAAAGGTTATATATTTTAAATAAGCAGTTCACACATATTTTTATATATGGCTAATGAACATGTTCCATGTCAATCAAAAAATGAACATCTTTCTAAAATAATTGGATTAGGCAAAATTTTAATGTTTACCAATACCAGCTGTTTTCAAAGGACACAGGGAAAACAACACATGTCAACTTTGGCAAAGGTTAGACTCAATACCATACTTTTGAGGAGCATACAGTGAGTTATCTATAAATATTACATGTATATAACCTATGGTCCACCAATTCCTTTCCTAGGAATTTAACCTACAGCTATACCACACAAGAATGTCAACATATGTGTATATGTGTAAAAGTATTTAGTTGTGGTATTGCTGGATTCATTGGGGGGAGGGGGTGTCAAATGACCATAAATATGAAGTCTGATTAGGCAAGACCTAAGTTAGCCACTGCATGAAACATTAGGCAGCTTTACAAAAGAATGCATTTGATTTCTAGCCCTGGCTGTGTCTCTGATTACATATGTATGTTAAATCCACATCTCTTCCTATCACTCAATGAGTTTCAGCCACTCTGCCCTACTGTTGAGAAGGTTCTATTTCTAAGGCTCTGCACCTGTCTTTTCAGGAAGCATCTTCCCCAGCTGTCCACATGGCTTACCTACTGCATTCATTCAAACGCCTCATTTTCAGAGAGGCCTCCCTAACTATTTTTTTTTAAAAATATTTAGTTTTTAGTTGTAGATGGACACAATATCTTTATTTTATTTATTTATTCTTATGTGGTGCTGAGGATTGAACCCAGGGCCTCACACGTGCTAGGCAAGTACTCTAACGCTGAGCCACAACTCCAGCCCCCTCCCTAACTATTCTGACAAACATGGCCTCTTGTCACTCTCAAATCTTTACCTAGTTTTTTCTCCCTTCCTAACCTTTAGCATTATCTGCCGTCTTATTATTATCTGTTTGTGGTCTGCTTCCCTCATGAAAGTTAACCTCAATGAGCTAGGAGTCACGTAGGTTTTTACTCAATAATGTATCTTTAACACCTAAAAAGCTAACAAAGTTTAGCTTTTAATAAATGCTTCTCAAATACACTGCTCTGCTGATATGGAAGGATGATTCAGACCCAATGATACTGAGGGGAAAAAAAAAAAAGACCAAAAAAATGAAAGAATGGAATGTATAATTTTACTTGATTAAAAAAGGGATAAACCGAATATGTGCTTTTCTAAACAAGGAAATTTTGAGAAGGATTAAAAAATATGTAAAACTTGCTCCAAAATACCTCTTAACAATTGAGAATAACCATGCTGGTATTAATATTATACACTAAAATATATCTGAATTGCTTAAATTATGAAAGCCAAACAAGATAAAAGGTACTATTCAAGCAAATCATCTCATCTTTCAGAGTTTTAAAAACATGGAAAAGTCATTATTCTGTTTATTAAACAAACCTTCCATTCCAGGGCTGAGTGTATGTAGCTCTGTGGCAGAGCACTTGTTTACCATGCTGGGGGCCCTGGCTGGATCCTCAGCACCAACAACAAAGTAAAACAAAATACCAATCTGCCATGGAAAAGTTCTAATCAATCATTATTTTAAAAGTGAAACCAATTACAAAAGCATTAACAATGCAAAAGTGAATTCAAGTTTTACCATTTGAATTGAGAGAAATTGGATCATTTCTATGAACTAAAATGAACTTAATAGAGCATGCCTGGAGAAACAAAAGGTGACTAAAGCAGAATCCACACCCTCAAGGAACTTAGTGGGAGAGATAAAATCCAAACCTTCAAAACACAATGCAACCCTTGAAACAGAAGTACAGACCAGAACCAGGGTAGAGACAGTGACTGATTGCAGCTCAAATATGGGGCAAGAGCTACATATCGAAATACGGGGAAAACAACTTAATTGATAAAATCTCATTTCATTTGATGAATGTTGGAAACAGTTTCTAATCCATTATTTATGTTCACTGTAAAACTCATTCAGAAATTTCCCTGTTGGCATTTTCAGAATTTACTGTGGATCAACAAACATTTAATTGGTGCAAAATTGATGTCATTGTGTAAGTAGTTCCCTCCTTGTCTCTGTACCTCCCAAACATAACAAATATTCAGAATGTATTCTTGTTTTATTTTATTTTTTAAAAAGGGCAACATCAAAAATCTGTCAAGAGTTTGGTTCTCATTCAAAGCCAAAAATAGAGCCCAAATAGCTTGAAACGTCTTCAGCAGGCAAACATTCAAGGAGCTGTTCTCTGCCGAAGATGTTTTGTTTCATAATTAATTTTAAAGCAATTTTAAGCATGAACCATATCTAAAATTTTTATTTTTAGTCTAGGTTATAAACTCATGGATTTCTCTGTAAGTAAGTCCATATTTGTACCTTGTTTCTATCTTTCTCTGTTAATGGATAATTATCAACATACTATGAGAGAAGTACTCTATTTAAAAAATCCTTAGCTTTTTTTTATATCTACTTCAGTTCTAAATAAAAAAGTTCCTCTTCAGAGCCCAGTTATGGGGACTTATTTTCTACATCCTCAATATAGTTTATGTAGAAAATAATATAATAAAATATAAACAGATATATATGCAAAAATTTTGACATAAAGACCACCATATAAAACTAACAAAACCCCAAAACTCACCCACTTAGTGAAAGACTAAATGAAGGTATTCTCTTCACCAAGAGTATCTATGGTTTAGCTGTTACTATTTGGAGCAGAGACACAGCTTTCCTCTAAATTTAGCTCCATGCTACAGTATAATCTGCTCAGTAAGGGTCAGCCTTTATAAGGTCCTTGCTGAGCCCTTATCAGAGAGAGCCCTGGCCTAAGAGACTCAAGGGCATTTTGAGCAGAAAATGGTGCTCACTTAAACCTGGGAAAGTAACAAAGAAACAGTAATAGAGACAATTCTACAGCTCACTGTAAAACGATTACATGTATTACTTTGCATTATAATTTGAAATCAACTAACTTTCCCCCTTCTAACAAAATGGAACAGCTCTATGGTTTAATATTATTAAAACTTGTATGCAGAATGTCAAACAAAATAGATTTAAGATTTCACAGGTCATCTAAGAGACTATCTCTTGGATGTCACACAAGAAAAAAGAGAACCATAAAACACTTAACTGATTCAATAATTCAAAATTTGGAAAGTAGTCATTATTGAATTAAAAATCTCCTTTTCTGAGGGAAAAATCCTTTTAAAGTCAATGTTGTAGGGTTTAATGAGAAGGTTTTCAAGTCTGACATGTTTGATATATTTCACCCCACCTAACTACACTAATCAATCCTCTAGCCATCCTAGTGTCAACTGTAGGTTCCATTCTTTAACTCAGAACTACACCCTGGGCCCAGGTGTGACAAGGGGGCCACAGCCTGGATACTAAACCTGCTAGTTTTCCCAGCCCACTTGAAGTGGACTAAAAACTTGGATGTTGACTATTCAGTCTTGACTGGTATTCTTGCTTCTTTAATTCTCTCGGTAATGGGAGGAGCTGATTTACCAGAGAAGGACTCAGTCTTCCAATGTCCCTACAAGGGAGTGATTGTTCTTACCCAGCAATCCAAAGGTGTGGTCTTATGCTCTATTTTTAACTCTTCTTCTGGTTTAGCTCATCTTTAGACTATGAGACACTGCCTTACATGACATGCTATACTACCAATGTATTGAATATGTACTACGAACATAATAATCACATTATTTCACCTCAGTCTTATGAATATATATAGTCAAAAGCAGAGGTCACAACATTTGTGTGTGGTGTGTTGAGAGCCACAGTTTAGTTGGAATGATGCCTGGCATTTTGCTAGAGGGAATGGCTGAAAGGTGACCCTGCTCCAGGATTAGGGCGGCTCCTGGGGGGGGGGATAGGGTGGCTCCTGGTGGGATTAGGGCGGATCCTGCTGCCTGGGGCGCCAGCTACTTTGTAGTTCCCCTGGAGTTCTTGCAAGGTTCTGGAAGAATTGGCGCGTGGAGCCCGGTGGAGGGAGTGTATTCCCGGGAAGTGTGTGTAGAGTGCCGGTGAGAGTTCCGGAATAAAGAGTTGCTGTTTGAACCTACAAGGCTTTGTGGCTGCTTGGTTATTTGTGCCCAGCCAGACTGTGAAGTGTGTGTGTGTGTGTGTGTGTGTGTGTGTGTGTGTGTGTGTGAGAGAGAGAGAGAGAGAGAGGACAAAAAGAAAATATTTTAGGCTCTGTGGGCTATATAGTTTCTGTTCCAACTACTTGATTCTGCTGGTCTGACAACAGCCATAGACAATATGCAAACAGACAGTAATGGCTGTATGCCAATAAAATTTTATTAACAAAACAGACAGTGGTCCACATTGGCTCCACAGGTCAGTTTGCAGACCTCTATTCTATAGCAGGGTATCCAATAGAACTGGACTTGATAATGGAATTATTCTGTATTTGCACAGTCTAATATGGTAACCATAAGTCACATTTGGCCATTGAGCACTTGAACTGTGGCTAGTATGACTGAGGAGATGAATGTTTAATTCTATTTCACTTTAGTAGTTGAAACTTAAATAGTCAATGTGCCTGATGGCTACCATGTTGGGTACTGCACTTATGAAGTTATCCTTCCATCCCCTAATACTTAATTTGATAAAAAAGTAAAACTAGGGGCTGGGGCTGAGTGGTAAAGCGCTCTCCTGGCACACATGAGGCACCGGGTTCAATCCTCGGCACCACATAAAAATAAAATAAAGGTATTGTGTCCATCTATAACTAAATACATATATATATATAGTAAAAATACATCCAAAAGAGAAGTTTTCAATAAATATTTTTCAAATAAAGTAGCCCCGAGGAGCATTTTACCCAAATATCAAAGCCACATGGCTACAGTAGGCAAGGAAAGAAAAGGCATCACACTTCAAAGAGCCCTGTATATAGTCAATAATGCTTAAGATTTTAGGGAAGGAGACTTTAGAGTCTAAAAATCATAAGGCAAGAATATCACCTCCAAAGTTGAAAGAATTTTTTAAAGATGACACACCATCACCCCATAAAACTCAATAAAGGCCATTTTCCCTATTAGGACCAAGAATTATCTTTTATTCCATACCCTAATGAGATAACTCACCACAAGAAGAACAAACTAAACATTACCCAAAATCATAAACAATTTTTTCTTTTCATTAAAGTTAAACTTCAAGAACAAGCATCATAAAATCATTTATAAAACATGTCCAATCAAGAAAACTTTTGGGTCAGTAACATTGTAGCAGTTTTCTCAAAAGAAACAAAAATAATTAAACTGTCTCTAAACGTTTAAATTATTACCGCTAAAGCAATCAACTAAATGTCTATAATAACATCATGCAATGTGTCGCCCAGAATAACATTAGTTTTTTTCATATCCTTATTATGACTTTGTAACTAATAGCCTCTTCATACTCAAAATCACCCAGCTGCTGCAAAAAGCTTAATGAAATACGCTAACAAATTCTAAGCTGCAGTAAGTAGTTAAAAAAAAGAAAGAAAAGGGAATTTAAAACAGAAGATAGTATAGCTATAAAAGAAAAATGTTTCTAAAGAATTTTAAATTCAATATTCTTTTAGGATTAAAAAAATTCACGTTCTCTTATACTTATTAATATAAAAGAACATAAACAACCTTGTCAAACAGCATAAAACTTAATATTAGTTTCTTCTAAAAAATTTACAAGCATATTTTTCAGTGGGGAACATTGATGGTGGAATCAAATTGTGCTAAGCAATTTCCTTATGAGGAAAGGATCAATTAATGACAAGGCACCATGGCAAAGTTGGCATTTTCATGTTTCCAGAACTATTTTTCTATCTCAAGTGTAATTAGTACTACCTAAGTTCTGAACTGATATTTCCTTTGGAATAAAAATAGAAATGTTCCAAAAGCTACATGCCAAGTATCCATGTACAACCTTTATATAGAAACAAATTAAGGCAATTACATATAATTTGTTATCTTAATGAAGTTATTTTCAAAAACTTTTAAGAAACATAGTTTATTCCTAAAATACTTTCACTCTACCAATCAACTCCTGCTGTCCACTTCATCTAACCTCGAAGCTCCTTAGGGCATGGATGTTTCTTTGAGTACTTTTTCCCAAGATGGAAAATCTCCCAGATTCTTAATCCCCTCCCTCCAACTGACTAGGCTCATTCGATCTTCCAGATGCTCCCATCTTGCTGATGCCATTCTTATTTCTCTCAACACTTGCAAAGACATGGACACATGTACCCTACCAACATTAGAGAATACTTTGGCTTTTCACGCAGGATAGCTGATAATTTTGTCCCCCAGGAGTACTTGGCAATGTCTGGAGACATTTTTTTTTTTTTTTTTTTTTGGAGGGGGTTGTTTGGGAATTAAACCCAGGGACACTTAACCACTAAGCCTGTCTCAAAATTTTTTATTTTGAGATAGGATCTTACTAAGTTGCTTAAAGACCACACTAAATTGCTGAGGCTGGCCTTGAACTTGTGAACCTCCTGCCTCAGCCTCCCACGTTACTGAGATCACAAGTCATTGGACCACGGTGCCTGGCTTCTGGAGAGATTTTTTTTGATTGTCACAGTCAGAGAGGATGGGTATAGATGCTACCAGCATCTAACAGCAATGGTGTCAAATATCCTATAAGCTATGAGCATAAGAAAGCCCTCCACAACAAAGGATCATGTGGTCCAAAATATCAACAGTGCTATAGTTGAAAGACATTACATTAGGAAAGAAATAGTGGTACATTTAAGAGCTAAAAATTTTGCACATGGGACTAAACACACCTCAGCAGGTATTTAATTGAATAACTGTTTACGTTTAGCAAACACTGATGTCAAATATTAGAGAAAATAAACTTATCATTGAGTAGACCATTTTATATGAAAGCAAAAGTACCATGATGTATGAAATAAATGTTTCCCAGTCTCGGATTTATTTCTGCATTGATAATTTTATATTCTATGATATTCATGGGTGGTAGAGGACAGGTAGAATATAATTTTAAAGGAAGAAGTAGAAAAAATAAGGTTGGGCACCAGCAGATGAATTTTTCCTACTTTAAGATGATGCAATAATGAATAGGAACAAAAAAGACAACAAAGACAGATTTTAAAATGAAATACATTTACTAAAAATGAAATTGCCTATTTTTTATGACTTGGAGAAAACAATGATATGCTAAGTGGATACAATAAAATGCAAAATTTTGTATTCTGATGTGAATTTGGCTATGTAAAATAAACCAGCACTCAATGAGCAGTGGGCTTAAGGGGACATTTAATTCCTCTTATCTATAATATAAATACAGGTAATAGATTAAAAAAAATTGCATATATATAAATGAAAAACTTTAACCCCCTCTGAAGTTCCTATCAAATCCTAAAAGTTACAAGCAACAATATTATTTGTGTATGAAGAAAAATTATATTAGACAGGGTATAAATAAAATTCTGTAATATTAGATATAATTCTCTCCTAAAAGAAACCAGGATTCCTGGAATAAATGGTTGATACCAAGGCTATTCGAGGAAAGGTTCACTATTATCCTGGGAGGTCTTGTGCCAGAAAATACATAGTTTAAAAAAAAAATCAGAAAAGTATTAAAACAATACAGGATCCTTCTTTTTGGAGATACTGGAGATGTAACTCAGGCCTTGCACATGGTAGGTAAATATTCTATCACTGAACTGTATCCCCAGTTCATTTTTATTTTGAGACTGAGTCTCACTAAGTTGCCCAAGCTGGCCTCTAACTTGTGCTCCTCCTGCCTTAGCCTTCTGAGTTGTTGCAATTACCAGTACTTTATACCTGGAGCCACGTTCATAGGAATAATCTTGAGGACAATTCTGCTAAAGCTAGCTTGGGGACAATTTTATTACCAAAATAATTAAAGAACAGCAATGATGAATATTCTATTAAATAAAATAAGAGCCCACAACTTCATACTTATAACTTCATGTTCCATTTATTTATTCATACCAAGGATTGAACCCAGGAGGGCACCTAACCATGAGTCATATCCCTAGACCTTCTATTTCTTTTTTTATTTTATTTTGAGATTGGGACTTGCTACATTGCTTAGAGACTTACTAAGTTGCTGAGGTTGGCTTTGAACTCAGGATCCTCCTGCCTCAGCCTCCTGAGTCCCTAGGATTATAGGTGAATGTCACCATACCTGGCTCATATTCTTTTTAAAGAAAACAACTGAGCATACAACGGAAAGGGAAGTAATTGGAGAGACAGGAAAAATTTTCTTTCAATAGAATATCAACAAATAGAAAAGGAAACATGAGGCCTGGGGTTACAGTAGTTCAGTGGTACAGTGCTTGCCTAACATGCATCAGGTCCTGGTTTTGTTCCCCAGCACCACAAAATCAACAATAAACAAAATAAATAAAAACAAGAAAAAGAAACATGGAGTTAGAAAATTCAGTTTGCAATCATCACACTACAAAATGATTCATGCACTGAAACATGGGAGATTCATCCATGTATATTAAATCAAGATGAATATGTGCATGTACATTGGGAAGCCCATGATAATCAACAGGATAACTGCATAGCCTTAAATCATCTTCACATGAATCACAAGAAAAAATGGTGACTACACATTGAAGAAACATGGTCAACAACAAACCTTCAGAGGATTCATACTGAGGAGCATGGGATATTGCTCACGTGGTATTCCAGACAAAAATGCATGATCTGACTCTAATTGTCAAGAAACAAAAGTATACCTAGGAATACTCTCCAAAACCAGGAGGCCTGTATTCTTAAAAAATAGAAATGTCTCAACAAAGACCGAAGAACTGTTTTATTAAAGGAGAACCCAAAAGACATAACTAATAGTAACATCTGTTAAATTAACTGAATTTTATGATTGCACTGGGGTGCTGTAAGAAAAGTCTCTGATTCTTAAGAAATACTCCAGTAAGAGAAAAAGGTTAGAGTGTATACAACCTATTTTCAAATCCTTCAGAAATATAAATGATTTGATTATGTATACACAGAGCAAAGGTAAACACAGGAAGCCATCTATATTTTAGGGAATGAAGTTTGGCAAGGGGAATGGTTCAGGGAGCTGAACAAGCCCAGGAAGCTCAGAACTACAGGGATTTTGTATTTTCTGGGACTGCTTAGAAAAAAAGCTTGCCACAGAGGGAGGTAACATCACTTTCCAGATCCCTCAGGATTTGCTCAGCTGTAAAGTAGGAAACAACTCAGCCACATCAATCACTCACTCAGGAAAAACCAAATTAACTCCTGATATGAACGTGTTTATAATAAATACATTATTCTGGTTAATATAGTTTGTATTTGACTGCTCTATGCATAATGAAAAAGTTTTGAAAAATGTTTTTATTGCTGTAGCACAGCAGGGGGTTCTTCACCTTGCTGCACACCAACATGACATAAAATCCTTGGCTTAAGTGAGCCATGAAGTGCTTAGCCACACCTTGTACCACCTCTGTAACTCCTGCTGTGGAAATATTTTTCCATATTACATTGTCAACTAATCAGCAATTCAGAAATATATAAAATGAAAGTGATAAAGATTGTCATCATGAAAATAAACTCAATGGTGAAAAAGTGTGTGTGTGTAAACTAAGACGTGGGGTTTTTAAAGAAAATAAATTCTGACCTGTGCAAATTCAAAGCAAATACCTTTAAAACAGAAAAAAAAAAAGATTCCTAAACAAAAATTTTTAAAAATTTGTTAAAACCCATTATTTTTTCTACATTAAAAATATTTACCAAAGCAACACACATGTAAGTACACAATGCTACATAGTAATTTAACTCATAAAAAAGCACATATTTCGGAATTTACACATGGAACAACTTCCCTCAAAAACAAACAACAACAACAACAACAACAACAACAACAACAAAAAACCTCACAAAGACTGTAAACTAAGCTAATAATGCTGCTACTAATCAAAATTCCCTTTAATTAATATATTTCTGAACTCCAACCCCTGCTTTATAAAGAATTTCCCCCAGAGTCTACAAGACATTCTTTTCATTATCTTCAATGATGAAAAATTTTACTGCTTGATGGAGGGTTTAATTTTAGGAAATCAGAGATAATTCAGAATTTAATCTGTTGAAAAGGCATGTGGCCATTTTGAAGCTACCTGGTATGTGTATTTCTATGTTCAATCATGTCATATTTCCTGATATACATACTTTTTATGTACTCGAAATAAATATTGAAAAAAAAGCCCAATGGCATTCAAGGCATAAAAACTTTTCAAGAGAAATTTCAAAACATTATTCATTAGTTGAAGTATATCAGCACAGTGAATATACAATCTTGTAAGGTGATGATTTGGAAGGTCCATATGTTCCAACATTTGGGTTTATTTTACCCATTATGATTGTTTTTTTCTTATTAACAGATGGCCACATATTTCATATACAATAGTATATGCCACTTCCTTATTTGACAAAGGTGTGAAAAAAATACTTGTATGAGAAAATAATTTCTTTAAAATGTAAATTCCTTCTTCTTTATCATAGACAGCATATATGTAGAAAAAAATTAAAATCCAATTCTATCATCTTTTCTAATCTTAAAGTATAACTTAAAATAAAAATTGCATTAGGACTTGGAATTAGTTATATGACTTAATTCAAAGAAAGTTTCTAACATCTTTCTTTTAAAAGCATTGTTTTGGGCTGGGGATGTAACTCAGGGTATAGCACTTGCCTAACAAGCACAAGACGCTGGGTTTGATCTCCAGCAAGGGGTGGGGGTTGGGTTGGGGGTTGTGCTTCAATGCTTCACTTTAGGAAAACTAGAAACCTTTCTTGGAGAGGAAAATATTCTAGAAATTTGGTTAATCATATCATAGTTATAAGCTCAGGAAATAACAAGACGGTTTCTATATTGATAATGTACTTATAGCAAAACAATAACAAATACTAACAATCTATAAAGGGACATAAAATAAAAAGTGAAGTCCATTTCTCAATTTTTCGCTCTGTTCTAATGTGCTAGTTGCACTCTATGGGAATGATAATAATTCTAACTCTTTAACACTGTCCTACATGATCTTCAGAAAATATGTACATTGAGATTTACACCTATATCGAAGAAAAAACAAAGGTAAAAAAGTCTCCTCATCTCCAGTGTTTATTCCTCCAGAAAATGTCTACCTCTTCAGAAGATTCCTAAATAAAGGTTGAGCCCTTCTTGGTACAGGAGAAAGACGATCTTTACATGAGATTTGCCTTTCACCTAAATGCACATACATCCAAGATGCACATACAACCAAGGCCTTCCTAACTGAGGTAAGAAAATCCAGTCAATGCAAGGAATGCATGTCAAATGCCAGAGAGCAGTCAGTTTATAAGGGCCTGATGAACATAAATCTCATGGGGGTGTTTGTGGCTAGTGGATCAAAATGGAAGCCAGGATTGAAGTTACAACCATGAGTACTGAAGTATCTCTTTCTCTCTTCACAGGATTTTAATCAAGGAGAAAGGAAAACAGAATCTTCTGGGGAAAAAAATAATGTACAAGACTGGTAATAGTGGAAGATTTTTTTGCATTGTAGCAACTGTTTAAAACACATGGTAATAGACTCTCTAGAAGCTTAAAGGTGGTAGTGGGCATGTGTCCAAACATTTACTCACTTATTAGTTCTCTCAACCAAGAAACTCCTGCCCCATCCTCCCAGAGACATGCCCAAGCCTGTCTAGCAAGTGAAGCTTTATGTGAAGGGTTTCTCATCCCCCTCCCCCACTTTCTCTCCGTCTCTCTCACTCTCTCTCTCTCACACATACACACACAACATATGCCTATTACACACAGTGAGAACATGAACTACATAGGGCACAGCACACCAATGATATTGGACTATATTCCCTGATACAACTGTATAGAAGTAGACTACACAAATTCAAATTAAAAGAAGGTGGGCTGGGGATTTAGCTTAGTTGGTAGAGTGCTTGCCTCAAATTCACAAGGCCATGGGTCAATCCCAGCACCACAAAAAACAAAACAAAAACAAAAAACAAATTAGAAGGAGGTGGGGAGACCAGTCTAACACTACAAACTCTCTCAATTACACTTTACAGTAAGGTTCAAACATAGAGAATAATTCATTCATTTGCTTGCCAAAATACAACCAGGTCTGGTACTTAGTTGATAGGGGAGACAGTAGGGAGCAGATCAGAGAAGTTTTCGATGCTCCCTTTCTAGCAGGCAAAGCTTTGTTCCAAGCACTGACCAGAAAAAAAAATAAAAGGATAAGAAATATGGCAGTAGGACGATCAATCATACATTATATCATGCATTTGAGTTGCAGTTGTGTTTATCAATGTTTTAATAACACTGCTTTTTTTTTCTTTTTAAATTATAATCAACATCTATGAGGAATGGAACACTTTGAAAACCATGGCTCTAAACCCAGGTTTCAGCTAACCCCAAGATAAGGGGTGGAGATGATCAACCACTTGGCTGAGGGCATGTGTTTCACTTTATATCGATGATACAGTGGAGATCAAAGCAGAAAGATCCTTGCTTATCTGGAGCTTACAAAGTCAGAAAAGTAGGGGCCAGAGCCCATCAACTGTCTCTACTCAATGCACTTTTCAAAGAGCCAAAGTTGTGGCAGTATCTTGGAAAGTTATTTACATGATTCTTAAAGGCAGTTTTCTCATTATTTGCCTCATAGATCCTATAGTCTAGAATTAGGTCAAGTAAATATTAATTTAAAGTCTAGTTTAGTACGAGAATAAACTGAATTAGCAGATGTTATCTCCAAAAGGCCAAATAGCTCTCCATATAGTTCATCATTTTTTCTTTGGGTACCAGGAATTGAATCCAGGGGCACTTAACCACTCAGTCACATCTCTACCTCTTTTTATTTATTTATTTTATTTTGGGATAGGGTCTTACTAATTTGCTTAGGGCCTCACCAAGTTGCTGAGGCTGGCTTTCAACTTTGTGATCCTCTTGCTTCAGCCTCCTGAGTAGCTGAAATTACCGGTGTGTGCTACCATGACTGGCTTGAGTTCTTTTAAGGAAAATAATTGTATTTATATTTAGAGAGAGGATTTAACAAAAATACTGCCTCTTAGGAACATACTAACATTAGGAAATTTATGGTACCACGATTTCTGTAACACTATAGGATCTAGTTTCTAAACTGTTTCTGGTCAAAATCAATTCTAGCAAAAAACAATCTTTAGCCTCCCAAACACCAACCCTACATCCTCTTCTTTCAGCCAGCAGTTTCCTCTGTACCATCAACTTAGGGTCCCCTTTCCTGTTTATAATAGCCCCATTCTATTACTTGGTACACTGAGAAAACATTTTGTCATGTCCTTTTTTTCCCTTTAGAAATGACCATAAATCTAGAAAGCTGTCTAGATGAGTTTGAAAAGCATTAAAGACCTTTTTGTGAATACACAAAAAGGATGACAGGAGAATATTAAAATACTGCACACTCCATAGAAGCTTATGATATGTTCTCTACAATGGCTGAGTCCTAGTACCCTTACTATTTCCTTTCTTGAGATGCATTTGAAGTCCTCAAAAATAAAGGTACATCTAATAATTATTCCTAAAAGTCTTCATCTTGTATAAAATAAGTTGAAATATGAAAAGAGAACTTTAATTTTCCATCTTACAAATTTATTGTTTTCCTATTAAAATATTAACATTTCCAGAATCAAGAGAATTAAAGATAGTCAAAGGATTATACTATCCTTAATATTAGTGTGGGACATTATTCTTTCTTACCTACATCATCATATTTTCTTTGTTCTTAACATGTATCAAACAAAATCAAAGGAAGCGCCTAATGCTACAATCCAAGAAAGAATAAAGAGAACACTGTCTCGTTTGCATTTAACAAAGAATGCTTCATTCAGTGAGCTACCTAAACCTTTATTTTCAATGCAGATAGTTTACAAATATGACTATCTGAGCATTTTTGGCACCCTTTATTCAACACATGCCAAATTTGGAACAGGCCAAATTATTCCACTTGGCACCTGACTGCTTAAAGGATACCCGCTGAAGAGATCCATGGCCTCAATACATAGACACCAGAGTGAGCTAAGAATGGAAAGCATTCTTGTGCATGAACTACTAATATAGGTAGATTTTATAGTAATTAAATGATCTCTAAAAACCCTTCAAACAATGTGTGTGAAGACATGATAAAAATAATATTAAACATATTAAACATATCCAAAATATAAAGAAAATTTTTCCCCTCTTTTTTTTTGTGTGTGGTATTAGGGATTGAACTCAATCCTCACACATGCTAGGCAACTACTCTACCACTGAGCCACAAACCAGACCCACAAAGATGTGCGAATACCAGGAAACATAAACTACAAAGTTATAAGAAGCAGAAAGAAAGCATCTAAGTCAGTGTTCAGTTAAGCAAACCCTGAATAAGAAACTAGCAGGCACAACCTGTCCTGTGCCTGACCCTGATTTTTCTATATTAACATAGTTATCCTAACAATGCTGATACTGCTCACAACAGTTTTCATACTTCTTTTTGGGGAAAACTTTCTGAAGTTGGCTTAGGAGGCACAGAAGAGAATCGGTATCTCCACTTCATTCACATTTCAATTCTTAGCTAAGCTAAATATATTTGCACCCCTTCTGTAAATTACTTTGTTGGTTTCCAAAAATGATGGAGATTAACTGCCAGCAAGATACTCATAAAACTGTGAAACAAGTACTGAGTGATTCCACCTACCATCTAGTTTTGTCAAGAAGTTTAAAATGTGATATGATTTGCTTATGGAAATGTATTGTTCACAAGACAGTCCTTTACAGATTTAAGTGTAACTGTTTTAGCACTTAAATGAATAATTGCATGTCAAACTCCAAATATAGAGAAATTACATTTGCATTCATATTAGTTCATGTTATGTTAAAAAATAAAATAAAACCAGAAATTTCTTAGGGGCTGTAATACTTCCAAATTTTCCCTTTAAAACTGTCATTACAGAAAATTTCAAACACATCCACAGAAGAGAGAACAGTATAATGTAGCCACCATCCAGCTTCAACCACTAACAGCATAGTTAATTTTGTCTCATTTATATCCTCACTCAGTCCCTCTCCCCTGCCACAGAATTACATTAAAGCAAATCCCAGATGTCATACCATTCTCCCCCCATTTAAATAATTCAGAACATGTCTCTGAAAGATAAGGGATGTTTTAAAAACATAACCATAACATTATTTCAAACCTAAAAACAACTAAAATTCCTTAATATCAAATATCAGTTACGATGTGGTCCCAGTATTAAGTCTAAGAAAATGTCAAGGAAAATAGTATCTGGAAGATATAATATTCAAAACTCAAAAAGGAGCTGTACACTGCAATAAAAAGGACACAGGGTCCTCTTTTAGGCTTGAATGGAGGAATCCAGGAATGATATGACAAATTTCTAATATTGCCTATGAACAATTTTTCTTTTCTTGGTTGACAGCATTCACTCAAATGTCAAGAAGCTTGAGACTCAAAGCATTTAAAGACTTTCTGCCCCTGGTTATGGTTATATGTGCTCAGTGCCACATCACCTCACATTGCCAGGAAGGATTAGTCAAGTAGGAAAGCAAATCCACCTAAAATAACTTAGAGATCAAATGAATTCATCTCAGCATTCACTGAGCAAGTTACCGGGTTATATCTTGAGAAACAAAGACGAATTTGACCTAGTTAATTTATAGCATAGAAGAGGAAGGGGCCAAATAAATTAACATAAGCTATATTAGAATATGATGATAGTGGTGCAAGTTTTATGCATTTTTATGTGGATACATATCCAGAAGCACAGAAGTTAATTCAGAAGAGGTTAAGGGGGAATGGGCATGGCCTGGGGTCCATAAGAAGATAGGAGAGAATTAGAGAACACCAATAATAGTACTAGCTACTACGATGCTTGTCAATGCCACCTTTGTGCAAAGATTTTCTTTACTCACTTGCTCATAGATCTGAATAATGTGTGTGAACACATTATTTAGGTTTTATTATTATAATAGGGTCTATACTCCCCTCACGGGATAGGGTGGGAGAAGCAAATCATAGTTGGAGGAAAACAACTTATATTTAAGTCAGGTCTTGAGAGTTGAGCAGTTCATCAGATCCGTGGAGAAGAGACTGGGTGAAGAAGGAAGGGAGGTTATTCCAGGAAGAGAAAAGCAAGAACAAAGGGGTGGAAATTACTGGCAGGTTAGGGAACCAGCAGTGTGGTGCCCTCAGGGCAATGTGGGAGGGCCTGGCTGACTGGAAATGCTTGCTGGGACCACAAGATGGAATCCTGTTCTGTGGCCAGTGGAGAGCCAATAACAGCCTAATGAGTGTTCAATATATGTTGAACTGAGAGTTCCTTGAATTAGCTGGATGGGTAGAGAAGAGAAAGAAGCAGGCTATTTAGGATCCACCATAATAGGCCAGAAGAAGTCTAAGGCAGTAGCAGTAGAAAAGGAGATGAGAGGACACATAGAGTATTTCAGACATTACAGAAATGATTATTTTTAAAAAGGTGGCGTAGATATGGAAAAAAGTACCACACAAATTTCATTAAACAATGGCCTATTAGTGTATTCCCAGTTCTGGAAAAAGAAAGGGAAGGAAGGAAGGAAGGAAACAAAGAAAGAAAGAAAAAGAAAATGTAGTAGAAATATACATATATGCTATATTTCAGAAAGAAGACATACATTCCCTTTGGTTGTAGGTAATGGAGAAGGGACTTGGGGAAGAAATGGGAGAGAGACTTCTGTACCTTTGCATGCTGAAACACATGGACATATTAACTATTAGGTAGTCAAAAAATGTACAGTGTGCCTCACCTGGCAGGTACATAGGGAATAATGAAAAGAAAAAGTTTTAGAGACAGACCAACTACTCTGAGTTCCAATTCTGGCTTCGACACTTTCTAACTATAGGGTCATAAGCAAATTAATTTACCTTAATTTCTGTTCTCTTATTTGCATAAAGGGACAATACTGGCTAATTCCTGGGTTGTTAGAACAAGGAAAAAATAATCCCATGCAAAACATCTGGTAGAATAGCTAGAACAGACTAAATACTCAATATTGAATAGCAATTTTATTATCAAAATGTTTATTTGATGTGAAAACACTTTATATGCTCATTAATTAATTCTATCCATACACCAAATATGTATATTATATAAAGTTATTAACTTAATCTGATGAAGACTCTCCATTAGGTATATTTCTGGAAATTTAAATGGAACATGTGATTTATCTGCATTTCTAGGTGGATGTTAGTTTTTCTTTGTCTTTAAATGTCATTGACTCTAAATTGATTAAAGTCATTATTCCCAGACTAACCAGGTATCATAAAGCACCAAGAAAATTGATAATAATTTGTATCCTCAAGGAACTGACAACCCAGCAAGACAAACAGGTGTGACCTTCAAGTAACCATGACCCAGATTTGGCACAAGAGATGGAAACACAGGCAGGGAAGCACCCAATTCTGCCTATGCATCTGCTGGTAAGATGTTATGTCACATGTTGAGGTTACTCCTCAAGCATTTTTTTAGGCTCCTGGGTTCTTTTAGCATGATACATTATAAATTGATTGTAACTGTGGCAGTAAAGCATTTTCTGAGTGTTACAAAAGACTGGTCTCTCTCAAAAGCTATGCTACTTGTTTGAACAACTACATCATTATTAAAGCATCATCAAACAAAAGTTTCTTTGTTATACATGGAGATGAATAATTTGAAACCATTTTCATATGAGATATTCTGGCCCAGATCTACCCTCCTCCCCAAAAGCCGAAGCCTGGCAGGGGAATCCGGGGTGTCGTGGAGAGGCAGCTGGAGTTTAGGAAAGATTTTTGTTAAAGGTAAGAAATAATGATGAATATCTTCCCTGGATTTCAAAAGAGTCAGTAAATGCTTTCTGCACAATGAAGACATAAGGCTAGAGAAAAATGCATTTCACTTTATATATGGCACTATGGGAAGAAAAAGTGGTCCTGGGGATGCTTAACAAAAACCATCTACATAATTATTCAAATATTTCTCTTTGACACAGATGGGTCTTGAGAGAAACATCAATACTTGCCTAAAGACAAACAACAGTAAAACTGCAAACAGTAATTTCTAAAGAAGCTTTCATTGATGCTGTAAAAACATTATGGATGTACACCTTGGAGGAATGACTGACTACATATTTCAGAAAGCGAGTCTTGTTTCTAAGCCACTGAAGAGTGCACACTTTTATATACCCCCTATTTACCTATGGGAAGCTCGGGCTACATTATTACATTTGAATGAAGTTTGGATTAAGAGGCTAATCTAAGACTATATATAGACAGCAACACCAATTTAATCTCCGCCCCTCCTTCCCCCTCCCTATTCCATAAATCTCAAAATCTGAGTTACAAAGAGACTGGGAACTCTAGCAGATTGAAGAGGCCCTTCCTTCCCCTTCCTCCAGGCTGTATCTCATAAATCTAGCATTAGTGGAAGTGTAAATTGCTTCCAAACATCCTTAATAGGCACCACAGGGCGATCAGGTCCGGTTTTCTCCTACAGCTTCCACAGAGGCCAAAAGGAGATGACAAGTAATGGGGGGGGGCGAGGTTTGCCAAAAGAAAACTACCTTCTCCGAGTCCTTTACCATGAGCTCATCTCGATCGCAAAGGGGAGCTCTAGTCCTTACTTCTAGCCCAGAGCCCCAGTGCCCGCCTCCCCGGAGGTCGCATCTGGCTGTGCCACGCACGAGACCATGTGCACCCGCCACTTCCCACCGCGTGGTCGGCCCCCGCCCGCTAGTGCTCAGAGGATCTCCTGGGACGGCCAAACGTGGCGAGTAGGGAGTCTCCCTCTCAGGGCACTGATACATGATACATGTGGCGATGAGCGGGTAGAATGGGGGCTTCTTCACCTAGAGGCAGGAAGCCACCCCAGGAGGCACACGCTTTTTCCCCGCCTGCTTTGGCCGTGTGGAAGCCCCCGACGCGGCCACGGCTTCCCCAATCCTGCTAGATCTCCCGGTCCCATCTGGGCTTCCTCTTACCTGTCCGAGGAGGTAGCGACGACGCGCGAGGCTGGGGGCTGCGGAAACTCCTGCAGCTGCAGTGGCGGCGGCAGACAATGGAGGAGTGAAGGACAGACACATTGACATAGACACACGGAACCCAGCGAAGCTCCGCCTCCCGTACCGCCTCCGCCTCCGAGCCCGCCCCCATCCCGGATCGCACCACTACCGGGGTTTTTGTGCATTTGTAGCGAGACTTGCAGAACTTTGCACACGCCAGAAAGGCAATGTCGGACAGAGAATGCAGGATACAGAATTTTAAATATTGCTTATTCCCAGATAACTGAGCCGGACGTGATGTCGGCGTGGGATGGGTAAGGCGAATTTAATACCCCCCTCTAGTTTTTTCCATTTGATTTTTCCCTCGTAGGCTGCTCCAATTGGAATCTCTTGTAGCTGCCTATTGCAGCTCCTCCTTCTGGCCGGGCCAATGACGCGCGGGGGCGGTGACTGCAGCTGCATCTGCGGGAGTCCGCCTTGCCGGCTCGCCAGAGCTCGCTCCTAGCCCGCCAGCCTGTAGGAGCTTGAGAAGTGCTTCCGCGGTTGGCTTCAGTGCCCTGGTCTCAAATTGCCTCTTTGCGGTTGACGTTCGAAACACAGGCACATCATTTCTTTTTTAATACGTCCTTTTTAAATCTTCAAGCTGGCGGGAGCAATGGTTCACATAAAGAAAGGCGAGCTGACCCAGGAGGAAAAGGAGCTGCTGGAAGTTATCGGGAAAGGTATGGGTGTTGGGCTTTGATCCGGGAGCTGCAAACTTGACTGCGAGAAGTGGCTGGGTCCCAGGGGTGCCCCTGGTCCGGGTGAACCTTTTCTGTGGTTCTGTGAAATTGGCAGTCTGGGGTCGGAAGAAAACCGTTTCTGACTTTGGTCTGGAGCGTCCTCTAAAATCAGCTTTGGAAATGCACGGATTTCCACTGCCCACCTTAGACTATAATGAAGCATCCCCAGGGCGAGTGCCCTAGCGTGCATGTTCTTCAAAACTCCCAGGTGATTTTAACCACAGTTCGTCTTGGCGACAGTGGCCTGTTAGTTCCAGGTTATTAGGCGGGTATCTAAAGGGCCCTTTCGACTTCCGGAGGCCGAATTATCTGGATCCCTTGCTAGTCCCCGCCCCCGCTTGGAGGGTGGTGGGAGCTCTCGCAGAGCCGGGTGCCTATAAGGGCTTAGAACTAGGTCCATAATTTGCCGCATTGAGTCCCCTGCATTCAGGGCTTCCAGAAGCCCTGGTCGCCGCAGGTTTCTGCAGAGAGGCGAGAAAATTGGCAAGACGTCCACATCCACCCCTCTGCCAGTGTTACACTGCTGGGATCTTCTAACCCCGCTCCTCAGCGCTTTCCCTTCCACCCTCCCTGAGCGTGTTCCACTTCCGCTGCTCGGGTTTGTAGAAAGGAAGCCACTGGGACGAGCCAGAAGCCATGTTTTGCCCTCAGTCCCAAAAGTGGACGTCCCAGAGGAGTTCTCTGCTGAATCTCGTTACCTGGCAGGTGACCCCATGACCGCATGCATCTCCTGCACTGTCAAGGCGCTGGGACGAGGATGCGTGGGACTGTCGGCATGATTAATGTGGTTTTAAATTCAAGAATTAGAAAGCCACGTCTGCCCTCAAATGGCAGAAAGGCCCAGAATTGCATCATAAGGCTGGCTCCCAGGTTCCCTTCTTCTAAGTAGCGAGAATAAGGCCAATTTATTCTTCAGAACAACAAGGAAAGTCCAGATGTAAAGGAGGGGGAAAAAAGAATTTGAACTCAACAGGTGATGATGGGCTAAGCCCATTTGATTTTATCTCAACATTTCAAAGTCAGTTGCAGCTAAATTTACCATGTGTTCTTTGCCAGAATTGAGGGACTTTGGGTTGGGTTGTCATTGTTTGTACTGCACAGTTCTAGATGACCTATTTGGCATTACAGTCTTTCTGTTCTGTCTCTGAATAATCTCTCCCTGTCTTTGGTGTCTCAGAGATTCATTTCATAAAACATATGAATTCCACTTGTGTACCTGCTGGTTTTTGCTGGGCAAAAAGGGACAAAAGATCAACTCGCAGCCCGCCAAGGATAAGAATCCTGATTTTGAACTGGCCAGAACTATCACATATACTGTTAAAAGTGAAAACCAGTGAGCAGTTTTATAAACTAGGTCTCTGAAAGAGGAGGTGGGCATTCCCGAATAAATTCTAAGAGGTCCACCAGTTTTTATTCCAAAGATTATACAAAACAGAATTGATGAACATTTACTCTACTTAGTGCTGTGGTGTTTCTGGATTCACATCATGGATCAAGTTGCATGAGTGCAGGATGCTATGTTTCATCACTTTTATTGGCCCATATCAATGAGAAAAGAACTGAAGTGGATTTAGTAGGTGATACATTGTTCATAAATCAAGGTCTGTGGGCAATCATTGCCCTCATCATTGCCCTCTCAATATGGGTAATGGGAGATATGAGACCATAACAACTATAGCCAGTATGTTATTACAAGCAAGGCACAATTTTAACCACTATGCATGTATTAATGCATTTAATTTTGATGAGCTAGAAATTATTTTGTTATATTATTATAAGATTCCTTATGGGGTGGTGGTTAGCCATGTGGTCTGGTTTTGAATCTTATCTCAATCATTTATTACTGATGTGGCATTGTGAAAGTTATTTTTCCTGAATTTCACCTTTTCCATGTGAATAATGGAAATAATAGTACCTCCCTCACAGCATTATTGTTAGGATGAAATGAGTTTGTATAGGTAAAGCACTTAAAGCACTGTTATCTGTTGCTATGGTAAATATGTTAATTTCTTCTTTATAGACAATGAAAATGAAGTAGGAGAACTTTTAGAAACTTCACACAAATCCACTATTTTAAATGCATGTGATACTCTACAGAAATATATTTTTAGCTTTATATCTGTGATTATATAAAAGTCTATGTCTATGTGTTTAAATTAAGGCACTTTAAATGTTTTCATATAACTTTTTTTTATACCTTATAGCAACTAACAAGCCAAATGATTTCCGTACCTCTGGTACAGATTCCTTCCAATGTCCATTTTTGGGGATTCCACTAAAATAATTATTCAGATATACACATACCTAGTGGCTGAGGGTGTAGCTTAGTGGTAGAGTGAATAGCCAGCATGTACGAGGCCCTGCTTTCAATCCTCAGCACTGCAAAAAGACAAACCTATACATGCCTGAATCTCATGATTTTCCAATGGACTGCTGGAAACAGAATGTCACAAGTTTGTTTCTCCCTGTTTGCTTTAGCTGTATCTGATGATCTTCAGTAATGACCTATGGACCCTATCTGGATATTAGAAATGTAACAACAAGTTATATTGTGCTGCTCTGAATATGAAATAAAAAGAACGTCTAATATGTAACAAAGGCTTACAGTGTACCCATATAGGATCCTCTTAAGAATCCTATGGGATGTATTCTACTGTCTTTGCTTTGTATATGGGCAAGCTGAGGGTTTTGTAGGTCATATTGAATTTCATAGTAGTCCTAAAAGGGCAGTAGTATGGAGGAAAAGAAGATAATAACAGAGAATGTCACTCCTTGCACCATCTTTTCCCTGATGAAATGCTGGTTTATTCAGATAAACTGATCAGTTTCACCTTAATGAATCAGGTTGTGTTGTATTCTTTTCTTTGTTTTGAGCAACCCAGAAAAGTCCCCAGAAGGAAACAAATTATTAGTATTACTTTCATTAGTTTAGATCTGTTAATTTTTTAGACACAAAAGTCAATATTTATTTAAAATAGCAAAAGAAATTGGATCTGTTAATTTTTTTTTCTCCAAAGAAGGTAAAATTTGGCTGATATCATGTCTCCTTTCAGTGATGCATCCTTACCTTAAGAATTTGTTAAATCATATTTAACTCATAGTTTATCTTTTAAACTTCACTGCAAGATATTGTTTGAGATGTACTATGGGTGGTAAGGAAAGAATAAAGTAAAACCTCAAAATGAGCCATGTTTCTCATTTCTATGCTATTCTGGACTGTTTATGTTTTCTTCCTAATATCATTAAATTAGGAACACTAAATTAAAAGCCATCACAAGTTTTTTTAATTGATATTGTTGCTCATCCATTTTCTAAAACCTGTTTTAATTCCATAGAAGCCCACACTGTTTCAGAATTTTCTCATCCTGGTCCTTGCATAACCATATGCAAGGACCATAACCTATTGAGTGGTGTATGTAAGTATGTGTTTTCACGTGTATGTGCATGCACACACATTTGTGATAAAATAAATATGTGTTTGCTCTCTGCCCCCAGTTCCTGACACAATTCCTAAAACCCTCATAAACTCCTAAGCAAGAGTGCTAGGTGCATCTTTTGCTCTAACATTTGGTCTTTGACCCTGGTTACTGAAAACAGTTGCTAATGCCTTGGAATACCTGGGGTCACAGGAGTGTATTTTATAATAAATTGCCTCTTCGTGGGCTCTTAGATAGCTTCAGAATGGGGCTGGTCACTAGAGCCCAAGTCATAATTAGAATCTCTTGTCATCCTCCAGAAAGGACGGACTCGATGAAGATTAAGTTAATAATAGATTATGTCTGTTTTGAAGACTCCATACGTATTCTTGAACTGTGAGATTCAGAGAGTATTCAAATTACTGCTAGTTGGAACACCCAAAGAAGGTTGTGTCCCCCTTCCCATATACCTTACTGTCACATCCACAGCCCAGTTGTGCCAGTCCAATGGTAAGGTTGCTAAAAGACCAAAGAAAGTGCCCAGAGATGGTATGGGACACATATGACTTATTGGGAAAAACTTAAATCAATGACAGTTCTACTCCCATCCTTCAAAGTGCTTCACCAAGTAGTGTCTCTGTTCCTCATGGATTTTGTCCCATGGTGGCTGGCTAGATGAATGACACATATCCTTACCACAGTGCCCTCAGTTCTGCACTAGTCGCCACTGACAGGGGTTTTATGTGTTAAGTTACAGAAGCAGTGACATCAGCATTAGCTTGCTTAGTTTGCTTATGTGACAAGCAGCCCTAGGAGTAATTTTCCTGGCATGCAAGAAGGTAACTTTCAGCAGAGAGCACTAACTTGCCCCTAGTGTGCATGAGAAAGTCAGTGTCCTTCAAGATAATATATAGCTGCACATTTTGGCCCAGGCATGTTCTCATTGTACCTTTAACTTGGCTAGGTTTTGGGGAACACGAAGGAGGCATTCAGGGACATGGTGTTTTACTGTTCCCCTTTTCTTTTTTAGAGGATGACCGTTTTGGAGATTGCAGCCCTGTTTTTTTTTTTTTTTTTTGAGACCATGTCTCACTGAGTTGCGGGGCCTGGCTTCAAACTTGGGATCCTCCTTCAGCTTCCCAAGTCCCCCTTTTCTTTAAAGACAATACACTTGCCCTATGTGTCTCTTCCACTGAGCTTTTCAGCTATGTCCTTGGAAATGTCCTTTAAAATTAATAGGGAAATGTTAGTAAATGGTTTTCCCTGAGTTCTTTGAGCCATCCTAGGAACTTGAGGAGGACACCCCATTGGTGTCAGCCGAGAATTGCTTGGTATGTGGGGGAAAACCTTCACATATTTGGTAATTTGGTGTCCGAAGTGAAATATTGAGACAACTGAGTAAGAGTTTAGCAGGAGAGAACGGTTCGTTTTTTTGTTTTTGTTTTGTTTTTCCCTTCATTACAGTTTGCTTTGCTTTTCTTCATTACAGATTTGCTTTTTTTACACTTAAAAAAAAAATTCCTTGACCAAACAGATTAACTCAGATTGTTGGCTACTGGGCAGACGTTTTATAGAATTAGCAGACTGTTTGCTAATGAGAACCAAATGTTTTTGATCATAATCCCCATCCTCACCTTGACATGTAGCAGGCTTTGACATGCTCACAATCCCTGTAGTGTTCGTACATATCCTGGCCAGAAAGAAAGCAACTGCAGTTAGTTCGCAGTGGAGAATGTGAAACTTCTCCACTTTAAGTGAAAATGGGATGCAGGAGTTTTTGTTCAGTTTTAATTCTTCTCTAGAGCTCTTTGAGAAAGTCTCTGACAAGAAGCCACAGGTATGGATAAGGTTAATGTAGAATTTGCTTACAAACTCAAACCTCCCCTATCCCCACTCTATCCCCTGCCTTTTTTTTTTTTTTTAAAGGCATTCAGCTAATGATACCAACTGCCTTTAGTTGGAGTTCAGGGTCAGGAAAATGCACTCTTTACAAAAATAGCTGCTGTCATACTTCAGGGACATGTAGATCATTCTCTTGACATTTTCCCAACAGAGGCATGCCTCTGTATACGGAGGGGACATTTCTGTTCCTCTGTTGGAGTGCAACACTCAAGGACTTGTCTAAGGGGCAGATTGAGGAGAAAGAACATACTGATCTTCATTTTGTATTCCACCTTTATTCTGGAAGGCTAGCAGAATTTAGTACATTCTCGAACAGTAATTCTGAAAAGCAGAGATAACCTGGTTGGGGGATGATCCTATTCTTTATAATGTTCTTTTAGAAAAGAGGCTCATCTTATCCTTTCTCCCTGAGAACATCAATTTTTTTGTTCTCTTCCCAGTCAAACCAGAAATTATTTGGCAGAACATGTCTTGTATTAATGGTGGTAATCTCAACATTGTCTCCTGAAGTCACTTGATTCTGCCATTATGCCTTACAGAAGACTGGAAAAACCTGATAATCATGGCCCAATTTCAGTTCGTTTCCAAATTCACTGAGGACTGACCTTCAAGTTTAAATTTGATCATTTTCAGCATGCTGGTTTGAATATTGCCCATAGAACATTTTCACCGGGCACCAGATTTTACAGTTTAGTTTCACCTAAGCATTTCCAAACCAAGCATTCCATTATAAACATGCATTAATTCACAAGACCTAGTGCTGACAAATTATATAAATACTGACTGCGTTTTGAATTCCAAGTATTACACTGACTAGAATTTAAACTGTAGATGGTGATTTGGATCAGATGCCCTTTAAGATTTGTTTTAATATTAAATCTTAACGCTTTGTGGTTATTATATTGTAGCCAAAATGAAAATGTGGCTAATTTAACATAATTTAAGGTCAGTTAAAGTAAAAACAAGATAACCTATTTTAGTTTCTACAAATCTATTCCTCTCTACTTTGTGAATAAATGTTATGTGATTGGATGCCTTATTTTCTTGCAACCCAAGGGCTGACTGGTCTTAGTTTTACAGATAATCCTTTTAAGTTTATTATTTTGATATGTTTAATTCTAGTGATAAATAATCTTAGTTTTCAACTTTTTTTCAGGTACTGTCCAAGAAGCTGGAACACTTTTATCCAGTAAGAATGTTCGTGTTAACTGTTTGGATGAGGTAAAATGAAAAATATTAATAAAGTGTTTTATTTCCTGTGTGAATGGATGACACATATAATCTGTCAGTAAAAGTTTTCTAGTATTTGTGTTCAAATTATGCTGACACTCTCCAAATCAATGTAAACAGGCAAGTCACAAAAGACATGCATCTGAAATGTTTATAATCTTGTTAGTAATCAAATAAGTACAAATTAAGCCCAAGTCATATTGTTCTTTGGTCAAGTATAAGAAACAAGATCTTTTATATATTAATGAATTATGTGTTATACTATTTTGTAAAGGAAATTTTAGCTGATATCAAACAAGTTCACCAAATGCAGTGTGTGATAGATGAAAAATAAAAATATAATCAAAATAATAAAGCATATATCTGGGAATATGTGAACTCTAAATAATTTTTTAGCACCAGGCTAGTGGTGGTATGCATGCCAGTAATCCCAGCAACAAGGGAGGCCGAGGTAGGAGGATAGCAAGTTCCAAGCCAGCCTCAGCAATTTAGCAAGGCCCTAAGCAATTTAGCAAGATCCTGTCTCAAAAAATAAAAAATGCTGGGGATGTGGCTCTGGGTTTAATTCCTGGTACAAAACAAATAATAATAATAATAATAATTCATTAATTCTTAGATTAATGAATAAGTAGAATAGAAATTGCCTTTTGAATTAAAAATATAACATTTATCAAAAGCTGTTTAGTGGCCAAAGTGATATTTAGAAGAAATGATGTGCATTTATCATTGCCTGTTTTACATGGGTACTTTTTACCACTGAGTCATATCCCCAGCCCTTTTTATTTTATTTTTTTAAAGTTTGAGACATGGTCTCACTAAGTTGCTTAGGACCCTACTTGATTGCTAAGGTTGGCTTTGTACTTAAGATCTTCCTGCCTTAGCCTCCTGAGATGCTGGAATTACAGGAGTGTGCCACCATGCCAAGCTATCATTGTACTTTCAATCTTTGTGGTGTTCTAAGTTTTCAGTTCATGAAATTATATAAAAAGAGTAAGGTACATGCAAAAAGTAGGAGAAATGAGTTAGGAAAAATAAAATTAAATACAATAAAATTTAAAAAGCAATAAAGCCAAGCCACAAAAGAAGTTTAGATAAATTGGAAGTCACCAAAATAAAACCTTTTGTGTTTCAAGGCACACCATTAAGAAAATGAAAATAGAGCCTATAAAATAGGAAAAAATTTTTACAAAGTATATGTGATGAGGGACTTAACAGCAAGAACATACTTTAAAAACATCTATAAATTAATTATTAAGGTACATATAACTTTATTAAAAAATTCCTTTGCTCCACATAAAATAGATCAATGATCAATATACATATGAAAAAATGCCCAATATCATTAGCTACCAGGGAAATGCAAATCAAAGCCACAATGAGATACTACTTCATATTTACTTGGGATAGTTCTAATTTATAAAGTAAGTAATAATGAATATCATTGAAGATATGAAGAAATTAGAGCTCCTACAGACCTACAGCATAGTAGCCTAATATTGATGAATTCTTTGATATAAGAATTGTGGAAGATGAATATCAATCATTTTTAAAGTCACTGTATTTAAAGAATTGTAAAGGCTTTTTTTTTCATACAATTCAGTTAAATAGATATTTCTAGTTTGTCTTTGAGAAAAGACAAGGAGGTGACAAGTTTCATTCTATGATAACATTTTATGAAACTTCACTACTTTCCTAATTTGAGCAGAGATGAACATTCAATATTTTAATTTTCTTCCTCATACTAAGCTATTCTCTATTTATAACGGGAACATAGCATATTAATTTACCAAATTTATTTTAAACATGGGAATATTATTTTTCTTTAAGATTAGCTGTTTTGTTTTGAATTATTCATTTCCTTTGATATTTACCCTGAAATAGTATGATGTTGAGAGCCACAGTTTAGTCGGAATGATGCCTGGCATTTTGCTAGAGGGAATAGTTGAAAGGTGACCCTGCTCTGGGATTAGGGCAGATTCTGCTGGGATTAGGGCGGATCCTGCTGCCTCAGGCACCTGCTACTTGGGAGTTCCAGTTGAGTTCTCCCAGGGTTCTGAGAGAATTGGCGCGTGGAGCCTGGTGGAGGCAGTGTGTTCCCGGGAAGTGTGTGTAGAGTGCCGGTGAGAGTTCGGGAATAAAGAGTTACTGTTTGAGCCTACAAGGCTTTGTGGTGGCTCAGTTAATTTGTGCCCAACCAGACTGCAGCAGTATAAAAATACTTGAAAGGGGGCTGGGGATATGGCTCAAGCTCGCCTGGCATGAGTCTTTCCCGGGTTCGATCCTCAGCACACATACAAAAACAAAGATGTTGTGTCCGCCAAAAATTAAAAAATAAATATTAAAAAATTCTCTCTCTCTCTCTCTCTCTCTCTCTCTCTCTCTCTCTCTTAAAAAAATACTTGAAAGACTAGAAAATTTATAGTATGGTGGCTTTATATCTCTTGGAACATCAAAACTTGTTAACATCATTTCTTTTTTGTGGTCCATTTAAATATTTCCATAAATGCTACTAGAACCAAGGTGATACACAGTAACATTGCCCTCAAATTTTATAATTTCCTTTATACTGTTTTAAATTTGTATATTGCAAAATTGAACTAAGAGATGAGGAAATATGTGTGCTACCCAATTCTTTGAAAGCTAAAGTTGTTACTATGAGTTTGGTTTCTAATCCCTAGAAATATTCAGCACACCACTGAATTGATATGGCAAAAAATACACACTACATTATTGACACAAGAAAACATCAGGTTCAGAGATTGCCCTGCAAATGATGTAATTGAGGTAACTTTACATTTTGGAAAGAAGATCGCTCATTGGTTGATTGACTCTAGAATACAATTCCTGCTGTGATGATAGCTGGTAAATGAGAAATAATAAGAGAGAAGAAAAAAGAATTTGAAAATGAATGGAAAAGGAGTAGTGGGAAACAAAGAGAGGTAGGCAGATCAATGGGCAGAACTCATTAACATGGAGAGTTAGGCACAGACAAGAAAACAGGCACCCTTTGGCTGCCCACTGTTCTGGATGAATAGAAAATATTAAACTCCTTGATTGAAGCCTGAGTCCTAAAAATTTGTGAAAGAAATACCTGATTGCTTCATTGTTACCACCATGGTACTAAGTCCTTCCAGCCTGCTCTACACACTATCCTTTTATGTACAGGTTTCATCATCCATTAGGGTAGTCACCCTATGTTCTTTGCCTTATTCAGAGGCTAATGACTATGCAGTTCATTCCCTTTTCCTAAAGCACTCCACTGGTGGCCTGTGTACAATGAGTGCTGCACTAACCTGCCCACTGCATTCCTGTAAAAACACTCAATTAAGGATGTCTTAAGTTATTATTTCCTTATTTTTCCATTCTTACACCCAAGAAACACTGATTATTCCCACTGAGTTTCCTCTTGTGCAACCACCTGGAAGGTCCTATCCTTCTGTCAGCAACCTTTTTAAGAACAGTATGGCATTGTGTTAACAAGAATAATAGTCTGGCCAGGCATGCTGGAACAAGCCTGTAATTTCTGCTACTCAGGAGGATGAGGCAGGAGGATTGCAAATTCAAGGACAACCTGGGCAACTTAGTGAGACATGTAAAGATTTTTTTAAAAAAGGCTAGAGATGTGGCTTAGTAGTAGAGCCTCCTGGTTTCAGTCCTCAATATGAGGGTGGAGGTGGGCGGGATGTTTGAAATCATCAAGAACAACTCAAATTATGTTAGCATTCCAAGATAACAATAGTAAGGGATTGTATAGCTAAGAAGGTTTTTAATCCTAAACCATTTTGGCATTCCAGCGTATAGAGTTTAGTTTGGAGAAAATTCACTCATAGAAAACAGCTCATTAATTTATTCATCAAATAATATTAGGAGCACAGTACATATAAAGATGACTGTTTCAACGAATATGCACAAAATATTTGGAGACCAAACAGTATAGTCCAGTATGAATACTACCAACCAGCTCTGTGTGTGTGTGTGTGTGTGTGTGTGTGTGTGTATAAAACATATGTGATATCATAATGTGATTAAACTATGTGATTTGGGTATATTTGTTTTTCGAAATGATATCACTCTAATAAACATTTGCTACACCTTTTTCTCATTGGCAGTCATTAAAACTTTTCCAATTCAGTAGGTACAGATGAATTAGTTTATTTGATAGCTTAATAATATCCACTGTTAAGAATACACTGTACTTTATTCAACTTTCCTTTTGATGGGTTTCGTTTGCTTCAAGGTTTTTCTTTAGTTTGATATTATGAGTTTATATGTTCCCCAGGAGCTAAGTATGTATGGTAGAGATGAGAACGTTGGGAATCTGTGTACTTGTTTTTGTCCCCCCATGTATCAAAGAATCAAACACATCCTTTCCAAATCTGTATGTTGATGTATAAAAAAAATCTCAAAAGTTGATGAAGGATTCAGGTGGAGAAATGAATATAAAAATAGTTTGCATATAATGAACTAGAAACAATAAAAAATAGTTTGCAGGCTTTAACATGCTTTTAATTCATGTTTATTTTATATTCATGGTAAGGAAAATGTAAATATGTAAAATTAATACATTTTTCCTTTTGGTTGAAGAATGGAATGACTCCTCTCATGCATGCGGCATATAAAGGAAAACTCGACATGTGCAAGTTACTTTTGCGACACGGAGCTGATGTGAATTGTCATCAACATGAACATGGATACACGGCCCTCATGTTTGCTGCACTTTCTGGTGAAGAGCCCTTGCTCTATTAATATTAGATTCCTTTACAAGTTTATTTTAAATGCATAGGTATTTGAAATTCAAATGCATTTTTATTTTAGTAATTTTAAGATCAATTTTGATGGGATGGAGTGGTAGGAATTGGTTTTGAAAAGTTATAAAGTATGAACTTAATTATATACCTAAATTGGCAATCTGTTTCTTTAGAGACTCAAATCAATTGGTTCATTATGTTGACAATATAATTTGGTGTAATTGAGAAGCTGGGTTTGTTACGTTAGTTACTTTGATGTTCTGTTTCTTGATATTTTGAAGCAAACACTTCTTGGTTCTCTTGATCCGGTAGCTGCTATGATAGGGCAATTTGTCTCACTGCAATTTTAACATGATCACCCATTTAGAAACTTATTTATGATATTTATTCTTTGCTGAATAAAGTCAGTTGAGAAATGTGATGTAAAATTAAGTGAGGTTATCTGTGATTATTGCAGTTGTTTTAAGAAAATACAGATATAATAATCTCATTTTAAAAATAGTAATCTGTGTTTTTATAATCTTGGAACACAAATGCATTTATAAGCCCCAAAAGGAAATATTGTCTAATTTATTAAATTTAAACATTGGCATATATACCATGATATATACCATAAAAAGAGTTAAAATACAAATGAAAGGGCTGGGGTTGTGGCTTGGTGTTAGAGCGCTTGCCTACCGTGTGTGAGAACTGAGTTTGATCCTCAGCACCACATTAAGAAATAAATAAATAAAATAGAAATGAAAAATGGAGGAAAATATTTATATTTTAAATGGTTATATTGCTATATTTGTATATAAACAATTCTTATATATCTACTAGAAAAAAACAAGTACTATGTTACCAAAGAACAAAAGAAATATTTTATCAACAGACAAAACATTTTCAATAATAATCAAATGAATCCTAATTTTATGCTTATTATATTGACAAAGGCTAAGGATAATGCCCAGGAACTTTTTGCATTGTGTTGGTGAGTAGCATTGTAGTCCAACCTTCCTAGAAGTCAAACCTGGCAAAATGCATTTAAAATATGCCTAACCTTCAATCCATCCATATTTTCCAGGAACTGTTCCTCAGGAAATGGTGGTTCAAATTTGGAAGAATGGACGGAAAATAATATTCATTAACTGTAGTTTTTATTGGCAAAGCATCTATAATGATTCCATTAGGGAAAACAACTATGGATGTTTAGATAGAAAAACATCTAGAAAGATAGATCCTAAGTTGTTGATAGTTATTCCAGAGCCTTTAGTTGTGAGGGTTAGAAAGAGTTAGTGGGTATTAAAGGAGGATTCCTATTCATTCTTTCTCTTCTGGTTTTTGTGGTTGTTGTTGTTGTTTGTTTGTTTTGTTGTTTTAAAATTGTCAATGGACCTTTATTTTATTTATTTTTATGTGGTGCTGAGAATCGAACCCAGTGCCTCACACATGCTAGGCAAGTGCTTTACCACCGAGCCACAAGCCCAGCCCCCTGTTGTTGTTTTTGATACTTTTGTATGGTTGTTTTGATTTTATATTGAGGATTATCATTAGGGAAATATATTTCAATTATTTTTAAATGTGATAGTCAATCCCATGCCATTCCTTTTTTTATTGCCTGATTTTTTTTTTCCAGAAAATTTGGTTAATTTTTAAATAGATCCTGTAGAATTTTATTTTTTTTTATAATTATGATTCATATTTTGAAAAACATGACAATGTTCCCATGATGGAAAGCTAAAAGTAAATGTGGGAGGAAGAAGAGATACAAGAGAATTTTGAAGGTGTTTACATTGTATATTCCTTATATTCACAAATGTATTCCCTTTAACACTAGGTAACAAAGACATCACATGGGTAATGTTGGAGGCTGGTGCAGAGACAGATGTTGTCAACTCTGTAGGGAGAACAGCAGCTCAGATGGCAGCTTTTGTGGGTGAGTTTTGCTATAGTTTTCCATTAGATTATTCTCAAAGTTTCCCTTCTGGGAAAAAATACCACTTTGCTTTTCAGAATGAAAATTTTGTTGTTATTTTTTAAAAGAAAATGTAGCCTGTAATCCCAGCAGCTCGGGAGACTGGAGACAAGAGGATCTCGAGTTCAAAGCCAGCCTCAGCAACAGCTGGGCGTGAAGCAACTCAGTGAGATCCTGTCTCTAAATACAATATAAAATAGGGCTGGGGATGTAACTCAGTGATTGAATGCCCCTGGGTTCAATCCCAAGTACTAGATTTAAAAAAAAAAAAAGAGAGAGAGACAAAATGTTCACAATCCACTCTCTTTTAGCATATTAAAATAACTAGTGATATTTGGGGAAAATGAAGGCATATATCGAATTTCCATTTTGTGAGATACAAAGAATAGTAGGGCCATTTTAATTGTAGCCAAGTCCTTTGTTTTATTTCTCTAATGGAAGTAGTTTGACTTAATATTTAAGACTGTAAACTGTGAAGTCAGCAATTGTAAAGTGAAATTCTGGCTGTGCCATTTAATAACAAGGCATTTAATAATTCTTTCAGTTTCCTCATTGTAAAATAGTTACAGGGTCATTTTAAGGATTATAAGAGATGATAGACTGAAAGGACCTTACATGTAGCACTAAACAAATAGTATCAGTTTCTATTAGTAATTACAATAGTGATGCAATTCTTTTTTTAGGAAGGAATGTTTTATAATAATATTTAGCTGCTTCATTATCATCTTTATCAATTACAAATGTTTATTTTTGTGTGTCCAGTGATTCTTGGCATGTTAGTCCTGTTACCTGACATAATGTTTTGGTTTAGGAGAATGAATGTTTGATCATTGGTATTTTGGCCTCGTTGATTGATCTGGTAGTTAAGAGAGTCCACTGATTAAAAAAAAAAAAAGTAAAGATAGAAGCATCTGATTTATTTAGTGACCTTGTCCAGTGATTCGTTTAAAAAAATTCTTAATGTTTATAACCTGTATTATCACTCTCAGGTGGTTCAGTTATAGTGGTGAACAAGATAGAGGTTGGTCATGTTTTCATGGCATTTAAAGGCAAATAGCAATGGCAGTGCAAAACGCTATATCAAGGAAGAATTTAATTCCATAGAAATATGTAGAAAGAGGAGATATTCTTTTTTATTCCAAGGGGGTTTTGAGAGAAATTATGTTTGAGTTGAGCTTCAGTGGGAATTAATCAGATGTATACAACTGTAACTGAGTATCTAGTTAAATTTTATTATTACATTTTCTTAAAATATAGAGACTTTCAGTGATTAAATCAGTTACTCATTTGGTTGCCTTGTGACAGTTTTATAAAAAAAAGTATCCCTATTTTATTTTATTTTAATTTCATAAGGATTTGAGAAATGTATGGCCTTGCTGTGCAAGCTTCAGAGAAATATTTTGTCTCCCTGTTGGAGACCCATGGTTGCTTCCAACTCATCTCTAAGTTAGTTTTGAGCGGGTCAGTGCAGTGGGAAAAACCGCTAAACTACTGACATGGAAACATATTTTAGTTCATTTCTGCTGTTATTAGCATCCTGGTCAAATCCTGTCACTTCCAATGAGCCTCAGTTTTCTGATTTATATGCAATGAAGCAGGGGAATTAGAATGTGTCCCAACTTTTATTTAGCTCTATGAGTGATCATTATGTCCATGATGAAACAAAACAGAGCTCAGGTAGAGGTTAACCTTCCCAAGTTTACAGACCTGGAAGTGGAGGAGCTTTTTTCTTTCAATCATTAACATGTGCTCTTTTTTCTTTATGCTACAAAGTTAACAAAAATCTAAAGCATAAATTGTCCACGGTCACATTCTAAAATAAGAATAGCATTTTACATGCATTTTAATCTATTTAGACTAGTTTCACAGACTGAACATTTTTTCAGTTGGAATAAATTTTCCATATTAAAAGACTTTGAAAAACAGTCATTCTTCCCAGTGTGATGGTGCATGCCTATAATCTCAGCAGTTCAGGAGGCTGAGGCAGGAGGATCACAAGTTCAAAGCCAGCTTTAGCAACTTAGTGAGGCCCTAAGCAACTTAGCAAGACCCTGTATCTAAATAAAATATAAAACGTGCTAAGAATGTGGCTCAGTGGTTAAGCGTCCCTGGGTTCAGTGCCCAGGTCCAAAACAAATAAGTTATTTTTCCCTTTTTGTTTGCTTCAAGTAGATCAGTATATATACATGTGCATACACATGTACAAAATTTTTTTTTAAATGTGATCAACTATACAGTAAACATTCCTTGCAACTTGTCTCCTTCACTTATCAGTGTACCATGGGAATTCCTCCCAACTCAGTAGGTATAAACCAATTGTTATTTCAGTAGCTATATAACATTTCTTGATATAAATGTTTCCCAGTTCATTTAGCTCTTCCTTGCTGACAGATTTTAGGTTTTTAACCACTTCCCTAGAAACTATGTAATAATCATCCTTGTTATAATTTTTTATTTTTATGTATCTATAAGATACATATTCTCAGAAGTAAAATTCCTGAGGCAAAGGATATATAGTTTTAATTTTAATGTAAATCTAGATTGTTTTCCAAAAGGATTAGTATCCTTTCACATTTGTGTCCTCAACTGGACGTTATCACTCTTTCAGTTTTGCCAGTCTGATAGTTGAAAAGATGGTATATCATGAATTTACCTTCCCTTTATAAAGGGAAAGGTTTCGTTTAGTGAAATTAAACTGCTGTTGCTGATCATTTGTATTTTCCCTTCTGTGGGTGGTTTGTTCATATTCTTTAATTGTTTTTCTTTTGTGTTGTCTTTTCTTCTACCAAGGAGCTTCATGTATTTTACAGTTGTTAACCGCTTCGCTTGTCTAAGACCAAATGTCTTTAAATTATTTTATGCCAGTATTTTTTTCCCCTTTGATTCTTATGAGAACCTTTGCCACAGGGAGTTTATTTTTAATAGTCTTATTTATTTTTATAAATTCCATGTTTCTTCTCTTGTTAGAGATTTTCTTTGATTGGGGGATTACACAAGTAGTCTCCTAAATGTTGTTTGGATTTTTGTTTTTCCTAAGGAGTTTTGCTTTGGTACTTCTAGAGTTTATTTATTTATTTTAACAATTTCTTTTCTCCTAGGTATATAGCTGTGATAATACTATTTATTAACCACCCAACTTTTTCCCACTGCACTGAAATACCATCTTGTTTTAAGTTAAATTCCCTTTTATGTAATTTTCATTATGTATATGCAGAGAATAAACATCTGTATGATGTAAGAACTTACTATTCAATTCACATAGTATGACTTTATATGGTTTTTGGGCAGGACTTGTTTGGTCTCTCAACAATATTAATAGATTCCTTAATAACAGTCGTTTTTAAAAAGTTCATATCTTTAGTAATTTGGAGTTATTGCCCCATTGCAAGAAGAATTCTTACTACACCTCAACACTCTTCCACTTCTCCTAGCCTGTTATGTGTAAAAAGAGAAAAGCTATTAATTCCTTTTTTTTCTTGTCATTTCTATTAGTCTCTTGGATTTTTTAGCTATTCAATTCTATTTTATTTTCTATTTGAATTATTGTCAAATTTCTAACTAAAGAGAAGTACTAATAGTGATAATTGGCATGTCCTTTTCCTGGTTTTAGTGAGAATGTTTTTAGTATGATATTGTTATTGATTTTATCACTTCTAGTTTTGCAAATAAGAACTCAGTTTATTTTCTTTTGTAAACTTTTCATCTCTTTCTGAAAGAATGTTTGATGTTTAGCTCATCCTTGAAACTAAGCAATTTTACCAGAATATGTCAGTGAGTTTTTGTAGGCTACAAGACTCAAGTCTAGTCCCCTCTTGTAACATTTATTCTCTATATTGATAATTCTTTTTATTTGTGTATTCAGAATTTGTAAATTAAAACCCAACAAAACTAAATATTTTATAATTCTAATTATAAAAATTAAAACACATTATCAAATAAAAATTACATTTATAAAGATAAACTTTAAACATATATCACTGTAATGTAAATCATTAGATTAGTTAAAACAAAATGTCACATTAAGCATTACCTAAAATTAAAAAGATTAACTTTGACAAAAAGTAAGTAATATTATTTTTTACTTTTCATAAAGGTATAATATTAAACCCCTAATCTTAGCCGGGTGTGGTGGTGCACGCCTGTTATTCCAGAGGCTCAGGAGGCTGAAGCAGGAGAATAGTGAGTTCAAAGCCAGCCTCAGCAAAAGCAAGGCGCTAAGCAACTCAGTGAGATCCTGTCTCTAAATAAAACACTAAATAGGGCTGAGGATGTGAATCAGTGGTCGAGTGCCCCTGATTCAATCCCCAGTACCAAACAAAATCCCTAGTCGTATAACAGTGTGATTGTTATGTAGTAGATATTTTTATGTACAGCTACGTCCAACAGCTAACAGCTTTTTCTGACTGTATTAGTTGGGGGAGGTACAGTTTTAAACTAATTCCATATTTTCCTCTGACCCCTTTATATTAATACCAGATATAAAAGTATCTGGTTTGATAATTTCAATGAGATATTTTGGAACAACTTTTTAAAAAATAGGAACATATATGTTTTATTCAATCTGAGTGTAGATTGTATTTCTTTTTTTTTTTTTTTAAATATTTTATTTATATTTTGGTTTTTGGTGGACACAACATCTTTGTTTGTATGTGGTGCTGAGGATCGAACCCGGGCCGCACGCATGCCAGGCGAGCGCGCTACCGCTTGAGCCACATCCCCAGCCCTGTTATTTCAAGGAAGCTTGTGCAGTCTGTCTTCTCTAGTTTCTTCAAGTACAAGTTGTAAATTCACACGGATACCTGTACTGCTTTTGATGCTGTCTTGTCCACAACACACCTCCCTTAGGAGATAAAATTCATTGAACATCATTTTTCTCTCTTCTTGAAGATTCTGGAGGTAGACTTGATCATTCCCTAGACATCACCTTGGCCCATTACAGATTTTTAATATAGACTGCTGTTGTTTGACTTTTCAAGGTGTAGGCAGTGGAGCTTTCTGACATAAGGAAAGGGAGAGAAAGAAAAAGGAAAGAAGGGAGGAAGGGAAAGGAGAATGAGAGAGAAAGAGAAAAGAAAATGCCCCTTCCCCACACAAAGGAAAGGAAAAAAGAAAGACAGAAACTAGTTAACTAACTGGTGATTTGGTATTTAATGGTAGCATGGAATACCAAAAAATGATGTTGTGATCACTACTAATTTCTCTTTCTAAATCGGTGACATATTCTTTTGTCATTTGCTTAATACTTTCTCCATTTCTTTTTTTCCTCTGGGATTTTTTACTATTAGATTTCTTGGATCTCTTAGTTCGCTTCTCTCTTCCATAATAATTTTTATCTTCGAGTTGTTCTCTGTCTTGAGATGCTTTGTCCCCTTGATCTGCATTAATGATTTAGTTCTCAATAGTCAACAGGATTACCTCTTTCAGTTTGTGTAATAATCTTTACAATTGGTATCTTTCTGTGGTTCTTGAAAGTCTCTATATACTGTAATAGAATCTGCTGAAGGACCATTATTTTCCAGCTCTGATTGTAGCCCTAGTTGTCATGGTTAATGTTACTAGTCCACTGCCATTCCAAGAAGCCATCTGTCCTAGTACTGTGTAATCTTGGAGTTGCTGGGTCTCCCCGGGTACTCTGCTCTGTGTCTGTTAGGCAGTCCGGTGAAGCTGTGAGGGTTGGGCAGCAGAGGAGGAGGTGCCACAATCTCTATGCCTTTAGGCCCAAGGTCACCCTACCAGCCGAGGGCACCAAGAGGCTGCTCCACTCCCACGTTCTCCCAAGAATGCTCAGAGACAAGCAGAACCCTCTGCCAGCCTCAAGTGCCAGGGTCCAGTTGGCCCACAGTACAATCCCCCTGCAGATCACCTGTTTTCGAAAGGATCAAGCAGATGCTCCCAGGACCATGCACACGCGGGCAGGGGCCTCGCTGGCCGCCCAGGGCAGATCACCCTCCGGGAGCCGCAGTGACGGGGCACTCTCCCCAGGACTTGCCACCACTGGTCCCTCTGCCCTCGCCAGGCAGAGATGCAGAAGAGGTTTCTCCTTCAGATATCCCCGAAGAGCCTTTTCCCTGGAGTGTGCCCTGTAGGTTTTGCCTGCTTCCCCAGAGTGGCCGCTTCCCAGCTCCAGAGAGGTAGTGGAGAGGGATCCCGGGATGGGGAGGTGGCAGGAGCACACTATGAGTCCATCAACCTCCCTAGAAAGGTTTTGCTTCTGTAGAACCATTTCTAAAGCTAGAGATGGCTCAGATGAGTGGCTTAGAGATTTATGAGAAACCAAACTTTTGGGAGCAAAAATTTTAAAAAATAATATTTTTTTTTTTCTGTGATTCATTTCACAAAGAGGCCATGCTTTTCTCAAATTGGGGGAGGGGGTAGTTTAATAATATTAATTATTACTATTATAACAATATACTTTATATAGCATATATTTGAATTAAGTATAAATAAAACTGATTTGGGAAGCATGATTATCATTTGTGTAGTGGTAGAAGAAGAGACATTTAGATTACAACCCATTTTTACAAAAGACTTCAGGGCCATTTATAACTTGAACACTGCTTTTTTGTAATCCACATAATCTTCAGATATGTTGTGGATCTGTGCATTTAAAAGATTGTTTCTTTACTTTAGAATGCTTATATATGTTCTCTAAAATAATGTACCTCTCCTTTTCCTCCTATACTCTCCTCTTCTGATGCATGGTTACTTAATAAGGAAGCAGCAACATAGTTTTAAAAAAAAATCCAGATGATGTCTTGTTTTTAATGATAAAAATGCAATTTTTCTATTAAAAGGTCAACATGATTGTGTGACTATAATCAACAATTTCTTTCCACGAGAGAGACTGGATTATTACACTAAACCCCAGGGACTGGATAAAGAGCCAAAACTGCCTCCAAAGTTGGCAGGCCCATTGCACAAAATTATCACCACAACAAATCTTCATCCTGTCAAGGTAGGTTGTGTTTGCTTTTCATTTCAATATTGCTTCAGAGTTTGAACTGCTCTTATTATATGGGATCATAATGGTCTGGATTTGAGTTTTGTAGATGTGGAGTTTGGAGTGGGCCCCTTTGTTCATTAGATTTCTTGAACTAGTGCATTCGGTTGAGACCTAAGAGATAGTAGGAGCAACAGGTTGGAGCTGGAGGAAAGGCCAAGCAAAGAGTGGGGCCCACATGAAGCCGGCTTCACACCATTGTGTTCTGCAGCAGGTGTGGCTCCAGAGTGGCCAGTGAGTCAGGCTTTTGTATTCATTTCTGGAGAGAAGAGACAACCTCCCAGGTAGAGACAATCGAGATGGCTCCCATTGAATGAGGAGAAGAAGGAGGCCACTCTGAGCCTTTTGCAGCCAACACTTTGAGTGCCCAGAGCCTGATTTGCAAGACTGTTAGAAAGGCTCCGAGTAGTGTTCTGTTGGCATCTACTATTAATTATCTTTCTAGGAAGCATGAACATATTTTTAATGCCAATGATTCTTTGATGATTTTAAGTAATATAGTTTTTTCAGCAGTCAGTCAAATCAAGCAGATTGTTCAACTTTTAGACCAACACTTAAGTTCAAATCACATAACTAGGATGCTTTAAGGATCATTCCTCACTATTTTCACTGCTATTTTCTTTGGATTCGTCATTTTAGAAACAACAACAAAAGTTGCATAAAAAAATTATGAAGAAAATGGTACTTAGAATTTACCCTTTTTTAAAAAAAAAAAAAAAATTGCCTCTTTTGTGTTAGTGTCTCCTTCCCTCCCAGCACACATTTAGAAGAGAGAACTCCTGGGAATAGCAACACCTCTTTGTCTTTGACACTCTGGTGTGTTGCAGGCTGGGCTGGGAAGACAGGTTTTTCATATGGATACCATATTTCTTACTGTAGAGAATGTGTGTGGTTTTATAATACCTTTGTTCCTCTTTGGCATGAGTATTACGGGGAATTCTAGTTTAGGTGGATTTGAAGAAGTTTCCTGTATTTTTCTGACTCACCAACTCTTTTGTTTTTTTATCAGTACCAGGGATGGAAGCCATAGTCTCTCATGTGCTAGATAAGCAGTCTACTACTGTGTTATATCCCCAGCTCTGGATTTACTGACTTTTATATCTACATTTCTATGCCATTCGACTGCAAGAAGGTTCTGGAATAATTTTTGATGTTTACATGGAACCTGGTCTCTCAGGTTTAAAAAAATCCTAAGAATTATTCTACTTTCAGATATCTTTAAAGGCATATATTTTGAGTAAATTAGATTAAGGGCATATTTATACAGGTAATAAATTGCAAAAGTATATAATCTGAAATATTCCACATAATATTTTTGTATCACATAGTCTTATGAAAGGAGGCTGTTATATAACCAGAGTAACGTCCTTCAGACCTGACTTTGCTTTTTGTAGGTATAAACAATCTATTCACTTGAAAATCTTTCTTTTATCCATACTTTGGAGATAAAACTGGCCAGTTGCTTTCATTGTGGCCCACTTTTATTATTTTATTTCTTTTCAAGCTAGCCTGGTTCTTCCTAGTGAGTATTATAAAAAAGTAACAGGCAACCACTGTCTAATGTCAAATAGCTTTTAAAATAAGCGCAGAAATTTCTTCAGTATGCAACTTACCTTTCCATTCCCTTGCACGTAACATAGCTGAATTTGTGTCTAGGTTAAGTGGCTGCTATGGTATTAAGGATGTGTTTGTTTTCAAAAGGGACTTGGGGAATTATGCTGATACCCAGAAAATCAAGGTTATCTAGAGAAAAATAAATAACAGAAAAACAGAGCTGAGCAAAGTCTCTACGTGGAAAGGAGAGAGGTATATATAGAGCAATCCTGTTTTTGTTTAGTAAGATGATATTCAAGCCCCAAATTGTTGATTTAGCAATTTTAAAAATGAAATTTGGACTGTATCTGTAGTGGTAGAGTATGTGTCTAGTCTGCATGAAGCCCTAGGATTGATCTCTAGCACTGGAAATAAAAGGGGGGGGGTGTAAAAATGAATTCAAAATTCATGAACATAGTTTCAGGTAGCACCCTTTTGAGAGTTAAGATTCAAATAGTTTTTAATGCTGAAAGGCATATTTTTTTTCTCTTGGTAATTAATAATAAGGATTCATTTTAAAATACTTCAAAATGCTGCAGAGGGGCTGGAGTTATGGCTCAGTGGTACAGCGCTCACCCAGCATGCATGAGGCACTGGGTTCGATCCTCAGCACCACATAAATGTACAATAAAGATACTGTGTCCACCTAAAAAAGCTTAAGAATAAATATTTTTTAAAAAATGCTGCAGAGATGAAAAGGAAGGAAACTAGCACAAATATTCCTTTGTGTACAGCTATGTAAATGTTTCAGTAAATGTATGGTAATGGTTCATTACACTAAATTTAATCTTAATCTGTGTATACATAAGAAATGTGGGACTGAAAAGAAAATGAAAGGTAAATAAAAAAGAAATGTGGGCTATCGTATTTCTTTGTAAATATTTGCTCTATAAAATAAGTGGCTCGAGACAAAAAAAACCTCATTAATCTGGGTTCTTTTTGAGATTTTTTTAAAAAAGAATTCCCACTTGTAAGTTAAGAGCTTGTACTTTGATTATAAATGCTATATATAAAAATATTGAGCAAACAATTTTAAATGATTGCAGTAATCAGAGATGTAAATAAGCTAACTAATGAGTCTTCTTCACAAATTAATTTTGATATATATTTGGTAGGGGGAATAATCAATAAATTGACCACTAAGTATTCTGATTATACATACTTACGTCTAATAATTTATTGTTATTAAGTGTTGGATTTTAAGAAAAATCCTAGGTTATATATAAAACTAGTAGTATCAAGAATAAGTGAAAATCCTGTTTTAGTTTCTCCTGTCCATTTAATCTGTGTTAGGAGGCTAGGTGTAGGTTTTATTTAAACTAACAACTGATCTTTTTTCATTCCTGAAGAGAGAAATGTAACTTACTAAATCTGCTAACTCTTATTCCCTGACATTTACAATCCCTAGGATAAGTATTTAGCTGGAACATGTAAATTAGTAAGTACTGACTGCATACCCTTGTGGCTATGTTATATACATGTTCACCATAGGTCCCCATGCAGGGTCTCATACAGACCCAAATTCAAGTAATCTACCCTGTAACAAAGCCAGAAAGAAACATACTCCTCATTACACTAAATTCAAGCTTAATCTGTCCATTCATAAGAAATGGGGTAGTTAAAAGAAAATAAAAAGGTAAATGTAGAAATGTGGGACTTATAATGTGTAAAATTTGATAATTTTTGACTTTCCACTTTTTTTTTTTTTTTTTTGGTAGCAGGGATTGAACTCTGAGGCACTTGACCACTGAGCCACATCCCCAGCCCCATTTTTTTTTTTTTTTTTTGTTTTGTTTAGAGACAGGATTTCACTGAGTTGCTTAGCACCTTGCCCCATTGCTGAGGCTGGCTTTGAACTCGCAATTCTCCTACCTCAGCCTCCCGAGCTGCTGGGGTTACAGGCATGTGCCATCATGCCTGACTTCACTTTCCACTTTTAAAATTACTTATAGTTTCTTCCTTGACCTAATCTCATTAGTGTAGATAATTTGAAGCATCTTTAGGAAAATTTCCTCAGAGAAATATAGTTAATTGGAAAGAAAAACAATTTCATTTTTAGACTTTTTATTGTAAAAATCTCATTTTCTTATAATTAATAAGAATAATGAGAATTATACTTATAATCATGAAATTATAGAGTTCAGTAATGTTAACTAAGAAGAGTAATTGCTCAGTGATTTGATTTTATACGTAAAGATTGTACAATGTGCCACGATTACTCTAGAGGCAGTAAAACCATGTACCTGAAATGATGTACTAATACCTTGGTTCAGAGAGATGGCAGATCATATTTTACTTTGATATTAAGAGATACCATGGTGTTAGGGTTCTTGTGTATTAGTTTTATTACTTTGGCAATTTGCATTCTAATTTGGACTAGTACACTGACTATATGATCCTAAGAAAGACTTTATTGTGTAATCTCTTGCAGTCAACTAACTACCCAATTTGTAAATTGAAAATATCTCATGGAATTTCTAAGTTCTCTGGAATTTCTTTTAGATCGTGATGCTTGTAAATGAAAATCCTCTGCTGGCAGAAGAAGCAGCCCTTAATAAGTGCTATAAAGTGATGGATTTGATCTGTGAGAAATGTATGAAACAAAGAGACATGAATGAAGTATTAGCGATGAAAATGCATTATATTAGCTGTATCTTTCAGAAATGCATTAACTTCTTAAAAGATGGAGAGAATAAATTGGACACACTGATCAAAAGGTACTGTTTTTTCCATGTCTAGTATAAAATACAGACAAGTAGGATAATATTTTAATATATAAAAACTAGTTATAAATGTCAAAATTAAGTATTTTAGCAGCATTTTCTATTGTTGGGATCACATTTAGTCTGCAAGAAATAAGAGGACAATGTTATACTAAGATTAGTTTTGTAGGCTTTGCAGTGATTTTTTTGTTATCCTTGGTTTACACATGAGGAATCTGAGGTTGAACAGTATGTATAAGATCAGGCAGCTAAAAAATGCCTAAGTGCAAGTGTGAGGTTTAATGGTGTTGGTGCTGGAGGTTGTACTGAGGACTCAAAATGGCATTTAGGGTATTTCTGTTGTATCTGAGAGAGCTGAGTGTTGTTCTTGTTCTCTGACCACCAGAGATAAACTTTTCTTGCAACCTTACTGAGAAAAGGGAACCAAGTCAGAAGAATGTGACTCAATGAAAGTTTTCATTCTTCCTACAAATAACTGACATGGTAATAAGTAACCAGCTTATCTGATAACAGTGTTTAAACTTTTTCTGGTGGGTCACCTTTGCCTGTGCATCTCAGAACCTGGAAACCTGTAAAGGCCTGAATTGCAGGTTGAATTGAGTCATCTTCATTATTTACAGAGATGATGAAAATCTTACACAACAAAGAAGAAACTACTAAAAGCTATTGGGTTCAGCTATAAGGAAATGCTTAGTGATTGAACTTCAATATGTCCTTAAAAAATATCTTTCAGCTTGTTAAAAGGCCGAGCTTCTGATGGCTTTCCAGTGTATCAGGAAAAAATCATTAGAGAAAGCATCAGAAAATTCCCATACTGTGAAGCTACACTCCTACAGCAGCTGGTGCGAAGCATTGCTCCCGTTGAAATTGTAAGGCTCCTTCCTCTTAACCAAGTTTACAATCAGTAAGACCTAGTTTCTATGCATTGTATTGTTAAAGATGAATTTTTTTTTTTAGTATTTATTTTTATTTTCATAAAGTTTTTAGGAACAAAAGTGGGGATAAGTTTGCCTGCTAAACATGTTCCTGTTTGTTCATTTCTCCTCTTGTGGTCTTCTTACATTTTTATAGCACTCAGTTTAATTATCAGTGTTTCCTTATGTAGGAAGGTAAATGGTTATAATAGACACTTAGGTTTTAAATACATTTGTGAAACCTGTGCGGGTGGGTACATATCTACTGTTTAATACAGATGAATACATGTACACTTGTAGCTATTAAGAATTACTGGTATGAGGTCTTGCATCATGTGTAGATGATAAGGGGTGATGGTATCTAGACTGTGGGTGTGTAGCTGAATAAGCCATGAGAAGGTTCATTGTAGTTCTTAATCTCAATGTATATCCCAGCTTCTTATTTTCCACCTTAGTGACTCTGATTAGGAACTTTCCATACTTAAAAAAACAAAACAAACAGAAAAAAACCTGTGAATATTTCCCACATATAGGAAGTGGATTTTGTTAACTTTTTTGTCTGTTTTTTAAAATTACTGGTTGTCCTTTTGCCATATATTTAAGTTGTATGTCTTAAGACATTCTCTGTCTTCCTTATTTTGAGTAGATTTCTGTTCAGTTTATCCATCCCATTCATGCTTCATATATTTCAATCAAATCCTTCTTAAGTGTCAGCTGTTATTTCTCAGTCAAGAAACTGATCCTAAAACCAGTCCCATTCCTTACATGTTCTCTCCTGGCAATTTGGCTTCATTCTCTAGGCTGTTATATCATTCTCAGTGCAGAAAATCGAGATCTAGGCTAGAAGTGAGTTCCAGGGGCTCCTTTGTACATTAAGAATTCACCTACTATGAATCATGAAATGGGTAAGAAGATTTCATAGAGTCCATGCATTAATTTATTCATGAGAATTCCGCATCTGTTTCACACAGACTCTTTTTTTTAACTTGTTCTTTTTTACATATATATGATAGTAGAGAATATTTTGACATATTATACATAGATGGAGTATAACTTATTCTAATTAGGATCCCATTCTTGAGGTTGTTTATAATTTGGAGCACACAGAAATTCTTTACTCTTCCATTTTAATATAGTTGGCTATTTGGTGTTTAAGTCTTTGAAGATAAAAGTGAGCAAATTGTGAGGTTAATTTATTAATTATAAATAATTATAGATATGTTTTGGCGGCACATATCAAATTCCAACTAAATGCCTTAAATAGATAAGGGTTTATATATTCACATATACTCAAATGCTCAGGTAGGCAGACCACATCCGGTGCATGGCTCAAAAACACTTTCCACCCCCAGTTTTCCTTAGCTGTGTGTAGGTCCTCATACTCATGCTGATGTCTACACGTTCACGATGCTTTTGACACTTCCTGCAGGCTCACATTCCCATCCCAGGCAGGCAGGAAGTCCAAAGGGGCCTATAACTAAAACATATAAGCTCTCCCAGACACCCTCTGTGTCATATGACCACTCTCAGCTGCACAGGAATCTGGGGAAATGAGTGTTTTGTCTTACTCCTGCTGCTTTAAACAAAATTATGCTTGTGTTAGTGAGAAAGCTGGAGAAACTGACATCAGAAAAGGAACTAGTATAGGCTGCTGTGGGGGGGTTGCAACACTAACAAGTGCTGGCTGGCTTTCTACCTTCATGGGAGAAAACAGAAAAGCTTAAACAGCAGCCCAGAGGACTTAAAAAGTCAAAGCAGGTCAGTGTAGGGTACAGCAATTCATCTTAGCCCCACATGATAGAATAATATGATTAAAGTTTACAGAGTACGATGATTCATATTTACCGTAACAATCTAAGTCATCAAGAAAAGGTTCATAATAAAGTTAAGCTAGTACTTAATACAATTTAGAAAGATGTTTCTTTTTAAAATTTTTGTTCTTTAAGAGTTATATAATCCACTCTCTGGAAAACTTTATTTTGAATGCTTGTAGTTGAGTGTCCCAGATAGCTACTGTTTACTGCCTAATAGTTTTGGTTGTACCACAAGTTCTTAAGCCTCTGAGATAATGCTGACCTTTTCCTGTAACACAAGGTTCCCAGGGCTGCTGCCCTGAGGATCACCTGTTGCTTTCTGACTATTCATGCCTGGGTCCACTTGTGCAGATTTTGATTCCTTCTGCCTGTTTTTTTTTTTTTAATATTTATTTTTTAGTTGCAGTTGGACACAATATCTTTATTTTATTTTTATGTGGTGCTGAGGATTGAACCCAGGGCCTCGCACATGATGGGTGAGCACTCTACTGCTGAGCCACAATCCCAGCCCTTCTGCCTGGTTTTAATTCCTGGGACTCTGGCTTCTGCCTGTCACAAAGCTCAGTAGGAAGTGTGGCACATGGCCAAATTTAAGAAATATTACTCCAGCATTGCAGCAGATTATGCTGTTACACATGTTTTGCTATATCCATTGCTAATGGGTATTTTAACTTTTAAGAGCCTAGCTTCTTTCTCTGATTTTATAGCATACATTGAATAAAGCTTCCTGTTTGTTTCCGGGCTGAGTATCTTTTCATAAAAGAAGCTCTGGCACCTAAACAAATTCTTATTTAACCAAGTAGATAACAAGATTTTGTTTAACAGGAAAGTTCTTGTCACACATCAGTGACAAGAAAGATTCTCGGTGGTTACTCGTCTGTTCCATCATTAATTTTTCTTTGGAAGTAGTAGTTCACATGAACAGCCATACTCCTAGGAAAATATCCTTTGGTTTTACCTTCAGTTTTATCCATGCAGATATTAGTGTGTTGATGACTCCTACAAAAGTCCCATTTGGAGGGGTATTTTGAATATTTTTGGGTAGTTCTGTAAAGAACTATTTGGATATGAAAATGTAATTGTTTTGATGTCCATTGGACATATCATGTTCTCTTTTGATTTGTGGATGGGATTGCTATCTAATCTGATATAGTTCTTTGGAGGCAAAAGAATTATGTAGATTTATGTATATCCAGTGCTATGTTAAGTACTAGTGATTCTCAAACTTTTAATATGCCTTAAAATTACCTCAGATGTTGGTAATAATGCAGGTATCTTGACTCCACCCTAAGAAATTCTAATTTAGATATGGGCCAAGGGGATGGTTCTGAATTTTTAACAAGTTCTCTGATGCATGTCAGCATTTCAGCACAGTTGTCACCTTCACTTCTGGAGGAATTATTTAGAAAAGTATCTGATATCCAAGGGTTCATTTCACCTAATTTTTTCTTATTAATGCATCATATTTATTGCAAAAGAGAATTCTTAACATCTTAACATGAAAAGTTAATATTATTGTCATTATTATTTGTGTTCAGGAGCATGAGAGTTTTTTAAAATTAATTTTTATATATAATATAAAAATTATATATTTTTATATTATATATAAAATATATATATATATGACATTCTGCTGTCATACATGTACTTTGGATAATGATGTCCATCACATTCCACCATGATTTTTAACCCCATGCCCCCTCCCTTCCCCTCCCACACCTCTGCCCTATCTAGAGTTTATCTATTCCTCCCATGTTCCCCCTCCCTACCCTACTATGAATCAGCCTCCTTATAGCAGAGAAAATATTTGGTATTTTGTTTTTTGGGATTGGCTTACTTCACTTAGCATTATCTTCTCCAATTCCATCCATTTACTTGCAAATGCCATGATTTTATTCTGTTTTATTGTTGAGTAATATTCCGTTGTGTATATATGCCACATTTTTTTTTATCCATTCACCTACTGAAGGGCTTCTAGATTGGTTTCCACAGTTTAGCTATTGTGAATTGTGCTGCCATAAACATTGATGTGGCTGTGTCCCTGTATTATGCTGTTTTTAAGTCCTTAAGGTATAGAACAAGGAGAGGGATAGCTGGGTCAAATGCTGGTTCCATTCCCAATTTTCCAAGAAATCTCCATACTTCTTTCCATATTGGCTGCACCAATTTGCAGTCCCACCAGCAATGTCTGAGTGTACCTTTTCCCCCACATCCTTGCCAATACTTTTTGTTGTTAGTCTTAATAATAACTGCCATTCTGACTGGATTGAGCTGAAATTTTAGAGTAGATTTGATTTGCGTTTCTCAAATTGCTAATGATGATGAGCATTTTTTCATATATTTGTTGATTGTTTGTATGTCCTCTTCTGAGAAGTGTCTCTTCAGGTCCTTGGCCTGTTTATTGATTGGGTTGTTTTTTTGGTGTTTAGCTTTTTGAGTTCTTTATATACCCTAGAGATTATTGAGGAGCATGAGAGTTTTAAAAAGAATTCTACTTTAAAAACACTTCTTGAATCATTAACTATCTTAACAATATAGAACAGTATAGAACTTTGCTTCCAGGTTTTATTTTCTAAAGATCCATTATGTACAATTGGTAAAATAATATAAAAACATTCTTAGGAAGAAGTAAAGACTCAAATGGAAATGAAAATTATGAAAAGTGGCAAAATATTGGTTCCGAATAAGTAATCCAGAACACAGAGCTATTAGAAATAGGTAAGAAAAATAGATGCTCCTTGATTATTTTTGCTTATTCTAGATAGGTTTTAATAGCATCACCTCAGGTAGCTAAATATTTTCCCTCATAATTTTCTTCATAAAAATTTTTATATATCCTCTTTAATAACCCATTCTAATTTTAATAATCCTGCAATAATAATTTCACACTGTTGATTTTTCTTAGTTCTTAATTTAAATGCTTAAGTTGCATCAAACTTAAGAATTAAGATGATTAAACATTCATGATGTGCCCTATAATAACTGTCCCACAATTACATGAATATTGTCTTGATGTCAGTTTTCAAAAATTGTACTCTTGAGTTCATTGTCCTTTATCTGAAATCACTATGGGCTTACTGAATAATGTTAATTGAAAAACACTTGTATTCAATAATAGGTCATATTTTTTTCTTTATAATTTTTGGAATCTGGGACTTATTTCTTATATGCTTTGTATAGAAAAAAAAAGTGTTCTCAAAAAATATTTGTCATTTTGTCAAAAAGTCAATGTAAATGATTTCTTTCTTGAGTATGTGTTTCTAGATGACATTGTTCATGGGGTGGCATCTTAGTATTCTTTTGTGGTGATTGCAGAGTTTTTCTTTTTTCCCCCCTCTTTATACCCCTCTAGGGTTCTGATCCCACTGCATTCTCTGTTCTTACCCAAGCCATCACTGGTCAGGTGGGTTTTGTGGATGTTGAATTTTGCACCACCTGTGGAGAAAAGGGAGCAAGCAAGAGATGTTCAGTGTGCAAAATGGTGAGAATGGAATTCTTTTAAATTCATTGATGTCTGATTAATATTGCATCCAAGCTAGCAATTGGGTTTTAGTATTCTGTAAACATAACAGCTGGTGTTAGTATGTAATAAGTTGTAATACATGAAAGTATTGCATCTAATATTTTAAAAACTAGTTTTGAAAGAGAATTATAGAATAAATGTAGTTCGGTGTTTTATCTTCTGCCAAACTACCAGTCTGCCTTAGTTTCTTTTCTACTCCACAGAAAGAAAGGATATTACTGGGTGAATATAAGAAAATAAGAAATAGGTAGAGAGCAGGAGATTGAGGTTGGAGCAGATATGGAAGCTTAGATTAGGACAGTTCATAAATACATACTCTTAACTCTTTTGATGTTGACTTTAATTACCATCTTTCACCAATTCTTTTTAAAACTACCACTTCTATCCCAGTTACTTAGGAGGCTGAAGTAGGAGGATCCCAAATTTCAGGCCAGCCATAGCTACTTAGGGAGTCCCTGTCCAGAAAGAAAAATGGGGTGGGGGTTGGGGGGTAGCTGGGGATGTATTTTCAGTGGTAGAGCATCCCTGCGTTCAATCCTCAATACGCAAAAACAAAACAATCTACAGCTTCTTCTGACTGTCCCCAAACTTTAATTCTTAGGGAATACACTGCCCACTTCTGCCAGAATTACCTTTGTAAATGGCATATGTGATTGTGTTCATCTTCTTAGACCCCCATATAACTCACATACTTGTGTCCGTGCATTCACTTAATCCCATAGGTAATAATTTCCTATTGATTTTAAGGTGAAATTCTTCAATGTATTATACAAACCCCATCATAATCTGCCACAGTCTACTTCTCTAGCTTTATCTCCTTTAATTACTTATTTCTCTGAACCTCAGTTTGCCTATGTGTGAATTGGGGCTAAAGGTGTGAAAATTCAATTATCTCTGTTGGCTAATTATTGCTGCATGTGAAAACAGTGCTTATAGCAACAGTCACTTCTTTTCTGTTTGTCATTGGCTGGCCTCAGTTGGGACAGTTGGGCAGCTGAGCTTGTTCTCATGCTAATGGAAAAGTTCAGTTGGGCAACTAGAGACACACAGGGGCTTCTGAGGCTGGGCCTTGTAATCACCGTGCTGTCTCCTTCTGTGGGACAAAACAAGTCAGGTATGCCAAATCTAAAAGTCAGACCTCTCTCCTTTTATGTGCATAGAACTTTGAAATCCTATCTAAAGTGTATGAATGCAGCAATGAGTAAAGAATTGAACCCAGTAATGCTGTCCATAATACCATGCATGCGTGCATAACAGCCTACCACAGGGCTTGGCATCTAATAAGTGTGTATAAGTTCATTTCCATTCTCACATGGAAAAATATAAGCTCATTTATAAAGTATTCTTGCTTATCTTTATATATGTCATTCCCTTCCTTTTCCCTGTATTTTTGTTCGAGATACTCCCCTCACTTGGTACACTTCATTCCTATTCTCTGCCTTCCCTGACTCCCCCAGTTAGAGTGAGTCACTGCTTCCTCTCTGCCTCCTTTGCTCCTGTGTCGCGTTGCTGTTACCAACTGTATTGTTAGGCATCTGTCTCCTTCCATTCTACCCCACCCTGCTCTTTCTCAGGCTTGGCTTCGTCTATGATGACAACTTCATCTTGTCATTTATTCTTCCAATTGTGTTATATAGCAGGATCTTAATAAGTCATTTGTCAGTCTTTTGTAGACTGTTGGTTATATATCATTACTGTTCTTAAAGTGTAAGCTAAAAATTGCAAACCTAAATCAATACATAGCCATACAGTACACAATATGGAAAACTAAAACGTTTTTACAGAATAGTTCTTGGTTTAAGGCTATAGTTGGGAAATCATGCAATCCTAACTCTTAAAATGAAAATAAACCTACAATTGCTTTCAGGTGATATATTGTGATCAAACTTGCCAAAAGACACACTGGTTTACGCATAAGAAAATATGTAAGAATCTGAAGGACATTTATGAGAAGCAACAGTTGGAGGCTGCCAAAGAAAAGAGCCAAGAGGAGAACAGTATGTATATATAACCACTGATCTCATTCTGCTTCTCAGTGGGGAAAATGAAAGATAGTTGATGTTTACACTGAGAACATGGGAACTGAATCATCTCTGGGGACCAAGGAAGCTCAAGAGTGACCAACATAAGGACCACACTTAAACTTAAATGTGTCCCCTTCTAGTCTTTGGAATAACACATAGAATATAGTCAGAAGAAATGTCACTGGGAAACAAAGGAACATAGGATACTGAGGGAATGTGATTTATTCCACATTCTGTATGTAAGCTCAGGAGCCTGCCCTGAAAATGGTGGGACTCTTAATGGATAATCACTATGTCCTGCTCATGAAGGATTTTCGAATACAGAAATACTTAAATTTTCCCTAATGGGTACCAGAGGATTTTAAAGTTGGAAGCCTTTAAATTTAATTAAATTTCAGTATTACAGATGAAATTACAGAGCATATTTGTAAATTACAGATTAAATTGCAGATCTAATGTACAGATTAAATTTCTTCAAATGTCAGAGTAGTGAGTTTCACATTCTTTCTCCTTCACTGGTAAGTTTACATTTTCTCTAGTAACTGAATTGTTTCAGCAATGATTCTCATATGCAAGAGAGGAACAACCCACATCCCTATAGCCCACCCCAGAAAAGCTATTCTGTGTTCTTGGGGAATGTATGTAGTTTGAAAAATTGTTTAAATGACTGATCCTAGGTATTTCTATCTCCACTTGTGATGGGACAGTGTCCTCTTTATCACTTGATTTAAAAACACTCTTAGTTTGATTGAATAGTTTGTATAAAATTAAACAATTTATCATTAAGAGAATAGTCAGGCCTCCTGATTACCCTGTCCTCTCTTGATCTCTGGACCAAACCTTTTTTATCCTATGCGGAGGACAGAGAATAGTACCTCTTTATGTACTAACATCATGAGAGGATAGAAGTGTCAGTAGAATGAGAATTCCCAGCCATGTGCCAGACACTATTCTAAATGTTACAGATATCTTTTTCTTTATAAATGCAGGGTAGGCTTTATTACAAACACTGTTTTATAGATAAGAAAACAAGGAAGAGAGGTGATTACCTACCCAAAGACATCAAGACAATTAAAAGGAAAGCTATATTCAAATGCTGATTGGGTTAAATCCCAAACTGCAATCCTGGGTTGGAGGATTGGCTTTGGAGCCAAGAGTCTGAGTTCTGTGATTATTCTGCTATTTTATTATGAAGCTTGGAACAAGTAACCAAACCTATGTCTTCTATTTGTAAAGCAATGATAATTATAATAGAGATAATAATCTATCTCTTGTAATTATGAGAAATTAAGTGAGTACACATAAAGTATTAATAGACTGTCTGGCACATGTAGGAACAATTTTTTTTTTATCTTTTTATCAGATGGCAAACTCGATGTCAATTCTAATTGTGTTAATGAAGAGCAACCAGAGGCTGAAATGGGCATCCCCCAAGAGGACTCCAATTCTAATGATTCGGTGGAAGGGAAGAAAGAATCTCTTGGAAGTGAGGCTGGGTTGGAAGGTATACAGGACTCCTCTTCAGGTCCTCAGGTGTCTGAGGAGTAAAAGCCATAGCAGGTGCCATCAGGGAGAGGCCTAACCTTAGCAGATAGCTGGAAAACTCGTGTGAATGTACCCTCATTGCTTCATGACACCCGCAAGGCACCACGGCAGGATTGCACATTTCATAGAACAGAGGCTTTCAAGCAAAGCTCTGTCTACCATGCCCCAATTCCCCATTGATCTCTGTTCCATAATTTAACAGGTAGATATATATATATATATTTTTTTTTCTTTTTTTTTCCCCTTTCAATACAGGAAAAACATTTCTGTCCCCTTTCTGAGGCTGGCTCCCCAGCAATTGTTCTCAAAGGAATATAAATCCCCTTAAAGAAGAAATATAGACTCTAGGGAATAAAGGGACAAGAAGAATAGATATGCGAGAGAAGAGATTTTCAGGAAAGAAAAATTTTATAGCCACAGAGATGTGTAGTTAGGGGAAAAAATCATATATGTGAATAAAATACCTCTAAATAGCAATTTACTATAATGAAGTTCTACACATTGAAATGTAAGGACCTGAAGAAAAGCTGTATGTTAAGAGATCTTTGCCATAGTTCAGCTAAGTGTAGTTGTATGTAGAAATTATCCTGAGCAAGTCTGAACTTTATGCAGTTCTTGTAGCGATGTTTTCTCTGTAGTATTTTTATCTTCAGAAATGTCAGATCTTTCAGAGGGAACCACGGCAGAGCCAGGACTGTCCCAGCATGTGCATTAAAAGACACTTCCTGAAATTCTTGACTCAATATTGGCTAAATACACTGTATATACAATTCTTGTAAAATTCACTCATGTGCCGTACACTACCTGAAAGGCTAACTTTTATCTTCCTGCAAGCTTTTCATGGGACTCCCTGCTCAGAAACTGATTTTTAACTGTCATTTAGAAGATGTGCTGGCCCCCATATTCAGCATATGTGGTATTTAAACATAGCTTGGGTATGAGGTCTGAAGATGATTTTGTGTTTCAAAGTTTCTTGTGTTGAGTTTAAAATAAATCGTGTTTACTAATGTAAACAGCACATCTTGTTTCATAATTTATTGTTGTCAGGAGGTGGCAAATACTAGAGAGCATGACAAATAGTAGGAAATATGGCCAATATTGGAGAACAAAGTAAAAGTTATTTTTAATATGTGCAGTCAAGGGTCCAAGTGACTATAATTCTCTCTTCCTTGCATATCAAACTCTTCCATCTTGTTGACTCTCACTTCTTTATACTCAATCTGTTTCTCCTAGCCTGAGCACATGCATTTTCTCACACACCCTGTGCCACACTGCTCCAGGATGACTTCATGCAAGTAAATCCAACACTTAGGGATTTAGAGTAGGAATTCAGTGGGTGATTTCATCTGAACTGTCAATTATAATAAGCCTCCCTTGACAAAATAAAAATCAGAGTATTTCATCTATACAGTGATAAGCATTTATTTTTCAGTAGTGAAAGTGTCTTCGTAGACCTTGCTCTCCCACAAACATGAGTTTCTGGTTAAATTTTAATGGTTTTGCATGTTTGTGTTGCTATCGTTCTCCTCCTTTCCCTCTCCCCACTCTGCCAGTTTGGACTCTAGTAGACTGGCTAAGGACCCTGGGATTTGGACAATTACACTAATTGGTGAGTCTCCACGTGTTCTTTTTGCCTTATATAACCCACACTTGGAGCTGAAGAAGCCTGCAACATGGAAACTCCAACAGCTACAGGCTAAAAAATTCCAAGAGCCTGCCAGTCTGCTAGCCAGCCCTGTAGATTTCAAACTAAAGATTGTATCTTCCAGTCAAACCTGAATTGCCAGTCTGCCAGCCTGTCTTACAACTCTGGACCTCTCAGACCCTACAGGGCCTAAGCCCAATTCTAAGAACAATTTAGTGTGTGTGTGTGTGTGTCTTCCCACCCCCCACCCCCATCCCCTTCTGTTGTCTTTGGGTTCTCTTTCTCTGGAGAACCCTAATACGTCCAGTGTCTTGGTGAATTTGGACTGCTATTACAAATTATCATACACCACATGGCTTAAATAACAAATATTTATCGCTCATGGTTCAGGGTTGTCAGCAAGTTTGGGTTCTTGGTGACTGACTCCTTCCTGGGATATGAAGGGCCCTCTTGCTATGTCCTCACATGAAGAAAGAGGGAGAACTAGCTTTGGCCTTTTAATAGGGCACTAAGCCCATTCATGAGGACTCTCAAGGCCTAGTTACCTCTCAAAGGCCACAATTCCAAATGCCATTACATTAGTAATTGGATTTTAACAAATGAATATTGAGCATACACCAACATTCAGCCTATAACCTCCAGAATAGTCCCTAAGGGGCACAATTGTCCTTGGGATAATAATAGCAGTAATAGCTAACATACATGGAGTAGTTATTTTAAGAAGACTATTGTACCTTAAACTTTACATGTGAATCCTTGAGACTGTGAGGTCACTTTTATCATTTTAAATAAGAGGATAGTAAAGCCTAGAGAAGTTAACTAAGTTTTCTAAGTAAAATACATGGGGTGGGGGTGGAGAGAAGCAAGATTTGTCTGGTTCCAGAGACCTAGCTTTCAGCCACAACCTGTATACCCCTACAACTGTATATGTCAGGATTTTCTGTTTCCTAATCACGCGACCTCCCTTTGGATCCTGAAATATATTTTTAATTGAGTCAACTTGAGTCGATCTCTGTTGTTAAAAGTAAATAATGTGATCTCGTAGTAAAAAAAAAGTTCCTCCCAATAATGGTGTGGTTTCGTTTGGGTAGAGTTTTAGCTAACTTATAAAAAACTTCATTTTTGTGTTTTCCCAAAATGATATTTAATACGTGTTTTCTAATTGCCACAAGCCCTTCAGTATTGAGTAAAATATATCCTGTACAAAAGTATGCACTTTACAGAACATCTTTTTCTTTGAGGCATGATTCCTTTAATTCCCTAACATGAAAAACAAGTAACATATGTTAGTTTTTTTTTTTTTTTTTGCAGTACTGGGGATTGAGCCCGGAGTCTCACACATGACAGAAGCTCTATCACTGAGCTTACATTGTGAGTCCTGGACTCAGTCTTCTTTTAGTGGTTAGTCTAGAGATTATAATATCCCTTCCTTAATTTACTACTGTCTAATTAAAGAATAGTGCTTATGTAACTTATGGACCAGCTTAAACCTGATCCACAACACACCGTTTTCACCATGAAATGGATTGCTGCCATCCAGTGTTATTGCTAGATGCTTGGGCTTGTTCTCAGTTCATGGTGAGTAGCTTTAGTTAGTTACTTGATTAATGATCAGGCTCTCAGTACTAAGATGGATTCAGTAGAATGAATAGTCCTTTGCGGCAGATGGTGTGTCCTTGCTCAAGAACCCTTGGAGACTGTGTTGTGAGTTTCCTGTTGGAGCCTGCCAGGGACTCTGCGAACACCATGGATTAGCCCAGGTTATTGCATCCGTTACCTGTTGCTGTGTAACAAATTTCCCCCAAAGTTATCAGCTTGAAACATTACTAAGCATTAGCTCATACAGTTTCTAATACCAGAAATCCTGAATCAGCTTAACTGGGTGGGTAGTTCTGGTATGGGCTTTCTTGGTTTGAGGGTACTGAAAAGCTTTCAGCTAAGGCTGCAGTCATCTGAAGGTTTCAGTGGGTATGGAGAATCTGTGTCCATGATTGTTGGCTGAGAGACTTGATCCTCATTGGCTTTTGGAAGAGAATCTCAGTTCCTTAGAATATGTACTTATCTGAAGGACTGCTTGGGTGTCATTATGGCACGGCAGCTGGATTCCCCCAAAGTAAGTGATTCTGGTGGAGCAAGTAAATGTGTCAATTCCTTCTATCACCTAATCTTGGACATGCACTCACTTTTGCCTTCATATCAGGCACCCTCATAAATATGGAAATCATTGCTTTTTCATTACCCTAGCTACAGTCTACTACCAGGAATCATACTCAAATTTTAGACTCTTTTCTGTGACACAATTCTTAGGTGTTCACAGCAGTAGAATCTTGGTGTCAAATTCACTACTCTAAGCTTTCATCTCTTGCCTGTTTTGCCAGTCTTCTTTCTACAGTGTGTGTGTTTCCCAGTATGGACAGGATAGGGAGAAATACCAGTCTGCCTTTTATAAGTTGTTTTTTTTTTTTTTTTTTTTTAGTTCATTAGTTGGGAAAAAACACCAATGAGTTCCCTCAAGTATCTAATTTTGTCACTCAGCAGCAGGCAGTTGCTAAAAGCTTGTCTGGTTTCTTTTTTCCCTAGCAGCAGGCTTCCAGTTAGGCCCAGCCCAGATCATTATAGCCCATGTGTGAAACTGGCAAATGTCTCCAGAGGCAAGAAAAAAACCAGTACACTAGGTAAATAAATTGTGTAAAGTTATTTGATGGACTACTAGACAATAGTGAGAATGATAGAACTATTGCTGCAAGCAACAAGGATGAATCTTACAAGGTCAAGGGAAAAAAACTAGACACAGACTGTTCATCTGTTATAATTCCATTTATATGCCTTTCACAAAACTTATTATCTAGAAATCAGGAAAGTAATTACTTTGGAAGGTTGGGCAGTGACTGGTAACAGAAATGAGGGGCTTTTAGAGTGCTGGTAATGTTCTATTTCTTTTTCTTTTTTTTTTTTTTTGGTGGTCATGCTGGGGATTGAACCCAGGGCCTGGTGCATGTAAGACAAGCACTCTACCAACTAAGCTATATCCTCAGCCCCATGGTAATGTTCTATTTCTTAATCAAGGATGCCACACAGTCTTCATTTTTTGAAAATTCATTGAATTGAAACCTTATAATTTGTGTACCCTTCTATGTACATGTTTTATCTTAGCAAAATCTTTACATTAAAAAACCTAACTATAACAATTATTTTTCATTCTTAGTGTTTCTGTTTACATTAACTGTTTCAAGTCATATCAACTTAACATATAATATGCTAAATTACAGGGAGGTTTAATACACAACTGAGTACCACTAGGATTCCTGGTAGTGCCAGGGGTTATCTCAGTGTTACTGAGCATTTGCTGGGGGTTATCTCAGTGTTACTGTGAGCAGCTGAGGAGGTTCTGGGCCTTTCTCTTCCAGGAATTTTTCCTCTCGCATTGGAACAGAGTCCCAGTTCAAAGTGGTCAGAGCCATCAGTGATCTCTTCATGGACCTTACAAAAACAGCATCTTCTAGGTTGTCAAACATAGTTCTGCAGGGGTGGCAATCAGAAAAACAAAAAAATCAGTTTGATCCAAGTGAATTATTTTTTATTTAAATGAATAAGTGCCCTATATTTCTGTGGTATTTGCAGTATAGCATTACTAATAATTTGTCAACTCTGATAATGATTTTCAGGCTATGTGACACTATTTTTATTGCATATGTTTTATATAGAAAATAGAGTATTTGGGTATGTTTAGGGATCTAGAATTGTAGTTTTGAGTCTCACACAGTCAAGTATTTGTGTTTGAAAACAGTGTTAGATGATTAAAATACTTTTAGAAATAATATGCATATTAGTATCATAAATACATTTTATTACAGTTATTATTTTTCTTCACTGATGTATTTTTAAAATGTGCTCAATAATATTTTTCAACTACTGAATCAAAAGATTCATAAGTGCAAAAATAAGAAGAATGATTTTTAAATTCATCAATATTTATAAATTTGAAATACCTTCCACAGAATTAATGAAGTGTTTGCTTTTTAAAATGTAAATTACAGTGAATGTAAAATGTTAATTTACAGGATAATTACTCTCATTGAACCTATTTACATGAAGAGTAAACAAAGCCGCTCATTTGGAATAGCTTATAATTTTCAGGTTATATTTTCTAATACATCAAATCACTTTTTCATTTATTTGGGGTTACAATAATTATATTAAAAACCTAAGTATGACAAACATGAATACATAACTAGAACTCATCACAAAAAGCCATAGTCATTTTCACATTTATTGAAGAGCTAGTCATTTTTTAATTCATTAAAATTTATTTTAGGAACTAGAACGAATTTAGGAAAATAATCGTGAAACAATCTGATCATAAAAGAGTTTTAAAAAATACTTACTTGTCTACATTATCCGCAAATGTAAAATCTGAAACAAAAAGTTCTAAATTAGTATTTTTCAAATGTTTAATAGCATTGAAAAACAAAGAAGCATGCTCTAAATAAACTATTAGCTCTCTGTTTTCAAAGAATCTATCAAAATTGCCTTGATACCTAACCTAAAATGGAAATTTTCTCTTAGACATGATGGGTTTTTCTCATAGTTTGGGGCCAGAGTTTTTAATACAATTAATTCTCAAAATCCTGAGAATAAAACACTTCATCATTTTAGTTAGTAATGGAATCCAAGTGGGAATTTTTATAATTAAGATTTTGAGTCTCATTGCCAAAGTAGATCCTTTTTCTTTTGACAGGCACATGCACCTGTAAATGGAGGAAGAGTCCAAATGAGGAGAAATATTTAGAGCCATTTTACCTATTTAGGTTTTTGGTATTAACTTCAAAGAAAGAGAATAAACAAATCCTAGATCACAAGAGTCTCTTATCTTTTCCAGCTTAGAGCTCAAGGACTAGTCCTCAAAGCCAGGAATCCTTAGGATGTCTTCCAGACTGCCCTTGCTTTGTTTATTCCTTTCCAGGAGGCCTAGTGCCAGGCTAAAGGCAGAATTTACCAGCACCTGTTGGGCCACTAAACCACAACGTGAGCTCTTGCCAATCCATGAGCATCAGAGAGCACAACCGCTGCCTTGGGAGATTCAGGGCACTGCTCCTCTTCATGATGGCTGGCCAAGGTCGCCTGTGCCTTCCTATCTCCCAGTCTCTTTTCTCTTTCTATATTCTCCCCACCTCCCAGTGTTATTGTGGTATAATAAAAAAACTTAAGAATTGGAACATTTAGGATGCACAACTAGATATTTTGTTATACATTACAAAATAAGCTAATTAACATCCATCACTTCATGAAGTTACCATTTTCTTTTTCTAGGGTGTGTGTGGGTGGTGATGAGAGCATTTAAGATCTACCCTCTTAGCAGATTTTAAATATATAATACTGTAAATAGTCACTTTACATTCAATCTTCAGAATTTAGTCATCGTCCATAATTGAAACTTTGCCCCCTTTGACCACCATCTCCCCATCTCTCCCTCTCCCTAGTCCCTAGCAACCATCATTCTACTCTTCTCTGCTCTATGAGTTTGAACATTTAGATTTCATAGATGAGATAATCTGCAGTATTTTTTTTTTCTGTGTCTGGCTTATTTCACTTGATGCCTCCAGGTTTGTCCATATTGCTATAAATGGCAGGGTCTCCCTAATTACAAAGAGCAAACACATCTCCTATAATTAGATAAATAGTTATAAACAATATGAATATTAATAAATATATCTTAATTTATATAAATTATAAACAAAAAGGAACACTGGGGAAAAAGTAAAATCTCCCTTTTACCTTTCTGATTCTTTTTTTTGGGGGGGGGCATGGCATTGAACCCAGGAGCATTGAATCATTGAGCCATATCCCCAGCCCTTTTAGATATTTTATTTAGAGCAAGGGTCTCGATAAGTTTCTTAAGTCCTTGTTAATTTGCTTCTGGCTGGCTTTGAACCTGGAATCCTCCTATCTCGGCCTCCAGAGCCTCTGGGATTACAGGTATGCACCATTGCGCCCAGCCACCTTTCCAATTCTTATCAGAAGTAACACAGTTAGCCAGGTGTAGTGATGCATACCTGTAATCCCAGCGGCTCTGGAGGCTAAAACAGAAGGATCTCAGGTTCAAAGCCAGCCTCAGCAATTTAACAAGGAGACCTTTTCTCTAAATAAAATATATAAATGGGCTGGGGATGTGGCTCAATAGTTGAGTGCTCCTGGGTTCAGCCCCCAGTACAAAAAAAAAAAAAAAAAGAAGTAACACTGTTAAGCACTGGGTTTTGGGATTCCCTAGCTCGATGGTAGACATATATAGCATGTACAAGGCTCTGGGTTTAATCCTTAGCACCAAAAAAGAAAGAAAAAAACAAAAAGTATTATTGAGTTTTTTGTGTATACTTCCAGCCTGTGTGTACACTCACACATACACATATACACAGATTTATTTGTTGGCAAAATTTAAATTTTTTTATTACTCTGCAATATGTTTTTAAATTTTATTATATTACTCTGCAATATGTTTTTAAACACCTCAAATATATTCATAGAATAATTCTATAGTGGAATTGTTTGTAATACATGAATGTGCCATAGTTTAGTATTCCCCTATAAATGACCATTTAGTGGTCTCTACTATACTTGGTATTACAAAAAATGTTGCAATAATCAATCTTAGACATGCTTATATATTTTTGTTCATGTGCATTGGAAATTTAGTAGGGGAGATTTTCAAATCAATTGCTGTGTTAAATGGTTTGCACATTTTATATGTTGATAGATAATGCTATGTCGTCTTCCAAGAAAGTTCAATCAGTTTGTATCTTCCTCAATAATATGAATTGTATGCTCTTTCTCCTTTTGTTTTTATAGTCTAAAGATTTTGCCAACTTGTTGGATAAAGATATGTTTTGATTTACATTAATTTGGTCATTAGTGAGGTTGAGCAGTATATACATTTCTTTCTGTTAAAAACTTGTCCATGTTTTTAGTCACTTACTACTGGAATTCTTCAAATTGACTTGTAAATTCTTTTAGAAATATAAGTATTAACGTTTGCCTGTTATGTGTTGCAAATACTTTTTCCAAATTTGTGTTTAATTTTGTTCCCTTTCTGTCTCAGTTTTCATTTTTATGTAGTTAAACCTGTCAACATTTCTCTTTTATGACTTCTGGGTTTGGTGTGAGTCTGTGTTTATCTCTCAGAATTATTAGTTATTTGCTTCTAGTACTCTTCAATTTTACTTACATTTTAGATATTTAATCTTTTTAGGATCTATTTTTGTGCATAATATCTCCCTTAGAAAGTCATCTAGTTTATCTCTTGGCCCAGGCCTGTACAGGGCAGAACTCCAGAGGACCCCAGTCATCCTTTCCTACGTAAATGGTGCCCACCAGAGTTGTGGAATGTGGTAGCTCTGCTACTGCTGATACTTGTCTTCACAAGTTCTGACTGCGTAACTCTTGCAATTGCACAGTTCCTGTGCTAACCAGTCTCCAGGCCTCACTTTGACCTCAAGAACCTATCTTAGACTTCAGGCATAGGTAACACCTGGCATTCACTTTTCTGGGTAAACCTGGTGTCATCATTACCCAGAGTCAGAGTTTTCTTCAAGACTAGACTTCCTGAGCTTTTGATTCCCTAGCTCCTCACTTAAATTATGTTTTCTCTGAATGCTCTTCTGTCTTGTGTCTGTATTGACCAACTCCGTGGTGAATTGCCATTTGTGGAATAGTCTGGCTGATTTTCCTTTTGGGTTTACTCCTCTGTCTCTTGCTGAATAGTAGGATAGCTTAGCACTCAGGCCCAGGCTCTGTCATAGTATACTACTCAGCCTGGTCTCTATACCTGGAACTTTATCTTGTTTGGAGAGAAGAGCAAATATAGTAGAAATCCAGCAGGCTCACTTTTTGAGTCATTAGTAGATATTTTAAAAGTGTATTGATATTTTACTATAGATATCACTTAATGTTTTTCCATAATTGTGTAGTTGCAGGGAAATCAGCAAATGTCTCATTTTCCACATGTAAAAGGACAAAGTGTTTTGGTTCTGAGAATATTGCTTATCATGTAATAAGACACAAAAACATTAATGGAAAATAGGTACAAGCCTTTAAACCTATACCCATCAGATAAGGATTGATGGCTGAGATTTGAAGAAAACTTAAAATTGACCTTGCTTCCCAAGCTGTTTCGAATGTAATTGGTTTCTTTCTCAATTTAAGATTAAGGATAATAAAATGGAAATATGTTATTAACATAAACAATTTCAAGCATGGTTTCTTTGCAAGAAAAGAATATAGATCCCTAAATGTGCATGCCACAATAAGATAAAATTTATATCAAAACAAATTTCAAAGCTACAAAACTGTAAGCCATGAGTTTTGAAAACTTACATAGTGTGCTTTATTAGTTTCATTATAAATGTTTAGCTCACTAAAGTAAGCTAAAATAAGTCACATGAGCTAAAAATGCTTTTTAGTTGATCTGATGCAGTGTCATTTTTCTGGAGAATAAGTAGATTGATAGAGTCATACTACCAATTTTTAGATGCCTAGTGTCAAAATATCTATGAATTAAGAATATGAATTTAGAAGGAAAAGTTTCAAATGCAATAAAATACTCTATCCTTTTTTCCTCTGGTTTTGATTTGGAGGTAATGAAAAATAGTAAAAAGGATCATCGTTTTTTAGCAATCTGGTTGTATAAATACAATGTACAGCACCAAAGGAACAGATCAGTTCTCCTCTCATACCTATGATAATTATAGCACTGAAACTAGACTGGAGCAGCCTGTGTTTGCTGTTCTAGTGTGTATCATCTTGTTTTAAGAGGGAATTTTGTCTCTCATAGATTCCTTTCCCACCACAGCATAACTTGCTCCCATTGCATTCAATAATATTCAGTTTGGGCCATCACTTCTCATAAGAAGCGAAAGAAAACCACGGAAGTGACTAAGAACAGTCAACTTCTGATACATTTGGTGTCAGATCCAATGTTAAAATGTTTTACATATTAAGCATCCTAACAGTCAACGGAAGATAAAAATCTTTGTTTTAAAATTCAGAAAGTTGAAGCAAATTTATGTCCCAAACAAATCTTGCCATGATCAAGCAGAGCAGGTATGTGAACCCAGGAATTCTGATTCCACGGTTTGGCCTCTTAACTTTGCAATGGTGGTTGTGTGCCAGAAGCCAGCCATGAATTTTTTGTGCATGAACTAAAAAACGACATGGAAGCCACTAAACAGGAAAGTCTGGTATCTGGGAACTCCAGGCGGCAATCCTGCTGGTTTGAGACTGCCCAATACATGCGACTTCCTACCTAGCTCTAAGTTCAGCACAGAACTGGAGATGGGGTGACCCACTGGAACCACACAGCCTCTCGGAGATGGGTATGGCTTGCCAAGATGCCAATCAACCTGTTTGTTGCAATACCTCTGCCACACCAAGAAGCAAGACTCCTCCTGCTGAAACCTTATCCCTGCCTTTGATGTATTCTCCTTTCAAAAAGAAATAAAGCCATTTTTTGGTTGTTCAGTTCCAGCTCCCACTTCCTTTAAATCTAATTTCTGGCTCGGACTCTTATTCTATACTAATTATTTCAGACTTTCTTTTTTCTCAAGTGGTTCACATCTTCTGAGCAGGAAACTACCCTGGCAGGGTGCTGGCCGCCTGCCATGCCAGGTTGTCTGACTTGAATGGGCATCAGAATCACTGGGAAAGCTACTTAAAACACAGTGTGGGGTGGGGAGTGCTTGAGTTTCCAAATTGGTAAATTAGGCAAGAATTTGAATCACAAGTTCCTAAGTGATGCTGATAATGGTAATTTGGGGACCACACCCAGAGGCCCACCCCTGCTGTACATGTTACTCTGTTGCACCCATTAAGACTCCTGCAGACATCACTTCCAGTCTGTGGGAAATATAAGGGTTAAAGGAACAAGTTTAAGGACATCCGAAGGAAGCAATCATCAAAAGTGACACATTCTGTAATATAATTTCTAGGTCATGGGAAAAAAAATTGACGAATCTATTCTAAATTTAGAGTAAAGACTCACACAACCAAAGGTAATTATGAATCTTGACTGGATTCTGGTTTGAAAAAAGCAGCTGCAAAAGGCTTCTTGGGACAATTTGGAAAATGGGGAAACTGATTCTATATTAAATAATTGGTTATTTTTCTTATGCCTGATAGTGGCATTATAGTTACGTAGGGGGATGCCCTTATTTTCCAACTTGCAGGCCAAATTATTTAAGGGCGAAGTGTTGAGATTCTACTACTGAAACATTTAGTGGTTCCACTGCATATTGATGTTTTCTAGCTGGGTATGAACAATAAGTGTAAATAGGAGCTTCTGAGGAGGCCTGTCCTTTCTTCCCTCTTTTTTGCCACACTGGGGATGAAGTGCTCTTCCACTGAGCTACATCCCAGGTCTGAGATCTGTTCTTTGAATAAAGAGGCAAACAAAGCCTCATATTTAGAGGCTGGTGAATATGGCAAAATATTAATAATTGTTGAATAAGCTTGGACATAGATAGACATTCATTTTAATATTCCTTCAACTTAGAAAATTTTACAGCAAAAGATTAAGAAAAAAAAAGTTTCATTTGACCCTCATTTCTCTTCCTTCCTTCCTTCCCCTAACTCCCTCTCTTTCTCCCTCATTTGCTCAGTGTTGAATTTAATTGATTTGTGGATTCTGTTGGCCATTACTTTCTCCCAGCATTTTAAGGAATTAATTCACTGTCTCCTGACTTCCATAATTGCAGTTGGGGAGTTCATTGTAAATATGTCATTCTTTTGTAGAAAATCTGCATTCTTTCTCTGACTTCCTTACCTTTGGTGTAAACAGTTTTTTTTTTTTTTAAATTTTGGTTATGTGTCTTTTATGTGTGGATTTATTTTGTCATCCAAACCTAAGGATTCCTATAATTTATCATGTTTGGAGAATTCTTAGTCATTATCACTTCAAATATTACCATCTACTGAATTTCTATGATTTTTTTCTTTAGGAATTATTACTAAACTTTCATTGGATTTTCTCTTTTAAATATCTCCTTTTCTCAACATTTAATTTATATCTCCATCTCTGTCACTTTCTTCATAATTTCTTCAAAATTGTTTTCTAGTTTCATATTTTCCTTTTTGTTTCTGTAAAATCCATCTGGTTCTTTTTAAATAAAAATGTGTATTTGGCAAATGCCAAATGATGAAGAAAAAGGTTATATTTTTGCACCATTTTTCATCTCCTGTTTCTTCCTTCTTGGAATAAAGATGTGACGCATGATGGTATAGCAACCACCTTATAATCATAAAGCACACTAAGAAAAAAAAGATAGATATATTCCTCAACATTGATGATATTATAGAACTTTACACTAACTCTGCATTCCTATCTTTGTACTCTGCTATGTGAGAAAAATAAACCCCTATTTATTTGGATTTCAGTTACATCTAAGAAATTCCTACTAATGAAATGTCACTGATATATTTGTTATAGTTGCATATATAAAAACTTCATATGTGAGATAGCCAAAATATTAATAGTGTTTATTTCTGGGAGGGAAAATTGCAAATGATCTTTATTTCCTCTTAATATTTTTTAATATCATCAAAAAATGATGAATTTGTCTTGTGTTAGTGGTAATAATAATTTTCTGCTGTGGTAGATACTGGAGAAGAGACTTTAATGTATTATCTCATTTTATCACATTACTTCATTTAATTTAATATGTACGAATGATGGTGAAAATCATATTCACTCTAATTAGGCTAATAAAACTATAAAAATATAATGTTAGCAAGTAACTAGAAATTATTTCACCATGTAGGTACTTAGTTTATTTTTACTTACCATTATTATTATAATCAAGTTATCCAACAATTAAGGAATTTAAATTTCATTCTTACCCCCCCCCTCCCCCAATTACCTGAAGGTAGTCTCTGGACAGGTTTCTGCTTTAATGGTAATTTTGGGTTCCATGAGGTATCTACTTTTCCTCCAAATGCAATTGATTGAATGATATGAGCCTTTTTATGGTTAAAAATAGTAATCATTGATCTTCTTTCTTTTTCTGTAACCTCTGATAAATGCAAAAACAATGTTATTGCACAGCATTAAAAATAGATATGGAGTGATTCAAAAGAGAAAGGAACAGTTTCAAAAACATTTAGGTGAACTATGTTATGTGGGAACATCTTGTCAAAATAGATTTGTAAAGTAGCTGTCATGGGTACTTCCATAATCTTACAAGCACTTGATACATGCCCCTCATGTCACAAGGTGGAGCACAATCCTGCAGTCCACTGCACGATACAGACTTTCTGACACATCACCATCGGATGACTGACAGCACATGTTGCCGCCCTTCCTTCCCTCAAGGCTATCCAAAAGCAGAGATAGAACCAGGAAGTCCTGGTAAATCCTCACAAATAGAAGTTACTAATAAATTATTAAAAATGTTCAAATCTGTATGTGTAGACAGGTAAGGAAGTAGGTAATATAGCACAAGGGGGTAAGATAGTTTTCAAAATATGTAATATGTTGTACAGTGATGTGGATTGTGTGTATGTGGCTTATATAAACCAAACATTCTAGTCTGTCTATAATGCATGAAGATATATTTATAAAGAAGTTAACATTGATTATATTAATTTTTAATATACATGAACTTACAGAATTTCCAAAGAAAATGAATTTTAGAACTCAGGTCTTCAGAGTTCTATTCAACTCCCTCATTTTTGGGGGGAGGAGAGTTAGGTGACTGGGATTGAATTCAGGGTCATTCAACCACTGAGCCATATCCCCAGCCCTATTTTGTATTTTTTATTTAGAGACAGGGTCTCACTGAATTGCTTAGTGCCTCGCTTTTGCTGAGGCTGACTTTGAACTTGCCATCTTCTTGCCTCAGCCTCCTGAGCAGCTGGGATTACAGGTGTACACCACCATGCCTGGCCATTCCCTCACTGCTGAGAAGGGAGACTAAGGAGCCCAACATAAATGATTTGGCATCCACCTCGTCAGTATGAAACGAAGAACCAGGAGAACCTTTCTCATGCTCAGTTAGATGGCTCTTCCTATAGAGTGGAAAAGACATGAATTCCTAAACTAGGGCGAATCTCAGAGAGCAAGCATTTCAAAAATAAATAATTAAAAAACTTTCATTTATAAAGAAAATTATCCAATGGTATTCTGTTACAAAAACACATTCAAAGGTATTCTGTATTTTTCAACCATTGAGTAGTAAGGCTGAGTTTCAAATATTTCTTTACAAAAGAGAGTTATCCTTACGATTTCGATCAAGCAGCTCCACTCCTGGAAGGTGGTAGATTATATATAAACGATATAGGTTATATTGGCACAAAGGGTTTTGGTATAGACCTACAATGGAAGAGTCCGAAATAAGACATCAGATTTCAAAATGAGCTTTGTATGTCATTTTATAAAACATGAAAAATTGCAGCATTCATGTACAACATAAGGATACATATCAAGCCAGTGGCCTCATTAAGCCCTCTTTCATTTAGAGCAGCACTTGATTTTCCTATCTGTTATATTCATTCACTCAATAAATAATTACTGGGTACTACCATGTACTAGGAAATGTGCTAGGTGCTGGGGACATTTTATTGACTCAAATCTGCAACAGATTAGGAAAAATTTAAATGTCCATAAGGAAATTCCTAAAGGACAAACTAGGTATCAGCTCCATGAGAGTCTTGAGACTGCTTTTGACTAAAATATCACTTGGGACTCTTCTGCTAAGTCTCAAAGGTCACCATAGGCCAGTGTGAGGATGGGCAGAGATATAGTGCAATGTTATAATAGATATTTCTCCCTCCACTTTACATCATTATGCATTGCTCAGAATATGTAAATGCTAGTAGCAGCTTTGGATCTTAGTTGGAGCAGAGGCCAGCAGATGTGGATGTTGCATCTTGTATACCTTTGGCCAGACACAGGGGCTCTGAGAGCCTCGTGTGCAGGTGTTCTGATACGTAATGAACCTGATTCTGCAATGCAGGGGCTGAAGGAGGGAAGCACATGGGTGCAGAAGAGTTCCTGGCTCTTCTGCCATCACATTCTTTTAGGAATCAACATGTAGATGCATTTTTAAAAATCTCCACCTAGAAGGGTTTTGTTTCCAAGTAAAAAATCTCGCCTATTTATCACTGGATAATATTAAACAAGATTATTTCAATACACTGTGCAATAAAGCATTTATAATTTCAAGTTGGGCATCTTTAGCTTTTTAAATTCTGCTTCCATGCAACGCTAGAAAATATTTCCGGAAAATACATACAGTGAGGGGAACCACTAGATGGCAGTAGCAGAAAGAGCTCCAGCTGTTGCACAGATACATCACTAACGGGGGCTCCCTCAATGTCCATGTTAAATTTAAGAATACTGCTGTAGATGATTCATAAAATATAACGAAGCTTAATAAAGGCATGATAATATAAGTATTCAAAACCCAGAGTAAACTGATTAACATAAAGAAGATTGGTTGGGGCCTGATTAAAAGATAGCAAAGTAGTTAGAAACTGAAAAAAAGAAAAAGAAAAATCTGGACGTATTTTCTGTAGGTAATAAAACATCCTGATATTTGTTGTATAAACACAAATTTCTCTGGCTAATAAAATCCTTATATATAGCTGTTCCCGGTGGAAAACATGAGCTTTATAGGGACATAAAGCAGGCAATAGAAGACACCTGGTGCATAACCAACAAAGTTATTTGTGAGGAAAGGCAGAAAAGAAAACACAGACAGGAGCAACAAAGAAATTAAAAAGAAAGAAAATCTGTATGTACTGAAAGAAATGAGAAGAAAAATGAAATAAATTTTTCAAGATGTCTTAAATGACAAAAATGACGTGAATTTTATTCTTAAAAGAAATTTAAAGTGGGAACACATAATTGTAACTACAGGATAGGGAATAGAAGGGATGTATATTAAACCACTAATAAGGACAGATTTTTAAAGCAATCCACAGGGATCATGCATTGTAGTTGGAGCCAGAGAAAGTAAAGAAAAGGACACCCTTCAAGGATATAAAAGCAAAGCACATTTGTTTTTAATGAGAATTTAGGAGGAAGAAAAAGTCACAAATGTTTTAGTGCAGAAGTCTGCCTTGTGGTTGCTGTCTTGGGGAATCACATCTGACACCTCATTACCCTGTGTTACATTGTAGCAGCTGGAAGCCAGGTCTGCCTCTGCACAAGATGCTAATGGAAAATGTACCAATATCTTCCAATGACCTTTACTCTTTTTGGGGGTGGGGGAGTTTTCCAGGGATTGAACTCAGGAGCACTCCACCACTGAGCCACATCCCCAGCCCTATTTTGTATTTTTGATTTAGAGACAGGGTCTCATTGAGTTGCTTAGCACCTCACCCTTCCTGAGGCTGGCTTTGAACTTGCCATCCTCCTGTCTCAGCCTCCAGAGCTGTTTAGATTACTTATTAACAAGGTGTCTGGATACTAAAAACTCTTGTGCATGTTGTGGTTCACTATTCATCTCATCTTAAAGTAAAATGTAAGTGACAGGAAGTCAGAAAATTGAGCTCCTTGCGCAGCCTCTGCTCACATAACTTAAAAAAATAAATTGAGCTAAATAATTTGAGAGGCATTTCATCTTTATTATCCTTTACTTTTTCCTGGCTCTTCAATTTTAGAAGGAAGCATTTTCAACTCTTTTTCTCCCTTTTATACTATTAAACATTTAACATTTTGGATTTATGAGTTTTGGATGGATGCTACTAAAATTACCATAAATTAAGTTTCCAAGATATGAAGTCAGTTTCCTGTGTCTGAATGTTCTGAAAGCCTTCTGTGATGTATGGGCACATTCCTTTAGAAACTATGAAGCAAAACTGCTTACACTTTCACTTTCAATAGGTTAATACCATTTAATCCACCTTCCCTCTAGGCTACTTATAGAGTACACCTCCGTGGCGCCAGCGCTGTCTTGCTTATCTTAATTTGGGATTCAGAGTCTAAGCAATTTACATTTTCCCAATAATATATCAAAATGTCTCTACCACCTTACTGCACAAGCTGGAGTTACATGACTCATGCGTAAAGCTGCTTCTTAATGAAACAGAAAAATAAGAAGATTCAGCGATCTAAATAATTGGTTTCAGTGAATTTTTTAAACTTCGAAAACAGAATTTAACAAACCTATCATTTAAATGAATCCAAATGTTCTTAAGGTGCCTTTGGAGAAAATTGATGTAATTATTAAAATACTTTTTAATAGATGGGGAGGAAATGATACAGAGAGGTTTAAAAGCTTATGCATTACCTACAGTCTGTGGAAGGGAATTCAGCTGTCACCCATCAGACACCTAGATTTTGAGGTTCTGGGGGCAAGGTCACATCCATGGGTTAGCAACTTGATTGCTATCTAATTTTAACTTAAATCTGTGGGCCACCACACTATACATGCTTTCACTGAATATGGAAATCATCTTTGATTTTAAAAGGCAAACTGTGATAAAGCAGGAGATGAAGAAAGGGGAGAGATCAGAATATTCTCTTCAAGGTAAACAGCTGTGAAAGACCCAGTTAGTTCTTTTCACTTGGTGGATTGTTTTGTGAAGTCCACTTTGAATGAGCATAACAGGTAGAGAGGCTCAAATAAAGAGTCCTTGGAGATGATAGTCATACCATACCTCCCAGTATCTGTCTTCACCCTAGCTTTTTGTCATCAGCAGAGGATGGGGATCACTGCTGTCAGCAAGGTTAGAGAATATATAAGAGCAGTATCTCTGGAAACATGGAGACCTTCTCTTAAAAGAGCAACCCCTTCTTCCCAGTGGTCACTCCTGGAGTGACCCAGGAAGTATGTCCTAACAATTATGAAAGGTAGGAGTCTAAGGGTACTTTCCAACAATGAACTTAATAAACACAGAGAAAACTTTAGAGAAATGAGTAGAACAAAGGCATAGATAGAGAAGAAATGGTTTAAATGTTGTTTTGCTGGTAGTGTTTTTTCTAATGCTCAGGAAAAGGGCAGGAAGACTGAAGGCAAATGATAATCATCATCTATAAAGTGGGTCTTTGGCACAAGCAAATTCTGATTTACAGTTTGGAGGAGGGAAGGGAAGAGGAAAATGGAACTGGGAGAGGAGGGTGTGGAAAGGTAGACCTCCTGGAGAGAAGAGGTGGGGCCCCTGTTTTGCCCGGAAGACAGGAATTCCAGTTACCAGGACCTCACACTCTGTGCTGGTTTCAGGCCTCCCTGAAGCTCCCAGCCCTGCGTCTCCTGGGCAATCACTTGGCAGTTCTCCTCACATGCCAGGGGAGGGTGCAATGCTGAAGTGGATTAGAGGTTTACCCTCCAGGCTATTTTCTCACCCTCTGAAGAACTTGTAATTGAAGTGGAATAATAATAACACTTTAGATTTTTATATGGTTTTACAACTTGAAAAGACAAAAATTACAATAACATTGGAAAATACACGGTTTTCTCATTTTATTTAATGAGCTGAATCTAATCTCTGATTGCAAATGAGGCTCATAGAAACTTAATCTGAGGACATAACTGAACAAATAATGTTAGTTCCGTGAATGCAGACATTTTTTCCCTGTATTAAAACTTGAACCAAAATGGGATATGGGATCAAAATGTTAGTATTCACTACCAAAAATTTTCAGAAAATGTTTTTTTTTTGTAATTAGACATAGCATTTTATCCACTTCAAACAAAAATGACTCCATGACAAGTTTCTCAATTGAAACAACTGTAGTTATAACTTGAGTCATATCACTACAATTTTAAGTAGAAGTCCCTTTAACTGTCATGACAAGTAATGATATGGATAGTATATTACTTGGCTGGTCTTAAAAAAATGATTAGGGCATTTCATCCCCACTCATGTCCCCATCCTGACAATTCTGTGCTCACACACACTCTTGACAAATAGGACATGGGCTAGATTTTCAGGGTTCACTTAGTTCTGGTCCTGGCACCTTGATTTACAGCCTGACTCTGTTTACTGCTCTTGGGCCAACCTTGCTTACTACTCTATGAATGTTGATTTATACCATAAGTTTGCTTAAATTATTGAGTTTTTACAAGTAGCAAATTATATGTTCAAATAGTGTAGCATCAAACCCCTTCAACTGTCTAAGACATCTTTAGGCTATGAGTTATAAAACTGTAAGTCCCATCAAGGTCCAGACTGGGTCTTTTGTACAACTTTGTGCTGTATAATCTAGTATAGTGTCATATAGTGAATGTGTCATAAATACTTATTGAAAGTGAATAAATTATGAATATTTATTGAATGAATGAATGTATAAATGATAAGTGAAACCAGGCATGAATTAAACTTCAATATTCCTTGGTACTCTGGCTAAATCTCAGAACCTTGCACTTTGATCATTGAAGAGAGAATAATTTTAATTATATCATAAGATTGCTGTAAAGGTTTAAATAAGAATATAAAAAGGCATTTTATTGGGTTGGGGTTGTGGCTCAGGGATAGAGCACTTGCCTAGCATGTGTGAGGCACTGGGTTCAATTTTCAGCACCACATATAAATAAATGAATAAAATAAAGGTCCATCAACATCTAAAATAAAGGTCCATCAACATCTAAAAAAATTTTTTAAGAAAAGCATTTTATCAACAGGTAAGACTCAAATATGCTATTCTAATGATTCTTATTTAAAATATTAGTTTTATTATACTGAGTTTAATTCCAACTTAGCAGAATTTCTAGACTACATGAGACGTCTTCATTTATTATATTGTTTATATAATATACAATAAAACAATTTTTACTTTTGTTGTTGCTTCAAAATAACATTAATGGCAGGAAGTGTTTTACAGAGTTATCTCAATGTTTGAAGCAAACCTGAGAGGTAACTGTTAGCCCATTTTTATAGAAAAACGATGATAGGTAAGAGTTCCTGATCTAGTATAACTAGTCTTTTAATCATAGAAGCATTTGTTCAGCATAGAAGGGCAAAATAAATATGCAGGCCATTGGCAAATCCAAGTCTCTCACAGAATCTCAGAAGGTTGTGAAAAACTCCCAACAGTAGGTGGCCTTATGTTTCCAAAACAATCCTGGAATCACCATGAGCTTGGTGTGATTTAGTGATTTTAATATTTGGATTTGAAGAATCTACCTGTAAGCACATGAATCATTTCTCCTCAGTACAGCTGACGTTACTGATAGAATGAAAATACACGGAGACTTTCCTAACTATGTGTTGACCTGAGCAGAACCTTCTCCATCAACACTAGTTTACACATATTCAAAACACTGACACAGGCAATTCTCAAAAAATGTATAGGAAACAATAGAAGAAAACATCTATTTCATAACAAATGAAGCATAACATGTGAAGAGATCTTCAAATTCTAAAGTCTGAAAACCTACTCGTTGACCTGAGGGTCTTTACTGTGGGCCCTTAGACTCTCTTGTCCTATATTTCAGTTGTATACATTTCTATTAACCCTCAAGAACGTAAGTGTATTGAGAGTAGGAACTGCTTATGATTCATATTTTGAATCTATTTCCAGACAGACTTCTTCATTATTGAGGCCAATTCCTTATTGGATGTGATTCAGTAAATGTAAATGATGTTTGCTCATCACTCAATTGAAAACTTAAAAGCTTACTCTTTTTCTTTGCTCTTTATTACTTTATGCATATACTTCACCTACAACACAATTAATCTATTTAAAATATACTATTCAGTCATTTTCAGTAGATTCCATGACTGGTGCAACTTATCACTTTAGGCAATTTAGAATATTTTATTAACCCCAAAGAGACCCCCCACAACGCACTCCTTACTCCTTAGCTATCATCGTCCAGATCTCTCAGTTCCCCAGCCCGAAGTGAACACTAATTATTTAAAAACAGTTACTTCTCAGTATTACTGTATTTAGAGATGTGTCTGTGTAGAATATCTCATGTCAAGAGAATCATATATGTTAAAACTTACTTTTGAGATAAAACCAAAAACAGATTTAAACATGTAAATCATCTTTTGTTATTTTTGCCATTTTTGACATGGTGTATTTTTTTACATAGATAATTCTTTTCTACCTGTTTCTCTTTCAAAAGCATGCCTTGAAAAAGAAGAAAATATAGTCATCTAAGTATTTTAGTCAGAAGCAATCCTCCTCTAAGGAATTTTAAACTTCAAAAGTGGAAAAATGTCTTGGGCTATTGCCAATTTCATTTGTGACCATATAAAAGTACAAATTGTTACTTAGGGTCTTCAGGTTCAGCATTCCCTTTAATTCCTTCACTGTGTCATCAATTTTTGTTAACTCATTGTGATGCAGCAGGAGGATATGCAATGAAGGCAGATAGTGCAGGCCTAAAAAAAATGAACAAGATTTGCAGCATTTTCAAATTTATTAATTATTTTTAGATTGATAAATGAAAACAAACATTCAAGATGGCTAATTAGACATGCTAACTAAACCAAAGATATTATAGCTGCTAAAAGAGGAATGCCTATTAATGATTTTGTAAATCATTGTTAAACCTACAAGCAAAGCAAATGAATTCAAATAGTTATTTGAATTGTGATGTAGAAATATCTTTCCACTACTACTGCTTTACTGGGTTTTCTGTAACAGTGATTTTTGCTTGTTTGAATTTGGACAGGTAATTGGCTTTCTTCCCTTTGTTTTTGTAGGGTGTGTGTGGATGCATGTGCATGAATGTTACTTAGATTTATAATGCCAATCAAGGGAATAACTACTCATCCAATTCAATTTCTTCTTCCAAATTGAAAAGTACTTTTATACAATAGAAAAACCACATATCGGTATCATTTTTATTTTTCCTAAATTATACATTTTCCCACATTTTTAGACATAAATGCAAGTGAGTTAAGTGTGTATCATAGTCCCATCATGTTTAATTGACAACATTTCTTTCTTAATGGTACATGAAATTATGGTAAGTATCAAAAATTTATGGCACTTTGATTCCATCATTCATGGTATTAAAGAGAAGTGTTTTGTTCGGTACTTCTTCATATTTCATGATCATGGCACCTCATATACTTTTATCTCTGTCTTGACTTTGTTAGCTTAGAGATTGTTGCACTTATAAAATTAACTTGGAGTGGAAACAGGAATATGGCTGGTAAAAATCATATCCAGTAAAAACTTTTAAGACTATAATATTTTAATATTTATTAGTGCTCTCAAATATTGTTAAAATTTGTTTCCACAATATTTAGTTTGTGTCCAACTGTGCAGTAGAGTGGCAAGTTTCCTATGTTAAAAAGAGATTTTTTTAAAAGATCAAATAAGACACATGACAATATTAAGTTAGAAAAGCAATCTAACAGCACATTTCTTGAAATGTAATAAGAACATTTAAAAATAGACTGTCACATCTTTTTAAGAGAATTATTAAAACAAATCTTTGCACATCATTAATGGTTATCATAGTTGAAAATTATTACTTAATTGAAAACCTATTAAATCAAAGAAAATTTAAGACTTACCTACTATCTCAAATATTGCATTATTGTTTAGATATAGTTCGGTCAGACAGTAGTTTCTAGTTAAAAATGCTATCCCATGGAGCTGAAAATAAAAGAAAATAATAGATTTTTCTATAATAATGGTAGATATGTATTCATAATAAGACAATAGAAATGCAGCCTTTGCAGCAATTATTAATTATCTGTGGCCTTTTGGACTGGGTTGTGAATTTTATCTGGATTGCCATTGAGGACCAAGTGATGGAAAGTATAATTTTAACTTAACTTAAAATCACCTTCTCTTTCCACACTTGATCAAATTCCATTGCCTGTCTTCATCAACCTCTGTAATCTGGCCTCATCCTTTTGCTCTGGCAATGTTTCTCTTACTTCTGCTCCATGTAGTTTCATGAGATTTGGCTTGATGCATCCATTAATTCACCATCTATTATTATTATAAGCCAAGTATTCTCTCTTCAGATAACGCTGCTGGCATTTCTACATCTGTAGGAGGCACAATTTCCCTTTGCAGGCATGTCCTTGTTCCTGGAACATTTCTGATTATTTTTAAGGATCAGCACCAGCCCAGCAAGACATAGGAAACCCTACATGAGTGAGTTGTCACAGTACATTTTCACAACTTCAGAGATTTTCTAAAACCAACCTTTGGCCTCCTTGCTTGACTTTTTTTCTATTTTGACCCACATTTGTTCTTCTCTAAATTTGTACCTGCTCCAACACTTTGAGTTGTAGCTCTTGAATAATGGTCCAATTCTGAACCCTCTTTGCCCTACTCTGCAAACCATCATTTCTTCCCAGTCTCAATATCTTTCTGGTATGCAGATCTCTCAGTTTAGCTGAGAACTGTGTAATCTGGATGGACACAGGAGGCAACTCTGCCCATCAGGTCTGACACTAACAACTTAGCCAGCCACTGGTCACAACTAGAGGACAAGGCACAACGTAATCCTGTTCTGTTACTTTGCAGCTCATCGTTTCTCACAAGGCCTCTTCTGACAAACGCTGTGTTCATGAACCTCAATTTTCTTGACCACTTCAACATTTATTTGATTTGTACAATTAATCACTCAATCACTAATGTTTTGTGTCTCCCTTAAGGAATCATATTTCCCCAGTAGCTTATATTTTCCACTGCGTGCTCTCCAAACCATATGGTGAAGTTGCATTCTTACTTTTCAGATTTGATTTAAAATTCAGTGTGTATGAGTTAGAAATAAATGCTCTTTTGAAATAAGTACTCTCTTGAAAATTCCCCAAATGAACCAGGAAGTACTATATACATGATAGAAGATATTCAATGCTAAAATGTATTTCAGAAATCCTCTGTTAGCCTGCAAGAAGAACCCCATTTAAAAACATTGACTCTATAATCTTTATAAAATTTTCCTCATTTTGTTTGAATTAGATGAGACATGTCTCATCTATAGTCTTAGAGGAAGGCAGGTATATTCTAAGAGCAGCAGGTAAGTTAAGTATTATATCTTTGCTACTTAAAAAAGGATCTAACAGGGAGAAGCTTCTCATGCAATAGTTATTAATCAAGTATTAAGTGTATATATATATATATGATCTTGACCATAAATTTGTTTTCTAAAGCTATAGACCTATTATTATTCAATGGAATTGTTTTATCATTTGAGGAGTAGATTGAGTTAAATAGATGTCAACCCATGTGACAGTGAGAATTTATTAGAAATTTTATTCATATCCTTCTCATATTTCAGAGAAACCATTTTGGGTTGTAACCAAAGTTTGAGAACTAGTTTCTTTGGTGAGTTTTCATTTCTTTTTATATTGGTAACATGCACAAATTGTGATGCTATAAAAAGGTTTGTGTACCATTCATCTCATCACTTCCAGACTCAACACCACAAAATTATGTCAGCACTCATTCCGCAGAACCACCAATGATTTCACCACAGTTTTCAGTGAGGCATGAGAGGACCTGTGTTTCTCCAAGGCAGGGAAACTGTTCACAGCAGGAGGGGAAGAATCCCAGGAGGCTTCTAGGCCCGTTCAGCTTTTCCTACTTCCTTTCACCTGTCCCTGGCTCTAATCATCACCACACTTGACATCAACGTAGGAAAAGAACACCAGTGGAAATCATCACCTTTTTTCTCTCCTTGACTGTTCATCTGCTGACCACACATGAATGGAACATTGCTAGTTAGTTGAGACTAATTTCTCTTGCATTGCTCATTAGCACAGAACACTAACAAATGTGACTGTTTCATCTTGATTATAAAATTGTAGTTCTTCCATTGACATCCTTGGATCATGACCACTGGAATATTAAGATTCCACTCTTTGTTAATGTGAGGTGGGTGAGAGGAAGTAGAATGAGAAGAAACAAAGATCGTAAGGACCTTTGAGGGCTATTAAAATATTTGGTGCAGAAGAGTGGTATTGCTCAATTTCACTAAAGTGAAAAAATGGCAGGGTAGAAGGTAGGGAAGACAGAATAGTAGCTACAATGGCAAGAGACAAAAAAGGAAAGTGTTACTCTAATTTATGAAAGCTGGTGGTGGCCCAAAGTAGAGTAATGGCAGTAGAAAAAGAACAACCTAGAGGAAATTGAGAGATTGTTATAAGGTAGAATTCACAGAAATTAATACATATGGAAATTTAGCAAATTCATTAGTCAGGAATTAGAAGACATACTAATTGTCCTGATACTCAAGCTCGTATTAAATAAAATGTTACTATGCTTATTCATTGAAAAAATATGATTCATTCTAAAGATTTCCAAAAAACCTTATATTTAATGTAACAGTTCATAAGTTATAATATCTTAATTCAAAGTTTGGCTGATGGCAAGTGCTCCCTAAATGATAGCTATTATTACTTATTTTTAACCATTACTATTATTTTTATACAGGTACATACACTTGCATTTAATGTGAAGCACTTACAGGAAACCACTGAGGTGTACTACCAAGGAAAAATATATACCAGCAAGAATTGAAAATGAAGAAGGCATAGTTTAGAACACAGTTCTCAACCTCTCCCACTTACAATACTCTGAACCACAAAATTCTTGGATTGGGGGACATGGGGCAGTCCTGAGCATTGCAACATGTTTAGCAGCATCTCTAGCCTCCACCCACTAGGTGCCAGTAGCACACACACTCCAGCTGTGATAATCCAAACTTTCTAGATAATATGAAACATCCCTTAGGAAGGGATCATATTATTTATTTTATGCTACTTCCTCCATCTCCAGTTTACCTAGGAGGAAACTGAAGCTCAGAGAAGTTAAACAAATTTCTCAAGATCCATGGATCATAAGTAGGAGAACAAGGATGAAAATCCAAGTCTGACTTTCAAAGCATCAATTGGCATATATTTCATCATAATTCGGCTTCTTTATTTGGGGTGAGGACTTTTATATAAGTCATCTATAAGTTATTAATTTGAGATTAGATCAAGTACTAGGAAATATTTTATAAATAAATTTATTTCTAGTATTTCAGCAATAACCCCCAAACATCTATATTGCACACAGAAATATTTGACCTGAAATGTAAAGAAAAAAAAGAGAAATATAATAATCTTGGCTATATATATATATATATATATATATATATATACTCTTCACTATAAACACATGAAGTAGAGTACTATTTATATTTTACTTTAAGATGTTAAAACTAAGACATGGAAAGGCTAAATAACTTGCCCAAGATTATACAGTTAGTATTTGATGAACCTGGGGTTTGACTCAGGCTCTGGAGTCCCTGTTGGAAACCACTACAGTTGAGTAACACTAGGGTAGGAAGCTGAGCTATCCAGATCAGTTCATTCTAGACTTAATTTGAGCCACTGGCTGGACTGGCTACATCTACCTGATGCATATCTTAACCTCTCAAATTGTATGGATTCTTTTCAACATTTTTTCTAAACCGGTCACCCAACTTCAGCATAGCTTTGGGTCCTAAGTACTGTTCTATTCTTTCCCCACTCCACAAGAGAGGTTCTTATTTTTTTTCCCAGCAAACCTAGATAGATGACTATGGTTACCAATAAATCCAAACTAAAAGAACTACCCAACAATAGTGCTAAGCAACCTCAGATACAAGTAAGGATACTTACTCTTGGCTTCTATTCAAACTTTCCTTTTAGCATTTCTTTTTTTCTCTTGATATTGTCTTTACCATGACCCTTGTTATTACTTTTTCCTTCTTATTTTATTACCTTACAACATCCCATTTCTTCTAGAGGCAAAAATACTATATAATTCATAAAGATTAAGATATTAGGTATCTCAGGGTATTTTTTTGAAATTAAAGGATTATGATCAATGATTAACTTTCAAGTCAGGTTAAATACTATGGTTGACCTAAGAAAACTTTTAAATATCACTCAATTTATGCTCTAAAACAACTTCCTAAGATACCAGCTTGTAAAATCAGCTTTAGGGGCTATGTTCATGAAAATAAAGTAGTATCACGGATAAGAAAAATGGCTTCAAAAAGTTTATGCTATTGTGAAACAAGACCACAGATCTTTAGATTTTCGAGAGAATCTCAAAATTGTACATATGATAAAAACTCTTAAAATATGCAAGGAATGCATCTCAACACAATAAAGATAGGATAAACCTGTAGCTAATATAATTCCCAGTGCCGAAAACTAGAGCTTTTCCTCTAAGACAGGGATCAAGACAAGAATACTCAATCTTGCCACTTCTTTGCAAGAAGATGCTAACAAAAGTTCTGCCAGTGTAATTAGACAAGAAAAAGAAAGAAAAGGCATTCTAAAAGAAAAGGAAGGAATGAAATTTGTCTCTACATGCTAACAAAGAAAAATCTGAAGATTACATACATGTGCACAACTTGCTTAAAACAGATAAATGAATTTTGTAAAGTTCTAGGATACAATATCAGCATACAAAAATTAGTTTAATTTTTACATACTAGTAATCATCTATCCAAAATAAAATTAGGAAAAGAATTCTATTTATAATAGCAATAATAACCCAAACTACTTAGGTATAAATTTATCCAAAGAGGTAAAAGAACTATATATTGAAAATTTAAAAACACTGATAAAGAAATTGAAAAAAAACCATAAATTTATAGAAAGATTGCATGTTCATGACTTAGAAATTTCTAATTAATACTGTGAAAATGTCCCTACTACTCAAAGCAATTTACATATCCAGTGCAATCCTTCAAAATTCCAGTGCCTTTATTTTTTGTAGCAATAGAAAAAAAATCCTTAAATTTACATGTAACCACAAAAGACCCTGAGTAGACAAAATAATCTTGAGCAAAAAGAACAAAGCTGGAAGCACCTTACTTCCAAATTTCAAAACACATTATATAAAGCAATTGCAATCAACACAGCATGTTACTGGCATTAAAATAGGCATACGGAGTAATGGAACAAGGTAGACAGCCCAGAACTAAACCCACATATTTATGGTCAATTACTTTTTGACAAAGATGCCAAGAACATACATGAGGAAAGGAAGGCTCTCAAGATGTTAGGAAAACTGTGCATATGCAGAAAAATGGGATTGTATCCTTATCTCAGAAATATGCAAAAGTCAATTTGAAATGGATCAAAGACTTAAATATGAGACCTGAAACTACTAGAAGAAAACATTAAGGAAAAAAATACACAACACTGATTGGGGCAACAACTCTTTGGCTATAACCATGAAAGCAGAGTCAACAAAAGTAAATATAGACAAATGAGAAGAAATCTAACTAAAAAGCTTCTGCACAGCAAAAATAATAATAGACAAAATGAAGAGGCAATCCATGGAATGAGAGAATATGTATATATACACACACACATATATATATGCATATATATGTATGTATATATGTGTGCATATATACATATATAGTTTTTGAGTATGATGTATGTACGTATGTATATATATATATATATATATATATATATATCTATAACAAGGAAACAACTTGATTAAAAAATGGACTTGAACAGACATTTCTCAAAAAAAAAAAACCCATACAAATAAATGGTCAACAGATACATGTAAAAACACTTATCCATCACTAATCATTAAGGAATTGCCAATTAAAATCATAATGATATATTGTACACATGTCAAACTAGCATTCATCAAAAAAAATTAAAGATTAGTATTAATGATGATGTGGAGAAAACAGAAAGGGAATTTTTATATATTTCTGGTGGAAAAATAAACTAGTATAGCCATTATGGAAAATGGTATGGATTAATAAACTAAAAATAGAATCACTATACAATTTATTAATCCCACTTTGGAGTTTATATCCAAAGGAATTAAAATCAGCATGTTAAAGGGATACCTGCATTCCCATGTTCACTGTAGCACTATTCACAATAGCTAGTATATGGAATCAACCTAAGTGCTCATCAATGGATGAATGGACAAAAAAATAAATGCAGTATATATACACAATAGAATACTAATGAGTCATAAAAAAGAGAGAAATCCTGTCATCTTCTTTATTTTTTTTTTAATTTTTTGGTACTGTAGATTGAACCAAGGGTTTCCAAGCCACTGAGTCATATCCTCAGCCCTTTTTTGAGTTTTATTTAGAAAGAGGGTCTCACTGAGTTACTTATGGCCAAGCCAAGTTGCTGGAGTTGGCTTTGAACTTATGATGATCCTCCTGCCTCAGCCTCTCATGCCACTGGGATTACAGGTGTGAGCCACTGTGCCCAGCTTCCTGCCATTTTCAACAGTATAGATTAACCTGGAGGACATTATGCTAAGTGAAATGAGCCAGGAAAGGACAAACTCCACATGATCTCACTTGTATGTGGAACCCAAAAAAGTTGAATTTCACAGAAGTACAGAATACAAAGATGGTTATCAGAGGATGGGAGGATAAGGAAGAATAAGAAAGTTTGTTGATCAAAGGGTACAAAGTGTCAACAGACAGGTGAAATAGGTTTTGAGACTTTCACACAGCAAGGTGACTATAGTCAATAGAATTATGTATTTCCAAAATAAGTAAAAGAGTAATTTTAAATCTCTCACCATAAAAAATGGTGAGCAATGTGACAGAAAATTTAATTAGTTCAATAAAATTATTCTATATTGTGTACATATATCCAAACATCACATGTTATAAATTCCCTAAATGTATGTGATTATAATTTTTAATTAAAATAATATTAATAAGAAATCATACACATGTGATTGTATGAGGAAAATGACATTGTTAAATGTATAGATTATATACACATATCTAATTTTGTTTCATCAAAAAAGATATCTAAAATGACAGTAAAGGAATTGTTTTGGAACACATGTTTTAATAAGGACAAAGATATCAGGAAATGAGACAACAGTAATATAATGTGGGGAGCTGAAAAGTATATGTCAAGTGGCAACAGAATTATCAGAAATAAGAGAATCTAATTCTAAGTCAGAGAATATTACTCAGTGCTAAAAAATAATAAGATCATGGCATTTGCAGGGAAATGGATGGCGTTAGAGCAGATTATGCTAAGTGAAGTTATCCAATCCCCAAAAAACAAATGCTGAATGTCTTCTCTGATATAAGGGGGGTGACTCAAAATGGGGAAGAGAGGAAGAGCATGGGAAGATTTCCTCTACATAGGGAAGAGGGGTGGGAGGGAAAGGGAGGGAGAAAGGGAATTGCATGGATGGTGGAAGGAGACCCTCATTGTTATACAGAATACATGTATGAAGATGTGAGAAAAAAAAAAGAAGAGCGTTACCCTAGGTTAGGTAGAGAGAAGTGATGGTGGGGAGGGGATGGGGAGATAGGAAGGGTAGTAGAATGAAACAGACATTATTATTACTGTGTGTATATATGTGAATGCATGACCAAGTGATTCTGCAACCCGTATACTCAGAAAAATGAGAAATTATATCTCATCTGATTCAAATGTATGATATGTGAAAGTCGTCTTACAGTCATGTGTAACTAATTAAAACAAATTAAAAAAATAGTAAAAAAAAGAAACAATCTGAAATATACCACAATGTTTTAAAAAGACTCAATTACTAGAAGTAAAAATAAAGAGGAAGGAATTAAATAAGCATTATATCCTTGTCAACACTTGTCTTTTTTGATAATTAGGTATCCTAACAAGTATGAGCTGACTAAAAATATATTGTATGTTATCTTTTCCTTGTTTCAAGGAGAAAATATCCTCTCTAACCTCTTTTCTTTCTCTTTATTTTTACTTTCAGTTATTGAGTCTTTTTAGAACATTGTGGTATATCTTTCCCCTTGTCAAGAACAGCTCTCTAAGAAGCCTAGAGAATGTTCTCAGACTACTACTAGACAACTGAGCCTTTCTTACCACAGAAAGACTGGAGACTTTTCATGTCCTTGGCCCATTTGTTGATTGGGTTATTTGTTATCTTATTGTCTAATTTTCTGAGTTCTTTATATATTCTGGATATTAGGGCTCTATCTGAAGTGTGAGGAGTAAAGATTTGTTCCCATGATGTAGGCTCCCTATTTACCTCTCTTATTGTTTCTTTTGCTGAGAAAAAACTTTTTAGTTTGAGTAAGTCCCATTTGTTGATTCTAGATGTTAACTCTTGTGCTATGGGTGTCCTATTGAGGAATTTGGAGCCCGACCCCACAGCATGTAGGTCGTAGCCAAATTTTTCTTCTATCAGATGCCGTGTCTCTGATTTGATATCAAGCTCCTTGATCCATTTTGAGTTAACTTTTGTGCTTGGCGAGAGAAAGGGATTCAGTTTCATTTTGTTGCATATGGATTTCCAGTTTTCCCAGCACCATTTGTTGAAGATTCTATCCTTCCTCCATTGCATGCTTTTAGCCCCTTTATCAAATATAAGAAAGTTGTAGTTTTGTGGGTTGGTTTCTGTGTCCTCTATTCTGTACCATTGGTCCACCTGCCTGTTTTGGTACCAGTACCATGCTGTTTTTGTTACTATTGCTCTGTAGTATAGTTTGAAATCTGGAATCGCTATACCACCTGATTCACACTTCCTGCTTAGTATTGTTTTTGCTATTCTGGGTCTTTTATTCTTCCATATGAATTTCATGATTGCTTTCTCTATTTCTACAAGAAATGCCGTTGGGATTTTGATTGGCATTGCATTAAACCTATATAGAACTTTTGGTAACTTCTCAGAGGAGGACATACAATCAATCAATAAGTCCATGAAAAAATGCTCACCATCTCTAGCAGTCAGAGAAATGCAAACCAAAACCACCCTAAGATACCATCTCACTCCAGTAAGATTGGCAGCCATTATGAAGTCAAACAACAATAAGTGCTGGAGAGGTTGTGGGGAAAAGGGTACACTTGTACATTGTTGGTGGGACTGCAAATTGGTGCAGCCAATTTGGAAAGCAGTATGGAGATTTCTTGGAAAGCTGGGAATGGAACCACCATTTGACCCAGCTATTCCCCTTCTCGGTCTATTCCCTAAAGACCTAATAAGAGCATGCTACAGGGACACTGCTACATCGATGTTCATAGCAGCATAATTCACAATAGCAAGACTGTGGAACCAACCTAGATGCCCTTCAATAGACGAATGGATAAAAAAAATGTGGCGTTTATACACAATGGAGTATTACTCTGCATTAAAAAATGACAAAATCATAGAATTTGGTGGGAAATGGATGGCATTAGAGCAGATTATGCTAAGTGAAGCTAGCCAAACCCTAAAAAACAAATGCCAAATGTCTTCTTTGATATAAGGAGAGTAACTAAGAACAGACTAGGGAAGAAGAGCACGAGAAGAAGACCAACATTAAACAAGGATGAGAGGTGGGAGGGAAAGGGAGAGAGAAGGGAAATTGCATGGAAATGGAAGGAGACCCTCAGGGTTATACAAAATTACATACAAGAGGAAGTGAGGGGAAAGGGAAAAACAATACAAGGGGAAGGAATGAATTACAGTAGTGGGGGTAGAGAGAGAAGAGGGGAGGGGAGGGGAGGGGAGGGGGGATAGTAGAGGATAGGAAAGGCAGCAGAATACAACAGACATGAGTATATCAATATATAAAGCAATGGAAATGTAACTGATGTGATTCTGCAAGCTGTATACGGGGTAAAATGGGAGTTCATAACCCGCTTGAATCAAAATGTGAAATATGATATATCAAGAACTATGTAATGTTTTGAACAACCAACAATAAAAAAAAAGAAAGACTGGAGACTTATTTTATAGATGGAATAATGCATAGTCCCCACTAGGCAGAGTTGAATGAGGAGGGTCTGAAAACAGAAGGATTAGGGGAATGCATGAACACTGAAAGCTGAGAACACTCAGCCCTCTGTCCCCAGGTTGCTTCCTTTATCCTTGGGCAGAGGATTGAAAATGATTTTTCTGGAGATTTCAAATATCAGGAGAGAGATCCCAGTTTACTAATACCAGGGTTTCCCCCAGATCTGCCCAGTCATTCCACTTTACAATGAATCTCACAGTTGACAAGCTCCAGCCACACATGCTTCATACTTCCCGTTGACATTTTAGACCTCCATCTTAATTGCAACCAGTTAGTCAAGAACATTTCATGAAAAATTCTGACATAAAAAAGGAGATTAAAAGAAATAAATGGAAACCAGATTAATTTAGAAAAAATAGATACAATGTAAATAGCAACAGCAACACCATCATCATGATTATGCTTGAAAAGATTAGGATATTTTATCCTTGAAACAAGGAAAAGATAACATAAAATATATATTTTAATCAGCTCATACTTTTTAGGATAGCTGTTATCAAAAAAGATAACTGTTGACAAGAATGTGGAGAAATTGGAACAGTTGCACACTCTTGGTGGGAATGTAAAATGGTGCAGGCACTTTGGAAGACATGGAGAAGCTCCTCAAAAATTTAAACACAGAATTACTACATAATCTAGTAACCCCACTTCTGGATATATAACCCAAAGAATTGATATTAGGGTCCCAAGGAGTTATCTGCATCCATGTTATTTGCAGCATTATTTAAAGTAGCCAAGAGGAGGAAATAACCCAAATGTCTATCAAATGGAGAAGGGGATGAAGAAAATCTGTTATCTAAATATAATGGAATGTTATTCAGCCTTCAAAAAGAAGGCAATCCTACAGTTTTGACAACTTGGATGGACCTGTGGGAAATTATGTTAAGTAAAATAACATTTTATGTTAAGTAAAATATTCCTTCAAGAACAAATACTGTACAATTCCTCGTAAGTGGAATCTGAACTAGCCAAGGACTGCAGCAAGGCGGGGGAGTCTCAGATATACAAAAGGAATGCATTCTAGAAATCTGCTGTAAAAAATGGTATACTTAACAATGTGGTATGAACTTAAAAATTTATTAAGAAGTTGAAGCTGGGTGAGGTGGCACATGCCTGTAATCCCAGCAGCTTGGGAGGCTGATGAGCCAGGAGAATCAGGAGTTCAAAGCCAGCCTGAGCAATGGCGAGGCGCTAAGTAACTCAGTGAGACCCTGTCTCTAAATAAAATACAAAGCAGGGCTTGGATGTGGCTCAGTAGTCAAGTGCTCCTGAATTCAATCCCCGGTACCAAAAAAAAAAAAAAAAAAAGGAAAGAAAAGAAAAGTAGTTGAATCTTGTGTTGTGTTCTTACTACAAAAAGAAGCAAACAACAACATACAAAAATGATACTTGGAATATTTTTGAGTGATTGATGTTATCCCCTTGATTATAGTGAAAGTCTCATGAGTATATACATATGTTCAAATTCATCAAGTTGTATACATTAAACACATGCAATTTTTTGTGTATGATTTTTTCCCCCATAAAATTGTTAAAAATATATTCTTTAATAAAATTGCATAAAGGTAATACAAATACATTTTAATATAAAATATCTTATTATATAAACATAATTGTGCTATACTATTATAAAAGGATAATATAAAAATAAACACAGAAACTAGGCGAGGTGGCACACCCCTTTAAATCCTAGCTGCTCTGGAGGCTGATATCGAAGGATTGTGTCCTCAAAGCCAGACTCAGCAACTTAGCAAGGCCCTAAGCAATTTAGCAACATAAAATATAACATAAAAAGGGGCTGGGAGATAGGTGCAGTGGTACACAACTGTAATTCCAGGAGGCTGAGGCAGGAGGATGGCAAGTTCAAAGCCAGCCTCAGCAAAAGTGAGATGCTAAGCAACACAATGAGACCCTGTCTCTAAATAAAATACAAAATAGGGCTGGAGATATGGCTCAGCAGTCAAGTGCCCCTCAGTTCAATCCCTGGTTACCCCACCACCACCTCAAAAAAAGTGGGGGGGGCGGTGCTGGGGAATGGCTCGGTGGTTAAGTGCCTCTGGCACAATAAATAAATAAATAAATAAATAAATAAACAAACATACAAATGAATAAAAAAGAGCCCTTGAAAAATAGAAACCTGAAAGGAGATATTAGGAACATATTACATCCTATTAGGAAAGTTGGAAGAGAAAGTTGAGGAACTCTTCCAGAAAGTAGAAGAAAATGACAAAGAAACAAAAATAAATTTTCAAAAACTGAGAATATAAAAGAAAGTTTGAAAATGAGGTCAGTGTTTAACATATACATATAGTTCCAGGAACAGAGAACTATAGACATAGAAGAGGAAGAAATCAATATACTTTAAGCAAATATCTCCAAATTAAAAGACATGAGTTTCCAGATAGAAGTTTTCTCAAATCCAGCACAGTGGATGATAAAGTTAAACCAATGCACATTATTGTGAAATGTCAGAACACTAAGAACAACAGAACACAAGAGCGCGCATGCACACACACACACACCCCAAATTCAAGGATCAGAACTCAGATGGCTTCACATGCCTCAACAGCTACACTGAAAATTAGATGACAAAGGAGAGATGTTTTATTGTCAATGTAGAATTCTATTAGTCAGAGAAGCCAAAATATTGGTTGAAATGTGAGAATTGAAAAAACACAAGTACAAGCATGCAGAATCTTAAAAAATTTATCACCTGCACTTCTGCACTCCTTTCTCAGGAAGACACTGGAGTATGTGCTCTAGGGGGAAAAAAAAAGACATGCAGTCTAAGAAACAGGAGAGGAGCCAAGGACACTCCCAGATGAAGGGTGATTGTAGTTGTACATTGTCTCACAGGGCAAGCAGTCCAGAGCGAGTCAGAAGGCCTGGGAGGACTTCAAGAAAGTGAAAGTAGGGCTGGGTTTGTGGCTCAGTGGTAGAGTGCTTGCCTAGCATGTATGAGGTCATGGGTTCAATCACCAGCACCAAAGCCAAAACCAAAACAAAAAATGTAATTGAGTGTATTAAGTAGATGTGGTCAATTAACAGAGTTTAGATTGGTTGGATGGGAATAGCAGTTTTAAAATGTATTAGTTTGCTAGGGCTGCCATAATAAATACCACAGAATAGTTGGCTTAAATGGCAGGAAAATTTCCCTTACAGTTCTGGAAGCTGAAAGTCCCTGATCAACGTATTGAAAGAATTGGGTTTCATTCTGGTGTCTCTCCACGTGGCTTGTGGATAACAACCTTCTGGTGCCCTCTCATGATCTTCTCTCTGTATTGTGCACATGGCTAGTATTTCTCTTTCTGTGTCCTAATCTCTTCTTTTTATAGACACTGTCATGTTAGATTAGGCCCATGCTAATTATCCCATTTTAACTTAATTCTTCTCTCACTGCACAATCTCCATACACAGTCAAATTCTGAGGAACCAGAAATAAGGACTTCAATGTCTAAATTTGGCGGGGCACGGGGGGGGGGGACACAATTCAGCCTGTAATGAAAATCAAATAAAAAATAAGACAAATATAAACTCCAGGGAATCTAAGGAAATGCAATAAAGGAAAAGCAGAGTATAATACATGGGTTATTGTTCTGAAAAGCATACTTTGTTATAACAATATAACCAGTGAATATTGATTTAACTCAAATTACAATACAACCACATCAGGAGACTGGGGAATGGAAAGTATGCATGTGTGGGGTAGATGTGGGGATGAGAAAGAACTAGATCGTCATCTTCCTCAATGAGAACAAAATAGCTATTGTGTAAAAGAGAAAACTCAAGAAGTAATAGCAATACTGGCGGGTGATTTAGAGAAATGTTGATAGGTAATAAAATATCACGTAAAGGAATTGAAAGTTGTTGCATCTGAAAGTTATTTCATCTATTGCCAACTTGTAGAACTAGCTAATTCTTTAAACAATTGTTATATGTATAAATAGTTCTGTTGAAAGAAGAAATATATATATATATATAAGCAGGGAAATAGTATCTCTCTCTCTCTTTTATTGTTGATGAACACAATATATTTTTTATGTGGTGTTGAGGATTAAATCCTGTGCCCCAGACATGTGAGGCAGGTGCTCTACCACTGAGCTACAGCCCCAGCTCAGGATTTTAATATTTTATCATGTGACTACTGTGTGTGAGTTTCTTTGATTAATACTTCTCATAGGCCATCTCATGACGACCTTTGAAGTAGTCATGAAGAATAAATATGCTATATTACACAAGTGGAAACAGCTGTAAGAGAGAGGATGTGATTTGCTAAATACTGTTAGCTGGTTAGTGACAGAATCTGAGCTGTACCTGAACTTATCATCTATTTACCTAATAACTACTCTCATCCAGGTTCTCTGACAGGAACATAGCAAATGTTGGTGCTATTTCTTTCATTTCAACTTCCTAAACATTACTTAACAAAACTTGGGAGTTACTTGTCACAATTTTTTGGATGCCTAGCATCTAAATCTCCTCTCCATAATTCAAGATATTCGCCATCCAATGAGTGTTGGTAGGAATCAGAACCCGCTCCCCACTGGACAAGGTATTTGTTTTCACAGTCTAGCAGGTAAAGCAGACACAGCGCCTAGGCTAAGTCAATCCAATGCAACCACACTGAACTTCAAATCAAGAAATGGTAAGGCAAAGAGGTTGAGACAGTTGCAGTTAATTCTGGTGGTGGCAGGAATGGAGACAATATTTGTCTTCCATAGCATTGGAAATGATGGCAGTGGGTGTGTCCTGTGGCTGGTGCTGGCAACACCAATAGTGCAAGCTGGGGCTTTTCTTGTGGATTGGCAAGTCAAAACTGTTTGTAGAAACTGGTTCTGTGACATGGTTTTGACCACAGCTCCCTTTGATTCTGAGTATTTTCAGAACTTGATTCTTAAACTTCTGTAATATATACCCAATATCTTTTCAATTAATAATTGTTCTGCTTAAAGTAGCAGAAGCATGCTCTGTCCAGTGACCTTCTATTACCTGAACTAGTGTTCATGCAAAGAAAATTTCCTAGCTATGATTCAAATAAACAGAATCTAACATTTTCAAATGAACAAAAGTACTAGGCAAAATATTACCACATTAGTCTCCTCACATTTATAATTGATGTCCAATTACATGCCATTTGTGATTCACTGATAAAAATGAGATTATTGTATTCGTGAGACAATATCAGGGTTTTTATTTACTCATTCTTCCATTCAACAAACACTGTGGGTCATTTATGTGCAAGTCTCTGCTAAGTCCTGGAGGCATAGCAGTGAATAAAAAAGAAAAAAACAATTCCTACCTTTGTTGTAGTAGGGTGAAATTCAATAAACAACACACACAATAATTAAAATGCGTATTATAAGTTGCTAAGTGCTGAGGGAAGAAATAAAGCCTGGAGATCAGCCTGGGGAGGCAATGTGGCATTTTAGTGAGATTGGTCAGGTCAGCCTCCTGGAGGAAGAGCTATTTGGAGGGACTCATTGAAGGAGGAGTGGGGCCTGTGGTTATCAGTAGGAGAAGCACTAGGGGACAAACCAGGGCCTGGGCCCAGAGATAGGAGGGTGCTCAGGGTGGCTGGATAGAGTCAGTCAGGCACAGATAATAGGTAATGAAGACAGAGAGATATCCAGTGTCACACTTGTGTAGTTCCTTGTAGATTACTGAAAAAGTAATAAGGAGCCATCCAGGGTTTTCAGCAGAGGCATGGCATGTTTTCACTTAGATTTACATAATCACATTTTTTTGTTACACTGAGTGATTTTTGGCAGGTGTGTGTGTGTGTGTGTGTGTGTGTGTGTGTGTGTGAGAGAGAGAGAGAGAGAGAGAGAGAGAGAGAGAGAGAGAGAGAGAGAAAGAGATTTTTTTCCCCAGGGAGTTTTTGACCATGTGTGGGGATATTTTTGGTTGACATTGTGGGGTTGGGGAACCTCCTGGGAAACAATAGGTAGAGGCCAGGGATGGTACTGAACATTCTAAAATGCACAAGGCAGCTCCCACCACCTGGAATTATACAGTTCAAAATGTCAGGAGCATCAAGGTTGAAAAATTCTAGAAGGAAAGACCACAGATTAGTGTGGAGAGCAGGTTGTGTCCTGCTCTGAGTTACTCTTGTTTTATAAAGCACATAGTTTGCCATGAGTTATTCCGTTTTGAATAAAAGTATCAAGGTAGAAGGACTCCATACCTTGTTTGTACAAATAAATAACCACCATTTATCCAGTACCACCACAGAGCACAAATTGATAATTTATTCACGTGAATAAAAACTTACCAAATTCAATCAGGAGCACATGGACACTTGGGCATATCAGATCATATCAGAAACACAAAGACATAGGAGCTTCTCAATCTCATCAGAGGGAACCCCCTCACTAACACCCATAAAAGGAAGAATAACCCAAAGACTGAACACAGGTGCCACTGACCCTGTCATCTGGTCACTTATTATAAACTTGCTCAGAAAAATTGCCACAGCACTGAAATAATAATTATTATTATTATTATTATTATTCTTTCTTTTTCTTTGCTTTTTTTTTTCTGGTATTGGGGATTTAACCTAGGGGTGCTGTACCACTGAGTTACATCTCCCTTTGAACATCTGACTCTATCCCTGGACTTCTGCTTGGTGAGCTTTCTCCTACCAGTGACAGCCCATGACCCACTCTAAGTGACATTTCAAACTGTCTGCTGTCCACACCCTGGCCTCGACTCTGTGCAAGCTAATTCCTTTACCTTATCTGACCATCTGTGGTGACTGTTTTTGCATCTTACCCTGCCTGTGCTCTTGGCACTGCCTCTTGAACCTATAGCCACCTTAATACTTTCTTAGCCTTTTTGTAACCTCTATCGTTGTGTGAAGCATGATGTGTGAGTGTTAAACACATTAGTAATTAAGATCACTTTGGAATAAAATAACTTATGGCCTTGGTCATTATACCAAGTGAAGCATAAGTATTTTGGTGAATTAAAGCTTATCAAAGTAATAAAACTTGTAGATTTATTGTTATTCGACAAATTCTGACATTGTGGAAAGACACAATGTGTCTGGTCTATGTTAATGACAACCAGGGATTAAACAACATAGTAAAATTCTGCAATATGATACATTTTTGTGTTAATTAAGAGTGTATTATTATATACTTGACTATTAATATCAATATTTGCTAAATTTATATAAAATTTAAATATGAGTTGGGGAAATTTTTTTAATAATTACACCAAATTATATAGGAGGAAGAAGAAGAAAAAAGATACAATATGTTTTCAGGATTCCTGAAATCACTTTTATGGTGTTCCTATCCTTTAAAACAGTACATTCATTTTTTCGTTCAAAATATGTATAGTAGTATAGTACTTAAAAATATAATATGCAATTTAAAACTTTCAGAAATAACTATTTTTTATGTGGTACAGACTTTCATTCTCATGTATTTCCCTCTCATTTCCCAGTTACTGGAATTTTTGTATATGTTCTTTCCAAAAATAGATTGTATTTCTTAGTTAAATCATAACTAGATATATATCAGACATATCCACAAGTTTCAAAACTATCCATGGTAGGCTTATTTTGGAATTATATGCCAAGCTTTACTTTTTTTTAAGGAGGTATTAAATATATTTTGAGAACATAATTCTTTCAACAAAACTGACATAGCAATATAATAAATGTTTCCCTGAGGTGACAGAAATGTGTAAGAGCACAAATTATATGAAATGCGTATAGATCATTTTGTTCTTTAATAACTCTTATACTCCACCATAAGGTTTGTGTGCTTTTAATCACTTTTTAAAAGAGGTAAGTTGTATACAAATGAATAAATAAATATGTAAATATAAGCTTAATGCACAAATAAATCTGATTGAGGGAGCCAATAAAAATTCTACCATACAAAACATGTTGTCAAACTCTCAGTTAAAAAGCACAGTAGCCTTCCTGAGCCATGCAGGGTTTCACTTCTCTTAGTTTCAGGTACCCACTGTCAACCACAGTCTGAAAATATTAAATGTAAAATTCCAGAAATAAACAATTCATAAGTTTTAAGTTGCAAGCCATTCTGTATAGCTTGTTGAAATCTTACACTGTCCTGCTTCATCCTGCCAGGGATGCGAATCATCCTTTGTCCAACAAACCCAGGTCATAGGTACCCGTCCCCACCCCGCCCCCCGCCACAAAAAAAATGTCAGTAGACCTTTTGGTTATCAGATACACTATATCACAGTATCCTAGAACTTATGTTCAAGTAACCTTTATTTTACTTCATAATGGCTCCAAAGGGTAAGAGAAGTGATGCAAGCCATTTGGATATGTTCAAGAGAAGCCATAAAGTGTTCCCTTTATATGAAAATGTGAAATACAATAAAATATTTAAGATCGAGAGAAAGATCACATTCACCTGATTATTATTGCAGCACATTGTTATAGTTGTTTTATTATAGCTATATATACAGAGTTTGGTACTATCTGTAGTTTCAGGCATCTCTGAGGCAGGGGGTCTTGGATTGTATCTCTCATTGATAAGGAAGGACTATACTACCATTGAAAGAATTCCTTATCAAATACTTAAAACAGATTAAAATAATTATTTCTATTTTTCAAATTATGACTTGCTAATTTATATATAAATATTTCTTCCTAAAATATAAAATTTTGTGCTATTTTCTAAATTCTCAATATGTTAGGGAGATAGAATGCAATCATAATAAATCTTAACAGAAGAACAAGGATAGGATCTTTCCTAAAGCAATCTTATTCTTTTTGTTTGTTTATTCATTCAACCATTTGTGTTTTGGAGACAAAGTCTTGCTAAATTGTCCATGCTGGTCTTGAACTTCTGGGCTCAGGCAATCCTCCTGTCTCAGCCTGCCAAGTACCTAGGACTATAGGTGTACACCCTTACACCCAGCTAACAATCTTGTTCTAGCCTGACCATTCTCTGGTCAGTTAGTAAAAGCAATGTTATTATAAATGTTTCAGTTATTCTTTAGATGATGAAAAGGAAGATTTTTAAATTTAAAGTGAATATGTGAAACTTTTAAAAGCTGTTAGGTTTTTGTGGCACAACAGAAACCTAGATTCCACTTTGGATAGTTGCTTGGTAAGGTGTTGTACTGGTATTCATCAAATGCTAATCCTAACTTGAGACAAAATAAAATATACCAAAGTACTGCTGTACTTTCAGAATTAGAAGGATACTAACAAGTGGCACCAATATTACAAATATAGAACTCAATATTAGAAATCTCTAAAAGAAAAAATTCGAAGTAAAAGCCAAAATAGGAAGAGATCATATGTATGTGCTATACTAAATGTATAAAATATGAATCACTTAGATCGCCTGTCTGAACCATACCCAACTTTTCATGAGAGATCAGATGGGATGAGACTGTGGATCTCTAATTTCTTTAGTCAGACTTGAATAGAGAATGAGACAAGAAAGGGAGTCTTTAGAAAGCCCCAGTTAATATGCACCTCGGAACAGTTATCTCCCTAAATATATCAGGCAGGGGATATGAGGGAAACCCAGCCCCAAAAGGGAAGATACACAGTACTAATAAAAAGCTGTGAAGTATGAGAGGAAATGAAACCAGCAAAGAACCCAGAGTTGCCAGAGGAGATCTAATCAGCTGGGACAGTGGAGGTACTTAGAAACAAACCTGGGTCTACCTCATCATCTATTCCAGGTTCAGACCAGAAGGTCCAGTTTTGACATCCACTAGATAAATGTTTGGAAGAAGTAAGCATCTTTCTACCATGCTAGGATGCTAGGCTCCCAAATTACCAAACTACTTCATTGCCTCCAGCGACTATTACATTCTCTCACTGTAGGCAGCTTGCAAACACGATGTCCTCACCAGGAACACAGTCACTCCTGTATGCCCCTGCTAATTCTGGCACTACATCGGGGACCATCACATTTATTCTGTCAGGAGTCTAATGGGAGCATAGAATAAGCAGTATCAATTAGGATGCTTGGACTCCAGGTGGCTTCTAAGATCAATTCAAACCAGCACAGAAGACAAGAGCACTTACTTATTATCTCACCTATTAGGAAGTTCAGGTGTTGTGAGAGCCTCCCTCTTGCCATCTCCATGATTTTCTGGGCTTTTTCTCTATGTTGGATTCATTAAGTTGGTAGGATAGTTCCTGCCTTCACGTCCAGGCAAGAAAACAAGCAGAGAGAACAGGGATTTCTCTTCTTGTACTCTCTTTTAGGAATAAAGAAAGCTCTCCCAGAAGCCTCCCAGCAGATGTGCCTTGAAGTCCCCATTATAATTGGGTTACAAGCCTTTCATTGACTAGCTCAGCCCCTGAAAAGGAGGATGGGATTTTTCTGGTTGGTTTATACAGCCCCTGGATCTGAACGGGGCCACCTACTGGAATGAAATGGAGGAAGAGTATGTTCCAAAACCCAAACCCAGATTTTGTTGGATAGGAAAAAGGAGAGAATGGATATTGAGTGGACAACCACTAATGTCTTCATAGACCTCAGTAAATATTGTGGATTGAATAAGTGAATAAACAAATAAAGATGTCTCCACTTCATTTGACTGTGCCTTATTTTTTTCTAAATAGACTCTAAAATGTTAACTAATGTAAGAATGATGTTATTCATAAAAATCAGATTGTTCTTCACAAAATATTATAATTCTAAATATTTATCTTCATATATCAATGTTAATTTTGTTCAACAAATTTTCCAGACCATTTTACAGTGGTATGGTATATTCTTGGTGGTCAATCTAGTACAATCTAATAAAAAATAAAAAATAAAAAATCTTGTGCACAGCAAAGGAAATGATGAAGGGAATGAAGAAAGAGTCTACAGAATGGGAGAGGATCTTTGCCAACCACTCCTCCAACAGGAGATTAATATTCACTGTATATGTAAGACCTCAAATATGTAAAGAATGGGTAAAGACCTCGAATACATTCAACCTAAATTACAATAAAAATTGTAGCCAAATCAACAAATGGTCCAAAAAATTAAACAGAAACATTAAAAGAAGAAACATAAATGGCCAATGTGTATATGCAAAAATGTCGAAAAATGCTTGTCGTCAGGGAAATGCAAGTCAACTCTACACTAAGGTATCATCTCACTGCAGTCAGGTGTCGAATGCCAAGAGTACAAATAATAATAAGTGTTGGCGAGGATGTAAGTAAAGTAAACTGTAACTCACATAGTGTTGATGGGCCTCCAAATGAAAGCAACCACTCAGGAAAGCAGCATGGAGAATCCTCAAATAACTAGGAAGGGAACCACCACGTGATCCCACCATCCCACTCCTTGGTGTTTTTCAAAAAGATCTAAAACCAGCACAGTGCAGGAGTGCAGCCACCTAAATGTTTATAGCAGCACAGTTCACAACAGCTAAACCAAGGAATAAACCAGGCTCCTGTCAACAGAGGAGTGGATTAAGGAACTCTGGTTTTTACAGACAGGGGAATTCTCCTCAGTGAAATTAGGGCATTTGCTGGTAAAATGGACGGAAATGGAGAACATCATGCTAAGTGAGACAGGTCGGACTCAGAAAATCAGAGTTGGGAAGTTTCCTCTCATCTGTGGAAGCTAGAGTTAAATAAGGGAAAGAAGGAGAAAAAGAAGGATAGAGTAAAGACCCAGGAAAGGTCAGGGTTATACAAAGAGATCAAGAGTCAGAGGGGAGGGACAGAGAAAGGGAGGAAATGTGGAGTGAGTCATTAAGAAATCATGTTAGGTTCAAGTATAAATATCCCACAGGGAATTTCATCTGTATATATAAATTTAAAAACAATCAAAAATAAATGAAGAGATGAGCAAAAAAAAAATCTAGTACAATCTAGGTTTTAAAGAAAACAGTATTTTACATGTGAACTTTGATTTAGCACCATAATATCTAATATGCCTGTTAAGAGTTTGGGAGTATGAATGCTGAGGCAATTTAGCACTCAGTTAATTATCAATCAGTAAAAAAAATTTACATTAGCCTATTTACTTATCTCACAATCTGCTTTAGCAGTGATATCTTTTCAGTGTTATATGGACTACACAGAATCTGTGTCTTAAAGAACAACATAAGTGATGATGGTTTTAGAAATATAGTGAATTTGTTGTATATATACAATCAGACACAAGAAGAAAATTCAGTCTCTTCTTGTATCCCCCTTCCCTACCCCATCCTCTTCAAAAACAAAAGAATAAAATAGTTGATAGAGCACACAATCTTTCCTGTGTGCATGATGCATCTGCAGGTCAACTGTGTGAAAATCCAATGAGTGGCTGGAGGTCAGACAACATCCACTCCCAGAAAGTGAAAAAATATTACTAAACCCCTCATTATACCTCTCCTTCTAAGACATAATGCCAACATTTGTACATGTTATTTCTTTCAAAATTTGAAAACCACTAAACACTACAAGGAGCGCACTCTAAAAACAAAGATGAGTCATTTTTGCCGTGCCTGATGATTCCCATCTTTTTCTAATCAGAGGTCACATGCTATGACCCAGGATAATTTTTGGCAGAGTGTTTAGAAAAGTTTTGAAATTCTATGCCCTTAGGTGATGTGTGCACTTTCCATTTCATTAAGCTGCCTGGGCCTTGAAGGTATTTGTGTTTGTTCTCCTAAAAATTACTTCAAGCTTAAGAAACTTAGGCTTATAGTTAATACTAGAACACTTTCATTTTCCATTTTTTTTGCTCAGTTTGTTTAAAAAAACATTAGAAAATGCAATGAAGTATTGAAATATTTTCATAAACATGGATGTTTAAAGACTCAGTGCTGTGGATCTGGACTTGGGCATGAAGGCAGATTATTAATGGAAACAATTATTTTTATCAGCTGGTGTTGTGAAGTCTAAATTCAAAATGCTAAGATTGAGTTATCAACTCACAATGAACAAATTACTGTTGGAAAGCCATATTTTTAAAAGTTCAAAACCTCATGACAAGTTAACTGAAAGGATTTTCTAGTTTTGAATGATAGTTCAATCTTGCTCTTTGGTTTGGAAAGAGCTTAGAGCCCCACACTCAGGCCTCTATGATGAGGGAGAGAGGGTAGGAGGAAACTTCTTCCTAAATTCTAGCCTCTAAAAGAGGCTTTTAGGCCTCTTCCCTGTAGGTGAGTGAATGTATGGTGGGCTGGTGCCTGATTCTTCTCAAGGAAGCTAAATTGGTTTAGGTAGCAACTGGATGCACTGACCCTCTTGGTCTCTGACTGCAGGTCCAATGGTGTATAAGTCTTTGGAGATAGACGCAGGCCTACTGTAGGAATGCTAACCTGGAACACATAACAAGGTATTCTGCCTAAGGGAATACTTATCTATTAGCAACCCTCAGCTGCCAGTGGCATTGAGATAAAAGTAAAGTCAGGTCAGGGGGCATTATAGTTCGAGGCCTAGAGGCATTAGAGGCTTAGTAGGTAGGCCACGGAATAATCCAGAAAGAGGAGTCAGCTTGAGCATCTGCTGGTATTAGAGGGTACAAAGGAAAGAACCTTACTTCTGCCTTCCCCTTCATCTACCTCCACACCACACACTCCATATCAAACCTGGGAAAGGCTAGGGTAGAAATGATGGCGAAGGAAGATTGCCAACCACACCTTCCTATTTAAAAGGGAGGCAGATGGCCATCTGCTGTCAGTCCTAGCTAGGGTAGAGTGTGTATGTGTGTGTGTGTGTGTGTGTGTGTGGAGAGAGAGAGAGAGATTTGTGAATGAAAGACAGTTGATTAATGTATTCCCATTTATGAACTGAACTTATGCCTATGACCAAATAGACTGTAAGATTGTGTATTATCCAGGAGAGGAAACATGAGATTATCAAAGTTTTTTTTTTTTCCCCAGGATCCAGGAAAGAAACATGCTCCACTGAACAATTTCAACAGGACATGAGAGATAGACATCAAACTGCATTCTGATAGAATCTTACAGATTGCCTTTATTTAATATATCATGTACACATATGATGGATATATAGATCCCAGATACATATGTAGCAGCTATATATGATATATATATATATATAGTCTTTATCTAAGTTTAAATTTTAGGTATGAAATATAACTTTTAAATATTAGCTCTATTAAAACATGAAATTAAGATAATTTAAAGATAAAATATAATACTACCTTATTATGATGAAGCCATAAATATTTTAAGTTTTTAAACCTAGAGAGATCAATGACATCTGTTAGTTCCCTGGAAAGAAAAAAAAATGTGAATATTAGCAACAATGAATTTGCTCATTGGTAAACCTGGTCATAAGAGTTGGTATGGTTTGGGAGTAACCAAAAAGGCCTATCTCTTTTTAGGCCCTTTCAAAATTGTAGGTACACTTGCCTGGTAATTTCTGAAATTCCATCATTATAAGTTCATCCCTTTGGATAAGATTTGTCAGCTAGTTAAAGCTAATATATACTTAAAGGAGAGCACTTTACAACATTAGCAGAAATTTGCATCTCATTATGACTGATTTTACAGCAACCTCAGTTCAAAACAGATTTTACTGGGGAGAGGGCAGAGAGGAAAAAGAAAGTGAAGAAGATATTGGGACTTTCAAGTAAATGTGGAAACATAAACATAAATTGGCTCCTATTTCAGTCTTGTCTGCAGGGTTCTCACTTTGGGATTGGTCCTGATCTTGGCAGACGGCAGAATGGGCTTAGGAGATGAAATTGCAGGATGCCAAAGGACAGAAGCTGACCAGAGTGCTGGTCACAGTAGGTTCAATATGTTACCTTTCCCTTTTGCACTATGTGGGACTCCAGCTATCCAAGTGATCCGGATCATGGTCGATGATGCAGTCTATTTTAAAAAATGGCAGGTGATGGGTGAGCACGGGAGCTAACAGAAAAAGTGGGCAACACCTCTGAGGAGCATTGGCCATTTGACTGCTGTGGCCGGGAGTTTTCAGTTCATTTTATTTCTCAGAGCAGAAATTATAGGTCTCAATTATGTATACACAGAAGACCTTTGTGTTCATCAAACACTTATGTAGCACATACTGTTTTATCAAAACTTACAGAGCATATGAGAAACAGGAACTTATGAAAAACCTTTAAAAATACTAAGGTTACTAAAGTTAATTATTATATATTAATTCATGGTATATTCTTTTCTTTTTTTTTCTTTTTAGTCTTATGGATTGAACCCAGGGTCTCTCACATGCTAGGCAAGCACTTTACCAATGAACTATATCACAACCCTATTCTCACATATTTTTAACCTTAGGACACTGCAGGACTAAAATTTTCCCAATGTTTTTTGAAACTGTATATATTTTAAAAGTCATACAAACAATATTTTAAATGAAATAAATTTTTCTTACCAACTTTTTGTATCAAGATTTCAAACCTAAGAAAAGTTGAAGGAATGGTTCAATGAACACTTGTAGGACCTTCATAATTTTTAACATAGTGCCATATTTTTTTCATATTCTATTTATCTAACATACACCCATATTAATGGGGATAATTTTCTTGGTGAATCATTTGAAAATAAAATATTATTATAGTTTTCTATATTCTCATTCTAAATAGTTTAGTACACATATCCTCAAAACAGGACAGTCTTCAACAAAATCTCGATATTATTATTATGCCTAAAAAGATTGAATATAATTCAATAATCTCATCTAATCTATCATTCATATTCATATTTCTCCCATGAACCTACATATCTTTTATAAGGTTTGTTTAAATCCAAAATCTCATCAACATTCGTATCTTGCATTCAGGTGCCTTAACTCGTTAGTTCTTTTAAAATTAGATAAGTCATCTTCTGCCCTTTTTTGACCTTTTGAAAAGTCCATCACAGTTGTCTGATGGAACACACCACACCCTTGATTTATCTCATCATCTCCTAATGATGTAGCTCAAGATAGATGACTTCTCAGTTACATCAGAGATAATTAAATCACTACATCACTTCAGGAGACAAACGATGTCAGTTTGTCCCACTCTTGGTAAAGCTAAGTTCAGTCACTTGGTTAAGATGTTATCTGCTAGTTGTATTTTAAAATTGAAAAGTAATACATGGGACCAAACTATAATCCCACGTGTATATCTTTTTCCTCAAACAACTCTTTACTCAATGGTTTTAGATTCAATTGATGATCCTTACCATAATCAATAGTTTTTTTTTAAATTATAAAAGAAGGTTTTTCTAGTGTTTTTATTGTTTTTACGTGTAGGTAGCTGGAATTCTTCTGATAGATGTTTCTGCCCCCCCACCTGTTATACAGCTCTAGGGATTAGACTCAGGACCTTGTGCATGTGAGACAATTGTTCTACCACTGAGCTACATCCCCAGCCTTTTCTCTTCTTTCTATCATTCATTCTCTTTCCCATCCTCTCTGGATTTTAAGAGCTTTTTAAAAAAATTCTTTGTCAGTTTAAAAAAAAATTCTGTAATCACCAGACTGAAGATTTTCAAGCAAACTCCTGTGTCTTTTTGACAAGTACCATGGTCTTTGAACATTACCTTGGCCCAGCAGAATATTTCAGCTTCCTCCAAAGCCACTTTCAATGGGAAATTTGCACACTTAAGACATTCTCTTTATGTAGACCTATAAATAATTTCTGGGAAGGAGCACTTGGTCTTCAATGCACTTTAACTATTGCATTGGGCAATGATGATAGTGTGTTAACTTCACCTCTTTCCATGACAAATAACAAAACAAGCATTACATGGTGGCTTCAAAGGATCTCAAGCCTCTCTTAGGAAATTGACTATAAAATTCATTTTAACACATTAGTACTTTAATATATAAACTGTGTCAAGTTATTATTATTAATTTTTTGTGGTACTGGGTATTAAACTCAGGAATGCTTTACCACTGATATATATCCCGAGCCCTTTCTATTATTTTAGTTTAAGAAAAGGTCTTACTGGGCTGGGGACGTGGCTCAAGTGGTAGTGCACTCGCCTGGCATGCATGCGGCCCGGGTTCGATCCTCAGCACCACATACGAACAATGATGTTGTGTCCGCCGAAAACTAAAAAATAAATATTAAAATTCTCTAAAAAAAAAAGAAAGAAAAGAAAAAAGAAAGGGTCTTACTAAGTTGCCAAACTAGAACTCACAATCCTACTGCCTCAGCCTCCCGTGTCTCTGAGGTTACAGGTGTCTGCCACCTGTCCAGCTTGCTATTAATTTTCTTCTAGTAGAAATATCAACGTTGAATTTCCAGCTATTATAGGACATAATAAAGTAATTCACTTTTTAAAAGTACTTTAACTCTTTCGAGTTGGAAAGGTACATTCTGCATATAACCTGTCCTAAATCAATAATGATCTGTTAACATTTTAAGGAGGTGGCAACAGAAGACAAGAAGAGGTAGTTTTCCTGCTAAAAATCGCCATGACTCATGCTGACAATAACATATCAACACATGTCACCATGCATATTTTTTTGTGATTATTCAAGGAGATTTTGATAAGATGCTTTCCATTTTCCAAGGGCAAATAATGCAGTAAACCTAGTTTATTGGCCTCTGAATTGTGAAATATTTTTTGTCCCCCAAAATGGTAATTTAGTATTCTGGAGATATAAAAAGTATTGTCCTTCACACAAGAAAACCACGTTCAGGGGATCAATAGTTCTTATTTTTCTAGTGTTTTAAAGCTATTCTTTTTATCTACTTACCCTAGTGATCAATAATGAACAGTTTTCAAAATCATGAAAGTTTAGACATGCAATCATTTGACCACATGAATTATTTATCATTATTGTAAAACTAACTGATCTATTGAAAGGCTCAAAATATGACCTTAAAGGGCTGAAGTTGTAGCTCAGCCATGAAGCATCTGCCTCATATGTATGAGGCACTGGGTTCAATTCCTAGCACCACATATAAATAATCAAATAAAATAAAGATCCATCAACAACTATAATATTTTTTTTAAAAATGACCTTACGTGTGTCAGAAATCTCTACTATGTCTCTTTTGTTCCACACTAAACGTGTTTTAAAGATTTCAAATTGGTCATCTCTTTATTCCCTTATTACCAAAAGATTCAGAGCCACTATAAAGATAATTTTCTTTTATACTAGTAAATTAAAAACAAATTTTTTTTAGAACAAAAGAAATATGTTCACTAATGAAGTATTTCCTCAAATCACCAGAGATAAAATTATTTAATTCACTGATAAATGATAAACCAGGTTGTTGGTTTTTTTTTTTTTGTTTACCAAAAAAGTGAGTTTTACTCTTGTTTACATATTAGTAAAAGTATGTAAAGCTTATTTTTAAAACATAGAATTTGCAGGCATTAAAGATCACTAAGGGGAGCTGGGTGCAGTAGTGTATGCCTAAAATCCCAAGGATTCGGCAGGCTGAGATAGAAGGCCAATCTGGGCAATTTAGGAAGATCCTATCACAAAATAAAATTTAAAAGGGAAGAGGGGTATAGTTCAATGATAGAGTACCTCTGGATTCAATCCTCACTACTGGGGGAAGAGGGAGGAATGAAGGGTAAAATAGTATGTATCTAAAGTTTAGTTTGTGCTGTTATAACAGAATACCTGATAATAGGTAATTTATAAAGAACCAAAATTTATTTATTACAATTCTGGACACTGGGAAGTTCAAGGTCAATGTCCCTATATTTGCAAAGACTCTTGTTGAATCATAACATGGTGGAATGGCTCACATGGTGTGGGGGGAGTGGGAGAAGACCAAGTACATTTTTTGTTTTAGGAACTTACTCCCGAGATAACTAATCCAGTGTGGTGATAATGACATTAATCTATGCATGAAAGCAGAGCCTTTGTGACCTAATCAATTCTTAATGGTCTTACTTCTTAATGGTGATTCATCAGGGATTATGTTTCCAACATCTGAACTTTGGGGGTCATATTCAAACCAGCAAAGGGTCATTGCTATTAAATAAAAGTTATGCCTGTACAGGATTTCACTTATTGGCCTAAAAATGTTAGTGTCACACTACAATCCTATCCGTAACTTCCTCTTCTCATACCTAGGTTCTGAGGTACTGTGACTGACCTACAGAAAAACCTACTTTGTCATCTACCACCTTGGAGAGAATTTATTTGGAATCAAAGTGGGTTGTTGATATAAGGAAGGGATTTTCTTATTTAGTAGCAAAATTATTAAGGTTGTTAAGAGTTATAGTATTTAATAAGTTTTATTATAATATAGGAGTGTAATGGGCTATTATTCCTAATGATGATGATGATAATAACAATATTAACTGGACTAATGATAATTGAGGACCTGGATACCAGATCTTCTAACTTCTACTAACTCACCTAATCTTCAAAACAACCCCATGACTAAGGAGTATTAGTACTCACAGGAAATAGGGTTGCTAGATAAAATATAGGCTACCCAATTACATTTGAATTTCATAGAAACAAAAAGAAGTTTCAAATACTGTATGAAATATATTTTAAAAATTGTATCATTATTTCTCTAAAATTCAAATTTAATTAAATAGTATATATTTTTTATTTGCTAAATCTGACAATCGTAACAGGGAGTTTACACAATAACCCAAGATTACACAGCTGGAAGGATAGAGCTGGAATTCAAACTGGGCCTGGCTCAATATTCTTTGTTTTGATCTCTCTTAGTATCTTGCTAATTCAATGGAATTGGTGAGCCCCAACAAGGGGTAAAATAATTTGGATGCAGTTGCCTACCCAGTCCATGAGGTAGGGGAACTGAACCTATGAAAGATTATAACATAATACTTTTGTTTTTTATTTTATTTTATTTTTAATATCAATTACACTTACTTTTGAGAAAGGAACAGCTCAAAGACATCAACATCTCTCTTGTGGCCACACATCTTTAGTTGATCTTCAACTGCCTAGTAACATATAATTAATCTGTCAAGCCACATTCCAGTGGGCAAAAGTACCGAGACATTTGCAGTCAATAACAATACGTCTACAAGAAGATCAAAAGGAAGGTGAGCATCCAATAGCCACTCTAAACTGATGAACTCCAGCACTGCAATTATATATTATTTGCTCATTTTTTGTGGTTGAGTTTCATTATTTTAAGTTCTGGGCACAGATGTGCAAATAATTTTTAATCAGAAAAAAAAAGTGCATGTATACATATATACCCCAAACAACTTTTTGATTCTGTCTGAGGCAGGATAATTTGGCCTTTAAATAATTATTCTAAAATGCTCCTTCAAACATAAAGTATTTGTATTAGATAGGTTTCCCATACTTATGAAAGACATAGTATTGGGTTGGAGGCAGAGGGTGCAGGATATAATGTATAACGCTATTGAAGATTCTTCTTTATTGTCTATCACATTATACTTGGCACCCAGGAAGTTCACAGCAAGTGTCAAACAAATGAATAAACGAGTGAACAGATGTCATGATTCTTTGAACAAATGAATAGATATATTTCCCCTTGGTTGGTAAGCAACAGCGTCTTCATTTTTCATGAGTCACTAACACACTCATACTGTGGGAGTTTTGGGTGAAGAAGCAACTTTTATTCCCTAGGTTTTGTTTTGAAAATACAAATCCAGCAACAGTTATAAAAGGGCTTTGCTTCTTCTTTTTAGGAAGAAGAAGAACATTTGATAAATTATAAAATAAATTATAAAATTATATTTAGAAATTATAAAAAGAACATTTTGCTAAATTAGGAAAGAACATTTGTAGTCCACATGACCTAAAATGATATGGAAAAATTAGAGCCTATCTACAATTTGCCATGGAAGAGTAAAGTTAACGAGACACAAGGAAAGGTAAAGGAATTATTTTTGTGGTTCTGGAACATAAAAAACATTGTCATTATCAGAATCAAAACAATCACCAAATTTCAGCTAGGATTTGTTGTGGGTGGTAGGGTTGTAATGTCAGCAAGTGATTTATAAAATTCTGAGAATGGTTTTGCTCTTTAGTAGAGAACTTTAGAAAAACAGTTAAATTTAGTGGGGTGAATAAATATTTAAAGAAGTAAGGAAGGTAGGTCTACTGGAGATGGAAGGCAGCTGCATAAGTATAGTTTCAATCTTACTTTGATTCCTTGTTAAACAAGCTGAATCTAGGAGCTTGTGGAATGTACAGGTTCAGGCCTAAGTATTCCTATCAGGGTATTTTGTTATCCTGTGACATAACCTGAATCTTGGAAAAACTCCCTGGATCAGGCTTATTCTCATCTGGGGATTTTAAACATCTAAATTCCCAGTCTCTACTGTGTATTGCTAATCACAATTTTCCAAAGTGTTTGGGTGACAAAGGCTGGTAAAAGTAGAGTTTAAAATTTGCAGTTAACTGTTAAATTTATAAATGTACTTTTAATTTCATCAGTCAGCCCATATCTATTACTCAGAAATACACAGGTATATATACACCAAAATGTGAATATTATTGTTCATTTCTGTCTACCTTGTCTGTGTTTGTGAAATAGTCTCAATAATTGGAATACAGATTAAAGTGTGACCTCACAAAGGAGTACTGTGCATGCAGAAATTTAAAAACTATAGAAATGGTGTGATGAGTAATTTTATGTGTCAACTTGACTGAACTAAGGGATGCCCAGATGCTTAGCAAAACATCATTTCTGGACATGTTTGTGAGTATATTTCCAGAAGATATTGACATAGAAGAGATTGACATTTGCATGGGTAGGCTGAGTAAAGTAGTTCACTCTCAATAACATGGCACAGGGGGCGGGGTAAGGGCTTCATCCAAACCTTTGAGAACCAAAACAGAGAAAATCAGAGAAAGGATGAACTCACTTTCTCTTCTGGATGCCCAACCAAGGGCATCCATTTTATTCTGTGGGTAGACATCAGAACTTCCAGGTTTCAGGCCTTTGGTCTTAGACTGGAATCACACCACTGGCTTTTCTAGGCCTCCAGCTTGTGTACATAAGACTATCGTATCGGACTTTTTGTTTTAATTTGTTCTTTTTAGTTATACATGATAGTAGAGTCAATTTTGACATATTTATATGAACATGGAGTATATCTTATTCAAATTAGGATCCCAGTTTGTTGGATGTACAAGATGTGGAGATTCACTGTGGTATCATTCGTATATGTACATAGGAAAGTTATGTCAGATTCATTCTACTGTCTTTCCTATACCTATCCTCTCCCTTCCCTTCTTCCTCTTGTCTAATGTACTGAATATCTATTCTTTCCCCTCCCTTATTGTGTGTTAGCATCCACATATCAGAGAGAACATTCAACTTTTGGTTTTGAGGATTGGTTTATTTCACTTAGCATGAGAGTCTCCAGATTCAACCATTTGGCTGAGTAATATTTCATTGTGTACATATATACCTCATTTTCTTTATCCATTCATCTGTTGAAGGGTACCTAGGTTGGCTCCATAGTTTAACTATTGTGAATTGAGATGAAATAAACATTGATGTAGCTGCATCACTGTAGTATGCTGATTTTAACTCCTTTGGATATATGCTGAGAAGTGGTATAACTAAGTCAAATTGTGGTTCCATTCCTAGATTTTTGAGGAATCTCCATACTGCTTTTCATAATGGTTACACCAATTTGTGAGTGTACTCACTAATAATGTGTTAGTGTACTCTTTTCCCCACATCCTTGCCAACATTTATTGTTTCTGTATTCTTGATAGTTTTGCCATTCTGACTGACGTGAGGTAAAATTTTAGAGTAGTTGTAATTTGTATTTCTTTAATTGCTAGAGATGTCTAACATTTTTTTCATGTATTTTTTGACTGTTCATATTTCTTCTTTTGAGAAGTGTTTAGTTTCTTAGCCCACTTATTGATTGGATTATTTGTTTTTTGTTTGTTTATTTTTGGAGTTAAGGTTTTGAGTTCTTTGTATATTCTGGAAATTAATGCCATATCTGAAGTGTGGTGGCAAAGATTTTCTCCCATTCGGTAGGCCCTCTCTTCATGCTCTTTATTATTTCTTTTGCTGTGAAGTTTTTTAGTCTGATAAAAAAAATCAATAAATGGGATGGTGTATTTATTTCATGTCTCGTGCTTCAAGACAGACTGCAGAACTTCTGACTTCAAAATCTAGTTATCTAATCCCTTGTCCTAAATCATTCTACGTATTTGTTTATCTTATTGGTTTTGTTTCTCTGGAGAACCCTAACACAAGATAGATATCAAGACACAGAAAGATATCCAAAACATTTTTAAGAAGTAATTGTCATTATAATTTGTTTAAGTACAGCAATATTTTTCTTCAAAATAACACTTATGTACACACAAAATGCACACATTCCAAATTGTTAGCAAAAATCATCACTTGAAAACATGAGGAAATTTCATTTTCTTTTCTCTCTTTTTTTTTTTTTTCTTTTTTGAAATGCAGTCCTCCGACCTAGTTTCCGAGGTAGCCAGGACTATAGACACATGCCATCGTGCCTCAAGGTAATATATTTTTAAATGTTTGACTATTGTGATAAGCACATATTAATTTGATCATCAGAAAACAATACATATTTTGACAAATTTAGCTGTATAATAAATATTTAAAAGGATTTAAATCAGATTCAGAAAACGAGGAGACAAAAGGGGAAATGGAAAATACCAGCAGTATATGTAAATCACTGGTATAATTATTCACTCAACTTTGAATCCTGGCATGCTTCTTTCCAGCCAACAATTTTGTGTGGATCTAGTACAAAGTATGAATGTTAAAGTGCCAAGAAACCTGAAATTGTACCAAGAAGTTCAGGTTTCAGCCAAACTGTGGAGAATCAGTTCTGGTTCCCACCCACACACAGCTACTCGGTTGCATGTTTTCATCTCAAGGCACGCAATGAGCACCCTTTCCCTATTTTTAAAAACAATGGTAAAATGCACCCACCAAGGGATTTACCATTTTAAAGTTTGTGGTTCTGTGGCATCAAGTGTATTCCCATGTTGCACATTTGCCTTGCTGAGCGACCATCACTGTCTTCCATATCACAACTTTTCATCTTCTGTAACAGGCTCGGCACCCAGAGGCTACCTACTCTCCCTTCACTCCTCCCTCCAGCCCCTGGAGCCTTCCGTTCTATCTTCTGTCTCTGAGTTTGACTAGGGACTCCCACAAGTGGAATCGTCTGGGTGCAACTGGTTTATTTCACTTAGCATTGTCTTCAAGATTCTTTCATGTTGTAGCATGTGTCAGAACTTTTTTCATTTTTATCTATCTACCACATTTTCTTTACCCATTAATGTGTCAAAGGACACTTGGGTTGATCTTGATCTACCTTTTGGCTGTTGCAAATAATACTACTGTGAACACAGATGTACAGAGATCTTTGTGAGTCTTTCACTTATTTGAGTAAATAAATAGTAATGGAATTGCTGGATCATATAGAATTCTATGTATAATTTTTTGAGGAATTTCCATACTGTTTTCTACAGTGACTGCATACCACAAGCATTCTTTAAGATGAACATATTTTAAATAGTAGGTCCAAACCTATTCACTCAGCCATTTATTCAGTCAAAGTACTGAGCACTTAATCCAGGTTGTGACTAGTTTAGTCTGTGACCAGCTGGTAAATTGGAGAATAAATTAGGTAAGATGCCTGTTCTTTATGAACAAATCTGTTAGTAGGGGAGGTAAAAAACATAGAATGCTACAAAAGAAGTAGCATAAGAAGTGCCGTAAGAAAAGGGAAAACATGCTCTGGCAAATTCAGAAGAAGAAGAAATTCCTGTCAGTCTGGGCACTATGAGAAGATTTCAGGGCAGGATCAACAGGCAGATCCATAAAGGGTGAGAAGAAAAGAAACAGGATGTTGGTGGAAGAAGAGAGTAAGAACACAAAAGAAAGAAATTATGAGGTGTGTGGTGCTGTGTGGCCTCTGGCTGAAAAGGCAAGTGGAAAGCAACCATGAAATAAATTAAGAAAGGTGGGCTTGCATTATATTATGAGAGCTAATGTTGAAATTTAGGCTTGGATAAGTGTGCTTAATCAGTGCCCAAATAATACTTTTACAGGCTTGGAGAACTCTCACTGAAGTCTACATATTTTAAGAAAACTTATAATTTCTTTATTTGTTTCTTTTTAGATATACATGACAGTATTTTGCCATATTATACATACATGGAGTATAACTTACTCTAATTAGGATCCCATTCTTGTGACTGTACATGATGTGGAAGTTTCACTGGTGGTATATTCATATATGAACATAGGAAAACTATGTCATAAACTATAGTTTAAAATTAACTTAGTTTTATGTGTTCTATACACATATATGAAATACACACACACACACACACACACACACACACACACCCATGCACTTGGATTAAATACATAGTAAAATCTAAGAAAATTCTGCTTTTTCCCATGACAACCACATCAATGCTTTTAAACAGTATCCAATGTGAAGCTATTTCAAAAGCATTTGTCCTCTTTCTCTCTTGGTGCCCTTGTTTTGTTGATACTCTAAAAGCATGGACTTAATTAAGTATTGGGTAATTCAGCATTGACTCAATTCTGGAACAATAGGGATATATTGCAGGATTTCTGAACATGAGAGAAGACGTTGCAGGCTAGGCTTCAGGAAGGTGCCTTTCACAACAAGGTATATGATGGCCTGGGGTGCAGAGATAGCTGCAGACAGCAAGCAAGGCCACCTCTAGAAAATCCAGATCATATCTAATGAGCCTGCCCCAGGGCGATGGCAAGTGAGAATAAGTAGAGAATAAATATGATATGGTGTGAATAGAGGGCATTGGTGGGAACTAGCAGGCAAATGGAGGTTCTGCAAGGGCAAGAGAAGTCATTGGTGATGCTCATGATGTGATGACTTGATGATGAGAAAGGTGACTAGGCTTGGAGGGAAGATAGAGTTGGCTGAGAAATGCTGAGACGGAGGCCCTGATGGAACGTAGAAGTCAAGGCCTCCACCAGAAAGCTGCAAGTGTGAAAGCAGATCTCAGAGACATCAAGGTGGATTTGAAGCTCTGGTGAGTCCTGTCAGTCTACAGGAGAGAGTGGGACCCAAGTGCAATCATGGTGAAGTGTCTACTTACAGTGAGAGGAGGAAGGAAACAAGCTGGGTGTGGAGATAGAGGAGAGGTGGTTGTAAAGTTAAGGGCGAGATCTTGGGGCAGTGGGACCCCTGAGATGGGATTTCAAGAAGATAGAACTTAAGTCTGCAGGATTGCACTTGGGTGAGAGAGGATGTCACTCAGAAAAGGTATTGAATTTGGAGACCAATTTCAGTAGCCTCTTGAGGGGGGAAATTAGATTTCAAATTAATTGGTTAACACAACAAGAAAATAAAAACAATCCGACACAGAACCGGGATGAGGACAATTCTAGCATAGGGAGAAAACAACAACTTCCTCCATTGCCCAATGCCTTAGAATCAAGAGTCAACAGAAAAAGGTTTTAAAACTGTAGGATTATTCAATCCTAGAATAGTCTGTATTGAAGTCTATAGAAGAAACTATCCCTTTTAAAGATTAATTCCTACACCTACATGCAACACACCCCACCAGTTAGCACTCGGCATGAGTGGCTTTCAATACATTCCAGAACTCTCATTCTTCATGAATCATAGTAGCCCCTAGCCTCTCAGGTCTGAGAACTTTAGGAAGCCTTGCTAGCTCCTGTGTTGCCCGATACTGAGATCTCCCCACCCCCACCCTGCCCCTAGACATTCTTTAAGCCATCATCTTAATTGCTCTCAACTTTGCTTGTTCTGTCCCTCAAAGAATTTGTCCTCTTCAATTGTTTATTTGTACTTCAGGGAATCAACATTATCAGGGATCACACACATACAAATATATGTGAGATTTAAGAGTTCAAAATTCCTGGCCTGAAAGTCTTTAAATCACCCTAATTAAATACAGAGTAGATATTGAGCGGGAAAATGTCAATGTCTTTCAGTATGGATCTCTGGCAGATCCCAAACTCTACCCAGGACATTTTCGACCTCTAGTCCAGGTAGAGGGACTTGGTGGCGTTTACAATTGCTGGACCCCCTTCTACCTGAACCCCAGGAGCAGCCCCTAGCTGTCCTGCGAGTCTTTCTCGGAAGGGAGGCGCTGCTTACCCGAAGACTCTTCTGTAGCGCAGTTTCGGGGACCGGAGATTTGTTGGAGCACTGGAAGGCGCGGGACATGGTGCTTAGGTCTCAGGTCGTCCGGAAAATGGGCGATCAGTGGCACCAGTAGTCCACATGGCTGGCCCTGCGGTTCATTGTTCTGTCACCAAGAGTTTAGGCATTCCAGTCGACCTAAAGCCAATCCCAAGGAGAGAAGATGTGAAGCCGAACCCTGACTTTTGTGACGTTTATGTGTGAAGTGACGTTTATGTGTGTGATACCACAGCACACCTCTGTGCTAGGATGATGCTCGGGCGACACCTGTGGCAAACACAGAAAGAGTCAATGCCTGAAGCCAGGCTTGGGTCAGAGGGCCTGAACGAGCCACTCAGGGATAGTTTCACTGATTTGAAATAATAATATCAGAAAATTTAGGTTTCTGAAAATTAGATACGTCTCGTGACTCCTGGGCAATATTGGCGAGTAGCGGTTCCCCTGTGGAGATAGGGGAGCTTAAGACAAAAGGATAAAAACATCTACCACTGATTCTGTCTTAAAATCAGACATTTGGTTCATCATGGATTTTTTTATACATTTTGATTTAAAAATATTGTATTAAGATATTTATTTTAAATGCTGAGTTTTTGGTGTCCCTTACATTTTGCACCAAGGCCAGTGCCTCCCCTTGCCTCATCATAGACCCAGAACTGGCAGGGGAAGGGGTGGCAGTATTAAGGTTCCCCAAGATTCCAAGTGCACAGAAAATGAAATTCTGTTGATTTTATTGGCCAAGAGAAAAAGCAGGTTGATTCAGTAGATGAAATGTCCTTTCTCTGGTATAAAACAGATACATTGAGACATTATTTTGCCAGTCCTTCTAACCTTTACCAAAAAAAAAGGAGAAAGAGAAGAAGAAAAACGTTTTACAATTGATTGTTCTCCACCTAGCTATATTGAAACCTCTGTCAAGATTGTTTTATAATCTTATTTAAATCTTATTTGAATCTTATTCTCCTCTTGCTGGGGTAACTTTAAGATTGGATACTGTTTATGACATCCCTGTATTATACTAGAGCCTAACACAATGTTGTTTTAAAAAATGTTAATTGAATTTAATGAGTTGGTGTCTAGTTTCCAAATTTGAACCTGGAATTTTGCAATTAGCTTTTTTTAAATGGGTTAAACTAGTTGCATTATAGTGTTGGTGAAAAGCAAGTATAGTGGAGAAAGCAAGAATATATTATTTCAGTTCTTCTAAAAGAAATTTGGGTCTGGGTGGGGTTAAAAGTCCTCTAAGTTATCATGAAGGGAGTAATCATCTGAGAACTATCATTTAAATAGTCTTTAATCAGGGAAATAAAAATCAGACAAGAGGAATGGTCTACTGAGAAAGTATATTAAATAATTTATTGGCCTCTTCCATGATTGTAGTTAAGGTGTGTTATAGCATTTTAGATATTATTCATGAATGTGCTGTGTTGACAATGGAAATGCATAGTACTTATTCAACTTTTTACAAATGTAATTTTTAAGACCACAATCATAATAGGTTTATAGACATCTAACAGAAGTAAACTATTTTTATATTTTCTATAAAAATCACATTTTAAAAATTCATCCTTTATTTATTTTTAAATCTTTTCATGTTACACTGATTAAGATAGAAATATTTTTTTTTTAAAGCCTACACAACGAAACCTCTTCTTGGGAAAGCAACTCAGAAACTCTTTTATTCTAAGGTCTTAATGAGTTCTCATTTCAATAATAATTTACAATTTAATGATCATGAAGGCTAAAATAATGCAAACTTAACCATAGGATGTCAAGGACAAAGGTTAATGAATATACTTTTTATGTAAAGACTCTTCCCAGATATCCTCTTACTGGGGGTTTAAATTTTTTACCAAAGTAGTGTCACTAGCAGAGTGAGCAGAAAATTTTAACTTCCATAGGGTGGGATTATAGCCTGAGGAATGCAGCCTGAGGTTTTAAGAATTTATGTAAAATGTACATTCTCCTTTGCAATCAATCTTGTTTTAATATAAAAATAAAGTGGTTCATCTAACTCTCCTCAAATCTTTGAGTAATATTTACACTGAAGCAAGACACCCTGTGTTTATCCTGTGGCTTTACCTCCCTGGCTTGCTGCCATTGCTGCGGGGGGATGCATACCCCCTTTTGAAAGCTCTATCATATCATATATGTGGGGTTGGATCAGAAGAAAGAGCCTGTGCTCCAAGTCAGGGCTTGTGGGGTTTAATCTCAGCTCTGACTTTAACTAGTTGTTGGCCAATTCCAAAGCACTTAATGTCTTTGGGCCTCAGTTTCTTCAACAAAGCAAGTAAATGAGCAAGTTGAAAGTTCAGTTAAAATTTCATGTTGTTTAGTTACACTTTCCTGTACAGGTAATATGAATTGTTTACAGAGTTGAAGATTCTTATGGTGATGTTGAAATAGAATCATTTTTAAAGAACTTTTCAGTGGAAAATGTGCGAGGAAACCTACATACGTTTAAAAATTCTTCCAAATTTGTCTTGAATCATTCCATGATCAGTCTAGATGCTATCTTTTGAGTAAAAAATATTTATTAGATAAAATGATTATTGACACCCGTTTTCTGCTGAATCAGAATACAAAGATCAATATATTAATCACAGTCAACACATATTCTTATATTTATAAAAAGGTATTCCTGGGGCTGGGGTTGTAGCTCAGTGATAGAATGCTTGCCTAGAACAAGTGAGGCCCTGGGTTCGATCCTCAGCACCACATAAAAACAAATAAACAACAAACAAATAAATAAAATAAAGGTTAAATTCTTTATTTTTTATTTTTATTTATTTATTTTTGGTATTAGGGATTGAACGCAGGGGTCCTCAACCACTGAGCCGCATCCCCAGCCCTTTTTTACCTTTCATTTGGGGACAAGGTCTCTCTAAGTTGCTGAGGCTGGCTTTTGAACTTGCCTCAGCCTGGGATTGTAGGCATATGCCACTGAGCTGGGCCCAATAGCAAAAGGTTAAATTCTTTAAAAAATATGCCTGTTTGCATGATTTGGTGATAAGGTTATGAATATATTCATTGTTAAAAGTTAGATGAAATAATGTCTCATTTTAATTGATAATTACATTTTTTTCTGGTTTACCTAAAATGCAAATAACAGTGGAATGTTGGGGGACAATTCTCCATGAATCCCTGTGTTGTTGCACATAAGTAAAGGCATTGACTGCTTTTACTTAGGACTATTTTTTCAAGGATTTTGTATAGTGAAGAGTCTTGGAAGATATGGTATCTACCATCAGAGCAAAATTCAGGTGTTTTATTTTGGTTTAGTTTTTAATTGGGCAGCATAATAAAAATTATGTCTCTATTCCTTATAATAAAGATAAGGTCAAGCAGACTTACTGCCCAATATAGATTTGCTTTCCCTAAGCTCAGGATTCCTCTTCTGCAACACAACTCGTTTGCATTTTTTTTCTACAAGGAAATAATCATTTGCCTTTGCATTGTTTTCTTTTTCATTGCTTAATATCCAAATGCCAACTATAAACCTCACAAGCTAGATCTCTAGATCTAGATCTCTAAAGAGTTTCCTAGTTATTTCTTGAAGTCATCAATGGGTTGTTTCAAATCATCTTGCAGCATCTGGCAAAGCTGTGTTCCCTTGCTTTCCTGTTTTACTTAATACCTGCTGCATTCAGACTGTTGAAACAAACTTCATTCCTCTATCCCCAAAGTTTCCCTTTTGATCTCTTGGATCCATGCCCAGAATGTTATCACTTGATGCTCTAAGTTTTGGCATTTTTAAGATATTAAAGTGGTAGTGGGTTCTGAGCTGATAGGGGAAGCATATATCTTTCCCCGGTACCATGTCACATTTTCCCATAGGGTTCTGAAAGAATACCACCCATATTTAGTTTTTATTAAACTGCTTCAGCAAAGCAAAAACTTTTTGTTTTTTTCACCCTTTGTTTCTTTTCAATATTTGTACACAATCCCCTAAATGCCCACCTGGATAGGAAATGGAAGTATCTCAGGTTTGGAAACATTCAAACTGTCTAGAAGAGCTAGAAACTGCTAGACATAATTTTAGATGAAACGAAGTAAATTCAGTTGCAAACTTGTGCTGAAATCAGTGTGATTTCACATTTTCTCCCAAGATTATGTAAGCCCCCAAGTTTAAGCTCTGTCCATATTCCCAGACAGACACTTATTGCGTTTAGGGCTAGGGGAGCACAACTCCATCATTTTGGGATCCTAAGGAATAAGTGAAAAAAAGAACAAGGACTTCAGGTAGGTACATTTACTTGTGAAATGTGAGCAGAGGGTGGGTGCCAAGAGAAGAATGAAAGCAGGGCATTTAAATAATGGAGCCAAGGACAGAAGGCCCTAGGCTGAAATTAGAGACGGTACAGAGTGGAAAAATGATTTATAAAAATTAATTTCCATTACAGTATTTTAATGTGTGAAATCATTGAAATTTCTAACCCATATTGTGCTCAATTTAGACTTGGTGAGGATTGTTAGAAAAATTTTCCTAAACTAGCATAGAAGTCTTGTTAATGCATTAGAAACGTACCTTGTCACACATGATATAACAATCAGGAATTTGAAATACGAATTCTCTATAAAAGTACACATATACATGGGTGTACACATGTACGTATTTTGATGTATGTGCCTGTATGTGTGTGTATGTGTACATACACATGCACCCCCAACACACACATATGCGCAAATAGGTGCTACGGTTCTGATGTGGTTTGTCCCTTGAAGGGTTCATGTGTTGAAGGTTTGGACCTCAGAGTAGCAGTGTGGAGACATTGAGTGGCAGAACCTCTAAGAGGTGGAGCCTAATGGGAGGTAGTTAGGTCATAGATAGCTGCCCTAGAAGAGCTTAAGGCAGTGCTTCTTAGACCCTGGCACGTCCCTAGAGAGTGAGTTATTATGAAAGAGTGAGCTTGACCCCTGAATTGTTCTCTGGTTTCCTGTCTCATCACATGATCCCTCTCCCACATGTTCTTATTATGCTGGTATCTATCATGAGGTTCTTGCTATGGGGAGAAAAAATACAGCTGCCTAATCATGAACTTTCAGTCTCTCAAACTGTGAGCTAAACAAACCTCTTTATACACTACCCAGACTCTGATGTTTTTAATCACAGTAACAGAAAATGGACTAAGAACAGCAGCAACCTTGACAGTACCCTCAGTGACCCCTGCCTCCTGGTGTTCACATCATTGGAAGATCCCCTCTCTTTGCATATGGGATGGATTTATGGGTTCATTTCTTTTATTAATATTTATTTTTTAGTTGTAGTTGGACACAATACCTTTTTTTTTTATGATGCCAAGGATCAAACCCAGGGCCTTGCTCATGCTAAGCAAGTGCTCTACTGTTGAGCCACAACCCCAGCCCTACGGGTTCACTTCTAATGAATAAGATATGAAGACTTATTCATGGTTAGATTACAAAAAGACTGTGATTTCTGTCTCATGTGCCCTTTCCCTTGCTTTCTTAGCCCATTCTGCCATGCCATGAGCTGACCTACAAAAGAAGCCCACATAGAATTGATGTCTCTGTCTAATATTCAGAGAGGAACTGAAGTCTTCCAACAGCCAGGTGAGGCAGCTTGGAAGGAAACATGCACCTTCATCCCCTGCCAAGGGGGCCTTGAGATAACGGAGCCCTGGCCTCCACTGCAGTCTTGTGGGAGGCTTTGATGGGAGGCACCCAGCTGAACAATATATCCAGATCCCAACACTCAGCAATGAAGATAAGGTTTTTTAAGTTGATAAGTTTTTCTTTCTTTCTTAAAATTAGTGTGTTATAATTATACATAGTATTTCAGTTCATTTTGACAAAATCATGTATGCAAAGAATTTTATCTCAATCCCCATTCCCTACCTTTTCCTCCCTTTCTCCTCCTCCTATTCTCCCTCCTCCATTCTACTGATTGTCCTTTCACACCTTTATTTATTTCTTATTGGTAGTTTATATATACATATAAAGATGAAATTCATAGATATTCATATGTCTATAATATGATTTTGTTAAATTCAGTCTGTATTTCTTCCCCTTTGCCTTTACTCCTCCCTCCTTCTCATTCTTCTACTCTGCTGACCTTCCCTATATTTTTATGATATCTGATCCCCTCCCCCAACTCCTTCTTTCACATATTTTGCTCTAGCTTCCACATATAAGAGAAGACATTCAACACTTGATTTTCTGAGTGTGACATATTACATCACATGGTTTTCTACATTTCCATCCATTTACTGGATAATGCAATTATTTCATTCTTCTTTATAGCTAAGTAAAACTCGTGTGTGTGTGTGTGTGTGTGTGTGTGTGTGTGTATATATACCACATTTTCTTGATCCATGATTCATGTATTGATGGGAATTTGAGTTGATGAGTTGATTCCATAATTTGTCTATTGTAAAGTGTGCTGCTATAAACATGGGTGTGGCTATTTGTAATATGCTGATTTTAGTTCTTTTGGATAAATGTCAGGGAGTGAGACAACTAGGTCATATGGTGGTTTCATTCTTAGTTTTTTTTTTTTTTTAAGAAACTCCATACTGTCTTCCAGAATGGTTGCCACATTTTCTTTATCTATTCATCTGTTGAAGGGCACCTCATTTGGCTCTATAGCTTAGCTATTGTGAACTGAGCTTCTGTAAATGTTGATGTGCTGCATCCCTGAAGTATGCTGATGTATACAGAGGAGTGAGATAACTGGGTCAAATGGTGGTTCCATTCCAAGTTTTCTGAGGAATCTTCATACTACTTTCCATAGTAGTTGCATCAATTTGCAGTCCCACCAGCAATATATGAGCATACTTTTTCCCCCACATCCTTGCCAACTTCACTTATTAATTGTTGATTTTATTTTTGTGCTTGGGGGAATGTAGACCCTATGTTTTCTTCTAGCAGTTACAAAATTTCTGGTCAAATTCCTAAACCTTTTATCCATTTCGATTTGAGTTTTGTGCAGGGTGAGAGATAGGGGTCTAGTTTAATTTTTTTTTCTACATACAGCTATTCAGTTTTCCTAGCACCATTTGTTAAAAACCCTATCTTTTCTCCAGAATTTATTTTTGTCAAGTATCAAATGGCTGTATGTATGCAGTTTTGTCTCTGTGTCTTCTATTCTTTTCCACTGGTCTTCACATCTACTTTGATTCCAATACTATGCTGTTTTTTGCTACTATAACATTGTAGTATATTTTGAGATGGGTATTGTGATGCCTCCTGCTTTGCTTTTTTTGTTCAGAATTGCTTTGGTTATTCTTGGTCTTTTTACTTCCAAATGAATTTAAGGACTGTTTCTTCCTAGTTCTGTGAAGAATGTCATTGGTATTTAGATGTGGACTGCATTGAATCTGTTATGCTGCTTAGTTTTGAGGTCATTTGCTATGCAGCTATAAGCACCTAGTCATACACATACAAAATGTATTATATGCCTCTTATGTAGAAATTAAAACTACAAATATGCTTAAGACCATAAAGGAATATTTCCTCGGTCACACAGTTCTTCTCAAAAGAATCCTCATCCTTGTTATTTTATGTAGTGAAAATTTGACAAAATTTCTCATCCTGTCAATTTCCAGATTAATATTTAGATCTAGAAAGATTTACTCTTGAAATTTTATGTATATACACCCATATGTTTAAATGTAAGAACCAAACTCTTTTACCATGGACCATAATTTAAGGATATTTTTAAAAAGAATTTCTGTTAAACTAAAACTTAATCTAACTTGAGAGTTTTTTAGAAAGCTTTTCCAGTTTATTAATCCTCCCATGAAAAATTTATATGATCACTGCAGATAGTCATCATAGAGTCTTTACTCTTCCTTTTGCCAGCACCCACATGGACCTTTGAAATCCCCCTGACTTTCTTCATTCTATTCTTGAATTCCTTTCCTTGTTTTTCTCCAGGCTATGTCTTGAAAATTTATGTTTAGGCTCATTATATGTTTTTGCATAATTCAAGAATCATAAATCATGTCAAATTTAGTTGTCTAGCCACCACCAAAATGGGTTATGAATTCAAATACAAAGACAACATCCAGCATTGACTCATACATTTTGGTTAGTTTCCCCCAAATTTTTGTGTACTGCTGGCTTCCCAGGTGAAGAATACTGATAACCATTTATTTCCTCCCACATAGTCCACTGGTCACGTACCTCCTTGTCTGGATAATTACTATGTGGTTCATGATAGCAGCAGATGCTCGGGTAGCTAGGTAGGAATAGGGGAGTGCTCTCCACCCACCAATCATATCAACACACAGAAGGAGCCCAGGGGTACCAGAGTGGGAACCAAGGCCTCTGTGTGAGCCACTGGGCCTGATGCCTGATTGAAAGTCCTCGGCTGAGTGTTGACTTAAGAAACACATCATTTTTTCCATAATGTGTACTAATAGCAACTCAATAAATATTTTTCTCATCCCTTCATGAAGTTTTTAAAAAATATATTATACACTTAAATCATCACCAACAAAGGGATGGTGTAAAGCATGATCATTATGTCAAATCTTAAACATTAACAACATTTGGGTTTATGGTCTATCACCATATGTAGTTTTCTTTAATATTCTAACTGAAGCATTTGAAGATATTGAGATTTTTTTTCTGTACATCTGAATTATTTTTTAAGGTCACTCTTAAAGATTCAGTCTGGAAATTAATGTCCTTATTGACCCAGAATTGTTTTATAGATGATCACAGATAGCAGTAGCATCCAGGAGTTTTGGCAATGGATTCTTTGTTCCTCTCATCTACATTCTGTGGGGGCAGAAAGAGGCATCAAAACCAGCTCCAGCATGTCTGGGTCACCATGTGTGGCCATCAAACCATTTAAAGGGCTCTTTTCACGGCATGAGGGAGCTGGTTTAGATAATCCAGCACTCTGTATTTATTCATTTGTTTAGTCAGGCAATGAAATGAATTGAATTTACACACACTCTACCAGGGACTGGGGATATGGGTAAGAGATTCATAAAAGAATGAAAGTTAGAAAGCAAGCAGCCTCAGTAATCACAGCTTTAAATGAACTTTAATTGTATTTGTTCTGGTTGTTTTTGACTGGCAATCAAATGCATCATTAAAGATGTTACTATTATTGACTTAGAGCCTGTATTGCTTCAGTTGCCTTCACACATAATTTCAAACTGTCTTATTAGGCACATTAACTGTGTGTTCTTTGTGGCCTTTATTCAGTTGCTAGGTTCTTGATAATGATGCTTTCATTACCACCTCTTCTTACAAAACAAATTGCAGAGTGGAAGGCCAATAATCCTTTTATTAAAGAAACTATATATTGGAGAGTAGTTCAAAAGAAGTCTTTTTCATAAAACTTATGAAGGCATTGAGAGATTTTTTGCCCCACAAGTTTAAGACTTCTAAAGTTTTAGAAAATGCTTTATGTTTCATGATTCATTTGTGGTTATAACAAAGACAGATAATCTGTTTTCAAAATAAAGATATGATTGCCAACAAACTTGTCAATTTTCCATAAATTTAGGAAGGATAGACTAGCTGCCAATTTAGGCTCTACCCAATATTTTACACTTTACCTAGGGATGTGGATCATTCAGTTAAAAGTGCTGGGAAAACTGTAAATCCATATGCAACAAAATGAAATTGAATCCCTTTCTCTCACCATGCACAAAAGTTAACTCAAAATAGATCAAGGAGCTTGATATCAAATCAGAGACTCTGCGTCTGATAGAAGAAAAAGTTGGCTCCGATCTACATACTGTGGGGTCGGGCTCCAAATTCCTCAATAGGACACCCATACCACAAGAGTTAATAACTAGAATCAACAAATGGGACTTACTCAAACTAAAAAGTTTTTTCTCAGCAAAAGAAACAATAAGAGAGGTAAATAGGGAGCCTACATCCTGGGAACAAATCTTTACTCCTCACACTTCAGATAGAGCCCTAATATCCAGAGTATACAAAGAACTCAAAAAATTAATCAGTAAGAAAACAAATAACCCAATCAACAAATGGGCCAAGGACCTGAACAGACACTTCTCAGAGGAGGACATACAATCAATCAACAAGTACATGAAAAAATGCTCACCATCTCTAGCAGTCAGAGAAATGCAAATCAAAACCACCCTAAGATACCATCTCACTCCAGTAAGATTGGTAGCCATTATGAAGACAAACAACAACAAGTGCTGGCGAGGATGTGGGGAAAAGGGTACACTTGTACATTGCTGGTGGGACTGCAAATTGGTGCACCCAATTTGGAAAGCAGTATGGAGATTTCTTGGAAAGCTGGGAATGGAACCACCATTTGACCCAGCTATTCTCCTTCTTGGTCTATTCCCTAAAGACCTAAAAAGAGCATGCTACAGGGACACTGCTACATCGATGTTCATAAGCACAATTCACGATAGCAAGACTGTGGAACCAACCTAGATGCCCTTCAATAGACGAATGGATAAAAAAAATGTGGCATTTATACACAATGGAGTATTACTCTGCATTAAAAAATGACAAAATCATAGAATTTTTAGGGAAATGGATGGCATTAGAGCAGATTATGCTAAGTGAAGCTAGCCAATCCCTAAAAAACAAATGCCAAATGTTTTCTTTGATATAAGGAGAGTAACTAAGAACAGAGTTGGGAGGAAGAGCATGAGAAGAAGATTAATATTAAACAGGGACAAGAGGTGGGAGGGAAAGGGAGAGTGAAGGAAAATTGCATGGAAATGGAAGGAGACCCTCATTGTTATACAAAATTACATACAAGAGGAAGTGAGAGGAAAGGGAAAAAAACAAGGGGGAGAAATGAATTACAGTAGATGGGGTAGAGAGAGAAGATGGGAGGGGAGGGGATGGGGGATAGTAGGGGATAGGAAAGGCAGCAGAATACAACAGACACTAGTATAGCAATATGTAAAACAGTGGATGTGTAACGGATGTGATGCTGCAATCTGTATACGGGGTAAAAATGGGAGTTCATAACCCATTTGAATCAAAGTGTGAAATATGATATGTCAAGAACTATGTAATGTTTTGAACAACCAACAATAAAAATTAAAAAAAAAAAGTAGAAATGAAGCCAAAGGCCATCAGAACCTTACGGCTTATATAATTGGCTCCCTGTGGGTAACTTTTGCAAGCATAAGTCTATTAAAAATAAGAAGGAGGGTAAGGGAGAGGATGATTGGAAAAGAACAGAACAAATAGAAAAGGGAGAGGAAGAGAAGGGAGAAATGAGAAGGAAAAAGGAGTGTAGAGAAGGGGAAAAGGAGATGACGGGTGAAGAGAAGATGAGAGAGAAAAAAAAATCAGGTGAGAGGGCAAGGAGGGAGAGGAGCCAAGGGAAGGGGCACACTGTGGTTGGGGATTATTTTACCTCTTGATCACCCTCATCTTTGGAGAGATATCTTCTTGGGGGCGCTCGTTCATCTCCAGTCCTGTGTCCCAGTGAGGCTGGCAATTAAAACCCTACCCCCCCACCCCCGACATTAAGGAGGGTACAGAGCTGGGCCTGTGATCTGAGCCAGCCTAAGCAAAATAATTCCCCTTAGATGTTTCATATTGGAACTTGGGGAAAGGAACAGCCTTTTCGTTATATTGAGACTGCATGATGTCAGACCTAAAATTATATGTCTTTCCTTGACTTGTGAGAACCGAGACTGATGACTGAACTGTAAGTTCTCTGTCCTGTTCTGCTCCTATAGATTAATCCCCAAGCCAGTCAACCTTCTTTATCCAACAGACCAAGGGCAATTTTTATTTATCTCAAGGAGCTGGTTTCAGGTCCTGCAAACTGCTCTGAATCATTCAAATAATCCAATCACATTCTATTGTTGGAACCAGGGGGCCCCTTGCTCTCTGGATACCACAAAGGCTGCTTCCAAAAGCCCCTGGTTACTCACTACTCTGCAGAGTGCAGCCCATGGCCCCGTGTGTCATGCATCATCCTCTCCTCTGAGCTGTGAGTATAAGTGACTAATGAACTGCGTAGATCTTATCTGTGCAGTATCAAGTGTCATATGTTCAGCCAACTCTATAACCCTCAGGTGGGATTCCTCTTTTACTAATGGGGTGGAAAAGAGACAATTAAAACAACATGTGCTTTAAATCAGCATATTATAGTGATGCAGCCACATCAATGTTTATAGCAGCCACAAAAAGCTAAGCTATGGAACCCACCTAGGTGCCCTTCAGCAGATGAATCGATAAAGAAAATGTGGTATGTATACACAATGGAATATTACTCAGCATTAAAGATGAATGAAATTATGGCATTTGCTGGTAAGTGGATGGAGCTAGAGAATATCATGCTAAACGAAATAAGCCAAACCCCCAAAATCAAAGGTCAAATATTCACTCTGATACATGCATGCATGGGGAAGAATAGAAGTTCATTGGATTAGACAGAGGGGAATGAAGAGAAGAGGAAGAAATGACAATAGGAAAGACAACAAAATGAATCAGATATAAGTTTCCCACATTCATTTACGATACACAACCAGTGTAACTCCACATCATATACAACCACAAGAATTGGAAGTTATACTCCAGGTATATATAATATGTCAAAATAAGCTCTACTGTCATATATATCTAAAAATAACAAATAAAAATAGAAAAAAACCTCAACAAAATGTGATGCAAATTAGTTGATACCAGGTCAGCCTTCTACCCTGTAAATTTGTTGGTGCAAAACCAACAGAAAAAGAAGGGCAGAATTGGTACTTACAGAGACAGACTTTCGGACTGAGAATTCCTTGTTTTATTCACCCTGGAGCATCTGCTTTTCCTACTATTTTCTCTTAAATTTTCATTTTTACTTTTTTAGTTTGATTAGGGATTTTTTCAATGTCATCAAGAGATTATGGATACAAGCAGTAAGGGAAGAAATCAGGAAGAAAAAAAATAATCAAAGGAAAGTTGTCATACATGTGAGTTGGAACAAGAACCCCAACATTAATCAGTGAAACCAATGATATTTGATTGTTTGTATTTTAATTGAAATTAGTAGGTTTTTTCTTAAGTAAGTGCATAATTAACTGATATATTTCTTCTAGAATGAAAGAGTATATAAAAGATAAAGAAAGCAAGGGATAGTCTACCATTGTGAACAAGGAAAAAAGCTCAGGTTGTATAAGTCATGTACTGCAGTAGGCTAATGAAGAAAATAAAATATTAAGAAATTAGAGTATTACCTATCAACTTGTATTTATACTTAAAAGTGCTATTTTTAATGATATAAAGTTTATATCTTGGAGTATTAAGGGGTCTTAAAGTCCATAACCTGATGATCTTTTAAAAATTATTTTTTATGGAAACAAAATTCACCTAACATAAAATTAACCATTTTCAAGTTTATGATTCAGTGTTCGTTGAGGTCATTCACAAGGCAACCATTGCCTCTATCTATTTTCAGAACATTTTGATCTTTCCTAAAGGAAACAACATGTACATTACACCGTTTCTTCTCATAGCCCAGCCCCAGCAACCACTAATCTGCTTTTTGTCTTTTTAGATTTACCTATTCTGATATTTTACATAAATGAAATCAGACAATATTCGGTCCTTTATGTCTATCTTCCTTTATTTAGCAAAAAGTTTTTGAGGTTTATACATCTTTCCCCATGTACCGTATTCCTTTTTGTGGCTGAATAATATTCCATTATATGGACATACCATATAGTATTTATCCATTTGTACACCAATTGACATTTGCATATTTCCTTCATTGGGCTATTATTATAGTACTGCTAAATACATTTCTTTACAAGTCTTGAATATCTATTTTCAATTCTTTTGGATATAAACCTAAGAGTAAAACTGCTGTCTCATATGTCAATTCTAATTTTAACTTTTGAGGAACCACCAAACTTATCTACAGGAACTGCAATATTTTACATTCCCACCAGCAATGCATAAGGATTTCAACTGCAAAGCTTATTATTATGTGCTTGATTTGCATTTACCTAATGACTGATAATGTTGAGTTTCTTTTCATGTGCTTCTTGGCCATTTGTGTGTATTTTTTTAGAGAAATGTCTATTTAAGACCTTTGCCCATTTAATTAGGCTGTTTGTACTTTAGTTGTTGGATTTTTAAGAGTTATTTACATGATATGAATACTATATCCTTATCAGATGTGTGATTTGCTAATATTTTATTCCATTCTACAAGATATCTTTGTAACATAATGATTTTGTACAGACCATTTCTATTCTTTCTCTAACTAATGTAAATGAGAATTTCTCCTATGTGTATTATCATTGAGTATCTATTTTCAACTTCATCCATACAATGAGAGGTTTTGCTAGAGTCACTGAATAAGAATAGAGTCTATATGACCCACCTCCCTAGCCACAGTCTTTGGTTTACACCTAAACTTAACTGTATCTTACAACCCTAGACACAGATATTGGTCAATCATGCAAGCCAGATTAATCAGAATTCTTCCCTAGACTCTTCACTATCTTTTCATGAAGCTGTGATTGTATTAGCTTAGAATCTACCATCAGTCATATTTCTTCTTGCCTAGAATGATAGTAGAAGAAGGTCAAACGAACATATTGTTTTAGTTAGCTTTTTCATGCGGTGACCAAAACACCCAATAAGAACAATTTAGGGGAAGAAAAGTTTATTTGGGGCACATGGTCTCAGAGGTTTCAGTCCATAAATGGTTGACTCCATTTATTTGGACCCAAGGTTGGGCAGCACATCATGGAGGAAGGGCATGGGAGAAGGAAGCTGCTCTCTTTATGGCAGCCAGGAAGAGGGGGGGAGAAAGAATATGAGAAGGAAGGGGCCACAGGGCACGCCTCCAGTGATCCACCTTCTCCAGCCACGCCCCACCTGCCTACAGTGGTGGGTAGGCAAAATCACCAGTGCATTCAAACTAGGAGGGGTTGTTTAGGTTGTAGCTTTCATAATCCAATCACTTTACCTCTGAACATCCTTGCATGAACCCAGGAGCTTTTGGGGGGACACATGATACTCAAACCATAACACACAGAGCAAGTCTAACGGTATTTGAGTCCTTGGTTCTAGCTAGCTCCACACCTGCTTTGACTGTAAGTTAGTTATGGAAATAATATACTTCCCCTTTGGTTTAGGCTGGTGTGCTTTAGATTTTTAGATTTCCAGGTGATGTGGTAACATTATCTTGTGGGCATATCTCATAACTTCATAGCACTGTCACATTATAGGTTTACATTCTGCCTAGTGCTAATCTTAACTTTTGCTATAATTCTTCCCCAGAACTGGCATCTACTGGCTTCTCTCAACAAATTAATGACTAATAAGAAAATTGAAATTACTTCTGGTGGAACTATTTTATTGCTCTTTCTTTTTGAAAATATACACTAAAATTATTGGCCAGCTGCCCAAAACTTGAAATGCAGAGGCATTTTGAGAATTATTTAAATACCATGACCCTGTTTGCAGTTTCTATCAGTCACTGGAAGAATGCTATAAAAAGAGCATTTATGAAAAAGAATGTGTTGTGTAACCATCTGTGGTAGATGTAGGTGGTCTAAAAACTATTTATTTTATTCCCACTTTCACTCAGAAACTTTTTAAAACATGTGAATACCATTCAACCAAAGGAAGTCATCTAAGCCCTTTATTTGGAATTATTTTAAATAATCCTTTCTGTATTTTCTAAGTTGGATTGTATAATTAGCTAATCTATCTACCTATTGTGATATTAGGTGGTAAAAAATGTCATGCATCCTGTCTTTGGTGTAATTGCATACATTCCTTTTCAATTTCCTTTTGTTGGCTTTAGCTATATTTTGTATGATAGCTTTAATAACTAGGATGTCTTTGGGGTGAAGAAAATCCCTAGTTTCCGATCTTTGTTATTTGCAAATTAATGGCTCTAAGTATCACATAAGCACTTCCATGATTGTTTGTCTTGGTGTGGCCCATGAGGCAAATGATTTCCATTATCAAAATTATGCTGTTATTTGATGTGAGCCCTTGGTATTTTTCTGTTTTCAGTAAAAGTTCAGGAATGATCTGTCGGAAATCTCTTGACAAAGTTTAACAAGATCATATTGTTGAACTGGTAAACTTGGAATTTCCTTTACTAAGAATTCTAGCTTCCGAGCTTAAGTTTTTCTAAATTTATAGCTATTTTTCCTTCTGCCTTTGTTTCTTGCACTATTCTTATTTCAATAAACTATTTTATTAACTTTATCTTGTTATTTAATATTGATTACAGCTAAATTGTATAGATAGGGTAACATAACAAGTTCATGCTTTGAATTAATTACAAAGATAGGAAAAAGCTTCACTTAACTGATGGAATGACTCTGAGCTCTTGCCTGGAGTTCCACATAAAAGAGACCAAGAGGAAAATCTGACTATGGCTTTCTCCAAGTTAAGGGACAACTTCTAAGCTCTGGTTCTTACACAGCTTTTTCATAAATTACCCTCATTGTTGCTTCCAATAACCTATAATACAAGACTCTCTAATTTTATTTTTTCTAATTTAAAATTTTCTTTTAATTTTAAATTTATTTATTCTAATTGTTATACATAATAAAAGAAAGCATTTCAATTCATAGTACACATACAGAGCACAATTTTTCATGTTTCTGGTTATACACAAAGGAGAGTCACACCATTCGTGTCTTCATACATGTACTTAGGGTAATCATGTCCATCTCATCCCACCATCTTTACTACCCCCATGCCCCCTCCCTCCCTTTCCCTCCCCTTTGCCCTATCTAAAGTTCCTCTATTCCTCCCATGCTCTACCCTCCCACCCCCATTACGGATCAGCATCCACATACCAGAGAAAACATTCAGCTTTGATTTTGGGGATTGGCTTAATTCACTTAGCATGATATTCTCTAACTCTATCCATTTACTTGCAAATGCCATTATTTTATTCTCTTTTATTGCTGAGTATGTATGTGTATGTGTGTATATATATGTATATTTTATGTATATATATATATATACTCACATAAATACAGTTACCTCATATTAGACAAAGGCGCCAAAAACATATATTAGAGAAAAGAGCTTCTTCAACAAATGGTGCTGGGAAAACTGGAAATCCATATGTAGCAAAATGAAATTAAGCCCCTATCTCTCACTGTGCACAAAATTAAACTCAAAGTGGATTAGGACCTAGGAATTAGACCAGAGACCCTGCACCTAATAGAAGAAAAAGTAGGCCCAAATCTTCATCATGTTAGATTAAGCGCTGACTTCCTTAATAAGACTCCTATAGCACAAGAAATAAAATCAAGTATCAATAAGTGGAATGGATTCAAAATGGAAATCTTCTTCTCAGCAAAAGAAACAATCAGTTTGGTGAAGAGAGAGCTTATAGAATGGGAGCAAATTTTTACCACCCACACAACAGATAGAGGTCTCTCTAATTTTAATGATGCTCAGAACTTCTAGCAGATTTACCAGCTGTGATATGTACTAACTTTGGAGTAAACTTGTTTTCAGCTATTAGTTTGGATGTTTTCCATTATAATATAAGTGGACCAAGATCTATTTGTTTGAACAGTAAAGAAATAGCGCACAATTCACAATAGTCAAACTATGAACAAGACTAGGTGTTCATCAATGGATGAATGTATAAAGAAAATGTGTGTTCAACATCTTTAGTAATTAGAAAAATGTGAATCAAAACTACTCTATGATTTCATCTCATCCCAGTCAGAATGGCAGTTATAAAGAATACAAGCAATAATAAGTGTTGGAGAGGATGTGGGGGAAAAGGTACACTCATACATTGCTGGTGGAACTGCAAATTGGTGCAACCACTTTGAAAAGCAGTGTGGAGATTCCTCAGAAAACTTGAAATGGAACCACTATTTGATCCAGCTATCACACTCCTTGGTCTATACCCAAAGGCCTTAAAATCAGCATACTATAGTGATATAGCCATACAAGTGTTTATAGAGGCTGAATTCACAATAGCTAAATTGTGAAACCAACCTAGATGCCCATCAATAGATAAATGGATACAGAAACTGTGATATATATACACAATGGAATTTTTACTCAGCATTAAAGGAGAATAAAATAATGGCATTTGCAAGTAAATGGAAGGAGTTGGAGAATATCATGCTAAGTGAAGTAAGCCAATCCCCAAAAACTAAAGGCCGGATGTTTTCTCTGATTAGTGAATGCTGATCTATGATGGAGGAGAGGCATGGGAAGAATGCAGGAACTTTGGATTGGGCAAAGAGGAGGGTGGGAAAGGGTTATGTGGATAGGAAAGATGGTAGAATGAGATGGACATCCTTACCCTAGGTACATATATGATTGCATGAATTGTGCATCTCTACACCATGTACAACCAGAGAATTGAAATGTTGCACTCCATTTGTGTATAATGAATTGAAATGCATTTTCTGTTACGTACAACTAAATAGAGCAAATGATAATAATAATAATAATAAAAAATGTGGTATAGATGTACAGTAGAGTTAATAACCTATAGTATACGGGAAATTTGGTTACAAAAGGTAGCTATTCGTTATTCTACACATAGCTGGAACCTTGTTTAATGGTCATCTCCACCCCATGGAGCTGTGTTCACCCTGCTCTAAAGGATGTATAGACGCATATAACAAAGGCGGGCTTTATTTTGTGATGAGGAGTATTTGAGATTCTTTTTCTTTTTCTTTGTTCATAGGTTTTTTTTTATTGTTGGTCGTTCAAAACATTACATAGTTCTTAATACATCATATTTCACAGTTTGATTCAAGTGGGTTATGAACTCCCAATTTTACCCCGTATACAGATTGCTGTATCACATCAGTTACCCTTCCATTGATTGACATATTGCCTTTCTAGTGTCTGATGTATTCTGCTGTCTGTCCTATTCTCTACTATCCCCCCTCCCCTCCCCTTTTCTCTCTCTACCCCTTCTACTGTAAATCATTTCTTCCATTTGTATTATCTTGTCTTACCCCTCCTTTCCTCTTATATGTCATTTTGTATAACCTTGAGGATCGCCTTCCATTTCCATGCGATTTCCCTTCTCACTCCCTTTCCCTCCCACCTCTCATCCCTGTTTAATGTAAATCTTCTTCTCAAGCTCTTCATCCCTACCCTGTCCTTGTTTACTCCCCTTATATCAAAGGAGTCATTTGGTATTTGTTTTTTAAAGATTGACTAGCTTCACTTAGCATAATCTGCTCTAATGCCATCCATTTCCCTAAAAATTCTATGATTTTGTCATTTTTTAATGCAGAGTAATACTTCATTGTGTATAAATGCCACATTTTTTTATCCATTCATCTATTGAAGGGCATCTAGGCTGATTCCACAATCTTGCTATTGTGAATTGTGCTGCTATGAACATCGATGTAGCAGTGTCCCTGTAGCATGCTCTTATTAGGTCTTTAGGGAATAGACCGAGAAGGGGAATAGCTGGGTCAAATGGTGGTTCCATTCCCAGCTTTCCAAGAAATCTCCATACTGCTTTCCAAATTGGCTGTACCAATTTGCAGTCCCACCAGCAATGAACAAGAGTGCCCTTTTCCCCGCATCCTCTCCAGCACTTATTGTTGTTTGACTTCCTAATGGCTGCCAATCTTACTGGAGTGAGATGGTATCTTAGGGTAGTTTTTTTTTTTTTTTTAAATATATATATATATATATATATATATATATATATATATATATATATATATTATTTTTTAGTTGTAGTTGAATACAATACCTTTATTTTATTTATTTATCTATTTTATTTTATTTTTTTATTTATTTTTTTTTTTTATTGGTCGTTCATAACATTACATAGTTCTTAATACATCATATTACACGGTTTGATTCAAGTGGATTATGAACTCCCGCTTTTACCCCGTATACAAATTGCTGTATCACATCAGTTACCCTTCCATTGATTGACATATTGCCTTTCTAGTGTCTGATGTATTCTGCTGTCTGTCCTATTGTCTACTATCCCCCCTCCCCTCCCCTCCCCTCCCCTCCCCTTTTCTCTCTCTACCCCTTCTACTGTAAATCATGTCTTCCATTTGTATTCTCTTGACTTACCCCTCCTTACCTCTTATATGACATTTTGTATAACCCTGAGGATCGCCTTCCATTTCCATGCAATTTCCCTTCTCACTCCCTTTCCCTCCCACCTCTCATCCCTGTTTACTGTAAATATTCTTCTCAATCTCTTCGTCCCTACCCTGTCCTTGTTTACACCCCTTATATCAAAGGAGTCATTTGGTATTTGTTTTTTAAAGATTGACTAGCTTCACTTAGCATAATCTGCTCTAATGCCATCCATTTCCCTAAAAATTCTATAATTTTGTCATTTTTTAATGCAGAGTAATACTCCATAGTGTATAAATGCCACATTTTTTTTATCCATTCATCTATTGAAGGGCATCTAGGCTGGTTCCACAGTCTTGCTATCGTGAATTGAGCTGCTATGAACATCGATGTAGCAGTGTCCCTGTAGCATGCTCTTGTTAGGGCTTTAGGGAATAGACCGAGAAGGGGAATAGCTGGGTCAAATGGTGGTTCCATTCCCAGCTTTCCGAGAAATCTCCATACTGCTTTCCAAATTGGCTGCACCAATTTGCAGTCCCACCAGCAATGAACAAGAGTGCCCTTTTCCCCGCATCCTCTCCAGCACTTATTGTTGTTTGACTTATACAAAGAACTCAAAAAATTAGACAATAAGATAACAAATAACCCAATCAATAAATGGGCCAAGGACCTGAACAGACACTTCTCAGAGGAGGACATACAATCAATCAACAAGTACATGAAAAAATGCTCACCATCGCTAGCAGTCAGAGAAATGCAAATCAAAACTACCCTAAGATACCATCTCACTCCAGTAAGACTGGCAGCTATTTATCTATTTTAAATATTTATTTCTTAGTTTTTTGGTGGACACAACATCTTTGTTTGTACGTGGTGCTGAGGATCGAACCCGGGCCGCACGCATGCCAGGCAAGCGCGCTACCGCTTGAGCCACATCCCCAGCCCTCTTAGGGTAGTTTTGATTTGCATTTCTCTGACTGCTAGCGATGGTGAGCATTTTTTCATGTACTTATTGATTGGAGATTCTTTTTTGAAGGCAGTGATACTATCCCTGGAAATTGTAGATGTTTTCTCCTTCTACAGAAGAAACTTGGACTGGCACTCGGATGAGAATTTTTTTGTGAGTAGGTGTTGGTGGGAAATGTTCTCTATATTTTGATTTATACCTGGCCCTGGAAGAAATGAGAGAAAAATAATCTGAAACAAAGTTGTTGTCAGAATTCAATAACTGGAATACCACAGGAGGAGTTATTAAAGATAAAAGAACAAAGATTTAGGGTTTGTGAAGTTAGAATTGGGAACATTGTCTTATTTGCATTCTGATTCTTGCCCTGCTAAGCTTCCCATACGATCCCTTCCCTCCTTCCACATGGAGATTCTCCTTACCTGAAGTGAACTTTGACCCTGCACCTAATTATCCTCCTACCTGCTGCCCCTGGGGTTGATCTCTTAGGTGTGGTGAGGTCCTAAATCCCCAACGTGGGCCCTCTGTTTACATGGAGGGCTCTTCACCCAGCTCGGGATCTGATACCTGTGTTCTAATTCATGCTAGTCACACTGACTGCTTATCTAGTCAGTTTATACCACTAGGAGTTAAAATTTTGCTTTCACAATTTTTATAGCCATTTATTGAAAGAAGTAAATGGATTTGGTAAGTAGTTATATTCAAAGTTTTTTAAAATGGGAATTTTTTTATTCTTGGAAAAAAATAGGATTGCCAGAATAAAGAACTGATAGCACATGCTGACATCACTATAGCACATAATACAGCTACTATGTGTGATTTTCATAAATTTAAAAAGTCATATAATGATTCCTCATTTCCCATTAGTAGTAGCTCAAGTTACAGAAACAGGATTAGTAATTTGAAATTACATCTTAACTTTTTAGAACTGTACTGTGATACTTACTGATTAGACATATAAAAATAAGAATCTGGCTCTCTTTTGCCAGAAATGAATTTATAGAATACTTGTGTTTTAGGAGTTAATGCCATGATATGTGATTCAATCCATTTAATTGTGTTGCTCTTTACAGCAAAAGACAACTTAGAGTGGCAATAAATCATTTATGAGGCTGTATTATCTGTAAAATTTCTACAGCAGGCTGCCATTTATCTGTTTTGCATTTGTTATAATGAAATACCTGAGGTTGGGTAGGTTTATAAGAAAAAAAAATTATTTTGGCTCATAGTACTGGAGGTCCTAGTTTGTGGGTTTGCAGCAGTGATGTCTTTCTTCCCGGCAAGATCCTGAGGTGGCATAGAGCATTACCTGGAAAGAAACAAGGAGCATGTTTATGTGTTCTGGTCTGTGCTTATAAGGCTATCAGTATTTAGTCAGGGGGGCTTCACTATAATGATTTATCTATTCCTAATTACCTTCCAAAGACCCTACCATAGTCAGATTAAGTTTCTACTCTCTTAATATGTCACAGTGGGGACAATAGTGTCACAAACTGTATCTAGGCACATTTTACAGATGAGAAAACTGAGAGTTGAGTGATTGGTCCAGAGTCATAAAGCTCATAAGAGGCACAGGCAGAACCCACCCATTTGGCCTGACTCCCCTGACCTTATCCTCTAAACTTACATGGGCTCTGGGTAAAAGGGAACGCATTGTTTAAATATTATCTGTAACAGGAAAGCACAAGGAAATAGCAATAGAAGAGAAAGGAAAAAAAATATCAATCATCCATCTCGTGCAAATTAACAGGTACCCGGTGTCTACCAGCCCACCCTAAGTAAATGCTGGACAGAGCTGAGGTCAACAGAGTGTCCCTCACTAGAAAGAAAAGCTCAAGAGGTCCCAAAAGAACTATAGGTCCCTTCTGCTCCTTCTGTTGGGGATTGACCAGTCCTCAGCCATGAATGTTTTACTGGGAACATATTACCCTTGTTTTTGTTTAGCTCCCTTCCAGGGAAGCTGAAGCTCATCATGTGCCAGGAAGGAGGCTGGTGCTGGGGATGCACCTAAGAATGAACTTCAGCTCTTTACATTGGGAAGTGAACAGAGTTCATTTGCCGTTCTGCTGCTTTAAAACCATTGAAGAGGCCACATTTTGTTTCTCATCATGAGGCAGGAACCACATCCAGAATGTGAACCTGTTTTAGTCAGCTTTTGTGTTGCTGTGACCAAAAGACCTGACGAGAACAACTTGAGAAGGAAAGGTTCATTTTGGCTCACAGTTTCAGAGATTCCATCTGTGGCTGGCTGACTCCATAGCCCTGGGCCTGAGGAGAGTGAGAACATCATGGCTGAAGGGGGTGGAGGAAGCTTCTACGTGGCCACCAGGAAGCAGAGACAGAGGGAGAGCGCTACTCCCTAGAACCAAAATGTGAACTCCAAGGCACTTCCCCAGTGACCTGCTTCCTCTAGCCACACCCTACCTACCTACTGTCGCCATCCAGTTAATCCATATCAATGGATTAATCCACGAATTAATGTATAGTTTTCATAATCTAATTTTTGAACATTCTTGCATTGTCTCACACATGAGCTTTTGGGAGATACCTCATATCTAAACCATGACAAAACCCCAACAGGTGAACCTGGGAAGCTTGAACCCTTCCTGTTATAGTGACTTCTCCTTCCTTCCTTTTTTCTTCTTCAGACTAGTCATACTTGTCATATGAATTACATGGACCTTCTTCCTAGATTCAAACCACACAGTGGCCAGCTCCTGTCTCCATGTAACCCAGACTCTGTGTCCAGAATCAAAGGAGAGACCCAGTGAAACTCCCAGGGCAGCTCTCTCTAACTAGCCACAAGGCAGTCAGGAGGGTCCTGGGACCTGGTGAGAGGGAAAAGTTTCCCTTCCTGAATCCCCATCACTAACTTTGAGGGTGGGAGAGGACACCGTGTGCCATGCCGTCTCTCATGGGGGCCTGGTGGTTGTCCTCATCTGGTTTTATTTCTTAGCAAATTCATCAAGGGGTTCAGAGGTCTTTGTCTGGAGCATTTCCTAAGCCAATCTGGCTGTTTATAAAATATCAAAGACTTCTTTTGTATAAAATTTTGGTCATCTATGGAAGTTAAAAACAATTAAAATGGAAACAATTTTTATGGAGGAAAAAAAATTCAGCTAGGATTTTGACTAGGTTTGCATTAAATTTACAGATTAATTTAAGGAAATTTTAGATCAACATAAACGATTAAGACTTTCCATATAGATAGAGGAGCGTGGAATGTTACTATTGATTGAGATTGAGATCTAATAATGCAATTCAATCTTTGTCCTCATCCCTTTTCTTTTTTTTTTCTTTTTTTTTTATTGATTGTTCCAAACATTACAGAGCTCTTGATAAATCATCTTTCATACATTTGACTCTATTGGGTTTTGAACTCCCATTTCTACCCCAAATACAGATAGCAGAATCACATCTGTTACATACTCACATTTTTACATAATGGCGTATTAGTGACTGTCTTAATCTGCTACCTTTCCTATCCCCTACTATCCCCCCTCCACTCCCCTCCCACCTTCCCTCTCTGCCTCCTCAGCTGTTGATCAATTCTCTCCCTTTTTCCCCCCTCCCCCTTGCCCATCATAACCTCTTATACTTTTGTGTATCATTGAAGGTCTCCTACCATTTGCAAATCCTTTCCCTTCTCTTTCCCTTTCTCTCCCCCCATTTGTCTTTGTTTACAGTTAGTCTTTTCCTCATGCTCTTCCTTCCTGTTTTGTTCTTAGTTGCTCTCTTTATATCAAAGGAGACATTTGGCATTTGTTTTTTAGGGCTTGGCTAGCTTCACTTAGCATAATTTGCTCTAATGCCATCCATTTCCCTGCAAATTCTATGATTTTGTCATTTCTTATTGCTGCATAATACTCCATTGTATATAGATGCCACATTTTTTTTATCCATTCATCTATTGAAGGGCATCTAGGTTGGTTCCACAGTCTAGCTATTGTGAATTGTGCCGCTATAATCATTGATGTGGCCGTATCCCTATAGTGCGCTCTTTTAAGGTCCTCAGGGAATAGTCCGAGAAGGGCTATAGCTGGGTCAAATGATGGATCCATTCCCAGCTTTCCCAGGAATCTCCATACTGCTTTCCAAATTGGCCTCACCATTTTGCAGTCCCACCAGCAGTGTACAAGTGTACCCTTTTCCCCACATCCTCGCCAACACTTATTGTTATTTGACTTCATAATGGCTGCCAATCTTACTGGAGTGAGATGGCATCTTAGGGTGGTTTTGATTTGCATTTCTCTGACTGCTAGAGATGGTGAGCATTTTTTCATGTACTTGTTGATTGATTGTATGTCCTCCTCTGAGAAGTGTCTGTTCAGGTCCTTGGCCCATTTGTTGATTGGATTATTTGTTATCTTATTATTTAATTTTTTGAGTTCTTTGTACATTCTGGAAATTAGGGCTCTATCTGATGTGTGGGGGGTAAAAATTTGTTCCCAGGATGTAGGCTCTCTATTTACCTCTTTTATTGTTTCTCTTGCTGAGAAAAAACTTTTTAGTTTAAGTAAGTCCCATTTGTTTATTCTTGTTGTTAACTCTTGGGCTATGGGAGTCCTATTAAGGAATTTGGAGCCCGACCCCACAATATGTAGATCGTAGCCAACTTTTTCTTCTATCAGACGCAGTGTCTCTGGTTTGATATCTAGCTCCTTGATCCATTTTGAGTTAACTTTTGTGGCTGGTGAGAGAAAGGGATTCAATTTCATTTTGTTGCATATGGATTTCCAATTTTCCCAGCACCATTTGTTGAAGATGCTATCCTTCCTCCATTGCATGTTTTTAGCCCCTTTATCAAATATAAGATAGTTGTAACTTTGTGGATTAGTCTCTGTATCCTCTATTCTGTACCATTGGTCTACCCGCCTGTTTTGGTACCAGTACCATGCTGTTTTTGTTACTATTGCTTTGTAATACAGTTTGAACTCTGGTATCGCTATACCTCCAGATTCACACTTCCTGCTTAGAATTGCTTTTGCTATTCTGGGTCTTTTGTTTTTCCATATGAATTTCATGATTGCTTTATCTATTTCTTCAAGAAATGCTGTTGGGATTTTGATTGGCATCGCATTAAACCTGTAGAGAACTTTTGGTAATATCGCCATTTTGATGATGTTAGTTCTGCCTATCCATGAACAGGGTACATTTTTCCATCTTCTGAGATCTTCTTCTTCTATTTCTCTCTTTAGGGTTCTGTAGTTTTCATTGTATAAATCTTTCACCTCTTTTGTTAGGTTGATTCCCAAGTATCTTATTTTCTTTGGGGATATTGTGAATGGAGTGGTTTTCCTTATTTCCATTTCAGAGGTTTTGTTGCTGATATACAGGAATGCCTTTGATTTATGCGTGTTGATTTTATATCCTGCCACTTTGCTGAATTCATTTATTAACTCTAGCAGCTTCTTTGTAGACCCTTTTGGGTCTGTTAAGTATATTATCATGTCATCCGCAAATAGCGATAATTTAACTTCTTCTTTTCCTATTTTTATGCCTTTAATTTCTTTTGTCTGTCTAATTGCTCTGGCTAGTACTTCGAGAACTAAATTGAATAGAAGTGGTGATAGAGGGCACCCCTGTCTTGTTCCAGATTTTAGGGGGAATGCCTTCAATTTTTCTCCATTTAGGATGATGCTAGCCTGAGGCTTAGCATATATAGCTTTTACAATGTTGAGGTAAGTTCCTGTTATCCCTAGTTTTTCTAGTGTTTTGAACATAAAGGGATACTGTACTTTGTCAAATGCTTTTTCTGCATCTATCAAGATGATCATATGGTTCTTGTCTTTAAGTCTATTGATGTTGTGAATAGTATTTATTGATTTCCGTATATTGAACCATCCTTGCATCCCAGGGATGAATCCTACTTGGTCATGGTGCACAAGTTTTCTGATATGTTTTTGTATTCGATTCGCCAGAATTTTATTGAGAATTTTTGCATCCAATTTCATTAGAGATATTGGTCTGTAGTTTTCTTTCCTTGAAGTATCTTTGTCTGGTTTTGGGATCAGAGTGATGTTGGCCTCATAGAATGAATTTGGAAGAGCTCCTTCTTTTTCTATTTCTTGAAATAGCTTGAAAAGAATTGGTATTAATTCTTCTTTGAAGGTTTTGTAGAACTCCGCTGTATACCCATCCGGTCCAGGGCTTTTCTTGGTTGGTAGTCTTTTGATGGCTTCTTCAATTTCTTCCTTTGTTATTGGTCTGTTTAAATTTTGTGTGTCTTCCTGTCTCAATCTGGGCAAATCATATGCCTTAAGAAATTTATCAATATCTTCACTATCTTCTATTTTATTGGAATATAGGGTTTCAAAATACTTTCTAATTATCTTCTGTATTTCTGTAGTGTCTGTTGTGATATTGCCTTTTTCATCCCGTATGTTAGTAATTTGAGTTTTCTCTCTTCTTCTTTTCGTTAGTATGGCTAAGGGCTTGTCTATCTTATTTATTTTTTCAAAGAACCAACTTTTAGTTTTATCTATTTTTTCAATGGTTGTTTTTGTTTCAATTTCGTTGATTTCTGCTCTAATTTTAATTATTTCTTGTCTTCTACTACATTTGCTGTTGTTTTGTTCTTCCTTTTCTAGATTTTTGAGGCGTAGTGTGAGTTCATTTATTTGTTGGTTTTTTCTTTTTTTGAGAAAAGAACTCCAAGAAATGAATTTCCCTCTTAAAACTGCTTTCATTGTGTCCCATAGATTCCGGTATGTTGTGTCTGTATTATCATTTGACTCTAAGAATTTTTTCATCTCCTCCTTTATGTCTTCTGTAACCTATTGATCATTCAATAACATATTGTTCATTTTCCATGTGGTGCAAGGTTTTTCCTTCCTTCTTTTATCATTGATTTCCAATTTCATTCCATTATGGTCAGATATGGTGCATGGTATAATCTCCACAACTTTATATTTACTAAGAGTTGCCTTATGACATAATATGTGGTCTATCTTTGAGTAGGATCCATGTGCTGCTGAGAAGAATGTGTATCCACTTGATGATGGTTGATATATTCTATATATGTCTGTTAAGTCTAGGTTGTTGATTGTGCTGTTGAGTTCTATAGTTTCTTTATTCAATTTTTGTCTAGAGGATCTGTCTAATGGCGAGAGCGGTGTGTTGAAATCACCCATAATTATTGTGTTGTGGTCTATTTGACTCTTGAACTTGAGGAGGGTTTGTTTTATGAACGTTGCAGCTCCATTGTTTGGTGCATACACATTGATAATTGTTATGTCTTGTTGGTGGATGGTTCCTTTTAACAGTATATAGTGCCCTTCTTTATCTTTCTTGATTAACTTAGGTTTGAAGTTGATTTTATTCGATATGAGTATGGCCACTCCTGCTTGTTTCCGAGGGCCATGTGAGTGGTATGATTTATCCCAACCTTTTACCTTCATCCTGTGAATGTCTTTTCCTATCATATGAGTCTCCTGAAGGCAGCATATTGTTGGATTTATTTTTTTGATCCAGGTTACTAGCCTATGTCTCTTGATTGGTGAGTTTAGGCCATTAACATTTAAGGTTACAATTGAGATATGATTTGTACTTCCAGTCATGCTTCTTTATTTATTTATTTTAGTTTGGCTAATTTTACTTTTTGGTTATTTTCCTCCCCCTTTACTGAGCTACTTCCTGCTATTGGTTTTGTGCACTATTTTTCAACTCCTCTTCTTGTAGTATTTTGCTCAAAATACTTTGCAGTGCTGGTTTTCTTGCTGCGAATTCTTTTAGCTTTTGTTTATCATGAAAGATTTTAATTTCGTTGTCAAATCTGAAGCTCAGTTTTGCTGGATACAGTATTCTTGGTTGGAATCCATTATTTTTCAGTGTTTGAAATACATTGTTCCAGGATCTTCTCGCTTTCAAAGTCTGTGATGAGAAATCAGTCGTTAACCTAATTGGTTTACCCCTGAATGTGATCTGCCTCTTCTCTCGTAGCTTTTAATATTCTCTCCTTGTTCTGTATGTTGGCTATCTTCATAATTATGTGTCTTGGAGTTGGTCTATTATGATTTTGAATGCTTGGGGTCCTGTAGGCTTCCAGGATTTGGCAATCCATTCTATCTTTCATCTCTGGGAAGTTTTCTACAATTATTTCATTTAATATGCTGTCCATTCCTTTGGGTTGAATCTCTGTTCCTTCTTCTATCCCAATGACTCTCAAATTTGGTTTTTTTATGACGTCCCATATCTCTTGAATAGATTGCTCGTGGATTTTAAGCATCTTTTCTGTGTTGACTATACTCTTTTCAAGTTGATAAACCTTGTCTTCATTATCTGATGTTCTGATTTCTACTTGATCAAGTCTATTTGTAATATTCTCGTTTGAATTTTTAATTTGGTTTATAGTTTCCTGCAATTCTAGGATTATCGTTTGATTTTTTTTAAGATCTCTATCTCCTGGTAGAGCTCGTTCTTTGCCATTTGAATTTGTTTGTTTAATTCATTTTCAAAATATATTTTTATTTCTTGGACTTGCTGTCTCACGTCCTCTCTAATATTCCTTTCCATTTGAGTTAGGTATGCCTTGAGTTCTTTCCCTATCCCTGCTTCTGATGATTCTATGTCCTCCTGTAGAATTAAGTTGTCTTGCATTGTTTGTACTCCTTTTTTCCCTTGTTTTCTCATGTTGTCCACGTTACTTCCCAGCTCTTTTTGATTGTCGTGTTTCTGCTCTCTTCTATAGCTTTGTTTTGGTTCTGTATTACTCTGATGTCTCTCCTTTGTGTTGTTAAACTATGCCTGCTAACTTGGATTCCGCTGGGAAGGAATTCTGACGTCCGAGTTCCAGTGACAACACTGCTCTGCTATGGCGGGCCCCAGGCTCCTTGCTGGGGTGTCCTAAAGGGGGGTGTGACTGGACTATCTCTTTGGTTTCAGTTCCCAGTCACGGCAGGCAGGCAGTCTCCAGCCGCCCAGTATCACAGGCCGCTGGCGGGTGATCGGTCGACCGCGGGCGGCGTTCTCCTACCGCCCAGTTACGCAGGCAGTGGGTGAACTGTCGCCGGCGGGCCTGCGGTTTCCAGCCGCCCACTCGCCAGGGTCTTGCCTCTAGTCTCCTGGTTTCTCCTGTTAGTCTTGATTTCTCCTGTTTTGTTGTTGCAATCTGTCGGAGAGTGGTGGTGGATACTTCAGCTTTCCCAGATGGTGGCCGCTGACTGCCTCGGTGGAGTGTCCGCTGTGGGGGATGGGACTGTACAGCTTCCTTCCCCTTCTGAAATCCCGTACTCAGCCCAAGGCTCAGTGTGGGCTTGGCTGGCGGGATTCCACCTAATGGTAGTCCCTAATCTCCCTGCTTGCTAATTAATGGCTTCTCTGCAGCGCCACGCCTTCTGTAGCCACGGGGCAGGCCGCGCGAATCAGTTGGCCTGGATCTCCAGGGTCCTGCTGCTGGCTGTTTTGATGTTGCAATCTGTGGGAGAGTGGCGGTGTATCCTTCAGCTTTCCGGGATGGTGGCAGCTGACTGCCTCGGTGGAGTCATCCCTTTTCTTTTTAACTTGGCTCTTTGTGGTTAAATATGAAGGTATTCTTACAGGATCTCAGTTAGGGTAAGGCTCCTAGAGAAATTTGACAAACTGGTCACAGAATGACTTCAATATTATTGATAAATTATTTGGCTGTGGAAGTTTCTTGGTGATTTGTAAAATAATGAGTATTTTTTAAAAATAGTTTTAGTTGTAGATGGACACAATGCCTTTATTTTATTTATTTATTTATGTGTGGTGCCGAGGATCTAACCCAGTGCCTCACACATGCTAGGCAAGTGCTCTACCACTGAGCCACAACCCCAGCCTTAAAATAATGAATATAATTATCTGTAACATTCTGACATTACTCTCAGCTTTCTTTTTTCTATGCTTACTTCTCATAGGAGTTTTACTAACCCCAATATTTGTTTAAAATTTCCTATGTTATAGGCACTGTTTTAAATTCTAGAGTCAAATCAGTTAAAAAAATTCTGATCCTCATAAAGATTTTATATATATATATATATATATATATATATATATATATATATATATATATATTTTATGTTGTGCTGAGGATAGAACCACGTGCCTCATGGGTGCAAGGCAAGTGCTCTACTGCTGAGCTATAACCCCAGCCGGATTATATTTTAATGGTTACAAAACTTCTTACACTAGAATTAACTGTGTCCAATTAGTACTTGTCTCTTGTTGCCATTTCTATTTTCCTTTTTCTGATCCTTGGTCTCCATTTTATAGCTGCAGGTCTGGTTCCTTTCCTGTTCAGTTCTTGGCAACTTCTCTTCATCCAATCTATAATTGTCTTGAATTTGGATCTGACATTGATCTTCAGTTACAAACACTACATATTTCTAATTGCTGTCTTTCCATACTCCACATTAAACCAAGTGCAACATGAACATCTTCCTTGAAACTAAAATAGGTTATGTGGTCCAGAGGACATGCTGATTAATATAACTAGCTTAATGTCATCCTACATTGTTCCAATGCAAACTAAGAGACAGTTCTATCATTTTTAGCATTGATACTTTATTTGTAAATGATGTTTCAGCTATCATATTTTCTGTCCTCCCAATTTAAATGAGTTAAAATTGGTCAGATTGATGTGCCATGTAGAACTCTGGCAGGTTTTCAGGTCAGTATTTTTTAATCTTGGCTATTTGGTAAGATAACATGGGGAGTTTTTAAGATCCCCAAACCCAGATATCACCCTGGACCAATTGCAATGAAAACATTGAAGCTCAGTTCTTGATATCAGTGTCTGTTAGAGTTCTGCAGCATTCTTTTTTTTTTTTTTGCATAGGGATTGAACTCAGGGGTGCTTAACCTTTGAGCCACATCCCAGCCCACCTTTTAGAATTATTTTTAATTTTGAGACAGGATCTCACTAGATTGTTTACAGTCTTGCTAAATCGCTAAGGCTGGCTTTGAACCTGAGATCCTCCTGCTTCAGCTTCCCAAGCCACTGGGATTACTGGTGTGCAGCACCACCGTGCCTGTCCCCCAGGATTCTTATAGGCAGTGGTAATTGAGAATCACTCTTTTAGACATTAATTCTGGGTCAGGTGAAGAAGGTAACCAAAGTAATGAGCAGCAGGAAGACAGAAGATAAGGATATTTAGGAGGCAAATGGGAACACTTAAAAAGAACTAACTTCCTCTAAGTCTTGTTAACATGCATGCTAGTTGGGCTTAGAGACCCTTACAGGTCCCCAGGACTCTATAATTTATACTAGCTTCTCCTTTTTCTTTTACTCTCACCAGAGCATTAAAGCTATACATAGGGTAATGAATATTTAAAAGCCAAAGTCAGGTAAACAGAATCATAGTGTAAATCTATAAGGGAAAAAGCAAAGATTGGGCAGATCCTGGGATGGAGTTGGGAACAGGAGCAAAGGCAACAGGAAAGGACAGAATCATACACACATGGAGCAAATAGACTAGCAAGGCCCCACTCCTTTGGGGGCAGCAATCTGCATAGTGTTTGATGAGTTCAAACAGAATAGGGGCAGGAAATGACATGTGGCTTATTTTGTAATAGAACAAAGATGTAAATAAATAATAAAAACTTATTTTTGTGAAAATGCTTCTACATTTTTTTGAATAACAGAAATTGATATATGACAAATTATTTAAGCAAGGAATAATGTTTACTTCTGAGAAAAATATGCAAAAAACGGACTGTTTCATTAAAAAGGCACATCTTAAGGATAAGGTAACCTGAGTTTACCTGGATATTATATCTCAACATTATTCTTCCAGGGTGTGTTAGGTGTGAAGTGCACATTAGTTACACATTTGAGGTGCAAGCAGGGCTCTGTTGGAGGGTTCAGCATCCACTTCCACACTTTCTTTTTCTTAACATGTCTTTAACTCCCCTCCCCTTCTCACTTGTTTTCCCCTTTGTCTTCTGCATTTCCTAGGTCCCTTGAGTGCCAGGGCCTCTCCCACCTCCAGATCAGCACATCAGACTGCTCTCACCCTGGCCCCATTTCATCCAGTATCCTCCCTTCTTGCCTTTCCTGTGTCTGTTTTCCAAACTCAAATCCTTGTGTCTACTAGGAGGCTTTTCCTAAACAGTGTGACCTCATTTCTCTGCTGTCTCTACAAGACCCCCTGCAAAGCTGGAGCTGCTGCCAAATATCGCCAGGACTCTTTGCAGTGACTTACCCAGGGAAGCTCTGTTTAGAATTTCTAAGAAATGAGTCACTTGAGCCCTCCATGCTTGGAGAAAACTCCTGCTTGTCTGAGGAGGCAGAGAGGGTGATTGAATTCTACCTGAAGCTGAAGTCTGAGAATTCAATTGAGAATGACATGATTTCCTCTCCATAATTTTCTTGCTTTGGGTCCAATAGACCAGCATCTTGTTCTGTCTGCTCCAGCTCAAGACAGACCCTGCCAAGAATCTGCCGGGACACATATCCTGATGCTTCATTGTCTATTGCCTGTCGACGGGGAAACAGTGCAGCTTTGTTAGTGGCGTTTGGTGGAGGCTCTCATGATCATTTTGCCTTTGATTCTCATCCTTGATGCCCCATGACTTTTTGCTTTTCTGCTCTTGGTTTGCTATTTTATTTTTTCCCCCCAAATATGGAAATTCTCACCTTAACATTGAAAATGAGAGGGAGGGAGAAAGTACTGAACACCTCCGAATTTCTGGAGGTGGGAAGTAGTTTCAAAATGCCTTTTCAGTATGAAAGGAGTGTTATATCTTTTAAAATAAACAAACAAGCCAAAGCTTGCCCTTCCTTTTAAGTTCTGTCCCAGTTGCTTCACATTGGTTAACTGCAAAAAGTTTTAAAGGTGACTTATTTTTCCCAAAACAAAATTATCTTATTGCTTAATGTCAAATTCCTTACTTGGTTTACATTTATTGTAATACAAATTGTTAAATTCTTAAAAACATAATTGAGTGGATTGCTAATACAAACATATATTATAACTTCAATGTAATTTTCAATATTTTTTTACTTGCTAACATATTTAAATATAATTTCTATTGTAGTTGTTGTTACTGGTAATTGAACCCAGAGGTGCTTTACCACTTAACCAGCCCCTTTTATATTTTATTGTAAGACAGGGTCTTGCTAAGGGCCTTACTAAGTTGCTGAGGCTGACCTTGAACTAGTGACCCTCCTACCTCAGCCTCCCAAGCCTCTGGGATTGTAGGCGTGTACCACAGCATCTCAATTACAACATATATTTTAAAGTTAATGATGAACCTTTGCCAACTGTATTCTTTCTTTTTATATGTCTTCATTATCATGATTCCTGATACTTTTTCTATTGTTTCTTCTTTTAATAAAAAACCTCAAATAGACATGCAGAAAGTAATATCTTGCTAATCTTGTTTTATCTGTCTCTTCAATTTTTTTTAGTACTTTAAAGCAAATTCAAATATCATAGCATTTCACCTATAAAGTACCTTGGTATATAACCATAAGAGATAAATATTTTGAAAATTTAAACATAACCACAATGCTTTTAAAACACTATTTTTAAATAAATTGCTTGATATCATCTAATATTCATTTTATATTCAAGTTTCCTCAACTTTCTCAAAAACATCTTTTTTTTTTTTTTTAAATTCTTTCATTTCAATCAGAATCTGAAAAGGTCCACAATTAAGATTTGGTTAACGTGTTTCTAAAGATCTTTAATCCATTTCCACTTACCACCTTCCCTGTTCTCATATCTTTTACTTGTTGAATAGACTAGCTTGTTGGTGGTTTTAAATGTTCCAGTTGGTTGCTTGCTTTCTGATGGTACGAGTTATATTGTGCTTCTTTCACTTGTATTTTCCTGTAGACTGAGAGTTAGATCTATTCAGAGATTTGATTGAAATTTCAGGGCTTCTTAATACTCATTCAGGAAACCCACAGTCTCTTCTGTCCCACTTTTGGAGAATTGAAGGTTAATCAGTGATTTCAGCACTTGTAAGCTCGAATATCCCATTACAATTTTCCCTATCACTCTTTTACCTGAACATTGTAGCCTTCTTCGGTGGCTGTCTAGTTCTTTTATTTCTTTAGAAGTTGCAGAAAAGGCGTGACTTTTCTTTCATTCTCTGTACATTTGTTAATTGTAAATCCTTCATAAATAACTTCTTTTGCCCATGATTTAGCCACCCAGACAATTTGCACAAGGAAAAATGTGACAAATGCTTCATTTTTTTTTCTCCCATAGCTGCTTCATTTTCAGAAGGGGAATTGACACTAGAAACCTCCAATGATGATCAATGAAATGTTGCTCAAGTTTTATTATGCATTTATGAATTCCTACATGTTTGAAATGTTTTAATCCATTGTGGTCACTACTATTTTTAAATATACTATTACTATATTTCAAATCAGAATATAAAACTTGCTTAAGTTTCCTTGTCTGGTGGGTTCCCAGCAGTGGTTAAGGTGACTTGGATGTGAGATAATGGGGAATAAGAAGTGATAGCTTTATGATTACCAAAATGGGTCTGGTATGGTGAAGGGGCATTGGTAAATTTATGGTAAAGGGCAATGAATATTTGGGTGTTCATTGTAAAATTCTTTATTTCACAGTAAAATATTGGAGAAGCTGAAAAAAATTTAAAAAGGACCTAAAAGGTTTTTAAAAGTTGAGACTCACGAGTGAATGAACACATTAAAAGTTATAGCACTACACAGGGAAAAAGAAATTAAGGAACTTCTAGGTTTTATATATAAAAGGTGATGTATGTTATATCTTTCCCTTCCTGCCATAAAATTATAACAGTGGCACGCTCAGACATTTACAATTTCTATTGACCTCTGATATATGACATTTTTCTCAAATTAAATCAAGACTATTTAACTATGTAAGGATAAAACAATCTTGATTTGTTTGAGAAACACATTTGGAAAAGTTATGATGAACTTTAATGGGAAACACACTTGTATAGAAGCCTGGGCATAAGATTGAAATTGATCATCACATTGTTTGTTTAGAAAAGAAAACATAACATTCAAAGAATATGTTGGAAGCATTGAATTTCTTCACATGAGAACACACACATTGAAAATGATGAGGCTTGGCTAAAGCATAAATTACAGACTACGTTTTTCTTTTCTTAAAAGTGTTGAGCTTTATAAATATACATATATTATTGCATACCCTAAAAGCTAATTAGAACATTTTTCATGGGGAATACTCTTTGGAAAAAATATACAAAATAATAGGCACTTTAAAAATACTAATGATCAGACTTTGGAAATAATTGTACAAATGGAAAAATGAGATGACAGACAATTTACAGCAAGCCAAATATGTAGATTTGAGGTGGCAGCCTATCATTACCCAGTGTGGGTGGTCTCCCATTTCCCAGAAGAGGGGATCTCTAGGCTTCATGATAGAATCATGGTACATCTAAGGAGACTTTGTGTGTGGGAGTGGAAGGGAAGGGATAGCTTTTAAATAGTCATAGAAGGGGGTCAAAAAAATATAGAGGGAACTTTGTGATGCTCTATAAACCAATCCTCTTACCCCCCCAGAAAAACCACACCTAAGTTCTTCCAGATAGATTATAATCTTTCCTGTTTCTAAAGACCTCCTGAGCAGGAGTTTCCATTTACTTGCTTTTGTATTTAACAAGCCTCCCTCTCATGAGCACTATTCTCTTGCATATATTAAATGCATTATGATACTTCCAAAAGCTTTATCTGTTCTATAATATTCCACGCAGGGAAAGAGAAGAGTGAGACAACTTTCAACTAGGCTTTCAACCAGTAGCCAGTATCACCTTGCCAGGATAACCAGTGAGCCATCTCAGAAATAGATTCTTTAGATCAAATCAAGCTTTTAGATGACCTCAGGAGAAGCTGGCATCTAATTTCCACTATATAAAAGATTCTAAGTGAGGACTCCCCACAGAGCCCTTCCTGTGTTCCTGACAAACAGAAACTTGACTTAGTAAGTGCTTATTGTCATTTTAAATTACTAAATTCTAGGGGTAAATTGTTAGGCATGCATAGATGAAAAAATAATAGGTAGATTTAGAGTTGTGCCTCTACAACTCAGGGATCTGTCACTTAAAGTGAGTAGAGTCATCTTTCTATATCCGTGGAGATTAATGCTGTATCTGAGGTGCATGCAGTAAAGATTTCCTCACATTCTGTGGGCTCTTTCTTCACATTATTATTTCTTTTGCTGAGTAGAAACTTTTTAGTTTGAATCCATCCCATTTATTGGTTCTTGATTTTACTTCTTGTGCTTTAGCAGTCTTGTTAAGGAAGTCAGATCCTAGGCCGACATGGTGAAGAATTGGGCCTACCTGTCTGTTTGGTGTCCATACCATGCTGTTTTTGTTACTATGGCTCTGTAATATAGTTTAAGGTCTGGTATTGTGATGCCTCCCACTTCACTCTTCTTACTAAGGATTGCTTTGGCAACTTTGGGTCTCTTACTTTTCCACATGAATTTCATGATTGCTTTTTAAAATTTCTATGAAGAATGTCATTGGGATTTTAATAGGAATTGCATTAAATCTGTATAACGCTTTTAACTTAACACCAAAAACACAAATAACCCAATCAATAAATGGCCTATGGAACTGAACAGACACTTCACAAAGAAGAAAAATAATCAATCAACAAATATATAAAAAATGTTCAACATCTCTAGCAATTAGAGAAATGCAAATAAAAACTCCTCTAAGATTTTATCTCACTCCAGCTAGAATGGCAATTTTATCAAGAATACAAGCAACAATAAATGTTGGAAAGGATGTGTGGGAAAAAGTACACTCATACATTGCTGGTGGGACTGAAAATTGGTGCAATCATTATGGAAAGCAGTATGGAAATTCCTCAGAAATCTTGAAATGGAACCACCATTTGACCTAATCATCGCACTCCTAGGTTTATACCCAAAGGACTTAAAATCAGCATACTTCAGTGATGCCCAGCCACATGAATGTTTATAGCAGCTCAATTCACAATAGCTAAACTATGAAACCAACCTATATGCCTTTCAACAGAGGAATGGATATAATACACAATGGAATATTACTCAGCTATAAAAGAATGAAATTATGGCATTTGCAGGTAAATGGATGGAGCTGCAGAACACTAAGTGAAATGAGCCAATCTTAAAAAACTAAAGGCTGAATGTTTTCTCTGATATGTGAATGCGAACTCATAAAAAGGGGATGGGGGCTAGGGAAGAATAGTGGTACTTCAGATTAGGCAGAGGGGAATGAATGGAGGGGAGGGAGTATGGGAGTAGGAAGGATAGTAGAATGAATTGGACATTATCACCCTATGTGCATATATGATTACACGAGTGGTATGATTCTATATCAAGTACAACAAGAAGAATGAGAAGTTATACTCCATTTATGATGATGTATCAACATGCATTCTACTGTCATGTAGAACAATTTGTAGAATCATCAATCCTGGTGACTCCTTCTTTTCAGTTTTCTTGACAAGGGAAAGGAGAATGTTGGGTCTTTTCTCAGGTATGTGGAGCCAGAAATAATGTAGAAAGCACTTAATTGTACATGGATACATATCAAAAACATTAATTTTTAATTATAGTTCAATTCTATAGCATTAATTGAACTGTTACTCTGTGGCAGCATTATGATAAGAGCTCTATCTCTTATCTTTGTGTGAACCTCATAGTCGCCCTATGAAGCAGCAACTATTAGCATGATTTACCAGGTTACTGCACAAAACTCTAAGGACTTGTTGAAATGAGCTGATGTTTAAGTGGACATGATTTGGAAAAAAATGCTACAAAATTCCCCTCCAGAATATTCTAAAATCAGATATCTAATATTCAAAATCAGATATCACAGTTACTTAAATTTCATGAATATGAGCCTTAAGTACTTTCAGAATTAGTCTTCTAACAGGGTACTCTTTCCATTACTGAACACATTTAGCAGGCACAATTTTATACCCTTCCTCGGAAAAGCTCCTGTGTTGTGGACAGCCACAAAAGTGAGCCTAATAGATCTGGGACTGCAGGGAGCCCATCTCTTGTGCTCTGACATCCATCCCTGTCCATATGCAGGCCATGCTTCCCATGAGCTGTTCCTGGCCAGAGACTAGGGCTGGCAGAGTCCCTTATCCATTCTGATCCTGTGGGAGACAGAATCCCTATGCATGCTGACTCCCAATTGACCCTGATGAACTCTGAGGTGAATAAATTCTGGATAGCTAATATACGGTATGGTAGCTATAGCTCATAACACTCTGTTGTTTACTTGACATTTGATAAGAAAGCAGATTTTGTGTGTACTCCTGACCATGTATGGGGGATGTTATTGTTTGTATATGAGGTGTTCCCTCAAAGTGCCTGAATTAATGCAGGAATGTTCAGAGAGATGTAAAGTGATTAGATTGCGAGAGTCGGAACTTAATCAGTAAATACTAGTTTGAATGATTAGGTAGTAACTGTAGGCAGATGGAGCATGGCTACAGGAGGAGGGTCACTGGAAGTATATCTTCCCTGTGGTCCTTCACCCCTCCCGCTTTCTCTCTGCTTCCTTTCTGCCAAGAATGGAGCAGCTTTCCTCCGCCACACCCTTTCACCATGATGTTCTGCTCACCTTGGGCCCAGAGCAATGGACTTATTCAACCTTGGCTAAAACTGTGGGGCTGTGAGCCAAAATAAGCTTTCCCTCCTCTGTGTTATTCTTGTTAGTTATTTTGGTCACAACAATGAAAAACTGACTGACACAGGTTAATTAATTTGACTGTGGTAGTCATTATACAATATATATATATATATATATATACATACATACATACATATATCAAATCATCTTATTGTACATCTTGAATATATACAACATTTATTTGTCAATTAAATATTTTAAAATAACAATAAACTGTGGCCTAAGATGCTTCTACCCACTTTTTTTTTTTTTTTTTTTTGCTTGCCTCTCTCATTCTCCTGTGGTAAGATCTGTATCATGTCTGACCAGTCCCCTCTCTTGTCCATACAGCTCTTCCTGTCACAGTTATTGTTGCCCCTAATGAATCCATTTTACAGTTCTTTCTTGGCATTTGCTTCTCAAAGGGTCTGGACTAACATGTAGAAAATAAAGCTTCTAGGACTGGGGTTGTGGCTCACTAGTAGAGCGCTCATCTAATATGTGCGAGGTAATGGGTTCGATCCTCAGCACCACATAAAAATAAATAAATAAATGTCCAACCACTATAAACACACACACACACACACACACACACACACACACACATCTTCTACAATCACAATGTAACAAGAAATTGGCATAATCAAACTTAAGAGGACTTGTGAGGATTCAAAAGCCAAGTACCCGATTGTATTATTTTGTTTATGTGGAGCTCGTACTGCGAAGAATCAAATATATTATTTGTAGGATGGCTAAGTGGAGACCTTTTTATTAGTAGCAGTAGAAATGTTGACCAGAAAAAAGGAAGACACATTGGAATGAGTACGTGTGGTGTTCTGACCGGTGTAATCAGGTTGATTTATTCTTTGCTTAAAATACCAATAAAGCCAGAAAGGAGGCTGTGGAGATCCAGAGGACTTTTCTCTGACCAGACAGAGAAGACAGCTGCTGAGATTGCTGGGATGCCAGACAAAAAGAAGAAACTTTTGCAAGAGAAGAAATTGGCTGTGCTTGTGCTCACAGATTTGGAACACAGCAGTCTTGCCCTGGAGGAGTGTGAAGAAGGAGGTGGGTGCTGAGAGAACTGGTCTGAGTGCACACTGGTTCCCTGGACAAGTGTGTTCTGTCCTCAACTCACAGGCATCCTCCCCTGGGGCAGACATGTGAAAGCCCTAAAAGGAACAAAAACAAAAGCCCCCAGCTGCTCCTCAGGCAAATGCAGTGGAAAACCCATCTCTGTCTCTAACCCCAAGAAAGAAACCTTCTTCCAAGGAGGACTTGGTTAGCAGTGATTTTGAAGAGACAGATTGCAGTGAAAATCTTCCCAAAGAAAGAAATCTTTACTTAAGAAAATCTGGTGATCCTGAAGAGGCAGCAGAAAGAATGTCTCCAAGAAAAAAGAGGATATTCTCTTCCAGAAAGGACCCACTCAGAAATGCACCCGAAAAGGCTGGAAGCAGAAACTGCTCCACACAAAAGAAGAGTTCCCAAAACCATCCAGGAAAGATCAGAATGGACATTTCCTGAGGCAGGGGTCTACCCCACAGTGATATTTCCCCACCCATATCCTATACCCTAATAAAAATAAGTTCACAAACACAAAAATAAATAAAATAAAGAATACCCACAGATAGCAAGTGCTTTTGGTGACCCATTTCACCTCATTGCTCATTTTAGCTGCTGAAGGGGTGGCAGCTCTGGGCAAGCTCAGACCAGTGCCACAGCATCACACCTCAAACAGGAGCCAGGGATAGAGTTGTCAGATTTAGAGATAGAGAGAAGGGGTGGCGGGGGTGGGGCAGGGAACATACAGGATGTCCAACAAAATTTGGAATTTCAGATAAACAATGAATAATTTTTTAGGATATGTCATATATAATATCTGTCAAAGTCTTTGCTCTTTAGCTGAAATGCTTATTTCATTGGGTGTCTTGTTTTTTATCTGGCAGGAGCATTTCCACTTTCTGTCTCAGGGATTTCTCTGGAAGCCACAGGAGCCTCAGTCTGGGCAGACAGAGCATAGCAGGTCATGGGAGTTATTGTCCCCAGGTAACCCTCCACCAGTGGAGGACAGTAGCAAGCAGATAAACAACCAGCACCTGTCCTTTGAGTGGAGAATGTGGGCATGCTGTCTCTCAGAGGTCCTGGCAGCATTGCATGGTTGCCTACCACAGCCATCTCAATAATGTACGCCTGTGGCCGGTTTCTCCTTCCCTTCACACTCTCCTGTTCCTTCACGCCTGCTCCCTGTGAATGCCTTTCCAACAAACCTCGTGGGATATCCATATGGGGCAGCCCAAATGAAGACAACATATCTGTGCAGAGTCACAAGTGTCAGAAATCTCTTGCCCACAAAATAATTCCAAGTAGCTCGAAATTTGAGAAATGAGTTTATGGTGATAAATGGTTACCTAATTACATGAAGATACAATATTAGATACTAACTAAATAAAGTTAGTTTATTACTCTTCTAGAAGAGATATTTTCCTTATTTGTCTATAAACAAAATAAACCCTGTGCTCCTGATAATTGGTAGCAAAAAAAAAAAAATCTCAAAACCAGTAACTCGCCAAGATGTATGAACTGAGCAACTAACATTAAGGAAGTCCATGTTGTGGTATATTTTTTAAAGGCCACAATCATTTTAAGAACATAAAAAACCAACAAATTATATAAGAATATTTGCAGTAGGTTTGGGAAGTTCGTGATTATTAGTTCTCAAGTACATCTGGTCATCAGTATAAATATTGTGATAATATTCAAGAGTTGCATTTATTTTTGGCAATGTTTTGCATTTCATCAACCATGGATTTCAAGTACCTTTGGACTTTGCTGGTTTCTGCATAAAATAATCAATCATCTCCATTTGACTGTTTGGCAGAGATAGCTAATGACTTGTTCTGTCATGAACTGAATTCATAGATATTCATGAGGTACAGAGAAACACCTCATTGTTTCAGATTGCTTTGTTGTTTTATAATAAATCATGAAGGCACCTCCCACTCATACCTGGCAAAGAAATATTTGTGCTCACCTTTATGGTTTTGTACTGTTTTAATTTGCACAGTTTAGCCCACTTCATGTATATTTTTAATAATAAGTTGCAAAATTTTTTTTTTAAGTTCCATACATTGCTGACCTTCTATCAGCAAAATTTGGTAATATCTGAATATTGAAATGACATGTGTCCCTAAGTCAGAATGATGTAGCTTCTCAGACTGTGGGGTTTTGTGGCAAACAGTGAACTTAGTAAGGTAAGTATTGTTACCAAATTCCATCACTCTCAACCTTTATCACCCCTTGTTTCTTTGTGAAGACTATTCAAGAATCAGATGTAATTGCAAACTTTGTGTCCTGCTAGCATATCTTCGTGTACTTTAACAGTAGCACAAACAGCATGAAATGAACTTGCTGAGAAAGCTGTTTTATCACTTCTGATGAACAGGAATAATAAAAGTGAATATTAACATTTGAAGCCATTTGAGTCTCTCACTTTGTCTGCCTTTATAATCAGTGTAATCATACACTGGCAAAACCTTACAAAAATCCCCAAACCAAAAAATCTAGGGAAACAAAACCCACCGTCAACAAACCCCAGAGACATAAAGCCATGAAACAGTCTCGATTGCCACCAACGTGGTTCTCAGAAAAGACAGTTTATTGGATCTTCCCTAAGAATTATGTTTTCAGCAACAATACTCGATTCAAACATTTAACTGTCTTGGAGTCTAACAATGGCTATTTGTTTAGATGGCACACTGCCTATTTAGAACTGAGTAGAATTCTTGCCATAGGGATCAACAATATTTAAAAGGACAAACATTATAAGAAATGTGGCACCACATGGGGTTGGAGTCAGATTACTTGGGTTGAATCCTGGCTCTGGATGAATTAGTTGGTGAACTCAGACAATTTACTTGATTTTTAACCCTAGGTTTTCTCACAGTATTTACTTCACCATTATAAGAATTTGCAATAGCATAGAGTAAGAATTTATTAGCTTTAGCTATTTTCTTTATTATTCATTTCAGTGCAATAAGCTGCAAAAAATAAAACCCACCCAGGTAGAGTAAACAGAAAAGGGATTTGTTAATTTTACTTAGGGAGACCAGGTGGCTCACAGATTTAGGGGTAGGGTGGCCAGGATGACAGAGAACCAGATTTGATGGTGACATAAACAGGATGATGTATAAAATTGCATTATAGAGGCTGCTGAAGAACATAATCAAACTCATGCAAGAGCCGCACAAAATTGTGACATCCAGTGCAAAATAAAAATATGGGGCCATTTGTTCAAAAAATAGGAAAAGTTCCATTCAAGATTCTAAAACATAAAACTCTCTCCTTTCTTCTTCAGTTTCATAATTTGTCTTGAATTTTATAAATTCACTATTTCAAGTTGCTCTAAATTTAGTATAAATTTTAAATGAAAATATAAAAGCACTTGTATGTAGAATTACTGAAATTACCACAATTCATGTATCATATCTCAAGAGCACGTATATTCTAACACACTCTGCCTCTGGCTCAACCATGAGAAAGGGAGAACTAAACAGAAAAGCGCTATCGATTGATTGCCTGCACGCTCTCTCTCTCTCTTCTCTTTTTTCCTTCCTTCTTTCTTTCCTTTCTTCCTTCCTTCCTTCCTTCCTTCCTTCCTTCCTTCCTTCCTTCCTTCCTTTCCTTGCCTGCCCCCACACCTGTTTCTTTCTTTCTTTGGCTACTTCAGGGAAGTTATAGAAGGAAGGAAAGACCAGAGACATTTCCATGCTTGTTAGTGTTTCTTGGATGGACATGCTTTTTTCTGTGTTGAAAACAATTTCTGCTTGGAACAGAAAAGTGTGGACTCTGGGGGCTGCCATTGCCCCCTCCCCAACACCCTTACTCAGTAGTGAATGTTAACTTGTACTTGCTTTGAGCTTGGCTAACATACTACACAGTATAGGCCTAGGACAATGCTGGGCTCATGGTTTAGTAGGTGCTATATGCAAACAGGCACTAAAGGAAGAGGGCAGGAACCTATATTATGCAAATTATTATATTCATCAAGGTCTGGTTGGGGTATGTCTTGCAAGATTTTATTTGTCACCCTGCAAGGCATAGATTTACTGTCTATGAACATTTTTTTTTAAAGAAAGTAAAGGCAAAAGTTAGAAAATACACATTTTTATTCTGTTTAAAGAAACATGTAATATGACTAAGTAGAAGAAATGTGTATATAAATTCATCATAGTCCTGTTAGACAAAAAGGGCCCAAGGACAAAAGTCATCTGATACGGCATGTTGTATAATCATGATTCTAAGCTAAAAAATTGCCTCTTGGCAAAGTTCTCAGGAGCTTGAGCCATCTGTTATCCTATAAAGTCAATTTGATAGAGAGCTATACTTTGTCACTCAGCTCATGAGGAACTTCAGTTATGACCTGTTATCAATATTCAACTTCTCTATACACTGATGGGTATATCAATAAAGTGCTTTCCCTCAAATAACTAAGGTCAAATGTATAAATCTACTGTGATAGTGTGTTATATATTCTTGAAGTTCATTTTCAAACTCATTTTTCATTCTATTTTAATTTCATATTATTCTTTAAAACAAAATTCATTCTCTAAATTTAGAGACAGGTTGATATTGTATGTAACATGTTTCATCCTACAATATACATTTCTCAAAAAACTTAAGTGAAAAATTTCCTGGCTATAAGACTATTGTTATACTAATTTACCTTAAATTAATTTACCTTTATTATAAAAATAAAAGTCTTATACCCTTAAGACTTATAAGAAAAATTTAAGACATACATACACAACTTTTTAATGAAAGAAATAGCATTACTAAGCTAGATTCTATTTCTCTCCAAATATTTACCAATTCAGATAACTTGGATAAAGTTCTGTGATAGATAAATGAATACTGTGAGCCTACTTTAATACTTAGTTTCTGGTATATTTCTCAGAATGTACGTAGATAACTTATTGTTCAATAAATATTTGTTTGACAAAATGACTGAGTAAGTTATTAAGACCATTCTAAGGAAAGTTTTGGCCCAGCTCCTAAACAGCTAATAGATTTAAGTAGAGAAAACTTCACAAAGCTTCATTTACCATTTGGATGACTAGCATCTTCAATTTTAATGAGTTTTATAAAGGGATGAGATCAAGTATTTAAAGAAAAAAATAAAATGAATCCACCAAAAAAAGCAATGTTTAGGGTTCTTTTCTAAACTGAATTGTGAGGTCATTGAGCACAGCCTGAGAGTGTTTTACTCATTCTCCCCTTCTCTTGAGAATGAAATATTCTCCTTGTGGTCCAGAATAAAGACTTTATTTCCCAGTCATTCTTAGAGCTAGATATGGTCGTGGGATTCGATTTTATTTTTCATGTGATTGAATTTTAACACCAATGAAATGTAAGCATAAGTGATAATACAATTCATGTTTTGTTGTTCAAGGAAGAATAAAAGTGGACCTTATATAAATCCATGTAATTCTGACTTTATATTAGATACAGCTAAACTTCTAATCTAAATAATGCAATGCCTAACATAGAGTGTTATTAGAAAAAGAAATGGTAAGAATCCATTAATTTTCCAGTCAAGTAAATTAATGTAGGATGGGAATACACACACACACAGGCAAGTATATATACATCATGTGTGTATATATTTTTAGTAATAATATTTAAAGATCTAACTTACAAAATAATTTGCTTTGACTCTCTGGTTTTAGAGCTCCGATTTCCTCAAGTATGAAGCCCCTGTCCAGCCCAGCTCTAGACTTCATGACTACTCAAGTCTCCTGAAAGAGAAGATCATATGCCAGCACCAGCATCAAGCCCACCACAGTCCTATATGTAGCACAAAGAGCCAACCACTGCAGAAAAATGAAGCTGAATATGATCAAAATGTGACATGTGGAGAATATGCCCCCTTTGTCAGTCTTCTTATCAAAAACACTCAGTCCTTCTGATCTCATGCAATCCTTTCCCAGATTGTATTAGATATACTCAATATGACTAAGCTCTTCAATCTGTTAGTGTGCAAATTAGAAAAAGTTGCCCTTCTTCATCTGCTTGAAAATTGTCATAATAATTTCCTTTTATTAAAACCAGACATATCATTGTCATCTGTTAGATAGGTGTGTGTGTGTGTGTGTGTGCAAATGCAATATAAATGGCGCATCTTAAACTTGCACAACTGTACAAAGCAATCTGTGCATAACCACAGGTGAACATTATGGGTTAACTGATTGCCAGCTCTCTTTTGTTTGTTCTACAATGAGACAATCAAAGAGCAGTGACCAAATTTGAGATAATTTCTGTCATGGAGGTTTCAGGAGTTTCAAGCTATAATTACAACTACAGAAACTTTTGAGGCTTCTAGAAAAGAGTTTCAAGATACTGAAATGTTTGACTAACAAATTAGTAAGGGGATACAATGTTTTGCTAGAGACTATACATAAGAAGAAATATGATTTGATGGAGTTTATGACAAATACAATTTGAGGCTTATTAAAATTAAATGTATTTAGGACTATGTCTAATTTTAATACAAATAAATATGTGTTTAAGGTTGGGCTGAATTGTTTATAGGGAGATGTAAAAAAATGAAAGAACTAGCAGCCTTAGCTTAAATATCCTACTTGGCTTGTACTTTTATCAGCTAAGGAAAGTGGCAGCCCAGTTTTCTTGAAAAAGAGAATATAACAAGTCTCTAATTTTTATTTAAATATATCATAATTTGCATGAAGATCTCAAGATATATTTTTAAGTGAAAAACATAACAAAATAGTTAATATGGACAGTGTAAACTTATGAAAGATATGTAAATGATGCATATGTCCTATATATGATGTGTAAAAAAATTCTCAAAAGATCCCTAGCCAACTTGGGTACAGTGGTACTTGCCTATAATTCCAGCAACTCAGGAGGTTGAGGCAGAAGGATTACACATTCAAGCCCACCTTGGGCTATGTATCAAGACCTTGACTCAAAATAAGAAATAATAAATGCTGAGGATGTAGCTCAGCCATAGTGCCCCTGGGTTCAATCTCCAGTATAGAAAACAACAACAACAAAACTCTAGCCAAATGTTAACAGTATTTAGTGATTTAAAGTGTTTTGCTTGTCTGCTTTTTCTAATGTTTTTATAATAAATGTATTTTGGTTTGGAATTAAAATAATTTAGAGTATCAAAAAAAAATGACTTCCCAATGTGAGTACATGTATTGGATCCTCCTATACCCTGGACTTCATTCCTAATAATGAAACAAATAGGACACATGATTAGGAACTCTCTGGAATTCCTCATTCCTACTGGCTCTGAAGAATATCTACTAAATAACAAAGTCTATTTGAGGAGACTGGAATTCTCGTTTCATGGCTACCATGTCCTGAGCTGCTTTTTCTCTGCAACACCCTTTTGCCATGATGTTCTGCTTCACCTGAGGCCCAGAGCTATGGAATTGGCCAACCATGGACTGAACCTCTGAAATCCGCTTCTGTTGAGCTTGGTATCTATCCCTTTCCTGAAACTCTCATACCAGAACTGAACAACATGCTCCTGTCCCTGGGACTCTAGCATTGTATCATATTACCAAGAGCTAAGAAAGAGCTCATGTACCTAAGGGTCCTACCATCATATACCTTTATCTCTGTCAAATGATATGACACTTCCACTTTCAAAAATTTAAAAATTCTGACCTGCTTCCTGGTTGCCATGTCCTGATTTTCTTTCCTTCACCATATCCTTCTACTGTGATGTTTTGCCTCACCTCTGGCCCAAGCTATGGAGTTGGATACATGGACTGAGCCTCTGAAACCATGAACCAAAACAAACTTTTCCTCCTCTAAGTTGTTCTTGTTGGGTCTTTTGGTCACAATCATCCAAATCTACCTAAAACACAAATTGGAACCAAGAATGGGGTCATTGATTTGATGAGGGACTTAAGAGAAATTATGATGAATAATAACCCCTTCCCTCTCAAACACATGGGCGTTAATACTATTCTCTGCAGAATCTTAGGGAACAGAACTTTTTGTTATAGTATAAAAATGTGAGTGAAGTACTATCATCTTTTTGGCACCAATCATTCCAAGTTGAAAGAAAATGGAATTGAATACATTTTTGATCACAGGTGTGATTAGGTCTTTAAAAGCCAAAAGTTATCATAGAATTTCAGACTCAAAATGAAAAGACTATTGAAGTCTCATACAGATTTTAATTTCTAAACAAATATCAGTCTCCATAACCCACTGAAACAAAAGCTTCTGGAGTTCTTTCCTATTATTATGAAACTTGGAAAAAGTCCTGGAGGCTAAAAAGCAAGATGACCACTCTGAGTTATGCTCAGATAGGAGTAGGCTATTTCTTGCCCTGACCTCACAAGGAGCCATTGTGAGGAAATTTCAAATGCCAGCTATATAAGGCCCTGGCCTAGCTGGGTTTTTGTACCTAAGTACAGGGAGCTCTTGGTGATGGCCTCATGGACTCACAGATAGTTGGTTTGTTTGGTAGTTCTGATTTTGGTCTTTTGATATTAGTTTTTAAAATTTTTCAAAAATATTAATTAATTAATTAATTTTCATTAGCTAACATCCTTTCTTGGTTTTGCTGCTTAGGCTGTATAGTGACAGTAGTCAGTGTAGTGAAGTGTGGCAGACCTTTATAGGGTCCTGTGGCACATTGGGCAGTATGGCTTTGCCAAGGTGAAACTAGCCCACCATCTCCTTACAAGGACAGAGGTGGCCATGAATATCCTGTCAAAGGTAGAGCAGAACTTCCCCTTTATAGCTGAACCCGATATAGTGGAGACTATGGAACACCCAGTGCCATCCAAATGTATCAAGTTATTGAAACCATTGAAAATATCTACCTCATGATGGAGTATTTAGGTGGGGGACAGCTACAGTACCATATCCTGGAAGCCAGTGGCATGCAGAAAGACGTTCTGGCACATCATATGCACTATGTGTTACTGCTACATGAAAGACATCTCGCACAGAGACCTAGAGGCAGAGAATATCTTAGTGGATGCCAGAGGAAACATAAAATTCAATGACTTCAGCCTGAGCAGCAGGTTCACAAAAAGGCAGAAGTTGGGCAGGTTCTGGGAGACTCTCCCATACTGTGTCCCAGAAATCTTCCATTGGGAAGAATGTGAGGCCCCCTAGTGAACATCTGGAGCCTGAGTATCATTCTTCAGTTCATGGTTATGGGTGACACCCATTTAAAAGAACCCTTCCTTGGCAAGTCCTGCATGCAAGGTACTACTTTCCCTCTCATGTTTCTGCCAAAGCACAAAGCCTCATCCATCAAATACTGACTGTGGACCCCATGCAGAGGCCCACCAAATCATGGGGCACCCATGGCTGAGTCAGGGTAAAGAATATTCACCAAGTCATTCTAGTAAGCCATTTCCCATCCATCGGGGCTGTCAATAATGACAATCATGTTTGGCCTGGGTTATTATCCATATAATACCTGGATGTCTGTGGTAAAAAGAAAATCTGATGGGGTGATGGCTTGGACCTATTAATCTAGCACCAGATAACCCTGAGGGCAGGGTGCATGTTCCAGGTGAAGCCTGTGCATCACCCACACTCCACAGATCCTTCTACATTCCCTCTTTTCACAAAGAGGATTGCCAGTGAGCCTGCCCTTCTCACTTTCCCCATCTTGCCCCATGAGCATCAGCTGCCTGAAAGGTCAAGCAATCATGTCAGAGAGCAGCAGAAGATCCAGCCTGCCTGCCTTTCATCTTTAATGCCTGCATTCGAGGACCCCCACTCCCCGTATAACCCCCTTGCATGTCCCTGTGTCCACCACACTCAGGATAATTGTCCGTGGGTTGACACAGCAACAAGTCATCCCAGGGGGCATGGTCAGAAGAAAACTCCCATTCCACAGGGCAACCCCATAGTGTGCTGCACAGCCTATACTCATGACAACAGCAAGGACTGGAAGAGGGTGACTGGGAGAATTGCTACCTGTGTTCAACAACTATGTTGTTGCATGCCATGTTTCTTCTGGCTGGCCTAAAAGATAGGCCCTGCATTCAGAAACAAAGTGGATCCAATGAAAGGAGGGCAGAAATGTGCTAGCCTCAGAAACAAAGTAGCTCCAATGAAAGTGGAGAACTGAGACAGAGACAAAACCAGAGACAGACTGGGGGACTCAGGTGGCTGCAGAAGTGAGGCATGCAATCTGGTTCTGGTTTCTCTGCATGGATTCTAGCCAGGAGCTCAGACCAGGGGACTACCCTCTCCCTTACCTGCAAGAGACATCAAAGACTATTCCCTGGGACACTTACTACTGCCCTGTTCTTCTCTGTCCTTTCTCTAATGCTTCTGGGACAGTAAAGATGGTTCTTAATAAATTTGTATCTCATAAAAAAATAGAATTAAAAAATTCCTGTTAGTCCATTGTTTGTGGAAAATTAAATATAATTCTCTGGTGGGAGATATATAGAAAATAAATATAATCTATTTGTTCAGATTCCCTAAAAAACCTCAAAAAATATAGCTCATATGGAGAAAAGAGACTAGTGGAGTTATTTGAAAAGAATGACTTTGAATGTAATAATTGTTTTTGTTTACAATACAACATTAAAGTTGAGTTGATGTTAAAAACTAATTAAAAATGCATATAAAAAAGGAGCCTGGAAAAATATGGAGAATGCAAACTCACAACTTGGGTTAATCTTTCTTTTCTTTAAGATAGGGAGCAATGTATTACAGTCATGTATTAATGACAGAGATACATTCTGAGAAATGCGTTGTTTGGTTATTTCATCATTGGGTGAACATTATAGAGTGTACTTACACAAACTTAAAAAAATATCATTTACTACACACCTAGTTTATTTTATCATCTTATGGGACCACTATTGCATATGCAGTCAGTCCATCTTTGACTGAAATGTTATTGTATAGTGCATGATGTATTTATAATTAAAATACTCAAAGTCTTTAGTTAAGAAATGTCACATTTCGTTATTGTAGAAAGCTAAATGTAAACTATCCATTAGAAAACCAATTAAATAAATTATATCATAGATTCATTTTGAAATACAATACAGAACTTAAGAAAACATTCAACCTTTGTTTTTTGGGGATTGGATTATTTCACTTGGCATGACAGACTCCAGATCCATCCATTTACCAGCAAATGTCATGAAGTCATTTTTCTTTATGGATGAGTAACACTGTATAGTGTAAATATACCACATTTTCTTTATCCCTTCATCTGTTGCAGGGCACTAGATTGACTCTACAGCTTAGCTAGCATGAATTGTGCTGCTATATACATGGATGTGGCTGTGTCACCCTAGTATTCTGATTTTAAGTCCTTTGGACATATACTGAAGAGTAAAATGGTGGTTTCATTCTTAGTTTTTTGAGGAACCTCTATACTGCTTTTCAGAGTGGTTGTACCAATTTGTAGTCCCAACAACAACATATAAGTGTACCCTTTTTCCTACATCCTCTTTAATATTTATTGCTACTTATATTCTTGATAATTACCATTCTGGAGTGAGATAAAATCTCACTGTAGTTTTAATTTGCATTTAGTTATGGAGGATGTTGAACACTTTTTCATATATTTGTTGACCAGTTGTATTTCTTGTTTTGAGAAATGTCTGTTTAGTTCCTTTACCCATTTATTGATTGGGTTATTTGAATTTTTGGTGTTAAGTTTTTTGAGTTCTTTGTATATATTGGATATTAATGCCATATACAGAGCTTAAAGAAAATAAAGTAGTTTTTTGGATTCTTTTTTTTAAAATTTATTTATTCTAATTTGTTATACGTGACAACAGAATGTATTTCAATTCATAGTACACATATAGAGCACAATTTTTCATGTCTCTGGTTGTACACAAGAGAGTCACACATTTCTGTCTTCATACATGTACTTAGGGTGATGAATCTCATCCTACCATCTTTCCTACACCCATGCCACCTCCCTTCCCCTTTCTCCCCTTTGCCCTATTCCCCCATTCCTCCCATGTCCCTGTCCCCCCCCCCCGGCCCCATTATGGTTCAGCATCCACATATCAGAGAAAGTATTCAGCCTTTGGTTTTTCGGAATTGGCTTACTTCACTTAGCATGATATTCTCCAACTCCATCCATTTACCTGAAAATGCCATGATTTTATTCTCTTTTAATGCTGAGTAATATTCCATTGTGTATATATACCACAGTTTATTTATCCATTCATCATATCCATTGAAGGGCATCTAGGTTGGTTCCACAATTTAGCTATTATAAATTGAGTGGCTATAAACATTGATGTGGCTAAATTCCGGTAGTATGCTGTTTTTAAGTCTTTTGGATATAAACTGAGAGTGGGATAGCTGAGTCAAATGGTGGTTCCATTCCAGGTTTTCCAAGGAATCTCCATACTGCTTTCCATATTGGCTGTCCCAATTTTCAGTCCCACCAATTTCCCCCACATTCTCACCAACACTTATTGTTTTTTGTGTTCTTAATAGCTGCCATTCTGACTGGAGTGAGATGAAATCTTGGAGTAGTTTTGATTTGCATTTCTCTAATTGCTAGAGATGTGGAACATTTTTTTTCATATATTTGTTGATTGATTGTATATCATCTCCTGAGAGGCATCTATTCAGTTCCCTGACCCATTTATTGATTGGGCTATTTGTTTTTTGGTGTTTAGCTTTTTGAGTACTTTATATATCCTAGAGATTAGAGCTATACCTGATGTGCATGTGGTAAAAATTTGCTCCCATTATGTAAGTTCTCTCTTCACCTCACTGATTGTTTCTTTTGCTGAGGAGAAGATTTTCAATTTGAATCCATCCCATTTATTGATTCTTGATTTTATTTCTTGTGCTATAGGAGGCTTGTTAAGGAAGTTGGAGCCTAATCCAACATGAAGAAGATTTGAACCTACTTTTTCTTTTATTAGGTGCAGGGTATCTGGTCTAATTCCTAGGTCCTTGATCCTCTTTGAGTTGAGTTTTGTATATGGTGAGAGATAGGGGCTTAATTTTATTTTGTTGCAGATGGATTTCCAGTTTTCCCAGCACCATTTGTTGAAGAGGATATCTTTTCTCCAATATATGTTTTTGAGGCCCTTGTGTAGTATGAGATAACTGTATTTATGTGAGTTTGTCTCTGTGTCCTCTATTTTGTACCATTGGTATACAAGTCTATTTTGGTGCCCATACCATGCCATTTTTGTTATTATTGCTCTGTAGTATAGTTTAAGGTGGGTTTAGTTGTGCCATTTGCTTCACTCTTCTTGCTAAGTATTCCTTTGGCTATTCTGGGTCTCCTATTTTTCCAGATTAATTTCATGATTGCTTTTTCTATTTCCATGAGGAATTTCATTGGGCTTTTGATTGTAATTGCATTAAATCTGTATAGTGCTTTTGGTGATATGATCATTTTGACAACATTAATTCTACCCATCCAAGAACAAGGGAGATCTTTGCATCTTATAAGGTCTTCTTTAATTTCTTTCTTTTTTTTTTTCTTAGCATTCCACAGTTTTCATTATAGAGGTCTTTTGCCTCTTTTGTTGATTCCCAAGTACTTTATTTATTTTTTTAGGCTATTGTAAATGGAGTAGTTTTCTTAATTTCTCTTTAGAGGATTTTTCATGATGTACAGAAATCTCTTTGATTTATGGATATTGATCTTATATCCTGCTATTTTACTGAATTCGTTTATTAGTTCTAGAAGTTCTCTGGTGGATTTTTTTTTTTTTTTGGATCCTATAGATATAGAATCATGTTGTCAGCAAATAGTGACACTTTGAGTTCTTCTTTTCCTATCCATATCCCTTTAATTTCTTTTGTATGTCTAATTGCTTTGACTAAAATTTTAAGAACTATGATAAATAGAAGTGGTGAAAGAAGGCATCCCTGTCTTATTCCAGTTTTTAGAGGGAATGCTTTCAATTTTTTCTCCATTTAGAATGATAGTGGCCTTGGAATTAACATACATAACTTTTACAATGTTGAGATATTTTCCTATTGTCCCTAGATTTTCTAGTGTTTTGAACATGAAGGGGTGCTGTATTTTGTCAAATGCATTTTCTGCATCTATTGAGATGATCATATGATTCTTATCATTGAGTCTATTGATGTGATTGATGAATTACATTTATTGATTTCCATATCTTGAAACAACCTTGCATCCCTGGGATAAACCCCAATTGATCATGGTGCATGATCTTTTTAATATGTTTTTGCATTCGATTTGCCAGAATTTTATTGAGAATTTTTGCATCTATGTTCATAAGAAATATTGTTCTGAAGTTTTCTTTCTCTGATGTATCTTTGCCTGGTTTTGGAATCAGGGTGATATTGGCTTCAGAGAATAAGTTTGGAAGTTCTCCCTCTTTTTCTGTTTCATGGAATAATTTGGGGAGTATTGGTATTAGTTCTTCTTTAAAGGTCTTGTAGAACTCAGCTGTGTATCCATCTGTTCTGGGGTTTACTTGGTTGATAGGCTTCTGATGGCATCTTCTGTCTTGTTGCTTGAAATTGATCTTTTAAATTTGTGTATATCATCCTGATTCAATTTGGGAAAATCATATGACTCTAGAAATCTGTTGATGCCTTCGATACTTTCTATTTTATTGGAGTACAAATTTTCAAAAAATTTCTAATTATCTTTTATATTTCTGTAGTTTCTGTTATGATATTTCCCTTTTCATCACAGATGTTAGTAATTTGAGTTTTCTCTCTCCTTCTCTTCATTAGCATGGCTAAGGGGTTGTCAATTTTATGTATTTTTTCAAAGAACCGACATTTTGTTTTGTCAATATTTTCAACTGTTTCTTTTGTTTCAATTTCATTGATTTCAGTTCTGATTTTAATTTTTCCTGTATTCTATTGCTTTTGGTATTAATTTGTTCTTCTTTTTCTAAGATTTTGAGATGTAATGTTAGGCCATTTATTTGTTGATTTTTTTCTTCTTTTAAGAAATGAACTCTGTACAATGAACTTTCCTCTTAGTACTGCCTTCACAGTGTTCCAGAGATTTTGATATGTTGTATCAGTGTTCTCATTTACCTCTAAGAATTTTTTAATCTCTTTAATATCTTTTGAAACCCACTGTTTATTCAATAGCATATTATTTAATCTCCAGGTGTTGGAGTAGCTTCTATTTTTTATTTTATCATTGATTTATGATCTGATAGAATGCAGGGTACTATTTCTACTTTTTTGTATTTGCTAAGAGTTGCTTTGTGGCATAATATATGCTCTATTTTAGAGAAGGATCCATGTGCTTCTGAGAAGAAAGTGTATTCACTTGTTGATGGATGAGATATTTTATATATATCTGTTAAGTCTAAGTTGTTGATTGTATTATTGAGTTCTATAGTTTCTTTGTTTAGCTTTTGTTTGGAAGATATATCCAGTGGTGAAAGAGGTGTGTTAAAGTCATCCAGAATTATTTCTGTTGTGGTCTGTTTGACCCTGGAACTTGAGAACAGTTTTGTTTTTTTTTTTTTTTATGAATGTAGATGCTCCATTGTTTGGGGTATATATATTTATAATTGTTATGTCTGTTGATTTATGGTTCCCTTAAGCAGTATGTAATATCTTTCTTTATCTCTGTTGCTTAACTTTGGCTTGAAGTCTACTTTATTTGATATGAGGATGGAAACCCCTGCTTGCTTCCATTGTCCATGTGAGAGGTATGTTTTTTCCCAACCTTTCACCTTCAGTCTGTGGATGTCTTTTCCTAAGAAATGAGTTTCTTGAAGGCAGCATATTGTTTGTATATTTTTTAAATCCAATCTAACAGTCTATTTCTTTTGATTGATGACTTTAGGCCATTAACATTCAGGGATATTATTGAGATATGATTTGTATTCCTGGTCATTTTTCTTTATTTTTTGTATTAACTTGATTTGGTTTCTCCTTTGATTGTTTTTCCTTTAGTGTAATACCTCCCATTGCTGATTTTCTTTCTTTCTTTTTTTTTTTTCATTTCCTCCTCATGGAATATTTTTCTGAGGATGTTCTATAGGCAGGTTTTATAGTTGTAAATTCTTTTAAATTTTGTTTACATGAAAAGTTTTATTTCATTATCAAATCTAAAGCTTAATTTTGCTGGATATAAGATTCTTGTTTGGCATCCATTTTCTTTCAGAACTTAGAATATGTTGTTCCAGGATCTTTTAGCTTTCAGTGTCTGGGTTGAAAAATCTGCAGATATCCTAATTGTTTTCCCCCTATATGTAATCTGATTCCTTTATCTTGTGTTTTTTAAAATTCTCTTCTTATTCTGTATGCTAGGCATTTCATTATAATATGCCTTGATGTGAATCTGTTATGATTTTGTACACTTGGTGTCCTATAAGTCTCTTTTATTTGATTTTCCAATTCATTCTTCATGTTTGGAAAGTTTTCTGATATTATTTCATTGAATAGATTGTTCATTCCTTTGGTTTGTACTTCTATGCCTTCCTCTATCCCAATGATTCTTAAATTTTGTCTTTTTATGTTATCCCATAATTCCTGAATATTCTGCTCATGGTTTCTTACATTTTTACTGTGCTGTCAACTTTATTTTCAAGATTATATATATTTTGTCTTCATTGTCTGAGGTTCTGTCTTCCAAGTCATCTAATCTGTTGGTGATGCTATTGAATTTTTAATTTGGTTTATTGTTTTCTTTATTTCCGAGGATTTTTTTCATAACATCTTTCTCCTTATTGAAGTAATCTCTTGCTTCCTGTATTTGCTTATGTAGCTCTTTATCAAAAATGATCTTTTGGTGCCTATATTTGCTCTTTTATATCATCCATTAATTCACAGAACATTTTAATTATGTACATCCTGAACTCCTTCTCTGTAATTTCATATGCTTTGCTGGCCATAGATTCTAATAATGTAGTATCTTGGTTTGTTTGGGGCACTTTCTTCCCTTGTTTTTTCATGTTGTTTGTGTGTCTTCCCTTCTAGCACTGTGGATCCAAGGCATTACAGTTTTTATCCTATAGGCTTATAGTGTCCCTGCAGGAATCCAATACCTTTCCTTTAGGGGGAAAATAATATTAACAGATCCCAATACAAACAATATACAGCCTTAAAACAATAACTACTATTAGAACATTTGAAGTTTTGTCACAATATACAGAAATGGTGAGTTCAATTATTATTTACAATATAAACTGAAGGTTTGCAAAAGGGTCTACAGTTTCTGATGGTGGACCAAGAGAGAACTGGAGTGGGGTGTAGGATGAGATGTTAAGGAGGTAGGAGGTGAGAATATAGAGTTATTAGGTCTTAGGAAGCATTGAAGAGGAATTAAAAGAAGTTGGCTAGTAGCAGGAGAAAAGAGAGAAAGTGATTTTGGGGTGACAAGTAAGCAAGAAGACAATAGAGAGAGTACAAAAAACATAAAAATAAAGAAAAATATAAAATGTAAAAATATAAGATAAAGAAATATACAACACAACTGTAATATGCTATTCAGTCATCCCAGTCCTCAGTAGCCTAATTCATGAAAAGTATTTGTTTTCATAAATGTTAGGGGTGTGAGGGCAGGAGAAGAAAGAGAGAGTGAAAAGGGGGGAAAAAGAGAAAAGGTAAAAACAAATCTTGAAGGAAAATACAAGATTTTTTTGTTATTTTTGTTGTTGTTGTTGGAGTTCAGTATTTGTCCAGCTTCCCTTCTCATCCAATAGGTGGGGTTAACTGTTGTTTGCTGGTACCTCCACCCTCAGGATAGTGAAGATTATTAGAGTGGGAGGGTTGGCCTTGAGGGCAGAGCTCCTGGAGGTGGGATACAGCACTAGCTGGTCCCCGATGGGATACTGTACCCCAAGGATCTCCTTTGGGTCCTGCTCATGTGATGTGGGTGCCTGGTCTTATATCCTTATGTCACCTACAAACCTCACAGTTCTTGGTCTCTAATTTAGTCTCTAAACTGTATCTCGCTTACACCCTCCCTTTCTACTTCCCAATAAGGAACTTCTCTCTCAGGAGGTCTTATGGGCTGCATTCTGGGGTCTGTGCACCTGTTGTGAAGAGCTGTTTTGTATTGGGAAGTTCAGGGCCAACCTTTTCGAGCTATGGACCAGGTACCTAGCCACAAGCACTGTGCTGGGTTAGTGGCTGCCAGGGAGAGTGGGGAGTTTGGGACTATAGGTACCTTGATATTGCATCTACTCCCCAGCAGGTGAACCAAGCTAGGAGTTGTCCCAACTAAAGGTGGCAACAAAGGTGTCCCAAAATAGAGGTGGCTGCTTTCAGAGATGGGGTGTTGAGTCGGGTGGGCCTGGTGGTGGCATTGAGTGGCACGTTCAGAGATGCAGCTCTGCGGCATGCTGTGTTGTGGCTGGTGGCTGTCTCCAGACCCTGTCAGGTGTTCCCAGGTGCAGGTTACCACATGTAGGGAACTATGGCAGTGGTTGCATTGTCTCAAGATGGAGGCCACCTGGGGAGCCCCATGTTGGTAGATGGGGGTCCACTCAGGAGTGAAAGCCAGAGGTCCTACACATGCGCAGTGGCCGGGTGTCCTGCATGGAAGTGGCAGCCAAGATTCTTGTCTGGGTGGGTGACCAGGGGTCCTGCTTGGGTGCTGATGCTGGTAGTCCTGCTCAGTTATGGCGGGCAGAAATCCTGTATGGGAGAGGGGCCAGGAGTACTGCACTGACACTGAGGCCTGGGGACCTGTGCAGGCATGGCAGCTGGGATTTCTGCACAGGCGCAGCTGTCAGGGGTTTTCTAATAACTCACAGAGAAACAGTATTCCCACTACTTGAATCCCACGTCCCGGTGAGACACAGAATGTAGCCTCCCTCTAGCCCGCCATCTTGGATCCCTTAAAATAGGCTTTAAAAAAATTTTCTATGAAAATTATTCATAGAAAAATATTTTGGGAAAGGAAAAACATTTAGGATTAAGTTGAAGGTGCAACATACCTTTTAAAATCATGTGCTTCTTTTTGTTTGAATGCTATTCAGAATACATATTCAGAGATTATTGTGGCATTTGTGTGTGTGTGTGTGTGTGTGTGTGTGTGTGCAAGATGTGACAAAAGAGAAAGGGAACTCAGGAAGAGTATGTTGCTTGGTAAAAAGTTCTTCAGATTTTTTTAAATTATATTTTTCATATTTTAGGATCAAGTAATTCTAGTTTTGATTCCTGGCTTAAATACTAGCTGTTGCTAGTGAGTAAGTTATATAAATCCTTTGAAAAGTGTATGTCATTATGTGCTCTTGCAAGGTGGGGCAGCTGAGATTATAGGTAGTATCACCAGAGCATTCTTGTACCATTGCCTGGTACATAGAAGCACTCAAGTAATGACTGCTATTACTTTCAACATGTGAAAAACTGGAATAAAATCTTTGTGATATATAATACTTCTCATTAAGTCAGGTAAAAGTGGAAGGAAGAGAGGAAACTTGATGGGAAAAATATATACAGGGTTTTATTTTATTTTGGTATTGGGGATTGAACTCAGGAGCACCCAACCACTCAGCCACATCCCCAGCCCTATTTTGTATTTTATTTAGAAACAGAGTCTCACTGACTTGCTCAGTACCTCACCGTACCCAGGCTGGCTTTGAACTTGTGATCCTTCTGCCTCTGCCTCCCAAGTCGTTGGGATTACAGGCCTGAGCCATATCATCTGGCAACAGTTTTTTAAATAAATATACTTTGTCAGTGAATTCACTGATGTTACTATTAAAACATTTCATTGTAAAAATTATGGAGGTCATAGAAGATATAATAAGACAGTTCTATTTATTATAAAGAAATCAATAACAACAACCAATATAAGAAAACCGGATTTAAAAATCTTTAAAAATCTGTAATCACATATGAAAAGAGGTTTGCTAAAAATATATAAGAAGATTTCCAAAATTAATCAGATGAGACAAAGAAGTTCACTTCTTACTGTCTAAGGAAATTATCCAACAGCAAGATTAAAAAAAAAAATTCAACAAATTTGCTTGCTCATGTTCCTAAATGGGAAAGTGGAGTATTAAGGGAAAATCAGGTTGTTGTTTTTTTTTCCCCAATTGATAGGTTTGGCACCATTCCAATCAAGTTTATCACAATTTAAGTTTTTCAGAGAAAAAGGTTGAGATGAAATTTAGGATAAGATATTTACTAGGGATTGGCATCAGAGAAAAGAAAGGGAGGTGGGGCTTAGCAAAAGGAAAAGCAGAATGGAGATGCAGAACCAACAAAGCTTCCTTGGAACCGGAGAGGAGCTACAGAGCAGATATTGCCCAATGGAGTCATTCCAAGACAGCTGAAATTAACAATTCTTTTTGTCACCACTTCACCCAGTTACCGGATGGAAGTGGCCTCAGGAAGGGCATGACCCAAGGGGTCCCATGGCTAGAAGCTGTCTGTGTGCTCCCTAAAGCTCAGCAGCAAGCCCTTTCCTGATGTGGTTTGTAGTGGTGCATCTCCATGTTTACCACATTCTTGAGAAAACTTGACAAGGCGATTTTAAAGTTCAGCAAACAGATTTTTTCAAAATATTTATTTTTTAGTTGTAGTTGGAAACAATACCTTTATTTCACTTATTTTTTCTTATGTGGTGTTGAGAATCAAACCCAGGGTCTCTCACGTGCGAGGCGAGTGCTCTACCGCTGAGCCACAACCCCAGCCCAGCAAACAGACTTTTGAGAAACAAGAATACTGAGAAGGGATTTACATGATTAGGTATTAAAACACTTAAAAAAACCTCAGTAGCCCATGAGAGTGTTGTCATAGGAATAGATGGAAAACTTAATGACACCTATGTGAGAGTCAGGAACAGCTTCCTGTGCACAAAAATATTTAGCGCATGACTGCAGGGCAAGTCTTTTTATTATTTATTTTTGAAGTACTGGGAAGATTCAGGTCATGAAATTATTCACAAACCCCAGGATTCTGTCTGTTCCCTATAACCTACCATCATGTGGGTATAGCCTTGCTGATAATTAGGTTTATATAAAAAATTAAACAATAACCAAAAACTGCATAATTTTGTATTTATGAGAGCGTACATAAATGGAAGCAATTATATTGTTAATGTTAACTTCTCCTAGAATGGGGAAATAGTCCCCAGATGTTTAGGACGTACAGCAAAGCAGGAATCTGGCTGTTTACTCTGCTGTGACAAGCGTCTATGTGCACTGTCACTAGAAGCTAGAACTCCAGTTAGGAAATCAAAAATATGCATCTCTTCTGCTCTATGGATCTTTACATTTATGTATGTTTGGCTATTTAATTCATAATTATAATATGTGAAGAAAGGTAGGAATAAGAGGATTGGTGTCTTGTTAATCTATAAGTCTCCTGAAACTCTAGTGGTAAGGAAAAAAAATAGTGGGAGAAGGCTAACTGTTCAGTAGACTCTTTTAAAATTTATGTAATTATTTGGGGGAATATAACAAAAAAACATCATTATCCTTCACCCTCTACCAAATAAACTTCATATAATAAAGATAATCACAAGAAGTTAAAATGTATATACATGTTTATCTGACTCTGGTGATAGAAAAAGCCTTTATAACATGAAGCTATAGTTAGAAACCATAAAATGTGTGAAATATATGTATGTGATCATACATAGCTATGCATATATGCTAAAACAGGTAAATGTGAAAAGTCCATTGACTTAGCCTCAAAGCAGAGCTGAAGACAAAGGTTTGTGTGGAGGTAGTTTATTTAGAAATGTGATCCCAGACAGCAGGAGTAAGTCACAGAAGGTGGGAAATAGGATAGCAGAAAAAAATAATAATAAAAGGACACATTATCCAGTTGGCCACCCTGTGTCAGGTCATTCTATCCATAGAGATGTAGTGACAATATCCATTTCATTTGTTATTTTCTTTATAATGTCCACTTTAAGAAATGCATTGTTTCAGGCATGAGTTGTCAATGATTGCAATAACCAAAGGTATTGATACCTCCAGGATTGGAGGTCACACAAAGAATCCTAGTGAATTTCTTAGGGTATTTTACTGATGGGTCAGCGAAACCAGAGTGGGAAGCAAGATGTTTGGGACAAGTACTTGAGCAAATGTCTCAGGTTGCACCCCAGTGAAGTTGGGTGGTGAAATCAGCAGAGAACTGGTGCAATGGCAGCTGGGAAAAGGGGGAGGGCTGGAGGACATGAGGTTGGGCACAAGAGTTGGTTACAACAAACAGCCACTCATAAGCATAATTAAGTGGCAAATCAAATTGAAAGAATATTTTCTGTTTATGACAAACCATTAGTAGTTAATGACATCTCACAAATACATAGAATAAAGCTAACACAATTTAAGGATGAAGAGGCAAATAATAGAAAACCCTCATGATAAACATGAAAAATAGTCCCCATTTATTTAAAATTTTACAGATGATAATTTAATTATGTATTGGCAATTCAGTTAAAAATGATCATTCTCAGTTTTGGTGTGGGTAGAAAGAAACAATTGCTTTCAAGTACAGCTTAATATTATTCAATACAATATTTTTTTAAATATTTACTTTTTAGTTGTAGTTGGTCACAGTACTTTTATTTTATTTATTTATTTTTATGTGGTGCTGAGGATCAAACCTAGGGCCTCACACATGCTAGATGAGCGCTCTATTGCTGAGCCATAATCTCAGCCCTTCAATACAATATTTTTGAGAAGCAACTTGACATTATTTGCAAATGTAGTAAAAGTAGCATATACCATAATCAGGGAGTCATTCTATTTTTATTTTCAAAATCAGAAAGAAATACAGAATTATAATATAAATAATTTGCATGAGAAACACAAATATCTGATCAATAAGTAAATAAGTCACCATACACAATAATTAACAAAGAAATGAAAATTAAAATATATAGTATTTATTAAATTAATATAAATTTATTAAATTTATAAAACAATGTTTGCCAGCTACAACGTTTTTTAAAATCGACAATATAATCTAAGTACTGATAAGAGGGAGATTTAAGACCTAGCGGATAAGTGTTTACATCAAGCTCTGGAATCAAGCTGGCATCATAAAGCAAGCATCATTGGGCCCATTTTAAGGAAATAATAAAATGTAAAAATATGTATGCACAAATATCTTTGCTTCAGTATTGTTTAAATTATTCAGATAGGAGACAACCACAAAGAGTCTTTTGGAAACACAACTACAAACATCAAAGTTAAAATATGAAGTACTAAAATCATTTCAAGTCAAGTCAGAAATAATACAAATTGCCCATCATCACAGATATAGTTTCACACTGATAGATAATCTCAATCAGAAGAATACATAAAAATAGACAATAGAATAAAAATATAAATATCAAAAAAGGAGATATAAAGTTAACATTATTGGCAGATAATTTCATTGCCAATAAATACTGAGGTAATTTAAAAAACCTTATTAACTATGGTCAGCTACAAGATCAATTGTCAAAATCAAAAGATTTTCAATAAACATTTAGAATATATGATGGAAAAAAATCTTATGTTAACAGCAATCTAAAATATCAAGTATCTATGCTTAAACTTGAGAAATGTACAGTTATAAAGAAAACTATGAAACTTGACACAATGATAAAAATGAATGAAATAACAAATAACATTGACCAGAAAGATTAAAACATCAATTTCATTTAAGCATTTTCATACCAATTACTCGGTCAATTCAGTATGATATCCATAAAATTTTCAATGATGTACTGACCTGGCAACAGTGAGTTATCTCTTGGTGGACAGAATGATTTTCTTAATTTAATATATCCCTAAATATTTCTAGGTTGTCCCATTACAAAGATTTATTTTCTTTGAAAAGTCAACATTTTTAGGGGAACTTTGTGCCTTTCCAAGGTCATATAAAAATCTCCCAAAGATTTTAACTTCTCAATTAGTTCACTGACCTTTATCCTAAAACCACTGCTGAGTAACTGCTATGTTCTTTCCCACATGAAGTGTGTTTACCCTCTGGAATTGTGGTTGAATACCTATTTGCAAAATGAAGGAACTGAGCTTTCTGCCTTAACACTTTTGTATAAGTAATAATGGTTACTTTGTAGCACAACAATCAAAAAAGAAGTGCTATGCAAGAAGAAATCATTTCTTCATTCATTCATTCATTCATTCATTCATTCATCCATCCATCAATTTAGTCAAGAAATAGCACCAACTAAGTTCTAGATACTTCCCAGTCAAATGAGAGCCAACAGGGACAGAAACCAAAGCTCTTCTTCTCCAGGAGCTTTCTTTCTGGAAGGAAGGGAGAAAAAGTCAGCAAAATATAATAGTGATCAGTACCATTTTGGGGTGGGGGGAGGGTACTGGGGATTGAACTCAGGGGCACTCCACCACTGAGCCACATCTCCAGGCCTTTTTTGTATTTTATTTAGAGACAGGGTCTCACTGAGTTGCTTAGCATCTCACCATTGCTGAGGCTGGCTTTGAACTTGCAATCCTCTTGACCCAGCCTCCCAAGCCACTGGGATTACAGGCATGTGCCACCGCACCAGGCTGATCTGTACTATTTTAATTTAAAATAACTAGTGAAAACCTTTTCTACAGATATCTGAGGGAGAAATATTGCCGGAAGAGGGACATGGCTAGTGCAAAGCCCCTCAGAAAGTAGTAAAGAGAGAGAGAGAGAGAGAGAGAGAGAGAGAGAGAGAGAGAGAGAGAGAGAGCGCATATCGGGACAAACACGTAACAAGGGACCACTTTACCAGTCTCAATATCTTGATAAATTGACAAAAAGCCACTGGGAAGAGAGGAGGGTGTTATGGGCAAGGGAGCTATTCCCATCCGTGGAAGCAGATGTCTGTCTAAAAAGATGAGGGTGTCTTGGGCGAGATAATAGTGGAAATGGTGAGAAGTGATCAGACCCTGATTATAATTTGAGGGAATCTCTGATAATATTTGTTGGTAGACATAAAACATAGAAAGCTATTGAGGAGTTTTGACCAAATCAACTGGATATGATATTCAATTCATAAGAATGGGAGATATGAAGAAATTCCACAAATGTTTTTGCATTAATTTGAGAAAAGACCAGATTAGAACAAGGAACTGATGCAACAATGTTAGAATGTTAAGATGAATAAGATAATAATTTGTCTCTTTTTTTTTTTGAAGACACAGAATGCTATTGAAATGTCCTATGTCCTCCCTGTCCCTTTCATTTTCAATTGGGATCTGTGATTCAAGCAGCAAGTGTTGCTTATGATCATCTCCACCACTTCCCCCTCCCTTTTCTCTTCTCTCTCTCTGGCCTCCATTCCTCCCTGCCATTTCCTCCCCTTCTCTCTGCTTTACCCTCTCTTTATTTTTTCTTTCTTTGTGGTAATCCTGATCCACAGAAGGGATGGCCCACCTCCCTAGCTTTTTGCCCAGTTCTGTTTTCAGGTCCAGACACTCTCCTCAGTCCTCCATAAATTTGATTTGAGTTGTGATTATTCCATGCTAAATATTTTTAATTTAGGACTAGGTGCGGTGGTACATGCCTGTAATCCCAACTGCTTGGGAGGCGGAGGCAGGAGGATTGAGAGTTCAAAGTCAGCCTCAGCAAAAGTAAGGTGCTAAGCAACTCAGTGAGACCCTGTCTCTAAATGAAATATAAAATAGGGCTGGAGATGTGGTTCAGTGGTGCCCCTGAGTTCAATTCCCGGTACCCAAAAAATAAATTTAAAAAAAATGTTGAATTTAATTTCCTTCTACAACCTGGTGTTATCTATATAAGACCCCACACTGGTCTTATAACATTGGTGGTGTTAATTTTTGTTTAAAGTTCTTCTAGGGATCCCATTGTCTTTACAATAAATTTCAAGTGTCTTCAGAAGACAAGAAATGGTTATTCAAAATATTGGTGTGCTTATCTTTCCTACTTCTTCTCTAGCTACTCCCTGGAAAGCATTTAAAAACAAGCAATGCATTTCTAGTTTCTAAAATTTGTCATAACTTCTTTCCCTGCCAGACTTGGGTGCACATACTATTTCTTCTGTCTTGAATATCCAATTCACTTGCTTTTATCATTTGCCTGTTATATTCTTAATGCTCTACTCAGCATTCAATTCTATGGGAAATTTTTGGGGCCTCTATCAGTAGCTTTGAGTCCTACTTCTCTGCTCTTCCTTCACTCCACCCTTGTTTAAAACCTTTTATTGTAATTACCTGTTTAAATGACTGCCTCCACCTTATGCTGTGAATTTAGGGAAAGCAGCTTTGTTCTACAACTGCAGGCAAGTCAGTCTCCAGGACATAATAAGCACTCTGTGTATGTTAGTTAAAATGGTGAATAAATGAAGGGAAACAAAGAAAGTGTATTATAAATCCCACAGGGAAAAAATGTATTCTTTTGTTACTGATAAGGAAAAATCAGTTTTAGATTGAACATGAGGAGGTTAGACAGTGCAGATGAGGATTTAAGATGTGAATTCTTGAAAGGCTGTAGGCCTTGTTTTGAATCATATGATGATTTCATTGGATCAAAGAGTGGTTTGGCAAGCAGTTGTTAAGGAACCCTGAAACTGTGCCAACATTTCTGAGCTGATCTGCTCAAGAGTGAATAAATTTTAAGGAACTGTAATTATCATGTGCATTAGCCACCTTTATAATTGGAAAGGCAAAATAGCACAGAAACAGTGCTATAAATGACAACATTTATGTGCTTAAGGGTTGTCTTTAAAGGCTCAATCTTATAAAGATTTGATCTGCAGGGATACAAGCCTTTCAAGTGCTTCAGCCTGGGACTTGTAAGGTATTTGGAGACAGAGTCACCATAGGGTGTGGCTGTGCACAGTTGTATTTTGTTTTGCTTGACTTCTAAAGCTAGCCAGATTCCTGGGACTACCAAGTATGGCAACAAAACTAGCAGAACATTTAGATGGTCACTAAACAGCTTGCAATGTCCTGGCAGGAGGGGACTTTCTCAGTATGTTTCAAGATCCTCTTTGGCTGTTTCTCAGAGAAGCCTGACCTCCCCAAATGCTGGCAGCCGACATCCCCCAACTGCATTATAAACATGGTGCAGATTTAGGCCTGAAGACAATATCTCAACTACTAGTTGAAATGATAAAATTCAAAATCAAGACATTTTAAGGATCTGCTTTGCTTTGTCTTTTCTTGTTGAGAGCAATTTTAATCAATGCCTTTTAATCGGAGAATAATGATTAATTTTTTTCCTCGAGCTTTTTATTTGACTTAGTCTTTTACCAATTTTAAACAAGTCTAAACTTTCAAAAAAGATTTCAAAAATGCCAACTAAGGGTATAAGCAATGGCAAATAAAAAAGTAATGGTCATAATGCATGCAGTGCTTTTCTATAAAGTATTATTTTTTCTCTTCAAAACCAACTATACTTTGCTGTTTTGTTACTATTGCTCTGTAGTATAATTTAAGGTCTGGTATAGTGATGCCACCTGCATAGATGAACCCTAGATAGGGCACAAGGGTTGGAGGGGAAGAGAGGGGGCATGGGGTTATTAATGATTGTGGAATGTGAGGATCATTATTATTCAAAGTACAGGTATGAAGACACAAAGGGTGTGAATATACTATGTATACAACCAGAGATATGAAAAAGTGTGCTCTATATGTGTAATAAGAATTGTAATGCATTACATATGCTGTCATATATATATTAAAAATTCTTTTAAAAATGAACTATAAAGTCTTATTTCTTCATATGTACTTCAGATTATGCTTGATGTAGGTACAAAATCAAACTATCATAATAAATTCTTAACAATCCGAGACTCTAGTGAAGGTATGGTTTATTTTTGTTGGAATTAAAAAATTTTTTTAATTGTTGATGGAGCTTTATTATGTATTTATTTATACATGGTTCTGAGAATCAAACCCAATGCCTCACACATGCTAGTCAAGTTCTCTACAACTGAGCCACAGCCCCAGGCCCAGAACGGTTTTTTAAAATGGAGGAATGGACACCATAGAATTCCATAAGTAAGTGTTATTATAAAAGAAAACTATTTAAAATGGGCATTTTGGGGCTGGTATTGTAGCTCAGTGGTAAAGTGCTCACCTCGAATGTGGAAGGCACTGGGTTCAATCTTAGCACCACATAAACATAAAATAAAGGTATTGTGTCCATTTACAACTAAAAAAATTAGAAAACTAAAAATAAAATGGGCATTTTTTACTTAATCAATGTAAATAAATTATCCTCTATGGATAAAATGGTTCCAAAATTAAAATCTGATTTCAAGCATCTGAAGATGTATAAAATATCTTGGTGTTTTGAAATTGGAAATGATTATGAAGATGGTATGAATTGCTTTGGTGTGAGAAAAATTGCATTTCTTTATATTTTCAAATCAATGTAATTTAGAAACAAGGCCTTTATTTTTCTCTTTCCTCCTTCTCTGGTCCCTGACCAAGGACTTTGTAAAGTGGAAACCAAGTAGAACCAAGTCACTGTGTATATCCTTCCAGGCACAGGTCATCAGTGATCATTCCCCCGTAAGGTACTGCCAAGCTGACCAGGCCCAGACTGCACCATACCTTCAAGTGTAGAGTCTCTGGAATTACATATCCTCGTGTGCCCTTGGAATCTTTGATATATATTTCTATCCCTTTTGAAGCCTAAATAACCTCCTGTTTGGGCCATTATCATGGAGTAGGGTTTAGTGCCTGGTCTTTCACGAAGTACAAAGAACAAACCCCACCTTCCCTTCCCCAACTACCTGTATGAAGGGAAGAAAAGAAGAAGAAAGAGGAGGAGGAGAAGGAGGAGGAGGAGGAGGAGAGGAGGAGGAGGAGGAGGAGGAGGAGAGGAGGAGGAGGAGGAGAGGAGGAGGAGGAGAAGTAAAACAGGGAACATACTAGTTGAAAGCATGTATCTTGCCACATTTATAAATGAGAAAATTTGAAAATTTTCTAAATATCCATCAATAGAGAACTGAATCAATAGATTATGGCCACTCCATACAATGAAGTGGTTAAAATGAATGAAGTAAATCTGTGTGTTATGATATGAGAAAATGTACAAATTAGATCATTAAGTGCAAAACATACTGAGAGACATCATATGGATAGCATGATCCAATCTTTATGAAAGAAATTTAAAATTTTGTATGTGTAAGTACATACAAATACATATACCTACCTTATAAATGAAGAAAATGTTGGAAAAACATCATAGAAATTCTTAACTGTGATTATCTCTGGAGAATGAATTAGGAAAGGGATAGAAAAAGGATAGATTTTATTCATCCCTCTATTTAAAAAGTTATTTAAAGTTTTACAGCAAACATATGCTATTTTTAATAATGTTCATTACACCCATTTTTAAAAAGGTCTAAATGTGTGTGAATATTTCCATAATGTAATCATTTTTACATTTGTTCAATAATTTTTAAAATAAGGTTAATTTTGAATAATCATGTTAATTTTCTTGTTATTGTTAGGGGAGCAGTAAAAAAAGATACTTGTTCAGAGAATTTTAATATTTAAAGAAGTATTCCCTTTCAAGCTTTATAAATTAAGTAACTATTCTATGTTAAAAACTTCATTATTTTTTCATGTATTTTAATGCATTATTTTAAATTATTTTATTGATCTTAAATGTGTTTGCCTTATGTTAGGGCTGGAAAAGTAAAAGTAAATCACATAATTTTATTGAGATTAAAAATAAGTGTTGTGATATTATTTTAAATTATAGAACAGAATTTTCACAGATCCATATCCCATATGTTTAGAAAAATCTACTTTTGTGCAATTGTCCTTATTTTTCTTTCATATTATTTGATGAAATCTGTATGTACAAGAAAGGCTTCAAGGAACAGAAATCTGAATTATGAAAAGATCACAGGAAGGCAAGGTGTTCCAGGGAGGAGGAATAAGATATGCAAAAGCATGAAAGCATTAAATAAAGTGGTAGGTATGAGAAACTACTACTGAAGCATAAAATACAGCTTAGGGAGTGGCAAGAAATGGGGTAGCTGGCTCATGAAGATGTTTGTTTATTGTGTAAGTAAAGGGAAAAGCCTATTTTTAAATGAGATGTTCAGATATGCATTTGTAAATCTCATTGTGGAGAGTACATTTTAGAGTGATAAGAACAGAAGGCAAGAGATGAGTTAAGATGCTATAATAGCAGTTTGGGCAAATGATGATGAAAACTCAAAGTAAGCCAGTAGCTGTATGGGCAATAAAATAGATTTGAGAGATACTTGTTATTTATGGTTTCACATAAAACACAAGGCATACATTTTATAAGCCTGCCCAAATACATCTATGCAATAGCTCCTGTTACTTGGGAATTTCTAAAGCCAGGAAGTAAAATTAAAAAGTTCAGGAATATTATTAGGTGACTGTTGCTATACAAATAAAAGTCTTAAGACAAGTGTGATTAGACAATAGATTTCTAAACCAAGGTCTATCATAATAATGCGTAGGAGAGCGTCCTAGTGAAACTGCTTCAGTATCTGGAAAGATTTCTTGAGTTCTGTTTTCAGTTGTCTCTTAGACACCTTCTCTTGTATTTAAATCAGCATGCTAACTTCATCCTGAGTCAGCCTACACTCAAAATTGTCCTTTCCAAACCCTGATTTTCTGGACACCACAGTTTCTCAGTTGTCCAGTTTTATTTTATTAATTTAACTATTTACTTTTTTTCTCCATTTTTTTATTGGCGCAACATAGTTGTACATAATGGTAGGATTTGTTGTTATATATAAGTACATGCACACAATACAACAAATTAATTTGGCCAATAACACTTCCTAGCACTTCCCCACCTTCTTCTCTTCCTCCTACTCCTTTGTCACTTTTCTCTTTGCTACTGATCTCCCTTTGTTTTTCATGAGAACCCTTTGTCTTCCCCCTTCCTTTCTTTTCCTTTTCCTCTCTAGTTTCCATACATGCAAGAAAACATAAGACCTTTGACCTTCTGAGTTTGGCTTATTTCACTTAATATAATATTCTCAAGTTTTATTTGTTTTCCTGCAAATGACACGATTTCATCTTTCTTTATGGCTGAATAAAATCCCATTTTGTAAATATACCACATTTTCTCTATCCATTCATCCACTGATGAACACCTAAGCTGGTTCCATAGTTTGGTTATTGTGAGTCGTGCTGCTATAAATGTGGGCATGCATGTGTCACTATAGTGCAATGACTTCAATTCTTGATGATAAATGCCGAGGAGTGGTATAGCTGGGTCATATGGTAGTCCCATTCCTACTCTTTCTAGAAGCTTCCATACTGATGTCCCTAGTGATTGTACTAATTTACAGTTCCACCAACAGTGTAAAAGTGTTCCTTTATCTCCACATCCTTTTCCAACATTTATTATTGTTTGTATTCTTGATGTCAGTCATCCAGGTTTATATCTTCATTTTCATCTTTGACTTCCCCTCTAATTGCATGCCAATCTAGCCCCACAATATCTCTTATCTCCACATTACCCTTTCCTCCTGCCTTCAGGCTCACCTCTTATTCTTTTTCACCAGGGCTCTCTCAATAATGTTCCTTCTTTTTATGTTCTAGTATCACCACAGCTAAGCCATCTTACACAGTGCAGCTGGATTCAGTGTCCTGAACCATAGTGTTGATTTTGTACTTGTTTCAAATTTGTCAAGCCTAATGGAAATTTCAATTAATAAAATCATTTTGGAAAACCCTTTGGTATTATCTACTAAAGTTGAATATATATATATATATATATATATATATATATACCCCATGTCTCATTCATTTCATAACTAGATATATATCCAAAAATGCATACCTATATGCCTCAAGAGATAGGTACAGGAGTGCTTATAGCAACATTGTTTATAATAACCAAAACCTGGAATTATCCCAATCTAGTAGACTGGATCAATCAATTGTAGGGTGTTCCTATAAGCTGCTATCAAATAACAATTTGAAAATGTCGGTTTTTATTTCTTTATTTTTAAGAGCTTTATGATTATATGCAGTGGGTTTGTCCTGACAAACTCATACATGCATAGAAATTGTTCTCTGTTCATGATTTTCCCCCTTTTCCCTCTAGTCCTCCCTCACTTCCTTTAGTCTGCTAGACTTCCTTTTGCTCACCTATTAATTTGTATATGATTGGTTCTTTATGATGTCTTATCTTTCCTTTCCCCTCTCCTTTATTTTACTCTAGCTTCTGCATAGGAGAGAAAACATTCTACCTTTGAGATCCTGAGTTTGGCCTGTTTCACCTAGCATGATATTTTCTATTTCCATCCATTTACCAGCAAATTCCATAATTTAATTGTTTTTAATGGGTGAATAGAACTCCATTATATAAATAAAGCACAATGTCTCAATCCATTCATCTGTTGATGGGAATTTGGGTTTATTCCACAATTTAGTTATTGTGAATTGTGCTGCTATAAACATTGATGTAGCTGTGTCATTATAGTATGCCAGTTTTAGATCTTTTGGGGAAATACCTATGAGTTGGATAGCTGGGTCATATGGTGGTTCCATCCCTAGTTTTTTGAGGAATCTCCAAACTGCTTTCCAGAGTTTACAGTCCCACCAACAATGTACAAGTGTTCCTTCCTCCCCACATTCTTGCCAGCATTTATTATTGTTTGGATTCTTGATCATTGCCATTGATCATTGCCATTCTGACTGGAGTGAGATGAAATCTTAATGTAGTTTTGAATTTCATTTCCCTGATTGCTAGAGATGTTGAACATTGTTTCATGTATTTATTGCCTTTTTGTGTTTCTTCTATTGAGAAGTTTCTGTTTTGTTCTTTTGCCCATTTATTGTTTGGGTTATTGTGTGTGTGTGTGTGTGTGTGTGTGTGTGTTAAGTTTTTTGAGTTCTTTGTATATTCTAAATATTAATCTTCTATCTGAGGAGTAGCTGGCCAAGACTTTCTCTCATTCTGTAGGCTCTCTCCTCATGCTTTTAATCACTTTCTTAGCTGTGCAGAAGCTTTTTAGTTTAATGGCATCCCACTTATTGGTTTTACTTCTTATGTTTTGGGGATCTTGTTAAGGAAGTCTGTGCCAGCACCTATATAATGGAGTGTTGGCCCTATGTTTTAAAAGTCACCTTTTTAAAACAAGCAAAACTGATAAATGGTGTCAGAAATTAGTAGAGTGCCTTATGTTAGGGAAAAGGAAGGAGTTATTAGGAAAGCACAAGAGGGAAACTTCTGTAAATTTCATATCACTTGACTTGGGTGGAAATTACATGGTGTTTTCACTTAGTGAAAATAAAAACACATACATATACATATATAAATCCTTTGATAGTTCCCTATTGCCTATAAAATAATATAAAAACTTGTAAACTTTCAGGGAAGGATTAATCAATGATCTGCTCTAATCAAATTTTCCAATCAATATAGTAAAGCTTCTTTCCTCCCCTTTCATTTTCCCTTCAACCCCGCTATGCTCTTTCTGTGGGACCCCTACCCTACACATTCCACCTGAATATAACTTGGAAGAGAATTATTTCATTAAACTATATCAGAACTAAAATTAGAAAATTTAATAACAACTTTATTTCCCAAGAAAAACTATGGCATTGTTAGGTTAAATTCTCTACGAAAATCTTTTTTTTTTTTTTTTAACATATCAGGGAACTTCGAACTCAAGGCTCTGCTTGTAACATGGGATCAGAACTGACTTAAGGTTTGCCATGAAGCTTGCTGGTACTTGAATAAAATACTCCTCAGGAAAGACTGAAGCAACCCTGCCAGGTCTGGAAGCTTGATTCTATGGGATGCCTCTAAGGCTGGTGGACAACAATAAAAACCACAGTGATGAAATTATTTGGCCTAAATCTGGGTAAGTATTGATGTCTGTGCAAATCAGGTATAACTGCCAAAATTTCTAGTTAGGAATAATTCCACTGTAGGTTGCAATTATTATGGCTGTAAGTGCCCATTTCTGTGGAACAAAGCATTACTCAGTGAACAGGGAAGACACAGTATCCAGTCCTGCGAGAGAAATAAAAGTAGCAGAAGGAAATGGGGTTCAAGTGTTGGCCAAGTGGGCCAAGCTAAAGGGCAGTTCTTGCATCTGACTACAAAGTGGAAGAATGGGGAGCAAAGGACCAGTTAAACTCACGGGACAACTGTCATGACACAGCAGGGCACAGTTCTGAAGGCACCCTAAAACAATGCATCTATAACGTCAGCATGCTTAAGAACTATTTGGAAAGCTTTTTAAAATACAGGTTTAGGGCTCTACCTTAAGGTATCTGACTCAGTTGAAATATTGTGTTTAGAATAACCATCGGGATCAAAACTAGTTTCAGTCCCAATCTACCACTGAGGGCATGATATTGAATATGCTCCTAGCCTTGTTCAAATTTAGTTTAGGGTCTTTATGGGCTGCACAAGATGGGGACATCAATTCCTATTGCACAAGATAGCAAGTGGTTGTAAAAACGAAGTAAGTGGTTGTAAAAACAGTTAGTACCATCCCTAGTTTGTAGACTCAGATGAAAATTTTGTCCCCCACTTCCTAGAGCTTGCATGTGAGGTTTCAGGATGGGGGAGGTATTGTTAGCATCTAATAGGTAGAACAGATGCTGCTGTTGAACATCCTACAATGCACAAGACCCTACTCTCCCCCCCCATATACACACCCAAATAAACAATTATCCAAGCAAGATGTCAATATTGCAGAGATTGAGAAGCTCTATTTAGCAATCTACTCATTTGATTTGGAATTTTCATTTGTGTTTAATATCAGGTTGTACAGTTCATTGTTAGTAGAGTTATCTAAATGAAAGTTAGCCATATTGAATCAGCTTAAAATAGAAGAAATGTGTTCTAAAAATAAAATCAAAAGGCAGATAACTAGTAAAGGAGATGGGGAAGAAGAAAGAAATTGTTCAGGAGTACTAAGTCAAGGGGATTTTCATTAGTAGACTTCTAAACAGAACCTTTTGTGAAAGGGGTGATGAGGGCAGGTGCCATGTCATATGTCACTTTGTGGTCCTGGACTGCACTGTCTTTGAAAATATTGGGCTGAATACATGTTAATATAACATGAATAGAAGTGGTTAGTCCATCCTCTCTTTAGGATTTTTATGGATGAAGATGTTATAATAGTTTGTCAGGTTTTTATCTAAAACTTGTGTTGGTTAATCACTTTTCCAGTTAACAAGTTCTATTCTATTAAAAAGAACACTCTGAAAATAGTTAAAACCATAAAATCCCAGATATATTTATCCTTACATCCAATAAATGTTTTTTTTTACTTATATTTAGTCTGACTTTTCCATTGTTAAGATCAAAAACAATTGTCAGGCTTTTTTTTTTTTTTTTTTTAACTAAGTAACATTTACCTCTCATTTTGTCAGGCTAAACAATCTACTTTTTTCTTAACTTTTTTCCCAATTGAAATAGGATAGTTGTATTTATTTGAGACTTCTCTCATCTTTCCAAAGTCATACTTTCATTTTAAGACTATGGGGCAGGGGCTGGGATTGTGGCTCAGTGGTAGAGCACTCACCTAGCATGTGCGAGGCCCCAGGTTTGATCCTCAGCACCACATAAAACTAAAAAAAATAAAGATATTATGTCCAACTAAAACTAAAAAATAAATTTAAAAAAAAGACTATGGGGCAGGAGATGTAGCTCAGTGGTAGAGTGCTTGTCTAGCATGTTGGAGACATGGGCCCCCACCCCACACAAAACACCGAAACAAAAGCAAATATAATTTAAAGACTATAGAGAGATACAGTATTTTTTTAGATTTATATTTAATGGAATTTTCCACTTTTTTGGTAGTTTTTTTGCTATTCACTTATTTTTTGTTGCTCCATGAGGTAGGGACATTTGGTCATGTTTTATAGATTAAGAAACTGACTTAGAGAGTTTAGGAAATATATCCAACTTCAGATAGATTAAAAGGGGCAGAAATAAGCTTCAAGTTCAAGAGAATATTCTGTTTTACGGAATAAAGTGTGACCCAATTCTAGGATTGAAAGAAAAATAAAGACCTTAAGGGGAAAAAAAAAAGATTTAAATTCAGATTTTCTCTTTCCAGTTCCAGGAGTCATATGATTAAAGAATACTATTTAGAGCATGAAAATTGTATCTAAGTTTTTTGCCTATTTGACCAATACTAGGAGTTTAATTCCATTATTTGATTATCAATAGTGAGCAGCACCACATTAATGACAGAGCTCTAAACTGAAAAATAGGTATCAAAATTAAGAGTTAAAGTTGCATAGTCACCATGTTTGTTTCACACTGGATATTCTCAAGGCCATAGCAAGATTCACAAAACAGGGATCCAAGATCGTGGGCCAGAGGAAGGCAGCATTCAGTGTCCGACGGTGACCCAGGTCTCCATGACTAGTAGGAATACTGCTTTGCTGAGAATGATAGAGGACTCCCCATGGCTGCTCCTTGAGCAGGAATCACTGCTGCCATGCCGTGCAGGGTCTGAGGCCTGAGTATTAGTACAGGACTCCTGACTGCTCGCCCACACAGGTCTCACAGGTGCCTCAGTGGAACCACTGGCATCAGCACCAGCAGAGAATTACTAGCTGCTCCCATACACAACACTTAGTCACTACCCATGCGCAGAAACTCCAGCCCCACTCCCATGTGGACCCCCATCTACCAATGTGGGGCTCCCTTGGTTGCCACCATCTTTGGACTCCGCAGCTACTGCCATAGTTCCCTAGTTATGGTAGCCTGCCTGCACCTGGGGACATCACATGCTCTGAAGAAAGCCAACAGCTGAAACACTGCATGCCAAAGACCTCATCTCTGAATGCATAGCATATCACCATTGTCCAGCTCCCCCCACCTAACCCGACACCCCATCACTGAAAGCAGCTGCCTCCATCTTGGGTCACCTCTATCACCATCTTTAGTTGAGGCAACTACCAGTTTGGAACACTGGATAGCCAGGTACCCATGGTTTTCTAATTCCTCCCCAATCCTCAGCAGCCCTAACTCAGCAGAGTGACTGCCCAATATAAAACAGCCCTCCACAACAGGTGCGCAGCCACCAGACTACAACACACAAGACCTCCGAGAGAAAGGTTCCTAATTAGGAAGTAGAAAGGGAGAGGGTGAGGGAGATACAGTTTAGAGACAAATTTAGAGGGCAGGAACTGTGAGGTCTACAGGTGAGATGAGGAGATAAAACCCAGTGCCCACATCACTGGAGGAGACCCCAAAGGAGATCCTTGAGGTGCAGTCTCCAACTGAACCTGCAGGTGCCACACCCCACATCTAGGTGCCCTGCACCCAAGACCAACCCTCACACCCTGGTAACCCCCAACATCCTGAGATACCAACTAAGAAGAGACAACCCCACCTATTGGATGAGAAGGGAAGCAGGAAAGATACTGATTTCCAACCAAAACAATCCTTGTTTCTTCCTTTGAGATTTTTCCCCCTTTCTTCTTGCACTTTATTCTCCTGCCCTCACATCCCTAACATAATGTGAAACCAAATACTTTGCATGAATTAGGATGTAGAGGTCTGAGACAACTGAAGAGTATGTTACAGTTGTGTTGTATATATATTTTTCTTTTTTTCCCCAACTTTATTTTAACATTTTATATTTTTAAAATATATATATGTTTTTGTTTTATGTACTCTAGTGTATTCCCTCTTACTTGTCTACCCAAGTAGACCTCTCTACTCTCCTGCCACTAACCTTCTTCATTAGATTTCTCTTTCACACTTCCTAAGATATAACTCTATATGTTCATTTCATACTTCCTCAGCATATCTTCCTATACCTCAACCCTGGCTCTTTGTCTACCATCAGAAACTGTAAACCCTTTTATAAACCTACTGATTATGTTGTAGATAATAATTTAAATCATGATTTCTGTACATTGTGACCAAACTGTAAATGTCTTAATAACAACTATTTGTTTTTAGGTGGTATTTTGTTTATATTGGGATCTGTTAACATTGTGTTTCCCCTCAAAGGAGAGGTATTGGAACCCTACAGTGGCACTATAAGCCTATAGGGTAAAAAACAGTAATGCCTCAGATCTACAGAGCTAGAAAGGAAGACACACAATCAACATAAAAAGACAAGGGAGGACTGTGCCCCAGTCAAATCAATTTACTACATTATTAGAATCCATGGCCAGCACAGCAGATAAAATGACAGAGAAGGAGTTCAGGATGTACATAATTAAAATGTTCTATGAATTAAAGGATAATATAATAGAGAAAATACAGGCAGCAAAAATCATTTTGATAAAAAGCTACATAAGCAAATATAGGAAGCAAAAGATTACTTCAATGGGAAGATAGAGGTTCTAAAGAAAAACCAAACAGAAATCCTTGAAATGAAAGAACAATATACCAAACTAAAAGTTAAATTGAAAGCATCACCAACAGATTAGACCACTTGGAAGACAGAACCTCAGACAATGAAAACAAAATATATAATCTTGAAAAGAACATAGACAACACAGTGAAAATGGTAAGAAACCATGAGAGAACATTAAAAATACATGGTATAGCAAAAAAAAAATTAAGTTCGGGATAGAGGAAGGCATAGAGGTACAAACCAAAGGAATGAGCAATCTATTCAATGAAATATCAGAAAATTTTCCAAACATGAAGAACAAATGGAAAACAAAATTCAAGAGGCTTACAGGATGCCAAATGTACAAATCACAACATATCTACACCAAGAAACATAATGAAAATACCTAACATACAGAATAAGGAGAGATATTAAAAGCTACAAGAAAAAGGAACCAGATTACATATAAGGAAAAACCAATTAGGTTATATGCAGATTTATCAACTCAGACCCTGGAAGCTAGAAGATCCTGGAACAACATATATCAAGCTCTGAAAGAAAATGGATGCCAACCAAGAATTTTTTATCCATAAAAATTAAGCTTTAGATGTGATGATGAAATAAAAACCTTCCATGATAAAAAAAAAAGTTAAAAGAATTTACAGCTAGAAAACCTGCACTTTAGAACATCCTTGGCAAAATATTCTATGAAGAGGAAATGAAAAACAACAATGAAAATCAGCAGAGGGAGATATTACACTAAAGAAAAAACTAATCAAGGGAGAAACCAAGTCAAGTTAAATACCAAAAATAAACAAAAATGGCTGGGAATACAAATCATGTCTCAATAATAACCCTGAATGCTAATGACTTAAACTCACCAATCAAAAGACATATGCTAGCTGATTGGATAAAACAAAACAATATGTTGCCCCCAAGAGACTCATCTCATAGAAAAGACATACGCAGACTGAAGATGAAAGATTGGGAAAAATCATACCATTCACATGGACTGCGGAAACAAGCAGAGGTTTTCATTCTCGTATCAAATAAAGTAGACTTTAAGCTAAAGTTAATCAAAAGAGGCAAAGAAGGACATTTCATACTGTTCAAGGAAACCATGCACCAACAAGACATGACAATTACAAATATATATGCCTCAAACAATGGAGCATCTACATTCATCAAACAAACTCTTCTCAAGTTCAAGTGTCAAATTGACCACAATAGAATAATTCTGGATGACTTTAACACACCTCTTTCACCACAGGTTAGATCTTCCAAACAAAAGCTAAACAAATAAACTATAAAATTCAATAATACAATCAATAACTTAGACTTAACAGACATATATAGAATATTTCATCTATCAACAAGTGAATACTCTTTCTTCTCAGAAGCACATGGATCTTTCTCTAAAATAGAGCATATATTATGCCATAAAGCAACTATTAGCAAATACAAAAAAAAGTAGAGGTAGTACATGCATTCTATCAGATCATAATGGTAATAAAATTAGAAATCAATGATAAAATAAGAAATAAAAGCTACTCCAACACCTGGAGACTAAATAATATGCTACTTAATGTACAATGGGTTGCAGAAGACATCAAGGGGAAGATTAAAAAAAATTTAGAGGTAAATGAGAACACAGATACAACATATCGAAATCTCTGGGACACTATGAAGGCAGTTCTAAGAGGAAAGTTCATTGCATGAAAGTCTTTCCTTAAAAGAAGAAAAAGTTAACAAATAAATGACCTAACATTACATCTCGAAGCCCTAGAAAAAGAATGTCCCAACACCAAAAGCAGCAGAAGATAGGAAAAATTAAAATCAGAGTTGAAATCAATGAAATTGAAACAAAGGAAACAGTTGAAAATTTTGACAAAACAAAACATTGTTTCTTCAAATAAATAAATAAAATCGACAAACTCTTAGCCATGCTAACAAAGAGAAGGAGAGAGAAAAGTCCAATCACTAACATAAGTGATGAAAAAGGAAAAATCACAATAGACAACTTCAGAAATACAGAAGATATTTAGAAATTATTTTGAAAATTTGTACTCCAATAAGATAGAGAATATCAAAGGCATCAACAAATTTCTAGAGGCTTATGAGTTGCCCAAATTGAATTAGGATGATATACACAATTTAAACAGATCATTTCAAGTAAGGAAATAGAAGACACCATCAGAAGCCTACCAACCAAGAAAAGTCCAGGACCAGATGAATACACAGCTGAGTTCTACAAGATCTATAAAGAAGAACTAATGCCTATACTCTACAAATTATTTTGTGAAATAGAAAAAGAGGGAGCACTTCCAAACTCATTCTATGAGGCCTATATCACCCTGATTCCAAAGCCAGGCAAAAGAAAACTTCAGATCCAATATCTCTAATAAATATAGATGCAAAAATTATCAATACAATTCTGGAAAATCAAATACAAAAACATATCAAAAAGATAGTGCACCACAATCAAGTGGAGTTCATCATAGGGATGCAAGGATGTTTCAACATACAGAAATCAATAAATGTAATTCATCACATCAATAGACTTAAAGATGAGAATCATATGATTATCTCAGTAGATGCAGAAAAAGCATTTTACAAAAATATAGCACCCATACATGTTCAAAACACTAGAAAAACTACAGATAACAGGAACATATCTCAACCTCATAAAAGCTTTCTATGCTAAGCCTCAGGCCAACATCATTTTAAATGGAGAAAAATTGAAAGCATTTCCTCTAAAAACTGGAACACGACAGGAATGTCCTCTTTCATCACTTCTATTTAACACTATTTAACATAGTTCTTGAAACACTGGTCAGAGCAATTAGACAGATGAAAGAAATTAAAGGGATACATATAAGAAAAGAAGAACTCAGATTAGCACTATTTGCTGATGATATAGTTCTATATCTAGAAGACTCAAAAAATTCCACCAGAAAACTTCTAGAACAGGTAAATGAATTCAGCAAAGTAGGAAGACACAAAATCAACACCCATAAATCAAAGGCATTTCTGTATATCAGAGACAAATCCTATGAAAGGGAAACAAGAAAACCCACCCCATATAAATAGCCTCAAAAAAATAAAATATGTGGGAATTAACGTAACGAAAGAGGTGAAAGATATCTACAATGAAAACTACAGAATGCTAAAAGAAGAAATTAAAGTTAAGACCTTAGAAGATGCAAAGATCTTCCTTGTTCTTGGATAGGCAGAATTAATATTGTCAAAATGATCACACTACCAAAAGCACTATACAGATTTAATGCAATTCCAATCAAAATTACAATAACATTCCTCATAGAAATAGAAAAAGCAAACATGAAATTCATCTGGAAAAATACTCTTTTCCAGAAGAGCCAAAGTAATCCTTAGCAAGAATAGTGAAGCAGGTGGCACCACTATACCACATACTCTATACTACAGAGCAATAGTAACAAAATGGCATGGTATTGGTACCAAAATAGACTTGTAGTCCAATGGTACAGAATAGAGGACACAGAGACAAACCATCATAATTACAGTTATATTAGATAAAGGCGCCAAAAACATACATTGGAGAAGAGATAGCCTCTTCAAAAAATAGTGCTGAGAAAACTGGAAATCCATATGCAACAAAATGAAATTAAACCTCTATCTCTCACGATGCACAAAACTCAACTCAAAGTGGATCAAGGACCTAGGAATTAGACCAGAGACCCTGCACCTAATAGAAGAAAATGTAAGCCTACATCTCCATCATGTCTGATTAGGCCCCAACTTCCTTATTAAGCCTGTTATAGCACAAGAAATAAAATCAATAATCAATAAATGGGATGGATTCAAACTGAAAATCTTCTCCTCAGCAAAAGAAACAATCAATGAGGTGAAGAGAGAGCCTACAGAATGAAAGCAAATTTTTATCACATGCACATTAGATAGAGCACTAATATCTAGGATACATAAAGTACTCAAAAAGCTAAACACCAAAAAAAAAATAATAGCCCAATCAATAAATGGGTCAAGGAACTAAACAGACACCTCTCAGAAGACACATCTCTAGCAATTAGAGAAATGCAAATCAAAACTACTCCAAGATTTCATTTCACTCCAGTCAGAATGGCAGCTATTAAGAACACCAAAAACAATAAATGTCGGTGAGGATGTGGGGACAAAGGCACACTCATACTTTGCTGGTGGGACTGCAAATTGGTGCAGCCAATATGGAAAGCAGTATGGAGATTCCTTGGAAAGCTGGGAATGGAACCACCATTTGACCCAGCTATCCCTCTCCTTGGCCTATACCCAAAGGACTTAAAAACAGCATACTACAGTGACACAGCCACATCAATGTTTATAGCAGCACAATTCACAATAGTTAAATCTTGGAACCAACCCATATGCTGCTCAGTAGATGAGTGGATAAAGAAAATGTAGTATATATACACAATGGAATATTTCTCAGCAATAAAAGAGAACAAAATCATGGCATTTGCAGGTAAATGGATGGAGTTGGAGAATATAATGCTAAGTGAAGTTAGTCAATCTCAAAAAACCAAAAGCCAAATATTTTCTCTGATATAAGGAGCCTGATTCATAGTGGGATCTTGGGAAGGCTAGCATGGGAGGACTAGACAAACTCTAGATAGGGTAAAGGGGTGGGAGGGAAAGGGAGGGGGAATGGGGATAAAAAAAGATGGTGGGATGAGATAGATATCATTACTCTAAATACCTGTATGAAGACACAAATGGTGTGACTCTTCTTTGTATACAACCAGTGATATGAAAAGTTGTACTCTCTATATAATATGAATTGTAATGTATTCTACTGTCATATAACAAATTAAAATAAGAAATACAAAAAAAGATTTACAAAATGGCTTAATGACCACTATTTATTTTTACACTAATAATATTACATTGATTGTTTATAGTTGTATAGCAATCCCTCAGTTAGTTTTTTATAAGTTTATTGCCTTCTAGATCCTTTAGGTGCCTCTGGTTCAACATCTTTTATAAGGCTGCATTCAGGGTATAGGCCAGGGGTGCAGCCTCATCTGAAGGACTGAGTGTGAGAGAATTTGCTTCTGAGCTCACACATGTTGTTGACCGAATTCTGGGATATTTGGCTGAGGGCCTCTCTTCCTCATTAGTTACATGCATGGGATCCTTCACAGCAAAGCTAACATCAAGGCGAGCTTCCATCAGAGTATGCAGGCAATTTAGCTAGAGCAGATGAGCAAGACAGAAGTCATAGTCTTTTGGGAACCTAGTCTTAGAAAGAAGTCACATCTTATCATGTGAATGGATTATATTCATAGGAAGTTAGTCACTAGACTCATCCTTCACTCAAGAAAAGGAGATTGCTGCTAGGGTGTGAATATCTTCAGAAAAAAATTATTGGCAACCATGTTAACCTATCACAAATACTCACCAATCTTTTCTTTGTTAAAGGATTTTTTTCTATATTTCTTACTATCTAATTTACCTGCTTATCCAGTGATATTTATAAAATAGAAATGGTTCATCTGTCATGAAGCCTGCCAACTCATCAGGCAAGTATAGGTAGGATGCTGAATCCAGACTCAGAGTTAGAGGCAGGAGAAGTTTCTTAGTCCTAGGGATATCTAAACATGATTTGAAGGAAAAGTAGGTATTGACCCAGGAAGACAAGGGCAAGGTAAGGATGTCTTAAGCAGTGGGCAAAGCATATATCTACAAAGGTCTGAAGATGAGAATCTATTATGATGTTCACTGTCTACACCCATAATCTTATCAGAGTATTTCAGTTTGTGAGAATTCTTAATGATGTTGTTTTAAACTGATGGGAATACTAATATTAAATTTATGATTATTTCTCTTTTGTCAGAGTAGTTTTCTAAATTCAGTCCCACAAAATATGTATTTCCTTAAGAACTCTGAAATTTTCTTGTCCACATACACCAACTGCATTGCCTTCTCTTCTAATTTTGCTTCTGCCAATGGTGACATCCTAAGGCTGAGCCTATAGAATACAGGTGCATAATAAATTTAACAGTTTTATATTAACTCGATCAATTTGTTAACTCAACCTGACAATTAAATTCAAATTTAATATCTTTTGCTCTAACATAGAAGATAAAATGCATTGGAGGAGTGTTAGATACTTTGATTCTCTTACTTCCTATAGGCATTGGATCTACATGTCAATGGTGAATATTAATATGTTTTGTGTAATTGGTTTCAAGTCTCCTGATAAGCAGGACAAGAGATTCTTTATAATTAGTATTTAAGAAGGATGGTTGGTATATAATCTCCATTTTCCTAAAATAAACTGATATTTTACTTTCCAGAAAAAGTGCTAGGATAAACAACTACATACAACCTTAAGATAGAGATCTGACTATTATTAAGAGGTATGAATACATTAAACTTTTTTGGCTCTAATTTTTAAAGCTTTTATTGTGTAACATTTTGAACACACACAAGAATAAACAAAATAGAATACCCATGATCCTTCTTCAATAACAATTAACTCCTGACCAATCTTTCAACACCTACACCTCAACCATCCCTTCAAGTATTATTTTTGAATTTTATTCCCTGTCCTGTATCATTTCATCAGCAGATATTTTGGTATTTTCCTCTAAAAGAGAAGCAGTCATTGTTTTAAAATAAAATTACAATACCATTTTCCTCCTGAATAAAGACCAACATTTGCTAATTATTGTCAAATAATTATTCTTTTATTCTTGTTTTTACTTTCTTTGTAAAATAAGTTGAATGGATAGATAATTTGTGGTTCTCATTCAGGGATGGATTTTACCCACTACGGGGACATTTGGCAACATTGGAGGGTTTTTTAAAATTTATTTATTTATTTATTTATTTGCAACCAGGGATTGTTACTGGCATCTAGTGGGTAAAGCCAGGGATGCTGCTAAACATACAAGATAGGGCCCCAAAATGAATTGCTTTTTCCACAATATCAATGGTGCTGCTGTGGATAAACCCAGAGAAGGGGAGAGAGAGAGAGAGAGAGAGAGAGAGAGAGAGAGAGAGAGAGAGAGAGAGAGAGAGAGATATTAGTGATCTAATGTCAATTAATGGAACATTTGTTCCAGGTATGGATAAAGTAGCTCAGAAAAATACAACATTTCTCACTTGTGCAGCAGAATCAAATTAAGTAATGAGCAAAATGTTTAATAAATATGGGTAGAATTTGTGTTCTGCAGCAAAAGAAAAACCTAGAAATAATTATTTTGAATTTGCTAAACAACAATCGGTCAGGAATGGTTTTCTTTCGTATAAAGTGATGCTGTGAATGTTAATGCTTGTGGCGTAGTTTTAAGATAAAAATTAGTATGAGTTACTTGAATCCAGGCAGAACTTGCTTGTTATTCTCCACAGAATCCTGGCAATAATTTACCTAGCAGCACAGTAGTTCACGCACATCAAAGCAGCCTTCTTTAAGTGTGTCCAGCGGGCAGATTTTTAGCTCTGTGACTTATACTTGGGGAAAAAAAAAAAGTTCCCTTCTTGAGACACAAAACATGTTTAACTAAGCACTTCATGTAAATCCTACACTGTGTAAACTCATATGAATTCCTCTTGTTATCTGGGAAGAAGCCCCTCCATGCCTCAAATACTCTAAAATCTGAGGCAAAAAGAGAACAAATGTGGAAAAGCCAGTCTCCTCAAATGAACAGCAACGTGTTTTTATTTAAATTAAACTTGAACATGAACTAGATTCAGGAGAGGAAATGGCAGAGGAGAGTCCGGAGTTGCTATAGGATGTGTCAGCCTGCTTCGGGCTCCCAGACAAGTGAAGTCCAACTCTGACATTTCAGGCAATTTGTATACCAAGCTCCTCCTTTTCTGCAGCCTTCTTTTCCATTGGTAAAATTCTTTTGCAGGGTCAAGTAGGGATCCCACCCCTTCTCTGTGTTTTCACTCTGAAGCCCTATACAACTTTACACCTGAATGAACGCCAAACCTCTGTGGATATATAAAGGGAACCTTGAGGAGGAATTTCACAGCTACAGTGCAGAAGCAGAGGGACAGGAACAAACCAGCTCTCCACTCAAGCAGATTCTCTACTCACCATGCTTCCTCCTGCCATTCATTTTTATCTCATTCCCCTTGCATGCATCCTAATGAAAAGCTGTTTGGCTTTTAAAAATGATGCCACAGAAATCCTTTATTCACATGTAGTTAAACCTGTTCCAGCACACCCCAGCAGCAACAGCACGTTGAATCAAGCCAGAAATGGAGGCAGGCATTTCAGTAACACTGGACTGGATCGAAACAGTAAGTGTGTTCTACTTTGTGTAGATTTTCTTCTTTTTTGGTAGCATTAGTTCACATTCCCGTAAAATCGTTCCATTGTTAACTAACTTGAACTATATATATTTTGCAAACAATCTGGGAGCAATCTGCTGCATGCATAGATTGGCATTCTTCCCTAGGTAGTGATTTTAGAGTTAGCGTAATGAAAACAGTGGCTTGATAATGCTAGTACAAAGTTTAGTTTTACAAACATCCACAAAGAAAATGTACCTAGGAATTAAGTTGTTGCTTTTCTTAAAACTCTGCAAAAATGAGAATTTTTAAAAGCAGTGTTCTACATCATTTAAGTTTAGGTTGTTTTATCAGTTTACTGCAGGACCTGTGCAATTTTGGTAGAGTGTATAAAGGTAGCTCACCCTAAGTATGTATATGAGATAACAAGGGGAAAAGGCAGGCTTTCAGAGGAGGGGAAAAAAATTGTCCACATGGATTTTTATAACACTTCTACTGAAATGTTTAAAGTTTTGATGATGTTCAATGTAAAAGAGGGATTAAACTCAAAATGCTGGAGTCACATTTTTCTGAAATCATTTCTTATTAACAAAATCAAATTTTAGGTTATTATATATTTCTGTGAAATATGGAGAACCTTTCTATAACTTAAGATGTTTAAAATGACAGTAATGTTTTGTACAGGAAGCATTCTTTTGCCCTTTTCTGTTTAATTGGCACACTAATTGACCACTAATTAAGATGATTCAAATTTCTTCTAACTTTTGTTTCATTCTTTCCCTTAGAAGAGTTCATATGCTAATAATCGGGTTTTAAGAGAGACAGAAACAGTGTACAGGAAATCTTCACAAATCTTTTGGCACCTCCTCCTTAAACTCCATTCAACTGTTAAAGTAGTTTTGACCTCTGAAAAGTCAGAGCTAAAAAGACTGGTAATGTCTTCCTAAGAAATCCAAGGTGTTTTTATTTTTGTGAAAATGTATGTTTTAAAGAACATAGGCATATCTGATTACTATTATATTACTATGCAATGTGGTGGGTATTCATTGTCAATGAACTGTCATTGCAAAAATGCCGAATCTACGTGCACAGGAACAAAAAACTAGACAAATCAAAATCATCTCTGGCTGTTTCCAGGTGCATTCCTAAGGCAGCTGCAGGAAGGTGAGCTGGGCTCAGAAACAGGCAAGCCCAGCACACTGCCCAGGCAAATTGTTTAACCTTTAATTTCAGTCCCACAACTCTAGATCTATATATATGCATGTGTATACACATATATTTTCCCACAACTATCACATTTCCCTTAGGCTATATCTCTTACCTCAGAAGTGCTAGGGCACAGAAATGAAGTAAAACTCCTAGTCCACATTATAATTAGAGTTACCTTGCAGTATTCTATGTACAACCACTTCAGTGTATTTTATATTTTATATTTTTAAACATTTCATCAACCTATGCTTTTAAATGTTCTTTTTAAAATATTGGTTAACAGGACTTGATTTCTTTCCAAGTTTGTTATAAGCAATTCTCCTAAAGTAAGGAAATGGTAAGGAAAACTTTAAATATTTCAAGATTAATTTTTATTTTAATGACATAAAGCATGTAACAAAAAAACAGCTAATTAAGGAACAAACTTGTCAAATGTGAATAACTAAAACAAAATTTGCCACAACCAATATTCAGGAAATGAACACCGTGGTTCCTTTTGCAGTTGTAAATCAGACATGTTAGGTATTTTTCTGCCATAAAATTCATGGAAATGTAGCCAAGTTGTTATGGTAACCATACGTTCCTGATTTAGGGGTTTTTATATTCTTTAAATTTTGATTTGTAGTGGCTTTTTGAATTTCAAACATTTTACTATTGGTATTTTAAAAACATGGCTTGGGAATTTATGTTTAAAATGTAGTTACTAAGCTTGATGTGCAAAATGTCAGAGGTTATACCCATATGTATGATTCTATGCAGCTGAAATCTATAATTGAAATCAAGTATTACAGAGCGAATCTGCACTGCCTAAAATATTTAAATACTTTCCACATTTTCTCAACAGATAAAAAAAAAAACTAATTAAAAGCACTTGCAGACATTAGCCAATATGACCCATGAGAAAGAGAACATGAAAGTGCACTCTTTTGGACTCATTGAAGAATGAATATTTACACATAAATGGAATAGCTGCTAAACCCTTTTTGGGAAGTGAGACTAAGCAAATGAGATTTTCAAATATTCTAATAAACAATTAGATAATGTTTTACACGAAAAAAATCAGTCTTAAGATTATTTTTTTTCCAAAAAATGTTATAGCCTTTATGTAAACTGATGATTTTCATGAAAGTGTCTCTAACAACTATTTAGCAGATTTTTGCACTGTGAAAACAAAAGTAGATGCTAACTTTCTCTTTAGCAGTTTGTTACCATTTGGATATTATTTTGTCAATGCAAATTATTATTATTATTATTATTATTATTATTATTATTATTTTAATCTTCATCTGCTTTTTGTCTTTAATACATGTTCTTTTCCACTTTTTTGCAGGTCGGGTTCAAGTAGGTTGCCGGGAACTTCGTTCCACCAAATACATCTCTGATGGCCAGTGCACCAGTATCAGCCCTCTGAAGGAGCTGGTATGTGCTGGTGAGTGCTTGCCTCTGCCAGTGCTTCCTAACTGGATTGGAGGAGGGTATGGAACAAAGTACTGGAGCAGGAGGAGCTCCCAGGAGTGGAGGTGTGTTAATGACAAAACACGCACCCAGAGAATCCAGCTGCAATGTCAAGATGGCAGCACACGCACCTACAAAATCACCGTGGTCACTGCCTGCAAATGCAAGAGGTACACCCGGCAGCACAATGAGTCCAGTCACAACTTTGAGAGTGTGTCGCCTGCCAAACCAGCCCAGCATCATAGAGAGCGGAAAAGAGCTAGCAAATCCAGCAAGCACAGCATGAGTTAGAACTCATACTCTCAGACTGAACTGCCTAGGAACCATCTGCTTTACAGATTTGATTGCTTGGAAGACTCAAGCCTGCCATTGCTATTTTCTCACTCGAAAGTATATGCTTTCTGCTTTGATAGAGCCCAGAAAACTGTCCTAAGTTTCAGGACCTTCTCTGGGAATTGCTTTTCCTTTTCAAGTTCTTCAAGATATATGTATGTTCATGAGTGCAATTTGCATTCAAATCCCACACATCCTGTAGTTTTAATTCCCCATACTTTTTAAAACTATTGACACAATATACACCCCTAAACCTGAATCATCATATCCTAAAGTGAAAAAGGCTCTCTCACTCTCCATTCCCTAAACTATCTCTACCCTTTCCAAACAAAAATCCCTTCAAAACAGAAAAGGTTTTTTTTTTTTTTTTTAGTTGTTGCCATGAATCTTCCCAGTAACATTTCAGAAAGGTGCTTTTTAAGTAATTTTCAGGGGAACAATTTAGCAGGCAGAAGAGATTTTCTTTTGAAAGAAAGAGAAAGAACTTGTGACATTTCACTTCAAAAATAAGCCCTCTAGCTTTTTACAGTCGCATAGTATGAAATTATACCCTGCATGCTGACCCTCGCTTGGAATGGAATGCCAGAAATGCATGGCAGCAGCTAATAAGTAAAGCTGATTAACTATTTATTTGTCAATGTTATTATTTAATGAGCTCTCACATGTGATTTTTTTCAAAATGTTAATTTTTTTATGTTTTAAAGCTTTTTCATGTACCTAAATATTTTCCTATATGATTTGTGGTTGATCTAGATATATGAAATTACATGTAGATATGTAAAATAAATATTTTAGTCTCCTTATTACATATGTGTTTCATCATGAACTTTATCAAATATGGATCTTTGAAATCACTAAGATGCTTTGTAAAACTGAAATATGTAATACTTTAGTCTGTGCAATCAGAAGGTGAATTGACCTTCAATTCCATTAGTTTCTTTTAACAAAAATAAACACTGCCAAAAGTTATTGTCCTTGTCTATAACATATATAAAGGGGCACATGTTTGCAAAAACTATGAAATAAAGGTATGAGAGTAATTTTCTTTTTAAGCTAGGATTGACCTCAGGGCTTTGTACATGCTTAACCATATACTCTACCACTGACCTACATCCCCAGCCACATTTATTGCTTTTTTTTTTTTTTTTTACTGTCACATTCAAACATGGACAGAAATGTCTTTAGTAAGTGAAAAGAAAGAGAGAAAAAAGGAGACTATCTCTTCAGTAAATGGGATGGTTGAAAAAATTGGGTGGCAGTCCAGCAGTGAGTTGTAATAAGAATATCAAATTTATATATTCCAGTAGATGCCAAGTCTGCTGTACATTATAATCACCTGGGGGAGATATTATAAGACCCAATGCCTTGGCTTCCATGCAAATTACATCAGAATTTCTGTGGGTGGAATTCAGATATCAGCAGTTTTTGAAGTTTTCCAGGTGATTTCAATAGGAAGCTAAGTTTGAGAAGAAAGAAATTGTGAAAAATCAGTATCTTATGCTGGGAAACACTGAATACTAATGCTAATGTATGGTCCTCAAAACAACAAAAGAAAAAAAAAGAAAGAAAGAAAAAGAAACTCACAACTTAAATTTCAGTGTTTTCAATTCTGGAATGTTGTCATATTAAACAACAGTGACAATCTTAGACCAGTTTATAGATCATTTGGCTTATGTGTTAATTCAAATTACTGATACCATCACTCAAAATAAAAAATTTTGAGGAAAATCAAAAGGATTGGGCTATGTGTTAGTAAGATTTCCTGGGTTTTCTGCTTCTGGATTCTGAACATGGAAGACTCCTTAGTACTTTTTTTTTTTTTTTTTCGTAGTAGCTTGTTCTTCTTTTTGTAATTGCAATCTAAAAATCACATGAATATTACATATAGTATACTAAGCTAAATAAAGGCATTAATATTGTACCTTCCTTATAGGAGGTAAAGGTAGAAGGATTTCAACATATGTAAAGATAAAAAACGAAACCTCTAGATTTTATAATAATACTATTATATTATTAAATAAAGAAATAATATCTGGAGTTGTGGCTCAGTGGTAGAGCGCTCCCCTAGCATGTGCAAAGCCCTGGGTTTGATCCTCAGCACCACATAAAAATAAATAAAATAAAGATATTGTGTCCAACTACAACTAAAAAATAAATATTTAAAAAATAAAGAAATGATAGTCTACTATTGATTTTTAGCTTCAATAACCAAGATAATAAGTTATTTTACATTATATCATATTAATACATGGGGCATTCATAATGATTATAGGTGAATATACCACAAACATATTATTTTATATGTGTATTCTACTGATTCAACCTTAACAAAGGATATTAAAGATAACATAGAAAACTTGAGATAATTGTTATGGTTTATATATGAGATATTCCCCAAAAGCTCATGTGTGAGAAAATGCAAGAAAATTTAGAGGTGAAATGATTGGGTTATGAGAGTTTTAACCTAATTAGTATATTAATCCCCTAATAAGGATTAACTGGGTGGTAACTTTAGGCAAGTAGGGTGTGATTGGAGGAGGTGGGTCATTGGGGACATGCCTTTGGGGTACGTATTTTGTTCTTAATGAGCAGATCTCTCTCTCTCTCCCCCCCTCTCTCTCCCCGCCCCCCTTTCTAATTCTACATCCTGGTTCCATGTTTCTCTACCATACCCTTCCCCCATTATGTCTCATCTTAGACCCAGAGCAATGGAGTTGGCCATCTGTGGACTGAGATCTCTGAAACTGTGAACCCCCAAATAAACATTTCCTCCTCTATTAGCAGTTAACTCAGTGAAGACAGTAGCATCTTATTTTTACCAAAAAATTTTTGTGAGGTCTTTTGTTCACAGCAGTAAAATAGCTGACTAAAAAACAATTTAGCTATTTGTTCCTTATAATATAGCATCTTTATAGAAGACTATAGAAATGGCCTCAAGAATCAGTGTGTCATAAGAGCCGAAGCATAAAAAAGATTTGATCTAGGAATAGCTTTTCACCACCAAGAAGACCATGCTACTACATTTTACAAACAGAATACTGAAGCAAATTTTTTGGTAAAAATAAGATGCTACTGTCTTCACTGAGTTAACTACTAATAGTATATTAGTAAATATTCTGTAAATGTGCTAACAGAAAAATGGCATAAAGGAAACATATATAAGACTTCTGTATTCTCTGCTAAGCAAAAAATTGGATATATTTCTCATGGTCATGTTCAATTTGCAGATCCATTTCAGGCCACGTTACATTGCGGATGCATTCTTTGCATGGTATTTAACATCAATGAGAGGAAAAGGTCAGCAATCAATAGGAGAGGCCCAGTATAAAATTCATCTCTCAATGAAGTCAAAATTAAAAGTCAACAGAAAGAATATAGCTTTATAATAACAATTTAAGAATGACAGAAAGAACTTGTGTCAGAATTGCTGATCGTATTTTAGGTTCCTCTTATTTTTTTATTTTTAGTTACTTCACATGTTCCATATTGATGAACTATATGCAATTTTATTTACTAAGTATTAATTCAAACTGGTGGATTGTAATGATTTAAGCAACTACTGATCTCTAGTTTACATTCAAAATATCTATCCATGAAAGGATTTACTTATCAAATTTGTTTTCGACACTATAGATTAAGAACTTTTTCCCTTTTTTTGAGGGAATCTCTCTATGTTGCTCAGGCTGGTTTGAACTTCTGGGCTCCAGCTGACCACCTCAGCCTCCTGAGCACTGGAACTACACACCTGTGTCACCTTGCCTGGCTGATAAATGGTTTGATAAATACATAGATGGACAGATGAATAGACTGCAGTATATTGATATTTATAGATATATTAGATGTATGTGATATATATGATATACACATGTATATAAGGATAATGAAAGAAAAATTAGTAGACATAAAAAATGAATAACATATATAGCATGCTAGATCTAAATCAAACATGGACATGGACTTTTTAAAAAAATATCTATTTGAAGAAAAGTTAATATTTTAGTTATGGGTCATTTATAATTATTAATTTATGCTAGTTAAAATAAATAAGTAAATAAAAATAACTAATTGTTAGTACTCTCTTAGTCATGTTTATTTTATTGTACACATGTAGAAAAACAACAAAAATTAGGGTGTGGTAGTGTATTTAATAAAAGATGGAATCAATTCATTCCTTCCCTTTTTCAAATGAGTAAGTTTTTACCACCTACTCTGTAAATCACTACTATATATTTACTATGATACTAGACTAATTGTTTACATAATATGATCTATGAAATATGACATTTTTGATAGAGACTCGGAGTAATGGTCATAAGAAGCTTGGATGGAGAAAATAGTATTTAGCAGTAGCAAAATGAGGAAACTTTGAAACTGCTGAATCAAAATAAAGCTTTTGGAAGTTAAATTTACTATGCTGCAATTTTCTTTTTTGCTACCACCGTAAAATTCTAGGTATCAAAACCTAGTTAAAATTAAAATATCATTTGGATTAGATTTAACTCTTGAAAGTTCTTGTGAGTACTAAAATGGTCATTCATTCCATACCTTAAACTCAGCATTAACTTCTACTAGTCATAAGCTGTAATAAAGAATGATTCGTAAGGCAAGCGTTAGGTGGAATCTATAAAAGAAACTTGGAAGTCTACAGGAAAAATAACAGGATGCTCAGTGCAAGAGAGTAGTGTTTTCTTGTTAAGACTATATGTCCTTCCCTCAAGGTCAGATTGGGATGACTTCCATCATGGTTTCATTAGAACCTATTAAAATAACGTTCTATGTTAAGATCGGTTTAGATTTATGAACTAAGTAGACATTTGGCCACTAGAGATCTTTGTTACATCCACAAAGAGGGACCTGATGGGACAGATATCTTGAAGGTCATTGTATTCTTGAGTGTCACTTGCCAGATCCATTAATGGGTCTATCATTCCTACAACACATTTGGTACACTCTCCTGTATATTTTGCAATTTGTCTTAAAGAGATATAGGGTAACAACTACTGCAGAAATTCTACTGGGGAGATGTTTTAATTTCCAGGATTGAGAATTGATTAAAATTAATTATTGCCAAACTGACTACATAAATATTCCCAGAGCAAATTAGACAGAGTGAGAGTCTATCATCTACATTGGCTGACTGGCCAAAACATTTATGTAAAACAATTTGAAGGATTTCTTATGAAGGAATGTATGTTTTCCTTTAATTTAAGTAACTGTGAACCAACAGTTATCTTGTATTACTGACTTAATTTTTAGCAGTGGAATTAGGTGCTTGAATGTGAGGTAGATGTCTAAATTGAATGACACTGTCAATGACTCAGACAAGTTTTACCCCAAATTTATTGTTATTAAAACTGATCAAGTGTTTGATTTGATTTTTAAATAAGTTACTTTTAAAATATAGTATTTTTACATAATCTTTATAGTATTTTATATACTCAATCTTTCACTAGAAGTGAATTCCTCCTTTGAAACTTATTAATATTGTATAGATTTAAAAAATCCTTTATCTTACAATAATGGCAACTTCATCACAAAATGATCATTTTAATCCTTTTTTTTTGAGAGAGAGAGAGAGAGAATTTTTAATATTTATTTTTTAGTTTTCGGCAGACACAACATCTTTGTTTGTACGTGGTGCTGAGGATCGAACCTGGGCTGCACGCATGCCAGGTGAGCATGCTACCGCTTGAGCCACATCTCCAGCCCATTTTAATCCTTTTATTCATTGAATTATTCATATACATTTAATATTCAAATATAGCCTAAATCACTGAACCTAGTCATTCAGTAACCAAAACTTTTTAACAATCCTCTATAATCTCTAATAAGCACTACATCTTATGTAAAATAGTTAACAATTTTTCTTGACTTGAACTTTCTGTATAACTGCCTTGATTCCCCCTTTAGTTTTCATATATAGTTTATAAGTTATAAAAATTATTTCCTTGCCTTTTTCTAACTTTCTCAAGATCAAAGGGTGAAAAGAATTTTTTATTGCCAAAATATTTTTTTTGTTAAAAATCAAAGACAAGAAAATGTCAAATGCATTTAATAATCTATTGAAAGGATACTATTTTGCTTATATGTTGACATGATCTTTCTTAACTGATAATTATTGTCTCCTTTCTATACTAATAAGGATTTTATGTTTAATCTCTGACTTAGTATGATATCTTAAAAGGCAATAAAGAAGTTTTCAGTTTGACTCATCTGAAATGTAAAAGACATATGAACTTGAAAACAAGACCTGCAAAATCTGGTTTAGACTGTGCTAATACTAATTTATACTTGGTTCTTCAGCTTAAGTCTCAGTCACTTAAAAGACATTATCTAATATCCCTTTAAGTCAGGGAGTGATTTAAAATAAGATAAGATATTGTTATAAACAAAAATAAGTTGCTGTCCAAAATGGTTTCCAGCCCTAAAATATTCATTTTCTATTATCCCAAACAATATGATCATATTTCCAGTCATGAGAACAGCTACAGAAAGAAGATTGAATTTATACTTTTCTTTGCTTCTGATTATGTTTCTGGTTCATTCCATCATGAAATTCCAGAATAATATTTTGGCCAAATTTGTTATGAAACCTCTTCTATCGTATCCCATATCTCCATTAGGCAGGAAAAATAATGTGAAACTGGAAACACATCTCTGAGAGCTAAGACTAGCATTATAGGCATTTTTCATTCTGTCCTAACTTGAGGAAACACAGGAAGATGCAGAAGAACAGGGAAATGATGAGTGAACTTGATACAAAACAGATTAGAATGTCTCTCTGTTAAAAACTCTGATATTACTCTATTACCTATTTGATTCTAGAGAAGGTAATAAGTAAAAGTAACTGTGACCTGTAATGGGAATTGAGTTTTATTATGAAATAATGATGTTATGTTTTCGGGAAGTTTTCATTTAAAAAATCTTAAACATACATATTGCAATATAAGTATGATACTTATATTTCTAGTTAATGTATTTTATGTTACTTGAAAGTCATTCATTAATCAAATACAGTGAAAAATTATTGAAAACTTATTCTGTGTCTATTGGGTTCTAAAAACACACTTTGCGGAGCAAAAAGGCAATCAAATCAGGAAAAGAACAAATGCTTTACTGCAAAATACAAAAGTAAATTCATACAATTCTTTTCTTGAGCAAGACTCACAGGGTTTCATAGCTACCTAAGTTGTACTATTTGGACTTAAAACAAGAATGTATATTCTAAAGGGGAAATATTGTCATAAATGTTTGAGATAAATAATAGCAAATAATAAAAGCATTGCAGTAATAATCATCTTTCTTTGTGACTGTAAAGCCCACCAAATAGTTAAAATCTTTATTTTTTTCAGCATTAACTTCTTTGAGAGGCTCTACTTCTTGTATAAAATTATTACAAGTTTTATACAGATTTTTCAATTTAATTATTTAATTATACACCTTAAATGTAAAAATTAAACTCTTCATTTAAACTTAAAAATTCCTGCTTCATGATACTTTGCATAAGTAAAGTCATTTTATTTCTAATGACATAACTTGTTTAGAAGCAATGGTTTAGATAACTTCGGCAAACAAAATACATAGAGATTTATGCATCTGGGCCATTGTTCACGTTTAATATTTAGTAAGATATTTTAAATTAATTATACACATTTGAAATTATGACAATATAATTAATTTGCTCAAGAGAGGAATGTATGATGATAGGATGGTCTGCCTGTATGAAGATATTAAAGTCCCAATAAAGAAATCTCTCCAAGGATATGGAAAATTTTATGGATCATACTGGATGATTGCATTGATATCATGTAACTGTGTTGTTATTTTATAAGTTAAAGGTTCTTGATCATTAATATATGTTTGAGGGAATAATTTTTTAAAGACTTGAATTGTATTTGTGTAAATGTATATTTTAACCCCATTCCTTAATCCATATCACTGGGGAAAGATCCAAGAGAATGTCTCTAGCAGATGTTGGAGCTGGAACAAGGCTCTTTTTTGATTATTATGTTCTTTTGGAGTGAAGCATGTATGATTCTGTAATATTATTAAACTAAAACAGGTGTAGTTACTGGACATACTGGATTATGGATTTTTCTATTGTTTTATTATCTCTTTTATTGTCAATATAATGATATATCTCTTTTATTGTCAATATAATGATAAGCATGTTCAGTGGGCAGATATGACCATAATACCATATGGTGAACAGATATAAAAAGCTGGAAAATGTTGATGATAGGGGAAAAAAAGGTTTTTAAGGACACATAGTCAACACTGTAGAATAGCTCTGGAATGAGTTCTGAAAAGCCAGTCTCTCAGGATGGCTGTCCAGAATAAGAACTTTCAAATACTGTGATTTCAAGGCTATCTGAAGCCTTGTTGTTTTCTTTGTCTAGTTAAACAAACAAACAAACAAACAAAAAAAAAAGCAAAAGAGGGCTGGGGATGAGGCTCAAGCGGTAGCGCGCTCGCCTGGCATGCGTGTGGCCCAGGTTCGATCCTCAGCACCACATACCAACAAAGATGTTGTGTCCGCTGAGAACTTAAAAATAAATATCAAAAATTCTCTCTCTCTCTCTCTCTCTCTCTCTCTCTCTCTCTCTCTCTCTCTCTCTCCTCTCTCTCTCTCTAAAAAAAAAAAAAAGCAAAAGAAACAAACAAAAACCACTTCTCTCCACCTCTCCAGTACTACTGATACCCAATATCCTGCCATTAAAAGATTCTTTCCATACTTAACATTTTTTACATTTTTCTCATATACAAACATCTTTTGAAGAGAAAGCACATTAAGGCAAGGTTTGCAAATAATGCTTATTAGGACCAATAGGTTGGGAGTGAGGCAAGGGAAAATGGTAGAGACTATAGGAAACAAGATAGTACCAAATCTGATACCATGCATAGTAGCCACATCCAACCAGAAATCCGGGCATTTGATACGAATATTACCAATTTTAAAAACCAGCCTTAAATTCCTAAGAAGTCTGGAATTTACCAAACTATACATACCTGACCATTTGTTAGGTCAGTTAAGGTAGTCTAAGGGTCAGTGGGGTATTTAAATGATCTCCTAGTCAGAAGTTAGGAGATCTGAATTAGGCCACTCAAATCCTCTACTTCTGAATGGCCTTAGGAAATTCAGCTAAATACTAAATTTCCTGAGATCTGCACTGATGATATCTCTGTTAGTATTCCAAAAGGAAACAATATACTCAGAATCAGCTAAGAAAGATTTATTATGAGGAAAGTAGTCATAAAGTTTGGGATAGGTTAAGCACAAGGCAGAGCACAGAAGCACAGGCAGGACATGCCGCAGCAAAGCTGCCACCACCCCAGGCCTAAAGAATGAGGGAAGATAATGTTATTGGAACTCAGAAGGCAAAGACTGAGTTCACAACAAGAGATGCAGTGGGCTATGTCTGCATCTACCCAGGGAACCTGCAAAGCAAGGAAACCAGGGGAATAATAACCTTGTCACTCTCCTTCCTTCTTCCAGTTGATCTCCTGTCAAGGCTTGCACTGGCTGACCTCATCTGGAGGGCAATGGATTTAGGAGCTGGTGAATTGCATATCAGTCAGTCCTGGGCTTATCTTTTATTACGACATCTGGAACAGTGTATTGCATTTAGTTGGCCCTGAGTTATTATAGAATCTCTCCTGGTTTCATTTTTAATCCTATACAGATATTAAGATGCTCTCCAAGATCCCTTCCAGCATCAGCCTTTCCACTTCAATATTTTATACTTGTGATAAGAATTTTAAAGTGACAAATTTGGGTGAAATGCTGAGAGTTTTGGATGCCTTACCCTAATGTCAGATATCATGTACCTCAAGAAACAAATCAACTTAAATTAAGTAAAAAAAAAAACAGAAACTGAGATAAAAAAAATTAAGCAATGTTATATAGGATATAAAACTATATAATAAAACTTTGAATGTTTACCAGAGATTCCTACAGTCTCTGATAATTTTTCACATATTTAGAGATTGGCTATTTTTGTTATTTATATTGTTAGATATTTTCATAACAATCATGTTACTAGAATATGCTATCTACCAATGGTTAATAGACGCTATCTTTCGATGTTGATAAAGAATTATCTATTAATTTACATTTGGAGGTTTGAAGTTCTGAAATGGGATATTAATTGGAAGAAGGAACCATATAGTCTCTAGAGCCATTAAAAATGAACTGAGAACAATATCTACCACATTAATGTTTACCAAAAGGTATTACCTAAAACACAAATACATACTATGGTGAGTTTATCACTCAACCTTAGGGGGAAAAAAGACATTAAATCTAGAAGTTTATGGTTGGCTGCCATTGTAATCTATGGTGAGAATAAAATTTCTGAATTAAAATGCTACCATTGAAGGTCTATGGCTTAGGGTAGGGTCACTGCATAACTCTCATGTGGTTTCAAAACACGTTCTTACCTATTCATATTGCTCCCTCCAGCAGTCGTCAGCATAATCCACAAGCCACATGAAGTTGTGGAAGGATTTCATCCCAGTTCTTTATGCAGCTGCTCTCCTCACATGGGACAGTGATGATCATATGACAGTTTCACAGAGAGACAGATCCAGGGAATGATGACAGAGGGGGGTGCCAAGCCACTTTAGATACACATCAAAGCCAGTCTTGAAGCTCGGCATAGGTGTGGAATGATGGGAAATTAAGCATGGGCTTTTCAGAATTTCAAAGGTTTATTTTAAGGAGAAAGCACTGCATAGATAAAAGACGTGAGAGAGAATGAACAGCAGTGCTAGGCTTTGCTTAATAGTTACACTGCTGAGCACAGCATTTAGATGTACAAAGGATAAAAAGCACTGCCAGCCTTGCAATTTCTTCTTCACCTGCATTGGAGTACCTAAAGCAACAACATTTGCAACTAGAATAGAGGCCATTCCTCTCTGTCTGCCCCATACACTTAGAAGACCACAAGTTGGACTTATCCATTTTGGTAGTAATAGTTGATCCAAATACAGGATCTAGATTGTTGGGATTTTAGGAATAGGAAAACACAGAAAAGATTTAATAGGGAATCTGTTCAACCTTCCTTTGGTTTTTATTTTTATTGTTACATTGCAGTGCATGCTAGTCAAGAATACAGAGACTAGAATCAAATACCTGGCTTTGAATCCTGGCCTTGCCATTGAACTGTTGATTAGTTTGAGTAATACACACTTTGGTTTCTTTGTCTATCAAATGGACAATTATGTCTACCTGAAAACAGTGCTTTTATATGAGTTCATGTTAGCTATTACTGTTATTATTGTTATTCCTTTTATTATTATATTTTTTGTTTGTTTGTTTTTGTGGTGCTGGGATTGACCCCAGGGCCTTGTGCATGCAAGACAAGCACTCTACCAACTGAGCTATATCCCCAGCCCTATTATTATATTTCTTAAGTTAGACTAGCTAGTTCGGGACTGGGGCTGTAGCTCAATGGCAGAGCACTTGCCTGGCGTGTGTAAGGCACTGAATTCAATCCTTAGTTGCACATATAAAAAAATAAAGGCACATCAACAACTAAAAAATATTAAGAAAAAAAAAAGGAAAAAAAAGACCAGCTAGTTCATTGAGGGACACTGTGGACTTGAACAGGAACTTCATTTTCTCCAAGCTTTTGGTCTAGGAAGTAGACCAGGATATTTGAAAGAAGTATAAATAGAGCTTTTGTTGCTAAAGATTCTTTCAGCATAGTATATGTTTCATAGCATCTAGAAACTTTATATTTCCAATTGATAGCTGCTTTTAATATAGATATTAACTCTTCACTTGTGTCTTTTTTATATAAGAAAGCCACATTAAAATTTTATATAACCTTTCATCTAAGAAACATTTTCACTTGTATAAATTAAAAAAAATCCATTTTTCTCTTTTGTGTACTAGATAAAGTATAATTTGGTAATTTCAAAATGACATCCACACTCCTTCCCTGTTTTATATTTGTTTTCCATATGCAAAAGTCATATAAACGTTAAACCAGCTCTGAGTCATAAATGATTTCTGTTACAACAGAACATTTAAACCTTGGATTAATGATCAAACTCTCTTGGAATGAAAATAGAAATAATATTATTGGATGCCTATACTTTTTGTTGCCTCCATAGTCTAAATCACATAATTGAACACTTAATAGTACTAGGTTTTAGGTATGGCATTTTCCCCCCTTAATTTGACTGAAATTTCTTGGAGAAGTAGATTAATACTCTATACCATTTATATAGCTCTTAATAATAGGTTGACACCCTTCTGATGAGAAAGAATTATTCTTGTTTTCCCTAACCATAATCCCCAAATAAGTGAGGGAGTTGGGCTGATTGTTGATATGAGACAGGCAGAGGCTCTTGAGGCCTGAGCTCAGGTAACAAGATGGCCATGAGTGTCACCACTTATTCCTCCTATCATGGCAATGTCCCCCAAGGAAACCTGGCTGCAGGTCTGCTTTCCTGGCAACAATACGTCTGGCTATAATTTCCTGATTCCTAGCTGGCTGAGGTCTCTCTGTAGCAGGTGAGTACTAAATAGTTGATATTAATTAATAGATAAATTAAAAGTGTTGATGAGGTTTGCTGGAAGAAGCAGATCTGGAAAAATATTGGACCCAGCTTGTGTCAAGAATTCTGGATCGTCTGTTTCTTGAGGATGATGTTTTCTCTTATTTCTTATAATGTTTTCTGACTTTCTTTCAGGATCATTATCTCACCCCACTGTCACACTCCCAATTCTCTTCTGTATTTCTTGATTCTATGATTCAGTCCTTTGATATTGAAATCAACATCCCAAACAGGATTTTGAACCTCAGACAGATGACTAGTTATAGGGCATGCATACTGCCCTTAGCACAAAGAATCATTGTTTAATAAAACAGAAAAATTTCAACAATGTGGATGAAACAAAGTAGGGTTTGTGCGAGTCTAATTGATGAATGTTCTCTTTGATATGGTTTTCATACATCAAAATAGGGTTTAAGGGCTAGCTGAGTCAGGCAGTTATGATTGTTTTTATTTCTTCTTTTTGGTTCTAATCTTCTTTCCACAATGTTTATAAGGTGTTTTTCAACCATAGCCCCAAAGGCATACTGACATATTCTCTTAACTTGATGGACCTTGTGAAACTTACTCAAGCCCTTCACTTCAGCCTTTATATACTATAACTTGTGTTTCTTGAATAAATTGTTTTTTTCCTACTAAAAATGAGATCTGCAATTTAATGGGCTTCAGTGAGGGCCTAAGGTGAGTAAAGAGTTTACTCTTGAATAAGATCTAGCATATTTCTGGAAAGACAAAACATATCAGTTGAATGTGTTAGTAATAGGATCAATTGAACAGATAGTATTCCAGTGCTTTATTTGCAAGTCCATCTTTGAACAATATGGACTTGATAAAAGTCATTTCCTTCTTTTTGTTCTATTTCTTCATTTTGGTTAAGATGTGTTATTTTCAGATATAAAATATATATTACAAAGGCATACCCACAATGACCCACCTCCATCCACACTTTACCCACCTTCAATTACCACTCAATTAATCCCATCTGGGGACTAATTCACTAAGCGGGTTAAGTCTCTCATAATCCAATCACTTTTCCTCTAAACCTTCTTCCATTATCTCACATGTGAGCTTTTGAGAGACCCCTGCTATCCAAACTATAACAGTATCCATCAGTGTAGTATCATATAGAATAGTTTCACTGTCTTAAAAATCCTCTGTTCCCTCCCTGTTCATCCCTTCATCCCACCTAACCCTGGCAACTACTGATATATTTTTTTCTGACTCCATTCTTTGTCTTTTTGGCATGCAACATAATTGAAATCATAAAGTAAGTAGCCTTTTCAGATTGGCTTTTTTTTTAAACTTAGTAATATGAATTAAAATTTTCTCTCTTTCTCTCTTTTCTGGCTTGATTGCTTCCTTTTTAGAGCTGAATTGTACACAGTGTCTGGATGTACTACAGTTTATTTATCTACTCACCTACTGAGGATGTTTTGGTTGCTTTCAAGTTTGGGTAATTATGATTAAAGCCACTATAAACATTCTTGTGCAGGTTTTTTGTGTGGACAAAGTTTCAGTTCATTTGGGCAAATGTCAGGGAGATTGCTATATTGTACAGCAAGAGTATGTTTAGTTTTGTAAGTAGCTGTCAAACTGCCTTTCATAGTGGCTCTACCATTTAGCTTTCCCATTAACAAAGTATAGGATATCCCTTTGCTCAATTTGGGCTGTTCTCATGGTGTCTTCTTGTTTTAATTTGTAGTTCACAAATGCCATATGAGATGGAACACTTTTCATATGCTGATTTGGCATCTGTCTACCTGCTTTAGTGAGATGTCTATTGAGATGCACAATTTGTTCATTTGTTCATTTTAAATAATGTTGAGTTTTAAGAGTTCTTTACCATTTTGGATAATAGTTATCTGATTTTTTTTTTTTTTTTGCAAAACTTTCTTCACAATTGTAGACTGTCTTTTCGTTCTATTTAAATTATCTTTCATGGAGTAGAAGTTTTTAATTTTAATGAAGTCTATCTTATCTATTATTTACTTACTTACTTAAGGAAGGAAAACAAGGAAATGACTTTTATCAAGTCCATGTTGTTCAAAGATGGACTTGCAAATAAAGCACTGGAATACTTCCTATCTGTTCATCTGGTCCTATTACTAACACATTCAATTGGTATGTTTGTCTTTCCAGAAATATGCTAGATCTTTTAAGTCATAACCATACCAGACCATGTAGGTTTTCTCTATGTTGTCTTTTAGCAGTTTTATATTTTGCATTTTACATTTATGTCTCTGATATTTTAAGATTAATTTTTACAAAAAGTGAAAGATCTGGGTCTAGATTCATCTTTATGTTCCTGACTATCTTGGCTGCATTGTGTTGCATTTATTCTTTTGTGGCATGACTATAATTATGTGGGTATGTTTATGGGCTCTCTATTTTGTTTTTTGGATCTATTTGTCAAATTCTTTCACTAATTTTACAGTGTCTTAGTCACTGTAACTTTATAGTAAATCGGAGGTCAGGTAATATCAGTCTTGCAATTTTATTCTTCTCCTTTATTATATTGTATTGGTTATTCTGGGTCTTTTGCCTTTCCATATAAACTTTAAAATCAGCTCATCAATTTTCACAAAATGACTTGCTGGAATTTTGATTGGAATTGCATTGTCTCTAGGAGTTGAGTTTGGATAAAATGACATGTTGACTACATTGACTCCCTATCCCTAAATGTGGAATATCTTTACATCATTTAATTCTTCTATGATATCATTCATCAGAATTTTGTACTTTTTTTGTATAGATCTTAAATATATTTCATTAGATTTATACCTAAGTATTGTAATTTTTCAAGTGCTAATATAAATGTACTGTTTTTAACATCAAATTCTACCTGCTGTTATATAGGAAAGTGATTGTCTTTTGTATATTAGCCTTAAGTCCCGCAACTTTGCAATAGAGTTTTATTACTTCCAATAGTTTCTGTCAATTCTTTCAGATCATATACATTTAAGATAATTCTATCTGTGCATAATGAGCTTTTACTTCTTCTTTCATAATCTATGTACTTTTTATTTTCTTGTTACATTTGCCATACTTTCAGTATAAATCTCAATTGGTCATGGTCTGCAATTCTTTTTATTCATCAGGGGTTTTGATTTGCTTTTTATTGTATTTTTTTGGATGTTAGCATGTATGTTCATAAGAGCTATTGGTCTATAGTTTTCTTTGCTTGTAATATCTTTGGTTTTAGAATTACAGTATGTTGGGCTTGGAATGAGTTAGGAAGTATTCCTTTGGCTTCTTTATTCTGTAAGAGATTGTAGAGAATCATTAGAACTTCTTAAATATTTGGTAGAATTCATGAATGAACCTATCTGGGCCTGATGCTTTGTGTTTTGAAATGTTTTTTTTTTTTTACATTTTTAATTTGTTTTAATTAGTTATACATGACAGTAGATTGCATTTATGCACTTTTATATATCATACATAGATAGGATATAATTTCTCATATTTCTGAGTGTACATGCTGTAGAATCACATTGGTCATGCAGTCACATATATACATAAAGTAATAATGTCTGTCTCATTCTACTATCTTTCCTATCCCCACATCCCCTCCCTTCCCCTCCATCACTTCTCTCCACCTAATCTAAGGTAACGCTATTCTTCTCTGGTGCCCCCTGCCTTATTGTGAATTAGCATGTGCATATTAGAGAAAACATTCGGTCTTTGGTTTTTTGGGATTGGCTTATTTCACTTAGCATGATATTCTCCAATTCCATCCATTTACTGGCAAATGTCATAGTTCCATTCTTCTCTAAAGCTGAGTAATATTCCATTGAATGCATATATCACATTTTCTTTATCCATTCATCTGTTGAAGGACACCTAGATTGGTTCCATAGTTTAGCTATTGTGAATTGAGCTGCTATAAACATTGACGTGGCTGCATTATTATAGTATGCTGATTTTAGGTCCTTTGGGTATAAACCGAGGAGTAGGATGATTGAGTCAAATGGTGGTTTCATTCCAAGTTTTCTGAGGAATCTCCACTGCTTTCCATAGTGGTTGCACCAATTTGCAAATTTGCAGTCCCACCACCAACGTATGAGTATACCTTTTCCCCTACATCCTCAACAACATTTATTGTTGCCCCTATTCTTGATGATTGAGATAAAATCTTAGAGTAGTTTTGACTTGAAAATTTTTAAATTATTGATTCAGTTTCTTTAACAGGTACAGGCTGATTTACATTGTTTATTCCTTCCTGTGTGAGTTTTAATAGGTGGTGTCTTTTAAGGAATTGGTTTATTTAACAAATGCTACAAGATTTGTGAGCATAAAGTTGTTCATAATGTTCATAATGTTCCTTTATTATCCTTTTAATATCCATGTTATTTTTGGTGATGTCACCTCTATAATGTCTTCTATAATTCATAAGTTGTTTCTCTTTCTCTTTCTTTAGTTATCCTGGTTAGACGCACTGATTTTATTGATCTTGTCAAAGAATCAGGGGCTCACAGTTTCAGAGGTCTCAGTCCATAGATGGCTGAATCCATTCCTTGGGCCTGAGGTGAGGTAGAATATTATGGCAGAAGGACATGGCAGAGGAAAGTGGTTACAGACAAGGCAAGAGAGAGAGAGAGAGGGGGAGAGGGAGAGGGAGAGAGGGAGAGAGGGAGAGAGAGAGAGAGAGAGAGAGAGAGAGAGAGAGAGAGAGAAGAAGAAGAAGAAGAAGAAGAAGGAGGAGGAGGAGGAGGAGGAGGAGGAGGAGGAGGAGGAGGAGGAGGAGGGAGAGAAAGAGAGAGTTCCCTCTCATCATGGACAAAATATATGCCCCAAAGGCACACCACCAATGACCCACCTCCTCCAGACACACCCTACCAGCCTACAGTTACCACCTATTTAATCTCTATGAGGAGATTAGTACACTGATCAGGTTAAACCTTTTATAACCCAATCATTTCACCTTTAAACTTTCTTGTATTATCTCACACATGAGCTTCTGGGGAGCATGTTATATCTAAACCATAATAGTGAGGTCATGTTTTTTTTGACCCACTCAGTTTTTAGTTTCCTAAAACCTATCATTTATTGGTATATTTAGACCATCAACTTTAAAGGTGGTCATTGACATAGTTGGATTAACATCTACCATATTTTTCATTGTTTTCTATCTTTTGTCCTTGTTTTTGTTCCTTTTTGGTTTTGAGCATTTTATATGATTTTTCTCCTTTCTTAACATATCAATTACTCTTTAAATAAACATTTTTCTTAATGATGGCTGTAGAGTTTGCAACCTACATTTACAAGCCCACTTTTCAATAAGTTTATACTGCTTCACTGGGAATATAAATTCCTTTTAATAGCAAATATTCCTAATTCTTCCCTTCTATTCCTTGCATCATTGCTGTCCTTCATTTCATTTATTCCTAAATGTATATTAGTAAGCATATAATGAAATAAGTTATTGCTATTATTACTTTGAATGAAGTGTAATCTGTTAGCTTAAGAAAAATATATGTAAAATTTTATCATTATTTATTCATGCTTTGATGTTCTTCTATACTTTATGAAGATTTGAATTTCTAACATTTTTCTTTCTCTGAAGGACTTCTTCTAACACTTTTTGCAAGATAGGTCTACTGGAAACAATTGCCCTCAATTTTCCTGAGTCTGGGAAAGGCTTTATTTCTCTTTCTCGTTTTTTTTTTTTTTCTTCTTCTTCTCAATACTGGGGACAGAACCCACGGCTCCACAGAGCAGGAAAGTGTTCTACCACTGAGCCACAACCCAGCCCTCTCTTTCACTTCAAAAAGTCAATTTTTTAGGAAAATAATTCTAGCTTGGCATTTTTAAATCCCAACACTTTACACATTATACTCTATTTTCTCTTGCTTGCATAATTTCTGGAAGAAGTCAGAAGTAATTCCATTCTGTGGGAAGCCATCCATGAAATATATGAGGATCTTCTCTCTGCATTAAGCCAGGGAGAGTTAGCCTGGCATCAGGAACTATCCGTGGCTTTCCCATGGCAATGGATTACTCAATGCATGTGACCTTTCTCTCTGCTTTGCTAGAAGGTTCCTCATTGTAGCTCCCGAGATGGGCATAACCCGTTAGGAACTGAAACAGCCCAGCTTTAACCTTTTTTGGAGAAGAACATTCTATAGAATGTCTTTGATATTTCTCTACATAAATAAAGCAGTTGTGGGCTCCATTTTGCCAGAGTCTAGAAGCTTGATCTGTCTGATCAGCTTGCCGGTCCTGCTCTGGCTTTTAAAATTCTGTGGTTTCTTCGCTGTTTTATTTCTCTTAGCTTTTATTTTTTTATTTATTTTTTTTTAAGAGAGAGTGAGAGAGGAGAGAGAGAGAGAGAGAGAGAGAGAGAGAGAGAGAGAGAGAGAATTTTTAATATTTATTTTTTTAGTTTTCGGCAGACACAACATCTTTGTTTGTACGTGGTGCTGAGGATCCAACCCGGGCCGCACGCATGCCAGGCGAGCGCGCTACCGCTTGAGCCACATCCCCAGCCCTCTCTTAGCTTTTATTTCTCAGCCAGTCCAATCCACTAAGGGGAACCCCATTCCCACAATACACCCAGGAAGTGGGTGGGATCATTCTTTTTCTCGTTTATAAGAAAGTATATCTTCCTCCCTCTAGTTTCTTCAAGATTTTTCTTTTTTTTTTTTTTTTATTTATTTATTTATTTTTTTTTATTGGTCGTTCATAACATTACATAGTTCTTAATACATCATATTACACGGTTTGATTCAAGTGGATTATGAACTCCCGCTTTTACCCCGTATACAAATTGCTGTATCACATCAGTTACCCTTCCATTGATTGACATATTGCCTTTCTAGTGTCTGATGTATTCTACTGTCTGTCCTATTGTCTACTATCCCCCCTCCCCTCCCCTCCCCTCCCCTCCCCTTTTCTCTCTCTACCCCTTCTACTGTAAATCATGTCTTCCATTTGTATTCTCTTGACTTACCCCTCCTTACCTCTTATATGACATTTTGTATAACCCTGAGGATCGCCTTCCATTTCCATGCAATTTCCCTTCTCACTCCCTTTCCCTCCCACCTCTCATCCCTGTTTACTGTAAATATTCTTCTCAAGCTCTTCGTCCCTACCCTGTCCTTGTTTACACCCCTTATATCAAAGGAGTCATTTGGTATTTGTTTTTTAAAGATTGACTAGCTTCACTTAGCATAATCTGCTCTAATGCCATCCATTTCCCTCCAAATTCTATAATTTTGTCATTTTTTAATGCAGAGTAATACTCCATAGTGTATAAATGCCACATTTTTTTTATCCATTCATCTATTGAAGGGCATCTAGGCTGGTTCCACAGTCTTGCTATCGTGAATTGAGCTGCTATGAACATCGATGTAGCAGTGTCCCTGTAGCATGCTCTTGTTAGGGCTTTAGGGAATAGACCGAGAAGGGGAATAGCTGGGTCAAATGGTGGTTCCATTCCCAGCTTTCCGAGAAATCTCCATACTGCTTTCCAAATTGGCTGCACCAATTTGCAGTCCCACCAGCAATGAACAAGAGTGCCCTTTTCCCCGCATCCTCTCCAGCACTTATTGTTGTTTGACTTCCTAATGGCTGCCAGTCTTACTGGAGTGAGATGGTATCTTAGGGTAGTTTTGATTTGCATTTCTCTGACTGCTAGCGATGGTGAGCATTTTTTCATGTACTTGTTGATTGATTGTATGTCCTCCTCTGAGAAGTGTCTGTTCAGGTCCTTGGCCCATTTATTGATTGGGTTATTTGTTATCTTATTGTCTAATTTTTTGAGTTCTTTGTATATTCTGGTTATTAGGGCTCTATCTGAAGTGTGTGGAGTAAAGATTTGTTCCCAGGATGTAGGCTCCCTATTTATCTCTCTTATTGTTTCTTTTGCTGAGAAAAAACTTTTTTAGTTTGAGTAAGTCCCATTTGTTGATTCTATTTGTTAACTCTAGCGCTATGGGTGTCCTATTGAGGAATTTGGAGCCCGATCCCACAGCGTGTAGATCATAACCAACTTTTTCTTCTATCAGATGCCGTGTCTCTGATTTAATATCAAGCTCCTTGATCCATTTTGAGTTAACTTTTGTGCACGGCGAGAGATAGGGATTCAGATTCATTTTGGTGCAAATGGATTTCCAGTTTTCCCAGCACCATTTGTTGAAGATGCTATCCTTCCTCCATTGCATGCTTTTAGCCCCTTTATCAAAAATAAGATAGTTGTAGTTTTGTGGATTGGTTACTGTGTCCTCTATTCTGTACCATTGGTCCACCCGCCTGTTTTGGTACCAGTACCATGCTGTTTTTGTTACTATTGCTCTGTAGTATAGCTTGAAGTCTGGTATCGCTATACCGCCTGATTCACACTTCCTGCTTAGTATTGTTTTTGCTATTCTGGGTCTTTTATTATTCCATATGAATTTCTGGAAAAGAACATAGACAGCTCAGCAAGTCTGCTAAGAAACCATGAGCAGAACATCCAAGAATTATGGGACAATATCAAAAGACCAAATTTAAGAGTCATTGGGATACAGGAAGGCACAGAGCTCCATTCCAAAGGAATAAACAGTCTATTCAGTGAAATAATACGAGAAAACTTCCCAGAATTGAAGATTGAGACAGAATCCCAAATCCTAGAAGCCTACAGGACGCCGAATGTGCAAAATCATAAGAGATCCACACCTAGACACATTATAATGAAGATGTCCAACATACAGAATAAGGAGAGAATTTTAAAAGCTGCAAGAGAAAGAAAGCAGATTACATTTAGGGGTAAACCAATCAGGATAACAGCTGATCTCTCAACACAGACTCTGAAAGCTAGAAGATCCTGGAATAACATATTTCAAACACTGAAAGACAATGGGCTCCAACCAAGAATCGTGTATCCGGCGAAATTAAGCTTCAGGTTAGAAGATGAAATTAAAACCTTCCACAATAAACAAAAGTTAAAAGAATTCGCAGCTAGAAAACCATCTCTTCAAAAAATCCTTGGCAAAACATTACAGGAAGAGGAAATGGAAAACAACATTGAAAACCAACAATGGGAGGTAGGGCAGTAAAGGGGGGAAAGTAGTCATAGAGGATAACAAATCAGGTTTAGTAACATCAAGATTTTTCTTCTTCTTTGAGTTTCTGCAGTTTGAATACAATATACCTAGATATAGATTCTTGGCACTTATCCTACTTAGTATTCTCTGAGCTTTCTGACCTATGGTTTAGTTGATATTAGTGTGGAAAAATTATTCATTTTAAGTATTGCTTATATTTTTTCTCTGATTTTTCTCCCAAGTTTCCATTACATGTATACCATTTGTAGTAGTCTAACAGTACTTCGATATTTTGTCCATTTTTTTTTCAGAATTTTTTTCTTTTTGATTTCAGTTTTAGAAATTTCTTTGGTTTATCCTCAAGCCCAGAAATTCTTTCAAGGAATTTGTTCCATTTACTAATAAGCCCATCAAAGTCATTCCCCACCCCATTTCTGTTATAATTTTTGATCTCCATCATCTCCATCTCAATTCAATTCTTAGAATGTCCATCTCTCTGCCTCTATTAGACATCTGTTATTGCATATTGTCTATGTTTTCCATTAAATCCTTTAGCATATTAATCATAATTTTAAAGACATTTCTAATCTGATAATTCTAACATTCCTGTCATTTCTGACTGTGGTTTTGAGACTATTCAAGCTCTTCGGTATAGCATGTAATTTTTTTTGTTGGAAAGCAATCATGATGTTCTTGGATATAGAAAGTGGTATAAATAGGCCTTTAGTAATATACTGGTAAGATGTAGGGAAGGGGAAGAGCCATATAATCCTATGATTAGATGCCAGCTTTTTCGTTGGACTGTGAACTTCACCTGCAACCCTCAGTCTTCCTTCCCTATTCCAACCCTGCCCTTGGGTGAAATAGGAGTTTGGTAGGGGCTAAAGTTTGATATTTCTCTACTTCCAATTAGGTTAGTTTCTATAAAGCCCCAATGACTTAGGCTTTGGTAAAACCATCTTGAGGATTGGACTTGTTAAAAAGCACACAATACTCTGGCATATTTCAAAATGGTTCTTTCCCACCTCCCTCTGCCAGAAGAATGAAGGGCTTTTTCTTCTGAATTCACTAACAGGACTTATTAAAGCTCATAGAAGTGATTCAAAAGGTTTGATGCATGACTGGGTCCTCCTGGATTTTTTTTTTTTTTAGCTTTCTGGGTTTTCCACAGTGAGCTTTATATAATTTATCAATAATAGCTATGGCTCACCTTCTCTATTACTGGTTCTCATGAAGATTTCTGCTCCAGTCTATTATAATTCTCTCTGTTTGCCTATCTGCCTCCAGTTTTGGATTTAGCAGTTTTTCCTGTAACTACACTTCTCTGATATACCACCTCCCAATAGTACCATTTTGGGGAAAAGAATTTAAACAACAGTAGATATTTCTGGGACACTTACTTAAACCATACCAATCTACAACCACACCAACTTGAATCTCATAAACATTATAATAAGCAAAAGAAATTGGACACAAAATAGTCCATGTTTTATAATTTCCTTTATAGTAAGTCCAAAAATAGGCAAAAATAATATTAGCTTTTAGAAGGCAGGAAACGTTCACATTTGGAGTATAGCGATTGGGATGCTTTTAGTCATTTATTTAAAAAGATATCTTCCTAAAAACAAAATGACCAGGTTGGCTTATAGTGTTAAAGGAGGAGACAAATAAACAAGCAAATAAATAAATCACAATTAGTGCAATAAAGGAAAAAAGAGACTAGCAAATATTGAGTGTACATAGTGGAGAAAACACTGGAAAAAATAACCAATCTTTGTGCTGTTATCACAGTCAATGTGCACAGAACCTTTGGTGATTCAAAACTGTTACTTGTCTTCAGGTTCTGAAGGCATGTACAAAAGAGGGTACTTCAGGTTCAGTGAAAGATGTTGTAGATTGGGCAGGAGATTATCATGATTTTTCTGTAATGTTGTGCTCCTTACATTCTCTATAATTATTTTGCTGACTGTACCCGCCCCGTTCTGCTGGCATCTGTTCTCCCCTTTTTGCTCCCCAGTCCCAAAGGAGATACTAAAACATCAAGTATTTGAGGACTGATTATGTGGATGGACGATACTAAGAACATCTGGGTAACTGGTACTTTGACTTTATTATGGGCAGGCAAAATTTAGATCTATTTATAAATTGATTTTTGGTAGCTGAAATCAAAATATGCATGATTTTTTTTTAAACTTCAAAAACATTTTTAAAATTTTGGAGGCTATACTTGGGCATCAGGAAAATTTCTTGCATATATTTAATAATGATAAATCTGTCAATTTAAAAGATCCTCATTTTATTGCTGTAGTAAATGAATATTGATAGATTGAACTCTAAATTAAATTCTACTTAAGCCCAATTTAGTCATTCATCCAAAAGTAGGTTGAATTATACCATCTGTCTGTGAAATATCCCTGGGCCCTAGGATAAGTAATAAATCAATAACTAAGCCTTCATCATCACTTTTTCCTAATTAATTTGTGACCAGAAAATTCATTTTTTATAAGTAGAAACAATTTTTAGAAGCACAAAATGTGTTTGCAACATGCTGTTAATATGCAACAGACTTAAGCAACCCCTAAGAGATGTAATTCTGATTGATGAGGAAAAGATTTTACTCTAGTTACTCTTGTGTTTCCAAAGTTCTTAGCTTGGTCTGGACCCCTGCATGTTGCTGGCTGTCAGATTACATCATCTGCATGAGAATCAATTGATCTTAACAAATTGAATTCTCCAGTCTGGTAAGGGGACAACAATTTAAAATCTCCTTTGAAAAGAGTGATTTAAAATCAACTCTTGACTACTGAAGATCTAATTATCAAGGATCTAATTGTCTAGTTTTCTTTATCCAGGGCTCTGCACCTCCTCATCCCTACAGCTTGTTTTTCAGCCAATTCACTTTTCATTAATTGAACCAAAAAGGAGGTGGCAGGGTGAGAAGAAAGGAACTTACTTGTTGTCTATTGAGCACATTGGTACAACTCTGAGCCTCGTAATATTTTTATAATACATTGCAGAGATGATATTCATCAACTGCTTCTGTAAGGTGCTATCTAGAAGAGTGAGAAAAAAGTCATATCTAAATTGGAGTCTTAGTGAAAGCAAATTTAAGTAGTTCAGAAAATGTGACTATTTTCTAAGCTCCAAGTTTATGATTCAATTTATGAAGGTTAAGATGCTGGTATGTCGAATGGTTAAGTTTTAAAATTCAGTCTGTAATCTTTCTGGTTTGTGTATAAAATAATTTCTTGGGTTATGTATTTGGGGAAAAAGTGTACTTCATCCAAAAAGAGGCATATCTTTAAGAATGGATGGTATTTATGTCTAAACACATACTAATTATTTTTTCTTTCCTTCAAACATAAAGTTATGGTCTTCACAAAAATAAGAGCTTACATAAGACTGGCTTTTAATCAAAAGAATGCCCATTATTCATACATATTTAAAACAAATATGTCTATACATAAACAGAAAAAAATTGCAATGTAACTGGATAAGGGAAGAACATAAAACACAGGAAATAAATTCAACACAAAGTCTCATTGTTTCCAATCTTTTCCATAGTGAAGGAAACTGAGGGATACTTCTTACTGAATTCCATCAAATTAACAGTTGAATGAATAACTCAAAATTTTGAATGTGTATAAATAGTCTTAATTTTTAAATTGATTCTTATACTCACTAAGTATTTATTGAGTACCCGGTATACACAAGGCACTCTTCTGCCACTGGAGAAGCTATAGAGATACAGGAAAGTTCCTGTCCATAGAACTTTCACTATGGCATGGAATGACTAAGGAATACCACTATTGGGAAAACCCAACACTGCAACAATAGAGAATAGAGCACAAAAATTGCCTTCCTGATTAACTGCCAAACTTCCAGCACTCCTGTGGGTGGCAAGTTGATTGCCTAGACAGGTATAAATCAAGCATTCTCTTGATACATCCTTTGCCTTTTTATTGATAAAAAATGCTTGAGGGCACACAAGTTGGTACTGGTTGGAACCCCTCAAACACCATCATGTTTTTGTTGAAAAGGAAGGGCAGTCTTGAATGCAGTAGACTACCATTCCTAAGTGGTTTTTTTTTTTTTTTTTTTTTTTTTTTAAAGAAAGAACTCATAATGGATAAAGCACTGTGTAGACACTGTAGGGAATGCAATAAAAGTAGAAGGCAGAGAGATACCTTTCCTTCCAGTCAAGTGTAATTTGGCAGAGAAGATGATATAACCCCAAGAAATAATAACCAAGCTAACATAGAGTTTCTTTAGAGTTCATGGCAAATTTTCATATATATACTTTACACAGATTTCATTCTGAAAACAATCCTATAGGTTGAATAGGAAAATGACATTATTATGACCAATTTATAGAAGAAACTGACCTTAGCAAAAATAAATGACTTTTCAAAAATCACAGTGCCAGGGATGGAATAAGACTTAATTTATTTTTTTCCTGCTTAATGATCAATTATATTTTTTTACCATATCTTGCTCTTTCCCATAAAAATGTCAATGATATTGTATATAGACCCTTACTTATTAACATATTCATATATTTATTGAACATCTTTTATCAGCCCCTGTAAAAAATGATAGGAATAAAAAAATGAGTCATTGTTTGCTCTCAGGAATCTACACATATTGGAATAGCATTTCATCTCTTATAAAACTCTCACAAAAATGATATGATCATTACTTCATCATATGCAATGTGTCCTTACATTTTGGTGATAAGGAAACAGGAATTTGATAACTCACCTTAGATCAGAAAGTTGGTAGGAGCTCAGGAAGGTTCAGACACTACTTAAGCATAAAATGAGTACAAAAGTATAGGACTCCAGCTCTAAACTTTGTTATACAGGCAAGTCTCTATCACTAAGCAAGTTTCGGCATGCACTAGCATACATTTTTAAAAAGTTTTCATAGTATACAGGTGCTACTGTACTACTGTTAAATACATTATAAAACCAAAATTAACATGTAAAAAAGATGAAATGAAAAGCAAATACAAACAGAAGCTTTACTACTTACTTCCTGTATTCCAATGGGTTATTTTGCATGTACTTGAAAGTACCCTTTCATTTCTTTGGAGATCACTATTGTAATAGACAATGACTTTTTTTTTTTTTTTTTTTTTTTTTTTTTTTTTTTTTTTTTTTTGTATTTAGAGACAGGGTCTCACTGAGTTGCTTAGGCTGGCTTTGAACTTGTGATCCTCCTGCCTGTTTACAGAGCTGTTGGGATTACAAGTATGGGCCACCACGCACAGCATAGACAATGAATTCTAAACAAGTACTGAAAGAGGAACAGTCAATATAGGTAGGTGGTCCAATAGAGGTGGTGCAAATTTTTCATGCTCACTTATAACAGTTTGTTTCTGAGTTATACTTTTCAGGTTTTGACAATCTGAAAATCAAAAAGTTTGAATGCCAATAATCATACACAGGAAAATTGTGAATAAATGAATGTCTACTGTAGAGGCACAATAAAGAGAAATACTTAAATTTTATTTCATTCATGTGACAATCACCCAAATCCTTTTTTAAAAAAACTCAAAAGGCGGAGTCATTGAAACTTACGAGATATTTTATCCAATTCTCCATTAGCTACTAATATTATTTGTGCTGTCACAATAGCAGTACCATGGTATGAAAACCATTTCTATTCATGAAGAAAAGATCACTTTTTCCTCCACAACAAACACTTTAACTGAGATCCATTTCAATTACTTATTTATAATGTGTTCAAACTCTTCCTCAAGAAAAAATTCCACTTCAAACACAGTAATATTGAAATTTAATTTTTTAGATGTCAACTCAGTGAATAGTTTTTACCAGGAAAAAAAGGAGCAAATTTTAATTCATTATTTCTTTGAAGGATCTAAGACATATAATTTAGAAATATAAAATCCTTTTTTAAAATCCCAAACCTAACAACCATATTACATATTCCCCCTTACATATTCACATACCCCCATCTTCTAAAATTAAGTAACTGAATAATAAATGAAAGTTTCCATTTATGCCATTGAAATACCCAATTTCAAGAGGCAAAATTTACAGTATATTTTTTGGGCATGGCAGCTCTTGGAATTTTGTAACATTTGGTTGGCCTTGGCCCTTATTAAGTCAGGACAAATTATTGTGGAAATGAAAATATGGTTTTTTAAGGAATAATGATGTCTCCATGTTAGAATAAGATTCTTTGAAAAACTAATTGAACATAGTTAAGTCTTGAAAAAGGTTTTTCAAAATTCAACAACAAAGACCATTCAAAATTGAGTACTGTGCAATTTTTGGGAATATTTCATCATGAATAGAGAGCTCAATTATAATTTATTTATTTAACACTTCTGTTCAAGAAGAATTGTGTCTTCCTTCTGGCTTATGTCAAAGTTCTATGAAAATTTACTCTGCTTTCACATTCACTTATAATTTCTTTTAAAAATTATTTATTTGTTCTTATTATACACGATGGCTGAATGCAATTCATTTCATATTACACATATAGAGCACAATTTTTCAAGCCACTGATTGTACACAAAGGAGAGTCACACCATTCCTGTCTTCATACATGTACATAGGGTAATGATGTCTAACTTATTCCACCATCATTCCTACCACCTTGCCCCCTCCTATACCCTCTCTCCCTTTTGCCCTATTTAAAGTTCCTCCATTCCTCCCATGCTCCCTCCCCCCATCACCATTATGAGTCTGTATCTTCATATAAAAAACAAAAACAAAAACATTCAGCCTTTGGTTTTTTGGGATTGGCTTATTTCACTTAGCATTATATTCTCCAACTCCATCCATTTACCTGCAAATGCCGTGATTTTATTCTCTTTTAATGCTGAGGAATATTCCATTATGCATATATACACCAAAGTTTTTCTATCCATTCATCTATCCATCTGGGTTGGTTCCACAATTTAGCTATTGTGAACTGTGCTGCTATAAACATTGATATGGTTGTGTCCCTGTAGTATGCTGTTTTTAAGTCCCTTGGGAATAAACCAAGGAGTGGGATAGCTGTGGTTCCATTCCAAGTTTTCCAAGGAATCTTCATACTGCTTTCCAGATTGGCTCCACCAGTTTGTAGTCTCACCAGCAATGTATGAGTGTGCCTTTTCCTCCATATCCTCGCCAACACTTATTGTTGTTAGTATTCTTGATAGCTCCATTCTGACTGGAGTGAGATGAAATCTCCAGTAATTCATAGAGAAATTTTGATTTGCATTTCTCTAATTGCTAGAGATGTTGCACATTTTAAAAATATGTCAGAAAATTTTTGAGATGATTTTTTTAAGTGCAGTGTCAGAGACTAAACCCAGAGCTAGCACATTAGCTATGATTTTTAAAATAAATATTGGAAAATAACACAACATGTTGAAGTCAGGTAATAAAATAAATATATAGAAATATTTTGAGGAAATAATAATTTACACTATGGGATGATGATGTAAGAGCCATATTCCAAAATAAAAAGCCATCTCAGCTTGTAAGGCATACATACTTTTCAATGCCTTCCTCACTTACTGCAACCCTTTTAATATAGGAAAGTTTGCATTAGGAAATGTTACTGTTCATTGGATAAAAGTTTTTTTTTTTTGGTAACACTTTGACAAAAAAATGCATTAAAAAGCTGGAAATGTATGGAAAATAGACTTGAAACACTGGAAACCTCAGAGGTGAGTACCTGTTAGGACAGACCTGGGATCAGAGTTTACCTTCCTTTGGAAAGTCACTAATTTCAGGTTCCACATCTGTAAAAAAGGCACAAAACCTACCTTTGTCTCAGAAAGTAGTTATGAGACCTGAAAGAATTATTCATGTAAATACATAATACTGTGCATAACATATAATGTATATGATTAGCTACAATTATTCAACAAGAATATATCACCATAGAGTAAAAATGGATGTATCCTCTGATTAGTGCTAAATTTGTTTTATAACTATCCTCTGTTCACCCTAATAAACTGCAAGTTGTTAAAACTAGACTGGGGCTTCTACCTGTGTATATAATTGAACATGGTGATTACAAACACATGTGTTTATCAGCATGCAAACTTCCAAGCTCTTGTCTCGGATTCTAATTTAACAACTGCACCAGTAAACACCTCACAGATGATCCTGATGTCTGGTTAAGAACTACTAATCTAGTTTAGGTGCCAATAAGAAACTGGGCCTGCTCTTTATTTCTAAAATCTCTAGTTTATCAGGGCAAGCTACATTTTTGCCTTAGTTGTTACTGTTCCTATGTGAACTTTCTTTGCTTCCATGGAATCAGAAGCTGGAATATACCAAGTGACAGCAAAAGTCAAAGCGAAAAGCTCTGAAACTTCTGAAATTGATGGTTTCTTCCACTGTTTTCTGGCTTGACAGATTAATTTATGCTCTTCACAGGATTTGTAACTGGAGAAAAGGCTTCTACAAGACAGGACTCTTAATCCAGGGTTAGCCCCAAGAAATGAACCAGTAATTCATAGTTCAAATGTGGCATACATGATTTCAAATGAATGAGGTATCAAATAAATAATTTGTTCAAGTGTTAGTCCACTTCCATATTAAAGGAATTAGGCAAAATACATTATTTTCTCCTATTGTTACCACCAATGTGTTATTTATTAAAAACTGATAAATGGGTAGTCATTTTGTTGACACAGTTTATGCATCTCCAATAGAGAGTGGGGTCCTTAGACTCCCTTTCCAACACAGAGTAGGCTTAATGTTTAGAAATTCCTGATTGGCTCAGTATACAACTCTTGGTGGAGAAAACAAAAGAAAAGAAAATACCATATTATTTGGTAGAGATTTTTCTGTTTTAAAATAAATGGCCTCAACAAATTGAATGCAAAACAAATGAGGGTATAATTTTTTTTTTTAATTCAGTGTTTACTTAAAGTTGGTTCTACCACAAAAATCACTTAAGAGACTTATTAAAAATGCAGATATCTGGAACTCCCCCAGATCTCCTGAATAAAAATTTCTGTCAGTAAGGTACCAAAAATATACTTTTCAAGATTGTTATATAATATACAAATTATTATATAAATATGTAAAAATATTACATAAAAATTCATCCCCAAGTAGTTCTTAGGGAGTGTTAAACTTTAAGACAATAAACTAAGTCAAATTTTTCTTTCAGTCCTAAAGGCAAATATTCCTTGTTTCCCTTTTCAGCTATTCAAGAAAAAACAATGGAGACAGTTGAGGCAGTTAATTATTAACTTTTCAAGAAATATTGAGAAAATGAAAGAATAATATTACTGTCATATGGTGTTATTTAGTCTGAATTACCTATCTAAACACTTTAATTCTGTGTATTATCTTTCTTATGTATAAAAATGAGGTAAAAGTCAGAGATTAATAGGCTGTATTATTTACATGAGCCATATAAGTAGAAGAATGTGAATTGGGATTCACAGGCTGACAGAATGCTGGGGCTGGCCTGTGGAAGATCAATCATTTATTTTCCTTGACTCTGATTTCAAGGAGTTAATGAGCAAACTATTAAGCTATTCATTAGCATTTGTGAGCAATACCTAAATTCATCTCTAGAAATGGTATTAAGGCAGTAAGTGTGGTTGAGAAAGGGAATGATTTTACTTGAATACTAGAAAAATTAAAATTAAGTAGAATACTAGAAAAGTTAACTAGAGCTGCCAGGTGTGATGGTGTACACCTGTAATCTCAGTGACTTGGGAGACTGAGGCAGGAGGTTTACAAGTTTAAAGTCAACCGCATCAATTTAGTGAGGCCCTAAGCCACGAAGTGAGACTGCCTCAACATAAAAAAATATATAAATAAATAAAAAGAACTGGGATATAGCTTAGTGGTTAAGCACTTGTGGATTCTATCTTCAGTATAAAAAAAATTAACTAGATCTAACATTCTCTAATAATAATAGAAAAAAATCTGTAAGATAAATCTTCTAGTGCACACTGACAAGTCAAACAAACAAAAATATCAAATTTTTGGTCTGTCAGATACAAAGATAAGAGCCACTTCCATTTCATGTGACTTTTATGTACATTAAATTTAAAGACAACTGGACCTTATGAGTGATTATAGCAGGATTTCAGGATAAAAGGGTAGTACTAAAAAAGTTGAACTGCTTTCTGTATACCAGGAATGAACAAGTGGGATTTGAAATTAAAAACACAATAACAATTGTTATGGTTTAATAGCTTTACTTCTCTCCCCTGATGGCCCATATGTTAATGGCTTGGTATTACTGGGAAGTGCCAAGGACTTTTAAGAAGAGGGGTCTTGTGGGAGATCCTTAGGTCACAGGGTGTGCCCTGGAAAGGAAATGCAAAACTACAAAACCCCTAGAAGATAACATAAAGCGATAGGAAAGGACAAATAGGTAAGAATTGGGAATGGAGGTATGAACTGGCAAACCACAGAGGATTTTTATAGCAATGAAACTACTCTGTATGATACTCTAATGATCAATATATGTCATTTCAAATTTGTCCAAACCCATAGAATGAATGTGTACCACTAATATTGAACCCTAAGGTAAATCATGGATGGTGGGCAATAATAAAGAGTCAATGTTAGTTTCATCAGTTGTAATAAATGAACACCTTTGTTGGGGATTATGCTAATGGGTAGATTATCCATCTGTGGGGACAGGGCATATGTGGGAAGTCTCTGTACCTTCCTTGCAATTTTCTGGTGAACAATAATGACTATTTAAAAAAAGTCAAGACATGCCAAAGTGTGTTTATAAATTTATGGTATACACTTAATGAAGTCACCTTTTGAATACTCACAACATGATGTAATATACTTTGTTATTCACAAGATGAAGGGCTTATCTGAAAAGTCAACACACCCTCGTGGTCTAGTAATGGTATGTAAGTAAAGTTAAATTAACAGCATTCTGTTTTCAATCACATCAATATATTTAAACCATGTATAACTGTATTTGAAAATTAAAGTCAAATTGTAAATTTAGAGTTCTTCCCAAGGGTGATGCTGCATTAGTTATCTATTCCTGCTGTAACAAATTACCACAAACTCAATGGCTTAAAGCAACACAAACATAATACAGTGCTGAATATCAGAAGTCTGAAAATGGGTTGGCAAGGCTGCACCCATCTGGAAAATCTAGGAGAAAAATTTGTTTCTTTACATTTTCCAGCTTCTAGAGGTTGCTGGCTTTCATTGCTCATGGCTCTGTATCACCCAGACCCCTTCTTTAACTCTGATGTCCTTTATATAATACCTCTTGTGATTATGTAGGGCCCACCTGGATAATCTAGAGTGTGTTCATCTTCTCAATATCCTTTATCTTAATCAAATCTGTAATGTCCCTGTAGCAATTTAAGGTAATATATTCATAGGTTTTGGAGACTAGGATATGTGCTTCTCAAGGCAGCTATTATTCTGCCTATGATAGATGTCTAGAACAAAAACTATTCCAAAAACTATAATATTTTCATATCTCAGGGTCCTTTCTGAATCTTATATTAGCTGTTGATGGGTGATTAATAATTATGAATTAGCAAATAATTACTCTTCAATTATTATTAATTTATTCAATCAGCAATTCATTCAGTAATTGTTAAGTTTTTGTTGCATTTCAGGATCTGAGCACACAACCTAACTCAAAAAAAGCAAAGCAAGGTCCTGCTCTTGTGGTATACCTTTCCAGGATCTAACTCAATAATGTTCTGGCATTCTAAACACTCTACTATATTTTCATGGTAAACACCATCAAGGACGGTACTAAATAAGGGAAAGATATGCTTCAGGACTGGGATTCCTCAACTCTGGAAACACTTCAGTATAAGAGTTTGAAGGCCGCTCTGCCATTAGCTGCGCATCTTACAGAATCTCTTAAACATTCTGTTTCTCCTTTTGGAAAAGAAAAACAGCAATCCCAGGCTGCTTCTCCTGGAGGTTAAATGAGATGTGTGGTCAAGTGATCGGCAGTTAGCACTCTCTAGTTCCAGAAAAGTGCTTGCTCCTTAAGGTCACCTGAGGATCTTTAAAAACATTCCAAAACCCATGCCACACGGGAGACCAATTAAATCCCAGTAGTTGAGGGTGAAACACAGGCTGCAGGATGCTCTTCACAGATGTTGAGGTTTAATAACATTTGCCAGTCACAACATTTTATATGTACGTAATATTTGGTAGCAGGGATTGAACCCAGGGGTGCTTAACCACTGAGCCACATTCCCAGGCAATTTTAGTTTTTATTTGATATGGCCTAGGTAAATTGCTGTGGCTGGCCTTGAACTTGAGTTTCTCCTTGCCTCAGCCTCCGGAATGGCTGGGATTACAAGCCTGCTTCACGGCGCTTGCCTTGCCTTCCACATAACTCAAGAGTTCTGACTGACCTCTGTTGCCTGTGCAACGTTAAGTGGCCCTTAAGTATGTAAGGACAAACACCTGCTCCACGCTGGGCCTGCCCCGGGAGAACCTAAAAGCCGGGAAGCCAGCCCTCCCGGAGGCGCTGGGCCGGGTGCAGAGGCCAGGAAAAACAGGCTCAGCTGCGGCCGCGGCTCGTCCCCTTAGGCCAGCCGTAGCGGGGTCCGGAGGCTCGGAGAGCACTTTATTTGTCCGCAGCCCACGCCGCGATCCCGGCTGAGAACAGGAGCAGCCACAGGCCGCTGAGGGTCGGGTCTCGCGGCGCCACCCGACGCCGTCATGGAGCAGGGACCGCGCGGCGGCTCCAGGCCCGCAGAGCCGGGGCCTTGCCTGAGCAGTCCGCGCGGCGCGGAACAGGCGGCCTTGGTCCCCTTGCTGAGTGCTGCCGGGGCTGAGCCGGGGAGCCGCATGCTCGCCGTGGCCGCCGTGCTGCCGGCGGGGGGGTGCGGAGAGAGGATGGGCGTCCCCACCCCGAAGCAGTTCTGCCCAGTCCTGGAGAGGCCGCTCATCAGCTACACCCTGCAGGCCATGGAGAGGTAAAGCGGCGCCGGGCGTGCCTCCGCGGAGTCCCGGGCCGGCCTCCGGTACCTTACCTTGCCCTGCCCTGCCCTGCCCCGCCCTGCCCCGCCGCTCCACTGCGCCGGTGCTTTCCCCTCCAGGGACTAATGGGCCGGATCGCTGGGCTCAGTCTCTGAAGCTGGAGCTCTGTTCCCGCCAGCGCCACGGGGACGGGCAGCTCTGGCCTTTGGGCAGATGGACACGGAAGCTAAAGCTGCCTTCAGAGGCCCTTATGTGTTCAGTTAACGTGGCGGGGGGTGAAGTCCAGCACGTGAAGCTGGATTCACTGACGCATGGGCTGGGGCTGAGGGACACTGGGTCCTACCCGTGGCCCCTCGAGGGCCCAAAGAGAAGCAGTTCTGGGGGACGTTTCGCGTTCACCGTCTCTGCGCATGCGTGTACTGAAGTTTCGTCGAAGCACTTCCAGTTTTCTGAGCGTTTTTTCCTTCACTCACAAACGTTTACAGAACGCCTTCTGTGTAAGATAGAAAACAGTGTGCTGAGGGTGGAGAGGGGGGTGGACCAAACGTTTTGGTAGTGGAAATGGGATTAAGAGTAGAATTGAAGTCAAAAGTCGCTTTATCCTTTTAGAAAAGGGACTGAAGGGAACTAGTTCAAGAAATGGAGGAGAGAGAGGAATGGTGGAAGGCTGTCCTAAGGCAGTAATAGCGAGGAGGTGAAAAAGGGGTACCATATTTTTGCTTTTAGCGCTAGGTAATGTGATAGATGGTGAGAGGCTGAAGGAGTGGGAAGTAGCGGGATTACAAAGAACCATGTAGTTTTGCAAGGCGTTCAAACATCTTTTTGAAGCCAGTGGAGTAGTTAAGTTAAACCTTGGATTGAAGTGAACCATTTGTATTTCAAGCAAGGTGATCTCCTCCTGCATAAACAGCCTTTTCAGGAGGCCATTGTCCTTGGCTTGTTATCCAGAAAGGGACCCCCCCCCCCCCCAACTCAGAAGCCAAAGGACCAAAATTGTTGCTTTTAAGTTTATTTTACTTTCTGAATATTGGCATTTGGAAACGGAAAGTGTAAGGAGCCATTATACCTTTGATGAACATAATCAGGCAAGTGGTCACATCTGAAACTCATACAGACTTTGAAACTGTTCCAGTTCCTACCTCAGTCTGTTTCTCAGCGGTGAAGTCCCTGAAACACCCTAAAGTCACAGACCTACAATGTTCTAGTGCCCTAGAGATTGTAACAATTTAGGTCATATATGCAGGCAATACTCTGGGACATAATGGATCTTGGCCAGCATGATCGTTGTCTACTTGGTAATTAGATAAGGGATTGTAGTCATTTATACATTTAACCGTCCTTCCCTTGGAAAAAACCCTAAATTTGCATTTTTGTATCTTCTGAGGTAGCTGGAGATAGGTGGACCCTAAAAATTATTAAGAGTGCTTGGAAAAGTCTTGTTTATGGAAAATAAGGCAAAAGAACACTTGTTTTCTATTTTCCCTAAATAACAGCAGTCAAGAAGTCTTAATAGTCTATTAAGGGAATTGAAGTATAAATTTTAAAAGGTTATGACTTAGAGACTTTGATTTTTTTTTCTTTTCATTTTACTAACAAGGAACTGAGATCAGAGGTATTAGTCCCTTATGTAACTGTTGCGAGATTTTTTTTTTTGTATGTGTGCTTTATTGCTTTGTGATTTGAGTTTTCTGCAAGGAAATGTTGTTCCAAGAAATCATGTGACAGTGGTATTATTAGCAGGGGCATATAGTGCTGACAATTCATAAAATGCACTCTGATCAACTCATGTATCTTAATTTTATTTTTTAGAAAAGTGTACTGCTTGAATCTGGAGTAACACTTTATTTTGTCCCTCACAATCTTCAACTGAAGTCCACCCCCCCAAAAAAAAATCCTCCTAAGATGGGGCTGGTTTGAATTCCAAAGAAAGAAGCTCTAAACATCAAGAGTCGTCAGTACAAAGCATTTTTTAGGGGGAGTTTATAGAGTACTGAAGCCTAACCTCAGGACACAGTAAAAGGGATATTCTACCAAGGTGTATCTTCATGAAACCGGGGATGTGGTTAATGAGAGTTTAAGGAACTTCAGCTCAGGTTTGACACCATTTTCTTTTTGCTTCTCTGGGAAATAAACATCTTTATCAGTGTCTGTGAAAGCTCAAGGCCCTGGCATGGGCTGAAACCTGCTGGGAAAATCCTGCAGCTGACTGGGTCACAGACTGGCAAGGTACTCTGATTTTTTTTTTTTTTTTTTTTTCTCCCCAGTCAAGGGAAGGGGAAAAAACAAAAGGTGGAAGAAAGGGAAACTATTGGAGGATCCTATTGAAGTAAAAATCCCTCCCAGTAATCTAATTTCTGGTTTCAAATACCTAAGGAATTTTGCCTGGAATAACCAAAAAATGAACAAGAACGATAGGCCATTTTTGTAAGTTCTGTGTCAAAGGAACCGCTGAGCTACAGCCAGTCCATGATAGGCCATTTTTGTCACTGCTTATTCAGAGTTGTGGAATGGGGATTGCTCTGGAGGTAGATGGGAACAAGATCTGGCCAGGCTTTTCCCATAACTCCTGAGGTTTCTTGAGCTGTCTATTGTGGAGGACCTGCTTAAGACCACTTGTTCATTAATGTGATTCATGCTCAACAGAAAACATTATTGTAATTGATCTTCCCATATAAATCTGAGACTGAGGTGCTGTCCAACTGGTAAGCATTCCAGATCTACAAAAATGCATTCAGATCTATTGTCAGGAATTCCCTTCCCATGACTCTGAATAAGCATGACCCAAAATGGCCTCTTTCTTGATCTTTTAGTTGTCATCTTGCCCATTTTTTGGGGCTATTTCAGGCTAACCAACCCTCCTAGATGTCATTTTTTTTAAATTTATTATTGGTAACAGTAACATGTCGTCATATATTATATTGACTTTCCAACCCACATTTCTGTCTTCAGTTACAGTGATTAGTGCCTCTGTTACAACTACAGGTATGTTGGTAAAAATTTTGTAGATTGTTGACAATGGAAACTCAGTCTTGCAATTTGAGATTTGGTTGCTTATTGCTTAGAAAATCAGTTGAGGTTCATGTTATTATTTAATACACCAAGGTGGTTTTTTTTCCCCCCAACATATCAACTTGAATGTATTTTCTCACTTTTTTCCTTCAATTTTTGTTTTCTTGTGTGCTTGAAACACCTGTTCTGGGGATTGAACCCCAGGGTGTTTCTCCACTGAGTTACACCCCAAGCCCTCCTGCCTGCTTTTTAAAATTTTGGGACCAGGTCTCATTAAGTTTCCAGGAGGCTGACCTTGAATTTGTAATCCTTCTGTCTCACCCTCCTGAATCTATCCTACTACAATTCTGTAAAACACTGAAAATTCTGTTGAATCAGACTAGAATGAGACATGTTAGTCCAAATGAGCAATATTTATCATGTGAATTAAACTAAGGTAATTTGAATGGAGTGGGAAGACAGGAAAAATATTTAAGAAATAGAATTGATTAGTGTTAGTGATTAATTGGATTAGGGATTCCAAGAGAAAGGTATAATAGGATGCGTATAGTGAGTGATCGCATAGATGAGTTTGACTTCTTTTTTTTTTTTTTTTTGTCTTAAGGCTTTATTAAGGGGGTCAAGTTTGAGTCAAGGAAAGGAATAGGGCTACTGTATTCTGTATAAGTCACATGATGAAGTTTGTATTGCCTTCCCACAGACCCCCATAGGACTTGTTCGAAACAAGACCAAGACAAGTAGGCTGAAGCTTGATAACTGGAAGTCTTCACAGGCATAGCAAGGAGACTTGACATTGCGAAGGCAATCAAGAACAGGCTGTTACACCAATTCAGTATTTTTTTGCTAAATCATCAGTGTAGGTATGGAGAGTTGGGAACCCATAGACAATGGCCACAGTGCAGTTCAGAAGCCACATTTTCACCCAGGCTGTCCTGATGGTGAGTAGCAGCTGCCATTGTCCCTTTGAGGTTGAATTTATGCAGCCTGGATTAGAGCGCTTGAGAAGTGTTAATAGGGTTTGATTTTTCTCCCCATCCCCCATCTTTTAAAGAAAGCATTTGTTTAAAGGTCCTGTTTTCAACTGATCTTATTAAACTGTCAGAGCAGTATACTGCTTGTAAGTAATAACTATTGTTCCAAGAGAAAATAAATTCTGTGATATTAAATTTCTTAAAATGTCTGTAGGTGTTATGGAGCTTGGGGCTAGATTTATATTTGCCTATGGAATGTGCTTGGAAGGAAATAATCAAGAGAACTTGATAGAATTGGGCTGTTGGGGGTTTGGTGTGGACTAGCCTTCAGCTAAGAGGTAGACTAGATGCCTTTATTCAGCAAATATTTGTTCTGTAGGCACTGTGTGAGGTACTTAAGGTTTTTTTCAGTCCTGTGATTTTTTTTTTACATTATTAAAAGCCTTTTACAGTATTAAAATTTAATTCTATAATAGAAAAGAATGCGAATAAATCCTTTGAAATACAAACAGTGCTTATTAAAGCTTGTAAGTATTGGAAATATCCTTGGCTATTGAACAAAATAACATAATAGGCCTGTTCTTTCTCAAGTGGTCCAAGACGGTGTTATCTAAACTTTTGTGGAACTTTTCCCCTGGTTATGTGCTATGCATTTTAACTTTTCTAATATCTCTTTCATTTACCCAATGATGTTGATTTCATGACACACTAATGGGTCTTGAAATCTAGTTTGAAGAACACTGGTATAAAACATTTAATTAGAGCTTTATATGTTTGAAATAGTCTAAGGCCACAAGTATATCTCTGTAATTATTTATCTATTTTGCTTTCTTTGGAACATAGAGAATTATTTTATAGCTATTTCAAGGAAATTTTAGTAAAATTTAATCCCATTAATTCACTGAAAACATATTTGAAGACTTTGTCCTGTGCTGTTCCTTTATTTATTTATTTTATTTATTTGGTGTAGGGATTGAACCCAGGGCCTTGTGCATGCCAGGCAAGTACTCTACCACCTGAGCTATATCCGCAGCCCCATTTTCTTTTAATAAAAAAAAATTGTTTTGGGGTACTAGGGATTGAACCCAGGGACACTTAACCATTGAGCTGCATCTCCAGACCTTTTTATATTTGAGACAAGGTTTCTATAAGTTAGGGCTTTACTAAGTTGCTGAAGCTGGCTTTGAACTTTCGATCCTCCTGAGTGCCTGGAATTTCAGCTGTGCACCACTGTGTCAGGCTGCCTTTTAAAAATGATCTACATGATCTCTGTAAAAGTTGCTGTAATGGATTTTTTTTCCCCTCGTGTAATATGCTGTGAAAAGTAACAAAGGTGAATAGAGTAGAATAAATCTCTATTTCTCGCTTTATAGGGCAATCCTGCCGCTAATTTAATTGAACATGTATTATGACTCCTTTTAAAAAGAAGGCAATGTGGTGTCGCATTAAATAATTGACATATTATTAGTTTGCTTTTTATAACTTCTTAGAACTTAGTTTTTTTTTTTTAAATCCCTAATCAAACATTCTGTTAATTTATTTAGCAGACATTTGACATGTGATCTTTGACATGGGAAATGCTGTCAGTCTTTGTTCATTATTGTATCACCAGTGTTTAGCATAGTACCTGCCAAGTGCTATATGTTTACTTGATGTTCATTGAATGACTCAATATGTGGTTGAAGGGATGACTACTTTGGTTTGAGTTCTTAGAAATTATATGAAATTTGACTTTTTGGCTAGAAAAGCAGCAGTGTCATATGGATCAACCCTAGTACCATAAATGAAGTGCTAGAGGCAAAATGATCCAGAATGATGTTTTCTCTTTGTTATGCCTTCCCTCAGTGTTATCTCACTTCTAGAGGTTAAAGGTAAGCACTCCAAAATCAGATTGGGACTATAGCCTCTTGGTCCCTTTGTTTTCTAGCTGTGTAATCATGGTTAGGTCATTGCCTCTGTGTTCTCACCTATAAAATTGAGATAACAGTGATTGGCCTCATAGGGCTGATGTGGATGAAAAGTGAATATTGCAGGCAGAATGCTCTACACAGTCCATGGCATTTAGCAAACATTCCATACTTCTTAGCTGTTGTTTTTATGATTAGTATTATTGAAAGCCAAATATGTGCCAGTCGGGGGTGTAGTCTTTGCTTTCTGTGAGTTGGCAACTTCGAAAGGGTGATAGAAAATTATTACTAGGATGTGGTATGATATATAATAAGACTGGAGATGAAGCCTAGTGGAGAGGAGGAGTCTGTGCCCTGCTGGGTGTCACAGAAAACTTCCTTGGTGGGGACTATGTCTGAATTGAGCTAAGAGCAAGTAGGGCTTGGGAGTAGGTGGGACTGGGGAGAAATGAGGGTGAGAGCATTGTTGAGAGGCAAAGAAAGCAGATCAAGTAGAGATCTATGGGTAAGAGAATGCACTGTCCTTTCTTCAGGGAGCATCTGGGTGTGAGAGTAAGAGCAGGATGGGAGAGAGGAAGTCTGTGTGGCAAGTTGGCTGAGGTCAGGTCTCTAAGAGCCTTGCTCCAGTAGGGTTTGGCCTCAGAATTCACACTTGAGAAATATCATTCAGAAGTGGCAAGAATGGCTCATGTTGGGATGAGATGAGAAGGAGATTGCTAAGAGGCTGCATTCATTAAATTACAGGGGAGATGAAATTATGGGAGAATGATGAGTCACAGCTACAGCAGTCAAGCCAAAACCTTAGGAAACTCCACATTGAGGAGGGACTGACTTGATGAACAGTATAAATTCTAGGGTGTAAAGTAGAGCAAGTTCTAGAGTGGGGAATGGACTACAAAGAAAAACTAAAGTATAACCATTATATTACAGAGTCGTCTTCATTGCCTGTAAGAACTATAGGCTGGGAGTAGGGGTATGACTTAGTGGTAGAATACGTAACATACCCAAGACACCGGGTTCCATCCCTAGCAGAGGGGAAAAAATATCTATGTAGTTAGATCTTTGGCATCCTTTGTTATTGCATTGGTTTAATTTGTGATTAGAATCACCTTTTGGTGTTTGCCAACATGGGTATTCCTGATTCTGTAGGAGCCATAGGAACTGGAAATCGATTGAGTTCAACATCTAGAAACATTGAAAACAATGAACAAAACTGCCCTTCATGGGGAATCTGTTTTTATGCTTTTTGTTTGTTTTTGGTAATTTCTCAGTAGTGAGAAGCACTTTTTTTTTTCATAATCATTAAGCCTGAGGGTGTGTAATGTTCTTCTGCTCCTGGTCATTTAGTTATTCCACAATTGTTGAGTGCCTAGTAGGAATTAGATATGACAATGGACAAAATGGATATTGTCTCTGCTATTATGGAGCCTATGTTCCAAAAGCTGAAAGAAAATGTAATATATTGGCTTGATGAAAAATAGTAAAAATGTTTTTCTACTTCAAGTTCTTTTTAGAATAAAATGGTAATATAGAAAAATGTATTTATATATTCATACCATCCTGATTTGTTTCACATATTATGAAAGTACAGACGTTATTGTGAAGATTACATGAGTTAAAACATGAAAAATGCTAAGACATAGTAAGTACTTAATTTTTGTTAATTATTTTGTATTATAGGACTTGATTTATTTTCAAGTCTTAACTGTTCTAGCATGAATATCTGATTTCTCATGCTAATAACTACATTAAAAAATTTTAAATGTCCTTTATTCAGAGTTGATGACATGGGTCAGAAGCAGCTGTCCTGCTTTGGGCCTGTTGGCTATGGAACATTAAGTCTACAATGACACTTGCTTTCCTTAGCACTAGGGTCCAAGAGAAGTCTGACAGACTTTTTAAACTTGGTAACCAATCGTAGTATGAATTATGTTCAGTCCAGTAAGTTAGTAGGTCTTTCTTTAGGAAATGATCTTACAATAGAAAACTAGTTTTACATTTGGTAACTTGGAACAATTCCTTTAACTTCACTGAATTGTGAGATTTTTCACCTAATCCACACTTATACAAAATCACTAGTTTTTCCCCAATTAAACTACATTCTTTATCTTGCTGTAGCCATGTTTTGTTCGGTGTTTTCTCCAGCTTTAATACTTCAATAGTCAGTTGCCAACTCAGTGGACTTCTTGAAAGGGACGGTCAATTTCTGGAATTCAAAAGTGCTTCAAGTTCTTATCCCATTGAGGGGGGGAAAACATTATGACAAACGGAAATTTAAAAGCACAATCATATTTACTGTTCCCCAGGTAACTTATTGATACTCTAATTATTATATATTTTTTCTCAATACCAGCCACTGAACTCCCTTAACCACTGTGCCACATCCCCAGGCCTTTTTTATTTTGTTTAGAAACAGGATCTCACCTTAGGGACTCATTAAATTGCTGAGGCTGGCTTTGAACTGAAGATCCTCCTGCCTCAACCTCCCAATCTGCTGGGATTATAGGCATGTGCCACCACACCCGGCTCAAATTTAACTTAACTAAAAAATGTAACAGCTGATATGGTATATACTAGACTATTCTGCATACATGTGAAGCACTATCTATACCTATGGTATGAAACATTTACTGGTCCTTTCCCATCACCTTTTTTACTACCCCTAATAAAAATGCATGGAACTTGCTTGGTTATTAGTTTTTAGTCTCCCTATGTAAATACACTGATATTATTGCAGCAGTTCAGTTTTCTATTAGTCTTAGGGGTCTAAGAATGGATACATATGACATGTCTAAATACTTCCCTTTTAGAGCATGTTGGATAAAGGACATTATTGTGGTGGTAACTGGAGAGAACATGGAAGCAATGGAAAATATCATTAAGAAGTATAAGCATAAACGCATCTCGCTAGTTGAAGCCGGAGTGACTCGCCACAGGTCGATTTTCAATGGACTAAAAGCATTGGCAGACAATCAGCCCAACTCCAGACTTTCTAAGCCAGAAGTTGTGATTATCCATGATGCGGTGAGACCATTTTTTGAGGAAGATATCCTCCTCAAAGTTGTCACAGCTGCTAAGGAACATGGGGTAAGTATTTTCCACTCCTGAGACCAGATAAAAGGGCAAACACTACAGTGTTACTTTGCTGAATTTTGATAGGAATGCATTTAAATGTCATTAAAGTGGGCTTGATGACATAAAGATGTTATGGTAATTTGTTTTAGGAACTTCGTAGTGTTGAAGATTGTAAGACTGTTCTGGAACACTTTTTGCTATCATTTATCATAATGTAATATGAGCTGTTTGGATGAGAATGCAATAATGATGTCAGTAGACTATAGGTTTAAATGGAACTTTGGAATTAAATAAGCATTTGTGTTAAATGCCAAAGAAGTCTCAAAAGTACAGGATACAGATATTTAACAAATACGTGGCTCATGGAGTTCAGTTTTGTGTTTGAATTTTCAAAATTGGTGTATTTTCTAGTACAAATCACCATACAAGATTTTGGAACCCCTTTAAGATGAATAATTTTGAGATGATAGGACTGTTTATTATACCAAAATAAACACAGGATAACAAAACACCTATTGTAATCCCTAGAACATACTGTATTCCCCTATTCCTAGGTAGAATTCTATTAATATAATAGTAATGAACTGAAAATTGCGGTCTAAATTTAGGACTGTGGAAAAAATTTATTGCACAGATGAAGTATAGTACAGTAGAACTAGGCTGTCAAGTTGGATAGACCCAAGGCCCAAATCTCTAGGTTTTCTGATTATTAATGGTCTAGTGTCCTTAACTCTAAACCTCTTAGACCACATTTTCACTACTTGTAAAAATAAACAGCATTAAATTAAGGTTGTTTTCTGGTTGGAAATACTTTTGGTTGTGTCTGAAAAGGCAAAAAGTTTTATCTTGCTCCAGTAATATGCCAGGGATATCATTGTTTTACATGTGATTAAATAAAGCATATAAAATGTATCAGTTATTTAGTTCAACATTTGTAGGAATTCTTATTAGACCATGTAATTTTCTAAGTTTTTGAATCAGAACATAATTTAAGATAGTCACATTATCACCTTAAATGAAACCAACAAATTATGCTTTATGAAGTCTGTGAAACTTTCTCACTAAAGGAAAACCCAAACTTGACAACTTATTTTTTTGATGCAATCTTCAGAAATACGGTCTCTTTTAGAGACATTGCTTTGTTTTTTGTTGATACTGAAAGATAATTTTCAAGAAAAGTAATATCATAAATTTGTGGCATACTGGGGATTGAACCCATGGGTGCTGTACCACTGAGCTGCATCCCCAGCTCTTTATTTTTGAGACAGGGTTGGGCTTAATTCTGTAGACGGGCCTCTAACTTGTGATCCTCCAGCTGTAGCCTCCTGACTACTTGGTTTAAAGGTGTGCACTACTGTGCTAGGCTTCCTTAATTTATCATAAGAAATCCAGACAAATATTACAACTGGTTCAAAAATGAATCCAGAGAAACACAAACTTCTGTAGCTTACAAAGAAATGTTGAAATGAATTCAAAAACAGATAAAACTGGGATCTCCATAGCCGAGTCTAGTGAACCTCCACTGGACAGAATTTATTTGCATATTTGTAGGCAAGAAACATTTCAAATTGCTATTGGTTATTTACTACTACTTAAGAGTTGTGAAAGAGCTAAAAAATACAGTAAGCTAATCTGAAAGAGTAATCAACATATTTTTTCCCTGGAGCCGCTTAGTAACCAGTTTTGTTTATTCAAAATTTCTTTACAACCTTTGGGGCAGTGTTCTCATAGCCTCAGTTAACTCTAGGCACTACGTCCTGCCAACTTTAATACTGTTCTGACTTGTAATCATGTAATGCAATTGAGATTTCTACTGGTAGTTGAAGTTTTTACATTGGTGGGAAGTATTGGCATCTTTTAAACCTGTCAACAAATTATAGAAGTGTGATCTACATCATGTGCTACCTTATTACATGAAAATTGACTTTGGTTAGAGTTGCTCCAGACTTTTTCCCCATGGCTTCCTTTGTTCTCTCACAATTTTATATAGACGCCTTAACCGATTTTTTTTTTTGTAAGCTTAGTTTTCAAATTCTATCCAAAGGTTTTTTTTTTTTTTTAATTTAAATTTTCTTTTTTAGTTGTAGTTGGACACTTATTTTTATGTAGTACTGAGGATCGAACCCAGGGTCTTGCCCACACGCTAGTGCTCTACCACTGAGCCACAACCCCATCACTGCCCCCCGCCCTTAAATTGTTTTTTGGTGGGTTTTTTTTTATTTACCGTTGTGACTATTGGGGTGGTAGTGGTGGTGCTTAGATATGCTTAAGATAACTTTGGTATTTTTAATTTACATTTTGGTTTTTTTAAAAAAATGAAGATATTTTACCCCAAGACTAAATATAAGACTGACATTAAGATTGCCTACACACAAAATCTCAAAAGTGTTACCAAGACCTAGTTTCTCTTTTTATATATATTTCATTCTCAGGTTCCACAGAGAGGCAAAATGGCTTCCATAGGGCCAGTGATTAAATTCTTCTAGTTTTATTTCTCTGTTACAGTTGATTGTTTGGATATAAAATTCTGAGTATGTAGTTATATTTTCACCATTATTTTGAAAATAGATTATATCACTATTCCAGGCATATATGCTGCTTTTGAGAAGTTTGCTAACTTATAAATTGTATTCCTTTTAAAGTCTTCTATTTTTTTCTGAATGTTTATTTCTCATAGCTGTTGTTTCTATGATGTGTCTAGACATGGATTTTTTTATTCTCTTGGCTTTGGATTTGTTGTCCTTTATAAACATTGATTCATTTTTTTATTCTACGAAATTATGATTCAGTTATCTGATTCAATGTTGATTCTGTGCCCTACTTATCCCCATTTTTTTTTTTTGATGTTACATCCTAGGTAATTAACCATTAATCCATGTCTTCAATTAACCATTTCTGATACCCTACTGAAAATTATTAGTATTTTTTTATAATTTTAAATTATTTGGAGCTCCTTTCTCAAATGGGATTAGTTTTTGTTTTTACATTTTTTTTGGTCTTTTAATATTGAAACAACTTATACATTATAGCTAATTGCACTTCTTGGTAGTTCTCCAACTTTTTTCATTCCCGTTCACTTTTGCTCATGATTTATTTCCTCCTTTGCTTTATAATTTGAATTGTAAGCTCATGTTTGGCAGGACTTTATCAGCAATAATCCTTTGGTCATGGAATAGGGTGTGTTTTTGAAGCATGGATTTATGTTCCTTCTGCCAAAAATTCCAAGCACTTTACCACCTTGGAACAACTTTACATTAATTCTTGGCTTCAGGTTTTGTAGATCCTTTGGTAATGTTAAATCAAACTGTACCCACATGAAGCCAAACTGACTGTTATGACTTCTCAGAGATTGTCTCTGCTTCCTAAATCCAGAGACAAGGTAGAAAATATTGTTTGCTGTTTACCTTTTGAATGAAGGTACTGTCCCTCATGGGTCTTTGTGTGGGGCCAACAGTTCTAGCTAATAGCATAGGTTTAAGATAATACTCTTTACTCTTCATCTGTGTTTTAACCAAAGCCTCTGGTAAACAAAAGTATCGCTGCCATCTTATTTCCTTTGCTTCTATTATGATGTTTATCACTCCCAGAATGTTTTTGAGTTCAGTCATAGTTTAAAAAAGGTTGTTTGTCAAGGTCTTCCCTACATTTCTTGTTCCTTTTTATTGTAAGAGGTTTTCAAGATATTCGGTCCTTGTTTCTTTGCCAAAAGTAGAAGCCTTTTTATCTGTTCAAAGGATGAAGTAATTGTATAGTTCTGCATAATTATGTAAAGAGAGAAATGGCAACAAGGATTTCATATAAGGAAAATGTTAAAGTGTGTTAGAATGTTGAAAACCTCCAGAAGGTGGGTGAGAATAGTAACATAAGGCAGTATCAACCAAGCAATCTCTTAAAGACTTGCTCCTGGAGCAAGGCACTTGCTTACTTGTGTATCTTCTTTCTCTGTTTTACACCTCTTTGCATAAATTGTCATCTTAGTTGAACTTCTTACAGAAATAGGTCATACTTACTGTAACTACTTCCACACTCCTAATTTATTCCCTAATACATAGCCATCTGGTTTGTTTCTTCTTTGACTATTCTCACCAAAATGTCCTGTGACTTTGATTTTCAAATTGAATGTGCATTTTCAGACTGTATGCAATAAAGAATTTGACTTGCCTTTGAAACAGGTTCCTGTGAGGGGAAAAATACTTTCATAATTTTTTATTTGTAGACGGACACATATCTTTATGTGGTGCTGAGGATCGAACCCAGTGCCTCACACGTATGAGGCAAGTGCTCTACCACTGAGCAATAGCCCCAGACCCAGAAAAATAGAAATACTTTGAATTTCTCAAATAATAGGAATTTTTGTTATTCCTGAGCCCCTTGGATTACATATGGGATTATGTTCATGACATGACTTTGGAAAGACCAACGATGTGATAACAAGGCTGAGCCTTTGAACTTGACCAACATCTGGAAAGAGAAAGGAGGGTGAAAATTGACTTGAATTGCATGGCTAGTGATTTAGTCATACCTACATAAAGAAACTCAAACTCCACTCCAACACTGAGAACTTAATACATTGATGTGTTGGGACTGGTGCACCTTGACTTCAGGGACAGAGGGCATGTAAACTTTTCATTGAGGACTCTCCCATATCATATCCTATGTGTCTTCATTTGTGGATTGGTTGATTTGTATCTCTGTAATAAAACTCAGCATATCTTTTATTTTCTGAGTTCTGTGTGTTGGCTTATCAAACTTGAGAAGGGCTGAGTTCCTTCTGTGCCTAATTTCTTCAGTATTTTTAAACATGAATGGGTAATGAGTTTTGTTGAATGCTTTTTCTGCATCTGTTGATTATCATATGATTTTTGTCCTTGATGCTATTTATGTGATGATTACATTTATTGATTTGTGTATGTTGAACCTATCTTACATCTTTGGGATAGAACCAACTAGATCATGATATGCAATCTTCTTAACATATTTCTGAATGAAGAGTGGTAGCATTTTTTAAAGGAGCTTTGCAACTATGCTCATAGTGTTATTGATCTATGGTTTTTTTGCCTTGATGTGTTCTAATCTGGTTTTGGTGTCAGGGTGATACTCAATTCATAGAAGGAATTAAGGAGTGTTTCCTTTTTATTTCATGGAATAATTTTAGGAAGCTTGGTGTTAATTCTTTCAAGATCTGGTAGAATTTAGATGAGAATCCTGTTTTTTTTCTTATTTTTTATTTTTTAATGCTTCAATCTGATTTGCTAATGATCCATTTGGATTTTCTATATCCTCTTAGTTCAATTTGGGTATGTTGTATGTGTCTAGAAATTTGTCAATATCTTTGATTTACTGGAATGATTGACAATAGTCCCTAATGATGCTCTTTCAGGATTTCAGAAATGTCTTCAGTGGGGTGTGTGTGTGTGTGTGTGTGTGTGTGTGTGTACAAAATTCATCTATAATTTTGTTTTTGGCCTTCTCTCCTTTTGTTCATTTGGCTAAGGATGTATCAATATTTATCTTTCCAAAATACCAACTCTATTGTATAGATCCTTTATATAGCTTTTTGAAATGCTCTCTTAATTTTGGCTCTGTTCTTAATTATTTCCTGTCTTTTACTGATTGTTGGAATTAATTTGTTCTTGCTTTTCTAGGCCTTGATATGTAACATTAGGTTGTTTATTTGGGATCTTTCTGTATTTTTAATGTAGGCAGTTAATGCTATAACATTTCCTCTTAAAACCAATCTCATAGTGTCTCAGAGGTTTTAGTACATTTTATCAATATTCTCATTTGATTCTAGAAAGTTCTTCCGTGTCTCTCCTCATTTCTTGATCCATTGCTCAAAGTGTATATAGTTTGCTTGCATGTGTTCATGTGGTTTCTGTTTTTTTTAAAAATTTCTAATTTTTTATTTTTATTTTTGATTTTATTTCTGATTTCTAGTTTTATTTCTAATTTGTTTTTTTGATTTCTAATCTTATTCCATCTTGATCCCATGGGATGAATTTTCCCATGTTTAAGACTTTCGTTGTGTTGTAAAATTATTTATTTTGGAAGAGCTGAGTTGAAAGTGAATTGAGCTGCTGTTGGATGCAATATCTTATAGGTGTCGGTTGGATGTCCTTGTTTTGTTATCAGGGTGATACTTCATGGAATAAATTGGGGGGTATTCCCTCCATTTCTATTTCATGGAATATTTGAGGATTTATGGTGTTTTTTGTTAAATTTTGAGTTTTTACTGTTTTTTTTTTTTAATGTCTGAGTAATCTATTGGTAACAAGGGTATATTGAAATCTCCCTGTATGTTATTGGGAAACTTTATGCCAAGAGGTTTTTTATGTCATTGGGTGCACTGTCATTTGGGATATATATATTTTCTACTGTTATATTCTTTTTGAATCGTACCCTTTACCTGAAATTAATCTCCTGATTAATTTTCTTGAAATATGCTTCATTAGATATGAGAATAGCCACTTGTGTTTTAGAACTCCATTTGCATGGAATATTCCTTTTGTTTTTAGCCCATGAATATCTTTGTAAGATGAGTCTCTTGGAAACAGCATATAGTTGGGTCTCGTTTTTAAATTCAGTCTGCCAGTTTTATGTCTTTTAGGGACTTAGACCATTTACATTCAAAGTTGTGATTGAGAGATGTTGATTCTTGACATTTTGTTTGATATATTTAATTTGGTTTTCCTTTGTCTGCCTTTTCAGTGAACCTCATTTGAGAGCTCTAGGTTTGTGAATTCTTTTATGTGTAGCTTTTCATTACATGTTTTCTGTAGAACTGGCTTCGTGCTCACATATTCTTTTAGTTTGATTCTAAAGGACAACTTGGCTGAGAAAACAAAGAATAAAAACAATCTTAAGTGGCGTTTTTTTTTTTTTTTTTTTTTTTAATTTAGAACTTGGGTCATTCCGAGCCATCCTGGATTTAAAAGTGTAAATTGAAGTTAGATGTAATCCTTATTAACTAGCCTCTAGATGTGACCTGATTTTTTTAGTACTTATTTTTTGTTGTAGACAGAATATCTTTTTTTATGTGGTGCTGAGGATTGAACTCAGTGCCTCACATGTGCTAGGCAAGTGTTCTACTACTGAGCTACAACCCCAACCCAAGATGTGACCTGATGTTTCTTTTGTGGCTTTTAATATTTGATCTGTATGCTGTTAGACATCTTGATTATAATGTGTCTTGGAGAGGTTATTTTTGATCTTTTTATTTCAGGTTCTATAAGAATCCTGTATGTGAATTTCCAGCTTATTCCTAAGGTTTGGATAATTTCTGTTAGTAAAAAAGGTCATTAATATAATTAGCCTTTTTAATTCCAGTGACTCTTGCATTTGGTCTCTCAATTTTGTCAGTTCTTGTATATACTGATCTTTTTTTTTTTTTAACTCAGTGTTCGAGTTTTCATATACTGTGTTCAAGGCCTGAAATTGTTTCTATATAATCTGTTAATACTTGCAACTGAATTTTATATTGGATTTTTTGTCTTATTTCCAGTTTTGGGAGTCTCCCTGAGAAATCCCTGGGCCTTTCAAACATGGCGGTGGGCAAATTGCCAGTGGGCGGCTAGAACTCCCTGGGCCTTTCAAATAAGGAGCCCCTAATGCAACATGGCGACAGGCAAGTTGCCAGTGGGCGGATAACAAGTTGTTTTGAAAACCTTCTAATTGGCCCTCCCATCTTCCATACTCATGGACAGTTCATGACCCCCATGAATCTTATGCAGGGTGGTCGTGTGTGCACCGTAGGTGATGACCTGACCTTTACTATGATTGGCCCCGGAAGCTTCCTGGTTTAAGATAACTGACTCTCACTTTCTATATAAGCTAGCACCAGTTTGCAGTAAAGTGCTTCATCTTTATCACTGCTATCTGTCTGTGTGCATTTTAATCTCCGACGACAAACCTTGGCCTTTCATCCAGGAGTTCTAAGTTCTTTCAAAAGTCTTATCTCTTTAATAATCATCTTTCCTCTGTTTTCTCAATTCACTACTTATAGTGTATTCATATATGTACATAGGAAAGTTTGATCAGGTTCATTCCAACATTCTTTTCTTTTCCTGTTCTTTTCCCCTTCTCATTCTCTTCCTTTATTCCACGGATATCTCTTTCATTTTCATGGGATTCCTTTCTCCCTTTTCTATTTTTCTTTTCCCCTCTTATTTTGGTATAGCTTCCAAATATGGAAAAAAAAATTAAGCCCTTAACTTTGTGGGACTGGCTTATTAGCATGATATTTTACATTTCTATCAATTTATCAGCAAATGCCTTAATTTCATTCTTTATGACTCAGTAAAACCTGATTGTGTGTATATACCGCATTTTGTTCATCCAAACAAACCTAGGTTTGTTCCATAGCTTGACTATTGTGAATTCTGGTGTGATAAAAGTTGCCTTAGATCTAATTTAACTCATTTGCCATTTTAATAATGAACTTATAGGATTTCTCTGCAGTTTTATCCTCTTAAATATCTGTGGGTTCTTTTATTGGGGGATATTTTCTGCCATATTTTCTCTAGAGAATTATTTTTATTCTTCAACAAGGTGAATAATGCTTATTAATGTAATAAGCAAATAGAATATACTATAAGTTTAAAAGTGACTCTGAATATTTTGTTCCTTGGACAGGTTAAGAAAAAGAAAACCTTCAGTAGTGGTAGAATGTTACAGCACACTTAAAACCAAAGGTTTATAGACAAATCATTTCTTTGGGTTGAAATAAATCTCATTAAATACTTTTAAATAATTTTTAATTAAAATCTGTGATCTTTATTTCTCTTGGAAAATGAAACACTCAAATCATAATAATATTTCTAGTATCTATGTAATCTGATTCTTTAACAGGATTTCCAAGTGCTGTAAATCATATCATTGTTTTTCTGTGTGCATCTAGAATAATATGCTTTTCTACAACTAGTATTATAACTATTATGCCTTGTATTTTGGGTATATATTTTAGAGATGGAAAATCATTTGACAGATTTTTGACCGTTTGGAAATTTGATTTTTAAGTGGAATTAACTATGGCTCATCACCTGCATTTTATTATGATCAGTGCAATGAAAATCAAATTTATAGTTCTTTGGGGGTGAGGTAATGATCTTTCCTGGGCAATTGGATTACATGTCATTATCAGAAAAAGAAAATAAAAAACTTTATACCAATTTAAATCCTAGGGTTGAAGAAGCAGTTCTGTGACAAAACAGTTATGTTAACTTTATTTAGGTGAAAAGTTTGGGCATTTTAACTTGTGGAAAAATTCCTAGGGTATACATTGAACTATTCCAGGGACTTCCATGGAACAAGGTGAAAGTGTATTTTTTTTATGCTGGAAAAGCTACTACTTGAAAAGGTTTTGTTTGGATTTCAGTTACTTTTGTATTTGTTCTATGAATTAACTTCAAATGAAGTTGGTGGAAGGTCAAGACAGATTAATAGGTATTAAAATGAAATAAATAAGGTTAATATACAGTATAATATTCCTGATCACATTAGATTTAAGATTAATTCCTAATAATATAATTTAAGTTTAGGATACGAATGGAGACTATGTTGTGTTTTTTTTTTTTTTTTTTTTTTTTGACACTGGGGATTGAACTCGGGGCTACTTAACCACTGAGCTGCACCCCTAGCCCTGTTTGGTATTTTAGAGACAGGGTCTCACTGAGTTGCTTAGTGCCTCACCATTGCTGAGGCTGGCTTTGAACTTGCGATCTTCCTGTCTCCGCCTCCGAACTGCTGGGATTACAGACATGTGCCACTGTGCTTGGCCTGTCTATTGCTCTTTGTTGCACATATCATATATACTTACATTTTGCATAGTTACATGGTAATTTTAACATAGTTTTAGCTAAAACGCCTTTATTTCCATATTGGATAATTTGTATGTACAATTTATTCATACAGAATATTTCATATTTTTATAAAGTACTTCCAAATTGCTGGGCATGGTGGTGCACACTAGTAATCCTAGTGGCTCGGGAAGCTGAGATGGGAGGATCTTGAGTTCAAAGCCAGCCTCAGCAACAGCGAGGCACTCAGAAACTCAGTGAGACCCTGTCTCTAAAATACAAGATAGGGTTGGGGGTGTGTCTCAGTGGTTGAGTGCCTTTGAGTTCAATCCCTGATACCCCTGCCCCCCCCCCCAAAAAAAAAAATCAAAACACTAACCAGTAGGTTAGCTTTAAATATATTTTATAAACATTAGCCTCTGACTGAACACAACTCGGCTAGCTGAAATTGTAATCATATAGTTGGAAGATTTCTGTGGTACATTGTCCTAATTAGCTGGAATTTAGATGCCTGAGGAATACATGTTAGTACCTGCTGCATTGATGGATCATAGGGATTGTTCAATTTTGTGTTTAAAACAAAAAATTAGAGGTGGGGTTCATTATTCTGCATTTTATGATTTGTATCTGATGTCTTTCATGATTGACATGTGTAAATACTTTGATAGATTAGTGTGAGAGATGAGTAATCACCGTGGTGCTGAGTTGTTAAACTTCCATTCAGAGCTTAAGCTAATACCTAAGGGGACATTTTCATTTGATAACTTGAATGATGGTTCATATAAACAAATTTCCCAGATATTATATTTTGTCGGTAACAGTATTTGTCTAAATTTGTCATAATTTGATATTTTTTTCTCAGAAAACCTAGTTTTATTGCATGTTTGTTTTTAAACCCAAGGGTGTTAAAAGAAACAAGTCTAGGAGTACAGACCTGTTAGCATTATCATCTTTGTCTGTTTTTACCAGATGGCTAGGTGAGAGACAGAAGGGTCAGCAAGAGAGTTAACTTACGACTTCTCCATTGGCCTTTTGTTCACTAAGACCCTTGAAGCTGCTGCCATTCAGTACTCTTCACACTGTAGTATTTTTCCTACTGATCTTGAGGCTTCGTAGACAAGTGTACTAATTCTTGAAATTAATCGATCCTGTTTTGTGGATGGATTTTGCTCCTGAGAATCTAGTTTTTAATAATCATGATAGGGGCTGGGGATGTGGCTCAAGCGGTAGCGTGCTCGCCTGGCATGCGTGCGGCCCAGGTTCTATCCTCAGCACCATGTACAAAGATGTTGTGTCTGCTGAAAACTAAAAAAATAAAAAAATCATGATAGCCTCTAAATACACATTTTAAAAATTCCTTCTTAAATGCTGAAAATATGTGGAGAAATTTGGATACCTCTGTGTCTGCCACCTGGTATAATAGAACATTAGCTCTAAATTGCAACCATTTCTTCCCCTGTCTTACTTAGTCCCCCAAATGGATAATATTACCTGAGCTTTATTTTCTCTTTCTAGTTTTGAAGCATGTGTCCCTAAGGAATATTTTGTTTATGTATACTTGAACTTTGTTTTGTGCAAGATAAACTATTTCATGTAAACGTCTGCAGTATATTTCATTCACATATATATCACATTCATGTATATATGTTTATTTTAGAGATGACTTTTTCTAGGTCTTTGCTAATGCAGATGCTTCTAGTATGAAAATTGTTAAACTTCAGGTGCATGTTTGGGAAGATTTCTTTAGAGTGATGATTTGATTCTATAGGTTTAACAGAAAATCTGTTTCCAAACTTGTATCAACTTATAATTTCATCAATGATTTGTAATAGGAATTTGAGCTGCCCTGCATCCTCACAATTACTTAATATTGTTAGGCTTATTTTTTTCACATTAAAGTTACTGGGAAATGCTTTCCCTCGATCTTAAATTAGCATTTTGTTAATAGGTTGGGGTATTTTTTCATATCTGTGGACTTCAGATATTCTTACTGAAATGTGCATGTCTTTTTGTCTTCTACTTTTTAAATACTGTGCTATAGGAACTATGACAACTAACTTGGATACTAATACTTGGCCGGTTTTATGCTATGTTCTGTAAATAGTATTTTGTAATGAAAAACATTTTTTTTGTTAAAGGAAGACATTAGTAATTTTTACTTTATGACTTTTGTATCTGTTTTTTTTTTGTCTTATACTGAGGTCATGAATTATTCGTCATTTTTCCTTTAAAACTGTTAGAAATGTAAAATTTAAAGCTTACTTTTTGGAGACCAATTTCATTTTTATTTGAAAATGTAACTCACTGTTCCAGCACTATTTATGGAACAATCTCTTCCTTACCCTGCACCTTAGTCATGTATTGAGTTTCTATGTATGCATGGGTCTGTTAGGACTCTTAACATTGGTCTATTTTTCCTACGCTGTCTTGATCACTATAGCTGTCTAATAACTTTCCATAACTGCTAGCTCAAGAAACCCTTCCCCATTTTCTTAACACTTCTTTAACTACTTCTGTGGTCCAGTTTTTTTAAATGATATACATATTTGTGTATCCTAAAATTTTAGAGATCTTTAAATGTTTTCTAAGAAGTAGTTTGCTTAATCATTTATCCATGTGTGTCAAGCATTTGAAAATCATTTGGGCAGTTAGAGGTTCCCACTCTGTCTCTGGAACTCTGGGTTTACTACCTGCAGTATTTTTTTATTACCTTGTAATCATGGTTGCGTTTATCAGCTATGTATACTAGACTTCAAGATCTTCAACAATTGTCTCCTTTTTGTCTGAATCATTAGAACTTTAGGCTAGGTACTGTGAAGGTGTTCAACAAATCCTTTTTTTTTAAACAGTACAAATAAAGGAATTGTCATGAGAAAAGAGAGATCTGAATCATGTTTCCCCTTCTCCCTGGAAACTCCTCGGAACCAATGAAGTGCTTGACTTATGTGAGGAGAAAACAATTTCAGCACATGCCACTCAGAGGAGTAGACAGATTTATTTAGGAAAGAAGATAACATATTCAAGGGAGAATGCAGGCTAGCTCCAGAGAGAAATGTGTTTTTGGGGTTCCCAGCTCCTCTTTTAAAGGAAGCTCGATGATGGGTGCATATGAAAAGTATGTAAAATGATACTAGAATGTAGTTATCCAACTTTTAAATAATGAATATAAGTATTACATGAACTAGATCATAGAATGAAAGTGGGACCACAGTAAGAATCTAAAATGACTGTCTACTCATATGCACTGCTGAAATCGATGCTTTCTGCATATGTGACTATATTGTGGATATTTTGGATGAATATTTGACAATATTCTGCCACCTTTTCAAATTGGTGTTGCTATTTTTGTTTGGGAAATAGCCATCCTGATACCTATTCTGTAGGAATATGACTGCTGTTAGGGAGACTTGGAACTCTTAGATTTTGGGGATGGGGTGGGGGCATTCCTTAAAAAATAGAATTTTAAAGCTAGAGAGGCATGTAATAAAACACATGGTTAAGGTTTTTCATTTCGTAGACAATAATAAACTGGCTAAGATGTTATATGCACTGAAAGAAGTTCTATTAAGTGGCATAAATGAGCCTTTATGTCATTTTATTATTGTGTGGTGCTGGTGATTGAACCCAGGGCTTTGTGCATGTGAGTGAGGCAAGCACTCCACCAACTTAGCTATACCTCCAGCCCCAAAACTTTGATTTTAATGTTATAGTTGAGATGTTTATTTTGAATCGACTGGCAATACTCATTAGGTATTTTTGATATACAAATTCATAGTTGAAGAGAGACTGGGCCAGAAATATGCTCAGAAGTTTTCATATAGATGGTGTTTGAAATTCATGGGACTTGTGTTTGTCTATAGGTGAGTATAGATAGAGAAGTCTGGGATCTCAGCTATATGACTTTACCATTTAAAAATTTTAGGATATAGTAGTATGAAAAGAATGCTTGCAAATGTTTTGAAAAGCCAAGCTAACACTCTGGAAGTGTAAGAATTACAATTGTATTTGGCACTGTGGGTTATTGTTGATTGTGGTAAATATATTTTTGTTCAGGAGGTAATATCCTGATTAAAGTAGATTCTAGGAATTTTGGGAGGAAAGAAACTGGAGATATAAGGTAGTATAGATAATTTAGTTTTGGTTCACACATGGGTAAAGAAATTTGAGCTAGAGAAACATATATGCTCAAAATAGTACAGATTTAATGTTGGCAAATGTTCTAGCATGTTTGTATGCTACTGGTAATTCAATAGAGTTATAGAAATTGAGAAAGGATATAAAGAGACTATTGATATACAGGAGCACTTGAGAGGAAATGGGTAATAGTATGTAAATGTACATGTTGGCCCTTAGGAGCAGGACTTTTTTTTTTTGTATTTTTTAGAGTATAACTTTTGAACTTTTCAGTTAAACTTACTCCGATTTTGGTTTTGATGGATTTTTTTGATGGATTTTTGATGGTTTTTATTTTGGTAAATGGATTTTAAAAAATTTGTGTACTACTATACAGAAATAAGATTGATTTTATATATTTAGCTTATTCTAACAGTTGTTTAAAGAGTTCATAAGGGGTACCTATTGTAAAATGCTGCCATCTGCAAATAGAGAAAGTTTTATTTCTCTTGGATAGCTTCCATTACAATTTTTGAGTTAATTTTCCTGGCTAAAATTTCCATTACTGTTCAATAAAAGTGTAACAGTAGATTTTCTTGTCCTTTTCCTGATCATAAAAGGAGAACATTCTTTCACCATTGAGTTTTTCCATAGATGCTGTTTATCAGATTAAGTTCTCTTCTGTTTCTAATTTGTGTACTTTTTTCATGATTTTGTATTTTGTGCAGTTTTCTGCATATATTAAAATGTTCACGTGCTTTGTCCTTTATTCATTACTCGCTGTGTGTGTTGACCTAGCATTGCTGGAATAAATCCATTTGGTCATGGTGTGTAATACCTTTTATTTGTTGCTGAATTTGTTTTGTAAGTACAGTCTGCCTCCATATTCTTAGGTTACATATTATAGAGTCAACCAACTGCAGGTGGAAAATATTTGGGAAAAACTGCACTCATACTGAACACATGAAAACTATTTTTGTTGTTCTCTCAACAACATAGCATAGCAACTATTAACATAACATTTATGTTGTACTAGGTACTATGAAGTAGCTAGAGATTTGTCTGTCAGCTTTTTTTTTTTTATTGCTGCTGTGATTAAAAGACCAGACCAAAACAACTGTAGAGGAGGAAAAGTTTGTTTAAGGACTCAGTTTCAGAGGTCTTAGACCATAGAAGGCCATCTCCATTCTTTGGTGCTCAAGGTGAGGCAGACCACAATTGAGGAAGAGTGTGGCAGAGAAGCAGCCCATGTCAGAAAGCGGATTTCGCTCTGCCGATACAAAATATATACCCATAGCCACACCCCACAATAAACCACTTCCTCCAGCCACACTGCCCCTGCCTCCAGTTACCATTCAGTAATGCCATCAGATTAATTCATTGATTAGCTTAATGCTGTAACCCAGTCATTTCTCAAAACCTTCTTGCATGGTCTCATGTGTGAGCTTTTGGGGGACACCTCACATCCAAACCATAACAAGATTTAAAGTACATGAGAGGATGAGTGTAGTTATGCAAATGTTGAAATTTACATAGCAGACTTGAGCATTCAGGGATTTTGGTATGCTTAGGCTGTTCTGGAACCAATCCTCTAAGGATACGGTGTGGTGAGACCTATTTTGAGGATATTTGTACATTCATAAGTATATTGGTCTGTAGTTTTATTTCCTTGTGATGGCTTTTTTTTTGCATTAGGCAATACTAATTTTACAAAACTTGTTGGAAAAGTTCTAGGTTTTTTTTTTAAACTTTATAGGGAGTTAATGCTGTTTTTTTTTTTTTTTAAACATTTTTTTGGCAATAACCAGTGAAGCCGTGCAGTGACTTTTCACTCTGGGATGTTTTTAAATTCTTAGTGCCGTAGATCTAATCTGACTTTACAATCTTGAATTAGTTTTTATAATTTCTCAATTTAGTCATTTCATGTATTCTCTAATTTGTTGAAATTCAGTTGTTTATAGTGACATTTGTATCAATCTTATATGAAAATATTTTTCACTAATTTCTCTTTTTTTGGTTACTAAAGGTTTACTGGTTCTTTGTTTTCCAAGAATCATATTTTAGTTTTTTTCTTAAAGAAGTCAATAATTTATTTCTGCTCTCATCTTATGTCTGCCTTAGGTGTAATTTTCTTTCCAGTGTCTTTAAGTAGAAAGTTACAATTTTGACTTGTTTTCTTTTATACAGGTACTTATTGTTAAAAATCTGCATTTATGGTCTGCTTTAGGTGCATTCGTTAAATGTTTTCATATTGTCTATATTTTCATCTCAAAATATTTGATTCATATTTTAGTGATTTTTCTACTTCCACATATTGGTAAAATTCTCAAATTGATTTTTAGTTTCATTCTATCCTAAGCAGAGAAACTGCTTAGTATAATTATAATTCTTTGACACTTATTGAGTCTTGTTTTATGGCCCACCAGTCTGTGCTAGATAATATTCCATGTGCACTTAAGAACCTGTGTTTTGCTATTGTTGGGTGGTGTGTTGGATGGATGTCGGTTAGGTTTGTTTGGTTTATGGTGTATTTCAAGTCTTCTATTTCCATGTTGGTCTACTTCGTTCTATCCTTTATTGAAAATGGGTTATTGATGTTGCCAACTGTTGATTTCTCTGCTCAGTTCAGTTTTTTCATGTGCTTTGAGGGGTCTGTTAGGTGACTGTGTTCGATTCTTAAATGTTCTTGATGAATTTACCCTTTTCTTTATAAGATAGTCCTACTTACTAATATTATAAAAATTTTAAGGTGTATATACTATATATGAATATTTTACTGTCTTTTATGTTTAATCTATTTGTATCTTTTCCAATTGTGTATCCTGAAGATGGCATATAGTTGGATTTAAAAAAAAATATCCTGTTTGGCAATTTTGCCTTTTGATTGAATTGTTAAGTCCATACATATTTAATGTATTATATAATTGGATTTATGTCTGCCAGTTTGCATTTGATTTTTCTTGTATTATGTTTTTGATCTCTACTGCTTGCTTCTGTATTAGAGGACTATTTTATTTAATGTAGATTATTTTATTCTAATTTGTTATGCATGAGAGTAGAATGCATTTTGACACATACATAAATGGAGTATAACTTCTCATTCTACATGAAGTAGAAGCATACTGATTGTGTAGTCCTGTACGTACACAGGGTAATGACATCCAATTCAATTCTACTATCCAATTCTATCCTTCCTACTCCTACCCTCCCTTCACTACCTTCTGCCCAATTCAAGGTACTTCAATTCTTTCCCAGCCCCACTAACTTATTATGAATTAACATCCCCATATCAGAGGATTGGTTTATTTCACTTACCATGATATTCTCCAGATCTATCCATTTACCTGCAAATGCCATAATTTCATTCTTCTTTATACCTGAGTAACATTCTATTGTGTATCTATACCACATTTTCTTTATCCAGTCATCTGTTGAAGGGCATCTAGGTTGGTTTCATAGTTCAGCTATTGTGAATTGAGCTGCTGTAAACATCGATGAGGCTGTGTCACCGTAGCATGCTGATTTTAAGTCCTTTGGGTATAAACCAAGGAGTAGGATAGCCGGGTCAGATGGTGGTTCTGTTCCAAGTTTTCTAGGAATCTCGACACTGCTTTCCATAAATGTTGCACCAATTTTCAGTCCCACCAGCAATGTATGAGTGTACCTTTCCCCCCACATCCTTATCAATGTTTTTTGTTGTTTGTATTCTTGAAAATTGCCATATTAGGGAGCTGGGTTTGTGGCTTAGTGGTAGGGTGCTTGCCTAGCACATGCATGGCCCTGGGTTTGTTCCTCAGCTCTGCATAAAAATAAAGGTATTGTGTCCAACTACAACTAAAAAATAAATATTTAAAAAAATGCCATATTAACTGGGATGAGATGGATCTAAGTGTTTTTGTATAGAGGAATATTTTCTATTGGAACATTTTAAATCCTCTAATTCCTTAATTTTTTGTTATATTCTGAGGTTTCTCTGGAGCCTACAATAATGCTATCTTAATTCGAATGAGCTATAGAAGCATTATTCTTGCTGTATTCTTCCCCCCAAGTTATTAGAAAGCATGTTACATCTGTGTGTCAGAAACTCAAATTCATCATCTCAATTATTAGTTTACATTGTTCTTTATTGAAGCTCATAGGAGAAAATTGTGTGTGTATAAAGTATCATGTTTGCAATATTCAGTTTATTAGTATGAATTCATTTTCCTATCCACTGTCATTTCCTTACTTCTGTACACCTTTTTCCTATTAAATTCTTTTGTGCTTTGTTTTGGTAAATATTACATTTCAACATGATAGGCTAATCAATTAACTATTCATTTACTTTTATAATCAGTTCATGAAAAGGAAGCAATAAGTGTTTTTACTATATTTTTAGATTAGATTTGCTGGTGTGTGTGTGTGTGTGTGTGTGTGTGTGTGTGTGTGTCTCTGTGTGGTGTTTAATCCTTTAGCAAAGCATTCTGTGAATTTCTGTTTTTATTATTTAAACGTTGGCTTTGCTGATTACAAAAATCCCTTATGGATTTTTTTCCTTTAGCAATGAATATGTTACCTAAAGTTTTTTGATCTTATTGCTGATCTTTTGTTAATGATAAATCATTTCCTTGCTGCTTTCATGGTTTATAATTGCCTTTGGCTTTTAATATTTTGCTATGATACAATGATACATCTTGCTGAAGCTGGCCTTCAAATTGTAATCCTCCTGCCTCACTGTCCTGACTTGCTGCGATTACAGGCATGCACCACTGTGCCCAGCTGATCGGTTTTATTTTGATGACAGGGACTTGGAATAATGTGGTTTTCGCAGGGCTCTTTGAATGTTTCATTCCCTGATCTATTACACTATTTTTTCCTGTTATCATTCCTACCTGTTAAACTCTTTTCATTGTCTCCTAATAGCTCAAATTTGTGATATTGCTTGGGACATAATTGCTCTACTCCCATGCATTTAAACAGTTCCCTTTGCTATGATACAATGATATTGTTGTAGAAACAGATGAGGCAAGGCATCAAACATAGCAAGAAATAGTATTATTTGGCTGTAGCCAGGTTCAGAGGGCACAGCTTCGGCTGTAATCAGTCAATCCCCTGAACTCCAGGTTCAGGTAGTTTCAGAATTTTATACCCAGCATGTAAGGGGAGGGGCTCAGAAGTTCACAGTCTGTAGAAGTTCACAGAAAAGCAGATTTTTTCTTTCACTGTTCTGGGCAGGTTAGCCCTTCAAGGATAAACCCGAGAAGGGGAGAGCTGCTTCTCCCCTTTCTTTCCTCCCCCTGTCAGCTGTTACCATGGAGCCCAATTGGTAACTTCTCTTATCTTAGAAATGTAGACATCTTTGTGAAGCCCAGCTCAAGGCCAGAGGCCTTTTTTACACATTTCTACAAACTACTGGATACATGTTTGTGAAAAACTAGAAAGGGTGTGCCCAGCACCTGGAGTGCTAATTTCTTCCAGGCCAGTGGCCAAGTAAGACAGGGCAATGCGAAAATAGGAAGTTTATCTATATTGAGCTCTTTTGTAGAGACCTTTTTGCTGACAGTCCTAAAATCGGCCATGGTGAAGATTTCTGGAGAAGCCCAGTTCAGACTTTTCTGTGGAGAAAGGGGGTGCCACTATAATATCTTTCTGAACTTGGTCTTCAACTTGTAATCCTCCTGCCTCATCCTCTCAAGTTGGTTTTTGGGGCTGGTTTGGTATTCGTTCTGATCCCTGAGTCCCCAATTTCTAATTGGCCTACAGTTTAGTTTTTTGCTTTCATGTAGATAACCACTCTCCTTAATTACTTACCATGATAATTAAATTTCTTTTAAGAGTGCACTTTGCATTTAGGCTTGAATCTCCCTGAACTCAGTTTCAAATAAACTTAGTTCCTTTGAAAAGCATCATAGATATCTATTCTTAGACCCTTTTTCTCCACTTTGAAAAAAATCACTACATTCATTAATGCTCTGAAACTGTGGATGGGGTGTCTCTTATAAAGACACCCCCACAACCAAAGATTATAGCTGTCTTCTTGCTCTCTTCCTGGCATACAATTGCTGTCCTATGTATGAGCTAGAGAATCTTAACTACACTTGCCCAGATTTTAGTCTATGTAATAGTATTGAGGGGAATGGGGAATGCTGGCATTGTGGCCCTCCTCTTGGAGGAGATTGAGCCCCATTTTAAAAAAATTCTGCCTATACCCAGTAGGGCTGTGTCACACTGAGCTGGGGGAAGGCCTGTGAAAGAAATGGGGCACAGATAAAGACATGTTATGAACACTTAACACTCAAAATCAGAAGAATTTTTTTTTTTTTTTACTTCAACTGCTGAATATCTTAGGGAAAATTCTTAGTCTTTAAATGGTTTTTATAAACAAAATTATCTTTCACTAGTTTGCTGGCAGAAAGTCTGCAGAGCCTCTCACACTGTCATTTTGAATATCTCATGTTCTCCATATGCTCTATTTTTAACTTCATAGTCTGCAATACAATTCCAATAGTACCTACAAGTAGTTGCAGTGGAAATGTAACTTTTGCCTTAAAAAGTAATGTCTGTTTATGGGTATTTATGTGTTTCCTTTCTGTCTTGTTTTCTAACCCCTAGCAGGTGTTAGGCTTGTCCAGTTGGGTTTGCTCTTTATCTACTCTTCACCTAGTTGGAATACTCTTCACTATTTCCTATGTCATTCCCAGCTGTCTCGTTTTTGCATTTATGCCTAGGCTCCAAATTTCCACTTGAGGCACTGGAAATGGTGATGCAATTTGTAAACTGTCTACTTGGCTCATATACAAGCTTTGATTTTTCAGCCAGTCCCTTGGCTTTTGTAAACTGGCATGTGGGCTTTATCTTACTCAGATGTTAGTCTCTTCAAGAGAACACTTGGTCTATTTGTGCATTGGCTTCATGTGCTGTGAAGCTCATGTAACCATTGCAGAAGAAAGAACATTTTGAAGTTGATATAAGATCAGCTTAACAGCCTACCACAGAAATTTATTTTAAGGCAACTTCATTAAGGTAACTCTCTGGTAATGCCATTCAAGACTTCGTTACAAACAAGACCCTAATAAAAATAAAACTGTCAGACATAAAGGTGTCTTTGTTTTTTTAAATAAAGTTCAGATCCAACTATTGAGACAGAACTTTCATCATAGTAATGAAAATCATTGGACATGTTGCCTGAGGAACTTTGCAAGGAGATTTTATGTCTGAAAGGAACTGTTTTCAAAGGAATAAGACATAAATTCATTGTGTGGGTTGTTTTGTCTCATTGTGGGGATCTTAGATGATTTAAGGAAACAAACTCCCTAATGTGTAAATTAAATGTTCTGGAGGCACACTAACAAGTAAACATCAGTTTGCAACTCAGTTTCATAATTGTTTTTTTCCTGCCCATCTTTGGGGAATACCCAATTTTATCTTAGCATCCTTTTAGGGCATTGATCTCAATGATCTGTAATAAAAAGGATTTGAATCTACAATGAAAATAATAATTTCTACCTCTTGGTAAATGGAATTATCATTGTAGAACATTATCATGGTAGAACTCATTACTGACCTGAGATAATTGACTTGCAAACTTGAATGCTTTGTTTAGATGTTTTCTTGAGATAGCTTGTTGAAGGTTTGAATAATCTGTTTTTGTGAAAGTGAGATTCAGAATCTGGAGTTTACTTTAAAATGCTCCATAGGTGAAATAAGTGTACGATTGACTCTTGTTTGTTCTTTAGGCTGCAGGAGCAGTTAGACCTCTCGTATCTACTGTCATCAGTCCCTCTGCTGATGGTTGCTTAGACCACTCGCTAGAACGTGCCAGACACAGAGCAAGTGAAATGCCACAGGCTTTTCTGTTTGATGTGATTTATGAAGCATATCAGCAGGTAAGAATCCTGGATTTTTAAGAAAGCTCTGACTATGCCATGGTTATCCCAAACTATGTCTACTCTTGGAAAATTTATAGAAGCATTCATAGAACTTAGCATTTAGTTGTATTCTAGGCAAGATATATTATAGTGAAGTAGTAATATGCAGCTGGCTCACAAGAGTCACAGGCCATTTGGAGGAATGCATTTGGAGGCTTCCCTGTGTTCTCTCCCTCCCCTGAAGGGCCAGCAGTACACCCCTAACTCCGAGCAATGAAAATCCTGCAACACTTGCACAAGGTTTCTCCCCAGCGAAGCCCATTAGAGACTTAGTGCCCAAGATGTTTATTGAGGCTAATTACCTAGCCATCCCCTGGCTAGCATGTACAAAAATTCCACATTCTCTGAAGAAAAGCAAATGTTCAGCACGAACAATGCTTTTATGCAAGCCAGTCTAGGTAGAACATATCAAAACTATCAGTTAACTTCTAGACATTGGCCCAGGACCTACCTTCTTAATGGGTTTTCTTAAAAACAGTAGTCTCAGGCCTGTCATGGTAAATTTTCTGCACAGATGATAAAACATTTTCTTAATTAAAATCTGAGTTAAATATAAGTGACAACTTAAATGTCAAAAAATTTTGTTCATGTTACTGGAATAGCTTTGTTTTCTTTTGTTTGGAAACACTGCTGTACTTAGTTTTCTCTTTTTTAAAATTTTTTTAGTTAGACACAATATCTTTATTTTGTTTTTATGTGGTGCTGAGGCTTGAACCTAAGACCTCACATGTGCAAGGCAAGCACTATTGCCACTGAACCACAACCCCAGCCCCTTACATAGTTTTATTGTCATTCATTTTCAAATTTCAGTAGACGGATATTGAATATCATGTATTGAGCTTGTCAGATTTCTCAATTAGAAAAGTTAGTGTAGCTAATTCAGTGCTTGGCTGATATTAGATGATCAGTGAATAGTTTGAAATGTATGGACTTTAAGATTACAAGATGATAATATGAATATTGACTTTTATATTACAAGCATATATAATAAAATTTGGGTAGAGATTATTCACATATGCTAAATTTTGAATCGGTCTTTGCTTCTGCATCAGTTACTGTTTTAAAACAAGATCATATATATGAATTGATCTTAATGATAAAAATGTTCCACTGGTGGTCTGACTTAAAATAATTTGGAATATTGGAATTTTTCTTCATGATTTAATCATTAATTATACATATGTTATTATAAATTTGAGTTTTGAGTTCATATGTCCTATTTTATATACTAAATCTCATTGAATATACTGCTATATTTCTGAGATTAATGGAATAATCTTTCATATAATCATTGTAATAGAATAAATATGGTATATAATAGGTATATTTCAGAAGAAAATTTGGGTGTGATTTTATGAGCTTCACATTAAAGTAGCCTTTTTCACCATTTTTGTCATACATTTCAAGACATAAGACAACATAAGAAGGTTTGAGGCTAGAGAAGAGTGACATCGGGGGGGGGAACGGGGGACGCTGTGGCTGGAAAGGACCAGGTTCCATATCCCATAGTGCCCCCTAAATGTGGTGATAGAGGCCTCCAGATTTTATCCTGAAAGAGACAGCAGTCTTTGGGAATTAACGTATAGTCTTGTCTGGTATCGCTTTGTCAGTCGTGGGACAATAATCTACAGAACTAGGGAAAAGTGAAATTATTGTGATGACCATAATCAAGGTAAAAGGTGATGTGACAATTAGGACAACTTGGATAGTGAAGAATGTACTGTGAAGCCCTTGCATTCTGAATATATTTGAAGGTAAAACTATGAAAATTAGTAGATTGTACATGGGGCTTCAAAGATAGGGAAGAGTCATAGGCCCAAAGATTTGCTTTAAAAACCTAGAATACAGTTGCTCTTTATTGAAGATTTTGTGGGAGCATATTTGGAATTGAGTTTTGATACACATGAGATGCTTTATAGATGTACAACTGCAAGTGTTAAGGAGATAGTTAAGTATATAAACATAAAGAGCATTAGCTAGGGATACATATTTGAGACTTGTATCATCAGACATTTAATGCTCAAAGGGTTGATTAAGATCTTCGAATGAGTCTGTGTAGAAAGCAGGAGAGCTCAAAACCAAAATTTTGAGCTGGAAGTATTGGAGTTTCCTATTGCTGCTGTTAATAAGCTACCAGAAACTTAACAAGCTAAAAGAAGAGAAATTTATTTTCTTATATTTCTGTAGATCAGAAGTCTAAAATCAATATTTTAAAATTTTAGTTTCTTATAGCCTTATAGTTATACATAATAGTTGGGTTCATTTTGATAAAACCATACACTCAAGGAATTTGATTTCAATGTCCCTTTCCTGACTTTCACTCTACTTTCCTTCCTCTACTTATATTCCTTTTGCTGATTTATTTTTATTTTTTATTTTTTTTTAGTTATACATGACAGTAGAAGCTATTTTGATATATTCCATGCTTGTATAAATGTCTTATTCTAATTAGGATTCCTGTCTTGTGGATGTACGCAATGGTGAGATTCACTGACGTACACATGTATAGGAAAGTTAGATTCATTCATCCTCTTTCCTATTTCTATCCACCCTCCATTCCCTATTGTCTAATCCATTGAAGTTCTATTCTTCCTCTCAACTTCTGCATTGTGGGTTAGCATCCACCTATCAGAGAAAACATTCGACCTTTGGTTTCTTGGGATTGTTTTATTTTACTTAACAATTTAGTCTATGGATCTATCCACTAACCAGTGAATGTCACAACCTTATTCTTCATGGCTGAGTAATATTCCACTGTGTATATCTACCACAATTTCTTCTTTTTTTTTTTTTTTTTTTGTACTGGGGATTGAACCCAGGGGTGTTTAACAACTGACTCATATCTCCAGCCCTTTTCTCCTTTTTTTAAATTTGGAGATAGGATCTTGCTAAGTTGCTGACGTTGGCTTTGAACTCACGATCTTCTTGCCTTAGCCCAAGTCGCTGGGATTACAGGCATGCACCAACATGCTTGTCCAGTTGATCTGTTGATGGGCATCTTGGTTGGTTCCACAGTTTATCTGTTGTGAAATTTGTTGCTATAAACAGTGATATGGCTGTGTCATTGTAGTATGCTGTAAAATCAAGATTTGGCAGTGTGGTTTTACTTCATGAGGCTCTGAGCCCATTTCTTTGTCTTTCCAGTTCCCGAGGCTGTTTGTATTCCTTGTATCTGACTCTTCTCACATACTATTGCAGCCTCTTGTTTTCATTGTCACTTCTGCTAGTGCTCACTCTGGTTCTCCTCTCTACCTATTTGAAGGCTTCTTGTGATTACCCCAAGCACAGGGCTCACCTGGATAGTTCAGGATAATCTCTTCATCTGATGCTTAGTTTTATCATATTGTCCAAGTCCCTTTGCCATGTGTTAATGTATTCACACATTTCAAGAATTCTGTTTGTTGAGGGAGACATTACTCTACCATAGGAGGTGACCAATAAGGTAGAACAATAGATGTAGGGACAAGGAGGTAATGTCTTAGAAGTCTAGTGCAGAAAGTGTTTTAAGATTGAAACAATGGTGCATATGGATTTAAAAGAAGTAGTGAGAGAACTGCCCATAAGTCGGCAGATTGAGATCACCAGTGTGTGAAACTTGTGGCAGATACGAAACCCTGGTTAGGGTTGATTTCAATACAGAATAAATAGTAGGGTCAATTTTGAGAGGAACATTTGTGTATAAGAGCAGAAAATTGAAGGGTATAGCTGGAAGCTGTTATAGATTGAGAGTTTTGTATCCTAAGATGGATGATACAAGAGTTTATGGATGCACTGTTGGAGGTGATTCAGCAGGCAGAAAAAGACAGTGCTGGAGTGAAGGGAGTCAGGACCCATAGAGTAGTGGTGTCAAAGTTGATCTTGGCCAGTAGTAGTAATGGCTCCTCTGTAGGAAGAGAAGGAAAGGCAGAGTATGTGGATACAGATGCAGAGGGACTAATGGAGGTGGTGGGAGGATTTACATTTTTTTTTTGTTTTCTTTGATGTAGGGTACAGGTCCTCATCTGAGAGTGGGGCAGCTGAGGTGTTGAGGTTTCAGAAAATGGTAAATACTGCCTTTTATTATATTCTTATATTTAGCCTAAAAATATGCAAAACTGTCCCAAGGACAAAAATGTCAGGTCTGTTTTGGGGGCATTTGTGGCAAACTGTAATAAATTTTAAAAATTGTACAAAGCTACTGAATAGTTTAATCATTTATGTGGCCTTGAGATATAGACTTATGTTTGCTTTTTATCAAGGTAAAACTGTCCTTTGTGGAACTCGTGCAGAAAATACATAATAGTGTTTACCAGTTGGCAAAAGTTGATCAGAAATTGAGCAGTTGTAATGAAGGTCATAGGAAATTGAATCATCTTTAGAAGAAACACTTATAAGCTGAATAATGGTCATTTTGTGCTGTGGCAAAATAAAAGCAGACGTGTACGGCTGGACATATGGATGACAATTCCTCATCCAGTATTGGTAGAAAGTCATAGAAGTCAAGATGCCATTCTGTATGCTCATCTGCTGGCTTGTTAGCCCATGTTTTCTTCTGATTTGTCTCACCCCCTGTGTGTTCTGGCCATACTCGCCTTATTTTAGTTCTCTAAATATGAGATTGTAGTTTCTTAAATATGAGCTTCCTTCTTTTATCTGGAACTTCTTTCTTTCCTATCTTGTTATTTGTCCATTAGATACTAACTTGATGATTGCTCAAGGAACCTTATCTTGCCCTGAACATACTAGTTTAGGCCAACCCATTACATGTTTTCCTGATTTTTTTTTTTTTTTTAATTCCTTTCAAATTGTAAAACATTGGATGCCTTTCCTACATTGTTAGTCTGGTAAAATACGAATGGCATTTCCTTTTAATCTTTTTATTAACACATTGTATAAATAAATGGGTTTCCCTGTGATATGGCCATATATGCATATTACATACATAAATGGGATCTGTTTTTCATTCTAATCTCTTCCATAACTGCCTCTGGCCTCTTCACATTATATTCCTTAATAGTCCCTTGTCTACTTTTAGGTCGTCTTTTGTTTAACTTTTAAAATGTCCACATATGATAGAACATTGATGCTTGCCTTTCTGTATGTGGCTTATTTTGCTTAAGGGGTCCTCCAGTTCAATCCATTCTTTTCTAAAAAATGACATAATTTCTTCTTTATGGATGAATAATACTCTATTATGTATGTTATGGATTAGATCTTGAGTTGTCCTTTAGAGTTCATGGGTTAGGCAATACAGTAATGTTCAGAGGTGAAAAGATTGAATTATGAGAGCTGTAACCTCTTCAGTGTATTAATCCATTTGATGGCTTAATAATTGGACCAGATTATTGGGTGGTAACTGTAGCAGGTGGGATATGATCAGAGAGTAGATCACTAGGGGCATACTTTTGGGCACTGTATCTTGTCTCCTTTCTGTCTTCCTCTCTTCTCCCTCCTTCCCTTTCTTTTTCTCCATCTCTCCCTTTCTCCACTTCCTGGCTGCCAAGAGCAGAGAAGCTTTTCTTTACTATGGCCTTCTGCGATGATCTGCCTCACCTCAGGTCCATAGCAATAGTTAGCTGGACATGGACTGAGACCTCTGAAACCAAGCTCCTCTTAACTGTTCTGTCAGTTATTTTGATGATAGCAATGCAAAGCTGACAAAGAGAACACTATATATACAGACTTCATCCATTTATCTGCTGCACCCCAGGCCAATTCCATATTTTGGCTATTATGCATAATGCTGTAATAAACATGGATATGTAGGTGTTCCTTTGTAAACTGATTTTATTTCCTTCAGCTATGTACCCAGGCATGTGATAGGTTGATAGAGGTGGGAGGCAGTCATATAGTTTTTAGTTTTGTTTAAGTGCCCTGGGTTCAACCCCTGGTACCAATCACTGAGCCACATCCCCAGCCCTTTTTTCTATTTTATTTAGAGACAGGGTTTCACTGAGTTGCTTAGCGACTCACCATCAATGAGGCTGGCTTTTAACTCGTGATCCTCCTGCCTCCAACTCCCAAGCTGCTTGGACTGCAGGTGTGTGCCACTGTGCCAGGCATATTAGGTTCTGAATAAGTGTTGACATAGTTTCATGCATACATAGTTATGCATAGGTAGATATTTACTTTTTAACACTAATGTCAGTTATATGATCAGCTTTGCATACATCAAAAATGTACACTTATTCTAAAACCTTTAAAAAATTCATTTAAGTTTGTACATGTATAGGCAGAGAGTTTGCAAGTAAATTATTGATTTGCAGCACTTTCATAAATGCAAAAAATTCTTACTCTATTTCTGGATCAATTAAATTGTGACATATTCATATATAAAAGTATTAAAGGGTCACCTAATGTTTATATAGAATTGTTGAGTATTAAAAAGATTATAATAGGATCATTATACATTAATATACTAACTATAAAGTTATATTAGCAATATATGAATGTGTTCTTTGCGATTGCATGTCTAAATATGTGTGGGTGTACCCACGAAGCAGAGGTGGGTTGCATTCATGGATGCTGAAATGTTGTTGCCTGTCTGGATTAATAATTCAAAGTCATTAAAATCTACAAGGGGGACACTTAAGATACATAAACACTTACTTGCTGTTTTTGATGGGTCTTGGGCTCTTCTGTATAACTAAATATTTGTTTATTGGTTTAAGATCATTTGGGGAGGAAAAACTTGTTTCTTGGGAATTTTTAAATTAGGAATCTTTTCCTTTAGCAGTCTCTTAAAGAAAATAACAATGACTATTAAAGAGTAACAAACAAATCGAATAGTGAAAATTATGCAGTCCCCAGGAACTTGAAGAAAAGACTGGTCGAAGATTCTTATTAAACATTCAAATAAAAAATTCTGTCCTGTTCAATTTTAGGAAAAACAATAGACTTTCATACAAAGAAGCTTTTCAAATCACATTAATCTGTTCCTTGAGAAAATTAATGTAGTGGTCACAGATGGTATCCTGGACTTCATTGTTTAGAAACCTGGCCTCATTTCTAGCATTCAAAGTTTTAGGTACACAGAATTTTTAGGTAATTTGTTAATTACATTTTGTGAAAATGCACATTATGAAAAGTATGACAGGATTCACCAGTGAATTAAGGTGTTCATTATGTACCTTTGCTTTGATATCCTAGACTTTACTGTAGGAACATATTTACATGTTATGCTTAATGGAAATTGAGAACCTGTATTTTAAAAATCACTGCCTATTTAATTTCAAAGGATAAAAATACCTTTAGTCAGATCACCTTTTTCCCCAAATTTTTAAAAATTCTTGTCATGTTTCAAAACCCAGAGACATAACTATAAAACTCGAGGAATATGACAGGAATTCCTATTCTTAGTACATAGTTTGCCAATGTTCCACTGAATTACAATAAATCAAACTTGTTTCTTGCATTAAGTGTCAACATACCTGAGCTTCAGATGCTCAGTTAACTACTTTTAAAGATGGAATTTTATGAAAAGTATTTTTATCCACCAAACATAATTCTCAGTTTATCTATATTTTTAGAGTATAGTTTCCTATTTTTTTTCCTCCCTTCAAATCCTGGCTCTTCTCTTCCTTTTTTTTTTAATTAGAACTTTATAAGTATAGTTGGGTTCATCCCAACAAACTCGTACATGAATGGAAATCTATTTCAGTTCATGATTCCCCCCACCTTCCCTCCCCTCTCATTCTCCTTCCTTTACTCTATTAGGCTTCCTTTCACACATGTATTAATTTGTATTTTCAATCCTAGCTCCTGAAGTGAGGATGAAAATAGACTTTGCTGAGTGTTGAGTTGGGTTTGGATTTGAAGGTCACTATGGGAAAGAAGCTCTGACTAAAGTCTGGGTAGAGACTTGTCACTTGGAGGGTAGGTAAGGAGATAGGAAGAAGAGAGTTGTTTAACAAATAGAAATTGAGTAAAGTGTTAAGGAATAAAAGAACTTCAAGGGGAAAGGTGAATGAAAGGAAATATGAGGAATAAATGAGGAAAAATAGGTATTTAAAGATGAAGCATTCTGAGTAAGAATATAATGGGGGTTCACTTCATGCTTTAAATACAAACGCTTGACTACTGATGGTTTTTTTTTTTTTAAACTGATGTGTTATTTTTCCTCCTCCTTCCCCTTCCCCTCCATAACCTTGGGGCAAGCAAGATTAACATTCTTCTGTCCTCAGCTGAGTTATCTGCCCTTTAGCTCACTGCCCACAAGAATAAAGCTCCAGACTTAGAAACTGGAAAAACGGCTCTTTCAAGGATATAAGATTAATTAGATTTACTGATAGTGATACTTGGAAAACATCCCTTCTATTTCTCTTTTAAAAGCCCTCTGCTCCCACTGACAGAATCACAGCCTCTGAGATGAGAGTCCACTGCATTTTTTCATTTGTTACAAAATCAGTAAATTTTTTTTTTCCTTTTCCTCAAAACCTTGTCTTCATTATTGGATCACTGTCAGGGAGAGGATCAAACTTCTGGTACTGAGAAAGTGCTAACTTTAACAAGTTAGGTTGAAACATCTGCAAACTTTTGTTATTCCACATAAATGTCAGTTGCAAACCATAGTACCAGTTGGTGCATCTGACTTGTTAATGAAAACATGATGTATATATTCATGATATTTCACAACATAAAACAAATTTAGACCTAAGTGGTATGTCTAAAGATTTGAACACTTTACAAAGCCATGTTTTTCTCTACTTGTTATATTTCCCATAGTTTTCTTGTATCATTTTCTACTTTATACATTTTCTTCTTCTAAAAGTTATTCTACTGCTGTACTTATATAGCCATGTTATTGTCTTGGCTTTAGTTTTGGGGAAAAAAAAAACATTCTGTGACCTTGGTTGTTATAGTCTTTAGGTTTAATAACCCTTATGCAGATTCTTAATCATTAGCATAAACCATAATTTTGATATTGCCAAGAACTATGAATTTTAGGTCTTAAAAATACCCCCTTTTGGGGCTGGGGATGTGGCTCAAGCGGTAGCGCGCTTGCCTGGCATGCGTGCGGCCCGGGTTCGATCCTCAGCACCACATACCAACAAAGATATTGTGTCCGCCGAGAACTAAAAAAAAAATAAATATTAAAAATTCTCTCTCTCTCTCCTCTCCTCTCTCTCCTCGCACTCTCTTTAAAAAAAATACCCCCTTTATCTGCATGTTGTGGTTGTATTTTATTGGTATCTGCTTTTCATTTCAGACTTAGATCTTTAATTGATTTAGAGATCACTTTAGTATATTCTGCAATTCTCCTTTTTTTTTTCAAATCTTTATAAAGTAAATTAGGTTTTCCACCATCATTTACTGAATCATCCATTCTTCTCTAATTTGTACCTCTGTTACATTGCTAATTTGTAATACATATGTAAGTTTGTTTGAGGTTCATTATTCACTGATCTGTTTCTTGTGAAACTAGTTCATTATTTTATTAATTGCTTCCAAAATTGTGTTTTTAGCTTAAGTTCCTTGGCAAATACAGCCTTAGGCGAAGTTTAAATGCTGATACAAGATGATATATTACTGGTCTGGTCATTGCTTCACAAACGAACACAGCTGGTCACTTCATCACATGGGACACATCCAGACAGGTTTATCCAAAAGTGTTCGAATTCTTTACTCCAGTGGAGCATTCTGAGAAACAGAATTCCCCTGCCAGCTCCTTTTGGTTAACATTTCTCCCACAAAGTGAGCTTCTGCTTGCGCTACCCAGCCCCTCCAGAAGGAATGTCAGATCACATGATGGGTACCTTGGTGCTTTACTGGTAGCTAGAGAGAGAAACTAGACAAGACTGTTCTTAGATATAGAACTATGTAGGTCCATATGTACTTACTTTTTTAGAACTGGACGGGCAGGTGAGACCAAGGGAATCTGAGGCAGCTATTCAATGTGACTGATAATCCATGTACTGATTTTTTTTTTTTTTTAAATAAGTCCGATATCTTGGGTTAAATTCCCTTTGAAAGGTTTTTATTGCAATTATAATCTTGGGGATTAAATTGGTGCCATTAAATTTTAAATTCTCATTTATGAATATTATCTCATTTACTCAGATGTTTTATGTTTTTAGGAGGATTTTACTTTATTGTGTATTAGTAATTTCTTAAACTACATTTCAAATAGCTTTTATACAATTTTTTTTATTGCATGAATTGATGTTTGCTGTTTCGTTTACCTTTGGTATGCTGAGGTTATAGCAGGCAAACTTATTGAACATACGCTCTTAAGTTTATATTGGAGTATTTTCTATGCAAATGTTCATGTTGAAGATAACCTATTTTCTGTTTTTTTTTTTTCTGGCTTTATCTAGGACCTTGATATCATGTTGTAGAATATCAAGTTTAGTGATTGTTTAATGCATGTCATTGTGAGCATTTTCAAAAATAAGAATTTTTTTAAGAGTATGAGATCTGGCATGCTGGTAAAACTGCAAATTTATTTTCCTTATGTATTATGGAATGGAAAGCTAGACTTTATTGTAGAATCCTTAAAGAACAATACTATCAAAGTTTTAGACTTTTATCCTCGTTTGCACTTGTTTTCTAGGGATCGATCATGTCTTAATAAGGTATGAACATCTGTCTTTAGGTTAGATAGATTTCCAGAAAAATCCAATGTGGCTACAGTCCAATTTCAAATGTACAAAGCACAGAAAACAAAAGGCAAATGAGGTCATAGGATGAGGCAAATGGAGGACAAGAATTAGCCTGTAGGTGGGACACCAAAAATTAATGTCTTTCTGTGGCTTGTCATGAGTTCATGGCATTATACTAGAAAAAAAAAAGGATCCTAGGACAAGTTGATAATTGGAAGATTACTGGAAATCTTTTGTGCTTTTCTCATAAGAAAGGTGGGGAATGGAATGCATGAGAAGAGTCATACAATAGGAACATTTATTCTGTCATAAGGAGTAGGCAAAAGGGCCTCCTGGCACAGTGAAGGGCTTTATTTTTTAAAACCCTTATCTCTTTGTTATAGAATTTGGCACGAAAGCCTGCCTTTCTGAATAAATAGTAAAGAACTTAGAGATCCAGTGTCTTTTCTTCCTGATTTACTGCAGGATTCTGCCTCTCAAATCGGGTGTTGACTTCTGGTCAACATTAAAAGGTGGCAGGGGTTATAAGGCGGTATGAAAAGTTACACAGATGGACATTGAAGAAATAAACACAAGTGTAGTCCAACTCCTGGCTTTGTATGAGGTGAGAGTCAATAGACACTAGGACCCAGGTGATCTTCTGAGAGTACTCTAAAGAGTGACACAGCCACAGATGACAGAGCAATTGTTTGATGGCTGTACGTGTATATCACAAACATTTGTGTGCTATTAAGGATGTACCACTATGTAGAACAAATAAAATTCAAAACAAAAACCATTCTGGTTAATTAGAATACTGAGGAAATCTTGTTGAAAATCAGGCTACATTTTGATTTCTTTTAGTACTGAAGATCTCATTTACTCCTTTGTAACCTGACTGGTGTCTTTATTTGCACTTAGGCAGTACCTTAACAGTGTATGTCCAAAACAAACCTATTTCCTAGGCAGGTGTGAGAGCTTCGACTCTTTATGTTTTGGTTATTCTATTTCAGAAAATTGCAGCACAATGAAAAAAGTATGAGATCATGGATATATTTCATAATGAAGGAATATGGATTTAAAATGAAAAGGATTAATAAGGATAATGATTTTATTCATAATTTTAAGTCTTTTAGAAAATGCAGATCTTTACATTGTAATACTGAGTGGACTGGAGCCTCCAGCAGGTTCTTGCCCAAAGAAGCCACTATTTTGGTGTGTGTCCTCATTATTGGGTCAAACTGCTCTGCCACCCTAGTGTCTTAACACCCATACCTCGTTCATGCTGATTCCTCCAATGATGTTAAACACAAGAAGCAATAAAGATTTTGGGACTTCAAAATGATCCACTTTTATTTGTAGTTAAGAGACCTTGAACAATAATAGTCATAGACATGAATGGCTCTGGATCTGTTTCACTTCTGTAAATGAGATATTTAGACTAGATGTTTGAAATTTTCTAGTTCTGACTTGCAAATTTGAAGTTGTAAAGGGCTGGGGAAGGCAGTGATAGTCCAGAAAGCATGGAGTAGAGATTCAAGAAACATAGTGTTCATTTGGTTGGTTACATGAACATAATGTGTGTAAAATATTCAACTGAAACAGATTGTAATGGTAGTGATTCAGTTCAAGTATGAGGAGTTGCAAAGACATTTGCCAGACAAATCACTGCCAGGATAGTTGAAATTGTGATGAAGAAAAAATTTAAAGAGATTTCATAGTTGGAGAATAGAATGAACTAAGAGGTTCATTTCTAAGACGAAATACTTTTTTGTCCAAAGCGCCAGTATGATAGGTCCTTAGTTTATAGCACTAAAATGTACTTAACATACATTTCTAGTCACTGACATATTGCTTCCTTCCTGTAAAATAATTCTTAAATATCTTGAATGCATTACTGATTGAGTAAAAGGAAACAATCCCTGTTATGTGTTTCAGAGATGCTTCTCCTTTGCATTGATCACAATTCTGATTTGGGTGTCTGTTTTATCTAAATTGCTACTTGCAGTGGAATTCTGTTTCTTCTGATTGCTTTGCAATTTGGGAGTTTGTCTAGAGTAGGCATTGATTGAGGAGTAATGTTTTTGAGTCCATTGAAGCTGTGAGCTAAAATGACCTCTTTAGCCTCACCCTAGCATGTACTTTCTTTGCTAAACAATGAAATTTTAGACTAATGCCAAGGGAAAGGGAAACTACTTTAAATATTCACTCTGTGAAAGGTCTAGTAACTATTCAGTGACGGTTCCATCTTTGACCTAAGTCAAACTACTTATATGGGCTTAATAGCTGTTAAATGACAAGAAACTGAATCTTACCATAGTGACATGCTTGAGGAACATTTTTGATGATACATGCCTTTAAAACATATTAAGATAAACATCTTTTTGATAAGGCTTGGTAACCTGATATGGAAAATCTATAAAGCATATTTCCTTAGCTGGCTAGTGGGGGAATATATTTAGCAGTGCATTTATATTTGCATATTGTCTGCCTTTTTATCTGTGGTTTTCTTCTTACAGGATATCTTTGTGGTTTAGTCCTCATGTTGAGTATATTTTTGATGTACATACTATAGGGGAAATGAATCTATTTGAAATACAAGAAATAAAACTAATTTCTGATTACTCTAGTTAGGAGGTTTAGGAAACCTCCCATTGTGTGTTGTGTGTTTTAAGGACATTAAGTTCTTTCCTTACACACTTTTCTCAACCACAGAAGTCTTCAGGGAATCAAAAAACTGCAAGGAAACAATTTTTATTTCTCACTTCTCAGAATAGCTAAACATGATTTTTTTTTTCCCTTTTCCCCTATGGTAAACTCAAGCCTCTTTGTAAGTTTTTAAAAAATGGAAATGTCTAAAGCTTCCCATAAAGATAGGTTACATCATCTTGTGCAGTTCCCTATCACAAAATATTAAATGGAATTAAGAGTATCAGGAAGTCACATAGACGTTTTTCCTTTCATTAGAAGTAGGCCAGTCCCCGATTCTGAGGGACTGTGGAATGCATCAGTGCTCTTTGTCTTCAACTGTATTACAGGTTGTCATGTCATATCATGTCCTGTGTATACAAAGCAGTGTAACATTATGTAGGGAAAGAAGCTCAACTGTAATTTGAGTGCTGCATTTTTATTAGTTTTTATTCATACCATGGCTTATTAATGCAGATGAGTTTATTAGTTTTATTCATAAAAGGAATGTTCTTGACATATTTATATTTTTTCTTAGTTGTAATGGACAAATACCTTTATTTTGTTTTTATGTGATGCTGAGGATTGAACCCAGGGCCATGCATGTGCTAGGCAAGTGCTTTACTGCTGAGCTACAACCTCAGCCCCAGACATCATACTTTTTGATAAGAGGGTATTATCTTAAGATTGTTTACTTAAAATGTAATGAGACAATATTTCTAGTGAGCATATATATTGAAACAATTTAGATTGTTTTCTCACAATCAAGTTTAAATCATATGTAGTGACATCATTTTTTTTTTTCCCCACTGATGTAGCTACTTGCTGCTATCTATGTTTCATTTTGGGTTGACAGGTAATTCTACTTATGAAGTACAATATGTGTATAAATGGTGATATGATCAAATCAGGCTAACTAACGTTATCTATCACCTCAAATATTTCTTTAGTTGTGTGATAGATCTTCATACCTACTTTCTCCTAACTGAAATTTTGTACTTTGCCCAATTTCCCTCCTTTCCCTGTCCTCTGTTACTGAACCAGCTAAGTCTGATAAAAATACTATTCTTTACTCTTAGAGTTCAAATTTTTAGATACTGCATGAAAGGCAGATCACCTGGTATTTGTCTTACTGCATTTTAAAAATCCATTTGTCCTCAATGGCTCTTTCAGTAGATTTCGTTCATTTTTATTTTTGCTCTTACTCCTGTTGTATTTGGAATCATATTCAAGAAATCACTGCCCGTAACAGTGTCATGTTTTTCCACTGTATTCTTCTATTGATTTTTTTTTTTATGGTTTAAGGTAAAAAATTTAAGTCTTTAATGCATTTTGAATTGTTTTTTTTTCATTTTTTAAGTTTGTTGTTTTTAGATACACATGACAGTAGGGTATATTTTGACAGATTACACATGTTTGGGGTGCAACCCATTACAATTTGATCACATTCTTGTGGTTGAGCATGATGTGGAGTTAATATTGGTTCTGTATTCATATATGAGCATGGGAAAGTTATGTCCGATATATTCTATTTTTTCCTATTCCCACTCTCCCCTCTTCCCTTCATTTTCCCTTTGTCTAATCCAATGAACTTCTATACTTCCCCTTCCTACACTCTCTTGTTATGGTTTAGCATTCACATATCAAAATATTTAACCTTTGGTTTTTGAGACTAGCTTATTTCATTTAGCGTGATAGTCTCCAATTCCATCCATTGGTTAGCACATGCCATAACTGCATTTTTTTAAATAGCTGAGTAATATTCCATGGTGTATCTATACCACATTGTTTTTATCCATTCATCTGTTGAAGGGTACCTAGGTTGGTTCCATAGCTTGGCTATTGTGAATTGAACTGTTTTAAATGGTATAAATTGTTATAATCACTGTAGTACGCTGATCTTTAAGTCCTTTGGGTATAAACCTAGGAGTGGGATGACTGGATCAAAGGGTTGTTCCATTCCAAGTTTTCTGAGGAATCTTCCTACTGCTTTCCAGAGTGTTTGCACCAATTTGCAGTCCCACCACCAATGAATGAGTATACCTTTTTCCCCACATCCTCCCCAACATTTATTGTTAGTAATATTCTTGATAATTGCTATTCTGACTGGAGTGAGATGGAGTCTCAGTGTAGTTTTAATTTATATTTCCCTAAGTGCTGGAGATGTCGAACATTTTTCATATTTGTTGACTACTTATATATCTTATGTAAAGTATCTGTTCCGTTCCTTTGTCCATTTACTGATTGGGTTATTTGGTTTTTTAGTTTGTGGGTTTTTTTTTTTTTTTTGAGTTCTTTGTATATCCTGGAGATTAATGCTCTGGGGTGCAGGTGACAACATTTTCTCCTATTCTGTAGGCACTCTGTTCACATTCTTGATTGTTTTCTTCGCTGTGAAGCTTTTTAGCTTGATGCCATCCCATTTATTGATTCTGATTTTACTTCTTGTGCTTTAGGAATCTTATTGATGAAGTCTGTTCCTGAGCTGATATGGAGAGCTGGGCCTACTGTTTTTTGTAGTATGCACAGGGTCTCTGGTCAAATGCCTCTGTCCTTGATTCACTTTGAGTTGAATTTTGTACAGGGTGAGATATAGGGGTTCAGTTTCAATCTATTACATATGGATTTCCAGTTTTCCCAGCAACATTTGTTGAAGAGGCCATCTTTTCTCCAATGTATATTGATGGTGCCTTGTCTAGTATGAGATAACCATTTTTATGTGGATGTCTCTGTGTCCTCTATTCTGTACCATTTGTTTTCATGTCTGTATTAATGCCAATATCATGCTGTTTTTGTTACTATAGTTCTGTAATACAATTTATGGTCTGGTATTGTGATGCCTTCTGTTTTATTTTTGTTGCTAAGGATTGCTTTGGCTATTCTGGGCCTCTTATTTTTTTCAAATGAATTACATGACTACCTTTTCAGTTTCTATGAGGAACATCATTGGAACCCGTTTTTGTCAGGTTTTTCACTGTTGTGATTAAAAGACCCAAACAGAACATATGTAGAGGAGGAAAAGTTTATTTCGGTGTTGACAGTTTCAGAGGTCTCAGTCCATAGAAAGTTTGCTTGAGGTGAGGCAGAACGTGATAGAGTATGGCAAAGGGAAGCAGCTCACATGATGATGATGTAGAGACAAAGGCTCCACCTGACAGGTACAAAATATATAACTGAAAGGCTCACCCCCAATGATGCACATGCTCAAGCTACACCCAACCTACCTCCAGTTACCACTCAATCCCATCAGGTGATTAATTCACTGATTGGGTTAGGGCGCTTACAATCTAATCATTTCTCCTCTGATCCCTCTAACCTTGTCTCACATGAGCTTTTGGGAGATGCCTCATATCCAGACCATAAAAGAACCTTAATAGGAATTGCATTAAATAGTGCTTTTGGTAGTATGGCTATTTTGACAATATTCTACCTATCCAAGATCATGGGAGGTCTTTCCATCTTCTAACGTCTTCACTTTCTTTCCTTAGTATTCTGTAGTTTTCATTGTAGAGGTCTTTGATCTCTTTTGTTAGATTGATTCCCAAGTATTTTATGTTTTTGAGGCTATTGGGAATAGGATGGTTTTCCTAATTTCTTTAATTTGACTCATCCTTGGTATATAGGAACACAATTGATTTACGGGTGTTAATATTATATCCTGCTACTTTGCTGAATTCATTTGTGAGTTCTAGAAGCTTTCTGGTGGAGTTTTTTGAGTCTTCTAAATATAGAATCATTTTGTTGGCAAATAGGGATAGTTTGAGCTCTTCTTTTTCTATTTATATCCCTTTAATTTCTTTTACGTAATTCTATGTTTTCAAGGACTATGTTACATAGAATTGATGGAAGAGTACATCCATGGCTTCTTACAGTTTTTAGAGGGAGTACTTTTAGTTTTTCTCTACTTAAAATGCTGCTGTTCTTGTCACCCCCTCATTTTTGAAAGACATGTTCTTGATGTAGTCTCGCTTGACAGTTTTTTCTTTTTATTTTGGGATTTTGAATATATTATTCCACTTCTTCTGGCTTGCAAGGTTTATGCTAAGATTTTCAGTAAAATATTTATTAGAGGACTTCTTTGTTTACAATTAGTTTTTTCCTTGCTGTTTGCAAGATACTTTTTGTCTTTAACTTTTTACAATTTGACCATGATATGAATCTTGGAATTTATTTCATTTAGTATTCTCTGAGACCCTGGTTCTGGATTTCTATTTCATTCTTCAGGCTGGAGAAATTTTGTTACATTTTTTGAATATATTTTGTGTTCCTTTCTGTCTTTGTGCACACTAAAAACATGTATATTCTGGGTGGTAGTGTTATTCTTTACTGTCTTTCACCTCTTTGTTCCTCAGATAAAATAGATATAATGAGTTGTCTCCATGTTCATTGATGCTTTCTTCTATTCATATAGTGTCTTGTTGAAACTCTGTATTAAATTTTCCAGTTTGGTTATAGTAATTTTTAGATATCTGATTTTTGTTCCATATTAAAAAATATATCTTGTTAAAATAGTTTGTTTTTGCATGTTCTCATAACCTCAATGAACATCTTTTGATCATCATTTTGAATTTCTTTCCAGTAAATACCATATTTCCATTTGATCTGGATTGGTTTTCAGAGATTTATCTTGTTCTTTCATTTGGACTATTTCCCCCTATTTCTTTTTCTTTGACTTAGTTTTCTTGTTGGATATGTAGAGACTGTCTCTCATACCCTGGCCATACTTTCCTATGTAGAAGGATTTCATCAGTTCACCCAGCCAGAAATTTTAAGGTTCTTCTCAAATTTTTGTTTTTGTCAAAACTGCTGTTTCTGGTTTTGGTGACACCCTGTAAGATTATGATATAATCATGTAAATATCCTACATCTAATAAGGTAGAAGCCAAATCCTCTTGATGTAGCTGGGAAGTTTGGTACTGTGTAGGTATTCCAGTTTCTTTTACTCTCAGTGAGAAGCTGAACATGAGCATTTGTCTCCCCTCTGTCTGCATGGGAGCAGATCTGTGGGAAGTGCCTGTACCTGCATTTAGGTTGCACTCTTTGATCCTGGGAGGTGGCTGCTGAGAATATGACCATTGTGTATCTACCACTGTTTTCTGTGGTCTCAGCTCAGGAATGCAAAGATCCTTTGCCCAGGGCTAGGTCATTAAATATATATTTCCTTATGTGGGAGCTACAGAATTTGTGGCACCCCATTTGTAGAAGGACTTTTTCTGGAAAGAATTGGTAAGACTGCACTCATTCTGCCCTTCTAGCTCCTTGGTGCGTGCCCATTAGATGATAGGCTATGAGGTAGCCACTGGAGGAGTGTGTAATGAAACCCTTCCAGAGAAAAAATTTTTACCTTCTATTTTTTTTTTCTGCAGTGCTTTCAGTAACCTGTGAAAGTGCTTGCACAGCCACTTAAGACCTCCTCTTGGTTCTTTGTTATAGCTCTTAGAGCCTTTAATTGTAAAAATTGGGACACTCAATATGTGACTTAAACCCCATTGTAGAGAAACAGAGTTGCATTATTTGGAGCCCCTTCCCTACACTTCTGGGGACTAAATCTGCAGGAGATGCCTGTGCACCTTTAAATAACTATTCATGTTTATCTTTAGAGAGACTTGCATGTACCTAGTACCTTATGCCCCTAGAGCCAAGAGGATTAAGGTACAGTTCCTTGTGCAGAAGATGTAAAAGCTGGGGTGCTTGATGCACAAATTTCTTCTAGGAAGGAGTAACAGACTCAGTCATCACTGGGGTTAACTGGATTAGAAGGCTTTGGAAGCACTAATAGGCTTCTCTGGCTGCCCATGGGCTACTTGTCCTTTTATCTCCTCAGTGCCAGTCAATGAGAAGCCAGGCTGCTAAGTAGTCATTATGAGAGTGTCATAAGTCCCTTCCAGGGAGCTGCATTTTTTTTTTTAAGTCCTCTTATATGTTGTTCATAAAGGATGATGCTCTGGATAGTGCTTGTGTACCCACCACTCTTCCCCTGTAGCCTAGAGTGGAAAAAACTACATTTTTTTTTCTTCCTATTGTCTGTAGTGACCCATGTATTCTTAATCCCATTCACTCACCAAATTGGTGAACTAAGAGCCAAAGCTCACAGAACTTTGGAATTAGGGTGTTGTCTGTGTGGTCTGAATATACCTCTCCACAAGTAGAAGCTGGGCATTAGTGATTCCTTCCTAATTCCATGGGTAGGATTCTCATTGTTTTTTGATTTTTCTCTCGGAGGGAATTTATCTGAATAGTTTTTTTTTCTTCTTCTTCTTTTTTTTTAATGCATCCATGGGTGGGGGGGTGAGTTTGGACCTGGTGTTACTCTCTAGTTAGTCTTGTTTTCTGAAAAATAAAGTGGTGGCATTATTTAAAGTGGTATCAAAACCTATTAGCACTTTGTTTTGTGCCCAGATATAGCAGATCCTAACTGAGGCAAGAAAGTGGAAACGCATAGATACAGCATACATTTATTTATGTAGTAATTCTTACTGTTATTTATTTTTTTCTTTTAGATTCAGGTTATTGTCCAGTGTCCTTTGACTTTTGTCTCAAGGACTTCTTTTGCTATTTCCTATAGAGCAAGTTTACTGACAACAGATTCTTTTCAGTTTTTACTTACACAGGGTTGTCTTAATTTTTATCCTTCATCTAAATTTTATGGATAAAGAATTCTTGGTTGACAGTTTTCTTTCTGTCTGTCTGTCTGTCTGTCTGTCTTTCTGTCTGTCTTTCTGTCTTTCTGTCTGTCTTTCTGTCTGTCTTTCTGTCTGTCTTTCTGTCTGTCTTTCTGTCTGTCTTTCTGTCTGTCTGTCTGTCTGTCTGTCATAGTAGTTGGGTTCATTCTGGCACACTTATATGCATGGAATTCAATTTCAGTTCATGGTTGTGAATTGTGCTGCTATAAACATTGAGGTGGCTATATTACTATAGTACGCTTGTTTTAGTTCTTTTGGGAAAATACTAAGGAGTGGGATAGCTGGGTTACATGGTGGTTCCATCCCTAGTTTTTTGAGGAACCTCTGTACTGTTTTTCTAGAATGGTTGTACTAGCCTGCAGACCCAACAACAGTGTGCAAGTCTACCTTTTTCTCCTGCATCAGCATTTTTGATCATTGCCATTCCTACTGGAGCAAGATGAAATCTTAGTATAGTTTTGATTTGCATTTCTCTGATTGTTAGAAATGTTAAATATTATTTTAATATATTTTTGCCATTTGTTTCTTTTTTGAGAAGTTTGTTGTAGGTTTTTTTTGTGGGGCGGGCAGGGTGTGTGTGCAAGGGATTGAACTCGGGGGTGCTTAAACACTGAGCTGCATTCCCAGCTTTTTTAAAATTTGGCCCTTTTTTTTAAAAAAAAAATTGGAGACGGGATCCCACTAAATTGATTAGGGCCTTGCTAAGCTGCTGAGGCTGGCTTTGAATTCATGATTCTCCTGTCTCGACCTCCCTAGCCTTTAGGATTACAGGTGTGTGACACTTTCTGTTTAATTCTTTTGCCCATTTATTGATTAGGGGTTTTTTTGGTGTTAATTTTATTTTTTGAGTTCTTTGTATATTCTGGATATTTATCCCCTATTCAAGGAGTAGCTGGTCAAGATTTTCTCCTGTAGATTCTCTCTTCAAGCTCTTTTTTCCTTTGGTGTGCAGGAACTTCTTAGTTTGATGGCATCCCACTTATTGACTCTTGATTTTATTTCTTATACTTTAGAGGTCTTGTTAAATCAGTGCTGGCACCTATATGATGGAGTGTTGCCCTATGTTTTCTTCTTGCAATTGCAAGGTTTCTGGTCTAATTTCTAAGTCTTTGATCCATTTTGATTTTTGTTCAGGGTGAGATAGTAATCTAGTTTTCTTCTTCTACATATGTATATTCAATTTTTCCCAAAACTATTTGTTCTGAAAGGCTGTTTGAAAAGGCTGTCTTTTCTCCAATACACATTTTTTACACCTTGTCACCTGGAGTGAAAGACACTTGGTCATGGTGTATTTTTTTTTATCATTTTTAGTTGTTGATGCCTTTATTTATATATTTAGTACCTTTATTTTATTTTTATGTGGTGCTGAGGATCGAACCCAGTGCCTCAAACTTGCAAGGCAAGCACTCTACCACTGAGCCACAATCACAGCCCCTGGTGAATTCTTTTTGATGTGTTTTTGCATCAGTTTACTAGTATTTTGTTAAGGATTTTTGCATTTGTGTTCACCAGAGATATTGATTTATCATTTTTTTCCTTGATGCGTCTTTGTCTGGTTTTGGTGTCAGGATTATACTGGCTTCATAGAAAGTATTTGGGAGTATGCCTTTTCTTTTTTCAATTTCTTGGAATAATTTGAGAATTACTTGTGTTAATCTTTCTTTAAAGGTCTGGTAGAACTCAGTATGGAATCCATCAAGTAATGGGGATTTCTTTTTCCGGAAGGCTTTTAATTGCTATTTCAACTTAATTTCTTTGCCTTGGTTTGTTTAGGATTTCTGTATCTTCCTGATTCGTTTTGTGAGATCATTAGCGACTAGAAATTTGACAGTAACTTCTGGATTTTCTGATAGGGTCTTGGTGATATCTTCTTTTTCATCTCTTATTGATTTGCTGGTAATTCTTTCTTTTGGTTGGTTTAGCTATGGGTTTTTCAATCTTATTTATCTTTTCAAAGAATTATCTCTTTGCATTGATCCTGTGTATTGTTTTCTTCTAAATTTCATTGATTTTTTTTTTTTTTTTTTTTTTTTAGGGCTCTGATCTTAATTATTTCCTTTTTTCTACTGGTTTTGGGGTTCTTTTTCTGAGGCCTCAAGGTAGAGCCTATGCTTATTTATTTGGGACCTCTGTTTTATTAACATAGGCACTCAATGCTGTAAATTTTAATCTTGGAGCTGACTTAATAATGTCCCAGCAATTTTGATATGTCATATCTTCTCATTCATTTCTAAGAATTTCTTGATTTCTGTTCTCATTTTTTCTTTGATCCATTCTTCTATTCATTAAAGAGTATTTTTGGTATTCATGTTTTTATGTTTCTGTTATTTTTCTTGCTGTTGATTTCTAGTTAAAAATCAAGATACATTTTTATTTATATATTGAGTTGAAAATAAATTTTTAGGATGTATAATCAAAGATTTCTTTCAGTAAATATGGGCTGATACTAAAACAAATGTTATAGTATTTCAGAACTTGTAGACAATTTTATTCATCTTATTCTGATTTTTCACTTCAATTGAGGTGAAGGTAAGGTATGGATAAGTAAGTAGTGGTGAGTAAAGATAATCATGCCTTTTGTATCAATTAAAAATAAATGGAAGGTCAATAGATTAGAACAACGGGATTAGGGGAAAAGGGAAGGAAAATAGTAGTACTGGGATATGAAATGGAGAAAACTTTTATATGCACTCATGAATATGTCAAAATTAACCCCACTATTATATAGAATGCACTGAAAATAAAGTTACAAAACTAGAGAAAGCAGTATTACATTGACAGAAGTACTGAAAGGAAGGTACAGAGAGATCTCCTATAGTCCCTACCTCTGCGTATATATGACCTTTCCCATTCCCAATATTCTTCACTATAACTGAAATTTCAATTAATGAACCTTATATTGAAGCATAATGATCACCCAAAGTCTATTACTTATATTAGGCGTCACTCTGGGTTTTGTATAGTATAGAGGCTTGGACAAATGCATAATGACATGTGTCCACTGTTATAATATACAAATTATTTTCATTGCCCTAATAATCCTCTGTATAGTATTCATTCCTGCCTCCCCCAACACCTGGCAATCATTGATGTTTTTACTTTCTTCATAGCTTGCTTTTGAAGAATAACATATAGTGGAAATCATAATTGTATGATTTGTATGTTCTTTTCAGATTGGAAGTTTTTTTTTTTTTTTTTTTTAGTACAAGGGATTAAAATCAAGGACACTCGACCACTGAGTCACATCTCCAGCCTTATTTTCTATTTTATTTAGAGACAGGTCTCACTGAGTTGCTGAGTGTCTTGCTGTTGCTGAGGCTGGATTTGAACTCACGATCAGATTGGATATTTTAATTTGGAAATACGCATTCATTGTTTCTCCTTTTTTTTTTTCTTGGATTCATACACATTTATTTTTAGTAGTGAGTAATATTCCATTGTTTGATATTCCACTGTTTCTATATCTGTTCTCCTACTGAAGAATATTTTGGTTCTTTCTAATATTTAGCAATTATAAATAAGACTGCAGTTTTTCGAATGGGCATAAGTTTTCAACTTCTTTGGGTCAGTGTCAGTAAAGGAGATTTCTGGAACACATAGTTAAGAGTGTATACTTAGTTTCATAAGAAACTGCAATACTATCTTTGAAAATAGATGTGTTATTTTGCTTAACGACCATCAAAAAATGATATATTCTTCTGCTCTGCAACCATGTCAGCATTTAGAGTTGTTTGTCTTCGAAGTTCATGCCAGTATATTCTCATTGTTTTAATTTGGTGATTGTCTTTGATTTTCTTATTTCACATTTATGTCTTCTCTGAGGTGTCTCACATGATCTTGGGTTCATTTTTTGGGGGGATTATCTTAGTTTTAATCATTTTCTCTCTGTGTGTGTGTGTATTTTTTTGTGCAGTACAGGGGACCCAGAACCTAGTGTTTTCTAGGTAAGTGTTCTAGTACTGATCTATATCTTCAACACTTTATCATATTTTGTATAATATTGCTTTAGCAATATCTTTTGTTCATCTTTTGTACATTGATTTTTGGCACTTACCTTGCTTTGGTGTCTGAGCTTCCTAGATGTATGGTTTGCTGTCTAATGCTAATTTGGAGAGACTGTGAATCATAATTTGTTCAACTATTCCTGATGTTCTTTTGTGCATTCTCATTATGTATAGGTCACACCTATCATTGTCTCAGTTCTTGAATTTTTTTTCAGTCATTGTTTTCTTGCTTTTCACCTTTTTTGGATGTTTGTATTGAGAGATCTTCAAAAATTCAGAAATTTTTCTGCAGTCATTTCTGCCTATTTATCTGATCAGAGTTGTTCTTGATTTATGTTACTGTTTTTTATTTCTATTGTTACAATTTCTGTCTACTCAAATTGCCCAAATGTTCTTATCTACTTAAACCATTAGAGCCCTTTTTGTATATCATAGTTGTTTTATTCTCTCTGTGGTAATTTAATTATCCCTGCTATGTATGGTTCTGATTTTGCTCATTCTCCTCAACTGTATCTTTGTCTTTTAGTATGACTGGTGATTTTTTTTTTTTAAAGATGGACTTGATATACTAGACAAAGGGTTTATGGTAAATAGACCTTTAGTTAAATTTGGTTTAAGTGTTCCTATGATTACAAGGTCTCCGTCTTTTTTGATCCTATGCTCAACTGTGAACAAGTTTTTTTTTTTTTTCTCTAACCTTAGGTGGGGCAGGATAGCTGGAGTGGGCTGGCATAGAGTATTTTTCTTTTCTGATGGGGGTACTGGACATGACTCAAATTGGATACTTCTATTCTCCCAGTTCACTTATAATCTGATTAAATTCTAGAAGTTCAGGCTCTGATTAACTTATTTATCCCGAGGAAGAAACTTCCTGTTGAATGCAGGAGATTTTCAACAGTAGTTACTGTGATAGAACTTAGTCAAGTTGGTGTAGGTAAAATTCACAAAAGCCTTTAGACCCTTCTAAAGCTGGGTGGCATTGAAGGTTTTAAATCTCAGACTTGTTCATGTTGATACTCTAGGAATTAGTCTTCTGAGGTAAAATGGTAAAAATAAACTCATGACAAATGATCTGGAATGTCTCTCTGGTCACTGATTTTTTTTTTTTTTTCAGTATTCTGGCATGAAAAAGATACTAAGATTCAACATTCCCTATTGTAGCAAAGCAGTCAGAAGTGGTACTGACCAATGCAAATATGGTAGCATTTTTGTGATTTGGTAGTCTTTATGTGCTAGACAAAATTGGTTTAACAGAGGAAGAGTGGTATATATTTTTGTTTTACATTAAATGAGATAGCTTTTACTCTATACTATTATCATCCAGGAATGTTTCATAAGCATATGTTTTATAAAAAGAATTGCTCATATAATGTAAATTCTTCAAAATTTGGCAAGATCTAGTATGTATGTATTGAATCTATTTTTTTTAAAACTTGGAACATAATGCACACAAAAACTTATGAAATGTATTTAACAGAATAATCATCCACTATCAGTGATATTGCTTCAGATTTTTTTATGGTCCTGGTGCCCACAAATTAAGATAATAATTAAGATGGACTTGATGGCTATTAAGTCCTTGGCTTATAGGAGCATTCCTTAGAGGAGTAGGACTTCTGTGACTGGCTTGTAGGATAGATCATCTCTCTTGATCCTGTGACATGTGTGTGTTAAGAATTTCCTCCTTTAATATCTGTATTTCCTAGTCTTTATCTTTATAATGAAAACTAATTAGCAAAATGGTCTCCCCCAACCTTTTTTTGTACTTAATCTAGGTCTGTGTCTGTTAGGTGTATTTAATATCATCATAATCCTGTAGGAGTGAGAACGTGTTTCTGCTTTCATTGAATAGTGGGGAATAAATGCCAGCATTCAGGAAATAATAATTATTAACCTAGAAGTGACTGTAGTCCTTTCAGAGGACTTTGAACTGAGTTTCAGTAGGAGTTTTGTTTTAGCCTTAGTGCTCTCATTGACACCATTTCTCCCAGTTTTTCTTACTTAATGCATATTTTTATAAGTTAAAACATATTTCCTATGATTTGGGTATGGTTTGAGTGTACTCGTTAAAGGTTCATGTGTTAGAAATTTGGTCCTCAATGTATTTTGAGAGGTTATGGATCTTTAAGAAGTAATTAGTACATGGGGTACTACCCTTTAAGAAGATTCATGTATTTTTTTCCATGACAGATTGGTTCTGCAAGAGTGGGTTGTTAGAGTGGCCACCCTTATAGTTGTCCCCTTTATATATTTGACTCTTTCCCTTTTTCTGCTTCTCTATGTACCCTGTGATGCAGACAGGTGAGCTCTCATTAGATGCCAGTGCCATGCTGTATGGACACTACAGCCACTAGAATCATGGGATAACTAGAACTCATTTATACATTACTCAGCATCAAGTATCTTGTAATAGCAACAAAAATGGAATAAAACAAATATTGGGGCTAGGGATGTGGCTCAAGCTTGGCGCTGGGTTTGATCCTTAACACCACATAAAAATAAAATGTTGTGTCCACCGAAAACTAAAAAAACAAATATTAAAAAATTCTTTATCTCTCAAACAAATATCATTAGGAATAGTGTTAGAGACCATGATTTTTTTCAATATAAAGACTAAGATTTTAAAAGTAGTTTTTGACAGCCCATTTCTTATGTTGAAAGTCTGCTATTGATTACCAAAATATTATTCTAAAAGAAATCATTCCTATTTAATGGTTGTATGGTAGGTAGATTACTTAGTGAAAATGTATTTTAAAGTTAGAAATGGAAACCTTTGTCTCATAATGGAGGGTATATAAAATCATATTATATATAATAGAAGGTTCTATCAGTTTTCATATAGATGATGAGTTGATCCTCTAGAGATTTAATATGTCCCATGAATGGGGTATTTAGGCAGCACTCTTAGAAAGCTTTACTCTGATAGTTCTTGTCATTTGGTGTGAAAAGGTTTTGAATTATTTGCCACATTACTTAATGGTCACCAGTTTTGCTATCACACTTGGTCATCACTCTTCTGTAGAGTTTTGAAATAATTGCTTCTGTTGGCAATACTTATTATGCCTGGAATTTTCCAGTATTCTTGGAACCTCCTTAACTATCTCGTGTTCTCAAGGAAGAGAAATTCAAAGTTCTACAAGTAAGACATAAATTATTGAAAAAATATAGTTGGTAACTGGAAAGTTAGGACCTTTAGTTATTTAGGTTTTTGATTCCTCATTCCTCATAATGAGTGCATTTTTTCCCTTTCCCTATCTGCTTAATCTGATTTTTGTTTCTTTGTAATTTCCATAGTTCTTCAGCTCCAAGAAAGTGGCATGGGAAAGTTGGACTTCCTTTCCCAACTTGGAAATTTCTTCATTGTGTTCTAGGACAAATTCCCTGCAGATGGAACATATTTTACTTGACTTTTCCAGCCTATTCACTGATCATCAACAGACTGCTTTGAAGAGTGGTCTTCTATAGCAAATCACTTAGAAAAATACATGGAGTGGGGTGGTGAGGGAACGACAAATTAACACAGTTGGCACTTCCTTAGCAGGGTCTGTGACCTTGTTACTTCCCCTAATAAAGGAGGATAGGGAAGAGCTCAATATTGCCAACTCTAAAACTTTTCAAATATTTGATGTTTTAAATATTGGGAAAACAAACATGTGAAGATTGAAAAGCACCCTCACTATTGAGATTGACAATGAGAGAAGTCAGAATTATCAGTATTTTATAATTACACTATTATATGATAGGCAGAATATATAAGGATAATCAGATTGTGGTTATTAGTAGTGGTACACAACTTATTTGCATTTTTATACTATTTGAACTGTAGAGCAACTGCCCCTAAAGTAGCAAGAGGCAAGGTAATTTATTGAAATTATTGGGGTCTTGTTGTTGGGGTTTAATTGCCCTGAAGTTTAGTGCCCATGTTGGGTATATCGGCACCAGGGGAGTTGGTTGTGACTAGTGGTATGCTGTGCTGTTCCAGTAGTATAATACACAGAATGTGCAAGAAAAGAATACCTGTTAATCTGGGTTCATTCATTTGCTCATAGTAAATCAAATAAAATGACCTCAGTTTCTTGATGTTAAGGACACTTTTAAAGCTCCTCAGAATAGTTTGTTACCTATTAAAGAATTACTGCAATCCAAGTGTACCTGGCTAACCTGTCAGTGTTCTCAGATAATGCTGATCTGTAATGGCTGAGTACCTCATCAGTCTGTAACTGTCTTTGTTATGGAGTTTATCTTGACCAGAGGACGACATGATGTCTGCTGGTAAGCATGAAAATCTTAGTTCATTCTCTGCCAAGAAGGCTTTTGTATGTGCTTGAATGTGTGACATCACATATTCCTTAGCATATATTGTATACACTTCATAAATTTATCTAAGTATAGATAATGGGCATTTTACTTTGTGTTCATCCAGTTTACAAGCTAGAATGTTGCCAGTATACCATTTGATATTTTCAGTTTGCTTTTCCTGTTTGCATCCCTGTTCCTGATAATATTTCCTTCCTATTTTCCTTAATTTCATACTTACTGTAATTTCAGCATATGTATAGGTGTTTCTGAAGTTGCTTAGTTTGGTTTTTATGAATAGGATCATACTACTGATATTTTTCTGTGACTTGCTTTTATTTTTTTGCAAAATGTTTTTGATATTGCCATTGCATATATTGTAGTCTATTTAGAATTGTGTTAACTGGGGGCTTTTATTCATTGAATTCTTTCTAGTTTTTGGCTAATTTGAAACAACTTTCAAATTTCTTGTTACGCAAATGTTGTGTAATAAAAATCCAGGAAGACAATAGCTTTATGAAAATATACGCTCATGGTTCTGAGTTAGGTTGGACTCTGCTGACATAGAATGGACTAGGCTAGACACCACTGCTTTTTACTACAGGTCAGGACATCTCTGGTTCATGTTTTTTCATTCTTCTTTAACAGGTAGACTATCCAGGCATGTTCTCAAGTAGATGGAATAAGTATGAGAGGAGAAATCTACAAGGCCTTTTAAAGTCTAGATTTGTAACTGGTGCATTGGCATTTCTGCTCAATTCTATTGGCTAATACAAATCACATGACCAAACTTAAAATCAAGGCATAGGAAGTTAAAGTTCATGCCTCAGTGGAGAGATATGTAAAGGTACTTGGCAAAAGGTATAGATATGGGGAACTGTGTGGATTTGGATCCCCAAATGCTACCTACTAGCATTGTGCTCAACCATACCCTAGGACTCCTTAAATACTTACGTTGTCACATCATCATGTAAAGATGTCATATTTTATATCAGCTCTTAATATTCTGTCTCTTTATTTGGAGACTTGTGAACTAAAATGAAGTTTTGTCTCCCTAATGTACCCAAAATACAGTTTTATAAAATTTTTAAATACCCTCATAAAATACTTCTCCTTAAAAAGACATTTGCTCCCATTCCTATGTTATCACCGGTCCATAGAAAGTCAGAAATCCTATGGACAGTACTGTCAGTCTTCCTCCCCTGATCATTCCTTAATCAGGTCTCAGTCTCCTTCCTGTGATTGGCTTCTGGGGCCCAGGACTTTATCTGTATCCTCAGTTCTTTCTGGGTATGAGAGTCTTTGAAGACGTGGGAGGTTGGTTTTATTTCCTCAGCTGTCAAGTTCTGGACTCTCCACCTTCCTTTTGCCTTCTCCTTAAACACTAGGCAATCCTGGCTGTTCTCATCTATACGGTGCCTTCACAGAACCACCATAAGCCAGCCCATGCTTTCAGCATTTCCCCTGGAAGCCACGCTGTCTTAGTGCATAAATAGGTGATATAGATTTTCTATCTTCCACATTACTATAGGCCTTTCTGTAGACTTTTCCCGTCCCCCTTAATTTCTTTGCCTCCTGAGGCCAGTTTCAAAACTAAACTTTTAGGTTTGTGCTCTTTTTGCTACTTTGTTTTGAGGGAGCATGTGTTAGTTTACTAGAGCTGCCATAAAAAGATTTCAAAGCTGAGTGGCTTAATAAAACCAGAAATTTATTGTGTCACATTTTAGGAAGCCAAAGGTCCAAAATCACTGGGTAGGGAATATTCTCTCTGCTCACTCTAGGACACAATCTTTCATTGTCTTCGCTGGCTTCTGGTGTTTGCCAGCAGTTCTTGCTGTTCCTGGGCTCGTAGCTTCGTCACTCTAGCTAGTTAGCCATCTTCTCCTTGTGTGTTTTTTGTATTCTCCCTCCTTGTGTGTGTTTGTCCATGTCTAAATTCTCTTGTTTTTATAAGGATACCAGTTATTAATGATCTTATTTTACTTGATTGCCTGTGGAAAAACTATTTCCAAAGAAAGTCACATCCTGAATGCCAGAGGTAAGCATTTAACATACCTTTTTGAGGGAATGCAACTGGTGGTATTCATGTGAGTTTGCTATTGCTATACATAGTAAATAAAAAGAAAATCATCAAAGTCAGTTACCTAAAACAAAAAATCACGTATTTAATGGGTCTATGATAGTTGCTCTTCTCCCTGCATGTGGGAAGGTTAGCTGATGCAGTGCAGCTCCATCACTTTCTAGCCAGATTTTTAAGGGAAGCTAACAGAAGCATAAGAGGGCAATGCAATCATGAGAGAATCCTTAAATTTTAGGCTTGGAACTGGCACACTATAATTCTTCTTCATTCTATTGACCAGTTAATTCTTGGTCAACAGTTCCATCAGCTGTAAGAGTCCTCTGTGTCTCCTGGGCCTACATGAAATATATACTTAGGAGATTTATCTATGAGAGGAATTTGTCAGTGAAGCATATAAACTTAAGTTTTATACTAAAGGTCAAAATGTCTTGCAACATGGTGGTGATGCCTTATACTCCAAGCCAAGGATGTGAAAGCTCCCAGTTCTTTATATTCTACACTTGCTATGGTTTAATATTTAAACCTTTCTCAATTCAGTAAAAGTTAAATAACATCTCAAAGATGTTGAGTTGAGTTTCAGATATTTATAGACCATTTGTGTTTTCTATTGTAAAATCTCTTTATTCTATGTCTACTTATTATTGATTTCTTAGAGTCCTTTATGTTCTAGATAAATGTTATTTGTCATAAGTGTTGCAAATACCTTTTTTCATTTGGACTTTTGTTTTTTAGCCCTTTGGAATTTTTGGATGAATAGTATTTCTTAACTAAAATATACTTGAGAATACAGTCTTACCATGTAAGAAATTCTACTGAGGTCATAAAAATATTCTAGATACTTTTTTGTGAAGTTTTTAATCTTATCTGATATAAGAGGGGTGACTTAAAATGGGGAAGAGAGGAAGAGCATGGGAAGATTACCTCTACATAGGGAAGAGGGGTGGGAGGGAAAGAGGGAGAAGGGGAATTGCATGGATGGTGGAAGAAGACCCTCATTGTTATACAAAATACATGTATGAAGATGTGAGGGGAAAAAAAAGAATAGCATTATCCTAGATTAGGTAGAGAAAAGTGATGGGAGGGGAAGGGAGAGGATGGGGAGATAGGAAGGATAGTAGAATGAAACAGACATTATTACTGTGTGTATATATGTGACTGCATGGCCAATGTGATTCTGCAACCTGTATACTCAAAAATGAAAAATTATATCCCATCTGATTTAAATGTATAATATGTCAGGGTCATTGTACTGTCATGTGTAACTTATTAAAACAAAAAATGTGAATTTTGGTCCAATTAGAAAAGAAAAATGTAACAACTATGAAACTAACTCAAGTAAATAATTAACTACTTGTAATCTTAAAATTTTTTTTAGTTGTCCATGGACATAATACCTTTGTTTTATTTATTTTTATATGGTGCTGAGGATTGAACCCAGGGCCTCACATGTGCGTACTCTGTCACTGAGCCACAAACCCAGCCCCCAGAAAATTTTTATATTTTAGTGATATCCTGTTAATACTGCTAGTAAAATTGGTTAATTCCTTATCAGCTTCCCACTTATAGTACAAATTATGTCATATGTCAAGTATTTGTAAACAAATGAATCCTTTTTTGTTATGTGGTCCCATGGGAAATTTTTCCTCTTATTATTTGATTCTGTCTTAATTGCTATAGAATTATAGTATTTATTATGTAAGAATAATAGTGGTGTATGATGTGTTGTAAAAATCCCTTGTTTAAAAAAAAGTGTTTATTAAAAAGATCGTGCACCATGATCAAGTGGGATTCATCCCAGGGATGCAAGGTTGGTTCAGCATACAGAAATTGATAAATGTAATTCATCACATCAATAGACTTAAAGGTAAGAATCATAAGGTCATCTCAATAGGCGCAGAAAAAGCATTTGACAAAATACAGCACCCCTTTATGTTAAAAACACTAGAAAAACTAGGGATAATAGGAAAATGTCTCAATGCTGTAAAAGCTATCTATGCTAAGCCCCAGGCCAACGTCATTCTAAATGGAGAAAACTTGAAGGCATTTCTTCCAAAAACTGGAACAATACAGGGATGCCCTCTTTCACCACTTTTATTTCACGTAGTTCTTGAAGCTCTGGCTAGAGCAATAGACATATGAAAGAAATTAAAGGGATATACATAGGAAAAGAATAACTCAAATTAGACCAATTTTCTGATGATATGTATGACTTTATACCTAGAAGACCCAAAAAATTCCACCAGAAAACTTCTAGAACTAGTAGATGAATTCAGAAAACTAGCAGGATATAAAATCAACACCCATAAATCAAAGGCATTTCTGTTCATCAGTGACAAATCCTGAGAAAGGGAAATGAGTAAAACTACCCCATTTTCAATAGCCTCAAAAAAAAATAGATTCAAGGTTTTTTGTTTTTTTTTTTTAACAAAAGAGGTGAAAGATCTATATAATGAAAATTACAAAACCCTAAAAAATCAAAGACCACCTTAGAAGATTGAAAGATCTACCTTGCTCTTGGATAGGCAGAATTTATATTATCAAAATGACCATATGTCTGAAAGCACTATACAGGTTTAATGCAATTTCAATCAAAATCCCAATTACATTCCTCATAGAAATAGAAAAGTAATCATGAAATTCATCTGAAAAAATGAGACTGAGAATAGCCAAAGCTAATCTTTAGTAGGAAGAGTGAAGCAGGTGGCATCATTATACCAGACCTTAAACTATACTACAGGGTGATAGTAACAAAAATGGAATGTTATTGGCACCAAAATAGACTTGTAGACCAATGGTACAGAATAGAGGACAGTGACAAAACCACATAATTAGTTATATTAGATAAAGGTGCCAAAATCGTACATCCAGGAAGAGATATCCTCTTCAACCAAGGGTGCTGGAAAAATTGGAAATCCATATGCAACAAAATGAAATTGAACTTCTACCTCACCATGCACAAAACTCAACTCAAAATGGTTCAAGGACTTGAATACAACCAGAGACCCTGCATCTAATATAAGAAAAAGTAGGCCCTAATCTCCATCATGTAGGATTAGACCCCAATTTCCTTAATAATTCTCCTGTGGCAAGAATTAAAATCAAGAACCAATAAATGGGATGGACTCAAACTAAAGTTTCTTCTCAGCAAAAGAAACAATCTGAGGTGAAGAGCAAATCTTACCCCTCACACATCAGATAGAGCACTATTCTCTAGGGTATATAAAGAACTAAAAAAGCTAAACACCAAATAAAACAAAATAGCCCAATCAACAAATGGGCCAAGGACCTGAAGAGACACTTCTCAGAAAATGATGTACAATCAATCAACAAATACATGAAAAAATGTTCATCATTGCTAGCAATCAGAGTAATGCAAATCGAAACTACTCTAAGATTTCATCTCCAGTCAGAATGGCAGCTATTATGCATACAAACAACAGTAACTGTTGGCTAGGGTGTGGGGGAAAAGGTACACTCATACACTGCTGGTGGGACTGAAAATTGGTGCAGTCAATATGGAAAGCAGTATGGAGATTTCTTGGAAAATTGGGAATGGAACTACCATATGACTAGCTGCCCTCTTTTTGGTCTGTAGCCAGAGGACTTAAAATCAACATTGTCAGGCACACAGCCACATCAATGTTTATAGCAACACAATTCACAAGAGCTAAATTGTGGAACCAATCTAGATGCCCTTCGATAGATGAAAGGATTTAAAAAGTGGCATATATACACAAAGGAATATTACTTAGTAATAAAAGAATAAAATCATGGCATTTGCAGGTAAATGGATGGAGTTAGAGAAGATAATGCTAAATGAAGTTTAGCGAATCTCAAAAAACCAAATGCTTAATGTTTTCTTTGATAAGGAGGCTGATTCGTAGTGGGATAGGGAGTGGGAGCATAGGAGGAATAGATGAACTCTAGATAGGGCAGAGAGGTGGGAGGGGCATGGGGTTATTAATGATGGTGGCATGTGATGGTCATTATTATCTAAAGGTATGAAGACATGAATTGGTGTGAATATACTGTGTATATAACCATAGATGTGAAAAATTGTCCTTATATTTATAATAAGAATTATAATGCATTCTGCTGTCATATAAATAAAAAGAAAAATCAGCCAATATTTTAAAAAGCAAAAAAATCGCTTGTTTAATTTTGCCTTAGAAGTACATTTTCTTGACAATATTATGGCATATTTAAGGCACATCATATTATCTAATTATTATTGAAAGTTAAATGATATTTCTGTACCTTATTTTGGATAGAAACTTCAGGACCAATTTATCAAGTTTCATGAAGGTCATTGTTGGGATATTGATTTGCAGTTTATCTGTGAATCAATTTTGGAATAGTCATCTTTGTAATATAGCATCTATGCCTAATACTCATATTTCTTAAAAGACATTCTTGAGACAATAAAATTATAGTTCTCTCCCTAGAGGTCTTATACTACTTAGATTAAATGTAGTACTAAGTAGCTTGTTCTTTTGTGTTCTTGTTCTAATTATAAATGTTTTTATTTTATTTTCTACTTGGGATTTACTGAGATAATTTATATGGAGTAAAATTCATTCAAATTGTTCTGCGAATATTGCCAAAGGTACACTTTCTAGTTAATCCCTGGACCAGTCCACCTAAAGAATGCTTCCATCACCATGAAAAGCTGCCTCATGCCCCTTGTGGTTGACTCCCATTCACTATTGATCTGTTTATATTTCTTTTTTTGGACTGTTGCATAAATGAAATCTTGCTTTTAAATTAAAACATAACTTTGAGATTTATTTGTGCTGTTGGCTGTATTTACTCTTCACTCAATTTTATTGGTGATAACTTTTAGTGTTCAACTTGATGGCCTAGTGTTTGTGCAATTTTAATTTTTGTTATAAAATCTGTCCTGATGGAAGAACATAGACAGTAGAGAACAAAGAATATATACTTCTAAAGCAATGGAGCTCTGTGGTTTGGCAGATCAGATAGTTTCATAGATAACTGTTATAGTCTGAGTTGATTGCAAAGGGAGAGTTCCAGAAATGAAACAATCTGAGGTGAATAGAGAGCCTACATCTTGGGAGCAAATCTTTACCTCTCCCACATCAGATAGAGCACTAATCTCTAGGGTATATAAAGAACTAAAAAGCTAAACACCAAATAAAACAAATAGCCCAATCAATAAATGGGCCAAGGACCTGAAGAGACACTTCTCAGAAAATGATGTACAGCAAAAGAAACAATCTGAGGTGAATAGAGAGCCTACATCTTGGGAGCAAATCTTTACCCTTCACACATCAGATAGAAATATGTGAAATGAAAACTAGAGAGGAGGCAGAGGTCAGCGTTTCCATGAATAGGTCCACAAGATGCTACTCGTCTAGCTATGTAGAAATTGAGAAAATAATTTTAAATCTTTGGTCAATAAAAGAGGTATTTTCTGACCAGTATTTAAAATAAATTGTTTTAATTGTACTAAATTCAGTTTGTTTGGTGCAATTATGACACAGCAATTTACAAAAAGGAGGACATGATCTAATAAAATCACTGTTGTCTTTTTATTCCCCAATGTGTGAACATATCTCCCTTACTACAGTTATCGCCTCACTTACATTTTCTTGTATGGTTTTCCCCAGCCTTACTCGGCCTTTTCAGCACAGTGCCTGGCAAATATTTCCTAAGTATTTGCTTAATAAATGAGTAGAAGTTTCCTAACTTTTTCATTTATTCTGTTTGTTTCTCCCATAAATACTGGGAATATATTTTGAACTGCTTGTGAGTATTTTTACTAGATGCCCTACTGGTAATTTATATCTAACTGATTCACTAACCCAATGAGTAGACTTGCTTTTTTTCTCCCTGTATCATCCACCTTGGGTAATGATGTGACCAGTCCTATTGCTATTGAAATGATTCTGGATCTAGAACCTTCATTCTTTATGAAAATCTGAAATAACAAAGAAGTATAATCTATTGATATTATGGCTAAAAACCTTGTTATTCAAAAACTTAAAGCTTTCTTATCTCTGGGTTTCAATAGTATTATAGGGTTTTGACTTTTTCCCTTTAGTTTTTTCATTGGGATTAGATATCACATGATATAGCTATTTAAATTCATTGTTACATAAAGTTTATGATTTGTTTCAGGGCAATATTTTCTCCTTAACTTTTAATTGGTTTACTTCATCAAAAATAAGAAATCAATCCAATGAAGTTCTTTTTATAGTGTTTGACAATATTTGTGAATGTCAGGAGAAATGGCTAAGATACAATTTGGAATTACTGGTAAAATTGTTTTCTGCCTTCTACCAAATTATTTGGACTTGAAAAAAATTTTCCGTGTAATGTTAACTGGCTGGTATGATCGTATTGACTGTAATTTCATAATGCATATCATTGTATAGAGCTGGCAAAAAATTTGAATAAACTAATAGGTTTATTTTTCCCAACTGGTAGATAATGAAAAGCCTTTTGTGAGTGTAATTCTGTGTAAACTCATTTAAAAATTTGTACCTAAAGAAATCTTAACCTTGGCCAGATCATTTGTACTTTTATTTTTTGTAGAGTGAAGGTTGTATCTGTATTATCAGCCTCATATAGACTTAGCATGAAATTGTTTATCTACTCATAAAATGATCTGATATGTGAAAAACAAAGCTTCTTGGACAACTGTCTCATGCAATTCTAGAATACATTGCATAATTCAAACAATGTTAATGTATGCAAAATATTTCGGGTTTGATTTCCAGATGATAAATTGAATGCAGGTGTTCATTGTTTACCTAATTGTAAGATGGTCTATTTTGTTTCTACTTGAAATGCTCTGAGCATGGCTCTAACAGCAGAGTGGGAAACCTGTGCATGCATGCCTTTGATTTACTTTTACTCTAATATATATATTGTTCTTTGTTGGGCAAACTTCCCAGGCTGCCTTGCCAAAACAGTATTGTGCATGATGTTTAGGCTGGAAGGATATGTAATCAGATTATTTGTACCCACAGATCATGACATGATTACCATAAAACAATGGTTCCTAACTATTTTGTGTTCTAAAATCTCTGAAAGTTGTGGAATCCCTTCCCAAGAAAATAATTGCATTATATGCCAAATGTTTTTCAGAGGTGGTTTTCAGTCCCTGTGGGTCATATTCATTTGCCTCATGTTAAAAACCCTGCATATTTGCATACATTGTTTATGGGAACTTAAACTGAAACCAACTTTATGGAAGACAGTTTGGAATATTTATCTAATTAGAATACACATACTCCTGTTTTTGAACATTTATCTAATTTTGTTCATTACTCAATCATCATTAAACTTACTAGGAAGAGATTAAAAGTGACATAAACCCTCAAGAACAAGAATAGGAGAGATGACAATGACAAACAAAAAAATAGCTAGAAAGCAAATGAATTAGTGGTGACAGGCTCAGAAGATCTGAGAAGGCCAAATTGCAAGCAAATGGTGGGGCAAGTGAAGAGTTGTCTGCTGTGGAATTCTCAAACTGCAGACTCTGGCAGCGTCAGGAGACCTCTGGAAGTGACTGGAGGGGGCAATATAAAAACAGTTTGTTAAAATCTTGAGTAGAAGTCTGATCTCTAAATCACCTTCCCTATTCTCTGACTCCTGAGAGTGGCAAGTTGAGGGGAAGCACTGTCTGTGCACTGGGAGAATGTTGGCTTCAGTGAGGGCCTGAGTGTCTTGCCAGAGCCCATAACTCGCACCACATGCCCTGTGACTGCTGAAAGGGGTAGGGGGCATGGCTTCTCCCACTCAGCAGCCAGTGCACTGGTGACATAGCTTTCTATTATGGCAAGGGATTGGAAGAGTTTTATTTGGGGAACTTATTCTAAGAAGGAAGATCTAAAAATATTAACCTCAGAGGGTCCCATAAACATCTTAAAACAGTCACTCTATGGAAATCTATTGGAGAATTTATTCCAGGAAAATGTCAGTTAAAGGAAAATTGCAAAGAATTCATGAAATATGGTATTCATGATGGAACAAAAATGAGTCGTCTTCCCAAGATGATCTAGGAGTCCTAGGGTGATCACTCTTCAATTGGCAGAGGACAACAACTAGTCCAAGTTGATAAATGTTAGTCAAAGGCTACTTTTTCATGAATGTAAAACTGGTGACATGCTTTATGTGCTAGAACACTCAAGAGTAGATTTAGCTTGTCTTTAATGTGAGTGAGTCAAAAGCATATAGAAGTCTAACCATGTGAAACAAGATGATCTCTAATCAGGAGAACAGTTATTCAAGAATTTTAGTTGTATATGATTCAGTTATGCTTTAGTCAGTGATGTAAATTACACAGTCAATGATGTAAACACTCTAGATTTACTCAAGTATGATATCAAACGGACGGGAAATTGGAAGTGTGAAAATGTATTGTAGTGAGGTTGGGAGGAGAAAGGAAAATAATTTTTCTTAGATAATGAGCAAAATAGAAATCAATAAATATTATCTCTAATGTAAGATAATGTATGGTAGGTAAATTGCCATATTCTTCATCCTCTGAAAATGGTGCTTTACTTTTGTACCCTTGCCATGGCCTCCAGGTGTATGAAGTATCTTTCTTTTGATTCTGGATATGCCTGCCTGATATTATACAGAGTAGAAGCTTGCTTCTTAGAAGTAAGCTTAGAAGTCTGTGCTGCTGGGTCTGTCATCGTGTGCTGCTTTTGTTGCCACAAGAAGGTATATTATTGGTTGCCCCCCCCACCCCACCCCAGTCTCAACTGTATAGCAATCACATAGATCAGAGCTCCTGTAGGTCTGCAACTTGAAGCAGAGCCATTTCTGCCATTCCACAGCTATTTCAGTGAAAAGTAACTTTATTGAAGCATGACACTGAGATTTTCTGCATTTTTGTTACTCGGCAAAAGCTGACTGTCAAACGTGGACATGTATACTAGAAAAGTCAGTTAAAATGAGGAATAGCAATTGCCTCCAGGGAAAATAAAATAGGGTAACAGATCTGGAGTGAATGGAATTAACACTTTTTCCTAACAAATCTTCTAGAGATGTTTGGTTCTTTAAACCATGTATGCATGTATAAGTGATGTGTGTGAACTAGAAGTTAAGAAAGATATGTTTGATTTGAGTTGATAAAGAAGATCTAGTGTTGGGATAATGGGGCAAGGAAGTTGGGATTGTGATAAAGTTCTTCAGTCCGATAACTTTTTAGATTGCAGCACCATAGTTGAAACCCATGTCTGCCTGATTCTAATATCCCTGTCTAAATTGAAAAGAGTGCCACATATACAACTCTATTAATTAAGCAAAATGTTTTAATGTGTACAGTTTGCACATATCTGGTAGATAAAGTAGTATGTTAACATGAGAAAAAAATATGGGTTTATCATAATGGTAGCCAGATTTAATATTTTTTATATAGCAACAAAACATAAATGCTAGTCTTAGAAGGGGGGTAGTTAGATTTTAAATGTTCTGCCACTTGTCAACAGGAAATCAGATTGATTGGTTGAAAACATTAAATATTTTTGGAAACAACCATAACTGTTGTAAGGATATAGTTTTTGGACTCTAACATTCCCTGATACATAACATAATATACTACATAAACATTATATAATTAAGGCAAGAAGTAATGACAGGACAGTGTATAAGTGGCAGAAGGTACAAAAATAAAGTCTTGATGCCAACTATCTCTTAATCTTCCTTTCCAGAGGCAACCAGTTTCTTCCAAGACCTTCCAAGGAATTTTATTTAATGGTACCAGAGATTGAAATTAGAGGCAATCACTTGAGCCACATCCCTAGCCTACTTATTTATTAATTTATTATCTAAGTTGCTGAGCCTGGCCTTGAACTTGGAATCCTTCTACCTTAGATTCCTCAGCTGGGATTACAGGCATGTGCCCCTGTGCCCAGTGAGATTCTATTCATTCTTACCCTCTTATCTGGTTTCTCATTGTATTTCCCATGCAGTAATCATCCTGAGACTTCAGTACTATTATAGAAATCCCCTTTGCCCCAGTCCTATGTAGTATATATGCTTTCTATATCCCATGCCTTTTCTTTTCTCATCTTTCTCTCCTAGTTTTGTTGACTACCATCTTACGTAGTCTCCTGAGAAGAGAGCACATGTAGACTTCTAGTTTCTCTTCTGGCATGAAAGGAGTTTAGAAGTTATTACTCCATCCTCACAGCATGTAAACATGTGGAACAAACTTAAAAGAAGACTCTTGTCCTCAGGGACAAGTTTGCCCTGTGACACAAGTTAGGGAGATAGGTGAATGAAGTGAATCAGAATTTGCTGGAGTATGAAATTTAGCTGAGAACAGTGTCAGGGTAGGAAAAACTAAACTGTAGTTGAAACATTGCTGGAGACGTGTCTGATAGTTAACATTGGGAGGACCTAGTCATAGGCATACTTCTGTACTCTTAGGATCTTTTACCCCCAGGAGCTTGATGAAGTTTTCAAACTAAATACTGGAGAAAAATCCTTTTGTGTGTCCTACAGGAGAAGGGAAAAATAATTATTTTGAAATATGCTAGAATATTTTATTCTCAAAAAGGCTGATCCCTCAAGAGAAACCAACATGGAGAAGGGAAATACCCAACTCCAGCCCACTGTAGTCATGCTATGGGGGCTAGAGCAGGAGCTGAGCAGTACTTGTGAAGTTCATAGTCCAGAAAGACAGGCTTTCTAAAAGACTGAGACCTAAGCATACAACTGTCTAATGCTCTCCCTTTCCCCACATGATTACCACATGACAAGAGTCCTAGTTACCTTAGTTGCTTTATCCAGTGATCAAATCCAGTTATCAAGAAAACATTTTGAGCATATTGAGAAGCAGAAAACAGTTTCAAGAGACAGAAAGTACAAGAACCTGACTGAATATTGACAACAATGTTGGAATCATTAAACCAGGATTTTAAAACTACGATTAATATGCTAAGGGCAAACTCTTATGGTTAACTGCAACTGGAACAGATGAGCAAGGTAAGTAGAGCATTACACATGTATTTGAGTGATCTCTGCTTACAGTGTCCTTATGCCTGAGGAGAAAACTGTTTTAACAGTTTTAGGGGGCCAACTTTGAGGGGTGTGTTAGTTTTTCATTGCTGTAACAAAATACCTGATATAAACAACTTGTAAAAGTAGGGAATGTTTAAATTAGCTCATGGTTTTGATCTATGCCTGGTCCAGGTGCTTTGGATCTGTAGTGAGACATATCATTGTGGGAGGGCATAGCAGAAGATGCTGCTCATTTCATGATAGCTGAGAAGAAAAACAGGAAGAAAATGGGGTCCCAACATACCCTTCAAGGGCACACCCCAATGACCTAAGTTCCTTCTAGGCTCCACTTCCTAAATTTTGGTTCCAACACTTCTCAATAGGTCCACTCTATGGTCTGGGGACCTACACATGGGTCTCAGTGGGACACTCCAGATTCAAACTGTAGTAGGGAGGCAGGTGGTTTGCAGTGTCTGTGTTTCTCATGAGGGCTTTCCATGTTGGATAATGTCAAAAATTTCAACAAACACTGCAACCACTCATTCATTGTAAATTTTCTTGACTAAAATTACCATCTTGCTGGTTTCTTCCCATTTGTTCTTTGTTCTTATTCTTACTTTTCCCCTTTTTCTGCTTGATTGCCTTTGGGTTAATTTTACATTTTGAATGATTGTGCTTCATCAGTATTGACTAATTTTTAACTTTTTATTTTTTTAGTAATCGCTTCAGTGTACAGTATATACCTAACCACCACCTTTAGATAACATGATACTGCTTCATGAAAGCCCAGTAAGAGAGCTCTACTTTTGTTGCTCCCAGAGTTCTGTGTTGTCTCAGTAGCCTCCACCCAGTCTTGAGCAAATTCACTCAAATTTTTACCTATTTCTTCTTACCTAACCATATGGCACCCAGGTTTGCTTGATTTTGTGTTTTGAAGTGGATGAGCTGGTGTTTACATCCCTTCTCCTTGATAGAGGCTTCTCTTTCCTAAGGTTTTAAGGCTTTTTGGTCTTTCTGTGGCTACAGCTTTGATGGACTGAAGAAAAAGTTGTATTTTTGTAGGTCATTTGCTTTTATTATTGTTTAGTTGTGGACATTACTTTTTTGTATATCCTAGAAAAGAGCAGAAATCCATAATCATTGTTCTTTAGAAATGGGAATTCAGACTTTCCTAAGTGTACACTTTTTGAATTTACCTTTAAAGAAAGGTTTTATTTAAAAAAATGACTCTAAACCCCCTAAATCTATGTAATAAATCCAGCCTAATCTCTGAGAATGACTAGCTTCTGTTTCCTATATATTTCATATATTCTTGAACTATATTTGTTTTCCATTGACTTGACTAGCACAGTGCATGGCTGGCAGGGGCACAGCATCCAGGATGTTTCCCACCTGAGACAGGAAGGGAGTACCTGTTAAAATGAGATTCTCTCAATATGCATTTCATGAGCACTAGTAAGGCTTTCTGCAGATGTGTTCATTATCTTGGTAATGCAGTGAGTGAGGGGAAAAGTGAAGATCTTTGCTAATTATCTTTGGGATTTAATCATGTGGTGAGGACAGAACTGTGTTTACTAGATAAACATCTCTTTCACTCACATACTACCAGATAATATGAGGATGCTGAAAGTACAAAGCAGAGTTATACCAAGATTAATTTCAACTTATTGAATGCAACTACTGTTAATACTATTGTATTAAAAATACCTAGGAAAAATATCATACAGTATATACCAAAAGAAGATGTAAGTTGTGACTCTTCTGGTGAAATAGGGACTGTATATATTTGGTTTCATTTTCTTGTTCATTAGTTTTGCAACCCACTACATTCAGGATATAAACTCCAGGACAATAAGACACACTTCACCAAGGGTGCTAAATACCATATTCATACTTGTTGCTTTCCTGCAGTCCTCTTAAAATGGTCACACTCTTTCTAAATATGTAAACTACTAACTATCTCAAACCTCTGTGTCTTTGCCTGGCACCTTTTGCTTGCACAGTATTCCCTCTCCTACAGTCTTTATGATGGAGATCGGAGACCATTGCCTCTGATAGGCCTTCCTTGGTGCCCTCATGCAAAATTATTTTTTCCATTGATTGCTCTGTAGATACTTATCTTGTGCTGTGAATTACATTCTCTAGCAAATTACTGCCTGCTTCCAATTCTAGATTTGAGTTTCTTGAGTACACAAACATATGACATTAACCATTGTATAGCTGGTACTTAGTACAGAGCTTGGAGACATGAGAGTCAGTGAGTATTCGGCTGAGTTATAATATTGCATGGTTATTTTTCTTTATTTAAATTTTTTTTTGGCAATACTTGCAATTGAACCAAGGGCCTTGCACATGCTAGGCAAGCACTATACTGCTGCACTATCTCTCCAGTCCCTATTACTTAGTTGTTTTGATGGTTATGCTTAAAATGCTTAAAAATGTTATTTGTATTTTACTGAAACTGGGAAAATTACATTTTTTTAATACCATGAAAGACTGAGCTGTTTCTATGTTTAGAAACAAAATTTAAATATCTTACGCAGCATATGTTAATGTTTTAAATATTAAGCTGGTAAGTCCCACCATACCTTTTATGGAATATCTAAATATCTCAAATTTAGGAACAAATATGCCATTTATGGTCTAATTCATCTAATTTTTAGTCTTTTGAGAAAAGTAATAGGTGAATGATTAGTGTTAATATTCATTAATATTGATAATAAATTATAAGTGCTTGATTATGACTTCCAGCCTATTTTAATGCATCTGTTTCAATTTCATTCAAACACCATTAAAAACTTGGAACTTAAGAGGGTTAAAATAAGAGAACTATAACCTATAAATGTCTTGATATAAATATAAGATAGGAGATTTAGAAAAAGGTTTGCTAAATTAAGATTTCTGATGCACTAATTCCTGAGTCATATCTTCAGGCATTTTTTAAGTGGGTTTGGAAAGGTAAGTTACAAACAAATAAAGTATTTATCCAACACCAGAGACTACTAAGGGAGCTCAAAACCATTAAGAATGATTGTAACATTTCTATTAACTTTGCTTTTGCTTGTTAGGGGATAGACAGGATAATTCTATAATACAATCAGTAGCTAATTAAATGGTTTGTGAATTCTCTAGGCTTTTCTTTTTGTTTCAATTTTTACCAAATAAGACTCATTTTATTTAAAATTATATTGCAGTTGATTAACTTTGAGTTCTTTTCTCCCTCCCGCTCCCTTACACACCAGTGTAGTGACTATGACTTGGAATTCGGAACCGAGTGTTTACAGTTGGCTCTAAAATACTGCCACATTAAAGCCAAACTTGTAGAAGGATCACCTGACCTCTGGAAGGTAAGAGATGTTTTTTTTTTTTTTTTTTTTTTTTTTTTTTTTGGTTCTGAATCTTCTCTGCTTGTGTGTGTACATATGTGTTTACTTAGATTTTAAAATGAGAACCTTGAAAAGGATTCAGTCTCACTGGGTTTCCTGAGCCATCAAAGTGTGAGATATAAAGAAAATTTACTCTTTTAATTCAGACAAGTTCCATTTTAGTTCATAAGTTTTGTTTTCTCCATTTTTTTTGTTGTTCTGTATATATAGCCTCTTATTCTGATCACCAAATTGAATTAAAACTGCAACTCTGCTGCCATAATAGCAAAGTTTCCTCCCAAGCCTGGGTGCTGGCTCCAAGTAGGTTGAAAGTACACCTACCACAGTTTGGACCAGTGGGGCAGTGGCCAGACCCTCTCTTGGCCCTGCATGAAGAATTGGACTCCTTTCCCTGGTGAGGCCCAACTCTTCTAACACCAAGTTTTATTCCTTTGTAGGGGATGAAATGATTGCTGGAAACAAGTTAGTAGCACTGTTTACCCTACTCCTTCCTTTTGAAAGAGGCACATTTTGCAGGGTGGTTTGCCCTTGTTTAATAGGTCCATAGTATGTTTCCTCATTGAGGCTATATGGGTCCATAGTATATTTTCTCATTGAAATTTAGAATAGAAAGTTGTATTGGGTATTTTCTGAGTAACAAGATGGCCCTTGCTGCATGCTGAGGTTGTCTCAGACAGCCTCACCAAAAATATTGGTGGGTTTGGATTGGTTGCCTTGCAGAAAAAATGTGTACATTATTGTTTCTCATTTAAGGACATCTAAATGTTATCATCCCAGCAGCTGAGCACTTTTCATTTTATATTTTGTATAGATGGCTCTTGTGGGCTTCTCTTGGTATGATTTTTGAGCCCTTCTCTAGGTATGGCTCTTTAGGGATGATTGCTAGTCATCTCTGTGATTTAACCAGAAGTCGAAGAGAAAACTCTGTTCAGCATCGTGCATCTTACTTACATATTATTTGCTTACTAATAGAGAACTAGCATAGTTCTATTAGTATGCTTCTAAAATTTTTGGTGACAAAAATAGTAATTATGTGGATTTTTGGCAATTACCTATTAGGTGTTTTGTTAAAGATCTAGATTCACATTAGCACTACTCTCTTGGACTATCTTGCTAGACTTAGTTCAAAGGCCCTGGAGAAAAGAAGAAAAGTAGCAACTCTGAGGCACTGCATTGTTACTAATATGTTAAATATCTCTGGCCTCAATTTTGTCTTCTGGAGGTGTGATTATTTACCTCTTGTGGGTACTCTGACCACAAAACACTCAAGTTTGTGGATAAAAGGGAAGCTTCACATTGCTCTTTGAATTTTCCACTCCATCTTCACAAATCTATTTATTTTTGTGAAGTGCTTATATTTCATCACTGTCTCCAGCAAGAGAATTAGTCCTCAGACAGCTTGACTGTCATGTCAATGCACTGCAACATGTGGCGGGTCTTTCCACAGTGCCTCTGTTGGCACCATTGATGAGTCATTTAGCATGTCCTGTTTTGTGGGTTAAATGATCTCTCTCAAAAAAAGTGTTAAAGACCTAAGTCCTACCACCTGTGAATGTGACCTTACTTGAAAAGAAGCTCTTAGATCATATTGAAGTAGGGTAGGCCCTAAATCCAACATGACTGGTCCTTATAAAAATAGCAGAAGAGACACATGCAAGGAGGATGTCATGTAATGATGTGAAGCATCTGCAAGCAAAAGAATGCTAAGGATTGTCAACAGTCACCAGAACTTGGAAAGAGGCCAGGAAGGGAGCTTCCCAAAAGCCTTCAGAGGGAATTTGGACTTATCTACACCTTAGTTTCCAACTTGCTGCCTATAGAACTGAGAGAGAATGAATTTGTTATTGTAAGCCATTAAGTTTGTTACAGTGCCCTCTGACATACATGCCCAGGGGTTGACATACTCTTTTAGGCCTCAAGTGAATCAGGATCATAGTATTACTTCCTGAACCAGGACAAAGAGAGCCTGACTCCTAAGTATGAGATTTGAGTAATGATGTGCATCAAAGGGATTTGAAAAGGCCTGAAATGTGGTAGCCTGGGCAAAATGTCCTACTAATCACTGTGTCAACTTTTAGATGCCACATTTCTTCTGAGTGAGATGAAATTATTGTGAGTACAAATATTCCAGGTATTTAAATTTCATTGTTTCCTTTTTCTGCCTCCTGTCTTCTATCTGTTTTTTTTTTTTTTAAATAAGCTGTTTAGCCCTTATTTAATTCCTCTTGGTGGCATTGTATGATTTTCCTTTAAAAACTTAAATTCTTTTTGTGGTATGATTTTTTTTTGTAAATGTAGAGTATTTGTTTAAATAATAGCAATGGATATATATATATTGGAATTAGTATAAAATTTGCAAACTAACATCAAAGATGCTGCCATTTAAAAAATGTGCCTGAGAAATCTTAGTGATGCCAAACTGCTAAAGTTAGTACTGGATGTAGGGCCAAGTACCTGGAAATGAGATTTGGAAGGCTGATTTAGAGAAAGTCATGTTTGGATATAATTGAGGCACTTCATGACCACAGAACAGTAAGGCAGGAGAGGATACTGAATTATCGAGCAGTCTGCCAGCTCCGAATTCATGAACTCCAGAGTAATGGAGAATGACCAGAGATTTCTGATGATTGCATATAGGACTATTTTAACTATCGTCTGGAGTTGGAGGATGATTTTCATTTTAATTTTTTGGATCTCTATCTAAAATATTTTATTTCAATTTTTTGGACCTCTAAATAGAGAATCATTTCATCATATGTATTTTAGAAAAAGTAATGCAAAACGGAGACATTCAGGGTCAACGTCAACTTTCCTGGTGTCTGAGGAAAACAGATTTTTAATTTAAAAAATTTTTCTAATTAGTTATACATGACAGTAGAATGTATTTTTGACACAACAAATTTGTTTTTTGTGCCTTTTTTTAGTATGACATAACTATATTTATGTGGGTTTGTCTCTTTTATTCTGTACCATTGGTCTACATGTATTGGTGCCAATACTGTGCTGTTTTGTTACTATGGCTCTGTAGTATAATTTAAGGTCTAGTATTGTGAGGCCTCCTGCTACACTTTTCTTGCTAAAGATTTCTTTGGCTATTCTGGGTCTCTTATTTTTACAAATGAATTTTATGATTGCTTTTTCTAAGAAGAATGAGATTGAGATTTTCATAGGAATTGCATTAAATCTGTATAATGTTTTTGGTATTATGGCCTTTTTTACAATGTTAATTCTGCCTATCAAAGAGCATGGGAGATGTTTCCATCTTCTAAGGTTGTCTTCACTTTCTTTAGTGTTCCATAGTTTTCATTGTGGAGCTCTTTCACCTCTTTTGTTGAATTTATTCCTAAGTATTTTTTTTTTTATTTTTTTAAGCTATTGTGAATGGGGTAGTTTTTTTCTAATTTCCTTTCAGCTGATTCATCACTGTTGTATAGAAATGCATTTGATTTATGGATGTTAATTTTATATCCTGCTACTTTGCTGAATTCATTTATGAGCTCTAGAAGTTTTCTGGTGGAATTTTTTGGATCTCTAAATTTAGAGATCCAAAAAATTCTATCCCTTTTTTTTTCTATCCCTTTTTCTATCCCTTTAATTTCTTCTAATTGTTCTGGCATGCTTGTATTGTTCCATTTCTTAGAGGGATTGCTTTTAATTCTTTTCCATTTAGAATGATGTTGGTCTTGGGTTTAGCATAAATAGATTTTACAATGTTGAGGTATATTCCTACTGTCCCTAGTTTTCTAGTGTTTTGAACATGAAGGAGTGCTGTATTTTATCAAATGCTTTTTTTTGAGCAATTCATTATCTCATTTAATAGGTAACAACTACAATATGAAAAAGAAAACTTAAAAATAAATAACAATTTATCTCAAAGAGAAATACAAAATTAATTGTTAGGGAATTGGATATAAAAATTCAATTCAGTGAGTGACAAAATCAGTTGGTGAACCTGATTTGTTGTTTGGATTGTTTACTGCAAATCTTTGTTTTGGTTTTATTTTTGTTGTGAGGAGGAATCTCTAACCAGAGCAAGATAATATTGGAAGCTGCCAGCCCTGGGTTTAGTGGATCAAATGCTTTTTTTTTTTTTTTTAACACCTACTGAGATGATCATATGAATCTTGTCTTTAGGTCTATTAATGTCATAAATTGTATTTATTGATTTCTATATCTTGAACCAACCTTGTATCCCTGGGATGAAACCCATTGATCATGGTTTACTATCTTTTAAATATGTTTTTGTATGCAGTTTGTCAGAATTTTAATGAGAATTTTTACATATATGTTCATCAGGGATATTGGTCTGATTTTTTTTCCTTCATGTGTCTAGGTTTGGTTTTATTATCAAGGTGATATTAGCCTCATAGAATGCATTTAGAAGTGTTTCCTCCTTTTCTATTTCATGGAATAATTTGAGGAGTATTGGTGTTAATTCTTCTTTGAAGAATTTGGCTGAGAATCTGTCTTGTCCTGGGCTTTTCTTGATTGGTAGGCTTTTGATGGTGTCTTCTATTTCATTGCTTGAGACTTATCTGTTTAAATTGTGTATGTCATTTGATAGGGTAGGTTTGGGTAGGTCATATGTGTCTAAAAATTTGATGTCGTTAAGATTTTCTATTTTATTGGAGTACAAATTTTCAAAATAATTTCTGAGTATCTATTGAATTTCAATAGTGTTCATTGTGATTTTCCTTTATTCACAAACTTTTTGAGTTTTCTATGATTTGAGTTTTCTCTCTCGGGTGGCATGGCTAAGGGTTTATTTTCTTTTTTTCAAAGAACCAACTTTTTGTTAAACATTTTGAGACAACAAAAAGGAAAACAACTAACATCAAAGATGTTATATATAGCCTCTTATTCTGTTATTTTTTAAATTGTTTGTTATTTTTTTCAATTTCATTTATTTTAGCTCTGATCTTAATTATTTCTTCTGGTTTTGGTGTTGATTTGTTCTGTTTCTAGGGCTTTGAAATGTAGTGTTAGGTCATATATTTGACTTTATATTCTTTTAATGATGAACTCAACTTTCCTTTTAGCACTGCCTTCATAGAGTCCCAGAGATTTTGATATGTTATATCACTATTCTCATTTATCTTTAAGTTTTTTTTTATTTTATCCCTGATTTCTTCAGCTAACCATTCATCATTCAATGGTATATAATTTAGTTTTGAGATGTTTGAGCAGTTTTTGTTTTTATTCTATCAGTGATTTCTAATTTCATTTCATTATGATCTGGTAGAATGGAGGATTTTTATCTCTATTTTAGTATTTGGTAAGAGTTGCTTTGTGGCCTAAGATATGGTCTATTTTAGAGAAGGATCCATGTGCTGCTGAAAGAAAGTATATTTTCTCATTGATGGATGAAATATTGTATATATGTCTCTTAAGTCCATTATTGCTTGTATTAGTTAATTTTATAGCTTCTTGATTTAGTTTTTGTTTGGAGTCTCTATCCAGTAGTGAGAAAGGTGTGTTAAAGTCACCAGTATTACATTGTTATCTATTTGATTTTTTGCAATTGAGAAAGGTTTGTTTGATGTACATAGATGCTCCATTGTTGCATAAATATTTACAATTGTTATGTCTTGATATATAATTCCTTTAAACAGTATGGAATGTTCTTTGTCTCTCCAACTTTGGCTTGAAGTACACTGTATCTGATATGAGGATAGAAACCCCTGCTTGTTTATGTGGTCCATGTGATATATTTTTTTTTTCCAACCTTTCACTTTCAGTCTGTGGATTAGGTGAGTCTCTTGAAGATCTGCCAGTATGTCTTTTGATTGAGTTTAGGCCTTTAATATTCAAGGTGATTATGAAGACATGATTTGTATTCCTGGTCATTTTGGTTTATTTCTAGTTTTTAATTTAGTTTCTTTCTTGATTGTTCCTTTCATTTAGTTCCTCCTGTTGCTTGTTTTCACTTTTTTTCATTTCAATTTCATGGAATATTTTGCTGAGAATATTGTGTAGTGCAGACTTTCTAGTTGTGAATTCTTTTAATTTTTGTTTATTATGGAAGATTTTTATTTCATTTTCAAATTTGAAGCTTAATTTGATGAATACAGGATTCTTGGTTGACATACATTTTCTTTCAGAGCTTGGTATATGTTGTTCCAGGATCTTTTAGCTTTCAGGCTCTGAGTTGTGAATTCAACAGAGATCTGAATTGGTTTTTCCCTACCTGTGATCTGATATTTTTCTCTGACTGGCTTTAAAATTCTATCCTTATTCTGTCTGTGAGGCATTTTCATTATAGTGTGCCCTCGTGTAGGTCTGTAATTTTGTACATTTGGTGTCCTGTAAGCCTCTTGTATTTGATTTTCCATTTCATTCTTCAGATTTGGAAAATTTTCTGATAATATTTCATTGAAAAGATTGTGCATTCCTTTGGTTTGTATCTATCCCAATAAATCTCAAATTTGGTCTTTTCATGTTATCTCATAGTTCTTGTAAGTTCTGTTGATGGTTTCTTAATATCTTCTCCCCCATGATCAACACTATTTTCATGATTGTATATCTTGTCTTCATTGCCTGAGGTTCTGTCTTCCGAGTGGTCTAGTCTGTTGGTGAAGTTTCTGTTGAATTTTAATTTGGTTATTGTTTCCTATATTTCATGGGCTTTTGTTTTCCCTTTTTTCCAGAATCTCTGCCTCTTTAATGAAGAGATCTCTTCACTTTCTGTATTTTCTCTTTGATTTCATTGCTAACACCATAGTTTACTTCACAGATCAGTTCAACTAAGTACTTTCTAAACACCTTTGACGTTTCTTCCATTGTGGTGTTGATAGATTCTATTTTTGGAATATCTTGGTCTGCTTGGGGTGATTTGTTCCTTGTTTTTTCATGTTTATGTGTCTACCCATGGAGTAGTATGGATCTGAGGGAATAGAGTTTCTATCCTTTGTTTTTATAGTGTCCCTGAAGGTTTCTAATACCTCACTGTTTAGGGGCAGACAAATAATAACAACCACCAGTGCAAACAGTTTACACCATTAAACCAAATATTACCTAGTATGATGTCTGCAATGTTAATTTTCACAATAAACAGAAATGATATGATCAGTTATTGCCTATAATAATAATAGCAAGTTTTAAATGGTGGACAGGAAGAGAACAGAAGTGATACAGTATGCGATAATTATGAGGGAGAATGAGAGAAGACAGAAGTAAAAGATTCAAGGAACAGTGAAACAGAACAATATATATTGGCTATTAGCAGAAGAAAAGAGAGTCAGGGGAAACACTGGAGAAAAAATATATAAAGCAAAACATTTTTTAAAAAGTAAAAATAAAGAATACAAAACAAAACTAAAATATACTAATCAAATACCTTAGTTCACAAAAAACTAATCCATGTAGAATAATTGGCTTCAAAAGTGGTAGAAATGAGGGGAAAAAATGAAACCGTATTAATATCCATGTACCATTGAAGTCACAAACAGAAAAAGAATAAAAACAAGTAAAAAAATCTTCATGAAAATTTAATTCTTTTCATTGCAGTTCAAAAATATTCTCAGCTTTCCTTTTCAACAGTTTTAGGTGGGGTTGTCTGGAGTGTGATGGTTGCTCATGCTCAGGGTGGAGTTGCTAGAGTAGGAGAGGTAATTCCACAGGGAGAATTCTTGGAGGCAGTGTTTGGGTTTAGGCAGGTTCTATGCTGTTTGTTGAATTCCAGTTGGTCTAGAGATTTCTCCACTGCCAAATACCTGCTTGTCCACACTGGAAGACTGTACCCTATGGATCTCCCCTGGGTTCTACTTGTGTGATGGGCAAACCAGTTCTTAGTCCTCTATGACACCTGCAGACCCCATGTTTCTGGTCTTGGGTTCAGTCTCCAAACAATCTCTACTGCCTCCCTCGACCCTTCTGAGTTCCCAACCAGATGTGTCTCTCCCCTTAGGTCCTGTAAGCAGTGGGTTTAGAGTGGGACAGTTACATCTGGGTGGGTTTCTACAACCAGTTGTCCCCTGTGTAAACCTCTCTCCACATTTGATTTTTCTCCTGATCAATTACACACACTCTTTGTTGTGCAGTGTCTGTTTACTGGATCTCTATTTCAGGCCACACTCAGGCTTGCCAGGAATTGCACCATCAGCTACAGCTGCAAAATGATTCCTTCCTTTGGCTGTTTCTTTTCCTGCATACATATATCATGAACTGTGTCTTTCAGGTTTATTGGGCAATATCCTTGGTCTTTAAACCTTCTGTACCCTGATAACCCTTGGACCTCCCCAAAATGAGGGTTCCCTTAATTTCCTTATCCCTCTACTATGCTCTCAGAGGGACCTCTCTGGCTGGAGCTTCTGGCTTGGCTGTTGCAATGGCTTTGCTGTTGGGTTTTTTTCCTTCTTTTATTTATCCAACCTCCTGTGTCCCCAGTCTGTATTGAATGTCCAGTTTAAGTTCCACTAAAGTCCGTCCCCCCCACTTGTTTTTTTGTTCAACCACCTTGTGCAGAAGCTGCCTGTCATTTTCTTCGTTTCACAACACAGAGCAGCCAGGAATGAGACCTTCTCTATTCTGCCATCTTCAGCTGACCTCTGCCCCAGAGTTTTAATCCCCCCCACTACATCTTCCAGGGTAGAGAATAGTATTCCTAAACGATCAGGTTTCCACCCATCTCCCAAGAATCGAAAGTCACAGGAAAGTATAGTACTGGTTCCCAGAAATAGGGATTGGCCCTCATGGTTTTCCTAAGTAGTTGTGCCATGGCAAAACCTCAGTAAACATTTTTATTGTGTGAAGATTTCCTGTTGTCTACATAAGAACTTAAATTTATAGTTATACCATATTTTTGGTCTAGTATACTTTTAAACACTTTGCTGGGTCACTTACTACACTGTTCAGTCTTACATGAATAGACTTCTTATTTCTAAATGTCAAAATCATCTTTAAGGCATGAGGTTTATAATCAGTTATTGAAGAAATTTAGCAACTGTGTTCCATTGTCTTAAAATGCTTCTTTATAAGGAGTTTGAAGTGTTTGTGTCATCACAATATTATTGAAATGAATGAGTTGACTTCCTTTTGATGAGGACTGCATTTTTTTTTTTTTAAGATTCACATGTTCTGGCATCATTGTATAACAACAAAAGAAAATAAGAAAATAATCTTGTTATTTTTTTTGTCGTCAACAGTACAATGTGGTGATGTTTACTTTTTAGAGTTTTTTAAATACAGTTATCCAGTCTAGCCAAAAGAATATTTTCTAGATGTACATAATTGATGAAATGGAAACCAAATTCTAAAAATATCTGCTTAATAAGTATTCTCTAGCTCTGAAATATGAGTTTTTATAGTTTTTGCTAGTACTGGGGTTACTACATATTCATTATCCTGAGAGGTAAAATGTCAGAACATTAAGTGCAGTCTTAATCAGGGAAGATCCTGACCAATGGGACATGATTCTATTTAGAAATATGTTTTATGTTTTGTGTCTTAACACAGAAGGAGCAAAAAAATTTAAGTGTAATAGTCCCAGTGACAATGTACCTTGAGGTAGCTGAGAGAATTGTGTTGAATGAAAAGACAATTATATCTGTAGCTATAAGCTTCAAGTTTTTCCCCCTATTGAATTTTTTTTTTACAGTTAAACTCATTACTCAGATCAATTATTGCACAGATGCACAATCAAACAAAACAGACAAAAATTGAGCTGAACTAGGTGAGTGGCAGATGTTAGGCTGGAGTCTCACCTGCAGAGAACACTGTAACTGTCCTTGATGTAGCCCCTGAGGCTCCAGGGAACACAGTTTGAAAACAAGTCATTGAAAGGAATGACTACTAGTCCATCACTACAGGAATTTTTTTCAAAAAGTTTCCATAATAGGGTATTGTGCAAGGTCAAAGGAAAACTATAGCTCATGTTGACAGAAGAAAATCAACTTGAAAACTGATTGTTAGGGTGCCTTTTTTTCCTAATTAAAACTGAAGAAAGGACAACACATATTACTGTAACAGTTAGAAAAATGAATAACTCATGAATTCAGAATTACAACATTTCCAGTAATACTCCCTTTGAAGTACATTTTCTCTTTAAGAAAAAAAAAATGAGGCTGTTCTTAAAAAATAATTTAAAAGTTTGTCAAATATTTTCTGTTTATTTTTATTTAATCTGTTTTCAGAGAGGTACAGCTAAGGTATTAAGGCTTTATAAAGAAGATGCTAATCAAAATTGAAAAACCTTAATAGTACTTTAACAGGTAATTGTAGCCCATAGGATGAAGTAAAAAAATAGATATTTTTTAATATTATATAATTAACTGTTTTTATACAGTTAATTAATATTAGATGAGCACAAACCTTTAGGTAATAAAAACATTTATTCGTAAGACTGGTTCCTATGCAAAGATTTTCATGCCAGAATTCTAGAAGTTATTTTAGTGTTTGAGAAGAACTTTTGTGTAAGTTTAAAAATGCTTTATAAATGTTTATTTGAAGCAAATTACTTTTATAATATTACCTTAATATAAAGAGATGTTTTACCCCTCAAAGAAAGCAGGCAGGAATAGAAAATGAATTATAGTAACTATATATCTTTCCCTTAATTTTTCCCCTGAGTTTGTCATATAGATGATTAATGTAGAAAATTATTTTCTTTTTAAGGTTGGAAAAATTAATTAGGTCTGACTTCAGATGTCTAGTTAACTTTGGAATTTTGAGAAAAAGTTACGAACTAGTTTTATTCAATTTCAGCAGAAAAAGTTCTTGACTAAAATGTAATTGCTGCATTTTTTTTTCTTCACTTTGCTCACTCGTCATTGCTCTAGTCCCAGCACTTAGAACAGGGCCTACCACATAATAGTTAGCTTGATAAATACTTGTTGAACGAATGAATCTCATCAGTACTTTTGGTAAAATGTATAGTGTGAGCCTATTGTTTGTTTTCCAGATAACAGGATTGTATTGGGGATCAGAAACTAAAATAATGGGAGTCAGTAACTTGGTTGGCATATGTTTGTTTTAGAGATAATATCATGATGCTGCATTTGATTTTCATACATTGGTTGACTGCTTGAACAACTTACCATCTGTTTTACCAACTGGAATACTTTTTAATTCTACAAAGTAGGTTATAATTTTGCTTCACAGTTTACCTGACAGGGTAAAGGCGTAGCAGGGACATTTATTTTGGGTAGACTTCCCCTGGTCTTATTGAGCTAAACAAAGTATTTGTATAAATCTAATTATGAACTAATCTGGAAGAAGAATGTCCCATTTTTATAGCCATGGTAAGGCACTATTTGAACACTTGTTGAAATGGATTTTTCACACCATTTGCATCATAATTATCTGAATACTTCGGTTATGAGCTTCTATGACCTTATTCTACTTATGTAATACTATTTTTTAATTTACTACATTCTTAAGTTCATGATATAGGAGAACAAAATCTGTAGTTGCACGTACATATTCTGTACCTGAGTTCCCCGGATGGGACCTAGGAAGTATTTGCCATAGAACAGATATATACCCTGACATTACAGATCCCAGAACACTATTCATAGGCTGCTTTTTAAAAATTACCAATGATTTTAGCCACATAGTGACACCCTGTAGGCTCTTTCTGTTGTAGCCACATTTTAATAAAAACTGACAAGATGAATCTTGGTATATAAAGATATACTGAATTCAGAATGAAGTCTCCTTTAATATGAGTTGATCCTTGCTAACTTCAACTAACAATGAAGTTTGGTGACTTGTTACATAAGGGATTCCTGCTTTCCTTCTAGCATAGAACCTTACTATTAAGTAGTAGTGTTAACACTTTGGACTTTAAGTGTTAACACTTAATACTTTGGACACTACTGAATTTTATTTGATTATAAGGCTTCAGTTATATAATAGGATTTCATAAACAAATGCTATATAACATCTGAATTTATTCAAAGATTACAAATAAAATTTTTAATCTTTGTAGAAATAGAATATGATTTTCTAATGCTGCTTTCTAATTTATAAATTGTGTTTTATGTTTATAGTTGTTTCAAAATCAAGAATTTCCTCAAGGGCATTATTTTATTGTTTTCACATTCCTTCCTGCTCTGTTAAGTCTAATGAGGTTTATCTGTCCTTTAGGTGACCTACAAACGAGATCTGTATGCGGCTGAATCGATTATTAAGGGTATGTTTGGCCTTGTGACTGTCAGTTCCTGTGTTTCAAAAAATGTAAGCCAGTTCAGAATTTCTCATGACAGTTTAAATCCCAGCCATCAAAGAAGGATAAATGCCTGTAGGCCACTGAGGTCTCTGATTTGTTTTTGAAAATAATTACATTTTATTGTGTTTCCTGCTTGTGAAATAATGTCGTCTTGGTTTAAATTTTTACAAAAGAAAGACTTTTGTTTATTAATTTAAGTATGTGACAGCGATACTATTAGGAAGGAAGCAGTGAAAACTGATATTTTAATACAGTTTTTAAAGTTGTCTCATGTTTACTGGTAAGATAATTGCCCCCATCCTTTAACACTGCCATATCAGTGAATTAGATATTACCTTCCACGTGAGAAAAATGTTTTCCATAAGAAGAAATTGGACTGGATGATTTTTTTAAACTCCATTTTTTGTTCTAAAAATGAATGCAGTTTTCTTTTGTAATTTTAGATATTACATGTGATAACCACTTTCTTGTGTTTTTCCAGTGTTGTGACTCTAAATTCCATCTCCAAGATAGTCTACTTAATGACCACATGTGAAACTAGATCTAAATTGAAGTACGAAAAAAAAGTAGTGAATCTGAATATTGAATGCATTGATTTAAATATTTGGGAAAACTTATTTAACAATCATTTGAAGCCAGTTGACTTTGTTTCACAATTGTGCTTAATATTGTGTTAGGAATGTAATCAAGATGCAGAAGGAACATTCTTTCTGTATTTCTGCAGTTTTTATCGTTTAAATTGGGTTTCTCAATTTAAGCACCACACTGACATTTGAGACCAAATGTTTCTATGGTTTGGGTCTCTTCTGTGTTTCCCTCATTGTTTAGTCACCTGCCTGGCCTCCACTCACTAGGTGCCTGAAGCACCCTTCCTTTTTCACCTACTCCCTTATGTCAGATGTCTCCTGCCAGTGCCAGATGTCTTCAAGGGCACACAGTTGCCCCCAACTAAGAACCATGGTTCTAAATATAGTTTTAGCAAGATTAGAGGTGTGTCCCACTTCCATCTTGAAATAAGTGTGGTACTTTACAACAAGTTAGTAATTGATTTTATTTAAATTACAGATAGAACAATATGCTCAAATTTTGATTGAGATGTGAACTTCTAAATTTAAGTTTATTGGTGGAAAAAAAGTAGTGAATATTAATTTTGAAGGTGTCGGTTTATAGTTTTCAGAAATTTATTTAATAATTAATTGGCTTCATATGCAGAAAACTGAACTTCTTCTCTGTTCATGACAATTTTCAGTTTACCCTCAAGTTCTTCTTCTTCAAGCATATTTCATTTCAAACCATTAGCATATTGTGATTTGTGTATCTCTATGTATAAACATATCATCTATGACCATAAATCAAAGCATTGACATATTTATACAACAGCCTGGAATGTGTGACTAGTACTGTGGGACATGCTGGTTAAATCATGATGTGGTTGGTTATACTCTCAATGTAAATATAAAGCTCATTTTGGTTTCTTTGCAAAGTTGTATCTCTGTTACCTGGGTAAAACAAAAATGGTCTCTAGTTTGAACAGGTAGTGTTTCAATGGAGGATTCTACAAATTGCAATACATTGCCTACATGTTAACATTATCAGAGTAGACTTCTTACAATGTGAAAGCCTACCTTTTTCATTTTTTTTAATTTGTTCTAATTAGTTATACATGACACTAGAATGCATATTGACATATCATACACAAATGGAATATAACTTCTTATCCCTGTTATACATGATGCAGAATTATAACGGTCATGTAATCATACATGCTTATAGGGTAATGACCAGTTCATTCCATTATTACTGTCCTTCCCACTACATTTTAAATATAATTGCAGGGGGCTATGACTTTGGAAATTTTTACCACAGAGAAATTTTTTTTCTTATTTAGACAACAAGTTCTTGTATACTATTATTTTAAAATTATTAAAGAAGTATTCTGTTATTCTTAGGGAAAATAATTGGACTGATTACATAAGCAGCTGATTAAGCTCAACAAACTAAGTTTCTGTGTCCTTTTAGTACCAGAGCCTGTCCCAGGGACCTTGCCTGGATCTCAACTGGCTGAATTTGGCCACCCACATACAAAGAAATAGGCAAAAGATGGAAAAAAGGAAAATTTTATGCAGTTTGATCGAACTAGGGAGAATCAGATTGCTTTTCCACTGGTCCCATAGAAGCAGTTAAAAATTATAGGAATAAAATCCAGTTGATATACATATGTAGGTTTAGCCTATGCTAGACAGGTCTGGGTAAGGGTGATCTTCATTCTCAGCTCCCTTGGTGTCCATGTGGTACTGGTCTTGGAAATCAGGATTGGGTCCATGTTCTTCCAGTATTAAAGATGAAACATGTGAGAAATGCTGAAGTTTGTGAAGTAGAAGACTTTGCCTGAGAGAAGGGGGCCCAGAGCTAGGTGTCTGCAGGAATGTGTGTGTCTTGTTCTTTTATAGGCCCCAGAACCCTCCTTTTAGTCCCTGCCTCCCTTTCTTCTCTGCATATGTGCCTATGGGCAGGAAGAGGCAGGAGCACTGTGGGTCATGGCTTGTTTGGGGAAGTGTGATCCTGGAGGTTAGTTGTTAGCAACCCAGTGATAACTACCCATCATCCTTTCTTGACCTCCATCATTCCTTTTCTACACTGCCAGGTTTTCTGTCCCCTGGCTGTTTGAGGAGTGTAACATTTCCTGTCCCCTCGGGCCAGGTGGGTTGTAGGCACATTGCTTTTTATAAGGAAAGCATGTGTGGAGTCAGTACAGTGGGCTCATTTTATAGAATTGTTCTCTTAACCCTGTGTTCCTAATATCCTTATCTATTTGTCCCTTTATACCTGGCAGTCCTATACTGTCAGCATCAGAAATTGTATTCGGTTTCAGAGGGGCCCTTAATTTCTGTGTCACTCTGAATTTTTTTTTTTTAATCTAAAATCTTTCAAGGAGATTCTGATGCTACTGGTATCTTGCTCTGGGGCTTTCCTGTATACCCCTAGACTGGCAACTTTGTAGTTACCTGACAAGTTGAAAGTAGAATTTTGGGCCCTACCAGATTTGATCAGAATCTGAAGAACTCTGGGTGACTACTTTGTACATTAAAATCCAGAAGCATTTTTCTAGGTTGCCCCTCAGTCCTTTATAGTCTTTTTATAAGGCAGCCTACTTGTTAAATTCTTTATTGTACTACACCCTTGAAGTCTAATTATCCCTTACCAGCTGGAAATGCTTATTTGCTCACCTAGGATTACCCTCTAACTTCATAACTTATGCTAAATACCATCTCTGATAATTGAAATATTTCTGGGCACAGAGAAGACTTTTGTGTCTGTCTGAAAAAATTCCAAAATATAATATGGTAGAAGACTATCTGAGTTATATTTTCATCTGTTTTCCTTTTTAAAGTGTATTCATCAGAGTTATCTAGAAAAACAGAACCAATATGATGTACATCGATACATACATAGATATACAAATATATCTGGCTGACTACCAGAGTTGATACTAGATTCAGTGTTTGTCATGGTGGGCACGTCAATGGTTTCTGTACTTCATTCTACTGGACTGTGATTTCTTTGGGTTAGGAACTGTTAAGTTCAGTGGGCCTGATGAAGAATGATTATAAAGTTAAGACTTAGAAGCTTTCTGCCAGTGCTTCAGTAAGCCTGCTGTGTAGTCTTCCAGAGTGTTTGTTGCTGGCATGATGGGTGTGTGGGAACTAGATCATAGTGGAATTACAGATTCCTAGACAAGCCCAGTGAAAGAATAACAATAAAAATTCAATATCAGAATAATGATATTGTGTACAATTTAATAATGATCAGTTAGGTACTATTTAATTGTTTGGATAAATCTGATAGCCTAATATTCATTATATAGACACAAGAGTTTTTCCTCTTTTAGGACTTTTTTTTTCATGCTATGTTATGAATGTTAGTATTCTAGAACTTGTCACTCCTGAGTTGCTTTTTTCCTTGAATCCTAATTATATATGGTCAATAAATATGCTGATAAAATTATTTTCTTAGTATTTTTCACACTAAACCATTTCTAAGATAAATGTCAAATCTCATTTCTTACCAGAGCATTTTGTATCCTCAAACTTGTTACTAGAATAGTGTATGTATTTTGGTCAGTCTTAATTTACATTCACATCAATGTCTTTGATGCAGCATAGAAATTTAGATGGTGGGAAAAATATGATTGCATTGATATTTGAGGTTAGGTTTGCTAACTTCAGGCAACCTTTCTATAGAAATCTCTCAATTGTAAATAAATGGTGAGTCTCCAAATCTTATTTTTAAGTTTACTATTTTTTTAGTACAAAGTATTGAACCCAGGGGAGCTTAGTCACTGAGCCATATCCCCAACCCCTTTTATTTATTTTAATTTTTTTTTGCATTTTTATTTGTATATAACAGTGGGATGCATTACAATTCTTGTTACATATGAAGAATACAATTTTTCATATTTCTGATTGTATACATAGCATATTTACACGAATTCGTGTCTGCATACATGGATAGTAATGTCCATCACATTCCACCATCACTAATTACCCCATGCCCCCCTTCCCCTCCCACCCCTCTGTCCTATCTAGAGTTCATCTATTCCTCCCATGCTCCCTCTCCCTATCCCACTATCAATCAGCCTCCTTATATCAAAGAAAACATTTGGCATTTGTTTTTTGGGGGGGATTGGTTAACTTCACTTAGCATTATCTCCTCTAACTCCATCCATTTACCTGCAAATGCCATGATTTATTCTCTTTTATTGCTGAGTAATATTCTATTGTGTGTATATGCCACATTTTTTAATCCATTCATCTATTGAAGGGCATCTAGGTTGGTTTCACAGTTTAGCTCTTGTGAATTGTGCTGCTAAAAACATTGATGTGGCTGTGTGCCTATAGTATGCTGTTTTTGATTCCTTTGGGTATAGACCAAGGAGAGGGATAACTTGGTCAAATGGTGGTTCCATTCCCAATTTTCCAAAGAGTATCTATACTGCTTTCCATATTGGCTGCACCAATTTTCAGTCCCACCAGCAGTGTATCCTTGCCAACACTTTTTATTTATTTATTTAAAAAAAATTTTGATACACTGTCTCACCAAGTTTCTTAGAGCCTTTCTAGGTTACTGAGGCTGGCTTTGAACTTGTGATTTTCCTACCTCAGCCTCCTAAGCCAGTGGGATTATAGGCATGCACTACCATACCTGGCCGAATTATTTATAAATATGTTATTTTAAAGTTTATTTTAGCATCAACATTTATTTGAATTTCCATTTATGATGAACTATCATTAAGAAACTTTATAGAAAGTGGTACTTTTGCATTTGTCTTTTGTAGAGCCTGGCTTAAAGTATAGTTAATCACAGTTTGTTATAGCTATGTAAAACAAAGCAGTTTCAATATATTTTTCCCTCAGTAGAGAGTTGGATTTGTTTATTGTTATTTAATGTTTAACTCTTTCAAGCTTCTATGGAGTGAAAATGAAAACAAAGTTTTCCAGAGTAGTGTGATTAATTGGTGCAAGAAGACACTGAGCTGACTGATAAGCTTGTAAACATCCATTTAACAAAAGAAGTATTGTACTTTTGTCTCACCAACTGGTTGAGCCCACCCAAAGCCTGTTCTGCATGCTCAAACAAACCCAAACTATATTAAAGTGGTAACAGATGCCAGTGGTAACATACTTTATCTAGATTTACATAAGCCATACAAACAGTCCCAACCCACACTTGATTTAATATGCTGACCATATCCTGGCAAAAGGGTGAATATCCTAAAATTTTCTAAGAAGGAAAGCCCCTATGGAATTTTTAAATAAAAGATTGTATTTATTTTCTACCACTACCCTTCAGCAACCCTCTAATATATTCAATTTTGTGGCTAAAGAGTGTTATAAAAAACAATTTCATGCTATTCTTTTCTGATTATAATTATGATTCCAAGTAAATTTGTGCTATAAAAATTGCCTATGGTGTCTCTTTTCATATGGTAGTTTTTATAAAAATGGAAAAATAGAAATTAAAATTGAAAATTATTCCAGTTTCAACTGGCTTTAGTTAAAATTAGTTATTAATATTCATGCAAGTATTCATGTTTATTCCTAGTCATTATATAATGTTTTACATTAAACATTTGTTTTATTTTAAAGGAAGTTAATTGATTTTTCTCTGACATAGGACATCTTTTTCTGGTTCAGACATTTTACATTTTATTTGGAAAATAGTGATACAGGTGGATTTCTTCCAGTAAGTTTTTAGGAGTAGTAAAGCTTTATATCTTTTTGAATTTTTAAAATTGTATGAGTGTACCATAAATATACATAGTAATATTGAGTTCATTTTGACAAAATCATACATGCAAGGATTTCTTTGCTTGAATTTTTTTAGTCTTTTTTCATATGAAAAACTTTTATTTATTTTATTTATATATGACAGCAGAATGCATTATAATTCTTATTAAACATAGAGCACAGTTTTTCATATCTCTGGTTGTATATAAAGTATATTCACATCACTTCGTGTCTTCATACTTTGGATAATAATGATCATCACACTGCATCATCATTTCTAACCCCTTTTTACCCACAATTAGCTTTCCTACCAGAATAATTTTTTAAAGAAAATCAATTGAATTCGTTTGTGCTTAGACCTTAAAAATAGCTGTACTTTTAAGTTGGCACTAACTTGAAAGGCATGAAATAAGATCATGTGAATAAACTTGGTTCAGTATTACTGAAATTTAATAAGATTGTGTTGAAAGTGTATGAAACACCTTATACTTAATTTCTTAGTTATTCTTTAACAACTTATAATGTGTTTTTTTTTAAGTGCAAAATTATTTTGAAACTTGAATCAAGTTGAAAAAATGAATGATTTAAATCAGATTTTCTACATGTATAACTGAACAATGTTCTTCATCTGTAGTAAGTCCTCATCAGGTCTTTCTTTTCTTTTTTTTGTAGTTGGACACAATAACTTTATTTTATTTATTTATTTTTTATGTGGTGGTGAGGATCAAACCCAGCCCCTCGCTTATGCTAGTCGAGCGCTCTACCCCTGAGCCACAACCCCAGCTCCATCATCAGATCTTTCTTATTAAACACACAGTGATGATGCCTTTTATGATATTAACCATGCTTTTGTTTTTTGAACAATGTAAAGTGACAGCTAAGATTTACTTAAACTTTAAGTTGTGATGCTTTTTGGCTTTTGACTGATACTTAATTTTTCAAATTTTCCCATTAATACCAAAACTTCTTTGTACATAATAGTTTTTGTTTTTCACTTTCTTGAAAATAGTACTGTGATTGTATCTTATGTGAGTATGTAAGAACATTTGCATAAAGTTTTAATCAGTAAGAACAGAAAGGCTGTGAAATAATTTAAAAGGAGTTTGATGCCCTTGGAATTTTATTGTTAAAAAAAGATGTAAATTGGAAAGTTAAATATTTGGGGGAAGATTAGAGAAAGTAGAGTTCACTTCTTTGTTTAATCTTAAGATTTTCTTAATTTGTCATCAGTGAAATGGTAATTCAAGCACAGGCAAGTAAGTCTGTCATGTTCAAAATCTTGGAAGGTCACAGTTAGTTAGTAAGTAACTAGTTAAGTAAGACTTGATAACAGACAAAAGCCAGCTACTTACACTTCACTCTGCTGTAGGTAGTGAACACTCAAGGACTATAAACCCAAGTATAGGGTTTATTTTCAAACCAATAAAATATTTTGTAAATGCCCCAAACTTAAATATTCCTTTTCAGCTATAGAAATAAAAAAACAAAAGTATGGTATCATTCACTTGGAAAAGAGTAATATGCATATTTTGCTTACACATAAAAACATTCATGGGAGAGACAAGATGTCACATGCCTGTTCCTTACTTTTGGTTCTAAGGCAGGAAATTTCATTTTATCTTCTGTGACTCATTTAACAATGTGCTTAAGATCTGATAATATATGAAAACATATTTAAAAAAATCTGCCTATATATGACTGCCCTCCAGTTGAAACATGCACAGTTAGCAATACAACTATCTACTCAGAAGAGCACTTGACCTCTTAATTTCAGTGTGCATACCTGAGTTTTTTGGAAAGATTTTATTTATGGATCTTCCTTTCTGCTTGTCTATACTTATGGCTTATTGGCTGCTTTCACTTTGTTTATTGCTTGCCTTCCTGCTTCTTAAACTAATAGCTTCCTGATCAGGGTGTTGAGAGACACTTAAAGCATCTTTCTGTAGTCTCCATAAAGGTGATTATAATTAATATCAATTTAACATCTTAGACTAGTCTATAATACTGGTTTTTGATTCAAGGAATTCAGGGCAGTGGAAGGTACTGCCCTCATTTTGAAGGATTAGAACTTGAAACATCTTTTGGATTACAACAGTTCTTATTTATCTAAGAATACTAAAAACTTGAGGGGTCAGTGTAGTGAACAGTCCAAGAAAATTAAAGGACAAACTTATGAATTTTTAGGCTATTTGCTTATGGAACTAACTCAGTATTTTATTTGTCTGAATGAAATTAAGAGGAAAATTATTTCCTTCATCAACTTTGAGATTTATACATTATTACTCTTCTGAAGGATTTTTATTAGAATGACACTGGAATATTACTATATATCACTACACTATGTATCCTAACAAAAGTATGAGATTTTAGATTGCTAAGATTGTTTAGCCAGGGTTTGAAAGCCTTGAAGAAATTCTGTGTACTTGCAACTTATTAGGGTTTGGATATGAGGTTGTCCCCTGAAAAGCTCATGTTTCAGGCAATGTAGGAATATTGAGAGGCAAAATCATCAGATCATGAGTGCTCTAAAGTAATTGTTCCTTTGATTGATCCATTTGATGGAGTAATAATTTGAATAAATTACTGGGTGGTAATTATAGGTAGGTGGGGCATGGCTGGGGGTAGAAGCTTACTGGGGGCACGTCCTTGGGGATTATATTTTGTCTCTGGCTCTTCTCTGTCTGCCTTGGAATTGCCATAAGCTAAGTAGCTTTTCTTCAACCACACCCTTTTGATTTGATGTTTCTTCCTTGGAGCCAGCCAGTCTAGATTGAACCTATGAAATCATAAGCCAAAATAAACTTTTCTTCCTCTAAACTGTTCTTGTCAGGGATTTTGGTCACAGTGACAAAAAGCTGACTAACACACAACTGGACTGAAATTTGAGAGAATTTCAAAGAAGTCTGACAGATGGAACTGTGATGTTCCATATTTTGATGTTCAGTATATCAAACTAGGCATCCTTCGATGCACCCTCCAGGTGATGTGGCTGGAATTCTGACAGTGTTCCTATCTTGCTCCCACCATCAACCACTTGAAAAGCAAGGAAATAAGAAAAAACAGAAGCACATCCTCTACTTGAAAGAGCTACCATGCCTTCCTCCACTTGGGACTAACAGTGCATAGTAGTTATTTCCGTGAAGGCTCCTGTACAAAAGAACAACTGACCTCCTGAAAAGCTGTCTCCTCTAATTTGCATCCTTATATGCTTCAGTGATTGTGGGTTGTTTTGTTATTCAAGAGTACTGTCTTTTGTAATACATTGTGGACTGGTATAGCATCCAGGATGTCTTTTTTTTTTTTTTTTTATTTAATGTCCCTGAGCATTTGTTTCAGGGTACTACTGGAGAGTATTAGTTCATAATTATTAATTATACAGATGAGAGATATTTAGGTAGTCTTTTTTTTTTAAGAGAGAGGAGAGAGAGAGAGAGAGAGAATTTTTAATATTTTTTAGTTTTTGGCGGACACAACATCTTTGTATGTGGTGCTGAGGATCGAACCTGGGCCACACACATGCCAGGCGAGCCACATCCCCAGCCCCTAGGCAGTCTTTACCACATTTTTTTTTTGATGTTAGACAAACATCTGTCAACCACAATGTAACATTGTTTGACTAGAGAATCATATCACAGGTACTTTGTTTATACCAAGTTGTATTTAAGGTTCAATTGATTGTAAGAAATGTTTCATATACCGATAAGAAAACAGCTAATTTAATATCAATACAATCTTACAAACTTCATTTTATGCTTATTAAATGAAATTTTATGTGTAGATATTTTTCTCATTTGCACAGAATGGATCTGTTTCTTGATAAGATGGAGCAATATACAGAATATGCGGACTAGCTGTTTGAATATTTGAAGGTTAGAGGTAGATGGACTAATGCAGAAAACCCAAGTTTGAAGTATTGTCTTGGCCGTGAACTTTGCTTTTTATTTTTCTGTGTGTCCTGACCTGGATCCAATGCAGCTTGAAAGTCATAAATAGATACCAAGAGAAGCCTTCTGTATATCATCAGAAGAGCAGGAAGAGGGTCTCCTAAAGAGAAGAGAGAAATTTCTTTTCTCATACTCTAATATTTTATTTCCTGAGCAGTCATGTGATAAGTGGTGGTACTGATAGTGGTAGCAATAGAAGCCTGATGGAGCTTAAAATTCGGAATAAAACATTTCTCTCTGAAGACTTTCTGTGGTTTCAAGGGATGGGGTCAACACTGTTTCTTTTTTGTCTTCTGTTGCTTAGCTCTGGATATAAGTGTAGTCAATGGAAATGTGAGGCAAGTATGGTAAAGGTCCAGCTTTCTGTTAGAAATATTGATATGGGGGCTGGAGATGTGGCTCAGCGGTAGCGCGCTCGCCTGGCATGCGTGCGGCCCGGGTTCGATCCTCAGCACCACATACCAACAAAGATGTTGTGTCCGCCGAGAACTAAAAAATAAATATTAAAAATTCTCTCTCTCTCTCTCTCCTCTCTCACTCTCTCTTAAAAAAAAAAAGAAAAAAAAAAAGAAATATTGATATGGTATGTACTAGGGAAATGGAAAAAAAGAGATATTGTGGTAGAGGAACACGGAATGTTCATACCTTTGAACTTCACATAGATTTGACCCCAAACATTACATGATAGATTTTAATTATTGAACTATTGGATAAATTGGGTTTGGGGCCACTTAGCAGCACACATGGGAGATTGATCCAAATGGTACCAAAAAAGCTTTGAAAATGGAACTGGAAGCATGACACAGAAGATTGTTAAAATTGGAGCCTGAGGAAAACTGAGTTGATTTACAGTGGAAATGGTGACAATTTAGAGGGAATACAGAATTTTGCCACAGAGCGTTATCTAATAGTAGAGTATCTTAATATATAGAATATAATTAAAATCATTTTGTATACAAAGAATCAAACTCTGAACTCATGGGAAAGGACAATCAATACTTGTTGAGATGATACAGATGTCAGAATTTTCTGGAAATATCTTAAAGCACTGAATTTTAAAGTGCTACGTCAAGTAATGGTCTTGAAATAGAAGATGGAGAAATATAAGGGATAGAAAGTATGAGGAACTAAATTTTAGTTTAGACCAAGATTAGTGAAGTTAAGTGGATCATTTAGAATTTCTCAACAGAATGAAGAGATTTGTAGAGGTTGGGGTAGAAATTAATAGTGATTGATATTGAGAGAGAGAAATCATCTCAGCCCCAGAAAGACAAGGAAGACTGCAGTACAGAAACAAGACCTTGAATTGACTAGGAATGAAATCTCCCTGATTTGGCAAAACATGAGCCTATTGATTAGGAAGCTTCATTAAGTCCATCATGAACCTATAGAAATCCACAGATGCTTCATAATCAAACTGCTAAAAACTGAAGGCATACAAAAAATCTTGCAAATAAGTAACACATTATTTATAAGGGAATAATGTGAATGACTCTAGACTTCTCATTAGAATCTATGCAGACCAAAAGGAAGTAGAACAAGATTTGCAGTATTAAAAACATACTGTTAACCAAGTATCCTGTATACAGGAAGAACAATTTCAATAGCAATCTTAAATTATTTTTTAGAAGTAAGAATTCATTCAGCAGATGTATTCTAAAAGACTATCAAAAGAAAGCTCTTCCCATAGAAGGAAATGCCACAGCAAATAATGAAATATCAGTAGTTGAATAAAAGAACTAATATCTGAGTAAATAGAATTTTAAAGTGCTGCATCAAGTAATGGTCTTGAAATGGAAGATGGAAAAATCTAAGGGATAGAAAGTATTAATTTAGTTTTTAAAACTCCTGTACAATAAGAATAAAGGTTACATTTTATGAGATTGTTTTCTTAAAGGAGACAGAAAAAGTTTTGTAACCAACAATGCAAAGGGGTAGGATAAAGGGACATATATCACTGTTGGGGATCTGCCTTTTATTTTGTGAAGTAACATGTTTTATGTGGAATAGGAAGAGATTGGCATATGTATTGTGATTTCTAGAGCAAACATTGGAGAAAACGAGCAAAAACTGTATGAAGAAATTTAATCACACAAGAGAAACTTTTTTTTAGTATTTTTAAATTTAAGTGAAAAGGAGCTATAGGAGAAACAGAGCAAGAAAAGTATATAACCTAGATCCACACGTGCCAGTTGCATTAAACATGAGTTATTTCTGCACACCAATTAAAAGGCAAGTATTTTCACAGTAAATATTAAAATATGAACCAACTATATACTCTTTGTAAGAGCTCATCTCCAATAATATAGGTATGTTAAAGGCAAATGAAAGAAAAATCACATCTTTCATATAGTAACCAAAAGAAAAGTAGTGTTTACAGCCAAGTTGAGTTTGGACCATGGAAAATTGTGATGAAGAGGAATGTTCATCAACATAAAAGGCCAGTTCAATGTCTTAGTTCATCTTTACATCAGTAAGAAAATGTTACAAACTGCATATCTTGTAAAGAACAAATTCTCAGTTTTGGGACCTGGGAAAAGCAAAGTGCTATATGGGGTGGGCTGCTTTTGTGTCCTCATGTGGCAAAAGGTAGACGTCAAGAGGATGAACATCATCCTCAGGTGATAGGAGAGGAGAGCAAACTCAAAATCTTTTTATTCTTATGAGGTCTAATTTGTTCGTTTCTTTTGTTGCCTCTGCCTATGGTGTCACATGCAAGAAATAATTGCCAAATTCAGTTAATAAAGCTTTTGCCTTATTTTTTCCCTAAGTTTGGAAAATATATTATTTCAAGTTAAATTATGTGTATTATGTTAATTAACAGTGTCATTTATCTGTTACTACCAGTTTTTCCAGTACCATTTGTTGAAAAAAGACTATTTGTCCAATGGATGGTCTCGGTCCCCTTGCCAAAACTTGATTGACCATATATGTGAGCATTTAGGGGACTCTGTTCTATACCATTGGTTTTAATGTTTGATTATGATACTACCACACTGTTTAGATTACTCAATGTAGATTACTATTGCTCTGTAGTAACTTTTAAAATTGGGAAGCACAATTCCTTAAGCTTTGTTCTTAAGATTGTTTTGACTATGCAGAGGTCTCTTGATATTCTATATGATTTTAGGGCAGGCTTTTCAATTTCTGAAAAGGTCACAGGAATTTTGATAAGGATTACATTGAATCTGTAGATAATTTGGGGGAAAATCAATGTTTAACTTCTTTGTCCATGAATAAGGGGTGGGTCTGTACTTGTTTCTTCCAGCAATCTTTTATTGTTTTTATTGTGCAAATCTTTCACCTCTTTAGTTGAGTTCATTCCTGTGTTTGATTCATTTTGATGTAAGTGAAGTCTTCATGGCTTCCTTTTTTGATTGCTCATTGTTAATATGTAGAAATTCAAATAATTTTTGTTGAGTTTGTATTTTGCTATTTTACTGAATTCATTCTAACTTCTGTGGAATCTTTAGGATTTTCTACATAGAAAACATTTGTGAAAATACTTTGACTTCCTTTACTATTTGGATGCTTTGTTTTTCTTGCTTGCTTCCTTGGCTAGAACTTTCATTGCTGGGTAGAATGGAGGTGGCTAAAGTGGGCATTGTGTCCTTGCTCCGATCTTAAAGGAAAAGTTTTTATTATTTCACAAAATAGAGGTGGGGTATCTCTTATCCAACATATTCAGAACTAGAAGTGTTTCAGATTTTTTTTTTTTAAATTTGGAAGTATTTGTGTAGACTTTACCATCGAGTATCTCAAATCTGAAAATTGAAGTGTTCCAGAATTCCAAGCTGACCGTCATTCCATTATGTCATTGTTTAATTGATTTTGGATTTTTGGATTACAGATGCTCAACTTCTCCTAGCAAACAGAATTTAGTAGCTTATTGACTTATGACCAAGTATGTTTTATTCTGAAATGCAAATATTATTGAAAATAAAAAAAATCAATAAATATCATTACCAAATGAAGGAGAAAAGGCTACATCTCAATGAAGAAAAAATATTTTGTAAAATCCTTTAACATTCAAATGGAGAGAAGGAAGTTAGCTCAACATAATAAAAGCTATATATGAAAAACCTGCAGTGAATGGTATACTCCATTGATCTTAAAAAAGGCTAATAGTATCTTTGTATTAGTAAATTGCATTAATTAGAATTAAAGTAGGCTTTAAGCCTAAAACTGTATGAAAATAGAAGTGCCTTTTTTCTTATTATTTCATGTTCTCAATAGTTTTAAGTAAAAATTTAGGAAGTTTCTCCATTATTTTAGTTCCATGTTCAGAGATCTTTGTCTTTGCAACGTACCCAAGACTTTACTTTGTCTCTTGATCATTTATAAAAATATTTCTGAATGAGAAGTAGTGTGGGTGAAAGGATTAGTGTATATGCAGATAACTATTTTTGTATTTGTAAAAATGTCTTAATGTCAAATTATAGATATAAAAATCCAAACCAAACAAACCTATAAAATAATACACATATCTGCATAACCACTCGAATGAATAATATAACATTATCCATAGAAGAAGCCTTTGCTGAACCTTTGCCTAACTAGGAACTGCACCCTTCCTCAAAGTAGCAGCTATCCAGATTTTATAGCAATCGAGTCTTCACCTTTTTTAGGAGCTCTGTCACACACATGTACTTTCCTAGATATTGTATTTTAGTTGTGGTATTTTTAAAAGAAAATCCATTTAAATCCCACTTAACCTACAGTTCCTCTATTCCTTTATTTTTCTTAGTTTGTCTTGCTGAAGCCCGCCCACGTGGTCTGTAGGTGTTCTGTTCTGAATTTTGATCAGTGCATAGTGCATGATACAGTTCTGTACCTTTCTTTATCTTTTTTTTATTGGTTGTTCAAAACATTACAAAGCTCATGACATATCTTCTTTCATACGTTTGATTCAAGTGAGTTATGAACTTCCATTTTTACCCCAAATACAAATTGCAGAATCACATGGGTTACACATTCACATTTTTACATAATGCCATATTAGTGACTGTTGTATTCTGCCTTTCCTATCCCCTACTATCCCCCCCTCCCATCTTCCCTCTCTACCTCATCTGTTGTTGTTCAGTTCTCTCCCTTGTTCCCCCCTCCTTCTTTCCCCTCACAACCTCTTATATGTGATTTCGTATAATGTTGAGGTTTTGAAGAGCATGAGGAAAAGATTAACATTAAAAAGAGATGAGTGGTGGGAGGGAAAGGGAGAAAGAAGGGAAATAGCATGGAAACAGAAATCTTCGTCTCTTTGTCCTCTATAAAATAGTAGCTGGATCCTGGAGCTTGATCCAACTTAGATTCATCTTTTAGAAATGATGTATTTTTATCACAAGCCATCTAATGATAACCACTGATATTTAATATCTAATTTTATTCCTACATTTGAGGGAGTATAAATCATATTTTAATGATATAAATTGGTTTCTTATATTATAAAGAAATGCTTCTTATTTAGGTAGTGGTATAGTTTACACTGGAATGGTAAATGGTTGGTTATTTTTTCAAATAAGTGAATTCTGTATCTGAAGTTCAATTTTCTGTGTGTATAAAGAAGAAATGTCTTATGAACTCATAATATTGCTTATTCAACATTATATCTTAATTTTTTCCTCCTTGAGACTTCTTGTTTTCAAAAATAGGGGGAATAATAGGTTTTATAATTGTCATTGTTGTCTTAAACAGTAAAGACAATAGTCACAAGATATCAATAGTTATACCATTGATATTTTAGTAAAGAGTTAAAATACTGTTCTATCTATCTTGTTCTCCTTTACTTTGTCATATATTGTGTGTTTATGCTATATTGGTGTATCCTTACAGAGTAGGGCTGAAAAAATGTAGCTCAGTGTTAGAACACTTACCTAGCATACACAAGAAGAGTACAGGTTCAATCGCCAGTATTATAAAAGAAAAAAATATGACTTTGTATAGGAATTGATTGACCTTTTTAAAAAATATTTATTTTTTAGTTATAGGTGGACACAATATCTTTATTTTTATTTGGTGCTGAGGATCAAACCCAGTGCCTCATGCATGCTAGGTGAGTGCTCTACCTCCGAGCCACAAGCCCAGCCCAAATTGATTGATCTTTAGTTTCTTCTTTGAGTTGATGAATGTGAAATACTGCCACAGTGTGAATATACTACTCTTGTAATTGGTTAAAATACTTAATTGAATTTGTGTAAAAATTTAAAACTTGTATTTTCTTAGTGTATTATTGAATTCCTGTCATGTTCATGATATGTTGTGTGTATACTGTTTTTATATCACCTTTATAGTATTTTGAGATAAATTGCTGAACTGTAAATCCCAGTGAGACATGTAGGTAACAGTAGTGATGGGATGGTTTGTAGCTTTCCTTAATAGTTTTATATCAGAATTATCAAAGTCTTTGTGCAATGGGTGATTCACTACCTCTTTGTAAATTAACTATACACTGAATTCATTAATTGCCACATCATGGGAGAAGATTAAATAAAACTGAAATATTACCCCCAAAGAGTTATACCATTTCGGGAGGAAAGTTAATCAGTTATAGTGGCCAATTTATTTTTAAAAGCGAACAATCCATTTTTTTTTCAAGGAGAGAAACTCTTCTAATCCTCTCACATGCGAACAAAAACAATATACTAAGCAGAGGCTTTCAATATGGCTGTACATCAGAATCATGTTTGCATTTCACAAAAATATATGCTGGAATCCTGTTGGATAAACTAGAAGCCTATATGTATTTGAAAAATGCAAATGGAATAGATACTTAGCTGATTCTAATGTGCAACCAGATGAAATCCCTGAATTAGAGAATGCATGATGATTTTGAACTTAGCCTAGCCTTTTACTGTAAACAGAATGACAATTTGTTATTAGTAGTAGAGGACAGATGTATATCCATGTAAGAAAACAGCCAGTCTGCATAAAAATACCTTGAAATGTTAAGCAATGAGCTAACAATATAGAAACCAATATTAGAGATCCACCAAATTTATTATCTTGCTACTTGGATTTGAATTAGAGCATTACTCATGTTTTCCTCATGACCTTTAATGACAGTAGAGGTGAATATTAAGCCTCCTATTAATGCATTTTCATCTCTTACTGTCTTTTCAAAGAGTACTTTTTATTTTAGTGCACTTTCAAACTTAAAACATGCAAGAATAGTGCAGATAACTTCCATGTATTTTACCTAGATTTCAGTAATTCACTAGACATTCATATTTTTTCTCACTTGCTATGTGATTTCCATGTGTGTCCAACCCCCCACCTAATAGAACTGGGTAGTAATTAGTCAATGGTAGTTTTTAATTTTTCTTCAAATCACTGCTTGACAGTAGAGAGAATTTAGAGAGAGAATTTTAATATTTTTTGAGTTTTCGGCGGACACAACATCTTTGTTTTTTTGTATGTGGTGCTGAGGATCGAACCCAGGCCGCACGCATGCCAGGCGAGCGCACTACCACTTGAGCCACATCCCTAGCCCAAGAGAATTTTTTAAGGTTCAAATCCTTTTTTTTATTCTAATTAATTATATGTGAGAGTAGAATGCATTTTAACACACCATAAATAAATGGAGTATAAGTTTTCATTCTTTTGGTTGTACATGATGCAGAATAACACCAGTATGTAGTCATATATGTATATAGGGTAATAATTCATTCTACTATTCTTCCTACACCCCATACATCCTGCCATCCCTTCACTCTCCTCTACTTGATCCAGAGTTACCCTATTCTTCCCTAGCACCCCCACCCCTTATTGTGAATTAGTATTCACATATCAGAGAAAACATTCATACTTTGTTTTTTTGGGATTGCTTTATTTCTCTTAGTATGATATTCTTCAGCTCCATCCATTTACCAGCAAATGGCATAATTTCATTCTACTGATTTTATCTCACTCCAGTCAGAAGGGCAATAATCAAGAATACAAACAATAAATTTTCACAAGGATATGGGAAAAAGGGTACACACATACATTGCTGGTGGACTGAAAATTGGTGCAACTATTATGGAAAGTGGTATGGGATTTCTCAGAAAACTTGGAATATAACCACCATTTTGACCCAGCTATCCCACTCCTTGGTCTATACCCAAAGGACTTAAAACAGAATACTACAGTGACACGGCCTCATCAATGTTTATGGCAACTCAATTCACAATAGCCAGACTATGGAACCAACATAGATGTCTTTCAACAGATGAATGGATAAAGAAAATGTGGTATATATACACAGTGGGATGTTACTCAGCCTTAAAGAAGACTTTATTTAGCAGGTGGTAGTTTAAGTCATTAAGTTAATGTGGTATATATACACAGTGGGATGTTACTCAGCCTTAAAGAAGACTTTATTTAGCAGGTGGTAGTTTAAGTCATTAAGTTTATGGTAATTTGATACAAAGCACTTCATTAAAATTTTTTCTTGGAAAACATTAGTAGGTAATATTCTGACAAATTACAAAATAAGGCTTAATTAGTATCAAATGGAAAAGGAACATTAATGGAGCTCTTATGGACATTTACAGAATTAAGAAATTAAGATTTTGGAAAGTTGGGGAATACATCATTTTAATTTGAAGGTTTATTGCTAATAGTCATGAGAATATAGATAATATGAATATGTTCTTAGGCAAATACAACTTACTAAATTGATAAAAGTAAACAGCTATTCATACTCTTATATTAAGTATTGCATCTATAATTGAAGGCTCTCAGGGTCTCCCATAGATGCAGTTGGCTTTTACAAACAAATTCTATAAAAGAATTCAAAAGAAAATATGATAGCAGTCTGAGTTTTCTTTAGATTTTGAAATAAATGCTTCCCAATTTTAAACAGTATGATTACTTAATGAAATATAACATGGCTTTATAAGGAAGTAAGATTACTAATTTTTCTCCTGAAATGGAGGCAAAATTCTGAGTTTTATCAGATAAAATTATGGTTTGGAAAGAAGGACATAAGATTACAATCAAGTGTTTGTGTACCTAGAGAATCTGAACTAATGAATAAAACAGTTTATATGTAAATTTATTAAGTTTACTGACTATAAGGTCTGTATAAAATTTGTTTTTATGTAAGAAATAGGTGAAATTGAAAAGTCAATTTACAGTAGCATCAACAGTAGAAGTAAATATAACTGTAAAAGTACTCCATACTGGGAACTATAGACCATTATTCAGAGGAATTAAGGAAGACTTTGGAAAGTGGAGGAATATATCATGTTCATTAGAAGGCTTGTTATTTTAAAATGTCATTATACTAGTCATATATTCATAAATGAATATAGGAAAGTAATATCAGATTTATTCCACTGTCATATCTCATTCTCCCTCTTTCCTTTATTCCCTGTGTGTAATCCATAGTACTTTTATTTTCTCCCCCACCCATTATTGTGTGTTAGCATCCACATATTAGAGAAAATATTTGGCCTTTGGTTCTTTGGGATTGACTAATTTCACTTAATGTTATTCTCCAACTTCTTCCATTGATCAGCACATGCCATAATTTCATTTGTCTTTATGGTTGAGTAATATTCCATTGTGTATCCATACCACATCTTCTCTATCCATTCATTTGTTGAAGGGCAACTAGGTTGGTTCCATAGTTTGGCTATTGTGAATTGAGCTGCTATAAACATTGATGTGGCTGTGTCACTGTAGTATGCTGATTTTAAGTCCTGTGGGTATATGCCAAGGAGTAGGATAACTGGCTCAAATGGTGGTTCCATTCAAGTTTTCTGGGGAATCTCCACCCTGCTTTTCAGAGTGGTTGTACCAATTTGCAGTCCCACCAGCAATGTATGAACATACCTTTTCCCCTCACATCTTTGCCAACATTTATTATTGCTTGTATTTTTGATAATTGCCATGTTGCTTGGAGTAAGATGAACTCTCAGTGTAGTTTTGATTTGCATTTCTCTAATTTCTAGAGATGTTGAACCACCTTCTTATATTTATTGACCATTTCTATTGCTTCTGTGATGTGCCTGTTGGGTTCCTTAGCCAATTTCTTGATTGGGCTTTTTTTTTTTTTTTGGTGTTATTTCTTTATATATCCTGGAGATCAATCCTCTATCGACGTGCTGGTGGAAAAATTTTTCTCCTATTCTGTATGCTCTCCATTCGTGCTCTTCATTGTTTTCTGTGCCTTGAAGAAGCTTTTTAGTTTGTTATTGTCGTACTTACTGATTCTTGATTTTACTTCTTGTGCTTTAGAAATCTTGTCCAGTAAGTCAGTTCCAAAGCTGACATGATGGAGAGTTGGGCCTACATTTTCTTCTAGTAAGCACAAGGTCTGTGGTCTAATGCCTGGGTCCTTGATCCACTTTGAGTTGAGTTTTTTACAGGAAGAGACATAGGGAGTCTCATTTCATTTTGCTACATATGGATTTCCAGTTTTCCAGCACCATTGGTTAAAGAGGCTTTATTTCTCCAACATATGGAGCCTTTGTCTCAGATAAGTGTATTTATGTGGGTTTCTCTCTGTCTTCTATTTTGTACCGTTGGTCTTCATGTCTGTTTTTCTGTCAATACCGCACCATTTTTGTTACCATAGCGCTGCTGTATAATTTAAGGTCTTGCATTGTGAAGCCTCTGGCACCACTTTTCTTGGTAAGAATTGCTTTGGCTATTTTGGGCTTCGTATTATCCAAAAGTGAATTTTATTACTGCTTGTTCTATTTCTATGAAGAATGTCATTGGAATTCTAATAAGAATTGCATTATATCTGTATAGTGCTTTTGGTAGTATGGCCAGTTTGACAATATTAATTCTGCTTATCCAGGAACATGGGAGGTCTTTCCATTTTCTAAAGGTCTTCAATTTCTTTCTCTTTATTTTTTCCCTTCAACCATTTTTTTTATTCTGCTCATATTCCATTTCTTTCTTTAGTGCTCTGTAGTTTTCATTTTAGAGGTATTTCACCACTTCTGTTACATTGATTCCCAAATATTTATTGTTTTGAGAGGTTATTGTGAAAAGGATAATTTCCTGGATTTCTCTTTCAGCTGACTTGTCATTGATATATAGTAATGCAACTGATTTATGGGTGTATTTATAGGTGTATAGGAATGCAACTCATTTATATCTTGCTACTCTGTTGAATTCATTTATGAGTTCTAGAAGTTTTATACTGAAGTTTTTGGGTCTTCTAAATATAGAATCATGTCACTGCAAATAGGGGTAGTTTGGAGGTATTCTTTTCCTATTTGTATCACTTTAATTTCTTTTGTCTAATTGCTCTGGCTAGGTTTTCAAGGACTATGTTGAATAGAAGTGGTGAAAGAGGATGTTCCTGTTTTATTCCAGTTTTCAGAGGGAATGATTTTATTTTTTCTGCATTTAGAATGATATTGTCCTTGGGTTTAGCATATATATCTTTAATAATGTTGATGTGTTTCTATTATCCTTGTCATTTTAATGTTTTGAATGTAAATGGATGCTGAATTTGGTCAAATGCTGTTTCTGTATCTGTTGAGATAAGCATGCAATTTATTGATGTAATGAATCACCTTTATTGATTTCTATATGTTGAACCAACCTTCCATCCCTGGGATGAACCTGATTTGGTCATAATATACTATCTTTTTAATGTTTTTGTATGTGATTTGATAGTATTACGAATTTTTGCATATGGGTTCATCAGGTATATTGATCTGAAGTTCTCTTCTTTGATGTGTCTTTGGTTTTGGATCATGGTGATACTAGCTTCATAGAATGAGTGTGGAAGGATTCTCCTCTTTTTTATTTCATGCAATAATTCGAGGAGGATGGGTGTTCTTTGAAGTTCTGGTAGAAGTTGGCTGAGAATCTGTGTTGGGTTGGGTTTTTCTTTCTTGGTAGACTTTAGATGGCGTTTTAAATTTCATTGCTTGTAGTTTATTTAAACATTCTATGTCTTCCTTATTCAATTTGGGTAGGTCATTTGTCTCTAAAAATTTGTTGATGTCTTTATGATTTTCTACTTAGTTGGAGTATAGATTTTCAAAATAGTTTGACTATCGTCTGTATTTCAGTGGGATCTGCCATGATAGTTCCTTTTTCATTATGAATTTTATTTATTGCCTTCTGCTTTTGGTGTTGATTTGTTCTTTTTGTAGAGCTCTGAGATGTAATGTTAGGTTATTTATTTGGTGACTTTCTACCCTTATAAAGAATAAGCTGAGGGCAATGAACTTTCTTATATAAAGTAAAAATTTAAAAATAAAAAATAAGAATATAATACAAAACCAGATTGAAATATACTAATCAAATATCCTGGTCCTCAAAAGACAGAGCCATGAAAAATAACTGGTTTCAGAAGTGTCAGACATGAAAAAAAATCCAAATATAAGTAAGAAAAAAAATCCAAATATAAGTAAGTATAAATGTCCATGATGAACAATAGTTAAAAGAACTCACAGCTAGAAAGCCTATACTACAAAACATAAGATACTTTATGAAGAAGAAATGAAATGTAAAATTGAAAACCAGCAAAAAGAGGAACTACACTAAAGGAATAGTCAATCAAAGGAGAAACTCATTCAAATTAAAAACCAGAAATAAATCAAATGACATGGAATAAACATGATTTCTTAATAATAACACTGAATGTCAGTGCCCTAAACTCATCAATCAAAAGACATAGACTGGCACATTGGATTAAAAATTTAAGACCCAACAATATCCTGTCAACCAGAGACTCACCCCATAAAGAGATCAACAGACTGATGGTAAAATGGTTGGAAATGAACATATCATTAGCATGGATCTCTTAAACAGGGTTTTCTGTCCTCAGATTAAGTGGACCTCAAGTAAAATTAACCAAGAATGCCATTTCATACTGCTTAAGGGAATTATACATCAGCAAGACATAACAGTCTTACATATTTATTCCCCAAACAATAGAACATCTCCATCATCTAACTTTTCTCAATTTCAAATAGGACACAACAGAATAATACTGGGTGACTTTAACACAACTCTCTCACCACTGGCTAAATCCTTCAAACAAAAACGAAACAAGCTGTAGACCTAAAAAAGTACAATTAGTAATTTAGGCTTAATGGACATATATAGACTATTTCACCCATCAGTGAATGAAAAATCAATATATTTTTTTTTCTCCACAGTGCATGGATGCTTCTCTAAGATAGATCATACAGTATGCCACAAAACAATTCTTCTCTGAGCAAATATAGAGATTACCTTGCTTTCTATCAGATTACAATGGTCTGAAGTTAGAAATTAATGATAAAATAAAAAAAGAAGCTACTCTAACATCTGAAGACTAAATAATATGCTATGGAATGAGTGATGTGTAGCAGGAGAAATGAGATAAATGAAATGAAATGAAAAAATACTTAGTGGTAAATGAGAATCATGACACAACTTATCAAAATCTTTGGGACACTATGAAAGCAATTCTAAGAGGAAAGTTCAAATTTAGAAAGATTGAACTATTTTTATTATGATAAAGTGAACACAAAAACTTAATTTTATTGCATTGGCATTCTAGAGGAATTGGTAAACCAAGTGATTGTGATTTCTAGTTACTAAGATCTCTTATTTCCATTAAGTATGGTATGATTGGTTGTCCACCAACCAATGTTTAATGCATAGATTTGTTGCCTTGGGTATAAAAATAATTGAAGATATCTTGGTGTGCAATAGAGGTTACTTCACGTGGCCTGAAGCCAAAACCTCCTTATTCTTAGTCAAGGGCTTTGAAAAGGAGGTAAGCACAGGTGTCCGCATGGGAGGTGGTTGTTGTATTCTTTTGTTGAATGTGAAAATTTTAATTTTTTCATTTTATTTCAGAGAGAATATCACAAGAAATTTGTATAGTTATGGACACAAAAGAAAATGAAGAACACATAAGTCATCTTCTTGAAGAAGTGCTAAAAACTGAATTAAATGTAAGTATTTGAAGATTTAGTTTGGTAAACTTTGCCACAGATGTTTGCAGAAAAAAGGTATCATCCTTGATAAAGCATGAACACCGTTTGGTCTTAATATCATTCTGCCTCAGTGGGATTTTTGGGTCTCTTAAGACTTAGGACTTCAATATGCTCCCTTCCCTTTTCCTTTCCTGTCCTTTTCATTTTGAAGTAGGTTCTTGCTAAGTTGCTAAAGGCCTTGTTAAGTTGCTGAGCTGGCTTTGAACTCTCAATTTCTCCTGCCTCAGCCTCCCTAGTTGCTGGGATTGCAAGTGTGTCTCTGCCACCATACCCCAGTTTCAATCCTTAGGTTGATGTCACATGAATCATTTTGGTCATCTAAAACTAGTCCTCTAAAAGATTGCCTAGGGAAGGCTCATGGATGCAGTATTTCCAAGTCCTTCCATGTTGATTTGGCCAGATTAAAACTGAGACCAAAAAAAACTTGGTTCAGAAATTTTTCCTTGAGTATCTTAAATATTCTACTGTATTCTCTTCTGTAATAAAGTATTTTGTACAAGTGTGACGAACATATAATTTTGTTTTTTGGTCTTATAGGTGATTTAGTCTGTATGAATGAAAGCCCAAATAATTATTTTTTCTTTAAAGTTCAGTTGTTTCCTTTGAATTTTCTGTTAGCCATTTTTAGTTGATGATCTGGGGTATATTATGTGTTCTTTTATTGTTTAGATTTAAGTGTTTTTATTTACTGAAAATTACTATGCTATTTTTAGCATTTTGCGTTAAGTTCGGTTTTCAGAGATTCTTGTTGCATGATACACTCTTAGCTACTGCTTTCTTTCGGAGTTTTAAAATGTCTTTTTCATTTTAGAATTTTTTTGCTTTCCAGTTTCTTTGATTCAGGCATGAAAAGATCATTTTATTTGCTCTTATGTTCTTTTTATTTTAGCCTTCAATTATGCAATGAATGAATTTCTTCAATTTTTCTGTTCTAATAACTACTTCTATTTCTTTCCAATTCTGATTTTAAGAATTTCATTTGTTATTAAATCTTAAGTTATGATTTTCATTTCTTTTGTGAATAGGTGTTTCTGATTTGAATACATTGCCTATAGAAACTTTTACTCTTCTGTTTCTTATATCAAGCTTATGTGAGATTTATTTTTCTCTACTGAAGCTCTTTTTTCCCCATAGCTTTATTGACGTAAAATTGAAGTGCAATAAAGTGCACATATTTGAAGTATGCAATTTGATGAGTTTTAATCTGTATATAACTAATATCAATATAAAAAGTATTTGTGGGGCTGGGGAGACAGTTCAGTTGGTAGAGTGCTTGCCTCACATGCACAAGGCCCAGTGTTCAATCCCCAGCACCACAATAAATAAATAATAAAAACCAATTGCATTCTTTTTCTTAAAATTTAAAATCATGAAGACTGTTTCCACATATTTTAATACATTAGAAATCAATTATCTTAAGATATATACAACCCCATCCCCACATGTTAACTATTTCAAAATTAGATGGCACACTTATAAATATCTCAGAGGTCAAGGAAGAAACACAAGAAAAGTAAATAAAAAGTGCTTTGAATGAAGGGAGTAAAAATCTTAAAATACCAGAATGTCTTGGATGAAACAGTGCTCAGATGAGCATTTATAACATAGAGTACTTGTATTAGAAAGAAGCTAGATAAGAATCAAATTATTTTCATATTATGTACTAGGTAGGAAAAAGTGAGAGTATAAATACATGAAATAGAGGAGAAATAATACAACTAAAAGCTGAAAAAAAATAAGCCTAATCAAGAAAAAGGCAGGTAAATAATACAACTAAAATCTGATAAAAAATAAGCCTAGTCAAGAAAAAGGCAGGTAAAAATTAATGAAAAGGGAACTATCAAAATAACCCTACAGATGCTAAAAATATATAATGGTAATATTACAATTATATGCCAGCATATGTGATAGCTTACACAAAACATGGTCCATATTAGAGAAGGGTCCAAGTTCTGCTGAGAACAAAGTGTATACTCTCATTGATGCATGAAATACTCTATATGTGTCTGTTATGTCTAAATTATATTTTTTACTTCTAGACTTTATTTAGATTTTGTTTAGAGGATCTATTCAATGGTGACAGAGGCAAGTTAAAGTTACCCAGTATTACTGTGTTGTGTTCTATTTGATTCTTGAAATTGATACGGTTTGTTTGACATAGATACATGTTCCATTGTTTGGCGCATAAATATGTAAGATTGTTATGTCTTGTTGATGTATAATTCCCTTAAGCAGTATGAAATGGCCTTCTTGGTTCCTTCTGATTAACTTTGGCTTGAGGTCTCTACTTTATCAGATAGAAAGCCCTGCTTGTTTATGTGATCCATGTGAGTGATATGTTTTTGTTGATACTTTTACCTTCATCATGTGGATGTCTTTGCTTATGAGGTGAGTCTCTTGGATAGAATATCGTTGGATATTATTTTATAATCCAGTGTGCCAGTCTGTATCTTTTGATTAATGAGTTTAGGCCATTAATTTTCAGCATTATTATTGAGATATGATTTGAATTCCTACTCATGAGTTTATTTATAGTTTTTAATTTGAATTAGTTTCTCCCTTTGGTTGATTATTACTTTAGTGTAGTTCTTCCCTTTGCTGGTTTTCACTTTTTTCCATCTAATTTTTAAAATTTTTACTTTAAAAAATTATTTTTAGTTGTAAATTGACACAGAACCTTTATTTTATTTTTTTTTATGTGGCACTGAGGATCAAACTCAGCATCCCATACATGCGAGGCAAGCGCTTTAACACTGAGCCACAACCCCAGACTTGTCTTTTCATCTTCATGGAATATTTTGTTAAGAATGTTCTGTAATGCAAGCTTTTAGTTGCAAATTCTTTTAACTTTTGTTTATCATGGCAGGTTTTTATTTCATCTTCAAACCTGAAGCTTAATTTTGCTGGTTATAGGATTCTTGGTTGGCATCTATTTTCTTTCAGAGCTTGGTATATATATTTTTTTAATTTTTAAAATTTATTCTAATGAGTTATACATGAAGCAGAATGCATTTTGATTCATTGTACACAAGTGGAGCACAACTTTTTATTTCTCTGGTTGTACACAATGTAGAGTCATACCACATGGACAGTCATACGTGTACCTAGGGTAAGGATTTTCATCTCATTCCACCATCTTTTCTGTTCTCATGCCCCCTCCTCTTTCTTCCCTCCACTTTGCTGAATCTAAGTTCCTCCATTCTCTCCACGCCCACCCCCACATTATGGGTCAGATTGGCTTACTTCATTTGACATGATATTTTCTAACTACATCCATTTACCTGAAAATGCCATAATTTTATTCTCTCTTAATGCTGAGTAATATTTCTTTATGCATTTGTCTCACAAATCCATTCATCTATTGAAGAGCATCTAGGTTGCTTCCACTGATTAGCAATTGTGAATTGTGCTGCTATAAATATTGAAGTGACTTCATTAGTGTAGTATGTTGTTTTTATGTCTTTAGGGTATAGACAAAGGAGTGGGATAGCTCGGTCAAATGATGGTTCCATTCCAAGTTTTCTAAGGAATCTCCATACTGTTTTCCAGATGGTTGCACCAATTTGTAAGTCCCACCAGCAATGTATGAGTGTGCCTTTTCCCCCACGTCCTCATCAACACTTGTTGTTGTTTGTATTCTTGATAACTTCCATTCTGACTGGTGTGAGATGAAATCTTAGGTTTGATTTGCATTTCTTTAATTATTAGAGATGTTGAATATTTTTTCATATATTTGCTGATTGGTTACATTTCTTCTCAGAGTGTCTGTTCAGCTCCTTAGTCCATTTATTGATTGGTTTGTTTGTTTTTTTGGTGCTAAGTTTTTTGATTTTTTTATGTATCCTTGAGACTTATGTTGATGTGTGTGTGATAAAAATTTGCTCCCAAATGTACTCTCTCTCTTCACCTCACTGATTGTTTCTTTTGCTGAGAAGAAGCTTTTTAGTTTGAATCCATCCCATTTATTGATTCTTGATTTTATTTCTTGCACTTGAGGAATCTTGTTAAGGAAGTCAGGGCCTAATTTGACATGATGAAAATTTGGGCATGGTTTTGCTTCTATTTAATGTAGGGTCTTTGGTCTAATTCTTAGGTCCTTGATCCACTTTGAGTTCTGTGCATGGTGAGAGTAACGGGTTTAGTTACATTTTGCTGTGTATAGATTTCCAGTTCTCCCAGCACCATTTGTTGAAGACGCTTTCATTTCTCCAATGTATGTATTTGGTGCCTTTATATAGTATAAGGTTACTGTATTTATGTGGGTTTGTTTCTGTGTCTTCTATTCTGTACCTTTGGTCTATGTGTTTTGGTGCCAATACCATTGCCATTTTTGTTACTGTAGCTTTGTAGTATAGTCTACAGTCTGGTATTGTGTTGCCTCCTGCTTCACTCTTGCTAAGAATTGCTTTGGCTATTCTGGGTCTTATTTTTCCAAATGTTTCATGAATGCTTTTTCTATTTCTATAAGGACTGATATAGGGATTTTAATTGGAATCACATTGAATCTTTATGCAGTTTGGGTAGTATGGCCGTTTTGACAATATTGATTCTCCCTATCCATGGACATGGGAGATCTTTCCATCTTCTAAGGTCCTCTTCAATTTCTTTAGTGTTCTGTGGTTATTATTGTAGAGGTCTTTCAGCTCTCTTGTTAGTTTTATTCCCAAGTATTTTATTTTTTGAAGCTATTATGAATGGAATAGTTTTCCTAATTTCTCTGTCAGTGGATTCATCACTGATGTACAGAAATGCATTTGATTTATGAGCATTGATTATTATATCCTGCTACTTTGCTGAATTCGTTTATTAATTGTAGGAGTTTTCTGGTGGAGGTTTTAGATCTCTAAGTATAGAATCATCTCATCAGCAAATGATGATAGTTTGAGTTCTTCGTTTCCTATTTGTATCCCTTTAATTTCTTTCATCTGTCTGATTGCTCTGGCTAGAGTTTAAGGACTATGTTGAATAGAAGTGGTGAAAGTGAACAGCCTTATCTTGTTCCTGTTGTTCAGAGGGAATGCTTCCAATTTTTCACCATTTAGAATGATGTTGGCCTTGGGTTTGCATAGCTTTTACAATGTTGAGGTATGTTTCTACTGTCCCTAGTTTTTCTAGTGTTTTGAACATGAAAGGGTGCTGTATTTTGTCAAATGCTTTTTCTGCATTAATTGACATAATCATATAATTTTTAAGTCTGTTGATGTGATGAATTATATTTATTGATTTCCTTATGTTCAACCATTCTTGCATCCCTGGAATGAATCCCACTTGATCATGGTGCACAATTTTTTAAGTATGTTTTTGTATGTGATTTGCCAGAATTTTATTGGCAATTTTTGCATCAGTGTTCATCAGAGATATTGGTCTTAAATTTTCTTTCCTTCATGTGTTTCTGCTGGTTTTGGTATCAAAATGATGCTAGCTTCATAGAATGAGTTTTCTCTCATATAGAATAATTTGAGGAGTATTGGTATTAATTCTTCTTTGTGGGTCTTGTAGAACTCATCTGTGAATCTGTCTGGTCCTGGGCTTTTCTTAGTTGGTAGGCTTTTGGTGATATCTTCTATTTCCTTGCTTGAAATTGATCTGTTTAAATGTGTAAGTCCTCTTGTCTTAGTTTGGGTTGATCACTTGCCTCTAGAAATTTGTTAGTGTTTTGAGGTTTTCTACTTTACTGAAGTATAAATGTTCAAAATAGTTTCTAATTGTCTTCTGTATTTCAATAGTGTGTGTCATGACATCTCCTTTTTCATTTTGAATTTTAGTAATTTGAATTTTTTAAAAGTATTTGTTAACCAGTTTTTAAAAATATTTTATTTTTAATTTTTATGTGGTGCATGAGAATTGAACTCAGGGCCTCACGCATGCCAGGTGAGCACACTACCACTTGAGCCACATCCCCAGCCCCAGTAATTTGAATTTTTTGTCTCTATTTCTTTTCATTAGGGTGGCTAAAGATTTGTCAATTTTATTTATTTTTTCAAAGAACCAGCTTTTTGTTTTGCCAATTTTTTGAATTATTTCTTTTGTTTCAATTTCATTGATTGCTGCCCTGATTTTATTTCCTATCTTCTACTACTTTTGGTGTTGGTATATTACTCTTTTTCTAGGGCTTTGGCTGTAATGTCAGGTCATTTATTTGTTGACTTTTCTTTTTTTAATAAATGAGTTCCCTGCAATGAACTTTGCTCTTAGCACTCCCTTCATAACGTTGCATAAACTCTGATAAGTTGTATCAGAGTTCTTATTTACCTCTAAGATTTTTTTTTAATGTCCTCCCTGATGTCTTCTATTATCCATGGGTCATTCAACAGCTTATTGTTTAGTCTCCAGGTATGGGAGTAGCTTCTATTTTTTATTTATCATTTTTTTTGGAGAAGGATCCATGTGCTGCTGAGAAGAAAGTGTATTTGCTTGTTGATGAGTGGAATGTTCTATATATGTCTGTTAAGTCTAACTTATTGTCTTCTTGAGTTCTATAGTTTCTTTGATCAGTTTTTGTTTGTTTGGAAGATCTATTCAGTGGTAAGAGAGGTGTATTAAAGTCACCAAGTATTATTGTGTTGTGGTCTATTTGGTTCTTATAGTTGAGATGGTTTTGTTTGATTTACATAGATGCCCAATTGTTTGAGGCATAGATATTTATGATTGTTATGTCTTGTTGATGTATGAATCCCTTAAGCAGTATGAAATGTCCTCCTTTATCCCTTTTCACTAGTTTTGAAGTCTAGTTTATCTGATAATGAGGATGAAAATCCCTGCTTGTTTATGTGGTCCATGTGAGTGGTATGTTTTTACCCACTCTTCACCTTCAGTCTATGGATGTCTTTTCCTGTGAGATGAGTCTCTTGAAGGCAGCATATTGAGGGTCTTTTTTAATCCAATCTGTTAAACCATGTCTTTTACTTAATGTGTTTAGGCCATTCACATTCAGAGTTATTATTGAAATATGATTTGTATTCCTGGTCATTTTGGTTTATTTTTGGTTTTTAACTTGGTTTCTCACTTGATTGGCCTTTCCTTTAGTGTAGTTCCTCCCTTTGTTGTTTTTCATTTCCTCTTCCTGGAATATTTTGCTGAGAATGCTCTGTAGTGCAGGTTTTCTAGTTGTAAATTCTTTTAATTTTTGTTTATCATGAAAGGTTTTTACTTCATCATGAATTCTGAAATTAATTTTGCTGGATATAGGATTCTTGGTTGGCATCCATTTTCTTTCAGAGCTTGGTATATGTCATTCCAGGATCTCCTGGTTTTGGGGGTTTGGGTTGAAAATTCTGCTGAGATACAAATTGGTCTCCCTGTATATATGATCTGATTCCTCTCTCTTGAGGCTTTTAAGACTCTATCCTTATTCTGTATGCTAGGAGTTTTCATTATAACATGCCTTGTCATAGATCTGTTGTAATTTTACACATTTAGTGTCCTGTAAGCCTCTTGTATATGATTTTTACAATTGATTATTCATGTTTGGAAAATTTTCTGATATTATTTCATTGAAGAGATTGTGCATTTCTTTGGTTTGAATTTCTTGCCTTTCTCTATCCCAATAAGTCTTAATTTTGGTCTTCTGATATTATCCCATATTCTTGGATGTTCTGTTCATGGTTTCTTACAATCTATCTTCACTGTGTAATCAAGTTTATTTTGAAGATTGTATATTTTGTCTTCATTGTCTGAGGTTCTGTCTTCCAAGTGATTTAGTCTGTTGGTGATGCTTTCTATTGAGTTTTTTATTTGATTTATTGTTTCTTTCATTTCAAGGATTTTTTTTAATCGCTCCCTCATCTTTGGTACATGTATTTGTTTCCTTATCTATTTGTTGGTGTGATGAATGGATGCCTATATTTGCTCCCTTATTTGTTTTTTGGTGTCATCAATGGTTGCCTGCATTTGTTCTCTTATCTCTTTGTTGGAGTGATCAATTTTTGCCTGTATTTGCTCACTTAGGTCATTCTTTAATTCCCAGATCATTTTGATTATGTACATTCTGAACTCCTCCTCCTGAAATTTCTTCTACTAAGATGTCAATGTATTCTATTGTTGTAGTATATTGGTTTTTGGGGAGCACTTTCCTCCCTTGTTTTTTCATGTTTTGTATGTGTCTTTCTCTTTTGCAATGCAAATCTGAGGTATTATAGCTTCTACTCTATAGTCCTGTAGTGTCCCTGTAGATTACGAACACCTCACATTTAAGAGGGGGATATCAATGTTTATAGCATTCAGTGGGTAGCCATAAGTCAATTAGCTTCCATTTTGACATTTAAAAGTTTTGTTGCTATAAACAGAAATGAAGAGTTTGGTTATCTTCTTCCAAATAGCTAGTAGGTCTGCATAATCTTTTATGGTTTCTAATGGTAGGTAGGGGACAGGGAATAGGCTGTGATGTTTATGAGGTAATATGTGAGAATATAGAGGTATTAAATTATAGGACTAGTGAAAGGGCAATCAAAAGAAATTGGCTGTTAGCAAGAGGAAAAACAGAGAGGCTCTCTGTTAACCTCTGCAACAAGATGGTGTCTGTTAGCACACCTAGTAGATATACGTCTGGTGCAACTGGGCGGATGGGGTCCTTGGTGACGGTTTACCAGGTCCTGGTTGTTTTCCCTAGATGCAAATGGTCATGTCCCTAGTTGATGGCAGCAGTAACATCAAGTCTGTAGTTTCCTTGATATTGGGCTTCCAGGTCCCAGTCGGTGTCCCAAGATGGAAGCTGCTCCAGGGAGGTGGCAGTAGAGGTACCTCAAGATGGTAGTGGAGGTGTTCCAAGATGATAGCAACCTCTTTCAGAGATGGGCTGGAAGGGGGGCTGTATGATGGCGTTGGCTAGCTTGTTCAGTGTTGCTTCAGTTTGGCGTGTGGTGCTGCATCGGGCAGCTGCCTTCTGGCCCTGTCTGATGTCCAATGGTGGAGATTACCATTTGGGGAGGGCTATGGTGGTGGCTGCAATGTCCCCAAATAGACGCTGTTTGTGTGGAGACACACATTAGTGATAGGGAACCGCAGAGCAATGTTCCTCTCTGCGGAAGTGTAGTATTCCTCTCCAGTGGAAGGGTGCATTTTTCATCTTGGGGACAGAGGGCACTGTGATGGGTCAGGCCTCTCTGGGGCCATGGGCCATGTGTTTGTTTATTGGTATGTGTTATTCCAGGATCTTCTAACTTTGAGGATCTGCATTATGAAAACAGCTGAGATCCACATTGATTTCCTCCTACACATAATGTGGTATTTTTCTCTGGCCTTTAAAATTCTATCCTCATTCTGTATGATAGGCATTTTCATTATAATGTGTTTTGGTGTGGGTCTGTTGTAATTTTGTACTTTTGGAGTCCTATAAGTCTCTTGTGTTTGATTTTTCCATTTTACTTTTTAACTATAATTGCACAATCTTTTCAATGAATTCTTTTTGTTTGTATCTCTGCATCTTCATCTATCCCAATAAATCTTAAATTTGGCCTTTTCATGTTATCCCTTAGTACTTGACAGTTCTTTTCATGATTTCTTAACATCTTCTGCCCATGGTCAGTTCTGTTTTCAGAGATTACCTATGTTGTCTTTATTGCCTCAGATTCTGTCTTCCAAGTGTTCTGTTCTGTTTGTGATGCTTTCTGTTGAATTTTTAATTTGGTTTATCATTTCCTTCATTTCTAGGATTTCTGCGTTTTTTCTTTTTTCCCCAGAATCTGTGCCTCTTTATTGAAGTGATCTTTCACTTTCTGTATTTTCTCTGATTTCATTTCTTATACTGTCCTTTACTTTACAGATCAGTTTAACTACATCCATTCTTATCTCCTTCTCTGACATTTCTTCTACTGTAGTGTCAGTGAGTTCTGTTATTGGCATATCTTGGTTTATTTGGGGCAATTTGTTCCCCTATTTTTCATGTTGTTTGTGTGTTACCCATCTAAAAGTATGAATCTGAGGCAGTAGATTTCCTAACCTGTGCACTTGTAGCATCCCTGAAGGTTTCTAGTACCTTACTGTTTAGGGGGACACAAATAATAACAAACACCAATGCTGACAATATACAGTATTAAACCAAATAATTCTGACTATGAAATCTACAATGTCAGTTATCACAATAAACAAATGATATGATCAGTTATTGCTTACAATAAAAACAGCGAGTTCCCAAAAGTTTTTATAATTTCAAATGGTGGACAAGGAGAGAACAGAAGTAGTATAAGATGTGAGGATTATGAGGGAGGAAGAGTGAAGGAAAAATAAAAAATTAAACAAAGAGTGAAAGAATAATGGAGATTGCCTGTCAGAAGAGGAAAAGAGAATCAAGAGAAAAAGGAGCAATATATATATATATATATATATATATATATATATATATATATATATATATAAATTTAAAAAATAGAATAAAAATCAAAACTAAAATATACTATTCAAATGTCCAAGTTCACAAAAATGAATCCATGTAATATAACTCGCTTCAAAAATGCTAGACATGAGAAAAGTAATGAATATGTATAAATGTCCATGTACCATGATGATCATAGAGAAAACAAATTAACAAAAAAGGTTTTGATGAAAAGTTAATGAATTTTTCTCTAGTAGTTCAAAAGATTCTCAGCTTCTCTTAGCAGTTTTAGGTCGGGTCATCTGGAGCATGTTGAGCCATCCTCTGGATTGCTCAAGTGAGAGAGGTAATCCAGTAGGCGGAGTCCTGGAGGCAGGGTTTAGGCTTAAGTGGGCTCCATGTTCTTTGCTAAACGCCAATTGGTCTGGAGATTTTAAATCAGCTCACCTTCAGCTCCTCGTACTTGCTGGTCCATGATGGAAGACTGTACCCCATGGATCTCCCTTTGGTTTCACTGGTGTGATGAGGGACCCAGTTTTATTACCTTATGTCGCCTTTGGACCCCACGTTTTCTAGTCTCGGGTTCAGTCCCCAAACTCCATCTCTCCTGGCCCTGTTCTTCGGAATTCCTGGCCAGATGCTTTCTCCCAAAAGGTCCTGCAAGCAATGGGATTGGAGGGGGAGAGGTAGAGCCTACTAGGTTTTCACAAACAGTTGTCCTTGGGTAAAATTCTCTCATTTGATTTTCTCCTGTTCACTTTAGCACACTCTATTTCATTCAGTATGTATTTATTGGGTCTGTATTTCATGTCACACTCAGGTTTGCCAGGAATTGGTCCTCATAGCTGCCAGCCCCCAGCAGCAGCTGCAAAATTGTTGCTTGTTTTGCCCTCTGCATGTCACCTGGAGAGATGACTGCTTCTTCCTCCCCACATGGATATTGTGCAACATGTCTGATTTGCCTGACAATGTCCTTGATCTCTAAATGCTCTATATTAATATATTAATACTGTAAATTGTCAGCATTGGTGGTGGTTATCATTTGTGTCCCCCTAAACAGTAAGATACTAGAAACCTTCAGGGATGCTACAAGTGCACAGGGTAGGAAATCCACTGCCTCAGATTCATACTTTTAGATGGGTAACACACAAACAACATGAAAAATAAGGGAACAAATTGCCTCTGAAAAATGCAGGTTTTAGGGCAGGAGTTGTGGCTCAGTGACAGAGCACTTGCCTAGCATGTGTGAGATACTGGGTTTGATCCTCAGCACCACATATAAATAAATAAATAATAAAGGTACATCAACAACTTAAAAAAATGCAGGTTCCTTTAATTCCCTTATCTCTGCACTGTGCTCACAGAGGGACTGCTCTGGGTGGTGCTTCTGGCCCAGCCATGGCAGTGGCTGTGCCCCTTGGAATTTTGTCTTTATTATATCCAACCTCCTGAGTCCCCCATCTGCTTTGACTATCCAGTTTTAAATTCCAGTAAATACCATCCACCCCTTTTTTGTTAATCCGTCTTGCCAAGAAGCTGCCTGTTTGCTTTCTTGATTTCACTCCAGGGAGCAGCCAAAAAAGTAACTTCCTCTATTTCGCCATCTTGAAAACACTCTTTGTTCTGCTTTTAAGAAAGAATCTTACCTGTTTTAGGAGGAAGGGGTGGGTCAAAGAAAGCTTAATGGCATAATATTCCTTCTTTCGTTGTTTTTAGGAAAAGGTGTACATAAAACCATATTCTTTGAGTCCTGCTCAGTTGTTATTTTCCTTTACCTGGATATTCTCTTTCCGTTATTTCAACTCTACCTCTGTTTCTTACTTGAGACCTCTCAGGCACGTCCTTTGGCCTGTATACATGCTTAAGTCTATCAGTTTTGAATACTCTTAGTGCCCAGCCCTCTAGAAATCCTCAATCAAGTGAGAATCTCATGTTGCTCCTTTGTGTTCAACGTTGAATTTTGCCCACAAAATCCTTTCCTCCATTCTCTTGTCATTCCCAGAATTGCCTGCTAAGGTGACCAGAAATTACCTGATGATAATTGTTTTTCCCTAGCTCCCTTGAGTTTTCTTCCACCTTTTGCTATAGTTTCTTTAACTGTGTGCATCTTTATAGGTAACAGCAGTTTACCTCTGCCCACTAATAATGGGTTTATGGTAAATACTGTCTAAAAGGTTCTTAATTAAATATCCTTCTTGTACTTTATTTTTATTAAGGAATCTGTGGAGAGCCAGAGATTAAAAACAACATGTTAGCTTTCCAGAAACTTATTCACATTTATTCTTTTACAAAGTGATTCTCCTGGGACATTTATAATTTTTAAGCACTTAAATTTCTCTCTTGTTTTTCAGTGTGTAATTTTAAAATATAGATAGCAACTTTGGAATTAAAAGAAATAGGTTTGACTTGAAGTTAGGTATTTTGCTCATGTAATAAGCTAAATAGTATGCAAATATTCAAAGTGCTATCAGTGTTTCTCAAATACCTATAATTGTAATAACTTCTAGGGGATACATTGGACTCATTATATTTTTAAAAGGAGGATCTAATATAGGACTGTTCTCATTTTCATTTTTAAATTTTATTTTAATTGAAATGCAGTAGTTCCATGTATTGAAGAGATACATTGTGATGTTTCAATAAAAGTATACAGTGAATAAATAGAGTAACCAGCATATTTGTCACCTTCAACACTTATTATATATTTGTGTTGGGAATATTGAGAATTTTTTTCTACTTAACTGTTACAAAATTCAATTATTTATCATCAACCATAGTCGTTCTCCTGTACTACATAACATTAGAAGTTTAGTGTAGGACTTCTGGACATCCTACATCTTTCTCAGAGAATTTTGGTTGACTTTGGAAAATTTTATTACTGCTTAGACCTCTCTGGCCTCTAAATTTGCCAATAAACTGTTACATTATCAAAAACTTATCAGAATGTTTTCAGACTTAAATAGTCACAATGTAACAATTAAGCATAGCCTTCTATATATTAGGAACAGTACTCTAGCTTTATGATTTCCCCTTTTATCTTATAAATTAGAACAGAGAGGCCTTCTGGTTCAATGATTTAACCAAGGTCACATTGTTATCAGACTTCTAGGCCAGAGGCTGGATTTTGAGAGTTCCAGCAAATCAGGTCTGGGCATTTACCCTGAAACCAAATGGAAATAGTAATCGTTAAAAAAAACAGGAAAGGAATTTTAATCAATATGGCCATATTGGAAGGGCAGAATGAGAGTGTGTCTCACCCCTGGGGTAATAACATCTGCTTGAGGCTTAATTAGAAGAACTGGTACAGTGGGTCAGAAGTATTTCTAACTAAGCAGTCTTGGTCAAACTTTAGCCTAGCTGATAATTATTTCAGTTCTGGTTCTGTGAAGTTACTGTGGAGAAGCCCCTATCATTTGAGGTGGCAATTTCCATTTATCATACAGGGTGTTTATCTGTCAGACCTCTGGTCCTGGAAGGAGCAATTCAGTTCCCATAAGAGGATTGCTCTGGCTTATGGGAGCAGTCTCATCATGAGGTTATCCTGGAAGGTTTAGGGCAATGACAGGACTTCTAGGCACCACTGAAAGGGTCTGGAGCAGGGGTCTGTAAAATTGGCATTGATTGTTCCAGCAGCTATTGAAAATACCTTATTTACTCTTATCTTGATGTTTTTGGTCTTGAAGGGGAAAGATAGTTTAGGTAAATTGTTAAACCGTATGTTACCACTATTTAGGTAAACTCCTTAAATGATTCCCAAACCCTTGTGCAGAGCTGATTGGGGATCTTCAAACAATTACAGAATGAAGGCAGAGATGCCTATGTTTATCTTGCTTTTAGTCATTGGCTATCTGCAGGTCCAAGTGAAAACTTAGTGCTTTTAGTGAAACAGCTTTTAATTCTCGTTAGATAATATAACTAATGAATGTAGATGCTTAAAAAGGTGAAACGAAAGAAGAGAAACATTTTTACGTTTGACAGAGGTCTTATAATTAAGGCCTGGAAGAAGGTTTTTCTTTGGGAAACAATATATCTAGTTTTACATACTTTTTCCTTATAAAAGCAAATTTATCTTGTGGAATTTTTAGTTCATACTTTTTACCAAATACAAAATGTTATATATTCTACCACTTTTACCTCCAAGTGCTTTTGTCTTGCTTTGAAAAGAACATATAAAAAGGATGAAGTCACCACTATTGAGATCTGTGGGGCAGACTAGTGTGGGTGTGGAGCTGCTCAACACACAGTGGGAGGATTGTTGTGTTGATGTGAAAAGAAAAAAATGCTTCCCACTGAAACTGAAGGAGGAGATTGGGTAGGCTTATGGTGATTTCCTGCAGTAGAATTCTGCCACATACTTGAGGTGTGATCCAAATGTCTATACCCAATTCATGGGAGAGGTTGCTAAAAAGGAAAATACAAAGCAAATTGGTTAGGGGATACCTCTCCCACCACCTCCTCTTCCCCTTACATATTTCACTGATACTTAAATTACAAGGCTTTAATTATCAGTCTTGCTATACACTGGATTTTTTTTTGAAGGACTTTAAGAATTTCATAGAACCTACCTTCTTCAGACATACAGCTCTCTAGAGATAGAGCAAGGTGATAGCAATGAAAGGGACATCTGTTACTTCTTTCCATCTCTCAGCAAATGTTTAAAAGTAATTGACATTGTAGACTGCTTATAATGTAGTAAGGATGTGTAAGTAGGGAGATGTGATCAGTCTTCCATTAGTTTCTAAATTCATTAATTTAGTAATAAATGCTTATCAGGAAGTAGTCAGTGGATATAGAGTTGAACTAAGCAAATGTGGTTCCCTAAAAGAGTTTACTGCCTAATTAGAGATAAAAAAGTAAACAATGCAATTACAAAACAATGTTTAATTATAGATTGTCCCAAATATTCTAAGGAAAAGTGAACTGTTTATGTAAGACAGCCATGAAAATAGATTTATTGGGAGTAGAGGGCAGTGATTAAAATCTCTTGGGAAACATAGGATTTAGTTAGGTCTAAAAGGGTAATTAGGAATTGTCTACTTAAAGAGCAAACCAAAGGAGCAATATTTGAAGGAAACATAAGGAGCTTAATTAAAAAAACTGAAGTCAGAGTTCTGTGATTGGTGGGAGACTCAGAAGCAGTGGTGTAGGCTTGCTGATTTGACTACTGTTACTGTTAGTATCACTATTTTCATTTTCTCTTCAGAGCAAAATGAATGTTAAAGCATTTTAGCTGGAGATGACATGATCTAATTTGTCTTTTCAAAAAGTTTATGCTGGCTGCTGCTTCCTTCCAAAGAGGAAGATATGAAGTACTTAATGTTCTTATGCATCACATTACTCCTAAACACATAAGCATGTTCAACCCAATTTTCATCCATGAAATGGAAGCTTCTAAGGAATGCTGATCTCTACCCTGAATAAATAGTGACTGAGGAGGACTTTTTGTGTGTGTGTGTGTGTATTTTCCTTATCCACTGCTTCCTGTTTCCTGGATCGTATAATTTAATTATTGTTTTGTTTAACCACAAATGACAAACCAGTGTATAACTTAAAACCATTTGTTTGCCTGGGTGTAAAGCATGCTCTGGTTTTTTTGAAGCTCTTGTATGGTACCAAATTCATTTTTCTGAATGCACTTCACTTTGTGTCCTTTGTATATATCTGTGCCTTTGTTATTGAGATCACTAAATTCAATGTATAAAGTTAGTCAAACATCGTGGACCTCTCTATGTTCAGTGTAGGATATTAGTCAAACAAAGCATCAAAAATAGCAAATAGACTAAGATGAAAAATGAATGCAATAGCAAATTAAACCAAAGCCTCTTAAACTCATTCAAATAGTTATTTTATGCTTATTTTGATAGCCATGAAAGCATATTTTAATAAAAAAATATATGGTCTATTTTTTTTAATACTGAACACAGTTAATAATAGTGAAATGACCTCGTAAAGCTTTTTCTTAAAGTCCTCGAATTCTGAATGGCATTAAGAGCAATTCACTTTGAAGATGTGGGAGTTGTTTTTGTATGGAAGTAAGCCTAGAAACCAGTTGAGGACCATCTCATTAAATCCCCTTGGTTAGCCCGATTTTTGATGAGTTCTCCAGAGTGAAAAGAAAGTCTGAACTTATTGAACTATATGGTTACTCAAAATGGTGTTCATTACATTCATACTGTATATAATAAAATTTGCTTATAATTGCTTGTCATTGTTTTAAAACATTATCAATGTGGGAACTAGGGTAATCTTTAGATGCCACTTGCTCTGTTTTTTTTTCTATGTATTTAATATATTTTTACCTTTTTGAGTATCTAGTGTATTCTTTAGATACAAGAACCTGAAGAAGATTACTCTTCCTAGAAAAATCAAATTGTTAATTTGTAAAGAGTCTTGTGTCTCTGTGTCCCCCTAAGAATTGTCATTGCTTACAAATCCTAGATAAACATTATGCTAAGTTAAAAAAAAAAAAGCAAAACAGAACTGTAAGCATTAGTATTGGGCATATATTTGTGAAGTCAGATTTTGTTGGTTTAGATATGAAGTGTCCTCTAAAAGCTTATGGGTGAGACAATGCAAGAAAGTTCAGAACTGAAATAATTGGGTCATGGGAGCTTTAAACTAATTGCATTAATTCAATGATAGGAATTAACTAGTTGGTAACTGTAGCTGGTAGGGTGTAGTTGGAGAAGGTAGGTTACTGTGAGTGTACCTTTAGGATATATATTTTTTCCCTGGTGAGCAAGGCCTCTCTCCCTCTGCTTCATGGTATGATGTTTTGAGCTATGTTCCATCTGCCATGATTTTCTGCCTCACTTGGATCCATAGCAATGGAGCTGGCTGTTTGTGGACTGTGCCTCTGAAATGGTAAGCCCCAAATAGACTTTTCTTTCTCTAAAATTGTTCTTGTCAGATATTTTGGTCACAGTCACAAAAATGCTGACTAAAACAGATCTTATCTTCTAATTCAGGAATTTGATTTCATATATATGGTAAATATATCTTGTAGGAAAATTTATATAGAATTTTGAAAAAAAATTGCTCTTTTGCTCTTTTTGCTTGGCTGGAGAGCTCAGTTATAGAGTACTAGCTTTTACCATGGATAAGGTCCTAGGTTCTATTCCCAGTATGGCAAAGGAAATACATAAAGGAAAGAGCTCATTTGACATATAGGTTGTAATTATCAGCCATACAACAGTTGATTTCAATGAATATACGCATACTAACTTATATTTTTAAAATTGCCATGTAGTTCTAGGCTTACTGTGATTTTATTTCATTGCTTTCTATTTCACTCGGTTCAATAGAGTACATGATGTTTTAAAACATTTTATACTAATGTTTCCCATAACAAATTGAGTTAGGAGATGCATTTCAACTATTTGTATGCAGAATTATTCTATTTTACAGTGCCCAAAGTAGATTATTCTGGTGTCTAGTGGATTGAGCTAAATAATGTTTCCAGTGTTTTGGTACTTATAGGAAAATTTAACCAAATACACATCTTGAGCTTCTGATGAAAATAAATTATCATTTGGTTACCTGAAAACCTGTTTCCAAAGTCTATAAATAAAACTTGTCCATCTGTTTGGGGTGAAAATCTCTCTCTCTCTCTCTGATCCATAGACAGTATATATTTGCATTGACTACTTAGTGTATGTGAGTCAAGATTGGCCAGTCATTTAAGTTCTTAAACAATCTTGGGAGGATAAGGCAGAAGATTTCCAAGTTGGATGCCAGCTTCAGTAACTTAGTGAGACCCTGTCTCAAAATAAAAAGGACTGGGGATGTAGCTTAGTAGTAAGGCACCTGTGGGTTCAATCTTCAGTATGTTTAAAATTTTAATTTGTTATATATGACAACAGAATGCATTATAATTCATACTACACATATAGAGCAAAATTTTTTCATATCTCTGGTTGTACACAAAGTAGTCACATCCTTCGTGTGTTCATACATGTACTTAGGGTAATGATGATCATCTTATTTCACCATCTCTCCTACCCCTATGCCCCTCCCTCCCCTTTTTCCCTTTACCCTATCTAGAGTTCATTTAATCCCCCCCACCCCCTGTCCCACAGCATATTACAAATTAGCATCCTTAAATCAGAGAACTCATTTGGCATTTGTTTTTTGGGGGGGATTGACTAATTTGACTTAACATTATATTTTTCATCTCCATCCATTTACCTGCAAATGCCATGATTTTATTCTCTTTTAATGCTGAATAATATTCCATTATGTATATATACCACATTTTTGTTATTCCTTCATCTACTGAAGGGCATCTAGGTTGGTTTCATAGTTTAACTATTTACATGTGCTGCTGTGTCCTTTTAGTATGCTGTTTTTAAGTCCTTTGTGTATAGACCGAGAAGTAGGATAGCTGGTCAAATGGTGGTTCTATTTCCAGTTTTCCAAGGATTCTCCATACTGCTTTCCATATTGGCTGCACCAAATTGCAGTTCCACCAGCAATTTATGAGTGTGCCTTTCCCCCTACATCCTCACCAACACTTATTGTTGTTTGTATTCTTAATAGCAGCCATTTTGACTGGTGCTGCATTTTGTCAAATGCTTTTTCTGCATCTATTGAGATGTTCACTTGGTTCTTATCTTTAAGACTATTGAAGTGGTGAATTACATTTATTGATTTCCGTATGTTGAACCAACCTTGCATCCCTGGAATGAACCCTACACGATTGTGGCGTACTATACTTTTGATATGTTTTTGTATTCGATTTGCCAAAATTTTATTGAATTTTTCATCTATGTTCATTAGAGATATTTGTCTGAAGTCTTTTTTTTTTTTTTTTTGTCTTTGCCCGGTTTTGGAATCAGGGTGATATTTGCCTTATAGAATGAGTTTGCAAGTGCTCCCTCTTTTACTATTTCCTGAAATTAGTTGAAGAGTATTGGTATTAGTTCTCCTTTAAAGTTCAGCTGTGTATCCTTCTGGTCCTAGGCTTTTCTTGGTTGGTAGGCTTCCGGTGGCGTCTTCTATTTCATTGGTTGAATTTGAGATGTTTAATTTGTGTATATCATCCTGATTCAATTTGGGCAAATTATATGACTCTAGAAATTTGTTGATCCCTTGACATTTTCTATTTTATTGGAGTACAAGTTTTCAAAATAATTTTTAATTATCTTCTGTATTTCTATAGTGTCTATATTTCCTTTTCCATCATGCATGTTAGTAATTTGAGTTTTCTCTCTCCTTCTCTTCATTAGCATTGCTAAGGGTCTGTCAATTTTATTTTTTCAAAGAACCAACTTTTTGTTAATTTTTAAAATTGTGTCTTTTGCTTCAATTTCATTGATTTCAGCTCTGATTTTAAGTATTTTCTGTATTCTGCTTTGGGTGTTGATTTTTTGTTCTTTTTCTAGGGCTTTGAGATATAATGTTAAGTCATTTATTTGTAGACTTTTTCTTCTTTTAAGGAATGAACTCCAGGCAATGAACTTTCGTCTTAAAACTGCCTTCATAGTGTTCCAGAGATTTTGATATTTTGATATGTTGTTTTTATCTGTGTTTTCATTCTCCTCTGAAAAATTCTTTTGATCTCTTCCTTGATGTCTTCTGCAACCCATTGTTCATTCAGTAGCCTATTATTTAGTCTCCATGTGTTGGAGTAGCTTTTATTTCTTATTTTACATTGATTTCTAATTTCATTCCATTATGATCTGATAGATTTCAGGGTAGTATATCTTTTTTTTATATTTGCTAATAGTTGCTGTGTGGCATATTTTATAGTGTATTTTAGAGAAGGATTCATGTGTTGCTTCGAAAAAAGTATATTTGCTCATTGAAGGATGAAATATTCTATATATGTCAGTTAAGTCTAAGTTATTGATTATATTATTTCAAGGATTTCTGACTTTTTTTTCAGAGTCTCTCTTTCTTGAAGTAATCTTTTGCAGCCTGTATTTGTTGTCTCATCCCTTTGTTGGAGTGATCAATTTTTCCCTGTATTTGTTCATTTAAGTCATTATTCTATAGTTCCTTTGTTCAGCTTTTGTTTGGAAGATCTATCCAGTGGTAAAAGAGGTGTGTTAAAGTCACCCAAAATTATTGCATTGTGTTCTGTTTGACTCTTGAACTTGAGAAGAGTTAATTTGATGAATGTAGATGCTCCATTATTTGGGGCATATATATTTATAATTGTTATGTCTTGTTGGTATATGGTTTTCTTGGGCAGTATATAGTGTTTTTCTTTATCCCTTTGAATTAACTTTAGCTTGAAGTTTATGATATGAGGATGGAAACCTCTGATTGCTTCTGCAGTCCATGTGAGTGGTATAGTTTATCCCAACCTTTCACTTTTAGTCCGTGGACGTCTTTTCCTATGAGATGAATCTCTTGGAAGCAGCATATTGTTGAATCTTTTTTTTTTTTTAAATCCAATCTGCTAGTCTGTGTCTTTTGATTGGTGAGTTAATGCCATTAACATTCAGGGTTATTATTGAGACATTGTATTCCCAGGTATTTTTGTTTATTTTTGGTATTCAACTTGACTTGGTTTCTCCTCTGATTAGTTTTTCCTTTAGTGTAATCCCTCCCTCTGCTGATTTTCATCATTGTTTTTTATTTCCTCTTTGTGGAATATTTTTCCAATGATGTTCTTTAGTGTAGGCTTTCTAGTTGTAAATTCTTTTAACTTTTGTTTATCATGGAAGGTTTTTATTTCATCATCAAACCTAAAGCTTAATTTTGCTGGATACAAGATTCTAGTTAGCAACCATTTTCTTTCAGAGTTTTTATGTGTTGTTCCACTATCTCCTGGCTTTGAGGATCTGGGTGGAAAAAATCTGCTAAGATAAGAATTGGTCTTCCCTATACATGATCTGATTCCTCTCTCTTGTGGCTTTTAAGATTCTATCCTTGTTCTGTGTGCTAGGCTTTTTCATTATAATGTGCCTTGGTCTAGATCTGTTATAATTTTGTACATTTGGTGTCCTCTAAGCCTCTTGTATTTGGCTTTCCAATTCATTCTTCACATTTAGGAAATTTTCTGATATTATCGCATTCCTTTGGTTTGAAACTATGCCTTCCTCTATCCCAATAACTCTTAGATTTGGTCTTTTGATGCTTTCCCATAATTCTTGGATGTTCTGTTCATGGTTTCTTACTATTTTCACTGTGTGGTCAACTTTAATTTCCAGATAGTATACTTTGCCTTCATTATCTGACATTTTTTCTTTCACGTGATCTAGTCTGTTGGTTATGCTTTCCATTAAGTTTTTATTTGGTTTATTGTTTCCTGCATTTCAAGGATTTATGACTTTTTTTTCAGAGTCTGTCTTTCTTGAAGTAATCTTTTGTAACCTGTATTTGTTCTCTTATCCCTTTGTTGGAGTGATCAATTTTTTCCTGTATTTGTTAACTTAGGTCATTCTTTAACTCGCAGATTATTTTAATTATGAACCTTCTGAATTCCTCCTGACATTTCATCAACTTCACTGGGTTCTGTTATTGTGATATCCTGGTTTGTTTAGGGCACTTTCCTCCTTTGATTTTTCATGTTGTCTATGTGTCTTCCTTTCTTGCAGTTTCTTGCCGCAGTCCGGCTGCAGCAAATTAACCAGGGGGTGACAAACAACTTGTGTACATTGATGCAGTAGAAGTAGGAGCCATTTATTGTAGGACAGGAGGGGTATTTATACATTACACACAGCTTATCTTAATTAACATAAACTAGATACAGCAGTCAACCAATAAGGAATCTCCACACTTAATGGCTTGCTGGCGTTACTTCACAAACCACTCCCTCTGGCAAAATGCCAGGCGCTATCCTGACTTATTTACAGACCCTAACAGTTTCTACCCTATATTCTTGCAGATTGTCTGTACCTCACCTTGATGTTGGGCTTCCAGACTCTGCTGGTGTCCCTCAATATATGCTACCATAACTAAAGGTGGTGGTGGCAATAGCTGAGGTAACTCCTGATAATAGTGGAGGTGCCCCAAGATGGAAGCTATGTCTTACAGAAATGGGGCTGAATGGGTGGGCCTTACACTGTCTTTGGGATACCTGCTCTGACATGCAGCTTCTTCTAGGCCCTGTCATTATCAAAAAAGTAGGGGCTACTGTGTGGGGAAGGCCATGGTGATGTCTGCAGTGTCCCAAGAAGGAAGTGGGTTAGGTTTGGGCTCCCAGGTAGAGGGGGGATACCGAACTCATACCTACCCTGGGCCTGGGTCCTCTTATGTCAGTGTGTGCGGATCTGGGTTGGGCCTGAGCTCCGGCGCAGGTCTCCTGGTTGGAAGAGGCGGTCCTGTGCTGGAACCTGATCTCTGTCGGTGGCAGGATGGACCTGGGCCTACTGTGGGCCTGGGTTCTGCACAGGTTGCTGTGGGTGACTATTTTTTTTCTTTTAAAAAAAAGAAGGAAAAAAAAAACCCTTCCCCCTAAAACCCCCCAAACCCCATACCTTCCACAGTCTGTATTTCTGTTAATGATGTTTTATTGCCATCATGGTTCAATCTGTCTTCCTTCTGTCTCAGTTTTTTCCTGTCTTTGCTCATAGTATTTTTCTTGATTGTGTGCTTTCCCTACTTGTGTAATTTAAATTTTAATGCTTAGTCTGTTATTACTGTTCCCATGATTTTCTCTTCATTTTTATAATTCTTGGATCTCCAAAAGTACTCAACAATAATGCTGTCATCCTGCATATCCTGCTTTTTTGTTACTTATAACTATATCTTTCACCACCTGTTATCACTGATCCTTTGCACTGTTGTGTGTATGTATATGGTAGGAATCAGATAAATAGTTGTGGTTAATGATGATAGGATGATGTACAAGTGAGCTTCTGGAATACCTCTCCACCTGGATATCTGCCAAATATGTTTCTGTAAATAAAGAGGTAGCTGCTGGGTGTCCATCAATCATGTGAACAGTTGAAAAAAGCTTGAAACATAATATATTCCCAAGAAGTTCTGATTGATTTCCTAATAAGAAGCAAGGACTATGTTCCAAAGAGGAGGGAAGGGAAGGGCACCCTGCAAATATTGCAGTGATTAGATGAACTGGAGTCAGCAACAGTGATGAAATTGATGGTGAGTAGCCTTTCTAAAAGGAAAAGAGAAAAGACAACAGTGGAGAAAAGATATCTGTGGAGGGGCTTAGCAACTGTGGTGAAGAAGTGCATCCATAAGCAACATTTAAAAATTCTTCAGAATTTGTAATAAGATTATTCTATATCAAGATCAAATCTACATTTCTGTATCATCTAGAAAAGTCTTGCTTTAAAAATATTCCGAGGTATACATACGTTCACATACTTCTGAAACAGTCATATCTTTGTGTTTTGGCTATTTTATTAAAAATTTGGTCAATCCATGATGTTTTAAAAATAGTTTGAACCTCTATAGGCTAAATAATTTCAATTTAATTGGTTATCACTATATTTCTTACAGTGGAAAGTTGTATCAAATAGAAATTTTCAATATAAATATACTAAGTATATTTTTCATTCAAGAGGGAAAATACAGTAATGAAAAATAGCTTGTGTACTATGTAGGATTAGAAGAAATATTATGACAGTATTCAAGTTGATTCTAGTTAGTTAATTTCAAGTTAGTGACATTTTGCCTACAGTGTAACTGATTTGTTATGCATACTTTAGAGTACATAGAAACAGTCTGAAATTAACTTCCGTATACATCTGGCTGTATCCATATTACTTAGAAAAAACTAAATTTTATACATGGAAATTAGATTTGATATAAACTTGGTGAAAGTTTGAAGGAAGTTTAGAGTAATAAATTCTTTGATCACTGGTATGTACCATGCTTGTAGGTGAAATAAAGATATAAATACTTAATTTTAGATGATAGAGGAAGTTAGTAGTTTTGGTTTTGTTAAAATTAAGTTGTCATGGATTACTGGATGGGAACACACTCCTCAGTAAATTTATCTACTAAAATAAGATAGGACTTTTAGATTAATATACGTTCAAATGATCTAACTACTTCTTGCTTCAAAGTGTGATTCATTGGACTTGTAACATCAGCATTAAGTGGAAGCTTATCAGAAATATTGATTTTTAGACACCATCCGTATCTAAGAGAATCAAAATCTTTATTTTTAATGAGATTTCCAGGAATTCCGATGCACACTAAAATTTGAGAAACACAGATGTGAATATTTTTATTTTCTCACTGTAATATAAACTGCTTGAGAACAGAAACTTCTCATTTGTATGGACTCAAGGTGCAATCTAGCCCTCAATAAATATTTGTCAAATAAGTGAGACCTTATATTAATCCATGACTGACTAGTATAATTTTCATGACTTATTTTTAGTTAAGATGTATAGGATTTATTTTGTCTTGTGAATTATTAGCTTGCAAATGTTGTATGCATTACTATTAAACATAAACAGATCATATTACTGTATATATCTTTATAATATATCAACCTTTGTCATTTCAGTTAAGTAATATCTACAAATTGTGTTTGCCAAACACGATTTATGAATTGAGGCATTTCATTTCCCATTTACTTACAACACTGTCTATTAGTTACAGTATTATATTCTGTAGTAAAAACTCAGCAGTTTGAGCAGATTTGTATTTGGTAAATTTACATTTTGTTTAGTCAATATCCAGCTTTGGATATAAAATCTGTATAAACAAGTGGGACTTTTCAATTCTTTATAGTAGGTGCTCAACTTTGTTAGGATTAGGGCTTACTATTTTCCATTCCACACTCTTTGTAGCTTTATATTATAACAATAGTTAGCCTTTGAATTTTAACAGAGAAGAAAATTTCACAAAGGAAGACTGTTCTTAAGGGAACATTTATGCAATGATTTTAATTGCCTAGCGGATAGTATTTCGAAAGCATTTGACTCTTCTCCAAGATCAAATCTTAATACTTAGTCCTCTTATTAGATACTTTCTAGGACCCAGAAAAATTGTCAGACTTGGGGGATTTTGTGAACCAGCAATTAAGGTTATTAGTACTCAATTGATATCTTCCAGATTGTTTTCCTGAGTTGACTTTTGTACCTATAAAAGTATCACACTCATCTGAGTAATGGTATCGCGCCTTCCACAATAAGGTAAATGTTCCTAGAGTAACAGTGGTGGCCAGTGTACTTTAAATGTGTGGACTGTGGGGATCCAGCAGACCAGAGTCTGAGTACTTGCCTTATTTTGGCTGTGTTACCCTGGATAGGTTGTTTAAACTTCTGTGCCTTAACGTCTTTACCTATAGCAAGAAGACAATGATAATATATGCCTGTGTGTATACATGCTGTGTAATTTTAATGCACAATTTTTTTTAAAGCATTAGCACAGATTCCAGGAGATGATAGGGTATTAAATGTAGAAAGGTGATGGATATTTTATCATGTGTTGAAATTTCATCAAAAGTTGATGGCAGTTAAAAATAAGTGGAAAATAACAGCAAACATTTAATATATTACATTGTGCACAATGGTTATCAATCAAGGAGACTGAACAGGCAGCATACACAGGAGACTTTATACTTTCTAGAGCAGTGTTTAGGGGGAAAGGCAATGAATTCAGGAACAGAGGAAATGCTCAGTTGCTTTATGCAGCAATGCAAAGGGATCTATGCATAGCAATGCAAAAGGCTGCTATGTTATACTTCAATCTTTGTGCTGTGTAGCTTTAAAGCCATGTAATTAGAGAAGTACTAATCCTTCCTCTGATGTGATAAGGGCTTGGGATACAGCAGTAGTGTGACATGGCAAATCCTTGGTTATAATGCTTTTCTGCCTATCTGGTACATAGGTTTGGGAGTATATCAAGACTTCTGTTGATATGACCAGTCTGAGTACTCTGGTGGCAGTTCATCAGTCATTCATAGTTGAGTGTCCTATAGATAGTGCAACAGTAGACCAGTAACCCGATGGATTTATCACCTCAAAACTCTATTAAGATTGAACACCATAAAGCTGTAACTTTGTTCCAGAAACTTCAAAAGTTATTGCTTACCTCTCACATATTAATTTAGCAAACTATTAATTCTGTGTTGTTTTCATTTTACTGATGAGTAAAATGAACTGCAGGGCTTAAGTACTTTATTAAAACTCACATAGCAAGAATATTCCAGAATGATTCAAATCCAGGGAGCTTAATGTGAGTCCATATTTTTCACTATAAAAGAAGATTGTAAAAACTGATTCAAATTAAGAATATAGTCAATTCCCAATGTTAGGTGCTCACCACCAACAAAAGACTTTTAATTGTAGGTATGTCTATAGAGTGGAGGGAAAAAATGCATCCCTCTACAGCTCTCTTGTATCCACATTAGTCCTATTATTTGAATAGGAGGGAGTTGAGAAATGGGCAGATTAAAAATGACCCAATCATTATGTTCTCAAAAGAGGATTATCTTTTAGAAACTCGTTTTTGAACCTCTGACATACGGGACTAAACCAAAACCTTTTAGTTTTAGTTAAGTCATAAATCTTCTTGAAATAAAACTTTCTTTTTAAAACCCACTTTCTTCCTAATAACCATGCCTTAAAAAGTATTTTGAATATGCAGATGTTTGTATTTTAATTGTGAATCTTTGCTGAATTCTTATTTGTAATACTGAAAGCAAAGTATTTAATACTTTTGGTGTCCTTTAATTTTACTGAACACATTGGAAAATCATTTTAAATGTTATTAAGATGTTCTTTGAACCAAAATATTTACATAACAAGAAGTTCATGTAGCCAGCAGATTGTTCCATTTGTTGTGTTTGAATGTGGAAACATTTGGAATGATAGCATAAGATGATGCCATAGACCTTTTCTCATAAACAACCTAAAAGTGTTGTCTAATATGGGTTATTAAATGTGTCAAAGATTCCTTTGCTATATTTAGGTAAAATGTAAGTTTCTCTGCTCAAGCATGGGAAATACTATTTTCTGGTATGGAGGAAAATAGTTTTACTAAGTAAAAATTCCACTTAACTGGAAACCATTGTTAAAAGACTGTTTCAAGAAGCAAAGTATTTGAAGTTTCATGTGTTTTTATGAACAGAAAAAAAAACCCTAATATGTATAAATACCTTTTATAAAAATTTGTGCACATTATTTAGTCTATGAACATTAGTTGGTGAATGATATTTTAAAATAGTTTTTAAATTATCAAATCTGCATGAATATATTCTAATCAAAATAATATTATGCTGCTGGCAAGTATGCTTTGCATATATCTGTGCCCTGTGTTCTGAGAATGTGATCTTGTTAAACATTAATTAAATTGAAGAAATATATTATAGCTTTAATAAGGAAATACATACTGAAATCAGTGGGTTAAAATTGTCATAGGCAAGAATGATACCTGTTGTCAAAACAGAGGAAGAATATCTTAGGGTTTGATATTTGTGTCGCAGAGATGAGTTGGGTGGTTTGGATTTTGAATAGGTTATAAATAAATTATGGAGCTAATAGTGACAAATTCCCTTTTGATATAATCTAATAGATGCTATACATAAGTAATGTATACTGTTATGGCTTAGATATGACATGACTGCCAAAAGCTCAGCTGTGAGACAATGCAAGAATTTTCAGAGGACATGAATAGATTATGAGAACTGTAAGCTAATCAGTGGATTAATCTACTTATCTGGATTAACTGGGTTTTAACTGTAGGTGGGTATGAAAACATAGGTGACTGGAGAGGTGCTTTGGGGGTTTATATTTTATTCCTGATGAGTGGACTCTCTCTCTCCTTCCTGTTGGCGTGTTCTGAACTGCTTTCCTCCTCCATACCTTCCCACCATGACATTCTGCTTCATCTTGGGCCCAGAGAGGTGTGGTGTCAGCTGTCTATTGAAACTGTGAGCCAATATAATTTTTTGCTCGTGTGTGTGTGTGTGTGTGTACACATACACAGAGATACAGATATGTATATGTGTGTATATATGTAGGTATATATGTAGACATATATATCTTTATATATAATTGCATGCTCTAATTCAAAAAATGAAACAGAAGCTTTGGTTTAGGAATACTAATGTTAACATACTCTTAATACTAATGAATACTTGCCTTGTTCAAGAATGTGCCACATAAAAGTAAAATAAGTTTTTGAAATATTTAAAAATGTCACAGTGAAATCCAGGTAAATAATGATAGAGTAAAGGTAATTTACAAAATTCTCCTTTCTCTAGAGCTTTCAAAAGAGCGAAAGTAGTAAGGAAAGCAAATAAATGTACTAACAGCAAATGAACAAAGCAAAGGGGCCCACCTTCACACATAGATTGTAAAATGTAGTAGTCAAGAAAGAAAATGAACTGATGAGGTTCATGATGTTTTCTCTGCCCTGATTGTGGGTCCCCGAGACCTCCTATGGGGATAAAAGGTGATTTATGGGGCAAAAGGTAATTTGTTAAATCTAGTTAAATCTTGTTAAATCTTATGTTGTTAACATATCTGCAGATGGAGATACTGAAATGAAAAAGGCACAAAAATTCCTCATGAGTTGAAAAATCCCTCCATTTTCTGTGTCATCTATTAGGGACAGGAACTACTTTCAATGTCTACCTTTTTTTTAAAAAAAAATTCCAACACATAGAAAATAATCAGGAAACTATATAATTCATACTAAAAATAATAGCACACACAAATCAGATGAAATAAATATGGAAAAAACCTCAAGCCTTGCCCTATCCCTAAAATATTCTCAGACCTGTTTATAGAACTAAGTAAGAATCTGAATTCAAAAAGGTGAAAAACTCCAAAACAACATTCCAAGAGGCTAATTGTCTACCATTTTTTATTGAATAAGAGAACAAAATTAAGACTAGAGAAATATTATTAAATATTTGTCCTTTAGAAATAGCAATACAGTGCAGCCAAAATCATATTTCTATAATATGGCAAGAAATTGAGATAATTGTAGAATATTCTAAGACAAAATAAAAAAAATGTGAATGATAATGACATTTACTATATGGATAGATCTTATATATCAAGTAGAAAACCCAAGAATTTTTTTTGGAAGCTAGAAGAAAAATTTCTTGAAATGACAAACTAATTCTGTATAACAAAGAGGAAGTATTGTCAGGAAAAAATGAGAAACCATAATTGTCAATCAGACTTATTCTGTTTATGGTTTAAATTTCTTTCATAAAGAATTCTTCAGGAATATACTTAGGTACACAAACCAGAAACAAAAATTCCAAGTAGAAGTACGGACTGACTAGTCTCTTACATCTCCAGAGTTTCTTCCAAATATAATGAAGCTTTGTCTACAAACTTCAAATGAAAGTGGAATCCAAGACTATTGCCACAGGACAAATCGTCCTTTAGTTACAAAGACAAAAGGAAAGAGAATTTCAAGGACTTCTTTGAAAAACTGCTCCACATTGAAATCTACCCAATAAAATGATGAATGGAGCATAGATGAGTAACAAATGTATAAGCAGCAGCAGGGAGTCGGGCAGTGTTGAAAGACATTGACCAGTGACTACAAATCTGTGAGGCGAAGAAAGGGTGAAGCAAACTTTTATTCTTAAGATCCAGCTATTCTTAGAGTATGAAAGCACAATAACTCGGGAGCATGAAGTGGAGGCCTTTGTTGTATACATATTTTAAAAAACCCACAAACACTTGGAGATGAAGTTTACTCAATAAAGAAATTGATTAAAGTTAGTTGACTTAAATATAGAGAAATGTTTAAAAGTCAATTTCTTTGTAGTTATGTCTAAAGCATTTTTATTATGGTTACAGAGTAGAATATGAATCTAAAAAATCTTGTCAGGATAAAATCATGAGCAGAGGTAGGCTATTTGGGCAGAAGTTATGATGGGCTATCTCTTCTTTCATGAATGGATATAAGTTAATAGAGACATAAAAATGAATTGGATTGTCTTCATAAGTCCAGTGTCTTTATCATGTTAATGTTTTTTCTTAATTGTTAGAAACTAACATCTCTGGATATGGAGAATTATTTGAAGTTTAGTAATACTTTGTTTTACTGCATTTGGTTTACTTTTATTTAAATTAGATAATTAAAAGTGACACACTTAGTACAATCCCATTTTAATGAAAGGTATTTATATTTTTGATGCGTTATTTTGTCCTTCTAGCTTACTGTGTCTATCATTCATATAGAATTGAGAGAAAGATACATAACTGAAATTCAAAATGATTTATTTGGAGTGGTGTTTTTTGGTGAATTTTAAAAAACCTTTTATAAATCTTGTTCACATTGCTAATTTTAAGAGGCCATACAATTTTTTATGACACAAGACTTCCTTCCCTTAAAAAACTAAGATGGCAAAGTTTTAAACCACTTGTTAATCATTTGCTATTGGTAAAAGATGTTCAGAATTCCAAATCCTATCCTCAAGAATTTTACCTATCTTTTTAATGTTTAGGAGGCTAAATGAAATATCTCTTGTTCTTATTCTAGACCATATATATATATTTTTTTTTCATTTATATATATTTATATATATATATAAAATTTTATATATTTATGTCATTTCTATCATTTTATATCATATATATATATTTTTTTCATAAGGAATTTGTAATGTAAATTGTGTTTTTTTTACTTATGTACACTTATTGAACCTAAGATCTCAAGATGGGGTGTCAGGAACTTGGCAGGATCTGAGATTATACCTACCCTACTTGAATGCAAACTAGTTAGCCTGACACGCCACCATAGTTACTGGCAGAAGACTGCAGACTCCACATTTAGAGAAAAGACCAGGTGTTATTCAAAAACTCTGCAGTAGCTGGAGTAATAGTGTAGCACTGGTTTTCTGAATTACAGTTACCATATAGTTAGGGTTAATTATTGCTAAGCAGTGGAGTGCATTAAAAAGAACTTTGATATCAGGAAACCCTGGTCTTGTACATGGGCTGCTGGCAAACCATCTCATTCTTCTGTCACAAGAGAGACATTATTACTTTGGAATGTCATTCGAATCTGCTCTAGGAAGACAAATGTCTCTATCTTTGCTTTCTGAAAAATAAGCAAATCTTCTCTATGAAGAGACATATCTGTCTTTGCAAGTCTGCCTGCTATGCAAACATCCTTGAAAAGACATTCTGGAGCAAATTACACATTATGCCTTTGAAAATGTTTGGATACATGAGAGACCCAAGAAAAATTGTCTCCTTGTGATATCTAGAAGATGTGACTCATTGATCCAATTTAATGTTGCACAATGGAAGCTGATTTATTTTCAACTCAAGTTTTAATACATAGTTGATGACATGGAAGTATTTGTGTGTGTGTGTTCTTGAATTTTAAGCACAGTTAGAATTTTAAATGGAAACTTAAAATGTTTGAACCAGCTAACTTTACAGCAAAGGTCTTGAAACTTTGATCACTTTCCCAAATTTTGTCACAATTCTATAAAATTAAGCTGTAGATTAAGGCTTTTACAAGTACAATTTGATGTTTTACTTGAAAACAGCATTGCATTTGAGAACTGTAAATTGTGAAGTATTCTACATGTAATGCCTGCTTCTAAATGAAGCAATTTACTTTGTTATTAAAAATATTCATTATTCATGGTCTATTTCAAATACCCTTTTTTTGGTAACCTGATAAACTTAAGCATGATTTTATTTTTGTATAGTGTCCTAGGCTATGTGTCTTTCTTATAGCAATTATATGCTATGTTGTTTACATTTACATTTTCATGTTTTGTCATTCTATCCAGCTTATAAACTTTTCCTATTTGTCTTTTCTCCTAGCATATACATGTCAGATCTCAGGCTTTGTATAATGCTGGCAGTGATATTCAACATATCAACTTGGAGCAATGCTACAATTTCGTTTGTGTGAATGTAAGTAGAATATATAAATTATTGGATGCATTTGAGAATCCAAACAAGTGTAATGTCAAAGAGACCTAATTTTTTCTTAAATATTTGAACATAAAATTTTGAAAGATGAGTTGTGTTTTTTAGTATGGATTTGCATATTTTATTTTTTATCTTCTGAAATATAGAAATAACACTTATCAAGCTAATGCTCATAAGAAAAAGATGGTGATGTTTCTTTAGATAGTTTTATTGGATTTTCTTTTATTTTTAAACCTGAAGTTAAGTAGATTATGACTTATGCTTGAATTATTAGCTCAAATTTAATATGTATAATCTATAAATATCCTTTAAAAGTGTTTTAAAATTAATCTTGGTAAATATTTTGAAAGCTACATAAAATCTCTTTATTTGGCTGGGCATGGTGGTGCATGCCTATAATCCAAGCAGCTCCGGAAGGTTGTGGTAGAAGATCGTGAGTTCAAAGCCAGCTTTTGCAAAAGTGAGGCACTAAGCAACTCAGTGGGACCCTGTCTCTAAATAAAATACAAAATAGGGCTGGCGATGTGGCTCAGTGGTTGAGTGCCCCTGTGTTCAATCCCCTGTACCCTTGTCACCCCCCCAAAAAAAAATCTCTTTATTTTCCTTGAGTTAATTTTTAAATTATATTAGATCTTTATTCCACTTCATTTTATTTTCTTGCTCTTCCAGGTTAAGGAACCTGATTTCCAAGAGACCCAGAAGTTAATGAGTATGCTTGAAGAGAGCAACTTTTCCATTTTATATTCCATTGTTGTAGTTTCAGTAAGTGTTCACTTAATGAATGTAGATTTTTCTCATCAAACTTGTGCTTATTTCCTCCTATGTTTCTGTTTAACAAAATTTATCCCATTAATAGCCTTGACCTGAACTCAGAAGGAACTTTTTTTTGTGGATTTTGGGGCTTGCTTTCTCAATATGTCTACTATAGACACTTTCTTACTGCAGTCATTCGGTTGAACTGTCATGTTCAGGAAGCTGTTTAATTCAACCTAGTAAATGATTTCATTTCTTTTTCTTCATTAAAATTACAGCTACATGACTAAGTTGACTCGTTATTAGGATAATGTAAAAGAGCTTTATTTAGCATAACACCATAATTCCAATTGGCAAAGAAGCCCCCAATTTTAAAAAGGTGAGGAAGAAATCTAATAAGAAAATATGTTCTTGGTTTCGTCTTTTCTTTTCCATGGAAAGTGTAAATAGAAGAAGTGTAGAGACTTTGACTTTTTGAATTATCCTGAAATGATTTTGAATATTGATGACTTCTCCTATATGTGGCCAAAAGGCCATGTTAGTTTCCTGTGAATAAAAATGATAGTCTCCAAAATTATAGATGTGTGGAAAATATTTTGGTAATTGTAAAATAAAGTAAAACAAATGACTTAATTTTAAGTCTAGATAACTTAGAGCTTATATGTATGTTAATAATAAGAAAAATATAGACATAAATACATATTGCATTTGGGTATGTGAGTACGAATACACAGCCATATGTACCTCTGTGTGTAATTAGATGTTACGTGTACTAGGCAATACAGGGACTGTAGAATCTAGATTTACATGAATTAACTTTGTTACAAAATTAGTAGCAGGAGGCTTTCTCCTTTATCTTTTTGTTTTTGTTTTTAAATGATTAAACAATTTTAAATTCTGAGAAGAATGGTCAAAAAAGGAGTCTTTTTTTCCCTAAACAGATAGGCTTTATTTCACAGAAATATATTAGAAAATGACATAAAAATCATAGGAAAAATACATTATTTTGGCATATGTGATTCAATAGATATTGAATGCATATATTGTTAATGTTGAAAGGCCTATTTTACTGACTAGGAGCTGTGTGACTCACTATGACACTCACAGTATCACCTGAGAATGTCGTAGTGCTAATGTGGGAGAAGATGAAAGACAGTGAAGTTTGGTTTCTATTGAATGTATATTGCTTTCCTATGATAGTAAAGTCAAAAAATTTTAAGTGGAACCATCATAAGTTACTGCCCATTTTTATTGCTATCCCCTTTATCATATTGCATCACTCAAGAGGGTTTTCTAAGTAGGCACAGTGATATATATATACCTATAATTCCAGTGCTATAGGAGGATCTCAAGTTCAAGGCCAGCCTGGGAAACTTCTCTAGATAAAAGTAGAACAAACAAAAAGGGTGTGGAGGTAGCTCAGTGGTAGAGCAACACTGGGTTCTATTCCTAGTACTGCCAAAAAAAAAAAAAAAAAGATGTTATTAGAGTAGCCTAAGAACACCACCTATAGACATAGGATGTATCCAGTTCTTTATTTTCTAATTTTATGGTGTATGTTCATTACTGAAATAGTGATGAACAAACACTTAGAAAATAAAGTAATGAATGTCTTAAATACTAAAAATTAAAAAATCTCAGAAAAAAGTATATGCTTTTATCTAAATTAAATAAGAATGAAATGCACTAAAAATCTTAAAGTTAGGCTGATTTCTTGTTCAGAAGCTAATGATCAGAATTTTTCTCCCCCAGCAATTGAGAAAAGGGATTTCAGGAGACAAAACTACCTATTGCTATTTTCCAGGAAAGATTATGTAAAGCCACTTGTGAAACCAATATCTTCTCTCATAAAAACTAGTAAAATAGGGATTCTAATTTATTTGGTTCTGTCAACATTTCCACAAAACATTCTTTGTTAGTATCAGATGGAATAACAGACAATACATTTTTATATAAAGCTGTTTTTTTTTTTTTTAGTGAACACATTTTACTCACTTAGTGGATACCAGATAAATGTTTAGTCATTAAAATTGGGAAGAGATGGGTAAAAAATATAGTTGAAAGTACAAAATTGGTAAATGAAAACTTTAATTTTATTTGATAAATGGTTTGTCACTTCTGTACATCAAAATGATTTTGTAGTAATGGTCTGTGTAATTACATGAGGATACTACTTTTGGGGGCTCATGTCAACAGTTTTATTGGTGCACTATGAGACAAAGGAATCCTTTTAAGAATTTAATTTACAAAAACAAATTGTCAAGTGGACTTCCAATGTTATGACAAACAAGTAAATCTTTCAAAGTGCCTAATTTAGATTCAGTTAGTAGAAGGTTGCATAGTAACATAACAAATCAGAATGTGATATTCAAAATACTTTAAAATGTTTAATATTTGAACATGCCAGCAAATTAAAAAAAGGAAAACCACCATCCATTGATACTTGATACTTCCACATATGGCAAAATTGTCAGAGATGTAAATTATTTCCAGAAGGTTCCATAACTCAAAATGGCAGCATCAGGAAGAGACTCAATCTAGTGTGGAGTATATCATATACACTTGTTACTTTTACGCTCATGAATGTGTTAATAATGGAAAGAGATTAAAAATATACATATAACATAAATGTGTCTGATATTTCTAATGAAGAACATATGACAATTGGAAAAACACAGTGAGTCCCTCTTTTAAGTGCTAATGGTTTCTTCATAGCACATTGAGCCTTGACTGAATTTAAGTTATAAAAATCTTTCGTCCTGTTAAGTTTTTTACCAGATCCTAGACATAAGTCTTTGTTACCTTTTACTTAACTGCTTGTTCTGTACATTTCCTCTTGTTAACCCTGTTATTACTAGACTAAGTAAATGTGTTTTCAAGACACAAGTTCTTATAAAACAAACAAAAGAGAGCTACTTTAATTCTCACTCCTTCATATTGGGTTTACTTTTTACAATATTGATGTTTCAGATTATTTTTATTTTTAAGTAGGGGTGTGTGTGTGTGAGAGAGTGTGTGTAGCAGCAATTGATATACCTCAGGAGCTTGTTGAAATACCTGTTGTGCTCCAGTCTCAAACTTATTGCTATTGTAGCCTCATGAATACTTTTATTTTTCCTTTATAAGCATTATAATTTTTTTATATATTGAACTTTTTATGATGTTTCACTTGAGGTATATTAAAGTTTTCTCCTTCATGGCTTTTATACTACTTGAATAGCAGAAATAGAATAATTTGTGCACATTCTATAAATTTTTTCATTTGTTTTCTGTTAATGTAGTCAGTCTCGGGTATTTCCTGCCTAAATCAATAATAAAACCAAAATAAATACTGGTTAAAAACACCTTTAGAACCGTTTTCCAACTGTGGTCGTGAAGGAATTCATTTCTAACACAAGGATGAGGAATGATGAAATCATTCTCATGGGAGGTGTTGAATAGAAAGAATTGACTGTTAGTAGTTTAAGGAGATCTTTGCTTATGGCTAAATTGTTAATGAAAAGCTTGTGTTGTGGGATATAGAAATTCTCAAAGATTAATTATGATGGACATATAACTGATGATGTATAAAGAAATCATTCTCATAGAACACACCTTCCTGGGATTCATTGTTTTTAAAGAATAGAGGCTATTTATTTTCAGATTAACAGTGGTGCTCTAATAGAATATGTAAATAGAATGAATTCCAGATGACTTTTTCCAATCTTCATGAATATATATATATATTTAATTGATTTTTTATATATGACAGTGGAGTGCATTACAATTCATATTATACATATAGAGCACATTTTTTTATATCTCTAGTTGTATATAAAGTATGTTGACACCAATTCGTGTCTTCATACCTGTACTTTGGATAATGATGTTCATCACATTCCACCATCATTGCTAACCCCCTGCCCCTTCCTTCTCCTCCCACCCCTCTGCCCTATCTAGAGTTTGCTATTCCTCCCACTCTCTCCCTCCCTATCCCATTGTGACCAGCTTCCTTATACCAGAAAAAACATTCAGCATTTTGTTTTTTGGCATTGGCTAACTTCACTTAGCAATCTTTTCCAACTCCATCCATTTACCTGCAAATGCCATGATTTTATTCTTTTTTATCGATGAGTAATATTTCATTGTGTATATATGCCATATTTTTTATCCATCATGAATATATATTTTTTAACTAAGCAGAGTTTGGAATTGCTATTTCCTTGTTTTATGTAGTTTAATTTAACTCGGTATTAGATGAACAAAGTTTTTTGTGCATTTATTTGCCAATGTTATCCCAGTAAATCACTTTGTAAATTTTAACATAAGAATTGTACAGGGGCAAAAACAAAATGTGAAAGTGGACTGCTTTGTCAGGGAGTTAACATTGATTTTGGCTCTAGAGGAGTTGATCTCAATGACTTGGCCATTCAGTATTTGAGAAATATGCCTGGGAATTTGTCACGAGATTGTTTGTTGTGTTACTGAATTTCACTTAAGTATTGAAATGGTCATTCATTTAACTCTATTATGCTATTTACAATGATGCATCAAATAAATTTTCTGTATAATTATTTTAAAATTATACATGTTATGCTTATATAATTAGTAAATTAAAGTGATTCAAATTAATATAAAAATAAATATGCTAAAACTGACCTTGCTTAGACTATTTAAAAGAGTTTAATTTCTTATAGGAAAATAATTTCTTGTGTAACCAAGATATGGTATGTGTGCTCAGTCTGGAGTTAGGATATAAAGTACAAGTGCTGAGTGCACAAATGAAAATTATCTTTTAACCTGTCCCAGTGACTTCATGTCTTGGAGCTTCAATTAAATATCATTATCTATAAAAAGTGGGATGCCCTTGATGGGCTCTAAGTGGCTTCTTTTTCTAAAAATATTTTCTACCAATAGCATGTTGTAACGTTACTTTACTTTTATATGTTCTACGATGCGTGTTTTTAAAATTTAAATGTAGTAGAGCAGTTTATATAAGAGGCATGTTAGGTATGAATTGGGTAGAATGACATTTCTATTTTAAGCCATTTTTGAGATCACCTATAACTTAATCTTTTTCACAAGACTCATAAGTTACTTTTTTAAGTTCTTTGTGGTATTTGTCCCTATTATCCTCTTTTCATTGTCTGGTTTTATAGGTTAAGTCCTTCTGTTTTACAATTCATTCCTCTTTTCTATTTCTTTGTTTAATCATAATTGAAAAATTAATTGCCCCCACATTTTTTAATGCAAAGAAATTTATCCTTTCATATCTACTTTGAGCCTTATGTTGTGAGAAATACTTGATTAAAACTTGCACTAATGTTTGTCCCTCCCAATTCTTTTAAACTTTAGATCCTTTTTAGTTAGTGTTTTAGTGGGAATTATCTTGTTTTTATTAATTTATTTATTTTAATTAGGTATATATGACAGCAGAATGCATTTTGATTCATTGTACATAATTGCAGCACAACTTTTCATTTCTCTGGTTGTACATGATGTAGTATCACACATCATGTACAAATATATGCAATTATACATGTACCTAGAGTAATGATGTCCATCTCTTTCACCATCTTTCCCACCCCCATACCCCCTCGCTTCCCTTTGCCCCATCACAGTTCTTCCATTTTTCCCATTGTCCTCTACCCTGCCCTGTTATGGATCAGCATCCACTTATCAGAGAGAACATTCAGCCTTTGGTTTTTTGGGCTTACTTTGCTTAGCATGATATTCCCCAGCTCTATCCATTTAATGGATTGATTAGTATAGATTCATTTAATATCTATTGAACCTGTGTGACAATCATTTTGACATAGTTGCAGTATATTTGATTATGCAGCCTTTTTCCTTAAATGGCATCTTATTTTAGAAGAGTCAGTTATGTATAAGCTATTTTTTCTGATTATTGAATCTTAGTTTAGGAAGGGTATAATTGTGTTTGTCTATTCTTGTTTTCTTAAATAAAGCTTCTTATTATTATTAACTTAATTAAATGACTTCAGTTAGCCAAGGAAATGCTCCATTGGCAGGGAGTTCAAGAGATCCTGGTCCCTTTCCCTTTCTATCACCCTGAAATTTAAGAATTATAAGCAGGTGTGCTGGAACAGGAGGCAGGTTAGCCTGGTGATGTTTTGTTAATGATCCAGGTAGAAGCAGAGATTTGGAAGACTGAGCAAAGTGCAACTCTGAGGCATGAAAAAATAGCATTTCTATATGGACAGAGAAGCATAGAGAATGGTCATAAGTGGAGAGAGTTAGGGAATGGGTCTGAAACGGAAGGAGCTACAGATTATGGAGGGTTGAGGCTGAGGTTAAGGCAGGGTTTCTAAGTTTAAACTTTGTAAAGCAGTTCTGTCCTGCTAGAAATTAATGAAATAAGTTGTAATTTACACATTTTGGCTACAGCACAAAGATTGAATTAAAATAAGCACAGGGTGTCCTTGTTGTGTTTTGTTTAATTAGCAGCTGATTTCCATTAGTCCTAGAAATAATGATGGTGGCTGGAGCTAGGGTAATGATAGGATGTATTCCTTCCTCTCAAACACTATTTTATATGTTGAAATCCTAAGCCCCAACATGATAATTTTAGGAGGGGTGTACTTTTTTTTTTTTTTTTTTTTTAGTAATTTGGTCATGAGGGTTGAGCCCTGATAAGTGGGATTATTGCCCTTCTAAGGAGGCACAGGGCTAGTTTTCTTTTTCTACATCACCTGAGGAGATGATTAGATGGTAGTCTGCTACCTGGAGAGAGCCCTTACCAGAATCCACCATGTTGGCACTCTAAGACTTCCAAGCTCCAGAGCAATTTCTGCTGTTTGAAAGCTACATCGTCTGTGGTATTTGTCATAGAAGCACAAAATAACTAAGACAGGTAGTTTTAGTAGGACTGGTCAGATAGGGAATAAAGATGCATTTAAGAAATCAAGAACCAAGAATTATTACATGATTAGATGGGAGAGAGGATGTTAAGTTGTTAAGATAGTCTATTTTTATGTGTCTTGAAACAGGTAAATTATAGTAAGATAGTATTATATAGTTTGGATATGGAATGTTGTCCAAAAGCTCATGTGTTGAAGACTTGATTCCCAATGCAGAAGTGTACAAAGTTGAGGTTTTTGGGAAGTGATTGGATCATTAGGGCTCTGACCTCATCAGTGGATCAATCCATTGATAGCTGAGTGGACTACTTGAAGGTGGTAGGATCATGGCTGGTAGGTCACAGTGGAGAAAGACGACTGACATCATGCCCTTGATAACTATATCTTGTCTCTGACCCCTTACTCTCTTTTTATCTCTTTCTCTCCACCCTCCTCTTTATCTACCTCTTTTCTGACTGCTGTGAGCTGAATAATTTTATTTTGCCAATCCCTTTTGCAATTATATTCTGCCTCATCTCAGACTCAGAACAAAGGAACCAGCTGACCATGGTCTGAAACCCAGAGCAAAGGAACCAGCTGACCATGAGCCCAAACAAACTTCCTCTTCTTCAGGTTGTGTGTGTCAGATATTTTGGTCATAATAATTAATACAGAGAGGGAACATTAGAGAAGACTCTTTTTATGTTTCTGAAAGTTAAATGGAAAGATGTCTCAAATTTGTTGGCAGATTATAACTGGGAAGATTTTGGTCAAGAGGGGTGTGTGTGTGTGTGTGTGTGTGTGTGTGTGTGTGTGTGTGTGTGTGTGTGTGTTGGTTCTCTTGTCCTAAAACTTACTTGGAAAGGGAAACTAGGTGTTTATATGACTTCTTTAATAATTGAATTTAATATTATTTGAATACTGAATTCCAAGTACGGGCTCAATTAAAAAATATATTCTTATATTACAACTTTTTGAAGTCTTACAGTATGTCCTTATGTTCATGTTTTTATGAAATTTTTCTGTAGTAATACTTTATATTTTGAAAATTACAACAGAAAAAACCCTTGTCCATGGATTGAATCATTAGTAGAGAGAAAGATGGTAAGAATATTACTAAACATAAGTGTTGTTCCCTTAGGATAAAAAAATCTGTAGCCACCTAAAAATGGATTAGTTTTGCAGTTTTCTGGGAAGCCTGAACAGATCTTTTATTGAAAGTATAGAAAGGTGATAGAATTGGTGCCAAGAGCTTCTTGATCCAAACATGCTTAGGCTTGAATGCTGTTTGCAACAAGTTCACATGTGAGACTTTGAAATGTATAGCGTGATTCAATTCTCCAGGCATAAGAGTTTTTATTTTAGGGGATCCTGAAGGTTAGACTTACTCCACATAAATGATGGAATACTTGATTCTCTGGTACCTGCTAAGGTGGAATGTAGCAAGTTGTTAAGATAGTCTAGCATCACTATTGGAGAACTCTTATTTTGGAATGACAGGACTGAATAAAATTACCTGCAAGCCTTTTCTGGGTATCATTTCTGCTTCTATAATCTACTTAGCTAGAATTATGAAGAATTATTTTATAAGAATGTGTTTATGATAACTGAATTCCCAGTTTGCTCAACTAGTGAGAATCCAATGATGACTTTGTTTCTTTTTCTTAGCATTTGGAAGTACTGAAACATCTCCCCACATTTATAATTTTCAGAACCCTCCTAACAAATGCAGCCTGATAATGTATATTATTAATGTAACTCTGTCAGTATTAGTCATAACATACTTCTTGAATGCTTTAAAAAGTGAATCATTCTTTTCTTTTTAAAACAAATGTTCCCATTTAATCCTCAAGGAAATTCTAAGAGTTGATTATCATAAATGGCCTCATCCTCCATTCAAAAATAAGCCTAGTGTTCATTTTACTTTACCACAAAATATTTATGAGTAATGTGAATAATTGCCTTTTTTAACAGAAAAATGTATTATTACAAATAAAAGGATCTTAAAAATCAATACTCTTTTTATAAGAGGAAACTCAAGTCCTTTCTTTGCCTGAATTGAAATAACTTCTTTATATTAGGATCAGTAAAGTTTTCCTGTCAAAGGCCAGTTAGTAAATATTTTAGGCTTTGCACACATTCTTTGTTGCATCTGTCCACCTCTTTTGTTACAGTGCTAAAACAGCCATACACAATATGTGCTATCTTTTAGACCTGAAATGTCCCACAAAAACCTGTATAAAGGCTTGTTCCCCAGACTCTGCCATTACTGGGAGGTGACAGGAACTTTAAAAGGTGGAGTATAGCTGGAGGAAATTACATCGTTAGTGGAGTGCCCTCCAAGGGGATATTTAGGTAGAGCCCCCTCCTATCTTTTGCCTCCTTGTTATCATGAGAAAATCAGCTTCCTCTAACACTTGCTTCTACCATGAGGTGCTGCTTTGCCAAAGTACCAGAAGCACAGGAACCAACCAGTTATGGGCTAAAATCTCTTTTACCAGGATCCTGATTAAACCTTATTCCCTGTATTTTGTCATCATCAGGGAAAATAGACTTACACAGAAAATTGGTACTGAGAAGCTGGTTGCTGCTGTGACTATGCCTGATAATGTGGTTCAGAAGTCTTTGAAAATAATTCATGGGAAGAGTTTGGAAAGGTTTGGACAGCAGGTTAGAAAAAGTGGAATGCTACAAGTGTAGCTCAATGGGCAATTTTGGTGAGGTAATGTAAAATTAGAATAGTGATACAAATCCAGTTAAGGCAGTGCTCATAAGGTTTCAGATGGAAATGTGAACTTTTTTGGGAATTGTACTCAATACTATCCTTTTTACACCTTGGTCAAGAAATCAAGGGCATTATGTGCATGCCCTGAGACTTTGTGGGGAGCTGAGTTTAAAAGCAATGGACTACTTTTCTTTGGTAGAGGAAATTTCAAGGCAGCAGAGCATTCAGGCAGTGGCTTAAGTATTTTTAGCTGCTTTTATGCGTTTTCAGTGAGAAGCTACAGCAAACAGAATACAGAAAGATGTGTTAAATTAAGTTTGGCCAGAAATGGGGCAAGTTTAAAGGTGCTGTACACAAGGGTGTGGCTGCTAAAGAGATAAACACAATTATAGCAAAGCCAAGTACTTTGAGTTATGACAATAGAAAAGATGCCTTGAAGTCATCTCAAGAATCATCAAGACCACCCTAAGCACTGCAGGCTAAAAAGTATAGAAATATGAGTTGTTTAAAGAATGTCATTCCAGAAGAGTGCTCTGAATACCCCACTCACACAGGGCTGTCCAGAACATTATTTTCTCAGGATTCATTTCCTCATGTTAAGCAGTCTACGCATTTAGAAGCCTCTACAGCTGTGATTTAAGTGGACCCTGGTACAACTGAATCCAGTGGCTGCCTTGGTATCTTACACAAGATGCTGGATTTACAAATATCCAAAATGCAAGAATTATGAGGTTACAGAGGCTTCCCCCAAGTTTTCAAAGAAAGGTGGCAGAATTGCAGTTCCTATAAGCAGTTTCAAAAGGGCCATGGTTGTGTGGTGTCAAAATTAAAATGGAGACCTTAGGAAACTAAGGGATGCCAGGAATAGAATCTAGAATGCCTACTACTTCATATTAAGGATAATAAGTATTTCTAATTCTACCTGAATTTTTAGGCCGTACTGTGTATAAATTTAAAGTATGAATTTTGCCATCTTGATTTTTATATTCATATTTTTTTAAGATAATTTAGTTTAAAAATTTTATTATGGCATTTAGAAAAATATCCCTTTCATTTCTGAATCATGATTGAATTTAGGGAGTGGTATTCATTTTTTTAGAGGTGTCCTTTTTCATCTGTCCCAAAATAAACTCTAAATGTACTGTTACTATATTAAGCAGAGAAAAAGTTGAATTAATGAACTCTAATCTTTTAGCTTATAAGTGCAACATTTACTATAAAAATTATGTATAATAGTTAAATTTTTTGTTTATTTCTGTGCTTTGTGTCATGCAGTAAATTGATCTGTTTTATATATATATATATATATAAAATTTTTTTTAGTATTAAGTTATTGTTATGGAGTGATTGCAGTAAATAACTGAGTTGATCTTGGAGCAGGAGACGGAACCTTTAGTCGCTAGTTGGCGGTCTGGATCCACCAGCTTGCTGGCCAAGGGGCAGGCTGCAAGTCTATATCCTTTGACTACCTCCTGGGTTTCAGTATACCTTTAATAGTACAAAGTCATATTAATCATAAGTGGATGTTCTATGATTCAAAGCCATAAACAAATGTCATGAGATCTAAAATCATAAGCAGAAGGGAGAATGGGTCAAAACATCTGTAGTTGAGTACAAGTTAAAGAAGGTTACTAACACCTAGACAATCAATCTCTGACAGGGTACATTGTCCAAGAAAAATGGGAACCAAAGAGAACAATTTTATACTGTGTAAGATTTGCCATTTTGTGTTTCCAAACATGCTATGCTAAGCAACTATTGATGGATACAGAGGTGGGGCTTTGACGTGGGAGAAGCAGTTTTTACGTGACTTGAAGTCTCAGGGCAAAATGAAGTCTATTTGGTCATTGCCCATGTAGCCTGGCCCAAAATATTATTAAGGGTTATTTCTTGCAATTTGATAATATTGTTCAAGTAAGTGTATCCACAACTCTGAAATCGAATAGTGTGTGTATGTCCTATCATAAGTATAAAATCAAAGTTACCTTCACAGTTATAATAAATGCTAGGATGATAATATATCCACACAGTATATTATTCTTTTATTTATTGTTGCTCAACATATTCTTATACTATGATGAAAGCTGCTGCCAAACAGATATTTCTTTTTTCTCTTTGGCTATTTAAATTGTATTCAGTGAACATGTGCTATCATGGTAATTCATTATACCATTTTATGTGTACAGATATGGACAGACTGGAATTTAAAAAAAAAGTGTTTTTTTCAATTTAAGCATTGGAGTTTCATCTGTAGAATTTAGTTTAAGTACTTTCTGTGTTTCTATATGTAACTTCTTAATATATGGTATTCAGTTATAAAAGTTTTAATATTATTGCTTTGTAATTTTACCATCCCTATTAGTTCTGGCTCAGAGTCAAGTGGTGTATATATATCTCCTTGCTGTGGGTTATAATTTCCTTTTTCTTCCTATGTCTGGTAATTGTTTTGTCTGTGCATGTTTAAGGTGTGGTAATAAATGGATTTTCAATTTTAATCCAATTGGAAAAATTTCAACATTTTTTCAGTTTTTCTTTTCTACTTTATTGGAAACTTCACTGACCTATATATATCAGTTGTTTGAAGTTGATCCATATTTATTAATGATCTATTGATTTGTACAATTTTAAAATCTTTGTCTTTTTTTAAAAAATAGTTTCTGTTGCTAGGTCTTTAAATTCTCTAATCTCCTTTGTTGCAGTGCATAATCCCTTTAGTTAATTCCATTTGGTTAATTCCTTTAGTTTTTTTCGTTTTTTTCTTTTAAATCTCAGACATAATTTTCACTGGCAGAAGTTAGATTTACTCTTAGAAATCTCTTTGTGTTCAGTTTTGTAACTTTTTATATATTTTATCTTTCCTATAGATTTTTGAGCAACTGGAACACAGTTATAATTGTTTTAAGGTCCTTTATTCTAATACCCATGTGAGTTTTTTTTTAATACTTACCTTTTTTTAAAAAAATACCTTTATTATGTGGTGCTGAGGATCAAACCCAGTGCCTCTCATATGCTAGGCAAGTGCTCTGTCACTGAGCTCCAGCCCCAGTCCTCTTTTTGAATTTTTGATGATTGATTTTTTTTCTTAAAAGAAGTCATTTTTCTATTGCTCTTCATGTTTTTTTATTTATTTGATTAGTTGCTAACATTGTAAATTTTTCCTTTTTGAATGTTGATAATTTTGTATTACTATATATTTTTTAAAATCTTTGTTCTAGTCTTCAGTTAATTGGAAACTCTTTGATTCATTCTAGATATTTTATGATTTTTAGGCAGGACTAATTGGTATATTTTGTATAAGACCAATTGTTAATTTTGGTCCCTATCACTCTGATTTGAACAGATATGGAAACTGTTCATCTCAATTTTGAGTTTTTTTATTTACACAAATTCAATTTTCATCCATACTTTCAGAAAACATATTTTACATTTAAATAAAAAACTCAGTTATTTTTACTTGACACTCCAATTTTACATATTCTAAATCTAATTTTTTATAGCAGGAATTTAAATGATAACATTTATGCAGAAATGGAAGTTTTTGTGCATTACAGACACAAAAGTTCATGACAAACTTAGTGGAATTTATGACCAGTAATGATATTATATAAACTTTTGTTTTAGATAGGTACTATTCATTAGCCCTTTTGCAATCATGAAATGTTCTGGAGGAGCAGAAAAAGGTGACGCAGTAAGACTCTTGGCAGTTGTCTCCCCACCGAAATATCACTTTATACAACTATCTATTCACAAATGTAACTTTGTGAAAATTAATAGAACTAGAGAGAGGTCACAATAGCTGATTGTAGCTAAGAAAAGTAGTAAGAAAAGATATTTTGAAACCAGTGGGAAGGACAGTTTATATTACCCATATCACACTGCCCTCAAGCCCAGGCAGCACAGGACAGAGAAACTGGTGTAAAGAAAACAAATTAAGCCCAGAACTTTGTCTTGCATCTCCAGCCTGTATCACTGCTGGGCTAACAGCAGTTGCAAGAGGCTCTTGACAAGCTTCATAGCAGGCAAACTTTAGCACCTCTGACAATTGTATTGAGTTCTAGTGCTATGTCTACCACAAAACATTCCCAAAGACAGAATGTGAAGGCTAGAATCCAAGGAAGTGTCTACTTTCTTAAATATACAGATATAGATACAGAACCACAAGGATCAAGAACAACTTGGAATATGTGTCATCATTTTATGGTAAAAATAAGATGCCAGTAATGTAACCTAAAGAAATGGAGATGTATGAATTTCCTGAGAACTCAAAATAATGGTTTGAAAGCAGCTCAGTGAACTTCAAGAAAATTAGAGAAATAATTTAAAAGAATAAAGATAATGGGATTTATGGGATGACATCAAAAGAGGAGTGTTAAAAAAGGAGAAAGATAAAGGGTGTGTTAGTCAACTTTTTACTGCTGTGATGAAAATACCTGACAAGGACACCTTAGAGGAGGAAAAGCTTTTTTTGCTCATGGTTTCTGAGGTCTCAGTCCCTGGTTCACTGACTCCATTGCAGACACATCATGGCAGAAGGGCATAGTGGAGAAAAACTTCTCAGTTAATGGCAGTTGAGAAGCAGGTAGGGGTGGTGGGAGTGTAAGTGGAAAGATAAGCATTTCCAGGACATCCTTGAAGTGATCTACTACCTCCAGTGAGTCTTTCCTTGAAATGATCCATTCAGCTACCAATGGATTTGTCCCCTAATGAGTCTGGAGCTCTTATGATCCAATCTCTGCCAAAAGCCCCATCCTGGGACTGTTTTGGGAACTGTGCTTTCAACATGTGAGCTTTTTTAGGAATATGCCAGATCTAAATCATAACAAGGGTTATATAGTTTATTTAAAGAAATAATAGCAGAAAACTTTCCACACACAGATAAATGTCCAGGTAGAGGAAGATTTAAAAAAAAAAAAAAAAAAAAAAAAAAAGCAACCTCTAGTCATACTCAATCCAAAAGCGACTACACTCGAGATGATAATTAAACTGTCAAATACAGGATCCTGGAAACGCGACTACACTCGAGATGATAATTAAACTGTCAAATACAGGATCCTGGAAACTGCACAAGGAAAAAAAAAATGTAAATAACATGTAAGGGAGTTTCAATATAGTACACAGAACCTCTGAGTAAAAACTTTTAGGCCAGGAAGCAAAAGGTTGATACATTCAAAGTGATGAGCAGGGGAGGAACTTTGTTAGCCAAGAATACTCTACCCAGCAAAACTGTCCTTCTGAAATAGATTTTTCCAGGCACAAGCTGGAGGCCTGTCTTCAAGAGGTAGGAAAGGGAATTCCTTAAGCTCAAAGGAAAGAATGATAATGAACAACAACAAAAATCTGAAAGTACAAACTCACTGGTAGAAGTAAGTATATAAATTTACAATACTCTTATAATCTAAGGGTGGTGTGTACATCACTTATCTTTGGAAAGAAAGTTGAAAGTCAACACTAACCCTATATAATAAGGGATGTGCAATACAAAAGGATGTGAATTATGACATCAAAAATTCAAATTTTTAGCATAATTTCTAATTGTGATCAAATTTAAATCGTCAGCAGTTTAAAATAATCTGTTAAAAGATGATTTATGATAGCCCCATGGTAGCCACAAAGCAAAGAGTAGATGCACAAAAAAAGTATTAAAAATATGCTATTAGAGAAATCCAGTTAACCACAAAGGAAGGTAGCAAGAAAGGAAGGACTTATAAGACAATTAGAAAATGATAAAATTTCAGTAGTAAATCCTTTTTTATCTTGAATAGAAATAGATGATTAAATTCTTCAATCAGAAGGTACTAGAGTATGGAAAAGGTATAGGATAGGGGAAGATGGAAATAGGACGGTTAACAGGTATATGGGTAAAGTTGGACAGGAAGAATAAATTCTAATCTATAGAACAACATAACTGGTTGATAACAATTAATTGAATATTTTAAAAGAGCGAGTGAAGATTTTGAATCTTCCTAACCCAAAGTAATGATGAATGACTGAGGTGAAACATATGCCAATTATGTGCAAAAATCTCACTGTACCCCATAAATTGTGTGATTACTAAGTCAATAAAAAATAAAGATACATCAAAAATGTGGTCACTTGGGGATACCCTAATCCCACGTGTATGCAATTTAGAAGAAGAAATGTAGATACAGACATACAAAGTAAAGATTTTATGAGGACATAGCAAAGGCAGATATCTGTAAGGACACAAAGGCCTCAGGGAAAACTGAACTCATGAACTTCTATCCCCTTGAACTAGGAGAAAATACCTGTTTAAGTTAAAAAAAAAAGACCTTTTAAGTTTTCAGAAAATCAAACTGTCTAATCTCATAGAAATTAGACAGTCTATATGTGTACATAAAGATCAAATAATTTTGAGACCTATTAAAAAATTTGTACAGACCTACTTTGAAGACCTATTAAAAAATTTGAACAGACCTACTTTGAAACCTTGAAACATTTGCTTTTAGGATGATTTTTTTTATTAATAAATAACTGCTCTATATACAAACTATCTCAAATTATAAGAATAACAAAAGTTGGGTAATTTGTCTATTATGTATCTAAAATAACTATTGGGTAATTCAAATATCTTTCTAAATTACCTGATCAGAGTTTTGGATTTCTTGTTGAGAATCAGTCATACCCTTTCATTAAGTCCTCAGATTTGGGCTGTGTTTCAGTTTGTTTCACATTTAAATTATGGTCGTCTTCCTTAGATTATTCTTTCCCTTAAATTCTGTTTCTCTTGTTGACAGTAAAGGTATGTGCCTTTATATCTTATTCATCATGATGGTCTCAATCATAGAATTTAAATAATGAATATAACAGCCATACACAGAACATTTCTGCATCCGAAGAATACACATTCCTGACTACACATGTGACATTTTCCAGGATAGATTGGTTCTCATAACAATATCAGTTTTATTCACAGGGCTTCCTAGTTTTTGCTTCTAATGTGCACCAACAGAATTTGTCAATTTACATTGCTCTACTGAATTTGTTCCTGGTTAAATGCAATGTCTGAATTGAACAACATTTTTATATTGAGGGGAGTCTTTCAGAAGCAGGCATTGTAGGAAGGTGAAAAGAACTTGAGTTTTTGGTGACAAAAATAGAGCTAATGGATTGATATCCCTAACCAGGATCTTCTGATTTTTGAAATAAATTTTCTTTATTGTTCAAGCTAGCTGAGGTAGGGCTTTCTGCTACTTGTAGCTGAGTCCATCTTAAATAATTAAGTTTCCTTTCACCAGAATACTCGGTTTTCCCACTCTTTGTCTTACTTTTTCTTCCTTTATTATTTTGTACATTTTTCCATATAAATGTTTCTTAAAGGGTGTATATGAGCTACACATTTTAAATCACTGTATATATGTATTATATATAATAATGTGTATGCACACACATTTACATTAAAAATATGAACAACTCCAATAAAAGTGAATTTTAAAATGCCCAAGTTCTGTACCATCTATGAGAGACTCCCTACATGTATAAAGACATAGCCTGAAAAATGAAGGGATAGAAAAAGGTATTCCATGCAGATGGAAACTGAACAAGACCAGGATATAGCTATACCTGTGTTGGATAAAACAGACTTTAACTCAAAAGACAAAAGATCCATTATAAATGAAGGAGTTAATTTGGCAGGATTATGTAACATTTTTTCACATATATGTAACCAACACTAGAGCACACAAATATACAAAGTAAATAGATCTGAAGGGAGAAATACATTATGATATGGTAATATGGGACTGCAACATGTCACCTTCAACAACGGACAAATCATACAAAATCTTCAAGGAAGCACCAGCTTTAAACTTTCCTATCACAAATGAATATAACAGCCATACCCAGAACATGCCTGCATCCGAAGAATATAAATTCCTGAATACACATGTGACATTTTACAGGATAGATTGGTTCACATAACAAGTTCTAAAATTTTTTTAAAGATTGAAATAATCAGTTTCTGAGATTAAGCAACTGTTACTGAAATTATTAAATAATTATTGCTATAGCTAAGAACGGGCAAATAATGAGTTTGTGGAGGCTATTTTAGTATGATATATATATAGTACATACCTGCATTTTAGCATCTTGGTCATGTCCTTGAACACCCTTCCCCCATGTAATTCAGATATCTTCTCTTTCAAAATTATTTTTCCTTTGATAACCCATTAGTTACATATACATTAAAATCATCAGTAGACATAAGTACATATATCAGAATTGATCCTTATAAATCCAAGGTATTACAGTGGACTTTGCAGTGGCTGGCTTAAATCACAAGGCCTTTTTGTAAAGTCCAAAAATATTCTTTAAAAAAAATATGCAATGCTGATCTAGGTGAACTTCAGAAAACTTTAATAACAGTTGACACTTAATGAATTTTAAGTAAAATGAAATTTTTGACAATTCAGTATAATATACAGACAGTCCTGAATTAAGATGGTTCACCTTGAGGTTTTTTGAGTTCACAATCGAAGGAAAGTGATATACATTTCGTAGAAACCATTCTTTAGTTTTTGAAATTTACTCTCTTGCTGGCTAGTGATACATGAGAGTCTCTTGCGACGTTAGACAGTGTTAGCGAGCTGCAGCTGCCACTCAACCATGTAGTCACAAAGGTAAACAGCTGGTATTTTACATTGTTGTTTGTTGCTGAGATAAGTTGCTTCATAGTTTAGGTTTTTAAATGCATTTTCAACATAGACATTTTCAACTTATGGTGGGTACATAAGAATATAACATTATTAGAAGTGGAGGAGCATTTGTATAAAGATGGTATAATAAACTAAAAAGTTTTAAAGACTCACTTTTTAGTTTCTCACTTTGGTGACTTATTTTCTCTGATGGTTTCCTCAAAGAAAAAAAATGGTATTAAATATCCAAACAAACCAATGCTTAAAATTAATCATTGAGACCACTTTACTTTTGATTCTAAAATTTGTTCAAGATGGGTATAGAGGTTAAGATATTATATTAAGATAATTATACATCAATGATAAAGTTTTCCTAGGGGAAATCACCTTGTGTAAAACAATTGAAAAGTTTCATTTTATGACTGGCTTAGGGCCTTGCTAATTTGCTGATGCTGGCCTCAAACTTGAGAGCCTTCTGCCTCAGACTGCTGAGTTTCTGGGATTACAAGAATTCACCACCACACCTGGTTTTATTTTATGACTTTAAAATAATATCTTGACTAAAGTGTTAAGTTCTGGTTTTGTTAATCTTCCAGGTAATTATCTCTTAAAATGTGTACTAAAATATAACATTTTTATTGATGCTATAAAACATTTGCTTTTTAACTCTTTAAATCAAGAGAATTTAAATTTTTTGTATGGTTAAGGTTTTGTCCATTTTTGAGGTGCTGGAGCCTAACCCAGGGCTTTACACATGCTGGGCAAATGCTCCACTACTGAGCTACATGCCCCCAGCTTGCCTGGTTAATGTTTTAAGGTGAGCTGCTATTTTTCTTATTTACTGTCTTTTGATAAAAGCCATTTTTTTCTCAACCTATTAGTATTGATGGTATTTTATTTTGTCAAGTTTATAATGAGTTGTCAAAAACATTTGCTCAGAGCTGGGTTGTGGCTCCGAGGTAGAGCGCATGCCTAGTGTGCGTGAGGGTTTGATCCTCAGCACCACATAAAACAAAAAACTAAAGATATTGTGTCTACCTGTGACTAAAAAATAAATATTTGGAAAAAAATTTGCCCTTAGTTTCTATGATAGCTTTTAACTTAATTCGTTTCTATTCATTAAAATTATGAGTTGATTTTCATGATGGCATTGGTTTAAACTTATTCGTTAGTGAAATGGTTCAATATATATACTTGTTCTTTTTAAACTTATATAGTACAGTTCATTAAATTAATTTTCATTAATAGAATTCAAACAATTTATAAATAGTTGAAGCCAGATGAAAGTTTTCCTAAATTTTTTTCCAATCCTTTATATAAACTATTCCTTTGATTTGGTTGCTAATTGGCAAGTTTCATCAGTTATTATATTTTCCTCATACTTCTTTTGAAAAGCCATGTTTTGAACACGCTGAGCTTAATTCATCCAATTTACTTTTGTATACACATATGTAGATAATTTTGCAGTATGTAGTGTGTGAATTCAGAGAAACTCTCTGGTCTATCTACTGATTGTTCCTAAGTCATTTATTTGATAATTACCATAACTTTCATTTTGATCATCCGTCCTTCCACTTTGGTGGGCATTAAGCAATGAATTATTTGGGTATGTACTTAAGCTCCAAAAATTGACTTTTTTCTTAGTAAAATAAACAGAATCTATTTCCTCTTAAAACCACAAATCTTGACTTTCTTCTCTGGCCTTCCTGTGAACAGGGACTCTGGAAAAAGAAGTGTTAAATGTGAAGTTTTAAGGAATATTGTGCTCAGTGTTTATTTGTAATTTTTAAATTAACATATCTGACCTCAGACAAATGAAAATCACATTTTAAAATGTAAAAAATTAATTGAAATTCATCTGGGATCAGGAATATATTAAAAGGTTACCAGACAAATCTAAAGCATATGCAGAACTAAATGTAAAGACACTGGACATACAGAGGAAGTTTTTCCAAATCCTGAAAGCCAGAAATCTTCCCCACCCACCAAGTATGAAGTGATCCATGTGGGAATTGAGCAGTTTTCCATTTGAGTAAATTTGTTTTCGAGTAAATTTGTTACCTATTATTCAAATGAAATTAGAGATTCTTTTTTGATGGGTAGAAAGAGATATCCTTATCTTTTATGAATATGCATAAAAAAGAACTGCTAAAAGGGTCATGCAAAGTAGGAAAACTGTTTTCTTATAACTTCCATGTGAATTACCATGTAGTTCAAAAAGTGATTAAAAATTTGTATCTCCTTCATCTGTAGAACTTAACACAGGAAAAGTTCTGCTCCATCTCAGTGGATGTGAATCTGTCTAGACTGTATGTTTGTTTTGTTAAGGCAAAAACATTGCTCCTCCTTTACCACAATCATTTTACAGCTCTCTGATGTGGTTGCATAAATCTTCCTGATTTTTAAAAATTAAAATTGGTTTTGTGCCAACGGAATTTCTTTTCCTGGAACTCATAAGTGGTTGATGTATTTTAGAGGTTGAACATTAGTAGCACTGTGTCAACTATTGTGTGTTTTAAGATTTGCGGTATCAGGAAAAACACCTGCTGAAGATCACCTTTGTTTTCTCATGATGTCATCAAGTCTTTGCAGCTGGTGAAAGAGAATTTGGAGATGTGTTGTTCTTCACACTTGAATTTTGTTTGCCTGATTATACATTTCCTGAGGTCAGGGTCTATACCCGTATATCGTTAAGAGTTAGTTGTATCAACTACAGTGCTCAGCCTGTAGAAATATTTACAATTGGGACCTGTAATATTTTCCCATTTGTTCAGTTTTCTATAGTTCAAGTAGTTTGTTCAATGGGACAACATAGTAAGGTGGTTAGATGTATAAATAGCTAGCCTAGAATTTACTTTTGTATACTATTTAATCTTTCCATCTGTGGAGAACAGCACTGGTCTAATGATATCTTCAAATGACATGAACTTGTTTCTTTCAAGGAACTAGAGTATGCTGTTTTGAAATGAAAACTTCCCAGTCCCTCTTCAGACATTTCATAAGAGTGTAGGAACTCCAGAAACTGTTGTATTATGTTCTTCATTTTATCCTGGATGTTTCTGCTATAGCATGGGTTTCTGTATGAAAAATTAACTTCTATGTGATTGGTAAATGTGGGAGGTAGGTCCATGTGGGATGGGTATCAGCTCACTGGCAAATTTCCCAGATGAGAGCAGTCAGAAAAATAGTAATAGAATTGATTATAACCTTAAGATGGCAAAAACCTCTCTATTTGACTGACTCACTAGAAGCAGAAGCCTATAGGAAAATTTCAAAGCTGCACCTGCTCTATGTCCTGACCTTGGAGAGAGATGCCTTAGCTCCTGGGAGATACACTTCCTCCCATGCTAACCTCCATGACAGCTTCACTGTGAAAAACTTGTTTCCCAGTTGCATTGTGTCCATCATCCCTTATGCAATTAATATTGCAAGCATTTTTGTTTATTTGTAAGCATTTTAAATATCTATGGAGGCCACAATTGCAAATTAAAACAGTTTTGTGTATTCTATTTTTCAAGGTATTTTCCCACAAATTCTCTCCCCCTACTTTGGGACATTTCAGAACTCAAAAATTGTTGGAAAACTTGTATTAAACAAGAAATATTTACCTACCTATCTATGTACACCAACAGTGAAGTTGACTGGGTTGTACATTGCAAAATTCCAAGGCAATACATTCATAGACTATAAAGAACATGGTGGCATTTCCTTGTATTTAAATAATACAAGCAGCTTTGTAGCTTTAAGGTTAAATAGTTCTTTGAGGCTTTTTTTTTTTTTTTTTTTTTTTTTTTTTTGAGGGCAGTGGTACTAGGGATTGAACTCAAGGGCACTTGACCACTGAGCCACGCCCCCAGTCCTATTTTGTGTTTTATTTAGAGACAGGGTCAGGTCTCACTGAGTTACTTAGGGCCTATCTAAGTTGCTGAGACTGACTTTGAACATACGATGCTCCTGCCTCAGCCTCTTGAGCTGCTGGAATTACAAGCATGAGCCAGCATGCCTGGTGTTCTTTGAAGCTTTTAACAACAGACAGCAGGGTATTCTTTAATCCAGCTTATTCTAAGTTGCAATATATACTATCTGACAATATTGGCTAAGGGGAGGAATTTACACCATCAGTTCTCTGGCTTCAGGTTTTTAGCATGATTATAGTTTCTGAATTGTCTTGTTTGGTAAATTAGCCTGCTTTTGTTTGCAAGCCTACTACCAGTAATTTTGATTGTGCCCAATACTTCAAATTCATAACAAGCAGACTTTCTGATAGTTGTGTATTCAACTATGTAAAAGAATATAGGACAGGAAAAAAATAAGGTGTACAGATGGGTATCTTACCTCCTTAGTCTGGGGTACTTCTTGGCAGTTCAAGGTTGAAGGGAGGAGATCTCAGAAGGCGGTGTGTGAGACACCCTGTAGAAGCCTTTATATCTACCAAGAGAAACTAACATCTCCTGCAATAGCTTATGGGTATTGAGGGTCTAGGTCCCAAATACCTGTTTATAATCTAAACTACACCTACAGAGGGTCTGGTATTTAGAGTTCATTCACAGTTCTTCCAGTCTGGTTGTGGTTCACCAGACAAGAGTTATTTTTACCATAAACAATGTTCTCGTTAAGTAGCTGAAATTCTACCTTTATGAGTTTCTAGAGAAACAGAAGTAGGAGGTGACCTCAAGGTCACAAGGTCTTATTATCTAGTCTTTTGCTGTTAAGAAGACAGAAAAACCTTCCTTCTGTTTATAATCCCCGCCCCCTGCTGGAAAACAAAACAAAACAAAACTGCTTTTCTTTTGGGTTCATTATGGATTAAGTGTTTTTTAGCTTTTATGTATTATATATTTATCTTAATTGACAGTAATTGAATCTGTCATGTTAGATTTCAGGAAGAAGTAGCTATTATGTGTATGTTTTCAATTAACTTTGTTTAATGAAAAGTTCCAGGAAATAGTTATTGAATATCTACCAAATTTATAGGTATCATTCATGGTCATCATAATTCTTTTTAAAAATGGATATATGGGGGCTGGCAGTGTAGTTTAGTGGTCAAGGACATGCTTAGCAGGCATGAGGCCCTAGGCTCAATCCCTAGTGCACACACAGAAATTTGTAGAAGTACTTTTCTATGGAAAAGCAAATGGGGTGTCATGGGAAAACTCATTCCATGTGTTAAAGCAAGGACATAATGTGTGTTTTCCATGGAGTGTTTGCATGTGGAAGCGTTGAGAGGAAGGAAAAGTATTTAAGTATGAATGGGATATGTTCCAAAATACTTCTAGTCAATAAATGTATGTGATTGGACAAGTTGCTGTTTTTGAGATATTAATTTGTTCTTGAAAAAATCTACATATTTACTAATGTTCATTCCATATACATTTTAAATTATTTCTTATAAATTATGATTTTGATCCCTTGTCTTTCATAAGAGACAATCTTGATAACTTGTACAACTGATGATCTCCCATCAGTTCTACAAATATTCAAGACACAATGGTAATTTGAATATTTTTAAGAAGACTTTTCATGCTGCTTAAAAATCATTTTTTTAATTAAAAATAAAGCCCCTTGAGTTTCCTATGGAAAATGGATAATTATGTGTTCAAGATGCCCATTACAATTTACTTTTTAAAAATAATCTTTATTTACATAATTAGATAATTATTTCCCTTGAATTACATTTATATTATTAATTTCTTAATATGCATGCTAAGAAATATGTAGTCTATTTACAAATTATGTATTAAGTTTGAGTTATTGAAATCACATATATTTTATTGATAAAAGCTGAAATAGAATGTTAGCATTTTCTCAATATTGTATTAGTAATAGTTACTGTCTATATAAAAGAGGATCTATGGTATTTTAAATTTTCTGGCCTGAAGAAACTATAAATTAACATAAATTAATAACAGTCATTAGCATATTATAATTATACTATAAGGTTTAATTTTTCAAGAGGAAAATTTGAAGCAAATGATATTTTGTTGTCTATTATATTTTGCAGGTACATTTTCTTGATTTTAAATTATCATCTCCCAGTCAGAAAATGGAAAGCCTAATGTGCATTAGGGAATTTGCAAAGAAAATGAAAAAAAGAAAAATTTTATTATATGGTCTTATCATAAATTACTCACAGGTAGGTAAAATGTAGATATCACCTAAGTGTATGTTTTGTGGACTATAATTTTAAGAAAATAAGTCAGAAACTTATTTTGTTGAAAGCAAATGGTTATTAATAAGGGAAATTAAAGTTGTGAGATTACTAATCTACTAATGTGCTATAATAACAACTTCTTGGTGCTGTAAGAGAAATTAAAAATTGTATGTTTCAAAAATAAAAATAATGATGTGTATTGGCCAATATATCATGCTAGGTAGCCCACATAGTATTGTCAGATTAATTTTTTTTCCTTGTTATTAAATTTTTGGTATTGGGGATTTAAGCCAGGGGCAGTTCGACACTAAGCCCCATTTCTATCCTTCTTTTATTTTTTATTTTTTAGTTTGAGATAGGGTTTCACTAAGTTGCTTACAGCCTTGCTAAGTTGCCAGGGCTGGCATTGAACTTGCAGTCCTCCTGCCTCAGCCTCCTGAGCTGCTGGCATTACAGGTGTGTGCCACCATGCCCAGCAGGATTGTCAGATTTAGCAAATAAACAGAGAAAATTCCCAAAGTTGAACTTTAGATGAATAATGTTTTGTCAGTATGTTCCAAATTTGGAATTTAAATTTTTAATTGCTTTCCTGTATTTAACTAGCAACTCTATAAGGCTCATGGTATTGCTTACTTTCATTATTTTTTAAAATTAATTTATTCATTCTTATACACAACAGCAGAATGCATTTCAATTCATAGTACATGTTTAAAGCACAATTTTTCATCCTCTGGTTGTACACAAAGTAGAGTCAAACCATTTGAGTCTTCATACATGTACTTAGGGTAATGATGTCCATCTCATTCCACAATTTTTCCAAACCGCATATCCTCTTGTTTCTCTTCCCTCCCCTTTTCCCTATCCGAAGTTCAACTTGCTGCTTATAAACATAGTGATAACAAATGTATATTTTCTCTAGTTAATTACCATACCTTCTCATAATCTGAATGACAAATATCGACTGTCAGTGCTTAAGTAATAATGAAAGTAAGCTTTCAAGATTATATATATACCATTGAAAGAGTTATAGTTAAAAAAGTTTGATAAATATCAATACATAGAGTTAAACATACTTTTTAAATGAAGTGTTTTGCACAAATCCAAGATGTACTGACAAGTGTTTCACATCTTCAAATTGGGGGAAAGGGAAATACTGTTTTTTATTTGCTCCTATAACCCTGTAATCATGAACAGCTCATGAGATTACTATTCCATAGATCCAACTTTGGGAAACACTTCTTGCCACATATCATAAGCAGAGGTCACTGTCTTCTGGACCAGCTTATATCTGTATGAATTTTTCCACTTGGTTAATTCAGTATTTCCATTGCTGAGTGCCTAATTGACAGTCATTCTGCCAACACTATGTATATATAATGTACATTAGGCAGAACTTGTATTCACTGTGCATTGAAAAAAAATCCACAATTTAAACAGTGTCGGTTTGTGCTTTCCATGGTGGTGTGAGGTGGAACTTTTCCTAGTGTTCATACATTAGGCTTTAATCCCTAAATCTAATCCTTCTCTGATTACCATTTTTATTTTCCTACATTGTTACTGTATATCCCTTTAATTCTCTTTATCAGAGGAACCTTTCTAGATTTTTATTCGTTTTTTCTGACATAATATCAAGTGCTGCTTCATTGAATAGATTTTCCATGTGTTAACAACTCTTTGGAAGGGAGTATATATCAATTTGACTGTGAAGTAAGAGTTAAACACATGGTTTCTCTTGTTTAAGGAAGGCCTGTTTTCCATATGTGATATTTCTGATAATGTAGGTAGATGGTCTCTGACTTTTTTTTTTTGACTGTACCTTTACAATGCTGATTTATATAGTGTTTATACTTAAATAGGATTAGGTAAGCTTTTCTTTATAATCACTTAGCACCTGCTATGGCTGCTTCCCATTTGTGTTTGCACAGGCTTCATTTACACTTATGTGTAGGACATGCTGTGTTTGGTGAATTTAAGCTCATTAGTTTTGTTTCATTGCTTCATTTTTTCATATCATTTGGATTCATAGTATAGCATAATTTTCTGTTTTATATAGTTTATAAATTAGATGTCTATATTGTGTAGTTTTAGGTAAAATCTGATTCAGAAAACGTTAAGAATTAATTCCTTTTCTAATATCTACAAATGTTCTACAGTGTTGTGCATGACCAGTTACTAATGATTTTTTGATAATTCAGTGAAAAATCCATCTAATCATAATCTTTCATAAGTTACTTTATTTTCTTTTAATTATACCATAGTAAACTGTTAAATGTTTTGCTGAACTCCAAATATATCCCAGATGTGTGCATTTTTGAGATCATAGAGATGATTTGCTAAATTGTTAAATATACTTGATTCCTTAGTTGTGTCAATGTAGTAAAGCACTGATTAACTTTTACCAAAATTATTGGAAATGAATTAAAGATTTGAAACTTATGGTCTAAACTAGAGTGTTAGTAACTGTAAAACACTATGAACTTTTCCTCACAATTTGTTGAATAATTTTAAGTGGTCATATCACTCTACCATAATCACATAAACACAACTGTGGATAATGTAAATGAGATTTTATAGTTTAATATATATAAAAGATCTTAGTCCCTTTATAAGTATTAAAATCTATGAACAAAAATATTACTTTTCTTTCATTTTTAATCCAACTTTGCCATGCAAATCATTGAGGTATGTGATATAAAATTATATTGGGGAAACATACCCTAATTATCTGAAAATTTTTGAGGATATGGCAGTGAGATATATTTCTGGCATGTGTATTTCAGGCCAGTAGCTTAGAATTTACAGACTTATTGAAGTCTAAAATACTTTTATAGTGAATTTTTGTGAAAATATTTACAAGTATACATCTTTCAATTAGCTGTTACATATGAAGTTCTCTGGCAACCAAAAATTTTAAAGTCTATAAAATTTAGAAGCTCCTGGAGTAGTTTTCTACTTAAGATGTGCATTTTACATACTTGGGGATTTAGAGAGAGAACTACACAGGCTCAAGGTTAAAGAGTTTTCTATAACCATCTTATAATTAATGGTTTATTCTACCAAATTAGTGTTTATTTCTTTCTAAATTGAAAAACCATGTAACATGAATAACTATGTACATTTTCTAAGGCCCCAGATTATCTTTTTGTAAAATGCACCTATTATAACTTGAAATGTGTGTCATATGAGAAGGTGAAAACCTGGGAGAAATGCTGGCTATGCCAGATAACACTTAGTGTGTCTCTCATTCTAACATGTTATCTCTGGAACGTGTGTCTGGTTTTTCCTTCTTTTCCATATGTAGCCAAAAACATTCACCTGTATATTCTTTCTTTCTTTCAGAAATAAATTATTCATTACTTTTAGTAAAGTTCAGAAAGGGATTTTTGTTTGCAGACATCATTAGAAAAATAACGTGCAAGACTACAAAGGGGAGTTTTAAGATTCACCCAGGAAAGGTTGAGGAAAATATTAAACATGAGTGCAGATGTTTACTATACCCATATTCTCTTTCTCCTTTCTTCCCACTGAGCTGTTCTCTGTTGGGTTCCATATGGTAGGGAATAGGACTTAAGATTCCTTTTGGCATAGCATCTTAGGATGGGAACATTGGGAAGAACTGCACCTAATGGCCCAACTGAAGAAACCGAGCTCGGAGAGGTCAGGTGATCCTGCTCCACCACCCTCTCCCTGCTCCAGAATTCCACTTTTTTGGTTCCTACAACTACAGATAAGGAGGGCATTTAAAAAAGGAATAAATTTATAAAAGCATTTCCATAAGTTTATTTTTAGTAATTATTTGTAAAAGATTTAAGAATCATTGTGTAAAAGTCCAAAGCAGGATATACATGAAGCCTTTTTTCTTTTTCTTTCTGTTTTTTTTTTTTTTTGGTAATAATATTGCATTAGATGAAACTCTATAAATTGGCTTTGTATCACAGAGTATAATAGACAAAAGAAAAGGATGATTATATTTAATCCAAGTAGAGTTGTCTGAGTTTTTCCTTGTAATTAACCACAAGTAAACTCATAATAAAACTTTAAGAACTATAATATGGACAGGTCCAACTGCTGTAAGGTATCTTTGAGCTCCAATACTGAATTTGTAAGGTACAATATCAGTCTATCTAAATTAACACATTTGCTCTATGTCTTCTCTTCATAGGATATATAAAATGTGGATGATCATTGTAGACCATATGGATAAATGCTATTAAATAGGAAAAAAACCTTTTTAAAAATTATGCTAATCTTGGAGAAGTGAGACTGTTTCTTCAATAAGCAATTACTTGGAATTCAACTCGGAATTATTTACTAAACACATGATACTTTCCATGGCGCTGAATCATATGGCATGCACACCAAACATGCAACACCAAATCTGTTTACAGAAACCCAGAATACCATGCTCAGAGTAAAGCAGGCTTTTTTTTCCCCTTGATGTGGAAATGTTTATGAGAATAAATATTTTTCACTTTCAGTAGTGTTTTGGCCTTTAGAGTTAATCATTTGAGAAAATGTGAAAGTCATAAAATATAATGTCTTCAAAATTGTATGATTTGAGAAACCAAACTGTTTTTAGGGAGTTTGTTCAGCTCACTTGGTTGATTCATTAAGGGCTGACAGTAACATTATTTTACTTATGTATAAATGAAATGCAATATTAAGAAATAATTTTTGTTACATATCTTTCCAGTTTTTGATAAAAGAAGAAACTTTTTTATAAAAATAAAGACATTCCTTCTGAGGAGGTACTACTGTGAAAAGTTCTTAAGGAACTAATTCTTTTAGCTATGTATTCTTTATCACTGTATAACCAGTATTTGATGGCTTCAAAGAACATCATTCATTATTTCATAGTCTCTGTTTCTCTTCTGCTTTGGGTATCTATCTCAAGGCTACAATCATTACAGGATTCTCCTGGGAACAATCCTCTTTCCAGCTCACTCACCTGTCAGCAGGATTCATTTCCATGTGGGTTAACACCTCAGTTCTTTATAGTTTCATGAGCTTGGTGGCCTGCCTCTGTTCCTTGCCATGGGATCCACTGCATAGTGTCTTTAAACAGCCTAACAAGCAGGGAAGAGAACCAGTAGGACTGAAGTCCTACTTTTCTGTAAAGTAATTACCAAGTGACAACCTATCACCTTTGCTGGTTTCTATTCATCAGAAGCAAATCTCTGAGTTCCACCCTTGCTCAGGAGAAGATGTTACACAAGGGCATGAATACATAGTGGTGGGGATCACTGGGAGCCATATCAGATGCTGCCTACCACAATAATAATGGAGTGTTAATATTGTAGACTAAGTATTATATTTCTTGCTACCTACCTCTAAGTGAATTAAGGTGTTGGTAAATTGGACTAGAAATGTGTAAATATGAAAAGCACACAGCTTGTTTATCTATGCTTGTGCACATACGCAAGCACCTATGTGTATAGATGTGATTGTTTTTCCCCCTTGACATGTGAGTAGAGGGGTAATAGATGGAGAGGGTACAACAGAATGGAGGAAAACCAAAAAATGGAAACTTGCTTTTACATTATTGGTACAATTGTTTTTAATGGTTTAGATTCATATCAACCACATGAATACAATAGTATCACTTATTCTAATTTTATTTTTTATTGAAAAAAGGGAATTAATGAGTGAAAAACTATGACTAGCGTATTGCAGTAGGCACTTTCAACCATAACTTTTAAGTTTTTGATTTTCAAATTTGTAGCTATTCTCAAGTCACTTAAATTTGTCTTTCTCTACTAAATTATTAAATAACCCTAACTCTTTACATACCAACCTTAAATCAGACATATCAGTGACAATTAAAAATATTTTAATTTTAAATAAGGTAAGCTTATATAGTTTTCAAAGACATCACATTCTATATCTTAATTTTATATGGTTCAACTTAAAATTTGTCAGCATCAATTTGCTTTTTAATGTTTCCATTCATTCTGAGTCCACTCATCTTGCTTATTTGATGGCCCAGTGCCTCTTGTGAACTTCACACTGAATTGAGCACCAATGGGCACAAATATTAGTCTGCTTGAAGTTATAGCCTGGAGCACGACAGGATTAAACATGACACATTTAAGATTACAAGGGCACTCGTTTTAAAATACTTAACGTGATTAGATTATAAAAACTTTTGTCAAATTTTTGAGATAAATTAACAACTTTATTTAATAAACCTGGGCAGGCAATAGCTATCAGAGAAGTTGAGAATGGGGAGGGTAATATTTACTCCCCTTTCCAACCAGATACTCTGTTGCTTCTATGGTGTCAGGGGAGGTCCCCTTGAGGTCTATAGTACTTTATTACACAATTATAGCATCCTGAAAATTTTTTATAAGCTGTGAGAAAAGCCCAGAATTCAGAAAAACTGTATGACGAGAAAAAATTAAATGTATTATCTTAAGTTAGTTAATTATAGACTGCCTGTTTTGTCTACCTAGTATATGCTAGCATTTCCAACTCATACTTAGTTAACAGTATTTCACTATTGAACAAACACTGCTGAAGCAATGAAAGTGGTATTAAATGTGTATCAAGGATGTTGGAGCTTCTTTCAAGAGACAGGATGAAAAATTAGTAAAACATAAAAAAACTGAGATATCTCAATAATAGTAAAATAAGTTTTTAAAAACTTAACATCCCTTAATTTTTTTATGAGATATCATTTTCCTACCCTATGTCATAAGGAATAGTTTTGATACTATGTTCTCCTTTATATTACAATTAGAACATTATGTTAATGGAAGGTGTGTATATTTATAAATATCTATTTCAGTTCAGTTTATGCAGCCAGTATTACAAAATAATTGCTAAAAAATGGTGCTGGCACCTTTGAGACAGCTGAGATATATTTCTTCAAAAGCATAGAATTCGTTAGCTTTGTCTCAAAGGCACGGGAAAACATTTTCAGAAAGCAGTTCCTATAGTACAGCAAGAGGACTAGAAATGAAAAGGAGCCAATGACTGACAGCTGGAAACCTGCTAGTGATCTTTAGGGAAGACATGTTTGTAGACTTGTGAAATCAAATTGAGAAACTTAATTGGGACTCATCTGATTTTCTATAAACTCTTCAATACAAATCCTGTTTTACTAATAATATAGATGAAAAAATAGTTATGGAGTAATTTCAGTCTTTGTCCAATTTCTGGTATTTTGAGTAATGAAATAGGAAAAAATAGGTATAAAGAATAGGGTAAAAGAAGAAATTGGGTAGTCCCTGGAAAATGGTTTCCTAATGTTTGTGGCATTATTTCAGTTCTTTGAAATAAATTGTTTTGTATCTGTACTGCTTGCATAGGTAGACAGTCTACATTATGTAGACTTTCCTTAAACACCATTTGAATGAAGGAGCTGTATTTTCTGTTTATTTTCATTTTATGGAACACCATCCAAAACCACAGAAGCAGCTGTATAAAGAACTCTAAAATTTCAGTGTTTAACTGAACCTAGTAAAGAACATTACATGCAGTGTAGAGGACTTGAAAGTGTCACCTGGGGTAGGAAGTGAAACCAGATAGTTAAAATGTGAAGCCAAAATAATTTTTAAGGTTTGACACTCTAGCCTGTAATCCCAACTACTCTGAAGTCCAAGGCAAGAGGATCACAAGTTCAAGGCCAGCCTCGAATTTAGTGAGACCTTGTCTCAAAAAATTAAAAAAGGGCTGGGGTGAGTTGGGTTGTAATTCAGTGATATATTGCCCCTGCATTTAATCCTGAGTGCCACTGGAAACAAAAAATAACAAAAGGATCTGGTGTCCTAAGTCAATAACAATAAGTCTAATTACTTTGAAATACATGGAGCCTATTGAAACAAATTGGCTATTTGTTACTTAGATCAAAAGTAAGTGATTTTCAAAAGAAGGAGGTATCTGTACAGGGACCATTTTCTAGGAATGCAATGGAGAGATGGTAGTAATTAGTTTTATTCAAATTCCAAATTTCTGCCCCAAGCAGTTAGAACTTAGAAAAAATAATAGCTTGTAGCATCAGAATCCACATTCATTGTCTATGAGAATCCTATCAGCATTTCTGATTATGATCACAATAGAAATAAAGAGGTATGTTTTCTACCAAGAGTCAGAGAAATGAGTAATATTTGGCATATCGGTTTGTATATAGAAAATGGTGAAGTTTATTAGTTTTTCTTCCATCTCATTAATCATCTTTCACAACTGGTAAGGAAATATGTTTTAATTAAGCTTTGACTTAACTCTTACTGAATGGAGAAAGATGACTAAATACTAATACTATTAGGAAATGATTGCTTTAATAACAAACATCAGTAGTAACACCTTTTAAGCTCTACATTTTAATGGGCAGTGAAAACAGATGTTTCACAATGACACTATTCATTATTATTTTGCTTTTATCATTGTTTATGATTTGTAATCACGGTATCATTCTGAACCTCTATCAGGAAGAATATTAAAAAAGAATATCACAAAACATTGGCTAATTTTTTTCAGAAATAATTATATATTGTAAACTTTCATTTTTACTGTTTGCTTTCTTAAAATATATAATTCAAAATTTTTGTTTATAGAGGAGAAACTTCTAAATAATAATGGGAATAATTAGACCACAGATCTTACATGTGGATAAATCATTCAAAGCAGATGTATAAAAATATAATAAAATGTTGACAATTAGACATGCTTTATTTTTCTCATCTCTCAAAAACATTTTAATTCCAAGTGTTCAAATTAAAACCTATAGAAAATTTAATTTTTGTTATAGTTAACAAATATTGATTGTACTAATTAGTGGAATTCATTATGATATTTTCAAACATGTGTATCATACATTGATCACATCCATGTATTCTATTTTGTTTCTCTTTTCAGAGAACCAACTCTTTTTCATTGATTCTTTGGACGGCTCTTTTGGTGTCTATTTCTTTTCTGATCTTTCTTACTGCTTCTACTGATTTTGTTCTTGTTTTCTCATACATCATTAGGCCATTTGAGATCTATTGTTTTTCCCATAGCTTTATTGAGGTAAAATTGAAGTACAATAAAATGCACATATTTGAACTATGTGATTTGTTTAGTTTTGACATGTATGTAACCAAAACAATCAATATAAAAAGCATTTCCATTTCTTTTTTTAAAAATTTGAAATAATGCAGACTGTAGTTTCTACATGATTTATTACATTAGAAATCAAATCAATTACCTTAAGATATGTAGAACCCCACCCCACATCAAGTATTTCAAAATTAAGTTTCGTACTTTTAAATATCTCTGAGGTCAAGGAAGAAAACAAAAAGTAAATAAAATTACTTCAGACTAAGTGATAATAAAAGCTTAATTTATCAGGATCTCTGGGATTAAATTTTACTCAGATGAACATTTATAAATTAAAGTACTTGTATCAGAAAGAAGCTAGAATAACAGTCAAATTATTTTCAAATTACATACTAGGAATTGAAAAAAAAGAGAAGGAGCAGAAATGAAATAGAGAAGAAATAATATAGCTAAAATTTGTTAAAGATCAAACAAAACGGCAAGAATACAAAAATTAATATCAATGGAAAGGGAGCTATCAAAATAACCCTACAGATGCTAAAACTATATTAAGGTAATATTACAATTGTATGCAAGCATATGGGATACCTTACATAATATGGTCTATATTAGAGAAGGATTCATGTGCTGCTGAGAAGAAAGTGTATTCAGTCATTGATGGATTAAATATTCTATGTATGTTAAGTCTAAATTATTGATTATTTAGTTTTAGAGTTTCTTTGTTTAATTTTTGTTTGGAAGATCTATTTGGTAGTAAGAGATGAATGTTAAAGTCACCCAATATTATTGTGTTGTGGTCTATTTGATTCTTGAAGTTGAGAAGGGTTTGTTTGATATACATAGATGCTCTATTGTTTGGAGAATAAATATTATGATTGTTATATCTTGTTGATGTATAATTCCCTTAAGCAGTATGGAATGTGCTTCTTTTTCCCTTCTGATTAATTTTGGCTTGAGGTCCCCTTTATCTGATATGAGGATAGAAACACCTGCTTGTTTATACGGTCCATGTGAGTGATATGTTTTTTCCTATCCTTTCACCTTCAGTCTGTAGATGTCTTTTCCTATGAGGAGAGTCTCTTGGAGATAGCATATTGTTGAGTCTTGTTTTTAATCTGGTTTGCCAGTCTGTGTCTTTTGATTGATGAGTTTAGGCCATTAATGTTCAAAGTTATTATTGAGCTATGATTTGTGTTCCCAGTTATTTGGTTTACTCCTTTAATTGACTGTTCCTTTAGTATAGTTCCTCCCTTCACTGGTTTTCACTTTTTTTTTCATTTCATCTTCATGGAATATTTTATTGAGAATATTCTGAAGTACAGGCTTTCAGGTTGGGGATTCTTTTAATTTTTGTTTATCATAGAAGGTTTTTATTTTATCTTCAAATCTGAAGCTTAATTTTGCTGGATATAGGATTCTTGGTTGGTATCCATTTTACTTCAGAGCTTGGCATATGTTATTCCCAGACCTCTTAGCTTTGAGGATCTGGGTTGAGAAATCAATGGAGATCCTTATTAGATTTCCCCTTTACATAATCTGATATTTTTCTCTCACAGCCTTTTAAAATTCTATCCTCATTATGTATGTGAGGCATTCTCATTATAATGTGCCTAGGTGTGAGTCTGCTTTAATTTTGCATATTTGGAGTTCTGTAAGCCTCTTGTATTTGATTTTCCATATCATTATTTAGAGTTGGGAAATTTTCTGATGTTATTTCATTGAAAATATTATGCATTCCTTTAGTTTGTATCTCTCTGCCTTCATCTATCCTGATAAATCTTAAATTTGGTCTTTTATGTTATTTCATAATTCTTGGAAGTTCTATTTATGGTTCCTTAGCATCTTCTTTCTGAGAAGATTACATATTTTCTCTTCATTGCCTGAGGTTCTGTCTTCCAAGTCATCTATTCTGTTGGTGATGCATTCTATTAATTTTTTAAATTTTTGGTTTATTGTTTTCTTCATTTCAAGGATTTTTCCCCCACAATCTCTATCTGTATTGAAGTGATCTTTTGATACCTGTATTTGCTCTTTTACATCATCCTTTACTTTGCAGATCAGTTTAATTATGTACATTCTAACTCCTTCTCTGACATTTCTTCCTCTGTGGTATTGATGGATTCTGTTATTGGACTATTTTGTTTTGCTTGTGGTGATTTGCTCCCTTGCTTTTTCATGTTTGTATGTCTACCCACATAACAGTATAGATCTGAGGCAGTAGAGTTTCTTCCCTTGGACTTATAATGTCCCTGAAGGTTTCCCATACCTCATTCTTTAGGGGAAGACAGATAATAACAACAGCCAATGCAAACAATTTAGTTCCTACTATGACATCTACAGTGTAAATTATCACAATAAATAGAAATGATACAATCGGTTATTGCCTATTATAAAAACAGCAAATTTGAAAAAGGGTTTACATTTTCAAATGGTGGAGAGAGAAAGAGAATGGAAGAGATGTAGTATGTGATGATTGTGAGGGAAGAGGAGAGAAGACAGAAGGAAAAGTTTAAAGGAAGAGTCAAAAAGAGAACATTAGAAATTGGCTGTTAGCAGAAGAAAAGGGAATCAAGGAAAATAGATATGTAGAAAAAATATAATGCAAAAAATTTTTAAAGTTAAAAAAATAAAAAACAAAACTAAAATATACTAATCAAACATCCTAGTTTACAAAAAAGCTAATCCATGTAAAATAACTGGCTTCAAAATGTTAGAGATGAGAAGAAAAAAAAGAAGAGACTATACAAATGTCCATGTACCATTAAGGTCACAAACAGTGAAAAAATTTTTAAAAAATCTCAGTGAAAACTTATAGAATTCTTTCCATTGGAGTTCAAAATATTCTCAGCTTCTGTTATCATCAGCTTTAGGTGGGGTCTTCTAGAATGTGATGCTTCACCCTCTGGATTGCTGGAATGAGAGAGGTAATTCTGTAGGCAGAGTTCCTGGAGGAAGGGTTTAGGTATAGGTGGGTTCCAGGCTCTTTGTTGAACGCTAATTGGTCTAGAGATTTTAAATCAGTGTACTTCCAGTGCCCAGTACTTACTGGACCATGCTGGAAGACTATACCCCAGGAATCTTAATTGGGTTCCACTCTTGTGGTGGGGGACCCAATTCTTAGTCCCCTATAGCACCAGCAGACCCCACGTTTCCTGGTCTCAGGTTCAGTCTCCAAACACATTGTGTCCCATTCCCCTGCAACTCCTCTTCTGAGTTCCCAGCCAGATGCTTCTCTTCTAGCTGTAGGATTGGCTGAGGAAGAGTAGAGCCAGGTGAGTTTCCATGACCAATTTTTCCCTGTGTAAACCTCTCTCCATATTTGACTATCTCCTGATCATGTATGCACACTCTATGTCATGCAGTGTATGTTTACTGGGCCTGTATTTAGGGCCAAACTTGGGTTTATCAGTAATTGGTTGCCTCCATTGCAGCCCTGCACAGCGGTTACAAAATGGTTCCTTCCTTTGTCCTTCCTCTGAACACTGTGTGAAGAGCTGGTGGCTACTTTCCCCATACAATGCAGTGCATCTTTTAGGTTTGTCAGGCAGTGCCCTTGGTCTTTAAATGCTCTGTACCCAGACATGCCTCAAGCTATTCAAAAGTACAGGTTCCTTTAATTTCCGATCCCTCTTCTATGCTCATGGAGGCACCTGTGTGGTTGGAGCTTCTGGCCTGGCTGTGGCAGTGGCTATGCTGCTGGGGATGTCTTCCTTATTTTATTACATGCAAACACCTGAGTCCCTGATCTGCTTTGAACATCTGGTTTTAAAGTCCAGTAAAGTTCCCTTGCTTTTCTTTTTGTTCACCCACTTGCTCAGAAGCTGCCTGTCTTCTTTCTTGCTTTCATGCCATAGAGCAGCTAGGAATTTGACCACTTTAATTCTTCCATCTTGAAAAATTCACCTTCAGTTTCCTTATTTAACTTTTGTTTGGAAGATCTGTCCAGTGGTGAGAGAGGTGTGTTGAAGTCTCCCATGATTATTGTATGGTGGTCTATTAGACTCTTGAACTTGAGAAGAGTTTGCTTGATGAACACAGCTGCACCATTATTTGGGGCATATATATTTATGATTGTTATGTCTTGTTGGTGTATGGTTCCCTTGAGCAGTATGAAGTGTCCTTCTATATCCCTTTTGATTAGCTTTGGCTTGAAATCTATTTTATTAGATATGAGTATGGACACTCCTGCTTGTTTCCGCGGTCCATATGAGTGATATGATTTTTCCCAACCTTTCACCTTCAGTCTATGTATATCTTTTCCTATCAAGTGCGTCTCCTGTAGACAGCATATTGTTGGGTCTTGTTTTTTGATCCATTCTACTAGCCTGTGTCTCTTAATTGGTGAGTTTAAGCCATTAACATTTAGGGTTATTATTGAGATATGGTTTGTTCTTCTATCCATATTTGTTTATTGATGTTACTAAACCTGATTTGTTATCCTCTTTGACTACTTTCCCCCCTTTACTGTCCTACCTCCCATTGTTGGTTTTCAATGTTATTTTCCATTTCCTCTTCCTGTAATGTTTTGCCAAGGATTTTTTGAAGAGATGGTTTTCTAGCTGCGAATTCTTTTAACTTTTGTTTATCGTGGAAGGTTTTAATTTCATCTTCTAATCTGAAGCTTAATTTCGCCGGATACACGATTCTTGGTTGGAACCCATTTTCTTTCAGTGTTTGAAATATCTTATTCCAGGATCTTCTAGCTTTCAGAGTCTGTGTTGAGAGATCAGCTGTTATCCTGATTGGTTTACCCCTAAATGTAATCTGCTTTCTTTCTCTTGCAGCTTTTAAAATTCTCTCCTTATTCTGTATGTTGGACATTTTCATTATAATGTGTCTAGGTGTGGATCTCTTAAGATTTTGCACATTCGGCGTCCTGTAGGCTTCTAGGATTTGGGATTCTGTCTCATTCTTCAAGTCTGGGAAGTTTTCTCGTATTATTTCACTGAAAAGACTTTTTATTCCTTTGGTTTGGAGCTCTGTGCCTTCCTGTATCCCAATGACTCTTAAATTTGGTCTTTTGATATTATCCCATAATTCTTGGATGTTCTGCTCATGGTTTCTTAGCAGACTTGCTGAGCTGTCTATGTTCTTTTCCAGTTGAAATACTTTGTCTTCATTGTCTGATGTTCTCTCTTCTAAGTGATCTACTCTGCTGGTAGTATTCTCAATTGAGTTTTTAAGTTGGTTTATAGCTTCCTGCATTTCTAGAATTTCTATTTGTTTGTTTTTTATTACCTCTATCTCCCTGTGAAATTGATCTTTTACTTCCTGGATTTGTTTGTCAATGTGATCTTTCATTGTCTGATTTTGCTGTCTCATGTCTTCCTTGAGACTCCAGATCATCTGAAGCATATAAATCCTGATGTCTTTATCTGACATTCCATCTGTTGCAGCTATTACCTCTTCTAAAGTTGAGTTGACCTGCATTGCTTGTGGTCCTTTCTTTCCTTGTCTTTTCATACTGCTGACGTTTCTTTCTGCTTGGTGCCACTGTTGTGTTTTTGAAATTTACCCCCTATTTATTTATGTTGCTCTTGTATAGTTGGGAAGTCTCCCTTGCAGGGCGGGTATTGGCTGTGCTCCTCCTCTAATTATGGTGGTCTGTCTACCCCGCTGATCGGTTGCAGGTCTGCCCCCGCTGCGGGCACGGGTGGTGGCTTTGCTCTGCCCCCACTCCAATTGTGGTAACGTAACTACCACGCCCTGGGATCCTTGGTCCTGATCTGGATGTGGGTGGCGGCTCAGCTGGGCCCCCGCTCCAATTGGTGTGACGAGTCTACCGCGCTGGCAGACCTCTAGGCCGGCATCATTCTGAATGGAGAAAAATTGAAGGCATTCCCTCTAAGATCTGGTACAAGACAGGGATGCCCTCTCTCACCACTTCTGTTCAACATAGTCCTCGAAACACTGGCTAGAGCAATTAGACAGACAAAAGAAATTAAAGGCATAAAAATAGGAAAAGAAGAACTTAAATTATCACTATTTGCAGATGATATGATTCTATACCTAGCAGACCCAAAAGGGTCTACAAAGAAGCTATTAGAGCTAATAAATGAATTCAGCAAAGTGGCAGGATATAAGATCAACACGCATAAACCAAAGGCATTCCTGTATATCAGCGACAAATCCTCTGAAACGGAAATGAGGACAACTACTCCATTCACAATATCCCCCCAAAAAATAAAATACTTGGGAATCAACCTAACAAAAGAGGTGAAAGATTTATACAATGAAAATTACAGAACCCTAAAGAAAGACATTGAAGAAGACCTTAGAAGATGGAAAAATATACCCTGCTCATGGATAGGCAGAACTAACATCATCAAAATGGCGATATTACCAAAAGTTCTCTATAAGTTCAATGCAATGCCAATCAAAATCCCAACAGCATATCTTGTAGAAATAGATAAAAGAATCATGAAATTCATATGGAATAATAAAAGACCCAGAATAGCAAAAACAATACTAAGCAGGAAGTGTGAATCAGGCGGTATAGCGATACCAGACTTCAAACTATACTACAGAGCAATAGTAACAAAAACAGCATGGTACTGGTACCAAAACAGGCGGGTGGACCAATGGTACAGAATAGAGGACACAGTAACCAATCCACAAAACTACAACTATCTTATATTTGATAAAGGGGCTAAAAGCATGCAATGGAGGAAGGATAGCATCTTCAACAAATGGTGCTGGGAAAACTGGAAATCCATTTGCACCAAAATGAATCTGAATCCCTATCTCTCGCCGTGCACAAAAGTTAACTCAAAATGGATCAAGGAGCTTGATATTAAATCAGAGACACGGCATCTGATAGAAGAAAAGGTTGGTTATGATCTACACGCTGTGGGATCGGGCTCCAAATTCCTCAATAGGACACCCATAGCGCTAGAGTTAACAAATAGAATCAACAAATGGGACTTACTCAAACTAAAAAGTTTTTTCTCAGCAAAAGAAACAATAAGAGAGATAAACAGGGAGCCTACATCCTGGGAACAAATCTTTACTCCACACACTTCAGATAGAGCCCTAATAACCAGAATATACAAAGAACTCAAAAAATTAGACAATAAGATAACAAATAACCCAATCAATAAATGGGCCAAGGACCTGAACAGACACTTCTCAGAGGAGGACATACAATCAACAAGTACATGAAAAAATGCTCACCATCGCTAGCAGTCAGAGAAATGCAAATCAAAACTACCCTAAGATACCATCTCACTCCAGTAAGACTGGCAGCCATTAGGAAGTCAAACAACAATAAGTGCTGGAGAGGATGCGGGGAAAAGGGCACTCTTGTTCATTGCTGGTGGGACTGCAAATTGGTGTAGCCAATTTGGAAAGCAGTATGGAGATTTCTCGGAAAGCTGGGAATGGAACCACCATTTGACCCAGCTATTCCCCTTCTTGGTCTATTCCCTAAAGCCCTAACAAGAGCATGCTACAGGGACACTGCTACATCGATGTTCATAGCAGCTCAATTCACGATAGCAAGACTGTGGAACCAGCCTAGATGCCCTTCGATAGATGAATGGATAAAAAAAATGTGGCATTTATATACAATGGAGTATTATTCTGCATTAAAAAATGACAAAATCATAGAATTTGGAGGGAAATGGATGGCATTAGAGCAGATTATGCTAAGTGAAGCTAGTCAATCTTTAAAAAACAAATACCAAATGACTCCTTTGATATAAGGGGAGTTAACAAGGACAGGGTAGGGACGAAGAGCTTGAGAAGAATATTTACATTAAACAGGGATGAGAGGTGGGAGGGAAAGGGAGTGAGAAGGGAAATGGCATGGAAATGGAAGGCGATCCTCAGGGTTATACAAAATGTCATATAAGAGGAAAGGAGGGGTAAGACAAGATAATACAAATGGAAGAAATGATTTACAGTAGAAGGGGTAGAGAGAGAAAAGAGGAGGGGAGGGGAGGGGAGGGGGGACAGTAGAGAATAGGACAGACAGCAGAATACATCAGACACTAGAAAGGCAATATGTCAATCAATGGAAGGGTAACTGATGTGATACAGCAATTTGTATACAGGGTAAAAGCGGGAGTTCATAATCCACTTGAATCAAACCATGTAATATGATGTATTAAGAACTATGTAATGTTATGAACGACCAATAAAAAAAAAAAAAAAAACTTTATACTCAAAAAAAAAAGAAAAATTCACCTTCTTTTCCTTAATAGTTTACTGTTCTTAAGTGTGTTGTTCACTCTCCATATGTTTATATAATTCCTACATTTTCTCTTGCTGTTTCAATTTTTATTCTATTGTAATTAGAGTTGATTCAAACTATTTTTTCAGGTTTTAAAAAATTTGTTAATAGATGCTATGTAGCCCCCTAATATGTGGTTCATTTTAGAAAAAGTTCTATTTGCTCATGAGAAGTTCTATTTGCTCATGCATATTCTGCATCTCTTGGATGGAATATTCTGTAAATATCTGTTAAGTTCATTTGGTGTATTGTATTATTTAAGTATGATCTTTTTTTCCCTACATGATCTGTTTTAGTGAGTGTGGGAAATGTAATTCCCCTACTATTATTATTTTGGGGCCCATTTCTCCCTTTATATCTTCTAGTATGTATTTCATAAAGCTGGGTACTTGGCCATTTTGTGATTATTGATTTGTAATTCTTACATATGCTTGATGCCTTCATCCCTTCTTTGTCTCTTCTATTTAAAAAAATTATATTTTTAGATATGACAGAAGAGTCCATTTTGACATATACATAAATAAAATATAACTTCCCATTTTGTGAGTGTACATGATGTGGCATTTTATCTAAATGATTTTGTCTTAACATTGGTTTTGTTGTAAAAAAGTGTAGCTGCTTCTGCTTGCTTTCAGATTCCATTTGCTTTGAATATAAATTTCAGTCAAGTTTCTTGTAGGCAGTATGTTGTTGGGATTTTTTTTTTAATGCATTGAGCCAGTCTATACCTTTATATTGGAGAATTAACATCGTTTGCTATGTTGTTATTGAAGGGTACAAATTTATTCATTTGTTGATTTTTCTTTTGTTGTTTTGAATAATCTTTGTTTATTTCTGGCTGTCTCACTTATCTTTGTAGTTTGATAATTTAATTTATGAATAGTGTTTGATTCTTTCCAACTTCTCATTTCTTCCTTCACTCTTCTAGCATGGTTTATTCTTTTATGTGCTCTTATGATTGTTGTAGGACTTCCTTAAGCGTCTTTTGTAAAGCTCCTCTGGCGGTCATAAATTCTCTCAGTTTATTGTCAGGGGGGCCACCATGAACAGAAGCTGAGCACGTAGGAGCTGAGCACATACCCTTAGCCTTGAGTAATGAAGGTGTGGAACCAGCTTCCACTCTCAGCACAAAGCAGGTGGACCTCATTTTCACTCGGCAAGGAAGTGCAGCTCTGGGAGTGGGCATCACCCAATGGGACTTGGCTACACACCCCTGTTTGCTGTAATATAATCCCTTGTCTTTTTTTGGGTGGAAATTTCTTGCATGACTTCTCCCCAATAAATAGGAGGGTTTCAGGCATGCTCTCTCTCTTTTGCCTGCCTCCCTTGTGGGAGCTGAGGTTGAGGAGCCATCACTGAACCCCCCAAAAGGTATTTTCTGTCTCTTTGTGGTTATTTAGTAGCCAGCCCCATTCACCTGTAGTGACCGTGACTAATTCAGTTGCGTGTTGCAGCAGTTTATGGTTATTTTGGAAGGTATTTATTACCACTTCAATTCTGAAAGATTGTTTTTCCTGGGTACAGTAATCTTGCTTGCCAGTTATTTTCTTTCAGGACTCAAAATACCTCATTCCACTCCTTCCTGGACTTTAGGATTTCTTCTGAGAACTCTGTCTGTTTTCCAGTGGATTGCCTTTAAATATAAGGTAGCCCTTCTCTTTCATATTTTAGTATTTTTTCTTTGTTCCATACATTTAATAATTTAATATGTAATGGGGAGATTTTTTATATCTATTTGCAGTTATAAATGCATTATGTATTTGGATGATCATTGGGAAATTTACTGTTATTACTTCATGGAATAAATTTTCTCTCCCCTCAACCTCTTTCTCTTCTCTTTCAGTTGTGTTTCATCTTTTGATGCTATCCCAGAGATCTTGTGTTCCTGTAACTTTTTTTTTTTGTCTGAATACAATATTTCAGAGGACTTGTCTTCAATCTCTACTTTTCTTCCCTTCTGTTTCATTTAGGCTGTTTTTGAGGCTTTCAAATGAGTTTTTTAAATCTGTCTGATTCTTTTCATTTCTAAGATTTCTATTTTTTTCCAAAATCTCACTTTAAAGAATTTTTTATTCATAGCTTCCATTCAACTTTTTACCTATATTCTCTTGAATTTTGTTGCACTTTAAAAAAATAAATCTTTATTTTTTTTAAAGTGCAATTTTACCCACTTCATTGTCTTTGGAATCTGTTACTACAGTTATGAATTTTAAGACATATCATATTACCTTGTTTTTGTGTATTTCTTATGTTTGTTTTGAGACTTGTACATTTGTTAGGACTGATGTCTCTTTCACTTTTATGTGGGTTCCTTCATAGCAAATGACTCTCTCTTGAAAGTGTATCTTTAGGCTCTAGTTTTATGTGTAATGTTGTTTATCTCCAATTAGTGAAGGGCCTGAAGCTTTTCATCCATTTGGGCACTGGTGCAATTCCTGGTGTTTCCCGGGAAGAGGCAAAGATTGGCTTAATAGTTCCTATGCTATGAAATTGACACCTGCTCTTGTCATCAGTGTGAGATCTGATTGGTTATGGGTACATTAAATGAAGCAGATTCTTGTTGGTGTGGTGACTACAATAGTTTTTATTCCTCTCTGATATTACTTGTGGTGATGTCTGTCCAGGAACAGGACTTTAGGGAGGCTGGTTGACAACTGTGAGTTTTCTCTCTCCTATTCTTTAGGTTGTAGTATCCCAGGTTCAGGTGGGACTGGGTCATGTCTGGAGTTGGGTATAATTTCTCTAAGCTGTGCTGGGAGTATACCTCAGTGGATAAGCACCCATCCAATATATGCAAGGCCTCAGGTTTGGTTCCCATAACTGCACTAAATTAAGAACTAGTTAAAAGATATGTAATAAATATCAGCAATGATAGATGAAGGGAAAATAAAAAGATAAAAATATTTAAGAACAGGAAAATTTAAAAAGGGAAGAAAAGTAAAAATGAGAAGAAAAAACAAAAACAATTTCCTCCCCACTGAGGTGCTTGGATGAAGGGGTAATGGTAGATGCTTGTGACCTATGCCAACCAAATCTTCTCTCTGGGTCTTTTTGTCCATGTGACCCATGGACAGGGTAGTAGCTGGGGATTTTTAACCCTCAATTCTTTCAAGTTGTAGTATGTACCAGGTGACTAGTGGGGGTAATTTGTGTCTGAAACTAGTTGTAATTCCTCTCAGGTGAATTCACAGTGGAAAGAGTACTGGGGAATGCAGAGCTCAACAGTCAACATTCTCTCTGGAACTTTTTAGATTGTATGCTCTGGGGGCAGGAGAAATGCTGTTCCTACCATGTGATGCTGAATGCGTTTGAGGGAATGGAGAGGCAATGGAGCCATAAAGATCTGTGCTGGGACTGAAGTGGTCGGATCCATGTTATCTGTCATCTTTGATCCCTGTGCTCTCATATCTGCTTCCTGTGTACAACTGTATGTTGCTCTTCTTGCCCCTGATCACAGAGGGCAGGCTGTCTGAAATTGCTGATTTAAAGTTGAGAGCTTTCTGCTCCTTCTACATTGCAGTCTACATTGCTCAAAGTATCAAACTCTCAGTAGGTTTGTATCAGAGTCACTTCCCCAAACGAAGACTGTCTCATAAGATGGCTACCAGCAGAGGTGGTACATTGGAGGGGTGGTGGAGTCCTGAAGACTGAAAAATACTGTGGTTTCTGACCTCTCCAACTATAGCATCCTTCTCAAGATGGCTTCTGATTATTTTACCCTGATAATTTGCTGGGAAATGCAGTGAACTTCTCTAACACCAGTTTTGCTGTATATATTCTAGGTCTCTTATCTATTTAGACTATATGTCTACAATATTCCAGGTTCTGCATTTTTGGAGCTTTCATCTAGTCTCTTCATTTATACTCCTTCAGAGGGAATATTTTTCTGGCATTGTTTTTGTGATATAGGTGCTGGGATATTCTGCCTTGATACTCTATTATCTAAAATCTCTGGGTTCTACCAAGTCTCTCTCTCTCTCTCTCTCTCTCTGCTGTTGAAGTCCAGTGCTCTCCCACAGACACACACTATATCAACATATAGCAACACACTTGTCATTTGCATTCTATCTTGTGGAAAAGTAGACAAGTGCTGGGTATCTCTCTTCTGCCATTTTACTCTCACTTTTAGGTTAATTTTTTGTTCATAGGCTTACAAGATGAAATTTGGGTTAAGCAAATGTATTAAAATATGAACCACTAAATAAATGTATACACCACCTACTAGTATGTCCTTACATTCAGTTTGCTGGTTTCAGTTAACCTGATGCTCCATTTTTATACAGCAAGGTTACCAAAAATAACATTTTGATTTTTAGTGGAGTTGTGCTGCTGGGAAAAGGCAGAAATGACCAAATATCAAGCTACATACAGATTCATTTGGTGTGGCATGTGCATTTATATTTTAAAAAATCATAAACATTATAGTATATATTTCTATTTTTCCCCCAGTAAATGAGAACATTTTGGTTGAGTAGCTTAGATTCTATCTGTTCGGTTTTGTATTTTAAGTGGGAACAGTAAGTTTTGCTAAATGTACTGGGGTTTAAATTTAATTGTGCCATGTTCTTTACCACTTTAATCCTCTTATCCCTTTATTAAATTTCTGACTCTATATTTAAGATGTTTTGATGCAATTAAAGGATTTGGATTCTTCAGGGAGGGTGGTCTTTTTTTTTTAAATTAAGAAAGTCCAACATTAGTGTAAATTTAATTGTATTTCTCTTAGTCTTATAAGGAGAAGAAAAATAAAGTCCTAAATAAGAAATCCCTACAAAGGTAGTTAAGGAATCCAGTTCTACACCATGGATAAATGATTAGGCATGATCCCTAAATCTCACTTTTTACATGAAAATGGTTATACAATTTTTCTAAAATATACCAATCTTAGAGCACAGATTAAAACATGCAGTGAAATCTTTTTGAATTTTAATTTCAATTTTATTAATGAAGGCATTTCACTAAGCCTAAAAGTTATCAGTTTAAGCAACTAACTATATGAACCTAATAGATGGGGATCCTAATACTTTTCAACAAGTGATCGGAACAGTTGTGTTGGTTTGAATTTGACCCCCAAAGTTTATGTCTTTAAAACTTGATCTTCAATGCAAGAATTTTAGGAGGTGAGAGATTTAGTAGGTGACTAGGTCATGAGGTCTTTGCCCTTGTGAGTGGATTGGTGTCATTGTGGAGACAGTGGAGCCCTTATAAGGATGAGTTTGACTTGTTCTCTCTCATCCATGTAATGCCTTATGCCATGTTACAGTGCAGCAAGAAGACTTTCACCAGATATGTCTTAGGACCATGATATACATAAGTTTATTTTATTATATAATATTCATTACCAGTATTCTGAAAGAGCAACACAAGATGGACTAAGACAGCAGTGATATTTAAAACCTCATTCAAAATTTCTGTGCTTAGGACCCCGGGTTTTGAGAGCAACATCACAATAACATGGATTTCTTCACAAATGTCCAGTAAATCACAAGTATATAATTTTATTTTTCCACAAAATTTTGTTAGCTTTTCCAAGGCTTTAGGTAAACAGATAAGCTTTTTATTTCTTTTGCTTTGTTTGTTTGAAAATATGTTGAAGGCTCTGCAAATATTTTTGGAATGGCAGATGATGGTTTATCCTTTACCCTACCCTCAGGAGGAGGTTTCATTGAAGGAGCTATATCAGATAATTGGGTAAAAACTGCATAATTTTTGTTTTTGAGTTTAGTTATCTCAATGAACATGTTTCTCAAAGGTTAGGTAGGTAATAGTAGCTGTGACTCTGTGATAAATTCATGAAAATAAATAGTGGAAATAGGTAGCTGTTATGCCTTTTGCCAATAACGTGGCTGCTTATACGAAATCCTGTATATTCAGAGACTATAGATCTTTTCAGTTGATATATATTTACAGCTTAATAAGAAAGCATATGTTCTAGGATGAAATAATAGAAAGCTGTCTCCCAGGCCTTTGTGAATTGTAAATTTCCTGACCAAAATAAGGAATAAAGAAAAATAATCATTAAAATTCAAAAAGATTTTCAAGTTATGATTTTATGAAGATTGAAGGAAGTCATGGAAGTTACCAAATTTTATTTTACTGCTATAGATTCTCTGACAAGGCATACAAAGGAAGGATAAATTTTGTGACATTTAAATTTTACTCTAAATGTACAACTGGAACAGATATCTTAAAATTTGATAGTTATCAAATATCCAGAGTTTGTATTAGCAGTTACTTAGCCATCATTTCTAACTCCTTGTTCTCTCATAGTTTTAGTTGGCCTGTATTGTTTGGATATTAATTTGACTCAGATTAACCTGTGCCTCAATTCACATGTCATATTCTTCTGAATGCTTATGGTATTTTAGATGGTAAACATGTAAAATTCCATTTTACAAAGGAAAATGTGAATTTCCTTTTGTAAATTACAAAATTATAACAATCAGATTTGTATTTTTTAATATTTATTTTTTCATTATAGTTGGACACAATACCTTTATTTTACTTATTTATTTTTATGTGGTGCTGGAGAGTTGAACTCAGGACCTTGCATGTGCTAGGTGAGTGCTCTGTTGCTGAGCTACAACCCCAACCCAGATTTGTAATTTTTAGTAAGTTAGGAAACATACACTAGTGGTAGTTTATGAAATAACTGAATTTTAATCTTATCTTTGTAAAAGTTACTTTGAAATATTGAATAGTGTTTGTAATATGTCAGTAAATATGAATAAATGTTTAGCTCTGCGATCATGTGTAGAATTCAGTATTATGCTCTCCTTATACAATTTCAAGATAATTGAAAAACTATTTTTAAATGCATCATTTATATAAATTTCACCTACATTTCTGGAGGAAAATCAAGGCACTGTGGATGTTTAAGCCAATTTAATGAATTGATGCACAAATTGGTTTATCAGTTGAAACTTTTAAATTGAAAAGGGGAGAAACACAATAGAGGTTGATTTTACAATAATAAGAAAAATCTAAGATTTTGAATTTGATTTTGGACCCAAATGTAAAAAGTGCACTTGTCTTCCTTATCACCCCTGCCAAGGCCAAGTAGGTTGGTTCCTCATTCTCCTGTGTTTTAAATAGTATCGAACATAATCACCAGCTGATTCTAGTGTATATCCTATCTAGAAAAATCAGTGGGAAAAAAAGTGATTCTATCTTAGTATTTCTACCAGAAATACTGATTGTAACTCTTCTTACATTCATAAAACTTTATTTTCTAGTTCAATTATGATGGCCTGTATAGATATTCCTTTTATTAACTAGTTCTAGGTGACTTGCCCATATTCAGAATTTGTTGATTTTAAAAATCCAACTATAATAATTCATTACACATTCAAGTTAAGTAAGAGAAATAATGACATTTCAGTCGTAACAGAAAAGATGTGATAAAATTTATTACTATAACCATAATAAATTCTTAGCAAACTAAGGCTAGAATTAAAAATTTTTAAATTGATAACATTATATACAAAAAGTATAAGGCAAGCATCATATTTAACATGTTAGGGCATTGTTTAACAAAGAATGTCCATATTTGCCTTTTTTAGTTAATTTTGTACTGGTTACTCTAAGTAGTATGGTAGGCTGAGAGAAATAAAAGGATTAGAAAGCAGAAACAAGTAGTATCTACATAGAAACCTTGAGAAGTTGCACACTTTTTAAATTTAAAAACTCAAAAGTTATAAATAGAATCAAAATACTTACATACTTAAATATAATACAAAAAATTTTTAGGACCCTTCAATGCTGTATTTTATTGAAGAAAATTGTACTATGGAGTCTATATTTCCTTGATTTCTCCTTTCAGCTTTTAGAATAAATAATTATCATTTGAATTTATTTTCTTTGCAATGGATTTTATTCTGAAAACATAAAAGTGTGTTAGAATTATTCTTTCTTATTCTTAGATGTAGTTCAAAAATATTGAGAAAAATATTTAGGTTAAAAAAAATCAGAAATGAAAAATAAATAATGCTCCTTTTGAATTAAAAGATAGCTCTGTCCTTTTCCTGGTAAACTGTTAAGCAATAACAGTTTCTGGTATCTATGTACTGGATGTTTCTGTTTCAGGTTTCTGCATGCTTTCTTACCACATTACCGTGTGAACATTCATTGTCTGGTTGGTTTTCATTGCTGCTTAAGGGAATTGATGATACGCCAATTCATTAATCTTTCACAATACTAGTCATTTAAACATATATAATACTTAGATTTTATAAACAGCTTTGTGCAAAGACTTGTGATTTTATTTTTAATTTATTGCAAATAAATTTTAATTGACTTATTAAGAAATTATAAGACGTAATTGCTGTGGTCTAATTATATGCTGCCTAGAAATCAAGTTAGGCAGTGAATTACATTTTTAATTGAATTTCTGTGAGTTGAATAATTATAAAATTTCATAAGTGAAGTTGAATTTGTAGGAATGTGAACGCTGTGAACATGATATTTAATTTAGATCATATGTAGAGTATCTAGAAACTCATTTATGAATGGAACTATTATAATTAAATACTACTGTTGATGTAGGAGAAACCATTTTTTGAAATAGTATGCAGATTGGAGGTTGGCAGATGAACATTTTAAAATATCTATTATAAGACAAAGTTTTCCAATCCCCTTAACATTGAATAGTTTCTAGTTATACTGAGGCATGAATTTGAATCACTAAGATGATGAAGTCACTTGAGTTTGAAAACATAACCTGCTTTTAGCTTGCATAAGAGCTCATGTACATGGTAGACATTCATCTATTTGTAAAAAAGCAGTAATATTCATAGAAATAAAGCCACTTCATTTCAAAGTTTACAGATCTTAAGGTAATGTTTTTGGAATACAAAGAGTATGTCCAGCTCCATGAAATTCACAAAACCTGGAAACCAGACACAACATCAGTGAATTGGCTTTAATAAATTCTCTAGACACTGCAAAAACATCTCATGGAGTGAGAGAAAAATATTTACTGAAGTTCTTTCTAAAAAGTTCCTTTATGGTTTGATTATATGATTATATGAGCAAGTTTCACCTGGAAATATCAGTCATGATCTTATTATGATGGTAATAAATATGACTTTATGTATTTAATATTCTCTTTTTTGGTGGGAACCTCATTCAACAGTGTTGAAATTTAGAATCATGCTAAATAGCATGTGTGTTTATAGAATTATACTTAAGAGAATTAAACATTGTAGTTCTCATTTATTCTAATGGATTTCATTGGCAAATTTTATGCTATGATACTAATCTAGATTTTAAACATGAGTCATTGGACATCTTTCACACATATCACAGGTACAAACTACCATCAAGGGTAAGCAACAGAAACAGACTTTAGTCAGTAACTATCTGACATTATGTCTGTTCCTATGTTTTGTAGAAGTAACTGGGCAGTTTTTAAAAAATCCACCTCTAGTACCATTTTTTATATGCGCGCGCACACACACACACACACACACATATATATATATATATATTTAGATGGACACAATACCTTTATTTTATGCATCTTTATGTGGTGCTGAGGATCGAACCCAAGGCCTCACATATGTAAGACAAGTGCTGTACCGCTGAGCCATAGCCCAAGCCCAATGTAACCGGGCATTTTAAAAGAAGAATGATGGAATTGGGATGGGGAGAAAGCAAGCCTCAATTGAAAAATTACAAAAGTTTGGTTAGAGTAAATGTAATTAGGCCAGCTATGTCTGTTAGCTGGCAATTTAAAAAGTAAGGATCCTATATTCCCATGAAATCTAGGAGAAAGAGAATTTATCCTTCCTGAAGATTCCATTTCAGAGAAATGGCTTTCAGGTCCTGGAGAAAGACATTCCTCAGTAGTAGGTGCCACATATATGTCTCAAAGGAGACAGGAAGGATTTGCAATGATATTTTCTCATTAGTAAAAACTCCCAAAAAGCAGATCAGGTAATCATCATCTGGTGTTGGATAGAGCAAAGGGAAATTTCACTGCCTGGCTTGAGCTTTGTTCGGAAACCTTTAAACTGGGGCTGGAGTCATCCTTTGGGACATGAACTTATGTTGTATAAGTCATGTTAGAGTTCAGTTATTTCTTATTTGCAGAGTTTTGAGCAGATCCAGTATGTGTTGGGAGTTACACAGTTCTCACTTTATATTATATAATATAATATAAATGAAAAAATTACTGATTTTTCCAACAGAAAAGAAGATATTGCTAGTTTGATATTTAAAGGAGTAAAGGTAATTCTAAATTGTAACTAGTTATTTTATATTTTGGGATTGTTTTTTCTTTTTGAATATAACACAATACCAATGTATGTTTCCTTTCTGGATTTTTTTTTTTTTTTTGAGGAGTGGCAGTTGTACACTGTAGAAAGCCTCTTGCCGTCACACTCCCATCAGCCTGGTCTCCAGTCTCCACTCTCACAGTAGTTTCTGTTCTTCCCAGGTGTATGATTTATTTTCATAACGAAGTTTTTCTTCTTGGCCCCAAGCATTCTTCAGACTCACAGTGGTGCATTCATGATGTAGGTGTGCCATGTTTGTCATGTTTATCTTATTCTGTCTGACCTGAGTTTGGGTAGGTTTTTGCTTTTTTATTTTTGGTGGGGGTGTAGGGTGGGGGCAGTTCCCAACTATGTTGTTAGGAGAACAAAGTATCTGTTGTGTTTCATTAAAACATGATTGTCAGCATTTGAGTAATCAACAGTTTGCCTATTTTGAATATGAAAATAATACATCATCAGGTTATAAGAAGGTATATTACTATCAAAACAGCAGCACAGTTTTAAGAGTAAATTAATTGGCTTCACTATGTTTGCTCTGCAGGAAAAATGAAAATAAGAATCATTACTGCTTTTGTGTGACCAGAAAGTTTAATGCTAAGGGAACTTTCTCATCAAATCTCTAAAGATAGGTTTTTGTTGTTTGGGCTGAGTTTTCCAATTTTGAAGTCTCAAATCTGAGCTTTCTCTAGACACTGAGGTTTGAGACTGAATTCCTCTCAAATGCATATGTTATCAGTGTCTATAGTGTTGTGTTTTGGTCATTTCAGTTTAAGAAAACCTACTAACTCTAATTGTGTATATCATTTTTTTTTGTCCCACACATGCCCAGCCTGGTGAAGCTTCTAAATAAAGGAAATTTGTTAAAATTAGCCATTTATTATACTAATTCTGATGGCAAGAAATGATGAATTTTTCTTGAGCTTTGTGTGCCATGCACTTTCATATGCAGTGTCACTGAAACTTTAGTATTATGTAGTGGGTATTGATAACTTTACCCAGTCTCTATCATCAGTTATTAGGAAGGAGTGAAAAACCACAAGTGTACCTGAAGAAAATGGTCAATTCCAATGCTGTCAAGAATTGATGTGCAGGTGTGGAAGGGGACATGCAGGGCAGCCTGAAGAAATTCCTTGAGAAAGTCATTTGAAATGGAAGGGTCATTCACAGCCTGACCCTGGGCATGTAGAGGAAGATATTAAAATTAAAGATAGTTGACGGTTCAGGTTATTGCTGTACTTCCTCAGACCTTATCAGAGGGTAGTTGAAAATCCCACAGAAGGACCTCATTCTAAAGCAGGAGGGCCTCTTCTGCCCTTCTGGGAAATGCCCATCTCAGTACAGCTGGATCTGGCACTGGCTGTGCCATCATCAAGACCCAGAGGGATTGCTTCCTGGGTTTCTACAATTAGCTACAGTGAGGCTAAGAAAAGAAAGGTAAGAAATATAGGGTGAGCCAGTTTAAAAATTAACTCTATTTTTTTAAAAAAAAAAATCTCTGTGGAAATACTTGGCTTGTACGAGGACTAGTTCTCAGAGACTTGTTGTTTCACTGCCAAATTTGGCTTGGTGGGATATATTCCAGACCATACCAGGGAGCCATAATACTCTCAGGTTCTGCCCACTTTAATTATCTGCTTATCTTAATTATCTTTGCTTCCAGACATCATTGTGTGGCTTACTTTGATTTGGGTTGGGCGCCTAATTGTATATTATAAAGAACATTGTAAACAATGTTTTTCATGCTTTAAAAAAAATTACCTCCTAGATATTTTAAAGGGGGTGGGAGAATAATGATGGTTTTGAAAACCTGTCCAAATGAACTGGGAAGATGCTTAAACTATGAAATTCTTCACTCTAACCTCTCATCCTGCTGGTGTCAAGATGTCACCTTCCCAACAGCATCACTAGAAAATATTATATTCTTCAGGTATTTTTAGACAAAAACATAAAGAAACAAAACCCCAAGTAAGCCCCAGAAAACAAAACAGTTTCAAACTCTCAGAGTATGATTTTACAAGTTTTGGTGTTGAGCATTAAGATAGGTCATACTAGTGACTGTTCATTCTGGTCTCCTTGGTCTTCAGTACCCTCTATATTTACCCTCAGTGAAAAGTATATCTTATACATCAAAAGAAAACTTATTACAAGTAGTAAATCCAAAGTTAGTAGTCTTTGGCACTCTGATTCTCCTTGGTAGAGTAGTATTTTCCAAGATTTTTCTGATACAGATTTAGTACCTGTTATATTTGAATCTGAAATGTCCCTCAAAGACCCATGTTACAGGCATGATCTATTGGGAGGTGTTGGGACCTAGCAGAAGGAAGTTAGGTCATTGGGGGATGCCTCCTTGAAGTGGGGATAGTGGGACCCTGGCATCTTCCTCTTTCTCTCTTTGCTTTGTGGCTACCATGAGATGAACATCTTTTTTCTACAACATATTCCCCACCATAATCTGCCTCCCAACAGAACCAAAAGCCTCAGGGTCAAGTAATCATGGAGTGAACCCTCTGAAACTATGAGCCCTAATAAATCTTACTTCTTTATTTCATGTATTTTGTCACTGCTATGCAAAGCTGAGTAACATAGTACATTTGTGTTGTCAGATTGTAGCTCCATGTTATTTTATTAGAAACTTCATAATCAATTTAAGGGAAAGGCTTAGAGTCAAAGATGTACAGATAAAATATTGGATAAGGGAGTTTCAGACTTGTAAAAGAAGCAGTGGCAAAATATTTGTGTGTATAAAATCTCCTTATAGGCTGAATAGGAGCACTTCTGTTCAATGAGAACTTCTGTTTAGCCAGAATAGATTTGTAGAAGGAGCTGGAGATAATAATGTCATCTCTCATTCACTTGATAAAGGTCCCTTCTGTCTCAGTCCTTATAGGACAATGTCATTGTGGTATGTATCTGGAGAATAAAGAACTGGATTCACATTCCCACAATATATTTGATTTTCTCTAGAGTTGGCAAAGGAATCCTTAATGGCATTTTTAGGGCCTCTCGTCCCCTTCTAGTATCCTATCTGCTTACTATTTTTTTTTTAATCATGGTGGAAAAGGTGTTTAAGTCTATATAAAGTTTTCAATGGACTGATGCTGGTAAAAGTTTATCACTGTTATTTAATGAAAACATGCAATCAGTCACAATGTATAAAATATCAGATTCAGTGCTATTTTTTGAAGGATGGGCTGGGGATGGAGAGATGAGGAAATCTCTGAATTCCTAAAGAGGTTTTTGGGAGAGAAACCTGCTTAAATGAAGAAATTAAAGCTGAATGAATTGGCCCTGTTCCCAGTGCAGGGTGTGAGCACACAGAGGACTGTGTCTTGAGGCATTTTTTTCCTGCCTCATAAAGGTGTATGTGTGTATGTGATATTAAACCTCTTATAGTTAGGGCATTCATATATACCTTATTTCTTCCTGAGCTTATATAAGTAGCAAATTAAAACACAGTGAAATTATTATCTGAAGGTTATATTTTTTTTCATTTATGAGAGATTGAGAGAACATGACTATACAAACAATTATAGTCAAAGATAAACAAAACTGGTTATTGAAGCAAACTTATCTCAGAAACTTTCCACTGTCTATGTAGGATGTTGATTCCTCAAGTTTTAAATAAGTGTTTCTTAAAAATTTCACATAACTAGTCTGTAATTAATGTCAGGGAATTATTATTTCTTTAAATATAAGATCAAAATTTTTTAAAGTTAGTTTTATTTTCATGTACTAGCTAAAACTAGAAATTGACATTAAAAATAAACTATCATTTAAAGTAGAATGATAAAAATATAAAAACCTTAGGAATATAAGTATAGAAAAATGTTCAAGATTTCTATACTTAAAAATGCAAACACTATTGAAAGGAATTAATAAAAGCTAAATAAATAATATCTTGTCAATCCATAATTAGGATATATAATTCTCTACCAAGTAGAGACTTGTAAAAGAAGCAGTGGCAAAACTATTGAATACAGTTCCCATCAAAATATCAAGATGCATTATTTTTGAAAGTGACAACTTACATCTCAAATTTGTAAGAAAATGCGGAGTGTACACTATTATAAATTTTAAAGGAATAGCAAAGTCAGATGACTCACAAACTTATTTCAAGACTTATCAGGCTACAGACTTTGTGGAATTGATATATAAGAACAGTTGATTCTACTGTCATGTATAACTAAAAAGAAAAAACATGAGTAGAGGAATTAAACAAATAGTATCTTCAATGGACATGCATACTATCAATTGACTTTTGACAAAGGCATAAACGTGATTCATTAGAAAAAGGAAAATATTTTGGTGAATTTTTCTAGTACGGTTAGAAACATTTAGTAAGAAACACTGAAATTCCACCTCCATCTTTAATGTAAAGAAGAAATAAATTCAAGATTAGAAACTTCAGTCTACAAAAACAGCAATAAAGTTGCATGTTGAAAACATATTGAGCAATAGAGACCATTTATAAAAGATTGCATACAGTATAATTTCTTTTACAAGAGGTTCTACTGTAGAACTTCTAATCTGCTATAGTAAAAATCAGAAAAGGTCAAGAGGGATGATAGTAATATTGTATATATTGGTTGGTGAATATAGTTTTTTTATATTTGTCAACTAATTAAATTCTTTACAGTTAAAAGTATGTATTTTGTTATAAGTACATGAATCATGCCTTAATAAAAACTAGTTTTATTAAGTAATAGCATTAAGGGGGTGTTGGGGGGGCACTGAGAACCCCAGATTGCATTTAGGCAGATCCTTGGAGGAGCTCAGGAAGGAGCTTCTCAGATACCCAGTCCATTAGTGGAAGCAACCAGTGCAAAACCCCAGCCTTAAAACTAGGACCTGAACCCTGGTCATAGTAGTTCATTCTTTCAGCAAATAAGTATTGAGTGCACATATTACCTGCATGCAAAGTGCTGGAAAATGGAACTACAACAGTAAAAGTAGACATAGTGTCCTAGAAATCCCTAATTTCTTAGTCTCTTTACCATAGGAGTGTTTGCTAACCTGTAAGCCATAAAGCAGTTACCAAAGTCTTCAAATCTATTTGGTTCTCAGAATTTTGTAGATAACAAATGATTTTCAAGTATATGTTGATTTTATAATTGATGAAGATAAGTTAAACATATTCCTAAAATTTGTAGTTAAAATTATATACTTTCAATTGATAAATACTCTAAGATGACTGAGTGGTATAGCCTCTGAGAGATTCTGAAGTTGAAGAGAATCCTCAGTTGTGAATGTGTTGGGAAAATCTCTACACTGTGAGATTACCAGATGGGAGCTAATTCTAAAAACCGCACTTAAAAATATCTTTGAAAATTCAACTGGAGGAATAACATGATCAGGCCTGATTTTTTTTTTCCTGTTGCTTTCCATTGCCAGTTATCTACTGGAAGCCAACTAGAATAAATCTATTGAGGAATGCTTGCTTTTTAATTACAGTTATATGATTCATTTTCTAGCACAGTGATCCAAGCTCTGGTGTACTTAATTCCTTTGTTTTTATTGCCTAAAACAACTTAAAATCCCAATTTTTTTTTTTGGTATTATATATAACAGAAAAGAGTGCTTCTAAATTTGAGGTGTCTTCTATTAAAGACCAACAATTAAAAATAGCTTTCTAGTTTAGCTATGCCTAGACAGCTTCAAATGAAATATAGAAACAACAGAAACAGACATTTTTAAAGGTGTACCCACTACTAGCAGATAGACATCTGGTTTTTTGTGTCTGCAAGCTGTTTTGACATTTATATGTTTGGATGAACTTTCATTGAAGGCTCATGTTTGGAAATCTGGTCTTCTGTGTTTGCGTTTTTAATTCGATCTTTATAGACTATGGTGAACCAATAAATTAGTATATGAGAGATTTTTGAAATATATATCTGTCATCCTCTGCTGTTGTTTAATATTGAATGGTCTTAGATTGAGGTAAATACTGTTTAAGGTAATTGAGAAAAGAGAAGATAGAAATCAACGTATTCAGACTTGACAGGCTAAAGCTGTTTTATCTTTATAAAGGATTTCCCAAACCTGCTACTTATCTTGGATACTTCCACTTTGGATTCTCCATTCCATGTTTTCTATATTTTATTCCTGTAAAGCATTCTTTTCTATACAGAAAAGCCATTCTTCTGTGGTTACTGCTGGTCTCTCTTTTCTTTGTGGTAACTAAACAGGCATTTTTGATAATTGTCCTATGTCATGTTGTATTTTGATTTTCAGTGTTGCTGTCAGGCAGAACAGCAATATGAAATCATAACAGAGTGTCTAAATCAACCTGTGTGGTACTGGCAGCATTGTGAATATTCATTTTTTGGCAGAACTTACACTTTTGGCTTTGGTGCTGATTCAGATTTTCCATGCATATGGGTATGTGGTAGTTCTTGCTCAAACATCTAGAGTCTCATTTGCTAATGCTTCCCAGTTGCCAAAAAGTAAACATGCAGCTATGGTTTTGTAGACAGTATTGTCTTTGGTAGAATTCAGTGTACATTCTGATTCTTTCTTGTGTATGTCTTATCTCTGTGAATGTTAAATGAGATGAGGCCATAGAAAAGTGCTTCTCTTGTACCTAGTCTATTTTGGCTAGTCTTCAGTGTCTATATTTGTGATTTTATTCATGAGGGAATATTTCCCTTGCTAATGTACTGGTTCTAGTGAGCTAAGTGAGATAATCTTAGCCTTACTCTTGGCAGAATTTTCTGTAGTCTTGATGACCTATATCAGATAGAGAAGACATTGGAAATATTGAAATCTGTATGAGGTTTGTTTATTTGTATTTGTGTACCAGGGCCTTGGGAGATACTGAGTGATTTTGTATCATACTGAATGTTTACAAGGGGTCATTTATTCAACCTGCCTTTATTTTTTGTTGTTGTTGCCTTTCTATTTGGTTTTCTTTATTTCTTTCTTGTGGTTATGATTAGAAAAGCTGAAATTATGATACCTTTTGTCATGAAAGTTGTAAAGGAATTTGTACTAGAGCTAAAAGACCTGGTGTATATTAGTCAATTATTATCTATAGAATACATTTGAATTAGAGAAATACAGATTGCCAATGTTAGTCTTCAAATTATCTGTGTGAGGCTTTCTTTTGAAATACATGTGCATAAAAGTCAATGCCATTTAATATTGATTATATTCTTTGCAATATTGGATAGATGATGATAAATATTATTATTTACTGAGGGTATTCTGTATTCCTACACTGAACTTGGTGTGACTAGGTTCATCTTATGTCAAGCTCTTAATGATCCCATCAGAGGAATTATATTATAGTTTTATAGTAAGGGGGGGGGGAGGCTCAGAGGGTTTCTTTAATTTGGCCAAGGTCATGCTACTAGCAGATGCAGATGTAGAATAGACTCCTAGGCTAGTTGGAAGTCTAAGCCTTTAGTAGCAAAAATATTGTACGATGCCTTTTTTTCAAATATTTATACATATGTATATATGTGTGTATACATTTTTAATAATTAACTTTCAGTATAATTTGAAACCATATCACTATCTTTAATACGAACTAAGCACTTAAATACTAATGTATTTAAAGCACACCCTTACCTCATCAACTCTTTCCCTTACTTTATACATTAGTTCTAATGGTCCTAACTTAAAAGAGTACAGCCTGGCAAGGTGGGACAGGCCTGTCATTCCAGCAATGTGGGAGGCTGTGGCAGGAACATTACAATTACGAGACTAGCCTCAGAAATTTAGTGAGGTCTTAAGAAACTTAGACCCTGACTCTAAATAAAAAGGGCTTTTGATGTGACTCAGTGGTAAAGCGACTCTGGATTTAATCCCCAGTACCCTCCCCCAGATAGATTACAGAGGGACTAAAATAATGACTTTGTTCCAGTTCATACATAACATTGGTTCCATTGCTCATTTATCTAAGACCACAAACAACACATTGCAGCCCCAAAGGCTCATCCAGGGTATTAGTACTTCCTAATCTTCAAGGATGTCTTATTTATATCCAGTGTAACTAACTGCTGTGATCATGCGCATCTACATTCTGTTACACTATTACTGCATATCTACCAAGTAATAGTCATTTCTCTTTACATGGAAACTTAAATATTTTAATGTTTTGTATATTCATATTTACCTCCTAATATCTCAAATTGTGCTGAACACATTACTTACTGTTTGATGAATATTTTAAAAATGTTAAGTAAAATTGAGAATGGAAAAGAATTCAGGAAAATGTCCCATTTTCTGTTTTTTTTTTTAATTAAAATATTTATACTAGCATGGGTTATTAAAATGTTTATTTGTCTAAAAAGAAAGGTATAAGTGTACTTATTGGGCAATAATCCAGAAATATTATCGTGAAGTTCAGGTTTTAGAAAATCCTCTAGAGATTAGCCTAGAGACAAAGTAAATGTTTTCACTCTACCATGGATAATTAAATACAGGAGAACAAAATTGAACGGAAATCACATGGCACATAATGTATAATGGGCCCAGGTACTTTTGTAACTAGTCAGGTAGCATGAGGTGGACACTAGAGGAAAGGAAACCTTATCTTTACCATTTAGTCTGAAAATATCTGCATAATGCTTGAAACTAGGTTTAAAGTTGTTTGACATTTTGTTTTTTAACATACCTAACATTATGAAAACAAAAAGGGAAAGGTTCTCTTTTTCACTGATTACAAGAACCTCTTTAAAAATGATTAAAACCTTTCCTGAAAAGAGAAAATTCTAAAAATCAGGGGGATTTTTCATTGAAATACTTTCTCATTTTGCATTTAATATATAAAATTTTATAAATGTATATACTAAAATTAGAATATTGAAAATCCGTTTTAGATCTTGTCTGATAGATACTATCAGCAAACTTTCCATATAGGTTAATTGATATTGCTGAAGACATTACATCAGTTGATGGTGGGACTGAGTCCTCTTATTTTACATCTCAGTCCTGTAGATTCTGCTATACTGAGTATATTTGGAGACTCCAGGAGCACATTATTGCCCTTATTTTTAGAAAATCAGGAATCAAAATATTTAATAAACATGAATTTTATAAGGCCATATCCTAAGGCCAAGACTTCTTTGATGATATATTATTATTTGGTTGAGTAGGCTCTAATTTTTAACATTTTAGTTGAAAAACAATAAATACAGGGCTGGGGATATAGTTCAGTTGGTAGAGTGCTTGCCTTGCATGCATAAGGCCCTGGGTTCAATACCCATCACCACCAAAAAAAAAAAAAAGAAAAGAAAAAAGAAAGACTAAATGAATCAACCTGTAAATTTCTTTCAGTTTCTTTCCCCTCTGTGTAACTTGATTCAGTACACTGTAACAATTTTATGTAGATGAGTGGATTATAAACAGTGGGAATTTATGTCTTGCCATTTTGGATGCTGGAAATTCCAAATCAGGGTTCCAGCATGGTGAAATTCTATTGAGAGCTGTGTTTCAAGACTGACTTTTTGTATTCTCGCAGCAGGAAAGAGTTCTCTGGCCTTGTTTCACCAGAGTACTAATTACATTCACAAGGGCTCCACTTCCATGACACAATTGCATACTGAAGTCTCCACTTCCAATTATTATGGCATTAAAAAAAAAACCTCTAATACATTGAGATTGAATGTTCAGTACATAAAACCCTCAGAATGGTTTCTAACATTTTAGTATCTTCCTAGATACACTTATTTCTGTTATCAAATCTGTCTGTATTTATATATGTATGAATACATATAGATTTTTACATCCTGAAGGACTTTTCATGCCAGAGTATTCAAGTCTGTTATTTGTTATAACTTGTAAAATATATCATGGTCTATTGATGCTGCAGTGGACACAAGGGGCATGTGTGTACGTGTGCATGTGTATGCACGTGCACTGCCACGCTCATGGGTTTATTTCTGTAAAAGAAACAATCTGTTCTAGAAAGTAGAGTTCTTACATTTAACAACATGTGTTTCAGATTTGTCTTCTTATTCACTGTTAACACAACTATCTCCTTAGTGTGCCTCCATGTTCACTTTTCTAATGCCTCTGGCCAGACTGCTAGCTGCAAATAGTATTTCCTATAAAACTTGAATCCTGGAGAATTTATTTTTGTGTGATTTTTCAACCTTCTAGTGGAACATAAAATATGTATTTCAAATAGTCTCATATTGCAATTGCTATTACTCCCCTAATAATTCAGTTGACCTTGAGAGTAAATAAAGTGTAATCCAGGATGTAGGTTTTACAAATTGGCTGCAAATTGGTGAAGCCAATTTGGAAAGCAGTATGAAGATTCCTGGGAAAGCTGGGAATGGAACCACCATTTGACCCAACTATTCCTCTTCTTGGACTATACCCAGAGGACTTTGCTACAATATTTTAATATTATAGATATTGACATATTTTCAACATTTGGAGAATGAATATATTTTTAAAATTCTGTAATTAGGATACAATGTGGTTTAGTTTGAATGGCCAAGTCCCTCAAAGTCCCATGCTTTTAGGTGTTCATACTCTTATGAAGATACTGAGATAGAATCTGGGCACAGTAGTGTACATCTGTAATTCCAGCGACTCTGGAGACTGAGGCAGGAGGATAGTGAAACCCAGCCTCAGCAACTTCTCGAGCCCCTAAACAACTCAGCGAGACCCTATCTCTAAATATATTTATATATGTGTGTGTGTGTGTGTGTGTATATACACACACACACACACACACATGTATATATAAATAAAAGGGCTGAGAATGTGGCTCGATGGTTAAATGCCCCTGGGTTCAATTCCTGGTACCAAAAGCAACAATAATAACAAAAAGATATTGAGGTAGAGATACAACAATAAGTTATTGACAATCTGTCCTTAACTAAATATATAATATTCTATATAGAAAGAAAATATTAAAGTACTCTAAGAGTTGATGAAAATGATTTTAGTTCAGATGTTCAAAGATTTTTGATAATTACAGACATATGCTATGTTTATTTCTGGGATCTGAAGAAAAAGGGTTTTTCCCACTATTTCCTAGTAATTCATGTAAGAATTTTTCTTTGTATGCACAAATATTTTCTTTAGTCTTCCTATTCTTCCAATTGCTTGATTTTAAATTCTAAAATATTGTAAGCATACTAATGAATCTTCAGAAGTTCTGCTTACAACTGTACTTCATATGATTTTGCAGTGACTAATAACCATCTTACTGATCCTCAGATGCCACCAGACAAATCACAAGTACCATGTGATCTTTTGTGTGTTATTTCCACATGTTCTTGCCCTGTAAACCCTTCTTTGCTAGGTGCCCAAACCTTGGAAGTAAGAGCTCTCCCTGTAAATTCAACAGCCAGACCTTATGAGCAACCTAGGCTAAGACCTCAGAGTGGAGCACGAAAATATTCAAATGTTTTAAACAAGTTCCAGACAAATTTGCCACTTTTTCTTATTTCTCTTCTACATTATAGGCAATAAAATTTCATTCATCTCCTCTCTGTCATTTTTGCTTTTTGAAACTATCTTTTGTATTCTAATTTTATTGATAATGTTGGTTCAGTGACTGTACAGGAAGACAGAGAATGTGTTTAGTGATCCAAAGCTTGGATTAACCACAATTATTATAGTAGGTTCACAAGAATTCCAGAGGGGATGTAGCATTCCATTTGATGCTTCATGTAAGAAGACACCAAGTTCTCAAAAATCATATGTATCTGTTATTGATATTTAATTCTTGTTTATGTTTGTTTAAAAATGTAGGGTAATTTAGATTAATGAAGACATTTTTTTAACTGAAATATTTTATGAGGGTATTTTTTCATATTAATTGTAGTGGGCTTTTCGATCATTTGCCTTGAACATTTTAGTGCTGAATAGTTTTTGGTAAAACATATATGCTTGTATTCTTTTCTGGGTATGACATTGTTTCCTTTCATGGAGACTCTCTCTTGTTCTCATTGATCATCTGACTTCCAGAATCTTATTTATAGCTATTTCATAGACTTATCCTATAAAATCAGAGCATACTGCACCACCACTTTTTAAAGTAAATGAACTAATTAGTGAACTTTTCCCCAAATATATCATACATATATGTCATCACTCTTAAGCTGTTTTATACTTAACACTTTGATTTGAAACTTATACATAATTATAAATTCATGGCATACCATTTTATCAGTTTATATATCATTGCCACGGTACAAGCAAAATATTACACATTCCCTCACCACGACAATTCCTTCATCTATATTTTTAAGTCAAGTCTAGGGATATAAAATAGATCAGTGGTGGTCAGGATGTGGATGTATGGGGAAAAGTTGATTTCAAATGGTATGAGATAATTTCTTGAGGTGACAGAAATGTCCTATATTTTGATTGTATTGGTGGTTACATGGCTGAAGGCATTTGTTAAAACACTGTAAAGTTTGAATTGAATGGACAGACATTATACCTCAATAAACCTGACTTAAATAAAAATTAAATTCCCTCATCTTGCCCTGTTTTAGTCATACTCTATCTCCACACCTAAAATGTGGCATCTATACAGTTTTTGTATCCTTATAATCTTGATTTTTCAATAATGTCATAAGAATGGAATCAAGCAATATGTAACATTTTGAGTCTTATTACTTTCACTTATCATAATGCATTTGATGTTAATCAATGATGCTGCAGATATCAGGAGGTGGTTGTTGCTGAATAGTATTCTTTTTTATGTGTGCCATATTATTAATATGAACCTGTAGGAGAAGGTTTAGTTTTTTTGAGATCTTGCTGTATATAAATAATATTGACATAAACATTCCTGTCCACACACTTTATATGCACAGAAATTTTTATTTTTCTAGAATAAATGAAAATGTGATTGCTGAGTTATATAGAGAATACACATTTAACTTTATAGAAATACCTCTAAAATGTTTTTCATGGTAGTTCTCCCATTTTGCATGACATTAGAAATATATAATGTTGAGTTCTTCATACCTATATGTATAGTCTCTGTTTTGCTCTTATTTTAACCATCCTAATAGGTGTGTAATAATATTTCATGTGGTTTTAGTATATATTTTGCTAATGACTAATGATATTGAGCATCTTATTTTTCATTTTTATTGGCTTTCCATGTTGCTGCTTTGGTGAATTGTCTACATCTTTTCTCTATTTTTTGTTAGGTTGCTTATTCCTGTATTATATATTTCTTTTTAAGATTTCTTCAAAATTTTCCATAAATTTTAATCTAACAGATGATTTCTGAATTTTTTCTCCCAGTTTTTAATGTCTTTTTATTCTCATCTTTTTTGTGTATTGGCCTTGTGTTCTGTGATAATGGTAAGCTCACTCACAGAATAATTGAAATAATTTTTATGAAATCAGTGTAATCATCCCTCAACATGGGGGGGATGGCTCCATGACATTCATAAATACCCAAATCCACCTCTATTCAAGTCCTTTAAAATGGCTTTTCATATTTGCATATAACCTATTCATAGTCTCTTGTACATTTTAAGTGATCCCTAGATTATCTAATGATTAATGCTATGTAAATAGCTATTAGACTGTATTGTTTAGGGAGACATGGTAAGAAAAAGTTTATACATATTCAACCCAGATCCAACTTTTTTTTTCAAATATTTTGTATCTTTGAATCTATGGATAAATAATAGATACAGAGGGGTGATATGTATTGTTTTTTTCTTCATGGAATATACTTTTGATGCCTTATCTAAGACATATTTTCTTAATCTATTGTCAAAAAGCTTTTCTGTTTTCTTCTAAACATACAAATTTTTTGCTTTACATTACATTTTTTTAGTAAATTTTTAATAATCATTTTGAATAATTTTCTTCTAAGATGTTAGGTATAGGTTTAAGTTATTTTCTTTATATACAGACAACAAGGTCTAACCCTATTTGATGAAAAGACAAGCCTCTCTCAATGGAATTGCCTTGGTACCCTTTTCATGGTCATGTATGTATTTCTGGACTCATTCTGTCCTACTGATCCATATTGATTCTTTTATCAAATCCTCTGCTATCAGTAATACTGTAGCTGTCTAATGCTTTTAAGATGTATTTGTGTGGGCTGAGGGTGTATTTCAGTGGTTTATCATTTGTCTACCACGCTTGTGGCCCTGGGTTCAATCCTCAATACCACAAAACAAAATTCCCCCAATTCTGTTTATGTAAGATTTCCAACTTTGACCCTCTTTTTTGACCCTTTTATTTTGGCTGTTCTAGTTCATTTGATTTTAGAATGAATGCGCTTATCAATATTTGTACAAATGCTTAAATGATTGGGATTGCACTTAACCTAGAGAACTATTTTAGAGAGAATTGATTTGTTTATAGTATTCATTCATCCAATTCATGATTATAGTATATCTGTGTATTTATTTAGGACTTCTTTTAATCATAGTTTGTAGTTTGTAGCATACATATCCTTTACCCTTTATTCTTAAATATTTCTTTTTTATTGGAGGGAGATTTGCTAGGGGAATTAGAGTGAAATTTTTTTTAAAAAATACATATTTCTAATTATTGGTATTATGTAGAAATACCGTTTTTTTTGTGTGTATTGGCCTTGTGTTCTGTGATAATGGTAAGCTCACTTATTTGTCTTAGTATCTTTTGTCCAAACTCCTTGATGTTTTTTTTACAGTGGTAATCAAATCATGTTATGTGCAGATAGAATGTTTTTTTCTTTGTTTACCTTTTATTTCATTTTCTTGTCTTCTTCCATTGACTAGGGCCTCTGGTATAGTGTTATAGAAAAGCTGATAAAAGGGATAGTCTTGAATTGTTTCCATTTTTAGCATGAAGGCACCCAGATTTTGATTATTGCCTATGGTTTTGGTGCAGTTTTTTCCATGTATGATTTTTACCAAGTTGAGGAAGTTGAAGTTTTTTTTTTTTTTTTTTCTTGTGGAAGAACCAACTTTCGTTTCATTGATTATTTTTCCTGCTTTTTAATTTCATTGGTTGCAGCTCTTTATTTATTTGATTTGGGTTTAGTTTATATTTTTCCTTTTTATTTTTTAAAGAGGAAGCTTATTTGACTTGAGACTGTTTTCCTTTTCTACCAGGGACTCTACTCAGGGGCACTGGAGCACTGAGCCACATCATCAGCCCTATTTTATATTTTATTTAGAGATAGGGTCTCACTGAGTTGCTTAGCACCTCGAGTTTGCTGAGGCTGACTTTGAACTCACTATCCTCCTGTCTGAGCCTTCCAAGCCCCTGGGATTATAGGCGTGGGCCATTGCACCAGGATGAGACTGTTCTCCTTTTCTAGAAAATAAATAAAGCACTTACTGGTATAAATTTCACTCTAATCTTTGCTTTTGATTTATGTCAACAGTCTTAATGTTTTGTATTTTCAGTTTCTTTCAGCTCAAAATACTTTCTATAATTTATCTTGAGGGCTTCCTTGTAATCCACTGATAATTTATTGATGTGTTACTTTTATTTCCAAATACTTGAAAATTTGCAAGAGAGGTGTCATTTGCAGATTTGCTCTGTAATTCTATGTGCATGGTATGATTTAAATTCTTTTAAATTTTGTTTTGAAACACAACACTTGGTCTATGTGTACTTAAAAGAATGTGTACTTTTGCTATTGTTAGGTGGAGTACTCATCTTGGTTGAGTGTGTCATATCCTTGGTAATTCTCTGTCTCCTTATTCTTCTAATTTCTAAATATTTTTTTAATGTTTCCACACTGTAGTTTTCTAACTCTCCATTTGGTTCTATTTATTTTTGTTTCATGTACTTTCAAGCTATTTTGTGATCGGTCACACATTTAGCAGAGTTGTGTCTTCTTGGTGAGCTGATTCTCTTACTACATAATGCCTTCTTTTCTCCCTGGGAGTTTTTCTCATCCTGATTTTTTTTTCTTTTTTTTCTCGAGTTAACATTGCCATTGTAGCATTATTTAGATTGGCATTTTCTTGACTTCTTTTTTTCCTATTGTTTTACCCTAACCTTGCAACACCTCTGCATCAATCTTAGGCATTAAGCTTCTAACACATACTTTTGGGAAGACACAATCCGAAGCATGACAATAAATTCACTGAAAACCTGCATTAAAGTTTCATGGCATGTATCCAGAAGTAGAATTACTGGTTCATATGATAATTCCATCTTAAATTTTTGAGAAACTGAACTTTTTTTTTCATAGTGACAACACCATTTTCCTTTATTACCAGTGGTACAGAATATTTTCCAATTTCTTTACATCTCTGTCAGTACTTATTATTTTATGGTTTTATATTTCTTTAATAATTATCTTGCTTATTTGTGTGAAATGATAGTCTATTGTGATTGAGATTTGTATTTCCCTAATGGTGAGTTGATGTTGAATGTCTTTTGATGTACTTACTGCCATTTGAACATCTTCTTTGGAAAAATATCTAAGACCTTTGCTCATTTTTATATCAGGTTGTTGCAAATTTTAAATTTTAATTCTGTAAACATCTGTCATTCTATTTATTTCAACAATTTTCATTCCTAGGCATGATTATTGTATCTGCTTAAAAGTCTATGATAACATCTTCTGGGTCAACTTAGGGTTCTGCCTGTTGATTGATTATATTTTCTGTTGAGAATTTTTGGAATTTTTTTTATTTGTGTGCTGGCTGCTTTTTATATTTGTTCTATATATCTTGAATATGAATTTTGAATCCTGATAAAATCCTATCATTGATGTTAATTGGTTTTATTTTAATATATAATCTACCCATTTACATTCAGGTTACAAATCTTGCCCTGCCTCTTGAGGGCTGTTGCTTCAGTAGCATTTTAATTTTGTAAGACTTTACAGTATTACCTAGTCACCTGGTGCATGTCCCAACAGGGCACGTCTGGGACGTGGGCAATAGTCTAAATGCTAATTGTTTTCAAGTCATTTGCAGTACTGATCTGGGTCAATTTCACACATGTGTTTTTCAAAATTGACCAGGATTTTATAAAGATTTAAGGGGTACCTTTGTTTTGTAGTATCATCTCTGTGATTTCCCTTGCATGTTTTGGCTCCTTGTGACTTCTATGAATTTTTGGCACTGAAAGACTAAAAGCTAGAGATTATTGTTGTTGCATATTGGATAAAAAAAGGTCCTAAGAAACTTGTATGTACTGTAAAATAAGTTGTCTATGATATTAAATTAATATAACATTATGATAGTGAATAAAGCCTAAATGTGAAAACTACTACTTCATTTCCTTTTAGGATAAAAATATCCTTCCAATTGCTAAGCTCATATTTAAAATAATGAAAAAATTGAAAATAGTAAAAATGCAAACAAATAAATCTGGGTCTGTAATAAATTTTAAATTTAAGACTTGATATTGCATTGGTTAGTTTCAGAGTCAAGAGACCTTGGAACAAAGCCACATGCAATGATGCACACTAGTAATCACAGCTACTGAGGCAAGAGGGTTCTAAGGTCAAGGCCAGCCTCAGCAACTTAGACCCAGTCTCAACAAATAAAAGGGTCTGTGGATGTAGCTTAGCAGTGATATAGTTCCCCTGGGCTTAATCTTCACCAAAAGAAAAAGAAAAAAAAAGTAGGGCATTGAAACTAATGAAAACATTAAAACAAAGAATGAGTCCTGCATTATTCAGAGTATATAAGTAACTCAAGTTTTATTTAGTATTTCAACTGGCATTCTGTACTAATCAATATTCTTTGAATGATTATATTTTTCTTCCCCAGTAATATAGGTAGAATCATTTTAATATAATGAAACTTTGAAGCAAGATTTAGGTTATTTATTGAGAAACTATAATATAAACCCTAATATCATCAAAACTATGGAGTTGATAACTTTGTCTTCTTATTATAATTCTTTTGTAAAATAAAAGAATAATAAATGGGAAGAGTATTAATGTTTGTATCTTATATTCTTTTTATTTTCACTGGAGAAGAAGGAGTTAGAATAGTGAATGCTCTTTTCCTTGGAATATCTTTTCTTTTACAATCATATAAATATATGAAATTATTATAATTAAGAGTAGAGTCACTTTAATTGAAAGAACAAGTCTGTTGAAATATGGTGACTTTTAATTTACCATTTTGTTTATTTTAAATTAATGTACTTGAGAGAGTAAATGATTTTGTGTATGTTTTAAACTCTTTGGGTTAAGACTTCTAAATAGGAACCTTTCACATTCTTAAACTTTCCTTTATGTATGATCACAAATTCATGAACTAAATAATGTTAAGCCTTTGTCTCTTAGAACTGGTTTCCATGGACAGCCTAAAAATGCAATAAGTTTCTACCAAGCCTTATGAGCATATAACTGACTGTGAAGAATTTCCAGATGTTAACTCAAAAAAATAGAACTGAAAGTTGTTTCTTATTCTCTCATTTGGAAACTTGAGGTGTGTCTTCTAATTTTTTAAAAATGCGTGGAATTTTTAAATTTTTTGCCACCTTCCAATCAAAAATTGGATAAAATTATGCATTAATTTGATATTATCTTGAGGTTTTTGCCAAATAATGAATAAGTGTTACTTTGAAGCCCTGTTTGGAATATACTGAAAGATATTTCTTCTCAATAATTTAAAGTGTACTGACTTTTATTTAAAGAATTCCATATAAAGCCCATGCTCTATATTAAAAAAAATGAATTTATACCATTTAAGTATTTTGTGATTGGTTTGGTACTTCATGTTAAAAATAGAGCTAAACACTTTTATTTTCTTCTAATTCCATAACTTTTTAAACCTCCATTTAGAATATGGCTATTAATTCTATTTAACCATCCAATCCAATTATGTGGAATATCTCTTCACTTATTCAATCTTTTTAAGTCTTTTAAAATTTTTCCAAGTTTTTTCTAATAGGGATGCATGAATACTTTATAAAATTATATCCTCTATATTTAATAGTTTTTCTAACTATTGTGAATGGTTTCTCATTTTATCATATCCTATGTACATTTATTGCAAAAGTAGAGGAATACCATTGATTATTAAAATTGAAATTTTAATTGGGCATATTACTATGCTTTCTGATTAATTTTATGATTTTATTGACTTTATGAGTTTTTCTAAATGGACCATGTGGTTATCTGCAAGTAGAACAAACTAATTCTTTTCTTAAAGCACTTACATAGATTTTTTCTTTTTTCATTTTCTCTTTAATAGTATAACCAGGACTTGCTCAGCTATATTAAATGTAATGGTGGAATAGAAATACTCAGCTTATTCTCTATCTTTAAAAGAGTGCTTTAGACATATTTTACTAAGTGGTGATTGTTCTAGGTTTAGGTTTCAAAAACATTTATCAGTAAAATACTTTTTTTCACTCTGAATATCAGTGTTTCACATAAGAGGTAGATTTGGGACTAGACAAATGGTTTTATTCCCAGCCTGCATTAAGATAACTTGGAGAAATTTAGATATACCTGTATTTGGGTTCTGGCTCTACAGCTTTCCATTGAATTGGACTGGGGTAGGATTCAGACTTTAGCAAGCTTCCTAGAAGATTCTTACATGTAATATATTGGGATTCATTGAAGTAGGCCATTAAAAGTAATCAGCCTCTACAGAACAAGTGTCTAAAATACTTTGAAATGTTAAATACTCTGTATTTAAAATTATATTGACAAAATAATAGAGAACTGTTGATTTATCCAATTAAAAACAAATAATGTCAATTTCCTTATGGCTGTCATGAATTTTAATATATAAGAAGACAGTTTAAATTTCTTAGGGAGGAAATCATCCCTATTTTATCTTAGGTATTCTGATGGCTTCTTGATACTTAATTTTTTTTTAAAAAAAGATCTCTATCTCACCCCAGGCTCTCTAATGCTCTGTTTATATGTTCCTAAAATGAATTAAGAATGATATTAACATGTTAAATATACTTTGTCCATCATCTGTATATATGGTCAAGAACTGTTTATTAGAGGGTCACATGGGATAAAGAGGAATTCTAAAGTACAAAATATGTATAATCACATGTAAATAATTCTAAAGCTAGTGGGTGGTCTTTGTATATCTGTATTATCTGAATCTGTTCATTAAGTACTCAAATATTAGCAGCCCCCTATTTTTAAAACCTGACTGATATAATCCAAATGTCATCTTCTCAAAGCTCATATTCCCCACTGACAGGGCTGTCAATATAGCAAAACATTTCTTTCAAGATTGCTTGTATAATAGGATAAACCTGTCCTCCACACTTAATCCTTTTTTTCTCTCTCACTATCTAGTCCTAATGCCTTTGGCTACATTGACTGTTTGTACTTTCTGAGGATGGAGCCTACCTCTACAGCTGCCTGATAACCACACTTTCCCCTCTAACTATGGACTCAACTCCAGGGAGAGTGAGCACCAAGTTCCTTAGTTTCTTTTCTACTCATTCTTTCTTATAGGAAAGATAAATGTCCTGGTATCTTTGCTGCCTTATTCATGGTGGGTGGGGAATCAGGAAAGAATTCCTTCTGATTACCAAGTTAAGAGTGTGTAGAGGGTAGAAGAGCAGTCAGTCACTTTGTCAATTTTTAGAAGGAAATGAAGAAATCATCCTGGGAAAAGAGGAAAAGTATAGTACTATTTGTGACACTGTTATTATGTGTTGAAATAAACGATTTGAAAATATTTATACTACAGTTACCAAAGGCTTTTTTTTCAATTAAGCATATTTATTTTTTAAAAAAACCTGAAATGAGCAAAAGAATTGCTGAATTCCAGGAAAATACAGTTCTTACAAGTAATACTAATGGAAGAGGTAGGAGGGATGCCAGTGTGCAAGTATACATGTAAAGAATGTTTACTATCCCTTCAGGGTCTTAGCTAGGGGGCAATATACATAATGACTCATAGAAAACACTTATTTCTAAGAAAAAAATGCATCCTTCATTGTTATGTTAGCTCTCCATTGCTATGACATAATACCTAAGATTGGAGAATTTATTTTGACTCAGTTTCAGAGGTTGGTTAGTTGTGTTGCTTTTACTCTATAGAGGCAAAAAAATCAAGGTGGGGAATGTCTAGTAGGGCAAAGATGCTCACCTTATAGTGACTGAAGCATAGTTCCACCCTTTCCTCTTCAAATGAACACTCCCAGATGACCTACTTCCTCCCTCTAGGCCACACTTTGTAAAGATTTCACCATCTCCCAGCAACACCACAGAGTGGCAACCAAGCTTTTGGCTTATGGGCCTTTTGGGGACATTTAAGAGCCAAATCATAACAGTTCTAAACAACTTTTCTTGGAAAATACTTTAGATCCAGATAGGCCGTTTGGGGAGAAGTTTTGAAGTTCAAAATCAATACAATACAAACACCCAATAAGCAAAAATAATGTAAAACAGAAGCAAATGGTATAAGAAGAACTGGAACATGTCACTATATAAATTTTGATATGAATTTGTATTTTAATTACAGAGGGTTAGGTAGTCAGTGATTAGTTATATAAAAGGTTGGAGTAACATTTTAAATGGTTGCTGATGTTGTATAGGTGCTTCTTAATATTCAGTAGTAAGATATTTTAAAATGTTTTAGCCAAAAATTATGTAAAAATTTTCTACATATTTTGGGTCCTGAGGGCTGGGGATGTGGCTTAGAGTTAGAGCACTCTACTTGCTTGCATGAGGCCCTGAGTTCAATTCCCAGTATTGAAAAAAATTGTGTGTCTATATATGTATTTCCTGTCTGGCAGGCTGTTTGATTGTTTGCTAATTCATTGTGTACAGTTTCCGGTATTTACTTTCTGCCCTTACAAAGGAAACAGGAGCATATGGGTGAATAGTGCTCTCAAGGAGCAATGATAACATCAACTCTGAAAATTAACAAAAGTAATTATAGTCTATCTTATAGATTGCTTATAATTTATACCTTAATAATTTGTTAATAGTAGCTCATTTCAATTTATTCAATTTATTTTTAACATATGGGTTAATTAGAAATTCTGTTAGTCACAGAGAAATTTCCCGCTTCCTAAAACTCAGTATTTTTTTTTTTTGTAGTACTGAGGATTAAACTCAGAGCCTTGTGTATGCAAAGGCAAGCATTCTGCCAACTGAGCTATATCCCCAGCACCCCAGTATGTTTTAATGTAAAGTAATGTAAAGGAAAGTCTAAATTCTTTACTCAAAGTTTTAACATTAGCACTTAGATTGTTATCCTTTTCCCTAGAAATAGTGCTTCTTGATTTTTCTGGATCTAAGGGTTGTTTTCTATGACCTAATGGGCAAAATGACTACTATTGGATATAACTTCATTTTATCTAGGCATTCAGAAGTAGTGTATGATTTTTATTGTTTCCTTGTTTAGTTCTCAAGAAGGCTCTAATAATATGGTGATAAAATATAAGACTTAAGTCCAGTTTTTCTTGGGCTACTGCACCATGCTGTGATTTGGCTGCATATTGCCATATTAAATTCATTTTCCTTTCTTGAATTTTAAAGCCTATTTCATTTAAGTTCCCCACATTCTGTTATCTGAGTAAGAGTCACCCTGTAAATACTTAATATATTGTATGCATTATGGTGTAGATATAAAGTGTTTCTCCAAAAGCTCATATAGTGGAAACTTAATATCCAGTGCAGGAATGTGCAGAGGTGTAATGATTAGATCATGAGAGCTTTAACCTAATCAGTGGATTAATCCATTTGATGGATTAATAACTGGAATGAATTGCTGGGGCCAGGGATAACTGTAGTTAGGTGAAGTAGGTCACTGGGGCATACCCTGGGGGATTATGTTTCCATCCTGACTTCTCAAGCTCTCTTTTACACTCTGCTTTCCAGCTCCAGTTGCCATGAGCTGAGCAGCCTTCCTCGGCTATGCCCCTTGGGAGACTACCCAGCCATAAACTAAGTATCCTCTCTCAGCCTTGAGTAAGGGGGATGTTTGGTCTGGCATTGCAGGCTGTAGGCTGCGCTCTGGACTTAGGCGCTACCCAATGGGATTGGACAACTCCCCTTGAAACCTTATCCCCTGCCTTATTTGGTGAAGACTATTCTATTGAAAATCCTTTGTCTTCTTTTCCCAATAAATAAAGGGGTTCCAGGTGTGCTAGCTGTCTTGCCTTTCAGCATGGAGAGGAATCTTGAGGTTGCAGAGCAGAGCTGCCCCCCTTGATATGAAAATTGCTTCTGTGTTCTGTGCTTTTTTCACCATTTTCTTAGTGTAATGTTGTAGCCAGCTCTTTTGAACCCAGTTCATCTAGTCAGCCTGGGTCGCTGGCGAGAATGCTCTTCTGCCATGATGACCTGCCTCACCTCAGAACCATAAGCTCCAAATAAGCTTTTCCTTCTCTAAGTTGTTTTTGTCACATCAAAGCTATCATTTATCAGTTTATAAGAAGTATTCCAATTAAATAAAATTCACCTTCCTGGCATTCAGTTTTAGATTATGATTAATAGTATTAAATTATGGAATTTTTATACAAAATGTAAAGTTAGAAAAATGTACAACTGAAACATGTTTGATCTTTCTTTTTATTTCATCAGAAAAGAATGGGTTGAATTTTTCAACCTCATTCATTTTCTTTTCGGTTTTAGACAGCTTTTTCACTGCTATAACAAAAAGATCTGCAAGAACAATTAGAGGAGGAAAATTTTATTGGCTGCTTACAGTTTCAGAGGTCTCAGTCCAAAGATGTCTGGCTCTAATCGCTGGGGCTCCAGGTGAAGCAGAACATCATGGCGTAAGGGTGTGGTAGAGAAAATCCCTCAGGACATCACTTTAGAAAGCAGAGAGAGCTCTGTTCAATAAGGACAAAATATATACTCTCAAAGCACAGGGATCCACCTCCTCCTACATACCCTATTGGCCTATAGTTACCACCCAGTTAATTTCTATCAGGGCTTAATGCACTGATCAGATTAAACCTCTTGTAACCCAGTCATTTCATCCCTTAACATTCTTGCATTGTTTCAAACATGAACTTTTGGGGGACACCTATTATCTAACCATAACACTATCTTTTTAAAATTTCCTTTTATTGATGTAGTATGTATAGTTTTAAATCTTTTCCTCTAGTAGTTTCCTCCATTTTGTCTTTTAATAAATTAGGGAAGATAGAAGCTAGGTATTAGAGTGGAAATAAATTGTAATTTCAAAAAATTTATGTAAGACAGATATGAAGATGTGCTTCTGCTAGTGAAGTAGGACAGAAAGTTATGCTCCTGGTAGTTCAATTTTTTAAAATCTTACATGCCTGAAACTTTCCCAGCAGAATTTCTCATATGGACAGACAGTGACTGTAACATTTTAACTCTATGGGACTGTTATTTTATTTGAGGAGCCCCCTCAGGGACCATTGCACAACTGGAACTGTCAGCCAGATCCAGTTGTAACTGCTTGACTAGTTATCATCACCTCATTGGTTGAGAAACTTCACTTTCATTAACAATTGTGTAAGTAAAACCACTTGTACGTTTTTTTTTTCTTTTAGTATGTATTGGTTAAAATTAAATTTCAGTTACACAAAAATTAAAAGAATTTGCCTTTGAATGTTTTAGAATTTTCAAAAACATACCAATATTTCAGACTATGTAGAGTTAGAATTCTCAATGTTTGATTACAAGTGTATTCTGGGTTCCATGATAATATCAGTGCTACCTCTCACTTTAATGCTATGTCAGTGTGGGGTTATGTTGTATTTTACTTCAATCTTAATGACCTGTGTCAGCCTGGGTTCTTACTTGTGCAGAATTAATTAAATTGAAATACTGATGCTAAATATGAACATATTAACGTCTATCAATTCAATGTATGTATATTCTCCATCACAGAAATCTATTTAAACATAGTACATATCAGTAATGGTTAGTATATGAAGAAAGATTCCAGATGGTTTTTTACCCCATTATATAATATTTTCTCTTTCATTTCATTTCACAATTGATTTTTCTTTTCTTTTTTTTTTTTTTTTGTGTGTGTGCTGCTGGGGATTGAACTCAGTGCCTTGTGCATGAGAGGCAAGCACTCTACCAACTGAGCTATATCCCCAGACCCACAATTGATTTTTTAAAAGTAAAAAATAGTTGATTTTTCTTATTATCTGGCTAAATAAACTCTGTGATCCATGTTATCTGTAGTGAGTCAAGTTGTGTAGGAAATATTTATTGATATCAAAGGGAGCACCTAACTTGGCAATGACCATGAAACCATCTCTTTAGCCAGTTCCCACAAAAAGGATGTAGACCTAGGTTTGTTAAAAAAAAAAATCCTGTTTTTTTCAGTTTCTTGATATTAGATACTTTTTATGTTTTTGTCCACATTAAATAATTGCATGATGCTTGGTGATCATAACCAAATGGTAAGAAACAGTTAAAGGTATGTGAAAAGTCACTTATTAGATTTGAAGTAAAAGTAAAATCTTAAGGGGAAAGAAGAGACACAAATATTCAGTAATTAATATTTCCATATTTACATAGTGTGCCAGATATACCATATGGAATAACACAAAGTGATTCATTCTTTCTAGTTGATTATACTCTCTACTAGAAAAAATGTGAATAAATAAAGTGGGAGAGAGAGGAGTATGGAAAGCTTTGTTAAGAATGCTTATATTTAAGGGTAAACAGGAATTAACTAGGTAAATAATAGGGAAAAATACTGAGTCAGAGGAAGAGCCATGAGTATGCATAGTACATTCAAGGAAATCAAAGAAGTTAAAAAAAAAAAAAAAAAAAAAAAAAAAAAAGCATTCTTACGCCTGATTGTATATATGGTGTCTATGGCTTACAGATTGACTGACTTGCTTGCCTAAATAAAACAAGTAATAAGTAGAAAGTGTACTGTATCCTTTTCAAGAATACTTCTTGTATCCTTGAAGTATCCAACAAATATCTTTAGAAGATACCTCTGTACCAACCTAGGAAATAGGAATACTTTGATAAGTAACACACATGGCAATTTGGATCCTGCACCTTTATTTTAGACTGAGTCCACTTTAGAAAGCCTGGGGAAAATAACATTTTAATCTCTTGAAACTTTTGTCTGTGTTTATTACTTTCTTGTGTAACCATCATCTGTCAGGAAATGTCCAAAGGAAGTATGACATTTTCCTGTGCTTTATAGAATTTATAAATTAGATGACAAGTTTGGATCAGATCAATTCAACACAATCAGTTAGGAAATGCATAGAAATACATGCCATTATGTATTAGTGTCTAACAGATTTTCTACAGATTTGAAGTTGGTGGTAAAAGTTGGTTGGAAATGATGGCAAAAGTTCTCTTGTAGAGGTTGCAGCAAGCTTAAGGTTGCATTGCAAGCAAGCAAATGGGCACTGGAAAGAATGAAGGAATAGGAAGGAGACTACTGGTAGCAGAGTAGTGCTGGGTTCCTACTGAAGAACCAGGGCCAATGAGGCCATTCATGAGAGTCAAGAACACTAGTCAGAGGATTTTTAATTTGGCATGGTGGCTGATGAGACATGGGTAAGACAATACATTTTAAAGCAATTGGGTATCAATGGACGTTACCAAATCTATTTTCCTATGCTGTGTTAAAAATTGTTTTAAGTTGTAGCAACAGTGTTAGAGATATTCAGACAACTTGTCTACTCCTAATGAACCATTTAAATAAATATCAGTTATTCTTTCCTCTTGGACTTTACAAATGAAAATAGGCAAAAACAAAGCAAAATAGTAATTAACAAAGAAATATGGGATTAACCTTGAATACAAACAAGGGTTGGTTATAAATGTTCATGTTCAGACAGATGATTATCAGGAGAATTCTGTGCTTTCTTTTGATTAATAAAAAATTAATAAAAGCCTTTGAAACTATTGAAATGAAGGAAGTATGAAGATAAAGCAGTTAGACCTTTGTTCAAACTGAAGGTTTTACATTGTAGGATACACTGAGGCTGATCCCTTACCAAATGAATGGTTTCTGGAAGCTGGCAGAAGCTGGCAGAAGCTCTGCTTTCCGTATATGAGCTACATTTTTCAAATGGTGTTTAGATGCTAATGATTTTTATAGCAGTCTCATTGGGAGTGTGGAAGGGAGGAAAGAGAAATGGAAGAAAATAATTATGGCATTTCATAACCCCATTCTAAGTTTTTTCTAAAGAAAGCACTAAATTTGATTTGTATTTCCATGTGAGTTCCATGTGACAATGAGTACAAGGAAGTTAGTGGTTGATTTCTCCTCACGTGCGGTGGTCCTATACATAGATTGCTACTAGAACATATGTAGTCTCATATTCTTCAATGGAAAAGCATGTTTATGGCATTGATCTAGTTCCTGGAACTGGTGATGACTGAACATATTTTAGAAATGTGGCTGCTTTTTCCCAGATGTCAAAATTAAAGTATATGGGTTTAGTTTGTAAGACAAATTTAAATATATTAAGCTTCTAGTACTAAGGCTAGTTTAAAGCTGTACATAACCTATGCAGATCATTGAATCTTCCTGATTCTCCTTTGTCATATGTAATCATAAACAAAAACTTACAGGCTTTATCGATTAAAAATATCCAGAATGATTGGGTTTTTCTTGGAGAGCAGTAGAAAGAGATGGATATTAAAAAGTTGCACATCTTAAATTTAGGTATGAAAGAAAATGTACAAAATGTACTTATAAAATTACTGTAAGAAAAAGTAGCTTCTGTAGTCTGTTGTATGTTAGGTTTTCTATATGTCCTGTGTTTTTTATAAATAAATCTCCAATACTCTTATGAAAATAATTTTTAATCAGAACCTTAAATGCATTATAGAACTCTCACTGAAACGTTAGTTGCATTTAGTGTGTTCTGCGATTCCAAGAGTATAGACAAATTTTTTAAAATCATTTTATTAAAAACAAGATCTGAAATAAAACAGTGTGTACCATAAAACTTTCAGCTCCAAGTTAAGAAAAATGTTCCATCACTAGGGAAACTGGCCAACTAATTTATTGACTGTGGGGAAAAGTGTAGATTAGGCTTAGTAATATGGACTTGGAGCTATGCAGTAGTAAAGCTTTAGCATCCCTAAGGAGATTTAGATGCCAAATTATCTGGTTCAGATCTTGGCTCTGTGATCAGCTAGGACATGTAACCCAACAATTACTTAAACCTATATAGACTTCACTGTTCTCATCTTTGAAACTGGAACAAAAACAGTAATTTCCTCATGGGTTGCAAAGACTAAATGTGTTAACCATGCAATGTGTCTGGTATAAAATATGAGCTACATAAATAGCATCTATGATCATTACTATTATTAGAATATGAATGCATCACTGTCTAGGATGCTGAAGTCTTAAGATTAAAGAGGGTTTCCAGACAGACCCTGAAGCATGAGGAGACAATCCAGGATCATCCTAGGAAGATAGCGTTTAAGGGGTGGGTAGAGGAATGGGAACCTGATGACAAGTAGCCATAAACAAGGAAAGGAAATTGGGCAGTAGAAAATGAGATGATATTTCAAGAAAAAGTATTGACTAACATGAAATTATTAAAAAAATTCAGGTTGCTGTATTTCATTTCTTGAATTTTAACCAATGGGTAGTAACCTACAAAAATAAAACTCCCCAACTAGTCTGTATATATTGTAAAGTGAATGGTCCTCCAAGTTGCTTAGGAAAGGAGTCTCAGATTCTCCAAAGGTGCTTTGTAAGGTAAGTGAAAGATGAAGCAGTTGGTAAAGTAGCTAGGAAAATTGTAGCAGTATAGGGAAGTGGTGACCTTAACAAGAATTGTTAGTGTCATTGTTAAGCAGAGAGTTGAAACTCTGGAATCTTTTTTTGTCTTTTAATTAGAATTTATCTCTGAAAGGGAAGGGACAAAGGCATGGGATTGACAATTACAGGAGATTTGTGTTGTTTTAAGATGGGAAAATATGCTGATGTTAAAAAGATGGCAGTACGGGAGAGATAGAGCTACATGGTACTGGAAAAATATGTCAAGGTGGGATACAGTGCCTAGCTAAGTGATGAAAAAAAGGAGCTGAGGCATTTGAATGGGAACAGAATGCAAAGGGGAAAGGTCAAGTTTCTATGCACCTGCAACAAGTTGAAGAAGCTCTGATGGCTAACACCTCCTCTATGAAATAAATTTCAAGAAGAATAACATTAAAAAGTTAATCTTCAAGTAGGAATCATTGTATTTATGGGTACTTTGGGGTAAAATCTGGTACAAATAGAGGCAGTCTTGAACCATACAGTAGGAATGACTTATTTAAGAAACCAGATCTCATGGTTTAGCATTGTAATGGGAAACTGTAAGTGCTCAGGATGAGTAGTAGTGAAGTTTCAGTGTGGTGGAATTAATAAGCATCTCTATAAAAAGGCCAGATTAGAATATTGAAAATAAAATCAGAGGTAGTAACCTACAAAAATAAAATCGGAGGTAGTGTTGTAGATCTGCCAACTATCTTTTTTCATTGAATAACAATGATTTTAAAGTTCTAGTGAAAAATGTTTATTTCCTATATTTTCATCTATTTACTTATAATACCAAATATTTCTCTGTTGATATTTTCCTGTAGAAAAACAGTTTTTCTTAATAAACATTTTTTTTAATTTGCACGAGTGTCCCATTGACAATAAACATAGAAACTTTACTATAATTTTCTTTTATATAATGATCATAAAATATGTGTGATTCAGAAAAAACAGAACTTTCTAGTCTGAATGAAGGCTAGTTGAAATTTAGCAATAACTAGAACTTAAATAATTCCACCTTGTTTTCATATTCATAGTTTTATCTTCTAAGGATCTAGGACCCGTTTAGTTAATTATCCCACATGTCACAAAAGAAATGTCCACTCTTCTTAGTTGTGTTTAATGATTCAGAAATTATGCTGATACTTAAAACATTTTAATGTAACTCAATAGTTTATGGAAAACATTATTCTTGTGGGCTTTGTACCAGATGGTTCTTTTTCAGATCTTTACATTCTCCTTTCTATATGGTCTTTTAACAGGAAATTATATCGTGTCCCTTCTGGATAAAAATTGGATTATCTTTGTCAGTTAATTACTTAGAAATTTACATGGAAGATTAACTTTTTCAGTCAGGTTTCATAAAATGATATTCAAAGAATTTTTATAATTCATAATGTAAATTACTTAATGTAGATGCTTGCTAGTTTTAAAGAGTCTGAGACTTCATTGAAATTGGTCAGAATATAATATGTATAAAAATATACCCAGTTTGCAGTTTCCTTATACCTGATACTGTGTCAGGGTAAAGTACTAAACTGTTACAACAAAGAGATCCTGAAATGCATTGACTCAAACGAAATAAAAGTGTATTTCTCATCTGGATAGCAGTCCAGGTAGACCATCTATGTCAACTAGCAGTTCCTTTTCATATAGGCAGTATAGCTCTGTCACATTTTTTTTTTAATGCCTAGCTTCTACATATGCTGGTTGTAACCAATACAAATATAACTAAAAGGAAAATCATTTGAGGCAAAGATTTTCTGTTAGGCAAATCAAATGGAATTTTTTACATAATTCTTGCTTGTATTGCATTAGCAAAGAAAGGTTAATTACATAGCTAGATGTGTGCCAAATAGGACTGGAAAATGAAATCTCCAGCCAGCATCCATATCTCAGCCATACTTTGCTACTACAGAGTAGGAGAGAGAAATTTCTTTAGTGATTGGTTAATAACATCCAGCAGACTGGAATGTCTAAGGAAATATATACTGTGCTAAGAACATATTTCCACTCATTACAAGTTTTTTGATAGGTATACATTTGGGTTGTCAAGTTAATATTATCCCAGATTGCTCTGTGCTATTGTAGGTTTGGTCACTGTATATGGTGTTTGTGTTAATGTATTTTAGATACACTGAAAAACAAACCTCTTAAAGGAGATAACAGTTGTGTAAAGTTACATAAAAACCATGTCATTAGAAAATTTCACCTGTACCTGTTATGTTTTTCAATTGATTTATTTTTCAGATATAACTGTTTCATTTAGAAATTTCATTAGAAATTTATAAATATTTATTGTCCTACATTGTATTTAGTTTGGGGGATTTTACTACTTTGGAAATTCAGAGTGCAGAAGGGAACTGTACATGACATTGATATATGATACATGAAATAGAGTGGTGGCACAAAAGAAAATGTTTTCAGAGAAGGCTTCAGAAAATGATTCCTACACTAGGATGCAAAGAATGAATAGAAGTGTTCATATTTCCAAAAAGAAAAATCAGAGGGACACTGCAGGAGGAAAAATAAGCCTGCTTAAGAGCATTAGGTTTGGAGAACTGCAAATTGATTGATGAAAGTAGAATACAGGGCTGAGAGATGGGGTAGAGTGTGTAGGTGGACTGTGGGTGCCAGACTGGTAACTCTATTTGGTGATTCTAAAACCCATGTAGTAGGTGAAGGTATCTCTGGGATTTTTGTCACTGTAGAGAAGTCTTTACAACATAGTCCTCTAGAATATTTTGTTTTCTTAAACTCAAATTTGAAAATCAAAATTTTAGAATTTAGTAGTATTTTTATGCTATTGTAATAGCATAAAATAGTTAGATCATAGTATATTTTTCATTATTTAATGTCATAAACTTTAAGTCTACATTTTAATGTGCAATATGCCCTACATCTTTTTTCCTAAATAATAAACACAAAGCAATTAAAATAGCACCTATCCGTTTTCAATGAGAACAAAATAATTTTTCAATTAAAATACTGTTAACTTGGTACACAGTGTTGGTTAATACAAAATGATGAACATAATCTATATCTTGATCCATGTAAATGACATAGTGATTATCACATTACATTTGAAATTATTTTAGAAATCCAATAAAACTTTTGAAGTAAAGTTGTAGGTAATGGGGAAGACACTGAAGGGATTCAAACTAGAGAATAATATGATCAAATTTACTTTATAGAAAGAGCCCTTTCAGGACAGCTGGCTGGATGAATTGGATAGATGTAGATGAATAGAGAGAGAGATAAGGAAACAAGAATAAGCATGGGAAAAGGTGACTAGAGCTTGAGACTTACAGGGAGAGTGGGGAGGAGAGTCCAGGGTGAATTCACAAGAGTTGGATAGGTCTTGGCCAGTGGCCAAAGTAGAGGGACATCCATTAGAATGACTCTTTGGATCCAAGCTTGCTATCAGCATACATGGTGGTAATATCAAATAGAGAAGGGCCCGGGAGAGAGGAAGTATCTAGAAGAAAGAGCTGAAATGTATTTAAAAATTTAATTAATTATTATTAATTCTAATAATGATCAGAATGACTTGGTTTTACCCTAATACTTATCTCCAGGTCATATTCTTTCCACATGAGAACTTTCTCTAAACAACTAGATATCCTTCCAGTTACTTTAACTATAGTTGCTTCCCCTGCCCCCCCCCAACTTGTGTCTCTCCTAATTAGAATAACAAGAATAAGCTTATGAATTTCATTTCTTGGCTCTTTAGGGAAAAAAAATATGACTGCATTTTTGCTCTAAGACTTTATGTGCCTCAGAAACACAAAAAGTGTTTCTTCTCCTTGTGAGGAACTTCCTGCTACTTCTAATGTCTTTGTTACCAGAGGTATTAAGAGTCCTGCAGAACATGAGATTGGGAATGACGGAAAGGAGGATGTCTTTGCTGCTAACTTGCTGTGTTGCTTTAGGCACAGGATACCACCTCATTAATTTTGTCGTTTGTAAAATTAAAGCATTGTGTTAGATCAGAGATTCTTACATTGAGGTTTTTGGCTTGATTGCAGGTGATCTGTGAGTTCCCTAAAACTGTAGTGAAGATTCTGTGTTTATCAAGCACATTTCTACATCAACAGCTTTCATCAGATTTTTAGGGATCTGAGACCCCCTCCCCACATCTTTAAAAAGTTGTTATTTGACATGGAGGCCTTTCATTTTGATGGAGACAAAAATATTCAGTATGACCTAGAATGAGCTTTTCTTAGATGTAGTATTATCATTTCATAAATTTGTTCATAAATCATTGTCTTTTACTGCTTCTATGCTCTTCTAAACTAGTGTAAATACAATTCTAGCATCTGATCCCTGAGGGATAAGAAAGTGTGGGTCCAGAGAATTAAGTAAAGTTATAGGGGTCACCAAAGGGAAGATTTGTGTGCAGTCAGAACTTCTGTCACCTGTCTTTCAAGACTAGGAGCATGTTTAGATTTACTTCCCTTCACTCACACAAACCACAGGAAATGAGGTTAACCCCCTGAACAGCCCTTTGGAAAAGCTGCCAATGTCTGTACCAGACACAAAAATTGGCTGAAACCTACAATTTGGCTAGTTTTGCTCACCTTGTAGTTTTGCTACAAGTGTGAGCAAAACTAGCCAAAATCTTGTCTGAGATATAACAGTGACAGTTATTTAGGTAAAGCAAGTGAAGAAAATGGCAATGAGTATTGACCCTAGAGCTATTTTAAAGTCTGAGCTTTGGCCAATGTTTTAATATATTAACCCAAACATACTTCTTTTTAGGTTTTAGATAACATAATTGCATAGTAATTTTTTTGCTTTTCAGTAAATGTGAAAACATACAGGGTTTAGTTCATTTGTGTTTGGTTAATTCCAAGAAACGGTTTAGACCTTAGGAAATTCATACAGTATCTTAATTGGCTATAACCCTATTTACTTATACTGTTCTCCTCCCTGCAACTTCCTCTTAATATCCCTACCATCTTTTGGATAACAGTGCTTTTCAAACTAACAAAAGGTCAAAGAACTTTCTTGTTTTATTTTATAATTTCTTTGCATTGTTGTATTTCTATTGTACATGCCTGGAAAGCAGCTTCTACATGTTACTCATGAGTTGAACAATATTTGAACAGGTCTGTATAAGTCCACGGATCACTTTTGGATATGGCAGGGATATGATTTGTAGAATTTGTTTGCATCATTAGAATGCAAAGGCGATTGACATACGTGGAGTATTTAAGGTAGTAATAGCTAACACAGCTTCAGAAAAAGAAAGACATAGAACAATACTTGCAAAGCAGCAATACAGTTTTTTTCCAAGTATAATAGAGACTCATTATGAATAATGATGTATTTTTCAACTTTTAAAATAACATCACTGATAAATATTAATATATGAAAGCATTGATCAATGAAAACTATAGTAAAAATACTTTCATGCTTTGTTAAAAAATGAAGAACAAGAAAACCGTGAATCTAATCTCCTGTCCCAATCTGCATTAAAAGCTTTAGACCATATTAATTTTATCACTGATTATATATTTAATTTGCAGGCATACATCTTTATACTTGTATGACAGAAATTTGCTGTATTTAGACATGATACACTCTTTGAGTATTCCTTCAAATTCAACATATAATTCATGTGGGAAATAAAGCCCACAAAATTTAATCAGTGCTCAATAAATGTGTTTATATTTAAATTCCTTGAAATGAAAACCTTATGTTCTGTTTCTTCTTGGTTTTGGCTCATCCCATCAAGGGTGGGAGGCAGGCCACCACCCCTGCTATCATCATCTTAATTACCACTGCCTATTATTAGCCTACTCGAACATACTAAATTACCTGAGTGTCACAAGCCATAGAATTTCTGATAATTTACCCAATGAAAGGCTTTTCAGATAGAATTGTTTCAAATAAATATCTATGCTTTGGGGTTGAATGGCTAAATGTGTATGGTTCACTACAATAAACAAATCAAGAATATTATTTTAATAAAAAGTTAAAATACAACACTTGTATTTTTGTTTGATATTTTATCCTAGAAGTTTCTACTCACTTCTGCCTGTTCATCAAAATGGGAGAAGTTGGAAATTCAAAATTAGGGAAACATATGCTACTTAGATTTAAAAACTTAATTAGTACTCTGTGAACATAGTTTATTTTTCTTAAGAAAACGACTTAATCTCCCAGAAGTTCAGGTTCCCTCTCTAAAATGGATATCAACACTATTTGAGATACAATTGGTGCAGCATCTTGTATAATACCTCTCTGCTAACTATAGTAAACTGAATAATTAGGTGCCTTTATGTAAGAAACATATAGGAAACAGGATTTGATGGATGTTTATGTCTGTGTGTTTTGTTTATCCACCGTTTGCTTTGTTTTATACAGTAAATACATTCTGAAAGTTAAACTAAGTTTTTAAATTTAAAAAATGCTAGTAAATCATGTGTGTCAGGGATCAGTAAATGTTCTATACATGATGAGAATGTAAATGATTTAAATTTCACAGGCTACATAGTCTGTCATATATTGTTTTTCCTTTTTTTTTTCAGCCCCTTTAAATATAAGAAACATTCTTAGCTCATGGGATGAGAATAAGAGTAGACCACATGGCAAGATTTGGCTCACAAATAGCAGTGTACTGACCCTTGATTTATATGGATATCCTAAGTAGTAGCTTAAATACTCCATAGATAATTTTTATGTAAAGAAATTATGAAAAGAAATTGACAGGGAATTTTTACACAAATTAATACATCTTTAATTTTTATTCTATTGACTAAACAAAAATTTGCATTTTTAGTTATATTTAAATCTAACCATCAATAAAAAGTTAAGTCCAGTAAGCTACAAACAACATGCTCCTTTGTCCTAAACGTTGGAATTCTAAATATAAAAATGTAAAGCATCACTTTTTTTTTTATCAAGGAAATCACAAGTAAATATACCATATAATATATTCAGATTAAAATACGTCTGAAGAAGAAACAATATTGATTTTGTTTCTGTTTGAAAAATACTCATCCTAAGATACTTATATATTTTGGTCAGAAATGAAAAATGAATTTATGATAGAAAATAAAACTAATCTGTATTTCTGTAGATAATTTGAAAACTCTATAAAATTTTTATCGATTTAGTAGTTTCTATTCTGCCCAAATATAAATCACACTCTCAGAGGTCCAAATAATGGTTATTCTTCCTGTGTACTTGATACTGTGTGTGTGTGTAAAACATGACTTGAGGCTAATTTCCTTCTTTACTAATAGTCTGAACATATTTTGTATAGAATTTAAGCCAAAATGTAGAACCCATATTTTAAATTGACAACCGCTAGAAGGCTTTGGAAATAGTCTTAAACTCATATCCATAACTTAAACAAAGATCATGCCTTTCATTTTAACTATGAAAAAAATGATTATTTTTCTTTGAAATTATTTGAAAAACAACAGTGATTGAAGTATTTTCTATTGCATTCTAACAGCAGATTGACCACATTTCAATCCCAATAATGCTAACTCCTATTAAAAGTAATTTAAATAATTAGCATAAAATCTTATAAACAATGCTAATGCTACTTCTGAATAACAGAAAGGAAAATAAAGTATTTTTTATAAATTCCAATTTATTGTTTGAAAATTATTATCTGAGACTTTTATAATTCAAATTAAAAGTCGTTTTTTCTCTTTCAATAATTTCAATTTATATAATGCAATTTTAAAATCTCATATAAAATGTTTTGTAAAACATCACTAACATTTTATGCAGATTTAACTTTCATGTCTGACTTAATGTCTGACTTGTTTCAGTTCTTTAAGTTTTTCCCACTTATTTTTTAAAAATGTTTATTGCATTTATTGTAGGTGTAAAGTACAATTTTGATATATTTAGTTTTTCCCACTTATTAGATTATGAAATATTTTCCCACATATTTGTATATTGCATGCTACAATTACGTGCTCTAACATTATGACATGTTGAATTTTTCAATTAATAATTTATTAGCATTATATAATCATTTGTAGTGCTTTTAAAAGCATTTGTGGTGAAAAAAACCTAAGTTCTTTATTCTGTATTTCTTCAGAATCTTAAATGCTATTTGGAATTTATTTTTTTAGTATTTTAATTCCATGAAATTTTTTTGTGTTTGTCTATTATGTTTTCATCCAGGAGTAACATAAGATTTGTCATTTATATACATTCTGTGTGTGGGGGGGTTAATAAGGACTAAACCCAGAGGCAGTTAGCCACTGAGCCACATTCCCAGTCCTTTTTATTTTGAGATTGGTCTCACTAAGTTGCTTAGGGCCTGCTAAGTTGCTGAGGCTGGCTTTGAACTTACAATCCTCCTTCCTCAGCCTTCTGAGCTCCTGGGTTTACAGGCATGTGCCACTGCACCCAGCTCATTGGTAAAATTTTAACCCACTTTTAAAGAGATCATAGTGCATTTGGTGGAATTCCGTACAATGTTTACTGGTATTTGTAATAGAAAAATTAAAAATTAAATTATAAAAAGGTTATCCTCATATTCTGTTTGTATTGAAATTCGTTTTGTTTGTCACAAAATAATCTAATTCATTGCAAATTGGGAGATCAGATAATATAATCTGCAATGTTTATGAATGTAATCACATAAATAAAAAAATGGATCAAATATACTTCAAAATATCTAAGAAAAAGATAATGTATTTATGTTTAGTGCTTTCCTACCTTTTGCAATGTAGATATTTTGTGTCGTTAAAAAACATATATGTGCTCAACTGGAATGTCACTGCTGACTATGACTAGACACAGGCAAGGACGTATTTCTTCTCTATGAACAGAGTGCTTTATTTTTTAAATTTTCTATTTCAAATAGCAAGTCATCACAGACCACATTTGCTTTATATGTTTATTTCTAACATTTTTGAACCTAAGGCCAATTTTAAACCAGCTCTTTTTCAAATATTCCTTTCTGAAGGAAACCGAATAGATTTTGGTAAATTGGTGTCTTTAGATGATTGTTCCTAGTTAGTTGGAGCTTCTTTGTTGTATGTTTTGTCATGAACCAAAATACTACATGCTTAGAAGAAGTAAAAATTAATAAACAATGATTCATTACCTTTGATTAATTCAGGTATTGAGGAACACAATACCTTCTTCATTTAAATTCTCTCATTATACCCTTTTATCATTAAATCCTGCTGGGTGTCTTAGATTTCTAAGAAAGCAACTGTTTATTATTTTTGTGAGTGATTTGAGTAGCAGGTGTGTACGGTTCAAATGTATTTCCCCAACAGCATGTGTTGGAAACCTAATCCACAGTGCAGCAGTGTTTGGAAGAAGGGCCTAATGGGAGGTGTTCAGGCCTTTAGGGTGTCTTTGAGAAATGACACTCTTAAAAAAAAAAAAAAAAAAGTTGAATTTAATCCTGTAGCCTTCCTTCCAGCTTTGTCTTTCCACCAAGGGATAAGGTAGAATGTAGGCCTTCTCCAGAGTTTAGCACCATGATATGAGACTTCTCAGCCTCCCAAACTCTGAAAAATCAATTTCTTTTCTGTATAGATTACCCAGTTTCTTATATTGCCTTATAGCAGCACTAACAGACTACCAGGATTCATCACACCAGTATTTTCTTGCATCAGATGGTGCTCACGCTATAAATGTTGCTGACAGACAACATTAACTTTTTTTTCCATGTTTTATTTTGTTAATTCTAAAACATACTTTATATACAATCAGAGATATGAAAAATTTTGTTGTATATGTGTAATAAGAATTGTATTGCATTCCGCTGTCATTTATTTTTTTTAAAAAAATCAACCAAAAAAAGAAAAATAAAACATAAAAATTTAGTGGACTTCCTTTTTCATACCCGATTCTCAATGTGAGATAAGAATAATTGCAAAGCTGTGGTTCATATTTTTGAAATGTTTCAAGGGATTCTTTCAAATTCAGTCCTAATATTTAGTATCTTCAACAATGATTATTTGTTACTAGAATCAGTTTAATGTTTTCTATCAAATATTCTATTAATGTCAAGGTTATCCTCCTTTAGTGGGCAGGTTTTTGTTAATGGTTAAAATAAAACTTTAAAATTCTAGAGTATAAAAGGAAGTTACTGTTTTATTTTTAAATTGAGAAAAACTGAACTATTAAATAAAGTCTAGTTCCCTAAATATTCCACTGGAATTGGGTAACAAGATTTTTGATAAACCTATCACTAAAAACCATTTTTCTCATTGATTAAAACGTGTAAAAAGTTTTAAGCAAAGATACTATGCTTATACCAATTAGCACCAGTTTTATTGTACAATAAATGTTCCAATGAGGTTTAAAGAAAGCTTATATTAGCACTTCATATTTATAGGAGAATAAGTTATATTTTCTTTTGATTATATAGATATAACTTTTAACTGTAATTTATATGGATAAATTTGCTGGTTACCTATAAAATTAGTTTATATGGATACTACATATTTTAAATAGGTATTCCTTGTAGAGCATTTTTTTCTAGATAGTACATTCTATGATACTATTGAAGACTTGGTTTGCCTTTCCATGCTTTGGTGGGATACAGTGAATTGTTTCAGTGTTTTTACTGTTTAAATTTTTTTACCTTATTCGTGACCTCAACCAGGAAGAACCAAATCTGGCAGTAAAACAGAGACAGACAGACAGACACACACACACACACACACACACACACACACACACATACACACACATACACACACACACACACGCATGTGCATTTAAAGATATAAATTATTAGGATCCATCAAATCTGACTTAACCCCATTTCTTCCAAAGCACCAATTACTTGATTTGTGGTTACTCACTGAAACAAGCTATGAGAATTTTTTTTAAATTCCATGTTTGATTTTATAAAATTTGGTTTCATTATGAATATATAGCATCAAAATTTGAGTCTTCCATTGATTTTCTTATATTTATAGTAATGATATTATTTTAATGGTATTACAAGATGTAGTATATGGCAACAAACTGGCTGCTTAATGTTAAGGGGTTAAAGGTTTTTCAGTTGTAGATAATTAAGGGGAAAAGACAAAAAAAAAAAAAGGAAGAACTTTAAAAACTTGGGAATACTTACCTTAAAAGTAAATTTTAATTTTTACTGATCCTTAACACAATGTTGTTTCAAGCCTAGAGGGTATGTTGTTTCAAAAACTTAACTGAGAGAAACATTGTATTTTTGTTTACCATTTGGAATTGTTTTCTCTTGTGCATGAAGTACATTCTGTGTGTAGTTTATTGCTTATCTGCTTGTTTCATTATATCAACTAGTTTTAATCATATTTGGTTTGGTAGACTTGTTATTTTAGACAGCGTTCAAGAGAATTTTTTAAATATTACTTTGCAAAAATAAAATTCTGTTCCTACCTGACAGTTGTAAGTCAGTGCCCTTTCTGGAAGTAGCAATGCCATTGTCGGCCTTGGGTGAGAGCCTTGTTTGTTGTTACTCCTTTAAGATCCAAGGATGATTTATATGAATATTATCTATCTGCCAACTAATAAGTATATATTTAGCAATATTTCCTACTTTTGCTTAGTTATCATCATGTTGACCAATGGATTGGTTATTAGTATATTGACCAATATCCATGAATATTTCATTATTGATTAGAGAAAAGAATTACACTAAATGAAAATTAGAATTAAAATTTTAGAGTAGAATACTTAACCTTCCTAAATTTTTGTGGAAATTATATTTTTAAGAGAAAAAAACATGTAATATCCATCTATCCTGATTAATTTCTAGTGTCTATAACACTCAAGTCACACAATACATTTTACACAATTATATAAGTAGTTACAGAAAGGCGATACATGTGTATGATACATTCTTATACATGGTGTATAAGAAAAAAATTATAAGATACTTTATAAGAATGTACCTTGGGGAAGGTGAGATATATATATAAATAATTGCTACATGAGGCAGTCTGAATGGTAAATGGAAGGGGACAGCACTGAAAACTGGAAAGCAGTGATTATTTCTCCTTCAGATGTGATGCTGCGCATTAGGTTGCCAGAAGTTCTTCATCACAACTTTGCACCCCTTAACCAATATCTTCCCTTTTCCTTATGCACAGCTTCTGATATGCACCCTTTTCTTTCATATATATGACTTTTTTGGATTCCATACATAAGTGGGATCATGCAGTGTCTTTCAGTATCTGACTTATTTCACTTAGTGTAAAGTCTACTGTGGATTGCATCTGGAATGTTCCCCAAGGGCCTGTACATTCCAGGCTTGTTCCCAGCCCATGACACTGATGAGCTATGGTAGCATCTTTAGGAGTCTCTAGGACTCTAGTGGGAAATTTTAGGTCACTGGGGGCATGTCCACAAAAGGATTGTAGGACCATGGCTCCTCTCACTCCTTTACTACATTCTTCTACCATGATATGCTGCCTCTCTTCATAAGCCCCAAACAATGGGACCAACTGATCTTGGATTGAAAATAAACCCTTTTGTCATGAGTGAGCTATGACATTCATGTCTTTCTACATAGTAAGAATTCATAGAATAACAATAAATCCATAGGCTATGCCACTTTCAGTGACAGCAGTTCACTGAATACTTGTGGATCACCTGGCAGTTATAAACTGGGAAAACACAAGTTCTTTTATTCTAATCTTAATTTCTAGTGTCTATAACACTCAAGTTACATACCACATTTTACACAATTATATTTTTAGTTACAGAAAGGCCAAGAAAGGGTTAAAGTAGCCACAGATGCTCAGAAGGCTGAAACTGAGGGCAAAGGCAGAGATGCAGATACCAACCAAATGCAAAGAATTGCTGTAGGGGATCAGATAAGATTATGAAGAATCTGTTGAGGGTGCAGACTATGAAAGTGTGGGGACTTATTCTAGGTCAGGGTCTGTACAGACAGCAGTTTTAGAGCATCCACTTCATGTGTCAGCTTGAGACACCAGCTTAGAGTGGGCCATGAGTGGTCATCAAGGGAGAAGAAACCACATTCACCTGAAATCCCATGACAGCTTCAGAGGATTATTACTGTGGCGATTTCCTGGGCAAGGCTCATGACAGGCAAACAGGTGACAGGGTCAGTGTGCCACTGTGTCTAGTCTCAGGGTGCTTCTCCTTTTATGGGCCTCAGTTGAGGTGGTTGCTGCATTCAGTGTTCTGGTGTGTTCACTAAGCTCTTAGGGTTGGTTTTTCTGATAAGAGTTTGATACACCATGGGCTTCTGATTAATTTGATAAGTCATTTTTATTAGCACAATTAATTTATCAGTTTTTGCCTTACTGTGATGCTGGACAAATGGTGGTTATTTGTTTGTACAAACAAGTTGTAAAGTCATTCTACCTCAGCACTGAAACTCAAAATGGAGTAATTCATGGAAAACTAATGCTTTATAAAAGAGTGTGACACAGGTTTAGGCATAGTCTTAAAACTATGTTCTATACATCATGGAGTAACTCAGACAGGGCATAGTCTGCTCTCTATACTCTTCATATTTTTAAGTTGGTTTTCTCAGGCTGTTATTATAGTAACAGAAAGCTAACACTTGGTTCCAGGAATGGGGCAGTTGTCGATAAAACTGAGAGGATGTATAGAACTTTTTGAAATTCGTGTGTTAGAGGAGTTTGAAAAGATTGGAGAAGCAAGGTACAGAAAACTGAGATTGCTGTAGGTGGAGTTTAATGGGTCAATCTAGTGAAGACGCAGAAGACTAGAAGTCTAATAGAAATGCAGACAGTAGAGGTTATTTTCATGAGGTTTTAGATGCAAATATGGATTCTATTGGGAATTGGACTAGAGGCCAATCATGTTGGCAAAGAATTTGGCTTTTTTTTTTTTCCTGTCTATACCCTGAGACTTTCTAGCAAGCTGAGTTTAAAGGTGAAGGACTAGTCAATCTGTGAGAGGAAATGTCAAGGTAGTGCAGTGTCAAGCAGTGACATGGATCTTACTGGTGCTCTGAGCAATATTTACCATGAGAATCTAGAGTAAAGAGAAATAGGGTTAATATTTTTGTATTAGTTTGCAGTTTGGTCAGGAAAGGAACATGCAGTTAAATGTGCTGCCCAGTAGGGTGCAGTTGCTAAAAAGATATTAGTACCATTAAAAAGAAGCCAAATATTCTGCACTGGGACAATAGGAAAAATTCTTTGAGGACATTTCAGTAATTGTCAACAAACCTCCCCATCACAGGCCCAAAGGTATAAAACTATAAATTCATTTCAGAGACTGTTTGAGTAGAAAGCCTTGGGGCACCTGCTCACACAAGGTGGCCTAGAGAATTACTTTTGTGAGATCTATTTTTCTACATTCAGCCATCAAGGCAATCAGTAGTTACTGAAGCCATGGTTCAAGCTGGCCCAGGAATGGCTCATGCTGGCAGCAGACCTTAGTGTTATCCATGTAATACTGGTTTTACAGGCCTCCTTGATGCAAGAATTGTGGAGCCTTAGAGTCTTCTCCCAAGATTTCAAAGGAAAGCTTAGGAGGCCAGATAGAGAGAAGAGATGCCAGGAATACAGGATGCCTGCCAAGGGATGTTGCATGCAGCATGCAAAGACAGCCTGACAAAACGTACTTGTTTTCCACATCCATGTGGTAGAATGCAACCAGCACAGCCATCAGAGACAGAAGCCACCCAAACCCTTGGAAGCCCATATCCTGCCACAGCGTGCTCAGGATTCTGGACATGATCATGCAGGATTTAATGTTTGCCTTGCTGGGTTTTGGTCTTGCTTTTCCCTCCTTGATATTTTCCTGTTCCATCCTTTGGAATGGTAATATTTATCCTCTGCTATGTTTATCTTGTATGTATGTAACAACTTTTGACTTTTACAGGGTCTCATAGCTGAGTTTGTCTCAGAGGCAACATCAGACTTAGCCTTTTGAGCATTGTTGAAACAGTGAAGATTTTGAGGACTCTATAGATGGACTGAATGCATTTTGCATTGTGAAATGGATACAAGTCTTTGGGAACAGAGGCAGAATGATGTAGTTTGGATCTGGAATGTCTTCCAAAGGCCTATTTTCTAAAGGCTTGGACCCCAGTCCATGGTACTCCGGGAAGGTGGTGGGGTCTTTAGGAGGTAGAGCCTATTTTGAGGTTTTTAGGTCACTGGAGTTATTGTCTCAAAGGAAATAGTTGGACTCTGGTCTCCTCCTCCCCTCTCTCTTACTTTTTGCCATGAGGAAAGGGTTTCCCTTCCGGTGAAATACACTCCCACCTAATGTACTATACTGTCACAGGCTCAAAACAATGGGGTCAATCTACCATGGATTGAAACCAAGAAAACTGAGCCAAAATAAACTTTTCTTCTCATTAAGTTGATTATCTCAAGGATTGCTAACAGCATTGACAATCTGAGTGATAACATCATACAGGTTCATCCATGTTGTTGCAAATGGCAGAATTTCTTCCTTTTTTAACTAAACAATTTTATCCATCTAGTTCAAATTTTCACTCTGTCTTCATCTTTCAATGGACACTTAGTTATTTCCATATCTTGGCTATTGTGATTAATGCTGCAGTGAACTTGGATGTGTTATCTCTTGGAGATAATGATTTTACTTTTTCAGAACATATAACCAGAAGTGTTATATCTGGATTGTATGATAGTTCTATTTTTAATTCTTTGATTAGTCTTCATACTGTTTTCCATGATAGTTGTACCAATTTAAATTCCTGTATAGGACATTCTGCACATTCTCTCCAATACTTTTTATCTTTTATCTTGGATTATCTCTAATGTGTTATGTGAAATATCACTGTGGCATTGTGAAGTATCATTGCTAACTATTTCTTGGATGATCACCACTGATGAGCACATATTCATGTACTTGTTGGCCATTGTATATTTCTTCTTTTGAAATGTATATTGTCAAATTCTTTTTAATCTGTTTTTGTTGTTTAATGAGTTTCTTATGTACTTTGAATTTAAACTCTTTATCAGGTAAACAACTTGCAAATATTTTCTCCTGTTTGGTAGTTTGTGTTTTCATTCCCTTTCCTGTGCAAATGCTTTTTAGTTTGATTCAATTCCATTTGTCTGTTGTTACTTGATTGCTCAAACCAATGGTCAAGAAGGAATTTCTCTGTTTTATTCTAGTAGTTTTAGTTGCAATTCTTATATTTAAGTCTTTAATATATTTTGAATGCATGGCTTTATGTATAGTGAGATAAGGGTCCAATTTCTGTCTTTTGAATGAATGTGGATACCCAGTTTTGCCAGTACCATTTATTTAGAAGAAGCTATCTTGTTTACATTGTATATTTGTGGCACACTTGTGGAAGATCAAATTATTGTGAATATGAGTTTTTATTAGCTATTTATTCTGTTTCCTCAATCTATAATGTTGGTTTTTATGCCATTACCTTACTGTTTTGATTAATATAAGATTGTAATATAATTTAAAGGTTGAATGATGTCTCAATGATTTCTGTGGCTATTTGGAGGGTTTTTTTTTGTCTGTGTGTGTGTGTATGTGTGCATGTGTGTGGTTTCAAATGAATTATAGGATTGTTTCTATTTCTGTGAAATATGCCATTTCAATTATGATTGGTACTGTATCAACTTTTAAATAAATCTGGTTAGTTATGAACATTTAAAAAATAGTTCTTTCAGTCAGTGAACCTGGGGTATTATTTTTCACTTATTTGTGTCATATTGACTTCTTTTATCAATGTTGTATAGTTTTCAGTATATTTTGATATTTTCTGTGTATATCAGATATTTTGGTTCCTTGGTTAGATTTATTCCTATTTATAATATTATCATATATAGGATTGTTTTCTTAATTTTTTGGATAGTTTATTCATAATGTATATAAATATTTTATGATTTTTTGGCTTATAGAAATGAAACCATTGGATATATTTCTAGTTGTTATACTTGTGATGTACAGCCTCTATTATGCTGAGGTACCTTCCTTTAATTTGGTGGGAGTTTTTAAAAAATATTTATTTGTCAATGAACCATTTTTTTAAAAATAAAGTTATTTATATGCGGTGCTGAGAATTAAACCCAGTGCCTCACACATCCTAGGCAAGTGATCCATTAATCATGATAGTATTTGTAGTTTTTTTCAGTGCCTTTTATACACCTATTAAGATGATCATATGGTTTTTGTTCTTAATTCTTTCAGTATTATATGCCATATTTGTTGATTTGCATATGTTGAACCATTTTTATATCCCAGGAATAAGTTCCATTAATTCATGGTGTAGGATCCATTTAATATGTTGTTTTCAGTTGTTTTTGTTTCATTGTTAAACTTCTCAATTTGTTCATATGTGATTTTCCTGATTTTATTTAGCTGTTTATCCATGTACTCTTATGGTTTATTAAGCTTCTTAATCATGATCATTTTGAATTCTTTAGCAAGTGGTTCATGAATCTCCATTTTTTAGTTTTGGTTTCTGGAGATTTATTAATTTCCTTTTGTGGTGTTATGTTTGCCTGTTCTTTGGGATCTGTGTTGGCTTGCATGAGTGTTACCTGGAAGGAGAAGACACCTCTTCTAACCTTAACTAGTTTGGGAACGTTCAGACCTCCTGACTGGTAAGATTGCTGCATTTGGGATTGTATTCAAGTTGGCTGGACTTGTGATTACTACCAGATCCTCTATCAGTTCCACAGATATTCCATTTCAAGGAGTTTGACATTAAGGAGTATGGTTTTTCCTGTTTCCCTGAGAGTGCTGGGGCTGGGTCACAGTGTGTTTAAAAAGAGTAGTCAAGTCTGAGGTTTTATAAGCCTGTTACCAGGGACACCCATGGATTAGGCTTCTTAATGGGTCTCAAGAGAGTAGGCCTGCCTCCTGGCTGGGTGGAATGAGGCTGGAGCTTGGTTACAGCACTATTTAGGGACTGATGCTGGGTCTGAGATCAGTGAGTCTATTATCTGGCTTACTGTGAGCCTGGCTCCCAGGTACTTAGGGCAGGCGGTACTACTTTGAGCTGAGGTAGGTGGGGTATAGACCCAGTTTTCTGTATTGCTTCAGGAATTACAGATGTGTCTAAGGTTGGCAAGCCTATTACTATTGGTACAAATAGGCATTGCTTTCCCTGGGACCACTGGTGTAAGGGGATGTTCACAGAGCCAAAGACAAGCAAAGCTGGTGACTACATCACATGTGAACAAGGCTACTCCGGTCCTCAGATGGTACCAAAGTCCAAAGGCCTGCCACCAGTACATAGCCTGTCTCCTTAAAGCATTCCTCCTCAGTCTTGGGCCTCACCTGGGTTTTATAGTTTATTCCTTGGTTCGAAAAGATCCCACAAAGTCATTAAATGGCTGTCAAATATTTATTTGTGTTGGTGGGGAACACAAACTAAAGAATTGTTAACATTACCCACTACTATTGAATTCTAGTTCTTTTCTTTTTCTGATATTTCTCACTTTTTTTAATTTAATTTTTTTGTTGTTCCTGCTATGATCATCATAGTTCAGGTGATGATCTCTTGGCAGTACATCTCCAGTGGTTTCCTGGGTGGTCTCTCTGGTAACGTCTTTCTTGAAAATTAACTAAATCCCACAGATCATTTGACCATGCTTCCTCATTCCATTGCTATTGTAATGTTCTATCAGTAGGAAAAATGATGGTAGATACATTAGCACTTTGTAAATGACCATAGAAACCAATAGCTAGCCATTCCCTGTCAGAGGAAAATAGGTTTTGTTCATATTATTAAACTAGTATTAAGGGCTGCTTTGGAGAATGAGTAGAAGCTGGACATCCAGCAACCTTGTTGGTTCTTTGATTCAGGTGATCATAAACTGGTTGCTATGAACAAATGTTCTTTGTCTTATTTATCCCCAGTTGAAATGGATCGATCTCACAGTCTATAGGTTTCATTGTTATACTTTCCTGGTGCTGTATTTCCACTGACTTTAGTCTTGAAATTGTTTTATAAGACATTTTTTTAACTCCTTGATTGTTTTATAATAATTTTCTGAAAGGTGGAAATTTTCACCTTACAAATATTCAGGGGCATACATTTTTGTCTCTTTTACTTTAAAGCACTTCACTGCCAGAGAGGAGAATTGTCCATGGGTAAATACTTTTTTTAATTTTATTTTTATTTTATTTGTAAGATGTGACCACAGTTGGGTGGTAGTAGTCATGTTTATGGTGCAGAGTTTGTATGCTCTTTATCCTGTTCCAGGCTTTGTTCTCAGTATTCTGTACATGTTAATTCAGCCACTTACAGGGCAAAAAATTTAATCTTCCTTTCGTGAAGATTATTTGTTGATGGTGACTTTAAAATGTAACATATGCAGTTACAATTTTACTATAATTGTTCTTGATATACTAGAGGTATTTATTATTCATCTTCAAATCACCTTGGTGAAATGTTATTGCAAAACTTGTGAACTTGAAGAAACCAAGTTGTAGGTGAACTATTGTTGAGATTCATTAATCTTTTCACTGATGATTGGATAATGCATTGATGTCCTACAAATCTAAAAGTGCTTAACATCTCATTAGAATTTAGCACAGAATAGAATTTTGTATTATACATTATTCTCAAGAGATTTATTAAACATCTATGCTTAAACTGTAGATGTTTCATTTGGAGTAGGGTATGATGGTATCCAAAGGAATTTAAAATATTAGTGTATAAGTACAAACCTAGGAGAAAACTTATCACAGATTTTACTTTTCTTTAAGAAATATGAACTGTTTTAGAAGAATTTTTTGACTAATAGCTCAAAATCCAAAAATTTTACTTTATTTATATTTAAGTTACCAAGCATCTCAAAGTGTAAAGTCTTTCTCCTCCATATAATCTCTGTAACTCAATACTAAACTGTACTCTTTTTTTTCTGAGCAAATATTGTTCATTAACCGACCAGATTACAAAAATACCATGATACATACCTTAGTTCATCCTTCCAATAAGCCTGTTGATCTGATATTTCCTGTTGCCAGTATCTCTACCATCTACAAAATGGGTGGTCTTTTTCTTCATTCCACCTTGTAGAAAAGATAATTTGAAGAGCCACAGGAAGTTATTTGCTTCTTTGAAGTGTTTTCAACCATGATCTCATGAATCAGACCCTCCCATGCGGATGATACCATATTTACTAAGAAACTGAGCAATCCAATTGTTATCTGTCAAGGCAGTTCATTTCTTACTTATTTTGCCATTTCCAATATGCCTGTGGATTAGTTCATCCACTGACTTCAGCTTTGGGTACCTCTATGCAATATATGGTTCCGTAATCCTCAGCATGTTAATTGAAGCCTTCTTGAGCTTAATGGAGGTGCCTTGGGAGGTATGGTCTGTAACACCTTATGGACCTTTGTGCTCACACTATTGATACCTCTCATCCTTATGACAAATGTCATTTGAGTTCTGTAAGTATGTAGCAATTGACAGCTTTTTTTTGCCATCCTAGCCATTCGAATCTCAGTTCTGTATGTATGCCTATATTCCTTGCGGTAAATGCTTGGCTTTTTCATAGATAAGCTTCCTCCTTGCCTTTTGAAGCATCTTTTGTGCAAACTTCTTTCTTAGGCACTTCACCTTCAATTCTGTGAAATTCCATAACTTTGTCTTGAGGGTTTCTGGTATAGCAGGAACATTCTTTTTCTTCCCTTTGGCACTCTCCATGGTTCCAGCAGAAAAGAGGATGAATATTACCCTTGAAAGAAGAAACATTTTCACATTAAATGTGGTTCTTTTTGTAAATTAATGTACATGTTTGATCTTGGTAGATGAGTACATGCATATTATGTTAACAAAAGATTCAGTCTTCCATAAAATCAGTCCTATAAATGTTTTGCTTAAGTTTTGCTTTGTGCAATTTCAAATGTAGTTAAGTAATCTAACATGCTGATTAATAGCCTGAAAAAGATAATAAACGGTGAACGGCATGATATATATGATACATTTTGGATTTTCCCTTTAAAATGACATGTTTGAATAGTCACATTTACCTAGCTCACTTAAATCACTTCTGTTTAATATTTCAGATTTGTTAGACTTTGTAGAATACAAATCAAAATTTCTGTACAACTTTTATCTAATTTAGGGTCTATTTTTGAACTTATATGCATTAGCAAAAAAATATGGCAAAGTTGGTTCGTGGTATTTTACATAAAATCTAGCTGTTGAACATTAAGAATTTCAGAAATTATTTAAAATCTAGGTGTCAAAACATTATTTCTCTAACTTGTTGTGAAGTAGTTTTAATTTTCTTATGAAGAGTGACAAAAGATACAGGTGTTATGCTGTAGTAGTGCAAAAGCAGCCATAGACAAATCATAGGTGAATAGATAGCTGTGTGTCAATGACATTTTAATTACAAAATCAGGGGCAGCCTAGATAGGTTTGAGGGCATTATTGACTTCCATGGTTACAATACCAACTGACATCGTTGAATATACACAAAGCAGGGCAGTCATTGGAAAAGTGGGAAGGACCAAGGAAAGGTTCCTAACATGAGGTCAATTGACCATTCATAGGCATTCATGTGCACAATATTGTCCAAAGGTTTCTTTTTCTTGTGGAATGTTCCATACCCATCTGTAGTGCCTGGGTCCTCAAAAAGTACCTGATTATACCACATGAATCATGAGTATGACTGGAATGATTCATTCTCAGCAATTCCCTCCATCCCTGCCCAATGTTAGAAAACTATTCTATTTGTAAGAAATGGCAGAACCTGCCGGTACATGCCTGTAATACTAGTGGCTCAGAAGGCTGAGGCAGAAGGATTGCAAGTTCAAAGCCAGCCTAAGCAACTTAGGCCCTAAGCAACTCAGTGAGACCCTGTCTCTAAATAAAATACAAAAAAGGATGAGGATGTGGCTCAATGGTTAAGTGTCCCTGAGTTTCAAACCCCAGAGTCCCCCCTCCCCAAAAAAGGCAGAAACTTAGATTTTGTTTCAGTATTATTGAAACAGATATAAAAGGCATAATAGGAAAATTTTGTTGCCCATTGAATCTGCTTTCTGCAAAAGTGTACTGCTGAGATAAAAAGGCTGTTCTGCATAAGACTAGCTAAAAAGCATTATATAAGCCTGTGGTTTCCAACTGTGCCCTATAAAAGGTTTGTAGACCCCCGTGGGTATAGATTGGGCCAGAAAGGGAAAAATTCACTGCTGTCCTTCTGTTATGTTTCTTTAATTAAGGCAATTCAACTTTAGGACTTATTTCCTTATATCTATGTGTGATCATTTATATGATTAAGTTATATACAATTACACTTCTTAAAAGCCAGTAGTAAATCATAGTAAATTTTTGAAAAGCATGTATCATACTTATATTTTCATATTTTTGCTCTAGCCTGTATATTCCTTAGAGAAACAGTTCTACTTGTTTTAGCAAAAATCTTAATGATGGCAAGGTTGCAATAATCTTTAATTTAAGTGTGTTTGTGGGAAGCATGACTGACCAGAAAGACCAGAAGAAATCTGTCACACATGGCGATCTCTTCTACCTCCTAGAAGATTATCTACTCTGCTGTAAGACAGTGTGAGATTCTATGATAGGAATACTTAAATTGTGTTAACTCTGAAGTTAACATGGTAGCATAACACTAGGAGATGCACTTCCTTTCCTCCTTCCTTGACCAGTGTTTGTTAGTGCTTAGTGTATGCCTGGCACCAGAGATAAGAAGGCAAGTATAGTCTGGTTGCAAGAGAAAAGGAAAAAAATACTTTTGTATAATTCTTTTTTATTTTTCTATTTTAATACAACTTCTCATTAAAATCTCATGACATAAAAGGTTTTAATTTACCTTCCCACTCCCCAATAATATCAAGCAAATTAGTGATAAAGGATGTATGAGAATTCTTAAAATATTATATTGATTTGGACTTCCTCAATTCATTTAAACCTTAGAAAAATTCTGACATGAACTGGTAGGTTCAGGGATGGATGGATCAAGTTTTTGTTACAAACTACTACCATAGTTAGCAATGGCTTGCATTAATTTGTAACTGTGCTTCAGGATCAGCATATTTGAAATCAGTCTAGTTTATCATTGGGTCATTTTTAAACTTTACAAAGGATAAAGCTTAGAGTCCCAGAAAGAGAATTATTTTTTAAAATTCAGATGGAACTGAATTTTATGCTCAAGACCATCACTTATTTGTTTTGTAGCCTTGGGTTAGATACTTAGTCTTTGTAAAGATTGTTTTCCTTATCTATAATGCTAAATTAGTATATCAAATGAATTAGTTTACAACTCTTAGTAAAGGCACACAAGTATCTTAGGTCTTAGGTCTATGTATAAATATCTTGAATAGATTCCTGTAATCATAAAATATCAATTTATAAATTACAGTATAATTTAATAATTTTATTTTCATATAGTCATGGTAAATTATGTAGTGTATTTGCCATTTAATCTCCTTTTGCACATTAATTGATTTCATAAAATTGCATTTTTTTTATCTAAGGCAAAATTCAAAAGCTATTGATGAGTAGTCTCAAAAGTGTGAGAATTTAGGGCATAGAGAAGGAGCCAGTTAAAAAACAGAAAGAAATATGCTTCTCAGCTTTCTTTCTTGGGAGAAAAATGCAAATCTCCCATTTGCCAACGATATGGAAAGGAAAATGGTGCATAAATATATTGTATAGGGCACTGTAAAAGTTTTCATGCTTCAGAGATAAACAGACAATCATTACCATATACAAGTTAAAAATAATATGGAAATAATTTTTCATGGGAGATTAACAACTGAAGCTAGAAATGTTTGTGGTTGCTCATATGGAAATGGCTTTGTTCAATGAATGTCCTGATCTGGCAAGAAGTAGTCAGTAATTTGTGTGAGCTATTACTTTCAAAGTTCAAAAAATTCTGCATAGAGTGGCTCTGATTGCAAATACAGTTGCATATATAAGTAGAATTGCCATCTTTCTTTTAACTTTTGAATCATTTATGAGCAGGATTTTTTAATGGAAATAAATAACCTTCCCTCTGGCTTTGTTTATTATCAAAGCATAATGTTCCTGTATGCTTGCTATTAAGTGCTCATAACAAGCTTGTGGATCCCAAAAGGCGCTGCAGAATTATGTCTGGTGGTCTTTGAGTCTTAATTGCTGCCAGCTGAGGAACCAAAATTCTCAATAAGTTGAAGAAACTTTCACAAATAACATTTAACCATAATTACAAGGCATAAAGCTCAATATATAGTTTACATAATAAAGTCTTACCTAACCACAAAGTATTCAAGGACCAAACAGAGGTCTTCACAGAGGTATATATTAACCTGTGCTTGACACTGTACTTGTTCAGATTTATTAAAACCTTCTGGCTGTGCAATTGAAATTATGCCTGTTTAAAAATCCTTTTGTAGGTTTTTCTGTTTTGCTATGAGCAAAGAGCATGTAACAGCTGATTTTAGAAAGTTAGAAAACCCTCCATATTTTCCCCAGTGCTTGCTCAGGCATATTGAAATAATACAGTTTTGAGAATTGGTCAAGAGCATTTGCTTTTGTTATTTATTTAATGAAGAGTATGTTCTACTTTAAAGAAATGCAATATAAAAAATGTAGACTCCAATACAGGTAAACTGGTAGGTAATCATATTATAAAATTATTGTTTCTTAGAAAAGTTGATATAGTTCACAAAAGAATAAACCTGAGATATCCCAACTTAAGTTAAAGGCCAGAGACAGAGGAAAGAAAGAGATAAGTTTGTTTTAACTGATAGCTTCAAGCTAAATCAATAAAGAAGAACTGCTCCATATTGCTTTCCTGTAGATTGAAGATTAGCCTTCAAGATAGGATCACATTCTGCTTGTAGAACCATCCAACCAAGAAGCAGTAAAAGCTTCTCTTTATGGATGTCCTCCAGTCCCAGGACTCTGCTCCCTATTTTTCTACCCCTCTTAACTATAGCCAATGTAAGGTTGGTTTTTCTCTCAAAATTTTAATTTTTTTCTCTCAAAATTTTTATTATAAAATACCCTAGTACTTAAATCACATTGCCTTCTTCCAACTGCTATCTTGCTATGCTGTTGGTTGTATAGGGAATTGGTCCCAGTATGAATCCTTTTATTTTTTTTCTAGCATCTGTAGAAGCTTAATAAACACTTTATTTCAGAGACTTCTTAGTCTCAAGATTGATTTAGATTTTTTTCACAGTATCTTTGCTTTATGATTAAATTTGTGTGTAAGTTTTTGTTTTTTTCTTTTTACAAACACTCTGGATATTTTCGAGATTGATTTAGCTGTACTTCACCCATAATTTAAAAGAGCAAGTCTTGGCAATATCAGGCTTGCCTGTATTCTCTCCTATATTCTCAGGCCTCTTCTGTGTCATTTTGCCCTTTGTTTCATCTCTAATTTTACTTTCATTTTACCTTTACAAAGTCTGGAGTCACTCTTAAATGATCCTTTTCCAATAAGGAAGTTCTGTGCATGCATTCCTTCATTATGAATGAGTTACCAATCTGTTTACATCCTGTCCTCATCACTATTGTGAAGGTCTTGAGGCATATATCATTCCCTGAATATGAAACTGTGAAACTATGTATTATGTGTTTGCAAACAGATATTGCCAATCCAATGGACAAAAATAGGAAAGAAGAAAGTCATAACAAATCCAAAATAACTTCAAACCCCAATGGCAAAAATTCCATTACACTTTAAATCTTGAGAATAATCTCCTTTAGCTCCACACTTAGCCTTCCAGGCCCACTAGAGGGATTAGGTTGATCCTGCTGCCCTTAGAGCTTTGCAGACAGGAGTTGGGCTCTCAGGGTTCCAGGCATCCTCACCTCCATGTTTCTAGTAGGCATTGCCCTACTGGGGGCTATGTGTGGTGGCCCTACCTCCATAGGGTTCTCTGCCTGGGATCTGCCCCACTGTGGGCAGGAGGGTGGATGACAGGTTCCCCTGCCTTAGCTCATCAAGGCTGGAATATACCCGTTGTAACCTAAGTGTAGGCAGCCTTAACCCCTGAGCACTCTGCATGGTCGTTGCCACAATTTTCTACCTGTGTCCTATAGATTGTCAGCCAACATGGCCCAGGCATCCTGTGGCCCTAAGAGCTGGGTAGCCCTCCTTTGAAACTATTCTTCTTCCAGAGCCCTTGCACTCTGGGACTATAAATTGTAGGGCAGTCCCAGTGATCTCCAAATTGTTATTCTTCTATTGTGGTGAAAAGTAGCTCCTGGCTTCTATTGAGATGGATGATCCATACTAAACCCCACTCATCACTTCATAGTAACAAATAGAGCTTGACTTCTGTTGAGATAGTTGGTGCATACTCATCTCCTTATCAAATGGTTTCTTGGCCACACCCTTAGTGTTTTCTAAATGCCTACTTTCTGGTACTACATCATCTTCTCACTGTGTCTTTATATAGTTGAAGGTTACAAGGGCTCTCTGGGTTTTCTTTTTTGAGGGCACTAATCCCAGTAATGATTAAAAGGCTCTGACCTCATGACTTAATCACCTACCAGACCACCCCACCTCCAAATACCATCACATTAGAGGTTACATTTCATTGTACAAGTTTTGGGGAAACACATATTCAGTCCATCCTAAGGAACCTCTTTATCTTTGAAGCCTAGAACTACTTTCCACCTATTATTCAGTTGGGCTTCATTTAAACAAAAGGATACAGAGCCTCATTTATCTTCTGTAAATGAACATACTCAGCAGTGGGTGTATGAACAGAAAGGAGAAAGTTCCAGGGAACTTTCCAATCACTGCAACTTGGCAGAATGAGGTCTGGGTCAGTGTTAGGAAGTTGAATGCACAGACATTCCTCAACATAGTAATGGTAATGTAGGAGAGGAAGATTTACATTCAGGAAAATTTTCTTTGTATTGGTTTAATTCTGTTGTAAGAATTAGCTAAAACATGCAAGACAGAGTCTTCTAGGTACCCCTCTCCTCTTTTTCTTCACTAAAGAAACCCAATCTTATTGTACAGCTTTGGGTGGTTTATATGAATTGAATAATAATTTTTTGGAATCTTTATTTAGATAGGCCCTTTTCCTATCCCTCTTACTGTTTACTGCCTGAAATTTCCCCAATATTGCAAATTAGAGAAATGTAAATGATTAATTTTCTGTCTTCAAAACAAAATATCATACCCAGTAACAAAAAATAATCACAAAATTATTGTAATAAAAAATTACAATGATGCACCACTCCTAGCAAGCATTTGGTCAGGATAGTTGATTTTTCTAGGGTGATGTGATAGGTACACTGTGCATAGAATCTGAGATGATCTGAGGTAGAACATGAACAGTATTTTTTAAAAGTTTAGTAATTATTTGATCCTGTGCTTTTCCTTTCTCATCCCATGTCTTATGTGAGTTGGAGTACTAGCCAGAAACAAATGGGTCCTGAGAGTTGGAATGATGGTTTATCAGAAGCATTGGAACCCTGAAACAAAAACTTCCTTCCTGGTCATTGCAATTGGATATCCATGACAAGTGAGAAAGGATTGGAAAAGGGAAACAAAATGTAAACTCAGAATGGGAAAAGAGAAAAAGTTACATGCTGAGAGAACTATAGACCCTCAGCAACCATAGTGCCAGTAACCTAAATTCCATTCCTTATATTTGTTCAAAGTAGGTACTGAATACCTACTGTGGTTGGAGTTCATGACATACACTCAGGATGCCATTTTGAGCAAAAACACATGATTTGATGTGGTATTAGGTAATGTAGCCTGGAGCTTCAGGTCTAGTTTGAATAACACTACTGGGATGGGGACAAGAGCTAAAAAGTACAGATACAAAGAGAACCTAAGATGGGTGTATTCAACTTCAACAGGAAGATTAAGAAAGACTTTCTGAAGAAGAATGACATAAAAAGCAATTTCTCATCTCGGCCAGAGATCTGAAATGAGAAGAAAAATTATTCTAGAGAGAGGAAGCTACATATACAAAAGATTTTTGACCAAAGACAAATTCAATGGACTGACAATAGTCTAATTCATAGAGTGGACAGAACAAAGAGTAGCATAATGTGTTTGTGACAAGAGGGATCAATGTTATTTTTCCCTTAAAATAATGGGTTTGGTAATACAATTGGATAAATTGCTTAGGTTTGGAATCTTTGTATGCATTTACTTTCATGGTTTAGCTGCAATAATTGAAGCAATATATACCAGTGTTTCTTATTTAGACCTGTACTGGAAGACTAAAAAGATTTGTATATTGTGCATTTAATTATGGAGTAAAAATAATTATTTTCTGCTTTCTGGATCACTTGCGCTACTATTCCTGAACTTTTCTCCTTTCTTCTATGAAATATGTACTTTGCCATAGTAAGTTTGTTCTTAATTTCACCAGTCATCATAATTACAACATATTTGACTTTTTCTTAAATTATGGGATCTGCAAAGGTGGAATTAACATTTAGATCCAATTTTTTCATCTGACTTGTACTTTGAAGTCTCTTTCTTCACCCCTGCCCCATCGTTAAGAACTTGTTATATTCTGGCCGGAACTCATCTTACTTGCCACATTATTTCCATTGGCTGTATTTGTCTTCTGGCTTCTCCTCCTTACATTAGAAGCCCTTTGTTCTCTGACTTTCCTGTTACTGTGAAAGTCACAGATTTCTTCCAATCCAGGTAAACCTACTTCAAATACTGTCTTGATTCCCATCACCATAGACGTCCTTTTTTAAAAGTCTATATACCAGTTTGAGAAGAGATGTGGCATTTCTGGTTACTGGTATTATTTGGGGATGTTGGGCTGAATTTTAAAAGACTTTTAAAGTACATCTCTATTTTCCCACATGATACCTGGGAGCAGAAAAATAATACCTTGCCATTAAAGTTAAAGAGTATGGCAACCACCCTGCCAATTACTTGAGTTCATTATTATTCTAACTGAAATTTTGGCCATAAAAATTAACATAAGATTTGATTGCTTAATTAATAACAAAAATAAATTCAAAGAACACAATAACATTAGCTATAAAAAAGGAATGAGTATGATTTAACATTATGGTTTTATGATTTATTCTTTTTGTACATTCTCCTAATAGTACTTTTATTTGCAATTATCAGTTTTTTTGGGGGGAGGCGGGGGATTTCCCAGGAATTGAACCCAGTGGCACTTAATCACTATGGCGCATCCCCATTCCTCCCCCCCCCCTTTTTTTTTTTTTTAAGACAGGGTCTCACTAACTTGCTGAACTTGTGATTCTCCTGCCTCAGCCTCTCAGACTATAGATATGTGCTACTATGCCTGGCACAATTACTAATTTTTAATTATTGACTAGTCAGTCCACTTTAATTTAGAAATAGCAGAGCTTTGCCTGATACCTTTCAAGACTTTATAATATCCGTTTGTGGATTCAGGGTTCATTTTGCTTTAATATTGTGATTGTGAATTTTTTTACTATATTTTATGATTAATATTGGCAGTATTTTGTCAGCCACTAAATTTCATGAGTGGAATCCTTAAAAATATTAATTCTTATAGTTGTATTCCTTTCATATAGGGAATCTCATATTTTATGGATTGATCTTGTGCCTAACCACTTACTGAATTCTATTAATAGTTCTTTAATATTTACAAGTGACTATCTTTTATGTTAAAAAGAAGTAAGATTTATGTCTTACTTTCTAATATTTATCTGTGTAATTGTGTAATTCTTGTCCTATTAGCTCAGAACCCAAGTACAATAACATATTGTAGTAGTGATGCAAAATGTTGTGCTTTCTTTAAGAGAAATTCTCAAAATACTGAAATAGTGATTCCCGTTTCCACTTGTAACCTTTTTTTTTTTTTTCCCCCTTAGGATTGGTGATAAATAGTACAAATGCTTTTAGGCATCTGTGTCAGTCAGGTTTCTGTCACTGTGACAAAATACCTGAGATAACAAGCTTATAAGGGGGAAATTTTCAGTCTATGGTCAGTTGTCTCTGTTGATTTTGGGCCTATGTCAAGGTGGAACATCATGTTGGGGAACACATGGGAGATAAAACAAAGCTCTTCACCTTGTGGGTGATAGGGAAACAGAGTCCCAATATCCCCTGCAAAGGCATGCCCTCAGTGAACTAACTTCTTTCTATTAGGCCGCAAATATTAAAGGACTACCACCTTCCAGTACCACCACAGATTGGTGACCAAGCTTTAAACACATGGGACTCTGGGGGATATTTAAGACCCAAACTACACGAGCATCTAATTAAAACTTGCTATTGTTTCTCCTTTAATTTCACAATGTATTCAGTTACATTGATAGATTATTATCAGTTGACCAAAGCTTGAAATCCTAATATATACTCCGTCTTATACATATTGTGGTAAAATAATATTGTTTGTATATTATCACAATTTTCAGTGAATTAAACATTAATTTTTTGTGTATTATTTTTACCACATACATGTAATTTATTGGTGCCTCTTAAAACATTTTATTATTTTAATTTCTTCCCTGTGTAAGTTTGGGCATTAACCATTCAGTTTTCTTTGCTTTCTTTGTCTTGTATTGATTCTTTTTCTATGATAAAACTCCAATATTTCTTTCATCATATCATGTAAGTTATTAGGTTTATTTGAACTTTTATATCTGTCGTCATAGCTCTAATTTCCCATTCTTACACTTTACATCTTTTCCTCTTTTCTTTCTTCTTTCCCCTCTGTGTAATGGGATAACTCCTTACTCAATGGTCCCTCTCACTAGGTGGTTGATTCTGCTGTGCAGTCTGTTTATTTTTTATTTAAATTAACATAATTTTTGTTTTTAATATCTCCAAATTCAATTCTTGATATTTTAGACATAACAGATTTCTAGTCCTGATTTGGATATTAGCCATCTATAGGAACATTTTTTTTTTGTTCTCTTAAATCTCTCAATCTCTCTCTCTCTCTCTCTCTCTCTCTCTCTCTCTCTCTCTCTTTCTCTTTAATGGGATAATGTTCTTTTGTTTTTTTAAGTTTGGTGACTTTATTTCATTATATTGGCCTTCACCAACATTGGATATCATTATCTTTGGAATTGATTCATCATGTTTTAGTGACTAGCCTAAGTAAATAAGAGAACATGTGAGTCATTCGGTTTTACATACTGATGGCTTATTTCCTTTATGGAGGAATCCATTTTCTCTGTGGGATTTCCTGGCATCCTATTTCTGTTTCTCTTTTAGACAGTGAGTAACCATATGTATTGCCAGTTCTTTAATGCAGGTGAGGAATGAGGGATGGAGTAACATTTTGACTGCTAAAGTTACATAGATGCTCTTGGATTCATGACAGGTTACATCCCAATAAACCCAGTATCAGTTGAAAATATAAGTAAAAACGTATTTATTGTAACTAACCTACTGAGCATCATAGCTTACCAGCAGAGCATGCTATAGAGTGCTGGTTATCTACCTTTGTGATCTTCCTTGTATAACTAGCACCATGGCTTGCTGCCATTGCCCAGCATTGTAAGAGACTGCCATATCTCATATGGTTAGTGTAAACAGAGATCAGAATTCAAAGTCAGTTTCTGTTGAATATGTTTTGTCTCCACACATTTATAAAGTGGAAAAATAAGCCATTATGAGTTGGGGAGTATCTGTAGTTCCATGAATATTTAATCTGATGATTACACAGGGTGTTTTTTGGCTCCTCAAATTTGTTCTTTTTGTATTAAACAAACACAGAACTGACTTCTGTGGAGTCCTCCTTTTTGCATATTTTGGTCTGTGTTTTTCCTTTCCAGCCTGATTCCATCTTTTTTTTTGTCATAAATTCTCTAAAATTCGTAGTCACATAATAACTTTCCCCATGTCTTTCCAGTATCATCATTTATGTATTTGTGTCTAGATGCATTCATGCTTCCATGGTGGTCTAGCATCACCACCACCTGTGCACATGTTTAGGGATTTGAAATTCAGAAGGTCTGTGTCCTCATGGTACTACAACTAAATTTAGCTTAATGATTTCTTGAAATAAGAAAGGCTTACAATAATAAAATTGTGTCATTCTGATTCTTTTCATCTTCCCTTAGACAACCTGTTTCATAAAAATTGAGAAATAACTGATTCTTCTTTAAGTAATTTTTTAGAATTTACAGTATTTTTTATTTGTCTGCCAAAGACCACAGCATTTTTACCCAGTTTGCTTATAATTCATTAATTAGAAGTTTTTCATGTGGGGGCTATAATCTTTCTCACATTATCTTCAATTTTGTGATAATTAACCTCTGTTTTATGAATTTGGTTTTTATATAAAGGGCTTCTAAATTATTCTATTGGATTGCATGAAAGAAATAGGCTATTTTTAAAGGAATGATACATTATATAGATGACCTGAGAGTAAAAGATGAAGGCTATGTTTGGTACTGTTTTACTAATGGAAAAAAGTTAAGTAGTCACTAGATTTAAAATAAAAAAAACCCTCTGTTTTGTGTTAAACATAAAACATTTATAAAAGTGGCATATTACAGTAGTTTTTTAAAAAGGAACTATTTTATGGCTTCCTTTCCCTACCCTTCCATGAAAATAAAGGATTATATTTTAAGTGCCAGTTCGTAAGTCTGAGTGGCATTTTTAAACAGTTTAAAAACAGAATAAATGCTTACTTAAATCATATTTAATTCACACTTTAGTTTGTTTTAATGCTTATTAAATTAAACTTATTTTGTAAAAATTTGGGTGCTGGAGAAAACCTTTGCATATTTGTTCTTAATTTGATGAGCCATTTTTTTCTGAAATGTGGGGGAGTTGTAGTAAAACAATTAAACATTCCAGAAATTCAGAATCCCTTTTCAATCCCCACTCATGGATTATTAGAGTTAAAGGTGACACAGCAGTTTTTTTTCCCCTGACTCTTAAGCACCATACAATTTGGCAAAGAATATTTTACAGTTTATAGTCATCATTACATGATATTTACTGAGTGACCTAGCATTTTGTGTGGTCCTTTTTAAAGAACTTTACAAGTTATTTTTAGAAAAAAAAAATCCTTGACCTCTTTTAGTTATAGTGAAAATGGATATTGTTGGGTAGAGCTCTAGGTTACTGAAGTTTTTTAATCTTGTCTTTTATCAATAAAACAAGACAGATCCTCACAAATCTAATTAATGTAGTTTGCCTTTGGACTTATCTGGAATTTGAACCCATCATGGCTTATGTTAGTCCGTATTCCTCTTATACAGCTTATGCTGATTTCCTACTGTATGTACATCCATCCTGGAAATTAACAACATACCAGGCTGAAGGAAATGACAACCAGTTATTTTGTTTTGAGGCAAAGAAGAATAGGTACTTAGATATTATTTCTTAGAGTATTTAATATCAAGCATTTTAAAGTATAGAATTCATCAGTTATATTTATAATCTCTATAACTCCCTTTTTTGCATTAATTAGTCTATCATAAGCAACTACAATAATATTGTTAGAGATTAGAAGCTCTTTGCATTTTCTTCTCTCTTTAAACCATATGCTTATGGTGTGCTTATCCATAACCAAGAAAATTCTTATCGTACTTTTAAACAAATCTATTATTTCTGTCTTAAAACATCATCTTTATTCCTTCTATATAACATATACTTAGTTAGCAGCAGAAAGATAACATATGCTATAAAGGATTGTGCAAAAAAATTGTCACCTCAAATTAATATAATTATTATCCATGTGGCTATTTCCCCAGCATTGGGTGTGGAGAACATGGAGAACAAGCCCTAAGGCTTCTTGTAGAGCAGTTTGCAAGGGTCCTCCACCCTTTCTTTTCTAAACTTCACAGGACTTACTTTACACATAGTAAAATATCTATAAGAGTGCAGGTTTTTGTTTTTGTCCCTGAAATGAGAACTTATTTCCATGTGCAGTGCTTAAATCCAAACAAAACAAATTGGTGCAGGCTAGGTTACTCAGTTTTAAGTTTTTGTTTCAGTTTTCAAGACATGGAAATAAATATTTCATTCTTTTAGAGGAAAAAAATTAAGAATGATATATATAATTACAAGAATTATTATCACTGAACTCAATTTTACTGTCAACTTTCAATATATTCCTAGGAAGATTATCAATCAATTTTGTTTTCATAAGTTAGCATTCAGTATGTTGTAGTCTCTTGCCTTTGTTATTGGCAATATGAATAATCAAGATAGACACTTTCTTTCTTGCAATTATTATTGCTCTTTGCTAGATTTTAATTATTTATAGCCGTCAGACGTTTATTGGTCTTTTAAAGACCTTCCAATTCCAATCAGAATGAATAAACAAATAAAAGGAAGAAAGATTTTGTAGTTCTTTTTTCCTTTTGATTGTGTGTGTTCTATATAACACTCAAATTATTCTTTATGAAATTAGTATATCCAGGAAACTGGAGAATTACGCTTTCGGCTGAGAGAATGGAAAACATGTTAGCATTTCCTTTGTAGAGTTTCCAGGGTGCCACAGGAGATTTCTAATGTGCTGCTTTTTGTGTTCTCCCCAGATCTTTTTCAGTTTATTATAATGCTGGAGCAATAATTAAATGTTGCTTAGCCTTTCCTATGCCCTACACCTCACTGAAAACATGTCAGTAGAGAAAGCAAACATTCGTTATTTCTCAATATAAAACAGATCCTGCCAAGGATCATGCCAAACCCCACCAACCATAACAGACAGATCAATGTATGTTTTGGTTTAAATTCTTATTTTTGTCTTTGCTATAATTGCTCAACTCTGGTATTTGTTGTTCCCTATAGTTTATCATTTTATGGCATGACAGTTCCTGAAATTGACAAGCTTCCTGACTACCTTTGTAATGTATATGTGTGGCCATATAAACTACAAGGGGAAATGACATTTTGACTCAGTAAATATTTGCTTTATGTCCACTACATCTGTTTTACAGAACTCCTTTTAGAATTTTATTCCCAAATTATCATACTAAAAAATGGCTACTTCTACCTTTTGTCTGGATGTTACAAATTCTGAAATCGTTAGTGTCCCAATTTTCAAGTTAGGGATTTTATTATTATTGACCCAAGAGATTTATTCACTGATTAGTTTCTATTCATGTCATAAAATATAAATTAACTTTTTTTTTTCCATTCTGGAGGTGAAAAATCTACATGCCATTGAAGGTATGAATGTTAACTCCTCATAGTTTTCTGCTGCTAAATTATCTAACATCTCAAGAGGAACTGCATTTTTTAAAAATTTTATGTTAAAATACACGAAAATTAATGGATCCAAACTGTAAACACAAAGAGGTTTTCTTGGATAAGACTGTCTCCAAAAGAGTTATTGAATAGTTAGATGCTATAGATCTTATTTTCTGGTTTGAAGTTTATATTCAGTCATTATCAATGTGAATTTAAATTGACTTACTCGACCTTTGTTACTTTAAAAGTGTCTAAATAATGGAATTTACCTCAAAGGCTTTATTATATTTTATTTACTCTTTTCCTAGTGATTTTATAAGATACAATACTGTTTTACTGCTGATAACTTTTGTTTTTTAATGCAATTTTACTTTTTTATTACTTAAAATGGGTGATTTAATATATTAAGGTGTGTCTGTATAAAGAAAATTAGAGATTCAGTACCACTTTCAACCCTGTTCATTACCTCTTCACATTCTAAGATTTTGTGATATACTTTTAAGAGCCTTATGTTTACAAAATTTTTAGTCATATTGCTTTACTTCATAACCTATTAAACTGTCTATCTTTACATAATAATTTATATTTTTCTGTAATATTAAATATTATTCTGATGCTTGTTAAAGATGGTAAGGAAGACTTTATTCAAGGGATCATTACAATAGGCTTTTGCTGTATGGGAGAGAAATTGGATTCAACTCTGAATACAAGGTGACATGAAGATTTATGGTATGAGGAGGGACGCAGCAAATGGAAATAAAGTGTTGGAGAACAATGATAACAGTAATGTCATAAATTTTCTTGCTATTTTTTGAGGCAATAGTCTACAAATTGCACACAATGTTGATTCTAATAGCCTACCATGATTTTTTTTTTACATTTCTTTTATTCAAATACTGAGGTATCTTTAGTATAATGATGGGATTTAATGTTTTAAAATGACTAAAAAGAAGCATCAGGGTAAGGGGGGTTGTGGTCGAACCACCTTCATAAGATTCTCGCTGAAGTTAAGCCAAGGTGATCAAATATCACCTGGGGAATGCTGGGAGCTGAGAAATTTGGTAAGGTAGCAAGTTTGCTAGATAGTGTGTAGAATGAGAGTGGTTCTTGCTAAATCTGGGTGAAAGTCTTGATGACTTAGAGCCTGACTAGTTTGATCAAGGTGAAAGTCATTATCAGTAACAATCTGTTAGGGCCAATGAATAACAAGATGCAATTTTCTTCCTCATGACTTTTTACAATATAAAGTTCCATAATATCACTCTCTCTTGATTTCCTTGTATAAAGTGTACTCATTTCTTCTTAGAAAGAAAAATCTTAGAACCCTTGCCAGCTTCTTTGCTTCTGCTAGATCCTTGGTGCTGCAGATTCTCAGAACCCTGGCCTGTGTGATCCCTGGGAATCCTCACCCACTTCCATGGTCTTAAATGTCCCTCATCTGCAGGTGATTCTTTCCCAAGTTCCATACTCATATGTATAATCCCCTGCTCGATTTCTCCTTTTGAGGGTCTCTTTGGCATCTGAGGTTTATCCAAAAGAGTCTTCATTGCTCCCAACATCCAAAACCTGCTTCTGGTGAATTTAACTTTCTATAAGTTTTGTAGTGACCTTCTCTCTGTGATGCTGGTTTTTGTTTTTCAGGGAGCCATGCTTTATTTTGGTAAATGCCTGTCTGGTGTATATCCTGTAGTCACTAAGTTTCAGCCCTTTGTGTCCTTGTGTTTTTGTCATGACTGATAAAAAGGTGATATGGCTGCATTTAGTGTTCAATCTAACATGACAACATCTGTGCTTCCACCCATTAGCTTGGACCATTTACCTTTATTGAAATTAGAGAAATATTTGGATTTGTTTTATTCACTGAGCTGTTTGCTTTCTGTTTGTCCCACTTTTCTAGTATTTTTTTAATGACTTGATTAAATTGTCTTTTCATTTTTTAAATTTTTTATCATTTTTAACTTTCACCTTGAGATCATTTCCATTTTACCAAAAGTTCCAAAAACTATATAAAGAATTTGTGTGTACTCTTGACTCAGAATTCCTAATGCTCTGATACCTTATTTCACCATACTATGAAAATCAGGACCTTAAAATTGATTGAACTCTATTATTTCATCTTTCAGTCTTATTCAAGTTTTGTTGCTTGTTTTACTAATAAACATTTTTCTGGTTCAGGATCTAATTCTAAAACACAGGTTGCATTTTGTTATCATGTACTCTGAGTTTCTTTTAAGTCTTTAGTGACTTTGTTTTGATACATACTAGCTTGTTATTTTGTACAATTTCTCATTTTAGATTTCCCTGCTCTTTCTTGGTGAATAAACACAGTATAAGTGTTTTCAGCAAGAAAACCACAGAAGTAATGTTGTGTTTTTCTCAGTTCATCATGTGTGGAGCCATATGATGTTTATCTGTCTCATTACTGTTGATTTTAACTTTGATCACCTGGGTAAGGTGATGTCTGCCAGGTTTTTGCCACTGAGAATTTATTTTTACCTTTATCATGAATTATCATTTATGGGAGACACCCTGAGATAATGTAAAATCCTGATTTTTATCATACTTTTTCAGGCTAATTTTTAGTAAACATTGATGATTCTTATTGAAAATCATTATATGATGTTGCTTGTCGAATTGTGTTTTTCTGTTTCTATCAGTGTTCTACTTTTTATTAACTGCAATTCTATAATAAGATTTCTCTTCTATGCCATTGGTCTGCCTGTTCCTTCTTCCTTCCTTCATTCTTTCCTCAATGAACTTGTGGATATTTTATATATTTTACTTTTTAGTATTATTTTGTTCCAGTTTTCACAGATTTAACTGTGAGATCCTTTGTTGGGCGTTTCTATTGTTTTTGCAATGACTTCATCAAATTTTGAATACTTCCTTACTTTCTGGCACCAAGAGATAATTCACATCTTGTCCTTTCCCTTGTTTATCCTTGGAATCAGCAATTTCTCTAAGTCCACATTTCTTTTATTAAAAGATGGTATTTAGAAACCATGATCTGAGCACTAAGAGTGCTTACTGTTCCTAGTGTGTCATTATGTGTATTCCCTTTCAGTGGATAGAACTAGGAATTGTATGTATTTTTACATACAGAAATATAGTCATCTCTTTCTATATCCATGTGTATATTTTTATGTAATATATATTCTAAATTAAGACAATGAGTTTACCCTAACATCTTTATTTCCACAATGCAACATCATGGGATCTTTCTAGCATCCTCCTTCCCTTATATATAGACTTATTCCTCAAAGTTTGTTTTCTTACTTGTTCAACCTAAAATACACAGAAGTGTAATTTCGGAATTTATAGCCCATACCTCTGGGAAGACAAATTTACTAGAGGATAATACTTGTATACAACTCCTACAGGATAGAATAAAAGTACAATTTTCTAAATTTGATTATTTTCTTGCCACCTTCTTCAGTCTGGTTATTTAAAAAATAATTCAGTTCAGTTGATGATGTTTATAATCCATTTTGGATCACTCTCAACTCCTGTGCAACTAATTGTTTGTTGATATTTATTTTGGAGTATGTGAAACTAGAATGTTTCTGATAGTCACAATTATGTAAAAATGCTTTTCAGGCTTCTGCTTTGTAGTCCCCTTCTCCTTGGGTGAGAGGGTGGTTGAATCTTTTTTTTTTCTTTTTTGTGAAATACTATGATTCAGTTATTTTTCATTTATTTTTTGTGAGTTCCCTAATTTACTTATACCTAAATCAATGCTGCCCTCTTCTGTCAGTGTAGCAATATGCAGGTGTTGAAGGTAATTTGTCTTAATGTTGGAGGGAGTTATGTGTCCTCCTATGTTTAGTTCTCTTTTGTATCTCAGGACCCTAATTATTTTCCCTCTTGGTTCTTTTCCCTTTCAATATTCAATTGCCATAGATTTTTTCTCTACTCGTGTGCTTCTCTCTCCCAGGAGTAGGCTGCCACTTAAAATCAAGTATAGATCAGTTCTGCTGGTTACACAACCAGACTTTTTTGTGTCTTCACACTTCAGTCAGGCTTGCCTTTTTGAGTGGTGAGTTTAGATCAATTTTATACCCAAATATCCCCTTCATCCTTCTGTCCATGTTTCTTTCAGACTGCTTTAGCCGCAAAAATTTCTGACAGTGCAGGAATATAAGGGCTCATTAACATTGGGTGTTTCTCTCTCCCTCTCCTCCCCTCTAGTCCTCTCCCTCCCTCCCTCTCTCTCTCTCTCCTTCCCTCCCTCCCTCCCTCTCTCCCTCTCTCTCTCTCTCCCTCTCTCTCTCTCTCCCCCTTCCTCTCTCCCTCTCCTTCTCTCCCTCTCTCTCTTCCTCTCTCCCTCCTCCTCTCATTTTGAGAAACCCCACTGGCTTTAGCCACCTCCAAGCCCCTAGTGGTTTTTATTCCTTTTTTTTCTCCTTTTTTAGAAGTTTTACATCCTATTTTTAGACATCTAGTAGATCTTTTAAAATTTAATTTTGCATGTTTATATGACAATTTAAAGATAGTATTTTAGTCACGTTCCCAAATCTTTATTCAGTTTTAGGTCATTTTAAGTTTATTCACTCAACTCCCACCTTTTATGTTACTGTTCTTATCCAGTATTTTTATCTTGTTCTTTTAAATATCTTCTATATTTAGATTTTATTTTATTTTTTTTTCTGGAGACTGATTGTTTTTACATTTACATAGTTATTTTAAAGCTATTTTTTTATTTGCCATGTCTTTCTCTTAGACTTTTGAGACTTTTTTTCCTTCTACCTAAGGTACATCATTTAGCCAGTAGGATTTTTATGTGTGAGCTCCAATGTTATGTTAATCTGAGGGAACATGTATTTTATCTTCATTCTTGGAAAAATAGTTTGCACATGGGGGGTATGTCTAAACATTCTAATTCTATAGCATTTGGAGGGGTTATTTTTTGCATTTTGCTTTTAGCACTTCAAAAATGTCATTTTGTTTTTGCTGTCATCATTGTAGTAAAAAATGATTTTAGACTTAAATTGTCATCTATAGATATGTTCTTTCTGTCTACTTTAATGTTCTATTTAATTTAGTGCTCCAAAGTTTTCCTTTTTAAAAATTTTCCTTTTTATCTACTTTGAGACTCACTAGGTTTCCTTTGTGAATGAATCCATGTGTTCCATACTTATAGAAAATTTTAGACCCAATCTCCTTTATTATTTTTCCTCATTGTGTCTATTCTCCCTTTTGGAGATTCTGGTTAAATATATGTTAAACATTAGTAATATCTTCCAAACTTCTTTACCCCCTTTTACATTTTCCACTGCATATTCATTTTAGGTAATTTCCTTAATTCTGTCTTCAGTTTCAGTAATTCTCTCTCCAGCTATATCTAATTTAATGTCTGGTCCATCATTTGAGTTTTTTTTCTAATATTCAACAGTGTTTTTAATATGTAAAATTTTATTTTAATAAAATTAAAATAATTTTAATTTTTTGTTGTTTGTTTTTGTGAAACTTGGAGACTTTACATACTAATTTCCAACCCATTTAGCCAGCACTCAAAGAGTCTAATGATCATTAACCACAGGTCTTTTCTTTATTAATTGAACATAAATTTCTATCAATAATTCCCCCAACACAGACATACACACACATACACACACACACTCTCTCGCCTCCCCTCCCCCCTCTCCATTTTTCTACCAAGTACATATATTTGAATGGGTACATTTCCCATTTGAGTTCCTTTTTATTGCATTAAATTTCTAATTAAAAATTTGATACTAATGCCTGGGGGATATAGCTCATGGTAGAGCACTGACCTATAGTGCAAGGCTCTGGGTTCAGTCCCCAGCACATTTAAAAACAAAACAAAACAAACAAAACCCAAATAAGCTCTTATGTTTTGGATATGAGGTGTTTCCCAAAAGTTCATGTGTGAGACAATGTAGCAATATTCGAAGGATTAGATAATGATAGCTGTAACCTTAGGAGTAGTTTCATCCATTTGATGAATTAATAATTTAAGTTGATTATTGGGTGGTAACTGTAGGCAGGTGAGGCATGGCTGGAGAAGTAGCTCACTGGGGATGTGCCTTTGGCAATTATATTTTATACCTGACTTGTCAAGCTCTTCCTGTCTGCTGCCTGGCTATCAGGAGCAGACTGCTTTTCTCTACCACACCCTTCCATCATGATGTTCTGCCTCACTCAGGTCCAGAGCAATGGTGTTGACTTACAGTAGTCTGAACCTCTGAAACTGCAACCAAATAAACTTACTCCTCTAAGTTGTTCTTGTCAGGTATCTAAGTCACAGTAATGAAATGCTGACTAACACACACACACACACACACACACCAAAAAGAAAAAAAAAGAAAGAAAAAACAAATCTCTTTGAAACTAAATTTTATGGGAACAAAACTTAACCAGTCTTTCATCAGTTAAATTATTAATGTTATTCTCCTAACATCCACTTAATAAATGCTTTAAATAGGCTTTCCGGCCTTTGTATCATTTATCATGTTATCTAAAACAGTAACTATTGCCAACCAATATCTATTGTTGCTTGTTTGTTTATAAAGTCACCCTGTGTAAGAGGATGTCTCCCTTGTTATCTGCCCTTGTTCCCTTGAATTGAGATATTAATATATGTTTTTCAGTCCCTTATGCTTACTTCTAAGACCAGATATTCTTTCAGAGGAGGGAAAATCATGCAGCACAAATTCCTTGTTTTTTGACATCCTTTCCTGTTTCCAAATACAGATACAGATTTTTCTCATTTTAGGATTTTATTTATTTTACATTATTTATTTTAAATTTTTAATGTTTGAAAGATGTTTTAATGGTTGTTTATAAAGTTGGATCTTTATAGGATTAGATAATCAATCTAGTTAGTAAATATTTATTAATTATATATAGTATGAACATACTATTTTATTTGAGGTTAGAACACAACTTGGGAGAATTATCTTTTGGTACATTTTAGTGGAAAAAATAACTTGGGTAAATATGCAAAACTAATAAAAATATTACTAAGGAATTTTGAGGAAAATTATAACAACATGAATTGCTGATGGGTTAAGTAGATGACTTCATAAGTGACCCTGTTACAGTTGGATCTTTGAAAGTAATCTAAATTAGATAATTAATTGGAAGCCATTTTTTCTGGAGGTGTTGATAGTGATTAAATCAGTATTGCTAAGAAAGCGAATTCTTTATAGTATAGGTTTGAGAATTGCAGTTAGAAGGGTGGATGAGGTTGATTATGTGTGGTCTTTTGAATGCTAAGATGAAATCCTGAAAATAATATGGTTTAAAATAGTTGTTCTAGTGATCTTAGAGCAGTAGCCACGGGCAAATAGAAGCCATTCTACTAAATCTAGGTATAGAATGCTGTATATATATGGAGGTTTAGCATGTTTGGAGTACCACTGATGAACTGGTGAGAGTGTCACAATAGAAAACTTGTAGGATGTGGTAACTGTTGGGTGAGTTGTACAAGATTAAAACAGTTTTGCTAATTCAAAGGAACATTGTTTATGAGACCACTTTTTCAACTTTATTAAGCTGTAGAATTGATATTATAAATAATGTTGTAAAAAATAAAGTATGATAGTTTGATAAGTTCCAGATCTAGAAATTTTATACAATAATTAATTGCTTGGGCCTCAGACCAGATGTCTGGTGCTTTTGGCTGCCCTCATTTTACCCCATTTGTAATCTTGTGTTGCATACTCTGGTTTGGGGGTTTGAGTTTTTACTAATTTTTTACTATTTCTAATTTCAGTTTCTGTTCAGCAAAGTATCAATTCTGTTCCCAGGGTCTTGTTTCTGTTTTATCCATCCCAGGTTAATTCTTTTTTCTTAATTAGCTCATTTGACAGAAACTTATTGAGCAACTATTGTATTGTCAGGTCCTGTGCTAGACTTGGAGATTAAAGGAAATTAAAACTGTTGTATGATGATAGCTAATCAGTAAATCCAAGTACATTTTTACTAGTATTGTGTTATCTTGATTTTTTGGAGGCAGTTATTTCAAAGGAGCACGGGGGAAATGCTTTTCATTTGGAGAGGGCTGTTTTGTTTTTCTCAAACCCTATCAATAGGTGATTGCTTTTTCTTGTAGTTTCAGAAATTGAGGAATACTGAACATTTCTTTTTATCGCCACTAGGGGACAGTATGTCACCACTACAATTTTTTTCTCTCATATCAGTATATATCTATCTATAGATATATACTGATATGAGATATCTATATATATATATAGATATATAGATAGATACATATATACTGATATGAGAGAAATTTTTTAATATTAGTAGTATTACTGTTGTAAGATCATTAACAAGCTTGGTTGGAAGTTTATAAAGTCTGCCACTTAAGATTTGTGTACACTGCACATTTATGAATAAGGTTACATATGTATAGATATAGCTGCAGCAATTTTATTTATTTAGTGTCTTTGAAATTTTGTAACATTTAGAGAAAAAATTCACATGGGTTTACCAAAACAAGATCACAAACTGATATTAGTATTGAACAGTAAGCAATCTGAATTTCAGAACAATTTTGTAACTCATGGAAATTGAATTAGGTGTTAGGTATGGAATTTGCTTAAACAATGCAATGTTTACCCTTCCAGAAGGATTGTGTAATCTCCTGAAACATCTGAAGCCTAAATATATACACATACATTTTAACTTTATAGTTCTTTTAACAGAATGCATTGTGTTCTATAAGAGTGATGTCTATGGAAGATGATTATTTCTAAAAATTTCCTTTCAAGTGTCTATAAGGATTTGAAGAACAATGGCATCATAGTTCTTCCTACTATTGTTTTAGACAGAATTCTATAAAATCTACATAAATTGGATTTTAACAGCCTAATTACACTTCTTTAAGTACTTAACATTTGCATAAGACAGTGACAAGATTTAATATTTAAAATATACTTTAAAAAGTGTTTTAAAATATAAATGCTCCCTCTGGGAATAGTTTCTTCAAAACTTGTCTTTTGAGAAAATTAAAAGGGACAGTTACTAAGGAGCTGTGAAAACACAAGTATCATAGAATATCAACAACTGGTATATTTATTTGTAGACTGTGACTTATTGGTAATTTACTTCTGGAACTGCAGCTGTTACTGGTCCAAACATCATGGAGGAAGCTGCAGAGGAGGTTAAAAAAAATAGCTGACAGGAGTTATTGAGGTATTGCTGTCATTCCCAAACTCCTGTCAAATTAAAGGACCTCTACTTTCCTTGCTTTGCTTAAAGTTTGATAAAGGATTAGAAGTCCCCTGAGAATTGCTACATTCAGACCACACTGCTTTGCTAAAGATAACAGATACAGTCAAATAAAGACATCAATTTACAATAAAGTCAAGATAAAAACATATGAAAGACCAAAGCACTATACAGGATTCCACTGACAAAACAGAATCACTATGACTACATTTAGAATTATCCTATTTGTTTAAGACATAACTATACTTAGAACTTTTCTTTTGTTCATCTTTCATCTAACCATGTATATTTCATCCTAATCTTGAACTTCATCTTGAAATTGTGTAGGAGATAGAGAGATAGCTAACTAAAAGTTTCTAGGTAAGACTCTTAATAAACTCTAACCCTGAATAACTTAGTTTGAGGATGTAGAACATTAAAAATAGCATTTTATGTTTTTTTTTTCTTTTTGGTACTTTTCCTAATATTCTTAAAATCCAACTTTTAAGAAACTTTTTAAGGTCTCAGTGAACTATTGGTAGATGCTGAATAAAATTAAGTACAAATCTTTAGTTACTTTTAGCTTGACTTCCACAATATTTTTCATAAAATTTCATGCAATATAAGTCTAAGACTTATAAATTTTTAATATGATTCTTTTGGGGGCCTTTTACGAAGATTAGAATTTTTAAGAAAATAAATATTTATTTTTACAGATTTTGAACATATTTCTGAAGAGAAATGCTCTCTGGAAATTTGGAAAATGTTTTATATTTTTTATTTTATATGCTAAAACAAATTGAATTCCTGAGCCCAAACAAATTTAAAACTAAATTTAAAATGATTTGTTTTTCTCATGAGAAGCATAAAATAAATTCATTATGGAGATTTTTTAAATATAGCAAAGCACAAAGAAAAAATTGTCATAAAATCCATCATCCAGAAATATTTATTTTAGCATTTGATATTTTTTCTTTTGCATATTTTCAGAAAACTGACTACTTACAGAGAATGCTTTATTCCCTTTTAAGCTCGTGTCTATTTTTGCTATAATATAGTTGTAACCAAGAAAAAGAGTTAATGCTGTATTTTCAGTTATAAGTTAAATTTTTCTTATTGTATGAGAGGATAGAGTTTTGAATTTTTGAAATTAAAAAATATTGACATTATTAGGAAGTTAACAGGATGATTAAACAAGTAATGATAGTCATGACAATAATTTAAACTTAAGAAAAAAATGCATACCTTAGTACATCTTATAGCATTAAATAGCCTCCTGTTGTTTTTTTTTTTTTAATTTTATTCAACAAACACATTCCTTTGCTTTTTATGTGTGAATACATAAACAATGGTATGCAGTCTCTACAGTTTATGCTCTTCATAGCTAATGAACTGAAATTGAGAGAAACCTGAACCCTGGAAATTAAAGTTGCTGAAGTATCAAAGTGAATTAACTCCTGGTAAATTAAATTTGGGTAGCTTTTATTTACTTTTTAACACATTTCTTGAAATGCTTATGATACTGATGTGCCACTATAAGAATGGTTATGATACAAATTCAGTATGTCTTCTGTGCCTTGACTCAGGCTTTTTGTTATTATTGTTGTTTTTAACCTGTCTTTGAGAGCACTAATACTCTCTGTCTCTCTCTGTCTCTTGTTAAACCTGTCCAGATAATTCTTAATTTCAAGTCTCATTTTTTAAAATTTAGAAATATTCCTTATTATAGACTCTATGTTCAAAATGTTAATTTTCCCTTTTCATCAACATTTCTTCTTCTGTTCTTTAGCATGTGAATTACAGTTGTTTTGAAACCCTTGCATATTGATTCCAGAATGAATATCATTTCTGGATCTGTTTAAATTGATTATTCATTTTCTCTTAATTATGGGTTCCTTTTTCCCCCTGTCTCTTTGCCTGCTGCTTTTTTGCTTGTTTAGTAGTGTTTTGTTCCATGCCACACTTTAGTAACAAAACATAAACGCTCTAGATTGTTTTAGCTTCCAGTAAAGAATATAAAAATTTGTTCCTGCAGGCAGTTGTATTACTTGGAGATCACCTTGATCTGTGGAAGTTGTTACTTTCTTGGGGCAAGTCCACTTCAGTTTTGCCTTTATTCCTAAGCCAAGGTCATGGCCTTTCAGAGATCTCAACTGGAAGCTGTAGGTGTACACCAAGGTCTCTTCATTCTAGCTAAACTCAAATCTAATTTCTTCCTCCCCAGCCCAGTGCAGCTTTGAATTCTCTGCTCAACTCTCAGCCTCCCAGCCATTGTTCTCTGCAAGTCTTCATTTGAGTCTTTAACTGGACATGGAGTTAGGAGCTGAGCAAGGACTAAAGGAGGATTTTTAGCAAATTATTAGGACTTTTGTGCAACTGCTTCCTGTCAGGGACATTACTTGCACATTGCACAAATTCAGCCCATCTTGCCAACTCAAAATTGTAATCTATCTTTTATGCTCAAAGGCATTTCCTATTCTCTCTCTGGTCTCTTTGTATTTTGGAAAAATTATCTCAATAAATCATTTGTTGTGAATGTTAGCTACTAGGCTTTTTTTTTTTTTTCAAGGATTATAGACCAGGCTTTTGTTACTATGCAAGAACTCAATCAGTAATTTTTCAGATGTGATAGTTGTGATAGTTGTGTATGTTAATCAGCTTCTCTATCATAGTTGAAGTCAGTACACCCAATAAAAATAATATTCATTACCTGTTAATATTGAATATTTAGTAGGTGTGAGTGCTTCACTATGTGTCTCATCTAATTCATCAACACACACACACACACACACACACACACACAACATCTGTGAGATAGGTAATACTATTATCCTGATTTTAGATGAATATGTGGTATTAGTCAGCTTTCTGATCCTGTAACAAAGATCCAAGATAAACATCTTAGAGGAGGAAAGGTTGGTTTATCAAGGCTCCGTTTCAGTCCATGATGTCCTTGGGGACATATTATCTCATGTAATATGAGAAGCACTTGGTAGAGAAGGCTTGATCACCTTGTGGCAGCCAGTTAGCAGAGAGGAAAAGAAGTAGTGGCCAAGGTCCCACTGTCACTCCCAATGCCCTTCTCCCAGGCCCAGACTCCTGAAGGTTCCACTACCTCCCAATAGCACCTCCCAATAGCTAAGCCTTTATCACATGGGCCTTTGGAGGACATTTAAGATCCAAACCAAAATATATGGAGAGCTAATACAACAATAATTTTCTCAAAGTCCACTTAAAATTGTCAAAGTTGGTATATGAATGCCAGCATTTTATCTGTTGCATAATCTATTAAAGGAATATCCTATTTTATTCAAGGAACATACAAATGAGCAAGTGCACACAAATAACCTTTGTAATACAAGTTTTATAATTCTAACACATAACCATTTCTACTATCAAGAAAAAATTACTTTTTTAAAAAAAATATATTTTAGATCTACAGAAAAACTAAGATGATATAGAGTTTCTGTGAACCCTGTACCTGGTTTCCCCTGTAATGCCAATGAACCAACATTGGTATATTATTATCAACAGTTCTTAATTTATTCAGATTTTCTTTGTTTCATCTACTATATTTTCTGTTTTAGTGTACCACCTTATTTTTAATTCTGCTCCTTAGGCTGTTGGCCATGATAGTTTTTCAGACATTGTTTTGGGGGATCTTGAACAGTGTTTTAGCTTTTATTTAAAATATATTATTAATCCCACATATGAATTGTATGTATTAATGGGATTCAGTGTGATATTTCTGTACACAAGTGTAGCACGCATTGGTCAACTTGCCCTTTTCTACTCCCCCCTCCTATACACACTTTCTATATCTAATAGTCCTTATTCTGCTTTCAGATTGGCTTTTTTCAGCTTCCACATTGACAGTTTTTAGGAGTACTTATTTGGGGTATGAGGAGCACCCTCTGGAATCTATCTGATGTTTTTCTCATAGTCTGGGGTAAGGTTGAGTGGAGCAAGACTATCAAGACTAGCATATGTTTTATATGTTCTCATTTGTCATTCATGTATCCTCTGATCCCCACCATCCTCAAGGGATTCAAACAAGTTATATTTTGATTATCCATTTGCAACAATACATACTTTTCAAAAACAACTTTTGATGTATGATTCACATATAATATAATTCACCCTTTAAAAGCAGGAAATCTAATGGTTTTCATTTTGTTTAGAGATGTACAATCATCACAAAAATCAGGATTGGAACATTTTCATCACCCAAGAAAGAAACTTCATAACTAATGGTAGTCATTCCCCATTTCTCTTCACTTCCCACATAAGCTTTCCCTCTACCCTTAAGCCTGCTCAGTTATATATCTGAGTTTTGTCTCTATATATTCATCTATTCTGGGTTATTTTATAAATCACTCTTATCTGTAATTATATAGTCTTTGACCAACATCTTCATCTATTCCCTACTCTATAACCACCCAAGCCTCTGGTTAAAACTTTTCTACTGTGTATTTCTGTGAGATCATATAATATTTGTCTTTTAGTACCTGGTTTATTTCGCTTAACATTATGTTCTCTAGGTTCGTCCATGTTGTTGGAAATGACAGGATTTCATTCTTTCTAGTATTCTATCATGTAAATGTAAGGCATTTTCTTTTCCATTCATTCACTGAGGGACTCTTAGGCTGATTTTGTATTTTGGTGATTCTGAATATTGCTATAATGAACATAGAACAGTAGAGGTCTGTTCAAGATAAAGATTTTATTTCCTTAGTATATATAGCTAGTAGTTGAACTATTGGAAGTCAGTTCTATTTTTAATATTTTGAGGAACCTCCATGCTGTTTTTCATAATGGCTGTACTAATTTACCTTCCCACCAACAGTGTGAAAGGGTGCCCTGTACTTCACTTCTTTGCCCACATTTGTTTTTCTTTTGCCTTTTTGATAATAGCCCTTCTATCTGGAATGAGATGACATCTCAATGTGGTTTTGGTTTGCCTTTAATAGGTATATGAGCAAAATGCTTAACTTCACCAGTCATTAGAAAAATGCTTTTTTAAGAGAAACATTTGACTTTGCATTTTTCTATGTTATCAAGAGAAGGAGTTTTAAGATGAGTTTAACAATCTATAAATTGTGCATCTTTGTGCATAATAGAATTTTCTGAGTATGTGTGTGTCTTACCATGTTGTCCAATCAGTTTTTAAATTCCCAGATTTTTAAGGAGAAAAAAATAATCCAATGAGTTCAGGCAAAATGGAAAAACAATCAGTGGAATGACATAGAGTCTTCTCACTGAATCTTTCAAACTAAAGTCTGTAAAAATTGCAGAAATAAATTAATCTTTAAGAGAACATCTTAAGTTATTAACTAAAATATGTGCTATAGAGCTATCTAAATGAGCAGATAAGATTTATTCTGGTATAGAAATATGATTTTGCTAATACCCAGATCTTAAACACTTAATTTCTTCATTTGTTACTGTGCTGCTTTCATAATGACAAGTATAAACTGGTTTCAAAAGAGCTATAGAAATAGACTTTTTTTTTTAATTAGAGTTTTGTAGTTACACATAATAGTTGGGTTCTTTCCAACAAACTCATACATGCATGGAATTTGATTCCCCTTTTCCTCCCCCTTTCCTTCTCCTTACTCTACTAGACTTCCTTTTGCTCATATTTATTTATATTTGATTGCTTCTTTTTACTTGTGCATAACAATGAAATTCCCTAAGGTATATTTATGTGCACATAACATGATGTTTTAAAGAACTTTAAAAGAATTCTCTCCTTTCCTATACCTCCTTTCTGCTTCTCAATTTTCTTTTTCTAAACTTCTGATTTTCCCTATATCTTTATAATGTCCTATCCTTCCCTCCCCCTTTCCTTTATTTTTAAATCTAGTTTCCTCATATGAGAGAATACATTTAACCTTTAAGTTGATTTTGGCTTATTTCACTTAGCATAATATTCTTCATTTCCATTCATTTACTGGCAGGTGCCATAATTTCATTCATCTTTATGGCTGAGTAGAACTCCATTGTGTGTGTGTGTGTGTGTGTGTGTATGTATCACAATTTCTTAATCTGTTCATCTGTTCATGGGGACCTGGTTTGAATCCATAATTTAGCTACTGTAAAATCTCTATAATGTGCCAATCTTAGATCTTTTAGGAAAATACCAAGGAATGAGATATCTGGGTCATATGGTTGTTCCATCCCTAGTGTTTTGAGGAATCTCCATACTGATTTCCAGAGTGGTTATACTCATCTGCAGTTCCACCAACAATGTACAACTGTTCCTTTTCCTCCACAGCCTTGCTAGCATTTATTATTGTTTGCATTCTTGATCATTCCCAAAGAGGAAGGCTTAATTATTATTATCTGTGTTATCAATTTAATAAATGAGACTAGAGAGTAAATATGAATTATAGACCTTCCAACACTGTACAGTTAATTGATCAAATATAACAAATACATGCCAATAGGTTGCATTTCATTCAGTTTTAGAATACTTTTTTGTATGTTTATGAATGATGTGACATGGATGATATCTACTTCAATATATGCATGTAATATTTTAAGACTAAACATTCTTAACTTTACAATGATTTGTTTATATGTGATTTAGGACTTGTGATATTCTGGAAACCAGAAAAATATTTTAAATCCAATATTGAAATGTCACATAAAAACCAATTGCAAGAAGCAAAATAACCCACTATTCAGCCATTGTGGGTCTTCACAGTTCTACCCAGGGATGAATTGATGGATTTTTTTTTTTTTTACACTACTGGTGATTGAAGCTAGGGCCTTGCATGTTTTAGGCAAGGAGTTTACCACTGAGCTATACTGGGGAAATTGATGGGAAAGAACAGCTCAAGCAGAGGTGACCTCTCACCATCATCCTCATAGATAAAGAACCCAGAGCCAGAGTTGGTGGAGGCATGGTGTTGGTGGTGATGCTTCAAGAATACTTTCTCTCAGTACTATTGCCAGGCTTCAGGCTAAATATGCAAATAGGAGTAAACACAGTAAGAAACAGCAGTCAATGTCAACATATGAGTTAAACTGAAAGAGCGATGATATCTCTATCATAGTCAGAGCCTTCTTTGCTTTGGATTTCTCATAATTTATGGAGTGCAACCATGTGTTAGGCATTGAGCTGAGTGTTCCATATTCAGAGATAAAATGAAAAATTCTTTACATTACAAAATCATCATCTGGTGGAATAAGTGGCCAACTAAAAAGACTTAAAATGCAGTATGCTAGAGGAATTTGCAGCTGTGGAAACAGTCACCCCACCCAAACTGGGCTGTAGGATAAGAGGCAGAAAAGATTTTAGGAGTCAAAGATACCTGAATTGAACCACAAAGAGTAATTAGGTTAGCCAAGCTAAGAGGGTTGCTAGAAAGCTTTTATGGCAAAAGAATCAGCTGGTGCAGAGGGATGCAAGCTCAGAAAAACCGTTTGTGTTGGCAATTTTAAATAGTCCTATGTGGCTTAGAGAATGGAATGATTTAAAGGGACTGGCAAGAAGTTGAAAGGATAATAGATGTTTCATTAGCAGGTAGAGGAATTAGACTTTTTCCTGAGGCTAAAAGTTAGCCTTCAAGGGATTTTAGGTGGGAGAGTAATGTAATTTTAAAATTTAAAATCACTTAAAATACATTTTAAAATAAGTATTTTGACTGCTTCATGAGAATTGGGATAGAAGATGGCCCATCTCCAGAGAGACTGTTATGAGACTGTTCCTGTAACTGAGGACAGCGTTGTTCTTCTGGCAGTGGTAGTTGGAGTGTCGTCCTCCTTAATACCATATCCTTATGTGCAAAGAGGCAAAAAGTGGTAGGAAGTAGATGCAGTAAATGGTAAGGATCTATCGGATGTTGGGATAGGGTATTAAGAATGACACCAGAGTTCATAGATGGACTACCATATCCATACATTTTTTAAAAATACATAACAGTTCATAAGGTAGAGAACTTAAAGTTACTAGTTTTGTCTCCACTTTCCCTTTTCATTCACATTATAATCTTCATACATTCAGGAAGCCTAACTAGTTAGAATAAACAGATTTTCACAAGCAATATAATTTCAATGGTAAAAAACACATCTTAGCAACTTGTGAGATAATTTCTTGATTTTTCCTGATCCTTACTTCACAAACAACAGGTTTTCCCCACGCCAGTACTCACAGACAGTTCATAACCAAGTTGGAGAACACTCAGAAATAAGAGAAGGAAACACTTGCATCATTGAGGAAATATTCACACTTCAGTGGAGAGCCAAAATTGGTCAGAAATTGGATTAGTGGAAAATAATCTTGTTTCTGTTAGCATTTGAAATTGTATCAGTATTTTTCTTTATATCTTTAGCAGATATATATTGTCTGTAATGAAAAGCAATTGCAAAAGCACTTCCCCTTTATTTAGGGGACTGAGTTTATGCCAGTTAGCAAAGTTCAGGGTTGTAAAATTCCAAGTCCATACAGCAGCAGATCTTGCAAAGTGGCTCCTTATCACATTTAATGTATGTCATGTTTTTGTACTGAAATAATTATTGTTTTACTTATTTTCAGGATGAGCAGAAGCTACAGGAGAGTTTAAGGCAAGGTGCCATCATTATTGCTGCCTTAATTAAAGAAAGAAATTCTGCACTCATTGGCCAGCTACTGGTAGCATGAAGATGACAGGATATTAGGCATCCAAAAATATTTGCTTAATTTGTTTAAGTATCTGTGTTGTGTTTTATCCCCTTCCCTTCTCCCCCTTATATGTGATAGAATATTTTCTATATCTTGTGATTTATAGTATGTGATGCTTTGATTATAAAAGTGGATAAGTGTTGTTCTCTGTGAAATTGTGCGTGTCAAATATAAATTGCCTGAACCAGGAAAGAGTACATGGTAGAAAATAACAAAGGCTGAAAGGTCAAGTTGAAATAATGAACCTTCTAGGAATGAGAATTTAGAAATCTTCAGTGATTATCTTAATTTTGTTTATTAATCATACTATATTGAAGCTGATAAATAAGTCTTTAGACTTCTCAATTTTCTAATATTGTCTTTTCACCATTTGATATTTTTCTTTTTTGTGTTATATTGATATTTTCCACACCTTCAGAACAAAGACCAGGGCATGTGTGACAGGAAATAGAACTGTTTCAGTTTTCTTCACTATTTGCCTTCTGTTCCTCTATATCTCTAAAGGAGAGGCAATCTCCTCCTGCTTTTCTATTATTTTTAAGTTTTGTATCCTCTTTGGTTTATGAAATGTAATTTTGATTTACATTATTTTAATGAATCTCTCATTTTTCTGAGAAATTACATTTAAATGTCTGGAAGATTTCATAGAAGTTCAGTGTTTTTAGTCATTCCTGGTTGGCAGCCTTTTGTAAAGCACATCATAGAGTCAAATTAGTTATTCTTTCAATTCAGATACTGCCTCCTTGTTAAACCAAGTTCTTATTCTTTCTAATTTCCATTGACATATAGGTCTTGAATATTAATATATCTTCCTTTACACTGAACAATTATGTGCATATAATCATTAAAATACCTTTTATTTTATACATATATTTATTTTTTAAAAATAGATCACATTATACCAGTTCTTAGGTTGCATGTGGAAATTATACAACTTGCATGAAATATTTTCACCTAAAGATAGACAATAAGGTAAAATATCAACCTTGTGAAATTTCTTTTTTCCATGTATTCCTCAAGTATCAGTATAGTAACTGAATTCATATTTTACATTTAAATAATCATGAGTTGATTATAATGGGCATGGAATAATTATTGTAATTCATTCTACTAAATGAAAAGGATTGTTTGAATGTAGGTTGGATCTATATGCCTGGTCTCACCACTTTTACTTTCTCTAGGGATGTTAGGAGACACAAAACAGTTAACTCACACTGTTGAGAGTGAAGTATGTGGGCAATGTGTAGGTTTGGCTAGAACATCTGTGTCCCTTTGGGGGTGATAACTGTGATGAGAGGAGCAGCAGCAGCAAGGGCCACACCCTGTGCCTGTTGAAGTCTTCAGAGAACATGTTTTAAGACCTTGAAAATACTGAGAAAGGCAGAAGGGGAAGCATTAGCTGTGTCTGCAGTACAGCATAGTCACTTTACTGTCCAAGGTGCTAGCTCTGGCAACATAGATCTCAACAAGGGACTATGATATCAGGCACAGATTTATCTGGCCCCGTCTGTGATCCACAACATTGAAAATTAAAAAAAGCAAGACCCACCCACCCCTATTCTCACCCCCCTCTGCTTTCACTGTTCAGATGAGAAAGTTGGGGTTCAGGCATCTTAATTACCTTCCCCAGTGTCATGGGGCTCCATTGTAAAGGAGGCAGAGCTTAAACTCAGAATGACATACATTTTAACTTACATCCAAGCATAACAATGACTCCTGGCAAAGACTTCCAAAAGAGAGGTTGTGACATGTTCATCAGAAAGTCAGAAGCTTGGAGTGAGCATCTAGGAATAGACAAGACTGGGAGACTCCTCTGTCCTATAACCAGATGGAAGTCCTAGGGCTTCTGGCTTCCAAGCCACCTTTCCAGCATATGGTAGGCAGGAGTTAAGGGATAGAGAGACTTATTGGATAATATGTAAAGATAAATTATTTTATTGATTGTTAAGAGATAAAGAAGTAACATCGAAGTTATGTTTTTATCAATGCTTTATAAATTTAATTAGTATAATTAAAACCTGTCCAGTTTCTATTTTCCAAGACTGCTTAAAAAAAGAATAGTAGTTATGCCTTAGAATTGCTTTAATTGCTTCTAGTTGTGGGAAGTTTTGTGGAAAGACTTTTATATGTAAATGTATGCTACTTAGTTAAATGAAATTTATTTTCTTCGGAATTCAAGCCAGAGCAATACCATCTTGTATTGGTAAGAGGTAGTAGGTCCTCCCCCCATTAATGTGTTCAATTTAGAGGTAATGCAAGTATACCCATCTACAGGTAAAAGTCAGGCTTCTATATCCCGTCAGAGCCATTGTTTTAAGCATTTTTGCATTGGTTTAACAGTAAAATTCTTTTTTGATTCTACTGTATTATCACTGTGAAATTTTACTTCACATACATAAGTATAGCAATCATTTTGTGAAAATAAACTTGAAGAACATCTTCTATTAAAATGTGTAAATTTCATTCTGTTCTAATGTTGAAACTAATTGTGGATTTATGGAAGGATAAATGATAACATTTTAACTGAACCATTAGAACCTATTTGGAAGAAAGACTGAAGTCATTTTAAAAGTTCATTTTGGAAATAAGTAGTATAAATGAAAAAAATAATTTTACTTTACTAGCATGACTTTAGAAGTGGCTATGTAGCTGGTGGTTAGCATTGTACCATTTTGTATACATTCTTATACATGTTAGTTTAAAAACTGAAAAATGTATCCATATTTTTAATATGAAAAGTAAAAAAAAAACTAATAAAGATTCTAAATATGTTCTCTCTCCAAAACAACACAGAAATTATTCACACATTATTTATATTTTTAAATCTAATGACATTTTGTTCATTTTTAATGTGTACATATGTTTTCAAATTTAGTCGCAACAAATATTATGCTCTCAAAAATACAGTAGTGTTTGGAAAGCTAGAATTTGGATTCCTGATCTACTGTTCTGTTAAAAAATATTGTAAAAATTGTAAAATAATAAAAAATTATAAACCAGAAGTGTAAGTTAGATCTCTTTCTTCTTCCCGTCATTTTTATCATGTTTCCTAGCAGCTATATTTTAGTGGCTACTAAATATACAAGAGTTATATTTGAGCTCAGGGGAAAAGAGTATTGTGCTCACTTCATGACATCTTTGGTGAGTGTTATTGTTCAGAAGCACTCTTGTCCTCCCCTTTCCTTCCTCCGGAGGATTATGTGATTACCTCTTGACTTTGGGATTCATCCTGAGAACTGTTTTGACCCATGGAGTGAGTCAGAAATGACGGTGTGCCACTGACTAAACTAAACTTGTAGCTAAATTTTAAAATACTGCATGCATTTGGCTTGTTTTCTTACACTTCTGCCACCATAGTGAGAAGAACACCAGCCTAGCCTGCTGCCACAGGAAGAGGAACACCTGGGTGGAGCACCTGGGCCAGCTGGCCTCCAACTTACCACACCTGGCTGGAGAGCCCAGCTGAGATCAGCAGAGCCACCTTGCTCAGTTCAGTGGACCTCCAGCAGACACCTGAGTTAAATAAATGTGCTTGTTTGGTTTTGCTAGTACTGAAGACTGAGTCTTTTTTCTTTTTTTCTTGGTACCGGGGATTGAACCCCGAGATGCTTCACCACTGAGCCACATCCCTAGCCCTTTTTTGTATTTTATTTAAAGACAGAGTCTTTCTGAATTGCTCTCACTGGCCTTGAACCACCGATCCTCCTGCTTCAGCCTCCCCAGCTGCTGGGATTACAGGCATGCACCACCTCGCTTGGCGAGGACTCAGTCTTATTACACCCTTTGTTAATCAAGGAAAGAAAATTTATGGTAATCTGTGGTTTATATGTCCCCACAGGTATAGGAAGTGTCTGGAGACACACATTTTGCTAAAGCAGAGTACTTATAGGAGAATTATTAGAGCAATGACCCCAAAGTACAGGAAGGTTCTGAGGATATTTCAATATTTAGTAAGTTTTTTTCCTTGTTTTTAAAATTGGTTATTTTTAGTTTATACGACAGTAAATTCAATATTTAGTAGCTTCTAAAAGAGAAAAATGGGCCTGAATGTTTTAGAAAAGTTTTCAAAAGAGGTAAAATTTTCTGGGCTATGAAGTGATCCTGAGTTGAAATTATGGGTATTTAAAATAATTAACACATATTGAATGGTTACTTAATGTATTCCAAAAGCTGTTCTCACTGCTTTCTATGTACATGATAATACATGTTATTCTTAATAATACCCTTGTGTTCTAGGTAGTACATTTATCATCATTTAAAAAGGAAGAGTAAATTCCTGTAGTCCTTGCAACTCAGGATACTAAAGCAGGAGGATTGCTGGAGCGAGGAGTTTGAGACCAGCCTGGATGCAGTGAAAACCCATCTCAAAAACAAAGTATGAGGAAACCAACACATAAACAACACAAGTTATTAATTCAGAATCACGAAAGTAGTAAGTGGTAGAAAGGGTAATCAAATTTGATTATATGGCCTCAAAGCTTATATTTCTAAATACTATGCTATATGATATTGCAAAAATACTATTTTAAGATTCCTTAAAGGCTTTCAAAGATAGAGCTCAATGTTTTTATTTACTAACAAAAGAAATAAAATGAATACAACTCCGTATTCAGTATTTCTTTATTCCTTTCCTTTGACTATCTCCACCCCGGTCTACAAATTTCAGAACATCCTTGGATCTTCATGTGAAATTAACAAAGACTGATACCCATACCCACATAAGAGTATTAATGTCATTTCTATAAGCTCTAAAGTTGTTGGTATTTCCTCAGCGATGAAGATCAGTTATGTTTGGATAACACAAGTGGAAGATGAAAACTGGAAGCAAGTATTCTCGTGATGAACAAGAATTCCAGACTGTAATTATGCCTCAGCAGTACAACAAGGCATGAAAAAAGCTGAAATTCACCTTTTTTACAGGAATAAGGACGATCTAGAGAAATACTGAGGAATGAAAAAGTATAAAGTCTTTTTTAGCCATGAAATTCTTAGTCACCATGTTTGCTCTATAGGAAAAATTTTGAGTGAATGGTGGCCAGTAGGATGTGCAAGGCCAGAGTGGAGCCAGATTGTTTTTTCCCTTCCCATCTGAAACATTGTATTCTTTGATTTTTATAAATGTCTTGCAGCTGAAATGCATTATGCAAATTAATTCTCTATTTAGTGAGGATGCTACCAAATAATCTGTCAGTTGTTAAAACATCTGGGCCTATTTAGCAGCATGGATGAAGCCTGGCTTGTCTAATACAATTCTTTCTTCCAATGTAATCTTAATTAATCCCTCGCAGGGTTTCTCTGAGGTAGGTCTGTATTGACCTTGTGATATAACAATTGCAAAAAAGCAGATGCAGAGATAGACTCATTACACAGTACACTGGAAGCCAGACTGACCTTTACTTTGGATAATATTTTAGGAAATTGTATAAAAAAATAGGACTATTGCTATGCTTTAAAAAATGTGACATAAGTCTACGTCTAGAATTTTACCTGGATATATCCCTTCATTCTACATTTGACAAAATTGCAGTTGAACCCAAAGGCAAAAGCTTCCAAAGGACACTCCTTGGAATCTTTTGACCCAAGTGGAAACATAGTTGGAGATTCCACATGGGGGCCAATTTTGTAAGAATTTCCACTCGTCTGTCATAATTGGGTTATTTGGATAAAGTTTGGCAAAGCATCTAGTAGATTAACTGAATGAGGTTTCTGGAACTCTGCCATTTTGGAGCTATCCAGTTTGTTCTTTGTTCTATCTCATTATGAAATGAGCTATTGAAATTGGTTGGTGTATTGGTTTGTTCCGTTTTTATTTTATTTTATTCTTTTCTATTCTTTACATCTGAGCCCTTAATTTTGTTGAAAGCAAGCTCTTCAGTCTGGATAACAAAACATTCCTTTGAGGAGGAGGAAATAGATGATAAAATCTCTGTGTTACTAATTTTCTTCAATAGTTTGGAGGAATTTTTTTCCCCATCCTGTGTGTGTTTTTAAGACCCTGTTAAATTCATAGTTCCTTTTTCTTTTTTTGTTTAAATAGAAAATCATTCTCTTTAATCCCACCTGAGTTTTAAAAATGCATTATTGAACTGCCCAGCTCAGGAATTTGGTGGCATGTTTTACTGAATGGAGGTATGTGTGACCTGATGGTAAAGGAATGCTATTCAAAAAGACATTTCCGACTGTTTGTTTCTTGGATCAGTTGCTGTTCACATACATCTGGAAAGAAGCCAGAATACGTAAACAAATTTAAGTTTTGAGGATCCCCGTGGGAATAACCGTAAATTCTTCCATAAATCAGAAATTTAAGAGAAATGCAATGTGGTATAATAGCAAGAAGGGACAACTGCAAACCAACTGTTCTTAGCTCTGGTTTGTGAATCTTAATGAATATTAAAAGATCTGGGTTAATTATGCAGTTATGCATACTGCTACTCTTTCCCAAAGTTGTGGGTATTGCCTAAATGGAATTTTATTTTACTAACTTTTAATTGTTTCTTAATATCAAACAATTATTCAATTTTGAAGCTAGTTTTATACTCTTGGCACACTGAAATTTTATAATATGTAATTATTTATCACTAATAAATAAGGATTGTCTTGATCTAACTCCATGAATCAATTGATAAAGGACAAATTTGAAGAATTGGAGATTTTCCCCCTCAAGCTGTTTTCCTGCAGTAGTTTGGAACTATCATTCTCAGCACATGAACTGAAAACCATGTTGGAAGAGAGAAGGAGTAATTGACATTCTCATGTCTTTTCAACACCTTTGACCTATTGCTGAACCTTAAATATAAAACTCCTTCTTAAGAAAATCTAAAAGTTTAACTTTTTTTAGTTTTTTTTTGTGTGTGTGTGTGTAGAGAAACAGAAAAAAAAAAGTATATCATCCTGTGCACATTTTCTTGAAAGAGTTGTTCTAAAACAATTACAATGTGAATTTATACAAGAAGAACTTCTAGAGATTAAATGACTTTTTGTACGTGGGAAAATACAGATAAATACATCTGATGCATATAGATAATGTTTATCAATTCTACATCATTTACAATTCTCATAGACAATGCAGATGAATCCATTTTTTAAAGTGACATTATATTTTTATGTTGCAGTCGTATTAGCCTATGGCAAAAAAAATGAGATTATACTTCTACTCATTTTGCTGCTAAATCTAAATCATTATAACAGGAGTCCTCATGTTTTCTGTCAGAAATTAACCTTTCAGCATCCTTCCCAGCAATTTTATGCTTGTTCTGGAACTCCCCCAGTTTCTGATACTCTTTCATCTTGTCACCATGCTCTTGTTCCTCTTGCTAATAACTTAATGAACAAGCTCTCTTCTGGGCACTGCCACCCTATCTTAACTGTCACTGTGTGTCCCACCAGAGATGCATCCAGAGAATGGATCTTGGATGCTCTTCTAGCCCACTTGGACCCCTTGATCTCAGATGCAATGCAATGGATGTAGGTAGAGACTAGATTCTCTGATACCATGATAATCTTTGTGCAAAAGGGACATTTACTACTACTAGAAAGAAGCAAAGGTAGATCTGTCACTCACACCAGGCCCATCTCCTCATAGCTCACCATCAAAACCACATTTGATCCATGGATATTTGGGCCCAACTACTCCTGAACCAGGGAGTAGGCAATGCCTATCCTTAACTAGCTCCACATACAAATGATTTGCCTAATTTATAACATCCAGAGGACATCTCTGAATGTCTATCATCCACTCCCTTCAAGAAAAACATTGTGTTCAACAAAAACATTGTGTTCAACAAATTAAACACAAAACAGTGCTGATATTAATACATTCCCAAATACTGGATATTTTAGTTTTAGGCAGTTTGTAACTCTCAAATATCCCCCCTCTCCCTCCCCATCCCCTGCCCATACATATGTATGGAGAAATATTTTATGAGACTTAAATAAATTTAGGAATAAATTTTACCCAGAAGCACAGGTAGGGAAAAAGTATGAAAAAAGACTGCTTTTTTTTTTCTTTATAAAATCTGAAGAATTTGAGATTTTCCCCCTTAAAGTTTTTTCCTATAGTAATCTTTACCATAACAGTAATCTTTGTTATGGTAAAGAATATCTTGTGCCTAGCACTGGGTACACAACCTGTACTCCCAGCAACTCGGGAGGCTAAGGCAGCAGGATCACAAGTTTGAGGCCAACCTGGGAAGACTAGTAACCCTGTTTTCAAAATAAAAAGAGCTAGGGATATAGCTCAGTGGCAGAGCATTTGCCTCCCATGGGTAAGGACCTAGATTCAATCTCTAATGCTACAGAAAAAAATTATTAGAGACAAATTTGTTATTTAGTAACAATTAGCATGAAGTTGTAATTTACTCTGCCAAACAATTTTCATGTATTACCTTTAACTTTTTTAACATTCCCCCCCCCCCAAGAAATAGTTTGTTGTTTTAATGCTTACAAAACTATTATAAGGGCTTAGGGAATGAAGGTCAGAAACAAATGTCCTAAGCTTTTTTTTTTTTTATTATTGCATTATAGTTGTCCATAATATTGGAGTTCATTTTGACATAATCATACAAGCATGGAATATAATTTGCTCCAATTCTGTCCCTAGTTTTTCCTCTTTCTCTCCTCCATCTCCTGTACCTTTACTCTATATTTTTCCTTCTATTTATTTATAGTTTTTAAAATTAGATCTTTAGCAGGGTGAGGTGGCACATGCCTGTAATCCCAGCAGTTATGGAGGCTGAGGCAGGAAGATTGTGAGTTCAAAACCAACCTCAGCAAATTATTGAGGCCATAAGTAACTCAGACCCTGTCTCTAGATAAAATACAAAAAGGGCTGGAGGGGATGTGAATCCCTGGTACCCCCGCCCCCCCCCAAAAAAAAAGAAAGAAAATTTAGAGCTTTACAAATATACACAAAAGTGAAATCCACTGTGGCATATTTACATATGTACATAAAGCAGGTTAATTTCATTCCACTGTTCCTCTTCTTTCCCTTCTATCCCCTCTTCCCATCAATCCCCTTTCTGGAGGCCTCATAGAGATCCATATAACACAGAAGAACCTAAGGCTGAGAGGCCAAGTAAGAATCCTGAGATCACACAGCTAGTGATTGGCATGGCTTGTACACAAAGCTATATTTTTTTGTGTTGCTCCTATATCTTTCTTGTTAATTAAGATCTAAAAGTGATCCTTGATAGAATGAGAAACTAATAGACTTGGTGATTAAAAAAACAAAAAAAAAAAAAACCAAGTTATTCAATTTTGTTCCATTTGTTTCAATTCTCACTTTTCTATGGATTTCAGGCCAAATGGAAGAGTGAGTTATAAGCAACTGATATATGTCTCCTGGTTAAGAGACAAACCAAGTAGAGGAACAAATCCTGAGCATCTCTTAGGATCAAGAACTCTGTGGCATATTCATGAGATACAAGGAAGGATTCCTATTCTCCACTGGCATATTTTCTTGAAATCTGTGAAAAATAAATTTGACCATGGAAAGTTCTATATGGTTAAAGTGAAGTATCATTGCTAGTGATAGTTGAGAGATGCTTCCAACATGTGAGATGCAGAGAATGCTCTGTCTCACTGTAGACTTGTTTGGCTCAGACTTTACTAAACTTTCTGAAGGCAACTCATTCTCGTTGGGCATTCACAGAGCACCAGTGAACACCACCACTTGCTAATTACATATTATATTGAAACAGTCATCTTATATATTTTTGTTTTAAGATGTAACCTCTGTGAGAAATTTTAGCTCTTTGATTAGCTTCTGTTATTCTTTGTTTAAATGAAACAGAGGCTGGAGGTGTGACTCAGTGGTAGAGCATTTGTCTTGCACATGTGTGAGACACTAGGTTCTATCCTCAGCACCACAATAAATAAATAAATACATATACCTGGCTCTTCTACAAATATATATATATATATATATATATATATATATATATATATATATATATATATATCATGCTAAGGTCTTTTTAAGCATAAAATTTAATTCCAATGTAATACCTGTGTCAACTATCCTTAAATTAAGCATCTTTAGTTAAGTCAATATAAACTCTTGAGAAATTTAGAACCTTGGTAAAGAAGTCAGAATATAAAATAAAAAAGATATTTAAGAATTTGTTGAAGCATGCATCTTTGATTTTTAAATCAATTTACTTCTGATTTTAAGCCCTGAGCTTGTGGAATTAGAACAAAATCTGTTTCAGGCTCCTCTTGTCTTGGGGATAACTAACAATGCTGGGTCTTAAAAAGTGTGGAAGTATCAGCTGGGCACCATGGCACATGCCTGCAATCCCAGCGGCTCAGAAAGCTGAGGCAGGAGGATCACCAGTTCAAAGCCAGCCTCAGCAATGACAAGGCCCTAAGCAACCCAGTAAGACCCTGTCTCTAGATAAAATACAAGATAGGGCTGGGGATGTGGCTCAGTGGATGAGTGCCCCTGAGTTCAATCCCCAGGTGGTCTTATCCTCCACTGTTGGCCCTTGGGGATCACAATATCCCTGCAGGTCCAACAGTCAGGGGCAGTAACATAATAACTTCTCTCTATTCCTGGTTCCCACCTTTTTTTTTCCCCCTCCAACACACACTCTATCTATCTACCTATCTATCTATCTATCTATCTATCTATCTATCTATCTATCTATCCTCTTCCCTCTTGTCTCTTTTCTAGGGTTCATGAGCAACATTTCATAGATTTGAGATCTTATACCAGAACCAACAGCAACTATAACTTTAGGCTCTTCTTGCTTTCTTCCTTTCAAAAATCACTGAGGTAAGGATAATAATATAAGGATGAAGGAAAAGAAGAGGGCACAAAACACTAATGAATAACTCCAGTAGCCCTCCCTTCCTATATGAAATATTAAATGAGGGGCGCTGATGATGCTACTTCCAGTGTCAATTTCTGGTCCCCAGACCCCCAGTGCAGATTAAGGGGACTTCAGTCTTATATCTCCAATTTCTTATAGAATAACATGTTTACACTAAGGCATTCTACTTTTTAATTCAATTTAATTGAAAACTGATTCTGTATTTTTACGCTCCCCATGAAGCTCATTCATTCCCCAAATTCCTATGTTTGTCAAAATGTTGCTCCCCCTTTTTTTGGAGTTTTGGATCCTTTTTTTCTTATTTCCTATGCAACCACCTGTTCCTTTGACCTACCCATTAAATCCGGGCTAGCTTTTTTCTCTTGCCATCACTGATTGGTTCAAGCCACTCATGTCCTACAGGCCCCAATCCCACAACCTCTTACCATTTCCTGATTACCCCGGTGATCTGCGCTTCATGACTTTGAACACATTGCTAAGTGTTGAGTGCATATTTTACACATCTTTATTTTCTTTTAGCATAGAATAATAAATGTTGGTGACAGGTACAAAAGAAGTTAAGCAAGCTGAAAGGCTCCATACTGAATGAATCTCCCCAATTTTTTTTCCTTCATAAGCTCTGTAAATAAACTTCTCCTCATTATACATTCCTGACCCACCGCTTTTAATAGTTTTATTTAAATAATCTCTAGTAAACTCACAATTTGTCTTTTACTTTTTCCTCCATGATCTTAGCCCACCACACCACTGTCGGGCTGATCCTGCCTTTAGACCAGTGTAATCAGACCTGTTGTCTTTCTGACCATGTACCTGCTCACCGTCTTCCTGCTGCTCAGATGCCCTCTCTTCCTGGGAACACATTTCCTACCCTTTGTTTATTCAATGCCTATTCTTCCTACAATATTCATTCCTATTTCCCTTTGGCATACCTTCCCTGATCTCTCTCTCTGTTTTGTTACTTATGAGTCAAACTCAAATCAACCCTCAATTTACATGCACAGTTGGGGTGTACTAATCTACATCTTTTCTCAATGTAAAGGCAGACACCATGTCTTGGTTTATAACTGACTGCTCTGGAGCTGCTTTGCTTTGAACACACAATGAGCTTTGAATAAACACACCACCCATTGATTTGGCAGAAATTAATAAATTGTTGCCTCCTTTGAGAATATGATAGAAGTAACTTTTACCACTAACTGACTCTGTTTTAGGCACTACAATAGTTGCATTCTGTACTGTATTTAAATATAGGTAATGGAAAATTCATGTTCTGTTGTGTAACATAAGTTCATTCTTTATGCAACTTAAACTGTTTCCTTGATAATTTTACCTAGGCTCCATTATAGTGATGATATGTAATTTTTATTTAAAGGCAGGCACTTAAACATATAGGAATTTAACCTTCTCATACAAAAAAAAAAAGGAAAAGAATAGAAAGGAAGGAAGTGAGTTGTCAAATCATCTATGAGTAGCCACTTAGCACCAGATCAAATGAAAAGAATACATGTTTAATGTTTATGCAGAATACTTGAGATTCCTCTGTAACTGGCATTTGTGACAGACCTTTAAAACATTCAGTCTCCTTTGAAGTTTACTTCTTTTATTCTGTTCTTTCCTGAAATATACAAAAAATGCAAACAAGCTCTTGAAATCCTTTTTTACATGTAGCTGCTGCTTTAATGGAAGCAAAGCTCCATCTGGTGGTAGAATTTGCTTTTGTGTTTGGACTTCTGCATGTGCACTGAGATCTATTCAGCAGGGAAACAAAATGTGAATACACTTATGCAGACATTCAGATATGTAACACGTGTCACAAAAGTCGTAAAACATGCTTGTTTGTTATTTATTTAAAATGGCATTCAACATTTGATTATTACAAATATTTTGTGATGTTCGGGCTATCAGTGATAACTAGAATTGTCTTTATGAAAATCACAAACCAATTCTTTGTTCTCACTTCCTAATCATATCAAGATTTTTAAAAGAATTTTATTTGGTTTGAAAACAAAGTTTATTTAGAGGACTCTGTGTGATTAGTATCAAATTTAAAAGTGGAGAAATGTTTGAAAATATGAAGTCATAAGGTTGGCTAGTGTGATTCTATACTCAATGCATGAACATGTTTTTTCCCCCAAGCATGTGAGATTGTTATTATCTTATCTGTCCCCCTTTTATGTTGAGTGACATAATTTTGTAGGTTTTAGCTTTATAAAGACTAGAAAACTAGCCAGAGTCTACACACTAGAAATCTCCAACAGATTTAGTCCACAGATCTGTTTAGTCATATCTGAATTAAAAATATAAAAAAATGCAAGAAAAAAATTCCATTACAAAAATGCAGCTATCCAGAAGTGTGGGGCCTTTTTCTTGCAAAGGCAAGTCAACTCAACCCGAGGAGTGTTACCCTTTTTAAGAAGCATATACACTAATTTTCCATGGGCCCCACTACTCCTTAATGTTCACATTGTGCCTCCTTTCTCTTCCTTGTCTGGTTTCTGTAGCCATTTACATTTAAAGGTACCGTAGTTCATTTATGATGCTTATCTGAGAAATTTGTTGTTTAGCAGAAGAAGAAAAATGAAGAAAGGTGGGTCAAAACATGAAGGAAGCGTCCCAAACACAATATTTAAAACATGTTTTATTGTATTATTTTACACAACACAAATGTGCTGAAAAGATATACTTCAAGTGACATATGTAAGATAAAGGAAGATCTTTCCTAATTATCCAAAGCACAGATTTTAAAGGCTTGGTTTTCTTTAAAATTTAACCCCCTAACTGTGAAACATTGAACACGTATTCTCTTCATTTTAAGTGCATTTGAGTTGTTTTAGGCATCATCAGATCCAAACACTTATTTGATAGAGAAAGCTGAACTATAGGTGGAGTGGTTTTGACAAGGACTCAGCTCCTCAGCTGAAAAGTTAGAGCTAAAATGCTAGAACTCATTTCTACCTTACATAGCAAGGAGAGAATTCATGACTAAAGGACTGTTACCTAGAGTGTGGCAGGATGCAGAAGTTGGAAAACAAGAGACATGGGGAAAAGATCTAAAAATAATAAGTACAAGGTATCTAAACATATCCCACCCTGCCAAAATTCTCAGTCTTTGCACAGGTTATATAATTGAAAAACTGATATATTGACATATTCCAAAATAGCACAGGTGATTTTGCCCATGGCTTAGTACACTTAGAAAGTCCCCCACTAATAGTGTTAGAGATAAAAGGATGACTTGGTTCAGGTATATGGATTTTCTGAGATAAAATAAGTGGAAGGAGTAAGGAAGGCAGTGTAGTTGTCTGTAGTGAGGGTAAAATGTAAGAGCTTAGATATTAGAATAATGAGAATTTATAAATATAAGTAGAATTATGTGTAAATCAAGTATCTTTACATAAATACATTGCAGAATATTTTCTCCAACCTAGACATGCTTTTCTTAAAATGAAAAGGAAATAGGAGTCAATACTTTTCTAGGTTTATTTTTGACATGGTGCTTAGAAAATAAAAGCCTATGTTCAATTAGCCTTTCATGCCCCTGCAGGTGACATCTTTCAGAATGTAGAATGCATTTTAATTATCACTGTGTCACTCTCTTGCTTTTTCTTTTCTGAGATGCATGATTTTTGTTAGATTTTTTTTTCTGTTGCTTTGAACAAAACTGTGGGACCTCTTTTTAACCTGGCAAGACAATGAGGTCTATAAAATAATCCATGAGAGTATGGCACCACAAGATCCTTTTGATTTCTACATGGTATCAGTGATGAACACATTGACTGTCAGGTACGTGTGGATGGATGAAACAATTGTACATATTTAAGGGTTTTAGAAGGCAACCAAGGCTCCAGATTCAGAGAGTCATATAAGTGGACCTCTCAGAATGTGTCAGATTTGTAAGGAGAGGGCCGGGGAGATCAACTGGAATTGTATTTAAATAATAACATCAGTTAGAAAAATCAAAAAACTGTGATACTCTAAAATACATATTTAAAGAGATCATTTCTGTAGAAAAATCTAGGGTTGGTTTTCTTTCTGTTATCAACCCGTGAACAATTAATACTCATCTCTGCAGCTCTACCCAGTTGTTCTTATGGTTTTCTTTCACTTAACTAGAATACTTAGTTAAATAAAAATCTATTGAAGGGCTGGGCCCTGGGTTCAATCCTACTACTTAAAAACACACACACACACACATACACGCACGAACACAACAACAACAACAAAAAAAAACCAAAAAACCTATTGAAGTTTCTAACATTAGATTTTTATTTCTCATAATGCTATTTTCTAGCAGCACAACCAACACTAATTTCACTCTTCAGCTTGGTGTTCACATCATTAAACAACCTTATACACAGTACTTGTTCAGTATGCGGGTGAATGAACCCATAAAAAATGCATTCATCTTTTTCAGTCTATTGGCTCCTTTTCCGGTTTCAGCAAAAGAAGGTTCAGTTCTAACTCCACTGCTTGCTCAGCCTGTCTGAGTCTTCTCTAGTCCCTCAGACTGTAATTTCCCCAAGCTCAGGGAGATCCTAAAATCTAAGGATGAACTTTTTCCAGTGTTAGCCACTATATAATCTATGCTCATTCGAAGAAACCAAACTCATTTTCCATATAGAAAGGAAATATAGTTGAGAAATGGTGTGTTGTCTACAGTGTCAATTTCTAAGGGATTTGTTAAGGTTTATGTGTGATTTCCCCCCATTGTGGTTGGTATTTTATAGCCTACCTTTTGGCAACCTCATCTTTTCCTTTTATTTATTTATTTTTTAATTTTTGTATGTGTGTGGCAGGGAGGTGGATACTGGGACTGAAACCAGGAGCCCTCTACCACTGAGTTATATCCCCAGTCCCTTTTTGATGTTTTCTTTTGAGACAGAGTTTAGCTAAGTGGCCCAGGCTGGCCTTGAACAGGTGATCCTCCTGCCTTAGCCTCCTGAGGAATTCTAGGCATGTGTCCCTGAGCCTGACTCCCTTCCACTCTCATGAAAGATATTTTCTAAGTCTCTAGTGCTATGATTCTTAGGTTTCAGTGCCTTTACAGAAAATACACTGGGGATTTTGTGAAATGTTGCTTCCATGCAGCACTACTAGAAATTCAGATTGATTAGACCTTGGATTACACATTTATGAAAATTGCAGGAAAACATTGCAGGTTATATTCAAGGCTACACTTTGATCAAGATTATCTCAGATTGCTTGGTGTGCTTATATTGCTGTTTCTTTGTACAGACATGAATGCACGCCTAATCAATGCAATTTACAAAAAAATCTGCCATCTAGTTGCCTCCTTTCCAATACATTTCCCCTGCCTCAGACCTGTCCCCCACAAAAAAACCTGTTTAATGATTTTACAAATATACTCAAGCTTACAAAGAAACCAAGGCAGTAAAAATTTATTACAGAAATTTTCCTCCGAGGCTGTATCTCTTTGCTTTTGAAAAAGGTTAAGCTTTTTTCTGTTGGATAGAAGATCTTGGCTGGCCCTGGACAAGTATACATCTTTAGTGTCCCTTCCTCTTTCTCTCACATACACTGTCTTTCATCCTACACTGATGGTGCCCTGTCTGCCAAGGTTTTCGCACCATGACACATCCTTTGGCCTGTCCTAAGTCACATGGATCTACACACCTTTCCTGAGTACCTGTTCCCACCAAAGGACTTCTTTCAGCAACAGATAATCCAAAAGGCAAATCAGTTTGTCGCATGTCATAAGTGGGAATTCATAAATGGTGGTTAACCCAGGCATTCATCCGAGGCTTTCATCATCATCAACGGTAAGAACTTAGGGTCTACTCAGTTGTGGGCTCTGTGTGACTCAGATGGGGGCTCAAATTTCTCTTCTATGTGGAAAGAGAATATGGTTTCTTTGAATACTAGGTTACTTGGTTGACTTACGTTTAGAGAACATATTGAAAAACATTTGTCTTTAAATTCTAGAACCACCTTGAGCTTGGGAAACTAAGAAGCACAGGATAAACAGATCAGCTGAGAAAATTGACAAGAGATTTTTTTTCTTTATTTCTTTCTTTTCTTTTTCTTTTTTTCCCAGTACTAAGTATTGAACCTAGAACCTTAGGCATAGCTAAGTAAGCATTCTATCTCTCTGAGTACATCCCCAGCCCTCTTTATTCTTTATTTTGAGAGAGTCCTGCTAAATTGCTCAGGCTAGCCTGAACTTGAGATTCTCCTGCCCCTGCCTCCTGAGTAGCAGGAATTACAGATGGGTTTCACCATGCTTAACCTGCAATACATTTTTATTAGCCATAGTCACCATGCTGTACAATAGGTCTTCAGATCTTATGAATCTTACAACTGCAAGTTTGTACCCTGGACTCATTCCCCACTCTCCTCACCACCCAACTACCTGGCAGCTACTAGAAATCACACTTCTACTCTGTGTTTATATATTCAATAGACTTTAGATTTCACATTTAAGTGAGATCATACAGTATTTGTCTTTTTATGTCTGGCTTATTTCACTTAGCAACAATGTCCTCTGGGTTTATCCATGTTTTGGCAAATGTCAGACTTTCCTCTTTTTTAAAAAAAAGGCTGAATATTATTTCTCTCTCTGTACATTCACCATATTCTCATATTTTATTTATCCATTCATCCATCCACAATTAGATTACTTCCATATCTTGGCTATTTAGAATTATGCTGTAATGAACTTGGAAGTACAGATAGCTCTTTGAGACAGGAATTTTATTTGCTTTGGATCTATACCCAGAAGTGGGATGGCTGGATTATATGATAATTCTATTTTTGTTTTCTGGAGGAATCATCAATGTCGAGTCCATTTTGTGTTGCTATAGCACAGACTGGGTAATTTATTTTTAAAAATAAATTTATTTCTTACCTTTCTGCAGGCTGATAAATACAAGATCAAGGGGCTGGCATATGCCAAGGGACTTCTTGGTGCATCATCCCATTGTGAAGGACAAAGAAAGGGCAAGGGATAAACACACAACCTAAAGCCCTTTAATAATCAGCAGGAACCCATTCATGAGGGTAGAGCCCTTGTGATCTAAACACCTCACATTGGCCCTACTCCTTGAACTTATGTTGGGTAATAAATTTCCAACACATGCTTTTGGGGAACATAGTTAAACCATAGATGAATTTGAGATTCTGCTAAGTCGTGCTTTTCTTGTGACTAAATCCTGTTCCTTTGTGTACATATCTTGCATTTCCCTTTGGTAAATACTTTGAGGTCATTTAGGTTCCACCCAGGGCTCCTCTGACACTATGAGCTAGCAAAACAAATAAGTTGAACCTGATCTCTCATGAATTAGAAATTATGTAATTTCATACACAGAAATTATGTGGTTAAAAATTAAAACAGATTTATTGGACCTATTTATCTGCACAAACTATTTGCTGTTAGGCACAAAACCGTGTTAAATTTGATAAGCAATTGTGCTATATAATGTCAAAGAAAATAACCATTTTATGTGTGTGATTTCATGGATTATTAACAACACATACTTATTTTTTTACCCCAGCCCCAAATAGTGCATTTTTAAATAGCTTCTTAATGCTAATGTTTTTCACTCATTTAGTAGTTACTATTATGTTGAGTTACTTTCTAAATATACTGTAAGGATAGGCAAAGTGTAAAACGGATTAATCCCTTCCCAGTTCCTGCAAATGGTCCAAGAAATGTATGTTAAAGAGTGGAATTTTAATTTGATATCATAACCTCCTAATTTGATATCATATCTCCAGTTAAAAACTGTAGCTTTCTTGAGGGAATAAAACATGTGAGGAATGAGCTTATTGACTATAAAGTTCCTATACACACACACATTGACTAGAAAACCTACAAAGACTCAATCCTTTCAGGATCATGAGAACCCTGAATTTCAAAATGCCAAGTGTGCAGGGAGGGAGGTTGCCAAAGTTGCCATTCAAAAAATGCCCACTAGAGGGAGTAGAGCATCATAAATATTTCCTTAATTTGTTGCTTTGCTTTTTGGTAAACTAGCAGGAAAGTAACATTCAAGTGCAAATACCTAAAACTTATTTTATACTTTTTATAATATTTTTCTCATTATAATCTTAAATATTCTGATAAGCAATGAAAAATTGTGCTAAGAGAAATTAATATAGAGTGTATGATTAATATATTAATATTTGCATTTTTGTATGTAAAATGTTCAGAATTTAAATCCATTGTGTGGAAATAAAATACAGATCAATTATTTCGACCTAGTAGTGTAAAATGTCTTGGGATGTGAGTATTTTGTGGGTTCTCTGGTTTTATTGGCTGTAGCTATAATGAATAAATTTACCTGTTAGTCTGTCACTTTCTGTTACAGTTTTCCCAGACATTTAAGACAGAGTATTTCACTGGGCAAATGTTTTGGTTATATTGAAACAAAACCAAATGTTTAATTCTAAAAAAAAATCTACCTACCTTAGGAAAAATAAAAATAGAATTTTTCAAGGGTGAAAACACAAGTTTTAGGATGGATGAATTTCAACACCCCACCCCAGTATTTCCACTAATATTTCATATATTTTTTTCTGATTTTTGTAAATAATTTAGAATCTGGGCAAGTTCTGACATCAATTTTTAAGTTTTGATTTGTATTGGACTTTTATGTTTGACTACTTAGAGAAAAGCTAAAAGTAATGTATATATTTTGAAACATTGAATCATAAGATAGCATTTAAAATTTCTAAAAACTTCAGGAAAAACTGAGGTATTAGCTCTTTATATGATAAAATACATTCAAATTTGAATTTATGTGATATTCCCCAAAGAAAAAGAAGAAGATATCTGGTTATTTCAAATTATTCTTAATGAAAAAAAAAAAACAACACAATTTGACACTTAACTATTTGAAAATCATTTCTAATTCATTTTCTTTTTTTTTTAGTTACCTAGTATTAGCACCAAGGTCCATAAAGAAGTTTTTCTCCTACTCCTCCAAGTTTACTGAAAATTGTTTCTTCTATTTAAATAGAATATCTTCTTTCTTTTTTTCCATTGCAAGAAACACATTCACTTAGACACACAATTCTCCAAGTGATACGTCAGTGTGGAAAGATCTCAGTTACCTTGGTTTTACTTTGCCATTTAATAAGTGATTTGGGCCAGGCAGATCCTTGATCTGCTCTTCACTTCCTTTGCTACAGCTGCCTTTCCTTCCCTGATGATATTCTGACTTGTTCGGCTTCTGCATTTGTAAGTAAAACCATATCGCCAACGTACCTCAAAAGCCAGGCTTATTCGTTTGTATTTTAATTTTACTCATATTAAGAAAAGTTCAGTGTGAAGTCAATATCTACTGGTTGTAAACAACCCAAAACACGTGAATTTTACTGAAGGATAAAAATTAAAAGATAAATATTTTTTCTCTTTTTCTTAGACTGTGCGCTTCCTCTGTACAGTTTGAATCTTTCCTGATATTTCCTAGCATGTGCCATCCTGTATATATACATGCTATTATACATGCATATTCCCCCCCCTTTTTTAAAACAAAAGTGGAGTTGTGTGACTTTCCTTTTCTACTAACAATATATTTTTAAGAAGCTCTGTGCCAGTACTTACAGTGTTGATTCATTTGTTAGAGTTGCACAAGACCTCACATTTTGTAGAGACCCGTTTTCTACTGACAGACATTTAAATTGTTTCCGGCATTCATTATATCAAGCAGTGTTGCAATGCAGAAACTTGAATGAATATCTTTGGAATCTTGTGCATTTCCTACGTTTTTATAAATAAAATCCTATAGGTACTGAAAACACAGCTGGCTTGTCATTATTTTTTATTCATGGTCTGCCTATTTCCACAAAGTTTCTTACATGTTTGTGCTTTAGGTTGTTCATGTCTCTGAAAGATACGTATTTTTGTCAACAAAACATGTTGGTGGCGGATAATCAGATTTCAAAACCAGAAGTGCTATTTGAGTCCCTCTATACTTGAAAGTGAAAGGGAATCATTTGTCTCGCTAACTCAGGTGGAAACTCTTATTGAAAAGATTGGAGGGAAAAAAAAATTACTTCACTGGGTTACCAGAATCATTGTGACTTTAAATCCGTTTGATTAAATATGAGATCAACTATTAGATATTGATATTTTTTGTTAATTAAATGTCAGTCTGTGAGTGGTTAAGTAAAACTGTAATGGGCATAAACTCTGGATTTTGTAATAATTAAAAGCACCAAACTAGGTGTAGACAAAAATAACATGAATATATTGTTGGAATGTTTGTTGACCGATTTAGAGTAATAAACAGAATGAATCAAAATCTTTATAAATCAATAAATTAATTATTTATAAACTAAAGCACTTTACATTAAAATACACACAAAACACTACATATTATGCATGAATTTATGAAATTCAAGAATACCAGGCACATCAGTGCAGTTCTAGAGAGAAACATGGATGAGATTGAGGACTACACTCAAAAGATGGCAGAAAATAAAGAATAAGCGTTTAGATGCTGCTCTCAGGCATTTTGGGATACTGAGATGTCTTTTTATGGCAGTGAGTGGCTCATTTCCTAAAAATACTTTCTAAGTTGTCTTGGTTTTAGATTTTTCTTTTAATTTCAAGTTTACATCTGTTAACATGTGTAGAAAAGACCAAAAATAAAATTTCTCAAAAATAATTGGAATTTGAATCTGCTTACACTTCTATGGTAATGAATGATGGTGTATGTTTTAGAGACAACTGTAGTTGGGTGTTTGTTGTATTCTGGGTCCATCAGGACATGTTCAAATGATGGTTTCTGTAAAGATGAGAGGTGTGGGATGGTGTTTAGGCTTCCGTATGACATGACCTCAAGGACACAAGAACAGCCCAGGTAACTGTTTGAACCTCCCGTTCAGGTGCATTCCAAGAGCTGGGAACTGAGCCTGGGAGTGGGTAGAAATGTCCAACTGCAAGCATATTGGAACCCAACATATTAAATAGGTTTATTCATTCCTACCTGCCCCCCCCCACCATCAGTTCCCCTCAAAGAGTCTCTATGGGTTAAGAACATAGACTTTTCTGCAAGTCCTTATGTATTTTAATGCCAGTTCCTACATTTACTAATATGATGATCTTTAGAAAATTACTTCTCTGTGGCTCATTTTCCTCATTTATAATCTCATAGCATCATGTTGAAGGCCCAGAGTCAAGGTGAGCTAAAGAAGACTGTATCTGAGTGAATGATGACAAACCAACAGGTAACTCTCACAGAGCTCTTACTATGTCCAGGCATAGTTATGAATACTTTTCACATGATTGTTCAATCTTCAAATGCAGGAACTGGCATTGAAATACAGGACTCTTTGAGGGGAACTGACAGTGTGGGGGGGGTAGGGTGAATATAACCTGTTTAATATGTTGGGTTCCAGTATGCTTGCAGACACTGGAGGATTGATTTTAATGTTCTGCAGTGAAAGCCTGGAAGGATGTAAATGGTAGGTCAGGGAGAAGGATTTGGGAGAAATCCCTGGAGGTGCCCTTCTGTGGAGGCTGGAGTTCTGAGGGTCCTTTCCTCTATTTATATAACCCTGAGGCTTCAGTCTACTTCATTACCATCGCCATAGAGAGGATTCCAGAGCAAGAAGGTTGGCAGAACAAGGCAGCATTCTTGAAACGTGATACTCTTTGTTTTGGTGAAGTTGGCAGGCCTTTCTGAATCTCCTTTCTGGATGAATAAAAACCCCAAACATCAAGAGCCGGATGTTTGAATGTTTTTAAACCTTGTAATTTTGTAAAAATGTCTGTTCCTGGCCCCTTCTCCACACTTTCCCCTGGCTGACTGTCATGATGTTCTTCATCTCTGTTGACTTTTGAATGAAGAAAGTGTAATTTGAGTTTGTTTTCGCAGCAAGGTGGTAGCAAAGGATATTTATGGTGTTGAAGAATTTCAGTTTTCTCTCAGACACATAGGATGTGCAGTATATTTAAAATCCCACTCTCCAGGATATCTCCCTTCTGCTGAGATAATAAAATTGATCAGATGTTTTAAGGTTAAATAAACTGCTGTAATAATCTGGCAGCTGCCTGCTGGTTGTGGTTTTCGAAAGCAATTACTCACTCTGGAGTCAACTTTGAACTCCACATTTTAATTGAAAAAGCTAATTGTAGGTTATTGCTCCTGATTTAGTATTTGATTTTGTAGATTAGGAAGTAAAAGCACTTGGGGGTGGGGGGCACAGAGAAAGTATGCAGAAGTGTTGCTGAGCTCAAATTCCTGTTTATATGAGTTTTTTCACCCATGGAGACGTTGTATGATCACTGGAGAAAATGCGCTTGTACCAACAAACCTGTGGGCATCAGTATGAGGCTGGCCTACAAAATCCTTATTTTTGGCTTATTTTTTTTTTCCTCCTCACCCCACCCTATCTCTGTGGAGCTGGTGGAGAGACAGAGAGAGAGATTATGTGGATATTGGTTTCTTTGATTCAAATCTGAAATTTCAGGTAAGAATTTTCAGGAATAGTGAAGGACTACATTATATGTCTGATTGAGAGTCTATTTAAATCTTGGAGATGCAAATGGTAGAGATTCACTTTCACTAGGGCATATCTCACAGTTTTACTAAAATTCGGCAAGATATAGGGGTGTTAATATGGCTACGTGAAAGAACAAATCAAGCCTCCTTTGGAATCATTAAAATTCTTAGTAATGATTAAAAAACAATTACACACAAATTTTCCATCTTGAACACTTGGTAGCATCCTTAAAATGGTCAGAAAATAATTGTTAGAATTGACCTGAGAAATTTGAGAATTTGTTTTTCTGCAGATTTATTCCTATCTGAGAGCTAAGTACTTTCAGGTTTATTCTGCATAGATGGTACTGTGCATTTTGAAGATATATGTTCTCTGCATTTAAAACATGCATATGGGTTTGTATGTGGCTTCTTCAAACTTTATGCCCAAAGCTCAGTTGGCAAACTGTGGGAATTTCCTGTGAATTGGATAAAATATTGGTAGTCTAAAGTAGAGGTGAGATGAAAGGTATGAATATGTGAATCCATTAATTTTACAAGACGTTTTAACAAAATAGTTAATGTATCATTTGGAATTTTATTTTTGGATTTTTTAATGGAATGCAGATTTGGCTGATCACAGTTCTGTTGATATTTTCATTGACCTCGTAAATATAATTTAATCTCTGAGCATCAGCTTTCTGATCTGTGAAAATAAGATAAATATTCTTCCCACACACTTTGTGCTTAAAACTCCTCTATTGAAACAATAAACAGGGTCGTAATATATGACTTTGAGTATTGCTCCAGAATCCAATGTTCTCTTTATCAACAACAAAGAGCAGCTGATATTTTTTTGGCATCTCAGTATCAAATTTGAAGATATTATAGTTAATAAAAAAAGAAACATCTGTGTTGGTATATTATGAGAATTATTCTGAAATACGGATATCAGAGAAAATATCAGCTTCCTGCTACATGATTTCCAAGAGTCATTTTTGTGATCCCAATATTTATAGAGGTCCTCAAGTAACAATGACTCATAAACAAGGACAGGAAGAGACCTTATAGATGTGAAGACTTCAGTTAAAAATATTTAGTTCTACTTAAATATTTCAACATGTAATTTATTTATTTATCCTTTTTACTCATGGGTATTTTTTTGAAAAAAATAGATTGGTTTAGAAAATAAAAAAAAATGACCTCTGTGGTGAGATTAAAGAATTTACTTCCCCACTATGGGAATAAAAAAATAAAAAAGAAAAAAAAATCAGAATTTTAAGATAATATTAGTACAGATTGTAGAGGCAATGGGCTAGCACTTTTCTGATAACAAATTTTAAGACTTGAAGAAAATGAGAATATTTAGCTATACAATGCTTTTTAAAGATATTCTATGAAATAATTGAGGTAAATAATATTTTCCCCTTTGAATGTCTTAAAGTATAGGAAAGATATATTTCAAATGGCAACTCTAGAGTCCGTATTTCAAAACCCCAAAAATACTTCTATCATGCTGGCATAGTAGACAATCCAGAATATTGGCTCAGAAAAACAAGATGGAATCACATCTCAGGCAACTGCTTGCTTTTGACTTTGGGCAAAGTACAAAATTCTGATAAATCTCAGTTTTATAATCTGTAAATTCAGGGATAATAATAATAATAATAATAATAATAATAATAACAATAATAAATACTGAACTATGGTGAAGATTAAATGAGTTACAATTAACCAGGATAAGATAAAGATTTCTTTCACATAGTGCTATGATTCTTTTAGAAAACATCTGTGTTTTTATAATAATAACTTGAGAATCCTCAAAATTGTTACAAAGAAACTACATAAATCAAAACACAAAGTCACATTTAACTTGAAATATAAAGCTTCTGTTTTCAGAAAAGTTAAGAACAATAATTATATTAATGTATAACTTTATATTTAGTTTTATGGATAGAATTTTCTTTAGTTGTCTAAGCTTCTAGGAGAAAAAAAGGGAAAGTTGAGAAGAAAGTAGTTTTAGGAATTCTTGCACTCCATTAACAGACATATACCATTATGATCAAATCATTAGAAAAGGAAAATATAGGCAAGAATAATTTTTTGTCTTGAGGTAACTTCTTATTTCTACGTGAAATATTTTGATTTTAGACTGCATTAGTGGAAAACTTGTCCCCCTTCAAGAACAGTGAAAGGATTAGAATTATACTTCATATAAATGGAAATTTTATGACTACTAATGGCTATAGGGGTTTTGTGACAGTTAAAGCCCATACTCTACTAGTACTTTTTCTTTTCTCTATTTTGGCATACAGGCATTCCAATGTCTCACCACCAGTTTCCTAATGCTACCTGAATTCCACTGCATTAAAAAGAGGTGTGTGTGTGTGTGTGTGTGTGTGTGTGTGTGTGTGTGTGTGTATGTCCCTTGAGAAATCTCACAGAATAGCTTGCAGGTCAACAACTACTACTACCTGAGATGGGATCAGGTTCACTGAGCGAGCTAGCCAAAGCAGAGGCAGGATTCTTGGTGTCTCCAGTTACTGGGTCCATCTGCTCTCAGCTTTGGTGGAGGTTTGATTGTGAAGACTGAATTTTGCTTTGCAGACGTCCACTTGAGTCTTATTGAGATAATTTGCTTGCACAGAAACTCTGGCTACTGCTCAGGTGAAACAGCTTTCTTTCCATAAGGTTTCACTTTACGGGAGGTGAGATCCAAGAATTGCTTTTTAATGGGAGAAGAAGGATTTCTCCAAGGCGACTTGCTAGGATTTCTTTGTTCAATCTACTTTCTTTCATTTCAAGTCGATTGAGGGACATCAGATAGGATTCTTGTTTTACCCTGCATGCTTCTTGTCAGCCGTCTTGCCTTTCGCAGCCTGACTACACAGGGACATTTACAACCTTCCATGGGAGCCTGCCAGACTTAGGTGTTGTGCGCCATACCTCCAGGGATCATTACCATATGGTATTTTAGGAGAGGACACAGTTCATTTCAATGCAATTCAAATGAGCAGATTTCTTTTCTTTATTACACCATTGCATTTGGCGGCAATCCACCAGAGGCAGAATCTAACTCTCAAAGGAATGCTCTGCCCACTCTGTCCATTTAACAGGACATTTGGCTCAAAAATCTAGTCGGTTGATCACACATGTGCAACAGATGTGTGAGCATGCGTAGCGAAAATAAAAAATAAAAAATCCCAGCAGTGTACTGTGGGAAATGTAGCAGAACTACTGGAAAACAGGACACAAAAGAAGTCTGGTACTAAAACTTTGATTTTTGTCCTTGGAAGGCATTTTTCTTATTAATGTTTTCCTCCTTTCTTAGGAGGAAAAGGTATGGGCTTCCATTATTATTTTGCAGTGATTATTCGTGTAACACTGGAGCGGAATCTTTGTTCATTTTTTACAGACCTCATTTTATAAAGATTTAATTCTAAATATTTGGACCAGACCTTCTTGGGGCCCTGGTTCTCAGGAACTGGGCGTTGGCATAGTTCCACTGAAAAAACCACCCATTTACAAGAGAGGACATCAGAAATATACATCCTTTCATCCCTGCCCCACAGGCTTACACGGAAAGAGAGCACCAGCTGTTTTTCTCGTGGTGAATAAGGGTTACTTGGGGAAATCTCTCTTCCTGTTTTTATATGGACAACTAAATTGTTACATAGCCATTTAATTTTGGTTAGGTCAACAGCACAAGGTTAATTATTGGAACCTTCCTCTTTTGCCTGTGTAAGATTAATAGGAACCAAAAGGAGAAAATGAAATTTAGTGACTTATTCTAGAAGTGCTATTTATTTGGGAAGTTTTTCATTTTGTTTTTATTATATTTGAAAAGATTTTACACTTACTCATCTTTGTCTTCTAGGAAATAGTGGAAGAAGATTTTGAAAAACAAAGTGATGTGAACTTAATCAGAAAAGATTTTATGTTAACTGTTTGAAAAAATATATCACTCGTATTTTATAGTGGAAACATTGTAAAAGCTAGAACATCGACTAACCATAACTTTGAAATTATTTTTTCTGCTTTCTGATGTATTTCAATTTGGCTAGAATATTTTTAGACCTTTTTAAAAACTGTGATACTACATTCTTTTTCTAACCTTGGATTTAACTAACACATCAAAAAGCACATAGACTGATGTCTGTCAATGTATTATAACATATTTTTATCCAGCTGCATGTTATTATATAACCTCAGAATAAAGCAACCATATCACTGTTGATATATTCCACTTCTGTCCTTTGGATTTGATCAGCATTACATATGGAAGTAGAAACCCACCCTGTATTGTTATAAGGATGGTTTTTCATTCATATCCTTGTTGCTCTTAATAAATGTCCCAAAGAAAAATATTCTGCAGCAGCCACTCATAAAGAAGCAGAAAATGGCAAAACCACAGCATAGAAGGAAACCTATGTGAAAACAGTGGTTGTGTCTTCCTGGATACAAAAAACAAATAGAGCTTTTGAAAGAGCTTGCCAATACATGCCTGCCAAATAAAATATTGTTTTATGAAGTCAGGAAAAAACTAATTTTAAAGGTTATTGTAGGTTATTTGTGGTCACTTCTGGTGTGCATGCAGCATGATGTCATCCTGAACTCTTCTCTATTTATACTTCAGTCTTAGAGGGCTTTTGTCTAAGGCTTGATCTTAGCTACTAGAGGCACCTAAAATACTCTTATTCAATACTCATAAAAATCTAGACTGAAAAAAAAATTAGAGTAGATGGAAAAAGTCCCAGCCAAGTCCAGGCAAGAAATCATTCAAGCAGATCCATCTTCTGAAATCATACCTACACTGTAGACATCTTCTCGGGACATATTTGCCGGAGAACTTCTCAAATGACTGGAAAGCAGCCATGTGTCCAAATGGCTCTACTGGAAAATTATTGCCCTTTGAGTGGGGGTAGATGGGACCCCTGCCAGAGACATCTCATCGGAGGAAGGGGAGCAAGAGACTCCTTGTGCAGTCCAATTTCTTTCTCCTCTACGTGGCCCATTCCTCCCAGGTATCTTTCAATGTGCTTACGTGATATCTCACAGCAAATTCTCTTCATCGTTGTACCGGGGCCAATTTTATTTTTCCTTTGTGGGATTTTTTTTGGGGGGAAGGGCTTGGAAAACCCCTCTTTTTCAAGGTAGTCCTAAGTGAAATAGGAAATGACAAATAATCCTTGGATGAATCAGACTAGAAGGCCAGTGAGGTGCAAACAATTACACAGTGGAAGTTGAGGAATCACTTGAGCAGAAAAACAGCACAGTATTTAGATATTAGGAAGAGCATGTAGTTTTACTGAAACATGGAATAATGCATATTTATAGTGGAAAAAAATAATGTAATAAAAGTCACATTCAGATACCAAGCTGACATCATCTGTATCATCTTTAAATTTATTCATTCAAAAAATGTTTTGAGAGCACCTCAGTGTGTCAGTCATATCGGTATTGATATGTCACAGAACACAGTGGAAAGCACCAGTGCTATGGAGAAAAAGTAAAACATGGAAGAAAATGATGGAGAGCTGGAGTGGTGGAGTTGTAATTTTTGATTTGGTGATCTGGTGGCACCTCACCAAGAAAATGACATTTGAGCAATGCATGAAGATGTGGAAAGAGGGAACCATATTGCTATCTTCACTGAGCAGTGTGAGCAGACAAATAAGTAAGTAAGAGTCCTGAGCCAAGAGGACATGTGATATGTAGAAGGAATGGCATGTTGTCCAGTGAGAGTAGTGTGTTTTTGGACAAATTAACCTCAAATGCACAGGTGTGCAAGTATACCTCCATACATGCAGGCCCTTCACAGTACCTAAGATTTGGAGCAAATATTTAAGTTTTTGAAAATCTGTTCTTTGCATGAGAATGGAGAGTTTCAGCAAATCCAGTGAGCTGAAAGATAATGTTTAAAAATTTGTTCTTTTTAGATGTACATGACAGTAGAGTGTATTTTGACATACATACAGGCAGTATAACTTATTCTAATCAGGATCTCATTCTTATGGTCGTACATGATGTAGAGTTTCATTGTGAAAGATAATTTTGAAGTCACTACCCTAAGTCAGCAATTGTCAGGTTAGTGATTACATTGCATGAATTCTCTACAGGATATTAAGCACTCCAAACCTATAAGTAAGTTTTATCATGAGATTGGCAAGGAATCCTTACTGGTCCATTCTTTTTTGGGAAACATAGCCTATAAAATTATTTCCTCATTTCTCTTTGCATGGCTTTTTAAAGTGATGTGAAACACAAGGTTCATTCTGCTCTGATAAACTGAAGCTGTACAGAGTAACAGGATTAAGACAGGATACAGGAATATGTGGTGAGTCAATAAATGAGATAAATAAAAATCAAAACTGGGATATCAGTCACCCCCTTACTACAGTTCTCTACTACACAGAATGCCTGTTCATTGACTAATTTTAGAAAGATGTGATTTTGGGTTTTCATGTTTCTGGGTTGTTCTTGTAGTCATCTCTTGAAAAGCAAGGAAAGGGATTTAAAATTAGCTTTTGGAAAACAAGATCGGAACTCTCCATTTTTCCTCTTTTAGTTGGAGAAGTAAGAGGATACATTTCAACCCCTTGGTGAAATTATACAGTCTCCTTGACCACATCTGGTATCTGGAGAGTTAGGTAGCAAACTGCTCAATGAACTGAGTTCGCCTGCATCAGAAACCTCGGAAGGACACAAATTTGCAATTTGTCAATCCAGCTTCTACATGAAGAGAAGAAAAAGAGTGCTTTGTCTTCTAAGATTTTCTTCAGTCTCAAAGTCTGAAAGAAAAGCCAAACTAAGTACACTTCATGCAAGGTTATTGGGGACAGTATGCGATTGATTTCCCAACGGGAGTCAGATCTTGGCTGACTGGTCCTACCTCACTGCAAGGATCATTGAATGAGCCTCAGATGACACTGCTGTGGTTCTTTGGGTGTGTTCAAATTAAGGCGCAGTGCTACTTAGAGGCTGAGCCATCATCTGCACAGCCCTGAGTGATCTCTAAATTTCATTTGGGCTCTGGCTACAAATTAGCTTCAATGATTCCAAGAACTGTTGGTTGCCTCTTTTTGTTCCTTTTGCATTACTGACACTGAAAACTCTGCTTGCTGAGAGTGATGAGCATACAATATTTTACAAGTTATTTTAAAAATTTTTCTCTAGCTCAAGTCTGAGATGTATTTAGGTTCTTTTCATGCAAAGGAAGATAGGTATCATTATATACCATGAAATGGGAGGGCATATCTTGACAGAGGAGTAAAAATAACGTAAGTAGAGGATACAAAATGTAGCATTCACCATTTACTTGAAGGATAAGTCTGTAAGGTGTGTTATTTTGTTGTCATGTTATTGACTTATCTGTTCCTTTTAGATGAAAGTGCTTTATTCAAACAGGAAAAAAATTGACAGTACAGGAGGACATAAAATGAAACACAGGAGTTCTTTGACTTAACATATTTTTCTATCTGCAGTCCTATTCCAAAGAGGCAGCTGCTTATAATTTTAAATTTTTTATTCTACTTTTACACTACTCCAAATAATAGTTTAACATTTTTTAAAAATATAAAATTTTAACTTTTAACTATAGAGTTTCTTTCTTTCTTTCTTTCTTTCTTTCTTTCTTTCTTTCTTTCTTTCTTTCTTTCTTTCTTTCTTTCTTTCTTTTTTTGGAGTTTCCAATCTTCCAATATAACCAATGGTGCTATATATTATTCATACTGCCATGGACATTTTTGTCCCATTACTATTCTGAAAATCAGATAATTACAGCATTATTTTTTTTTCTTTTCTCGGTTATACTAATAACTTAAAAAGAAACCCAACTAGACACTTCTTTCTAATTTTATCAAATACAATTTCTTGTCATTCTGAGTTATAAAAAATATAATTATTCAGACCCCTCTCTCCCCTTTCTGTTTTCCCTGCATCATTCTGTGTTTATTTGTACCTTCATTTTTACATTTTCAAGATTGGTAAGATTTGCATTTTGTGCTAGAAACATAATTTTGTTCCCTGAATTGATTGATAGCATACTCCTCAAAGTTTAAATACTTGCATGATAGTATTTTTATAAATAATAATTACACAAAGCCAAAAATTATGCTGGACATATTAATGCAAGATTAACTGGGGCCAAGTGATTGACTCATTTAATTCTAAAAGGGTCAATTGTCCCAACCTCTGTGTCACTTGGAAAAAAATAATTCCTCAACAATGTCAAAAGGATTATCTTTTCTTCATTTTAGCAAAAGCTTCAGATTTCAGTTTTGCTTGCCTATTATTTTTCTGTTTTTCATATTTTCTAAAGATTATGCTAATGTTTTCTTCATTAAGATATATTTATGACATATTATTATTTCATCTGCTTATTGATTTTTCTTACCAATTACATGTTTACATCTTTATTTTAGAAAGACTTCTAAGAACATAGAATTGAATTAATTATAATTCTTGGTAATGACTCCTGTTATCATTGGCCATGAATTAATACATTTATTTATTGATATTATAATTGAACCTCACCATTATAACCAAAATTAATCACACTTATGTGTTTTGTTTGTTTTGAATTTTATAAACAGGTTATTATGCAGTGTATCATCTTTTGAGACTAGCTGTTTTTCTCAACATTATGTCTCAAACATTCATTCTATGTGGGCAGGTGTGACTTTTTTTTTTTTTTTTTTTTGCTACAGTATGTTTCTCTCTTGCATGAGTATACTATAATTTGTCATCTTGGTTATATACATTTAATATTTCTATTAGTTCATATTATAGAGCAATAAAAAGAGTGTTATATGTACGTTTTACAGTTTATAATTGTAAGAGTTAACTTGCATATGCTCTTATGGTAAAAGTGTTAAGGTATAGAGTATATGTTACCCAATTTCAAAAGATAATACATGAATACAGTCTAGTAGAACCAAAAGCTACTTCCACCAATAATGCACAAAAGATAATATTGAATGCAAAGTCTCCATTGCTTGGTATTCAATGACTTCTTAATTTCTGTCATGTGAATGGGCTAAATAATGAAATGATTTCTTGACTTGCTTATACATCAAATTTTTTTGATAGTGTTTTAACAATGGGGGCTTTATTTAAATTATATAGAAAACAGCCACTATTAATTTCAAGAAAACAAACTGATAAGTTTGTAAACATGGGCGTAGTCATGCAATCACCACTGCATCAAGATATAGATAAGTCTTGCTTTCCAAAAATTCTCTTCCCTAAGGTTGCTTTGTTACTGACTCTTGCCTCTATCCAGTCCTGGAAAAATACTGATCTTCTTTCTATCACTACAGCTTTTTCTTCTAAAATAGCAAGTGAATGAAATCATCATATAAATAGACTTCTACAAGCTTCTTTCACCTAGCATCATGCAAACACATTTTTGCATATATTAGCAGTTTGTTGCTGAGGAGAATTCCAGTGTATAAGTAAAACATAATTTGTTATGTATTGGGTGGTCAGTTGATACTGACCTACAAGTGTCCTGTAAGTAAAGTTGCTAAGAACATTTGCTTATAAATCTTTTTAGGGACATACCTTTGTATTTCTTTTGAGTATGTTGCAAGAAGTGGAATGTCTGAGTAATTTGCTCTTGTTTAACTTTAGCACATAGTACCACGCTGTTTTCCTAAGTGATTGTACCATTTCACATTTCCACCAGCAATGTATGAGAGTCTCAGTTCCTTCTTATCCTCACAAATCCTTTGTAAGTTTAACCATTCTAGAGGGTATATATAGTGGTATTTTATTGCATGTATTTTTTTTGTGTGTGAAGTATTTAAGTTTTTCTCTTATTTTTAATCATATTGCTATTTTTCTTTATATGTTTTGCATCCATTTTACTAAATATGCATTTTGCAAACATTTTCTCCAATTCTATATCTTGACTTTTAATTTCGTTGGCAATGTATTTGCTCAGCAAATAGTTTTCTTACTACCTGTGAACAACAATAGCTTTACTTCTTCCTTTTCAATGTGCCTACATTTTTCTAAGGATATGTATATATGAAGACATGTATGCATGCATTTTTGCCTCACTGTACTGGCTTGAATTTTCAGTACAACGTTAAATGAAATGTGAGAACACATGCCTATATTTTTTCCCAGTTGTAGTGGGTAGGCATTAGTTTTTCATTACTAAGTATGATTTTACCTGTTATTTTGAAACAGATGCCTCCCCCCACCACACTTTTTAAGTTAGGGCAATACAATTCTCTATTTTTAGCTAGCTGTTAATCTTTTATTTTGAACTGGTATTTCATTTGTCAAATACTTTGCATCATTAATTGTGATAAAAAATCAATTGAGATAATCTTGCGTGTTTTTTCCCTTCTCACTTTTATATAATGTAAAGTTATATATAATCTTTATAAATAAACTTTTGGAGGTGACTCCCTATACCCTACATACTCTGAAGTCTTTTTTCTCTAGTTACATGGTAGGATATTCCTAGCATTTTGTGAGCTCTAGGAATTATTTGACTTCATGGTTTCTGATTATTCTTCCTTCATCTGAGGTAGCTTTATCTCATATATGCAGAGATTACTATTTGAACAAGGAATTGCTCTTTAGAGCTTTATCTCTATACAGCTCCTCCTTTGTCAGTATCCCATCCAATAAATGCTGGCTGCTGTGGCCTTTCCAAATCCCAATGTCTTTCTCCTTATCTCTGTGACACCACTGGACTCTATATGGGCTTTTCCTGTCCATTGTTCATAGTCAGATATCCTTTACTATAACAAAATACTTGGAAAAATAAACATATAAAGAATAGAGGTTTATTTTAGCTCAGTTTTGGAGGTTTCAGTCCACAACAAATGTTGCTTTGGGCCTGTGGCAGCATAACAAGATGGGAATGCATGGCATGGTAAAACCACACACCTTGTGACCAGGAAAACAAATGAAAAAGATGAATAGATGGGAGTTTCACAAACTCCTTCAAGAGTGCACTCTTATTAGTTAAAACTTACCACTAGACCCTACTTCTTAATTAAGTATATAACTTAAGTACTACTTAAGTTACTTAAGTAATAGTACTTTTAAATTATTAAGTAGTAGTACTTTTAAATTATTAAGTACTACTACTTACTACTTACACTCCCATTACTTACCAATAAGTACCAAGATGGGGATTAAGACTTCAACACATGGACCTTGGAGGGGTATTTAAGATCCAAACTAGAGCACATAGTCACAAGTCTCCACTCATTGATTCCCATTCTCTGGACAATCAAAGATCTGAATTGCCTCTGTATAATGTTTGAAAACTGTAATTTCATATATTTTAGCAATATCATCTTTATTTAAGGTAGAATAATAAAACTGATTCCTGACACTCTAATATGGCCAGAAACTACATCATATCCTGAGTTTTTTTATTTTGTTTTACATAAAAGTTAAATTGGATTATTTCCTAATCTGTTGTTTTTAGAGTCTTCTTTATTCATGTCATCGTTTCTTTCTTTGAATTTTCCTAGAAAAAGACATTTTAAGAAAGGATTTATTTGACCATTGAGGGCTTGATTCTACTGCTTGTTGATTCTCTGGTTCTTCTTCATGGTGTTTGATTTTTTCATATTTTGTGATTTTGAGTATGAGTTCACATCTTTTAGAAGCTTACCTGGTATTTCTTTAAGGCGTTGGTTTAAGATTGGTATCCTTCAGAAAGGACATCAGGTTGCTGAAGTTGCTTCTTTTCAGAATCTATAGTTATTAATTAACCAGAACCACTGTAAAACACATTCATGGTTGAAAATATTTCACAAATTCCAGATATCATAGACTTAGTTTGCAAAAATCCTTGAGAATTTATTAGTATTTACAAATTCTTAGGAAAGTTTTTTCCCCCTTCACTAGCACTGAGCTACAAGATTTTAAAAAAAAAATCATTTTATCTCTAGCAGCAGAGGCGCGAGTGTGGCTGGATGGTGGAGGGGTGGAGTGAGGGTGGCAGAACAGGAGGTCGTAAGGGGTAGAGTTCACATTTTATACTACCCAAGAGTATGTCACCATATCCTCTCCAGTTTAGTTGGAAAATCATCTGTTAGACTTTCCATGTTGACTTGGATCTAGGGTTTATCTCATACTTCCTATGACTTGTGAAACCTTGAACGCTGGCACTCAAGTTTATCTGAGTTGGCAAATATCTTTATGGTGAAAACAACATAATTGATCATTTTTATGCTATTTTTTTTATATCCAGCCTTATCTTTTTATAACACATTCACAAATTTAATTAAGGCTATGTACATTGGATCCTGCATTTTTAGTTGTTTTCAGGACCATTTTAGGGTGTCTAGGCTGCTATACTGCTAGAAAAGAGTTCTCAACTACTTTGTGGATTTTTGTTGTTGTTGTTATTGTTAAATTTTATGGTATAATGTATATTCTCTTCCATTTCATTCACTATTATGACCGCACTCTTTATCATTATTGTTTTAACTTTCATTTTAAATGTGTTGCCAAAGGAAAGGAAGGCAAATATATGTGCTAAATTTCATTAAGATACAAATTATAAGAAGTTATATTTCAATCATTTTAAAGTGTTAGTTTTCAAAATAGAAGACATTAGTGTTAGTTTTCAAAATTCCATAACATTCCTAATTTTTCATTATTTTGAAAGACTATGGAGTGGTGAAAATGGGTTTTATATTGAACTAGATGTATAAAAGCTTAAATAATCACAGTTAATATTAAGCTTATAAGATTAGACATTTTTATAAATTTTTTACTTAATTTGTTTTTTTAATAGTGTCAGATAGAAATATTCATAGTTATTAAATTACTTAATTAAAGAATTAGAATATTTTCCTTTGAAATGTATTTATGGAATAAGAATGTTCTTCTAATTTTGGGTATTATGGATATTTCAATATTATTTGAGACTAATTACAAAAATGTAGATTTTAAAAATGCATCAAGTCAAAATATCTGGATATAATACAAATGTTTTTATTTTGTAGTTTTTTATTTAATCACTGATGTTGCAGAGCTTTCTGGGCCCCAGTCAGAAGTCAAATATTAACATTTCACGAAGAACGAGAAATTTGGATTGTATTTATTATATACCACATAGTAAAATAAATATACACTAGATAAGAATATTTCTCTGTGGTTTGGCCCATACAGATGCATTCCCTGGCCAGTTGACAGCTACTCTCTTGGGAACTGTGAACATTAAAAAAAAAAAAAATCAGAGCCCCCCCACCACCACTATTTTGGCACTATCTACTCTAGAATAAGCTTGGCTATAGTGTAGCTATAGCAGCTGCCAGTGTTGGTAGCTTTCTTGGAGATAAGAGGAGAAACTAGATGGAATTTCTTTGGATAGACATAAATCTGAGTTTGGCAAACATTTTCTCAGAGACTATGGTTTACAAGACTCAGACCTGTGCCAGTTTCACAGGGAACTTATCTGTGTGAGTTCCATGGATCCTCATAGATAAACTTATATCAGTAATCAAGTAGACATGCACTGTGTTAGAAAAGCAAGGAAGAAAAAAGTTCTCTCCAAAGAATGCCTTTATTCAGTTAGTACAAAAACAACCCTGGAGTGACTCAAGTCTGAACTTCAGCAGAATTGACCCTTACTATTGAAATTGGGAGGTATTTTGAGGTATGGAAAAACCTTGGAAATCCACCACTGGCTAATCTGTGGGGATCTGCTATCATGTGTTCCAATTGTTGGTTGCCTTACTGATTGTGATAAATTGCAACAGAAAAGTTTTTTAAATTAGCTAATAACAATTTAGACCTATTAATAGAAATAAATATTCCGGTTCATTCTATGTTATTGTTATTGTTTTTCAAATCAACACATAGCTAAGATTTTCATGGTGTAGGATTGATAATTCTGCCAAAACCTAAAAGTTCTTTCTTTGATGTTGTTAAATCAATATGGAGTCTTGCCAAGGGTTTATTGTATATGCCTAGGAAACACTATGTGTATTTGATGAATCATGAAGAGCAATCTATAACGTGCTCTATTTCATTATTACATTTGACTTTTAGAGTCACTTTGAGGCTATTACTTTTTTAGTTTTGTAATAAGGAATTGAGGTCAACTACATGAAAATGTGATTCCTGTTGTCTTACCATACTAAAATAGTGACCACTTTGTAAAATAATAATTTTCTCACTTTTAATACATATTTACATTAGCTGACTCCATTTCCTGCTCTATTAATGGATGGTTGTTGGCATTATCTCCTCATGAAATTATACCCTTAAGTACAACCAATTTAAGATATGGATCAAAGAAGGTAGAATCTTACTGCCACAAAAATTTAATTAGCATTAAAGAGTAAGTACTTTGATTATACTTTAGACCCATGTTCAAAATAATGTCTTCATACTTAGACATCACATAGTGCTACAATATACACTGAAATTAATACAATATAATCTTACTAACAGATTCAAGTTTAAGAATGAGTACACGTTTCTTTGCAAGCAGGCTTAAGGTTATGCTTATAATATAACCCTTACTTATTTTTATTACTAAATACCTTCTAAAAGTGGTAGAGAGAAACATTGAGTTAAACATAAAAGAAAATGACTTGTGTTTGATCTTGAATGTGCCAATGGGAACATTTTGTCCTAAAATTCTCTCAGGGAGTTCTAAATGTTAGCATTTATCATATTTAATTTAACTTTAATTTTTGTACATGTATCATCAGAGTGTAAGCTTCATAAAGGCAAGCATTATATTTATCTAGTTCTTATAGTATCCATAGTATTTATCATAGTGTCTGTCTCAGAATAATCTCTCATTGGATGGAAAATTGAACGAGCAAATTACTTTTTGGTGTGACAGAAATTTTAGCATTTTTGGCTGTAATGTTTAAACTCATAATACCCAAAGTCACAAAGATGGCTAAAACATGCAAGACAACATACATTCATATGTTTTCTTTTAAGCTTGCAGCTACTTACACCTTCACCTGTTAAGTTTGTTTTTGTTTTGAGGTGGTGAAGGTGCTTACTCAATCTTATTTTTGTGGTTGTGCTAGGTTGATCCTCATGGCTATAGGCGAAGGCATCTCTAAACATTGACAGACTCCTCCTGCAAACCAGCTCCAAAGGCTTCTCTACCAAGAGGTGAAGTGAGTCACAGTAAGAACCCCACTTCTCTACCAATTTCTGGACAAGTTAGGTTTTGTCACCATGAACAAACTACCTGATAAGGACAATTTAGAGGAGAAAAAGTATATTTTGGCTCATGTTTCAGAGGTTCAGTCCATGCATAGTCAATTCCATTGCCCTGGGTCCCACACTTTCTTTATTTAAAATAGGCATTTTGTGTATGTACTTTTTAACTTTATGATAATAAAGATTATGTAAACTTAATCTTGAGTAATGTTCCTCATTATAAAATGATTCAGATGATATCTTCCTTTTATATTTCCTTTAATTTTTTCTTTGAATAGAAAAATATAAATTTTTTAAAAAGTAGCTTTTATTAATTATCATATATAGAAATATAGATTCATTTTTGAGCAATTTTTCATATTCCTATTGGTTATATGTGTGTCTTTGTTTGAGAAATATCTATTTAGGTCTCTTGCCTGTATGACTTTATTATATGAAAGATCAGGGATTCAACTTGATCATCACTTATGATCACCACATGTTTGCTGGAACTCAAGACTTAAAAATGACGTTTGGAGGAAGAAAAAAAAAAAAAGGGGAGAAGTGCAAAGGAACCTCTGACATCTGAATAACGTTTTTCAGAAGTCTCATCCAACTGTTTTTTACATATTTCTGATAAATTTTCTACCTTATATTGGCAATCTTTTGAGCAAAAAAGGCTTGGAAGTGTATTTTTAGTCAGGTGCATTACCTCATCCTTTCCTTTTTTTTTATAGAGTGTCCTGGGAGTGAAGATTTGCTGCCACATATGTGTTACATTTCAGTGACATCTCAGATTTCTCTTTGGAATTAATCACCTTTGTATATAAGGCAAATTTCAACTTCCAGCATTAATGCGCCAACAATTAGACGACATTATCCTGGAGGGTATGGATAGAACGGTATCAGCAACTCCTGTATAAGACAGACTCTAGACATTCAACACTGATCAAGACAAACATTAAGGTCCAGGTATGTGATAACTAAATTTTTCTGTCTTATCAATTTTAGCCCTCTTTACACCAAAGCTGGAATATTAGTTTGCTAGAGATGCATAGCAAAGTACCATGGAGTAGGTGGCAAAAACAGCAGAAATTTATTGTCTCGCAGTTCTGGAGGCTAAAAGCCTAAGATCAAGATGTTGGCAGGTCTGGTTCCTTCTGAGGGCTGTGAAAAGGAATCTGTTCCATGCCTCTCCCCCAGCTTCTAGTGGTTGCAGGAAATCTTTTGTATTTCTTGGCTTGGAGATGTCTCACCTTGATCACAGCTTTCATGGTATTCTGGTTTCATCTGCACCAGGTTTGTGTCATGTTGTGTTAGGGTCCACCCTAATGATCTCGTCTTGACTACATGGCAAAGACCCGACTTCCAAGGGATGTCACATTCTGAGGTAATGGGGGTTAGTTAGTTAGAATTTATCCTTTGTGAGACATAATTCAATAGTTGGTATGCAAATTGCATCATTAGAAAATGAATCTGGAGAATACTTTCCCTGCCCTTACCGCATGCACATTGCAACCACCTTTCTTCCCTTCTTCCAGTGTGGGGATTCTTAAATTGTGGAGGTATTTAAGTATCTTTAAGGGACTATTTAATAACATACATTTGAAATATTTCTTTCAGTGTATTATCATGAAAATATATGGCTGTAAATCACAGTTGGACTGCCCTCAAACCTGAACAAATAGATTTATTTTTTGTTATAACTGTTTGGTTAACCACTTTTCACCATGACAGCTTACTCTTCTTCAAAAAGCACTATTTTGAGGGGAATAACAATTGTTTTTCATTCTTAAGCACATTAAATACAATATTCCCTGTCAATATTATTTCGATAGTATACATTCAGAAAAAGACAGACACATTTATTTAACACACAATAATTTCAATCAAATATATCACATGGAACAAATTGAATTTGAAAACCACTTTTTGCATTGTTAGTCTGCCAGGCAGGAAGAATGAAGAGGCAGCACCTTTTGAGTCTTCAAGCCATTTTGCCCATGTGTTTTGAACTGCTTTCAGGTCTAGCTTTTATTTTGTTCTAGTGTCAGAGAAAGGCAATTCTTATCCAGTGGGTTAAATGTGTCCAACAGAAAGATAAGTTTGAAGTACTAACTTCTAGTCACTGTATGTCATCAAGTTATGATGCTGTCATAATGAAGGCTCTGTCCCCATAATGATTTGTGTTCTTATGGTAGGAGGAAAATTTGAACCCAGAGACATAGAAATGGAAAGCCATGTGAATACAGAGAAAAAACTGGATCGGTACATCTGTAAGTCAAGGAACAGCAAGGATTTCCAGCAATCACCAGAAACTAAGAGAGGCACGGAGTGGGGATCTTTTGTCATGTCAGAGCTTCTGGTTTGCGGACATCTTGAATTTGTACTTTGGCCTTCAGACCTAAGAAAGAATAAATGTCTCTTGTTTTAAGATATCTAGTTTATGATAATTTGTATATCAACCCTAAGAAACCAAACATCCAGCATTTCTTCTCTGGATGTCAAAAACCTGTCTGAAGATAAACACCAACCACCCCCCAATCCAATCTTCATGTTCCTGGATGATCCTGAGAAACTTCATTGCATTTACTTTGAACTGCATTTTACTTTTACATTGTTTGTTGTATATACAGATATGTTTTACTTATTCAGTCGATGTATTTTCCAATTTATGAAAATCAAGTTTTGGACTGAGATAATATGAATGAAAATTTCCCTTTGAAATTAATGGATGTTTCAAAAATTGGGGGAGTTTTTTACTTCATGGTAAGGCTTCTGGAACAAAATTAAAATCACTAAATGACACTTCTTTATTCTGATGGCTACAGCATGAGTAACAAAAAAAGTGTTTACAGAAATAATAAGGTGGGTATATTATTTCCATCAGAAAATAGTATTGCATTATTGGAAACATTTCTAGTTATTCATATAATTAAAAGAACATATATTGAGAGAGAGGATATATGTCAGTTTGGCAGGGAAAAATAGAAAAGCAGAGCAAAAAATTGAGGAAGAAGGCAGTTATCAAAAAGCAGCTCTTGGGAGGAGCAAAATGAGAAGAACTAAAAAAAGTGGATTTTTTACTATCATTCTTTTTTTTTTTTTTTTTTTGAAGTTTGATTTTTTTTTTTATTGGTCGTTCATAACATTACATAGTTCTTAATACATCATATTACACGGTTTGATTCAAGTGGATTATGAACTCCCGCTTTTACCCCGTATACACATTGCTGTATCACATCAGTTACCCTTCCATTGATTGACATATTGCCTTTCTAGTGTCTGATGTATTCTGCTGTCTGTCCTATTGTCTACTATCCCCCCTCCCCTCCCCTCCCCTCCCCTCCCCTTTTCTCTCTCTACCCCTTCTACTGTAAATCATGTCTTCCATTTGTATTCTCTTGACTTACCCCTCCTTACCTCTTATATGACATTTTGTATAACCCTGAGGATCGCCTTCCATTTCCATGCAATTTCCCTTCTCACTCCCTTTCCCTCCCACCTCTCATCCCTGTTTACTGTAAATATTCTTCTCAAGCTCTTCGTCCCTACCCTGTCCTTGTTTACACCCCTTATATCAAAGGAGTCATTTGGTATTTGTTTTTTAAAGATTGACTAGCTTCACTTAGCATAATCTGCTCTAATGCCATCCATTTCCCTCCAAATTCTATAATTTTGTCATTTTTTAATGCAGAGTAATACTCCATAGTGTATAAATGCCACATTTTTTTTATCCATTCATCTATTGAAGGGCATCTAGGCTGGTTCCACAGTCTTGCTATCGTGAATTGAGCTGCTATGAACATCGATGTAGCAGTGTCCCTGTAGCATGCTCTTGTTAGGGCTTTAGGGAATAGACCGAGAAGGGGAATAGCTGGGTCAAATGGTGGTTCCATTCCCAGCTTTCCGAGAAATCTCCATACTGCTTTCCAAATTGGCTGCACCAATTTGCAGTCCCACCAGCAATGAACAAGAGTGCCCTTTTCCCCGCATCCTCTCCAGCACTTATTGTTGTTTGACTTCCTAATGGCTGCCAGTCTTACTGGAGTGAGATGGTATCTTAGGGTAGTTTTGATTTGCATTTCTCTGACTGCTAGCGATGGTGAGCATTGTTTCATGTACTTGTTGATTGATTGTATGTCCTCCTCTGAGAAGTGTCTGTTCAGGTCCTTGGCCCATTTATTGATTGGGTTATTTGTTATCTTATTGTCTAATTTTTTGAGTTCTTTGTATATTCTGGTGATTAGGGCTCTATCTGAAGTGTGTGGAGTAAAGATTTGTTCCCAGGATGTAGGCTCCCTATTTATCTCTCTTATTGTTTCTTTTGCTGAGAAAAAACTTTTTAGTTTGAGTAAGTCCCATTTGTTGATTCTATTTGTTAACTCTAGCGCTATGGGTGTCCTATTGAGGAATTTGGAGCCCGATCCCACAGCGTGTAGATCATAACCAACTTTTTCTTCTATCAGATGCCGTGTCTCTGATTTAATATCAAGCTCCTTGATCCATTTTGAGTTAACTTTTGTGCACGGCGAGAGATAGGGATTCAGATTCATTTTGGTGCAAATGGATTTCCAGTTTTCCCAGCACCATTTGTTGAAGATGCTATCCTTCCTCCATTGCATGCTTTTAGCCCCTTTATCAAATATAAGATAGTTGTAGTTTTGTGGATTGGTTACTGTGTCCTCTATTCTGTACCATTGGTCCACCCGCCTGTTTTGGTACCAGTACCATGCTGTTTTTGTTACTATTGCTCTGTAGTATAGTTTGAAGTCTGGTATCGCTATACCGCCTGATTCACACTTCCTGCTTAGTATTGTTTTTGCTATTCTGGGTCTTTTATTATTCCATATGAATTTCATGATTCTTTTATCTATTTCTACAAGATATGCTGTTGGGATTTTGATTGGCATTGCATTGAACTTATAGAGAACTTTTGGTAATATCGCCATTTTGATGATGTTAGTTCTGCCTATCCATGAGCAGGGTATGTTTTTCCATCTTCTAAGGTCTTCTTCTATGTCTTTCTTTAGGGTTCTGTAATTTTCATTGTATAAATCTTTCACCTCTTTTGTTAGGTTGATTCCCAAGTATTTTATTTTTTGGGGGGATATTGTGAATGGAGTAGTTGTCCTCATTTCCGTTTCAGAGGATTTGTCGCTCATATACAGGAATGCCTTTGATTTATGCGTGTTGATCTTATATCCTGCCACTTTGCTGAATTCATTTGTTAGCTCTAATAGCTTCTTTGTAGACCCTTTTGGGTCTGCTAGGTATAGAATCATATCATCTGCAAATAGTGATAATTTAAGTTCTTCTTTTCCTATTTTTATGCCTTTAATTTCTTTTGACTGTCTAATTGCTCTGGCCAGTGTTTTGAGGACTATGTTGAACAGAAGTGGTGAGAGAGGGCATCCCTGTCTTGTACCAGATCTTAGAGGGAATGCCTTCAATTTTTCTCCATTCAGAATGATGCTGGCCTGTGGCTTATCATAGATTGCTTTTACAATGTTGAGGTATGATCCTGTTATCCCTAATTTTTCTAGCGTTTTGAACATAAAGGGATGCTGTACTTTGTCGAATGCTTTTTCTGCATCTATTGAGATGATCATATGGTTCTTATTTTTAAGTCTATTGATGTGGTGAATAACATTTATTGATTTCCGTATATTAAACCAGCCTTGCATCCCAGGGATGAATCCTACTTGATCATGATGTATAATTTTTTTGATATGTATTTGAATCCGATTCGCCAGAATTTTATTGAGGATTTTTGCGTCAAGGTTCATTAGAGATATTGGTCTGTAGTTTTCCTTCTTTGATGTGTCTTTGTCTGGTTTCGGAATCAGGGTGATGTTGGCCTCGTAGAATGAATTTGGAAGTTCTCCCTCTTTTTCTATTTCCTGAAATAGCTTGAAAAGTATTGGTGTTAGTTCCTCTTTAAAGGTTTTGTAAAACTCTGCTGTATACCCATCCGGTCCTGGGCTTTTCTTAGTTGGTAGTCTTTTGATGGTTTCTTCTATTTCCTCTATTGTTATTGGTCTGTTTAGGTTGTCTATATCCTCCTGGCTCAATCTGGGCAGATCATAGGACTCAAGGAATTTATCTATGCCTTCACTATCTTCTATTTTATTGGAGTATAAGGATTCAAAGTAATTTCTGATTATCTTCTGTATTTCTGAAGTGTCTGTTGTGATATTGCCTTTTTCATCCCGTATGCTAGTAATTTGGGTTCTCTCTCTTCTTCTCTTCGTTAGCATGGCTAAGGGTCTGTCAATTTTATTTATTTTTTCAAAGAACCAGCTTTTAGTTTTGTCAATTTTTTCAATTGTTTCTTTTGTTTCAATTTCATTAATTTCAGCTCTGATTTTAATTATTTCTTGCCTTCTACTTCTTTTGCTGTTGTTTTGCTCTTCTTTTTCTAGGATTTTGAGATGAAGTATGAGATCATTTATTTGTTGGTTTTTTCTTTTTTTGAGGAATGAACTCCAAGCAATGAATTTTCCTCTTAGAACTGCTTTCAATGTGTCCCATAGATTCCGATATGTTGTGTCTGTGTTTTCATTTAACTCTAGGAATTTTTTAATTTCCTCCTTGATGTCTTCTAAAACCCATTGATCACTCAGCAACCTATTGTTCATTCTCCAGGTGATGCTTGCTTTTTCCTTTCTTCTTTTATCATTGATTTTCAGTTTCATTCCATTATGATCAGATAAGATGCATGGTATTATCTCTACCCCTTTGTATTGTCTAAGAGTTGCCCTGTGACATAGTATATGGTCTATTTTTGAGAAGGTTCCATGTGCTGCTGAGAAAAAAGTGTAGCTACTTGATGTTGGGTGGTATAGTCTATATATGTCAATTAAGTCTAGGTTGTTAATTGTGTTATTGAGTTCTATAGTTTCCTTATTTAACTTTTGTTTGGAAGATCTGTCCAGTGGTGAGAGAGGTGTGTTGAAGTCTCCCATGATTATTGTATGTTGGTCTATTAGACTCTTGAACTTGAGAAGAGTTTGCTTGATGAATACAGCTGCACCATTATTTGGGGCATATATATTTATGATTGTTATGTCTTGTTGGTGTATGGTTCCCTTGAGCAGTATGAAGTGTCCTTCTATATCCCTTTTGATTAGCTTTGGCTTGAAATCTATTTTATTAGATATGAGTATGGACACTCCTGCTTGTTTCCGCGGTCCATATGAGTGATATGATTTTTCCCAACCTTTCACCTTCAGTCTATGTATATCTTTTCCTATCAAATGCATCTCCTGTAGACAGCATATTGTTGGGTCTTGTTTTTTGATCCATTCTACTAGCCTGTGTCTCTTAATTGGTGAGTTTAAGCCATTAACATTTAGGGTTATTATTGAGATATGGTTTGTTCTTCTATCCATATTTGTTTATTGATGTTACTAAACCTGATTTGTTATCCTCTTTGACTACTTTCCCCCCTTTACTGTCCTACTTCCCATTGTTGGTTTTCAATGTTGTTTTCCATTTCCTCTTCCTGTAATGTTTTGCCAAGGATTTTTTGAAGAGATGGTTTTCTAGCTGCGAATTCTTTTAACTTTTGTTTATTGTGGAAGGTTTTAATTTCATCTTCTAACCTGAAGCTTAATTTCGCCGGATACACGATTCTTGGTTGGAGCCCATTGTCTTTCAGTGTTTGAAATATGTTATTCCAGGATCTTCTAGCTTTCAGAGTCTGTGTTGAGAGATCAGCTGTTATCCTGATTGGTTTACCCCTAAATGTAATCTGCTTTCTTTCTCTTGCAGCTTTTAAAATTCTCTCCTTATTCTGTATGTTGGACATCTTCATTATAATGTGTCTAGGTGTGGATCTCTTATGATTTTGCACATTCGGCGTCCTGTAGGCTTCTAGGATTTGGGATTCTGTCTCAATCTTCAATTCTGGGAAGTTTTCTCGTATTATTTCACTGAATAGACTGTTTATTCCTTTGGAATGGAGCTCTGTGCCTTCCTGTATCCCAATGACTCTTAAATTTGGTCTTTTGATATTGTCCCATAATTCTTGGATGTTCTGCTCATGGTTTCTTAGCAGACTTGCTGAGCTGTCTATGTTCTTTTCCAGTTGAAATACTTTGTCTTCATTGTCTGATGTTCTCTCTTCTAAGTGATCTACTCTGCTGGTAGTATTCTCAATTGAGTTTTTAAGTTGGTTTATTGTTTCCTGCATTTCTAGAATTTCAATTTGTTTGTTTTTTATTACCTCTATCTCCCTGTGAAATTGATCTTTTACTTCCTGGATTTGTTTGTCAATGTGATCTTTCATTGTCTGATTTTGCTGTCTCATGTCTTCCTTGAGACTCCAGATCATCTGAAGCATATATATCCTGAACTCTTTATCTGATATTCCATCTGTTGCAGCTATTACCTCTTCTAAAGTTGAGTTGACCTGCATTGCTTGTGGTCCTTTCTTTCCTTGTCTTTTCATACTGCTCGCGTTTCTTTCTGCTTGGTGCAACTGTTGTGTTTTGAAATTTACCCCCTATTTATTTATGTTGCTCTTGTATACTTGAAAAGTCTCCCTTGCAGGTGCGGGCGGCGGCTGTGCCCCTACTCCAATTGGGGTGACGTGTCTACCACGCTGGCGGCTCTCTGGGCCTGTTCCGGGAGTGGAAGGCGGCTCTGCTCTGTCCCTATTCCAATTGGGGTGTCGTGACTACAATGCTGGCAGATCGCTGGGCCTGTTCCGGGCGTGGGCGGTGGGCTTGGCTGGCGGGATTCCACCTAATGGCAGTCCCTAACCTCCCTGCTTGCTAATTAATGGCTTCTCTGAGGCGCCACGCCTTCTGTAGCTGCGGGGCAGGCCGCGCGAATCAGTTGGCCTGGATCTCCGGGGTCCTGCTGCTGGCTGTTTTGATGTTGCAAGCTGTTGGAGAGTGGTGGTGTATTCTTCAGCTTTCCCGGATGGTGGCCACTGACTGCCTGGATGGAGTGTCCGCTGTTTTGATGTTGCACTCTGAAGGAGAGTGGCGGTGTATCCTTCAGCTTTCCCGGATGGTGGCCGCTGACTGCCTCGGTGGAGTGTCCGCTGTGGGGGATGGGACTGTACCGCTTCCTTCCCCTTCTGAGATCCCGTGCTCGGCCCAAGGGTCCGTGTGGGCTTGGCTGATGGGATTCCACCTAATGGCCTTCCCTAACCTCCCTGCTTGCCAATTAATGGCTTCACTGAGGCGCCACGCCTTCTGTAGCTGCAGGGCAGGCCACGCGAATCAGTTGGCCTGGATCTCCGGGGCCCTGCTGCAGGCTGCTGGGATCCCTGGCACTCTATCACTTTGATTTTTTCTGCTTGCCCCTCCCCCAGCGCTGGCTAGCCAGGTTTCCTTTTGGCTGCTACTGGGAGGAGGGGTTGGAGGTCAGGTGTCTCTGGTTTCCCCCTAGCCTGTATGGAGGCTCAGCTTGATACTCCCTCTCCCGGCAAGCCTAGGAGAGATTTTATGCGAATTCCCGCTGTCTGGGGGGTGAGCTGAATGACACTGACCTGTTTTGATGTCGCACTCTGAAGGAGAGTGGCGGTGTATCCTTCAGCTTTCCCGGATGGTGGCCGCTGACTGCCTCGGCGGAGTGGCCGCTGACTGCCTCGGCGGAGTGTCCGCTGTGGGGGATGGGACTGTACCGCTTCCTTCCCCTTCTGAGAACCCGTGCTCGGCCCAAGGGTCCGTGTGGGCTTGGCTGGTGGGATTCCACCTAATGGCCTTCCCTAACCTCCCTGCTTGCCAATTAATGGCTTCACTGAGGCGCCATGCCTTCTGTAGCCGCAGGGCAGGCCACGCGAATCAGTTGGCCTGGATCTCCGGGCCCTGCTGCAGGCTCTTTACTATCATTCTTGTTTTCTGAAATTTTAAATGATCAGTCATCAGCTCTGTTGATCATATTGTGTGCAATTTATCAGATGGATTTTTAGATGCTCATGTTCAACTGATAATTTATTATTTATAATACAACTACCAATCTCCTCACCTCCTTCACACGTTTGCTCAAATATTCACTTGTCAGAGAACATACTGACCACCCAATTTCTGCAACCTGCCACCTGTCAGCCTTCTCCCACAAGCTCTGTTGCCTTGCTCTACAGTTTATCTTTCCATTTCACTTATCACCTTGTAGCAAGCTTTATAATTCACTTCTTGCTTGTCTTTGTTTCTTTCTGCTCCCTATCATCTCAGAATGTAAGCTCTTTGAAGTCAGGAATCTTAGGTCACTGATGAATCCCATGAATCTCAGGCAGTATCTGCTGTATTATAAGTGCCTAAATCATTTTTTTCCAACAAACTGAGTTAATGAATTTTCCTTATAATTCATAATCTGTTGTAATATTTTAAGAACTTTTAAAAAATTCTTCACCCTCTTTGTTATATATTTCTGTGATCATGGCATATTGAGCTAGGAGTTTGGTGGTGTGTATATTCTCATTTTATTGCTTGTCATGGAATTATGTATGTTTAATAGGGATTTACTTTTACTTGACCTGATGTTAGCCTCCTGAAATTTCTCTATGACATAATTTAGCAAGATGCTAAAAAATCCTAACGAAACACAGCTGCTCTATGGTTGTCTCCAACTCCTGGTCTCATCATACTTTTAAAAACTGTCATAGAGTACTGGGAACACAACTGCATTTGAAATTAGTTCAGTAAAACAGTAGTTGCAGATGCTGTGTTAGGGTTTAAAACCAAAATTGTCAGCCAAAGAAAATGGCTTGTAAAAGTCTAGCCATTACTTCAGTGATGTAGAAGTTAAGTCCTCTGGCCACAAGGGAAGTGAGGTTCCTTTCTTGATGACACATAAATGACTAAATTAAAGAGATTTCTTTGTCTGTCTGCTAACCAGTGGTATGGATGTGTAACTGAATGCTGGTATTGCAGTGCAGCTGTAGGTGGATACCCAGGAGGTGATGAAAGACAATCTATGGGAATAGAACTGGAGGAGCTCAGGGGACTGGATCGACCAGGTATAGTCTTGCTGCTCCTTCTTTCTCATTTGTATAACACATTCCCCTTAAAATACATAAAATACAAGGGCAATGTTTTCCAGCTTAATTGATGGCCTAGTCTGGCATAAATGATTCCACATGGTGGTTGACAAATGACTCTTGAGTTCACCTCTTCCTATTCAAAAAATAGATGTAGGAGGGCTTTCTATTTTTCTCGGGGGGGGGGGAGGAATCACTTGGGCCTCGATTTATCTGTCTTAGGTGAAATTCCAAGTATTTCATAAACTCAGAAAACCTCCTGTGCTTAATTTTGGGAAAAGAGGAGCACCACAAATAGAGCTTTCTTACTACATTCTTTCTCATTGAGTTGATGAATGATTGAAAGAAGAACAGCATCTTGGGTTTTTTAGAGGCAAGTCTGCTTAAGGTCAGATTATATCATGACTTGTAGTGTTTCTACAGCAGTATCTCTTTACACCTGTACACAAGAAAAATTACTTTAAATAACAATATCAATTTGGAGTCACTAAAGGGATTTACTAGAAAGACTTTGAATATGGCAGTGGTAATATTTTATTCCAAAGGTCAAAATTTCTCAGCTACAGAAAAGTTCAACACACTCATTTATCATACTATGCTCTTGCTCATGTGAAACAAAATGTACAACTAAGTGTGGATTAAACTACCACACCCACATAATCAGGTCTAAAAACCAAGAACTAAATTCTAAGCCACTGTTGTCAATGCACAGGATTCATTTTTTGATACAATCTTTATATTACAGATGTTTCTGATTGTGTTCTCCAAACTCATGGGAAGAAATAAGCTGAATAACAATTCCAATGCAAATATCTTTCACTTATATAGGATATTTCACCTAAAAGTTATAATGCACGGTATAGTTGGCCAGTTAATAAGTTTTTAAAAAATATAAATCCTGAATAAAATAACTTACCAAGAATCAGACAAACATAATTGAGAGAGAACAAAATTTCATGTATTCTCAATCTGTAGTGGAGGCTAGACTGGGAAGATGGCTTTTGTAACATTCTTGGAAAGTTCTCATTTTAGAATTCACAGGCTATGATCCTCAGATGAGGACAGCTGATACTCACACAAATCACTCAAGCCAAGTGGTGGGATGTACACTGCATTTAAGCCAATTCTATCAGTGAATGGGCTCTAGCCTTTCTGGCCAGGCCTCTCAATGCTGGAGAAGACATCACACATTCTTTGGAAGTTGAATCCAAACCAAAACTCCACTAGATCTTCTGTGCTGCCTCTGGGTGGTCCTGGGTGAGCCAATTTAGTCTGAAGGAGTCCTGGGAAATTTGATATGGCTATGTTCAGTTAAAAGGTTACTACTCCTGGGTGGTCTTTAGCAGTTAATAGGGTTTGGTTCTGGAGTCAATGTAAGATTCAGAGAAGTTCAAGAATCATGCCCTGGACCAGATCCAGTATATTAAGTGTGATGATTACTCCTAAGTATCTCAATATAATAAACTGGAAAGAGTAGGGTACTCCTGGGATGCCTAGGCAGTTCGTGTCAAACACACTTCACCAACAATGTGCTGCCAACCTTGGTAAGCATCTTCCAAGGCCTAACTCAAGCCACCAAGTTGTCAGGATGAGAAATATGTGGATTGTGTCAAGGCGGAAGGTCAGAACTTTCCAGGAGTTGCCTTACAGTTACAAAGATATATATATATATATATATATATATATATATATATATATATATATATACAACTTAATTTTATCTATTTAAGTACTATGACTTTTCTAAGTAATGTCCATCCTTAATAGTACATGCATTATAAGGGGAATTGAGGTGTGGTCAATATAAAAATCATTACATTTTAACACAGAAAAGAGTATAGTGGAAACAACCTATGTTTTGGAGACAGCCAATACCCAGTTCATTGTTTACTGATAGGGAGACTGACAGAGAGATATGGTGCATTGTCCCAAGTGGTAGCACATGCAGAAAATATTTTAACAAGTGTTCAGAATTTGTATGTGCCAATCAGTTGAGATAAGCGATTACTTTTAGAGAGTTATTGGCATAGTGTTGTTTTTCTCCATGCCATGGGAATATTTCGTTAGGATTGATAATGAGTTAGCTTACTTTGTGTTCCCCAGTGAGTGTTCTAGGTTTTTCTGACCTTCAAGGAGCTAAAAGAGAGCTGGACAAGTAGACTGAGTACACAGCAGAGAGCCCTGGAAGAAGACAATCAATTCACTTGATCATTTGGTTAATTCACTAAGAATTTGACCACCCTTCAGTCACTCCTCTCATGGTCCAAGAGCTCAAACCACCAAGCCTTTTACCACTCAGGATCCTGATCATGAAAAGTGATTCCAAGGCTGCATCTCAGCTCCATTTTGCAGCAGAAAGGATAATACCACTCCTCAGGGGCTAGAAGGCAAAGAGGACACAAAACAGAGAATTCAGAACAGGTTCCTCCTCCAATAGAGCTTCTGTAGGATCAGGATCTGCTTAAATAACAAGCTAAGAAGAAGAGTGAAGGGCAGTGGTGCATGCCTATAATTACAGCTATTTGGGAGGCTAAGGCAAGAAGATTGCAAGTTTGGGGTCAGCTTGGGCAATTTAGACTCAATCTAAAATAAAAAATAGATAAGGCTGGGTATATAACTCAGTGTTAAAGTGTCTCTGGGTTTAAACCCCTATACTCCATTAAAAGAAAAAAAAAACATTTTAGAAAATTCACATGGAACATCTTTGTGCAGATAGATACTTTTCTCCTGTTGAATTCCAAATATTTTAAATGTAAAAATCTGCAAATAAATCGAGGAGGAGCATAATTATTATCAGGATAGATCTTAAAGAATAAAGCTTAGATAACAATAAAACAGAAAACAAAGTTAAGTTGGGAGGGAAAGCAGAGAAAACAGTGAAGGAATAGAATGTCTTCGTAGGAAAACTAGATGCCACATTGTTTTTATATCCTAGCAGACAATATATGTTGGGCCTTCCCATAATTCCAGACCTCATATCTCTATATTTGCAATCTGAACTTGAATGTGTAACAATTATTTCACGATTAGTAGGTCCAACCCTGAACTTCTGATCTTTCTCAACTCAAAGCTTCTTTCAGAGCCTTTCACATCTTTTTTTTTTTTTTTTTAAAGGAGACACAATTTTCCTCACAATAGGGTTGCCCCCAGAATATAGGTGTTATGGTTTGGATCTGTAATGTCTCCCAAATGTTGATTTTTTAAAAATTTTGATTTGTTATGAATAAACCAATCCTTCAATCTGCTAAAATAAGAAATCTTTGACTCATCTCTTTCACTCAAATTCCATATCTGATTATCAATCAGTTTTGTTAGTTGCATCTATGTTGAAAGTTATGATATCTAACACATCCACTGATGGCATCCTGACCTATAGCAATATCATGTCTTATTTGGAGCATTCATACAGCCGGCAAATCCCTGCTTTCATTCTTTTTCCCTTCTAACAGAGAAATCATGTTTAAAAAGTTTAGATCATGTCACTCCACTGCATAAACCCTTCAATGGAACTCCCTTTCACAGTATAGCCCAAAATTTAGGCTATGACCCACAGGACCTTAAATGATCTGTCCTTGTTGTCTATCCACATATCCCCACTTTTACTCATAACCTGTGACCACAAGGTTACAACTAAACTCTTTGCTTTAACCATGTTAGTCTCCTCTTTTATTAAATGTGTCAGATATCCTCCCCCCTTTTCTTGGAACTTTCTTATCCAAGAATTTATGAATGCTTTATTCCCTTCTTCTTTTAATCTATTTAAAATTTCAAATCTCCTTTGCTTTATGTGTCTCCAAAGCAATCATCTGTATTGTATTAAAGACTATATATATATATATATATATATATATATATATATACAATGTTATATAATAAGATATAAATATATACAATGTTATATAAGATATAATATATGTTACATAAGATATAATAATGTTATATAATAAGATATAAATATATACATCATATAATAAGATATAATATATATATATACAATGTTATATAATGTATTATCATATATATAGATAGATAGATAAATATAGATATTACTTATATAGTTTGCTTGCTCCTTGTATCTTGCTCCCAAAACTACTCCCCAAAGTTAAACTTCATTGCTGCAGGAATTATTGGTCTGTTTTGTTCGCTGTTGTATCCTCAGGAACAGCAAAAGAACCAGTATTGAGTGTTGGTTGAAATTTCCTGATTACGGCAGAAGCAGTCAATGCCTGATGGATCATTTCCGTAGTCATCTGGGCCTGTACTACTGTAGGCCCACTTGGAGCCTGTTTCACACTTTCCCCCCCACAGTTTTTAGCACTAAGTGGATAAATTAATCCCTTTTATGCATATAATTACTGGAGTAAGTTTTGTTTTCTGAGACAGAACTACTGTTAAAATTCAGAGCAAGGAATCATATGAAAATATCTGTGCTGTATGTACCATAAAGGCAAGGGGTACGGATTTGCTTCTTCTTTGCCTTAGATATAAAGAGAACACTGAGAGCCTTATGCTATTTCATTTCCAATTAGGGGAGATTCAGTACACAGATATCTTACACCAACTTGTTAAATATAAAGGTCACAAATGACTGATTTTACAGCAACTTGTAGATGTTCAAGGGAGAAGAAACTGGGACTGAATCTTCACTTCAGAAGTTAAGGGCATTTGGGTGATTCCACATACCATAAATGGCCCATGTATGAGAGAAAGGCTGCATGGGATCATCTCATTATCTACCAATCTTAGGACTCCCTGAAGAAGAAATGTCACCTCGAGGGACATAAGATGTGATAAAAAAAGAAAAAGAAATCTATGCAAGATATCTTTAATATTCAGGAATCTATTGGTATTATTATTGACCTCAATTGCTAAAAATCAAAACCATATGATAGTATTAAAAATTTCTGAAGAATTATAAAATTTAGTAAGCATTTTAAATAAAAATTCTAAATTAAATAGGAATAAAAGCAAATTACACAAAATGATAAAATTACCCCACACAAAATGAATTATCATTTCAAATCATAAAACTTTCTATTAGAGTGGAAAATTAGATTGTAATTTTTACTACCCATTTAATTGCATTGGTATGGTGTGCTAAAAAATATTAAAGTCAGTATAAACATTGGACAATGACATTTTTTCTTATGATAATATTGGATGCCTAGAAATCCCAAGTCTGTTTTTAAAATAAAAATATGAAAAAAGCTTAAAGAAGTTACTAAGAGAAATGATAAGTTTATATAAAAATCAATAGTTTTTTTATATTATCTGTAAGTAAATGAAAATGAAAGTGAAAAAATCTAAATAAACAACATTAGAATCAATGTAAAAATATATAAAAAATCTTACTGAAGGACATAAAGCAATACCTAAACTTTGAGAAAACATACTGTGATCTTGGTGAGAAGAATTGATATAGTAAAAATGCCAATTCTTCAAAATTATCCTATAAATTTAAGGCACTTTTAAGTTGAACTTCATCAATTGTTGACTTTAAAATTGGATACAATAATATTAAAATTTACTTGGAAGAATATATGTCTAAGAACAGCCAAGAAAAGTTTGATATAGGAGAATGAGAAGCTGGGAAACTTACTTTACACATTCTTCATGAGACTATAAAGTCACTATAATTGAATCAATATGTTTTTTAGCCACATGAATCCATGAAAAAAAAATAGAAAATCTGGAAAAATATATCTGTATATAAAAAGTTCACATATGACAACATTAGTATTTCTATTAATTGAGAAAAATGACTTATTCAATAAATGGGATTGACAATTAGCTATTTATCCAGAAGGAAAAAATGTTGTACCCATTTGAACCATGTCTGTGATGTCTGCTATAGTAGTTACTAGTTTTAAAATACTCAATAGCTACATTTGGATAATGTCTAATTTATTTGGGTAGTATAAATTTAAAAATGCTAGACAAAGAATTTAGAAAGTTGATAGTGAAAATGGTCAATGAACCAAAAGAATATCTAAGTAAAAAAAGAAATAAAGAGAGAAAATACAAAAAGTGAAAGAACATTTTTATAAAGAGATAGAAATTCTGAAAAAGAAGCAAACAAAAATTTTGGAAATGAAAGTTTCCATAAATCGAATTAAAATTCAGTTGATAGCATTACCAACAGATTAAGCCACATAGAAAACAGATTTAAGGTCTTAGAGGAAAGCTGTATAATCTAAAAAATACAGCAATAGAGAAAAGAATTTAAGAGATCATGACCAGAATATTCAAAAAATCTGGGATAATATTAAGAGACCAAACCTAAGAGTCATTGGCTTAGAAAAAGGCAGCAAGATACAAACTACATAAATGCAAAATGTTTTCAGTAAAATGACACCAGAAAATTCCTCAAACATTGGGAATAAGATGAAAATTCAAATATAAAATGCCTTTGGAGCCCTGAATAGACATATCAAAATATATCATATCCAAAGTGCATTGTAGTTAAAATGCTTAATGTACAGAATAAGGGTAAAATTTTAAATTTCACAAGAGAAAATAGCAGGTCACCTTTGGAAGTAAGCCAAATAGACTTTCTGGGATATCTTAATCCAGACTCTAAAAGCCAGCAATGCTTGAAATAATATATACCCAGTTCTGAAATATAATGGTTGTCAACCAAGATCAATATATCCAGCAAAGTTATCCTTCAGAACTGAAGATGAAATAAAAACTTGCAAAGATAAACAGAAACTAAAAGAATTTATGAATACTAAGCCAACATTATAGAAAATAATTAATGAAATATTATATGCAGAAGAAATGAAAAATAAAAATCAGAGCCAGCAAATAATGAATCACACTAGAAGAGTGATAAAAGGAAATATAAAATTGAATTAAACATTAGAAATGAATCAAAATAGCAAGAAATAAAAATTATCTTTCTAGAATAATGCTGAATTAAATGGTCTAAATTTTTCAATGAAAAGATATAGGTTGGTAGAATAGATTTAAAAAGACCCAACCATGTATTCTTCAAGGGGCTCACCTTGCCACCAGAGATATTCATGGGCTGAATATGAAAGGATGAGAAAGCTATAGAAGAATGAGTAGCTAATCTCAGACAAAATAGACTTTAAACTAAAATTAATCAGAAGTGACAAAGAAGGTTACTTCATACTGCTTAAGGAAACTACTAATTACAAGATAATGATTGTAAAATTTATACCACAAATGTTGGTGCACCTATTTATATAAAATGGATCCTACTCAACATAAAAACAGAGATTCCAGTACAATAATATTGGGTGATTTCAACACACCTCTCTCACAATAGGTCATCCAGAATAAATTAAGTGAAGATTCTTCAGATATAAAGTGCTATTAGTCAAATAAACCTAACAGAAATTTATAGAATATTTAATACATTAAAAAATTAACTTATTATTTTCTCAGCTGTACATGGAAACATCTCCATTTTAGGACACAAAATAACTCTTAGAAAATATAAAATAATTGAGATAATTCCTTGCATATTATCAGATCATAATGGAATGAAATTAGAAATCAATAACAAGATAAAAACAAACCATTTTAACATATGGAGATTGAATAATATGCTCTGGAATGAGGAATGGGTCATAGAACAAATCATGGGAGAAATAAAAAAATTCTTAGAAAGAAAAGAGAATAGAGATACAACATATCAAAATCTCTGGGATTGTATTAGGCAGTTCTTAGAGAAAAGTTAACAGCTTTGTGTCCCTACATTAAACAAACAAACAGAAAGAAAGATGCCATACAAATAATCCAATGTTACATCTCAAGTCTATAGAAAAGCTATTAATCCTGTAGGAATTAATTAAGGAAATAATTAGGATCAGAGCCAAGATTAATGAAATTAAGAATAAAAACTCAAAGAATCACCACCACAACAAACTGGTACTTTGAAGCAATAAATAAGATTGATAAACCTTTTAGCCAAACAAACCAAAAGAAAAAGAATACTCAAATCAACAAAATTAGAGGTAAAAAGAAGATATCAACACAGAAATTTCTAAAATTCAGATCATTAGGAACAATTTTGAAAAACTTCATTACAATAAATTGGAAAACAGAAGGAAACTGACAAATTTTTAGACGTATATGACTCAGATTGAACCAAGAGCATATAGAAAACCCAAATAGACCAACACCAAGCAATGAGACTAATGCAGTAATTAAAAGCCTTCCAACGAAGAAGAGTCCAGGATCAGATGGATTCTTAGCTAAGTCCTATCAGACCTTAAAATGAGAACCAATGCTAAAACTTTTCAAACACTTTTTTTGAATTAGAAAGGGAGAACCCTCCTAAATTTATTCTATGAAGTCAGTATCACTCTGATATCAAACTAGATAAAGACACATTAGGGAAAGAAATCTAAAAATATCTCTAGTGAACATAGATGCAAAAATTCTTAATAAAATATTAGCAATCAAGATTTCAAAATATATCAAAAAGATTGTTTACCATGATCAAACTGTTTTCATCCCACGGATGTGAGTTTGGTACAACATATGCAGATCAATAAATATAATTTATAACATAAATAGAATTAAGAATAGAAATCATATCATTATCTGAATAGATAAAGAAACAGCCTTTGACAAAATCTAGCATTCATTCATGTTAAAAACACTGAAGGAGCTAGCTAGAGAAGAAAGTTACTTCAGCATCATAATGATTATACATTACATATTTAAAGTCAACATAACAGTGAACACAGAAAAATTCAAAACATTTTCTCTAAAATCAGGAACAACACAAGCACATTCACTCTTGTCACCCCTATTCAACATGACTCTTGAAACTTGCCAGAGCAATCAGGCAAGAGAAAGAAAGGGAACATATAGAAAGAAGTAAATTTTCCTATTTACTGATGACATGATCCTATACAAATAAGACCCCAAAACTTCACCAGAAGGCTTCCAAAACTGATAAACAAATTCATCAAAGTAGCAGGTAAAAGATCTATCTACAAAAATTAATAACTCTCCTATACTAAAATAATAAATCTGCTGAGAAAGAAATCAGGAAAACAGTTACATTCACAATAGCCTAAAAAACAATTAGGAATAAATCTAGCCAATGAGGTAAAATATTGCTACAGTGACTATTATAGAACAAAGAAGAAAGCAATTGAAGAAGACTTTAGGAGATGAAAAGACCTCACATGTTCTTGGATAGGAAGAATCAATATTTTCAAGACAGTCACGTTACCAAAAGTGCCATGCAGATTCAGTGCAACACCCATCAAAATACCAAAGACATCTTTCATGGAAGTAGAAAAAAGTCTAAAATTCATGTGAAAGAATAAAAGACTCAGAATACCCAAAGCGATACTGAGCAAGAGGGGTGATGCTGGAGGCATCACCATATCTGAGTTCAAATTATAGTGCAGAGCTGTAATAACAAAAACAGTATGGTATTAGCATAAAAACAGACATGAAGACAAAAGGAACAGAAGACACAGAGACAAATTCACATAGATACAATTATCTGATTCATGACAAATATGTCAAAAAGGTTAGAGAAAAACCTTTTTAATAAATGGTGCTAGGAAAACTGGTTATCCAAGTGGGAGAACAAAACTAGATCCCTCTCATACTGCAAAAAAAAAAAAAAAAAATCAATTCAAAGTAGATCAAAGATCTAGGAATTAGACTGGAAACACTGGAAATTCAAGAAGGGATCAGAGTCACCTCTCCAGCATGTGGATGCAGGCACCAAATTTCTTAATAATACCTTTACAGCACAAGAATTAAGTAATCCATAAGTGGGATGGTATCAAATGAAAAAGCTTCTGTACAGCAAAAGAAACAAGCATGAAGACGTGTCCTATAGAATGGGAGAAAATCTTCTCTGGCTACTCTGAACAGAGTGTTAATATCCAGAACATTTTAAAAACTCAACAACAAAATAAAACAAACAAAACCCCAATACAAAAACCAAACATAATAAAAATCCAAAAATACAACCCCACAAATGGGCAAAGAACCTAAATAGACATTTCTCAAAAGTAGAAATACAAACATCCCACAAAAATATGAAAAACAAATGTTCAGTATCCTTAGAAAACAGAGAAATGCAAATCAAACCTACACTGAGATTCATCTCACTCCACTGTGAATGGCAATCTTCAAGAATACAAGTAACAATAATTGCTGGTGAGGATGTGGGGAAAAAAAAAGTAGACTCATACATTGTTCATGGGATTGTGAATTAGTACAACCACTTCAGAAAGCAATATGGATATTCCTCAAAGGACTAGGAATGGAACCATGACCCAGACAGATATCACACTCCTTAGTGTATATACAAATGATCTAAAATCAACATACCACTGTGATACATGCATACCAATGCTTATTAGCAGCCCAATACACAATAGCCAAATTATGGAACCAATTAAGTTGCTTGTCAACAGATGAATAAATTAAGAAAATGTGGTATATTTACACAATGGAATTTTATACATCCATGAAGAAGAATGAAATTATGTCATTTGCTGGTATTGGATGGAAATGGAGAACACCATGCTAAGTGAAATAAGCTAGACACAGAAAGTCGTGGATTGAATGTTCTCTATCATATGCAGAAGGTAAAGCCAAATGGGGAATCTCATGAAAATAGAAGGAAGATTAGTGGAGTAGAGAAAGGGGACTGAAGGAGAGAGAGAAATGATGGGAATTGGGAGGAACTGCGCAATAAAATTGACCAAATTATGCTATGTACATGTATGAATGTATCGAAATTAATTCCATTTTTATGTATATTGTAATGTACCAATTAAAAAAACAATAAACAGAAGGAAGACAAGTAGAAGAAGGAGATCAGAGGGGTGAGGGGGGGAAGGAAAGGGGAAGTACTAAGGTAGAAATGGAGTACGTTATGTTACATGCATTTATGAATGTTAGAATGAGCCCCACTACTATATAAAATATACTGTAGTGATAAAAATATTTTTAAAAACCCTTTTCATCATTGCAAAATGTTCTGTTGGACAGCACTGCTTTCTCTTTTTCTCATATTTTATATATTTATATGTAATTTATATGTGTCTAAACATAATTATGTATATGCATAAAAATATTTATTACATTTAATATTATTTATACCCATAACATAGTGCATATTATAAATATATATATACACATTCACACAGTAGTTCTTGATTGATATAAATTTAAATATAAAATTCTTAGAAGAAAATCATCAAAATTACATAAATGATATAGTAGGAAAACCTCTTAACCATTACCAGAAATGCAGAAAAAATCTTAAAAGAGGTCTATCTTATATAAAAATTTACATAAAAATGATATGCAAATAATCTATATACCAAAATTTCATTTTTATACTTTGCATATGCAATTTTTATTAATTATCCCTCCTTAAATCTGGAAAATATCTCTCTATATGTATATATACACCATATGTGTATTTTAATCTTCTAGAATATTACAGAGGGAATAAGATGTATGATGAACAAGAATAATTGGAGACAGCCAATTTAGGGGGGGATGGTTTGGGATAGCATCTCTGAGGAGAATATCTGAACTGAGATCTGACAGATACCAACAAACCTTATTGTGGAGAGCTGGGCAAAGAACATTCTAAACAGAGTTCACAGTCTTGATAGCTCAATTGAATAGCAGAGAAAACCAGGGTACGTAGTGCATTGGAGAAAAATGATTAAGTTCTGCAAATTAAGATCAGAGAAGTAGAAATTATAGTTTTACCTATGGTTATTTTGCAATTAAAATTTGGCTATGAATCCCTCTGATCAACTAAGGAGACAGTAGAAAAATTTTAAAATCTTGGCGGGCATGGTGTGGGCATGCCTGTAATCCCAGCACCTCAGGAGGCTGAGGCAGGAGGATTGCCAGTCTGAATCCAGCCTTGGTAATTTAGTCTCTGTCTACAAATAAAACAAATATATATGTGAAAAGGTGCCAGGGATATGGCACCCCTGGGTTCAATCCCCAGTACCTACTAAATAAATAAATAACATTTATAGCAACCGTTCATGTTGCTGGGACTCAGGCACTTGATCCTTGGACTCATTTTGTGGAATGAGAACTCTTCAGGTGTTTCCAATTTGCATGGTTCCTCTCCTGTTGCAAACTACTTCTGGTCATGTATAATAGGATCTCATATCAGTTCATAGTGGATTAGAAAAACAAACTAAAAATAAAATGGACTCATCTCTCTGAATATTGGTAGAGAAATCCTGTTATAAATCCTTGAGGGATATTTGGTTGCTATTCTTAGAAGGGAATCCACTGAAATGTTTTAAATAGAAGTGAACTTTTATATTCGTTTTGTGAAAGAACTCTAGTTTAACACTAGAGTTAGTTATCCCAGCTTTCATTGTGCAGACTCAATTAGAAAGCGTTCAGTGTTACATGAAGGAGGATGTTGAGGAGGTTATTCTTGTGGACCAGGTAGGAGATGGTGGTGGTTTGGGTCAGGGAGTGGCAGTTGTTGGGGAAGGGTGGAGGGAAGGGAATAGTAACCAGGAGCCGAGAATGGCTTATGGTTATCTTTTCTCTTTCTTTTTTTGCCATAATAACTGGTGCATTCTGATGACATCTACAGAGACAGAGAATGATGAAAGAAGAGTTTGTAAGCAAAACTTAAGTTCTGTTTGGAAAACCTTAAGTCTGAAGTGAATATTAGAAAGTCAAGCACAAAAACGTTCATCAGGGAGATTGGGACTGGGGATGTGATTTTAGAAATTATCAGCATATGACGTAAAGCAACCAACCATCCTGTTTTGCATAATTCTGTTCCTCTCTTAGCACTGGAAGTCTCAAGTTTTGGGAACCACCTCAGTCTTTAGCAAACTGGGACAATTCTTTGCTCTAAATATATGGTATTTACAACATGAAATTGAATGAGAGCAACTGGCACGACGGCACAGAAAGATTGAAACAGACATTTAGAGGAAAGGGAAGCTTAGAAAATATATCCAGTAAGGGATTAGAAAGACAGGGCAATGTCAAATTCCTGGAAACCAAAGGAAGAAAGTATTTCAAGAAAGAGGGAATGTCAGCCATGGACTGCTGGTGAATGTCAAGAATGATCTAAACAAGAGATGATTGCAGGGAGTGATGGGGAAAGAAACAACATCATAGCATGGAGAGGAATGAATGGTAGGAAAAAAGATCAGTGAGTGCTCCAAAACTATTCCAGCAACTTTGCATTGAAGGGAGAAGAGAAATGGGGTAGCAATTAAAAGAGACTGGACAGGACATAAAAGGGTGGTTCGTGATTCTGTTTGGTGTAGGGTTGTATAGTAGGTCGGCTAGGCAATGTTGAGTATCCACGTGAAAATTATAAAATAAATTTAATGTGATTTTATTCTTCCTAGTTGGTGATTTTCTACAATTACATTCATCTTTTCAGGTGTTAGCATTAAAAAACAAAGCATTGTGACATGGTTTCAACCAGTATTTTAGTTTTTCCAGGGGAGGATGCTAAAGAAAAATGAATGCAAGCTATTAAAATAATCAGAAGAGGGGCTGGGGATGTGGCTCAGAGGTAGAGCGCTCGCCTAGTATGCGAGAGGCACTGGGTTTGATCCTCAGCACCACATAAAAATAAAATAAAGATATTGTGTTCACCTATAACTAAAAATTAAATATTTTTAAAAAATTAAAAGAAAACTATTTCAATTAAGAAATATCAACTGAAATCCAGGTAAAGGAGGAAGAGAAAATAGAAGCAGATAGAAAGACAGTCAATGATTTGGATGTTTTATTGAAGTTGAATTATTGAAAAAATTAGGACTTGAGACAAGCAGATAGAGTAGTAGCAGGTGGTAGCCAGAACAGTGAGTGATTCATATAAAGGTTTCAGGCATTGTGAGTTATTGCTGATACAATGTCAAGGGTGTGACCACTAATTGGGGAGGGTTGGGGGAAAGGGGTTTTTTTTTTTTTTTTTTTTTTGAGTCAAGGAGGAAGAGATCTGTCAGGCAGAGTTTCAATGATTTATCCGTACAAATTCTGAAATTACCAAGAAAGATGGCATGAAAAGGGATGAAAAGAAAGAGGAATGAGTCAAGAGCAAATCTTCCAGGCTGACTGAATCAGTGTATGAGAGTAAGGCAATGTAATGTATAATTTAATGTGTAGTTTGATTGTGCAAGTACCAAGTGGGAGGGATGACTAAAAAAGATGAAAATTGGAAGCTGCATATACCCCAATTCCTTGCCCTCTGATGTATAAGGGGTATCATAGAAAAAATATCCTCCTCCATATACATACAATATAAGGAAAATGATGTCAACAGGATTCAAGGTAAGAAGCTAATGAGAAAGGGAGGGTGATAGGGGTGGAGGAGACTAATGAAAATAATCGAAGAAGAGTTTGAATTTATGAGTAAATCTCATTATGCAATATTAGGATCTGTTGCATATAATTTGCAGGGTCCATTGCAAAATGACAATGTAGGACATCATGCTCAGAAATTACTAAGAATTTCCAGACAATGATAGATGAAGTGTGGGCCCTTCTAAGTGTGGAGCCCTACATGACTACACAGGTCACATACTTATGCAGCTGACCCTACCTATTCCAGAATTTTATAGACCTAGAGAAAAGACTGGGGAGGGAGGGCAGGATTGAGTCAGGCATTCTGTTGTACTTATCTATTTAGTTAGTGAAAAAATACATAGAAACACTTTGTCCTAGGTATTGCTGTGAATGCTTAAAATACTATAATTTAATCCTCCTAACATTCTTATGATATTATTTCCTCATTTTATAGGTTGGAACCTGAGGTGCTGGAGATTTTTTGTGACCTCCCCATGGTCATAGTAAGTGACATCCTGATTCTGGAATCTGTGTCCCTATTCGGTTATTTGAACTCCCAGTAGTTCCAGAGATAATAGTAGATGGTCTGGGAGATTTCAAATGTGAGACTTGACACAATTAGTCCTGATTAGTTCTCTATGATAAGAAAAATAATCATTTGTAAGGAATTAAGGAATAGTTTAAAATACTTAACATATAAATCTCAGGCTTCTCTCATTTCTACCTTCTAAAGATGAAGGATACTTGCCGCAGTCCGGCTGCAGCAAAATAACCAGGGGCGGGGGGGGGGGGGCAGGGGGTGATGAGCAACTTGTGTAGATTGATACAGCAGGAGTGGGAGCCATTTATTGTAGGCAGGAGGGGTATATATACATTACACACAGCTTATTTTAATTACCATAAACTAGATACAGCAGTCAACCAATAAGAAATCTCCACACTCAATGGCTTGCTGGTGTTACCTCACAAACCACTCCCTCTGGCAAAATGCCAGGCGCCATCCAGACTTGTTTACAGACTCTAACAGATACTCTCATTGTCAGGAAGTTTCTGGGCATTTTTTTTTTTTTTTTTTTGCTATATTGATGTATGAAGACCATTAGGTAGTGGCCTCAGGCCACCTGCCTTCTTCAGCACCTGAAGATTCTGGCTGCTGTGAGCTACCTGTGAGCCCAGTGCTTCCCCATGGTCCTCAGGAGCAGCTGTGCTTGAGAAGCAAACAAGGAGGCAGCTCTCCTTTACTTCCCCTTTATATGTATATACTTTTTCAGAATTAGTAAGTTCATTCACAGAAATTATCCTAATTTTATAGAGTACAATGAAGTATTATCTAGAATTTATTTATTTACTTATTATTAATTTTTAAAATTTATATATGACAGTGGAATGCATTACAATTCATATAACACATACCGAACACATTTTTTCATATCTCTGGTTGCAAATAAAGTACATTCACACCAATTCATGTCTTCTTATGTGTACTTTGGATAATGACATTCATCACATTCCACCATTATTATATTTTCTTGTTTCACATAGCTTACCCCGGAAACCCATATTTCAAAGTGTTATAATGGGATTAAATTATTTCATAAAAGTTTAAGTAACACAATTGAATAAATAAAATACTTATTTATTGAAATGCCACAAAAGGAATAAAAGTAGTCCTTATCTGTGGATTAATTTTGACACATTTTGCTCTTGTTTGCTTTGACTTTGTACCTGGGAACGGAATAAACCTATCATGTATTATTTGGTGTATATACTGAATAATTATGTCTTATAGTATTTATGGCAGAATACCAGATTTATTCTTTGTGTGCAGATAATTTCATACTGCTAAGTGTGCATGAGGGACATAGAATTAATTTCAGCCTGATTATTTATCAGAGCTATTTTGAAAAAGGACATAGCTGCTTGCATGATTTATTGGTTTATGTAATTTTTATACTTACTGAAATTGAACTGATTAATGTTCTGTCTAAACTTTGCTTTTGTCTTAATGGATTAATATTAAATACGAGTTTTTGTCAGTTTGATATAATCCAAAGCAGAAAACAAAGGGCAACTGCTGACAAAAGCCTCCTGATGTCTTTAAGGCATTCTCTGGTCTACAGCGTTTCCTTTCCAGTTATGAAGTCTTGATGAATGTAACTATTGGCACAGTCATGTATGTGGTGTCTTAGGATGGCACTTCTAGATTAAAATTAAAGGGAACACATTCAGGCTCTCTTCATTATTCAGCATTATTTTTTTAAGAAAGGATTTTCAATTCATATCTTGCTTAGTAAAGTTGTTATGAAGTTAGATAATTTTTTAAAAAATTAGTGCAGAATGAAATAAACATTAATGTCACATGAAATGCATCTTTTTCATTATTTTAATAGCCACCTTATGGAATCTAAGTGATATAAAGGCTTACAGATTTATAAAATATGTTTTGGTTGAAAGCAGTATCATATTTTAGGTTTAATATTGTTAAGATGTCCATACCTACCCCAAACAATCTATAACTTCCATCAATATAATAATGAAATATCAAATACCAATTCCTATAAGAATACTAATGAAATTTGTCACAGAAATAGAAAATAAATATGAAAATTCATATAAAACCACAGTAAACTCTAAATAGCCAAAGTAATCTTGAATAAGATGAACAAAGCTAGAGGCATCATATTACCTAACTTCAAAATATGTCAAACAGCATGGTACTGGTACAAAGCAGAAGGAATAGGGAGCCCAGAAATAAATCTACATATTTACAACCAAATGAATGATTCTGGAAAAAGAATACACCCAATGCAGAAGAACAAACTAAATGATTATCTCAATCCTCATATGGAAATTGAATCCAGATGAAATAGACTTAACTCAAACTTTGCAATTACTAGAAGAAAACATAAAGGAAAAGCTCCATCACATTAGTCTGGGGAAAGACTATTGGGATATGACACATAAAACAGAAGCAGTACTGGACAAATGGGATTACTTCAAAGTAAAAAGTTTCTGCACAGCCAGTGGAAGAAGTAACAAAGTGAGAAGAAAACCAACAGAATGGAAAAAATATTTACAGACCATAATTCTCAAAGGGAACATTATGGTTTTGATATGAGATGTCCCTCAATAGTTTCTCTTAAATGCAGAAAAATTCAGAGGTGAAATGACTGGATTGTGAGAGCTGTGAGTCAATCAGTTCATCTTCATATGAATGGACTAACTAGGTGGTAACTGTAGGTAGATAGGTAGGTAGGATGTGGCTGGAGAAAGTGGGTCAGGGGGACTGTACCCTGGAAGGGCACCTCTTCCCTGTGCCCCACCCTCTGTCCCAATTTTCTTGACCCCCACAAGATCAGAGCAGCTTTCCTGTGGCTGGGGCCTTCCCCATAATGTACTGACTCATTTTGGGTTCAAAGTAAAGGAGGTGGCTGTTTATGGGCTGAGACTCTTGAAATCATGAGCCCAACTAAACTTCCCCTCCTCTAAATTGTTCTTGTCATCGATTTTGGTTACAGCAACACAAAAGCTGACTAAAACATGGATTAATATCCAAAATGGATAAGGAACTCAAATAATTTAATTGCCAATTAAAAAATAGGCAAAAGACCTAAGACTATTTTATGTATCTAGCTAGCTAGTGATAAAATATTGATGGCATCGATTGTACACAATACTTGTGTCTTGGATTTTTAAATTTAATAACTATATATATATAATAATTATATACATATATATAAATATATATATACCTTAATAACTATATATATATGTATATATATATACACACACTTTGTCAAATTTCTTTTGTCATTAAAAGCTTATTATGTACAATGCACATATATATAGTGAATATACACAATTTTATCAAACTTTGGCATCCAATTCCATTGTATGAATTCAACATAACTTAACCAATACACTACTGCAAGACTTTCAATTTTCTAACTGTAATTTGACAGAATTTTTTAAAAAAATTAGCACAACTATTTCTGGTCCTCTTTCATTTTCCATATCCCAAAGAGAAGAGATTATTTATTGTTTAGGAAGATTCTGGGTATAGTTTTTTGCCATGTTGATCCAGAAAGTGGAAGAAGTAGAGGAGTGTATTAGTCTTTGAGGCTGCATTGATTCACATGAGGAAGAGAGAGTCAATAAAGGAATAAAACAGTCAGATGAAAAATGGATAAAAAGAGCAATAGCAATTTTCAAAAAGAACTATTGAAAGTTTTAATAGAGAATCAGATATATTAGGATCACTAGTATATGGTAATGATAGGATTTTAGGGAAGAATAATGGGAGAAGAGGAATTTTATTTCTGTGTGGTTATGATTAGAATTTCTCCTTCAAAAGTAATTTTTGAAAGATATGAGTTATAGGATATTTTTTAGTGTTTCTGAATATTGGATTGACATTTTCTTTAAAATTAACAGAAGAGTGATAAAAATGGCTACCTCATTTGTATCATAGAAACAATAGGGATGGACACATATATGGCCCATGTAAACTCATAGCTTATTGTTAAATAAAGTACATGGTAAAAGGGTATGAAAAAACTTTGAGTTTTAGTTTAAAATTTCAAATTGCTCTTTAGGAAAATTTTTGTCTCATTAGATCCATCAGCACTCTTTAAAAGTGCTTATTTTCTGTTTTCTTACTATCTCTTCAACTTTGACAACCTGATCATGAGCAATAATATCAAATCATTTTAACTTGCATTTTTATTAAATGTACTTGGATGTTCTCTCTGTATCTGTCATCTATGTTGTATTTTTTTTCTCTCTTTCTGTCTCTGTTATCATCTATATAGTGCCTATACATTTTCTTTTTATTAAATGTTTATCTTCTAATTTTTACCTAATAAAATTTTGTAGCAGAGTATTTTCACTTCAAGTGACATGTAATCTCATATATTACAGGAAAAGAATCCATTTGAAGCAATGGTATAGATCTGACACTTTCTAAAACCATAAAACATTTGTAATTACAAATTTCAGGAATTATTATTCTTCTTAACATTCTCTTCAGTCTCTGGATTATTTCTTTTTTATAGGTGCCATCTTTTGGATTCAATTTTGTTAAGTATAGTCTCTGTTTTTTAGCCTTTCTTGGAGGCCAGACAATATCTGACAGACTCAGGAATTCTTATGACATTTCAATTGAAGATGAGATAAACTCATTTATATTTTCAGTTTTTCTTATCTATAGTTTCAGAGAGTAAAATCCTGTATATACAACTTAATTCTTAAACTTCACCTGTACTCTAGATTCCATTATTTTTCTCAGTTCTCTCTATCTTTCTCTTTCTCATTCAGTGATTCTTTTTCTTAGCATATAAAAAGAATTGTTTTTCCCAACATACATGAAGCTTATTTTGGCCAATGCTCCCTTCGACTCTTTCCCAACCCTTCTTTTCATTCAATCTTCTTGAACTATGTGTTTTACTTGCCAATCAGTCCTCAACCCACCACAATGCACCTGATATGCATTCCTCTTACATTTCCTACTGAGATCACAATTATTTTTCTCGCTAAGGAATTTAAGAAGAAATTTAAACATTTCAATTTTAATGATACCTGAAAACTGTAGTGCTTTAACTTTTGATCGTTCTTTCCTTTTCAAATTCTACATTCCTTTGCATTCATTGAGATCATAGTTTTCTGTATTTCCTGAAATGTGTCTGGTACTTTCTTTGTAGCTCTCATTATAGCAATTTTTCGTTTTCTTCTTTGCTTCAAAGTTGTTCTTACCTGTGTTCTGTCTTGACACTTTTCTCACTCTGCCTGTTCTCCCAAAAGAAGTCATCTATCTTCCTTAACTCATTCTCCTCAACACTTTCATGATGACCCTCCATGTTCTGAGTGCCTTTATTTCTGATAAGTCAGTGGAAGTTTAACCATTGTTCTTACATATATAATGTTCATTTCTATTTTCAAGATTTTCTCTATAAATGTTTGTTATGGTTTAGGTATGGTGTTCCCCAAAAGCTCACTTGTGGAACAATGCAACAAGGTTTGGAAGAAAAATGATCACAATTAGCCTTAACTTAATCAGTGAATTAAATCCGGATGGGATTAACTGAGTGGTAACTGGAGGCAAGTGGAGTGTGGCTGGAGGAAGTGGTTCACTGGGGGCATGGCTGTGGGGTATATATTTTTGTCTGGTGAGTCAGGTCTCTGTCTGCTACTTGATCATCATGTGGACCGGTTCCCTCTGTCACACTCTTCTTCCATGATGTTCTGCCTCACCTCAAGCCCTGAGGAATGGAGCTGGCCTTGTATGGACTAAGACCTCTGAAACCATGAGCCTTCAAATAAACCTTTTTTCCCTAAAATTCTTCTGGTTAGATATAATAGTCACAGCAGCAAAACAGCTGACTAAAACAATTTGGTTTCATACAGTTTGATTGTGATATATTTTATTTGTGTTTCTTCTATTTGCATGTTACGTATCTGAATAAAAAGAGCAAAGGATGGAGAAATTGAAGAAAACCAAAGAAATAAGTTTAAATAGATAAAGGAAGAGTCTTCTTTTCCAAATTATGGAGTTTGGAATTTCTCTCATAGATGATTGCAATCCATTAAAGCTTTTTATGAAAAAAAATCTTGATGAGAAATAGTACTTATGCTAAACACAAGGTTATACAAACAGGAAAAAGAAGAAAATACTGCATCCAATAGGATTTGACTTGGAAAAGATCTAGGGAAAGATGGTGTGAAGTAAAATTCCTTTTTTTTTTTATCTTGAGTTATTTGGTGGTTGTTTTTTAGTTCCCATAAAATTCAATATATTTTATGCTTTTTTGAAATTTTCAAGTTGTTTTAATGCATATAGCAGTCTATTTCATTCTCTTTTTTGTTATTTGTCTAAATTTTGCTTTTTTTGTTTACTTTCTTCTTGTAAGCTTTTCTGATCTGGACCAGGAACCTATATTATACATTGTTATGATACTCTTTCTTTTCTCTTTCAATGTCATGGTCGAGTTCTTGGATTATTTTCGATTTCCCAGGTGATTGGAGGTAAGTGATGTGTGAGACCATGTCTTCTTTGTGTGTTTACAGCCTCTCACATGGCATCAATTTCTTATTACAATAATGCAGGAGAAAACATACTCTTTAGCTCAGAGTTTATATGTTTAACCAAAGGAAAGAATGCTGTAAGTCTCCTTGGTTAGATAGAAATTCATATTCATATTTTGAAAGTTCTTTTTTTTGGTTTGAATCTTTGTTAACTAAATTGAAAACCCAGGTTTTGTGAATCATTAACTGCCTTCAAATAGCATTATATAATGGGGAGTAGAATAAGAAGAGTTAAAATGCCAGGAGTAAAATAAAGGAAAATAGGAGCCCAAAGGGTGATAGATAAAGACGGCTTTGAAATTTATTATTCTTAATGAAGTATCTAATGGTTTTAATGGTTTCATGTAGCAAAATGGAGTTTTATTCCAACCTTATAATTAAAAAGGCCCTCTACTGCTTTATTTTGTAAATGGAGTAGATCCTCTGAAAAATATCATGCAGTAGAGTGAGTGATGTGATGAGACGCTGAAGATCTAAACTAATAAAGTTTTCCTGGACAGTACTAGCCCTGAAAGATTTTATATATAATACTAATAATTACAAGAAATTATTGTATACAGACACATACCACACACAAATTACAATGCATTGTATTTTATTTTTTTAAATATTTGCTAAAATGTTTTCCTCAATGGTAAATTTCTTGTAAACAGAATGTGTAATTTGTGCCATGTTTTTATATGCATTACATCATATGTTGATTATGCTGTATTTATCTATTTGAAAATTTAACTTTTTTCCTCAGTGAAAATTCCTGAGATGTATAATAAGGCACCAATGCTTAATTAATATACATACCCCAGGAGTTCTCTCCTACTTAATTTAGGGATACAGCCACAAAGAGCTAATGACACTTTTTCCTCTCATTTGCATGTTTATGGTGCTACAGGGATGGAGGTTGATTGAATGGAAGAGACCCAAAAAAGTATTATCTTATACTTGGGGGATTATATACTTCTGAACCTTAGGTTCCTTGCATTCAGGGACTATGACTCATTTATCATTATCTCTAGTGCCTGACACATAGTAAGTGCACAAGACATGTTTAAATTAATTAATGAAAGAGAATAATCTAAGACAATATTTAACATTCCCAACAATTTAATGGAAAGAGCAGAATGGGTCTAGGGTAGGGATTCTAATCAATCAGCACAGGTAAGAACAAACTAAATTGAGATTAATTAGAGCCAGAATTAACTTCCCCCTGGTAAACTGAAATTTAACTAGATCCAAAGGAGTTTCAGATCCTACCTGCAACGTGATTTTTAGATCTTGACATGGCATTCAATAATAAAATAGAGAGAAAAAATCTTCCTATTCTATGTTTTTGGTATAGGTCATTTGATTCCTGGTTTTCTTTCTGTTTTTACATTTTTCCAGGTAACAAGAAGAAGCAACAATCTCCCAATGTCACAACTGGACACAATGGTAGCCATTATAATGCCAACTATAAATACCTGTAGGCCACTTCCAGGAAAGTCTGCTAGATGACCCAGAACTGGCAACTTTGGCTGCTGAAAATGGTTGTGGTGTGTGATACGTTTGCACATTTCTAGCCACTGAGCTAAGCCTCCTAGCTGGGAGAAACCGAGAGGAGGGTTTGGTGTTTAAGTTGAGGCACACATTTGAATAAATATCCAAAGCCAACTTTAGTGTTGAATTTGTTTAATTATCAGGCATGACATTCATCCTCTTATTGCTGAGTGAAGGAAGGTAGAGAGAATGTTTCTGCCCACCTGCACCTATGCATGAAGGAGAGCACACTGGAATTTTAAAAAGGATATTCCTAAAACTAAGGAAATGTAGTTTGTAAAGTTCAGAAGCCAGGGAAATCTAACTAGTTTCCTCATTTGCTTTTCAAGTTTTCTTTAAATTTGGCTTAGAGATTTATCTACAATGCATTGCACATGGATATTTTTGTCACTGCATATTTTACAACAGCTGTGATCCTGATGGGGATTTAGTTAACCAAAGGCCCCTCTGCATGCAAGCGGTCACCAGGCAGCTAATGGGTTGAGGGCTGAAACGACAATAAAGGGAGCACAGCTATGCAGCTGTGGACCAAATGTAGGATAATAACTAGCACTTGGCCATTACGGGGTTAACTGCTGGTGTTCTGGTAAGTGTAAAAAAATGTTGAGGTTCTGCTAAAAAACACAGCCAAAATTTGTACATTTCCATTGGGTCAAAGTAAAAACTGCCTCTGCTTCCTTTTAAGTTGGTGATTATTTTTAGGATGCCAATCTTGGAGTGCCTAATGCATATATTATTATAATTATAATTTTTGTGATAATTATGTTATACTTTTCCAACATGCTTTTAATATAAATAAAGAATCCTTGCAGAATGTCAGCCTCCTTTTGGTCCTTGGGGTTTTAGCCCTCAGTGCCTGTGACTTTATAATTTCCAGACTAGTTATACTCACCCTGGGAAGAATTGTTTTTACCTACATTGGTTGAGTTAAAGAGCTATCCCTTCTGTTGTTTTAAACAAATGAAACAGTATCACTGCGATGTCAGCCCAAACATGTGTAATTAACATGGAAAATATGTCTGAGCCATATTGGTCAAGATAGATGACTTCCTTGCATGACTTATAAACAGTCAGAGGCATAAAGCCAGGATGTCAAAATAAGTTGTATACCACAAAGGTTTATCTGGAAAGACTTTCAAATTACAATGGAAAAAGAGAGACAAAAGCAGCCTGCCATACTTTCTTAACAAGGAGAGCTGTTCTCTGCTATCTGTAGAAAAATAAGCCTCTGTCCTGCTTTTTGACATATGTTACTCACACTGCAAAGCCACAACAGACATTACATTCTTCTGGAAATGTTCATCAAACAGTATAATGGTATTTGTCAGAGCTTCCAAATTATTCTGGATGGAAATAGGTCTCCAAACTCCTTTTAAATTTTAGTGGTGACTGTGCAGAATTCTCGTTGGAATTCCTGATTAGTGGCCTAGGTCCTAAGAGAAAGATTTCCGACTCTGTCCCTTATATATTTTTCTAAGTATACTGAAGGCCTCCAGCTCTGACCTTCCCCTGGTCTTGTTTTCTTAGTTATTTACCCAGTTCCACTAACAGCTAGGTAATAAGACTTGTAGCCTTTAGGGACAAAGAGGACTTAAACACAGATGTTCTGTTCCTTTGCTGGGTAAAATGAGCTAATCCTGAGTGTACCTGAAAATGCTTTGTGTCTTCACATTTATCCCATCCTGGTTTGGGATAAAGTATGCCAAAAACTTTATCCTATAGTGACTGACGGTATCCACACCCAAGGAGATTTAGTTCCTGAGGCACTATTGGTGACTCACATAAGGAAAGTCCAGCTTCACTGTGGCTCCGTGGCAAAACCTCCCATTCCAGGAGCTATAATAAGGTGAATATGCAGAGTTTGGTAGACCTATTTATGAAAAATAACATTATTGAAAATTGTCCCTCTGAAAAACTTCCCTGATTCCATTCAGGATCTACACCAGGAAGGTTTTTGAAAGCTTGCTGTTGATGAACTAGTCAGGGACCTTGTCAGAGTAAAGATCTCAAGATACATAATTCATTCTTTAATTGTGTAGCAGCTTGGATCTGAATGGGTTGTGCACAGGAGAGTGAGAGAAATAGAATAAGAGGGAAAGGGAGGGACACACAGAGAGAAATAAAGTTATATCTAGGAATATTTTGCCATAGCATTCCAAAAGGAAAACTTATACTGTGTTCTGAGGAGGCCTAAAGCAGGGTGCTCCTGAAATGAGGTTACTGTGTTTGCCAATTTCACTGTGGACTGTGGATAATTTTAGATGAGTTTTTGATATCTGTCAAAGAAGGGATTAATGCTCTACTAACTATAAGTACTCATGTGGGAAGGGAAAGAAAGTGTACTGAAACAGACAGATTGCCCAGGAATGGAGCAAAACTGTGAAGGGTTCACTTGTCCTTGGGAACAGGGTAAAGCAACAAAAGTAGAAATGCTCAGACTTTCTTTGCATGAGATGAATGCTAGCATTCCAGAAAACCTTCTCTCCCTTCTTCCCCTCTGATGAGATCTGAAAAGATTGACAGAATAGTGTGGAAAAGATATGCAAAAGGGACATATTCCTTTCCCATCTTTACCCTGCTGAGAACTTCACATAGCATCCAAGAAGGTCCCCTCATTTTCAGGGCCCATTCTTCATCTATATCTGAGGGAAAGCCTATCTTTAGGATAATGGATGCCCTCCTTTTCATGAGTGTGGGCTGGTGTTCCAGGGTCAACTGGCTAGACCCCAGTAATTGGGCTGTGTTTAGCTCCCTTTAGAATACTGTTTTTTACATGTACACTTATCTGGATGGAAGACGTAACAGAAAAGTGAAAGAGATGTTAGATAACCTTAGAAAGGAAAACTTAAGAACTTACCAAAAGCAGAAAGAAATATCTTTTTATCTTGTAATCATAAACTGAATTTAATTTTCTTCTAGTAAATAGCCAAATGCCATATCAGCAAATATAATCCAATAAAGTATATGGTATTGAATGACTGTAAAATATTCTCAGCCAAAGCTAATCTGGGGATATGTTATATAAGTGTGATATTGGCATAAGCATGACATAAGTATATAAGTACCATATGGGCCAATTGTCACATATTTGTAAGTCAAGGGATGAAAATATCATCCTGAATGTATGTATTCAATACCTTGTGAAATACTGGGCACTGGAAGTTGGTAGCTGCAGCAACTGTAGCACTCACTGGAAGCATTTCAAAGTATCTGACACTTGGCAGGTACATTCAAGAAAGACAACTCTTGGCAAGTTCATCTTATCCTTGCATATGAATAATAAATGAAGGGAATATTTTCAATCTGGCAGAAATAAGCCACAGGTGCTGGAGTACTGTGATGCTGTTTAACAGGAGGGAGTATATTAAACTGTATGAAGTAAGCAAATACAACTTGCTTATAGGGAAAATGATGATTTCTAGTTAATTCTGGTCTAGACAGATTCAGAGGCCCTATTGCCCCCACACTGTAGGAGGGTTTAAACCTTTAAAATCTAACAGTGCATAACATATTTAAAAGTGTGCCTTTTAATAGTGAAAGTCCTTTTGAGCTTCTAAAGTTTAAGAACTATTTTTTTTCAGACATGAAGTTTTAAAGGTTATCCCTTATGTTTAGGACTGTGGAGCTGCCAATGTGTCCCTATCTAGAGTATATATGTTTTTTTTAATCTAAAAAGATGAATACAGAAAGTATATTATCCTGATCTTTTATCCATTCTGTTTCTTACCATCGCTTATTTCCTGTGGGGGTTCCCAGTCACCAAGAATTTATCATCTCTATTGTGAGGAGCAGTCATTTCTGAGTGACTTCTTCCTTAGAAGCTGATAATGACAAAGGTTTGTTCCAAAACTCATAACTAATTATGTTATTCTTCATTCTTTGTTTGTAACACAGATGAGAATGCAGTAAGAGAAGTCTTGATAATTATTGTAAGATTGACTGAAATATTTAGACTCTGGGGTCAGATTAGTCAGATTCAAAATTTGGTTTCTAAATCCTGCATATGTGGCCTTGACTTGATTAACAAATGTTTCTAAGCCTAAATTTTCTTTTTCTCTATAGTGGGGATAATAAAAGTATTTGCTTTCCAGGCTATTAGGCTGTCTTGAAAGTTCAACTTATTAATTATTCACCTTAGTAAAATATTACATTGTGATTATTTGAGAATGTTAAACTCTTTGATTTGTGGCTTCTAGAGTGGGTTCCACTGGAAAGAAAAAAATGGTGGAGGAGGGAAGTTGGTTAGAATTATTATTTGATATTTAGACTTCCTCAATGAAATTTTCTTTCTTTTTTTTTCTTTTTGATGTTGGTAATTTAACCTAGGGGCACTTTACCATTGAGCTACATCCCTGAACAACAACAACAACAACAACTCCTCCTCCTCCTCCTCCTCCTCCTCCTCCTCCTCCTCCTCCTCCTCCTTCTACTACTACTTCTTCTTCTTTAATTTGAATATAGGGTTCCTCTAAATTGCTGAGGTCCTTGATAAGTTGCTGAGGCTGGCCTCAAACTTACAATCCTCCTTCCTTAGTCTCCTAAATCATTGGGCTTATAGGTTTGTGCTACCACTTATGGCTCCTTGATGCCATTTCTAAGGTAAACTTTTCTTCTGTTTTAGTGGTCTGGGGATCTGCTTCTGAAAATGTGATCTGTGGGCCAGCAGCATTGGCATTCCTGGGAAGTGGTTAGAAATGTAGATTGTGAGGTCTCCTACCTCTGATCTCCTGGTTCAGAATCTGCATTTCAACAAGTTCCTAGGTTATTTGTATGTGCTCTAAAATTTGAAAAGCCTTGATCTATACGGCTATGACCCTTAAATATCCTTTCTAGTTTTCCTGACCTTTCTCCTAATTTTATAATGTCTATTTTTATACCTTTTTATTTTTTAGTGCAAATATTTGCTTTTTAAAATTCCAACTACTACCCCAGGCACCCTCCCCCCCCCAAAAAAAAAAGTATGTACAGCATTTTAATGTTTGATAATACATACTAGGACCTTTTCTAAGTCTCTCTATTAAGGTAGATTTTCCATTTCTTACTCCTGATTTTAAAGTTGAAATAATATTCATGTTGAATTTTATGGGAGAAAAGCAAAAAGAAAGGTAAAGATCAATCCCTGATCCTCTAATGGTAATTTCTCGATAATTTTAATTGTCTTCAAGAAAAAGTTTAGGAAAAAAAAAATCCCCACTGAATGACCAGTTTTGACCATGCCCAACAGAAGACAAAGGCATTTAAATGAATTGGATTTAATTAATTAAGTCAAATAAATTGTGTCAAAGATGGTATACATAATTATTTGGGAAGGAAGATGATTGTAAGGTTTTCCCAAATTATATACTTTTTCTTCTTAAATAGCATGTTAGAGTTTCGTATTGTCCTTTGTCCTTCTGATGTTTAAGACCATCATGATTTCAATCAACATGGGGATTTTCCATGCTGCATTTTTCACTTACAATATGACAGCCTGAGAATGTGTGTTAACAAATTCAAACACGACAAATGAATTCTACAGTGCTCTGCACTGCTCATTCTCACCCCATGAATCCAGAAGTGTCTATGAGTTTGGGAGACTGCTGCTGGTGGATGATCTCATCTTCCATACTTGCATCGTCTCTGGTTACGCTTTTCCCCTGTAACTGGCTCCATCCACTTGGGGCTGCAGTGCCAAACTTTCTAGACTAGGTGTAAATTACTGCTACCTCTCCCTTCCTCGTTTTCTTCATTTATATTTTATACTGTGTGACAGACTGAAATATCGAGTAATGAATGGTGCTAAGGGATGGTGACTATTGCATTTTCTTCAAATGGGGGGGCGTTTATGTGTCTAAAATACTGAATTATATGATATTGAATGATATGAATTGTCGGAGATCAAACAAAAGGACTTTAAAACTTTCATTTGTAAGAGGGAAGCCTTGTTTTTACAAAGGCAGCAGCAAATTAGACTTTAATTTGCCAACTGAAAGGAATGGTTGCGATATGTAGCCAGAAAAATATGAAAAATATAGAAAGGTCAAAGTGGCAGGGTATACATTTCCACTTACATGGAGCATAGGATTGTTCACTGAACTGACATTCCTGCCATGAACTCCCTTGCTAGCATAGGGAAACTTCCCCCCGATTTGGGAGGAAGAAAGATGGCTATGTCATGCCAGTCATAATACATAACCAATGGGGAGGGCAACACAGTAAAGCCCTCTCCCTACTTGGTTCATTTAAAATTTATAGACTTTATAACTATTTATCAACTAACTTCCTCCCTTTCTCACTTTTTTTCCCTCCAAATAATCTTAAAATTTCTTTCAAGGAAAACACTAGGTTTTTTCTCACTATTCATGTGATATATGATACCTGCCAGTACTTTAATTTTACTCTAAAGATAGTGGCTGAAACAGACTGGATGCCAATTTAATTTAATTTTTTAGTTGCAAGACAGCCAATAGTGGTGAAACTATATAATTTCTTTCCTAAGAGGTTTTTACCAAAACTGAGGGGCCAAAGTCTTGATATTATACTGGAACTGGAAATACTCAAGTTAAAAAGAAGGAAGGAAATGAACATTTATTGTCTACTATGGACCAGAAATTTTCCATACATGACTTCTTCTAATCCTCATAACAACACTGTGCATGTGCGAGAGAGCTGTTATTCTCTCTAATTTTCAGTTTAATGGCTAAAATTCAAATAGCTTCTGTAGCTTGCCTGACATCATTCAACCATGATGTCTATGTGGCTCACAGTGTTGTGTCATTTCCACTCTATTTCTTTCCCACTCCTGAATTTTGCAAATAAGAGCTATGAGGTGTAAAGAAGTTACACAACTAAATTGGTGTCTGAATATGGACTGAAAACCGGTCCTTTGGCGCAGTGTGTCTCACTATGACATTAGAAATACAAAGATGGGAAAGATTGTGAGTTAAATTGACCTTAAAATTTAAAGTCACATTAAAATAATATGTATAAAAATGTATGGTGTTTGTATTTTGAGGAATAGAATCTATTCAATATTTCCTGTCTGTATGGAAAAAAGATATCTTGTGATTCCTTATGTCTCTTTTTCCTTCTTCAATGCCATGAGTTGATCAGACTCAGAGATGGTGACTATTATTCCTAAGGAATTTTATAAATGGGTGTAGGAAAGACAACTTTTTTTTTCTCTTGTCTTCATGGACTTGAGCATAGGTCAGATTTTGCTGTAACAAACTCTAAATCTACAGCATGGAACTTCTATTTTCTAATTACCAAGGCAAACTGTCCTAACTAATAAATTTGTCCAACTGTCCAAAGATTGAGCCTTTTGTTATTTATATTTCCTTGCCTTGACCTCCTCCCTCTTTAACTTTTCTTTCACTTGTTTCTGTTTCTACATTCATACCCTAGAGTGCATGCTCCGAGAATTGGCAATATGATAGGGACTAGTATTGCAATGAATTTTTTATATTGTTATATAAGTCCTTTTTTCTTCCTACCACGATTTACACGAAACAAGAACTCAAGAGGTGAATATACAGGTAGACTTTCTCTATGCCATTACTATACTTGTGGATGAAAATAAACGTTTGGTAGGTGAAAGATTGGTGGGGCAGGGGAGAAAAAATGAGCTTAAACATCGTGATAAAACTTCTTGAACACATTGAAAAAAAAATTTTTTTTTAAAAAGCATACAACAGCAGTGATATCTGAACATCTTTTGGCCCCAAGAATCTTTACTTAAGAAATATACAGAAAGTAGAATTCAGATGCCATATACCCATGCAAGCAAGGACTAGTCATTGTTCTTCAAATAAAGCTTGTGTTTTCCCTTCTCTAGTTCTTATTTAAATCAACTCTTTCCCTTTCCTTCTCTTCTACCAGTCACTTCTACCCATCTTTTAACACTTGGCTTGAATACTACTTACTTCATACAGCAGGAAGTCCCTCCTAAGTGTACCAAGGCACTTGAACTACAATTCTTTTGCACACACCATTTAACGTATTAAATTTGTAATATTTTTATACCATCATGGTTTTCTTTTTCCTTGCTGTTATATAGTCACAAGTTGTAATCCTCATTTTTTTATATCACCTGGCTGTCAGGACACACTTTCCTAATTTTCTTTATTCCTCAATGGCAACTCTTGCGCTCATTGTTCTCTTTTTCTCTTGGTTTTGGGTCATTAGTATGGAGTCTTAAACATGCTTAGTTTTACACTTAATCAATACCTGCTTACTCCCTTGATGATCTCACTGAATTTGCTGACTTTAGATTCCATCTGTACACTGATGATTCCAAAGTAGATATGTCTAGCCCTGAACTCATTGCTCAACTCCTGATGGAAATGTCCATGGATACTTCCAAATCATCTTCACTTTCAGCTTTCCTTCCAACCTCAAATGGGCTGTATCCAAAAATAGTTCTCTCTCCTCAAGTCTGATTTACCTCTTTAGTAATTTGGGGTATTTTTATATTTTCCTTTCTTAGTAAATGGTAATTATAATCATTGATTAACTTTGGAATAATCATGATTAACTTCTCTTTCACTTGCTTCTGTTTCTACATTCATACCCTAGAGTGCATGCTCAACAGAGCAGCCATACTGGTTTGGTCATTATATTAAAACACAAAGCAGATATCATCCTCCCTTTCCCAATCCCTAAAATATCTTGATGTCACTCATGGTAAAAAATTAAAGCCCTTATGATGGTTTAGAAAGTCCCATATAATCTGGCCTTTTGTTACCTCTAAGAACTCATCTCTTACCCCTTCCTGTCTCAAGCTTTCACTTATAGCACCGCTGTCCTCTTTTCAAAATCTTGCAGAACTCCCCATCTGAAGGCCATTGTTGCTACTTCTGTAGGGGAAAGTCTTACCCCAAAGATCTACGTTGATTGTGCCCTGACTTCCCTAATTCCTTTCTTCATATTTCCCCTCTATCATCTTATTTTCCCAACAGAACACTCCCTGATCATCCTAATTAAAATCAATCTACACCTAGCACTGCCTTCCTTCTCTGCTATTTTCATAGCACACCTTTGGAGCCACCAAGCGGATCTGACCCATTGTGAATACTCTCTAAACATTTTCAGATTTATTACATTCTATGATGACTTACCTACATATTGTTGGTACTCAGTATTTTTTTCTATTAATTGATAATGTGAAGCTCCAAATTATATTTAACACCAGAATAAGGAACACAGGATTTTTTTTCTTTTTCCATTTTATGAATTTTTCACAGTTAACGTGAATTGAAAATAGCTGTATATCAGAAACAGGTGTGTTTCTTCCATGCAGTAAAACAGTGGGTTTCAAAGAATGGAAAAATTTTGTTGCCCCTAGAAAAGGAACTATCAATATAACCAATGATTATATTCTTATACAGACTGTGCTGCATAACTAGAAAAATTCTCATTCAAATGCTCTAAGGGCACCTTTGATCATGTTTAACTAAGTGAAATATAAAATGCATTTTTCACTTAATGTCTCCTTGTCCCAACCACAACTGGGAAATTTTTTTCAAGCACAGGAGCCAGAAAAGATAAGACCTGGTTAACTTCTACTTCCAAATCCCATAAATAATTGTATACTCCCTCTAAGACTTTCAGTGGAAGAAAGTAATTTTTAGAGCTGTTCCTACTCTGAACATTGCTCTGCCTTGCATTAGCTTTCTTCTTCATTTATTTTTCCCCTTTCTTTTTCCTCTCATTGAGAGCTCTGTGGAATGAAGTTTTGCTTCAAAAATTCAAAATAGAACACAGAATCCCAGGCAGACTTAAGAGCAATTGTACAGAGCAATCTATCTTGGATTTTGTAACTCTTTACCATACATATATTTTCCTAGGACTGTATGTATGTACCACACATAATTTCCCTAGGACCAGGATATTTTTGTCCTTGCCCTGGCCTGGAGCCTCAAAACATACTCATCTTCCTTGCTGAGGAATAATGGTATAAGTAGAAATAATACTGAATTTGGAAAAGTCAGTGAATTCTAGTACAGTGAAAACCATTAGCAATTCTTAGAGGTCATTGACTTTCTAACCTAGAGACAGAAATTCTCATCTTCTCTTGTCAGAGCATTATTCTGCAAAGAGCTATAGATATACTTTTGAACTACCTAAGCAGTTTTCGGTGCCTCTGGTTTAAGCACATTGAAGATTTATTGACAAAAGTATGTTGTGCATGTATTTTTTTTAAAGTAGTAGATTGGCAAAAAATACCCTGGATAGTTGAGGGTAGCCTCCTTTGTCTCTTTCCCTTAACCCAACCAGACCTCCCTAAAATATATGTGAAAAAGAAGCTCCAATCTGCCTGTGTCTGTGATGAATGATTTGGTAACAGTCCAAGTAGTAAGGAAGGGATTTAGACCAGTTTCCTTGACTCTAGCCCCATTTATTTATGAGAAGATTGTGAGAAGATTTGCAGGGAAAGTGAAAAAAAATTCATAATGTGTCTTTTCATTCAGACTTGTGCTTAGGAATAATCATTGCTGCTACTGCTTCAGTGTTGGGGGATGGGTATGGGGGAAGATTGCTGCAACCCATGTAGTGGGGACAAAAAAAAAAGATAAAAAATAATAAAGCAAAACCCCAGAAGTTCCATAGTTTGATTCTTTCTTTCTAGCTTATTTTTTTTTTATTATACCCTTGGTCAAAAACTTTCTTTTTTAAATTCCATCAAATTTTCTTTTTTTCTTTAGTTTGTGTTTGTGTACAAGTATGTGTGTGTGTGTGTGTGTGATAATAATTGTTAATACCCACAATTTTCTTTTATTCCTCAGAAGGACCCTCAGGAGTACAAGTTAGAATTTGTCCAGTGGGTAAATGATTAAATTAAGACTCAGAATACAGGGAAAAGTTGAGGTGGGGGAGGGTTGCACAAAATCAAACATAGAGAGTCTTGACTTCAAAGTGTTAAAGTGTTATAGTTAATCACTGTGTCTTCCTGCCCCTCCATATAGAGGAAGAGATGATGCCATTTGCTCCTTGGCATTGTGTAGATTTGTTGGTGAAACATCTGGATACAGGCTCTTCAATGCAGTTCAGTTTCTGCATTTTAATTTGGCCAGTTTAACTTCTGCATTTTTTTTCTATTCCCTTCATTTTAAAGGACAGATTCCCTTTATGTAAGGAAATCATTTCCTTATACATAATCACACAAATTCTGATTTAAATAGAATATCAAGCAAAACATCAAAGTCCTCTATTCAAAGTAGGCAGCGACATTTAATGTCTGCATTCTTTATTCATTTCAACATTTCATTTTCAGGAACAGTCCTAAAAATTTCATCTGCATAAATTTTTCCATTATTTTATTATGACAATTACCAAACATACAAAAAATTGAAAGATTTATACAGTGAACACTCATATAATGAACACCTAGATTCTATTAATTTGCTGGTTTTACTCTTCATCTATCCATCCATTAATTTATCTATTAATGAATTGGTCTTATTCATTTCAAAGTCAATTGCAGATATCAGTACTCTTTACCCCTTAACCCTTATGTGTACCATCAACTAAAGTTTACATTTTATTGGCATTTTTGTTTACATAAATTTTATATGAAGTGAAACATGCAAATATTGTGTATCATGTGAAGATTTTTTTGACCTGTATACACCTGGGTAACTAAAACCTCTTTCACAGAATAGAATGCTGCTATGCCAAACTCAGAAATATTGAGTCCAAGCAATATAACTACTATTTGATTAATTTTTTGAAAAACTTATTTATATGAAAACATCTACATCATACTAGAGATTATAGGTAAAGCAGAAAAAGTGATATGGGTGTGGTATACAATTGTAAAAAAGAAAAAAAAATCTGATTTTTATTTCAATTACTCCAGAGCCAGTGTGGGCTGTCCTCTTGAGCAGAAGATGATGGAACAAGTTACCTGAGAATTTTCAAGCTATCTTCAATTTACAGCTAAACTCTTAGGAATCTGAAGATGACCATCTCATTAGGTTAGTGCTTCTCTGAATCTTGCAGACTTGTCACTCTTCCCACCATTCATTATTTTCTTGTAAAACTCAACTGTTCATCTCACTTATTATTTTTCTATGGCCAACCGTGAAACCCAGCAATGGAGGATTGACTTGAGAAGGAGCAGAGGAGTGATAAACACATTCCCCTTATTACCATAAAGTTGAAAAATTATGACCATATGCATAGACTGATCCAGAAAGGCAGAGAATTCCCTTTGTCTCATTATTCACCCATTGTGCTGTTCTAAGTTCCTCTAGTGGTCAAAGGGTGACAGAAGCAATACATCAGGCTGCTGTTGTAAAATGTTATCTAAAGGCAAAAAGTAGACCTGTAGGACAGATAGAATTCTACACTGAGCCATGGGATTTATGATAAAATTCTATAACCAAATAAAAAATATCTGTGACTACATTTATGTGAAGCAATGGTGCCATTTTTTGGCTGGTTTAGGTAATCACAGGTGCACATTCTTTGTCATACTAGAGATATATCCCAATAGACATTTGGGGATCTGTTTTGAATTTAAACTGGAAGTTCCAAATGGATTTGGCAATTCCTTTCAAAATTTATTTTTTTTAGAAAAAAAATGCATATTGTGGGAAAAATAAAGGTTATAGTTCAAAAATAGCGTGCTTTGTGTATATATGTGAAACATACACTTTGGGGTTTGATATATTACTTTTTGTGATGCCTTTGTGTATGCATTGGGCCTATGTAAAGGGAAACATTTAAATAAATAAATTCCACAAATATGAAACAGGCTGTGTACACATGACAGACAAAGCAAGGGCTGAAAATCAGAGGGGCCCAAATTCAAGTTTTACAAGAAAATATTGGAAAAGTTACTCCATGATAAAATAATTACCATAGAATTTTTAAACATTCAAATTGATATTCTGGTGAAGATCAACTATTTGTGTTTCAAAGAAAAAACATTTTAGATATTTTGATGAGAACTGAGAAATGGTGATTTTTCTTCCTTTTGTACTTCAATCAATCTCTCCAGCACTATAATTTTTCTACTACCATGTGAGTCAGGCAATGAATCTCTGCTGTCTGACTTGATCTCTTTGTTCACTTCTTCTGGGTAGGAAGGAGATTAAGGATTTAGAATCATTCTGTATTCTTTGGAACATTGTAAAGACTTTCCAAAATATATGCTAATTAATAAAAAAAATTGAACAATCTTCATAGGAAACCTTTCTTCTTGCTTAAATTTCTTTCCTCTTTTCCTCTGGGCAATTGAATATGAGTGTATTAAACACATCTTCCACTTTGTACTTATGTGGGAGCATGGTGGACCTGATATGGCCTAGAGTTTGATGTGGAGGTACTGAGGCAGCTGTTGATCATTAGCTTTCTGTACTTAACCATGGCGTGAATGAAAGTCTGGGAATGATTGTAGCAACCTGGACAAGATACCTTTCTTTATCAGGAAGCCAATAATTAGAGTGGGCTTTTGCTTGGGTTACTCTTGAGAACTGAATTCAATATAGTATCCATTAGCCACATATGATTACTGAAATTGAAAGATGGCTGGTCTGAAATGAGATATGCTTTAGATTGGTATTTTGAAGACTATCCAAAAAAAAGGATGTAAAGTGTTTCTTCAATAATTTTTAAAACATTGACTACATATTATAATTAATATGTTTGAGATTTTTATGTTAAAATATATTACTAAAATGAATTACACATATCTCCTTTCATTTAAAAAAATATTTTATTAGAAACTATTAAATTTTAATTTAGAGATGTGGCTTATATTGTCATTAGATAGCGCTATCTTAGTGTAGTAATTTCTCTATTCACCCAATCAATCAATCGAGGCCTCTTTCCACCCAATTTCTGTCCTTATATTAGATGAATCCTTAAAATAGACACTAAAAATTCAGCACTGGATAAAGAAAATGTGGTATATATAAATGATGGAATATTATTCAGCATTAAAAGATAGTAAAACCATGGCATTTGCAGGTAAAAGGATGTAGTTGGAGAATATAATGCTAAGTGAAGTTATCAAATCCCCCCAAACCAAATGCTGAATGTTTTCTCTGATATGTTTGTTGATTTGTGATGCCTTTGGGGAGGCAGCATTGGAGGATTAGATGAACACTATACAGGGCAAAGAAATGGGAGGGAGGGGAAGGGTGAAGGCATGGGGGTAGGAAAGACAGTGTAATGAGATGAACATCATTACCCTAATTACATGTATGAAGACACGAATGGTGTAACTCTACTTTGTGTACAACCAGAGATATAAAAATTCGTGCTCTATATGTATAATATGAATTGTAATTGTAATGCATTATGCTATCATATACAATAAGTTAGAATTTAAAAATTCAGGGCATTACTCTCTACATAGCAAAGATGTATTTCCTTTAGTCTCAGAAGTTCTCCCTGTAAGAGAAAATAGAAAGGGCTGAGAGTATAGCTTCATGGTAGAGTGCTTGCCTTCAGCATGTGTGAGGTACTAGGTTAAATCTTCAGTAATATAATAAACAAAAATAGAGAGAAAGGGGGCTGGGGAGGAACATGATGAAGTAAAAATCTTCTATTGTTGTGAAAGTTAGATTTGAAAGTCTAATGACCACATGTTTTGTGCTTTTGTGCATATGAATTATGCATTCTGAAGAAGGCATAGGCCCTGATTCTGTAACTGTTCTGCAAAGTAGAATTTTCCAAGTGGCCTCAACAGTGAGTTGTAGCCCTGGAGAGTCCAGGTGAGGCCTGAGATGACTGGCATCCTGGCTCAATAGGCTCTACCACTGAGCAATATTCAGATGATTCATAGATATATGGCCCCCAAACACTTGGATCTGAGGGAAGGCCCAATAATGCTTGCAGACATCTGACAACTTGAATAGTCTTTTTCCGTGGTTAAGGAAATGTTCTACATATGGGCATATATTCCCGACTCAGGTTTAGATTGTGTTAGTTGTGCATCCCTAGCAGATTATAGAGGAGTTCAGGTCCCTGATACACAAGTATCATGGTATATGTGGGTGGGGTAGGGAAGTTTTACAAGCACTCTTTGTAGGCCTAGATGTTAATGACAGCTTCAACCTGTTTTTACGTATGAAGAATACTTACATCTGTTTTTGACATGTGTATTCTCCTAGTAACACTGCACGTTGGTTGCAATGTGTACACAGTCTGAGTCCTATTTTGAAATATATGAAAAAGTTCAATTTTATTAGAAATCACTTTTTTCTTTTAGAAATGTCAACATTACATTTGTTAGTGAAAGACTAGAATGAGTTCTTCAAGCTTCAAATGTAGTAGTAGTAGTTTGTAGATACTACTTCAAACTTCTTGTATATTTGAAAATATTTTATTTGAATGTATGATACGAATTCAAAATTTAATATTTTCTCTAATGCTTTCTGTCTTTATAATTATAAATTGCTAAGAAAATGTCCTTTTATCACCAAAAATGTTTTATAGACACTGTTAAATTCCTTCTGCTTACTCCAGTGAGCTATACATATATGATTTTCTCTGTATGTGAGGGCAAGAAAAGCATTGAGAAGCCCTGCCGTATTGTTTGTGAGTTTCTTTTATAGTATTACCTACTGTTATAGTATGAATCAATGTTATTCATATCATTCTATTTACTAATGGACTAAAATTTCTTGTTTGCATGATAGTTGCAAGCAACAAAGGAGTCAGTGAATACTGTACTCTCATGAACAACTTGTATTTCATAAACTACATATTAACAGCAATTATAATTGATATGCAGCCATAACTCTCTGCCTACTCCTGCTTCCAAGACTCCGGCCCTCAGAATAGCCTTTGCAATTTTTATTCTTATCACCTGTCAGATCTTTCGTATCTACTCTGATCTACAAAAGCTAGTTTTTAATATCGATCATCTCCCAGCTTAAATACCATTTCATCTGAGAGCCTTTCCTGACCATCATAGCCCCTTTAGTAACTCTATCCAAAAACCTCTCAGCCTTTTGCTTACATTCTTTTTTTTCTGATTTTGATTGGTTCTTTTTCGTTACACAAAACATTTTGATTCATTCTGACTTAATTATAAAAGCATGGAATATAATTTTTGCTCTAATTCAGTCTTGAGTACTTCCACTTTCCCTCACTCCTCCCTCTCCCATTCCCTTCTCTCTACTGATCTTTGTGCTATTTACTTTTAGGGTTTTGTTGTTGTTTCTTTTGTTGTTAGTGTCTTGTGGATATAAATAATCTTGAGTTATTTTTAGTACACACTGCAACCTTTGTTTCTTTATTTTCATGTATGCATTTCAATGATTTTAAGGATAGTATGTCTCCTGTTTCACTACTGTATTTGCAACTATAGGGAAATGATTAATATCAATTGAATAATTCTTACAAAAGAAAATTATTCTTAACAAAAGAACTACATGAGTTACATAAAAACCTCAATCCAAGAATGAATGAGAAAATTATTTTTGGTTTCTAGCATATCAGTTGTTATGAAGAACAAATGATTCAAGCATAACTGAATTTTTTTTTCTTGGCAACAACGTATCTCATCTGCTGTTCCTTCTTTTCCACCTACCAGGCATCAGAACTACTTTTGTGTCTCGGCAAAATCTAGCTTGGTAGCATTTCAGCCCAATCTTTACTATAAACTATCTCATGGTCCAGAGTTTATCTTTTCCTCTACCTAGAATAAAAATGTCTGTTTAATCAGTACCCATGATCTCCAGCAAAGATGCAAAAGGAAAAATCAGTTTAATCTTCACCTTTCTTGGGAATTTCATATTTTAAAAGAAACAGGTATTTAAACACATATTATTCCTAGAGGGAAAATATTTGGTGAGGGATTTTAGAGTACTTCTGATTCCCACATTTCTGTATTATAAGAAAGGATTTAGGAGCTTGGCATCTTATATCCAAAAGATTGCCAAGGTCTTTCTTAAAAGCATACCAACATACAATAATCTCTATTAAAATTATTGTTCAAGATTGCACTCTTTTTTTAAACTTAGTCATATGTGCCTACAATTTTCCTTTTCTATTAATATTATATTGGTAAGTTTGATTTATAAAACACATACATTATATTAAATTATCAGTTGACTCAAAGCAACATTAGATGTATATTAACATTTTGTTCATACACATTGAGCTTGTGCAACCTTGGTGTATTTGTATCAAAATTCCACTGCAGAGTCTTGCTTTTGATCTGTGAGCTATTAGAAACCCTGTTACTACAGATGAAAGGAGTTAGAAAGTTCTATATCATAACACAGTGCAATCGGTAATTCACAGAGCAGGTAATTTGCAGTGACTTGCCAAGCCTTTGATTGCACCGGGTTTATGGCTATTAGCAGTTTCCCCTTTCAAATTTGTATGGTTCCATACTTCCTTTTTGACCTCTTTTTCATCATTTATGGTCCAATTTGGTAGTGAAAAAACATAACTGCTTGCTTTGCGCATGGCTGTCATTCAAACCCTAGTGACTCACTGAGCACTTTGACATTTGTGATGATGAAAAAAACATTAAGCAGGTGTACAGAACACTAACCAGGTTCCTGAAACAATGCTTTATGGGATTCACAATGTCCCTCTGGGCTGTAAAATGATTCAGACTTGATTTTCTCTATCAATTTAATCTTGGTGTTCAAATTCCCATTCAAAGAAGGAGGCACAGTTTTCACAAAAATTGAAGTTAAATCAAATTCCCAATGATATTGTTAATATAGGACCTCATAGGAACAATTGGAAGGGCAGTGATTGCTTGCCACTAAAATAATATGAAAGTAGGACTCACATGTCTACTTTGAAGTCATGCAATTAGGAGTACTACTTGATACTGGACTATATAAAATTTAAGCCCTATAAAATGACTTTACCAATGAAAACTTGCAGCCAAATGGCATGATTCAGCCCCTTAGCTGTCTGAATTGTATATACCCATGTGAAAAAAAAAACATATTATTTTGTGGAGGTTTTTCTTTGCACATTAAAATCGGTCATCTGTTCTACAGGTGTGCAGCACATCTTGGTGTGAGTTAGTCTGCCTCATGTGCAGTTTGTCTGGGAGATGTGGAAACCTGCAAAATTCAACATAGTCCAGGTCACCAATTAGTGTGTTTGAGGAAGCATTCAAACTTGGTACCATTGAGTGTGGGGAACAAGTGGTCAGTGATTTCCTAGTTACCGGAATTCAACTCTGGTTACTATTAGACACTGTAGAATCCATTATTCAGGCCCAGAATCCTTTTCAATTTAAAGTGGCAAAATATTCCATGCAGGTACAGAATCATACATCTTTAACAACAAAAGATTGTTGTCAAGATCACCCATTTCCTGTCATCATTCCAGCATAAGAAGAAGAAAATACCTTTGTCAATAATACAGAACAGATGAATGTTGCTCTTTGACCTTCTGGATTTTTAACATAAGTCGTTTGAAAAATTCGGAATCTAAAATTGATATATTTGAATCATTTTATGTTTGTAAGTGGTGGTTTCTAACAGAGAACGTAAAAGTTGAACCCATTTATATATAATTCAGGAATATTTTACTGTCACCGGAGTCCATGAAGAGTAACTTTATAAGCAAAGTAGAAAGATGCAACTGCAGAGCACGCTGACTTGTAGATGATGAAGATATTTATGTGTAATAAATGCACTTGGAGATCAAAAGGAGATGAGAGCAATCCATCCATGAATAATGATTCATAGATCATGGCACAGAAAGTTGTGTATGTCTTTCTCAGCTGTACGTGAGCACATGGAAGGCAACAACAGGAGTTGTATCTTTGAACGGGATGCATACATAGCCACAATATTTCCTGCTTGCTTAGGAAAAAAGCAGTGATATAGTCAGTTTGTTTGCCCTTACTCTCTTGCTATCCTCATGTAATATTTTATCTATTTTCTATATATATATACCCATTTCATGTCAAATATACTGACCATGATCACTTACCATACACTTTCCTCCCTGCCAAATGTGTTAGTCAGAGAGCAGTGACATGGGTGAGCCGAAGACAGGAAGTTCAATTTAAAAACAAGGCCATAGTGATGCTTTATGAGTTTTACAGGGATGGCAAGAAATTTTATATCTGCTGTGTCCCTCAGGCTGGTTGTAATTTCAGTGTAGAGTGGAACTGTTTCTGAGAAATTATTGATCTTGACTTTTACCAGGCCTGCAGTAAAGCAAAGGTAACAAATAATGTCATGCTTGAAGTTGGTGAAAAAATATTTGCAGTCATGGTTATAAGTTGGGACCAAAATTGGGAGCACTGAACCCAAACCCAATAGCATCCTGACTTTTTTTTAAGTCTCACATAATATTTTTATTTGTTTAGTTTTACTAATGAGATTTCTAGTTTAGTTAACTAGTTCTTCCTGCTAAGTAGTCTTGATGTTTTATCAGGTCTTACCTTACTTGTTTTATGCACATGTGCCAACAACTTAAATGCATAGCCCCTTGTTCATTATGACCTTCGCTGGGGCTTTCGTCGTTTCAAATACTTTGCATGATCCTTTGGTGTAGGTTACTTAGAAAAATGAGTGAGTTGATGAGGTATAACTTATAGGAAAAATATGAGCATCTCATTAAAAAAGTTCAAATATAAACCAAAAGAAAATAGGTAGAAACAATTTACTTATACCTATGAACCTTGTGCATTCTATTTTTTCTTTCTAAACGTTCATCCAATTTTGGCTTTAATAATGTATTTGCATTACAATTTGAGATCTGAATGATTTTCTTCCCAAAGTGGAAATACTAAGGAAAATCATTTCAGTTTATGAAATTACACTTAGCAGGTTTATTTGTTCTCTCTCAACTTGAAACCCACAAGTTTTTATTAAGGTTATGGTTCATATTTCAAATAGCAAGAAATCTTCAGGTCTCTCCCTTTTCTTCTCCCTCAAAATAAATCTACAAAACACCTGGATTTAGAAGAACAACATAGATATATTGCCCATTAACTCTGAAAACTAGCAAACACTTCCATAATAAAAATAAATAGCGTGTACTGTAATCGATGGGGAGGCAACATCCCACATTGTTTATTGATTCATAAGGTTAAGATTAAAGTGGGATTCTTGCCTGTGTTTATCAACATTTTTTTTAAAGCAGTAAGTGAACCTGGAATCCCACAAACCAATCAATAAAGTTTAAAAGCTTCAGTGAATCTAACCCATAACAGGTCCTTGTTTGGAGAACACGCTCAAGAAACACATGTGCCTTTAAGAGGTCTTGAAAGACTTTACACCCATGGACCATTACCATTTCCAAACACCCTGCAGCATTACCAGCCCAACATATGCTGACTGTATATCACCGTGACCCTCTCACTAAAGCTCTTTTGACTGGAGTGCTTTTAATACCCACTTTCTCAGCTGAGCTCAGGAGTGATTTGTTTTACATGCCACATTAATCCTTTCCACATTTTCTGGATGAGGCAACCACAATTCCACTTGTGAGGTGTTTCTAAAACACAGTTATAGGAATAAAGCAGCAGGGTCCCAGACTTGACAACTTCCCTTTAGGCAGCTGACAAAGTGGGCTATCGTGCCTCGGTTTAACTCTTCAAACAAGCAGTTGTGCCCAGCCACTAGGGTGGGCCAGCCTTCCAGGCCGTAGGAGGCCCCATTTATGGAAGGCAATTTACTCTCAATTAAAACGCGGTAGGAATCTTTATAGACGCAATGCCTTATTGATACTAATACATATTAGTAAAATGAAAATCAAACAGAAATGGAAGAGAATGGTAGAACCAAAAATATATAAAACACATCTCAGTAAAGCCAAAGAAAGTTCATACATGGCGTCTTCATAATCAATCGTAGGAAGAGGCTTATTTTTTTTTCTTAAAAAATGGGCAATTAGTGTTCAAAGCACAGGCTTTTATTATGTGGTAATTTTATGGTTTTAACTTTAAAGGCAACTTCCCCATCCCCCGAATATATTCCAAGACCAACGAATTTATGTTGTGCGCATTTATGAACTTTTCTAAATTTTCATGTTCATTGAATATAAGTGATGTAGTTTTTTGAAACTTTGAGTTGTCAATGAGGCTGGTTGAACCAACTGATTTTTTAAAATGTTTTTATAAGTCAACACTGGGCTGATTTTATTAACTTGTTCATATTATGCTCCCAACTTTACGTGTTAAAATCCAACTGTACAAGCAACGTGAGGCCTAAAATTATGCCTTTATCTGATCCTAATTTATTGTTCTTCCCTCATAAATTTTATTTGCAGCTTCAGTGGTCTGAGAAAGCAATAAATCAGATGGAGGTGAGTTTCTATGGTTTAGATTGAGTTCCGTATTTTAGCTTGAAATTAATCCAATCAATTTCTCTGGTGTCATCCTCATGTGGCTAGTGGTGTGTCTCAAAGCAGATCACTTGAGTCAGAGACCTTTCTCCTCCAGGGCACAGGAGATCAGTTCCACATGCGCAGCTGATGAACCCTTACGTGAATTATGTGGAGGCTGATATAATGCTTAGGAAGCATTTAGAGGTCTATGAATGAAAACATCTTCTCTTTTGTCTCTTGTCTCAGATTGTCCTCCTAAAATAATCAGGAATATTACTCACATGGTTTTTTCAGAAGCAGCATCTTGGAGAAATGAGGTTTCATTACTACTGTTAAAATCTCAGTGGCTAGACCGTGCCTGGGAAACTGTAGTGCTTCTTTAATATTTACAAAATATATGATGGAGTCAAACATATCCTTTTATATTCTGAAAAAAAAAGCTAGTAATAAACAACAACAGAAACCAACATTTATTTTAGTACTAAGGTATTTACAAAATGTTTGTTATTTCATTCAATTATTTAGATACCTAGTATCCTTTAGAACAAATCAAGTGACACTGATCATAATCTCTCTTTTTCTTGGCATACACATACATTCACACATGTGCACTCACACACGCACAAACCACTTACTAGAGACTGTGCTTTCAAATTAATATATATTTAAATGTAGAAAGCAGAATTAATACTTAACAGATCATTTGTAGAAATGAAGCCATTTTATATGTAGATTAAGAGAAACTTCATTAATTTTAAAATTACACAAATGTTTAAAGCTTTAAAACCTAAATGAATTTAAAAACTTATAGAGAACTATAAATCCATATGTGTTTTAAAATTGATTTATAAAAAAATGAATTTTTACTATTTGGAGCTCTTGTCTCAATGTCTAGAATCATCTTCAATTAGAAGGTGCTTTCAAGAAAAAAAGAATACATGAGTATAAAGTTGATCCTGCTTTAAATTTCATTTTAAAAATTCTGTTTTAAAGAATATTTTAAAGAATATTTTCTAGATATATTTTTTTCCTTTAAATTCATGTTTGTTTGTTTGTTTTTCCAGAATCTAGAATCCCTTGGCTGACTTAGACCTGCAAAAATAGTGTTTTTTACTCTTTTGGGCAATTTGCTCAGCTGAGTTTGGGTTCATATTTAGTTTTATCCACTAAAATTGCCCATTCTCCTCTTGCCATTGGGCATTTTTTCAATCTTAACAAAACCAAGTCCATATTATAGGTCTGCTGGCCAACATTCCAGGTAAATGAATGGTTTTAAAGAAAAATGGTGCTATTTTTCAAAAGCCTGACATTTAAAAAAATACAACTCCAGAATTGAAGCCTTCAATAATTTTTCCATGCCTATATGCTACAAGAAGCAAATAGTTACACAAATGAATACATCTGGGATTGTTTTCCTGCCGTTACTCCCCACCAGGGAAAATATTTAGAAATAGGGCTCCGTCTTTGTGCTGGAACTACAAAGAGGCCAGCCATCTTGATGCTTTTCCAGGCCGTTTAATGACTTTCCTCGTATTGTGTGGTGGCTTTACTGCCCTGTTGTATGTGCCTTCCCATTCACTGTTGGTAACCATTTACGTTGGGTGTGTTCCAATTTCCAAATCTGTTTTGTGGCATTTATAGCTTGCAGCTAATAAGGTCATTCAGTATTTTTAATATAAATATTAAAAATATATTTTACCGTGGAAATCTAGAGGAAATGATTCAAAATTAAAAAATAGCCTTACTGAAGAATGGAGTAACCTTGCTTTTAAACCATTAAGTGAGGGTAACTGTGGTTGAGACGTGGCGTTTTGGTTCTAGTGGCCAAGAGATGTAGTGTAAGGGCACATGTGTGTCTGTGTACATGTTATATTTATACATACATTTACATTATTGATATGTGTACATGTGCATATATAAGGTAGCATGCATGTGTGTGCATGTATGTATGTATGTACACACATTTATTAAATGTATAAATAATAAGCAAAAAAGTAATGATGAATCATATATTTTACATTGTAACCTCTGATTTTATAACAGAAACTTCAAAATCATTCATATTCCTATCCTGGAATAATTTTTATTATCAACTTATATTTTAGAGTTTTTGAGGCTTTAGAATTTTAGTTGTCCTGTGACTTTATACAAAATAAAAATTATTTAGCTTTTGGAAGATGGATAAATACTATGTCTAATAACCTAAAAATATCCTGAATTAACTCCAAATGGAGCCATAAAAAGTAAAAATTATTAAGGTGGTCTTTTACTGAACATATATGTAAGGAGATCACCTTACATGGTTCTATAGCTCATTTTTAATCATTCTGAATTAGATATTTAACACATATTTCCAAAGTTCAAGTATACCAGATTCAGTTCAAACCTACTCTGTTTCTTGTATTTAGAATGCCTCTTACCAAGTGAAGAATTTTCATTTTTTAAATTTAATTTAGACAATAAAAAATTATTAGAGCTATTATGGTCAAAGTCCAAAGTAAGATAAAATCTTCCCCCCAAATAATTAATATTTCTTCTTATTATCATGCTCAATAACTGCTAATTCAATGGCATAATTTGAAAAGAAAGTTTCTGGCCAGAAAATTTAAGCTATAATTGTTCAAGAGTATAACAGTAATTTGTGAGGTGAAAGTAGGGTTGAATAACGATGATGAATGCCAATGCTTGAATTTGCCAAATTTTCTTTTGTACTGTTCTTTACTTGTGTTATGATTTCTAGGACTTCTGCAGTATTATAACTATTGACTATTTGGCTCCTCATATAATTTTGCCTTATAAGCTTGTTAATGGATTTTTATTTAAGCTTATATATTTTATATTTTGAAATTATTTTTTTTTCATTTATAGCTTTTGAATTTTGTGATGGACTAGAAAAACTTCTCTATTTAAGATGAAAGATATTTACAAATGATTTCTTATAGTACTTTTTTTTTGTCTTTAACATGTCTACCAATTCGAAATTTATTTAGAATTTATTTTGGTGGAAGAAAAGCAGCTGTTAGGCTTATTTTCCAAGTATGTTGCATTTATTACCCAAATGCAAGATACTTGGTCCAATATTGCTCAATGAATGATCTAGAATACACAGAAATGCCAACTTTAATATATATTATTTTCCCATATATCTTTGTATCAATTGTTAGATTCTCCATTTTGTGCTGTTGATAAGTTTGTTTCTGCATCAATATTAAATGTTTCTAATCACTTTATGGCAAAATTTACTGTTATGTAGGAATAGGTCACACTTGTTGCTTATATTTCAAAGAATTTTCTTAGTGTTACTTTTGTTTGAAATCAAAGGAAGAGAATGTCTGCTTTTTATTGGTGATGCATTGAATTATCCTGGTAATTTAGGAAGTATTGATTTTTAAAATATTGTCTTAAATTATGCTATCTGGGCTGGGCACAGGGCACATGCCTGTAATCCCAGTGGCTCAGGAGGCTGAGTCAGGAAGATCATGAGTTCAAAGCCAGCCTCAGCAAAAGTGAGGCACTAAGCAACTCAGTGAGAGCCTGTCTCTAAATAAAATACAAAACAGGGCTGGGGATATGACTCAGTGGTTGAGTGAGTGCCCCTGAGTTAAAAAAAATGCTCTCTGAGAATGCTCTCTGGGAATTCAAAATATATATTTGTATTCAAGATCTTTTTACTGTCTCTTATAAAACTTTAAAATCACATTCATGTAGGTTTTGGCTATTTCTTTGAGCTTATATTTATATTATAGTTTTATCAATTTTGAAAACAGAATATCCATTTTACATGTGGTTAGTATTGGTAAAGAAAAATAAACTATTTAAGTGGTGACTTTATTGAAATTTGTTATAATTTTTTATAATCTTACTTTTCTCACAAATTATACAATCTATAAATAATTAAAATTCTGTTTTGTCTTATCTTGCTATTTTTTCTTATGCAGTTCCTAATTTATAGGTTGATAAGAGATACTCTTTTCTTAATTCTGACTTTAATACTAGTAAAGCTTCATATTTTGCCCTAAAGTATACTCTACTTACATTGGCTTGTGATAGGAAAATACTTTAACATCATTAAAGAACTACATATATTTTGGCTCTAATAATGGATATTGGATTTTATTAGATGTCGTGAATGAGTGAACAATGTGAAAATTAAAGAGAAAAATGACAGAGAAGATGAAGAAGGCCTTCTGATTGTGAGACAAGATACCTGTTATGGTATTTGTACCAATGAGAGTGAGTGAAATAGTCTAGAGAGGAAAATGAAATTAGAGAAGGGGATTAGTAAACAAAAATCTATGAAAAATTAGCATTTAAAGAAGCAGATCTAAAGGGTTAAGCCTAGTGTATTAGAGCAGGACATTTAAGAAGGAAATGCCAATAAAAATGAGTATGACTTACTGAGCCAACAAAAATAAATAAATAAAAAATACATATGAGATATTAAAACATGCTAGATTGAAAGAAAAAAAATGTGGGCTATTAAAATGTGCCCAAGAAGCTGCTTTAGAGTGATAGTCAGGAATGCCTCTGAAGATTTGTCATGTGAACGGAAATGTGAGTATTCATAAAAGAGAGAGGAAAGGAAAAAGGGTGAAACAGGGATTCTGGATATTTCCACACCATGAACTAGACTCTTGTGGCATTCTGTTAAAGCTTATAGATCTCTTATCAGAAAAACATTCGTAAGCATATAACATTGCCAAGTAATTCAGTTACATTGAAATAGTATGTATGAGACCAGAAGTATCTGTGGTAAAAATATTAAAACACAGATCTTTGTAGTTATAGAGCAAATCCATAGTAATTTTTGCAAAGAACTACATACCTATTTATGTTCTGATATGCATTTGTTCCCTAGTAGGCACAGAGTTTCTGGACACAGGATATTAAGTGATGAAGCCTTCAGAGATGTCCATCATAAACTGACTTCTCAGATTACTTAAATAATGTGGTCAGTGGACCTAGTAATAATTTGTCATAAGATGGAAGTGATATATCCAGAATCAGACATGAGTAGGAATAGAGAGAAAAAAAGCAAGTTTCACAAGCAGATGGCTCAGACATTCATGTCATCTACCACTGTGCACCAGAAGATATCCCTCTAATGAAACCTATAGCAGTTTTAAGGAAACTGTATAACCAGCTTATGGAGGAGAATGCCTTTCACTAATAGGTTTAGTAAACCATTGGCATATTATGTTGATGTTAGCTGGAATATATGCCTGATTCACTCCAACTCTGTTCAGAGGTTTCTCTGAAATGCAATAATAAAAGAAAACCCAACCAATAAGCTGAGCTCAGAGTAGTATATTTTGTATCCACTTTGTATGGAAAGAAAATTCTCAAAAGAAACACGAATCCATGGATAGTGGCAAATAACCAAGGTATTCGGAGAGGTGCATTAAATTGGAAGAATGGAAAATTGGGGCTCATGAGTTTCGGAGAAGTAATTGATCCTATTACTGTAAGTAAAAAATGTGACATCTTTGATTCATGAGTCCAGGTCCATCAGAGGGCACACACAATGTCTGCTGAATGGGATCAAACTATCCAAGTTGCTAGAATGACTTAGCCAGTGATGTCCCCCAGCTTCCATCCTCGGCTCCTCTTCTGGTGCAATGGATCCATGAAAGGTGCACCCATGGATGCCACACATGGACTCTGCAGCATGGACACGCACTTATCAGTGTCAGTGAGTGATTGTCATGGACTGAATTGCCACTGCTGAAGTCCACACTGCCAGCAAAGAGACCCACCTTGGACCCTGGCATAACATTGTCTCTTGAAAAAACGAATCAGCTTCTTGATGAACTACATTTGGCTTTTCACACTGAGAGGGGCAAAAATTCACCAGGACTGTAATTCACACATACTTTTACCCTGAGATAGACTTTCATGCCTAAACAGCCTTGTCTAGATCCAGTGTCTGAGGACTTAAAATATGTTTTTGTACTGACACATGCCAATAATTCAGATAATTGCATAAGAGGAGAAGTGGTAGCAGGCACATAATCAGGGGAATCCACTGGTTCTTTCCCATACAAAACCATACAGAGACACTAGTTTGGAGACACAGCATCTGGATTTCTTAAATATAAAAGTTTGAAAGTATTACTCTGTAAGGGAAAGAGGACCCAGACTCCAGGACGTCACCATCCTTAAAACTGAGCATGTACTCTATAACACATGCTGTTATAGGGTGCTTTGTCCTCAAGTTGAATACATGTGTTTGGAAACCAAGATGGTAGAAGTAGAAATTACTGTTACTCTCAGTAACACACTTGGGAAACTGTGCTTCTTATTACCACAAACTTAGGTGGTGAAAATTGAGAAGTTCCAGTTCTCAAAAGAAAATGATTTTATCAATAGGAAAAAAAAAGTTAGTTCTATTGAATTCTATGCTACACCTGACAATCAGTTACTTTAATTTCCCTTTTTTAAGGAGCATGAAGAAACAGATAAGTCACTATGCTAGTCAGGGTGATGGGTGCTAATCTTCAAGAAAAGAGAGTCTCTTCTATGTAGAGGAATCACAAAAATATTAGATTTTATTCTGGAGTTTTTCAGTGGTTTATATTTTGGAGAGTAAAGAACACTCATTCTGTCCTCCACTACCATTTTAGATACCTTCATCCTTGACTAGCAGTTCTCTTGATCCAGGTAGGTGGCTTTCCTGGTGGGATAACCCAGATCCTTGAGGTTTAGGACAAGAGATAGTTTGTACTGAGTAAATTGTATAGAACTGAGATAATGTGGACATCTGGATAATTACTAGATTAAGTGGGAATTAATATAAAGATTGCTTCAGCTGATGTTATATTTTATAAGGGAATTTATATAGTTCTGTTGGTATCAATTTAGCCGGGACAAAGTTACAAAAAGTAATTATTTAGACTAAACCAGAGGTAAAAGTAACAATCTAAAAAGTACAATGTAAGGATATGATATTAGGAAAAATCATGGGGCCTGGCTTTGGTGGGGAAGAAAGTTAATATGAAGTGGCAATGAATATACAGAAAAAGAGCAAAAAAATGAAAGAGAAGCAATTTGAGTCCCTCAAGACAGTGGGACTGATAAAAGGATTAAGTGATGTTCACTGAAAATACAACAAAAGGGGACAAAATAGAATGTTTGCACAACAGATGTTGGAAAAACTGAAGGACAGAGAAATGACCTTAGGGTTCTTAATAAAAATAAGCTAGGGAGTGTATCTTTGTTGGTCCATAATAATAATGTAAAAAGAGATGAATTGCTTTGTGTTATTGAAATTAGGAGTAATTTCAATAGAGTAAAGACACTCTTTTTTTACCTATAATCTGAGTCATATGAATGTTTTGGGAAAAAGGAATTTTGATTCTCTATACATTTTTTTTTTCATTAAACAAGACAAATTTTAATTATGAACCATGTCTCAGGTGACTTGGACAACAGGTTTGCTCACACTAGACTAATTCAAGCTTGGTTTTCTTAAGCTGAAAAGCATTCTCTGCTTTGGTCACAGATACTCAGTGGCTTTTTGTGGAATATGTCTCCACATAAGAGCAACTGTATTATTGATATAAATCACATGCTATTCTCCAAAACGGTTAAATGATAGTTTCAAAAAGTAATGGTTTATTAAAAATCCCCATGTGACCATGAAACAAAATGATGCAATTTGTATTTTGGACCCACATAATATATTCAGTGAAGTTATGGTATGGTGTAACTTGAAGGAAATAATTTTCTACTTCAGGTCAGAGTAAATGTGTTATACTGTGAATTCTGTTTCCTTCTCTCAAAGTTTTTCCATGTGGGATGGGGATATAGCTCAGTTGGTAGAGTGCTTGCCTTTCATGCACAAGGCCTTCTGGTCAATCCCCACTGTCACCAACATAAAAAAAAAAAAGTTGTTCCATTGTTTTACTGTAATGTACAGTCACTTGCAATGTCTTTGATTTTTTATTTGATGACATTATCTCTTAATTATTTCAACTCAAGCCCACCCCTACCACCCTACCACCATGGAAATTCAATAGGCCAGTCTTGGTGTCTAATCCCAAGAATGTGCCACAGGATTTGAGGTCTTTGCTTTCTATTCCAAAATACATTGACACTCAGGCACGTAAACAATACCAGCTAAGTTGCCTGTCTTCTTTGAAGTTATTTTCTGCAGAAATCACAGTCACTGACCAAATGATTTGAGAAGATTAAATTGTGCTTATTTTATGGCATTCTAAAACAGCAGGGTTAAATGCTGGGCCAGATGCCAGCAGCTCAGCACCCACCCTTTCATGTTTAGCAGCCAGATACATCCACACAATTATTCTGGAGCAGAAATGTGCGATAGTGCCATTCTAGAGAGCAGAACTGAGTATTTGGAGTTTTACTGCTTTTGTGAATGGATGATTCAACTATATTTTATATGCGCACAAAGTGTTTTTAAAAATTAGGTTGAATTTCAGTTGCTGGAGAGATTTTTTCTTTATATTTTTTCTTCTTTTGGAGGAAAGACATCCCCTAGTTAAATTACCATTTTATCTATTCCAGGAGAATATTGGATTCCTTTCTCTATCAAAAATTAGGACATGCACTTAGCCATTTTATTTATAATAGGAACTGGTTTGAAATACATGCACAGACACATATATACATGTATATACATGTTAGCATACATATGTATGTAGAAGCATGACACATTTTAAAATAATGTTAGGTGAAAATTTTGAAGGAACAAAATTAGTATATTTCAACATGATATAATAATTTGTTTTGTTAATCTGCACGGGAAATATTTTCTCCTCTGAGCTTTCTGCCATAGTAACCAGGCAGAGGAGTGCCTGTTCATTCACTTCACACATCTTAATGGCAAGATGACAGGGTTTCACAGGCTGTGCGGAGCTGTGTGTGGGGCCTGCAACAAAAGAGAGCCTCCTACTCAAAATTCACAGTGTCACTGAAAAGATTATAGATTCCTAGGTAAAAATAAGTCATAAGAATGATTTCAAATATAAGAGCAATAACTGGAAGTGTAAAATGAGTGTGTATTCGAAGAAATTCTGCATAGTATAGGGGAAAAAAAGATGGGAGTTTTGGGTAAGAGACACTACTCCCTCTAAAAACCAAGTTTTGAAGCACTTTTTGATGAAGGCAGGCCTTGACCTTTAATTAGAGAGAATTGAGGCTTTCCCCGTATGTGGACGGAGAGGGCTACCATATCCTAGGGAAATAATTTCCATGAAGACAGGGATTTAGGGGGCATGTGGCATAGTGGGTACTGTGAGGTAATTGCCTAAATTGATGGGAGTTTTTGCTTTTAAAGAGATTCGAGAAGAAGAAAATAAGGTAGGTTTAGCAAATTACAAATGCCCAGCTGAATATTCTAATCTTAATCCTATTTACATTTGAGGAAAGAATGAAAGTTGTTGAGTGATACCACACCCAGGTAAAAGAACATTATCTGGATTCTTGTGTGGTGTTGTACAAGATGGACAAAGGGAAACCTGCTTGTAGCCAGTTGGACCCCGCAAGACAAGGCTTCTGGAGGAAGTGCCGCAAGACAACCTAAATATCAGAAATAATGATCCAAATAAATTAGTGGGCAAAATCCAAAACAATAAAAAACAGTAACTGAGTCTCTAGCAAGCATAACGTCACCAGTTGACTGGGGAAGGAATATGCCAAGAACAAAATCCACTTTTTACCAACAAATATTTCTGATAATTTGAGAATCAATAATCAATAAAACAATCTGCACTTCTCAGGATTTATCTTGTCAGTGTAATTACCAATGCAGAATAGATAAGAAAGAAGAAATGTTTGGATGGAGGGAGGTGGGAGAGAGACATCTAGAGAGTGATAAAGTCAATTGTAGCTTGAGTTCAAGGGAAACTGGTCAAAAGTGAGCAGAGAAAAAATCCTATCGTGTTTCATGACTTCTTAGAATGAGCTACTTTGAAAGGACAAGACAAAATAAAATATCTTATACATTTTAGGTCAGGTAGCATTAAAATTAAATTCTACTCATAGCTTTTAATCAGTTTTACTGATTTTTGTGGCAATATTTTGTTTCCCTATTTCTCCAGCCCTTCATTCTAAGCAGTTGGCAATCTTTGACACTCTTGTCCTTAGGGGGTTTTGTAGGGCAGAAACAGAAGCTGTACAATGTAGATCATTTTCAAACTCAGCAACAGCCTAAGTTTGGGATTCTATGGGGTAGGAAAGAGAGCAATACCTTTGGGAAGCTGAAAAATGTGGGGTTTTCCTGTGACCTCTGTGATTGACAGAAATCCACAGGTCACATAAGCCTCTGGAACTTGCTGTGAAGTGAACTCCCAGATACCCATCAGATACCTGATGCAAAGGAAGAGCATCAGGGTTTCCACAAACAATGAGACATCAGGACTTTTCTATGTCTACCAGTGTCAACTATCAACATGTGACCACAGACATCTCACACCTTAACACCTTGGTAGCACTCTCAGGCAGTCTCAAGAATAATTCTGGTTGAATCTTCTACAAGCCTTGTGTGGTGGAAATTCAATTTTAAAATTAGTTTGATTAAATAAAAGAAATGCAATATATTATGATTTATCAATGGAAACAGGCAAGCTAGAGAATTAAAGATCCAAAACTGTGTTTTTTTTTCTTTTTGAATTCTTTCTTCCACCTATATATAGCTTGATATGGTAGACTTCTTCAGATTACTTTCAGTCCTAGAATTAGTATTACAATACTCTGCCACACTGAGGACCAAGTGGTACATATCTTGCAAGTATATATTACTTAGTAGTGTTTCCAATGCTATTTTGATGTTGCTAGTTTCCATCATTTCCTCACACAATGAGTGATATGATTGAACTATGTAGAGCAATTTCCTGTAGGAAATTCTTGCTCAAGTTCTGAGTGGTATGGAATTAGAGGCAAATAGTTGAATGTGTCTTGTATTGCATGTGATATCACACAACAATTTTCTTTCTGAGCAATGAAATACCACTTTTAACCTCAGGCCAATGTATTTGAGACTTTCCTCCACCCAATGATTTCTGATGATTTACATAAAAAAATAATTAACATGTTTTGCATTATGGTCCCTAAAGTTAGACTATCTCAAATCATTTTTAAAGATGAAGGAGTCATAGTGTTAAAAATTAAAAACAAAAAATCCATAAAAGTGCTATTTTTCTTCATATATAAATGTTAATTCATCATAAATTTAGAAGGTCTCAGGGAATCAATGTCCATGCTTTATAAATCATTCGCTACCTATTTTAATTTTTTAAATACTCCTAAATGTCTATAAAATTTGTATTGTGCCATAATTGAAATTTTAACTGCACTGGGAAATTTTGCATATGTCATGCTATGTGAAGTGATGTTAAAATCTTTCCATAAGTGGTCCCAGAAATACTATTATTATTTCTTTTTATTAACGCCTAAGTAATCTGCATTTTTGATAATTTCAGAAAGACTGTCAACATTTGCCATATACTTTTACATTCTGCCAAATTATTTTTGACATTTCAGTTTCCACTTAACAAGTAAGTAGCTCTCATTCTTGGAGATGTTACTTAATAGATACCACATGTCCAAGGCCATAACAACATTTATTGTAAAGTGGGTTAATAATACAGCTCAAATACTGTTACTAGAGCTCTATATTATACAAATAAGAGCAAATTATTTTTGTAGCAATTATCTGAACTTGCCAAAACCCAACAGAGGCCATCATGCCTCAGGTGGGGCTTAACACTTAAATTTGTACTAACTTAAATTTGTACTAATCTCCTCTAGAGGAAGGAAGCATTAGCAAATGCTCAGAGGCAGCTGCTCATTTTATTATATAGCCAAATGCTACCAACAGGAGGGAATACTTAGGAGACCAATTTGAATTAACACGCTTGGAAAGTTAGGGGAAGTAGGAACATATATGATGTTTAAAAAAGTTAAAGGGATTATACATTTTTTTTTTCTTGGAGGCACACTTTCCTTTTTACATTTTTCCTGAAATCTTTATTTCTAGAAATTCTATTTAGGCCCATAATCTACATGTAGTTCCCAATAATGGTAGTTTATTAATATATCAATTAAAAATGAAGGATCATAAGCTAAAAGCAATCAATTTTTTTTTCCTGAAGAAGCTGAAGTACATCTCTTGGGACTGCTAGAAAATAGGAGTGATCTCCATTTGAGTAATATCAGCTCAGAAGAGGCAAGGAAGAAAGCTGTCATATGCCTTTGTTTAGTACAGAAAGATCAGAGATTTGGTCTAGAAAAGGAAGATTATCTCTCCTAGAAGGGAGACCATAAATAGAGCAAAAGATGAGCTTAATTATGGATAGAGAGGAATTAATAATTTGTATAAAGAGGAAATTAAGAGATTATTAGACCAAGGGGTCTGTAGGTACTCAGAGTAGCAATAGAAGTTGGAAAACGTATTTCTAGACAATAAACACCTGAAAAGAAATGTTATTGTTGTTGTAGTTTTGTGCCTTTATTATGGGATTTCAGAAGAGTGTTGGTTTGTGGAGTTTCTTCCCCAGGTAACTTTATAATTTCTGTTTAATTTATGTACTCATTTTATGTAACAAACCTCAAGCACTGATAAATGACAGGCTCTGGGCTAGGTACTAGAGATACTCTTCTAGTTCTGGCTTGTAAGGATTTGATAATATCAATAGTCATATAGTGACTTAATTTTGAATAATACCTTTATTTCCTTTTTAAAATTGTAATAGTCTGTTTAGGTGTACTCTTTGGTCAACATGATGTTGCTATTTATGGCAATGAATTAAAGAAAAGAAGGATTTTTTAAAATTTAAGGATTATATTCAGACTAATACAATAATCACTGCAAATTTTAGGGGGACACAATTCTGTCCATAACATTGAATTTTGGGCCTAATTTGACAAATGTGGTTTTTTTGTCATATTTACAGTGAACTTATTTTTCTTTTTAAGAAAGGAGAAGTTTAAATTTGAAGACCCCTTTATACTTCTCTCCAATCACATTAAACATCCATCCTTACATTTTTTTTATCTTTTCTTTCCAGGTTTACTATTTTATTATTTAGAATAAAAATATTATTATTTATTTATGTATATGTAAATAATATTTAGTACTATATTATATGCTTCAGTATGTTCTGAATTAGTACAATAATTCATAACTTATTCTTAATTTTACATTTTTTGAGATCTCCTAATAGTACATATGTGAGTGTGTGTATGTGTGTGAATTTATATATACACATATGCACATACGTTACATATATCATATACATCTATAAACATTGTGTGTGTAGACATATGTATCTTATGTGTATATATGTTGAAAATATAATACAGAGATATATTAGAATAGAGTTCCTGGTATACATATCAGAAAATCTTGAAAATACATTAATATATTTATAACTCATTTTTTATTTGTTCTTTTTAGATATAAGTGATAGTACATTGTATTTTGAATTATAATACATACATGGAGTATAACTTATTCTAATTAGGATCCCATTCTTCTGGTTGTATATGATGTGGCATTTCACTGGTCATATATTCATATATGAACATAGGAAAATTATGACCAATTCATTCTACTGTCTTTCCTATTCCCATTTCCTTCCCTTCCCTTCATTCCCTTTTGTCTAATCTACTGAACTTTTATTCTTCCTCTCCACACCTTATTGTGGGTTAGTTTCAACATTCGGCCTTTAGTATTTTGGCATTGGCTTGTTTCACTTAGCATGATAGTCTCCAGTTCCATCCATTTGCTAGCATAGGCCATAATTTCATTCTTTATGGCTGAGTGATATTTCATTGTGTATGTATACCATGTTTTCTTTATCCATCCATTGTTAAAGGGCATGTAGGTGGGTTCATAGCTTAGCTATTGTGAATTGAGCTGCTATAAACATTGATGTGACTGCATCTCTGTAGTATGCTGATTTTATGTTCTTTAGGTGTATACCAAGAAGTGGGATAATTGGGTCAAATGGTGGTTCCATTCTAAATGTTCTAAGAAATCTCTATACTGCTTTCCATACTGATTGCACCAATTTGCAGTTTATGTGAACATTCTTCACTCACCAGCAATTTATGTAAATATTTTTCACCTACATCCTCACCAACATTTATTATTACTTATATTTTTTATAATTGCCATTCTGACTAGTGTGAAATGAAATCTTAGAGTAGTTTTGATTAGCATTTCTCTAATTACTAGAAATGTTGAATATTTTTTTCATATATTTGTTGACTATTCATATGTCTTCATTTGTGTTTTACCTCTTACTATTTTCAAGATACCCTGATACAAAACATATATATATACACACACTTTATATAGTTATGTATGTATGTCTATATTTGTAGAAAAGTACATATGAATATACATGTACATATATATAAATGTATATACACATACATGTATATATTTATATACACACAGACATGTACATGTACAATTGATCAACAAATATATGAAAAAATTTTCAACATCTCTAGTAATTAGAGAAATGCAAATGAAAACTATGCTAAGATTTCATCTCATGCCAGTCAGTATGTCAGTTATCAAGAATACAAACAACAATAAGTGTTGGTGAGAATGTGGGGGAAAAGGCGCATTCATAAATTGCTAGTGGGACTGCAAATTGGTGCAACCAATCTGGAAAGCAGTATGGAGATTCCTTAGAAAAATTGGAATGGAACTATCATTTGACCTAGCTATCCCACTCCTCAGTCTATACCCAAAGGACTTAAAATCAGCATACTATAGTAACACAGGCAAATGAATGTTTATAACAGCTCAATTCACAACAGCTAAGCTATGGAATCCACCTAGGTACTCTTCTACAGATGAATGGATAAAGAAAACATGACATATATACACAATGGAATATTACTCAGCAATAAAAGAGAATAAAATTATGGCATTTGTAAATGAATGGATGGAGTTGGGGAATATCATGCTAAGTGAAGTAAGCCAATCCCCAAAAATCAAATGTTGAATGTTCTCTCTGGTAAGTGGTTGCTGATCTATAATGGGGTGTGGGCATGGGAAAACAGAGGAACTTTGGGTAAAGAGGGGGGAAGGCAGCGGAGTGGGCATGGAGGCAGGAAACATGGTGGAATGAGATATATATCATTACTCTAGGTACATATATGACTGCATATATGGTGTGACACTACATCATGGACAACCAGAGAAATGAAAAATTGTGCTGCAATTGTGTACAATAAATCAAAATGCATTTTGCTGTCATATATACCTAACTAAAATAAATATATAAAAATATGTACATATATAATAGAACATGTTAAAAATAGTTTTATTTTTAGTATCAGGGATTGAAATCAGGGGTACTCCACCACTGAGCTTTGTATTTTATTTAGAGAACGGGTCTCACTGAGTTGCTTAGTGCCTTGCGCCTTGCAGTTGCTGAGGCTGGCTTGGAACTTGCAATTCTCCTGTCTCAGCCTCCCAAGGTGTTGGAATTGCAGGCATGTGCCACCGCATCCAGCTAGAATATGTATAAAATAGTAAGAGAAAAATAGATATTAAAGAATGAGCTAAGAACACATAAATATACACTTATATTTTAAAACTGTGAACTTATTCCATTATAACAATGTACCGTTACCTATCCTCTCTCCTATTGGAAAGACAGGTTGTTTCCATTTATTGCTGTTATAATCATTGCTATATATGTGAAGATTTTCCTAAGGTATTTTTTATCTAACCAGAGAGTTTTATCAAGTTAAACTTCACTGAAATGCATAAAGTGATGAATCATGTTTTCTCTGGAAGTTTTCCTTCCTTACATGCTGCCAACATATGATGCTAAGAACTAAAAGCTGCTTCTTTGAAAGGTAGCCATAAAATGGGATCTTGTTTTAAAATTTGCATTTCCCTGATTAGAAATACACTAAGCATGTTTTCATATGAATTTGAGCCACCTACATTTCTTATTTTATATTTCATGCTTGTTCATATTTCTTGTACATTTTATTCCATTGGTCAAAAGTTAATTCATCTTCATATTCTAAAATACGTTCTCAGTTATGGGTGTTTAAAATATCTCCTTCCAAAACTCTCTTTTTTATCCCTTCCCTGACAAATCCTAAATTAAATATCAAATAATCATGTTGATTATTTTATGAACATTTGTTAATGGGATCCAAGCGTTTAATTTAATATCATACTTTGTGCAATCAACTTTCATTGTTCTATTCAGATACACTTTTCTTATTTTAATGTTTAATTTCATTACATGCATATACTACATCTTGTTCATTCTACTGTGAAAGGTATTTGGAATTCTTGTAGTTAATTTAAAGTATTATGAAAAATCTTGTTCCTGTTTTTAAGTCATTTGCCTATTGAATTGCTTATTTTTGGATTACAGGTCTTCTTTATATATTCCTTTGTGTAGCTTTTTGCCTCATTTAAGAGTAGCATATATTCTCTTACTTAATTATTATTTTAATTCTCTGAATAGTATTGTGATGAACAATTTAATTTTTTAATGCAAGTTCACTTTCTTAGTCTTTCTTAGTAGGATTTTTTTTTGTGCTCTTAAATAATCTTTTCCTAAACTATGTTCATAAAAATGTTTCGCTATATTGTCTTTTAAAATTTGAGTGTTACCCTCACATGGTGGTGCATGCCTGTAATGCAAGTGACTCAGGAGGTTGAGGCAGGAGGATCACAAGTTCAAAGGCAGCCTCAGCAATTTAGCGAGGCTCTAAGTAACTTAGTGAGACCTGCCTCAAAATAAAAAATAAAAGGCTGGGTTTGTGGCTCAATGTTTAAGTGCCCTTGGGTTCAATTCCTGGTACCAACCAACCAACAAACAAAAACAAAAACAAAAAACAACTTGAGTGTTTTACATTTAGATTGATAACTTAGAATTAATGATTTTTTTTAATATGGTGAGAGGCAGGTGGAATGGCCTTAGAAGACTCAGTAAGAGTGCCAGCAAGGTGACAATAAACTTATAGGACAAGTGCAAGGTTTCCTGGAGGCTGTCTATGCTCTCAATCAGTTCCCAAAATGGTGCTCTTTCAACCACAGGGAGGACTCATGGATCTAAGGAATACAGAGTGTAGAAATGGAACTGGTACCACTAGCTGTTATCTTTAGTGATTCACGTGCAAAATTTTCCTTCCTGACCCCATGACCTTATATTCTCTTGGTCTAGAGATTACATCCCAAGAGAATAAAGCTTATACCAGGAGATATACATGATTCCATTGAACTGGATATTAAGACTGCCACCTGGTGACTTTGGGTTCCTTGTCCCTCTGAATCAATAAGCAAAGAAAATTTTATTCTGGTTATGGTGATTGATCCTGAGAAGAAATTGGACTGCTATTATAGATAAGGAAGAATATGTCTGAAATACAGGAGACCCCTTAGGGCATCTCTCAGTACTAGCATGCCCTTTGATTTAAGTCAATGGAAAAACACAATAATTGAGGCAGAACAACTGAAGGCCTATACTCTTCAGGAAAAAAGTTTGGGTCACTGCACCATGTAAAGCAATCATGAACAGCTAAGGTGATTTTTAATGCAAAAAGATAAAGTGCAAAGTAGTTATAAATGTAGATATGACCATGTGACTAGTTACAAAAATGAGCATTGTAATTGTTATATTTATTCCCTATTTGTCCTGAATATTTTTGCATGTGTATAGTATTTTTTATTTTCTCTAATTTCCCTTATTATATAACATGAAATGCATTTATTTCATATCACAGTTTATAAGTTTTGTTAACTTTACATCTCAGTATATAAGTGACAAGATAATGAAGAGTGATCATAACTCATGAACTTTGCATCCTCCTGTGGTGAAAGTATTAGTGTACTTTCAGTTGTATGCAAGATAGTTGTTTCTTATTAGGAGAAAGTATGACTTCCTTATTGCCTTTATAAATTAAATATTTTATAAGGAGATGTATGTGGATTCTACATTGACAAGGGGTGGACTGTGATGTTTAATTTTATTTGTCAACTTGGCTAGGCTGTAGTTCCCAACTGTTTGTGAAACACCAGTTGTATAGCTCTTTATTAAGAGCAATTCTCTGATCAATCATTAGAAATTGAATAAAGCAAATTACTTCCATAACATGGGAAGGCTGTATCCAACCATATCCAATCCTGAGTCTCAAAAGCAAAGATAGGTTTCCCGAAGAAGCTGTTCTGCCTCAAGATTGCAATACAGAAATCCTGCCTGAGCTCTTTGCCTACTGGCTTGCAGTGTCAACCCTCACTTGAATTTTCAGCCTGCTGGCTCATCTTGCAGATTTTAATCTTGCTGATCCCTACAATTGATACCAGTCATTTCATTAATCTCTCACTCTCAGGATTCTCTGGAGAGCCCCGGCTACACTTGTATCCAGCAACATTGCTTTACTCATTTTCTTAACTAATAATTTGATGTAGATTATTTTTGATTTTCTGACTGTGAAGTGTGACATTTTGTTTCCTTTCTTGCTTTACTATAATTGTTTGGGTATCCAATAAAATATTTAAAATCAGTGCTGATAATGGGATATCAAGGGGAAGCTTTTAGTATTTTATAACTTTGTATTTTGTTGTGGATTTTGTAGATACTTTACTACAGAATGAAATTTTTAATAAAGTTTTATAAAGATTCTTAAAAATAAATAATGAAAGCTCATATGTGTTCAATAATTTCTTTTTATGAGTGTAAAATCAAAATAATATACTTTTTTTGTTTATCCCATTAATGTTAATTGAGCCAACCTAGCATTACTGGGATAATCTTCTCCTGGTTGGAATAATTTACTGTTTTCATATTTTTCTAGATTTTTTTCATATTGGGTTTTATATTATTGTCGATTAATGCTTTGCAGCCCAGGAAATGTGTATTGTTGTGGTGGTGGTCAAAATTTATAAAATATTCCATATTTGTTTTTTTATTTTTCCTTGTATTTCTGTGAAAGCATATGATTATTTATTATGTTATATCATTCTGATCAATTGAAACATCACTATGAAGTTTTTTTAATCTCTACTAATGTCTGTGCCTTAGAATACACTTTGATATCAATATCATTAGAGTAATTTTTCAAATCTTTTGATTTGTTTTCCGCTTTTCTTACTTTTGTTCTTTATTTTTAACTATTTAATTTTTACTTTTAACTATTTTTACACATCTTGGACAAGCATAGAGTTGTTGCCATTGTTGATAAATTCAGTCTGAGAAATGCTTGCCTTTTACAGGGAATTTAATTCCATTAAATTTTACTGGGTTAGTTTTTACTGATATTAATTACATGTTTGTGTTTGAATCTACATTTCCCTGTTTGCTTGTGGTATTTTCCATGCATAGGTATACACATATATCTATGTGTGTGCATACATATGTATGTATGTGTGTGTATATATATATTTTTTTTCCTAGCTTCTTTTGGTTTGAATTTTTGAAATTATTTTATTTTAGCCCACTAGTTTGAAATGTTTAACTGATTATATTGTAGCCAGAGCTTACCTTAAGTATGTGTAAATTTTAACTACTATTAAAGACTAGAACATCATCTCTTAGTGGCTTAAAACACAATATTTTTTTTTCAGAGTGAACAAGTGACAAATGTTACTGAGAAATATCCTTGGCCATAAGCATATAATTGAAATAAGCCATAATAAGAATATAATTTTCTAGAAACTTCATTTTACCCCCAAAATGCATATTTTCCTCACAGTAGACTTTGATACTCTTTGCTTTAATATAAGAGTATATGTTGGTACCCACTAAGAAAAATTAAGCAAAAATGAACAACTTATATTAGTTATCTTATGGAAGACTGTATCCTTGACTCAACCAACTCCTGAAAACTGGGATGAATAAAAGGAGATTTGATCCTGAATATTTAAATCATCACTGCAAAGAATGAAAAAACTTTGGTTTGTGTAGAGGAGGGTGAGGGAAGGAGTTGGGTTTTGGGGATGAGAAAGATGGTAGAATGAAATACCCTATATATATGTATGATTATACCACTGGAATGACTCTGCACCATATACAGCCAAAGAGATGAGAATTTGTGCTCATTTGTGTATAAAATGTCAAAAATGCATTCTACTGTAAAATTAATTAATTAATTAAAAAATCATCAGCTGCTCAGTTCTATTTTATGTCTTAGTATTACAGTATTTAAAAGAACCAGATTCACCAAAGTGGGTATTTAGAAATATGCATTATTTCATTGACTGCTTTTTGAAATCATGAAACATTATCAGAAATGTACTGCATTTGGAAGAGATGAAAGTTGTATAACTTTGGAGTTGGAAGGTCTCTGTCTCAGTGATTCCTTTTCAGAGAAGCCAACCATATTGATGGGCACAACAAACTAGGCACTGAGGAGATGTGTGTTGTTATTGTGGTGGTGGATGTTATGAGTGCCTCTGGTTTTCAACTGTTCTTGCTTTAAGAATGCCTACTATCTTAGTCCCAAAGGAATGTGATATAACTGGGTAGACAGTTCCTTCCTTTAGAAAAGGTAACATCTAACCCAAGATATAATCCTATATTTTTAGTCTTTTGCTCCTCTAAAACCATAGTTAAGAAAGTAAAAAGGCAAGTTCCAACCTAGAAGAAACTTCACAACATACATATTAAACAAAGGATGTCTATCAAGAACAGAGACTTTTTACAAGTCAATTACAAATAGAACCAAGAATCAACCACAGACTGATAGATACCTCACAAAATATTACAAATAGTGAATAATTATACAAAAACATGATCAGTATTAAAGAAACTAAGATTTGCAGTAAGACACTACCATACACCTATTAGGATGACTGAAATCAAAGAGACTGTATTATTATTTGTGAAAACATGAAACAATTGACAGCATCACTTGAGGTCCTTGCTAAGGTTGGAGAAGGCAGTACCCACAACGGTCATCAGCATTTTATCCCCATCCTTGAGTTCTTCACCATGTGGTTTGGTTTCAATTTTAAACATAATCTGGAAACATCTCTTAAAGTGCTACAAAAATTCTATTGTGTAAGGAGAGAGTGGTCCTAGTAGGGCTTTGAAAACTTCCTGTAGTCCAGGGGTCATGAGCAGTAGAGCCAGAGTTTGGTTAGTCTAGTTTACAATCCACCCCTGTAGATTTCTTTGAGTAACATCCTGGCATGGTTGGGTTGGAGTCTAGTTCAGCACTGAGGAAGTTGCCATTGGTAGTCTCAGCAACCAGTGACAACCCAAAGCCTGGAGATATCCCAGAGTTGACTCCTTTCCTGTGGTCTGTGTAAATATAGATGTTGGGCATGAATTTGTTGAAGATGCTTCTTGCAGAATCTGCAGTCTAGTGTTCCATCTGAGGTGATAAATGCATGGAATATGCTATTCCTCTGATACATTTAATTTTTCCTGATTCCATGAGCTTAATGGGTTTCAGGACCTTACTTCCAGGACAAGAGAAAACCACTTTGCCTCCTCCCCTGGAGGAATTCTTCATCACACAATCTTTAGCTCCAAAGATTCATCGCCAATTGCAAACTTTCTCTCAACAAAGGAAGAGCTGTTACCTTGAGAACATCAACCAAAGGGTCAACTTAGTCATTGATCATTCCTCATACAGTGCTCATTGGAATGTAAAATGGCACAAAAACTTTGGAAAACAGTTTAGCTATTTCTTAAAAAAGTGAAAAATATGTTTTCTTATGATCTGAGCATCCCAGTCCTTGGTATACAGCTAAGAGAAGTGAGATTTTATATATCCATACAAGGAATTGTACCTAAATACAAAGGATTTTTACTTGTAGTGGCCCCAAACTGGAAACAACCCAAATGTCCATCAGCAGATGGATTGCTGCAATACAAGGGAATGCTCTCCAGAAATAAAAAGGAATTAGCTATTGAGACACAAGAAACAATGAGTAATCTAGCATTCAAGGGTAGCTTCATGTTTAGAGAGAGTGGCTATAAATAAAAGAGCAATTAATTATGAAGACATTGACATTTAAGAATGAAACAGACAAACTGGAATGCGACTGCTTAGAGTACTGAAAGGAAAGTTGATCTTTCTGGAAAGTAATTATCCATATTAGTGAATCCACGGGTTGTTTTAAATATATTTACCTGAATATACATATAACTTTATATACATAAGCCTTAGTGTGTGTACATTTCAAATTCAACTATTTTCATCTGATGTTAAGCAAATGTAAATGACCTGGCTGTATGATTTATAGTACCCAACCAATGTAAATGTGTAACAATTTTGAACAATAATCTTTTCATAAATAATGTTGATTAATTTACATGGCTTTAAAGCATTTTGCATTAACATTAAAAAGCTTCACACTAATTTCAACAGCATAGTTTTAGGCAAAACCAATATGAGCAAAGTTGCATGGTAATTGGTCTCTCTTCTTTATTTTTGTCTACTAACTGCTCTTGGCTTCTAATTAAGCAGAACCTTCTCGCTTTGCCTTCCATCTCTTGAAGCATTCCAATTCAGCTAGGTTTGTCTCTGCTTCTCCTCTGCTCACTCTTAAAGATTTCTGAGGCATGAAATTTCCAAAAATCAGAAGTCATCCTTTGAGGTTATCATTAGTGTGCTTAGCAAGTGTTTCAGATTCCCCAACTTCAGGTACATACTGGTTGTACTTGCTGGCCCTTTCATGGAAAACCATGTAACTGTTGCTGGCCAAGGAGTTGAGGCAGAAGTGATAGGTGCCACCCTGGAAGTTTAAGCACATGTTATAGCAAGAGTCTTCCAGGAATCCCTTTTTCTTTTAGAATGTTAGTGAGAAAAATCTGAGTGATTGTGGTCAACCGAAGCCCCGCTGCAGTGATAGAGATGTAATGTGAACCAGAACAAATAAAACCTTTATTGTATTAAGTTGCTGTCACTGGAAGGTTATTCCCTATCACAGCACAGTGCAGCCTGTCCTGACGGACACAGTAACATATTTTGTAGTAGCATTCTATGGAATTAAATTAATCTTTGTTTTGTAATCCATAGGAGTGACTCTAATGGTAGATTTTTCTGCTATGGGAAAGGGAGCAAACATTCCTATTCTGGGAACTGATTGGGGCAAAACCAAAGCAAATCAGACCAAACCAACAACAAGAAACACCTCTACATGATTTGCAAAGCATGTTGTATAAGCAGCTACATATCCAACCTGCCTACAAGGTTGATTGATGCTGATGGTTAGTGTTTTGAATCTCTAATTAAAAATGAAAGTGCAAGGTGTCAGCTACAAATTTTATCTGCCCCAAACACCCTTTTAAAATTTTCTTGGCATTTTGATCCTCAGACATTAGACAAATACTTAGGAAGCTGATAGAAACCATTCTATATATAGAATTAACTACTTAAAGCACAAAATGGATGGAGAGTTTCTTTCTTCTTGCTTTAATGAATGTGATTAGTGTAAAATTAAGAGGTCAGAGAATACTATTTTGCAGTTGTCAAAAAACTTAGTCAAGCATCTAGATTGATAACATTGCTTAACTCTTCCTTCACCCTTTCCCCGCCAACAGCAGCAGCAACAACAACAACAACAACAACAACAAAAACCAACAACAAAGAACCCAAACAAAACTTAAGTGGAAAAAATGCATTTTTAGGGTGATGACAGTGGCTCACCAATAATTCTGTAAAATATGACTAACAGTATTGGAACAAGAATAAAGATTTTAGATTTTGTAGGGAGGAAACACATAAACACAGCAACTGTTTTTGTTTCTTTTTTTACTATAGACAAATCAGATGCAACTTCTTAATATTAAAATCAGCTACCTGCCAGAAACTCAAAAACGTTTTTTATGAACAGTTTTTCAAAGACACTCAAGTCTTCCCTAAATAAAATTCAACGTTGAATCAGCAGAGAATTAAATATATTTATTTTAAAAAGCACAAGCAAAAGGGCATCTGATATTTTACACACATTCCAACACCTTCAGGAAATTTGAACTCACACCAAAGGGTCTGATAGTCATTTGAGTTTCCATCTGTACTGGAACACATGTGCACACATAGTGCACATTGAATCAGTGCAGTGGAAAAAAGAAAAAAGAAAAAAGAAAAAAAAAAAAACTGGTCTTAAATTATAGACGCTTTCTACCATTCTTCTTAACCACAAAGTCTTTGGCAGCTTGAAACATCAGTGACTTGGGTGATCTGGTCACAAAGCTCTCTTTGGTACTAGAAGCCATAATGCAGACTACAAGCAACCGCTACTCCAGGGATATGGGGACTCTGAAGTAAATGGCTCAGAAGAAACCTAATACCGAAGCACATTTTGGGGAGCAAACTAAAAAGGAGGAATTAGATGCTCCTTTTGTCTTGGATGGCTGCTTCTCACTTTTCTCTAAGTTTAATTATTTGTTTCATATCATCAGCTTGTTGTCAGAAATTTGGAGGTGCTAAAAATAATTTTCATTTTTCTTTCTTAAAACCTTAAACATCATTGCCATTTTAAAATTCTTGGTTGTCTATGTAAAACAGTCTTTTAACACATATTCTGAGAGTGAACTACAGAAAAATTTGAATTTCGTTGGGGTAAATTCATGAACAGATTGGGAGAAAGGTGTGTTAAAAGATATTAATTAATTGTTACCATTTATTACAGTTTTATTGTGCTAGGTATGTGTTGCTTATTATACCTAATATATGTCATCTCATTTAATCCTGACAGTAACTCTGCTGTTATTACCCCCATACCACAGATGAGAAAACCAAGTTTTTAGGAGGTCACTACTTGTTCAGGGTTATGCAACTTGCAAATATGAAGGAAGCAGGATTCAAACCCAGTCCCAATGCTTAGCCACTATTCTCTGTTGCTTTCTCAGACCCTCTTTTTCTACCTTTATAAAATGATAGTTTCTCTTGAAATAAGCTTCCATCCTTGAAAACTATCATGGTTTCCATTGGAAAAGAGAGGCAGATGGTTTAGTGCTTTTGAGCTTAGACTCCAGAGCCATACTGCCAACACCAAATCCCAGGACTGCCATTTCCTAGGTGTGGGACTGTAGATGATTCACACACATTCCCTGTGCTTCAGTTTTTACCATATAATCATCTTGGAGAGATTCAACAAATTAATATGGATAAAACACAAACAGTGCCCAGCAGATAGCATGAAAATATAGGTGTTATTATCATCACATATGTCTATAAATATTATATAAACATACTGAAATAAATCACAGCCCACAAATCAGCTATCGAAGCTCAACCACTCAAATGGTACAGAATGTCCTTTTCAGGAGGTTAAAAAACAAAGGCCACAGTGCAGCTGTGACTCAGAGATGTCCCAGGCCAGAGCAGGATGCAATGGAAAAATGACGGGGTGTGCACCATTGTCTCATAAACTTTCTAACTCAAACTCTGACCTCCTTGTCTCCCCCCAAGTAGAAATTCACATTCATGACACAGTCATCCCATTCTGAACTTATCTTACATTTCAACAGCTCTTTGGGCCATCTCAGTTGATATAGTTCAAATTTCCTGCTGGCCAGGTAGCACTAATATCTGCATTTCCCTTTTATTCCCTCCACATCATCTCAGGGCTTTCTTCACTGAGGAGGCACTTCCCAAATTCGGGGTGAAAATTGAAACTGGAGTAGCAGTCGGGGCAGAAAGGCCAGCAGCAGGGGAGGACTCATTAATCAGGGGCCAGAACTGCTGCTGCGGATGAGGACTCTGGGAAGTGGGACACATTCTTTTCCCCACCTGAATGTGGAAGTGCTTGCCCTCTCTCTTCTCTTTTCCTGTAGTGCCTCAAAAAAAAAAAAAAAAAGAGTGCAAGCTCTGGCTCCTGGCCAGGGGGGTGATTTCTTTGTTTAAGGGAAAGTGTAAAGTATTTTCACATTAAATGAAGAACCGTAGACATCTCCAGGAATCCGTCCTTTGAGGGCTTGTTAAAATTCAACAAAGACCTATTTATACTTTAAGAGAGAACCTCTTCATCCTTTGCTGGGTTGCCTTGGGGATTTTCATTTTTTCTTTTCAACACCGCTCTTTTCCATCTTTCTCCTCTTTTTAGAGAAATCATGGTCAAATGCATTTTCCCCTCAAATGTCTCTTGTCCTTTATTAATCTCATCTGTGCTCTTAATATTCATATTTTAAAAAATTAAGATATAGAAGTTAATTTTAACCATCTAGTCCATGTATCAGGTGTGACAGATTTTCATTTTTTAAAATCACAGAAAATTTATCTAGAAACGGGTGTTCCCTGAGTTTGTGATTTGGCTCCTCATTCCAGGTCTTGTAAAAACTTTTCCCTATCCTCAATTTTAACAAAGTTTTGCCAGTCAATATATTTAGAAGGAAATATTGCAATGAAAGTTAATCCCCTCTCTATTTGTGTGGATGCATACAATTGTCATGCATTTTTAGTGGTGAAAAACCCACATTCACAAGAATAAGAAGACTGTAAACGTGAAGAAGGGATGGGTCCTTTGACTTGTGCTCTGTCCATTAGCCAGCAGAGTACCTCACATAGATTAGTGACATTTCTTACTAGCATGGTAGACTGACACTGGATTTCTAGGCCTTCTGGGGTATGAGTGCCTTGAAGATGGAGACTGTGGACACAGCCTGGGCATTTCATTCTGCATGGCTGTCTGGCCCACTTGCAGTTGTGTCAACAGCCATCTCAGAATTGTGCCTAGTGGTACATCTAATTCTTACCTTCAACGTATATATAAAGCAGGATTACTCTTTATTATTGTTGGAGAATTCCCCCTTAATATCAAAAACAATATTTAAGTGAGTTTGTTTCCTGACCATTCATATTCAATCAATTTATCTGGGCTAATGTAAATTTATGTGCACAACCTCCTTTTAGAGGAATCATGGTCAAATGCATTTTCTCCTTAAATTTCTCTGTTCTTCTATTTTGTAACAGAGGCTATGAAGAGCATTATTCATATAATTTAATTGTCTGAAAAATTAGGTTGAATCATAGACAGGCCTTCTATGACATCTTGGGGTAAAACTTTAAACAGTAAAACTGAAAAACATTTATCAATAATCAACTTATCATCCACCTAGTTACTTATCATTTATCCCAATCTATTTATGAAATGAGCAGCCACGTTTGAGAACCACTCCTGTGTTGCGGTCAATCCTTTGAGGACATGATTTTCCTTAGAGCCCTCTTTATGAATGACTCTTTTCTCTTCTCATTCCTGGGGGGTTGGCAGGGGTGACTTTAGCAGAGAAAATGAGAAAGATTTTCTTTAAATGTCTTTAAAAGATTACATATTAACAAAAGACTCTGAGAATTATGGCAGTATATTTAAAGAGCCAGAACATATATGCAAATTGTGTAGGATTCTTTCCTATATTTCCTGATATATAGCTTACATGAGAGTCATTGAGTTTTAAGAATATTGTTTTTCCAAAGATTTTGATAGAATGTTGAAGTTCAGTGTATCTTCTAGAACTCAATGGTTAGATATCAATTTAAAGAGAACAGAAAATTCACAAGGTTCCACCAGCAATAATAAAAACAAAATAGGGTGATTTTTCTAATTAAGTGATTTTCATTAATCTTATGGTATTAATTCCTTTATAAATTAGAAACAGAGAAGCTAACGTTTAGGGCCAAATGAAGTACCACATGAGAAAGGGAGACATGAACTTCATGATATAAATTTCACACCTGATTTTACATAGACTTGTAGACAATTCCATTTGTCCTTGAAAGTTCTTTTTTCACTGAGATCAGTTATTAGTATCTCACTTTGGATACTTGTGAAATTTTTGTACCACATTTTCATCAGTCTATACTTTCTCTTCTGCCAGTAACTATTGAGTGACTTAGGAAGGTTGGATCTTCTTTTTTTCAGTGAGTGCAAAGCAACCAGACACAGATTGAAGAATTCCAAATACTGTGAAAAAAAAAAATCTGACTGAATTAGCAGAGGGAGGAAAAGAGAAGTGGAAAGAGCAGCCGCATGAGTTCATGGGCCTGGCTTTTTATCCTGCCTACTCTCAGGGCCACATCAGTGGCCTTGCTTTCATGCCAGAAGCAGTGCAAGTCATAATTAGAATATGGAATATTGCAAAGAAAGGGGAAAAGGCCCCATCTGTGCAGCCACTTTAACTACAAGTCCAGAACCTGTTTTACAGCTGAGGCACAAAGACTGTATTAATACATGTGGTTAGTTCCTTCTCTATACATACTGTAGATTCATTGTGTCTGCTTTTCCTAGGTGGAGCAAACACAGACATTCAATATTTCGTTCTCTCTTTGCTGTTACACTTCCTTTCTCGCCAGATGCAGCAAACCCCTTCCTAAGCCACTCTGTCTGTACTGCTCTGCACGTTGACACCAATCAGCTTGCAAGTGAGCAGGGCTGTCAGCGCTGGATATTTTCTCCTCCATTGTCACTGGTCTAATGACATCCTCTGGTTTATGCGCTTTTCTCTCCAACACCACCATAAGCTAGAATAACTCACTCAGTCTGGGTGTTAGGCACCTCTCCTATAATTCATGCCAAGTGAAGGAAATCCCTAGACTTAAGGACAAATAGTGTAGCATATGTACTGAGTACTGGGCAGTCTCCATGTGTAAACTTTCCATTTAATGTAATGAAACAAAGCATCTCAATGTGTATGGTGCTTTTTTTTGCAGATAAAGAAGTAACTGGGGATGGGAGGCCCTGGTACAACAGGGCCATTATTTCTAAAACCATCATGAGACTACACTAGGGCTTTATATATTTAGGTTGATTTCAGAGTGTAGATTGTTATGGGAGCTTAACAATGGGTTGTTAATTATTACTTAAGCACAAGTGTTGACTGAATCATAACATTAATGGATCTCTTTGGGAATATTCTTCTAGATAGCAATAATTTATCCAGCCTTGGTATTAGGGTTTAATTAAATGTGTTTACTCTGATACCAGCATGGAAATGCCACATACCTTTTTGCATTCTCAGAGGCCTGGAGAGCTCAGAACATAATAGCTGTTCAAAAATATTATTTACTAGGTTTTCATAGCATCTTTTTTTTATAACTTCTTTGCATTTTTGCTGTGTTCAAGCTGAGAGCTGTATTTTGGTTTCTGCAAGAAAAATTACCGAGGTCTGATGTTTTAGGATTTTGTTTAGTAGTACTCTTTTAGTCAGCTTTTTGCCCTATGTGACTAAAAGACCTGACGAACAATTTTGCAGGAGGGAGAGTTTACGTGGGGGCTTATGGTTTCAGTCACGGTTTCTTCTATGAACAGACGTCTTAGTCCATAGAAGGTCAACTCCATTCCTGTGGGCTCCAGGTGTGGTAGACCATCATGGTGGAAGATTGAGGTGGAGGGAAGCAGCTCAGATGATGATCAGTAAGTAGAGAGAGAGACTCTACTCGCCAGACATAAAATATATACATCCCAAAGGACTGCCTTCAAGGCCCACTTCCTCCTGCCACACTCTACCTGCCTTCAGTTACCACTCAGTTAATCCCCACGAGGGGATGAATACATGGATTGGATTAAGGCTGTCATAACCACCTGAATGTTCTTGCATTGTTTCACACAGGAACTTTTGGGGAATACCTTATAGCTACACCATAACATATTTGTCATTGGAATTGCTCCTCTTTAGAATTCCTCTTTGTTAGAATGGAACAGATGATTTGAATTAAACAGAACAAACTTCAGAACATACCATTATGGAAAAATATCTGCATTTTAATTCATGTTCTTGCATCAGGAATAGTAATACATATTGATCTAATATAACACACACACATAAACTGATTAGTTTTTATTTGTTCCAATTAGTTATACATGACAGAAGAATGCACTTTGATAGAATCATACATAGATAGAGTACAACTTATCATTCTTCTGGTTGTATATGATGTAGAATCCCACAGATCGTATAGGTATATATGTATATAGGGTAATAATGTTTTATTCGTTCTATTATCTTTTCTTCTCCCATTCCCCTCCCCTCCTTTCACTCCCCTCTACCTAAAGTAACTCTATTCTTCCCTAGATGCCCCCACCTTGTTGTGAATTGTCATCCGCATATCAGAGAAAAAATTTGGCCTCTGGTTTTCTGGGGATTGGCTTATTTCACTTGGCATGATGTACTCCACCTCCATCCATTTACCAGCACATGCCATAATTTCATTCATTTTATGGCTGAGTAATATTCCATTGTGTATATATACTACATTTTCTTTACGCAGTCATCTGTTGAAGACCACTTAGGTTGGTTCTATCATTTAGCTATTGTGAGAAGCTATTATAAATAGCTGTATTACTGTAACATGCTGATTTTAAGTCATAAGGAGTATGATGCCTGGGTCTAATGGTGGTTCTATTCCAAGTTTTCTGAGACATTTTCATACTGATTTCCATAATGGTTGCACCAATTTTCAATCTCACCAGCAATGTACGAGTGCACTTTTTTACCCACATCCTTGCCAACATTTGTTGTTGTTTATATTCTTGATAATTGCCATTTGACTCAGGTGAGATGAAATTTCAGTGTATTTTTAGTTTGTATTTCTCTAATTGCTAAAGATGTTGAATATTTTTTCATATATTTGTTGATCAATTGTATTTCTTCTTCTGTGATCTGTCTATTCAGTTCCATAGCCCATTTATTGATTGGGTTATTTGTTATTTTGGTATTAACTTTTTGAGTTCCTTATATATCCAGCAGATTAATGCTCTATCTGAGGTGCATGTGGTAAATATTTTCTCCCATTCTGTAGGTCTCTCACTTCACATTACTGATTGTTTCCTTTGCTGAGAAGAAGCTTTTTAGTTTGAATCCATTCAATTTAATGATTCTTAATTTTACTTGTTGTTTTGTTAAGAAATTCAGTTTCTAAGCTGACATGGTGAATGAAGATTTGGGCCCACTTTTTCTTCTCTTAGGCACAGGGTCTCTGATCTAATGCCTAAGTCTTTGATCCACTTTGAGTAAAGTTTTGTTCAGGGCAAGAGATAGGTGTTTAATTTCATTTTGTTACATATGGATTTCCACTTTTTCCAGTACCATTTGTTGAATTGGCTATCTTTTCTCCAGTGAATATTTTTGGCACCTTTATCTAGTATGAGATAAGTGTATTTACATGGGTTTGACTCTCTGTCCTCTATCCTGTTCCATTGGTCAATGTGTCTATTTTGGTGCCATTACCATGCTGTTTTTGTTACTATGGCTCTGTAGTATAGTTTAAGGTCTGGTATTATGATACCTCCTGCTTCATTATTATTGCTAAGGATTGCTTTGTCTATTCTGGTTCTCTTATTTTTCCAAATGATTTTTGACCAACAAATATTGAGAGCAATGGCTGGAAAGATCAAGAGCCAACTCAATCTTTGATCTTATTGTAACCAAACTGTTGCAGATTTCTTTTCTACTTGCATAATACAGCTTGCAACATATGACTGCCTCCACACTAAGTGCTAGAACATATAACAACCTTAACACTATGTGCTTACTAAAAAATTTCTTCTTTGAAAGTATGAGGAAGTCAACATTTTCTAGCTTCTCTTGACTGGATCCTGGAGTTTTTACCCTTCCATTTCTCAGCTCTATTTAACTAGTCTGTGTGTCCAGCTTTAATAAATCTTGCTGTTAAGAGCTGGAACCTTGAATTTCATTATTTGCTTTTGGCATTCTCTTGAAGGCCAGGTTTCAGAAGCTTCCTGCCGCAGTCCGGCTGCAGCAAAATAGCCGGGGGGGTGATGAATAACTTGTGTAGATTGATGCAGCAGGAATAGGAGCCCTTTATTGTAGGGCAACAGAGCTATTTATACATTTTGCACAGCTTATCTTAATTAGCATAAACTAGATACATCCATCAACCAATAAGGAATCTCCACACTTAATGGCTAGCTTTTGTTACTTCTCAAACCACTCCCTCTGACATTTTGCCAGGCACCATCCAGACTTGTTTACGAACTCTAACATTTCTCTGGCAAAATACCAGGTGTTATTTTTGACTTATTTACAGACCTTAACAGCTTCCTACATTATTGGCTGTCTGTTCAGTCAAATATTGATCTAGAGAACCTCTTGATGTCCCTCAGACCCTGGCGAATAAACATTTATTATGCAAATATCATTTATTTATTACTGTAGCACAGTTTAGCCTATCCTGACTAGTAAAACCCCTTTTTATTATGTTTATACATCAATACCTATTCTCTATACTAAATTGGGAGTACATGTGAACTTTATAAGATTATATACTCCTTAGGGCATATTAAATGTTCAGCATATGAAGGTTAGTTGCTGCATGTGGAATATATAATAAGTTAATTAAAATAAAAAGAATTGAGGCTGCTAAGCATACCTATACATAGTTATAAAAGTGTGTTTATGTATTTATTTAAAGTAAGAAAAGCAGTCTTGTAATCCAAATAGATTGGCTGTCTCTTTTAATATATCAGAAGTAGTTCATATAATTTAGAAAAGTCTCCTACCATATAAAAGTAACCTCATGGTTTTAGGATAAGGCTATACCCAGACCTCCTTCATAAGTGATCCTTAGAAATAAACTCCTCAATTCAAGAGAGTTCAGTTAGAAAGTCTTCTGAGAATCTGAACAAATTATTTTTCGGATATTATGCTATTTTCTTGGCCTCTGATCTTGGGAAGTGTTGGCACACAGCTCTGGTTCCTGCTCTTTAGATTTGTTTCCTGAATAGAGAAATCCTGGGCACTGTTTTCCTTTGTTCAGGTGGTTAGTCGTGTTTCAGGGCGGTGCTCACAGGCTAGAACACTTTTATAGCTATTTGCCTCAATCTGGCCTGCTCTGCCAATCTTTGTTCCACTTGTGGTCAGTGAACCCAAACTCCAGAGACATTAGTTTCCCACCCAAAATGCCCACCCAGGCTGGGAGCTTGAATTTAGCATTTGCTTTTCTTGTCACTTTCATCTTTCTCCGTTTGCTTTTACTTTACTCTGGTTCTCATTGAGTTGAACCCAGCATGGTTTTCCCTTAGTTGACTGCTGTGTTGTTCTAGGCATTAATATCATTGTCAGCACAGTTGTGCGAACAAGTTTTATTGGTTATTTTGGGCTGCTTCTGCCAGTAGGAAGACTGAGGCTAGAATAGCAATCAAATGCCTCGGAGAACCATTTGTTCCATGTTTGTCGTTTGCCAATTCCTTGAAGAGAATTTCAACTTGCTATTTGCAATGATGTTTACTGTTTCTGAATAAAAGTATTCCGAAGTCAATGAAAAACCTAGGAAAGAAAATAAATTTCACTCATAGTCCCATCCTTTAGATACACAATTAAAACTTTGGTATAGTGTTCAGTTCTTTCTTTCCTTAGCAGCTATGTACAGTGAGTTAGAACTAAAAAAAAAAAAAAAAAATCATGTACCCAACTCAAGCAGTTTTTAAAATTGGCATTGCATCATATATATAATTTTTGTAATCAGCTTTTCAATTTAACATCATATTGCAATAATCTTCATTCATAACTATTCTTATAAAACATGATTTCTTTTTTTTTTAAAGGAAGGAATATTTTTTAACCCAGGGCCTCACATATGCTAGCAAGCACCTTATAGCTGAGCTATCGCCCCAATCCCCCAAAATGATTTTTAATGACTAAAACAATCCTATATAGGTGAATTGCCTTATATGCAAACCATTTACTCCTTGATGTGCATATGGATTATTTTTCAGGTTTGTCTATGAGAGAATATTCTGAGCCACTTTGCTTACATATCAATTTATGTGCATGTAATTATTTACTTAAGATGACTTTCTAGAACTGTTTTTTTCTGGGTAAAAAGTATGAAAACTTTTATATATCTCTATTATTATTACTTTTATTATTTCTATTATTATTATTACTATTCTACATTTCTTTCCCAAAATGTTTTGTATATTTATTCTTCCCACCTTACATAGCATTAATAATTGTTCTATTTAACCTTATGAAACATTAATATTTGGTATGTTTGTGGATGTAATTTTCATTTATTTGAAGAGAAGTTAGCAAATAACTTTTTCATGACTTTCTTGGCCATTTATAATTCTTCTTTAAGAGTAACTTCAACATTTTGCCTTTTTAAAAATTACAGTCTACGATTTTAATTTGCCTTTAAGAATTTTTTATAATAAGTATATTAAATGTTTGTTTGTCTCATAGATTGGCTTTTTTCTTCTGCTCTTCCCAGTTTGTCAATTTACTGCTAAATTTTATCTTTTTATTATAGGTCATTTAGCTATTTAAGAAATTTCATTCTCTCAGTATGCCTTTATTTATATACATGGAAATATACCTTACAATGACACCATACAATTATTTTCCTATCATTTCTTCTTTGAAAATTTGAGAAGAATTACCATCATAAAAAAATCTAGTGTAGAACCTTTTATTGGAATAAATTGTTGGATATTTAATTTCTAACAAAGTTTATTTAGAGCTTCTTTTTGGTTCAATTCTGGTGATTTATATTTTCCTAAAATTTTCTATTTTATTTAGGTATTTAAAAGTAGCATAACACTTAATTCATTTTAAATTTTAAAGCCCATGTCATATTTTTTGTATATTTAATTTGTTGACTTAAAATTTCCCATACGAGTTGTATTCCTGTCCGGTTTCAAATAACATTTGCTTCATGAATTCTAATGCAGCTTATCAATGTGCACTCATTGGACAACACAGGGTAACATGTTGAAGACTACTACGTTTTTCTTTGTGGGTTGTACTCTTTGTCAACACACTTATCAACAATTCTTTTTCGTGGCCTCAAAATATACTTTATCTCAAATTAGTTATTTCTTATCTGTCATTAGTTTTGTTCTGTTAATGTTGTCATTAGTTTGGCACATCTGCATAAATTTTTAACCTTGCTCTCATTTTATTTTTTCAATGATTTTGAAAAAATGTAATCAGCCTGTGCTTTCATACCAATAAGTGTGAATTATTAGTATGAAACATAGTATTGTATAAACTCAAGGAAAAGATAGTGTTATCAATCAGTGAAGGATTTTCAAAGAAGCTAAGTTGGACAGTCTTTACAGAACAATTTCAGGGTTATATTTTGAAGAAACCAGAGCCTAAGGCCAAGAGTCGGTATCAAAATGCAGAGATCACTGCAGTCTAATACCTGACAGGATTGTGGTGTAGGACACAGGCTAGACATCCAGCAGAAGCATGGTTAGGGCATGACTGGGGCTGCCCTGCATTTCACACGGAACGAAATGGAGGATAAGACCTTTATCAGAACATAGTTAAATCAACACAAGGATAAATGAAAATCTGGGCCAGGTTTACCAGACATTTTGTCTGTCTGAAATTGTCTGACATGATGCAATTTTCAGTTATTCTCCTAGGTATTCCCTTTATTCAGTGATATAGATTTTGTGTTTTCTGAATTCTCATATCTTTTTTTTTTGTTTCTGTAGTTATTGATTTGGTTGTGCCACATTCTATAAGATATTTTTTAAAGTGACAGGGGACTGTTTTAAGACATTTATGTTCTGAAGATGTCTTCAAATTATCTTCACAATTGATATGTTAGCTGCAATAGAATTATTAGGTTGAGATTTCTGTTAGGTTGATAAGTATTTTCTTTCAGAATTTTGAAGACATGACTTTGAGTTCTTAGCATTTCATTCTTTCTTATTCTTAGTGTTTCTGTTTGAAAGAAAGGGGATACCTCATTTTTTTTGGTCTTATATGCATCTTGTATATTCCCTTTTTTCTAAACTTGTAGAATATCTTCTTCTCTCTATTACAGTATTGAAAATTTCATAAGGTTGTGCTTAGTGTAAAACTAGATGGGCATTTTAAATTTAGACATCCAAATCTTTAATTCTGGGAAATGTTCTTAAATTATATCATTGATGATTTATTCTTTTCTCAGTTTTCTCTTGCTGTAGTGACTTATTTATTCTGATATTACATCTCTTGCTAAATCTCTAGTTTCCTTGTCAAATGGTTCTTGTTTTGCATCTTTATTTTTTTCTAATCAAATCTTACATATTTTTTTCTTTTCTTTTAGATATTATTAATTGCCAAGAAAATTTTTGTTCTCAACATTCTTCTTTATTTAAAAAAAAATTTGTATGTACTTGAATCATAGATTCAGTGTTACTCTGAGATTATTAATAAGTTATTTTTCCCATCCCTATTCATATATTTCTTCCATTTCTTTCTTTCTTTCTTTCGTTTGCTTTGGCTTGATATTTCATATGAGAGGTTTTCCCAAAATTCCTGTAATCCTGGATTCCTTAGTGTATTTAGGAATGAAAGATTTTTCTGAAAAGCTGATAATAAACTCTGCTTGTATACAGGGCCCACTGGAGATTCACAGTTAGATTATTTCTGCCATTTGTTGAGGTTCTCTCAATGTGATTTTCTTAAATCCTCTTCTCTTGGGCTGTCCAGGGTTCCCAAAGGGGAAAAACAACAACAACAACAACAACAACAACAACAACAACAACAACAAACCTCATTTTCCCAGAGTGAAGTCTTGGCTCTAGTATTCAGTGAAAAGGCTGGTAAAATTGTGCAGAACATCTTTCCATTCAGTTTGCAGGTGTTCTCTTCATCTTCCTGTCGTTGTTTATGATTTTGCTCATTCTGTAATAGCTCATTTGCTCTTAACTGGCATCCCTCATTCAGACAGAGACCCTCTGAAGTGTCTGGAGAATAAACCTATGAGCACACTGTGGGTGAGGGCGGTCACTCAGCACACAGCAGGAGATGTCTCAGGAGACAACTGCTTCCCTAACAGATCTCAACCAGATCTTGCTCTAACAGATCTTGCTTTTCTCAACCTCCAATCCTACTTACAGAGGTACTTGAAGGCATCAGTTCTGGAGCCCTCTGAAGATTCTTCAGGGCAAATTATGCCAAAGTTGCTTATTCATAGACTGTCATTCCAAAATTGTGAAGCTATCTCTCTGCATCCATTTTCTGTCCTCTGGTCTTAAATTTTTTTTTAATAAAACAGTCTCTTTACTGATTGTTATAACATTAGACTTCAGGAGAGAGCAATATAAAATGGCCCAAAGCCATTTTTGATTTTAAACATTTCTTTCTTTTTTTTTAATATTTATTTTTTAGTTTTAGGTGGACACAATATCTTTATTTTATTTTTATGTGGTGCTGAGGATCAAACCCAGTACCCCGCGCATGCCAGGAAAGCGTGCTACTACTTGAGCCACATCTCCAGCCCCTTAAGCATTTCTCTTATTATAGTATGGGCTCGTGAACAAATTATGTTTTTAAATATAAATAGAGAGTTTTGTGATTTAAGAGGGAGTTTAACTTATCAAACTTTATTTTTCTAAACAATATGACTAAATCTACTTGAGTACTTTATACATTCTACTTATGCTTTTTCCTATTTCTTTTGTCCTTTAATTTTGTTTTTTATTAAATATGTATTTATTATTTTTCTAGAAACATATGACTATATTATTGTATAATAAATGATAACACTTCTTATTCTTTTTAAAATAAGTTGAAATATTGAGAATGCTTTTACACTTACTTTCCTATCTTTGTCTATATGATTTGTAAATGATTAGAATTTTCTTTGAATTATTACCCTTGTATTAAATGTCTTATTTTGAAATAATATTCACTTTTTAAACATTTAATTGTGTTACAATTTTTATCTACATTATTTAGACTGTAATTGTTCTTCCTGCTTCTATATGACTTCTTATAGCACAATTTCCCAATTCTTACGTTTTCTTTTTTTTTTCTTTCTTTGATTCTTTGCAGGGTCAACTAGTCATTCCCCAAGAAGCTTTATTAGGAATGCTAGCATATTTTCCAACTTTTGCAATGATAAGACTATTTCTCTGGTAGTTCTACAAATATTTTGGCTCAGTGGAGAATTGGAAGTTAACAAATTTCTTTTTACTACCTCTTCTGACATTATGTGAAGTATTGCTTTTGGCTGTGCTGTTTTTTTTTTTTTAAGAACTTTTTTTTCTACAATTAAAAAAAAAATCTGTCACTGAATCCCCATTCCTTAGAATAGGTAGAAGATTTAATTTTCATCATTGAAATATCCGTCCTTCTTAAACTAGTTTTGCAAATCATGTACTTATCAATATTGGAGAGGAGGTGGGACAAATGTCCTAGTTTCCAAGTACTGAGGGGATTTCCTAGGTAATTTCTAGAGATTTTGATGCAAAAACATGGAAAAATTCCTGGGCTTCCCAGCTGCATTGGCCCTCCTAGATGTAGGCCTTGGTTCCTACGAATTACCTTTGTGATATCTATTATCAAGTTCAGCAATTTCTTGATGCTTCTCTTAACATGGTTGGCAAAATGAACCTGTAATTAACTTCAAATATCAATTTGACTGGGATAGGGATACCTAACATAAGTGGTAGATGGTAAAGCATTAGTTGTAGGTATATCTGGGAGGGTGTTCCACGAAGATATTGGCATTTGAATCAGTGGACTGAGTAAGGAAACTATATCCTCAATGGATTGGAAGAGGCACCATTTCATCCGTGGAAAGCCTAGAAAGAACAAAAATGCAGCAGAAAGGCAAACTTGCTCTCTCTTAGAGCTGGAACACCCATCTTCTCCTGACTTCAGTGAACAAAATTCCAGGTTGTAATTCTGTTTCCACACTGGAACTTTCAAGTTAAAAAACCTTTGGTATCAGCCTGGGAGTTTTACCGTTGGCTCCCCTTGTTCTCAGGTCTACAGAGTGAGACTCAACTTATATCACCAGCTTCTCTGGATCTCTAGCTTGCAGATAGCAGATGGTAGATGATAAGGCTTTCTAGCTTCTATAATTATGTGAGCCAATTCCCACAATAAATCCCTATCTATCTATCTATCTATCCACCTATCTACCAACCTCTTATTGTTTCAATTTCTCCGGAGAGCCCTGACTAAATCAGGGCCTTTTTGCACGGCTTGTACTAAACTGTACAACAGATTTGAGCATTTTTCATTTGGAATTTTGTCAGCTCCCCTGAGGAGTGATGGAAAGCACTCTGTGTCTACCTCTCTGGCTGTCCCTCCTTTGCTCCCTCTTCACAGACTCCAGGCTCATTTTCCTAGTCTGAAGATAATATACCCCCCTCTGTGTTCAGAGTTGATGGCATAAAATCCTCTAGGTTTTCCTAAGAGCTTAACTATTCAGAATAATTTCATAAAGAATTTGTGGCAATTTCTCTCTTCTGCCCTGTCTTGTATCTTTCCTAAAATGATTTAGAGCTCAGTACCTGCAGAAGGGGAAAGGAGAAAATAAGTTAATATCTCAACATGGCACCCAGCCCCATAGCTTCAGAGAAAAAATGGGCTTCTCTAAGCCTTTTTTTTTAACATGGGGAATCTATTTATTTTATTAAAATTACTGGATATATTTGAATTAAAACATAATTTTAGCAGAATATTAGAAGCCAATTTGAGGAGCAAGTTCGGATTTCTTTTCAGTCCAGCAAAAATGCTCTGTTCATCAACCATCAGGATGTGATTTCACTGATGTTTCAAAGCACAATAAGCCAGTACAAATGTGAGTCTGGTTCTTTGGGAACATTTTGTACTCCTTTTAGAAAGCTTACCTGTCCTTTGATGTAAAATCAAATTAACATTCTTGACAGCCTCATTACAATGTTGACAAATACTTTGTATGAAGAGGAAAGAAGGACCAAATACTTGCTTTAGGACTTGTAATATACAGGGTTCCATTTAATCACTCCATAGTAAGTAGGTAGATCATCATGATATGTTATAGACTAGAGTTCCCCATTCTGGGTTGCTTTCCTTGAACGGTACTCCCTCTAAATAACCTTATCATTTTAAATGTTCCCTGAAGACAGCACTGACATGTGGTATCAACTGTGTGAGTGAGAGAAACAGGGTGGCCACAGTGGGAGGCAATCAGCCAAAACAAATTGGGATAGAGATGAGAGACTGTGAGACTGAAAGTCTCTTGTTTGAACTTGGAGTTGAACAAGAATGGCCTGGGACAAAACCAGAGCATTAGACAAATTAAGAAAATAAAATATTTGGAAATGTGCTCTTGGAATAATAGAGAAGACTTCGAGGTCTGGCGTTTAACCAGAGCCTAGAATTAGTGGCTCCTTGTTCTAAATGAAACAATTATTACAAATGTAACAAATATGGCTGAGTCAAGTTCAAAGGAAGAATTTGACTCATTCTTACTCCTAATTCTCTAAGAACAGAGCATACAATTTTCTAACAAATCTGATTTTGAGAATATTGGGGTGAGTTTTTTCAGTTTTTTTTTCTTTCAAATTTTCAAATCATTCTTGACAAACTGAGAGTATGCATACATAACCTATAAAGAAAAATTCCTAAGTTGTATCAGAAAATCTGGAATGGCATCCCAGCTATGTCACTAGATATGTAATCTTTCTGATTTAATTTATACATATATATTAGAATTATTATATTTATTCCACATAACTAAGCACAACATTTCACAAAAATTCTATGTAAAGTATAATCTACTACTCACATGTTAGCTATTGCCATGAATATTTATGTACTACTCATATTTCTTTAAGACTCTGCTATGTACGAGTTCATCAACATTGTAAATAGATGTTAAGTTGGGCATCCCTAAAGTGCTCTTTATACTTGCACCAGAGTTTGCTAGCTACCCACATAAGCTTTCCTCCCTTCTTCCATAGAAATATAATTGTAGTTCATATCTGGGTTTATGTTCAAGTGATGTGTGCCATTTCCAGTATGCTTTCTAGGTCAGGCAGTTCTTTCTTCAGATTTTCCTTTCTCTGTATTTGAGCTCCAACTTGGATATGATGACACTTTAGAGGATGTTGGAGAAAAACATGAAAGAAACCTTGGTCTTTGAATTACTCTGTGAACCAGAGCTCCCTAATAACTTGGAAGACACACTCTATATTGTTTGGGTAGAGAAATAAACTATTTTTTCTTAAGCTGCTGAATATTTTGTGCTTATTTGATACAATAACATATTTAATTTTGCCTAATAAAAATTATACTCATGGCATTTTGAGATATTTTATTAAATTTCTGTCATCACAAAAAAACTCAAAGAGGAAAATTCAGAAATGACCTAAATAATATTTACTCTCGAATTGACATCATGGAATTAAAAGCATTGATAACATACTGGTTAAATAAACAAGGAATTTGATTTTTTAATATTGAGATAATTTGATATTCACAAAATAATTGTGAAAATTGTTCCAAGGATTTCATTTATTCTTCACCGGGTTTCTTTTTATGTTAATATCATGTAAAATTCTTAATTTAAAAAATATCTTCATTTATAAAATGAAGATATTAATCTTGGAGTAACAGTATTAACCAAAGTGCAGGTCTAATTTCACCAATTCTTCCATAAATGTCATTCATTCATTTCAGGTCAAATCCAGGATTCTGCATTTTAATAATTGCCATGGCTTCAAGTTTCCTTCAAGCTATGACAGTCCTTAGTCTTTGCTTGATTTTCATGAACTTGACACATTTAAAGAGAACTGGTCCATTATTTTGTGTAAAGATCCCTCAACTTGGGTTTGTCTAATATTTTCTCATGATTTGACTGGATGTATTGAATTAATGAGAATTGCACAAAAATTATGTTTTTATCCTCAGTACACCATAACAGAAGGTACAAGACGTTGATATGTACTTCTGGTGAACTTAGCGTTAATCTGGACATGGGTGCCTACTAAGATTTCCCACTCTACACTTATAATTTTTCCTGCTGGATTTAAGTGGAGAACTACTATGTAAATACACTGCTTCAGCTTCAACTTCTATACCGTCATTTTAGGATCCATCAGTGGTTCTGGCCTGTGGTAATTTTTACTCTGATATTATACTGGTGAATTTCCATTTCCCCCAACTTCTTCTCTATTTATTAATTGGGATTATTTTACAAAGGAAGACAGAACTTTATAGCCATTTTAAAAATTCATTTATTTGTTTTAGTAAGAACTTGTTGATTTTTAGGGGTTTCATGTCAAGTACGAGTTATTTTTTGTTCATGCTATTCTAATTTTATCCATCAAGAGATCTTTAGCTTGATCCCTGTGTCATTTCATTATGATTCCATCTATCCCCCTGACCCCCAGCTATTTGTTTTCTGGTATTAAAAGATACACAAGACCCATCTATATTTTTCTGTTTCATTTCTAGAATTAATCATCTCTCCCAGGAGTGGTGGTTTCATTTATTGGAGAGTGGTAATTAGAAATCAATATCTGGGCCCTAGGTTTGCTTATTTGCTCTGGAAATTCACTAATTCTAGCCATATTGAGTGGATAAAGCTCCATATGTATATATATAGAAATAAATATATGTATATATAATGTATATACATATATGTGTTTATGTATAAATGTGTATATATAATGCATTTTTATATGTAAATAAATGTGTATATGTGTATGTTTATATTACATATAAACATATGTATGTATAAATAAGCATATACCTCACATATTTGTATAAGTATATGCTCATTCATACATACACACATATCTATGGCTATTTTTACATCTATTTTCTTGTATGTATATGTATGTGTGTGGATATGTGTATACTTATGTATAAGTATATATATATTTAACAATGAGTCAGTACTTCAGTACTAATACCATCCACTCCAGTTTCAGCCCCCACAGCATTCATTCTAATCTTCCCTTTTTCATTATTAAAACTTCCTTATTTCATAGTATTATGCCTGGCTCTTACCAACAGTATATTTATTAGTACTAACCTAACATCCAAATGAAATAGTTTTAGAATTTCTAATTCATATCTCTGAAACAAACAGATTTGCCAACTAAAACACATTGTTTTGGCTATTTTTTTTTGTCTCCATCCCCTATAATGTAATTAAATTATTTACATAAAATGGTCAATTTCCTCTTTGTCCCCTTTCCCAAATCCTGCCTGATTTCTTTTGAAATTTACCTTCAGTAAAACTTGCTTTTTTCTCATGTATGTTTCCACGGATTTTGACAAATGCATAGGATCATTTGTTTACTATAATAGTTTTATTTTTTTATTTTTATTTTTTTGCTGGATAACACTCAATGTTTAATAAATACTAAGGACTGTTTATGAGATGTGGGTTTGCAAAACTCTATAATTATATCCCTGAAAGATGTCAAGGTTAAATATATTTCCCACAATTTAGTGTTGGCATAGTAACAATAGCACTGTCTCAGGTAATAGGCTCCATGATATTTGATCTATTATAGGTGATAAACTCCTACCTCCCTTTGGTCTCTTTTTTCTTTTTTTTCATTTTTTTATTATTAGTTGTTCAAAACATTACAAAGCTCTTGACATATCATATTTCATACATTTGATTCAAGCAGATTATGAACTCCTACTTTTACCCCGTATACATATTGCAGATTCACATCGGTTACACATCCACGTTTTTACATACTGCCATGCTAGTGTCTGTTGTATTCTGCTGCCCTTCCTATCCTCTACTATCCCCCCTTCCCTCCCCTCCCCTCTGCTCCCATCTTCTCTCTCTACCCCATCTACTGTAATTCATAAAACAACAGTAATCTCACTCAAAATTTTCCCCAAACTAGGAAGACATCATTTTCCCTCACTCCCCATGTCCTGGCAATCACTGACCTGTTTTTCACCATATGGTTTTGCCTTTGCCAGAGCTGTCCATGTAAATGTAACCATATAGTATGTGGTCTCTTGCTTCTGGCTTCTTTCACTCAACAAAACATTTAAGATTCATCTATGTTGTTGTTTGATTCAATAATTTACTCAATTTTACTGCTAATACTCCAACAGAAGTATGTACCCATGGTTGGTTTTAGCTTCACTGCCTGAAGGACATCAAGTTTGTCTCCAACTCTTAATGATCATAGACAAGGCTTACATAAATACTATGTACACAATTTTTGTTCTAGTATTTTCATTATTCAATGTAGATACCTAGAAGTGGGAGTGCTGGGTTCTATGGGAGATGTATATTACATTTTATAAGATGCTGCTAGAGTGGTCAGATTTTAAAAATTCATTTATATATGATGTGTCAAAGTGCATTCTATTGTCATGTATAACTACTTGGAGCAAATTTTTAAAAAATCCCACCAGAAGCTTTTGATACTCCCATCTGCTCATCATGGTCACAATTATTTGGTACTGCTAGTTGTTCAGACTTTAGAATATAGACTCTCAGGGATACCTAAACTATCTTCATTTAACAGAGGTAGCAAGATACCCAGAAAGAAAAACTCATGTGCTTAAAATCATAACAGGACAATGATAATCTGGATTACAATAAAATAAAGGAATCCTGCCTAGTGTTGAGGTTCATGAGATTGTTTCTCCATTTTTCACATAGCTTTTGTCTCCATATTTTGCCTTTCTCAGTCACAATACAGACAATCCATGAGCCTTGTTACCTGGAAGGATAATCAGATATTCAGGAGTCCTTGAGACCTTTCTAAGGTCTATGGATCACATAATGAGGAAACAGAGTCTTTCATTTAGCAACTGCCAGATAGCAGTTGAGAATATTCAGTGTTAATTTATTCATCTGGCAAATATTTATCAAGAATCTAGCCTGTGTTGGACCTGAGCTAGGCACAGAGACCATCATAATAAATAATAATTTAAAAAGTCTTTCCCTACTCCAGTGATGCATGCATTTAATTCATTTAAAATTATGTACATTGTAGGGTAAAAAAGAAGCATTTTCTGCAAGAGTGTATCAGTGTTTCTTGACACAGGCACACACCCAGGGCTAGGATGTGTTTTGGATGACATGGGCATCTGTGATAGGTTTCCGTATGGAGAAAAAGATAATAATCGCTTTGGATTCTCATTTCCTGAGTGAAGAGGTGCAAATATTTTCAGTAAATTGTTGAGATACTTCCTGTTGTAAAGCAGTTTTTAGAGACTTGGAAGAGTTACTTGCTTACATCAGTTTTTAGGAAGTAATTCATAGAAGAACAATTCAATTGCAAAACCTAATATTGTTCCTCAAGCTGCACCCTCTCTCCCTTCTTGTAGAAGAACACTGCCCAGACTTCCTATTAAACACAATGTTTTCCTAAAAGAAGGTTAGTGGCATCAATTTTCAAACAATGGAATGCCATGTGGCATGATAATTTATAGAAAACAAGCTAGCTAAAAAATATGAACATTGTCATTAGACTGACTCTGCATGAGGAAAAGAAAGAGCATTTCATTTTCAACTAAGACACTTATGATCCCATTCACAAACATAGATTTAACCCAAAAGTTCAGATAGAACAAAGAAATATACAGATAAATATAGTACAAACTGTGTCTGTGTGTGGAAAAAAATCTGTAGTATAAGTACATTAAAATCATATTGATGATGATGCAGGTTATATGTTTAATAACCAAATAATGATTTTATTCTTACCTAAAAATTTTTCCATATCAGGTGTGGCTCTAAGGCACTGTCACTAAGTCACTTTGATTTGTTCTATACATTTGATGATGCGTTTAGAGGTCATAAGATACAAACCCTCTTTCTTCCTCTCCCTTTTGCCTCAGTTTATTGATTTTTTCACTCTGTTCTGCGAACAATTTCTAATCTCATCTCAATATCTTTGACAGTTTTCTGAGGTTGCTAAGGCTCTGAATGAACCTGTCAGATGTTGGAATCGAGCTTTGGAGATTAGATTGGATATTAGAAACATGGTCATTAGACCTGCAGATTTAAGGTGGCACAGAAGACATTTGAGCCAGTTCCTCTTTAGGTTGCAAGAGGTTCTGTGGTGCAAAGGACTCATACTTGAAACTAAATGACAAATTCTACTTCCATATTTCCCCCATAATTCTAAAAATAAGTGATTTTCAACTTTTTCCCCATGTTGTGAAATACAACACAAAGAGATGCCTGTTATCATTGAGGCTTAGATTAGACTGACAACTGGATATCCTGGAGGTCAGCAATAGAAGGTCTGGACCCAGTGACAAGTACTAGGAGAAGACTCTAGTTTGCAGAGAGACACAGTTAAAGCAAACAAGACCAAGCATTTTGGAAGAAACTGCAGTATCTGGTCAGTTATGAGAGAGGACTCAGGCATGACAGAATAAACTATGTACTCATCTGTGAAAACTGTTTAGAGGTCAAGGACTTGATCTTAAACCTGATTGTATTCTATGTTGGAAAAGATACAATGGACTTAATGATCTGAAAATGAGTCATAGCTCAGACCTCCCCTTAACTAAGGGCAAGACTGACTGAGGACCCCACAGGAGAGTTGAAACTCTTAGACAAAACAATATGTGTGAAAGAACCTATAATCTGGTACTCGGTTAGTATAGCTACTAATTCCTTAATGGCCAGGAATTCTTTAATCTAGGAATTGCTAAGATTATTCATAAATATTACACCACAGGAGTGTAATGCTTAAAGGGGTGATTTACATTATCCTCCCCTAAATCAGGAGAATGTAATCTAGACAGAATTGCCAAAACACAGTCTCTATGATTCTTAAAGAGACTTTAATAAATTTTAATAAAATTTCCTTGTTAAACCAAGGAATTGGTCTAAATAATATCATAAGTGGTGCTTGAAATATTAGACTTGAGAAATTCCCTTCACTGTGTTCCTTCTGTAGAACCAGAAACTTAAGAATCAAGGAAAACAAGGATACTTCAGCTCATAATTCTGCAAGGAAAGTCATCCTATCACAAAACAGAACCATGCTAGGAGGAGTCAATCTGCCAACCCTGTTTCTGTATTAAATTTCAAATGTTTGGCACAAAGTAACACCCAGCCAGCATCATATGACTTCCTATGAACTTTCAATAAGATAAGCCTAAAAGATTTCTACCAATGACTTTTATGTTTCCGGCAAGAATACCATTTAGATTTCATGTCTTGTGGTTTAAATTCAATATACAACCATCTGAATACCATTCTTGCTTTATGTATATATTTGAATGACTCCTTATATTGACATACTTTTAAGAAAAATCTTTTTTAGAAATATGAACAAGATGTTCAAGAATGCAAAACTGGTTTTTAGTAAACTGAGTTGAATTTGAAAGTGATGCTGTGAGGAAAAGAGCAACAAACTGTTTCCTAGTGGTTATGTATGATTGTTTTATTAGGTTTGATAAGACTAAACAGTCCAAAGGTTTGACAGTCTTGACACCTGGCTTATGAAAGATGGAATTCCTGAATGGAAATTATTCTTATTGAACTTTTTTGAAGAGTTTTGGCTGGAAACATGTATCTTTTCCAAAGCCAGTATATTCTCGGCGCTCCTTCAACTGGCTGAAAAATGAGGTACTGAATTCTTTGCTTAATGGGAAATCTACTGTTGTTTTAATACATATTTTTTGGAATCTTTTTGTTAAAGTTTTTTTCTGTCATCACTTTTCCTTTGTGGAAATAAATATGACACCATATGGGAGAAAAAGGTTATAGCTCCATATGTATAGAATAATGTTCAGACTTTAAAGATGAACCACATCTAACCCTCATTTAATGATTAGGAAATTCTACAAACAAATATGCATACAAGTTTATATGCTTCATGGTTGCTTTGCAATACACCAAGTTAATATGGCAACTCTACTTGGCTATGCTTAGATAAAGTCAAAGGTGTTTATAATAAGCATAATAAGGTATTTTTATGCAGCTACTATTTATCTTACTGGTTCTACTATGAGATGCACAACAGACCCATTATTGTACTTCAGTTCAGATATTTATATACCATTCAGTACAAACAATGGATTCCTGTCCTTCCAAATACTGCTTAAAAAAATGTAAGGCAAAAAAAAAAAATAAAAATAAATAAAAAGAAGTTATAAATCACAATAGTACAGATGTTGAAAAATTAAAGTGCTTTTTTTGGTCTGTCACTGTATCATACAAATTTTTAAATTATGAATTCTATAAAGAATAGATTCATGATTCAAAACAAAACAAAACAAAGGAATATATGGATGAATTGAATCAATTCATACAGGATTATTTAGAGTAGGTTTAGAGCCCAGTGGAAGATTTGGCCATTTTGAAAGGTCTAAAACAAAGAAGTTATTTTATAACTCTGGACCTTTTTTGTCTACTCAGTTCAAGGCCCAACAGTAGACGTCAATATGAGTCCCTTGCTTGTGGTAGGGAGCCAAGTGCTATATCTCTACATATGCCACTTTAACCCACTTAAATATGGCCTATCACAGTCCAGCATAGTGGTTTGTGATGGAACAGGATTCAAAAACCCATCAGAGACATGTGTGACATCTCTTATCTGACCAAACTCAGATGATGGAGAACTCACTTTCTTCTAAGTTATTCCATTTTGTCTATGATCCAAACATGATCTTCCTCTATCTTTTGCTCATTTATCTCTGACACCAAGAAACATTTTTATCTCCTATTAAATCATCTAAAAACAGTTCTCACGTTCCTCACTGTACAAGCCAGTTGTTTGGTACAACTATTAGTTGTGTTTCCCACATTTTAAAAACATAAATTGGTGTCATGTGTATTCCATATTTTTAAATGAGTTGTATATACCATTTCCTAAAAAAAACATTGAAGATTTGTCAGAGCACACTGTAAACACAACCTAACTGTTGAAAGGATAGGAACACTCTCACCCCTGTGGTCAGAAAAACTCATGCCCTAGGACATTTAAATGAACTACTCTTATTTCCACATTGTCAATCTTGAATCATTAACAGAGATACCTTTTTATCATTAATAAACTCAATGTCACTCTTTCCCTCTGTCCTTCTGTCTCTCTGTGTATAAAAACACATGCATGTGTGCACACACAATCCACATAGAGAAGAAAATTCTATGACAAATTAAAACAATGAATTGAGAAAATAGATTTCATATTTTTTTTCTGAGTTCAAGAACATTCTTGTTTGGTATATCTTTGGGTCAAATGTTGAGAAAAAATAGTTTCATATTGAGCTAGGTGAATTTTCATTTTCATATTATTGGGAAGGAGGTAACTAATATGGTTTGTTACTCACTTGACAGTTGAAATATTTCATGTGTCGTATATACAGTAGTCACTCAACAATCTGTATGCAAGACAGCAAATCAGGACCTTCACCTGAAACAGAATTCTTTTTCCACTTGAGCTTTTGTGCTTTGGGGTTTTCAAATTTATATCATTTTATTTGAATATTTGAAGGCTCACGTAATTGACAAACTAGTCATTGTTATTATCCTCATTTGTCCAAACACTTGGTTCAATTTTAAACTCCTGCTAACATATAGGAATCAAGATTCAGCTCTGTAACTTTAAGCAAATATTTCAGAATGGTCCCTGTCATTCTTTTATGTTAAAAAAAATGGCTCACTAGTAGTGAGGCAGCTCCTTTTTTGTGATTCATATCATTGCATTATTTATACATCAGCATACAGGAAAGATTCAGATATAGTTACCTGATATCAAAAGTAGAAGGGGGGAGGACTTTAGCAATGAATGATTTTTGACTCCACCTGTCAGATATCTCTGGAAATAGCCACAGATGTTCAAAATTATTGATTTTTCTTATATTCGCCCTCAGTAAAAGTTTAAAATTTTTTTTACTACATTTGTTATGTCCAAGAAATATTTTAGTACTAAATATTCATCATTCAATACAGATGTCAGAGTTTCCAGATGCATTGAGTAATTAAATAGTGAAATTTAAAAATGTGGATATGTATGTATAGTTTATATAATTTAATATTGATAAATTACATATGATATATATTAGTATAAAGTGAATATAAAATTTCCAAGTCATAACTAATCTGTAGATCATGAAAAATTCCTAGCAATTATTTCACTCATTAATCATATGATAAGAGTCAGTTCATTAGATAAATGTAAGATTGGTATAAGTATTTTATTTACCTACTCTAAATCGAACATGCAAAAAGCCAACTTAAATTGAGAAGAAATTATTGTGTTTTTCTATAAATCAACAAGAAAGAAAGGAATAAACAGTGATCCTACAGGGAAGTCTGGGAACCTGCTCCAAAACTGTGATGGCTCTAGTGTTAGCAGATCATGCTGCTGTGACAGGATGTTAGAAGGTGACTGATATTGACTCAGTTTCAAATACACTCCAAGGAGAGAGACCAAGATATGAGACACATCATTATCTGCAGTTCATACTCATAAAAAAAGTATCTGGAGTTCCAGTTTCACCACTCCAAGAACTCTCAGCAGATGTAGATACGTAAGGAGTTGGAGTATGGGGAATATCTTATGAGAAGATGCTGCTGTGAGCTTCACAATCAACTAGGCACCCTCCATCTGAGGCACCTAAGTCTGTGTCACATTTTCAAGCCTGGTGAGCAGGGCTTTGAAAAGATAACTTGGAGAGCTAAGGTCCATGTTTCCTAGCAGTTGGGGATAACATGGAGAGCACTGGTAGGCAAAAGGACAAGCCAGTTGTTTGGGAAAAGAGCCAGCCGAATACTGTAGCAGTATGAACATTCTGTACCCCTAGAGTTTGTCAGAGCAAAGGACACATCCTGTAGATCTCTGTAGGCCATGTGTTGGACAGAGAGCTAACACAAAGCTGTCTAAGATCATTGTGAAAAAGGTGACTAGGGGCCTGAGAAGATTCCAACAGAGAGGAGAGTGTTTACTGAGACTCTGAAAGAAAAGTCCATAGTGACTGCTTAGAAGAGCAAATGGTCATGAGGCTTTAGGATAGAAGTTTCCATAAGTGGGAGATCATTGAAAAGACTGCAGGTACCTCACAAGATAAAAAGAGTTCAGTTTAACTGCTGGGCATAGTAGTATACACTTGTAATCCCAGTGGCTGAGGAGGTTAAGGCAGGTTGATGGTAAGTTGAAAGCCAGACTCAGTAATTTATCAAGGTCCTAAACAACTTAATGAGACACTGTCTGTCTCAAAGTAAAATATAAAAAGGGCTGGGGACATGGCTCAGTGGTTGAGCACCCTAGCTTCAATCCCTGGTAACACACACACACACACACACACACACATCTACTTTAATCATATACCAAGACAAAAGAGTATAACAAATGTATTTAATTCTCGCTCTCCTGCCCCTTTCACACGCTCCATACTATAGCTAATCTGACCAAAGGAGAGATTTTATGCTTGATCTAGTTCACAGTTCTAAAGAAAATTTCATTGTGGACCTGATAATTATTGAAATAAAGAAGTGTTTGTGGCTTAAAGTGAGTAATTATGTAAGAATGAGCTAAATTCATGGAGTCTAGCTTTCCATCCAAGAATGGAGCAAGATTTCCCTATTGAATAAAACTCAAAGAAGCTTCGAAAAAAAAAAATGAAGTTTCATTTTGATTATCCATTATTTAGGTTACTTTGAAAGATGCTACCAGTTTCTTTGAGTCACTGAGGGTATGGGAGGGCTTTGAAGGGTAAAACTTAGGGCACTCTTTGATGTCTAGATCCTGGGGGCTGAGTCTCAGTCTGGTAAAAATCCCCTCTCCCAAGCCTGACAAGGGACAAGTGGTGAATCTCACCTTCTGGAGACCACTTCCATTTCATCATTGTACATTAGTAAATGAAATTTAAAAAACCAGGTTCTCTTAAAACATTCTGGGTTATGTGCAATCCTTGGGACCTAGGGATTTGAAATATGAAAGAGAATTTCTCACAAGTGACTTAGAGTTGGACTTATTTTGATTTAGAAATACACACATGCTTTATACTTACATGCTGTGGTTTTGTATATAAAAAAAGTACTTGATTCATTCTGAAAATTGTGTGGAATAGAAGGAAATATACATTAGCTGTAGGACGAAGACACATGGATGAAAAGGTCTTTGGATAGGCCTGTACCGGGAGCAGGGACAGACTGGGTTTCTGTGTCTCTATCTCTGTGGTCTGCAGAAGTCTCCCTGTCTGCTGTGTAGTTATATGCAGTACAAACATCATAAGGCCATTTTTGAAGATTTCTAATCTTGCTTTTACTTCCCTTCCGGGCAAATTCTCTGTCACTGGTTATTTTTGATCCTTAATAGGTAGGGGTTTTATGCCTCTAGAAATATACTGCAGTTTTATGGCTCTGCCTGATGAGTGAATTTTTCAGCAACCATATGGTGGAGCTGGCTCTGACTCTATCAAACTCTAACAACCTTCATAGTCTGGGGAGCAGCTTGCTCATTCCATTTTTCTTAAGCTTTGCTGTATTGATTGCAGTCTTTGATAAGTCAAGTTGTTGAGTTTTCAGTCTTAGACAGAAGGTTTAAATAAGAAACTTTGAAAGTCACCCTTTGATTGAGCTTTTGTTTGCAAAATATACTTTTTTCAATGTCATAGACATGATAGATTTATATAATTTTCTCGTTGTGAATACTTTAGAATCTTGTTTCTCAAGACTCTATCAAGTTTCGTGGGATAATCTTAATGTCTGTTTTCATAGACATTAGAATGTTTTCATTCTAATACAATCTCACAGTTTATACTTACTTTAGTTTTTTGAAATGTGCTTCTTTTTCACAATTATTTAGACTCTAAAGAGGTAAAATAGTAAGCAATATCATGAGTTTTCTTTATAGAGTTCTTGTATTATTTTATCCATGCAACAATAATATATAATAATAATTAATTGTTTAATTAATATCTAATTAAATTGCTTAATTTAATTAATTATTTAATTAATATTCACTTTATTTACCACAGCACCTTCCCTGGAGAAGTTTATTGTTTATAATGAGGTATTACTACTACTATCAATAATAATGAACTTAATTGAAATTTATAACGTGGTTTCTACTTGCCATACACCATTGAAGAATTTTAAAGATGTCAGTTAATTCCTGTACAAGTGATTACTAGTGTTTTCTTTTAATATTAAAGGAAAATAAAGTATGAACAAACTTAGTGCCTTGCTCCATACAAATAATAAACATCACACAGACAGTAAATATTGAATTCAAATTTAGGCCACCATACTCTTATGAGAGCTCTTCTAGGAATGAGAGATAAGGATAATTAAAATAGAGTATTCCAATAAAGGAACTCAGTTCCTAAATATTTTCATGAGCTTTGCAAACAAAATTGGTCTTTATGTTGGGGATAACAAAGATCAATAAGAGGATTTGGAGAGGGGCTGACATAATTGAGTGTAATTTTGAAAAGCACTTTCTGGTTGTTGTTTGGTGAATTGGAGGCAGAAGAAGTGAAGAAAAAGTCAAGTTTCCAGGTTTGTGTTGCTTAGTGAATGGAGTAGTCATATACAGATAGTAAAGGAGGACCAAGGAAGATTATGAACTTGGGTTTGAAAATGTGGGTTTTCAAGAAGGTAATAGGAGATAGGGTAGAATTTTAAACTCAAAATAAAACTATGCACTAGAGTTATGGATGGTAAATGAGGCCAACAAACTGAATGGGATTACCCTTGGAGCATTATGAAGCATTGACAGAAGAAGCCAAGAACTCCAGAGAAACCCCAATAATTCTGGAAGTTGCAAGACACATGAAGTCAATGAAATTATCTGGTAACAGTTTTAAACCACGGTGGGAAAAATACAAATCTGGCAGCTATCAAAGAAGTCAAGAAAGGGTATTTCAGGAGACAGGCCAAATGTCATGCATTATTAAGAATGGCTTTGTAATCCGATGATTTAACAGGTTCTGTTGGATTTATTAACAATGAAATTGTTGGCAATCTTGATGTATTTTCCACAGACCATGTATTCACAAAGGGCATTCAAAGTTGATTGGAAAGAGAACCGTGGTGAATATGCTGAAATATCAAATGCAAAAACTCCTTTTAAGAGCTAAACTGCAAAAGACAGGAATAAAAATGGATGGTGGTGAGAAAGTGTTAGGCATAGGTATAGGAAATGTATATATATTTTATAAGTAAATATAATATCAAGAAGATAAAGTCCTCAGGGACAATAGAAGCTTAAGAAGATGGAGTCATCTAAGGAACTTAGAGTCAAATGGATTTTTTGTACAAAAGGAAAAGAAACTGATGCAATAAAAGTAAAAGAAACAATATATAATGTTATGGTAGTTCAGATGGTCCTTCAGAGCTGTCCCAACTAAGGTTGTAGGACCAAGCTTTGTGACTTCACATCACTTAGTCGCTGACCACAAGCTGTCCTCTAGGGAGAGATTATCACTATGGACCAATCATTGCCTGAGGCTGAAGGAAATACACAGGGAGTGGTACAGCAGTGAGCTCTCTACTGTTCACTTGCCAACAGGTATAGAAAATCCATCAAAGAGTATCCAAGTGATTACAGTCTCCTAGTGTGCCATTGGGAACAAGGATAAGTGGGGCCATTCCTACTTCTGATTTCTTGGCTCACATGTTTGAATATCAAGAACATACCACCATATAATGTTATTGATTCAGATTATAAATTGTATCCTGGGGGATGATACACATCTGTTTTGTATTTTAGGTTAAATTGTGGCTCTTCCCCATCACTCACATGTGAAAGCCCTAACACACAGTGTCTCAGAATGGGATTGTATTAGGAAATAGGGACGTCATAGAAACAAGGTAAGGTTGTCAAGGTGGGACTGTATTAGTCCAATTTCTTTTACAATAATAAAATACCTGAAGCTATGTATTTATAAAGAAAAGAGGTTTATGTAGCTCACAGTTCTGGAGTGGCTCTGGCATTAGCTCAGCTCTGGGAGGGCCTTGTGGCAGATAGAATCATCTTGGTGAAAGCCTGTGTGAGAGATCACATGACCAGACAGGAAGACAGAGTGAGGGGAGGGCAGGCTTTCATTTTTCCTAACAAGTCTCACAATTACTAACTCAGGGGTCCCATGAGAACTTTGTTAATACCTTCTGAGAAAGGTTTATAGCATGGTATATCAATTTTCATCCTTTCACTTTCCCTAGAGTCTGGCTGTCTTTGCCTGCACAGTGAGTCTATTACAAACGACATATAGTTGGATCTTGTATTTGACACCATTCTGCCAGCCTGTGTCTTTTAATTAGAGTGTTGAGACCATTTACATTCAATGTTATTATAGAGATGTTTTCTTAATTCCTGTCATCTGCTTCATTTATCATGTTTAATTTGGTCCTGTTTCTCCTTTGCTTAGCTACTCTTCAAATGAGATTTGCTCATTTCTGAGCTCTGGGATATAATCTTCCATATATATAGTATTTATTTAAATATTTTCTATAGTGCCAGCTTAGTAGCTTAGTAGTCAGGAATTCTGATTATTTTGGAAAATATTTTATCTCTTCTTTGATTCTGAAGGATAGCTTTTCTGGATATGGCAAACTTGGTTGACAGTTATTTTCTTTCAGGGTATGGAACACATTATTCCAATCCCTCCTGGATTTCAGTGTATGTGTTGAGAAAACACAAGTGTATGTGCTGATTTGTTCTTCTCTAAATGTGACCTGACACTTTTCTCTTGAGGTTTTAAAAATTCTATACATTTCTTTATGTATAGCCTCTTACCCCATCCATTTCTACTTGGGACCTGATTGGTTGTTGGTTTGAAATTTTTGTTTCTCCTGTTCTTTGTATTAAAGTATAGCTGAAATTTGAGTGTGGTTACTTTGTGCGAGGAGCAAAGTACATTTGCTGGGTTTTGTTCAGCAGCAGAATCTATGAACTTTTAGTGTCCCTATAGATTTCTAGTACCTTATAGAAATGGAAGAAATAAAACATAGAAACAACCAAAGCAAATCATTACAGCATTAATATAAATACCTGGTGCCTAATTTAACATCTACAACACTACTTACCAGAAAAACAGGAATGTGGGGTCAGCAGTTGCCAACAGCAAAACAATAAATAACCATGTACTAGATCTGGCATTGATGTAAACAGCAGATGTCAATTGTGTAATCCACAGTACTAATAAATGCCTCAGCAAGAATGGTGGGGGTAAGAATTATATAAACCAAATGGTTTCTAAAGATTGTAAAACTATAGATCATTAAGAGAAAAAAAATGTGAAATGAAAGTAGAAGAAAGTTTAGAATGTCCAAGTGAGAGAGGATGGAGAAAATATGTAGCAAGTGATGGTTATAAACAAGAAGAAGAAAGAAAAGAAAAGAAAAAACTAAAGGGAGAGAGAACAAGAACAAGAGAATGTGGCTATTACTGGGAAAAGGAAGAAGAAGAAGAGAAATAAGAGAAACAAACAAAAACTCTAACCCTCAAAAAATAAGACAAGAAAGAATAATTACAGTAAATAAGTGTTAAAAATGAGAAAACAGAGGCAAATATGGAAATGTGTACATCTATTCATGAAATCAATCAGCACAGCAAGAACACACATAAAGGAAAAAAAGAAACAACAAGATTCTTAATGAAAAAGAATTATCACCAACAAAGTCGTTAAAGCTATTGTTGAGAATGAATGGCCGTAGCCTATGCCTGACTCTCCTTCTTTCTATGTCAGAGAGAGAGAGAGAGAGAGAGAGAGAGAGAGAGAGAGAGAGAGAAGAGAAGAGAAGAGAAGAGAAGAGAAGAGAAGAGAAGAGAAGAGAAGAGAAGAGGAGAGAAGAGAAAGAAAGAGAGAGAGAGAGAATATGAACGACTGAAAGAAAGGACTAAGGTTGTTACCCCTTCTTCTTCTTGTGTTATTCACAGAGCTTCCAGATGTATGGCCTAGAACTGAATCTGGTTGAAATAGTTTCAACTTCCCTTCTCATCGGTATAAGGTAGGATGAAATAGGAAGTATTGTTCATTAGAGTTTTGTCTTGACAAACCACATCAATGCACTCCCAGGGTAGGGATGATACAGAGTTCTAAGGAGGTAGTTCCAGGGGCTGGACCTTGATCTAAATAGGCCTTAGGGATTTTGATGGGTGGTATCTGCTCTGAAGAGACTAGATCAACACACTCCTGGGGCAAGGCAGATGCCAGTCTCTTCTGGGAGTTTGGATCTCAGGAGCCTCCCTAGAATTCTCCTCATGGGGCAGGGGGGCCAGTGCTCCACAGGTCTCACACACTCTCCCACCTACAAATATGGCTTCCCAAAGTTATTCCCTGAATGCATTTATACCCACCTCTTCCATTTCCCAATCTTCTTCAGCTGGTAATGTGAACCCCCAGTCTCTAGAGAAAGTAAGTTGTACTCCCCTCCATATTTCTGAGTTGAATTCCCCTGGATACAATCTTCCCTGTGCCTGTTTTATTTGTGTTCTGCTAGAGACACCCTAGGCCACACAGTAGGCACCTGCCTGGACACTGTGGCAATGTCTGCTATGATCTCCTGGCCTCCTACAGTAGAAAGCTCCTGGCCTTCTCAAGATGGCTTTTGTCTAGCTCTTCACTTGCCAATGGAAAAATACAGAGCACTTTTCAAAGCACTTACCAGTTTACTCTGTAGGCTCTGAATGAGCTAAGTTCAGGCTATTTTACTGATCTAATTGTTTCTCCAGGCCTAATTTGTCCTTTGTGTGTCTCTCTCTGTTTGTGTCATCCCTCCTCTGTCATGAACCAGCACCACTGCTGCTGCCACAACTGGCTTGGCTCCAACGTACTCTACCTTATTCTTTGTTCAATGCACCTGGATTTCTGAGTCCATAAGAGACTATGACTGTCCAATATTGAATTTCAGTCAATTCCTTCTTTTACACACCAGCTGGGAAGAAGTACGCCTTCTGCTTAAATCATGAGCCATGGAGCAACTGGAAAATCTCCATCTCTTATATGTCCTTCCTCATCATCATTACTGAGGACCAGGCCTCCCACACATGGACTCTATTCAAATGATATCCAAACCATAGCAGGACCTTAATGTAGTCTGAATTGTGTACTTTGAGAAGAGAAAATTTGTACAGGAACAACTTAAGACCTTTAGGAAATGGAGTAAGCAAGGGAGAGAGTGTCTCAAGACATTCAGAGATATTGAATATCTGGATTGTGTGAGAGTCTATAGATTCTGTGAAGATTGTAAATTTTAATGAAAGATAATGAGAAACCTTTGAATAATCAATAGTCAATAAGTTTAAGGAATCGAGGAAACATCCTTAAATTTGGCTTTAAAAAACCTTTCTGGGGACTATATTTGGAATATCGCAGAGTAGTTTGAAAAGGGACAAGAATACAAGCAAGAGAGCCTTTGAAATGATTGTACAGGTGAAGAAAAGTAGAAAAAAAAGACTTATGACAAAGTTGAAGTCTTTAGGACTTGATAGTGGATTATTTATGACCATTGAAGGAGACAAAAGTGTCAAGAAAGACCTACAGGAAAAAATTTTGGCTGCAAAATGGGCCTGGGGTGGGGTGATGTTGTGTTCAAAGAATACTGGAGGTTCCAAAGATTGAAGATCTGAAGAAATCTGTAATTAAGTCAGCACCTGTAGATATTTTATGGCAAAAGTAGAGTAGCTGGATATAAGATCTGGAACTCAATAAGACTAGACCAGAAAAATTAATTTGGGAGTTTTAGAATTAAGACTGAATTTAAAACCAAGGGGAAAAAACCTTAAATATAAATAAGAGGTGGACTGAGAACTTTAATAAAGGGCCCAAGTAGGGGTACATGAAAAATGTTTTAAGTTTGATGCCTGATGGGACTCATTTACTAAATAATCCCCTAATAGTTTCATATTCGTTCTTATGTTCCTAAATTCCTTGTTATCTCTCTATATCCACATTCTTGCCTCTCCTTTGATAACTTCAAAATCCTATTAATATGTGCAATTTAGCTCTGGACTTCTAAAAAAATTTCACCAGAAACTCTTGTTATGCCATGTGGATAGGTTCTAGAAAGTTTTGAGTTTATTTTATTGTTTGATACATTTATTGAGGTTTAATTAATATACAAAAAATGCACAAATTTTAAGTATACTGTTTGGTGAGTTTTGGAGTTTTGGCATTTATATGTAATTGGGACATTATTACCACAACATAATAAAATAGCCATTATCTTTGAGGTTGTTGTTTATCATGTCAGAGCAAGACCTATGCTCTTAACAAATTTTTAAGGACACAATACAACCCTATATTGTTAACTGTAGGTACAAGTTTGTATAGCAGACCTCTAGAATTTTTTTATCTTGAATAACTAAAAATTTATTGTTGTTGAACAGAAACTCCCCAATTCTCTTGCCCTCAGCTTCCGACATTCATCATTCGACTTTGTGCTTCTATGACTTTGACTCTTAAAGACACTTTATGTAAGAGGAATTATATTGTATTTGTCCTTCTGTGACAGGTTTACTTTAATTTGCATAGAGTTTTCCAATGTCATTCATGTTGTCACATATAATTATTCCCAAGTTTCATTCCTATTGTCACGTGACAGGATTTCCTTCTTTTTAAGGCAAAATGATGTCCCATTGTGCATATATCCCACAAATATGAAAATCTACCCATCCACAGGAGGATATATAGGTTGCTTCTGTATATCCTGGCTGCTGTGAATAAAGCTACAGTGAAAACTGACAGACATCTCTTCAATTTACTGATTTCAATTCTTTTGGATGCACACCAGGAAGTGAGATAGCTGGGTCACATGGTAATTTTATTTTTAATTTTTTGAGGAATTGCAATACTGTTTTCCATGGTGGCTCCACCATTTTACTTTCACATCAACAGTAAATAAGGGCTCTCTTTTCTTCACATCCTTAACAACACTTGTTATCTTTGTTGTTTTTATAGTCAGACAAACATGTGTGAGGTGCTATCCACTATCGTTGATTTACATTTCCCTCTTGATTAGTGATGTAACCATCTTTTCATTTATTTGTTGGTCATTTTTACATCTTATTTTTGAGAAAAGTCTGTTCAAACTCTTTGAAAATTTGGCCAGAGGGTTTATTTGATTTTTTTGCTATTATGTTGTAGCAATCTCTTATGTATTTTGAATGTCAATTCCTTATCAGATGTATAATTTACAAATAGATTGTGCTTTCACTCTGTTTTATTTGATGTGCAGAAGCTTTTTTTCTTTTGTTTGATGCATTCCTGCTGTCTAAATATACTTTGTTTCTTGTCAAATCCAATAAATTATTGTCAAACTTAATGTTATGAAGCTTTTCACCCAGGGCCATTTCTGGTTGTTTCAAGTCTTTAATTCATCTTGAGTTGATTTTAGTGCACATTGTAAGATGAGTTTTCTCTATATAAGTATCTAGATTTCCTAGCACTATTTATTGAAGAGACTATTCTTTCCCTATTGTGTATTCTTGGTTCTCTTGTAAAAAATGAGTTGAAAATATTGTGTGGGTTCATGTTTGTACTCTATATTCTTTTCCATTGATCTATATGTCTGTCTTTATATCAGTACCATCCTGCTTTGATTACTATAGCTTTGTAATATATTTTTAATCAAGGGGGTATGTTGCCTCTAACTTCATTGTTTCTCAGGATTGTTATGGCAATTCTGGGTCTTTTATAGTTCCATATGAATTTTAGGATTGATTTTCCTGCTTCTGAAAATTTGCCAATGAGATTTTGATAGGGATTGATTTGAAGCTGTAGATTTCTTTCAATAGTATGGGCATTTTAATAATATTAATATTCTAACCCATAATAAATGAATATTTATTATGGGTTAGAATACATAAATATTTATGTATTCATTTATTTCACAGTGATTTATAGTTTTCTGTGTACAAGATTTTCAATTCCTTGGTTATGTTTGTTATGAAAAATGTCTTTTTTGGATAGTGGATAATTCCTTGTTAGTGTGCAGAAATGCACAGATTTTTGTATGTTAAATCTGTATCCTGAAGTTTTAATGAATCCCTTAATTAGTTCTATCAGGGTTTCTGTGTGTGTGTGTGAGTGTGTGTGTGTGCATGTGTGTGCGCGCACACGCATATGTGTGTATGTATGTGGTCTTTGGAATTTTGTACATATGTGATTATACTATCTGCAGATAGTTATTCCCTTTTAATTTGGATCCCTTTTATTATTTTTTTCTTGTCTAATTGTTCTGTCTAGGACTTCCAGTACTATATTGAATATAAGTGGGCTTTTCCCCTATGGTAAATTCCTTCTCTTTCTACTTTGTTGAGAGTTTTTTTTTTTAAATCATTAAGGGGTGTTAAATTTTGTCATAAGCTACAAAGCCTTGTGTTAAAATCCAAATGTTTCTTCCCAATCTATAACATTTCTGAAAGTGCCTTTTCTTTTTAAAGCCATCTCTTTTATGATTTTTTCAGTTATGTTTATGTGAGGGAAATATGTTGCTATTCCCATTTTATTGTGTTTAAACATGTGTCTCCTCCTCTTGAACAGGATACGCCTGAAGATGTGTGAGCTATTTAAATTCAGTGACCATGTCACTTCAACTTATAGTTCCAATGCTCAGCCCAGTGCATGACAAATAAGTAATGGTCAATAGAGGTTTATTGATTAAATCAATGAATATAGACAGAATAGATGAGTAGAAAATGGTATGTGACAGGGACATGTAGTTACAACACTAGAAAAGTGAGTAAGTGACTATAATTCAAAATCACTGGAAGGTTCTTATATGAGGACCGTCTTCTCTGTAGACTTCTCTGATTCCAGGGAAAAGCAATAGATTTAGAGATATTGTCATATATACCAAACACATTAAACTATTCATCAAATATTTTTAAAGTTGTGTTTCATAACACTATAAGAGTGTGCACACTAGAATTGTAGAAGAGAATTTTTTTAACAGCTGCATGATAAATTTAGAGGCACCAGTAAGAACGCCTGAGGTTATAAAAAGAGAGAAGAAATGAATCACTTGACATAATAATGACTAAGAAAAGAAGCAAACATTTTTCTATTAGTCAAATGTCAAAGTATGTTGCAAAAAATCAAAGAAGCTTAAAAACAACAAATCAAAACAAGATTGCTTCAGGCAGAAAAGAAATATCAACCAAACGATAAAGGTTATTTCAGAAGGGTTTTAGCTCTGTTCCATATTCACCAGCAAGCTGGCAGCAACTCAGTTTTAACAATTTACTTTACCAAAAATGATAAATGTGTCAGAAGTTTCATCATAAACAAAAGGAGAAGAGAAGGCTGGAAAAGCAGAAGACCAAAGTTAGAGGTGTTGGGAGGTGACTGGGTGGGGGAAAAACATGCTGTGTTTCAGCAATCTGTGTCTTCTGAAAAAGCCAAAGTTGGTATTTTTTTCTCTTTTGCTTAAATGAACTTTCTTACAAATGTAAAGATATATTTCTTAATAAAGAATAAACCAAGTAACGATAACTGAAATGAAGAAAATTTATGTTGCAGATTTCATGTACTTAAAACCATTTGAGATCATAAGCAAAATATAGTATTCTTCTTTCCTGCCCAATAATTTGGGGGCATGGAATTTTTTTCATTATTCAAAAAGAAAATGATTAATCTGCTTCTGCCCATCACCAGATGGCAATATGAATTTTTAGTTTAGTTAAGGATATTCTTACAAAGGTGAGGAAAGCCTTCCTTTTAGGGATTTATCGATAATATGATTGAACATGAATCAATGATCTAAAATAAAGTTTCCTGATGGATTGGTTCCTTATATCTTCCCTGAATTCACTACAAATAAACTGCATCCAAAATGACATTAGAAGCTGACAATTTTATGAAGCTATTCAAATATTTCCTCTAGCAATCTTTTTTTTAATAATAAAGGAATTTTCTGTATTTGGGTTTTGTGAAATTAAATGGCACCTAAGATATTTTGATTGGACTGTGTACTACCTATTGCTTTTAGATACAGTGACTCATTCTATGAAAAATATTTTTCTCATATCATTTTCTGGCATTTTTATACATATGAGTCAAAAATTTACTTTGAAAGAGTCAGAATTTTAGAATATCTATTTTCCTAAAGTTACATTAAGTTATAGGCAATATACACACACATATATGTTTCTGTATATTATTTACATTCAAATTCTAAAGTCACCTGATACAGGAGTTTGGTTTTGTTTAAAGATTATAAAGATATCAAAAATTCTAGCTTGAGATAAAAAAATGGGTTCTATCCATGATAGCAAGAAAATCATCACTTTGGTCATTTTATTAGATTCCAAATTTTCACTTTATACTCCGTGAGTCATTTAAATGTGTTCAGTGTTTATTCAGTGACTCATCTCTGTACCATGTATGTTCTTGCATATATATTCATTCAGTGAACTTTGATTGTGTCTCCTATTCTGGGCAAGATGCTAAGGCTGTAAAGGTGAAAAAAATCTATAATCTTTCATGTTCAAAAGTGGATCATTGTTTAGCAATAAAGGAAACGAACAATAAAAACACCAGAAGACATGAAAAAATCTTAAATTAATATTGCTAAATGATACAAATCAATCTCAAAATGCTACTTACTGCATGAGTTCAAGTATAAAACATCCTAGAAAAGGCAGGTTTAGGAGAAGTGAGGGATGTATAGGTAGAAAACAGGTATTTGAGGGCAGTGAAACCATTCTGTGTGATAATGCAATGGTGGATCCATGTCATTATGCATTTGTAAAAAAAAAAAACAATAGAATGTACAACAGAGTGGACTTTAATGTACACTATGGGCTTTATTCAATAGTAATATATCAATATTGAAATGAACATATGTCCTAAAGCAAGATGTTTATAATAAGGAAACTTACAGGGGAGGGAACGTATAGAAATGCTGTACAAATGCTGCTCAACTTTTTAAACCTAAAACTACTAATTTTTTAAAAAATCTATGAGGTTATTGTGAATAAGTACCTTGCATTAGTGTAGGAGGGTTACTGTAACAAATTGCCACTAACTTGGTAGATTTAAGAAACAATAACTTATTCTCTCTGAGTTCCAGAGGCCAGAAGTCTGAAATTAAGGTGTGGATGGGCTAGTTCCCTCCAAAGGCTTCAAGGGAGAATTCTTCCTTGCTTCTCCCAGTTTCTGGTGTCTCCAGGTGTTTCTTGGCTTGTGATAGCTCCATCTCTGCCTTCATTCTCACACAGTGTCTTTTCTCTGTGTGTCTCTTACAAAGACACTTGCTTTGGATTTCAAGTCCACATGTACAACCCAGAGTGATCTTGTTGTGAGATTCTTAATTACATCTGCAAAGAGGCTTTTCTCAAATAACTTCACGTTCAGATATTTAGGGGGTTATGATGCAGATGTCCTGGGGGAGGGAGGCCTACAGTTAAATGCACAACAGCGTGTGAGTACAGGCTCCTGACAAGGAGGTATGGAAGCTTCTCTAGGAGCCTGAGAGGAGATGATGGTTGATGGGGATGACTATCTATGACTTCAAAATTCAGCCAGTTTGTTTGAAACAGGGACTTTGGGAGGTAAAAAAAAAAAATATTTTTATGTGGGATATAGAAAATTATGAGTTCACTTTTGGAGATGTTAAGTTTTATTGTATTTTGTACCTAAGTTTTATGTTTGGCATATAGAAATTTTTGCTTATGAGCAATAAAGGGACCTGGCAAAAGAAAGAAAGAAAAAACTTTGGGGAAATCTTTAAAATATCTGTAGAAATTTTTTCACTTGGGTCCCTCCTGGTCAGTTCCTGTCACAAATGACAAGCTCCAACAGACCACATGACTATAAAAACATAAAACTAGTGAGGAAATACCAAGCATGAAAGAAGCATTAACAATCTACAGTACATTCAGATCATGAAATTCTACATAGAAATGAAAAGAAATAAACTAGGATACACTTAACAACTTGGATGAGTCTCTTACACAACATCCTAAGTGAGACATTTCCAAAAAGCAATTTACTGTATAACCCCATTTGTATAATAGTTTAAAGGCAAAAATTATAGTGATAGAGAATATATCCATGGTTTTCAGGGGCTCACCTATTGGAGAGATATTTACTGCAAGTAATATACATTTGTCAAAAGAGAACTATGTAGTAAGAAGGTGAAATTTACTATAATTTAAATTACACCTTAATTTAAAAAAGACTAAAAGCATTGTTCTAGGAAAACCATATTGTTCAAAGGCAAGGGTAAAAACCAAATTACCAAAATATATCCTATAGCATTTGTCCAATTCTATTTTCATTTTATGGTAACTGATGAAATTTTTAAAAGAGGGAGTGGAAAATTTTTAGAAAATAAAATTTGCCAACATTGAGATAAACAAAAAATCTGATTTTTATTTTCATGAAAAATTGAAAAAGTTATCAATTGAAAAGTTAATATTACTCAACAAGTCATGTAAAAATGCACTAGAAAGCATCTATTGCTTAATTTCTGATCACATTAAATTACCTCATCAATAAAATTAAAAAATATATATATATATATATATATATGTATGCATAGCTAGATCACAGAGGTGAGGAAAAGACTCACAGAATGTTGCTTTCTTTCCTCTAATTTTTATCTTAGCAGAGCTGGTTCAATGAAAGGAGAAATCTATGTTCCAACATAAAAAATAAACACACCATCTCTGTGACAGGGACTGATTCAGTACGGAAACATTGACTGCAGAGGCATTCTGGCTTACTTCAAAAGACTTTCAATAACTGCCAAAAGAGTTTATTTGGATAGTTTCAGTTTCATGTGTTTAATCAACTAAAAACTCAATCCAGAGTTGAAGTGTGACACGGCATGTGTTCAGAGGGGTGTGCACATGTTCCTACTTGTGGGAGAAGTGTGTGTACATGTGTAGATGATTGAGGGTGAGCAAAGGTGTGTCTGTGTTCTATTATTATTTTTTATTTTATTCCATTCATTTCTTTGGTAGGGCCCACAGTTAATATGCTTCACAGCTTCAAGCCTAAATTCCAGGGTTCCTGCAACATTTCACCATACTCCAGATCTTAGGACAAGAGTATGGTGCAAAAGGAGTATGTTGTGAAAGAATTTTGTAACTATAGATAAGACTACAAGTTAGAAAAGAAAGACTGATTTCCTTCTGGTTAACAGACTTCAGCTTCAGGTCTGAAGGCTTTCCTTTCAAGAACTCCTATGTTTTATTAGTTGATTACAATGTGCAGTATGTATTAGTGAATCTGTATTTGGCCATTCAGTTATGCAAAGAGGATTCATGATGTGAGCTTAAAGAGTCCTGGAATTTATTGTTGCAAAAGGCAAATCCTTCACCTGAGCCATTTACAGATGAATGTGTTAACAACTATGTGATGAGTTCTGCCTCCTGTACCATTAGCATTTTAAAGAAAAGAATGGAGGATGTCAAACAGCTAATCCAGTGGTATCTAATATTTTTCGTATTATTGGAGCATTTGGTAAAATGATGAAGTCACATGTTCCATCCCTGCTAAATAACGAGGTACAGGAAAGGGGAAGTGCCACAGCAAGTACCACTTCATGAGCTTATATAGGTTGAGTAAATCTAGAACATAATGAACTAGCTCAATCTCTTGTTTTTAGAAACCAAGATTTAGGCCAAGGAAAATTATTAATCAAATGTAAGATGGCTCCCTTAAGCCCAGAACCCCTCTTTCTGCCTCATAAACCACCATTGTAGTCCACCCACCTCTTAGGCATACAATACCTAAAGAAATTCTGGTTTGGGTTTATTAAAACAGATGAATCCTTAATATGTCTAGTATACCACATGGAATTTGGCCCCATTTTTGAATACATGTGTTGGTGGGCAGTTATGTGGTTATATAGAATACAGTGTTCCTGATGCTAAGTTGTGATGGCTATCTCTTTAATTTCATATATAAAACCAAATCCTAGCATTATGTACCAGCTGTTGTGCAAATGTTTGCTGCTGATCAGAAGGGGATCAAGTGACAGAGACTGAGTGACTCAACACTGCCAGCCATCCACACTCACAAGGACATCACTCTAAGTGCGTGAGCTGCTGACAGTGCCTTAGTAGCAGGATTTGTGCAGATGAAGAATAATTTATTTTTATAATAAGTGTCATTGTGTTCTCATTCCATATTAGTTTTTGGTGACACTGGTTGAGAGGACAAATAAATTTAGCCAAATCTAAGCTACATAAAGAGACCAACTATTTTCAAAAACATTTCCTTTTTTTTTTTTTTTTTGTAACAAGGATTAAACCAAGGGATGATTAACCTCTGAGCAACATTCCCAGATGTTTTTAGTTTTAATTTTGAGATAGGGTCTCACTAAGTTGCTTAGGACCTTGCTAAGTTGCCCATGCTAGCTTTGAACTTGAGATCTTCCTGCCTCAGCCTCATGACTGCTGGAATTTCAGGTATGCACCATTGTGCCCAGCTTAAGGAACTTTTGATATTCACTGAGATACTTTTGATATTCACTTCTGTACTGTCAGTGAATGAAGATCAGAATGCAAGTACTAAGCAGTGCTTTTGACATGTTTTTTCTCCTCCCTTTATAACCAATGATCATGTTGATTATAATGACAGAGCAATGATTTACTTTGATAATTATTTAGGTATAAATGTATATTTTCTCAAACATTCATAAATGTTTAATTTTTTTACTACAGAAGCAATACACATTCACAAACAAAATTTTGTAGAAATGTTATACATAAAATTGTAAGTAATCATATTTCTACCACCCCTCAGCAAGTCCTGTCAATAGCTCAGTGTGTAAACTTTCAATTTCTTTTATGTATATGTGCACATATGTGTATATACAGGAATTTATTTCAAATAATAATAGATAATGCTGCACATTGCTTTTGCAATTCTTATTAATTAATCATGATATTTTCATCATAATAAAAAGGAACAATTATTTAAAACATCTTAATGGTTTTTTTCATGATTACTTGATGCAGAGTGAGAAGATGTGTCATCACAAAAAAATAGTCATTGTGACCCACAGGAGTTTGATCCCTTCCTATGCATGTCCCAGGTCATAGCTGCAGTCACACTCTCTATCCTTCCCCTCTCCCCTGTAAAATATTACTATGCCTAATGATCTTATTCAGCTACTTTTGATTCTTTTTACACTCACTGCTTTGGCCTTCTTATCTCATCTGCTTTTACCTTATTTGTCTAGTTTCTTTGGGTTGATGACATCCTAGGATGATTTGCCTGAACAGTTCCTCAAAACTTTTGATTTTTCAAGTTATCAGCCTTTAGTCTCTGCCACTGACTTCCCAAAGACCCATAAGATTCACCAATCCTGAGTTAAACTAAAGCTTTTGGGATACATGTTCCCATTTGGAAAAATGTCCCAAGTCCTTGCTTCTTTGTAAGACATAGCTTTTTTCAAAGTGTCATTTATTTATTTTTATATCCTTTTTTTTGGTACCTTTGTACCTATAGAGCTTAACATGAACATGCATAAGTGAAGATTGATACAAAAGCAAGAGACATAGGCCTGGCTGGACCTATACAGAGACCTGTCTTTAAAAATTTTTTTTTATTTATATTATTTTATTCTTGACTCTTTTTAAAATTTGTTCTTTTAGTTATACATAACAGTAAAATATATTTTGACATATTATACATACATGGAGTATAACTTCCCATTTTTGTGTTTGTACATGATATGAAGTTATGCTGGTCATGTTTTCAAATTTGAACACAGGAAAGTTATGTCTGATTCATTCTACTGTCTTTCCCATTCCCATACCTCATTACCACCATTCTCTGTGTCCAGTCTGGTGAACCTCCAGTCCTCCTCCTTCACCCCTGCCTATTGTGAATCAGCATTAAAATTCAGAGACAACATTCAGCCTTTGTTTTGGGGGGATTGGCTTATTTTGCTTACCATGATAGCCTCTGGTTCCATCCATTTACCAGCAAATGCCATAATTTCATTCTTCTTTATGACTGAGTAATATGCAACATATTTTCTTCATCCATTTATCTATTGAAGGGCAACCAGGTTGGTTCCATAGCTTAGCTATTGTGAATTGAGCTGCTTTGAACTCTAGTGACAAACTATAGCCATATCACTATAGTATACTGACTTTAAGACCCTTGGGTATATGCTGAGGAGTGGTATAACTGATTCAAATGTGGTTCCATTCCAAGTTTTCTGAGAAATCTTTATACCACTTCCCATAATGGTTGCACGAATTTCCAGTCCCACCAGCAATGCAGGAGTGTACCTTTTCCCACAATCCTTGTCAACATTTATGTTGTTTATACTCTTGATAATTGCCATTCTGAGTGGAATGAGATGAAATCTCAGTGTAGATTTTAATTTGCATTTCTCTAATTGCTAGAGATTATCAATATTTTTTTCCATGTATGTGTTGGCCAATCATGCTGCTTCTTCTGTGAGGTGTTTGTTCAGTTCTGTAGCCCATTTATTGACTGGGTTACTTGGTTTTTGTGTTAAGCTTTTTGAGTTCTTTATATATCCTGGATATTAATGCTCTATCTGAGGTGCATGTGGTAAAGATTTTCTCCCATCCTCTAGACTTTCTCTTCACATTACTGATTGTTTCCATTCTTGAGAAGAAGCTTTCTAGTTTGAATCGATGGATTTATTGATTCTTAATTTTACTTCTTGTGTTTTAGGAGCCTGGTTAAGGAAATCAGGTACTAAGCAGACATGATGAAGATTTGGGCCTACTTTTTCTTCTATTAGGCACAGGGTCTCTGTGTTCTAGTGTGTAAGTCTTTGATCCACTTAGAGTTGGGTTTCATGCATGGTGAGAGATAGGGGTTTAATTTCATTTTGTTATACGTGGTTTTCCATTTTTCCAAGCACCATTTGTTGGATAGGCTGTCTTTTCTCCAGGGAATGTTTTTGGCACCTTTGTCTAATATGAGATAACTGTTTTTGTGTGGGTTTGTCTCTGTGTCTTTTATTCTGTACCATTGGTCTACATGTCTGTCTTGGTGCTAATATCATGCCATCTTTGTTAGTATGGCTCTCTAGTATAGTTTAAGGTCTGGTATTGTGATGATTCTTGCTTCACTTTTCTTGCTCAGGATTGCTTTGGCCATTCTAGGTCTCTTATTTTTCCAAATGAATTTCATGATTGCTTTTTGTAGTTCTATGAAGAATGTCATTGGAATTTCCATAAGAATTGCATTAAATCTATATAACACTTTTGATACTGTGGCCATTTTGACAATATTAATTTTGCCTATCCAAGAACATGGGAGACCTTCCATCTTTTAAGGTCTTCTTAATTTCTTTCTTTAACTGTTCTATAGTTCTCATTGTAGAGGTCTTTCACTTCTTTTGTTACATTGATTCCCAAGTATTTCAATTTTTTTGAGGCTATTGTGAATGGGACAGTTTTCCTAATTTCTCTTTCAGTTGATTCATCACTGATGTACAAGAATACATTTGATTTATGAGAGTGATTTTATAACCTGCTACTTTGCTGAATTCATTTATTAGTTCTAGAAGTTTTCTGATGGAAATTTTTGGATCTTCTAAATATAGAATCATGTTGGCAAATAGTGATAGCTTGAGTTCTTATTTTCGTATTCATAGCCCTTTAATTTCTTTCATCTGTCTAATTGCTCTGGCTAGAGTTTCCAGGAGTATGTTGAATAGAAGTGACAAAAGAGGGCATCCCTGTCTTGTTCCAGTTTTTAGAGGGAATGCTTTCAATTTTTCTCCATTTAGAATGATATTGGCCTTGGGCTTAGCAAAGATAGCTTTTACAATATTTAAATAGTAGGTATGTTCCTACTATCCCTAGTTTTTCTAGTCTTTTGAACATGATGTCATATTGTATTTTGTCAAATGCTTTTTCTGAATCTATTGAGATTACCATATGATTCTTGTATTTAAGTCTATTGATGTGATGAATTTTGCTTATTAATTTCCATATGTTGAACCAAGCTTGCATCCCTGGGATGAACCCCATTTGATCATTATGCACCATTTTTTTTAAAAATATGTTGTCTTATATGACTTATTTGGTGATCATTATATTAGAGTTTCATAAACAAAAAACTAGATCATTATAAAGAATTTTATTGAGAATTTTTGTATCTATGTTAATCAGGAATATTGGTCGGAAGTTTTCTTTCCTTGGTGTGTCTTTGTCTGGTTTTGGTATCAGGGTGGTATTAGCCTCATAGAATGAGTTTGGAAGGCTTTTCTTCTTTTCTATTTCATGGAACATTGGTGGTAATTCTTTGAAGGTCTTGTTGAACTTGGCTGAAAATCTGTCAGGTCCTGGCTTTTTTTGGTTTGTGCTTTTGGTGGCATTTTCTATTTTATTGCTTGAAATTGATATGTTTAAATTGTGTCACTTCTGGAAATGAAGATACTAGGATATTGTACTTGCCTTCAGATCCCCTTAGTCTACTTGGAATTGAGATCTGAATAGATTACTTACAATAAAGAGAAATAAATATGACTAAGGAATATATAACTTTAAATACATTTTACTGAAAATTTTGATTTACTTATTCAAAAGTTTAAGTAAAAATATTTTCATGAGATTTTGATGAATTCTAGGCTTCTCTTTTGAAAAATAGACCAATTAAATCGAGGTTTGAATTTCACATGTTAAATTATTTGAAAGTCATTTTTAATTTAAAACTTATGCAAACAATCTAAGGAAACCATAAAAATTGTATTTTCTGTTTTCCTGGAAAACTTCCTCCACAAAATGTCCAGGGATGGTGCTGAACACATGATGGTTCCCAGGGCTAACCAGGTAAGACTCAGACAGGTTTGTGTAGTCTGAGGCACTAAAATTAAAGCTATGACTTTTTTTATCCCACCAGCCTACTCCAGATACAAGTTCTACCTTCTGTCAGGATGCCAAGGAGCTAACCACTAAAGTAATGTATCTGGCATCACAATATCTGGCTTTTTAAATACTCTTTGCAATAAAACATAACAACATTGCACTTGAGTTTTCAATGGCCTTTTCTTTTTGATTGTCTCTGAACAGACACATATTCAATTTACAAGATGCACTTAACTTTACTGTTTTCAAAACCATAGATAAAATTTTGGGCTGTTTAAATAAGTATTTTAATGTAAAGCATGGACAATAGTAGGGAGCATAGCAAAATCTAGTGACTTTCCAAGGCATCTCTAAACCATCCACTGATTTCAGAAATTGTGCACATGATACTCAAAGAGAATCTACACTCCAAAATCAAGCACCAAATGTTCTCAAGTCAAATATAATTAGAAGTAACAGTTGAAACTAAGAAAACTAGTTCGATATGAAAAACCAGTAACTTAAGAAATATTAAAGTCATTCTCTGATGTTAATGAAACCAAAATACTGGAGATGAACACATGTCATTCAGAAATGACATTATCAGTGCTGAACAGAGAACAGTATAATTGGTAATCCAATTGATAATAATAAGGAAGATTTAAAGGCACTATGGAAATAAATATGAGAATCCCTATATGCATAATGGAGAACATGAGTGCAGTAGAACATAATGCTATTCATAAATGATATAAACTTGCTTTATTTTACAGGTAATGTTTTATTCCATTTTCTTTGTGTCTTAAAATATGCATAATACTGCTTTGTCCTCAGTCTCCATATATGAGAGACATATATATTCTCTCTTGCTTCCAAAGCAAGAGAGCAAGCTCATTCTTTCCATTGGCATTGCAGTTCACTGCTTTCCCCCAATGCATCACCTCTTTTACTATGTCCAGATCACGGGTATTGAAAATGTATACCAGTCCTCCAGTCTTAAAAACATACATAAGAACTCTCTCTTTAAAAATAATAAAAAATAAGTAAACTTTTCTCATATTGGGATCTGGGGCACTGTAAGAAAGTTATTCCAATTGATGGCAGAAAGCCATTATGAGAAAACAACTGTATATAAGCATGGGGACAGAGCCTTTGTAGCTCTGAAATAGCTTACACAAAGAACTCATATATAAATTTGGCTCACCTCAGCAATGCTTTTTCTTTAAATTACACAGAAATCTGAAATGCATTGGGTGTGTGTAAGGGCAAACTGTGGCCCTGAGTAAAAAATGTGTATTTAAAGGGGGAAATGTGGAAGTAATTATTACCTTGATGTATTTACCAGAATGCACAGAATGTATTCAGCATGTCTTGTCTGCGCATTCAGAGTTTCTCAGCACACCAATGACTCTAAAATTCCAGCATTTTTCATCATGTTATACAAGAATTAATGATGAACCACCTTGACTCAGGTGTTGTTGCCATGGGAAGCCTCAGTGACCCAGTCTGGTCAGATAGACTGAAATTATCATTTCAAATGAATAAATCACACTATTTCTGGCTTAACTAAACTCTTTCAAAATGAAGAAATTGGTGTTGCAGAAGGAACTTTAGAGAAATAAATTGGAACTTTAGTTTTTTTTTTTCTTTTTAGATACTAAAAAAGCAAGACTTAGGAAGGGACATTAAGCAACTGCAAAAAAAAAATTTAAAAGAATCTGGTTAGATTTCATGATGACTATTGAACTTTCAAAACTGTGTTCATGGCTAAAACAATATCCATATTTTGTGCTAACCAGACTTAAAAGAAGACTGGTCAGTATTAAGAAGTGGTACAATGAATGGGTTGAAACAGTCTAGTTACAATAGATATACTCTACAATGACATTATTAATATGGAACAGAGAGTAGTATAATTGGTAATCTAATGAGTGACCATAAGTTAAACTTGAAGGCATTATGAAATATATATATATATATATATATATATATATATATACATATACATGTATGTATGTATGCATGTACACACATTCTTGTATGCATAAAGAGGAAAATGAGAGCAATAGAACCTAATTCTTTTCATTAATAATACTATAAATTTGCTTTGTGGTAAAACAAGAAATGTAAAGAAATATAAATCTTGGGAGTAGGGAAAGCCAACAGAAGGAATCAAAGTCAGAGATCTTGAGGAAAAGCCCAAAGCAAAAAGCTGGTTATAACATAGGAGAATCTCTAATCCAGATTTCTAATTTAGAGAAAGCTACAAGTTGGGCCCTAGGGGATAAAAAGCTATATTGAAAGTTGAAAGGACAGAAAAAGTATGGAATATTCCCTAAAATTACAACAAATACTGATGCACATTTAGAGCTTATATTATGAAATCACTAGTGTGTCATAAAATGAATATACTGAGCCAGCCAAATGGTATAGGATCAAGAGAAATGAATCTTTGCATTTGCCTTGACTTCAAGAACAATAGATGATAAACATGGTCTCTTTGCAGCAAAGTTCTTGCACACATTTCTACAACCTCCTGTTCATTTGTAATCACTCCTTACTAATTCTCTCAGTGAACTTAAAAATAACGGATACAAATAAAATGCTGAGCTTACAAAGTAGAAGGATTTGGAGTTTGTGGTTTATGTAGAACCTTGAAAAACCAAATCTACAAGGAGGAAGCAAGGCTTGATTGAGTCTTTAAGGGCACACAACAGTTTTCTGGTGAGTAACAGTGCTAGAAAAGTCACTGAGGGTAAAGGAGGGTAGTTTATTATGGATGGACCACAGATTGTGTGCAGGGTAAAGGCAGGAGACAAGGTTAGAGATGTTGAATCCGAAACCATATTCCAAAGTAGGAAATCAACCTGTGCTATGAAATTTATATTCTGTCTTTTAGGCAGTGATGAACTATTGAAACTACTAATGTAGATGTTACATGTTTAAATGCATACCTCAGAAGACTTCCTCTGGAAACAACATGAAATATAGTCTGGAAGTAGGCAAAACTGGAGAGGAGTGAGAACAGTTAAAATAAACTTTTTTTCATAATTCAGCCCCACAATATTGAGCTTACGGAACAAACAGTAGTAGCGGAAGATCAGAGGAGAGGACAATTTGAGAAGATTCAGGGGTGTGGCAGTACTTATGGAAGTGGGGTAGAAGGAGGAAAAAAAATTAACTAATGATAAAGGATACAGGAGGGAGGAAAAAAAAGAGCATTAGTTTTTAAGCAATGTGCCTGTAGGACATCTGGATGAATTTGCCTAAGATCAAATGGAATGGTTGCTTTCAGAACAAAATGCTATTATTTCAGACACTTTTTGTTGTAAATGATACAAACTCAATTCAAAGCAGTTTAGACTAAATCAATAGATTTATTGGCCTTTGTAAGTGGGCACAGCTGGATTCAGAGATGCAAACATTGTACTTAGAACTTTATCTCTCATCTCTCTCTGCTTCTGTTTGGCTTTGTCCAGAAGGGAATCAAATTGCAAACTGAGAACTCTAATCCTATAGCTTCTTGATTCTTGATGAACAAAAAGCAAGGCTTAGAAAAAACTAAACATTTTTTTTGCATCCTATCAGATTGTATTAGAATAAAACTAGAAATTAGCAATTATAAAAATCAGAAAACATTTTAAATCCTTAAGATTAAATAATACACTTTTAAATAAGGAATGGATCATAGAAAAAGTTGGGACAGAAATAAAAAAAATTGGGGAATCAAATAAGAATAGAAATACACATCAAAATCTTTAGAGCAGTATGAAGGCAGTTCTAAAGGGAGAGTTTACATTGTTGAGTTCTTATATTTTAAAAAAATATACCAAATAAATAATCTATGTTATAACTTAGGGCCCTAGAAAAAGAAGTTAAAACTAATGCCCAAATCAGTAGAAGACAGAAAATAATTTAGATTAGAACTGAAATTACTAAAATTGAGAATAAAAAAATCAATGTAAAAGATCAATACAATTAAGAGTTTGTTCTTTGAAAAGATAAACATGATTGATAAATGCTTATCCAAACTAATCAAAATTAAGAGACATAAGATCCAAATCCACAAAATTGGAGATGAAACCAAGCTACCACCACAGAGATTTCTGAAATCCAGAGGATCATTAGAAACTCTTTTGAAAATTTATAGTCCAATAAACTGGAAAATCTAGAAGATACTGACAAATTCTAGACACATGATCAATACAAATTGAATCATGAAGATTTAGATAATCTAAACAGCCCAATATCAAGCAATCAGATTGAAGCAATAATTAAAAGACTTCCAACAAAGAGAAGTATGGGACCAGAGGGTTTCTCAGTTGAGTTCTACCAGACCTTTAAAGAAGAACTAATGCAAATTCTCCTCAAATTATTTTATAAAACAGGGAGGGGACACTGCTAAATATATCCTATGAAAGTAGTATCACCTTGATACCAAAACCATACAAGAATATATCAAGGAAAAACTTCAGATCAATATCCCTGATAAACATAGATACAAACATCCTTAAAAATATTGGTAAGCCACATTTTAAAAAATATTAAGAAGATGGTATATCATGATCAATTTGGTTTCATCTCAGGGATGCAAGACTGGTTCAATGTATATAAGTCAATAAATATAATTCAACACATAATCAAAGTTAAAGACAAAAATCACATGATCATCTCAATAGATTAAAGGAAAATCATTTGATGAAACCCAGCACTCACTCATGTTAAAAAGACTGGAGAAACAAGGGATAGAAGCAACTTACCTCAAAAATTAAAAGGCTAAGGATGACAAACACAAGATCAACATCATGCTAAAGAAAAACTGAAAGCATTTCCCCTAAAATCAGGAACAAAACAAGGATATCCACTTTCACTACTTCTATTCAACATGGTCCTTGAAATGCTAGCCAGAAGATTCAGCCAAAGGAGGCCAAAAGGAGGAGGAAAAAATGGAAGTGGGGTGGGAGGAATCCCATTGAAATAGCAGGGAGATCAGTGGAACAGAGCAAGGGAATAAGGGGGAGGGAGAAGGAATGGAAAAAAGAAGGAATGGTGGAATGAAAATGACCAAATCATGCTACATACATATGTAAATATACCACAATGAATTTCCCCTTTATGTGTATCTGTAATATGCCTATTTGAAAAAAATATGTAAACAGAGGAAAATCAATAGAAGAAGGGGGAAGAGAGGGAGAGGAGGTAAAGAAGAAGTATTGGGGACTAAAATGAAGAAATTATATCCCATGCATGTATGATTATGTCAATATGAATCCCAACATTCTATATAGCTATAATGCACTAAAAAATACATTAACAAAGAAAATGCTTCTCTCAATGTTTCTGTAAGAATTTCTGGACACTGATTAGCTTAATTTGTCATGATCTGATTATATTATCAGGACATGAAATACTTGGGCTGTCCAATCCTTGATCCTATTCTCTTTTCAGTTTCCTGTGTCCTCGAAGCCTCCCTGACAGCCCTCCCAAGAGAACCACGTGGGGTGGAAAGGGAAAATGTTTCCTGGAAAGGCGAGCTCTGAGCGTCACCTTCTTTTCTTCTATAAACTCAATGTAACCATGAGGAAAAAAGACTAGTTTACCCTCCTCTCCAGATCTGCATATACAGCATGTATCGTTACATTAGCCAATGAGACTATATCGTACACTTAAAACTTTGTTGAGAGGGTGGATTTCCTGTGAAGTGTTCTTACCCCAATAAAACAATTTTTATTAAAAAAAAAAAACTCTACCTTTCAAGATTGGAAAGGCCTTATCCTAAGTACTGTATGATAAGAAACAATACAATTATAATTGAAGTGGCAATTAGATAACTAGAAATTCCTCCTGCAGATTTGTCTGCATTGCTAGACTCTCCTCCTCCTCCAACAACAACAACAACAAATGGATGAAGATGATGTTAAAATATGTGAGCAAAATGAACCTCTCAGAGTGAGCCCAGCCTTCAAAGGGCTGACATTTACCTCAAATATCAAAATACAAACACTTCTTTTTTTTTTTCTTCTTGATAGTTAAAGAAGATTTTTGAAGGTATGGTGTCCACTGAGGAGCAAACAAGTAAACAGAGTCATCTGGGAGGACTCTTGGGAAACAAACCTTGTCTCCTGAACAAAGGATACAGGGCTGAGAGAAAACAGAAGGTGTGTGTGTGTGTGTGTGAAGGAGGTAGAGGAGGGTCCTGGAAGTAAAGGACCTGCTTTGTTCAAGCCCACTGCTCAGATCACTCAAAGTGAATGTTTAGTCAGACTGGATTCTCCAAATATCTCCATTCCATTGCTCCAAGTGCCTTGGTTGATTTAGCTTTTCTTTTTTTTTCCTGATTGATTTTGATATTTTATTGTACATTTTTATGATTTACAATGTGATGTTATAGGACACATATAGATAGCCAAATGGTTATTATGTTGCTTCTGAAAGTGATTAGACCTGCCTAGAAATCCAGAAGTGAAAAGGTAAAGAGAATGTGAGGAATCCCCGCAGCCTTGTTTCAGTCAACTTTGAATCACTGTGGCCAGAAAACCAAACAAAAACAACATAAAGGAGGAAAAGTTTATTTTTGTCCACAGTTTCAGAGGTTTAGTTCATGATCAGCTGGCCCCAGAGCTCTGGGCCTGAAGTGAAGCAAAACCTCATGGTGGAAGGGTACAGCAAAGGAAGGAGAGAGAGAGAGAGAGAGAGAGAGAGAGAGAGAGAGAGAGAGAGAGAGAACTCCACTCACAAGGGACAAAATATAAACCTCAAAGGCACACCTCCAGTGACCTACTTCCTCCAGCCACACCTTCCCTGCTATGGTTACTGCCCAGTTAATCCATAGCAGTAGATCAATTCATTGATCAGATTACAAGATCTCATAAGTCTAATCATTTCACCTCTGAACATTTTCGCTTGTCTCACACATGAGCTTTTGCGGGTAGTACATATCCAAACCATAATACCCTGTCTCCCTGGGAAACTTGGTGAGCAGCCCCATTCTGCATTTGGCATCTCCAGTGACAAACCAAGCATACTGGGCACTTGGCTAGACTTGACCATGCCCTGTGCCAGCAGGTAGAGGTTGCTGCTCAGGCTTACAGAAACCCAGAGAAGAGTGATACCCTGGGAGCCTCAGATATGAGGAGTATGCATAAACAGGCTTCAAGGGCCTCAATGAAATACGCAGAGCTTAAATTGTAGTTTTAAAATATTCACACATAGCATGTGGGTATTAGATCCTGCAAATATTTAGGGCAAGCATGCCTGTGGCATTTGCCAATTCAAGAAATTTCAATATTTTTATTAAATAAAAAGTTTATAATAAACCTAATTTTGTTCCTGCTTAAAAGAGAAAGTCTCTGTCTTAAAAGGTTTATTAATCCTGAAGGAACACTCCCAACTTCACTGAATTTGCTTTGGAAGTGGCTTTCCTATCTTTGCTCATGTAGGATAATCAACCATAAGGAACATTTACAAAGTGGCTTTTATATTTTATTTGAGTTAGTTACGTATTTTAAAAGCATCTACTTGTATTTACTTTTATGTATTTTTGCTTTTGCTAACTTCCTTGTGTGGACTGTTTCTTCAGGAATGTAGGTGGTACTTGAAATATTACAAATTTTACCTATAGGAAAAAAATCATAGATTTACCTATGAGAAATCAGTGAGCAGGAAAATTTAGGTTCTTGATTGTGGGGGTCACCTTCTGGTAACTTTTTACAGTGCATTTTATAATTGGCCACTTGCCCATCCTGCCCATTAGCTAATTTGTGGTCCAGTCACAGAGCGTCCAGGAACTTCTCCACCTGGAGAAGTCAATTTCCTGACACATCCCCTTCTGTTGCAGGATTCTGGACCATCTTCAAAGGTTTTTGCCCTGGTTTTTGTCAAATCTTTAAGATGCAAAGGACAATAAATATGCAATCTAGTTTAATATATGATGTTATTTTAACTTTATAAAAGTATCTTCAGGTATAGTAAATATATTTGGTGCTGGTCTAATTAATAATGGAATAATTATACAAATAAAATATAGAAGAAGAGTTTAAGATAATGCATTTCGACTGGTGTTAGTTTCCAATATGGCAGAATCTGTTTAAATTTTCAAAGCCATTTGAAGTCTGTAGATGATTCGGTTTCTGTAACCTCAAAAACAGATGTCTGAAAAGTCTTATTGTGCTTTTCTACAAATGGTGTATAGGAAGAGTGTTTGCAGAGCAGGGATTACATCAACCCTGTTCTGTGAGTCTCTGTCTTCAGTTGTATTCTTTATGGTCTGTGCTTCATAAACTTTTTATGGAGAGTGGGAGGAGACAGTAGCTGAAGTAAACCTCAGTGTCTTACCATGAGAGAACTTTTATTACAACTTCCTGTGTGACTGATTAGAACACAAAAACAATAGAAAACTTTTATCCACAAAATACTCTTGAAGATTTCTAACCAATAGAAGTACCTAATTTTGATAACCACCAAGAAAGAAAAAACCTTTTCTGGTAACTATTCCACACATCTAAGTGTTGTCAAAATCACATAAAACTTGGGTTCAGATCAAACTGGATCCTTACTAGCTGTAGTTCTCAAGCAAATTATTTAGTGTTTCTTGTATAGATTAGGGGAGAAATATTTTCTGAAGAAGAAATAAATACTGCAAAGAGTCTGGCATGTGATAGGGGATCAACAGTAACCAGTCATACATATATCTGTATGACCACAATATAATCACATACATGACCAAAGATCTCATTCCTTTAATAGTTCAGCATTAATAAATCAATACTATTCTAATTAATAGAGCTTGATGCCTGACATGTGTGCCCACTTTTGAAAAGCAGCAGTTCATCTGAACCATGAGATGAAAAACATAATTAATGCATTACAAATGTCTAGTTAATGAATTTATACCATATAATTGACTAAAATTTTAACTAATATAGGCAAAGGCAGAAATAGCTATAACATATTGCAGTTCATCTATTCATTTCAATAAACTTTTGTCTTATCCTTAATAGAAAATTGACACCCTTATGTGTTAAAATCTTAACAGTTAATTTGGAATTTAAATATTGTTTTTCTCCCCAATTAGTTTATTTTGTTTTATTGATCTTTTACTTCTGACTACCTAAATTTGCTTCGTGGGCATTTATTTAATAAATCAAATCTAACACGTTCCAATACCAACTTCAAATTCACTACCCTTCTTTGACTCCTATCTCCAAACAACTATTCCTTTGGTTTTGCTATTTCTGTTAATGGTGGGTATTTTCTCCATGTCACCTTGACTTGTCCTCTGCTTTTTAAAAAATTCTTATTCAAACTGATAGGTAATGAAAAAGTTAATTTGAAACCATTTTTCTATGTATTTTATGCATATCATATGTATCATTATATATGTGCCTATGTGTACATAAATATGAATGCTAGCACAAATATGGAAATTAGCATGTGTGCACATATAAGTGCTAGATATGCATATACACACATATACTATCTTTTTATATATGTGGTAGCTATCATATCTCTCTGTGTGTATGTGCATGTGTGTTTGTATGTGTGTGTGTGTGTGTGTGTGTGTGTGTGTGTGTGTGTGAAGAGAGAGAGAGAGAGAGAGAGAGAGAGAGATTTTAAGGAATTGACTCTTGTTGACTCATGAAGTTATGGAGGCTGGTAACTTCAAAAGCTCCAAAAAGTGGGTAATTGGGCTGAAGGAAGACCCAGGGATGTACTGATGTAACAGTTCAAGTCCAAAGGTGCCATCAGGATGGAGACCCAGAAGATGGTACAGACAATGTGTGAAGACAGTCTGCTGGAGAATTTCTTCTTGACAGGAAGGTCAACCTTTTGTTCTAGTCAGCACTCCAACTGATTGGGTAAGGCAATTGGGTTATAGAAAACAATCTGATTGACTCAAAATCCACCAACTTAAATGTAAATATCATCCAGAATAATATTTGAACAAATATCTGGGCCTTTTGGTCCAGTCAAATTAACACTTAACATTAACAATCTTAATTGCTAGTCAACAAGTTTCTCATAATTCTGCCAAATTGGACACTTGTGGTTCCAACATACCACCACATTCTTCTCCATCCTGTGCCTTTATCATGCTATTTCCTTTTATTAATCATCACACTCCTGTATCTCATCTTATAATTCAATAAAAGATATGTTGAGTGAATGAAAAGACAAATTTAAGAAGGCAAGTAAAAAGTTAGCAGTCATTATAAAAGTTATCACCTAAAATTATAATTGAATAAGGCTTTTACAAATCATAATACAACCACACTTGATTGGCATTAGAAGTTCTCCTCATCAGTGACTGCATCTTGAAGTCATTGGCTGCTTCTATGCCTGATGATCTTCACATGGATTTAGCCCTGTGGTTGTGGTTCTCAAAGTGTGGTCTCTGGATGTAAAGTATGGGGATCATCTGGGAAGAACTTGTTAGAAAAATGCACATTTTAAGGCTCCAACCTAGACCAACTGAATCAGAATCTCTGCAGATGGGGCCAAGGACAGCTGGTGTTTTCCATACCATACATGCAATTATGTTGCAACTGAAGGTGGAGAACCACTGGTCTGTGGATAATGTCCTTCAAATTTCATGAAGTGGAGCTGGGGTTGTGGCTCATTGTTAGAGCACTTGCCTACCATGTGTGAGGCACTGGGTTTGATCCTCAGCACCATCTCAGTGTCCATCCTCAATGTCCATCTACAACCAAAAAACTATATTTATTAAAAAAGATCATCAAGGGATAATATACACACAAAATAAGCACATTAACAATAATAGTGATAAAGATAAGCAATTTTCAAGAACTGGGTATTTTGATTAGGAGGGATAAAAAAGATGTGAGAAATAGCAAGTGGTTAAGTGCAGTCAGATTGACCTGGCTTTGAAACACCAGCTCTTTTCTGTCCTATTTGTGTGGGCTTAAATATGTTCCAGTAACTCTCATCAAATATTTCAATGAGTAGAGTCAGTTTGTTTGATGGACCATCTATCTATTCATTTTGGTTCTCAGTGGTAGCACAAGCAAAGAGAAGAGAACTCCATTGGGCCTTTTTTTAGAGGGGGGTGTGGAGGGAGGAGACAGTTTTTCCAATAAATATTTGCCCTGGGAACAGTTCAGAGAAAATTCTGTGCAGAAATCAACCAGTCCATGAGAAGAGGCCTGCAGATGTTGCACTTGACGGCAGGGAGCAGGGGGTCCCCCTATGAAACACCACAGGCAGAGCACCCATAATGTGGCCTCCCAATATTCAAGTTCTGTTTTTTTAATCAAGTTATATCTTTATGCTATACCTTTAAATTAAAACAACTGTCAAGAATCTCTAAACAGTGTAGTTAAATCCCTAAAAGAAAGCAACTAAAACAAAGAAAAGACATAAGAACTTGGATGAAATAGAAACAAGGTGAAGAACAAATTTTAAAAATCTGAAACTTGCTGGGCAAGGTGGCACACACCTGTCATCCCAGTGGCTCAGGAGAATGAGGTAGGAGGATTGAGAGTTCAAAGCCAGCCTTGGGAACTTAGTGAGGCACTAAACAACTCAGCAAGACTCTGTCTCTAATAAAATACAAAAAGGGGCTGGGGATGTGGATCAGTGGTTAAGTGCCCCTGGATTACATTATAGGTACCAAAAAATAAAAACAGACAAACAAACAAAAAAAAACCCCACAAACAACAACAACAACAACAAAAACCCTTAAACTTCTCCACTACAGGGTAATTATTTAAATCTATGTTTCTTTAAATTCTTTTATGAGATTCTTCCTAATTATGGAAAGAATGGGTTGTAATATTTGTGAAAAATTACTTATCTTCAAATTTTTACCATATCAAGACTTTCATATCCAGTCTACTTTATAGAATCTAGCAAAGATATTTACTCTGGTTTATATCTCAGAGATAAATGTATCCTCATATACACTGGACGTATTCATAAAATGTTGGCATCTATCAGAATCTTTTAAATATAAAGCAGACTTTACAAGTGTGGAAATTAAAGGCTTGTGTTATGTGTGAGCCATAGGATGGAGGTTTGCTGACTTCTGGAATATAATACGCTCTGGGCTACTGAACAAGCTTTTAGATACAATGTTGTTCTTTGTCCCCCCCCCCAATCTAGAATTCAGCTAGCTGTTTCCTTTATGAGGAGAGCATTATTAGGAAAGTTTGAAGTCTAAACTACTTTATATGTTTCTTAATAAACTGATATAAATTACAATGTAGAAATGCTGTTATAATTACAAAGATCCAACAGAATATTATTAGAGGTCAGCTATAATTACTATGCCAAAAATCAGCAACTGATCCTATGTATTGACGTTAAAAAAGTATAGAGTAAAAAAGACTTTTTCATCCTAATCACAGTGTTCCAATATATATGCTTGAAATGGTTTATATGATGTTTTAGGGCCAAGTGAAAAAAATGTAGACTTACATACACAAACTTCATACAATTAACTATATGAAAGCATTGTGAAGAAATTACAACTGCCAAATAGTATGATAATTAAAGTTAAAAACATTTCAAAAATTATTTCTTGCTGGATGGGGATGTGGGGATGTAGTTCAGTAGTAGAACTTGTGTATACCATACACAAGATCCTGGGTTCAATTCCCAGTTATATAAATAAAAAAGTAAATAAATAATTTTTTAAAAAGTTTCATATTAATTGTCTCCATTTTAATTTTGTTTTTTTCCAACACAAATTTTTTGATTATACGATTATGAATGATATACCATATATAAATGAACTTCATATTAATGACTTAAAATCTACAGGAATCATCCAGTTAAAGAGGCAAAATAAAGTACTTGAGTTTCTAGAAGACCAATCATCATATATTGAGAACTTTACCATTATTAATGTAGTTTCTAGGGTTACATTATAAAAAATGACTACTAATAAAGATCAATGAAGTGATGTTTATAGCATCCTTGTATACATCTTTGAAACTGAAATTTCTTATAGGTAACACATCTGGGGTTTAAAAAAATTACCTATAGGGATAGGAATAGTAAACAGTGAGCAAGGATTCCTATAACCAAATCCTGGAGTGTAGCCAACCCCTGAGTGATGAAATGATTTCTACAACCAGGCTTGATTGGGTTGGATCTGGGCAGATGATGGGGTTTTATTATATAAATGTAATAGACATTTGAAAACTTTTCACATTAAATGGTTGCTACTTAAAAATAACAGGTAGATTCTTACTGGTATGTTCACCTAGGAAAATAAATTATTCATTGAGATTTCACAGTAGCTTTTTGATCCTCTAAAGGTTTTGAAGCCATTTAATGAAAAACATACTATTTGGCTAGGTAAATACTCCCTTTGCCATCAACCCTACAGTGTGTAATAAGGTTCTTAATAACAACAACAAAAAATGTCATTTCCTGTTCAGATTTTTATGTCAGAAGCAAGAAAAAAAAATTCCTGTAGTTCTTCCTTGTTTTAGTCAGCTTTTTCACTGCTGTGGCTAAGGACCTGAGGGCTCATAATTTCAGAGGGCTCAGTCTATAGACAATAGGCTCCATTCCTCAGGGCTTAAGGTGAGGCAGAACATCATGGTGGAAGTGGTGTGGGCAGAGGGAAGCAGTTCAAACAATGATCCTCAAACAGAGACAGCATTCTACTTACCAGATACACATATATACCCCAAAGCCACACTCCCAGTGCCCCTCCTCCTCCAACCACACCCCACCTGACTTCAGTTACCACTCAATTCTCATTAGGTGATTAGTTCCCTGATTGGGTTAAGGCTTTCAGGTTCTCTGAACCTTCTTGCATCATTTCACATGTGAGCTTTTGGGGGACGCCTCGAATCCAAACCATAGCATGCCTATAATTATTTACCAGAGATTTTTTTTTTGGTTTTGTTTTATTTTTAATCACATAAAACAGGTACTCAGTAAAATGGAGACAGGAGTAATAATATCTGGTGTTCTATTGCACAGTAGAATGACTGGAGATAATATACTATATATCAAAAAATGCAAGAAGAGAAGATATTAAATGTTTTCTCCACAAAGAATGACAATTTTTTGAGTAGGTAAGCTTACCCTAATCTGAATATTAGACAATGCATGCAGTATTTGATTATTACATGGTATGCCCCACATATGTACAATTTAATGCATTAATTCAAAAAATTATTAAAAACCCTATTGTATGATATTGCGTTATTGTGACAAGACAGCAGAATGAGAAAGTGTAACACCAGAGTCATTTGTTATAATTCTGTTTCTTTGGACTTTTGATTCTTCATCTAACTCATAAAGCAGGGTGGACTATGGCTACACTGTTCAAATGAATTTTCTAAGAACATGTAACATTCTACCTGCACTTTCCCATTCAGTAGCCACAAAACACATGTGCCTATTAAATTCTTGAAACCTATGACAAAGGAACTAATTCTTCTCATTCCACTTAATTTTAAAGGTGTTTTTTTAAGGGAAATTTTAGGTTCACAGATAAATTGAGAGAAAGCTGCAAAGATTGGGTACAGAGATTTCTCATATACTCCCCTACCATAAGTAGAACTTCTGGGCTTCCCCACTTACCAATGTCCTACAAGAATGGAATCTTTGATCAAACTGATGAACCTACACTGACACCCTATAATTTCCTAAAGTGTTTACTTTCCACTAAGGTTCACTCTTGGTGTTAGACACTTTATGGCTTTGAACAAATGTATCTGATATGTATTTATGATTACAATATCATTCAGAGCAGTTCTATTGCCCTAAAAATCAGTTCTATTGCCTATTCATCCCTGCTCACCAGAACCCCTCACAACCACTGATTTCTTTGCTTTCTCCAAACATTTATCCCTTTCCAGAATACTATATAGTTGGAATCACAGTTTAGACTTTTCAGATTGGCTTCTTTCACTTAGTAAAATATGAATGTAACTTTCCTCCATGTCTTTTCATTCCTTGATAATTTTTTAAAGCTGAATAACATTCCATTTCTCATGTACCACAGTTAAATTTAACTATTTGTTTACCAAAGGACATCTTGATTGCTTCCATGTTCTGTCACTGTGAATAAGGCTGCTACAAACATTTGTGTGCTGGTTTTTCTACGGATGTAAGTTTTCAACTCTTTTGGGTAAGTACCAAGAAGTGTGATTACTGGATCAAATGGTAAAAGTTTGTTTAGTTTAGTAAGAAATCACCCAACTGTCTTCCAAAGTGACTGTACATTTTGTGTTTTATCAGCTATGAATGAGAGTTCCTCTTCTCCACATCCTTGCCAGAGAGCTCTGGCGGATATAAGCAGTTCCGTTTCCCCTCTCCCTACAGGAAATCTGCAAGGATTTTTCTCTGATGATTAAGTTGAGAACCTGGTCAAGTTCCTGGAGGTAAAGCTCACAAAATGGTGGGAGTCCCCTTATGACTGAGTTCCCCCAGAGTTTTTAACCCTCAGAAGTGCCCACACTAAATCTCCAGCAATTTGTTAATTGTAGTCTAGGATTTCCTACCCCGGAGGTGATTCACCACTTGTGAGTTAGCTTCAGTAAATTGTGGCTCCTTGTATTTGCCTGTCTGTGTTTCTAGTCTTGGGGCACAATTTGATTGTGTCCTGCTTCTCTTTTTTTTTTGGACTAAGCATTGTTGCTTTTTCATTGTGTAACTTTTAACTTGTTAGGATGGACTGGCCATTTCCAAACTCCTTACATGTGAAACTGAAACCCAAAGTCAATTTTAATTAATAATTTTAATTTAAATAGCCACATGTGGCTAGTAACTATTATGGGCATTGCAGGACTATACAATCTCTAGATAATTTTCTAATTTTTTTTTATTTATATGAGAGAGCGGAATGCATTACAATTTTTATTACACATGTAGAACACAATTTTTCATATCTCTGGTTGTATACAAAGTATATTCACACCAATTTGTGTCTTCACACATGTACTTTGGATAATAATGGTCCTCACATTCCACCATCATTAATAACCGCATGCCCCCTCCTTTTCCCTCCCACCCCTCTGTCCTCTCTAGAGTTCATCTATTTCTCCCATGCTCCCTCTCCCTATCCCACTATGAATCAGCCTCCTTATATCAAAGAAAACATTCAGCATTTGGTTTTTTGGGATTGTCTAACTTCTTAGCATTAATCTTCTAATTTAATTTTTTTTATTCTGTGTAATAATGTTTGATTCTAATCATATAACCATGAAAAGTTGGAAATATCTCAAGGAAGAGTTTGTTAAAATCTAATTACAGAACCAATAATGGAAAATTCTGAAAAGTGTCTAGATTTGTATTTGGTATAAGATTATATGACAAAATTATTTAATAACTAATGAGAAAAATATATATGATTACAGTATGGTAACAGAGAACAGGTTACTCTGTTGAATAAAAGTAGAGCCACAAATCACATTTATGGTTGTATGACTCTGGACACATCAACTTTCTTCATTGTATCTTAAATTTTACATCCACCAAAGATAAAAATATTTTATTAGTGTAATTATGAGTACCAAACGTGCTAAGCATTTAACATATTGTCAAGCACATAGCAGATCCTGAAGACATTATATTTTCCCCTTTAAAAATTTTTCAAGTTAACTTAAAAAATACTTTGTGCATAACTTTATTATAGTCTGGAGGATAATCATTTTTTGTCACTTCCTATTGGATTTGGATTCATTTCTTTTTTAAAAAGCCACAAACAACAGCAATAAAAAACCACAGTGAATTATAAATCACACATTGAAACAGGACAGAGTTCAAACACTGAACAAAAGAAAAATATTCTTCACCTTGAAGGTCCCTTTTTCCAAACCACTAAGTTAAAGGATTTCTTTACCCACTGTTGGTGCTGGCAAGGGAACCCCAACCTATTTATTTTCCTTCTCATCTCCCTTTGCTCCAAGTGTTCAATTCTAAGTCTTGCCACCAGCGATGTTGGCTCCCACTCTTTCAAGTAGACCCTCTCATTTAGGGAAGGATTTGGTACAGCCAGGTTGCCTATGGCTCCATGCCCCAGCAGGACTGCCAAATATGTGAGAGCAGCTTCCCACTAGGTATGGGCTCTGTCCAAGCATACTTATGCCAGAAGATGTGTGGGGTCCATTCTCACTAAAGGCCTCCTATTCATTGCTTTAGCATTCTTGGAAAGCCAAATTCCAAAGCTTAACAAACAACACGGATAAATTTTGCAACAATATACATTGATATTTATAGTATAGCTGTGAGGAGGGTTTAGAAAAAGTAAAAGACACTCACTAATATTCACACAACAACAACAACAGCATCAAACTTAGTAAACCTAGATCCATACTGACATGCATTCTCATTTGAAGTAATGTTGCACAGAGATTACTACTTTTTTTAGAGAGAGAGAATTTTAATATTTATTTATTTTTTTCCTTTTCCGCGGACACAACATCTTTATTTGTATGTGGTGCTGAGGATGGAACACAGGCCGAATGCATGGCAGGCGAGCGTCCCAGCCCAGAGATTACTATTTTTAAAGGATCCACGAGTTTCCTATAATTGTGTTTGCATTTCTTTTACTAGTCAACATCCCATGAAAACTACTGGCTACTCTCCATTTCTAGAGGGACTCTCTCTTCAGAACTTCTAGTATTTTCAAGATCTTTCGGGGGGGGGGGCGATTGATTCGTGAAGATTGAGAAGCATAATTTAGCCAGAATAATAAGTCACGAATATTTCTTCAAGTAAGATCCCTTATCACAAAATGAGTACATTATAGAATATGGTTGTGACCATAAGTCTCTCTGGTTTATACTGAACTATGCAGATATTTCTCTTTTCAGAAATAGAGTGCATTGCTTCATTTAACAACTTTTTTTTCAGCTTTAAAATACTGCACCTATGCTCATGCTAAATGCTCAAAAGGAAAGTTAAATTGTTCTTAATGGAAGAGCACATGTAGTCATTTTTTCCATACTTTCCTGTATGTGCTCCAAGCTTTGGAATGTACTGTGGAATGGATACTAAGTGATTTGGTGTTGATATTTTTTTCTTCAGTTTTCTTCAAATTTTATTTCGTTTGCGGGGAGATATAAAATCACTGATTATCTTATCCATAGATTTATATAGAAATGAAATACAGTGTTTGATACATAATGGATATATTGCTTTCTATATCTGAGGGAATTTTTCATCCCAGAGAAAAATCAAGCAGTCAATTATAATGTATCTTTCAAACCTTGGATTTCATTTCAGCTATAGGACTTGGAGTCATATCATATATCCTCTGTGTGCAGTGAGGTACAAGGCCTCATTTATCAGCATTGTTAATGGGCAAATAGCTCCATGAAATTCCCATATATTGCAACTTAACTCTTTTATGTCTAAATTGGAGATTAGTCATTCATTTCTATAAGTACTTAAAAACATTATGCATTACTTTCATAAGCAATTTCTCCTGAACACAATTTAAACAAACTTGAAACAAATTAGGTCATTTATTTGCTGTAGAACTTTGACAAAGTTACTAAAATCCTGCTCAGCCACTTATTAGTTTTATAATTTTGGCAAATTAGCTAACCTCTGTTTTCTCATCTGTCAAACAGAGGTAATTATACCTATGTCACAGTTTGAGTTAGTTAATCTATATAAAACACCTCATAAACCACCTAACACATAGTAGACCTACTACAGCTTAGCCTCCCAGCCAGGCCTAGACAACACAGCCAGATGGTCTGAATCTAATGTTGCCTATGCCACTTCTTAGCAAGTAAATGTGAATGATCTTTTAAATTGAATCTCTCTGTGCTTCAGTTTCCACATCTGTAAAATGGGGATGATAATAACAGTTTTGGATTAAATAAGTATCTCAGACAAGGCCCTTAGAGCAGTGGCTAGCATATATGCTGCATTTAACAAAATTAACTTATTAATAAATTATTTCTGAAGAATTTATTAGTTACCCAGTTGTATATAACTTTGTCAGTATGTGTGTGTGTGTGTGTGTGTGTGTGTGTGTGTGTGTGTGTCTGTCTGTCTGTCTGTCTGCACGTGTCTTTGACTTATGTTTTGGCTATTTTGCTAATATATTTTGGGAGTTCATCCATAAAAAGTTCTATGAGATACAGCAAAAATAAGAATTGTAATGCATTCCACTGTCATTTGATTTTTTTTTAGAGAAAGAGAGAGAGAATTTTTTAATATTTATTTTTTAGTTTTTGGTGGACACAACAATCTTTATTTTATTTTTATATAGTGCTGAGGATCGAACCCAGTGCCCTGCGCATGCCAGGCGAGCGCGCTACTGCTTGAGCCACATCCCTAGCCCTGTCATTTGTTTTTTCTTTTTTTTAATCAATAAAAATGTTCTATGAGATAAGGAAACATCCATTTCTATGGTTTCTATGGTTTTTCAATTTCTGCTTGTTGATTTTGTTTCTCTTCCTAGGTTCTTAGTGAAAATATTACACTTCTCTCAGTCAAAAAGGCTGAGGTGGCTGGCAAAATGAGTATTCCCTTCAGGCTCTGCTGATGTTGCAGAAGTATTGACCCAGAGAGAAATTGGTATCATTAAAGCAAACAGTGAGGAAAAACCTCAGTAGCAGATGAGATGGTTTCCAATCTAGAATGCTAGCATTTGTTCAAGATCAGTCTCCAGGCACACCTCTCCCAAAGAGCTAAGATTAGAATGATGGGGCTCAAATATAAATGCCCATCTGAAGTCCAAGTTCTCCCTTTTTGGCCCACCATCCCAGTACTTAAAATTCTAGAATCCCTTGTCCACAGTGCCTCAGCACACTTCCAGGTGACAACACTGGTAATGTACTTCCCTAGACTAAGCAAGTGCCCAAGAGGAAGTTGTGTGTAGGGACAAGGACAGAGCTGAGATGTCTGGCTTAGATGACCACGTGGATGTACATAGAGCAACCTTACGGTAGGTAGGTAGACAGGAGCCAGGGCTTGGAATGGAGGTCAGAAGGCTTGAGGCTGGCTTCCTCACACTTCTGTATTCAGATGTGAGCTGATAATCTCCCTTCCCATATCATTCTAGAGTTTGACATATCAAGGTAAATGGATAAAACATGTTTAAATAGTAGATGATGACATTTTACTCTCCACTTCTATTTTTTCCAATTTTTATAAATATTAGGAGTCAGTCTGCATATTCTTCTTTTTTTCCAAATGGGATACTTCTTAAGAGTTGAAAATTTGAAACTTAGAGACACAGAAATTGCTTGAACAGGGGTATTTTCCCTGATAGTGGGAAGAAGGCCATAATTTGGGATCCTTTCAATTAAAGCGATTCCGAAAATGCTGTTACAAGGAAATGGCAGGATGTACCAGTAGAATTGCCTGCTGCAGCTGGAGGCCCTCCCTTAAGCACCAGAGCTGTGAACAGCATTGCAGACCCCAGGGTCCACAGTTTGCACAAGAGTAGATTTCTTCAAGGGATCAGTTGGTCTTGAATAATATATAAATCAGAAGGAAGAAATATGGACTGAAGAACAGAAAGGACTCCCTGCATGGATTAACGTTTGTAAGACTCTGGGGTTTTCATGTAACTTGAAGTGGCCAAGCACTCAAAGTGACTGAGAGTGAGTATTATGTTGGTGAGTGAAGTCTCAGTCACAAAGAAAAATTAAGTCATATTCTTGGTCTTCTACCTTGAGTTTGTATTTAAAACTTTAGCTTCTGCTATGGAGGGATTGGATTTTAGACAGGATATGTGTGTGGCCCAGAAGGCAAAAACTCTGAAAAATGCATGAAAGTTTCACAGTAGTCAATGTCAACTCAATATAAAGTATATTTCCCAGGGGAGCTTTAAAACTAGAAGAGGTAATGTGTTTATCAGCAAATATACATGTTCTGGTCTGCTTAAAATTTGATATTCTCTTTGCAAATTAACAAATGGCATTCTGAAACACCAACATAAAAATAAAACCCAAATAGGCTGTGGTTATGAACTTACCTAAACTGATTTCAGAATTTTGGGCTTCCTTTAGACAGATATATATAGCCTTTATAACATTTGGTATGCTAAATTAAAGCAAGTTTATTGCTGAATTCTCCCACAGATATATTTATTAGCAAGCTCACACAGATTGGATTGGGTATTCAACCTGAATATTTCATGATGTTTCTTTGTTCTTGGGGGCACTCTTAGAATGAACTTAATTGAGAGGGTCCCATGAAGTAAATGCAGCAATGTGCTCCTGGAAGAGCTATGTCAGTTCATGACTCATAATAAGGGACATAATCCTCAATGTAGGTCACCATTTTGAAGAATTGAACCAAAATTCAAACAAGCAGAAATGACAAGACTATGTCATCTGAGACAACATCCATATAATCACAGAAAAATCGTTGATGACTTTCCTTAGACTAGTTAGTACATCATCCAACAATGAGCAGTGAAGAAGACTCAAGAGAGTGGAAGACCATCATCTGTGGAATGGTATTCTGATATGCCTTTTCCAAGTAATAGTCAACCATCCCCAGGACATGTAGTCTTCATTAGTATTCTTCAAGTTAACAAATTGTCCCTGGAGAACAGATTGAAACCAACATTGCACACTCACATCACTTTATTTATGCTGAGGTAATCACAGGTAATTTACAGAATATGTAACATCTGTGTCATGAAGTGACAAATCTGAGCCATGGGTGTTTTAAAGCAGAGGCTGTACCGTTAGTCATTACCATCTTTCTCACTGGGTTCTTTGGAACCTCACTCATTCTAAAGTCCTCTATTTTTATCCCAAACCACACATCTAATTAGTAGTGAATCTAGAAATAAAGACTGGGTTTTCCTTTTGATCGCTTTCTCATTCAGGCTGCCTGCAAGATTTAACAAGTTATTCTACATATAAACAGTCATTTGCTGATTAAAGTTTTTCAATTAAAATACCAGTTGCCTTTCTCACTGATTATTATTTAAATGTTTTCTTAACCTTATTCTCATTTTTGTGATTTTATGATAAAATTTATAGTCTTAAGTGTTTTTTAATTCTGCTGACTAATTTAAAATAACATTTTATATGAAAAATGGAAAAGGTAAGACATTTTTAACTCTTAAAATTTTAATTAAGAATCACTTCTTCTAACATTCACTAAAGCAAGACTTCAAGTTGCTCCATAATTCACTATTTACATAGTGATTTTGGATATTTGTAATTGGTCAGAAAGGCACCATAAAATATTAACATTTTTTTATTTTCCTCCAGATTAAAAGCTATGAATTTTAATATGTCAACCTAAGATTAAAAGGTTACTATATGTATTCTTTTCTGTTAATTTAAAAATGAAAAATGAAGCCTTATAATTCTAAACTTGAGTATAAAAAACATATTCTGGAAAAAAAAACATATTCTGCCTAAATGATATTCTTGGTAAGGTAACCATTTCAGAACAATTAAAAACTGCTTTAATTTTTACAGCAAAATCGAAACTATTCTTCTTATTAGATAAAACATACTAAGCAGAACCAAGCTTCTAGTTATTCCAAGGTAACTTTTCCATTTCACTACAGATGAACCTTTCTTCCTGTCGTCACCTTCAAGTTTCAGGGACTATGAAAATCAACAAAAGGAACACACTGTTCTGTGGTGTCAGGGTTGGTGGTTTATGGAAACTTAACAGGATCCCTCTTTCTCATAGCTGTCCATATATTCTCAATGAGGACAGCTAAAAAAAAAGGCCAAACCAAATGTTTCCTTTCTGGGGTTTTGAGTCCTCCACTTCCAGTTGAGAAATAAAGGCACACATTTAGTGGGTTGATCCGTCAGAATCAAAACTGCTATTTAAGGTTTGAAGAGCTGGCTGATTCATGAATTAAAAGTCTGAAGGCTTTTAAATGAACACTTTTGATAGACTTTATATTGATCAAGATGTCTGGTTTCTGCATGCCAGATAATGCAGAAATGCATTTACATCTTGATGCCTGTACAATACTTGAAAACAGATTACCCACAGTATGTTGTGTTCAGTCAATTTAAACTTCAGATTTCTTGTGGATAGAGGCCTGGTGTTATTGACCTTTATAACCCAAGAGCCCAGCCAGCACTGGGCTCAGTGAGTGACCATTGACTAAGGATGGTCAAGCAAGTCCTATTAAGGTGACTGCTGTATCTAGATATGGGGAAACAAGAGCTAGACCAGTTAGTGGTCAGAAAACTGGGGCTCTCCTTCTAAAATCTTCTGTTAATAACCTCAATTTCTCATTTATGACATAGAACAATGATCACTGACTGCTTACCTCAAAGATTTATTTCAAGATGAAAAGTCACATTTGTTTTAAAACTATGTGTACTTGATTGCTGTAAAATGCTATTATCATGACATCTGATTAAATAGAATTATCTTTGGGATTCCCAGTTAAAATAGAGGTAGGATATTTATTTTATATTCTGATGCCAGTAGGTGAATTCTAGTAATCAGAGCTCCATAGATGAGTCAATATTTTAAAGTTGAAGTAAAACTCAAGTACAATCAATGGCACTAATTTTAAGGGTATAAGTTTTATGACTTTTGACAAACATATGCATCCATAACTACTGCCTTATCAAGGTGTAAAACATTTCCACCAACCTAGAAATCCCCTCATGCTTCATTTAAACCCCTTTATAAAAAGCAATGGCTATTTTGATTTCTATCACTATTGTTTAATTTTGATACTATGAAATTTCAAATAAATGGAAAGTACAATACATACACTTTTGTATCAGACTTCTCTTGCTTAATACAGTCATTAAGATGCCTTCTATACTAAATGTTACTTAATTTCTGAGTCTCCATATTTATTTTTCCATTCATCAGTCAATAGACATTGATTTTTCCCAGTTTTAGCCCATTATAAATAAAATTCCCATGAATATTCTTACACATGACCTTTTATATAAATATGCTTCAATTTCTCTTGGTTAAAATGTAGGAGAAAAGATTAATGGATCATTATGTGGTGTTCTCTTTAACTTTATGAGAAAATAGCACTTTCTGTTATGGTTGTAGCATTTTTAAAACTCACTAGTGGAGTTTTAAAAATTTATTTCTCAATTTTTAAAACTCACCAACATTCCTATTATATACACAGGTATATAATTTCACACAGCTCCATATATATATATATATATATACACACACACATAGTATATATGTATATATAATTTGTGTATGTTATATGTATACACATATTATATATACATATAGAGTACATGAGGGAATCCTAGTTGTTCTGCATCATGTCCAACATTTGAAATTATTTGCATGTGTTGTGTGTGTGTGTGTTTGTATGTAGTCAGTCTTATTATCTGTAGATTTCTCATCCATGAGTTCAACCAACTGCAGATTGAAAATTTTAATGCAAAATTATGTGAATATTGAACAAATTTTTCCTTGTCATTTTCCCTTAAACTATATAACAACTTTCATAGAACATTTACATAAGTCAGGTATTACAAGTAGTCTAGAGATGATTAAGGGAGAATGTGTATACATTTTATGCAAATATTATGCCATTGTATATAAAGGAATTGAGCATATTCTGGTTTCACTATCCTCATTGGTGCTGGTACCAAATCCCACAAATACCAAGGGAGAAGTACATGTAATTTTGCCAATTTTAGTGAGTGTTGAGAAGTACTTAGTACCTTTTAGTATTAATTTGCATTTACCTGATGATAAAAAAAATACATGTGATTTATTCACATATCTTTTTGATGTATCTTGCCCATTCTTAAGTTTTCTTTTGCCTTTGTAATTCTTAATCTATTGTTGAAAGCAGTTTTGTGAGGTGTTAATTATTCTAATTGCGAATATTTTCTCCCAGTCCATGGTTTGAATTTTCATGATTTATTTTATTGAGCAATTTTTTAAAAGTGTTTTTTGGGGACAAGGGTACTGGGAATTGAACTCAGGGGCATTCAACCACTGAGCCACATCCCCAGCCCATTTTTTGCATTTTATTTAGGGACAGGGTCTCATTGAGTTGCTTAGCACCTCAATGTTGCTGAGGCTGACTGAACTCATAATCCTTCTGCCTTTGCCTTCCAAGCCACTGGGATTGCAGGTGTGCACCACCACACCTGATATAAATGTTTTGATTAAGCACAGCTCGTCAACTTTTTATTTTGAAATTAGAGGTTTTTTTTCTTTCAAAATTATCTTAGTCTAACTATGCAAACATAATCTTTTTTTTTCCTTCCCAAAGCTCTATACTATTGGCTTTTATAATAGGATGACAGTTTACTCATGAATGATTGGTGTGAAGCTTGGGTTAATGGACCACCACCCCCCCCCCCAAATAGGTTTATAAAGTTTCCTGTGTCGTTTGTTGAAAAGTATTTTTTCTCCCCATTAAGTAGCCTAAGAAATTATTCAAAATTAGGTTGACTACAGATATTTTGGTCTATTTCTATGCTCTCTATTCTCATCCATTGATCTATTTATTCTTATGCCAATACCACATAACATACTTGCTTATATACTATATTTTTATAAGAAGATATAAAATCAGATAAACAAGTACTTCAAGTTCAACTTTATCAAGATTATTCTGGCTAATCTGTTTTTTGCATTTTCATACAAAGTTTTTATAACAGATTTTAATTTATATAGGAAGACCTGATGTGAAATTTTGATTGAAGTTGTATTAAATATGTAGACAACTTTAGGGAAGAATTAGCATCTTTTTGTAATCAAGTCTTCCAATTGATGAGTGTGGTATACTTCTCTATTTATCCAAGTTTTTTTTAATTTCCTTCAGCATTATTATATGCTTTTCAGGAAAGAATCCCTGTCAAACTTTTGACATATATATTTGTGGGATTTTTTTTCTTTGTGAATGATATTGAGGTTTAATTGATTTTAATTAGTCGTAATTTAAATAATTATATTATTCAGCACTAAAAAGAAATCAATTTTTTTAATGACTTAAATTTGACTTCATTCTTGTTAGAGAGCAGAGACCCCACCTAATACCAAGTTTTTGAAATTAAAATTTATTTTATGTCACAGTATATCTTGGTCAATTTTCATGTGCACTTGAAGTGTGTGTGTGTGTGTGTGTGTGTGTGTGTGTGTGTGTGCACGCGCTCATTGCAGTTGTTTGGACTATAGATGTGCAGTAGATTGATGGATGCAAATGTTCATGTCTACTGAAATGTATACTGAAATCCTAAGTCTACTGAAATGTATACTGAAATCCTAAGTCTCACGTGATGGTATTAAAATGTAAGATAATTAGGTCATGAGGGTAAAGCATTCATGAATGGATTGGTGTTCTTACATAAAGCACTCCAGGTAACTCTTAAGTTCTCTTTCTGCCCTATGAGGATTCAAGGGAAAGTTGTGAAAGGACCCTAATCAGAACTCAACCATTCTCTTCCCTGATCTCACACTTTCAGCTTCCAGAACTTCAGGAAATAGATTTCTGTTGTTTTTCAAGCCACCTACTCTATGACAATAGACTGTATAATTCTTCTATATGCCTATTTTACTCACCTGTTTTATTAATTGGTGAGAAAAAGAATGTTAAACCTATGAAAGGGTTACTATTGTTGCAAATTTGGGTAAGCATTATAGTTTTGGAAATTTTTGCTTCATAATTTAAAACATTTTAAATTAAAATTTGTTGTAATTTGGATCTGGAGTGTCCTCCAAAGAACACATGTTGGAGACTTGTTCTCCAAAGCAGCAATGTCAGGAGTGAGGCTTTTGGGACATGAGTGAATCATGAGGCCTCTTAACCCTATCAGTGAATTAATCTTTTGATAGAAAAATAATTTAAATGGACTACCGTGGGGAGACAGAAATTATAGGCAGGTGGGGCATGGATGGAAAAGTAGATAGTAGGTAACTAGGGGCATGCCCTTGGGAACTATCTCTTGTACACAGCCCCTCTGTATGTGTGTGTCTCTCTGCTTCCTGAGTTAAGCTGCCATGAGTTAAGCAACTTTCTTCCCTGATGCCATTTATCACAATGCTCTGCCTCATCTCAGATACAAAGCAACAGAGCCAGCCAACCATAGATTGAAACATCTGAAACCATGAACCCAAATAAATCTTTCCTCCTTCAAGTTGTTTGTGTCAGTTATTTTGGTCACAGCAATGAAAAGTTGATTAACACAACATTTGACATTGTTGTCTACTTGATAAATTGACATTTTATCACTTGTCAAATAATGTTCTATATTTGTAGTCTACTTTGACATCAGTATAGCTGCACCAACTTTCTAAACACTAGTCAATGCATGATAACAAATTTTTATGCTTTTACATTCAAGTTTATATTAAATTTTAAGTATGTTTCTTGTAAGAAATATGTCCTTGAATATTTCTGAAAACATATTGTGATAATCTCTGCCTTTTAATAGAAATGTTTAGTTCATTTACATTTAATGCAGTTGTTGGCACTATTGAGTTTAAATCTTTTATCTTTCTATTTGATGTAATATATATGTATATATATATAAAATATCTGATATAACATATATATGATATATAATATATGCTATCTGACATAGTATATATAATATTTGGATAAGATATTTTAAAGTATTTCATATTATCTTCTTGAATGACTTTTTTCTCTACCCTATCACTCATATTTTCAGTTGTGGTTTTATAATCTAAAATATGCATTTCATATGATTGCTTTTGTACTTTAATTTTTCCCCCTATATGAGATCAGAAGAAGTGTTATTTGTCTATTTGTGTTAGTTGTGCCTTAAACTCAGATTATGAGATGTTGAAAGAGGGTATTTTTCAGAGTTAATGTAAGAAGAGGGAGGGTGGTAATTCTTATAAAGAAGGCAAAAAGTAAGATAGGAACAGCAACTATGCATCAGGATAGAAATTTCATACATTATTTGAATTTGAGAACAATAAATATTTGGTTTTTGAAACTTAATTTTGGACAGGTGATGCTGAACAATGAGACTTCTTTGGTAATAGAAATGCATGTCTGAAGCTATCATAGCTGTGAGAGTAAACTGCCTCATCTGAATGAAAAATGTATTCAACTATGAGCCATTCAAGGTTTTCCATTTATATTCAATCAATATGAAAGGTAACTTGCCATTTTCTTTTGACTCCATTGGTTTATTAATTCATTTTTTTTTTCACTCAAGCATTAACTCAGTTTGCAATGAGTGTCACCATGGCCACCAGGGAAATCTTGAGCAGTTTTCTAAGGAGAAGGCTAGGAACAGCTAATGCTTCTTTTTCATTCCTTCAAAGCAAATGGAGGCCTGGCCTAAATTAAGCTGGAAGTGCTTTTTTGCAAAGCATACCAAGCTTTATGGGAGTTCAAGCTCAGCATTTTAGGCACAATATTTCAAACTAAATCACAAGAAAAAAATTCACCACTATATTACTTCTTTTAAACAATTCAGCATGGTGTATTTCTTTCCTCTTTGGAAATGGAATACAGCTGCCTCCTGGGTCATGATTACGTTTAAGGATCTTTTTTTTTTTTTTTGGTAAACTGAGGTCTTCTTGGAGTATATCAGTGCAAAATACAAATCTTAGCATGCTAAATATTTATTTGGCTGTAGAAAAATACAGCATATTATTTAAGGAGAAGATATAAACCTTCATCTTTCTAATGCATATTCTTATGAGTTTCATAAATTCAGCATCTTAGTTTTAGACCATTAAGAACAATTGAAATCAGATTTTTATTTCTAAGTGAAAGAACACTCTTTACTAAATAATTCTCAGTAAGAAGAAAAGATTCTATGAACTTTCTCAAGCGTTTAAATGTAAATGTATTTTACAACCAAATTTTCTAAACCATTTCCTAATTTAAGAGAAATTAAAAATCTTTTCATCTTATTCTTTCATTTTACAGATATTTTATACAATATAGAGATCACATTTTTTCTTTGAGTATTTTTGTTTCTTCTTTTTTTAGGAAGTGTTTTTATTGGGCTTTTAATTTTTAATTTCAAAAGAAATAGATGCTCATTAGAAAAACAGCTAGAACAAAAGCATTAAAAGTAAAGGTTTTAATATATCATACTTTTCCTATATTTGTATTGAAATATTAATATTAAACACACACATACAATAATACAGATGTACATACATGCACATTCATTAACATATGTTTACTGAGTTTATACTATACTTTCTAGATGTATTATTGTCTTATATTCTACTTTTTCTCTCAAACATGCTTTAGAAATGTTACGTATCTCTAGATGTAGATTCAATTAGACTTTTATACCAATTCCACTGAAACTGATCTATGATAAGATCATCATTAACTTTATTTCAATACACAATCCTCATTTGTCATTTTACTTTATTCTTACATGACTCTGAGGGTCCCTTCTTTTTCTTGAAACACTGTCTTCATTTGACTTTCTGAACTTCTTTTGGTTTTATTCTTCAAGGTCCTCCTTCTTGGTATTCTTGACAGACATCCCAATTCCACAGTCTCTAAACATTTTATTTTAATTGTGCTTGGTCTGTACACCTCTCATTATATTTTTTAAAAAAAATTTGTTCTTATTAGTTATACACGACAATAGAATGCACTTGGACACTACACATAATGGAGCATTCCTCTGGTTGTACACAATGTATACAATATGCACGCAAGGTAATAATGTCGAATTAATTCTACCATCCTTCCAACCCCTGTACCCATCCCCTCCCTTTATTCCCCTCTACCTAATCCAAAGTAACGCTAACTTCCCTAGAATCTCTCCTCCCCCTGCCTTTGTGAATTAATATCCACATATCAGAGAAAACTTTGGGACTTTGGTTCTTTGGGATTGGCTTTTTTGCTTAGCCTGATATTCTCAATCTCCATCCATTTTCCTACAAATGCCATAATTTTCTTCTTATTTCAGGCTGAGAAATATTACATTGTGTATATAGACCACATTTCCTTTATCCATTCATCTGTTGAAGTATACCTAGGTTGGTTCCATAGTTTAACTACTGTGGGTTCAGCTGCTATAAATATTGATGTGGCTGTGTCACTGTAGTATGATGATTTAAAGCCCTTTGGGAATATGCCAAGGAGTGGGATAGCTGGGTCAAATGGTGATTCCATTCCCAGTTTTCTGAGGAATCTCCAACACTTTCCACAATGGTTGCACAAATTTACAGTCACACCAGCAATGTATGAGAGTACTTTTCCCCCCACATCCTTGCCAACATTTATTGTTGCTTGTATTCTTCATAATTGCCATTCTGAATGGAGTAAGATGAAATCTTTTAGAGTAGTTTTGATTTACATTTCTCTAATTTCTAGAGATGTTGAACATTTTTTCCATATATTTGTTGAACAGTCGTATTTCTTCTTCTATGAAGTGTCTGTTAAGTTCCATAGCCCATTTATTGAGTTATTTGTGTTTTTTGGTGTTAAGGTTTTTGAGTTCTTTATATCTCTTGGAGATGAATTCTGTATTTGGGGTGCATGTGGTAAAGATTTTCTCCCACTCTGTAGGCTCTCTCTGCACATTATTTGCTGAGAAGAAGCTTTTTAGTTTGAATCCATCCTGTTTATTGATTCTTCATTTTACTTCTTACACTTCAGGAGTCTTGTTGAAGAAATCAGATACTAAGCCAACATGATGAATAAATATTTGGGCCTACTTTTTATTCTATTAGGCACTGGGTCTCTGTTCTAGTGCCCAAATCTTTGATCCATTTTGAGTTGAGTTTCCTGCATGGTGAGAGATAGAGGTTTAATTTCATTTTGTTAGATATGGATTTCTAATTTTCCAAGCATCATTTGTTGAATAGGTTATCTTTTTTTCCAATGAATGTTTTTGGTGCCTCAATCTAGTATGAGACAACTGTATTTATGTGGGCACGTCGTCTCTGTGTATTCTAATGTACCATTGATCTGCATGTCTGCTTAGGTGCCAATACCATGCTGTTTTTGCTATTCTGGCTCTATAATATAGTTAACTTCTGGTATTGTGATGCCTCCTGCTTTACTTTTCTTACTAAGGATGGTTTGGCTACTCTGGGTCTTATTTTTCCAAATGAATCTCATGATTGCTTTTTCTAGTTCTATGAAGAATGTTATTGGGCTTTTCATAGGAATTGCATTAAATCTGAATAATGCTTTTAGTAGTATGGCTATTTTGACAATATTAATTCTGTCTAACCAGGAGCATGGGAAGCCTTTCCATCTTCTATGAGCTTCTTCAATGCCTTTCTTTAGTGTTCTGTAGTTTTCATTGTAAAGGTAGATATTTCACCTCTTTTGTTAGATTGATTTCCAAGTTTGTTTGTTTGTTTTTGAGGTGATTGTGAATCAGGTAGTTTTCCTAATTTCTCTTTATTTTTCTACTCATTTCTGTTGCTCATATATGATGTGATATCTTTAAGTACTGTTTGCACAGTTACACATCCCAAATGTTTATCTCTACTCTTCTATCTACTGTGAGTTCCTTGGTAGCACCTACAACTATTAATTGATATGTGTATCTGAAGCTCTCATAGGCTTCTTAAACTTAAATATTTAAAACTTCAAAGTTCATTTTCAAGTCTCATGTTTTTGATATCTGCTAAATTTACTGCTTTTTGCTATTTCAGTAATTGTCAACTCCATTCTTCCTGTTATAAACAAAAAATATCTTGAAATTATTTTTAGCATATTTATTGATATTTTACATCTGATATGAAAAATCTTGTTAAATTTCCAAATAATTTCTGAATTTTTCATTTACTCCTTCACTAATACCTCGTTCTAAATCTCATTATCTCTTGTTTAAAATATTTATTGAAGAAACTTTACAATTGGTCTTCTTCCTTCTTCCCTTATCTAAATCCAGTGTTTTCTCACTGCGGCAACCTGAGTGATTTTATTGTACTGTAGACAAATCACATTGCTTTTCTGCCTCATCCTCTGTGAAGCTCTTGACAGGTACCTCTGTTCTCTCTGACCTCATCTCCAATTGGTACTCATCTTTGTGCTCATTGCCATTCTTCAAAGTCACTAAAATTTGCTATTCCCTCTGTGTTAAATCCTATTCCTCCAAAAATATGGATGATTTAGTCTCTCACCTACCTAAGATAGGTATTGAAGCAAATTTCACAGATCTTCATCTTCAGACACCCGATTTAAAATTATGCCATTGAGTTGGGGATATAGCTCAGAAATAGAGCATTTGCCTAGTATGTGTAAGACTCTGGGCTCAATCTGAGCACCACCACCAACAACATAAAATTTCCACCATCCCAATTACCTGCTTTATTTTTCTCCTTAGTACTAACATGAAATGCTATTACAGTTTCCTAGTACTGTGTTTTGTGTGTCTCTCCTGTTATAATGTAATCTCTAGGAAGGCAGAGATTTTTCTTTGTTTTATTCATCTATGTGTCCAGAATAAAGATAGTGCCTAGAGTATTATGAACACTTACATATTTGTCAAGTGAATGAATAAACGGAGGAAATATTACATTTTAAAATCTATTCTTGATTGATACATGTTTAGGTTTTTTGTACTTATGTATTACTATTAACACACGATAATATTTTTAGCACATCAAGTGTTTCATTAAGGTAAGTTTCTGAAAGTTAAATTGCAGAGTTAAAGGACTGACATAATTTTAAGACTGTAATTATATTATTGAAGTTTTCCAGAAGAGATATAAACAGTCACACAGCTACACAGTTTGTGTGTGCCTCTAATACAATACATCAATTATTGTGAGAATGATTTCTCTAATGTTTCCAAATATGCTACTAACAACTCAACATCTCTTCATTATTTTGTGTTCATGCAGTGTTTCTCCTCTAAGTCTAGACAGCAGCATCTCTCAGCCAGCAAGCATATGGACAGCTTGTGTTAGCAAGAGTGTAATATTTGCCTAAAATGCTCAAAGCAATTTCTAGAAATCCCTCAAATCCAGTTGACATTTCACATTCACCTGCAATTTTTTTAGTAAGATTCAGTAATATGAGCTATATTCATTTTTGCAGGAAAAAAAAACCTACAAAACAAACAAACAAACAAAACCCTGACCTGACATAGTCTAAATGTTTATTTCTCCCTGAGATTCACAAGTTGACATCTAATCTCCAATGTGATGGTGTTAGGAGGCATGGCATCTGAGAGGTCATTAGCTCATAACAGCTTATCATTTATCTTTTATAAGTATTCTTATAAAAGAAGTCCCAGAGACTTGCCCTGGTTTTTTTTTTTTTTTCATCATGAGAGGACTCAGTCAGAGGTTGCATCTTTGAAGAAGAAATTGGGATCTCAGCAATCCCTGAAACTCCAGTGCCTTGATCTTGGACTTCCAGCCTCCAGAACTGAGAGAGATGTTTATGTTGTTTATAAACCATCCAGTCTATGAAGTTTTTATTCAAGCAGCCTGAAAAGATAAAGACACCATCATAACTAAAATAAACACATTCACTGGAGAAAGACACTGAAGCTCCTCTCCCATGAAACCCTGGCGAGTCTGCAGGCAGGTGCAGGCTTTGCCTCCTCTGGGAGAAACCAATGGTCAGACTGTGGCCACTGGGGGGGTCTACCCCAGTCCTTTGAACTGAGGCCTATTTGGTTTGGCTCTGACTCTGACAGGCCCCCTTCCTGTGCTCTTGTTAGATTTTTCTGGCTACATTCAGAAAATAGGGAGCCTGTCTCTTGGTGAATATTGAATTACTCTATGTGATAACTCGTGATTTTAATGAGGATTTGTTAATCTCTAAAACATGCACTCTTTCTTTGTGTCTAGTCCTTCTCATCTTCCTGAGATACTTTTTTTCCTCAACTAAATACTGCTCTCTTTCCTGTCAGTATGGTTTAGATTTTCTGTGTGTTCTGTAGAGGATGGCCTACATACATATTCAAAATTACATTTCAAGAAATGTGTTTCTTCCAATGACTTTAGAAATAAAAGTTGGTTACTCTGATTAAAAGTTGTAATTAATACTACACACGGAGTAATAGTGAAGGAGAAGTATGACTGCTTTTGCATTTTAGGGGAAAAAAAGGTTGATTTTTACCCAAACAGCTTTTCTCAGACATTTTGGTCTCCATATGCCTTTATACTCTTGAAGATTCCAAAGAAAATAAATTTAGAGATTATTTGTAACATTAAAAATTATAACAAAAATAATGGTTAATGTTTTATTTAAAATATAACTGGTTAACCAATTCCATTTTAATAGAAAGAATGCAATTTTAGGAAAAGGTTTTAAAGACTTTAAAGAGCTTTTAGCAAAAAGAGTGGCATTACCGTATAGTTTTGTAAATATTTTTAATATATGACTTAACAAATGGCAGCTGGATTCTCAACCTACTTCTGTTTCCACCCATTTTGTTGCCATATCACACATCAGTTAGTATAGAGTTTCTGGAAAATTCCAATGCACCCTTGTGAGAAAATGAGAATGAAATAGACAAATAACATCTTACCATTATTATGAAAATGCTCTTGATCTCACAGACCTCTTGAAAATGGATGAAGGGTTCCTCTGGAATCCCCAACCTTATGTTGTCCTTAAAGCATATTCCAGAATATGAAAGTGAATAATAATGGACAAAACTTCAAAAGTGTTCTTCCTTCCTTCCTTTCTTTCTTTCTTTCTTTCTTTCTTTCTTTCTTTCTTTCTTTCTTTCTTTCTTTCTTTCTTTCTTTCTTTCTTTTTATATTGGAGATTGAATCCAGAGGCACTTTACCACTGAGCTACATCCCTAACCCCACCTTTTTTTTTTTTTTTTTTTTTACTTTAAGAAAGAGTCTCACTAGGGCCTGTGGTTGTGGCTCAGTTGTAAAGCGTTTGCCTAGCATGTGTGAGGCACTGGGTTCAATCCTCAGCACCACATATAAATAGATAAAGGTATTATGTATATCTACAACTAAAAAATAATAATAATAATAAAAGGAAAGGTCTCACTAAGTTGCTGAGGCTGACCTCAAAATTGAGGTCCTCCTGTCTCAGCCTCTGGAGCCACTGGAGCAAGCATATACCACCACAGCTGACTGGAAAGTAGGTTTTTGTTGGCCTTTCTTTACTTCTGAAAATAAGCCATAAAGTTTGTTAAATTTTGGGGGGGAGTGTGCGACATACCAGGGTTTGAACTCAGGAGCACTCAACCATTGAGTGCCACATCTCCAGCCCTATTTTTGTATTCTATTTAGAGACAGGGTCCCATTGCGTTGCTTGGTCCCTCACCATTGCTGAGGCTGGCTAGAACTCTCTATCCTCCTGCCTTGCCTCCTGAGCCACTGAGATTACAGGCATGCAACACCACGCCCACCAAATTTTTAAAATTTTTAGTAACAAATGCACACTTTTGGTTGGCATCCTCCCTAGGTTTACCTATTTCTCTTTCCACCTAAACTAATGAACAAATTTTCTTTGTAATCTGCCTACATAGCAGAGGTATTATCATACCAGAATAATTCTCTGTCCTTTGAGTCATTATGTCTTTGATTATTTAAGAAGAAATAGCAATAAATTAAAATAAAACAGCTTTCTTCCTCATGAGAATTAAAGCTCTTACAAAGATACTGTCTTCAAGGTTTGTTTTGAAAATATTATATAGTCACTTTCATTAGATAGTAACTTGGAATTATTTCCCAGATTCTTATTATTCAATTTTATTAAAACTTCCAAATTGGCTTTGACAACTGTCCCAATTTACCATCTCTATTTAACTGCATGAATTTAAAAAATAATAAAAAACATTTCCAGGGTATAATTTTGCTCCTAAAATTACATTAGGGATTTTCCAGAGGCCCCATGAAAAATCACAGAGATTTGTCCTTTCATCTTATGAAAAGAAAGATATGAGACAAATTTAAGTTCACTTGATGTGCTACTATTTTAAGAATTACATGGGAAGGGTAGTCAGGTTAGAAGAGACACTCAGCCCTTCCTAGGGAATGTGTGCACAGGTAAAATGACAGCAGTAAAAATATTTCAGAAATATAGAAAGCCCTGGAAATGTGTCCTTATGTAATGTAATTTTGTTCCCAGGGGAAAAACTGATCAAAGTGCTTATAAAATGTCTATATATTACACTTTAGTAGAGAATTTTACTCCTTCTTGTTTGAGAATTATTTATTATGGTTGTAATAGTATTGATAATGATAGTAAATTAATAATAGCTATTAAGACACTTTCATCCACATATAGTTTAGTTTTACTCTGGTGCTTATCTGAAGTCTCTGTCATAAGCTACAAGCCAAGAAAGGATCTATCTGTACCTTAAACAACTGAACTTCAGAAACTAGCCTCCTGGGTCCAGACTTCAGAGCTGACATTGTGCAGATAACTTTCAAACCACGCTAGTGGGCTGCTTCCTGAAAGTGGATTACTAAACCAAGATCCAGTAGCACAAGAATTAATTTCTTGAAAGTAAGCATTTAAAATTGAAATAAAAAGTATTTTAAGATGATATTTGATTCTTATGACCACCGCTATTAATTTTGTAGACTTTTCATAACAAATTACCATAAACTTCCTGGCTTAAAACAACAGAAATTTATTCTCCTACAGTTAGTTCTTGGGTTTAGAATCCCAAAGTCCAAGTGTCAGCACAGGTGGTTCCTTGTGGAGGAACTGAAAGACCTATCCCATGCCCATCTCCTACCTTCTGAGGGTTGCTGCCTCCATGACATTCCAAGGGTCCTAGACATATCATTTGAATCTCTATCTCTACACTGTCTCTGTCTCAAATCTTCCTCTGCATTCTAAGGATATCAGTCATTGAATATAGGATCCACCCTAAACACAAGATTACCTCTTGAAATTCTTATCACAAAAACAGAGAGCTTATTTCTAAATAAGGTCTCATTTAGAATTTGGGCAAATTTGGTGAGGAGAGTTCACAATTCAACTCACTACTATCTCACCCCCCCAAATTCACAAACAGTCAGCTTCCTTACTTTTCATGAAACATTTATATAGGCACAATAAAATCTACCCTCTAGTGTTTTGCCTGAAGTGTTGTATTTGAAAATAATGCTCTTTTAATCAAGCATGGCAACTTCTATCTGAGAAAATAGACTAGTGACAGAGCCAATGCCTCTAAACTTTGACCCATAAAACCTGCCCAACATTTAGCTTTCAGGCAGGTTTACATTTAGGGTAATAAGGAAAATTCCTGGCAGGCAAGGAACGTTAAAATCTTTGGGGGACTTCCAGAAGAATTTATCCCATAGTAATTCACCCCAATGTACCAGTGCTGATGGTGAAATCTGGTGAATCTTGGATTAGAAAGGCAAAATCTGAGATCTTTGTGAAAATAGCCAGGCAGGGATTTATTTATGGACTTTATAACTGCTCAAAACTCTACGATTCAGGAATTGCAACAAACTTAAGGAGTGGGTATGGTAAATTAACACTCTTGTTGCAAATCAGTCTGAATACAATATCCCTTTTTCTATGATCAAGAATATTCTCAGAGATTATTATGTCAATAATAATAGATAGATTAGGATAGATTGTCAAAAATGATGTAAAAGATTTTGAAAAGGCAGAAATGATGACTTGCATCCTGTCTAGAACAGTGTTTTGGGTTTTCTCCACCTTTCAATGTCTGATTTTTTTTAAATGATTCTAAAGTATACAAAAATGGAAGCAATAAAAAATGATTCTTGTTCATGAAAATGAATGAATTGACCCAGGAAGTTAGGTTTGCATCTCCTTACAGATTACTTCAGTCAGTATTCCTCATTCTCTTCTCTGAATTCTCTTCTGAAACTATTTTAAGATCTTCCTGAATTCCTAATTTATTAGTAAATTAAATGAAATGTGTCTTGTGTTCAAAAACTGAGTAAGATCCAAAATTTGTGTCTGTTATATTTATTCACTATTCACAAAGGTAAAATTTCAAGAAACTTTGGGATATTTATGTGGGAAAACTGCATATATAGATTCATTTGATTATTGCTTATCTCTTCCTCTGAAGTGGAAGCTTCATATTGGCAACAACTGATCTTGTTCAGTTCCATTTTCTCCAGAGGTTAGGATAATGCTTGGCACCTTCAAGGTACTCAATAAATGAAATAAATTTTAAAAAATTATTAAATGAACACATTCTAAGGAAGATAATATTTTTCTTTACATAGTTATGTTTGAGTCAATATTTTAACTAATACCCATAGATGAAATTCAAAGATTAAGCAGTAATATGAATTTTGCTATTGATTGATATTACTAATTTTAATAATGATTTATTAAAATTTAAGCCAAGATTATTATAATTCATGTTATAAAATTAAATATAATATTTATAAGTTAGAATTTTTATATGGTAATGTTTTCATCAAAATAGTAATCCTATACAATTCAAATGTTTTGTAAAAAGTGATTACCCTGCTGTTAACGCTGTATAATCTAAAATAAATTGTGGGAGGCCAACCTTATGGGTGACTGAGTTACACTCCCCAGCTGGGTGCTGAGGTGCTCAGTCACAGAAATGGGTGTGTCTTGCTACAGCCCCATGGGTGGAGCTATGCTCACCTGTTCCTTTGTAATATAACCCCTTGCCCTGTTTAGGATAGAATCTTCCATGGAAGTGCCCTGTGTGTGTCCCCTCCTCTTACTGTGCCCTTGGGAGTGGCCTACCCAGGTGTCAGTCAACCTGCTGACAGTGGACATCATGAAGATAGACTCAGCCCCCTGAAACCTGATCCCTTGCCTCATTTGAATAGCTTCTCCTCAATAAAAGGGGTCAGCACGTGCTCTCACTCTCTCTTTCTGAGGACCCTTAAGGTCAGAGGAGCAGTCACAGCAACCCCAAAGAAAAAGGTATTTGTGTCTCTTGTCTGGTTATTTCGTGCAGCCCAGTTAGCCCAGTTTAACTAGAATGACCCCTGAGCCTTTTAGTCTCGAGAACAGAAACCTGGCAATAAATAGTAAAATACTATATAGTCGGTGATTCATTTTCTTCCATAGGCTTTATTTCTTTGTCTGTCTCTCTTTCTCTCCTCTGTCTTTTTCTCTATCATATACACTCACTGTCATTAGGCTATTCTCCAGGATCCATCTGTGGAAATCCCTACTCTTCTTCCCTGGGGCAAAACCAGTGGTACTAGTTTTCAAGGGGTTCTCATCACAGATGGAATTGTGGTACAGCTAATTCTATGGCAATATCCCAGAAATTCATATGTGTTCTTCCTAAAACCAATCTGCCTGAGAATATGGGCCTTTGTCAAGCTGATTCTTCTTTCCCACCTCCCTTATCACAGTTGTTGTACTCACACTTACCCAATAAGAGATATGATTCTCATACCAAATTTCACTATAATATATTGTTTCAACACGTAAAACCTCAGTGTACTAATTGAAGGAACACCAATATCTACTTTGCTAAGAATACATTTAAAGATAAGTTCATGTTATTATGAAAATTATACTTCATAATTTAAAATATAATAAAGTGATCATTTTCATATCAATAATCATAACAAAAGTTAAATCAAGAAGAAAAAATTGTATCTTTTAAAAAGACACTATCAAAAGAAATTTTTAAAAATTTCAATTTCAATTCACCAGGCAGGAATGAAAAGGAAGTACAGTTAATAGAAAGACTTTCAAATTCAAAAATATTTTATATTAGTATCAATTTGAATAGGAAGGAGAAAGGAAATAATGTTTAAAGGGAGAAAAATAAAACAAATTGAAATTCCCAAATATTAGAGAAGGGCTTGTTCAAGAATATTGTGATAAATAATGACAGATGTCAAATGGCGTATGTATTTTCATTATAATGGACACATTGAAAAAGGATATTCTGAAAAGTGCAATTTACACATATCTAAGGCATTAAAGTATTTTTTTTAAATTAAGGGAACACTAGTAAAAACTATTAAGATCCCAGTCTTATATCTTTTTGTCTCTAGACTGTAATGAAAGTATGACTGGTAAAGAGTAATGCATCTGTGCTGTTTGTGAGCCAGGGCGTGTGTCACCCTATGTAACCTCATGCCTTATTACCTTAAAAAGCTCAGAAGACCATCACAAATTATTCTAAAGATGGATCTGTAAGCCCTACTGATAGGCCTGTGAGAACAGACACCCTTATTGCAAAAAGTATTACAGCCTGTCATATCATGAGGCTTAGAGCGGACAATTGGATTTGAACACAGCACAGGACTGAACATCGACTAAGAACCTGGCACACCATGTTTCTTTCACCAAATTTCTTAAACTTTCTAAACCCCAATTTCCATTGTTTAAAATGGGGCTTTCTCTGTAAAGCCAGTCTTTTTCCTTAGGAGGCTGCTGAAGAACTAATTACTTATCAGAGCTTAGGGTAATGACTGGAACATACAAAATCACTTAATACTTTTCTGGTATTACAATAACTTATGGACATGGTGATTTACTCCTTTCACAAAATTATTGACTAATATTTACCCCTAATTTGTAATAAAGATATTGTCTATAATATATTTATATTTAACTCATTCAATGTCACTCAGGTATTTATTAACCTTTAGCTACAGAAAATCAATAATGCCAATATAATGCAAACTAAAATTTCTGTCAACCATTCATTGGAAGACAAAAATAATATCTTTGTAAAAAAAGGAAAAAAAAAACTTAAGTTTAATTTTTAAAACATGGGCAGTTTTATTTTTATTTATTTTTTTACTACTATTATCATATGGTAATAACTGAGAAGGAGCAAAGGTTAAAAGTCTACTACTTTGGACTAAAATTCATTATTTCCCTTCACCTTAAAAACAATTTTTAAATGACAAAAATTTTAAAAAACCCTTTTCTTTGAATATTAATTATTGACATTAAAGAATACACATTAGTGAGGGCCAAATATGAGCATATATTCATTTTAGAAGTTTGACCTCTTCAATATTATACCATTTGGAACTTAATTAAATTTATAAGTACGAAGACTCACAAACTTACATATATTCAGGTGTTTCACAGATGTGTAAATATTTCAGTTTGGAAGACTAACTCTATCTTATTGGCATGAAATCTCTGATAATTTAACACCTATGTATAATGAAAGTTAAACAAAAATCTCTGGAAGGCTTGCCAAATACTCAATCATATCATGCATCAATCTATGTCCACAGAAGGCATTAATCTAGGTTGTTTTTGACCTTTGACTGTTGCTAAAACCAATCAAGTTGGTTTTAGATTTATTTCCTGGTGGATGTAAAGATGTGTGCATTAATGTCCAGCAAGAGATGGGGTGCATTTGCAGGGTTTATTTACATATTCTCAAGTGTCTCATGTATCCAGGTACAATGTCCCTCAGGGCACTGCTAATCTCCTAATAGAGTTGGAGCCCAGCTACAGGCGCAGAAGCAGGGGTTTTCAGGTTGCTAATCACACTACACATTACACCACTTATTGGCTCTTATTTAAGCTGGATAAGCAGTCCAATATAATCTCAAAAATAAATAGTCTAATTAGTCTGCATTCCAAATGCTGAGGAAATATGATAAAGTGGTACCTACAGAAAAGCCAAGCAGCTTGAATTTGGCTGTTCCTTCATAAGATCACAGTCATTTTCCAGTTCTTATTTTACTCAACCAATCAGTGGTATTGGCCACATGCATTCATGCCTACCTCATTGGAACATATTTTTTACCTGGCCTCTAAAATGTCCCTTTTTTTGTTCTTTCTTTTTTTCTTTCTCTTTCTTTCTTTCTTTCTTTCTTTCTTTCTTTCTTTCTTTCTTTCTTTCTTTCTTTTCTTTTCTTAAAAAACAAACAAACAAACAAAAAAAACAACTCTCCATTTCCCCTCTGCTTTCCTTTCCCAGGTTGTATCATATTCCCCAACTGCTAAACATAGGTGTGCACCACAATTAATCTCTCAATTAATGCTCTATTTATTCTCTTTCTCCAAATGATAATTTTATCTTTTCCTCAACTTTCAGTATATCAACATTCTGATGACTTTCAAATATAAATCTTTTAACCTTGACTTCTTTCTTAGAAATTCTAGAGTTCTATACCAAACCATTTACCTAACACTTCTCCATAGATAGCTACATAAATCTGATTTTTTTATCTTTATACTAACGCCAATTTTTGAAGTTTCTAATTATAAAATTGAACGTGTACGTGTCCTGCATGTACCACAATCTTTGGAAAAGATGACTATATTTGGACCATATCATGGAGTATTGGTTCCTTTCTTTACTTCATGCCCTTTAGCCAATGTTTCAATAACATTCAGAATACATTCAGAATCTGGAAACTTCTTCCTATCTCTATGGTGTCTCATGAATTCAAATCTCCATTTTCTCTTATTTGGACTCCTTCATTTGCCTCTTAACATACCTTCATTCCCCTACACTTTTCTCCTTGAAGTCTATTTTCTCACTTTGCTGAAAATGACACGCCTCCCATAAAACTCTTGAGAAGAGACAAGGACAAAGCCTTGATCTCCGAAGCCCTACAGATAGTCCAGTCTCTATGACCAAAAAAGGCAGAAGGGCCATGACTCCTTTCAGTACTACCAACTGGCTTTCATTGTCAAGGCATGAAAAAGGAACAGTTTCCAACAGTTTTAGGCATTCAGAATTCTGGAACTAGCTTTGACCTTCTGCCAGTGTAAATGAACTGCTTTAAGATAGTAGCTATTTCACAAAAATAATTAATTGGACTTCTGAGGTCAGATGACCCTAGTGCCAGAGGATCCATATAATTGAACCTAGCTGAATGTCAACCACTGACCATGACCAGGAGGAAGAAGAGAAAGCAAGACAAACAAAAAAGCAGTACCAAGGCTAAAGACAACACTTTTTATTAGATAATTCCTCATCTTTTAGAGTCCTGTATAATGTCTACTATTTTTTTTTATCCATGCCTCACTCTGCCCAAGCAGCACCAACTGTGCTTTTCTTGGCTTCCTTTATAAACCCCTATAATCCCCGTGCAAGTTTCCTAGTGGAATCCTGTCTAGCACCCAGTTACACTTCAGAGGAGCCAAGGCTCTCAAGTCCTGTCACTTACTTTAGCCAGGGACTCCTCTCACTGGCCCCCATGCCTTTCCCACCAGAGCCACAGTTCTCTGCTGATCTATGCTGAATTCTGTATACATGGTTACAAAGTTCCTATCTGATCCAAGCAGTGAGATCTGTTCAGACTCCAGGGCCCATTAAACTTCATCATCTTGAAGTTCACTGGCATAGTATCTATATTCAAGAACACTTAAAGTATGAAATGCACATTCCACCTTTACTAAGTATAGCTTTCATTACTAAGGGAATTTTCTTTTTCCTTTTTTTTTAAAGAGAGAGAGAGAGAGAGAATTTTTTAATATTTATTTTTTAGTTTTCGATGGATACAACATCTTTATTTTATTTTTATGTGGTGCTGAGGATCGAACCCAGTGCCCCGGCACATGCCAGGTGAGCTCGTTACCCCTTGAGCCACAAACAGAAGCTTAGATTGGATCTATGCATTCTGAAAGAAATCATCACAGAGGAAATCTTCATTTCCCTTGATTAAATAACCTTTTAATTTGTATTTTCTCAAAAAGATTATTTTCAAGATGAAATCTTTTGGGGTAATTCTTTTATTATACTAGGGACTTTAAGCATAGCATTATTATCTCTTTTCCTGGCCTCACATCAGCCCAACTAATGCTCTGGAAAACAGGGAGACCTCTAGAAAATTGTTTTCTATAGTAGTTATTGTTTTTATTATTTTGTTAGTTTTCTTAGAAGAATAAAATTAATAAATTCAACTAGCAATGAAGAATTAAGTAAGAGTTTATAGTTGAGTCATTACCTCCTTAGAGATTTGTGAATCTTGAGAAACACAACATCGTTTTCATTACAGATATGAATCTCTGTTTACACCTCCAATGTTGACATATTAACCCAAAGAAAAATAAAAGCGTCTACTCATTTTTTTTTTCATATGTAGTTCTCTGAATAGCACTCAAGCAATTGAACAAGGAGGATGACAAGTCCCAGACTGGCTTCTTAAATGTGATTTATTTCCATTTCCCTGAGTTTTTCCTTAAAACACATCAATTCCTGACATCTCTCCATTGTCAGTTCTACACCCATTGAGGTTGGAAAAAATGCCACAAGTAAAATGTAAAAGGTTGGTAGATCTCTCTAAATCTAGTCAAACAGGGAATAAATACTCCTCAGAAACTTTCATCCAGAGATGAAACACAAATTTTGCACCAGCAGGGAGGGAGGCAGTGATATTCCTCCACTTCCTCGGTGTCTTTGAAAGAGAACGTGGTTGTCAAGTACCCTGGAATTAATGACACCTTTTGATGGAAGCATAAGGTCTAGGCATCAGGGACCCCAGCCACAGAACAGGAAATGGAGCTGTTTCCAAGAGAAATGAAGTTGCCTCCTCTGGGGGAAACACAAAGGGGCAGTTGAACAGGCAATTGATCAGTAGGAGGACTGTAAGGTGATAAAAGGACTGGAAGTCACAAAAGCCCTTAGCATACTAGTTTTCAGAAAAAGAATTCTGTCTCCAGCTATGTTTTATGCAATGAATTCCTTGACATATCTTTCTAAATTTCATCTTTAACAAAAAAATGCAGATGTTTCCATCTAGAGTCAACCCTTTTCTCTAACAAAGATAAAAGTATCCCTTTGGATTATTTATCTGATCGACAAATTGGGACTCGAATTTGTTTTGTTACTGATTTTTACTGGCGTATTTGTGTCTCTATATTGTCCCAGGTAGTGTGGCTATAGTTTTGAATGTGTGACTTTTCAATAATTAGACCCACAATTAACTTTGAAAATATATATTTTTTTAAATAGCACTTATTAGTGATTCTTTTTTTTTTCTTTTCACAAAGTTACTACTTGGCAAAAGCCCCAATAGTTATAAGTAAAATCTTAAATGTTCTAAATTGATTTAACATGTATTGTATCTTGAAATTGTATCTTGAAACGTTACAATGTTAATATTCAGTGTGTTAACCCTTAAGATATGTTGTCTTACATGACTTATTTTGTGATAATTATATTAGTTTCATAAACAAAAAACTAGATTATTATAAAGGTAGTGTAACAATAACAAATGTGTCCTATAATTTTCATAATATATCATTAGATGGCATACAACCATACTAACATTTAAAATAATTTGCAGTTCAAACAGAATGTCTGAGTTTGGGGCTTAATAATTTTCAGGTTAGAGTATCGTGGAGTTTTAAGATTGAAAAAAACAGTGTAGCTCTGGTACCAAGCAATCGATCTTTGTGAAGAAACTATCACTATCGTTGCCTCTGTAGAAACAGCTTTGTAGTGTGGCAAGATGATCATGATGAAATGTCCTTTTTTTCCTCCTTAATAAAAGAAACCTAGTTCTTCAAAACTAGCATTCACTTGGCATTTTCTAGGTAGATCAGCACTACTATAAGCAGCCACCTCTCAAAATTGGTGTGAAGAAAGAACTCCAAAACATATGCCTTCTTCTGGGAACTATTGGAAAATGATTTGTTTAAAAGACCCCCGAGAAATTCAGCAACACATCAGGATCCTTTGTCCATTGTCAGTGACCATAAAACACACCAGCATTTTGTAGATGTCATCTCTAGTGCTCTAGGGATAGGAGAGGGGAGGTCTTGGAGGGTAGGAAGAGGTATTCTGTGTTTATTAACAGAAAATGGTCACAGCTTGTGTGCAGCAGTTCTATTCACACGTCTTTTGAAACACTGCCTAGAATACAGGAAAAGAGGACTGAGGGTCTTTTATGGAATACTTGGCTATCCACCAAGATTTAAATAAGATTCATCTTAAGGTTACCAAATATCCTTTCAAGTACAATAGACTGCACTGAATTATTAAGAGATGCTTTTGTACAAACATAGGTCAGTACATCAAAGCTATAAAGGGTTTTTGTCCTGAGGTAAGCCATTTCTTCATTGGTCCTTCCTATATATGCTTCTATATCACCTGATTAAATAATAACATTAATAATTTAAAGTAGTTCACTTAAGCAAATACTGTCAATGTATTCTAATGTCAAATGTTTTTATATCTAGCTATTTATTTATTTATCTACTGTAATCAAAGAAGACCATCTGTCAACTATTGCCTGAGAGACACATATTGGCCCTTTTTCTTATCATGCTTTTCAATGTTAGGTGCAAAGAACAGAAGCAGAGATAGCAAGTAAAAATTCTGCCTCAATGATTTATGTGAGCTTGAGCAAGTTTCTTAACTACTTGGAGTCTCATTTTCAATAAATTTGAAAAAAAATAACAATTTTCATGCGAATTTTTGGAATAATTAAAGGAGATAGTATTTTAAATGCTTGGCTTAGTTGAGTAGTAGATGTTAGAAACTTAAGAAATATGAGTTCCCTTCCCTCCTTTTGTTCACATGATTAAAGTACTTATATTATTTCTCTTAGAATTGAAGTCCTAATTTTAAGCAGACAAGAGAGGAGAACTAGGAGTCTAGCTTCATAAAGATCTGGGTGCTTTGGGCAAGTGAATTTAATTCTCTGAAATTATTTCCTCATTTGCATAATTCAGACAATACCTACTAACCCTAGTAGCTATCAAATTAAATGCTATAGTATATAGTGCTTTCTTCTGTGCCAAAAGTAATGCTGAATGGTGTACATTTAATATACAACTACTTACTATGACCCTCTTTTCATATAACTATGCATATAGCAGCACCCACTATGGAAGTGCTATATTATACAATAACTGCACAATTTGGTGTCATAGCCAGAGTGACACTATACTTTAAAACTATGGTTTCACTATAATTAGAGGAATATATAATTGATCACTGATACAGGGACACTTTTGAGAATGACAGTGGGCATGCACGGTTGCCCTAACTATATCTATATAAGAAGAGGGATTGTCAGTGCAATTTAGGATAATCTGTGGATAAAAATAATTACTAATTGTATTTTTATAATTTTATTAGAATATAATCACAGTATAATATTGCTTTTAATCTTAGAGTAAGGTTTTTAAGAATTTGAGTACTCCACCAAAGGGTTAAAAGTGGTTTTCTTCAGCTGCTTGCATTATCCACTCAACTTAAGCCTGCTTCAATATATCAGAGACCTGCTAGTACAACAACTTTAAATGTTATTTTATCTGCTGAACCCATTCATTTTTTTTTATTACATTTGTTGTTATCATTGACTTCTGTGTGAGTGGTGCTGTTAATAATTTCTCATAGGCGGATTATCTTTAATGCAAGCATATATTTGAATGCACAAATGATCAAACATAAACAATTAGTGCAAAAAGTGATGGGTGTGCTGGAGCACCCTAACTAGCACTTAATGTACACTAAGTAAACACTACAAGCAAATCACAAAATCCTAGGGCAACCATGAGTCCCCAAATACCTCTGATGCCATGAGACTTACCTGACGAGCAGATGTTGTCATTGTCTGGTGGTTATCTCCAGCAGATGGTTGGGCATCATGGAATGGTGGAGTCAATCTAGGGATAGATAGCAAGGCAGCCAGTCCCACTGATGTCCTTGGAGCAGCCTTGTTGATGTGGCAGAACAAGCAATTTAAATATAGTAGCAAATTCGTGGTGTATGTTGGTGATTGGTTATACCCAGCAGAGTCAATGTCCATTGGTTATGTTCAGTGAGAAGATGTAACTGTAACTGGGCTGGCTTGTTTTTATGTGCATGTCCATGGAGCTGTGCTTCCTGTGGATTGTAACCAGTCATGTTAAGTATGCCTATGGCTAGTGCCCCCTGCAGCTCCTTATCAATTACAATCAGACATGACTAAGCATGCCTATGGCTGCTGTTCCTATGGCCAGCAACTTAGTGAGTCCCAGTATGTCCCACATGTCTATGGCAGATGCTCCTTACAACCTCCAATGAAGCCTACTTAAGTCTGGATCCTCAAAGCAAACATTGAGATGAAAATTTAAAGCAAAAAATTTGCCAAGAAAGAGCTTCCAGTTCCTTCTTGCTTCCCTTTTCTTCCATCCCCTTTTGCATTCCAGAAGGTAAATTGGAAGCTATTGTATAAGTAATGGAAGACTAAAATGAAGTATGAGGGTTCAAGTGAAGATGAACATTCCATCCAGCTGTAAATATATTCCTGGAAGCATGAAGTAGGGGCCCTAAGAAGGGATGTTTAGGATTGGATAGATGGTGATGGAAGAAAAGTGACAAGTGAATCAGATCACAATGTTCATTTATGTACAAGATCCCCATCAAGACCTCAATATTTTGTTTACATTGAATATAGATCACAAACCAAATTTCTGTCTCCAAAATAAAAGTTCAGGCAAGATCAGGGCCCACCTACCTCTCCAACCTCTTTTCATATCGTTCTTCTCAGTTTCTTTGTTAATACCATAGCTTTCATTTAGGTTTCAAAACCTTCTAAGCTTAGTACTGCCTTGGAAATTTTGCTCTAGCTGTGCCCTCTGGAAGAGATATGAAAGAGAAGGAATGAAAACATTTTATATCTTGACAGGATTGATTATTGCATAGAGATACTTTTTTTAAAATTTATTAAAATGTATACTTAAAATAAGTGCAATTTACTGCATATAAAACTTAATAAGTTGACTAAAAAACTCTAATTAATTATAAGAATCTTTAATTTAGTTATAGAATTCAAAAATAAAGTAGAATTGCAGGGCACAGTGGCACATATCTGTAAATTTCAGGTATTCTGGAGTATGAGGCAGTAGCATAACAAATTCAAGTCTGGCCTGGGCAACTTAGCAAGAGCCTGTCTCAAACTAAAACAACAACAACAACAAAAGGGAACTGTGGATGTGGCTCAGTGGTAAAGACTCCTGGGTTCCATCTCTAGTACTGAAAAAAGTAAGTAAAATAGACCTCACAATATTGCTTTTAAAAGAAAATTTTCAGACATTTATTTATTTTTTTATTTATATATGACAGCGGAATACTTACGATTCTTATTATACATATAGAGCTCATTTTTTCATATCTCTGGTTGTATACAGAGTATATTCACACCAATTCAGGTCTTCATACCTGTACTTTGGATAATAATGATCCTCACATTCCACCATCATTAGTAACCCCATTCCCCCTCCCTTCCACTCCAACCCCTCTGCACTATCTACAGTTCATCTACTCCTTCCATGCTCCTACTCCCTATTCCACTATGAATCAGATTCCTCATATCAAAGAAAACATTTGGCATTTGTTTTGGGGGGGATTGGCTAACTTCACTTAGCACTATCTTCTCTAACTCCATCCATTTACCGGCAAATGCCATGATTTTATTCTCTTTTATTGCTGAGTTATATTCCATAGAGCCTATATCTTGGGAGCAAATCTTTACCCCTCACACATCAGATAGAGCACTAATCTCTAGGGTATATAAAAAACTCAAAAAGCTAAGCACCAAAAAAAAAAAACCCACAAATAAACCAATCAATAAATGGGCCAAGGATCTGAACAGACACTTCTCAGAAGATGATGTACAATCAATCACCAAATATATTAAAAAATGTTCATCATCACTAGCAATTAAGGAAATGCAAATCAAAACCACTTTAAGATTTCATCTCACTCTAGTTAGAATGGCAGCTATTATGAAGACAAATAACAATAAGTGTTGGTGAGGATGCGGGGGAAAAAGGTCCTCCATACACTGCTAGTGGGACTGCAAATTGGTGCAACCGATATGGAAAGCAGCATGGAGATTTCCTGGAAAATTGGGAATGGAACCACCATTTGACCCAGCTATCCCTCTCCTCAGTATATACCCAAAGGATTTAAAAACAGCATACTACAGGGTCACAGCCCCATCAATGTTTATAGCAGCACAATTCACAATAGCTAAACTGTGGAAGTTCTACTTCTTAGGTATGTAGAAGCTGATTTTTCCCAGATAGTAAACAGAAGTGAATGGCCATAGGTTTAGAGAAAGTAGAATGTAGTGAGAAGCAAAGAGCATGAAGCAAAAATGGGTGGACTGAGAATTCAACAGGGACTTACCACAGACTTTGTCCAGGAACAGATCCAGATAGGTGGAGACTATGTAGGGGGGCTTTTAAATACAGCTGCAAAACTCATTTTTTTTTTTTTGTACTCAGTTTGAGTAAAATTTTAAAGTCAGACCTCAGTTCATTGCAGCAAACAAAACAGAACAAAAAGCCATTGGTTCTTTCTCTTCTAATTTAGGAAGATACACTTGAGACTTTCAAGGACACTAGTGAAGTAAGCCTGTCACAACCTACTTAGCCTACAAGTGAAAGACATCCTAAAGGAAATAAGCCAAGATGTGACAAGAAGGTATTTACTACTGAGAAGAAACTCTGAATGGACAGGAAAAAAAGAAATTACTAGTAATTGCTAGTGTTTTTGCTTTCTTTTTCTTTTTATTTTATTAGTCTTCATTTGCTGTGGCCTTGATTAAAAGGAAAGGGAAGAATTTGTGCAGTTGGTTCACCACCCCCAGGTTTTTAGAATTATGTAAGGATAATAGTATTTCCCCACCCATCCCCTTAGGAGCTTTTAAGACCAGCATCTGTGAGGTGCATTTCCTAGATAAATGCAAACTGCCCTTTGACTCTCTTCAAGATAAGAAAACATTGACCCTTTCAACCAAGTTATTTATGACATTCACATAATGTGAAACAGTGCTTGGACCTGATGGGAACGCCCAGAAGTACATGCACTGAAGGCACTTAAGATTCCCCTCTGCTACTATCCAGGAGAGGCCACCACACAAGTTGAACAATGCCCAAGGCTCATTAAAGAGTTTGATGAATTTAATACAATTCAAATTAAAGAAAATCTCAGGGGAACACGTTTAGAAAAGAAAACCAGATGGGGCTCCAGTGTAGAGCATCCAGGGAGCAAGAGTGGGATGCCCTATAATCCTAGGGATTCTGGAAACATGAGAAAATTCGATTTATCTTCTTGGCGAATTAACATGCAAAACGCGTTGGTGGCATAATATTGAGTTTCCTATTTTATAATGTAATTTTCCAGATTGTGAAAGAAAAAAGACCACTGGATATTGGAAGGAGTCACCTCTTCTTCCTATGAGACTTGCCAAAGTAAATGGGGAACAAAAGAAAAATGTACAAGATACAGCAACACTAGTCATCAAGTGTAAAATGTCAGAATGTACACCAGAAAGTAAATAAAGACAAGTCACAGATCAGAAGTTCAGCTTGACCAAGAGCTATCCTTTCCTTTTCTTAGTATGGGAATAATATAATGATGCCTGATGCCTTGGACTGGAGACTGCAGGATTGTCAATTCTCTCAGAAAGAGTGTAGGAAATGGAAGAAAAAAATAAATAAAACATTCAGTTTGTTATTTTTCAAAATAGATAAAGCTCAGAAACGAACCTTTAAATAGGAAGCTAGAAAAGTTTACTAACTAAATTGCTCACAGTGTGTTATCTATATTTAATTCAATCACATCACCACTGTGAAACAAATCTTGATTAGACTCAGGTACAATGAGGCCCACCGTCTCTCTCTCTCATCAGACAAAGACTGCTGACTTAAAGGAAATGATGGTGGTTTTGTGGTTGTTTAGTTTCATTTATTTATTTATTTATTTTGCTTTATAAAATATCAAGAAAACACTCTTAAAATTTCATGTTGGTGATTTGTATCACTAGAATTTTATTCTGAAATTTTAGCAAAGCTCAAACACAGAACAAGTATTTTCAAATAAAGAGGGCAAGTATTCTGAATTTTTAATATGCTCTTTACTAGAAAGTACAAAATAGTAATAATTAAAGTCACCCAAAATTCTATTACTGAAATAGAATCATGTATAATAAAACCTATTATAAAAGAAGTTCATAGTATTTATCAAATTATGGAATTATTTTTTTCTTTATCAAGTACAAAACTTTCACATAAAAATATATACACTAAAATAATAATTTCTAGCAGCTACTTAGTACATTATATGTACATAGCACAATTGAGACATTGAATATAACACCTCAGTGCATTTGGATTGTTTTCAATTATTTTCTGTGCTTAAAATTAATTTTGGGATAAATAGATTAAATTATTGCAACAATTGGTATGTACTTTGATTATATTTCTGGTATCTTAATAAATTAAAGGTATATCTAAAGTAATAAATTAAAGGTAGATCTAACAGTTTTAATTTTATGGTATCTGATATATAATGCTGCAGAATTCTTTATCCTCACTTATTGGCATTAACTGGTAAAAGGAAATAGGTATTATTTGGAGAGGAATTAAAACACAGGAAGCCTGGAGTCTCCTACAATGACCTTATTAGAAGCCTAAGGAAAAAATGTGTGTCACATATAAAAAATAAGTCCAGTGGAGCTCACCCTGGCCAGCTAGAATGGGAAATGAGGGAGAATTAGAGATTGTTGAGGGGCTGAATGAGATCACCATTAAAGGAAAACAAGGGATGTACAAATCTTGGCAGGTTAATCTATTAAAACAAAGTTGCACTGGGTAAATAAAGAGTATGTTCTATATTTAATTGACAGACTAGATATAAATAAGTCATCAGGGATCCTGGGGAAACCTTTGGCTTGAATGTGCAAGCTGTCATACTAAGCTGACTTGTGGTAGCAAAGACTAATGGTTTCCATTACACAGTGTCCATTGGGAGGAAATTGGAAGCAAACCTGGGAACTTCAGAGTAGTGATTGGTATCCCCATACCTGTCAGGATGGCAGCAGCTGGAAAGAATGATGGTATCATGGATTCCTAGAAAAATAGAACTTTGGGGGAGATGTGTAACATGAGTTGTACAAGGGGAAAATAGTGTCCCACTAACCAACTTATACAGAACTGTGAATCCCTTTGGCTGATCCTCTTAAATAGTACCTTTTGCCCTTTGTTGTTGCTGCTGTAACAGCCCAGAGCATTGGACTAGATTTTTCAGATAACCTGCAAATCTTGTCTACCTTCCTCTGACCTCACCTTCCATAATGCATCCTTTTTCTACCATCAGACTAATCTCTCCTGCATACATTTTATTGTACCTCTTTCTTGCTTATAGATATTTAATTGCCCAGACTACAGGATAAAAAGAGAAACTCTCCTCTATAGTTCAGAAGGCCTTCTGCAGTGGAGCCTTTTTGGTCCATCTTCCTCTGTGCCTCCTCCACTGAATTCCTGACAGCCTATGTGACCTTCTCCATACCGTGATGCTGGTGCATAACTCCCAGCCTCAGTACTTACTATTCCTGTTGCTCAGAATGTCCTCTTGTCTACTGACTACCAAGTCTTCACTTCAGATGAGCCTTCATGGGACTTCATGAAGATAGAATTAGAAATTTATGCCCCTATACTCTCATCTCTTCTTGAATTGCAAACTGTGCAGCTTTTTCAAGACACTTCTTTTTTTTTATCTATTTATCCTTGTAGTATCTAACATAAAAAAGTTTTCAGAAGAAAAACAAACAAAACTTCTTAAGTAAACCAATTTACTGGATTTCTCAGAGGTGATGTATATATTTTCACTTTCAAGAAGACTCTGAAAGTGTGTATTGTATAGGTGGTCACACAACAATTCTTTAAAAAATGATTTCCTTGTTATGAACAATGTTTTGTGTTAAGCACGGAAATAGCTTAATGACAGGAAACAATATGTAGGAATAAATAATAATTTCTATACTTCAAAAAATGTTAGTGTAAAAGTTCACTAAAGACTCATGCTAGAATACAATCTCAACCAATGTGTTAAGTATATTGCTTACCATAAAAAGCAGAAAGAATCTTTTAAGTGTTGTTTTATTTACTATAATGTCTTCTGTAGACTAAAATGCCAAGTTGGTGGATATAACAGGAATAAAATGAAAGAAATGAAAATAAGAATAATGACATTTGACTTTGATGTGGGAAAATAGAGGTAACAGGATTAAAGAAAATCCTGTCATCCAATTTACTTTGAGTACAGGTTATATCCAAAGTATTATTTTGAGTTGCAGAAGGAACAAGATTGAGCCATTGTACCTTCATTTTAATCATTGAAATGCATAAGTCTTACAGAGAAACAATAATATAGATGTTTCAAAGGGTAAGAGGTGATCTTTAGTTGGAAGAACCAGGAGTTTTAGAAAAACCATATTATTTGAGCAGCTACTGATGTGGTGAATATGATTTTTTAATTTTTTTGTGTTTTAATCAATTATACATGACAGTATAATGCATTTATGCATTTTGATGTATTATACATAGATAGGACATACTTTCTAATTTTTCTGAGTGTACATGTTGTAGAATCACATTGGTCATGCAGTTCCATATATACATAAAGTAACAATGTCTGTTTCATTCTACTATCCTTCCTATCTTTACATCCCCTTCTCTCCCCTCCCTTCACTTCACTTTACGTAATCTAAAGTAACTCTTTTCTTCTCTAGTGCCCCCCTGCCTTATTGTGAATTAGCATCGGCATATTAGAGAAAACCTTTGTTTTATTTTGGCTTATTTCACTTAAGGTGAAGATAAGTGGGTGACGTAAAATGAAGAATAAATGACAAGAGTGCATCAAATATTATTTTCTAAGTAAAATGTGGGGCGACTGACAGTAGGTAATTAACAACCACAAAAAAATATATTTAGAAAGTTGATTTGGAGCGACAAAAGAGGATAAGATGAGTTAGGTGGGGGCAATGGATTTATAAGCTACCTACCCTCTGAATGATAAATTATGACCTAGGGAAAAAAATGTGGGATCTGGATAAGACGTCCACATGTTGGTGCATTGGTAGCTGCAGCAACAACAAAACCATGCAGCTATGCATTCTAAATGTCACTGGAAATAAAGAATTTTATTGGCAATAAAGCATTTTACTAGAAATAAAGCATTTAGTGGGCCCCAACTGTTGCATAAAGCCATTATGCTGCTAAACTTGAAAAAGAGTAACTTTTGAAGCACTGTATTATTTGCAAATTCTCTTATGTACAGGATCTTACATTAGGAAAAAGCAACAGAGGTTGTCATCTCATTTTAAGAGTAAAAAGGTATAGATCTAAATGATTTGCATAACTTATTTCAGATCTGCAGTAGCTAGTAAGATATGGGAAGGAAGAACCAAGGACTGAACCTAGGTTTCCCACATACACAATGTTCTGTTATCTGGGCTACTCAGCACTCAAGGGACATAGACATGAAGCACCAGAAAAGCCTGTAAGGAGCAACACTGAGATGATCAAGACAATCAAGGGGATTCTTTAGAAGGAAAAAATTCAAGTATGTATATTAGAAATATAATTTGGAAAGCAGTGTATTTTGCTAATTTTGTAAGTATTACAAGTAAAAAGAGGTGTCTTAGATTACACAATTTATATAACTTGAAGCTAGACCAGAAGTTACCAATACATGACATGCCAGTCACATCTGTCCTCTGGATATATTTTGCATGGTCTTTGAAGTGTTATTTAGTATAATATTTTAAGTCATTGCCATAATTTTGAAATTAGGAGACTTTATAGAAAGTGCATACTTATAACTTTCTTTTAAGTATCAGAAGCTCTGGGAAAAGTGGTGTTTGACTCAATAAATTACTCAGCCAGAACTGAACAGAGGCTGTACCCTTTGAAGGGGAAATTAGTTCTCTGCTTTCACATGCTGTCTGCTGAAGTATACAATTAGGATACACTACTCCCCAGTGGATTCACACCTTTTTATTACACAGTACATAAATATTGGAATATTGGTCACTACTACAGAGTCTGAGCAGAACTATTTGAGGTATCATTTGATGCTGATGGAAGCTGTATCAGTTTTATCCTCCTCCAAACTTCTTTGGGCATGCTAACCAAAATGAAACTGCATGGGACTTCAAGAGACACCTTCTTTCCATAAAAATGATGTTTATGGTAGAATTCCAAGGAGAAATCTGAATTCTCCTACTTTGAAAGAACATAACCACTGACTCTTTCTGAAGCCAAGTTTATATATATTTTTTTTTCCTGTAAAATAAAGTTCAGGCCCATTCATTCATTCAATGAGTATTTAAGTGCTCATTGTGTTGCAGGTACCGTGTTAGTGGCTGAGGCTAAAACAAGCATTCTAAATCTAATTCTTAAAATCTCAAGAGAATCCCTGTCCTTATTAGTTTTTTAGTTCATGATAATGAAGAGAAAATAGATCTTGTAAATTTGTACATATACAGTATACTTGGGGCAGAAATTGAGAATCTATAATTGGGTATAATCTTATTGAGAGAGATCCTGGGTAAAGGTATTGAGAATGTAAAATTTGAATAGGAGTTTGAAAAAAAAAGAGAACAAAACGTTGCAAATAAGAGGATTTCAAGAAAATATTCTCCCCAAATCATTAGTATAATTTCCTTTTGTGCTTGTTAATTCAAGTTATTTTTTGCTACTGGCAAGAAAGAGATTTAACCATTTTGACCCATGAGTATGGCATGTTTGATGATCCTTATGTTATTAGATATTTTTAAAGATATTTATCAGAGAATAGGCATACTAGAATACTATAGGATTTAATAAGTTCAATATCTAATGTTATAATCAATTTTATCAACTCTACCTTGGTTACAATGTTTTCTTCTCTTTTTGTCTTATTATTTTAAAAAGTTCCTCAAGGATCTACATACTCAAAAGCAAACTATTACTTCCAGGAAAAAAAATGTAGAATTAATTTGGGCTTTTTCTTAAAGTGAGACGGAAAAAATAACAATTTATTTTCCACTTTGGGGGTTGTTCCAAATCTCCTAGATTAATTATCATTTTTTAAAGGGAAGGGAAAGAAACTATCATATATTTTTCAGTAAATATGCCCAGATATTTTGACATTTGTATTGCCTTATGAAAATTATTGCATAAGTGAGTTAACTGAGATTCAGGCTAAATAACTTCTACATGTTCACACAGACTGGAAGAAAATCAGTCAGGATTTTCTTTATTGTGATAAAGTCAGAAGGCTATTATAGACTTTAGTGTGCTCATAACTATGCAGTCATAATGGTACTTATCAGTGACTACTGAGTATAACATTAATAAATAAACTCCTGCACATTTATGGCAGCTCTGTGTGAAGCGAGTGGCAATCTATGAAGGAAAGATTCATACATGAATTATTAGCTAAAAAGATGTCTTATTGAACGATGACCTCATTCAATTCTACCTATTTACCCTTAGGCAACACTCCCCTTTTCTAGGAAACTTCTGGAAAAATCTCAAACCACATTCCCTACGTAGTAGGAACCCTAGGGCAGTTTAAAAATAAAGAAGAAAGAAAAGGAGAGAGAGAGAGAGAGAGAGAGAGAGAGAGAGAGAGAGAGAGAGAGAAACACCTAAAAAGAAATCAAACAATAACAACAACAAAAAAACCCCAAAACAAACAAACAAAAATAACCTGAGTTCCCAGTGGGCTCCACTGTGCTCAGGACACAGCAACCAACCACTGCTCTCTGCAAAAGAAATGTCAAGCCCAGGGTGCTTGGAGGACCATACTGCACTCTCACGTAACTGTTCTGATGAGGTGTCACCTATTTCCATCCAAAAGCTGTTGTAATATGATAACACCTTTGGGATAAGGCACTTTTCTGTCTATGAAATTATTGAATGCAGGCCTTATTCACCTCTCTACATTAGGCTTGGAAGTCAAAATCTGACTTCAGGCCCTGCAGAAATGAGAAGAGGCATCCAACATATGAAAATCCTCCATCTGGAAAACTCTTTAATGAGAAATAGATGAACTAGAGGATCCAATGAGGTCCTCCACATCTTTAATTTCCATGATTCTGCCTAGGAAGTATTTTGGAACTTTCCTAACCCAAGGCAGATTCCACTGATTTTTTAAGAGGGGTGGAGGGACTGGCATGGAAATAAGGAAAGGAACTGTCCTTGATTGCTAGAGAAAGTTGGAAAGCCCAGGGAGGGAGAAAGTGCACATAATTGATCTCACACCACCTTATCTTGGTGAAATACCAGAAGAGAGGAATGAGAGGCAATGGCTGCCAATTTTCTGACTCCTCTGGCAAAAGAATTGTCACTGAAACTCTCCTCCTCTCCTCTGGGCAATTATCTGTTAAGAAACAGACTCACTTTCCTGTTGGGGCCTAAGGCCTGTTTTACATAAAATAGGCAATTAAGCAAATCCTTTCTAGTTCTTAGTCACTTCTTTAACTTCAGTTTCTAATCTGTTTGTTGTTAAATGTCTGTAAGAGATAACAAATGGCTGTGGAAGGTCTCAGTGTGAGCAGACCAGAAAGGAGTTTGCAGTGTCTGTTGAATACTGACTGCACTTGGTAGACTCAAGGGGCCACAGGTGAGATCTGTCCCATTTCTGAACTGTTGCTTAGAATAGTAAATGAGAAGGTTTCGGTTTCTACTATATTTGGATTGAAGAATAAATACAAGCCCCTGCTCCTTGATCTCCGTAGTTGCCAAATTTACCAAATCTTAATGAAACTATCATAACAGAGTCTATATTTCAAACTAGATTTGTCTTCTCCAGGGTCAAGACTCTTACTCAATGTATAGTACCATAATGAGAGTTTCTGGTAGTGTGCTACATTTATCATGAGAAAAGCCAATTTCCATGTAAAATTAAGTACACTTTCTATTTGTTTTGTTGTTCGTTGGTTTTTGTTTGTTTGCTTTTTTTAAAAGATGGTCTCACTATATTGTTCAGTCTCCTGGGCTCAAATGATTCTCTCGCCCGAGCCTCCTGAATGCTGGAACTACAGGCACATGCCACCTCTCCCAGCTGTCTACTCATTTTTAATTCTGGAATTTTGGATCTTTCCAGCTTTTGAGCTTTGTCAAGTCTCTGAGTGCTCACTCTTTTTAAGTGCTCTCTGATGACCTGTATATACAAAGACAGCCTCCCTCTGTCTTCTAGGAATTTATTTCTAATTCTTGATATTTTCATGTTTCTACTTCTCAAAAACAAAAATTTTTCAATGATAAAATATATTTTCTACAAAAATGTAAACACTTTTGATGTCTAGCTGAAGGAACATTAGCATTTATCTAGCCTGACATTCTTTTTTTACCCCCCAGATCATTTTTTTTATTGATTCTTCTTAATTATACATGACAGTAGAGTCCATTCTGATATAATTATACAAGCATGGAATTTATCTGATTCTAATTAGGACCCCATTCTTATGGATGTACATGAGATTCACTATGGTTTATTCATATATGTGCATAGGAAAATTATGTCAGATTCATTCTACTGTCTTTCCTTTTCCTATCCCCCTTCCTTTCTCTTCATTCCCCTTTGTCTAATATACTAAACTTCTATTCTTTTTTAATTTATATATGACAGTGGAATGTATTACAATTCTTATTACACATATAGAGCACAATTTTTCATATTTCTTGTTATATACAAAGTATATACACATCAATTTGTGTCTTCATACATGTACTTTTTATTGATTTTATTTTTTTAAATACACAACAGTGGAATGCATTACAATTCTTATTACACATATAGAGCACATTTTTTCATAGCTTTCCTATATTTACTTTTGATAATAATGATCATCACGTTCCATTTATAACCCCATGTCATTTATAACCCCATGCTCCTGGCCTTTCCCTCCAACCCCTCTGCCCTATTTAGAGTTTATCTATTTCTCCTATGCTCCCTCTCCCTATCCCACTATGAATCAGACTCTTTAATCAAAGAAAACATTCTGCATTTGATTATTTGGAATTGGATAACTTCACTTAGTATTATCTTCTCCAAATCCATCCATTTACCTGCAAATGCCATGATTTTATTCTCTTTTATTGCTGAGTAATATTCTGTTATGTATATATGCCACATTTTTTTTTTTTGTCCATTCATCTATTGAAGGGCATCTAGGTTGGTTCCACAGTTTAGCTATTGTGAATTGTGCTACTATAAACATTGATGTGGCTGTGTCCCTGTAGTATGCTGCTTTTAAGTACTTTGGGTATAGACCAAAAAGAGGGACAGCTCGGTCAAATGGTGGTTCCATTCCCAATTGTCCAACAAATCTCCATACTTTTTTCCATCTTGGCTGAACCAATTTGTAGTCCCACCATCCGTGTTTAAGTGTACCTTTCTTCCCCACATCCTCACCAACACTTACTGTTGTTTGTATGCATAATAGATGGAATTCTGACTGGAGTGAGATGAAATCTTAGAGTGGTTTTGATTTGCATTTCTCTAATTGCCTGTGATGATAAATAGAGTGGAAAATTGTTGGCTTTTTATTTTTTTTAACTCTTAAAATATCTACCTCAAGGTAAAAACCTGCCAAATTTCTGAACTCTATTCTAAAATTTGAAAGATTTTTTTTTGAAGTATTGTTTTTAATGAACATGCAATTTAAGGAAGGTTGCAATTCAAGAATCACTGGTGTATGTTAATCAATGTCCTAGTGCAGGCTTACATCTTGTCTTCCATGATTGTTTTGCTAATAGAAAGTGACAGCTGCAACTGATTTTGAAAATAGTAGCATAGGACCCTTTGACTTTTCTCAGCCCATGTGAAAGGAGGTATCATCATGGTGCCATGCCCATATGCTAGGAAGCATCCTCAATGGCCTTTGCTTATTGAGGGCCAACTGGTTCTGACTATTGCCTAGGAAACAGGGAACAGCTCTTACCTGCTGAGAACTCATCCCAGTTCATCCCAGTTGAACACTGGATCCCTAACCTTTTGCTTTGCATATAGGAAGGATCAATAACTGTTAAATGTTCGCAGTGCTTCCACTAAATAAATTAATGTTCACTTATTTATTTCTCATGAAAAACAGTATAATATGTGCCCCATGGCAAGACCACTAGCTGTTTCAAGAACAGTGAAGGTGGAATCCTATCAATATAAATAAACATGGTCTTCCACTAATTACATATGTGACCTTGTGCAGGGGACTTCCCTCTCTAGACCCTGGTTTCCTCATCTATAAAGTGAAGGAATTAAACTGGATAATTTCTGAAGTCTCTTCCTGTTATTCTTGTGTGATGACATAGCATGAGCTCTTGGATTATTTACAACATTGAGGGCAGTGGCCTCGAATGCCACTCACTTCTCCTCAAAGAGGAAATGAGATGATTTTAACAAGCAAGTAGAGAGAAAAGGAAATATAAGGTTTTTCATCCATTCCAGAAGCTAGAAGGATGATGGAGAGAATTAGAGCAGCAGGAAAATAAAAAATGTAATGCAGGAAAATATTTTATTTAAATCAATTAACTAGATAATGGTTGGTTTTATTCAAAGGAAGAACAGTGCTTTTCATATTCATAAAATATTAATGACTCCAGACCCATTTGATTTCCACACATCTGGTAAGCACAGAAAAAAAGAAACCTAATGATCTAACAGAAAAACACACTTAAGGATAACATTTGGTTCACAGATACATCGTTTTGTTGCCAAAATGAAGTTACTGAAGCTTTTGGAGTAATTGCTGTGACCAGGCAGAGCAGAGGGAATTATATACATTCATGCTGGTATGTATATACATGTATTTGCGCCTCCTGAGCCCATATTAGAACCTGCTATTTATTTCCTGAATAAATCCTAAATTAGATAGTGATATTCGTTGATGCTGCTGAGGAAAGGATACGCAATGTGTTCTCATTTAAAAGAGACAATGAGTAGACAGCAACACAGGAGCATTGAATTACTGTGCCCAATTTATTTTTTAGCACAATTCTTGTTGAAAGGTCTTTGAGGAAAACAAGAGTATTCAGGAAAGTAATCTTTAGACATTGTGGATGAATGTTGTTTATTGAGAGCCTGCTTGGTGAGCCATATACAGATTCTTGGATTTAGAACTTGTTGGGTATAGAACCATTTTATTTTCTCTGAATCTACTTGGTCAAACCTCCTCAGTTTCTTCATCTGAAAAGTGGGGTTAATATGGAATGACTGTGAGGATCAAATGCGTTATTAATGTAAGTATATAAAGAAACAGGGAGAAATTAAATGGAAAAGTCACTCTTAAATTCACACCTACAAAATTTACTTCTCCCAAGTTTTATAGTTCCTTTGGTTTTCACCAAGAAAATATGTAAATAACTTTCTCATAGTAGTTCACAATGTTCTTCAGCCATGTTGTACCATAATTGTTATTACAGACTTATCACTATAAAGGGCCAGGATGTCTGCCACCACCCATACCTCCAGGTAACACAGTCATAACTATAGTCCTGCATGGGGGAAGAACTGTGTGTTCCAATATTATAGTTTATGAAACCCTAATTGTACATGAAATCAGCTTTGAACGCTGCAACATAAATATATAGCCCAACTTGCTTTGCAGTAGTATAAGTGCTGAAACTTTCAAGTACAAAGATAAAATATGAGTGCCATAAATTGGAAAAACCTACAACTACTACAACAAATTTTCTAATTTCAATTCCTCTGCTGCTGATTTAGGAAACACTTTTTAATGTGTGGACTGTGAGAGGAAATTGTCATTTGCTCCCCACCCTGATGTCCTACCCTGCCAGGAGGAAACCACTTCTGGGATGATAAGATTGATTTGGGCTGGCAAGAGGGGAAATCACTATAACCCAAATATCTTCTTCCATCCTTATGCTCCTCACCAATGTAAGATTTGTTTTCTACAAAGAATTTCCTAACCTGGGAATTATCTTTGGAAAGCTTTAAATAACTACCTTCATGAATAACTAATTACATCTATGAAACACTACCTATACCTCCCAATGTTGGGGGTTTTTTGTTGTTTTTGTTGGGTTTTGTTTTGTTTTGTCCATGAACTAGTTTCTGCTATTTCTTACTAAATAAACCTGGATCCAAAAGCCAGTGCTGTGAGTCTTGTGTTTGGTGAACCCTGCTGGTTAAGTTCCCAGTCTTCTCTGACATATTCTTCCTTGTTATCAAAGTACCTTCTTCTGATTTACCTGCTGGACACCTCTATAAAGAAACTAGTTCTGCCGGATGCAAGGATGATGACCCGGTTACCTCAGAGTTTCTAGGTTGCCTGATTTGTGTGCAAAAAATGGAACTGCTGAGGTTCTTTCTCTACAATTATCCCTTTGAAAGTCAAGTGCTCTGGAGCCACCAGTGGAAGGCTGCTGATGCTGATGTCACAGCCCTCCCCGCAAAACCAGGCAGTGTACCATATGCCCTGCTTTTGACTAACTGTTTAATAGCATGAAACAACGTGTTCCAAGGCTAAAAGCATATTTATTGACTTGAATCAATATTGAGAGTTCTTTCCTGCATATCCCCACCTCCTTAATGGTCTTTTTAATTGAATTCTTAAATATTTGAGTTTTTATAATTAGCCATAAAAGATAAAATTGGGAGTAAGAGAAATAGCAGCACCAAGTACAATGTTCTTGAGTTCATTAAAGACAAAAATAAAAGATCGTTTAATCCATAAATATGTGAATTTGACCACTACCATTTGTAAACTCCAATAGATGCAACATTTTAATTTTTGTCAATAAATTATGGTGCTATATTTTAAATATGCTAAATCAAGGCTAGAAATTCAGATAATGTACAATTTTAAAAGAAAATTCATCTGTGTACAAAATAATTTTTAGATTTAAGAGTTGGTATTTTATAAAATATACATGTCAATATATCCATATCATTAATTTTTATTATATTTTTCTTATTCACTGAGGGCAGGAATAGAATATACAACCAATAATATTTGCTAAAGGAATTTTAAAAATACATATTTTAATTGATTACCAACTAAAAAACATATTATATGGCCCATGGATATGTCTTTGCTCAGAGCTTAAAATTTAAACACCAATTCATATTATACATATACTGTCAGGCAAGAAACTAAGCCAAGTCCCTACTGCTTTATATCTATTCCTTAATTAAAAATTTAAATCTGAGAATTGGTCCTTCAGGAGTGTCTGGGGATTAAGAGGTTATATTTTAAGTTGAAAGATGCCAGACTCACTTAAGTTATTTACTAGGATCCATAGATCTTTATCTCTTCCCTCATAGCATAAAAGTAAAATTAGATGATTACTAACCAAATATTGAGGTGTGGGGACATGCTAGGCAAGGTCAAACAGAAATTTGTATGTGTGAATAACTGTATTTTTATCTAATTACATTTTTTGACAAAAATATAAAATGATTTTCCCTTTTATTTGACAAGTCCAAGCAAAAGGATCTAAATAAAAACGAAATTGCAAAGCTGTGAGTATGAATTAAAATACAGTATATACATATCTTAAATAACCAATATAAATTTCAAAGAAATGACTTAATGAAATACAAGTCATTCACTTTAAATTCAGTCTGCAGTTTTCCAAATGAGCAGATGAACACTTTACTGCATTCAGACTATTCTTGAGTTCATTCATTTACTCATTCTATCATTCAGCAAATACAGAATGTGTCATAAGTGTTTCAATGTATTTTCTGGAGGTATATAAATCAAACCCCACAATTCTTGCCTTCTAAATACTGTCTTTAGTTTTGGAGGCATAATTTTTCTTCAATCATGTGTGTGTCAAAATAAATCTAGTTATACACCTATCAAAATAGATATAGTCTTACTGAGAAGTGAAGAGACCTAATGTAAATACCTTCTCTGTCTTTATCAGAGAAGTGGCTAAAAAATGTGTATGCTGAGTTTCCACATAAGAAAAAAGCAGAGGTAATCTTTCTTACCCATGGTTTTGTCGATTAACCACATGGGCCATGTAAAGTCGTTAACTGGGTGTAGACATCCCCGTAACAACTTTCAAAGTCTTTTATTGGCACATATATAACTAAGTGTTCATGAATATATTGCTCTAGCCTAGAAAAATGGAGGTTTCCATTAGTTAAGAGATTGTCCTAATAATGATTCATCTTGAATAATTATTCAAAGAAGTCGGTAAAAAGAAGCAAACTGGGTGCTGTCACAATTTAGAAGTAACACTTTTTTTTAAAAAAAAAATCACCTATAAAAATTTAGAAATGAAAGACAAAATTGTTTGCTGAGATTTATACTTTGGAATTGTATGTCATCCAAAATATTTATGTTTCCCTTAAAAAGACAAAAGGAATCCAAGTTTTTCCTATCTGGACAGTAGCATTATTCTCTGTATTAATTTCTTTAAAGAAGAAATATCAACCCTCATAGGAAAATGACTAGTCATAAGAGCTGGACCATCCTTATCCTGAACAGCAAGTTCTCACAAGAAATTGACAAACTGGTTGAAGTATAATTTGGTTTCCTGTATCAATTGAGGAACAGGAACATGTGGATTGTGTGGGTCATGGAAATTCGCTTTTTACAAAAATTACTTATCATTCTAACTGAATAAATTGTTTTTAGGTGAAAGTACTGCCTTTGCTTTTGCAGTAGTAAAAATAAATCAAATTTCTGAGATGTAAAACCTCAAAATTTGACCCTGGACATGACACTATGATGATTTGACTCAAGAAGGGAATTAAATGCCATCTCAAGAAGTGCTTGCCACATGTCTCTGGAAGAGAGTCACTCATTTTCTAATGCTTTACAAATTTCTACAAATATGATTTTTCATTTTTCAATTTTAATTTTCAAAACCAAATCTGATTTTCCAATTTAATGTGTTTATTAAAGTATTTTATAATGATTTTAATTTTTCCCAAATATTAATTTGGGAGGATTTTTTTGCCCTCATCTGAACACTGAGTAAGTCTAAGAAAAAAAAATATTATATTTGATTCTTTGTGTTTTCAAATTCTATGTAATGCCTTTATAAATTAGGTTACACTGATAGCATCAAATTGATTCAGGGTAAAAAATAGTCTTCTAAATTTAGACAAGATGGGAATATTTATTATGATTACTCTAAGATATAAAAAAGTCATTAAGTTGAAGTAGAAATACTGCATCCAAATGTAGCCACCATTCTTCTAAGAATACAGTAGTAGATTATGCTTCATTTTCCCTTAAAGCAGATTTTGACTTTAATTCATTTTGGTATAGAAGACCAATGTATTTTTTACTTTTCTACTTTTTTCCCCTGGAAGAAAATTACTACTGAATTTTTCATTATAACATTTATCTCTGCATTGAAATATGTTTTGGATTTTTTTCTTCTTTTTAAGTTTCATATTCTACATTAGAATTTATTTGCTTCTCTAGTCCGCTTCCAGGAAGTTAAATGCAATAGTCAATAGTTAAATTTATTGAAAAGTGGAAACAGGGAAATCCTGAAAATTGGAACTCTGTGTTTTGGCTTTCCTGAGAAGACTTTTTTGTACCTTGGTGCTTTGGGGCTTAAGCGAAGCACCTAGGTACAAATGGAGAGATTAGTCATTTGGTTGACCGCAGAAAAGATATGAGCTGAATCTTCTTAAATAAGATAATTTTCATTACTATTTTTGTTGTATTCTTTGTGGAAAAGTGATTTAAACAATTCTTTCTGTCCTGATTGTTTTTCCTTCTATAAGGACGAGTGTATATATTATAACATTATCAATCCCTGCACCTATTTGTTAACATTTCCTTAAATGTGTTTTTTTCCAGATGTTGGAAGTAAAAAAGCCCTTGTTATTTTTTCCATTGTCACTCTTTACTACTTTCCATAGGCAGCATGTTGTGCAAGCCAAGGACTGGAGGAAATAACAGACGTGTGAGCCCCAAATTATAGGCACAAAAATAACTTTCATAGAATAGGTTTTAAGTGACACCACTTTCCAAAGAAGCCAGCTCTAATTGACTCAAGCCTAGAAAGCAGAAACTTGAAGGAACATCAGACACACGTCCACTGATCCCAAGAAAGTGTTCCAAGGTGTGACAGCGGGGGATGATGACATTCCCAGCTTGCTGCCAGCACATTCCAGAAGTCAGGCCTGGTATTTCGGTACCGGACAGTTCTCCTCAACAGTATTGTTCTGACTTACTGAGATGATAGTTTATTTATACAAACTACTCCTGAGAACAGCAGCTCCATTGCTAACCGGCAAAGAGATAAGAGGAAAAAGGAGAGGATAGAAGAGCATAAACTTGTGGATTGCTTTTTCCTTGCAGGCAGGCAGAGTTGCAGCCTGGGTTTAGGATGGACCAGCTTGGTTCCTGCTGCTGTAGAAGGCTGCAGATGGCCGCGTGGGCAGGAAGCCCTCCCCCTTCCTAAGGGTGCTCTGGGGAGTGCAGGGGCCTGGAACCAGCCCTCTCCTTCCCTTCCAAACCTCTTCTCCAAACCCCTACTGAGAAAAAAAAAAAAAAAAAAATGGAGAGAGAGGAGAGAAAGAGAAGGAAAAAAAAAAATATGAACGTCCCTGGAAACATTCCTGCCAGTCTGTTTTTTAGTGGAATCTTGAATTAACCTCTTCACTCCCGATTAGAATAGTGATTTATAACTTTGCCGGCATCTCTTTAATGTCCTGAGTCAATTTCACCAGCTCATTGAAGTACCGTACCATTTGGGTTGAATTATAAGAGCTCTTTTGAGTTATGCAACAATTTCAAGTAAGCAAAAGCAGGTTTGAATTCTAAAATAATTAAAAGTATGTTAGCTCGTCAAATAATATATTAATAGTGTTCCTCCTTCCCTTTTATTAAATCACATTTCTAAAGTTTTGCTTTTCTCATTGTTTTTCTTTTGATAGTTTGTTTTTTTTTAAGTATGGCTTTAAAAACCAGTCTTCTTTGAAGCATATTAACAAGGGGTTAATTTCATAATCAGTCTTTTATTCATAATTTTGAGACAAGGTCATCATCATTTATAATCTTTCACTTATAAATTTTCAAGGCATACTATATTAGCATACTAAAACAAGATGGTTCTTAAAACAATTTATTTTGGACTTCATAAAGTTAGAAATTTTGCTTACATCTCTGTGCTCAAGAGGAAATAAACCATATAGTTCAAGAAAAATATAAAATGCACTGTTATTTCTAACCTCATAATTGCCATCATAGCAGAAGCAAAATATACCACTTGAAGAATGTACTTATTTGAAACGTTTATATTTATTTGATTCAAAACTACAGTCTATGCAAACTCTATAAAGCTAATGGTAAAATGGATAGTTGTTTATATTGAGAATGATATAGTCTGGCCAACTATTGTAGAGTTGTACTCCACAAAAAGCCAAAAGCATAAAGAAGGAAAACTATTGACAATGTATATTAAAGAATGTAACAGATGGAAGAGGTCAAAAAGAAATGAACTCCTTAATTTCATATTCGGCTACATTCAGATATTCTGTGATTAACTCTATCTATTCAAGAATTAACTCACCAAGTATTAACTGAATGTCTTCTGAGTTTCAAGCACCATGCTAGACATTAATAATTCAGTCGTCTGTAAAACACACCATTTGTTGGCAAGAAACCAACAATGTGGTTGATGGAAGACATGAGAGTCTGGGTTTTCATCATCTTCTGTCTAAATGAGGAAATGGCAGTTTAGCCTATTCTCACTTACACAGCCTCACTGGTCTTATACTTTATGTCTACTCTGATTGGCTAATGTATCTATTCTGGTCATAGTCCCCAGGCTATACAATTTATAAATATTTTTAATAGCATGCCTATTTAGAGATAATAGAAACTTTGGTCATTCAGTATTCCCTCAAACATTTTTTTAAAAATTATATCTATATATTCCATATATCCCATATATTCAATTTCCTGCTAAAAACAAAAGTACAAACATAAGGGGAAATCCATGGAGGAGTCCTTGGATATTGTTGGGTGAGGAAGTGATGCCCCAACACTCTTGCAGTTGTAAGGGGAGGTGAATGGCAGAGGAGCTGCCTTGCTAACTTGAGCTGCTCTATTAGTGCTTGTGGGACAGGGAACTTCTCAGATTCTTACATGAGCTGTATTGATAATTTTCCTTGATTAATCCACTTTTGCTTTGGAAATCTTTTACTTTCAGTCAAAAACTACTGAACTGAAAAAAAATACATTTTATTTCCTAGGAATAAAAATGGAATGCCTTTACTTATATTACAAATAAAGGATTTTGTAATATGTATTTAGGTTCATGTATGTTTCCAAATCATAAAACTTCTTGGGAGGCATATTAAACTTCATAAAATCTAGACTCTAGATTTGAATAGTATTGCTTTAATAAACCATCTCCTTCCATGCTTTCTTGGACTGTGGTTTATCTGACTCTGATAGCTAAGTTCAGGTGACTCTCAGCTGCTGGTTGTAGAGTCAGTGGAGTGGCCTATGGTCATACCTCGCAATTTGATCAACCACATCATAAAACACTCAATAGAAATATTGGCCAGCACACTTAAGTGAGAGCCCAGGCCAAAAGCCAAAGTTTCCATGTCTGCATCTAACTGTCATTCACTCTAAATATGCATTTGAGGAAAAAGAAGAGGTATTGGAGAAATTAGAGCCTGTCAGTATTAGCTTACGAGCTATTTCAGAGTCATTTACACATCATGTGTATCAAAATTCAGGCACATAGAAGAGTCTAGAAAAAGGAGGCATTATTTTTTCATGGCACTTTTTGTCTCCCAGATTACAATCTTCCTTTACTACTATGTGATTGGTTCCATTTCACATGAAGGCAATAGTATTTGAGACTACATATATTTGAGGAATCTAAACAACTGATGTCATTCAGTTTATTCCTAAATTATTAGGGCTCAGGGGTTTTAAAGGATGCATTGATTTCCCAAGTTCAGAAGAAAATTCCATAGATATTCATAATAAAAAAACCAAAAAGCAAAAAAGCTCTGTTTGTGTGTGTGTGTGTGTGTGTGTGTGTGTGTATGTGTGTATGTGAATGATCTCATTTATTATGATTTTTTACTGGACAGCTGAATAGAAGGAATTGTCATAAAGATGCATAAAAGTTGAAAAAGAACCTATGTTTCTTAAGCATAATAGATAAAACATGAATTGTGCTTCGGGGAAAAAAAAATCAAGTCACACTGGAAATGCCTTAAATGTCTACATGTGTAATGATTCAGCAAGGCCCAATGCACTAATGACGGGCCATTGCCGCATGCCGCAACGTTGCAAAGCAAAGCCATTCCTTTACATTGCCCCTATCCAAGTCCATTAAGAAATAATGGTTCTAAGATGAAAGTCTTGTTAGTGTTTCAATGAAAATGTTTGGCACACCATGTAGAAAAGCCAACAATCTGCTTTTAACAAGAGACACTGGAAAAACGTTGGTTAACATACCACTGAAAAATATTAATTCTCCTTAATGGCAGGATGCAACGTAGCTTTTTATAGTTTTTGATCCATGTCATAAATTTGGCTATGACAAAGGGGATACTCCAGTTTTAACTCACTGGCAAGAACATTAACTATTTTCCAGCCCTAAAAGTTTTGGCCCTTAGTATTCTTTGTAATGCACCAAAGGACCAGATTTCTATCCTCACTGGGATAGGCTATGTGTGTGTGTGTTCAAGTGTGTGCATACACACTCATGTGAGTGTGATGGTGTGAGTAGTTTGCTTTAAGCTTTTGGAGAGAGAAAAGTAAGGAAAAAATTGTGCAAGTCCCAGCGCCTGACATTCCTGGTATCATTGCCAGATTCCCCAAATTTGCAAAGTTGAATCAATAAGGAAGATAATGGTCTGACAAACCACATTGATCTGATCATTATATTATCAGGCATATAATGATACGCCTGATAATATGCCCATTTCAACTGGACATTGTTGGAAAAAGTACATTTTTCCTATGTTTTTCTTTCCCTTAGCATACTTGTAAATTTTGGGATTTTAAGGATGAGAGAGAATAACAAGGGGGAAAAAACACTCATCTCATCAGCTCAGAGCCATGAATCTGGCTTTGGAACTTGTATTTCAAAACAGTGTTAAACTTGTTCAAGATTTTCATGTAGAGTCTTCCCTTAATAAAAAATAGATACGCATATATGTGTGAGAAGCATAGTTTCAGTGCCAGACTTCAACATCTTATCCCTAATGCCTTCTCTCCACTCCATCAGTGAATGAGTGTTTGTTTTGTTTTTTCTTAAACAGTTGAAGAGAGGAACATGATTTTTGAATTGGATAACTACAAAGACATTCACTAAAGGAATAATTTTTTTTTGTAACCATAATGGAAGCACATAATTGTAATCATGATGTTTTAAGTTTATTCCTGGTGTTATTTTTTTGTTCCTCAACAACCAGAATAAAAACCCATAAACTTAAAATATGCTAATGGAGTTCTGTTTCTTCTATTTTAAATTGCAATGTGAATCCCATATCCTAGAGAACTGATTGAGAAGAGAGATGAAGTGTGAATTTCATATACAGGAAAAATAGCTTTCCACCAGAGCACCTTAAATGTTTTTTCATGAGTAGGAGTACTAGCAGAGAAAATTGTACTTAATGCTGCTTCTTTACAACAGTAGTTTTTCAACTTTCATGAGGCAAAGAATCATTTAATGGTAGTGAAGAATTTATTTAAAATACAAATTTCTAGACCAGAGAGTCTAGAGTAAGTATAATGAAGTATGGTTCAGGAATCTGCATTTAAAACAATTTTCTTCTGCCCCCTGCCTTTGGACACTGATGCCATTGGAACTTTTTACTCAGCTGTGAATAAACATTGCTTTAAATCTTATGGATAATTAAATATTTCACAAAGGGGATTAGCCTTATTCCTGCCTCCATTTCTTTCCCTATTACAGAATTTTTGTTGTTGTTATTGTTTGTTTTGCTTTTGTACAGAACTGGGGAAGTCATTGTACACTCAAGAAAATTGTGTTTCTTCCAATGATTCAGAGTCCTTTTCAGTGGATGTATTCCTGTGGTGTCCTGACAGGCATAGGGAGGGACTATTACAGTGCAAATTTCAATATCAGTGGGATGGTTCTATTAAACTAACTTCAAGGTCAACTCCAACCATGACTTTTATGAGTCTTATCAATGTTCAGTGTTAATTCTTTTAAAAACAATTATATATAAGAAAATGGGAAATGGGGTGATAAAGTACTAAATTGTCTTTTTTTTATTTCTTGTTTCTCTTAAACAACATATATTTAAGGTCTGACATCACACATCTACTTTTAGTGGCCTGTGGTGGTGTGGGATGTTGAAATAATCTTTTTCTTCAGTCATTGCATATATTTTTATTTATATGTACTCTAGGAAAATATGTATTCTCTTTCAGAATGCAAACACATTTGGTTCCCAAATATATATTAAATGTCATTCTCTTCTGTACTTTTCATGAACCATTATGTCTTTAAGTTTGATTCACATAGCGGTGCATAACCTAATGCATGGTATCTGACAGCTCCACAACTGTTCATATAGCAAATCCTTCACAATTTACCTATTCATTATCCCAGGAATGATTTCCCAGGCTGTCTCCATTTCCTCCCACCAAAAAGATGCTAGGATATGCATCCTTTTCATATGCCCAATGGACCTGCATATGTCAATTTTCAGGCAGGTACTATCAATGTATATTTTAAAACAAACTTTGGCCAATGGAAATCTACTGGTGTTTCAAGTTTTCTGTTATTTATTTGGTGCCCTTAGGAAGACTGAAGAAGAACTATTTGTGATTACCTTCTGAAAAGTACAGATTGTCCCATGAAATAATTGGTATAATTCATCCTTCTCACTGTAGTACTCTCTAGAATCAAAAACTGATTTATACAAAGAGAATGAAAAACGAGAAACAAAGAAGTATATTCTCTTTTCATTGATATTCTGAAAAAGAGAAACAGGACCTTCTCTCCATTGCTCTCAAACCTAGTTAGATTAACTTGATAAAAAACAAAACAAAAAACAAAACAAAACAAAACCTGTGTGTTTTCTCCTGTGATTATTTGGAAAATTAGTCCAAATGTATACAAATGGTCTGAGTCAAATTTGGTAAATAATTCAATGCTTCAAAACTTCTTCTGTAACATTAGCAAGTTTTATATTTTATATTTAAAAATAATATTTGAGTTTCATGTCTTTTAATGAGACACATGCTTAATAGGTCATTTTGTTGTATTCATGTTTATTATATGAACTTTCACATCCTTGCATTTAATGAAGTGTTACCATAATTTGATTTGTTTATCCAATGCTTCTCTCTTTATATTTCTGACAGCAAACACACAAAAGCTGCTGTGCATAGATCAGCAAATATCTTTGAAAACTTAATAGCAATTTAGAGGAACCTTCAAACACATGTTGGAGATCCTTGCACAGCCCCCCAAAGCTTCTTCGTGTGGTCATTTCTGTTCTTGATTTCGTTTCTGCACACTTCAAACAGTTGAATGACCAGAAGAAGGCTTGAGTAACATGTTTCAAAAAACTAAGATCAAAATAGAAGTATTTTAACCAAGTTGATGAAAGTATTTTTCCAGGAAGAAACAAACATTTTTTAATGGAAGCAAAGATCTGAAAGCCTATTGGAAATCAAGGTGGAAATGAAATTTAACATACAAATCACCACTAAAGTTGCCATTTCAAAGATGTATTTATATTTATTGATTGGATTGTTATTTTGGTGTTAAGGGTTTTTTTTTTTTTTTTTTTTTTTTTTTTTAGTTCTTTATATATTCTGGATATTAACCCCCTATCAGAGGAGCACCTGACAAGAATTTTTTTCCCATTCTGTAGGCTTCTTTCTCATACTCTTAATGGTTGTTTTTTCTGAATACAAAATTTTGAATTTTCTTCCATCCCACTTGTTGATTCTCGGTTTTATTTCTTGAGCTTTAGAGGACTTATTAAGGAAATTTGTGTCTGTGCCAATATATCAAAGTGTTGAGCCTGTATTTTCATCTAGCAGTTATATTTTCTGGTCTAATTCCTAAGTCTGATCCATTTTGATTCCAATTTTGTGCAGGGTGCAGGATATATATTTTTTTTTACATATATATATCCGTTTTCCCCAGTGCCATTTGTTAAATCATAATTGTTAGAAAAAGATGAGGTCATTTATTCATTCAGTGCTTTGTCTAAAGACCATAGATTAGATTTGGGTTAGTGCTCTTCCTTTAGTTTTTTAAATGGTATCCAATTCATATTATCCATTTTTTCCTCCCTAGAAGTCTCAGCCTAATGCAAGAAGTGTAAGGAGCAAAGCTGCCCTAGTAATAGCTGGAGGGCCAGCCTGACCTGTCTGATCCAGTACCCCACAAAGCCAACACCTCTGAAGAAGTGCTCAGCTCCATGATAGCCTCTGTTTTTTTTTTTTTCTTTAGAAACCACAGATTATAAAAAATACAGACCACAAAGGAGATGCAAAAGCAACCCTTTGGTCCTGCCTGTGCAAATTAAAAAAGCAAAATCAATCTCACTAAGTTTGAGAGTGGAACCTGAGTTTGCCATGGGATTTGACGGAATATCATGAAGTTCCCTGAGTTAACCCTTTTCTTTTCCAGTGTTCTGTAGCTGCCCTCCCACAATGAGTCATGTATAACCTGGGCATACAACAGGCTTATTTTGAATCAGTTGTGGATGACACTGCCAACCATTGGTGGAGAAAGCATTAATAGTATTCAATACAGTGAATGTTTTCTCACTTAATTTGCATTATGCAAATTTTACAGACATAGAAACTGACATGTGAGGAAGGAGAAATGCTTGTGATAAAATTTCATATCATAACGCTCTTGAATATTCAACAATACCGAATATTCTACTTTGTGTTTACACTCTTATTCATGGACAAAAGCACTGATTTTTTTTTTTTTCAAACCTTGGGCATCTTCAAAAGTAGGTTTTAAGGGTGGAATTTGTGTGAAAAAAAAATAGGAATCACCAAGAAAAACAATATTTTATTGGCTTATTCAAGAACACAATAGTTATTTTCAAAGGGAAATAACAGATAAACACTGTTTACATAAGGGCAATTCAGCATTACTTGGCCACACTCATGTTTGTTGATAAAGCTGAAATGAACTTTCACTCCAAATATACTTTGAAGCCCTGCTCTGGCCTGATTCCAAGGGTGGAGTGAAGGAGAATTTATCCAGCAGCTGGTCCTGATTGTACTCAGGGTCCTACGCTGAGCACAGAGACTCATTTCCTTCCTTGCACAGATTTCCCAGGGAAGGCAACGTCTCTTCCCTACTGTTTGGAACACCTTTTTAATTTTCCCCTGCTTTGTGATAGCCAGGCAGGACGACCAGGAACTGTGGTGGTGCTGTTTAGAGACCTTATGATAAACATGTTATTAGAATGTACCTCCTTGATGCCAACGTGGTACCCATGTCCTTCACTGGACAAGGATGATTCTCTATTATTCATGATCTTCTCACAGTTGTCTTTAGAGTCCAGATGGTTCTCAATGAAGTTGATTTTAAACACATCCACAGAGGTATAACAGCTCTACAAATGTCTACCCAAAGTTCATTTTCCATTACCTTGTTAACAGAGCCCTGGAGAGCTTGCATTCCTTGTATACTCAACAGAAATTCTGATGATCCAATATGAAGCTTGAATATATGCATTGTACATCTGTAAGGAAGGGATAAGAAATATAAAACTTTACTCAAATGTATTTAATTTGAGTGGTCAGTGGTCACTTATTTAATGTTTTACCTCAGAACTTAGAGCCACTTGGATGTGTGAAGAAGCTCATCAATGAATACGTAAAAGTGGAAAGGCATTAATGAATCTGGTCTCAGTTCTAGCGGTTCCCAATCTTGTTTACGGATTAGAATTAAATCATAAGCTTTGAAACTTACTCATTCCTAGGCCTGCACTGGACCAATCACATCAAAATCCCTGTAGAGTAGGTATGGGCCATATTTAAAAGTTTCCCTAATGCAAACAGGGTTAAAAATTATTGAACTAGGACTGGGGATATAGTTAATTTGTTAAAGTGCTTGCCTTGCACACACAAGTTCCTGTGTTCAATCCCCAGAACCACACACACACACACACACAAAAAAAAAAAAAATTATTGAACTAAGAGGTCCTTTATATTACAAAAAGTTAAGGCATATTACATCTTTATAATTTCAAAACATAGGAGTTTATTTATCAAATGATAGGTCAGACTGTTGGTCCATGTTGGGTTTAATGTCACAATATGACATAAGAACTTCCTAAGCAGACATAGCATAGGACATCTTAAGTTAACCCTTGTGAACTTCCTAAACAAAATGTGGTTCAAAGGTTCCAGAGCATGTTAGAAATTCAGAATCTTAAGCCATGCTGAAGAACCATTAAATGTTATATGTGGCTTTTAACAAGACACTTCTGGGAGATTTGCATTTACATTCATGTTTGGAAAGAATCACTATATAATAGTCATAGGAAGATCTTTTGAAATTAGTGGTTCATTGTTTTTGTGATCCACTGTTACATTAGAAAATGAAATGAGCACTGAGTTAAGAAGAGGACAGGAGGACAATTCCCCCAGTGTGTAGGAGGTCCTCCGAGTGGGAGCTCTCTAAGGATGATTCATAGGTCTTCATTTCAGTCCTTAATTCTTTTCATCTGACACCTAGTTTCATTTCCTAATGAACACGCTATCTTTTCACATATGCTTTCTTTCTTTGGCACTACATTGAATTTTTCATCCTATGTAAGAAAATTGCAACAGAAGGCAACAAAGCCAAATATCAAGGAATGAAGGGATTTGTGATTGGTGACTGGTGACTGAGAATCTTAGACAGCAGAATATTGAGTTTCCAACACACTTCCTAGTACAGACAACCAAGGTCAAACTGTATTTAAGCAAAATATTCTTAACTTATAGGTATGACCAGTCTGGCTGTCTTTGAGATTTAATCATTTTCTTTGTTTTTACTTTCAATAATCCCTGACTCTTCTTTGTGTGGGGACAAGCAGGAGGAAAATTTTCTTTAAAAGATGTAGGGATGCTTATTGATCTTAAAAAGTACATCCTACGAGATTCCTGCTACACAAACTTTTGGTGCACAAGAAGGTAAAGACTCTAGTCTGATTACTGATCCTTTGAACACCTTGAGTAAGTGTGTTCAAAGGAAATGTGTTTCCTTCCCTCTCGAAACTTCTTGTGTTTCCATACTTCCCTTCAAAAAGCTAACACTTTTTTAAAAATAACATTTGCACGTTCTAATTTAGTATAGACTAAGTACTCAATGTCTTAATTCATAAGTTTTCACAAGAAAACCATGAAGACCTTGAGGCAGTCTTTTCTTAATTAAATTATTTATTTATTTTTAAATTTAGATTTACACAAAGTTGTAAAGATAGTATAGGAAGTTTCCAAATATCCCACACCCAAGGATATCAGTTAACACTATTAAAACCTAACAGTATCAAGGTTGTAACTAAGAGACAATTATTATTAATATAGAACAAATATCATTAACATGCTATTCTCAATTGAAATCCTCACTGTCCATATTTTCTTTTTCTCTTTTATTTAAGTTTATGTTTAATAGACACTTACAATCATAAAAATTGCAGATATTAATGGAGTTCCATGTGATATTTGGATCCATGTATATATTGTAGAATGTTTCAATTAGGTTAAATATACCTACCTCTTGAATATAATTTCTTTGTGGTACAATTATACAAAATTCCTTCTTCTAACTTTCTGAAATGTGCTGTATATTATTGTCCCTTAGCTTTCACCTAATATCCTTTTACTACTCTGAACTTGAGATTTCCAAAGTAACTTCCAAGATTGCACAATTGTAGTTGATAAAGTCAACGCCACAGACCTAAACTTTTAAGCTCTACTTTATAATAACTTAAGAGAGAAAGGCCTATTCGTTCAGATATCTCTCTAAAAAACTATACCAATTAAAAATGGGAAATTAGAGTCTTTGTTATAGTTTGGGGAAAATGAATACAATCAGAAGAATCATCCTGATGTTGTGGCAAGCTCATAGGTGGGGTTTGTAGTCAAGCAGATGAAGCTGACCTATGAGTTGTTATGCCTCAATTTTTCTTTCTGAAAAAAATGGGTGCAATATCAACACTGAAGGACTATTGAAAGGATTTTTGTAAAGGAAAAAGAACTGCTATTTATTGAGAATCTTCTATGTGCCTAATGCTGTGTATTGAAATTGTCATGTTTTTTTTCCTTCCTCCTGTTGTTGCACATCCTATACCCACATTCATCTATGTTCACTATATGTTTTATTACCCTAAAGTAATAAAACTTAGGAAAAGCCTCACAAAGGAAATCCAAGTCATTTCCCTTTGCATTATGGAAGCTAAATGGCTCATCTTCTTATATAATTTTATTATTGGCTTTATGACAACCTCATAGACTTGATCCAAATGAGCATTTAAAAGGCTACTACGATCTATTTTTTAAATGTGCTATCTCCCTTCCTCCAAGTTAGGATATTTAAGTGACTTGATATAAAAATGCCAAAAGAATGATTTTGTACACAAGGATTACCTGAACATTTTAAGGCTTCTATCCAAGAATTGGCCTGGTTTTCCAAAAGAGTTGGCTCCTTCCTACTGCTTCCTGGTGCCTCTAACAGCACTAGGAATGGGAAGTTCATCTTTCATACACGCAACATGGCTTTTGCAAAAGAGGGGAAATATGTGTCCAGCCAAGAAAATCCTTCCTAGACTCATTCATGTTCATGCCACCCACGTCCAAATGTCTGATCCTGGGAGCTGCCTTTACAGTTGTCATCATATTCTGATATGGACACGGGGGCGAAGATGTACACAGGCTTCCCTTGTTTCAAGCCTAGTAAGTTCTCCCGCTGCTGTCTTGTCACTTCCTCTTCTGTTCCTTCCCTGTAACTGCTTCTGCATCACTCAATATATATGATGCTAGATGCCAGGATGATCACTCAATTGCCTCAACCTAAAGGTATATAGTATATTAAATCATAAAAAAGGACTTTGAAAATTAGATATTTTGAACTTTGTTCCAGCCCCTCATTAAGTATTAAAGGGCATACTATCATTTAAATTCATATGTTGTTATATTTTAAATTTTTTTTCAAAAGATATAAATAAATATAAGAGTACTTCAGAAATTCTGTTTTTTTTTCTCTCTCTCTCTCTTTAGGATACCAACCATTTCATTTTCCATATGAAGGGGGAACTCATCTGTTTCATACATGAGTGGATTTTTTAAATAAAATTATATAACCTCGGGCTCAAAGGGGACCATGAAATGTCATAAAATTCATCCAGAAATACCTAAATAATTCCAAATAACATTGCTCGAAACCTCCAGAAAAGAGATTTTATGACTTCCTGTTGTAAAGTGATTTATTTTCTTAAATACCTCCTGTCTCCTGTTCATACCTCAAGGGAAGTAGAGGATTATCATTTCCCATTAACATCCCAAGAGGCTTATACTAGCTCCACATAGATGGTAGGTTATGTGCATGACATCTGCCAGTGTAAGCCAGGTGGAGGAAAAAAATAAAAATAAAAAAAGAGAGAACAAAAATTTCTGTGCATTCGGATGGCACTGTAGCCTTGTGGTCAATGGAGTGGGCTCTGCGTGTACAGAGAAAAAGGTATCTGCTTCTACATTTTTTTTTAAATGCTGTATGTATTTGGGAAATTACTTATGTGTCTCTGTTTCATCTTCTTTGAGTTAATACTCTTACGTACTTCATCAAGTTGCAATTTGTGAATTAATGCATTTGAAGGGTTAGAAACATACTTTAAAAATAGGCTTTACTATTACCTACTACATATTGTGAGTCTAGAGATTTGTAAAAAAAATTACTTTTCATTTGATTTTCATATACATCACTCACGGACCATTATTATTCCCACAGTATGGATGAAAAATAATGTAAAGTGGGATTAGACACTTGACCAAGATGCTATCATGACACAATGGCAGAAATCAGAAAGAGGATTCGAAATCAGAGCCACTTCCCTTAAAAGCCCATTGTACCATTAAGACTCCATAATGAGGCAATTATCATCTCTTCTTAGAAATGATACATTGGCTTTTGGTTTAATTACCTTTTACAATAAAATTAACTTTTCATTAAAAAATGTTCATTCACTCTCAACTTTGCTTAATTTTCCAGTGATAAATTTAATTTTTTTCTACAAATGTGTAAGATATCTTAAAGTGAAAAACAACTTCTAAGTCTTTTGTTCTGCTTCTTTTTTTTCTGTTTATTCATATATTTATTTAGTAAGCATTTATTTTGTGTTACTATGTTATACAATGTTGGGGGTAAAATGAAGATCAAAAAAATGTTAATATTGACTGTCACTTATTAAGATATTATCTAGGGCAGGGGATATAGCTCAGTTGGTAGAGTGCTTGCCTCACATGCATAAGGCCCTGTGTTCAATTCCCAGCACCACACACACACACACACACAAAGATATTATTTAAGTGAGAAAATGAGAAAATGAATGACAAAATATTTAGCAACATGTAATTACCTACTACCCAGAGTAACCCAGGGGGAAAAGAAAATCTATGTAACCTGGGATGACTTTAGATAGCTCATTGAAACAGATTGGTTAGAAGAAAGTAATGGGGAGAATTTGCCTACAACATAGAGAGCATTCCAGACAACTATACAATGTAAGAGACATGTTTAGGTATACTCAACCATGTGTGTTTGGAGATCCCATTTGAACAAAAACTGTATTGAGATTTGTAAGCTGGAATTGGAGAGACCATTTAAAAATCATATGAAAACAATGGCCTATGTTTTCAGTGAGTGGAAAAATTCTTTGACCAGCCAAATTCATTTATGTGTGAAATAAAGAGATTGACATCAGACATGCAAGGGCTTAGGAAGGATAATATCCAATACTTTTCTGGTAGAGAAGACATGGTACAATTTGGTATTATTGGAAAATAATACCAAATTTTAAGAGAGTGGAAAATAATGGTATGAAAAGTTTGTGATGCACTACAAAACAAATAAACATGGAGTTAAGTCTAAAGATTTTAGAGATTATACAATAATTACATATTTGTCGTATATATAATGAATGGAATAATTAATAATAAGGTGCATATATTAAGAATACTTTGAAAAGTAAATAGGTAAGAAAATAAAAGAAGAGTTATTTTTCAAAATATATTACTTAGATTCATTTTCATTACTGACAATGATGATTAGGAAAACATTGGCTTAAATAATTTTAAGTATCAAGAGATCAGTGACATAGCTGTAGCAAAGCTGTACTGGAATCTGGATGATGTGTCTGTGGAACTTCATTGAGTTTCTTTTATGTTTTAATATTGTCATATTAAAATAAAACAAAAATGTTCACACACACAAATTCAGAGCTTTTTATAGGAAGTACAAAATTGGATTAGTGATGAGACTAAGACAGAAATTTTTATTAGCTAACTGAAAGACATATACTAATACATATTCTTGCTGTGATTTAAAATGCATTTTAGAAGCTAGAAATAACTATAACTTTCATAAGAACAAAAACACAAAGTATCCAAATTGCCAAAGAAAACATTATTTACATAGCAAAAAAGATAAGAAAAAGAACACAAAGGAAAACAAACAAACAAAAAAAAGCAAAGAAAGTGACAGAATTAAGATGAAACATATTTATCAGATTTAAAAACAATTGAATAGGTGAAATTTCTCTATTGAAATTTGATAAGACCTCAAATCCTGGCACTTACTCTTTAATAATACATTCATAATAAAATGATGGAGAAACTTTAAACATAAAGAAGTTGGACAGTGAGTACAACCAAAAGAATGAACAGGCAGACTTTATTAAAATCATTCAAGAAATTATGAATTAACAATACAGAGTGTAACATGCAAATAATAAAATACATAATAAATATAGACAGGATATTCACAAAAGATATTGTAAATAATGTTCATTCCTACTAAATCAATTATTTTTCTGAAGTTCTTGGTAGAATGCCAACTTGAACTATTACAGAAAACAATCTTGAAGAAACAATTTTCAAATTTTTAATTGTGTGTGTGTGTGTGTGTGTGTGTGTGCACGCATAGCCTTTGACTCAAGAATTCCTTTGCTAGGAATTTTCCTAAGGAAATAATCATGAATCAGTACAATGCTTTGGATGAAGAGATAAACAGATGTTCACTTAAGCTGATTGTTTATAATAATAAATTGGAAATATCTAAAAAAAACTTCTTAAGTCAAGCATAATATGTCCTTAGAATGAATATGATGAAATATTATGCAATCCCTAGAAATTATAATTTAGAGGAATATTTAATGTAAGCAAAAATATAATACATAATTTTAATGTTTAAAAAACATTAAAATTATGTATTATGTAATGCAGAAAACAGAAGATCAAAAGTTGTATATTTATTTATCAATGATGTTATGACAGTATTTCAAAATTCTAATGGACATGGTTTTCACTCCCTTTGCACATCAGATCACTTCACTTGTTTCCTAAAATCCATCTTGTAGTGCTGAAGGAATCTTGAGTACCAGCTATGCAGAGCATCGGATGATCATATACTGCATATAACACAAAGTTCACACCACCTTGCTCCAGTGAGAGTTGTAGCACTTGCACAATCCCATCTCCATTTCCTTCTTTCCTTTTACCAAAAAGGAGATAAATGGAGATAAATGGATTGAAATTATTTGTATTAATCCTAAAATCATTAAGAAATCCTTGACTTTAAATGAGATTGTAAGGAATATGTGTGTGAGTGTTCGCATGTGCGTGTGTATGTGTGTGTATGTGAGTATGCTAATATATATTCATATATATGTATATATACATATATGTCTTCAGGAAAATAAATTGAGGTAGAGTTTATAAAGTTGCATTTCTTATGTTCATATATATATATATTTTTTTTTTTTAATTTTTAAAGTTGTTCAAGTTAGTTATACATGAAAGTAGAATGCATTTTGACACATTGTACAAAAATGGAGTATAACTTCTAATTCATCTACTTGTACATGATGTAGACTTACACAGGTCATGAAATCATATATGCACATAATGTAATAATGTCTGATTCATCCCTACCCCCATTCCCCCTTCCGTCCCTTCACTCTCCTCTGTATGTCCTTATATTTTTAATGCAGATTTATAATTGCTACATTGAAATGTTCTTAATGGCAGTTATTTTGAATAATAGCCATATATTCCAAAACTTAGAAGAGTGGTGTTATTTTACATTTTTGGAAACTCTTTGATGTCTTAATCAAAGACAGTTGGATCCTTACATTATATTCTGCAATCCATCTGCAGAGAGCATGTTTTTTTCTAGTTGAGGTATATGAAGAAAATTTCATTTTACACAGATACATAATTGAAAAATTGAAAAGGGAGCAGAAGTTTCAGATAATTGCAGATATTCTTTGATATTATGCCAAAACCTGACAAGCAGTAGTTTCTTTCAAGTTAATTGGAATTTGGAACCTGAAGATGAAGTTTCTTACCATTATAGCAAAATTCACTGGTTCATCTTACAATTTAAATGGCTCTTTTGCACATATGTGATTTGGTAACTTCATACATTGGGCCACTTGGAAAACGGGATCTCTGGTTTATGTTGTCTTTCCAAAGGTTGGCATACTTCATTATACATTATCAAAAAGTCAAATTCATTAATGTCATCACCAATCTCATGAGAGAAGTGTTTAAAGTATCAGGAAACTACTAAACTCATAGTGGTAGATAAAAAGTTTCCAAAATTCTCATTTACCTTTGATAGCTAAATTTTATCACAATTATTGTCAGCTGTGTCTCTGGAGTGCCAGGCTCATTTTATTCATTTTTGAGGAAATGTCTGCCCAATACCCAAGTCTAATGAATGATAGTCTATCTGTCAATAGAGATTTTAAGTAAAAGAATGTTTTAGGTATCATTTGAGGTTATTCTAGAAGACATAATAGGTTTATACTCAGCCTTGAAAAAAGAAAAAAGAGCATTTCTTAGAAAAGACACAAAAGTCTTAAATGAGTAGCATCTGTAGACCCTCTTATTGTGCTATTTTATGTGGAACATAAGATAAATAAAAGCAAAACTGAGAGGAGCAAAACATAGAGGAGATTTTGGACCTATTGTAGAATCTTTGAATTTATGTTAAAAATCTGCTCTACTTATTTAATCACAAATAATCTATTGAAATTTATTTAAATCTCAATGACAAGTCATAAAATGATAGTATTGTTTTACATATTAAGCAAGATACATAACTAGATCTTTCTTGAGTATTACAATAGTTATTTCTTGAAGAAAGCTTTCAGAGAGATTTTAAATAATGTATTATAATATTAAACCTAATCTACAATCTAAAATTCTTTATTTTTCCCCCTTTTGCCTAAATCATTGGATTCTCTTTATATAAGTAAAACCACTACGATTTTTACCCAATGTCTGAAAAGGCACTTCTTGGAAACAGCTTCTTAGATTCAATTTTTTTTTTCAGTTAATTAAATAGGCCACTATGTTTGAGGCTTTCCAGCTTATAGCTAGTCCTAGAAATCTCTGCCTACATTTTCACTTAGATTTAAAGGAGCTGTCCTAGTGATTGTTCAACATTAATGTTTATCTCTGGTATTGCCTTTAAAAAATGAATTAAAGATTAAACACACACACGTATATATCTCAAAGTGTGCAAAAAAAAAATTCTTTGCTGTTTAAAGCATTTCTAACTAAATCTAAACTTCACCAATATCTAAATGCTTTCTTTTTGTGATTGTTGGATCAGATAGAAGTTTTATCCAAACTATTTATCGTAATCAGCAGTTGGAGGAGAAGAATGTTAAATAAACGATCTTATTGTGATTTGTTCTCTGGATGTTTACCAGGCTGTTGACAAAACCCAGAGAATGTTTAATGACTTGGTGGGGGAACTTGAAACAGAAGTGGGAACTGCTCTTAGGGAGACTCATTTGCTTTTTTTTTTTTTTTTTTTTTTTTTTTTTTTGCAGTACAACAAAAGGGAAATGATGACAGGCCACCTCTTGGTACCCAGTTTGAATTAGAAAATTCATCATGCTCCTTGTCGAGATTTCAATTCTCTCACATTGAATTGAATAAACATTTTCAATGAAAGCCAGAAAGACACAGATACAATTCAGATGTCTTTTCTAAAAAAAAATGATTTTACACAGGGGACCAAAGGGGAAGGGCTCCCAAAGTCTCACACATGGACTTATGCAAGGTTGCTTACAATATGCCAAGAAATAAGGCATGTAGACTGAGCACTGCATTTTGTCTCAAACCCTATGGGCAAAAACTTAAGAGACTTATCTTTTAGGAATGTTGTGATAAACATACAGTTATGATATTAACCAAGGAAACAGTTTGGATGCACATTCATTAAAGGACTTACTGGAGTCATTCAATTTTAAATCCTTATTAATCTTTTTATATCTTGGGTAATACCAATTCCCTAAAGCATGCTATTTAAAGCTTAGAGAAAATGCATCCTCAAGGACTTGTTGCCAAAAATGATGCTGTTTTCAACATCTGGGAATAAAAATCACCACCAAATATAGATCATTGGGTCAGCTTTCTTTGGGAAATGGTGAAATTCAAAAACGTGAGTTCCGACATTTGCATGAGCTTGCTGACTGCAGAGTAACTAATTTAGGGTCTATTCTTGAATCTGTATTCTAAGTGAGAAAGTACAGATGTAATTGGTCTATGGTTTTCCTAACTGTTAGCACAAGTCTGGAAACATCAGCAAACCCATCATTTACCTAACCGTCATCTTGATTTATTTCACTTTTCTCCTGTTGTCAAAATCCAACCAGAGTTAATTTATGTGTAATTTCCTATCAAAATAATCTCATCCCATTGCTACATAGAATTTGAAATTTGTACTGAGTTGCTATTTTCTCTTTAGGACATTTAAAAGTGAGACTGAATTTCTCTGGATTACTATGTGACCCATCATTTTGATACAGGTGGTATTCTAAATGCCATTAGTCAAATAGTATTTAATAATAATAGCTTCAAACCTCCTATTTTTAAATTAGTTGTCTTTTAATAATCTTCTGATATAGAATTTGCTCCATTACTAAATGTTTTCTCTTTCAAATTTCTCCAAAGAATTGTCGACCATCAGTACTTACCATTATTAATTTCTAAGCTACTGTAGTACTTTCTCAACCCAACAACTCAAGAGAAATTGTTCTCATTAACAATAAAGACTTCCTTATTGCCCAAATCAATGACAATCTGCTTACTGACCAGATTTTATTATTCACTCCTTTTTGAAATGACATTTCTTGAAATGACTCTTGGACCTTGTTTCTCACTGGCTTTTGGTTATCTGTCTAATTGTGAATGCTGACCTCCTCCATCAACCCTTATGTTTTGATGTTCCCAAGTTTTTGTCAAGTGTTCACATATTTTCACATTTTCTATCCTCTCTCTGCTCAATAATTTTCATTCTCCTCTCTCTCTCTCTCTCTCTCTCTCTCTCTCTCTTTTTCTCTCTCTCTCTCTCTCTCTCTCTCTCTCTCTCTCTCTCTCTCTCTCTCTCTCACACACACACACACACACACACACACATATTCTGGAAGCCAGAATTCAGAATTCCCATGTTAAGCAACGCTCTTTTTATTCAGCTGTATTCTGCATGCATGCATTTGGCTTTCCCATAAATAACTTAAATTGAATATGTGCAAAGTTGAACTTTCCCACTGACTTCCTTCTTCTCAGTGTTCACTAACTATTGGTTACTCCTTGGTTTTAGAAACCCAAGAGTCCCTAGAACTTGTCCATTTCATCTCCCTAATCCTACTTCCAATTATCCCCATACTCTTGACAGTTTAGATCTGAAGTACTTGTTTATTCTGACCTCCACACCTCCATCCCAACCACAGCTTTCCTAAATGTGTATTTCATTATCTTTTTATCGTGTGACTGTAACATCCTCCTAAAGGGTTGTCTGCCTTCAATATTGTGTGCGTACATTTTTTAAAAAATTCACCTTATATTGTAGTTGACAATATCTTAAACAAAAAGTCTGATCATATTTTATCCTGCCTAATACCCATTAACATCTTTATGAAGCTTATGGTGAAATAAAATACAAACTTCTAAAAACAGAGCATATTTAAATAGACTATGTTGTACTTAGGAACATTGGGTTTATTTTGATTTAATAGTAAACCCTAAATGACAATAGAACAACTTATAGAAGAGAAAATTACATTTCTATTTCTCATTAAAAAAATAGTTAGAGATAGGCAGACTTAGAATGATAACAGAAGTTTCACAATGTCATTGAGGACTCTATCTCCTTTTTTCTTGCTTGTCTACACTGAGCACACAATTTTCTTAAAGTTACTTTTGGTAGAAGAGGGTTGCAGGAGCTCCAGCTATGCTACCTGTGGAACAGGTAGCTGGAAGAGAAAATAAAGGGTGAGAGTGGAGAGAGAAGAGAATCTCAGTTTTTGAGAATTTTTCCTCAGACTGACACACATAATATTTGGGGGAAAATGAAGATTTTTAGACAACAGGTTTTAAACAGTGAGTTTTTAAATTTACTATATTATCTTACTTACATGCTAATACCTTGTTATATTTATATTGGAATATAAAATATATTATTTGTATTCTAGTCAGATCTTTCAATGGTAATCTTTCCTTAGTTATTAATTACATTGCTTCCTTCAGAGAATTATTGTGAAGATTAACTTGCATTATGAGAGAACAGTACATGGCAGAGAAAATAGTAAGTCAACCTTCTTTCTATCATTATTAATGACACTAGTTGATGAGAAAAGCATCAGAAGATTGTCACATGGAGTTATGGTAAGCATGATTTACCCTGGGATATTCAGAAGTTCTAATCATTTTGTAGATATCTGACTCTCTGTTGATGTTTTCTCTATGCCAGCCAGGTCCTAAGGCCTCTTCAGGTATGATCATGAAAAGAGACCAGAAGAGTGGAATGGAAGTAAATATACACATATTGGGAAATAAGTGAATAAGTAGTTAAGTATACAGTCCAAGAATAAAGAACTACAGGGTCATGCAATGAAGAGAGGGAGAGCAAGAGTAAAGGCAAATCAAAGTAAGACCAGTTCAACTCCCTGTGCAAAGTGTACACCTTCAGTCAGAGCTGAGACCTTTCTGATGCAATCCTGTAGAATTTGTGTATGTTCACAATCATCTGCTGACATTTGCATTCATAAAATATAAAATTTATCCCTTCTGATACAAAGGGGCTTAAATTTCTAATGAATTAAATATTTACTAATGACACTTCCTGAATTCCATTGTTTAATAAACTACTCAGTGACGATTTTGATCAAATAGGGCTTCTATTGTAAATATATTGTGAAGAATATCATGAGTATAAACAATGGGGAGAGCAATAAATTACATATAAAATGAATCATACAATGCCTGGTATATTTTAAAATCTTAATATGTACTTTTATATTATGTCGAATTTTGGGGACATTACTCTTGACCAATTCACTTTCTAAGAGAATTGTGTTTTACATAATGTTCTTATAATAGGATGTTGAAGGAAACTATTTTAGTTGCCCTAGTTTTATTATTATTATTATTATTATTATTATTATTATTCAAATCAAAACCTGGGGACAAACTTCTGTTGTTTACATATTCTGAAAAGAGTTAAATGTCTTAGAGGATATACAATGTAATATTTAGCAATTAAGATAATTTACTATTTTCAACTTTCAGATGATTGATAGATAATAAGGTAACATATAAATAATTAGTCTAGGTAGAGGTTTTTTCTTTCATATATTTATTTTTTAAGTGTGTGATATCACATCTAAATAAATATTACAATAATAAAAATTGGGGGGCATACCCTTTATAATCTTCTTAGGAAGATACTAAATTATTGCTCCCTCAAATATTCTTTTATTGCCACCTCCCTTTTCAGCCTCTATACACCGAGAGGAAGAGGAATGAATGACTGAAGTCATTTATTGATTCAGTGGGAAATTTTTCAAAATTCCATAGAGTTTGGGAAGTGAATACAATGTTCTCTACCTCCGATCTTGCAAAGTGTTTTGTTAAGAGCAACTTGGAAAGATTGATATCTATCTTCCAATTAGGTATCTCTTTTTGCAGAGTATTAGCCAAATCTGCCTTTTCAGTGGAGGAGGCGGGAACAGGAGAGTGTCAAGTGGGAGGGAGAGCAAGTGAGGCTGCAGGCCTGCATGAATTTTCCAAGTCAAATGGATGCTATGGAAGACAATCAGTCCTGCGTGATCTTGCCAGGACCACCCTTCCTCAGATTCTGATTGCCTCATGGGATTTACAGATAAATTCTTTCCAAACTCTGCTGGAAGTCTTCCTGCACTTTCCCTGACCTGGAACATCCACTTCTAATTTTTGTCTTTCCATGCTTGGCTCAGCTCCTGCTCTGGTAGTGCAGACTCTCACCCAGTAACCAGCCTTCTTGGGTGTGTTTCTTGTGGTGAGAGTCAGGGGCAACAGCCATTCTTATCTGGAGATGGTGTTCGAAAGCTTTCCTATCTAGACAGGGTGTCTGAACTAAAATTGTTTATATCCTCTTTGTCTCCCAATAGAAGCCATTTCCAGAGTAATCCAAAAAGCTCACTGAACATCAACTAACACTCTTTAAAAAAAATAGCAGACACGATCTGGCTGTGATCTAATGTGACAAATAAACCACTTTACATTACTATTTGGGGAAGGAAGTCCATAATTTATGGAATTAAGATTACAGGGTTCTGGGGTTTTTATAGCTATATTCTAATTTTATTGCTGTGCCATAAGATAAAAATATTTATTTCACTATTAATATTCCTTTCATACTGGAAACTCTTTTTGGATCTACTAGTTGTAATATCCAGAGCTCTGAGCTTGCATTAAAGGCACCGTGGAATCTACGGCAGTCCCTCTTGCCTAATATTTCTCTATTCCTCAATGAGTTATTTACCTCAGCCTGTGATTTCCTTCTTCATACTGTCTCTGGTATTTGTCTTCTCCTTTATATTCCCACAGCTCACACTCTAGACTATTCCCTTATAACCTGACATCTGGATTATTACAACTGCCTACTTAGGTAGTCTTGTCAAAGCTGCTTTCAAACTATATTGCAGGCTGCTACCAGATAATTCTTCCTAAAACATGAATTTTACCCTGTCTCCTGTTCAAAACCCATCAACGACTCCTAATTCTTAAGAATAGAATCATTGTTTTAAGATTTTCCATGCCTGACTCCACAGCAACTTGCCAAATTTCTGTACTTTCCAAATAAACTCCCTCTCTAACTGTTTTTATTTTCCCTGTCTCCTACAATGTTCTTTACACATTCCTAACTTCTTTGTACTATCCCCAAGCTTATCCTGCTTTTTGTATTTACCTACAGAAATCCTCCCCAGTCTTTAAGGCCAAAATTTTTTGCCTATCTCTCTTTATGTAGACTGCCAGAGAATACACCAAATAACTTTCATGTATGAACATTTTCAAATTATTCCATTTGTTTGTTTGTTTCTGGTGATTTGGAAGTTAGTATTAGGAAAGAACACGGCTTTACAAGTAACAGGTTTCAGCTCTGGGTCCACCATTACCTACTCATGAAATTGAGCATGCTGCATCTACTTTCTGAGCTTAATTTGATTCATCTACAAGAACAGTCTTAACATTTATAGACAGCGTAAGTGTATTTCTAAACCAAGTGTAGTCTTATAGCAAGAGCTCACACCTTGGATTTTACATTGCATAAGGCCTAAAGCTGTTTGTAGAAAGTTCATATATCTGTTGGTGCCCATGTGCAGGCATACACACCTGCATGTGTGCATACACTCACACACACACACAGACACACACACACACATACACACATACTTCCAGTTCTGTGGTCTTACACCTGTGATCTATGATTTGAAGGGATACACAAAGGTATTCTAATACACAAACATGATAGCTTTAAAAACATGGAAAATTTCTGGGTATTCAACTTCCATCTATGTAATTTCCTGAATCAACTACTTAAGATTAAGTGCCTATAATCAAGGAATTAATTGTCTGTTTCCTGTTAAACAACAAAATGTTTGAATATTATTTTTATTCATAATTCATGGTGTCCAAACCTCAGTGAAGTGAAAAAAGAGACAATTCAAAATACTTCAAGTATTAGTGTTATTATATTAATAAATGTGTTATTTATAATTAGTGTTGTTATACTAATAAATTATACTAATTACTGATTAAACTGTTGTTTTTGCACATCAAATGATTTGAAAAACTCAGCTCTCAAGAATATAAAATTCACAAATGTCATCATTCAATAAAAAAATAAATAAATATAAAAAGGCTCAAGAACATGTTACCAAAAACAAGTAGTAGAAACAAAACCAAACAAAAAGACAGAAAAAGTGAAATAAGCAGATTCTTTTAAAAGGGTTGTTACAAATATATTCAAGTATTTAAAGGAAAAAATTAGCATATATGAAAATACATAAGGTCTGAAAAAGAACCAAAGAAAACTTTGAGAAATAAAAATCCAAGGTCGGAAAAGGAATTTTACTGTATGAGAGTAACAGCAGCTTAGACACCATTAGAGAAAAAAATTAGTAAACTTGAATGCACGCAATAAAAACTACAAAATGAAATTTAGACATGAAAAAAGGAAGAAAGATTGAAAAAGATAATAATAGAGACTACAGGTTTTGTAAGCAATAGCAAATAATATTGCACAATCTCAGAACTTAGAATGATTAGATGTGTTAGAAGATGTTAATAGCTGAATATTTTCCACATTTAATGAAAATTATGACTTCATTGATCCATGAAGATTGACAACCCACAACAGGATAAACAAAGAAAATTACTTTGTGTTAGTTTTCTATTGTTACTTGAACAAATTAAAAAATCTTATTGGCTTAAAGCACAGAAATGAATTATGGTAAAACCATGTATCAAAAGTTGCACATAGTTCTGTTGGGCCAAAATTAAGAAGGCAGCAAGGCTGCTGTATTTCTTTTCGTAAGTTCCAAGGAAAAGTCTGTTTCTTTTACTTTGCCAGATTTTATTTCCACCCATACTCCTTAACTCAGGGCCCACTTTCTTGGTCTTAAAGCCAGCAGCATTGTGTCTCACTGTGCAAGCCATTCTCAACTATACATCTTTTGAATTTCTGAATCTCTCCTCCACTGTTAAAAGCCCTTGTGAATATGTCCATTGTGAAATCAGTGACAGTGATTGGGAGACCAGTGTCTGAGATGGGGTCCCTGATAACTTCATGGCTATGGCATGCTTGGTGCCTGGGAATGTTTCTGTGCAAAGGTGTAGGATGCCCAGTTGCTATGGTAATTCCCTTCAAGGGGAGGCTCTCTGCTAGAGTCTTATCAGCCTCAACTTTGCTCTCAGACACACAATTCCTGGGAATAAAGGAATTCTCTTGCTAAGACAACCACAATGTTTCACCAGCTCTGCTGCTCCTGAAACTGCCAAAATAATAGTAACTTCAAACAATGGACTTTCTTGAGAGTCACACAATGCTCCTAACAATGTACATTGCAACTGTAGAATGTAACTGACAAATAAGCTGCATAATGTTGCTAATTCTATAACTTTCATGAATACAAAAAATAAGGCTTGCATAGCTTTAATCTGATTAATGAGACATATATAATAAAGATTGCTGGTGTAGTTCTTTAGACCTTCTTCTCCATCAGAGAGCAGTGTTCCACTTAGTCTTCAAGATCTGAGTATGTGAGTCTTTATTCTTCCAATCTCCTATTGTCCCTTGCTGAAATTTGCTAGTTTAGCCATGCTGATTGCAGCAATCCATGACACCATTTTAAGGCAACTTTAATTATATATGTAGACTTAATACTCCTTTGCCAAGTAAGGTAATCACAGATTCTGGATGCTTTTTCTGCTTTGGGTTGCTATTGTTTTGCTTACCACATATACCAAGGTACTCCATAATTAAATTACTGAAAACTAATGATACTAGGGAAAATCTTAAAAGCAGAGAGGAAAAAGTTCATATTACATACAAAGAAAATAAGTGTGATAACAGATTGCTTAAGAAACTTTTCAAAAGAAGAATAATGAACACACAATAAAAACATCTTTCAAAAATGAAGACAAAATAAAAATAGAATAAAAAAGGTGATAATTTGTTTTAAGATGTTACACAGCAAGAAATGTTGAAGAATGTTTTCTTGGTAGAGGAAAAAGAACAGCTGGAAGCTTGGAACCCCAAAGGGGTAAGATCATTGGACATAGTAAACACATGTGTAGACATAAAATATGATTTTTTCTTATCATTAAATCCAAAATGATGCACTTTTTAAAATAAAATTAATAACTGCATATTGCACTGGTTACAATAAATGTTGAAAATATGTGAGGAAATAATTGAATAAAGAATGAAGGAAGAGATCAAACTATTGTAGAAAGGTTACATCTATATTAATTGATTTATGACCTAATGGTATTTTATGATATGCTAAATTTGCATAGTTGAAACTCTAGGATAAGCTAAAACATTTAAAGAATCATAGTGTATATAATAAAGTAATAGTGGAAATAAAATAGCATATGGAGTACCCACATGATTCAAAATAATTCAGGAAATGAGAAAGATGGAATATAAAGTGAATAGGTCATCTGGAAAACTGCTAAAATGGCACACTCTAGTCAAATGTATATATAATTGCACAAAATACGAATGAATTCAATTATCTAGAAAACAGATGTCAGATTGCATACAAAAAGCAAACTGTATGCTTTCTACAGGAAACTGATCTAGAATTTGTGCAGGATAATTTAAAAATATAAGGGTAGAATGAGATATACCATTCACACCATTAATGCAAAGTAGAAATGGTTATATTAATATTAGGAAAATTAGAATTTTATCAAATGTTCTTATCATAATAAGGAGTAAATTTATAAATAGGTAAACTCAAGTAAATGTAACATTACAAAATACAATTATTAAAAATATAAATTATAAGTAATATTCTTTTAATATTTATAATAATATGAATAATATTAGTTATTTTAACATTGACAATTACTTTAATTCAGTATTAAACAAACTAAAAAAGAATAGCACATAATCACCTCAATAGATGATATAAGTTGGCATTTGTTGACAAAATTTTATAATGTTACCCTCATTCCTTCCACATTTATTATTTGGAAATATTCTATAAGGAAGAGGTGTCTTTTCTTGCCCAGATAATTGTCTTTTAAATTATTTACTTATAATAATATGGAGAAATAATATAATTTTATGAGTTAAAATTCAACATTGTTATTATTATTTTCTTATTTTTTATTCTTGGACTTGGAGCATTCTTTCAGGATTGTTCCTGTGATCTTCTGATTTTTTTTTTTTTTTCAAATGAGTCCTTACATTTTGGTGACATAGGGGTTCACGCTCATCATTTTTTTTTTTTTTTTTTGCTACCACTGATTGAACTCAGGGGCACTTGGCCCCTGAACCACATCCTCAGGCCTATTTTATATTTTATTTAGAGACAGGGTCTCTCTGAGTTCATGTTCATCTTTTAATTTGCCTGTTCTAGCTGTGAAATCCATAATTTCTTCCAGAAATCTATTCTATTAAATAAGAAATAAATATAGCATATGTATCTGTATTTATTCTATATTAATAATAGCTATAAATTCATATATATATGCATATACATGAACTACACATTTATACTGATACTATTGATTTAAATTCAACACTATGAAATTTACTCTTTCTCCCATTCTTTATTTTTTTAGTAAACAGGGATTGAATACAGTGAGTTGCATCCCCCACCTTTTTACATCCCCAACCCTTTTTATTTTGAAACAGGGTATTCCTAAGTTGCTTAGGGCCTTGCTCAGTTACTAAGGCTGGCTTTGAACTTGTGATTCTCCTGCCTCAGGTTCCTGAGCCACTGGAAATACAGGCATGTGCCACTGTGCCTGGCTCCCTTATTCATATTTGTATGAGAAACATCTCCTTATTGCATTATTTGTTCAACCTTTTTTTATATTTATTTTTCAGTTGTAGTTGGTCACAATATCTTTAATTTATTTATATATTTTTGTGTGGTGCTTAGGATTGACCAAGGGCCTTGCCCATGCTAGGTGAGCACTCTACCACTGTTCAAATTTAATATATAAAGTAGTGATAGAATGGCTAACACATAGAAATCAATTAACTTACTTTTGAACATTATTTGTATATAGATTTTGGGTCTTTCACATACATTTAATGTGGGGTCCTGGAACAGAAAAAGAATTTTGGTAGAAAAACTGTGAAATGTGAATTTGGTCTATAATTTATGTAATATGTTTACTAATGTTATTTTTCTGATTTTCATATTTTACGCTGATCCTTTAAAATGTTAAGATTAGGTGAAGTTGAATGAGAGGCACAAGGAAACTAATGTTTTACACATTTTCTGAAAATCTAATATTTTTAAGTTATAAAAATTATATGCTAGAAATTGAAGGGAACTTCCTCAATCTGATAAAGAGCCTACATATAAGAAATTTACACCTAATATCATTCTTAGACTGTATTGTGTACAAGGAATGTATATCTGCTTTTATCACTGCTGCTTAACATTGTCCTGGAGGTCCTTGTAGTTCAATAAAGGAAGAAAAGAAATAAAGCTATGTTAGAAAATGTAGAACTGTATTCATAGGTGACATAATGCATAAGTAGAAAATCCTAAGGAGTATACAAAAATTAAAATAAAACAAGTTTCAAAAGGTCATCAAATAAGATATCAACATAAAAATCAACTGTTCTTCTATATACTAGTAAAAAACTAAATTTGAATCAGGATTAAAGTATGAAATATGTAGGGTTAAATTTAACCAAATTTTTGTAAGACCTGCTAATGAAACCAAAAATTACTTAGAAAAAAACTAACAAAGCACATTTATACCTTTACATTGAAAAAATATAAGTCATTGCTGAGAGAAAATAAAGAGTAAGTAAATAATTGGTGAAACAATCCTCATGGGTTGGAAGTCTCTTTAGATGTCAGTTTTCCAAAAGTCCATCTAAACATTGAGTGCAGTGATACTCAAAATTCTAACTAGTTGGGTTTGTTTTGTTTTGTTTTGTAGAAATTGGCTACTTGGTTTTAAAAGTTATGTAGAAATGCAAACAACAAGAATAGTCAAAATACTTTGAACAAGAATAAAGCTGGATAACTTTTCATTACTTGACTTCAAGAATTATCTATATGAGTGTAATAATTAAGAAAGCAGAGCATTAAGGCATTAGTATATAAATAAATATGTAATAAATACATATCAAGTAAGAAAAAAACAGTACCTCAAAATAAACACACACATACACACACACACACACACACACACACACATACACGAGTTAATACTGTTTAACAAATGTGTTAAGATAATTGAAAGCTTTTATTGTCAAAAAATAATACTTGTATAACTGGATATGTACTTGAAAAAGAATATGTGCCTTGATCCTCAACTTACACTATGCATGTAAAATTAATTTCAGATGAATAGATACAAACATAAAAGTTACAACAATAAAACTTCTAGAAAAATAAGATAGGAAAAAATCTTTCAGAAAATATTGGGTATAGATAAATATTTCTTAGAGCCCCAATTATATGTTTCACAAAAAACTATTAATAATTATACTTTATTAAGTTGAGAAGACAACATTAAAAAGTGAAAAAGACATAGACTGGAAAACAATCTTCATATTCCTTACAAAGGATTGGTTTCTAAAATTTTTAAAAATTCCTATAATTAAATTGAAAACACCATTTTAAAAAGCAAAATATTTGATAAACCTTTCATAAAAGAAGATGTATGAAGGATCGGTATGCACATTCAAGCTGGATGAGATCATGAATCATTCAGAAAATGCAAATCCAAATCACAATCTGATACCACTCATATACACTAGCCAAACTAATATTAAGATGCTGGCAGGAATTCTCCCCATGAAGGAAAAACTGCTGCAAGGATTAACTTCTAAATGTGCATAGAAAATTTGAGCAAATATGTGAAACAATTGTAATGAGATATTGAACAACAGGCAGAAGAAGACTGGCATCCCTGAGAGAAGGAAAACAACAAGGTGGGCCTATGCAATCTCCACTGTCCTCCTGGAAGCAATGTCAAGGCTGCAGAGTAAGAAGAATGAGCCCAAGAGGAGGCTGGTGGTCTTGCAGATTCACAAGCTAAAAAACAAAATTTAGAAAAAACAAGGTGCTGGAATTTTTGAATCAGAAGAAAGTACAGGAAACTACAGAGGAAGAATCTTTACTTTAAAAATGTACAAAGTGACTCTAAAATGTAAATGGAAATGCACATGACATAGAATATGCTCATAACTTTGAAATAGAAAAGTCAGTTAACACAGTATGCAAATTTAAGAATTTACTAAACCTACCATAATCAAGACATTGTGATAATGGTACTAAAGACATGCAAATAGAAATAATAGACTTTTAAAATTATGCTCATGCCATATGAGCAGTTTAATTTTGTCAAAAGTGTGAAGATAAGTATGGATGAAGGAAAGACTTCCAGAACAAATGATGGAACAACTGAATATCTACACAGAAAGAAAGAACCTGAATCCACTTCACATCTTAAGATTAGACAACTAAGTTTTGAAACTGAATCTATACAGTTTCTAGAAGCAGATATAGTAGAAAATTATTATAATCTTGGCATAAGCAAAGACTTCTTAGGATATACAAATCTAAATCATCCAATATCACAAAATAAACTTTATCAAGTTAAGATCTTTTACTTTTATAAAAGAAATTATTAAAAAATAAAAAGCCAAGACTCAAACTATGAAAATATTTGCAAGGGTCTGGTGAATGTCTTGTACCTGGAAAATATGTGTGTGGGGTGTGTGTGTGTGTGTGTGTGTGTGTGTGTGTGTGTGTGTGTGTATATATATATATATATATATATATATATATATATATATATTACTCAACAATAAAAAATAATTAAAAGTGAGCTAAAGATTTGAACAGACCTTTCACCAAAGATATAAAAATGTCAAGTTATCAAAAGAAAAAATACTTGCCATCCTAAGTCATTAGGGGGTTACAAACTAAAATAACAATAAAACTCCGTTACACATCTGCAGGAATAGTATTGTATGTAAGGAATCTTTTCCTGATCCAATGTTATAAAGATTTTTCCCCTATGTTTATCCTCTCAAAATTTCATAGTGTTAAGTTTACATTGAGGGCTATGTTCTACATGGAATTAAATTTATGTACATGGTGTGAGGTGTGAATTTAATTTTATATTTTACATGATAGAAAATTCCCCCAGTACAATTTATTATTTCTTTTTACCACTGAATTGAATTTGCATCATTGTACAAATCAGTTATACATGTATGTCTATTGCTGAACTTATATTTCTTTGATCTATGTATTTATTTTGATACTAGTCTTTGATGTGGTCTTGCTTACTTTAGCTGTATAAGTTTAAAAGTCAACTATTTCATTCTTTTCAAATCTCATTTCAGCTATTGTAGGTCATTTTTATACACATTTTGAAATCAGTTTACTTTCCACAAAAATAGCTTACTGAGATTTTGATTGTAATGGAGTTGAAAGTAAAAATTAATTTGGGGAGAACTTATATATTAAAATTTTGAGTTCTCTAGGCCCCATACAAGGAAGGTCCATCATACATTAAGACTTGGTCCTAGAAATATTTTGTGGTTTCTATATGCAGGTATAGCATGTTTTGCCAGATTAATCCTTTGTACGGTATGTGTGGAACCTCATCAATCCAGACTTATAAATTTCATTGGAGGTCCACTCTACTGGTGCAGAGTGGACTCCATTGCAAGGAGCATGACTTCCTCCAGGCAAAGTGTTAAGAGTGTCATTCTTCCAGATCAAGCAGAAAAACCTTGATAAAGGGTTCCAATTGGTCTAACTTGTTTTATACACACATTTCTTATGGTCAGGATTGTTTTAGGCAGTAAAACAAAAGATAATTTATAATAATAGCTTAAACAATTGAAACTATTTTGAATATAACAAGACTAGAAATCCATGGCCAGAGAAGAGACACAGGAACCATCTTTCTGTATTATCATCCTTAGTGTTAACTTATTTCCTCATGCTTTTTGCTTCATGACTAATGAATGGATGCTGTATCTGCAGATATTACATTTGAATTTTAAGTTATAAAGAGAATGAATGAGCAAAAGGACAAACCAGCTGAGTCTAATTTTTCATACCAAGGGAGTAAAATTTTTCCCAGAAATCCTATTTGGCAAATTTAGGCTTACTTCTCATTAACTAGAAATTGGTCACATTGTCACTCTTCCCAGAGGAGCCTGGGAAATTCATTATTTTCAATCTGATATGGAGTTAGAAAGAAGAAAAATGGATTATGTTTAAATATGAGGTGAGCCTACCTATAGTGTCTCTCAGCAGTACTATGACTGAAGGAAGGGGAGTGTTATTATTTCAGACTAGGTATTTTAGTCAGCTTTCGCATTGCTATGACCAAAATACCTGACAAGAAAAATATAGAGGAGGGGAAGTTTACTTGGAGCTCAGGACTTCAGAGGTCTCTCTGAGCTCAAGATGAGGCTGCATACCATAGGGGAAGAGTGTGATGAAGGGAAGCTGCTCAGCTCATGATGTTGACAGAAAGGGCGGGGGGTGGAGGAGGACCATAAGGGAGATGCAGGCTTTCAGGACATGCCCCACCTGGCTACAGTTACAACACAGTCAGTTCAAACTAGGATGGACCGATTAGGTTACAACTCTCACAATCGAATCATTTCACCTCTGAAAATTCTTGCATTAAAAAGACCTATTGGGGGAAACCTCATATCCAAACCATAGCCCTAATTATGGGAATATTTCTGTGGTCAGAGGATATAGTGCAATCTATTTTCACAAAAGATTAAAAAAAGGTCAAAGTATGGCCATGTTGGCAGAAACAATAGTTAATAATGACAGAGTTATGGCAAGTCTCTGTAACTTCTCTCTTATGACAATAAGACTGGGTTTTCAGGAATATTTCCTTTTATTTAAATTGAATTAGAGATAGAATTTAGAATGACACATCTTATCCATGTCTACAGAAAATATGTATTTCTCCAGAAAAGATGTACTGTGTATGCAAATATGAGTAGCAAGGATACGGAATCAGGTCCTATGATAAATCCAAGTACATCTATTGGGTGGGTTTTTCAATCAGTAAGTCACCAAACTCTTGGGAACCTCAGTTTCTACATCTATGAAAGGTGGATAATTTATATCCAACATCTATAGTTTTAGAGGGGATTAAGTGAGATAATGTGTATGCAGCACTAAGTTTCTTCTTGCCACTTAAAAATGTCTATTTTCTTGTCTGTTGTGTCTCTCCTCTATTTTTGTGCTCTTCCCCCAAAAGACTCCTTAAATGCCAAGCTAAATCCAGATTTTAAGAAGTTTGCATAATATTTATTTAAAAAAATCCATGAAACACATATGTCTAGTCAAATGACCTTAACTTTCTCTAGCCAACCTATAGCATAGGGAAGCCCTTCTCAGTTTACTGTGTTCAATGCAAATACTTCCTTGTGATTCAGAGATTTATTTGCTCATAGCATGGGTCAACTCTATTATATATCTTCTCCCTGTCCTTTAGTCCACTCATACATACACCCTAATATTATACAACCTAATATTAACATGCACCTGTCTTTTCTAGCATTCTCAGCATTTCTTTATTTTTAATTGGTGCATTATAATTACACATAATAGTGGAATTCATTGTGAAATATTCATCAAGCACATAATATGATTTAATCAACCTCAATCCCTAATACCTTCCCTTTCATTTTTTATTCCCTCATCTCCTTGCTCTACTCTACTGGTCTCTCTTCTATAGTAAAATTTAAATTAGTGCATTATAATTATATATAAAAGTAGGTGTTGTATACTCATACAAATCACTCACTGGAATTCTACTTTTTCAACTGTCTAATTTTAAATTTTGATCTGTCTTTCTGAAGGAAAAGTCTTTTCTTCTGCTCAGTATTGTATCCTAAGTGCCTAGGCCAGAAATAATAGATGAAGAATATGCCAGAAGAAATCAAATAACTTTTCTGAATTTTTCTGGAAAATGCTCTACACTCCTCAGTTTCACTTATCAATACCTACTTTGATATTGAAGAGTTAGGAACAGAATTAGGTCTCTCTATCATTAGCAGCCTAAGGTCTTCCTTCCTTGGTTATTTCTTAATTTTGCATTCATTTTACGAGAGAAATATCCCATGTAGTTCCTTTTTTTTACTTTATTTTATTTTCATAAAAGACAGGACTAATTTGCAAAAAAACTGGGGGTTGGACTAAAAAGCCCTAAAAATGTATTTACACATAAGCCGATGGACAGTGTGCAGTTGAATGGACATTTGCTGTTCTACCACCACAGAAGAGTGGGAATGTGAGCTAATGAGTGCCTGTTGGGGCCTTGGACGTGGAGTTCAGCCTTGTAAGAACTGTGCTTAGAGGGTTTCTTCACTGTCTACCACCTCCTATTTGGAAACCCACTTGACTTTTTCCATTAGTGTTTTTCTTCTTTTTGAAGTGTTATAATTCAACCTCAGTGTGTGGTCTGGCTTCCTTCTCACTGCAGCAGAGCCTGGAAGAATTGAGCCAAACCATGGTGAGCCAATGATAAAAATTGCTCCTATTTTCCATTTAACAACAATTGTTTTTACTTTAACAACTGAGACTGGAAATTTGGGGGAGAACGGGTTGAGGAGGATTTGGAATATCTCAAAGTAAACAGTAAGTAAAAATAAGGGAATAAATCTATGATATATAAGAATATAAGAAGAAAAACTATTATCAGTATTCTAATTTTTTATTTATTTATTTTTATTTTTTAGAAATGGCTTCTGTGTGATTTGTGAGGAATAATCAAATTGGTATTCACTGCAACACTGCCATCACAAATTCATTTTCTCTGTTTTATACTTCATTTAAGATTCATATTTAGACTTGAATTTGTTTCTCCACAAGTCAGCTCACTCTTGAACCTGAACCAACTCCCTGACAACACATTTTGAATGAGTTAAGGGGGGAAATGTCCACTCACAGTCAAGACCTCACACTATATTCATTGCCTTTCTGGTTACCCATAATTGAATGATTACGGAAGAGAAACCTATTGTAGATTGTAGAGTGGGATGCTTCCCTTACTATGTCAAAATTTATGTTTGTAATATAACTTAGTAATAAATTCAGGAACAAACATGTGGCCACAAACTGAAATTCAACATGACACTCTAAAATGAATGTTTGAAACATTAGACAAATCATTTTCTTTTACTGCCTCAATTTTTAAAGTCTGCTAAATGGGATAATGATTGCTGTCTCCACCTATATTGAAGAATTAAGGAGTTATTGTCTATAATGTAATTCTAAAAGTCATCTGGATCCCAGATGTACTGCTTTTTATAATAAGACTAGACATAGATAAATAATGAATTTTATTCATTGTTTACTATATAGCTCAATATTCAGCTTAGGCTGAATTCAGAAGTTTGTCATACCATTTTGCAAAGATAATTTACTCACAACTCAAATTCGTCCTATTTTTATTAATTATATCTACAGATGCTGAACTTGTTTCTTTTTCTTCTATAGTTGACTCTGTCCCTCAGAATCTTCAGCATTGATTCTGAACCTATGTTTTGAATTAGAAGGTTATTTCAATCATTATAGTATGTGTTTAATCCATTTATTCATTTATTTGTCTCTACTTAATTAATTTATTGAGCATATTGTATGTGCAAGATTTAGAGATAGACCAAAAAAAAAACACAATTGAAGAACACAATTGAAGAACACAATTAGAACACAATTGAAGAACACAAATGAAGAACGCAATTAGAAGTTTGATAACCAAATTTTTCCAAATATTCAAGTAAGTTAATCACACAAATACACATAAAGAGGTATTTTGCATCAATAGACTATACATGCTAAATTATCCATATGAATGTAACTCATATTTCTTATCTTTAAACAACTCAAACTTCATAGAATGGATAAACCATCAAAGGTAAAGCAAATGTATGACAGCATGAAATTATACATGCAAAGTATTTAGAAAATGATTACATAAATGAGGGCCTTAACAGTAAGGTGACACTTCTTGGAACAAGAAGGTTTGGGTCCTCCAACTGCAAGCAGAGATCAAGGAGAGGAATGAAGCAAGGATATACAGTATTTAGTATGTAGGAATTACAGGATGGAATTTTCTGGACAAACAAAAATGGGGAGAGTCATATTGTTGGGAGTTGTAAGATAAATCTGCAAGATAGGTGAGTAGAAATTCAAAGCTAAACAGAATGTTCTGTATTTAATTTTAAGATACTATCAGAATTTACTCAGGAGAGTAATGGAAGCTCTAGGTAAGCAAGAGTGGAATCAAAATAATATGAAGAAAGTTTCAATAAAATGAAAGAAAGGTTGAAGTGAATTAGCTCATCTTTTATATTATAATCTGTACAAAAATAGGACCCTAAAAAGTCAACTTTTTTCAGATTTTTATGGCCTATAAGAATCCATGAAAAAAGGAGAAAGAGATATGAGTAGGTGGTCAAAATTGAAGACAGAATGAGCTCATATGGGTAGTTTGGAGTAGTGACAGTACAAAGACCAGAAAGGATGGCTTAAATACATGCATTATAGAATGTATAAAGATTATACATATTATTCATGAATGCATTTTTAGTTTTTAATTGAAATATAACTTGTGTATAGTATTTGAAATACATAGCCTATAAATTTTTGCTAAGAGAACATACTTATGTACCAACCAAATTTAAAAAATAGAATATATAGTAATTCTGGAACAACTAAAAACACGGAGACTAGTTCCTGATACTTGACTAGTAAAAATGCACACACATGGTATCCAATATGCTCATTCCTATCAACTAGCTTCATTTTTGCCAGTTTTGAACTTAAATGGACTTATAGAAGATAGATATACTTTTATGACTGGTTTCCTTGGCCCAACTATCAGTGATGTTTATTTTGCTTTTGCATATAACAAGAGAGTTTTCCTTTTGTATTCCTGTGCATCCATTTTCCCATCATATTCTCACATTTATATTTTGAGGTACAATAGTATTTTTTGTTGTTTTTAGTATATAACTAGGAGTGGAATTGTGATAGCGTGATAAGGCATTGTACACTAAACTTCATAAATATTGCCCAGTTTTACAAAATGGCTACATAAATTTATACACCCACCAATTGTGTATTGGCATTCTAGTACCCTACATGCTTACTAACATTTGATACTCCTTCTAATTTTAAATTGCATTTCCTGATTGCCAGTAATGTTGAGAACCTTCAGGCAAATTTATTGACATCTGGAAATCCTCTTTGTGAGAGTTTCCGTTCAAGTCTTTGAACATTAAATCAAATCAGTTGTCTTTTTTTTAATTGATTCACAGTAATTATTTTTATATTCTGAGTGCATGTTGTTTTGCCAAATATATTGTTTTCTCCTAAACATTGCATCTTGCTTTTCACTTTCTTAGTGGTATGTTCTTGATCAACAGAATTTCTTCAAATTTTGATACAGCCTAATTTATCAATCCTTTTTCTTATGGATTGTATTTTGTGATTATAATAAATTATTTTTAGAAAGATTTTAAGAAATTTTCTATCTAATGGATATGCTCATATTCTTTCATCTTCTAGGATCTTACAATTTTTTTACATTTAGGTTTATATCCTATCAAGACTGAATGAAATGAGAGGAATAAAAGATCAATTTTTAATGAAAATTTAATTAACTCAACATTGTTTACTGAAAAGACAACTTTTTTTATTCTGAACTTTTTATAAAACTTTACTGAAGTATAATTGACAATTTAATGTGTGTGTTATCTGTATGTGTGTGTGTGTGTGTGTGTGTGTGTGTGTGTTAGTGGGAGCTGAACCCAGAGCCTTGTACATAATAGGAAAGTGCTCTACTACTGAGCTGTAATCCCAACCTTTTCTAAAGTTCATTTTGAAACAATGTCTTGCTAAGTTGCCCAGGCCACTCTAAAACTTGTGATTCTTTTCCCCCAGCTTTCCATGTACCTAGCATTACAGGCATGTAGAACAATTAAAAACTACTTATATTAAGATGCATAATTTGATTTACATGTATTTGTACATTTTATACTTTCACTACAATCAAACTGGTTAAAAAATCCTTTACCTCATATGTTATCTTTTTTTAAAAAAAGTAATAATTTTTGTTATAAATCATGTGCGTATATATGAATGGGTCTGGTTCTGAACTCTATTTTTTATTATAATTATTCATTAAAATTAATTATCCAAATTAATGTTTCACTGTGACTTTTCCTTACATGCATATATAGGTCCTTAGAGAACTTGATTTTTTTATTATTATTATTTTTTACTATGTACTGGGTGACTTTCAGCCTATTAAAAATTGATTTATCTTTCAACTTTTATTTTCTAAATATTTGTAGTTATTATATAAATGTAGTTAATCCACATAGAACTTATAATCAGCAACATAGTTTATCTATACATTTTTGCCTTTTCTATTCTTTTTTCTTCATTCCAAACTATTTTATATTAATCAATAGTCCAACCACTGATTGTATCTTCCATAGTTTCTAAGAAAACATTAAACCTATCTTTTATAATTTCAATTTTTAACCTTACAATTTGACTTCTTTTTGATATTTTTCAAACTTTCACTCTATCATACATTTTAAACTCAGTTTATTTAAAATCAATCTATTTATCTGTCTGTCTATCCCAAATTTGGATCATATAGGCATCTGTGTCTGTTTTCTCTTAGTTTTTGGTTATTTGGTTGTTTATTGACATGTTTTATCAATTTTTAATGAATACTGGGAAGTGTGTAGAAAAAATTAGAGAGGATCTGGATGATATCTACTTCCAAAGAGGATTTAGTATGTTTATTTTTCCAATGCAAAACAAAGTACAGAGAAATCACTTTCATCCAGGCAAAACTAGCCAATTTTTAGTTTGTTTTCACTCCTTGTATGCAATGTTTGCAGCAGTCTCATTTAAAAATGAGTGTAGGTGTTTAAATGGGATCATTCTTATTTGGAGAAGCTAAACACTGCTTTTTGTCTCCTGAGCATAAGATTTTCAAAATCTCTGTGAAGGTATTTAATTTCTAAGCATATTTTCAAGATTCCTCAGAGTTTCAGAGTCAGTAAATGCTTAGAGTAGAAATTATGTGCTGAATGTCAGAGTCGTTTTAATGAAATCCCCTGATTTTGTCCCTCAAGTTTCTAGACTGCTACTTTGTAATCCATTTCTATGTTCAGAGCTGATTGTTGGATGGTAAAGTGAAAAACTACAGGCAAAGGAAAGTTTCCTTCCAATGTACTTCTATTTTCTTTGGGAACTTGGCTCCTGAATTTGGTGTTGCCTTAGTTAATCTCCAGTAACTTTAAACAGTTGCATTCTGTTCTTTTTTTAAAATTGATATTTCATGCTGGATCTCAGTGGGAGGTTTTGTGCTATTTGAGTTATTGTACCTGTTTAATGTAATTTTACAATCCCAATGAACAGTATATGAGAGACTTTATGACTCTATGCTACTTCTCTAATATCATCTATGATTTCTCTTAAACCCTGTTGAACTTCTCAAGGTCCCCAAATATTTCATGAATTTCCTCAAACTTGCACTTTTTGCATTCTATTATAAGTTTTCCAACTAGCAGTTCCTGAATATTTATTTGTATGCAATCAGTGGGCTAAAGGTGTGATATGAATCCCTTGGTTCACGGAGTACCTGATCAGAGAGCCAGGTGTAGACTAAGAATTCAGGAAAGTTGTCTCCAGCTGAGAATTATTTCTCCATTTCCTAATGTGTGCCACAAAAATATTATTATGTATGTCATAATATGAACAAATTTGGAAGCATGGCCAAGAATATTTCCCCTCTGCATACTTCCACATCCCCATATACAATCCATTTTTGTTCTGTGACAGATTTTGCTCATTATTTAAGACCTGTTCAAGTGAAATCTCTTTTCAATTCACTTTATTTATTTCTATAACAACATGATTTTGTAATTTTGTGGCTTTTTATATTGTACCAAATGTATGGGTTTTAACATTAGAAAAACTAAATTTGAATCCTACATGAGGTCCTGTGGTATTTGGTAAGTTTTGTCTGAGTGTCAGTTGTCACATCTATAAAATGAGGGAAATACTACCTACTTCATTACTTTAAAATACTTACCAAATGCATATTTTATGCTGACCACAGAACGGAGCACTGGTCTTAAAAAGAGAACATCTGTGAATGCACAGCAACAGCACAAGAGGAAACGTGGTAGTTGTTCAATTTTAAACTTTATTGTTATTATTTTAAAAATCAATGACTTAGATTAATAACAGTTGATAAAGGAATTAGATCAATTCACAGAAATCCAACTTTAGAGCCAGAGTAAATTTACAAATCATACCTTGCAATGTTAGGCCCTCCAAACTCTTATTGCTCTACAGGTGAATATAGTCTTCTTAGATATCCTTTACTCATTAGATTCATCAATTTAAGTTAAAAAAATCATACAAATTATATGCATCTCAAATTTTCTTCTTAACTCATGATTATCTATGTTATAATGGCTTGTTTATCCAATGCTATACATAGCCAAGGATCCAGGTCCTAAGGAGGCAGACCTAAGTTTGAATTCATCTTTACTATTTGCTAGCTGTTTATTGCCTATGTATGGCATGTTGGTTGTTTAGTTAACCAACTTAGGTTCAGGCTTCCAAAAATATACATACTGATAAAATAAGGAAATATACCTTGTAGGATATTTTTGAGGATAAAAGGGGATTTTACATGTAAAATTGCAACAGTGTGGCAAATAGGGCTCAATAACTGCTGGCTATTGTTATTGTTCTCAACTTTAGGCTGTTTTCCAAGAGTCTTAATATATTAGCCAAGGAACAAGTTAATCTATTTCCTTCTTCCACCCCCATTTTCCAGAGTCTTCAATCCCAGGTGAGCATATTGGAAGAGGTTTTGTTTCTTAAATGCATCTGGGCAGGTCAGTAATTCCACATAAATCAAGCACCCCCTTGAGGTTCCCCTGTCTTTAAAAGCCTGGGAATGTGGGTAGTCTTGGCTTCACTGTCTTTGTCCGGTGTGTAGGATGTCCTGGCAGTCCATCCACTTGAGCCTGAAATTTGGCCTTGGAGCTGGGTTCTGTTCACTTCCTCCTAACTAGGCTTTCAGGCCAGGAAAATGTTGTAATAAAGTTTCTCCTCTCCAGAAAACCCCCAGAGATTCCTCCTCTTGGACTTGAGGGTAGACATTCAAACACTGCCTTCGTTGGATGTTTTTTAGTTTAGTTGAGGATTGATTTTTTTTTTTCAAATTGTCTGCCTAACTGCATTAGTTCAGCCCTTCTACTCATCCCTGATTTGAACCCAAAGTCAGGGGTCTGCTTATATTCAAGCTTCTTCCAAAATCTCATATTCTTTTCCTTTGCAATCTTTTAACCTACATGTGTGGTGTGTGTGTGTGTGTGTGTGTGTGTGTGTGTGAGAGAGAGAGAGAGAGAGAGAGAGAGAGAGAGAGAGAGAGAGAGAGAAAGACATAGTCTCTATTTACTTGCTGACTTTTCTGTTTACATGTTTAATCTTTTATTTTATATATATATATATATATATATATATATATATATATACACACACACACACACAGACACACATTAGGGAATAATGAGATTTATTTGAAAATTACATAAGAGGCAGAGAAAAAAATAATTTGGACAAAAAAAATATACAGGAAATAATATGAAAAAGACCCATTTTTTAAATTTAGCTGGTAAAAGCATAAGCTTTTTTTTGAGGGGGCGGGGGGCTGATACCAGGGATTGAACCCAGGAGCACTCAACCACTGAGCCACAATCTAAACCCTATGTTGTATTTTTATTTAGAGACATGGTCTCACTGAGTTGCTTAGCACCTTGCTCTTGCTGAGGCTGGCTTTGAACTCCGGATCCTCCTGACTCAGCCTCCTGAGCTGGTGGGATTACAGCCATGCACCACCACTCCTGACCCAAGCATAAGCTTTTTAGGGAGGGAGAAAGTGCTTCCAAAGGATAATCTTAGTAAAAGAAGAGACTCATGTGCCCCAGATTCACAGTTTATTTATTTTAGGCTTTTATTTCTGAGTACAGTGTGAAAAACAGAAGAAAAATTATATCAGCCCAATTTATTTTTAAGAACTATAGGTCATAGAGTAGAAACTTATATACAAGGGGTTGGTGATATAGATCAGTTAGTAGAGTGCTTGTCTCTCATGCACAAGGCCCTGGGTTCAATCCTAAGCACCGCAAAAAAAAAAAAAAAAAAAAAAAAAGAGAGAGAGAGAGAGAGAAGAAGAAGAAAGAAAAAAAAAAGAAACATATACATACCGAGGGATGGATATAATGACACAAATGATTCACTGCCTTTTGAAGCATCATTGCTTATGAGCCCTTTATCCATCTGCCATGCAGAATTTGTTGTTCTTTGATTGAAAACATAAGGAAGGGTGGATCTATGAAAAGGATTACTACAGGAACCGGGAGGTAATCCTAGAAAATATACATATTTGTTGGGAGTGGTGGGATGGCGCATGCCTGTATTTGCAGAGACTCAGATGGCTAAAGCAAGATGATCATAGGTTTGAGGCCACTCTCAACAATGAATAAGACCCTGTCTCAAAAAATAAAATAAAACCCCAAAGATACACCTATTATTCTTAAGAACATCAGGAAAAGCATCAAAACTGATGACTGCAGAAAATAACTTTTCTCTTTAGCTAAGAGAGACATACTTTTATTTGAAGAAAGGGAAATTTAGTCTGTATAATCTAGAAATATTTTCCTTTTCCCTTTTATGAAGAAAATTTTAATATAGTATCTTAATCACTGTCATAGATGCTAATTCTAATAAATAATTCAGTGAGACTTTAGTTTCCTAAAGAGTGGTCCACACTTTCTGGGAGAGATTTGGAGAATCCTACATGGACATCGCATCACCGTACACGGTGAAGTTGGCAAGCTTTACTCTCACTTTCTCTTTTGTAATTTGGACAGCCTTTCTAATGACTACATCCTATAAGAGATCTACCCATCCTTATAGTACATGTGAAAAGAACTGGTGAGTTGAATGAGACTGACCCAGGTCCTAATCAGTGGAGGAACTAAATACATCTCCAGAAAGCTTTAGATATAATTTTTTCCTCCTAACCCTATTTTCCCCCTCCATCCTCTCTATCCCTGTATATAAAGAAAGAATTGATTTGTCAGTTGGGATGGTTACAGGACCCTTCTAAAATGTTCTTAGATGAGAAATATGTATATTTTTATAGCTTGATTTCCTGAATTTTCATTAATTATAATGACTAGAAAACAATCACCTGGTGAAATATGTAGTTATTGGCCTTTTAAAATTAACAGCCTTAAAATGCTTATGGAGCCTAGCAAGATGATTGGCTATTCTATATATTCTTCTTGCAGAACAGTTGCAACCCAATACTGGGAAGAATTCCAGAAGGATTTCAGCAAATAATAAGCAGATTATTTGGAAATATATAATGACATCTTCAGACCCAAGTACAGAGACACACTTTTTTGGAATGATTGTAATGAAAGGGAAATTCAAAACAGATAATATGTATTTTTGAACTTTTTTATGAAAGTACTTTAATATTTTGTTGGCAGTGAATGTGTTATTTATAATATTTTAACTAACAATGTTTATAATGCATTAAAGATATTACCATATTTTTTAAATATTTATTTTTTAGTTACAAGTGGACGCAATATCTTTTTTATTTTTCATTTTTATGTGGTGCTGAGGATTGAACCCAGCACCTCACACATGCTAGGTAAGCATTCTACCTCGGAGCCACAACCCCAGCCTTTATTACCATATTTTTATATTAACCATGCCTTTGACAGATAACATTTTTGTTTGCTTTGATGTGGTTAAAGAGAACCAACTATAGATTTTTGTTGTTGTTGTTGCTTAGATTCACATAATTGATATTTGTTTAATACCTGGAGTAAAAAAAAAAAAGTTGTTTTCTTTCTGAGCCTCATTTGGTATAAATATTTTGAACATTTTTGTTAGTCAGTTTTTCAACACTGTGACCAATATACCTGACAAGAACGAGTTAGAGGAGGAAACTTTTATTTGGGTTCATGGTTTCAGAAGTTCAGCTCATGGTCTGCCAGCCCCATTGCTCTGGATCTGTGATGAGTCATGGTTGAAAGACATGGTAGAGGAAAGCTGCTCAGCTCATAACAGGAGAAGGAGAAAGAGTGCAAGAAGCCAGAGACAAAATATAAAATTCCCAAGGCATGGCCCAAGTAACTTACTTCCTCTACCCATGACCTGCCTGCCTATAGTTTCTACTCAGTAATCCATTCAAATTATTAATCCATCAAGTGGATTAATCCACTGATTAGTTTGCATTTTTTTAAACTTATCATTTTTCTCATGCATTAACATCTGAGCTTTGTTGAGGTCCTCCTTAGATCCAAACCATAACAAACAAAGGCATAATTAGCCAAACCCATACACCTCAGCTTATTTACAAACAAAATATCTTCAGTGCTACATCAACAAACACACAATAACTCCATTGCAAATGATCACAGCAGTATTACATTAAAATATGATTCTATCATTTGGATTTCAACTACAAATCTAAAGGAATGGAAATTCTTACATTTGCTGCCAGTTTAATGCCAAAATATAGCAAGCAATGAATAAATGTTCCCTTATATATCATCGACTAATCATAATTTGTATATTTATAGTTGTTATTGTTGTCCATTATTTATCAATTTATATTCAGTGTTGAAATCATTGTTTAATAGATGACTCTGTAGCCTTTTGTGAGGCCTCAGGACAATTATCCTTACAATTTCATTAATAGGAGTTTTATACATATTGGATCTAAGATAAGAATTGATCCAAAAGCTAAGTATTACACCAAGCATTTGTTCCCAAGTAATGAGTAGAAGGTACTGATGAGATACAGCTGCTCCAGATTTTTAAGAGAATGACATATTCCTGGAGGGGTTACCTGATTTACCATGTATAAAATCATGAGAAGGTTTTCAGAAGTAAAGACTTCTGTGAGCCGAATGTATTCACACAATAAACTTGGTCTCATCATTCATGCCTACAAACCATGCAAGTGTGAAATAACTAGGATACTAAGAATTGTGCCTGGGAGTTATATCCTATGGCTGCAATGCTGTGTTGCACCCTGTCACATGTTATTTCTTATAATTAAACCACTTTGTTGCTGGACAAAGTCTATTGAGTTTCATGATTTGACTATCACTGTTTAAATCATCATTAACAGCACTGTGTATCTTTTCCATGGAAAAGTTTGGATTTACCTTTGTAAAGGAAACTTTTGATTTCTTAGGCTATTTTGTGGCCAAGATATCTCTTGGGAGCAGGAGAGCAAGATCTGATCCAGAGAGTTCTAGCTGCTCATTATACCATATTAGTAAAAGCTTCATTTTGGCAAGTACTGCAAAAACAGAGGGAGCCTAAGTAGAAAATGTGATGTTAAACCCTTTGTGGAAGGAGTCTCAAAGTGAGGATGACCTTAATAAAAGTCAAATGTTTTGCAAAATGTTAGCAAATGAAAATGTTCCAAAATTTATATAATATTATCAGAACTAAGCATAGACAAACTTGGGAACTAGATGAAGTCCTGTTGCAGATAGATCTGGTTTAACAAGCCAGGCCTTGACTGAAGAGAGTCTAATTGACCAGGGCAGCCAGAGGGCTTTCTAGGAAGGCTTTTTCCTTTAATGTCTTCCCTGAGTTGTCCTTCTTACCAAAGAGCCTGGGAACTTTAATCATAAAACCAAACTGTAAGATCAATTGTTTTCAAGTAACAAACGATGCTAATGCAAGTATTAGGGTGCAGTGGGTCTCATTATGTTTAGCAAAAACTAATTCTCCTTATTACAAGCCAAAATTAGTCTTGCCTATATTCAGAAATTAATAAGTATAAAATTTACAAGTATTTTCTATATTTTGAAATATATAAAATAAATGACCTGTTTCAATGGACAATATTTTATAATTTCTTCTGATTCAAAGAAACAGAAATAAAATTTTTCTTGAAAGCACAATTATAAGAACCAGGAATTCCTATATGTCATCTGAATTTTTTAAACTGCAGTGAGAATTTGATTCCTGTTTCTTTCTTTCAACTTATGCCCAATTAAATCAACAAATAATTACTGAGTGTCAAATATAAACTCAGAATCTGCTCATGGAAATATTAACATCAAAACTCACAGTTTCTAGTAGTGATATAAATTTTGATTAGAGATTTTTTATAAATTTTGGTTATTTAAATTAAATTTTGATTATTTAAGTTAAAAACATAAAATAGTATTAAATTGTCTGCAACACTGGGTGAAAGGTATAATAAAAAATATCACTTCATGTCATTTTAAAGAAATTCTGAGAACAGTTAAAGTGACAGAGTAGAGTAATAAAGCCAGATTCTAAAAGATATATTTAAAAATATAATTTAGTTATTCTGGCAGCAATTATTGAATACATTCTTATAAAGATTATTATTAAAGATCTTTTTATCATAAGAAAGAGAAAATTTTAACTGCTAAGCATTACAATTAGTTCATTTAAAAAACAGAGCAAAGTCTACTGTCTGCTGAGTAATAAAAGAAAACCTTCGAAATAGAAACTGATATTCACATTTGTAGTTTGTACATATTCTTCACAAGTGTGAGTTCTATGCTCAGAATGTTACATATGTTAATCTAGTAGTCCCTTCTTGCAACTCTCTAGTGTTAGGATTTTGTTATGTCCATTTCACATATAAGGAAACCGGGGCCTTGAGTGGGTAATTAATTTGCCTATATTCAGATATCAAAAAAGTAAAGTTGGCCTTCTAAGCACAATAATCTGACTCACGTACCTATAGTCTAACCCTTAAATGTGAAAAATATATGGCAGACTTCTGCTTCTGGCTATAGCATAGTATCTTGAATTCGACTAATGCTATTGCTTAAACTAATGAAGCTAGGCACAGTGGCCCACATCTGTAATCCCAGTAGCTCAGGAGGTTAAGGCAGGACGAAAGCAAGTTCAAAGACAGCCTCAGCAACTTAATGAGGCCCTACGCAACTTAATGAGAACCTGTCTCTAAATAAAATCTAAAAATAGGGCTATGGATGTGGCTTAGTGGTTAAACACCCCTGGGATCAATCTTCTCCAGTATAAAAAAAAAAAAAGAAAGAAAGAAAAAGAAAAAAGAAAGAAATAGAAAGCTAAAGAAAATGCAAAACACAAAATCTAAAACAGCCAATTGAATGGATTAGTTGACAACAAAAGAGACCTAAGAGAGGAGAAAACACATCAAAATAAGTGATGAATTTGCCAGGGCAATTATCCCTTGGGACATTTGATTATTCAACGCATTGAGCACAGAGGCTAGTAGAAACCATAAGGTTAAAAGCCCTGCCATCAACCTGAGTCTGGAAGACAAAAATTGGAATCAAATAGCCCAGACAACCAAGATTGAGAGGCAAGATGACAGATAATAAAGAAAATCACACAACATGAATCTAATCTTCTCTGAACAAATTTCTCCTTAAGGAATATCCTACCACTTAACCTACTCTTATGTGAGCTATGCTATGTTTTGCATATAAGGTGTCCTCACAAAGCTCCTGTATTGTTAATGCAGGAATGATACAAGGTGCAGTGTCTGGATTGGCAGAGCTGTAACCTGAGAAGTCCATAGTAATTTTAATGGATTGTGTGGTAACTGTCAGCAGTTGGCACATGGCTAGAGGAGGTGAATCACTGGAGGCATGAATGGAAGGGCTCATCTTCCTTATGGCCCCTCACCCTCTCTCTCATCTTCCTGTCCACCATGAGATGAGTTGCTTTTCTCCTCTTCACCCTTCAGTCATAATGTCTTGCTTCACTTTGGACTTGGCCATCTATGGACTGAGACCTCTGAAATCATGAGTCCCTGATAAAACTCCTCTAAGTTATTCTTCTCGGGTATTTTGGTCACAGAGATGCAAGGCTAAATAAAAGTGTCCATATTTCTAAAAAAAAAGAAGAAGAAGAAGAAGAAGAAAAAAAAAAGAAACAAACAAACAAAAAGAAAAAAATAGAAAAATAGCTGATAAGGAGCCAAAAATATATCTAGATTTTTAAACATGATATTATATGTAGAAATTGAGGCCCTATCTTAAAAAAATCCTTCCTAGGTTTAAGAACATACCAGAAATAAATTAGCCCTCAAAGAAAATGAATTCTATTCAAATTATTTCAATATTTGATTGAAACAATATAACCCACAAATATTCTAATTAATTGCCAGGTAAAAGTTAAATCTCTTTTTACAAGAAAAAGCTTCATAAATTTTCACATACAGCCAGGCACAGTGGTGCATGGCTGTAATCCCAGCAGCTCAGGAGGCTGAGGCAGAAGATCACGAGTTCAAGCCGGTCTCAGCAAGGGCAAGGCACTGAGCAACTCAGTGAGATCCTGTCTGTAAAAAAAATAGAAAATAGAGCTAAAGTGGTTGATCATACCTGAGTTCAATCCCTGGTACCAAAAAAAAAAAAAAAAAAATTTTTTTTGAGAGAATCAAATGATGAAAAACCAGGGACAGAAAATAGAAATAGACACATAGGTGATTCAGATATTGGATTTACCAGATGTCACTTTTAATATAATTATGATAAACATGTTCAAGAGTAATAGGTATAAAATTTATAATTTTGCTATAAAACATGAATCTATAAAATGCCATCAAATAAAACTAGGTACTAACATTGTGAACTCTAAACAGGATATATGCAGTAAATACATCTAGGTATAGGCTAGAAAAACTGTTGATAATCAAAATCCAAGTGATTATGTTAAAGGTAATCAGAAAAAAAATGACCATATTACTTTGGTATATACAACAGTAAGACTGAGAGTCAACTTCTCAGCATACAAAGCACAGTGGAATATCTTCATAGTGCTAAAAAAAACCAAGATATTAACAACCTGGGAGAAAGAACAATTATTGAAGCAAGAACAATTACTTCACAAATCAAGGTGAAATAATATAGTCTCAGACAAAAAAAAATTAATTGGCAAGAAATTAGCATTAAAATAGAATTTTTCTGTCCCAGGAAAATTTATGGAAGGCTAAAACAAAGTAATATAAGCAGGAATGAAAAACAACAGAAAAGTTAAATGTAAGTCTAAGTAAATATTGGTTGATTTAAATACATTATAATATTAGGGAAAAGATGAGCATTAAATTAAATTAAAGTAGGTAAGAGCTTAATATTTCTAGGAAGTGGCAAATATATTATTTTGAAAAGTATTTATAATACATCAATGCTAAATTTTGCAATTTATAGAGTAACCACAAAATAATTAAGCTAACAAACTAATAGACGGTAAATAAAATAAGAAGATAATAGATTTAAAAGAAACAAGAAAAGAGCATAACCACTGTTAAAATAAGAAGCATAATAAAATATTAAATTAAAATAAATTCATCACCCAAACCTTTACATTTAAATTAAATTATCTAGCCTGAACTCAAAGTTGTCAATATGGATTAAAAAATAGAAGTCTTATATGCTATGTAATGTATAGCCCCTGAATGTTTAAAATTACAAATTTTGGCTATCAATCATGCACACTTCAAGCAAAAGAAAACTGATATCAGCTATAATGATGTCTGATAAAACTCACTTTAAAGTAGGAAGTACCATTAGATACAGAGAAATATTCTTTCACAATGATGAAGCTAATGATCCAACAGGAAGACAAGACAAGCAATTGTAAATTTTTATGAACATTATTTTTGGGAGATTTTTAACACCATTTTCAGAAACTAATAGGAAAAAACAACAAAATTGAAAAGATAAAGATTAATAATACTATTATAATTCACATTAATATGGGTCAAAATTGAATTTTACTTTACAAACAAACTTACATAACATAAACTTTACCAGTATCCACTTCCCCTTTCTGACATAAGGTTTAAGTCTCCAAAACTAAGCTAAGCAACACTGTCATTACTTAATAAGTAGCCTGTCAGGTTCTTTGTAGTAACACAAAGCAGAATAATACAGGTATATGTGAGGAAGACTTAAGAAACCTACTTCCAAATAATTCAGGATCATGATTGTTTTAGTCAGATTTTTCATTGCTGTGACCAAAAGACCTGACAAGAACAATTTTAGAGGTGTAAAAGTTTATTTGGCTTCAGAGTTCTCATTCCATAGATGGCTGGCTCCATTGTTTGGGGCCTGAGGGGAGGGAGAACATCATGGCAGAAATGTGTAGCACAGAATGTGACATCAGGAAGCAGAGAAACAGCCCTGCTCACCAGGGACAAAATATATTACTCCAGTGTCCCATCTCCTCCAGCCACACCCTACCTACCTACAGTTACCACCCAGTTAATCCATTCAAGTGATTAATGCACTAAGTAGGTTAAAGTTGTCATAACCCAATCATTTCACCTCTAAACTTTCTTGCATTGTCTTACACATGAGCTTTTGGGAGATATCACATATCTAAATTATATAATGATGATATGATATTTATTCATAATTTATTACATAGAAAGGACTTTTTAAGATACCATATAAATGTCATGAATGTATGTGTGTGCATGTGTATGTTCACTGAAAAAAATGTAAGAATCAGATAAACTAATTTCTTACATCTGAGTTGACTGATTTGGTAGACTAATGATACATTTAAAAGGGCATATAAGTTTTGCATTTGAAAATAGTCTTTTTGACACTTGACAAGGGGCTATAAAAATTTATTTTTACCTTTTCGAGTGGTTGGCAGGAAAGCAAGGTTGTGGCAGATTATTTTATCTCAGGGGAGTAGGCAGGTTTGACAGCTGGAGGAGGAGGTTAGAACTCTTCACTTGAGTAGAGTGGGAGGAAATTAAGACTCAGAGGTGGGTCAGAATGTCTTTTAAAAAAGAGGATTTGGCAAGTGACTAGATAAAGTTTGAGATGGACTGACTAGTAGGTGAAATACTGAGGAGTAATGGGCTGTGTATAGGAGGAAGTTCAGTGATTCATTCTTCAGAGTCAGATTAGGTAAGATTAAAACATTATGAAGGTTTTTTTTTTTTTTTTCCTTTTCCTGTGGTGGGAGATGTAGGGGATAGGAAGGAACACATTTCATTTTCCAAAATTCTTTTCTAATTAGGTAGAAAGCCACATTCATGTGTCCTAAACCACTGTACTCAGAAACATGCTATCTTCGCTAGGTAGGCCAGAGAAAAATCTTTAATATCAAATCAATCATTTCAGACTTCAGTTTGATAAGCCAGAACACTACAGAAAAAGCTGAAATCATATGAATTCTTTTCTTTCCTTTTCCTTCCTCTTGAATCACATTTTTTTCCTAATTCCAAAATTTTAGATAATGCTAAAAGAACACAGTTATTTGAGTGAAACCAACGTTCCCAATTCTTTAGGGACAGTGGGCCATCATTATATATATATATATATATATATATATATATATATATATATATATATATATGAAAATAGCAATGGAAAAGAGGGGAAAATCTTATTTGACTTTGATATTTCTTTTTTTTGTACTAACAGTCTCATTTTCATAACAAGACAAGATCTTTCTGTATCTTTTTAAAAAATAATAAATTTTAGTTTATGGAACACAGATGACAACAGACAATTGATAAGATCAGTAAGGAGATCAGCTATGTCAGACTAATAAAATATTTCTGGCTTTTTTCCTAACTAAATCCCTTAAATCAGAAGAAAAACATTTTAAAATTGATAATTAATCTCAACAGCTTTGGGAAATGAAAACAAGTGCCTTCAATGCCTGTCTGGCTCAACATATAGAGAAACAGGCTATTCACAGCCTGACTCAAGGGACCACACATAATACAGCCTCCCTGCATTTGGTGGATTGGATTAAGAGAAATTTTTGTGAGATAAAAACCAGATAGAATAAAATTGGCAAGGAAACCACAGCATAAAGTAGCACAACACCTGAAAAATAAGTTGTCTATTGTGGAAGATTCACCAAAGTGACTCAATGTGAGGGACAGACTATAACATAGAAATCTGTAGGACTGATTGAATGCAAACTTCACTGAAACTGTTGGTTAGTTCCTTTCATGAGGAACAGTTCTGATAACATTTCAGCAAATGTTCCCCCCAGCTTAACAATGAGCAAAGGATAGTAAATCAACAAAGATAGAAGAAAAAAAAAAATACAACCGTAAGCAAATATAACCAACATGGTTTTGGCACCATTATGAAAACAAAAATAACCAGGACAGAAGCTGACCTCAAATGGATTGGCAAGCTTTCCTTTATTCTGTCGTGGAGTCAATCAATCAGATGTTGGGGGTAGGGAGTGGGGGATGGGGGGTGTTATTTTCTGTATAGGAAAATGGCCACTGGTTACGTGAGTGTGGATATTATAGTTTTCAATGAGGGTGAATTAATCACTGGAGACAGAATGTTTCAGTTTAGTCAGGAAAAAATGTTGTACAAAGTCTGAAACTCATTGTCACTGGAGAAAGCTCAAAACTCGGTGTTCACTATTAATCTTCTTCCTCTGGGACCTGTTGTTACCCAGAGCCTCAATATTTGCTTTTCTCCTTCCAGGACTCATTGGCAATGGAAAAGGGTAAAAGTCCAGGGCCCAGCAGTTCAGTATCCACCTCCTCCCTTCGGAACCCATTGTGGTTGGGAAGGTATGAATGTTTGCTTTTGGTGGAGATGCTGGGGATGAACCCAGGAAGGGATGAAAGTTTTCTTTCTTTCCCTGGGGGGGGGAGAGTGGGGGGGAGTGGGGGGCGTTGTGACTGGGAAAGGATTTACTGGGAGAGGCTGGGAGAGGATTAATGATTGCCTTCCTCTTCCATCTTCCTCTAGGTCAGACAGTTTTGGGGGGTTGTCATTTCCCTGTCCTGGTGGTTGTCATTTTCCATATCCTTCAGTAACAGAAAAAAATCATCCAGTGAAACTTGGCATCTCCTGAACATATATACAACAACATCCTCTGATGAATGAAGAAATAACTTCAGTTGAAATACCATGATATAATGAAGAGCTCCAAAGACAAAGAGGAAAACGAAAGCCTTTTGGGGAAACAAAATCAACTCACATATAAAAAGAACAAAAAATTAGAGTAAATCAGGCCTTCATCCATAGCAAATGTTGAAGCACCAGAAACAGGATATATAATTGTGAATTTAAACCTTAACCTTATATACTGTCAAATTATTGATCATTAGAAAATTAAATATACAGATGTTATAAAAATACAGGTGCTCATACATTTTGCTATAGATGTTCTATAAAAAAGAACTACTGGATGAGTCTGGAAACTCTTCATAATCATTCTGATGTTACTTCTTCCATTGTATGGATTCTGAGAAACACACAATGATAAATATCTATCATTGTAGTATCATGCAGCAGAGGTCCACAGCCCTAAAGATTCTTTGGGTTCCATCTGTTTTGCCATCCCTCTCCCTGATGCTTGGCAACCAGTGATTTTTTAATATCTCCATAATTTTGCCTTTTCTAGAATATCATATAGTTGGAATAATACAGTATATATCTTTTTAAGATTGGCCTCTTTAAGTATACTTTTTAGTATTATGAATTTAAAATCCCTTTATGTCATTTTATGTTTGATAGTTCATTTTTGGGGGTGCTGAATAATAATGTCCCATTTTTGGCGATACCATGATTTAGTGATTTATTTACCTATTGAAGGAAATCTTGGTTGCTTCCAAGTTTGGGTGATTATGAATAAAGCTGCAAAAATATTTGTGTACAGATTTCTTGTGTGTACCTAGCTTTCAATCCACTTGGGTAAATACCAAGAAGCATGATTGCTGGACCATAAAGTAAGAGTAGGTACAGCTTGTAAAACAATTGCCAAAAAAGCTGTCAAAGTGATGGTACCATTTTTTTTTTTTAATTCATGACAGCAATGGGTGAAATTTATGGTCATAATTTTTATAACATGTTTTCATAGAAATTATTTTATGTATTAATTAGTTTATTATTCTTATTCTGTACTGACTTATCAAAATCTTTTTATTATTATTTCTCTTGAATTCAGCATCCTTAATAACTGTACCTGGAACAAATACACTATTTCATTGGAACTACTTCAAGTTAAGACTGTATGAAATATTTCGATAAAACCAAATAAAAATTAAAACAATCTAAAAGATACAGTGAAACGTACCATACAGCAATCAAAAGTAACATATAAATTTTTAAAATCCATTGAAAAAAAGCTCGAACACACCAAGACAAACCAAAAAAGCAAGAAAAGACTTTAATCCACAACTTTGAACAACATGAAGAACAACACTGTGTCTTTTTGTAACTATGTGAAAATATAACACTCTCGAATACTCTTGTAAAAATTGTAAATTGGCAATTTGTATTCTATTGCAAAGTAAACAGTTTTAGAAAAAAAATAAGGAAATGCAAAACAGGGATAATTTTTTAAAAAATTCTGTGACTACTAAGCTAGTTCACTGGACTAGTTGCTCAATTTTGTTCTGTGTTGTATGAATCTTTCAGGATATATGTCTTCATGAATTACTTCTATAATTTAACTGAAAAAGACATAATGAATAGTTAATTATTCCAATCATATACCCAATTATGGACACGTGACAAATGAGCCCAGAAGGTGCCTTAAATCAAGGAGCTGACTGAAAAAAAATCTTTTTTTATACATTTGTTTTTTTTTTTTGTAGTTGGACACAATACCTTTATTTTATTTATTTATTTTTATGTGATGCTTAGGATCGAATATAGAACCTCACATGTGCTAGGCGAGCTCTCTACAGCTGAGCCACAACCCCAGCCCCAAGAAATTTTGCTTAAGACACTATTTTGCCATTGGAGATATTGTGTTTATGTATGTGTGTGTACATATATCAGCAGGTTTTTTTTTGTTGTTGTTTATTTTGTGTTTGGTATGGGGATATTGAATCCAGGGATGCTCAACCATTGAGCCATAGCCCCAGCTTTATTTTTATTTTTATTTTTTATTTAGATACAGAGTTTCACTAAGTTGCTGAGGCTGGCTTTGAACTGGAAATCTTTCTACATTAGCCTCCCAAACCACTGGGATAACAAGTGAATGCCACCACACCCACCAGCAGTTTTTTAATATCAAATTTTGGGATGAATTTATGAATTCTATATTAACATATAGTTTTACATTAAACGTAGTTCTGGATGGCAAATAAATTATTTTCTTAGTGAATACATTCCATTGTGAAGATTAATCACAGATTCTAAGAAACATTCGTAAAACTTGTTCTTTCTATAAAACAATATATCCACTGTTTCATCAATAAACATTTAATTAATAATAGCCCCATCTTCTTTTCCTCTCTCTCTCTCTCTCTCTCTCTCAACACACACACACACACACACACACACACACACACACACACACACACTCTTTCACTCCTATGAGGAAATAGGAAATGATGAAAAGAACAGTGAGGATTTCCCTATTATTCTTCCAAACCAATTTTCCTTAACTAACAATGCTAGTGTACATTTTGAAAATTCCTAGAAGGTCCTGTTTGAAGTATAGCTTTCAGTTTTTGGAAGGGGATGTGCTTAACTTAAATAGTTTGGGAAGATATTCCCTGATGAAGTTGGCAATGTAGCTGTTTCAATGTCTTGTTTATTGTCAAGGATTATACTTGCTACAAGTTGATGTTTTTGTTCTTAAAAATCCAAAAGATATGAAAACTGGAGGAAAGTGAGGTCTACCAAACATCAAATATTCAATTGAACAGTTCTATTTCTTTGCAGTTGTTCTAATGAAAGGAAATAATCTAGTGAATTAACATCAGTGCACATATTTAAGTAATGAAATAACATTATTCTGAATATAGGTATTCTTAATAAAATGAAAGACAAGATTAACTCTTTTCAATTAACTAAACAATCCACTACTGCTTGGTCTTGTTATTCTGAGTTAGCTTCCCAGCTACAACAAGTTCTGAAATCTGCTTTCTGAGATTAGCAATGCCTTCTCCCCTAATTTGAACAAAAATAATTAGAAAGGCACATGTACTAGCTTCCAGTTTATACAAGTTCATTTATTTGAAATCCCTTGAGCTCCTCCAATTAGAAAACAAGTTTTTGAGTTAATATCCTTCAATTGTTAAAAACTTGCGTCACTGCAAGAGCATGGTGAAATGTACAGGTCCCAGCACGCTGGCAGTTGATTGTGAGGGGATGTGATTGTTCCACATTTAGACTGGAAAGGGTTAGGAACTCTGCTTCCCAATGCACTTAATGAATGAAAGGAAAATTGGACCCCTGAGCCAGAGTCAGTGACCTAAGGGAGTGAAAAATGTTCGCAGGTTAACAAGGGCAACTGTTCCTTGCCATAATTCCCAGGGGAGGTGAATGACAAAGGGGCCAATGAACCTCAGTCTCAACATTATCTATTAGTCCATTTTCTTCCTAGGAAAAATAGCATAAGCACTAGTTTGAACGTATTAAGCCTTCTGTTTGTTCCCTTTTGCTGCTGGTTCATTAATCTCTTAATATATTTCATTTTTATATGCTTAACTTAAACGTACTAGGAGACCTAGTTTATCACCCAATAAAATTTTAAGTAATAAGGATATATGCCTTAATGTAATAGGCAACAACAGAGCCACTAATTTTATGGTGACAGAGTATTCTTCATAATCTAATTAGTGTAAGTGGAAATTGAGATTCCTTCTCCCTTTCAAGTGGGAAATATTTCAACCTTTTGTTTAAAAATATTTGTTTCTCCTGAATTAAAGGGAGTTTTCATAGCTATAGCCAAGCCACCACCCTGCTCATGTTCACAGATATAAAATCCCTGATTGGCTGCTGATGAGTCATTCCTGTTGAGGAATCTTATCTTAACACCTGCCTTATCTTTAACATCCTTTTCAACTTCTTGTAGAAAAACAATAACCAAAAAGAAAAAAAAAAATTGGGACCACTCCAGTTTTGAAACACCTGCCTTAGAGATAAAGACTGTAATTTTAGGCATTCATAATGCCTTTACTTTTGGACTGGAATTGATTCTGCATGCTGTGAGCATCCGCTAACTTTCTCAAACACGTGCTTGGCCTGAGTCTTACTTCAGTCTAGTAAATTACAAAGTGACAAGATCATCTCTGTTACCATGGAAAACTCTGTGTGTCAGAAAATCTGTGAGCTCTGGCTTCACAGTAAATGAATTTTATGAGTTGAAGAAACATTACAACACCAGCTCTAATGAATCAGTCAATAATCCTTTATGACTTAATTCCAGCCTGATACTGATAATCTTCAATTTAGAGGATATCCTAGGTTTATGTGACCACTGTGAACCAAAACAAAATCATTTTTGAAAAAAAATTGCAGACAGGAACTTCACAGCTGGAAGCCAGAGGCACCAGTTTTACTTGGGCTATTAAGAAAATTCACAGTTAACTGAATAAAAAATATTTATTCTAACTCATTTATTTTCCCCTTGGTATTTAGAAATATCCCATGTTGGTGGTTGTGAAGAGGTTATTTGAAGGGCATAAATTTGTTTTAAAACCATAAGTTAATTCACTATATAAATACCAGTAACTACTGAACACTTATGTAGTTTATGGTATTGTGCTAATTAGTTATGTTGATTTTTTAAAAAATTTACTTTTCTCTTCATAAATGCTATGACACTACACAGTGGTTGCCTTAGGCTCACTCCAGCTGAAGTCCAGGCAACCAGAAATTATCTGGAAGTAAAAAGTTGCAAGGGTGTCTAAGCAGAATTAAATGGCTTCAGAGAACTTACCTGGAAAAATTAAATTAACCTAGTGATAGCAGATGAACTAATACTAAAATCAAAGCATTTTAAAAATAGGCAAATAAAAACTCTATGTGGCCTCACTAGATTCTCCTTATCTTTTGTTCTCTGGGACTAAGCTGACACTAGTTTGATGATAGAGAATGGTAGAGGAAGACAATGGAACTAGCAAATGACAGGAAAAAAATATAAGAGGTTGTTGATGGTGTGCACAAGAGTTTCTTTAGAATGACAAACCTTGGAGTATAAAAAGTACTACTGAAGATGTAGAGAAATTGGAACCTTTATTTATTGTTGGGATATAAAATAGCACAGTTATTTTAGAAGATTACATGGCAGTTCCTCAAAAGGTTAAATATGGAGGAACCAAATTACCCAGCAATTTCCCTGTTAGGTATGTACCTGTTTTAGAGTGAATAGTAATTAATTCACTGTCACCATAGGCCTAGTGTTTCAGGTTTGCCTAACCTGGCACCTCTGGACAAATTCACAAGCTACAGTTGAGGATGTGAGATCACCACTCAGGGTTGCAGGAGAATCTCAATGGGCCCTGAAGTTGGTGTTGCCACTCCCATAGACCTGGAAGGTAGACTCAGAAGGCAGAGTATCCAGCCAAACAGAATTATTCTCTGACCATAATGTGTAATAAAATTCTATTAGTTAGGTTTGGAATTTGCATGTGATCTATTATCCCTCTCATGTTTTAATTTCTACCTCTTATAGTGAGAATGTCTATCCTGTACTTGACCTACCATTGTATTTGGGAAGCTTATTATACTGTGCCTAGTTTCACAGGTTTATAGCTGAAGAGGAATTTTGCTTCAGAGACAATCATACCTGAGTCTCACCCATGCTGATCCAAATGATGCTTGGGAAGTGACTTTAGACTTGGAGTTGCTGCAGTGAGATGAATGAGTTTTAGATATGAGAAAGACATGGATTTTGGAGAGCCAGAGGGTAGAATATTATGGACTGAACTGCATCCCTTCCCAAATCCATTCAAATACTCACTCCCTGTCTCCAAGAAAGTACTGACCAAGACTCTTGGGATTTGCCTATTCTGGATATTTCATGTAAAAGGCATCATACAGTATGTATCATTTTATAGTTTTCATAATTTTCAAGACTCTTCCATATTTTAGAATTTATTCATTTTTGTAGAATAATATTTCATTAAATAAATATATCACCTTGGTTTACCCATTTATCAGTTGATGAACATTTGGGTTGTTTATTCTTTGGGGCCATTATGAATAATGCTGTTACAAACAGCTGTAAAGGTATTATAATATATATATATATATATATATATATATATATATATTTATTATTATTTTTAGAGAGAATATAATGAGTAGTGAAATTTCTAGGTCATATTGTAGGTCTCTGGTTAGCTTTATGAGGACCCTACTGTTTTCCAAGGTGTATGTTGAATTCTTTAACTATCCGGTGAGAAATGTGATGTAATGGGGGTATTCTAGACATTAGTAACACCATTTTAATTCTGGGACTCCCTCTTAACCCCAAACTGAAACTTACAGACTGCCAAGAAAAAGAAACTTAAGATCTTTATCCTGTTCCCATATCCCCACCACCCCAAGATTCCTAAACACAAAAACCTGTTGTTACCCCACCATCTGCACCCAAGATCAATTCTAGCTCACTGAACCCTAGGTCATTTCCAGCTTGCTCTTGTTTCTTGTTGAAAAAGGTATATAAACCTCAATACAAGTGACTGGCTGCTATGCCACTGACTGGGCAGCCTGGCAGGCTGAAACTGTCAATAAATTTTGCTTAATTGAACATGAGAGGGTCTCCAGAGATTTCTTTGAGCATTATATCCTCATAGTATGAGCACCAACTCCTTTTATTATCCATCTTTTTCATTTTCTATCATAATGGATGTGAAGTGAGACTTCTGGGGGCTTTGATTTGCATTTCCCTGAGAATGATAACGTTGAGGTCTTCTTATCAGTTTATTTAGGATTTGTAGATCCTCTTTGAAGAAATGTCTATTCAAGCATTTTGCCCAAGTCCTTTACCATTTTTTAGACTTGCAGTGATTTTTTTAATTCTTTGGGTTAGGGTTTCATTTTCTTGATGGTCTTCCTTGAAAACAAGAGTTTTAATTTGAGTTAAGTCTAATTTGTCTATTTTTCTTTATTGTGCTATTTATATGGATAAAAGGGTAAATTTATTAGGATGAAAAAGCAATAATAAACATGTATCAATTTGAGAACAGAAGCCCCAAATACCAGTGACAAAAACTAACAAAATTGAAAAAAAGAGACCATTCAACAATAGCAGAGACTGCAACACTCCACTTTCCATGATGGATAGAATTAGTAGGAAGAACATGACAAAAGAAAGGCAAGACTCAAACAGCACCTTAAACCAGCTAGGCATTAATGGACATCTTTTGAACTTGGTCTAATAGCAGTGAAATGCACCTTGTCACCAGTGCTTATGAACCACTCTCCAGTACAAATAGCATTTGAGGTCCTTAAAAGAACCTGCCTCAATTTGAAGTCAATTTGAAGAGTTTTTATCATACAAATAAAGACCATTACATGTCAATGAGACAGTTTTAAAAATTCACAAATTTAGATAAATGCAATGACACACTTCTGAAATGGTATCTAGATCAAGAGAAGGCATCACAAGCAAAAATATCAAATGCTTTAGAGATTAATGAAAATGAAGCCATAGCATACTGACACTTACAGACCATTCTTAGAGCAGTGTTTAGAGGTAAAATGTCAACTATAAAAGTTTACATTAAAAAAACAAAAGAGCCCAGAAAGGTGGTGAATGCCTGTAATCCCAGAGGCTCTGGAAGCTGAGAGGAAGATCTTCAAAGCCAGCCTCATCAAAAGCAAGGTGCTAAGCAACTCAGTGAGACCTTGTCTCCAAATAAAATACAAAATATGGGATGTGGCATGGTGGTCGAGTGTCCTTGAGTTCAATTCCCAGGACCGCCCTCCCCCACCACCACCAAAAAAAAAAAAAAAAAAAAAAAAAGAAAGAAAGAAAGAAAGAAAAAGAAACTGAAATCAATAATCTAAACTACCTGCTAATGAAACTAGAGAAACAATATCAAACTAAGCCTAATGCTCAGAGAAGGAAGAAAACAATAATCCTTACACATTATGATTCATCAACATAGCTTAATAATTATTAATGCCTTAACTTTTATATCAAATAAAAGAAGACTTACAAAGAAATGGATATGTATACTGTGACATCTATTTAATCCATGTACACCATTTTTTTCTTTAGATTGAATCACATTATTATGTAGTGCTCATTAATTTGAGCCCAAAGTTCTCTCATGAATATTTCTTGTAGGACAAGTCTGTTCATGATAAAGTCTATTAGTTTTAATGTCTGAGAAAATTTTAAGTTCTCTTTTGTTTGTGAAGGATGATTTTTTTTTCAAATATTAGATTTTTGGTCAACAGTGTTTTTCTTTCAGGAATTTGAAATGTCCTTCCATTGTTTTCTAGTCTGGATGGTTTCTGATGAAAGCCAGCTATTATATTGAAGTTTCCTAGTATGTGATTACTCATTTTTCCTCATGCAACTCTTGAACGGATCTCTTTTGACTGCTTGTCTATCATGTGTCTGCATGTGTTTAAGTTGATGGTAGTTGGAGCTTACTAAGAATTTTAAATTGCAGACTGTTTTTTATTTTATTTTTTTTTCATGTTTGACCACTGAACTGTCTGCTTTTACCTTAGTGATAAGCTCATACGTGGACAGAAATTTTTCTAGATGCAATGAACAAATACAGCACTCAGCCTTTGCCAAGAAGCTCCCTGTATGTGTTGGGGTGTGCCTTGAATGCATTTTATAACTATACCCTTATCTTTACTTATGCAGAGCCTCAAAGTAAGTAATAGGAGAGATATATACAAGTGTTTTTCTCTTTTCTGGCAGGTGCCTAGCACATGACATGGTCTCCTGGAATCCCAGGAATATGTTGCCATTTTTCAAAGACTCTATAGATAGTTCTATCAACATTTAGATTTTTGGTCAGCCTGTACCACTGGTACCATCATCTCAGACATATCTGTGCTAAATAGCTACTTGCCGTTGATTGTTTCTAACAAACAACTTACAGATGGGACTTTCCCACAGAGTAATCTTAGTCACCTGAAAGAAACACAAGCCCTGAAACTTCCTTAAGTAGCCGCCAGACTAATCAAACAGCGGCAAATTCTAGGAAACAACCTGAGGTAGGGAGGTGTTGCAAACCAGTTCTGCAAACTACATTGGCAGGTAGGCTGTTGATTGCCACAGCTGCCAAAGATGCAAGTCTATTGGTTTTCAAAGCTACCTTGGAGTTGGGTGAGAGGAATGGGAACAGGATGAAGTGCTGCAGAGCTCTTTGTTCTTATTGAGATTCAACCACTTTTTAAACTTTGTTTTAAGCCTCTAGTCAATTTCCAGGGCTCTATAAAAAATAATTTTATTTTTTTTCATTTTAATTGTTTTATGGAAGAAAGAAAAAAAATTTCAAATTTTCTTCTCTTGCTGTTTTGGAAGTGTTCCTTCCTGCCTTTCTTCTTATTGCAGGTTATGATTATCCATAATCTAGATTTAATTAAACATTTTGAATTATATCTTTGCAGAAGATAATTTATACCAATAAAATGAATAAACTTTTAGAAATATAAACTTTGCTAAGGTATCCCCTATTATTTAAACCCTCTCAGATCGGATCTTTCATAAGTTCTTTCACAGAACTTAGACCACTATCCTCTGACTTAGACTGTTTGTTAAGCAGGCCACACTTGCTCACAGCTTCTAGGTTTTGCATAATCTTTTCCTTTCACTTGGCCAGCTTGATGTATGAATTTCTTGTCTTTTTCAAGTCACAACTCAAAACTCATTTTCTGATGACTTACTGTAATCCCAGAGACAGTGTCCTTGGGTATCTCCATCCACTATGTGCTTTCCTCTTAAGTCACTTTTCACGCAGTGTGCAACTGTTGTTTGCCATTTCCATCACCACCACCTTGATGGGATTAAAGAATTTCAGTTTTGTAAGCCTTGTGTTTAGAAAAATGCATGCCACATCCCATGAACTACTTGTATATTTCCTGAGTAATTGAGTGAGAGTTCAGTCATAGACAAGGAAGTTTGGAGAGAGGGGGATGATAAGAAAGGGAATCATGGTGTTGGCTGGTTTTTAAGCAGAGAAAATGAATATCTTTTTGATAACTTCCCTTTCCTCCTTCCTCAGAAAAGAAAAATAATTGTTCCTTTTCCTTTCCCAGTGAGGAAAATCTCTTTTAGCTCACTCAGGAATGCCTCTGTTTGCACTAAGAGTTAATGGTTCAGAGCTCAAAAGAAAGGACTTGGCATGGGCAGGGATGGGAGGAGAATTATCCAGCCAAAATATTTCTGTTCATTTTTTCCTCCAACTCTGGGAAGGGAGAAAATATAAAACTGGATATTATATTAAACATTAAACAAGGAAATCATTCTCTACAATTAAAGGATAATGGTGCTGTTGTGGTGATGTCAGATATAATAAACAAAATAAATTATAAGAAGCAATCCTGTTTATAGGAAGTTATACTAGTTGACATGTCATATCTTTTCCATTTGTAGTTTCCCTAACTTTCTGATTTGTTTCCAACAAAAATTGGTGTTGGTTAAATGAATAAAAACCTAGGCATGGGAAGAAGTTGATGGATTGCTTTATGTGGTGTGCATGGAAAAATCCTCTTCAGGAAAGAATCCAAATTGCTAACTGGAAAAGGGTGGGAAGAATAACTCATGTCAGTAAAGAAAAATTTATGAAAAATCAAAAGGTCAAAACTTTGGATATTTGTAAGTTAAGGTGTATTTTAACTTGTCCTGGAAAGATTCAACAACTACAATTGAACTGTATCATTTCCAATGAAATTACTTGGCTCAAATAATTTCCTATTTCATTACCTTGCTTGCCATGAGGACAAGTGAAATAGACCAGTGTAGCTAGTAGGCCAAATGACACAATATGTTGGGGAGTACAAACTATATTGCATCCATATTTCTCTTCTTGCGCCACTATTGTAACTAACAGCTACACACACAGAAAAACAAAACTTTTCTCAAATTTTGTCGTGCTATGCTTTCTATCTTTATAAAGTTAGTGTACTTTTTCTTACAAGGAAAAAAAATGAATGTGTAGCATACCAAATTATTTGTTAGTTTAAAATCTAGAATTAAAAAGTGCAAGTAGTAAAAACTGACGTTTTTGCATTTTATTTAAAATATTGCTAATTGGTTAAAATATAGCATTAGTACAAATAATTTACTTTGAGTAAGTTTTTATTAAATGCCTGGTACTCAGGAAAACAAGTGTGTTAAAGACATTGTTCTGACAAGTTCGATCTATTTATCTCTCTCTCTCTCTCTTTTCAATTTGTAAGTATAATAGGTATTGATGAACATAAATTTTCCATGAAGAAAATATAATAAACCCACAACATGAGATAACTAATTTAGTTCTTTTGGAAAAATACTTTTATGGTTTTTATTTTGTAGATGGTCATATAAAATGATCTTGTAAAACTCTATACACTTTTATTAATTTATTTAATTACTTTTATATTAATGACATTATTTTAAGTAACTAAATTGTATAACATCATCCTTTTTTCTTTCTACTACTTAAATACAATATTCTATGTAATTTGTCCTCAGAGCAAAAATTGTTACTATTTCCTAATGTCTACTAAAAGTCTTAGTCCATCTTTATCCTGAGTAAAATGAGGTAATCTACGCTTAATTTATCTATCCATTTCACACAATCTAGCAAGAGCTTAAATTTAGTTGGAACTCAAGAGTGTATGATTTCATGTTCTGTCCACCTCACCACATGGAATTTATCAAAGTGTCAGTTTTCAATGTTAGCATTAGTTTCAAAATAAACATTGATTATAGTTAAATGATGGTTAAATCTTGCCATTAAGTTGTGAATGACTATTGATCTAAATGTAATCCTAACAGATTAAACTAACTGTTGAAATATAATAATTATTTTATTTTTAAAATGCAGAAACCAAGAAATATCTTAGCCTTTCATCTTTTATTACTAATTCTTAAATGAGTTCTAAGTTTTCTAAGCATCCAATCTAGAATTTCTTCCTACTTGCCTCACTTCTTTCCTGTCTTATATTTTTCAACACAAGTTTTTAAGTGTTCACTATGCTGCAGGTAATATGCTAATATAAAATACACCAGGGGATATTTTTTAAAAAGAAGAAAAAAGAAAGAAAACGAGTACCCTCAGCCAACAGGAGCCTAAATGCCAAACATTCTTTGAATCAGGCATCTAATAATGAGCCATGGTTGACTGGAAACAGAGTTTGTAACCTTATTAGCACTGAAAAGGAATATGAAGACCATGAGAAAAATAAGTAGGTCCCCTAGGGTAGGCTGTTGGCTTGAGGACATGGCATGATGAAGGGGGAGGTTGAGAAAGTCATGGATCAGAACTCCCGTATAGCAAGGTTATGAATTTAAAAAAATATATGAGAAATTATAATAGAAATCAAGTAGTCTTTGAACTAGCAGTCAGCACCAAGATATTCTGTCAAGAATTAAAATGGGGATAGTGCTCAAAAGAGAGTTTAGAAAGACAGTTTTCTCTAGGGAGGGCCAGTTAATGCTTGGGATCAGCAGGAAATTTAAATCCTTAAATTTAAGACTTAAATTCAAAAGGTGTAGCTGTGGTTACTTTCAGTTTGGGAAAGGGAAATGAGTGAAGGAATGATGTATTCATGCCCTAGAAGATGAAAACAGTATTTGCTAAGCTTGCAAAACAAGGGATGTCCATCTGGTATATCATTGTTGGAAACACAACAAGAGAGATGGCCTAGCTTAAAACAGAACTGAGTTCACTTTTCTGGCTTACCACTCCTTATAGAATAGCTAATAAGTTGCAAGTTCTGGGTCTACACCTGAAGAAATGTCAGAATAAGCAGGTGTCCCTCAAGTGGTATTAGCTATATGGAGAGCAGATGATGGTGTTCAAAATTCAGACAGGTCATTGCAACAGACAACAGGAAACAAGAAGAAAAATAAGATTTGGAGAAATATCCCTGGGGCTTTTCTTTCTTTCTTAAATTCTGAATGACTAATATGTCCCTGGATACTACAAACATCAATTACTCATTCCAGAACTGCTTAGAACATTTTTTGTGAGTTTTTCAGAAAACATTTTTCAATCATTATTCCTGGTTTATGTAAGCAGAGTTTAGATATAGCCCCTCTGAGCGTTTTTATTTTATGATATACTGGATGCTATATATTTGAACTGGGTAAATTTTCATTGACTTTGCATTCTGGCCTCCCAGGATCTTGTTTTGTAATGTTGAAGAAAAGAAACTCGATTCCACTGAGGCTACCTGTAAATTATGGCATTCTCATAAATGTTAACTTGGATCTCTCTGGAGAAGAGGCAAAAGGAGATACTCCACAGAATAGTCAGCAATAGCCAGTAAGAATCCTCTGGTTAGATCCAGGAGGGAGAATATGCATTCATCATAGCTGAGTGGGTTTAGTATAGCTGTCATAGTTTATGGTCGTGTGGTTAAGAGCATATACTTCTACAGCCTCAGCTTTGTTTCTTACTAGTTTTGTGATGTAGTGAAGTCACTTAACCTCTCAGCATCTCTGCTTGCTTATTAATAAAATAGCTATTTAATAATAGGTCTTTGAAAGGCACTATTACAATTATAGAACTTAATATAAGTAAAGTGCTTTAACCAGAAAATTATAATTTTCACTCTCATTATTTGTGGTTGACAGTACCCTACACAGGTTTTCACAGTGAGTAGTTTAAGCATGGCCAAACCAGAATTGTGCTCATTTTCTATTTATGTAACTATAATCTGACAGAAACCAAACTGAATCTCATAAAACTCATTGACCTCTCCTTACTAAAACTTCAAGTTCACAAGACGGTGGCAGAAGTCATGTAATTGACATTTTGATTAACTAACCTAATATATGTTTGATAATCCTGAATTAGAGGGCTCCTACTGTGCCTTCTTTTTATTATTTTCCAGGTATCCTACTTAACATTGTGTTCTAGCAATTTCATTGTACTTTCACTCATAGCATTTTAATTTAGAGTTAAATAAACTCTGAAGTTCTCCCCAATATTTTGCAAAAAGTTGGAGGTTATAGGCAAGATAAGCTTCACTTTGATGCTTCTCTTATGTTATAAACTACCTACTTTAGTTCTATTGTTTCCAATTAACAAGTGGCCTTATGTGTGCTGACTCACATTCAGTGGTTGTTGAAGAAATGTTGATATTTTATCTTTCGTGCCTTGAGTCAGTCTTCTTTTTTCACTCTCTTGCAGTTCTGCCCTCCAATTTCTTTGAAGCCACTGTCCATTTGACATGAAATATGTACTTATAGTTTCATGGCTAATTATTTCAAAAGGGGGTGAGAAAAATCTTGAACGTGGCATGATCAACTCCATCTGCTTCAACTAAAGCAGTGACACACTTCAGAATTTCTTTGGAATGACAGCTTTTCAGCAATTCATTCTTTAAATATTGCATTTCATTTCTCCAATACTGGACTGATTTTTTCCTATATATCTTCAGAGAATTAACATTTTCCCACAGTACATTTTAAAGATCATAAATTTTTCACTGAGAAATGTTAAGGGACTGAACTGTCTTCTTTAGTTTTTATCAAATTGTGTTGTTGATCAAATATTTAGCTCCCTGATTCTCTAACTTCCTTTCACAAAAGTGAATGATTTCATTGTGGGGGACTGTCCATTCAAGATCTGAAGTGAGAAGGTGTACTTGGGGCTTCAGGCCAGACTAAGGAGTGCTTTCCATGTCACTCATATATGACTACAATCTCTGCTACTCAGACTAAGCTTCCTATCAGGAATATTTCTCCTATTGCTTTCAGAGAAGATTTTCTGAGATAAAGCTCTTAAAAGTTTTGCACTTAACTCCAAGATTGGGACTGGATCCTAGATGTGCCACTCAGTAGCTGCACGATCTCAGGCCATTTAGACTTTCTAACTCAGATTCCTCCTGTGTTGGTAAGGATAATTAATGAATAATTAACTCTGGTAGAGTTTTTATAAGGATTGGTTGAGATAAATTATTTATTTTGGTTTTGTTTTTGTTTCATTTTTTAGTTTTTTCTTTTTTTCTTTCTGTGCTGGAGATTGAACCCAGGGTCTTATGCATGGTAGGCAAGTGCTCTACTGCTGAGCTGTATCACTTGCCTTGAGATAAAATATTTGAATGTTCCACATAATGTCCAACATATAGAAATTACTCAATAAAAGGTAACTATTAGCTATTAATTTTCTCTAAAAAAACTCATTAAAAGACTTTGTGAAATAACTAATAATTTTCCTAAATAATCCTGCATTAGGGTGTTTATAAACATTAAAGAACTGGAATCTAATAATGCACTGAAGTAAACAGACCTTTAAAAACATGTGTGACTGCAATTTTTTGCTTATACTTTAAATTTCTTGAAACTAAAGAGAGACAACATACCAATAATCTTACTTATTTTTGTGGAAACTAATTAGAGAGATGGAAAATGCCTACATCAGAATCCATCCATGCTTTGATGATTTTCTTCCATTGGTTTATTGCTAAATTTTCTGGATTCTTATGCGGTCTTCTCTCCCTAACAATCTAGCAATAAAGTATTACACTCATGTTTTTCTGATAATTATTTCACCTGTTACTTTTTCCTAATGTGTCCCTCATGGCTGTTAGCATCCCTTGGAATATATGATTTCAGCCTTAAAACAAAAACATCCTCACTCCCTCAACTGGTTTGGCAATCATAGGGCCTAAACACCTGTATATGGAGATTAATAAGTAAATCACTAAAGAATAACTCATTCTAGTAGTTCCCTAGGTTGAGAATATTAAAAAGGATGGGTGTTCTAGTCAGCTGTGATCAAAAGACCTGAGAAGAACAACTTAAATGAGGAAAAGTTTATTTTGGCTCCTGGTGAGTGGAACTCTTTCTTTGTGGTTTCCATGTCCTGAGCTGCTTTCCTCTGTCACACTCTTACACCATGATGTTCTGCCTCACCTCAGGTCCAGAGATGGAAGACATGAAGAAATTCTTTCCATTTATCATGTGTTAACACTTCTTCATGGTCTTCAAAATGTCCTTCCAATTTTTATCAATCTTATTGGCAAATACTTCTCCACCAACTTGCCTTGCTACATAAATGATATCCTAACTTCTCTAAAGATCCCCAGGAAGCCTTCAAAATCATTCACAACTTCACTCCATAAGTTCTTCTATTCGACATCTATAGTTACTGTTTCTAATTTATCTACTTTGATGATGTTACTACATCAGCAACATAGAATTATTTCCAGCACTGTATTGTGTACAGATTAGGGCTGCTTCAATACCTAAATGTAGCTTTGACAAAAATTAACTATGTGCTGGTCAAAGGACTAAAGCAATCAGGTTGCATTTGGAGGTGAACATATAACTTCAACAGTCTTATTTTCATAGCAAACAAATTCTGGGTGACTAGGTACATTATCTCCTATTAATGGGACTTTAAATTTTACCCTTCCCCTTTCAAGCTATTTTTCACATTCGAGTTGAATTACTGAAGGAACCCATTCATTAAAAGGATGACAGTCACCCACACTTCCTTTTTATGTTTCCAGAACACAAAAAGATATTTTTTGCATTGTTTCTGAGAGTCTGTGGGCTTTTCACCCTGTGCACCATACCTAGCTTTATCGTATTCCCTGCAGTGTTGCTACACATACCACGCACGGATAACCTGTGCTTCCATGTTTTAAGCTCTGATGCTTCCTTTGATCTTTCATGAATATAGATTCTGTTGGGCCTCTTCGTCAAGAAAAGTTTGGTTTCATGGCAAAGACATACCTTGGAAGATAAAGTTGTTAATCATCATCTTCACCTGTGCTGGATATGTGGATGCAACTTCTACATTGGCAAGTGCAGCATCTCCAATAATTTTTATATTTTATCATCCAAATATGTCTAAAAAATCCTGTGCCTGTAGTAATGGATTGATATTATTTATGTGTTTTAGGGAATTTCTTGCTGAAGACTTTGTACAGGTTCAGTGCTTCTTAAAGCAACATGTTGCTATCATTTGAAACACATTTTCTCTTCAGGTCTTCCAATCAAAAATTTAATGCTATTTGCACCTGAGCTAAGCACTTAGCAGGCATTATCACCATAACTTTTGCAGGTGGAGATGTGAACAAAACTAGCACATTTTTTTCCATTCTTCAGTTTCACAGATACATTCATTCTTACTGTAGATCTGAGCAGCCTTAGTATATAACTTTTTATCTTTCCTTCTGGCCAGAACTTTGACCTTTTCACTTAAAGAACCATTTAATGACTTTTATTTGGCCAGTTAGAATTGCGAGCATCACTACTCTTGTGTTTCAGGGCCATTATTAAGTAAAATAAGAGTTACTTGAACACTGTGGTACTTTGCCAGTTAAATTGATCAACCAGACGGTTACTAAGTGACTAATGGACAGGTAATACATGCAGCATGGATACACTAGATTATTCATATCCTATTCAGGATGAAGTGGTATAGCATGAAATTGCATTATGCTACCCTAAACAGTGCATAATTTTAAAACTTAAGGATCATTCATTTATTTTTGGAATTTTCTACTTACTATTTTTATATTGCTGTTGAACTTAAGTAACTTAAATAGTAGAAAGTGAAATAACAGATACATGGGTGCTATTGTGTAGCCACTGTGACTGGGAAAGCTGTTGATTCAGATATGTTTAGCTGCAGGGACTGCCTTAGATGCAGAGAATTTCCTCAACTAATGTAGTTCTCTTTCCCAGAGTTGCCCACCATATCTGTGAAGATGTTTTGGACATCTTAAGGGAAACCACAACCCCTTTCCCATATCACTATCCATAACCCTTCTGTGATTATATCTTTCTACATTATCTCTGACTATCTGACTTACTTGATATATTTTTTATTTGTTTTATTTTTTATTTATATTATAAAATATGTATATTTTTGTTCAACAAGAGCAAAATTTACCATCTATTATGATTTTTGTAATATCCCAAGAAAAACTACTAACATACAGTCTTTCTTCCTATAGAACATTTGTATCTGTCAAAGGCCACTCAGCTATGTCTTTTTCATTTTAAGACACATTGTGCTTCCTAAATTTGCCTTCAAATTTTCTTAAATATATTTGACTCTGTCATATAGTAATTAAGTTTTACATGCAGAAATCTCTTTTTAAAGAATAGCCTTTTTTTTTCTTTTCTTTCTTGGTACCAGGGATCGAACTCAGGGGCACTCCATCACTGAGCCATATCCCTTGCCCTATTTTGTGTTTTATTTAGAGACAGGGTCTCCCTGAGTTGCTTAGACCTTTGCTTTTGCTGAGGCTGGCTTTGAACTCTTGATTCTGCCGACTCGGCCTCCTGAGCCGCCGGGATTACAGGCGTGTATCACCACGCCTAGTGAAGAAAAGTCATTTTTTAAATAAAAATTAAAACAACTCCCCCAAACAATTCTTTGTAAATTCTCCTGTCTGTTCACATCAGGCACAAAGAATTATTGGCAATTGAAACCCTGCCTCTCTGCCCAATCAGGATTCTAGGCCATCAGTCCAGGAATTTGCCAAGCAAAGTATTCCCTGATTTCTGGGAAAGGGACTTAGCTTAAAATATTCATCGTTGTTAACTTTGTTCAGGTGTATTTTACATATCTTAAAATTTGCTTATTGCAAATATAAAATTTAGTAGTTACTGGTAACTTTAATAAGTGGTATAAATATCACCACAAATCAGTTTTAGAATCATCCCGCCAAGAGGACCATGCTTCTCATGTTGAGTTAATTACCATTCCTGATTTCGGCAACCACTAATCTAATTTCCCTCCCCAATAACTTGCCTCTTCTAAATATTTTGCATAAATAGAATCATAAAACACCCAGAATGTTTTGTCTGGCTTCTTTCACTTAATATAATATTCAAGTTTATCTCTGATACAGCATATGTCAATACTTTTTCTACTGGATAATACTGCACTGTATGGATGGCACATTTTGTTCACCCATCTATGTTGTCTGTCTAGGTGATTGGCAGTGTTTCATTTTGGAGAATGATGTGAATAGCTGTGAATATGGCTTTGTGTGGAAATATGTTCTCTGTTGTCTTAGGTAGAGATTTTGGAATGAAAGTTCTGAGGCAATCAGTAATCTTAACTTTTTCAGAAACTGACAAACAGTTGTCTAATGTAGTTGCACTAATTTCTCTTCCTATCAGCTAAGTGCCTTCACATCCTCACCAACATTTGTTAATGTCTGCTCATTTATTACAGTCATTCTAATAGGTGTGAATGATATTATTCTTTTAAATTGCATTTCTGCAGACAGTGGGATAGGATTGGGCCAAGTTAAAATATCACAAAACCCACTATTATTTTGAAGTTCAGTAGTTTTTATAGACTAAGTGCTCCTCTGATTATTGTAAACATTTGGTTATTTACAAAGTTCTGAAAAAGTCTATTTTCCTGATATTATATTGCTTTTGTGGGTGAGAGTATTTACCAAAATTCCCAGTTCACTGTTCCAGAACTCTTGCCTCAAGTCCAAAATACTGTTGTGATGAGCTTTTCTGTTACCTTATAAAACTTATTTTAAAATTTGTTAATTCTCCTTTTCTTTTATTTTTTTTTATTATTTGATTTCTCAACACTTGTTGCTTTCATTGGAGATTTATTTTCATAGAAGCAGCCAATTGTCCACCACAAGCTAAATATTTTTTTTCCATATGCTTATAATTAATTTGTGATCTATAGACATTTTTAACTTAATGTTTTTATCTAAAATAATACAGTGCTTTATAACTTTTTAATAAACAATTTTTTTAAAAAAAGTAATGTACTAAAATGGGACTCAAATATTATAGCCTATAATTACATTATTTATCTCTATACTTACTTATGTTTTCTAAAGTTTCACCTGGGTGTAATTTTTATGTGATTACATTGACCAGTGAAGACAGAGACATCCAATAATCACATGAAGAACTCTCCAATTGAATATTGGAAAAATGTGATGGTGATGATGATGATGATGATGGTGCTGGTGGTGGTGGTGGTGGTGGTGGTGGTGATGATGGTGGTAGTGATGAAAGGTACGGTATGATAGCAAGCATTTGTATTGTATCTAATGTTTGCCAGGTTGTCTCAAGTGTTTATATGTACTAACTCATTTGATTTTCACCTTACCTCTACAAGTTAGAAACCATTATGATCTCCATGTTACAAAGTAAAAAATGGAGACACACAAGGATTAAATAACTTGCCTATGATTACTTACCTAGAAAAATATGCAGCTGAGCTTTTAAAAGTTAGATTCTACCACTGTCCTTGCTTTATATAATTTAACTAAGGTACAAGATGTTTAAAAAGTCATTAAATTAGTAAATAATAAAACCATGATTTGAATTCCCTCAGACTCTAGAAGAGGAAGACAGAAACAACTGGGAATAGAACATGCACAGGCTCCCAAATTGAAGAAGGGAAGAGTTAGGAGATGAAGAAACTCCTAGTGTTCAATTTGCCTGAAGAATAAGATGTATTCTAGAGATTCATTTTCTATCTACTTGCCCAGAGAGGAAAGCAGAAGTTAGGTCAGGCATACAAAAGCAAGAAATGTATTGCTGGAATAACAGGAATTTGAATTCCAAAATGAACTGTTGTTGGCATAACAGGAGTTTGAATTCCAAAATGAACTGTTAAAACTCTGCAACTCTGCCAACATCCCAGCTGCAAAGTACCACTACACCATCTACATAGAAATGACATAGCCCATACTTTTACCAATCACCTGCCTGAGTATCTGGATAAGCTAGCAGCACAGGATGACATATCAGAGTCAAGATATATTGTTGGCTCTTACATCCTGATAACTCCAGGCATGCTCATATGACATATGCAGTTATTATGTCAGACATATTGGCCAGTTCGGATGCATAGAACTTCCTAGATTATGCTAGAATAACCAGCAGAACCTTTTTCCCTCTTTAGAATCCTGAAAAGCTCCTTGCTATCCTGCTCAAGCAGTACATAAAGGAAAAGGACCACCTGAGATCGCTTCAAATTTGGTGGAACATCTCTTTTACCTTCTTTCACCTGCATGAAACTTTTATGTTCATTTCCTTTAACCTTACCTAGGCATGGTTTTCATGTGTTCATTCCACTCAGTGAATGTATACCTGTTAAATTTAAAATGTGGATGTTGACAGGTGACAGTTAGGTAGTGACAGTTTATAAGAATTTTATGTGTTTCTAAGCATTTGTTTACTTTAACTATTGAATGTAAACTTGGAATTTCTTCAACATGTAATGTTAAACATATGCTGCTGATTTTAACTCAGTGAAATACATAACAGTATTTATAAAAATCATATGCACCTCAGAGTTTCATAGGATATACTTTGACAGAATCTGCTTATGCCTTCTGTAATATGTGTTTAATCAGAGAACATTTTATATGTTACTTTTTCAAGATTTTAGTTATTGGGCTTATTTAGTAGTAATCATGAACAAAAGTTTTCATTATATTTACTATAACATACATGGCTAACTAAATTAGACATGGTTAATAACATTGCTAGAATGGTACATATTGTATAAGGTATCTTTGCTACAGTAGGCGTTACTGATTTTTAATATAGGTATAGTAATATTTAACTTAACTTCAGCATCTGGTAGCAACCCATATTTGCAAAGAAATTGTAAAATTAACACTAGTAAAGAATGAGATCATCCTGAACACTCATATAGGTGCAATGGATATGGCCATTTCTTCTACTATACTTTACCCAGAGATTGTCCTTGACAGGGTTCTTACCATGAATTGTATTTTGTCCTAACAGAGAACCATAACACAGTTTGAATCTTCAGTTATAATTCATACTTAGTGACATATTCATAACAAGTTTTAAGATTCAGGAAATGTTTTCTTGTTCTGAAAAAACATTAAGTAGCTTTTCTGAAGATTGTTTTGGGTTTTGTATAGTAAATCATTTTAATATGTTTTTTTCTATTCTTCAAAGAAATATTATCTCTCTGGTGTTACAAAATTGTCAAAGACCCTTGCTCTGAAACTTTGTGTATAAATGGGTTTCCTCATCCATGAATAAAGAGATTCTTATCCCAGAGCACACATTTACCAAGTCAAGACTGTTATATCTAGGTGCCCTTAAGGGCATTGGGTCTTCACAGTAAACATCCACCTTGGTCTGAAAGCCTACCTGACAGAACAGCTTCAACTTCGTTATATGGCTAACAAGTACTCACCCCATAAGACTAACAATGTGGTGTTAGAACTCCTTCTATGACTAATGGATTCACAGAGGAGGGTAGTCTGCAATTTTCTATTGTAAAATATAAGATGCTTAAGAAACAATACGACACATTGTTCCTGGAGTTCTCCTTTATATAATTTTTAGCAATCCTAGAATGCATTAGAATATATTGTCTCCTCTGTTCTTTCAGTTTTTGTGTCTTACAGTAAAAACTTCTGAATGATTATAAAAGAAGAAGAGCTGGCATTGATTACACCATATGGTGTTTGTAGATGTCCTTAGGCTGTGGTGCACTCATCTCTTGACTGCAATCAAGGTTGGCTTTGAATAGCTCTCAGAAGCTTCATTGCTAGGACATTTATCATGGCCCAAGTTTTCTCTCATTGTTGCATTTTTGTCTTCCAATCCTCCTGCTCTTTTTCTTCCTCCTTCTTTTCTTCTCCTCCTCCTCCTTCATTTACTTTTTTCCCTCCTCTCGCTTAATTGATCATGATCTAGGATTTCATTTTCTCATCTTTCTAAATTTATTAAATATATTTCTTTTTAAAAAACATTTAATGATGCCCCAGGGTTTACAATGCACAGTTATAAATAATTTAAGTTTATTTTCAAATAATATGATATTGCTTCATGTATATTTAGGTATCTTATAATTGAACACTCTCAATTCATCCCTCTTTTACATTGGAACATTGCCATCATTTGTTCCACTTACCCATAAGCATAAGCACCCAAAACATTTTTTTCTGTTTTTTTTAATTTTATAAGGTTTTGTTTTATCTTCATTTAATTCCTTCTCTGATACCATTCCTTTTTTGCATAGAAATTTTCTGACCTAAAAAATTTTCTTTTCTCTGAACAACATGTTATCTTTCTTACAATGTAGGTCTACTGGCAACAAATTCCCTCAACTTTTGTTTGTGTGAGAAAGTCTTTGTTTTTCCTTCTAATGAGAATTTTAAAGAGAATTTTACTGGATGTAAAATTTTAGATTGGCCTTTTTTTTCATAGTTTCTAATGAGAAATCTAATGTCATTATTATTATTTTTCTTCTATAATTGTTTTTTTCCTGTCCTTTTTGGCTTCTTTCAAGATTTTCTTTTTCTTTGATTTTATGCAGTTTGGATATTACATACATAAGTGTGTATATATTTTGTATTCTTTTTGGTGATTTTTGAGATTTTTAGTTCTTTGTTTTAATGTCTGTCATTAATTTTAGAAAATTCTAAACCTCTATTACTTCAAGTGTTCATTCTCTTTTTTACTTCTTCTTATCAAATTCCCATTATATGTAAGTTACCCCTTGCAATTCTCCAACAGTCCTTAGATTTTTGTTTGTTTCAGGTTTTTTTTTTACTCCTTATTTTTCAGTTTGGGAAGTTTCTAATGATATTTCTTCAGCCTCTCTGATCAGCCCACTCTAGTCACTGTTGGTTCAGGCCAGCCAAGGAATTTTTCATTTCTGTTACAGCAGTTTTGATTTTTCACATTATTAAAAACTATTTAATAGGGTTTGTTTTCCTGCTTGGATTGCCCTTCTCTTCCTGGATGTTATCTACTCTTTCCATTAGAGCACTTAGCTTGTTAATCATAACTATTTTATATCTCCAGTATTAAAATCCTCAAATCTCTGCCTTCTCTGTCTTGTTTCTATTTACTTTGCATCTTCAGACTGTAGTACTTTGCCTTAGTGCAAAGTTTTCTATGTGTCTGGTTAGGGTTAAGCTGTCTTTATTATTTGTTGTATCTGTAGGTGTCAGAGGCTAAAATTTCCTTTGCTGTCTTTTTTTTTTGTGTGTGTGTGTGTGTGTGTATGTACTCTTTTGTCTTTGGATTTCCTTCTGGACTCCTTGTCAAATAGAGTCTGAGCTCTGTACTTCTTTTATCTGCAATCACCATTATACATAGCAGTTGAATTGGAAATGTGTATGAGGAGAGGAAGTGGCCTATAATTCTAAGATGAATATGTTAGTAAGCATGTGCCCCTGGCCTGTGATCTTCCCAAATGCTTTTTAACCTTTCTTTCTTTCTTTTTTTTTTTTTTTTCCTTACTGTAGGTGAGGAGACCAGAAGTTTAGAATGGTTGGTACTGGGTATTTGCCTTCCCCTAAGGTCCTTCAGTTTCTAAAAAGGAAAAAAAAAAAAAAAGAACCAAGTTGGTTTAGCTATGTTAATATAGTATCCCCTGAGGGCAGGTCTTTGTTAGGATGTTAGGAGGAAGAGAACTCTTAAGGCATATTTCAAATAACTGCTTTTCCTCTCCACCTGCCAAAAGCATGACAGGATTTCCTCTGATCTTTGTTCTGAGAACCTGGAGGACTCCTGGAAGCCAAACTCTAGAACCTCCAGAACATGTGGCAATTTGAAAGTGTTACCCCAAGAGAGTTTATGTCTCAAGCTAGCCCATGGTCAGTCTCCAAAAATTAGTTAATTACCCTTTATGTGTCACTATCAGTTTCTGTCTTCTGGGCTGCTTCTGTTGCTAGCAAACTGGGATTCTCTATGTTCCCATTTCTTCAGTTTTCAGTTACCTGTTAGTTAATTCTCTCATGACTCTAAGTAGAGGTGTTGATTTTCCCTCTGTTTAGTCTTCTTCTATTATAAGGATAAGATTATTACTTTTAAGCTCTTTACATATTGGATTGGAAAAGGAGAATATTTTTTATTTGCAAATGACAAAAATTAAAATTATAACAATGTCATCAGTTTAAAAAAATACATAAAGATTTGCTAATTGTGTTCCAGTGGTAGCCCTGAATTAAGGATATGGAAAACAACAACTCTCAGGGAGAAAAGAGAACAGTGGGTCCCAGGGAGAGAAGACTAGGGGTTCTAAACTTTCACCATTTCCTATTCTACAACTATTTTCCTGACTGCCCAACAACATATTCTACTATAATAAAGTCTCTAGTGATTAAGTCACATTAAATATTCTGCTATGATTAACTCTTACTTAAACCCTGTAATAATCAGACCCCTCTTGTAACCAGTTGTTATTTTCTCCCCTGAAAATGTGCCATTCCACTGCTTAACAAAGAAAGCTTGCTGATCCCTTGAGGTTTGTTCTCTGTTTCAGTTATTTTTGCTTTCACTGAAGAAGTCAAAATTTACCTAAGCATTTGCTCCTAGAAACAATGGTGGTTAAGAAACACCAACAACCATTTGCTTTTTAGAATCCTCCAATGTCTTGGCAAGAGTCTTACTACAAAGAACTATCCTTTCCTATTTGACTTAGATTAGACCCACCATCTACTGTTTCTTATGACTCTCCTAAAATTCAGAGCCACATCATGAGCTCTATTTTGTACTTTTTTTTTTTTTTTTTTTTTTTTTTAGAGATGGGGTCTCCCTGAGTTGTTTAGTGCCTCACCCATTGCTAAGGCTGGCTTTGAATTCAAGATCCTCCTGACTCAGACTCCCTAGCCATTTTATCAATAAGGCCCAAGAGAAACACTATAAATCCCCATTCTTTAGTTCATAATTGATTATCTGAAATGCTTCTCTCCTGACATTACCAAGACACAGAGGTAAATATTTTTTATTGAGTTGACTAGATGAGACTTCTGCAGTTATAAAACTATTATGACTATGTTAATGCCTGATATATAACTTGTTAATTCCTATGTATAAGTGCCAAAGCAAAACTAACTACCTGAGATCCTATGGCATTCAGACCTGGACTACCTTTCTTATTGCAATAACATGAATTTTAAAAATTCCTTGCTTGTTTGGATTTTTGTTTTTGACATATCCTCCTAGTAAATATATACTTAGTCTCTGCCAGCTTTGTGAAAAAGTTTTAAAGCCTTTATCATTTTAATGTGTTATGAGTTTTTCAACATTAAACTGTCATTAATAATTTTAAAACATAATAAAATTATTTGGTGTTTAGACATATTATCCAATTCCCAAAATAATAAATCATACATTGTTAATTGCAAGAAGCAAATCATGATTTTAATATCAATTTAGATAAATCTAGAATATTATAAGAAGAAACTATTTTCAAGACATGATTTTTATTTTAGACAACTTTCATGGAAAGGTCTTATATTAATAAGATTGCCTGCCAATATTTTGACATTTTTAGAGTTAGAGTTTTGTGATCCAGTCCAAATCTTAATACCATGTTAGCTCAGAGTCTGAAAAAAGTGCAAATAAACAAAAAATTAAATATCCTAACCCTACTTGCACATTCTTTTAAGATGCTCATAATTGATGCTTCTTATAGTCCTGTGTTCTGAGAACCACAAATTTTGATAGTCAGATTCAATTACATCCTGTCACTGGCAGTATACATTCTTATAACAGGATGTGAAAATGAAAACTTTTCTTTCCAGTTTTGGCTGAGATCTCAAATTCCAAGGAGAAAACAATAGCAAGCAAGGGCTTCCACATTCCTCACTGGGGTGATCTATTGCTTGTATAAGACCAGCAGAAAAAAACAGTGTGGAGATAAGAATGAAAGCACTCTTTTCAAACCCTACTTAAATAATCTTTACATTATAAGTTTTGAGGTTATAGAAGCTGAGAAATATTTTTTTTTCTTTTTCCTCCATGCCATAAAGAGGAAGAAAAGCAAGGAAGTGGGAAACGTGCTTTTTATTCTTAACTGAAATTAATTAAGGAAAATTTGATCTAACCATTTGAAGAGCTTAATTTATATGCTGGAGTTGAGGGAAAGATATACAGGTACTTGAGGAATTGAGGGTGGGGAGACAGAAAAAGAAAGAAAGAGACAGAAAGATAGAAAGATAGATGATAGATAGATAGATAGATAGATAGATAGATAGATAGATATTAGGGAGCCATTGCAGGATTTCCTGCAATGGGTGCTGTCTGTGATCTACAGTTGTGCCAAATGAGAAAGAGCTGCCTAGTGGTGTGCTTAAATTGTGACAAAGAGGATCATCTGCATGTTTGATGTTACTCAAACAAAGGGACAGATATTTAGAATTCTAAGACTGAGGGAGGAAACATGGGTTGTTGACAGGGAGGGAAGAACAAGTAGCTTGTCTTCTGAGCAACAGAAAGTGCAGTAGAACACTCCATGAGAGCAAGTCGGATTTACCATTTGACAACACAAGATCACAAATGCACTGGACACATTACTCTGTCCCTTTCCTCCTGTTCCTTTCTTCCAACTCCTTTCACCGTAGAAAGGATAGAAATCTGGGTTAACAAGTTTGGTAAAGTAGAGATGATGAGGACACATTGTCTTTTTCACTGCAGGCTGTGAATTTCCTGAAAAATGGTGTAACTGGATTAATTCACTAAGATTTCATTTTTGTCTGGCATCTCACTCTCAGCATATCTTTTATTCATTCATGTTGCAGAGCATGATTCAATTACACAGATATTCTACAATTTATTTATTTATTACATTTTGATTGACTTTTAGGTTGTTTTCAAACTTCTATTACGAATAAAGCTGTTGTGAATATTTATGTTACAGTACTAGGGATTGGACTCAGGGGCACTTGACCACTGAACCACATCCCCAGCCCTATTTTGTATTTTTTTAGAGATGGAATCTCACTGAGTTGTTTAGTGCCTCGCCATTATTGAGGCTGGGTTTGAATTAAAGATCCTCCTGTCTCAGCCTCCCTAGCCACTGGGATTATATGTGTGCATGACCGCACTCAGCTTTATGTTCATTATTCTTGTGGATATATTTATTTCCCTTGCAAAAATGTCTGCTTGTTCAATAGCTGAGTCATAAGGTAATTATTTGTTAAACTTTCTAAAACCTTCCAAAATGTTTCTTCAAGTTTTTATGTAATTTTTACAGTCTCATCAGCAGTGTATAAGTGTTTCAATTATTCAACTCTTCCACCAACATTTAGTATCCAAAAATTTTTTTTTAATATTTATTTTTTAGGTGTAGATGGACACAATTCCTTTATTTTATTTGTTTTTATGTGGTGCTGAGGATTGAACCCAGGACCTTTCACATGCTAAGCAAGTGCTCTACCACTGAGCCACAACTCCAACCCCCCCCCCAAATTTTTAATTTTACTCCTTCTAGTGAGTGTAGACTGGTATCTCATTATACTGTTAATTTTAATTTCATCAAATGATTTGTAACAATGATCATCTTTTTATATACTTAATTGCTATAATTACAGAGTACCAATGAATAAACAAAAAAGATATGTCAGCATCTCAAAAATACTCAACTAACCAAAAAGATAAAAAAGGGAAAATATGAAACAGAAAAAAATAGGACGTATTAATATCACTAATCATTAAGTACGAATAATCTAAACACTTCAATTAAAAGGAGAATATTACTAGACTAGGTAAAATACACTCAATTATCACTGAATGAAAGAAACTCCCTTTAAATATTAAGAGAGTAATGGGATAACAGTAATTGAATGGGAAAAGATACCATACTACTATTAATAAAAACTGTGTTAAAAAGGCTACATTAAATTCAGAGAGAGTGAATTTAAGAGTTAAGAACATTATAGGAAGGGAATAAGAATGTTACATAATGATAAAGGGGTCAATCAATAGAGAAAATAGTCCAAAATGTATGTGTACCAAATAACAGAGCTACAAAACATATGAAGACCAAATTGATGTAACTACAAGAAAAATATAGACAGAGTCACATACATAGGACAAGATTCCATCCCTCCTTAAATACAAAACAAAACTATTTATCAATAAGAACTCATTGATATTTATAAAACACTCCATTCAACAATAAAATATATATTCATCTGAGTACCCAAAGAATTTTTACCAAAAATGGTTATATTCTAAAGTATAAAAGAAGTCTCTGCATATCTAAAGGGCCTCGGGTCACGTAGACTATATTTGACTATATTTTCTGACTAAAATGAAATTAAATCAACAACTAATAAGTGTCATAACTGGAAAATCCCCAAATATCTGTAAACTTCAAGACAAATTTTTAAACAACAAAAGGGTCAAATAAGAGATCAAAAGAGAAACGAGAAAGTTTTTTTAACTGAATAAAAATGAGAGCACCATATATCAAAAATTTTAAGATATAGCTAAAACTGTGCTTAGAGGCAAACTAATGACACTACAGTAAACATGCAAAGAAAGAAGAAAATTATTATCTGTGCTCTCAACTTCTATATTAAGAAATTAATAAAATCTGAGCATATTAATTGAAAAGGCAAAGAAATTAAATACTACATGTAAAAAGCACAAGTAAATGAAAACAGAAAAAAACACAAACTCAAAAATAGTGAAAGCTGCATTATTGGGAAAGCTAATAAAATTGCTAAATCTCTAACCAAACTGGTAATTAATATGAAAGAGAAGAAACAAATTACTAAATTCGTGATGAGAGAGGTGATATTTACTACAAATTTTATGCATATGAAAAGGTAATAAAAGAATATAAAAATTTCATGATAATAAGTTATTTACACGAAATGAAAAATTTCTTCAAATATACAAGCCAACAAAAGTCATTTAAATGAATATACACACACACACATATATACACATACATATATGTACAACTATACGTACATATATACATCGGCATATATACACACACATACACATATGTTTGTATATGTACATACATGTATATGTATGTATATGCATATGTATATGTATATTCCATCCACATCCCATGTGGGCAGTGGAAATGGCTTCCCCTAGGTAGAATGGGCTAACTAAGAAATAAAAGGTAGAAAAAATAGGACAAAAAAAAAAAAACCCAAAAAAACATAGGACACAGAAAGTAGTTTCAACTGTGGGGGCAGGAAGGGCAAGCTGATCTGATCAAGCTTCTATACTCTGGCAAAATGGAGCCTGCACCTGCTTCATTTATATTGGGAAACATCAAAGACTTTCCACAGAATGTTCTTCTCCAAAAAAGGTTAAAGGTGGACTGTCCAGTTCTCAATAGGTTGCGCCCATCTCCAGAGCTACTATGAGGTATATATCGTCCTAGCAAAAAAGAGATTAAGGTTACATGCATTGGGCAATCTATTGCCATAGGAGTGCCATGATAGTTCACAATGCCAAACCTAAATCTCCGTGGCTACCATACTGAGAAAAGACCTTCAAGTAATTCACGGATAGCTTCCTACACATATACATACCCAATTCTGGATTTTTCATTCTCATTAAGAAACATCCAGGGTCAGGGAGCTTTATGTGAAAATTCTACCAGACATTTAAGAAAGAGTAATATAAGTTCTACAAAGAATTGAACTCTTCTAGAGAATTGAATAAGATGGAATACTTTCAAAATCTGTGAGGTCCTTATGATTCTGATACCAAAATCAGATAAAACTACAGAAAAATGTTCATTATGAACATAGATGCAAAATTATCCTACTTTAGTTTTAACATGTCAAATTCAAGTACGTTTATGGATATATGATGACTAAATTGATTTTCATACCAGGAAAGCCTGCTTGGTTAAAAATTTGGAAGTCAAACAATGTAATTCTCCTTATTAACAACTGCCAAAGATCATCTGAACAGCTCAAGAGAGGGTGTTTAACAAAATACACAATCCCGTTCTGATAAAAGCACTGAGAATACTAAAGTTAGAGGTCAAATTCCTCAAACTATAAGGAGTTCAGTTGGTTTATTACTAGGTTGGAAAAATCCTTTCCTTATCTATAAAGATACTTATTTTATGACTCTTAAACAAGGCAGTGTAGAGTCTGATGTGTACTTTAGTGTACAAAACTCCAGTAATGATGCAAAGTCTTTTTTTTTTTAACTGATATTTGCAATTAGTTTAACCACTTTGACAAGTTTGATTGGAGATATAGCAAGGTACATATGTAATATATGAGTGCAAATAGTTGCCCTGCAAAACTCTGTGAAGTATTTCTCAGACACCTGATAATCCTTACCATGAAAGACCTAATGCTATTACTCTAAGGTCAGGAATGCTATTACTCTAAGGTCAATTTATCTCATTTTTTTTCTATTCAACATTATACTGAAGATTCTAGCTTGTGGAATCAGGTTGAAAAGTAAACAAAAAGCAATCATCTATGTAGAAAATCCTACAAACTCTTCAAATAAAACTATCAGAACTGATGAATGATTTTAATGAGGCTACCAGGCACAACATCAGAGTACAAAATTAATTATACTTTTATTTTACTAGCAGTAAAGAATTGAAATTGTAGATATAATACTGTTTATACTATATAAAATTGTTAAACATCTATGGATAAATCTGATAGATGGGTAAATCCTGTACACTGAAAACTATAAAACATACCTAGGACATATTAAATATCTATATCCGTGGAGAAGTGTCATGAATTCATTATTTTATGAAAATATTGTTAACATATCAATTTCCTGAAAATTCATTCAATGCAATCCTAACTGAAATTCCAGTAGTTTTTGTTGTGGATATTGACAACTATTTTTCCTGAGATTTATACAAAATTATGGAGAATTTAGAAACAAAGAGTGAAACATCTTTGGACATGAAGTTTGTAAGACTTCATGCTACCTCCTTCAGGATTGTACAAATTTTATAATCAAGAAAGTGAGGTAATATTATAAACATAGACAAGTCGATCAATGGATTAGTAAATAAGTATTACAGATCAGTTCACACGGTTATGGAAAACTGACTTCTTCCAAATATTCACAGGAATTTCAAAAGAGAAGGATAAGCATTTCAATATATACTCCTAGAAAAATTCAACAACAAGCTATGTACAAAATAGTAAACTTCAATTCTTGCTTCATGCTATATGCAAAAATAAATCAAATAGATTATAAACGACTAAATATAAGAATTATAAGACCATTGAAGAAGACACAAGAGAAAAATCTTAGTGACCTTGAGGTTGACACAGAACTTTATCATTATCACACACACACAAAATAAATAAATAAATAAATAGAAAACAGAAAAAGCTCAGGAAATTAGCCATCAGAGAAATTAAAAATGTTTGCTTTTCTAACAAAATATTTGTAGGACATGCATCTGAGAAATAAGTTGTATCTAGGATACATGAAGGTTTCTAACTCAATAAGGAGATAATTTAAAAATGGGCAAAATATTTTAACAGATTCTCTTGTTCTGATTTTTATATTTTATGTTGGTAAAGGCCTGAATAGCCTACATTTCTTGGAGCTCTCAGCACAATCATAGCTGATAAAGATGTCTTAAATATGTCCAAATTAACACAGAATGATTTAAATGAAATCAACTACCATAAGGTTTTATGTATTTTTTGCATTCTTTAGGAAAATAACCTATGGAATATATTAATGTGGCACTGGCTGGCTCCACAATGCTCTGTCACTGTTTCTTTTGATTTGGGTGCCTTTCTCTCTGGTAGTCTAGACATAGACTGTTTCTTAGACATGTTTATAAATGGATTAGAAAGGTGGTCTAAATACAGGCATCACTGAAACATGAAGCATCTTTTTGTTATAGAGTGTTGTTATTAAGAAAAGATTCCAAAGGAAGGCTTTTGGCAATGAATCATAGATTCTGACAGATGTTTTCTACAGATGAGAGCTCAGCTCCACCTTTCTCAAAAATGCAAGTTTTGGGAGAGGTCTTTCTTTCCAAACCCCTGGGAAATAAGTTGTACTGTAGACTATGTTTCCTAAAACCACTCCTACCATTGTTTGAAAACCAAGCAAAGGTCTTTTCTGGTACATAAATGATTTTGAAACCTTAAAATTTTCAGCATAGTTTGCTCTTAGATTCAAATAGAACTTTTAATATAAAGGACTGGGATGCATAGGTTTGAATTTATGGCAGGCCTTTCCCATCAGTCTCATAGTGTCTCATGCCAGAGCAAACCGGCCCCAAACCATTGTCTGGCCTCTGTGTCTGAGGCTGCTGGCACTGAAAGGGGTTGCACATTGGAAAATAAATAAGTAGATAAATAAAGGACTATGGAAGGGGAGTACTAAGAAAACTCATTTTCCTTCATGAATATAAAATTCTGTGTGAAGACAAAGCTAATTGTGTCCCAAAATATAGAAGAAGCTTTAGAAATCACCTGATCCAATCTCTCTATTTTATTGAGTAAGAAACTGAGACCAGAGCAGGTAGATCCTGAAGCCAGGAGCAGAAACCACAAACCATGATCTGCTCCTAGTCCAGTGTTCTTTCCATTATGCTTTTCAAATGACAGGAGGAAATAATCTCTGACAACATAATGAAGACCACTTAAGTAGGTCAAATAAATCGCCCAATGTCACATAGCTAGGAAGTGGCAAAGCTGGGACAAGAATCTAGATATCCAACTCTCCAACACCCATTAATTTATACTATTCTACTGTATTTTTTTATATTCCATATAAAACAAAATAAAATTTATTTTTATTAAAATATATTTGAATTTCCTAAGAGAAACTTTATATTTTTGCTCAACAATAGATTATTTAACATATCATAAGTACACAATAAGTAGTGGTGACTCATTCATTTATTTACACATATAGATTCGTTTGAACATAGATATTGTTTATCCTGAATGTGAACCAATGATGTACTTAAGGGACAAAGGACCTGTTTATTGGTTATAATTCTCAGGTACCAAGAACTAATCTCCTCTGAAACTCGTAAGTTATATCTTTTTAATGATCTAAGATGTCCTGAAGAGGTCAAAGAAGTTTCTAGTTGAACTGTTTTACCCATGAAGAAAGAAAGAGATAGCAGAAATAAAAATAAGAGAAAGGCATTGCTTTATGCTATCGTAGGTCCATGGCCATAATCAACTCTATATATTGATTTCATTTTCCTGAAGAAATATTTGGCTGATAGGAAAGTAAGAAAATGAATGGGGGAAAATTTCTCTTGTTTAAGTAAATTTATCTTGACTCCCATAATAATTTGGGATTTGTTCCTTGAGCATTTCTCTCCAACTATAAGTCCTCAATTTCTATTTTTCTTTTAATTCCTCAGCTTCATTTTTTATGTCAAAGTCACTGGGGCTGAAGGTATGGCTCAGTGGTAGAGAACTTGCCAAGCTTATGCAAGGTCCTGGACTCAATCCATAGCACTGGAAAAAAAAAATTACACCACAGTCACTGAAAATCTGACTATCAACTATAAATCTAGTCCCAAATTCCCATTATAGCCCCTATTATTCTGAAATCAATATGAAGTTCAGATACAATGTTTTGTTGGGAGACAACACAGTATACTTATTCATATATGCTGTTCATAATATGCTAAAAATTGCCTGCCTTAAAATAGACCATATGAAGAAATATACAAAAATACAACTTATGGCAAGCGTAATCTCATTTCTCTTATTCTTTTTAAATACTTCAATTTTGTCTTCTAGGTAGTTTGAAATTGTATTTAACATACTGCAATGATTAAAAATAGTACAAGGCTGATGTATTTTTACATGTTTTTTAAGTCTAGAATGCATGCTTTATGAATTTGTTGAATTATATGTGAATTTAGGTAAACTAAGTCTCTTTTTTCATGTAGTCTTATTGTATAATCTTAAAAAAAAGAAGAAACCAACAAGTTCATGGTTGCTTTAATACATTTTAAGCATTCCACATACAATTATTTCAAGATTACAGTTTAAGATTCATTCAAATAGAGGAATAAACTTAACTAATCTTAATAAAATACCCCCAAATAAAGATGCCATAACACATTAATAAACAGTAGATCTTTTATGTAATACTGAGAAAAATTTTGGAATTTGTATAAAAAAATTAAAAAGAACTACTTTAATAAGTGAATAAAAGAAAAGAAGGTACAGATTAACATAAGAACTATAAATATCAGGCTGAGGTTGTGGCTTAGTGGTAGAGTGCTCGCCTAGCACGTGCGAGGCCCTGGTTCGGTCCTCAGCACCACATAAAAACAAATAAAGATATTGAGTCCAACTACAACTAAAAAATAAATATTTTTTTAAAAAAACTATAAATAATCAGTAAACTCACAATAAACACCTCACAAAGAGGTGTATGTGATTATTAACCTGATAAAAGAATGTTATACTTTTTTTACATAACTACTTAATAAAAAAGTGGTACCATTCAGAGCTTACAAGGACATGGTAAAAGTGCCTTCATATATATTTGGTGTGCATAGACATAGGTTTGGAAAGTAATCTGTAAATATGTTCATAATGTCTAAATTTGTATACTTTGCCAATAATTCAACATCTACTAGTCTATTTTCTCTGGTATAGCTGCCTAACCATGAAAGCACATACATGCACATAGACTCCCATTCAAAAGAATAGTTGCAAAGAATTTAAAGTTACAATATTAATAAACAATAAAACGAGAGAAGGAATTGCAGAAAAAATACTACGGAACTACTATTTAGGTTATCATTTTTTTAAATATTTATTTTTTAGGTGTAGATGGATACAACACAATGCCTTTATTGTTATGTGGTGCTGAGGACTGAACACAGGTTCTGCCGGTGCTAAGCAAATGCTCTACCGCTGAGCCACAATCCCAGCCCATCATTTTTAAATTAAAATTACAAGTTGAAAATGCAGGACAAGACTGGGGACATAGCTCAGTGGCAGAATACTTGCCAGCATGCATAGGGACCTACATTCAATCCCTGGTACCACAAAGGAAGAAAAGAAATACGGAAAAAAGTACATAAAGAAAAAATGGTAGCAAATTGTCTACTAACCAATATATGTATATAAATACGTTGGATTTACTAAATAAATTGAAGGTGTTCTGAATATGAAGAACTCAAAGAAAGTAAGTGTTTGGACTGTGGCCAAGGAACAGTTAGCTCCACTAGAAATGGCTGAGCTCTGAAAACTAGATAAATATCTGTGATGATGTCCCTTTGGAAATCAAGGTTACTTAGGGATAGTTATCAAGTTGATATATTGTAAAGTGAGCAGAATATTGCACTAGGAGGATTGGGTATATCAGTCAGGAAGTCAAAATCCAAGAGATGAGAAGGCAAAGTCTGAAGAATAAGACAAAGACACAATGAAATAAGCTAAAATACTGATTTGAGGTTAACTTGCTGAACTAAATGCTCAGGAGACTTGACAATAACACAAAAGGAAGACAATTCACTTGAATAAGAAAGATTTTTCTCACATCTTTTGTTCACAATTGCATTGCACCACTAGTAAAAAATAATCATTTTTCTTTCTCTTGTCAAAAAATATGGATGCTCTCCAATCTGTCTTTTGCTTCTCAAAAATTACAGATAGTTCATTTTTTTCTCTTTTACCAATTTCTATGAACCTTAACAACCATAACTCAAAACCACACGTTGTTATTTCAATTAATAAAATAATCTTGAGCCTTTTCTTCCTTTTTTTGATCAACCCTCTACAGAAGTGTCAAGACAATCTTTTTCAAATTATGTTTTTCTTCTGGGCCGCACGCACGCCAGGCCAGCGCGTTACCACTTGAACCACATCCCCAGCCCCTCTCTCTCCCTTCCTTCCTTCCTTCCTTCCTTCCTTCCTTCCTTCCTTCCTTCCTTTCTTTCTCTTTCTTTCTTTCTTCCTTCCTTCCTTCCTTTCTTTCTTTCTTTCTTTCTTTCTTTCTTTCTTTCTTTCTCTCTCTCTTTCTCTCTCTTTCTCTCTTTCTTTCTCTCTCTCTTTCTCTCTCTCTTTCTATCTTTCTCTCTTGTTCTCTCTCTCTTTCTCTCTCTCTTTCTATCTTTCTCTCTTGTTCTCTCTCTCTTTCTCTCTCTTTCTCTCTCTCTTCCTCCCCCTTCCTTCCTTCCTTCCTTCCTTCCTCCCTCTTTCTTTCTTTCTTTCTTTCTTTCTTTCTTTCTTTCTTTCTTTCTTTCTTTCTTTCTTATTTTGGTACCAAGAATTGAGCTCAAGTGTGTTTAACCACTGAGTCACATCCCTAATTTGCTAACTCTCTCCTCCTCCTCCTCCTCCTCCTCCTCCTCTTCCTCGTCCTCCTCCTCCTCCTTTTTGTTTAGACAAGGCCTCAATAAGATGTTGAGGCTGGCATTGAACTCAGGATCCTTCTGTCTCAGTCTCCAGAGTCACCGTGCTAAGCCTTGATTGTCTTATCCATAAAGTACCATAATAATATATCTCATTTCATAATGTTATCATCCATAGCTTCTTGTTGTTGTTGACTTGGCACAGAGCCTGGCACATAAATGCTCCTAAACATTTTTATCATTTTCATTGTCATTTTTAGGAATTTTAGCATTTTTCTTTAATTTTTTTAGTGTTTCTTACCAGTGTATAAATGTAGACTTCTAAAAATATTCAAAATATTTTTGTTCATTTAAAAAATATTACAGTGTAAATTACATAAATAACTTACCGATATGAAGTAATACAGAATTTAACATTGACAATGCTCTCCTCATGTTTTGAGTTCTGTTTTATCCCCATAATGTATACATATATTTCTTTCCATAGTCTGTTCTTCTAGGTGAAAACCCTTCCTCAAAACTTTATTAATCCAAGGCAAAAGAAACTCAGAGGGCAGATTAAGCTAAGTATCTGTGCTCTGGAATACTTTATTTTTCTTCCTTAACACTATTCCTGGTTAAGAATTGTATTATTTTATTGAACTAAAATTCATCAAGGAAAAATGAAAGTGTCTAATGAATAAAAGGGAATCTCACCTACTGACTCAAAGGAGGTAATGCCGCAGTCTGGCTGGGCACAATTCAGGATCCACTTGTCAAAAGAAACTAACTTTATTTTTAGAACTACAAACGCCAAACAAAACAGCTCCTCAGGAAAAAACCCTCAGAGCCCAACTGCCACCACCGGCTTCCACCAGCCTCTCACCCACACAAGCCTCTCCACCTCCCACAATCCTCCTGCTCTTTAGGCCGATTGGCTGGGTCGCATGGGCCGAGCCAAAGAAGTCCCCCAATGAGCAGCTCCGTGGTCTGAAAGGGCAGGGAAACAGCCCAATGAGCAGCTCCGTGGAGGAGCCAATCAGCTAGATGTTGCTGGGGCCACTGTGAGCCAATCATCAGCCGGCAGCTGGAAGTTTGCTGGCAGCTGGAAGTATGCTGGGGCCCCTTTGGCTGTGGCTCTCAACAAGGTATAGCTGGGATTCCCAGGAACTAGAGTCAGCAGGTGGCTTTTCTCTCCATTTCCTCTTTGACCTTATTCCCAGGCATACTCATTAACTGAAAACTCAATACATTTTATTTGAAATCTGATTTATCTATTTATTTTTATTTTATGCATAGCTGAAATTGGCCATCAGCCTTTGGAATATATAACTTTAAGATACGTGGGTCCAAAAATCCTCCGAATATCACTGGGACTGTTAAATTTTATAGAATAGGGTTAGCCTTACATAACCAACAAGTTGAATAGCTTTAAAGCAAATGTGTGTCATTGTCCAATCAAAAATGAACAGAGGTCTTAGATCAGTTGCTCATTAGCAGAATCCATGGGCCACAGCAAATTCTCTGGGGGAAAAAAGAAGAGACTAATGAATTGACTAGCACATTATCAACATCTTCTTTCCTTAAACACCTACCAACACTCTAATCAATATCTCAAAACAATCCTCATTCTCTCCATCAATGACAATAATTCTTAAGGCACCAGAGTGCAATTTGCTCTTCTATTGTGATGCCAAGTACAGCTCTTTTTTTTTTTCATTTTTCATTATTTTCTACCATGTTAAAATATCAGTTTAAAATTTTAATTAACAATTGACATTAATCTAGGCTCATATCCAATTAAATAAAATTTTAATTCAACTTAGTTAAAATTTGAGAGAATGAGAATTTATTTTTAAAATATCAAGAATTAGGGGCTGGGGTTGTGGCTCAGAGGTAGAGCGCTCGCTTAGCATGGGCAGGGCTCTGGGTTCAATCCTCAGCACCATATAAAAATAAAATAAAGGTATTGTGTCCAACTACAACTAAAAAACAAAATATTTTTTAAAAAGAACTAAAGAGAAATTGGAGAAAGTGCTTATCTTGTTTTTTACTTAACCTCTTTCACCAAATGCCTCAGTTCCCAGGGGCAGCAAGGGGGCTTTCCAAGACTTAGGTACATTCTTTTCAAGACAAAGTTAGACATTAATGGTAAGGAATCCTGTGATACCTTCTTTTCCTATTGATCCTCATAGACATTTATGACAGGCTACATGTTTAAACTAAAGTGCAAGTGGAAAACAATCTTTTCAGATATATTGTTCATCACATATTTTATTAATCTGTATTATTGAGGATGCAACATCCTCTGACCTGGAAGTTTTGTACAACAATGATGTACAAATCAAATATAAGTCCAGGCCTTTCAGCATTCCATCTGAAAAAAAATCAAGAGTAGTGATAATCAAGTCTACTCATACATTAAAATCAGATGGACTCAGATGAGAAGTTTATAACTTACTAGTAGCCCAGATCCACCCCCAGCCAATTTAATCAGAATCTTTGGTTGTGAATCTACTCATTTCTTGTTCAAGTTACTTTAGATATTCTAATACATAGCCAGGTTTAAGGAAAGCTATAAAGGCACATTGGAAGCAGATTCTAGCCCACAGGATCTACTTTTCTAAATGTAAAAGAAAAAAGAAAGAAGGAGGAGAAGAAAAACAGAAAGAAAAAATCCAGAGGAAATGAGGAGGGGGGGACAACAAAAATAATAAAAAACAAAACAAAACAAAAAACTGTGCTTCCAAGTACTTTGGGAAAGAGGGCTAAGAAGAAAGCAGGCCATTCCTTGGTAGGGAAGACTGTCCCTCAGTCACAACTCCCAAAGCTGTGTTCTCCATCTCAGGAATGGAGCAGAGGATATTGAATTCCAATTTCATTGTTCTTTAATCACCTACTCTATTTAAATACGAAGAGAAATACAGCATGACATTCTTACTGAGACAGTCACTATGTAGCTAAGGTAAGGGGTAAAAAGAATACTGAGAAGTAATTGTGATCTTCAGGGTCTCAGTGTCTTTTCTCCAGAAAGTGGACTTAAAAAGTGCCTTAATCAAACTGCCTCTCAATATCTTTGCTTCTAAAGTTACTCAACCATCTTATTTATTCTATGAACTGGTATTGCTGAGCAATCTCTTGGCAGACATTGTTTTCAGAGCTAGGCTTTCTACATGGGTCACCCAAACTTACTGCTAACAAAATTCTTGTAGTCTGGTGAATTGCCCAGTACGTGGTTATAGTGCGATGTGACTTGGAAATATGGGGAGCTGAAAAAAAACTATAAGAAAGATTTCTCTTAGGTGTGCCATTTTGGTAAGTGTTCAAAAATGAATGAAGATGTTACAAATATAAGAAGTTCAAGGGTGGCATGGCAAACAAGCAGTGAGAGCAAAACTTTTAAAGTAACTGCCATTAATTCAGTGTGGTTGAATTTCACATTTGAGATAGAGAACTGGGAAGATGAAGTCTCAACAGGAGGGACAATTGTTGAGGGTCAATGTGTGTTTTTATGCACTGATTGTGGTATCATGAGATTAGCCAGATCAGTCCAGTAGCTGCAAAGTTAGTTAGGTGTGCCATTTAAAGGATGGTAAGATTCTTAGGGATACAATTAGAGATTGAAGCAATAGTCCAGAGGAGAAAGCCATTCCAGAAACAATGTTCTAATTCTATGATAGAGAATGAGTGAAAATATGAACCCATAACCTCCACAAAACAATACCTGTAGTGTATTTTTAGTGTATAGTAATTTCCATTTTCACAAGAATTCTATTTCCAAATAGGTACATATTTAAAATGTTGAGATCAAGTTTTTGTTATCTTCCATTAACTACCAGTAACAACATTATATTATGTAAGAATGACTAAAACTATAGAGCTGACTAATAATATTGTGTTTGGAGATACTCACAGATTTCTACACAGTTCTACACATCTTTACTTATCTCTGTCAAGCCCTGGGGATTTTCAGAGAAAGCACATGCACTGTTAAGTATGTACTTAAACTGTAAGCATCGAACCCTTGGGAACTATCAAGTTATCAGTCTTTACAACTGAAAACATAATGCGATTTAAGTACAGCTACTTTAAATAGTTCAGATTACATTTAGGTAATATTTTGAGTGAGATGAAGACAGATTTCTACCCAAATGACTGGTTTAATCACCTCCATTTGTGTCCCAGGTAGTGTCTTTTTGTGAAGTCTACCAAGGATATAGAAAGGATCCTCTCCAAAAAGACTAGGTCCTTATGTTACTGAGGTCTGGACAAGTACAATCAAAATATTATTTCTTCCAAAACCAAAAGAAAAATGTGACATTTGTGATGTTTCAAACTTCTTCATAAAGCTTTTGAAGGAGAAGTCTACAAAATTGAGCTTTATGCCCTGAAAATATTCTTTTCATTCACTTTTTAAAAATTTAATTGATTTTTTTAAATACACGACAGCAGAATTCATTACAATTCTTATTACACATATAGAACACAATTTTTCATATCTTTGTATATAAAGTATGTTCACACCAATTCTTGTCTTTATACATGTACCTTTTTTTGCATTACAATTCTTATTACACATATATACCACAATTTTTCATATCTCTGTTTGTATATAAAGTATGTTGACACCCAATTCGTATCTTCATACATGTACTTTGGATAATGATGTCCATCGCAAAGGACTTAAAAACAGCATGCTACAGGGACACAACCACATCAATGTTTATAGCACAATTCACAATAGCTAAACTGTGGAACCAACATAGATGCTCTTTAGTGGATGAATGGATTTTAAAAAAAATGTGACTTATATACACAATGGAATTTTACTCAGCAATAAAAGAGAATAATATCATGGCATTTGCAGGTAAATGGATGGCGTTGGAGAAGATAATGGTAAGTGAAGTTAGCCAATTCCAAAAAAAACACAAAAAAAAACAAAAACAAATGCCAAGTGTTTTCTCTGATATAAGGAGGCTGACTCATAGTGGGGTAGGGAGGGAGAGCATGGGAGGAATAAATGAATTCCAGATAGGCAAGAGGGGTAGGAGGGAAAAGGAAGAGGTAGGACATTCACTTCATTTTTAAATTATTTTTTAATTGTCAATGGACTTTATTTTATTTTTGGTGCTGAGAATTGAACCTAATGCCTTACAAATGCTAGGCAAGCACTCTACCACTGAGCCACAACCCCATGCCCTTCTCATTCACTTCATTTTTAATCCACAAAGGATGTTATGTGTAAAATAAGAAATACCTTGAGGCAAGTAACTAATGTCTACAATGTTTCATTGTTTATGCCCACAAACAATTTTTTAATCCCTAGAGTAGACCAAAAGCCACAGCCAATTCAGTTACCCATGGAAGCATTTGCATTTCACCTTCCAAAAATGCTTATTTTTCAGCCTCATAGACTATGCTTGTCCTCCAGTTTACTTCTTCTCCTGCTTTTCTAATTGTGTCCAGAAAAGAGAGACAACTATAGCCTCCAAAAGACATGTATTTTAAAATACTCAAATTAATTTCTCTGCTTCTGTCAGAAGAGGAGGAGGAGGAAGAGGATGAAATGGAGGGAAGGAAATGAGTGAATGTGGAGCCACTTGACTATTATTTTTGGACGGAAAAGTTTACACCACATGCTCAGGAGAGATTTTAATGTCTTTTCACTGAAGCAGCACTCCAAGGGAAACTCTAGAATAGTGCCCCTCCCATTCCACAAGCTCCATATCAAATCATACAAAAGCAGATTGTGATAATGCCTTGATTATTTAATAGTAATTAATTTCAGTTACTTTAAAGCTATATAGGAAATAAAGACTAATTTTCCAGTTCTAAAATCAAGTTAAATCAGTGCTAGAATAAAAGATGGGACTTTTCTGGACTTTAGGATACCATGAGAAAGTTAGTGATGCAGGAAGTCACCAGGGTTCACTGCCTGAGAAAGGCTCACAGAAGGTCGGGGACAAAGGACTCATTATTATCCTGGAGAACATGTTGGTAGTGATTAAAATAAACTGAATTGTGGAATAGTAAATAGTTCAGGAGGTGGTATTTTGGTTGCCACATCGATCTACATGAAGTGATTCATGGATTATCTGATACCCTCTTGGTAACTAGAAACCACTTCCATCATTTGTTATGAGGCCACAACAAAAGCTTACAATTATAAATTAAAAATAAAATGCTTTGTGTATTAGACACAACTATATATTGCATGACCTCAGAAACTGCAGTAATTTATAGTCAGAAAGTGGTTATAGGATGGCTTTTCCACTGCAGTTTAAACTGCTGCTGGTAGATGGCACTGTCAGGATGTGATTCAAGGTTACTGAGAAATACATTTCCCACCCTTCTCAGAATTTCAGAAGCCAGTTCGATATTTGCAGTCTGTTTAGGGACTTCTCTTAGGTATTAAACATTCTGAGAATTAATTTTTCAAGTAATTACCAGAAATGCCATTATACTTTGTGAAGTATTTGGGGGTTAATTATTGTTCCAGGTATTGTTGTATTCTGGTGTTCCTGAAAGAAGCTCACTTCACCAGCACTTAAGCATATTTTCCAATTTTTCCTTTCTTTTCTTTTTCTTTTGTCTTGTGTTTCTCCCCACATTTGGGATATCGTGATGAGTTATGCAGATGTAGACAGTTGAAGCTGTTTAAGAAACAAGACCCTTTTTGTCTACGTCTGTGACTGTATTCTCTTCCGTGAAATTTTCCATTCTAGAATATGTAAACCTTTAAACTCATGCAGCGCTAAAAAAAAAGGAAAAGAAAAAAAATAGTAAATTCCTTTTTCTCATCTTAAGCACTGAAGACTATCTTGTTCATATAAGAGGTTAGCAAATAATTTGAAAATGTAAGAGAAAGGATTCTGAAGTGTGTAGGAAAAGCAAATAATTCAGAGGGAAAAAACACAGGAACTAAACAAAGAAATATATCTTTCAGGTACAGTTTCCTTTGTGCTAGAGCCGTAAAATCAGCCATTTTTCATGGTTCAGTCAACACAAGTTCAAAACATCTGACCACTGGAAAAATAGGGATTTTCCACATCTACATATTATGGGTCATTTATTGAATAACAACAATAATAACAATAATATAACACTTTTTTAGAAGTGTGTCCCTAAATCTACTCCATATTAAAAATTAAAATTTAATTGCCTAGAGGAGTTATCCCCTGTTGTTTTATATTCCTAATTTAAAATACAAACTTTTAAATAATGCACAAATACAGTATTTGGCAAAAAGTTTTTGTTCGATGGATTGCAAAATTAAGAAGTTTCATCTGTTACCCAAAAATGCCTATTTTCTCATAGTTATAGATTAAAAAATTCATAAAAAGCACCTTAAATATTTTAAGACTGGCTTTCTGTATTTAAAGCAAGTCAGGAGTATTCTTGAAGGTAATATCTATGTCTCATGTTTTCTCTGTAAAGGTCACACAGCATTTAATGTAGGCCACGTATATATTGGGCACTTAATTAAGAAGCCTTCTTTATTTGAGTCATTAATACCTATAACCTATAAAAGTAGATGGTTTAATATTTTGATTTTTATTTTAGAATTCAATTCTGGAATATCTGAAAATATTATATGCTTGCTAAAATTATGAAACTGGAAAAGAAAAAATATAAAAAGATTCTTTCATCTAAATTAAATATATCATTAGCATTGTTTATCTGTGTAGATTACTATTATTTCCAGCTATAACCTGATACATATTGCATCATTTGGATGTGTGACTTAGTTAAACATGTAATATTTAGCATCTGCTATATTGAAGAAATGTTATGCAGCTTAAAGTGGTGGCTCATATTTACTGATGAGAATTATATGGGAGTTAAAATTCCCTTAGGGAGACAAGAATTTGGGAACCCAAATATATATCCTGCTGACCTCAGGACAGAGCTGTGGGAAAGAATGAGACAGTAGTCACACAGGGTAAGTTTCTTTGTTTACAAAGAACTGTGATCTTTTTGACCTCATTTTAAATCAAGTCAATGACTTTCAGTTACTCATTATAATTTTTTGCTGCTGTTGTTGTTATTTTTCTTGTTTTATTCTAATAGTCTAATAGTGGGTTTATTGCTGTGTGAGTGGGGGATGATCTATACACACACACACACACACACACACACACATATATATAAATTTTTATTAATTGTATTATAAACTCATGTATTTATATATAAATATATATATTTAGAATATGTATCTGAGCATTTGTCATTAGAGCAATGGTGATTATAAACTATGCACCTTGAGGCTACTCTTATGTGCATCAGCCTCTGTACCATAAACCTGCATGAGCATCTCTCCTTTAATAATAAGCATTCCTCAAACTCCCAGATTTGGCCTTGTTAGTGTAATATACCTTTTTAAAGCGACTGGTTTGAAATATTTTTTTTTTAGTTAAAATAAGTGTCACTTTATGATCTCCTAATTAGTTCAGGAAAAACTGTTTTGTTGTTCAGCATATCAAACACAGTGCTCAAATATAAATGTTGCATTTTATAGGTACTGTGAAAAATGTCACATATCTTTAAATCAAACTCCTTCACAAGAAAATATTTCATATTCAAATATTCTAAATGTAAAATCAAAACAATTGAATAGAATTTGACAAAGCATCAGAAATTTTGCTTAGAGCTTCTGACTGCTGCTTGTATTTCTTTGATTCTATCAATATTATTTTGCCTCAATCTCTTCCTTTCTTTTGAAATTAAGCTTAATTTGGGGGTTGTTTTTAAATTAAAATACATCTGAAAAATGCATATTATATAATTTATTTTATATTATAATATATAGATGCTTAAATTACATGTGGTAGTAATTGTAAATTGTAAATGTGAAATTTTACTTCATACACGTTGATTAATAATAAAATATCTCAGTATTTCTCTGTATCTGGAGCTGGACTCAAATAAATTTTCAGGCATAGAGTTTTTAAATGCAGGCTTGCTTTCTTCCTGTGAAGAAGGTATCTTATGAATTTAAAATAAACATGAAAATTGAATAAGAAGAAAGCATGTTTTCACATAGTGTCATTTTCTTTTTATCATATGTATGGCAAAAATAAACACTGCTCTCTTGGTTCCTATTCTACTTTGATGTGGTGTGTGGATATGCATGCTCACAAACACAAAGTGAGAAAGGGAAATTGTCATTTGTATTAATAATTAGGATGAATTTATTTGTGTTCTGAAAATAAGAAAACTGCTGCAGCACATCTAACTGGAAAAGTCATATCAAAAAGTGATGATTTATATAAATGAATTCATTCTTTGCCAACTTCTGAAATAGTACATGAAGTCTTTATCTGAGCTGAAAAATGGTAACTTCAATGTACACAGATTAATTCTATTAATCTTTAGTTAATTGCCAATTTAAGATATATATTCACTTTTGTTTGAAGATTGGAATATAACTTTGTAAAACTTAATAGATACCTGTTGAACAAATGAATAAAGTTCATTTTTAAGCTGAGCCCTTTTTAGCCTATGTGTTGTGCATAAACAGCCCTGTACTGATATTACAAAAAAAGAAAAAAAGATTAAACATAGGAAAATTCAGAAAAAAATCCCCAGTTCTGAGGCTGCAATCACAGCCCGATTGTGACAGTGGAATAGGAAGAGACCTCCTGGTTGCAGTCTTTGGCATTGCAGGAGCTCTAAGTTACTGTTGGGGGACCAAGATCAGGGACAAATGGTCTGGGAGAACCTGCAAAGATGGAAAAATGGGTGTGGAAGGAAACGCTCTGCTAGGAACAAACTTCTCTGTCAAGGAGTCCTCCTTTCACCTTGTTGATGTTCCTCAGAGATCTGAATTTGGCTGCATGATTCCCCTCTGCTAGCTCTGCCTGTTCCCACCAAACTCCAATTATTCTCTAGTTCCTTCTTCAAACAGAATATAATTGACATCTTTATTTCTGCTCTCCTTTCCCTGAAGGATGAGCACAGAACCTCACTAGGGTTGAAAAGAATCTTCATAGTTATTAACAAACAGAAAGGAAAGCTGTAAAGAGGAGCTCCACTTTTATCTTCCTCTAATTTTCCTCCTCTTCCTCCCTTTGTCTATCACTTAGAGAAAACAGAGACTTAAAAGCACACAGGAACAATTGCTGTAAGGGGTATAGGAATGTATGGTGTGGTTCCTGTGGAGTCCTGAGTACTCCGAGGCATTCTCATTGGCAACAAATCTCTCAGCATCTTCTTTTATCTCTTGGAGCATCACCTCTGCAGGAAAAGTGGTGGGTGAGACTCATATACCCAGGAGAAGTGAGGTGGGCTAGGAGACAAAAGCTTGCTGTCTTCACCTTGATCATTCTCTGTCACTACCAGACCTGATGGCATAAACACTGCCCTTCCTTACCCAGAGTTAAAGTGAAGTAAGTACATCCCAAAAATTACATGAAGCAAGAAATGTGACTAGAGTCAAAGGGAACAAAATTAATACAATTGTGTGTGTGTGTGTGTGTGTTGTAAATGTTTTAGGCAACTTCAGATTGGAGGGAATGAGATAGAAAGAAATCAGTGTAATAGGAGAGGAAGGTCAGGAGTGAGGAATCCCCCTGGACTATCATTTAAAAGATTTTTCGGAATCTCTAAACTAGAAGGAAGACTGTTGATTCTCAGTGACATTTGGGCTTAAGGGACATATTTAAGTTGGGTGGATGCATATTGAGAATGCATCTCCATTTTCAATCGTGCATTGATTTCCTTAAAAGGATTGCCTTTCTTTGTTTTTAGCCACATTAGACACTCTCCCAGAATGTTCACAGAAAGTTACAGAAGTGTGTGAGTTTCCAAGAATAACAGAAAAATTGTAACACTTGTCAGCATAAAACAATGAACCTGCAGACTGAATGAGGCCGTGATATATATTAAAATAGTCTTGCATTGTAACAATTCTTTTCTATGTGAAAAATTTGAGTTTATTTCTACAAATTTCATTTCCATCTTCATTTTTCCATACTTTCAGCTCTCACCCTCTCTCCAAATTCCAAAGAGACTTTAGTAAATGAAATTTGCTAAATTAATGCATCTAGTTAATCCCAGAAATACAAAATCCTGTGCATACACTGAGAGTATGAGGTTTTTTTAAAAATTTTCCCCTCAAATATGTTCTGGAATTCAGTTTAAGGAACACAGTTCCCATAATATCAACTTTCCAATCTGTGTGGATTTACATATGAGTAACAAGACCATTCTTGGCTTAGAATTACTGCTATCCAGGTTATTTCAGGCTTACAACAATGATAAATACTCTCTTGAATAAAGTGGCATTCTGATATTATGTAAATGAAAGCAATACTAAGCTAACCCTATAAGATTTCAAGTGGAAAATAGTCACAGATCAATAAGTCTAACATATTAACATAATTTGTACCATATACAATAGAGTGTGTGTGTGTGTGTGTGTGTGTGTGTGTGTGTGTGTGTGTGTCTGCTTCACTGCCTCAAGCTTCTCTCATAGTACAATGGCTCCCCTAAGAGGGTTACACTATTCCATTGTCTGCTCAGTGGATTCATTTGCTGTGAGTTATTTCTGGCCAGTGGAAAGTACGCAGTTAACTTTTGGGTATTATTCAACTAGGAACTCTATGAGTTTACCAGACTGTTTCTGTAGGAATAAATCTGTGTATTATTTGTCTAGTCAAAAACAGAGCATGCTGACATGGAATCAGTGGGGAATTGGAATATGGATCAGAGTTGGAGAGAAGAGTAAGAAGCAATGTGCTTATTTTAATAATACACTCAGGATGAAAAAAAACACAAAATATTCTTTTATTCCTCACCCCACCAAAATGAATAAGTTATGGAAATAATGTGCATATGGAGTTATATTCAGGAAAACCTAATCTGTTAAACTCCACTGCACAGATATTTAATTCATCTTTATATTATGTCATTCTGCTGTCATTGGGTTCTATTCCCAATATTTCTTATTATATTTCATCATCTTAAATATCATCTTATGGTACTTAACTTAGGGACATAAGTATACAGTACCCAAAGTCCTGGGAATATGTTCCCTACTGACCTCCTCATTGTATAAATAAAAAGAGCAGGTACTCACACACACGTAGCCTCCCACACACTTTATCCCCCCACATGACTTTTCCATAATAATGCTCCATGAGAAGTACAAAAGGAACCCTCAAAACTAAAAATAAGAAAATAAATAAAATGACTTAAAAATGGACCAAACTCTTGAACAGTTTCCTCATAAAAGAAGATATACAGCTGGGGTTGTTGACTCAGTGGTAGAGTGCTTGCCTGGCATGTTTGAGGCACAGGTTCAATCCTCAGCAGCACATATAAATAAATACACAAACAAAGAAACAAATAAATAAAGATATATCGACAACTAAAAAAATTAATAAAAATAAGAAGATATACAGATGGTAAATACCATATGAAAAAATGTGCCACATCACATATAACCAGGGAAATGGAGAGTAACTAAGAGATATTACTACATGTGTGTTAGAATGATCAAAATCCAGGTTACTGATAATACCAAGTGCTGGTGGGTATACAAAGCAACAGGGTCTCTGATTCATCGTTTGTGGAAATGCAAAACGGCAGAGACATAATGTAATATAGATTTTACATTTCTTACAAAAGTAAACGTGTTTGTTTTATGATCCAGCAATCACACTCTTTGATATATACCCAAAAGAGCTGAAAATTTGCATCCTTATGATACCTGCTCATGGATATTTATGGGAGCTTTGTTCATAATGCCAATACTTGGAAGTAACAAAAATGCCCTTCAGTAGGTAAATGGAAACAATAAACAGCATTAATTGTTTCTATTTATTATTTAAACAATAAACATCAGGACAATTAAATATTATTCAGGTATCAACTTATGAAAAGATAATGGAGGAAACTCAATTGCATGTTAGTGAAATAAGCCTAGGTGAAAAAGCTATACACTGTTGAGATTCCAATTATACAATATTCTGGAAGTGGCAAGACTGGAGATGGTAAGATCAGCAGTTCACTAGGTTTGGGTTGAGGGAGGGATGGATAAGAAGAGCACAGAGGTATTTTAAGGCAGTGAGCAATTCTGTATGATACTTTAATGATGGAGATATGTCATTATATGTTTGTCAGAGGTCATTGAATGATGCGAAATGCCAAAAGTAAACCCTAATATAAAGAATGAATTTAGGGTGAAAATGATGTATTTGTGTAGGTTTATGGATAGTAACAAATGTACTATTCTGGTGCTGGATGTTTGATACTACCTGAGATTGTTTATGAGTGTGGCAAATGTTATATGAGCAGAACGTTCTACTCAACATTACTGTGAATCTGATATTCCTATAAAAATTAAGTATATCACAAAATTAAAACAAAAACCTTAGGAGAATGCTTTTCTTTAATAAACCAAGTAAATTATATATTTTTAAAAATATAGGCATAAAACACCTTTCCATCCAAGATATAAAATACTTTTTATGCATTGTATTCTAACTGTAAGGTGCTTGAAGTCTTGTCAGTACAGACGCTTTTACTAATCATCACCATCACAAATACTGAAATAGATCCTAATGTTTAAATTCATTTTATAAATGGGAACATGAATGAACTGGAAAGTTACATGTTAAACTAATACTTGATTTTCTGTAATGCTGAGAGAGTTAAAATAATATATTGTTCGACTTTCATTTTAGCCATGAATTACAACCTCTTTTCAGCTAAATCATTTTTTTAGAGCTAACCAGAAAGATAAGGTAAATTCTGTTTGATCTGTGTAATGATTTCTCTTCTTGTCTTTCTTTTGTTCCTTGTCCCTGCCCTTTTGAAACTACTAAATTAACAGTAGAAAAATTAGCTGCTAATTAACAATAGAAAATTTTAGAAGAAGATAGGAAAATAGGCATAAAAGAAATTCAACAGTTCTGAATTTCTCAAAACTGGGCAATTAAATTTTAGCTGAAATTATAGAAAAAAATGTGGAAGTACCAATTTACATTCTTCTAAACTTGTCTGGTACTGAACTGTATGTGATGAATCTGATTCCTAAAGGTAGGTGAAGTCCATTTCCTTTTGTATAATTTTCCAGAATAGTTTTGAGTTTAAAAAAATTAACATTTGATTTATTTTGATTACTTAAGTTTGTTTGGTTTTGTTTATGTAATACATAATAAACCCTCTGATATAGCAGTTCTGTTTTGGGTACTTTAATGCTTCTACAATTGGAACCAATAATATCTGCTCAGAGGCTTCCTAAATAGGGCACAAAATCCATGACTAAGATAAATGACAGTTGGACAGAAGACTAGGTAAATCCTTTCCACAATGAGAAACAATATAGCAAGTGTTCAACATGTTTCAGTTAAATTAATGAATGAATAACTTAGTGGAATTATGAATGGACATTCCCAAAGGGTTCTCATAAATAAATCTGAAAATCTTTCTCTAACACATGAAGTTTTTTAACCCATAAAGGTGAAAAAATGTTTTTTCTTTTTCTAAATGGTGTATTTTATGATAGTAAAATTTATATTAGCAATACTCAACATGCAATATTCTAGGAACCATTCCATTTGTAAGCCTTTAAAAATCCTTTTGCTGCTGGATGAAATGGGAACTATTATAACCACAGTTTTCCTGCACCACAGCAGTTATGAATGGTCTTTTTCTAAGTGGCATTTCCATCACATGGATTGAATTTTAAACTATTTTTTTTCAATGACCAATCAGACATTATAAAATAGTTATGCTACTGACTTGGTATGTGTTCAATGTCAAGCCACGTTTTTCCATTGACAGCTTGAGAAGGTTGTAAAACCATTAAAAGTTTAAACTTGTGGTTCAAAGGGGGTTTTTGCAGTTAGGCTGCTTTTAATTTTCTTATTCTATTTAGTGAACACCTGCCTTTCCTTGGGTGTTAAACTAATGTACAACTGGTTGGATTTTGTTTGTAACCCAGATAAAAATAGAAAAATATTAAATATTTAAAATGAAATAAAAGGAAGGAACTATTTATAGTTAGACTTTGCACATTCCTAAAAATATACTCGTAAAATTATTTTTAATGTGTAATTAATCACTTAAGATAATGGCATATTACTTAAGTAAAGAATGACTTCTTCTGTGAGACTGACTGTTGGAGGTTCTAGAACAGTAATTTAAGAAGAAATAGCCTTTTGCTACAGTCACTATTAATCTGAGCACCAAAATGAATAGCAATTCTCCTAAAGGACAACATTGTATTATCTACCTTTGTATCAAAGCACCTCATATGGTGTGCAACACAGAAATCATTTGATTAATAACTGTTAGACTGAATCAAAATAAGTATCATTTCAAACAATTCTTCTTTTTGTCAACTAACTTTTGAACATATACTTTATATCAGGCATTCTTTTTGGTACTCAGGCTGCAGAGATGAAAAAATATTGTTCTATCTTCAAAAAGTCTCAGTCTAGTAGAGGATAAAGATAAATATATAGAAATAGTTAGGTGCAGCTAGTGACATAATAGAGTAGGCTTTTGACCATGACTTCACATTAGAATCACCCTAGTAATTAAAAAACAAAAACGACTCACACTATTCTCCCTAGCCTTTGACAACCATTATTCAACTCTTTACTTCCATGAAATCAATCCTTTTTTTGATTCCATATATGAATAAGATAACACAGTATTTGTTACTCTATGCAATAGAATTGGTTTATTTCACTTAACATTCTCCAGGCTCCTCCGTATGTTAATAAATGACAGCATTTCAGCCTGTTTCTGAATGGATAGTATTCAGTTCCACAAATGCACCACATATACTGTATTTACTTTATCCATTCTCATCCATTGTAATGAGGAGAGCTTGGTCAATGGGTAAAGGGTTACAGAGACAAGAAACAAATTCTTGTGTTCTTGTATAGTATAGAAAGGGAACAATAAGAAATTATATATTTTAAAGTAACTAGATAAAAGATTTTGAATGTTCTCACCACAAGGAAATGATAAATGTTTAAAAGTAATGACTAAGCGTGGTATGGTGGTGCACACTGCAATCCTAGCCCCCCAGGAGGCTGAGGCAGAAGGATACCATGCTCAAAGCCAGTTTGGGCAGCTTAGCAAGACTAATTTACTTATCACAAAATAAAAAATAAAAAGATCTTGGGATGAAACGCTGTGGTAGAGCACCCATGGGTTCAATCCCCAGTACTATACATACATACATACATACATAAAGTAATAAAGTAATGGATAAACTAATTATCTTGATTTGATCATTACACAGGTTTATATGTATCAAAATATCACACTGTACCCCATAAATATGTTCAATTGTGTATCTGCTAAAATAAGAAAAAAATTCCATGCCTTGGTGCCACTCCAAATCAGTTGTATGTATGCATTAAAATAATCAGAACCAGATTTGGATTTTGTTCTTTTGGCAGTATTATTTAGGTTGAATTTGATGAGCTCTAAACTAAAAGCAAAGTAACATAGAAGTTACTGTATGAACTTAACTATAGAAATGATCACGAAGACAAATAAACAAGTCAACGTGTTTAGGAGATAAAATGGATAAGATTTAACAATGAATAAAGTTTTATGGCTAAGAGAAATAGATGGTTCTATAATAAACTATTTCTTAGACCTAGTCATAGTAAGAAGGGTTGATCAGAGTGCAAAACACTGTCTAGTTTCTGTCAGGAATTAATCTTGGACAGAGCATATGTATCAGGAATAAAGGCAATCTGATTTTCATATCCCTCAGTGCATGCAGTGAAGGTTCACAACTATAGATTGTTCAATCACAAGATTTTATACAACCAAATATACATTTTATACAAATCTCATTGGAATTCCAATGAGTGCTAAAATTTTCCTACTGAGCAGATATGCTGAATAAAATTAAATATTTTGTATCTACTTCACTTATTTTAAAAATGTGAACTATGCTGGAGAATTTCCGTATAGCATGTATTATAGTTTCATTTCAAAGGGTATAAAATGTTGTTCAAATTTTTCAGTGACCTCAGTCCCAAGGCTTTCAATATCTCATGTGATTTTCATTTAAGTAGTAATTCTCCTTCCATAGGAATTTTTATTACCCTCAGTTAATGAGGTATATATAGCATGCTTCATTGATGTAATATTGATTTTCCTTCTTATATATTAGTTTCCATAGCTTTGTATTCTATACTCAGCATCAACCACACAGGACATTAATGGTTTCATCAATTTTTTAAAAAAATCTATTGGTATTATTGAATGACGGTTCTGAAATCCAGTTTGAGATCCTGCATCTAACAAATCACCACAATTTGGAAGTTAATATAGCTGAATAGCAAAGCTCAAATAGGAGAATCTGAAGAAATGTGCCTAGAAGGCTATTTTTAAAAGCATTTTAAATTATGTGTATTTCCATCTCTTCTATTTATCAGGAATAGCGAATTCTTAAATTCACTAAAATGACATTTTAGAACATACCTTTTTCAACTAGTTTTCAATTTACATTGTAGCATAAGCCAACATTAAAACATTAAATCAGATTTTAAATCAAATGAAATATTTCAATGACCCTTTTTTTAAGAGAGAGAGAGAGAGAGAGAGAGAGAGAGAGAGAGAGAGAGAGAGAGAGAGAGAGAGAGAGAGAGAGAGAGAGAGAGAGAGAGAGAGAGAGAGAGAGAGAATTTTTTAATATTTATTTTTTAGTTTTCGGTGGACACAACATCTTTACTTGATTTTTATGTGATGCTGAGGATGGAACCCAGCTCCCAGCGCATGCCAGGCAAGCAAGTTACCGCTTGAGCCCACATCCCCAGCCCAATGCTTTAAAAAAAAAAAAAAAAGAAAGAAAACAAATGAGAAAGTATGGAAATGATACTTATTGCATGCTTAAGTTTCAGAGCTACCAGCTACCACCTAATAGCTATTAAGCATTATTTCTGCTAGGCATTGCTCCATTTACCAGACATGTAGCACCTCTGTAAATCCTCACTCCAATAACAGTTCAAGCATTACATCCTGCTTACAGATGAAGACACTGAGGTGCATTGGACCCATTGCTTAAGGTCATGAAACTAGCATCTGATAATAAAGCTTTCAAATCTAGGCATTTTGACCTGCTCTTAAGCTCTTTTCCTCTCAAACTTATTAAACTGCTGCTTCCTGCAGGGGATCTATGGAGACAAGACAAGCATAACTGAAACAATTAGGGAGAAACACTTAGCAGTTTCACATTATTGATTATAAATGCTGTAGGTGCTTAGAGAAAGTAGAAAATCAATAAAGCTCTTATATCATGAGGATATTGGTTGTAATTTGAAAGTATTGAAGCAATGTAATCCTTTCCTCTGAGTGCTCTGAAAATTTAGACAAATTATTTTTTGATAACTTATTGGCAAATTGAGAAATAACTATTCTCTGGTTAAGGGTTATTTTTTAGAAGCAACAAATCCTATATGTAGATGACTAAACAAATATAGGAAAAGTGAGTCTTGGACTTAATTTTGCAGCTTTTAGAAAGCAAGAAAAATGGAAAGTGAAAAAGTAAAGGAAGGGACATCTTACTCTACCTCCAAGCTGCAGCCATCTAAGCAGGATAGACATTCTCCTGCCTCAAAAGGGAGAAGGCTCAGAAATGGTCATGAAATTCTATGGAAATTTAATTCTATGGACTAAATTAGATCTGAATTCAAAATTTATGATGGGAATATTTTGTTTTTGCATTTCTATGGAAAGTTTTCCACATATAACTATCTCTAAAGTTTACGAAAAACTTTTAAGAACTTAAAAAAAAGTTCTTCTAGGTCAAAGAAACATTTCTGAGGAGATCAAGTAAAAGGAAGGAAGCATTTTAATCACCTCTGTGTCTTAATACAAGGGCATTTTCTTTTCAATCAGAAGACTCAAAAGAAAAATTTCTGACCATTTGGGATATATAAGCTTTTGTGGATGTTGATAAATAATCACAACTCTTTATACTATTTAAAGTAACAATTTTCAAAAGCATATTTAGAAATTGCTATGTAAAATGATATATGATTGAGAAATGTTGTTTTTTTTTGTCTCATTGTGTACTTTATGAAATACTTTTATGCCTTATCTTGGTTTCAACAGTAACACTCCAAGATTCATGTTCACCTGGAAAACCGGAATGTGACTTATATGAAAATAGAATATTTCGAGACACAAAAGTTAAGGTGAGGTCATTCTGAAGTGGGCTCTAAATTTAATATGGCCAATGTTCTTAAAAGAAGAAAAGAGACACAGGGAACAAGGCCAAGTAAAGACAGAGGCAGGAGGGATGCAGCTGCTGCCAAAAAACATCAGGGACTGCTGGCACCCACCAGAGGAATTCCCCAGAGCCTTGGGAGTAATCTGGCCGCTATCTAGATTTCAAACTTCTAGCCTTCAGGCCCATGACAGAATAAATTCCTGTTGTTTTAAACTATATAGTTAATGGTGATTTGTTATAGAAGCCCTAGGAACAGGCTTACACTCTTCATATGCACCTTCCACACAGGTGTCCTCACTCATAATCCTAATAAAATTATGGCTTGAGTCTTTCAAAGCACTTTTCAAGAATTCATGACCTTCACATCTCTTTAAACTACTTGAAAGACAGAGCTTTAAACAGTCTTTAATTTTCTCATTCAATACTCACTTATTTCAATTCTTACTGTATCAGTTTATAAAATACTTTGACACTATTTTAGTTTTTGTGAAGTATGTATGTTTGATCTAACGACTCAATTGTTTTCTGTTTTAAGCAATTTTTGAAGATGTGTTTATAGTACTCTAAACAAATTAAACATGTAACTCTTGCAATTCTGAGGTCATTTCTGGGTGTGGGGGTAAAATTGTATTGTTCTTTTTTCTCCTTTTTATTTCTTTTTTTCTGAATTCATAATATAATTTCTCTAAACACTTAAACTCATTGAGTTCTTTTCACATTAACATGTCTTTATGAATAATGATTTATAGTTCAAAGTAAAGTAATTGAGAGAGTGACCCATATGAAACTTTGCAAGTATTTAAAATATTAAAATACAACATTCCATTTACTATAAGATACTATTAGTTGAATGCATTTGAAGAAAATTCATTATCTTATGTTTGAGCAAACATGAGAGTTGCTTGATTTTCCTTAATTCCAGATCAATGTATTCTTAGATGCTGAATTGTAATTTATGGTTGAAAAAACAAGTTGCAAATTTGTGTAAAAATGTGACTCTTTTGTAAAATTCATGACTTGCAAAACACTATATTTTATTTTTACATGTGCTTAAAAATTTTTTTCACAGTTTTTTGAGACCTTAATGAAAAAAATATTTAGTTAACCTTTTTTTTTTTTTTTTTTTTTTCTGTACCAAGGATTGAACCCAGTAGTGCTTAACCTGTGAACCACATTCCGGGCCCTTTTTATTTGTTTGTTTGCTTAGGGCCTTTCTAAATTGCTGAGGCTGGCTTTGAAACTGGAATCTTCCTGCCTCAGTTTTCACAGGTAGTTGGGTTTACAGCATGTGCCGCCATGCCAGGCTCTTTAGTTAAGTTTTGTTATCTCAAGTTCTTTTTGGTCAGGATCTTCATGCCCTTCTTCCCACTCCCCACATCCCTCCAGCCTTGGCACCAGGGATTAAACTCAGGGCACTTAGCTACTGAGCCATGTCTCCAACCCTTTAATTTCTTTTTTTTTTTTTTTTCTTTTTTTTTTTTTTTTTTTTTTTTTTTTTACTGTATCTACTTATTTTTATGTGGTGCTGAGGATTGAACCCAAGGCCTTGCACATACTAGGAGAGTACTCTACTGCTGAACCACAACCTTAGCCCCTAAATTTTTTTTTTTGTTTAAAGACAGGATTTCACTAAGTTGCTGAGGGCTTCTCTAGGTTGTTGAGACTATCTTTGAACTCACAATCTTCCTGCTTTAGCCTCCCAAATCGTTGGGATTACATGCATGTGCCACTATGCCCAGTTCATGCCCATATTTTTAAGGCATTATGACATTATAAAATTTAGTAATTATATTTTTTACTATTGATTATATTATTTATTGTAGATTTTATTACAGATACACAAAGAAAATTTTGCATAAAGCTCAAACATCTGTAAAATGCTGAGTACAAAAAAGAAACATAAAAAAAGAAACCAAGATCTGCAAGCAATATATTATCTTTAATATCAAAGTGATAATCATGCAAAATTCTACAATCTCATCCTGATATATAGAAATGATATGATGATTTGTACACTTTTTAAAGTTAATACAAGGGGGAGAAATGAATTACAGTAGAGGGGGTAGAGAGAGAAAAGGGGAGGGGAGGGGAGGGGAGGGGGGATAGTAGAGGATAGGAAAGGCAGCAGAATACAACAGACATGAGTATGTCAATATGTAAATCAATGGAAGTGTAACTGATGTGATTCTGCAACCAATAAAAAAATAAAAAAACAAAACAAAAAAAATAAAGTTTCCATGAATTACAGAAGAATATCTTCATCACTTATCCCTGAATAATTATCTAGCTGCTTCACTTGTATTCACCCTGTCTTCCCCATATATTCTTGTTTCCATAATTATTGTCTTTCCAGCTGTTTCTCAATTATCCACTCAATAAATATTGATCCTGGAGACATACTAAGGAAGAGCAACATGATTATTAGTTTCCTCCCTCATGCTTAAATTTCATAATGATTGAATCTTTCTCAGAAAACAAACAACAGCAAAATACTTCGACTCTTTGCCTCTCCTGCAGATACTGCAATAATTTTTTTCCTAGTCACATCTAAATTTCTGACCACCACTGCACTCCTCTCCACCTTGCCTGCTGCATTCTGGGTCCCCTGCTGCTCTGATGTACCCTTCTCAGTACACCTCATCACATGCTTTTCTGGGTCTTTTCTCAAATATAATGCTCCAAAATATCTGTACTCTACTTGAAAATGTTCATCACCCACTTCTAAAATTTGTCTTACTCAAAATACTGTTTGCTTGCCTTTTCTTCTCTAATCACTTCTCTGAGGAGACTTCCTCATAGCTTTTTATCCTTCTCTTTCTACCTCAGAAATAAAGCATTGTCTTTGTATTGTTTCTCTTCATACTATCTCATAGCTCTGGTTCCAAAAAATCATTTTTGTCCTTGTTTCTTATTCAAGTTCCAATTCATCAAATGTAAGGGTACATTCAATATGGAACCATTAACTCAAATTTCATGCTTTTAAAATAACACTCACCACCTTCCTACGATGGATCCTTTTTGATGTTTCAAATTCTGTCAAATAAATAAAATTCTCCCAGCCCACCAGAATGTACTGTGTGGTCATCAATCACTACTCTTTTGATCTCAAGATATAAACAACAATTCTTACTGAATTTGATGCTGTAAGCAAGTCTTACAGCATTCACCCTAAATTCCAACCACCCTTCAAATTTATGTTGTTTTATCTTCTGACAGAGCCTCTACATGATATTCTAATATTTTTAATAGAGTCAATTTCTCTTTTCTCTCTCCTTCAATTGTTATCTAGCTGCTTCATATGTGTAAATCTTGTCTGCCTAAAAACGCAGCAAGTTTCCTCAGGAGAGGCTTTTCTCTGTACTTTGAAAGTGCTCTCTTTATGACTGAGCACTTCCTTGGAGCTGCCATGACATTTCATCAGGTCTTATTGGACTTGAAATCTTAGTTGATTAACAATTTTTAGCAAATGTAAATTAGTGTTTAGTAACTAAAGTTAACATGAAAATATAAAATGTTTTAGTAATTATTCATATAAAAATTACATATTTAAAATAAAATAAGGTCCAACAGAAAAAATTAAACCAGAAGAAACCATCTGTACTAATATCCATTTGTTACTCATTTCAGACAAGAAACAGTAAAACCAAATGCTTACAAATATAAGAATCTATAAACTTAAGTCATATTGAAGTAAGCATTGATCCTCCTTTTATAAATGTATACAAATATATTTTATTTTAAGGTAAATTATTTAATACTTTTAACCTGCATTTTTCACTTTAAAAGTCAAACTATTAAAATTGACTCAATGACTTGTATGATTTACTTTAAAAAAAGTAGTAGGGTACTCATGGTTTATATGTATATTATTTCTCAAACAAAGCAGTATTACTTGTGTTCAAAAATACAAAAAGTGGTTTTAATTTTATGTTACTAAATAAACTATACTTGGTATTAATATATTCTGACCAGAAGTGTAATTTTCTTTTATGGCACATTATGTAAATGTCAAAAACTCTTCTGTAAAAAAAAGTGGGCATTTGTGATAAACAACCTCCTATAAATTATCATTTCATTACCTTTACCATTAGCATAAGAAATCTTTATTCAGTCTGCTGATTCAAACGCTAATCTCTCCCCAAGCACCCTAACAGACACACTCAGAAACAATTTTTTTTTTTTTAAACTGTCTATCTGACATCTTGGTTGAATTGGATTGACAAGAAATCAACCATCAAAAGTCCAACACTTCCCAACTTGGCACCCATATGCATCTCTTCAGACCACACATAGTTTCCAAATGAAGAAAATAATAGGTTCATAATTTGCCTAATCTAATACAACTACCCTGCATGCAATTAAAAGTTGTTATGTTCCCAAGAAGAACAACCTTGAGAGATACTTACTCTTCTCCTGATACCCTGAAACCAAGATAGTAGGATATAAAATTTGTAATATTTAAATAATTATATAGAGTCAACCACTTATGTTATATGATAAGGAAATCATAGAGGAATGAGAACAGAGATATTTGCTTAGTAATTATATAATACTCATCCCAAAATAAGGAGAAAATGCTCATTACAGTTATGTCTCTTATTTCGGTTACTGGTCAAGAAAGAAGCTCATAGCTGATATTTTTAACAATTCATTTGTATTCCATGTGCCTTCTACAAACACCTCAATTGGTCATGGTTCTTTAGCTGGTGGAATGACCCAAACTTTTATTCCTGAAGCATATGTCCTTTAATAATTCTGTCTCTATCAGGATGTTGTAGTTTCAATCGACCTTGATCACAGGGCATGAAAATCATGAATTGCCTTAAAGGATCTCCTACATTCTGGGCATACTCTTCTTACCTCCATTGTAGAGTAGGCATCCAATCCCTTCTTGATAGCTCAGATCTATCATCCCAGCCAGCACCATAAACCCTCTTCTTTGCCAGTTGACTCAGAAGCACAAGAAGCCCAAAGTCACTAGGTAGCCATGGAGTCATTCTTATGTCTACTGGCAGAAACATCTTTCCTTCTGGAACTACGATCTCCAAGCAAGTATAACATAAAGTTATGGGAACAGGACACAAAACTTCTGCTAATGGGTCACTAGGGATAAAAGTGAATGATGCCATTCCCGCTTTTACCCTTGAATTCTTGATCAAATGAACCTTGGCTGTAAAAGAAACATCACATACACTGGATGCTGATTCAGAGCATAACAGCCCCTAGAGAATCCTGCACTAGTCCTGCAAGTTATTGCCACATAGCCAACACTGTAACTAAGTCTTCAAAATGATATTCCAGCATTTATCAAGCCAGCCACTTCAGGATAGTAGGTAATGTAATAAGAACAAATTCCATTGCTGCACTTCTTTTACTTCAATGGTCTATGAATCCTTCTTTGTAAATAAAGAGTGTTGATTATAATGAGCTCTGAATTCCCTTCCATCTAAGTTGTATCGATTTCATTTTGTTTTACTCTAACAAAATACCTAAGACACACTAGCTTTATAAAGAAAAGAAGTTTGTTTATGTCAGTTTTGGAGTTCCAGAGCATGGCACTGGCATCAGCTCAGCTTTGGTGAGGGCCCTCTTGACTGTGTCACATCATAGTGGGAACATGTGTGGAGAAAAGATCAAATCTCGATTGTTTTCTTCTGTATTAGGGGATTGAACCCAGGACCTCTTACATATTAACCAAGCTTGTTCTACCACTCAACTACATTCCCCAATTCTGACATTACACCTTGAAACAGGAAGCCAGAGAATCTGGGGTCTGAAAATCACCTCCAAGGGCAGGTCCCCAATCTACCAAAGGACCTCCCACTATTTCTCACCTCTTAAAGATCCCACCATATCCCAATAGCACCACCCTGAGGATCAGGCCTCCAACATATGTAATTTGGGGAGTGTACATTTAAACCATATCTAAATCATAACACAAGTTGTTTTCAATTTTACATTTCAGTGAATTTTTACCATAGTTTCAGATCTTATTGTGTGAAGAATATTTTGATATTAATGACATCAATGAAGAGTGTGGGGGGGGGGAAATGAGGGGAAAAGGGGAAGGAGGAGGTAGAATTGTTTTACTACAACTAAAAGTTAAATTGTCATGCAATATATCCTATATTAGGTAAGAAAAGAACATTTCTTTGCTTATATGTTGGAAATTCAAATGTTCTTATTTTTGCCTTGTTAGTTAAATAAAATGTATTTTGCACAATGATACCAACGTGGAAGAAAAGGAAACACTGTCAATCCTTTTTGAGATTTAGTGTGAAAAAATCTCAAAACTCTGAAACTGTGAACTTTCCCTTTAACCCTGCAGCAGCTCATGCCTCCTACACAATAGAAGGTGTCATGTTGTACTCTGAACTTTTCCTTGTCATTCCTTAATATGAGAACACCTTCTACTGTTCTGACCCTACTAAAGATTAAAGTCTGCTGTTGGGAAAAAAAAAAAAAAAGTATCTCACCCAATCTTTATTTTCACATGTGGGAGAAGAATTGGTTTCAAATTTACCATAATTCAAACCATTAAGTACTGTATTTTTCTAAGAGAACACCTTAGTTTCTACTTGAAACGCTACCAAGCAGTGAGTGCAGACTTTGGTCTAGTTGTAATGCACTCCACATGCTTTACCTGTCTGCAAAGGAAGACAATTGAATCTTTCACATGGGAACTGGAGATTGCACAACAGTACAGTTTAGAGTGGTATTATTTAAAAAGAGGAACAACAGTTTCTAAGACAATGATTCAGCAATGATAATGCATTTCGCACAGCTGCCAGCCAATCAATAATTTTATATGATTCTGTCTACACATAATGGACCTATTCAATACATGAAAAGTTTCCTCAACTCAGAAAGTTTTTATACTTCATAGGATAGCTTTTAATTTTTTAGAAAGACAGATTCACTTTCTTGATAACGAAGTGCACATATTCATTACAAAAATTTATAGTAAAATTTGAAATATTTTAGAAAATAATACAAACACCCATTAATCCCTCTAAACAAATAATGCCAATAATAAACTCAAATTCATGTCACTTTGAATAACACTTTCAGTCAATTCATCCTGAATTACTGAATTAAATTTAGCATTTTACTGACTGTAATTTTCTGTTGGAAATCCATTCTAATTAAATTATTCTTGATGGTGAATAAGATTTATTATTTTTCTAAATCCTTATCATCACAATCAATTTTAAAATTTTTATTACTTTTACGGGTGGAAAATGCTATCTCCTTCCATTTTATTGTAATGTTTCAGTAATTTCATAGTTTTTGGTTTATATATATATCTTTATTGATAATATAATAATTCTTGCCCTTTACTTCCCTTTTTAAAAGAAATGTATTTTTCTAACTGTGAATTCCAAGATATTAGATTTTTTTTTTAAAAAGATTGTATTAGGTAGTATTTTGCTTTTCAAACATTACAGAGATGTTCTTCACAAAGTTTTTTTAATTTTAGTTTTGACTTTTGATAAGGACAGAGATATGACAATAAATTTTCACACTAAAAGTATTTCTAAACCCATAATTTTTGTCAATTTAGTTTTATATATGAAAAAATTTCCCAAATACTTAGAGCTGAGCATGATGACCCAGACCTATAATCTCAACTACTTGGGAGATGGGTAGGAGTTTAGGAAGTTTGAGATCAGCCTGGGCAACCTAGTGAGACCCTGACTCAAAATAAAAAGTAAAAAAGGGGAGATAAGTCAGTGGTACAGCATTAGCCTAATGTGTGAAATCCTTGGTTCCATTTCCAGTATTTAAAAGCAAAAAAATAGATTTCTGATATAATTTTTTTTTATTTGGTGGTGCTGGGGATTGAACTCAGGGCCTTCTGCATGCAAAGCAAGCATTCTACCAACTCAGCTATAGGAAGGGGGTAGGAAGGGCAGCAGAATGCAACAGACACTAGTATGGCAGTATGTATAAACATGGCTGTATAATCAATGTGATCCTGCAATCTGTACACTTGGGAATAATAAGAATTCATACCCCACTTGAAACAAATGTATGATATATGATATGTCAAGATCAATGTAATGTTTTGAGCAACTAATAAATTTCTGATGTTTAAAAAATAAAATTAAAATTTAAAAAAAATAAAAACAAACAAACAAACTGTGAAAGAATTGATGACTAGATACTTGCAGACAAAATAAAGGAAAATATGGTTGCTCAAATATTTGCCCCAAGAGTGTGCCCATCAAATGTGAATTAATCAACCAAGAAAACATAGATAGGGTATTTTGCAAGTATCACAGTGATTATGGTTTTCAGGTTGCATCCACCATCCATTTGTTTTTTTGTCCCTGCCACCAGAGTTGGCAGTGGGTAAGAAGAGTACATTGAGCAAGTGATACCTGGTTCCTACATCCTTTACTTACATCCATCATGACAGCTCTGCTTCTCACTGTGTACTTTATACAGTTGTGTTCTATAATGAGTGTTCTCAAAGAAAAAGGAATATCAGAGGTGGTTCTGGTGATAATTAATTTTTGAGAGCCACTGATTTAGAATGCCTTTATGTCTTTATTTGAAACAATTTTGTTTCATCAAATTTTACTATAAATCCCCACGATACCATTCTGGACCTAGGAAGCAATTCAATTATAAAAATAAAACCCATTTTAATCAATACCAAGCATATAGTTAGATTATTTTTAGCATGACACATATTCACTATATAAATCAACCTGCTATATAATTAGATATTGAATGTAAAATGTTGTGATATTTGAGGGGTATTTTACTTCATTGTTAGTAAATTTCATTATTTAAATTAAAAGAGTTGCATATGATTCCAGATTGTGGGCAGGGTTAGTTTAGTAGATATTATGCAACTAAACCTCTGTTGTTATAGGACTGTTTATTTTAAAACCAATGTCTAATAAAGCCCCAAATCAAAACATCAAATGCCATTGTAAATTCTTTCCAAAATTGCTATAGATAAAGCAATGGCATATAGCTTCTTTTGGTCATATGAAATATTTTTATTATTCATTCCACATTCAATATTTTACATGCTGATAATTTTTTTGATCTTATTTTGAAACAAGTAGAAAAGTCAACTGAAATATGTGCAATCTAAACATATGATTTATATTAAAATGTTGAGATACTAAAGTTACATTTGTCATTAGTACATTATTTACTCATTCAATATATATGTTGTATCTATATCTTAGACAGGAATTCTCAAGATATTAGTGTTTATTGGGGAAAATGGGGAATGAACAGATACAAATAAATATTCCAAAATTTTATACAGAAGGTGACTTCATTTTAGACAGAATGTGGGTCAGAGGATGGATAATGATAATGATCATAAAAATGACCATATTAAGAATACTATAGACACACATATGAAATACATAATTTGAATTTTATATAATATAATTAGCAATATGAAGCAATATAAATAGATATCTTTATTTGAAAGGTGAGGAAACCTAGACACAAAAATATTAATTAACTTGGTCACAATCAAAGTGATAGTAAGTGACAAAAATAAGACACAATTCAAGGTCTCCTCTTCACAGTTCATGCAAGGAACTCTTACAGAACCTACAGAATTCATCAAAAATAAAATATCATACTTGAAAGTTATAAATATGATTTACACAAATAGACATTGGTGGTATAACTTGATGTCAGACACTTCCTGGCAGATTCCCCAAAGAATTTGAACCATTGTCACTGTATATGTACACAACTGTTGTTCAAATGCCAATGAGGATTGAGAATGAAACCCTGCTCTAGAGAAGAAAACAAAGCCCAATTTTCTACACACACACACACACACACACACACACACACATACGCCCGTGCGCACACATGCACACCACCACCACCCCCTACCCCCCGCAATCAAAACCAAAACCAAAAAACTCTCATCCAAATAAAACTAAAAATATTGAAGGCAGAATGAGCATCTTATCAGGTAAAATTTCTTTGCAGTTGTATTTGCAGTTACACATTCCTGATGTGGTAACAGTGGATGCATGGTAACACAAATCTCATGATAAAGTGAAAATTGAAGATCTAAATGGTCTTTTGAGCATATTTATTGAATGCTTACTCCATGTTAGATACTATTCTAGAAACTACCAACAAAGGATTCAAAGAAGATTCAAGATATGTAATTTAGTGGTGTGAACTATATCTGTTAGAAGCAAATTCAAAGTTTATCATAGCTTGATATAACAGAGACATTTGCTGCTCACCAAGTAGCATATGCTCCAGAGTATTTTTTAGTCCTTGAAATTATACATGACTGTTCAGGCCCAAGATCTGTGAGCAGAAATAACACCTATCACTTCTGCATCAGAATATATAAGATCAAGTATGTGACCCTCCCCATCTCGATTCCCCTGCTGTGGTCTCTTGGAGAAACATGCTGAGATGACTAATTCACAAGATCAACTGCTGTCTGGAGAGCCAACCATCTTGCACCAGCATTTGCAGGAATAAGAACTAAACATTTGCTAAGGCAATAAGAGGTCTAGCTTAACACATTGTGACAGCATTATCCAGTGCATCCTGAATAATACACCTCACTGTTCTTTCTTCACAAAGGCCATTGCCAAGCAAACTCTTTCAAGCACATGAACAGTTAATTAACAATGATGCTCCTGATACACAGAGGAATAACTCAATGTCTTCAAGTAGGATGTTTTGCTGTTCCCAGGAATTTCCTGTGTTTCCTTGAGATCTTGCTCTAGAGGTTTCCAGGTGTGGTACCACATTGTGAAGCTCCTAATCATGGGGTCAAGAGGATCAACTTACAGAAAGATTTCAGGTCCTACATCATTTTGACAGACCTATATGTAATTTGGTACCTATTTGCAAGGGAGGGAATAAACGAGGAAAAAAAGTTAAATGACATCCTCTAACTTAGCACTGTCCAAGAGAAGTATAATGTCTGCTACATGTCATCTTAAATTTTCTAGTGTTTATACCAAAAATATAAAAAAGAAAAAAATAATTTAGATAATATTTTACTTAGCTCTATGTATCCAATGATAATTCTAACATGTAATTGATGTAAAACTTCATTAATTTCACAACACCTTTTTGAAATCTGGTATGCACTTTAATCTTTAGGTGAATCTTAATTTGGAATAGTCAATATTCAAGTACTTAAATACCACATAAGGACAGCATGGCTTAAAATGTAACCTAATTTATTCAACATTTGAGATTATATTAGATATCATGATAGGTGTGCTCATAACACTATCTAGTTTTTTCATTATGTTATTAATATATACATTAATAATACTGATATATTCTGTTGGTTAATGTACACATATGTATATTTTTGCATTACTGATAATTGAATCCCAGGCCTCATGCATTCTATATCCTAGCTCTATTTTAATATCTTTTGAGTTAACAAATGAATACACTCACAGAATTAGAAAGTGATAGAGCTGAGATTCAAACCAACTCTCCATTTTGCCTCTGGGAGATGGAGCAATATTCTAGGCAGGTAGAATACCATGGAATGACTGTGTAATTCACAGGAGAAAAATGAAGGCTCCAATAAAGTACTGCTGTTGGTGATGGAGAGGAGTAAACTAATGAATATTAAAGAGCTATGATTGAGAATACTCTTCTTAATGATGGCTGTCATGTAGTGGGAGTAGAGAAGGAAGGAGGGGCTTTATAAAAATGAATTCCTACTTCTGATTTGAGCAACCGAATTATCAATCATGCTATGCAGAGAGACTGACATGAGTCTTAGTAACTTGGAATTGGAATTTAGTAGTAATTTTGTTTTATAATTGTAATTGCTAATCGAGTGTAAGGATCTAATTCACTTTTTGTTTTAGCCATAATTATGTTATATTTGGCATAAGTGGCAGATGACAGTGATTTAACAACTGCTATTGAAGAAAAATGGTGTCTATGTCACAGAACTGTGTGTAGATTGGCAAGTCTTTAATACTGTTACAGAAAGAGGAACACCAGCAACTAACTCAACACCCTTGGATTTTCAGTGTGTGACATTTACAAGCTTCTATGTGCTTCTTCATATCTCTTCTAAGCTTTGTCACCCCATATAAAATAGTGGAGATTTTTGCAGAGTTTTATAGTTTTGTGTTTGTCTTTGTGTTTAGAAAATGCTAAGCCTGAGCCAGCTGTTGTGGAAGGGTTTATTAGATAATGGCATGCCACACACTGGAAGATCTTACCTTAAAAAGTCAATGGGACTCAGTCTCTGACTCTAATCTAATTGCATCCTTAACTGTACAGTGTAGAATGTGAAAGGTGAGTATAAATACAAGATTTGGAGGGGATCAAGCATCTCATAAGCTTTTAAAAAGGTACCACTAGCCCCTAGATGATAAGTATAATGAAGGAAAAAAAATGAAGCAATTGTCCTAGAAGGTTATAATTGTCCTATTTTTACTTCCCTGTCTTTATCATATCAGGGAAATATTAATAAAGTTATTGGCAATAAATACAGGTGTTATGATATCCAATTATGGACCACCTTTATTTAATTTGACCTTGTGTATGTCTTCATAGAAACATTAACCTCACTGTAACAGCACAGTAAATCATCATTAGTAAGGTATTTACAGAAATGCTGCCACAGATCACTGCAGATGCTCTAAATCAGAGGAAAGAACTGTCGGGTTTCCCATTACTCACTTGCCATATTCAGGGCTCTTTCAACATCATTATTAAACTTTATTGTATTTTAATCACAAAGTATTCCAGCACGTTCTAACTTATTTTCAGTCACTGTTCTATTTTCCTGTCCTTTGGTTATTTACATTATCAAGAATTTGAAATGTGAAGCTGGATCAAGGCAGAAAACTATAACACAGAGATGACAGGGAAACTAGGATTCTGGGGGAAAGGCCCTGCAAAAGATTCTTCCGGCTGGAGAAGAATCTTTACCAGTCCCTTTAAGTGTTGAAAAAGATTTATTTAATATTTACCCCTCTCAACGTTAGTATAGAGTAAACTTTATTGGGTTTACAGGTCTGTATCCTTTGTGGGTGAAAATAATTGTTTCCTGTTGGTCCAAGAAAGGAGTTCAAGGGCCCAGGTACTACCAAAAATGTCTTATTTGTGCTCTGAAGCACTTAGGGTACAGTTGACCCCATACTATTTTTTTTTTCATTCAGCTACTGACAGGTATTAAAAACCAGTTTATTCTCTGTTACATACTATTATCCCAAGTTAGCACAAATCATCCTCTAAAAAATAAATAAAATTCAGAAAAAATTTGATGACAATAAGCTTCAGGTTACAAAATTCCAGTTAAATCAAGATACGCACCTGGAATTTTTTTGCAGTTATTATAGTTTATGAGGCTTATGATTTACATATTTATATTGACAAATGTAAATTATTTCTCACATCATTAAAGTTATCTTACATTCTGTTTTTTTCTACCTGCTAAACAGTCTCTTCTGGTTTTCCTTTAGTCTATTCTGATCTCCTATAATCTTTCTTATTACTTAAGTCAACCAAGACGTAAGTAGACAGTCGTCATTTAATTATCTTAATTCTTGTTTTGACTCTTTTTCATATGGCTATTGACCTATATAATACATTCCATATCACTTCTTTTAAAAAATAATCTAAGCTATGGGCTGGGGTTGTGGCTCAGAGGTAGAGTGCTCACTTAGTATGCATAAGACACTGGGTTCGATCCTCAGCACCATACTATATATATATATATATATATATATATATATATATATATATATATATATATATATAAACAAAGGGATTATGTCCACCTATAACTAAAAAAATAAATATTTAAAAAAAACAATCTAAGCTAAATTGAGGTACTAATACTAAACTCAGAAAATTTTAAAAAGACATCATATATTTGGCCTTTTTATTTCATTTGTTATATGAACATATGACAGAAATGTTTTTAAGAATAAAGCAAAAAATGTTGATATTAAAGGCAACTGGGGTTTCTTTGCTGAGTTTGAGTCATATAAAAGTAGATTGTCCAATTAAATATTTTAGGGGAACTATACTAACACAGCTACACTAGAGGTTTTAGTGATTCAAATCATAAACCCAGGCTAAAAGGGAAAAAGCCACTTTAAAAATAAAACATTCTAAAAATTGATGAAGTCTGATAAATAAAATTACAAAAGAATAGCATAACATACTACTAAAATGACTTCAATAATACTAAGCTCTTCAAGTTGAAAACTTAAAACAGAAGAGTAAAGTTTTACCTAGAATCCCCATCTTTAGTATCAATTGAATTTTTGTTCTCTTAGATTTATGAACTCATTCTAAATCTAATCCATTTTAAAAACACAGCAATACTTTTTATGGCATGCAGAAATGTAATTGTTAAGCGTTTTGGTAGAGAATATATGATGTAATGTATAGTGTTTTTATAGAACTATTCTGTATTAGAGTCATTGTATACCTCCATTTATATATGGAAAAGAGGCAATTTGCAACTATGAGATTTTGAAAACACCCATGTTTATCAATAAAAACAACTTACAAGGTGAAAATGTAGGAATTTAGCATAGTCCTTTCCCAATTACATCTTTATAAATTAACTGTCCAGTAACTGGATTTCGAGCAGGTGGAAAAAATTAGTTAAAATTTTTGGAATATGAGAAGTAATCAATGTCTTCCTGATTTTAACACTTCACAGGATAAAAGAAAGAAAAAGAAAAAATTATTATGACTTTATAAATTTTGAAAATGCATGTGGAAGGCAATTGAATTATGCATGATTGAATATATTTTGAATTTCTAATTAATCTTTTAATTTTATCAGTCATAACATTCTGGTTTTCTGAACATTGTCTTTTAAAATGTTGTAATTTTTATATATCATTGCTTAAGGCAGAGTTATATTTGGGGATTAGTATAGTAACATTTACTATGAGGTACTTCAATTGAAGAAAACCATCAATTTCTGACAGAAATCATAAATCTAAATTTAAAAATAAATGGAAACCAGAAAGCAAATATGTTGTGTACTGCTTCACACTTCAGAGGTAATGTTTAAGCATTCGTTTCTTTTAACATATGTAGAAATGTAACAAATTTTACCATAAAAGCACCAATTAGTATTACCTAAAAACAGTAACATTTCAATAAACTGTGATAGTATATGGAATCAGTAGATTGCTTGCATTAGTAACATATTTGTATCCAGCATAATAGTCGATTTGTTCATGAAATTTTATAATGCATAATTTCTGGGAAAACACAGAAATAAAATGGAGTACATCATAAATCACATAAATTACCATTGACTACTTAGCATATCTGAATATATCATCAAAATTCTTAATTTCAAAATAACTAAAGGACATATCAGTATTTCTTGTGAAAATATAGTAGAAATAATATTTCTATATACAAAGTTTCAGAGAAACATACCAGTTACAACTTATTTATCCACACTTAAATTAATGTATTATGACTATGTATATCAAATAAAATGCAAAATATACTTTTAATGAGTTTAATTTTAAATATTTTGATACTCATCTCAAATTACAGGTGTACAGAAGAATGACATTTTTTAAAAGAATCATCATAAAGATTGAAATAAGATTTTATGTTAAACTTTTGGAATGTTTGATATGTTTAATCCCTCTTAAAATATTTTTGTGTGTGTGTGTGAGTTTTATCTCAGTTTTTACTATTGAATCTCATTTCTTTTAAGTGAAGGGAACAATAGGTATACATACTTAAAAAGTTTAAAGAACTTAATGTGTTTAAAATAATTTTGGTCAAGTATCCTCCACAAGATAATTAGCTTACATTTTCATATAATCAGTCTCTTTGTAATGGGCTATTTGATATTAAAACTTTGCATAGTATGTTGACATTGATATAATATTTTCCTCAGGGCATTTAATATATTGTAGATATAGCATAAATAATATGTCATAAATAGTTTAAAATGACTTATACAGTTTTTTATAACTATTGTAACTTTTACCATTCATCTTTAATATAATTACTGAAAAGACATCTTTTGCCATTGAATTTTATAGACGCGAACACTGAAGTGGCTATTATAAGAACTATGACAGATTTTTTTTCTCTCTTATTATATTGAAAAAAAAAAAACCTCTGTGGCCTACAGAATAAAAACCAGTATTCTACCTTGTTACAAATATTCTCATAAATGAGATGTTTTAAATGTATGGAATAATTAATAAATATTTAGAAATACAGAGAAAATTTTAAAGTCACATTTAATTCTGAAAGGCAACAAATCCTCCCATTCACTTCTTTTTTTCTGTGTATCACTTTTTCCCCATCCAAATAACATTTTGTTTATATTATACTTTCTATTAGAAATCTGGACTTCATAATTTTATTGATATTAAATATCTCGTGTCTTCAATTAAAAAAGTCCTTTCTTACTAGCTTTATTTTAATTGCCTGACTTTGGAAGTGATTTTTTTCCTAATTCTTTTCTATTTCATTTTTTTCCTTCCCATATTGCTGGTCTCACAGAAGTTGATGGACTGAGGTAGGTTGTAGAGAAATTTCTAGACATTGTTAACATCTGATGCAGTAAATGAAAAAAAAAAAAAAAAGCTAGTCCATTCCCTGGGTTGATTCAAGAAGTGACAGCTCCTGGAGATTAAAGCTTTTGTTTTCGAGTTGCTAGTTACCTACAACTCACTGGTTAATTCAAATTCATTAATTTATGAATTAACTTCTTTTAAACACATGTAATGCAAATTTAAAGAACCATTATGAATGTTTTTTACTGATGTCTGCAGATGAAGTCTATTTTTAGTTAATCTTGTCTAACACTTTCTGCTTTGCCTCTAGCTGACAGCATTGTACTATGTAAATATTTCTGGTTATGTATATTGAGGTGGTTGCTTAAATTTTAGTTTGAATAAAAACTTAAAGCTTTTACCCCGAAGCCATAGAGTAGCTACAGGAGTTAGGGAAGTTTAGTGTTACTCTTTGTACTTTAACTTTTAATATCAGAACACATATTGAAACCATAAACACAATGAAAATCCAAAACCTATTCCTACGATATTGGAGGAATACACTCCCCCCCTTTATTTTTAAAGAGCCAAGGGCGTGGGGATAAATATTTTTAAGATGTAAGTTCTGAATGCCATCCTTCAGTATTAAACCCCTAAAACTTGCAAAGTAAAGAACACCCCCACATCCCCTTTCAAAATCTAAAGCAATATTAGATTCCCCAAATATCAGCAAAAAGTCTTACCGTCAAAAAGCTTGCTGCAGGTCCCAGCTCAGACCCAGACTGAGGAGTTGAGCAGCTGGTGAGCAAAAGTTTTAGTTCTTTTTTTTTTTTTTTTTTAAACGAAGTCTGCAAAACTAATTTCCCTCAAAATAGGGCTCAATTTCCGTTAAAGAAAGCAGCACTTACAAATCTCAGAATTCCTGATCAGCCCCACTCCACCCCACCTCTAAGAAATGGGAAACAATTCGATCTTTTACGTGGATGTGAAGGTTTATTTCGAAGCCACTATTCCGGAGCACTCCTTAAACTTTTGAAAAGGGAGTCAGGCTGAAGCTGGAGGGGCTGGGCGAGGGGAAAGGTTCTGCCTTAGGGACACCCTTCCAAGATTAATCAATACTTTTTTTCTAATTCAGACCAGATGTCTAGCCCAGTTTGCTGTGCCCATTAATCCCATTACCCACTTCAAAGACCTGGTCACCATCCTCTGGACACCTGAGACAATGAAAATAACGGGGCAACACTGCTGGTGGCACATTCAGGGCCCAAGCAGGATAGGTGACTGCAGATATTCTCCTGATGTGACACTTCCCAAACAGAACCTGGCTGTTCCTGCATCTCATTAGGTGCTGCTGCTTGTTGTGTGTAAAGGATTCTGCCCCCAGCAGACCGCAAGCAAGTGGCTATAGGAAGCCCAGTCCCCGCTTTCACAAATTCACTGGTGGCAAATTTTCTAACTCCCCTTTTCAGGGATGCGAATTTTAACCAGGGCGACCTGAAGAGCTAGCAAATTCTGGTGGGTACTGAAGTGTAATCTTTCTCAGTAAACGGAACAGTGGTGGTGGGAAAGAATGCGATTACTTATTTTATTTTTATTTTATTTTTAAGGAAGAGAAGGTGAACTACTGGAAGGAAATGAGGTGGTTACTGAAGAAAGTGAGGTTTGAAATATGCGTGCGATCTACATTTCTCATGTGACAGGGATGAAATTGCTTTGAAATATTTTTGACCCAGGGAAAATTTGGTAGACAAGTGGCTAGGAAACTGAGAGAGATCAGAAAAGTGGAGTAAGGTCTGTAAGGTCCAGGAAGGGGGACACCCCTTAGCATCGCACGTGAGGATGCGGGGCACTGATGTCCACAACTTTCTTTGCCCTTACGCTTTCCCGCCAGTTTCCTCTCCTTTCCGTTTAGAGAACTTCCCTTTGCCATCCGTTCGTACATAACTCTGACTTGGAGTCCCTCTTTACAACCCATCTATAGACACTAGCGTTGAAAAGAAAGGTGCGTCTCTGAGCTCAGGGAAGAGGGAGATGTGAAGTTTGGAAAACTTCCGAGCGTGCGCCAAACTAGCTCTGTTCTCGTCTTCCGTGCTCCTCAAGAGCTAGTCGCACGCTTAGCTTTCCTGCAGGTGACAGTTCATAAGCGGCACTAACAAATCGCATTTTCTGGGACAAGTGAATGGGTAGCAAACTAGAAGCATGGTTGGAGAGGGGGCAGCCTGAGCCTGAGGCGCGGGGCCGCTGCCCGTTCCGGCGGGAGTTAGGCGCCCGGCGCGCAGCTTGTAGTCCTGGACGCTGACTGGGTTGGGCGGGCGTGGACGTGCGGCGTCTGTCCAGCAAGCTATGCGAAGTGGAAGTGAGAGCGCGTGGTGGCGCAGACTGAGCAGGAGTTTTGGAGGGAGTTTGCATGTGGTCAGCGCTGGGCTCCTAAGCCAGCCCCCAGCTCACATTACACTCTATTTATAACCTCTCAGAGTCATTTCCCCCTGAATGCAGTTCTCTGGGACCACCTTCTTTTGGCTTCAACTGCTCCCACTCTTGACATCTGAGCTGCTCAGAGGGAAGCTTCTCCAGGTCCGAGTGTTTATATGTAAAGGAGACTGGCCGCTAGGGCTCAGGACCGGGATTATCCAAGCTCTGCAGAAAAGCGAGAGGCTATTACTTTTGAAGGGGGAAAAAGTCACACGATTTCCAGTGAAAAGTGACAGAGGGTGGTGGTGTTTGGAACCGTCCTGAAGTCTTCTGCCTGGATTCCAAGACTTGCATGCTATGGAACACCCGCTCTTTGGCTGCTTGCGCAGCCCGCACGCCACAGCGCAGGGCTTGCACGCATTCTCTCAGTCCTCTCTTGCCCTCCATGGAAGATCTGACCATATGTCCTACCCCGAACTTTCTACTTCTTCCTCGTCTTGCATAATCGCAGGATACCCCAACGAGGAGGGAATGTTTGCTAGCCAGCATCACAGGGGGCACCACCACCACCACCACCATCACCACCACCACCATCAGCAGCAGCAGCATCAGGCTCTGCAAACCAACTGGCACCTCCCGCAGATGTCCTCTCCACCGAGTGCGGCTCGGCACAGCCTCTGCCTCCAGCCTGATTCCGGAGGGCCGCCGGAGCTGGGGAGCAGCCCGCCGGTCTTGTGTTCCAACTCTTCCAGCTTGGGCTCCAGCACTCCTACCGGGGCCGCGTGTGCTCCTGGGGACTACGGCCGCCAAGCATTGTCACCCGCGGAGGCGGAAAAGAGAAGTGGCGGCAAGAGGAAAAGCGACAGTTCAGGTAAGAGCGTGCAGAGCACCCTTCTAGAGAGTGCATGCCATTTGGAAAGGGGGCGGGGAGATGCCAGGAAAGATTCTCGCACTACTGTGAGAGGACTGGGAAGATGAGAAAAGTCTTGCCCTCTGGCTCCCGGTGGCCAAATCCGGCGGTGCAGCTTTGGTTCGGTTATTTGGAGGCACGTGTTTTCCTGAGGGTAACACATACATGGCCAGCAGCACTAAGCTTTCCAAGATCCCAAACTAGTTTACCAGAAGGTTGTGTAAAAAGGGCAAGCGACAGTATGTGAAATCGATTGCGAGGCATGACAGTCCATCAGACACACACGCCGGGAGGGGTGTGTGCCCTGGGATGCAGCGTCTGTTGGGCTGGCGTGCGTGCGGGGTGCTGCTCCTTGACTTTTTGCTTGCACATTCCCTACTCAGAGTGGCTTGATTTTTCCCATCGTTAACTGGATTTCCAAATTATTGCACAATGTTTGGAACTTGTAGTGGAACTTGGCAGAGTGCATGAGAAAAAAAAAAGTTTTAGTTTTTTTTTTTTCAATATTCTCATTTTAGAGTTCTTTAAATAGCAACCTCTTCCAAATGGTAAAATATTCCTTTTCGCGGAGGGAAGGAGACATTATCTAAGAATTTAGTGTTCAAGGAATGCTTCAGAGAATTATTAATAAATAGATGCTTAGGGTGGTCTTGAGGAAAGACCATTCTTAATCACAGTTCATGTTTGTGTGGTGTTAATCTTCTAAAAAAAAGAATCCGAATTTCAAAAGTAGAAAATAAAATCCTCTCTCAATTGGACGATATCTGGACAAGTACCGAGAAGCAAACAGCAACTTGGGTAGTGCTGGTTCACTTCTGGCTTAAAGGTGATATGCTGGCGTGTGCGCCAGAGCGCTGATCCATAAGCGAATAAATTGAGCAGACTCCTCAGAACCTCCTTGAACTCTGGTGTCTGAAGGTGCTGTTTTACCGAGTACATTTTAAGGATCTTGAGGAACTGAAAGTTTTCCAGACAACTCTTCTAAGCCCTTAGCTATCTCTATCATACAATTTTTAAAAGATAGTTTATAAGGGCATAAGTAGTGAGTTTTCTGCCATGGCTATAGCGCAACCTGAATTCCATCTTTTTGGAAGGTGTCATTTTACAGTGCTTGATTTTTTTTTTTTTTGAGCAATTGTGTCACTAGTCCTAAAAGATAATTTCAGGTATTAGTTTGAAAAATTGAAAAATGTTTATTCTCTATAAAACTTTAGCCAAGATGCTTTATGAGTAACAATAACTGAAGCTATTTCATATTACCTTGTAGCAATGGCATCAATTGTTCTTTAGTGTTCTTATGGAGTGGATGCTTCTGTCAAGGTCTCAAAATCTAACTTCTACTTTCAGAGGTCAAGAGTGTACTTTTAATGCTCCCTCACAAATAAGTTTATATCTAACAAAGTTACCAGCTTTATCACTCATTTTTATGGATTTTACTAACTATAAATGTAATTCTCTTAAGACAATGAGTTGAAAGGCTAATCTTATGGTAAATGTTTCCATTATCCTTAGAAAAAAAGTAAATTTTAGAATGCAGTGAGCATTTCACAGACTGGACATTGAAGATGAGTCATTTTGGTACACATATCTCAGTGCAGGTTAGTCAGAGTACTTTTAAGATTACTGGAAAATCTTACTGTTCATTTTACATTCTGCAATGAGGAACCTATGTGATGGATTGTTCCTTATGCTTCCTGAACTGAATCAATGCCCTTAAGTTTCTTAGGGCAAAAATAATATTCATACAAGCATGTTACTTCTGGTTGGGGGAAACAGAGAAATTAGGATTCCAGAACTTATGCCCTTAAATTATTTTAATAAAAATGTTCATTTAAAAATAGTTAATTACCATCCCCCTTCATCATTGGAAAATAACACAATAACAAAATAAACCTTAGTTTTACAATTGAAGTGGATAAGTAGGGTATTGGAAAAACAAACAAAATAAAAATTTGTGTCAGTTGCATAACACGACAAAATCACTCATTCTGAGTTTTGTCTTTGAAGGATATTTTGAAAGAATATTTGACTAACAAAAAGCAAGTACCACAAAAGTTTCTGGTTAAATCTATCTACTGTAAACTTGTTGAAAATAAAATTCAACTTGCCAGTTTCAATGTCTGAGTTAATATTTATGAGAACAATAGATAAGTTTGAATTTAAAATATTTTTCTCCTACAATGATATTGGATCTGGTAATTCACAATTTATGTTCAAATTATTTTATTTATAGTACTATAAGGATCTTGATCTAATAGAAATTAAAGCAACATAAAAGATTATTATGATTCTGGTATATTAGCATATATCTCATTACTTATAGCATGGTTTTAATATTTCAGTAGTTCTAAAAATTAAATTAATTTTGAAACTTTGCAATTTAAAATTGTATGTATTAGATGAAAATTAAAACATACATAATAGAGGTCATTTGATTTTGTCAGGAAGTTTGTAATTATTGGGTATTTGTAGTTGAGAGTTAGTGCTATATGTAAATCTAAGGTAAAGTTGGAACCAGAATTCTGAATTCCTGTATCTAATACCCAGACTACATGTGTATTTGTTCATTACTTTAAGTTCTAATAGAATTTTTAGTGCCAGAAAATATTGATGAATGACTGAAATATTTATTAACCTACATTTTATCCTTACTACTATAATGCTAAGTTTAAAATTTATAACATTTTTTCAGTATGTATTTATACGCATTTTCCTTCCACAAACACACACGAACAAACTCAAACACATATACAAACTTAAAATGCTTAGTGGTTTAGAAGCAAGCATTTATAGACTTTGGTCTTCCATTATAGTTTATTGACAATTGAAAATAACCAAGTTTAATAGAAAAGTACACCATTATTTTTTTATAAGTGTTTAACATTTTTGTAACTTTTAGCCTGCTAAAAATACTGCTTTCCAGTATTATTAGTAAAGCCAACATCTGCGACATCTTCAAAGGGACTCTTAAAAAACAAAACTTTACAACTATACTTAAAACAATCAGTACAAAGCAGGTGATTCTGAAAAATGTCTATAAACAGTGTGAATTGCTTGGCTTCAATTACATTAGATTGTTCTCTAAGCAATGCAGTGGTAGGTATAAATTGCCCACTTTCATTTAAAATAACTAAAATTAACCAATGTAACTTTAGCTTTTAGGTAGGCAATATACAACATAAATATGTAAATATTTTCTATTTGAATTAGTTTTTTAAAAAGTAAGCATATATTTTATTTAAAAAAATCAAACATATCCAAAAAATAGGGGAGGATAGGCAAGCAATTATCTGGAGAGGTGTATTTTACTAGGTTTTGAATCATAATTATATTCTTATAAAATGGCAAATATTTTATTTATAGTCGCTAGATCATGAACCATTTGCTTTCCATGTATGTGTATATGCTTGTATAGCGAATGACAAGCAAGTATTATGTTTAATATTCTGGAAGTTAAACCCAGAGTAATGTCTTTCTCTTCAGGTATTATATTGTAAATTTTCCTAGCTATTTCAGTTATCATGTTTTTTTCTTTTTGAGGAAAAAAATTTAACTTTTTTATTCATGTCTGTGTTACTATATTATGGTTTTTCCTTACTTGTATTAAAATAAAAACTAGTTTGCTGGATCTTGAAAACTACAAGAGAATATTGACAATATAAATGACATAAAGGTATAGAATATAGAATAATATTTTATTATTTTTTATGAATGTTAGCTTAATTTTAGGTGTGAACATTCTAAAGTTGTGACCTGACATTAATTATAATAATAAGAGTAATTACTATAATTATTGTTGTTGTTATTATTAGTATTCTAGGTATCATTAACTTAACATGAGTGTTCATAGATGACTACACTCAAAAGTCAAGAACAGAAATTCCTTTAGAATGAAGTGATTCAAGGTTGAATGTAAGCAATGAATGGAAGGAAGAATGCAAATATACAAGGACTAACAGGACTAGCTCCCATTTCTGCGTAAACCTCTTTATAGTTTATTTGAAAAGGAAAACCATTAAAGTAAGGCAAGGTAACACACAAGCTTTCACTCAGATTAGAAACCCAGCAGTAACTATTTAAAATGTTAACTGTTGTTTTATAGTAATTATCAGTTGAAACCATTATGTTGGCCCCTTGTAAGCTGATTCCTACTAAGGAACTGAAAAAAAAAAAAGAAGAAGAAGAAGAAGAATATTTTAATCATTTCTGCATTTTTCCTTCTGTGTTTGAAAACAGATACTTCATCCTAGTGCTGGAATGTAATGTTATAATGTTTATTGTAAGACCTGATCACTTGAAGAAATTGATTTTAAATAAAAATGAAACAGCAGAAAGGATGTATTCTCTCTTCTAGTATTGGGGAAATTTGGAGCACCAATTCCATATCCAATGGAAGTTTTAATCTTTTTCATTGAAAAATGTCAACCTATGAATGAATTAACAGTTGATTTATGTAAAGTAAAATTCCCATTTATGATTCTATTACATGTACGTGACATGGTAATTTGCTTTGTGTGGATGATTTTATTCATTTATTATGTTTAAAGGGGGCAGCTTGAAACATAAAACAAAGTTGGGTGTACTATTTAGATTTTCATTTCAAGTGAGAAAAACAATATAATACAGTAACAGATTTTAGTTTTAGAATATATTTGTTTCATTGGTTTATATCTAAAATTTTGGAACATACCTCTTTTTCAAGCATTGCTATAAAAATTGTAATTATCTATGATAAATCAATGATAAGGATGGAAAACAATAGAAAATAAATTACACTAGAATTTGTTAACAGTTATAAATGTTTTATCACTCTCAAATTTCTGGGTCTTAAATTTTCAATTTCCTTCAAACTTTTCAATTAGCCTTTTGTTTATACTAATAACACATCTGTGAGTGAAGTTATCACGTGAAGTAAGACTATCAACAATAGCATTTTTCTCCTTGAATTATAATCATAAAATAAGAAGGACTAACTCTTGACTGGCCAGTTAAATTACATTTCCAGGCTTATGGTATTGGTGAACAACTGCAGTGGTTAAAAGTATAAAGAGAAAAAAGTAAGTACGTAAGGAAGAAATAAACATAAACCAAGATCAAAGTCCACAAATTAGAAATAGGTAGGTAAGGTGTATTTCCTATTTAACATATGTGACAACATATTTTATTTCAATTTGTTTCTATATATTATGTTTTAATAATTAATAAAGTTCCCTGACTCATATAATTTTATATATGAATTATATATGAATAATATATAATATATAATATATATATATATATATATATATATATATATATATATATATTGTTGTTGTTTTGTAAAGAATGTAAAGGTTGAACTACTGACATTTCCCTATTTTTTGTTATTGTGCCCTTATCACTACTTCTATGAAAAGTTGTATTGAACTGATGCCCCCAAGTCAAGAAGGAGTAACAGCATACAGGATAGTTGGCTGTAGAGCTTTTCACTAATCCTAAATCAGAGTCACTATGAGGTTCAAAATACAATTGCAGAAAACCTTATGGAATATTTTATATAGTAAAACTCACAATGATAAAAGTTCATTGAGATTTCAACCTTCAGTTTGCCTTACATATTTTAAGGCAGAATTAATCTAAAACTGATGCCCTTTTCTTTAATAGTTCTTCTTTATTTCACTTATAGTCTAAATATATAGTGAATTTACTATATATTTAGAAAGTTGTGTTACATGGTATTTTATCATAAAAGCTAATCAATAACATAGCTATTGATCTATCTGTTCAAGTCTCAGATATTGTTTTTATATCTCTGAATAAGCTTTTCTATTTAAAACCTTTTGACATATGTTTTACTAAATTAACAGAAAGTTATGTAGTGAGAGTTTGAATTAATTATAAATTGTCTCTATTTTTGAAAACTTAAATACACAATAAAAAGTATTTCATTGCTAGTGAAACCTTCATTTATAATGTTGTATTTTCCACAGCAATATAGTATTTCTGAAATTATGCATATTGTTCTCTGTAAATTTTGTACTTTGTATTGATATTTTGTTTTTTACGGATTCCAAAACTATTGTGTATGTTCATTGGCCTCTTCTTTTCACATATGAGCAAGAATGATCAGGTAAAATCTATGTTATATCTACACATTCATAAATAGATTTTTGTGAAAGACAGGAAAAAATGATCACTTTGCTTTCTCTATACTTGATAGATTTTAAAAATTAATATGCTATATTCATCTCACATGATATTTCTGCTATGGCATTTAAAAATTTAGCATTTACTTAAAATAATGATTCTAAGATGCTTGTGTATGTAAGTAACTTAATTCTTAAATCTTTGGAATTTTTACTTTCACCTAAAATATGTTTACTAGGTAATGACTCATAGTCGTGAAAACTCTAGGTTTTGATTAAAGCTTCTAATTCAAAACTTGTTGCTCTTCAAAATTTTATAAAATAAATTTGGTGTGGGTTTTGCAACTATATTTCAATACTGTATCATTTGTTTTCATGAACTTTTTAAGAGGCCTTTAATTTGGTAATTGCAGTTTGCCTAGGCTATTGTTTGAAATTATGAAATATGAGGTGATCGCTTTTCATAGTTTTTAGTATTTGTAATTTGCAAAGAATAGGTAAGAGGGCTGATGCTGAATTAGCTACGATGTGGCAGCTATACTTACAGCATATGTTAAATCAGTGCATTTACATAAAGTCTTAATGTATAGGTACATAGAAAGTGTATGTATATTAACAGACAGAATCTGAAGCAGAATTTCTAATAGTACAACTGAATCAGAGCATCCACATTAAATGCTGTAATATGATGTTAAATGTTCCACTTACAAATAAAATATTAAGCTTGAAGCATGTAGAGCTGTGTGGACAGTCTAGAGGCTGAGCTGGTAATCAGTGACAGTTGTAAAAGTCCAACCTGACAAGTCTCCTGCAGTTTTTTTTTTCTTTTGTTTTTCTCTTTTCCTCATTATTCTCTGCACACTTCAAGAGATTCCCATAATGCTAAAAGACAAACAAACAAACAAACAAAAAACAACCAAAAAAAAAAAAAAAACCCTAGTTTATCTTACATGACTGTGGGCAAGAAAATAATTAAGATGAAGTCATCTTGCAGGCTCTGCGAAAATGTACAGGACAGTCCAACTTAAGTTGGCAGATGCCAGTTGAATTTTAAAAGCCTGGAATTTTACTCTTTGAAAATATAGCCTTAAAGCTTTGCCAGAAATGACACCCAAATAAAAACTAATTTTTGCAAAGCGATAGTTATTTGCAGTGGTGAAACGTATTCACTGTCTGTGAAGGCGGCTTCTTGCAGTGTCTGGACTGCATAGTCAACATTTGGATAATTATTCTTAGCCGCCTAAAAAACTAGTAAACTAAACTGAGGCATATTCTTAGTAATTGAAAAATTAAAATAAAATGGGCAATGACTCTTATCAAGTGAACAGTGGATATAAAATAAATTTTGCAATTTATTGATTTGTTTGGTAGCTAAAACACATGGTTTAGAAAAATAGAATTGTGTCATTCAAAATTTGGAACTAAGGGGTAAAACTTAGCTTTGATTTTGTGGGACATCGGTATTGTAGCAAATGGCTTTCACAGTTTAAGAAGCATCAGAATAGTGCTTTCCCACTAACTGGGTAGAATGAAATCAAGTGATGTTTTTCCTTATTTAATATTTTTTCAAAAGTAAAATGAGATCTCAGTATGTTTACTGCCTTTAACAATTAAAATCTTCCCAACTATAGCTGTGTTTACATGGGAATTTTTTTTCTCATTTGAAATATAAACGGGTCTGGATGTATTAAACTAGACAGCATGTGGATATAAACTGTTGAGACAGATTGAAATGACAGGAAAGCCAGAGTTCAGGCATCCAAATCTGGGGGCCTGCTGCCGCCCACATTTTCAGGATTAACATTTTGTGAACATTCACGCTCAAATTTCAGGGAATAATAGATGCTTTTCCTTCTAGGACTATTCTTTGTCCTGAGAAGTCATATTTATTCTTGGATACCCAAATGTTTGGGAAAATATGAAAAAGCAGCAACATTGTCTTTTTTCTTTGCAAATTCAGCTCTTAGTTGATAAATTGCAAATGACATGTCATATTTTCTTAGCATATAAGAGAAGGAAATGGGTGGCACACTCAAAGCGATAATGGAAGAGAATTTGATAATGATGGTTTGATGTTGGGTGCTATTATATGAAGAAAAAGAAACAGGAAATAAGGAATTACCCAGGGTCTATCCCTAATTGGAAAATATTAGCTCCCCAAAACCTGAGAGGGTAAATGGACCAGAGCTGTCATCAGGATCCAATGAGAGCAACGGGACAGAAGTCTTCTGGCAAAGTCCGGGCCTAACTGGAGGATTGCAGCTCATATCAATTGTCATCCCCAAACTTGTCCTCAAGTCCTCCAATCTCCTTCTGTTGCCTCCCATAAGCCAAATATAACCAGAGGCCAGAGCACAGGAGCCTCATGGATAAAATGCATGAAAGTGAACCTAAGGGAATGTGGGCCACATAGGAGACATTTGGAGAGTAGTTCTGGAGAAAACAACAGCCAAGGCTAAACCCTCCCATTTTCTCTAAATGTCGATCCTTGGCCAGGAATATATTTCTCTTTACCTTGGTTTCCTGAAAATTAAACTGACTTAATATATAAAACACTTAGGATAATGTCTGACTCAGTAAGTATTTGTTGTTATTTTTGTAATCTATCCATGAAGATGCAGTTTTGTTGTGGGTGTGCATGTTCTGAAAACCATCTCTGTCTTACAGTACCTATTATTTTCTTTTTTTGATGGCACTAGGGATTGAACCTGGGGACTCATACATGCTAGGCAATCACTGAACCACACTTCATCCCCTATGTATTTTATTTTTAAACAAATATTCCCATAAAAAGTATTGCTTACCTAAATTATTGCTATAGATTTAAAATAGCCTACACTACCTCTAGAATTGTAAGTATCATGCTATTTTCCTGAAATGTGGGGTGATTTCCAGTCAGGTTTTATAACAAGCTCAAGTTGCCTTCATGACCCTTAAAATCCTTATTCTGTAGCTTCCTTTGCTTGGGGGATATTCTTACTTCCCATTATTAGGTGTCTCCTGCCACTTGTTCATCAAAGTCTGTTTTCAATAAAAGCATATATTAAACAAAGCAAAGGAAAAAAATCCAGTCTCATACAAAAAAGTAGTATATAGTGGAACATTTGGTCAAAAGGAAGTAGACAATCCTCAGGGTTATACAAAATAACATATAAGAGGAAAGGAGGGGTAAGACAAGATAATACAAAGGGAAGAAATGATTTACAGTAGAAGGGGTAGAGAGAGAAAAGGGGAGGGGAGGGGAGGGGGGATAGTAGAGAATAGGACAGACAGCAGAATACATCAGACACGAGAAAGGCAATATGTCAATCAATGGAAGGGTAACTGATGTGATACAGCAATCTGTATACGGGGTAAAATTGGGAGTTCATAACCCACCTGAATCAAACTGTGAAATATGATGTATTAAGAACTATGTAATGTTTAAGGGTAACTGATGTGATACAGCAATCTGTATACGGGGTAAAATTGGGAGTTCATAACCCACCTGAATCAAACTGTGAAATATGATGTATTAAGAACTATGTAATGTTTTGAACGACCAATAATTAAAAAAAAAGGAAGTAGAATTTAAATGGATTCAAATATGAGAATTGAATTTCCTTTCTCTGTTATAACTGTTAACTAAGAGGGTGAGTGTGAAATTTTCTTGTTATGTTATTAAGTTTATAGTAGAAATTATATATATATATATATATATATATATATATATATATATATATATATATAGTAGCTTTTTGTTATTTTTAGTGGTTCTTGTTGAAGACCCTCATGAATGGCAAATATTCAAACACTACTAAAATCTAAAATCACATCTCACATAAAAATGCACAAGAAAAGTTTCATTTCAGTGGCCACTTCTTTTTATAAAGAAAATACTTCATTTGTTTGTTTATAGTTAATAAATTCTTGAGAAATACTGCTTAGGTTGAGGCAATACAGGGCAGCAATGTCCTGAGGAACTGGCCACATTCATTTTATGTAATTTAGTCTCCTCTCCTACACCCTGTGCACTGTGGAGAATTCAGAAATGTACCTGAGACAGATTTTAAATTACTGTACGCAATGGTCTTCAGTGGTTGTTTTTGAATAAACAATAGAACCAGACACTGCATTAAAATCCCAAATGTAGAGTTAAATTCTTTTGAAGATTCATAGCAATTTGGTCCCTAAAATGAGGGAAGTTCAAAGGAATAGTGAGAACTTCTCTGCTTTATAATAGAAGAGCAGGAAGGCAGGAGAGATTAAGATACAGGGAGGACAAAATACTGAATGTTCAATGATACACAGGGGTGACAAGAAAGGCCCAGCTGCCTCAATTCGTTCATGAACTCTTTGATTTCAGAGTGGGTTTCATTTGTCCAAGTTTTCTCAATGCTTTTAATATATAATCTTTAAACAGATCATCAATGGCACTAGAAGGGACTCAAGACATTACCCAGTTCAACAAATGTATTTCCTAGATGAAGACATGTGCCCAGAGAAGTTAAGTAACGTCTGCCCATCTGGCCAAGTAGTGGCAACTGAACTTCCGTATCCTGACTTCAGCCCAGTGCTCTTAAAAGGAAAATCTCATAAAATATTTTGAAACCTTAAGTTTTCAGTCTTCCCAGTAAAAATAAATTTCAGGATCATTTAAAATGTTGGCTACTGCTTTTGAGAGAACAAAATGTAATTTGACAAAATCATTTACTTGGGTGTAAATTACTACAGATCTGCTTTTATGATTCCCTCAGTCACTTTTCATTCTTGTTTTATGAATACAGATACTGAGCAACTTAGCTTCTGTTATCACTGACCAAAGTGCCAGAATATTTTTTGTTACTTTATATGATATACCATAGCATTTTGAAGTATATGAACTTTGCTCTAAATAATAGACGCTATGTCAATACATATCATTTGCTTTTAATTTAGTTCTCTGTCTCCAGGCATCTTGAGGTAACAGTACCATGAGCATCTTTATCTGTTTTCATGCTTCCCTAATAGAATTTTATCAATTTTGTTATTTTAGCACATATCAAAACTTAAACATAACATTCCTCTTCTTGCAATTCTATGTTCACTTGAAATTATTAGACACTTAAAACATAAATGCTCAATTACAGCTTTGATGCATATGACACAAGGTATTAATGTATTTTAATGAAATATTACTAGATTTGGCTTAAACACACACACACACACACACACACACACACCCACACCCCTAGAGTTTTGATTTTCTGGCATAGCAATCTTTTAACTTAGTTTTAGAAAACAATACTAAATGTTAGGAGATTAAGGCAGTGCTCTGGTATTTTCTAGTATGAGTACCTAACTATTTATTGTCCACAAGATTTTCTCCACCCCTCTTTAGTCAAGAACCATCAGTTATGTGATATATCTTAATATCTTATTTCCTCTGATAATAATAAATTTTCAATGGATTCATTTATACCTATCCATTCTTAAAAAAAGCATGGGCTGGGGATGTGGCTCAAGCGGTAGCGCGCTTGCCTGGCATGCGTGCGGCCCGGGTTCGATCCTCAGCACCACATACCAACAAAGATGTTGTGTCCGCCGAGAAAAAACTAAAAAATAAATATTAAAAATTCTTTCTCTCTATCTCTTTCTCCTCTCTCACTCTCTCTTTAAAAAAAAAGAGGCTATTTTCAGATCATTGTCAATCCACATGCAGTTATAAGCAGTAAATAGACACATATTTTATCTATTTTCCTCACATATGAATTATTTAAGTAATTATAGCACAATAACACAACCAAGAAATTTAGATGGATGCAGTCCACCAAATGTATATAGATTTCACTAGTTTTATGTGCACTCACATGTATGCACGTACGTGTGCATGGATGTGTATTAGGTTCTATACTGTTGGCCACTTCATTTTTTATTTTTATACAACAGTATACAACAGTTTATAATACTTTCTGGGTCATTTGCATTATTTTTGTTAAGTATGGATGGCAACAGCTTCTCAGAACAACAGCAATCCAAACTAATCTTTACATTCCCCTTACCACATTAATATCTATACAATGCAGAATCATGCACTTACATTTTTCCTTGGGGTTCTCTCTGTTGTCCCTCATTAAGTGTCTTCAGTGTCTAATTTGAATTTCATACTCTGTATAAAGAAAAGGCCACATCTCCTTTTCTTTTAGTGTGATATCCATCATAGGGCTAGGTGCAAGGAACTTCTTGGTCAATTCTACTTCTGGCAGAGATAATGCTACACTAACAATGACTGAATCATCCATCTCAGGGGTTTTCCAAGGATCTTGCTTCCAGGTTTCCAGTAGTAGAGACAATTTGAAAGGTACATAGACAGTCTTCGGAAGAGTTGAATGAATATCCAACTTAGCTATATGATTATTATCTATGGATGCCTTCTAAAGTAAAATACTTTTGATTTTGTGTTATATACTTACTATTTGTGGATTAATTGGGACAAAAAAGTATTTATTTAAAAAGTTTACCATTACTGAGCAAAAATCATCTACACTTTAAAAGATAAGTTGTCTATATTTGCAATAATTTGGTAACTATTAAACTCAAAAATGCCTGTTAGCTAATATGTAGGAATGTCTTATTCCATTATTTTGAAGTGAAACATGAATGATGTAAATGTTCTAGGCAGAATTATGTTATGCATTGTTCAATTTTTTTGTTTTTTGTGTCATACTGGGATTATTAAGTTTTTGAACATTACATAGTCAGTAACCACAATATTTTTTTTAAAAAAATTAAATGAAACTATGAATGACTGGACATTTGAAAAATGTGATATATTAAGCTTTCGAAATGTTATTTGATAGTGGCACAAAGAGTTGCTGTTTTGAAAAAATTAAAATGTTATTTTCAAAAATTTTAAGTTGGCCAAATTTTAAAAAAATTAATTTAAAATCCCTCTCACGAGGCTGATTCCATCCATAATACCTTGCTGATCAAAGAAGACTACTGGATTAGAGAGCATGGAGTCAAGACACCAACAGTGATCCCACTCTGGCCTGGCTAAGAAGGAAGGAGTAGTGATGGCAAGGGGTGGGCAAGCTGAAAACACTCTTCTCACTGGGTGTTCTAAGCTTAGTTCTATAAACTGAGGAAAGGAAAGGTTGCAATGAGTCTACCTGGGTGGTGAGTCAGCGTTTTTTTTCCTGTAGGGCTGTTCATATCAATCCATACCACAATCTATTTGGACAAGTTTATTTTTTTAATTCTGTTTTCCTTGACTCTAATATTGATTTCTATTTCACCAATTCCTTTAATTCATGAGGAAAAAATAACCATTTGATTCTCCACACTTTTTCGTTAAATTATCCTACTACTTTATTAATACCAATAATTCTCAAAACTGATTTTACAATGGAATGATATGGATGCTTTTATAAAATGTTTAATTAATTAATTTATTTTTGTCACCAAGGGTTGAACCCAGAGGCACTCAATCGCTAAGCCACATCTCCAGCCCTTTTCATGTTTTATTTTGAGACAGAATCTCACTGAGTTGCTCAGGGCCTCTCTAAGTTACTGAAGCTACCTTTAAACTGCAATCCTTCTACCTCAGCCTCACTAATCAATGTTTGATGAAATTATAGGTGTGGACCACCATGCCTCATTCACTTTTTATAAAATATTGAGATCCCATAGATTATGATTAAGATAATATTAAATGGAATGTAAATTTCCAATACTGAATTTAACAATCCAAAAATTACAACACAAGTATAGAAAAAATAGTATAGTGCATTTTCATATTCCCATTATATTCATTACTAATTAACACATGGTATATTTTTTCTACTTTTTATTTTTAATGTGTATTAATTGTGCAAATTAATGGGCATCACTGTGACATTTCCATGTGAGTGTATATGATGCTTTATCTCATGTGTGGCACACCTTATTCTACTTATACTATCCCAATTTTCCCTTACATTGTTTCAATTATTTTGAAAAAATGTCACCTTATCTTCCCATCTGAATATTGGTATTTTTAAAAAGTCCCTAAGTGATTCCAGTGTACAGTCAGGAATGAGACCTATCATCAGTTTATAATAGTCTTAATTCTTGATTGAAAATTTCTGAGAGGAAGAGACTTTGTATTCTAAATATTATACCTTTCAGCACATGGTCAGCAATAGTGGATATTATGCTCAGTAAAATATTTCAGATTTACTAGAAATAGTTAATTATCTATGCTTATCACCAATTAGTGTGATACTCTCTTCTGTTGTGTTGTCCACTGGTTACCGTGGCTATTTAAATTTAAGTAAAATTAAAAACTCAATTCCTAGATTCCACTGATCACATTCCAAGTATGCAATATGTGTACAGATTCAACTGGCTATACATATTGAACAGAGTGAACATAGAACATTTCCATATATTAGAAATGCATAAGACAAAAAGATGAACTTGCAATTTAGCCATTAAAAGAGGCATTGAGAATGGGAAACTGCTCAGCAGAGAAATTCAAATACTGAGACTGAGAATTCAAATACCATAGGAAGCCAAATATAATTAGAAGTAGAAGTATATCTGAAAGTAAAATACAAAGGGCACTATTTTACTAAAGGCCTTTGCTATAAATGCTTATGTTCAATCAACTAAATATTTAGAATAAAATATGTTCATGGTTTCAAATGAGCTAAAGTATATCCTAAAACAAGGAGTAATTGAACATAATGTATAAGCCTGGGATTTGGGCAGTTATCAAAGTAAAGACAAAATTAGAGATATTAAATTATAGATACACAATCAAAATGAAGTAAAACACATCATAACAATGGATATGATTATTAAAAATAGAATTTTGGAAATGGGAAAGCAAACAATAAACGCATATTAAAAAATGTAAGGTCAACTAGGGAGATTCTTCCAGGCCTCTTGAGGAATAGGGAGGAGAACATTTTTCTGGGAAAGGGTGGGGAACATGCCAGGAACTAGGCTAGATTTTCCAGGGGAAAGTATGAAAACTTAATAGAATCAGACAGTGGCAATTAATGACATAGAATTATTAACTTTTAAAGCCTCTCAAAAGATTAGGTCTTTTGCAATCATTGGTCTGAATTCCAGAATTGCAAGTCAGGTAGCTGACAAATAGAAGTTAGTGACAATTTTTTATTTTTTAGGAAAAAAAATGGGGATAGAGTATTCATCTATCTTGGCATGAAAAAAGAGCAAATGCAAAGAAGACTAAAGTATAGGGAGTCTCACATCTATACTATGGAACATCTGGGCCTGTTTGGCTGTGGCCATACATTACGCAATTAAGCTGCCACAACCACGGAGTTTTGAGTCTGTGGGAAGCAGGAGACTATTCACTAGTGAATTCAGTTTTTTCAAAATAGAGATTAATTGGGAATTAAGTGGGGATTGAACTGTTAGTGATTTGTGGTATGAAAGACAATATTAGTATTACACATTAGCAAAGATATCCCTGGGAGTATTCATGTTAGAATTTATGAGTTGAGAGAATGCATTAAAATATGGAAATGTAGAAAAATGTTAATGATTATATTCATGATATCTTAGGAACACAGAAAACAAATATATACTACATAATAGCACTGGGCCAAATATAAATAAGCATCCAGGCAACTATTATTGTTTATAAGAGTTTTGGGAACAGAATAAGTCCAGACCAACTATAATTTGTAATAAAGTTTTATTGGCAGTGTAGAAGGGTAGGGAAAATTATTTTATAGTTTTCAGTGAGTGAAATTTATGGGTTTACTTTTATTTTGAAACTCTGCTCATATGTTATTGGCAGCCATCAGTATGTAAATGTGTGGACTTGGTAATCTATGTGATTAAAGCAAATTGTTTTTTACTTTTTATTAATAAATGTGATTTTCCCCAATTAAAAAAAAAAACCTCATTGCTTTTCCCTTGGACATAGTGGAAGCAAGAGGTATTTTCTTAATAGAAACTCTTTAGAAGAAGTTATTTATATATGTGAAGCATCTCTGTTAGAGAAACTAATTATAGTATGTTAATTAAATACAGTAATATAGTTAAGTGTATGCTAGTACACAGTAGAAATAGGTGATTTGCTCATTGAATGGTTTGCCTTGAAAACTCAGGATGTGAGAAAGCCAAACTAAACCAATAGGAAATTCAAATATGTTATTCAAAGAGGTTGGAATAAGTGGATCCATAATTTAACTGTGTCCTAAAGAGGTGCTGAACTAGGGAGGGGTTGCTTAACACAAGTGGCACAAGCAGAATGTTATTAAGGGATTTCCTCATGAAGTAGTTGTGTTATTCTCAGGTCAGACATAAATACTTTCTCACATTTTTCTCTACACTTCTCCAAATATTTTGGGGGAACTTTCTCATTTTACATTTTCCAATGGAAATACTTCATTTTGAATCACTTATTAAACTCAGGGAGCAGTTAGTATTTTAGATCAGGAAGATTAGTATTTTAGATCAAGCTGACTTATTTTAGAAGGTAGCTCAGGAAAGAGCTACTTTGATAAGTGGTAATTCGTGTCAAATTGTAGCCCATATCACCGCAGCTACCCTATCCTCACACCAAAGCAATAGCTGTTTCAGGTGCACTACAATTCACAAATTCATACATAATTCCCTGAATGCCCACTGCAGTGTGCCTACTATGACTCTGTGATGTGGGCACATGAAGATGGATGAATACCTCAATGTTCCTGGAAGGGTCCACAATGTAGTAGGAAAGACAAAGTTGTAAAAATCTATCACAACAATGTGATAAAGAATATAATTAATGCATGCAGGGAATATGTAGAAAATATCCAAAGTAATGAAGGAAGTTTTCATAAACATGTGGTTTATGAAAACTTCAATTTCTCCAGCCTGTTACTTCTAAAATGATAAGTGCATTAAAATCCAAAAACTGTTGTTTTTGGAAAAAGTGAGGGGTTCTATCCAATAATAAGTGTATCATATGCGGGTTAGATTTTAGGTTCCTAGAATTGTGCATAAAATCTATTCTGATGATGTTTTTACTTATATTATTAGTTTTTATGATTTCTTTATCTCATGTACCAAGGTTAGTGGGAGAATAATTCATCCAAGATAGCTCAACTTCACAGTTCAAACTTACAGCTTCAGGAATGTTGTTTTAGCTTTGTGTTAGAACACTTGCCTCGCAGGTGCAAAGCTCTGGGTTAAAACAAAAGAAGAATTTTCCAGTGTATCATTTGATAAAATCACAGTGAAAAGAAATTTTGCTCATTAATTAAATATGTTTGCTATTTTTGGTATGAAATCAATGTCACTTTAATAAGACAAAGGAAAATTAGGTGCTTGGAAGATACCACAGAGTACATTTAGAGGCATGACACTTCATCTTGAAACCTGTTAGGCTATATTTGAGCACATTCCCATAATCTTAGAATTTTAATGGATTCTAGAATCCATCAAACCCATCCTTTTGGTCTTAAAAGATGACAGAATTGTGGTACAGAGAATGATATCCTAAATATTGACATTAGAGCTATAATTAATAATTTCCCATTCAGTATCTTTCTCTTATTTTTATAATTCAGTGTCTGAAAATTTTCAACTTATATGTTTAATAAGATGTCAAAGAGCTGAGTTTTTACTTTTGTATATTGCTGAAGGTGATTCACAGCATATAACTCTACTTTCCTGGTCCAAAATTATTATTATTTAATTATTGCTATCCATTTGGTTTTACAGCAGGAATTAAATAATAACTAAATATCAGTTTGCTAGTATTTTTAAAAAGTTAATCCAGAAGCTGTAGAATTTTCATTGATGAAAGGATGATGTCTGCCTTGCACAACATTTACTTCCTGGTAAAACTGGTCATTCATTTAGAAGGAATAATTTGCACCATTTTGGAGTAGATACATGTTCTTCAGATTTACTGTGAAAATTTGGAAGAACATTAACAAATATTTCATCAATGACTGAAATAACTATTAAATCTATAGTACTCTTGAAATACATCATGATCTGAAATATGAGGGTTTCCTATGTTCTCTTTGTAGATATTATACATCTTCAGGGAATCCTATGATTCATCTTTTTTTTTTACACAATATCATTATTTTATTTATTTATTTTTATGTCTTGCAGAGGATCAAGCCCAGTACCTCACATGTGCTAGACAAGTGCTCTACAGCTGAGCCACAACCCCAGCCAACTTATCATTTTTTGTGTCTAATATTCTTTTAATTATTTTGAAAAGATATCCAGTGTTACTATCTCACCAGGGTGGATATTTCTCTTAATTTAGGGTAACCTTGGTTTTCTTTGCTCATTTTCTTCGCCTTAGATTACTTTCTAAGTATATGTGAAGGAAATAATATAAATTTGCAAATTTGAAGGTACTGAATCACATGGAATTGATTTGCCCAAAGGTGCAACATTGTCTTGAACATTCAGAGTGTGGTTAAAGGGAGCTTGAACTGTAAGAAAAGTACTTTTTTTCTTTTTTTGTGATGTCCACTTTACTAATAAATCTGTCATCACTAACTGGTCTCCATTTCCTCTGAAATAAACAAATCACTATTGAGTTCTTTGAAACAGGAGACTGCCAGGAAAACGAAAGTCACTTTTGCTTCATCTTCCAAGATAAAATATTTAATAAATGGAAATGAGAGACAACAGAGAAGTGGTGGGGTCTTCACACCTGCTAGGAAGTCCAGGAGATGCCCCAAAAGCTGAAATTCAAACAAACCTCAAACCTTAGCAGTCAGCAAAAGTGCAGAGACTAAGCCAAGAAAGAAATTTGTAAGGCTCTTGGAAACCTCTTAGGTAGAAAGCTTGATTTGTGGAAGCATAGGGAATATTAAGAGGAAAAGAAAGGAATTTTATCTGGAGATCTGTGGTCCCAGTTGAATTGGTCCTGAACCAGTTATATCTTTAAATTATTCCATATTCTACTTTAAATCTAGTGGCCTACAAGTTTGATTTCAGAAGGTTTCAGAGTGATATTTTGTTATTTTTCTATCTAAATAAAAATAAAGCATCTTCTTTAAAGAAACTCATATGAGCAGTTCACTAGGGAATACAAGGGTAGGAGGCAAGACAAAAAGAAGCCAAATTTCATTACACCTAGAAAGACTGAAAAACAAGTGAGAGTCAAAGGAAATAAACAGGCATTAAGAGTAAAAGTAAAAGTATGTCTCCAAATTAATTAAAAAAATGTAGCTGTAGATGGACAGAATCCCTTTATTTTATTTGTTTATTTTTATGTGGTGCTAAGGATTGAATCCAGTGCCTCACATTTGCTAGGGAAGTGCTCTACCACTGAGCTACATTCCCAGCCCCCCAAACTAATTTTAAGACATGATATGTTGCTCTTTCCCCTTTGAGATTAATCTCTTAATTTTTGTTACAAAACTTACTGGTGTCAATGACAGCAGATCTTTCTTAACCTAACCCCATCATATGTATTTATTATCTCTTTGAGCATAATGAACTGTTATTTATATTTTTTTTCCTATGATAACAAAGCAAAAATAGAAACAAACCCCAAAAAACACTTGATGAGAATTTAAATTTTTGTTTGTGTTAAAGATTTTCTTCAAGATCTGATGAACTCCTTAACTCAGGTATATATATTTTTTTCAAACAGAGGTGTTGAAAGGACCAAGGGGTGTGATTGAGGAGATCAAAACATTGAGTCATTCTGTCTCTGCCAGCAGCTCAGGGATGAAGTGATGCTGGTACTTTAACCCCCTGGTCTCCTCTGCTCCTTACCATCTGCCTGTGCTAGTCTCTCTCAAGGATGCCAGCCACTGCGCCACTATTTTTAATAATTCTAGAATTCAAAAAGCTTTCGATTCATTTTTTTCTTTCAAAATTAAACTTACTATTGGGAATATAACTCAGTAGTAGACAGCTTGCTTAGCATGCATAAGGCCCTGAATTTGAACCCCAGTGTGACAAAAATAAATTTTAGTGGCATGCCATTCATGTATTTTAAAGGTTATTTCTCTTGCTTGATGTTAACAGGTTTGAACACAAGATGAGTCTGTATTTTTTTTTAATATTGAATCTTTCTACTCATCAACTTTCATTAATAAATTAATAATTATATTGTTTTTCAGATATAATTTTGAGATATTCCGGATACATTTTTTAAACAAAATATAGTTTGTATCTATGAAAGAAAATCATGCCATACACTTTTCTTTGTGATTTCAGTTTACTGGGAACCACTATAGGAAAGTTTGAGATAGGTAGAATCTCAGGGAGAGAGGAAAAGAGACCCTTAGTATTTGGAGACCTGGATCTACGAGCATGATCTTCAGTTAGATGAACAAAACATCCAGCATGTGCTTGCAACAGATCAACTAGAACAAAAACACAGCTAATTTAAATGTCACCAGATTCAGAAACTCATACAATGTGCCCACAGTTGATTTATGGCTAGACTGCTAAACCAAAAAGAAATATTCCAAACCCCACATATCAAATACTTGTCATAGACTTAATTTTCAAAGAAGCTTGCCTGAAACCTGATGATTTCTTCCCAGGAAAATCATATATATATATAATCAGAGAGCTCAGCTCTGGTGAGTCACTTGTCTTTTCTTTGAGGGGTAAGGGCTGCAGGCTACCCACTCTCCACCTTTGTGGTGTGTATATACATCGTTGTTTGTGCCTTGCTTTTGACATGTTGTGGAATTCTTTTCAGCAAGGAAAGTGAAGAACCTACAAAGGCCCAGTTGAGGTCCCATTCTCCTCTTTGGAGGGACCTCCTCAGATCCCCTGCTAGGTGATAAGTTGACTCTCTATTCAGAGGATAAATTCACAGATAGCTATTTGTGGATGTGGGAATAATGACTATGCTAATATATTCAAGTCTTGAATTTTTCATATTTCTGAATTATTTGATAAAAATAAAAAGGCCTTTTAATTCTGGAACTTATGCTCCTACAATATTGATCATTCCTTACATTTTGGCCTCCAGACATGAAATATGCATTATTTGTTAGGTTATTGCTTTCAAATTATGGAAGACATAGCTTGATTTAATGGAACTGTGCTTTAAAATTTTCATATGCACTGCATTCAATCATAAAATTTTTGGAGTGATTTCATTCTTTATAAATCTCAGGATGAAATACAAATAAATTACCAAAAGTACTCTCAGTTACTGCACACTGTGGATATTAAAGAGGATGTGGAAAAACTTTGAAGGAATGGGGGCCTGCTCCATTGTTGTAAGCCAAAAATATCAAAATTTGGCTTCTAACACTATGGAAAATAAAAGTCTGCTTATTCCTATAGGGGATTAATGCATTACTCAACCTTGAAAAATTATATTGCCTGGCAACTACAAAGTATGTTCAGTTTTCTCAGTCCTTCTCTTTTTATTCCTTTATTTTGAATCTAGTATCATTCAAAGTTTCTGATCTGCTGATAGTTTCAATCTCATTGGAGAATATAACAGTCCTGATATTTATGCTATTGGAGCAGTTTAATCTATACATTATTTACTGATTATAAGGAAAATTGGAAAATTTCTTCCATGTCCATTTAATTACTTTTAGTTTAGAAAAATAGAGAACTCAAAAGGAAAAAAAAACACTAAAACTCATACACACCCATAAGAAGAAAATATTGCATATTGCATTAATATGGTGCACTTAAAGACCTCAGTGCTGCTAATTTAGGACTTTAAGTTATAGTCTTTGATTGTTTTACTTTTCCTTTTAAATAATTAACCATAAACTAAATAGCTGTAATAGTGCTGACCTTCTGTTCAATATTTTCTTAGTAAATATCCAAAAAAATGAATAAAAGGTAGTATGTAGGGGTACGGGGCAGGGGTGGGGTGGGGAGAAAAGGCACTGATAGTTTTCTTTTTAATTACAGAGAATAAGAATTAGGATGGTCTTGCTAAAAATGAAAAGAAAATAGTTAACTTTGCGAAGATCTGTCTAGCTATAAAACTATTTTGTATTTTATTTTTTCTCTATTTAACTTGACTTCAGTGTATAATGCTATTGCATACTATATGATTGTACAAATGTGGTAGCAATAGCCCCTATATATGTTAACCCAGCCAGTTGTTATTTATTACTGGAAAATTTGTCAACAAGCTGAAGTGTGGAGAGTGATACTCTACTCCCAGGTTCAGGTTTTGTGACCTTAGTTTTTCATAGATAATGATTTTCTTTTGTGGATATAGAGCAGGACCCTAATCATTACCAGCCACATAATAAATACATTCTCTGTTGCACAGAGAACTCTGTGTGTGTGTGTGTGTGTGTGTGTGTGTGTTTGCCTAGCCATAAATGGAAAGCCACTCAAGAATGCCACTTTGAATGGTTTATCATAGTTTTAGAGTGATTGATTTGTCTTTCACTCCTTCAGGCATTTGGTCATTCATAAAGTACATATGGAGTGCCTCCCATTGGCAAAGTGATATATTTCTAAAGCAATGAGTACTTGATTTTAAAAAGGGAAATGGAGTACTCAGGCCTCACATTTTTATGGAGGTGCATATTTGACCAAATCAATTTAGTGAATGTGTTAATAATAATCAATTAAGAGGAAATTTAAGAAACTTTGAATATCCCTTTCTCAAATCATAATTAACTTAGCTGCAGATCAGGTTGCACATAGTTATTAGTATACTATGTGACATTTTTCACCTGTGTCATTACAATAGCTCCTCTTTAACTTATCCCAATGTTTCCTCAGTTTTAAAAATATGCAATTGTGATCATGAACTTAACCAGCATTCTTTGAACACTGAATATGTGCACAGCAAGGTGATAGAACTTTAAAGTGGATCATTGATTCCCAAATCAGGGTATGTTTTGCCTCCTAGGAAACATTTGGTAACACTATAGACAAATAACTTTCACAACTTGGACATGTGGGGTGTTGTATTGGCATTTAGTGGTTACAGGTCACAGATGCAGCTAAATATCTTATAATGTACAGGACAGTCATCCACCAGGATCCACCTATTTCATCATAGTGCTCAAGTTGAGAAAAGCTGGAGGGAGGAAGGGACAGAGAGTATCTAAAAGAACAAGATCATGTTCTTTTTCTGCAGAGGGGACCATCTAATTCTGCCCTGATTAAAACCCTTGAGCTAATGTATTTGCATTTCATGTTGTTCATGACTCACACCCTTGCTATTTTTTCCCCCTCTTGTTCCGCAACATTTGCCATGTTTTGAGTTTCAACCCCAGGAGAATATGGCTTTTCAAAGGACATTCTGAGATCTTCTGCACTTCTAGATTTTGTTTGTACTATTTCTTTTGTCTGGAAAGCTCTCTGCATCTACAAAAATTCTACTCATTCTTTAATATCCAACCCAAGAGTCTTTCTCCTTTAAGCCATCCCTAACTCACTGGATGTCAAGCATGTCAAGCATCCTGTGACTTATTGTGCATGCTTTTATTTTAAAATGTATTCTTCTGCATAAAATAATTAAACAATATCTCCTAAACTACACCACAGAGATGGAGTCTTCAGCTCCAAGTAATTAGCACAATGACCAATACAGAGTTTCTACTCAAAACATTTGATGAAAGAATAAAATAAGAACCTGAGTAATTGTAGAAAGAGAATAAAGTGTTTATATTGCATGGGATCTTCGAAACTAAATAAGCTTGATTCTTATTATTGTTTGTCTGAAATTCTGGGCTTAGACATTATGCATCCTTTGTCATAAAACATACATAGATGTAAAATTTGTATTCTATCTACACACACCAGACTGCAAATCAGTTTTTTCCTACTACTAATCTCTAATACTTACAGATAAATACATGGAAGTTTTTTGCAGAAAAAAGGACACAATATTCCAGTTTCCATACTCCACATTTTAAAATAGCATCAACAAACTTATAAATAGGTTTATATATTAAAAGTAAGCTTTGAATTTCTGTTTCCAGGCAAATGTAATACATTTACTTTTCTCAATTCCTTGCACTGAGAACAGCTAAAAATAGGGGGCATTAAATACAAACAAATATAAGAAGATTCTGAAAGGTAGAAAGAGGAAAACAGAGTGGCTAAGGTCTTAGTTCAAGCTTCAATATCAAAGTAGTATAGATTGTGCAGCTTGAAACACAAATATTTAATTTTCATCATTCTGGAGGCTGTGAAGCTCAAGGTCAATGTGCTGGAAGGTTTGGTGTCTGGTGAGGACCCTCTTACTAGTTTACAGATGTCTATCTTCTCCCTGTGTCTTCAGATGATTGACAGAGTTGTCTTTTCTTAGAAGGGTGCCAATCCTAGTTATGAGGGCTCCACTCTCATGATCTAATTACCTCTCTAGAGTCCCATCTCCAAACACCATCACATGTGGATTAAAGAGTCAACATATGAGTTAGAGAGATACAAATTCTTTGTCCATAGAAGTTAGGAATGTTAGGACCCCATAAAGGATCTAGCTGTGAGTTCCCTGGTTGCTTTTTGCCTTATCTGTTTCAGACTTGGAGTTGAAGAAGTTATCAATACCCAAAAATAAACAGTCACATTCACAAAAAATAACTCTTACCAAAGTCTGTGATCTTTATGTAAAGGTCCATGGTAAAGGTTGTCTCATAAAGTTAAACACTTTAGTACGACAACCTCTCTATTCCAGCCAAACACCACAGAACTGTGCCCTCTCACCTCAGCCTTCATACTGGCAAAGGCTGAGTCAATAAACTAGATTTCTACTCTCACCAGCCTTTAAAAAGGCACCCGAATCTTCCCTCTATCCCCACCAGTATGATGTCAGAGAAGATTGGAAAAGGACCCAGAATTTTCATCTTTAACTGGCATTAATGGGTCCCTGGTCACTCCCTGCACAGGGCATCAATGGAGATTGTATGTCAAGAGTTGACTTGCACACCAGCTTGGCAGTAATGATTGGTCTCACTCTTCTGCCCCTCCGGCATGATGTCTAGTGGAGGTTCAGGACTTTTACCACTACCCAGAGACAACAAGGACAAGTCTCCTCTCCTCTGTTCTATCAGTAACTAGTTTCTCTTATCTTTTCTGGCCAAGGTAGAGTTATCAGAGGCCCAGAGAGAGCTAGAAATTCTACCCCCACCTTGCTGTAATCAGAATCCCTTCCTCACCTTTGGTATCAACTGAGGCTAAGTAGGGAATGAACACTTCTACTCTCATCCAACAGGAGAGAGGCTGCACTGCTTCACTTCTGCTAGTTCAGTATCAAAAGGAACCAGCTGAATCAGGGTTTAAAGTAACTTACAGAGTATCAAATACCCAATATCCAGGTTTCTACAGAAAAATCACTCATCATATTCCTATCAATGAGTTTAGGTAAACCTAAACTTGAATGGAAAATAACAATCATTGCACACTAAAACTGAAATAGTAAGGAAGCTAGATGTCAGAATTATCTGACAAGACTTTTAAAGTTATCACAAATTTCTTTTTTTTTTTAAATAATAATGGCCATGCTTGAAGCAAAGGAAAAATGTACATTTCAGTGAAGAAATAAATAATCTCAACAAAGATGTAGAAGATATTAAACAGAATCAACTGTAAATTTTATAACTTATTGGAAAAAAAAAGGAAAACCAACAGAAAATTCCCAGTGGATCGGTTCAAGAGAAGAGTGGAAAGGACAGAGGAAAGAATTGGTGAACAAGAAGAGAGAACCACAGAAATTTATCAGTCTGAACAGCCAAAATAAAATAAAAAAAAAATACAAACAAAAGAATGCTGCCTTGGGCTGGGGCAGGGGCTTGGAGATAGAGCACTTGCTTAGCAAATGTGAGGCACTGGGTTTGATCCTCAGCACCACATGTAAATAAATAAAATAACGGTCCATCAACAACTAAAAAAAATACTAAAAAAAAAAGCAACAACAACAACAACAAAAACCTCAAAAATGGTGCTTTGGGGTCCATTTGGTGTAGACCTACAGGGAGAAATAAAACCTAATCTCTCTGTCATTAGGGTTATAGAAAGAAAGGAGAGAAAGAGGATAAGGATGATAGAGTATCTTAAAAAATAATGGCTGAATATTTCCTAATTTGGATAAAGACACAAACTTAAAGATACAAAAGGCTGAGAGAAAGCCAAACAAGAAGAAATTCACATGAAACATATCACAGGTCCAAACTTTAAAAACCAAAATCAAAGAAAAACAGGTTCTAAAAGCAGTAAAAAACAAATGGCATTTTTCCTCTTTAGCAGAAAGTTTTCAATGATAAAGGATTTCCCACTGAAAACCATGGGGGTCAGAAATAAGTGGTCTAACCTTTTTTTTTGGGGGGAGGAGAGAAATAAAAGAATAATTAACCCAGAATTTGGTATCCAGAAAAATAATTTTTATGAACTGAAAGGAAAATTAAAACATGCTCAAATGAAGGAAAATTTAGAAGTTTCTAGTAAAACTACTCAGAATGAGTATTTTTTAAACAGAAAAAAAAATGATAAGAGTAGCAACCTCAGAACATGGAAGGGAAGAACAGAGCAAGAGTAAATTACATATAGATACATTCTCCTTCTCTTTTGAATTTTCTGAATTATGATTGATATAGGAAGCAAAACATAACATTTTCTGACATGGTTACAAAGGTATGCAAAGAAAACACTGAAGTCAATGATATTGTAAACTGAGGTGAATAAAAAGACAAAAATAGAGAACAGGTGATATCTGGAGTCTGTGATGGCTTATAGTAATACAGCAAAACTCCAATAAAACTATGCAAAGAGAGGATAAAAAAATCCAAGACATAGCAAAATTGAATTCCAGATAAATGTTCAAGTAACCAAGAGAATGACAGAAAAAAGAGGGATGAGAAAGACAGGAAACAACAACAAAAAAGTTAAATGGCTTGCTTAAACTACTGTGTCAATAATCATGTTGTGTTAATGATCTGAATATAGACTGATTGAAAGTTAGAGACCAGATTAAAAAACATAACCCAATCATTTTGTGCCATATGAAACGAAACTCACTTTAAATATAAAACAACAAATGTAGGTTGACAGTAAAAGGATGGGATAAATACATCAAGAAAACACTAATAAAAAAGGGGTGGTAATATTAATTTGAGATAAACTAAACTCAGAGCAAAACAAAACAAAAACAACAACAACAAAAGGAAGAGACATTTTACAATAATAAGAGATCAATGTACCAAGAAGATATAGCTATCCTAAATTTCCATTCATCAAAAAAAATAGAATTTTAAAGTACATAAAACAAAAATCAATAGAACTGAAAGTAGAAACAGACAAACTGCAATTATAGTTGAAAACTTGCATATATTCCTCTCAGTAATTGGTAGAACTGAGCAAGAAACAAGCAAGAATATAGAAAAAGTTAATTCCACAAACCATCTGAATCTATTGGATATTTATAGAATATTCTGCCCTGAAAAAGTAATACATATATTCTTTTTAAGAGCCCACGGAACATACATCAACACAGATCATCACTTGAGCCATAAAACAAACCTTAACAAACTTAAAAGAACTGAAACCCTATAGAACATTTTCTCTGACCAAATAAGAATGAAATAAAATAACAGAAAAAACATTCACATGCTTAGAAATTAAACAACACATTACTTAATATTATGGTTCCAAGAAGAAATCATACATGGGTCTGAATTAAAATTTATATAAAAATATAAATGCTTATTTTTATGAGATTTGACTAAAGCAGCACTGAGAAAAAATTGAGAAAGAAATTATAGTACTAAATGCATATTGGAAGAGAAAAAAGTTTCAAACCAATAATCTAAACTTCCACTTCAACATCTAGAATAATATTAGCAAAATGACTTCAAGGGAAGCTTAAGGAAGAAAATAATGTAAATGGGAGCAGAAACCACTGAAACTGAAAATAGAACACCAATAAGAAAATAAAAGAAATAAAACACTAAGTCTTCAAAATTGCCATGAAACTGACGATCCCTTTGCAAGATAGATGATGAAAAGCAAAGACACTAAAGTCCAACATCAGGTGCCATACAGGAGGTACTTCCACAGATCCTGCAGACACCAATGTGGCCAAACAGAGATGCTGTGGACTACTAACATTCATAAATTTGATAACGTAGAGGAAATGAAACAATTTGATGGAAAACACAAACCACTGCAACTCACCAAAAGTGAAAAAAAGATATATGGAATAATCTCAGTCTATTAAGGAAATGGGATTCCTAATTTAAAAACTTCCAAAAAAGAAATCTCCATGCCCCAGTGATTTTGTTTGGGAATTCTGTCATATTTTAAAAAGACATAATGCCAATTCTACACAGTTTCTTCCAGGAAATAGCAGAGGGAAGAATACTTCCAAATTCATTGTAGGAAGTGGTATTATGATATTGAAAGAAGACATCCATTTTAAAGGACAAAGCTGCAGAGCAGCATCCCTCACAAATATAGACACAAATGTTTTAAAACAAAATATCAGCAAGGAAAATTCAATAGTACATAAATGTAATCATATATCATGATCAAATTGTATTTATTTTAAGGGTTGTTTAAAAATCAATGTAATCCACTATATTAAAACAATTCTTATTATCATATAAATTAATGCATAAAATTATTTGATAAACTTCTAGACATATTCATGATAAAATTTCTCAGGAAACTAGAAAGGGAAAAAATTTCCTTTTTTACATTTACAAAGATCCTAGAGCTAACAAAAAAAAAGAAAAAGAAAGAAAAAAAGAAAAGAAAGAAAAAAGAAACTAAAAAGACTGAATGATTTTTCCTTAAGATTAGAAATAAGGCAACATTGCCTCTCTTACCACAGTTATTTGAAAGAATACTGAAAGTTATAGCCATTGCAATGAGAGAGGAAAACGAAATTAAATGCTTACAAATAAGAAAGGAATTAAAAAAAAACTATCTGCATTTGCAGATGACATGTGTAATTACACAGAAAAATTATAAAATTGGCAAAACCCCTCCTAAACCCTAGAATTAAGTTGCACAATACAGGATAAATATACAAAACCCACTAAAGACACTATATTAGATGAACTAGCTAGAATTGCATATAACTGTCACAAAATATAACACTTCTAAGGAAATACAGTTCCTGAATATACTAAGTAATTCACAGTATTTAAAAATATATACATAAATGTGACATACAAGCATAACATATATATTACAATATCTTTTGTAAACACCAGTAATTGAAGTAGATTTTCTATTCTCAGCCAGAGAATTAGTTCTTATTTTGAAAGCAGCTCTAACACATTGGAAAAGAAATATCTACTAAAAATATAAAATTTATCATAACTCTTATAAATAGCTAAATATATCTACGTTATATTGTATGTAAAGATATTCTAAAGAACTAAAAAGCCATATTTTATTAACCTTGTTATTTTGAGATAATTGTTAACATGAATTGTTAACATTCATTCACCTGAATCCACATTTCTGCAGATTCTCTATTTCTATAATTTAGTCCTTTCACTTATGTTATTTAAATAGTATAATACAGTACTTAACCTTTTGGCTTTTTCACTTCTTGTGATTTTCTAGAGATTCATCCAAGTTGCTATGTATGCATTAATGGTTCCCTTTTTTTTAATGGCTGGGAAGTGGTATGAATATACCATAGTTTGTTTAACCAATCAGAATTGAAGGACAGTGTTACCTACTGTTTCCAGTTTTGAGTTAGCATGGTTAAAAGAGCTGTGGGCATTAAAACACAAATATTTTTACAAACAAAAGTTTGTATCTATCTGAAATAAATGATCTGAAGAGCAATTGGTAGGTCATATGGTGGTTGCATGTTTAATATTTTGTAAGAAACTGCAACACTATTTTATAGAGTGGATAGGACATTTTAAATTCCAGCCTTCTGTGTGAGTGACCCAATTTCTTCACATACTAGACATCATGTGGTATTATCACTATTTCTTAAAATTTCAACCCTTATGATGCCTATGTAGTGATGCCATAGGGTGTTTGTAATTTGTACCTCCCCACTTTGTAATTTGTATTCTCTCCAGAGAATGATGCTGAGTGCTAATAATGTGTAGCACATATTATTACCATCTTCATATCCCATTAGTTAAATGTCTTTTTATATCATTTACACACTTTCAGATTGAAGTTTCTATTGTTGAGATTTGAGAGTTCTTTGTGTATTCTAAATATTAGTCCTTTGTTGGGTATGGAGTTGACTAATAATATTCTCCTATTTTGCAGTTTGTGTTTGCATCCTCTTAATATGGTCCTTCACAAAGTAAAAGTCTATTATTTTGATCAAGTCTGAGTTCTCAATTTTATGGACCATGCTTTTCGTATTATGTCCAAAATATTTTCTCAAGAGTTTTAGTCCAAGTTTCATAGATTTATTTATAGTCCACATTTAGGGCCATGATTTGTTTTGAGTTAATTATTTATTTTTATAAAGTACAAAGTTTAAGGCAAGGTATTTTTTGCTTAGGGTAGTTCCATTACCCTAACACTACTTGTTAAAATACACTGCTTCCCCATTCCTTTCACACCCTTGTCAAAAATCAGTTAGGGGTATTTGTTTTGGTTTTATCTAGATTTTGACTTTTCTATTCTTTTCCATTGATCTATGTTTCTCTCAACCAATACCACATAGTCTTGATTAGGGCTCCCTACCAATGTATACTTCTTGTTCAAAAATTCTTTAGCTATTTTAGTCTTTGCCTTTCCATATACATTTTTATAACTCTTTTCATGTTTCCAGTTCTTGTTTAAATTTTGATAGAAATTCCATGAAACTGTCATATCGATTCTGCAAGAATTGACACTTTTACTACATAAAGTTTTCCACCCCAAAAACACACTACGTATTTGCATTTATTTAGATCTTTTTTGATATTCCTCATCAGCATTTTTGAGTTTTTACCATAGAAGTCCTATACATGTTTTGTTAGAATTACGTTTAAGAATTTTAAGGTATTAGAAATTGAATTTTGTTTTAATTTTGGAGTCCATATGTTAATTGCTAGCACATAAAAATATAACTGAAGAACAAAAATCTTTTGATTATAAATATTATGCCATAATTAAATGATTTTTCTTTTTTTTTGCTTTTGTTCATTGTCTATCGAATACCATGAATGGCAAAAATATATTAAGGACCCTGCATTTAAATAATGTTGACAAGAGGAATTCTAAGAATATCAAAGGAACATAGAAATTTTCATAGCAGTGTAGTGAAGAAAAAAAGATTTCATTTATACATACCTAAAATTGGAAATTCAAACTGTGTTTGTCATCTTTTCATTGCTGCTCAAAGTACCTCAAGTATCCAGCTTATAAAGAGGAAGGATTTATTTAGGCTTATCATTTCTGAGATTTCAATCCATAGTCACTTCACCCTATCACATTTGAGTCTACAGTGAGGCAGAACATCATGGTGGTAGGTGCGTATGGTAGAAGGGTCTTGTTCACCTCATAGCAGACAGGAAGAAAAGAGAAAGGAAGATAATAAATTACCTCTGATGATGTAATTTTTCTTCAGTAGGCCCCCCTGCTAAATGTTCTACTGTCTCCCAGTGGTGCCATGAACTGGGAACTAAGCCTTTGGCACATGGGTCTTGGACGACATTTCACTCCCAAACTATGGGCTGAGGTTGTGGCTCAGTGGTAGAGCACTTGCCTAGTGTGTGTGAGGCACTGGGTTTGATTCTCAGCACCACATATAAATAAATAAAATAAAGTCCATTGACAAATAATAAATATTAAAAAAAACCCAAACTGTGACACAAACCAATTTTCTGCTCTTCTGTTTTAAAGTCAAAATAGCTTCCTGTTACCAAGAGAAAATTCTCAGCGTAGAAATCAAAGACTCTCACAGGCCGACTCTGGTCTCATCTCCTTTCTTCATTCACTCCCTTGCTACTGCATTTGGAGGAAGGAACACATTCTGTATGTTCTTTCTCAATCTTATATTTACTCTGATCTAAATGTATTTTTTTTTCTGTGTTCTGGAAGTCCATCTTAATAAAAGGCAGGACAATAGAATACGTCACTCCAAGGCAATGCCACCTCTCACTGTATTGACTTATTTTTTAGTTAATTTTTATAAAAGAAAATTGATAAATATGAAAAAGTGCCAAGAAGAGTGTAATGTTTTCTTTTCTCCCTCTTTCTTTGTGTACAAAGCTGAGACCCTCAAGGGATGAAATCATTTATTTTATTTTTTTTTATTTTATTGTGGTTCTGAGGATTGAACCCAGTGCCTCAAACATGCTAGTCAAGTGCTCTACCATTGAGCCACAACCCTAGCCCAGAATGGAATATTTTTTTCTCATTTTTGTGTCCCCTCATTGCCCTGCACAGTTATTGACACATAGTAAATGCTCAGTTAATGTTTGATGAATAATGGATTCACAAGAGATGGAATCGATTTGAAATGTTCTTGAGATTCAGTAATGAGATCATCATTTGCACAGATGATACTTAGCAAGATAAAATAAAAACATTTTTAGAAGGTAGAGTAAAAGCAAATTGGAAGGACCCAGAAAACAGGTAAAAAAAAAAAAAAAGTCTGAATTGGGCTAAGAGGTTACTGGAATAGGTTTAGCACCAGCTGCCGAATACTTGCCATTTCAAAGGAAAATTACACAGAACATTACAACTAGTAGTTTATCTTGGATTGAGAAAGGTAGAAAGAATTAAAACTGTTCAAGGGTTTTGAGCTTGAAAATGGGAAACTTGTGTCAGTCGTAGAAAGAAGGAAGCTAGCATAATTTTTGTGAAGAAGAACTGAACTAAAAAACTTGCTCATTTTTAGCAGATGGCAAACCATCCACTTGGGAAATCCCTATAGGCATTTCAAAGAGTGGGATAAGTGAGAGCTCTGGCGACTTCCAAACTTAATTGTGGATCCTCAAAAACCTTTGATCTGAAGGCTTGGGCCTATCTGGTCACCAACTTTAAGAATTTATAATGAATTGCTTTGTAACAGTTCAAATACATAGATTGAGCTCTCCATTTAATCTCTACAGCGTTGACTTGAAGACAGCTGCCTTATTTACCCAGGCATATATAGTCCAGCCTCTGCTGGTCTCGAGCCCTTCACTGAATTCTTGATGGTTTGTTAGCAGCATAATGTCCTGTTCTACCACTAATGGCCCCATGACCACACAGGTCGGACACGTGTACATTTACAATGTTCCTTCCTCACTGCTGTGACAGAACACTTTTTGGCTCAAAACATCTCACCACCTCCCTCAACTCTCTTTGTGGGATGACTCCACCATCTCTGTCATCTGTACTCTGTATTCTGGAGGCTCACTTTTTTCTGCACGCACTGGTGACTAGCCTTATGTTTTTGTTCCTATTTTTCAGTTACCTGGAAAACTTCTGCCATTGAGGAAGCTCTGTCCTTTTTTGCCCCCAGTACCATCATAAATGCAATCTGTTCATGAAACTTCATGATTCCTCCACTCCATGGGATTTTCCTCATTTAATTGTGCATACATGTATCTGTCTTCTGGCACTAAGTATGTTCTTTGATGTTTTTAGCTATTTCAGAAATTATTTTTATCCCCGTGTCTGCTGCCTTTCCCCATGCATACTTTCATAAGCTCCTTTAAGAAACTACATGGTATTTTACTCACCAGTTCTTATCCTAGTGATTAACATCATGTTTTGCATTGTGCATATTCAATAAATATTTTGGGGGCAGATTCATATGGTAACTAATACCTTGAAAATGTGACCTGTTTAAGATAGGGCAATTACAAAAACACCAGAGTGAAATCTCCCCCATTTTGAAGGGGGAGATTTGGAATCCCAGAGATAGTAACTTGTTTTGACTATTCTTAGTTGAAGGAGGGCCTCCCAGATCCTAAATCAACTGGGTCTTAACAAGATCATTTCATGTAAATCAGCCAGTATTAATCATATATAGAGTGAAACATTTCTGCTTCTATTTTATAGCTGTGCTGGCAAGTGGGTGCCAAAGGAAGAGGTAATTCCCTGGGTAGCTAGACTACAACCTCAAGCCTCTGTGCTTCCTCTGAGTGATTAATTATGTCACAAGATTCCTAACAAAGGACCCTTGATTCAGATCTTCAAGCTCGAGGGTATTAATGCTGCAGCACTTTCACTGCATCCTAGTTCAGTGAAATTTTTCTCAAAGCTGGTTCCTATTTCTGGCAGTTATTCTTCAGTTCTGGAACTTTAGTTCCAGCCAAAATAAACTATTGTCTCAGGTCTGTATTTTTCCTGAAGCACCATGGCATTTTTATGGAATGTGGAGACAGTTTTATGTAAGACTTTAATGGTAACAATAAAGGACCCAGATCTTTTTCTTTGGCCTGCTATCCTTTCCTCTGTATCCAGCAGTGATTATATAGGTTCCAAAAAAGAGCCATCTGAAACCTTCCAATACAACCTCTCATTTATATGCTGTGTGATGTAATGTTGCATTCTTGTTTTCTGCCCTCATCCTCAACAGCATAAAATTATTTTATGCTATATTTTATTATCTATATTTTTAAAGAAAAAGGTTGCTTATTTTGTGATTATGTTTCAAACTTGTCTTATATTCTTTTGTTATGCTAATAAAGTTTTACTTTTGTGTGTTTTATCTGTAAACTAGTATTGATAAATTCAGAGAGGCAAAATTACATTAAATGTTATGTCTTAAACACATTAAATACAGATGAGACAAAGCTTGTTTGTGTATTAATTTGGTATGTATTAATTTAGTTTTCAAAAAGTCATTAAGGATGACTTTGAATGCTTTGAAATATCACACACTGATAAGATCATCAAGTGAATATTCAGTATCTTGAAGCCACTTCAATGGGCAAGCAAAGAAATTTCTTCAGACAGTATTAGGTTACCATTATTTGATTTTGTCTTATGAGCTCTCCAAAACACTGCTTGCAAGTTGAGAAGTTTAATCATTTGAATTCTGAAGTCATTGCTTTATGAGCTAATGCATGCATGTTAATTCTAGAAAAAAAACTTAATTAAATTGTAGAAGAACTATTGTTTTATAAAATGAATATCTTTTAAAATAAGATATTATACATTAGCAAGATTAGGAAAATTGCAGTAAGAAAACTTTTTCCTGATTTTTTACAAACAGTTATGAAGTTCCAGTCATATGCATTGCCATTCGTTAGGTCCTGGGAACAGGGCTTGTGGCTCACAACTTTATAGTCGTTAGTTTTCACAACCTAGATCATGAACCCTGAGAACTTTGGTGTTAATGTGTAAAATTGCTCAAGAAAGGAAATAGTAAAAAGAGGAAAAAATAAATAAATTAAACTATTAAAATAGACTTGAGTAATAAAGCAAAATATGAATGCTTGTTGAGCTTAGTTAGCTATAGAATTGAATAAAATATATTCTTGATTCAAATGTCTGGAAACATCTTACTATTTAATGAAAATAGAGTGTTTATCTCCCTGAGGTATGTAATGATGTTTTCATGAAACAAATCTAGATTATTGGTAAAAAATAAGAATGACAGTATTCTTCTGACAACCATTTTACATGTGTTTGCATATCTGGGAAATGCATGATGATTTCTTTTTCTCACCAGAAACTTCAATATTTTTAAAGCATGTTACTTACCAGAAAAGACCTTAATTCAATTAATAAAAACTTTAGTCCAATTGAACCATTGAAATACCTAAATTAAGGAAATTTTCTGATATTTGGATCTTATCTGAAAATATTAAACAAAAATTTGATCTTTAGGTAAGTTTTAGCATAATAAATACATTTGTAATATTTGTCTCCCAGTAAGTATGACTATGTATGTGAACCTGTTAAATGTATAAATAATATTATATGTAAATTACATTTCATATTGCAAACATAATCTGATGTAAGTATTTCAACACAGTCAATATAATACCCAGAGGATAGCAGGATGTTGACAGAGTGAACACTCATGAAAATCAGTTTTTACTATAGAAAGGAAAGGTGAATGATTTCTTAATTCATTCATCATTTTTCATGTTAGGTCCATGTCAGTGTGATTTTTCTATAGGAGCCCTTCTCAAATTTATGATTAGATGTAATTATGAATTATAGAGATTTTTCTCTTTCCATTTGGAAATTTCACATTCCTGGAAATATTCTTTTTTTTCTTTTTCATTGATGCCTTATAGTTGTATATAATAACGGGATTTGTTGTTGCATTATAGTACATGTGCACAATTTAACAATATAATTTGGCCAAATACCTCCTAGTGCTTCTTGGCTCCCTCCCTTCCTCCCCTGTTAAACCCCTTCCTCTATTCTGCTGATCTCATTTTGTTTTTCATTTGATAACACCCTCACCTTTCTTTTCCTTTTTGGTATGTATAAACTGTGGATTTCCATTCAGCCATAAAGAAAAATTAAATTATATCATTTGCAGGAAAATGGATGGAACTTTATGATCATTATATTAAGTGAAATAAGTACAATTCAAGGTCACATATTTTCTTTCATGTGGAAGCTAGAGAGGAAAGTGGAAATATTTTTTTAACATGATGTTGATTTGTAGTTAAGCATGTGACAGAGCCCATATAAAATAAAAGTAAACATTTAAAATATAGTCAATTAAGTAACAATATTCCCAGTAGTCCAGAGTTTTAAGATCATAGATTTTGCAAAATGTTAATATAGTTTATCAAACTGAAGTTCAAAACTTTCTTGTGTTACAAAGAGGGTCTCTCCTTTAGTTGAGAGACATATTCAAGAGTAGAAAGAGCTAGGTGTGTAGATGCATGACAGGGATGATAATAGAAAGCTAAGGTCACTTCATAAGAGGTCTGAAGTGAAAAAAGTATATCATGCAAACTCATCTTCATAGTGTTATGGGAGCTTTTCACAAAGTTATATGTTATTTACAAGGTAGTTTATAAAGTACTTTCATATAAACTATCCCATTTGCCCATTTAAGAAATCTGCAAAGCAGGCAATAAACTAAGTAAGAGTAGAGGGGTTACAATATTAGGATAATGATCAGGGAGCAGAAATTAGGTTTTTATGACAAGTTTTTCACCATTTTCATTTCCTTAGGGTTTCAGTGTTGATTATTTAATATTTATTGAAGACCAGGATTTAGTGTACGAAACTGTAAGGTGCTGCAGCACTGTGTATGCTGGGACCACGGAGCTAGCATGGGCTCTATCGAGCCAGTTGTTGAATTTTCAGGATGTTTGAGAGCCAGTTAGCATCAGTTAAGCTTGCTGGCTTGGAATTCCCTACAGTGAGTGTATTTGCATTATGTAAAGCAGCAAATCTTACAGATAGAAGCACTTCTTTCCTCCCATCAGCACACAACTATGCATAACTCACCCTGTATTAAAAAGAGATTAAAATATTGCTTACATGACTGATACTAAAAAGGTCTATTAGTGCTTTATATAAATAGATATGAAAATTTTGTATGAAATAGATTCATGCATATGTGACCAGTAATGACCAAATGAAACATTTTAAATGTTTAAACTATAACTATATGTACATAAACACAAATGCATATTCACAATTTATTTTGAATTTGAAAATAAAAGCCAATACCACTTAAGTTAAACTCAGAAAAACAACTTAAGCTTTAATTTGACTACTTTCTAATAGTGCAGCTATGAAGGAAAATATGAAAAAAATAAAATATACAAACATACAAAGTTCATTTATTTTTTTAGAAGCAAATCTACTTAATTCTTCTTGATAGGCAAAGACATTATTAGCACCACAGGGTCATTTAAAACACATATTGGTAGAGAAAGCCAGAAAATAAACTCTCTTTTCTAAAATAAATTTCACAACAAAAGACAAAGATATATATTCTCTAAATACTAGGTATGAAATGATATATGATTCAAGTAAAATTAAAAGACCAATAAATATGACAGTAAACATTTCAGTTAATTAAATCTTAACAGCACCTTTAATCTTATTAAAAATAGTGTATATTATTGTATAATAATGTTCTCAAGTATGTATCAGCTTATATACTTTAAATTCTCTAATATTTCTCTTTATAATAATCATGTGTGGGTTCTTTTGATGAAAAATCTAAATTGCAAATGACTTAACAGGTTAGAAGATCACACAGTTAGTTACCAAGTAGTACAACAGATTTCCAACTGCAATGACCTGGCTACTAAGCTCTTGCTATTTTTCCCAAGCCTTTCATTCTAAATATGTAAATGTTGCAAACAAATATATACAACTTTATATAGCTTTAATGATATCCACAATTCTGTTTAATCAGAGTAACACTTTAAAACATACATAGAGCCATTACTATATTTTTTCTACTAATTAAAATTATTGCAAGATAAGCAGGTGATAGACTTTCAGTGTGTGTGTGTGTGTGTGTGTGTGTGTGTGTGTGTGTGTGTATTAGAAAATTATATTCTAGAAGTAAATCACATACTCTTTAGTGGATACAAGTACAGGTAGGTATTAAGTGCAGCAAAATGTTTATACTTTATTCCCCTTTCCCTCCAATGTGTAATGGAACACCAGCTGTTAACATATAACCCTACTAAACTTTGAAACATTACAAAAGATATAGGCTGTGATTTACTTATTTCATTTTTTTCTTTTCTTATTAATTTTTTAAATTTATGTATGACAGCAGAATGCCTTATTACACAGAGCACAATTTTTCATATCGCTGGTTTAGGCTGTGATTTATGAAACATGAAAAAATATTCTACTATGAGTCTTGGTGGAGTGCCTCAATTTGCATCTCTCTTGAAATAGGTGTAGAAGTTCATTCATATTTAATAAAATTTTAAATTTTAGTATTTTTTTCCTTAGTATTTTGGATGTCAGTGAAAATTATTTTCTCATAAAATTTAGTAAGTATACCTAACATTCAAGTTAGTCTCAATTCTTCAGGAGTTTTTAAGGCATTGCAAAATCTTTCATACCATATGAGAGATTAAAAGAAAGACTCATGGGTAGATGGGTAGAGTTTATTACATATGCAAATATACATGTTTTTCTGTAACTGCCCAACATGAAATGGAATAATAGTGATTAGGTACATATTTTCCATAAAGTTCTCTATCAAAAATTAAAATGCAAATATATCAATTTTTATAGATTTTTTTTGTGATAGTACCCTCAAAATTAAAATTTATAATTACTTGTAGATTAATGTTGAGCAGTTTCTATTCTTAAGTTGACTGCAAGCTACTTACAATAGCTGCACTATGCCATAGGAATGTATTTTATAAATATTACACCATCAACTAACATATGAACATTATATGCCACACTTTCACCACAGGGTACTGGCTCTCTGTATATGGTTTAAGATGGACTTTTGCATCAATATTCTTTTATGTAAATTACACTTTATTTTGAACCTCACGGTTCAGTAATATGGTCAATTCTCAATACCTCTTTTTCCACAGACAAGCAATTCCTAAACTTTATTGTCATCCTTACCCTTCTTTGTCCAAGAAGCAAAACAACAGAATCAATTGTGCTAGTCTCAACATTTTTCTTCACCTAGCATCCATACAGTAAACTTCACCTTTATCTTTACCTCTCTTATTCATAATCTTTTAAATGCTGCAACCATTCAGTTTCACTGCTCTCTGCATAGTCTGTTTGGGATAAGCCAGCACTTTGTAATATTTTACAGTCAAGTATCCTTTTGATTATCATTTCATCTCTCTTCATGGATCTAATATTTGTGAATTCTTTTCAAGTAAAAGTAATTGAAGTTTTTCCGAGCTCAACATATACATAAGTAGTGAGAATTAGCAGTAATGATGGTGATGAAGAGGAGGAGGATGTGATCGTATATTTTGGGAAACATCAGCACATTTTGTCATTTTCATTTTATTTTGTCCAAATATATTTACATCAGACTTATCAGGAAAGTATTAAATCATATAACAAGTTATTTGCAATGTAAGGCTCTGAATTTATTTTTATTTTATTTTATAAGAAAGCAATAGTACTTGGTTGATGTGAACAGAATTCTGTTTCTGGAGGTATTTAAAGATTGTGTTTTATAGATTAAGTTCTAAAATTTTAAACTTTTCCCTCATAAATCTATTGAAACAATATCATATCTAAAGGAATACCTCTTATTATCAGAAAAAATTTTATACAACTGACTATAACACAAATGAGTCACCTCAAGACTGTTTCCTTCTTACCAGTACAGCTGTGACAGAGAAACAGATCACAGAACACTGACATTTGCCAGGAGCAGGAAACAGAAAAGACTATTTGCTGTACGGGTCGGAACCTCAGCTTGTTTGGGATTTAAAAATCATTTTTATTTTATTACTCTCATATATTATTTATTATCTTATAATTTGTCTTTCGTACTATGAAATTAAAGTCAAATCAACTTGTGAGTTATTGGCCATAAATCTTTCAATGTGCCTATTTTAGTGGTTAAACAATATCTAAGTGATTTTTTTCCTAAGTCCTCCTTATGAAGAAAGTTATAGATAATATTTCCAAATACATGAGTGAGAGCACAATATTTACAGATGAGCTTTTAAGTGTGTGTGTGTGTGTGTGTGTGTGTGTGTATTACACAAATACCTTCTTATGTTGACTGAAAAAAAAATCTATCAATAATATCAGTGCTGGTGATGTGGCTGAGTGGTAGAACACAGATAGGCCTGATCTATGAGGAGGTAGGTTCAATACTGAGACACACACACACACACACACACACACACACACACACACACACACACAAAGTCTTGGTTAAGCATTTTGTATGCTCTAATATCTAGGCAGAAATTGACTTTATCATCCTAAATACATGGATTTCTTTTCTAGGACTTTTTAAAAAGAAGAAATATTTGATCACATGCACACACTCATACAAACACACATACACACACACATACACACACAGACTTCAATTTACTATGTTTGCTGGGTTTGGATATGTTTCATCAAATTTTCCAATAAAACTTCTGAAGGAAACAAATATTCATGCATTGATCCCACTGGGCCTTGTAAAGTACCACCTCCGGTTTCAGTGGAAAATCATAACTAATCCTTCATCTTCACTCATACACCAGCCCAAACAGCATATAGATCCTTTTAGGAACTCATCCATCTTCAATGAAAAAATGGAGCATTATTAGTAACTGCATAAATTCCACCCTTTGGAGACTTTAGACTGAGCTCCACTTTAAGACAGAAATTTTCCTATCTGAAAAAAAAAAAAAAGTGTTCTAACTCCTTCCTGATTCTGTCAGAGCCATTTCAGTTACTGAGACCTGAGACCACAGTCCTCACCTAACAATGGTGAGAACTTGCAACTGATTGCTGAGTATTTACAATGTGCAGCCACTTTTCCACATAATTTTTAGAATTTAATCCTCTTTGCTTTAGTTCTGTGTTGAAGATTAAGAAAGTGAAGGTAGAAGTAGTTGAGTAAGCAGAGAAGCATTTGACCATGCTCTTAACATCTGCAAATTTGTCATCTTGGTTAATCAAGATTCTTGAGAATTTCAGAGTTATATTTACCATTACAATTAAGTGTGGGTATTTCTCTAATCTATGTTCTTGTGAAAAGGTCATGAAAGAATTCAGAAAATGTATTTATGTTGTTTTTGTAACTGAATGAAACTCAAGATCTAAAAGTACTGTGTGACTATAGAACTTTTGGTGATCCTGTAGCCACCCTGAGCCTTATTTTTCTTCTGTTTTATTATAAATAGAGTGAGTGGAAATAAGTGATTTGTAAAAATCTCCTTAGTTTCTAACATCATATAAGTGAATATTATTAATAGGTAAATCATATTAGGTAGATATTATTAATTCCATCACTATTTGTTAAATAATATGAATATAATAAAGCAATTGGTTTATTACTAGTTATTATATACTGTCTTGTATTGTATAAACATAACACCTCCCTCAGAAATCTATTGAAACTATATCACCTCTAAAGAATTACACAGGGAAATGACAAAATTTTCTATAGTAATGTCACATGTAGTATTTCTGTACATGGCTAATTCTCTGAAGTTATTATAGGCACTCATTCTACAGTTATATGTTTAAACAAATGTGGTCTGACAAAACCCCTTTTTGAGCAATTTTAACTGTACATCATCTTCACTAACTTGCAGGACATTAGACTTGCCTACAAGGGTGGTCACCAAATTAAAAAGATGATGTTATTTACAGATAGGTAATTATGAATCAATCTCTAAAATTGACCAAATTTAGAGAACTGTACCACTTGGAGTTGTTGATGTCTTTCTCCAAACACTATGCATTGGCCTTCAACTGGAGGAGATTTTCCCCTTTAGAGTACATTGACAATGTCTGGAGACCATTTTTAATGTTACAACTAGGATAGGTTGCCAGATTTAGCCAATTAAATATAGATGCACAGTTAAATTTGAATTTCTAGTCAATTGTCAGTACTGTTTTAGGTAATATTATTCATACAATATTTGGAATAGATGAAAATTATTTGCTGTTTATCTGAAATTTATATTAAATTGAAAGTTTTTATTTTTTCTGATAACACTAAAAATGGTGTTGGGCCTTGTACAGATATCTAGGGAACAGAAGCCAGATATGATGCTAAACATCCTGCAGTGTCCAGGACAACCCTGCCCCTGACGCCTTTATCTTGGATGTGTTTACATATCACTGAATATTAATGTAACAATAATTATCAAGTCCAAAATGTCAGTGCTATGTGTTTAGGAATTCTGATAGGTTGGAAATCCTTTACTTGAATCTTATGATTGGATCATAATATTCAATCTCTTGGGTTTTAAACCATAATGACACTGATTTGGCACTTTTTTATTTTAACACATTTAAAAATATCATTACAGATATAAAAATGGAGGTAATATTATCCATCCCCATCTTTCATAAATTAAATAAGAGGTGTGCAAAAGTACTTTAAAAGTTAAGTATAAAACAGTATTAAGTGAGTTTTTTTCCATTTTTAAGCTGATTTTGAGTTGAATTCTAACAGAAAAGAAAATTCTTGGAGATATCTCTGAAATCCTACTGCATGAATGGTTTCAGAATTAGTTGTGTAGCATTGATAATACAAAGATAAATAAGGAAAAAATTCATAACATCAATTTTCCTAGATAGTAGAATCCAGTAGAACAAGAGAGATATGAAGATAAATGAAAAGCTCAGCAACTCATAAGTAACAACTACAAAAATATATTAATGCCACCACAATGGTTTATTTTAAAAAGTGGGCTAAGAAAAGTGTAAATGCAAGCCTTCCTACTCTGAGAAGATGTAGACTCTTTTCCATGATTTTATGCAAAGGAAAACTTATGAAAATTCTCCTGTTACTGGTCCAAGAGATTTACCAAGCCACTAGCAGAATGGGTACTGAATTTTCTAGCACCTCACTGCAAATGCATATATTGTTGTCTTATGTCATAAAAGAGCTCAGTCCTTCTTGGCCTGTGGACAGCTGTAAATTAAAAGTGTCACAATTCTGTCCATATGCCAATTACCTATCATCCCTAAATTGTGGAAATAGTTTCTTTCCCTCTCCATCTCCCTAAAGATAACAGTAACACAAAGTAATTCCAAGCCATTTACTGACACAAGAGCTGAATAGGAGATGAATGGGGTACATGTGGGGGCTTTGAATCCTCTTCACAACCTACCTGATTATTCTGCATATACTGGAATGCATGCATGTTATCGTCATTAACCCTCAAAATCTGAACAAACTAGGACAGAGGTTGGCATTAATAATTTGCATTGCATTAGAGGAGAGAAAGCATTGATATAGTGGCAGAATGTGGCAAGAATTTAAGAAGAAACAAGAAGAATTTGATGTTCCTCGGTTAGATGCACAACCACGATCTTTTGTAGTCTGTGTTTTCTCTCTGGAATAAAACAAGAAGCATAATGTCAATTATGAGTATCTGCATCCAGTTTCTGAGCCTAGAAACATACAACAAAATCTACAAGTATAGATATGCCCAGAAAATATGTACTGGTTTGTTTTTGTATTAAATGCTTTGAAATTTGTAGTGAGTTGAATCTATGTCAAATTTGACTCATGTAAATTGTATTAGATTACCATTGTGTGTCTTTGGCTTCTTTTAAGGATTTTTATGAAAAATATTGCCTTATTTTATGTATTTGGAATTTTACAACATCAATTATGATTATTAATTTTATTTTGTGGACTTCACTTTGTACTTATGTTACAGAGGAGGAACTAAGGAGTTGACTATCTCCTTGCTACCAGTAATAATTACATAGTAAATGAATCACAGAAAGCAGAATAAAGAAATTAAAGTAAAATTTAGAGTTAGAATTACATTATTTAGAAGTAGAGGAACTCCACTCAGAATAAGCTGCAAGGTAAAACGGATGCATACATTGATGTCTACAAACAGTAGGGAATTAAAAGGAGTTATAGACTAAGTATCAATTTTAAATTGTCTAAACTTTCTATACCTGCCATTATAACAAAATTATTGACAAGAGAGAAGAAAGCAAAAAGAAAGCCTTTGTTATGATACTTGCCAGTCTATTCCAGGAATGCAATGCAAGGCCAAGTCAGGATCACCATGGACTTCAAGAAAGGGAGTAGACTTTAGAGACCTGGCTATTTAATTTTTATGTAAATTATGAGGAATCGGTTTTGAAATTTTTCGTATTCAATTAATGCTTAGTTTTTAAACTTGTATTAATTGAATAATAATCTTTTGCTATTTATCACATTCACTCTGTCTCCCTTCACATACTTCACACACTCACAGAGAGAGAGAGACACATGTTTGAACCTGTCTTATTTCTTTTATTTTTTGGTAAATTTTAAGTTTTCATATTTTATGATGCATTAATATTAAGGTATTTTTGGAAATCTTAATTCTTTTCCCTTCTAAAATGCAATCTGAAAATATATACATTTTATAAAGCATTTCAACTCTTCATATTTTCCCCTTTAAATTGTGATTTTGTATTGCATGATTTGTTGTATAAGTTAGAAAATACAGTATTTTTAAGTAATATTGACAGAATACATTATACTAGAAGTTAATTAATCTCATTTTCAGAATTAATTGCATTTACAAGCCTAAATGTTTAAGGAAGAAGTCAAAGTTTTAAAATAAAAATGAAGCCTGACATATAAATGGTTTTAATCTATGTGCAGTTCATCTTTCAATATAGCTTACCAAGTCTTATTAAAAATAAATAGGATATTTTCTATAAATTCTTTGTTAAAAACAATCTCTACTCAAATGTAATAAAACTGATCAAACTTCAGTTTCACTGAACTGAAATTCATCTGTCTTATTTTGTCCCGGAGAATATGTTAGATAGTCCCACAAATAATCAAGGGAGTAGAGAGCAGGGAGGCCAGAGGTGGAAAGAGAACATCCACCAATGGACAATCACTGGACCTATGGGAGAAAAGTGAAATCTTAAAGATAACTGTCATCATGATAATTCACTTTAAAATCTATGGAAATTTTTTGTGATATGTAAATTTGGGTTGGCTTTATAAGAGAAACTGTTATTGTGGATGTTCATTTTAAAAATCAGAGGTACAAAAAGTCATGGGTGTTTTCAATGCTATTCTATTCTTTATCTAGCACAGTGGTTTTCAATTCCATTTTCCCCCACCTTACACACCTCAGTATATAATAAATGCATTTATTAGTAAGAGTAGTTCACTATGACTGTGATTCTCAAATCTGGAAAGTAGGTGATCAAGAGGATTTTAGCAGTCCTGAAGAAGATTATTTACTTTGAAAAAAAAATGGAGAGGCTTAAATGTCTACTCATTAAAAAGAGAGTAACAAGTTGGATGAATGCCCACAGGAAGGAGGTAACTTCCTGTTCAAATATGAAAATTGTTAGTACTCATAAGATTATTTTATAAATTTTCCTATATACAGATGATTATTAGCTAGCTTGGTAAATAATAGCAGAAGCTCTCTCATTGTGAATAGTCTACAAAATATTGATATAAGAAGTTGAAAAGACTAAAACATGCTTACCCTTAGTATTCATACATTCTTCAGGATATGAAACAAGAATTCATTTTAGAACAAGTTATATAGATGTTCCATTACATTTTAATGCTTTACAGACATAGGTAAATTATGTTCTTCATTTAAACAAGTTAATAAAGTTTACCCAGAGTAGCCAAAAATACATTCAACCATACTTTATTCTCTTTTGTTAAAAAACATTCTGTGCCACGAGTGAACACACCAAGCCCTCACATCACTTGTCTTCCATAAAACATTATTGTCTTTTGGCGTCCTCTTGCACTAAGGGAAATAAAAAAGTCACATGTGGAGAAGTTCTAAACTCTAGACAGAAATGATCCTTGGAGGGCAATTTTTATCCTCCACGGAAGTGTCGCAGACTTCTTCCATTAGCATAGTCCCAGGGAGCAAAAGGTCAGGGAACTGGGACTCCCAACCATACCTGAACACATAAGTCAACAATGGTGCACTCACAGGTGCATTAAAATATTGAGAGAGAGAAACAACAATTGCACTATTTTACCTTGGAATACCCTGTACAGATGGTGACATTTTGTTTGTGGTTGTAGGAAAGAAAGGTAGGCAGTTCCCCGATTTCCCCCTCAACACCTACCATTTGGCATAGGATATGGGAGGCTGGCGAAAACGGAGGGTGCTTTGCCTCAGTTGAAACAGCTGGGAAACAGATGGTGGCTGATGTGAAATTTGCCAAAAGCTTTGTCTAAACTTAGCACCCATTTTCCACCAATGAATAGCTTGTCGGGTGATAACAGTAGAGGTCTTGGAATCAGCAAATGATAAACTTTGGAAACTTAAAACAAAATAGGTTAAATGGTTTAAGGTCCCAAGATTAAGGGATATACAAGTCCAGAAATGCATTTCCAAATAAAGGCATGTTTCCAATAAAAGTGGGAGCATTCTGGGTGAAAACTGCAATAAAATCGTACACCAGGATAAAAGTGTCCACTGGATTCATCAACACTGGTGCTACCTCATCTATGTTGATATCCCTCTTAGGTGATACTGTCAGGAAACACACACCCACTCCTTGTCGTATTAATTGCAATTTAATGACTCCTGTGATTATTGTCAATGTAAGTGTGCAAAGCTCACTTCATTTTAGTCATTGGATTTCACTTCATGAGCAATTTTGGTTCGAACTCCAGGCATTCAGTAAATTGTTTTTGGATTTAAGTGTTGAGGTACAGCCAGATTTTTGTTTAAATCCAGTCACTGAATACATAAACCTCCTGTTGTATATTTCTAGCTATAATGAATGCATATTTAGATCTTTTACATGGACTGTCCTTCCAAGCACTGGTCCATGTTTGGTGTGTTTGTTTGTGTGTACGTGTGGTATTTATGAAGTACTTTTGAATATTGCAAAAGTTGGAGGAGATCAGTTTCAAAGAAACAAAAATAAATTCAAGTTAATAGGCTTTTCTCAATGTGAATTTGTTCATTCATGCTTATATAAGGGAATGTGCTAACCATGAATCATTCAAGTTGAATTGCTCATGAGAAAAAATATGCTGGCTTTGCCTTCAGTTTCCATAGCTGCTTAACTAAAGGGGAAAAGAGCATTGTCTCCACATAAAGAATAATCAGCCACAGTTTTCAGGCAGAGTGGCTCCAAATTGGCAAAAGTTCTTTTTGCTCATGTGAGAACATGGATTCTTGTGAGAAGGGCTTGTTATCAGAATATTCTATGCTGTGACTGAATTTCTAGTCTGCCAGAACAGCCCATGGGAAAATAATTTTATTTTTCAATCAATCATTTGGAAGATTTATCCACACAACCCCAATATAGCTAAATGCTCCAACAGAGTGGATGCTGGCAAATATGTAGCTCAAAAAAAGTATGTGGTGGTCTATAGTTCCACTCAGAAGCAGGTAGGTTTGCATTTGTAAGCAGATCTACCTAAGAGCTCACACTTCAGGTATTATGTGACTCACCAGGTCCCAGGGGATTCTTATAAAATGAAATCAACCTCTGTGTGACATATCACAAAATACTTTTTTCACTAGAATAAAGCCCCACCTGCTTGCCAAGGTGGGGAGCCAGTCAACACAGAGGTAAGTGACAAGCCCAGAAATGTGGTCAGCGAATGATGAAGAATTTTAGACAGTGCCAGTGCACCAGTCAGTGAAACACACTGTGATCGGGCAGAAGAAAAGGAGTGCCCAGTGTGCCAAGATGTTGATGCAAACGACTGGGGCTGCTGCAGGGCCTCGACAACTGTACATCTGGTCAGCTCAGACTCTGCTAAGAGTCAAAACAGAAGTGTTTACATTAAAGTGCCTTGTCTAGCACGTTTCCATTATGCAGGGCCCTCTTCAGTTTAGACTTCCTCCAAGCAGACAGAAAGGAAAAGAAGACTGAAAAAAAAAATTGTTTTTGTACTTCTTGGCATAATTAAGCATCACTGGATGAAAAAAAAATGTAGTTTAAAAGATAATGTATAAACCATACCACATTATATTTGTCAATTAAAAATAATCAAAATGTCACTCTGTAACCTTTAGTTAAACATTTTTTTCCTAAATCACTTCTCTTGTTTGGGCTCATAGAAGAGCTATTTGTACTCCCACCTGAGAAACGTTTTGCAGCTTGTGTGTTCATGCTCAAAAAATTCGAAACCAGAAATAATTTTGATGCGAGCTCTAGCATTTCCTTTATCTTGATTATGTTGATATTTCACTGAAGAAAAAGGGAACTTGATTTACTAGAGCTGAGTATGATTACTTCTTACTTGGTATATGCAGGAATTTTTTTTTCCATTATAGACACATTCTGTTCTTCAGTGTTTTAAGAATGTCTTCTAACTTACATCTCAATAATATTATGAGGATAGATTAAATTAAATGCTATATGTTAATTATGTCTTGATCCCTGAAGAAAAAAGTTGGAATGAGATGCTTCAAATTATGATTGTTATTTTTACCTGGCCTTATAAGATTTGATATTGTGGATAGTTGATGCTAGATGTTGTGCAGCTTATGTTTACCATTTATACAACAGAAATGTATTTTAAAACTCTGCTCATCTTTTAAGTTATATGAACCCAATTTTATTTATGAGTTCCACATTGAACTAAGTATGCTACCCAATAAAAGAAGAGCATGGCTATTGTCAAGGCCATACTTACATAGCAATAAAAAGACCAATGAGTACACGTGTACTTTTACATATTCTCAGGCTGAAAACTCAAAGTCCTCAAATGTCAATGTTCTAACATTAAAAAAAAATCATTATTTACTTATTCTCTCTCTCTCTTTCTTAAAAAACAAAAAACAACAACCCTACCAGTCCAGAATCCAAATGCTCAAATAGCCCATTTGTTAAACATTTTGTTGCTAAAATATCCACATAATAAGTTGCTACTTTTTTTTTCGGGATTCTGTATTCAGTCTTACTTAGCTATAAGTAGTATTCGTTAAGGCAAATTACAGTTGTTTTCTGGTGAGTCTTTGGCTTATTTTGTTATAATAATACCATATTATGAGCAGTCAAAAATTCTTTTCATATTTTTAAAGAAGAAAATAAAATACTTCCCCAAACAGGCTATGAATTACTGGTAGATTGAAAAAAAAAGAAAAAAGAAATGTTTCTTGCTCTGTTAAGATGAGATCAATCTTACTGTCTTTGCTCTCTGTTTGCCCCTTGTTCAGCTCGATACCTGGAAGTTCTCAATAACAATAAATGATATGATGGCATGTGTTTCAGTGAATGCATTAGCAGTAATCCTCTTTTTCTTTTTTTTTTTAATTCCAGATTCCCAGGAAGGCAATTACAAGTCAGAAGTCAACAGCAAACCCAGGAAGGAAAGGACAGCTTTTACCAAAGAGCAAATCAGAGAACTTGAAGCAGAATTTGCCCATCATAATTATTTGACCAGACTGAGGCGATATGAGATAGCTGTGAATCTAGATCTTACTGAAAGACAGGTAATGCTGGACATTGTCATCACATGAGCTTTTTAATTGCTTTGGGTCAACAATCTTTTGCCTTTTTTGAAATACTTAGATCTTTGATTCTTAAATGCCAATTTGGAAGACTGGTGTACTATTCCATGATGAAGATTTTGTTCAGAAAAATGACAAAATCAAAGAAAATAAAATGTTATTTTTTTAAAAAAATTATGTAGTTTAGAAAGAATCCTTTATTCTGTTATGATAGCCTTCCTTATTTTTTTATTTAAATATATTAGTTATTTTACATAATGATGGCATATGGTAAGGGATTTTTGTATGCTTATATTTAAAAATCTTCTTATTTGGAATATAAAAGTTAGTAACCCCACGTTAGTTTCCTGTACTGCTTAGGATAGCGCATGCATGTTGCATTGACTTATTAACCCTCGAATCTCAATGTTTTAACTTTAAAATTTTTTTCATTATTTGTTTATTCTTTCTAAAAACTCTACCAGTGCAGTATCCCAAATACTCACTCACTGGCCCAATCTGACTCTCTGGAGTCTCAATATGTGGTGTCCCTGGTCACCACAGGAGGTAAGGAAGAGTGGAAGTTCATGCACTGACCTCTGAATGTTTTCACCTGGAAGTGACCCATGTCACTTCCATTTACACTCTAACGTTCAAGAATAGTTAAATGATACAGCCTTGGTAGAGAATGGAAGGCCGGGGCACATAGAACATTGGTAATTATTTCTGTCTCATTATTCAAAATATATTTGTAATGGTACTGGTGTCACTAATTCAAAATTCTGGTACCCACTTGAAGAACACTTTTAAATTATTAATGATCTGTGGACTTCAATTAAAAAGGCATAAATAATATTTTTAATTAAATTACTCTTTAGGTTCTTTTTTGGATTTTTGTGTTTTTCTGTTCTTTTTTGTGCTTTTGTTCCTTATTTTTTTGCATCAATGCTCACAGAGTACTTCTTGTACTGATTCTGATTCGTGCTGAAAGAATCTAGCCTACTGTTGGTGAACAGTTACTCATCTTTACAAAAACATTCTTGAAAGGAAATGCAAACATCTTTAGGGACAGTGTGATTATGATTGGCACTCAGGGTTAGAATTTCATTTCCTCTTTCACTGTACATACCTCCTCCAGGGGTCCCACTGGAACCAAGGAAATAGCAATAGGGTGTGGACAAATGAATACATAGTTTATGAGAGCAAGTTATTTTATCCAATTTCTTAAATCATCTTCTTTCTGTGAATTTTCAAATTTCAGCTTTGGTAGGTTATTTCTGGATAGTGGAAATATACAGAGGGACACTTTTATGTGGTTTTATTTATTGGCAGCTTATATTTTATTAAATATTTTGACTGGTACCTAAGTTATGGAACATATTTCCTTCCGTTGAATTTCACATACAAAGTTCCTTCTATAATTGTAGAGCATTTGGCACACTGGAAAGCAGGATCCAAAATCTACATCATCAGACTCTTTTTATTTCTACTTATTTATTTTTTAACTGGTAACAGGAAAATAAAGGGGAGGCTGGTTTACACATTAATGCCCTTTTGTAAGTCAGTGAACTCCAGGAAGCATAACCATGTTTTATAGAATATAAGAAGGAAATAAGAAACTAGAATTTACTTTCAATTTACAGAAACAACAAATGTGGTATGTGCTGTTAGCCAAGAGCAAAGTCAAGATTTTGTGTTTACTATTCCAAGATGTTTTATGGTTATCTTCCATCATTTGGTCACAGAACAGAAGTTTTGCTTTTGTTTAAGAATAATTTCTTTTTTAGAAGCAGTTCTATAAATCTGGCTTGAGGATTTGAAGGTATTTTGGACAGTTCTTCTTCTTAATTGACTTGACATGTTTGGGAAAGTTATAAGCAAAAATGGTATATGCATACCCAATTTTAATCAGTTTTTTACTTAAAATAATAATTTGTTTTAATATTATGTCAGTTAGCCTTAGTTTTATGACCAACCACCCCAAACATTAGTGGCTTCAAACAATAACCAACATTGAGTTTGCTCAGAATTCTGGAGTGAGAGTTTTGGTTGGACTTGTCAGAATTTCACAGATCTCTCATGGAGCTGCATGCAACTGTCAGTTACTAAAAGCTGTTTGGGCCTCTGTTTGGACTGCTGGTCTCTTTTGCATATGGTTTTGTCTTCAAATACGCTGGCCTGGTATTCTTCAGTGGATAGTAGGAATATCCCTAGGACCACTAAGAATGAAAACTCCAATATGAGGGGCTTTTTCAGTTTCTGTTCATATCATATTTACTAACGTACCATTGTTTAAAGCAAATCATCTCACATTAAGTGTCAATGTAGGAGTCACTAGAAACCATTCCTGAAATAATCTAACAGGCTACCAAGAAACAAAAAGTTGAGAAATAATTAAGTTCCAAAGGATTGAAAATTTGATATTGTGCAGAAGATAATTTTTAATTTCGTAAGTTTGCATTTGCAGTTTTACACATTAATGTGAAAAGATGATTTACACATATGAAATCTAAACTCCTAATCAAGATTAAGTCTTTAGAGGATCAGTGTGGATTGATAAGAAAAAAAACTAAATTTTAATGAAAAATAATCTGAATGAAAATCCAAGATTTGCCACTAGAAACTGTGCATTCTCAGAGAAGTGACAATCTCCTTGAGGCACAGAATTAAAACTAAAATTTCCTGTTCTTTTCTCTACTCAGATTTATATGTCACGATGGATATGAAAAAAAAAATTAACATAAACATGAAAACAGAACTATCACCCAGAGGGGAAATAAGTTTGCTATGCAAGACATGTTGAATTAATTCATTTGTAATACAAATATTTGTTGAGCTGGTGCTAGAAGTAAAATTCAGTCAAAATAAGCTAGAGAAGAAAACACTAGAATGCACAGAAGAGACAACAAATTGAACAAGCAGTAACAATTAGGATGAGTGCTGAATGTCACCAAAGAGGGCTGACTGGAAAAATATTCCTTATTATGTCAAATGTTAGTTTTACTAACATATTATTCCATATTTCTGTGTTCATAAAGTAATTTAAATTAGAATCTTAAAGCTTTATTTTTATTTTCTGGGCTATATATTGCTGTGCTGAGCTTATCTAAAAATATATGGTGTGCTTCAACCATCAATATTGCTGTTTTAAGTATTCTATTTTTAGCAGACAAAAAATAAAAGTTGTACATATTAATGGGGAACCATGTAATATTTGATGCATTTATTTATCATTTATCTATCTATTTATTTATTTATTTATCACTTATTTATAGTGAAAACTTACAAATTTTTCTTCTAGCTTTTTGAAATGTACATTACATAACTGTAGTGTACAGTCACCATACTGTGCAACTACTGAATATAAAGTATCTTGCTTGTATATAATTGTATCTCTAATTTTGCTGTTCTTGAACATTCAAAGGCAAATTCCTCCAAAATGCCAGGTGTTTAACCCAGTGAAATATCTTCTTTTTGTTTTTTGGAGGTTGGGCTTCTAAAGTTATAGTAATTGAATTATAAAATAAATTGTCTTAAATATATCTTCTTTAAATTGGGATACAGCTTGTCTTACTCCATTGGGGCTACTTTAATAAAATGCTATAATATATAATGTATTGCATATAATATTATATTGTATATAATAGTATTATATATTATATCATAATATGATGATTATATCAATAATATTATAAATGTTATAATTGTTATGAATATTCTAATAATTTTATATAATATAATGATATAATTATTATGTAATATAATACTATAATTGTAATGTAATATAATATTATAATTATTATAAACATTGCAATTTTAATTATAGAATTATAATAACATGATTTTATAACAAAATAATTATATAAAGCATAATACTGGCTAACACACATTAGAAATTTTTAAAGCTCTAGAGGGTAGAAAGTCCAAGATTAAGAAAGGCACTTGCAGGTTCAGTGTCTGGTGAGGGACTGCTTCTGCATAGATGGTTCTCTTTTTATTCTAGCTTCACATGGTTCATGGGGCTAGATAGCTATCTGAAGTCTCCTTTATAAGGGTGATAATCCAGTAATAAGTGATCTTCTCTGAAGATCTAATCATCTTCCAAAGACTGTGTTCCTAATGCCATCACCTTGAAAGTTAGGATTTAAACATAGGAATTTTTGTGCAACAAACATCCAGACCATAAAACAGCTATTCCATTATTTTTATTTTGTTCTCATACCATAAATGTTTATCTGTGTAATCCATATCTTGGCCCCATATATTCCTTAAAAACAAGTTCATATGTGATTTCCACATGTTTTGACAATAAATCATTTTGCAAGATTTATTTTTCCACACCTTAAAATAATATGAAATTTAGTAAAGTAAATTAAATATATGCACCAAAAATATTAAATCTAATTTACATTGTTCAGTGTCTCTTAGTGTTGGTAGTATTCTTTAAAATATTTTTCTTGACTGATGGAACTTTCATGTTGAAATGAAGTGACAGAAGTCATATATATATATATATATATATATATATATATATATATATTTACACACACACACACACACACACATACATACCATGTAAAGGGGAAAAAACAACACATATTAAATCATCTAAATCTATGGAGAATGTTTCAGAGAAATAATTTTCTCCAGTATGAAAACTTACTTTATAACCTGAACTGGTTTTTAAAATACTTTCATGTAAAAGTTTTATGTGATTGCCTATAAAACATGTATTCCTACAAGCTATAAATTATTTGTAGCTACCCCTGATTCATTTATATCATGATCAGTACACCTGCCACACATTTTATGATAGACCACATTTATGTCATTATAAAGATATGCAATAATGATCAGGTTTTCTTTTATAAAAGTCATATACGTTAAAACCTTACATATCATTCAAACTTGAATTTTCCAATTCCCATCTGAAGAACAGTCATAAAATCTCATGAAGGAGTCAAATTCAGATTTGTGTCTTCCATAATGCAATGTCAGGGAGTCTATAATTCTTTTTTTATAATCTATAATTCTCTTTGAACATCATTTGGCCCAAAAAGAAGGAAAAGGGAGGGTTTTCCTAATTCCATGCTAGCAAATAGGTATAAAAGAAAATTATTTTATGTTAGATGAAAAGAGAGACCCTAAGAAAACGGTTAAATGTTTAATCATACAAAACTGTTTTGTTGTTTTATGGGTTAGGAATCACTCCAGTAGTCTGTTAGTTTCTACCATGCAGCCTCCACTTGACAACATATTCTCACATAGTCTTTACAATAAATGACAAATAATCGCTAATTGTCAGGGTAATTTAGAATGTTTTGCAGAGCCAGTCAATCTAAAAGGCCTCTTCTCACAAGTATTTTTAAGTTGGACAAACATTTTATTTTTTCTATCCAGAAAAATTTGGAGAAAGCTCCTGTTGGGTTTTTTAATATCTCATAGTGGGAAGAAGGAAGACAGCAGCTGCATGAGAGTACACATAGACTGGTAAAATGGACATTTTCATAGAGTTAAGGCTGCCAAATATAGAAGCAGTATGAGATTCTTCTACTTTATAAAACATTCTCACAGAGCTAATCAAAGGCACAATGTTGTAGATTTGTAAGCTATCTTAAATTACTGGAATAAACAGGCTGATTCAGGATACCTATTCCAAGATCAATGGGAAAATCCCACCTTGTTGGATAAGATTTCACTAGTAGAAATGAGAGACATCTTATTTTGTTTGTTACCCATAAATTGTTAAATGGCCTAATGCCAAAGATTTTCAAAATAGCCATTCATTTTTTGGATGTCTAGAGGAGATTTTTTTTTTTGGTGTGTGTGTGTGTGTGTGTGTGTGTGTGTGTGTGTATACCAAGTGTCTAGTAGTTTTTCCTTTTGCTCCAATGTTTTACATAGTCCTTCTTCTTCACAGGTTTATTTCTATACATTTATATGAATACACTGAGTCATTAATTTATTGTCTCCAAGACCAGACATATTGTTGATTCAAGTTAATCCAAGAATATCTGTGTAGTCAATGATTTAGAATAGTCGTTCCTTTCTTTACAGAAGTATTTAACAGTTACCTGGAGTATTATGAAGGTGTTTTCCTTGCTGAACTCATGGTGTTCCAGATATTTAGAAAGGTTAAATCTGATTTGACTCCAACTGGAGAAATGAGCTTAGCATAAGTTGGATGGGATAATAGTGGTGTAAAAGAAAGAGTCTTAGTTTGGGATGAGAGATACTTCTGATAATTCTGGTTTTTTGATAACTGATACATATCAATGTTATGGATGAACCCTAAGAGCAAAACTCAAAATTACCTTTGATTCAGAAAAAAAAGGATATATGAGAGGTAACTTTAAAAAGGTCAGTAATAAAGCAAAATCTACACAGAATTAATAAATGTTTCAACACTTTCCTAAATCAGAAATATTTTGTGTAAAAGACTAAGAAATAAGCAATTGATCCCTAGTCATTTACAAATTAAGTATGCATATTGGAAATAATATGGAAAAAAAACCTGAGTAAAATAATATCCTAAGTTATTGAACTGCACTTGAGAATATATAATCCATTTTCTTTTAAAATGTTATTGTTTTCCTCCTTGGATAAATGATATACATACAGAAAGCCATACACATATACATACAAATATATATACCTGTGTATACATACACAAGAATATATTTATATATAATATATATCTGTACATATGAACCTTTCAAATAAATAAGAAATAATCAACAATACTTTTCAAATAAAAGCTCATTTATTTGAAAAGCTCATATATACTGATATATAATATATATGTAAATATATTCTCACATACATATACACAGGTATGTATGTGTGTGTGTGTGTGTGTGTGTGTGTATATATATATATATATATATATATATATATATATATATATATACTTTCTATATGTCTGTCATCTATCCAAGGAGAAAATTTGTAAATGATTAGGGATCAGTGGATTATATATTGAGAAGCTAGTTTGAATTTTATGTTGCCTTTAATTTTAACAAGATTTTTCCTATTATCTTCACAAGTATTTAGAGAAGTACATGCAAATGTTCCGTGACATATATAAAATAATAAATCCAGGTCTAAAAGAACTGGCAATTTCTGGAGACTTGGCAGTAAAATACTTTCTATCAATCTTCATTCTCCATATCCCTATGACTCCACATAAAAAAACTCAGAAGTATGTTTAATTTAGAATTGATTTTGAACTTTTAATTCCTTTATCAGTTTTAATTTTTATTTTTGTAGTTGTAATTTTGTATTTTTGTATATATGCAATTATTTATTTGATTTGTGACTTTTTCCTGGCTTTCAAAATTATTGACTATTTTTGAGAATCAGTGTGTATGAATATGATAGCAATAATTGTCTTTATAAATTTGTTTAGTAATTCAAATATAGAAGAAAAATGTCTACTTGATATTTTCACTCAATTTGCTAGTTATTTACTTATGATATACTTAGGTAAGCAATATTTCACTTGCACTAATTGAAAGATGTATAAAAAGTAAGGTTAGGAGTAATGAAATTACACTGTTATTTGATATTAATGAAATAGGCCCTGTGAGTTGAATTTCATCAACTATGACAGAAAGAGTAATAATTATTAGCATTTTCTATTAATCCTCTAACAATTTTTGTTCATCATGTGAATGATACTTTAGATTCATTTTTGGAAAAAAGAATGAGCTCCATAATATTAACATGTAATAGTGTCCACATAAGACTTAAAATTAATATGGAGAATTCCATTTGTGGCCTCCCCCAAAAGAGTTTCCATTCAATAAATGACTTTTCTATAGCTAATGTGTACTGTTTGTTTAAAACATGAGAAATAGTTAAGCAACTCAGTGAGACCCTGTCTCTAAAATAAAATACCAAATAGGGTTGGGGATGTGGCTCAGTGGTGGATTGCCCCTGAGTTCAATCCGCATACCCTCCCCACCCCATCCCCTACAAAACACTCAAAATACCAAAATTTTACTATTCACTAAATTAGTAAGCCTGTTCATAAGAACTATAAATAGAGAAAAAAGAGGCTTCAGAACTGAAATTTATAGAGGCAGGAAAATGCTGTCATCCATGTTGTGCTATAATGGAGGACAATGGTGAGATGCATCACTACAATCAGGAATTCACCGTGCAGCATGAAAATTGTCCTAACTCCCCTCCCCATCCCATCCCCAACACATACCAACATGCACACCAACACATTCCAACCAAGTGTACTGCTGTAGAAACAGCAGAGTTCACTAGGAGCTCCAACATGCTTCTTGGAAGTAGCTGAAGAATTTCTTCTAATCAGATATAAATCTATTCAGATAGACAGGGCAGAGGCTTTCTTTACCTAATTTCTTGTACTTAACATAAAGCATTCGTGATTCTAATTTCTCAATTCCACTACTGACTTTGCCACCGAATTATCTGGGAGGGTCTTTCTTGTGCCTATTTAGAGTGGGTTTACTAGATAACTGCCATGAACAAATTTAATCACCGAGGATGTAATCATTAAATCCAAAAATTTTGTTTAATTATTCTTTGCATGTTTTCACATCTTAAAGATGTGAATAAATATTTGTTAGACAGTGTCTACAATATTTCAAGATAAAAATGGAAACAGTTGGAATATTAAATCTACGAATTCCAGATGTTTGGAAACAGCTGGATATGTCACTGAAATTTTCAGTTTTCATCCAGATGTTTGGTGTTATGTCTATTTGTTCTTTCAAAAGACAGACATTTATGGTATTACATAAATATGGCTTAGAGTATTATATAGGTAGAAATTCCTAAAAACCTATTTTCCTCTGGATAACTTAGTAAATTGTGTGATAGTACAGTTTTATATTTAATTATTGTTTTTGTGATATATTTTGAAACCTAAGAAAACAGGTATAAATTTATATATACAAAGCTGTAATATAAGTGACTAAATCAGTTAAATAAAGATCTAAATCAATAGTTCACCAATGGCAACAATAATACTCCTTTACCATATTTTTGGAGAGACAAAAATATTATTTCTGAATTCTCTCATCATTCAAGCAAATTAATAACAGAAAAATTCTTTTGGCTGCCTTCTTCTGTAAAAAGAGTCAGGATAGGATTAAATATTTTTGTACTTAATTAAAAAGAAGTTTGATCACACAGGCATAGTAAACACTAAATAGTTTGTTGACTATAGGAGAAATGAGACATAATAAAAAGATGTTCTGGAAATTAAAGTCTGGAATTGTACACTTTAAGTATTAGCTATCATGACAATATGCTATTATACCTTTTAGTTATTTTTGTTATGAAGATTTTGTTGAAAAATTATATGCCCACAGAGCTATAATAGAATATAAGGTTTGGTTCATACTGCCATGATTTCATAAAAAAAAAAAAAAACATTTCTCATTACTCAGATCTTGGGATAAAGGCTTTAATTTAACCATCCTATATGACAAAATACAATTTATATGGGACCTTACATTAGATCCATGCTTGAAAAAAGAAATATTATTAAAAATACCCTTATGTATCTTGTAAGTTCTAGAATAGTTGTATAACAAAAGATACAATTGACTTGAAGCACAAATAAAACAATCATAGTTCACAAAATTCATGTATCATGATCAAAGATTTCAATTTTGAGTTTCAATTATATAAAATACTTAGTTGTATATGAAATATTTGATAATAATTTCCCAGCACCTAGTGTTCTACCCTGGTTACTAGGGTAGAGAAATTCAAGCAAATTAATAACAGATTAATAACATCCTGTGAGCTCAGAAGGCCACAGGATGCCAAGAACTTCAACGGCATGCGATTCCCAGAGAAAAGGAATCCCTTGCTATAATTATGTGGCAACAGCAGTGTGGGGCACGGAGAGGAGTGGTAGAGCTCTCTGCCGTGTCCTGGAGCCCTGGGAGAATCTCCTAACAAGATGTGCCAATGACACCAATTACAATAGCAGCAGTTCAAGAATATTATGTAAAATCTGGAGCTACCCATTATACATCTCAGTATATACCTAATGCCTCCTATACAACCAGCTAAGTACCTGTTATGAAGTTTCCCTTTTCTTAACAGTATGAATTCCTTAAGGGCAGGATTATGTTTTATTGATTTATGCACTCATTCTCTGTCCCCTCTCATCTTTGGTTTAACTTAGTGCCAGTTATTGTATATTCAGTAATACTTTTAAATGTATGAATGAATAAATAATGACCAACTCATCCAAAAGATATGAGATTATTTTCACTCTACATAATTTTATAAATTGAGATTGTTATATGAAATGTAAATTTTAATAGAAAGCATTAGAATACTTAATTTTAAAAAATGAAATGTAAAGTACCTGGAAATTATGCTTTTGTCCATTTTAAAAACAAGAACACACACACACACAAAAAAACTTTTTAAAACAATTTCAGCCAATGAAGCAGGATTCATGAAGTGATACTAAATTAAAGTATAACATTTTTATCTATAAATCTAATGTGGTATTATTATAAAGTCTCTTTATTTATAAATATACTGTGCTATTATTCTAGAAGCATATTGATTTATATTTTGGATTACTTTTATTGCTAACACTACATTGCTAATATGGAAATATGGGTTTTTTTTTTCAAAAAAAGAAAATTTCCTTGCCTATTTTAGTTCACCTCATTATTTTATAACATATTGGATAATAAATCTGGGTGCCATGACTTCTAGAGATCTTCACCTTTCCTTCCATTTCTGGAAGATGAGTCTATTATGGTTGCTGCTGTTTTTGTCCCATTACTAACTTCATGGAGTTCCAATATCCAATATATAATCTCACCCTTAAAGAAAATAGTATAAGGAATTAGAATTAAGATGTATCATCAAATGCTTTCACCTGCACATATATGTCCATATATATGTATATATTAACATATTTACATGTGCATATCTATGTGTGTATAAATGTATATATAAACATCTCTCTGTATATGTGTGTGTGTGTGTATGTATATATATCTATCTCATGGAAAACTATGAAATCTTCTCTCAGTCTATTTTTGTTTTTAAAAGTACAATTCCACATGGTAGACAGAAAACACAAAGTAGACCAAGGTATTTCTAAAATCAATACCACACTCTTACACTTTCTCATTTAAACTTGCACATTTTATACTGGTATTACAGAATTACTATACTCTTTCTCCTAGAAAAGGAAATAAGTGCAGAATTTTAAGAGATCTGTTCCTCTTATTCTGCAAAGATTATTTTGACTGACTGTTCAACTTTTGGTGACAGTGATGATGATGGCAATGACTTATGTGTTTCTTCCATCTGGAATTGTTGATGGAGAAAATCTCCCTACCGAGAATCTTGAAGGGCTCATTATTCCAGTATTACAAATATGAAAATTGAGGCAGAGAGAAGTATAATTTTCTCAAATTCACACAAAAACTCAGAAGTGAGGCCAAAAGTAGGACCCAGCTCATGTGGAACAGATCTAACGCAACATGCAATGTCAAGCTTGCAAAGGTAATTAAACTGAGTAGTATAATTACCTAAATTATAGCACAGGAAAATTCAGTGTCATATTTACAAACCTAATTATATCAAGTATGAGAATTACCTGAATGATAGTAATCATATGGATGGAGGTCACATACTTTATATGCTTTATTTAAAAAAAACTAAATATTTTAAAAATAGAAGTTTGAAATATAGCAGGATCCAAAGTGGGGAAAAAGCCCCAGAATCTGGAACAAAAGAAGTCTCTAGGTTATATCTTGGTATGACATTTTCCATCTGCATAATCTTAGGCAAGTCATTTAACCTTTGTCTCAACTTCCTCATCTGTAAAATAAAAATAATGCTGTATTATATAGAAAAGTAGTAGAAATAATGCAACTATCAGTACAGGTATGCCACCTATACCCAAGTAGGGATAAATAAAAGGCAACTACTGAGACTTTTGGTTAGGTGTAGTAATCATACGTGAACACTCACCAACCATTTGTTTTAGTTTTTGTGATACTAAGGATTGAACTCAGGATCTTGCACACATCAGGCAAGTGAGTTACTACTGAGGTGTACCATCAAGTCCTTCCATCAGTTAGCTTTTAATCAATCTGTCTTACTGTTTTTTTCTTATCCATTGTTGTCAAATTGATTCATATATGTATGGGAAATACATAAGACATTCTTTCAATTATGGCCCCAAAGGAAACCAACAAAAGTCCAGACTGAGAAATATCTCAGTTCAATATTTCATCCAAATAACACTTCTAATGGCATAGAAAGGCCTTTCAGACAGCTTCTTTGTAGTCCCCCAAGCATGTTTTAAACTGACTTAGGAATTGACACATAGATGGCAAGGCAAAGAAGTACTTGGGAAGGTGGGGAAACTTTGACTATAGGACAAATACAGAAATTCTTTAGAAAATCAATCTTGTTGTATGAGCTTTCATGATAGAGTTCTTTCTCATTTATTTATATCTTTATTATGTATATTGAAAAATATGAAGTACAGTTATTGGCACATTCTGAGAGTTTAAGAAATATTACTGTGGCCTTGCAACTTGATTGAATTCAATGTTGAATCATTTTTATCACTACTATTTTATGGAGGTCTGGTATAGACCTTTGAAACACTGTTTTTTGCATCAATGCCAAAAAAGAGAACAACGTGCCATTTTAACTCTCTTTATGTTGTTTCCTTTCCTGCTTCAAGGTGAAAGTGTGGTTCCAGAACAGGAGAATGAAGTGGAAGAGGGTAAAAGGAGGACAACAAGGAGCTGCAGCTCGAGAAAAGGAACTGGTGAACGTGAAAAAAGGAACACTTCTCCCGTCAGAGCTTTCAGGAATTGGTGCGGCAACCCTCCAGCAGACAGGGGACTCGCTAGCAAATGAAGACAGTCATGACAGTGATCACAGCTCAGAGCACGCACACTTATGATCCACATAGAGAGGACCAGCTCCATTCTCAGGAAAGAAATGTTGTGATGGCAAGCCTTACCCAAACATCGTTTACACAGAGAGGACTATGGCAGTGGTGTTTAATATTAAGTTCAGGCATCGCAAGTTTGTTTCATGATTTATAGAGAGTTTACACTAAGGGCCACTTATTGAGGATGCCTCCACAGTGAAGATGGAGAAGGTGGACTTGCTTTGAATATTGCAGATATGTTTGGTCGTCATATGTATGACAGTGAGCAGGTGTGGGTTTGCTTTTGCTTGCACTGAAAAGTAAATTGCTATCAAGAGCAAACTATGAGACATTTTTATTCAAGATGCCTGGAGAGTGAAGATCTGAAGATGAACTTGCTTTGAACATTCCAAATGTACAAGGTCATTTTTTTTGTGACAGTGGGCAGGTATTTGCTTTTGCTTGCACTGATAATTAAATTGCTATCAAGAAAAATCATGACGTATTTTATCCTGAACAGCCACAGTGCCTGAAATCACCAAGTGGATAAAACATGTATTTTAACTCTGTATATATTACCCTTAAATCATTTTCCTGTCTTCACTAATTTTAGCAATGCATTCATATTAGCTGATGAAAATAGCCACTCACATTGAAAACCAGAACCAGCTTCTTGTATGTTTTATACATTTTGTCATTCAGAGACAATCAGTATATGCTTACTTGTGTTCAAGTAGAAAAAAATATGGTAGAGTCTGATAGGACATATTCTTGTACCACAGACAAAACAAATCTTATGTTGCATCTACTATCAACTGCTGCTAATACATTATTTTAAAACTTGCCTTGCTCCTCAACTCTTCCTATCTTATAGCTTGAAAAAATTGTAGGATCATAGGCAAATCAGTTACCTTGCAGTGGGAGCTTTGTATGGCAGACATTGTCTGATTTTATTTCTATACCATTTTAGTTGTTATTAATATGATTTAATGAATAAGGAAAAGTTTTCTTCTTGATTGGAAGTGGTGTTAAACATGATGAAAAACAAAATTCTGAATATCTTCAAATTTAATTCATAAAATATATTATTTTTTCATATGTGATGTATTCAAGCAGAACAACTTTGTATTTTGTAAAAAAAAAAAAAGTGTTTAATAAATGATCCTTTGTAAATAATGTTGGCCTCCCTACTGTGATTTCTTGAATATTTAGAAATTTTCACTTCAATGTCTAAGAAAGACTCAAATTCATCTATCAAGTAAACTCACATGATCAAAATTAATGTCATTTACATTTTTCATTTCTGGATATTTTTATTATGATGGGAAAAATTAATTTTGGATAATCAAAAAACATCTAAGAATAGGCATATTTAATAAGAGATTTCCCTAATTTAAGGAAATAAAATTCTTTATGTTTTTGAATTGAAAAGTAGAAGAACAAGTGAAAATTAGCACAATGAAGTAAATAGTTATATTTTAATAGTTTCATATAATAAATTTGATGTAATCTAATAGTTGTTTATATTATTTTATTTTTTAAAATATTTTTCCAGTGCTGAGGGTCAAATGCAAAACCTCATTCATGTTAGGGAAGTGATCTATTAGTAAGCTACAGTCCTAGTCTGATAGTAGTTGTCAAGTCAGAATATCTAGTATTTGATATAAAATATAAACCAAATAATCTAAGGAGAATTCTCTGTCCTAATGGATATTACTGATACAAGTAAAGGATTATTAACACATTTTGTGTCATGCATGATTGCACAAGCATTGGATGCCAAAGTTCTACTTAGAACTTGATTACATTGTTTTTCATTTATTACATGTTTTAGCTAGAAGTTCTTGGAAATATTGCCAATGTTACCTCCCTCCTCAATTACTTACATATAGGAATGGAGGGAAATGATCAGTAAACATTTTAAAAACTTCATTGTTGGGCTGGGATTGTGGCTCAGTGGTAGAGCGCTCGTCTAGTGAGGGCAGGACCCAGGTTCGATCCTCAGCACCACATAAAAATAAAGGCATTGTGTTGTGTCCATCTACACCTAAAAAAAAAAAAAAAAAAAAAAAAAAAAAAAAAAAAAAAAAAAAAAAAGACTTAAAAAAAAATTCATTGTTTAGTTGATTTTATTTGTTTAGAATGATTAAACAGGTAAAAATAATTTATTTTAACTTAGTTGAAAATGATAGAGTAATTAAGAAATAAACAATTATATAATTTGTATCACACATTCCCTTTGTGATATAAATTTTATCTCATTAGTTAGCAATATTTCTAAATTAACATTGGAGAGAGACCATTCAAACTGGCATAAACTGTACTTTTCTATCAATCACTTAAATGAATGTAAAGTATATTTGTACTGATGACATCTACTTGGGTGGACCAACATTCTTATAGTAAAAGAGTATATAAATTCAAAACATCTTGACAAATTGGAGAAATGGAAAGATAAATCAAATTGAATTTAATAGGGACAAAGTAGAGGATAATTTATTTGAGCAGGAAAATAATATCCAGAAATAATAGGAAAGAACTGTTTAGTAGTAGCTAAAGAGAGAGTTAATGTTTATAGTGAAATAGAAAGATATTACAATTTAGTATGATAAAGTAAGGAAAAGTGATTTTGAATGGATATGACATTTAGGAAATGTGAGGCATATGTAGCATACATCATACCTTCATTAGAAAATTTTAAGCCATTTTAAAATGAAATTGTCTTGGAGAACAGGAAGAGGTTTAAAGGCCACATGCCCCCACCAAAAGGATTAAAATGATCTACTATGTTAGATGCTGGACACATTAACAAGTAAATAAGCAGAGTATTATTAATAAAAACTTGCAGTATTTTTGTATTCTCCTATCTTTAAATAATACGTAGGTTAGCTAGATATTCCTCATTATCCGTCTAGAATTAAAATGTCATGAAGAAAATTAAGATATTTTCATATGCTATCAATCTATTTTTAGTTTTCTCTGGAAGTACCAGTGAACTAAAAAAATAAAAAAATAAAATATAGCTGCTCAGTTTGTTTTTTATTCTTCACTAGAATCCTGGCACGTGACTGTGACTGTATCTAATTAGATAAATGTTTCTTTCACATAATTCTTATCTTAGTTCTTGTTACTCTGTACGGACTCATAAAAATGTGAGAGGAGCTTTCCCAAAAAATAATATGGAATCATAGGATGATGTTTTTCAGCAGGACTCAGAGGGATGAACCTTAGAGTTTCCTCACAAGCTGATCCACATATTATTTTAAGTCTTTGTTGACATGGCCTCAATTACTCTTTACTTCCCACATTTGCCTAGAGCTGTCTGTCTATATTTTCTTTTTCAGAGATCATATATAAGAGTTGAGTTTGGAACTCATTTTTTTTAAATGAGTTAAATGAGTTTAAGATAATCTTAATGACAGTTTTAATAACTTGGTGACTTACTTTGCATGGAAAAAAACCCTGGGAATTGTTTTCTTTAGTTTAGTAAGGAAAGATTAAAGGGCAGATAGGAAAATGAATTAAACTATAAAAATTAATGCTATACATTTTCAGTGCCACTAGTTCACAAAAAATTTAAAAAGCATTGTCATATGTATGATGGTAAATGTAATTTTATTCTTAGAGATGATTATAGGACCTATAGGACTAAAGCAAAATCTGTTACAAGGGAGTTGAGTGTCATAGGTCAGTAATTTGAAAGTTGTTTTGTTCTTATTTTTTTTATTGGCAATTGAACCCAAAGGCACTTAACCACTGAGCCACAACCTCAAACCTTTTATTTTTTTTAATTTTGAGACAAGGTTCCGTTAAGTTGCTTAGGGTCTTGCTAAGTTGCTGAGGCTGGCCTTGAATTTGTGATCCTGCTGCCTCAGCCTCCTGAGTCACTGAGATTATGGGCATGCAGCATCATGACTGGCAGGCTGATGATGTTTAAAAACAAACTAGTTTTAAATATTTTAAAATATAATGCTGTTGAAATAATTCAGGTATTTTTAAAGTGAGATGTACTTGGAGTACAGTGTAATGTTTAAAATATCAAATAGTATTTAAATGGCATAATTCTTCTAATTTTCTTTGAATCAATTGAGAAATAATTGTGTATTTCTCATCAGTTGTCTTCATTGAATTATTTCAGTAAAAAGAGAGAATCTTAAAAAAAAACATTGGAGCTACAGATTGCTTAGTCATTGAATTGCTATTCTAAACACTGAAAATCGTCAGGATTAGCCAGTAAATATCATTATAAAACTTTTAATTTTGCTTTTGTTTTTATTTTGTCCACTTTTATATTTTTTGGCTAAAACTGACCGTAATATCTAAATAACATTCTCATGTATTTCTCAACATTTCTGCTTTTAGCTATTAGAGAATGATACCAGGGCCGGTGGACAGAGAAATTAAAATGGCACAGAAAAAAATGATTGGCTACTCCAAATTTCATAGCCTATAACAGTAGTTTGCTTAAGATTCACACATCATTTCTTCTTCATCTACTAATTCTGTATTATCATGTATTTTTATGGTTCTATTATCTTGGCATTTAAATGCATTTATTTAAAATGCATTTGAGAGCAAAATCTTTTTTTCTTTTATATCTTATTTTCCCCTGAATAACATTTTATTTAAATTCAGCTTCAAACCACACTCAAGAATTCCAGAAAAAAATTTGTTTACTTCACAGTGTACTTATTAAGCTCAGTCATCTTTCATTAAAATATTGTTTATTTTTATTAAAAATACTTTTCCAAAACAATTCCCCAGTTAGAATAAATTTATAAAATTATTAAATTAATTTGTAAATTAATGACTGTCACACTTCATATAAGGGGTGATATAGTGATTTTAATGTATAGTTATATCAGGTTTATGCTGAACTTTTCATTTCTGCTCTTTGATATAGTTTACTGAGATGAATATGTATTTTCTTTAAATTAAAGAGTAGTCACAGGGTTTTAGAATGCTCAAATTATCTTGAAATTATTTAAGCACACACTCTCCTTTTATACATTAATAGTTGAAAATATTAACCATTGTGTCAATTTTTACATTTGGTGTCTATTGATTTTGAAAATACATCACTACTTGCACAGTTTGATAAAATGTTAGACCAACAGTATTATTTAGATCCAAATTATTAATGCCAGTTAAAATATTTGTTTGGCTTTCATTTTATTTAGGGCAGAGTTCAATTTTCTTCGCATTTACCAACATTAAAATGTGGTAATTTTTTATGTTCACATGACTATATGGTATAACACAGTGTACTGGGGTTAATAAAGAAAAAAATGGATAGAGAATTTGCTTTCTAAATAATATAGTTTAAAAAATCCTTCTTGAACTGTTCAATAGAAATAGAAAAACTGTTTCATAACACTGCACATTCTATAAGTTTTATCAACTTTTTTGAAACTTAAGAATTTCAAATTTGCCTATGACTGGCAGACTTTTATCAAATCAACAAATTCTTCAAAGAATGACAATTAGAAAAATCTTTTCATTTGCTCCCATATTTAATAAATGTTAAGCAATTTATAAGATAAAAAATCAAAGGCTATTAAAACTTGCCTAGTGTTCAATTTAAAGACAGACCACAAGCTGGTTAAATGAAAAGGTGCTTAGCTATGACCATACTCTTATCTGATACTCTCATGTATATTTAGGCATCCTTTCTAGCAATATGTTAAATCATATTCAGATATTTCCTTTTAAGGCATCCTTATTTATTTTCTAAATATATATAAAATAAACTTTTTATTCATATAACACAAGGTTTTAAAAAATATATCTCTATATATAAATGCATATTTTGAACAACAGTGGTAATATACCATCCATGCTGCCCTGCTTTTTTTTTTCTATTTAATATACTTGATAGCTAAACAGTATTTAATGTCATATATGAATTTATTTTGTATTACTTAAAAAATCTCCTACTGTTGGATATTTACTCCTTTTTTTTCAAGTTTTCCATATATAGTGTTAGAACAGTTCACGTACCTCTTAGCAAAATCTAGTTTTTCCCATAGTAGATTTTTTGTTTTAGAAAATAAACTATTTGTAATAAGGTGCTATATTTAATGTTAGGACTTTTGATATGCTTTGTCAATTTCCCACTGTAAGTCCACACTCTTTTCTTCTTTTCCCATATGTAAAATAATGTTAACTATCTGAATTCTAATTATTTTGAATCTAATAAAAATATTTTTAAATATTCATGTTTAATTTCTAACAAAGTTGAACATCTTAATACACCTTCTGATAATCATATTTTGAAATCATGAATCAATTCAAAATAATTTAGATTAAAATGTTCTAACTCCAAGAAATGCCCTCTGTAATTTAAAAAGTCATTCTACTAATAAAACTCTATGAAAGAGTGATTCTTCTCCACACAGCATTGGAATTTCAAGATAATTTACCTGGACAGAAGAATACACTGATTTAGTGCTAGACTTTGTAAACCATTTAAGCAAAGATACACAGGAAAATAGTTATCTTCCATGTTTTCCTTTCTTCTGCTACATTTAATCAATTCTCCATACACACTGCAGGCAGAGTAGTCAACTTAAAATTACAAATCAGAATAATTAATAAGTAGTTCATGGTGATTTTCCTAAATGTAAATTCCAAGAGGTGGCTATAATCAACAACAAAACATTTGTATGTGTTTTCCAAAAAGACAGATGAGATTATATACCTTCTTTGTATGAAATTCTTCAATGACAGAATAAATTTCCAAACCACTTCTATCTGGGCCTCGAAACACCCAATACCTGGTCACACATTTGGTATGCTAACACTTTTCTGAATATCCTCAGCTCCAAACACTTCCAACTTCCTGCTGATTGTCAGCACGCTGGGTCCACTCCTCATGCAGGTCTTATATTCCTTAGTCCCATTTCCTGAAATGCTCTTCCCTAATGCTGTTGGCTTCTTTTCTTATGCCTTCTAGTTTTTGTCTTCCATATAGAGGTAATCCTTAATCTTGTCAAATAAAATGGCACTATTTTACATTCTACTCTTTTAATAAGTATTGTCCATTAGCCATTAGGTAAGCTATCTACTAATTTCTTCCCCCTTTTGGACATAGATTTCATGGGAACAAAGTCTCTGCCTGTTGTGTTCATTTTTATGACCCTAGAACTTTGAACAGTCTCTGATAGTCCAGGACCAATGCATGTTCTGAATTCATGTAAATTAGAAAAGGTAACTATTGCCTGGAAACACTGGACTTCCATGCCTAGAAACCATACTGATAAATGTAGAAAGCTACAGTTTATGTGAAGCAAATTATAACACTTGGAAGTGTGTGATAACATAATTTGAAAAGTATGAGCACTGACTCTGAACTTGACACCTTGCAGTAAGAAACATTTTGAATAAATACATGAATGAGATGGTACAAGATTCATACAAGTAAATACTTGTAAATCAAAATTGGTAAAATTGAAAAAAAAGTGCCCAGAATATCTTTTTAAATGGGTAGTATATAAAAATTACAAACTAAAACAAAGACTAAAGATTTTGAAAGTACACTAATAATACACCAAATAGAAAAGAAAAGGTAGAAAAAAGTGAAGAACAGAGTTTAACAAATGTTCATATATGGTTTGGAGGAAAAAAGAAAAATCTTCCTTCCATTCAAATGCTTGTCTTGAAACTCTCAAAATGTTTTGCAGACGGTTTGGCTAGTTTCCAATATATATTGTTGCTTGACTGCTATGAAGAATGCCATCTGTGCAGTATGGAAGTCCTTTTTTAATAATGGACTGCTAATTATATTCTGGGCAGGTGCTGTTAAAGTGAAATCAGGTGTCAAGCTTACAATTGCCTAAAATGACTATGTTATGCTAAGAAAGAATGGTATACCATATTGTAAAAAAGAATCTAAGCATAGCATGTAAGCATTCCATTTTTTGGGTGCTGCAAAGGTCAGATTGCATAGCAAAGCAGTAAAACTTTCAAACTATTTTCACCATCAACAATGAAAGAAGCTTTACTTTGAATCAAGAATATAGGGTAGATTAAAGTTACATATTCCTTGCTGAAATATCTTCCATATTAATTACATATTTTTTTCTGAGAAGTTGGTGAAGGAACAGTGGGCTGAAAAGTGCAATGACCCATTCCAAAAACATAACTTGCAAAATTAGTTAAAATCAGTCTTCCATAGTTATTAATTGGAACCCATTATATAATGGCAATAAATGGGCCTCAATAGAATTACTTAACTCCCTACAGGACAAAACTGAACCACTTTATTTTTTAAAAAATACACTAATTACTAGAAGTATTACAAGCGTTCTCGGTTTTACTACATACTTGTGGTGACTCAGTTAATACTGCTCTAAATCACAAAGCGAGTTAAAAAAATCCATGGGGCATATTTCAAAGCATAATTATAGATGATATTACAACAAAAAGTTCAATATTATTATGAGAATCCAACCTTAGTCTTGCCTATTATCTGTGACCTCTCTGTGATTTGCAACGTGGTTAATTCATTATGTCATTCAATCTTTACAGAAGCTCCATGAGTTAGGTTCTAGTGTTGTGAGATCATCATCTTCAAATGAGGTCTTTGGAGCACAGAAAGTTGAAGTATGCCCTACACATTCCAGTAACGGGGCAGAGCTTATATACTCTAGATATATACATATATGCGGTAACCCCCAAAGCTTGTATTCTGATTATTCCAAAAATAGTTTCTTTCCAAAGCAAAAATATAATTTCCTTTATTAGCCTCATCTAATCTCAAAGGAAACTTCACTAACATAGCAAATGATTTTAATTTACTGAACACTTGGTAACAGTCAAAATTTCAGCCACTTTTGGCAAGGCAAACAGTGCCACAAACAGGAAGTTTAAGCCCCTTTCTCATCAGGTGTAGAGTGGATATGCTAAACAAAGAGAACTAAATCAGAAGTCATTTTTATTCTTAAGTTTTATTTTTAATTAACATGCAGTCATTGTGCATATTTATGGGCACAGTATGATGTTTTTATACATGTATGATGTATGAAATGTATAATGATTAAATCATGTTAATCAATATTTCTACCACTTCAAACACTTATCATTTCTGTGGCAAGAACATTAAAAAGCCTCTCTTCAAGCTCTTTTGAACTACACAATATCATTATTTGTAGTTATGCATGTATTTAGAACTTATTCCTCCTACCTATATGTTTGTGCCTGATGACACATATCTCCTCAAAACAAAACAAAAACTACTATATGATCCAGCAACCACAATAGTGGGTAGATACCTGCACTAGTTTGGTTATTGGATATCTCCTAAATACTCACATGTGAAATCAGAGTCCCCAGGGTGGTGCCATTGGGAGATAGTGGAACCTCTGAAAGATGGGGCCTAATGGGAGGTACTAACATCATTGGGGGCATGTATTCAAAGGAGATTTTTGGACTCTGAGCTATTTTTCATTCTTTATTTTGTTTCTTGTTCACAAGGCAAGCAGTGTCACAGTGAGATGCCTTAGCACAGGCTCAAAGCCTCAGGGCCACTCAATCTTGAATGAGATCCTCCAAAACTGTGAGCCAAAATAACCATTTTTCTTACTAGAAGTTGATTATTCCAAGTGTTTATTATAATTATGAAAAAGTTGACTACCACAATATTCAAAGGAAATTATATCAGTATGTCAAAGCAATATCTGTATTTTCATAGTTATTGCAACATTATCCATGAGACTCAAGATACGGAATCAACCTGAGTGCCCATCTGTGAATGTATATGTTTTAGACATGTGGGATGTATATACAATTCGACAGTATAAATGAACAACTTCTGTCATTTGTGATGACATGGATGAAATTTGAAAACATTGTATTAAGTGTCATAAGCCAGGCACAGAAGAGCAAATACCACATGATTTCACTCACATGAGAAGGTTTATTTTCCTATCCAAATTCAGGTGACCAAGTTATCTCATTTCTCAGCCCACAAATATCACAGAGTTTCAAGAAAAAAATCAGAAAGTTTTGCTGTTGGACACAGGGCTACCAACAGAAGAACTGGCAGTTTAAATATCAAAGGAGTATACAAAATAATAATAAAAAGTAATTTGGAAATCACTGAATTTATATTTTAAAAAATCTATTTATTACAGAAACATAAGATGAACCTGTTCATTATTATGGATGAATTGAAAATTTATTGAAGTGGAAACTTGCAACTTTCCAGGCTTCACCCAGACCTTCTGAATCTAAAGCTAAGAAGATGGGCTCAGCAATGTATTATACTAGTAAATAATAGTAATTTTCCAACAGAAAGTATCTTTGAATTGTGATGATGTGTTAAATAACAATTTTTAAACGTTGTTTGACATTTAGAATAATTTTAAATGTATAATTGATTTTAAATCTTAGGAACCAGATTTATTCTTACATTGGCAAGTGGAAAGCCAAAACCCTAAAATACTAATATATTGAGACTAACTTCATTATGTGTTTTATTATTTCAAGTCACTTACCTGAAATTTGGAAAAATATTGAACTTCCCATATAATAGTAATTACTTTTAACTGCCACAAGAAAGTGAATTGCATGAAGTAAATCTCCTTTGATTTATATATAAGACATGGGCACCAGTTTGGAGCTTTAAGGCACATGTCACATTAAAATCTGTGGAAGATACATAAAACAATATTTTTTTTTTAAAGAGAGAGTGAGAGAAGGGGGAGAGAGAGAGAGAGAGAGAGAGAGAGAGAGAGAGAGAGAATTTTTAATATTTATTTTTTAGTTCTCGGCAGACACAACATCTTTGTTGGTATGTGGTGCTGAGGATCGAACCCGGGCCGCACGCATGCCAGGCGAGCGCGCTACCGCTTGAGCCACATCCCCAGCCCAAACAATATTTTTATATGACAAAAATTACTTTGGAACAGCAAATATTATTTCTATTAGTAGAAAACATAAGCACACATATGCACATGTACATATACAAATATAGGCTTTCCAGATTCATATCTAATTATTTAAAAAATACTAGTTATGATTAATAAGTTCCAAGTACCAAAACCCTACTACAAGCACAAGCACAAAAAAAAAAGAAAAAGGGGTAATATTTGTTGTATCAAATTCATAATGTGGGATGTGCATTTAAGCCCAAGGCCAATGAAAATTAAGTAGCTAAATATAAAACACATCAAATGGAGAAATCCCTTATTTCATCATCATATACAAATACTCAACCAAAGTCAATGAAACAAGAACTATTTGTGTATTTTTTAATACTCAACTAAAGTCAATGCAATAGGTACTATTTATGTATTTTTAAAGTAGTTAATTCCCCGTTCACAGAAGTATTGCACTTTTGCAGTCTTGAAGTAGACTAAAAAGTAAAAAGACCAAACTTGAGAAGTTCTCTTATTTCTTTGGTAGCCCTGAGAACATAACAACACCTCAAAAACATAATTCTTAACATAGATTTCACTCTACGTTTATCATTTTAGATCTCTCCAAGTCAAGTGAAGCTGATGTTATCTGAATCCACACATTAAGCACAGAATGACCTGAAATATTTTAAAACAAGTAAGACTAGCTCATCTTGTGTATGATTGTTCAGTAGAGAAGAGAGAACTAGAATTTCGCTTAATGGAAAATGATCCAGATTAGAAATATTTCCAAATTGTAAAACAACTGACTCTAAACTTCTTGATGTTTAAATGTGGAGTCCAAACTAACTTTCCATTTCTTCTTAAATTATTGCTAATAGTTAAATATCTTCTTCTCCTTTGCTTATATATGCTATCCAGCATCCTGAAAATTATCCCACTGTTTTCACCCTACAAATAGTATATAAGCTTCAAGGAGAAATTGGGGTATTACTAACCTCATGGAATAAGCAACTATCAAATCAAAGATAATGGCAACATGATGGAACTGTGATTTCTTTCAATTGTTAGATTAACCCATCCTGTATGTTTATAATGAATGACTCAATAGGAAAACACTATAAAACATTTTTAACTGATATGATAAAAATATGCAATTAAACAAGACTACATAACTTAAACAATGTTGGATTGGTGATTGGTTATATCTGTAAGATTATAGGAGCTTTCTCTTCCCTAGACCTTGTCTGATTGTCTGTCTAGGGAATTCAATGTCTTGTTAATGTGAGCAGCTTGGCTTATAATTGAATTTTGCTATTAATTTATATGATATGTGTTTGCTCAATGAAAAGTAAAAGTGGTTTTTAAAAAATTCTTGGTAGAAATAAGATCCAACAGAATCTTCCTTTATAGGTTCAGTCTTTTTCAAATGCCAATGGATTTGCCCAGGTTTTCACCTGAGTGTATGATTTTGGAGCATCCCTGCAAATTGTTGCAGGAACTATTTTCAACAAGCAAATCAGGCCTGGCCTTTTTAATATGCTGGAGTAGTTTTAATAAAATGACAAAGACTAATGTTATTTGTAATAAAATTTATTATTGTTCTGTACCTAAGGAGGTAATACAATGTCTAAGCACTATTTCAAAGATATAGATTTTAGTTCTTACTTTACTTTTATAGTAATAAGAAACCCTTTCATGAACACAATATTTATAGTATTCTCCAATATTTTTCTACTAATAAAACACCACATCTATGCACATCATATGATAGGAGACTGGAAAGAATTTATGAAGAGAGAAAGGTTTTCAAGAGAAAAGGATTCAGCCAGGTGCAATGGCGCATACCTGTAATCCCAGTGGCTCAGGAGGCTGAAACAGGAGGATCAGGAGTTCAAAGCCAGCCTCAGCAATGTTGAGGTGCTAAGCAACTCAGTGAGACCCTGTCTCTAAATAAAATACAAAATAGGGATGAGGATATGGCTCAATGGTTGAGTGCCCCTGAGTTCAATCCCCAGTACCGGCCCCACCAAAAAATAAAATAAATAAATTAAAACCAAAGAGAGATAGAGAGAGAGGTTTAATTATTTTCCATTGTAATCCTCCCCCTTTGCCAGGAACTATTTCTCCTAATCCCCTTATAAACAGTTGGAAATTTGTGAAAATTCATACATATGAAGAAAATACTTCGTATTCAGATAAAAATAAGCACCATGTGAATTCCATATACCTACTTGCTGAAAAGTAAAAATTTCTAAGCAAATCAGAATACATCCTAAATATAACAACGGAGAGCATGGGTTGCTAAACGGAGAATGACAGGTGCTGCAGTATTAGAATACAGAACAGGGAGCATTTTAGGCTCCTTGTGGTAAAGAGAGGACCCCAGGACACCTGAAAAGTAAGTTGAAGGAAACCTTGAATGTGTATGATCTGTGAGAAATATAATCAGGAAATCATCTGCTGTTAGCAATAGAAACATTCTTCATTTCTTTATGCCTCTTATTAATCTTCTTTTAGACAATTTTACTTTTACTTAGCATTTTTTAACTCATCTTAAAGACAATTGATAAATAGGACCTACCTTATTATTTGATGGGGAATTGCAATTATTTTATTTTCTCTTTCATTTCATTTACTTCATTTTGCCAACTCTTTCTTCCTTCCCAAACTTTTAGTTAGAAATCTTTCTGCAATAGGCAATATATATAAAATTTAAGATAAAAAATGTCAGTTGGTTAACAATTTCTCATCTTCTGATTGATATCAAACCATAACATTGTATATAATCTTAACTTTCCTTTCTGAAACTATTCCCTTAACCTGATATTATGATGACATCTAGACTTTTTTAAATTCCATCTTGTCTGTGGGAAATCTAGCAGGGTAAAATGGTGTGTGTTGGTTGGTTCCCCAGATGTCAATATTGATATATATATGCTTTATAATCTCAAGAATCTAATGTAGTTAAAATAGTAAAATCTGTTGTCAACCACAAGTGAGTTGTTAGTAAATCCTTGATGTTGGAACACAGGCTGAGCATCAGAAGAATGCAGGAGATTGGCCTTTTAATCTCCTTAAATATTTAATATTTTTCTGTTTAAAACTACTTCTTTGGGGCTGGGTGCGGTGGTGCATGCCTGTAATCCCAGAGGCTCAGAAGGCTGAGTCAGGAGGATCAAGACTTCAAAGCCAGCCTTGGCAACTCAGTGAGACCTTGTCTTTAAAAAAAAAAAAAAATACAAAATAGAACTGGAATGTGGCTCAGTGGTTGAGTGCCCTTGAATTCAATCCCTAGTACGTCACCACCCCCTAAAAAATCCTACTACTTTGGGATCTAATCTTTGGAGAAAATACATTTTTTTCTAGAAAATTAACATATAAATCCACTGAAAGTGATCATTTTCCTTCTAAAATGGGAAATGAGACATGAGAATACAAATCACTTGATCTCACAAGTATGGGAAACATGGCAAGGAAAAGAGTGTGACTTGAATAGAGCAAGAAGATACTAAAGATATAACTCTTGAACTTCAGAATATTGATTTATTGGCCATTCAAGACTGATGAAAGATTGTGTGTATGTTTGATTGTACTGGGGATCAAACCCAGGGGTGCTTAACCACTGAGCCCCATCCCCAGCCCTTTTTTTATATTTTATTTAGAGACAGGATCTTGTTAACTTGCTGAGGCTGGTTTTGAACTCCGATCCTCCTGCCTCAGCCTTCGGAGCCAGAGGGATTACAGGTGTGCGCTAACACACCTGGCGAAAGATAGCATTTTATAAAAACACATTTTGACACACTTTTAGTTTATATTTTTTTCAAACACAATTTCTTTTCTTTCTTTCTTTCTTTCTTTCTTTCTTTCTTTCTTTCTTTCTTTCTTTCTTTCCTTCCTTCCTTCCTTCCTTCCTTCCTTCCTTCCTTCCTTCCTTCCTTCCTTCCTTCTTTCTTTCTTCTTTCTTTCTTTCTTTCTTTCTTTCTTTCTTTTTTTAAATGTCTTACTCCTGTGATTGCATTGGTTTGATGCCAGATTTTCCCTTGTTGGGGAAAGATATTTACTGTTCATTCCTACAATATTTATTTGTTACATTAATTGTCATTACCTACTTAGCCAATGGTTATGTTTTGCTCTTGGTACTAGTTTTTACTTTTTATTTTTTGGTACCAGGAATTGAACCTAGAGGCATTTAACCACTGAGCCACATCCTCAGCCCACTTCTGTATTTTGTTAGAGACAGGATCTTGCTGAGTTGCTTAGGGCCTCACTAAGATGCTGAAGCTGGCTTTCAACTCGAAACCCCCCTGTCTCAGCCTCATGAGCCATTGGGATTACAGGTGTGTGCCACTGCACCTGGCTCTATTAGGTATTTTTCTAAATGTCTATATATCCAGATTCTGGGAACTAGGTATAATGTATTTTGGCTTTGCATATTAAGTTCTTCTGAAGAAATTGCCAATTAAGACAATGTTTCTTTCACAGTTGTTTTTCTTTTTTTTTCAGCTTTTTGTTGCCATGACCAAAAGAGCTGACAAGAACAATAAGAAGAGGAAAAGTTTATTTGACTGGAACATTTAGAGATCTTAGTCCATAAACAGCCAACTCCACTCCTAGGGGCCTGAGGTGAGGCAGAACATCATGGTGGAGGAAAGCAGCTCAGGACATGGCAATCAGGAAGCAGAGAGCTCTGTTCACCTGGGATAAAGCACAAACCCCTAAGACTTCCCACTAGCGACCTGTGTCTCTGAGCCACACCCTGCCTGCCTACAGTCATCACCTAATTATTCTGTATCAGTAGATTAATGCCATACGTTATGGTATGTATGTGAGTTGTTTGTCAAAAGCTCATGTGTGAGACAAAGTAAGAAGGCTCAGATAAGAAATGATTGGGCTATGAGACCCTTAACCAAATTATTTAATTAATAGCCTTACAGGATTAATGAGGGTAACTGAATAAAAAACCAAATGATCATGGTGTACAGTGTTTGTAATTTGTTGTTGAATCTGAATTGATAATATTTTATTATAAAATTTTGTAACTTTGATGAAAGATATTTGTAGTATTCTTACATTTCTGTATACTTAATATAGCTTTGGTAACAGGGTGATACTAGTTTTATCAAAATAATTTGGGTGAGTTCCACCCCCTTTTTTTTTTTCCTGGAAAATTTTGAGCAGCATTAGTGTTACTTCTTTAAAGCCCTGGTAGAATCCTACTCATCTGGTCCTGGGTTTTTCTTTGGTAGAAGACTTCTTACTACTGTTTCAATCTCATTTCTTATTACTGATCTATTGAGGTTTGCTTTATCTCCTTGGTTCAATTTTCTTAGGTTGTATGTGACTAGAAATTTGCTCATTCCATATATGTTTTTCAATTTATTGGAATATATGTTTTCAGAATAGTAACTCATAATCCTTTGGATTTCAGAATTTTCTGTGATGATAACCTCCTTTATCATATTTTTTTTGTATTTACCACTAAATGTATTTTTCTCTTGAGATTTAAAAAATTCTATTATTGTTCTGTATGTTAAGTATTTTAATTATAATGCATCATGAATAGGTTCTTTTCTGATTCTGTTTATTTCAGGCTCTACATGTTTCCTGTATTTGTGTATACATTTAATTTCCCAGATTAGGACATTTCTGTTTTTGTTTTACTGAAAATATTATGAATGCTTTTGGCCTATATCTCAATTCCCTCTTCATTTCCAATCATTTTAAATGTGGTCTCTTAATGTTGTCCCAGAATTCTTGCATATTTTTTACTTTATTTCTGCCTACTTTATTTTATTTTATTTCATGCTAATATACCTTGTATTTAAGGCCTAGCATGCCATAATCTATGTTGTCTAATTTATTGGCAAGGTTTGTCAACTGAAATTTTTAATTTCTTGTGTAATTAAATTTCTGTATTTGGATTGTTCTCAAATCTCTCTCTTTAGTGAAATGCTCTTTCACATCCTATATTTTCTCTATTAGTCATTCCTTAGATCTTTAGTTCATTGATCATTTTAATAGTCAAAATTTTGTATTCTTTCTCTAGGATTTCATCTACATAAATGTAGGTTGATCCAGTTACTGGGCAGTAATTTTGGAGGTTTCTTATTGGCCTGTTTCCTCATGTTTACTGAGGCCTTATATTGCACATCTGTCTAGTTGGATTCCTCTTTCTCTTTCATGTGGAAGTTCTGTGGTGAGTAGTTATATCTTTAAAATAGCTCATTGGCTGGACATATATCAGCTTCAACATATTCAATCAGCATAATCAAAGTGTTAATTTCAACCCCCAATACCCCTTTGAAAAGAAAGGATGCCCACATAACAATGATAATTTAAGAGCAAACCTCACAGTGTATGCCTGTAATCCTAGCAGCTAAGCTGCCCTGAATTCAATACTTGGTACCAAAAAAACAAAACAAAAAAAATCACATATCAACATATAAGTGCTATTATTAATGATTTCTACAACTTTATTAATTGGTGGATGTAGACTAGACTAAAACGATTAAGCATTGGTGATACTATTCTAAATTGAGTTAGAATACGGGATAAAAAAAATAGAAAAGCAAAAAAAAGTAAAAGTAAAAGGGTGTGAAGAGACAGAAGGCAAAGTTAAAACTGGGAGACTAAAATGGATGTAGAAGCTGAGACGGGAATAGAGATGAAAAAAACGAAAAGAGGTGTGGAGAGATGACCTAATTAGTTGACAAAACATATAGAATTAGAACACAGAAAAAAATGAAAATAGTCAGGGTGGGGGGATCAGTTAATATTAAACAATTAGTGCAGTAACTAACATTTTGATCTTACTGTTGGTGAGGTTATTGAAATAGAGGACTTTCAGTTTTAGAAACTCCTAATAGTGAGAAAGTCTCTATGATGCATGTATCATACTATTTTGTTTTCATCTCTCACCAAACTGGGCAAACATTTAGTATGTATGCTGAGTTCAGCCTTCTTCCTGCCTGGTTGTCTCTGCTGGTTGGGGGGTTGTTAATAAATCTGGGTTAAGAGGGCATACCTGGCAGTACTGATGACAGCTCCTTCACTTGCTCTATCTGTAGAGGGATTTGTTTTGCATCATGGTGCTTCTTCTGAGAGTCCCCATTTGTGTGCTGCGGAGTAGTATATGGGGCATGCAAATCTATCCTTCAGCCCCCTCTGAACATGGGTGATGTGGCACTGGAGTATCCACTTTCTTCCTGATACTGATTTGTCCCACTTTCACCTTGTCCACCAAGTTACTTATCCTAAAGATCACTGATAATTTCAAATGAAAGTACTCTTTCTTCTTTTATGCTCTACAGATTGATGGACTAGTCACTCAGAGTTTCTCCCTAGAGGAGTCCCACTCTTAACTTCTGTAAAAACCTAAGTGGGTTTTGGGTATTCAAGAATTACATATACAAAGAACATGGCAATAAATAAAAAACAAAATCTCAAAACAATGGTAAAATGCAAAGTTTTCTGGCGGGCTGGCAAGGGAAGTCCAAACAAATTGCTCCTTGTAGCTGCCTGCTTGCCTCTTCTAATCACTTCTCCTGAGAAGTGCTAGATCTCTCTCTAGTCAGAGAACTCCAGGACTTTCGTCCAGATAGACTCAACTTGGCTTCTCAGAGTTCATTTTCTTCTCAGAGTGTGGATATATTGGTGAGCATCTGTTTTTCGTAAACTTGGTGGGAGAATGTCTTTCTACTCTACAGAGGGGAGCTTCCCCTCCCACGCAGTGTCATAACGCACTTAAATCTGTGGCCATATGTTACCTTTTAAATGGTTTTTTTCCATTCTAGTAATCAATACTTTTTCTTCTGAATGTTAGTTCACTGTGTTGCCAACAGCTTTCCCCCACCATCTTCCTACCTTAGTTTTCACTGGGGAACTGCCATTTTAACTCATCCTCAGAGAGCTGCAATGATAATGTGAGTTCCTCTCATCCATCAAAAATGTATTTTTAGCTATGTCATTTAAAAATATTATTAAATTTTTGTATATTACTTGCAATTGAGATAGGAAGGATACCTATAAAATCATAAACAGAATAGGCAAATAGATTTCCACATGTTGATGTTTCAGTAGCATCAAGCTTCCAGTTGAATGGGAAAACTATACTGAGATTTTAAAATGTTAACTCTGAGTTTTATGAGTTCTGCTTCAAGTATGTGAAATAGTACTTCAATTTAATTTTTGTAAATTTGCCTTCTCTTTATTTACTTAGAAGAGTTCATTACTAATATGACCATTTGTGTGTCTTAGTCTTTTCACCACATAGCTCTTTCAGATGAGCTGTAACAGGTGGCAAAACATTCACATCATGTGCATTTAGGCTGCCAGTGATGGTAAATGCAAAGAGTCAGGCCCAGACATATAAAAATATTGGTTTCCTAGACTCTCTTCCTGTAATAGGATGCATCTCCTCCTGGAGTAAATCCACAGATACTTCAAAGTTTAATAAATATCTAACCAAACTTATTTCCTCTTACATATCATAAACCATTCCTTGAGTGTTGTATCTTACTCTATTTATTTAACTACCATCTTTCTGATACCCAATTTAGAATTCTGAATATAAATTGCCTCTTCTCTCGTTTCTTTCCCTGCCCTCATACTCACACTAATAATAGATAGTTCATTTTAAGTTCATCCTTTTGATTCCATCTTTGGTTATACAATATTGAAGACTGCTTTCCTTATTATTGGAGATCTGAATGATGTCATCTTCTGTCAGAATGCATTTAAGTTTCCTTCTGAAATGTTTTTAGGGAGAGAAGTATTTTGTTGCTGTTGTTATTTTCAGTTGTTATTTTCATGACAGTAGAGTACGTTTTGGCATATTTATACACACATGGAGTACATCTTATTCTAATTAGGTTTCCAGTCTTTTTGTTGTTCATGATATGGAGATTCACTATGGTATATTCATACATGTACATAGGAAAGATATGTCAGAATGATTCCACTGATATTCTAGTTCCCATCCCCCCCTGCTCCCTTCCCTTCACTCTCCTTTGTCTAATCTATGGAACTTTTATCCCCCCCCCACACACACTTGTTGTGTGTTAGAATACACATATCAGACAGAACATTTGACCTTCAGATTTTGAGGATTGGCTTATTTCACTGAGCATAATAATCAGCAGCTTCATCTACTTATGGGCAAAAGTCATAAAGTCATTCTTTATTATGGCTCAGTATTGTGTATATACACCACATTTCCTTATGCATTTATCTGGTTTTTTTTCTTTCTTTTTTTTTATTGATTGTTCAAAACATTACAGAGCTCATGATATATCATCTTTCATACATTTGACTCAATTGGGTTTTGAACTCCCATTTTTACCCCAAATACAGATAGCAGAATCACATCTGTTACTTACTCACATTTTTACATAATGGCATATTAGTGACTGTTGTATTCTGCTACCTTTCCTATCCCCTACTATCCCCCCTCCCCTCCCCTCCCCTCCCATCTTCCCTCTCTACCTCCTCTGCTGTTGTTTAATTCTCTCCCTTTTTTCCCCTCCCCCTTGCCCCTCATAACCTCTTATAATTTTGTGTATCACTGAAGGTCTCCTACCATTTCCATGTGCTTTCCCTTCTCTCTCCCTTTCTCTCCCCCCATTCGTCTTTGTTTACTGTTAGTCTTTTCCCCATGCTCTTCCTTCCTGTTCTGTTCTTAGTGGCTCTCTTTATATCAAAGAAGACATTGGCGTTTGTTTTTTAGGGCTTGACTAGCTTCACTTAGCATAATCTGCTCTAATGCCATCCATTTCCCTGAAAATTCTATGATTTTGTCATTTCTTAGTGCTGCATAATACTCCATTGTGTATAGATGCCACACTTTTTTTATTCATTCATCTATTGAAGGGCATCTAGGTTGGTTCCACAGTCTAGTTATTGTGAATTGTGCCGCTATAATCATTGATGTGGCCGTATCCCTATAGTGCGCTCTTTTAAGGTCCTCAGGGAATAGTCCGAGAAGGGCGATAGCTGGGTCAAATGGTGGATCCATTCCCAGCTTTCCCAGGAATCTCCATACTGCTTTCCAAATTGGCCTCACCATTTTGCAGTCCCACCCACAGTGTACAAGTGTACCCTTTTCCCCACATCCTCGCCAACACTTATTATTGTTTGACTTCATAATGGCTGCCAATGTTACTGGAGTGAGATGGTGTCTTAGGGTGGTTTTGATTTGTATTTCTCCGATTGCTAGAGATGGTGAGCATTTTTTCATGTACTTGTTGATTGATTGTATGTCCTCCTCTGAGAAGTGTCTGTTCAGGTCCTTGGCCCATTTGTTGATTGGATTATTTGTTATCTTACTGTGTAATTTTTTGAGTTCTTTGTACATTCTGGATATTAGGGCTCTATCTGAGGTGTGAGGGGTAAAAATTTGTTCCCAGGATGTAGGCTCCCTATTTACCTCTTTTATTGTTTCTCTTGCTGAGAAAAAACTTTTTAGTTTAAGTAAGTCCCATTTGTTTATACTTGTTATTAACTCTTGGGCTATGGGCGTCCTATTAAGGAATTTGGAGCCCAACCCCACAATATGTAGATCATAGCCAACTTTTCCTTCTATCAGACGCAGTGTCTCTGATTTGATATCAAGCTCCTTGATCCATTTTGAGTTAACTTTTGTGGCTGGCGAGAGAAAGGGAATCAATTTCTTTTTGTTGCATATGGATTTCCAGTTTTCCCAGCACCATTTGTTGAAGATGCTATCCTTCCTCCATTGCATGTTTTTAGCCCCTTTATCAAAAATAAGATAACTGTAACTTTGTGGATTAGTCTCTGTGTCCTCTATTCTGTACCATTGGTCCACCTGCCTGTTTTGGTACCAGTACCATGCTGTTTTTGTTACTATTGCTTTGTAGTACAGTTTGAACTCAGGTATCGCTATACCTCCAGGTTCACACTTCCTGCTTAGAATTGCTTTTGCTATTCTGGGTCTTTTTTTTTCCATATGAATTTCATGATTGCTTTATCTATTTCTACAAGAAATGCCATTGGGATTTTGATTGGCATTGCATTAAACCTGTAGAGAACTTTGGGTAATATCGCCATTTTGACGATGTTAGTTCTGCCTATCCATGAACAGGGTACATTTTTCAATCTTCTGAGATCTTCTTCTATCTCTCTCTTTAGAGTTCTGTAGTTTTCATTGTATAAATCTTTCACCTCTTTTGTTGGGTTGATTCCCAAGTATCTTATTTTCTTTGAGGATATTGTGAATGGAGTGGTTTTCCTTATTTCCATTTCAGAGGTTTTGTTGCTGATATACAGGAATGCCTTTGATTTATGCATGTTGATTTTATAGCCAGCCACTTTGCTGAATTCATTTATTAACTCTAGCAGCTTCTTTGTAGACCCTTTTGGGTCTGTTAAGTATATTATCATGTCATCCGCAAATAGCGATAATTTAATTTCTTCTTTTCCTATTTTTATGCCTTTAATTTCTTTTGTCTGTCTAATTGCTCTGGCTAGTACTTCGAGAACTAAATTGAATAGAAGTGGTGATAGAGGGCATCCCTGTCTTGTTCCAGATTTTAGAGGGAATGCCTTCAGTTTTTCTCCGTTTACTATGATGCTAGCCTGAGGTTTAGCATATATAGCTTTTACAATGTTGAGGTAAGTTCCTGTTATCCCTAGTTTTTCTAGTGTTTTGAACATAAAGGGATGCTGTACTTTGTCAAATGCTTTTTCTGCATCTATCGAGATGATCATATGGTTCTTGTCTTTAAGTCTATTGATGTGGTGAATAGCATTTATTGATTTCTGCATATTGAACCAGCCTTGCATCCCAGGGATGAATCCTACTTGATCATGGTGCACAAGTTTTCTGATATGTTTTTGTATTCAATTCACCAGAATTTTATTGAGAATTTTTGCATCCAAGTTCATTAGAGATATTGTTCTGTAGTTTTCTTTCTTTGAAGTGTCTTTGTCTGGTTTGGGATCAGAGTGATGTTAGCCTCATAGAATGAATTTGGAAGAGCTCCTTCTTTTTCTATTTCTTGAAATAGCTTGAAAAGTATTGGTATTAATTCTTCTTTGAAGGTTTTGTAGAACTCCGCTGTATACCCATTTGGTCTAGGGCTTTTCTTGGTTGGTAGTCTTTTGATGGCTTCTTCTATTTCTTACTTTGTTATTGGTCTGTTTAAATTGTGTGTGTCTTCCTGTCTCAATCTGGGCAAATCATATGCCTTAAGAAATTTATCGATATCTTCACTATCTTCTATTTTATTGGAATATAGGGTTTCAAAATGCTTTCTAATTATCTTCTGTATTTCTGTAGTGTCTGTTGTGATATTGCCTTTTTCATCCCGTATGTTAGTAATTTGAGTTCTCTCTCTTCTTCTTTTCGTTAGCATGGCTAAGGCCTTGTCTATCTTATTTATTTTTTCAAAGAACCAACTTTTAGTTTTATCAATTTTTTCAATGGTTTTTTTTTGTTTCAATTTCGTTGATTTCTGCTCTAATTTTAATTATTTCTTGTCTTCTACTACATTTGCTGTTATTTTGCTCTTCCTTTTCTAGGTTTTTGAGGTGTAGTGTGAGTTCATTTATTTGTTGGTTTTTTCTTTTTTTGAGGAAAGAACTCCAAGAAATGAATTTCCCTCTTAAAACTGCTTTCATTGTGTCCCATAGATTCCGATATGTTGTGTCTGTATTATCATTTGACTCTAAGAATTTTTTCATCTCCTCCTTTATGTCTTCTGTAACCCATTGATCATTCAATAACATATTGTTCATTTTCCATGTGATGTAGGATTTTTCCTTCCTTCTTTTATCATTGATTTCCAATTTCATTCCATTATGATCAGATATGGTGCATGGTATTATCTCCACGCCTTTATATTTACTAAGAGTTGCCTTATGGCATAATATATGGTCTATCTTTGAGTAGGATCCATGTGCTGCTGAGAAGAACGTGTATCCACTTGATGATGGTTGATATATTCTATATATGTCGGTTAAGTCTAGGTTATTGATTGTGCTGTTGAGTTCTATAGTTTCTTTATTCAGTTTTTGTCTAGAGGATCTGTCTAATGGCGAGAGCGGTGTGTTGAAGTCACCCATAATTACTGTGTTGTGGTCTGTTTGACTCTTGAACTTGAGGAGAGTCTGTTTTATGAACATTGCAGCTCCATTGTTTGGTGCATACAAATTTATAATTGTTATGTCTTGTTGGTGGATGGTTCCTTTTAACAGTATATAGTGTCCTTCTTTATCCTTCTTGATTAACTTAGGTTTGAAGTTGATTTTATTCGATATGAGTATGGCCACTCCTGCTTGCTTCCAAGGGCCATGTGAGTGGTATGATTTTTCCCAACCTTTTACCTTCAGCCTGTGTATGTCTTTTCCTATCATATGAGTCTCCTGAAGGCAGCGTATTGTTGGATTTGTTTTTTTGATCCAGGTTACTAGCCTATGTTTCTTGATTGGTGAGTTTAGGCCATTAACATTTAAGGTTACAATTGAGATATGATTTGTACTTCCAGTCATGCTTTTTTATTTATTTATTTTAGATTGGCTAGTTTTACTTTCTGGTTATTTTCCTCCCCCTTTACTGAGATACCTCCTGCTGTTAGTTTTGGGCACTATTTTACAATTCTTCTTCTTGTAGTATTTTGCTCAAAATGCTTTGCAGTGCTGGTTTTCTTGCTGCGAATTCTTTTAGCTTTTGTTTATGGTGAAAGATTTTAATTTCGTTGTCAAATCTGAAGCTCAATTTTGCTGGATACAGTATTATTGGTTGGAATCCATTATTTTTCAGCGTTTGAAATACATTGTTCCAGGATCTTCTCACTTTCAGAGCCTATGATGAGAAGTCAGTCATTAACCTAATTGGTTTACCCCTGAATGTAATCTGCCTCTTTTCTCTTGTAGCTTTTAATATTCTCTCCTTGTTCTGTACGTTGGCTGTCTTCATAATTATGTGTCTTGGAGTTGGTCTATTATGGTTTTGAATGTTTGGGGTCCTGTATGCTTCCAGGATTTGGCAATCCATTCCATCTTTCATCTCTGGGAAGTTTTCTACAATTATTTCATTTAATATGCTGTCCATTCCTTTGGTTTGAATCTCTATGCCTTCTTCTATCCCGATGACTCTCAAATTTGTTTTTTTTTATGACATCCCATATCTCTTGAATAGATTGCTCGTGGGATTTAAGCATCTTTTCTGTGTTGACTATATTCTTTTCAAGTTGATAAACTTTGTCTTCATTATCTGATGTTCTGACTTCTACTTGATCAAGTCTATTTGTAATATTCTCATTTGAGTTTTTAATTTGGTTTATAGTTTCCTGCAATTCTAGGATTATTGTTTGATTTTTTTTAAGATCTCTATCTCCTGGTAGAGCTCGTTCTTTGCCATTTGAATTTGTTTGTTTAATTCATTTTCAAAATATACTTTTATTGCTTGGATTTGCTGTTTCATGTCTTCTCTAATATTCCTTTCCATTTGAGTTAGGTATGCCTTGAGTTCTTTCCCTATCCCTGCTTCTGATGTTTCTATGTCCTCCTATAGAATTAAGTTGTCTTGCATTGTTTGTACTCCTTTTTTCCCTTGTTTTCTCATGTTGTCCACGTTACTTTCCAGCTCTATTTGATTGTAGTGATTCTGCTCTCTTCTATAGATTTGTTTTGGTTCTGTATTTCTCTGATGTCTCTCCTTTGTGTTGTTAAACTATGCCTGCTAACGTGGATTCCGCTGGGAAGGAATTCCAATGTCAGAGCTCCAGTGACGACACTACTCTGCTATGACGGGCCCCAGGCTCCTTGCTGGGGTATCCTAATGAAGGGGTGTGACTGGACTGTTTCTGTTTGATTTCAGCTCCCAGTCGTGGCAGGTGGGCGGTCTACAGCCGCCCAGTATCACAGGCCGAGGGCGGGTGATCGGTCGCCAGTGGGCGGGCGTTCTCCTACTGCCCAGTTAGGCGGGCAGTGGGTGAACTGTCGCCGGCGGGCCTGCGGTTTCCAGCGGCCCAGTCGCGAGGGCCTTGCCTCTAGTCCCCTGCTTTCTCCTGCTAGACTTGGTTTCTCCTGCTAGACCAGATTTCCCCCTGAGTGATGGTTCTCGGCAGTTCAAACTGTACACTGGGCCTGCCGTTTGTTGGGTGTGGAGGATGACTATTGTGAACCCTGGCACTCTATTGTTTTGTTTCTGTTTTGGGGGATAGAACTGTACTGCTTCTTCCCCCTCTGAAATCCCGTACTCAGCCCAGGGGGTCAGTGCAAGCTTGGCTGGCGGGATTCCACTGAATCGCAGCCACTTTTCTCCCTGCTTGCTAATTAATCTTTTCTCTGCGGCACCACGCCTTCAGGCAGGCCGCACGAATCTGTCAGCCCAGATCTCAGGGGTCACACAGTTGGCTATTGGGATCCCAGCACTCTATTGTTTTGATTTTTTCTGCTTGCCCTTCCCCCAGCGCTGGCTAGACAGGTTTCGTTTTGGCTGCTGATGGGAGGCGGGGTTGAAGGTCAGGTGTCTCTAGTTTTCCCCTAGTCTTTATGCAGGCTCTGATACTACTTCCCCCGGAAAGCCTAGGAGAGATTTTATGTGAATTCCCCGATGTATGGGGGATGAGCTGAGTGACACACACCTGTTTTGTTGTTGCAATCTGTAGGAGAGTGGCGGTGGATACTTCAGCTTTCCAAGATGGTGGCCGCTGATTGCCTTGGTGGAGTGTCCATTGTGGGGGATGGGACTGTACTGCTTCCTTCCCCGTCTGAAATCCCGTACTCAGCCCGGGGGTCAGTGCTGGCTTGGCTGGCGGGATTCCAACAAGTTGCAGTCACTTATCTCCCTGCTTGCTAATTAATCGCTTCTCTGCGGCGCCACGCCTTCTGTAGCCTCGGGGCAGGCCGCGTGAATCAGTCCGCCTGGATCTCCGGGGTCCCACAGTTGGTTATTTGCTAGAGATTTTGAACATTTTTTCATATATTTGTTGAGTATTTGCATTTCTTCTTTGAAGTGTCTGTTTAGTTCCTTTGCTTATTCATTGATTGGGTTATTTTTCCCCCTTTCGTGTTAAGTTTTTTGAGTTCTTTATGTATCCTGGGAATTAATGCTCTATCTGAGGTGCAGGTGACATTGATTTTTCTCCCATTTTATAGACTTTCTCTTCACATTCTTGATTATTTCCTTTGCTGTTAAGGAGCTTTTTAGTTGATACCATCTAATTTATTGATTCTTGATTTTACTTCTTGTGCTTTAGGAGTTTTGATGGACATTCTTTATTTCTGCCCCTGACTGCTTTAGTTTCACTTTTTGCCCATGGTGACATCTAGTCACACAATGGGTCTTGTGGTGGGCCTCTGCCAGGTCAGATTTTTGGACCCAAGTAGAATTACACAGGTCTGTGTGCCTGGGTTTGGATCTATTCCTGTAATGTAGCAGGAAAAAATGGCAGCTGTCTTGGCTCTCAGCAGGCTACCATACAGTGGCTTTTACATAAGAATTTACTGTAGCTCACCCGCTGGATCAATTCGACCATGTCCTTGATCATTGATTTCTCCATTTCCAGACATGCCATGGTGCCATCTGAGATGCAGGTTTTCTTAATCCCCCTCTCTGATTTGCCTGCAGTGGATCCACACTGGCAACTGCCTGTGGTGAGTTTTTCTTTCTATTATTTTTTATTTTATTCTGTCCACACTTCTGAGTCCCTAGGCTGTTCTGAGAGTCCAGTATTAAATCCAAGTGAGGTTTTTTCTTTTCACTCACTTCATGGAGAAGCTGTTTTTGTGTTTTCTTGGTCTCATGCCGTGGAGAAGTTTGAAAAGTAACCACCACTCCTCCACCATCTGGCCTCAGTCTGCAGTATATATAATTGTAATCCATTTAAAATAAGGCAATTCAAAACTGAGTTTTAGTTTATTCAGTGACTAGTGTATTTCTGATTCTTATTTTTCCTTGTAAATCCTTGGGTCTCTCATCATTATTGGAAGCAGAACTCTCTTTTTTGATCCATTATTCAGTTGTGCTAAGTTTCAGATCCTGTCAATTATTTTCATTCAGCTCAGACCTTCTGTTGCTGAAAGTTTGGTTCTTGTGCCTGATGCCAATCCAATAATGAGGACACAATTTTGAGAAAAAAGAAAAAGAAGATTTATTGCTTTGCTAGCAAAGTAGAAACACACGGGGGAGACTCCTGTCACAAAGACTGTGATTCTGCCCATCAGGAGGAACAGGAGGCTTTTAAAGAGGTGATTCAAAGGACACATTCCAAGAGTTCTGTGTCTGGAGTTGTAATTCACTTCTTAATTTGGGAGACTGTCTTTTCTGAGATCTTCTGGTACCACTCCCAAAGTCTAGATCACCTTGTTCCTATGATGGGTGTGTACTCAAGGACAGATAACTTGCCTAGTTTGAGGAAAAAAAATAATCTGGTTTCCCCTGAGATTAGGGAGGGGGAGAAATTAGGGAGGAGCAGGGAGAAAGGAAAAGAAAGAAACACGTCCATTTTAAAAATAAATTGCAGTTGTAGAGCAGCAAGGATTATATTCAAAGCATAAAGTGGACCACTGTTACACTTCAGGTTTTGAGTTGATGCTTGGAGTCATTTATGGTTTGATAAAGAGAGTTACTACATGTCATGATCACTTACATTCATTTTTCTTCAATGCAGAATCTTGGCTTACAAAGATTAACCTACATTTATTGCCTTTTAATATCCACAATTGTAAGTACTTTTAAAATATTTTTGAAATAAACATAAAATTAATACAGTTTAGAGTGAACAATTAAGTGGCATTTTTCACATTCACAATGTTGTGCAATATCTATCCCTACCTAATTCCAAAACATTTTACCATCCTAGAAAAAAACATTAAGTAATTATTCCTCATTCACACTACCCTTACTCTCTAGTTCATGGAAAACATCATCCTGGTTTATGTGTCTATGAATCTACATGATTTAACATGAAATTCTGAGTATTTCATATGAATGCAATCATACAATATATGACTTTTGTATCTGTATTCATTCACTTAATAGAATATTTTCAAGATTTATTTATATTGTATTATGTATCAGAATGTAATTTGTTTTTATAAAAAAATAAGCCATTGTATGCATAGAATGCATTTTGGGTATTTAATCTGTTGATAGGCATTTGGACTGTTTTAAGCTTTGGGTTATTGTGAATATATGCCATTGTAAACATTTGTGTCTGTGGTGGTAAATTTGTGCGTTAACTTGACTAGATTGAAAGATGCTGAGAGAATTGGTGTGGAATATTTCTAGGTGTACCTGTGAGAGTCGTTTCAGAAAAGACCAACTGTGGGCCAGAAAATTGAGTGGGGAAGACCCACCCTGAATGTGGATTAGCATCCTCTAGTAGTTTGGGAGACCAGATGAAATAGCATGAAAGGAAGAGGATCAGGAAAGCAGAAGAAGGGGGAAGCTCTTATTCTCTCCTTTGCTCTTGCACATGAGACCTCAGGAGTTGGTTGGTTGGTTTCTTTTCCATTTTTCTTTCTTGCTTTCTTGTCTTTTCTTTCTTTTTTTTTCTTTTCTTTTCTTTTCTTTTTGATTTTATGGCTGTGACTCTCCAAAGTGAGATACTCTTGGGCTTTGGCCTTGGACTCAGAACTACATCACTGGGTCCCTGTTATGAAATGTCCTGCTTCTATAGGCTGCATTGGCTCTCCAACTTGCAGATGGTCATAATGAACCTTTTCAGCCTTTATGATGATGTGAGAAAATCTAATAAATCCCCTCTTCTATTGGTTCTGTTTCTCTGGAGAATCCAAATATTTGTTAAGTAACTCTTTTCAATTATTTGGGGTATATACCTACAAGTGAAATTGCCTGGTAGTGTGGTAATCATGCATTTCATTTTTTGTAAAACCACCAAATTATTTTCCACAGTAGCTGAACCAATTTACATCACTATGACTAATGTCTGAGTTCCAATTTCCCCATGTCCCTAACACTTTTACTGTGTTTTTTCATTCTTTTCAGATATATGATTGCTAGTATTTTCCACATTCTTTAAGTCCTTTTTTCACTTTTTGGAATATATCTTTGATGTATGAAATTACAAGAAGTCCAATTTATTTAGTTATTTTAAATTTTGTTCCTTATGGTTTTATTGTTATATTAATGAATCCATTGTATAAGATGATAAAGTCTCACTTCTCTGTTTTCTTCTAAGAATTTGATGATTTTGGCCCTTGTATTTAGATAATTAATCTGGTTTGAAGTTCAGCTTTCTTTCTTTGTATGTGGATATCCAGGTATCTTTATACCAGTTTTGGAGAATACTATTTTTCCCTCTTTAAATGATCTTAGCACCATTAACAAAAATCAGTTGGACATAGATTTATGGGTTTATGTCTAGACTCTCAATTATACTTCACTGTACTAACTTGTAGCCTGTGCATGTACCAGTTTTTCTTTATTTTTAATTTTTATTGGTACATTATATTTGTGCATAATAGTGGGATTTGTTGTGACATATGTATATATGTGTTTGAAATAATTTGATCAATTTCATTCTCTAGTACCTCCCTTTCCTTCTCTTCTCCCTCTCCCTTATTCCCTTTCTCTACTCTGAAGTTTTCCCTTCTACTTCTGTGAGGTCCTTTTTTTATTTTTTATTTTTCTCTCTAGCTTCCACATATGAGAGAGAACAGGCAATGCTTTGCGTTCTGAGTTTGGCTTATATCATTGAATGTGAAGTTATCCATGAGTATGACATACTTTTTCTGTTCTATATGCCTGAATAAAACTCCATTGTGTTTATGTACATTTTCATTATCCATTCATCTGCTGATGCAGATCTAGTTTGATTCCATAACTTTTCTAGTGTACATTTTACTCCGATACTCATGTCTATGATGTATCACTATACTATGCAACTAAATACTTTGGAAAAAAGAGGAATAATATAGCTAGGTCATAAGGTGGTTCCATTCCTAGTGTTTTGAGAGACCTCTATACTGATTTGCATAGTGGTAGTACTAATTTACAATCCCTATAATAGTGTATAAGTGTTCCCCTTTCCCCACATTCTCATCAGCTTTTGTTGTAATTTGTATTCTTGATTATGACCATTCTAACTAGAGTGAGATACCACCTCATGTTTGCTTTGGTTGCTAAAGACGTTGAAGAGTTTTTTCATATGTTTGTTGGCCTTTTACATTTCTTGGTTTGAGAAATTACTGTTTAATTCATTGCTCATTCATTGATTGGATTATAAGAGTGTGTTGTTGTTTTTGTGTTTTATTTTGATGTTTTCTTTCTTTTGTTTTGTGGGTTTTTTTTTTTTTTGTATTCTGGATATTATTCCTCTGTCAGAAGAGTAACTGGAAAAGATAATCTTCATTATGATAGCTCTTTCTGCACACTCTTAATTGATTCCTTTGCTGTTCAGAGGTTTTTAATACAATGCCATTCCATTTATTGTTTCTTGTTATTACTTCCTGAATTTTAATATTTATTATCATTGCATCTTCTTGTTGGACTGTTCCTTTTACCAGTATGAAGTGGTCTTCTTTGTCTCTTCGGATTTATTTTTGCTTGAAAACTGCTTTGTCAAATATGAGAGTAGATAGACCTACTGGCTTTTAGGTATTTTCATGGAATTTAATTTTCTATGCTTGTACATTCAGCTTGTGAGTTATGTCTCTTGTAAGCATCATATAGTTGGGTCTTGCTTTTTGATTCAATTCAACAGTCTATATCTTGGAGAATTAAGACCATTTACATTCATTATTATTTTTTATTATTTTTTGCCATTTTGATTTATTTCTAATATTTAATTTTCTTCTAATTCTCAGTTGCTAAACTACTCTTCTAATGAGATTCATCCTTTCCTGACTTCTGTTCTTTGCTATTATTATCTTCCATAAGTGAGGCTCTTTTTAAGTATTTTCTGCACTGATGACTTAGTAGTCATAAATTCCTTTAGTTTATAATATGTTGTTTGGTTTTAGAACATTCTTTCAGAGCTTGAAACCCATCCACATCATTCCAAGTCCTTTAGGATTTTAGGGTTTATACCTAGATCTGATGTTATCCTGATGACTTAGTTCCAAATGTGACCTTACGCTTTTCTCTTTTGAGGCTTTTAGAATTCTGTCCTTGTTCTAAATTTTAGGCATTTTAATTGAACTGTACCATGGATCATTTTTAATCTTTTTTATTTGTGGCTGTAAATGCATCCCATAGCTGAGTATACAAATAAATCCCTAGGTCTGAAAAAAATGTGGTTTCATTTCACTAAATAGGTTGGTTATCAATGACATTATTGCTCCCTTGATGGCCATAATTATTAACTTTGACCTGCTAATATTGTCCCAGAGTTCTGGTTTATTCTAATCACAGTTTCTTATTTATTTTCTTTATTGCTATCTAAGTGTTTATATTCATAGAGTTTTTCTTCAAGGCCTAAAATTCTGTCTTCTGCTTGATCTATCTATTGGTGATGTTTTCAACTGATTTTTAAATTTGATTCATTGAGGTATTTCATTTTCAAGATTTTTGTTTGATTGTTTTTCAGAATTTTTTAATTGAAATGTTTTTTATATTCTGTACTTTCCCCTTAGTTCATTACTTAGATATTCTTTTAGTTCACTGATCATTTTAACAATCAATTTTTTTTAAATCTTTCCTATCCTCCACTTGGATGTCTATAAAGTCAGTTGATGGAGTGTTGTGAACTTTGGGGAGTATCTTATTTCCTTGTTTGTCATTATACCTGTATTTCTGTTGATTTTTCCATGTCTGCTAGGATGATTATTCTCTTGTGTTATACAAGGGACATTTGGTGAGCTGCTTTCACTCTACTATGTGCCCTGGGTTAGGTGTATTTCTAATTGTCAATACTCCCACTCAACATGATAGCACTCTGTTTAGTCTCTATCTTTGAGAGGAGATACTAATTACCATTTAGACCATATCAAAATAAAACCATATACTAATAAACCTTTAAAAGTGTTAAATAAAATACTTGGGAATCAACCTAACAAAAGAGGTGAAAGATTTATACAATGAAAACTACAGAACCCTAAAGAGAGAAATATAAGAAGGTCTTAGAAGATGGAAAAATATACCCTGTTCATGGATAGGCAGAACTAACATTATCAAAATGGCGATATTACCAAAAGTTCTCTATAGGTTTAATGCAATGCCAATCAAAATCGCAATGGCATTTCTTGTAGAAATAGATAAAGCAATAATTAAATTCATATGGAAAAATAAATAACCCAGAATAGCAAAAGCAACTCTAAGCAGGAAGTGTGAATCAGGCGACATAGCAATACCAGATTTCAAATTATACTACAGAGCAATAGTAACAAAAACAGCATGGTACTGGTACCAAAACAGGTGGGTGGACCAATGGTACAGAATAGAGGACACAGAGACTAACCACAAAGTTACAACTATCTTATATTTGATAAAGGGGATAAAAGCATGCGATGGAGGAAGGATAGCATCTTCAACAAATGGTGCTGGGAAAACTGGAAATCCATATGCAACAAAATGAAACTGAATCCCCTTCTCTTGCCATGCACAAAAGTTAACCCAAAATGGATCAAGGAGCTTGATATCAAATCAGAGACTCTGCGTCTGATAGAAGAAAAAGTTGGCTCCAATCTACATATTGTGGGGTCAGGTTCCAAATTCCTTAATAGGACACCCATAGCACAAGAGTTAATAACAAGAATTAACAAATAGGACTTAAACTAAAAAGTTTTTTCTCAGCAAGAGAAACAATAAGAGAGGTAAATAGGGAGCCTACATCATGGGAACAAATTTTTACTCCTCACACTTCAGATAGAGCCCTAATATCCAGAGTATACAAAGAACTCAAAAAATTAAGCAATAAGATAACAAATAACCTAATCAACAAATGGGCCAAGGACCTGAATAGACACTTCTCAGAGGAGGACATACAAGCAATCAACAAGTACATGAAAAATGCTCACCATCTCTAGCAATCAGAGAAATGCAAATCAAAACCACCCTAAGATACCATCTCACTCCAGTAAGATTGGCAGCCATTGTGAAGTCAAACAACAACAAGTGCTGGCAAGGATGTGGGGAAAAGGGTACACTTATACATTGCTGGTGGGACTGCAAATTGGTGCTGCCAATTTGGAAAGCAGTATGGAGATTACTGGGAAAGCTGGGAATGGAACCACTATTTGACCCAGCTATTGCCCTTCTGGGACTATTCCCTGAAGACCTTAAAAGAGCATACTATAGGGATACTGCTACATCGATGTTCATAGCAGCACAATTCACAATAGCTAGACTGTGGAACCAACCTAGATGCCCTTCAATAGATGAATGGATAAAAAAATGTGGCATTTATACACAATGGAGTATTTCTCTGCACTAAAAAATGACAAAATCATGGAATTTGCAGGGAAATGGATGGCACTAGAGCAGATTATGCTTAGTGAAGCTAGCCAATCCCTAAAAACAAATGCCAAATGTCATCTTTGATATAAGGAGAGCAACTAAGAACAGAATAGGGAGGAAGAGCATGAGAAGAAGATCACCATTAAACAGGGTTGAGAGGGGGGAGGGAAAGAGAGAGAGAAGGAAAATTGCATGGTAAAGGAAGGAGAACCTCATTGTTTTACAAAATTACATATAAGAGGAAGTGAGGGGAAAGGGGAAAAAACAAGAGAGAGAAATGAATTACAGTAGATGGGGTAGAGAGAGAAGATGGAAGGAGAGGGGAGGGGAGGGGAGGGGGATAGTAGAGGATAGGAAGGTAGCAGAATACAACAGACACTAGTATGGCAGTATGTAAAAAAGGGGATGTAGAACCGATGTGAATCTACAATATGTATACGGGGTAAAAATGAGAGTTCATAATCTGCTTGAATCAAATATATGAAAAATGATATGTCAAGAGCTTTGTAATGTTTTGAACAACTAATAATAAAAAAGAGTCAAAAAAAGAGAAAAAAAAAACAAACAAAAAAGGAAATCTTCTTTACAACTCCACAAATTCAAGCGGAAAAAATAGAAGTAAAGTTCTTGAATAGGGTGAGAGAGTAGGTATTAAAGAAAATCAAGTGTCTATTAAGTTATATATGGCATACAATGGTAAAAGGGAAAAGAATAGAGAAATAATTGAAGGGATAAGAATAAAAAATATAATGCAAGAAGTAAAAGAGACAAAATGGAGACAATATGAACACAGGCAAGGGAAAGAAGATAGAATGAATAATTCCAATAAGTGCTTTAAAGCATTAACAAAACACATAAAACTGTATTAAGAAATTGCAGTATCAAATAATAAGGGAGAAACTATCAAATTAATATGGAAGTTTATGTCTCTGAAATCAAAACCAACATTAGAGAGACTTATTTTATTCTATGTCAAGGTATGGAGAGACTCCTTACTAGGCCTTTCTTATTTGTATTTCATCGTTTTGTGAGGCTTAGTAAATGCACACATATCCTCATTTTAGCTTTAAGTTTCTCTAGGTATAGAGGTAAAAATCTTATTAGCCCAACTCTAATACAAACCTTGATGTCTTCCTCCATTCTTTAGTGTGTTCAGATACCTAATAGCTTTCTGGTGGTTCAGAGGAGATAATCCCTAATTATCTGTACACTAGCAGCCAGGTCTCTCCTTGGTTGGAGATGTAGTCTTGTATGCCCACTTGTAGAAATGCTTTGTGCTTCTGGAGTTGTCAAAATAGGTGTGAGCTCACCTGAATAAATTTAAGGGTGCACAGGTTGTGGTGACCTAAGGCAGAGATGTGGTGTTTCAATTGAAGTGGTGCTATATGTATGGCCCATGGGAGATGCAGGGCAGCTGCTTCTGGCTGACACACATGTCAGTGGAACTGCATCTGGGCATGTTGGATAGTGACCAACATTTGTTGGGTGCTCATCTGAAGATCACCTCTGCAGGGCATGGTGGTCTCTTGGGTATGGGGCACTTCTCCTGGCTACTGAGGGTCATGCAGCTTCTGCCTGCACTAGGGAATTCAGTCAGTGAGCCCACACCTGCACATGATCCATACCTTGAGTCTGTGGCTCCTGTCTCTGTTGGGGCATGCAACACTGCTGGAACATGGAGGCCTCTGCCACATGCTATAGACCCTGCAACTTCTGCTGGCCACTAGAACATGATGTTAGCAGATGTCTTCAATAGCTCAGGGTCCACAGGTGTCTCTGGGGGTGGGCATGTGCAAGCCACCTCCCTGAGTCATGTGTCCCTGATGGATTACAAAAGTGACCAGGGCTTCTGACAGATGTTGGGGATTACACGACTATGGCCAGATGCTGAGACACTTGCAGCTTCCCAGGTGCTGTACTCCTGGAAAGCAATTTGCTTTCTATTCTACTACACCCAACACCCCTTGTCATCCATGGGTGGGGAGGGGTTGGGAACATTCAACTAGCAGCAATCCTTGTATGTCCTCTGGTACAGCCTCTTCAAAGGCCGTCTTCATGATGATATTGCTTCTTTAGGTAGATGGGATGAGGTTGTATAGATTTAGCTCCTTCTAAAGAAAAAGGCTTAGATTTCTGCAAGATGAGCCTGGCACCGTTTTCTGTCTGCAATTTTAGATATGATGTGCACTTCTCCCTCATTAAGTGACTTTGCAGCTCCTGTTCTGGTGTAACTCAGTCTTTCTTATGGAAGTTATTACAACTACCCCTGACTGTCCAGGTCAGAGTTCAGAATTAAATTATTCTTTTTTGTTTTCTGTTCTACTAACCAGAATTTCTGAGTCACTCTAAGTCTCTGATTTTCTAGTACTGTGTGTTAGTGCATTCCCTTGGACACACACATTTCTGATCTGCTGTTTTAATTCTGCTATGATTCTGGAGGACTGCAGAGTCATTCAGATTTGCTACCTAGTTCCACTCTGTCATCTTCCTGACTCTGTCTTCTACTCAGTACTCTTAAACTGTTTTGATTACTATAGCTTTGTGGTATTTCCTTCTTTCTTATTTTCTAAGTAGACAGAAAATTTCATGTATTTATCATGTACAATTCAACATTCAAAGTATATATCCATCACGACATGGATACACCTAGTCAATTAACACACATCACCTCACATAGTGGTTTTTTTTTTTCTTGTGGTGGTTACTACAGCTAATGATATATTCTTGAAGAATGTAATTGTTGTTCAAAAATTGAAAGTGTAAGTACGAATTTTTTCTTCTTTTTCAATATTGTTTTGACTATTTGGGGGGCTCTTGCAATTCCATTTGAGTGTGAAGATTGGATTTTCCATTTGTGCAAACAAGGATATTAAAGTTTTGATAGGGATTGTCTTCAATATATAGATCACTTTGAGTAAGTCTACCAGTTCATGAAACTAAGAAAATAATAGAAAATCTTCTAACCCATAAACATAGTTACTTTTATCTTCTTTAATTAAGTAATATTTTGTAGTTTTTTCAAATAGTATTATATAAAGTTTCATAAAAATAGACATTTTTTTTAGAAGAGATTCTGGGTTAGTAGATAAGCAGAGTAAAAAGTACAGAATACCCTCTGCCTTTGAGTCCCACAACTCTAGTAGCCTCCTAACCATCTGCATCTGCATCAGGGTGGTACATTTATTTCCAGTGGATTCCAAGTTTTAACTGTAGCTTAAGCTGCTCCTTCTGCAATCTGTTTAAATTAATTAGCCCAGAAGAAAGCATGTTCAAATGAAGTAACAGCATACTATGAAAGTAAATACCTAATTGAACAGATTGACTCAAAGTTATATCATTATGGTCTCTTGCAGAAACCAATCTACCTATAAAAGAGCAAACTTCATTGTGTATAATCATACAAACCAATGCTAAATTTAGTGAACTATTTGTGGACCATTACATAAAATTCTAAATATGAGTATAAATAAAGTCAAATAACAGAGGGTAACTTGCTGAACTTGATAAAGAACATCTACAAAAAAACTACGGCTAATACACTTAGTGTTGAAACACTAGATTCTTTTACCCTAACGATAGAAACAATACAATGGTACACCCCTTCACCATTCCTATTCAACATCATACTGGAATTCCTAACTAACGCAAAATTGCAAATAATTAGTACAACAAACCATTCAAGAAGTCTAGACAAATTGAGAGTATATAATAATTTTCAGAACCTTAATATACAAATTCAACTGACTTTCTATATTTCATCAATTAACTATTGAAATTAAAAATTTAAAACATAATACTACTTATGTTAGCTCCAAGACAACAAAATATTTTAAAGTACTGAATTTTGAAATAAAAAAATATGCTCAGGGTTTATTTGAGGAAAATGATAAAATTCAGAAAAAAATAAACAAAAGAAAATTAAAATAAATGAAGAATTATTCCATGTTCTTAGAAGGAGTCAATATTGCTAAAATGTCAGATCTTCCCTTCATGATCTATTCAACACAATTTCAATCAAAATCCAAATAAATTATTTTGGTTCTAAAACTTACACAGAAAAGCAAATGAAAAAGCTTAGCCAATATGATACTACATAAAAAAAAATAAACTCAAGGGCTGGCACTACCTGAATTCATTGCTTCACCATATTTACATTGTGTTTACATTTACATTGTAGCTCTAGCTACAATAATTAATATAGTGTGGTATAGGCAAAAGAAAGAAAGCTACATCATTTGAAAAAAAATAATCATAGCCCATGAATATATATACCCAGAAGTATGATTTCTGAATCATATGATAATTCTAGTTTTAATTTTTTGAGTAACCTACATACTATTTTCCATGATGTGTCTACTAGTTTACTTTCTAACCAACAGTGTATAGGAATTCCTTTTCCTCTGTATCCTTGTCAACATTTCTTTTTTTGCCTTTTTGGTTATTAACCATTTTAACTGTGGTATATATTTGGATATTAATTCTTTGTTGGATGAAGAGTCTTTACATAATGCAGGTTGTCTCTTCACTCTGTTGATTATTTCCTTTGCTGAGTAGAATATCAAAGACCTATATCCTCGTATTTACTGCATTATATTCACAGTAACCAAAATAGTGAATCTACTAAGGAATTCATTGATGGATGAAAATGTAAAGAAATGTGGTATAAATGAAATATTATTCACCCATAAAAATGATGAAACCCTGTCATTTCTGGCAATAGATGAAACTCAAGGATGTTATTAAGTGAAATAAGCCAGGCACAGAATAACAAATATCATATGGTCTCATTCATATGTGGAAGCTAAAAATTTTGATTTCACACAAGGAGAAAGTAGAATAGTTGATACTAGGGACTGCACAGGGGAGGGAGGGGGAATATGGAGGGAGGTTGGATAAAAAGTACCAGAATACAATTAAGGCAGGAGGAATAAGTTCTAGTGTTCTAAAGAACAGTAGAGTGACTATAGTTTACAATTCATTATATATTTTCTAAACAATTTATAAGAGATGAATTTGAAGGCTTTCAAAACACACCCAAAAATAGTGTTTAAAGAGCTGGAAATGCTACTTATTCTGTATTAATCATTATATATTGTATATGTGTATAAAATTATCACTGTAATCAATAAATATACATTACTACCATGAGTCAATTAAAAGAGAGAGAACAGAAATAAAGCCATGAATGTTCAGTCATCTGATTCTGGACATGGTGTAAAAACAGTTTAAATGAAGGAGAATTGATGGTCTTTTCAACAAACAGTATAAAATGAACTAGAGATTCATATCACACACACACACACACACACGCACACAATTATACCCTTAACAAAATTAACTTAAAGTTAATCACAAACTAAAGATGAAATATAATACTGTAAAATTTCTAGAAGATTGGTTAGAATGTCTATCAGATATTGGATTTAGTAGTAATGAATTCTTAGATGAAATACCAAAAATACATTCTCTGAAAGAAAAATTGTTAAGTCGGTCTTTATTAAAATGAAAAAGTTCTCTGTGAAAGACACTATTAGGAGACCAAGAAATCAAATGCTGAGATAAATTATTTGTGAAGCACATAATTGAAAATGGAATATTCAAAATATATAAATAAATCATGAAGTTTGACAAACAACTGAATTTACAAATGGGCAGAAGATCTCAACAGACACTTGACAAAGGAAATATATAAATGATGCATAAACAAATGAGAATTTGTTCAACACCATATGTCATTATGATATATAAGATACAATATATAACATCATGTACAATCACACAAGTATTTGGATAACTAAAACCCGAAGAACAGCAAAAGTTGGTAAGAATCTATAGCAAGAACTGTCTTTGATTGCTGGTGGAATGCAAGAAGCCACAGCTACCTTACGAGACAGTTTGTGAGTTTCATATAAACTAAACAGTGTTACCAGGATACAACCATTATGAACCTAGATATGAGTTAAATTAATTTGAAAACATACATACAAAAACTACATAAGCATTTATGACTGCTTTATTCATAGTCATTAAAAACTGAAAGCCACCAAGAGGTCCCTTCAAAGATAACTGGGTAGGCAACTGGGTTACAGCAATCCAGTGGGGTGTTATTCACCACTAAAAAGAAAAAAGCTATTAAGCCACCATAAGGCAAGAGGGAGGGATACTGGTAAGTGAAAGAAGTCAGACTGAATGTCTAGGTGTTGTATGGTTCCGACTACATGACATCCTGGAAAAGGCAAAAAAGAAAGAAAAAAGAAACAATAAAATGATCAATGACTGCCAGTAGAAGGGGACTGAAGAAAAGAGTAAGTACATGGAGAAAAACAATGGGGCTTTTAAGGCAGTGAAACTATTTTGATGAAATTGTACTCTTGGATATATCACATTATGCATCATAGACTACACAACACAAAGTGACTTTAGATATAAGCTAATAGTTATAACAATAAAAAATAAAGCTAGATGCTATATTTGCATTAAAATAATCTTTTCAATGTACTGTTGTTTTTCATTGTTCTGCATTATTGGCTGCATGGAATGAAGCCCTGGTCTACAAATCAGCATCCTTTTCATATTTATTAATCAAATTCCTTCTGATCATCAGTTGCATGGATTTTTAGAGGCTTCATTTTCCTTTGGCATTTCTATAACTCTAACTACAGTGAAGCAATTTAGGTGTGATTATCTGATTCATATCATACCCAAATGTCCTAATTTCTCAATTCCTCTGACCTCTTCCTATCTTGTCTACTTCACCTCGCCCATTTAAATTTGGTCGGTTACTTATTGCACATTTTCCTATATGCACCCCAGCTTGTATCTTTGTCAGTTTTATGCAGTTGGACTGTTATCCTTTTCATTCAGTTATATTTAAATTTTGAATGTGGATTTTCCACAACTTGCTATAAAATTCTTCCCACTTTACTTTTTACTTCAAAAACTCAACATTTTTAAAACCGAATTTATTATTGGTTTTCAAAATGTATATCTTCCAATTCTGGGTGAAATATGACCTTGTTCTTATAGGAAAACATTCTTGAATTCTTGGAATAATTACAGTATTTCAAATTTCCTCTTTGCCCACATCCAATCTTTTATTGTAATAGCTGTATCCGTCCCTTTAATCTTATTCCCACATCACCACTAGGTCCTGAATATCTCATACCTGAAGCTATTGCTAGAGTCCGCTAATTATCATGCTGCTTCTACTTTTTATTTCTTCCTTTCCATCCTATCAAATTTTGCTAGATCAATTTTCACATACCTTTTTAAAACATCAACATTGCTCTTAACACAGAGTTCAGTTATTAAATTGGCATTCATAATTATTTCCTAATATTACTCTGAATGACCTCTTCATATTCCTTTTTTTAAATTATTTTAAAATTTGTTTTAAATCGTTATACGTGAAAGTAGAATGCACTTTGATACATCATATATAATGTAGTAAATTTCTTATTCTTCTGGTTGTATATAATGTAGAATAACCCCACTGTTAGTATAGTTATATATGTACATAGGGTAATAATGTCTGATTCATTCTACTATCCTTCCTATCCCCAAACCCTCTCCCCTCCCCATATTTCTTTCTTACTACAGAAAAGTGCCAGCATAACTCCAGCAAAACAAACTATTGATTTGTTGACAGAACTTGCTTCCAGGACTCTAAGTCCAGCACTCCTAATTGACGTTCACATCCATTCTCTTGTCCACCCAAATGTCAACATCCTGCTCATATTATACTTTCCTCTCTAAATTCTTCCCCAATTACTTCTTAATTTCAGGCTCCTTACTAATTCTACTAATTCATTTTATCATGACTCTTCTTTCTTATGTCTTGTTTCCACCAATGCAACTTCTTGTTAGGAATAAAAAGGGGAATTCCCTGTCCATAGTCCAGATAATGGTCATGATTTAAATGATGGGGTTCAGTGTTTCCTACAACTGAATAGTGATTTTGCAGTCAGAAAAAGTCTAATAAGAGAAAATGGCATGGAGATATTTTCTCTTCTGTAGAAAAGGTAGCAGGGTTTGACACTTAAGTTATTAAAAATGATACAAACAGTTTACTCTTTGTAAGAATCTGGGCCAGATACTGGGATACCAGCAACGAAGAAAGCACTTTAGAGCTTTCATTAATTATTGTTCTAGGTATATTGGGTTGTAACTTCTCAACTTTCTAAGGCCTAGCCCTTTAAAAAATCCTCTATCACTCATTGCTATGTAAATATTTGCAAAGTTGGGGCAGGGGGAATCTTTGTACCTCAAAGCAGCATGAACATTCATTGAGGAAAATAACTATTTAAACTAGAGCCATCTGCGTCCTTCCCTATGTGGCCATATTATGCCAAGGAGACAGGTCTTTAACTCTGTTTTATACATCAACACAATGGAGATTTTCCAGGCAGGCTGGAGTCTAAGCCAATTTGCCTTAGTGAAATCTAGAGAACAGGCCTTCCTATTTTAAGAACACATAAGCCATAAGGACAAAGTCATCCAGACATCTCCATTTTCAGAGTTCACAATGTCAGAATTTTCTTTCAGCTTCGTCTAGCTTGCTTTGAAATAGATTTGCACTTAGTGATGATGCCTATAAATTAATGAGTTCTGTAAAAGTCATACTCCATATACCTCAGTTCATCCAAAGTTTCTTTGGATTTTTATATTTGACTCAATAAGAAACCTCTTATGCAATACTTATTTGTAGCAGGTGTTATGAAAAGCATGCCCTTTAGATTTTTGGTTGTGAGTTAGAAATAAGTTCATTTCAAAATTACTTTTTAATATCAATACCTGCACCCTGGCAATTTAATAAGGATTGCAAAAGATTAGAATAAATTAATTGGCACCCTTAATAATTACATTGTATGATTAAGTGTCTTTACAAAGATGTTAATGTCAACCTCTGCTGATAATCTTTAGAACTAAAATTATGTCAAAAAATTTTTAATTTTTTTTGATGCTCTGTTTCTGGAATGATTTTTCAGCAGTACAGAGCTAGGAATAAAAAGAAGAAAAGAAAATAACCAAGGACAGAGAGAACAAATGGAAAACAGACATCAAGATGATAGACTTAAATGAAACCATAACAATAATCATGTTAGATATAAATGCTCTATGTACCACATTTAACAAGAAGCACCTGTCAGATTAGATATAAAAACAAGGTTGAACTATATATCCTACATACAAGTAGCACAGTTTATATATAAAGATACAAAGAAATTAAAAATAAAATGATAGAATAACATATATATACATATAAATAAATAAATTATATATTGTTGTATTAATATTAGAAAAGATAAATTTTATAGAAAAATAAAACCATTGATAAAGGGGACTGCTATAGAGTGACAAAGAGCATATGTACTAAGGTAGCAATAGTGATTTTAAATATTTATCACCTAGTAATAGAGCTCTAAAATGTATGAAAGAAAACTTACAGAACTGCAAGAAGAATAAAGAAAGCCACAATTATAGTCAGATATTTCAATATAACTCTCCAAAATAAATTACCCCAGTAGAAATTGGTAAGGACTTAGAATATGGAACACTATCAACCCACTTGGTTTATATGATATTTGTAGAACATTGTAGTCAACAATAGCAGAATACATTTTGGGTTTTCCTGTGCATAGGAAACATTTAAAGAGGCCATCTGCTGGGTCATAAACCAAATCTCAATAAATGTATGTCATACAAAATATATCCTCTAAACACACTGAATCTAATTAAAGTCAATAACAGATATCTGGAAAACACTTAATAAGATATAATTAAAAATTGAAGCTAAACAATAAGTACTTTTAGAATAACATCACAATATTATGGGGGCAATTACAGGTAAATTTGACTAAAGCTTTACCCAGAAAAGCTATACACAGAAACCTATATGATAGAATAAAAGTATTAAATAAATGATATATCAAGCTCATGGGGTGAGAAGATGCCACTCTGTTACAGTACTAATTCTACACAATTAACTTTTAGATTTAAAGTAATTCCAGTAAAAGCCTATCTGATCTCCTCTGCCCTAGAAATAGGTATGCTAATTCTAAAATTCATGTTGAAATTCAGATTACCTAGAATAGTCAAAATAACTGAATAAAAAAGGCAAAATCTGAGAACTAATAATACTTGGTTTCAGTACTCCCTATAAATTTCATAAATCAAGAAATATATATGGGTGTCAAGAGGAAAAAAATCATCAATGAAATGGAAAACAAAGTCCAAAAATAAGCCCACACATAATAGGACAACTGGTTTTCAACAAAGAAGCAAAAGAATGAGTTATTACAGTTTTTACATCAATATTGCATTGAAAGCGTTGGTTGATGCAAAGCAATAATAATAAACTTCGGTGAAAACCTTGTATTATATACAAAAATTAACTTAAACCATTCCATAGGGCTAATGTGAAACAAATTAAGATTTCTGAAAAATAGAAAAAAACATTTATTTCAATAATTTTTAGATGTCATGGAAAGCACAATATAGAATATATAATGTTGTTAAGTCAGATTTTTATCAAAATGTAAAACATCAATGCTTTAATATATAATGCTAGGTGAATGTAAAGATAAATTACAGATTGGGAGAAAATAAATTAAAATCATACATATAATAAAGGGTTTACATAAAGACAAATAAAGTTCTTATGATTAAATTTTAAAAGGAAAAAAATAAAAAGATGGTCAAAAGATTTAAATCAAAGAGTTATATAGATGGCAAATAATATCATGAGAAGATGAAAAGACACTCAGCATCAGTATTAATAGGAAAATGTGAAATAAGAGGACAATGATTTTTATACTTATTTGAAAGATTAAAATTAAGAAGCATTGTAAAGATTATAGAAGAACAAGAGCTCTCATGTACTGTTGGTAGGATTGTAAAATGATGATTACTTCAGAAAGCAGTTTGGCAGTTTTCAAAAAGCTAAACACACATTGACCACATGATCTGGCCTTTTTACAACTAGGTATTTTCCCAAGAGAATCAGTCATAAAAGTAGTTTATCTTGAGCCATCCATTGCACATCAGAATCCAACAGCAGCGCTTTATGGACACTCTCCATTTTTGTCACATGGAATATTTAAAAGATGACACTCAGGATTGAGAATTAATAAAATAAGCATTTTTGACTGCTTTAGTCAGAACATTCTTAAATATAACCAGAATGTTTTCTTTTTTCTTTCCCCCCCTACCTTTTTCCCCCCTGTTGTATTCTGAAGGGTACGCTGATTCTCAGTATAGATTGTTGCCAGCAGTTTTGTCCATCATTGATCTTGAACAGAGTGAAAAGGGACACTGATTTCTTAGTATTATAATAAGGTAATTGTAACTTTCAGCTCCCTTAAAGTTTCTTAGGGAACCACAGGGTTTTGCAGACCACACTTTGAGAACCCTTAGAAAAGAGGATATAACAGAAAGATAGAAAATATTGAGGTTATGATAAGGGATATATTACAAGAAAAAAAGAAGAAAAAGGTAAAATACCTGGGAAAAATCTAAAAACTGTATAAGTAAATTATGCTGCTAATATGAAACACTCTAAATATAACATAATTTTAAAGAGTTGAAAGTTCTTAAACAACCATGTCAGTAATATTTTCCTTGCATAATCTGGATTTTCTCATAATTTAACAGAAAAAAATTAAAATTCTTTGTATATTTGGCCAGCAGTGAAAAATAGTTACATATCCATGTAATTTGGATACAATTTATTGATTTTCAACTATTAGAGTGAACAAATCATACAGGACTTGGTTGAGATTGTGTAAGAGAGTCATGTACTAACACGGACTGTGTGAAGGAACTGCTTCCCCTAGGGCACAGCAGTGTAGGAAGCGCTTATCCCAGGGCACAGCAGTGTTACTAGGTAGGAAAGATAGAGGAATCAATGAGATGCTAAAACACAGGAGGCAAGGGAGACCTTTAGAAAATGGTTGAAGAACTTCACACTTTAAATAAACTATGCAAAGTTACAGTTGTAATAGCAATATAGGCAATAATACACATGGCAATGTTGAAATAAAATGTGTAGGAGTGTGATGGCATGGGTGAGCTGGACCTTCAGGTTTCAACAAAAGGTGAGAAGTGTTAACTGCCCAAACTGAAAAGTCAAGAGCAGAGTATAATGGTCATGGAAGACAGTCACTACCAGAATTAGGGAGAATCCTGTTTGTAGGAAATATGGCTGAAGTGAGGAGAAGGGATGAATGCTTTCTTCAAATAGGTACAGTTATTAAATAAACATATAAATAATGTAGAGTATATAATATATAAAAATGAAGAATATAGATTACATGTTAATTAAATTATAAATTGTATTTGGCTTTATGTACCTTATATAAGATTATAATTAACTGCAGAATTTCATAATAATGATATAAATAAAATGCATAAGTTATTGTATGAATCATTGTTATTTTTTCTCAAGGATTTAGTCATACCAATGACTCTCATAGGAACAAGTCCTTAATCCCTTCTAATCTATGTAGGCTTTGTTTTTTTATGTTCTAATGCTTACTACAATGTGTAGCATATGAAAACTTCTCAATAAATATTCAGTGAATACAGAACTTACATGTAATGTTATAGCTCCAAGGACTACTGTGGCATCTTTTAAGTAATTTCCTCTGATGAAGCTTTCCTTTTCCCCCCTGTAATTCCAGAGAATCTGAGCACATACAGGAAATATAATCTGGTAGTGATTTCCCATTTTTAGGAAGATAAAAGAAGGGAAATAACGTCTTTGCAGTGACTACTATATGCTCCCTGAGCATTTTATTTAACTTTTATAACCATAGTATGAATTCTGTAGATCATTACAATAATTTTGTATTCTGTTTGTATGGTGCCACACAAATGATAAAAAGTCATTGAATAAATAAAATATCCTATTTCCATTGAAATGTAGTGGACATAAATCATCAGAAAATGTAGACAACTTTTCAGAGTATCACTAAGTCATTTAAAATGTACTTCTTGTGAAATCTAGAGCCTGGGGATGTCCTTTATACTCTCTTGTGGCACTTGGAATTTGCCTAGGAGCTCTGTGTGATAGCTCAGTATTGTGGGTGGTATTTTCTAAATTAGCCTTGTCTTATTTGACTTTAAAGAAATGTCATTATGTCTGATCCTTGAACAATCTTACAGAATAACAAAAATGTTTGTTCCACATGTGGTTAACAGGTTGAATCTTTTCCTAGTCTGTGCTACAGCCCTGAGTGTCACAATATTGACTTTGAATGCTCAGTTCTTCCATAAAGAAGCTTTCAGGAAATCGTAAATGGAGGTACAAGCAACAATAGCTGTTACGTTTAATATTCTTAAAACCTACATGAATCTGACTACATGTTTTTTTATCATGTGGTATGTTAGGGAATAATGATCAACTCGACCTTAAGTTATGATTGACTTTGAAGCTTACCAAACAACTTGGCTCAGCCATGATGACCTAATCAAAGTACATTCCATTTTCAGTTAGATATGTCAAGTTATTTTTTTATATACACATTCAAACATGTACACACACACCAACAAAACAGAAACCATACCTAACCAACAGTTGCTATCCAAAATGCAGCTTTTGAAAGGTTTGGCATACTCTGTACCAAGAATCTGTGCTACATTTGGTAACCAGACTAATAATAAATGTCACATGAATCCCTAAAAATAGAGCAGTGCAAGCTTTGATATGGTTTGTCTAGGAAAAACAATATAAAATTCATATTTTCAAGGATGTTCTCTATTTTGTCCACTTGTTTTAATATTCCAGGATAATGCTAAATGATAGAAATAAATAGCAGTGGCTGAGTTCTGAATAGTATTTCAAATCCAATGAGAAGCTGCTTATTTCACATTGTTCTGTCTAGCCTCCCTCCAACTGTACTTTAGGAGTTGTGCTTATTTCTCATCCAGTACTCAGAGAATCGAACAGGAAACATTTGGGGAGTCTGCTTTAAAGTATGGATGGGTCAGGACCAGAACAGAGAAGTGAGAGTTGTCTGCTTTCAGAGAGAAGGAGGATTGGCTAAATTTCTGGTCTCACTGAAATTTGACAGATATCATTAATTACTTTAGATATTTCAATAATTTTCATCAAATACACTATGAAAATGTGTTTAAAGAACTCTGAAGTAAGCAGATGGGAAAATCTTATTTTTTTAACATTTTAATTCATATTATATGTTTTAGTAGAGGCACTGTTTAAACCAGACTGCGCTATTTCAATTTTCACCTCCCAGACAGGATGCTAGGACTGCATTCTCTTTTCTTCTTAGTGCCCTTTGTAGTCCTTCCTGCGAAGCCCCTGAAGACAGTATGTCCAAAGGATGGACCCATAGGATTGTATTAATAGGGCTACAGACTCCTAAAGTATCTTCTGTTCTTATACACTTTTAAAATACAGTGATGATCAATGAATGTTTGTTTTAACTGGAAAATAATCATCTTTGTTTTCTTTTTTTTCACTTTTTTTTTTTTAAAGATTTATTTGGGGAAGGATTGATGTTTTAGCTCCTTCCCAGAGATTGTCATTTTTATTTATTTTTATTTTTTAAAGAGAGAGAGAGAGAGAGAGAGAGAGAGAGAGAGAGAGAGAGAGAGAGAAGGAGGGAGAATTTTTTAATATTTATTTATTTTTTAGTTATTGGCGGACACAACATCTTTGTTTGTATGTGGTGCTGAGGATCGAACCCGGGCCGCACGCATGCCAGGCGAGCGCGCTACCGCTTGAGCCACATCCCCAGCCCCCATTTTTTTCACTTTTAGGAAATTATAAATATTGAGTCTAAATAATTGAGGCTCTCTTTATAACCTATAGTTCTCTCATTTGTAAGGTGGGATAATATATGACTTAAGATAAGAAAATACATTATTAGTAAAACTTTAGTTTAGTCAAAAGCATTGTTTTAAGTAAGATAACATATTAAACTTCAGTCATATGAGTATCAATTTTTGAAATTTTGCCAGACCAATGATTTATTATGTTTTTAATTCCATTTAAAAGTAAATACAATATATATATAAAGGAAATTGTTACTTTATACACTAAATAGATGTTCAGTATCACTTTCTATAAATGGACACTAATTTAAGAACAAACACAACAGAAATAAAATTTTATTAAATACTTTGTAAATTAATAAAAATAAGATTTAAAATATAATTAGTGAAAATCTAATTAATTTATAAAATGCATAACCAAAAATATTCCTGACAATCAAATGAAACTCTTAAATATGAGTTGGTCATGAACAGCATTGGAGTCAGCATTGCTTTCTTTTAAGATGTAGATGAAGATCTTCATTGTAAGATATTTCAGGGTTTTTCCTTGATATAATTCAGTGTAGGCACATCAAGTGTTAGGTGTATGCAATAGAAATAAACATTACAGTATACTCAGAATGTCACTTAAAATTTTAATAGAGGTGGGCAGCCTCACTATAAGTGGGGATGTAGTGCAAACCAACATCAACTTCCTGACACTCATTCAGCCCAGACTTAGCTTCTGTGAAATCTTCAGTTCAGGAAATGGATTCTAAGAAATAAGAAATAAAAATAACTCCAAACCTATTTTTTAATCCCTTCTTTCTGTGCTGTGTAGTAAGTCAGGGTTGTGACTAGCCTGGTGAAGGGAGAGGGCAGCAGAGACGGAAGGGCCTGGAGTGTTAATCTCCTCCACATTACTACATTTGCCATTTCTGGTGTTCAAAGAATGCTGTGATCATCATGGCCTCAACTCCAGTTACATGGGACATTCATATCAGCTCTTATCATCCCTTTTCCACAAATGTAGAGGCCATCAGTATGAGCAGCAAAAACCCAACAGAACCATAAACTCACTCCGTGGCCTCAAAGTGAGGTTTGAAAAGATATTAGTCTTTGTACCTTAAAAATCATCTCCTGTGTCACATGATGGCCCTCCAACAGTGACAACAGAGAAACATTGAACTAATGAACATATATATTAATATTTACTTATTTTTCCTGACATGCTGTGTTAGAAACATCTGAGAAATAAAAACAAAACATCTTTTGTTGCTACATTTCCTATAAAATGGTTTAAAAATATAATAGTCAACTGCTGCATTTTTACTTTTGAACTGAGAATACTACATAATCATTATCATAAGTGGCAAAGAGTTAGTGTATGCAAAAAAGGGGTTAGTGAATTAGAGCCTTTAGTCAAACAAGACTGTTGCTTGTTTTGGCAAATAATCTTATTGGAATGCCAAAATAATCTTCAGTCACACCCAATTTATAGCTGTTTCCTTACTACAATGCAAAAGTTGCATAGTTTTGATATGGACTGAATGGATGGTTTGCAAAGCTTAAATTATTTACTACTTTTTTTTTAATAGAAAAATGTTTATAAGTGTAGTCTAAAGTAATCTGTGGAAATTTCCATGTATCATTATGTATCAGTTTTAATCTAGAAATGTTTGTTGTTAATGGCTTAATATATTGTCTTTTTATTTCACACATAACCTTAAGTGCGTCTTTACCTTACAGTTTAACTTTCATTCACACCATACAACCATGTTTTAAATAAACTAGATAGATTAATTATGCAACTGATTAATGTTTTACTTCAATAATATGTGTGTATTTTAGGAAAATTTCCTATGATAATCAGAAACACAAGCTTCTCTTTCTTTCCTGAATTGCTTTGTGCATATTGAAAATATTACTCATTTAGCAATATAAAAACTGTTCTGCATTGTTATCAAATTTTCCTACATGAGGAGTTTGGAAATGGTATCTTCACTCATTGATGAGAGTAAACCCCCTCAGGGGATCAATTTTTTAAAAAAATTCCAATATTTTTGACGTAATTCAATCGAGACTACAACATTACAGAAATCTTGCTTTTCTTTTGGTAAAAAAAAAATTTCAAGTGTAATATTGAACAAGATACAAAAAATTTAGAATAGCAGGTGCTTTCCTAAGAAACTAATTCAACTTTTCCAGAAAGTTGAATTAAAATGAAATGAATACCATGTCCAGGACTGACAGAGGAAGAATGCTGATAGTGCTTGTTTTGCTGAACGAAAAAACATAGTTATTAATCTAATAGGAAATAAGGGAGACTTCTCAATGTTTGCTAAATTCAGAATGTTCTAGATATATCCAATTATTAAAAGGATTCCACATATCTAAATTTTTGAACACTCTTTAAGACATATTTGGTGTTCCAGAGATAAAAATATTAACTAAGTACATAAATTGGCAAATACCGAGGAAGAGACCATCTGAGAAAAGTTCTAATTTTTTCAATAATTATTTAAAAATGGACAAAATTCTGATTTAAATTCACTGTTAGTTTAAAACCTTCTGCCAAACATTTACTGTATTTTTCAAAAAAATTGAGAAAAATTAAAGGTGAGGACAAGAACAAAAGATGGAACAAATCACAAATTTATTGATGGTTTGAAAAAAGCAAAGTTCAGCATTGTCACATAGTTGTATACCTGGGTAATGGTTGGAACTGATATGGAGCTGCACCTTCTAGATGTGTTCCTATTGCTGTTGGGCTTAGGGGTCTTTGCACTAATGGAGGAATGATCTCAGCACATAAGCTATCCCCCAAACCATGAATGCACGTGCCAACTGGACCTTGTTCAGCCCTAGACACAAGCACAGTGTTAAAATCCATGTTTGATATTATGATCATGTCATAATGTGCTACTAAAATCTATAAAGTCGAGAAACCCTGGGAATTTTCATTTTTTGAACCTTCTAATTTTTTGCCATGTGTGCAAAGCTGATATACTAAACCCTTACTCTGAAAAGAGACATCTAACTGGAAGTATCTGAAGCAGAATCTACAAGATATGGAGATAGAATGGTTTTGATAGTGTAGAGATTGGGAGGACTTTAGAAATAGCTATACTCTAAAATGTGGCAACATTCACAGAAGTAGGTATATAGGAAAGGTATAGTTTGGTGGTAGTGGTAGTAGGAGAAGGGTATGAGGATAAAAATAATGAGCCCAAAATTGACATATTATTTTCTAAATAAGTGTGTAGTATCCCAGTGAAGATATCCAGAAATCAGTTTGTCTTCAAAGAAAGTAACTCAAAGGAATTCTTATTTATACTGATTCGTGAAGAACCATAAGGATCCGGAGATTCTAAAAGACAGGAAATGTGTTCCAGACAGAGTAAAAATGACTTAAAGTTGTTGAGGTGCATTTGAAATACTGACAGCAAGATCACCAGGAGGAGTTGGGGGTATGTAGGATAAATCAGAGCCATTCTGTAAGTATGGCCTTAACCTAAGAAGGGCCTTAGCCTAAGTAACTCCATTTTAAAATAAAACTGCATTCCCCTCCAAGCACGCCTATGGAACTCTCCAATATTGTCATCCGGCATAGCCTGATAAAATAAGTCACTTCCCACAAACCTGATAAAACTCAGAGTGAATCCACTGTCATTTGCTTTTGCCCTGATAAAGGAAGAGGTGAGAGATTAGGGCGGAAACCACCAGACCAGATGTCCTGACCCCAGAATAAAAGACATCATTGAGAAACCCAGTAACAGCTGATAGGGATTGAAAGGGCCAGCAGAAGCCCCAGAATTTAGCATAAATGATGGAGCAAATGAACTGACATTCAGACAGCCAATACTGATGCACACATGCCTGAAAGCCTGATGAGGACCTGGACTAACATCCCAACTCTTCTCATCATTTGCCTGATCCTCTGCATCATCCTCATGGCTCTCAAACTCTACAGCCACATCCTGACCCAGGTGAGAACAATGACTTCTCCTTAGAACCCTCTCCTCAGTCAGCCTTCAGCCCCACCCCAGGAGAAGCCTCTATGCATTCCTGATCTGATCACTGTGGTCTGACTGAGTGTGCATCTGCTGGACTAAACTACTAGGACTTGAGACTTTAGATTTGGCAGTTGAGCTTAGCATGCAGAGGGAATGTCTGTAATGAGTCTATCATAAATAAGTGTGTTTGTAATGCTTAGAATTAACTTAGAAGTTTTTGCTTTGAATTGATTATGTCTATTGCACTGCCCAGCATTAAAGATAGTCATTTCTTGATTAAGTACCTATAGATTGGAATCGTATTGAATGATGTGAGTGGATAAAGCACTGAAAAGAGAAGTGTGTGGACTTTCTTTATTTCTCCCCCTGGACAGCATAAGTCACACCCTTGCCCGTTGCGACACAGCCTTATATGATATTCTCAAATTCAAGTAAGGGGCTATGGAGATGTGTACTCACTTTGCTCCAAAATCAAGGGAAAATTATAAGATAGAAAAAATACTGATATGATGAACATGGTACATGGATTCCAAGTATTTGGAGATAAAACAGGGAGGTAAAGTTAATTATAGTGGTTGAAGAAAAACATGGAGGTAGCATGATAGAGGGTACTGATAGAACTGACGAGATGGATTCAGATTTGGAGCAGTGGATTTTAATAATTCTTAACTATAATTCAAAATTTATAGAATAAGTGTCTCTGAGTCTGAAACAAAATTTATAAAATGATTCTTAATTTTATGACTGGTAAAGTACATTGGAAATTTGGAATAATTTAATTATTTCTTTCTGTTCCATCTTATTATTTTCTATTCTATAATGATCCATTAAATTGATTCACAACACACTAGAACATTGCAATAGTACACTGGTTTATCAGCAGAACCTACAGAAATTGATTTTAAACAGGATAGAAGTAATACAAATAGAATCATCAGGAAGACTCCAGGTTCTTAGCTTTGAAGTCAAATTTAAGAGAATATTGAATAGTCACCAGAAACCAAACATTGAAGTGGGTATGTGTAGCAAGGTTTATAATGAACCCATGAATTAATGTGATTTGCCTGTTAAAAAGTATAAATATACGATGAACATGTGTATGCTAGTATTTGCATGAGTATGGGATTTTGCTTCTCTTGTCTAAATACCTAGGAATATGATGGCTTGATCACACAGTAATTGTATGTTCAATTTTTTTTAAGAAACTGTCAAATAGTTGTCCACGGTGACTTATACCATTCTTCGTTCTCACCAGTGAGGTCTGAGGCTCAAGTTTCTTCCCATCCTTACAAACACTTGCTATCAGGTCTTCCTAATTTTATCCATTCTAATAGGTGTGTAATGTTTGCAATTTTCATTTCTTTAATGCCTCATAACATTGAGCATTTTTAAGTACTTATTTGCCATTGGAATGATCTTTGGTCAAGAATCTTTTCAAATCTTTACCCATTTAAAAAATTTATAATAGGATATTTTGAGGTTTGGGTTTTTAGGATTGTTTATTCTGGATGCAAGTCTTTTATTCAATATAGGATTTGTAAAATTTCTCCAGTCTGTGATTTACTTTTCATTCTCTTAACAGTAACTTTTGAACAGCAGATTTTTTTTTCTTAAAATTATGAACATGTGTGAATTGTACCAAATAATGGGACTCACTGTGGTATTTCCATACACAATTAGCTTGTTCCTTCATCATGTTCTTGCATCATGTCCCTCCCTCCACCTTCCACTCCCGTTCTCTCCCTTGCAGCATCTTTCTCAGTGCCAGTAATGTTGATGTCATCCTCAGGGAGCAGGGGTGGTGCACAAGCTATGTGCCTTTGGATATGTTTGCATGAAGTACCTCCTCTATTATTTTGAAGAACTCCATGACATAGGAGTTTTATTCACCAGTGAAAATAGCAAACTTTTAGATCGTGAGGCATGGTTTCTTCCTTTGAAGGGCATGTGTCAATGGTGTGCAATCATGTTCTGGTGGTGGCAGTGAAGATGAACAGACTATTCATTTCAGATGTTTCTGGTTTTAGTGGGACACAAAAATTCCTAAGTCATGGTGAAAACAGCACAGTGGTTCACTAGAGGCAAATGAGTCATATATTTGAAGTATATAGCAGCATACATAGTTCCTTATACAGAATATTGAATGAATATTAATCTTTTTCTCAAAGAAAAAGTCTGAGGTAAAGTCAACTATATTAATGTGCATCTATTTTGGAAGATGGTGTTTAAAATAAATGTTTAAATAGACAAAAATATCATCAATTTTCTTGAAGTGATTTATTTAAAAATCTTTAATTCTTTTTCATTGGAATAACTAGCAGAGAGTAACTCTGCTTAATTATGGTTTGTACTCTCATGAGGATAATAAATAAAACTTCCCAGCTGGCTCTTGAGAAAGGCCTATCCAAACCAGGCACTAAATAAGATAATTTCTTTTTTTATTCAGAGATTGATCTATTAATTTGTTAAAATACTAATCTCATTGCAAGAAGAAATCAAAACATCTTACACCAGTACAATCAATAAAATAAAATGAAACAGAGGATAGTTATGCAAGGGAAATATTGGCAGGAATCAACGTGCCCAGTGGTGCACTTGGTGTGTGCTATGGTTTTAATGGTTGTACCCCCGCACCCCAAAGGAAGACTTATATGCTGGTAGTTCTCACCTCCAAGGTGATGATATTAGGAGATGGGACTTTTGGGGGATGATTGGGTCATGAGGGTGGTCACGATTCAGATTTGTGACCTTATAAAAAAGAACCTGGAAATTTTCTTTGTACCTTTCACTGTGTGACAACAAGGGGAGAAGGGGCCATCTGTAAACAGGAAGCAGGTTCTCTGCTGACATTGAATCTGCTGGCACCTTGATCTTGGACTTCTAGCCTCTGGAACTCTGAGAAATACATCACTGCTGTTTTGAAGCCACACAGTGTGGTGCTCTGTTACGGTGGCTAGAATGGCTAAGACAACATGCTACTCCTTGAATCCTATACACTTTGTAGATTTATGCCATACATCTGATACTAAGCTACCTATTAAACCATCTGATGTGGGGAGCATGATTAGGTAGGTGATTCATAGCATCCATAAAATTAAGTAACACAAATGCTGTTCAGGAGAAATACATTATTCCTGGTAGAAACAAGAAATAAATTCCTAACCATATGCCCTGAAGAATGATAAGAACTGGATTTATGTGTACGATGAATTGCTTCAACTCTGCTTCATAAAAGCAGGTTCACAGGTCCTTTCATCAACAGGTGACAGTTCCTGTGATGAATGGGTAGGTAAGAGACTCTGCCTAACCTGCTGGCATTATTGGAAACACGCCCTGTATGGAACATAGAACTAACCCATCTTTCCTACTTGCTTTATTTCGAGCCCAGACAAGTCGTTTTAAGCAACTTTCCATCAGAATTATGGACATTAGATACCACTACCAAAGACAGGTACCTGTTTTTTTTTTTTTTTTTCCTTCATCAGAAGAAACAATCCCTACAGAGAACTGAAGATAGAGCAATATCTTCAAAATACATATTTTCAGACATGTTCATAAGTGTTAGATTTACAGTAATTCTGTAGCAAATTGCAATTAAAACTGCTATGTGTTAAGTAAAATAAATTTACTTGCTGCTGAATCTTTCAGAATGTTTGAAATATTTACACACAAGATTAATTTGAGAGAGGCATATGTGGAATTTAGAGTTTTCCAAACTTGTGTTACAAAAGAAATCCTCCTCTTTGCAGAGGATCTCATGAGCTATTTCAAGAAATACTCTTGAGATCTCCCACATTCTTTTATTCTGCACTCTGAATTTGGATTTATTCCAACATTGACTCAAAATCAATCCTATAAAGAGAGAGTTACATGCATTCTGACACTGATATGTATGCAACACTTCCAGCCCCTCTTTGGCACTGACTACTGTTAAAATAACAATGAGATGTATTAGCTTGATGGGATTTTAAAGAAATAACTTCTGAAATACTATTTGTTTTTTATGTTCTGACCTCAAGTATATGCCATAAATTTCTTTAAAGATCATGTTCTACCTGATCTTTTCCTTCTAAGTCAGGGAAAGGACTTTGGCCAAAAGTAATAAAATCTGATCTAAGAAAATAGAGAAAGTGATTTAAGTTTCATATGCTGCTATTTTCTAATGAAAAGTATTAATACAAAGAGTTCAGAGACACTTAGAGACATATTCACAACTAGATTCCTAAACAAATGCCCTCAATTGTACAGGAGTACAATGGGAAGAGAAATAATTAACTTTGTACTAGGACAACTATATGTAAGTAATGCAGCTGATTAGATCAGGAAAAAAAATGAAAGAAAAGAGAAAACAAAAACCAAAAAGTGGACATAACAAGTCCTGGAAAGCACACAGAGAAAGTGGAACTGGCATACTGGTGTGAGTGCTAAGTGCATGTATACACTGAAAAGCAGTTTGAATATTTTTCAATAATTAAACATGTTTAGGATATACATATAAAATATGAATCGGATATTTCCCTCAATTATTGTACAATAAGATTAAAATGTGGAAATTTTATTTTATGATATTTGTATTTGAATTGAAAGAAATTTGTCATGAAAATAAACAAATACAATCATCCTGATTTTCATATTAAAAATGAATCTTGTTTATATATATGAATATACTTAAAGTGACTGTAGATGAAAGTCATCCTTATATTTGGTTTGTGACTCATTTTGTTAGTACTTTCTCCTCCTATTTATAGATTTTAACCTTTTGACTCCAGACTTATATTTTTACTTGTTGAAACCATCTCTACTTAGATGTTTATGAGCATCTCATACCATATTTTGAGCCAAAATACCCAATTGATCCATTAGAGTAACTAAGAATTCCATTCTTTCATATGCTTAAACCAAACTCTTTAAATGGTCTGTTTCCCCTCTTTGTTTTATTCCATTCATCTAATCTGGTAGCAAACTTTGTCAGCTTTAGCAATAATATATATCCAGAATCTTTCTACTTTTACACCATCTACTGCAACCATCCCAGTGAAAGTCATCATGGTTCTCTGTTTGGATTCCATTAATCACCCCTGTCCAACACCCTGCCTTCAGTTTCCCCTTCTGAAGTCTGTTTTTCACACAGATACCAGACTGACCATTCCAATGCCTAAGTTGACCACAGGGATTCTTCTTCTTCCAAACCCTTCATTTTTTTTTTCTTTTTTTAAAATTTTTCTTTAAATTAGTTATATATGACAGTAGAATGCATTTATACACTTTGATATATCATACATAAATGGAGTATAATTGCTCATTTTTCTGATTGTACATGTTATAGAATCACATCAGTCATGCAGTCATATATGCACATAAGGTAATAATGTCTGTTTCATTCTATGATCCTTCCTATCTCCACATCCTCTCCCATTCCTTCACTTCCCTCTACCTTATCTAAAGTAATTCTGTTCTTCCTCAATTCCTCCAATGCTTTTCAGTCTTAATTAGTTGGTTATTAGTAACTGTTATGTGAACAAAACTCAAATAGTTACATAACATACATTACAGATTTAATATTTTCTTACCTAATGTCTTGATTGATGTTCCCTAAGTGAGGAGAGACCTGGATATTTCAAACATCCCAAACCTTTTAATCTGAGGCTTTGTAACTTCATCATGAGGCTTCCAGATCTAAGATGCTGAAACTCAAATTTTTTGTACGATGTAAATTGATCTAGGTAAAATAATGTGCCTGAAATTAAGAACTTAAACATAAGATGCCTATTAAAATATGGATAAAGCAGAAATCTGACTGTTATAGTTATGATGACTTACTTTTGCTTAAATGTCTTCATTTTCTATATGTCTCCAGTTAACATATGACGACAGCAGCATAGGGCAGTGATGGTCTCCTTTCTGAGACCCTCAAGATCCACCCCATACATTTTTTTTTCTTAAAGCCTGAGCAGAGAAACGCCCACTTTTCTACCCCAGGTTTTCAAGGGCAGTTTTCTTTCTCTGCTGCGGAGGATCAACCCTACACCCACTTGTGGTCGGGATGACAAATCAGACTCACCCTCTCTAAATCGGGGTCACTTTGGTCTTCAGGACCAATGAAAGCACAGAAGAGAGTCAGTTAGGGTGGGGAAATTCACAGGGAGTTTATAAGAATTAGAAAGAAAGCCCATGGACTTTGCCTTCCTTTGTCTCCATTTCCAAATTGTTCAAAAGCAGAAGTCAAATATTTTTCCTGAATGCCTCCCACCCACACAATATGTTGTGGATATTTGTCAGCCTAATAAGTAGAAACTACAAAAAGAAAAAAAAAAGATACTTTAAATGGTTTTTGTTTTTTTATTATTTTTAATGTCTGAAGTAGAGGCCAAGGAGAACAAAAACAAAAACAGGAAAGGTGTCCTCTACCACAGCAACCCCAACTCACTGAAAAGGCCTGCAGAGAAAGCTGGGCATGCTTATAGTCTAGCTCCCTCTAACACCCTCACAGGCTCACCTGAGAAGATGAACCTAAACTCCAGAGTGTCACATCTATCTTAAAGAGACCTAAAGAGTATTCATTGACCTGTATTCATTCACAGAAAAAAAAAAAAAAAAAGAAAGAAAAAAAAATGGGGAGTGAGGTAGGGAAAGGAACTTGGCAAAGGTAGCTGAAGGATATATTTCTAAGTATTAATCCAAGAAAATGAATAAAAATAACTATTTTATACAATAGAAGAAGTTAAGCAGGAAACAAATTTAGGGAAAATGAGGATATATGAGAAGAAATAGCCAGAAAACAGGAACTGAGAGAGTGTCTTGGAAATTTTTTTTTTAATAACGTAATTTGCAGACTTTAAAGTGAAATCAAAAGGTAGACCTGAAGAAATCAGCGAGTAGTAGAATACAGAAAGAAAATGAAAATGGACAGAGACCATACAACAGGTATGGATGAAAGATGGGATCTGACAAAGATAGCAGGTCCACATTAAATTGTAGAACATTTCTGTAAAGGAAAGAGAGATTTGAATTTGAGCTTTAAGTGAGTTTATCTCTCCAACATATTCTAGCAAAACCAAAAGCCCAAAAGCCAAAAACAAACAACAACAACAACAACAAAAAACCACATTGCTGTATGTATAAATGTGGCTATATAATCAATGTGATCCTACAATCTGTAAAACGTGGAAAAATAATAATTCATACCCTATTTGAATCAAATGTATGATATGTCAAGATCATTGTATTGTCTTGAGCAACTAATAAAAAAAGAAAAAAAGAATTACTTAATTTCAAAGGCACAAAAGTATTCTATAAGCACTCAGGATGCATAAATTGGTAACTTGAGAAAAACAAGAAGTCAAATTGAACCCAGAATTAATATTTATATGACATATTAGGCACCAAAAGAAAATATAGATATCTAACCATGGGGATTATTCCACACCACTTATTTCTCACATAGTGTGATGAAGTCTTTTTATAAATACTAAAGAGTGATGTCTTTTTCTAGTTATTGATTTATAGCCTCTCATCTCCAAATTCACACTTGGTTGCTGGATTCATGAAATGGAAGTGGATCTTTTAAATATTTTTCTTTGCTAGTTGGCATGATGTCAACCTTTGTCAGGAGCAGGCTGTGGACAATCATTTTCAACAGAAGAGCTTTTAATCTCTAGTTGCTCTCTGCCTACTTGTAGAGTCTTGCAGCATGGATGGGTACTTCAATGAAGTTCTTGTAAAGTAGTGTATTAAACAACTTGCCTGGCTCCTCAGGAAATGTTGCAGGGAAAAGCCTCAGGTCAGACACCCCTGGCAAATAACTATTTCTGTTCTTTTTCAGTCCAAAGTACTGAAAGTTAAAGCAACTTCCTCAGTCCAGCCCTGAGGGTTTAGTTGCTTCTTATATTTTCTATTCTCATATAATTTCTATGAAAAAAAATCCACAGATTTCTTTGCCCTAATTTTTATTGGCCATTCCTTCATTACCCCAATTCTCTGTTACAGTTGATCCTTCTTTATATTAAACTTTCTCTGTTGAAATATGCTTTTGGGGGGCATGGGGAATACCAGAGATTGAACTCAGGAACTCTCAACCACTGAGCCATATTCCCCAGCCTTATTTTGTATTTTATTTAGAGACAGGGTCTCACTGAATTGCTTAGTGCCTTGCTGTTGCTGAGGCTGGCTTTGAACTCTTGATCCTTGTGTCTCAGCCTCTTGAGCTGCTGGGATTATAGGCATGTGCCAGTGAGCCGGGCCACTATGTACTTTTTCTCTTCAAGTTAACCAGTATTGCCAGAGATTCTTAATCATTTTTAAATGTCATTTAAATACAAAAATCTTCTCCTATTTTTTCTTGTGTTTGTGTGTGTGCATAATATATGTGTGCATCAATTTGTTTGCAAATGAGAATATTGTAAATAAACAGGTTCTTCATATCTTGCATTCTCAGGGGATGTCTGTCATTTATATCAGGTTCTTCCTTGGTATTCCACTTCAGTCAGATAAAAGAAAGAACATTCAATAAGTTCCCAGTGATTAGAAACTCTGGGAAGAGGTAACAGAGATATTTGCATAGAAATGCATCTGGAAGATACCTTGGAGTTCCTTTTCTCTGTTCTAAGTATAGGTTCTTTGCTCTCTCTTGTATCTTTGAGTGCTCATATTTTAAGATAATTAAACTTAAACCAGAGATTTCATATCCAGTCAGGTGTCTTTCACATATCTTGGTATGACAGAGTTATATTAAATATGCAATTATACATGTAACCTTCTGAGAGAAGAAAACAATTTTTGATATGCATTAACATGAAGAAAAATATCTTGAAAATGGAGAAGCTAAAAAATAGAAAGATTGGTAGTGAACCTTGACATCATTTACATGGAGAATTAAGTTTAAATGATTGTAGCATGTATTTGTGTCCATTTGTTCAAAGCAAATTTATTGTCTATGATGTCAATTCTTCCCAAATTAGTTCATAAATTTAAGTCATTTCCAGTTAAACTGCTGAAGGGATTCTTTGCTAATAGTTTAAATAGATTCCTTCTAGCAAATGTGCCACGATAGCTTATAATTTTTGAAAAATGAAATTCATGAATAAGAAATTTTCCTGCAAAGTTATCAGATTATGATGATGGGACAGTAATTAAGATACCATGGTACTAGCACGAGTATAGATAAATATGTCAGTGGAACTGAGTGGAGAACCTGGAAATAGCCCAGGTATTTGGAAGTATAATGTGAAAATGTCCATGGTGATCCACCAGGATAAGGGAGAAAAGGGAATAACCACTGCACACCACATACAAAACCAAATTCCAGACAATTGAAGGAACAGCAACCAAATCCTGCAAACATTCTGAAAGAAAACATGAAGCTATATGATAAGAAATAGCCATAAAAGAGGTACTGAGATAGTGTCTTGGAAAGAATTATTTTTAAGTAACATAATTGCAAAATTTGAAGCTCTGGGCCTTCTAGGCAACCCCTGTGGTTCCAATGTTCCCCAATTCTTCCCAAACCCTGTGCTACAATAATATGATCTCTTCCTTTGTATCCCTTGGGCTTAATGATGTTGGTTGCTTTCTATTGATATTAATCCTTAGATTACCTCTTTATTGCTGCTTGGCTTTTTACTTCTTCTGTCATCTCCATAAAAAAAATTCTTCATATTAAATTTTGTAAACATAATACATTCGAATGATTTTTGAGCTAGTTGACATACACACATATGCACAAACACACACACCTCTTTCAGCCTTTAGCTTAAAAAAGATTTTTAAAACACGCTACATAACCATATACTGAATGGAAGAATGAATGTTCCTCATAAATTGTTAACTCAAAGAAGGAGAGTTGATATGCTAATATAGCCCATTACAAAAATAAAACCACATGTGTGTCTAAATACATTTATATGATTACCATAACAACTATCCTCGTAGGGAAAAAAATGATGTGAAAAAATATCTCCTAAGAAGAAAGGTTATCCCTGTTAAACTGAAGGAAGAGATGTGTGTGTGACTTGAGGGAAGGGGTGCTCTAAATTTTACTCTATTTACAACTGTGTTGTTTGGATTTTTCTTTCTCCTGTCATATCCCACATTTGTAATTTCAAAAAAAATTAATAACAGGTAATAAAACATGTACATTTTTATTTGTAACAGAAAGTGTCTGAAAGCAAAGACAATTCTGCTGTAATGCTTGCTTTGAAATGAAAATCTGTTGCAACATGATTAGAAAATTTGAGCATGCATCTTTGCTGATTTGTAGTTCTGTCAGAGAAAAACATCAGGTGCTTTTTAAAAACTACATCCTTTTTGAACTGAAAACCTGAATGGTGTTATTATGCACAAAGTGTGAGCTCGTGCACACACATGTGCACACTTCTCTTACACTCCTTCCATTGTTCGAAGTTCACATATGTTATCATGGACTATGACATCCACATATATGTACATGATATTATAATTTTCTGTCTGACTGCAGATAATTCTTCTTCTAACACTTCATCATAACTATAATCCGCAATACTTCCACAGTCTATTTCCACAAATTTAAGGCCTATTTCAATGCAAACCCTGTATTTAGTTTAGTACTTATAGATGTCTTAATCAGGCAATGTGTAAAAATGTGCTTCCATTTTTATTAGGCTCTAATTTTTTTTTCTTGTGGGTAATTATGAAGTTTTTGGTTGTTGTGCCCTAATCTTATTTTTCTCAGAAATCCTGTGATTTGTATTGGATACTTTTTTGTTTATAGTATGGTGATTTTTAGGTGCCCATATGTGATATTATAACAGAACTGACTAAAATGCACTAAAATGTTAATAGTGTCTCTGAATGGTAACTTGTTTGTTGCTTATCTATAGTTTCTATTTTTTAAACATGTTTATGTATCAATAACTTCATTAAGTAACAGTTTCAACGATGAGATAATAATTAAAGATGATCACAACTCTTTGAGGTAAAAGGCTGAGGCTATTCTGTCATGCACCGCATATTCACTGGAGATGCAGAAAATTAATTACCCTCTAGTCTACCTAAAAGGTACAATCACTTAAGCTCTTTCTAGAAGAAAGAGGCAAGGTCTCACAGCAACAGCTGGCAGCTTCTTCTGTAAATGCTTAGGAGAATAGAGAAGCCATGATGCTTATGACGTAAACCAAATGCTCTTGAATTGGATTGCAAACATTTGAAAGTTAACTGGATTGAGATCCAGAAATACATAACAAGCCCAAATTCAGTGCTTACTGACTTTGGAGCTTTCATTAGGTAGAATACCCAGATCCTTCATGAAATAGGGTCTTTGAAGAGGCTACCAACTTAAACACATTGTGAATTTCAAAACTAGGAGAGATAAAATACTCTTTCTGATAAGCTCTGACTTTTGAACTTCCATCCACTTTTCCAGAGTGAACTTTCATCCTTTATCACCTCTCCTTACCTGCTTTTTCTTTCCAAGGCACACTCTTATTTTCATTTTATTTTAAAATCTTTCCTATTTTTTGATGCTCAGTTACTCTGGCTACAGTCAAACTGCACTGTGAGTCTTTGATTTGGGGGACAAGTCCTCCCTTTCCTCCCCCACACGCCCGCCCTTTTTGGGATGGTGTCCAGTGAACTCTGAACTTGTTCTTGATTCTTGTTTTTCCTGTCTGCACAGAATCTGCTGCTGGCTGGGCTCTCTCTGGAGCTTTGTCTCTAGCTGTTCCTGACAGAGGCTTGTGCTGTGCTGCACATCTCGTCCTCTTTGTTCACCCTCTGGCTTCAACCACTGAATCTCAAATACTCTCCAGCTGGGAATCAGAGGAGGGCAGGAATGAAGAACCCAGAAGCCCAACAGGATGTTTCCGTTTCCCAGGGTGTTCGCATGATGTTTTACATGATGAAGCCCAATGAAACTTCATTCCAAACTCCAGAAGAGGTGCCTGATTATGTAAAAAAGGTGAGACTATACTGAAGGAGGCAATCTGGATCTTTTCTTAATAAGAAAGAAGTAAGGTCAACATATCCTGGGGATTTGTTCTCTTTCATTCTTCAAATTATTACATTCCAATAAAAATAATTCAATTTCTTGAAGGCATAAAGCAAAAGAAGAATTTCTACTTGAATTAAAATCTCATACAATATCCATTTTTGTCTATAAATCCCCTCCTTTATATGTTACTCTAGAATATGATAAAAAATTTAAAAGTTTTCCTAGACACCATGGCATTGTGCTTTTAGCAGTTGGAAACTCAGTGTCAAACAGTTACACCACATCAATAAACTTTGTAAAAAAATTTTATTTTAAAATGTTTAACTTGCCCACCACTTCCAAAAAAGTATTACCTCTTTAATTAGGTAGAATTGTGCAGAATGAAGGATATGCAGCAGCTTGACTCAGTCCAACTCTGACTTCCTAGATTTGAACTTGAACCAAGTTTTCTTTGAAACTCTCAAGTGCTCAGAGGCACTTTTCACTTTTGGTTCCTGGCTATGATTGGAAGTGGAAATATCCAGAATTAGAACTTGAATACTGAAGTTCCCCACCCTGACAAGTAGTTCCTACCACACTTGCTAGTTTAAGCCAGGAATAGAAAAAGATGACATCAGAGAGTATGTTCTCCAAAGTTCAGTTTAGAAAACTTCACAACTCATGATCAGCCTCTAAATGAGTGAAACCCATATTGTTTTCAAAATTCAATATTGCTTTTTCTTTTTTATGTTTAAAGAGAATTTTGTTACTCATCTTCATAAATCATTATTTATATCATAATGTCAAACAAAATCTAATATTTATTCATCAATACTACAGCCTTAATGGTATAAAATAAAACAAAATAAATATATAAATAAAAAATAATAATTGCATAAAATAAAATTAAAACTGAAGGTATGAAACTTTGGTGGTGTTTTGAACAAGATGGAAAATTACCTTATTCTCTAAGACTCTGAGAAGAAAATTGTTTTTACTCTTTCAATTTCATCATTAGAAGTAATTCTAATATATATATATATATATATGTATATATATATATATATATATATATATAATATATAAAACTAGAAACAGTTTCATTCTTAAGGAAATGCTCTTAAAGTGAGTCTCACTCAGTCATAGGTATATGATAAACTTCTGGTTACTTATTTTAAATGTATTTTCTGGAACTTGGTATGTGTCCTTCCTACTTTTATTATTTTCCTGGCACAATTATCATAGTTGTGTCTATAGTTATATTTAATTTTCAAATTTGATGTTAGAATTTGACCACAGATTTAGTGTATGCCCTAAATACACTAGATCTCTTTGCCCATCAAATGGGAAAAGATCTTCTAAAATAGGTCTATGCACATCTCCTGCTCGGTCTCCCAATTATGGAAGGACTAATAAGAAAGTATGGGAGAATTTCATTATCAAACACCATAGCCTTTCTTCTTTGTAATTTCCTTTCCAGGCTACTCCATTTTTCATTTCCTTTATGCTGCTTGAACTGGTCATCAGCTGGGTTTGCAAAGGGAAGCCATTAAGTCGCGTGGATGATGTTTTAACATCCTTATCGGCTGGTATTCTGTCTCGGCTTCCAAGGTAAGTTAGATGATTTAGCAACAATATTTTTTAAAAAATAAATAAAACATCAATAACAACAAAAAACAGACAAAACCCCTTAGCATCTCCAAGAGTGAAGAGAAATGTACCTATTATGTGGGAACTTGCTTAATTCCATGTATTTCCTCAAAGAATTCAGCTCCTGTCATTATTTACATTTTTACCATTTTTTTGCCATTGTTTTTCTTGGTATTTTTTTAAAAAATCTAGAACATAATTTATCTTGATTTCTGAGTTTCTTGGCACACCCTTAAATTTTGCACTTGCATTACTGTACTTCAAGCCCTAAGTCATATTCTAATTTTCTATTGAAAATTTTATTTTGCTCTAGCATAATTCACACAGATAGCTCCCTGAGCTGCAGCATTCCCTAGGCAAGTCATATAAGGGTCTGGACTATTACAAAGTCTCAAAGTCCTACCTCTAACCCCTTTGGCAGCCAAATATGTCTATCATCTGGATCCAATAGAAATGCTTCACTGGTTCTGAATTGCTCTGAGAATAAAATACAAATCCTAAACAACAGAGGGCTTTTTCTTTCTGTCCTTGCTTTTGGTCCCTCCATTTTCCTGCCCCTTAGTCATCTTTGTTCTTTCATGCTGTGCTATGTGGCTTGGCCAACACACCACAGGTGCTTTGTTTTGCCTGCAAAGCCATCCATGTGGCCATCTCCAATTCATTTCTTTTGTCTAAACAAAAGTCATTCTTCTTCACTCTCCTCAACAAGCCTCATCCATTTTCCAACCCTCTCTTAGGCAGCACTTCACTATTGTCCCATGAACTCTCATGATCACCCCAAATTGTTCCCATGAACTCCAGGGCAGGTACAGGATCACCCCAGGTGCAGGATCATGGCCTGTTTTCCTCCAGCCCTCCCTGCTCACTTGCATACAACTTGGGAATAAGAGGTGTACTTATCTCATACTTTCATTTCATATGCCTGGAATGGTGCTTGGTATGTGGTAAAAGTTTAGAAAATAGTATTCTTAGTGTGTCATGTTGATGATAAAATTGGACAATGAAAAGAGTAAGTAGTAGTAAATAATAAGTGACCTGCTTTATAGAAAGAGTAACTAGTGATGTATTAGGGAAACCCCAATGAATGCAGGGCATTTTCACTGTATAAGGATTAGCCAAAGAAGCAGAGGTGAAGCAGTCCTCAGAAGCCTGTACTCTGGGCTGCTGAGGAATGTTCTCATTGCAACCTCCCAGGCCTTGCTGCTTTTACTGTTTTAAGAGCTTTACTTCTGACCAGTGCTCATTGCTTTGGAATGTTTCTATGAACCACCCACTGGGAAACTAAGGTGGATTTTTAAAAAAAATGTCAGTACAATTTTAAAGTATTTGAGAAAAGGTGAAGTGACTTCATAATATAGTCTAGATAGAAGTTTGATCTTAAAACATCTCTCAAGTGTTACTCTGAGAAAAGTAGGTTAGGTATATATAGTACTAGTAATAATTTTAGTAATAATGACTCTGAAAAATCATTGGTATGGTTGAACATTGCAGCTGGAATCAGAGGAAGATAGTCCAGTTATTTGCAGCTAATTCCCAGCTTACCTTAAGGATAGATTTAAAATTATAGACAATTTCCTACATTACACATCTCCTGGGAACATAAATGAACATATATGTGTTCATTATACTCAGGGATATGTAGATTTGAATGTAGATTTATTTATTTTAAAAATTCAATTTGTGCCAGGTGTGGTGGTGACATGCCTGTGATCCTAGCAGCTTGGGAGCCTGAGGTAGGAGGATCACAAATTCAAGGTCAGCCTCAGCAATTTAGTGAGGCCCCAAGCAATGTAGCAAGATCCTGTCTCAAAATAAAAAATAAAAAGGACTTGGGATGTGGCTTAGTGGTTCAATTCTTAGTAGCCGCCCCCCCCCAAAAAAAAATCACAGTTGTTACTGTAATTTATTCTGAAAACAATTAAGTGTATAGGTTATTGGAAATCAGAAGGTTGATCAACTATACAAATCACTTGATAACTGAGAAGGTGCAACTGCAACCCAGCAGGTGCAATTATGGGTCACACACATATTTTACTGATTGGAAGTAAAAATGTTAAGAGCATAGAGAGGCAGTAAGTGAATGAATTCGCATTTCTTTTACTTTTTCAAGTTTGACTTTCACTGCAAATCAAATTAGATTATTCTCTTTTCATAACATTGTAACTAGTATAAACACACATTGTATCCTCAGTACAATATTTCTGCTTAGCAGAAAAGGTACAGAACTATAAAAAAGTAAAACAAAAATCAAGTACATACTTTTACAAAAACACACACAAAAAGGGAACACACTAATTCCATCCTCTACACCTGACAGAGAAATAGGGGGTGGGGGTGGGGGAGGGGAGGAAGAAGGAAACAGAAGGAAAGAAAGAAACCAAAACCAAAACAAACCCACCAGTCCTTCAGGGACAGAACATGAAGTTCTCTTCCTTTATCCACTACTCATAACACTCCTTAAGCTAACACAAACTGTTAACTCCAGTACCCTTTAAAGAGAAAGGTAAAAGGTTATGAACTTGAATTTGGCGAATATTTTCTATAGCTATATCTCAAGAATGAACAGCAAGTGCTCCCCCTACCCCCGCCATATAAAGAGCAATGTGTGTAGTTTTCTGTTTTGCAAAGAATTTCATATTCTATAACCTTTTACCTGGAAGATAGAGGAAAGCAAATTATCTGAAAGTGAAATATAAAAATACTTTCTTCTCTTTTTATTTTTGTACTATCAGACAAAGACAAGGTATAAGTAGAAATGGAAAGCTGATTCTCAGGGTCCACCCCACTCAATCCTTTTTCAGGGCGGGGGCGGGGGATGGAATATGAAGGGGAAGCTGACATCAACTCTTACAATTAGTATTTCAGCTGAAGCCACTGCATCAAGGGGAATCCCTGTGCAAATCATTAACAGCTGAGGGTTAGATTAACACAGCATTGATCACATCCTCTCCAAGGGACTAATTTCATTTTCTATGCTAGCAACAAGAGTTTGCCACATCCTTAAAATATGTAATTGCTAGAAAAAAATGACTATACCATTCACTTGTGAAAAGCTGTGCTTTGGATAATAATTGTAAGTAGATATGTGGCTCCTGAGGAAAAAAAAAAAAAAAGAAGTGGAAATCAAAGTGAACATGTTTTTCCGCTTCGCCATTCATAGAATGGAAATGTTGTATGCAGACTTTGAGGAAAAGCAATGTTTATTTGAAGATCTCAATTAAATGATTACATAAAATTTGAAGTGTCTTAAAGATTGATAGCGAACTTATCACATTCATAAAAAAGAAACATGCTGCACTTTTCAAATATTTAACCGTGGACAAGATTATATCTTGTTTACAAGCCTGTTGGACAGACCATGATCTGTAATAAAAGTCCATCTGTCCCAAGAACCAGATTCTGGGTATTCCTCCATTTGTTTTGCACTTCTGAAACCTGGTAGGAAGACTTCTTAATCAGAATTTTGTCCTGAATTTATAAATAGATATTTTTATTTATCATAATTAAACACAATTTATCATGGAGATAATCTGCTTTTCTGTCATAATTTACAAGTATAAAAATTAAATTTGATTTAACAAAATAGGTACAAAATTTATTTTTAAAAAATGCTATCTAAAACTTGTGACATATTTTGCTACTGACTTAAATGTTAACGAGTGAAAAATAATCGCATCTTTTTTTTTCCTTCTTGTTTAACCAGAACTCAATTTCCAATCCTTCATTAGAGAACCAGGACCTCAATTTGTTACTTCCTTCCAATGTTTCTGCTTCCATAAATTGCATCCTCCCCAGAGAAGCTTTATTCCCGATATAAATATCTACAGTATGTTTGTTTTTAATGGGTTCATTTATTCTGTTGAAACAGCAGATTATAAATCAAATTGCAATAGGTTGGAGGGATAATTTAAGTAGGTAAATTTTCAAATAAGTTGGGGACACTCCACTTTTAATATGTATGGGTCGCTGCCAATTTTTAGTATGGAGCTAGCTCCTGCAATGTTCAACCATACATATGCACATTTTTACTGACTATGCTTGCTATGGAATTTTCCATTCCTGACAAAAACCTTTCAGTTCATTAAAAAAAAAAAAAAAGGAGGAAATTAAACTACTTTGAAATACTTTTGACTCCTTAGGGTGGGGCTGGGAAAAAAAGAAAAATTGTATACTGGGTTTTTATACTACACATTAGCCATGGGGCAATACTACTTTTGGCAACATTAGACTCTTAACAAATGAGTGTTTATCATTTTGGATGATGAATTTAATAAGCAGTATTCACTTTTCCAATCAGAGATAAGTGAATGAAGGTAATGTTTAGAATAGCACCTTATTATTAATATTAAATGATTATTTGCTCAAAGAATAATTTTAAATACTTTTAAGACATAAGAAAAATTTCACTTAAATATTTTTTTGGTTTGTTGGTTACATTTTCTGGGAAGAATACCTCATTTCCTCTTAATTTTTACATTAGATGCCTTATTAATAGATTTTGTCTTCGTTGTGAATTAGTAACTTTAAAGATTATTGTGAGACTAACCTCTATGCTGCCTTCTTTGCTTATTCTTTACATTTTCCTGTAAAGAATATAGTAAATTTGCTTTTTCCAAAAAATTACCTCATTGTATTTACAAAAGTTTATAATTTTATGGTTGTAAAAAAAACTATATGTGACTATTTTAGAATTGTAATATAATTTAGCAGTAAGAAATCACTGTACACATTTTATCTGTTTTCGGGAGGTCGAAGTTTTATTATCTATCTTACTATTACTGAGCAAAAATCAATATTCCACTAGATGGAGCAAAAGTGGCAGTAGCTTTACAGAAAGGCAGTACAAGTTTTTGGGTCAGTTTTAAGAGATTTTGAAATAAATATATAATAAAATTTCTCGGAAAATATATGTATATAATTATATGGACATATGCATATATTTCAAAATATTTATTCATACTTATTTATCTATTACTTACTAGTGTTTTTTAAAGAATCATTTTAATTGGTCCCATTAAATATTCATTTATTTTCTAGCTTACAAGACAAGGCTATTAAAAATAAAAATGTCTAATTTATTTCTATGCCTTTTGCATAGTCTGGCTAACTCAGGCAGTAAACACAATTATGGTCATAGTTTTTGAGTAGTATAAATTGTTGGATGCCTTGAAGTCTGGAAACATAATTCTTACTCTTGAGAGTTGCTTTGAAATGCTAACCATTTGCAATGGGAGCATCACATTAAGTTTCACTTGCTTTTCTTACTGATTAGAGTTTGAGAGTGTCTGAGAGCTAGATAATATTAGGGCTCATTTATCCTAATGTTCTCATATCCTAAATTAAACCCCAAAGTACTAAAAAGCTGAATGACATGTTCAGTGTCACATTTCTACTCTTGGTAATGGTAGATTCAGGCTGAGGTGACTTTCAAAACTAATAGCTTGAAATTCTCAACTCCCAAATAATATTTATTTCAACTTTATTGAATATTTTTAATATCATCATTATAAATGAACTTTATCTGAAAACTCAGGTCATTACTAAATAGCAACTTTGTACCTTACTAAGTAATTTTTTACAGTAACTGAACTTTGACAGGACAAAGTTCTAGTAATGAGAGAAAATATTATGTAAAACACATGAAGAATCATCACACTAGTTAGATAAGTGAGTTACCTTTTATTTGCCAAAAGACATTATCTCTGATCCAAGACTACCTCTATTTGGGGAGTGGGGGGAATCTATGAAGAAATAGGACAATGGGAGAAGAGCCTATTTTGATTTCAAATGTCTCTTTATATTGAGATCATTTTGGGGGCTCACATCCAAACAATGCATAAAGAGTATTTAGTATTTGTAATTCCAAGACCCTGTGCTACCCAATATTCCATCTTTGTGGGATATAGTAAGCTCATGATGTATATACACTTGTGTTTTAAATACCTTTTCTCACAGGAAGGGGCTTAGAGAGTTCAAGTTTGAATTCCAGAGTACAGAGTCATACATAGGGTTTTAGGATGGATAAAGGAGCAGAGGAATTAGAAAGAGAAAAAAAGGAAAGAGTTTTGGCTTTGATTCAGGGTCTGGTGGGAACAGTTTTGAGAATGTAGGTGCTATTTCCTGCAATCAAAGACTTTTCAGAGATTGATAATCATTTCGAAGCTGTATCACTTTGGTGAATTGTCTTTAATTGTGGGCACTGCCAGCTGTATCACTTTGGTGAATTGTCTTTAATTGTGGGCACTGCCTGGTTAGTCTTTCACATGAATAATGGAACAGTATTATATTCATCTTGCTGAGAGAAAGGAGGGAATACAACTCCCACAGCTTCTCCCCTCTTTCCCTCACCTTGAAGAAAGTTTGTTTCATGCTAAAGTGTGAAAAAAAAGGCTTGACTATACTATGTCAGACATATTTCAACTAGATTTGTGTCAACCCTAATAAGTCAGTTGACAGAGTAATAAATTGGGTGACTGCTCAAGGTCTGGCACCTGTACAGGAAATAAATAATTTCAATTGCAAGCAGGTTCTATTTACTTTATGAAAGAAAGTTTTTTCAAGGACCCTCTTTTATTGAGATCTTGGTACCATAATGCATATTTTAGTTGTCATTTGAATTCATGAAGGAGATAGAAAAAAAAATTTAAATGATATACATAAGAGACCCCCATGAGGCAGGTGATTATGTTTGCCCTGTTTGACAACATCTCCTGTGACTCATGCTGTGCCTGAAACTTAGTGGGCTCCTAATATGGGTTATTTGAATGACTGAATGAATCCATGGATGAGACTGCTTCAATACCATGTACTGAACTGTACATAACAATCTGTAGATATTTCAACTCTCTGTTGCATTTTCTAAGTTTTAATTTTTCCTTCTTGATTCATTGCTTTATTTAACACTGATTATCAGGTGTGGATAATTTTTCTCTCCAGGAAACATTTGACAATGTCTGGAAATGATTTTGGTTGTCATAAATGATGTGGGAAATGATGCTACTGAAATTAGTGGATAGAAAACAGGGATAAGCCATACATTCTATAATGCACAGGACAGGCCCTCATACCAAAGGATTATCTGGCCTTAAATGGCAACAGTTTCAAGATTGAGAATCCCTGCTTTAGAGAAATTATTAGGTTGGACTATATAAAGCTGACAGTATTTATGATTTTTTGACTGAAACATTAATTTTACATGGGTAATGCTCCAATAATTGCAATTGAGAGCAATTTTAAGATTTCACAGTTGGAGGAAATGTTTGTGCAAGACAGTGTCCCACAGCAAGAATTCTCATGACCAAATGTCAATAGCATACAAATGTCAATAGCCTTAGTAATACATGGAGATACCAACTAAGCTAACAGTCTTTAAGATAAAATTTATTCTATTCCTCACCTTGACAGATATCTTTGATAAAAACTTGGAAGGCAGTCATTAAATTTCCAGCTCTTAGATTCCTCAGAGTTCCATACTCAGTGGGAGAACCTGACTCAGGGTGTGCCCTGGCCCATGGGGACCACTCATGCATAGGAACTCCAGACTTCTTGTCCCAATTCTGCTTGTCTACATGTCCAAAAACAAACACTCTTGGCAACATAGTGAGGTCTAGGAATTGACACTTGTGGAGGTCTACCCTCAGCAAGACTTTATGAGAAAGAGTCCCATAGAAGGACTAAAAGCTACTTTATCAGGGGATTATGGTATATTCAGAGCATTGCTCAGGTTGGTATTGCGTTAAGCAAGATCAATTTTCCTGGGTTACGGACTTCACTCAGGAGCAAAACTTACAGCTATGTAATCTAAAATTTCAAATTGAGTTTTAACATATGATGATGTATAATCCTGCTCAAAATGGTAATTACTTGACATTTTATGAGTTATGCATATTAATGCTATTGTGAAGTCATCTAATATTTTGGTTTGCAGATTAAATGATAATAACTTGAAACAAAGTATATGAGGTTATTTTAAAGATAGTGAATCATGATTAAATTCCATCATAATTGAACTCAAGAATAAAGTTAAGAATAAAGGCTAAGATCTCCAAATGACTCATAAACATGCTAATTCATAGAAACTGGACCTATAAAGGAAAATACTATTAAAATGAAGAATTTTAATAATATAATCTGAGCTGATGGTTTGATTTTTCTCTGAAATTATAATATTTAAGAAATTTCACAGAAAGTTGAAAACCAAATTTGTTGTTGACTTATAACTAAACTTTATGAGATAGAACAACCACTTTTGCTCAAGTGCTTTTGATTAATAACAATAAAATGAAAAGGAAAAGGCAATTCACTCAAATTTATAAAAGTGATAATAAAGCAAATGGTTATGTCAAATCTAATATTGAATTTGATTACAGAAATTTTGATCGCAGAAAAATTTTTAAAATGCTATATGAAATTAATGTATATTATTTATGTTTTTGAAAGTTATTTAAATAAAACTTTTAATAGAATAGATGGCAAGGCATAGTGTGTTATTCAGATTTTTATTATTCAGTTTTAAAACAATTATTTTAGCTATGCTTATACATCTATTTTAACTATATTCGTATACCTCTATATTTGTATTATACCTCTATATTTGTATATATCTAACATTCTGAAAGCTCTAATTTTTCTTCCATAAGTGAGATATTAAAATACTGTAAGAATATAATATGTGATACTAAACATAATCTACAAAACCCTAACTATGTATGAAAGAGAGGAAGGAGGGAGGAGAGAAAAGAGAATAGAATTAGAAATAATCTATTTTAATCTGAATGTAAATTTTATAAATCAACATATTTGAAGACAGCAGGAAATTTGCAGATGTCTCAAAAATATGCCCTATATTTTTCTGCCCTTTATACTTCCTTTATAAGCCATGTTTACTGTGTTCTTCATTAAAATTTAGAAATGAAAATCACAAAAAAATAGTTGTTTTGTAAATTTTATAGGGGTTTCATGAAAAAAGTATTTTAAAGGACATGAGAAAGAAATGGTCTCCTAATTCCATGAAATTTAGAGTGCAAACAACTAGCATCCATAGTGGCTATGAAACAGAAGGAAATATCATGAGAATCATTTTGATACCATGTAGTAAGCCTGTAAAAGTGATGAAATAGCAGGAAGAAGCAGCATAATGAAATAGTTTAATTTTTACATATGCTATATAAATTGAAAAACATTTTCTGATATATTTTAGCAAAATTGAGTATCTAAAATGGTTGTCACTAAATGCTTGTCACTCTTATTTTCCAGCCTGTTTTTCAGGAGCATTGAAGTGACCAGTTACATTTATATCTGGGAGAACTATAGGTTCTTCAGTTTGCCTTGGGATTCTCCATGGACTTGGTATCTCACCTTTCTAGGAGTAGACTTTGCCTACTACTGGTTTCATCGCATGGCCCATGGTAAGTACTAATAAGAGTTACTGTTAATTTTTGCTCAAGTGCTTTTGATAAATAGCAGGCATTCATTAAGTATTTATTGAATGAATAAACAAATAAAACTAATAATAAAAGTTTAAAATTTAAGTGGAGACAATCTGAAGCCATTTTTCAAGAAAATATATAAAATTTTTACAAGTACATTTCCTTATGATTCTAATTTTCAAAAAGTTTAGAAAATGATGGTTATGCATAATTTTTCAATGGGTTGCTTCCACTGTTTTATTACATTATGCTTTGTAGAGACTACAGACGATTGCTCAGAATGTCAAACCTCTCAATTATGAGGGGTCACTTAGTAAAGTTGTATTGCAGCAAGAAATTCTAGGTAACATGTGCTGTCAGAGTGAGCTTGATTCAATTTCTTGGCAGTATTTCCACATTACAAATGAAAATGCAATCAGCTAGGCATTGACCATAACGCACTTCAGTGTTACTGTAGTTTAGCAAAAATTCTCATTTAATACAAAGCCCTCTTACTGCACTGGTTCAATGATTTTGCCTTTTGGGATTCTTAGCTGTACCTTCCAAAGAAATATTTTGCTTTGAAAAGGGAAATGGAAAAGCAAGAACCAGGTCTGGATCTGAATTTCTATAGGGATAAGTGGGAGTTAAGGATGATTGTAGAACTAAGGTGAGCAAGTGGTCTCTGTGGAGAGCTAAGGCATGCCAAAGTAGTTCTGAGGGGAACCGCGGGAAAGTACTAATTTTGCAAAACTACTGAAGAACAGAACTCAGGATTCCAGTGGGTGGTTGGGTTGAGTGGGTGGGGAAGAAGGAAGGAAGAGGAAGAAACCTGGAATAATAATAAAAAATAGATGGGAGATGGAACGAAGAGACCCGGATCAGGGTTATGTGTGTAGGAGTACATGTGACCACATATTCTTCCCAAGGAAAGGAGAAGGAAATAGGAGGAGTGTGGCTGAGTGTTATGCATAAGGCTGATGAACCTTAAATATAACATTTAAGTACTTTAAACATGTGCATTTAATGGAATTATAAGAAGCGCTAATTCACTGAAACAATTCAAAGTAAATATAAGCTAGAAAAAGAACCTTTGTCTTTGAAAACAAGAGGTCAGCTCCTGACATCATTTCCTTTTGTATAAATGCAAGAAAATACACCCAAGTCCAACAGGATTAAGAATAAAAATGGTTTATGTATTAATCTATTTGTTTTTTTACTGCAAAGCACTTGTTTTCTAAAATGAACTCGTTGGCAATCTTCCTCACATTCTATGCAACAAATGGGTACTCCAGAAAGACTTCACATTGTATTATTTAACAGGAACCTTCTAATAGCTCACTGTCCTGTACAGATGTGTTTGTTTGGAAAATCTGCAAATTTGCTTAGTCTTTGAAAGCCCATTATAACAGGAAACAAAGGCCCAACAAATTATTCCCAAATATAAAACTTTTAAAAAATATGTTGATTATAAGTGCTCTTACTTAGGAAAGAGCAATAAAATAAAATAACATATTAAAAATGTGGAATCAAGGTTATTTAAAGTATGCTTTCCATTAGAATATTTTGAACTGAATCCAGTGAAGGAGGCAGGCATTAAAAAAAAAAATTTGAAAACCTTCTGGAAAAACACTCACAACCTTGAGGCCATGGAGCCTAATCATAAGTTCAAAGACTTTTGACTTGTAATGGAAAGCTGGTAGGAAAAAAATAAATTAGGTAGTTAAATTTTCAGCCTTCAATATGATAGTTGATTTTTAAATTTTACATGCAAATAATAATGAAACATATTAAAGGAGGTTATTAAAAATCTATAAATACAAAAGAATAAGAACATCTTGCAATATCAGATTTCGTGAGTCTCCAGGATTACCGAGTCCAAACTGAATAACTGGTCAGATTTATTCAACTGAAAAAGTTTCAACAGATCCAAAATCCAAATGTCATCTTAAAATATAGCAAGAAAAAAAATAAGACATTTTCTGCTTACCATATAACTTTTCTTCTATTACTCTAAATGAAATGATAAAATATAAACATTCCATATTTGTTAACATGTTAAATGCTATGAGTTCTGAGGAACAAAATATGTTGTATACTTTAAATTCTCTTTTTCACATGCATTTAGATTATTTAGTAACCCAAATCATTGCTAGGTGTTTTATTGTTGTTTTTGTTGGTGTCATTTTATGAAATGTATATAGCATTTTCTACCATTAGACGACAGTTTGATAGCAGTGGAAAAAAAAACTTATTCTCAAAAATTTGAACTCTGTCTGTATATCTATGGGAAAAAACTCAAAGGGATATTTGGAGATGTGTATTATTTATATTTCATTCCTTTCCCTGTGGAATTAAAAAGACATTGTTGATTATTGCATACTCATACAAAAGTAAGAGTAGCACAGGGATTTCTAAAGATTGCTTGGATAACTTTAAAAATATAGAATGATAAGATTTAATAGGTCTTAAATTTAAAGTACCTTCTTGCTTGCTTATCCTCCATTATGTAATGATGCATCATTTGTCATTGTGCTTTCTATTAGTCATACTAAATATGCATGCGAACCAGTAAATACTTTAGGGGAATATTTAAAAATGAATAAGTACCCCTGGGGAAGAACAAGAATGAGAATTGGAGGGTGTCAGTAATAGAGTATCTCTTGCCTTAGATGGTGGTTACATGCATGTACCATTTGGGGTAAGTTCATTCAGTTATTCGTGCGTGTCAGGTTTTATGCACTTTATCTACATATACTTCAATACTTAACCTCAGACTGATATGCTACATTAGGTAACCAAATTTAGAAATAGGAATAAAGAAGTTATAATTTGTGACTGTAAGCATAAAAAGATGACCTTATACAGTTTATGCCTGTATTATTATGTGTAGCCTAACCCAGGGACTGCCAGGATCCTGACTGAGAAGATGTAGCTGTCTGCTAATGTAAGAAATATGCAATATGTGGAAAAGAGAAAATTGTGTTCCCCAGCTTTTTCAACCTGGGGAAAATCAGTTAGATTGCTTATCTTACTGATGCCACAGAAATGGTTACAATTTACAGAATCAAAAGCCAGGAAATATACATATTGTGTTAGCTGTGATAGACAAGCCTGGGCAGGGGATAGTCTCCATTATTAGCTTCCTTGGCATCTGTCAGGCCAGGGTGGGGACAACTCTTCAGCCTTCACTCTTGGCATAAGGAAGCTGCTCTCAGTTTTAGAGTGTCCATATCTTCATTCAGACTGTTTCAGTATTGGTTTCCACACTCAATGATGGGGCAGGAAAAGCGTGCCAGATATTGGTTCCTCTCCACATCTACCCTTCTGCTTCCTCCCTTGTGTTGTCAAAGCTGGACACTGTAGACACTTCTCCTTTGCCAGCTGAATGGATGTTAGGCCTTACCATTTAAGGGGTTGGAGAGATACTGTAAGGATTTTGCTTCCACTTGCTTCCATATTCTTCCTCTGACACTCAGCATACTGTTGTGTAAGGGACCTGATACTGTTCACTTCATCTATAGGTGACACCCTCTGTGAAGATTCTCTGCTTGCCAGAGGCCACATCTACCTTCTGGGGCCCTCACACTATAGCAATTTAACCATCATGAGAGGTCTAGTGGTAATCACAACCTCTCCAGAGATGCGCAGGTCTGAAACTCAATGGTGGTATGTTTGTGCATGAGGGGTGGAGGGGTGGGGTAGGAGGAAAGGTTCTTCCAAATCTGCAAACTCTTGCCTTATTCTTTCTCCCTCAGCTTATAGGCAGTAACTCTTATTTGATACCTCTGTAGCACAGAAACATTACTCTATTTCTTTTAATAGTAAACTACCTTTCATTCTAGTTATAATCCTTTATACTAAGGGCTCCTTATTAAAATTTTAGTGTGATTGCTGTCTCTTGATTCAACTCTAAATTAGACTCAGGCATACTCCAAGTATGTTATATATGATAAAAAAATTAGTATCTACTCCAATAAATCTTTGCTTGTCCACTCTGAGATATTGATTATGCATTTCATCTTTAGTACAATTTGTTCAGTCCCCAAATATAAACCTACATCTATCTATATAATGTTTATAAAAATAATCTATAAAATCTTCTCAAACTTCAAATCTTTTATCTGAAAAAATAAATTATTTAATTTGTTTTCTATTCATTTCTGTATCTAAACAAAGCAAGTGATTACAATTTTTGTATAATTAGTCACAACTTTATTGTGGTTTAAGTAAGTGAGCATCTGTATGAGACTTCTTCAGTTTGGCATAACACAGTCTTTTCTGACTTGTAAATTGAGTTGAATTTAGATCATCCTTACTTCGATAATTGTTTAAAAGGAGAAAATAAGCATATGTATTGATTAGAAATTATTTTATCTTTTGATGGTGTCAGGATTCTGGGTCACAATGAAGAATATTTTATTTACATTCCATTGCACTTGTACTTCTTTTTAAAATAGACAACAGAATATACTTAGGAATTTTTATGATTCTTGGCTATATATTATGTCTCCTACTTTATATTAAAAGTGTATTGTGGGCCTGGGGTTGTGATTCAGTCTTAGAGTGAGGCACTGGGTTCGATTCTCAGCACCACATATAAATAAATAGATAAAATAAAGGTTCATCAACATCTAAAAAATTTTTTTAAAAAGTGTATTGGGAAGCTGGGGTTGTGGCTCAAGTGGTAGCCTCACTTAGCACCTGTGAGGCACTGGGTTTAATCCTCAGCATCACATAAAAAAATAAAATAAAGATATTGTATCCACCTAAAACTAAAAAACAAATATTAAAAAAAAGTGTATTGCGACTTCATTCTTGTTTCATCACTGAGGGCAAAGGCCACTCTGAGTTATTACCATTCTTCTCTTGCCTCCCAGTCTCTCAGCTCCTCAAATACAGCCCTTTGAGGGGAAATGATGGTAATATTTTAGTGTATATATTTATATTAAGTGTTTCTACCAACCAGTGTTTAACATTAATATGGGATAGACCATGTCATTGAAATGAACTCAGAGGTCAATGGTTAACATTGGTGCCATGTTTCTTAGTGGGAAGAATGATGAGAACCTAGAAGGCAAGATAGTGGAAATTCTAAGGCTTCCATCAGAGATTCAGAATGATGAGAGCTCCAGTGTCACATATAACCTTAGGATTAAACTGTTAGAGTCTGTAAACAAGTCAGGATGGCGCCTGGTATTTTGCCAGAAGGAGTGGTTTGTGAAGTAACACCAGCGAGCCATTAAGTGTGGAGATTCCTTATTGGTTGAGTGCTGTATGGAGTTTATGTTAATTAAGATAAGCTGTGAGGAATGTATATATACCGCTCCTGTCCTACAATAAACAGCTCCCACTCCTGCTGTATCAACGTACACAAGTTGTTCGTCACCCCCTGGTTATTTTGCTGCAGCCGTACTCCGGCATTAAACAACTATAATTGTGATTGAATTTATTGCCACGTTAAAATGACACAATGAAGAAACACTACTATGTGAAATGCTGAAAGAGTACACCAAGTGAAAATTCTAGAGTAATCATCATTCTACTGTCACAAACTTCATTCACACATCTGTTTATTCATGCCTTATTTTTCCCACAAATGTCGAAGACCACTGCTGTTATATCAACTCTACTCCAGGAACCTGAGATAGATTGTTTAGTGACAGATAATGTACTCACTGATCGCTTTGGATCACAGATTCCAAGAATTGATTACAATAATGATAGGAGAAATATGAAGATGACTATGTAATGAAATATAACACTGATGAAAGAAACTTTGTCTTTCTGGTGGTCACCAATTCTTAGATTTCCAAATTTCTGAATGTGCTTCAGTGATATGCATGATAACCAATAGAAGTCTATTCGAAGATTATATTCCTGAAATAATGATGCTAGTAATAGTAATAATAATGAAAATGTTATTATTACTGAAGACGCAATGTACATGATGGAAAAAAGCATAGATTTTGGAGCCAGATAACCTGAATTCAACTCCTAGTATTGCCATTTATTAACTGAGATTTGGAGCAAGTTAATATGTGTCTTATTTTCCACATCTATGATGATAATAAAACGATTATTATACATACAATAGAATTTCAAGGAAGTTTAAAAGAGGAAAACATAGAAAATTGAATGATATATAGTAAATATTATATGTTACTATTAATATTAAATAAATGTTTATTATAGCATTAGGTACTGGATTATGTGCTTTATATTAATACAATGACCTTTTCTATCACTTAGTTACCTGAACATTCCCATAAAGTAGGTCTCAATCATTGGTAAGAGATCCAGTAACCCCTACTGTATATTAGGATGCCTTGTAGTTGCTGGAGATACAACAGTGAACAGTGAATGATAATACTGTTTCAGAGATCGCATCCTGACAAGGGAAGGCAGCTTCGAGTGTGGTGTGTATGTTGTAGCAGGAAGAAAAGTGGTGAGGTGTGCTATGGAATTGTGAGTAATGGTCCCTGTGGTCTGCCCAGACCTCCAGTGGGCCTTAGTGAGGATGTGCCATTCTGGTGGAAACTGGAATAAGATGAAGAAAATAGCATATGCAAATATAAAGGAAGAGCTTTCTAGACAGAAGATGTGCAGGTGCAAAGTATTTCAGAAGGGAATATGTTTATTACTCTTGAGAAATTACATGTGGAGGACAACAGTGCAAAACTGTATAAAAGAAGTTGGGGAAGACTAGATCTTTATAGACCAACTATAATAAAACTGGAAAATCACTACCTACCTCCTGACACACTTATTTTGGGTATAATATGAAATTATGGGGAGGACTTTGAAAAGAGGAATGACATTCATTCATTTAACAAATAATTTATCAAAGACCTACAACATAACTTGTATAGCTATGTAGGATCCTCAGATCTGAAAAAGTCTTATGAAGTTTCCTGCCAAATGACCAGATGAATAAGATTAATATTCATAATGTGCAATAAGATTAATAAAATAGGTTACTAGAAATAGTGTTAGATTAGTGTGGGTGTTAATTTTATACAGAATGATCCAGAATGCTTATATGATGAAGTGATGTTTAAGCATAGAGCTAAAGCTTTCCAAGAAAGTGATCTCTGTGATTCTGTGGAAAGGAAGGCCCAGGTAGAAGACCAGAAAGTAAAAATGTTCTGAAGCAGAAACGGAATTGACTCATTTAAGCAAATGCAAGAATATCATTGTACCTAGAATCATGTCAGAGAGAGGAATAAGGTTGCATGGAATGTAGAGTGTCACAGATGAGGTACAACGTGGGCAGACAAAAGATTATTAAGAGTGAATGGAGACCTGATGGGATATATATTTCAAAACCATTTCTTTGGTTCAATGGATTTGAAACTTTTATATACTTTTTTATATATTAATATATACAAATAAAATTTTACAATATACCTGGCAAATACACATAATTTCACAAAACAGTATTATTTATCCTATGTGTATTATATATGTATCTTATTCTATTTTAGTCATTATTTCACATAAAATATATTTTCAACATAATAAATGTATTTCATGACTCAATTAGTATTGAAAATATGCTTGAAGTGGGGCTTGGTGGCTAATGCCTTTAATCCCAGCGACTTGAGGCTGAGGCAGGAGAATTTGAGAGCCCAAAGCCAGCCTCAGCAACTTGGTGAGGCACATAGCAACTCAGTGAGATCCCATCTCTAAATAAAAATACAAAAAGGGCTGGGGATGTGGCCCAGTGGTTAAGTACCCCTGGGTTTAATCGCTGGCACACACACACACACACACACACACACACACACACACAAAGCTTGAATCTTGAAGTAATTTCATTTACTTTTTTATTGTTGCATACTATTTATATAGAATGGTGGGTTCTATATAAATTGGTATATTTACATATATACATATATATTTGAATACACACATACATAATTTGATCAATGTCACTCTCCAGTACCTCCAATCCTTTTTTCCTCCCTCCCCTGATGCTCTACCTCTACTTTAGAGGTCTACCTTCTACTTTCATTGCATCCCTTTTTAAAAAATTTTTAGTTTCCCACTATAGCTTTCACATATGAGAAAAAAATGTTTCTTTTCTCTATGATTCTATTTCATTCAAAATTGTGCTCTTCGATTCCATCTATCTTCTTGAAAATAACAAAATTTTCTTCTTTATGGCTGAATAAAACTCCATTGTGTATATGTACACACTATATTTTCTCTATCCATTTACCAGTTGATGGACACCAAGGAGGAGTCCTAACTTGAGTATTGTGAATTGTGCTGCAATAAACATGGTTTACAGGTATCCATAAAGTATACTGACTTCAATTCTTTTGAATAAATACCAATGAATGGGATAGTTGGATTATATGGCAGTTCTATTTTTAGTTTTATGAAGAACCTCCATACTGGTTATTTTCTTTCACCACAGGATATTTAAGCTGAGATTGGTTATTTTGTTAAGTGTTTTGGAAATTTTGCTGCTTCCAGGGGTAAGAAAAAAACAATAGATATTTATTTACTCATTATTCTGGAGACTGGAAGTTTCAGATCAAGATGGCTGGTTTCTTTAGAGGCATCTCTCCCTGGTTACAGATTGTCATTGTTCCCCTGTTTCTTCTTGTGAGCTTTCTTAGTATGTCTCTGTCTTGGTACCCCCTCTTTTTATGAGGACACTAATCATATTGGTTTAGGACCTACTGTAATGACCTTATTTTAACTTCATTACCTAAGATACCCTATGCCCAAATATAGTCATGTTGTGAGGTACTGAGGTTTGACTTCAACATATGCATTCTTAGATGACAGCTTTCACCTCATAACAACCACCTACCTGACTGAAGAAACAGTATTTTTCTTTGTCCCTGAACATATAGAGAGCTATTTCATTGACCTCAGGAAAAAATGTATTTAGTGAAAAAAAGGCACATTAAGAGTCAGACTTTTAGTTCCCAATCCATTTAGTCTTTCAGAAGTTCTTCTTCCTCATTTGTGAATTAGAGTAATAATCCTTTTATTTTTAGTGTATTTATTAAAATGCTATATATTTTCTTGGTATTTTTCCTAAAACTTTGTAAATATTGGAAGTTATTCCTCCATGTTTGTCCAAATCATGAATTAAATATAAAAAAAAGTCCAGGTTATTCATTAGAAAATTTTTATTTTTTAAAATCTACTTAATTTCCTAGTCTATTTGTTCAAAACCCAACAAGACTCACATTTACTTCATTTTATAATGTGTTTCTTAGAATTATGATTCTTTTATTATGAATATAGAAATGGGGAGAGTGCCTTGTGAATTTACCTAATGATGTTCATATAAAAAATAGGAATAGCTTCTTTTCTTATTCCATGTCTGTAAAATCTTGCCTTTGTGTTTCCTTATTCCTGAGAGGCAAGTGGCAATAATATAAGCTTCACAGGTTTATTATATGAGTTAAGTGAATTTAAATGGAGAAAATAAGGCACATTCTGACATATAATGAGTAGAAAATAAGTATTGATTATTGCTTTCTGGCCTCTGTTTAAATAATGTACATAGTAAAATAAAATATAAAAATATCATGTTTTCTTTAAGTGATAGTTGATATACCCTAGTAGTTAAAAAATTATAATTTTATCATTAGGTACATGTGTCAGTAACATAAAAATAACTAGAGAACTTACATCACATAAAGCAAATCATACATCAAATTTAATGAAATCATCTCTATCTTTAATAAGACGCATGCAGAAGAAAATGAATATTTCAGGTTAAACCACAGATATAAGAGAGGAGAGATGATTCAGAGTGTGTTTTAGGCTTGCACTTTTATGACATGGTAATAACAGTCTTTTCTTTCTTGGATAAACAATTGTCCACTATGATAAATAAAATTACAATGTACTTTTATTTAAAAATTTTTACTTTTCTTTAAGTGAATAGTATATAATTTGAATTTTTTGGTAGCTCAAATTTGTCCATGTTCCTTTATTTTAAATTCTTCAATGTTTTTATTTGACAATTTAAAAATATTGAAAGATTTTTGGAACAAAGCCCATTAGAAGTTGTACATATATTTGCATTTTAAAGTTTCTTTTGTTGCTTTTTCAACTTAATTATTAGCCTGACCCAAAGCTCCTTTTCCAGCTTAGAGATTGAAATCTCTTTTCCAGAACCAAGAGAATGACTTGGAAAAAAATTACTAAAACAGATTTTTTCTTTCTTCTTACACTAATAGGTAATTTGATTTCATCCTTTTTTTTATAAATTAAAGTCTTAATGCTTCTTAAAATGCCTTCCAAAATGTAATTTTGTCATTTATTTATCGAGTGTATATACAGTTTTTTCCTTTCCATACTCCCAAATCAAAATACAAAACTCTTGCAACTGTATATGATCACATTATGTAGATTTTGCTACATCATCTTTTTGAACTAATCTTCAATGCCAGCTTTGTATTTTGGGACTGTTTAAAGCATTGAAGAAGACACATCCTCCAAGAGTAGCGCTTATCCTGTGAGTTAAACAAACAGTGCAGAGGAGCCCAGAAAAATACACCAGATGTGCAGGTGGTAGTTGAATCAATAAGAAATCATATTTCATCAGTATTAGGTTTCATTAGTAGTGATCTTTTTTTACTTTAGAAATTTACTAATAGAGTGGGAAAATACGTCATTATGCAGGATTTGGTGGGCTCCCTGATGGTGATAACACTGCTTAAGAACCAAGCAAAAGGACAAAGTGAACTGCACATAAAGAACAAAACAAAATACGCAGGAAGCATGAAACAAAGAAGAATGTAAATGAGGTTAGGTGGAGTATATGTGAGTGGAGGCAGTGACATATAAATCATATTTACAGCAATATCTGTAAAACAAATACTAAAATTGTCACAAAAAGTGTAGTATGTGTAATACTAATTTAAAATAAACCAGATAGCATTAGAGACACTTAAATTACCATCACAGCTTAAATTTGACTAAATAAATATCATAAGAAAAAGTGAGAAATGAAAAGAGATAGATACAGTTATTAATGTGAAGAAAAGAGATTGATGGATATTTAATGAGACTGGAGATAAATGAGGATAGGTCAAAGGTAAAAAACTACATGAGCACAGCAGAACAGGAACTCCTGTGAAGGACCATACACAATACTTAGATCTTAAGTATCCAACATGTTTTAGTGACTCTCAAGACATTTATTTCAATGTGCACAAATCATTACCCTAAGTATATGTATGAAGACACAAATAGTGTGACTCCACTTTGTGAACGACCAGAGACATGAAAAATTGTGCTCTATGTGTGTACTATGAATTGAAATGCATTCTACTGTCATGTATAACAAATTAGAGCAAATAAATAAATTTAAAAAGAAAATAACTTAAGGATCTCATTCTGATGGGTTTTGCCAAAAACTGAAGGTTAGGGGGAAACACCAAATTTCACTGAATTTGAAACATGAGGAACTTGTGTATAGGTGACAAGACAGCTTGACATTTTCAATTTCTGAGAAATTACAGATTTCTCATTCTTCACTGGAATCAAATATAGTAAAATGAATTATCTATAACTATATGGAGACCAAATAATTACCAAACTCTCCTGTCCTGTTATGCATTAAAACTTGCTACTCTAGGAAATAATATGAGTAATTAACCACATTTACTGAATTCTAACTAGGTATTTTAAATGCTTTGTATACATTTTCATCTTAATTTGAAAAACAATGTGATCTTTTTTATCACATAACTTTTAACAAAACAAACTGAAACAAAGGAAGTTAAGTAATACCAAACTCTTAGAGTTGATTTCCCTGATTTGTTGACCTGAGGCCATTGATCTCTAAATCTAAGTGCTTTTCCTTTTCTCTAGACTCTCAGTAGAATTATAATTTTTCACTAAATGCAGCACATAGTAATATCATCATTTAAATATTTTAGGTAATATATAAATTGACATATAAATTCCCAAATATTTTGGCAGGAAAAAAATTTAAATGTAATGATTTGGTTGAGTTGTCCAAAAACTCTTTGAAAATTAAAGATTAAGTACATTAGGATGGATAAATCAGCACTCTCTTCCTGTTCTCCCAAGCAGTACATCATAGTCCTCTGAAGCCCAGAGCACAGATTCTTATTGATTAACCTGTGCAGTGACTGGGCTTTAGAAGCATTTTGAAAGCTTTCAAAAACATAGATACTTAAGCTATAAACAGAGCCACTTAAATTAGAATCTCTGATGTGAAATCTAGGCTTAGTTCTTTTTTTTAATTGCCATTTATGTCATTTTAGGTTCTCCAGTTATTTGAATGTGTAGTCCAATTTGAGTAATATTAACTACTCATTGAAGATTATTTACAGATGAAACAAACAACATGTTAGCTCTTTGGAAGATGAATCAACAGTAATATTTAAATATGATGTATTGATGGGTGGTGTTTATGTGTTTATGCATACTTGCATGATTTCTATGCACATGAAAATAAAACTCACCATCAAGTGCTGCATGATATATCCCAACTTTTTTTTCTTAAAAAGCAAAACTTGAATCTAAGAAATTGAACAATAAATTCATTTTATTATTTAGTGTTCCTAATCCATACTTTTAAATTTAGCCAAGGATATCTTTTAATTAAATTTTTAATAGATCACATCAATGATTACCCCAGGGTTTGCTTACTTATTTCTTCATTCATTTTGTGTCCTTTAAGTTGATGATATCACCCTACTATTTTATGCCATTGATTTCTAAAGAGCTCAGGACAGTTATCTTATAAAATAATTCACATTCTAGACTTCTCTGTTTCCTTCAGTGTTGTCATCTGTTTCTAAATGCCCAGAAGACTATGTAATCTAGACTAAATTGATTAAATTCAGGTTAAATATTTTTAGAAAGAGGATTCCTAACTGATATTAAGTGCTTCACATCAGGATACCCATAACAGTTTGCCTTATATTTAATTTTATAATATATAATTATATTTTATAATAATATGATTATAACATATATATAATGTATGTCACATAATATAATAATTAAATATTATCTCTCTGTGAAAAAAAAGACAAATTTTTAGAAAAAAGTTGCATATTCAAAGTGATTCACTAATCTAAGAAAAATATAAATTTCCTACAAATCATTAAAAATTCAATGAGCTGTCAAAAATTATCAATTTTTGTAAATAATCACTCTATATTTTGGTGTGTGTGTCTGTCTGTCTGATTTCCATCAAAAGTTTCATATATAGTGGTTTTAGTCTCCATTTTTGAAAAATATTAGAATCAATTATTGAACTGGGGTTGCAAAATGATTTTTTTAAATATATTATTTCTCTGCAACTATTAGCCAACATTTTTCTGTCAATTGTAGTGAACAGAGCCAGAATAATTGTACATGTATATGTATTTGTATAGATAATTTAGAATTAAATTTCAAATTCAAGTTAATATTTTAGCATTTTGCTTTTATTTTTTCTTATTTGTATTTCTATTCTGTAATACTGAAAATACTAATTTTTAATACTATGTTCAATTATTGGTGATATTATAGAGTTTACAATTTTTTCATAATAACAAATGAAGTAGAAAGTTTACTAATAGGAGTTTAATTTTTTTTTCAGTTTTTTTGTTATAGTATATCTCACTACATATTTAGTCAGAACTGTTTAAAAGTCACATTAATCCTTTTGCCTAGTTGTAATAATTTGATAATGTAGTTAAATTAATGTTTTTTGGTTATATTATTTTTATTTCTCTTTATTTTGAAAAGTATGTACAAAAAATAATCAAAAGTATATGAAATAGTTACTCAGACCTTGCTACATTCCTGGTCCCTAATAAACCTTATTATGTTTTAATATAGTTGATCATTTTATATGTTGAATGCTTCACTATGCTTTATTTTTCCTATGTCTTAATAAAATATAAAAAGTGCACACATACAAACACATACACACGAGTAGATTAGTTTCTTAATCATACAATTCTTGTCTCTTTTTGTCCTTTTACAATTATTGAGAGAGTTGTGCTAAAGTCCTACACTGATTATAACATTTAAAAAAGTTATGATTTTGTCAAGTTTGACTTTATATATTTTTAGGCCATGATATTAGGTGCATACACACTTGAAATTACTATATTTTCTGAATGAGTTGAAAATGTTAACATTATGAAAATTTTAACATTTTTACCTTTTAACTATAGTCATTCTCCTTTGGGGTTTCAACTATCTGCTTCCTGTATTCAAATTGTATTTACTTTGCAAAAATATTAAAGATGCTTGTTTTAAAACTGTAGACAGTCAGTGTCTGTTCTCTGGTATGAGGACTTTTACTCTTCCTCCTGTATAAGCCAATGTTTTTGAAGCACATGCCCCTCACCCTACCATCCTGCTTTCTCCAGAGTCAGATGGAATTCAGACCGCTTATTTTTATACTTACTGATATCCTGGGGAAAAGGTAAAAAAGAGTTTATAAAACCTGAACAAAAAAAGGATGTAACTCTTTCAGTTCTCCCATGGGCTGAATCTCCTTTGAAATAACTGACAGTCTTTGGATATACAGAAGGAAATGATGAGTGGGGCGACATGTCCAGATGTGTGCTCAGCAGATGTATAAGGTCACATTTCAAAAGACAAGAGTGCAATACCTGTGTCTTCAGAGAGGAAGTTGTAAATAGTAAACACATAACTCAGCTATCAGGTGTAATCTGACTTTATACGATTTTCAAAATGACTGACTCTTTTTCAAATAAACAGTTTTTCATTTCTTTCAAACATTTAGCAGTGAATTAAAAATCCTTATTTGTGTAAAACCAGTTTTTAAAAGATCATAAACTGAATTAAATCAAGTGAAGACTTATAAAATGATATATCTTGGAATACCATCTTTAATATATGGATGGATAATTCCAATGAATTTGTTTTTACAATAAAATGGAAATAACTTTAATTTTTTTTCTACTTAATGTATACCTGGGATTGCTTGTTCTGTCTCTTCCTTCTCCTTCTCCCCCTCCTCCTCTTTTTTTCTCCTCCTTTTTATTCTTCTTTGGTTTTTGGAGTGTGCAATACTTATTGTCATCATTTTAAAAATTATGTTGTTTGGTCTTTGCCTAGTTACTTTAACATTTTTGACTTCATGTTTTACTTGACTTAAAGTTAGATAAATTTATTTTGCATAATAAGATATTTTAGAATATGTATACATGTTAGAAAGGCTCAATTGTCTAATCAACATATGTATTACTTCATATACTATTTTTGCAGCAAGGACACTTAAAATCTACTCTTTCAGTGATTTTCAAAAAAATACATTATTATTAATTATAGTCATCATTTTGTGTAACATATAGCATGTATCCTGAAATTCTTCCTCCTATTTATCTGGAATTTTCTTTTCTTTGACCAACCTGTCAACAATGCCTTGTGATCTCTTCTCAAGCACCACTATACTCTTCACTGTGTTTGTGCTTAGTCCTCATATCCTCATATGGTCCTACATATTACAAGCTAAAGCCACTCAGGAAATCACTGAAGAGAAATAACAAAATGATTCCATTGCTTATAAGGTCCTCAGAACAGTGCCATTCTTTATCAGTTTATTTCTTAATTCTCTTAGGAACTAATATGAATAATATCTTAAGAAACAAAACAACAATAACAGTCTTTTATATTTGAGAGAGCTACTGGAATACTGCAAAGAATGTTCTACTTTGAGATAGAGACAGTCCTCATCCTAATATTCATTTGTATACAGTGAAATATTCTTTTATGCTGTACATGGTTACCATGCCTTACATGTTTCTGAGAAGCCAAAACATACATCCATGGGAATGACAACAAAGAATATCCTAATTCTGGGGATTTGAAAGGGCTTTGGGATTTGAAGTTGACACTTCTTTGGCTGAGTTCCAATATACAACTGAATTAGGGAGAAGAAAGGAGCCATTTGGTTTTGTATTTTCCTAAAGTTCATGCAGTTCTGGGGATAAAAATTATGTCCAAAGTTAAAGTATGATAACTTACTCAGATAATAGGAAGTAAATTCAAAGTGAATTCAGTAGGAAACCTTTAATAAAGAGAAAGTTGTCAGTGGAAATTCACTGGAGAGTTAGGCTAGGGTGAAACATTGTAGTAAGTAGTCTCAGGAGCATAAACAGTCAGAAAATGATTTCTCACATTAAAAGAGTGACTTTTAAAGTCACAGCACTCACTTTCTATCCTTTGTAAAGGCACTTTACAAAGTGCCTTTATACTACTTCTCTAGGTTTTAACTTCAGCAGTTAATGAACAGGGGAAGAAAAGAATAGAGAACTTCCAGAAAGAGGAAGCTAACACTGCATAAGGCATTTAGTGACTCATTTGTGGCTTCCCAATCCTACCATATATGTTGCTTCTCTCCTTTTATTTGTATATTAGTGCAGAGATAGAGAGGAGAGGGTAGTGAGGAACCTGCCCAAAAGTTGACCTATGATTTTTCTATCCTAAGGAAGAGATGTTGAGTAGAAGGGGTAATTTAGTTATTCATGCAAAATACACCACTAGAGCTATTTCTTTTTTTTCCCTCTCTGATATTATGTAGTTATTCATAGGACAATTATTTTAATTATAATATAAATTAATTTTCACTTACTCTTATGCTCTTTCAAGGCATTAGTTTGCTTTCTAGGTTTGTGGATGCCCTTGATTTCAGAGAGGTAGTGTCATGTGGAGGATTACAAGAGAAGTTTAATGTTAGATAGACATGATTTCAAATGCTGAATCACTTATAAAGTACTGTGAGCCTGTATAAATTATGTATCCAAGTCTCGATTTTATTTGCAAAATGGACACAAATATACTTCTCCAAAGGTTGTTAGATTAAATAAAATAATTGTATGTTCAGGGACTGTTATCAGATTCCTATCCATGGTAGTTTTTAAAACTACTTTTATTCATATATGAAACAAATAGGTGGAATCTATTCAAGAATCCCTAAAAAGATAGTTCTAATTGATTAAGGTACTTTACCTTGCTGATACCATACTCAACCTCAGAACCTTTCTTGACAGCAAAAAGAAAAGCGAAGTAAGTCAAAAGAGAAGGTTAAGTAGAAATAGTGAGCCACACTTTCATGAGGTCATTTTGGATATGTGAAGTGGAGAGATCTATTAACCTCCACCTCCAGTGGAAGTGTTCAGGAGGAATTTGGACTTCATACTGGCATGTGGGGAACTGGCCTCCCTGGAGCTCGACATTTGTGCAACAATAAAAACTGTTGTTGGCAATAAAAACTGTGGAGAGATTGAGATCCCAAGAAATGACAGAAGACACACTCTTAAGCTTGTCCCAGTGTTGTCCCAATGGCAAGGGTGGGGATTGCTAGGAGAAACAAGAAAATTAGATCAGGAAGCAACATTTTAAAAAATCACAGGAGAGTGGTGGTTCAAGACTCTGAAAGAAGTAAAGAATGTGTGTCAGGAAGAAGGGAATGGTCCACCATGTCAAATACCGCAGACGTTCCTGCTTTAGGAATGGAAGGCCAATTTATAGGGTTTCCCCTCTGATGGTAATTAAAACTGCTGGGTGAAATATGAAACTGTCTTAGTAGCTTCAGAGAAATGTCAAAAGAGTGAGAAATCACCAGGCCAAATCTTGAAGATCCTGAGGACTGAAAATTAAGGTCACACTCCAATCCATATTTATTGTGTGGGCATATGACAATCCTACAGAGACAGGTATGAAAATCAGGGGTTATTTTCATTGTCTTGAAGGATAGTGGGTGGTGGAAGTAAAAGCTGAGGGTCAGCCCATGATGGGGAGTTTATTTTTTGAGATCTCAAAAGTTAAGGGTCAAAAATGAGAGCATGCTTTCATACACACTCCTATCAGAGTGAAGGGGAAGTTGTCTTAATTTGGGGGAGATGGATGAAACAAAGAAAACCAGAAACAAATCTAGCCTCTAAAGAGTTTGAAAATCAAACACCAGCCTAAACAGATAATCATAGCCAAAATGCACAATGCCAAGTTTAACTGAAACACTTCAAGCCATGAATGTGGTTTGAAGTGGGGTTCCATGGACCTGACAAAATGCCTCTGGAAAAATAGGGATGCTCATCTGTGCTTCAGTAATTTTTCAACTACAATGATCAATACACATCAAACAAACTCAGGTACACAGTGAATTAAGCAATTATGTTTGACTAGCAGCAAAAACAACAAACAGATGAAACATCCCAATTTCAAAAGCAGCAGATACAGGAGAAGTATTTAATATGTTTAAAGAAAGAAAAGAAAATCTTGCATACAAATAGATTAAAAAACAGTTTTAAGTGACATTGCAGATTTGTAAAAAAAAAATAGAAATAGAAGTTTTAGAAATGAAAAATGTCAAACTTAAATCTAAAAATGAGTACTTAGATTTGATAAGATTATGTAGATCAGAAGAGAAAATTTCTCTAGAGTAGACCAAAAGAAATGAATCAGAATGTATTATGGAGGGGCAAAGCAAATAAAATATGGAATAAAGGATAGGAAACAAAGAGAATGAAACCTCAAGCATGTTGAATAGTATTAGTTCTCTAAGACTCCATTGTTCCTGGAGTTAATTCCAATGTTATTCTCATACACACACACACACACACACACACACACACACACACACGAAAATATTATTGAAATAGAAAAAGTCTTAGAAAATATTTTCTGAGAACAGCATCCTAAATAGTAAATGTTGCACAATGTTCTAGTGATATTATTTGAGCTACTTCAAGTGATCAGTTCTATAAAAGGTGTGGGCACACCTCTAGTATATGTATTTCTCAATTGAAAAAGAAATTTGACTTCAACATCAGTGATTAGCAATGAGAAAAGATAAGTGTTTTTTGTTACTTCTTTTAAAACAGACAACAGAAAAGAGATTGGAAAATTTAAATGGCGTGAGCTGCTGGATCATTCTGATTCTGCAACATTTGTATAATTGACATATCTGCTACAAAATGAATGACATTTAAGTTCCTAAACTTATTTTTCACATTCATTTCTTTATTCCCTCCTCTCTCTCCTCATCTTTTCTCGCCTCCCGTCCTCTCCTATTTTTTTTTTTTCTGTCCCTTCCATCCTTTGGCTTAGAAAACAGAAATTTATTTTCTCATGATTCTGGAAAGTATAAGGTCAAGATCAAGTGCCTGCAGGTTTCACTTACTTTTGAGGTCTCTCCTTGGCTTACAGATGGTTATCTTCTCCCTTGCTATTATGTCTTTTGCTCTGTACACATGCATGTGTGTCTGTGCCAAATTTCCTGTCATTTTTATTTTTAAATTCATTTTGAAAAATTTCAGCTTTGTTGAAGTGTGATTGACAAATACATTTCAAGAAATATATTGTATATATGTTTGATGTATATACTTTGTGAGATGATTAGCACAATCAAGCTAAGTATCCATCTCCTCACAGAATTACTTTATAAGGAATAGGGTATTTCAGATATTCTCTCTTAGCAAATTTCAGGTGTACAATGCTTTATTATTAGTCCTGATCACCATGCTGTTCATTAGGTCTCTGGGAGTTATCTTCAGGTTTGTACTCTTTGACCTATCTCTTCACATTTTCCTCATCCTCCTATCTCTGTAAACCACCATTCTACTCTCTCAGTGTTTGGCTCTTTTAGTTTCCTTATGTAAGTGAGCATGAAGCATTTTTTTTTCTTATTTGACTTACTTAACCTAATGTTAATTTTTCCCATGTCATTGCAAATAGCAGGATCTCCTTTTTAAAGGTGAAGGATAGAAAATATTAGGAAATATTGTGTCTGTGCTAAATATACCCCAACTTTTTTTGTTATTATTCTATAAACGATATAGTATAACAACTTTTTGTTGAGAATTTACATTGCATTATATATTTTAAGTAATCCAGAGATGGTTTAAACTGTATGTGCATAGATTATATATAAATACCAGGGCATTTTATGTAAGGACTTGAATATCAGAGCATCTTGGTATTTACATTGGTCCTGGAAACAATCTCTCATAGATGCTGGGGGACAGATGCATATCACAATTTTTTATCCATTCATGTATAAATTCAAACTTACGTTGTTTCTGTATTTTGGCTATTGTGAATAATATTACAATAAAAAGAAATGAATATCTTTCTTTCAGGTACTAATTTCAGCTCTTTGTGTTATAAACCTAGAAGAGGGATTTCTGGATCTTATGGTGGATAGCTCTACTTGTACTTGAGAAACCACCATACCATTTTTATAAAGGCATGACAACTTTGTATTCCTATTGAGCATGTCACAATTTCCTCTTATCCAAGCTCTTGACAATAATTTTCTATTGCCTTTTTGATAACAGCCATCCCAATACCATCCCAATTAGTTGGAGGTGATAGCTCATGTGTTGTTGATGTGCATTTCCCTGATGATTAGTGATAATGAGCACTTTGTCCTATGCCTTTTAGCCATTTGTATGTCTTTGAAAATATTTCTATTCAGGAGTTTCCCTATTGAGTAGCTTATATACACGAGCTCATTATGTTTGGAATATTACCCTTTTATTAGATAAAATAATCAGTATGTTGGTTGCCTTTTCATTTTGTTAATTTTTTTTTCATTTTTGCTGTGGAGAAGCTTTGTAGTTTGATATTGTCCCATTTGCTTCTTTTTGCTGTTGTTGACTGAGTGTTTAGAGTCATTTCCAAAAGAAGTATTGCTAAGGTGGAAGTTAGCAAGCTTTTCAGTTTTTTTGGTGGGGGAGGTTTTCAGTTTCTGATCTATGTTTAAGTGTTTAAGCCAGTTAAAGTTGATTTTCACATACAGAATAATGGTCCAGTTTTATTCTTTTGCATATACATATCTAATTTTTCCAGCACAACTCGTTGAAGAAACTAGTCTTGCCTCTGTGTGTATCGTTAAACATTCTTCAGCCACATGTTGTTAGGTTTCTTTCTGGGATCTTTACTCTGTTCCACTGATCTACATGTATGTTTTCGGATCATACAATCCTGTTTGTATTCATTCTCTTACTCAATAGTATCTATTTTCTCATAGGTAGATAACTTAATCTTCCAACACTTCACTTTTCTTGCTCTACTTTTCTCCTGTAAACATTGGAAACCATAATACTAGTCCCTTTCATCTGATTGGATGTGGTTCCCTGTAAATCTCAAGTGAAGCAAATTATGCCAGACTTTTAAGAGCTATAAATTGTAAATGATAATTGCATGCAGAGATTCTGAACTTCCTCTAGGCAATGTTTTTATGCCATTTTTTTAGCATTTTTTACTATATTTTCTTTTATTATTGAGATGTTTTTAAAAAACTAAATTATCTAGAAAAAATCATCTAGATTTAATTATGTTTACATGAATGGTATGTATTAAGATATTTTTCCCTTTAAAAGAAAAATTAAATGTATTAAAGATATATTAAATTTTCATACTTTATTATATACATGACTTGAGGAAACACAAAGATAACAAAAATATAGTTCATTTTTGTTCTCTAATTTTTAAAAAGAGAGAGGTTAAATACTATTTCAAACCTAGTAAGGGTGAAGGTTGAGAATTGATAAAAATCTGCTGTTGTGTGGAATGCACATCACTCATGCATTATTGTTAGAGATCTTTCCTTGGCGTCTGTATCTCTTCCTTTCCCTGAGTTAAATCTTGTTAACCTTATTTTTATCTGTTTGTTTTTTCTTTTTTTCCCTCCCTGCATGTGTTTATCACACACTTCCTCATAGAACATGTTAGAAAGATGAAAGGGAATTTTTATTAGAAGGAGCATTTGCCCCAAACAAATGCATTTCAATAGTTTCATTGTTTACAAAAATAAATACATAAGCAGCCCACTATTGTTTCTAATTTTCCAAAGAAAAGAGGAAGTTATCCTATCCTTGGCAACTTGGAGTCTTGATTCATTACAGCTGAATATAAATGCTTTTACTACTTCCCAGAAAATGCAAAAATTACAGAATAACTATTAATTCCTCTAAATTTTGCTCAATTTTTTGCTAAATACTTTAATTCTACATTTATTTCAACCCCCAGGGCAATCATTATTATCTCAAACAATTAATATTTATTTTGATTTTGCCACTTACTTCCATTTTACAGAGACTTACTTTGTTTTTGCATTATTTTGTGCTCCTCTAGTATAATTTTCCTTCTTGAAAATCTCTTGTGGTGTTACTCTTAACATAATCAGTGGGTAACGAATTATCTCTGTTTTTCCTTCAAAATTTCTTTATTCCATCTTATATTTTATTATGGTTAACTTTTAATAATGACAAGCACAAGTGTTTAGAAACTATCAGCCACCCAAACAGCCATCCCCTCTCACTGTTCTTATTTTATAACCACATCCATGCCTGCAAATGTAGTGTGAAGCAAAACTCAGACATTTTATTAGGATTTGCTATATAGTTTACTATAATATCTATGAATAAGCTTTTTTAAATTTTTTAATTTTCTGTTACATATAAACCCATCCAATCTACAAAATGGCTAAAAATAACTGTTCAATATCATCAGCTATTCATTCAATATTGAAATTTTTCATTGTTTCAACAATATCATAACATTTTTTATAGCTTAGTGTTTTAATAGGGAGGCAACAGTCAACACCTTCCACTTATTACTTTATTTATTAAACCTCTTTTCATGGTAAGTTCTGTTTTCTTGCAATTTATCTGTTGAAGGAAATGTGCTCATTCTCTTCTTCGGTACAACTGTCTAGGTTTTGCCAATTCCACTCCTGTAATACAGCCTACAATTTCTCTTTGTTCCCTATATGGATTCTTGGTATGACCTCTAGGACAGGTTAGGATTCAAGACACATTTGGGGACTAACCCCCATTGGTGGTGTTATTTCTTCCCTGTGAAGCAGCCACTGTCATGTATTCTTTGTTTTTGTGAGGTTAACAGTGATATTCATGCCACTAGCCTTTATACATTGATAATTCTTAGTTCATTGTGGTTTTGGAAAGCTTGGTCTCTAGTGGAGTCTACTGAGAACAATATTTCTTCTTTTTTGTATGCTGATAACAGTTTGTCCTTGACTTTTATACTTGGAAGTCATTTTGGCTGCATATAAAATCCTTGGTTCCCCTTTTCTTTCCCTGAGTATCTGAAATGTTATCCTTGTTCTTTGTTTCTTTTTGGCACAAAGCATCATTGTTAATACACATGATAGAAATTTTATTTCCTCGCCTGTTTTAAGCAACCCAGTCAATTCTTTGGTGTATGAGACCATGATCCTTTTCTGTTACTCATTTTTATTTCAAATTAGTTTCCTTAACTTTAGTAGAAAGCATAAGCTAGGATGGCTCTCAGCACCCAGCACTAGCATTCCTTTTTTTGTTGTTCTTATGAAATGTGTGTTTGTGAGTGTGTGTGTGTGTGTGTGTGCGTGCGTGTACATATGTGTGTGCATATAACTCATACTTTCTGAGCTCTCTTGGATTTTTTTTTTCTCCCACTTTTCCCCGCCCTCACTCTCCCATTTTCTATCATTTGTAGTAGTTTCTACATCTGTGGCAGTACTGGAATTAATATGCACATAAGGCAGATTATTTCATATGCATTCTAAATGCCAAGTATTATATGAAAAATTTACCTTTCCCTTTGTTTGTACACAAGTAATTTTTTTCTTTTTATATTTAAAACAAAAACAGGCAGAAACATACACTTAGTATTACGCATAGTTATCTATGAGTGGGTAATTCCTCCCTGAGAGAGATGCATGCAAATGGAACACAAACACTTGGTCACTGGGGACACCTGTGTCCTAAGCACTCTATCAAAAAGGGCAGATATATCACTGATGATGGTATATCCAGTGTTTGAATCCCAGCTCTATCACTTAGAATCTGTATGACTCAGGAAATATTTTTAACCTCCCTACCTCAGATCCTTCTTTTCTAAAAAGAAAATAATAGTAATTATCTTCTTTTTAAAGAGTAGCTAATTTGTATCATTTATATGCAGGTCCAGGCATAGAGTAAATACTTAATTACTAAATCATGCCTCATGGTATCTTTGAGGGTTTTGAAGAAAATTCAAGTCATTGAGCTCAAAATACATTTCCAAGTAAATTTAGCAATTTGACTTTACTTTTAAAAATTAATAAATATTAGACAAATCATAATTAAGTCTAAATAAATATTCTTTCTTGTAGTTTTGATACTTATAATGTAAAAATTGTTTTTTCCTGTTCTTTTCCAAATTTTTCATTGTGGTAGTCCAGACTTTGGCAACTTACCAAGTATGTAGGAGGACTTTTCATTTTAAAATAATGAATTTTGTATCATGCTAAAACTATTAAACTTTAAAAAGTCATAAAATGGCTCATCTGATAGTAATTTTTGTTTTACTTTTTTTGTTAAAAACAGAAGTGCAGAGTCTGTTTGGATTTATTAAATTGTTTCTGTTATTAAGTACTTAAACAAGAAAATTATTTCCAAAACTTATGAAGAGACCATAATTACCCAAACTATTTTCAAATTGCAACTGTTTGGGGATGTGAAATCAGTTCATTTTTAGAGAAGTAATCACATCTATTATGTTCATATTTATGTTCTCTTTGTCCCCAGGAACAAAATTCAAAACCCTTTGCAATTCTGTAGCACAAGTACGTGCATAATGCCTAGTTTTGTTTGTTGGGAAGGAAGAGTGACATAGACCTCATGTTTATTTGGATGGTATAGGAATATGTGCCTGATTGGTTAAGTGGCACAGAATAGTTTTAACGTATACCTGAGCAGGCAAGAACTTCTGTACATCCCGCTACATTGTTGATTCATTCAACTAGACAGACACATGTTAACTTTTTACCATGTCATAAATACAAAGCCTCTGTCTCACTAACTGGATTATATGGCCCATTATCTATATTAGCCAGATATCCTGAGGACCTTGACAAGAACAGGAGAAGAGTAAAATGGACTCAATTTTTCCTATTATTTCAAATACATACCATCTCTCTTTTTATGAATAAAATAAAGGAATTCCATTCATGAAAATCTTCATTACTACACAAAAAATGTAGCAGTTTAGCACTGGGTGGTTTAATTTGAAGTATGGGTAAACCCAGACCTATAGACCATATTTTAAGAGCTACATTAATGACATATATAATAATTGTGAAATTAAAATTGGCATTACACAATGGAAGATTCAAAGTATAAACAAAAAGTAGAAAAATCCTTCATAGTTGAGTGGGTTCGATAACTAAGTACAGAAAAATCTTATAATTTTTTTAAGGAGGTGAATATTGAACTGATCATTTCATATTTGTGGAGGCAATATTGGAAAATGATTACAATGCGAATTTCAAGTTAGGGACATTCTTCTGGGACTTAGAACAGGATGTTTTCCCTTAACTTTTTTTTTTTTTTTTTAACTAGAAAAGGAAAAACGAAAGCCAGATTTTTTTTTTTAACCCTGTCTAAGTAATAAACTTGTATCCAAGAATGTAGTTGTAAGAAAGTACTGTTATCTATTTAAAACTTACGGAAACACTTAATTTTTAAGGCAACATTAACTGAAGTTGAATTATGGAGCAATTCCTCCGGAAGTTCATGTCACAGGAATGTTATTGCCAAATAAATCCACTATGATCAGTTGAGTGACGGTGAATAGGAAAAGCACTTTAAATAATTGGACACTCAGGGGTACCTTTCCAAAGTCTGTGGTGACACATTAGCTTTGTCACTCCCATTAAAACCAGTGGGGGTTTTGAAGTTGAAATTCATCTTCACAGATTAAAGTCTTCCTTCTTAACACACTACACTGTGGAAACCATCAAGAAGGCCAGGGTTAGAACATATCAAATGTTCTTTGGAGAGTAATAGTACTAATTTCCCCCCTCAAATTTATCTTTATAAACCTTGTAGTTATAAATTTTGATACATTCAACTGAAAACAGAAGGAGAAGATACAGTGTTTACATTAGAATTTACACATTGAAAGCGTGACTTCTGTACTTGGTGTGCTTTGTCAGAAAATAAGGATTGCCTTTAAGAATGTTTCTTATATTCCATCCAAAAACAGATCCACTTTAGATTTCTACTCCTTCTACTGGTATTAAATCAATCCCTAAATTTCTACTTGAAGGACTGGGAAGGCTTTTACTTACACTAGGTAGAATTGCTTCTCTGATCTCTTTGGGGATGATTTAAGAAAGAATATTTTTCCATATTGCACAGAATCAGACTATGTAACTTGAAAAATAGAAATATGCTTATTTTACTCACTATGAGGGAAAATGTAATGTTTTAATGAATATTTTTTTGAATTGATGGCAAGAAATGTGATTTACTTTCTCATAGTGTTTTCAGAAAAAAAATGTAGTATTATTACAGGACTACTAATAAAAAGTTTACATTCATTGCATGCCATGATTCAGGTTGATACAAACAAAATTGTTTCCATTATATCTTTAATTACTAAATTAATAAATAGTATAAACAATAAGCAAGAGTGGCCTCAACTCCCTCTTTTACTACTTACCAACTATATGCCCAAATATAGTTTGTTTATTTATTTTATTTTGTACCAGAGATTGAACCCAGAGGTGCTTAATCATTGAGACACATCCACAGTACTGTTTTATTTTTATTTCTTTTTTAGTTTTTAATTGTAATACAGGATCTCACTAAATTGCTGAGGCTGGATCTGAACTTGCCATCCTCCTGCCTCACGAGCCACTGAGATTGCAGGCATGAGCCACTGCACTCCTTATCTATCTTCTTTTATCTTACTGTCCTCATCTGTAAAAGTTTCCTATCAAATAGATAATTGTGAGAATTAAGTGATTAAATGTTTGTTTAGGACCAACTCTTTTTTCTATAGTGACCTCTATTCTAGACTAACATATAACATATTCACTCTGGTTCATCTAGATCAATGACTTGTACTGAGTCGTTTTCAATGGAAAGAAACAAATGAGTAAATGAATTGAGAGAATGAGTGAATGATTATGGAATGGTGGATAAATTGGGCTCTGAATTGCCCTGTCTTTCTGAATTAGGGCAACTGCATAAAAGGAACCAGTGGTGGTAGATTTACAGCATTGGTGTGGATAGGTTAAGGCAGAATGTGAGGGAAGTCATGGTTATTCTGTGCCCCTAACATGAAGGCATATTACTAGTGAAGAGTCAGAAACTTAATACAGGATGGAGTAACAATTTGAACACAGGTTCCAGGCATTCAATTTAGTGTTCTTCTTATTATTATTCTTACACAGTCCTTGCATTAGTAACTAACTTTTAAAATAGAACATTTTTTTCTCTATTTCACTAAATGTATTTGCCTGATCAGCTTTCCACATTTTTGTTTCTATATGCCTAGCATCTACCTACACCAAACATTGCTTTTCCTTTGAATTGCCAAACTGAAGTCTTCCTTTCTGCAGTTAATCTTTTATTTCTTAAAGTAATTTGCCCTGGCATTTCTTTAGGTGGCCCTTACGGATTCCAGGAGGAGAGATGAGAGTGAGCTTCATGAAAAGGCAACACAGGATGCAAATGTTAGCCAGATCCTCACAACTCAGTGACTCTCTGGGGAGCTGACCCTGCATGTTAAGGAACACTGCTTTGATAATTTTAAGAGGTTCATTGTTTATTATAAATCGTCTCTCTCTCTGAGGTGACAGGGGTGGTATATATGATTATAAATTGCTTCCCAGTCTCCTGCCTCTGGCACTCACCCATGCTGCCAGAATGTGTGTCTGTGTTGGGGGCCCAGGATCAGGAGGAAGTGAAAGAATGTTTAGAAATGCAGGAGGAGGGGAAAAACTGGGGTCAGTCAATCTCCTCCAGTCTAAAATAATGCAAAAGATTGGAGAATTTTGGAAAAGTGTAAAAAACTGAACTTGACTCATCTAACTATAGAACATTGATCCTTAGAACACTAACAGATTATTTGTTTAAACCCCTGATTTTGCTTAGATAAGCCATGTTCGGAGAGCATAAGTAGATTCATCTGTCATTCAAAATTGAGACTTGGGCTTACATTTTGGGTTACAAGTCTTGAAACACTTCTTTGTTTCTGAATTGTTAATATCTTATCCTCACTAGATAGTTTTTTTTTTTCTCACTAGATAGTTTTAATGAAATTAATTTTTAAATGTTAAATGCCTTTGGAAAGCTAACAACATATAGAATTCATGTAACTATTGTAAAAGGGAAAACTCCTTGAAACTTATAAGCTTCTTTAACAGTTGGTTTTCATTTATTCTTCTAGGATTATTCATTCTTAGAATATTTCATATTGATAGATTCAACTTTTCAGAGAATTTTCTGTCTGTATTTTGTTGTGTTGTTTTTATTTACTTTCTTGTTCAATTACATTTATTTTTGAATTAGAATTTTGTGTTAAGCTTAGTCATGTTTGTTTTTTTTTAAAAATCACACACTATTGATATTCTTCCCCCTGTGATCACAACGCTACCACATATATCCTTCTTATTGTGCAACTACTTTATTTCATTTCACTCCATTGAGGGTTGTAATAATGGAGTGCACATACGTTAATTTAATCTGACTTAAAACCAGTTATTAAATCAATTGAGTCATTTAGTCATGCACTTTATTATTATTATTATTCCTCTCATGTTTTATGAAATGTTCAAACATACACAACTGGAGAAAATACTCAATTTCAAAATTATAAGCATTCTACTGTTATTAATTTACCCATCACAAGCATGTACTTTCTACCTCTAAATATTATGAAGCCAATCACAAACATCATCTTATCTGTGATTATTTCAACTTGTAATCCTAACATATTTATTTTAATAAAACAGTTTCAACACAATTTACAAAAATCCCTTAATAGTATTTAATAAAACACTTTGTTCTTTTTTAAAAAAGAACAAAGAATTAGTATCTAAACAAGGTCAATATAGTGCATTTATCTAATATGGCCTATAAAATACTTTTAAATCTATATAATAACCCCATGATACACACCTTTTTAAAAAAATATATTTATTTTTTTTTTAGGTGTAGATGGACACAACACAATGCCTTTGTTTTCATGTGTTGCTGAGGATCGAACCTGGGTCCTGCCCGTGCTAGAGGAGTACTCTACTGCTGAGCCATAATCCCAGCCCGATACACACCTTTTTATACCATTTATCTGTTGAAATTATTTTAACTGAAGACCTGTTCTTGTTCCCATTTGGTTGATTTAATTTCCTTAATGTCATTTAACTTATACTTTCTAGCACCCTGATATTTTATGAACACCATAATTAGATCCCAAGAATTAAGTTCAATTTGAATTTTGAGGGATAGCAAAGACAAGAACATACTTTCAAGTTGGTTTATCCACTTGTATGTTACCATATCATGACTAGTATTAGGTTGCTCCTCATATTATTAAGAGTCACACCAACTGTTAACTCAGTGATTGTAGCACCCAGGGACATTATGTTCCAATTTATAATCTCATTAGATCTTGAAAAATGACACTATTCTAAATATATTATTTCTTCTGCATTTAATGTGCATAAAGGAAAAATTACTTTCACTATATATTTGGTTAGTTAACTAGCCAGTTAGTTCCAGGAAGAAAAAAACATGCTTGGTTCATTCCCATTATGTATTAATTTTTCAGAATAAAGAATTGGTGTCCTAATGGATATATATATATATATATATATATATATATATATATATATAATTTTATATATTTTGAATATCATAATAATAGCCATGACTTTAAGGGCTTCAATAAATGCATTGCTGGGTTGTATACATTAGATTGATTATTTGCTTTCATAGTCAAATACCTCTTCTACTTTTTGATAGGATCTTAGTAGTCTTTTTTAAGGTATTTACTTTCAGGCAAGATAAACCACCCCAGGTTCACAGCGTACATCTCCTGACCCAAACCCAGAATCAGCTATTTCTCCAAAGATACTGGCTTCACTTATGGGAAATGGTGCATAGAAATCACACTCCAGTCATCTATTGAAGGGCATCTAGGCTGGTTCCACAGTCTTGCTATCGTGAATTGAGCTGCTATGAACATCGATGTAGCAGTGTCCCTGTAGCATGCTCTTGTTAGGGCTTTAGGGAATAGACCGAGAAGGGGAATAGCTGGGTCGAATGGTGGTTCCATTCCCAGCTTTCCGAGAAATCTCCATACTGCTTTCCAAATTGGCTGCACCAATTTGCAGTCCCACCAGCAATGAACAAGAGTGCCCTTTTCCCCGCATCCTCTCCAGCACTTATTGATGTTTGACTTCCTAATGGCTGCCAGTCTTACTGGAGTGAGATGGTATCTTAGGGTAGTTTTGATTTGCATTTCTCTGACTGCTAGCGATGGTGAGCATTTTTTCATGTACGTGTTGATTGATTGTATGTCCTCCTCTGAGAAGTGTCTGTTCAGGTCCTTGGCCCATTTATTGATTGGGTTATTTGTTATCTTATTGTCTAATTTTTTGAGTTCTTTGTATATTCTGGTTATTAGGGCTCTATCTGAAGTGTGTGGAGTAAAGATTTGTTCCCAGGATGTAGGCTCCCTGTTTATCTCTCTTATTGTTTCTTTTGCTGAGAAAAAACTTTTTAGTTTGAGTAAGTCCCATTTGTTGATTCTATTTGTTAACTCTAGCGCTATGGGTGTCCTATTGAGGAATTTGGAGCCCGATCCCACAGCGTGTAGATCATAACCAACTTTTTCTTCTATCAGATGCCATGTCTCTGATTTAATATCAAGCTCCTTGATCCATTTTGAGTTAACTTTTGTGCATGGCGAGAGATAGGGATTCAGATTCATTTTGGTGCAAATGGATTTCCAGTTTTCCCAGCACCATTTGTTGAAGATGCTATCTTTCCTCCATTGCATGCTTTTAGCCCCTTTATCAAATATAAGATAGTTGTAGTTTTGTGGATTGGTTACTGTGTCCTCTATTCTGTACCATTGGTCCACCCGCCTGTTTTGATACCAGTACCATGCTGTTTTTGTTACTATTGCTCTGTAGTATAGTTTGAAGTCTGGTATCGCTATACCGCCTGATTCACACTTCCTGCATAGTATTGTTTTTGCTATTCTGGGTCTTTTATTATTCCATATGAATTTCATGATTCTTTTATCGATTTCTACAAGATATGCTGTTGGGATTTTGATTGGCATTGCATTGAACTTATAGAGAACTTTTGGTAATATCGCCATTTTGATGATGTTAGTTCTGCCTATCCATGAGCAGGGTATATTTTTCCATCTTCTAAGGTCTTCTTCTATGTCTTTCTTTAGGGTTCTGTAATTTTCATTGTATAAATCTTTCACCACTTTTGTTAGGTTGATTCCCAAGTATTTTATTTTTTGGGGGGATATTGTGAATGGAGTAGTTGTCCTCATTTCCGTTTCAGAGGATTTGTCGCTGATATACAGGAATGCCTTTGATTTATGCGTGTTGATCTTATATCCTGCCACTTTGCTGAATTCATTTATTAGCTCTAATAGCTTCTTTGTAGACCCTTTTGGGTCTGCTAGGTATAGAATCATATCATCTGCAAATAGTGATAATTTAAGTTCTTCTTTTCCTATTTTTATGCCTTTAATTTCTTTTGTCTGTCTAATTGCTCTGGCCAGTGTTTCGAGGACTATGTTGAACAGAAGTGGTGAGAGAGGGCATCCCTGTCTTGTACCAGATCTTAGAGGGAATGCCTTCAATTTTTCTCCATTCAGAATGATGCTGGCCTGTGGCTTATCATAGATTGCTTTCACAATGTTGAGGTATGATCCTGTTATCCCTAATTTTTCTAGCGTTTTGAACATAAAGGGATGCTGTACTTTGTCGAATGCTTTTTCTGCATCTATTGAGATGATCATATGGTTCTTATTTTTAAGTCTATTGATGTGGTGAATAACATTTATTGATTTCCGTATATTAAACCAGCCTTGCATCCCAGGGATGAATCCTACTTGATCATGATGTATAATTTTTTTGATATGTATGCCCTTCAATAGATGAATGGATAAAAAAAATGTGGCATTTATACACTATGGAGTATTACTCTGCATTAAAAAATGACAAAATCATAGAATTTGGAGGGAAATGGATGGCATTAGAGCAGATTATGCTAAGTGAAGCTAGTCAATCTTTAAAAAACAAATACCAAATGACTCCTTTGATATAAGGGGAGTAAACAAGGACAGGGTAGGGACGAAGAGCTTGAGAAGAATATTTACATTAAACAGGGATGAGAGGTGGGAGGGAAAGGGAGTGAGAAGGGAAATTGCATGGAAATGGAAGGCGATCCTCAGGGTTATACAAAATGTCATATAAGAGGAAAGGAGGGGTAAGACAAGATAATACAAATGGAAGAAATGATTTACAGTAGAAGGGGTAGAGAGAGATAAGGGGAGGGGAGGGGAGGGGAGGGGAGGGGGGATAATAGAGAATAGGACAGACAGCAGAATACATCAGACACTAGAAAGGCAATATGTCAATCAATGGAAGGGTAACTGATGTGATACAGCAATTTGTATACGGGGTAAAAGCGGGAGTTCATAATCCACTTGAATCAAACCATGTAATATGATGTATTAAGAACTATGTAATGTTATGAACGACCAATAAAAAAAAATAAAAAAAATAATAAAAAAAAATAATAAAAAAAAATAAAATAAAAAGCAAATTACAAAGTAAAAAAAAAAAAAAAAAAAAAAAAAGAAATCACACTCCAGGCTCTAGGGTGCTCAACACTAGTAGATTATCATTGCTTAAGCATCATTGTAGTGGACATATATACAAAATACTTTTATTCCTTTTAAAAAATCACAAAAGAGAAATTAGACTTTATCAGAGTTCCTTATACAATTATATAAGTTTGATATTATATAAAAATAGAAAGTATACATATACACATATACATCCTACATGAATGTATCTGATACTTACAAATAAAAATAAGTTTTGTAATGTTTGATTTCTTGGATTATTTTTCAATAACAAAAAATTTTCATTCATAATGAAAATGCTCCTAATGACATGAACACAGTTATTTATCCACTTTATAAAGCTTTCTCTAAAAACAAGAACACTAAATGCAATTTTAGACTATTTTATGGCTCTTTTTTTTCCCTTTGGGCATTTCCCACTTGAGATAGACACTCAAAATATTCTGTTTTAAATTACTGGAATTAAAGATTCTCTGGTGTTTTATTAATAAGGTATGCAATTGATCTCACTTTATTTCTAATTTCTAAGGGTGGCTTTAAAAATTTCTTAATTAAATATGACATTTGAATCTATAGCAAAAACTTTAAGAAAAGGTACACTCAGAAAGAATAAGCTTTCATATTTCCCACATACCCTCATACCTGAGTCTGTTTATTCCCATCTTCTTAAATATTTTTATTAGTTCTTATTTCAAATTTCAATGGTTTAATTTAGAAAAAAAATGAAGTTTGTGTGTGTATCTAAATAATTATATTCCCACTCTTTCACAAAAATTGCATATGAAGTTTGGGGATATAGCTCAGTTGGTAGATCACTTACCTCACATGTATAAGGCCCTGGGTTCAAACCCTAGCACCACAAAAAACGAAAAAAGTGCATATGATAAGTATAATTTGTGCCTTGCTTTTTTTGTGAAGAATATGTCTTGGAGATCATTTTAAGGCAGCTTATAAAGATATACTTTGTTCTGTTTTATGGTTACTTAGTACATTCTGGATGTTATAGTTTATTCAGGCATTTATTTCTATATTGTTGAATATTTGGATTATCTCAATCTTTGGTAGTAATATTTTTATCACTTGTCCACATATTTCTTATGATTTTTGGCAGTATATATCTAAGATTTTAGAAAGGAGGCTGCAAAGGAAAAATAAATATGCATTTTTGATAGTTATTATGAAATTCCCTCATATTTGATCAAGTTCTTATGTGAATTAGCATTACGTGACAGAATCAGACTTTTCACAGCCTTGTTTATATTATATTGTATTATATTATATTATATTATATTATATTATATTATTTTTTTTAATATTGACCAACTTGATAGATGAAAATAGAATCATGAAATACTTTTAGTAGCATGGAAACAGTTGGAACTTATCTAGTTGAGCAGAAGTGTAATCATTTCGCTTACATTTTTTTTTTATATACATGTGGAGCTATGATTTGTTCCAAAGCTAGGTTTATTTCCAATTCCTAAGGGTTGCCTTAAAAATTTGTTTCTTAACTAAATATGACATTTGAATCCATAGCAAAAACTATAAGAAAAGGTACATTCAGAAAGAATAAGCTTTCATATTTCAGCACATTGCAGGGGACACATGAAGTAAGAGCCTAAGTAGACTTTTTTTTTTTTAAATCCATCTCTATTGAGGTGTAATCAATTGTTATAGAGAGACTGAAGTGTGATAAGAGCTTTATCTACACTATTTTTTTAACTTATCTCCAGACAGGAAATGAGGGTACAGATATGCTTTATTATGGTCACCTAATAATGTTCTGCTTTGAAAATACCTACAAATCATGATTTACATGTCTTTACTTTTGATTCATTTTCAAGCACAATAATAAGAAAAATTCTGATTCTGTTCATTCTCCTCTTTTCTACTTTTAACTCCTCAGACTTATACAACTTCACAACTTCTTCAGGGATGTAATGATTTTTTTTAACCTAGAGAATTTTTTCATATTTAGAATAAAAAGAAAACTTTCCAACATTTTGGATATTCCTAAAAAAGTTTGAAATTTATAAACACTTCTGGGAATATATACAATAGATGTCTTCAGAAAATACATTTCTCACTGTTTCTCATTTATATTCTGAAAACACAATGAAACAAGAACCAGACACCCTGTACATGTTTGTACCTTTGATTAAATTAGACACTTGTGGTAAATCAAAATGCACTTTCTAAGTGAAGGGAAAGGAAGCCAAATTGCTCTTTGGGCTGGAGATTTTCTAGGGAAAAAAAATAAAGCACATTGTTTTGATTTGGTCAGTGCATCAGTAAGTTTAATTTTCCAATTGACTGGAGAGATGCAGTAATACCTTATACAAACATGATTTGTAACCTTCTAACCTCTTTTATTCTGTGCATACAAAATGAAACTATTTTCATCTGTAACAAACTGCAGAAGCATAAGCATGGAAAAGCCATTCTTTGCTTCCTCTATGTATACAAATAACTTAAACAATGCAAATGAGCAAAATAATGTCTCAGAAAAAAAGGCATTCATCAGTTTTCTGATGGAAAAATTAGAGTTAGAATTGAAACCATGAAATAGTCCCATTACCTACCTCTTTTTGATGATGTACAAAATAAATTACCATGATTACATTTTTTTACATGAAAAATATTTGCAAGGGATCATAACTATTTATTTTTGAGTGCTAAGAAATTTGTACTATTTCTTTTGAAAACCTGTCTTTGGAACACATTAATATTTTGCATTTTTTCTGTAGCAGTAAATGCAATTGGCATTAAAGTGGCTATATGCATAAAAAATAAAAGGTTATGATACTTGCAAATGTATCTGTTATGGTTTAGGTATGAGGTGTCATCCAAAAGCTCATATGTGAAACAATGTAAGAAGGCTCAGAGGTGAAATGATTGAGTTATGGGCATAACCCAATCAGTGAATTAATCCCCTGATAGGGATTAACTGAGTGGTAATTGAAGACTGGTAGTGTGTGGCTGGAAGAGGTAGATCATTGGGGATGTGTCTTTAGGGTATATATTTTGTACCTCGTGAGTGCAGTCTCTCTCTGTGCTTCCTGGTAATGTTCTGAGCCACTTTTCTCTATCACATTCTTCTGCCATGGTGTTTTGCCTCTACCTCAAGCCCCAAGAAATGGAGCTGGCCTTCTATGGACTGAGACCACCGCTACTGTGAGCCCCCAAATAAACTTTCCCTCTTTTAATTTTCCTGTCAGGTATTTTAGTCACAGCACTGAAAATTCTGATTAAAATAGTATCTCTAAACTTTTGGCATACTATGTTTAATTGCTGTGAGTTGTTCACCAACAGGAACTACAAAACTATCCACCTTCATGCAGTACAGAGGAAACCTACTTAGCATAACCAGACAAGCCTTAGCACCCCATATTTCTCTCATCAAGCAAGATATGGTGCTCCACAGATTTTATTTCAAATATATTCATTTTGTTTAAGGCACCAGTGTCTAAATCTGTTATTTATCAAAATCACAAAGTTTTCTTAAGCTTTAAAACTCAATTTCTTAAGTCCACTCCAATCCTGCTCCATAAGATTTTCCTAGAAATGAGTCCAAGAATCATTTTTTAAATGTTGATTTTTATATCTGTCATGAATTAGTAATGAGGTATACCCAAAAGCTCATGTGCAAGACAATGCAAGTATTTTCAAAGGTGAAATGATTTGGTTATGAGAGCCTTAACCTAATCAGTGGATTAATCCACTGTCATAGATTAACTGGGTGGTAAACCTAGGCAGGCAGGGTTTGGATGGAGGAGATATGTCCCTTGGGGCATGCTTTTGGGGTGTTTTGTCTTTATTGAGGGGAGATCTTTACTTTCTGATTGCCATGTTCTGAGATGCTTTCCTCTTTCATACCCATCCACCATGATGTTCTGACTCACCTTTGGCTCAGAGCAATGGAATTGGTCATATATTGGCTGATACCTCTGAAAACATAAGTGCCTAATAAATTTTTCCTCCTCTAAAATTAATTCATATCAGGTATTTTGGTCACAGTGACAAAAATACTGACTAATATAATATTCTTTTAATTTTATCCATCGAGTTAGACACTACTTAAACTAATAATTGTTTGTACTTGAGTTTTAGAGCTAATGTGACTGTGTATTTGCTATTGTGTATTATCATTGTAAGAGGAATGAATGTCTAATTGTTAAGTAAGGAGACATTTTTCTGAAGCTTTCCTGTCATGAGATGCACATTTCACTTGTTAAACCAGCTCAAAGTTTCTTTACTCCTTGATGATTCTTTTACTCATATTCTAATAATTCTTTCAAATTTAAAATATATTTTATCAACTGTATATTAGCTGTTACTAACAATCTCTGAAATAAGATAGTTTTGTTATGGACAGGACCAAGTTATGAGGCTTGGTACATAATGTAAACAACTGGTTACAGTTCAGGCTTTGGAGTTTTTCTGCCTGGATTCAAACCTATACTGTGTCATGAGACTCTTAGTAAGATATTTCACCAACTCACATTTTCTCATCTGTTAAATAGGAGTAATAAGGTTGTCATAAAGATCATGTGTGCAAATATTATTTAAAAATAATTTGCTGTTCAATAATGAATATTTTCAGGAATAAATGGAAGAACTTGTGAAAGCAGTCTTATGAATTCCAGGTCTTTGTTTTTTACTCCAAAGCACATCCTAGAGGCTTCTTATTGGAATCATTTCAAATGTTGCAGCCAGCAGAGAACTATACAAGAATAGAATACCATGTGGGGAAGTTGGATAATAAAAGATTTAGAACTAGGGGAATTTGAGGGACAGTCTTTGATGAATATGATGTGGATTTGATGGATTCGGAGCCTGTTTGATAACTGATAAAAGGGAATGATTGTGAACCAATGAGTATTACATGGGGATTGATGCTATGCAATTGGACTTTGATAATTTCATTCAATTCCTTATCTACTACTGATTTTGAAGTAGGGTTTTAAAAATATGCATTTGACCAATGTTTTATTATGTGTATTTTCAATCAACCATAAAAGTTGACAGGATTTCAGTGAGTGAATAGTCACATAACCACTGCTACATGCATTCTACAACTGAAGTTTTGCCGTTTTCTTTATCTCATATCGGTTTGCCCATTTCTGCATGGCAACTGCAATAGATAGAGTATTTAGCATTTTTTCTGGTTCCTCAGCACAATCCAGCATGAAAATTGAGGTTACCAGATCACACAGTTGGTTACATGACTGAGTTTAGAGAATTCACATCTTTTATAACAGACAATAGGCATCCCGCCCTTTGCTCCAAAGAGAATCTTTGTCTGAAATGTAGCAATTTGTCATGGTATTGAAGTATAACACAAATTTTCTTTCAGCATTCCCTCTACGGCTAATGTATGATAGCTGAGCAGGCACACCTCAGTTAGGAGGAATGCTGCTCATGGTGCCTCTCCGGTTGTGCAAAACTATTACTAATTCTATTGTCCATTTAATGTACTTTTAGTGTTCTTTAGATAATATGTACTGAATTTTTGAGTGCCCGTAAAATTCATATGTTGAATAGGTCATGGTGATGGTACTCTTATTTTATATACTGCCAATGCTCTTATAAGATGAGGAAGGTAGGGGGGACAAGCGCTTCCTCCATCCCTACCTGCTTAGGAAAAATCATGTGGGCATATAGAAAGAAGGTAACTGTCTATAAGCTAGGAACCAAAACTCATCAGCAACAAAATCTGCTGGCACCTTGATGTTGGGCTTCTCAATCACCAGAATTATAATAAACAAATGACTATTGTCAAAGCCACCCAGTGTATGGTATTTTGTTATGGTAACCTAAGCTTAATAAGGAATACAGTAGATAAGCTTAAAAACAGGGGCATGGTAATTATGAGCTACAGGAATTTAAAATCAAAACCTCTTTCCCACTTTAGTTACCTCACAAGGCACAAAGCCTCGATTCCTGTTGAAAGGAAATGGTGTATGAACTAGTTTGGTGAGACTACTTGGGCATCAAGCAATTCTAAGTAAACAATTTTTTTGATGACATAAGAGTAAATGAATCAGAAACACATGGATTGAATTATCTCCGAAATACACTGGAATATAAACATCAAGGGGTAGGGGCTGTATTTGGAAGTGTGCCAAATTCTAGTGTAAGAAGTGAAAGGGAATTTTATAACTCTAGAGGAGCAACCAAAGTCTTCTATGCCCTGGATTTTAAGGTGATAGAATTTTAAAAATTTGAAGCACCAGGCAACATGCTTTAAGGTGAGCATCGACTAGCAGAGACATCAATGATGGAGACTTCCAATTTTGTTTGTGAGATACACATTAACTTAAGTGTTATTGTCTAAAGCAAATGAACAAAAGTCATACTTCAGGTTCTAGTGACAGTAAAATTTATTAGTTCCTAGGTTCATCAAATGCAAGGTAATATTAATCAGCATTTGTTTATAATTGTGACAGCCGCCTGTTTGGGCAAATTCTAAAAAATTTCCAGTAATTGCAACACGGAAGGGTCTTTGCATCAGTGTGACCTCTTCTCCAAGACACTGTATTTAGTGTGGTAGGTTATTTCTCTAGGCTCCTTCTTGTAAATGGAGCTCTCCAGTTAAGACTTTTCTGTAATACTTAAGAGGATTTTCATGGAGCAGGCATTTTCTATTAACTAGCTACTTATTTGCATAATTATCACATGAATGAGGAAAAAGGCAACTTTCTCCCCTTAAACTTTCTCTCACAGTGAGTGTGCTTCTCCCAGATGGTGCTTGGTCCAGGAGTACCTTTGCAAGGCAGGGAGGGGGCAACTTCACAGTTATGTTAGCTGACACACATAATTAGTATAAACACTCTACAACTTGAATTCATGTACTTATACCATAATTACAAATTTTAATTTTAGTCATTAAACATATTTAGTATGCATTAATTTTAAAGTGAAGTAATTACTTTAATTGTAGCATGAATATAATCAATGTTAATGCACTATATCTGGTACTGCATTCTGTTTTAACATATACCACAGGCTGTGGATAGCTGTGCTCAAGTGTCTTGAACCCCTTGTGCTTTTGCTTTCATGAGCCTCCATTTTCAAATCCAAACTTTGTGGAGGAGTGCCTTTTTAAAGCCCTTTTTCTCTATCTTAAGAATGTTGCCAGGAGATATTTATTTAGAGTCTACTAGGTCTGCTATACTGTGCCAGATGCTAAAGGCATATAATATCTTGGGACCTACTCATTAATCTTAAAAGCCTTAATTTTGTAATGAGGAGGAAATACGAAACACATATTATGAATAAATATCTGTAAAATCATGTCCTAATTTTGAAAATTGTACCAGGATTATGTCACTAAATGTCTTTGTCCCGAGGAAATGCACACAAAAGGATTTAGGATAGAGAGACCCAAAAAAGTCTCTGTGTGTGTGTGTGTGTGTGTGTGTGTGTGTGTGTGTAAGAGAGAGAGAGAGAGAGAGAGAGAGAGAGAGAGAGAGAGAGAGAGAGAGAACCAGAACCTCACATGAGCTTGAATGCACTCATAGATGCAAAAAGGGAGCAAAATGAAAACAAAAAAAAGGAAAAAAATGTATTTGGGTAACAATTACATATGAGTTCCTTTATCTTGTCCACAACTTTGAGTCTGAACTTATATACAAATAGATAAAGCACTGGTATAAACCTTTAATATCTCATTTTGGGAATTGCTTGATCTATAAATTGAAAATGTTTATACATGAAGTTTGAAGCAAAATTTCCACTTTGGGGGATCATTGATTTTTGTAGCCTTAGTAGCAAAAACATATAAATTATCATAAATATCCCATATTAAGAGAAAAAAGTGATGAGATCCAAAATGGAGAACTTCCATAAAGATATAGAGGCAAAGTGGCTGGCAAAACAGCCCAAGCAGGACCGGAAGGATGGACTGTGAGGGACCAAGATGAAAGCACTATTTTGAGATGTATCAACCTTCCTTCCTTCAATTCAACATGTATATATTGGGTGCCTACTAAATCTCAAGTGTTATATTGTATTAGTGTTGGTGAAACAATGATAAAAACCTGTAAAAAGGTATGTGTCTTCATTGAGCTTATGGTCTAGTAAGAATAACAATAAAACAATAACATACAGGAAGTGATAATGAGTGTTTAATGATGCAAAAACTTTGAGTAAGAGAGAACATAGTGGAGATGAGGAATATTTATATTCACATCCATTCAGGTAACATGTGGTATGAATGGGAAGTGCACACTTCCGTGTAGGTACATTTGAATATTTCAATTTTTCCTATGTGAGCATGTTCCACTTTTTGTTAAAAGAAAAAGCATTGGTTTTTAAAAAGTCCAATATCCATTGTTTTTGGAAAAGTAGAAAATAATTTGGTAAAGGTAATGTTTTCAATGTTCTTCTTTTAAAAAAGATATCCCCCTCTCTTTAGTACAAGAACCTTTAGAAACCACATCCTAGGAACAGTGGATATCTGTTCGAGGAATGAAATTTCCCAAGTCCTTGGTTTTAATGTAATCATTTTCATGTCACTTATAACTGAAAAAAGTATCCAGCAATTTTTTTTTATTAAGCAGTTAGGGTTAAACACCTTAAAAAACCTTCATGTTCTACCAACTTTAGTAACCGAAACAAATAATAAATACACAGTGAGAAGATTTATTTCATTCTTAAACACAAAGAGCTGTGCACATCTATTGAGTACCATGGTTCCCTGAATCTGAGAATCAGATGGCATACAAATGCTTTCAAGTCCTTCCCTACATTGCCTTGTGTCTTACCAGAGCAGGCTCTGAATTAAAAAAAAATATCCTGCTATGAAAAGAAATGTAGAGGGCTGAGGCTGTAGATAAGTGGCTGAGCACTTGCCTAGCATGCATGAGGCACTGAGTTCAATCCTCTGCACCACATAAAAATAAACAAATAAAATACAGGCATTCTGGCCACTTACAATTACAAAAAGAAGAAGGAGGAGGAGGAGGAGGAGGAGGAGGAGGAGGGGGGGGGAGGGGGAGGAGGGGGGAGGGGGAGGGGGAGGAGGAGGAGGAGGAGGAGGAGGAGGAGGAGGAGGAGGAGGAGAAGAAGAAGAAGAAGAAGAAGAAGAAGAAGAAGAAGAAGAAGAAGAAGAAGAAGAAGAAGAAGAAAAAGAAAGAAAGAAAGAAAGAAAGAAAGAAAGAAAGAAAGAAAGAAAGAAAGAAAGAAAGAAAGGTAGTATGATATAATATAGAAACTGTAGACACTTTGCATTTGTAATTTCTGTGTTATCAGACAGACATATAACTTTGAGGGCACCTAAGCAGACAATTTGGAAGCTACAATTCCACAGGATTCTATGTTTTTGCTTACATAGGACCTATACAGCCCTGTGGAAAGTCAGGACTTCTCCATTGCTAATGAATCAATTTATTATTATTACTTTTTTTTTCTGTAAGACCTCAAAAATACTGCGATGGCTTCTCACAAACTGTATACCGACTTGATAGCCTAGCAGAACAGTCTTGTCTTACCTCCAAGGGGGAGCGATAGAATGTGAATATAATGTAGGGTGTAAAAACACTGAACTTCTTCTTAATCTCATTATAACCACATTATATTTTATATTAATCAAGTCATTTTAGTTAATTAATGTAAATTACTCTATTTACATTCCAAGCGTGAATGTCAGTAAGTTGCTGTGTTTGCAATCACTTTAGAAAGTAGGAAAATCTCTGTGCCTATGATGTTTTAGTGCTGCCATCATGGTTGACATTGCCATTCTGCAAGCCCTAAGTGGAAAGAGAAAAAGAACTTTGCTTCCACTCTCCTTCATTCTGGAACTGTACTGCAAGCATTTCTTGTTTTTATCAAACTCATTAACTTGGGCTGGAGATGTAGCTCAGTGATAGAGCACTTGCCTAGCCTGTGAAAGATCCTGGAACTGATCATCAGTATCACGAAAACAAAACAAAACAAAACAAAACAATAAATTAAAATTAATTGAGTAATTGGTTTGAAGACAGGTCAACACCTCACCTTCTTCCATCAAGCTGAAAGGTAGTAGACCTTCTAATTTTAGGATTAATAAAATGGCTGTTTCTTCCTCTGTGAAGATATACATATTGTTTGTTCATGAAGAAACTTAAAAATAACCTGATAGAAATCCTCTCCCTTCTCTGTATTCCCAATTTCCTTTCATATGTCCTATGGTTCCAAGGATGTAAAAGTGTGAATTTTGTATGAACTGGTAAATACCATGCCGTTAAAATGTCCCATATGATAAATTGTATTGCCTTTGGGGTTACATCTGGGGCCATGCCATTAAATTTTAGCCATAGGACATGGTAATTTATTTTCTATCACTAATATGATGAGGTGAACTAAATGAGTTAATATTGCTAAAGTCCTTAGAACTTCACATATAGCACTTACTTTTTGGTATGACACATAATCAGTACTATATTTAAATCTAAGTGTTTAATAAAAGAAACTTGAAGTGAAGTCACTTGTTTTCAGTCTGACAACTAATGGAGAGCAAATAGAATAAAAATCAGTGTGAGAGCAGTTCAGCAGGTGACATTATGTTCACTGTAGAGCTGAGACTCTTACTAGCATGCTTATGTCTGAATTCCCAGTGCAATTTGTCTAGTTTTGCACATATGACACTGAATACTATTACTTATTCCCAGTTTTGTTCCTCTTCTTGTAGGAGTTGCTGGGTGGGGATCTTTTTTCCATATTATTGTATCTTCTGGAGCCTGGATATCTAGTAGCTGTTTAATACGTCTTTTCTGATTCGGAGCCTAAGGAATGAATGAAATAGTATATATGAGTATAATGCCACTTAATTATAAGAATGAACAGATTAGAGTTCTTAGATTTTTAGACCTTAAATCATCTGAACTCTTGTTTAGGCCTTCACTTGACCTGAAGTCCAGATGGTAGGGAATATTATTACCAAAATGTTGATTCTTACTAGTATTGATAACTAATTTCATTAACATAAGTGATTACTAACTGCCTTTTATCATTATATAACACTTGATTTTTAAATTCTAAGAATTTTTTTTAAACATGGATTGCTAAGGAGATCAAGGCCTGGAGCAGACAATAGGTATTCTATTTGCTCCCCTCCATTTTTTTTAATGAAATAGTGGGATTATTTTTTTATTTTTTATATTGATTTTCCTCTTCACTTGATTTAAATTCCTTATGCTTTCTGTATTTAGAATTGTCTATTACTAAAATGTTCCTTGCAGATTGCTCAGTTTATGGTGTACAATATTACTTTTTCATTGGTAATTGCACTGCAGATCATTATATGAAAAAAAGATCCATTCTTTTCTTGAGGCATAAAACCAAGTTCCTGTCTGTGTTGCGGATGTTAAAAATCCCAAGACACTTAAGGAAGAAGAGTGGGAGTATTAACTCTAGAAAAAACTTTTGGCCAAATACCCATGAAAAATCTCTCTCATCATAGCACAGGGGACTAAGATTGTTAAGAATGATCTTTGTGAAAGAACTACTTTATGCAATTACAATAAAATATGGAGCTTTTCTTTGGATTTTTATGCACATTCCTTTCCAAGAGGAAATCCCAAAACAATTTTTAAAATCTTACAAATTTATACTACGAGAAAGTAGAATTAATGATTTAAACAAATTATTGAAATGTTGGGAAAATTTTAATTGCTTTAAGAAATATCCTAAATACTAAATTGCAAATGAATGAGCTTTGCCCATCTTAAAATATGTAATGCTTACAGCTTAGGAATCTATTTTTATATACATCTAATTCTTAAAAAATTGCTTATGGAAGAATTTTAGAAAAACAGGGATTATGCTGTAATAACTTATTGATACATCTCCTCAAATTATGTATCTTTCAATTCAGAATCTCATGTGCATCAAAATTATTTTTAAAATAGTGTATTTAAAATATTTTCACTTATTTTTAAATTTAGTTATTTGTCATATTAATTTTTATGCATTATACTTTGGGGTTATATACTCATGATTCTTTTGAAATATTTTGACCTTTTTTATTACAAATGCTTATTGAAACTCATTATCTTCATCTCAATATGCAAACCCCATTGACCTTGTGAAGTGTACAAACTCTCTGACCTATCCATCAGCTTAGATGACATTGAGTTGACAGACTACAGGATTCTGGGCTACTGTGCCTTGTAGAATTGATGAACACACTCATTTCAGCTGGGGCTTTGAGTGTGCACTGGTTGTTAAGATAAACACAAGATGTTGACGCCAAGAGACTCAGCCCAACAGAGCCATAGATGGATGTTATTATTTTTACAAAGAAGGCCTCTGGTGATAAAACAGGGTTGACCCTGTTAGTGGGAGCTCCATAAATCTTTCTTGGCTGAAGGTTCCTGGCCGAGCAGGTTGGAGGGCAGACAAAAGAATCAAAAGATCCAGGATGTACTGTACATGTGAAGATTGCCTATGGGACTCTGCAATAATATAACAATAGCCAAGACCGCCCAGCACAGGCTCAGTTCCTGCCTGCTTTCAACTGCTTCTAAAAACAGTTTAATTGGAATCTTCTTTTTCTCCTGCATTAAAGAAAATTCTTGAAGTTATACCAGTTTTCATTAAGCCACGTAGGGTTTTGTGCCCCCAGTGATTCTACACAGTTCTATAATAAACATTAGTTATTTTATCGTTACTTTATGACAACTATAAACGTCATGTTTCTTAGTTATTTGTGTTGAACATGTTTAAGAGTCTCTCCTAAATTCAAAAATAATCAGTAAAACCTATAGACTTCATCTTTTTTATAGCAGTGGTCATAATTTGAAGGCATAGGATGTAATTTGCAAGAATCTGTGTTTTACCAACCATTGCAAATAAAAGGAAGCAAATCTTGCTGCAGTGTAACTTTTCTGAAAAAGTTACTGACTACTTTAATAGAAATTCTTACCTTTAGTAAACCAATTCAACAGTTTTGAAAATATGGTCACTTTTTCCTGTTCATTTTTAAGATAAAGAAAAAAAATAGTATGACTTAAATTTTGATTATTTTCTACATAAAGTATAGGGTACAAATTGAATGTCTTCATTTAACTTTTGTTGGGCAGGAAATGTCCAAGGTATCGTCTTTCTTGCTTGTATAGTCAACTACCCTAGGAAGGGTTTGTAAGAGTTCAAAAGAAACAATTGTGAAATATTTATTAATCATTTACTATCTGTTCAGCACTATTAGGTATTTTGTGGCCTAAAAATAAAATACTTGCTATGGCGCTTAATGATTTTCCAAGTTTGGTCAAAGTCCAATAATTCCCCATGCTTAGCCAAACAGATGATGAAATAAGGTTTATGTTATATGCTCCATAATGAACCAGATAATGCCAAAAATTGGCTGTTTAAAATTTATTGAGACTGCTAGCATAAAGTGATCTTCATGAACTTAAAGAGTATTATAGAAACCAACTAGCCTTTAGTAAAACGAAAGCAAAGCAAACTATGCTTCTTTTGCATACTAAGATAACTATTGTGAGTAATCACAGGGACAAAACCTTTTATTTTTTTTAATAAACCAACTAGAATTCCAAACATCTTTAATATCAAAAGCTAAATAGATTTACTAGGAACATAATATTTTGAAACTACCTTCTACCTTCTGCTAAGCCAAAGCTCAGGTTGAATGGCTTTTGAGAACTTAGGGAAAATGTATTCCACATTTCAATAAACTTGGTGACTTTATGCCTTGCTCTTTGCTTATGGCCCAGCAATAAAATGTGCTGCTTCCTTTGCTTTGTAGTAACAGAGGTTCATTCTTAGTAGATCTTGGGAAAAAAAAAAAAAAAAAAAAATATATATATATATATATATATATATATATATATATATATATTGTTCAAAGACAGAAAACACTGAAGATGTACACATGAATACTTGGTAATTATTTTTTGAGAAATTTAATTTATTATCCTTAGGAGGTAATATACTATTCCCCATGTCTCTTCTAATAACACTGTAGGTGAAAATATACTTTGGTTGCCACAGACATTCCAAGAACTTATAAAATGTTTCCAAATATTTTTAAGAACTCTGAATATAGTTTTTATTACTTTGGAAAGCCAATGCCCATTTTTATGTGCTTTTTTTCCCCTCAAAATATCTGATACAGTTTGGCAAGATGGTTTGAATGTAAAACCAAAGATGTGATTAAGAAATGTATTTAAATGAAATAATAAAGTTTGTTATTAGTTTCTATCGTATTCAGAAAGAAGATGGGCTTCTCTGTATTTATGCAGTGATTTTTAAATATACTGTGTACATGTATTTTAAGTATAAAATTGGAAATTTTATCTTCAGACAAATTTATGTAAGAATTTACCTCCCCCTTCTGTGGGTTGATTCCTGTTCACCCTGAAATATGCTAAAATCTTAATTCTCAGTACGTGTGAAAGTGACCTTTTTGGGAATGCAACCTTTGCAAATAAAATCAGGTTAATCAGGGAAAGTTATAGTCATACTACACTAAGGTAGGCACTAACCTAATGACTTGTGTCCTTTTAAGAAGAGGGACCATTTTTAAAAAATAAAAAGACATAAACAGATTGATACAGATAAATGCAAGTTATTTACCCAGATAGATCATGATATACAAATAAAATTACTGTCCAATAGATCAGATGACAATCTGATTATGAGAGTGACATGGCAATCTTAATCTTTACCAATATTACATGTATAATTCAGTTTTATTTAATCTATTTACTTATCCCCCAAATTAAACCTGCCAATACTAAGGAAGCCCTTGATTCTTTACTCACAAAGTTTATGTGACTATGTGTCTTTTGATCTCCTTACCTGTGTTCTATCCTATGGTTAATCTCTAGTTCTTATTATTATAATTTTTATTTTCAATAATTTTATTTTGTTTTACACTGATGTTTTTCTATTTTAATTAAGTTATTCCTTACAATTCATTTTCATTCTTTTCTTTTCCCACCAGGTTAGAGAATAAAATAAAATTTTTACTTAAAAATCTTTTTAAGAGTACTATATAGCTCCCTCATTACTTAAATGTAATATAATAGAGAAATTTTCAGGATAAGTAATTTAATAATTGTTATTAATTCTTAACTTTCCATCATCTACATAAAGCTGAATGTCATTTAGTAGCTCCCCTGGAGAGGATGAAGAGGTGGAAGGTACAGGAGATAACTGGTGAATGTCCGGAAGCAGGGCAATAAAAAGACACCATTGCCTCCAGGACTCTTTATTTTGTCTCACTTGCTTTTTTTTTTTTTTTCCTGTGTGTGTGTATGTGTGTGTGTGTGTGTGTGTGTGTGAATCAGAATATAGAGAAAAAATTAATTAAGCAAAATGATTTTGCCAATTTTTCACAGTAACAATAAGATTTTCCCCCATAATGGATATATTTTAGTCAAAATTATTATGATTTATCTTGAGATAAAATAAAATATGAAGGCATTTTAGTTTTACCTAAAGTGACCATTTATTAATATTATTTGCCATGACAATAAGATCACTATTACAATGCAGAGTTTATTGTAATTGGGAAATTATGATCAAGTTTATTGTTCCTTAAATTAATTATATCCCTATTTCTTTTTTAACTGCCCTGTTCTGCCAGCCTGTGCAAATTTAGATTTTCTGATTTTATAAGCCTTACATTATGGGTGCTTTTGCCTTTTTTCCTTATGTATTTTTTAAGAATAGCTTACAAAAATTCAGGATTCATTTAAGTGTTTTATTTTATCAAACAAAATTTCCATGTGTTCATGTTTTCTAGGTATTGTCATTTCCTCAAATTCATTTGGTTCAATTCCTAAGGGAGTGAGTTTTCTAAAGTTCAGATCCACAGGTGTGAACTGCACATGGCCACATCACTCTCAGAAAAATATTTTGCCTCCTAAGTCCAAATTACACCCCTGATTTCTGGAGACATTTTGTTGATGGTCTCCTGGAGACCACTGAACTTAGGTAATAAAGGTGAGATACTGAACAGCAATCTTCAGCCCAACTCTGCTAGGAAACAATAGCAACACCTCTGTACTTAGGGAGGGCAGTTCTTGTCGGCTCTGAATTGCTATAGCAAGAATCTAGCGCATGGGCCATGTGGCACAGTGGAAAAACTGTTGCTTTGTTTTGAATGTGGAGCTCAGAATTTTTGGTGAGAAGCCTTTCATAACCTCACAAAACACAGACATTGAATAACTGCAATAAAATAAAATCCAACTTGGCTTAATAAGGTTGTCAGAACATGACCCTATGATTATACTGAAATCCTTAGAATAGTTCAGACTCTGCAATCCCAAATACCGCTACTTGAAATGAGTGGTCTATATAGGGAAATAAAACAGGCTTCACTGAGAAAGTGGCCTTGCTTGTAAACAAGTCACCCTCCTGAACTATAAAATAGTGAGGAGTAACACAGTCCTGGTAATGATCAAGAGGGGCACCGTGCAGAGTGTGAAGCCAGTCATTTGTCATCTACGTTTTCTTCTAAGGCCGCCATCAATCTCCATCTGGCCCCAACTTCTCACATACCCCCCACCAAAGTGGGAGAAATATCTTTGCTATGTTTTAAGAAATGAGTTATAATATGCATTTGTTAACACTGAGCAGGGTTTCCTGACCACCAAAGCACTAACCACCCCAGAGACTATATCTTTACAGGAGAAATTTGATGAAATCCATTAAAAGCTCATGATACAGATATAGGTAATTTGGGCTTCTTGGTTTTGTTTTCCATTCTCTGAACTGACCTTGTTGACCATGATTCTTATAACTCCCTGTTTTTGCTCTTCAAATTTTGCCTTATTCAAAAAAAAACAACAAAAAAACAGATTTTTCTTATCACCATCCTTCTTGTAATCTCTGCACTCATATTATCTTACATTCATAACTCATTTACTTCTTTCTCTTCATGGGTCATTAGAATTTCTTGTCCACTTCTCTATATATTTCAGTGATGTATCAATCAATCTAGCAGGCCAGAAATCATAATACCCTTTAAACCAATTGGTTTTGAATTCTATTTTTAAGTATGTGACAGTATACCTTTTTACCTGCCCCTGGACATTCTGTGCTTTTCCTTTGCAGTCTTTTAGAGATCCTTTGACCCCCTGCAATTTCTCTCTTCCCCTTTATCAAAATGTGTTCTTAACAACTTGTTTCTGTTATTTTTCCAGTCCTATCCAATTTACTTCCCTGCCTTTTCCATATAGGATGAAAGATTTTAGTCCCTTCAAAAATATTTCAGGAGTAGAATAACTTCTTAGTGCTTTTTAATGTTTTAATTTCTGATAAACATTTTTTTTCAATTATAACATACATTACAAGAAAGAACATAACTCATAAGTAGATTTATGTTGCAAGGATGTGCAGTAGATGAATGTTATAAGAACATATTCACACTATCTAGGTAGACCTATGGAACTTTCCTAGCACCCCAGAAGTCTCCTACATGTCCCCCATCAATTATCCACCCCTCAACATGACCACTTTCTCTATGGATTTCTTAGGTTATATTTGCCCACTTGCAAATTTGATGCAAGTGGACTGGCTAGTACATACTCTTGTGCCAGATCAGAGAAAACAAGATGATATTTTGCAAAAAATATATATGATGATCCCTGAGAATTCCTTTATTCTACCTCTACTTCAACATTTCATATGTATCTTTGTATTTTATTTATTTATTTATTTATTTTTGTATTACTGGTGATTGAATGTAGGGCCTCACAAATGTTAGGCAAACACTCTATCACTGAACTACATGCCCAGCCCCTTGTTTATTTATTTTACATTGAGAAGGTGTCACACTAAGTTGCCCAGGCTGGTCTCCAATTTGCAATCCTGCTGCCTCAGCTTTCTGAGCAGCTGGAATTACATGAGTAGTTTGGACTAATTTAAAGGACTTTGATAGAGTCTTATTTTTTGGTAGACATATCAATTGGTTCAATCATGTTGGAAAATTCTTTGACAATAATTCCTAATATTAGACCTGAATATGTCATAAGGACCCAGAAATTCTACTATAATGGATGATCTCCAATGAAAGTAAATAGATGCCTGCACCAAAAGATGTATTAGAATGTTCAATGAAACATTTTTTTCTTTTATCCTCACACCAGTGGTGAGTGTTATAATAAGTCTTTAGGTAGTATAAGTTCTCCATCATTTTTTCTTCTTCAAATTTATTTTCTACTCCTAGTCCCCATAAATTTTAATTATCTTTTAAAGTTTATCAGAGCCCTTTACTCTGAAAACTGCAATTTTAGTGAGTTTCCGAATCAACTTGTGGATCTTGATATCTCTCCTAGATTAAGGTTTCTAATCCAGAAAATAGTGTATCTCTTTGTATAATTTATAATTTCTTTTTTCAATCATTTCTTCAAATTTTCTGTATAAAAAGACTTGTCCATATAGACCTAGTTTTATTCCTAGGAGTTTTGTTTTTTGTATATCATTAAAAATTTTACTATTAAAATTATATATCTAATGGACTAATGCAAGGTATATAAATATAATAACTGTGTGGTATTAAACATTTATACAGTGACCCTATTAAATTCTCTTTCAGATTTAGTAATTCAATTACACTTTTTCAGGATATTCTAAATACAAAATTCTAATGTAAGAGTGTCATGTCTTTCAATGTTTAGTTTTATCTTTCCTCATTGCACAGTGTAGCACTCTTGAACAATAATCAGTAAGTATTTAAAAATGTTTATCTAATAAAGGAAATATTGACATCATGAATGGATTTGGAATTTCCTCTAATGATTTTTCTGAATCTATTGACATGCTTACCAGACCAGAGAATGTAAGATGTTATTTTGCAAAAAGTATACACCATGATCCCTGAGAATTCCTTTATTCTACCTCTACTTCAACATTTCATATGTATCTTTGTATTTTGTATTTATTTTATTTATTCATTTTTGTACTGGTTATTGAATATAGGGCCTTTTTTTCTTTCCCAATTAAAAAAAAATTCTTTGATTTTTCAAACATGAACCAAACTTGCCTGGCTAAGTATAGGGTAATTATCCTGTCACACTCTACTTTTTATATAGCACAATTTATATTCATTGATATTTTTAGTGTTGCTCATGTACTTTAATGACAGAAATTGTCTTATCTCTTTCCTTTTTCATGACAGAAATTGTCCTCTTTCCTTTTGTAATCTCTTCTTTAGGACTTGGTACAAAAGAAATGCTAACCTCAAAAATAGAGAAGAAAAGTATCCCTACCTTTTATATTCCATAAAAGTATTTAAATTTGTCATTATTTCTTCATTACATATTTGTGATAATTTATGTGTGAAATAATCTGGGTCTAAATATTTAGTTTGGGTCAGATTTTTGATTATAGATTTTATTTTCTTAGGAAATATGCCACTATACAGAGTTTCTAATAACTGTTTTCCTTTTGGTAAGTTTTTATTTGAAAATAAATTGATGTGAATTTTCTAATGTATTATCATGAAATTGTTTATAATATTACCATATCTGGTTTTTTGTTTGTTTGTTTTATAGATCTGTAGGATTTTTAAGTATATCTTATTTTTAAACTAGATTTATTAATATGTGCTGGCTTTATATTTTCCAAATTACTCTTACTTAGTGTTGCATCCAATTTTTCAATCCTTTCAATAAACCATCATTTAATTTGGTTGAATTTCTCTATTGTAGTTTTGTAACTTTTATTTATTTTGTAACTTTTATTTATTTTCTTAGCTTTACTGTTTCCTTCTTTCTTTTTTTCTAACTCTGTAATGTGAATATTTATATCATCAAGTTTTACCCTACTTTCCCATTGATATGTGCAATAAAACTATAAATTAACTTCAAATTACAGCTTTATCTGCATCCAACAATTTGTGATGTTTACTGTGATTACTTTATGAACCAATGTGTTTGTCACAAGAATGTTGCTTAACTTCTAAACACTTGAGAGTTTTTAAGTTAGATTTTTCTTATTGATTCCTAGCTCAATCGCACTGTTCAGAGAACATGCTGTGCTATTTCAATATTTTAAAATTTATTGAACTTGATTTTTGACCTGGACTTATCTCCCAAATACAACAGAAGCCCTTAAAAGAACTGAATGATGTATTGATGAATCCTAAACAACACAATAAACGAATTTGACCTAATTTTGATGTCCCTACTAAGCATTTTTTGTCTGCTTGTTTTTCCAAGTTAGAGATATGTTTAATTTCCTTCATTAAATATGAATTTGTCTATTTCTTCTTTAATTCCTTTTCTTATATATTTTGCAGTTAGGTTACTATGTTTATAAAATTTGGATTGTTACAGTTTTTTTGAGGGCTGATCTTTTTATTATTATAAATATTCCTTTTTATTGTTGTGAGACGATTTGTGCCTTTTTAAAACAAGGGAGCTGTCTAGCTCTTCTCCATGTTAAGCATTAATGTCTTTGGCAGTGTATCACAGAATGGGTGGTAACTCCCAACACTTACGTCACCCTCAAAGTGTTCCCAAAGTCCTTTCCTACTGACAAAGCTTCCAGTGTATTCTTCTAGACTGACCCATCATTAGGAATTATGGATGGGATCCTTGAAATAAGAACTACTGGACCTTTGTATTCGAAACTATCAACTCTTACTTTTATCCTACATTTTCTTGACATTTTATATGCCAATATTTTCTTTGAAACAGCAAAGTTAAACTCTAGAAGAAATCTTTCTTTAACCCCACAGTTCTGTGCTGGTGTGGTAACCTATAACTATGCTATGGCTGCTTCTGTTTCTCTCTGGTTCCTGAGAACCCACACTTATGAGGTGTCATGTTCATTGTGAACCACCATGGCCAGCACACACTTGATTCTCATTTCATAGGGTGTCTGTTTGTGGCTTCAACCAAAAGGGATCAGTTTTCTGTAGCAATGGCAGGTTATTAATTCATTAATTTTATTTTTATGATAACAAAGAAAAATATGAACTTTAAGATCCAAACTATTTCTTCTTCAGTTCTTTCCTTCTTCTCATATATTTTTAAGTTAGTTTATTAGGTTATTTCTTGTTAAATGGGAGAATAGATAAAGAAAATACAGTTCACAGGTATTTCACGCTTGAATGCAAAAGAGTTCCACATTTTGGGAAAGTATTTGAATTGATATGTGGACAGAAAGGAAAATCCCAGCCAAAATCCAAAATCAGGAGTCTTGAAAACTAACATTACTATGAATTTGGCATCTTTGTGTTTAAATGCCAGTTAGTTGTAGAAAATCCTAGAACCTTTTACATTTCATTGTCAAATGATCCTAGTTCTATTCTTGCTTTCAGTGTTCTCTTCTACCTTCATGGTATCAACTTCAAGCTGAAGGGTACTCAATTCATGTTTTACTCCTTCATTCCAAACTATGGAAAAGTATTTTCAATTGACTCTAAACATCATTATCAGAATCATAAGATCCACACACTGCAGACATCCTTAACAAAACTTACGTATGTTCATACATCCAAACTGTATTCCACTCATCTGAAGCTCCTGTACTCCCAATCTGGGTAATTCTGATTCACACTTAATTACTCACTATGATAGTTTTCCATCCCCTTTTAATTAACTTTTTGAGACTAATATTTTTTTATCTACTATTCACTCAGACATTTCTATACCTTTTAATGTGAACCCAACATCTTCTCAGCTATTGTAACTACTTCTGACCTGGTCAATTGCTGTCAATCTCATTTTCTCCTACTTGCCCTACCAAACAGGGTAAATTAAAAAAAATAGGCATATTCATGTCACCTTTTTGCTTTAAGTCATTCACAGGCTCTTGGCAGCCAAAACTTAATTTAAATACCTTATTAATGGGTACATTCTGCATAATCCTGGATGTTCCTTACCATCCCAGCTCTGTTACTAATATCACATCACCACTCACATCTTAACCCTTTTTGCAACAACTTGTTATATGCCTGTATCCTTTCCCAGAGATGGCACTCTACAAGAGTGGGGGCTATCCATCTTTTGTTTCATATCCCTAGCACATAGTATAACACAGGGACAGAGCTAGGCTTCAGTGTTGATGGAATGCATGATGCACGAGAAGGAAGGCATATTTGTATTTAAGTGACTCTTACTAAATTGTCTTTTCAAGTATTAATCTAAAACACAGCTTTGTTTTCATTCCATGCTGGTCCATGAAAAAAGATGATCTCATTTACATTTGAACGATTTATGTTCTGTGAAAATATTTTGAAAACCTAAAACTGTGTCTACGAAATATCCTGGAAAGAACACTGGAGTCCAAAGATTCTACTTCTAGTCCCATGACCTTAGAAAAGTCTCCTCATCTCTCAGAGACTCTTATTCCAACAGGTTTAATTTATCATGTCTTTGCAATTCCAGAATTCTGTGGACTCAGAGGACCTTCACATCACCTGTGTTTGTGTCAGGTCTATTCTATTTTCTTGTGCTCTGGTTGCCTTCATTCCTTTCCCGATCTTGCCCTGTTGCACTTGCACTTTCATCTCTGTTATCTTAAACATAGCAGCAACAGCAATTATTTTGTGATGTCTCTGTTTTTCATACTAATTAAATTATTTTAATATCAGTCATTTCTATATAGTAACGATTTTGAAAAAAATGCATCCTTGTTCTCTACATAGATATTTATATTGGTTCAAAGAAAACTATGCATAAGTAATTGTGTGTCTACCTTGAGCCTCAGAGTAGTATCACCTGCAGGTGCAATGGTTATTAGCTCATTTGTCTTACATTACAGCATATAGGGTTACTATACAAGGTTAAGTTTCCAGTACCTATCCTAGATGATTAACAGCATGACAGATTGTAGTTCTAGGGCACTAAATTTAGGACAAATCTAGTTATCTGGCATATGTATTTTAGAAAACCAAATCATTAACCTGAAAATAAAAGGAAAGGTCTTGATTAAGTCAAAATAATTGCTTAAGAACTGATCTGATCAGAACAGCCATTACTTTAATATAGAAAGCAGACTCTCTGGCTGGCCCTGGAGTGAGAACAGGAACACGATCAGTGATGACAACACTTGACATGGCTGGTGTCTGAGGTTCCCAGCATTATGTGTGGTGTCCTGTTCAGTTCAGCAAATTCCACAGGATTTTGCACCCCATTGAGTGTACTAGTGACAAGATCTGATGTCTGTCAGCAGACAGGAGAGTCACAGACACATTGTGTGCATGTGCTGGACTCTCCTTATTTTTGTAAAGTGCATTGGCTGGTTTGCTTCAGTTATCACTTTACAGTGAGATCCACAGTGAGTTTAGAAAGAAAAAAAAAAGTAGTTAAACGTTTCAATGTGTTTTCAATGGTACTTGGGAGATCTGGTCCTTCTTGTTATAGATGGACTCTTTGAAATTTGCTTTCTTATTCTGTAGATAAGAAAATTAAAGAATGGTAAGGTTTGGTGTTTTTTTTTTCCCCCCAATGGCATATGTCAAATCAGAGGAGTTAGGTGCCTGAAATCAATTTCTTCTAATTCCTAGTCCATGCCTTTCTTTACTCTTTTTATGCTCATTTTGCAATTAAGGCTACATCTATATGTAATTTGTATGTATGATTAAACTGTCTCCATAATCAGATTTTAGTTTTCTGTACTCATGAAAGACTGATACCTGGCCCCAAACGAAATTCTCTCAAGAATACATATCTCTTGAATATGGAGTAAAGTACAAGGGTAGATACTTTGGAATTTCTTACCAATATGAAAAGTGTTTGGTTGCTGGGTGGATCCAAATTTTAAAAAATGCTATATAGAAGGGGTTATCAATCTTGGTTGTGTATCAAAATCACCAAGGATTATGTGATTTTTATATATTCACTTAGAAAATTGACATAATCATTCTACTACTTTCATATACAACAACAAATTTTATAGCACTAACTTTGAAACAAAAGAGAAAATTGGAAAAAAGAAAAGAAAACGTCACTTTTAAGTGCTTGGGATACCAAGGCAATAATATTTTCTAGAATCAATTTATGGTAACAATTTTGGAATCTGACCAAAAAAGTTAATTTTTCTTGGCTACCAAGCAGCAGGGATCTATTTACACTTTGTTAGTATCTTAAATACTAGCTACAGATAAATATTATGTAGCTCACAAGAATTTTCTAATTTTTCTTTCAATATTTTTATTGTTATTCTACTGAAATATGTACAATTTTTTCCACATTTCCTTAATCTAGAGTTTTGTTCATTGACATTGAATATACTCCCCTCTTCTCATCATAGTTATGCTTTGAAACCTGATAGGATCATAGGAGAAGACAGAGTGAATGCAAAATTTACACTTATTTGATGGAACCATCTATGGGGCAAATTTTGTAATCCAATTCAGTAATATCTTTCAGTACCATCTCCTACTAAAAGACAATTATTTCTTACTATATGTTTGTGGTTGTTCCTTTTCCGTGGCTTATTTTAATGTTCCATTCATACCTTTAATTTGACATTCTCAACTTTGCTTATCACATAAAGCAGTTTGAAGATTTGTTTGTAATAGAGGCCTTCAAAAACATATAGTCATCTGGGCTGGGGCTGGGGCTCAGCAGTAGTGCACTTGGCATGTGTGAGGCAATGGGTTTGATTCTCAGTTCCACATATAAATAAATAAAATAAAGGCCTATCAACAACTAAAAAATATTTTGAAAATATAGTCATCTATATGCTAATAATTTTCTTATATATACTTAGTTTGCTTAGTGCCAACTGATATCACTTCAAATAAAAGTATATCATCATGGGGAAGAGATGGTCTCTAGACTCAGAATGCTAGAGTTCAAATCCTGGCTCAACTAGTCAGCTACTTTATCTCTGTGTATTCTTCACTTGTAAAACTGGGAAATTAATATAAATAAAATTAACACCTGAGACCTGAATTAAATTATGTGACATGCAAAATCATTCAAACGGTGCAGTCCTCTAGCTATTCTGTTTTACATATAGTTCACAATATTTCAAATCATGTTTCAATATGCTTTAAAGTCCAGCAGACATAGCCTTATCAACAATTTTCAAAACTTGAAACTTGGCTTATTGTTTCCATGGCACCTCATCCTCCTTCAGAAACTGCAAACCAACTAGACAAAAAGACCACTTCACACACACACAAAAAGGATAAATGACCATCACCACAAACCCTGATTTGTGTTTTATCCACATCTGGGAAAGAATCTAATAGTATATGGAATGTTACGGAGACAATAACTTACTTCATGCTCATAGGAAGATAAAGACAAAATACCTACCACCACCTCCCTTACCCATGGGCTGCCCTACTTAAGAGTTTCTTATAAAATAAACATGCATTTGTGGCAGGAAGAAGTATTTCATGGAAAAAAGTGTCTGTAGAGACCGAAATTTTCATGAAATTTCTAGTTCACTACTTGTAGTAAAATGTCAAGAATGATATAACCCATATGTGGATGACTATGACCTCACAGAAATCTTTGAAACTGTAGAAGCTGTTTTGAAAACTGTTACCTTGGTTTCCACAATCCTTCCTTAATGTCCCCGCCTTACTCAAACAGCAAGGATTCTTGATAAAGAGTTCATCTCCCATTTCTTAGGCAGTTCTGAAGTGAAACCATATTTCTACTTCAAAATGTGTTCCCATTTTGTACATATTTTTTATCAATATGCTTCCACTAAAAATGACACTGTATCACTTGGACAAGTTTTGCTTCAGTAGAATTTAAACCAGATCCAGCATCTTACTTACCTTGATGATTAAACTAATAATACTGATGTCTCTTATGTGATGATTTGCAAGCATTTATACCTGAGGCCTTGAGATTAATGCCTACAAATTAACACAGATATTTAGAACGAAGGTAGAGAATATAATCATTTATATTTACAGGTCGTTTTGTTTTGAATCCTGCTTTTCAATTCATTTTTACTTCTATAGTTTTAAGGCTACAGTTGTTCCTAGATGAGTATGTTAGAAAAATCCAAATAGAGTTAAAAAAGCATCAATAGATTTATATTTTTAAAATTAAATTCTTTCTTAATAAGTGTTTTGTAATATTAATTTACAATATTCTTGATTGTTTGCACTGAAGAAAATTAAGTTTGGCCATATCAATGAAACATCTGACAAACCCATAAAGACTTCACTGTACAACTGAAAAGGAAGGTTCCAGATTCCCTATTGCTTGTTTTTCTACTTGTTTTCATTCTAAGTAGATAGTCCTAAGTGACTTTCAAGTCTATTCACTCATATTGAACATGCTGAGATAACTTATAAAAGAGTAAATTCACATATAGACATGGAATATTTTGGTTTGATGATGTCTATATTATGTTTAAAAATCTTAGTGTTATTGGGAGTATGCAGGTTAATATTGCTGTGACAATGTTTCTTTATATAATGTTAAAAAATAAGGTCATGCAATGTTGTTCAAAATCAAACAAGTTCCTTTTCAGGAGAGAAATAATTTTCAAATAGGCTGTGACATGGGGTTCTTTCTGTAATTTAGCAATAGAACTGCATGACCTTTCTCAGAGCAGAAATACACTTTACTTTCTTATATACAAAATTGAGAATTGAGACTGTACAACATTTGAAATTTCTTTCAGTTCTAAATATGATTCTCAAGTGTTTTAGTGTGCTAGATTGGATCTCCCACATTTAATACTATATTTTTACTTTGATGAAAAAAAACTGGGTTAACGTAATTTGGTAATTACATGCATCTAAGTTTAACTGTAGATCTTTCTTGTTTGGAAATACTTTCCTATTCACTGTTTGAAAATATAGATATGTTGTAAATTATTCTTCCTAAATTAACTAATGAGAATGTTGATCATAGCATGAGACTTTAAGACACTGTGATTATGATGATAGAAAATGTGTTGTCTCTAAGCCAGCAATTCAACAAAAAAGGTGAACAAGAACCTGCAGCACCGAGTACTAGATACTATGAAGTTTGTAGATTTGATTAGACATAGTCCCTAACCTCAAGGTGTTTGAAGTCTATAGCGAGATGATTGAATTCAATACACCTCTCAAAAATTTTTCTTTAAAACTTGTGTGTTCCAGCATATGACCAAAATGACCATAGCACTCAGAATTAGGCCCATATTTATTGTTAGGATTCTTCTAAGTACAAAATTCATTTTTTTTTTCATGCTCCAGCCTCCGGGCAGCATAGTCACCCTGCTAATCAGCCTACACTTCTAAGAGTTCCAAGAGTGCAAACTGAACTGCTGCTTTTCCTCCTCAGAGACTTGCAGTCCCATTTGTTTTTAAGCTTTTTGGAAGGAAAGAAAAAAATCTTGGCATCACATAAGAGCTGTGCTTTGTGGAAGTTTTGGAAATTTTAAATTGCAGTCAAGATCCCTACTCGCAGGTGAAACATTATCTGGTCATCTTGTCATTAGTACTGACAGTTTTGGCTGGGGTTGAAGTTAAGAAAAATGCTGGAATGAACCTGGAAACAGTCATATGTTCCTCATCCATCACCTCATTAATCACAAAGTTAACATTGTCTCTGAAACAATGCTGCTTTATTGTAGGGTAATCCTCATTTATAGTTCAAGCTACTAAACAATGTTCAAGAATCCAGATTCTTCTCCCTGCTCTGCCAAGTACGGCTGAGACATGATGATCATGACATTATTCATTGATAATTAAAGTAGAAAGAAGGATCCTGGGCAATGATATCATTCTTAAAGCTAGAGAAACTGGAATATGCTCATAAGAGATTCCATGTAGGCCCAAAATTGTTATATTGCATTTCCTTTTTTCACTATTTTTATCGTAGCTTATGACTAGATATACAGTGCAGTCAGATAATATTAAATTTAAAGTTCTGTACTTCAGGGTATTACCTCTGTCCACCACTGGCCCGGGTATTTAATATCTCATCACCAGCTTGCAGAGTTGCCAGAGTGTGTGATATCGGCATGAAGCATTATGGAGGAAATGAGGAAATGATAATGATGACAATTGAGTATGACTCTGATTTATGTGTGTGCTGTTCTAGCAGTACAAATAAACCACTTAGGGAAATGTGTTCATTTTAATGTGTTAGAGCTACAATATATCACTAAATCCAGAGAGCAAATGTATCTCTATGAGTACTAAATTTTTACTCAGAGGCAGTTAGCTGTCCCAGAAGGATGTAGTTATGCCTTTAAAAAACATTCAATTTGGGCCTAAGATGGTGAATATATTTATTATTCAGAAAAATATGTACAATAGGAAAAAAATGTGTTAGCTACTCACTAAACACACACACACACACACACATCATAGGGCACATTGGAAATTAATATTTGTATTTATGGGTATTCTGAGAAAGAATAATAACATTTCTCTGAAAATGTTCTTTTCAAAACTCAGTAAGTATATAGGTATTACTGTTTCTATTCCTATCATTTGCTTTCCTTGAGAATTAAAAATTCAAAAATAATAACAAAAAATTAATAGTAAAGTATTTATGACTGCTTAAAATTTAATGCCAGTATTACATTGATTTGAGAAATTCCACTTAGGTAACATGAGACTATATTGGACTTTTTTGATCTTTAGTGTGGTTACAAATTGAGATTTAATTTGTCAAAGTTGTTCTAATTATGAATATTCAATGTTGAAACATTTTAGAAACAGATTGAATCTATTTTTTTCATGCTATTAAAAATTTATAGCTTGACTCAATGGCTCATGACTGTAATCCCAGATGCTTGGGAGGCTGAGATAGGAGTATTGTGAGTTCAAAGCCAGCCTCAGCAACTTAGACAAGACCCTCAGCATCTTAGTGAGACTATGTCTCAAAATTAAAAATAAAAATGGGCTGGAGATGTGGCTGAAGGTAAAGTTCCTGGGTACAGCCCCCTGGTACAATATATATATAATCATACAGCAGATAAAATAAAAATTTTGAAATACAGACTTCATGACAATATGACTGTCTTAACTACTAATATAAAAGTTCCTTTATTTTCAAACACCTTGCTATTGATTCCTCAAATCTTTTCTAATTACTGTTTCCAATGTTCTACCAAAAGCTCTTTCTTGCAAGGAATGAATATAATCTCTTAAATTATATAGCATATTTCCAGACTTACTTCATTTTATCTTTTTATTTCAATTCTTTGCATATTACACCATCCTTGAAGGTCTGCCTCCTATTTCATTATATTGTTTCCAGTTCTCTTCCATCTTTACCTTTTTCAGCCATTCACTCCTGTTTTTTTTTTTTTTTTTGCCTAAACCTTAAAAAGTTATTTCCATTAGGTTTTAGTTACTTGATCCTTTCCCTCTTTAGACAGTTATTCTCAAATGACACCATCTATTGTTTTGTTTTGTTTCTCTAATATTTTATGCCTTTCCAACTGTGACAGACATGACAGCCATCCCAATCTTCATTCTCACCTGACCTCTCTCTCCTGTGACCTAGATTTCTATTTCTAGTTATGTCTACTTGACTCAGATGGCTATTTCCTAGCTCATCAAAATTGACTTGGATTAAGATGAAATTTTCTTCCTTCTCTGTTCTCCTTGGATTCTCTATCTCCATTACTCACATAACCATCTCACAGTCATCCAAGACTATTTTCTCTAATAATGTTTCACATCCAGCCAGTCATAAAATCTCCTCAACTTACTGCTGAGACTATCCTGAATCTCCTGATCCATTTTCATTTTTTCTATGGTTTCTATTTCAGACTATCTTCCCAGTCTGAGATCAGTTGTTCAACCAAAGTTACAGAACCAGCAAATGTCTCAATAGGTAGCTGAATCCCAGGGAGTCCCTGACCCCTAGTTATTTATTCACATAAACAATTATCTAATCAACTTGTGTGTTATAGCTGATTTTGTTGTTGCTATTGTTAACGTGCTTTAACTGGAGTTAGACACTTTGAATAAAATTTTAGCTTTCTTCAACTCTAATAATTTAAAAAAATATATCAAATTATTTTATCATGAAAAGAATCATTTCCCTACCTTTTTACAAGAAAAATAAACTATGCATTTGCATACGGGGTTTCTAGATGAATTTTCAAATATACACAGTACAAGTATTAAATAGCTAATAAAAGAAGACTTTTAAAAGATCTCATTTCATAAATAAAATTCAAAGCTTTTAAAATAAAATATTATTTGCATATCAACAGTAGTCTTGTTACCTCTAGGAGCTTCGAACACTAAAGCATTAAGCGCGAGGCTTCAGTTTAGGTCATCAAAATTTTATTTTGTGGTAATTTCTCAATTCAGACCAAGTTGTATACTCTGACTGGATAAATGTGAAAGGAAAACAATGCCCACATTCCTAACTGAAAGTTTACTTTTTAAATATGTTTTATGTTTACATGTAAACAAATTCATGAAAAAAAGCAGAAATCAACTTAAACCACAAATAGAATTTTTAGTTTACTGAGTTATTATGGTATCTTTACTAATATAAAATATATACTATGATACAATAAAAGCAGCATTTTAATGAATTTTATTATTTAGTTCACAATACTATAAAAAAATTGAGTAATCAAGTCATCAATCTCTACATATTTTACCCCAAGTCAATGCAAGCTTTAGACATTTAACAAGAATTTTTCTATCCTTCTATATCAGATATAAATATCCATAAATAAACAATACACACTCATATACATATATACATTATTTCTATAAAATATGTGTAAATGGTTTGCTTATATATTTAATATGTAAATGTATAGTTCTATATCTTTAAAGTTAATCTCTCTTTGAATTTATATTTCAAAAATACCTTCTTATCAAGTATAGAACAAAATCATATAAACAAATTTTGTGTACATAAACATGTACATACACATGTATACACATAATAAATCCACATTTATAATTATCACATACTTATTACATAAGCCTAGACATATTACACATGTACATATCATTATACAATCCATATGACTGTGTATTTTCCCATGGTGAAATTGTTAGTATGGGAAACTACATGTATGAATGATGTTGCCTTTGAATATTCATAAAATTATTTTTTAGTTATGTAGAAAATATCTTCTTGGTATAATCATTCTGATACCAATGTGTGATACTGTAATCATCCAAGGCAAAAATAAAAAAGAAACCAGTCTTCACATAATGCTGAACAAATTGTGTGAATACTATGTTGGATGTAGTGTAGCACTCTCACAGTATTTTTGCAATCATCATTTAGGCTTAGAGACTGGAGCCCACGCTTAAGTGTGGTGTCTTCTTGAGAGGTTATCCCAGAAGCATGTGAGAATTTAATGAATTGCCCACCTTGCTCAGTCAGGAAGAGGGAGGAGCTGTGGTGAGCAGATTGGTTAGAAAATCTTGTTAAGTTAGGTAAAGGAAGAGCTACAAATGAGAAACAGACTATTAGGTCTCCGGAGGTCAAAGGGGAAGTTGAGTTTGTGTGGAAAGGTGGTGGGGGCTTTTGGGAGTCAAGGGTAGAACAAATCCTTCTTCCAGGATTTTAGGAACATACTACTTTGGATGTAGGGATCTTATCCTAAAGCAGGAATATATAAAATCATTTTTGTAAAAGGATTAAATATTTTCATCTTCAATTATATTTTCTTGAAAGTATATAATTATGAATAAGACTTAGTAATTTCAAATGTAAAATTACTTAACAAATCCCACAACTGTCTCAGAAATAATATTCAAAAAATACTGATACCTGTTATTTAATATGGTGCAAATACCCTGTGTAAAATTCTGGATTTTCTATTTGCCTGGAAGAGCCATTATAGACGCAATGTCGGGGTGTAAATATTTTCAGGAATCCTACTATTATTAAGTTTCCATACACCATTGTGAAGTTTTAATGCTTTCATTTATATTTCAAGTATTTCTGATTCTGTTTTTTGAAAAATGAAGAACATAACAATGTCTTCAATTAAAACAAGCTTAGGTAAGAAACACTGATATCCAAACAAGAAAAATAATGTAGCTAATGATATTGTCAGGACAAATATTGTAACTGCCATTCTGACCTTCGTTTCTCATGAATTAAGTCTCATGTGTCTGGCAAGTCTTCCTCCACAACAGAAACCCCTTGCTCTTAGGCCTTCTACATTCCCTAAACGTACCTTCATGCTGCTCAATCTGTTCCACATGTCCACATGAAATTGGGGAAGCCATAGTAAATTCAATATCTATTAGGCATGTAAAAATACAACATTTCATTGTTGTCTGGATTACACTTTCCATGTAAAAATCCCCCAAGACTAATACGTTGAGTAGGATTTACATTCTTCCACTCTTTGTTATATATTTTTAAATTTAGCAATACTGTAAAACCACATAATCCATATTTTAGAATATTATTGCAACAGTACTTAAGAATCATCAGTTTCATGCTACTAAACACTGTTATATATTTCTAATTTACACTTACCTGGCTAAGTTATTACTAGTCATTGTTCTCCTTTTCATTTCCATTTGCTTTTTAATCTTATCTCCTACTATTTACATATTAAAAGACATACAGCAGAGTGAATATGAAGTACAAAGTACGGAATCTGGAATCGTAATTTTGCTTGAACTGACTTTATCCTCTATTAAAACATGAAACTTAAAACGAACATACTTAAAATTGCTTGGAATGCTTTACAAATATCAACTTATTTAGTATCAATTCTATGTTTTGGATACTATTATCAGTCCATTTAACAAATGAGGAAATTGTATCACAGATAATTCAATGAGATAACTCCTAAGTAGCAGAGCAGATTCAAACCTAGGCAGCTTAGCGTTAAAGTCCGTGTTCTTAAAAATAATTCTATGCTGCCTCTATGTTTTATAAAACCCTGGGAAAGATCCCTTCTCAGCAGTTCTTTATCTATAAAACAGGACTACTTCATGGTGCCTACTTAGGGAGTATTAAAATCAGATGTGTTAATAAGATAAAATATTTAGAGCGATGCTTTGCATATCATGTTAACTTATTGTTATTTTCTACATTGCTTTCCATTCTGACTTTATTTTATTTCTTCAGAAGCCCCACACTGCCCCATACAGAGCTTTGCACACACAAGGGAATTCTCCCCCTCCCTGCCTGCAATCCTCCCCAATTTCAAGTTTAATTGGCCTGTTCATCATGAGATTAATATAAATGTACCTTTCTCAGAGAAGTCTTCCTTGGCTCCCAAACCAGATGAGCATTACCCCCACCTCTTAGTGCTGGCTCCTTAGGAAATAGAGCCTGGAGCAAAAGTATATGTGGTTTTTATGTGGCCAAATATTTTCCCAGCAAGTACAACCCAAAGTGTGAGGAAAATGAAAGGCAGGCATTAAAGGAGAAAGGAACAAACACAAATGAGTACATTACTGAGCTGTCCCCAGCTTCTTTTTTTTTCCCCCCAGCTTCTTGATAAGCTGACTATAGGGTCCCCTTGTAGGTCTTCCTAGTACTTAGATCTAAGTTCCTTGAGCAGTCCATCAGGGTTAAGAAAATAATTTATTTTGCTGATTCTTATTTTCCACTAGTCAAATGTGTTTCATGGGGCTTTCACACTCATCCTTCTGTGCATCATACATACCACGCAGATCTCCCATGTCTCTTGATTTAAAGGAGACAACAAATCTACATGGTGAATGGTTGGAGGTATTTTTCAAAGTCTGAGGTTAAGACCTAGTCTGTGCCTGCCCTTGAGCTGCATGAGGACAGAAGTGGGGAGCACTGTAAGACCCTTGATGTGTAATGTGGCTACAGGTGGCTCAGCAGCAATAGCAGCATGTGTGATATGAGGAAGAGCACAGTTAGGATATATCAGAATATAAAGCTAGCCAATCACACAAATTTGTGGGATGGAGGTGCAAGATACAAGTAGTGTGCACATGCATCCTTCCAGGCCTCTTTTGCTTTACAGTGCTTATCTACCACAGTTTAAAATTACATATTTATATGTGAGATTATTTGCATTAATTCTTATTCCTCTATTAGACCATAAGAATTCATACAGATTAGCTGGATTTGACTCCTGGCCTCACCTATTACCATCATTTTGTCCTTGGGCAAGTGACTTTGTCTCTCTGTGCTGTGTGTCCATACTTGAGCATCGGGATTCAGATGGGACTGTTGTGAATATTAAAGCAGATGCATTCAGTAAATATGAACTACATTACTGTGCAGCATTGCACCTGCAGTAGTTAGCAAGTGCCAGCAGAAAAGGCTCTGAAGTAACAGAAAAAGACATCGTTGGGTGTTGAGATGTTGGTCATCTTAATTCGTTGTTGTACTTCCAAATTTTAAAGGAATAGTGTAAATATATTAGGTATTTCAATACAAATCTTCACCAGATCAGACGAATGAGGAAATGTCAACATTTTTTGTTCCATTTGTATTCTCAAAATTGTATCTTATGATGGTTAACCTATGAAGTCCCAAGTTTTTAATTCCATAAATATGTCAGTGAAATTGGCACAGGTACATTAATATAGATTGGAAATCATAGTCTATAACATATTTTTACATATATATATATATTTGTATGTGTGTGTATATTCACCGATTCACTTATTTTCTCAAACTAATAGACCTCTAAAACATAATAACTATTTCAAAGTTACCATAAGAGTTATATTTGTTTATCAGTTTAAGTTTTTATAGATGTTCCATTATCTGGGATGATGGGACAAAATGCATTAAGGGGAGGTTTTTCCATAGTTTTTAAAATACTAAACTATGAATTTTAATTATATTTTTCCTAATTAATTGCTATCAAGAAAAGAAAGATTAGCAGTTATTGAAAGCACAGATTGACTCTTAAATGTATCTTAAATGTAAGACACTAAGTATTTCCTGTGCTAAAAACATCCTTTGGAACAAATTTAAAAGTTTGATGTTACTGAAATTGTTTCTATTGATTAATGAGATGAATAATTTTTTTTCCTTGAATAAAGAATGCTACAAATTAAAGTGTGGTATTTTCCAACATAACTATGTATTTTCATAATATCAAGTTACTGATCTTTCATCTGATATTATGTAGATAATAAGTTTGTGATGTAGACAATATTGTCCTTTTTTGATTGCTACTTTTCTGCATTTAAATTGTGTTCAGAGATTTAAATTTCACAAAGACATTACACTTACTATTTTACTGTATAGTAAACTATCATTCAATGATGGGTGCACACAAAGAAGAAATTCTGACAAAATCAAATTGAATATTACAAAGAACCCAATAAGCATTAGGTTGAGATTGATTAACTTTAGTTTGGAAATGGTTTTGGTGGTGCATTTATTATCTGAGCAATCTTAGCAGGTTCTGAAACTCAATTTACTTTTCTGTATAAGGTGGATATAGTCTCTTGCTGATATTTTCACTATTAAAGTAAATACTAGCTGGGACTATGGCTCAGTTGTAGAGCACTTGCCTAGCATGTGTGAGGCACTGGATTCGATTCTCAGCACTGCATATAAATAAATGAATGAAGTAAAGAGGACCATCAACAACTAAAAAAATAATAAAAAAAGAGTAAAATTTAAAAAATGTAAATACTATACATTACCTTTATAATATCAGATTTAACATACCAACCTCTGACTTATGGGAAGACTTCTGTACTTCTTATGACATGAAATTCAAAAATAAGTGTGTTTGTTTTAGGGAAGCAATAGTGAGAAAGGATGGATTAGCATAATTTGGGGGTACTGATCCCTCACCAGTGGGTTTGGCTTACAGTGACTGATATTCACCAAATCCAGGGACATGAAATTACTTCTCAGAAAGCATGGTAAAGACTTTAAGCTTTTTCTGGGGTCATATTACTACTGCAGTAAATTTCTCCAAAAAAGGAAATGCTTCCTGAGCTACTTTTTATGATTATAGAAAAAAATAAGTCATAAAGCAATGTGAACTTAGTGATATGTTAAGCTAATATTGACCTCTTTTCTGTGCTTGAAAATTGCAATTAGTATGGAACATGGAACATCACTCCTGTCCAAAATTGCCTCATTTATATTATTAATAAAATACATTAAATTATTATTTTTTATTCAAGAGTTACTGTCTATGAAGAAGACCTATAATTGCTTTTGGAGTCTTCTTATTAGTATTATTTTTTTCTATTATAATAATTTGGCATGTCCATTTTAAGGAAAATTCTATGCTTTGCAAGTATAACACAATGCACAATGTTAATGACCACTGGTTTTGTTGTTGTTTGTTTCTGCTTTTTTTTTCACTGTTAAGAACTGAACCCAGAGCCTTTAATATGCTATGCAAGTGCTCTACTATTGAACTACACCATTTCTTAAACTACTGTTTTGTCTACAAACAATACTATGACCTGGAACTCACAAACAACCATTAAGCTCACCTTAGATTTTACCAGGCTCATTTCACTGAATCTTTCCATGTTGGAATACATTTCTGTTAGATTAGTCACCTAACTTTTCTTGAAACTAAATTGGCCAGTAACTTTCCTGGGTTATGAAGGAAGTATAAAGCAAACTACCAGAGGAATTAAGTAACTTATGAACAAGTATGACTTATTTGTTTAAAAATGTTTTTATTTAAAAAAGTTTTAGTCATACCATATCATATGCAGCACACTAGAGATTAATTTGCCTAAAAGCATTAGCTGAAGACTGTATTTTATACTTTAGATAATTTTTAGCATTTTAAAGAGTGTCAGCAGCTAGCTGCATAGATTGTTTATGGCAAATGACCAAGCAGCTCTGGTTAACATTACATATTTTCAAGTAGGGATGAGCAAAAAGGATCTGGTGACCTCGTTCTTTCCAGTTCAGCCAAAGCACTGCATGAATGTGAACCCTAATGGGTATGTATTTATGTCAGTCTTAGCTGAGGAACTTAGGGGACAAAGCGTTCTTTAAATTGGGCACAGTGGCACACACCTGTAATCCCAGCAGTTTGGGAGGCTGAGGTAGGAGGATCTCAATTTCAAAGCTAGCCTCAGCAACTTAGCGAAGCCCTGAGCAATTTAACTTTGAGTGATCAGAATTATGCTTACCTTTTTCAAGGAAAGTTTAAGGAATACCCTTGCCTATTTTTGAGAATAGTTTTGGAAGAAGTTGCCAATAGATTTCTCAGGGTTCCATGTTTAAAATTTATACTCAAAATTTCAGTCAGTCCTGCTGAAATATTAAGGGTGATTTTTCTGCCTTGCACAAAAGAGGCTTATCTAAACTTAGGGCTAAAAATAATCAAGTGCAAATTCAAGGCTTTTCTTTTGTTTTTCTAGGCATGATTGTTCAAAATGGTTGAGTAGTCAGTCCTAAAACTGAACATTTGAACAATAATTTCCTCATTACTTTTAATGTTTCTTTCACTTCACAGGAAAATATTCATTCTCATTTTTCCATTTCCTTTGTTTGCATACTAACTACTCATTCTACCCCTATGGAATATCTTTCTTCTCTCACTACCTGATGAAAAACTCAAGTTTTGCTACTGTTCTACATTTTTCAAAAAGGTTAGTGCATTGTTCATTTTTCACACAGCTATATATATGTCTTGACTCAAGAAGGACATTGAATCAAATACTTACATGAACTTCCTTAGAAAAGATATCTAATTTTGTCCTTATATGTCTAGAGTTTAGTCTATTATGTATTCAAAATTACTTGTTAAGTATTCTCTTAAAATGAAATAGAAATAAAAATTATAGAATAAGGACAGCTAAATACATGATTATTATTTCTGCACATTTGTGTGTATTTATGTTTCCAATTTGGGGTTTAGAATATAGGGGGGAAAACTCAGGTCTTTCCCTTTATGAATCTATAATGATAACAGTTCATCTTATTAGGCCACATTAGGAAAGGGAGGGAAGCATCAAGTAAGCAAACAAAATTCTCCTATAATCTCAGTGGTTTTTTTACACTTTGTTACTGAGTTTCAGGTCCACTGCTGCTATTTATTACAAAAATGTCTGCTATTTAGTATATTGTGCTTACTCCCTATTTTTTTTTACCTTTATTTTACCTGTTCATTTTTATGTGGTGCTGGGGATAGAACCCAGTGCCTCATGCATGCTAGGCAAGCACTCTACTACTAAGCCACAACCCAGGCCCCTTATCTCTAATTTTGAAGACTATGTACCTGTGAATCAGTGTGTTCCTAAAAGGCACACCAATATTTTATTGGGTGATTCAGAAGAGGGAACAGTGCAATGTATTCTATTTTGTAACTTATTTTAATTACCTAATTGATGTTACCCCATATATTTCCATCCAGTTAACTTTATTCACATTTTATGGTAAAATTCTGTGAAAAGTATCCTTCTCAGAGAATCTGACAGCCTGACATCATATATCTTATATCTGCTGATTTCCCTGACCCTCTAAGAAAGATGACTTGATGAATTTTAGAACATTCTTTTCAGGGCTAATACCATTTTTTCCTTCTCTTCATATTTTGCATGGTCTCATTTATATATCAACGTTATTCTACTTGGTATATCGGATATGCAATATTTTCATATAAGACCAATCACATGGTAGAGCTTAATTTCTCCTTGCATTTATGAAAGAATTTTATGATGAGAAATTTCAAGCTTTTTATTGTCACTGAAAGAGAAATACAGAAATATTTGGAGTTGATGAAGGTCTAGAGCTCCAGCATGTCTTTCAACTCATTATTTAGCCTTGCCTGTTAACTTTTTGAGAGTACAGTAGACAATGCTTATTTTGCAATGGGAAGTATGGTTTCTTTTAAGTTATCTCTTTATGCATTTTGGTACTTAATCAGAAATTTTAATTTGGAAAGATTCCCCAATGATTATTCTTTATAGAAATGAAAAAAATGTCTATGAGATTAGTGGAACTGATTTTCCAGAAAAAATAATAAACTTGATGACTTATACCTAATCAAACAATTTCATAAAAACACATTTCTGGCTTTTTAGAACAGGTAATAAATTAGAAAATAGTAATTTTCACTTTACAAAACTTTTACAATATATCACTGTCAACTGATCTTTCTTGAGCTCAAATGGTATGTAAAACATAATTGAGTGAACTGGGGAGTAAATAAATGAAATTAACTTTCTAATATTCTCTGAAACTTGTATTAGAATTTTGTATAGATGTAGGTGATAAAATTTGCCTACAGTAGCATATATATTCTGTCTTGTTTTCATTTTAGAACATTTTTTGCCTTTTCAAAATAGGATTCTTCTACATCCAATTTAATATCTTTCAGCATTACATTTGTGGATCTGTGGAGAGTTATAAAACTATTATGAATTATGTGAAACATTTGTGATGCATAAATAAGGAAAAGGTCTTATTTCATTTATTTCAATGTTTGTATTTGTCCATCATGACATTGAATCTTTAGACCTTTTGCCAAATATGACCACAAAACACTATTCTTATTTTCCTAGGAGTCCTGGGAATTTGCACTATACTTATTCAAGTAAATACATGTGTAAATATGTGAGCTTCTCAGTTCTCCAAAGACTGATTTTACTTTCTTGGCAAAGGGAATGAATTCTAAAATCCTGAATCATTTACTGAATATGCTTTCTTCTGATCTCCCAGAGGTCTGATCAACAAAGTGCCAAAAGACATAGTCATTCTAGGGAGACCAGCAGCCTGGGGTCTCTCTGCAGGAGGATTTGGTGAATGTTAATGAAAACCTCTACTGCTCAGATATTGTCAAGTTAGAGCTCTAGTAAATAGGTCCTTCGTGACCACGGCAACATTTAAGTAGATCACTATGTCCTATAATTTTTTCTAAAGCACTTTATGCTGGACTTTACGTATAGCACATTATGGTTGTTATTATTATCTAGAGGAGTTAAGATGGAGTGCTAATATTCAGGGGAAATGTTAATGATACTTTGTCTCAGAAGCCTCTTTGAATGTATAATGTTTGAAAATAAAAAAAAAGGGGGATCAAATACATTTAGATATGCCAGGTAAAATATAGAATAATTATTATTATCTTCAAATATAAAATTCTAAATAAATGACAATATCAAAACCATACAGAATTGTAATACTGAGGCAGCTAACTGGATGGCAGAATGTTGGAAGTATTTTGAATCAATGACTCTTTGTTTGATGACTCATGTCTCCACTGGAGATGCTCCTCATCTCTGGGCCTTATATAACAACCTGTTGGAGCAGGTACTATACCAGTTCTCTTTTACACTGACTAGGTCACATAGTAGGTCAACAATAAAGGTATGTTGCTTAAATCATGAGAACATTCTTGACTATAATTCAGGAAGAAATCACAAAACTTTCACAAAATTTATTTATTATTTAAATAATCTTTATTTATTATTCATTAATGATATAATTTAATTAAGCTTTCTCCAGAATTTATATTAATTCCCAGTTTATAAGTTATCAATTGTTTCTTTTTATCTTATATCTCATCTAAAATATTTCTGAACAGATCTGATCCAAATTTCTCTGATCAATTTGCTATAAAGTTTTCTAATTATACATATACATATTGTATATATATACAGTACATGCATACATATTTGATACTTTTATACTAATGCTTTACTTTTAAATTCTGTCAATGTGAGTTGAAAATCTAATTTCTCAATTAACATAAACCTCTATCAATATTTATTTTTTGGGGGGAGGTTTACCAGGAATTGAACTCAGGGGCATTCAACTACTGAGCCACATTTCCAGCCCTATTTTGTATTTTATTTAGAGACAGGGTCTCACTGAATTGCTTAGTGCCTCACCCTTGTTGAGTCTGGCTTTGAACTGTGATCCCACTGCCTCAGCCTCCAGAGACACTGGAATTAGAGGTGTGCACCAATGCGCCTGGCTAATTTTTTATATTTTATTAAAATATCTTATTAAAATTTTTTTTCAGATAGTATATAAATCATAATCATTTCTTAAAATACTAAGTATAATTGAACACAGTCTGATTTAGAAAGAAAATATTTTCCATAATCATGATGAATATGACATTCTTGTCTGAGGTTTGTCATAATGGAAACTGTTATGATTTGTGGAATGTCGCCCTGAAAGTTCATGTTTTGAAAGCATGGTCCCCAATGTGGCAAGGTTCAGAGATGAGAATTTTAGGCAATGATTGGATAATGACGGCTGTAGCTTCATTATTGGATCAATTCATTTGATAAATTAATGATATGAATGGACTACTGAGTGGTAATGTAGGCAGATGGGGTATAGCTAGAGGAAATGGTCACTGGGGTGTAGCTTTAGAGACTATATAGGCCCCTGGCACATTCCTCCCTCTCTCTCTCTCTCTCTCTCTCTCTCTCTCTCTCTCTCTCTCTCCCTCTCTCTGTCTTTCTTTTTCTCCTTTCATGCCCCCTTTCCCTCCCAGCTGCCACGAGGTGGGCAGCTTTCCTTTGCTGTATCCTTCCACCTTGATGTTTCTGCAACGAGTGTACCAACCATGCACTGAGACCTCTGAAATCATGAATCTGAATAAATATTTCTTCCTCAAAGTTGTTCTTGTCAGGTATTTTTATTACAGCAATAAAATGCTTACTAACCTAGAACATTGCTGGAAAATGGATAGATGTAGATATTGAATCTATGAAAAATGGAGCCTTATGTCTAAGATTGGATAAACAAATTTTATTTAAACTATGTATGTCACATTGGGTAAGTAACTGCTTTAAGACTTTTTGTATCTTTTTTTTTTTTTCCATCACTGTTTAAGGTTACACAGTACCTGGGTAAAGTTACTAATCTGTAGTAAGTATTCAACAAATATTTGTCATTAATGAATTCAAAGCAAATTAATTAATTAGTTAATGAAAATTCTTACATATTAGTCATAGTGTAGCTTAAAATGTAGTAATAATCATATCTTATAAAACATGCAATCCATCTGATGGAATCTACTATAATGAGGCTACTCATATCTTAAACAATAATTATTACAGTTTGCCCAATCAGTTTGTAATATCTCACTCTATTTACATTTATTTTTCTCTCACAATTTAAAATGAGTCAAGTGTATGCATTGTTGAACCATAATTTTGTTTAGAGCCATTTTTATGAGCAAAATTACTAAACTCATAGCTTGTGTGGTATGAATTTAAAAAAAAAATACTGACAATCTTATTTTTAAAGAAAGATCAAATCTGTTTTACGGATCCCTAAAAAGTTGAAAAAGGATTATTGTGAGATTCACAAGAGTTCATTCCAGGACCTTTTATGATATCTATCCCTCCCTGGGGAGTGGGCAGGAAATGAGAGCATTCAGAACATGACTACTCTTCCTTTCCTCACAGCATCCTGAGGCCTTGCCGAAGGGTCTCTGTCATCTGAGAACCCTCTCCAACCCTACCCAGAAGCACCTTTTCTCCATTGCATCACTGGCATGGTTTTCATTAAAATAAACCTTTTAAAATTAATTTAATTAATTTATTCATTAAAAATTAAAATAGTTTTCATTCGGAACTCATTTAATGACTTTATTTGAATTGGATTACCTAAGTCAATCAAATTGGCAAAGCCAGTGAGTAAACAGTTCCAAGGCCTAGACCTGAAGATTAAAAAAGAAAGAAAAGAAATCTGTTAAATTTTATGGTATACTGATAAAATGGAAGCTTTATGTGTAAGCAGCATTGAAAATGATCAAATTTCTTTCTAGGGTTTCAACATGTAGCAATTAGATGGAATTGTATAAAACTGCCTTTTTTGGTCTCTTTTGAACCTGAAAAAAAATCAATAATTTTGTGTATTTAAATCTAATAGATGATGGAAAATAACTCTCTAATGTAGGCTGAAGTTTTGGAAAGTATGAAATTATGCTCTTAATTGTAAGAAAGAAGAACATGTCACAGGGGTTTTAGAAGGGAGTGTCTTCTTTTCTCTGGATTTGAAAACTGAAATCCAGGGTTCCGGACTTGGCCCTTCTATTTAGTGGTTTTTTAGTCTTAGACAATTCACTAATCTTTTTTGATACTACATTTTTCATAGATAAATAAGAGATGTTCATAATACCCTCAACAGTTGTTGCAAGGATTAAAGACAGTGATGTATGTGAAAGTACTTTACAAACCATAGAGGGCCATAAAATTCCAAGATAATATGCAGACTTCTATTTAATACTGTCTAGCAAAAGTGAGATGAATGATGAGAAAAGCAAGAGAATTTTCTCTTGTATAATAACTGATTCCTATCATAAAATAAAAAAAAATGTAAAATATTATACTTGTTGCTTTATAAGACAGACATCCCATGTGCATTTTTAAGCTATGATATCTGCCAATAAAATTCCCAGGCTAGGCCATTCCTTTCCTATGAAAGCAAGTCACACCACTCCCAAACTTCATGCAAACTGTCAGTGCCATCTAAAAATACTCTTGCATATTATGAATTAATGTTTCCCACTTTAAAATTGCAATATCAATTTTATACACTCAGTACTTTCCTCTAAGCATGATTTTATTAATGCAAATTTTTGCTACAAGACAAAAATATTTGCAAAAAAATTTGTTCTTGTTTTTCCTTGGAACTGTGAGAGGAGACTTCTGGCTGTTGAAGGCAGGACAGGATGTCTTTTTTGGGCTGCAGTTGTATTTGGCTTGATCTCCTGAAGGAGAGACAGTGCTCTTCAGTGCCAATATTTGCTTAAGAGCTAACAGCAGAAAAATAGCTACTTTGGTAAATCAAATGATGCTTTCTTTTGGCAAGTGGAAGAATAAATCTTATAATTTAAATACTTCTTTTTTGCTTTATAGCTATGAATAGTTTTATGCAAATTTACCCACATTATACATCATTATATAGTTTATATTAGAAGAGCAATTTTTAGCATCAATAGTGTATTATGTATTCAACACTTGTCTGTACTGAAGTGTAAAACATAACAAATATGGGTGTGATTTGTGTGTGAACTATAGAACTAGGTTATAGTAGATATGATAGCAGGTCCAATTTATTCCCAATGCTTTATTTTCTCAGAATAGGATATAATTGTCATGCTTGGTAATTAAATTCAAATATTAATGACACTTTAACTGTAGAAAATGCATATCCTTTCTAATATTCTAGAAAATGCATATGCATTTTAAAGAACTGATTATATAGTCTTATCCTTGTTGAATGTGTCAACCAATTTGAGATGAGTAATATTATAATGGCAAGCTAATCTACTATAGTTATTTTTTAATACATTTAAAAGAATTGATCATAATTGCAATGAATGATAATCACACATTATGCCTGGAAAAATTCTGCCTGGATAAATATTAAATTCACAGCAGGGTGTCTCAAAACATATTGCAAAGAGTGAATCTTCTACTGGATGTCGATAGGAATTTGCAAAAATTTCGTCAAATTGTTGAATAACTTTAGGAAACTGGAGTTTAAACAAATTTATTAATGTGTCTCTATTGAAGGATATAGCCAAAACTTTGTTATCTTAAGAAATACCATATATCTCTAAAAGGCAGAGATAACTTCATCAAAGTTATATAAACAGTGAGTGACCAGTACAATTCTAAATAAAACTGACTTTGAATCAATAAATCAAGTTCTGTGTTGGAAAATTGATAGACTTAAAATAAAAAATCTCAAACCTTCATTGGAGCATTGAAATTCATTTAAAAATAACTGAATGCTCTATGTTAAATTGTTAAACATTATGAAAAGATAACCTCATAAATTATTAACTAATTCACAGTACAAAGACATGGATACCTGCTTCCACACAAATATGACTGAGTGACCACTGCTTTCATCTCTCTTCTTTCAGAAGGCCTCATGTAAATTAGCAATATGAAAAAAACAAAGTTTTAGGTCCCAAGAATATTGAGCACTAAGTGGAGAATATTGCAACAAAGCTTTGAAAGCTAAAAGTTGATGGATAAATTAGCTGAACAATAACAACAACAAAAATCTGAAACCCAAATTTACAGGGTATGGAGCCAAGAAGAGGCAAGAAGTACCACAGAACTGCAGAAAAATCTCAAGAATTGGAGACCGCAGGTGCATCTAAAAGAGATAGGTAGTTGGATTGAAAACCAGAGGATCAGCTGAAATTCTGTATAAGAAGTATTAACACTCAGATCGTCAGCACAGCTGGATAAACTATTTGTTCACTGAGGACAGGACTGAAGGTCCTTTGACTTACAAATAACAGGTAGAGTTGATAGCAAGACAAACAGAAGAAAGAAAAATTGAACAAACAAATGTTTCCTCACTGATTTAAAGAATCCCTGAAAATTTCACATAATCCCAAAGCCAATGATAGATTTCTCCCCACCTATAAATATTCAAAGTAACTGAAAAAATAGGGTTAAACAAAAATAACATCAATAAAAACTCAGGGAAACAGAAATAATGCAAAGAGCAGAAATAGCTTTTAAATTCCATTATAATTAATTTTAGGAGAGGGATGAGTAGATATACTATAATTTATGAAAAAGTATAGAGTGTTATATTAGAGAAAAATGCATAGGGCTAAAGTGAGAGTTAGAAATTAAATACAAAACAAAAAAAATATTCTTCAAGCAATGGTTAGAATAAATGTTGAGAAATCTAAAAAAAAAGCATCATTAAATAAAAAAGAGAATTATAGTATGCTCTTTTTAGAGGGGTATAGTCCGAGAAGGGGAATAGCTGGGTCAAATGGTGGTTCCATTCCCAGCTTTCCAAGGAATCTCCATACTGCTTTCCACATTGGCTGCACCAATTTGCAGTCCCACCAGCAATGAACAAGAGTGCCCTTTTCCCCGCATCCTCTCCAGCACTTATTGTTGTTTGACTTCCTAATGGCTGCCAATCTTACTGGAGTGAGATGGTATCTTAGGGTGGTTTTAATTTGTATTTCTCTGATTGCTAGAGATGGTGAGCATTTTTTTTTCATGTATTTGTTGATTGATTGTATATCCTCTTCTGAAAAGTTTCTGTTCAGGTCCTTGGCCCATTTGTTGATTGGGTTATTTGCTTTTTTGTTGTTTAACTTTTTCAGTTCTTTGTATACTCTAGAGTTTAGAGCTCTATCTGATGTTTGAGGTGTAAAAATTTGTTCCCAGGATGTAGGCTCCCTATTCACCTCACATATTATTTCTCTTGCTGAGAAAAACTTTTTAGTTTGAATTCGTCCCATTTGTTGACTCTTGGTTTTAACTCTTGTGCTATAGGTGTCTTATTAAGAAATTTGGGGCCTGGCCCCATGTGATGAAGATTAGGGCCAACTTTATCTTCTATTAGACACAGAGTCTCTGGTCTGATTCCTAGCTCCTTGCTCCATTTTGAGTTGACTTTTGTGCCTGGTGAGAGAAAAGGGATTCAATTTCATTTTGTTGCATATGGATTTCCACTTCTCCCAGCACCATTTGTTGAAGATGCTATCCTTTCTCAGTTGCATGGCTTTAGCACCTTTATCTAAAATAAAGTAGTTGTAATTTTGTGGATTTGTCTCTGTGTCCTCTATTTTGTACCATTGGTCTACCAGCCTGTTTTGGTGCCAGTACCATGCTGTTTTTGTTACTATTGCTCTATAGTATAGTTCAAAATCTGGAATCGTGATACCACCAATTTCACTCTTCCTGCTTAGAATTATTTTAGCTATTCTGGTTCTATTATTTTTCCAGATGAATTTCATGATTGTTTTTTCTATTTCTGCAAGGAATGTCATTGGGATTTTGATGGCAATTGCATTGAATCTGTAAAGTGCTTTTGGTGATATGACCAGATTAACAATATTAATTCTACCAACCCATGAGCAAGGTAAATCCTTCCATCTTCTAAGGTCTTCTTCTATTTCTTTCTTCAGGGTTCTGTAGTTGTTGTTGTTGTTTTTTTTTTTTTTTTTTTTTTTTTTTTTTAGAGAGAGTGAGAGAGGAGAGAGAGAGAGAGAGAGAGAGAGAGAGAGAGAGAGAGAGAGAATTTTTAATATTTATTTTCTAGTTCTCGGCAGACACAACATCTTTATTGGTATGTGATGCTGAGGATCGAACCCGGGCTGCACACATGCCAGGCAAGCGAGCTACCACTTGAGCCACATCCCCAGCCCTGTAGTTTTCATTGTATAGCTCTTTCACCTCTTTTGTTAAGTTGATTCCCAGGTTTTTTTTTTTTTTTTTGAGGATATTGTGAATGTAATTGTCCTCATTTCCATTTCAGAGAATTTTTCACTGATATACAGGAATGCCTTTCATTTATGGTATTGATTTTATGCCCTGCCATGTTGCTGAATTCACTTACTAGTTCTAGAAGTTTCTTGGTTGAATTTTTTGGGTCTGCTAGGTATAGGATCATGTCATCGGCAAATAGTGCTAATTTAAGACCTAGAAAAAGCATACTACAGGGACACAGCCACATTAATGTTTATAGCAGCACAATTCACAATAGCTAGAATGTGGAACCAACCTAGTTGCCTTTCAATAGATGAATGGATTAAAAATGTGGCATTTATACACAATGGAATATTACTCAGCACTAAAAAATAACAAGATCATGGCATTTACAGGCAAATGGATGGCATTAGAGCAGATTATGCTAAGTGAAGTTAGCCAATCCCTAAAAAACAAATGCTGAATGTCTTCTCTGATATAAGGGGGGTGACTCAAAATGGGATAGGGAGGAATAGCATGAGAAGAAGATTACCACTAAATAGGGAAGAGAGGTGGGAGAGAAAAAGAGAGAGAAGGGGAGTTGCACAGAAGATGGAAGGAGAACTTCATTGTTATACAGAATACATATATGATGTTGTGATGAGGAAAAGGAAAAAAAAGTGTGTCACATTAGACTGGATAGAGAGAAAGGATGGGAGAGGAGGGGAGGAGTAGGGAGGATAGGAAGGGCAGCAGAATAGAATAGACAATATGATTGACGTATGTACATTCCATGTATATATTATATGTCAAAATACATTCTGCTGTCATGTATGACTAAAAAAAAAAATAAAAATAAACCATATGGTAAAAAAATGAGAGAATTATAACAGGGAGTTTGAAGTATATTAGCTTTCTTTTTCCTCAAAAAAATGATCAAGAATGGAGGCAATGGAAAACAACATTCATAAAAATAAACAAATTTCCAATGCCTAATAGATTACATTTGCCAAATTATGCAAGCTCGAACTGAGTAAATGGGTAAAAGAGTTTATATTTGAAGCATCTTAGTGAATTTCCGAACAGCAGAAACAGAAACATAGCACAACCATTTTTAGAGACATGAACAAAGTCAGGATGTTCAAAGTAGATGGAATTAAACTAGCATGATGTTTCTCATAAGAAACTGGATGCTGGAGACCAGTGCTGGAGACCAGTATTCTGAAGGAAAATCATTACCCACCTGACATACCTGGTTAAACTATCAATAATGCATATAACTAGAATGATATGTTCAGAAGTGGCCAGTCTTAAACCTTACCTCCTGTAGAATGGAGGAGGTATTTATCAATATAATTGAGTAAATCACAAAGGAAGAAATGATATCTTGGAGACAGAAAATCCAATGGGAGAAATAATAAAGGAAACTCTCATTTGATGGTAATAGCTCCCAAACCAACCTGAGACCAACCATTCTAGATTGGGAAGTTAATTTGAATGATATCAAGTGGAAAAAAATGTTCATAGACAACTGATACATCTGCATATATTCATTGGGAAACATTTCTGCTGCAGAATTTGGGAAGAAACTAATGATAAAGATCCTGGGAAAGAAACAAACTTTGCATAAACAAAATATGGAAGGAGAAAATATACTACATATAGCATGGTTCAGGATAGTCACAAAAATGTACACATTTATTATTTTTATTAAAAAATAAAAATAGTAATGTAAGAATGTCACTTAAAATGTGGAGAAAAATGCCAAGGAAGCAGCTAGAGCAGTTCCATATGTTTGTTTCTTGACAGTGTGAACCACAGGTAAGGTAAGAGTGGATCAAGATTTGCTTTTTTTTTTTTTTTTAATACCTATGAAAGACTTTTTGGAAGTAGCTCTGAACAAATAACACACGTCAATATGATATTTCTAAAATGGTAAGCAATAATTCCTGAAAACCAAACAACACATAATAACAGATAAATATTATCAAATTAAAGGCAATGACTGACACTCTCAGTAACTCTGGGCTTCTCACTAAACACATCATCTGCAAACATTGTATCATATTCTTCAAGTATAAAATGATACTGAGCTGATCTGGTGTTGTGTGATTTTTGAAAAAGGAGAAGAAGATTTAATTATTTCAGTTTAGTGTGATATAGTCTACTCTATGTTAGACTAATTCTTTTGAAGTTGCTAATTCATCTGAATGAGATCTCTCCGCTATGGTCTAAATGTTGGTGTTTCCCCCATAGTCATATGTTGAAATCTAATACCCAGTAAAGCGGTACCAGAGGTATAGCCTTAGGGAAATTATAAGATTAGAGAGGATTAGGTCATGAGAGAGATTTACCTTCATGAATGGAATTATTGCCCTTATATAAGACCCAAGGAGATTTGCTCTTTCTGCCATGTGAGGTTACAACAAGAAGTCACTATCTTTAGAGCAGAGAGCAAGTGCTCATCAAATACTGAGCAATCCCTCATCAAATACTGAATCCCCTTACATCTTATCTGATAGAGAATTATGAGCAACAAATTTTTATTGTTTATAAATTGCCTATTATTTATAAATTTATACTATTTATAAATTGTAAGGTATTTTGTTATAGCATGTCAAATAGGCTAAGATTGTCTCTATTAACTAGAATATCTAGTTAGCCAAAATTCTATTGCCTATTTTAGAAATATTTCAATTATTCTCTCTTTCTTAAAATATAGACAATGAATTACAAAACTAGTCTTTGAACTTTGTGTTTTACATTGTATCAAAAATCTTATCAGATTTATTTTCATTAAATTATATATCCTTATTTAACTTTCCCCTATGAAAAAGCTATAAAATCTCAGCTAAGAGTTTGGATAAAAGTGATGAGAAGATTGATTCTGAAATACCCTCTGCAGCAATTTTAAATTTGACATAGCAAAATATGATGATAAAAAATTTTCCTAACACGTTTAGCATCATTCCAACTGATCTAAAACAATGTAATTAAATGATTAATGTAACAGCATAATCTATTGAAATTTTCCTGATTTTATTTTTGTCCCCTCCAAAACATTGGGCTAAATTATTTAACTTTGATTTAATTTTGCTGTTATATTGCACATTTTGATTGCTAACTATATTCTTCAAATGATAGTAAAAACTTGTCAAATTGGTTGATTCTATAAAAGAAAATGAATGAGCCAGCAACAGAGCTTTCATTAAAACCAAAAAAATTAATGTGCACTTCATCACTAGAAATGCACAAAAGCCAAGTGCTTTATGCATATAGGATTTCAGACATGCTGTATGTGTAGGTATATGTGATTTGACTAGAATGAGATTCATCATCTCTTTTATGTAAACATTATTCTTAAATGCAAAGATGGTCTTGTTTTTTACTTTCTTTTTAAAAAATGTATACTTGAATATATATTTTTGTTGAAAAGTTCAGTGTATGAGCATGAATATTTTGAGGGAAAATTAGTATTTGGGGTAAGTTTAATTGAATGAGCAATTAAGATGGTTCAGTTGACACTACAGTTGACCTATATGATATTTTACTCAGATTCCAATAAGTCTTTTAAAGAATTAAGGTCCATAGTTATGTAAATTAAGTTGGAAATTTAACTTGGAAAAGGATTTAAACATTAATTCATTTGCAAAAGCAGCTTTTAAAATGTGATTTAAATGGTTCTTCTTAAATGATGTTTGAATCTCATTTTTCCTTTTCTTAAATGGAACATTACTAAGGGCTTTTTAAAAATATTTTTTTAGTTGTAGATGGACACAATATCTTTTATTTATTTATTTATTTTTTTAATGTGGTGCTAAGGATGGAACCCAGTGCCTTACACATGCAAGGCAAATGCTCAACCACTGAGCTACAACCCCAGCCCTATAATGAGGTTTTTTATTGTGTAGACTTTACTTTACTCATTAGTAATATTTCCTAAAAATTCATATAAAATTAGTTTTTTTTAACATCAACTAGTACTTTATTTTTGGAATAGTCAAAAAATACATCAGTTGGGTTAATTTCAATGTCCTTGGTTCAAATTTGTTTTGAAAAAACGACAAATTGTAACAAATATTTTGCGTTAGGCACACACAGAGTTGTGCCCTTAATATGCTAAATTATTTCACCCTTCATCCAGAGCTTCAACACTATTCCTTTCTGAGGATTTACTTGATCAGTCAGGCCTGAGCTTGATTTTCCTTTCACTTGAGCAATGTTGGCATAACTAATCTGGCACTAGTGATTTACTGTTTTGTATTGTTTACATTTTCATATGAACATTTTCATCTTCTTTCTCCATCTAAAGAACAAATTTTTAAAAGCAGGCCCTTTGCATTTTACTTATGTGTATGAACGAGGGCAGATACTGATAATAAAACTAAGCATAGAGCAGTTCTGAGGCTAGATTTCTTTTCCAGCTTTGCCACTTGTTAATTATGATCTTGAAAAGTTGTTTTTTCAGTTTCCACTTCTTTAAAATAGAGAAAATGAGTGCAAACAATTGTAAAGATTAGCAAGTTGGCAGTTGGCACAAATCTTTTTTTTTTTTTCCCAGTCTTTACTTCTCCCCCCTTATTTTAATGATGGGCTTTTGGTATTCCTAATTCAAAAGCAGAATAAAAGGCAAAAATTTTATTTATGTTGGATAAGGTCTTGTCAGTGGCTAAGGCAAAAACTATGAATAAAATTTGAACTTACTAGAAAAATTACCAATTGCTATTAGAATCTATTTGAGTTTTGTGTGTTAGAGTCTGTAAACAAGTCAAGATGGCCCCTGGCATTTTGCAGAGGGAGTGGTTTGTGAAGTAACGCCAGCCAGCCATTAAGTGTGGAGATTCCTTATTGGTTGACTGCTGTATCTAGTTTATGTTAATTAAGATAAGCTTGTGTAATGTATATACACTGCTCCTGTCCTACAATAAACAGCTCCCACTCCTGCTGTATCAATGTACACAAGTTGCTAGTCACCCCCCGGGGTTATTTTGCTGCAGCTGGACTGTGGCATTTGTGCTTTAAGTTTTTACTTACAATCTATCTACCATTCATATGTTAGCTCATTTGTGCTGCTAAAACAAAATAACTTAAATTGAGTGGCTATAAACATGGTTCTGGATGATGTAAAAAATAATTAAAAAAAAAAAAGTCCAAAATCAAGGTGTCACTAGATTTAGTGTTTAATGAATGGACAAATGCCCATTCCTTGTCCATACATGACCATCATATAACTGTCACTTTCCATGGCTGAAAAGGTTAGGGTCTCTCTGGGGCATCTTTCATAAGAGCACTAATTCTCTTCTCAAATTAACCAATCACTTCCCAAGTCACCTTCCAAAGTTTCTACCTCCTAAGACCATCACTGTAGAAATTAGGACTTCAACATATGTATGAGACATACATAAATATATGTACAAGACATTCAAATCATAGAATTCCATGTCACTGGATGGTGTAAAGCATGAGGCTATTTCTTTAAACTGAATTACTAATAATAGCAAGGTAATAGGTTAAATCCCCATGAGGTTCATCATTTTCCCTGGGTTCAATAGTTTTGAGTACATTTCTAATCTGAGCCAATCAAAAGAATAATTTATATAATGAATCAAAATCCAAATCATTAATAAGGAAGAAACCCCCACATCCTATTCCTATTCAATAATATGAATATAGGTACATTGTTCTTCATAAAAGGTAATACCTTAAATAACCCATAGAACTGAAAATGCTTCAGACTTTACATGACTTTCATATGATTGCAGTTTCTGAATTTCTTGCTTCAATAGCATTTTTTCCCCCCACTGTTGGGCTTTGTGGTTCTTAAACACCTGCTGCATGTCATTTTATATAAATTTCTTTCACTTTACTTACATTGCTAAAGCTTCCCTCCTATTGCTATACTCTCCATAGGGGTACAGGTATAGCTGGAACATGTTATACTGTGGAAATTACTTCTAAAATGCAACTGACAATTGCTATTATTAATGCAATTGATCACTAAGCTCTTATGTCTGGAAGAAGAGGGTCAAAGGCATCATTAAACAGATCCAGATTCTCCCCTGTTATCATGGGGATGAAATTTTGTTATAAAGTTTAATAATAGAGGAAATTTTGAATTTAAATCTCTCTTAATATTGGCTAGAAAACGGCAATGGTACCATTTAGCTAACATTCATTTATAACCTTTAGTCTTGCCATTTGGTGCCTCAGAGTTAAACCACTAAGAGTTTTGAGCATTGTGGGAAAGGTTTCACTGGCACCACTTACTGCCCTTAAAGAACTTCCCTTCAGAATGTTGGCTGCCAAATATGTGGTATCCTGTGGAGCAAGAGGATGAGAACATAGATTGCAGTGAGGCTGAACAGTTTGCACTTCCTAGCAGTGACACCACACATCAATCTTTCCTAAAGACAGCCCAGAACACATGAAAATAACTATTTAGAGAGAACAAATGAGACATTATCCAACCAAAAAAAAAAAAAAAAGCTGCCACCAAAGCATTTTCTTAGCAAGTTTCTCAAAGATGAATGCACACTGAAATTACTTAGATTGCCATATTAAAGAGACAACTAACATACAAATCTTTTTTTAAAATAGTGTATATATTTGTGAGATTAAAATTATTTGTGGCATAGCAGTTGAGAATCATCTAATTGCATCTTAGAGTATGTGTGTGTCATGTTTTACATGTGCATATCAGCTGGCCTTCCAGAAAAATGCTAATTTGGTCACAGTTAATCTGTTTCACATGGTCTACAGCATCAAAGGTGACATCATTATAGGAAATAGTGTTATGTAACTCTCTGTAATCCCAGGAGAATATTTTATTTTGTTATTTTTTTCATCAGTTAACAAAGTTTCATACAAGTTGATCATAGGGAAAGAGTTTATTATTAGGAGAAAGGTGTTTTAATCATTTCTTTTGACCTATGCTAATTCATCTTATTTACTAATAGATTTGTGACTGCTCAGAGTCAAATGGCACTAAAAAGTTCAGAGATCAAGGCGAGGTATTGAATAGTCTCTGGTATTAGACTATACCACATGGGCCTTAGACTTGGATGATATTTTGCTTCATGTCCTTTTGCATATAACTCACTTAGTGGGTTTTCATCATATCATTTTTTAAATAATAGTTTCTGACACTAATGACCTTACATAAAATTTTTCTAGAGTCTTGTTTTTGAAATTCTGTCTGAATACAAACAGTAATCCTAGGAAAGTGTATTATTCAATATTTTTTTTTAATGTGGTAAGAGTAAATCAAGTTCACACATGTTTTGTGGCAGAAGCAGGGAGGGTGGGAGGGGATTTTCCAAAACCATGACTGACTTCCTCCAGAGTTTAAAAGCAGGCAGAGATTACAGTGTAACAGAACACATGGACAGGACATCCCTTTGTGTTTTGACCATTTCCTTCTTCTTTCTTTGGGGATTTACAAATGTTTAAGAGATCTTGTGTAGCCATATTTTTTATTTGTTTCATATTAAATGTTTCATGAGAGAAAATATGATTGATAGTGCTATGTATCATCTTCATATTCTTCTAACCTCAAAAGTACATTAGAAGCAATATGATGTATATCTTCAGGGAAATATTAAGTTTACTATAGATAACCTTTATTATGAACAAGTGAGGTTGCCTTAATAGTGACATCAGCATCAGAAAAGTATTAATAAATCTAAAGGCAGCATCCAGTTGGATTAGATCCAATTTTGATAGACTAATCCCTGAGACCAAAGAGACAGCAATATACCATGTGCTAATATTGGATGAACTTTGTTAGAACTAGAGAAAATATCTTTTAGTATGAGAGCTATCTTGTCTCTTTAGAATATTCATATATCAATATAGTTTCTGAGGTCCTTCATAAACCTTTCCTTATAAATTTTCCTCTAAAATATCAAAAATCCTACATCCTGAGGCTGGGGTTTTGGTTAGGGTTTTGGCTCAGTGGCAGAGCACTTGCCTCTCACATGTCAGGTACTAGGTTCGATTCAGTACCATATAAATATAAATAAACAAAATAAAGATATTGTGTTCATGTATAACTAAAAACAAAATATTTTTTAAAAATCTCTCATCCCACATTTTCTTAATATTTTCCTTAAATATACAATTGTTCCCATTACTTATAAAACCAAACTTCTGGGTAATATTTAGTACAGTATATTGAAGAAAAGAGCAAGAGGAGTGTGAATTTACCTTTTAAATTTTATTTATTCAGTAATATTAATTTTTGTCCTGATTATATGTTAAATACATAAATACCCAAAGAACAGGAAGGAAGGAAGGAAGGAAGGAAAGAAGGAAGGAAGGAAGGAAGGAAGGAAAGAAGGAAGAAAGGAAGGAAGGAAGGAAGGAAGGAAGGAAGAAAGAAAGAAAAGATCTAATTCTTCTGTAGAAGCTGTCCTTGGCTCTTAGCTCCCTGGCCTGAGTGACCAAGGTGATGGTGATGCCATCAAGCAAGAAAGAAGAACAGGACAAGTGGGAAGACTATGAGATCAGTTCAGGGAATCCTATGTATAGAATCTGCAAAAGGAATTCAGGTCTGGATGTCTAAAGGGGGATTATGCTTGAGAGAGGTCAGCATTTGGACTAGTGTTTATTGAAGTCATTGTAGGTGATAGTACAACCATGAAAAACAAGAAGAGTGAGGAGTTAGGAAAAACAAGAGTTGATCCCTTGACAGTGGGTGAGAACAAGGGAAGAATCAGGGGAATGTACATAGTTGGAACATAGAGTGGGGAGAAGCAGGGAGCTGGCAATATTATTGAAGCCAAAATTTTTTTTTCCAGTTTTCAAACAGAAACGATGGTCAAACATTTCAGAAAGATCAAGTAGGATGACATCTCAAAAGAGGCCTTTGATTTTGGCAATATAGAGAACAACAATAACTTTTTGGAGAGATTCAAGTGACCTTAACAAAGAGTTTAAGAATGAATGGGAGGTAAAGAAGTAAATAATCCACCCTTTTCAAGTGTTTGAGATAAAAACAAATTAGGGAAAAGAAGGGTCAAGGGATTGGACTTTACAAAATGGAATGTTTGGGTAGGATTGAGATTAGAGTGAATCATAATAAAGGGAAAGAAAACTTAGAAAAGGGATTAATTTTGTAATCAAATAAACAATATAACTTCATTATTGATCATTCAAATGAACCAGTTTTATCCAATAAGTGTATGTTTAATCAAGAAAAAAATTATTAGTATATATTATCCAAAGACACAATGGTTAGGTACTGTGATAAATTACAAAGATGGACAAATTAAAAAGATGGATAAATTACAAAGGTGTTTTCCTCTCATTAGAATACACATAAAATACTGCAAGGTACAAAATAGTAGAGCATTTGTGGTGTCAGAGGCCTGTCTAAGGAAAATGATTGTGGAATAATTTTGGGGAAAAAATGATGATAGGTTCCTGAAGAAAATGACAGATGCAGTAGTTCTTAAAAAATGAAGAATATTTTGTCAGGTGACACAAAGATAGAGGACTATGACAATGTTGAGAGTATTCAAAGAGACCAGAGAATGAGGGTAGGTTTGTGAGAAAGAGGAAGAGGAAGATATGTATTTTTTTTTACATAATATTCATGTGTCAAAAGCTATTGTTTTTATTTTATTTCAACCATTTCAAAAATTAAAAACTATTATTAGCTTGCTGGCAATTCCAGTCGAGTGGCGGGTTAGATTTGGCCATGAGTATATGTTCATCAAGACCTACACAGATATTGAATGCCATGAGGGCAGCACATCTGACTCACAGTTAGCACCCAGTGCCTGCATAATGATTGTACTGAAGCTAAGAGGCCTCAATCTAAGAAAGCAAATACCGAATGGGAAAGAAGCCATGACACAGTGGATGAGGGAAGCAAATAATGGATCTTGAAGGCAGTTAGAAAGACTGGAAAAAGGTTTAATAGTCACATTAAAAGACCAAACCCAAACTAATAAATATTAACAGAAGACAATGAATCAGTTAAAAAAGAAGATTTAGAGTTGAATCTGTGGAAATGGGGTTAGGATTGGAGGACAAAAGAAGTAGAATATGAGGTCACCCTTGTTATAATTACTGGGGCAATGCTTCTGAATAATCATTTCCATCCCTCAGTGTCCCAAGGTCAAAGACTATCACTCTTTCTTCACCTGTAGCAAGAACCAGTAATGGTGCATATCCTGCCTTTTAAATCAGACACACATTCGGATTTGAGGGTTACAATGAAGACAGACTGACCCATTTCAATTAGGACATTCAGCCCTGATCTAGTCTGGCACTTTCACTTTATTAAGAAATTAACTTCATGAGATACACAAATTGTCAAATTCTTCATTATTTACATTGTTAATGCCGATAAATTTGAATTCAAATTTCTCTTATTCAACTATGCCAACTTTTGAAGAGAATAGCTTTTCTATATATAGAGCTTGTTTTCCCCATGGGTGAGAGGTATGGTAATCCATCTTAACCAAAAATATTTCATTTGGTATGGTTTAGATAATAGGTGCCCCCCAAACCTCACACATGAGAAAATGCAAGAACATTCAGAGGTGAAATGATTGGGTTATGAGAGCCTTAACCTAATTAGTGAATTAATCTCCTGATGGGAACTAACTGAATAGTAACTAAAGGCAGGTAGGGTGTGGTTGGAGATGGTGGGCATTGAGGATGTGGCTGTAGGGTAGAGTACAGTTTCTCCCTGTTTCCTGACCATCATGTAAGCTGCTTTCTTCCACCACACTCTTCTGCTGAAATGTTCTATCGAAATTCAAGCCCCAAGGAATAGAGCCAACCTTCTATGGAATAAGACTTCTGATATCCTGAGCCTTACAATAAACTTTTTTCTCCCCTTGTTGGTTCATTTAGTCATAGCAGTGAAAAAAGCTAAAACATTTGTTACAATTTGTATAATTTCAGTATTCATAACAATTAAGAGTCAACAACACATATTTCTCCTGAGGAAAAATAGAAGTTTTGGTATACATCCTGCAGAATTCCCCAGGGGTTTGTGGCCAGGGGCTAGGGAAACATATGTTTGAACAGAGAGAAGTTGAAATGATTATTTGATCTTGTTCAGTATTAATATTCAGAATGACTGACAGTAGAAGGATATAAATGCATAATGATGGAACTAAGAAGAAGAAGACTATCTACTAAAATCAGACTCCCTTATTCATAACATGACTTTTAGTCAACCTTGACAATCACCTTTAATAAAATAGATAATATAGTCAAATATTGTAAATTTTTCTTAAGGTAGTAGGCGGCCAATTTATCTCATGGTTTGAAAGTGTTAGATAGAATATATAGATGGACAAATGGCATTAAACCTCAGTGGCTTCAAATTGTGGGTCAAAGTGGCACTCTCTGCTCTCATGTCTGAACAATACACTGTTACCTTCTGTTCATTGGTGAAACCATTAACATAATACTATGTATCTATAGTACTGTAATGTAAAACTGTATATATTTCAATGGCTATCAAAGCATGTATCTTATCAAATATACATAAATACACACAGGGGCACAATACATAGTATGCTTGCCTATATATTAAAATTACATTGTATTTTTTCTCTGTCTTATTATGTTTTTGAAAAAAATGTACCAAATCTTCCCTTTTTCCTTTTTTCTTCATAGATATACCTTTATCCTTCCCTTTTCATAGTTCCAAAAACATATATGCAAGCACTTTCCTGCTATGAATGAGTGGTATTTAAAAATCTTAGTTGTAGGTGATGCTCAGTGGTAGAGTCCTTTCCTACATTGTACAAGCCTTTAGTTAGATCCCTGGCATAAAAAAAAAAAAGTGCCAGAAATCGTGGTTGCAAAATGGCTTTTTAGGAATTTGAAGATCTTTTCTTAAAGAAAGTATCTTTGTAAGCTTAGGTTCTCAGATCTGCTGATATACAGATTTGTAACTATCATGAAACTGAAATATTGTACTATGTGATGTAAATACCATACCCAATAATACTCTGAGAACTGCTTTTCCACTTGGGAAACCAAGGAACATTTGTCTCTCCCTGACTTTGTAAGAGATAACTCCCTCTTAATTTCTTTTCTACCTGCCTGATGCAGGATAAGGGAAATATGGAGTTAATTTCAAGAAATAGTTGGTTTGGGGGACATGGTAGGGCATGCCTATAATCCCAGTGACTCAGGAGACTGAGACAGATGAATGACAAGTTCCAGACTAGCCTAAGCAAATTATCAAGGACTTAAGCAACTTAGGGAGGCCTGTATTAAAATAAAATTAGAAAGAGTTGAGGATGTGGCATCCTTGGTTTCAATCCCCAGTAACAGCAACAAGAATAACAACAAAAATAGAAATAAAAAACATACAGTTGGTTTGATTTTTTTGTGGCTTTGGACAAGGACTCTAAGTTGGAATTGGTTAAAGATGATAAAGTGTGCAGAGAAATCAGAAGTAAGGACTATGGAGGTCTGTTTTAGTCAATTTTGTATTGACTAAATTGATATAGCAAAATATCAATGATGGGCTAACTTTACAAAGAAAAGAAACTTAGCTAACTGTTATATGGCAGTTCAAAGGCATGGTGCCAGCCTTGGCTCAGCTCTGGTGAGGACCTTCCTTGGCTACATTACAACATGGTAGATGTTAATAACAGGACTTGGGCATGAAGAACAGATCACATCAAGAAACATGAATCCAGAGCGCTGAATAGGGCCATGGTCAGATTTTATAATAAACTTCTCATGAGATATACTAACAATAACACAAGAACTACCTTAATCCCTTCAGGGTTATCTCCAATATTTGACCAAAAGACCTCTCTCTAGACCCTTCGAATTCAAAGTTCACTTACCTCCCATATCCCACACTGGACACCAAGTTTCACATGGACTTTTAGCGACACACCACATCCAATATGTAGCAGAATCTCATCCTTGTTCTTAACATTCATTCAGGTCTCCACCCTCCCTCCCACACCCCCCTGCCCCGTCCCCACCCCACTCCAGTTCTATTGCTCTCAGGACCTATTTCCCTTGCCACCCCTAGTAGGTTTGCTTGCCTTGGGACCTTCTGCCCTAGCATTATACTCTGACTCCTAGGGAACAGAAGCAGTAATATAGCTTCCCTCCTGCTGCTGTCAAGACAACCCTTCAGTCCTGCTGAAGTTCTTTCGGAGTTGTTACTGCTTGACCTGGCAACTTGCCCATTCTGTCACCTTATTCCTTACACTCTTAGATAGTAAAAGGGGGAAAAAGAGTTACATATGAATCTAATAAAATGGTAGAAACAATAATCCAATTCATTGTCTTTTTGAAAAAAAAATTAAAGTCAGACTTGGGTTTTCTAAAGCAGGATAATGATACAAGGACTAAGTCTAAGAACAGGAATAATTTTGGAAAAGACAATGGGCATTCTGGGCAGAAAATGGGAATGGGCTGGAGTTGTACATGCTAACAATAAAACATAAGTCTTCTTTTTCTTTCTTTGGTATGTTCAGTCCTGTTATAATCAACTGCTCCAAGGCAAAGCTAATCTCCTCATTAGAATGAAGTGATGGATGATTCAAGGTAACAGAATAAAGGGAGCAAAAAGTCCCAGGGTAGCTTTGGATTTCCTAGAGCCATATCTTTGCAGCAGTCATTTTGGGAAGTTGGTGATAGGAAAATTAGCTATGCTAATTGAAAGTGGCTTTAAGACATAATAGTTTGCCTGGCATATAATAAAGTGCTTTCCCTATGCATGTCAGTCTGTAGAAACACTGAGTGGTAGAACATAGATGTAGTGCAATCACTGGTATTATGTGTGGTTATTACACCACATTCATTTGTATTAAGAAGAAAAATTACCTGTGAGGAGGTATTAAAGTTAGTTCACTAAAAGATAACAAATCTCAGTGACTTAACATAACAAAGATTTAAATTTCAAATCACATCCCAGTTCAGTAGGGTCAGTGGTGGTGCTGTTCTCCCTGCTGCTTTTTGAGGACCCAGAATTCCTCCATCTGGTGTCCTTGTATGTTCCAGGGCCTTAGTGTCTTCCACTGACTACTCTGCATGTTGCTTGCAGTTAGAGAAGAGAGAAAGTGTGGAGAGAGCACACCTGATTTTTACCTTGAATCACATGACACACAGCATTTCCACTCACACTACATTAGGAAATGATCCTATAAATTCACTTAGGTGCAATGGAGCTAGAAAACACTGACTTTACAACTAATAACAAAAATTATTAATATGTAATAGGAATAAAAATATTGAATTACCTTCTGCAAGTTATTAAATCTTCTTGTATCTCCATTTCCTCTTCTATAAAATGACACCTTTAGGGAAATATATATTAATATATGGAAAATGTTTAAAATATTCCCTAGTACATGCTAAGTGCTCTTTAGATTTATGATCATTGCTGTTATTATAATTATTATTAATGAATTTCATATTTGAATAAGGATGCAGAATGACTTTTATGACAATTCTAACTATTGGGACAATTAGGGCAATGACCCAAATTTGAATGCATGAGACATTTTGCAGTTTCATTGTTAGGACATTCTGAGAATGGATAAAATAGAAAGATAGGGAAATGGTCATTTAGCCTTATTAGCATAGAGTAACTAATGTACTCTTACCTACTAGGAAGCCCTGATTATATTTAGCATCCCATAAAGTGATACAAGACAAGCAATTTACAGAGAATTTTTATTTTAATAGGTTGCAATTATTTCTTTCTAGTATCAGACATACATATGGTTTTTATGTTTTTATCTTGTGATAGGCCTTGTGAGGGCTATTATATTTTGTTTTTGTTCTTTTATTCTGTGCTTTCATCTTTTAGAATATGTAAGCAAAGATCTGTATATGCTAGAATTTCAATAAACTAGCGCTAAAACTAGTTTAATTTTTATAAACTCACACATGAAATAGAATCTTTTAAAATTACTCTTAATTTTTAGATCCTTTAAAATGGTTTTATTATAGAACAAAGTGGACAAAAATGAGCATATGTTGAAATTCTGATATTTTTAAATTACTTTTTGATCTATAATACAAACTAATTCTTTAAAAAATTTTTTTTTACACAAATGGAGCACTTTTTTTTTATTTCTCTGGTTGTACAAGATGTAAACTCACATTGTTTGTGCAATCATACCCATACATGGGGTAATAGCATCCATCTCATTCTACAATCTTCCTTCCTACACATCCTCACTCCTCTCACCCTCCCCTCTGCTCAATTAAAAGTTCTTCCATTTTTCCCTTGCTAAACTCTCCTGGCCCCATTATGGATCAGATAAAAAAACAAATGAATTCTTTAGGTGGTAATAACATAATTATCAATGCAATTTGTATTTTTTTTTGGCATTTTGTTCATATGAGTCAATGATGAGCCCTACATTATTTCTTACTTTTACACTGTATTGAAACAAAATTTTGATTGGAAAGACAAATTCTTATTTTTTGCTTTATGTTTAAAAGCTATTTCTTATTGTTTCTTGTTTAAATTTTGAAAGTGCATAGTCAAACAAATGGAAAAGCCTTTTTTAAAATTCTTCATTTTAGGACTTAAAAGTTTCCACCAAACTTAAATAAAAAGAAAGGAGTGAATTAAAGTGTGATTCCCAAAACAATTAGAAGGACAGTTTAGTATTCATGACAATTTTAGTACACTCATTTTTTACCACCTCTAGAGAGATGACTTAATGTCTACATGTGGTCATATGTCTAGATAAAAGATAAAAAGTTTGCTCATTTTTTTCCAGATGAGTGGTTTCTATGATGGGATAGTTGGAAATATGAAAAATGTATAAAATATGGCTGGCCAGCTTACCAGTTTTATTCTAATTGATTTGAGTATTTTATAAATACTCAGCAGTTTGTGTTTTAATATTAAGTGGGTTAGAAAAAGGTTAGAAAAATAATGGAAATGTCAGGCTTTACTCATAAAAAAATTAACAATATAAACCCGGCACCATGGTGCATGCCTATAATCCCGGAGGCTTTTGAGGCTGAGGCAGGAGGATTGTGAGCTCAAAACCACCACAGAAATTTAGCGAGAGCCTAAGTAACTCAGCAAGACACTGCCTCTAATTAAAATTTTAAAAAGGGAATGGAGATGTGGGTCAATGGTTAAGTGTCCCTGGGTTTAATCCTAGTACAACAAATAATAATAATAATTAACAATTTCATCGATTTTGTCATCATAACTTCATTTGCTGCATTGGAAAGTCATTGAAATTAGGATAATGCAATTGAAAACATTATTAGTCAAAGAGCAGAAGATACGGAATATATTGGGAATATATTCATTGTTTTTATCAGGACAGATTTAGTTTTATAACTTGCATCAGTTGCTTTATTTTGTTTGCTTAGCTCAATTAAGTTTTTGAAATGGTATATCAATCCTGCTTAGTTATTGGGAAGAGATGGAATGGACTTCTCCATAATTCACTTGTGCTGATTAGTCCCAAATTCACAGTGGCAGTTGTTTTAATTCAAAAGTGAAATGCTTGGTGTATTATATTGTTAGATTTCTTGGTAAAGGCAATGCACAGTTGATTCAATTCAAGAGGTTTAGCACTATCATTCAATAGAATATTTTGAGTTTCATATATCTTTCATGTATTGGAAATTACCAAAGATGTGCCATCTTACTCTAATACTAGAACTGTGGATCTCCATTTCTGAAGGAGAAATAAAATCCCAGGGGAGAGTGAATCAAATAAATTGCTGCTGAGAGAGAGGAAAAAATTTCCACTTCAATGAAACTCTTTTTTCCATTTTCCCTTTTAAGCTTATTTTCCTTATATATAAAATTAAAGTTTGGACTATCTGACTCCTAAAGACCCTTGCAGCTCACAATAGTTTAAATATTTTTATCTCCTCCAAAATGCAGGTGTAAAAAATTAATCCCCAATGCAACACTGTTAGGAGGTGGTCTCCATTAAGAAGTGTTTGGGACATGCAGGGCTTCACTTTCTTGAATGAATTAACACAACTATGAAATGGGTTTTATAGGATTATATTTGCCCTTGCCCTCTTCTTCTATTGGGCCCTATGAGAATATTTGCGTCCACTTTTTACGAGGAAGGATCATTCAGAGCTGCCATCTTGGGAGAAGAGAGAATGGGCTCTAATTTACTAGTATCTCGATCTTGGACTTCTCAGCCTCCAGAATTATGGGAAATAAATTTCTGGTTGTGTAAATAACCCAGTGTCAGATATTCTGTTATAGCAAAACAAAACTAAGGTCTAAGACACAGCTTGTATATTCCATAGTCACTGAAGAGTAGGCCAATGTTTTATAACATATGACTTACATGTTTTTAGTGGAACCAAGTATACTAACCTTTTGCCCAATTCCTGTAACATCTTTCATCTTCAGAACTGGGTTTTAAAAAATCACATTTATTTTTAGATGTAGTTGGACATAATGCCTTTATTTTATTTATTTATTTTTATGTGGTGCTGAGGATCGAACCTAGGGCCTCACACATGCTAGGCAAGTACTCTACCACTGAGCTACAACCCCAGGCCCCATACTGTTTTTGTTTGTTTGTCTTGTTTTGTTTTTCCAGTCTATGAGTGAAGGCAACACCATCAATCCAAAGGTGCCCCAGGACATTCTGGCCTGCCCAGTATTGGGAATTAAATGGCTGTCATATACAAGTGTAGAAATTCTATGTAGACCTGTGTTTATATCTTGAATTAACCTAAAGGGTCACTTCTCCCCAATCCATAGGTGACAACATATACACAAACAGATTTCACAGTATTCTAAAACATTTCTCCAAAATAATCTTTGTTTTCTGTTAAACACAGTTATAACTTAATACAACTCTCAAGTATGTATATTAACTTTCATGCAATTTTTTTTAAAAGTTTGTTCTTTATTAGATACTATTACAAAATGAAAAGTCAAACTACAGCCTAGGACAGAATAGATGGAAGTCTCATATCTAATAAAGGGCTTATATGCAGAATATATTGAATATATGGAGAATATATTGATATCTCCTGAAGTAAACAATCCAACTAAATGTGGGCACACATTTTTAATAGTTACTTCAAAAATAAGATTGCAGATAGCAAAAAAAAAAAACATGGATCATTATCATTATCCGTGACAGCTATGCAAATTAACATTTCAATGTGATACCTATCATAATAACTATCAAATAAATAAATAAAAATAAAATGAATGATTTCAAGTTCTTCCAGAGATGTGCAGCAACTTGAACACTACTTGCACACTGCTGGAGCTAATACAAAAATATACAGCCACTTTGGAAAAAGCAGCTGATGGTTTCTTAAACTAAATGTAAACATACTGTACAGCTTAGCAATCCTACTCCCCAGCGAAGACCCCTGTTCACACAAAATCTCAATGACAATGGTGACAGAAACTTTATGTGTAATTGTCAGAAAACAGGAAACATCTGAAATGTTCTTCACATGAATAAATAAAAACAACAACAACAACAAACTTGGCACATTTATATAAATGGAATATTGCTCAGCCATAAAAAGGAACAAACTACAATAATCACCACAAAATGGGGGAATTTTTTAACATATTTTGATAAACAAAAGCAGTCAGGTGCCAAAGAGCTAAATGCTTATGATTCCATTTATATGATGTACTCAAGGTAAAACTATAAGAAAACAAATAAGTTAATGCCAGGGGCAGAGAGTAGAGATGGGAGTAGACCTCTGCATTATTTTTTTATTGTTTTATAACAAATTAGTAGCCTAAAATAAGGCACTTTTATTACCTTATGATTTTTGTGAGTCAGAACGTGGGGATGGCTGAGATATTCCTCTATCTCAAGCTTCATAAAGTTGCAGTTCAATGGTGCCGCTTTCAGTAATCTGCAGTGCCATCTGAAGGCTTGGCTGGGGGAAGAGCTGCTTCCAAACCCACATACCAATTATTGGCAGGGTTCAGTACCTTGTGGCATTTGGACTCAGAAGATTATTCCTTCCTGGCTGGGCAGTCAGACAACTCTCCCAATTCTCTGTCACCTGCACTTCTCCAAAATGCAGTTCACATCACACAACTGGCTTTCCTCAGACAGCATGCAAAAGCAAAAGTGAGTAACTGTGGCATAAGCTAGTGTCTTTTTTTTTTTAATTTTAATATCAACAAGGGCACCCTATTACCTCTTCCATTCTATTCTCTGGGAGTTGTTAAATCAGCTCACACCCAAATGGAGAGAATTATAAATCAGCATGACTACCAGTGGACTGGAGTTACCAGGGAACATCCCCTCCACACCCCCTGAATCTCACTCATTCATATTTCCTCCCCAATCAAGGGACTCTGGCCTCTCCCAAAGTCACAAAATTCTGCCCTATTGCATTATCAATTCAAAATCCATGAGATCATCATCTGAGTCAGGGACCATCTTAGATTCTGTCTCCCTCCTCCACAATGTGGGTTGGGGAGACTTGGGGGTTGATGAAACTGATTACATCTTGACTGTGGTAGTGATTACATAGCTGTATCTGTTAAAATCTTATAAAACTTAATATTCAAAGGATAGTTTTTACTGTCATTTATATTTATTAAAATATTTAAAAGTTAACATCTCAAGAATACAGTACAGTTGAATATTACTTAAATTTTGGCCAAATTAATTGAATTGTTGACTAGGTATTAATAATATATATATTTATGCAAATCTACACTTTGGCACTCACTGGAAAGCAGTATAATTGTTTCTAATTATGTGATTGAAAAATTATAATAACATTGCATAACTTATACAGTCTATAATTTGCTTATAGGAAAAGAAAAATATTGTTGTTGAAAAGAACATGTAATTATATTAATTATTTTTTTCATAGAAAGAAGCTCATTCAGAATAATATATTTTCCCTCTTTTGTTTTCTTTCCTTACAACAGACAATTTGTCAGTCCAAGTATTAGGGAAGATAAACATGTAAATGCACAATTAACCTTTTCTCATTTAGTTCTCAAAAGAATCATTAGAACAGTTTTTTTATAAAATGATTTTTGTAATCATTTTGAAAATTAACTTTCTTCCAGGCTGAATATAAATTGCAAAAAAAAGTCCAGTTTTCCTGCTTGTTTTTCCCATTTCTAAAAAGTGACAGAGGTAAGGTGGTAGGATCCTGTTACTGTACCCTGTTTATACAGCTGTACTTCATTGAAGGAAGGCTTGTGTTACACACAGTTTGTGATAGGAAGTAAATGCTTTTAAAACAACTAAAAAGACAGGTCTTTAACCTCCACCTTTGTGGATTCTTTGTTCCACCATTCTCTTCTGTGGAGATTATAAGGAAGTAGCTCCAATATATATTATGAGTCTCTAATGAAACCTCATCTAATTAGCTCATCCCCTTGTTAACTTATTTTATGATGCATTAGGATGAATTTTTAAAATTAAATTCTGAGAAGTCCAAAAATATACAATGTGTTGACTTGTAAGGAAGATTTATAAATAATAAGTTCTGAAATGTTCGGTGCTGAGTGTGTTCTAAAGGGAAAATAGTGTTTAGATTGCTTCAAGTGTTCAATCTGTAAACAGTCTTAAAACCTTAGGAGATTCATCAACTTTATTACCTCTTGAAATCACACCACACAACACATGAAGAGAAAAAGTGTCACAGGGTTTCTTATATCTCTTATGTATAGCTGTGTGTATTGATCAATAAGCCAGAGATTTTACTTCTAAATTATTTCAAAAATTATGGCAGGGAAGTTTGAGAGGTCATCATGGTGAATTAGTCCTCATTTGTATAGGAACCATTTTATTAATTTCTTGGGTAGAAATACAGTGTCAATTTTAGAAATGATTAAAAATTAATTATTCAGTATGTAAGTTACTTATCAGAAGCTGGGTAATGAAAATACTTCTATAGAAAAAAATGATAAACCTACCTATTCATAATCCTGTTCACAATATTTTCACTCTCACAAAATTAAATTCTTCTTATATCTCTGAGCTATCACTTGTTTACTAAGATAATTTTGCTTTTCATGTTATGTTTGGCAACTCCCTAAACAAAGTGGTCAGAGAGTATACAGCAAATGCCCAGATCAATAGACTGGTATTTTCACAATTAAGGTCCATAGTTCCATTCCCATACATCCAATCCTAAGATATTTAATTTCTTATCTATACTGATAATGGTACAATGATCATATCATATGGTCTATTCCATCTCCTGGATTTGTAGCAAAAGACCAAACAGAAGTTAGGTTAAGTAAGAACAAATACATGTTTTTAATTGAGTGTTATATATATAATGTAACATTTTTAGCTGGGATTTTCTTAAGATGAAAAATATCTACAGAAGGCAAAATATGGGCAGAAAACAAAGTCACTGGGCCTCTTCTGTTCAATTTTTTTTTGAAGGACCATTATGAAGTCATACTTGTAGGCAAAACAAGCCACTCTACTTTTGAGTGTGTGTGATAAAAATAAAAACATTCATTGTCTTCTTTATTATAAGAACAGTATCTACTATTTGGGAAGATTTTATAATATAATAGTATCTTGGTAAAGTATGGGAAAAACCCTATGTAACCATTAGTTAATATATTTCTGTAAATAAAAAGAAAACTTTAAATCTTAGGACCAAATATTGATATTTTTCTTCTTATTTCAACATTTTTAAAGACTTTTCAAAAGACATCGGGAAATAATATTATGTAATAATTCATTCAAAAATTTATGTACTAATTTCTTCCATCAGGAATCTTCTTTAATTAGAAATGTTATCACATACTGAAAAATCATCACTATCCATTGACTACATTGTTACCACATTTCCAGTTGGCTTTTATGATCTGTCATATTGTAATATGTTGGTAAAGTATAAATTTCAGAAGTTATTTTAGTTTGCTAGAGGCATTAATTATGTCATATATGCTATACATATTTATTGGCTATGTTTCAGGTTTTTATTTATTTATACTCTGTTGACTCCCTGTTTCCAAAAAATGATTTGAGGAGCCTTATTTCAATTATCATGGTGTTGGCTAACTTTTCCAGAGATATTCCAGATTTTTCATCCTCACTCAACAGAGCAACATGCATAACTGGACATGGAAGTTACTTTGTTCTTTTTTTCATGGCTCCTTTCAAATTATGTGTTTTGCAGAGGTTAACATTATTTGGGCTGGACACCAAGTGCATCACAGTTCTGAGGACTATAACTTGTCCACAGCACTGAGACAATCTGTCCTCCAGCTGTATACTTCCTGGGTAAGTTGTATGAAATTGAATAAATGTGATATAATGATTGGTTTTTTAAGGCTCAACTATTTCTATTTCCTCCTAAACTGATAGAAGATGTTTACAAAAATGGTTCATTTTCCTCTGTGAGGTCAGACCCTAAAATATTCCTTTCTTCTCTGCAAGATCAGACACACATGAAGCAAATGGCAGTCTTTTGTTTGGCCTAAAAACTCACCTTGACATATACAGCAATATGAGAAAGTGACTAATTTACTCTCAACTAGTAAGGCAATATACAAACAATGTATTCCAAAGCAAATACAAACAAATAGCTTTCATTAGAAACCTTTAAGAGCAATTTAAAAAAAATCAGTTCTTATTTCTGCATGACTAGGTAACATCTACTTCAACCCCTTGCTTTTTTAACATTGTTTAGTTGAGAAATAGTAACTGTGTATATTTATAGGGTACAATGTGATGTTTCTTTACATATTTACATTTTAGAATTATCAAATCATCAAAATTAGCATATCCATAGGTGTAAAGATTTATCTTTTCTTTAAGGGAAGAACATTTAAATCCTCTCTTGTAAATATTTTAAAATATACAATATATTACTACCAACTATAGTCATCTTGCCATGCAATGAAACACCAGAAATTGCTTCTCTAACTTTGTACCAGATGACAAATGTCTACATGTTTTTCTCCACCTCTTCTGTTAACTACTGTTGTACTCTCCATTTTAATTTTTTAACTTCCACTTATAAATGAGATCACACATTATTCATCTCTCTGTGTCTGGCTTATTCCATTTTCAATAACAATTGCCTCTAGGTTCATTCATGTTGTCAGAATAACAAAATTTCCTATATTAAGGCTGAATCATTTTCCATTGTGTATGTACCACAGTTCTTAAGCCAGTCATCCACTGATAGAAACTTAGATTGTTTCTATATCTTAGTTATTATGAATAATGCTGCAATAAATATGTGGGTCCAGACATCTCTTTGGCATGTGGATTTCAATTACTTTGGATATAATCCCTGTAGCAGGATTATTGGATCATAAAGTAATTCTACTTGTAATTTTTTGAGGAAATTCAATGATGTTTTCCAAAATAGTTCTACTAATATACAATAGTACTGACAGTATTAAGCATTCCCTTCTCTCTGTATTTTTGCCAACACTTTTTAATCATTTGATAATTCATTTGATATCCCATTTTTGTCTTAATTTACATTTCTCTCTGAATAGAGATGTTGTACAGTTTTGCATTTATCTGTTGATCATTCCTATTTCTTCTTTTGAGAAATGTCTATTCCAGTTCCTTGCCCATCTTTAATTGGGCTATTTGTTATATTATCTTATATTAACTCAAACTCAATAGTTTGAGTTCCTTATATATAAAATATTGTCCCCTTATGTAATATATATTTTGCAAACATTTTCTTCCAATGTGTGAGTTGTATTTTCACTCTAGTATTTCATTTTCTGTGCAGAAGCTTTTCAGTTTGATAAAATATCATTTGTGTATTTTTACTTTTGTTTCCTGTGCTGTTGAAATCTTATTCAAAAATTTCTGCCAAACCAATATTATGCAGGTTTTCCCCTATATTTTTGCCTATTAGCTTTATAATTTCAGGTCTTATATTTAAGTTTTTAGCCCATTCCAAGTTTCTTATATAAAGATCAATTTTCATTCTTCTGTGAAAACATTGATTATATATTTAGAAAACACTACATATACCAAGAATTATTAGAATTGATAAAAATTTCAGTAAAGTTGCAGGATATAAAATCAACTTATGAAACTCAGCAGCATTGCTATATGCTAACACTGATTTATCTGAAAAAAATGATTAAGGAAAAAATCCCATTTGTAATAGCAACAAAAAGAATTAAACATACAACCTACTTTAGGAGTAAATTTAACCAAGGAAGTGAAAGCTCTACACTGCAAACTATAAAACATCAATGAAAAAAATAAATGGAAAGATATTGATGCTCATACATTTTTAGAAGAATCAATATTATAATTTTCTATTCCCACAAGTGATATAGAGTCAATAAAGTTCCTATCAAAATTCCAATGTCTTTTGTCATAGGAACAGAAAAAAAAAATTCTAAAATTCAAGCAGAAGCATAAAATACTCTAAAGAGCCAAAGCAATCTTTGTCCAAAAGAACAAAGCTGAAAGCATCTCACTAAGAGATTTCAAAATACATTACAGATCTACAGTAATCAAAACAGCAAGGTATTAGCATAAAACAGACATATTACCAGTAGAATAGGATAGAAAGCCCAGAAATAAGTCCACAAATAAATCAACTGACTTTCAATAACAGTACCTAGAGTGCACATCGGGAAAGACAGTCTCCTTTGTTTTTGTTTTTCCTTTTAATCATATTACATCAGTTAGTAAGATGTTTACTATGGTTTGGATATGGTACACCCAAGCTCTTGTGTTGGGAGCTTGATCTCCATGGTGGTGACACTGGGGCTGTATGGAGCATTTAAGAGTTTAAGCTTGGTAGAAAGTATTTAGTCCTTTGGAAGTGTGCCCCCAGAAGGAATTGTAGATCCCCATTTGCTCTCCTTAGTTTCTTGTCTGGAATGTGATTGCTTACTACCACATCCACTTTTGCCATGAGCTTACACAGCCAAGATAGGAGCTTTGCACAGCCCACATCATATTTTTGGATTTCCAGCAACTAAAATTGTGAGATAAGTAAGCCTCTTTTCTTTATAAGCCATCTTTTCTTTTGGGTATTTCTTTGTAGTGACAGCAGTGGATTAATACAATGCTCAACAAAGTTCTCTAAAAACTCCTTGCACAAGGGGAATAAGAACAACCACTACTAGAAATAGGGTCTGGTTCTAAGGTTTTTCTGTCTCACTGGACAACCCTGAGCTATCTGATAATATCCTTTTCTGTGATTTCCCCTGCTTAGCTTTTTCTGGCTATCAAAACACTGTCCTTAAATGAATGTTGAACCCAGAGGTACTTAATCACTGAGCCACATCCCCAGGCCCTTCTTATGTTTTTTATTTTGAGACAGGGTCTAACCAAATTTCTTTGGGCCTCACTAAATTGCTGAGACTTGCTTATTATCTCTTTTGATCATCATAAATAAGTTTATGGTTCTCTAGGTCAAATATAATTATCATCAGGGAACTGAAGATCAGTGAGTTGAATTATACATCTAGTTAGTGAAAAAGTCAAGTTCTTGAAACCCAATGCCTCAAAACTGATAAAGGATATAAAGACACGGGTGATAACCCAAAAATTTGCACAGGAGCATAGGCAAAACAAATCTATAAGCCTGTTATGGTAGTAATACAAATTTGTTGAAATGGATCTTGTAAGAAATCCAACCCAAACCCATTATAACACAAACCTGTGTTAAAACTTGGATTCATTTCCTAGGACGACTGTAATAAAACACAACAAACTGTCTGGCTTAGAAAAACAAAGATTTATTGCTTTTCAGTTCTAGAAGCCAAATGTCAAAATCAGGATATTGACAAGACAGTGCATCTTCTCTTCTAAGTTCTGGTAGTTTCTGGGCTTGCAAATGCATAACTCTAGTGTCTATATAGTATGATGCCTATTTTTTTGTCTAAATTTCCCCTGTTTAAATAATTACACTAGTCATACTGATTTAATGCTCATTTAACTCCAGTATGACCATATAATAACTAATTATATCTGCAATGACCCTTTTTCCAAACAAGGTAACATTCTGGGGTAGTAGACAGTGTGATTTCAATGTGTAAATTTGAGGGAGGGGAGTACAGTAGAATACCCAACATAACTTTAAGCAGTAAACATGGAAAATTAATAAACATATATTTTCATCACCTATAGTTTGTCCTGGAACTCTGGATGGTTAAACACAGAAGAAAATACAGTTTATTTTATAGCTGTATTTAATAAATGTCCAGAGTATTGAATGGAAGGAAGACAAGGTCTTGGGATGGAGGAGATGTCTGCTCTTTTTTTTCTGCATAATTTTTTTCCACATTTTTTGATGCAGTGTTGTTATACATATTGATGTGATTTATTGTTACATATTTGTACATAGTATCCTCAAAAAAAAAAAAAACAGGAATAACTCTAACCAAGGAAGTCAAAGATCTCTTCAATGAAAACTATAGAACTTTGAAGAAAGAAATTGAAGAAGACCTAAGAAGTAGTAGTGTCTCTTTTATGTAATTAGTCGCACACTTGCTTTGGTCTTAAATATTTATTATTATTTTATATTCTTGTTGTATTGTTCCCTTTATAAATATAAAATGACATTTTTTGTCACTTCTGATTAATTTTGGTATAAAATATGCTTTTCTGAAATGAGACTAGCTACTCCTGCTTCTTTTTTTGCTTCATTCACATGGTTTTCAGTACCCATCCTTTCACTTTCAGCTTGTCTATGTAAGGTACATCCCTTGCAAAAAAACATATAGTTTGGTCTATCCACCAGCCTATGTCTCTTAATTGGAAAGTGTAGATCATTTAAATTACATGTTAATATAGAGAGGTCTTTTATTAATTACTGACATTTTGATTTACTTATCATGTTTAATTTAGTCCTGTTTCTTACTTGCTTAACTATTCTTCAAATGAAATTTGTTCCTTTTTGAGTTCTGAGGTTTACTTTTTATTTCTTCCATGTGCAGTATTCCTTTAATAAGTTCTGAAATGCCTGTTTAGTAGTTATGAATTTTTCTATTTTTTGCTTTTCTTGGAAGGTTTTTATTTCATCTTCAATTATGGATAACAGCTTTTCTCATTGTAGTAGTCTTCATTAACATTATTTTCTTTCAGGGCTTAGAACATATCACTGCTACTCTTCCTGACTTGTAGAAATTGTGCTGAGAAATCAGAAGTGATTCTGATTGTCTTGCCTCTAAATATGACCTGATATTTTTCTCTTGAGGCTTTTAAAATTCTATCTTTGTTCTCTAGGTTTGGCATTTTTATTACATTGTATTGTGGAAATGTCTTTTTTTTTTTTATCTCATCTCTTTGGGCTTCTGAATTCATCCCAGATAGGTCCATCTCATTATGAAGGTTGGGAAATTTTTCTGTTATTATTTCCCTGATGAGTTTATCTATTCCACTAGCCCACATTTTACATCCCTTCTCAATTCCAGTGATGCTTTAAATTGAATCTTTACATGTTGTCCCAAATTTCTTGTACATTCTGATCATGACTATTTTTTTTTTCTTTCTTTCTTTAATACTGTCTGAATGTTAAAGACTGGCCACTCTAACTTCCACGTCTAAGATTCTGTCTTCAGCATGGTCTACTCTAGAGAGATTTCCAGTTAAATATTTTATTTGATTTTTGTATGTAGTTCATTGCCAAGATTTCTGTTTGGTTCTTTTTTCAATATTTCTATCTCCTTATTGAATTTCACATTCATATTCAAACTGACTTCCTTAGTTTATCCAGTTAATTTTCTATGTTCTCTAGAAATTTATTGATCATTTTTATAATAATTCTTTTTAATTTCCTATCTGATATTTCATCTACTTCAATATTTTGAGGGTCATTTGCTGGTGAATCATGAACTCTAAGACATGTTGTGTTTGCTTGATTCTTCACATTTCTTGTATCCATTTATAAGGTTTTCTGCATCTCTTGAAAGGGATTTCTCTTCTTAAGTGTAGAACTATGTAGGCACAGTCTTCACTTTCCAAAATATTCTATAACCATCTGGATTGAGACCCCTTTATGGGTGTGGTGTCCATAGCCTTTTCATTATTTCTCTGTTTTTGATATAGCAATGGATATGTGTAGGTGGCATCTGGATGCCTACCCCTAGCTGTTTCTACTTGGGGCCTTGTCGTTAGAATGTATTTTGGCCTCTTCTCTTCTTTGCATTAGAGTATAGCTAATGAAGATTGTCATTAATTTGTGTGTGAAACAAGGTGTGATGTCTTTTGGTTGAGTTGCATTCAGCATCAGAGTTTTTATCCTATGAACTTATAGTGTCCCTATAGTTTCTCAGCACCTCACAGAATCCAGGGAAACAAACAATAGTAACAACCAACACAAAGAATATACAGTTATAAACTAAATACTTGGGTTCTACTATGATATCTATAATGTTAATTGCCATAAAACCCAGAAATGGTAGGCTCAGCAATTATGAACACCAAAAATCAATAAGTAACCATGAGCGATATCTGGCAATAAAGCAAAGAACAAATGTCAACTATATCAGCCATAGCAGTAATAATTGCAATAACATTAATAGTGGGAGCAGGAGTTATATAAATCAATTATTATTAAAAGATGATAAGAAAACAGTCAATTAAAAGAAAATGTGATAGGAAGATAGAAAAGAGTTAATAATTTCAAAAAGTAAACAGAGAGAATGCAGATGAGATGTAGCTTGTTATGGTCATAAGGAGGATCAGAAATAATAGAAATAACAAAGTAAATGGAGAATGAAGGAGTGAATAATAGAATTTGGCTGTTAGCAGAAGACAAGAGAAAGAGAAAAAGAGAAACAAAGGAAAAACAATATAAAACACAATCAAAATATATAAACCCAGAATCCTAACCCTCAATAAGCAAGGTAAAAAATAATAATAATATTTTTAAAATGCTAAAATGAAAAAATGAAACAAATATGTATATCATATATGTTCATGAACCAAAAAACACAGCTAAAATACACACACAGAAACAGAAACAAAGAAAAAATGATTCTTAATGAAAAGTTGAGGAATTGTTTCCACTGAAGTGGTCAAAATAGTCAATGAGAATAGACAGAACTGTCTATACCTGACTGTCTTTCCATTTCCTCATGGGCTATGTACTGTGAGTGAGGGCTGGGGGGTCATTAACCCCTTCCTCTTTTTGTGTTGCTTACTAAACTGCCAGTTGGAGTTGCCTCAGACTGAAGTTAGTTCAAATAATTTTCAGCTTCTCTTCTCCCCAGTATAATATAGGGTAAAATGAGAAGTACTGTTAGTTGTAGATTTTTCTGCACAGACCAGATGGATGCAATTTCAGGCCCACCCTCCCTTTTTAGGCAATACCTGTATTAACACAGTCTTTTGTAATCTTGTACAAAATAGGCTGAATATATAGTTTACTAAAATATTCTGAAAAACATTTTGTCTCTCTTAGGGGTAAATCAACATGTTCCATGAATTTAATATCTGAGGAATCATCACAGGAAAAATTTATTAGAGCATCATATATTTCAGAATTTGAAGAAATCATGGATATAATATAATTTAGGTCATCTATTTTTAAGGCTAAAAAAAATCAATCTCAGAAAACTCCACCATGTCACACCATATTGAACATTGCTGGGTTGGAAATCAAGTCTAGATGCCAGTTTTTTGAATTTTTATCCTGGCTTTGCTTACATATTCCTGCTATAGATTCATGGCATCCAAAGTTACAGATAATTAAAAATCTAAGTGAAATGCAGATTCATCCCTTTCTTATTTCTGGGGAAATATTCCCTTTACAATCTCTTGCCCTTTTGTCAGGCACATGAAAAAAAAGTGCAGAATAAGGAAATGAGCATTGGGAATTTATCATAAAGTGCCAATATTTTGAAGATGGAGATGAGCAAATGGCAATGAATTGTAGGGGTTGTAAGTCAACCTGGATCTTTTTTTTTTTTTTTAAAGAGAGAGCGAGAGCCAGAGCGAGCGAGAGAGAGAGAGAGAGAGAGAGAGAGAGAGAGAGAGAGATTTATTTTTTTTAATATTTATTCTGTTAGTTTTCGGCGGACACAACATCTTTGTTGGTATGTGGTGCTGAGGATCGAACCTGGGCCGCATGCATGCCAGGCTAGCGCACTACCACTTGAGCCACATCCCCAGCCCTGGATCTTTTTTTTTTAATATTTATTTTTTAGTTGTAGTTGAACACAATACCCTTATTTTATTTATTTATATGTGGTGCTGAGAATTGAACCCAGGGCCTCCCACATGCTAGGCAAGCTCTTTACTGCTAAGCTAGGACCCTAGCCCTGGATTCTTGACCATCACTACGAGGTCCCTTAAAAGATAAGAACAAGTTTTAGGCCCTGATAATTAATGGTATGTAATAGGTATTTCAAGATATTAAAATCAAAGAGCAGCCTTCAGGTCTCTTCATTTTCTTGGATTCATTTGTAAGATTCTCCTCATCAGCACTATTATAGAAAGACTACAATTTGGCAGTTACCGAGATAACAATGCACTTTACATCAAAAAATAAATGAGTCACGTCTTTGAAAAGAAAATTAAAGTGTGAAATGAGGAGAAAAATTAAGCTCAGAGTGTGTTTCTTCCATATTATCATAAAAATTATAGTGGCAGATCTATCATGTAAATAAGTTAAAGTTAAGAATTCAATTTTCTAGAATTTCTAGCCATATTATATGTGTTTCAAATAAAATTTAAGCTTAAAAAGAGCTGCAATGTATAGAGTGCTATTTAAAGTAGATGGTAAGTGCCTCTTTATTTACTATATACTGTAGTATCTTGTTTTGTAAACCATTTCAATCTTTGATTACAATCTATATATTGCCTTAATGAAAATAATAAAATAGGTTTAGACCCATGGATATTATTAATGTATAACAGTGTCAGGGCTAACATTTTACTGTTTTCTAATTTCATAGATAAAACATCTGAATACTTCAATTTTATTTTCAAAACAGTGACAGAAGTGTTTGAAAAATAAAAATGGGATTTTTGCCAAAGGGACATAGGATCCACCTGAAAAGATCATCCAATGGCAGGAATATGAAACAACTAAAAGATAAAATATATAACAGAGTTATAATCCAAAATATGAAATAAATACCCTTGAAATTAGCTATAAATGATTGATTGAAAAACTAAATGGGGACAAAAAATTTGGAGACAAATTTCTTTAAAGAATTTCATTAAGATTCTGGGAATATGGCAGAGTAGAGGAGGTGGCTTTTCAATTTGCTCCATGGCCTGAGACTGAGGTAGCAGATACACAGCTTTTTAGTAAGGTTGGGAAAGAAGGATTTCACTGGGATTTGATACTGGACAGTCAAAGCAGGGTGGAGGCTCAGAAAGTTGGATACAATAAATTAAAGAAGAAAGCCAGTGGCGGAGAGCCAACCCACCATGAGCAAAAGGAGGGGTACAAGACGAAGCCCCATTTCAGGCAGCACCCTGGTGTGTCTTGGTGCAGAGAAATTTGAGATCAAAACCACTACCTGGGGGCTGGGGATGTGACTCAAGTGGTAGCATGCTCGCCTGGCATGCATGGGGCGCTGGGTTAAATCCTCAACACCACATAAAAATAAAAATTAAAGATATTGTGTCCACCTAAAACTAAAAAATAAATGTTAAAAAAACATTACCTGAACTTATCTGAACCAATAGATAGCAAACAATGCAGGTTCATGATAAGCACAGTTGGGTATTAATTAACATGCACTGTGTCCTGACTGGTCACAGAGAGCAGGAGCAAGTTGGTGGCTAGCTCACCCTTCATGACATTAACAGGACTTGAAATAGCAGAAGAAAAGAAAAAAAAAAAACAAAAAAAAACCTCACACAGCCACTGTATTTCAGCAGGTACCTAATACCGGACCTAGGCAGTGGCTGGCATAATGGGAGAGAAATGAGAGAAAACTGAGTCTTATATCAGACAGCTTCAATCTTAGGCCACTGCTACTGGTAACTGAGAGCAATAAAATAACCAGAAATGGTTGACATCCCCCACCCCTTGATTCCTCTATCAGTGTTTTACTTAAGAATAATTTAGAATATTAAGATAGACATTGACCACCCGTTCTGGTCAATTATTTTGACTACTTTGCACCAGGATATTGGATTTCTTTCTTTTTTCATATATATATATATATATATATATATATATATATATATATATATACCCTTAAAGGATAAGAACAAGTTTTAGGCCCTGATAATTTATACATGCACTTATTTAACCTGTTTTCTTTCATATTTAGCATTTTTTAGTGTAATTATCTTTTTGTTTTAGCATTGTCTTGTGAAGGAACATTGGATTGTATATCTTAGTTAGAACTTGTATTAATTCTATGTATTTATTTCTCTTATTTCTCTTTCAACCTTATATTCTGTTTTTAGCCTAATTCTATTGTTCTTTCTCCCTCTCTCCCAATACTGTGCTTTTTGTATTTTTCCCCCTCCTTCTGTATAAACATAACCTGCTACTGCTCTTCAGCATCTCTTTGTTCACTTTCTGAAATTGTGAGTTCTTTCTAACTTCCTAACACATTTCTTTCCCCCCACTTAACCATATTTTTACCATTATTCAGAACTAAATGGTTTATATATCCCCCGCCCCCACTATCAATGCTAATATTGTCATTACTGCTCTGGATTATATAACAGACACATGCTATTTTCTTTAAAGCCAGAACTAGTTCATGTTTATTATTTTGACTGCTGACAGTTGTTGAACCCACAATTCCTGTTGGTTGGTGGCAATTAATGTTGAAGTAGTAGATTCTGAGTGCTTACTTTAACACTGTTTAATACTCTTTGTTGTTTACAACCATTTTACTATTGTTTATTTTTCCCCAATTCTGTGAGTTACTGAGAACCTACAGGGACAGACATTAAAAGTTCACAGGTTAGAGATTATGCTGCAGAACTAAACATTCCCTCACAGTATTCTTAATCAAAAAAGGGAGGAGACAAAAGCCCCAAACCATCAAGGAGGAACAAGTAGATAGGAAACTTAGGTCCCACCCATTGACCTCTACTCATACATCAAAAACAGAGAGAAGGTCCAGAACAAATAAAATAAATACACATAAAAGGACATGCCCCCAAAGAGGACAGCTACTTCACTTGATGCAAAAGACATGAGATAACAGGCAAATAAATTCTACTTCTCACTAAGTTCATAAACCCACTGATAGTGAAGTAGATGAAAACCCAGAGAAAGATTATTAAAAAATTGATTATCAAAATGTTCAATTAAGTAAAAGATGACCTAAGAAAGGAATTAAGAGAGCAAGAACAGGATATGAGAGACCATTTTAATAAAGAAATAAACATAGTGAAAATAAAACAAGAACTCCTAGAAATAAAAGATAGAATCACTCAAATTACAAACCCAATTGAAGGCATCAATAACAGACTAGATGGTATAGAAAATAGAACCTCAGACGTTTGAGACAGAACTTCAGCCACTGAAGCCAGGTTATATGATTTTGAATACACAGAATCAATAAAGAGAAAAAAATATAGAACATGACCAGAATATACAAGAACTCTGGAAAAACTTAAAAAGACCAAATGTGAAAATCAATGGGATAGAAGAGAACATGGAGATATAAACTAAAGGTATAAAGCATATTTTCAATGAGATAGTTACAGAAAACTTCTCACATATCAGAATGAGATAGACATCCACATATTGTAGGCTTACAGGATCCCTAATAGACCCAAACAAATGAGAAGGTCAATGATGCACATTATAATCAAAATGTCTGACACAGAAAAGAAGGAAAGAATATTAAAAGCTACAAGAGAGAAACCTTAGGTCACATTTGGAGACAAACCAAAAAGACTCACATTTCATTTCTCTACCCAGACCCTAAAATCAAGGAGGGCCTGGAATAAGATATTCCAAACCTAAAAGAAAACAACTGTCAACTAAAGTTACTATACCCAGCAAAACCCAGCTTCAAATTCAAGGGTGAAAAAAACATTGAATGACAAGAATGAATTAAAAGAATTCATGAGCACCAAAGGAGCACTACAAAGAGTACCCAAAGAACAACTTCATACCAAGAAACTAAAATACAGTTCCCAAAGCACACAAACTGAGGCTGTTCAATAGAAGAATAATCCACTAAATGAGAATCACAACAGAATAAAATATAGCAAAAAACCAATAGAACAGGAAAGCATAACCACATATTCACACTAACACTGAATGTTAATGGTCTCAACTCCTCCATTAAAAGACATAGATTAGCAGAATGGATCAAAAAACAAAATCTAGCTATATGTTTTCTACAAGAGACCCATCATATAGGTAAAGACACCCATAAGCTGAAGGTAAAAGGATGGCAAAAAATATTCTAGGCTTATGGTCCAATAAAATAACAGGAATAGCTATTATTATTAAGTAGGTTCCAAGCAAGAATTTTTCAGTAGACACAAAGAAGTCCATTACATCCTAGTAAAGGGAACATAATATATATATATATATATATATATATATATATATATATATATATATATATCCATAGTAAACATTTATGCCCAAATGTCTATCCACCTAATACATGGAAAAAATATTCCATGGCATTAAATACCACATAGACCCTAACACAATAATCCTGGGGGATTTCTATATCCCCTTATCACCAATAGACAGAACTTCAAAAAAAAAATCAACAAAGTTATCTACCACCTCAACAACATCATAAATAAAATGGCGCTAATTCATAGCTACAGAACAGCTAAATTTACCTTCTTCTCATCTATGCAGGGAACTTTTTCTAAAATGTATCATATTCTAGGCTACAAAGCAAATCTTATCAAATATTAGAAATAATAATAAGCCCATGTGTTCTATCAGATTAGAGTGGAATGAAGCTAGAAATCAACAGCAAGAAAAAGAATAGAAACCACATAAAGACACAGAGATTGAATACTACTCTCTTAAATGAAGAATGGATCAAAGACCTAACGAGAACCAAAATCAAGAAATTCTTGGAAACAAATGAGAACCAAGATACAACATGTCAAAATTTCTGAGACAGTATAAAAACAGTTCTAGTAGACCATTTTTTTTATAACACTGAGTGCCTATGATTAAAACATACAGAGATCTCAAATAAATAAGCTTATGCTCCACCTCAAGGCCTTAGAAAAATAGTAAAAAACTAACTCAAAAACCAGTAGAAGTTAGGAAATAGTTAAGATCGCAGCTGAAATCAATAAAATTGAAAATAAGAAAATAATACACAGGATCAATGTAACAAAAAGTTGGTTCTTTGAAAAGATAAATAAAATGACAAACCTTTTGCCAAACTAACCTAAAGAAAGAGTGAGAAGAAGAAAATCAGCAAGATCAGGGATGAAAAAATAGATATCACCACAGACTTCTGAAATTCAGAGGATTATCAGATCCTACTTTGAAAATTTATACTTGAGTAATTTGGAAAATACAAAGACATGGACAAATTTCTAGACATATATGACCTATCAAAAATTGAACCTGGAATAAATAGAAAACCTAAACAGACCAATATTATGTAACAAAATTGAAACAATAAAAGTCTTCTAAAATAGAAAAGTCCTAGACCCAAAGAATTCTCAGAAGAGTTCTACAAGACTTTGCAGAAGAACAAATACCAGTCTTTCTCAAACTATTCCATGAAATTGAAGGAGAGGGAACACTCCTTAATACTTTTTATGAAGCTAGTATAATCTGATAACAAAACCAGACAAAGACACATCAAGGAAGGAGAACTATAGAGCAATATCCCTGATGAATATAGATGCCAAAATTCTAGATAACATATCAGCAAATCACATTCAAAACACATCAAGAAGATATATATCATGATTGAGCATGTTTTATTTCAGGGATGCATGGTTGATTCAACATATGCAAATCAATAAATGCTATTCATCATTTAAACAGAATTAAGAACAAAAATCACATGATCATCTCAATGGATGCAGAAAAAAACCTTTAATAAAATCCAATATCCACTTACATTAAAAGTGTTGGAGAAGCTAGGAATTGAAGGAACTTACCTCAACATTGTAGAGGCCATTTATGACAAACCTAAGCCAACATCATACTAAAAGGAGAAAAACTACAAGCATTTCCATTAAATTCAAACCAAGGTGATCTACTCTCACCACACCTATTCAAGGTAGTCCTCAAAATATTAGCTAGAGCAATAAGGCGAGAAAAGGAAATCAAAGGTATACAAATAGGAAAAGAAGAAGTCAAACTATTTTTATTTTTCAATGATATTATGGTATATCTAAAAGGTCCAAAAAAACTCCACCAGAAGTCTTCCATTACTTAGAAATGAAATTAGTGAAGTAGTGGGATTCAAAATCAACACTCATAAATCAATAGCTTTTCTGTACTTCAGTAGTGATTCAGTCAAAGAAGAAATCAGGCAAACCATTCCATTCATTCCATTCAATATAACCTAAAAACATTGTGACTTAATCTAATCAAGGAGGTAAAAGAGCTCTACAATGCAAATCTAGAACACTGATGAAAGAAATTGATAAAGACCTGAAAAAATGTAAAGATGTCCCATGTTCCTGGATAGGCAGAATTAATATTGTCAAAATGGCCTTACTGCCAGGCATGGTAGCTCATACCTGTAATACCAGCAGCTTGGGAGGTTGAGGCAGGAGAATGGAGAATTCAAAGCCAGCCATAGCAAAAGTGAGGCGCTAAGCAAGTCGAGACCCTGACTCTAAATAATAAACAAAAATAGGGCTGGGGATGTGGCTCAAGTGCCCCTGAGTGCAATCCCTGCTATAAAAAAAAAAGAAAGAAAGAAAGAAAGAAAGAAAGGAAGGAAGGAAGGAAGGAAGGAAGGAAGGAAGGAAGGAAGGAAGGAAGGAAGAAAAAAGAAAAAGAGCCCATACTACCAAAAGCAGTATTCAGATTCAATGCAATCCCCATCAAAATACCAATGACACTCTTTACAAAATTAGAAAAAAATCAATTCTTAAATTCATTTGAAAAAATATGAGACCCACAATAGCCAAAGCAAATATTAAGCAAGAAAAGTGAAGCTTGAGGCATCATAATACCTGATCTGAAATTATATTATGGAGCTGTAATAACAAAAACAGCATGGTATTGGCAACAACATAAACATGAAGACCAATGGAATAGAATATAATACACAGAGAAAAACCTACAGCCTCTAGCCTTCTGATATTTGACAAGAGTACCAACAATATATTTTGGAGAAAAAATAATGTTTTTACCAAATGGTGCTGGGTAAATGGGATAATTATATGTAGAAAAAAATGAAATTAGATCCCTATGTTTCACCCTGCATGACCCTCAAATCAAAATGTTTTAAAAAATTAGGAATGAGACGGGAAACCCTCCAACTACTAGAAGAAAACACAGTGTCAGTTTTCTATCATATAGTTGCTGTCATAACCTTCTTTAACAAGAACCCAAAGCACAGGAAATAAACCAAGAATCAAAGTGGATGCCACTGAATAAAAACTTCTTCACAAATATGGAAATGATTAAGAGTATGAAGAGAGAGAGTCAAAAGAATGGGAGAAAATCTCTGGCCAGCTACTCCTCTAATAGGGGATTCATATTCAGAATATACAAAGAACGCAAAAGTTTAACTGAAAACAAACAAAAACCCAAATAACCCAGTCAATAAATGGACAAAAGAAATATAGAGAAAGTTCTCATTGAAGAAACACAAATGGCCAATAAATACATGAAAAAAAATGTTCCACATCTCTAGCCATCAGGGAAATGAAATCAAAATTGCAGTAAGATTTCATTTTGCTCCAGTCAGAATGACAATGATGGAAAATACAAACAACAATAAATATTGGCAAGGTTGTGGGGAGAAAGGAACACTTGAATATTTTTGGTGGGACTGAAGACTAGTGCAAAAACAGTTTGGAGATTCCTCAAAAAACTAGGAATGGAACCACCATCTGATTCAGCTATCATATTCCTGGGTATTTTCCCCAAAGATCTAAAATCAGCATACTACAATGATACAGCCACATTAATGCAGTATAATTCACAATAGGAAAATTACGGAGGCAACCCAGATGTCCATCAATAGATGGATGGATTAAGAGAGTATGATTGATACACACACACACACACACACACACACACACACACAGTGAAAAGAATGAAATTATGACATTTTCTGGTAAATGGATAGAAATGTAGAGTATATGCTAAGTGAAATTAGCCAAATTCAGAAACTCAAAGGTAAAATTTTTTTTCTCTCATGTGCAGAAGCTAGAGTTAAATAAAGGAAAGGGGGAGGGAAGAATAGGATAACATAAGGAACTAATCAAATACAAATTAATACGAGAGCAAAAAACTAGTAGACTGAGGGTGGGGTGGGAAGGAAATGGGGAAGGAAAATGGGGATTCATGAGCTAAAATTTATTTCTATGTATGTATGAGTTTTGGGGATGAACCCAACTACTATGTACAGGCATAAAGCTCAAATTTTAAAAAAAAGAATTTCAAATTATATATATATATAGATAGATAGATAGATAGTACATTCCAGGAATTGAGCCTTGATTAGCTTTCCCTTCTCTGAGTTTGGACTGAGTGTGTAAAAGAAGCAACTTTAGAGTAAGAAACTTGGCAAATATGACTTTAGGTCACAGTTAACATCAGAAGTGATACCATGTCGATAGCATGCGCCCAGGGTAGGATAAGATGGAATGGCCCTTCAGCCCTATGGTTTTATCTATTAAAACCCATAATCCCAATCTAACAATGAAAGCAGATGTGTTGATCCCATATTGAGGAACTCACTACAAAGTACTTCTACAGTGCTCCTTAAAACTCCAAAGCTCAAGAGACACAAAGACCAACTCAGAAGTTGTCACAGATCAGAGGAAGTAAAAGATACAAAGACTAAATCAGGGCTGTGTCCTAGATGGGATCCTCAAACTGTAACAAGACAGTAGGGAGACGGAAGGAAGGAAGGAAGGAAGGAAGGAAGGAAGGAAGGGAGGGAGGGAGGGAGGGAGGGAGGAAACCAAACACTTACTGAAATGTAAGCATGGTTTGGAGTTTGTTGATACTAATGTACCGATGTTGATTTCTTTGTTGTGGCAAATACTGCAGAGCAGTGTGTAAACAACAGAGCTAGGTGAAGGGCACAGACAATGCCATGTTACCTTTGCAACTCTTTGTTTTAACTATATTAAAAAATAAATAGGTTACTAGAAGCACAACTACATATACATATATATATTTTCTTACTCAGAGTCAATGTAGATTATCTGTCTACTCCAGAAAACAAAATTATAGCAAGCCATCAAAACAGACATTGATGCCTGGGAGCCCTAGGCTGTCATAAAGAACTCATCAGCCAGTGCTATTTTCAACTGGCCATTAATCTAAAAAATTCGTCATTTTTTCAATCTTAATCCCACAGTACAACTCCCCATTACCTTTTCAGAACACAATTCTCATCAAACTAAAGCCCTCTATAGTTTTGAGAACAAATATAATATATTCCTTAAGACATGCAGAGATAGTCAAAACCTGGTCATTCCACAAACTCCATTGTCATCCCATCTTGAATTAAAAGTAAATTTTCAATTTTCTGAATTTACCATACCATGATGCCTTGGCAGTTCATTGTACATGAGTTATCACTACCTGGAAATTTTTCTTCACTTTACCTCTGATTGGTATATTCTTCGTGATTTATTTCATTATTTGCTCTTCAGAGAGATAACTCCTAGCTTTGAGCAGATCTCTTTCTTATTATTTTGTCTTTGCTTTGTCTGTTAAAGCCCTTGCATATATCTACAATTGCATTAATGACTTTCATTATTGTGTTTTTTTCATGATAGCCTATAAAGGGAAAAGATTCTAAATCTGCTATTTTCACTGAACATTTAGTATTCATAAAGTGATTACTACACAGTCAGTGCTCAATGAGTGTATGATACAAGAATAAATGGAGTACACATTTTGTAATTGTCAACATAAATCTGACAATAGAATTATTTTGGTAAACCAACCAAGGTAAGACCAATGTGAAACTGATAAAGGCACAAGGTATGAAAATATTTGTCAGTCATTTAAATTTTTTTACTTAATATGCTTTCCAAAAAATAGAATTTAAGATATGACTTATTTACCTTTTTCAGTAAAATATATTTTAAAGTATTTCTTTCATATATATAGTATAAGAATTGAGTGGGAAATATTAAACTATGTACCTTCAAAGACCTGAGTATGTTTCTCAGAAGTATAGTAAACTAATGATGAATGCACTTAATTTAAATGACTAGTGTGAATATATTTTAGATTTGTCTTGTCTTCTCAATTTGTTCTCTAGGTTAGTATTTAAATTAATTTTATAAGAATGAATACAATGTTTATAACATATTAGTAATCTTAAGAGAGGTAAATCTTACCCACTTTAAGAGAAAGGAATTATAACATCAAATTAAAATTTTTATTATTGCAAGTTGGAAATATGTAAATAAATATATAATGGTCTTTTTTGGTATTGGGATTAAACCCAGGGGCTTTCACTGAGCTAAGTTCCAGCCCCTCCTCCCTTTTATTCTTTTGAGTTATGCTACAACATCAGGATATATCTTGACTTAATCATGAAAGCATGGACCCCAACTTGCTCTTCAGTCCCCAGCACTCACCCCACTGGCCTCCTCCTTCCCCCATCTATTCCACCAGTTCTTCTTTAGTCCAATTATAGTTTACTTTTTTGTTTCTATAATTAGTGTCCATTAGATACACCCAATGCTGAGATATACCATGCCACGTCTGTTCATGCATGTATGAAAGCTTGGTCAGATTTATTCCACTATTCTTCCCTTTTATTTTCCCATTCCTTCTTCTTCCTCTTCAATCCTCTTCACTTACTCTAATGATCCTTCCTCTGTTTGGATGAAATCTCTACCCCCTTTTTTCTCCCCTTTCTGTTTCTTTAAATCCTCCCCCCAATTTTTTTTTTTAATTTTGCAGTTGTAGATGAACAGAGCGCCTATATTTTGTTTACTTTTATGTGGTGCTGAGGATTGAATCCAGTGCCTCACACACGCTAGGCAAGCATTCTGCCACTAAGCCACAGCTACAGCCCCCCCGCCCCTTATTTTGAATTAGCTTCCACATATCAGACAAAATATCCCACCTTTGAATTTTGGGGACTGGCTTATTTCACTTAGCATGACAGTCTCCAGTTCCATCCCTTTGCCAGCAAAAGGCATAGTCATTCTTCTTAATGGCTGAGTGATACTCCATTTTACATATATATTTGTGTGTGTGTGTGTGTGTGTGTGTGTGTGTGTGTGTGTGTATCTCACATTTTCTTCACTACTCATCTGTTCAAGGACACCTGGTTTTTCTCCATGACTTGGGTATCCCAAATTGTGTTCCTATAAGAACTGATGTATCAGTATAGTATGCTGACTTTAAATATTTTGGATATCTATTCAAATGTGGGATAGTTTGGTGATATGGTGGTTCCATTCCTACTATTTTGAGGAACCTCCATACTGCTTTCTGGGTGCCATCAAAAAGGCAGGAGTGTACCTTTTTCCCCACATCCTCTCCAACATTTATCTTATTTGTATTCTTGATAATTGCCATTCTGACTGGAGTGAGATGAAATCTCAGTGTAGTTTTTATTTGCATTTCTCTAATTCCTAGAGATGTTGAACATTTATTGATCATTTGTATTTCTTCTTTTGAGAAGTGTCTGTTTATGTTTTTTGCTCATTTATTGATTGGGTTATTTGGTTTTTTGGTGTTAAGATTTTTGAGTTCTTTGTATGTTCTGGATATTAATACCCTAACTCAGGAGTATGTGGCAAACATTTTCTCCCATTCTCTTTTCATGCTTTTAGTTTCCTTTGCTCTGCAGAAATATTTAATTTGATACCATTCCACTTTTTGTTTAATTTTTTTATGTTATTTCTTATGCTTTAGAAATTTTGTCAAGGACTTTGGTTCCTGTGCCAGGAGTGTAGGGCCCACATTTTCTTCTAGCAGGTGCAGTTTCTGGTCAGATTCCTAGGTCTTCAATCTACTTTGAGTTGAGTTTTATGCAGGGTGAGAGGGGTTAAAGTTCATTCTACTGCATGTGGGTTTCCAGTTTTCCAAGGACCATTTGTTAAAAAGGCCATCTTTTCTCCAAAACATGTTTTTGGCCCCTATGTCAGTATCAGATAACTATATTTGTGTGGGTTTGTCTCTTTGTTTTCTATTCTATTCAATGGGTCTATCGTTTGGTGCTTTTGAGAAAGGATTTCACTAAATTGCTGATATTGGTTTTGAATTAGCAATTATCCTACCTCAGCCTCTTAAGTCTCTGGGAGTACAGGTATGTGCAACTGTGCCTGGCTTTTTGGACTTATGTTTGAGGGTACTAATTTTTTTTGGTACCAGTAATGAAACCCAGGAGTGCTTTACCACTGAACTATATCAGTCTGTTTATTATTTTTATTATTTATTATTTTTATTATTATTAATTTTGAGTCAGGGTCTGGCTAAATTGCTTAGGGCCTTGCTGGCTTTGAACTTGTGGTTCTCCTGCCTCAGGCTTCCAAGCTGCTGAGATTACAGGCTTGCATCATCGCCCATGGTGAGGATACTAATTTTTAAAATACCTTCATTACATTTAGGAAATAGTAGAGAGAAATTGACTAGAAATAAAGAAATCTGGATCCCAGCCCTAGTCCTGTTGTTAACTAGCTTTGCCACTCTGAGCCAATCAATCATTTGAGTGTTGATGATTTTATGCATGAAATGGGGCTATTAATATTTGCTCTGACTTCTCATATGGTTATTTTGAATAGCACCTTAAATAATGAGTGTGGAAATTCTGCAAAATATATCAAGTATGTTTCTCATGTATGATATTGTTTTTATATTACATATAAGAATACAGAGGAACCTCTGTGAAATATCAGATCTTCTTATTACATTGCATTCTCTGCCAAACTACATAAACAAAGTGTTTTTCAGTTGCCGCAGTTGGAGTTATTTGAAGACAAATGTGATTATATAAATATGCAAAAAACTAACAACTTTAATGTAATACACTTGAATGTGCCGGAGATAAAATTCTCATAAGTCTTCTTCTTAAAATGAAAGCAGACCTTGAGCCCCCATGAAGTAAAGAAACAAGTCTTCTCTCAAAGAGATACCTTGCCCCAGAACTTGAAGGCATCCCTTTACCACCCTCAACCATCATTCAAAAAGGTCTAAATAAATGAGGAAATTTGATGGTTGGAATCTTTACCAATTTCAGAGCCTCAAATCTAGCACACATCAGGAAAATGGAATTATTCTGTAGCTTATCAAGTCATCTAAAGTGTGGTACTAATACTATCATTCTCTAATTATCAGTGTCTTTCTTTATAGAAATCTGATAGTCATTTGCAATCTTTTCAATGTAGGGCAAAGAAAATGAAACAATAGTTGTACATGAAGTAGCATTATCTTTTTGTCACATTTAAAAATTTTACAAGTGGCTGAAAATTCTACTTCCTTTACATGTTATTTTTGTCGGAAGAAGTGCATTCACTCCTTTTTTTTTCATATTCACTCTTGACTGGGGATCAGGTATCATGGCCCATTTGAGGATATAAAGTATGAATTTGTATTCTCAAGGTGATTGCTTTCCTTGGAGGGAATCAGGTAAATATATAGCTATGGTTACAAACTGTTAAGCTACTGAGAACGGCTCTGGTCCAGGGATGCTTCTTAGAAGAAATAATGCTTTAGTCAGATCTGTAAGATTGGTAAAATTTTGCCATAGGTACTGTAAATGAAACATTAAAGGTAGAGGGACAATATCAATAGAAACACCAAACTATGGCTAGACATGGTGGCATACACCTGTGATCCCAGCAGTTCTGGAGACTGAGGCAGGAGGATCTTAAGTTCAAAGCCAGCCTTAGCAACAGTGAAGCATTAAGCAACTCGGTGAGACTCTGTCTCTAAATAAAATATAAAATAGGGCTGGGGATGGGGCTCAGTGGTCAAGTGCCTCTGAGTTCAATCCCTGGTACACAAAGACACATACACACACACACACACACACACACACACACACACCCAAAGCCACAAAACTATGGACAAATATGATAAACTTAATGAGGAGCAAGTACAAGTGTGGTATGTGTGTTAACTCTCTGAGGGCTTCAGGAACATAGGGCCAAAAACTGGTGGCTTAGAGCAGCAATGTATTGTCTTACAGTTTTGGAGGCTGGAAGTCTGAAATCAAGCTGTCAGCAGGGCCAGTTCTCTTCTAGGACTGTGAGAGAGCAGCAGTTCAGGCCTCCCACCCGGATTCTGGTGTTCTGCAGGCAGCATGTGGCATTCCTTGCCTTGTAGATGTATCACTGTGGTTCCCACTTTTATGTTCCCCTGATATTCTCCCTGTATGTCTATCTCCATGTTTACATTTCCCCTTTTTGTAAGACAACAGTCATACTGGATTGGGATCCACCCAAGTTTCTTCATTTTAACTTGATTACTACTATAAAGATGCTATTTCTATAAAAGTCCACATTCTGAGCTACTAGATGCTAAGGCATCACATATCTTTTGGGGAAGACATAATGGAATCCATAGTGGTATGATTCTGGCCATAACACATGAGAAGGTGGAATGTGTAAAGAGGAAGTAGGTAAGAGAAGAGGCATGGGTCAAGGAATATAGGCCTAGGTTCCTTTAAGATAATGACTAAGTATTCCAAACATGTAAAATATAAGTAGGTATGTTCTAAGATAGAGATCGGTACTCTCTATAATTCAAGAATCTGGTTCTTTATCATTAAAAATCATAGATTAAAGAAGGTGGGACTTAACTCTAGATTCTTCAATCAGTGTCTCAAGTCTGAAGGAAAATTTAAATTTTTTTTTTCTGTGAAACAATGTTTTAAAAATAATTGAGAATCCCAGAGGTAGAGACACTATAAAAGTTGATTCAACTACTTAAAGTAGACAAAGAATCCTGGAGCTCAAAAAATTGTTTTTCTTTCAAACTAATTATACCCTTAAACTTCAACCATTTTGCTTTTTGCAGTGTATTTGTGAAAGACTCTCTTCTCTAAAAGTCTGCCTTTTCTCCCTGTTTGTCATCTCCTCCTGGCTCTACTTCCTGCCTCAGACAAATTAATATGCTTAATTCCCATGACCCAGGCAAGCCTGTCCTGCATTCTCTGCTAATCTGCCTTGAAGTCCCCAGTGCACGAAGGACTGTGCCATCCACAGTCTTCCCTCCCATCCCCAGACTGCTGAGTGCTGGGGACGTCCTCCAGCACTGGCCAGGTTGGTGCCCTTCCACGTATGGCTTCCAGACACAGCAACTCCACACTGCCTTCCAAGCCAGCAACATGAGACTGCTCAACATGAGGCCACTCTATTTTCTTTTCTATGCCTTGGAAAAGCCTTTCTAGAATTTCACAGCCCCCTCAACATCTCTTCTCCACTGCTGCCTGAGGAACATATTTAAAACTTCACAGAGAAGCGTGAGTTTATCCAGTGTTCCCTCACTCGACTTTCTTTTCACCTGTCTTCAATTAAGACTCGGGAATTTACAGGTGAACATGCTTTTCTTACCTCTCATTTTAGAGAAAAAGTTCACCTCTCTTCAGCAAGTCTAATTTGTAGGTTGGTGACCTGACTCTGGTTGCCTCTCTTGGATTTTGCCCAATAAGCTACTCTTTTTTATTTTATCGATTTATTTATCTATATATGACAGCAGAATGCATTACAATTCTTATTACACATATAGAGCACATTTTTTCATATCTCTGGTTGTATACCAAGTATAGTCACACCAATTCATGTCTTCATATCTGTACTTTGGATAATAATGATCATCACATTCCACCATCATTAATAACCCTATGCTCCCTCCCTTCCCCTCCAACCCCTCTGTCCTATCTAGAGTTCATCTCCTGCTCCCTATCCCACTATGAATCGCCCTCCTTATATCAAAGAAAACATTTGGCATTTTTTTTTGGAATTTGCTAACTTCACTTAGCATTATCTTCTCTAACTCTATCCATTTACCTGCAAAAAACATGATTTTATTCTCTTTTATTGCTGGGTAATATTCCATTGTGTATATATGCCACATTTTTTTTATCCATTCATCTACTGAAGGGCATCTAGATTGGTTCCACAGTTTAGCTATTGTGAATTGTGCTGCTATTATCATTGATGTGGCTGTGTTCCTGTACTATGCTGTTTTTAAGTCCTTTGGGTATAGACCGAGGAGAGGGATAGCTGGGACAAACAATGATTCCATTCCCAATTTTTCAAGACATCTCCATGCTGCTTTCCATATTGGCTGCACCAATTTGCAGTGCCACCAGCACATTTGTCTCTTTTCCTCTCAATGGTGTCTTTCATATCAAGCTATAAATATATTCATGTCTCTCATATTTTAGAACAAAATATACAAAATTTCCTTCATCATCCATTGTTCTATTCCAGGAATATTTCTAGGTTTCTTCTTTCTTGTTCTCAGGGAAAAGATAAGCAAGTGATGATCTCTCCCTCTGTTGTATTATCTCCCACATCCTCTGGGTTATTCTTATACTTACTGAGGTTTGGATTTCAAGTCTACTGCTGTTCTAATCACACCTGAAAATCCAGTGTAATTTTAAAAAATTCTTTTACTATTTAGACACTTATTGGGAGTCTTCTCTCCATCATAAGAATCTCTCATTTGTGTCTAATGACACCAAGTAATCTTTTCTACCTTCGTAACTGTCCTTTTTTTTTTAGCCTAATTTGCTTCCTCTCTTATTTCTAAGTGCTCATAGAGTTGCACATTTGGCTGTTATCTTCTCACTGTGGATACCTTCATTAGTTTGAATACAATTGATATTTACATGGTACCATATCAGCAAGCTTAACTCAGATACTTTCTGATTCCTTGATATTTGATTCCACACTCACAGTTCCAACTGCTCACTCCATAGCTTCCTGGGGGGTATGTCTCAACACAATATTCCCCAATCTGACCTTCATTAGCTATTCCTCCTGTTCACCATGAATACTCTGAGGGAGAATCACTTCTAGGCCTCTCACCTAGATTCTGGTGGTTTGTAAGCCAGAAATCTGGATATTGTTTTATACCTCTTTATCACCCTCTACTCATATGATTAAATAGTTGCTGATGTGATTAAAAACACATCATTTTCTACTGGGCTTTTGAAATAGGCTCCAAACATATTTTTATATTTGTTTTTTTCTTACATGTTTAACAAGATGAATGTTAACTGTTTCCTTATGTCTATTACTTAGAATGGTAATAAAAGCCTTCCTTCTTGATTTAGTCACTTTCTAAATTCCTTTTCTTTTTTTCTTTCTTTCTTTTTTTTTCTTTAGTGAGTCACAACATATTGGAAACTCCCTAATCAATAAAAGTGATGGATAATTTCTTTAGAACAATGCATATTTGCCCATGCAAATTATTGTAATGGTTTTAGGGTTCCTGGACTTCTCAGGATCTGCCCTGAAATACCAGAATCCAATCCAGTCTCTTGCTACCCTATCTCCAACACCTTCAACAAGGCTGAAATACTTATAGTGCCCCCTACAGGCCACATGATTTCTGGCACCATGATATTACCTCAGGTGTGCTTGCTTTACTCCTAAAGGATAAAATCTGCTTACTTTCTGTTAGACAAGGGACACCTCTAGGCTTACTCTCATGTTTTCCTCACAGGTACAGATCTGTCTGGGTTATTCCAGGCTTATGACCCTATTATATATGCTTTCTGTCTAAGGGAAGAGAATAACTCAGGGAAAACAGTGTAATAGGGCTAAAGGGCCTTGGCCTCAGAATGCCATAGGTGTGCATGGTAAAAATGAATATATTTGGTAAACAGTATACTGTCCCTTGGCCCAGTTACTGTTACAAAAACTCAGTTTGAGGAAGAAAAAATTTTCTTAGTCAAGTTAGTACAACTAAGGATTTATGATGGAAATGGAGTTTTCATTGGTTTTAAAGGCTATAGAAGATTTGGGAGTGCTAAGATTGGAGGTGGAAAAGAAGATAAGTAGGCTGGGGATATCCTTGGTGGTAGAGTCCTTGTTTAGCACATGAGAGACCCAGGATTTGATTCCCAGACCACAAAAGTGAAAGAACAACAATAACATAAAAACGATATGTGAGAATTCTCCTAATTGGTCTACATTTACTAAACTCCTTTGAATCTTAAAAATTATGATCTTGGTTGTATAATTAGGGTTTTTTGTAACATTATATTAGTCACAAAAATTATCACTCAATTAATTTGCCAATCTGTACTCTTACTTACTAAAAGTGTGATTGTTTTTTAATGCCTAGTGAACTCATTTTTCCAATTGTCAGTTCATCATTATATTTACTGATTGGTATGGTTTAGGATATTGTTTCATAAAATGAGTTTTTAGGAGATCTAATCCTATGGGAAATTCATCAAGAAATTATTCCATGGGCTAACAGGTGTGGTAAAGGCTCTCAAAATTCTTTGTAAAGAAACTTCACCTGTTTAATCCACCATTTTACCTCTTAACTGTAGAACTGCTTTTGCCATAACTGCTGTTAATATCTCATGGAACTATTCCCCAGACTTTGAAAAATTATAATATTAATTAAATAACTATAAGTATTAATCTGATTAATCTGCCATTTATTATCTTTAAAAACAGAACTATTCAGTAAGCACCCAAATAAGTAGTTTTACATTTTTCTCATATACTAATTAGTAGTTTCCAGATTATCCCTGTGTCATAGGCCATAAATGTGTTTTAAACAATGGTTATTATTAACCTATTATAATATATTATTAAAATCATAAAGCCATAGATCTTTTGGAACCCCAAGGATAATTAGATTTCAAATGGTGTTCTACTAATCCACTAGTCTGAGAAAATTGAGTCCTGGAGAAGCTTAAGAAAATTCTGAATATTAAAAAGGAAGTCTACAGTGGAACCACAGCTTAAAAGTTGATCTCTTCAGTAAGGGTCCTATATTCTTTATTTGCTTACCACTTTATTCCATTTATCAGGACCCATTTATAAATAATTAAACTGACCTTGCTTGTGATAATAGTTGATTTTTTAGTATTGTTTTAGTTATGGATGAAAACAATGACTTTTATCTTATTTTGTTTTGTTTTTATGTGGTGCTGGGATCCAACCCAGTGCCTCACATGTGCTAGGCAAGTGTTCTACTACTGAATCACCACCCCAGTCCAATAGTTCATATTTTTCATGACTTAAGTTTAGAATCAGAAGCTAGAAGATTTTATGTAAATATCTAATTTTAAGTGCATAATCATTACTAAACATCCTTAAAATGGCCTTTTACCTAATTTGAGAACAAATGCTTTAAAATAATTTAGAAATCAAGTTGTAATGTTTAGAAGAAATGTTTTTAATATATCTGGCCTTTTAGAAATGTGGACTCTCATATCAGAAATGTAAAGTGAGTGTAAGATTCTTCTTATTCTTCTTTGGTTGTTCATTTTTTCATTTAATAAAATGTTTTCTACCAACATGAAACCATTCTTGGGGATCAAAGTCATTAGAAAAACACAGTAGATCACGCTTTTTAGTTGATTCTAAGCAGTTCTGTTGTTTAAGCAAAAGATTTTGTTTTTCCAAGGCAGAGGCATTCCATCTGTTAGGAAATATGGACTTCAGAATTTGATTCCACTGTGCGATCACATATTACCTCAGACCTTAATGACTTCCAAATATTAGAAATTCTGATACTTTTAATCAGCTACATAAAAACAAATTTAAAATGAAAAGTATATTATATCCTTTCTTTATTCAAAGACGCTTTTGTTTATTGTATCTCATTGTATTATTAAAAATGCCAGATAACACAGAATTTGGAGGTTATCAAAGGTACAAAAGCACATGTTTCTACAATATTTTTACTTACATAAGGTAAGATTTTATGTGTATAAGAAATTTCTTTATGTGCAGGAAATACATCTAGCCTTTCAAAGTTAAGCAAATAATATGCACAACATATAGCATTTTTACTAAATAACCTTAAATGCAAAAATAGAAGGTTAGTGGATTTAGCTACTATTTGTCTGCAACTTTATCAAAATGTGAAAAATTGATGCTACAATGTCAAATATAATAAGAAAATATATAGAAGAAGGTATATTTTCTAAAGAAATGTATATTTAGAATATTGAACCATTGATAAATCCTATGTTGAGAAATCCTGTATGTAATTTTGTTTTTGTTTTTGTTTTATTTTTATCTTTAAGATTTTCTACTCTCCCATGGCCCTCTTCATACCACCCTCTGTATATGCTGTTCATCTTCAGTTCAATCTCCTTTACCAATTTTGGATCCATACTGAGGTAACTTTTTTTTTTTTTTTTTTTTTTTTACCCCTTAAGTTTTATATCTAAATAGCCTGAAGTAATGTCCTGGAAATCCACTAGAAGCTGATTTATTGTGTAAGAAAAATCTTTGTCTGCCTTCTTTAAGGAGAAACATCTGTTCATTTTTATTCCTTTTTTCTGAATATATATTGCAAAGTTTATAAGAAGCAATGAGGCCAGTTGGTCTCGATTAAATAAAACAATTTTTGAACTATTAAGTGCCAAAATATTTTAATACTATATTCAATACAATATCTTCCTGTATTGCAGTTTATTAAACATTGCTAAGAGATGTTAAAATTTATTTCAATTTGGAGATATAAATTTTTATACATTATATATATATATATATATATATATATATATATATTCATATACTAAAAAATCTAGAGACATCTCTATAGATATATCAGTAGAAACTTCTTGAAAACTCCTTTGAAAAAAATAATATTTATGCAAATTAGAAAAATATTTTTTGGAAAATATTATTTTAATTATATAGTTTAGGTTTTATTTAAAGGCATTCAATATATTGTTAAGGCTTTATTTGTCTTCTAAAAAATTAAACAAATAGAATTTTTTGTTTCTTCTGGGGTATTTCAATTTGTCAGACTTGAATGTTTGCAGATAGATCATTAAGCAACTGTTTAGTTTATGAACTATTGTACTGATCTTGTTGTTAAGTATCAAAAATCACAGACCCAGAAAAATTCCTACTTATACACTTGAGAACCCTTTCAAGCATTTGGTATTTATTGGAAGCCTTTTGAAGTTACGATAGGAAGCACATTGACAGGTGTTGCAATTGGTTGAAAAATATCACAAATCACAGCTGCATAAGATGCCAAATCTTGATACAACAAAGAGCATTATTTCATTAATCTGCAATATTTCATGCTACTGATTTGCTTGGAATAAAGAGACTGTTACCCTGACTTCAAACATATGTTGCATTTTTTGAAGATCGCTCATGAAATACTATTGTGTTTTATGATAGTTGACACACATCAAACAGTCAATACTACAACCATCTGAAAGAGTTGTTGAGGCCATTTCTGGCTCTAGAGGTCAAGGACCAAATTTGTTTAAATCAGTGGAGGGAAACTTTCTGATGATTTACATGGAGGGGTTAAAGGAGAATTACTCTTTTATAGCAGTTCTGCCCCAGGTCATGCCACGTGTTGGTCAGCTATTAGTCTGGATACAGAACAATGGTGCCTAAGTTACTTCCATTTTTTTCCCCATCTCTCAGAAATGTCCCTGAATAGGATTTCAGTTCCATCCCCTGAAGTAGGAAACTGGGAGTGAGGAAAAGCCAGTGGTGAAAATTCTTTCTTTTAAGCTCAGAATGAACCTCCAGGTGGCTTCATTTCCAGTTCAAAAGCCATGCCTTAGAATCTCTCCCTTGTGCTCTACTTCTTAGTTTTGAAAGTACTTTGCCATGTGTAATTACAACAGCTGGATTGGCCTGAGAAGCATGAAGACACTTTATGGAAGTGATGGTTTGGATCTTCAAAATTCAAGTTATTATCTCTGGATACATTTCTGAGATTTTTTTCACAACTGTGTGATGCCACTAGTTTATTGTATATAATATACCACGATTTGTTTACAAATAATAGAATAATTCTCCAGGGGTTAGAATCAAGATATTTTTCATAGTGGTTGCTTTGGGTAAATGGAATACAGAACTAGAAGAACTGGAGTAAGGAGAAGATTAAACTATTTTTTTAAAAAAAATTATTTTTAACATGTGTTTTCTGGACTTTTTCATATAATGCTAATACCCATATTAGGAAATAAAAATGGAGACTGAAGACAAAAACCTTCAGTGTAGGAAAATATCCACTTTATGACTGGAAAAAGTATTAACCCCGATGAGTTATTTGCACATTGTTTAAGATCAGGCATCCAGGATATGGCTGACCATGCACAGAAATGACATGTGTGGGCTATAGACATGACAGTGTGGGCCAATGCACTCTGTGCTATCCTAAGTGACTCTCAGTTCTTTCCCTTCACAAAGATCAGTTCTCACTCTCAGGGTAAACTAGTCTTAAGGTTGTATGGATTTACAAAAAGTGAAGAAGAAAAATGTTTTTACTTTCAATCAACCCAGTTAAGATGAGAGGAAGGAAAAATAAAAACGATTTTAAATCATGTTTTTAAAAGATTGTTTATAGGAAGAAAAAAAAATGGGTCATTAAGCAAATTGAATAGTTCATTGAAATTTTCTGTTTACTGTTAGGGTACTTTAATGAAGACACAACAGATTCTTAGTCACATATTGTTTTTTGAAAGTTACAAAACATTTTGCTTTAAATTATAGTCTCTTGCTTAATTTTTGTGAAGACATTTTTTTGTACATTGTCCGTTGATCTAAAGTGTGTGTAACACTTATTCAATTGTATGCTACTTCTCTTGTGAATTTACTGAGTTCAGTAAAATAAACTTTTTATCTAATATATATTTTTTAACTTAGTAACTACAATATTTTTAGAGTTTGAGATATTTTTTATTATTTGGATGTTAGCTGATTTGACATGGTGCAGTAATACTAACATTAACTGCTACCTTTGATCATAAATTTACTATTATTTTTCATGTATATATCACATGATATTTGAGTACAAAAATGTTATAACAAACAAATTATTTAAAACTTTAGTATTGAAGATTTGAATTAAATCATTTGATGATTTTTATAATACTAAACTGAAACCCCTAAATGTAACACTATGCAAATATTAGAAATATAATGAATCTCTATATATTGATATGATAGAATTCCAAATAAATCAAAGTATATAATATGTGCTATGTATATTATGTGCTAATATTTATGCTAAAAGGGATAAAATTGTATATTTTGCATATTCAGATATACATAAAATGCCTTTAGAGAGACATAAGCGTAACCATTTCTCTTCCTGTAGGAGGGGAAAATGGGATTGCTAAGAGATAAAAATCAGAGAAAGACATTAATATGAATTTTACCTATTATACTTTGGGTAAAATGTGATCTCTGTACATTGTTATTTCTTTAGTAATGATACTGAGCAGCTGTAAATTTGATGAACAGAAATACTGAATTTAGAAAAATTGTAATTTCTAATTTTTTAAGAAACATTCTTTCTAAGAAATTTTAACTGTGTCAAACTCTGAAAGATATTCTCCTAGAATATTTTTTGAAACTTTATAAAGTTTTGACTTTTACCTTTAGGTCTATGATATACTTGGAATTCACCTATAGGTCTGTGACATACGTGTAATTATCTTGTATAGAGAATATGGTAGGGAACAAGATTAGTTATTTCTATGTATATATCCACTCGCTCCAGACACATTTATTTGGAGATAGTTTTGTTCATTCGATGACTTTGGTGTGTTTGTTGAAAAGAAAGTAACCATATATGGGTGGATTTTTACTCTCTTTCATTGATTTGTATTCCTTTATATCAATCCCTTATTTTATTTATTACTATGATTTATAGCAGAGCTATCATATTGTTTATAATTGTTATATTATTTATAATAAATATAATTGTTATATTACTTATTTAAATAATTTATACAGTTTGTAAAATAATTTGCTTAAAATCCACTAGAATTTTCTTCTTGCAACATTTTATACTCTTTCAAACTGAAATAGAAGGACATACACAATTTAAACAGATCAGTTTCAAGCAATGTAATAGAAGATGCCATCAAAAGCCTACCAACGAAGAAAAGCCCAGGACCTAATGGATTCTTAGCTGGGTTCTACAAGACCTTCAAGGAATACTTAATACCAGTACTCCTCAAATCATTTCATAAAGTAGAAAAGGAGGAAACACTTCCAAACTCATTCTATGAGGCTAGTATTACCCTGATATCTAAGCCATAAAAAGACACATCAAGGAAACAAAACTTCAGACCAATATCTCTGATGAACAAAGATGTAAAAATTCTCAATAAAAATCTGGCAAATCACATACAAAAACATGTTAAAAAGATAGTGCACCTTGATTAAGTGGTGTTTATCCCAGGGATGCAAGGTTGGTTCAATATACAGAAATCAATAAATATAATTCATCACAATGGCAGACTTAAAGATAAAAATCATATGATCATTTCAATAGATGCATAAAAAGCATTTGAAAAAGTACAACTCCCTTTCATGTTTACAATATTGGAAAAACTAGGGATAGTAGGAACATACCTCAACATTGTAAAAGCTATCTATGCTAAGCCCAAGGCCAACATCATTCTAAATGGAGAAAAAATAGAACCGTTCCTTCTAAGAACTGGAACAAGACAGGGAGGCCTCTTTCACCACTCCTATTCAGTATAGTCCTTGAAATTCTAGCCAGAGCAATTAGACAGGTGAAAGAAATTAAAGGGATGGGAATAGGAAAAAAAGAACTCAAACTATCATATTTCCTGATGACATGATTCTTTACTTAGAGGATCCAAATAATTCCACCAGAAAACTTCTAGATTAATAAATGAATTCAGCAAAGTAACAGGATATAAAATCAATACCCTTAAATAAAATGCATTTCTATACATCAGTGATAAACCCTCTGAAAGAGAAATTAAGAAAACTACTCCATTTACAATAGCCTCAATAAAATAAAATAAAATACCTGGGAATGAATCTAACAAAAGAGGTAAAAGACCTCTACAATGAAAACTACAGGACAGTAAAGAAAGAAATTGAAGAAGACCTTAGAAGATGAAAAAAATCGGTCATCTTCATGGATAGGCAGAATTAATATTGTCAAAATAGCCATACTACCAAAAGTGTTATACAGATTGAATGCGATTCAATTAAATTCCAATAACATTCCTCATAGAAATAGAAAAAGCAATTATGAAATACATTTGGAAAATATAAGAGACCCAGAATAGTCAAAGCACACCTTAGCAAGAAGAGTGAAGCAGGAGGCATCATATCAGAACTTAATCTATACTACAGAGCTCTAGTAACAAAACCACATGGTACTGGCACCAAAATATATGTAGACAAAGGGCCAAAAACATACATTGGAGAAAAGATAGCCTCTTCAACAAATGGTGCTGGGAAAACTGGAAATCTATATGCAGCAAAATGAAAGTAAGCCCTTATCTCTCACCACGAACAAAACTCAACTCAAAGTGGATCAAGGACCTATAAGTTAGACCAGAGACCTTGCACCTAATAGAAGAAAAGTAGGCCCAAATCTTCATTGAGTTGGATTAGGTCCTGATTTCCTTACCTGGACTCCTAAAGCACAAGAAATAAAATCAAGAATCAATAAATTGGATGGATTCAAGCTAAAAAGCTTCTTCTCAGCAAAGGCAATGATCAATAATATGAAGAGAGAACCCACAGAGTGGGAGAACATCTTTACTACATGCACATCAGATAGAGCACTAATTTCCAGGATATATAAAGAACTCAAAAAACTTATCACCAAAAAAACAACCCAATCAAAAAATGGGCAAAGGCACTGAACAGACATTTCTCAGTAGAAGATATACAATCGATTAACAAATATATGAAAAAGATGTTCAACCTGTCTAGTAAGTAGAGAAATGCAAATCAAAACTATTCTAAGATTTTATCTCCCTCCAGTTGGAATGGCAATTATCAAGAATACAAGCAACAAAAAGTGTGGTGGGGATGTAGGGGAAAAGGTACACTCAGACATTGCTGGTGAGACTGCAAATTGGTGTGACAAATCTGGAAAGCAGTATGAAGCTTCCTTAGAAAACTTGGACTGGAACCACCATTTGACCCAACTATCTCTATCCTCGGTCTATACCCAAAGGACTTTAAATCAGCATAATATAGTGACGCAGACACTTCAATGTTTATAGCAGTTCAATTCACAATAGCTAAACTGTGGAACCCACCTAGATGCCCTTCAATAGATGAATGGATAAAGAAACTGTAGTATATATACACAATGGAATATTACTTAGCATTAAAAGAGAATAAAATTATGGCATTTTTGAGTAAATGGATGGAGTTGGAGAATATCATGCTAAGCAAAGTAAGCCAGTTCCAAAAAACCAGAGGCTGAATGTTTTCTGTATAAGTGGATGTTGATCCATAATGGGGAGAGAGAGAATGAGAAGAATGGAGGAACTTTGGATTCAGAAAAGGGGAGGGGGACGAAAGATGGTGGAATGAGAAAGACATCATTACCCTAGGTAAATGTATGATTGCACAAATGATGCAACATTGTGTACAACTAGAGAAATGAAAAGTTGTGCTCCATTTGTGTACAATGAAATAAAATGCATTATGCTGTCATGTTTAACTAATTAGAACAAATAAAAATTATTATACTCTTAACCAAAAAAAATACTTTTTCTTTTCTGTATATATGTCACTAATTTCTTTTTATTATTGCTCTGTTGAGGAGCTATAGTATAAGGTCAAAGTGATTATAGAAAGATATAGGCATCTTCTACTGATTTGCTTGTGTGTGTATGTGTGTGTGTGTGTGTGTGTGTACATGCACATATATGTGTGCATATGAGTAGGTATTGTATTTCTGGTGATTTAGCAGACATTCTATCTTAAATTGATATAAATACCACTTATCATAAATGTGATAGTCTTGAAGCATAATTCTATTAAAGCTCTCTCAAACTTTTGGCTAGTGTTCTTCCATGACAAATTCTCATATGGTATAAATTTCAAAATATTTTTATTATTCTAAATTTAATAAGTTGATTATTTTTAAAGAAACAAAATAAAACAATTAGTCTTTGCCATCTTTTCTAATGGAGGTTTGTGCCAACAAATTTATTCAAATTGTATTTTTTTTAAAGAGATCTCCATTTTTTTCTTCACTTTTGGATATTTTCTTGGTATCAAAATCTTAATTGATACTTGCTCATTTTTTTAGCATTTAAAGAAGTTATGTCATTGTCTTTAAACATTTATTGTATCAGATAATTCAATTGATATTCTTCTTATTGTGATTCTATATGTGATGTGTCTTCCTTCTTAGCTGTTTATGATTTTTCTTTTCATTTTTGACTTTGCTTAGTTTGACTATGATGTTTCATGTGTATTTTTTTCATACATTAAATAGATTAGACTGCATAGCTATGTACTTTTGAAGTCAAATTTGGGAACAAAAACCTGGTCATTATTTCCTTAAACATTATTTGTGTACCTTTCCCTTTCTTTGTCTTCAGACATTAATATTACTAGGCTTCTTTATATAGCCTCAGAGACCAATAATGCTGTTAATTTTTAAAATTTTATGTTTTCTCATATTCATTTTTGAAAGCATCAACTTACCTTCAAATTTATTTTTCCTTTACCTGCTCTCCCCAATCTGCTACTAAGCACGTTTAGTATAATTTTCACATTAGATACTTTTTTAAATTGTAGAATTTCAGTTTATATATTAATGTTTTTTATTTCTCTGAAATTCTCTGTCACTCTTTGCAACTATCTTTTCCTCTAAGTTTTAATTATATAGTTATTTTTATGTTCTTGCTGATTCCAAAATATTTGGCTTATGTTCAGATTTATTTCAATCAACTGGTTTTTATTTTACTTTTTTGTTACTTGATATGTATTACATTTACCTTTTTCTTTGTTTGTCTAATAATTTATTTTCATTATATGCTAAATTTATGACACATTTATTATAGAGATTCTAGATTCTGTTATGGTCCTCTGATCACTTCTTTAAATTTTTTATTCTAAGAGGCGTTGAAATAATGGCTAGCTATTCTGTATTTTGGAAACTTTTATTTAGATTGTGTCTGGAGTTGTGACTTTTGTCATTGTTTTTAGTCCTAAGGTGTCCTTATCCCTGTCTAGAATATTAGGGCAAGATCCGTTTCTTTTTCTTTTCTTTCTTTCTTAATGAAATTCCTGAGTTGTTTACAAAGTCCCTCTCGTTTGGATTTAAACTCTAAATTCTCTTCTTGCTGGCCTGAGGCAGCAGTCAAAATTCCTGCTCAGGTTTTTTTTTTTTTTTTTTTTTTTTTTTTGGCTTTTCACCTTCCTTGCTTTCCATTGAGTTCCCCAGTGTCAAGTCCTATGCAAGAGCCAGCCAAGGCTGGAAGGGGATTCTTATGCAGTTATTGTGGCTCCCTTTGTGTGGCTATTTCATTTCTGAGATTTCCTCTTTCAATTTCCAGTCACTTTCATACTCGCAAACTTTGAGATCTGGCTCCTAATCTAGTAAAACTGGCACTCTGAGTTTGACTCCCCCTCTTGCAGTCTGACATGTCTTAAGCATTCTAATAGGATCTTACTGTGAGAACTCTATCTGCAAGGCACACTGCCCATGTAGTGACCTAGTTGCTAAGTTATGAGGAAAACAAGTTCTTCAGCACTCCGTAGTCAAGCAACAAGTACAGCCAGACATTTTATCTGGGAATATATTTACGATAGATTTAAACAGTAAAAACTAAAATATAGAACTACAGGGATGCTATGTGAAATCCCACTCCTTGGTTTATACCCAAAGGATTTAAAATCAGCATACTGCAGTGACACAGCCACATCAATGTTTATAGAACCTCAATTCACAATAGCCAAAGTACTGAAGCCAACTAGATGCTCTTCAACAAATTTATGGATAAACAATGGAATACTACTCAGCTTTAAAGACGAGTGAAATTAAGACATTTGCAGGTAAATGGATGGAGCTGGACAATGACATATTAGGAGAAATAAGCCTATCCTAAAACACCAAATGTTTTCTCTGATAAGACACTAATTCACAATAAGGGAGGAGACTAGGAAAAAACAGAGATTCTTTGGATTAGGCAGGGGGGAGTGAAGGGAGGGGAGGGGGTATAGGTTTAGGAAAGATAGTAGAGTGAATTGAACATTATTACCCTATGTACATATATGATCACACAAACAGTGTGATTCTACATCCTGAACAACCACAATGAGAAGTATACTCCAATCATGCATGATGTGTCAAAATCCATTCTACTGTCATGTATAACTAATTAGAACAAATAAAAATATTTTAAAAAAATTTTAAATAAAAAATATTTAAAATATTACTCTAATAGCAGCAAAAACCATAGGGTGGTAGCAGCTTGGGCAGCAATGTAGGAAAAATGAGTCCTAAGGACACAACCAATAGAGCATTTTGATTACTGCCCTTTTTCCCCAAATTACAGTTTCCTAAATGTTTGGAAGTGTGTTTCTAGTCTCCAAAATCTTATAGTCTACTTAAAACTTTGTCATGTGTAAAGGTTTGTTTTTAAGTAGATGTTTCATTTTATTATTTTATTACGCTATTAAAAATAAATATTTGTAATGTAAATTTTAACTTATAGTGGCAGAGAAACATAGGTATTTTGTGAGAAATATGGTTATTTTGCCCTTTGTGTAGGTGGGAGATGTATTGAATTTACTACGTCAGCATATATTTTTCATTAACAAATATTTACTTTGTGTAAAGATAGGTGAGACATGGGAATATTTTACATACTATGATTATGAAAACTTAAATTTGAATATTAGAAGCACACAATTAGTTCCCTAAGTGTGTGTGTGTATGTGTGTGTGTGTGTATGTGTGTTTAATCAAGATATACTACAAATAACAGTACCATTTTTATAATGTAAACTGTATTCTTTCCTTTGTTGTTTCTGGTATTAATTTTCCTGAGTTGAAATCCTGCTTTTATCTGCTATTCTAAATGTGCACTTTGAGTTTTTCTTCACCTTCCTCTACCTCAGTTTCCTAATATGTAAAATAAAGAATCATAATATATATCATTGAGGATTAAAGATGATAGTTTATATTCTAGTCTAACAATTATAATAGTTCTTAACACATAGAAAGTACAAACAAATGTTTTCAGCATTGTTATTTTTTGAAAACTAGATATCGATTTTGTTGTATGCAATTTATAAAGCATTTCTAACCACAATCATGATTATTTACAAACATTTTGTGATATAAATGGACTGTAGCCTATATTTTAATAGGAATTAACCAATATAAATAAACAAAGTCTTAAAATGTAAAAATAATTAACCGGTGTGCAAATTTACTTGAGAAAAATGCATATATAAATATAAGAGTGTGAGATTATGATAAAGAGTGCAATGTTTAGTATTTTTTCCTAATTCAGAAATTGATTAATATAGGAACTATGAAATTTGACAATTAAATACTTCAATTATATCCTTCAGTCATTTATGCAGTCTCTGTTGCATTCCTAGTCATATATAGTGTAGAATACTGAGCTATAATATTCTGCATGAAGAAAAAGTTGTGGATATTGAGGAATTTACAAAACCAAAAATCTGAAACCAAAACCAGGTCTGAAGTTTAGGAAAACAGTTGCAATCATCATGTCAAGAATTCTATTATATATAGTTGTCATTGTCTGACATGTCTCAAGAAATATTTGATGAGATGCCATTTGTATTTGCCTACTTATTTTATTTTATGCAGCATATACTTGCCTGGTACTCACATTTTTCAGGAAGTATCTTATTTCAACAAATGTCACCTCTCTACATCTTTATAAAAACACTTTGGAATGGGTAGTAATATCACCTTAAGTCCATTATACTAAGTAACCTGTCCTGGGATGCGCAATTAGTAAGTGTCATAATGGAGTTTTCCTGCAGGAAGAGTATTCAAACTCCAGATGCCTTGCTGTCATTCCTTACACTATGCAGCTTCCCTTGAGACAGCACACTTAGGTCTTAATATTGTCATAAAATACCCACCATGGTAACCATCCAATATGAGCCAAGTAAAAAAAAATTTACTGAATTTCCACAGAATAATTTGAAACACTAAAGGTGAATTAAACCTTAATAGGTTAAAAGAATGAATTTAAGTTCATAGTATCTCAATAATGTGCCTTTAAATTAAGGGTATATATAATTATTCATGCTGCAGATAGGTTTTTTTCTGAAATGTAATAGAAAAACGTTCAGAAAATTGAAGACATCAAAGTCTGTAAGCAAACACCATTATTTTAAAGCTAAGAATATTGATATTCTGTGATTTACTTAATATGACAATAGCTGGCTTCAGAGATGACTTTTGAGCTTACTCCTCTTGCACACTTACTCTCTAAGCAATACATTTATCCTGTTGTGTTCCAATATACCACAATGAATGGCAGCAGAGTTTATGAAGAATCAATATGGTACACTGAAAAGATCAAGGCCATTGATTAAGACAGCTCAGTTTTAGTCCCACCTGTACCAAACAACTACATATCCTTTGTCCACTTCTATTGTTCCCTTTAAAAGTCTTACCTATTTTTAGAAGCCAGTGCTGATGCAAATCCTTTGATAATGTTCTGTTGCTTATTGAATAAACTAAAAATGTCTTGCATTTTATGTTCTTCATACACTGTATTCAATGACAGCACACCTATATCTCCTTGGTCTACATTCCATTAATTTTTATTCTGTGCTGAACTGCACCTTTTTGTGTTAATAATTTATATTAAAATATAGATCACGTTAAAATTGTGTCACAAAAAGCACATAAATAGTCATAATGATGTCTAGAGATGCATAGTACACTACATATAATAATCAAGGTGTCTATTTTACAAAAAATATAGTTATATCAAATAATACTAACAGCATTTTTTAAAACTTTCTTTGTGTCAAGCACCATTCTGATGGTTAGACTAGAATATAAACTAGATCCATCTCAATTCCTCCACTTCATAAGCTCTTTCCCTTATTAAAAGCAAACACCTACATAGTTCAGTCCATGTATAAGTCCTTGCCCTAAGTATTTTACACACACAGTGATCCCTCTGTATTCTTGGGTTCTGCATTCATGATTCAAAAGTCCAAGTATCAAAAATATTTGGAAAAATATTATTTTCAAACTGAACATTTACAGACTTACCTTTCTTACCTTACAGAATCACAACTGTTTACATAGCACTTACACTACATTAAGTACTTTAAGAAATCCCTAGGTGATTTTAGAAATTTTGTATAGAAAGATGTGTATAGATTATTTGAAAATAGTATGCCATTTTAAATAAAGTCCTTGAGAATCCACATATTTGAGTATTTGCAAAGGGAAGTACTGAAACCAATTCCCCACAGATACCTAGGGATGACTGTGTTTACATATTTAATTTTCAGATAACATTTGTCCCCATTTGAAGTGGGGGAAACAAGTATATACAGGTTAAATAAAGTGCCTAATGTTATAGCTAGTTAATAGAAAATCTTTGATTAAAAGCCTGATCAGCAATTTTTCCCCCTCCTCTGAAATCCTGTGTTACTAATTTTAGCTTTTAGAGCTAGAGTGTCTATATATCCCAGATTGCCTGGATCTGCGCTGCTGAATGCTGTTTTTCTGGCTTAATGGATAATAGGACATCCTTGCACTCTCTTTAAACATTGTACATTTGTACAGTGTACAGGAAAAAAATTGCTTATCAGGCTTTAAATTACAGATCTCCTATTAACGAGCTGTAACATTAGGCACTTTATAACCTCTATATAAATACCTTAAAAGTATTTATGTAAAATAAAAAATTATATAATATCTGTGAAATCATTTAAATAATACTTATTACTAATACTGTTTTTAGTGTCAATTACTAATAACTACATTGTATTATCCATGTGTGTTTATATGTTTGTACTTATATTTTTGTCATAAATATATTTATTCCATATCTCCCCCTAATAGTGTATCTTTTCAGGCTTATGATGACATAGTTCGGATTTAAGGGAATTTGGTGGAAAAGTAAATTTTATATTAAAATGTATGTTTTGGAAAATGCTTATTCAACAGGAATCACGGATTTATTAGCATGACTTAATGAAAAGAAGCATGAAATTGGACTTTGCCCAACACAACTTTCTCATGTATAAATTTCTAGTGTTTATACAAATGTAATATATATATATATATTGCCTGGCAAAGAATCTTTGAATCTTATGACCTGAAATGACACTTCTTTTCATTAACATTTTGAGGGTCACATCCTGCTTCAATAATCTGTTCAGTTGTGACTCTTTCCCAATAGTAACAAAAATAACAAAATTTTGAGAATTTTCTTGAGTTTCCAAGCTCATCTAAGGACTGTCTACAAATTAGTGGATTTCCATTTTTAAATGTCTGTTGTGAAAGGATTGGAATTTGAGCTTCAGAATTCACATGTTGAACAATCACCCCAAGAGATTAGACTGAATGTTGATATGATAAAGTGTGAATATCAGGCATATGGAGTTGACAGTAAACATTTTGAGGACAAACACAAGGTCTACACTTTATGTTCCTTCACTTCCCCAATGTCTAGATAACCAAAAATAAACATCTTTTGAATGAATGAATGAATTGATTGTGTTAACTACATTTTTTACAATTCATGTATGGGATAGGTGATAGGGCAGAGGGAAAATCAAGAAGAAAGTTTTCACAGTAGACTTTAATAGCAGGCAAAAGAGACTAAAGATATACAGGTATTTGTATATTCTATTCTACTGTTTGAAAACATATTTTGTATATATGTCTTCAAAAGATTAGTATCTGTAAATGTTTTTTAACAGACCAAAATTTGTAGTGCATGGCAATAAAGAGATTTAATATTTGAAAATGGAAGTTGAAATGAATATTCATATGTGTTTTGTTCACTAGAACATCTAATGCTTAGACAATGCTTGGCATGTGGTTAATAACTCATTAACATTTGTTGGCTAATAAACATGGAAGTCACATGTTAAATTGGTAATATGATGATTATAGTGGTCACAATATAATGAGTTTTACGATGACTCAGAAATATGGGCATGTATTATAAGATCACTTGGACTGGATTGTTAAACATGGATTACCTCTCATTTTTCAATTGCTTTTTTTTTAAAATAGACTTATTATTATTTAAAATATCATGCCTCTCTTTCTTATTGGCTGCCCAAATAGAGAAATATAAAATGATGTGACCCAGGAATGAAATTTTATGTGGTTATGCTTATAGATGTTTTCAGTTCTCCTTCTGTCAATTAAATTGGTCTTAAGAATAAGTCATTTGGAATCCACCTCTCTTTGAAGGAACATGTTTAGCATTTCCTTGTATTTATTTTTCCAAAACGAAACCCAAGTGTTATTTAAAATGTATGGTAAAACAAATTTGATCAAATGCTAACTTGAACAGCTCTTATCCTCTTGTTTGAAGAATAATGTAATCACCAGTGACAAGAATCAGCCTTCCAGATAATTTGTTTTAAACCCAGTCCTTTAAAACTGTTGTTTATTGTATAAACATAGCCTAGTCCCAGTCTTTGTTAAAACCAAGCCTTTAGCTCCTTAACCCTGTGGTGTGGATTCATCAGAACTTTACTCCCTATGAAGCTCTTTATGATCCCAACAGTCTTGATTCCCCCAGATTGTTTCATTTCCAAACTATAAATATTGTTTTTTCACTCCTTGCTGTGGAAATTCAGCTACCTCCATATTACATGCTTACTGAAGTAGAAAACTGCCTAATCAGGTAGGAAAACATTTGGCTGTGAATAAATCAGCATTTGTTGAGTTTTTCAAAGTGTGAAACTAGGCAGACAAGAACATATCCTAGGAGCTCTGCTTTCTCCTACTTCCCTGTAGAGAAATCAGGGGCCAATATGGCTGCATCCGCCATCTGTCTAAACACTTGAGTGTGTTGTCTTGAATTAACATAGCAGAACTAGTGGGGGATGTAATTAAGATTTTATTTTTACATTTCATCACCAGATGCTCTACAACATAAAGTCATCCATAAATGTTCAAATTGATTAAGCTTTTAACAAGAAAAACAATGTTAAAGATCAACTAGCACAAAAAATAAAATGATTTTAATATGTGGACTTTCTAGTGTTCATAGATTTTATACTTTTTTCCACAAAACTTTAAATGAGAATTATATATATATATATATATATATATATATATATATATATATATATATATATTGTTTTAAACAACAAAGTTTATACCATCACTCATTGTAAGAAACAGCTAAATTATCTGATATTAAACTGTAAATTCCATTGTTGAACTTTGTGACCTTTCAAAGTCTGAGAACAATATCATGTCTTCAGTAAAAATCAAATGAATAAATGAAACCATGCAGATCATTTTGATTTCTATGTAATCCATTGAAGAAGTTTATGAACTTCTGAATTTTCTAAAATATTTTCTGAGAACAGTCATTTGAGCTACTTGCAAATTTGTACTACAGGGAGATGAAAAACAAAATAAAAAAAAACAACGAATAGGAAAAGCATGCATCTTTACTACCAGATAATTTTCAGCTTGAAATTTGGAAAAGGAGTGCAATATGATCCTTATTGGATAATTTGTGTATGTCAATTATAAATTCAAATTGAGTATAAATTTAAGCCTTTATTGTGCAATAATAATTGATTTTTTAATTGAATGATTTTTTAATTGGTCCCAAGACAAAAAAAAAAAAAACTTGAAAAAGGTAACATTTTTAGTAATACCTTTATTCTGAAATAGTTATAACTTTCATTTGAAGACTCCACTGGAGTGTAAATAACTTTCATTTGGGCAATGATTGTGACTTTATTTCATTTTGCTTCTAAAACCTAGGAAGTTCTCTAAATATTCAATAAATGTTTGTAAAATGAATGTGCTGGTTGAGGAGAGACTTCTTGCTCTGTTGATTATGCAAATAGCTTTTAATAAGAGACTCTGATAAGATTTTAAAATACATGCTTTAATGCTCTGATTATTTCTAGTGCTCATAGAAAATTCTTACTGTTAGCTTGTTGCTTAAAATAGTTCTTTGGAATTTGAGTATATATTTAATATTTAACATGTATGATAAATATATTTAAGAAGGATAAATATGGGTATTTACATTAATATTTTTGTTCTTCAGAGTTTTTCTATAAATTAGGCTAAATATAGGAATATATTATTGAAATGGCATAGAAAAATTTCAATGAGCCATATAAATGATTCATGAGAGTAGAATGAATCTGACATAACTTTCCTATGTTCGTATATGAATACACCACCAGGGAAACTCCATATCATGTACAACCATAAGAAGAATGGAATCTTAATTAGTAAAAGTTATACTCCATGTATGCATATGTCAAATATAATCTATTGTCATATATATATATATATATATATAACAAATAAATTTCTAAAACAAATATTTACAACCACTCACTTTTAAAAAAGATATATATGATCTTGTAGTAAAGTATATATTTCCAAAGAAAAGATTCTGTACATTTTTATACATGCACATAAACATGTTTAGGTAGGTAGTTATAAAAATAATTGAGTTAGATGTATAAAGGAATAAAACAGGAGAGACAAAGAAGGAAGACAAAGAGAAAGAGGAGGAAAGGAAGTGGGAAGATTGGCCAAGAAAAAGTCAGCTAATCATGGTTTAACTATTAGTCCATTTAATCTTTGTTTAGGCTTGCACAGAATCTTGTCACTGTTCTCATCTGACAGTTTTGCCACTTTTGAACTGTTCTCAAGGCATATCTTTCTCAATTAAATCCTGTATGACAATGATTTTTATTTTAGATGATAAATGTATTAGGAACTGGCTTAGTGTTTCTCTTACATACCGACTGCACTGAAACAAGGAGACCCACAGTGGTGTAGGACTTTTTGGAACATCAATCATACACGATGCTGTAAAGAAAGTCTTGACTGGTTGTAGTCAATGTCACCAATGTCGTCACTCTAACCTGTGCTCATCTGAATGCAGGCATTTTTTCCTGCAATGGAGATTTCATTTCACGTCACCCTCAACCCAGTCACACCTCAGTCATATTGTTTGCACATTCACTGTTATAATAAGAATTCTAGTAAAGCATCTCAGGACATATTGTCCTGATTAGATTTTTCCCTCTCAGAAAGGAAACATGAGTATTTGTAAGAATCTCTTATTTAGAGTTAACTTTACAATTAACTATAAGCTCATAACTTCTTTCTAAAAAGTAAGCACTTTTAAATACTGATATGACTTTTCAACATATTTTAGCCTTTTTCATACTCAATTAGCAGATGAAAAAACAAAGGATAGAAATATTGTGTGATATTCCCATTATTCTTCTAAAACTTGTGAACAGAATTCAGTTACACATTTCATTATTAGATTTAGAAAGTCTCTTTTCCAACCTCAGTTGTCAGATTAAAGTGAGACAAGGCAAATTTTTGAGCAAATTTAACAACTGAAATAATTTGCTTTGAATTATCAAAATAATTTTCTTAAAATCAAATTTTGCCCTGTAACTCAATCATTAGATTATTGCTTTGATACTTTCTGTTGGGCTTCAGAAATCTAGCCCAGTCAATGTCTTCTAATCAAAAGAATCTTTTTACATATTTCAAAATTACACAAAATGAAAGAGGTTAATTTCTTATGAAATAATTTGTAAAAGTAAACTTATTTAGAATAATTAACTTGAGGTTTTATAGAGTTCTAGTCTAAATTTTATTTTTCGATTTAAATTAGAAAGATCTACAGAAGCATGTTTTTTCAGATAGGGTAGGAGAGTGAGAAAATACCTGAGAACTATATCATGGGAAAAAAAATACAACCAAAATTCATAATAGGCATTTAATAATATATTTACTATTTACTATATATTTAATAATATATTTACTAAACGTACTTACTTTTAAAATTTCCATATCAAAATTATACCAGACTGATCACCCAGATACAATGGGTATTTTGTTAATCTTTTTGATCTCCCTGTCCTTCAACTCAAATGTGAGTGCAGGGCAACTGAGCTGGCAAGAACTCTCAGAGAAATTTCAAAAACCACCTGTGAAGAAATGGAAATTCCCTTTTCTTTCTCTGTCTCCTGCCAGTAAAACTGAAGCCCCCACAATCTTGTAGTCAGAGAATGTGAAGATAATGCCAGGTATTCACCAGGTAATGATCACCAGAATTCAACTATGCCACTGTCCTCTGCATTGTAAAAAAGCATGGGGCAGTTTAGAATTTGAAATCCTTGGCCTCCTTGTAAATACCTGAAATCCTTTTAACTAATGTTTTAATTTTCTATTAAAGTTATAAAAATTAAATTACATGGATGGAAAATTGTAGTAATGTGTATTAAATGCAATAATGATAGAAATATTCTTGAGGTGAAGTTGAAAAAACTTTAGGACTTATTCCAAGCTGTTATAATTTTGACTAGTAGGGTAACCTTTCTGAGTTTCAGTTTTATACTTTTTTTAAAAAAATAGACTATTGGATAAGATTATGTTGAAGATCCCTATAAGTTCTAAAAGCCCATAATTTAAATGAACTCCACATCTAAATCTAATAAAGACAAATAAATAACTTTTTTTTTCTAACAAAGAAGAATAGCTGCAATTATTCCCAGAGTAACATTTTTAGGAAGTGAATTCAAGCTAGATGTGGTTGAATTACTAAATGGCTGAATTTGCAAATGTGGGCGATAATTAAATCGTTACGCTCAACCCTTATTAAATATTAATGAATTCTCCATGACTTTGAATCAGAAGGGTTTTCTACATGAGGGGTTCTGACCCAGCTGTCTGAATGATGAATCATATCCCCCTCTGAGGTGGTCTTCTCAAGCTCCAAGGTACTCATAGGCCCTACCAGGAAATTTAACTGTGGTTAACGGTGTTATACTTGGCTTTTAATAAAAAATGGAGGGGGGAATTTTAATATTGATATCACCATGTTTTTGCCTGCAAGAGCAAAAAAATTTCTCCAAGGAAGAGTTCGACATTAAAAAAATAATAATAATAATGCCCTCAGCCAAGGCTCCAGTCATCTGAATGCACTCACCCTTTGTGTGGCTTTCAATCTGGCTGCAGACATGCCAGGACCAAAGATCAGAGCTGCATCTGGGTAGCAGGAGCTGGTCAGCATAGGCCCTCCACCCGCTTTTGTTGTTTGTTTTTGTAACACATGTTAGGCACCAAAGAGACAAACAAGGATAAAATGGCTCTCTCCTTTTCCATCTGGTTGTCTGCCAGAGATACACGGTCCAACCAAAACATCAGATTTCAATGTTCCAACTGCTGAGGAACCCCCACCTTCTTGTTCTCTGTCCACTACCATTCTTCTTTACAAATATTTTTCCACCAATGAGCATAATGTAATACAATTTCTATATAACCTTTTCCCAACTCCCAGTCAATAAAATAGTATTTGTGAGAAACTTTTTGCCTTATTTCATAGGAATATAGTCTTAAATGAGATATATATTCACAATATTTTGATCTATTGAAAATTTAAAAATACAGATGGTCTTTGGTATACAAAAATTCTATGAATTATTTAAAAAGTCTGTTGTTTGAGCTCAGAATACATTTCTCATAGAAATAACTTTAAAATGGTGAATGAGACTCCAGGTAAGAAAAAGGGAGCAGTGAGGAGAAAAGAGAGAACTCAACTATCATCTAGTACATAATATTTTTTTTTTAACCCCTGAAGGCAGACAGTTCTGTCCAGTACATAATAGAAACTGAGAAACCCTTAAAAGCTGGGCGGCAGAGCAAAAGGCAAAGACTGTCTCTTTCATATCTGGGAACAGTGGGACAATAGGGACATGTTGGTGGCACCTGTGCATTTGAAGGTTCTGAAGGATGCCTGCTACTCTATGGCAGCATTGTCATGGCTTCCACTTTGAGAAGGTATAGGAGGCCACAAACTAAGGACAGTGTGGCCACCCTAGCTGCTGACATTTACAGAGCAATTGTAAATTGGGTATTCTAAAGTAAGAGCTTGCCAAAAAATAATTAAACCCAGGTAGATAAAGAGTTTCGATTTGGAGGAATGGTTTGGAACTTGGAGATATATTGGATAAACTTTCAATTGGCTTTGTGCATGTTACACTATATTAAAATAGTATAATTTCTTTTATTTAAATTTTTATCTTAAATATTTCCAAACACTCATAAAAATAGAAAACCAGAATGAATTTATGTCTCTTTTGCTCTTGTTCACAAATCAAGATTTTGCTTCATTTGCATAAATTATCCTTTTCTCTTTTACATTTTTGTTGTCAAAATATTTTGAAGAAAATTTGGATCTTGTGTTATGTATTCCTCAGTTACACAACTCTTAAAACCAATTGCATTTTCATGCATAAAATCCTGTTTTAACTCCTAATAAAAACGTTTTATCATTTAATATTCTGATAATAATAAAATTTTCCCATTGCTTAAAATATCTTTTATGTGTGATTTGTTCAAATGGGTATTCAAACAAGGTTCATATATTATGTTTGGTTCTCTTAAACATGAGCATCTCCCTATTTTCCCCCTGCTCTCCTGACTTGTGACCAAATTCACCAAATTCATGTTTACCAGTGGCTATTTCATCCTGTTAAACACCACCTAATTTATTCCTGTTTTCCTCAAAAGTACTTAAATGGAAAGGTGTTTTATTTTTTGAAATACCATAACAAGAAATTGATTTTTCATTACTCAATATTTGTATAACACATCAAGTGTCTTACATAAAGCTTACTGTACATTTTTAATGGCACCTACTTGTTTCCTAATATCCTCAGGATTTTTGGACTGAGGAACAGGGGATTCCTCCTGAGAAATGTTGAGAGACCTTTAAAGAGTTAGGGACCAGATCTTGTTGTAAGTAACTTGACTTTCAACCAAACTTTGGATTACACCTGTAAGATGGAATTGTGGAAGGTTCATCTACAGGTAAAACTCCATTCAGAATTCCAGTTGAATAAGCATGATCACCCTATCACCCTAGTACAATCAGTAATTACCAGAATAGAAAACTGTAGTTAGATGACTCATTACAGGGTAGAACCAACCCAATGATGTTCTGCTAACATAAATAAAGCCATAGATGAAAAGTGAAAAACAAAGTAGCATGAAACTTAAAGGAAGTGTTCCTTACCAATAGTGATAACATAAATATAGTAACCTTTGTAATCCCAGAAACATATAATTATCTACTTAATGTCATTTCCATGGTAAAGGTGAGAAAACTAAGGAATAAAATCTAAGCTATTTATCCAAGATCACAGAGTTATAAGTGGTGGATTTGGGAACTGAACTGAGGCAGTCTTGCTCTTCACCATGTTACCATACTCCCTCTGGGGATGGAGCTGTGCAAACATTAGTCTCCTTATTGAAGTCCAGGTGACAAGGAGACTTCTTCCTATTCTCTAATGTCAACCTCAAAATTTGCTATAATTCATAAACTGTGTGGGTTTTAAATGTATTTATATATTATAAACTCACTTAATAATAGCTATGTGTGTAAATATTTCTTTTGTTTAAACAGATCATCAATAACCTTGGTCCTTTGGAACTGATTCTTAATACTCCTAGCCATCATAGGGTTCATCATGGTAAGGAAGTTCTATTTCTTCTTTATTTCTTTAAAAATTCTATAATTGTTATTTTGCCTTGCTTCAATTCATGTAAATCTCCCATAGAGTCAGCACACATTGTCTACATAGCTATATGTCTTCTGTTATACCTAGATCAGTCTCAGGTTTGAATCATGGTCTGTGGTGTGGTAGCACTTTCTCCATCTGGCTCTTGAATTCCCCTTTTTATTATATCTCAGTCTCCTTGTAGAGGGAAAATGTGTTAATCAGCTGAGGAGATAGCATTGTATGTATTGAAGCAGTCTCTTGAAGGCTCAGTTCTGAAGGTCTTTCCTGTCTATAACCAGAGAGTACTTGGTCTTGAAAACTGTTGGGAGTTGTACAGAGTCTAAAAAGCCACACTCCTCTCTCCTGCTGAAGTCCTATAAACAAACTCAATATAAGCTTCATTTACCAGAGGAGCAAATCCCATGTGGCTAGTGCCTAATGTTTAGAAACAACAACTTAAATGATAATAGAAATGCTTACATTTGTGCATCAGGAGAACTATAAAGAATGTGCATATCAGCATTATTTATGATGCAAAAAAATAATAATTAAAATGTTTATCAGCAGTACAAAATGTAAATATATTATAGAAAATTCATTTTTATCAATAAAAATGTTCAAATAATTGCTATATTCAATTGTATTATTAAATCTTACAAACATAATGTTGAGAGAAGAAAGCTAATAATAAAGGGATAAATACTAAGCTCCAGGTTTCATAGGAGCACTGTAGTCTTGCCTTCTCAAGGGAGGTACATCCTTCTTCTAGAACAGGGGACAGAGCAGCACAAGCTCCCACAGGCAGAGGAGAAAATGGGTCACACTCTTCCAAATCCAAGTGTCACTCTCCCATTCCCAAGGAAGAGTTAGAGGGGGAGAAGTCAAGAGCATTACATTCTTGCAGTTTCCTATGTATAGAAGGAAAAATAAGCAATGGAAAAGAACAAGTGTACACTTAAAAACAAATAGCTGCTAGTTCCCTTTGTTTGACTTCACTTTCTTACTTCTAGTGCTCTCTATCAGGGTTTCTCAACCTCACTATTGTGGACCAATACTTAGTTGTAGGGATATTCTGGGCACTGGAAACACTGGTTTCTATGCACTAGGTGTCATTGCTGCTCCTTCTGATCTGTATCTGCCAAGAATGTGTCCATACATTGTCAAATGTCCTTTGAGTGGCAAAACATTTCCTCACCCAAAAGAGAGCCATTGTTTAGACCATGTGATGGGTTGAGCATCTTTACTGCCAATCTCATTCTATTTTTTCTGTGAGGAAGATTTTTGCTTTATCTATGCTTCAAATGTATATTTTCATGTAAGAAAAGCTTATCAAGGAATGAGAACATGTGAATATAGTTAAGTTTATTGGAGTAGTGGTTTGGTGGATTTCTATTCTTTTTTAGGTTTGTAATCACATTGATATGATCATGTCAATTAAAAATATATTAAACAAATTGTAATTTGAGTACTTTGGATCAGGAAAAGCATCATATGTTTAATTAAAAAGGCCAAAGGCAATTTAAATTTTACTTATGTCTTTTATTAATTAAATTATTAAAGTTATTTAAAATTAACCAAGATTTATCCTAATTTTCTTCTTAAAAGAGATGTAAAGTATAAATAATATGTCACATGAAAAATTAAAAATAAAAAATAAAAGAACATACATATATTATTTCCTATTTCGCATTCAGTTTTCTCTGTACCATTTACTTTTTAATTATACCTCAGTAGTCTTTAAAAAATAACCATTTAGATTTATCTTACATTTTGTTAAACTGAAATTTGTGGAAAAGTGCATATAATTTCAAGAAAAACTTGTTCTTTTTAGTAAAATTAACTGAAAATAAATAAAATGAAACTCCATTGCTGGAAAAATTTGTTGTTGTCAAGCCCAAGATATTCTCAATAATATTATTCTGTTGCTTAAATCTTAGTTTAATAGTACAAAATATCAGCATCACTAAAATCTTGTTCTAAAAACAAGAAAAAGATATTTCAAATTGCCAAAGCTCCTTTTTATTGAAAAATTATTGTTTATTATTTTCTTTCATAGGCAAAAATCGTTACTGCATAGACAAAAATTATGGTGGCACTCTTATTATTTGGGATAGGATTTTTGGTAAGTAAAACATACAAAAATCAAACAATTAAATTTTCTTCTTTATTCACAGAATGTCAAAGATAATATCCTTTTAATGTTTGCCTTCCAGGGACTTTTGAAGCAGAGAAAGAAAGAGTTGTATATGGTCTTACACATCCAATTAATACCTTTGACCCACTCAGGGTGCAGGTAATACGATTGGTCATACTCATTCTGAATTTTTATTATTTCATAAATATATAGTTAAGAGAAAAATAAGTTATTGAAAGATGGAAGTATATTATACTACTGCAAAAAATGCTTAACTGTGAAAGAATTTGGGAGTGACTTTGGTATTCAAGCAAAAAGTTGAATAAAATTGGGCAAAAACATTTAAAAACAACTCATTATAAGAATTTTTGAATATGTCTATTTTCTATTATAAAAATTATTTCTCTTTAGGAAACATGCTCTTTCTCAGAATAGACTTGAAATTTATTCATGTATTCAGAAGCAGTAGTAACGTGTAGAATTAAAGCTGATCTTGCAGTAAGAACAATTTTTGCTTCCAGGATGCATGTCTCTAGTTAGAAATGTAACGTGAGGCCTTTGCCCTGCTCTTCTTAGACCTAAGTGTCAAGAACTATTACAGAATGGTTAGGTCTGACATTACCTCACCTGATAAGACTTGTTGGACTGGTCCAGTTTTCTGTTAGACATATGGTATTGGTTGTTCACTAGCTTCAATGGTTGGCACTGGAGAAATGAAGAATGTCTGTGAGGCTCTGATATGTCAGCATCAGACCACCACAGAGACTCCTGGGGTTAGGGACTCACAAATAAGAAAAAGATAAGAATGCTCAAAGAACTGAACAGGTTAGTCAACGACAGTTCTATACAAGGTACTGGTTACAGCATTCAGTAACTGACAAAACTCTAGGTTCATGTTGGGTCTGTTTTTCAAACCTACTGCAAATTTTCACAGAAAGTTGAAATAAAAAAGTCAACATTACTGAATTTCTACTATGTGAAGCATGCAGCAAATAGCACAGCACAAATATTTAATGTCAGCATCACTAAACTCTTATGAGACAGAAGCTCTTTTTATTCCCATTTTCTGGTGGAAGAAACTGAGTTCTTCAGGATTTAATTAGTTCAACCAAGTCCACACAGCTTGTCAATTGCAAACTTAACCAAGGTGGTTGTAGACCAATGCCAAGACTCCATTTAACATTTACCCTATACTGCCTCTTTACATAAAAGATTGTCTCCAGTTGCCTTCACTTTTAAGTGAAAGGCATTTTTATCACTCATACACCAAAAAAGAAAAGCTAATTATCTCTCTTCTAAACTACATTGAACTTCTTTCTCTCTCTCTCGGTTAGACTTTACTAAGAACATGATATGACTCTCAGGAGAACAGCAAATATTTTAAGAAACTTTTTAATGATAAAATTTATATCATTTAAAGCAAGTTAAAATAATACATTGAAAGCTATTGCTCCTTCACTTCACAAAGGGTTTGTTTCCTTACTGTGGAGATTAAAAATAAAACAAACAAAAAAAGTAGACAATTGATCTCTGTATTCTATGAAAGAGCTTTCCAAATCTAGCGTGCATGTGAATCACAGCAGAATCTTACTAAAATGTAGACCCCATCCAGCAGGTCTGAGTTCTACAATTCTGTTTCTACCAAATTCCTAGATGGTGCCAATGCTGATGTTTGATGAATGAATCTCTAAGTAGCAAGCCTTGGAAATGTACACTCTTGCTGAGGAAAAGTATTCATATTTGAGACAGAATAAGAGAGTTGCTATTTGTATACAGTGAGAGCTGCACTAAGAACTGGATGCTTAAGTCTTGATGAGACACAATATGAGACAGACACAGGCATCTATAAGCCACTGGTGAATCTGTGAGAGGAACATTTACCAGATCTCTACCCTTATATAAACCCTTTCTTTAGTTAGAAATCACCAAGGTTTAGTATCCCACATGCTCTCATATATTGTCAGAAAGGTCAAATCTACAAGTTATAATAATTAAGAGTTCTTAAATGTATAAAAATGTAGTTACTTTTAGTTTTATTCAGTTATTTACAGCTAAATTTTTCACTTATCACCAAGGGGCATCAGAAACAACTTGGAATGGACTTGTGTTAGATAGAGGGTTATGATGATGATGATGATGATGATGTAGTACAAATCATTTATTTTGGTCTTCTTTGGCATCCAAAAGTTTCAAGGCATTGGGTTATGCCAAATAAATGAGAAAATACTCTATTTTAAAACATCGCCATGTATTTTTCATGGCTTCCACCCAGAATGATACAACAAAATTGTGTTCAGTTTTCAAAAATCACAAAAAAGTAATTATTTTAAAGTATGTTTTAACTCCTAAACACATTACTTTTCCTTTATTATCATGAATACAAAGTCCCAGGTTAAGTTTCCATCTAATGTTTGCTTTGTCCTCAAAATTTAATCTATTAAATCCCATGTAGTTCCTTAATTGCTTCATATTCCTTATTGTAATATTTCAAGCAATTTTGAAATAAAGTTTTATAAACACACACTTTAAATTCTTTCAGAGAAAGTGCAAGTATCAGTAAGACCACAAATTCTGAGAGCCAAAACTTGTTTTTCCATTTATACATTTCTATAGTTACTGTGGAACTTATCTCTATAGTCTGTAGCTGATGTCCACACTGTAGGACTATTTTTATTTCTATGACATATTATGAACATTTTATTTCTATGGCACATATGGGATATATAGCAAAATTCCTAAGAGCTAACACTTATTGAGCACCCTTGTGTAGGCATATATTTAACTTCTATACATGTCAAATGTGAGTTATTTAAAGAATGTGGATTCCTGCTATGAGACTCAAAGAGAACTTTTTTTTCTCAGTAAAAACTTCTTTTCTAGTAACAGAATATGAGCTATTTAATACTCAGAAGTCTATAATCTGAAATGGCTTTGAAATTTCAGAGATTTTATTTTAAATATTTGAACATTTATGCAATCTTTTCATGTTTTCAAGTTTAACCCAAATATCCACTTAGCTAGACTTCAGAAAAGGTGTCATTAGGCAAAGATGTTGAGTATACAGGCTGCTAGTAAATTCCTCTTGAGGCATAACTTCATAACTTGCCTTTTTTACTTTGCCCATTTTCTAACCATTTGTTCTATTTTTTAATTTCAAAATTGAAATTGAATTAAACTTCAGAAATATTGACAAGAACATAAGTAACACAGAATTCATAGGACAAATTACAATAAGGAATGTAATTGCATATTAAACTGTGTTAATCAAATCACACATGAAATCTGTACTGAAGAAAAATATATAAATTATATTGAACAATAGCATAGTACATATTTATATTTAATCCTTTTTATTATGTTTTCCTTATTTTAAATAGGTATATTTTATTTTTTTCTAGTTCCACCATTTATTTTACATTTGGACTACATTTTGGGCTACACCTGGATTCTTCCATAAGTTTTCTGTGATATTTAAAGGACCTGGTTGGGGTCCAGGTAAACCAAGACTTGGGCTGAGTGAAGAGATCCCAGAGGTAAATAGAGTTCATAGACTTGGAGATGGTGGAGATTAGTGTCATCTTGTTCGGTTTAGAGCAAGTCTGCATATATGCTATGGTCATGCAAACTCTTAAAATATGTTCCCTTAGTCAGATGCAGCGCGGTGGAGCATAACTTAAAAAGTGGACACCAGCAAAGGGATAATAGAGGGATTTCTTCAACCAGTTGGACATAAGCTCTTTCCAAAGAGTACAGTTTGGTGAGCAGAGCAACAGAAGCTAGTTATCAGATCCAATCAAGCCTGAAGCCAATGACCTATGTGCAGAGCAAAACTTCACAAATTCATGCAGCTCACATGGAGAGTCCTGGATCACTACAGATGGAGGGAGCCTTAGGAATCATTTGGTCTATCCTTGGTTTTGCTCATGAAAATTCAAGGACCCCCAAGTAGGTCTAAAGGCACATGACAATGTCATTGTTGGGTTAGACCATGACTATATTCCTTTGATAGTAAAATAGAAGCATTGAATACAGCAATCACATTTAAAACCAAGAATGAAGTTGTACAGATTTAAACATCCTGAAAACCAAATAAAATTTCAATTTTTATCTGAAATCCCCTTCTAGAAAAGAAAAAGAATTTATTTTCAACCATTTAGGATACATATTATAATTTTTGAATAAATATTATAAATAGAAATACAGGAAAAATAGGGAAAGCAAACTATTGTTGATCTCAGAGATGATACTAAGTATGAAAGTTAACCTATGATATTTCAAGGAAATAAACTCATGTTTCATTTGAAGAGCATTATTTTACAAATATTCCATATAGTTTTGTTTATAGTCACAATTAGTTACATAGCAGGAATCTTGATATAAGTGAAAAAAATCTAGTAAGGAAAGATCTAAAAACCTAGTAAGAAAAGATCCATTTATAATTTTTCTTTCTAGTATATAATTCAAAGTTAATATTTTAAGGTTATGTAGGTGCTGAAGTCTGCATTATAATAATAGAAGTGTGGCATTTCTGGGAAAATCAGTAGTAGAGAAAGTTTCTTCCAATAAAATTATGTTTCTCTTTGAGGAATGATTCCCTACACTACTGAGAATCAACTTCCTTTTTTCCTTTTATGTTTTTCTTTGATAAATATATTCATGGGCATATATTCCCATTTGCAGAAAATCCGACCTATTCTTTTGGGCAATCTTTGTCATTAGCATAGATTGTTGAATCAATTCTTACTTTAGTCTTTAAGGCAGACTAAATTTCAAAACATGAGACCTGTTAGTCTAGCAACTTACAGACATTTTGCTATCCAGACAGATGAATATTCGAGTCTTTTGGAAAAATTTAAAAAGGGGCAAATACTTCCACTTCTTTCTGCATCTCTTTTTAAAAATGTATTGGTTATTTTTACTTATATATGACAGCAGAGTCAATTTTGATATAATTATGTAAGCATGGAATTATATCTTATTTTAGTTAGAACTTTCCACGCATCTCTTAAGTTAGTGTGAATTTCAGTAAGAGGAATAAGTCCTGGAACAAAATAAAATAAAATAAAATATTTTTTCTTTTCTATCTAGGTTACAGGAAAAGAAGTTCTCTTCTCATCATCTGCCTCTCAGTTATTAAAGATATACACAGTTGTACAGTTTGCTGTGATGCTAGCATTTTATGAAGAGACCTTTGCAAATACTGCTGTGAGTAATATCCATTTAAAATTGGGTGTGAATAAGTTTTCTGTCATTCTGTTAGAAAATGAAAATAAGTTATCCATTATGACTTAGCTCTATTCTTCTGATAACTGTCTGCTATAATTTTGGAAACATCTCACATTTAAACAGGTAAATTAATCCTTCTGAGTAGTAAATATGAATGACTTAATTGTATCCAAACTATTGCAAAACATATTAGTCGAATCTTATACTATCAATCTGATAAATAAGAAAATTTTGCCACATGTAAATTTCACAATTGCATTAAATATACTTTCAAAGTTATACTTCTCAGCCAGATAATACCATGAATGGCCTCTAACCTAAATTCCAATAGAGTTCAATTCTGTGAACCCTTCTGAGCTCCACCTTCACTGTTCACAGTACTATTGGCATTCTGGTCTTCTGAACTCCCACCAGAATTGGCCATTAAGCTCCACTTAAAACAATCTAAAGCATTTCTATTATTCTAAGGCTTCTGAACCACAAGGTCAGTTTGTCATGCAACAACCCCACTTCTCAGTACCAATTTCTATTTTAGTGAGCTGTTTTGCTGCTGTGTCTAAAAGATCTGACCAGAACAATTTTAGCAGAGAAAATGTTTATTTGGGGGTCATGGTTTCAGAGGTCTCAGTTCATAAACATGAATTCATTGTCTGTAAGTTGGATTCATTCTTTGGGGCTTAATGTGAGGCTGACCATCATGGCAGAAGAGTGTAGTGGAAAGAAGCTCACATGATGATCAGAAAGCAGAGAGAGAGAGAGAGACTCCAGTCATCAGATACAAACTGTATACAACAATTTTTTCCCTCTGAATCTTCTTGGATTGTTTCAAATGTAAGCTTTGGGGAGACACCCCAAATCCAAGCCATAACAGTTGCTACATAGATATTTCTGGGTTTTTGTTTGTTTGGGGGCCTGTATGTCTGGTTATGTGTGTGTTGTTTTAAAAATTTTATTTATATTTTTGCATTCAACTTTAGTAACCAAATATTTCTCCATTTAGTGACCTCAGTTTTGGACAATAAATATTTTTGCATGTATTCTCTTTCTATATGTAATTAAGGAACTATAAAGAAAAAGTTACAGGGTAACATCTAATAGATTTTTTCCTGATTGTAGCAGAAAACAATGATTTGGATTCTAATTTCCATTTTCTTAAGTGCCATTACAAACTAGAATGCAATGTGACAAGAAATATCTTGAAAATATTATTGCTGAATATATACATGCTTGTTGTTTCCTCTTATATGTGTTTTAACTAATGATAAAACCAGTTACACATTGTGCCTTGCTGGTTTGTCTTTAACTCCCCAAAAAGACAAAATTTGCATGCAAGAATTCCTTTCAGGGGCAAAGCTGTCATAATGGCAGCATGAACCACCTCATTTTTAGGAGTAACATGCAGATATCAAACTACTAAAATGATTAAAGTTTATAGAGCTGTTCCTGGGTATCTACAAAGTAGTGATTCCAGAATCATCCCCTCACTCTGTGGATACCAATATCTGTGGATGCTCAATTCACTTATATAAAATGGCTTGGTACACCCACACTGGAACTCAGGCCAGGGCCAGGGCCCAGGAGTGCCCCTGCCAACCTGTGTGGGAGCCCAGGCTCAAGGTAGACCAAGGTCCACCGCCCCTCATTCCTGGGAGCCCAGGCCTAACCCACTTCCATCTTGGGACACTGTAGCCATTGCCATGGTATTCTCCACTCAGTAACCTCCACATGGGAGGATAGACAGGGCGTAGAAGCAGCTGCATCTCAGAACAGGCATCCCAAAACCAGTTTAAGGCTCACCCTTTCATTTCAATCTCTGATAGCAATTGCATTCATTTTGAGACACTTCCACTGATATCTCCAGTTACTTTTGCTGCCACCACCTATACTTGAAATAGCATCTATCCTGAGACACCAGCAGGGTCTGGAAGCCCAACCCTTAAGGTGAGGTACAGATAATTTTGCATGGATACTAGAATATTATAGGGAAAACACTATAATACCTCAGATCCACACTGCAAGAAAGGAAGACACATAGACAACATAAAAAAATAAGGGAGGAAAGTGCCCCAAACAAACCAGGATACTATAATAACAGAACCCATTGACCATACAGTTGATGAAATGTCAGAGAAGGAGTTCAGAATGTACATAATTAAAATGGATGTGTGAATTAAAGAATGACGTAAATGAGCAGATACAGGCAAAAAATTGATCACTCCAAAAAAGAGACAAGAGAACAAATACAGGCAACATTGATCACACCAACAAACAGATAAGGGAGCAAATAGGTAGCAAAAGATTACTTCAAGAAAGAAGAATTCTTTAAAAAAAGTCAGAAATCCTTCAAATGAAGAAAACAATAAACCAAATTTAAAAACTCAATAGAAAGCATCACTAGATCACTTCGAAGATAGAGTGCCAGATAATGAAGACAGAGTATACAATCTGGAAAATAAAGTTGACCACACAGTGAAGATGATAAGAAACCATGAACAGAACATCCAAGAATTATGGGACAGCATCAAAAGACCAAATCTAAGAGTTATTGGGATGGAGGAAGGCACAGAGATTCAAACCAATGGAATGCAGCACAATCTCTTCAATGAGATAATAACATGAAATTTCCCAAACATGAAGAATAAATTGGAAAATCAAATATAAGAGACTTAAAGGACACCAAATGTACAAAATCACAACATATCTACACCAAGGCACATTATAATGAAAATGCCTAGCATACAGAATAAGGATAGAATCTTAAAGGTCACAAGAGAGAGAAATCAGATATATAGGGGGAGACCAATTCATATCTCAGGAGATTTTTCAACCCAGACCTTCAAAGCCAGGAGATCCTGGAACAACATATAACAATCTCTGAAAGAAAATGGATGCCAACCAAGAATTTTATATCCAGCAAAATTAAGCTTCAGATTTGAGGATGAAATAAAAACCTTCATGATATAAAAAAGTTAAAAGAATTTATGGTGAGAAAGCCTGCACTAGAGAGCATCTTCAGGAAAATATTTCAGGAGGAGGAAATGAAAAACAATAATGAAAATCAACAAAGGGAGGAACTCGCTAATCAAAGGAGAAACCAAATTAAGTTAAAAAAACAAAAATAAATCAAAATTTTGAGGAATACAAATCATATTTCAATAATAACCTTTAATATGAATGGTCTAAACTCATCCAATTAAAAGCCATAGACTGACAGATTAGATTAAGAAAAAAGATCCAAGAATATGCTGCTTTCAAGAGACTCATCTCACAGGAAAAGACATCCACAGTCTGAAAGTGAAAGGATGGGAAAAAGTGTATCACTCACATGGACCTCATAAACAAACAGGGGTTTCAAACCATCCTCAGATAAAGTTGACTTCAAACCAAAACTGGTGAAAAGGAATAAAGAAGGACATTTCATACTGCTTAAAGGATTCATACATCAATAAGACAGAACACCCATAAATATCTATCCCTGAACAATGGGGCATCTATGTATGTCAAACAAACCCTTCTCAAATACAAGAACCAAATAGGTCACAGCACAATAATACTGGGTGACTTTAATACTCCTCTCTCACTATTTGATAGATCTTCCAAAATAAAACCAAACAAAGAAACTATAGAACTCAATAACACAGTCAATAATTTGGATTTAACAGACATATATAGAATATACCATCCATCAATGAGCAAATAGACTTTCTTCTCAGTAGCATATGGATCCTTCTCAAAATAAACCATGTGATGCCACAAAACAAGTCTTAGCAAATACAAAAAAAAAAAACATAGAGATACTACCCTGCATTCTATCTGACCATAATGGAATGAAATTAGAAATCAATGATAAAATTAAAAAGAGAAGCTACTCCAACACCTGGAGATTAAACAATACATTATTGAATGACAAATGGATAATAGAAGATGTCAGGGAGGAGATAAAACATTCTTAGAGGTAAATGAGAACTCTGATACAACTTACCAAAATCTCTGGAAAACTATGAAGACAGTACTAAGAGGAAAGTTCATTGCATGGAGTTCATTCACTAAAAAAAAGAAAAAGTCAACAAATAAATGACCTGACATTATAGCCCAAAGCCCTAGAAAAAAGAAGAATAAACCAACACCAAAAGTAGAAGAAGACAGGAAAGAATTAATATCAGGGCAGAAATCAATGAAATTGAAATTAAAGAAACAATTCAAAAAATTGACAAAACAAAAAGTTGATTCTTTGAAAAAATAAATAAAATTGACAAACTCTTGGCCACTCGAATGAAAAGAAGGAGGGAGAAAACTCAAAAATTACAAAATTTGTGATGAAAAAGGAAATATACTCCAATAATATAGAAATTTGTACTCCAGTAAAATAGAAAACCTCAAAGACACTGACAAATTTCTAGAGGTATATATGATCAACCCAAACTGGGGCAAGAGAACATACATAATTTAAACAGATCAATTTCAAGCAGGGAAATAGAAGATGCTATCAAAAGCCTAACAACCAAGAAAGCCAAGGACCAGAGGATTTCACAGATGAGTTCTATAAGACCCACAAGAAAGATTAATACCAATACTCCTCAAATTATTCCATTATATAGAAAAGGAAGGAACTCTTCCAAACTTATTCTATGAAGCTATTATCATTCTGATACAAAAACCAGACAGAGACACATCAAGGAAAGAAAATTTCAGACCTATATCCCTGGATGAAGATTGATGCAAAATTTCTCAATAAAATTCTGACAAATTGCACACAAAAACATTTAAAAAATAGTGCGCCATGATCAAGTGGGGGTTCATTCCAGGGATGCAAGTTTGGTTTAACATATGGAAATCAATAAATATAACTCATCATGTCAATAGACTTAAAGACAAGAATCATATGATTATATCAATTGATGCAGATAAAGTGTTTGACAAAATACAGCACCCCTTCATGTTCAAAACACTAGAAAAACTAGGGATATTAGAAACATATCTCAACAATGTAAAATCTATCTATGCTAACCCCAAGGCCAACATCATTCTAAATAGTAAAAATTGGAAGCATTTCCTCTAAAAACTGGAACAAGGCAGGGATGCCCTCTTTTACCACTTCTATTCAACATAGTCTGTGAAACTCTAGCCAGAGCAATTAGACAGGTGAAAGAAAATAAAGGAATGTGAATAGGAAAAAAGAAGAACTCAAACTATCATTTATTTGCCAACGACATGATTCTATACTTAGGGGATCAAAAAAATTACACCAGAAACTTTCTGAATTCAGGAAAGTAGCAGGATATAATATCAATACCTATAAACCAAAGGCATTTCTATACATCAGTTGACCATATTTTAAATGTGGAATACTACCACATTTAAAATAGCCCTGATGCTGGTCACGCTGGCACATGCCTGTAATCCCAGCAGCTTGGGAGGCTGAGGCAGGAGGATCACAAGTTGAAAGCCAGCCTCAGCAATGGCGAGGTGCTAGGCAACTCAGGGAGACTCTGTCTCTAAATAAAATACAAAATAGAGCTAGGGATGTGGCCCAGTGGTCGAGTATCCCAAGTTCAATCCCCAGTACCAAAAAATTTAAAAAAAATAAAATAGCCTCAAAAAATCAAATACTTGGGAATCAACTTAATAAAACAGATTAAAGACCTCTATAATGAAAACTACAGAACACTAAAGAAAGAAATTGAAGAAGATCTTAGAAGAGGGGAAAGATCACCCATGTTCTTGGACAGGCAAAACTAATATTGTCAAAATGGTCATCCTCCCCAAAGTACTATACAGATTCAATGCAATTCCAATTAGAATCCCAATGTCATTTCTTATAAAAATAGAAAAAGCAATGATGAAATGCATTTGGAAAAATAAGAGACCCAGAATAGCCAAAGCAAGCCTTAGAGAAGAGCGAAGCAGGAGGCATCACAATACCTGACCTTAAACTATACTACAAAGCTATAGTAACAAAAATGGCATGGTGTTGGCACCAAAATAGACATGTAGACCAATGGTCAAGAATAGAAATCACAGAGACAAACCTATAAAAATACAGTTATCTCATAGTAGACAAAGGCACCAAAAACATACATTGGAGAAAAGATAGCCTCTTGAACCAATGGTGCTGGGAGAACTAGAAATCCATTTGCAGCAAAATGAAGATAAACCCCTATCTCTCACCAGAAACAAAACTCAACTTCAAGTAGATCAAGGACCTAGGAATTAGACCAGAGACACTGAGCCAAATAGAGAAAAAAGTAGGCCCATATATTCATCATGTTGGATTAGGCCCTGATTTCCTTAACAAGACTCCTAAAGTGCACGAAATAAAATCAGGAATTTATATATGGGATGGTCTCAAACTAAAAAGCTTCTTCTCAGCAAAAGAAACAATCAATGATGTAAAGAGAGAGCCTATATTTTGGGAGCAAATTTTTGCCACATGCATGTCAGATAGAGCACTAATCTCCAGGATATAAAGAACTCAAAAAATTTAACATCAAAAAAACAAACAACCCAGGGCTGGGGTTGTGGCTCAGTGGTAAAGCACTTGCCTCGCACATGTCAGGTACTAGGTTCGATCCTCCGCACCACATAAAAATAAATAAACAAAATAAAGATAGTGTGTCCATGTATAACTGAAAAAAAAATTAAAAAACAATCAATAAATGGACTAAGGAGCTGAACAGACACTCCTCAGAATAAGATATACAGTCAATCTACAAATATATAAAAAAATGTTTAACATCTCTAGTAATTAGAGAAATGCAAATAAAAACTACTGTAAATTTTTTCTCACCCCAGTCAGAATGACAGTTATCAAGAATACAGACAACAAAAAATGTTGGGGAGGATGTGGGAGAAAAGGCACACTCATGCATTGCTGGTAGGACTTCAAATTAGTGAAACCAATCTGGAAAGCAGTATGGAGATGTCTTAGAAAACTTGGAATGGAACCACCATTTGATGAAATGATGAAATGATGGAAGGACTTAAAATCAGCATACTATAGTAATGCAGCCACATCAATGTTCATAGAGGCTCAATTCACAATAGCTAACCAGTTGAAGCAATCTAGCTGCCCTTCAATAGATGAATGGATAAAGAAACTATGATATATATGTTGATTGACTGTATATCATATATATATATATATATACACACACACACACACACAATGGAATATTACTCAGCATGAAAAGAGAATAAAATCATGGCATTTGCAGGTAAATGGATGTAGTTGGAAAATATCATGCTAAGTGAAATAAGACAATGCCAAAAAAAAAAAAATACAAAGGCCAAATGTTCTCTCTGATAAGTGGATGCTGATCCAAAACAAGGAGACAGGAGGAGGCATGTCTCCATGGATTGGGCAAAGGGGAAGGAGGGTGGGGAGCAGCATGGGGGCAGGGAAGATGGTGGAAATGAGATGGACGTCATTACCCTAGATTCATGTAAAACTGCACATAGGGTGTGACGCTACATCATGTACAGCCAGAGAAATGAAAAGTTGTGCTGAAATTGTGTACAATGAATCAAAAGGCATTTTACTGTCATATAGACCTAATTAAAATAAATAAATAATAAGATAAAATAAAATGGCTTGTTATTTTTTATAACATAGGTACCTCTTCCTATATACTTTGAAAATCTCCAGATTACTTACAACACCCAATGCTTTACTATCGTGTTTAGAGAATGGCAAGAAAAATGTCTGTACATATTCAATACAAACACAATATTTTTGGAGTATTTTCCCTCTGTTTTTGATTGAATTTGTACATGTAGAACCCACAGTTATAAAGGGATCACTGTAGTTGCTTAAACTATGATCTCATAATCATCTCTTCAAATACTACATAATTTATCTATCACTACTTATGCTTATACATGATCTAAACATGTTCACCCAAAGCAGCAGTAAGATTTATGTGCATTAATAGAGTACAGATAGTTGCATGAAGCCAAAAGAAAAGCTGGGTCATGTGCATTAAACTATGAAACTCTTGATATGTGAACTAATGTTGAGTTTACAGTACTGACTTTTTTATTATACTATATAAAATCTCTGAATAAATTATATTAATTCATAGAATCCAAAATGTAAACTTACTTATTTTAAGCTATTCCAGTCTCCAGCTTGGTTTTGAAATACAGGCCCTAATACTGGGTTCACCAAAATATTTGAATGCTTGAGCATGTGTGAACGCTTCCTGTGTAAAAACATAGGTATGTACTGTATATATTAAGAGATGTGACTTACACCATAGTGTTCCCAAGAATTTTTCTATTGTCATAAAAAACTATATGAGAAACTCATGTAGATATATTGACAAGAGAAATATCAAGTGTTGAAACCCTTTTCAAACTGAAATTAGACTTGGAGACAGCTTTGCTATTGACACAAATTAAATTTGAAAGGTGCATTTGCTTATTTCTCACATGTGTTTTTCTTTGCTTAAAACATGCTGTGTGACTAGGAAAAAAGGTTGCTTATTTGAAAAATTCTATAGTGCCTTTCTAGTCTCAGGGATGTCTAAAAGCATATGAAAACTTTGAAATCCAACAGCAATATTTTTTTCTAGACTCACTGTGGCCAATAATCACATAGAGAAGTTGTGGCTGACTTGTAATTGAGGATCCTGCTGTGGTCCCACGGCCTTTTCTGTTTATGCATATACTAGAGTAGATAAATACTTACTTGTTTTATGGGTGCAAGTTCTATATAAATAACTTTTGGAGTTAAAAAAAAAAAGCGATTTGATGGCCACCACAAAGGTGTAAGAGGCACATTCTTTTCTTGCTGTAACTAGTGCAGCAAATATTTAAATATATAGTGTTTAGTTTAGTGATATGACCCACAGTCTTTTATGTTGATTTTGGTTTAGTAATGCTTGGGAAATCAATTCCTCAGCTGCTAGGTCTACTTCATGGGGTGATATCATGAATGCATGCTTGAAATAAAAATATTGGCTTCCCTAGCATGTTCTACAAACCAAAACAGAAAAGGCAATGCTACCTTTTACTAGACACAAACAGTTTGAATATTTAATAAGGTCTTATAATGGAGTGTGTAATAAAGTTAGTGCAAATATGTTTTAACACAAATTACTTTGATGCTGTTTTTCAAGTTAATAAGTCATCTGAGAGTTTCCAATATAAATTTGGGAGCAGATTTTTATGGTTTTGAGTTGCCCTGGATGTAGAGCTCTGTAAAACATTATGGGCACTTCAATTTTGTAACTAATGTTTTTATATTAACATTTTTTAATAGACTCCTGAAAAAAATATCAATATACTCAGTTCTATTCTCAGAACAGGGAATGTTCCTTGTGTAAATTAGTTGTAGCTTAGGACTCACATGAAAACTCTCAAGTCAACATCATTGTATACTGTTATTCTCCAGTGCAGGCCTTTGAGATTTCATTTAATTTCCTAAACTTTTTAGGTAGCCAGTGATGTGAAAAAAGTAAATGTGAGCCAAAATGAGCATCAATTATAACTTAAAGCCATGAAATGAACATAATAAATATGGGATTACAAAAGGATATTAGCTAGCCAGGTGCAGTGCTGCGTGCCTATAATTCCAGCTGCTTGGGAAACTGAGGCAAGAGGAACGCAAGTACAATGTCAGGCTGGGAAATTTAGCAAGCTCCTGTCTCAAAATAACAAATAAAATTACAAAAACAGTATGGATATAGCTCCATGATAGAGCACTTGCCTAGCATGCACAAGGCCCTGGGTTCAATCCCCATATTGAAACAACAGCCAATATTTCAGAAATGTAGAGAGGTGATGATTTGTATATATATACAGGTAGGATTAAATATATATATATATATATATATATATATATATATATATATATATATATATATATCCACTATATTGAAATAAAACAATGAAGTGAAAAATTGTACATTTTAAAATATGTGCATCTAATAATGAAATACTAACTTTTGGAGTATCCATTAGCATTGTCCCCAAAATTGTTCAGTATCAGCTCCTTTTAAAGTTATTATATATATACTTCATTTAGAGACAGGGTCTCACTAAATTGCTAAGGCTGACTTTGAACTCACAATCCTCCTGCCTCAGCCTCCCAAGCCACTGGGATTACAGGTGTACATCACAGCACGTGGAAGCAATCATATTTTCTTATTAAAAGTGATCTATATAAAAAGGAAGTTTGTCTCTGTGAATAAAACTGTCTTTTAACTTCTTTTTATTTTTTATTTGTGGTGGGGAGACCTAAGAATTACAAAACATATCCTCACTTGTTTCTCAGTGAAAAAAACAAGTATCCTATAGGTAATATAAAGAAAGTTTATGTACTGATTTCAGTGAGATCTTAAGGCAAATATACTCTTCAAGCTTCTGTTTATTTGAAGGATTCACTGACCCCAAATAGGCTTACTTAGAATTCAGGAAGATGATATGTCAATATGGTAATTCTCCAGTAACAGTTGTAGGATATTTCATTGCTGATGGTGCTCAGTCTTGGACTGATTATTACCCAATACTAAAGTATGACCGTTGCATGTTTTCTAGTCAGTGTCTGTGGATCATGAGGTTTTTCTACTTTGCTGAAGGCAATATGTATAACATAGAGCTGAGTATTGTAAGATATAAAATTTCCAGAGTTTAGATGTTTTCTTGACATGCATGAACTGATATACTAAAGACATGGTCAGTATCCTCTGCAGACTTCCAGGGTTCTCTCTGCAACTCTCTCACATATGGCACTCTGTCTTCCAAACAATAATTTCTTGGTTTCTTTCAGTCCCAGCTGCATCTGTTCAATTCAAGGAGTTCATCAGGCTTCTCTGAGTTTCCTCTGGGCTATGACCTAAAAAGTCTTAAGGTCATAAGCTTAGACAAAAAGGATCATTCTCTGACATCACTGTCTTTTGCTGCCTGGTGTCCAGTATTTGAAAATAATTGCTTCAGATATTGTAGTATTTTTTAAGAACATAGGGAAAAATCTAACCTCTATTTCTACATATTGTTGGCTGTACACCCATATTTTAATGGAATGGAGTAATACTTTAAAATATAACTGTAATGTATCTAATCTTTCTGTATTAAAGTTTTTAAAATGCAATTGTTAACTTTTATTTCTTACAATTTTTTGTAGACACTATCAATTCAATGTTTGTGAGGTACATACCAATATCCTGTTTCAACAATGTATTATTTTTTTTTTTTTTTGCAGTTCTGAAACCACTGGGTAATGTTCTGTTGAAATATTTATTTATTTATTTTATTTATTTTTTTATTGGTTGTTCACAACATTACAAAGCTCTTGACATATCATATTTCATACATTAGATTCAAGTGGGTTATGAACTCCCAATTTTACCCCAAATGCAGATTGCAGAATCACGTCGGTTACACATCCACAATTTTACATAATGCCCTATTAGTAACTGTTGTATTCTGATACCTTTCCTATCCTCTACTATCTCCCCTCCCCTTCCCTCACATCTTCTCTCTCTACCCCATCTACTGTAATTCATTTCTCTCCTTGTTTATTTTCCCATTCCCCTCACAACCTCTTATATGTAATTATGTATAGCAATGAGGGTCTCCCTTCATTTCCATGCAATTTCCCTTTTCTCTCCCTTTCCCTCCCATCTCATGTCTCTGTTTAATGTTAATCTTTTCTTCCTGCTCTTTCTCCCTGCTCTGTTCATAGTTGCTCTCATTATATCAAAGAAGACATTTGGTATTTGTTTTTTAGGGATTGGCTAGCTTCACTAAGCATAATCTGCTCTAGTGCCATCCATTTCCCTGCAAATTCCATGATTTTGTCATTTTTTAGTGCTGCATAATACTCCATGGTGTATAAATGCCACATTTTTTTTTTTATCCATTCATCTATTGAAGGGCATCTGGATTGGTTCCACAGTCTAGCTATTGTGAATTGTGCTGCTATGAACATCAATGTGGCAGTATCCCTGTAGAACGCTCTTTTAAGGTTTTCAGGGAATAGTCCGAGAAGGGCAATAGCTGGGTCAAATGGTGGTTCCATTCCCAGCTTTCCCAGGAATCTCCATACTGCTTTCCAAATTGGCCGCACCAATTTGCAGTCCCCCCAGCAATGTATTTTCAGCCTTAATACTTGTATTAATTTTGCTTTTTGTTTAAAAATCTGGAAAATTTTTATTTCAGTCATATTCCTTTTAGTATGCCTCAGTTACTAAAGAATTCTGAAAATGTAGTCAAAAAGAAAAAAAGGAACATGATAAATAATTTCACAAATTCTTTAAAAAAGCAAGATATTATTTTAAGATGGATTCTTAAAACCCACATTGAATTATAAGTTTCATTACATTGTGTTCTGTTGCCAGGGCTTGTGATGTAGTACTGGGAAGCATGCACAAACCTAAAGATTCAACATGACAAATTCAGAATCTGAAGGTATCTGGAAGGTGGAGCCCTAAGACAATAGGGGTGAGGAGGGCAGCCCTATGGGTGTGCCAGAAAACCCAGTCAGCTGTCTTCAAGTAAGAGTATACAGAGGATTACATGTTCAGCAGTATTAATCCCATTTTTTATATGTTTTGGAAAATGGGCTTTTGAATCGAAATAATGACTCCAATAGGTCTTATTAGACTAACCTCTTAGAAATCTTCTAAAAATGTACTACCTTTTTAAAATAATAACCAAATTCATATGTTTTATTTCTAAATCTATAGAATTAAGTCATGGAAAAGGTTATCAAATTATCATTGATAATGCATATTTTTAAAAAACTTTTTATGTAGAAACATTCTATTATTTTCGCACTTAGTGTATGGGGCTGGTAGTTCTTTTTGTGTGATATGTGGGATGGAGAAATAAGAAAGGTAATTACGTTAACCACCAGCTCTTATCCATGGAAAAGTAAGAGGATGATAGCCCTCTTCAAGAACCACTGGGCTTTATTCACTTTATCTGTGGGTGAAAGAAGGATTATCATATGTTCATGAATTGTTTAAGCAACATTGCATCAGCATGTATTTCTGAAGTCCCTGTGTATGTTTTTACATCTATTTGAAGAAAGTGTAGGTAGGTAGTGTTCTTTGGCATATTTATGACTACATTCTCTCACTGGAAAAACTATTGAAGAAAGAGTAACTGAAAATGCTTGGTATCTTAAAGGGGAAAACATAATTCCATTCATCATAAAGTTTTTAAAATAATTTTTAAATTTATTATTTAATGAAAGATAACATGGAAATATTGATTAATAAATTTTTATGGTTTTATCATTTATCATGCTCTTTATGATAAGGCCTAGTAATATACTGAGTTCAATGTAGAATCATTCCATTTTAGCACTTTAGGACAGACATATTTGATATGAAAAATAAGAAACGGATGATATGAAATCATGGTCAACCCAATAAAAAATAATTTTTTTTCTTTTTATGAAAAACTCATAAGCTATATCTGATTGAACAAACTCTTTGAATGCATAAGAATAAATATTTACAGTGGCCAGGGATAATAAGTTCTATTTTTTCCACTTTTGCTCTTTTGTAGCTGACCTGTGATTCTATGTAGAGGAATGAGGTGATATTGGGTTCAAGGGCAAGGATTTTGTTCTTCTTGCTCAGTCTCTTAAACTCATATTTACCATAGAACCCAACATATGTTCAGTAAATGTTCATTGAATATATTTTATGCATATATACTACATATACATGTAAAATACATAATCAACTAATCGTTATTAATCAGTCAAAGCATGCTGTTTGAACATGCTCTGAGTTTCATATGAAAATGGACTCTCTGAAGGAAGCACATGTGTTTTGTATTGAATTCCCTCTTTCCATTCTTTCAAACACTATATTTTCAATTTTGTTCTTTGTGGGATTGAATGAATGAAAGTTAAGTTATTTAACATTAAATATTTAACATATAAGATCATTTAATATGTTAATGATAAATTAGTGATTAATTTGTTTTAAAACTTAATGATTCAAAATATTAGTTTTATGAGTAAATATAATATAAAATTATTGATGAATTCCACTTTTAGTGAAATTATTATTATTAAAATACAAATTATTTACTCAGTCTTTGAACAAACATGTATTAGGTACTATGTGTCAGGCAATGTTCCAGGCAGTTGGCATACAACAGCGAATAGAGATCAAACCTGGACTGGGGGTTTAGCTCAGCAGTAGAATGCTTGCCTAGCATGTACAAGGTCCTGGGTTAGATCCTCACCACTGCAAAAAGAGAAAGAGAAATAAAGGCTTTCATGGAGTTTGCATCTCTATGGCCAACAAGTAGAGAATGCAAGAACAATGTGTGTAGAAGTGATAATTCATATGGAGGACAAAAAAAAAGCATGGTGCTTATAGAAACTATGAAGAAGTACTAGTTTATTTAAGGTGGAAAAGAGCATGAATTTGTATACATACTTGAATGAAATGAACCATAAGGATTCTTTAGGAAAGTCATTCCCAGCCAAAGGAAGAATAGGTAAGATAGATTTGAGTGGGGAGGATGCTTATCATGTTTGAGGAGCACCAAAATGTCTGATATTGCTTAAGTATAAAAGAGAGGATGTATAGGCAATAATAATGGCTTTGAATTTCATTCTGAGTGATATCTGTAGCCCCTGAAGAATTTAGAACATAAATGATATGATCTGACTTACGCTTTGAAAGTATAATTCGGCACCCTGGGGTTGGGAAGGATAGGTGGACAGACAGTTTCACAAGTGGTAAAACCAGTTAGGAATATATTTTAATAATTGTGGTGGAGATCATACTGGGCTAGAACAGAGGATTAGTTATGCTGTGTGTGCCAATTGCCTTTGACTGGGATATACTCCATAACTCCCAACATATATCTCTGTTAAAAATAGATAGGGGTAAATAGAAAGAGAGAGAGTGTGTGTCAAGGAGGAGTCACAGATTTTTGTCCTGAGTAGTTAAAAACCTGGTGTTGACATTTCCTAAGAAGAGGGAAATGGGGAACCTGTAGTATAGAGGAGGAAAACAAATGCTGTGTTTCAGACTTGCCAAGTTTCAGACGAATATTAGCCAAGCCCAGGATGAAGCAGCTAGCTTCTGCATTAAGTTGGTTTCCTCTCTGATCCCAGTAGTCAGGAAGCAATTTAAGAAAGAGAAGTTCATTCTTTTGCCTATGGATCATAAATTTCCTAACCAAAACAAAAGATCTATTTTATTCTGCTCTGTGAGTTTCCTTTGAAACTTGGAAGAGGTAAAAAACATTTTATTCAAGTATCTCATTTCCATTTTATTGTTGTTAATTAAGATTAGCCTAAGCACCTGAACATAGTAACAGTGATTAGTAATCATGACCATTAATTGACTTTTTTTCCTTGTGCCAAGCACTCCTCTCAATGTTTTATTTCAGTCCTTCCCAAAGTCATATTTTATTTCAAATGTACCTCATGTATATCCAAGTCCTAGAAATGTCAAATAATTTGCCTGTGGTAACAGGGCCTATAGGTTTGTGCAACCCCAAAAAATTCTTATGTTTTTATAAAGCATTTGCAATCATACCATAGTTTTCTGGCACAAACCATTTCTCTTCCATATGGATTTTTCTCTTATAAATAAAAATGAAGCAGTATGATGAAAGAAGTGTTTTTCTTTAAAGACAAAATGTTTCTCTTAACTGAACATTAGTGTACTGCAGCACACCTTGGTTACTTCTACCACTAAGAAAATATTTTTCTGCTCATTTGTGCTTTACTGTCCCAAAGCAGCTATTGCTGGCTTTCACATACCTAAAAATATGTCTCTCATGCCTTCCTCCTAGACATTCTGACTTCCACTGAGCTCCCCACCCTGTATCAGACACCTACCATAACCCATATCCCTCAAAGTTCTGACACTTTTTATTTAGATTTTTGACCACTCAGCAATATTCTTCTACTGCACTATTGCTTTGGAGGATGTAAAAATCCCTTTACAATTCTGGCTGTCATCCCAGGAAATTAGCCACGAGAAACAGGGTTGGTTTGTGATAATAAGGAGCCAGATTACTACATGTGACTAGGAATTGCTTTTGCTTATTGTTTATAATTATTTATAATTATAATTATATTGTTTATAATTCTGGGCATATGTAATTGTAGGTAGGGATACTTGATAATAATGAATTAAAATTAAAGTTATTTTGGGGGGGGGGGCTGGGGATGTGGCTCAAGCAGTAGCGTGCTCGCCTGACATGCTTGCGGCCCGGGTTCGATCCTCAGCACCACATACCAACAAAGATGTTGTGTCCGCCGAGAATGAGAAAATAAATATTAAAATTCTCTCTCTCTCTCTCTCTCTCTCTCTCTCTCTCTCTCTCTCTCTCTTAAAAAAAAAGTTATTTGGGGGGAAAAAAGAGAAAAAAGTTTTTGAAAAAATATTTAGATCTCTATTTTACCAATCTGTTGTATCACATCTCTAATATTCTCATAAAGTGAAATTCAAGCACATTTGCTGATTAGGGAAATCATTCTGGACCTATGAGTTTACTTATTCCCCCCTCTTCACCTGAAGCAGTATTCACCCAGCCCTACATATTGGCTATGTAACATTAACTTATATCTGTTTTAGTCAGCTTTTCTGCTGCTGTGACTAAAAGAACTGACAAGAACAACTTTTGAAGACAAAGTTTATTTGGGGGCTCATGGTTTCAGAGGTCTTGGTCCATAGACATTTGGTTCCATTCTTCAGGGCTCAAGGTGAGATTCAGCATCATGGTGGAAGAGTGTGATAGAGGGAAGCAGCTCACATAATGATCAGGAAGCAGAGAGATTCCATTCGACAGATATAAAATATGTACCCCAATGGCATGCCCCCTTGTACCCACCTCTTCCAACCACATCCTTACAGACCTTCAGTTTTCACTCAATTAATCTCATTATGGAATTTTAATTTACTAATTGAATTAAATCTCTCCCAACCCATAATTTATCCTCTAAACTTCCTTGCATTGCCTCAGATACGAGCTTTTGGGGGACACCTCACATCTAAACTATAACAATATTTCTGCCACCAACCCCTTTAAGTCTCTTACTCATTTGTATTCTATTGTTGTCATACTTTAGGGTCAGGCAGATCTATTTTGAATTTTAGAAACACAGCTTATATTCTGTGTCATAATAGAAAAGTTACATAATCCTTTGATTTCCAAGGTTTAAATATATATATATATATATATATATATATATATATATATATATATATATAAAGACATTGTTGTTGGGTACATAAAAAGGATTAAAGTATAAGAAACACAGTATAGGAAGCTGCAATACAGCAGATGTCCAATATTCACTATTGTTAGATTTTGACATGTAAACAAAATGCATAATAATTTATAAGTCTGATGGTAAAATATTTTGTAACAATTACTTATAAGGCAACTTTTGATATGCACATATAAATATTTAGATTTCATTAGAGATGAATGATTGTATTTATATAATCTCTTTAAAATATGTCTTCTCATGCATAAGGGCATTCTCCTTTAAATATTTTCTGAATTAGACAGCTTTGGATGTAAAAAACACAAATAATTTGTGACATTAAAAATAGCTATTGGAGCTGGATACAGTGGTGCATGCCTGCAATCCCAGCAGCTCTGGAGGCTGAAGCAGGAGGATCCCAAGTTCAAAAGCCTCAGAAAATTAGCAAGGCCCTAAGCAACTTAGTAAGACCCTGCTCAAAATAAAAAGGCAGGAGATGTAGCTTAGTGGTTAATACACCTATGTTCAATCCATGGTACCAGAAAAAAATGAGGTGCTATTAGCATGTAGCATTTATTTGTAATAATGTGAATGATAATTCTTGACACATGGGTTTAACAAACTTCAAATAATATAAAAATTAAAACTTCAAAGGGGAACTTTTAGAAAGAACACATTAAACAGATATCATTATGAAATTATCTAATTCATTCTCCAAACATTCAACAGTGTAACTAAGTGACATTAGGAAAAGCAAAATATCTTCTATTAGTCAACCTACATGAAGAGAATAAGTGACAAATGACATAACAGAAAATACAATTGGGGCTTTTTTCTTGTAAGTTTTAACTCCTAGTGTTTACTCTAATAACTCTTCTGAAGGATCCACTGATCTCTGTGTTTGTTTATAGGCACTATCACAGGTAACTCTCCTTCTGAGGGTTCTCTTCATTATCCTGACCTTGACCTCCATTGGATTTTTTCTGGATCAAAGGTAAGAACTGAAGTGTTTTCATTAATTTTATTTTTTACTAAAATTAAGAATTTTCCATAAAGCCATGAAAATGATAGTATGTTATTTAACTTTTTAATGTAGTTTTAAAATAAACATGAAACCTTGATAACTACCCTTCATTATTTTAGAGTAGATAGATATGTCAGTTCTCCTAAGAAACTTTTTTTTAAGGAGGGGATCCTTGAGGGGACTCATTTACACTATGCGCTACAATTTAATTGCCTAATATTTTAATTTTAGCTGAAAATAAGCTTATTCCTAACCCATAAATGCTTTAACTAAGCCATAAGTTAATAAAGAAGAGATTTTTCTTTAAAAAAATAAATTTTCTTTTTTATTGTAATGCCTATTTTCAAAAAAACTTCAGGGGGACATCTCAAATATGTTAAAATACTACATATTTATTAAAAAATCATAAGAAAATGTAATCTATATATTAATTATAATATATACACATGAAGAGCTCAGCTAAAGCTAATGAAAGTTATTGACATGTCATTCAGACCCAAGGCAGCTCTTATGGAAACTCTCCGTTGCTTAGTGATCCTGATGCTGTACAGATTCGGTCATATTAAGCCTCTTGTCCCTGCCTTGTCATTTGTTTTTGAGGTAAGCCATTCACCATAGGCAGCTATAGCATGGATTACACATGGATTGCATGTTTAAGTCATTCATTATGTGATGTCTCCTCTCTACTTAATTTGTGAGAAGTACTTGTGAGAATTTGTGCCTGTTTACTTAAGTAGCAGTACTTGTTAGTTTTGTTACTTTGGGCTAGCTAATATTGATGAGCCACAGTTTTCTGGTCCCTAAATTTGGATTAATATTGTTAAGCTTATCTAGTTTTTGGAAAAATTTTGTTGCATAATTTTTATAAAGAAATATCAAGACATATGGCATGTTGTAAGGAAGCAGTGATTTTATAAGAAATTTTTGTCAAAGATTCTACTATTTGAGAATTTTTTAAAACTTTATTTTTTTTGGTTCATTTTAGTTATATATAACATTAGGAGTCATTTTGACATAACTGTAAAAGCATGAAATATAATTTGCTCTATTCAGTCCCCAGTACTTCCTTTTTCCTTTCCTCTTCCTTCCTCCTTGTTCACTTGTCTGTACTCTATTGAACTTTCTGCTATTTATTTACAGTTTTTAAAAATTCATGCCTAACAGATATTCATAATGGTGAGATTCATTGTAGTATATTCATATATGTTCATAGGAAAGTTGGGTCAGATTCATTCCACATTTTTCCCATTCCCATCCCTTCTCCACTTCCCTCAACCCCCTTACTCTACTCCACTGATCTTCTATTTTGATGAAATCCCTCAAAACTTTTCTGTTCTTTCCTTTATTGTGGACTAGCTTCTGCATACTGGAGAAAACATTCAACCTTTGACCTTCTAGATCTGACTTATTTCATTTAGCATAATAATTTTTAGTTCTATACATTTTCCAACTAATGCCAATAATTTGTTGTTTTTATAGCTGAATTATACTCCATTATCTAATGTATCACATTTTCTTTGTCTATTTATCTGTTGAAGCACCTCTAGATTTGTTCTATAGCTTGGTTATTATTAGTTGTGCTGCTATAAATATTAATGTGGCTGCCTCCCTATATTATGCTTATTTAAAGTGAAAAGATATAAATAAATTAATAGAGGTCAAATGAGATTTTCCTACAACTAAATTTATATAAATATGATATATTATGAATAAAACTTATTTCCCCAAAACTACATTGTAATTTCAGATCTTAGGCAACTGTTAAAATTTTTTCTTATCATTTGTATTTTAATAGTGTGTTTTCAAAATCTAGAATTATATTGTTAATTTTGGTGTGGAGCAACCTGCCAGTATCACTAGAATGTGCAACATGTAAGTTTATTTAAGGAAAAAAATGCTAACAACATATCACCCTACTTCAAAGGAAAAACTGACATAGAAATAATTATAAATCGGAAAACTCATTTACAAAAAATTTGAAAATATCTATCAAAATTGCAGATACAAATACCCTTTGACTTGGCATTCTACTTCTAATAATTTATACTCCAGAAATAGTACACTCACACATGTCCATTGATGCATAGAAAGATTATTCATTGGGACATCATTTGTAGTGGTATTAGAATGGAAAAAATCTAATTTTTTTTAAAAAGTCTAGAAAATAAAGATAAAGAACTCTTTAGTACAAATCAAGAGTAATTGCAATAATATATGACATATTATGTATGAAATAATACATGATGCTGAATCACATATGATGTATTCTACCATACAATGTATACGAATATAAAAACAGGTTGAGAGACTTCTGTATATACATATATAAATGTATTTTATTGTATGTGTATTAATATATCTAGGAAGATAAAAAAGTACCTAACAGTTTTCTGTATGAAGGGAATGATAATTATGAGATATAAGAAAGAAATTGAAGAACAGTTCTTCAAATTAGTATTCTTTGGAAACAAAGTTTATGAAGCATGGGAATATATTTCACTTTTTTTAAAAAAAATGATGTTTATATAATGAGGCAAATTCTTAGTAACAGGATTTTGGATATAATCTAAGGTAATATAATCTGCATTAAAATAGACATTAAAGTTTACATAATATCATACCTATGTTGTTTCTTGAGATTATAAACTAGAAGAAAAATTCAGAAGCATAAATTATACATGTTTAGGAAAATTCAGAAGTTTACATACCAAAATAAGACTTATAATCAAACAAAATAGATTGTCACACTTTAAATATGAGGCATATTCTAATTATGGGCATGAAAGCAATTAATTCCATTTAATGAACCCCACTGTTGGGTATATGATAGTAGTTAATCTTGCATGCTCCAGAAGCAAATAGAGTATCTGGGTTCTTTAAATTAGCCCTGGTTTTAATCAAATAGGAGTATATATTTACAAAACTTTATTGCATTTAGGATTCTTTAATAATGGAGTGGTGGAGAGCAATATAGTATATGCAGCTTTTGAGTTGATATGCTGTTAATTTCCTAATTTAGTAACAGGTGAAAGTGAATGAGTAAAACATGAGCTTTGAAGCCATGCTGCTTGAATTTGATTCCACTCTGAGAACTTACTTGGTGTGGGTCCTTGGGAAACCACTTGACCACGTAAAGCTTTAGCTTCCTCATCTGTAAAAGGTGGGAGTAAAAACATCTATCTAATAAGGTTTTGAGAAGTAAATGAGATAATATGTATAAGAAATTTGGCACAGCAATTAACACATAATAAGTGATATTAGGTGCTATTATTATTTTTGCTGTTGGTATTATTATTTTATATTAACATGAAGATCCTCAAAATAATTGTTTGGTTTGTCTCAAGAAACACTAATCATATTTAGGGTCAGCTAGTATGAGAAGTGGGAAAAAGTAACAATGTTGAACAAAAAATCTAGTTTTTAGTCTGAAACTCATTCTATGACATTGGACTTTGTGACTAGGTTATTCATCTATAAATCAGGTTTACTAAGAGATAGCATCCTTTGAGCCCTTATTGTGTTCCAAATGTCTTACTTGTAATTTTTTATTTAATCCTCATACAAAATCCAAATTTATATATATATATATACACACACTTCTACATATAATTTGTTTGTATACACATAGCTAGTAAGGAAACAACCCAGGATACAGACTTAGGAGCCTGACACTATATTTCTTAATCATCCAGGAACATTTTCTTCTATGTAATGATAGCAGTACTCAACTTCCCTAAAGGTTCCAGATGAGAAACACAGATGCAATATAGCAGTAAGAGCTTGGAAAATGTAAAAAGGTGTAATAAATGGCTTTTAAATTTAATTGCAATGGTACTTTTGAAAAACAAGTGGTTTGAATAATTTACCTCTGAATTATCTTTGGTTTATTATTCAAAGAAGGGAGGAAACCATGGCACATGTTCTCTGGGTGCTTACCTTCTCTTTCCAGAAATTTTCTGTCCATCTTGGCATGCACATAACTAGTTCTTCAAAAGTAGACATTGCCTGCAATTTTCCATTAAAACTTTTTATTAAATATGCATAATAACATTGACATCACATGGCTCTGTATTTTGTATGTAGTTTTGCATTTAGTCAGGCATTGGTTCTGAAGCTTGCTTCTCAGTGTGGCAATGTTGGGAGGTGGTGGGCCTTTAATAGATGGAGCCTAATGGGAGGTCAAGTGGGTGTGCCCTTGGAGAGATTAATGTTGTTCTCATGGAACCTCTGAGTCAGTTTTTGTGAGAGGGTCATCATTAAAGAATAAGCCTGACCACTCCCTAGTCTCTTTGGTTGACTGTCTGATGATATCATCTCTCCCTCTTGTACATGCTTCTGTCATTTGTGATGTTATTTGCCATGAGGTTCTTGCCAGAGTTGAGCTGACCCATGCTGTACAATCCCCAGAACTGTAGCTAAATAAAGCTCTTGCCTAAGTATCCAGCCTCAGGTATTTCCTTAGAGTAATTGAAAATGAACTAACACATAGGGCTGTGTGGAAAAATTAGATGCCTCAAAGGACATAGGAAGCATTCAATAAAATTTAGTTGTTATCATTGGTTACATTAAGACAATTATTAAAACTAAGCCATTGAATTCCAAATGGTTAAACCTGAACAAGTCTTCTGTGATCAGAGTTCAATACATATGTGCCAGAATAAAGACTGGGCAAGTATGTTCCCATGGGTATTTTTACCTGTGAAGTAGCCTTTTCTTTTTTCTGCTTCCTTTTAAAGTTCAATGCGTTAAAATTTACTGTCAGTCTCAGTTCTTAATTGTACATTTCAAAGTTGCATTTTTCACACTTTTATCTATTAGAACTTTATGTAAATCTTTGTCATTCATCATAGTTTTAATAAAACTGTTCTTTGCCCCACATAAGGAGTATAGAAACTTAATAAATGGTCTCAGTGACTCCATTCAATATGAATTAGGACTGACTGACTAGAGTCATTAGACTATAAGGACATAATGTTCTCATCATTTTTCTTTGAAGCTATCACATGAATCCGTGTCAGTGAAGCAATTAATCGCCTTTCTCTTATAAATCAGTGTTGTATATATTGGCAACATCAGCTTGCAGCCCTGTGACTCTTCTTTATTTATCTAGAAGGCTGACTGGAAATTTTCTTACAGTGCTTTATTATGTTAGTCAAACTTTATAAGTTTGCTCATTATAGTTCTTCTACACCAAAAGACACTTCTAGTTACATTTTACAACTTGAATATCTGTCTCTCTTTCTTTCACTCTCTTTTATACACACACACACACACACACACACACACACACTGGAAAACTGGCTTTAAATTATTTTTCACTCAAATTACAAAATTGCTATTGAGTAATGACAATTCTGGTTCAGCAATACAAGGTATTAATTGAATTTGATACTGTGACTTGTATGTTAAAGATTTACTTCTTTAAGCTTATGACCACAAGAATACTGAATAAGGGCAAAGGGCTCTTGTTATTTATAAAGGTAATACAGAGTGAATACATAACCACCAATCTGTGTATGCAATGATTATCTCAGGCCTTGGACTTTTTGCTTTGATTGCTTTAACAAACACTTTGATCACCACCTTCCATACCTTTCCAAAGCTTGCTTTTTTATAAGAAACTTGACAGAAGAATACTCTGTTCAACATTCTTTCATTCACTCATTTCTCACTCATATATTTTGTGTTTGTAGGCTCACATGTAATTTGCTGTAAGATACACCTGTGGACTTGTGATTTATTTTGCTTATCTTATCAGTAGCTTCCTAAATGTTTAAACCTGGTGAATTTTAAAATAAAGAAAATAAAATAAGGTCCAAGTTGAAAAGTCATTTTGGATAAATACACAGATGGTCCCAGACCTAACAATGGTTTGATTTATGATTTTTAGACCTTACAGTGGTGTGAAGGTGGTACACATTCAGTAGAAACTATCCATTAAATTTTCAATTTTGGTCAATAGTGTGTGGCATGATGATCTCATGCGATGCTGAACAGTGGCTACAAGGTGCAACTTCCAATCAGATGCACCATCAGGATGGTGAAAAACCATCATTCCACTGTGCACTGTGTTGCTGGGTAATTTAGCAGGTTATTTGGACTTATTATATTTTCAATTTAAGATGGGTTTATGAGGATGTACCACTATCAAAAGATAAGAAAATCTATATGCATATATAAAATGAGAAGATACTTGTTTACATTTTGTTATTTATACACATTTTGCTTCATATAACTTTTAATTCAATTAAACAGAGTTTAATAAAGGAGATAATGTATGATTTAATCTGTCATGAGGGCCTCAGTGGTTTTTAACTCACATAAATCTGTGGGTCAGTCTCAGTTCTGCAACTTAATTGGTTGTGTGGCCTTATAAAGTTATCTAAAATAACCATGCTTTATTTCTCTTAGCTTAATTTCTTCACAAAAAAAGGAAAATATAAACTCTAAGAGGCTGTCTTGAGATTCAAAAGAATGAAGAAGATATAGCCTATAGAATCTAGCATTGTATCTGATATATAAGTACCAAGCACAATTCATAATAATTACATCTCCTGATTTATCTGTACATACACATGCACATACATTTAAAATAATATTTTGAGAAATAATATTTGAGCCATGAAAAGATAAACCTGAGAATATCTGCTTATTGGTGTCAAAGTAATTGGATTACAAAATTATATGTGATCATTTTAAATTTAGAACTCTGTTTTTAAAATTTGACTTTCAGTTTTTAGTATAGATCATGAAAATGAGAGCATATCACCCCTAAAATGGTAAATCAACTTGTATCATCTGAAAATGTGCACAAGAGATGGAGAGAATTTGAACAAGTGGAAGGGAACGGAAAGAATGAAGAGAAAGTTGAGAAGCAAAGGTGACCGTGGCTGTGCAAGGGGTGAGATGAACCTAGCAACAACAGAGCAAAGTGTAGGTCCCAGGGAAAGACAAATAAAAGCTCATGTAACTTAGATGCATCTTGCCTGGTGTTTTCAGTGGCATGAAGAAGAGTCTATCCAATACTTACTAAATGCCTGTTTCACCAAAGATACAACAAAAGTACTATCTTTGTGGAGCTTGGATATTAGTATTAATTTTCAAAATTACTGAACAGCAAATAAGCACAATTTAGTGGCTTAAAATGACACACATTTTTTTATTTATTTAAGTTTCTGTGGATCAGAGGTCAGTGTACCTCAATACTCTGTTTATGGTATCTAGAAGCTAGATTTAAGATACTGGGCAGATTGAACACTCATCTGGTGGCTCAGCTAAGGAAAAATCCACTCTCCTGCTAGTTTAGGTTGCTGACAGAATTCATTTCCTTTTAGCTGTATGAGTTAGGGCCCAGCTTTCTGCTGGCTTCTGACTGGAGGCGGCCTTCAGGTCCCAAAGCATGCCTGCAGCTCCTCACCCAATGGCCTTCCTAATCACGACTGCTTACTTATCAAGCTGGCAAGAATAACCTCTTGCTACAGGGATCACTCAGTCTCTCTTTTAAAGGTCTCACCTGATTAAGTCAGGCTCATCCAGGATAATCTTGTAATAGACAGATTTAGGGCCTTGGTAACATTTGTAATATCCCTTAATATTTGCCTTATTCTTTTGAGTAGAAGCAAGTCATGGGTCTCATCTACATTCAAGAAAAGGGGATTATACAGAGTGACAGGTCATAAATAGCAGAGGTAGGAATCACAGAGCCACCTAGTTTCTATCAGTGGTAATGAGGGAGGGTAGAAAATAACTTAGAAAAATATTTATATACATATTCATGTATATGTGCCTACATAAGTATGGTTTATTAAGTAATGGTAAGTACTATGGAGAAAAATGGATATAAGAGGCAAAATTAGAAAAATTAAATAAACAAAACCAAAAACAGTACCCAGGGATGACTGGTGGCATTTCAGTACAGACTTTATTTCAACCAAAATCCATGTTAATTCCTGGGAAAGTTCAGGTAAAGGGAGGCTTGAGTGCAAACGTACTGAAGTATTTAGTACCTGGGATCCTTAGTTGAACTAGAGTAAGCAAGAAGGCAAGTAAGATCAGGACAGTAACACATAGGTGTTTTGGGTTAATGTGCTTATCTTGGCTTTTACTCCAAGTGAAATGAGAATACCCTGAAGAATCTGTACAGAGGAAGTATATGAATTAACATCTAAGATCACCTTGACTGCTGGGTTGAGGACAAATGGAAGGGGCATAGCAAGAAGTGAAGCAAGAATGTAAGGTAGCAGGCAGATGAGCAGAGTTGGTGTCCTAGGATGATACATTAGAGAACTTGGGAAGTACATATTCAGGTGCTGACTTTAAAGTATAGGAGGTAAGTTTTTCTCATGGGTCAAATGAGGAGTGTGAAAAAAAGAGGAGTCAAGAATAAGTGCAAGGGATTTGTTTGGCCAAAGGAAATGAAACAATGGAATCACCATGAACTGGGATGGGAAGCTCTTGGAGAAAGAGCTAGGAGTGAAAGGTGGCATATCTATTTTATTTGGAAGGATTGTGTTTGTTGATTTCATAGTTATATTCTTCTATACATAATTTTTAATACATTTGGCATACAGAAATTAATTATTCAATGTAGACAAAATAGATGATAAGAACATAGGCCCACATTTTGTTAATGGTTATATTTATGTTTTGTGATTTAAATGTTTTTCCTTTCTCATTTTTTCTTCATGTACTCTTTAATGAATTTATATGACATTTAATTTAATACCTCATAAGATATTTTCAGCTAATATTTGATATTCAGAGTTTTATACTAAGTGCTGAGGAATATATATATATATATATATATATATATATATATATATATGAAAGAGAGAGAGAGAGAGAGAGCGAGCGAGCGAGCGCGAGCTGGACATGGTAGTGCATGCCTGGAATCCCAATGACTCAGGAAGCTGAGGTGGGAGGACTGCAAGTTTGAGACCCACCTCAGTAACTTAGTGAAGCCCTAAGATCTTCTTAAGCCCTGTCTCAAAATAAAACATTAATAAAAAGTGGGGGGGAGGGCTGAGAATGTGGCTCAGTGGTTAATAGACCCTGGGTTCAAAAGAAAAAGAATAAATGAAAATATCATTGGAAGATCAAAGAGTTGTCACAGCGTCAAGACACTACCCTGTTTTTGAAAATGATGGAGAGGGCCACTGTACAGGGAACCTGCTTCTAATATCAATGTTCTTGGGCCTTGTGTTAGTCAGCTTTTCATCACAGTGACAAAAATACCTGACAAGAATTAATTCAGGGAAACAAAACTGTAGTTTGGCTCACAGTTTCAAAGATGGTGAGCCAAATCCACTGTTCTGGGCCTGAGATAAGGCAGCACACCATGGTGGAAGGGCAGAAGGACATGGTGGAGAAGCACTGCCTTGTTCATAGATGTCCAGGAAGCAGAGAGAAAGAGAAAATGTACTGCAGGAAAGATGAGTCCTTTCAGGTTATGTCCCCAGTTACCACTTCCTGCAGCCATTACTGAGGTTTACCACCCTATTAGTCCATTCAAACTAGGGTGGATATTTTCGGTTATAGCTCTCAAAATCCAATCATTTCACCTCTAAAAATCTTTGCATTAACACAGGAGTTTTTGTGGGACAACTCATGTCCAAATCTTAACATTTCATCTCTGGCTCCCAAAATCTCATGTGTGTGCATCAATGCAAAATGCATTTAGTTCATTTACAAGAGTCCCATAATCTTAACAGTTCCAGCATTGCCCAAGTCCAAGTCTAAAGTCTCTTCTGAGACTAAAAGGAAACTCTTGACTGTGAACCCCTGTAAAAATAAAAACCAACTTATGTGTATTCAATATTCAATGGCATAGATTAAATATTTCCTTTCCAAAAGGCATGAATACAGTCATAGAAAGATTGGATGGAACCAAAGCAAGACTTAAACCCTGGAAGCAAGTTCTTGTCCCCAAAGGGCTTGAATGGCCCCACCCCTTGGCCTTGCCATTTGTAGAGCACATGGTCTCTCTTTTAGCTTGGCTGTCTTTATAGTCAGCAGCTTTTCTGGGCAGACAGTCATGTTACTGGAATCTCTTAATTCCCGGAATCTCTATTCCAGCTTCCGTTTTTCCTATACAACTTCAAACATCACCCTCTTGGGGACACACACAAAGACACCAATCCTGTTACGATTTGCCTGGCCTCCCAGGCCTTCTCCTGAAATCTCAGTGAAAGCTTCCATAAACTAACTCAAGTATTCTACATTAGTCAGAACCAGCACTACATAAATACTAAGGTCTGCTGCTAGCTCATGCAGAAGTCAAACTCACTGGGATTAAGTTTGCAGTTGACTCAGAGTGGCTACACCAAATTTCTGAGATGTCCTCAAGCCATCTTTCCTATTATTTTTCTGCAAAGTACTTAGAATATCCTTAACATTTATAATCTCTTCAACAAACACACTTTATCAGCCCCAGTTTTGCAAGCTCTTTTCTGGTAAAGGGCAAGTTTTAAAAAATCTTCCATCCCCACTTTCTGTTTCTGATTCTTATAGTACATCTAACTAAAAGCTGAAAACAATATCCATGCCATTCCCAAATGTTGTGCTTCCTTGAAATTTCCTCCACCAGAGTAATTAGTCCATCACCTTTCAATTTAACCTTAATTAGAGTGTTAGAATGTGAACAAAAGTAGTTAAATTATTTGCCAAAATATAGTGTGAATGAATTCTAGTTCAACTCCCAACAGAATCCTCATTTCTCTCTGAAAACATAAGAACACAGTCCACATTTCTGTAGGCATTCTGGTCCTCTGTGCTCTCACTCTGATCACCAGTAAGCTCTTCTTACAACATTCTAATTCCCTATCCTCAGTTTCCAAAATTTATCAAACTCTTCCCACAAATCAACTCCAAAATTTTCTGAACAACATGGCCAGGTTAGTACCAGCAATGACCTCACCTCTCTGTACCAATTTCTGTGTTAGTAAGTCTTTGTTGCTGTGACCAAAGTACCTAACAAGGACAACTTAGAAGAGGAACAGTTTATTTGAGCTCATGGTTTCATAATCTATTATGAACTTAATCTATTGTGGGCTGACTCCATTGCTTTGGCCCAAAGTGAAGCAGCCCATCATGATGGAAGGGCAAAAGGGTGTAGCAGAGAAGGGCTGCCTTGTTCATGGATGGCCACAAAATAGAAAGGAAACAGTGAAGGGGCCATAGGAAAGGTGACTGCTTCCAGTGTGTGATACCGATTATCTGCATTCTCCAGTGATGACCCACCTGCCTACAGTTACCACCCTGTTAGCCCATTCAAACTAGGATATTCTGATTAGGTTTGAGATCAAATCATTTCACCTCAAGACATTCCTAAATTAATGCAGAAGCTTTGGGGGATGCCTCATATCCAGATTATAATAAGAACTGTCTGGATCTTGATATCTAGAATTGTTTTAAGCCACAAATATCAGAATTCCAGCTGTAAAACTTCACTAAGATGAAGAAGGAAGAAGGATTACACTTTGATTTCTTGTCTATGCTTTGTTTATTATTTTTATGTTTTTTTAAAATTTTTATGGGGATTATAATACAATTTTATTTGCATGTTGTCTTAGATGTGTACATGAGGATATACAGTCTTTATTGATCTGAGAACTGATAGATTTTAAAACAGCAGTTACTATAGTTTTTGTATACTTATTTCTTTATTGATCTTTATTGATCTGAAAACTGCTAGATTTTAAAACATCAATTACTATAGTTTTTGTATACTTATTTCTAACTTCTCTGGATTAGGAATGGTGTTTGAGATAGCTCTTCATAAGAGACATAGTGGAATATGAAACTAAAATGTTTTTCCCCCAGTTGCTTTCTCTGAGTATTCAAATTGTCTTTGAAAAAGAGATTTATACTATTTTTTATCTTTAAATCATTAAAATACAGTATATTATGCAAAGTTTGTGTGTGTTATATACATTGTTTTATATAATAAAATTAATCATGATTAGTGATCATAAAAACAAATTGAACATTTAACTTTGTGATTTTCAATAAACGAATTGTGTAATGTGGCTCAACAAGACAGGGACAGAACTGAATATCAGTTAACTTTACGGCTTATGAAAATGATCAGTTCAGTAAGCTTCAATTGAATTTTGTGCATAATGTGGTGGTTTTTGTATGTATTATCATTTATTTAAATATTTCAAATACATGTCATGGGTAATTTTAAGTACTGCAGTTCATGTTCTACATGGTTAGCAAATATCAATTAATTTGTTAATTTATTAATTTAGTTTTAAGTCATAATAACCTTAGAATATATTATAAGTTGCTTTTTCTTTTTTAATGAGGAAACTGAAGTCATTTGTCCAAGGCCCCAGTACTTTATGTAGGTAAAACAGGATTCAAATCTTCAAAGTGTGGCTCTGAAGCCCATACATTTACAAGGCAAGCTCTAGTGTGCATTACAAGTTGAACTGTCTGAATCTTGTGTTCATTGATGTTAAATCTCCATGGGGTCTGAGCCTGAAGCATCCTTTCTCATCTACCCACCTTTGTCTATTTTTATTACTTGTAAGACCATGGATGAACTGATGACTCCCACATGTTTATCTGCATAGGACCTCCTCCACCTTCATGGGTAGAATCACACATTCTCCTACCTGAGTAAGGTTTGCTTTTGAACAGGATAGATTAATTACAGAATAGCATATCTAAAAGTGAGCTCTTGATGCCTTCTAACCATCCCGTATCTCAAAACTTTATGTCTCAGAAACCATTTATCATCAACAGTTACTCATGCCACAGATTTAAGAATCATCCTGTTTTAACATGTTCCTTTTCGACTCACTTATTCTCCCAAAACTTCTGTTTTTTTCTACTCCAAGACATATCTCCTATTAAATTTACATGTTATGATCCTACTTTAACGTATTATAACTTGCTCTACTTTAAAGCATTATATCTTGCCAGGACAACAACAGAAGATACTGTAGTATCCACCTTACTTCTATTCTTGACAACTTACTATCATATATATACATATATCATTAAACTTAGTTTAAATTGTTTAATGGATTTAGATTGCACTCAGAATAAAATTCAAACTTTTTACCATGGTCTAAAAGTACCTGAGAAATTTGCCATTTGAAGACATCCCTAATCTGTAAATTTCGGTTTATAAAGAAAATAAGTAAATAAAAGATGTCATTGCTTTAATATAGAAAATGTGAGTATAATATACAGAATGTGACTCCTAATAGTGTCTTGAGAAATATTAACTTTTTTATTGGCTTTACACTTTTTTTAAAAGATAGAGGAGAGAGAGAAAGTGAGAGAGATAGAGAGAGAGAGAATTTTTAATATTTATTTTTTAGTTCTTGGCAGACACAACATCTTTGTTTGTATGTGGTGCTGAGGATCGAACCCGGGCCGCATGCATGCCAGGCAAGGGCACTACCACTTGAGCCACATCCCCAGCCCCAATTGGCTTTATACTTAGAAAATTCTTAGAAAAACTATACTTCTACAAAAAATAAAGTGGCATACCTATAGCATTGATCCTACTTAATTTTTTTAAAATTTCTTATCTTTTAAAATGTAAGCATATCTATTTTAGATGGAAGACCTTTAAATACAATAATTGAAAACAATAAATTTGAATGCTCCCAAATAGAAATACCCCACAAAATTTAAAATGTCTTTATTTTTATGAATAAAAACATAAAGAAAGACTGGTAAATTTTAAAAATCTAATTAATTCTCAAATTATCATATCTGAAAATAAAATTCTTGTAAAAATGGCATTGAATGTGATCTGTATTATATGGATATTTACCTCAGTGACATTTTACAAGCCACTTCTAGTATTGGTATATTTTATTCCAAATCCTGTTTTCTTTTAAAAATTTCATGTTTAAGTGATCATCTCCAAAACTTCAATGAATATGGTCAAAACAAACACACAAAGTTAAGGCAAGTCTACAGTCTCAAAACTCATAGAGAATTTCTGTGTCTCACTCTCAGTAATGTTGTGTGTAATAACTCCACTTTGAGGTCATGTGCTGGACATTCCTTTCAATATCAGAGAATATTTGGATTTGAGTCATCTGGGAGTTTGGTATAGGATGCTCTCTCATGGTTGTACAAATTCCCACTAAGCTAGAGAATAGCACTTCTGGTCTCAAGAACCTTGGGAATTGGTTCAGTTTTGACCACAGAAAGGATATCCCAGGAGGGAATCTTTGGCAGGAATTTTAGCTACATAATTGAGTTCCGTCCAAAATCACACCATTAATATACATTTCATCCTTTAAGAAACATGCCAATTAACCTACAAATCTAGAATCTAATTATCACACCTTCTCATTAATTATTTGACATTATTATCCTGCGTGGACAACTCTTTTGATAAAATATTAACCTAGGTTAGCAATTTACCTGTCAACCATTTTATATACAGAATAGGAAACCAAAACTCATAGTAATATCAATGACTCTTCAATATTTATTTATTTATTCCATTAATATTAAATTTGAAAAATTTAGGTGAGCACATTTTGAAAACTTTAGCCCTAAATAGAAAGCTGGATTAATATTTACTGACTTTAAATTATAATGAATGCATATTCAGATGTCCATTATTACAATATTCAGTCAAAATACATGGTGTCAGTAGATTCAATAAGGCATTTCAGAGGAAGGCTGCATTTCTAGTTGCTTCTTAGCTGGGAGTTCAAGCAATGATGGGACTGTTTCTCAGTGAATTAAGTAAAAGAAAGATTCCACCGAAATCCAATATCAGACTCAGTATTCAGGTGCATTGAACAAAAGACAAAAAAAAAAAAAGAGTATACTGAAGCCAAGTCAGTTGCAACAGCTGAAGTGGTGCTATTTCACTGGAAAGCGGAGGGATAACTCAAGCAGAAAGAGGAAAATAATGAACAAATTTGATATGAAAAACCTGTAGAACAGAAAAGTAGGGTGAACTTAGCTGAAGCAGAAGCTACACCGTGAACTGGTATTTGAAAAGTGTTCCATGTTTCTCAACTCACAAGTGAAGAGCTAAGGCCAGGAACCAGTTTGAGGAGGCCATGCTGCAACTTCTGGCTGCAGGAACCCAGGAGACAGTAACAAATATTGAAATACTGCCTCAGTAAGCACCTACCATGTGGCATAGGGTGTATCCAGCAGAACAGATTGAAATAGGCACAGAGAAAATTGTACCCACGGGGATTCTAGTCAGAGATATGTAGGGGAGTCAACTCACTTTCCCTTTGAGTCTGGCAGCTCATGCAACTAGCTAAAGAGAGTCAGGAAACTGAGGAGGTGGTGTCATTACCCTTGGGGGTTGAGCCTGGGAAGGCTGTGTTCATGGGCAGTGGAATGTAGAGAACCTTGAAGGAATGGCTCCCCCATCCTATAAGGATAATTCTCAAGAGGCTCCTGAGGTTCACATTTCCAACAGAGATCAGCATCTGACCAGCCCAAGGGATGTGTTGTTCTAATAACTCCTGAGCAGAAACAACCTGATAAAACCTCAAAGACCTCTGTCTTCCCTTTTGAGGGTTAAGAGTATTTTTTGTTTGTTTGTTTGAGATTTTTTCCTTTACTTTTTTTTCTTGTTTTCCTTTATATCTCTTTAGTTTGTTTCCTTCATTCCCCCCCCCCCTTTATAACCATTACTTTATACATTTCTTCTGCTTTCTCTCTTCACATTTGGAACATTAAAAAGTTTCTGTTACCTTCCTATCATATTTATTTTCTCTTAATGAACTTCATTTCACTATATTTTAGAACTATTTGATTTATGTACTTCCTGCCCTCCACCATTCATGTTTTTGAAGCTATTAATGCTGTGGATATTATAGTTGACATCTGCTATATACATTAAAACCATATCTAGTTTACAGCTATTAGCTGTTTTTGCTATTGGCAATTTCTGACAACATCATTCCTGTTTTTGTGGTAATTCATGTTGTAGATTTCATAGTAGGCAACAGGGTATTTGTTTTGATGCTATATTGTTTACTTCTGTTGTTGCTATTATTTCCCACTTTTTTGGTGAGGTGCTCAAACTGTACTAGGACAATAAAAGTTTACAGGATAGAGAACTACTACAATGCAAAACCCAGGCAAGAGACAGTGCACCTTGCTGTACACACAAACTAATCATATTCAAATTTTAATACAATGAATAGAAGAGCAAAAAATACCACTAATGACAAGGTTGCAAATAGGAATGACTGGGGAGGGCTCACCAGGCCACACATATGGACATCCACTCCTAAAGCAGAAAACAGGGAGAATTAGCACAAAGACTGTGTGTACTACATACAAGTGATCTTAATATAGATCACTCCTTTATACTTTTTGAATACACAGAGTTGGTAAGTGGAGAAAAGCAACCACAGAGGCATGTAACACATATACCCTGCTCTATATAACACACAATTGCCATATCTACACATCTGCTCTTTTCAGAACTACAGGGAAAGCAGAAATTTCAAGTTCTGACACAATATATGCTGCATCAAAATACACTAATTATCACCAAAGAACTAGCACGGAAACTATACTATAAAACACTCTTAGAAATACATTAAAAGGTCTACTACAATCTGATATCACAGAACACTCTGGCAAAAGAAGGCTGTGCCATGGAAAGGCCCACATATAGGAGTTAAAGAAAAATCCATCCACATAAAGGCATAAAACCAATGCAGGAATGCAAGAAATATCAGAAAACAAGGTGACATAAAGCCTCCTAAAGTTTAATTCACCAGCAACTGGCAGGAAATATAATGAAGATACTGAAGTGGATGAAATACCAGATAAACAACTAAAAAATGATTTAAAAAATGATCAATGAATTCCAAGGGAGCACTGAAAAACAACTGAATGAATTAAGGTAGTAAATACGGAATATCAAAGGGAAATTCAATAAAGAAGTAGATATGCTGAAAAAGAACCAAAGAGAAATCTTGGAAATAAAATACATATATACAGAAAGAGAAAGAATTAAAGAAAGAAAGGAAGGAAGGAAAGAAGGAAGGGAGGAGTCTCTATAATGGAGTAGACTATGATGAAGGCAGAATCTTAAGGCTACAAGACAAAATTGCCTGTCTGGAACATTCAGACAGTATTAAAGAAACAAAAATAAGTAAGCATAACTAGAATATGTAAAAACTCTGGGACAATGGTAAGAGACAAAATTTTAGAATTATTGGAATTGAAGAGGGTTGTGAAAAGCAGATTAATGGCATGGACAAGCTCTTAAGAGAAACAACAGAAAATTTCCAAACCTTGATAATGAGATGAACATCTAAGTATAGGAAACATTCATAACCCCATATAGACAAGATCAAAAAAGAACCTCTTCATGACACATTATAATTAAAATGCCTAATATACAGAATATGAATAGCATTTTTAAAATCTCAAGAGAAACACATCAGGTCACATTCAGAGGCAAGACAATCAGAATTACTTCTGATTCTCAGCACAAACTTTGAAGTCAAGGAGGGCTTGGGATGATGTGTTCCAACCTCTGAAAGAAAATAACTGTAAACCTATATTGTTGTATACTGCAATGCTATCCTTAAGATTCAAAAGACAAATAAACATCTTCCAATATGAAAAGAAACTAGAAAAAGATTCTCATCACTACTAAGCTGAAACTACAGAAAAATACTTAAGAAATACTACACACAAAAGAAAAAATAAACTCTGTAGCATGAAAATGGAAAAATCTTATTTGAAGAGTAGCTAATATTGAATGTAAATCATCTCAACTCTCCAAGTAAAAGACAAACTGACAATTTTGGCAAACACAAAGGCCAATTATATATTGTTTACAAAAGATTCACATTAAAATCAATGACAGCCACAGGCAGAAAGTAAAAGAATGGAAATAGATAAACCATGAAAATGGAGGCCCAAACCAAGCAAGATTAGCTACTCTCATAGACAAAAAAAAAAAAAAAAAAAAAAAAAAAGATTTTAAGCCAAAATTAATCAGAATAGACAAAGGTCATTCCATAGTGGTAAAAGGAACAATTCTGCAATAAGACATAAAAATAGTAAATATCTATGTTCCAAATGTCAGTATATCTAATTACATAAAACAGACACTACTTGACTTAAAGACTGAAATAGACCCCAATTTAACAATAGTGGATAATTTCAACATATCTCTTTCACCAATAGATTGGGGAGGTGATCCATACATAAGTTCATTAAGCACTCTTCAGATGTGTGTGTGTGTGTGTGTGTGTGTGTGTGTACACAAAAGTACAAAACTAAACACATGAAGATTGAACAAGATATTTTCAAATGATCATCAGGAGAGAATTAAAAAACTGTTAGACTAAAATGAGAATAGTAACACAACATGTCATAATATATATAGGACATTACCAAGGTGGACCTAAGAGGAAACTTTGTAGCTATAAGCGTCTACTTCAGAAAGTCCGAAAGATCCCAAATAAACAATCAAATGATCCATATAAAGTCCCTTGAAAAACAAGACAACCTCAATTCTGAAACCAGTAGATAAAAAGAAAAAACTAAGAGCAGAGCTGAAATCAATAAAATTGAGATTAAAAAGACAATGCAATGAATCAATGAAATGAAGAATTGATTATTTGAAAAGATAAATAAGATTGATAAAATCTTATCCTAACTAACCAATAAAAAGAGAGAAGATCAAAATTAATAAAAATAGAGATGAAAAAGGAGAAATAACTACAGACATCACAGAAATCCAGAGGTTCATTAGGGACTATTTTGAAAACATATAACCTAAATATGATATGTCAAGAGCTTTGTAATGTTTTGAACAACCAATAAAAAAAGAAAAAAAGAAAACATATAACCTAACAAACTGGAAAACTTAAAAGAAATGGATACATTTCTATATATTAATAACCTGCGAAAATTGAATAAAGACAACACAGAAGACCTGAACAGACCAAAAACTAGTGATGAGTTAGAAACAATATTAAAAAGCCTTCCAATAAGGAAAACCCTAGGACCAGATGGATTTTCAGCTGAATTCTACCAGACTGTTAAAGAAGAACAGATTCCAATGCTTCTCAAATTATTCCATGAAATAGAAAAGGATGGAACATTTCCAAATTCATTTTAGAGGCCAGTATCACACACATACCAAACCCAGATACAGAAATATCAAGGGGGTCAATATGATGAACTCTATGATGAACTTAAATGTGAAAATTCTTTATAAAATATTTGAAAATTGTATTCAACAACATATGAAAAAGATTACACATAATGACCAAGTTGGTTTTTTGGGGGGAGGGTGCAAGGATGTGTTACCATACACAAATAAATAAAAGTAATTCACCAATAAATAGAAATTAGGACAAAAATTACATAACATCTCATAGACACAGAGAAAATCTGATAAAATTCAGCACCTGTTGCTGATAAAAACACTGAACAAACTAAGAATATAAGGATCTATCTTCAACATTATAAAAGCTATATATGACAAATCTAAGGCCTATGTCAAGTAAATTAGAAAAAAACTGAAAGCATTTTCTATAAAATCTGGAACAAGACATTTTGTCCACTCTTACCACTTGTACCCAATATAATACTAGAAGTCCTAGCCAGAGCAATTAGGAAAGAGAAGAAAATACAAGGAATAAATATAGGAAAGGAAGAATTTAAATTATCCACTGTTTTCAGAGGATATAATCCTATACTTAGAGGATCCAAAATCCTTCACCAGAAGACAACTAGAGCTAATAAAAAATTTCACCAAAGTAACAGGTTATGAAATCAACATACAAAAATCAACAAGTTTCCCATTCTCTAATAATTAGTCTGATGAGAAAGAAATCAGGAAAACAGTCCCATTTATGATAACCCTGAAAAAACCCCAAAATTAAACAAACAAACAGAAAACAAGGAATAAATCTAACTCAGTAGGTGAAAGACCTCTACAATGGAAAAGAACACTGTAGAAAGAAGCCAAAGAAGACAAGAAGATGAAAAGCCTACCCATGTTCACAGATAGGCAGAACTAATATTCTTAAAATGGTTATATTACCAAAAGCAATATATAGAGTCAATGTAGTACTCATCCAAGTACCAATGACTTTCTTTACAGAACTGAAAAAAAAATTTCCAAAATTAATTTGGAAGAAAAAAGACTCAGAATACCCAGGGCAATTTTAAGGGGAAAACAGACAATCAAACAAAACAAAAAAACAAAACAAAACTTGCTGAAAGAACATCTGACTTTTATACTACCAAGGTATTGTAACAAAAACTACATGATACTGGTATAAAAGCAGACACATAGACCAAGGGAACAGAATAGAAGACAAAAGACATTCTCACACAGATAGTCATCTTATCCTTGACAAATGTGCCAAAAACATACATAGAAGGAAAATTCTTTTCTAACAAATGGTGCTAGGAAAACTGGTTATCCACATGTAGAAGAATGAAACAAGAACCTTATCTTTCACTCTGCACACAAGTCAACTCAAAATGGATCAATGACCTGGGAATTGTTTTAGAAACTGCAACTTCTAGAAGAAAACGTAGGGTCAACACTGCAATATATAGGCTTAGGCAACAGCTTGCTCAATAAGATTCCTCAAGTTTGGGAAATAATACCAAGAATTAATATATGGAGTAGTGTCAAGTTAAAAAAGCTTCTGCACAGCAAAGGAAAACAATAAAAATGTCAAAAGGGAACCTATAGAATGAGAAAAAAATTTTGCTAGATGCTCTTCCAGTGGAGGATAAATTTCCAGAATATATAAACAATTCAAAAAACGTAATAGCAAAATCACAAATAACTCAATTATTAATTAGGCAAATAAACTAAATAGACAATCCTCAAAAGAAGCAGTACAAAATACTGAAATGTAGGGTGAGTCAAGTACAAGGTTAATTAATGAAAATAATTGATTTGAGGTGAAAAATATGCAGTTTCTCTTTTTAAAAGAATAATGTCCCCTTCCTATGTTTCTTCCAAAATAATCACTTATATCCCCATCAACAAGAAAGCACTACATAAATAAAATAGAATAGTAGAATATATTACTCATGTTCTGCTTTATAAGAGGTTAGTTTTGATATAATAAATTATAAATGATCACATAAAATTTCCTAAAATTCAATGGTATTTCTGGGGGATTTTAAAATATTGAAGCCACAATCATGAACATACTAATGATGATAGTTTTCTATGTATCATCTTTTACATAATATAAAATTAAGAGGACTGAATAGAGGTTATATTCATTTCCACCTAAAAGGTTCTCCCTTAGCCCCTTATTTCAATAGTATTAGTGGTGGTATCCATCAAGTGTAGTTATTTTTGCACATACTTTATGTTCAAATAGATGTTCACCATCTAGCATATCTTATGCATTTTAACATTATATGTAGTTTGGACGACACTAGTTCTGTATTTCTGATGACCATACACTAGATCATCAAAATATAGGTATTTTAAGGAAAATTTTGCAATGAAAAAAAAAAAGAGTTTTCAAAAGAAAGCATTCTAAACGCATTACTTTCCTCCCTCCCTCCCCACTCCACTCCTTTCTCTTTTCCAAGCCTGGTTTTTGGCTCATTTCATTTTTTCTTGCATTTTTTATTGTTTTACTTTTGTTTGAAAATAGGAAGCGATTTCCTGCCAAGGGGTAGATCGACTAAAAGGGCAAACATGTTGAATTTAACATCACTGACTTTAGAATTTTAAGAGTTTTCAAATGGATACAATTCCTCTTAATTGCAATGTTTGGATAGAAGTCTTGCTTTGTGCATGGCTCATTCTGCACCAGTGAACCAGTTTCCACCCTGTGGATTCACATCTCTACATTTTTCATGGCTGTCCTATTACCTGACTTATTTGTGGGTGTAATCTAACAGAGTCCGTAGGGTGAATTACGAGCAGCAGCTTAAAATAAACATCATTTACTTCCAAGAAATTATTTCCATATCACTCTTGGTTTTCTGGTTGGCTTTTCAAAGGGAAACCATGCCCTTCTTTTCTCATAATCACCTGTGCTTCATTTGAAATAACAAAGAGCCTCACACTTTAGCCCCTCTCTTGTGAGTGTGCCATGCTCTGTGCTATGATTTATGACCTGAGCATCTGACACTCCATGCACTAGCAAGATGGCCCGTTGCGTTTGAAAATATATCCCTCAAATGAAAGCAAACGCGGTCTTCTGATAGAAAGCCTTGTCAGCACACAAGGAGTCCAACACATACACGTTCTGAGTTGTGTTCTTTTCTTTTACATTGACTTTAAGAACGATTGAAATAGGTGAAGCTCCAGTATGGAGAGGATTTCATAGGCTCCACCAGAGCTCCAGAGGAATCCTATCACTGAGGAAAAGGCGCGGGGATATTTGGCAGCCGATCAACGTGGTTTCCACTAGTACATGACAGGGACTCATTACGGCCTTGCTGTTGCCTGTAAGCTGGTTTCACTACCATCAACTACGAGGCCAGAATGCCTGGTTCCAGATGCGCTCACCAATTGACCGTAAAATTGCTGTGCGTTTCTGGCCAAGGCTGAGGTTTTAAAAGCTCCCCTCCCCCACCCCTCAACACCCTAACCCCCAATTCCCTCTGAAAAGCTGCTCATTATTCTTCTTTTGCCCCCTGATCTAAGCAAAAGAAATACTTCTGGAATCAATTAGAAATGTCTGCCCTTGATGAGGTTTGCACGTGAGTTTGGAGTTGTGCAGCTCTGATAGTGGCAGCCAACAGCTGCATTTTCAGGTGGTTAAATCTGAGAAGGAATTTTCCAGGGTTTATTTACCATCATAAAAATTTTTTAAATAGGCAAAACATGTCGGGATACCGTTTCATATGCCTTTGAAAGTGAGGTTAAATTTAGATTGTGTATTTATTTTATCCACAATGAGCAAAGTGAAGCTCTCTTTGATTGGAGGATCTTTCGTTTGCCTTGATAGGTTGTGTCCAATGGTTATAAATACTGGAAAAAGGGTTCCCTTGATGTAGGTTAATGGTTAAGGAGGGTGGGGGGGAAGCATTCTTTAGTCCTGTTAATTGCTTGACAAGGAAAGATAGTCAGTGTTAACAGAAATCAGAACACACTTTCTGAAAATAATATGAATTAACAGATGGCTTATTTATTTGCAGATGTTAATGTATATGCTGTTTAGTCTTTAACTTGCCAGTGTTACACAACTCAAATACTGCTATACAGCAATATATACTCCATATAATTCATAGTTAATGTTAGTATTCACATTTGTATCATAACATTTCCCAATGATTCATGTAAATTAAGCATCTTTAAAAATTACCCACTGAATGTTCGCCTACTTTCCTTCTCTGTAGCCGAGTGTGTGTGTGTGTGTGTGTGTGTGTGTGTGTGCGCAAGTATGAATGATATTTAATTTAAAGATTACTAGAATTTATTTTTCTTTTCAAGTATGTCTATTTGGCAAGCTTCATGGCCTTTTCTTTCTTCTAGAATGTGACATACTTCATGTAGCTCTGTTTTGTTTCTCCTGCTTTCTAAAATACAGGCACAATTTCAAGTGTATATTTTAATCACTAAACTTACATTCATACCTTCAAAAAATACTATTAACTTGCCCCTTGCCATCAAATACTCAATGCAGTTTTAGATCCCAGAATTACCTCTTATTTCTATAGTCAAATTGAAATTCTAAGCACCTGCTATTTTCCCTTAAAGTGTTGCAATTTCTGCCCACATATGCCAACAGTTGAATAAGAAGAATTTTTGTGTATGTTCCTCTAGTATGATCTATGTATTTAGACATCAAAGGCATGTTTGAATTTGTGTTCTATATTATAAGGATCCTTTTTTTTTTTTCTTGTACAGATTTTTGTCTATAGTAAGATAACAGATGGTAACATGGAGTGAATGTATTACCGGTTAAGTGTTCCTAAAATTTCATGTTGCCATGAAATAATCTTAAGTAGGTTGAAAAATTCAGTTAATTAGAAGCATGACACAATGAGATAAACTTGGCTAAAAAGTCATATTTTGCCTAAAAACTCCCTGAGTAAATTAACACCTATCAACATTATCCAGAACAAAAAGAAACAAGGCTGAACAATCTTTAATTACCATCTTTCAAAAATAACGCCTAGTTTATTTTTCTTGATGTCCTCCATGTGCTCAGCATGTCATTGATGAGACAAACTTCCTTCTACTAAGAAAAAAGAAAAACCGCTAAACACAGTCTTTATCTGTATTCTAGAGTTTACTTCACTCTGATTGTTACAGAAAGCAAAAGTCAAATAATTTTTTTTCATTCCTTCTGTCTGAGATGAAGCATCCTGCCTGCCAGCTTTTTCTAAGTGTATTCAGATTTAAGAGTGAAACCTGTTTAGTATTAAATATATTGATAGTTGAAACATTCTGTGCTAGGGGGGAGGCAAAAATCTACTCTTTCTTAGTCTCATATATGAGGGCTTGTTCTGCAGGTGAGACTGGAACCTCTCTAATAACTACTTGGATGTACAATATCAGAAAAAAAAAGCATCTGGCTGGTGCTGAATTACTGCTTGAAACTTTCACTGCCACTCATAAATTTGTTCTTTAGTTTCCTCTTCTGTACAAGTTGACATAATCCAAGGGAGTTGGTAGATATAAAAATTAAAAGCTAATATGGATTTTCTACCCAGTTTGTAATTTCTTTTATGTTGACTGCATTTTATATCTTGTTATGGTTTGGATGTGATGTGTCCTGCAAAAGCTCATGTATGAGAAAATATAAGAAGGTTTGGAGAAGAAATGATTGGGTTATAGCTTTAACCTAATTGGTGAATAAATCCCTGATAGGATTAACTGAGTGGTAACTGAAATCCTGGGGTGTGGCTGAGGGAGGTGGGAATCGGGGCATGGTTTTAGGGTTTATATTTGTATCTGGCAAGTAGAGTCTCTCTTTCTCTGTCTCTGCTTCTTGATCACCATGTGAGCTGCTTCCGTCTGCCACATTATTGTTCCATGATACTTTGCCTCACCTGAAACCCTAAGGAGTGGAGATGGCTTTCTATGGACTAAGACCTCCAAAACCATGAGCCCCCAAGTAAACTTTTCCTACTTTAAAATCGTTCTGTTCAGATATTTTAGTCACAGCAGCAAAAAAAACTGACTAAAACACATTGTTGAATTTTCTACCAGAATCAATGGTGAGAAATAATTTTCTGGGACCAAGGACATAGGAAATCAAGGTAGTATTTGTTTTAAGTTGTGTTTGGTTTTTACACTTTCAACAAGCCAGTATCTGGACTGGCTTGGACCAGCCTTGAACAAGTATTTTATGAGATAGAGAAAAAACTGGGCCATGGCTGTTATGAATTACCACTGTGAGGAAAGTCACTCCATTCTCATTTCATCATCTGTTCAGTCAAAGGGATGAGGTAACTTTCTAATGTTACTTCAGCCTTTAAGATTTCATACTAAATGTGTGATTTTTTAAAAAAGATTAAATAGCTATTATTGGTTACCATTTATACAATTATCTCATGGAGAATGAGATTCCAAGGAGTTTGTGAGCAATGGGGATAGAAACAGGGTCTATGAAACTTTTTACTATATGAGCACATAAAAGATAAAGCTGACACAATGGTGATTTTAATTGTGCCTAGTATGAGTTTAACTATACTGACATGTTATCAGCACTATGCCCACTACAAAGTCCATCAAAATAAATGAATTATCAAAATAGATTTTAAAAGTTTGCTTGCTGTAAATCCACCTTTCAGACAAACCCATTTACTGGCAAGGATGTGACTAACAGGGGCCCCAGTTCTATGGAAATGAATTCAGATTATTAGAGGAGCCAGGAACAAATATGCAATTGGGAGAACACTGAATATTAAAACACTAAAGCCATTACCTTTGATGTAAATGACAACAAACCTGTAAGAAGGCTCTCTGAGAATCCTTGTGCCAAGAACTGATGATCGTTCTGCATAGAGAACATTCAGTAAGATTAAGTTATCACCCTTGTGCCTGAGTAAAGGCAGCACCAGAGGCATATGTTCCTTCTACTTTTTTCCCCATAAAGTGGTACATATAAATCATGGAGATGTCACTCACAGAAAGAAATCTCAACGTGAGACACATTACTGGTTTATAATAAGCATGTGGAAGTGTTTAATCTAAATGCATTTAGGCGGATAATTTTAAAGAACTTTGAGATTTGCAATTCCACTTTTTATTAGTGATACTGTGTGGAAATCACTATGCAAAACTTGTTTTGTTGTTGTTATTTACATTGCTAAATGTTCTTCAGATGATTGCTGAAGGCTATAAATATTTTTGCATGTGATTTCCATTTACTGTTAACCCATCCCTGCCCTCTAACTAAAATGGTGGACTTCATTGTGTAGTGGTACTTTTATCTTGAGATTTTTCCATCATCCTATGGAAAATTTTCAGGGGTGATTTTGTTTTTTTAATTATACTGAATTCAAGTAAAAATAATCCCTAACAATTAAAGACTTTACACAAATATTCCTTTGTTTCAAACTAGCAGATACAAAGGAATCAGAGTTATAGCAGAATGGTACAGATTTGAAAAGTACTGTTCTTCAAAAACCATGAAGCATATTCCAAGGTACTTCATTTTATCTAAGTTTTCTATTTTTACCCTTTTCATACAACCTTTTTTCATCTTATCCTCAATTAATCTTTTCTAACAGTGACATTTTTCCTACATTTTCTTTAGCTGTGAATACCAAAACTCTTTCTTTGATTGTTCACTTGCTTATCTCTGTCCAGGATAATCCTAAGTACCTTTTGTTTAGCTTTTGTACTCTGAAGATGTATGTTGATGGGAGATTCTTCCAACAGAAATGATATAGATTAATGAATTCAGGTATCCTTTGGAGCCGGTCATTAGAACCCAGGCTCTTAGAGTACAAGACTGTGACGTGTTAAACTGTACTCCATTGACTCACAGGTCAAGGGGGCATCTATGTTCTTCCCACTTCTGATAAGACATTATGTACGTTCAGTGACAACATAAGTAGGAAAGGTATCCTGGAAGAACAAAAGTCAGAAAGAGAAATAGTGAACCTCATGGAAATGTGTCTGGAATAAAAGCTTTTTTTATTTTTAAGAGTAAAGGCAAGAAAGTTATAAGTATTTACATTTGATATAAAGATAGGTTTAATTCCCATTGACATCCTCCATCTTGTGTCAAAGCATTGCAGTAACAGAGTTTAGTTTAGTTGTCTACTTATTAGTCAGCTGATTTTTAATTTGAAATAAACTCAGGAATCACAAACAATTTCAATCCTTGATTTTGTTTGATCTGCATAGAACTAATTGTTTTTCATTTAAAATTCGATTTTGATGAAATATTTAAATCAAAAGACTTTAAGAACCTATGTAAATGGTTTCTCTTGAAAATTTCAAAGGTCAATTGTATCTTATTTGTCAAAGTCAACACTCCTGCTAATCTTTCCCACCAATGTCAACTGCTGAGAGCTGTCACCTGATCATTTTACTGTGAGTGTAGGAAGAAAGATGTACAATTGACAGAAAAAAAACCCATGGCACACATCAGAATAAAATGTTTTGTTTATTAATGCAGTTGCAAAAGAGATACAAAAAGAACTGAAAAGTAGCCATGTTTTCTTTCTTTTGCAACTCTCTCTACCTGTAATTTTTGCCTGAGTGTAAATTATTCCTAACTTTAATACAATGCTTACTGAATGTCTTAAGACTACAAAAATATTTTGTATTCATAACAAAATGTCATATTTTCACTGTATTATGTTATCAGTTTAAATAAAATAATATTAGATATTGAGGGCTTTAAAAATATCTGGCCACCCTGAGCATGCACTTCCTCATGTCATCACTGAGTTGGGGCTGAGGGACTCTTTTGAGTGGAGGAATCATTTTGTAGGCAAGATATTTATCTCTTTCAGGCCATAAAACATCAAGTTGGACAGACAAATAGAGGTGAGAGATAAGATAAATCCCTGTGCTTTTAAGAAACAGAAGAAAATGACCAGATTTCCTACCATAGTTTAAAGAAGCGTGTTTAAAAGAATAAATGGAGAGATAAGCTGCTTCATCACCTTTCATCACTGTGCTATCTTAGATTGAGGAGAAATTTAATCATTTATTTTGGCACTTTCATTTTGCATATGTGGAACTGCATAGAAGAGATTGAGTGACTGGTACAGATACATGGACAGTGAAGACCCGAGATTTAGGGCTTGACCTTGACAGCCTTGGTCTTTGTTGTACTTTAAGAAAATTTGTCAGGAAATATACATATAAAAACTGTTAACAATCTTCTTCAGACAATTGAAAGGGGAAAAAAGAAGAAAGAAAGAAAGAAAAAAATAGAACCTATATGGACAGTCAAAACTAAATTTTCTGTGAGTGCATAAGAAACAAATCAAACATGTAAATTCACATATGTAAAATAGTTATTTGAAAATGTTCTGTTAATTTAAACAAGCAAATCTAAATTTCAATATGATAATTATGAAGTGTGGTTCAATTAAGACAACTTGGTTTTGTACTTATAGTCAGTCGTAAAATTTTTCCAGTCATCTGCTGCATATTGTCAAATCAATTTTTGAACTTTAACCCTGAGTAACTCTTTAAAATTAGCATCTTAACTAAAGTCAAATTGTTGAATTTTTCTGAGTATAACTTATTTTTGTTACTGTATATAATACAGTATGTTTTTACATAATGGCTCAATGAAGGAAGATGAACATGTGTCTGTTTTACAACTGAACCCTAAGCCAAGAATACTTGAAACACTGTTGTTTAATTGTTGGAAATAGGTGTTATGAAGAAATGAGTATACAAAGCCCAAGTTATTTACTAAATAAAGTACTTGGGACCTAGACCAAATAATGCTATTACTTCTTTCCCAGTGGAATTTGAATGATTACATCTGTCTTGGCAAAAGTGGTTTGGTTTATCTTAATGTAGAGTCCATGTAATGCTTATATTACATTGTTTACATTGCTGATTGAAAGCTAATACACAGTATATGCCATTCTGAATTGCTTGTTTCCAAACTGAAAATATAGCTTTTCTATAGCAAAAATACTGTCATTTGGTTCCAAAATTTACCTGAATTTGAGACATTTTTGACTGTATCTTCCAAAAAAATCAATATATTTCTTCATATTAGCAATGAAGTATACTCTTTTATTTCAAAGGAAAATGTTAAGCTGTATTTAATAATAATTGCATTAACATATTCAATAGAATTAGCATACATTGAATAGAATAGAATTAGCAAACATTGATGTTTTATGAGTACTTCACTTGGATTATGTAGACCCACCACCACACATATACTCAAAAGGTATTAAGTGTCAACTTTGATGAAATTATTGGCATAGTGGTTAAGAATAAAAGGTCTGGACTTATATGATTTGGTTTGGGTCCTGGTTTTGATATTTACCATATGTGTAGGTATTGGAAGTACCTTTTTTAATCTTTATGGAGATAATTGTTAATTTGAAGTTAATGGAATATGTTTTTAAAAATCCTTAGAGTACATGATAAATATTAACAGTTTCTGCATTCTATATGACAGTAAATATTATATAGTAAAAACTTTGAACAATTTCTGATTGTTGATGATGATAGAAGCAACAATAAGAATATCCTCAGTACCAAGTAGTGAGAGAAATATAGGGGGAAAAGAAAAATTAGACATCATCCCAGTCTTTAAGAAGTTCTTATTATAGCAGAGTTCAACAAATGCAATATTAAAGTTATACATAGCATGGTTTGAGATAAAATAGAAAAGTATGTCATTTTGCAGTGGTATGTGATAAGCGTTCATGAGATGGTAGAAGTTCTCCAAGCTTTCTTCACAACTGAAGGGTATGAGAGAAGACATCCAGACCAAGGAACCTGGGCTAAGGCTAGGAGGTGAGAAATTCTCACACTGAGGAATTGAGGATCCTTATGGCTACAGTGTTGATAATGGAAGAATGTCAAGAGATAATACCAGAAAAATGAACAAGAATGACATCAGAAAAAAAGATGTGTATACTTAAGAAATATACAAGAAAAGTGTAGGACTTTTTCTTCAAGGCACTGTAATGTTTTTGAGGTATTGAAACTGAAATTAGGATTAAACCCATGGAACACTCTACCGTGAGCTACATCACCAGACTTTTTGATTTTTTTTTATTTTGAGACAGGGTCTTGCTAAGTAGCCCAAACTGGCCTTGAACTTGAGATTTTCCTGCCTCAGCCTTCCAGCTGAATAGCTGAAATTACAGTTATGCACCACTCCAGCTGTTGTTGATGAATTTTAAGCTGAAGAGACATTTTATTAAACTTGAATTTTAGTATAATCACTGAAATTGTTTCAGAAGGAAGAAAATGGAGTGAAATGGGTAAGAGTCACGGAAACATTAGGAATCTCTTGAAGTATCCTGGTTAAGATGTGACAGTGGCATAAACTAGTATAGTCACTGTGAGTACAGAGACATAGGATGAGGAAACAGAGATATAGGATGATTTAACTCATTCTTTTTAATCTCAAGAAAATGATGATTTAAAAAAGAATATAAAACTAATAGGAGAAAAATAATAAACCCACTAATTCAGATAGAATGTTGATAGGTGCTTTGTTTAAATTTAGAGAAATATTCATTCTTTGAAAAAGTATAACATTCAGGTAGCCTTAACTTGTTTCAGAAGAAAATGTCTCCTCTAAAAAACCAAGAAAATCTGCATCCATTTTTAACTTCAAATTATTAGATTTTTTTTTTTACTATGAAGATGAAATCTAGATCAGAAACAATTGGTCCTATTACAAAATCAACTATGCCAGGGTTGTGTTTGCTTTATGGAGAAAAGCTTAAACTCCATAAGAAACTTAGTACACATATATACCTTTATATGTTTATGAAATTTATGCATCCTGAAAATATTATTGAGTGACTAACAGTAACAAAAACTATAATAACTGCATTGGTATATGTTTTTAAACATATGTATTATATTCTAAGTGAGTAATCAAGAAATGTTTTTATTTACTTTCCACTTAGGGATTGTATCTTTTTAATGTTTTTCATGGGTTATAGTTATACATAATATTGAGGTTTATTTTGACATTAGCATACATGCATGGTATATAATTTGCTCCACTTCAGCCCCAGTACTTCCCTTTTCCCTCCCCTGGAATTATATCTTTTAAATTTGTATCAACCACATGGCAGGTAAGTTTTCTATTTTTAATTTCCCACATCCACAAAAAGAAAATCATAGCCAGTGTCTTCCAGTGAATTCTATGAATTGCTAAGAAAAAACAGGATATTTTGAAATCTCTTTTTTACTTATGTGTGTGAGTAGACATATCAAATTTTATGTTTGTTCAAGATGTACTACCAAAAGGGCAAGTTTTATCACTTAATTCAATCCACTGTAATAGATGGATGGGTCAGATCTCTTTCACATCCAGAGTCATTGTTTAAGGTAAACATTAGCACCACCATATGAAACTTTGTGGTTAATATCCTAGCAAAATGTAAGCTGAAACCACAAGGCTCTTGTCATATTGAACCATATACAGATAAAACAAAAACAGCAGTGAGGTGGAGCAAGCAGGTTGAAGACAGGCTGGGTATGCGATTCAGAATTTTCTGTTGCCATTGAAATTTTTGCTTTTGAATTATATATATATATATATATATAATTTCTCCATGTTAAAACCTGAAAGACTAAGATATCATGAATGCCAAAAAGTAAACCTGTATCTACTAAAAAATTCTTTTAATAATTTTCCCAATCTCTTTCTTTCTAAAATTTTTAATCCCAAGATTTGAGACTGTCTGCCTTACATTTCACATTACTTTGAGGTATGCTGGTATTTTAGGATGGGAAATTGATTAAATATCTGACACAATTATTATAATATGATATCAAAATTTGCTTTTTAAATGAAATAGGGCAAATGATAAAGTAAGATCTGAATGACAGAAAATTTTCAATTAAAAGTATTAAGTGAAATAGTCACCATTATATTCTACTCTTAAAGGCACATAGTCTTTAATCAATAGAAATGATGGCTTTACAATGGAGAGTGGAAAGAAATACTATCACCCTGGTATGTGGTGCTCACAGAGTCCTAATTGAATACCTTATACATTTCAGGTTTCAATCTTTACTATAGGAAAATGTGAAATTTCTCAAATTATTTTATTTGTAAAAGTACAATAATACCTAGCACATAAAATATAAAAACAAAGCCTTCATAAAAAAGGACACCGATATTTATCAAATGTTTATTCCATTCTAAGTATGTTTCTATTTATTCCTCACCTTGCTTTTTAGTAATTGTTATTCACACTCTTCAAATGAGAAAATTGAGGCTCAGAGAGGTAATTATCTCGTCTAAGTTCATACAGTTATAAAGTGTAAGTCAGATCTATTTCAGTCTGTTTTTTTGGCTATATTATACATCCACATACAAAAATAAAAATCACAAGTATGTAAATTGTGTTATTAATACAGATGATTTGTTTTCTAAATATATACATTATTATTTTCTAAATAAATACAATAAGCTACTTTTCCAAAAATTCAGATCAGGACAATGAGCTCAGATGTCTTGATCATTAAATATTTCCATTTCCAAGCATTTTTATTGATGACCCTGACTCAACCTTGAGAAAAAATAATCTGATGAGGCTGAACACAAAGTTTTCCACTGTGGCAAACCCAATTCTGAAGAATGGCAGACATGTGAGGTGGGCTGGAGGACAGAGGAGGTTACCACTAAAATCAACAGCACTGGATTTTAAGGATGAGTAAATTCTGGTTAAATGGAGGACGATTTGGAAGGCATGAAGAGAAACAGCGTAGACTGCTCTCTCCTTCCTCTTTCCCTCAGGTTTCCAAGACAATACCTACAGATGGTTATTTGTGCCTTCCTGCCCACTCCTTCTCAGTTGCTGGAGCCTATTTTCTGTCCAACTCCCAACTTACCTAGTGTTTTAGCACATACTCCTCTTGGTTCCTAGTCTCAACTCAGTCCATGTGTTCAGATGCTTTCTCAATGTTGCTGACATAAAGTTTTATGTACCCTGCTCTGCTATCTCATTTTTGAAATCCACATATATATACATATATACATATATGTATATATACACACTAATTCCATATCTATAAGCTCACATATTGTCATGGAAATGATAGTTCTCTAACTGGAGATGCAAAGTCAGGAGAAATCTAATTAAAGATGCATGAGAATTAATTAGCAAGGAGAGATAGGGTATTATTCTTTTTTCTTATCCTAAGTACAAAATGCAAACAAAGCTATTTCAGCACCAACTCCTATTACTTTTTTGAATTTATCTATTTAAGCCCAATTAAGCTTTTTTCCCCTTTTCGTTTCTCCCTCCCTTCTTGCCAGATGAGGCTATTTAATGATTAGTTATAATTTAAACAATTTGTTTGAGAACTACCAGTTAGTATTTGCTTTTTAAAAACTACAGCCTAACCAATTTACATATAAAGAAAGATGAGGCAACTTGGTGTCATTTCCTTTTCTTTAATTTCTTATCAAGCATCTGGGATTCTGTTTCCTAAACCAAATTCCAATCAGTATTAGAGATCTAACAGTTATAAACATTTAAAGGGAGTGTGATTAGCTGAAGGTGATTCAACATGTGTTGTACATACTTAATGAAAAATACAGTTCAGGTGGTAATGAGATTTACTCTATTGTTAAACAAACTTTCATTTATTCCTTCCTTCCTTCATTTACAACTCAAGTAGTAACTGGCAAGCCTTCATAGTGTCAGACAGTTTTCTCTGTGTCCTGAAAATCTCAAATGCTATTTTAAACATTGAAAGCAAAGCAACGACCATCTAGTAGAAGAGATTGTATAACTAACATTGAAAGAAGTTGTTAAATTTAATGAGACAGTCCTTAGTGTGACATGGGTACTGAGCAATAGCAGCAGCAGTGGAGATTCCATGAGAATATTCCTAAGAGGTAACTACCACAGGGTGATACATGAAGGACAGTCCCTGTTAAAGATGAATCTTTGAGTAAGAAAATCAAGTTGTTGAAATATAGCTTTATAAAAGGATTAAGTAGAGGATGACCACTCCTAATTTTATTTTAAAAGGAAAGAAATAAGGGAAACAAGGTTTTTACCTTGAGGTTCAAGTCACAATCATAAAAAAACACATAATAAATAATTAATATATACATTCAAGTTTATAAATAATATAAATGATTAAAGTAGAATACAATTTATAATAGGCATTAGTATGATAACACATGATACTCTTCATTAATAATAGTTTTAAATATTTTATACTGTGTGTGTGGTTGCCTTTATCTCTTACTCTTAATCTCTCTTGTATCTTGGTTGATAAATATTTGGGTATGTAGCAGGATGTCGTGGGCACCTCTAAAGAGGTGATATAAAGTCTAAGAGTCATTGTACTTATATCTGGGTTATGATGTTCATCCCATCTGTAACTTGGTCACAGTCTCATGCAGATATTCTACAACTTGTAGTCTGAATTACTAATTTAACAGATATTAATATTGCCCAATTCTCAAAAATGAATTCAGCAATTGCTAGTATATAAATGATATACAATCAATAATTGATATCAATTTAGAAAGAAGACTTTAAAAAATTCCACACTCACATTCACTCAACTTGGTTGGATTAAGAGAAACTTTACAGGACGTTTTGCCTGAGGTATTTTCCTAAAAGATAAAAGGTTACAAAACTTGCTAGATTTTATACCATTTCTACACAAGTATAGAAACGTAAGGTCTGTTAGCCATTTTCTAGATCTCTAATACCTCTAATTTCTTTGTGGGAAGTCAGCTTCTGATATTCATCATGCCAGTCAGTGTGCTCCATTTTTCAATAATAAAAATTCATCTCTTCCCTACAGTGTTACAAGTTAACAAAACTTGGGGTAGCCTCTTTTTGAAATAAAGCTAGGTGACCTACTTTGGTATTATATTTGGGATTTGGATAGATAAAATGATACAAATAATATCACACTGTCTCTGTAGATTATGAATTGACAGATATTACCATTGGCCGATTATCCAAAATGCATGCAGCAATGTCTAGAATATCGAGAAAAAAATTAAGGTGTAGGTATTCTTATATAAATTAAATTTCAGGGATTATATGCCTGCTAATGGCAGTTATCTTTACATAAGTCATTCATTGCAACCTACTTCAAATTTAAAGAAAAAAAAAGAAAGCATTTCAATCTGATTTTAATTCTGTAAATAGTAATTACTATGATTTTATGCAAACTTTGCCTTCCTTTTTTTTTGATCTTTGCCTTCCTTTTTCTTTAAATTTTTTTATTAGTTGCTCAAAACATTACAATGATCTTGACATGTCATACATTTGATTCAAATATGGTACGTAATCTTAATCTTATTTTTCCACGTGTACAGATTGCAGGATCACATTGGTAATACAGCCACGTTTATACATAGGGCCAAACTAGTGTCTATTGTATTGTGCTGCCCTTCTATCCCCCCTCCCCTTCCCTCCTCTCTTTCTACCCAATCTACTGTGACATGTTTTTCTCTCTCTCTTTTTTCTTCCCCCTCACACCATTTTATATGTAATTTTGCATAACAATGAAGGTCTCCTACCATCTTCAGTGCAATTCCCCTTCTCTCTCCCATTCCCATGCACCTCTCCTCCCTATTTAATGGTAATCTTCTTCTCATGCTCTTCCTCCCTGCTCTGTTTTGAGTCACCCACCTTATATCAAAGAAGACATTCTGCATTTGTTTTTTAGGGATTGGCTAGCTTCACTTAGCATAATCTGCTCTAATGCCATCCATTTCCCTGCAAATGCCATGATTTTGTTGTTTTTAGTGCTGAGTAATATTCCATTGTGTATAAATGCCACTTTTTTTATCCATTCATCTATTGAAGGGCATCTGGGTTGGTTCCACAGTCTAGCTATTGTGAATTGTGCTGCTATGAATATTGATGTAGCTGTGATCTTTGCCTTCCTTACAACAGCATTGACCCTGTAAATATTTTTTGCAGGCTTCTCAGCAACAGCTTATCAACTAATAATCTGGACCTATAACACTCCTCCTGTTGCTACCCCTCTCCCTGACTCTCTTGTGGGCTTTATTTATGGGCAGCCTAATGCACTTTTCCACATTTAAAGAGCAGTCCTCAGTACAGTTGCTCTATTTTGGATCTAAAATGTCCCAAAGTTTCATGTGTTAAAACTTCTGGCTCCAGATGGTGGCACTATTGGGAGAGGATGAAACTTGAAGGAACTGGGGCCTCATAGATGGAAGTGAGGTCATTGGGGGCTTTTCCTTGAGGAAGATATTGAGAGCCCTGCCCTTCTCTCTGCTTCCTGGCTGCCGCAAGGTGAGCAACATTGCTTCACCACAAGCTCAGACCTAGATATTCTGACTCACCAAAAGCACAGAAGCAATGGGGCAAGCTGATCATGAACTGAAACCTCAGAAACTGCCAATCGAAAAAAACAAAAACAAAAACAAAACAAAACAACAACAACAAAAACTTCCTTCTTCTAAACTGATTATCTCAGGTATTTTGTCACAGCAATGGAAAGCTGATTAACAACAGTTACTGAGATAAAGTATAAGATGCTGATTCCAACACTAAAGACCCATAGACACAAACATTCCTAATGATTCCATTTTTTCAGCCAGGTATGAAATGTATCTAGAGGACTGAGATTGCTCCCCACCTGCCAACAAATGCTCTACTCCTTTTTGCTGTTTAAGGTAGAAATGCCTTCTTTTTTAGTTGAAATGATAAGACATTGTGTAGCTATTGATGAGTAAGATATGTAAATTGAAGGTAAAGGTGAAATGTTCCAGGATCAGAGCCCCCTTTCCAGAAAAAGTAAAACCAGCTAGAGGAGGTGAAAAGAGCAGGACAAGTACAATGACAATACTGGGAATACATGCAGCTAATTGCACACAACCCTTCACCCCTTCCCCCTTTTGCACATAGACAAATTTTTAGGAATATTATCTACATTTCATTAATTTATTGTGAAGTTAGTTTAATTTGTGGAAAGCATAGAAGTGCTAAGTCTCCTGGTTCTTAAGCAGACTGCACTGAGGTAACAGGAGATCTGCAGAGTTTTAGTCACAAGATTTCAGGATGGTGAGCTGAAAAATACTTTATTTGACAATAATCTGAAAGATTAAAATGCAGTTATCCTGTCCTTGTCTACAATTAAAATTAAATTCACTTACGCTTTTACTCTTTGTCTATCATAGGAATGTGTAAAATTCACTTTTTTCTTTAGAAGTGATGACAATGTTTTGGAACTTGAGATATAGTGGTTTCATGGCTTTGTGAAGATACTAAATGCCCTTGAGTTATGTACCTTAAAATGATTAATTTTATGTCATGTGAATTGCACCTCAATAAAAAAGATTAAACATAATATTACACAGAGGAAACATGAAATCTCCATAGTAAAATTTCTCTAGATAGCAAAAAAATAAAAACCTCTTCATTTATTCTTGTACATCAAGGTATTCATCAAGTGCTTTAGAAAACAGTTTTCTCCACCTGAGATAAAGTTTTGTGACATAGTCTCTTCAGCCATCCCAACTCACTAAATGCTAAATTACAACCCCAGATCTTCTGTTATGTCTGTCTTGGCTCCTTTAGTCGCCTTTTTCAGTTAATTGCTGGGGCTAGAATCCACTAGAGAGAAGTTTCCTCTTACAACTCAAGTTGGAAAGGTGGAACCCAGGTGGCTTGATTTATCTGCCCATGGTCAAAAGGGTTAGCAATCTGGTAGATGTTAGAAACAGCTGGCAGGACTCAGCCCCTCCTTGCACTCATAGACAGGTGGACAAAGACTGCTAAAGAGATTTTACCTCTTGAAAGCTGCTGCTGCATTTTGTGAAGCTATTACTATCAAGCATTAAGATTGTTCAGGGTTAGCAGGTGGGTTAAAATTTGCTCTCCCATTTCCCCTGGCAGAATTATAAAGAGCTCTTCTCTGGGGAAATGCTGCTTATGCATTGCAGGTAGTGGTGAATTTAATCAGCCTTTCCACCTGCCCCCTTTTCCAAAACTGTTCCCTCAGCTGGAAGATCTCTGACAAGGAAGAGAGGAGTAGCTGAGTAGCTGGGGTGGATATTATTAAATGTCCCCTTCAGTTGTGCTAAGCTATCAGACATACTCCTGTTTTATGAGTAATCACACATTTTATTGTCTTCCTTTTTCCTGATTCATTCCCTTCCTGGTATGATTGGAAATATTAATTACACAATTATGAAATATACTACGTTATTGGAATGTGATTTTAACATAAGATCTTCTCTTTTGCACCCATTCAGCATTAATATTTGGGAAATAATGCTGAATTTGGGAAGAGTAGTGATATTTAATACAGACTATGGTTGCAGTTAAACTTCTTCCTCCTTCAGAAACCCTTTCTCCTTATCTCATAGATTCAGAGCTGTGACATTTTGCTGCCCTCATAAAAGGATACAGTCATTTTTTTCAAGAAAACTTGTTGGCATATGACATTGTGATATACACAGTTACATATGTTTGGGTGCCCCCAGGGAGGACACTGGAATGTTTGACAATTCCACACGTGTTTTTAGATGTTGAAGTTCATGAACTTTAAAGGACCAGGTGTCAAAATGATTTTGTTTATGCAGTTTGGAAAAATTACTCTATAGTCTAAATGTAAATACAATCTAGTCCATCCTTTTGTTGAAATATATGTAGGATTTGATAAACAATTACTTCATGCTTTTCAAATCATGTAAATATTATAGCCAAAGACTTACTAGCAATTTATAAATTGCAAATGACACACCTAAGTTTCTCTATGACTCTCAATGCATATCAAAGCACACAAAGCATCAGAATTACAAATACTTACTTGATAAACATAACAGCTCATATCCTAGAATGTAAAGAATTTCATTAATACTGTTGATGACACAATTAAATGAAAATTGAAAATTCCACAAATCATTAACTGTGAATGCATAATTTCATGAAATATTTTTCATTCAACAGTCATTCTTCTACATGAGCCAGTAAGATTAATTTGGGAATTTCAAGTTGAAGAATAGTAAGTGGGTATTCGGAAAGTTAATGGTGTATTTTTTTTTTTTTTTTCCGTACTGAGTCAACCAATTTAATAGGAAAGAACGATGTCCGCCAGATTTAAAGAAAACAAATAAACCTTAAAATAGTATGACTGCCTTGATTCAGTTGGCACTGAGATTTTTCTAAATAAAGAAAAGAACTGGGTGGACCTATATTTGTGGTAAGAGCATACCCCACTGTGGGTGTGATACATTTCTTTTACTGTCATAAGTTTTGCCCTGAATTATTATGTTACAAGAGATGAGCTGCAGAATTTGCATATTTACTTTTTAAATGATTGCAATCACATAATAATAGAAAGTATATGAGCAGAGTAGTTGACTTAAACTCACATAGTAGATAACCTCATAGCTTTACGTTATTGTATACTTTACAGGGCCCAGCTCTCCCAGGTATTTTAGAGCAGATCTCTTATTTATTATGTGTTTTTTCATATGGGGACATATTAAAAGACTAAACTAATTTCTCTATGGATTAGTAAAACTATTTGGAAATTTCTACCTTTGAGTGTGATCTATTTAAAATAATATGAAGAACACTATTAAATTCGGTAAGAAATCTGAATATTATGAATTTCTATTAAAATCACAATTGAAGATGTAATACATAGAGCATGGATTGCTACTGTATTATCCAAGTTATGGATATGAAAGCAAAAATATATTTATCTACACATGGTGTAATAAATCTTAACAGTAACTGGTATGCAGAGAACATTTCAAAGGTAGTTCTGGCCAGACACAAGTCATTTGGCAGTGGCCCTGCCTAGTATATATTTTCAGGGCTGTCTGCACAAAGATGCTGGCACGCTTACCATGATTTCTATTCCAGGTGATGGATTTCTATCCAAGAAAGCGAGTGACTAAATATTTTCCGGTGGAATCTAGGCACCATAAAATCACTGAAGCCAAATCAAAAAAAAAAAAAAAAGTTGTCGACCTTTCTAAAAAAGTAATTATAATAGCTTCGCATACCACTATGACAGAAGAAATATTTCCACTTAGATCACCAAATAATGAAATGGGTTGAACCTAATTAGGAAACAACAACAACAAAAAAGAGTAATAAAAATGTGCTGCCAATACTGTTTTTATCAGCATGAATGACTGTCTTATTGAATTTTCATGCATTTCCAGAAAACTTCCTAATCATTAACAATAGCTGAATGCATGGAGTCCACACCCAACTCTATCAAAAAAATGAAATCCAATCTGGACCTACTGAAAACATATGCCATCATCACTTCAGCTGATTTACTCTGCACAAAACTAGTTAAGAAATGGAACACTTTACATTCGTTTATTTGTGTTACCCTAAGCAATTTAGAGATGAATAGCTCTTCCCAAGCCATACAAATGTGGTCTCCCTTTGTGGCAGGTTGTTTAAATTTACAACATAAAACTAGCATTTCCACCTCCAATAAAATCCAAACAGACATTTAATTTTGGTGCATGACATTTCTGACTAAAATTGAGCCAGAAAAGTTTCTCGGACAGCTCTTATTGTTCATGAATTTGAACAAATTGGGGAATCTGTGAATTTATAGCTAGGTTTTCTTCTACCATTGTTTAAAATATAGCACACATGGAAAACACGCCATGGGTGTGTTGTAATTCAGCTTTAATGATGTAACACTTGGTTTCAGTCAATTGTTGGAGGGCTGCAAGTGACATTGGTTTTGAGCTTCAGACATTGCATGTAACTTAGCAATTATAGTAAGGCTTTCAATAATGGTTGTTGGCGGGATATCGGCAAGTGAAGTCATAGCAATTTTGAAAGAGAAAGCTAATAAAAATACACCTGCCTTGTAGTGGAAAGTGAGCCTTTAATATCTCTGCTTTGAAGTTGGGCAAAGCCTTTGGTATTAACTAACAGATATAATGATGAAGGAATAATCCACTGCCCCAGGGGAAAGCAAGGCATTGAAGTTCCAACAGATTGTTATTTTCTAATCAAGTACATTTCAGTCACTTTGATATCATAAGGAATAGAATTAAGTGACAATTTTTTAATGTTCCAAAGAGGACTTTTTGAAAACAGGTCATTGTCATTCTTAACCAGAAAGATACCATGTGCATAGTCCTTAAGATAAATGAGTAAGAACATGAATAAAACATTTTTGATCACTTTTAATTGCTAATAATTTCAGAATGATTTGAATATATTCATTCATTCTATATTCCAATATGTCATTTCACTATGATGTAAAGAGTTTTAAATTTGCTTTATGAATTCTTCTTTTCCCTTGTGCTTTAGAGTCATTGGTTATTAGTTTTTTGCACATAAATGATGATAAGAAGAAGATATAGGCATTTGTGAAACTTCCTTTTTATCTGCTGGAACATTGATGATAATGTTAGGGAAGCTCCTTTCTTTGATAAATTATTTCCTGCACACTTACTTGTGCTTACTCATATCCTATAGTGAGTTTTATGCAAAATATAAAGTATAAAATGCATTACAAGTACTGCTATATCAAGATGGGTAGCAGAAGAGATGAATTCTTCAAAGAAAAACAACTATTTAGTACCAAACTAATTATTTTATCTGCTTTTCATAGATATTCATTGCAATCATCTTGGGGACTACTGATTGTAATGTCTAGATTACTGTAAAATAATTTGCATAATCAATACTGTTCCAAATACTTTAAATGTTGATAGCTTTTTCTTGTCATTTTCCTTACAGGCCAATGTTTGAATTCATGGCAAAAACTATTCTTTCTTCTGTTTTTTTTTCTTCATTTTAATCCAGTAGTGCATCTCTATAGAGTATCAAGTAATCCAAAGGGTATACATTAGCACTTGACAAGGTTATATTTAACATCAACATGCTAAACACACTGAAACTTTCCACCAAGTTCAAAGGGAATTTAAGGACTCTAAATCCCTGTTGATGTGGAAAAGTATCATCATCAAGTTGTTTGTTTTGTTGAAAGGAAGTCACATTTTATTTTTTTATTTGTAAAATGGACTTTAATGTTTCTTAGACCAGAAGACAGTTTTCTAATTTACTTAGTCTATCAGTTAAGTGCGCTCTCATTAGTGTATAGCACACAAGAAGGCTTTTTAGGTCTAAGGAGTGGAGTTGTTTTCTCTGTAGAATTCCAGTGTGTAATTTGCATTTAACTTTGAAAGTGGATTGTGGTTGAGTCTTGACACCTGCTGGGATGAGTATCCATTTCAGGCTACAAAGTGGTCCTCTGAAATAAATATCAGCAAGCTTGTTAAATTTTGTCAGCTGTATCATCACATTAGTGCAGGATATTATGGTAAAGTAGAGTTGAGTTCAATTTTCTGCTTATATGTTTGGACTGAAGCTTTGCCTTCTAGTGTTCACGAAAGGTTTTTATTGCCAGAGAGATTTCAAATTAAGAAAAAAGGAAAAACTCTACAAAAAAGGAATTAACTCACTTGATATTCATATACCTAGAAATCATGTAATATATACTGTAATGTAAAATATTTGTAGTTTCTGTCTGAGATTTGGAATATTACAAATATTTTACATTATTTATATGATATGAAGGTGTAGGGTTTTAAATATTATTATATATCCAAAAAAAGTAAATATGTTTTCATTTTGATGTTAACATAAGCCATTTTGGTAAGTAATTTCTATTTTGAACAATAATAGATACTATGTATTAAGCATCTGCTAAGTACCAGGCACTCTTATGGATCTCCTGCTTCATTTATGTTATCTCATTTCATGTTAATTACCCATAGAATTATACTGGGATAGTGAATCATGCCAGCATGTGTTCTTCCCAGAAAAGATGTGTGCATCTTATGAGCATAAAAAGATTAGAAGGCTTCTGTACAAATTCAAATTGTTTGGATGTCATAATGTGAAGTAAAGGGAATGGTTAACATAAACCACCAGAAGACAAAAAGTCTCAAAACCTTCTAGTAACTCATAACCAGAAATGACAACACACGTGATTGTTAAAAGTATGTGTTTTTTACATACAGATTATAGTACTAAGTAAGTCATCAGTCTTATTTTTGATGTTCAAATTAACAGAGAAGGATCACAGAGTTGGAATTCAATGTGTATCATGTTCATTTAGAACTTTGTTCCAATTTTTCCTTCTCCTCCTAAGATAAAGTTAATATTTACCAACTGTTTCAAGTGTGGGGCTCACAATTAAAGTATAGGTGCAAGAGTCTATATTCTTAGTGCTAATAGTAGTTTGACAGATGCATGTATCAGTTTTAAAACACTGAAACAATTCAGCTTATCATTGGTGGAGCGCTACCAATAATGTGTTGTTAAAAAGCAGCAGATTAAAAATATTTAATAAATAATTCCATTACATCTTGTAATGTAAGTTCCAGACTGTAAGTTCCTTGATTTTGTACAAGATGTGTGTGGTTTTCACTTTTCAGTCCTCATATCTAAAACACAGTGCTGATCTTCATTAACTTTAGAGAGCTAGAGCTCTTCTCTCTAGCAAACAGCAGAGAAGAAATGTTCATGCGATAGGGAACTCCCTTACCCTCTTAGCAAATACCATCAGAATTCCCAGAGTTGGATTTGAATTCCAAACTATCACTTCCTGACCCATACTCTTGACCAAGTGACTTAATCTCTCTTTTCCTTTCCAGAAAATAGGAAAATGTCATTGCAGGTGATAGTGTTAAATATGATAATGAACAGAATATAGGTAATATAAGTGCTGATAAGTGACACCTATATTGTCAATGGAGTTTATATGTTACCTATATAAAAATGGTATCTTCTAGTTCCTTGGTTATTCCTGTCTGATATTTCAAATACAAATATTTGAATTGTTTTTATCATTTTAATTCTAAAAGCAAATATTTTCCCATCAAGCAAGTATTTATTATTTACCTGGTCCAGGGCTACATAAGGATAAACCATCTCTTGACATGTCTTTAGGACTTTCCCATTTAATCATGGAAGGTTTTCTCTTTGCATTACTAAATTTGATTTGGATAACATCATTACTTTTTTTCCCCCTAGATTTTAGAACTTTTTAATCATTTGTTTGCACCAATGGCAATTTAATTCAATGAAAAAATTCAATAATGCATCAAGCTGGGTCAGGAATTATCTTAGGCTCTAAAGATATACCAACAATGCAACTAAAAATCAAAGACCCTGGGAAGTTTATTTTCTAAAAGAGAAAGACTAAAGCGATAAGCTAATAAAATGTAGAGTATCCTACTCGGTAATAAGTCATATGTGAGGGACAACAAAACAAGGACAAAAAGCTGGGGCACAGGAGAGGAAGGTCATTTAGGAAAGTATCACATGTTCTTTGTGAACTTGAGCAGATGCCTGAAAGACATAAGAGCCAGCCACACTGCTGTTGGGGGAACAGGAAATAAGGTAGACAGAAGGATGGTTCCAAGGTAGGGCTGATTAGTGCATGATCAAGAAAGAGCTAGAAGATCGACTTGTCTGGAAAAGATGGAAAGAACTAATTGAAAGGCAGTGGAGTAGCAGACAGGTCAAAGATGGAGCACAGGGAACAGAATCTGTGCAGACTTGTTGACAGTATCAGGAACATGTCAGAAACTTGGAGATTTATGAGTGGATGAGTAATGTGAATTGATTGACTTTTCAATAGATCAGCCTGCAATTTACCATTTGTTGTTTTTGTTGTTTGTTTTTTGGTTTAAGTGCTGATCGACATCCCTGGTCATTTTCAATTTATTTTATTTTGAGACAGGGTCTCACTAAATTGCCCAGGCTGGCCTCAAACTGGCCTCTTTGCATCAGCCTCTTGAGCTGTTAGGATTAGAGGCATGGGTCACAGAGCACAGCTGCACTCAAAGGAATATCGACTCTTTTAAAATAAAAATATGAGTTCCTCTCTCTTATCTAAAGCTCTTCATGGCTGCTTCTGGACATTAAGCATGGCATAATAAGGCTCTTTTTGTTAGATTATCTATTATTGGATTGCTTTCTCAATTATCCCTGTTCTTCCCCCTTTTAAAGAGATAATATTTAATGTTTTCATAGTTAACTCTGGTCCTGTAGGAAGACTTTCCTAGGCCTACAATCACAAGCTTCTTCTTTAATTTACCTAAATTGTTTGTAACTTAAGAAATCTGCTTATCACATTCTCATAGAATCCTCTTTCCCTCTCTCTATCTTTCTTCTCAACAATGCATACCCCAAAGGTAGGTAAACTTTCTACTGTCTTCTGTTGTCATTGACATTTCCTATGTCATCTGCTATAATAGTCTCTTCTCTAATTTTCTTGTCTCATTAAACTCAGTTTCTTAACTGTCTCATATTTATGGATGTACAGTCCTAACTCAGTGGCTGATACTATAGGTGCTGAACAAATCATCTTTGCCCTGTCAGTAAATGAAACTCCAGGAAGATTCCTCCTCAGACTCAGCCTAGTCATTCTCATTCTTGCTCCTTTCCGGCACCCAGGACTTAGTGCTCCTTTTGTTAGCTGATATAGTCTTTCTATTCCAGGGTTCTTGTCAACTCCAACACTGATGTCTTCTACCCTGAACACTAAACCCAATCCTTTATAAACTTATGACTCTCCTAATTGCAAGTAGGAAAAAGAGATAAAGATCCACAAATATAAAAAGAGATTTAGGAGATGAAGCCAAAACTATTTTGTTCATGAATAGCAAGTTGAGAACAACAGAGATAAGTTTTGATGCATATCCAAATTAGTTAATTAAACTTATTCTTGAAACTTACAGGCTTATTCCTTGCACAAAGGCTTTGCAACAGACTGTGGGATTCAGATCTCTGCCTGTATGACATTACAAATACTGTATGTCATGAACTTTCAGCATTGATCAAGAACAATTTAAATAATTTACATTAAAACTACAAATGCCAAAATTCTTTTCTGTGGAAAGTTGCAAACTTTCCAGCAACTTACAAAAATTTTACTATCTCTTGGTCCTGAGTTGTTAGTTTTTGAAACCGTTCCAAGGTATTTCCCAGAAGCGTGATCAGTTTAATGACCAAAGGCAGGGGCACTGCATCTCTGGTGACTTCTTTCTCACCACACCTTTTGTACATAGGAACCCTTCCTTTATGACAGTCTGACTTCTCAGAGGCTAGAGATACAAAAAAAAAAAAAAAATAGATGACATCTGTTTGTCCCAAGTCAATATATATGTTCAGAGTTTGGTCATGGGGGAGAAGGTCATTTCTTTAAGTGAAATCATTATAACCACATGTAAAAAATATGTGATAAAAATCAAGAATGAGTGTTTCAGATGATTAGCGAGTTCATAAAAGAATAAGAGCTGGAATAAGATCAATATCGATCATTCTAGAGGGGCCTTTACAGAATGTGGAGGGTCAGGCACAAATAGTAGAGAGGTCTGTGTGTTCTGTGTGGAGGAGAATCAGCATTGAGGGAAGACTACCCCCAAGAAAAGAAGCAATGTCTAATTTTCATTAATTAGCATTTTGCTAAGATACTCTTTAAGAACTTTCTGTACAACCAGAAAAATGAAAAATTGTGTTCCATTTGTGTGCTATAAATTGAAATGCATGCTGCTGTCATGTATAACAAATTAGAACAAATAAATTAATTAATTAGTTTTTTAAAAAAAAGCTACTCTGAGAAATAGCTACTGCCTGCCACCCTTTCAGGTTATCTTGCTCATTTGCCAGTTTCTGTCAGTCATCCAATACAGCTAAATGTGTAAATGTAAACTTAGCAAGTTTGGCATATAGATGCCTGGGCTCCATCTAGTGGTAATCACTGTAGGTTTCTCCCATTTAAACAAAAAGTCCTTTTATTCAAGAGTCATAAATAGAATTTGTATCTTGAGGTTCATATTCTAAGTTTCACATCCTAAGAATAATTTATAGTGTTAAAACTTGTGTTCACCATTTTACTTTTAAAGAGAATATTTTATATATTCTGTTTTATAAAATTTGACTTAGTTCTTATGATGAATATTCATTTATATAGGTTTTTAGTACATCTCTCTCTCTCTCTCTCTCTCTCTCTCTCTCTCTCTCTCTCTCTCTCTCTCTCTCTCTCGCCATTTAAGAGAAGAGAAAAATTGCAGAACCACCAACTTAAAATTTCACAAGCTTAGTTACACCTCAAATGAATAACAAAAATAGCAAAACTTACGAAAACAATAATAAAGCCTGACTCCTTGACGTGTGCCTATAGTCCCAGCTAATTAGGAAACTGAGGTAGGAGGATCATGAATTCAAAGCAAGCCTGGGTAACAAAGAAAGACCCTGTCCCAGAAAGAAAAAAAAGTAAAGAAAAGAAAAACACAATAACAAATAAAACAAATATGAGGCTAGAAAAAAATTGGATGAAAAATCTTAAATGAGTAGATAAAATTGGGATTTGAGATGTTACAAATACCATGTTTTCAATTTAAACATTTTACTATCTCATAACATTTCTTTAAATGTTGTTTTTCCCCCTGTTTCAAATGATTTCTTTTGTTAATTTTTTAAAAAAATCTGATGTGTTATTAAAGCAGTATTATTTAAAGCAATGAATATGTATAATGTTTTACACTTTACTGGATGAGCTTGGATCTGAATTTTGTGAGATATTTAGTTTAAAAAAAATTAACATAAGCTTTTATTGTAAATTTTAATCTGAGATGTCATTATACTTTCACTGATTAAATTATTACAGATAAAATTATACAATAAATTTTACGTATTGAATAACTTCTGATATATGCAATTAAGTGTATGTATGTGAAAATATAGTAGATAAAATAATTATAATTACTGACTTCATACCTTCCCAATAAAGATAACATTTTAAATTTAAAATGTGTTTTAATTTGGAAATAAAATTTAAACATCACTGCAAAGGAGCAACTGGGTATATCCAGTATGTATTTCTCAAGGAGTAAAATTAAAATTGGATATAGTAAAGTTCTCTTCCTTCAAATTTTACTTTTCAATAGGAAATAATTGAAGTGTTTCTAGAAGTGATTTTCAAAGTGTGTTAAAATGTTATTTGATTTAAAAAAAATAAAGTTGTTTTTATTTTGATACAAAATTTGGATTTGATTCAAAGTAGCCTATAAAGAAAAACTTCAGGGGTTAAGGGCTTTAAGTGGAAGAATAACAAACAAACCATGGGCTCATTAGACATATTGGGATCAGAAGTCAGGTACCAAAACAGAAATCAAGAAGAGACTTCCAAGACATCTTAATTGTACCAAAGAGCCAATGCCTCTACAGAGAATATGCCATGAAAGATCCTGATAGAATTGTGGGAACGACCCAGGATGGGTACTTAAAGAAGTGGAGTATCAGCAACTCAAGAGAAACTTGAGATTTGGAATTTATAAGACAAGGAGCAAGTAAAACAAAGAACTGCCTGAAAGCAGTATCTAAAATCCCAGAAACTGAGGCAGTTTTCTGCCTCAATGTACTGTGTAATTTCTATCATTGTTTGGGAGAATCAATGGGCAAAGCCTCCTCTGAAGGTCACTTGGAGTTGCTCAGTTGTGGCACTGCCCTGCAGGGATGATCACAGTAACAGAAGCAGGTGCCTGAAGTAGTCGTACTTTACTACATGTATATTTATAATTCTATATGCAGTAATCATGCATGCACATGATTATGAATATGAAATATGAAATACAATTTTACAGAAAGCCTTGTCCTGGAAAAATAATAGTGTCTGCTGCAGCCTTGAGTTTTAAGGTTGCTTCACTCTAGGGTAGTAACAAGATTATTCATTTTTAATATACTTCTCTACAGTAAAAATGAGCTCAAAGCAAATCTCCTATTTGACAGATTCCTATGTCTATTTTTATATTTTTTTTACTCATTAAAATGAGTAAAAAAATGTCAATGCTCCTAGTACCACAGGATGGATTGTTGCCTTGTCATCAACTGCAAAGCTGCTAGAAGTTTGGAAGGAAGCTTTTCTATCACACAGCTTCTTGCTCTGGAAAAAGTCATCAGTCCAAGCTGAAGAGAGATCCATGAAAGATCAGTGACTCTCCAGGTTATTCTGTGTATGAACATTACAGGAAATTGGTAGTGTTTCAGTGACCCACTGGAATGTTTCTTTGGTTTTCTGTAGCATGAAGTTGGAGATATATGATTCTTAAAAGAAACAAACCAAAAAGAACAAATAGCATTCTAAAACAAATGAAAGATGAGAGCAATTTTGAGTTCTTCCCTTCTATCTAGTTGAGAACTGTTTACATTGTATATGCTGTATTTCCCCTCTTATTTTTTTTCTTATTCTGCCTTAAAAGAAAAGTAATGGAATTTCTCTCATTCTGGTTATTTTCACCCTTCATCTGTTTTCCTCCAATTCCTCCATCTTAAACAATTAAAAAGAAAAACAAAGCAGTAAAAATACAATGTAAAAACAAAAGATCAAACAGTCAGAATTAATTTGCCTGTGACCATTGGAACATTTTCTTAGAGTAAATTGTCTATATCTGTTCAAGTTATTCAACAAATAAAATTATCTCATTCTTAATCTATATTATGGAAAATAAGATCATTCTGTACTTATACACTTGCTTACTGTCTCTTTATATGGAAAATTGAAACGAATTCTAATGACTCTAAGTATTGAATTATTATTTAAACATGTTTATTTTAATATTAGTTATGCTAATTCTATCCTTTAATTGCACAAGATGACCTTCATGTTAGTGTGTATATTACCTACTCTTTCTTTATACAAAATTTAAAAAAAAATCAATCTATATATTTAAATTAGGGGTCATCAGTCTTGGTAACTTGTGCTTTTATCTTCTTCACCACTTACTGTCCCACTCCTTCCTAACTGGCATGCAATACATCTGCCTGTTTCCTGCCAAGTTTATATAAAGTGCTTATGAATGGAATCTGATAATGATGTGTGCTTTCACATCTCACTTCTCTTATTATATATCCCTGCTTAACAAGGAAGTAAAATTCCTCTGGAAACTAGAATCTTTTTTTTTGTCCTAACTTCATTTGGTTATTTTCATTTGCAATTAGTTTATATTACAGTAAAAAAATATTAAATAGAACCTTATTTTTATACTGCATGTTTTAAGATTTGGGATCTGAGAATTGACTCTGTTATAAAGGTTAAAGTAGATAAAATAGGCAATTTATTTTTTGATGGGGAACAATAACCTATTTTTGGAATGTTCAGGAGTTCAAGTTATTTTTTTAAAAAAGCCTCAGTCCTCTTATATCTTTCTATTTTCTATTTAAGTTTAAAGATAATTTTTTTTTTTTTTTTTTGCTGGGCAGTTGTCTTCTAAATGTAGAAGTGATAATCTGTCCCTTAGAAATGTTTAGTGTTATGATTTGGCTATGAGATGTCCCCCAAAAGCTTACATGTGAAAAGATGCAAGAAGGATTGGAGGAGAAATGATTGGGTTATAGCCTTAACCTGAGGAGTGAATTAAACCCCTGATGGATTAACTGAGTGGTAACAGGTGGAGACAGGTGGGGTGTAGCTCCAGCAAGTGGTTTGTTGGGGGCGTGGCTATGAGTATATATTTTGTATCCGGAGAGTGGAGTTTCTCTCTGCTTTCTGATGTCATGTGAACTGCGTGCCTCTGCCACACTCTTCCACCATGATGTTCTGCCTCACCTTGAACCCTGAGGAATGGAGCCAGCCTTCTATGGACTAAGACCTCTAAAACAGTAAGCCCTCAAATAAAGTTTTCCTCCTCTACAGTTCTTCTCCTTTAGTCACAGCACTGAAAATGCTCACTTAAATATTTAGATATCGCACTGATAAAAACTGTAAATTGTCTTATCCACATAGGTTAAGTGTGGAGATGGGAATCTTTTTCTATATCTTGTTTGCATTCTGTCCCTTATCTCCTTAAAAAACATCCTCAACAACTTCTTTCTTGTGGACGTGCCTGTTATTGCTTGAAGTGATGTCTTCAGAAACATTTCACCCATAGATTCTTGATATTGTTAGTATAAAAAAAATCCATCTTGGAAACCTGTGTTGCTGCATGGGTTTTGAATTAGGTATACTTTAGAGTATTAAAAAAGTATATCGTATTGTGAAATATGCTTATGGGCTCTGTGTCAGTCCCTTTTGTCCAGAAATCAACATTTTGTTGTCTAAAATTTTATGAATATTACCCTTGAATTATCTAAATGAGAATATAAGTAGGATTCTGTAAATTCTATTTAGTTAATATGGCCACCTCAAATATGGAAACAAAGCAAAAAATAGTTAGAATTCAGAACTTTTGGGTTTCATAATTGGAGAAAAATAGTTATAAATTTGTATCACATACTCAAGAGTTTTGCCCTCTTTCTCCATCTATTGCTAGGACAGAACAGGTAGGTAGATATGATGTGAGAGACTATTTTAGCTAAAATCTTTATACAAGTTATTTAACAGCTGAAGTTTGCTAATTAAAAGGCCCAGCTACATAACCCATATGTAACATATGCTTGACAAGTTAGTTAAATGCAGTTGTTTCCATTTGATGCCCTTTATTAAAAGGGAAAGACTTTTTCTTTTATAAGTTAGGTTTTATCAAGCTTATTTACATATCCATACACTTAATAGGAGTATTTTGTGACATTATCATCTCATTTAATTATTGTTGTTGGTTTGCTTCTCATCACAGACAAAATAAATGAGAATGTTCAGCTACTCTGAAATCTAACAATTTGGAAAACCAACTGTAAATTTGTATTTAATGCTCTTTTTCTTCTTTCCCAACTATTAAGATGCAATGTGAACCTTTTAATGCATGAATGAAAAATGATTGAGAAATTTATTTTTTCACTTTTTGTAAATTTAGCCATAATCTATTTAGAATATTTAGAAGAAATATCTAAGCAGTTACCAAATTGACATGAGAATACTTGGGAAAGAATCCAGAATTTTCATGATGTATGGTGACTATGGTAGGGCTTCTCTCTGTCTACTTCAAAGGCTTTGCTTTTAGTTTTCTGTAGTTACTGAAATACATTTAGTTTTAAATTTCTCTTATCTTGTTTAAGTTCTTTAACTTTTTGAAAAGTGTAAATTAATGTTTTTCAGCAATTTGAAAAATATTTACGTTTATTCTCTTCAAATATGTCTGCCTCATCCTCTGTTCTCTCCTTCTGAAATTCTAATTAGACATTTTAAACACTTTGTTTTTATATCCTTTCACAATCCCTTCTATTCTGTCTTCCTGTCTCTGCTCCACCTGCTATAGGTTTCATTCTGGATTATATCTATATTATATCTGCATTCTTCTTCATTTATTCTTAATTCTATGTCTATTTTTTGCTAAATAACTAATTTTTTAATACTAATTATTTTATTTTTCAGTTCTATAATTTCTATATAGTACTTTTCTAAACCTTTTATGTAACTTTATTTTTTTTTTATTTTTTTATTTTTTTTTATTGGTCGTTCATAACATTACATAGTTCTTAATACATCATATTACACGGTTTGATTCAAGTGGATTATGAACTCCCGCTTTTACCCCGTATACAGATTGCTGTATCACATCAGTTTCCCTTCCATTGATTGACATATTGCCTTTCTAGATTCTGATGTATTCTGATGTCTGTCCTATTCTCTACTATCCCCCCTCCCCTCCCCTCCCCTCCCCTTTTCTCTCTCTACCCCTTCTACTGTAAATCATGTCTTCCATTTGTATTCTCTTGACTTACCCCTCCTTTCCTCTTATATGATATTTTGTATAACCCTGAGGATCGCCTTCCATTTCCATGCAATTTCCCTTCTCACTCCCTTTCCCTCCCACCTCTCATCCCTGTTTAATGTAAATCTTCTTCTCAAGCTCTTTGTCCCTACCCTGTCCTTGTTTACTCCCCTTATATCAAAGGAGTCATTTGGTATTTGTTTTTTAAAGATTGACTAGCTTCACTTAGCATAATCTGCTCTAATGCCATCCATTTCCCTCCAAATTCTATGATTTTGTCATTTTTTAATGCAGAATAATACTCCATAGTATATAAATGCCACATTTTTTTTATCCATTCATCTATTGAAGGGCATCTAGGCTGGTTCCACAGTCTTGCTATCGTGAATTGAGCTGCTATGAACATCGATGTAGCAGTGTCCCTGTAGCATGCTCTTGTTAGGGCTTTAGGGAATAGACCGAGAAGGGGAATAGCTGGGTCAAATGGTGGTTCCATTCCCAGCTTTCCGAGAAATCTCCATACTGCTTTCCAGATTGGCTGCACCAATTTGCAGTCCCACCAGCAATGAACAAGAGTGCCTTTTTCCCCGCATCCTCTCCAGCACTTATTGTTGTTTGACTTCCTAATGGCTGCCAGTCTTACTGGAGTGAGATGGTATCTTAGGGTAGTTTTGATTTGCATTTCTCTGACTGCTAGCGATGGTGAGCATTTTTTCATGTACTTGTTGATTGATTGTATGTCCTCCTCTGAGAAGTGTCTGTTCAGGTCCTTGGCCCATTTATTGATTGGGTTATTTGTTATCTTATTGTCTAATTTTTTGAGTTCTTTGTATATTCTGGTTATTAGGGCTCTATCTGAAGTGTGTGGAGTAAAGATTTGTTCCCAGGATGTAGGCTCCCTGTTTATCTCTCTTATTGTTTCTTTTGCTGAGAAAAAACTTTTTAGTTTGAGTAAGTCCCATTTGTTTCTATTTGTTAATTCTAGCGCTATGGGTGTCCTATTGAGGAATTTGGAGCCCGATCCCACAGCGTGTAAATCATAACCAACTTTTTCTTCTATCAGATGCCGTGTCTCTGATTTAATATCAAGCTCCTTGATCCATTTTGAGTTAACTTTTGTGCACGGCGAGAGATATGGATTCAGATTCATTTTGGTGCAAATGGATTTCCAGTTTTCCCAGCACCATTTGTTGAAGATGCTATCCTTCCTCCATTGCATGCTTTTAGCCCCTTTATCAAAAATAAGATAGTTGTAGTTTTGTGGATTGGTTACTGTGTCCTCTATTCTGTACCATTGGTCCACCCGCCTGTTTTGGTACCAGTACCATGCTGTTTTTGTTACTATTGCTCTGTAGTATAGTTTGAAGTCTGCCTGATTCACACTTCCTGCTTAGTATTGTTTTTGCTATTCTGGGTCTTTTATTATTCCATATGAATTTCATGATTGTTTTATCAATTTCTACAAGATATGCTGTTGGGATTTTGATTGGCATTGCATTGAACTTATATAGGACTTTTGGTAATATCGCCATTTTGATGATGTTAGTTCTGCCTATCCATGAGCAGGGTATATTTTTCCATCTTCTAAGGTCTTCTTCTATGTCTTTCTTTAGGGTTCTGTAATTTTCATTGTATAAGTCTTTCACCTCTTTTGTTAGGTTGATTCCCAAGTATTTTATTTTTTGGGGGGATATTGTGAATGGAGTAGTTGTCCTCATTTCCGTTTCAGAGGATTTGTCGCTGATATACAGGAATGCCTTAGATTTATGCGTGTTGATCTTATATCCTGCCACTTTGCTGAATTCATTTATTAGCTCTAATAGCATCTTTGTAGACCCTTTTGGATCTGCTAGGTATAGAATCATATCATCTGCAAATAGTGATAATTTAAGTTCTTCTTTTCCTATTTTTATGCCTTTAATTTCTTTCGTCTGCCTAATTGCTCTGGCTAGTGTTTCGAGGACTATGTTGAACAGAAGTGGTGAGAGAGGGCATCCCTGTCTTGTACCAGATCTTAGAGGGAATGCCTTCAATTTTTCTCCATTCAGAATGATGCTGGCCTGTGGCTTATCATAGATTGCTTTTACAATGTTGAGGTATGATCCCATTATCCCTAATTTTTCTAGAGTTTTGAACATAAAGGGATGCTGTACTTTGTCGAATGCTTTTTCTGCATCAATCGAGATGATCATATTGTTCTTATTTTTCAGTCTATTGATGTGGTGGATAACATTTATTGATTTCCGTATATTGAACCAACCTTGCATACCAGGGATGAATCCTACTTGATCATGGTGTATAATTTTTTTGATATGTATTTGAATCCGATTCGCCAGAATTTTATTGAGGATTTTTGCATCAAGGTTCATTAGAGATATTGGTCTGTAGTTTTCTTTCTTTGAGGTGTCTTTGTCTGGTTTCGGAATCAGGGTGATGTTGGCCTCGTAGAATGAATTTGGAAGTTCTCCCTCTTTTTCTATTTCCTGAAATAGCTTGAAAAGTATTGGTGTTAGTTCCTCTTTAAAGGTTTTGTAAAACTCTGCTGTATACCCGTCCGGTCCTGGGCTTTTCTTAGTTGGTAATCTTTTGATGGTTTCTTCTATTTCCTCTATTGTTATTGGTCTGTTTAGGTTGTCTATATCCTCCTGACTCAATCTGGGCAGTTCATAAGACTTAAGGAATTTATCTATGCCTTCATATTCTACTTCCAAGGTTAAAGTTTGGCATCTATCTCATTAACAATATATAAGTAAGTATAACGTGTGTGTGTATGTGTGTGTATGTGTGTGTGTCTAGTCTTTGTATATATCTTACTTGTATGATTATATATAAAATACGTGTCATTAATTCTAATTTTCTTTATTTTTTAGTTTTGAGTTAGAAGTACCTATGAGTTTATTTTATTGTCTATCACTGCTCTTGCTGCTTACTCATGGCATCTTTTCTTTTGACTACTGAACATCCTTGTGTGATGAACATTATGTTTAAAGGTTCATTTTTATACACCAAAAATTATTTTCCACCAAAAATTATTTTAAGTTTCCATGACCAGCATCTCTGACAAGTCATGTTAGTTCAACCTTATAATATGGGTTTTTCTATGTATATTAACTAAAGACTAGGGTTTGGAGCACTTCTGGGGTATATCCCTTTGGAGCCCAAGTCTAAGGTCAGTATTGCCCCAACAGGGTCACTGCTTTAGAAGACCCCAGACTGCTTTTGCTCCTCTAGCCTCATTCAGCTAATAAGTTCCATGAGGGTAAAATAGTCCTGGATGTTGAACTCATCTCTCTGGATTTCTGTTCTCTTTCATTTCTTGCTCTGGTAATTCCACCTTAGCATTCAGTGATGTCCCTTAAACCTAATTTAAAATTATTCTCACTCCTCTGTAGCTTTGGTGGAGCAGTTACCAAGTTTGCTATTGCACAAAAGGCAGTCATATGGTAAGGCAACAACAGTCACCTTTGTGGAGGAGAGAAGTGGATGAGAGAAAGCTGGAAGAGTGCAGGTGTAGTAGTGGAAAGAGGGGATGAAGAAAAAGACCCAGTGAAGGACTTTTACAATAATCTGAGAAATAGGAAGGAATCATGGAAGGCAAAAAGAGAGTTTCAGATGTCAATGGTCAATGATTAACCTTGTAAGAACAATCAAATAATATAAATCCTCAGAAAAATGTAATCACATTTATATCTAGTAATGCTTTAGGGAGTTCAATGTGGGCAGCTTAATAAACCTGATTTCAGGGTTTTTAAAAGCATGAGTTAGATAAAAACTACATTTGGCAACTTCTTCAAGAAGTTGAATAAGAGCAAGAAAAAGTTCTGGGTCAATGCTGAATGTAATTCTAGCACACATATTTAAATACAGATTAATTAAATAATAGCATAATTAAACTGTAATTAAAATTTCTTCATAAATAGACCCCACATATAATGCTTATCAGAACCTTTTGAGAAGGTTAAAAGAATGAGAGAATTAGATCTTCTGTATTTTTCTTAATATATTTCATAATATGTAATTTCTGTGAATACATGAAACATCTATAGACACTGGCTTGGGAATTCATCTGAGTCAAGCATATCAGCTTGTTTGAACATGTAGACTCAGATTTAAATCAGTAAAATGTTCTATTTTTAAACTGATCCACTTTAAATTAATATCATTTTGAGTGATAGCCCTCCATCTAAGATCCTCTCCTTTTTGGCAGAAATTTGAAATGAACTTTTAATAGGACAGAATTCATAGAAATAATAATTGTAAAGTTTCATGACTTTTTTACTGCATACATGAAAAGAATGGAAACATTTCTAGATCCTATCTAGTGAAAATTATTTAATGTTGTTATCTATTAAATGCTATTGACTTATTGGATGGAAAATTCTCCTCTGTTGTGTGCTATACCAGATACTTGTTTCAAATCACTTTTTGACTATTAGTAGCTATAATAATAATGTGTTCATGTTAACTCCAATCAAGTTCTTAAGGAAATTTAACAGGTGTTTAAAATGGTAAGTAATTTTAGACCAACCAATAGGTTAGGAAACATCTATAATTTCAAGGTGATATTATATCCAATAACATGAGTGGAATTTGACCCTCTTTGCCTATCCCCACTCCTGATTTAATAAAGAAAGCTGGATTATCCTATCATGATTTATTCTAGTCTGAACTTATTTTTATGTCCCAACACTAAATATAAGCATCTGGTTTCATCTAGACATCTGTCAATGGTCAGGTTACCGTTAAATAAGCGTTTACAGTGTCTTGGGATTATGGAACTGACTACTTTTCTGGGCCATAAATTCATACCTTATATAGGTTAGATAGAATAATATTTACAGTTCCCATCACAAAAAAATTTAAAGGATGAAGATTCAAGTTATTATTGATCAAGTTAATATTGAAGATGTTGAAATAGTTTTGTTTGAAATAACAGAATTTAATAAGTTGAAAGTCAAAGTTTCTGCTTTCAGGGTGGAAGTCCTAAAGATTCACTTGAATGATAAGAGGGGAAAAACAGTTGTAAAACTTAATCTTTTTAAACGGTTTCTACTTTAATAACAATGACATGTGTGGATCTGACTGATGCAGTTCCATTTGCTTATATTCATCCTATCATTCATAGAGAGCAAAAACCTGAATATTAACAAAGACAATTTGAGGTTTTTTGCTATAAAAAAGTTCAATTTTAGAACTGCCATTGGCAGACAGTGAATTATGCCATCTATAAACCACTGAAAATCATTAATTTAAATGTATTTCACTTAATAGTCAATAAATTTACAAATACATTTTTCTTCTATACTAAAACCCATAACTGTTTTATCTTGGATATTTTTGCTTGAAATTACATTGTTTATAGTTAGGCTAATATACATAGTAGCTTTTTAATTCTATTAAGGACTTTTGCATGTCTTAAAGCAAAAAAAAAAATGCCCACTTTATGGAGATTCTCTTTACTATTATCTAATGGACCTTTTATTGTTAGCAAATTTCTTGGAAAGGTATCCTCATGAGAACAGTCTTCAGATCTCACTTTAGGTCACATGAGAATGGGTCTTGGGCCTGAAACACATTGATACCTATTCTGACCTATTCCAACCTTATCCATAAACCTAAAAGTAGGAATATCTTTCTTTCAGACTCAGTAAGTACTCATTTGTTCCCAGTCAATGGCCATCAGGTGTGCCCCCAGGTTTCAGTTTTTCATACTTCCCAGGCAGAGGATCAATTCCTGTAGTCAGAGGTTGCATGTAAGACAATTCTCCTTCAGTAGCTGATGTGAAACATTATGAGGTGAGAGAGTCCGGAGGAGTGCTATTAATGAGAGACCCATGTAAACCACTGGAGCTGATCTTGCTCTTCTTGATCTTGCTTTTCTCTATAAAAGCATTTTTTCATTCACTGCATACCTATGTTTTGTTTATCTTGGAGACTCTAATACCAAGATGTAATGATCAGAAGTAGTTAGACTTATATTCTTGGTGGCTGTTGTTGTGATGATCTGCATTATCATCCATGAAGTTGAGGTCCTCCTCTGGGACTGGTAACTGCTGCATGGTGTTCAGCCTGGTATAATTGTTCCTCAGGCTATCCCTGAAAAGTAAGCTTCTTGGAACATCATTCAGAAATTATTCTTGTATATACTTGAAATTTCAGATATCAGAGATCTTGTGATCTTGACTTTTCCTGATCTGCTTAGGAATTGTGAAGTTAACCATAGTTAAGAAAATTATGAAGAACTGTGTGGTGAACAGTTTTACTCCATTAATGTAGTTGAGGGTTTTGTTGAGTAGTTTTCCTTATGAAGGATAATTTTCTTCTGATTTCAATAAAGTGAACTATGAAACTGGAGTAAAATATTCATATCATGTATATCTGCATTTGTTAAATTTTAGAGCTAGACATTATTTTTCTTTTTGCAATGGTTGCTAACAATCTGTTAAATATATGGCATATATTTATCCACGTTTTGCTTTTCTTTTGATTTATATTTAAATTTTACTTAAAAGATTTGCTGAATGTATTTTTTCATTTGCTACCATAACAACTTAGTGACTTACAACAGTACAAATTTATTATTGTATACCTACGTATGTCAGATGTTTAGTTGTCTCAACTGGTTTCTCTGCTCTAGGTTTCACAAGGGCAAAATCAAAAGTTCACTCCATTCAGACATTTCAGGTTGTTGGCAGAACCTTATTCCCATTTCCTTGCTTTCTATTAACCAGGGGGCTGCAACTATCTCCTTAATGCTCCCTCTAGGCCTTACCCTATGTCCATTGCATGTTGGAGCCAGCAGTGACATTCAGGTTCTTCTCATTCTGGAAATCTCTGATTTTTTTTTTCCTTCTTCCACATCTTTTTTCTCTTCTTCCTCTAACCAGAGGAAGTTCATTGCTTTTAAGGGCTCACTTGATTAGATTGGGTCTACTTGAATAATTCAGGCTGATCTTCTATTTTAAGGTTTATGGCAATAGTTATATTTGCAACATGTCTCCTGCTATGTAAATTAATGTACTTACAGCTTTTGGGGAGCAGAACATGACATCATTAGGGGGGTCATTATCCAAACCATGTCATTATTATGTTGTAAATTTTTGTATTTTGTGTTTTAGCTTTTCATAAATTAAATCTTCAGAATAAGCCAAGAAAACTTTCATCAGTCTATGATCTAATGAACTAAGAACCTCAGGTAATTTTAGATGCAACAGAATCTGGTTAAAAGTCTGAAAGTTAGATCTGTAAAATTGACATGCTTTAAGCACACACACGCATACCACAATTGGGTGTTATTTTTGCTTTTCCTAAGTTACTGCACAGAGAATGTGCATAATTATGAATATTATATTACTATGATGTCATTATCTCCTAGCACTCTCTTGTTTGAGTTCACAAAACAGTTCCTTTACTAAATCAAATTTAGTGTTTGCCAGAATAAATTCCTTGATTCTCCAAAATACAGACACATCTGCTAATAAAAATTGCCCAGCCCTTTTCAGGAAACCCTGCTGTTAAGACATGGGCTTTCCAAAGCAATGAAAGTAAGATTGAATGTCATCCTGAGTACTTAGATTTAGGATCTTCCTCTACTCTAAGTTCACTGTCATATTTACTCATTTGCATATGACTTTAGTTGCACCTACCTTGTAGGATGGTGGATAGTGACTGTAAAATGTTTACCCTTCTGTTTAGAATATAGTTTAACAGAAAGTCAATGAGGGAGGGTATTATTTTTATGAAGAAGACTATTATTACGGGGGTTAGTGAAGAAAGTAAGCTTGTTGCCATGAAAGAAGGCAAATCAAGGAAGAGTTTTCTCTGCCTTTAAAACTGGCGTGGGGCTGGGGTTGTGGCTCAGCTGTAGAACGCTTGCCTAGCACGTGCGAGGCCCTGGGTTCAATCCTCAGCACCATATAAAAATAAACAAAATAAAGGTATTGTGTACAACTAAATAAATAAATAAATATATTTTTTAAAAAGTGGCTTTTATTTTCAATCCCACAAAGCATTGAGCACAGTGATGTTTACACAGTAATGTTCACATAGATATGTTCATGTAGTTCAATGCCTTTCTCTGTATTTTCTCTCTATCTCTGACCTGCTATCTCAGATCTTTTTATTATTATTCCGATGAAGTTCATTCTTCAAAATTTCCTTCAGTAAGGGTCAGCTGGCTGTGAATTTTCAAGTTTTTTTATGTCTTAAAATAGCTCTATTTCACAACTTTATTCTTGAAACATCTCCCCCACAATCTATCCCTGAACATGCTGGGTATAGAATTCTGCTTTGGCAGCCCCTTTTTTCCAGCATACTAAATGTATATTTAATTATCTTACAACTTCCTTTACTGCTGTTGAGAGGTCAGCTTTCATCCCAACTGTCAGTTACTTGAAGGAAGCCTGCCTTTTATCCTCCTTCCAGGTTAGCAATTTGAAGTATTGTCTTTTCCTCTGTTAATATTTTATTTATTATGATTCTCTTTTTATTTAGTATGCTCATGTTTATCTGACTTGAAGACAGAAAATTATGTTTTAGCCCTTTCTCTTAATGTATTGCCTCTACCCAATTCTTCCTTTCTTTCCTTTTTAACCTCTGATTAAATACATTAGACCCTCACACTCTGTTTCATGATTTTTAAATTGGTTTTCTCTCTCCCTCTTTTTTTCCCTTCCCATTGCTGCATTTGGATAATTTCTTTAACAGCCACAAATTCTTTTTTCATGTGTGCCTAGTCTGATGTTAAAACAATGCAAGGAGTTTACAAATTTTTTTTTGTTATAAATTTTTTATTCCTAGAAGTTCTGTCTCTTTAAAATATATTACTTTCTGGTTTCTTAGTCTCAGAAATACTTATTTTTTATGAATTAATTTACTTTGATACCAGGGGTGTTTAACTACTGAGCCACTTTCTGGTTTTTTTGTTTGTTTGTTTGTTTTGTTTTGAGATATGATCTCACTAAATTGCTGAGGCTGGCTTTGAACTTGTGATTCTCTTACCTCCGCCTCCTGAGTTACTAGGATTCCAGGTGTGTATCCCTGTGCCTGGCTCTCTGAAATACTTTAAATTTATCATTTCTTTGAACATGGTAGAGTTTTATTAGAATGTGTAGTAATTTCAACAAAGAAGTTTCTACTTTCTACTACTTGGGTATGTGCTCTGATGTTTTGTTTTCTTGTAAATTTGATTACTTTTTATTCTGGTTGTCATTAATTTTAAAAGATTATTTATAGTGATTCATTAAGGCTTAGGAAGAGGGCAATTTCCTTCAGAGATTATTTGTGTTTTCTGTGGTAAGGTAACTTGAGGTTCTAATGGAACAGATGCTTGATCTACCTAAGTGATGTGAACTTAGTGGCTTGTGATTGCTACCATTTTTTGACATTTATTTTCCACCTCTGCTCAAGATCTAAGGAGCTTTCGCTGTAGTAGCTTGGGTTTCAAAATTAAAAATGGGGTAGGGTCATTTGATATTCCAGATTAAAGTGGGGAGGATTTTGCTAAGTTTCCAGCTTCGTGTGTCTCCTGAATTTTCATGTATTTCCTGCTTCACCCAGGTGAGTATGTATATAAACAAGTCTCATTTGGTAGAGCACAGATATCCTTGGTCCCAAAGTAGCTTCTGCACTCTCTGACTTACAATTGCTCTTGAATTTTTGGTTCTGTAATTCAGTTGCTAACTTTTCAAAACTTTCAATAGAAAATTTAAAAATTCTAGCATTTTTGGTTTTGTTTTTGATTAGCAGAGTTGTTCTACTCTGTGTGGTAGACAGAATAATAAATGTCTTTCTTGAAATTCTCTGATCCTGTGATTATATGTCAAGGAACAGTTAAGGTGGCATATGGAGTTATGGGTGCTAATCGGTTGAAACTGAGATCTGTAGAGCAGTGGGGATTGTCTGTGTAGGCCCAATGTAATCACGAGTGTTTTTATAAGTTAAAGGTGGCAGTAGAGTCGGTGTGAAGGGATGTGAGAAGGACTCAACTGGCTGTTGCTACTTTGAAGATGGAAGAAGGCCATGAGCCAAAGAATGCAGGCATCCTGGAGAAGCTGGAAAAATCAGGGAAACAGATTCTCCCTTAGAGACACCAGAAGGGAACACAGCCTTGCCAACACTGTGAATTTGGAAGAGGGACACTCACTTCACACTACTCACCTCCAGAACCAGAAAATAATAATTTGTGCTGTTTTAAGTCATTAAGTTTGTGATAACATACAACAGCAGCAATAGGACAATAATAATATATCCAATTTACTAGAAGCTGATCCTGCATATGTTGTAAAGAGTGTAGTTAAATATTAAAATAAGATGATAATAGCAGCACTATTCCATCTTTCTGGTTATTTTAAGTGCATTATTATTTAAAACATTACACTATCACATATTATGGTGTGATAACAAATAGAATAAGGGAATTGCTTATTTGATCCAATTTTTTAACAAATTGTTTTTTCTTTTCTTTTTTTCTTTTTTTTTTTTTTTTTTTGTAATAGTGATTGATGCACCCTACTTTAAATACTAATTTATTTGAAGCCAAAAGAAGAAAAATTTCCAAATGGTAACCAAATATACTCATCTCTGGCAAACTGATAGAAACTGAAATTTTTGCTGGGCCCCACACTAAAAAGTTATAGCTAAGAAGGGAACAGAGAATTTTGCTAAAAATATTATCTTGATATTTTTTTTAACAAATAACAGTCTAAATAATCACAGCTTTGATCATTCACTACATGTGAGTTCTTGAGAGAGATTTTACATTTGTTTAAATCACATTACTGAATCAAATTATTCTTTAAATTAAAACCAAACTTGATCTATTTAAAGTGTGCCAAGTTACTAAGCCTGACTGCTATGCGTTTGCTCATAGCAGCTGCTAATCCTAAAAGGACTGGCACAGAGCATGTGAGGAGCCTGGGAATGGGATCCTATGACACATTATGATGAGCAGAAATTTCCTCCAGACAGCATATGATACATTGTTTTCATTGGAAAATTAAATGAAACTGAAAAAAATATAGATGCATATTTTGTTAGGGATGTATATGTGTATAGTGTCTGTAAAGATGGCATTGGGAGAATTAGATTTTAATTCCACTGATCCTTGAATCAGCAGATGTTCCAATAAGTAATAAGGTTTATTAAATAATGTTAATTAAATAGCATGCTGCTTAGTAATTGAACAACCTTAGACAAGACAGTTAACTCTTCTTGGCTTTACTTGTATTATCTCTAAAATAATCAGGAATAAATGGAATAATAACTAAAGTTCTTCCCTAATATTCTATATTAAATAATGTGTATCCACCCACACATACACACACTTATGAACACATGATATTGTAGGTAATACAGTAATTAGAACCCTTGCCTAACATTCTGAATATTTTTTTTAAATAAAAGTTAATGACAACAGTATCTTAAGTGCATTGCTACATGAGATCTTTTGTGGAGGGGGAGATGGAGAAAGGTATATTTCCTTGTGGTTAGGGCAATGGACTTCAATGTCGGCTTAGGTTCTTTCCATCCTGAACGTTTGTTTATGGCTCTTTTGATATAATTGGAGATCATACTACTGTGTAGAGAGCTGTTATAAAGTATAAAGTATTTCCCTCTGGTGATCTTCTTTTATTGGTACCTATTCAAAAATTTGAAGATGTCCTCCTATGGAAAAAATGTTGGCACTCCTCTTGCCTGTCTGTGAAACTGCTCAGTGAGGATAATGATGGTTCTTCTTAATGTGTGCCTGCAGTTGCAATTAAGAGGTTCCACTAAAGGATTTTTAGTAGGACTTGACTTTATATAATAGGCCATATCCCTTTTATACTGAACTTTTCTGGTTCTAAAGAACTATTGCTTAATGTGGCTTTTCAAAGAGTACTTTTAGCCTAATACCTGAATACCTGGGATAATAGGATAAGTGTAATGCTATGAATATTAATAGTATTATTAATTTTATTCCACTTTTATATTGTAAATGGGAGCCAAATTAGTTTCTTGGATCAAGTTAGTGATTTTGAAGTCAAACTTAAATTGCTTTGAAGGTCAGATTTACCATATACTGACAGTTTGTATTTGGATAAATTATGTGATCATTATGAAACTGTTTCCTTATTCATAAAATATTGAAAATATTTTGTTTCCTAAAGTTATGTGAAGTCTGTTGTAGGCTATAAAACATATTATCTTTCTTTTTATATTCTACTTTTACATGTTATAATAATATCAACAGATATAAGAAAATCAAAGCACTTGATGGGAGTATTAATGTGATTTTATTTGTTTAACATTTTGACCTATTCAGGAAACTTTGAAAAGAAAATTAGAGCTTAAACCTATACTTGAAGTATATACGAAATTGAGATAAGCAAATATGTTTTCAGTACTATATATAGTGAAAACCGTCATGATGTAGGTAGATATTAAGCAAATGTACTGGATATAGAAGGGAAGTTCAATTTTGGAAATTCAAAAAAGTCTTCTCAAATGAGGTGAACTTGTTCTAAAGCTTAACAAAGAAGAATGAGAATAAAATAAGCAGAGGAAGAGGATTGAGAAGTATTTAAATGGGAAAGATAAGCATGCAAAGTTGAGCTGAGTTCTCTATGTGAAAAAGAACTATCAGAGTTTGGAATGGTGGAGCTTGCATGAGGAGTAGGAGGAGTCTGATATTTAGGGACTGTACACACAGGATAAGACGAATTTATTCTGAAATTGTGAGGAGAATTGAACTTTTTTTAATAGAGAAGGGATATAATAGATTTATTTTCAATCATTTTCCTGGTGGCCTATGGTGGATGCAGAGCTGAAAGGGAAAAGTGAGGAAAAGTAGCAGCAAGAATGGAGGTATATATTTTGTGGGGGGAAGTTCTACGTACTTAGAAATCAAGAATAAAATTGAATTATATGAAAGCATTAGAAATAAATAGGATTGACAAGAGAGACACATAAAAGAGAGAAACTGTACTAGTTTACTCATTGGTCAAAGGTAGGAGTGAAGGATAGAAGAGTCTGTCTTGGTCTCTTATTTAATTTTTGGATTGAACAGCTCATACTCTTGCTGAAATAGAGATCTGGGAAAAGCAAAGATTTGAAGGGAGAGAAATTAAATTTATTTATTTGCACATTTATACTGAGGTACTTGTGAAATTGAATCTCAATTGCAGGTTCAAAGCTTAGAAAAATAGATCAGACCTGAAGGTGTAGATTTGAACATGAATCTGAATATGGTGATTGAAACCACATGCATTGAAGTGATCATCTTGGAAAAATTTAATTGTTCCTCACTTTGGTGTAACTATATTGTTGGCAATTATCAAGTTTTCTCCCTATAACATCATCAGAGAACAAATCTAGTATACTTAATTGATTTTTTTTTCAGTGCATCAACACTAGAATAAGTTGATTAAAGAGTCATACTATTTTAGATTTTGGATTGAGTTGTCCTTCTAAATTAAACAGTTCTATATCTACCACTGGCGTTGTTGCTTTTATATTATGTTGAGCTATAATTTGAAGTAAAGGTGTATGCCTGTTTTAACATTTTACTATGTGATAAAATTGGTAATTCAGTATTTCTTTCAAATAAATGGGTTTGGCTTGAAGACAAGACTTGTCAAACAAGAATTCCCATATTTTAAAGGCCCAAAGCAGTTTGTTTTAATGGAAATAAATTATATCTTTGTCTCTCACAAGTCTATTAAGAGTTAGGTGACTAGACTGGACAATAAAATAGTATAGTATGTAAGTCTCAACATCATTAGTGTTAGATTTGTCTTACTAATGATAGAATTGTATAATTATAAAATATTGTATCATAACTTTTGGTATCACCTCATCTTTTTACATTTGAATAATATTTAATGTAGACAACTTTTTAATATTAAACATCTCCAAATTCAATGTGCTTTAATTCTTCTTGATTATAACTTATAGATTTTTAATGGTATACTACTTTTTACAAAGGAGTTCATTGACTTTGTTTTTATTATAACTTATTTTAATAATTTATGTGCTAGATGTATAAATTCTGTAGCCCTTTTCGATGAGGTATACTTGGTATAATGAAGTAGAAATCTTAGTTTAGGGGCATATCATTGAGCTTATGAGAATTAGTATAATCTAAAATAGTAGGTGAATATTTAAATTGTGCTAATTCTAAACATTAAAATCTAACTGTGTAAAGCATTAACAGTCCTTTCTAGTGTCATAAATCATATTAACTTTTTATCAAGGCAACAAAAATTGCTATATTTTGGAGTACTTTTTTTCTCCCACAGTTTAGTCTGTTAGAAGTTAATTTGGGCTTTAGGCCAAGTTGAACTTTGGAGAATTTTTAAGTTTGAAGGACTGTCTCACAGTTGGAAAGCACCCGAAAGTGGATTGATTGTAGAAGAATATGTTTTCTATTATCTAGCTCTCTCCCAAACTATTTCTTGTAGCTTGAAAATAATAAAGATTTTGTAACCCCCAAGTGGTCTTTTTTGATCCATGAATGAAGTTACCCTGGATTCATATAACAAAAATCTGACTTCCTTTCAGCCATTGAAATTCAAAACCCTTCTATTTATTAGGATGGAATAAGGAAATTCCTCTAAAAAATGTCAAAACTTTATATTAAATGAAGTCAATGTGAGTATATGTGGAAAGATTCCATTTTATTTAAGATGAATACAATAAGACATGAAAGGAAATATAAGGAGGAAAATGGAAGCTGGCTAATTAAAACAGAATATTAGAGAATGCATTCAGATAGCCTTTGAATTGACCTTTTATTTTCTTTGATGGAATCATACTTTTTTTCTTTTACTAATCACAATATTTATTCTATCTTTAAATGCTTAGAACTTACAAAATTCTAGAAAAGATCCTTGATTTTTTTAATTGCTTCAATTTTTTTTATTTCCCAGAATTCAAAAATGAAAAACTGTGTTTGAAAATACAACTTGTTTCTCTAGCCCATTGACATATCCATAATGCTGTTTATCCATGATACGCTGAATATTATTAGTACATTTCTATGAAAGAAACAACGTGTTTCTTTCATAGAATCCTCTCTCTGACTTCTCTAGAACTATACTGCCATCATTTACACTGACACAGCAGAAAAATTGAACTGCTATGGGATGCGAGTAAATTTGCAACATGAGGACAGTAGAGTCTGGATCTTCATTCCAAACTCTAGGCCACGTATACCAACTCGTATATAGGAATTGACTTTTGAAGTAAGTTCCCTCATAGTAAAATTGTGAAATATTATGATTTATTTAATATAACCATCTGACACACAGGAAACAACTACAAAATCACAATGTGTAAGAACTGGCACAGTCACTGGCTTTACCAGGTGTAAAGGAATTGATGCAGCATGGTGAACTTGGATCATGCATGTGTCACCAGTGAACCCAAACAGAGAACTCTTTATTCCAATAATATGCCTATCTTCATTTTCCTGTGTCAAGAAGAAAAGGGGATATGGAAGAATATAAAAAATCTGCAGATAATCTTTAAATTATGTTTTAGACAATACTTTTTACTTCCTGTCCTATTGGGTTTTTTTAATGAGATTTTCAAAAAAGGGTTGCTTTGTCCTTGTCCCTGCCTGCCCTCTCGTGGAGAACAGCAGGACAATAAAAAGAAAGTAAAGGAGAAAGAAACGTGGCAGAAATGTCATGGAGAGATGATGAATGAGTACTGAAGACAGGTATCACCACGAGTCATTGGGTGATTGCTTTTAGTGAGAATTTTATTTGTATTTTTCAAAATAAGGCCCTATTCTTAAAATTAAATTAATTTTAGCTACCATATATCAACTGGCTCACTGTGCTTTAATATTGCAGGAGAGAATCCCAGAGGAAAGGGAAAACAAGAAAAAATTGTTAGGCACTCTGCTTTCCAAGGCTTAACTAAATCATTGTCTAGTGCTGACTTCCTTCTTAAAATGATTTTTATAACTGAAAGAGTAACAGTACCTCATTTTCATGAGAATATTTGGGCAATTGGGTAAGGGAAGACCTATTACTTCCAAGTCCTGTTTAAATGTCTTCATTAATAGTTTTATACTTGCTCATTCAGGCAGTATTCTAAAAAATAAAAATAAAAAATTCTGTTTCTTTGATTTCATTGGACTATTAAAAAACTATGATGTCTAAAGGTTCAATCAGGGACATTTGCAGTAAACAAACAGAACCCTTGACTCATAACCAATAACTGAATAAATAATAATTTTATTATAAAATAACGGGGAAAGCTCAAATCCTTCAATTCTAAAGCCTCCCCTCTATTTCCATAAAAAACCAAGAAGCTACAAAGCATTTTATATCACCATCTTTTAACAATAATAACATTTAAATATCAAGCATTTTTAGGTTTTCTTATGCCAATAGATTTTAGAGTGTACCCAAATTTCTGACTTTGGCCATGAACTTCAGCCCGACTCTTCCCTTCCACAGCTGTTCACTGGATGCACTCTTAAATAATGGGGCTCTGTGGAGAAGACTCAAGGGACTTGTGTGGACAGAGTGAGCTGAAAAAGAGAAAGGGATGAAAGAGACTTTAAAAGATGAAACAAATGTTTAGAGTTTATGTAGGTCAAGACATTTGAAGTTTGCTTTCATTTATATTGTAATGTGGGGATTTTTCTGTTCTTTGAGAAGAAAGCTCATTTATTTTATAGAATAAAAAGTTCTAAGGATCCTGTCAAACATTGGATGAGGATATCGACCTTACTATTTTTATCTGGGGAGGAAAATAAAAACCTGAAAGTAGACCTAACATTGATTTCTACCTTAGACTTGGGACTCTAGGAATTCATAGAACACATTGTTGAGTATTTTGAGTTATTGGAAATATTTCCCCAGACCTATTCTCATCCAGATAAATATCATTATTTTAATGATATATGGAAAAGATTAATCAGAGAATCAATCCTCACAAACAAATAACAACAAAAAAAATCTGGGTGCACGCACGTGCACTTAGAAGCCTATGTACACATGCTGCTTATTTTTCTTTTCTACCTAATGTTTGTAGATCAGCGCCAACTTAATATTCCAAATTTTTTTTTTCCATAGCTTGCATCCAGTTCCCAATGCTCTGCTCTTTTCTTCTGCTTTTCAGCACCTCCATTTTCCTCACATTCTTTCATGGCAGAGCACAACTCTCTCACTTTTTCTAACAAGAAACACACATTGCAGTTCAACAGCTGAGGTCGTCCCGTGCTCGCTTCACAGGTCAAGCAAGATCACTTACATTTTTTAGGGGGTCACTTCTTCTCACTGGGTGGGATACGACCTTTTTCCTTTTCCTAGAAAGGAAACCACCCCAGATGTTCGCCACCCCTTCTCTCTCTCTTTCATTCTCTTCCTTGTTGGAAGCCAAACACACATACTCAGACATTAATCTTGCTAGTTATCTCCTCCTCTGTTGGTAAAGCAGTGATCTTTATTTCTACCTAATGTATTTTAAATACCCAAACCAAACACTGATACCAAAAACAAACAAACAAACACGAAAGCCTGATATTTAGATAAACTTGAGGGAATAGATTATTTTTTTTTTTCACTTTGTATATATAATCCTAAAGCGCCTGTGATATTTTCAGCATTTTTATAAAGTCATTTGAGTACGTTTCTCTCTGCTTCTGTGTTGCCATCTTAATGTCATCTGTGGGCTGCACTTTTTTTCATCACCATCTGCATTTTGCACTTTTGGAGATGGAGCTCTAAGAATGTGTTTACTTTTGTTCTTCCTGTGTGGATTAGGCCTCTTGCCTCTTGATTGAACATGCCAAATACCCTGGGTCTTTTGAGATCCTTCAGATTTTCTCATTGAATATGTATGGTACAATCAAGTTCACAGGGGTTTTGCACTAATTACTCATATATTAATAATTTGCCAGTTTATCTTTGATAAGAGTAGTGAAGGGCTGGATGTGGTGTTTTCACACTTGTAATCCCAGCAACTCGGGAGGCTGAGGCAGGAGGAATCATGGGTTCAAAGCCAGCCTCAGGAATTTAGGGAGACCCTGTCTCTAAATAAAATACTAAAAAAGGTCTGGGGATGTGGCTCAGTGGTTAAATATGCCCCTGGGTTCAATCCCTAGTAACCAAAAAAAAAAAAAAAAAAGAGTAGTGAAAGAGTGATATAATCTATAGAAATTACTAATCTGAACAAAACATGTCATGACTTAAACCTGATCTTTGTGAAGATCAACTCCAGTGAATGGGCTCATTTGGTACATATTAGTTGAAAAATATTACTAAATTTCAGGTACTATTCCAGATGATGGGGATAGATCATGAACAGAACAAAACAGAAGAGTGCTCTTCATGGAGCTTACAGTCTAGTGAAAATAGACTTTCTAATTGAAAACATATTAGAAAATAAATATTTGCTTTGTAACAAGAATTGAGCCAAATGTCCTACATAGTACTCTTTTTTATGTATTTTTAATGTTACTTAATAGGCAGATTTTAATTTTGATATACTTTATCCTTCCCATCTATTTTATATTCCTAAATTAGTACTTATAACATTCTGAAGTTGAAACAAAATAATTCATTTTGAGATAACAAATCTGTCAGAACACCCTACACTTGTGTTCACCATGTCTGTTTTATTAGAGAATATTCATAACCTATAAAAATCCATAACCAAAGAGATTTTTTAAAAATAACTGCATTGTCTAATTTTTCAATTAGAGGAATAGGTCTGCAAATTAAATTCACATTTCCCTTGAAATAAACTCTATCTTTCCATACAAATTTTACTTCACAGATGAAAAAAAAATTATGAAGACCAAAAAACCATTCATCTTGAAGAAAATTCTAAAATTTTACCCTGAAAAAGATCTAATGATAAATATTTATTTAACAAAAGATTAACTATCAATATTTAATTGTGAATTAGTACAAAACAAAATAAAATGACAGAAAAAAAACTAGAAAACTTGAGGTACTAAAATTAGTTTTATCAAATTTCATTATGCTATGTCTGTTCCAGGTATTTTAAAGTAAATATTATAAACTCAAGTTGAAAAGCTCTGTTTGTATACTATTCTTTAATATAATACCATTTGCCTACTTCAGCAACTTCAGGTAGGATTACATTTTGACTTTCATCTGCACTGGGTACTTGCTTCCTTGAGCCGATTTATACATCAGTATGTTAACTGTGTTAAAATTATATTTAATCATGCTGGTATAAAGATGAATTCTTGTGTTTTTTATTTATTACTAGTGTTTTAATGTTTTCCACTTTTGGTTTTAAATTAAGACATTTACATGATCCTCTAAAAGAATCATAGGGTCTCAGCACAGTGACTTTTATACCTATTGGACATTCAGCCCCGAATTCAGCCCTTAATATTGCTATGTTCTTGTTTTTTAATTTATCTATGATTAGTTCTTGAATCACCAGTTATGTCATTGGATTTTGGATATTTTGACATATGGTTTCATTATTTTGTTCCTCATATGCAGTTATTGTTAAAAATCTTTTGTGTGTGTGTGTTTGTGTGTGTGGACAAAGTACTACCAAAGACACTTAAAATTTCACCCCACAAATGCTTGCAATCATTGAAACAATGTTAAGTATGAGAAAGACTTCTTAGTTACCTATTGCTTCATAGAACAAAATAAATCTTTTTCTTATGTTCTCCAGTATAGAAATCATCTCTATGTTTATATGTGTTTGAGAGACAGAAAAAAAAGAGATTCAACTAACACCTTAGTGTAACTTATAATATGCAGAAAAAATATACTAAAATGTTGGTATGTTTGGCCATTAATCCCTGGAAAAATGTGCATTTTGCCATGGAGAGAGTATCTGCTGCTGTTTGGCTTTAGAGTTCACTGCCATAATTTCTGTCATTTTTTTTGGACAAGTCATGCTACAGAATGTCATCCACACCTTTAAGATTTACTAATTTCCTCCAGGAGGTTATATTGACTATTTCTCATGCCAGTTACTGGTAGAAAAATAGCTTCTACCATTCATCAGTTGAGGTAATGCTTCAGTACTATTCAAATTTAAATGTAATATGAGCAGTATATATAAATGATATCCACAAAAAAAAGAAAGAAAAAAAAAAGAAATTGTTTTGATTTTTTTTATTTTGAAGATTATTTCTTATTGTGCTTTGACTCTTTTTAGATTTTAAAATAATTCTAGCAAAATATTTTCTTGAAATTTGTTGAGTGTTTATTTCCCTTATTAATTAACAGTGCTAGTAGTTCAAGACATCAAAGATGGTAACACTAGTAGGATAAATGCATCTTGTCACATAACTGCTCTGCCTGAGATTTGACATAGCCACATCCAGTTAAGGTCCTGGCCGAGCAAATCCTGGCCCCATTCTTACTAGTGGAAGACTCTATTCACTTGGGCTATTGTGCACAGTGTATAGGAGTCCTCTTTACTAGTACTTCAGCATCCTCAGTATTTTACTCCTGTGCTTGATATTGCCAAATTTACCTCTAGGGTATCTCTGTTTAAAGCCTAACTTTCCATGTCTTAACTGAAATGCTACAGATTCTTTAAAATCTTCCTCATTTTTTTCTCAGTTAATTCAACCTCTGTCTCCCGACACCCTGTTCTTCCTGACCAAAGTGGAGGCATTTTTTCCTCTTTAATCCCATGCCTTGGTGGTCAGAATTTAATGGTATTCACAGTTTTAAAACGGTTTGTTCACATCTTCTCTTCTTTACATGTGCTTATCTGCTAAGTTAGTGGAAAGGATAAATTGAATATATATTTCTAACCCACAAAACTCAGCACAGCATCTGTGCTTAGTAAATGTTCACATAAGGATTAACTATCAGGTTTTAGCTACACTTAGATTAGGTGCTGAGTTACAGAATTGAGGAAAATACTACACAACTTCTCTCAAGTCATTCTGAATCTACTTGGGAACACCAAAGTAAACAAACAAACAAATTTTGGCAAAGCATTCTTATTAGTGTTATCATAGAGATATGAACAGGGAGCATGGAACAGAGAAAAGGAACTAAATACTCTGGATACTGTATTTAACTTTCATTGAAACAGTATTGTTATTAAATTGTACATGATATGAAAACTGAAGCTCAAAGAGTTTTACTTGATCAGGGTAAGTAACCCATAAACAGCAAAGACAAGCTCTGAATTTCAGGTCTAGCTAGAAGATAGAAAGAAGAACCTAACAGATTGGGATAATGATGAAGGTAGCTAGAGAATAATTCCATGAGGAGGTCATGCTTGTGCTAAGTCTTGAAAGATGCTTGGAAATAGCAAAGTAGGAAGGCCTCATGGACAATAACCAGACATCATGGGGAGTTAGGTAAAATGAAAACAGTTCAATGCAAGTGAGACAAAGAGTGATGAATTAGAGAGATGGACTAGAAAGAAAATCATAGAGGGAGCTTGATGCATGGACATTTATATATTTATCTTATAATGATGCATTTTAAGCAGGATACATTGGTCAGGGCATTTTGCCAAGGAGAGAGAGTCTGCTGCTGTATGGCTTTATAGTGAAGGCAAATGTGAAAATTAAAAGACTTAGTAGCTGAAATGAGTGAGTGACTTTATAACAGAAAAAAAAAAACATGAAAGAGATATGATATAGAAGAAAAAGTAGATAAGACTTACATGACTGGAATATTGTGAAGGGAAATAATGAAGGGGAAATAAAGCAAATTCAGTAAACTAGATAAAGTAAAAAGTCTGCAGTGAACTAATAGTGTTAATGCATTTTATATCACATTAATAAAATTTAAAGAAAAATTGGCTAGCACATTGTCTACCAGTATAATTCCTTAAAAATAGTCCATGCCTAGAGGACATGATATTTTATATCTCAAATATTTTCTTTGACATATTCAAATACTGCATTTTAAATGTACTTGAATATTTTATTGACTTATCTCGAATTAAAGTATTCCCATTAGAAGGGAGTCCTCTAACCATTAAGGTAAAATATTTCCTGTCAACATTGTATTCAGCATCCAACCTAAGAAGAAATATTTAAGCAATTAGAATAGTCTTCTTGGCTATTGGATTTTGTGTTAGTTCAATATTTATTATTTATTCTTAATACTCAGATCATTCACATGTGTTTGCCAAAGTTCCATCAACTTGTTAATGTACATGATTCTCTTTCCATTACGTGACAATGATTTAAGGGGAATATTCTTAGAGCAAATACTATAATAATCATTTGAAAACCTTTCACATCCTCACACAATAATGATCAGTGTTGCCTGGGGAAGGGAATATGCTAGTTAGATATTTTTCTTTTTGCTGATTTGTATGTCTTATTCTTGACTCCCTGGCCAAATGCAACACCAACTTGCCTGTGATTTACTCTGTAGTAAATTCAGAAAGAGGTGAACCTTTTCTTTTTAAATCAGCAGGTTTTTGGCAAGTATTCATGAGTCATTAGATGCTGAAAACATACCACACTGTACAGTTATATCCCCATTTCTATTAAGATATTTGACTTGAAAAAAGGCCATTGAAAACTGTATTCCATAATGCCAATAGCTACAATAGTAAAATGTAGCACCACCTAGGATTTATATACCCTTGTCCTTTAGAAGTATTAAAAATATTTTCCATTTTCACTGATCTACATTCTTTATAGTCCCATGTCAATGTGAATAGTCTTTGATGGTATATTGCAGGATTTCTTACGCATGCTATCTTTAACTGGAAGTAGAAATTTTGGGAAATGCTAATGGTGATAGATTAAATAGACATTCTCTTTATATTAGTTCAGAAGTATTTTGGTGAGCAAGCATTTTTTCTCTGTATTGATTTTGTGTGTGTGTGTGTGTGTGTGTGTGTGTGAGAGAGAGAGAGAGAGAGAGAGAGAGAGAGAGAGAGAGAGAGAGAGAGAGAGAGATATGTAATTGGGCATTAAGAGAAAGTCAAGGTATCTGTAATCTCAAGACACATAGATACACACAATATACAACAATCTGTAAACTAGGTAATATACTCAAGTCCAAAATATGTTAGAGAAACAGGGAAAGGAGAGATTTCTTCTAGTTTATGGATCTTAAGAGGACTATGGGGAAGAAGTTACTATCAGAACTTATAGTTGGAAACCTATTTCATTAGACAAATGAGATAAATCACCTTGTCTGATTCCCACTTACATGTCAATTTGAAAGTTGTTCTTCAGCTAGATTAACTCTGGATTTTGTGTCATATGGAATGTTACGTAAAAGTCTGTTCTTAAAGTGGAACAAATTTCTGTCACTGATATTATCAAAAACGTGTTTGAATCATTATAGAATGGTTTCTCTATTGGTGGGACATTAAAATTGTTGATTATATAATCCCTCTACTATGAAAATTTGGGATTCTGAAAAAGCACTATCATTTTAAGTCAGATTATTTCTGTATATCTTATTTCATGAAATATTTTGTTTATGAATGTTTATGATAGAGATAATTGAATAAAATTATATATGTAATAAAATATTCTGATTTTTGTTTATATTTTCCATGTTTATAGGACTTGAAGGCATAATTTTTAATGATTACAAAAATAAGTAATCATGTCATTGAGTTCTGTGTAAGTATCCACTACTTATGGATGTTCAGGTTTCTAATTTTGTTTTTTCAAATTTTGACTATTATAAATAAAATTGGGTTCAGCATTCTTGTTTCTAAAGGCTATTTCTATATTTTCTTCAAATATGTTTACAAAATTGGCATTCCAAGGAAAATGTTATGTACATTCTGAACAATTCTGAAAAATATGCCACTCTGCTCTCTAAGACCATTAAAATTTCATACATTTACATGAGTGATAAATGCTCATTTTCTGTATTTTCAAAACATCTATATATTATCTTAATTCAAGATTGCTGTATTAATAGTGAGGATTAACTTTTAGGTAATATTATTATTCTTAAAGCACTTTTTGACTAATTAGAACTATAAACTCTGGTCTCCTCCTTCCCTCCCTCCCCAAATTTCTTATCATTTTCCCCTGATTATTTTTCTCCATGGCAGTTAACACCATCTAACAGTAAAATATACTTACCTCATTTAATGTCTCTAGCCTGCATTAGGCTTTATTATTTATTTTTATTATTATTTAATAATAGTAATACTTTATTATTTATTTGCTTTCGACTTTTCTTTAGATTTATAACAGTGCTTATCATGTACTATATAGTCAGTAAATATTTGGTTAATTACATGTTTCTGATGACATTTTAAGCCCATTTGTCTTCAGAAGAATATGTGCATTTTTATGTGAATGAAGCCGATATAAAACAAATATATAAATCCTCTCTATGTTCTGAAAATATTTTCCTAGTTTGTCTTTTGGTACTTAATTGTATAGTAATTTTTGTCTTTATAAATGTTTTAAATTCTCAAATACCTGCTTATCTTTAGTTTTGCAATTACATTTATGTCCATATCACAAGATTTAGAAATTTCTCCTTGATGTTTTTTTTTTTTTTTTAAAGAGAGAGGGTGGGGGGGGGAGAGAGAGAATTTTTCAATATTTACCTTTTTTAGTTCTCGGCGGATACAACATCTTTATTTTTTATTTTTATGTGGTGCTGAGGATCGAACCCAGCACCCCGCATGCCAGGCGAGCGCGCTACCGCTTGAGCCACATCCCCATCTCTGATTTTTTTTTTTTTTTTGAGGTCTTTTTTTTGTAATGATTTCTATTAGATTTTAGTCTCTTCCAATATTTTTTAATTAATTTATTAGGTTTATTGTGTAGAACTTAGTTATGTTTTTATAATTGCTACTGGCCACTTTAGAGGGACTTCCATGACTTTTATATTTTTTATATTTACTATATGAAGTATTAAATTATCATATTCATTCTATATATTATTTTCCATTTATTGGGTTTTCTTATTGATTAGAACGAAACCTGAGATGTACTTTAAAATATTTTGGTAAGATTCCAATGATTCGCAATACTGTAAATAGGGGAATAGTTTTCAGCTTCTAAATACATGCGAAAATGTAGGGCATTTTAAAAACATTCAACTTTCCTGTCTTCCCAGATTAATATTTGTCTTACATTACTCATATTTTTAAGAAAATATTTTTAGTAGTATCATAATATTGTCTTATATATCACACATTTTTGTTAGTATAATTTCAATGTAGTTCATATTTTTGTTGCTTTTACAATTGAGGTCTATATATTTGATAATCAGATTTTTAAATTTTTTTTTAGTTGTCAAGGATATTTTTTATTTTATTTTATTTTTTATATGCAGTGCTGAGGATTGAACCCAGGGTCTCACGCATGCCAGGCAAGTGGCTGTACCACTGAGCCACAACTCCAGTCACAGATATTTTTGATATGTTGAAATGTTAATATAAATTTAACTGGTAATTTATTGATCATTTTAGTAATTTTAATCGGCTCTGAATTTATGAATTTGGAATTATGTGAACTAATAATTTACTTTTTTGCATTTGTAATTCCAAGTTTGCAATTAGAGTTACATTTCTCATTTCTCTTAAATATCTTGCTATACTTTTAAGGACATCTAAATGTATTAACAGATATATCTATATGGTTCAATTTTAAAGAATTTATCTTATTATGCCTGTGGTAATTTTGTACTGTATGCTCCAAGATCTTAAGAAAAACTATTTTTTTAAAGGTCACATCTGTCCCACTATGACTAAATACCAACTATGTTATATTATTAATTGAAGTAGCATTTGCTGGCTGCTTGTCACATGGTTTGATAACTCTACCTAATTTTCTTGAATTCATTCAGGATTTTTAACTTTAAAATGTTAATTATTCATTAAGTATAAATGCTTTGACCTAAGACATCTATTCATAAATCATTATAATGTTAGCCAACATTAAGCTCCCAATTCTCTTTTTCTGCAATATCCCTTTACTTAGACTTCCTGCTAAATTTTTATTTGGATAGTACCACAAAACTTGGCTTAGAATGATTATGTGATTATATGTTCAAATAAGAGTTTAGGAAAGGAAAACTTAGGTTAAATGCAGAAGTGGAGGCTGAAGAACCAAACACTGCACATATGGAAATCTTAATATTTCGATTCTTCCCTGACTTTATGTTCTTAGGACTTATCTCATTCTTTGAAACCAACAAAATTTCACAAGCAACTGCAAGAGGAATCTTTACAATACTGCATAATGCATATTTCTAGATGCAAAACATTAATAATTGAACCCCATAGTCATTTCACTATATCTGCCCTCTAATATTTCTCATCAGTATTAAGACTTAACTATTTTCTCAGTTCCTCCAGTAAGAAATCTCAAGTCAATTTTGATATTTCCTTTCATCTCATGACTTACATTTCAGACCATTATACCCAATAGTTATCAGTTGTGGCTTCATGTTAAAATTATCTGAAAAGCTTTCAAAATACTGATAAAGGTTCCACTCCTTTTAGATATTCTTATGTATTTGTCTGGATTATATTCAGGACATTATATTATTCCAGTACCCCCAGTGATTCAGTTGTTCAGCCAAGATGAAGAACAATGGATCTCAGTGCTTTTGGTTAAACCCTCATCTTCTCTTGCCCAGCATATCACAGCCTCTTCTAATTTGTATCCTTATCCCAATCCCCCATCTACCCCTATTCTTTAAAAAGCTTTGACTCTGGACTCAGAAACTGAGCAAGGCCTAAGCAAGTTGAAGAGACCCTGTCTCTAAGTAAAATATAACCAATGTGGCTCATTGGTTAAGTGCCCCTGGGTTCATCCACCAAAACCAAAAAAATAAAACAAAACAACAACAAAATGACTCCAAATTCACCTGAAAGACTTTTAACAAGTTTCATCCCTTACTTTCCTTGAGTCTACCTTTTAATCTTAGTACCTGATCATATTCATGCTTTACACTCTGTCACCACAGTCTTTACAGGTCAAACCCTTCATGCCCATTCACAATTCTCACATTTCCCTCACTTCTCCTTGAATGTTGATCTCTTTCTTCTCCATCTAATGACTTTGACTTTACTCCATCTTTTCAAAGTTAGGCTCTTTATAAGTTCTTCCTAGGTGCTCACAGGCTTCCAAATTCCTTGGTGTTTGTCACATGATACTTTATTGTATGTCTGCATGTCTATGACACTAAGCAGAATTTCCAGGGTAGGGACTCTTTCCTTATACCTCTCCATTGTTGAGCCCTTGCATGGTTCTTGTCATCTAAAGACTGTACAATTGATTTTTTTTCTTTTGTCTTGATGAATAATGATTTTTTAAAAAAGATAATTTTATGGCTTGCAAAAGTTTCTTCCTCCTTAATATATAGATAAATAATGATAATATTTTCTGTTTTTCTTGAAAAATTTCTGTAGTGCAAAGACTGAGTCATATTTTAGAAGGAAGGTTTATTTCATTAAGAACTAGTGTCCCTGGTCTGATTGTACAGTAGGACAGAAAAGAACTATAGAACAGTCTTCTTTTATACAAACAAGCAAATTCCAGAAAACACATATTAGAATAGACATTCTGACCACTGTCTTCCCTCAAGCAAAATGTACATGATGAAGAACACTCTTTTTTCATGAGATCTGAGGTTGAATTTCATCTATGTTACATGACAGCAACTCATGCTTGGCAAAGGAATTCTGTTCCCTGAGCTCCTTTTCTGTTAAAAAAAAAAAAAAGACACAATAATTATGGTAGGGTTGCTGTGAGTATTAAATTAAATAGTGCTTAAATGGTGCTTGACACATAGAAAATCCTGGGCTCACTGAGTTATTATTACTATTATTAATAACATTATCATCATCTTCAGTATTATTTGTACTTAAAATTGTATCAACTGAATTAATAACTATTAAAATATGCTGTCTTATTTCAGTTAAACAGAGAATACTTGTATCCCTGAAAAGTTTGAAATGTAACAGACCTGAAGAAATTCTGCATTGCACAAATATTCACACTTTCAGAAATATATACGTGTGATGAATGGGATTATAAGTTTTCCTTCTTCAAGGAATAAAAGTTGTCAAAGGGGACTGGGGTTGTGACTCAGTGGTTGAGCACTTGCCTAGCACGTGTGAGGCACTGGGTTCAATCCTCAATACCATTTGAAAAAAATATAAAGTTATTGTGTCCATCTGCAACTATAAATATTTTTTAAAAAAGTTGACAAAGTATTTGTCATATACTTATGTATCTTTTTTATGTAAACAAAAACCCCATGTTAGACTTACCCACAAATATTTGAAATAAAATAAAAATTCACATGTTATAAGAAGTACAATGTGCACCATCTGAAATTGTATATATCATCTGACTTGTACATATTGTGATATTATAAATACTAGAGGAATGGCTGCACCAGAAATTTTGTAAAGCTTAGAATTTGTTGTAGGTGAGAATAAATAAAATTTACTGTCAATAATAAAGAGCTAAATTATGTTAAGAACCCTCTGTTATATTTTCTTACAGATTATATTCTACCTCTATTTTTCTTAATAATAATCCTGGAAAAGAATAAGTTAAAATTACAAATTCCCAGACTCCTCATCCAGAGATTCTGAATCAGAAAGATCATGAAATCTTTGTTTTTAGTCATAATTCAAATCAACTTTTTTATCATAAAAGTTTGGGAATTGTTCACAGAAGTAAAATTTAAGTTGTTTTCTTTAAATGGTTTGATAATCGAATGTGTGCTCCTGGGAAGTATCCTATCTAAACCTTTTCGGTAGGGAATTCCTCCTATAACATGCAAAATCGTGACAACCCAGCTCACCAGTGAGGCCTGAACTCTGCTCCTTATATGCAAGGCTGAATCATTTAGAACAATGGAAAGCACACAGAGGTACTAAACAGCATCTCATAAGAGATTAGTCTGCTTTTTTGGTTTTGTTTTGTTTGTAATTTCAAGATATTGTTCACTATTTTTTGTCTTTTTTATTGACTTAAAAAACATAAAAATAAATGACAGGAATGGTTTACAATTCTTATTAAATGTATACAGCACAATTCTTCATATCTCTGGTTGTATATAAAGTATGTTGACACCAATTTGTGTCTTCATACATGTACTTTGGATAATGATGTCTGTCACATTCCACCATCCTTGCTAATCCCCAATCTCCTAAAAACAAATGCCAAATGTTTTCTCATAGTAAGGTAGGCAGGGGGAGCATGGGAGGAATTGATTAGTCTGCTTTTGATTATCTTCTAGGCTGTAAGCAGTCCTTCAGAAAGAAAATGCCATGGATTTTTATTTAGCCCAATGGTTTCTCCACCATCAACATCTATTAATACCTATGGAAACAATGCTGGAAGAATCATATTTTGGAAAATTCTACAATAAATAATATTATATGTGTCAGATAACAAGTAAAAAATTAAGGCAAAATATTAGTCATATAGATCTCAAGGTAAATACCCACTTGTCCACTTTTTATTATAGTGAATTTAGCTGTGTTTTAGCATAGTTTATTTTATGTTTCAACAAATCAATTGAGACCCTGAAAAAATTAAATTTAAATACCAGAATTCAGTTTTTACTTCCTTCTTGAATTCTCCTTTATGTGCATTCCATTTCTTAAGGTGTCAGAATTTACTGATAAATAATTTATGGATTCATGAAATAATATAAATGCTTGAAGACAGATGGACTCAATAGTCTCTATAAAATGGATTTGTAAGTAGATGCTTAAATTTCTTTTTCAGGTTGTATATATTCTTGGGACACTGTGAAGCATATATTATCAAAGTAATCGCTAAGCCAGAGTTATTGGGGTAAAACTGAGTGCTTATTAGTAATATTTGATTTTTTGGTCTAAGTATAGTGTACTAAATATTCATAAAAAGTGTCATTTAATAATAAACAGAATATTAATCAGAGATAAATTTACTTTTTTAATTCTATAAATAATTCATGAGTTCTGTAAAGGAATGCAATAACACTATTTTAGGCAACTGGTTGAAAGGATTTTTGAAACTATAATTCCCCTTGTTTTGGCATAATCAAAAACGGAACCAGAAATGTATCCATATTATGAATTATGAATCAAGTGAATTGGTTCATGTATGAGGCTACAGTATGAAGATCATTTATATGTGGAGTTACAGTACTAAAAATTTTTTTGTGTATCATTATACAGTGCTAATAATCTTTAATAAAGAAGAAAAATGAAGTAGTTCTTCCATTACTCTAAAGATTCAACAACAATAGGAAAAGAATATGAAGAAATAATTTTTTAGAAAGTTTCAAATGGAGCCAAAAATGTCAGGTAATAGAACAACAACACACTTAGCAGATCTCTTCCTACCAAAAGTTTTGGATCATCTCCCAGCTTCAGAAGTTGGATGAAACTTGTGTGATGTTTGCCAGAATTGATGGAGTCCATAAAAATGCTTTTTAAAAAAATCTGTGTTTATAAAGATAGAAATAGTCTTTCTTCTCCATGCATAGTTTTTCTTTTTTTTTCCAGGATGATTTAATTCCTAAAATCTATTAAGATAGCACAATAAAAAACTTATTTTGGAGAGATATAATAGATGATATGATTTAATTAGAAATAAAAGTTATGCATCAGAATCTTTATGAAGGCATAAGAAAATTGCCAATATTTAAGGCTTAAGATAGAATTTCTGTTTTCCTTTCATAAATACATTCTTTAGTAAATTTGCGTGAAGATCAATGTGAATGCAAAAGATTCTGCATTTACCAGTTCATAGAATTGTTAATGTATCTTTCCTACTTATGGAGAATTATAGTAGATGGGGTAGAGAGAGAAGATGGGAGGGGAGGGGGCATAGTACAGGATAGGAAAGGCAGCAGAATACAACAGACTAGTATGGCAGTATGTATAAATGTGGATGTGGATGTGTAACTGATGTGATTCTGCAATCTGTATACGGGGTAAAAATGGGAGTTCATAACCCACTTGAATCAAATGTATGAAATATGATATGTCAAGAGCCTTGTAATGTTTTGAACAACTACTAATAAAAAAAATCTTAAAAAAAGAAAATAAGATATAATCCATAATTTTCATGAAGATTATTATATCATAAGTTATTATTGAAAAGAAGGCCTCATGGTAAGAAATTCATCCACATATAATTCCAGTTCACCACATAAACTTCGTAGAGTAGAATTAAATCTTGCATTTGTACATCTTAAGTTTCAAAATTAAGGAACATATAATTTAGAGTGGACTATGTTTAAAGACGGTATATTTCTATATGTTAGAACAAGCATTAATCAATTTTTTTCAAAATAATAATCATTTTTAAAGGAGATAATAAACCTAGTTGAATTAATTTGATATCCAAGATTTCTAGAGCATCTAAAAATGAATATTATAGATAAATAACTGCTGAGTGATTCAAAATGCCAGTAATTTAATTGTCAATAATTATTTAATAACTTACATATTCTGGGAAAGAACTTTTTGCATTGAGAACACAACTGGTAAACCAAGATAGTCTAAAAAGCCAGATTTATCATATGAAAAATTATTTTTAACTGTTATAATGCATCTAAAATATTCAGTGTTGACAATAAGAATACTTGATAAGTCACTGGAATTATTTTTAAAAGTCTGAGACCTTCATATAAGTATTCTTAACTATATACATACTGAAGAAAAGATCTCAGTGTATGTTAGATTAAATTGACACAACTCATTTCTTAAAATTGACTCTATGTATTCTCAACATTTGATCTCTCCCAATTATAAACTGACAAAAATCAGTCATGACACAGAATCTATCTTGTGCCGGATACAGGACCAACAGAATTGTCTTGAGAGTCAAATAGAAAACTTCAGAGCTAATGTTTTATATTCTTAAAAACAGGAAATTATTTGACAAAAATATCCCCCCTGCCTAGTAAGGAGGAAGACCTACTATCAAAGAGAAGAGAAATATAAATATCAAATATGGAACACTTAATAGAAGTCCGAAAAAATTGAGTAGTCTTTTTCCTGGTAGTTTGATACTTTCTGTTAATTTGGTGGTATGGTTTTATGTTTTGACAGAGCTTATTTTACAAAAACACTATTAAGCAGTTTGCTATTTTTAAATTATTTTTTGACATTTTTAATTGGTAAGTTATAGTTGTACTAATGATGGGATTTGTTGTTACATGAAATTCATGCGTGGCCATTATCACTTCCCAACCTTGCCCCCATGCCTCACTGTCTCCCAGTCTTTGGTTCCTTTCCTCTACTAATCTCCCTTTGATTGCCATGAGATCTGCCCCCCACCTTTCTTTTCCTTTTTTCCTCTATAGGTTCTGTATGAGACAAAACATACAGCCCTTGAACTGAGTTTCATTTTCTTCACTTAACATTATGGTCTCTAGTTCCATAATTTTTCTGAAAATAACATAATTTCATTTTTCTTTATGCCAAAATAAAACTTCATTGTGTGTGTGTGTATAATATATATATATATATATAACCACATTTTTAAATTTTTTTTTTCAAGAGGAAAATCTACACATTTTCTTTATCCATTCATCTGTTGATGGACACTGTGCGGGTTCCATAGTTCAGCTATCATAAATTGTGCTGCTATAAACATGGGTTATGCATGTATCGCTATAGTATGATGACTTTAATTCACCAGGATAAATACCAAGGAGTGGTATAGCTGGGTCATCTGGTGGATGCTTGCCAAGCTTTTTCAGGAACATCCATACTGGTTCCATAGTGCATGTACTATTTTTTAAAATTATTGTTTGAAAGACAAACTGAGTTAATATAATTCTAGACATCTCCAAAATCAACCAACCAAAAACACCTAATAATTAAATGACCATATGGAATGCATGAATAAATTTTCCTCGTTGAAATATTGGCAATCGCTAGATGATACTTATTTAAATCTTCATAGACTTAGGAGGACTTTGGATTCCATATTAGTAATCACATAAATCATTGGGGGAGCAGAGAAAAAAGTTAGAAATGGAAGAAAGTTTGATTTTAAAATAAATCATCTTAGAAGGAAGTCTAACTTAGAAAATTAGTTACTTAAAGGATTTTGAAACACAATCCAGATCTATATCCTTATTATCCACATAAGACTACTAAAACTTAAGATCAGGGTGATTTTTTTTCTAATTATATTAACAATAATTGGTACCTGAAAAGGGATACTAATATAACATGTTTTATCAATTGCAGATCCAGAATTAAAATACCACAAATTATGGTCATATCTATGCTTTCCTTGAGAACAAATTGTTCTTGATGATCATGCAGGTTATGTATCACACCCATATTAGTTGTTCAATAAATATTTGGTTTAGCTTTCAGATGAGTAATATATAAACTTAATTTAGAGTAAAATTTAATTGATTGATCATACTTTATTATGTATTGCCTCTGGCAGTACTTATAATTTTTACAAATTTGTTATATTCCAAAATTTGGAAATATTTATAATATTTTGGGATGTACTGTGTTAGCATTTTAGGTAACAAAGCATGCAATTTTCACTTTCCATTCCAATGTAAGTTTTTGCCTTCAATTTGTTTAATGACTACTCTTAAACACTATCAGTTTTTGTTTATGAGCTTGTTCTTATAAGTGCACTTTTGTTTTCCAAACGTGTTACTGACTTAAGCAGATAGAAGTAGTATTCCACACTCTTTGAGAATATAGAGCCAAGCCATAATGAATGATAAATGAAAAATGGGCATGGAAAACATTTTATACATGTTTTCTGTTAATATAAAAGTGTAAAATCCAGTTTTTCCCTAGACAACACTTCTGACCATAAGTAAAATCCTCAATAGAGATAAACATACATTGGTTTGGATGAAACAGTTGTTGGAGCATATCAATCTAATAATTTTGATGTCTTTTTATCTTTAAGTACTTTTAACACTTCAAGAAGTTCACTTTATTTCATATTTGAAAATACTTTGAATTTATTTTTTCATTTAATTATGATTCCATCTTAAATCAATATATAGAACACATTCCTGTGTAGTTGATGTATCTCACCGAAATGAGTCATAATATATTTTCCCAAAAAAAGGAGAAATAATGGAAGTAATAGTTTTTTTCCTAAGTAAGAAAATAATGAAGATTAGCTCTAAGACATAAAACAATTACTTTTATTTCTTTCTCTTTTTTTGGCATTTACAATATTTCTGGCAAATGTTTTAAACTAACCCTCAAGGGATTTTTTCTTTCTTCTTGATGAGAAGAAACCTCCCACTTACTGCAATTTTTTTAAACAAAGTAAGTACTTTTAATGGGACAATTTCATCTGGAAGTGAAAGAAAGAAAGAAAGTACAGTTTTTTTGTGTATGTGTGTTCTTTCTTCCATTAAGTTACAATGTTAGGAAAAGTAAAGGGGGTTATTATTGTATTATTATCAATGTGTTAGACCCACAGATTTCTCCTTGTTTGGAATTTCCAAAATTGCCTGTTTAGATTACTGACTTAATTAAATAAGAGTATTTTGTTGCCGTAGATATTGTGCTCTGCCATCTGTATGTCTTTTGCTGACTAGTAAGATACTTGGAATTTCCTGATTTTTTTGATAGTCATAGGGAAATAAATACAAAAGAATAAAGGAAGAGTTTTCTTTGTATTATATTACTGTGATAATTATTTCATACAAACTCATGAAAGAAAGCTACCTATATTTTAAAAGTATATATCTGTGTTGTAGACTCTTCAAGAATACTTTTAGAAAACTGAATTCCTGGAAAAGAATTAGAAAATGACAAATACTGAGGAGAGTACGAACAGAACTAGAAGCAGCAATAAGCCAGATAGACAGAGAAATAAATCACTGTCCAGAGGAAAAGCTTCCACTTAGTAAAAATTTAGTATCAAGAAGTTACCAGACGGAATCTTCCATAATTGCCCATTTGAAGTTAATTAAAATTACAATTTAAATGGTGATATAAATAGCAATCAGTATCAAACTATGCATTTGATTATCAGTCTTATTTCATTCAATACTAATTAATACCTCAGAAAAACATGGCTGATCTGTTAGCACAAACTACATTTTTCAAAGTAAACTTGAATTATTTTTTGGCTAATGCACTATTTTAGTTACTGAAGAAAAGATAGAATTATGACAATTATTTCTTCATGAGGAAATTCTTTTTATGTCAGTTTTTTTAACTGAGTGTGATTGAAGGAATGAAAAGATATCTTTTGAGCTTTCCTACAATTGTTATTTGAAAATGTGTGATTATCAATTTTAACAACTTTCATTTACATACATACACATAATTAATGAATATACTTTTAAGAGGATGTCTGCTTTCTTTTTTTGATATTTCAAACATCCATTTTATCTTTTAATTATTAAATCTTCTAATTCTTTGTGTCATACCCTCATTTCTTTTTGCAGGGAAATTGCCTGCATGGTAATATGTCCTTTCATGGCTCTGTTTAGAAATAATTTCTGTGTTTTCTTGATGTTATGCCCATCAAGGAAATCTGCAGGAATTTCCAAAAATAATTCACTTAAACCCATGATGATCTCACTTTAGATAAAAAATAAAGGTTACAAAAGATATACTAGATTGGGCTGGGGATGTGGCTCAAGTGGTAGCGTGCTCCCCTGGCATGCGTGCGGCCCGGGTTCGATCCTCAGCACCACATACCAATAAAGATGTTGTGTCCTCCGAGAACTAAAAAAATAAATATTAAAAATTCTCTCTCTCTCTCTCTCTCTCTCTCCTCTCTCACTCTCTCTTTAAAAAAAAAAAAGATATACTAGATTGACAGAGATTTTTGTAACATACTAAAAATGTAACTTTAGGGGATCAATATATTTAAATGCACCATAGTGTGTGCCATCTAGTGCCATGTAACTAATTAAAATTAAAAGATAAAAGAAAAACAAAAACTATTCAAACATTCTAACTAGAAAACTTATCTTTAGTCCCACATAAACGTATTCCTATTTTAAACTTTTGATTCATATTGAATGCTTCAAAATTAGAAGCCATAACAAAGTAGAAACACTGGCTTATAACTAAAGATGACACCTTTAACAAAATTACAACCTAAAATAGCACCTTGATAATACAGATTTATATGAATAGAATAAATCAAACTATGAAGAGATGATCATCTGGTTAGGAATGTTATAAATTTAAAGAAGAATGGAGAATCATGTGTTTCTGATTTATTATTCTGGGTTTTCATATTACGCTAAACAGATTAATTAAATACAATTTTGGTTAACTACAAAGAAAGATTCCATAACATAAAATCTGTTTGGGATATGTGATTGGGTGTGGTACTAACAGCAGCTTTATGTTCTAGCATAAATTATTAAATGTGTGGTAATCTCCACTGCCCACAACAGTTGTGCACAGACATTTTAGAAAGTAGTATGAAAGCATATGATTTGATTTAGACAGAGTAGCCATTGAGGCCTTTCTTCTTTGTCCTTCCCTGTCCTCTCTGTCCAGGATTTTAATTGCCTTCTATATTACCATAACTTCCTGAACAGAGAGTGTTTCAGGTAAATTATATTTATCAATAAAATGTAATATTCTTTAGATTTATTATTTTTTTGTCTTTTCTCTCCCACCAGGTTTTGTTTTATTTTTTGATTTTGAAGTATCCATGATTTTTTTGACTTTATTTTTTTAATTATTTACATATAACAGAATGCATTACAATTCTTTTTTATTTTTATTTATTAGATTGTGGTATAAAGGTGTATTAAGAATTGTAATGCAAAAAAAGAGAGCTTATGCATAATGGCATTAATTTGGCGTGAACATACTTTATATGCATTACAATTCTTATTACATATATAGAGCTCAATTTTTCATATCTTTGGTTGTATACACAGCATATTTCAAACAATTCATATCTTCATACATGTACTTTGGATAATAATGATCATCACATTCAAACATCATTAATTACCCAATGCCCTCTCCCTTCCCCTCCCAACCCTCTTCCCTCTCTAGAGTTCGTCAATTCCTCCCATGTTCCCTCTCCCTATCTCACTATGAATCGGCCTCCTTATATCAAAGAAAACATTCAACATTTTTTTTTTTTTTTGGTATTGGCTAACTTCACTTAACATTATCTTCTCTAACTCCATTCATTTACCTGCAAATGCCATGATTTTATTATTTCTTAGTGCTGAGTAATAGTTCATTGTGTATATATGCCACATATTTTTTATCCATTCATCTATTGAAGGGCATCTAGGTTGGTTCCACAGTTTAGCTATTGTGAATTATGCTGTTATAAACATTGATGTGGCTGTGTCCCTGTAGTATGCTGTTTTTAAGTCCTTTGTGTACAGACCAATGAGAGGGATAGCTGGGTCAAATGTTGGTTAGATCTATTATTCCTATTACATTGGATAGTCTTAAAATTTCATGTGCCCTAGAGAAATTATACTTATAGTCATTAGAGAGAAAAATTTTAAAAATATCCTGTGAATTAAATAAGTAGAATTTTTTAATATTTTATAATCATGGAAATTAAGAATCAGCTTAATTCTTTGTTATGAGAAGAGCATAGAGTATTTCAGTGAAATAACCCCCAATTTTATTTTGCAATAATTGCATTAATCTATTATTATATCTGTAATAGGTATCCTATTCATAGCTTAATATTTAGATTATATAAAGTCTACTCAAGAAAGGATTTCTGGTTAGAAATAGATTTTTTCTTCGCTATTCATTTCACATTTGTCCATATTGTTTATGTAAATAACACATTTGAAGCATTTTTAATGTTTTTGAGTTCATGAATTATCATCTGTGTTGTGATTCGTAGCATTCTTTAAAAGTAAAATTTATACTAAAATGAAACCTCACAAAAAAATCTGTTAAAAGTTAAATGCAAAATTGCTTTTAATCATTCTTGCCTTTTAAAAATATAGAATCTTAGAAATGTAAGATTTTTATTAATTTAGAGGATTATGTGATGAATACTAGAGCACCTGTATGTTTGTTTTCTCTAGTGTCTTTAGATATTTCTTGGGCTCAAGTAATTATATAGCGAAACTGTTTGTACTATGTTTTAGAATTGAATTTCTTTTTAAAAAAATTCTTATTTGTTTTAATTAGATATATGTGACAATAGAATGCACTTATATACTTTGATATATCATACATAGATGGGATATAATTTTTCATTTTTCTGAGTATACATATTGTAGAATCACATTGGTCATACAGTCACATATATACATATGTGAAATGTCTGTTTCATTCTTCTATCTTATCAACACATCCTCTGCCTTCCCCTCCTTTGGATTTCTTTGATTCACTGTTTTCTGTGAGTACAGTAATATTTTAGTAACAAATTAATATTTATAATCTTTTCTATTGTTGCATAGCATTTATTTGAATACAAATAAAGTGGACATTTGGGGCACTTTTTATTCATTTTCTCACTTTTCTCTTTTAAAATCAATGTACCAATGTAGAGTTTATCAGCCATTTGTAATGTAATAACAAGTACATACTGAGAATCTGTTACTTGGAAAGGTGCTCAGTGTTCAGTTTCCAAGAATAAACATGTTGATATGCTACCTGTTCCTGAAATTTAAGGGTTGCTATGTGAAATGATGTAAATGGAGATGTGCCTGTTCTTGAAGTGCATAGGAGGGTTCTGAACTGGCCAGTTGGTGGGTAAACTTGGAAGAAAGATATTAATGTTTTAGCTATTCAAAATCTAGGAAATCAAGGGATCTTGACAATGAATTAGGTGATAGGTATTTTGGAACAGGGAGATTTAGAAAGGGTTTGTTTATGAAGAGTGAGAGGCAGGGGACATGGGTAGAGTTTTCAAGAAACTTGAAGTACTTCCTTGTATTCAACATGTAGTGTGGAAGAGGCTAGGAGTTGAGGCTGGAAATGTAAGCAAGTGCCAGATGTAACTGGATTGTTTTGGCTGTGGGGGTTCAGAATTTATCCTGGTAGTTATTAAAAGCCACTAAAACAATTTAAAGAAGTATTCCCACAACCATACTTATTTTATAAAAAAATATCGTTTTGTCATGCTATGGAGATTGAATTGGAGGTATCAGGGACTTCGTAAAATGGAATATCAAAACAAACCAATATGAAAAATTCATTTCACTTTCTTGATCTAAACGAAGCCAGTTACTCTGCTGGAGACATTGCTTCATCCATAACACTTCCAGGTGGAAGCTCTTATTTCTTTCTTAGCCAATGAACCAGTGAGTGTAGGGGTGAGTGAGGTAATTTCCTTGCTCTTTACCAATGACTTGAACACATTACCTCTCTCCACCATAAAAGCACTCAGCTTTTACTCTCATGTCCTTACACTGCTTCAACCACCACCTCTCACAGTTGTCTTCTGTAGGCTTCGAGGACAGACTCACTCACTTCCCTAATGTTTGTTATCACCCAGATATCTTCACTCCACCCAATCCCACCAAATTCTGGACAATTTTAATACACAGGAAGATATTCTTTCCAAAATGGTGGCCTACTCTCCTCCAATGATCTAGACATATCTCCTGCTTGAAATTCACTCCCTTGGTTAGATCCAAGAATCTTGTCATTACCAGTAACTGCTGATACCTCCAAATTCTCAATGTCACAATCCTACTCTTTGACTACCACCTCCTGTTGTATGAAATTACAACTTCTAGTATCTCAATGGTAGCAGTCTTTCCATTACACTATGGCATTGGCTTGATGGAATACATTGCCTGCTCATTATCTTCATATCCTTGATATCAATATTTCTGCTGTTATTCAGTTTAAATCCTATAGCCAGTCATTGTTGTCAACATTTTACATATATTCTCTATACTCTTATTACCTTTATTCTTTCATGGTACTTTTTAGCACCACAAACCTTGTTAATTCCAAATTCCTACCCATCCTTGTATGCACCTGACCAGCTGGATGGAACAGAAGAAAACCAAAAATACAAAATATCACCCTGAATCATCTCAATTTAAAGATCAGAAAATGGAAATTGATATCATTATCTCTTTCACATTCATATTCTTTCCCATTATCCAGGATGTTTTTTTTTAAATTAATACATTTATTTATTCTAATTGTTATACCTGACAGCAGAATGATTATTCAATAACATGTAGTTTCTACTTGAACTGCCAATAGCCTTTCTTCATGCTTATTCTTGGGTATTTTTCTTTCTTCCTATTTAATTGAAAATATCTAGTAATTAGGAAAGAACTTTAGTAAGTTCCTGCCCACCAATGTGACAATCTCTATATACTGCCATGTATCCTGTTCTGAAAAAAAAAAAAAAATTACTTCTATTCCTACCCAGGACTTTGCTTTTGAGGATAATCCACCCTTTCCCATCCACACATAAATATAACTAGCAATTTTTCTCTCTATTCCATGTTGGCAGTTTTAGAATATCCTCATTCCTCTTATCTCAAAATTACAGTAGCAAACGAATATTCGTTCTTTCTCCCACCTACTATGTATTTGTCAAATTTAATCTCATCACTCTTCTAAATGTGTTCTTGAGTTTATCAATGACTTCAACCCAATGAAGTGGTTCTCAACTTATTTTTATCTCTCACCAGCATTTGCCATGGATCGCATCATTGTGTTAGGCATGTTCTCTCCATTTGACTGTCTGTCACAATCTCTTGGTTTTATTTCTAATTCATTGCTTCACTTTTCTCAGGTTTTGTTACTAATTCCATATTTATTGAAAATTGTTTAACACTGAAATGTTCCAAGACTTAATCGATTGCCACCTCATCTTTCCAGTCCCTCCTTTAGAAGGTTATCTAGCCTCATGGCTTCAAATACCTCAACATATCCATCAGACTGCACCTCCCCTCTGAATGCTGCTAATACCATAATACATCCAATATAACACTTTGGCAGAAGTCTAATAGACAGTTAAAGTTATCTCATTCTTCAATTGAACTTCCAATCTTTTTTCCTTCTGAATAAAAACTAAAACAATACAAAAATCCTGTTCACTCACAATATTCTCTGTTTTGGTTTTCTGCCCCAAACCTGTATTCATTCTTGAGTCTTTTTTCCCCTTCCACTATGTATTAAAGTCATCTGGAATTCCAGTTAATGGTATCTTCAGAATATAACCAGAACCAAGTCATTTCTCACCACATATTCTATCACTCACTCTGTTCCAAGTCATCACCGTCTTTCACTTAAACTATTGTGATAATCACCTATCAGTTCTCTTTTATTGCTATTTTGACCTCTTTTATTGCTGTTTTGACCTCTTTTCAATATACGAAGTATGCAGCTATTACAATGTTAAGTCATAGACTGCTAATTCATTCAAAACATTCGCCATCTCCATTTCACTCCAATTCTTTACTATCACTTATAAATCTTTATATACTCCTCTATTTTTTCTCTTATTACTCTCTTCCTGCTCATTCAATTGCAACTGTCTCTCTCCTTGCTAGAACATTAAACTCTCCTTTAGTGTTTTTTTTTTTTTCATTCTGTGTTCCATCTGCCCTAAATGCTCTTCACTCTGAGAATCACATGATATTTAAGCACCTTATCATTGAGAACTGTTTAGATGTATTAGCTTCTGCATGACAATATCATCACAAGTTTAAGACTTTAAAATAACACTTTTTTTTTCTTCCATAATTATTACAGGCCAGAAATTCAGAAATGGTTTTACCTGGTCCTCTTCAAGGCTGCAATTAAGCAGCCAGGCCTACAATCCTATCCAAGACTTGATTGGGAAAGAATCTATATTCCTTGCTCACATGGCAGTTTGAAGCTTTCGATTTTTCATAAGATATTGGAATGAGGGCCTTGTTTTCTTGGCTCAAATCTTCCTCCAGTTTCTTTCCACATGGGCCTTTCCAAAGTGAGGAATTTCTTCCAAAACACCAGAAAGGGAAGGCATTGCAATCACATGTAATATAATCACAGAAGTAACAGCCTGCAGCCTCCACCCTGCTCTTTGTAATAAATAAGTCACAGGCTCCCTCCACCCTTAATGGAAGGGAATATCACAAGGGCACAAGTACCAGAAGGTAGGAATCATGGAGCCCATATTACAGTGTGCCCATCACACTGGACCACCCTAATTACCTTTGCACCCACCTTGAACTTCTGTCCTTATCCTTTTCCACTTTTATACATAATATTTATCAACAAATAATACATTGTATCTTTTTTTTCATTTTGATTATTGCAGATAGTCTAACAAATCCTCTTTCTCTACTGCATCGAAATCAGATCTTCATTTAAACTCCTGGCTCTGTTTCTCTGAAAAGACCTAAAAATGGTGTCAACTTTGTTGTGAAGTACCATTACTTATACTAATAATGACCCTTGATTGGTAAATTCCATAAAAATGAGATCACCTATGAATGAACTATAAATACTTGATAAATGTATTATATTTTGAGCTTGTCTAAATGCCAGGAGTCTCAAATAGCATGTCCGTTGCAGGGGAAAGTGAAAATTATATTTATGGACTTGTTAAAGGCAACACTAACTTCTGTGCTACATAAAATTGTAAAGCAGATATATGCTGGCCAATTTCTGCATGTACCCCTCGTGAACATAATTTCCTGGCACTGAGCTTATCTGTTACAGGGATGCTGTGTGAGCATTTCCCTGGGGGAATGTCTGATACTGCCTTTCCAGCAATCTCTGGATACTGTCCTATATCCTTTTGTGTAGACTGGGTAGTCTGTTGAATCTGAATATTTAATAGAGAACAAAAGTCCCCCAATAATATTGTGTTATTATTGTTTGTCTCCCTTTTGTGGAGCATTAACTTCACAAGGGTGAGAACTTCTAAGTCTTTTGTTCCCCCGTGGTGCTAAAAATACCACCCTCTCCTTTCTCCCTTCAGTCTAGGGATACAGTGACTTCCTTTCTGCATTGACTCACTCCCCCACATTTGGCTTCTTTGCTCTTTCATTACAGATGTAACACATTTCCTGCATTAAATTATCTTTGTTTTAATTACCCAGGATAGTTTTTATTTCCCTGATTGGAACCTGATTGGTACAAACCCCCCAGTCTCCGCTTAAGTTCTAATTCCAAATCTCTGTGAGAGAGAATTTCAATGGTTCATATTTAGCCATGTATCCATGTTCAGAAATGGTTTTACCTGGTCCTCTTCAAGACGGCAATTAAGCAGCTAGGCCTACAATCCTATCCAAGACTTGATTGGGAAAGAATCTATATCCTAACAGATTTTGTTAGGTATGGACAAAGAAACAGGGCCACTCAGGAAGGGTATGACAGATGGGTTTGGGGAAGGGTATCTCAAAGAGAGAGCACTGTGAGCTGGGCTAGGGAATATAATGCTCTAATGGAGCTGTTGCATATCCTATTTCTTTATTAAAGGAAAACAGCCCTGAATAAAGAAACACATACATATGAACAGAGTTTCTTGATTCAGAAACAATTTTTGCCTGCTAAAACATTCAGGTATTAATGTTTCACTTACTCATCTCGGTGAACTTTCTCTGTTTAACCTCACAGTGTAATGCAAGGTGAGTCTTTTCAAATATTTTTAAGTGGGTCATCTCTGGGGTTTCTTCAGCCTTAGATTTATATCTGCAAATCAATTCAGTGACATAACCAGTGTGTGTGTGCATGTGTGTGTGATTTCATTTCCGTTCAGTCTCATTTCCTTCTGTGCCTTCTACTTACTGGAACATTACCAAAGTATCAGACAGTCTGAATAATGCTTGAATGCTACCAGACTGTGGCTCTACCTAGTATAAAATAAACAGGTCATTAATTTTCATAATTAGCACATACTTTACTATTGTGTGCTTTAGTTTTTCATGTATATAAGTCTAACTTCCTTACCCAGAAAATCTAGCCACTTCTAGAGTATCTTAGGATTGTTCCTGCAGTGGTGGGAATATCATTAAACACTTTTTTGTTGTTGTTGACAACTAACTTGATCATTAAGAAAAATTAATAACTTATGATGGTTGAAAACAAGACTTTACAGATGTTGTTCTCCAGGGATCATCTAGGGCAGTTTAGGTCAGCCAACAAATGTGAATATTGGACTTAAGTTAATAATCTTACAAATTGTGGTAACAGCACAATTATATTAAATTGTTGAAGACTTCAACTACAATTACGAAAAGATTGAGGACATACCCATGAGTGGAATGCAATCACTTGTCTACTAGCCTAGAATAAATCCTGACAGATGCAACCTTGTAAAAGGCTATTTATCAAATGATACTTTCTAAGTCAAGATTTAAAATCTTTCTTTGGACATTTTCCTAAGACAAAATGTTGCAAGTCTAAAGTTCTCAAGCTAAATTTTAGAAACCATTAAACTTATGATATTAGGTCATAATTCTTTCCTGATTTCACATCTGGGAAAAATGTTTTGGGAGAAGGAAGTCTCCTACCCATCTCCAGGACACAAGGATAGCTCTAGGAAATTTGGGGAAATAGAAGTACTTTATCTTTCACATCCTACCACCTTCTTTCTTTTCCTCTTTCCCATTCTGGGAACTCTTCTTACCAATGCCCATTACCTTCACTCTGTTCTGTCCCTTGCTCTGCCCATTCTGCTCAGGCCTACCTTCAGCTGAAGGATGGCTTTTCATGGAAGAGTGCCATGCTTCCCAAATTACCTGGCTTTTTAATTTGTTTTGTTTTTTTTAGCTCTGGGTATTAAACTCAATGTGCTTTGAGGCTGAGCTACATCCCCAGTCGTTTTTATTTTATTTTGCAACAGGATCTCACTAAGTTGCCCAGGCTGCTCTCAAATCTACATCAGCCTCCTCAATAACTGAGATTACAGGTGTGCACCACTGTGTCCAGCCTATATTACCTTTTTAATATTTTTTAATACTAAAAAACCTGTCATTTCTTCAACAAAAATAAATGGATTATCAGGAAAGCAAAGACAAAATACTATATGAAATATTTTTGCATCTTTCTATAGGTGCTCTAATCTTGAAGTCATTATTAATTAAAATGAACTTACCCTCATCTTTTTTTCCCCTTAGTTACCAATCTTTCTCTTTCAACACATATACACAGAAATAGGTTACAGGCCCTGTCACCTATGTCTTCACTCTGAACCCACTGCTTTTAGAACATCGACAAAGAAATCATGGGTTCAGTTCAGTCATTAAAGTCAGTGTTAACCTTCCAATTCCTAAATTCACTGGCTGATTTAGATATTTGTGTGATTGCTCTGAAGATTTTTACACAAATATTAATTCCTCCTTGAAAAATAACCTCTATGCTCTTGATTTCTTTGGTACCTAATGGTGTCTTATTTCTCTGTCTCGTTCTTCAGTCTTAGAGTCACCATAGTCTTACAGGTTCTTTGTTGTCCTTAAATTTTCTTTTGCCTAAATATTGGAAAGGAACCTTGTCAATATCCTTCCAACAAATCGACTATTTCACTGCAGAGTCAGAAATATGCATTTTCTCTTGTTATCAAGGAGTTTTAGGGTATATGAGGGAATAAAGAGGTAAAACAGGGCATTTAATATCATGCTGTTCACTTTCATTGTAGAAAGGGAATTATCAAGTTGTCCTTTTAACTAGAGGTTGAACCCATATGTACTCTACTGCTAAGCTACATCCCATACCCTTTTTATTCTTATTTTGAGATAAGTTCTTTCTAAGTTTCCCAGGTTGGCCTCAAACACTTGTGATTCTCCTGCCACAGCCTCTTTTTTTTTTTTCCAAAGAGAGAGAATTTTAATATTTATTTTTTAGTTTTCGGTGGACACAACGTCTTCGTTTGTATGTGGTGCTGAGGATCGAACCCGGGCCGCACGCATGCCAGGCCAGCATGCTACAGCTTGAGCCACATCCCAGCCCCTGCCACAGCCTCTTGATTAGCTGGGATTACAGGCATGCACCCTCAAAGCTGGTCCCCTGTATGGCTGTGTACTTGGCTGACTCAAGACTCCTGAGGACCATAGAGCAAACTTCTTAGGGCTTCTGCCCATTTATTCAGCATTATTTCCTGTCACTCTCTCAGATACATCCTATGTTGTGGTCCAGAAATAGTCACAAGGCAACATACATTTTATGTACTACCACTCTCAAATTTAGTGTCCATTCATTCTTAGTAGATTCGGTAGCAGGTCTGAAATGTCTACCTTTCAGAGATAGAACCAAGGCTCACAAGGCACTGCATGGCCTTACCAGTGATCTAGATGGGGATGGGAATTTTTCCTAACACTACTAGGAATAGGCATTCAAGTTAAAACTCTTTGTCTTCCCTGTTCTAGTTAACATATTCTAAAGTACTTATTTGCTGCACTATGAAAATTTTAAAAAATCACTTATTAACTTGTAAACATGTCTGAAAAAAAACTATACATTTATCCAAGTCTAAATGTTCAATGTTTCAAATTAAACATTCACTACTATCTTTAGTTTACTCAAATACAAGTACTTTTGAAAACATGTTAATTACTTGCTTATTGTAGGATTCTTTTTAATCACAACATTAAAACAATACTAGTTCCATCAACCAGATGAAAAAGTAGTTAATGACTGGATGTATACCCTTCCAATATTTTGTTTGTGTACATGCTCTTTTATAAATAGCAAGATTATATTTAACATAGTTTTATTGTCTGTCTTTTCAATTTGAAAATTTGAATATAAGCAAATATAATTGCTGCATTGAAATAGTTGTTAGCACTTATTTGTACTGAAAAACTATAACTCTTTCTCCGCCATTAGTTCTTTATTAATTCATACTGCTGTGACATAAATTTTCTGTTAAATAAAGTATTTCAAATGTTCATTATTCTTTATTTAGACCATATCCCTAACAATAGAATCATATTAACTCAAGGATTATAGGTCTTTTTTAGAGTTTTAAATCACTTTGCCAAATTGCCTTTTGAAATGATTATTTCAATTTTTATTCTTACTAGTGATGTATGAATTCTTTTTCATATAAGTTTTATTAGAAACATGTCTTAGCCCATTTTTACTTGCTATAATTAAATGTCTGAGGCTGGATAAATATAAAGAAAAGTGGATTATTTAGCTAATGTTCTTGGAGCCTCCATGTCCAAGAGTAGGCAGTCCCACTGGTTTTGCCTTTGGTGTAAGAGTTTTTTAGCTACATCACAACATGCCAGATGCCATCATAGTAGGTATACATGCAAGAGGAAGAGCTCAGTCACTTGCTCTTTTTATAACAATTTTCTCTCCAGTGACCTAATTTTGTTTCATGAGAACTACATTAACTATTCTTCTGAGAGTGGAGCCACCAGTGACCTAATTATATTCTATTAGGCCCCTCTTTTTAAAGGTTTCACCACTTCTCATCATCACATTGGAGACCAAATTTCCAACATGTGGACTTTCATGAAACAAAACCAAACCCTATCCAAGCCATAGTATAAATTATAGGTGATATTCTAATTTTTTAACTGCCAGTGAATTTGTCATTAAAAACATGTATTTTTCCTTGAAGAAAATTGAAACTGAGTTGTTAAAAGGATCAGGAGAAAAATAGGAATCATTTCCAGAAACCAAACAGATTTGAGTTTCTGTTGCCAATGGCAGATGCATCCTAGAGGTCACATAATTTAAAGACGGCAAGATGACCAAGGGACCACTGGTGACACATTCATGAGAAGTTTAGGATGGAGATGGGAAATTGATTTCTATTGGGAGCTGAGGCATAAATGGGAAGCCAGAAAGTGGGACAGTATCTATGGAATATGCTTTACAGAAGAATAGTTTTCAAAAGGAAAAAGGAAAAAAAAAAAAAAAACAAGGATAAAGTAGAGAGAACCATAAGCCGGGTTAAGGTGTGATGGGAAATGAGAAGCTCTGCATCAAGAATGTAAGATGGCATTTGATATGCAGCCAGGTACATATTAAAGGAGTTGGGTATAGAGCAAAGGGTTTGAACCATAAACTGAAGACCCTCTTACCATGGGAAGGAAAGGAAAGAAAGTAAAACATAAAGCTTGGCAATATGTATATGAGGGGTCACAAGAATTTAAGATAGCTTCTATCTTCTGCTGGAGAAGAATGCAACATAACGGGTAGACTATGAATAAACTCCACGTCATTGTCTATTAAAACCAATGTCATTTTTTAAAAAATGTGTTTTCTGAAGAAATATAAGATACAAGGTTTTACCAATAGTGTTGCCTATAAATGTCAATTTACAGTACATCATTTAGGGACTTACTTTAATTAACAGCAGGTCACAGAGCAAATTAATTTATTAAACAAATTTCTATTGCATACCAAATGTAGCATATTCTGTTTGGAAATGCTTATCTATTTTAACCACTGGAAGTTATTTTGCAAAACTAGCATCCTTGGAGAGCTATTGCAGGAATATGTAATCACTTTGGCATAAAAGTTAATCCCTAAAAATACAGTTTAAATCATTGCATGATTTCTTTATCTTCAGTAAGTGAAGGTTTGTGATGAAACAGATGAGCCATTTAATCAGCTTTAAAAAATGCCATCAGTGATGTATTCTAGGAAAATGTTTTTATTTTCTATGATAAGACATCCCTTAATCATACTGGACAGTTTCATTGTATTCGCAATAAAGGAAATGAACAATGGAAACATTTATGTAGTGTCTGATTGTCTGGGGATGATGATCTATAAGATGCAGACCTATTATTCAATGCTTATGGGGATTCCCTTCTCTTCCTCTATCATTCCTTTAAGCTCTGGTTTCTGTTATAATCCTAGGAAGAAAATAACAAGCATTTATAGTATTTCAGGATTGGCAAATTAGACTTAAGAGTTAAATAATATTCTTAATTAACTAAAAATAAAGTGGTTAAATTATGAGTAATCATTGTGACATTTTCTGCCTTTTTAATAGAGAAAATGATCCATAATTCGGGACATATATATATGAAACCCTTCCAATTTGTAGGTTCACGATTGTAAAGCTTTGAATATTTATGGTGCACAATACCTTTGTGATGGTGATTTATTTTTACTGAGCCTCATGGGTTACAGATTGTCTTGCCAAGTTGGGGGAGGATCAGAAGAAGGAAGGAAGGCTGAATGTTATTTTGTTCCCTGTTGAGCTAATTAGGAATCTAGGGCTAATTTAGAAGGCTGCAAATCTCAGTCTCCCTCTCAGTCAAGTAGGCTAGCTCAGGCTCTAATTTAGACTATATTTAGTTATTCCCAGGTCAAAAGGGAAAGAGAAGTCTATTCTTAAGTCTATTCTTAAGCCCAGAGCTGATTGGGGATGGGAGTTGGGAGTGATGACATTGGTAATCTGGTAAAACAGGAGATTAATTGGGAAGGAGGGAACCTTTCATTGTGGTTAAAAAATAAATAAAAAACAAAAAACAGAAACAAAGATTTGTAATAGAAAGCATCAAATAGAATAATTTGATCTACTAGTGGGCCAGAACTTCCTAGTGGTCTGGAATACTCAGACTGTTGATATTTTTATCCTTGGAGTCCACACTAACATTTGTTTTTAATTCTTCATACTCTAAAAGGCTTTCTTTTATAGACTAATAATGACATATATTATTTTCAAGATAGTGAATCAATTAAAATTAGTTATGTTTTCATTATTTTTTGGCATGAATACATTCTCTAATGTGTTCTATTAAGATAGGAATGAATCTCTAACCTCATCACCAATGTATTTATAGTATAAACTATTAATTTAATAGAATGGGAAGATTGTTTTTTAATAATTTTGTTATTAGGTTTTGTTCCAGAATATATACTGCATAGGGGTAGTGGGGGTGATGGTGATGGTGTTTTGCAATGCCCTTAATGATGCATAAACTAAAATAAATATGGGACACAAGGATCAATAATGAATAGTCCCTGTTCTAGGGAAACTTACATAAAAATGGGGGAGAGGATGTTTAAATATTTGAATACACTTTAAAATCTGTTCTAAAAGTCAAGACTATAGACAAATCTACACATGGAGGACAGTTATTCCCTCTCACATTGTTTCCTATCCTTCTATTTCTTTGTGAAAATTTAAATAAATATGTATATATGTTTTATTTTACCTTTTTTTAAAACACAGACTAACTTATTATACATTTGCCATTTTGATCTCATACAAAGTTTGCTGGAACATCTAAGCAAAATTCTTTAGAAAAGACAAAAGGGGAAAATTACTTCTAGCTCAGTAGACTTGAGGGATATTCCAAGGAAGGGTTCTTGTTTGATTTATGACCTCAAATATGGAGACGAAGGGGAAAGCAGTCCATATATAAAAAATAGCAAAGCCCATTGGCAGGAAGGTGGAAGTACAAGGAATTGTCAGAAAATTTCAATTAGGTTTCTGCACTGTAAATGGAGAAGGTAGTGGGAGACAAACATGGATCAGAGATTTAGGGGGAATTGTGGGCACTTTTGCTTAAAATTTCATGTGCCTGGAAAAAATAAGTGGATTGTGCATCCTTGGATAGACATTCTGAGTTTTGATAACTGTTCACATCTCATTTGTTTAAACAACTTGATGGTTTTGATGTTACTACTTAGAATATCTAAAATCCAATTCAAAACTTAATTGACATATGTTTTGATCACTGCATAACTTCCCTTTTGAAGCTCTCCAGCCATGAACTGTGTAAACTCATCTCAGCTTAGTGTCAAATGGCATTTACATTATCTATGGTTGTTGGTCATATACCAACACTAGAGAAATAGAGATTCTTCCAAGTCCCAAAAAGTAAGTAAACTAGATAAATCTGGGTTGATTTGGTATTTTGCTTTATCTTCTGGGGAAAAAACCTAGCTCATAGGATTTCTATGTAACCAAAAACCTTCTGATAAAAGATTATTTTAACCAGTTGCTTTTCTGGGTCTCTAGATGATAAAATAATAGGATAGTCTAGAGAATAACAAAGGTGTGGCTGCTTGGGAAAACAAAGAAACATTGATAAATGCTTACCACCCAACTTTATAAAGATGCTCTATGTGGATTTAATTTGAAGATGCTCATTTTTCTAATGTTTTGAATCTAGTGAGTAGAATTACAAAAGTAATCCATAGAGGTCTATCCTTCTCTTCACATTAATATAAGACTTATTTCATCTAATTCTCTATTTTAAGAGTATATATAATTATAAAGTAATAGAATGGGCATTTAAAGTACTACAAGCAACTCCTCTCGGCTGCTTCTACCCACACATTCTTCCACAAATCTCTACTGATAATGCTTAATTTTAATTTAAAATGTCTTATATTTTATTTTGAAAATGGCATAATTCGTTTATTGACACATGAAAAAAATGTATCCTAATAGAGTTACAGAAAGTGCTGTTATATTTAGGTGTAATGAAGCCACACAAAGCATTTAGCCAGTGAGTTTCCCCAGATATTAGATATTAAAAGCCAATGAGTGAAGGGAATTCTCTCTAGTTTAGCACTGTCATGGCAAGGGGCCAGATCTTTAGAGAAGTCTTTTTAAAATTTTTTTAATTAATTAATTAACTCTAACTGGGTATATATGACAGCAGAATGCATTTTGATTCATTGTACACAATTGAAGCACAACTTTACATTTCTATGTTTGTACATGATTTAGCATCACACCATATGTGCAGTCATACACGTATGTAGGGTAATGATGTCCATATCATTTCACCATCTTTCCTGCTCCCATGTTCCCCCTGCTCCCTTTTGCCCAAAGTTCCTCCATTATGAATCAGTATCCACTTATCAGAGAGAACATTCAGCCTTTGGTTTTTTTGAATTGGCCTACTTCGCTTAGCATGATATTCTCCAGCTCCATCCATTTACCTGCAAATGCTATAATTTTATTCTCTTTTAATGCTAATTAGTATTTCATTGTGTATTTATACCATAGGTTCTTTATCCATTCATCTATTGAAGGACATCTAGCTTGGTTCCACAGTTTATCTATTGTGAATTGAGCTGCTATAAATATTGATGTGCTGCATAACTATATTCTGATTTTTAAGTCCTTTGGGTATAGACCAAGGAGTGGGATACCTCCGTCAAATGGTAGTTCCATTCCAAGTTTTCTAAGGAATCTCCATACTGCTTTGCAGATTGGTTATACCAATTTTCAGTCCCACCACCAATGTATGAGTGTGCTGTCCCCCCATATCCTCGCCAACTCTTATTGTTGTTTGTATTCTTGAAACTGCCATTTGACTAGGGTAAGATGAAATATTAGAGTAGTTCTGATTTGCATTTCTCTAATTACTAGAGATGTTGAACATTTTTTTATATATTTGTTGATTGACTGTATATCTTCTGAGAAGTGTCTGTTCAGCTCCTTAGCCCATTTATTAATTTTTTTCAGGTGTTTTTTGAGTTCTTTATGTATCCTGGAGATTAGTGCTCTCTCTGATGTGTGTGTGGCATAAATTTGCTCCCAAAATGTAGACTGTCTCTTCACCTCATTGATTGTTTCTTTTGCTGAGAAAAACAATTTGTATCCATCCAATTTGTTAATTCTTGATTTCATTTCTTGCACTTTAGGTGTCTTGTTAAGGAAGTCTGGACCTAGTCCAACGTGATGAAGATTTGGGCCTACTTTTTCCTCTATTAGTGCAGGGTCTCTGGTCTAATTCCTAGGTCCTTTATCCACTTAGAGTTGAGTTTTCTGCTTGGTGAGAGATAGAAGTTTATTTTTATTTTGCTGCATATGGATTTCCAGTTCTCTCAGCACCATTTATTGAAGAAGGTATCTTTTCTCCAATGTATGTTTTTGCACCTTTGTCTAGTATGAGATAACTGTATTTATGTGAGTTTGCCTCTGTGTCTTCTATTCTGTACCATTGGTCTACATGTCTATTTTGGTGCAATTTTATGCCATTTTTGTTACTTTAGGTTTGTAGTATAGTTCAAGTTCTGCTCTTGTGATGCCTCCTGCTTCAGACTTCTTGCTAAGGATTGCTTTGGCTATTCTCAGTCTTATTTTTCCAAATGAATTTCATGCATGCTTTTTCTATGAGGAATGATGTTGGGATTTTAATTGGAATCTCATTGAATCTTTATAGTGCTTTGGGTAGAATGGCCATTTTGACAATATTAATTTTGCCTATCCAAGAGCATGGGAGATCTTTCCATTTTCTAAGGTTTTCTACAATTTCTTTCTTTAGTGTTCTGTAGTTTTAATTGTAGAGGTCTTTCACCTCTCTTGTTAGATTGATTTTATTTAGTTAATTGTTTTTTGAGGCTTTTGTGACTGGGGTAGTTTTCCTAATTTCTCTTTCAGAGGATTCATCATTGATATATATAAATGCATTTGATTTGGGAGCATTGATTTTATATCCTGCTACTTTGCTGAATTCATTTATTAATTCTAGAAGTTTTCTGGTAGTGTCTTATATTTTAAATTACTGAAATGTAAATAATGTAAGACTGTCTATTCTTTTACATATACACATATTTATATAATTTCACTTACCAGACTTCTTTAATTAAATAAATTATTTTATTATTTTAATATAGCTCAGATAATTATTAGCTGACATTATTCCTGATTATTAGTCACATGTTTATTTTAGATTTTACATATTTTGCTTATCATGTGTTTTATCCTGAAAGTTTTTACTCTACAATGAGGAAGGTGGTAATCACATGAATATGTAGGTCCTTTTCTAATACAATCTCAGTTTTAGTGATACTCCTTTTATATGAACATGATTTGTAATTCAGTTGTTAATTGATCAATTTAACTCTTTATTTTGTTCTGGAACTGATATACACAGCCTCATAAGCCTCTTATATTTTACTGTAGCATTTAGTTAAGACTATTTATTTACCAATTACCAACACATAATTTGATTCTAAAACTTGTGGTTAAAAAATAAGTTAGATCCAATACCTGATTTCATCTCTAGAACCCTATGGTATAAAGTACTTGTCTATGGATGAATTAGAATTTGAATCCAATTCAATCTATAAGATCTGTCCATGAACTAGATCATTTTTAAACTCCTTGAATATTTTTTATGGGGGCATACTGGAGATTGAACTCAGGGGCACTCAATCACTGAGCCACATCCCCAGCCCTTTTTTGTATTTTATTAAGAAACATTGTCTCACCAAATTTCTTAGCAATTCACTGTTGCTGAGGCTGGCTTTGAACTTGTGATCCCCTTGCCTCAGCCTCCTGAGCCTCTGGAATTGCACCATGTGCCACTGCACATATTTTCTGGAGTCCAAGATGTCATAGAGAGTAAGTAGAGTCTTAAAATGGTCCTCTAAGATTTTCTGCTCTAATCTCAGAACTGTGAATATGAGATGTCATGACCAATTTATATGTGGCAAAGATATAATTAAGTCTACTTATCATTTTATATTTATTGAAAGAAAGAAATTTTAGTGGTCCTAATCTAATCATGCCAGCACTTTTAAAACAAGGTTTTAACGGTTCTTTGGCTGGTGAGAGATGAGGACGTTTCAGAAATGCTAACCTTCAGAATTTCCCAGGACCTACTTTGGGCTTGAAATAGGAAGGGAAGATGTAACAAGGAATATGAGCACCTCTAGAAGCTCACAGATACAACAAAAAAGAAACCTTTGTCTTAAAATCTTAAGAAACTACATTAAAACAAACTTGACTAGCTCAAAAGTCCATTCTTCCCTACAGCCTCCATATTGGAGCCCAGCTTGGCCTACAACTTCATTTTTGACCTTATGAGACCCTAGGCAGAGAAGTCATCTAAGCCTAAAAGGAACTTATGACTTACAAAATTTTGAAACAATAAATGGGTATTGTTTTAAGCCATTAAATATATAATCTTTTCTTATATAGTGATTAAAAATCTCAATATGCCACTTTCAGAACTCCACTAAACTGGGGCAGAAGGGTTTTATATGATGGATTGAATAAACAGATTAGTACTGGAGGCCATTAAAGGGTAGGTTGATCAATACAATCAGGCCATCTCTGTTTCTTGTTTAGCTCTTGTCAAGGATAGGCTCCAAAACAGCATAGTACAGGGATACAGCCACATCAATGTTTATAGGAGCGCAATTCAAAATAGCTGTGGAGCTATTTTGTAAACTGTGGAGCCAACCTAGGTGCCCTTCAGTGAATGAATGGATTAAAAATGTGGCATATATACACAATGGAATTTTACTTGGCAATAAAAGAGAATAAATTATGGCATTTGCAGGTAAATGGATGGCATTGGAGAAGATAATGCTAAGTGAAGTTAGCTAATCCTCCCCCCAAAAATGTTGAATGTTTTCTCTGATATAAGAAGGCTGACTCATAGTGGGGTAGGGAGGGGGAACATGGGAGGAATAGATCAATTCTAGATAGGGCAGAGGGGTGGGAGGGAAAGGGAGAGGGCAGGGTAGATTAGCAAGGATAGTGGAATGTGCTAGACATTATTATCCAAAGTACATGTATGAAGATATAAATTGGTGTCAACATACTTTATATACAACCAGAGGTATGAAAAATTGTGCTGTATATGTGTAGTAAGAATTGTAATGCATTCCACTGTCATTTATTTTTAAAAAATAATAATAATAAAAAAGATAGGCTGCAATCCTCCTACAGAAACTGGGATAGATAAGGACTTGTGTTTAGCAGTAGATAGCTAAAGTAAGTTCCTAGGTCTCACAAAGACAATCCTGATTTGTAAAACTGGGTGGGAAAATATTTACATCACAAAGAGGTGGAGAAAAAAATTATAATGCCAACTTTTCTAAAATAAAATCTGTAAAAAAAAATGAGTTAGGGAGGTTGGGCATATGTTCAGGAAGAAACTTGTTTAAAGTTTGGTCAAACTGAGGGGAATATTAAGACTGTCTCTATGTCTATTTATATGAATACATCCATGTATGTATATAACTATTATTTAAAGGTCAACTGCAGATATTTTATACCTTCCACTAATATATCCTAACTTTATTTTGATGTTATTCTTGTGAAAGCATATCTTTGGGCTTTCCTGCTCTTTACTTTCTAAAATGGACTCTAAAGGCTGTGTGGTTTGTGTGGGCATAGTTCAAATGTAAATTATCCTACATGCAAGGAGAACAAAAAAAACTTTATCTAGATCTAACCTGTATTATTTTATTTTTCTCATTACCATATGAATGCCTGAAGCTTGTAACTTTATAAAGATAAGAACTTTATTTAGCTCATATTTCTTGAGGTTCAAGAGCATATTACCACACCAGCATCAGCTGACCTACACTGAAGTCTGCATGGCAGATAACATCACAATGAAGGGATCACATTCATTAGCAAGAGATTACATCACACAACAAGAAGTCAAGCTTTTAAAATTTGCTTTCTCAAGTGTAAATGCAGGAGCCCCACAGGAATAACCTTTCCAAGGGAATTGCCCCCTATGACCTAAGGGACTTCCCACTAGGCACCACCTCTTATGGATTCTACCACCTATCATATCACCACCCTGAGAACCAAGTTTCCAATACATAGAAACTTTGGGACACAGTCTCATATCCAGATCATAGTGTAATCCAAATATAAGTGTAATCAAATATTACATAGGTGATATCACAGAATTTTTGACAAGTTCTTAAATACCACCTAGAATTCTTTTTAAAATTTTTCACAATGAAAAGAATATAGGAAAAGTATGAAGAAAGAGAGCCTGCCTGAGATTCTTCCCTTCCTTCATATTACTTACATCTGTTCTGGTAGGAAAGTCTTTGAAAACTCTGACACAAGCCTGACCCTCCAAAGCAGAAAGAATACACAACATGGTAGACATAACTTTTCCACCCACAGCTTTTGGATCTCAGCTGCTGCTTCTTGTTCTCTCTCCATTGTCTGCTGTGAATATGATGTGGACACAGAGCAAATAGTCTTTAGAGAAGTTCCAAGAATTACAGGGCAAGTTTGAAGTTGATTTTTCAATGGTTGTAAAAGAAAAGTGTTCAAAGAGTCTTTCTTTGCCTTAGTCATAAAAATCTCATTACTTTTTTTTTTTTAACTGAGATTTGAACATTTTCTATTTCTTAGATGACCATTGACCAGAATTTAGTTCATGGATATGCTTAGAGTACCTTTGTGTTTGGTTTTCATTTATAGTGAAATTGGACATTTTCAATTATGGCATTTGGGAAAGTGTTAAGAGAATTTTGGTGATGGAGTGAAAAAAAATGGCATGAAAATTTGAGGCATCTAAAAAGTGTCAGGCCAACATTTTACTACTAACTTGTAATGAGATTCCAGTTCTTTGTTTTTAATTAGCACAACTTTCACTGGATACAAGAGAGCTGCAACCACAAATCTCTTCATCTTTAAATTATATATTCTCAACCACATCTTAGTTGTCTTTCTCTTCGTTGAACCTTCCAATTATATCACCTTATGACTGGCTTCTTCAAGCTACTGAGATACAAACTTCACTCCTGGAATCAATTATTCTCTTCTTACATGTTTCTTAAGTCCATGTCAAAGCAGGAATCTTAAAACAGCATTTTCATTTCTAATATCTAATGTGACAGTTCAAAACGGGGATCATTGTCTTCCTTTGCTACATGTACAAAATCCTTTTTCTTTTGTTGTACTGAATAATTTTGTTAGTAAGTACATGATCATTATGTATATCCTTTACATTTATAGACATATAATGAAGTCCTATGCACAATCAGCAAGTAAATGTAGTTTTTAACAAAGTCTACTGTTATCCTACTATATAAAATCCTGTTAATTAAACCGTATGATCCAACCACCCCACACTCATATAAGTTTTTCTTTAAAACCTTCAGAATTATTGCATTCAGTTTAGGAATTATTCCAATGTCTTTAAATTTTTGTATCCTAGTAATATTTAACAAAGTATAACTTGAATTCCTTATGCTTATTATGTATTTTGCTCAGTATACAGAGAATAGCATATAATTTTCCTTCACTTACCATTTCTTTGTAGCATTTGTTATGAGGTTGCTCTTAAAGTCAATGTTTCTACGAATCTTTCTTTAAACCACTTTTTGGTGGGGAGAACCTTTATAGCCTCCTAAATTACCCTTTAAAAGAAAATCATACAGATTTCGAATTCTGAAACAATATGGCCTTGTTTACCAGTTTGTTCCATAAAAGTAATGTTTTAAATGACTTTCAAAAGTGAATTATTTCCTTCTCCTATCCAAAGAGTATTGAATTGACAAAAGTCACCAGTGGGGTTTCTGAGCATTGTAACTTCATGGCTCCAAGTGTCCCTGCTGTTCATGGTTATAGTGATTCAAATTGCTATTTTTCTTCTTCAGGATCTGTGTTTTAAAGCAATAACTAACTTAATCTTTTGGAAAACAAAACAAAAGCACAAGTCATATTTTTTTTATTATAGCAATACTAGCAGAAGCCACCAAACTCCTGTTATTATTCTAGTTATTTATGAACAGTGAAATGAGTTTTAAATTCTGATTATCTGAACCAAACTTACTAGTGGGTGGATGAGAAAACGTCGCTAAATTTAATTAAAATGCCACTCAATGAACAAGTACTTTTTATGTATTTGTTGCAGCCCAGGAATTCTGCAAAATTCTGGGAATGAAAAGTGAATCAAGATTTTTGTCTTGATTTTGTGAAGAATCAGTGGTGAAAACAAATATGTACCAGTAATATCAATACAGTGAGAATCATGTTTACATAGGTATATAGATTATAGATCCTGAGTGATTATAAGAGAACTACTGGATAAATGAGCTCAAAGGCCTCTGAGGAGGGTCTCAGAATATGGATTTATAAAATACATAGAAAGAAGTGTTATTCAAGCAGAGGAATTATGCAGCACAATGAGTTACAGAGAATTGCAAGTGGTTCAGAGTAACTGAATCATAAGGTAAGAGTGAAGGTGGGAACAGGTACAACTGCAAAAGTAAGTAGGGGCTGGACTTTAGAAAGTTTGTTATAAACCAGGGTTTACAGCCTGGTTTTTGTTTTTGCACTGCTTGCAAGCTAAGAATGATTTTTACATGTTTAAATAGAATAAAAGTCAAATAATATTTTGGACCATATGAAATGATATATAATTCAAATTTCAAAACATCATTTTTGAATAATCTAACATTATAAGAACATAGTCACCTTCATTAATTTCCAGATTGTCTTTGACTATTTCTGCATTATGATAGAGTCCAGTAGTTGAGGCAGAGACAATATGGACTGTACTATCTGGCCTTTTCCAGAAAATTCTAGAAATTTTATGCTGACCCCCTGCTATGAACAAGAGTTTGCATTAAGAGTTTGCATTATAAGAAAAAACTATGGATGAAATTTAAAAGTGAGAATGTCTCTTAGTAAGAGCTGTTTTGTCAACTGTTCTCTTTCATGGCATATGTTGAAAATAGTTTATAAATAAGATCAGTGATAAGTAACTATACAAGTATATATAGTAAAAGTATATCAGTAAATATATTTTGGACCTTTCCTGGGTTTGGAAGGTGTGGAAGATATGAAAAAAAAAAGTGTGATAACAACCTTAGGAGGGAGAGGCATTTACACAGAATAAAGTCCTTAAAAATGGCATAGAGCTGGGTACAGTGACACATGCCTGTAATCCCAGTGGCTTGGGAGGCTGAGACAGGAGGATCTCAAGTTTGAGGGCAGCCTCAGCAACTTAGTGAGGCCCTAAGCAACATAGCGAGACCATGTCTCATAATAAAACATAAAAAGGGCTAGAGATGTGGCTCAGCAGTTAAGTGCTCCTGGGTTCAATCCCCAGTACCACCCCCACACCCCCGCAAAAAAAAAAAAAATAAAAATAAAAAAAATAACATAGGAAACAGACTGGTCTCTCTTAAGAAAGGCAACATTGAAAGAATGTCAAATTAGAAGATTCAATGATTTTTTAAAATAAATAAACATAAATTTGTATGTGGTCAAAAAAGGCAAGAGGATAGAATAATTTTTTTAAAAATTCCATTTCCAAGTTGTAGTTAGTGATCAGATTTCCAGTGAAGATTTATTTTGACCTTTCTTTCTCCAGTATGTTGTATAATTTGGTCAAATTCTTATAACGTCTTCATCAGAATCCTTTTAAATGTGCCCAGATGCACACTGCAGTGATATATTTTGTATCAGTACTAAGTGAGTTTTTGCTCCAAGATCCATTTCCTCTATCTTCCTTTCTGTACTTACACCCTATTGCAAGAACCAAACTCTGCGAGCTGCATTGCCACACCTCTTAACCTCCAGTCTTCTGCCTAGTCTGGGCCACTGTAAGTCACCAGTGGACATTAGTAGTTGGGGGGAAAAAGAGAAGCCAGAATTTTTTTACCCTTTTCTCAGCATCATCATCAGTGATTGTGTCTCCTTCAGGGTCCCAGCTCTGTCAGGTGCCTCTACTGTGGTTCATGCTAGAACTTTGGCTCCCAGAATTTGGTAACCCCATCTTTCCTTCCTCAGGGTTTTCTGTCCTAGGTAGCAAAGGCTTCTTGCTACAGCTAATCTGCTGTTGTTATTTTCTAAATGAGCCCCGTCACCTTCTGTTGTTTTTCATGCTTTGCCATCGCATTATTTTTTTTTATATTGGCTGCTCTTTATTTGATGATGATGATGATGATGATGATTTTATTTGTTTCTATATTTTGTGGCACTAAGCATTTAACACAGGTCTTGTATGTACCAGACAAGCACTTTTCCACTGAGCTATACTTCCAGCCTTTCTTTTATTTTAAATTGTGGTAAAATATATACCATATGAAGTTTACCAATTTGACCATTTTTAAATGTACGATCAATATATTCAAATCCTCCCTTCAATCCCCCCAATGATAGGCTGTGTTTTCTTATCTGAGCTTCTCTGACACACACTAAGATTCCAAGAAGAGAATGTAGCTTCTTAAACCCATACGGACAAGCATTCTTAATACCAAGCTGTAACTACCACTTTGAGTAGATTCATTTACCCTATACATATAAATAAGCCTTTCTTAATAGTATCCCCAAATAAACAGGTAAAATGCTCATGTAAAAATCTGTAGATTCAAAGAATATTCATTGCTTTTATCCTTTGCTAATGTCTCCAACTTTTAAAATGATGGCCTTTTTCTTTCTCTTTTTGGACAGTTGATTTAAATCAAATAAATGGCTATTTATTTAGAACAGCAGTCTGATTTTTTTTTGTATACAAATCATTGTACAAAATTCCGTCTCTGCCACCACTTGTTATTTTGTAATTTCCATTTATTCTTTAAAGTTATTTGTTTACTTTTCTCTTGGAACTTCTATTTTCTCCCATCTTCCTTTTCTATTCTGCATTCCTTTCCTTCCACTTGCTATTTCTAGAAAAACCTAATTTCAGAATAGGTTGAAATAGAACTTTTATTTACTTGTATGTGTGTATCTGTGATTTGTGGGTTTAATATTAAATACTGGAGTATTTAACTGTGTTTTTATAGAGTACTGAAGTGCTGAACTGTAATTGAAATTATTTTGTTAGGTAGAAGTTCCTTTGGCTTAGACTCTATTTGTTGGCAGATGTTTCATTTACTGTTATTTAGTGTATGATCTTCAAATCTTTGCATAGACATTCCAAGTTACAAAGGCAAAGTTCTACTCTTCATAAAAAGAAAACTCCATCAAACTCTTGGCCCTTCAAGTTAGCAGTGGTGCAAGACCCACATTTTTATGCCTCATGTATTCTGATGTGTTCATATATGATTAGGTGGTTTGGGTTATTAAAACAACACTGCAACAGGAACAGTGGGAGAGGTAGAAAGGGAAGAATATGTGAATGTTAAAGCTGTCTTTTTCTTCTGAAGTATATTACCTTGTGCAATTCCCTGAGCCTCACACATCCTAATTTCCAATTGTTTGTGGATATTCATGAACCTCTACACCCAGGCAATTGCCAGCCAGAGTCTTGGTCCTTTTTTTATACAGAATGAGCAAGTTTATAATTGGGATGGGAGAGAGAAATGCTTCAAAGAGGCCAGTTTGCTAGTTGAGAAAGAGAATAACACTTTCAGCAGGTGGGAGGAGGAAAAATAAAAAGTCACTCTGGAGATTTTTGTGAGAAAGCTTGAGAGCAGATAAAATTATATCACATATATGACCAGGGGTAAGATATAAAAAACAATATTTTTAAGAGCATTTTTAAAGCATTTTGTTTTCTATGTAGGGTACCCTTTGGCATTTTGCTGAATCTGCAATAAAAACATAAATTACTGCTCCATTATTTTTCATTGTCAGATTGGTGTTACTTTGGTGATACCCAGTGCTATATCTGAGCCTTAATGTTGCTGTTTTAGTCAGGTTTTTTTGTCACTTGACAAAAACAATGTAAAGGAGGACAAGTTTATTTGGGGCTTATAGTTTTAGAGGTATCAGTAAATAGATGGCCAACTTCATTGCTCTGGGCCTCAGATGAAGCAAAAGATCATGCTATTATGGAGGAGAGCACAGGGCATGGCAATCAGGAAGGAGAGAGCTCCATTCAGGAGGGACAAAATACAACTCCAAAGGCACGTCTCCAGTGATCCATCCTCTAGCCACACACTACATGCCTTCAGTTACTACCCTGTTAATTCCTATCAGGGATTAATGCTCAGATTAGGTTTAGGCTCTCCTAACACAATCATTTCACCTCTAAACTTTCTTGCATTGTTTCATACATGAGCTTTTTGGGGACACCTCATATCTAAACTGTAACAGTTGCATAGCTTTTTACCATCTACATGTGACGAGAGGTGCAGAGGAAAGAAAAGAAATAGGTGTTGAAAATCACCTTTCATTTTGTCCTCACAGAATCCTGCAAGGCAGGTAACTTTATCTTAACAAATAAGTGAAGATAAAGATCATGCCTACATGATCTAAAATCCTAACCCATGTATGATTGGCATGACTAGAGTTTTGGTCCTTTTTTGTACATAATGAGCAAATGCATAATTGGGATGGGAGGGAGAAATGCTTTGAAACTTGGAATATGCATGTCCATTGTTTGCTATCATTTCTTATACAAAACTGTTGAATAAAGACTGCTTTCATGTCATAATTTGTAACACATTATCTTATCTCCAAAAAAAACTAGCATAAAATATAATAGAAAACTTGAATTATCTTAAACAGAAAGGGGACTCCCAACAAAGTGCATAATAGGAAAGATACCAATCTGATCCATGTCTTCCACTACGTGGGACCTAATTGAGAACTAGGAGAATATACATCCACTTATATCATTGGGGTCAATGAAAGACAACTTTACAATTCATATTAATTTTTTATTCTAAAAAAGTAATGTTTACACATAGGTACAAAAAATATTAAACCACGTTTTCTAAAATCATAATTTTCCCCATTAAAAGATGACAATGACAAAGATAAAAAAAAAGAAAAAGGAAGTAGAAATAAGAACAGCATAAGCAGTAGAAGTTTGAATAATTTTGTGCCAAGAAAAGGGGAAAGCAGAGCCCATAAACTTATCGTATTAATAGGTTTTAATTGTAAAATAAAAGGAATAGGAAGTTATTAGAATCAAGTAAGATTCCCAATTTTGTAGAAAAGTAGAGATCTTATTTCTGTTCCCCTGCAATTTCTTTGCTCTAGAGTAGCATCAAACTGATATATTCAAGGATTAGAAAAATATGGAGGGCAGTTATTTTGTGATGCTCTGGGAAAAAAAAACAAAACTCTTTCAATGATGCTCTAAATCACAATGAGTTGATTGGGCTCCTTTTTACTATGTGGAGCTCAACTCTGCATATATCTGAGCCACCATGAACTGGAAGAGCTGATTGAAGTAACAAGCCAAAAAAGGAAAGAATTGGGTAGTTAAACTATGATGACATTCAGCATTTGTTTTTTGGGGGATAAATTGTGGTATAAAGGTGTATTAAGAATTGTAAGGCAAAAATAATAATAATAATAATAACAACAACAACAACAACAACAACAAGAAGAAACTACGATGACTTAAGTGGAAGTCTAAAATCATAGAAATTGGGTACTCCCTTTCCCTTCTCCCGCTGGAACAGTACTCTGGTCAAGGGCGAGGTAGATCCACAGACATGGGGGTCATGTCAATGTTGAGAGAGTCCCTGAACAAAAAGGCCTCAGCAGTTTTGTCAGTGATGGGTAAGGAGAGAATAAAGAGAGCTGGGAGTGGGAGTCAGAAGTACTGTGCTGAGACAGAATAGGGTAGTATCTTCAAGAATTCCTCCTCTTCCCTCCAGACAGAGGTTTTAGCAGAAGACCTGTCCAAGTCCTCAGATAAGGAGCTCCAGGAATGAAGAGGCCTAGACTGGGAATGTAAATATGTCAAAGAGCCCACTGGCCACTGGAGCCTTGCATCTTTTTTTCTGGAAATCCCTTTAGAAGCTGCCATGCACTGGCTATGGACCAAGCCTGGTGCCAGGAGGGCAGTTTTCCGTTGAGGCCCCTTCAGATAAAGCTTCTGTGTTCCTGTGTTCAGGCCTGAAAAATTATACAGTGTTTTCACCAGGGGCCCAATTGCTCAATTATCTTCATGGGTGAATTTTGAATGTGAATTTTGCATGGTGCCAAATAAGCTTATAAGTTTAATGGGAAAAATGCAGGAAACTTGTCCTTTTTGTTATGCAAGAAAATGGTCAATTTTTGCCATTTTTTCCCTTTTCTCTGCACAAAATTCTTCAAAATTCTGCTGCTACTGTTCCCACTTTTCTTCCACTTTTTCTTCCTCTTCCTTTTCCTTTATCTTTGTTATTGTCATCTTTTAATGGGGAAAATGATCATTTTAGAAAACTTGGTTTAAAATTTTATGTGCTTTTATGTAAATATTTAATTTTTTAGAATAAAGAATTATGTAAATTGTACAAGTCATCATATTAATTTGGGTTTATTGATTAAAAGTTGGAAATGTTTTATATTTAACTATTGTTGGGAGTTGCAAATTGACTAGAAGCACCATCTCAAATTGTCAAGTATCAAGAGGATATTTCTCATTCTCTTTACAGAATATCATCTGGCATATTTTGGATTATACAGCAGTGCATATCTTATTAGAAAATGTAGCCTCCTATTTGGCTTGCATGATATTTGCAAGTTCAAATGAGTATTTTTATTGTCATTTTTTCCCATAAGCATTGGCATTTCTTACATTTTAATTCTTACAAGGGAACCAATTCTTTATTTTTAACTTCAAATGGCTGCAAGTGCTATGAAGTTGGCAAAGTTATCTTTTTTCCCCTTGCTGAATGTACTTTTCAGAGTACTGTTTGTCATATTTTTGGAAGAATGAGGGTGAATATGTAGAGGAAGGAAAGTTTCAAGGATAAAGTAGTAAAAGCAGCAAAGAAAAAAATTGTATCCTTTTGGGGATAGCCTTTAATTTCTTTAAAAAATTCCAATGATTAAAATTCACATTTCATTTAGATACATTAGCTATATGAGTATGAACACTATGTGAAGGGATTGTGTGGATTGAAAGCATGCCATGTTTACATATAGTATCTCTGGTTGTAAACATGATAAAATTATCAATGAAACTCTCTAATTTGATCCTGAAGTAAAAAGATGTTGTCCAATGAATCATTTGTGTTTGTAGGAGGCATCGTCATTGCTAATAGACAGCAATGGGACCCAGATGTTTTCTGGAAAGTTGGTTGCACTGGAGGCAGGGAGCATTACCTAAAGTGTAGGAGGCCATATGGAAGTAAAGGTTGGAAACATCCCATTACAAGTCATATATCACTGAGCTGACAGCAAGGGTTTCAGCTTGTTTTTATTTAAATCATGAAAGCAGCTGCTCAGCTGTCTAGCTGTATTAAATTTAACCCCTTTTCCTGGCAATCGAATGCAGTAATTTATGCAATTTTGATTGGACCACTACGTAAATATCATTTGGAGAGCTTTCACTTATTCTTGTCCCTTAAATTCACATCCAGATCCGTGATTGGCTAATTTTTCTCCTGGATGAGAATGCTTACAGATAATGCACCTGGCTGAGTCTATTATGGCGAATCACAGAGGAATACTGTAATTTCAGCTTTGGCAGATAATTACCATGGCAAAACATGAATAAATGCCAGATAGCTTTTTAAGTGATCATTTATATCTCTTGGTGTCTCTTCTTTATTTTCCTTTAGTGGTTTTGTTTCCTTCTGTTTTCCCCTTCCTCTTTTTCTCCTAGTGACTTTCTCTTTCACTTTTCTGCCATGCATGCATTTCTAATATATGACTCTGCCTAGCTCTTATCATTTTATTTTCTACTTGGGTACCCTGGCTGTTCTATTTGACCCTTTCACTCATATTCTTTCAGCCCCTTTTCTGCAATCTTTTGTTCCTGTCTCTCCATGTATCTCTCCTTCTTTGTACTCTGTTTCTCTCCTTCCTTGTACTCTGTTTTTTAAAGACCTTATCCAGCTTGAATTTTTTTTTAGTTGGTGGCTCTTTCCTCTATGGGCTTTAGGATGTTCCAAGCCCTCCATGAAGTCTTCTGTCAACATTTGGAAAGTTCAAATCCAGATTTTGACCCCATGTGCCTCAAGCTACCTATTAAGATACATTTTATCACTTGCCCACAAAGTAGAGACTTATACTATTGCCTGTTGGAAAAGCATAGACTTTGATTCCCTGTGGAAAGAAACACTATGGAAAGAAACATGAGTTTTATCCCTAACAATAGGGGAAACTTATAAATACAGTTAAGCTGGTTCTAGGAAAACAGATGCAATTAAGGCAGACATTTTGCATTTGTCTAGATTTTTCAGGTAATTAGGTAATAATTCAGTGTTCTTCCCTAAGTGTAATTAAATGTCCTCACCTTCCTATAATATGTGATGTTTGGTCAGAGATATCCCATGTGAAGGAAGTGTTTTTAATTATTTAATTGATCTGATATGAAGTACTCCATTTAATCATTTTTCATTGATACAATATTCTTCAGAAAGTGTTTTTAATTGTGATTTATCTTCAATGATCAGGATCCAATGTAAAAATAGTTGCAGATTGAGGTTTGAGGCTAATGTAGTGTGCTATTAGGTGCCAGAATGATTTGCTGTGGGTCACCGCGTGATATGACATTTTCCAGGGCTATTTTCTCCAGAGCTAGAAATAAATAAAGGTCCTATGTAGAGATATTACTTTTCTTCAAATGCTAGATCTGCCTAAACAGAAATTCTGACCCCATATTTCCACTCTTCAAAAATGTAGCATGGTTCTATAAACTAAGTCACACCGTAGGCTAGCAAAGACTGTGTTAGTATGCAAACAACAGAAAATTATATTGTGGTTAATTTTATATTCACTATTTTCTCATTAAAAGTAAATACAGACTGTCCTCAGAATTTGTGTCAGAAAAAAAGTGCCATCTCATAGCTTAAGTAACTTCTAAAGTCATATCTCATATGGTCAAGTCCCTGTAATCAAGATGTAAAACTATTTTTCCTATGCCTTAGTGTGATTCTATATATGGAATCTATTCTAGTAATATTTGAAATAAAGAATGCGTTAGCAGGTATTATGAAGAGGTAATATAGAGTTCAAAGTTCTGCTTTTTTGGACATCCTCCAACTCAGGTTTGATAAGATTTTAGTCAATAATACCCAATGTCAATAATATCTGACATGAGAAAGGCTGTTTTTTATTAGGACTTAGGATGAATAGGACCGGGCCAAATAAAGCAAGAACAAATGTTGGCCACATTTATGCATGTAGAATATTCAGTGAGAATCCACACATTGCAATAGAAGCTGACTTGTCTCATTCATTCATTCAAAAATTACTTTGGGGAATATTCTTTGTGTCAGATGGTGGGCTAGGTGCCCTTACTGCTGAGAGAAGGAGAGCTACTTTCTCCTGATACCATCACAATGGGGTTAGTATTTCAGTGACTAATTTGGTGAGGGGTGGGAATTGAGCTCACAAAATTCAGTCCATAACAGAATGCAGAGATTCTCTAAAAATAATCTAGCTGTATGATTAATCTTTCTTTTTACCTATGATCATATGTTAGAACTCTTTGGAAGCCTCAGAATAGGGAGCTGCACCATTCCTCCTCAGAAGGAATGGCTGCCTGACTTCTCTGTTTAATTTAGATCTGTATTTGTTCTTATAACCCATATATAATAACCCTGATGCATCAATGTGAATAAAAGATTATATATCAAAGAATTCTGGAATTAATAAATTTTATATCTGACAGCCCAAAAGAGATTTCTCCGGCTGTGTTTATTTGGAGTACATATATTTAGTAAGTTTCCCAATGAAGTTGCTGAGGAAAACAGTTTAGGAATTTGCATTTTCATGATCCCTTATTAAGAGTCCATTAATTGCATGGATTAGAAAACTTCAAATGCAAAGTGATGTTATTCTTCTGATGTTAAATGCAGTCATCATTGTAAAAATTATTAAATGGATGGGAGAAAGCATTAATAAATATATGTGCTTCAGTGAAACAAAATTATTCATTGTCTAGACACTAGAGAAGACTGGTTTGGGTAACAGAGTATAATTCTACAGAAGGTACTTTACAGCTCTATAAATTACATATAACTGATAGCAATGTAACATAATTCTTAACCATGGACATAAATTCTGTTCTGTCTGGCCTTACCCATGCCCCTGTGGAGGAGGCAATTTGGCCTCTCTTTGGACATTTATTTTCACATTCTATAAATATGTCTGTCCTTCACATTCTTTTGAACAAGTTGTAACTTCTGTTTTCCTCACTGGATATGATTTTTAACAAATTGTTGTTCTTATATTTATGAGAATCACATTTTTCTGAAAACTATCTTTTTGTAAGGATAAGGTATGTTGGTAAAACATATCACTGAAACTATATTTGGATTAAAATTTGTTATCTTATCACTGTGTGTTGTATATTAAATAATGGTAGTATTTCTAGTAACAGTTTCGATACTAAATTGAACATCACTAATGATAAATTAAGAAGTTCCAATTATTGTGATGTTTCATGTTTTCTTCAAATCATGTAAGTTTGGGTGGCAATTAAATTTTAGTATTTTCTTTAAATTTCCTTTGAACCACTCATTTTAAATTTTTGAAGTTACTGGATTCTAATTATTATGTTTTTATTTATGCCCACATAATCTTAAAGGAGTGTTTATATTAAATAAAAATTTAACCAAATGCAATGCTTGATTCTTGTGTATGTCCAGGTTGTGCATGCAGACCTGTATGCACACAGGTCTGCATGCAAAACCTATGTAGGTCATAATTTGAAGTATGATAGGTAAATTTGGCTATGGATGATGTATTACATAATTATTAGTAGTATTAAGTTCTTTGCATGTGATAATATTTTTGTAAATATGTAGGGGAAAGTTATAGTTCTTAGTAGATGCATAGTAAAGTATGTAAGGTAAATTTTTAATCTACTAACAACTTCAAATATTTAGAAGTGTTGTGACAGGGGGAGTACATATATATGATAAACTATAAGTCAGTTATCCATATCTGTGAACTCTAAGAATTTTACCGACTTGGGATCAAAAAAAATCAGAAAAAATTACATCTGTTCCCTACATGTTCAGACACAGTTTTTGTTGTTATACCCAAAAAAGTAGTATAGCAACTTCTAAGTAACTCCAAGATGACTTAAGGTATACTGAAGGATTGAGTAGATTAGATGCAAACATTACCCCATTTTGCCTAAGGGAATGAGTATTCATGGATTTGAATATCCAGGGGGCATTCTGGAATCAATCCAACACATACACAGAGGGGCAACTATTTTATGTATGAAAGATGTAAAGGTACATACAGAGATGCATGTAATATTATTCTTTATATTTTCTTTAAATTTGAAAATATTCATTATAAGAGGGAAGGAAAAGTAATTTATTTATCAAATAAAATGAATAATACCATAGTTGTAATAAATTTCCTCCCTAAAGAAGTATTCGGCTATCATGGCTGGTACCTACTAACTATTGCTCATAACTAGACATAAAGTAATTTGAACACAGGACTACTATTGAAAAAAATCTTTTGCTTGAAGAGAATATTTGGTGGACTATTAGAGACCATTAAACCCCAATTACCTCATGCTCTTATTGTCTTTTTCTCCATTTTATTTTCAAAATATATTGAACCTATTATTTAAATTTTCTGTTAGTCAGGCTGTGTCTGAGTTTATTCTGATTTCTCAAACCCAAAGTTAAGGCTACATTACAGGTATCTGTACACTACTTAATTAAACTAACCACCAATTCTTGAGTAACCTCAGGATTCTATTTATTTAGACTCTAAAATTTTTGTTATCAGATTGTTTTCAAAACATATTAGGTCCACATATATTAACATTCTTTCCAAAATGCTTTAATAGAGGGATTCATAGATAGTAAAATGGACAAATTGGAAGTTTGCATCTTGTTTTCTTTCATCAATAGTATTTTAGATTAAAATATCTTAAAGGGAAATTTCAGGATTAGTTAGAAGTTATGCTCTCCACCTGACTAATTAACTAATGATAATTATGTAAGCTATGTTTCACTTCATTGTAAAGTCTGATATTGTTTTAAAGTGAAAAGATAATGTTATATAGTACTGAAAACCTTGACCTTCATATTGACAAAAATTTCTATGAAATTGCCACAACTGCATCCATATATCTAGTAATCAACTGCTAGTTCATAGCTAAAACAAAAGAGGCAAAAATTTTTTGTTGAGTTTCTCTCTAGAGGGAGGGCAAGTGGTTATTCTTTGAATGAAGCAAATGCTTAAGTTTAATTTCATGGATGGCATGTTTAACATTCAGTTGAACAATAGTTTTACAAAAAAAAAAAAGAGCTTCCATATGCTCATTGTCTTTTTATAAATGATTCTACAGCTTACTTCTAGTGTGAATGCAAACAAAGGCAAGGCAACATACCCAGCTCTTCAGCAAGGAAAAAAAAAATACAAGTTGACTGCTATGAAATCAAGACTCTACTTGGATTTTTGAGGGGAAGCAGGGATTATGTACAGTTGCCACTATTGCCCTTTGTCTCAGCAAGGGAAATAAAGAATTCAAAGGAAAAACAAGAAGGGATTTTTAAAAATCATCATTTCCCCCTCCCTTTCTGAAATTATGATGTAGGTAGAGATGCTATTCATGAAAATCACCTCTGCAGCCGTCAGCATTATCATCCAGATTCCAGAGTTTTGATAGATGATGTTCAAGAGCTCAGCTCTGGCTCAAGGAACTGACAGATGGAGTTTTCTTCCAGAGGGGTTGGAATATATTCATGGAAATCACCCTGTAACTCTGATCCAACACACATGTCCTCAATATCCAGAAGCCAAATAGGGGCCAAATGATTCTTCTATGTTTACTATTGGCTCAGTACCAAGGAAACATACTGATTCAAGAAAAAAAAATGTTTATTCTTTTTTCCTCTTTCTCCTGATCTTGGGGTGTAAAACTATACCATCCTATTAAGCATTCCAATGGCTTAATTTTATTTTTCCTGCTTTTTTAACAATTTAATATTTTAATTTTAAGACCTTATATGATTTTGAGTATCATCACAGAGAATATCATCATTATCAGCCTATGTGTCTTTGAACTATTTAAAAATACATGAATTCAGAGGACAGATTAAAATCTATATATGATAACTATAGTAATAATGGCATATAGTGATATCAACCAATTGTTAGCTCTAGACTTAGTTTTACAATCAGTGCTGAATTGCAATAACTTTAAAATAAGGCTAATTTTCTATTGAAGTAACTTGTAAATCCAAATTTAACAGAGTATTTCTGAATTAATAAAGTGCGTTATTAGTGCTGAATTTTTGATAATGCTTAAGACAATATGTCAAACAGGGTAGAGGAAGACAACTTGTGTCTGATATTTTCCCTTTCCTTAACAGTTGAGCAGGCATATAAGATGCACCATTGCCATGATAGCAGGCAATTTTTTGTAAATAGTATAAAATAAAATGAGGTAAAAGAAATTCTGGAGATTTAGAGGAAGAAGAGACTTTGTAGAGATCATGGAAGATTTCATAAAGAAGGAATCACTGAGGCCCATCAGAAGGAAAGAAATGGAATTGGAGGAAGACAGAATTAAAGGAAGTGAGTGTGAAGGGAGCTATCCAATAAAAAATGCTGGATTGTGTTCAGGAAACATGGAACACACTGTCTAGTTTGTCTGTAAAGATGTCAGGGAATTACCAAAGGAAGATAAAAATTCTTATGAATACAATCCTTGCAGAACTCATTCATTCTCATGGTCTAATCCCCTAAATACTTTAAATCTACCTCACTCTCCAACCCCACAGCCATTACCACTCTAATTCTGGCCACTGTCATCATCATCTTCCTGAGAAGGGTCCTAACATTACCCTCCCCCAGTTTGCCAGCCTCTTGTTCTCCATACCAGTTAGGTGTTTAAGGACAAATCTAATCACATGACACCATGGTGTGTGCCCCTCAATTCACTACCCAGTCTTACACATTTCTATCTTCCCTTTTTTTGCATTTTACTGGGGTCAGACCTCTCTAAATATTTCTTCATTCCTCCCCTAAGTTGTCTCTTCTCTTTTCCTCTCTCTGGATTGTTGTCTCTGCCCTGCAATCTTTCCTGCTTTTCAACTAGCAAATTCCCCATCACTCCTCCGGTCTAGTTTTAAGTATTAGTTCATGTGATTATGCATTCATTCATCAATAAATTCTTAAATGAGCAACTGTCATGCTCCGTAAACTTAATTCTTCCAAGACACTTACTTTAGTCTTCCAGGTGGTACTATGTGTCCCTGTTATACATGCACATTGTGATTGCACAGCAATCTGTATTGTTTTTTTTTTTAAGTATTTATTTTTGTAGTTGAACACAATACCTTTATTTTATTCACTTATTTTTATGTGGTGCCGAGGATCGAACCCAGGGTTTTGCACTTGCAAGGTGAGCCCTCTACTGCCGAGCCACAACCCCAGCCCAGCAATCTGTATTGTTGATTCTAATTCAAACCCCTTAATAGTAAAAATGGCCTGGTTGGTAAATATTGCTTTATAAGTAGTTATCTGTTGAATGAATATATTTGTTACCATCTTTTTGTTGATGACTATTGTGTGGATAATGTGTGTGTAGAAGTACTCAATAAAAATTTGATCAATAAATTAAACAAAGCTACATTGCTTTGGCAATCACCAAACATGATTCTACCAACTTTTCCTAACTTGATCTCAATTCATCACACCTATTTTTAGCTTTTATTAGAATCATTCTACCTAAAATATCAAATGAGACATTTAGTCTGTCATGGAATTGTCCCATGGAATGTCTCCTTTATCTTTTTCCCTTTTACTCCCAACTATATCCATGGAGAGTCAAGTCAAGCCCTTCCTGACATGGCTGATAGTGCACTCTATGCACTGGGCCTCCCCTAGGATAGTCCTCCTTTATCCACCTCAGATCCAATCTCACTCGCAGGCACACCGAAGAATTACCTGTCCCTGGAAGATTTCCTGAACTTTCATGAGCCTTGTTGGGCCCCTTTATATTAATTAGAAATTAAAGTCTTTTAAACTATACTTTGCTTAAAAAATAGAAAAATAAAACAAAATATCTATAATTTGACATTAACCAAATTTAAACAGCTAATTTTTTTGTTCAGATTATTTAAAGAAAATAGACATTTTATCTGAACACTTGGAGCTCTCTGCCCTCAATCTCATCTTCTTTTCTTTGTAGTGTAGTCACTCTGCAAACTATTAAGAGTCATAGAAAGACTAACCTTTAGAAGAACTGAAACATATGTCTTCCAAAATAGTAAAACAACAATTTTTATAATGCATATACTAGTCAATGTGATATTAATGTTTCCCATTCATCTGCATGATAATGTGGTTCCATTCATTATATAACCTTAATATATAGCAGTGTATTCTGCTTTTTAAAAAATTATACAGGGACTGGGGATGTGACTCAGTGGTAAAGCACTTGCCTAGCCTAAGTGAGGCTCTGAATTATTCAGGAAATCTTCTAGACACAGGTAATACTTCTGTGTGCCTGAGAGTGACATTGGATCTGAGGACCCCCACACTGACAGAAAAGAAAACAATTTTGCACAAAGACACTGTAGTTATATTTTCCACTCAACTTTATTATTAAAATTTATCCACTCTGGAAAAATGAAATTTTAGTTTTTAACCTGCAATATTTAATTGGTTTTGTATATCATACTTTATATATATTTTATTATTGGTTTAAGTCTAATAATTCTTTCTGTATTTTAGATGCATCCTATAAGTTTGATATTTGATATTTAATTTGTCATTTAGTTATATATAATACCCTCTTGTACATTATACAGAACAATAAAATAACAGTATGTTGATTAGATAGTGGTATTTGGTTTTTACTAATTTTGTAATAGTTTTATATTAGTATTCATTTCATCAGAAACTGTGATCTGTATATTTCTTTTTAAAAATTTTGTGTATACATTGTTTTTTTTATTAGAGCTTTATAGTTATACATAGTAGTTGGGTTCATCTCAACAACTTCTTATGTGCATAAAAATTGATTTGTTTTATATTTCTTTTTGGTTTAAAAGTAACATCTTTTATTTCTTACTAAATGGACTTTAAAATATAATTCACATGTGCTTGAAAATAATATTCTCTAATTATTTAGTATGAATTTTAAGTATATGTAATAGATGCATACATGTGTGTGTATGGATGTGTGTTTAATCATGCCTAAATCTATTTTCTTATTAGAATTCTTGCTGCTAAAACTATACATTTCTGAGAAATATATGCTAAAATTTCCATTTATTTAGGAACTTGATTCATTTTTATAATTCTTTCATTTTTATCTTGTGTGCATTGATTTAATATTGTTTGGCATATTCAGATACAGGATGGAATTATATATAATTGTTCTTTTTCAACATTATAATATTAAGTGATAATGTTCTATAATTAAAATGTTTTGCTTTACATCTAACTTTTTGAATATTCATTGATATTCTTTTACTCAATTGTCTTAACATATTTTGTCATTTTTCTTTAAATATTTCTACATCATTGTAAGTGTAAATACAGGTATCTGTTTTATGAGGTGTATACATATATACATATGTATACATGTATTTTATGTATTTGTGTTTATACATACATATACACATGATACACATATGATTAGAAAAAAATTATTCAATCTGAGATTCTGAGAATCTCCTTTATTTGGCAAGTAAAATTCATTTGCATATGTTTCAATCCCTAATATATTTGATATCATTTCTATTATTTTGTTTTTCAATTTTAATCTGTAATACATTTTCTGTACTTTTATTTCTCTCCCTCCTTGCATCATACAATATATTACATTCACTATGCTTTGTGTGCGTGAGTGTGAGTGTGTGTGTGTGTGTGTGTGTTTATAAACTTGTGTTTTACTAATTTGGAAGTCATAATTTAAATTCTGTTAGTGACTAATCTTACATTTTTAATGATCAGTGGATTTAGTAATGCTTTAAATCTAATTCATTTTTCTTCGATATTGTAGTATTTAATTTTACCTAGTGTTAATTCTACTAGTTACTATTAAATTTTATTGCTCAATTTATTATAAATGAGTCAGGGTTCACTTGCTTTATCAAAATCTCCCCTCACCCATTGCATTGTGCTTTCCTCTTTTTCTTTTCTATTTTCTATCTTTCATCTTTATTTCTTGTTTAACATCATTCTTTCTGAAGTATAAATCCTTCTGCAATTAATCAGCAATGGTTTGTGATTAGTGAATTGATTCTGTTCATCTGAAAATGTTCCCTGTATGCCCTTAATCTTTCTCAGGCTGTCTGCTGTGGAGTTTCAGGTTGACACATGAAATTTAAAGAGATGTGTGGAGATTTCAAAGTATGTCCTTCTTACTTAAAGTCCTACATAGCAATATTAATATTTTTCCTCGTAATATAATATGCCTGTCTGGTTTCCATTTAGATTTATCCTCTTTTCCTGCATCTTGTAGTTCCATTAAAATATATCTGAAATTTCTTTCTTTTTAAGATTTTTGGGATTTATTTTAATGCTTAAGGGGATACTTGTCTCCTTTTTTTTCTCTAATTCTAAAATATTACTATCCATTATCACTTCTAATGTTACCTCTTCACCATTCTATTTCCTCTCTTGAGCTTTAACACATCTTAAATTTCTTATTTAAATTCCATATTTCCAACTCATTTTCATATCTTCTTTAACTCTTGGTGATTTTTTTATCTTCTAAATTAATAACTATCTTTTTTTTTACTTTCATTTTAACAACTACATTTTGAGGTATTTTGGTTTTTGTTTAAATGTACCTATTACTTTTTATTTTATCACTTTTTTTGTTTTTCCCTCTTTCTATTATTTTTGGATCTCTTTAAAACTTTTAAAAATTCTTAATTTCTATTTCTAACTTTCTCATCACTTCTTATATTTGTGGTTTAAATTCTCATTTTTCCCATAGGTTAAATCCTCCCTCACGATGTCTTTTGTGTGTGCTCACATGCACTCAGGCATGTTATATTAGCTCATACTCAGCTGGGATTGTTATATCCCTGGGCTTCTTATATGCCTTGGTTTATGAAAGATCTCTCTGTTACTTAACACTTATTTCTTTCTTCTGGTCCTCAGCAATTTCATGTGAGAGACGGAAATTTATGTTAATTTTCACTCCCATTGTAGAAAATTTCAGCTTTTCGGTTTCCACAAAATTCCCCCATCAGCAGCATGGAGTGAACTAAAAACTTCTTTACTACTTCTCTGGGCCAGTGGTTGTTTTTATAGTACCTTTTCATGGATTATTTGTAGGATCATTCTTAGGATTATTTCCAGTTACCACAACTTCCCAATAATCACAGCTATATTTCATGGCCTGAGCAGAGCATCAAGGCTTCAGTTTTCTGTTCCTTTCATCTCTTGTTCTTTCAGCCTAGAATCCAGAATTTATTTATTTATTTTTTTGAGATAAGGTATACATTAGGTCTTCAAAGGTTGTTTTTATCTAGTATTTCAATGTACTTGTAATAGAAAAAAAATGACTATGTAATATGTTACTTTATAGGAATTCCTAGTCCTTTTCTTTATATGTGATGTATCTATATCTTGCATTTTCTCAACATTGTCAAGAGTATTTTGGAATATGGATATAAAATTTCTCTGTCACTTTCATTCTAGTAGATTCTAAGAATATAGTGCTTACTCAATAGATATTTGTTTATTGATCACAGAGCTTTTAATTCTGCGATGCAATAAGCAACTGTTAATTTGATGCTTTATATTTTTAAATAGAACAATAAAATGTTTAGTTTATCTGCCATATAGTTGAATCCAGTATGCAATTTTACCAAGCATAGTTTTTATTATTACATAGAATTTTGGTAACCCTTCAAAATTTTTGGTCATTGTTTTATATCTTATTATTACCACTCTTTGTGAGTGATGCACATAGGATCACCACAAAAGATTTGGCTCATTTTGTACCACAAAAGTATTAGTTAATTTTCAGTCTGAAAATCAAGGCTCTTGGAATTTAGTATTACCTCCCACTGTGTCCACAGTTGTTATTGGGGTTTGTTTGTTTAGTTTTTTTTTGAGAGAGAGAGAGAATTTTTAATATTTATTTTTTAGTTTTTGGTGAACACAACATCTTTATTTTTATGTGGTGCTGAGGATCGAACCCAGCACCTTGCACATGCCAGGTGAGTGCGTTACCACTTGAGCTAAAATCTTAGCCATGGAGTAAGTATGGAGTAAGTGTCCCTTTCTAACACCCACTTAAAATTTCCCCAGGAGAGCAGGCAACCCCTTCATAGGCATGGGGTTTGAACACAAATTCCTGAATTCTCTTTCTGATTGCTGTTTGGCCTACGAGTTTTCTGGAAGCATCACAGTCCCAGTTAGACTGTTTTCCAGCTTTTCAATTCACTAGAATATGGTTGTATTATGTGTTGACCTTGATTTATGTTGAAAACCCAGAAACGTTTTTTCCAGAAGAGGGGCTTTGTGTTTGTGTGAGCCTTTGAGGCCTGGCCTCACCTGAGAATTGACTGGCTCACCTCTGCACACTGTTCATTTATTCAGAGGGCTGGACTCTAAAGGAGGAATCTTTGAATATCCAGGGGTATTTCATGAAGTAAATATTATAAAGCAGGTATGGCTTGTTTAAAATGTATCGCCATGATGTAATATGTCAATGCTCAATTACACATTTGCATGCACCTTAAAAACTTCTGTCTCCAGAGGAAAACTGATTGTCATAATACTGCATTTCAATTAAACCCACATCCTAGGCATTCAGGATTCCAAATTCCAAAAACCCTCAAGTTAATGTGTTCCATGTTTCGGGGTTAATTTACATAAAGTTCTGGAGCTCCTGCTGTAGGGTTTCAAATCTTGGTAGCTTGGATATTCTCAATAGTGCTATACACAAATATTATAAACTAGTTTTCACAGAGGCAAGTTATGATTATCAGCGGGAATTAGTTTCATAGAGTGATCTCTAACCATATTTTACTAAAACATTACCCAGGCCTCCTTATTCATGGACTTCATTTTGCAGTCCTTATAAAACACATCTGTTCCAACTGTATGTGTTTTGAAAATTAAACATACTAATATCTTTCTGACTGACCCAGCCACCAAACCCATGTGGGAGAATTCTGGTCTATACCCAAGCAGTGTTGAGTCTTTAGGTCTTATGGGAGCTTGTAACTCACTTCACCACAGCAAAGAAAAAAAAAAAAATACAAAGACTATTTCTGAATGTGTTCTTTCTTTTGATTAGAGTATGGAGAAATTTAACCCATTATAATGAAATTTAATCAATATTTGTTCTGGTGAAATTGTTAAGGATCACAGCAATTTCTTTGTGCTAGGATTCTGGAAGTTTCTCTCTGACTCTTGCTTTATAAAAAGGGGAATCCCTGAAGTAAATGCACTCTGGTAGACTAGATTATTGCAGAGGATCATAATTAGGTAAAGAAAAAGTATTTAAATCTAAAATTGGCTAACTCTGGTTATAACAAATTCTTGATATGTTACATTTGGTGTGACAGAATTTATATTGAATTTATTCATTCAAATGTTTGAAATCAAACTTCTGCCTGCCTAGGCTCTTATAGGATCATTGTTGTCAAAGATGCAGAAGTAGCAATAGAAAAAAAAATACAGGCAGTTAAAACGTCATTTTAAAACAAAAGTTTTTACATCAAAGAAGCGAAACTAAATATTCTCCTGGATATGAAGATAAAGTACAGTAACATCATTTGCACAATTAAGCTACTCTCAGAAATTGGAATTTACTGCTAACATCAAGATGTATTCCACTATCTTATTTGATCCTCACAAAACAATTACATACATTTAACATGTACTAGAGTAACAGAAATAATTTCAAACACATGGAGTAAACCCTCTGCATAAACAGACGCATGCTAGAGTTTATTATCCATTTCTCTGTTCTCTGATGAGAATTTTACCACTTACCTACAATCAGGATTATGTTCAGCTGTCACACATCTACGTATAGATTTTACTCTGGTCAATGTCTTCAGTCTAGCATAGTGGTTCTCAAACTTGAGTGTGTGAAAGAATTACCATAAGATTGTGTATCCAAACCATGTTTATTGTGCTATGGGGGATATTTAAGGATCTTCTAGGGTAATTGACATCTGGACAATTTTGTTGCACATGCTAACTTCAGAAGCTGACCAAGGAGGTTCCACTTGCTCCCTACTTATTCACCACAATTATTAACACATTTCCCCAGAATCCATAAAAGATACCTTTTGACAAAATAATAAACACATTTGAAGCTGCAAAGTCCTTTTCTGAATACTCATACTGTCCTAAAGTATAATTTGTCCTTTATATTAAAACTTTCCTGCTTATTTTTAACATCATTGTTTTTAAGAATCCTAGTAATTCATTCCCTCTCTCTCACTCCTTCCCTCCTTTCTTTCATCAGTGAAATGAGCAACAACAAATTATGGACTAGATAAAAGGTAAACATTTTGAAGTTTTTATTTTGTGAAGCAACCAAGACAATATTTTAATGTACAAACTGTGTTTCTTCAACTATAAAGACAAACAAGCAAAATATTTACCTCCAAAACTTCTGTTGTCCCTAAAACTCACTACAACTTTCCATGACTGGTTTTTCTTCAGTATGTTCCTCTGAAAAGTGTGAGGATCACTGTCCCTGCTGGAATGTTACCTCTCATCTTTCTGGCAATTGCCACTGGGTCACTTGTCAAAGATGAGTCTAGTTTGCCCTAACTTTGTAAAATTTCAGGCAGAAGAATGCCAGGAGACCAGCTTGTGTCCATGGAGATTGGAGATAACTTTTTATATTATTTTTATTGGTTATTTTAGTTATATATAACAAAAGGATTCATTTTGACATAATTATGAAAGCATGGAATATAATTTGTTGGAATTCAGTCCCCAGCATTTTCCTATCCCTTCCCCATTCTTCCAGCCTCTGTCCCCTTCCCTCTACTCTTACTCTATTGATCTTTCTACTATTTAGTTCTTCTTTTTTTTTTTTTTTTTTAATTAGAGATGTTGATACCTAGGAATTGATGACTTGGGTATCTCTCTCTGTCTTTCCTTTTCAGCCTCTACACATACTTCATATGTATGCAAATGTTTTCTTAAAAGACTTTTTTAAAAACAAAATTTACTTTTTAGTTGTAGTTGGACACAATACCTTTATTTTATTTATTTATTTTTATGTGGGCTGAGGTTCAAACCCAGGGCTTTGCACATGCTAGGTGAGCTCTCTACAGCTAAACTACAGCCCCCGCCCTTAAGACTTTAAAAAAAAAAAAAAAAGTTCTAATTAGTTACACATGATGACAGCAGAATGCATTTCAACTCATTGTACACAAATGGAGCACAACTTCTCATTTCTCTGGCTGTACCAGATATAGAGGCACACCATTCATGCAATTATATATGTATATAGGGTAATGATATCCATTCATTCCACCATTATTCCTACCCCCATACCCACTCCCCTCCATGTACTCCTTTCTATCCAATCCAAAATTCCTCCATATTTCCCTAGCCCCACCTCTCCCCCCATTATAGATTGGTATCCACATATCAGAGAAAACATTGGGCTTTGGTTTGGAGGGACTGGCTTATTTTGCTTAGCATAATATTCTCCACCTCCATCCATTTACCTGCAAATGCCATAATTTCATTCTTCTTTAAGGCTGAGTAATATTTTTTTTCTTCCTTCCTTCATTATGTCCTTCAAATTTCATCCCTTCTTTTGGAATTTTCCTGTTGATTGCCTACTTTAACAATTTATCATTCCATTATGTTGGTATTTCTCAGAATTAATTCAGCATTGCTTAATGTATTTCTTTCTACATATGTCAAAGAATATTTCAAGAGACACTACCACTAAAGAAATGCCTATATATTGTATTCATTAGGTTGCTCAGGATCATCCTGGATGAAGATCTGTGTAAATACAAACAATTATTTTGAACTGTTTCAGATGTAGGGAATTCAATATTAATGTGGAAGATTATTATAATAGGTAAGTAATAGAAGAATGGGAGAATATATAGAAGTGGTTTTTATGTTTCTCCTTGCCCTTCAAACATGGAGACTTCATATCTTTCCAAAACTTTGTATAATTTGAACTTTGCAATATCATATTGTCTCTACTAATCTTTGTTTCATAATTAAAGCTCTTATCATCATCATCTTCTTCATCATCTTATTTGGAACAAACAAAACCTCGGGTGTTGGTATGGGTTCACACCTTTTTTATAGCTTAAAAGCTAGAAAATATGCTCTCTGAATGTCTGTAGTGTTTATGTAATCAGTACCTAAGTTGCCAAGCCTTATTGAAAACAGCTGGGTGCCTGCTGCCTGCCTCTCCCTTTGTTGGAACTGTTGCCAGAACAGGTAGTCAAAAATGGAAAGTAAGGGAAAATTCAGGCATCTGGGGTGTCTCTTAGAAAAGCAGCTGTGGCTTCCTTAGGAAGCAGTCATTGTTTCCCATCAGCCAAGACTGTGTATACCCTTGGGTCCAGTTCTGGCATGGCTGGCCTGGTAGGATGCAGTTTATGACTTGGGATTTACGCGAGAAACCATTTGGGCAGTCCCATCTCTGGCAGAACACAGAGAATTCCCCCAACCTGCAAGCCATATGTGGGCTGTTGGCTTTCTATTAGTCTACTCTGGGAGGTTCCCATATACTCTAATCATCCCTTTGACACAAGCAAAAACACTAGGAAAGGGCCTTTTCAAAACACATCTTTCCAAGATAGACTATCCTATTTTTAAAACTAGACATCCCTATTTTTTTCTATAAACATGACATTTTTTCTTCTAAAAATGAATTTGTTTTAAGAGATGTTCTTTTTGTTTCCTAGATAGAAGACAAATACAAAAAAATATTTTTGATGACACAGTAAATATCCTGGATAAGCAGTACTGAATGGTATTGTGCATGTGTAAACACACATTCTTCATTCTGTTTTTGTACATCAAGTTTTGAAAATTGTTATCTATGTGAGAAACCTTAGCTCTTTTTTTTTTTAATGTCAGAGATGCTAGAAGCATTTGCTTTGAATACACTGAAAGATCAATGTGCTGTTGTGATAGGATTATTGGGGGACAGGGCTGGTTGCCACTCATTTAGCACATAAACGGCATTTTGGCAAATTATGACTGAATGATATCATTGATAATTTTTGTCGAAACAGTTCCGATTTTAGAAGATAAATGTTTTAAATTTATGTAGTTAGAAATAAAAGGGTTGAGAAAGGACTATCACTTTGATTTTTAAGCTATACATCGTATTTCTCACCATTAGAGAAAGTTCTATTAGGACCCTTAAGGATTATGATTAATGTAGCTAATTTTATTCAAATATTTTTATTTTCAAAACATGCGGGACACAAAACAATTTTGTGATGGTAAGGATACTCAAAAAAATTAAATAAAATTTTACTTAAAATTGTAATCACAACATTTTTGCAGAAATATGGAAGTAAAAATAAATTTGAATAATAAATGTTTAAATTCACTAAATTAACTTATACTTAAAAAAAAAAAGAAAAAGTTCGGGGTTTGGTTTTAGAGCATGGACTTGTTTTATTCTGAATGTTTCACCCATCTCTAATTTTAATAAAGTCTTAGTACAGACTCAAACTAGGTAAAGTAATTAAGTGCCTTGTTATTTATTCTATTATTATTTTGTTCCCAACTTTTAATAAACTAAACATGCCATCCTTAAAGGTTTTTGATTGCCTTTTGTTTTTCTAAAATTTCATTCTCAAATCTATAAAAAGGGGAAAAAATGAGGCTCTATGGTGAGTACAAGTGAAAGATTATTATAGAAAAATGATTGTTTCTGGAAAATATGCTATCTTTCCTGATTTCCCCAGCACAGTTGTCAGCATTCCCCATAACTTCTCAAAAATGATATGTGATCCTTTATTAATTTGACTTTATTCAAACTCTTTATGTACCCTTACTGTTTCTCTCCTGTAGTTAAAGAAAAGGTGCTACAAGGTCTTATTCTTCTATGGTATTAGAAACTTAGCTAATTAGAAACATAAAATCAAGCATAAGTTTTAACATGGGACATGTTCTGGTCACCCAGTGAACATAAATCCTGTCTCAGTGACTTTGCTTTTCTCTTAATTTTTCTCAATGTGGTAGTTGAGGTGACCTGGGCATTTCTTTGTCGTTTTGACAAACTTCAAACTTAAAAACAACAACAACAAAACCTAAAATCTAACCTGGAAAAATTGAGGAGGACACCAGGATATGGAGACTATACATATAAAAATATAAAGAAATTTTCCTGGGAAAAAATCAAAATTGAAATGTATCATTGTTTGTAAGGCAAAGTAAGAATCCAGTGATTAATCAAAGACAGTGTTAAAATTGATATTAACAGTTTGCCATACTCTAAAAGGGTTGGCAATACTGGAAACTTTTGAAGTTGTACATCAGTAAAGATACTTTTATTCAAACTCTGAATTCAAAGATGAAAACTCCACAGATGTTTTTGAGAAAAGTAGCATGTATTTTCACTTTATGCTAATTATGATTCATACAATTTTAACCAGATGGGTTTGCATGCACGGTAGCTAATTCATGCCAACTGTCTTCAAATATGTCCTCTGGATTGTAGGTGGGCTTTAGAGACCTTGATGTGATCTCTAATCTTCCTAATAATGTTTATGGTTTTCAAGTATTACACTGGTAGCTCAAATGTGTTCTGCACAGAACAAGATAGTCTTTAGGATTATTGTTGAAAAGGGTGGACCTTCTTGGGCACTTTAGATTTTTAGAAATGAACAAAGTATCCTCCAAAAGAGAGACTCAGCTCGGGAACTGAAGAAGTGGTTGAAATGAATGATACTGCATTTGTTGTGTAAATAAAGAGGATACTTTTTCACTCTAATTACGTGTCCTTTGTCTCTACTGCTTAGTAAAATAGTTAAATATTGGATTTTTCAGTTTTTAGAAGTCATCTAAAGAATTTTAAAACTCTCTTCTAAAGTTTATTTTGTGTTCTTATAAAGCTTGATTATGGTATATCTAGTATATTCTCTTGTTTAAAAATTAGGATCAGTAGATATTTTATGACTGTTTTATATATATATATATATATATATATATATATATATGGAAATTCACATGAACCTTCTTTTTATATTGCTTTTCCTCAACTAAGAACTTTAATATGTATTTAAAATTTAACATTAAAATTCTTGTTTTAAAAATTAAGTAATAAGTTCTCCTACAATTTTACTTTTAAAATAGTTGTGATTTTATTTTTGTTGAATAAGGCATAGAAATACACAAAAAGAAAAAAAATTGTGTATAGTGTCTGGAAATTATTTCTCTTAGAATTTTGTTTGCCTCTTTCCTCATATGACTTATTTTGATTCTTTATATACTCTACTGAAATTAAGAAAAACAATTCTCAATTTCTTTTTAGTTCACATTTATTGCTAAGTTGTTACAAAATCCTAGCGGGAAAAATGTGTCACTACCTAATATCTTTCTGATGTTTTAATTTCAAAAGTACCTTCAGTACATTTGGCCCCAATTTATGTTCCAGTAATATTTGTGTTTATTTGCTCTTTTGAAATAATAAGAAATAGAGATATTTTGTAGCAATTCAGGATTGATTTATCTTTGAGTTCTTACTGTACAGCAGATAATGGTCACCTCTACCAAGGCCAAAACATTGTGTTAAAAATTATATTTTGAAAGTAGTGAGTTTTATTTGACTTTGAATAAATTTGATCAAAAATAATGCATGTTTAATGTGTTTTAATTAAAACATATTTTGCTCTAGTGATTGTTATAGTCCTATTTAGTAGTAGTCAGTTACCTAGTGTTATGGACCTCATTGTATCAAAGAATAATTTTTAGGTAAAATATATTCTGGTATTTATGGGCAATATATGATATGTTAGAGATAATGTATATTCCAGGGGAATATTGGTAATTCAATATAAAAATCCAAATTTAGATGTAAATTTATAGTTAATTAAACAATGATTTTTTATAAAGTGATTAATCCTGTAATCTTCCCAAGAATGCTATTTGATATTTAAAATAATTCAAGTTCCTTCCTTGACAAGTAGAATAAGCAGCTCTACCTATCAACAAAATGATTTCACTCATTTAACATATTCATTCCTATTATTGCCAATTCAGGATGCATATACAATTATACTGCTGCTGCCAGTAGGCATATATTTAAATGAGACATCTCAGTATTTTCTGTTTAAATATTTATGATAATAAGTGCATGCTTGAGAATCAAAATAAATTTAACTATTTTCAGATATTTTGTTTCTCTTGTGAATAATTCAGGTACTTTAAAGTTTTCATTTGGTAAGTTTTTGTAAAGGTTAAATGACATAAGAAGCCTTTTTATTTTATCACCTCCATAAAAGCTATGGGATTTTGCTACATAATTGAAACTTCCCACTGCTCAGAGTAACATTTTTTCTTTTCTTGTTATGTCATTTTTTAATAAGTAGAATGTCTACTCAAACCAACAAACACACATATAGACACAACATAAATCCACTAGCTTTATTTGTAATTTGAAGGTTTAAAATTTGAGGGCAGGCCACATGCATACAAATACCTCCTCTGATTCTCTTCTCTCTCCTTCACAATTGGATGCCTGATTTGCTCTCATAAGAGCCATATGGAATAAGGCCTCTGAAAGACAGACATACTGGGAGGAGCTACAGAATAACATCAGGTCCCACTGGTTTTAATACAGACTATTGCTCAGATTAGCCACCTGCCAATTGATGAACTTTTTGGAAAGAGGTGGTGGAAACAGAGAGAGCATCTGTAGAGGCCAGAGTTCAAGCATCAGAGTTGAAATCCCTGGGAAGCCAAGGAAATAGCCTGAAGACAAGGGCCACTAATGATGTGTTAGTGCAAGGAGAGTTTGACTCTAACAATGAACTTCCTCTGTTTCATATTTTGCATCCAGCTGCTACGATCATGGGACTTGCCCAGACCTAGGGGGAAAAAAAGTGTGCATTGAGTTTGTATGTATCTGGACCACATATCCTTAGATTAGAGAATATTGCAAAAATTTTTTTTTAAATGCTACAATTTCCATTTATTCTTCCACTAACCAAAGTAGAGATTCTGCTGGCTTCATTTTACAAATATTTGATCAAAATATGTGTTAATGAAATATTATCTAATGTGACACATTTAATATAAACATGGAAACCTAAAAATGAATAACTTAATACGAAGGCAAGAGAAAAGTTAGACATGGGACATTTTTAAGTGGAGCACCTACAATAACCAATGGTTGGGCCCATGTTAAATAATTTTCTAACTCAAAATTACATATGTAACATATTTAAATTTATATATATATATGCATATATAAAAATATAAAAGCAGTAAATATTCCTTTCTTGAATATTTCTAATAGCACAGGGTGAACATTTCAGGGTCATACTTATTTTTAGAAGGATATTTTATTTCTATCATTCCATAGCAATCTGGGTTTCAATACATAAGAATTCTAATTTGTATCCTCAAGATATTATGAAAAGGTCTCAGAAACCTAGAAGTTACTGATGTGAAAAAAAAAAAAAATCTAAGCACCTGGGTGTGGTGGTGCAGGCCTGTAATCCCAGCTACTCAGGAAACTGAAGCAGGAGGCTCACAAGTTCAAGGGTATGTGTGCAATTTATTGAGATCCTGTCTCAAAATTTAAAAAAAAATAAGAGCTGTGGATGTAGTTCAGCGATAGAACACCCCTAGTTCAATCCCTATTATACTCAAGCAAATATAGGTGATTACTATAAAAAAGAAATAAATTCACTATGAATGTTCATATTTATGGAATGGACTTCATTTATAGTGTCTCACAGTTAAATTTTCTGTGAGACACTATAAATGTAAAGCATGATCGCAGGTCTAAGATTTGGTAGTTGTATGATTCCTCGATAAACTACTTAAAGGTTGACTTTCCATTGTCTCATCAACAAACTTGATACCAGTTGACTGAAGTTTGTCATGATAAATATCATAATCTAGTAAAGACTCCCAAGACAGTGACTGGCCTAAGCGAGGGTCACCATTGCACATTACTGTCATCCAATTCTGACACACCAGCTTCAACTGCTTTACATCTTTAGGGAGGGATAATGCACAGGAGCCTGAAACAGATAAACAAACCTACTGAATATAACTGCAAATATAACCCTGAATTTTTGGTAGGAAGCTGGAGAAATTTTAAGTAATTGAAAAAAGGGAAGGTCTTTTTGAGTGTATTTGGGATGAGGACTGCAGGAAATAAGGACTGAAATTATAGTTTCAAAGGTGGAAAGACTTGGTGGTAAAGTGGAGGACTAATAACAAAGACATAAGCTAAAATTGCTATTTTCATTCTGTATTTAGGTCAGAATTTTAACTATTACTGGGAATCCAAATAATGTTGAATATTAAATCCAGATACAGATAGTCTGAAAGGGACTATCCATTCTTTTGGAAGTAGTGAAAAGGAAAATATGACATAAAAACTTTTTACAGTTTTTCAGGTTTCACTGAAATAGTTCTCCTGAGCCTACCCCCATGGAGATAATCCTGTGACCATAGACACCATATTCAAAATTAATAAAAGCTTTTATTGCCAAATATATTTTTGGTCTCAGTAACTTGTACAATACAAAGTACCTATTAGTTGCTCAAAGAATATTCTGGATCCAAACTAATTATAGATTGGATGTTATAGATTTGTCATCTCTGTCCCCTTTGAAAGGCTGTCTTCTTGGTTATCTTGTCATCAGTAAACCATCTTCAGAGACAAGAGCAACTCACTGCACAGGTCTAAGAGCTTTCACAAATACTACCCTAATCTTGGTATTATTTTACCTGGCACTACCATGAGGAATCCCATGAGGTCATTCCTCTTGAATTACAGTCAAGACTAACAAAATGAAAACCAGCCTTTAAATATATTGTACTTGACTTCCAAGGCAACTCCATAATGTTAATATTATTCTTGACTTCTGCTTCAATATAACTGCTGGCTTTCTTTTTTAGTATTTTTTCATATTATGGGTATTTTAATCTGAAAGGAATGCAGGGATTTGAAGAAAATCATCTAATTGTCTGATGTGAAGGATAAGGGTTGCCTTATCCATAAGGTAGAGCCATAAGGTTCAGATGAAACCAGGCAGTTCACAAAGCTAAACATTAGTGTTTGGCAGGATTTTGTTGTTGTTAGTTGTGGTGGTGATGTTCTTCCCCTATTCAGGCCTTAATAGGAAACACTGTGCAATTTAAGATATTTTCTGTGAATTTCAGCTGATGGCTTTGGCTTCATCTCAGTCTCTCACCCCAGAACACTCCATGCCTCCATCTTATTATTAGTGCTCTTCCTTTGTACATTCCAATGGATCTTCTAGGCCTAGTTATCATCTTCCTAGCCAGAGGCAACTGGCCATATTGTAATAGCTAGGAGAAGTATTTTGCACACACACAAAAATACACATGGAGAAACTCTCACACACCTATCCTAACAGGTAGCTGTTTGAGTATTGCTCTATTTCATCATCTTTCTAATATTCACCCACATAAAATGGAGATCATGAAGTAATTTTAGCTTACTTATTGGAAAGTAGGGAGAGGCAAGAGGAAAGGTTTGTTTAGTGAAAGCCTGATGGTACAAAAACTACCCTCAATGCACAGATATATGCATTATGGGGTCATGGTATTCAGGTTATGTGGAATGAAAAAATCCTAAAACTAATTCTTTCTGAGGAGGATTGTGTACTGTTTCTTGCTAAGATAACTAGAAACTAAGAGAATTGCATGGATAATTTTTGGTGATTTATTGTGAGTGTCTGATGTTACTTGAAAGCAAGGAAGCAAACTTGATGCACTCTGAGGCTACCTATTATAATTTAGTTATGTCTTCAACTTTAAAAAGAATTTTACAGCTAGGTTTATATGTTAATAATATTTTTTTAAAAAAGAAGGTAAATCAGCCATGATGCTTGAAACCAAATTCATATTGGGTGGAATTTATAATAGGCTAGATAATATTGCCTCCGAGAGGAACAATGTTTTAATTTCTCCTTTTCTAAAGGCTTCTGAACTATTAATCAATGAGATCTTTACATACAACATATACAACATGCAATATCCCCAAATGCCAGAACAAAGTTCCATTTCATTCAGTATCTTACTCAGATAGGCCCATCCCTTGAAATGGCCCAGATCTGCGAGCATAAGGGAGAAGAAAAACACAAAACAAAACATTTTACTCCCACTCCTGTCTTCACATAACATGTTTTAAGTTAAATTGGCTAAAAGCTGTGAGTGAACAATTTCTGGATTTAGTTTAACTAATTTAACTGTCTAAAATGTTTATATTCATTTTCCCCTAGGAAATATTTGCAACTCAGTGGAACATAAGTATTAATTCATTTTTTTCTTTTTATGTTTTATTTCTTTAGATTTTTTATTCCATTTGCATAACATTCTGGGGAGTAAGAAGCATGAAACTTCTTGCCACTGGTCCTGGGAAATAACCTAAGTGTACACAGCATTCTTGTTTTAATCAATTTTTCATAGCTACAACATATGTTCACTGAATATGGAAATGCAATTATCTTATACAATGCTTATAGGGATGATTTCTCTAATGAAAAGTAAATGTGCTTACTTATTCTTGCTTTTTACATTTATTATTTTCTATTAAAGTCAATTAACAATTACTTTCCTTTTGCTCTATCATTGAAAAGCAAATGATTTCAAATATACTGATGTTATATTTACTGGTACTATCTATGACAATGCATATAAGAAGAAGGGAGGAAATTTACCAAAGGTAAAGAGGAACGAATATTGAATTTTTATTGATCTATTGTTGGATGCTCTTTTTTTTTGATGTTTGGTAAAATTATGCTTAAATTCAGATTTGTAGCCAAAAAGACATACTACAATAGTTGTCTGCCTAAGACTGCATTTGCCTTTGTAAACTATGTAATGCCAAGTGTCATGATGCAGAAAAACATCATGGAAATGAAAATGAATAAATCTGACAGAATTGGTTTGTTCAGCAGACTAATTTGTGATACATATGTCTAATATGTTTGCTCAATTTTTTGGAAGATTGAGGAGTATGCAGTAATTCTATGTTATTAAAAATTGTCAAAATAGTGTTAATAAAATTCTCTAAGTAAAACTACCCAAGGTATTGTGTGTATGTTGATTATTGGGAATGCAAAAATTGCTAAGCATTTCACTAAGTGGGAATTGACAGACACATGCAGAATGAGGCTTAGAGAAAAAAAGATTAAAAAAATGTGGGGAAAAAAAGTATTTTCTTCTTCCAATACTTTTTAGATTTCAAGTTACAATTTAAATAGTAAAAGTAACAAGTACTAAACTGAAAAAAAAAATAATGTCTTTCACTGAGCTTTGATTGTATTGATTACTGGATTAAGGAGATGATCAGTTGGTTGGCCTCATTTAATAAATACATTATCAAACAATGAACAGAAAATAATAAGTATGGAATTATTAAAAGAATCAGACTGCAGGTGTCTATGCAGGCTCATGGTGCAGGACTGATGCATATTAAATTGTCAAATTGGAATAGCAATAAAAGATTAAATTTTGCATGATGGAAAAATTACCAAATTATATCTCAAGCATCAGAAGTAGGGTTTGGCTTTACTTCATTCATCTTTTTTATACTTCTTAATTAAACACAGAGTTGGAGCAAATACTTAAGCCCATAACTAATATTAAATCCTACTTTGGTTCATTACTAACAATTCTTGCTGGACTTTACATTTATAGAATCACATTGCAGCAGGGAGCCCTCTACTGGCTCGAAATTACTGAATAAAAAATTGTCAAGACCCAGATTCTATATTCTAAAGACATTTCAGCTAATAAGTAGTGTAATTCACTAATGACAAAGAAGAGAGACTTTTCACAAATCTTCAAATAAAATTTTAGCATGTCAGGAAAGTTTAATGGTTGCCCCAGAAGTGATGCGTAAATATGTATATATGCTTGATATATGGGCTTTATAGGAGTAATCTAAAAATAGGTTTAATGATGGAAATAAATAATTTAAAAGATCCTTTTCCAGTTTTCTTTGAGTAAGATCAAACTTATCCACGTTTTCTTTTTTCTCTCTTGCCTTTATTCACTATGACTGTGAATAGTCTTCTTTTAGAAATGCAGATATTTTCAAGCCACAGATTTTCCAGGCCTGTGAAAGTAGATGTGGTCCCCAGATAAATAGTGTCCCTATGGTCTCTGTGCACTTTATTCTTCACCTTCAGCCCTGCTAATTTTCCAGCCTAGTATTCTCTTTCAGAGCTCTTAACACATGATGACAGATAATATAACTATTAGTAATGTTGTAAATTGATCTTGAGTGATACCATGTAATTTATGTTTACTGTTGACTGGAAGAATTTTAATTTTTCCTCCCTTTTTCTCTCAAGAGAGAAAAGCATTAAAAATAGGGCCCATGACTAACCTGCCACTTCTAATAGAGAGATGCAAATAGCGTATGCAAATGAGGACAGTTTTGCTAATATACGTAAAGATGGGAAGGAACATTTACTTATTGAGTAGTAGTATATTAGCAATGTTTATCTAATTTAGCGTCTAAAATCTTGCTAATTAGGTGCTGTTAATACCATTTTGCAGAAGAGAATTCTGAATCTGAAATAGGTTAAATAACTTAAATACAATAAATGGCCATTTTTTTAAACTCTCTGAATTCTGAATTCAAAGTTCATGGTATATCTATGTTTCATGTTATCAGATAGCCAGAGCAAAAATCTTTATAATTGTGGTTTCAGGGTTTTCTGTTCAGAATATTTCACATTTAATTTGATGTTCAAAGTACAAAATAAAGTTTGAAGGATAAATATTTTGGTTCTAGGATTAGTTAATAAAGTGAGTTCTGCACTTCTAAACTTCCTACTTAAGAATGGTAATGCCCTAGTTTATTAATAGGCTTGGCATATGTATGTGAAAAAGCCATCCCTATACTTGGTTTGTCAATTTTCTCTAGAATTATTCCCATTTATATGTCATTGACTTCACTACCATCTCATTTCTTCTAATCATCTTTGTTAAACTTAGTTAAATCATCTCTGGGACATGATATTCTACAGTATGTCAGTCCATAACTGTGTATCAGATGTTCAATTAATGACCAAAATATATGAATTTCCTCCTTATATTTAACATTATCAGTTTGCATTACTGTTTACTAGAGGTTTCCAAATTTCACTTTACTAGTGACAAATAATTTAATGGTTAATAAGGAACTGCAGTAGGACCACTGAGTGACAATCTTTAAGGTATGGTACATACATGTTAGTGTATAGAATATGATTTACTAGAAAGCAGTGGTAGTAATTAAATGGGCCCCCTTTTTTATGCCTCCCTTTATTTTCTCAAACTCATAGCCTGCACAATCCCTCCTTTTGAGAGACAGTACACAGAATGCATTTTAACTCACTGGTAAAGTGATGCTAGTTGTGACACTCAGCCCCTAAGGACAGCTAGCTCCTTCAGGAAAGGCAACAGATGTTAAAAGATCATTTAATCATGGCCCCAGCCATCACTCAAAACATTAGAAAGTTTTGCTTAAGCCTGTACAGTAGTCTACATGATGCAAAAAGTCACCAGACTACAAGTTTGCATTGATGACCACCCCCCATTAAAATGCATATTTAATCAATTAGGTATTGAATTTTTCTCTAAGAAAATTTATGCTAAACATATAACTTGTTTAGTATTGAGGATCACAATATTTTTGTTCTGTAATATAAAAACAAAATTTTGGTGTATAACAGTGTGATGACAAGAGTGGTATTCTAAATTAAGAAACCAATGCCAGAGAAATTCTTTCAAATTATTTCTGTTAGACATATAATTAGTAGTCATGTTCTGCATACATAAAATATTTTTAATGCTGAAATAACATCTTAAAAACATCACTGAAAAGTTATTGGGCATGGAAGTGACTAAGGAATCAATTAAAGCAGTGAGTATGTATCAAAAATAATTATTCTGAGTATGTTATTTTTAATATTCTGGATTCTAGATTATCAGTGTGAGGTTTTTAAATTTGATCATATGGTTTGATTATATTTTGAAATATTTTTATTTTTGGAAGAGTTTTGAACATAATTTAAATAATCATTATATTGACAAATATTATGTAAGCTGTTTATATGTATCCTAGAGACAGGAAAATTGTTTCATATTCTTTAGCACTAATAGACATGTCTATGTTAAAGTGTACTTGTGTTGTCTTATATTCTAAATATATTGATTTAACAAATATAAAAAAAGAATTAGTGCCTAATAAAACCTTTATTAATAAAAATTTTACTAATAAAATATTAATAATAACTTATTGAAACCCTTGCAAGATAATGTTTTTGATCATTGATCAGCTTTGAGTATCTATTTAAAGCTCATCATGGTGGCTGGGATTATAATCCCAGCCACTCAAGAGGCTAAAGAAGAAGGATCAAAATTCCAGGTCAATTTCAGGCATTTGGTAAGGCCCTCTTTCAAAAAATAAAAAGGGATGAGTCTGTGTTGCCGCAATAGAGGGCCTCTGTATTTAATTCTCAGTGCTAAGAAAGAAAGAAAGAGAGATAAGGGAAGGGGGAAGGGAAGGAGGGAGAGAGGAAAGACTAAAAAAAAACATTTAGTTTGACTAAGACATTATGATGCCCTCAGTGTTACGATATTTAATTACTCAAAAGCTTCCTTTTGAGCTTGTAATTGTTGATCTTCCATCTGAAATTTAATTTCTCACTATATAAGAAACTACTCTTTTTTCAATTTCTTTAAAATACAAATTTATGCAATATACATGGGGTCATTTTTGAGCAGTTTACAATATTTTTCCCAGAAAGAAATGACGTAATTGGCAATATGAATATAGTAAATAAGTCCTAAAGACAGGTTTTTGTGTGGTTGTGAAAAACTAATATACTAATTGTATTTATATTTTCACATCAATTACTAGCTATCTGACTCTGATCATAGATAGAAAGTGGCTGAGAAGTCTTTAGAACTCAAGCCTCAGAACCCAGTCTGGTTGTCTGTTATCTTGATATCTGTAATGGAAAAATGGAAGCCCTAAATCAGATGATGCCCACAGTCTCTTACAACTCAGATGATCCTATGAAAGGTAAATCCAAATTATTTCTGTATCTTAAGATTCTTTTAAAACTATATTTCTTATCAAATTCAGACTTTTCAATAATTTAAATTACATCAGTAATAATGAGGTTTTTCCAATATGTTCATTAGAAGCAATTCAATGGAGACAATTAGAAAAAAAAAAAACATCTGCCAACTAGGGAATGATGATACAAAAATTATAATTTCCTTCATCCATTTAAGAATCTTATGTGTGCTTATTATGGCTACCACGTTTTAACTTACTAGTTGATAAATTACTTCTTTGGCCTTCTTTTCACTGTTTAGGAGTAAAACTTAAATAAGTCAAAATCTTAGGTAGTTCCTTAATAAGCATTTCCTCTGGTATTACAAGCAAACAACTGCTCAATGCATATCTCAACTGGAAATCTTGAGAACACAGACTGTGCAAACAACTCAGGAGATTCAGGTCATCTGATACATGTGATGTGAGTACACTGTGCAGCAGCAGGGAAGGTCACAGAACACAAGGTAAATCACTTGCTTTATCAGTATAACATTCAGGTTTTAATTTGATTATTAATATGAATGATAAATAACATTTAAAGAACTAGTAAAATTATTCAGAAATGTAAACTGTCAACTTAAAAATACAACAAGGAGTTGCTTTTTCTATTCTTACCTCTCTGTGCTGGAATATAAGACAAGCCAAGATCATGTATAAAAATTAGCTTTACTTAGGTATCTCGATGATTAAAAGTCACGGACATATCAATATGTCCCCATGGAACTCTAGAATGGTATAGAAGGTGGAAAGCATCATAGATTTTGCTAATAGGAGAGAGGATGTCATCCCTGACATTTATTGGCAGATTTAAATTCAACCAGCAGTGATTATAGTATAAAGTTAAGTTTTTCTTCTAGCTCTCCAATGATATGGAGCCTTTGAGTTTTTTATAAAACAAGATCTTATTTTCTCAAGTGTTTGAGAAAGAAAAAGAAATTCTGAAGAAATAACAAACAAACAAACAAACAAAAAAAAGCTGATAGGTTATCTCCTTTAGGATATCTTGCAAACCCTATTTGTAAATCCCATTATTAACCAGGTCAGGGTTTTTTGTTTGTTTGTTTATTTGTTTGTTTTTTATTGCAGTTCTTACCACTCCTGGATTTCTTAAAGATTTTAACTGGTTACCTTCTCTAGTATTACTGTGTCCGAATTCTCAGGGATCCAATATCCACATAAATATTCTCTCTAGTACCTTAGCATTTCAGGTCCTGGGGATCTTTGTCCTAAAGATTGTGTCATTCACTTTAGGTTATTCTCGCTGCCATTTCTAGGAACAGCATTCCTTAACCTCAAAGCATTCCATTATCTTACCACTGCTTTCCCTCTTTCAAGCTCACTCCCTTTGGGATTCCACCACCAACATCCGCCCCACTGAGACATAACTACCATGTTTTATTTGTCTATCTCTTCCTCATGTGGTTACTAATTTTCATAATTTTTTCAATTTCAAGGTCAATTATAATCATTGCCCTTTTGGTCTTATTAAATCACAATGCAAATTTAACCCAATTACATAGCTCCCCTATGTGTGCACCCTTGTGTGTGAATATAGTTAGAGAAATATACAAAACAATGAAACCAGTCTCATCTATTCCTGATTACATATGTCATGTGAGCTCTTAATTCTGTCCATGTGTCATCCTAAACTTCCCCAGTCCATGTTCCCCAACAATAAATTCATACTCCTCAAACTTTCAGCACATTCTTGGTGTTGGTTAATGAACTCCTTCTTATTTCACTGAATTAAAAAGAAAATAGAAGCCACCAAAGAGAACAACACCTAGCTAATGACATCATCCACATCTCTTTTTATTAAACAATGCCCAGGCTCTCATGGCTAACCTCTGAACTTCTGTCATGACTCCCAACCATCATAGCCTCCATGGACTTGGCTTTAGTAATCCTACACTTCCCTTTATCTGCCCCACCATTCTGTTAACTAAAGTGCTGTTTGTTGTTTCCCTTCAATTTTAAGAAAACTGTTCCTTTGTCCAGCTTCTATAACAGTTAACATTATACGTCCCATCATTTTATCCCAAATTTCGTTCACACCATTGTCTATAATTAGCATTTCTAATTTTCCTCCTCCTATTTTTCCTTGGACACACTTTAGTCATGACTGCCTCTCAGGAATCCACTGACATCACCCTTATCAAAGTCAGCACAGTGCCAATGTGAAGTCCAACCTTAGCTCACGGCATGGCCTTACTCGACTTCTCGGTGGCATTTGACACTATCACAACTTTGTCTTTTTGAAATACTTTCTTCCCTGATTTCACAAAGCAGTGCACTCACTTCCTCTTTTGTTGAACATATGGGTCCTTCTTGCTGGGTTTTTCTCATTTCCACACTTTTTAATTCTTTAGTGCTCAAGATTTAGAACTTAATCCTTAAATATTTTTTCATATTTGTCATATTTATTCCCTGGGTATCATCATCCAATTTCAAAGAACTAACCTCATCTATAATTCAAACTTACCAAATTTATACCTCTAACTATAATTTTAAAGACATATTCATTTCCTTATTTCCTTTTCATTCATAGTAAGAGATACAAAATAGAACATAGAGTGCCAGGCACTGTTTGTTAGATTGTATAATAGCTTGCTTAATCCTCACAAAAAAATTTTTGGGTGAAAAATAATAACCTCATTTTCAACTTAGAAAACTAAGACATTAAGCAACTTACTTGAAGTTATACCACAGGAAATGGCATGAGTCTAAGCTTGGGCTTTCTGGTTCCCAAATCTATATTGTTGTTCCCTGTATTGTTCAATAGTTAAAAGGCACCTTTCAATGTTGGTAGTGGAGCTCCCATTGCTGCCTCACAGGTCTTTAACCAAATGCCACCGCACCATCTCATTGAAATTTTGGCTCACTGTGTTTATACACCCATGCTTTCCAAAGAAAATTTCTGTTTCATATCTATTATGCTTTAGATTTACGTATTTTTTGTTTTCTTCACTAAGTGTCCATAAAAACAACAATTATTATTTTCTTACAGTTCTCTTTTTTCAACTTCTAAAATAATAGCTAGCATATAGGAGGTGCTTGATAAATATTAATGTACTCATTAGTTTTTTAAGCCTGGATATAAAACCTTAGAAAATCTGAAACTCTTTCAGCCTCAGTTGTAGCTGACCTGCATTATAATATTTGCCAACCAATCTTAAATTAAAATATGATGTATTAAGAACTATGTAATGTTATGAACGACCAATAAAAAAAAAAAAGAAAAAAAAAAAGAAATCAAAAAAAAAAAAGATTATAGGAAACAATAAGGGACAGACATTCTCTGTACTTGGGTTTCTAAGATCTTAATTTACTCACTAAGAAGCTGATGAATATTTGAGAGTTTAGAAGATGAGAATAAGGGAATTTCCATGGAGAGTTGGTGGGATATGAATTTCCATTTGTCACTCCCTCCACAGGGGAACTGTATGTGGCTCTTTCCTCTTCGGAATCTGATAAGAGCTTACTCTTCATTCTCTGAAGTTTGTGGCTTATTTGAATGGACTTCTGTTTGTCCTATATCTGTTTAGCTAAGTGACCAAAGGCTACATTTGGAAAGTTGCCACACTCATAGTGGGCTTCCTTTGCAAGCTCCCCAAGCACTAAAAGGAGGCAGAGGGTGTGAGAGCCAACATGACACATGGGAGACACAGTGTTGACCCAGAGATGCTGCAAGTGTAATGCTAGTTGCTGGTGAGAGGGTAGAGCCAGAAGCTACAGTGTGAGAGGTATCATCCTTGTCAGGAATTTACCTGATTGGTCCTATTGGGTAATAAGTTTTAAACATTACCAGGGTAAGGGAGAAACTGTGAAATCAGAGGTAGCTAGCAAAGTCCTTTCTTGACCCTTCTTCCTTCTGCTTTTACCCAGACTGTGCTCTGGGCTTTAGGAGAGAGAAGATTTGGCAGAGTAAAGACAACTCAAGATGAAATTCCCAGGACACAACCAACTCTTCCTTCTCCTTCTCTCTCTTCCACAAATACATGTCACTTGATACTTCACACCTACAGCTGGGCAAATTGGGAAGATAGGAGCTGCTGAGAAAGGAGAAACTCTAATAAAGTTTGCTGGAGATGATGATGTAGCAAAATGGAAGAGGGCTTCTCTGCATAGGCAATGCCATGGGTTAGATCCCAGCACCACATACAATCAAAAAAATTTTTTGTTTTTCAAATATAGATATTGAGATTTATTTCTGAACTGAGAATTTTTTTTAATTTAAGGAGTCTTATTATCAAAGAGTAATCTCATAAAATAAGAATGTTGTACAAAGTACATGTATGAAGACTTGAATTGGATGTAAACATACTTTATATACAAACAGAGATACAAAAATTGTGGTATATGTATTTATTAAGAATTGTAATGCAAAAAAAAAAGATTAGCATTACCTTAGATTAGGTAGAGGGAAGTGAAGGAGGGGAAGGCATGGGATGTGGGGATAAGAAAGATAGAAGAATGAAGTAGACATTATTACATTATATATGTGACTGTATGACCAATGTGATTCTGCAGTATGTATAATCAGAAAAATGAGAAATTATATCCCATCTATGTATGATACATCAAAGTGTATCAGTGCATTCTACTCTCATTTATAACTACTTAAAACAAATAAAAAATTTTAAAAAAGAATGTTGTCCATGATATTCTCAAAGGACAAAGAAATATCTATCTCCACGGAGAAGATGGAGGGGCAATGGAGAAATACAAAGTTGTTTCTATATTTATGAGTCTTATTTTATCAGCATTCTGGTCCCATATTCTACTGTTCGAACAGGGAAATTTGTCTCCTTATGAAAATTATTTGACAATTATAGGATGCAGTGTTTAAGTTTTATGTGGAATAAATTACATGCTCTAATTTTCTAAATAACTGATCCATTTATATGAAAACTCTTATTTAAAAAAAAAACACAATTATGCAAAACTTTCTAAGATGAAATTGCTACAGTGAGCTTTCTGAAAGATTGCACAGAAAGCCTCATTTGTTTACTTGCATTTTATTAAAATAAAAAAATCATTTTATAAGTGGCTTATATGGCTAGCATTGTGGGAAAGGTGAATAGGTCTAAATTTTCTTCTCTATTTCAGCACTTTTGAAAGGCTCAAAAGGAAATAAAACCAATCCAGAAATTCATTCTTTCTCTCCAATTTTTCCTTTTCCCATATGAGCAAAACCTGGAAGTGTGCAGACACATTAGGGACCGTTTCTACTGTGTGGGAGAAACATCTGCACTGTGCGCCCTGGACCACCAGAAGTGGAGTGAGACGGAAGCATGTGGGGGCGGAGGCGGCAGACAATGAAAGAAAAACTGGGAGCTGGTTGGGACCAAACATCCAGCTGAATTGCCTAACCTTCAGTTTACCTTTTACATTATATAAGAAGTCTGAGAGCCATAACAGTCACGTTAGAAACAATTTTTTAATATGGTGATGAAATAGAGTTCATAGATTGTCTTTAGAATTGTCTCCTTCTGTGAGGATGGGAGCCTTGCTGTACACACATAACCCCCTTTAGAGTCTAAGCTGCCTGGTTTTCTCTTCATATTCATCCTTTGCAGCCTTTTGTTAAGTTGGCCTGCAAGACCAGGAAATACAGACCTCCTCTCAACCCAGAGAGAAGCACAGTGAAGACAGAGATGGATACATTGTAAAATATTAGGGCAAAAGGGTTCTGGAAATGCAAATGATTATCATTAGAAAGTAATGTGCGACTACTGAAGGAACATTTGAAAGAATAATGTGGTCTAGCAAAACAATCCTGCAATCTGTATTCAATCAAAACTGACCAAAAATGTTTGCAATGATCCTTTGTATTGTTGGGAGCCAAATGCTTTCTGGAACTCATGAAGAAAGCTTTACAAAGTGGCATATTACCAACAGAATATTAGTGAAACAATAAGCAGTCTTAGAGTTGACTTTTGCAATAAAGGGGAGATCCTCCAACTGTAAGGGCCAAGGTATTGAGAGTGACAAGAATATTTACATACCTGTCAAGTGCTCACAGATGAGCTTTGTTGGCCAGTTTGTTTTAGTCTACAGTTCTTGGGCCTGGACATTCTGTCTACAAAATAGCTTATGTATGAGGCCAATTAAAATTCAGTATACAGAGTTCCAAAAATCATATGGGGCAGAGCTATACTTAGAAGATTGAACAAGAAAAAAAAGAGTACCATGAACTGTTGGAACGTGCATAATTAATTTTTGATTCTGGGCCAATTTAATAAGCTGCTTATGGGCAATGGTACTGAAATTCTATTAACCTTATTCTCATAGAAAACAAGACATAAATTCTTTATAGATTTCAGTTTCACTACTTACCTTTGGTTCAAGGCCTTAGTGAGCCAGGCTTTTGGGCTCCAATCTTCAAAAAAGACACACACACACGCACACACACAAAGTTCTAACACTGGCTGTGATTAAATTTCCAACAAGTCATCTCTGTTTGCCCTTCACAGTTCACACCTGGCATCCATGATCAGGACAGCCTCTGTGGGAGGCTGATTGGCAGTCATGAGGCAGAGGCCCTGCCGATGTCCATGAAAGAACCACTTATCCAGGGGCTATATATTATATATAACCAGAGTACACAGTTTAGAAGATGTTAGGCATGCTCAGGAATCCAAGGCCTCATTGAATTGCCTACCAGAAGGAGAAATATGTTATAAGTAGCTTTTTCAACAAAATATCATAAAGTTAGAATGAAATCGAGATGGACCATATTTACTGCTAATATCAAGCAGACAAATGGAAAAGGCAGTAAACCAAGTACCTTAGATTTTAATATTTAAACTGTATCATCATTTTTAGTCTATTTCTAAAAGGGAACCTGAAGAAATTAGTTAAAATCAATATTTAACCAAAACACAGCATTGAAGAATGATAGTAAATAAGATGCTGACCTGTTTAAATAAAATTTTAAAATGACAAAGTAAGTTGCATTGTAACAGGAATATAAAAAAATTCTCCTGAATTTTAACCTTATAGAAATGTTAGTATTTTATATTTGAAGAAATTTTAAAAATAGATTTTTATTTCAACACTAGCATTGCATAGTAGAACACTGACTTGCATAATAAAACAATTATAGGTCCATGATTCCCTTAAATAAGCCTGCATTCTTTCTTCTCTTTCTTCAACCCCCCCCAAAAAATGTCATTTTAATTTGTTTTAAAGTTTAAAAAATACAATGCACATGGGCACTTTTGTATTTAATTATTAGTTTTAAGATGATTTCATAGAGATTAAGTATAGGATGTTTATAAAGATGTTCAGATTTGTGGAGATAGGAGATTAAGTACTGCTTCCTCATGAAATAAAATTTTTAACAATATTTTTAAACAATTTATTAAAACATGCTAAGATTTTCTGCCTAACTAAACTGTGCTTAACCATGACAATCACATTGTAGAGAACTGCTTCCCTAGTAGCAGTTATCTAATTTTGTGAGTTTGGGAAACTGAAATTTTTAAAATCCCCGTTGTGTTTGTTGAGCTCCTCAAAAAGGAATTTTAAAAGATTAGTTTTATTAAGTTTTTCACTTGAATATAACTGGTTGATACTAAATGACCTAATTTTCTATAATGGAACTGTGAGTTGGCCACAAAATACCTAATAGATGACACAGATTGATATTCAGTTCCTTATCATGGACGTTAACTCATTGAATCCTCCACTGACTCTCTTTAGTGGCTATTATCTCCATTTTATGACTCAGGAAAGTGAACCTTAGAGAAAATAAACAACTTGCTAATAGCCATACTTGGTTAAATATAGGAATCTGAAGGAAAAGGTAGAAGCATATAAATTCAGAATCTGCATATTACTGAACTGAAAACCAGGAACAATATCTTGCAAATAAAGACACCAAAGTGAAGAAATGATGATGCTATTAATAAAGAAACAAGAAAATAGATTCATGTTGAGCATGGAATTAGCATTTTATATACTAGAAACTGAAGCATCAGAAAATTATGTCAAACAATTAAAAAATGCATCCTCCTTAATTGAAAATATATGGATCATAATAAAAAATTTAAAAAGTTATTTTAACCAAAAAGGTATGTGATTTTATATATATATTATTGGTGTTTGTTTTTACTAATTTTCATTGTGGTAAAATATACATAACATTACATTTATCATTTCAGGCACTTGTAAGTGCAAAGTACTGTACCATTAAATACAGTCACATTGTCATATAACCATCACCACCCTCCACTTCCAGAACTTTTCATATTTCTAAACTGAAATTCTCTACTCATGACACACACTCTCCATCTCCTACTTCCCCCAACCCAAGAACCACCATTCTATTTTCTGCCTTATGAATTTGACTATACTTTGTACTACATATAAGTCTTTTTTTTTTTTTTTTTTGACTGGCTTATTTTATCTAGGATGATGTTTTCAAGATTTATGTATGTAGTAGTATGTGACAGAATTTCATTTTAGGACTGAATAATACTCCATTACTTATATTTTGATTATCCCTTTATCCATTGATGACACTTGGATTGCTTCAACATTTTGGTTATTGTCAACAATATTACTATGAATATGATGACACAATTTGTGCTATTGAAATTTATAACATGCTCAGAAGTCTAGAAAAATCCTAAATGCTACATGATCCACTGCTAATGGCATAAGTTTCTTTTTGCTTTCTCAGGGGTATACACAATAAAACTAAGTCAAACAAAACAAAACCAGTTCTATCAAAAATCTGATTTCTAAAGTTCCTGTAATTTTTGATTATAGTTAATATAAAAACTTAATAAAACACGAGAGTAGCACATGCCTGTAATCTCAGCAGCTCAGGAGGCTGAGAAAGGAGGATTGCAAATCAAAGCAGGCCTCAGGAATTTAGCAAGACTCTGTTTCAAAATAAAATGTTTAAAAAAAAATCTGGGGATGTGGTTCAGTGGATAAGTGCCCCTGCATTCAATGCCTCATACCAAAAACAAACAAAACCTCAAAAAACAAACAAAACAAATGGGAGATTCCAATTTCAGGTAATATATATTAAACTTACAAATTTATCTCATTTTCCTATTAAATTGAGAGCAATTGAATAAGAGTATGTATCTACAACAAAGAATAAAATAGTTTTGAAGGGAGGGTGAGAAATCTAGAAGATCTTTGGAAGCTATAAAGCAGATATGTGGATTTGTGGTAAATGCTAAAGAAGTTTGGCATGGTACCCCCTAACGAATCTGAAGGGAAAGGGCTCTAAGAAGGTAATAGGGTTGTTGCTGAAGAATCTCAACAGATAAAAATGGTGGGCAGGCATCAAATGTGGAATCAAATAAAAATTAATTAAAATTTCATGTTGAAGACTTTTCTATACTTAGTATGAATTATGAACATCCAAGTGATTCCTCCCTATACAGCAAAGTGAGAATTCTTCTCTAACAAATAATGAGTCCATACCAAAGAAGAAAGTGTCCTTCACAGTGGTATTAAATCATTTAGGGATAATGTAATTTTCTTTTCTTGATCAGCTAAAGGCCAAGTGCAGGAAGGAAGATGCTCTACTAAGGACCATGTATATGCAGCCATTTGTAATAGTCTCAGATGAAAGGAGTCACCAAGAAATATGAAGAATAGGAAGAAAGCCATCAAAAAAGGAAATGTAATAACTTATAAAAACAAGAACAGCAGAAACAACAAAAACATCTTATGACTAGGAGAACTCCTTGCACTAAGTGTTTGCAGAGAGAAAGCTGGGTTAGGGAGCAAATGGGTTTCAGACTTTTTTATAGCAAATAATCTGCAGAAGACAGTGCAGCAAAGCCTTTAAAGGTCACAGGAAAATGAGCTTAACTTATAATTCTCTGTCAACCAATCTATTTATGAAGTGGATGGATATATCAGGAAAAGGGGTCTGAAGAGTTTCCTCAGAAGAAGAGAAGTAGACGTCAGTTTAGCCTCAGTGGGTTCTTGACTTTTGCTTCAGAAAAGAATTTCAGGGCATATCAGAGCACTGTCAGAGGTTTATTCAATGAAAGAAAACAGTGGGGGCCATATATACACCCAAGGGAAGAGGAAGTATGGGTACCCAAGATTGAGACATGCTTTTGAGTCTTAGCTCTTCTTTTAAGGAAACTTGTGGGGAAAGGGCATGGGAAAACCTATGGGGATGTTGTGAGCCCCGTGAGCTCAGTTTCTCTGGTCCTGGACCACAGTGTTTATGGTGGTCTGGTCTTCTTCCAGCATCTGAAAGCATTGTTGGGACATTATCTTCTCTCTCTAGTTGCTATTTGGAGTGTATCTATATCATGAGTTTCTTTAAAAATACATCTCCCTTTGCTTTATCTACTCTGTGTGCAGGCTAACAGTGGACTTCATCTTTAATCGAAATGAGATAATTTTCATAAATGGGCAAATTTAAAGTAACTCTTCAGTTTTATAGATTTCCATTAAATTTGGGAGTGACAGGCCTACAGGGAAAAACAGGGTAGGGGAGTGAGTTTGATCATTGGGTGTTTAGATTTAGAGCTATAGTCTCTTTATCCTTCCCCTTTGTCTCCCTTCTACCTATCTTTATTTCTTCTATCTTACCTCTGATGGAGTAAAAACGAAGTCACCCGATGACTCAGAAGCTTTCCCTGGAAATTCCTATTTCAGTGAGTTATTTGAGGAAATACTTTTGGGGTAAAAAAAAAAAAAAAACATAAAAGAGGGAAATGTGATCTAGGAAATAGTGGACTCACTTCCTACAAGAGGGTGGTAAGAGGATGTCCCAGAATAGTGCCAAGTGCCAATAACAAATTGAACCAGGAAGGCAGGAAGGAGGATGGCGGGTGATGGGGGGGGGGATAGTAAAAAACATCAAACAGATGCTGTGACTAAGAATTTGAAATAATTGAGGATTTGATGGGGTAAAAAAATAGAAATTTATATTAATTTGTGCCCCAAATATTTTCTATGGAGAGACATGGAAGTGGCACTGGACACATCAAAGAAAGCCATGCCATTATATAGAAAGCAGTCTTTCAACTCTTAGAATCCCCTAATAAAAATAATGAGCAGTACAACTATGGTAGTAAACATAATGTTTGTGTTTAATCTTAGAGTTGTAAAACAGAAGGTTCAGAAGACCACAGGGAGGTGGAGGTGGGTAAAAAGAAATAGAATTTTGAAAGCTCTAATAGTTGATGATTTTTACAAGCAGAGTCAAGACATACTGTTTAGGGCAAATGGATAAAACAGAAGTTTAAGGAGATTTCTGAAGTAGAGGGTAAGAGAGGTATAGCAAGTGATAGATGTAAAAACTTGCATTCCTATCAAAAAATAGATCAATGGACAATGGCTACATTTTATGAATCAACAAAAAGTGTTATAAAATTTTTTCGAGCCAGGTGTGGTGGTGCACACCTATAATCTCAGCCATTTGGGAGGCTGAGGCAGGAGGATTGAGAGTTCAAAGCCAGCCTTAACAAAATTGAGGTGCTAAGCAACTCAGTGAGACACTGTCTCTAAATAAAATATTAAATAGGGCTCGTGTTGTGGCTCAGTGGTTGAGTGTCCCTGAGTTCAATCCCTGGTACCAACAAAAAAGAAAAAATATTTTTGAGAGTGTTGCAAATCAGTAGCATCAAAACCAGAAAATAATAAGATAATTTTTGCTTCTGGAAAACCGGAACTTTTAGTGGGTATGGAGATATTTAAAAAGATGTATTTTTAATAAAACTGAAAACCATTAATTTAAAGGAAAGCAAAGACAAGAATGACACGGTTTGTGCAAACAAACTATAAGGAACACCTTTTTTTTTCTTATTAAATCAGATATTAATCTTTTTTGTTGTTGTTTTGTTTTGTTGTTGTTGTTTGGTTTTGGCCTTCAACAAAGGCCTCATCTCATTAAAAGCAATGTCTCTAAGTTTTTGAAGGTTTTTGATCTAGTGAACACCATGTTGACTGTGGTTAGTAATACTGTGTTGCTTAGTTGAAATGTGTTAAAACAAATTTATGTGTGCACCTCCCACCCCAACCATAATGACATATAACTATGTGTGGTAAAGCATGTGCCAATCAATTTGATCTTAGTAATCATTACATGAAGCACTCAAATCATCAGGTAGTAAACCATGAATATATGTGATTTTTGTCATATCTCAAAGAAACTAAGAAAAAAATGCCATCATCTTATATTTTGCCATGAGAGAGTAGAAAGTGGAGAGGAAAGCTTGCTCTCTATACCTGCACGCTGTACAAAAGACCCTCTCTGATCACAAAGAAGAATCTATTTTACTGTCACTAAAAATAACAAATTAAAAAATTCAATAAGAATAAAAAGGAAAAGAAACAGTCCTTCAAATATTCAGTTCTGATCCTGAGAAATTATCAAGTTTACATGCTCAGGGACAAAACTGAGACAGTAGAGGTTCAGAAATTTGCATTCCGTTGGTCTGTTAGTCTCTCAGGAGTCCAGTCCTCATCATAATTCAGAGAACGGAAGAGGAGTAAAGTCTGAAGAAATAAGATAATGGACCTCTTTTCTGATGCTTCAAACATGCTAAAAGGAAATGTAAATAATAGATGAGCGAGGCATTTTTTTCCCATTTTTTTTTCTTTGTGAAGTTAAGTAGGTATAAATACTAAAGTAGAAAAGTAGTAAAAGTTGAAATTACAGTAGTTTAAGGATAACAAAGAAAGAAAACAGCAGGCATAATGTGCATTTTATTAATGGTTCTTTCCAAAGCCATCACACTGCTACTCAGTGGATGAAGATGCCTATTTTGTGACAATCGTGGTTTAGAAAGTTCATGTGTCATTTCTGGACTCAAGAAATACTGGTGATGTTTGATTAAATGCAAATTTTAGAATAAATACTCCTTCTGTTTTAAACCAAATTAAAAATTCTCATTTCTCTCCATAATTCATTTGTTATGAATCAATTTGAAAACTTTAGTAAGTAGAATTATCATGCTTTATTTAAGGTAAATTAATGTCCTATGATAGTGGAAATAGAATGGATGGCAAAAATTGGATATGTATATTTTCAAAGATTGAAAAGCCATGTGGAAATATTAAACCCCTTTTCAACTGCAAAATAACGTGTTGAATTGACTATCACTGGGAAGCAGAAATCAAAGGATAAAGAATTAGACTTTATAATGAGAGGATATAGAATGAAAAAGTGGCAAAATAGTAAAGAAAATAGGAACTATCCAGAAAATTTTCAGATGTTACCTTATTATTATATTCCTCTTTGAGCATCATGATCCCTACATTAATTACATACCCCCTAAATAATAACCATTCTGTGTTCTTCAGCTACTGTCCTTGTTGGAGTGCTTAGATGGGCTATTGCATTCTACAACTTTAATTTGTATTAATTTAAATACATAAAACAAGAAAGAAGTGAAAAGTATTTCCTGTTGTGCTTCAGATAGTCCTATTAAACGACTGTCCCTTTTCTTTTTTGATACTGACATCTATTGGAAAAGAGAAGAATATGTTTGCATGTTTGTTTTTTGAAGGCAAATAAAAGCATGTTAAAATTTAGGTCCAAATTTAAATTAAAAATTATATATATACATATAAGAAATCAACTATTTTTCTTCCATTTTTTCTAGTACCATTGCCAAAAATTCTCTTTTCTCAAGAGGAAAAGTCTTCTTTTTAATGACATCATTCTCTAATTGTTCAAAAATAAAAACAACCCCTATTTTATATGCATTTTCAATCTTAAAAACCTATTTCAAATTAGTAATTGTTGTTGAAAATATAATTACATCTATTTTAAAACTCATGCATTCTAAGTAATGTGTTCACAATTTAAATAAAAATTAAACTTTAAAAAATGAAAAAGTGATTTTGGCATAAACTCAAGTTTTCCTTGTCAGACTCACTGAAGAATTAGCATCCTATCATTTGAATCAATAATACATAAAGGAAGCTTTCTTTAAATAATTTAATTGACTAAATCTGTAAGTTTTCTTTTAAAAAAATGTTTCTAGAATGTTGTGGTTAAGGTCCAAATCTATTTATTTGCCACTTGGGCAAAATTATATGCTCAGTAAAGCATGTAGGCTGATAAAAATTGAGCATCCCTAATCAGAAAATCTAAAATCTGACATGCTCCCAAATCTGAAATTTTTGAGGACCTAAATGCCACTAGAGAAAAATTCCAAATTTGACCTTGTGTGATGGATTATAGTTAAAATATAGGTGCACTGAAAATGTTGTATTAAACATCCTTCAGCATTTGTGTATAAGGTATGAATGAAACAAATGAATTCTGTTTTTAAACTTGGGTTCCATCCCCAAGATATCTCATTATATGTATGCAAATATTCCAAAATTAAAAAATAATCTAAAATCTGAAATATTTATGGTACTAAGAATTTTGGATAAAGAATACTCAACATGAATGCAGTTTCTACCCAAATCTGTCCTACAGTGAATTTTATCTAAATTTATCTCAATAATGTGTTCCTTAAGTGAACTTTCAGACATCTCCATGGAGATTCAGAGCACACAACTTGTTCAGTAAAACATCCTGTGAAGTATATATTTTCTCCCCATTGCCCTGTGTTGGAAACCTCATCAAAGTTTCCATCTTGTTTTGTTTTTTTATTCCCCCACTTTGAACTTTTACTTTTACCAACTTATGACTATCAAGCATGTGATAAGAAAAATACTTTTCTTAAAAGTTAATATCTTTCTTGCTGGATGCTGGCACATCTCTGCAATCTCAGCACCTCAGGAGGCTGAGGCCGGAGAATCACAAGTTCAAGTCCAACCTGGACAATTTAGTGAGACTTTATCTCAAAATAAAATATAAAAAGGGCTGGGGATATAACTCTGTGGTAGAGTACGCCTGGGTTTAATCCCTTCACCAGCCCAAATTTAACTTCTTTATTTTCTTGATTAAAAATTAGATTTAAAATTACTAAAGCAATATATGATCATATTACAAATATAAATAACATACAGAGAGTAATATCTGAGCATTTCTCTCTCACCTCTCCTAATACATTCCCCTTCTCTGTGGTGAAATTGTTAACTTTAATTTTCTAATTTTTACATATTTACATATCTCAGATGTATGTACACAAAAGGATTTGCACTTGTTTTTATATATGTATATACATGTGCATCTACATATTTGGGGAGGAATGTTAACTTAAGAAGCTCAATAAATACTTATAAGTACCAAAAAATATATAAAAAATCTATAAAACAATCCCCTGACAGTTAACATCAAAGAAGAATTTTCCTCAGTATTTTTTAAAAAAACATTTTATACTTCTCACATCTGTAAACACATTTACAAACAAAAAAGATAAAACATAATTATGCTCTTCATATTATTTTAAATATAAATTTAGGACAAATTTTGCATAAACAAAAATTTAAAAATAAGGCCAAAGGAATCACTGGCCTTTGAATAAATGTTTGTATACTATAAAGATACTAATTCCTATAAAATAGCTTCTACCAAACATTTAAAAAATGAAGAATAATATAAAAGAAATAAGAATTAAAGCATAATTTTACTTAAACTGCATTTTTTAATGTACACAGTATCTATTTCCTTTTTTTCTTAAAAAATAAGAAAATTTATAAACTCCTCATTCCCTTTTTGTTCCTTATCCTATATTTTATTTGCTATATTAATTTTACATGGCCATGATTCTGTAATCATAAGTGCTACAACTTAGTTGTTTTATATTCATCTACTTTATATTTATTTCAGTATTTTTCCTATGTTATATTAATAATCTTTTGTCCTTTTCATCTATAGTTTCATTATGGAACTCAGTTATAATCTATGGGCAAGACATATAACTTGATTTAGACTTGTCTTATGGGAGCTAGATCCTACTCATACTGTTCTAAGAAAATCAATGTGATTTCACAATTTTTTAGAGTCAATATTATATAAAAAGGCCACCAGATAGAAAATTTATTCCATAAAAGTTGATGACATTTTGTCCTTTCCTATAAAATGAGACATTTCATGCTATTTCTTTGATTTAGGTTTTGTTTATAAGAAATCTGTGTAAGGATAACCTTTCAGTGAATGCCTTTATTCAACAGAACTATGATGAAAGATCAAATTCAATAAAAAGTATACACATAGTAAGAGATGCTATAAAGAAATATTTTATCTCCTGGGCAGATATAATGGGATGGAAATATTTCAGAAGTTATTATTGTTAAGATTTGCCTATCTCCTAAGTTATTTTTGTCAATTTTGATGGTAAGATGTCCAGATATTAAATGTTACTGGATAGTGTTTGTATCCAAATGCAAATGAGTGAAAGGCCATAGGGTATCTCCCTCTTCCCCAGCACTTACGGGACTCAGACTTTCCTCATGCAGTCATTGAGACTTTTAATTTTATCCTTTCCTTCTCATCTCACCTTACCTTACCTTTCTTTTCACTCCTTCTGGAATCTAGATAAGCAGAATTCTTCCCTCCAGATTCTAGAAGGCACAAAAAGCTAGGCTAGCCATGCCTTCAATGTCCATTCCTACAATATTGGAACTAGGGTTTGAGGAAATCTCCAGGGTCTGTCACTAGGACTTTCAAAAGAGAATGTGTTCAACCACTCATTAATAGACTAGGATTGCAGCCTAGCGCCAAAGTTTGTTCTTCATTCCAACTAAATCAAATGTCAGGGTTTGTTGTTGTTGTTGATAAATCTTGATGTTTTAGGCAATCCAGGCATGATCACTGAATCTACGTCATATTGCTGAGGTCAAGAAAATGACTGTTGCGGTGGCACTTTTGGCTCTCTCTGTAGAACTGCAAATAAGTTCCCTTGAGCCCAGGGATGGTTCTGGTTGGAGTCCATATGGGAAAGTTTTGACCCATGCATCCTTGCCTACTGAGAGATACTTACTGATTCCACATGGAGTTGGAAGATGGGTCCACCAGCAATAGTTCCTACTTCCATTTGGGATAATGGCAATGTTATTCTTTAGGAATAGCCAAGAACATTTAGGCATAGCCAAGAACACCTCTTTTCTGCTCCTTCTGAGGCTGTGATCTCAAAGTTATAATAAAGAGTGAAATTATTTAGGATTTCTTGGCTACAAACAATTAACTTTCAGATGCAGTCCATGCCTCCAAGTCTTTCTGAGAAGGATAGAACTTTCTGGCATATCTTTGTGTTAGAACCCAAAGAAGAGCACTCTTCACTGCCCTGTTGTGATGTGGTTATGAATTTGAGATTTGATGTTATCCTAGGCTCTCAGTACTTGCTACATAAGTGTCGATAGTGCTGCAACATAGGATTGATTAAATACCTTGATATCCTTGAGAGAATCTGTTTCTTTTCAATTGTTGACATTTTCTAAATTCAGCTTATATCAATGGCAAGAAATTCCCCATGAATTACTCAAGTTTTGTGATATTTATTTCAGTGTTTATAATTGTTTAAAAGTTAACTTAAATGTTAATAAGAGATTGATTGAAATTAATTATAACACACATATGATAATATGCTAGGATGCTAGGCACCCATTGAAGTAATGTGAAAATCCTATTGCTTAGTGAAAAAAAGTGCTGGTTGAATACATCACTAAAGAATGAGAATAGAGGGCTGGGGTTGTGGCTCAGCGATAGAGTGCTTGCCTCGCATGTGTGAGGCTCTGGGTTCAGTCCTCAGTACCACATAAAAATAAATAAACAAAATAAAGGTATTAGGTCCATTTACAACTAAAAAAAAAGTTAAAAAAGAATAAGAATAGACAAATCTTCATGAAGAATTCCAAACAAATTATATAAAAACTGTACCCTCAAGGAGGTGGAACTTCCTACACTGCAAGTATAGGGTAACAGTGTCATTTACCTTGGTAAACTCTACTTTTGGAAGCTGAAGGTCATTGAATGCTATATGCTCTTAATGAAATGTGATGAAAATGGAACTCTGCCTCTGGATCTTCCCCCTATAGACCACAAATTCAGTAAAAATATAAGAAAAAATATTCAAACCCAAATATGGTGGTATTTTACAAAATCCTTAACTAGCACTCTTAAAATATGAAGTTCTCAGAAAGCAAGAAAGTCTCAGAAACTTTCACAGCCAAGAGAAATCTAAAGGGTCTTGAGTGTGACACAGAATGTAGTATTTGCCCTGGTTGGGTTGTTGGAATAGAAAATTATGTTGAATAAAAATGATTCATGGAGGCATGAAAATAGAATGGACTTTAGTTAATAATAATGTATTAATACTGATTCACTAATTATGATATGATTTCTGTATCATGCTAATATAATAAACTTTGTATGAGTAGATGGGAACATGCGCTATACTGTAAAGATGTACTTCACAATGTTTCTGTGAAACTAAAATAAAAATATTTAAAAATAAATATCCTGCTTAACATGCCTCTGTTATTATAAAACATACATGCATGATGGACATATATAGTAGCAAGACATTTAGAATAATATAATACGCCAACCTCGGTTGTCTCCTGATGGTGAGTTCTTTTTTCTTTTTATATACTTAAGTTTTTTTACGTTAATCATTAATTTCTTGCATAATAAAAAAAATCAAGTGAGTGCAAAATTATCCTTCTGTCTCCTTTTATTTAACTCATTTTAACAACTAGTTACTTATATTTTATAGTGAATATATTTTCTCCCCAAAAAAGTGGTCCGGAGTTTAGGTGGGTTCTCTCATGTATGAGTCAGAGCTGTGGAAACATTCTATTCTCTTTATGAGCTCTGCCAGTGTGCCCTCATTTTCAGTCACAAGATAGATGCCAACATTAATTATATAACAACATGATTTCTTGTTCATATCCAGTACAAAAGAGAAAAAAATGGTTTTTTTTCAACTTTGGTGTCACAGTTTAGATATCAGATGTCCCTCAAAAGCTCATCTGCAAAATGATGCAAAAAAAGTTTAAAGATGTAACAATTGGGTTATAAAAGGCTTAACCTAATCAGTTTGTCAATTCACTGAAAGGGATTAACTTGTTGGTAACTGTATGCAGTAGGGTATGGCTGTGGGAGGTGAGTCCCTGGAAGTAGGTGTTCCCTTTGGGGTAAATATTTTGTGCTTGTTAAACATAACTCTCTCTCTGCTTCCTGATTGTCATGACCTGAGCCTCTTTCCTCCCCCACACTCTTCCACCATGATGTTCTGCCTCATCTGCAGTTCTAAGGAATGGAGTTGTCCATCGATGGACTGAGACTTCTGAAACGGTGAACTACAAAATAAACTTTTTCTCCAAAATTGTTCTTGTCAGGTCACAGCAGCAAAAAAGCTGACTAAAACACTTGGAAAATGATTTGAGTCAACTCAGGTCACTGTGCCCACACCTAACTTGTAAAAGGTGCCATCATATATTACAAATGTTCCCTGGCTTAGGCCAAGTTTCTGTAGCCAGTCACTGTTAAGGAAGTTGGGAAGGATGGGTTAGGCCTAATCAGGATCCACCTGGAACTAGGAACCAAATCAATTTCTCTGATACATGAGCTGCCTATAGGAGACTGCAACAAAGTCTGCTATCAACCTCTCATAAATCTGCTGATGAAAAATACCTGATGATGTTGTCAACTCCCTCTGCTCCAAGTGAGGGAATAGACACCAATTACCCACAAACTACATGCAATTAAGACCTTCGGTATCATAAGTCCGTCCAATTACACAAACTAATGATGTAGTCAAGCACTCTGGAAAATCTATACCTATAAAGAGATAAGGAATAGAAAAGGATGCTAGAATAATAACTTTGATAAATATCTCCCCATCCAAAAATGAAGCATCACCTATGGTCAAATAGAGCTCCCATCTTAACATGTTGGCCTTACAGGTGTCAGCAAAAGATAGCAGCTTTGGCACCATTACGCCTACTGTTTATTTTTATACTGACTATAAGAATAGGCTTTAGCATTTTAAATGCTTTAAAAAATAAAAAAAGAGTTATATGACACATGAAAATAACATGAAAGCCAAATCTCAGTGTCCATAAATAAAACCACATTGAGTATAGCCACATTCATTTGTTTACATATTGTCTCTGGCTGCTCTTGTACCACACATTTGACAGGGTTGAGTAATTGTGTTAAAGGCCATCTGGGCTCCAAAGCCAAAAATATTTACTGGCCAGTGCTTTATAGGAACTGTTTGAAGACCCCTGACCTACAGTCAATCAGGGATTTTGCTACTCCCCTTAGTGGGGGAGATCAGCAGTCTCTACAGCCATGTGTCTGCCTTCTTGAGGCCTCTTCTCCTCTTTCCTTACCTACCATCCTTCTTCTGCTTATCCTCCTGGGACCATTGACAGTCAAATAGAATTTGCCACTAGAACAATTCTTTTCAAATGCTCTGATACAGAAAAAATTACAGTAATTAATCTAATTCCAAAGCTAAAAATTATCTTCTATTCTTATTGCCTAGTGCCAATTATTTCCAACTATTTTGTTCCATAGAGCCTATCAGAATTTCTTTTATGTGAGTGGCATTGAAGACACAGGTGTCCTGTTGCAAAGTTCAGAAATTTGCCAAGAAAGCATCTCCAATTGTCAGATTAATTTTAGGTGACTTTCTTTCATATCCAGCATAATTAAAGCATCTTGATTCTGTTGTTTTAGAAGCTCATGTTTCTGACACCCCAATACTGAATTGAGTGTGGGCTCCATCTAGTGACAGAGCATGAATACTCTTGTACTTTGCATTCTGTGTCTTAGGAACTGTTTCCACTGCCTCTTGCTATGAAAATGCTTATGAGCAAAAAGTAGCCTGCCTCTTAATGATAGTCTTCCTCTTAAATAATTAACCAGGGCAGAGCCAAAGGGAGACAACATGTTGCTGTTGATACTCAAGCTTCTGAAATCTCTCTTGAATTTGAGGTTAGCACTTCTACAATTTCTTTCTTGGCTCTATAACTGATTACATTTTGGACAGCACATACTGACTAACTAGGTGGTTACCTAAAATTTTGCATTTAAGAACTCACTAATGCTTCTTAGATTAAAACAAAAAAAAATAATCTAAACATCATTATATAAAAGACTTATAAATGCTCCCTTTATTGTTGTTATTTTCCGTGGCTTTTCCTGAATCCTTCCTCCCTTCTTTTGGGCTTATTAGGACCTGAGGAAGACCTCCCAGAATAAGCTTAAAATATCCTATGCCTGCAGTAGGGTTGCTAGATGTGCTTTAAAGTCCAAATCAGAGTATATGGACCCAGAGGCTGCCCAGGCTGGCTAATGGTATACATTTACTGAGGCTAGTACCGCCAGCCACACTGTGCAATCAGAATATGCAGCAGGGGCTACATGAATAACAGGTCGCATGGAGCCTCTGCATCTGTATGTTTAATGACATATTTTGGTCCTTTCACAGAAGGTCCTGGCACCTTCTCTGACACTGTATGCTCACTGAGGTGTGGTATTTCTATCCAGACAGCCCATTACCTATAGATAAGATTTGTTGTGTGCTACTGAAAAGGGTTTGTTTACATCTCATATTCATTAAGAATACAGCATTTAAAGTCAAATACAGCTTAGTTTCTGAAACATCTTCCCAAAGTGAAGGATTTGGAATTTTAAAAATGTATTGTTATACAGTTGAAAGATACAGGGGCTGATGATGCCAAAGCACTGGTTTAAATGTCTTGCTTTAATTGACTTAAGAGAAACTCCTACAGTGATTAAAAAGCTTTCAGGGTAGGGACAGTGATCTTGATTACACAAACTTAAATACATCTGAACTTTGGATTTTCACTATCATCTGATAACCCAGTAAGTGTTTATAACGTGTTACAATTGTCTTTTAAAAATGTTTTATTTTTGTTTTTACTTTGTAGTGTTTTGAGGTTGTAAGTGCCTTCCAAATATGTAAAGTTTAAGCATGATTAATTCTATTCTTTAAGCAGGGGCTGGTTGTATGAAGCAGTGTGAGAGTTCCTGGTGTCCTCTGGTGCCACTCACTCTAGCTTGCCCTGCAGAACAACATTTTGCCATGTGCCTACTTATTGTTGGATACAAAACTCTTCCTAGATATTTCTTTTGACTACATAAAATCTGAAGAAAACTTTATTCCATGAGTTCTGATGCAAATTATATTTAAAACTAGTTATATTAATAAAGTAATATTCTAAAATTATGCTTAATATGAGTTTTTACCTTCAAAACTGCATGTGATCCAAACTCTTCCATCATTCTTTCTAAATAGTGTTTTCAAACTCTCCACATATATAAAGATCACAAATATATAAAGATCTCTTTATATATTTAAACGAAGTATTTTTAAAACTTTATTGGACATTGTTTGAATCTACCAAGATGAAACATATTTGCTCAGAATTGATAGACACAACTGAAATGTCAATTAAAAATATCTAAGAATCTCCAAATGTGAAAAAGAAATAGAATTTTCTTTCTTTTCCCTCTAACTCCCTACTGGACATTCTACTTGAATGACTCAGAGCCCTCTCATACTCCAAAGTCCCTGAATTGAATTCCTGATTACCCTGACTGCACTGCCAGTCTTGTTCATTCTAGAGACCTCTTTATCTCAGTTGTTAGAATTGCCAAACTTCTACTTGCTCAGGCAAAGAGCTTTGATCATCCTTGACTCCTGTCTTTCTTGCATTCCCTATGTTGAACCTCCCAGGAAGTCTCAAAATATATTGAGAAAGTGGCCACTTCTCCCTATGTTGCCTGCAGTCTGACCCAGTCATCATCTTTTCTGTTCTGGTTGCCCACAGCACCATCCTAACTGATTTCTCTACTTTTTCTCTTTTTCCCTTTATCCTCTTAGTCAAAAGCCACCAGCAAGATCAATTAAAATTTTTTTTAAAAAAAGTTGGAACATGTTTCTACTCTTATCACAACCTAAAATTAGCAATCAATTTCACTGAGAAGTAACAATTCTTACTGTTGTCAAAGAGCTGTGTATTGTTGGCACCCCATTTCTTTCTGAACTCCTCTTCTACCACCACTCCTACTCCCACTCCCCAGATGTTCTTTGTGCCTAGAACAAGCACAACCAGCATGGCTATCCTTCATCAATTCCATGTTTTGCTCAAGCATCTCCTTGTGATTCTCCTTAGTAGAGCAACCTGCTCTCCTCTTCTTGTCCAACACAACTGATTCTCCTTATCGGCTCTATTTTGTCTATTTTTTTCTATCACATTTTCAACATCTGTATAATGAATCTTCATAATGGTTAATTTGAATTGTCAACTTGATTGGATTAAGAGGTTTATAGGTTGCTCAATGAGGGTGTGTCTAGGAATGATTGACATGTGGTATAGCCAACTGAAATGGAGACCCTCCCCAAGTGTGGGCATCACTGTCCAATAGCATGATAGCTTGGCTGGAATAAAAGTTGAACAACAAGGAAGCAGCAGCTGTTGCAAGTTTGATTCTTCTTGAACCTGGTTCTTCATTGCTGCTGTGATCTCAGAGGATATCAGACTACCTCTTTTTCACTCTTCCAAAGTGGACTCTGCCAGTGATTTTCCAGAAGCCTTCAGTTTCAGACTAGGCTAGCACCATTGTTCCCTCTTGTTCTGGGGCTTGAGCCTCTTGGACTGCACAGCTACTGGTTCTTCAAGCTTTCCAACCTGCAGATGGCTAGTGTGGACTATCTAGCTTCTGGTTGTTAAGTCAACCTAATAAATCCCCTTTCTATAATTTATACTTTCTGTTGCTTCTGTTCTGCTAGAGAACCCTGACTAAAATAGAAATAGGAACTGAGAAGTAGGGTCCTTGCTGTTCCTAACTTGACCATGTGGTTAAGAAACTTTTTGAACTTTTTGAAATTGGTTAGAGGAATTTTGAGATGTTTAGCAGTGCAAGTTGAAAACACTTTAGGTTATTGTAAGCGGAGCTTAATGGCCAATTCTGGTGGGAGCACAGAAGACCAAAATGCCAATAGGATCATGGTTATTGAAGACAGGGTTCAAGAGTGTTCAGGAAAAAAAAATGGGGGGGAGGCTCTATTAGAATTTGGAGTTGAGGTCATTTGGGTTATCTTCTGCTGAGAAGTTGTCTGCATTTATTCCTGTCCTGAGACTTTCTGTGAAGCTGATTTTAAAAGCAATGGGCTTCTTAATCTGGCAGAAGAAATGTCTCAGTATCATAGCATTCAGGTGGTACCATGGATAATGCTGGAAGCATCTAGAAAAATTTATTGTGATAATCAGGAGAAGAGATTTGAAAAACTTGAACTTGAAAAAGAGAGTAAAACTGGGGCTAAGGAAGTTGCAGTTGTTAAAGACATTATCCCCACTAAAGAAATATTAAAGACTTTACCTAGAGACAAGAAGAAAGATGGCTTGAGGGCATATCAGGAGCTGACAAGACCAAACCCATCTCAAGCTCTAGGGAGTAAAAGTGAAAATTCTCTTGAGAAGAGGGCAGTGGGGGCACCCTTCTTGCACAAGGTGGCATACAAAATTTTTTCAACATGCTCAGGCACCCAGATATTCAGAGGCTGCTGCTGCAAGGGTCCCTGGAGGCTTGGATAGTTCTTGAGATGGTGGCAGACCTTGGAATAAACCACATGTGCTGGTTTACAGGAATGTAGGATGCTGGAGTTAGGGGGTCATGGAAGCTTCCACCAAGATTTCAAAGGAAGGCCTGGGAGGCCAGGAAAAGTGCAGCAGGAATGGAGTCCCCGTGTGTATACCCTGAGAAGTCAAAATGTGGAGAAGTGAGGAGAAAGCCAAAACTGCAGTGGAGAACTCAGATATTAAGAAATGCCAGTAAAGTGGGACATAATTCGAGGAAAGCTGCAGGAATTGAGCAGAGATAAGCCAAGAAAAAAGCTACTTGGTCTGCAACCCACAAGGCCACAAGGGCACAGTTACACAAGGCCTTTGGAGAGAACATCATGATGCCTTGTGCCCCAGATGCAGGACACAGAACTACAAAACCAGTTTGCACAGCTGGGTCTTGGTCTTGCTTTGGTCTGATCCCTTCTTTCTATGCCCCCATTTTTGTATGGAAATGTTTATTCTGTTCCATTATATGTTGGATACTTGTAAATGCTTTTAATTTTACAGGAGCTCACAATGTAAGATTGCCTTGAGAAGACTTTGTACTTCGAGCAATCACAGAACTGTTGAGACTATGATCACTATTGAGAATAGACTAAATGTATTTTGCATTGTCAGATGAGTATGAACTTTAGGGGGCCAGGAGAAGAATGTTGTGGTCTGGATGTGAGGTGTCCTACAAAAGCTTTTATGAGTGAGACAATGCAAGAAGGTTTAGAGGAGAGATGATTGAGTTATAAGAGTCTTAACCCAGTCAGTGGATTACTCCTTGATGGGATTAACTGAGTAGTGGGAGACAGATAGGGTGTAGCTGGAGGAAATAGTTAATTTGGGGCATGGCTATGGGGTACATATTTTATATGCGGATAGTGGAGTCTTTCTCTCTCTGTTTCCTGATCACCATGATGTGAGCTGCTTCCCTCTGCCACCCTCTCCCATCATGATGTTTACCCTAACCTGAGGAATGGAGCTGGTCTTCTATGGACTAAGAACTCTGAAACTGTGAGCCCTCAAATAAACTCTTCCTCCTCAATAATTGTGCTGGTTGGGCCCTCTAGTCACAGCAGTGGAAAAAAGCTAACTAAAACAACCTTTATTTTGTTTATTTAATAATTGTATTCCCTATGAGAATGTACACAATGCCTGGAGTTTTTGTGTGTTTTGTTCACTTTTGAAATCCAAACACCTAGAGTAGTGCCCACCACAGTAGAAACACAATTATTGAAATTATTGAGCAAATCAGTGTTATAAATAAGCTCTTGTGTGTGTGTATATGTGTGTGTGTGTATATATATATATATATATATATATATATATATAGTAAGAAATGCATAAAATGATTCCATTTTGTTGTAAAATAGTATCTTTAATTCCTTACTAAGAAGTGTTAACATGATTTCAATTTTTACTATTTTAATATTTGATAACCAATGCATACACAAATATATTTTTTACTTGCCCATTTGAAGGAAAATTGCCCTTGAGTTTTAAAATGACCCTATTAGCAAGGCACAGTGGCATGTGCCTGTAATTCTAGCAACTTGGGGGGCTGAGATAGGATGATCATAAGTTTGAGACCACTTTTGGCAACTGAGTGAGACCCTTTCTCAAAGTAAAAATTACAAATCTCTACCACTGAGTGCGTAGATCAGTGGTAGAGTGCCCCTGAGTTAAATCCCCAGTGCCACAAAAATAAATAAACATATATCAAGTTTGTATTATATCTATTTTAAGAGAATATATTGCATATTGATTTAAATAATATAATATAAAATAATATCATGGCAGTAGGAATGAGTAAACACCAGAACTGATACTATATGATTCTATATAATTACTTAAAATCCTTGCATTTTTTTCCCTACATATAGATTAACGTACACTTTATCTATTATCTATGTCATTTGTTTTAAAGAGTTATAATGAGTAACATAGAAGTGATCATGTTGAGAACAATAAACCTCTATTCATATGTAGTTTTACCCTATTAATATATTCTCTAACTCTTAAGAGTTGTAGTTACCATTCAGACACATTCATGTTGACATTTGTAGCAACTAAGAGTGGAGTAGAGATTATTTTTTTTCTTATTTCTAATCACCCTGCTGTAAATCAGCATAGAAAACTGAGGATATCTTGTTATGGATTAAACATGACTTGTGACCCTGAGACCCATATTGAAGTCTAATCCCCACTGTGAGGTGCAAAGGAGGTGGAAACTTGATTCAACCACAATACTTAGAAGTGGGATGTTTTGGGAGATGATTGCAAAGAAAATCACAGGGTGAATCCTCCTGACTGAGTCTTGATGGATTTAAAACTCATCAGCAGTTTTAAATTCATCAAGGAAACTGATCAGCAGAGAAACAGACACAAGTCACATTTCTGTCTCTTGCCAAATAGAGTATAAGAACAATGTCTTGTTATTCTGTGCATCCCTCATACTAAGAAGGGTGTAAGGTAGATGTATTACTCATGTTCTCCAGAAAGACAGAACCAATAAGATGTGTGTGTGTGTGTGTGTGTGTGTGTGTGTGTGTGTGTGAGAGAGAGAGAGAGAGAGAGAGAGAGAGAGAGAGAGAGAGAGCACAAAAGCAATAAAAAAAAAAGACTATGCATTCTAGCAAGTCCAAAATCTTCAGGGTAAGCTGGCAAACTGAAGATCTCTGGAAGAGTTGATTTTGCAACTCTCATTCAAAGTCATCTGCAAGCAGAATTTGTTTCAGGGAATATTAGCCTTTTTTTTTTCTTTCAAGGCCTTCAACTGATTAGATGAGGCCCACTTGCACCATGGAGTGTAATCTGCTTTATTTAAAATATGTTAATTTAAATATTAATCTCCTCTTTAAAACAGCTTTAGAAGAGTATTCAGACTAGTGTTTTGCCTAATACCTGTGCTCCATGGTCTAGCCAAGTTTGCACATAACATTAATCATTAAAGCAGGTGAATCAGAGTAAAAATGATAATCACCATCTATGATGAAAATGAAAGAACTAGAAAACCCAAAGAATCATTGTTTAATCTCTTTTTTAATTGATGCAATATATTTGATTACCATCACTTTTTTATATATCCTGCTTTCTTATGTCTCTAACTCAACTTGTTTCTCTGCATGCAAATTTCTCAGCTTTTGAATTTCTATCACTTCGGTAGCAAACACATACAGGCATGTGGTGCAATGTAAATATTGATATACTTTCCATTTTGATAGAGGGAATTTTTACTGCAGGGAAGTTTAACAGTTTATCTCAAATGTCCATCCTGTTACAATCAACTGTGGTATAGGTGGTGCAGTCTTAAGTATAGATATGATTTCCAGGGAACTGACCCTTCTGAGATTCCTCCTTGTTCATGAGATTGTTAGGATGGGTGATATATACCTTTCAAAAATAGTTGTTGGGATATATGTCAACAGGTGCCTTCTGAAGGCAATTAAAGCAATTTCTCTAAGAAGCATTTTATTAGGTTTTAACACTTTTAAATTTTAAAAACTTTGCAGGTAAAAATAGCTTTCTTATAATTCATAAATGATTATAAAGTACATATTTAAATTGCACTTACCTATAAAATTGTTAACTTTTGCCATATTTTGACTTTACTGACTTTATTAATGTTTTGATTTTCTATTTCAGAAACATCTTGGTAAAAAATGCTTAGGTAGAGCTAATGGATAAATATCTCTAATTCAAAAACTACCAAAGTTTTGTAGTCATTTTTTCCAGGAATCATGAAAATATACACACTACCCATAATCTCTTTTTAGAATTTTTTAAAAAAATTTCCCAGGTCTATGCTAGATCAAATCAGCAAGTTTGAAACAGTAAATAAGGGTTTATTGATTACAAGGATTGAAGAATGTTAAAAATAACAGTATTTTAAATATGTCTGCCACTCTTATAAGGCATATAACCTTGTTCTAAGAGAAAAGTTGGCCTCAAGAATTGATAATGAGGACTGTGTTTGATGAATGAGATCTCACAAGATAAGTTTCTTATATTTACAAGGTTCTTTGCATTATCACAGAATAATAATCAATTATTATATGTGAACATATATTCTCTTTTCCTCTAAAGCCTTTTCTTTTTATTTGTAATATATATGTTCATATATTATGAATCGTCTATGTAGAAAGTTTAATTTATACTGTTTTGAAGTATTCTCTTCTGAGAATTCATAAATTAACGAAGTGATACAATGTCACCACAAAACCCTCAAGTTGGAGCAAATGGAGAATCTCTGAAAGTATCAGCCTGCTCCATCCTGCTTGTTAACATTTCCTACCTTTGTGACAGAGGCAAAGCATCCTCTCTCAGACTGACATTATGAACCAGTATCATATGAGTTAGCCTCACCTTTTTAAAGATTCCTGCTTCCTATTTTCGGAGACAAGGCAAAAGTAGGATATTCTTCTTCTCTCTGTATAATTTTTCTTTTTCTTCTTTTCCTTCTTTCTTTTTAATTTTTTTTAAATGTTCATTTCAGTTGAGAATGAGCCCGGGGAGAATGTAGTAACCCTCTGTTCTTTTCAAGTCCTGGACACATGCCCAGAGATCGTGTATCGAGAAGAAACAAGAGAAATGAAATCTCTGCAGAGAAACTGAAAACTAGCTAAGTAATTAATCTCTACTTTGTCTCATAGCCCTTCTTTAGAGCCTAAATTTTTTTTTCAGAACAAAATCTTGAAATAATTTGAAAAGTATATTTCTACCAATGTCTGCAAATTTTATCTCATCATAGTTTCCCTATATCTGAACCTCACAATTAACCAGAAATACATTTTGAAAATTCTATCTCAAGTTTTTTCTTCCTTCATTATGTATTAAAAGTTATTATTGAGGAATTTCTAGTTATGATGATACATATGAAATACTGATAGGAATCAAATATAAAGAAAGTACAGTCAAGAACCATATAAAAGGCATGATATATGTTCAAATTAGTTTCTTAGAGTATATTTCCACCTCCTCCACCCTCACTTCTAACCTCTGAAAAAAGCAGCATGCAATATTATCCTGAATGTGGGTCTCTCTTCATCATTTTATATTTATTTTTAGGACCAAATCAACTTTATTTGCATTCATGGATATTTTTATTGTTTCCTCGGAGCCTACATTGATTAAAGCATTGTTTTAAGTCCTGAGATACATTATACAATTTATTTTCCTTCAGGAAGGAGATTAAAATTTAATTCAGAGGGAGGAAACAAATAAAAGGAAATCAATGATATGCCAGAGCTTTACAAGCCCAGTAGCCTGAGTGATTCTTCTCTATGAATGGACCTCATTTATTGTACAGTCCCTTCACTTTGGGATACATTTATCTGCATGGAACTCTATTCTACAGTAAGAACACTGTGTGACCAATGCAAAACAAAACTTTAAGAAATCAAATGTGTTAATGGGAAAACCATGAGGTGGAACATCTGTTGCTGTTATTTAGGGATAGGTTACCTTCATGTTGACATCATATGCTCTAATTTTTGTTGTTTTTAAGTGTTTTCTCCACAATTGTGAAGGTTGTTCATCATTACTTGTTATTTACAGCTGTGATCACAGAGCTTCCCTGAGGTCCCATAGCACCCATATCCTCCAGCAGTGCTTCTCAAACTTGCACAATTAGTATAATCATCAGGAGATACTTTCTAAAATGCATATTCCTGAGTCCAATCCAAACCCAGTTGCAGGGCCTACTTTTTCTCCATTAGATCCACACTTTCAGGAATCCAAGCTAAAGCCATAATCCAAAACCTTGGATTATGTTCTTTTTATATCAACAGCATTGTAAAATATAACGTTTAATATGTTTATAGAGAAACAAATCTAATAGAGACGAAAATGTAGAACCTATGAAAATGAGCTAGAACATCTGAGAAGCCTATAGACTCTGTATTTTAACCAACATTCACAATAAACTCTTTGAAACACTGTTGTTAAACACTATTTTAAAATTGTATCCTTTCAGCCAGGCAAGGTGGCACATGCCTGTAATCCCACTGGCTCTGGAGGCTGAGACAGGAGGATCAGGAGTTCAAAGTCAGCCTCAGCAAAAGAGACGTGCCAAGCAACTCACTGAGACTGTGTCTTTAAGTGAAATACAAAATAGGGTTGGGGATGTGGTTCAGCAGTTGAGTGCCCCTAAGTTGAATCCCTAGTTTAAAATATATATATCTCCTTTCTGATTTCAGTCAAAGTTCAATCTGGGAAACAGAATCATTGAGTAGTATGAAATAAGGAATTTATTACAGGAGTCAGACGTTCCACAATTATGGGGGGTGGGGGACAGAGAAATAATATCTATAAAAGATATTTAGAGGATCTGAGAAGTCACCAGCCTGTTCTTCTGATAGGTGACCACATGGAAGGCTCAGAGCCAGCAAGGGGATCTTGGAAGCAGGACAGTAAGGTGAAGACAAGTTGAGGAAGTTTGTAGCAGGCTGTTAGCTCTGCACCTACAAGGAGGGCTGGGGTGGGCATGGAATCACTACTTGTCACCAGGACCTTCAGCTTGACAGGTGGGGCATGGGATACTGAGAAGGAAACAGTAGGCAAGCTTAAATACACCTGCAGACACTGCCAAGAACCTCTGTATAGCTTCTTTACTTCTGCTTTCCAACTCTAAAAATTTCTCATGCAGTTAACCTGGAAGCATGTAGGAAAAGGATTCTGGGAAACATAGCTCCAGTGTAGCACCACTGGCAATACAAACCACCGGAGGATGATTTACACTCCAAGGATTTCACTAGGGTTGTGTAATTACCATGACTCTGTCTTTGCTCTCTATCCTCACACTTACTAGTTGAGGTATTTGGGAGAGATTTTCTAACCTTTCTGAACCTCATCTTCTTTCATCATATGACACTGGAGTAAGAATACTTACTTCAAAAGATGTCTGTGAGAACTGAATGAGATAAATAAAAGAGACGGTTGGTTTGTTTTATGTCAGACTGTCAGACACATGGTAAATATTAGTTATATGTTTGTTATTGATAAAGTAGATCAAAATTCAAGTGACTGAAATATAACTATAGAAATAATTACAAATTTGCATCAAATTACAGTTCTATTTGTCATTTGAGTACTTCAGCATATCCAGAGAGAAGAACCAGATTATCAAGAAAGAACAATAATTAGATAGCTTTGTAGTAGCAATATTAAAAGCTCCTAGAAAACAAGGGAATAATATCTTTGATGTGCTGAGAGAAAATAGCTGCCGGTCTAGAATTCTATATCCACAAAAATTATCTTTCAAGAAGAAAAGGTAACTTTGAAATGATCAGTCCACTTTTGTTATTTTGTCCATAAATCCAACCTCCTCGGCTCTGTCCGTTGGAACACTTACTCTATTTCATGTAATACAGTGTTGACTGATTCTAGAATCAAAAATAAATCATTTAAAAATAACAAGAGCAAAGTATACTTTATATGTAACAGATCTACCACTAAACAAACCTTCTCCTACAGAGATAAGTGTGTGTGTGTGTGTGTGTGTGTGTGTGTTTCAGGCAGAATGAGAATAATTGCATAAAAAAGAACTAAAACCTGAGAAAGAAGAGTAAAAATATATATATATATATATATATATATATATATATATATATATATATATATATATATAATGTAACTAAGGAGAAATAAATACTAATTGTATTACAAATAAATTAATACTACTAATAACTGATTCTTTCCTTAAGTTTTTTACCAGGTTACTAGGACTCCTTTCTGAGAGTACTTGCTACAGCAAACAAACAATATTGAGCTGTCTTACTTTAGTTGGTTACTCCTACTTTTACTTGATTGAAAAAACATTCTAAACTTGACATGTTGTACATTTGTTGCTATCATATGAATATTCTATAATGAATGAAAGCCCAAATAATAATACTCAAAAGTCTAGTCTCTAAACCAAGGAAAGACTATGTTCCAGTAATTCTTTCAACTGTTATAACTTTTCTGGACTTGATTTTGAGAATTTATGTAAATTTGACTATTAGCAGAGGCTACCAGGTTTCTTTTAGGATGTGTTTGATAGAGACAAAACTCCTTGTATTTAGCACATAGCAACTCAGAAGAGCTTACATTTTCCAGAATCCTTTGTAGGTAACTGTAGCTATGATATATGATAATCAGTTCTTGCAAAGGAGATACACTAAAACACAATGGGTGATATGCCCAGGAATACTCTGGGCTGTCAAATGCCCCAATCCACTTCTACAGGCTGGACATGCAGAATGTGGTAGTGAACAACCTCAGACCCTAAGGATGAAGAATTCATCCTGGGAATGATCTAGAAACAAGGAAGAGGAGCCTAGACCCCTGACACTGCAGACTGATTCATCACATGGATTTCAACTCTTTTAAGAGATAATTTCAATTGTTGCTGAATCTATGCTAAATAATGCACTATAAAATGCATATGCAATTTTATAGGTAGACAGATATGCTTTATTACAAAGATTGCTTTTTAGTCTTGACATTTCAGTGAAAATGCATTAATTATTTCTTATGTAGTTGATAGTTCAGCAAATTTCAAATGCTAGTTTATAGTTTAGAAGATAAAGATATGATCAGGAATGCATTAGAAAGGTCTGTAGGGAATGTTTTATGGTGATGCACTTAAGATAATTTTTTTGCATGCCTTGTCCAAATGTATAGGTAATTTTAAGCAATAATAATAATAATAATAAACAATGTGTTTTTGGTTCTTAGTGTTAATAAAACTAAAACTCAGACTCAGAACAAAGAAAACTAACATATATAATTATTTAATTTTAACACAGAGAAAGTTGGACAAAATATAGTTGATTGCTTCCTTTGCTGAGACAATGTATTTTTTGTAAACTGTATAGAGCTAAGCCTAGGAAATAATTCAATTATACAACAGTTAAACCTTGTTTCCCTGGAACACTAAAGAATTCTATAATATCTTTCTTTCAGTAATTCATTTGTTGTTGCAATATTTAAGCCACATGTTCAGCTTGTTGTTTAATGTATAAATGATTTACACCCCATTCTCTACCATTTCCAACCATGGCAAAGGCTTGATATATTTAATATATAATTTTTTTGAAAAATATATTTCAGTAAACTCCTGACTAATGACAAGAATGTGAATCAATGGCAATCCCTATACACTGTAGGAATATATTGGAAATTTGGCACAACTTCAAAAGATTAAGCATTTATCTATAAAATGACTCCAATAATTTCCTTCCTTCCTTCCTTCCTTCCTTCCTTCCTTCCTTCCTTCCTTCCTTCCTTTCTTCCTTCTTTCCTTCCTTCCTTCCCTTCCTTCCTTCCCTTCCTTCTTTTCCTTCCTCCCACCCTCCCTCCATTCCTGTCTTTCTTTCTCCCTTTTTCTCATTCTTTCTTTTTTTGTTTTGTTTGTTTCTTTGTTTGTGATGCTAGGGATTGAACCCAGGGCCACAGACATGCTATACCAGCAATGCTGTTTCTAATATACTACAACTTCTTGCCCCTCAAAGACTATAAAACATGACCATCAGAAAACAAGAATATTAATAACAACACTATCAAAAATAAAATATGGAAAGTTATTCCAAAGGCTTTTTTTCAGGAGAATGAATATTATCAGCAGTGAAAATGAATGAACAAGTTACACAGACTAATGTGGATGAAACATTGGAACAATTATGAGTTGACAAAGCAAGTCAAAGGTAACAACCAGCACTATAGTACCACTTTAGAGAACTCATAAACCCAGTATAGATGACCTAGAGTTACATATGATATGTGATTAAAAAAAAAACAAATAATACAAACATGGTAAGTGATAAATCTAAAATTCTGGAAAGTGGTCTCTTGTTTGAGATTAGGCAGAGGAGGAGCTAGGAAGACAAAGACTAAAACACAGATTTGAAATTCTCTAGATCTTAATTTGGGTGATTGGTTTGGAAGGGAAGAGGATGTTTATTTTGCTACTAAGCTTCTTAATTTGCATATGTGACACAGACATATTTGTAATGTGTAAATTAGTACCAGTAGCATTTTCAAGAACCAAATAAAAAAAGGCAATTTATAATTTTTAAGAATTTTATTTATAGAATCAGCCTTTGCACTATATTTCATTAATTATAGGTTTCATGGACATTTTGTATTCATCCAGCAAGATTAATATTCTGTTAATCAGCTTCATTAAAGTTAATTGATATGTTGTCATCTCAAACTGTGCATTATTTGTGAGAAGTAATGAAGCCTTTGTTGTTTAGGTAATAGGTTTTTCTGCTCTTTCACTTTTAATTGATTCCTGGTTGTATGTGTTGTAATGTATGGCCCAGACAACCAAATTATTTTAAATGCTTTTTGGTTAATTTATGACTTTGCATTTTTGTACAGGATATATTTCTCATGTAGATAATTGAAATTTTATTTTATATCACTAAGCTTGATAAATAATGATTCAGCAACTAATTTCCTCAGAATCTATAGAATTTAGAGGATGTCACGATTGTGATTTAGCTAGCCCAAGTTGTACAGTGAAATCTAATTACAGGCTGTGTCTTTTACTCTGTTTAAATCATCCAGGAGGAAATAAAGACATCAGACTTGTACAACACGTACCTTGTCATTATGGTCTAACTTTAATTTCACAAAAGAAAATGTTTGGACTTATGAGTGACTAAAACAGCATGCCCTCTCCAGGACTGTAGAGCAATGGGTTCAGAATAAATAAAAGTCATGAGATATAAAAACATCAAACATATGAATGATAAGTGTACTACAAAAGGGAAATATCATCCAAGGGGGAAAAGCAATCCTAATTTTGCTGGGTCTAGTGAGTTAAAGAATAGAGGAATTTGAGAGTTGAGATAGATTCAAAATGCGTGAACAATATAATTTGGAGGACAAGGAGAATAATGGCCTTAGAGTACCAAGCTACAATGTGAGCAAAAGAATAGGGTTATGTTGGGAACCCAGAAGTGATGAAGAGACTGTAGTTCTCTGAAAACTCTGATGCAAGGGGAGAAGTTTGTCTGGTTAAAGACTTTCGTATTGTTTTACTGCTTCCTGCCTCATCTTTCTACCCTCTCAACACTCTCAGATTGTTCTTTTAAGAACTCTTTTAATCACTGCATCTCTCCACCACTGCACCTCTCCACCTTCCCTTTATACGTGCTAATATTCATTCTGAGGCTTGAACTCAAAGAATTTTTTCCTAACTTTTTTATTTGTATGCTGGTCTGCAATTGATTTTTTTTTGTCTTTTCATTCATGTAGGTCTTTAATTTTTTTCAATGATATTTTTCAGCTTTCAAATATAAGTGTTGCATTTCTTTTTTTAAGCATTTTTAAATTTTTGATTTGTTATACATGACAACAGAATGCATTACAATTCATATTACATATATAGAGCACAATTTTTCATATCTCTTGGTGTACACAAAGTAGATTCACATCCTTTGTGTCTTCTTACATGTACTTAGGGTAATGATGACCATCGCATTTCACCATCTTTCCTACCCTTATGCCCCCTCCCTCCCTTTTCCCCTTTGCCCTGTCTAGGGCTCATTTAATCCTCCACACAGGCACACACACCAGCATATTATGGATCAGTATCCTTAAATCAGGTTCTTTAGAATTGGCTAACTTCACTTCTCCAGCTTCATCCATTTACCTGCAAATGCCATGATTTTGTTCTCTTTTAATGCTGAATAATATTCCATTGTGTATGTATACCACATTTTCTTTCTTCATTCATTTACTGAAGGGCATCTAGGTTGGTTCAACAGTTTAGCTATTGTGAATTGTGCTGCTATAAACATTGATTTTTCTGTGTCCCTGTAGTATGCAGTTTTTAAGTCCTTTGCGTACAAACCAAGGAGTAGGATAGCTGGGTCAAATGGAGGTACCATTCCCAGTGTTCCAAGGATTCTCCATACTGCTTTCCATATTGGCTGCACCAATTTGCAGTCCCACCAGCAATATATGAGTGTGCCTTTTCCCCCACATCCTTGCCAACACTTAACTGTTCTTTGTATTCTTTTTTTTTCTTTTAGCTACACATTACATTACAATGATCTTGGCAATTCATATATTTGAATCAATTGGTGTATAATTTCTCATTTTTCTGATTGTACAGATTGCAGAATCACACTGGTCATAGAGTCACCTATTAAGAGCTGCCATTCTGACTGGAGTGAGATGAAATCTTAGAGTAGTTTTGATTAACATTTCTCTAATTGCTAGAGATGTTGAACTTTTTTCATGTGTTTGTTGGTTGATTGTGAATCCTCTTCCCAAAAGTATCTGTTCAGTTCCTTGGCCCATTTATTAATTGGGTTATTGGTGTTAAGATTTTTGAGTTTTTTATATATTCTAGATATTAGTACTCTATCTGATGTGCCTCTGATAAGACTTTGTTCCCAATTAGTAGGCTCTCTATTTATCTCATTGATGGTTTCTTTTGCCAAGAAGAAGCTTTTTAGTTTGAATTCATTTCATTTATTGACTCTTGATATTAATTCTTGTGCTATAGGAGTCTTATTGAGGAAGTTGGGTCCTAATCCCACATGATGGAGATTTGGTCCTACTTTATCTTCTAAAACATGCAGTGTCTCTGTGCACCTCAACAACCACTGCATCCCCCTTTGCCACCTATTTTGAGAGAGGTGTCAAGTCTGACTTTCTCCAAAGCATTCCCAAGTCCCTAAGAAATGATTTAGTTCAAAATTCTGTATAGTACAGAGACTAAAACAATAAACTATTAATACTATTAATATAGTGAATAAAAAGTAGAGAATTAAAAGGGAAAAATACAAATAAATAAAAAGAAAAATCTAGGGCAGAAGAACTTAAGTGTCAAGTCAAAAATATCCATGGGTTTTCCCCATGGGAAAGTAAAATATTTAAGAATATATAAAAATAATTTCTCCAGTATACATAATTTCAAAATTTCTGAATAGCATGAATACAAAGAGTATGAATTTTCTAAAGATGCAAGTCTCTGAAAAGTGGGCAAGAAATATCAGAAATTCTGCCTACCCAAAAGCTATAGAATTCTTTCAATTCCTCAGAATAGTTTTCAACTGAATACTCTATATCCAGAAAATTAACAACCAAGTGAGGAATGTAAATAAATAAGTCATTCTTGGAGAAGCAAGGCCAAAGAAAGCTTACTTTCTTTGTTGACATTTTATGAGAACATAATTTGGCAAACCAAGAAATTGAACTAAGGAAGAGGAAATCATGGCACACAGAAAACAGAGACTCTAATCAGAAATTTAGGGCAAAGAAACTACTGTGTGACATCTGTTTGGCAGGTCTAGAAAGTATCCCAGTGGGAAGATTCTGGGGGGGGAAAGCTTAACAAAAGATAAATAGTGGAAGAAAACAATACAATTTGAGAATTCCATACAATGAGGACAACAGCAACTCAAAATTCATTGCTTTTGTATGAAGCAAAATAAAATATGGCATAATGTTAAGCAATTTATGAATTTTAAAACACACACACAGAGATACACAAACATACTGTTTGCTATTCTTGCAGAGAACTTTCATTATTAAGTGGTCCAGGGATGGGTTTTGGACCCAAAGAAAAGGAATGTATTTACAAAACACTGAATCTTACAAAACACTTGAATCTTAGGTATAGTATATATGGTACTATTTTGTTACCAATTCTATAATCAAGCAATGCTAAATAATGATGAATTTGGCATCAACTTCCTAGCAGAATGTGAGTGGAGAGAAATACTTTGATTTGATTGTGTAAATAAAATGTTGTAACTGAAAATTTGGGGGTTAAAGGGGAAAATGGTGGAAGAAAGAGTAGGGGAGCTTGCTCCCTTATTTTACAATGTGAGACATCAAGACATGCTATCAAATCCACAGGCAAAAAAAGATATAGTTGTTTACAACATGAATTAAGGATACAAAGGAAAGAAATTGAAATTTGAAATAATAATATAACTAATAACTCTTTGAAGGAAATTAGCAAAAAATAACAAAAAAGCCAGGAAAGTCCTCATCATTCATATGGAAAACAAATATATATTGTCTAAATATATTAAGGAGTAGAGGGAAAATAGCATATTATATACAAAATTATAGAAGTAAACACAGAAGAAATGAAGATAAAAACATCTAAAAGAGGGTCCTCTGAGGAACAGAACTTTGATACAAGAATTAATTGCTTTTTATCCAGAGGTTTTCATTATTTGATTTGCACATTGATAAAAAAATATAGAATTTTTAAAAGACAATAGTACATACTATTTACATATGCCAATTTGGTTTTTAAAGGCACTTAAATCCATTGCGTAAACTGGTGTGCTTTCAAACATTCAAGACAAATTCATAAAACCAAAAAAAAAAATGTGGTTATTTTATTTACTACAGCAATTGTTCACTTGAGAAGAAAAGCCTCTGGCTGCTGATTTAAGGGAATATTCTACCAACTTGGAAAGAAGAGAAGTCAAAGATTCTGTTCAGCTTTGATCACTTTTGGGGTTCTATTTTCATACTGTGATCTATTTTCATAATCACATTAAAAATTCTCTTAACCACCAGATTGGTAGAAAATATGTATAAACAAATACACACACATACACACACACACAGACAAACTAACATGAACAGGTTTTGACTATGTCTGTTCAAAACTTTTTGTTACTAAAACGAATACAGAGATAAGACAGTTTACATTTATTTATCTATATCTATATTTATGTATATCTGCCAAATTATTGAGTATTTTTGTAGATGGTAAATGCATAGTAAAGAAATGGAAATTTAAAATAGTAATAAAATAATAAGAATTTAAAGAAAGAGAGCAGAAAAAGGAGTAATAGAGGCAGGAAAAAAACAGAAAATTTCTAATTTTTTTCATATGGAAAATTAATAAATGCATATTAAATACATTTACTACTTAAAGATATATATATATATATATATATATATATATAAATACACACACATATATATATAAGCTTATTCCCCTTCTGTGTGTATATATAAATAAATAAATATTATATATATATATATATATATATATATATATATATATATATCCATCCCCAGAAATTTACAACAATGCATATACATGTACACAAAGCAACTTGATTTATTCCTTGACCTTCTCCAATCTAATAAGATTTTGCATCATCTTATCACAAATAACCACTCCTGTGCTCAGATTCTTGATTGGAATACAATGTTAGTAATTATACCACCAACAAAATCTGCACTGAAAGTATTCCACTTTGAGATCACCACCATCATTTCACAGTTCACTTGTTCTGTAGTCCTCCCTCTTCAACCACAAAAACTCCAGCTGCTATGACGATTCTCTTCCTGTTCTCTAGATTCCATGGTTTTTAAGATAAGCATACCACTAAAGCCAACTTCAGCACCATGACCCTGTTTTCCTCTATTGTGTTGCCAATACCATTTTGAAGCCAATTATCTACTCTTACTTTGCTTTTACCTGAGTTGCTGACTATTGCTGAAGAAGCTCACACAACAGGGATAGCTACTGAGATTCTAAAATAATGGCTGCACTTCCTAAATGGGCCTTTGGCTCTGTCAGCCATTTCCTAGCACATTCTCTTTCCCCCTGTCCTAAAGGGTTATTTCACTTTTACTGTTTCCTTCTCAAATGTATTGAACTTGCTAAATGCTAATTTGTCACAAACTCAAGAGATAAAAAAGGATTAGCTGTACTCAACTTCCCGCTAAATAACATCACTTTCCTATCTGTTGTTTTAATGGTATGATGGTTCTGTCAGAGTTTAGCCATCATCCCAGGGCTCTTCTCTTGAATCCCCTTTTGCCTTCCCACTCTGTGCCTGCAATTGTTTTTCTTGTTAATGTCTTTGAATAAGATCATTCTTATTAGTAGACAAATAAGCTCTAACAACCTTCTGTTGTAAAACACAGACAAGCGACAGAAAACCTTCCTTGACCTCATATTTGTGTTATTTCTCTATTTCATTTCTTTCCCTTTTTAAAAGATAAGTACAGTCACTATCTCCTCTGTATTTTTCCACATTCTATTTTTAAGCTAACCCAGTTGATCTCTGGTCACAATCACTTTCCTGAGATCACTTTTATTAATGTTGCCTGCTAACTTCATGTTGTCAAATCCACTTTCCAGGTCTTGACTGGCACGACCTAGTAGCAATTTCTTGTGATAAATAACAACTGCCCTTTTGAAACTTTCTTCTTTTAGCTCTATTACATCACACTCTTCAGTTTGTTCTCTTGTCTCCCAGAATGCCCCTTTTAAGCCTCATTTACTGGCTGTTCCTTCCTTAGTCAGCCTATAAATAAAGTATTTATTCTGTCTCATCACTAGAATTAGGGTTGTTTGGAAAAGAAGCACACTGGGTATTTTATTTCGTACTCTGTGCCTCAAACCTAAAACATTGTGTCATATTTATTCATTAAGTGAATAAAAAATATGAGTTTGTCTGGCTCTGAGGAGGTAGCACAGGCTGCAGTTCCAATGCTACTTGCTTATGAGCTCCATGAGCCTAATAAAGGCCATGTAAGGGCTTTGAGAAGAGAACTGAAATCTTACTTCAGGAGCCTAAAATAATTCTGAAGTTGGTGCTAGAATAATTTTAATTGCCTCATCTTTTAGGACTAAACTTAGTGGTATCTCTTCAAGAAAATCTTCATTGATAATACTATTTAAAGACCAGCAACCCCAAGTCACATCAGATGACTCTTGTTCTAATGTATTTATAGCACTTACCCTTAATAAATATTATTTGATTGGTATTTGTGTTCTCACTCTATTCTTCTATAAAAACTGAATTCCAATGTTGAGTCCAAAATATGAAAGTATTACATTTCAATATTGATAAACAATTGTTGAATGAATTCATGAATGCCTATTTGTAATTTTTATTTGATGTCTTATGGCTTAAAGATCCAGTGCTGTGTGGTGTCCTCATGCTCTTGAGAATCATTCTCTACCCATCTCGACTCCCTTCTGTCTCAAAAGGCTGACCTGATAGGAAGCATTCACACGTATCCTCAAGTTTTGGTTTCAGATACGATTTGGCTAATTGGCCGCCCTGTATAAGATTGGAGAGAGAAAAGGAGAGAGAGTTGGGTTCAGAATGTTTATTTCTATAAATTTTTCCCTATGGGGTTGCTTTGTGCTGGCTGCATTCCCTTAACTCCAGGCTGCAGTGACTCTAAAGGCAACTTTCTCACTCCAACTGTCTCTTTGGGTTTTGGGAATCACTCAGACCTTTTTTTTTATTTTTAAATTGAGAATATGATAATAGTTTTGCTATGGGTAGATCCACATTACTGCCTTATTCACTGTTTTCTCCGTATCTTTCCCCTGCATTTGGAAATTACTTCTGTATTAGGTCATTATCCTATTTTGAGTATACCATCTGCTTTTTGCTGAAACACTGACTGATAAAAATGCAGGGTGATTGCAGAATTTCTGTGAACCAACCACTTTCTGTAATCTTCATTCACTCTTTGTATAGTCTAGCTGGAAATGATTTCAGCTCCTGCTTAGGTGACTATGGCACTATTTTATTATCATTAACAAGAGCCAACTCGTTTTTATGCCTTGTTACAATGAGTCAGTAAAGCTTAACCCAGTTCTAGAATCCAAGGGATGAGGAACTTTGAATCTTGTTAATCTTTGAGTTGCATGGCTCAAACTCCACTTTGAAAAAAAAAAAATCATTCGGGTTCTGTCCTTATTAAAACATTGTTTTATTTACCAATAATAAAAACAAGTCCACAGATTAAAAAAAAAAACTCCATATTTTTGTATGAAGCCATTGTCTGAATTAAGACTCTCAGGGCGCTATAGAAAAAAATTTCCTATTTTTCATATGTATTTCTAAAGTTGCTTCTTCTTTAAAATAGGGATTTTTCATCTATCCAGAAAAATATTCCAAGCAAAGATATTTGAAACAGAATGATATAACTATTGGCACTGAAAAATTAAAAGTGTTTGAAGCTTAATGAATCATTTAAATTTTTTAAAAATTGTTTTGCATAAGCCAAGGCTCTTTGTTCAAGGAAGTTAGTTACTTTGAACAATATAACAAATGTAATACTCATGATAATGAAACATATTGCTCACTTCTGAGAAATATATATGTATATATATGTATGTATATATATGTATATATAATATATACACACATACATATATAATTTATTTATATCACACACACACACACACACACACACACACCAGATGCATTGCATTCAGATTAAAGTGATGTCATAATTTCAATACTTTTCTATCACTTTTCTACTCCTTTAAGCAGTATTTCAAATAAACAAAAATTTTTCTTCACTGTTAAACCAATAGCCAAGTGTATATATAACAGGATATTACTATATAACAGAATTACCAATATCTTAGTCTATTTTCTTATTTTCACTTATTCTTGAGCATGGTTAATGCTGTAGTTTTCTTGGCCATACCTTATATAAATTATAGACTTTTTTCATATTAGAACATTTTTTTTCAAATTATTTTCAGTGTTATTTATTTGGGTCAGGGTATTGTATGGAAAGAGGAGAGTAGAGAAAAATGTCAGAAATATTATGCCAACATTCATGAAAATGTTCCATTGCTCTATAAATTTTTTAGCTCTAGAAAAAAAAGAGTGACAATGACAATAATAATAGTATTTGATTTTAATTTGGGAAAAATGTAGGATATATGTAGGCAACAGTCTTATTTTTAAACATGAGAGCAGAGGTCAAAAATAAATATTGAGTTTCTAAATGTAATTATCAAATAAATTTGGAAATCATTGCCCTAAACAAACCTAAGTGGTCAGAGACTAAATTTAAATATATCTTAGATTATTAAACTATATTTTAGTTTGATTCATGCTCTCAATAAATAACATATTGAAATTACAAATAGGAGAAAAATTATATGCAGCATTTTACAACTTCCTATTTATAAAACACAGGTCCTAGACCCCCCAATTCTTATACAATGCAGGTTTTCCAATTCTTTCTTTAAATTAAGCCTTTGGGATTACTCAAGCATGACTGATACACTTAGATAATATCAGGCATTCAATACACAGTATGTGCCTTTGATTTACCTGACAAGTGACAACAAGGCTGTATTGAGTTAAGCACAGACACTATCATTAAATGACTATTTGCAGGACCTGTGTGTGGTTATTGTCACTCCAGAACAGAACTCTTGTTCAATATCCTGTCTGAGAAGCAGCCATTGCCAGATGCTTCCTAAAAAGGGCAAAACCACCCATAATGCAATTGGATGGACGTGCAGTTCTCCACCCCTGAGGGAAAACACTTCATCCTGGCTCTGAGGTGGGGACACATGCTCTGTTTATATTCTGTGAGCACTGATGATATCTTCAAAGAATATATTTTAGGGGAGATTTTAGTAATATAGCTTTAATTTTCTAACAGTAACAATTTTTCTGATTATAAGTCACCATAGAAGAAATATTAAATTGGTCAGAATGAGTTGCTTTTCTCCATTTTTCACACAAGATTCTTTTATTTAAATGTGTATTAAACACATAGCACCATCTTCCTAAATTTATTCACTTCTTCATATCATATCATATCATACTCTATATTTACAGAGTTTAATTTAATAAACTATAGTAGAAGTAAAGTAAATCTATGCATAAATTAAGAGGTTGTCTGTACAATTGAACAATGTCCAGATAATATATAAGTCTCCAAAATAAAACTCTTGACCCACACTTTTGTTGCACTCAGCTTGGGAAGCCAACCATCAACCTCTACAGTGATCAGTCCAGGAAGTCAAACAATACTCATATGGCAAACACCCTAGGATGACTGACTTGGTCTAACACTTCCAGTTTCCCTATTTTGTCCCCTCCCTTGACTGCTTCAAACTGAGGATCAACAAAAGAAAGAAAAATATACTCCCCAAACTAATCACATGAGAGAGCCCATTTCTTGTGCTCCTGCCTCCAGCATCTCCATTCCAACAACTTTCAATTAGAGCATATCTGAAGAATTTCTTAATTCACTGTAGGGCTTCAGACGCCTCTGTCTTGGAGTGTCTCCAAACATAAGTGAGAGTGGCTGACTCCTAGCTACAGCAAGTTCTAAATAAACTGCCTTGGTTTGCAAACATCTTTATTAAAGTTGCAATGTTAATAAAGTATATTAGAATAAAGCATATTCATCATTGCCTTTTTATGGAAAACAGGTGTAAAGAGTTTAACTATTTTATGGAAATGCACAGTGAGTTATTAATAATGTCTAAATAAGAAACCAAATGGAGAGTAACTTCTATTGTGCTCTTTGTGCCTCGTAAAATGGGGTTTTTTGTGTGCCTGATTTCCAGTTCTTCCTTGGTATAGAATATTCAACTTCAGTGAATACCTGTGCCTAGTGACAAGAAATTCTAACATTTGAATAATATTCATTATTAACTAATATACTCTGAAATACCTTACAAATATCAGTTACTATATTCAGTGACTTACAAATATTTTCTTTAATGCTTATAGAAATGTTTAAAGGGAAGTGACATTATCTTCATATTTAGGTAAGAAAATTGAAATTCAGACCGATTAAATAATTTGAGGTCACACAATTAGGATTCATACCACTATCTATTTAATTTTATGTTTCTTTCAGGATCTCCAGCTTCTTCAGGTATAAAACACCTCCTATTTTCATGTGAATCTATTTTTAAGTCTCCTGAGTGGGCCCTTCAAGGACCCACTGGTTGGGAACTTTGTTTATCCTGTCACTTTCTTTAAGCTGATGGTTGTCATTGCCTATTGTCTGGAAGAGAAACATAAGACAATTGATAAACATAAACGCCATTACAAGAATGTTTTCTAAATATGAAAAAAAGTAAGAGATTCATAATAACTAAGCATCTAGAGGTAAGTCTGAGGCAAAAGGTGAAAAGTTGGGAGAGATCTAGAACAGGCTGTCTATAGCTTACCTGTATTATTATATGGTTCTTTACATTAAATTAATCACTTCTTAGCAATAAGTTATGGGGTGCTTGGTAGTAGTCTAAACAGAAATATACTTTGAACCTTTCAACTTTTATATTTCCATAGTATTGCATACTTCATTGTAAAATTTATCCAACACTTTTATCATAACTAATTTCTGTCATGTTTCCTCTCTATTCATCTCCAGTCTTCAAAGTTCTCTTTGGTAGAGGCTCCACTGCATCTTGTTCACTTTCAGGATTTACGTGCTACCATGACTTCAGGCTTTGTGGTAGGCACTATAGTCAGGCACACTCACTGAATATTTGAATCTAGATATAAGTGATCGTAATATTTGCATAACAGTCTGACTCCAATGTTGTTGAAAATATTTATATCTAGTTATATTAAAATCATCAATGGAATACTAAAGAGATGAAGAAGGTAACACCATGTCTAATTTCTTTCCAAACATAAGGGGAACATGTCAGTGAATGAACCATTTTGTAAGTAGGAGGAGGCTTCATCTGATTCAACTTAAGCAACTCTGGACATAAATCTCCGCATATTGCTCTAGTTTCTGCTGAGGACTTTCCCATATCCTGAATCATGTTAGGCCCACAATGGCACAATATGTACTGCTGGAAAAAATTACATAATCATCATAATTGACAATCTAAACTGACTAGGAAAAAAGGCCCAGCTGTGCGTATTTTGTCACACAAAAAGAGTGTAACCAAGGAGACACTATCGCTACCACAGAGATAAGTGGCTCAGGTAAAAGACCTACTATGGAAAACCTGGCCAGCTACCAACAGGCTAGAATAATGCTGTGGGCTGTTTTGTTGTTGATTGTTTTGTTTGTACTTTCACTTTGTTCTGCCTGTCTTTTAATGCCCTTAAGCAATGAGTATGCTGTCAGTCACTACCTCTCAATGCTATCCCTACTAGAGGTATTCAAGGAAAAATATAGTCAAAACCATGAGCTTTATAAAACATTCTGATATGCTAAAACTTACTTATATTCAATATTTATAGGGATATTTGAGATTGGCATTGATGCAGATTTAATAGAAAAGCTACCATAAGCTATCTGAGTAGGAAAACTGTCCTAACTATAGGTGCATCCATTTCACTATGATAAATGACTTGGTTATATTGTTGCCCATATTTTTATGTGATTTAAATGAACTCTTCAATGCTTTATGAAAAAACTTAAATTAGTTATTTCTCTAGTTCAATAATAACTGATCATTATCTAAGTTTTTTAAATGTATAATGACCAAACTCAACCTTACCCCATTACTGCTAAGTTATTTTTTAGGTTCATGTTTACAACCAAGAATCAAATTTTAGGCAGGTCACTTCTTGATGACTCATTTAAGGAGGAGAGTAGTAATACGTGCATCATTTTCCTCATAAGTCTGTTAGAAAGTCAAGTCCTGAAATATGTTATAGAACATTGTAAATTTTGAAGTTCTATGTGAATATAAACATTCCTGTATTCATTTATACACAAATATTATTGAGAACCTTCTTTATGCCAAATACACTTCTAGGTATATGGCATATATAAAAATAAGTAAAATAAATAAGTATTTTCCCAAAACTCATGTGGCTTCTACTCTAGCTTAGAAAACAAAAGTTAAATACAATTTGAATTATATACTGCATTAGAATATCAAAGGCTTATAAGAAAAATTGAGCCCAGCAGGTGAGATTAAAGGACCTGCTTAACTTTTTAATCAAGATGATAGATGAACATTCACAATTAGACAAGTTTTCAGTATCTAATCAACTAGATCTTTATAAAACTTCAGAATAATTATCCTTTGGGGGGACAAAAGAACAGCTTCTGTCTTTCTCAGTTTAGCTACAAAGATTGAGAAAAGCATGCCATTTCATATTTTTGATCAATGCCATTTTTTAATTGAAATATTATTACATCAAACATGGCAATTTTGAAACCCTCATCTAACACAAGAGGGTTGAGCACTGAGAGCAGGAGAGAAAAGGATGATAAATAAATCTGTCAACTGAGCCTCACCATATTCTCCTAACCTGTATACCTTAAACATGACTCAGCACTACATGTCTTGGGTGGTATAAGAGTAAACAAGGAAACATGGCTATTTAAAAATTTGTATCTAGAATTTTCTTCAGTTTTTTTTTAATAAATTCAGGTTGCTGAGGTACTAAACTACAAATAATAAAATTCATTCTTTTTAGGATCACAATGAAAGAAGTGAGTTTTGACAAATATACAAAAAATCATATAACCCACACTAAAATTGAGATACAGAATATCACCCTGAAAAAGTTAGAAATGTCTACGTGTATCACAGTTCTATTACCCATAATAAAGTTCCCTTTTGTCTCTCTATAGGTATTCCCCTCCTACCACCCCAAGCCCTAGAAACCATTAACATGTTAAATGTGGCTCTATTTTTGCTTTTTACAGACTATTACATAAATGTGTTTATTTTAGATGCAAAAAAAAATATTTTGCATCTAAGATCTTTAATTTAGTTCCATGCCTTTTAGGGTCATCTAAGTCTTTCCACATATCAGTATTTTGTTTCTTTTTAATTCTGAGTCATCTATCACTGTCACCATCTGCTTGTCTACTCACTAGATGACGGTTATAGGGATTGCTTCTAATTTTTGGTGTAATAAATAAAGCTACTATGTTTTGGGCTTTGAGTGAATAACCATTTTCATTTATCTTAGAAAAATACATAGAAATATTGGCTTATGAGTGAGTGTATGTTTTAATGCAAAGGAACAGCCAAATGTTTTCAAAAGTGTTTATGCTATGTTACTCTTCCAGGAAAATGTATGAGAGTTGAAATTGCTGCACATTCTTCACAGTGTCATCATTTGTATGTTTGACTTTTACTTTCTTATAGACATTTAGTGATATCTCTGTGGGGTATATTTACACTTCTCTAGTGACTAATGATGTGCTAATTTGCCATTTGATATCTCTTCTTTGATGAATTGTCAGCTCAAATTTTTTCCAGATTTTTTAAAAGTATTCATTGATTTCTTTAATTGCTCTGCAAGAATTATTTTAATATTCTAAACAAATAATTTATATAGGCATGTCATTTGCATCAGATATATTATTTTCTCCTAGTCTTTGCCTTGTTTGGATTTTTTATTTCTTTTTATTTGATTTTTTATTTATTTTAAGAATATTGTTCTTAGTGTATAATTCAAAGTCACAAAAAGATTTTCTCCTATAGTTTCTTATAGAAGTTTACAGTTTTATATTTTATATTAAGGTCTATGATACAGTGTTTAGTTAGCCTTTGTATGTAATGGAAGTATGGATTAAGGATTCTGTTTTATTGCATATGGACATCCAGTATTTCCAGCACCATTTATTGAAAAGATGATTTTTTCTCTTTTGAATTTCTTAGACACCTTTACCAAAAATCAATTATCTATATTTGTACAGGTCTAGTTCTATAATCTTGTTATGTTCTGCATTTGTATGTCTGTTATTTAGTAAAGGATAGAATGCTTTCATTATTATGAACTTGTAGGTTTTAAAATCAGGTAGATTGAGTTTTCTTTCTTTTACAAAATTGGCTTTAGCTATTTTTGCTTCTCTATTTAAATTTTGAAATCAACTTGTTGATTTCTACAAAAAAGGGAGTGTTTCTGAGGTTTGGTATAGCTTTTATTGAATCTATTGTTTAATTTGAGGAAAGTAAATATCTAAACAATGTTGTCTTCCAATCCATTATTATTGTATATCTTCTTATTCAAAGTTTCTCTGATTTCTCCCATCAGTTTCAGAGTGTTTTATATATGCAACACATGAATTTTCCATGTATTTTTCTAAATTTATCTATCTATCTACATAAATATATATATGATTTTTGCTAATATTGCAAATGATGACATTTGTATTTTAATTTCCAAACTTTTCATTTCTAGTATGAAGCAATGTCGCGACCCCTTGCCCGCAAGGAAGACGCAACTCAGGAATCTTCTTTCAGCAGTTTATTCAGGCCCTTGATATTTCTTCTTCTAATGAATCCCGGATGCCCCTCCCAGCCTTAATAAAGCATCTCAAGCCCCAATGCGAAGCTGCCACGTGGCACTTTCTCATAGGGTGTTGAAAAACCATGCGCCAACTCTCCCAAATAAGGAGTTGTTTGTCACAAACCACAGCGGAGCCAGCGCCATCTTGTAATGGCGACCATAGTCTGCAAAAGCGGCAGAAGCGGCTCACCACAAAGCAACAAAATTGATTATTTATATTTACTTTCCTTGTAATTTCCTTCATTGACTATCATGTCATATGTGAACAAAGACATTTTTATTTCTTATGTTGCAAATTATATGGGTTTGTTTTCTTGTTGTACTTATGATGTTCAATGTAGTATTTAATTGGAGTGAGAGGATAAGAAATATGCCTTTAAGGGCTTGGGTAGAATTTGATATTACTTCTTTATTAAAATTTTTATAGAATTTGCCAGTTAAGCTTTCTGGACTGGGATATTTCATTCTGGAGAGTTTTAAATCACAAATTAAGATTTCGAACTGCAAAAATTATCTCTTTCTCTTTGAGTGAGCTTTGGTGGTTTATGAGTTTCAAAGACTTTTCCATTTAATCTGCAAATTATTGTAATAAAATTATTTTTAATATTCTTTTTACATTTAATGTCTAATCTAGAATGACATCTCCCCTTTTATTCCTATCACTTGCAGTTTATCTTTTTTCTTCTCTGTTCAATGTTTCAATTTTATTCATCTTTTCAATAACTCATTTTTAATTTATTTTTAAAAATGTGTTCTAATTATTTATACTTGACAGTATAATGCATTTTAACACATTGTACACAAATGGAGCATAACTTCTCAAACCTCTGACTGTACGTGGTACAGAATCACACTAGTCACGTAATCATACATATATATAGGATAATAATGTCCAGTTCATTCCACCATCCTTTTCACCTTCACATCCCTCCTCTCCCCTCACTCCCCACTGCACAATACAAAGTTCTTCTATTCTTCCCTACCCCCACCCCATTATGGATCACCATTGCTTAGCAGAGAAAACATTTGGCCTTTGGTTTTTTGGGTTTGACTTATTTTGCTTAGCATGATTATCTCCAGCTCCATCCATTTACCTCCAAATGTCATAACTTAATTATTCTTTAAGGCTGAGTAATATTCCATTGTGTATATACCACATTTTATTTATCCATTCATCTGTTGAAGGGCATCTAGGTTGGTTCCATCATTTAGCTATTGTGAATTGAGCTGCATCATTATAGTATGCTGATTTTAATTCCTTTGGAGTGGATACAAGAAGTGAGATAGCTGGATCAAATGGGAGTTTCATTCCAAGTGTTCTGAGGAATCTCCACACTGCTTTCCAGAGTGGTTGCACCAACTTGCAGTGCCACCAGCAATGTATGAGGGTATCTTTTTCTCCACATCCTTGCCAACACTTATTATTACTTGTATTCTTGAAAATTGCCATTCTAACTGAAGTTAGATGAAATCTTAGAGTAGTTGTGACTTACAATTATCTAAATGCTAGAGATGTTGAACATTATTTCATACACTTGTTGATCAATTGCATTTCTTCTTCTGAGAAGTGTCCTTTTAGTTCCTTAGCACATTTATTGATTGGGTTATTTGTTTTTTTAGTGTTCAGTTTTTTGAGTTCTTCATATATCCTGTAGATTAGTGTCCTATCTGAGATGCATATGGCAAAGATTTTCTCCCATTCTGTAGGCTTTCTCTTCACATTATTGTTTCCTTTGCTGAGAAGAAGCTTTTTATTTTAATCCATCCCATTTATTAATTCTTGATTTTACTTCTCATGCTTTAGGAGTTTACTTTCTAAGAATCCATTTTTCTTTCATTAATTTTATTTTTTATCTTTTAATTTAATGGATTTTGCTCATTAAGTATTTCCTTACTTCTGTTGGTTTTGCATTTAATTTCTCTTCTTTGAACAAAGATATAGACCAAAGGTCCATAAATTTGCAAAGTAGAAAACAAAACTTTTACAAATGAAGGACTAGGGATCACTCACATTTCTACTGCTTGATTCCCAGACTATTGAATACTGGCAATAGGAGAGAAGGACCATGTATTGGATACTGATATAGAGTATATACAACAACCTGGAGGACATTTCTCCAGTATGCTAGGTTTTGCCATCTCATATTGTAACTGACTCTCCTAATGACCATTCCACCATTTTAATGAACAAGATACTTCAAGTTTATGATAAGACCAGTCATGATATTTCCATAAATGTGGGTGTATTGTTGAACTTCATCTTCTGTGAAATATGTTTCTTACTAGAGATGAAGTTATGTGGACTCCCTGCAAGGACCCATCATGATTGTGGATAAACCTTTTTATAAGTCCCAGGATGGTGGTTTCAGAAGAAGCATTTGGGATAGGAAAAAAAAAAAAAAAAAAATATATATATATATATATATATATATATATATATATAATCTATATCCAGAGCAAGTGCCTATTCCTGTGAGAATGAAGACCCTTTTTATGATTAACATAATCTAACACAATCAACCTGCCACTAGGTATTTGGCTTTTTCTCCACACTGGTTGTTTCTGTCATATTGGACACTGAGTGTTCATCTCTGGTGTTAATAAGTTGGGAAGTCAGCAGTGGCTCAACATTGGTAAGTGGAAATACATATTTTAGGGCACAGGCATCACTTTAATTCCTCCTACCATGGCCACATTTTATTTTCATGAGTCTCTTGAATAATGACAAGAATTATAGAATGAGCCATTTTATCTACCTTAGAATTAAAATCATCCCCTATTGAGGTCATACTTCAGTGAAATTCTCATTGACATAAATAATTTGCTGTCATTTTATAAATGTTTGCCCAAACATCTCCCACAGGCCTACTGGTCAATGTAGGGGAGAAGAAGTTTATTTTGGCTTACAGTTTCAGGAGTTTAGTCAATCCTGGGCCAACTTTATTGTTCTGGGCCCAAGATGAGTCTTCAGAACATTGTGAAAGAAAGGCATGATGGAAGAGTGCCGCTACATTTATGGCAGAGAGGGAGTAGAGTGGGGGCGGGAACAGAAAGAGAATAGCACAAGCAGAACGAAGTTGGAAGTGGTGACAGGGAAAATGAACCCTTTCAGGGCATGCCACCATAACCCACATCCTCCAGCCACGCCCCACCCCCTATAGTAACCATTCAGTACATTCAAACTAGGATAGACTGATTAGATCACAGTTTTCACAATCCATTTCCCCTCCAAACTTTCATGCATTTAACATAGGAGTTTTTTTAGGGGACACCTCATATCCAAATCATAATAATCACCAACTTTCCAGTTGTGTATTTCCAAGACCCTAAGCATTGAGTCAAAAACCATTAGTCACATTTATAAGTTTATGTAGACAACATCTCTGTCCAACAGAAAGAACAACCAGGTACATGGTTTAAAAGTTCTATTGACTGCTTTTGTCTTCATTGCTGTTCATTAGGTCCACCTCAGAGTAGGACTATAGTGTTAAAACTGTTCATATTTGAATAATACCTGCTTAAATAGAACCTAAGCACTTCAAAGCTCAGTTAATTCTTTTCAGTCAACTAGTCATAGAAACTTCTAGCAAAGTAATAGTGTGAGTTGAGCAAGAGTATGTATATTAATAGGAGTAAGAACAATGGGTATTCAGACCACTTTCTCATCTGAATTATTTGTGCCTTCAGCACCTGCTGAAGCCCAACTCATACTTGTATTTGTTGATAGCATGTTGCTTTCCACACACAGATTCATGATTTACCAGTTCAAAATATGCCCAGTATAAGATAGGTCCTTTTGGATATTGGAGACAGCACATCCTTCATTTGAGTGTATTACTTCAGTCCATGTACTGAGTAATCTAAAAAGCTGCAAAGCTTCTGCATCAGGTCCAGGCTGCTATGTAAATATCTCAACACTGAGCCCACTAATAGATGGAATTGAGAGAAAATTCCATTGATTGGTGGGCCTCTGTAAACTGCTAGTCTAAAGGGTGGACCATAGTGAAGTTCTGGTTCCTTAGGAATCAGTGTCAATTCAGATTCACTAATAAGTGACCCCCCAACAGTTTTATTTCCTCTCCTCCAATGCACAGTCATTTTCAAGAAGTTATAGGGCCCTTTGGGGGAAGGAAAATAGTATTAACCACTTTGTCAGAGTAGAAGGGTCTTTCCACAAGAGAATCCATAATTAATTTATTTAAGAGATCTGGGACCACATACTAATTCATGTTTGGAAATTGATTGTGAGGCCATGACTGTTTTGGTAATTCAAAACAGTTTGATAGTCAAACTTGACCTAGAATCTTATTCACTAAACCACAAGTTTCCACTTATATATATAAATAACTTGCTAGTCTATTATTTCAGTTTTAGGGACACAATGGTCAGTTAGACAATATCAAATATTTCTGTGGATCTGACTAATCTGATTAATGTTATAGCTCTGGGTCTAACTCAATAACCACATGTACCTTGTCCTTGGCCATTAAGTGCAACAACTTGAATCTTACAACCTCAGAATCCTCGTTGTCATTAGGGTTTCTTTTTTAATTGTAGCAGCTTCTTCTATAAAAAATGGCCAGCAGAGAAGAGCTAGTGTAGAATTCATTAAGAATATATGTAAAGGGGAAGATGTACTCGCAACACATTTTTTTTTCTCATTGCCTTAATAAAGTGAGTGTTTTTAGACATGGGGGAATCTATTTAAGGTATGAAATTGGTAAACAGCTCTTATATGGTAAATCTACTACACCATTCCAATTGCTTTAAGGTTGTGGGTAACACCTCTGATGCTCACTAAACAGGACAAAAATTTCAACTTCATTGTAACTATAAGTAACTGTTTGGTCCATATGTCAGTCGATCAAACAACAAATCTGATCACCCTTAATCTGTAAACTATTATATTAGATTTTGGAATCTCTCCATATCAATAAATCTAACATATTTCTTCTACCAAATATATCCCCATACATATTATCCATGTTCGTATTAATATAAATGGTTAAAATCATGTTATTTGGGTGTTTATTTTACCTCATTATTGTTCAAGCTGTATCTCAGCTTTTGGGGCCTGCTGGGACTAGAGTTTGGCTATAAAATCTAGGAGCAAGGAGGAAGAATTAGTGGTAGTTCCTCAGCAAGAATAGCAAATCCTTGAAGGACTGAGAGGTTGCTGATCCTCCTCAGGGTAGCTACTGTAGTTTCCTGACACAAGGAGAACTTGACTCCCTCCATCTTCTCCAGATTTAGAATAGTTGCTTCTATTAATAATGTAATCTCAAAAGAATTTAGGGCTTCAAAGTCTTCATCTTCAATGGAATCTGTCCAAAGGTCTCTATTCCAATTTTCAGAATTCCATTCTTTTTCAAAGCATGATGGTAAGTTTAACAAAAGAAACCTTGAGAGGTTAAGAATTAAATAATTTAACTTTCTGTGGAATATTACTAGGAGGCTGATTTTGAGAAATCTTGATAGCCACAAAAAAATAAGTAGATGCTTTACAGTCTCTTATGTCATCCTTATGCTGGAATTTAAATCCCCGAGTACATCATTTTTCCCCCAAATTCTCCAAAACAATTAGAAACAGCCAAACGTCCTCATTATTCTCCTTAATTTCACTAACATGACCTAGATGATATATATTCGGTCACACCAAGCTTTGTCTTCCATAGTCATCTGAGTAATACTTGCAGTGTTATTACTACATTTAAATTTAGTCACATTAGGGAATCAATACTAGGTAACCCAGAAACAATTCACAAAACTGTAGGGGAAGAAAATGTGTCTTCTTTCTACCCTTGTAAGTTCTCTGCTGGGGTCCCTATGATAAGAAGATAGACCAACAAGTGAAAAACAGATTTATTAAATATAAATTCTATGTGCCATGGGAGTCTTAGTAAGGAAATAAAGATCCAAAGAAGAGGTTAAACCTGGGCATTTTTTGTGCTACAATTAGTGAGTTGTGGAAGTTCACAGAAAAACATGTTATGACAAATAACATCAGCTAAGTATAGAATCTGGAAAAGATGTTAGCAAAGGCTATGTGTTCAAATTCTTCCTGGTGTCCTTTTATCTTTGGAAGATGTTTCCTCTGGCTACAGGAGGACACATCTCACATGAGGTATTATGACCTGCTTCAATGGGGAATTGTACCTGTACCTCCTTCTCAACATATTAAATATGTCACAGTGTCATATATTGGGGGAATGTGTCCTCAAACTCATTAAAATGATGTTTAAATTCTGTTCAATTGGAACCATATTTGATATGTTCAATAAGAGTATTACAATGACAATAGAAATGGATGTAGATATAGATAACTAGATGTCAGATATATGTAATTTTTTTAAATGAGTGGTTTATTTTCTTTCTAGCCAGGGCTTGCTTTAATCTGAAGCAGTTATAAGAAAGAAAGTTGTAGAATATGGAGAGCATCCACAAGGAACCCAGGAACACACATGGGAGCCCACAAATAGAAGAGAATTTATGTCACTTCTCTCTGCATCCAGCCTTGATTATACAGGTATTCCTATATAAGAGAAATGAGTATCCTGCATTATAGAGTTAAATACAGTTGTCCCAGGAGTTGGGGAAGCTGATGGAGGATCCATTTGGAGACTCTGTCATTTACATGGCCAATGTGAGCAAGTAAAAAAGCAACAGCATGCATAAATATCAGCCCTGATTTTGTGAAACTGTTTAATTATAATAACCTTATTCTGGATTACTACATTACTATGTCAATGTGTGAAATTTATATTTATATAACTTCACCTTGCCTAATACTACAAGTTTCTTATTTACCATTAGAATTTTGTGTCAAGTCTAAAGTATGGGAACTGAAATTAAGCTCATGTTGACTGATTTTTATAGCATAAATCTTAAAATGAAATTTCTAATTTCTTCCTATAATTAGATAATTTAATATTCACAAAGCTTCTAGTGATAGGAATTATTAACCACAACTTAGAGATTAACACAGAAGTTAATTTGAATAAAAAAATTCTGGAAGTAGTAAATAAATTTAACAGTATTACAGAAAGTGATACATAAAAACCAACAGTATTTCCACATACCAATAACAACTCTTTTGAACATAAATTAAAAACCACCAAACATAATGAAACACAAATTTGGAGAAGTTACACTCCCTGATTTCAAAATTTACCATAGTTATAATAACTAGTATAGCATGGTATTGGCAAAAAAAGTCATAAAAATTAATAAATCAGACCAGGATCCTGGAAAAAAAAAAGCTGATGTATTATGTTCAACTGGTTTTCACCAAAGGAATAAAATAAATGTAATTAAGGGAAAAATTTTTAAACTTTTCTTATTAATACTAATCAGTTATACAGGACAATAGAGAGATTTTCAATTTATTGTACACAAATGAAGCAGAATTTTTCACTTCTCTGGGTGTACATGAAGTAGAGTCACACCATTCATGGAATCATACATGTACCTAGGGTAATGATGTCCATCTCGTTTCACCATCTTTCCTACCCTCTTCCCCGGCAAGTAGAATTTTTAAAGAAACAATGTGAAAATATGTAGATATTTATATGGAAAAAAATAAACATCAACCTAGTTTCACATCATAGAAAAATATATTAAAATAGATCTAAGGCCTAAAATATAGAAGATAAAAATATAAAACTTTTATCAACGAACAACAGAAATACTTTGGTAAGTAACATTAAAAGGGGGACAGAATTTTGCCCCCATCATTTATCTATCATTAAATAAAATACTAACCTAGGTGCTACAATGAAGAAATTTTACATATTGAATTAAAATATTGTAAACTTTGCGAAATCACTTAAGGATCGAATAAAAATAATTTGCAAATAAAGTTTTGATAATCTATAAAATATTATTAAAATATAAAGCATTAATTAAGCATACTGGGTGACTTATAGAGATGGGGAGGGAGATGAGTATATAGAAATAGGCTTTTAAGATCAGAATCAAAACATTTTATTTTGTTCATAATTTCCAAGCATAATTCCAGAATACTTACTTAACCAATAGTCAACATCAAGAGTAAATTGTTATACCTACAGCAGAGTAAGCAATAGAAAAATTCAAAACTTTGAATTGCAGAATGATTTTGTAAAATATTGCATTGTGCCCTGATAGGTTTTGAAAGCACTGTAAAATTTTTTTGAATGTATTTAAAGATATATCTAAATTTATTCTGACATTTATATTCAAAAATTTTAAAAGCTCAAAATTATATATTAAGATATTCGATTTTTTTTAAACTAAATCTATAGCCTTAAAATTGGCCTAACACAGCAAATTTGACAGGATCCAGTACTCTCCAAATGAATTACCATCCTTACACTTAAAAATAAACTACAAAAATAGGATAGATAAACACAACAGAAAAGAGACAGAAAGCCTACTGATGAAATTAAACATAAAAGAAATAGGGGGAAAGGATGTAAAGAAATCACATAGGAAACATGAGAACACATGGAATGAAAATATTAAACCAATTTCCACAAAATAAATATAGGGGAGGAAGCCAAAAAAAGATGGACTCTTGAACTGTTGCACATTACATTTATCACATTGCAATTACAGTGTTTTGACTTCTGGTTTGAATAGAAGTTGAAGTATGTGTTTGAAAATTTCTATTTAACGTAGCTTTGCATTCATTTGACAATTTAGCTAATCATGTTTGTGTATAGGACTTGGAGGATATGTCTGAGCATGCATACAAATTTGCACATCACCCTTGAACTCAAGGAGAGAAAGGTAAGTTACAAAAGCCTGACCTGAAAGTTAATTAGCTTAATTCTGAAAATGCTTCTGTAAATAAAGTTGAGATGTCTGTAGAAAGAGATTGTGAATCAAGGACATGTAGTTCAAATTGTGAAGGGTTCTCAGTCCTCCCTTTCCTCCCTTGAGATAATTAATCCCAAGGTTAGGCAATAAGCATGTGTTTACCAAATAGTTATCTATCAAAATTTGCCTTGAGGGAATTTGAGAAACATCTTTGCCCTATAATGAATATAAAGTAAAACTTCACTAATAGCCTACATACAAATAAAATATAATAGAACTCAGTCTGCATTCACATTTCAGATGACCTTTTATGAAATGTGTATTTTAAAATAAGACTTCAATCTTTATTAGGCAAATGAAAGGTTCTTTATTGTTGGTAACTCAGACATTGTCTAGCATTGCTGGGTGGTTTTCTCTTTTCAGTTTTTAATTTTGTTTTTCAACAGAGTTCCAGTAACATTCCTTGAACTTTTAACATACTAATAAGGTATTTTTTCCACATATGAGTTTCACTGACTCTAGAAGAGGTATTTCTTGTTTCTATAGGAAAAAGAAATTTAGGAGTGATCCATGGAATGGAGTTCCTTTATATAAAAAGAGAGCAATAAAAGGATATATATTTTAGTCAGTATATTAAGTCTTAAGCTGTTATTGAAATAGAATGTGTCTGATTGACAAATGATCACACTGATTTATTGAATTCATGAATGTTATCTACAGAAGATATGAAAATTGCATTTTTCTCAAAGGAAAATTAAAAGAGTTATTTTTTAAACATATCTAAAGCACATATATATTTCCAAGTATAGTTTCAATGTGATAAGGTCACTTTAAGATCATTTTGAAAAGAAATGGGTTATATTTTTAAAAAGCATAATAATAATGTTTTAGTAAGGTTATATTTCTGAATATATATATCTCACAGTTTCTTTATCCAGTCATCAGTTGATGGGCACTTTGGTTGATTCCATATCCTAGCTCTTGTGAATAGTGCTGCAATAAACATGAATATGAAAGTGTCTCCTTTGTATGCCAACTTCATTTCCTTCAGACATATATATTCACAGGAGTAAACTGGATCATAGGGTAGTTCTAGTTTAAGTTTTTGGAGGAAACTCTATACCGTTTCCCATGGTGGCAGCAGTAATTTACATTACCAGCAATAGTGTATGAGTTCCCTTTTCTCCACATCTTCACCAGCATTAATTTTTCCTTTGTTTTTGTTTGTTTGTTTTTGATAATTGAAGTTCTGACTGGAGTGAGATGGAATCTCAGTATAGTTTTGATTGGCATTTTTCTGATGGCTAAAGATATTAAGCATTTTTTAATGTATTTTTTGGCCATTTGTATTTCTTCTTTTTTTATGGTACCAGGGATTAGCTTTGTTATGTATAGACTTTATTATATTAAGGTCTGATCCTTCAGTAGCTAACTTATTCAGAACTCAGAACTTTTCATGAAGGAATATTGAATTTTACCAAAGGTCTTTTTTTCGATATCTATTGAATTAACCACATGCTTTTTATCTTTAATTCTAATTTTATGCTTTAATATATCACTGATTTGTGCATAATGAACCATATTTGCATCCCTGGAACAAAACCAAATCGATCATGTTGTATAATCTTTTTAATGTGATGTTGAATTTTATTTCTTTTATTAAGGATTTCTGCATCTAAGTTCATAAGGGATATTGGTCTATAGTTTTCTATTTTTGTTGTGTCCTTATAAGGTTTGGAAATAAGAGTAATACTGGCTTTGTAGAATAAATTTGAAATGGATTGTTCTTTTCAGATTTATGGAATAATTTGAGAAGCATTTGGGTTAGTTCCTCTTTAAAAGTCTGACAGATTCTTTTAACTTTTCTTTATCATGAAAGGTTTTTATTTCCTCATCAAATCTGAACCTTAATATTGCTGGGTATAAGATTTTTGGTTGGCATCCATTTTCTTTCAGAGCTTGGTATATGTTTTTCCAGGATCTCCTGGCTTTCATGATCTAGGTTGAAAAATCTGCTGAGATATGAATTGGTCCCCCCCATATGTAATCTGATTCCTCTCTCTTGCGGCCTTTAAGATTCTATCTTTATTCTGTATGCTAGGAATATTCATAAAATATGCATTGGTATAAATCTGTTGCAATTTTGTACATAGAACCACCATTTGACCCAGCTATCCCATTCAGTCTATACCCAAAGGACTTGGCTGCATACTATAGTAATGAAGCCACATCATGTTCATAGCAGCTCAATTCACAATAGTTAAACTATGGAAGCAACCTAGGTGCCCTTCAACAGATGATGAATGGACAAAGAAATTGTGTTTATATACACAATGGAATATTACTCAGCATTAAAAGAAAATAAAAATTTGGAAATTGCAAGTAAATGGATGGAGTTGGAGAATATCATGCTAAGGGAAGTAAGCCAATTCCCCCACCCAAAACAAAGGCCAAATGTTCTCTCTGATTAGTGGATGCTGATCCACAATGGGGTGAAGGGAGGCATGGGAAAAATGGAGGAACTTTGATTGGGCAAAGGGGAGGTAGAGGGAAGGTGAATGGGAGCAGGAAAGATGATGGAATAAGATGGACATCATTACCCTAGGTACAAGTATGACTGAACATATGGTGTGATGCTACACTGTGAAAAATCATAGAAATGTAAAGTTGTGCTGCAATTATATTCAATGAATCAAAATGCAGTCTGCTGTCATATATACCTAATTAAAATAAATTAACTAGTTTAAAAAAAGCCTAACAAAAATCAGCAATGAATTCCTCTGGACCCGTGCTTTTCTTCATTGGAAAATTTTTTATTACTATATCAGTCTCTTTACTTGTTATTTATCTGTTTTGGTATTTTTAACCACCTTAGTCTAAATTTTTAGGTCATATTTGCCTATTTTTTTCTAGATTTTCCAACATATTGGCAAATAGATTTTTAGAATGTGCCCTAATGATCCTTTGAATTTCTGAGGTACCTAATATAATGTCTCCTTTTTAGTCTCTATTTTTATTTATTTGTGTCTTCTTTCTTCGTCAGTTAGTTTAACTGAAGGGTTGTTTTTTTTTTTTTTTTTTAAAAAAAAAACAGCTCTTAGTTTCAATTGTCCTTTTTATTATTCTGTTATTATTCTGTTATTCTGTTATTTAAAATTTGTTTCTGCTCTGATCATTATACTTTTTTCCTTCTGATTTTGGTTATGGTTTGTTTTTTAAAATCTGAGATTAATCATCAAGTTATTTCTTCTTTTTAAATGTAGGCACTAATTGCTATAAGTGTCTCACTTAGTAATATCCCACAAGTTCTGGTTTACTGTGTTTTCTTGTATATTATGTTTCCATTTTCATTTGATTCTAAGAATTTTAAAATTTCCCTCCCAAATGTTTTCAGTGATCCATTGTTCAATAATATGTTTGGGTAATCTTCATTGCATCGTTTCTGTATTTTCTTTTGATTTCTAGTTTCATTCTATAGTGATTTGGTAAGATGCAATAAATTAATTCAATTTTATAAATTTATTAAGACTTCCTTTATTGCCTCATATATGCTCTGTTTTGGAAAATGTACTCTGTGCTGATGAATAGAATGTGTGATCTTCAGCAGCTGGATGAATATATTATGTAGATGTCTGTTAAATCCATTTGATCTATAGTGTTATGTGATTCTGATGTTTCTTTCTTTATTTTTTTTTCTGTATGATTTTATCTATTGGTGAGAGTGGGTATTGAAATTGTCCATTATTATTGAATTGGGGCTTATCTCTCCCTCGGTATCCAGTTTTATAAAATTGGGTGATTAATTATTTTCCATGCTTTTGTGGTTGTGTTAATATTTCTTACTATTCTGTGTCTAGGATTCTTTTAATTATCTTCTATAATGTTAGTCATGAATTTCTTTTTTGTTTGTTTGCTTATCTTGAAAGGTCTCTATTGCTTTATTATTTTTGGATAATAAAGTATAACTTTGTTGTATATAGTAATATTGATTGTCTAATATTTTTTTCATGATGTGAAATATATCATCCCATGCCCTCCTGGCCTGTTGTGTTTCCACTGGTAAACCTGTTGTTATTCTAATGGATTCACATTTATATGTGGTTTGATATTTCTCTTTCACAGCTTTTAATATTTTCTTTGTCTTGTACTTTTGTCAATTTAACTATAATGTGTCATAGATAGGTTTATTTCTACTTATGTTTATTTGAGGCTCTAAATAACTCTTGCATCTTGAATTCTATGTCTTTCCCAAGATTCTCTAATTCTCTGAAAATATTTCACTGAATAGAGTTTTTTATTCCCTCAGCCTATAGCTCTTTTCCCTCTTGTATGCCAAATATTTGGACATTTGATCTTTAAATGATTTTCCAAAGTCTGTGTATATTTTCTACATTCTTTCTTAGTTTTTTCTCCATTATTGATATCTGAATGTTCTATTTGGCAGAGTAGTCCTCATACTCTGATTTAATCTATTCTTTTGTTGAGACTTTCAACTGAGTATTTTATCTGACATGAAAACTGACTGAGTTTTTCATTTCCAAGATTTATATTTGTTTTTTTTTTCAACTTAACTCTTTATTGAAGTGCTCATTATGTTCTATAGTGTCTTTCTTAATTCTTTCAACGTTTTTTTAATGGTCTCTTTTATTTCATTGAGTTTTTAAAAAATCATTCATTTGAATTCCATTTCCATTTCATCCACTTTGATGTTTTTGGAACCAGTTATCACAAATTTATTATCTTCACAAAGTATCACATTGCCTTGTTTTTTTTCATATTTCTTGTGCTTTTATGTAGAATTTTACATATGTATTGGAATGGATATCTTTTCCATTTTTTTTGTATGAGGGCCTTTTTATTAAACAGGGTTCTCTTAATGATGTGCTTTGGATACGAGTTATTGTATAGTGCTGAATTTAATTCTAATTATTTAGTAGTATGGTTTCCATGTGGCTTTTTGTGACTAGTGGGTTTTGATACAATGTGTTCTATTAAAATTTACAAATTAGACTTCTCCTGCAGCTCTCACAAGTATGAGGGCCCCAGTATAAGCAGGGTGGTAGAGACAGTAGAGTATGTGGTGCACCCTCTGTGGTGACTCCTGCAATGGAAAACCTCTCTCAGGTGTTAGTCTTCATTGATATTTTCTCTGGTATTTGAAAACAGTTCTGCTACTGGCTGTTTTCAATCATGGTGTTGTGCCTGGAGAATTTATTCTCTATTTAGACACTAGTATAGCTTCAGTTGTTTCACAAGGAAAGGCAGCGACCAGCATCACAGCTCACCCTCTGTGGCAGTTATTTCCCATTTTGTCATCAATGTGTGATTTAATAGGGAATGAGTAGAACTAAATCTGAGATCCTTTGTAGGTATGGTACCTACAATAGTTAGGCTATTTATTTCTACTATTGCTAAGGAGTAGAACTTCAGAACCCCAAGTCATGCCTACTTGGAGATGGATTTTCAGCTTAGGGTTTTAAGCATTCTGGTTTTTAGGTTGAGGTACCTACCAAGGTTTGACCATGTAGCAAGCTGAAATTCTCAGCTGTGCTGGGAGTATAATGGCAGTGCACCCACCCAAAGTGCACAGAGTGTAGGGTTCCATTCATAGCATTATAGATAGTAGAGAAAAAAGAAAGGAAGGAAGAAAAAAAAAGATTTCAAAAAAATTTAAAAAAATCAAATAAAAAACAATAGAAACACAATGAATAACAAAAAAGAAAGAGGGTAATATAAAGTAAAATAAAAGGTTTAAAAGTACAAATAAAATTAATAAAAATTTTAAAAGAAAAGAGGTAGTAGAAAAAAATAGAAAAGTGAAAAGGGGAGAAAAGAAAGAAGAAAGAATAAACAGAGAAGAGAAAAAAGAAAAAATGCAGGATAAAAGTGAAAAAAGGTGGGGGAAGGAAGAGGAAAAAAGGGAAAAAAATAAAAGAGGAGGAGAGGAAAGCAACAACATAAAATAGCAACAACAAAATATATTCATAAGAGATAAAAATTTCCTCCCTGCCAAGAAGCTCAAATGAGTGGGCATGAGTGGATATTTGTAACCTGTGTTGATCAAAGCCTCTAGTCTCTGGGTTTTCTTGGACTGTGGCCTTGGACAGAATAAAGGCTGGGGGTTATTCATCCCACCTTCTTTCTTTTATGTTGCTCATCAAGTAACTGGAAGTGATTTGTGACTGGAGTCTCCTGAAATATCTCTCAGCTGCTTAGTCTGTTGGAAGGAACTTCGCTAGAATGCAGAACTCCTCAGATAAAGATTAAGTCCCCAGCTGGGAGCAGTGGCTCATGCCTGTAATCCCAGCAGCTCTTGAGGCTGAGACAGGAGGATCAAGAGTTCAAAGCCAGCCTCAGCAAAATCAAGCACTATGTAATTCAATGTGACCCTGTCTCTAAAATACAAAATAGGGCTTGGGATGTGACTCAGTGGTTGAGTGCTCCTGAGTTCAATCCCCCGTCCCCCCCCAAAAAAAAGATTATTTTCTATGCTATTTGGTCTGAGCTCCCACAGAGCAGGTCAGATGGTGCTACCACATTAAGTCAACAACTTAAGACACAATGTGGTACTCCCAAAATATTCTTTCCAGAATTTTTTTGTGCTGTGTGCTCACAGTTTGGGATTAACACTGGCTCTTTGGTGGACACTTTACTCCCCATAGGGCAGAGAGAATCTATGGAGCCTCAAAGATATATTTTTTTAAAATTTTTAATTTGTTTTAATTAGTTACTCATGAAAGTACAATGATCTTGACATATCATACATTTGAATCAGATGGGGTATATTTCTCATTTTTCTGAGTGTACAGGTTGCATAATCACATTGGTCATGCAGTCACATATATACACACAGCAATAATATTTATTCTGCTGTCCTTCCTTTCCCCCTTAGGCTCCCCTCCTCTCCCATCACTTCTCTCTACCCAACCTAATGTGACACACTTCTTTTTTTTCTTCTCACATTATCATACAAGTATTCTGTATAATGATGAGGGTCTTCTTCCATCTTCCATGCAATTCCCTTCTCCCTCCCACCTCTCTTCCTTATTTAGTGGTAATCTTCTTCTCATGCTCTTCCTCCCTATCCCATTTTGAGTCACCCCCCTTATATCAGAGAAGACATTCAGCATTTGTTTTATAGAGATTGGCTAACTTCACTTAGCACAATCTGCTCTAATTTCATCCATTTCCCTGCAAATGCCATGATCTTGTTATTTTTTAATGCTGAGTAATATTCCATTGTGTATAAATGCCACATTTTTTTTTATCCATTCATCCATTGAAGGGAATCTAGGTTGGTTTCACAGTCTAGCTATTGTGAATTGTGCTGCTATAAACATTGATGTGCCTGTGTCCCTGTGATATGCTGTTTTTAAGCCTTTTGGGTAAAGTCAGAGAAGAGGAATGGTGGTTCCATTCTAGGCTTTCACAGGAATCTCCATACTGCTTTCCAAATTGATTGCACCAATTTGCAGTCCCACCAGCAAGTATGAGTGTACCTTTTTCTCTGCATCCTCGCGAGCACTTGTTATTGTTTGACTTCATAATGGCTGCCATTCTTAGTGGAGTGAGATGGTATCTTAGAGTAGTTTTAATTTGCATTTCTCTGATGGCTAGAGATGGTGAGCATTTTTTGTGTATTTGTTGATTGATTGTATATCCTCTTCTGAGAAGTGTCTGTTCAGGTCCTTGGCCCATTTGTTGATTGAATTATTTGATTTTTTTTTTTTGTTGTTTAACTTTTGGAATTCTTTGTATACCCTAGAGATTAGAGCTCTATCTGATATGTGAGGGGTAAAAATTTGTTCCCAGGATGTAGTGGAGAGAGAGTCTCTCTCCACCCTGGTTGAACTGACTCTGGAAACAGCTGCCCACTGAGCAAGTATTGTGATATTTCACAGAGGTCTATGAGATAGGAAAGTAAAATGTTTTTGACTCCAAGCTGTAATTTCAAACAATAGGACTTTTCTCAGATGGCTCCCAGTTTCAGCACTGTGAGAATAGGATGAGAAGCACAGGATAGGGAGCCTATTCACCTCACATATTATTTCTCTTGCTGAGAAAAAAAAAAAAAAAAAAACTTTTTAGTTTGAATTTATCCCATTTGTTGATTCTTGGTTTTAACTCTTGTGCTATAGGTGTCTTATTAAGGAATTTGAGGCTTGCCCCCACATGATGAAGACTAGGGCCAACTTTTTCTTCTATTAGATGCAGAGTCTCTGGTTTGATTCCTAGATCCTTGATCCTTGATCTATTCCTAGATCCTCTGTCTATTTGAGTTAACTTTTGTGCATGGTGAGAGATAGGGATTCAATTTCATTTTGTTGCATATGGACTTCCAGTTCTCCCTGTACCATTTGTTGAAGATGCTATCCTTTCTCCATTGCATGCTTTTAGCAACTTTGTCTAATATAAGGTAGTTGTAATTTTGTGTGTTGGTCTCTGTGTCCTCTATTCTGTACCATTGGTCTACCACCTAGCAGACCCAAAAGTTCCACCAGGAAACTTCCAGAACTAGTAAATGGATTCAGCAAAGTGGCAGGATATAAAATCAACACCCATAGATCAAAGACATTCCTATATATCAGTGACAAATCCTCTGAAATGGAAATGAGGAAAACTACCCCATTCACAATATCCTCAAAAAAAAATAATTTGGGAATCAACTTAACAAAAAGGGTGAAAGATCTATACAATGAAAACCACAGAACCCTAAAGGAGAAATAGAAGAAGACCTTAGAAGATGGAAAGATATACCTTGGTCATGGATAGGCAGAATTAATATTATTTAAATGGCCATATTACCAAAAGCACTTGGCAGATTCAATGTGATTCCGATCAAAATCCCAATGACATTCCTCTCAGAAATAGAAAAAGCAATTATGAAATTCATCCGGAAAAATAAGAGACCCAGAATAGCTAAAGCAATTCTACGCAGGAAGAGTGAAACAGGTGGTATCCCTATACCAGACCTTAAACTATACTACAGAGCAATAGTAACAAAAATAGCATGATACTGGCCTCAAAGATTTTTGCTGGTGAGATGGGAATAGGTTCCCAGTCATTGATGCCCACTACTCTGGTTTTTACTGCCTGTCTCCTGTACATAATCACACATGACTGCTCATTTCCCAGGCTCTAATAATTGGGCTGTCAGACCACTGATTACAAAGGCAAGAGTCTTCCATTCCATCATTCACCACACAGCAATCTCCCACCATGTAGAACTCTTAGGGAATCTGGAGTTTGTGCGAGAGTCTCTCTCCACCTTGGTTGAACTGACTCTGGAAACAGCTGCCCACTGAGCAAGTATTGTGATATTTCACAGAGGTCTATGAGATAGGAAAGTAAAATGTTTTTGACTCCAAGCTGTAATTTCAAACAATAGGACTTTTCTCAGATGGCTCCCAGTTTCAGCACTGTGAGAATAGGATGGGAAGCACAGGTCATTTTTTCAAGAGCCACACTACCATGCAAATCCTAGGTCTGTGGTCTGTTTAGACTATATTTATGGAAGTTGCCAAATTTTGTGCCAGTGGACTCACTGGGACACTCCTTCTTTCACCTCAATCCTGCCAAGGGATACCTCACTTCTCTTGTCCACACCACTGTGCAATTGGTTCTGGGGTGCTCTGTTTTACCATCTATTCCATGAGTCTATTTCTCTAAGTATATATGATCTATTGGGAACTCCAGCACTCTCCTATAGTCACCCACTTCAGTAAGATGTACCCTAGTTGTTTTGATTCTGTTTCATGGAGAAGCAGGTAAGTGTTGTATGTTCTAATCCATCATCTGTGCCTCCAAGACTCCTCTTTACAGCAACTGAGAATTGAGAAAGTTTACATTGCATCCACGTTAATAAGTAGTGTCAGATTTCAGACTGTCTAGTCCAGGATTTTTCTAATACAGACTAATGAATCACACTATTGTTTAGTATCCTGGACACCCAACATCAAATTATATTCATTTAAGTGAAGCATGAAACCTTGTCGTTGTGTGAAGACAGGAATGGTGTGACTCTACTTTGTGTACAACCAGAGATAAGAAAAATTGTGCTCTATATGTGTAGTATGAATTGTAATGCATTCTGCTGTCATATATACCAAATTAAAATTTAAAGAAACAAATTTTAAAAATTTAAAAATAAGAATAAAAAGCCTGGGGATGTAAAAAAAAGATGCATCAAATATTTTAAAGTATACTTATGAACAAAATTAACAGTCTAGATGGAACACATAAAATTTAGCCATGATTTATGAGTGGTAAATGAAATCTTGACTGCAAAACAATTACATTCTGATACTGACACTGGATGAAAAATTACCACTAACATTGTAAAAATAAGATTACAATATTTTTAGAAAATAAAACTGGAGTCTACCCTAAACATGAAGAGAAAAAAAATGAGAAATTATTCCATTGTTCTGAGTAGAACTATAATAATATCTTAAGTATTTATATCAGATTTCTAGGTATAAAATAGTCCTTGCTACTCCATGGCTTTTAATCAAACACATAATTAAAAGTCATAAAGAGTTTGATTTATGTGGGCTATAGAATGATGACATTTTTGTCCTTCTGCTAAAGATGGAACTGAAATAGCTTATTTAAACCAAAAAGTAAAAATGACAAGAAGAACATAGTAGGTATGTTAAGAAAATAATAAAAGTCCTATGAGGATTCTAAGGAAAGAGAGATCACACAATTGGCATAGAAGTCATAATAAGAAAAATGTTTGGTTGTTTTTTTGGAGGGAGCAAGTTATTTGCTCATCTGATTAACCATGTTTTAACCAGCCTTACTGATGGGACAAGAGCATCTCATAAGGTAAAAATATTATAGATTAGTAAGAATAAGAATATGTATGTTTATTAAACAAAGGAAAATCTCGGATGGAAGAGTGTGTGTACATTTGAATTCATTAAAGAATGTTCAATTTATTGAAAAAAAAGGTTATAAAAGCAACAGAGAAACATATGTGAGTCTGAGTTTGAGAGTATAAATGAAATTCCCCTTCTATCTTTGGAAGATCAAACTCAATTCCAAAGTAATGTGGAGTTATACATGATAAAACAGAAAACAGAGAGTAAATACATTAAAAATTAATGCACATTAGGTGGTGCCAGACAGAAGAAATTAGGATGAGGTGTTTGATTCAATGAGAACATCTCATCCCAATTCAAAATTGTGTATTCAACAAGAGAGATGAATTTTTCTATATATGAATTTTGTATTCAATTAGAGAGACCAGTTTTTAAGCATAAGAGAGACATAATCCATTTTTATTTTAAAAGACTATTCTGAAAGAGTGATAACTTTGGAAACAGGAAGAATAATTAGCAAGGTATCATATCAGATGAGAGTCTTGAGCTGAAGACCTGAATGAAAGCAGAGGAAGTATCAGGTATATAGGAACAGATTCAAAATGATGATTACAGCAATGATGGTGTTGATGATGGTGACGCTGATGCTGATGTTGATGAGGACGGTGATGCTGTTGCTGCTATATTGATGATGATGATGATTACAGATAACATCTTTGAGTATGTACTATTTGATATGTCTGTGATAAGTTTGTTACATAAATTAGATCAAATAAGTCTTAAGACATCCCTGTAAGGTCAGACCTATTTTAATCTTCATTTGAAAGAAGAGAAGATGAATCCTTTAAAAAGTTTGAGTAACTTGATCAAGATTGTGAAGTTACTAAAAATTGGGGATGGATTTTCAAAGAGGCTATCTATAGAGTGCCTGCTATAGGACCACTTTATTATTTAACTTCTCAATAAATATTGAAGAAGTGAAATAGTCAACTGGATGGTAGGAGACAAGTGGTATTAGAGCAGAACCTAGGGTCTTACCCACAATCACTAACTTAAATAATTAGGATAATATTAGTCCTGTTTATTGGCACTGAGAATGTGGATGAAGGTACTAGATTGCTAGATCATTATTAGTCATAAGGAGAGATGCTGTCTAGGGAAATCTGGGCTAAAAAAAAGTTTACATATTTGTTTGCCTAAAGAGACAAGCCAGAAAAGTATTTTACTAAGTACTTTGAAAATGCACACAGCTGAACCAAGAATCAAGTACCATTGTATGGCTTAATAAATTTGGTTGTTCTTCCTATTCTTCCTTTATATCAATGCTCACTTTTTTATTGCTAATTTTATATACTTTAAAAAATAATATGAAAAATCTTAACTCAACATTGATTTATGCATAGCTACACAGTTAGGTACAAATGCTATCAGAATTCAAGGTATGTATATATGTATTTAAAGAATACATATTCTAAAAACAAATCACCACCATCATTATCATCATCATCCCCATCATCATCATCATTATCATACCAATTCATAATTCCACCTGAAAAAAGAATGATCTCTATAATTTATCATCTAATTTCAATACTTACCCCTAGTCTTCTATTGACTACTGAAACTATAATATTTATGCCATTTCTAATTTTTATATCTTTGCTAGCTTTTAGTGTGAGACCAGCTGGTCTGGTAACTACAATTTTATTGCCGTTTTCATGGACATCCCTTTTCATGTTAAAAAAAAAAAAAACAAACACTGAGAACACCCCTTAAAAATACCTAGAGTATATGAGATTTTCTCATAACAAAATCTATGAATTTTGGTCATTTTTAATTGTTAAGATTTATAATGATTAATCTATAAAAAAAGTCAAGGGTTTCTCAGATGATCTTTTTAGCATGCTAAAATTTTAGGGAGATTGATAATTAAGATTAAAAAATTGCACAGAAAAAAACAATAATTTTGAGGTTTTATTTGAGTGATTTCTTGGGTTTTAAAACATTGCTCTTCATTGTTCTGTTTTGACAGTGTGGATTGGAGGAAAAAAAAAAACAAACCTTGTGCATCCCTGCAAACTTGATAATGACATTCTGTCACCACTGGCACAGGAGGTGAGCCCCTAGGGAGAAAAAAAGACTATCTTGTCCTAAATGGACAGCTAATGACATACTTAAAAGCACAGCCTGTAAAATGTGTTACTGGAACAGGTCTATACAAATTTATTTGAGTCTTCCAGTTCATTGATTTGTTTGGGGAAAATCTCTTAGATTCATATATCTTTCAGTGTATTTGAAGACAGAGTGAACACATGTTTAGTGAAAGTTCCTGGGGGAATAACAAAATTAGCAGCCCCACTTAAGGCTCTCTTGATGGATTAAGAAATAATTAATTAACCAATTAAATAGCCATTTCTTTTCCAATGTTGTTTATATTGCATCTGATTCTAATTGTCAGAAATTTCCTCCAAACAAGCAAACCAACAATTTTTTTTTAAATTATTGGTGTCATTGTCCATCTCATTTACAAGTAATGTAGCTTTGTCTAAACAAAGAAAGTAAATGAAGAATGGGGCAATTAAGGAGAAAATTTGTTTTCATCTAATCAGACTAGATAACGATGTTTTCCTCAGTAATACCATTGATTCTTCATTTCCATTTCAGAGTATAAATAGAAATGAAAATTAAAAATAAATCGTGCATTCATACAGTATATAATGTGTTTGAGAGAAAATAGCATAGAAAAGAATAGGCAGCGATATCAAGAATCTAAGAGAATCAGCACAGTTCAATACACCCTGAGTTCTGAATGAAATATAAGAAAATTGATTCATGTAAATATGAAAGTGGCTCACAAGGAGTTCATAATAAATCAAGAAAAACTATACTTAAACTGATATTTGTAATGTAATTTTTCATAAAAGTTGTTAGGATGAATATTTACCAGATTCATATACAAAAACAAAACTAAGTGATGTTTATCCCAATCTAAGAGTCCAAGAAATATACTTCACATACATAATTGTGAAGTATGTGTGTGTGTATGTGTGTGTGTGTGTGTGTGTGTATATATATATATATATATATATATATATATATATATATAATAGAGTAAAAGCAAGTCTAAAATGAAGATATATAACAATCAGTAGAAAAACGGTTGCACTTAGAAACATTTAAAAACCCTGCAAAACTCATATCCTTAAGTATAAATAAAAGAGAATATCTGCTAATTCATTGTGTCATATATGTTCAAATGTGAGTTATTGTCAGAACAAATGAAAGAATTTAAGTTTTCTTCCTTACAATTATCACCTGATATACCTTACATAAGACAATTATAATTTTAATGATTTGCAATTTATATCTGGAAATTGCAGAGAACAAAATAAAATTGTAGAAGTATTTACAGATCACTTATCTTTACTGAAAATTCAATCAGCTTGGGCATAGGCATGAGCACTGATGAAGAGAATGATGGTCCACCCACACCAATCATGTTCTTCTTGTCCCTGCTTTCTTTTGTATGCATTCATTATTGAATCAGTTGGAAAAAGATAATTTAAAAATATTTTATTATTTATACTATCTATTGTCTTCTGAAGGTTATTTTAAAATATCTAGCCTCTATGTTACTAATTGAATTCTAGTGTCATATGTTATATGAGTGGAGATATAGTTATTTACACTTTCTTTATTGTATTTTAATCATTATTTTGTAGTATGCATTTAGCATTTAATTCAGATCATTGGAATTTCCAAGTCAAAAATATCAGCAACTTTAGAGGGTCAATTTTTTTTTTACAAAATTTTGTTCCAATTAATGTGCTCATTTTTATCAGGTAGGACAAACTAATTTGTGTTGCTTTTAAAAATGTCAAGATCTCAGATTAAAACCAGTAAATTTCTCACTCAAAACACAATTTTTTGATGACTAATTTTGGGGTCCATTCCAGCTCCCCTCATTCTAAGACCCAGGGTAATAGAGTAGTTGCCATCTAATTTTTTATTTGAAAAACAGCAGCCCAAAGGGCAAATCAACGGGCTGATTTTGTAAATAAATTTTTATTGTGTTACAACCATACCCATCTGTTTGCAAATTGTTTGTTTATGGTGACTTGAACTAAAATGGCAGTGTAAAATAAAGGCCTTGTAGTTAGAAAGGTCTAAAATGTTTTCTATCTGACTGAACCCCTGATCTGGTACATTCTTTTTGGCCACTGTGGTAGATGGAAAGAAATTGGGATGCTGAGTCATGCTCTGTCTCTTGAAGTTTCATGTGTACTTTGATTGAATTTCATCACATTTTCTCTTTCCAGTAAAACTCATGGGTTCTATTGCCATGACTTATTATTGGTTTAGCACTATTTGCTTGTTGAGTTTAGATTATAAGAATAGCAAAAAAGAGATGAAAATTGTAGATCACATTTTTCCCTGAAAATCTTAGTCTTCATTCTGTTGTTTTATGATATTAGAATGTATGCAAAGAACTCTAAGGTCAGACTAATTTTTCTTTCACACCCATTGACATTTCTCCCTCATATTTTGTGCCTGATTACCTGAAAAATATTTTTTTTATCTTGAATATGTAATATTTTAATCAGAATGTTTCCATTTGAATTGTTCCTGAAAAATCCCATTAAGTTTCTCAATAACACAATATTCTTGTTCAATATGCTGATTCATTTTTTCCTTCATTGGAAGAAAATACCATTGCTTTATCTCCTTTAGTACTTTCTTTTTCTTTTCTTTCTTTCTTTCTTTCTTTTTTTTTTTTTGTCCTTTAGTACTTTCTTCTAGTCATGCACTGGATGGAGAAACTGATAGTCACTGTCATCCCGATGCTACATGGTCTTTATTCTCAGCTAATAAAATATTTTCAGTTGTCTTAATCAGTTCTTTTCCCATTATTTGGTATTAACAGTAATTATTTTAAGTCTTTTCTGTGTGCCATTAATTTATTTCTTCCTTTCTTATTCTCTTTTCTTAAACTTTTATAATAGAATCATTTAATTCACAATTTGTTCCTCTAAGTCTCCATTATTCCTATTCACATCCTTTTGCACTTTAATCATCTCATATTTAGTATCTCTTTACATAAAAGTATGCTAAGTTCTTATATAAAGAAATCTGAACATTAGTGAAGTTATTTTTTGTCTTAGATTTTATTTCATCTCGGAATTGAATATGTCAGAATGTGATTGTTTTGCATCTTATTTTTTTCTTTTTGTGGTATTACTGATATAGTACATGTTACTTCTTTTCATTTTATTCATTTCTAACTTGAGCAATTTTTATTAAGTTCTTTATGATGCAATTAAGTTAAATTCTTCTTATTTCTTTCACTTCATTATTTAGGGCTTATTTTTCTCCATGACTAAGCTTGAGTTTGAAAAATATGAATTATGTGCTTTTTTGGTTTTCTGAGAGCCTGAGTAGGTGTGTGTGTGTGTGTGTGTGTGTGTGTGTGTGTGTGTGTGTGTGTGGAATCAGAAAGGAGGACTGAATTAGGGTAAAAGTTGCTAAGTTAGAAGGATGTGTTTTGGTATGGCAAGTGATAGTTTTATCTGCAGTTCTGATATAGGCTCTATACCTTCTGATTGGAGTATATTTTGTTCTTTTGGGGGATCATCTTGAGCTTTGAAAATCTTGCCCAAGTTCATTTGAATCTTAGCTTCTGGAAGATATCACAACCCAGATATATTCATTTCCTACTGAATCCACATTTCCAGAATTGTGTGCTCTTTTATCTAATCATTTAAAGAAAGAAAATTAAATGAATATACTTTAGTGATAGTTTCATTTATTTGTCAGAATATGGAATAGAACTCCCCCTAGACTTTCTTTTCTATGTCTTTCGTTGAACACTCAAATGATCATACCTTTTGTCTTCCAGTCTTCAAATTCTATGCTTATTTTTCTAAGAATAAATATTTCTAAGTAAAGAGAATTAGTCTGCCCTTTTCATATAATTTTTCCTCCCATTAGAAAAGCAAAACACTCACCTCTATTGATGCTTCCTTTCATGGTCGGGCATGAGGAGTGTCTCTGAGTTGATTCTTAAGGCATTTGAAATCTTTACTTCAAAAAAAAGGGGGGGGGTGAAACATTATTTCACCGTTTTATGGAATGTGAAATAACAACTTTGAAAATTTTCTTCTAATAGTTCAAGTGTTGGGACTATTACATTTCTCCTTGAGTATTTGTATATACATTCCTATATATGTATTTTTTTAAACTATACACATAATGTTCTTCCTTTTGCAAGGACAGGGTGGGGCTGGGATTGTGGCTCAGTGGTAGAGCGCTTGCCTAGCACCCATGAGGCCCTGGGTTTGATCCTTAGCACCACACAAAAATAAATGAATGGAATAAAGGTATTGTGTCCAACTACAACTAAAAAATAAATATTAAAAAAGGACAGGGGTTGCTTTAGGAATTTTTATTTTAAACTCTCTTCTAAAAATTTTAGTATAAATATATAGATGCATAGTTAATATATAATTACAATCTAGGAGATCTTCGGTCATTTTTAGTACTCTTTCCTCCACCTCCCTCAATTGTACATTGACTGTATTCTGGTTTTTAAAAGATACTAAATAGCATTCTCAAAGCCATTACTCATCAACTTTAGATTTTAACACTAAAAATGAAACTCATCTCAATGTCTGTTGGACTAAACACAGCCTTCCATATCATTTTTTAAAGTTGTAGAAAGACAGCATGCCTTTATTTTATTTATTTTTGTATGCATGCAGTGCTAAGGATCAAACCCAATAACTCACACATGCTAGGCAAGCACTCTCCCACTGAGCCCCCAGTCCCAGCCCCCCATATAATTTTTGATCAACTAAACAAACCCAAAATATTATTACCAGAAAATTGATATTTTCAGATCAAAGAGCCATTGCTCTTTGAAAGATCAACCAATGATTACTTTTCCTATTTCTTGTTTGCACACAAGAAAATTATGATATTGCATGTAAAAAAAAGCCTTCCCTAAAAGGCTTGTGACATTTAAAAGAACAAATCTTCATTTTCAGTGTTTGCATAAATCTGAGTCTTTTCTGCTCTTGAGCAGAAAGATGTAATGCCTTCCTGGTGTACTTTACAGAGGGTTCAATCAACATCACACATGGAATATATTTGTGAACAGACAGAATTATGTCATAGCTAGAGGGGAGAAAAATCAGGTAACAATCAAGCTTTTGCTATATTAATCATATTCTTCTGACTAAGAGAAGTAAGAATTTAGTTGGTTATTAGACTCACAATGACCCTGGACTCAATCTCCCATTCCAAAGTGGCAAGTCTGTTGATCTGTATGTGCACTGTGTGGTTGGCTAAGCAGGGGTAGCACTTCTTTATTGGCTCAGGGCTTCACAAAGTGACTTCATGTTTTTGTGTTCCTTGGAAAATTTTATACTGAAGAAAATTAAGGTATGCACTCTCATGATGATTTGAAGAGGATTTTAAGTGATTATGACATTAATATTTAAGTAAATTGAATGTTACATATATATCATTGGCTTAGGGTTGGTTTTCTGTATTAAGAAAAAAATTAAAATGTGGTAGTAGAGCTATTGTTATTTGAATGGAATAACATGGAATTTTAAAGAGAAGACTTGATTTTTTTTTGTAAGAAAATCTTACATTATACCTGTTAAGAGACAATTTGGTGAATATCTTATGTTATTACTTAGAATCTAATAACAATGTTGTTGACTTTAAAAGTGATTTTTAATGTTGGAGCCTTTGGCAGAAATTTGATGCATTTAAATGAAAAAAAAATGTTATATTTATAGCTAATATAATAAGAAAACATATATGCTACTGTTTACAACCTAAAAAATATATATATAAAATGGAAAATTGAGTGAAAAGAAAATATTTATGGTGGTTAAATTCAACACTAAAGTTTGGAAGTATCTATTGTATTTTCTATGTAGTGACCATTAATGCTGTGCCCGCAACTCAATCCTAATTTTTAAGATGCTATGTGAGGAAATACTCTAATATCAATAACCCATCAGTTTAACTAAAGTTATTAAGGCATACTCATTAGTTTAGAATCATGTAATATGCTGATAACCTATATGATAATACGTCCAAAACCAGAAAGTCATGGATGAAGAGGGAGAGGAGATTTCCTATTAGAGAAAGTCAGTTTCCCAAAGGATATCTCATTGCAAATCAGTTGCACATGTCTGTCAATGGCAACTTGCAGACAAATACAAAATGGAGGAAAACCTACTTTTTATTTTAGGTCAGAGAAGGTAGATCTGGTAGCCTTTTCTAACTTTTCATATTACTAGAACTTGAGTTCTGCTTAGATAACTGTATACTGGAAAGGGATTCATATGTTTCAGAATTTGCATTCCTGTGTTATAATTTTGCTCAACAAAACTTGTGATGGTAATTCAACTCCCAGGACAAAGCTTGGCATCTGTATTAACATGTTATGGAATGATGCTCTAAGAGACAGGAAGAAAAATCTACAGGAGGGTTCTAGATAAGATTCACTGTTCTCACTGGAAACAAATAAAAGTAGAAGAAACAACATGTTTCTCTTTGTTGGATTATTTTGTTTGCCTGAAAACTTGGTAGTCATTTTGGGAACTTGAGTACAGCCATCATAACAGAATTAGCTGAATACATGTAGACAGAGAATAATCATAAAAATAATTGAGTCATTATGATGTAGTTTATTGACTACATTTGCCAATAATTCTACCTCTGACCTACTTTTTATATGCAATATTGCATATCTATATTGCCAAGTTATTTTTGACCCCTACTTGCATAATAAATTGGTACTTATTCAATACATTCAAGCACTTATGTAAGAATCTATTTGAGGTAAATCTGAAAGTCTTGCAAGTTTGTTAATGGCACAGACATACAAATTAGTATTTTGTTTATCTACATTTGTAGGATGAATTTTAGGAAATATAATTCAAATGTAGAGCAGAAGGGGAACTTATATAACTTGATTTATACCTCATCATTTTATAAATAATATACTGAACTCCAAAAATATTAATTGGCTGACCAAAATAGCTTAGCTGTTTATATTTAAAAGTGGTTTATTTAGAGCTGTATTAAAAACACTTGTCTTTAATCCTAATCCAATTTTCTTTCCATTATACCATGCTTTTCCTAGAAGCCTAGAAACTAAGTGTCTGATTTTAATTATCACATTAAAAGCATTGTTATGTAGTTGACTCTTCTTCGTAAAACCTGTGGTATTTATGAATTTTCCAGATTAACTGAAAGACTGGGCTGAACTATTGGTGATAATGAGTCACTGTCCATGGTGCTATAATCCTGGAAAGAGGAACTTAATTACTGTTTGACCCTTGCTTTTTGATATAAGACATATGCACATAGTATGACTTAAATGTAAAATTTATACGCTTATGCTTTTCTAAAAATAACATGTTTATGTCATTCATTTTCATTGGGAGCTGCCACATATGAGTAAGTACGGACCCTTAGGCTTGAGTGACAGTGGGAGAGCAGGTGGACCTCACCTCTGCTCTGCAGGGGAATGAAGCTCTGGGAATGGGTGTCACCCAATGAGATTGGGCTAGACCCCCCTGAAACCCAAGCCCTTGCTCATTTGGGTAGAACTTTCTGGAGAGTCTTCCCCTCAATAAATAGGGCTTCAGGCTGTTCTCTCTCTCTCTTGTCTGCCTCTCTTGTTTCCCTTGTGGGAACTGTGGCTGAGGAGCCATCCTTGAACCCCAAGAAAAAGGTATATTCTCTGTCTCTGTGTGATTATTCAGTGCCAACCCAATTCACCTGGAGCAACCCTGACTGTGTTGTGTCATATCTTGAAATTTGTAATCAGAAATCTTCCTTATGTACTTGTTATTATGGCAGTAGTTAAGATAAGCATCTTCCTAATACATTGGATTCTTTGTTATGTTGTTCTAATCAGTGTAGATACATACTGTTATTTTTCTCTTCATAAAGAAAACTCTTAATAATGTTTTCCTTTCCAATTTCATCCCTTTTCAGCAAATTTCAAAAGCATTATCATATTCACTGGTTTTTATTTTTTTCCTCTCATTCTCTTTATAATACACTCTGATCAGGCCTCCCAAATAGTCTACCAAAGACATCCACATTGCAAAATTCACTGGCCAAATTTCAACACTCTTCTTATTTTACCTATTAATATCACTACCTTAATCACGTGTCATCAAAAACTAGTATGTTTGAAACTTTTGAAACTTTGGTCAAAAATTAAAAAAAAAATAGGCAAAAATTCTTGCCTTCTTAAGGTAGATAGATATTCCAGTAATTTATCATAGTTGACCATCCAGTCTTCCTTTCTTCTTTTGGGTTCCTGTGTAGCAGTCTCTCTTTTTGTTTTCAACTCTAACTCTCCAAACTTTCACAGATTGTTTGTGTTTCTATATTTTCTTCATGACCACTTATTGTTGCAGCATTGCATTGTTAAACGACTGGAATCTTTTTTTTTATTTCTATTTATCACTGACTTGATGACCTCATTCATTCTTGTGGCTTAAATTTACATTTATTTTCAATTTTTAAATGTATATTTCATGCTTGTATCTGTCTTCTGGACTCCAGATTCATATTCAATTGTCATTTCGCTTGGATAACTAATAATCCTCATATACTTAACATGTCATCATGTTAAGATTAATTTAACGTGATTTTCTCTTCCAAGCCTTTTGTACTTCAGTTAATGACAACTCTATTCCTAATGACTACCCTTCTGTAAGCCACTATCATCTTATCATCTCTTACCTGATGTATTGCTGTAAAAGTTTAACTGTAATTCCTGGTATTATTTTTGTCCTTCACCAACCATTTCCAATAAGACATCCAGTATGACTCCTGTAAATTTTATATAAGACAATGTCTCTACTCTCCTCTAAGTCCCTTAGGGGCTTACTGACTCATTCTCAGATTAAACAGTGATATCCATACAAAAGCCCAAGAGGCAATACATGGTCTGGATCTTGGTAAACTCTTTCATCTTCTGTTAAAAGGCCTCCTCCTTCATTTATTACAGAAACAAGTGCTTCTTAGATGGTCTTGCAACAGACCTGCAAGTTCTCACTGGAAATCTAGCCCTAATTGTTTCTTCTTTCTTCAAACACTTTTTCTCCTGGATATCCACTGTATTTCACTTACTACCAGTATAGGTTAAAAACTTATTGTTCCAAAGGATGTCAAAAAACAGACAAATGCAATTTGTTAAAATGTTGAAAACATGATAATGTTTTCCTGATAATAAAATGATCAATAAAACATATTCAAAGCCTACAAACATATACCACAATTTTTTAACCTAATAACACAGAATAGCTCTCCTTGCAATTACTTATTTGACTCAAGAATTGTGTTAAGAACTTTGATTCAAGTTTTTATTTCTACAACTTAATATTAGGACCATTACATTTTCCCATTTGAAATTCTGAAAACAGACCAGGTAACCTAAGACTACCTGGTTTATAAGTGATAAAACTTAAAGAGTATATGTTTTTAATTAATATCTTACTCACACATCTAAAAAACCATCATAATCCTAAGAATACTTATAAGTTTGTTTTCTTCAACAAACTTCATACTCTTTTTGTAAAAGCATTTTATAAGTCTTCAAAGACAGGTTAGTTTATTTTGCTTTTACAATATTGTTATTTTTCTTCTTTCTTATTTTCAACATAGAAGGACATTTATCCAGTCATATTAAAAATCCAATAAATTATGGATTTCCATGTTAAAGTAGAATTTCACATCACCCAGATCTAAAAATATCTATAGAGGTTTAGTTGGCATTCTTGAGTCTCCAGGCATTTTTATTTTCAACCTGATACTGAACTCCAAATCAATTTCACCTATTGTTCTATTTTTTTTTTATATTTGAGCCAAACAAGTATAGAATATAGAGCTCAAGAACCTTTAATAACTTCAAATGAAAAGTTAGATAAATCATGAAAATCCTATCTGGCTATGTCCCCAGTGAGTCCATGAAAGATACATAGCAATATAGGAACGTTTGAATATTTCTGTATATCATGAACAAAGTGACAGCTTCTCAGTAAATTTTAGAAATTTCGATGTCTTCAATCAATGGAATTCATGAAAATATAAGAAGTTTATACTGTGATAATTCAACTTGTCTGTTTCTAATGATTTGTGTAAGTCTATAACTAAATCTTATTTGCCTACTTATATACTTATGTGAAATGCTGAATTAAATAATCCAGAAATGAACATTGAAAAAATGAAAGAAAAAAAATGAAAATCAAGAAGAAAGAATGAAAGGAAGTTTAAAAGCTTCAAGAGGATAGTTTCATGATCCCAGGGTAATCAGGAAATAAGTCGGGTGGTTATAAGGATTTTTGTAGAAAAGAATTAGCAAGGATCATGAATAGGTGAAAATAAGCATTTTTCTAAACTCCATTGTCATTGTCTTTGGGTAACAGTAGTTTTGCACATCTCTGCCTAATCGAATTCATCATATTTTGAGAAAGAAATTATGTGCTAAATAGATGCTTTACATCTGACTGAGAACCTAATGGCTTCCATGGAATTGTCCTGCCACAATTTATTTTTACATTTCACTCTAGCTTCCCTTTTTCTGCTGCCTCTTAACCTTCCTACCTCAATTTGTAAGAGTGGTCGATGGCTAAATGTCTAGCCCTGAAGAGACAATCCTGAAATGAAATAAAACTCTGGACACACAGGGCCATCAAGTAAATCTAACTCTTAATATTAGAATTGCCTCAGTCTGAATTTAATGAAGGTAGAAACTTGTCTAAAACAATTCAAAACAAAGGAAAAATGAGCCAGCATTAAAGTGGTCAAGAAAGTAAAATGGTTTCAGTTTTCTATTAGGATACTGGGTTACTGCACAAAAAGTATCCTACAAGACAAACTTTCTCCATTTTCATCAATGGTAAAATAAACTTCTTTTTTATCCAAGAGAACATGTACTTCAAGTTGATGATCAATTATTTATTCTAACATCTGCTAACATTGGTAGAATTCCCAGAATCTTCCAGCATTACTACAACATTGTGTATGTACATGGGATTGCTAGTGAATGGAAACTCACATTTTAGTCAATGAATCGATTTCACTCAGATCTGGGTATAACTTTTTGATTTCATCTTATTCTTTTATTATTTTCTTTTTACTTATTAGTTGATTATATGATTGCATGACTATGAGAGAAACAGCTATCACTTAAATGCTGTTATGGTTTGGATGTGAGGTGTCCCCCAAAAGCTCCCTTGTGAAACAATGCCAGAAAGTTTAGAGGAGAAATGTTTGGGTTCTGAGAGTTTTGACCCAATCAGTAAATTAACCACCTGATGCGATTAAGTGAGTGGTAATTAAAGGCATGTAGGGTTGGGCTGGAGGAGGTGTGGCCTTGGTGGCAGGGCTTTGGGGTATGTGTTTGTATTGGGCAAGTGGTGATCTCTCTCTGCTTCCCTCCATCACACTCTTCTGCCATGATGTCCTGACTCACCTCAGCCTTGAGGAATGAAGCCAGCTGCCCATGGACTGAGATCTCTGAAACTATGAGCTCCCAAATAAACTTTTCCTCCTTTACAGTTGTTCTGGTCAGATCTTTTAGTCACAGCAGTGAAAAAACTGATAAAAACAAACCCTTAATCCCAAGAGTGTTCATATGACACTATTGTAAAGAAATGTCTTCTAAGTGCATGGTATATGGGAAAGATTTGAAATCCAAACAATTTCCTTTGGGGGGCTTGTAATTACTCTAAATTAGTACATTATAGATAGTTATATTTGAAATCTTTATTGTTTATAAAGCACATCTACTCTTGCAAAGTTTTGAAAAGAAAAAAAAATGGAATGCCTATTTCCTTGAATTCAAATTTTATATTAGATTTTGCTGTCCAAGGAAAGAGATTATAGATAGGGTAGATTCCATTTTAAAATTTTTATTCAAAGTTAAAACTTTTTGTACATATTTACAATACCTTACTCAATTACCCCCCCACCCATCTCTCCCCTGCTTTCCACAATATATTCTGTAATAAACAAGATTCTTTAAATTGGAAGACAGAATAGAGTTTCAGACATTTCACCTTTAGGGTCTTTTCCTTCCTCCTTCTTTGGCTTCATCCCTGTTTTGTGCTCACTCCAATTATCCTGGATTTCTATATTCTCACACTTTAAATCCACATGCAACTGCCTACCATACAATTCTTATTCTTCAGAATCCCACTTTATTTAATCTCAGATGTTGTTAAATAATTAATTGAGATCCTGGGAGCTGAGATAGTTTGTTTCTGTTCCACCATGTATAGTGGTTTACTCTCCTGGGGGATCTCATCCTCACACATGACTTCTTTGATCTGTGCTCCTCAGATGGAGACATGGGTACCACGTCCTCCTAGATGTGGTTCTGATGATTGTTAGTGATTTTCAGCAGCAGCTTACACAGCTGACTACTGCCTCTCTTTTGGAACATTGACTTCTCTTATTTATGACACTGATTTTTCCTGGTTTTCTTTTTTGTTGTTGTTGTTCTTTGACTTTCTTCTCAGTTTCCTTTTTGCTAATTTCTGTTCTGGATTTTGTGCTCTAATCTAAATATGGAATATGTTTGGCTTTAATTTAGGTCTGTCTCCTAAATACATAATAAAGTACCTCTAATACATGGATATATCTTCTGTCTTCTCTCTATATATATTACACCTCTATAGACATAATATATCTTCTCTATATACATGATAATGAATCATTCATTAAACTGCTGTTGAAAATAGAAATATTTAATTGTATTCAAACAGACTTAAGACACATTCTTTTAAAAATATTTGAAAAACCATTTGTGATCAATTATCTTGTTATAAAGTGAAGATCTATGCTATAATATTAACATTGTTTGCATTGGAAAGACAAGTATTTTTCTTACATACATTTAAATTATTTATTTTATTTACTATATATGTATACAGTAAATGTAAATTATTTACACATACAATTCACATATACTTACATATACCAAAAGTATAACATATTTTGATTCAAAAAGTCAATGAATAAAACAATTCTTAAAATTGGTACATATCATTTACTTCACTAATGTTTACTTTGTTTTTAGATACAGATTGTATTACCTTGATTTTAGATACAGATTGTATTAGATTCAGTGGATATAATTGTGGCTTTTATGATGGAATGAAAATGGATTAAAATTTTTACCATATGCATCATGTACTAATCATATTTGGTGACTCAAATAACCAAAATTATCAATTTGGAAATATTCTTTATTCTCACTAAATATATTTATCCATTTTACTATATTTTCCATTACTCTTTTATACTACCTTGGATTTTTTTCCAAAGATTGTAATTAGAACCATAAATTAGAATCAAATAATTTGTTGCTTATAATTATGTGTCAGTTTTCTTTTGATACTCTAATGCTGCCCAACAAAAAAACTGTATACTCAGTGGCTTAAAAAGTTAGCACTTATTAGCACACAAGCCCACATCTTAGTACTTTAAAGAGGGTTTGATCATTTTGTCTGAGGTCACTCTCAAGGGTGGCAATTAATACCTGTAAGCTGATGAAAACTGGCTGCAAAAAAGACTAACAATGCCCCAGGGTCTTCAGGTTTCTATGTTACTCCCTTCTCTAATTGTTTAGTGGGGCATATGCTCATAGTAATGGCAGAGATACAAGGGTACAAATAAAATTTGCTAAATACTTTTTAAATCTCTGCTTTTGAAACACTTGCTAATACTTCATTGACAAAAGCAAATCACAGGGCCATCTCTATTCAAAAAGCATGGTCAGAGGGATAGGAGTAGAATAAGAGACCCATAGTAAAATCTATCTACCACATGTGTATGAATGTATTAGGGATCAGAATCTTCTGTGAAACATCACATAGCTTTGCTCCTCAAACATTCTCATGCAAGGAGTCTAGGTATTCAAAAACCCATACAGATGAATTAAGTTTATAATCTGATTGACAACAATGTGGCATGAAAATTTGATGAGTCTAAGTGAAGTATGCTTGTGTTCCAAACAGTTTACTAGCTTCAGACTAGCCACAAATTCATACAGAAATGAAGCCATGGTACAAGAGAAACTTTCTTTCTCAGGACTTATTATTTAATCCCTTGCTCTTCCTTTGCAAAATATAAAAATTAAGCATAGCAATAGGTCAAATTTTAATAAAACACTCTTCCTGGATTCTATGTTTCATATTTTTGCTTGATCTTACTAAATTCTTCATGTTTAATCAGTTTTCCTCTTGGTTCTTTGTTCCCAATGGATCTATCTTCATTCTGTGACTTACTCTGATTCAAAGGACAATTGTAAAAATGACTTAGTAATAAACTCTAACTAAATTCCTTTTTCTCTTCAATCTTTTAATGTCCTCATAATTAATAATAAGAGTGCATTATTCAGTTCCTTTATAGAACATGATGTTTAACCATAAATATCTTTATATACAAATCAGTTTAAAAGAGAAATAAGAAAAGTATATATTAAACTGACTCCTGGTTAGACACAAATACATACCAGGACTCTATTAAATTTTAACTTCTCAGAAAAAAATATAGACCATCTCTTTATTTTTCCCCATATCTTAATTTTCTTCATTAGCTGGCTTTTTAAAATAATATTTCATCAGGAAAAAAAACTCTCATGAAAAGAATAAGGTTATTTTTGGTGATCAAGAATACTCTTTGGTATAAAAATCACAGGAAATACTTTATTTGAGGAAGTGATTTAACTGTGTGATCTGCCTATTCAAACTTTGAGGCCTGGTTTCAGAAAGCTGGGCCAGAGAAACTCTACGAAATGCTTGAGGCATGTTCCCTGGCTGCGTCTTGCATCACCTTTTCTGACTCTGTAGCCAAGACTCATAGCTTCAAGAGTTGGATCTTGATTGCCAATGTGTTACTAATAAAAAGTTAAGCCCTAAGATTTCTAAACCAGACATATTTGCAAAAAACATTGAATTTTCTTATTTTTCTTCCTGTATCGGCTATTCATCTCACACTCCTGAAAAGCAATGCATGACTTCATTCATTATGATCTATGTTTCAGTCTGAACAATTCAGGAATATTCATCAAGATTTGCAATTAATCAGTTAAAGATGTTCATAAACAAAGCCAATGAATAATTCATATAAAATTGACTGCATGTGCTCTAATGTTGAATAATCATGAACTGATCTGGAATTTGTTAATGACTTATGAATATTTATCTCTAGATGGTACTCCTGTGCAATTCACAATTCCATGAAAACTGTTTCCTTTTACATTTCATCCTGTACTTTTGCTGAAGATGCCTTTGGGACCATTAAGTATCTTTCCTAGAGGTTTTAATACAATCAAAATTGTGGATATGATGTTATTTGCAGACCTTACCGAACACACTAAAACCTCTTACTTATTTCCATCTCAAACTGGCAGATTTTTCTTAGGTAATATTGTCTTTCACCATATGATTTGATATATGACAGAAAGATTGCAACGTGAAGCCCACTTAACTACTCAGATGTGAGAATGTGGAAAAAAAAAACTAAACTGAGAACTGAATGCAGGAAATAACATTTTCCTTAAGCAGCCACTAATCTTATGCCAGGTGCAGAATGTGCTGCTTTTCAATGAATGCCTTAGTGTGCCCTCTGGCCACTTGCAAATTGGAAATTTCACAACTTTAGGCTGAGTATTGGTACGAGATGAGGCACTTCAAGCCTAGGACTGTCATCAGCTGGCCCTTCTCAGAATGAGGAGAATTAACCAGCAACATTTTTGGAACTCTTCAAGTCTTCCAAGTGCTTGGCAATCATTTACCAGTTAATCCTCCTTTGAGGGAGGTCAGAACTCTGCTTGAAATTTCACATGAAGTATTTCACACAGATGTGAAATAATCTCCAAAAGGACATAGTGCAGCAAATCTGGGGATAATAAATACAAGAGACAGACCAAGGCAAAACTGGGGAGCAAGAAATTTGTATTTTTGGTTGCCCATCTGGATGCTCTGAGGGCTTCTCATAACAAAATCTTAGTAATTGTCTATGTGTGAGGAACTATTCTAAACACTCCTATACAAAAGCCAGGTTAGTATTTATTACCATCCTATGAAGTGGGTACAACACTATCTCTATCACACAGATGAGGAAACTGAAGCACATGGTGGTTAAATCAATTGCCTGGTACACAGCCAGTAAGTGGCAGAGCGGGCATTCAAATCAAGGTACAGGGCTCCAGAATGGGTTTGTACCACCTTGGTCTTCCCATCTGAGCTTACCCACCCAGTCATTATTGTGTTACATATTTCTGCCAAGTTTCTCCAAAAAAAACCTTGTTTTATATACAGTTATTTGCTGTCTCTTCTTTGGTGGGTACATATACAATTATCCCTATAATGAACCTATATTTGATCACTAAAGTGTTTTAAAGGAGAAAACCTTAAGAAAACTTTTCTAAATATCATTTGAATAAGTTCCCACTGGGTTCCTTTAACAGGACCGCCTCTGTGGGAAAATGTGGTGAAATGTTGTATCACTGTCTTCTCTAGATCTGAAAAATTATTAGATCCCTCAAAGAAGAAGGAAACTGATGCAGTTAAGGCAGGGAGGTGTTCGTGATCAGCCTGTTTCCAGAGCAGATGGCATCTTCTTCCAGACTTTTTATCCTCTCTGCCAGGATATATTCATAAGTGCTAATGCTTTGGAGGTGTTTTAGGCAAGTAACTTTGGAACTATAAATTCCATTGATGTCACACGTTGGGTGGTTAAATTACTCAGTTTACAAGGAAAGTTAATGGCTGCTATGAGATCAGTTTCTATTCATAATAACTGGTCCATTTGAGGGGGAGGAAAGGGAGCTTAGGAACTATTTTTATACTCTTGTTAGTGATCATCTCTAGATTAAGATTTTAGGTTTATGTATTTATTTTTAAATACTTTTTCATGGACCCCTTCCCATTGTTTCAGAAGGATATTAGCATTTATATAACTAACTAGTTAGTTATAAAATTAAAAGTACAATAAGAATTATACCTTATAGCTTCCCCAAAAGGGCTACAAATAGACAACAGTAAACATGATGCAACAAAGAAATTTTGTGTTTAAAGGCTAAAGTGGCAGAACTAAGTCTTAGAAGTAATTGGTACGGTTATTTATTGATTTTTTGTGATACTGGGATCAAACTAGCACATCCTAGGCAAGTGCTGTACCACTGAGTTACATACACAACCTATCTTAAAATTTAATTTGGAGACAGGGCCAAGTTTAATTTTCCAGACTGGTCTCAAACTTGTGATCTTCCTGCCTCAAACTTCTGAATAGTGTGCATGCTACAGCATTTGGCAAAGGCTTTTTGAGGGGCGTACTAGGGATTGAACTCAGGGCACTCGACCACTGAGCCCCATTCCCAGCCCTATTTTGTATATTATTTAGAGACAGTCAAACTGAGTTGCTTAGTGCTTTGCTGTTGCTGAGGCTGGCTTTGAAATCATGATCCTCCTGTCTCAGCCTCCTGAGCTACTGGGATTACAGGCATGTGCCACTACACCCAGTGTGTCAGAAGCATTTTTTAGATGGCACAAAATTTAGATATTCATAGCACCTCTTCCATGTGTATGTGAATGTGTGTGTGTGTGTGTTTAATATTTTTTTCTCTAAGGAAGGACCAGTTGGTACCCTAAATGTCTATAAAATTTCATGAAAATTATTTTATTTCTCTTTGATTTTAGTAAAATATTCTGATTCAGCAGCATAAAAACTACCTTTCATCATTAGAATTAATAGCAATTTTAAGTGGACAAATCTTGCTCAGGATTTTTCAAAACTTTTACCTCCTTAATCTTGCTAACAGTTTGTATAAATATTATACATTATTAATATAGAGTATTTCTTTGTAAATTCATTATTTTTGTGAGATTTTTTTCTCATACTTTACATTACTTTTTAAAATTGTAATTGCCGTTTTAAATATATTTAAAATAAGTACCTCCCAGGTATTAGTTCATTCATTCTTTTATACCTCTCCTAGGTAGTTGTTTTCTTTATTCTTGTATTTAAAAATAGAGACAGAAAGAGATTAATTTATAGTCACACAGTCAGCAAGAGGCCAATGTGGGGCTAACAGTAGACCTGAACACAGAGCATGAATTCTCAAGCAATACTCTTACTTTATTTTTAAATGTCTAACAATAATAGAAAGCTGATAATAAAAATGTCCTTTGTTTGCCATCATCATTTATTACTTCCCTTAAAATCTTCATATTCATATTTTTCAAAAAGAGGTTATCTCCAAATTTCTAACTACATAGTCTATAGTTATTTCTCTATTTTTTGATGTTGGACATAACTTACTGATTTACATTACAGAAAAAGAGGCTATGGATCACAGAGTTCTCTTCCTCTTTGAGACTCCACATATTCTAAAATTATCTTCTCAAATTTTTTAATACTATTCCATTTTTTAAATACTAACATCTCACTCAAATTTCAGTGTTAGCATTTTGATAGTATTGCAAATATTACTTTCTGTTGAGCCACTGACAGAACTCTCACAAATCAGTTTTGCACTGAGATCACTTTTACAGTAATTCTTATATGTGTTTTTCCTTCCTGGAGTTATCTTAATGTTAAGTTATTTTTTTTCCTACATATATCTATAATGAGTTCATCACACAAACTCTTTCACACAACTGTAAAATTATTCTTCATCTGCTCAAATATTTCATACACACCCCTGAATTCCATTCTTCCCATTGATACATCCCTCAGGACCTCTCATTCTGCCCCCATCTGACCACTTTGTTTAGAAAGCACACTGCACATCTGGCTTTAGAACATTACCATTTTTTCATCATCCTGGAAATTTCCTTCCCCTCCCCTTTCTGCTTCATGCCTTTATCTTGATCTCCATTATTCCTTTCTGGTGTTTGCTCCCCAATATTTGTGGTATACATTTCATGCCATCAGGAGTTAAACATTTAAAGAAGTGATATCTAAGCATGACTTTATTGTACATTGAATATATAGAATTGCGGGCTGGATTTTTTTTTTCATCAGCCTTTAGCTTTAGAATTTCTAGGCAAAATAATCCAGATGCATTATTTGCACAAAGAAAACAAAATTTTAGATTTCCCCTTTTCATTGGTATAACACTGTTTACTGTTTTTTGTTTGTTTGGGTCAGACATATCAAATGAAGGATTGAGTGATAATATAGAGAGCATCTTCTATTTTAAATGTGAATGCATCTAATATCATAGTAGCTTTAGCTTAAGGGAATTTCATTTTTATTTTCCAAGTAATTTTAACTTTAATCAAGAACAACTTAGTTGAATTCCATGGAGACATCTATTTAGATAATCGTGAACTTTCCCCCCTAGGGACTTAGAATCTGATGTAGTGATTTTATAATAAATATTATTCTTTAATTACTAGTATCTTAGCTTTTTATCATTATAATGGTATACCTGACATAGGTTATTTATGAAGAAAAATAGGTTTATTTAGTTCAGTTTTGGATACTGAAAATCCAGTAGCTTAGTGCTGGCTCTGGCATCCCTGGGAGAGGGCCTATAGCCAATGGTAGATGGTGGAGTGTGCGTGGAAGGTCACATGGAAAACAGGAGCAGAGAGAGATGTGTGGTCCAAATTCAGGCTTTCACAACATCTGCCCTGGGAGAATCACCAGTTCTCCAGGAGAACTACCTTTGGAGGGCATCTACCAATAGTGCCATCCTGAGGACAAAGACTTCAATCCAAATGACCTTTAGGGGACACCCAAACTATACCAATGCGATAATAGATAGAATACATCTTTTTAAATTTTTTTTAATTGTTTATATTAGTGCTTTACAGCTATACATAATAGTGGGGTTCATTTTGACAAAATCATAAATGCACATAACAGTTTAGTCTTTCTCAATCTGTAGTCCTCCCTTTCCTTTCCCTCCTCCCTTTCCCTGATCCTCTACAGGTCTTCCTTCTATTTATTTTTAAATTGGTACATTAGAGTTATATATAAAAATGGAATTCATAGTGATATATTTAGACATAGCATAATTTGATCAATTGCATTACACACATGCTTCCCTTGCACACCACATCTCTTTTCCCCTCTATCACCTTCTTCTTTTCCACTGGAAGTGAGATAATTCTATGTTCATTATGGTAATTTTTTTCAGTTGCCTAGGACTTTATTTAGGATTTTAACATCTGTATTTATCTTTTTGTTTCCATGTATTCTTCTTTATTCATTGTATATATTTTGCTAGTTTTTATAACTGATTGAATCTCTGCTCTGTGCTTATGTGCCTATATGAAAAAAAAATCAATCTACTAAATCTAGGTGACCAATAGTGGATATAACTTGCCAAATTAATCATTTACTTTTTGTTTTTGTTTTGTCACTTCCCTCTATGGGACATTTAAATTCGTACCTTCCAAAAGTGAGGTAGTTTAAAACACAAAAGTAGATTAAACAAACAAACAAAAAAGTAAGGTGTTGAGACCTATAAAAAAACTACTAAATTAGGTATCAATGAACATATGTCACTGATGGGATAAAATAAATTGGCCAACAGAGAGCTCATCTTTATGTTAATATCCCAGTTCTTATCGTTTTGTGACATTTGATTGTTCAGCTGCTTTAATTTATTTATTTAACTTCTTTATCTATCCATATATTAATTTTCCATCATCTGAATTAAGTTTCAGATACCATGGTAATCTACAGGAAACTTTGAAGGATTATATAACATAGAATTATCCATTCTTCACATGCTCAAAAGAACTTATTTGTAAGTTATTACTCCAGAGCTTTATTTTGGATGTAGTTTTAAAATTTTTATAACATATTCTGAAGTTATCACTTTATTCATATTTTCTTCTTAAATCAATCCCCCCCAAGGTGTGTGTGTGTGTGTGTGTGTGTGTGTGTGTGTGTTTAATAAAATAAACTATGGCAGAATTTCCTTGAGAATCATTTGTTAAGCTTACTTTATGTCTGAACATAGTTTCTGACTTATTTATTTGCAAACATAAATAGCACTTTTGACATAAAAATAGGCAAATATTATTTAATTGGCATAAATACAAAGAAAATTTTAGCATAAATTTATTATGAGAATTATTAGAGAATTCTGGTGCTCCTCAAGGAACAGCAGTCATAATTAACACAGATGTATTTATCAGAGTTAAGTGAGAAAACCTTGATTTTTGTCATTTATTCTCATATATATTTGTGAGTTTGAATTTTCAGCCCATGTAAACATAAAAATAAACATAAAATTGGTTAAATAGAAACAACTGCATGTTCATTGTTAGTTCTCAAACTCTGCCACATTTCCAAATGCCTATTTAAATTTAATTTTAACATTATTTTGAAACTCGATCTTGAATAATTTAAACTTATTTTTGCTTTATTATAAAAATTATATCAATTGATCTTTTGTCTTGAAATGATAACCCACTATTTAATTTTTAAAAGTGTTTAAGGAATATTCCTTGTAATATAGTTTCTATATTATACATAAATTATAACTGAATTTCAAAGGAATAAAATAAGTGTGATTGAAATTTTTTTCATCTTTGAGAATTTATGTAGCATTTTCCCCCCACAGGAAAATAATTATGAAATAATTATTCAGTGAATTGATGTAGTTTCAGAATCTTGAATTTAATGTAAGATTTTAATAATTTCCTGATTGCTTAGAATATTTTAACTTATTTTGTTCCTTAATCTATACTAGCTAACAGTTAGTTAATTTTATTTGGTAAATAAAAGTAGCCCTAGCTATTAATTACTGCATTGTTTTTAAATTAAAAGAGATGTCTGAGATTTTTCTTTTACCATTTAACAAGATATTGCCATCTGGTTCTAAATCACACTAAATAATATTCAAGTGATGTTTTACTAAAACTTTTTTGTAATTAGGACTGGATGGTGATTTCAATTTTAAAAAGTGGAAATTTATTGATATCATGATTTTTCTGTCCATTGAACTATGTAAACAATCAAATTCACATATTTCATAATAGATGTTCATGAATTTCTCAAATAATGAAGCACAAAAATCATCATGAAGTAAGCATACAAAAAATTGTTCACTATAGATGTGCAATGTCAGCAAAAATCAGTTTTCATTCTTTTATCCTCCTCACAGTACAATGCAAACCAATCACTAAATAGAACAAGAGAAAGCAGGAGATGGCATCAATATTAAAAATAAAAATGAGTAATAAATATTCAAATATTAATAAGTTTTATAAGACTAACTTTCAAGGTTTCTATATAAATAGATTTGAAAACCAAGATGAAATTGATAATTTCCTAGGGACAAGCAGATGACCAAAATTAACCCCAATAGCATTTACCAGCTACAATAGACCAGTATAGGAAATATTAATGGACTGTCCCAGAAGAACCAGACTCAAATATGTCATGGAGTAATTCTACCAAACCTTTTAATAGTGAATATTCTCAATGCTTTAAAATTCATCTGAAACCAATGAAAATGAGAGAAGCTTTCAAATCCCTTTAAGAAAACAATTATAAACCAATACCTTAGGCCCCTTCTTCTGTCTTTGCCAATTTTTCCATCTTCTGCCTTTCTTCCCATAAACCTATGCATGAAGAGAAAATGGCATGGTATTGTGAGAAATCACATGTTGCTACTTGGAAAATTATTTCTGTTTTGCCCAAGTTATTTTAAAGACATGCATTGTCTACCACCAAATTATCCTCAGGGTGTAGATTTGTGTGTTATATAATTTTTCATTCCTGTTTATCTATTGGATGATTATGACCAGGTGGAGATACACATGGGTTCAGGTGTGGCATATTATTGCCCCATTGTTGGCACAAGTTGCAGCAGTTATGTCTTGGTAACATATATACCTGTTTACATCACAGTGTTATTTTTCCTATTTACTGGGTTTTGCATTAAATATTACTTTGCCTTATAGTTTACTATATTTAATTTTTCATTCTTTTCTTTTTTTCTTATTTTCTTATGTAACATTTTCTTTCCTTTTATTTTTAAACTTCCTAGGTCATACTACTACCTCATTAATTCTGATGGAAAATAAATGATTGAATATATGAAAATCACCTCAGAAAGTACCTAAAACCTAACAAAGTGCATGCATTTTCTTTTCAGTAAACAAAACATACTTGGATTTAAAATTCTTGTAGGAGACTGTTGTTCTCTGTTGTGGATGTTAGTTGGTTTTCTTGTGCACAGCCTAGATTCCTTCAACCTTCAACCCTACCTATATCTCCTGGATTTCTGCCTGCTGGCTCAGCAGCTACCAACATAACCAACTCCACATGACCATGCTGGTCTGCCTTCCTAAGGCTGGTGCTGAGGCTGGTGATCATCCCACCACTTCCAGATGACATACTGTTCCTCATGGCGTGGAACTGATGTCCCCAGTGGCTGCTAGTGGACCAGATAATACAACCTGAAATCCAAGGATAGTAACTCCTCATGGGGTAAAATTTAACCAGTGGGAAACTATAAATACATAGATTAACTTCCCTCTCCATTTTCTTTATTAATTTTTCTGAAGTTGAATATTTGAATAACTTCTTTAAAACTGTTCTGTTTGCCTGATATAATATTCGTGTCTGTAGGTAAAATAGTAGATATTAATATAATTTACTTGTGCTTTTGGACTATCTGGAATCTTGTCCTAATTGTGCAATTTCCATTGTATAATGAGTTGGCAAAACATTTATGAATTCAGGATTCAGGACCTCAATAGCGTGTAGCTCGTGAAAGGCAGTTCATATTTTTGATTATTTATCATCCATTGTCAAACTCTCTAGAAGAGTCCAGTCGCATATTAAAAGACATTTCTCAAAGTAAGATCTACTCACTATTACCTGTTAGAATATAGAATCAATTCTATATCACTTATTGGGTCTGACTAGCCAGGGATCCCACTAAGAAAAACTCCAGCTGTCAAAAGCTTTGCATAATGGGGCTCATTTGGCAAAGAAACTTATTTTGCACTTTAGACTTATATCAGAGCCTTTCTCCACTAGCACTGACTCACAACCAGCAGCTTTCCACAACTTGTGATAAATGAAGCAGAAAAATATTCCCAAGTGTATTAAATGTAGGCTGCCTCTAAATTCCCCATTCCTAAAACCATTATGTTCATTTCTGAGAAGCAGGTATAAAATGTGGCTTTATCTTATCAGGTATATTCCAGAATACCTCAGACCACTGGAACTCCCCAGTTATAAATTTTCCCAATGCGGAAAGTTCCTCAATATTTTTAAAGTTTTTTTTTTCCCCCAAGAGTGTTCTGGTAAATATAACAACAGCCTCCCAGGGAAAATTGTAAAAGTCTTGATTTTTAGCTTTGTCAATTTTACTTTTTGGTTAACTCTGAATATGTTCTTGGAAAGAGATAAGTACATTTGGACCTTACAGACTATTAGAAGCCAGCTCTGACAAATATTATTTATACTCTGGTGTGTGTAAATTTTTAGAACATCTGAGATCCTTGCTGCATTATGCTTATCAGGATCAATGAAGTGTCATTGATAGCAGATCATGGTGATATTCTTTAGACTATGTTTCGTAGATCATCATGTTTAATATAATGTTTATGTTTGTGTATACATTTGCATGCATTGGAGATGCACAGTTCAACCTTGCATACTGGGCAAGAAATCTACTGTGAAGTCATATCCTGAGCCCTATTTATTTTATGTTTGAGATAAGTTCTCACTAAGTTACCTAGGCTGGCCTAGAACTTTTGATCCTCCTGCTCAAGTCTCCCTGAAACAGATTCCATCTGAAATAAATGGCATCTTTCTCACCCTAAAAATTAAAAGTCCAAAATCCTTTTAATTTCTAAAATCACTCACCCTTAAAAAAGAAACTCCTGGCCAGGCACAACTGACATGTTCTCTAACTGCTGTTCAGATGCCTATCATTAAATAACATTAAATTCACAGGATACAGCACTTTCATTGATGTCAGTTCTCCAAAATACTCATGGCTTACCTGATAGTCATAAGCCAGGCAAACAAAAGTACTTTTATTCCAATATTAATTTCTAGTATGTATAATACTTGATTAACACGTCATACTTCACACTAGGATATATAAATAGGTCTAAGGCAAGACTACGAAAGGATTCAGATGGCCAAAGAATTACAGGATACTGAGCCAAGGCACAGGCAGAGAAAGATATGAATGCAAAATAAAAGAATCACTATAGGTGGTCAGACTAAGAATTTTAATGATCTAGTTCCACAGAGTTGTCAAAGTAAAGGATCCAAACCAAGGCAATTTCAATTTCAGAGTATCATTTTGGAGTGTCAGATTGATGTGTGACAGCTTAGAGTTTCAGCTCTTGGTGTCAGTTTGAGTGGGCCATGCATGATCATCATGAGCAGGAAAAAGCACACTCTACTAAAGTCCAATGTGACAAGAAATAAGATGTTTGTTACTGTGGCAATTTTCCTTAACAAAACTAGTGATGGGTGACCAGGTGATGAAGTCAGATTGTTACTATGTCTAGTCTCAGGAAGTTCTTCCGTTGGTGGTTCTTAAGTGAGGGGGCCAATTCTGGTGAGTTTGATAAACTTCCATGACTGGCGTTCCTGATATGACTGGGGATGTCCATGTGTCCAGGTACTCTTTGATTTACTCTGAGAAGTTGTCCTGTATGAATGTTTATCAATTTATGTTATAGTTTTGTCCTGTGGATGGTGGTTGTTTAATTGTAAAAAACAAAATACAGAATCATTCTACCTTGACAATTGTACTTAAAATGGAGTAGTCTGTGCAAAACCACTGCTTTGTAAAATGGAGTAACTCAGTTTTATGCACAGCCTGAACATTGAACATTGTTACTCCTTTTCTATACACCATGGAGTAACTCAAAGTAGGGCACAGCTAGCTCTCCATATCTACATATGCATATTTTTCTGCTTTTTGTCCCATTCTGCTTTCTCTTCTCTTATTAAAGCTGTCCAGGTTTCTAAACGATGATCTGAAACAACAACACCAAAAAAATTTCCTCTATCATCTTTAAAAACTGGTTTTGAATAAAACCTATTTTCCCAAGTCTTTATGGAGCACTGGGAGCAGCGATCCTAGCTTCTTGCCCCAGACATAACTCCCTAAGTAGCTAGGATTGTGACAGGGCAAGTCTGGCCATGCAGCCAAGGCCACCTTGGTTCTCATTGCTTCTTATGATCTTGCCATAAATATTTCAGATATGTTACTCAGAGTAGCAGGTATGAGTTTATTAGAAGAGAAAGGAAAAGGGGATACTTTCATTGGGAGAGTGTGTCCTCTAAGGGAGGAGGATGATGTGCCCCTCCTGCCCTCCAGTTTTATTGGGTGTCCCAGGAAAGTTTCCAGAAAGGTCCACCCAGGTCTACCTCTTGACTATTGACTGACAACAGATGATATCAGACTCAAAAGTCCCTGCTATACATGACAACTCAAGGTCACTTTGGCCCATGCAGATCAGTTCTAATTGGAACTATTCTTACAGATTTTATAGTTATAGGGAACTATCCTAATTTCCCTTAGTTCTGGTTTGTGTAAGGATCACAAAAGTCATTCCACACCACACACACACACACACACACACACACACACACAGACCCTTCAGGGTAACTTGTGTTCTTCTTACTGGCATTTTGTACCTCAGTATATAACAGGTTGTTATTTGAGGAATGTAACATAACCTGTTACCTGAATTGTAACACTGCTTTGTGTATGGAAGGGCATTGGTATCCTAAACAACTTTGCACCAAATGGTTGCACAACTGAGTGGCAAGCATCTATGTTTAGTAAAGATGTTTGATGTTGTAATCCATAATTTTATAAACTTCATCATAAATGTCCAACTTTAAACAAATTTTTGAATATTTTGCATCCAGATTTTCTAGGACATAAGCAAGTTTTCCTTCACCTGTTTTTTTCTTCTTTTTCTTTGGGAGATTAATTGAAAACTGTCTTTTTATGGATGAATGCACATATGAATAAATGTATATCAAGATACACATACATGTAATTTTTAAAAAGTGACTTACTAAAGAAAAAAGTGCAAACAAATAGCCTTCAGGTTTGAAGACTACTTAGGTTACAGGTATGTGCTTGGCAGCATTTATTAGTGTGATTTGCAGCAAATATGTAGGCTTAACCCAGAGTATAAGGATGTTCAGTTTCTTCTAAGAAAAGCTGTTAAATTTAAGACTTTTAACTTTTCATATGTGTACACATGTAACTATTTCCCATTGAAAAAAATAGGTTGAAAAAGTGTAGGAAGGTTCCATTGGAATTACTTGTTAAGAAATATGTTAAGGGCTGGGATGTGGCTCAAGTGGTAGCGCGCTCGCCTGGCATCCGCAGGGCGCTGGGTTTGATCCTCAGTATCACATAAAAATAAAATAAAAGATGTGTGTCCACAGAAAAAAAATTCTCTCTCTCAAAAAAAGAAATATGTTAAAACACTAGTTTTTAAAAATACGCCTGAAATATTATTAGTAAACAAAATAATTTTCTCATGAGTAGGAAAGAGAATAAAACATAATAGGAAAAGAGTAATACCATTATTGTTATTATTATAGAATTATAACTTTGTAATTTTAACTAAATAACCTATTTTCTGCTGATTACACTGAAATAATTTTACAAATTATTTTCTTCATCTTTGATCTTTTTTATGGCTAATGACTAAAGAACAAAAACAAATATTCCTTTGAATGAATTTTCAGGTTCAATCCTTAGTAAACATCTATCTTCTTTTCTCTTTCTCTATTGCTTGAATTAGAAATTTCTAATCTGCACTGAAATACATGCTTTAATAAATCAGAAACATTTTCCCTTGAGCACTTCAGTTTTCCTCAAAGAATAAGATATATTCATAAAAAATGGAGACATAATATTTGGGGGAGGAACATTTTCTAATATAACATTAATTATAAACATTAAGTAGCTTTTTATTTTTTTATTTTTTGGGGGCCTTGTGCATGTGCAGATTTTTATTTTAACTATTGCTACTTATTTATGTTGAATAAATCGTCCTTTCAAATTACTCTCCATATAAATACACACATATTCATACTCATTAACATAAGTCAATTAAATAAGTCATGTGAGACTTTTTTCCCTTGAAACTTTATCTCAATATATAATCCAGCTGGAAGTAGATTGCTGTAAATACACACTTATCTTTTTTCAAATCATTTTGCACTGTGTAATTAGCACTGATGAAAAGAAAGGCAAGGGAAGTAAAAGCACAGAAGTATCTACAGCTCATTTTGCAACCAATAGAGAAATGTAATGAAAAAGAAATAGGGTGTTTTGATGTAGGACTTCTGGAGGTGAGCAATGGCACTTGCTAACCTTCTCTTTTGGAGGTGAATGCAACTGGACCTCTGCTCAGCTCATTTGGGTTTGATCCCCTCAGGAGTAGATTTCCTAACCTTTGTAATATAAAAGAGTCTGTGATAATATTCTGCTAGGCACAAAGTTATAAAGGTCTGAATAACTATTTCCATCTTGATATCTTCACACATAAACTATTTTTTTGACATTTCATTATAATGACTCTATCTGAATAAATATAAGTAGTTTTATCCATCCAGCTAATAGTTTAGGAACTTCCTTCTCTAAAGTTCCAAACAAGATGTATTTAATAATCTTTGGCCCTTTAGAAAGAGATTAAGCCATTAAATGACACCAGTGTATTTGAAATATCACAATAAACTTACAATTACGAAGCAGTGTAAACATATTATGATCTCACTGTTCAACACAGACCATTTTTTTCTTTTCAAGCCAATCCTTTGAAGGTAGAATACACAATGACCTTGTCTTTTTCTTTAAACATTCGAATGCTACATGAAGATCCTTTTATACAATACTATTAGTACTAAAACTACTCTTTGGAAAATCCTTAACATTTCCCTAATATTTGCCTGTGTTTTCACCAACACAAAGAAATGGAAAGAGAAAAAAATATTATCAAGAATAATCAGAAACAAAAAGCAATCTGGGATACACCTTTATGCAAAAACTGATTCATTTATATTTTAGCTGACTTTAAATAACAAAATTCATTACAGCAGGCAAGGACATCACAGGGTTTTCTGCAGTCTAACAAACCAATAAGAACATAACAAAAGATGAGGTTTCTTTTTCCATTTAGCAAATGCATTGCTAACATAAAATCCTGATATATTTGTTTTTATTCAGAGCTTTCCTTTATTTTTGGTTCACTCAAAATGACATCAAAATAAACACCAGCTATGTTTTCTAGTCAAATTTTGATCACTCTTATATAACTGAGTTTCCACTGGGATATTATATATCATGTAGGACAAGGTGTGTATTGCTTTCCTCTAAGAGAGTTTTACAGTGTGAGTAGAAATTGGTAAGAGTGGTGCTGAGCTTCTGTTATCAGAATATAGGATATAACATTGACCTGCCTGTTTATCACTGGCTTGCATATTGTCATCATCTGACTGACCTAGTTCATATAGCTTAGAAAGAGGGCTCAACCCAGAGGGTCAGGGAAGGTAAAAATACTTCTGATCTTTGCAAGTAAGCATATCAATGTCCTTGAGAATACATCTGAGAAATTGATGCTACCATGACATCTTGGCTTCACATCTTCTATAGTTCAGATATTTTGGGGTAGATTTGGTTCTCAATGTCCTCTGGATTGTACTGTTGGACATGAAAGAACAAAAAATGTTAAATTTTCTTATTTTAAAATATTATGACCTGAAATAATTTAATGTAGCTCTCTCGCAATTGGTTTTGTTGTATCAAACACAAAATAATAGTTTTCAATTCTTTGTAGCATACTTTATTCCTATAACAAGATATGTAAATGTTTTAAATAATATGGAAATTAAAATATTAAATTCCTCTTCTCAAAGTACATTGTAAAAAGAAATGTAAAAACTTGACTTTCATATAGAATTAACATGTGTCATATATTTTTAGTTCATTAATGAAAGAACTAATAGGAGATGAAAAGTAGTTGCCAGTACAACTGGATATTCATAGGTATTTTTAAAAAGATGATGTTGGGATAAGTTTTCTATTTTAGGCATAAAAATATTAAGGTCTTACAGAACAATGAATTCAAATCCTTCAGGCTTATTTTTTCCCTCAGACATAAATATACATGTTACTACATCACATCATAGTTCTGAAGTAAACTGCAATGTCAAACACAGATACAATCTGTTAGAAAATTTAATACCTTTATCTCTATGTGTGATAACTATGCTCTGATATAACACTGAAAAATTATGTATTTTGTTGTCTTTTATCTCAATTTTGAGAATTTCTCAATTTTCTTTTTTTCAATTTTCTTTCAATCTTGAATATTTGTCTTAATAGTTCCCACATTTTGATAAATAACCTCCAAGTATACTTGAACACAAAAGTTGAACTGTTAATTAATTTACCACTTAAGTCTTCTTGAAGGCTGTGGTTTAAGTGCTTATGTTCCCCTAAAAATTCCTATGTTGAGATCCTTACCCCTCAAGGTAATAGTGTTAGGTAGAGGAAGCTGTGGTGACAGAGCCCTTATGAATGTGATCAGTGCCCTCATACAAGATTCCAGAGAGAAAGGATCCTCCCCTTCTACCATATGAAATTAGAATGAGAGACCTACTGTGTATGAGGAAGTATAGGAAGTCATCAGATATTGAATTGACTGGCTCCTTGATCTTGGATTTCTCAGCCTCCAGAAGAGTAAGCAATAATTTTCTATTGTCTATAAGCTACCCGGTCTATGGTATTTTGTTACAGCAGCTGGAACAACTAAGACATTAAGCATAAAATTTTGAGCAACTACTGGGCCTTTACCAGAGAAATAAAACTCTCTAGATAGTCTCATAAAGAATCTCAGTTTGGACTTTTGCAAGCATATTTTATTTGATCTTATTTACCAAGACCAAGAAAGCCTCTACTATAAATTTGGGGAATTCTAATTTTTTTTCAGTGGTGGGGGTGTGCCAGGAATTGAACTCAGGGGCATTTAACCATGGAGCCACATCCTCAGTCCTATTTTGTATTTTATTTAGAAACAAAGTCTCACTGAGTTGCTTAGTGCCTCCCAGTTGCTGAGGCTGGCTTTCAATTTGCCACCATCCTGCCTCAGCCTCCGAGCATCTGGGATTACAGGCATACACCACCATGCCCAGCAAATTCTACTTTTTTAAAGGTGTGTAAAATCTGTTAAATTTTCTAGTCTGTCAGGAAGGGCCTTTCTTCTATACAGGACTAGAAATGTATAGCAGGTCACTGGGCCAATTTACCTGAGAGGCATCATTAAACATAGACTCCACAGACAAACTTATTCTCAAGTGTGGGCTTGGCGTTTACTGATAAAGTCAGACATGTTCTCAGTAGGATACTCTAGTTTTGATCTACGATACCTGACTGATTTTTCCAACTATAACTTAGTAAAGGAAAAACAGAATTTTACTTAATTTATGCAAATGATTATATTTTAATAAAAAATTCAAACTAAATAGAGGTATTTGATTTTCAATTATGAGGAGTAAATGAGACTGGTAAATTGAGAGTTAGACATAGATTAAAAAGTGAACACCTGGCATGGTGGTATATGCCTATAATTCCAGTGGCTCAGGAGGCTGAGGCAGGAAGATTGAAAATTCAAAGCCAATCTATGCAACTTAGTGAGGCCCTAACTAACTCAGAAAGCCCCTGTCTCTAAATAAAATACAAAAAAGGGGGGCTGGAGATGTGGCTCAGTATTGAATGCCCCTGGGTTCAATCCCAGGTACCCACACAATGAAACAAACAAACAAAAAGTAAGCAAACTTATTTATGTACTAAACAGAAAAAAAAAAGAATAATGTAGCTAAATCAACAATATTGCAAACTAATACCCACAATTAAGTTTCCCTCCTTGGTTCATTGAGTCCAGTAGGATTAATTTTGTTATGAGTCATAGGTCAGTTGTCTGTTTTTAATGAAGTTCTCCATTTCTAGATTAAGAAAAAGACGTACATTTCCTGACTCAGTGTACTGGAGCAGTATGACAGTAGTCTAAATGATGTTAGCTTTGAGCTTCAAAGCCTATAACCCACGAGTCTGTCTGTTCATGGCTAACTTCTTAACCATCAGTAGTTAAAAGTCTTGGCATATTGCTTCCCATGAGACTGGAAGCATAATTTTCTTTGTCAAAGGCAAAAATTTAGAACAAAGCTTTCAATAAAGCATAAGATGAAAACAAAATATTGTAGGTAATACTGAATTTCTGTGGTTAATGTTACAGAAACCAATGATATCAGTTTACAGAGGAAGAAAGTTGCTTATTGAAGTGCAGTGAATAACCTTTTCATAAACATTTTATCAGTGTTACCTCTGCGAACATATAAGGACAAGAGAAGCATTGACAAGTCTTGGAAGCTTTGAAATCCATTTTGCAAATTGTGTAATCTCTGAAATATTTATATTATTCGCAATTCATTTGTATAAATTCATCTTTTGGATTGAATCCTCTTTCCATGCAGCACCTTTTATAGTAGTGCAAAGCTAGTCAAGAAATAGAGTGCATGTGAAATGAATCTAATTATTTCCTCATATTTCTGTTTTGATAAGGTGAAAAAGCCTTTGATTTCCCCCAGAAATTCTCTCAAAAACTTACACTTTAGTTTTAGTTTCAAAGACATGCAATTTTTTCCCCACTAAACTTAGAGTCTGATTTGGTGGAATACAAAATACAAAGATTAGCAGAGAAAACATGGTTACTTGATTAAAATAGGTATATGGATGCCTAAAGAGAATCAGTGTGACAAGATAATGTTTTGTATAAACATGGAGAATGTAATGCATTGTTTAGAACCTCTTCTCCTTTAGATATGAGCAATATTTCTTCAATGTTTAAAACTCAAGGACATAATAAAAGTCAAAACAAAGTGTAGAGAATTATTCAGTTATTCTGAAGAGGCAGTGACAGAGGAAAGCCTGGGCATTCCATTTTAATACTTCTTTTTAAGAAAAGACTGAATATTTCAATTGTCACTTTAAGGGATAACAAATCCAGTTCTGCATTTTTGATGTGTTCCAGTACAAAATTCATAAGTTTAATTAAAATATATAATTTATAAACCCAACAAAGTAAAAAGTTGCAAATTTTTAACAAATTTTATTGTTTCTTTCTAGACTCAGTATTTGCAGAAAAAGAATTATTCAAGGTAAATTAAGTTAGCTTCTCTCAACTTTTTAGAGAACTTCTAAAACTTTCTACAAAAACTCATGCTTTCCCTTTCACTTTTCTTTTTTATATTCTGAAATGACCTGACAAGTTTAAAGTAAATCCACTCTTTTTTTCTCTTAAAAATCAAGAACTTATCTCATACACAGAGTTGCTTTATTCCTACTGTAATTTCAAAAATCAATATTAATACGACTTTTAGTCCAAGTCACTTCCCTTACACAAAGAAATTTCTCAGAGGGTGATTGATAACTCTCAATACCAAGCATACTGGCAGACAGCAATGGCACATGAGTACATTAATGACCATCTACTGAAAACTACACCCCTTTTATTTGTTCCTCAAATAGCTAAATGGACACCTTAATTAATTTGGCTCAAAGTATAGCTATTCTGTAAAATATTAAAGAAAGAAGTAAACAAGTATGTGTTTTTACATGTGCTGTGGTTGGAATGTGTCCCTTAAAAGTTCTTGAGTTGAAGCTCAGTCTCCTATGCAGCAGTGCACCGACAGGTGGTACTTCTGGAAATGGATTGTGTTATGATGGCTTTGCTCTCCTGGATAGATTAATCCTTTGATGAATTAATGGATTATCACAGGAGTGGCTTTGTAATAAAACAAGCTTTCTCAAGTTTACTGGCTCTGTCTCCCCACATGATGCCACATCATGTGATGTTGCAGGAAGAAAGCTTTGCCAGATGCAAAGTACCATACTCTTGGACTTTTCAGCCTCAAGCACTGGGATCTGAATAAACCCCTGGTAGTCAGTAAGTCCAACAGAAAAAAAAAACTAAAACATTGTGTAAATCCATATATCCATATATGTGTATCTAAACAGATATGCATAAACATATATGTACATTTAACTGGGTGCCATGATGCATGTCTATAACCAACTTGAGAAGCTGAGGCAGAAGAATTGCAAGTTGAAAGCCAGCTTCAGCACCTTAGTGAGGCCCTATCAAACTTAAGGAGACCTTGTCTCAAAATAAAAAATAAAAAAGGACTACAGATGTTGCTCAGTGGTTGAATCCCCAGTTTAAAAAAAAAGTGTGTGTGTGTGTGTGTGTGTGTGTGTACTTAAAGTGTCAGCATTCCATCTTATTTAACATATCACCAAGTATCTAGATATTGTTTATTAATTATTTGATTACATAATGCCCAAGTCTTTAAATTAAGTAAGGGTGTTGGAATTTATTTTAAACTTACATATTCAAAACTATGCAGAATACAGTTGCTCTTAAAATACTAACATATTTACAGGTTTTAAATTTAAGATGAGCCCACCAAGAAACCTTAAACTCACTAAAATTCTATTTATATTATGCTTGTTAGTCTCTATAAAAAATTAAAACAAAGCTCCTTCCATTTAAGATACTAGAGTCAAAATCATTGGTATACTTTGAAGAGAAGAAATTATTTCAAATTCACAAAAAGAGGTATAGGTGTATCCCAGTCAAAACCACACCAATACTGATAGAGCTTAAGGGCTCATTTCTACAGGTATGTTACATAAACACAGAATGATGCTTGGGTGTAGCTCAATGGTTGAGGATGTGCTTAGTATGTGCAAGTCCCTAGGTTCAATTCCTAGCACCAAAAATAAGTAAATAAATATATTCAGAACAAAAGATTCTCTGTTGCAGGAAAGGCTTCTCTCCTAAGTAGGCAAGGGATGTTTTTCTTTATTGAATTAAACTCACAAGTTGAAAAGCGTATGGACACAATAAATGACTAAATAACTGACAAAACAAACAGAGGTGGATGTAGGGCTGTGGGATTCAGAGGTGGGAGAGAAAGTGCTACTGGCAGCACTTAGGAATAACCCTAAGGGTCAAAGCAGTTTTGTAACCTGAACATAAAAATATCACTTAAATGGTAAAGCTGATTCTTAATGCCTTTAGGAAGCTGGACATTTATAAATATAGAAAGAGAAAGGATAAGGAATCAGAGGAAAAGATGGATATAAAGACAAGAACATTAATCAGATTACAATTCTGGGTAATGTCCTACGTGGCACTAAAACCTTAACCTTTAGGCTAGTCTTTTCTAACAAACATAAACCTATAAGGTAATATCTCAGGGTTTGGACCACAATCAAAAAATAAGTAAGAGGGGCTGGGGCTGTGGCTCAGCGGTAGCACACTTGCCTGGCATGTGTGAGGCACTGGGTTCGATCCTCAGCACCACATATAAAAACAAATACATAAAATAAAGATGTATCAACAATTTTTTAAAAAGTCTACTTTTAAAAAATAAGTAAGAAACAGATACATTCTTCTAGGATCTAGAAGATTAAGTGATACTTATTAGAAAAGGCAAATGATGACATTAGAAAGGAATTAGGTACCTTGAATTCTTTTGTTCTTTGTTTTTAATTTGCAGGTTGGTATTCTATTTCTTTTGTACACTGTAATTCCAATTATTAGAGATAATATTTTCTCTACAGATTTTTTTCTCTACATATATTTACATTTGTGAACTTTATATGAGCTCTTAAAATATGCAGCTTAATAGCTTCACATTTTTCACAGTGGGATAATAATCAATCTATTTCATTTTAGATCTCCAAATGCATTGAAATGTCTGAATGATTTTGTATACTTTCCATCCTAATGTATGCCTTCACTCCTTTTATTGTTATTACATCTAATATTCATAGTAAAAATTTAAATGCTTAATATTTTAATCTCATATTAACAGGAAAAATTTAGAGCACAAATGTTTTTGTTAAATTTTTGTGAGTGGTAAAGCAGTTGGAAGGTATAGTTTTCTAAATTTATTTTGTGCTATTTTCAGCATAGACATCTGTCTCAATGGTGAATGAGCAAATGACTCACTATTAAATGAGGCTTTGAACCATGTTCACTTTTTCAATTGAATGAAAATAACACATATTTCTATTCAGTCAATTTCTTAGTAGTCCCATGTATTCACCTACATTTTCTTTGGAGTGCATCCTCTACCAAACAGGAGAAGATATGTCTAGGTATGTCATATTATTTTCTACATAGATTCTGTGCATTCTATCTAGCTTCCCCTAGGGAAATCCTGAAGTCTACCAGTAACATCATAACTAGGGTTTCTTCAGATGAATAAGGAAGTTTTGACTGTTAGAAATAGGATATAGGTATAGGATACAAACATAGAAGGAAAATGGAAAAGGATAAAAAGAAAAAAGAAAAGAATCACAAAATAAAAATCCCAGATTGCAAAAAGGCCTCATGGAAAAGCAAAACCCTGAATGTACCATCAACCCTACCTTGATAAACTCATTCTAAATTCATTACAGCTCTCTAAACTTTGTGATTTTAATGGATAATTTCAATATTAGAAAAAGTTCATAGTGAATAAAATAATTCTATAAAAGAAAGCATTTCTTACAAGTAAAATCATGTATATATTTTCAAATATTGTCCAATGTTTTAAATTTCCCCAGTACTTGTTAAATTATATTTATAAAAGATCATTTCCCAATGCTTTAAAAATTGGGGGCTGGTAAATCACTGCAATTTTTTTTTTAGTTGTTGATGGACCTTTATTTATTTATTAATTTATATGTGGTGCTGAGAATCAAACCCAGTGCCTCACACATGCAAGGCAAGTGCTTTACCACTGAGCCACAACCCCAGCCCTCACTGCAATTTTTATAATCTTTTTCTTCCCTAGATTATTCACATATTTCTTGAGTGGTAAAAAGTACAGTAGAAGAATGCTTTCAATTAAAATGCAAAATAATTTTTTACATACTTTCAAGAATTTTTTCTGCCCAAAACTTATTTTATTAAATAAATCTAAAACAATGTTCAACTTCTTTTATAGATATGTATGTAGCAGTATAAATATGTTATCCAAAATAAAAATTTAAAATATTGTTAGCCCTCTATGTGCAAGTTAGCATGAAAAGCTTTTAAGAAAATTCAAAAAGAAAATAAATTTCTATGTTAAAAATAAATGAAATATCATCAATATAATGTTAATAAATGCAAATTTGCATGTTAGGAAATTGAGAGAAATTGCTAGACCAGCTTCCAGAGTTCATGTTTATCAAATGAGCATATTAGACTTTAGGAATGGTGAATACTATCAATAATGTCTTGCACTTTTTTAGGCTTCTGTATAATTCAGGGAGTTTTCAAATGCATTACCTTATCTAATTTCTTTATGAAGGAAAGAAAGCAGAGAAGAAACAGAACTGCAGCTGCCAAAAGATTTATCTGAGATAAAAGATGGAGTAACTCTTGCATTGAGCACACTTTTCAGACTTCTGACTATGAGTTCATCTTTTCTCGGGATAACTTTAGCTCTTTTTTTAGAAAAAATTGTTTATACTGAAAATGGAGCTGTTGCCTGGGTGACGGGGGCTAATTCTCTTCATCATTATCACTGATATTTTTGTTCCCCCAAGGACATGCTGGTGTGGTGTATGGTATTTAGATGGAAGGGAGTCCATATTTCATACAATTTTTTTCCCATACCCTAATATTGAAAAATTGGATAAGCGTTAGTTTCTCTGGTTACAATTTTCTATAAAATGAAGAATAGTTAAGTTAAACATTTGTTGAAGTCCATTTCAGCCAGATTATTGTTTTACTAGCTGACTATGACAAAACTAAAGTTGGTAGCTAGGAGATCAATGTTATTTGTAAACAAGGGATTTCTAATTGTAGTTCCTTGCAGCTAACTATTTTTATTATTGTATGTTTCACCATGCAGACATATATCTATTGTGTATTGTAATTGAAAGGCAAACATTCACGTTAGATTGGGGACCTCATGGGGTGTAGGAGCATCAGGGTAAAAATAGCATTTAAATATACTGAAGAATGGCTTGAAATACAGGTGAGATTTGTCTGAAAAGCAATGTTAACCTTTATAAAATACTGTCTGCCAAGCAATAAACAGAGTAAGTAATTTATTTACTAATATCTAATACACTGAAAGTATTTTTTAATCATTTTTATGACAATTTTGAGAATGCAAACCCCACAAACCCTGCAAAGCTTATACAGTCAGACTTTTGTTAGCTCCTTAAGCAAGAGTGTTTCTTTTCAAAATACTCTGAGCCTGACATACTGTTACTCTAACATGTCAAATTGAGTTACATCATGTAATAAACATACTTAGAAAGGTATACCATTTTAGAGAACTCTTTGAAGCTTAGAAAAATGCATTTTGTATAAAAGGTGTAGATGTGCATAGCATAAATTTCTCTACCTGCATTTTTTTTCACCAAAGAGGAAGAAAGATGTTATAATTATGTAAGCAAATAACATATCAATTGAGACATTATGTTAGTCTATCTTTATCAGAGTTTTAAAAACACTACTTACTGAGAAATTGTTTATATAAAATATTTTTTGGGGAAAAGACAAGATTTGGGTAGGGAACATTTGGAAAACTGAGTGTTTAGGAGAATGTATCAACAGCTTCATTCACAACAGATATATGGTGTCAACAAGGATTAGTTTTCATTCCTCCTGACAGCAAGTTAATCCTATCTTCTCAGTAAAGAGTACTTCCATATGATACCCATGAGGAAATGCACAAGCTATTCTGAAGATTTAGATGTGATTTTATTTTTGTGCAAATTCTTAATTTGTCTCACTACAAAATTTTGTCTTTGATGAAATTTATTTTTCAAGTGATGCTAGTATATAGAAAAGATTATAAATTTACTCTTTCACTTTCAAGTTCCTCATGTACAGGTATATTTTTGTGCATATGCTATAGCCAGATTTTAGATTTTTAGAAACTCTTAGCAAAACTAATACTTAAGAGCAGAAGTATAGAGAACTTAATAACCAGTTCTAGAAATGTCCTTGAAATAATTGTGTACTCTGAAGCTACAGTGTAGAATAAAGGAATTAAGTCATCTTGTTAACTTAAGAATTGCAGCATGAGCAGGCAATCAAGAGTCCTTCTCACCACTTGATTCTTTACTCTCCTAGTCATCCTTTAGCTTGGTTAGCTCTCAGATGCCTTCAAACATATGGATTTCTTTCTCTTTTCTTTCAGTTTTTTTTTTTAAATAGTTCTCTTTTATTTTGTTCTGAGCTGGGAATTGAACCCCTGGCTTTGTGCAGGCTGTGCTCTACCACTGAGCTCTACCCTTACCCCTGCTAATTGTTCTTTTTTTTTAAATTAATTTTTAAATTTTGTATTTGTTCTTTCTATGTATACATGACAGTAGAGTATATTTTGACATATTACACCTACATAGAATAAGTATAACTTGTCCAATTAGGATCCCATTATTGTGGTTGTATACGATGTGAAGTTACATTGCTCGTGTATTCATATTTAAGAATAGGAAAGTTATGTCTGATTTATTCTACTATCTTTTCTATTCCCATCTCCCTGCCCTTTCCTTCATTCCCCTTTGTCTAGTCCAATGAACTTCTGATCTTCCCCTCCTTTGTTATGGGTTAGCATTCACATATCAGAGAGCACATTCTGCCTTTGTTTTTGTTTTTTGTTGTTGTTTTTTTTTTGGGGGGGGGACTGGCTTATTTCAAATTACATGATATTCTCCAGTTCCATCCATTTATCGGCAAATGCCATAATTTCATTCTTCTTTATGGCTAATTGTTCTTGATAAGACAATTGGTCTAACATGTTAGTCTCCCATTGAGGAAAATACAGATTCTTTCTCTTTCTCTTTTAACTTAAAAATAAAACATTAATTATAAGTGACTTAAATACTTCAAATATATCAATAAACATGCACAGTCAAGAATTCTAGTATCATAATGGGTCAAACTGAGTAATTGATTTCATAGGAATCGAATGCACTTCTAATACACACAGGGAAAAAGCCTATTATGTCCTTATTATTCTGAGTTGCACTTCTGCTTGTGCAATGACCAGACCAAAGTTGAAGAGTGCAGTTTATAAACTTGTCCATACCTCCCCCCACACCCACAGTGCCATGGATGATGTCCTAATTGCCAGAGTTTTATTTGGTTTTGAAGTATAACCCTCACAACAGCCTGGGCAGAAAATTACAGCTCACAAGGCAATAGGCAGAGACAGATCTTCAGTGGCCACTGGACCCTGGGGGGACCAATTGATAGCCATAGAAGTATCTTTCATACTGTTCTGTGGCAGGCATATGGTATTCTGATGTGTCATGAGAATTATGGCCACAAGGCTCAAGTCTATTTTAGTTTCCCTTGAAAATTTATGGGTGCTGCCTTGTTTTTAATTGTAAAAATTGGATGTGACTTTGAGGGAAAAGGAGCTAGCCAGGAGTCCTGCTGCCTGAGTTGAAAAGAGAAATGAAAAATCAATGAGAAGATTAGATTCATTACAGAAGCTCTAGAGCCACCTGAGTAGAGGTCAGACCTCTGACATTGCAAACTCTGTGTCTGATAGCAATTGATAAAGATGCAAACAAGTGTGCTTTTTTTTTTTTAACTGGAGGATACAGTAGATATTCTCAAGCAAGAACAGAAAATCCAATTACTTAAAATTTTTCTTCATGCTATAGTGATGACTAATCTTGACACAGACACTCAAAGGAGGCATCAAAATCTGTCCAATGCCATGTGACTGAAGCTGAAATATCAGACATTATGGAAGCTATAGAACAATGTCAGAGAAAAATGGTTACTGTTTTTGATGAAGATGCTCAGCTTCAAGAAGCTGCTTTTGTAAGAAACTGCTGGAAGGAAAGAAATGTTGGAGCTGAAGAAATTGGGGAGTAGGCTACAAATCATCAATACACAAGGGGACAGGAGGTCAATTATAAGGAAAGCCAGTCAAAATATCTGACTGAAGTCATGCTGAAAATTTTTAATGAATCTGCTGTCTTTAGAGAAAATGACACAGATGATGACAAATGGACAAAAAGAGTGTCGGAAAAATGGAAGCCAAGGTTATTGGTCAGATATCAGAAACTTATTGATGCTGTTAATTTAAATGTTTCCATTTAAAAACTTGAAATAATAAAACATAATATTCTTTTTTTGAGAGAGAGAGAGAGAGAGAGAGAGAGAGAGAGAGAGAGAGAATTTTTTAATATTTTATTTTTTAGTTCTCGGCAGACACAACATCTTTGTTTGTATGTGGTGCTGAGGATCGAACCCCGTCCGCACGCATGGCAGATGGCAGGCTAGCGCGCTACCACTTGAGCCACATCCCCAGCCCAAAACATAATATTCTTAAAAATTCTAACGTGGACATCTTGAGAAAATGCACGTTATCAGTGAGATCCAAAAGCTTCTGATTGAAACTGCAGACACTGCCTGAAGTAATAAAAACTATGAATGTGACTTTGCAGAAAATCAATGGAAGAGGGAATTTGTGGCTCAGAAAAGGAGAAACTTCTCAATACTTAGGAAAACATCAGCCTTACACATCAAAGCCTACACTCCCAAAGGAAGATGTCTGAAGGACTAGAGAAACAATTGGAGGAAAAAAAAAATGGCTGAATTTGAGTTTGAAATGCAGCTTTTTTCAAATGTCCCCATTTGCACCTGCCATTCTACATGTGATCCAGTGCAGTGACTGGAGAAGGCCAAGAGAGCAAAAAAGTGAATCATGAGGACTGAGGGATACAGGACAATGTGGAAGCTTGACTGAGGTTCACAGCAGCCAAGTCCTGAATATCTACGTGCCCAGCAGAACATCTGATGCCTTTTTGAACAATTGATGCCTTTTTGTTATAACTGATTATTTAATTGAGGCAGTATATACTTTATCCAAGTTTTATATAATTATAAATACTAAGATGTAGATTCCAGAATACAGATAGTTTTAATATACCTCTTAAGAATATATAATTTAATTCTACTGTCCTCTCTAGAATTAGATTCTGTATGTACTATAGTCTAATTTACTTAGTTTTTCCACTATTACCTACACTATAACTGAAGTTGTACCTGATCAGGGGAACAATTGAAACAGTAAAGACCATTTTCATTTGATAGGAAATGTGGAAACAAAAAGTAGTGCCAACCTCAATAAATTTTGAAATACTGAAAAATAAACCTAAACCAAACAAAACCATGTCTCAACCAGATTTATTTGTATTTTTTTAGTTTTATACTCATTTCAAATATTTATTTGGGGGTATTGACATTTGGAAACCATTGAACTCTTATTTTGTTTATTCTTTGTATCCATTTTGATGCTGTTTATAATAAGGTTTACTGTGTAAACATTTCTTAATTTTATGTAGTCAAAAGATTATTCCTGGGTTCTGGGTTTCATTTTTGACTTGGAAACACTCTTTTCAATCTAAATTTTTTTTAAAAATTTCTGTTTCTCTCTGGTCATAATTTTTTAACATTAAATGTTTAATCTTACTCTGCTTTGCAGGAAGAAGAAATTAGAAATACCAAATCGTTTCCCCCCAATTCCTTATGCAGTTTTCCCAAAAGAGTTCATGAGACAATTCAAGGTTTTCAATTTAGTTTAAGTGTAATTTTTCAGGTATTAAATTCACAAATGTTCTTAGGTCTATGACCAGGGCTTATTAATAATGATCATACAGATTTCAAAATCTCATAAAGGTAATGAGTTTCTCATTTAAAAAAAATGTTCTCTTTACAAATTTCTCTTGATTGTCCAATTTTTTATGGATGGAATAAAACTTGGTCAAGTTCTCCTTCCATCCCAAGAATATAAAATGTATGTATTAATTTAGGTCACTTATTAAGGTCTTCTCTAGAACAAGTGGATTTCATGTTGACTTTTGCTTTTATTCATGTAATAAAGTTTTCTTCATCTATGTGATATAATTTTGTTATGGGGTTCAATAGTTTTTTAATGTGTTACTAATTATGAGTATTAGTATTTTAAGATATTAAACCTTTTTTCCTGCATTCCATATTTCCCTTTCTTTTTCTTCCTTTCTTTATGCACTGAATATATAGCCCTAGAAAAGGGATATTACCAGAGATAAAACCGTAAACATACAAAATATCCTTGTCTTTTATTTGAAAACTCTTAAACATAATAATAGAGAGATGACTTGGAAACTAAATAATATACCTTGGCAAGAAAAAAAAAATGATAATAGAAGCATCCCTCTAACTGCCGCCTGCACAGAGAAGTGAACATATGTGCCCTGCTTAGCCTCCTCTCGAATCTCAGGATGTACTAAGAGAGGTAGGACTGGATTTCCTAGTCTTCACGCTTCTTGCAATCTTATTTGAAGCACTAGAATTTTCTGCTCCAACAGGGTGAGATACCACATGAAATTTGATGACCAAGACAATCTCCATCACAGGAGATAAGCAGAAGAGCAAAATTCACTATCCTGGATGAAGCTTTCCTAAAATGTGGCTGTCCCCTAATAGGCACACACACCAATGGTCTCCAGAAACCTCCTTTGTCCTCAAACCCTGTCCTATAACTATGGCATTCTTGACTTTCCTTTCTCCAACCTCCTGTCATTTTGTAAATTCATTTCAAATCACAGATGTTACTATATCCCTCAATTTTGCCATTTCACAGAAGTAATAAGCTGATACATCAATTACTGCTGTTTTTACAGAATTCCATAGTCTGCTCAGCATCTATAGAAAATCAGTTTCCCTCAGACTATGTCCTTGATTTATTACATATTTCACTAAATTTGGCATGTAGTTTCATAGTGTGAGGTTTAGGATTCTTGTTCTTCCAGAGTCCAGGGATTTTTTTCTTTGTGACTTTATAGAGTCTTAATGTTAAATAATCCATGTAACATAAAAACAAGTATATAATACATGGTCATTTATTATAAAGTGATCTCTTTCATAGTACTATGGCCAACAGAAAAAAAAATATCAGTAGCTTTTGAATTCATTTCTGAATATGTTGCTACTTAAAGTATGTTTTATTTTATATATAAATCCAATTATTTCAGCTTCATTTAATGAAAGATCTGTCCTTTCTACAAGAAATTATTGTCATTTTACCTTTGATGAAATCAGTTGAGAATATATATCTTAGTCTATTTCTTGATTTGCTGTTCTATTCCATTGCTATATATTCTTTCTCAAAGACCATATAGCCTGCATGGTGAGTTTAATAATATGACAGTAAAATTTTTCCAACTTAGTTTTTATTCTTAAATTAATTCTAATTCATTTCCCTTTCCATATACTTATTTTAATAATAAATTATTAATTTATACACAAAGTCATGTTAAGAATTTGTTTGGAATTTTATTGAATCTACAGAATAGTATGAACAGCCACAGGCTGTAGGGGCCTACATTTGAGAATAAAACCTTCTTCCTGGAGAAGGATAACCCCTTCTTCCTGGAGACAGATATTATTGTCTTGTTTGAATAATTAAGTGGGCAGCAACGAACTGCAGTCTGCTAGTCAAGAAGTATAATCACATGAGATATTATTCAGCCTTAAAAAGGAAGAAAATTCTGCCATACATACAACATATATAGACCTGGAGGATATTATGCTAAGATAAATAAGCTCATTACAGAAGACAAATACTATGATTCCATTTAACATGAGGCACCTGAAATAATCAAACTCATAGAAGATGAATAAGTTCTAGAGATCTGCTTAACAACATTGTTAACATGACTATTGTGTACTAGATGTCATGTGAGGTGTTCTTATAAAATAAAACAAAACATTAAGGCACAGAGAAACTTTTGGTGTTGATAGATAGGCCTTTGGTTGTGTGTTGGTTTCATGGCTGTAGCATAAGTCCAAACTAATCCAAATCATATACATTAATTATATACAGTTGAGAAAGAGAGAGAGAGAGAGAGAGAGAGAGAGAGAGAGAGAGAAGAGACAGAGAGAAATAGAGAAAATAGAGGCATAAGCAAGAGCTTGCCTAGTTCTCTAAAAAGAGATTCGTTTGACCAGGAACCATATCCCAAGGAGCAAAGGAGAAAGATAAGCTCACCTATAGGGCATTCAAATCATACCTATTTATTCTTTATCTTATGTTCAGTGTCTCTTCTAAAATTATGGGACTTGCTATGTTTAAATTTAGTGGGATCTCCAGTATTAATTGAATGTCATGAAAGGTTGCCAATCAGTGCATTTTTGCAGATGGTAAAGTTAATTAGGGACATATGTTGCAGAGGTGCAAAAGCTAATTTACTTTTTTTTTATCTTTTCATTAGATTCATTCTTTTGGTAACTTTTGGATTTCAATTAGGTCCATTTTATTTTTTTATTTCTCCCCCTTATATCCAGGCTTCTCCTTTTCTTCCTCTCCCCATTTCCTCTTTCCCCTTCCCCTCCTTCTTTTTTTTTCTTTCTTCCTTTTTTTTCTTGTTGTTGGTTTTTGTTTTTGTTTTTGTCACTGTACATACATTAGTGTGGTGAGGTGGGTGCACATGGGTTGCTTGTGTGTATGTGTTGGGGAGGGGAATTCCTCTCTAAACTACTCATATTCACAATTTATTCCTCCAGAAACCCTCAAATTAGTATCATTAGAGTTCGTAAGTAGCCTCCCTCACAGCAATGGTTGCTTCATAGCTCACAAGGACCCCAGATTTAAGTCAGGTTTGGTTTTTATACATTGAAGTCATCCTATGGCCTCACCTTTTTGGAGTGAAGGCTTCCTTTTCTTCCCCACTTGCCTCGCTGTACAAATTCCTTCAGTATATTTAGTATTCTATCACATAAAGTCTGAATTTTCAATCTTTGTTTTTGCCTGGTCATCCAGGATGCAATGCGTTTCTGGGTGGTTACAGAGAAACACTCAGGAGCCCCAACAGCCTCCTAGGTACCCACTTTCTCCTGAAGGAAGTGCCAGTAGATCTCCCTGAGGGTCACACACATTTTGTCTTACTGAAGGACAAGCCATCAAGCCATGGGATTACATGATTGTTCTTTGGCATGCTGGTAAACATTAGTACTTAGCAAAACCCAGACACACTGACTAAGGTCTCTGCATTGGGAGAGTAGTTGAGTTCCTTCCTTGATGTCCTGAGAGGAGCTAGTACCAAATTCTTTTTTTTTTTTTCTCTTCAGTTCCTGGGCCACAGACTACCATGAACATGTACCTCAGTCCCTTTGGAGGTCAGGGAAGAACATATGATAGATCAAGAGAGCAGCAGCACTGCAGAAGTTGAGCAAAGCCACTAGTCTTGCCTGAAATTAATGACCAGTTGGGCAAGCACGTACAATGAATTCTTCCTGGGATAATCTTATTTATATAGACCTCTAAAAGATCCATCTCCAGCCCTTTTACCTCTAATTTGCTATCACATCCCGTTGAACCATTCTGTTTATTATGCCAATTGTTTTAACTGTCATCTTTTCGCTGTGTTGGTGCACAATGACCAAAAAAGTCCATATCGCTGCCCCAAGTACCAATGACAGTCACCAGGATAGATGCAGTGACCAGAAAGCATAGATTGGGTTAAGAAGCTACATTGTCACTGTTTTAGGTGGGAGCTCAAAAACAACCCGCCAAACAGGCTGAATCTGGCTGTCAGTGATCCTGCAGCAGGAAAAGAAGTCAGTAACAATTTTGGTTTAAGTATATGTGAGTATTTTAGGGTGAAATAGTATGGCAACACCTGAAGGAGGTAGCAAAGTGGACACAAGCAAAACAAGTGCACCAGCCGTTGGTGGTTCTGTTCCAGGTAGCCTTCACTGTACCACAGAATGAGGGAGTTAGCAAGAGCAGTCAGCTAGAGCTTCTCAAGTGACCTCCATTATGGCTGGGACACTGCTTCATTATGCCAACTGTTTTAATTTTCTGATTTTCACTTCATTGGTGAGGGAGCACTTTTACCTTAGGATTAAGGGAATAGCCACTCATGACCCTTGACACTGGGCAGGTGAGGTGGACAGCAGTTTATTAATCATATATATTCAGAGTCTATGAGAGGAGGGCACCTAGGGCCATACAGGGTTTACATTTGAGAACAGAGTGAATAAACAGGAGCTGTGAAGAGAGACATTGTAGTAGGGAGAAGGTAAGATGATCCTTTTTTTTTTTTTTTCATGGAGCATGTGATTGACTTCTTTAAATAATGCCAAGGGTTGATTGGGAACTTAAACACACCAATGGTCAATAAACAGGAACCATACCTGATCTCATTGGCGAGGGCTTTATAAAAAGGAGAGAGTGAGAGGGAAACTTGTAATTAGACTTGCTTTCACTGGATGTCATGGCAGCACATGGTATTGGGCTTATTTTTAGGTCTTATGCCCATATGGACAATGCCAGTTTTTGTCTAATGTATTCCAAAGCTCTGCTAGTAGGTTTTCTAACATTAGGTCTATTACTTCTTCTAGAAGCATGGTGATGTTATCAGAACATTTTAAAATCATATATTAGATGCAAGACATAGATAAAAAGAAAAAGACAATCAAACTTAAAAATGAACAACAGCTGGGATAGAAATTACTCCCCAAAATAGGCAATAAGCACATGAAAGGTACTCATCTGGTCAACATTTCATTCATTAGTCAAATACAAATCAGAACTACAATGAAATATCAATCCACATATTTTAGGATGGTTGTAATTACAAAGAGAAAATAACAAATATTGGAAAGTATTTGGAAAAGTTGGGACCCTGACGAAGATGTTAAATGGCACAGTCATTTTGGAAATCAATTTGACAGTTATTTGAAAGGTTAAGCATAGTTATCATATAAACAAACAATTCCACTCCTGTATATATACCTGAGAATTGAAAAATGTGTCCAAAACAGGACTTGTTTATGATAGCATTATTACTCATACTAAACAAAAAGGAAAAGAGACATCCAAATATCCTTCAACTGATGAGTGGATAAATAAAATGTGGTATATACATATATTGGACAACTTGGTCATAAAGAGAAATTGTATACTGATACATTCTACAGCATAGATGAACCTTGAAAGCATTACATAAGCCAGTCTCTCTCTCTCTCTCTCTCTCTCTCTCTCTCTCTCTCTCTCTCTCTCTCACACACACACACACACACACACACAAACCTTCATAGTATGTGACTTCATTTATATAAAATGTTTAGAAAATAGAAATCTAGAAAGTTGTAAAGTAGATTAGTAAGTGCTTTGGTTTAAAGGGGTTGGGAATAAATGGAAAGGGACTGCTATTGGGTATGGAGCTTCATTTGGGGATGATTATTATTTCCTGAAATTGATTATTTTTTTTTAAAGAGAGAGTGAGAGAGGGGAGAGAGAGAGAGAGAGAGAGAGAGAGAGAGAGAGAGAATTTTTTAATATTTATTTTTTAGTTCTCGGCGGACACAACATCTTTGTTGGTATGTGGTGCTGAGGATAGAACCCGGGCCGCACGCATGCCAGACGGGCGTGCTACCGCTTGAGCCACATCCCCAGCCCCTGAAATTGATTATTGTAATGACCATACCACTCTGTGAACATACTAATGAATCGTACAATTTAAATGGATAAATTATATGATATGTGATTTATGCCTCAAAAATCCATTATATTAAACAACTAAGAAACCACATAGACTAGAGGACTTCATCGTTAATTCAAGAAATATGTCCTACCCTAAATGTACACAGGATATTCTGAAAGATAGAAATGAAAGAAGTACCTCCAAAATTTATTTTATGAAGCCAGCATAACAGTGATATAAAAATATACAGACTTGAGCTTGGCATGTGGCTCAGTGGTAGAGTGATTACCTACCATGCACAAGGCCCTGATTCCATTCATAGCACCACAAAGGAAAAAAAAAAAAGTCAATGCTCTTTGAAAGAAAAGTTGCATACTAAACTTTTTATGAACATAGGTACTCAAATCCTAAAATAATAGTAATAATAATAATAATGCAAAATATATAAAGCACATCACATCAAAACCAAGTTAGAATCATTCCAGGAATGTGAAGCCATTTTAATATTCAAAAAATGATGCACTTCATAAATCAGCAGGGTAAAAAGAAGAATAATTAACATAGTATTATTAATATATGGATAACAAGTATTTGATAAACTTCAACACTCATAAACAAACTGGGATAAAAATAACTTTCTCAGTCCAACACAGCATATCAACCAACTTCTAAATCCATTATCTAAAGTTACTGGTGAAATTGTAAAAACTTTACCTTCTAGATCAAAAGAAGTACAAAGATGCCTACTCTTACGTCTCTTGTCATTGTTAACTTTTCTAGAGGTACTAATCGATTACACAAACCCAGAAAAAAATATGTTGGCATAGAAAATAAAAGGGAGAAAAGGAAAATGTATGTATGTGGTAAATCCAAAATAATATACAAGTGATATAGTTAACATATTAATTAATTTACCAAACTTGTTAGGTAAACTATGGTTGCATTTTCTAGATAACAGTAAATAAAAAATATTTTTAAATTATGGTATTGAAATTAATATAGAAAACAGGCCAAGCTTGGGCATAAATATAAAAACATATGTGTAAGAACTTCATAGAAGTGCAAGTCTACAAAATGTTACAGAGAGAATTGAAGGTGACCTAAATAGAAGGCAGCATACACCATACTCATCATCAAGAGGCTCATAACATAAAGATGTAATGTGCTCTCTAATTTACCTATTTTTAGTATACTCCATATTAAAATCCTAATAGGTAATTTGATGGGAATTAAGAAGGTTATTCTAATATTTATGTATAAATGTAAAAGGAAATTCAGGATGATGAAGTGATGAAGAGATTAGTTTTATATTTAGTCTCTCTCACGCACTTTTTTTGTGTGTGTGTGTGTTTGTGTGTGTGTGTGTGTGCCAGTGATTGAACTCAAGGACATTTAACCACTGAGCCACATCCTCTACCCTTTTTTGTATTTTATTTAGATACAGTCTCACTGAGTTGCCTAGGGCCTCGCTAAATTGCTGAGATTGGGCTTTGAACTCATGATCCTCCTACCTTAGCCTCCAGAGTCATCAGTCTCTCTTTTTACTTTTGGATACTCTTCCACTTAAGGCAATGCACACTTCCACAATCCCATAAACTCCTTTAGAATTCCCCATATCAGAGCACCTATATTTCCTTTGGAGAGCTCTATTCTGCTTGTGAAGCCATTTCAAACACTGAAGCCAGGAGCACTTAGATGGAATAGTTTTTTTTTTTGCTACTCTTTGGCAGACACCAGGCAAATTACATTCGGTTCCCTTCTGATGTGGATCCCAGGATTCTGTTATGAAAACTCACCTATGAAATAAGTTCTTATCTTTGAGTTGCATGGGGTTACCAATCCTACAGTTACTATATGTTTCATGATTATACTAACCCCATTTAGTTCATTTCTTTCTTAATTTCTCATTTCTTTTGTTTGATAAGTCCTTACAATCTTTTCAGGTCACTAGAACAGGTTTGTTTTATTAGTATTTAGTTTGGGCATTTCACTAGGTCTTTCAAAAGAATAAAGAAAACCTGATTGTTTGATCATTCATCTTAACTTAGATATGTCACTATTTTGCAGGTATTATATACTAGTATAACTAATGTTCCAATTAATTTTAGAATAAAAAGCAAATTCCTGATGCTCAAATGTTGACTGAAAGTCAAAAGAACAAAAGAGCAAAACAGCCTGTATCCTTCAAAAACATTAGTAGCTTTCCTGGTTATGAGGAGATTTTATAAGTTTCATATTAAAAATTTTTTCTTGTCTAATGGAATTAAACAACCCATAGCTTATAAAATGATCATATAAAGAAAAGCCTTCAGTGAAGGATCTATAACTTGTGTATCTATTGATTTAAGTTCTGGAATTTATGATTCATACAGCCAAATAGAGGTGAGCACATCCTGGACATTATGAAGTACATTTATGCGTTTTTATGAATTGGTTTCTTTCTTAGCTGGTAGCAGAGTCTCCATAAAATTGAATGCCTGAAGGATTTTAATAGCAAATAATTGACTTTCCATTCATTTATTACTGCTACTCCTCATTTCTATTTTCTTGGCACTAAATAAGCTCACCTTAGAAACATATATGAAATTGAGTAGTTTCCACGCAAATGGAAAATTGACATATTGTTTGCTAAAAGGGAGCAGAACCAGTTATAATAAAATATTGGACAGCCTTACTTATTAAATATAAACTAGTGTATATTCACATTCAGATGCTCTTTAATATTCTTGGATCTCCCTCTCCATTGTCACTACCCTAGTTTAAACCCCAGCTATCTCCTCCTTAGATCCTTATAAGGACCCCAGTCTTTCAACTTCTATTTACCCTTTTCTTGTCCAGTCATTTTCCACATAGGATTCAGAGAGATGCTAATTACATGCAAATTGAGATCATATCATTTTCCTGTTTCAAATTCTCCAACATTTGCACACTTCTAGCTCCTCCCCCTAGTCAACCATTGTGTTTTTCCTTTAAGTAGCACCTCCACAGAGATAAGACCCTGATCTATCCGGAGTATTAGTATATGCTGTTTTCTCTGTTTGAAAAAAAAATACTTGTTTTTGTTTTGTTTTACTTTATAATCAAATTAGTCCCATGTTTATATTTTATTCTTTTGTGCATTTGAGAATCTTCTACTCACTACCTCGAGTGTGCAAGCTACTGTGATAATATTGGTGAGCAACATCAGACATAGTCACTGGCTTCAAATCTAAGGACAAAAACAAACACAGAGCACTACTTGAACAAATAAATGTGCAATTGTGCAATTTATAAAAAAAAACAGTAATTTTTTATGAGAACATATAATAAGAGCATAATAAAGAAATGTCATCTAATCATAGAGGCAAAGTGGAGGGAAGAGCAGCATAGAAGGAGAGATCAAGAGCAAGCACCTGAACATCAATCCCTCAAGGAAGGCCTCCCTTGTATCCCAGACACCCCTGAAGTGCCCCTGGAAACAAACCCATTGCCACTGCCCTTCTCTTGTTGTGCTCTCTCAGTTTAGTTTCCCTTCGGTGTTGCTTCCTACCATGGACAATCTTCTACCTGTGACTTGGGATAGTGGCTAACTTTATGTAGAGTAATACCCAGAAAATAAATATACTCCTTGTTCCTCCCCCAACACACATACAAATTCCAGAGAAAAGCAGCCATTTGCCCTGCCAGGCTAGGGACATTACTGTTGGCCAGATCTGGGTTCTGTGCTCACCACTGTCAGGGAAGGGTCTGTTACCAGAAGGAGGCACATGGGAAGGACCATGCTGGGTAACCATAAGTGATCACTATGACATTCCACTATGCTCAAGTTTTAACTCTCCCTGATTTCTGACTCCATCTTTTATTCACTTCTTTGAGAATAGTATTCACTTCAAAGGTGGCTCCATCTTCCTTAAATGTTTAGAAAAATGACATTTAAAAAAAAAAGCTTAAAAAAAACATTTACAATTTGACTAATGTAAACATTTTTTTTTAATCTCAAGTGTGGTTTTCCACATACAAAACTGTTATGGTGGAATAATTGAAATCATATCATGCATTAGAATTCAGCAGCATTTTATAACCACAAGGGAAACAAAATTTTAAGCCAGCTTTTTGACTTTTATAAGAGCTAAATCTTTTTCTGCACTCACTCATAAAATAAGAATTGATTGTGCTGACTTTTCCATTTATATTGCAAATTATAATTTCACCCATGAAATCCTTTAACACACAGTGAATTCCTCCATAGAGAAAACAGTGTATCAATTATGGATATATTTCACCATCCTTCATAAAATCTAATATGGATGAGACTATAAATGAAGAAAATAAACAGTTTATAGTAAAGTAAGTAATTTAAGACAAGTTAGGAAATTAGCTGTGTTTTTATAAAAGCTGCCAATCTGTGTTGCATATTATAGTAAACTTCAGAACAGAAAGTGGTGTTTTACTTTATTCCTTGGGATCCCTGAGACTAATTCGAGGGTACAAAGAAAATAAATTCATAATCCTAAATGTCCTACAGTAGCATGTTTGTCTCACTTACACTAAAACTATACATAGTAACACTTTCACTTGATGAAAGTGATTTTTTGTAACACAACCTTACTGAGCATTTACTCTGTTTGGTACTCTTCCAAGAACTTGGGATACATCAATGAATAAAGCAAAATATCCAGAACTCATATGGATTATGTTGAGAAGGTTCTAATAATTATTTATGTTCCAAGTTAAGTGAACATTTAAAAGATATCTCACAATGAGTAAAGGACCTGTGATGGCATGCCCATCAGATAGCCCCCTATAAATTGACCCTTACCTTGGAAAACTCAGTTCATTTCACTGACTGACCTTCATCCACATAGAAAAGAAACCTGGAATTTGGGTATTGAGTATATTAGCTGGTCCATCATATTTCACAGGTAGAGTTCCCAAACATGGTGACAATAATAAAAGCACTGATTTACTGGATAAACATTGAAAACTACTGAGGTTGCTATACAGGGAGTGGAATACTGTATTCCTTTCTCTGTGAAAGGCCAAGTTTATCTTTGGAAAGCCAAAAATTAGTGAGTTACTGGTAGAATATGACATGACAACATGGGAGTTAAAGACAGGTTTCCATATCAATTTCAATATCAACTTCAATATCAATATAAATATCAATTTCAGTGTTTGAAATATCAGGATTTAAAAAAAATTGCTATTATCAGCCTCCTATGAAGTGCCTAGCTCTAAATTTCTGTGCAAATTATTTTGCCTTTTCTAAAATTTATACAAAGAGAAAGAAATGCACACATGCTTCTTGATGGCTGATCCAAAAAAGAACATTCTGTCTAATTACAAACATTAAAAGCTCAGTCTCCAAATTGTCCTTACCTCAGATCCACCAACCTGGGGGAGCAGGGAGGAAAAAGGTGTGGAAAATATACTTGTTTTTCCTTTAGACAACTGCATGACTTTCATTACTTCCCAGCTGATCTGCCTCACCAAATATAACACAGGATTTCAATACAGAAATTTCTTTAAAATTTGTGATAATTTTAGGAATGTATAGGGTTTACACATACACGCATGCACATGTGTGCAGACATACACACACACACACACGCACCGATTCTTTCCACCTTTGTATAGACAAGAAAGTGTTTTGGGATTTGATGATGTGCTTATTCCTTTTACTATACCTTCTCCTGTAGATATGTCCAGAATATTGTGCAAGAGAATAGAAATAGATGTATAATTTTTCCAAGAAAATGTGTATTTAGTGAGAACCTATGACAAAAGCTAATAGCAACATCATTTTCATCTTGGTATAAGATAAATTTTGTCATTCCTGAGTAGAAGACACACTTTAACTCTATGCTTCTCCTTATACTTCTCCTGCTTCTGTTCTTCCATAAAAATATTAACTTGTGATTTTTTAAAAAAATAATTTATTATATGTTTTGCTTTTTAATCCCTCTGGGAACTATAGTTTGGCTGTTTGGTTATCCTTATCACTATAATTGACATCCAGTGATCTGGTTTTAAAATTGTGTGCAGTAATTTCAGAAGTAAATTCTATCCTTTCTCCTTTGAACAATGGTCAGCAAGAATGACAGACATTCCACCTTATTTTCCTAGAACTATTCAACAAAGGGAGATTTAATCTAGATCTCAAATTTTATTAAAATTCTGAGATCATTACTCAAGAAATAAATAAATATATATATAAATATGTCTTCTAGTGAGCATTCAAAATAAAAGTAAGGAAATGTAATTTAACTGCTGAGTTTTCAGAAAAGTATGATTACTTCTACATCATTTATGATTATTTCTTTTTGTAAGTAGATGAGAAATAATCACTTCATTTAAAATCTGATAAAAATATCTTAAAACTTTTGTTGCCTAAGAAATCTAATCAACTCCTTGAGTCTATATTTTTAGTATCATTACAATTATATTTTATGTATTTTAGTGCCAAATGAATATTGATCTACTTAATTATTACAGAATTATCCAATATTAATTATTATTTTCTAAGAATATCAAATTTAACGATACAATGAGCATGATCTTTTCTCTTTCATGTTTTTATTTCACTTTTGTGAACAATTTCAGTGTCTTTGTGTTCTTTTACCCCAGTCCCTCTTTATCTTCTTCCTTATTTGTTGCCATTTTCCCTCTGAACACTAACTATCAGCTTCTATTGATAGATTCCTTGTTTCTTTTTAAGTGACCCAGATATTTCTGTATTCTACCTTAGAGAAATAGACTAAGAATATATTCATATTATCATTTCAGTGTTCATTTATTTCCATACTCAACACCTGTATAAGATAAAAGAAGAAAGGGGCAAAGAGGGTTTTCCTTACTGCTAGCAGAAAGTGAGATACAGTTAAACTGTGTATAAATTTTAGTTTAGTCTCTGTTTCTCACTGGACTAAAATCTCCCTAAAAGAGTGAACTGGGAAAATATGGTGTTTCACCATGATCAGCAGAGCTCTGTGACAATATTAGCCTTTCCTATCTGACCTATCAGACAGGAAGTCAACAGAGCCTATTATTGTTTTTGGAAACTTAGTGAGGGATGACCAGTGCCTCTCTGATTCATTTATTCATTCTTCAAACACGAGTTAATTCTCTGTTAGGCTCTAGAGGAGTTTATTAGTCAGCTTTGACCAATATACCCTTCTTAAAGGAGGAAAAGTTTATTTTGACTCACAGTTTCAGAGGTTCAGTGCATGGTTGGATGAATCCATACCTCTGGGACTCAGGTGAAGCAGAGCATCATGGCAGAAGAGTGTGGTAAGGGAAAGATGCTTAGTTCATGACAGTCAGGAAGCAAAGAGAGCTTGAATGCAAGGATCTAGGTATAATATAGTTCCAAAGGGCACATCCCAAGTGACCAACTTAATCCATCCATGCTCTACCTGCCTACGTTTACCACCCATTAATCAATTTAAATTATTCATCTATCAAAAGGATTAATCCACTGATTAGATTATGGTCCTCATAATCTAATCGTTTCACCATTGAACATTCCTGCATTTTCTCACACAAGTTTTTAGGAGAAACCTCAGATCCAAACCAGAACAAAGAAGAAACACAAAGTTGAATGAGACATGATAATTCTCATTTGAGTGAAGACAATCTATCATAATTGCTTATTTTATGACAGCAGATTTTTTTGAGTCAAGTTATAACACTAGAGAAGAAAACATCAGCATATGGGTGGCTCAGTAATTGAGAAGAAGGAAAATATTGCCCTTTGAAAGAACCTGGAGGGCTGATCTGTCTTTAGTAGCCACCTTCATGACCTGTTTAGAAATATTTTGCTTTGAGGCTTAACTTTGTTCAGTGGGGTTTTCTCCTGTATCCCACTGTGGTTACTTTTGGCCCACAAGAACATCATTTCTTGATTTATTTTCTTTTGTTTCTGATGACAGATGATATTACCTGATAAGATGGCATCCTCTAGGACCTATCACATCCCTTGACTTCCTTCTCAGTTCACAGACATTGCTGTTACTCTTTGGATAAGATTGTATATCTATCCAGAGGCTGAAATTCTCACATGAAAGAATTATGCATTTTCACACTTATAGAAGTTACTTTCATAAACTTCATGTCCATACCAAATCAAAAAGAGGCCGTTGCTGAACATGTGGAGTTTTATACATTTTTAACATGCTTTGTGTTCTCTTCTCTATGGATTTATGAGTCCCACAAGAGTCTTCAAAAGGAGATAAGGTGTATAATTCCCTTTAAAAATGAAAAAGTTTAAAGTTGGCAGTTTAATGATTTACCAGAAGTCATGGAATGGATTACAAGCACAATGAGAGCCAGGAACCAAGTTATCTGCTTTCTTAAAGCAGGACATTTGCCACTGCATTGAGTCACATATCTTGATCAGGTTTACCTGTGAGAATGAAAGTGCTAAGAAATTCATAGGAAAATACGGGAGAAAATTGCCCATTTAATTTTAGTATGTATGAGCCACTAATGCTATTACAAACTTAGTAAAACTCCAATAGATTATGGTTAATTTGACTCAGGAAAGACATTTTTATTTGATTTCTTTTAATTCATTGCAGCCATTTCCTTTGAGAAAGCTCATTAACTGAACCAAAAATAGAAGACTAAGTTGTTCTTTGCAATTTAGAACATCTGTATCTAGGTACAATTTTTGTGTGTGTGCATGTGTGTGAGGGGGGTTTGATTCTGAATGAAACCAAATATAAGTATGTCTGCTTAAAAATTAATTTTAGGTAAACAAATCAAGTATCTTAAATTTGACTTACAATTTTATGTAAGGTTCTATTTTTCTTCCTGAGTTAAGATACTAATTTTAGAGACTTATAATTAGGTCAAAAGCTGAACAATTTAAGTATCCATAACCTAGCAAATCATAGATCCTTAGTCCTAATTCCCAATGATTAAGTGGTCTTTGTCATTCTTGGAAATGAAAATGAGCTTAGAAAAAGTTTTAATATAGGGAAATCATTCTAATGGAACCCAGCTCTTTCTTCTTAATTCCGTTGCTCAGCTCTATATGTTTTAGGACTTCTATATTCATGACCTGGCTCCCCTTCAAAATCCACTAAGGCCAAGTTTTTATCCTCAAATGTGATGATTATTTTACCAAAAATAGAATCTGTTGATTGACAGTATTCATTTTTCTCTTGTGTTCTATTCACTGTGATTGCTTTGTTGAATATATGTGGTTAGAATTGCTCCTTATGGCTGCTTAACCTTTGGCATTTCCATACCTGGCTTGAAACACATTCTGCTGGCTAAAAGCTAGACATAGCTTTCATGGGCTCAAAGGATGTTATTTGCACTGTAGTTTTTCTAGGTTTATAATTCTTACAGAACCACAGACCACTCACTAGAGCCACAGAGGGACCAATCACCAGGTTATATATTGAATCCAGAGGCCAAGAGTGTCAAAGTGTGTGGCCGTAGCAACAATTGGCTCTTTAATAGTGAATGAGGGGCTGGGGATGTGGCTCAAGCGGTAGCGCGCTCGCCTAGCATGCGTGCGGCCCGGGTTCGATCCTCAGCACCACATACCAACAAAGATGTTGTGTCCGCCGAGAACTAAGAAAAAATAAATAAATATTAAAATTCTCTCTCTCTCTCTGTCCCCCTCTCTCTCTCACTCTCTCTTTAAAAAAAAAAAATAGTGAATGAGAATGCTTCAGCAGATCTACCTCTACTCAGCTGGGAAGCTTTTTCAACCTTGAAGCTCATATCTCCCAACCAGAGATCTTGATTTAAGTGGTATAAGGTGGGGCCAGGCATAGGTAAATATTAAGTGATTCTTTAATGACTCTTGTTTGCATCCAAGGTTAAGACCCATCAATATATCCTCAGGGATCAGAGATGTTCATCAGCTGAGTAGGAGACAGAATGGCAAGTAGACTCCAAGGTAGAAACCATTTGCTTTGCCATTTGATCAATATCATAGCAAAGCACACATGACTAGCTATATAATGATTATATTTACATATATTAGAAAAACAATTATTGCTAATTATTTAAATTAGGATCACTTCTCTTTTATTATGTGTAAGCTCAGAATAGAGTATAGAGTCCATATTCATAATCAGAACTTGACTTGTTTTTATGTAGATAAATAATAACTTGGTTTTAGTGGCTTGATTTAGTATCTAGCAATTCACCACAACAAAGACAAGAATAGAAATCAAATATACTGAGATTTCAAACATTCATCTTTTGTTTTAAGGCTTGTAAGCCTTTTAAGAAGGCTTCCAAGTAATGTGAGCTTGAACACTTCAGAGGTAGTATCCATAGCTTCTGAATCATGTCTGGCTTCTGAAGCTAAAAAGTAATTTGGGAGATATTGGAATCATTGGCAGATATCAGTAGTCCTGGAAATTTGCAATTTTTAAAATTCATGAGTAATAAGAAACTTAGCATGGGTAATTTTTACATAGCTCATGGGGACAAAATATGCCTCCCACATATTGTTATAAGAGCAAATATACTTATGTAGGAGTCCTAAAGGATGAGTTCACAAACTGGGCAAATAAATCTTGGTTTTTGAGGTTTTAAATATTAGGAATTGAAAGACTGAAAAGATCACAAAAGATGGATAAGAAAGCACATGGAAAGTCAAGATGTAGTAATATATCTGAGTTCCCAACAGGGCAAAGATTATGCACGCACACAGTAACATGTGCACATCTGTGCTCTTGAAAGGGGAAGAAGGTGGATTAACCAAACTTTCCTAGAAAAGGAAAATACTTTGTTTAATATGTTATGTCTTTTTAAGCATGGGGTAAAATATATTGATAATATAATACTTTTGAGAGCAGTATATACCTAGTATTAGTCCCATTTACCAGAAGTTTGTAAAGTACATAATTTTGGTTAAACACAATCAAGTGACTAGAACACTATAACTTGTCTTTCCTTAAAGCAAAAGATTGCAATCTTTTCTTTTTTTAAGAGCATATACTAATGCTAAATCTCTCCCCCACCTCCATCACCCATCATCATTCCTAATTGCACAGTACTTCATACTAAGAATCAGGTCTTGGGCTGGGGTTGTGGCTCAGCAGTAGAGCACACAACCCCAAGGCCCTGGGTTCCATCCTCAGCACCACATATAAATAAATAAAATAAAGGTATTGTGCCCAATTACGACTAAAAAATAAATATTAAAAAAAAAAGAATCAGGTCTTCCTTTTGGTACTATAAAGAATAATACCTATTGCTTTCATTCACACAAAAATGTTGTTAAAAGCAAAACAAACAAAACACATTCTTGGGATGATTTGCAGTACCTGTCCATCCTTGAAGTATAGTTTTTATAGAAGTGCACATAGTAGGTAAACAGTTTTCATGAAGTAACTAGAGAGCTTCATATGCTCTTCTGCATAGTTCTCTCTTGGTATCTTTCCCACCTAAAGAGGAGAACAGGTTTTCTGATGAAAGGTTTGGGTGTGCATGTTTTTCTGTTGCTATTACCCAATGTCTGGGCGACATGGCATGAAACTAGAGGAGAGCTGTAAAATAGTTGCTATTATACCACACAGGTCATGGCAACATTAAATGTTAGCTGCTGTCACTCTCCTCTGAGAAAAGGTCTTAAAGGAGACTGTTTTTGCCCACCCCTATATTATGGCAATCTCCAAATATCTTGGAGAAATTTTAAAATCAGACTGAATGCTCAATGAGAAAAATATAATTATCTCTTGAAAAACTTATGTGGATATTAACACATACATGAATATATACATACATGTTTATAAATGTGGCCATCATTGTTCCTACTCATAAACTTAACTGGGTTTAGATCATGTCTTATGCCCTAAAGTCCTTTACTCCAAAGAAGAAATTGTCTTTGATTTCCCTTCTGTTTATTATGGAATTAGATATCATGTCAGGAACCTCACAGATTGATCACTGGGATGCTTCTTAGTAATCCTTGCTCTATAATGTAAAAACAGATACTATGCAAAAGAAAAGAAAAATGATTACCTATTTTTCTCCTTGTGTGGACAGTACCATAGTCTAATTGATACTGAAATAAGACAATTATTTTATTTTATTTTATTTTCTGCAGGACAGCTATGGATAGGCATCTGGTTTAGAATTAGAGGATCAGGTGTTGTTTCTGGCATGGCCATATGGTGTCTTGGGCCCATCATTTATCTTCTCTGATCTTCATCTCTCTAATTTACAAAGGAATAATACCTATTGTTTTCATTCAAACAAAAATGTTGTTGAAAGCAAAACAAACACATACTCTTGGGATGATTTGTCGTACCTGTCCCCTCCTTGAAGTATAGCTTTTATAGAAGTGCACATAGTAGGTAAACAGTTTTCATGAAGGAACTAGAGAGCTTCATATGCTCTATTTCTGGGCTATTTTGACAATTTTGCCTCACAGAGGAATTTTAAGGATTGATTTATAAATCCTTTGTTAACTACACCAGATTATGCAAATAATTATTTGCTAATATTCTTATTACAATTTATCAAAGTTACATGAGGTATCAAATATATATTGCTTCACATATCCTCAAAAAACCATGTTGAATAGTATTCTGGTTATCAACCACTGTATAACAAACTAGTTAGCCCTCCATATCCATGGGTTACACATTTGTTAATTCAAACAGTCACAGATTGAAAATATTCAGAAAATAATTGCATATGTGCTGAACATATGTAGACTTTTTTCTTGTCATTACAATAGAGTAGAATACCCATTTACATAGACTGTACATTATATTAGGTAGTATTAGTAACCTAGAGATGATTTAAAATATACAGGATTATGTACATAGGTTATATGCAAATATTGGGCTAATTTTTATAAAGGATTTGGGCATCTGACAATGTGGTATCTATGGGGAGTCAAGGATTCAATCCCTCTCAGACACCAAGGATGACTGTACTCCACCTTAAAGGCTTATCTGTTTTTGCAGAAATTTGCACAGCAGAAATTTGGAAAGCCTCAAGTAAGGTATGTCTCTAATCCACTTGTGGTATAAGCTGAGGTAGCTGGGCCAGGATATCCAGGATAGTCTGATGCTGGGGCCCTTGAGCTGCTCTCTTGCTCTCTCTCCACCTGACATCACATTCTTTAAATTTTCTCCATGTAGATTTGACTTCTTACAACCTGAAATATTACTCAGTGTTTCTATGGGAAGCATTTATAGGCATTTGAGGTTGTGGATATCCTCATAAATAAAATGTCAAATCAAACAAATGAATGAGAGTAACAATAGAATGAACAGAGGGACCATAGTAGAAATCAAGATCCTGACATATATAAGAGATGTGAGTCTTCCTGAGGTGAGCACGCTGTACTGCATGGCCAAATCCTATGAGAAATGAAGAGTAGGAGGAGCAAGGTAGAGAAATAGATGCTCAGGAGATTATAAAATGGAAGAGAAGAAAACTGATGGCTACAGCATCCAGGTGATCTCAGGGAAGTCAAAGCTGTCTTATGACCATCCAGATCCAAAAGAGAAGGGACAAAAGTTCTACCTCTTAATAAGGGAAAGACCAGGTCAGCCGGGTTTTGAATCCAATATTATCTATCATCTCTTAAGTCATATGTTTCTTTTTGCTGATGTATATTTAATAAATAAACAGCTACAGCTTCTTATGTGATACACAGACATACAGAGACACACAAAACATTGTATGCTAAAGGCAGCTATTTTCTGCTATTTTATCATCTAGAAATATCCATTCACTTGACATTTGCACTCATTTTTGTTACACTGACAACTGGTATATTGTATATCACCCTCAGGTATTGAAAACTTGTGAAATGTCAAGGGAGAATATTTACACTTTATTTTAGGCTATTCTAAGTACATAGAATAATAGAAGTCTGATGCCTAAGGCAGCCTAGCAATGAATATATTTTAAGATGTAGGTTCTATGGAGGCAGCTACCACCTCTGCATAAAACCCAGGCATGTTTTTCATAATCTTGAAATGTGGAAATACATTTTTGGTAGAGTTGGTATATCAGTGTGGGTGATGTGGCTACTTTATTCCTGAGATATTTTGTTAATGAGACCACCACATTTCCTTATTATGTCAAAAACAGAGGATTTTTTAAAAAAAATACTTTCATGTGTTTTCTTTTTAGTACTTCTTGCTATAAAAACATGACTATTACAATGTGTTTAGTAATCATAACAAAATTCTTACTGTGGCCATCCATTATTGGCTTGAAGTTGAGGTTGAGGGACCATTTGCTCTTTTGTTTGTTTGTTTGTTGTTTTGTTTTGTTTTGGCACCAGGAATTGAACCCATGGGTGATCAATCACTGAGCCACATTCCCAGCCCTTTTTTAAATTTTTTTATTTTGATACAGGATCTGGGTAAGTTGCTTAGGGCCTTGCTAAGTTGCTGAGGCTGGTCTTAAACTTGTGATTCTCCTGCCTCAGCCTCCCAAGCCACTGGGTTTATAGGCATGTATGACTATGCCGGCTGCTCTTTGTTGTTTAACATCATTGTTTTCCATCCTTTTCCTCTTCTATCCATTACTTCACCTCCTTGACATCTATTTATCTGACTTTCTCCTCTCATCCTATATTTGAGAGTGAAAAATTTCTAAACTGATTTGGCCATGCAGCACAGGGAAGCCCACCTCAGGAAGACTCACACCATTATACATGTCAGGATCTTGAACGCAACTACGGTCCCTCCACTCACTTCTGACTATGCTGCATTTCACTTGTTTGACCTGAAGTCTTACTTATGAGGACATTCACAGCTTCAAATGTCTATATATGTTTAAAAGGAAATATTGCGGAATAATGCAGGTTGATGCAAGTGAAATAGAGCCTTCAGGGTTTATTTATTTTTCTGATTTTTCTCTCATTTGTTTACACATTTCAAACATGGGAAAAAAAGTATTTTTACCTACTTTACCACATTTATCTGCTATAAGAATAAATTTCACCCATGTATCTGACACTCCTCAGACTCCTGTGGAAACAATGGGAAGTGGTATAGTGTGGCACATGGAAAGACAGAAGCTCTACAAATGAGGGAGGCATTACTCAGCTCTATGCAGATGAAAATGCAGACCTATTATTACTAGATTCTATTGGCATGTAAGTTCTCCTGATTTGTTAATGTCAATAATTATTTTAAATTTTAAACAAAAGAAAATAACATATAACAGTAGATCATGTATATGAGCCCAATTCTGCCCATGGACCACTAGAATATAAATCTTTTCTTGAATCTTGATTCTTATCTTTATCTTCCTGTTGAGTTTTAAATTCATCCCTAACTATTCCCATGGCATCTTCATCAAGTATCTGAAACCCACCACGCTTCATATGTCCAAATCAGAGCTTTTAATATTTCATCTTCACATTTTTCCTGACTCAGGAACTGGCACAATTATCAACTTAGTAATTCAACTTGATCACTTTTTTCAGATTTGAGAAGAATAAAATATGAAAATCTCAGATCATCAACAAATTCTATCATTTATTAATACCCAAAATTGTAGCTAAAATACCTCCATTTCTCCCTGTCTTCAGCACCACCATCTTTAAAAAAAAATGTAGTTGTGTAGATGGAAAGAATTCTTTTATTTTATTTGCTTATTTTTATGTGGTGCTGAGGATCGAAACCCAGGGCTTCACACATGCTAGGCAAACACTCTGCCAGTGAGCTACAGCCCCAGCCCAGTGCCACCATCTTAAATTTTGCTCTACCTTCACTCTCCTAGACCATGCAATAACTTTTAGATCAGACTTTATTTCTCTTCCTTCTCCTTTTCAATCTATACTCTGTCAGCACTGGAGAAATATCTGTCAACTACAAGAAAAACAACAAGAACAATAACATTGTTTCTCTGAATCAAATCTTGCAGTAACTTCCATTAAAATAAAAGTTGCAATGTTTTCCACAGCCTACCTCTGATAACACCATCCCTCACTCACTGTCACGAGTCACATTAACCTTCTCTCTGTCCCTGAAGAAACCAGCTCTTGTCCCATAATAGGATCATGGCATTTGCTTCCCCCTGTTGCTTTGAATAGTTGACTTTTTTTTTTAATTTCACGTTTTAGCTCAAATGTCTCCTTAGAGACTTTTTCCTGACCCTCTTCTAATAGCCCTCTGTACTGGGGTTCTCTCTGTACCATCATTCTGTTTCCTTTCTTCATTAAAATACTGAAGTTCATTGTAGTTTTATTTATTTCTTTACTATCCCTCCCCACAAACAAAATAAGAATTCTACAAAAGGAATCTGGCACATGGCACTTTCAAAATAAATATCTAAGCTAATAAATGGTTGGGTACCCATAAAAATACATTTAGCATGAGGATGTCACTATTTTACCAAAGCCTCCTGTGTTGTCTAGACCTGCCTATATTAATCATGTCAGGCAATACCAGCTTTTCTCACTCTTGAACCAACTATAAGCTCTCTCACTCAACATTTCATAGATATTCTGCCATAAGCATCTTTCAACTCAAACTTCTGTTGGCTAGCCTCTACTCATGCTGTTCCTCCCTCAAATGTCAACTGATGGTTATTTTGTCAGAGCAGTCTCCCTGTCTGATTCCCATCCCATAACCTGAGACATGTATAGGTCCCTCCCAAAGTTTTACTTTTATGGGCTGTTTTTTTTTTTTTTTTTAATCCTTCTCCCAATTGAAATAAGCCTGTTTTCTTGTGACTATTTGTTCATCATCCTTAAGGACCAAGGCTGTCATGTTACTGCAGCCTTACTGCACACTTCAATAGTTCCTAAAGAAGAATTAAGACTTGTAGATGAGAAGCAATTAAAAATGTAGAACTCACCTTTCTGCCTTCCCTGTTCCCTCAGAGCACACATCAATTAACATTAAAAGAAATCAATTAGTATGGCACATGCTACCACCCTCGCATATTAATGCACAGCCTTCATTCTGTAAAATGACCTCCATTCATTTTAGGAAAATTTAAAGAATTTGCTGGTGTGCTTAGACCCACTCTGTCAGTCCCCATCAAGTTTGATGTTTTCTCTCCTCCTCTGAGTGGACCTACTGCTTTTTTCGTGTTTGTCACCTGCAGAGCTGTGCAAAATCACCTTGCTGAGATCCCTCAAGATGTCAGCAAGGTAGACTTCCATTGTTTAACCTTTGGGACCTCATCAATCCCCGTCAACATATGTGCTTCTCCTGCCATGGAAGTCCTGAGGATTTTGAAACATTCAGTGTGGATGCACTCCATTGAACAATATTTAGAAAAATAAAGAAGATGCCTTGATTTCTCTTGAATTACACATCCTGACAGTAAGTAGATTCCAGTGTTGCACAGATTTTTAAAAGAAGAGTTTGATTACTTCTTTAGATATTTCTAGCCACCTCTCTTAGGATTCAGGCCTAAATCCTTGAAGCCCTGAGTGGGATATAAATTCAACAATTGTTCTATACTTTTCTCAGAATCACCTTGCCCTTCTGATAAATGAGGGTTGGATGTACTTCAAACATATCTCTCTTCAAGCATATTTCTTATATACATAGATATCTGAAGAGGATGTCCCATCCTTTTCCCAGTGGGGAATATCCATGAGAATCATCCACTATACCCCTAAATTTTGTTTTGGTGAGGAAACAAACTAATTTGGCAGTCAGGAAGATGTGGACCCTTGTTGAGATCCATTGAAAAATACTGCAATTCAAGCATAATGAATCACCTAAAATTTTATGTATTCACTACATAAGCAAAATATTTAATATGGTTTTGGCATCACAGGGTCAGTAATGGATCTAGCATATGGATATATTTATCACCAAACCATTATAATCATCAGGGATCCCAGCCAATGCCTTCTTATTTCTCCTTTTCCCCACACTATCACTGATGATTCAAAAGAATTTTGTATGCATATAAAAAGGAAAAACACTAATCAAGGTCTAGGAATGGCAAAGAGTTGACTCTTACAGGGAATGTTCTTTCAATCTGTACAGTGACTAATCTTTTCCATAGGAAAAAAAAATTTCCACTCAGATAAATCTACCATACTTTATGACCAAATTCAAAACAAGATGATAGACACCAAGCAGTCTAGAAACAGCCTGGCTTGCCTTTTACTGCCTTCAAGAAGCCAATTTAAGTTCTGAGCATTGGAATGAGTCAGTGCTTAAGAAACACCAGGAAAGACTTCATAAGAGATTTGTAGTTAAAATAAGGAGTTAGAACCAAATAGAAATCTTAAATTTAGGAAAGTTAGTACAGATGAAACCACCCCTGAGAGCAAAAGTTTAAAACAAGAAGAATAAAAATCATTATAAGGAAAACATAATTAGACCAAAGGAAGATTGTACCATTTCTTATGCACTCCTTGTAGAGAGGGACCAGTGAGGATGATATGAACATGAGTAGAAACAAAAAAGTACTGCGAATAATTTATTTTGCAAATAAATTATATATATATATATATATATATATATATATATATATATATATATATATATAACTTTTGAAATATTTAAATATACTGTGTGATTTAAGAAGGTATTCACATAGCAATTAAGACTGCAAGAATTGAAAATTTTTGTTACTTTATTAACCACAAGCCACAGTTACAAATGTTAATAATTCATGTCAGTGATGAAGGATTATAAGAAAGAATTTTTCACAGTAGGTATCAATGTATTCAAATATGACAACCACTGGGATTCTTATTGTAATTAAATCAAACTCCCACCAGGGGGAGCAAGGGAATAAATCTGAAAGCCCTATATCCAGGGACCTTTCCAATGCAAGGTACACTAGATTCTAGAGAAAACCGCTCAGTAATTTTTTTTTTTTCTCTCCTCCTCCTTGTCCTCCTCCTCCTTCTTCTGGTGAATCATTTACAGCCTGCGTGTCACTGTGGGATGTTTCTTTCAGATTTATTTTCTCTGGTTTTTCAGCAGCTTTCTTTTGTTGTAAATCCATGCTGTGGTTGAACAGCAAAGCAATATTCCAGTGAGCTCCAGCAGGGATGCATTATCCTACAGGATTTTAAAAACCTTTCACATTCATTTAAAGCCCTCTTTCCCAGTGTCTTGCCAAAGGTAGCGCTCTGGTAACTGAGCCTGGGGACTGGGAGAGGGGATAAAATTAGAAGAGAAGGGGACACACCGCTTAGGAGAGCTTTTGGAACTACTTAATGACTCAGAAAGATGAACTGGAGAAGCAGGCGGGTCAGCACAATAGAATGCAATTAGCAAATGCAATTATCATCAGCATATAAGTCCCTCCCCCTTGACATTCTCCTTTGCATTGCCAAGGCAACCCAGGCAGACTCCTGCTTTTCCACCTCCTCCATTCCAACCCAGTTTACCTCCCCTTCTCACTCACTGACTTTGCCCTTGGAATTGATTTCTAGCAGTTGCACCTGTATAACATAGGTGGGCGTGGAGGATGGGAAAACCCTGGGAAATGAAGAGCTGGTAAAGAGTCAGGACCTAGGTTATGTAGTTGTGATTTTATATCTTGATGGCTCTCTCGCTGTTTTGGGAGATATAACCTGGGTACTTTAGGAATATTTTATTCCTTGTGACCATCAGCTGACAGAACAATGCTCTTCTTGCCAGCTCAACTTGACAGTTTGCAGATGAACAGATGAATACCCAAGCCCTTCACTGCATGCTGTAGTACACATATCACACATCTAAACTTGACACTGGAGTAGTTTATTGTGAGATAAACAATGTTTCAAGTTTATTTTTAAGGTAACTAGCATATACAAAAGAAATGGAGTTGACTAATACATACAGTAATAATGTATTATTACTATATGTATTATTAAAAAGTGGTATTAGAAAAAGAGCACTTTGATTTTTTTATTTAAGTAGTTTTTTATCATATGAAGCAAATATATAATGCTTTAAACAATACAAAACTAACCCTAATATTACAATAAAATACATTTGAAAATGAAAATTCTGAACAGTTGGAAAAAAGTTATAGAAACTAAATGAAGCAAATAACTCCAATAATAGCAAAACCTTTATTGAATGTTTTCTGCATGCCAGGCAGTATTTAAAGCACTCATTTGATTATCAAAAGAACCCTAGGATGTAAGTATTTTTATCACATTTTTTTCAAATAAGAAAACTGAGGAATAGAGATAATTTGTCTAAGATGATTTAGCAGTATAAATCATCATATTATACCACTGCCTCTCATGTTCAAATTTGTTACAATTTGTTTATAACATTATGATGTTTGTTGTATATTCTTTAAAGAAAGAAAGAGTAAAGGAAGGTAGGTAGCTTCATAGAATTAAATGAAATTTACCTTCATGGCAATAATCTTATGGATCTTAGAATCAGAAGTGAGTTCATGTCTAGGCTCTACCACATAATAGCCTCAGGCTACTGGGGCAGGCTAGCCTCAGTTTCCACTTGTGTAAGAGATGAAAAAAGAGCTACCTGTCTTCCAATCTTCTGACCTCCCATTAGGTCCTCATGTCATCCACCTGGTTTGCCCCTCGTTTGCTTTTCCATGCCATGATTTCAGATACCATCTTCTTTCTTCTTGGTAGAGAAGAGAGAATTTGATAAACTCATTTAAATAATATTTTAGTTTCACAATGCCTAGGATATTGGCACATTTTTAAAAAGACCCAACCGAAAATGAAAATGCTTATACCAAAGGCATAATTTCTTTGTGAATTCTTCAAAAGATAAGCTCTTACTGTTACTCTGTCCTGACTTGTACTCTCTTAGTTATTTGCATTTTCTTCTCAATTCTCAACTGTAGTTCTCTCCACATTAGCCATAAATATACACATACAGAGATACAGAACACTTTTTTGGAACACTCTTCAAACTTGCCTGGCCCCACATAAGGATGTTAGGTCTAAGCTAGCATTGGTGATACAGCCACAAATCAGGTCTCTTTTTTTTTTTTTTTTTGGATGGATTTTCCTCTAGGGAATGTTTTATGAGAAAGAAATCAATATCAAAGACAGTCCATTTTATTTTTTATAGTGTCCTTGAATGTGATGTTTAAATGGTTTATCTCACAGAGAAACCCGCTGTCCCTACTGCAGACATCGAACTTGAGAGGTAAGCAACTATTAGTTCAGTAGGGATCCATCTCTCTTTGCTGGCTAGAAAACATTCCAAGACAGGACATGGAACCACCATATGACCCAGCTATTCCACTCCTTGGTATTTTTTCTAAGGAATTAAAGTCATCATACTATAGTAATATATGCATACCCACCTTTATAGCAGCATAATTCATGATATTCAAACTACGGAACCAGCCTAGGTATCTGTCAACATATAAATGGGTAAAGAAAATGTGGCATTTATATATACACAAGAGTTTTACTCAGCCATAAAGAAGAATGAAATTATGAAATTTGCAGGAAAATGGATAGAACTTCTAGCATTATGTTAAGTAAATAGCCTAATTCTGGAAGTCAAGGGACACATGCTTTCTTTCTTATGTGGAAAGTAGAGAGAAAAAAAGGGGAAGAAAATGGGAGGGGAACACATGAAAACTGAAGGGAGATGAGGAGAGCAGAGGAAGGGAACCAGGGGGATGGGAGGATGGAAGAAAAAGAGGAGGTCCAGGAGAATGAAACAGAACAAATGTACTGCAATAGTGTGCACTTGTATGAGAATGTAACAACAAATCTCATATTAGGTATAATTATGATGTATCAATAAAATACACACATATATATGCATGCATATGTGTGTGTGTGTGTGTGTGTGTGTGTAAAACCTGCTTTTAATATTAAGGATAAGACACTTTCCTGGAACTATATTCAGATTTTAACTTGTTAAACACCAGAATAAAAAAAATTCTAGTTGATGCATATTAGGTACACTTTGAATTGTTAGTATGTGCCAGCGGTTCAGTTGTGGCTATAGAGTCTAGCCATTCCCTGAGAACAGTAAGACTGTGAGACATGAAAATTTGAATTTGGAAGAGACAATTCTCTCACTCACACCTGAGAATCCATCTCTTTGTCTGAATGATCAGGGAACATTGACTTTAGGCAAGTTAGGCAAGAAGAATACTGATGCTACCAGGAAACAGCTGCTGAATGGTATAGAGGGTTTGCTGTCAATGATTTTGCTTATACCTAAAATTCCAACTTGTAATGACCCAAGAACTAAGGAAATGTATTTCGAATTATAGACCTTCCACATTAGCCAGTTCTTGGATGGGACACCTCTATAATACCAGTGACTCTGGAGTCTGAGGAAGGAGGATCTCAAGTCCAAGGCCAGCCTCAGCAATTTAGTGAGGCCCTAAGCAATTTAGTGAGACTCTGTCTCAAAATTTTTTAAAAAAATGAAAAGGGCTGGGTACTTAGCTCAGTAGTAAGTCTTCCTCGGTTAAATCCCCAGTACAAAAATAAATTTTATAAATAAATAAATAGTAAAAAAACCCAAATTCATTAGTTTTTTCTCATATGTTTCAGAAAGTTAAAGAAAACTTCACACCAAGTAAGTAGACCATTAGCAGGGTTCCCAAGTTTGTATCATTCATCAAATTAGTTCTATAATATTCATTTTTTAAACCAATCAAAAATTTAAATTTGCTGAACATGAAGGATTTATAATATGGCCAAAATCATCCCTCAGTGAATCATTTTAAATAGTCAACATTTTTTGTTTCATTCTTTAGCTCAAAGGATCTAATTATAAATTTGCTGAGAAACAGATGTTGTATAAATCATTCTCATGGGTTGGCTGTTTAGAAGCTGTTAATTCTTTCATTTACTCAATATATGAGTAATAGTGCCTAGTGCTAGGCACTATTTTAATGTCTTGGTGAGAGCTATAAATAAAGTCCCTGAGCCATAGAACTTGGCTTATAATATATCTGTGTCGATCTTTTCTATGACAAATGGAATAACTTAGAAAAAAAATACACTATGATATTGTCTAAGGGTTTTTAGAGATGTAATTCTTAAATGAATTCTGCTGCCTCAAATGATTTCTGAGTACTGCTTTCTGATTTTCATTGTTTAACTGTTAATATCCTTACATATCACTGAAAAGCAATATGGAATTTTAAACAATCTTTCATACACAAAGGAATTTTCAACTAGACCAATAAACTTATTTGTTCATTTTAATAACTACAAGCACTGTGGCTTGCAATAAAGAAATTGGATTTGGAATCAGAAGCTTCAGGGGAACCCTGTCTTGCCCTGTGAACTCAGGCAAGATGTTCAGCCTGTCTGAGCTACAGCCTCATACCTAAAAAGGAGCCTTAGGAATGGTGCTGCTCCAGGTTATCTTAAGTCTATGGTAGAATGGAATGTTCTGTTACTCTAAACTCCAAAAGTCTACTGTATTAGGCTAAAATCTAAAATACTTTTAGTTTTAAAAATATCAACTAAATTTGTTGAAGACTTTAATATAAACCATACTCACTAAAATGAATAAAAAGGTAAATAGCTTTAACGAATTGAATATTTTAGTCAGAATATCGGTTCATTTATAAAATACATCAGGTAAGACAAGTCCTAAAAATGTGTCAATTTACTTAACTTTCTTTAATTTGGTTACAGAAAATTAAAATAGCACACTCAAAGCAGAACTGACAGAACAGAAAATGTTCTATTTTTATAAAAAAGGGTGAACACAAATAATTCATTTTAAAAGGAGAGCTTTTTGCATCCCAAACAGCACAAGTAACCTATGAGCATAGTTTTTCACTATAGCAACTATATCACCCTTCAGAGATTGAATACTGGTGACAAAGGCATCCCACAGGTAATATTGACTAACTCACTAGGATTCCCTAGGCTCAATGAGTTGATGAAATAAGTACCTGCAGAGAGATTTTAGACACTCAATAGAGGATGGGAAATGAATAGCACTAACTGAAAATGCATCCCTACAGATAAGTTAAAATGGACTTTTAACTTTCCACAATCAAGTTAAAGACTCCAAGAGGTAGAATATGAATGATGGTAATACCCAAGGAGGCTACACTGGATGCTCACATCATTTACCTCAAGAAGAACAACCATCACTTTCAGCCAAAGGTGACCCTGACATTCTACTGTAAACTTCCTCCTTCCCATGTCTTGCTAAGAATGGTGTTTTATTTTAAAATATATCCTTGAAATATTTACACAATGGAATTTTATCCTTATCCAGTTATGATTCTTTACAAATGGTAAAACTCCAAGATAATAACACAGAAACTGACACTTGGAATAAGAAAAATATCTGAATATGGATGGAGTGTGTTAGAAGGCCGTTCTTATTATAAAGAAGTGTTGGCAAGGATGTGGGGGAAAAGGCACACTCCTACATTGCTGGAGGGACTGCAAATTGGTGCAGCCAATATGAAAAGCAGTATGGAGAATCCTTGGAAAACTGGGAATGGAACCACCATTTGACTCAGCTATCCCAATCTCAGTTTATATCTAAAAGACTTAAAAACAGCATACTACAGGGACACAGCCACATCAATGTTGATAGCAGCACAATTCACAATAGCTAAACTGTGGAACCAACATAGATGCCCTTCTACTGAATGGATAAATAAAATGCCCTTCTATATAAATGTATACAGAAAATGTGGTAAATATACACAATGGAATATTATTTGGCATTAAAAGAGAATAAAATCATGGCATTTGCAGGTAAATAGAGTTGGAGAATATAATGCTAAGTGAAGTTAGCCAATCCCAAAAAAACAAATGCCGAATGTTTTCTCTGATTTATGGCTGCTGACTCATAATCTGGTGGTGGGGGCCATGGAGAATTAGATGAATTCTAGTTAGGGCAAAGGGGGAAAGGGAGGGAGGAGAAGGAAAGGGGCATGGGGATAGGAAAGAAGGTGGAATAAGATGTACATCATTACCTAAGTACACATATGAAGATGCGAATAGTGTGACTCTACTTTGTGTACAACCAGAGATATGAAAAATTGTGCTCTATATGTGTAATATGAATTGTAATGCGTTCTGCTGTCATATATAACAAATTAAGATAAAAAATTTTAAAAAAAGAGAATTTGGTTCTAGTCCACAATTTAACAGTCATTTTTTTAAATTTCCATGTTTTCTTGACAAAGTACTGAGACATAATATTTAGGTACCTAGGAAATACAGAGAAAATGGGTTAGCAAAGATCAACATTTACATTATATTCAGAAATTGAATGAAGGAAAACAAAAATACATACAAATATTGTGATTATTTTATGTTTTCTTACAATTTAAATAAATTCATCAAGTGGTAACCTTTTATATTTAAACCAGATGCATTTGCAGCTCAAAAATTACTTTGTGATGTATATTCCACATGAATACCTCTAAAGCTGTTCCTTTTTCTATGCAACAACAATTGAATAGTCAATGGAAATCATTTAATAGCTATGCTGCATTTGGTACACCACTTGTCTCATGCAGCTTCCCACCAATTTTGAGGAAGAAAAAGAGCAAAATTAGAACTAAGCTGTTATGCAATTGACAAAATAATAAGTAGGAACCCAATAAAATATGGTGACAGAACAAAGGCATGAACAACCCAGTACCAAAGACATTTGTTTCCACCACATATAAACCTAGTTTAATATTTCAAAGAGTAAATATAGATAGAAGTGAGATGAAAGAATTGTCAAACTGCAATGCAAGAACATACATGCATTAATGAGAAGTGATAATTATTTTTTAAAAAGTCTTGATGTTGGATTTAATAATATAGAGTTATTCAAACTTCTTTCTAAATAAATCTTAAATTGATATTTAACTTTGCTTATTCCCTCAAAGACCAAAGAGAAGAGGAACAGATAATATTTCCTAAAACACAATAGCAGATAAATTTAAAAATCTTTGCTGTAGACACTGAAGTTGGTTCCTTCAGGACCAACACACAATTTCCTCTAGATGCTGGGACTGTGGCCCTGGGTCACTGCAGAGTTCTTCCCCATAATTGCTTTCTATCAAAAAACAAAAACAAAACAATCTCCATAGGTTAAGGCTAGAAGGGTATAAATGCCTCCATTTGGGGAAACTCTGTAGGGCCATACCATCAACAGAGCTTCCTAAAAGATCAGCTGAGCCCCATTTCAACTCTGACCTTCACCCTCTCTCAATCTGCCCAATCCTGGTTCCTTAACACATTCTGTCTTTCTCTCTGTCTCTGTCTGGGTCTCTATCTCTGTCTCTCTCTTCCTCAGGTGTTGATCTTTATTCAATAAACCAGATGCATTTAAATGTCAATCTCAGAGTCTTCTTCCTGGACAACATGACCTTGACATTGGCCTCCTCCCTAATTAATTATATTTTGAAATTGCACACACTCTAACAGGAAACTGGAAAAAACTATGCATTTTCTTATTACTTCATCATTATCTTATTAAAATATTTTTTATTCATATCAAAACTTCATATAAAGCTTCTCTGTTTTTTTTCCTACCACATAGTTGATAAAATTCCAATCACATCAAGAATACAAGACACTGACAATTTTGTTTCTTGATGATAAAAATCGTGATTTAATAAGGACAGAGAGATTTGAAAGGTCACTGAATCCAGCTCTAGTTATAGTTTTCAAAAGCCAATAGACTATGAAAATTCTATTCCATCCTCCAAATTAGCATTAGTCATCCCTATTCAGAGATATCCGTGCCTGACAGTTCATTCAGATTTATATTCCCAGACCTTGGGCAACTAAAAAATTAAGTCTAAAAGAAATAAACCAGGCATTATATCATGAATGCTGCCTAACTTTTTAAGTATAATGTGTATGTAACAATATATATACAAGTGAAAAAATTACCCTTATTTACTGATATTACCATCAACTGTATATTGCACTAGGTATTTCTCATTCCTAATTGCTAAACCTTACAAACATAGTACAAGATAACTATTATCAGTATTACACAAAGAAAGTAAAACAAGATTCGTAATATTGAAACCTTGTTTATTTGTTTATTCAGTGATTTTAAGAAGAGTTGTAAAAATCAAAGGACTGATTAAGATTATTGTGAGAAGCAGGGGATATTTGCTAATTGGTTATGAATTCTGAGTTGAGATATTTAATCAGAAGAAAATGCTTATTGTCCATTTGCTTGATGCATAGTTTATTTTGTGGTTTATGAGTAAATAATTGTAAGAGGGTTCAAAGCAACTTCTTCTTTGACTTAAACCCCATTCCCATGATCTAAAAGTTTCCAAGACAGTCTAGGTGGACCTATTTTGTCATGACAAAAGAGGTGTCTCTGAGGAGGAGTCTGAGGAGTTTTTCAGAAAGAGAGGAGATCTCTACTCAAGAGCAGTAGGGTCCTTGACATATGTGATGGAAACGAATTTCAGCACATGTAAGTCAGAGGCAGAGACAGAAAATGAAAAGTGTCTCATAGTCGAGGAAGAATGAGAGCAATTTCAAGAGAGGGATGGCTTTGTGGGTAAAGCAAGATATGTACCTCAACAGTGAGAGATGCAGTTTTAGAATTCCAGCCCTGCTCTTAAAAGGATACTTGGTGTGAGGGGTGGGTATAAGAAGGTATGTAGGGATGATCTCAAAATGGTTTCTGGGGGTTTGGTCAACCTGCAGATCCTTAGGTTGTCATCGTCTTTGTTATCTGATCAGTAGAGAGCACTGCACTCTCCCCTAAATTATAGATTATCAAAATGATGCATCTTTTTAAATCTATTCATTAGGGGACTATTGAATAGATTAGGTAGTGCACAGATGATTTACAGATTTCTTAAGAATTGGGGAGCAACAGGCCTAGAAAGAGACTTGGGGAGTGACAGGCCTAGAAAAAATATATATATGGAACTTCTGAATTAAAATCATATTTCCTTGTCCTTCCTTTATGTTTCTTATCTACCTATTTCTTATTCCTCTATCCTACCTCAAATTCACCTATTCAACTCCATCATGTTACCTTTAACATGAACAAGGCTTCTACAAAATGGCTAAAATTGTCTTCTTTTATATTTGAGTTTTCATTTAGGGTAAGTTATAATGCCTTGCTGGTATGAGCCTTTCCATGAAATTTCTCTTTAACCAAGTAAGAATTTCCTTTTTCTTTTCTTCCCCATATTTTCAGGATTGGATATTATCAATCACAATTACTAATACAGCAGGGGGAGGGCATGTGAATTTTGGAAAAGACAGCAGAAAACACTAAGCACTCTGGAATGATTTGAATTGAGGAGTTAATCTTTATATATAAACAGGATTCACTGAAAAACTCTCATTGAAAGTTTCTGAGGTGGAAAAAGACATCCAGAAAATATTAATGTAATGAATTTGTGAAACTATATGAAAATTAATGAAGACCTCGTATCAGGAAATGGGGATGTGGTCAACATCTTGCAATAAATTTAATGAGGGGAAGATGTTATGGAGCTCTGATATGAATTATTCATCTGAGTAATAGTTGCCAGTGGTTAAAATGTCTTTAACTCACTGAGCAGTGAATGAATGTTAGCCCCACCTTAAATAGAAAAATCAAGCTGATCTGTTTTAGACCAACTGATTTTAAATACGTACACAGTGACAGATCAGCTCTTCTCAGTTTCTTCCAGGCTTTGTAAGGCAAAACTTGAGTGACTTTGCAGGATTTTTGCAAAATTACATAGTCTTGATTTACAGTGCATCTGTGAGGCCTGGCCATCTTCATGACCACTGCAGAAGAGTGGCACAGGCACAGGTCATAGAGTAAAACTTCATCTAGCTCTACAATTGAATCTGGTGACCTGGCTTGCCAAAATCTGTCTTCAAACATGTAAAGTAATTATGCTGAAGTTTCAACGTGACTCATTTGGGGGTTGTTCTAACTATTAGATCTGAAAATCACTCCATAAGCCAAAACAGCAACCACTTTAATATATCTTATGATTTGGGGGCTCAGAAATTAAGGCAAGGTGATTCTTCTGCTGTACAGGAACATGATTAGAGTCACTAGGCCTTATTCAGTTGGGGCTGAGCTAAACTGGAAAATTCAAGAGTGCTTCAGTCACATGTCTTTGTGCCTTAGTGGGGATAGCTGGACCTCTGGATTCTGCTATATTTTTCTTCCTTTCCTTTTCATGTAGTCTCAGAGTCACATCATTAATATCTTTGGCAAAGTAACTGGACTTATGTTAAGCTGAGGTTTATTAGTACTCTTAATAGGTAAGTGCAGAAGTAGAATCGTTTTATCTTGTGCTAAACACTATAGATCAAAGTTGCCATAGACCAGCCGAAATTAAAAGAGAAGGCAAGGAGACCCCACCTCTGTATGAAGAGAATATCAAAGCATTTGGGGCCTTCCATGATTTTCCATAGAAGTGCAAGAAGTTCTCACAGTTGGTAGCATCTCACATATCTTCTGCACACATGAGTTGTGAGAGAACTAAGTATACTTAAAAGGCATTAAGTATACTTAGTTCTCATTGAGCATTACCCATTTTTTTTGAAGGCCTCTGGTATTTTTTTTTACTGAAAATATCTAGTATGACTTCTTTTTAGAACAATGTACCTTGTAAACAATTCAGAGTGCTTACATTCACCAGTTCTCAAAACAACCAAATTGAATTAGAATATAGACAGTTGGAACTAGAAGACAATTCTGGAATAGAGATAAATGTTTAGAGAAGACATGACACAAACTCTGCTTTTGGTGTTAGTAGAACAAATGAACAGATTAAACATATAATATAGTAAAAGTATATTATAAATATATTGTATACATACTGTTCTAAATTGTTTATATAATGTAGTTAGGAAAACTATTCAAAATATTTACTTGGAACTAGGCTCAACTGCAGAGTATAAGACTGCATCACATGGCTTATGCCTTAGAAGTGATAGCTAGAAGCCTCAATTTTGAATTTAAATTGGATTCTTGGATGAGATTGTTTTAAACAAGACATTTTATCTGTTGAATAATATTTACATAAATATATTTTCAAATCCAGAATCCCATTATTGATCAATGCACATATCAAAACAAAATAATGCATCTAATGTAACTAAACTAACAGGTAATAGCATATTCTCTTTTAAGTCAACAATGTATTAACAAGGTCATCAATTTCAAGGACCAGCATTCTGAAAACTATAAATTAAGAGTTACTCCTTTGTAAACATGTCACTAAGTTAAATAGTCCATTATAACCTATATAATTGAAATTGAATTGCAAATAGAATTTTTTATACTCAAAGAACTATTTGCTTTAATTTTAATAAGTCTTTTTTATGAGATATCTTTATTGATTAAACATAAAAATGCCTTGGATTATAATATTCAATCTTATGATAGTTGGAATCTTTTCAATAATTATTATACATTCACACACATAATCAATATATTTGTAATGATTCTGGCCTTATCTTTGAAAAAATATTCTCTTTTGTGCATACATTGTGTGGTTAGTTAATAGGAAAATATTATGAGAAATACATTTTCAACAACTTTTCTCAAATATAGAAAAGCTATGTGTATGAAGTCCTTAAAATAGAAAATCACGTATAGATCATCTTCTCACATTTTATTTGTGGATTCATTTATTCTCTAGAATAGGTGTTGTTAAAAAAGGAAATATAGCTTTCTGATAGTCACATAAGTTTCCCATTGAGTCTTACTCAAATCTTTGGGGAGATGATAAATGCACTCATGATTTATGTGTATAACTGTCTGCCTTTTAACAGTGAGATATAAAACACCTGTGTATCTATCACCATTTTCTAAAATAGATAAGAGGAATTTTAGTATTTTCATATTTAATGAGTTTATATAGCTCCATAATTCACTAGATAAATATTAACTAAGCTTCTACCCTTGTCAGACTGTTTTGGGAGTATAATAATGAACCAAACCAACTTAACTCCATCATACCAAAGCTTACATCTATAGTGGAGGGAGAGACAATAAAATAGTAAGAAAAATAAATATATAAAATATTAGATAGGAATTATTACCAGAAAAAGTTAAGTTAGGGGAGAAGAGTGATGGGTAGAGTGGGCAGGGACCATTTTTGAATATATGGTCAATCAAGTCCTTTCTATGAAGGTAACATTTGACACATGGTAAATAAACACAGAGGAAGTCATGCATGACCCTGACCCTATCATTCTAGTTCATCTTCCATGACCAGATTGCCATATTGTTTTATGGTACTAATTAATATCCGATTACATTCATGATTACAATAAAATAGTTGTGTGTGGGGGGAGTGTGTTATTGTTAGTTCTGTCAAAGAGAAAGTGAACTAGAATGACAGGATTTGATTCAATGTTATTTATCACTATATCCCTATAGAAAGTCTTATTTATATATTTAGTTTTACAAATGAGGCAGCAAAGGACCATTACAATTCAGGTACCTTAACCAAAATACCATGTATCATAGTAAATAGGATAAAGATATGGGAAGAAGAAATTAAACATATATTGAATGCTACCATGTTCCAGATGTCATGGAAGACACTTTATCTACATTATAACTTTAATCTTGAAGGCAACTATAGCAGGCTGAATAATGGTCTCCCCAAATATCTATATCGTAATTCATGGAACCTCAGAATGTCACATTATAGGTAAAAGAGACTTTGCAGATGTGGTTTAGTTAAGGATCTTGAGATGAAGAGAGTATCTAGGAATACCAGGTGATCATGGGTGTTTTTATAAGAGGGAGGCAGGAAATGGAGAGAAAGCAGGAGATAGGATTTCAGAAGTGAGAGTTTAAAGAATTGGGAAGAAGCAGCAGGTGGCTTCTAGAAGCTAGAAAAGGCAAGAAGATTGATATTCAAGAAGTTTCAAGAAGGAAGCAGCCTAACCTGTCAACATCTTGATTTTACCCAGTGAAACTGTTCTGAGACATCTGGCCTCCAAAACAGTAAGAATTTATTCCTATTGTCGTAAGATACCAAGTTTGTGGTTTTTGTTATAGCAGCAATTTGAAATGAATATAGCAGCCCAGTTGGGGAATTCCGATAAAGGTTAGGCAACTTGTTCAATATAACAATATCTCTGTAGCAGAAAGTTAAATGTTCTTTTTCTTAAAATAGTAGGCAGTAATTGTTCCCCTATTCTAGAATGTCAAGTTGTTACCTTATAGTTATTTAATAAAACATGGTAATCGAGTATTTTGAGCTATCTTAATTAGTTGCATTTATTTCCCCTTGGAAAATCTTTGGTAAGATTTTCCTTCCTGAAGATTTCCTGAAAGTCTAATAATGAATAATTGTATGTTATACAGCAACCACAAATAACACACTTAGCCCCAGGCCTGACCCTCTGCATGCTTACATCCAGGATCCTTCCAACCTAGGTAAGAACAGGTGTAGAAGAATTTAGGGAAATATGAAGTAATCTGGGTTGTTGAGTTGTCATCCAGTGAATAACAGGGCAAGGAGATTCTTTCCTTCCCAAGTCAAGGTGATCTTAGGAAAACATGTAGAAGACTAGCAGTGCCTTTAAAAGAAGCAGACTGTTTAGCACACAATTGTCAAATGCTTATGAGCCACAGGATCTCATAATCTTATCCTGGGTCATCCCTTGGAATAGTCCACAATGCAGTGCTTTACTAGTCCTCTATACTATAAGTAAATGATTAGAACTGGCTTATTACATGAGTTTTCTGTGAGTGGAACTATGGCTTGAACAACCCACTATCTCAGAGATACCCAAGGGAAAAAAAGGAAGGGGCTGTATGTGGCAAGGATGTATGGACCAGTAAGACAGAATAATGTAGATCAGCTTAAGTTTTTGGTTTGGTTTGTTTTACTGTGCACTATCAAATGGGAAGGTTACCAGGAGAGGGATACTCAGAGTCTGATAGCCATATTGTAGTACTATATAATACAAAACTAAGTATTCTGAGGTGAACTTTTCCCCAAGAGTTCTTTAAAAATTTGCAGATATTCCACTCCACAAAAAAAATTTTTGAAAATTAAAAATTATATATGAATGCTTCCATATAAAGACATGTCATTCCTGATTTGTGGAGAAGAAAGAAACTTTGAATGAAGTTAGAGATTAGAGCTCTGATTTAGACTGGAAGGAACATCTAAATAAGCGAGAATGAGTCATAATGATTGAAAAGGAAGAAGAAATGACTTGGGAATTATGAGATTTGCATGATGTGCTATCAGGGAGTGGGAAGGTTGAATAGATAATGAAAAATAGTCACTTTCTGAACATATTTCTATCAAATTCACCCCCACTGAAGGCATTAGTTAACCTTTTAAGATGTGGGCTGCAACAGCTGGGTCTTGAGACAAGACCTCTCATACTGTTGTCATCTTTGTACATTTTAATACCATACTGGATCCCTACTCATCATAGAAATCAAAATTTAATTTTTTCCTGTCTTTTGTTCCAGCAAATGTGCCTTTTTAAAACCATGGTGAAACACATTGGTTTGGGTAGTCATCCATCCAGTCTCTTCTTGACTTAAAAAAGCAGAGTAACATCAGACTTCCTTAGCGGGCTTTTCCCTTTCTCTCTCTCTCTCTCTCTCTCTGCATACCAGGCGAGCGCTTTACCACTTGAGCCACATCCCAAGCCCCCCTTTCTCTTTTAAATTATTCTTTCAATTTATGGTTTGCTCAACTTGCCACATCTGATTCTCGCTTGGATTTTCCCAGTTTTTCATATAGTGGTCAAATGGGAGAGCCTTGAGATTATAACAAGTTAAAAGAAATGTTTCTTGGAAAAAGTTAGGATACCTATTATAAAGTAGAGGTGATATTTACGTGTCCTTAGATCTTATATTTAGAATCATAAGGAGATAAGGAAGAACACTGGGGAGGATTATTTTGTGCAAATGGTTTCTTGAAAAATTCAAGGTGTCTTGAATGACAGCCAATTAAGGGACTGTCAATTTGAATAACTCAATCTTGATTATAGGAAGTAGATAAAGATCCTTCATAAGAAAGAAAAAGCAATATTAAATGACCTAAGAACATTTAGAGGATGATATTTTTAAAGTATCTTTGAAATCTCAGACAAATTGAAGCAACATTTTACTAAAGCAGTTACACAAAGCTGTCTGATGTGTTAAAGCTCTCTTCTTAGTCTTGTTCTATTTTGAAATGACTGAGAACTAACATTTCTCAATTCTCCATTTAATATCTTAATTATTATGCTATTATAAAAATTAAGGCATTTTCACCAACACATTGAGTTTAAGGATGGATATCTATTTTACTTAATCATCCTAAAACTTGTACACCCATCAAAACTACCTTTGGCCTACTCTGTATATGCTATTACAGGATGTTAAAGATTTTATTTTCCTTTCTACTAAGGAGTTCAAATCACAGTCATGGATGGTCAAATATGGTAGACATCTTGATTGAGATCACTCTGTTCATGATTGAACTCAGTTTCATAAGGTTTCCTTGTCAACACTTATAGAAATTGAATCAGTAAGCACTTCTGTTGAATGCTGGCCTTATCCAGTGCACCCACTCTCTATGAACAGTATTTTTTCTTGGCTCCAAACAGCATACATACTTACCATCTCAAAGAATACAAAATAAATTTTGGAACAAAATATTATTTTCTATTTCTTATATGCAAAATTCAAAAGCACATTGTTTTGTGAAGTTTCTTTGTATCTATATTATTCGCCTTCTCATTTCTTTTTCTCCAATTTCTAATACCTAGTTTTTCCTGCATTTGACCATTTGTGCACTGGTGAGTGTGGCTGAGGAGAAGGGGGTCATTTTTAGGAGAAACAGGACAAGTGGGAAGGTGACAAACCAGAGAACTTGGGTAGTTTTGCTCATTTTCTAATCACTGAATATACTTACAAGTGTTTGTTCTATTTTAGGCTGAATTAGGTGCTTATTCCAGCATGGAAATAGGATTGTTTTGATCAAGTTTCCATAATCATTTCTGAATTAGATAGTAGAAGCTAAAGTGCTTTAGCAACAGTCTCAAAATGTAATGACTTGGGAAGAAAACAGAAATTTATTTGTGCACAATACTCTATGGTAATACTTCCCAAGGTAATGGTCCCTAAGGCTATGACAAAGAATCTGTTAAAAATAAAAATTCTTGAGTGTGACCCTAAATCTACTGAGTCAGAAACTTTGGTACTGAGATCCAGCAATCTATGTTTAAACAAAACTTCCAGGTGATTCTCATGCTTGCTAAAGCTTATGCACAACCCAGAAATATGTGTGTGCATAGAAGTGAAGGAGAGGTTGTGTGTACTCCACTTGGTCATTCAGGGACTCAAACTGACTCTGCAATCCTTGACATGCCCAGGTGAAAGGGGTAAGGGCTCCGAAAGGTATACCTGAGAAGGGTCATAGGGTAGTTACAGTGCTTATCGTACATCTTTGGAGAGAAATACAGCACATGGTCAGAGCTAACTAGAAGGGAGTCTGGAAATGTAACACAGTTGAACAGTAACATGCCTACCTACTATAACAGAAGGGAGAAGTGATTTTGATAGACAGATAATAGTTATCTTTTTATGATCAAGTATACAGGAGATGTGCTTTATTTCTTTTTTCTTACATTCCCATTGCTATTGATTTAATTCTGGCATTGGTCAAGAGGGTTGTATCACAGTATTTGAAGTTAAGAGGATAATTCAAGAAAAAGAAACAGTTGACAGTGTCAGATACTGCTGAGAAATCAATTAAACGCAGAACAACAGTATGCCCCAGATTTGATAAGATGAAGGCCATTGGTGATCTTAGGAAGGACTATCTGAAATATAATGTTACAGAAGCTGTATTGATATGGAGTGTGTTAGTATGTGCACAGGAGATGAGAAAATGGAGACAGCAAAATGTGAATAATATTTTTTAAAAGATTGATTATGAGGTGGAAGAGAGGTGGGGTTATAACTGGAAGAAGATATGGAATAGAGACCTAAGGATGATAAACTTTATGAACCTATTATAAACTTTATGAGCCTATTATAAACTTTGTGGCTGAGATGGTGGGGTTGAAAATTCAGGAAAGGGAAATGGAGTATTATTCCTGAGAAGGTGTAACAGGGTCCAAACTTATAGATGGGAGGATGAACAAAATGAAGCAGACAGGCAGGAGATGTTTAGAAATAGATGGGAAAATGGAATCATTAAGAAAATTGAGAAAGAAAGCTTATAGGATAAAAAAGATAGATTAACAGCAGTGCTAAACACCTATTTTAAGCCAATTGCACAAATCTATACAATAGCATTGTATATCCATGTTAATATTATATTGGGCTTCTGCATTAATTTGAAATATCTAAAAAAATGTTACATCTCTTTGAGTTTCTCTTTCCATTGTTGTTCATTTTTAAGACATTTTACTTCCTAAGAATAAGGAAGTTGTGATATTTTATTTTGCCTTAAATTGCTTAATTAATCTGTGAAAGGAATTTAAAATTCAGTGACTCTCCAAAGGCTTCAGAATGAGCATTCACATGGGAGATTTTAAAAAACTGACATCATTTCATTGGAATAATAAAAAAAACTCTAAAAATAAACTCATCAAATGAACCAATACTTCATGTTTATTAAAAAGTAATTAAGAAAAAAAGATTAATTAAGAATATTGAGTGCATACTCCAACATTTAGTTTCTGTTCAAAGAAAAAAGAAAAAGTAAGCATGCACTCTTAATAATTAAATGTATTATTTTAAAACAGAATCTCTAGGCGCTCTAGGTGCTTAGGAATTATGGAGTGACCTGGGTACTTACCTAGAGGCATACTTTAAACCTCGCAAACTAGATGTGTTTGGGCATCTGAGGGCCATACTGCCCACCATATTCCTCTGAGAGGTTGACCCAATTTTAGCCATTTTGGGGAGCTGATCTAGAGATTCCAAGTTCTGCTTGAGTTTTAAGGTTTACCACCCAACTACAAATGCTAGAGATAATCTATGATGCCCCACTTCTCAAACTGCAATACAAATGATCTCTGATTTATAATTAATTGCAGTTGTGAATTTTCAACCTTATGATAGTGTAAAAGTGATAGGTTTTGAATGGAAGCCATATTTTTAATTTTTATTTTTTTTATAGGACAGTGATATGTGGTATGTTACTCAGCAAGAGTGAGCTGCAAGCTCCCAGTCAGCTGAGGATCATGGGAGAAAACAACTGACCCTTTGCAGTGTGCTATACCGCTAAGCCATGATGTGAGGTAGGCTAGATGAATTGAATGCATTCTTGAAATATAATGTCAAATTAGGATAAGTTCATCCAGACGTAACCACATTGTAAGTTAAGGATCACCTGTATTCTTAAGTTATGTAGACTTTTTCTTGAAATCTGTCAATGCACTCACAATTTTCAACATGTTTTAGGAATTGAAAACTTAATCTGATGTACTAAATTGTATTTACATGGTCTGTATTACTCATTTATCTAACTAGGCATAGGATCCATTTTTGAACAGAGGAAGGACATGTTCTGATTTAGTTGAAAAAGGATTACTCTGGCTGTGGCATAGGGTAAAGGAGGGATGAGTTAAATTGGGTGAATAGGAGAGTATTTTAATAATCTATATAAAAGATATTAGTGACTTGGACAAGGGAGACAGATGAAATAATTACAAGCATACTAGATATATTTTGCAGTTGAATCAACAGAATTTTTTGGTGGTTGGATGGGAGTATGAAAATAATACAGACCTCAATAACAACTTTTTCTTCCTCCCCTAGCAAGTGGGAATTTATTTATGTAACAAGAGTACAAAATGTAAAAGTGGGTGGGTTTGGCAGACAGGAGTTTGGTTTTAGATAAGTTTAATATGGAAAAATATAGTTTTACATTATTTGAAATTACAGATGTAACATTAAAAATTGAATGCATGAATCTGGAGTTCACTGGGGAGTACCCAGGTAGAGATGTAAGTTTCAGTGTTGTCACTTTACCGATTTTTTTAGACCCATTTGTTTTTAGATGAAGTCATCTGGTGTATGGATATAGACTTAAGAAATAAATACAAGATAATTAGGCCAGGGTGTAAGCACTTGGATAGTCACTGTTCAACTGCTGGGAAAAAGAAAAAAAGGAAGAAAGAAAAACCACCAAAACACAAAAGAAATTGAAAAGGAAAATCAGTAAGTTAGCAGAAGATCTTGAAGCCAAAAGATGGCATCTTCAACCATGTTTAATACTTAAAGTAGGAATCTGAGAACTGATCTTCAAAAGTGAAAATGTGTAAGTTGCTGCTTCCCTTGGAAAAAAGAATCATAAATAAACCCACACTGTTCGGTTTATATCATCTACAGAGACACCATCTTGATGCATTTCATCTTGGTTTTCCCTTCTAATTTAATGTTCATTATATTTTGGTGCTCAATTATTTTCTAATAAAAATGGGAACAGAATATTTAATATTCCTCATCTTAAACACAGATCTATTATTTGGCATTGCATTTTGCGTTATGATGTTATAAAATCTACAACATGGTAAATATTTTATATTTATGACCCGCATTAAAAGGAGAAAAAAGTGCTATTAGCAAGTGACATACAAAATACCACTCATTAGAATCTAACTCTAAAGTTAGTTTGTCATGTCAAAGAGTCATAATCACTGATCCATGGAGTCAAAGTTATCTTCATATATCTGTGAATGAGTACAGCTTGGAATTACATTTTTATATTAGACCCTCTTTACCCTAAGTGAGTCATAAATGATAGACTAGAATATGCCATAATAACGTTTACTATATTACCAAGATATCTTTGAGGTAAAGTCCCCTAAATCTTTATACCTTGTTACAAAAAGAACAGACTACTTTAATTTACCCAATATTAGGCTTTATGTCTTCATGAAGTAATTAAAACCAAGTTTTTCTATATTTCTTCATAAATATAATACCCTGTATCTGTTGAGTACTATGTGCTTTATCACTTGAATGCAACACAATATTTTTATTTGTACACTTTATCAGAATTATGATTAAAGAATTATGTAATTATGTAAACTGTTAAAAGTCACATGGTTCAAAACATGTTTATGAAATTTAAAGTATCTCACCTACTCTGGAGGTGACCCAATATGTCTTTCCCATCTCCATCTGTGATATCCATTCACCATCATAGTTAATTCCTTTTTAAAAAAATGTGGTATATACACACTCACTTTGCTCATCAAATAAATTCAAATGAAGATGATTATTTTCTTCCTTCTTTTATATAAATTAAATGTTAATTTTAGATACCCTGCTATATACTTCACTTTTTTATTCCTTTTTAAACTTATCAATGTATGTTATTATTAATTGTACATTAACTACTATTGAATACCTACTGCATTTCAGGCAATAATATGATAGTTATAACATGTAACATAGTTCTAAAAGATACATCAGAACACTATAGATAAAAAACGCTGACTTTGTGGCAATTGCTTTGTAGTATAATATAGCATAGATCTCAAGCTGTTGCTGAGGTTTTTTGTTTCCTTTTTGTTTTTTTTAAATATATATTATTTAATTTATAGGATGGTTCAAAATTTAAATAATACTTTTACTGATATTACCAATTATTAAACTTGCCCATTTGTAATTTTGTAATGCCTTTACAGACAGATGTAGGATAAATGTCTGAAAGTGAAATGCCTAGATTAGAGAAATTTGCATTTATAATATCAATGCATTTTATCAAATAGTTATGCATATAAAGATGTTCCATCTATTCTCCAATTATTGAATATTTCTAAAAAGAATAATTGCCTTTTGGGAATTTAGAAATATAGTATTGATTTTTTTTCTTCCTACCTGTCTAATACTAGTGGATTTTGAGAGTATATAGACAACTTGCCTAATCTAGTTAATTTAGAGTAAACTTTTCAAAACAAATTTTAAAAAACTTAAGAATTATTACCATTACTGTTATTAATCCTGTTTTTGTGTGTGTGTGTGTGTGTGTGTGTGTGTGTGTGTGATATAATATACTTGTGCTGGCTTTTTGTCTTTAAATGATGTGTTGATCCAGTTTTGAGGCCCTGGCTATAGACTGGTCAGTAATCCATTTCTAGAAAGCAGAGTCCACATTCCAACCACTACCTTCATCAAGATCTTTTACTCTGAGTCACAGATACAACAGCCCCAATCAGCCCTGGCCAAGTGCCCAACAATTGGGCACAGTGCTTTAACCATTTCACTGAAAGTGTGAGAAACAGTTAAGCCCACCTTGTTTGCCATAGCTACCCCACATAGCTGTCTCGGGCCATGCTCCTTTGCTACAGCCCCATCCCTGAGCACAGTTTCTAATGAGAGCCTGTCTGACATACTTCTCTCATTAGCAGTTGTAAGCAACAAGAAATTCTGTCTTTCATCTATTCAAGTGTCAGTGTATTTAATTCTGATATCAAAGGAATTCTTAAATCTCATAAAACAATTTGCATTGTGCTCAGAAAGCTGTGGCCATGACCGGTGACACTTGGATGCCTTCTCAGGAGTCTGCTCTTGGCTTGCTAATTGCTTCCAGACTACTGTAAGAGCTGCTTCCATGGAACTTGAGCTTGTGCTTTTAGCCTAGTTGCCAGCCACTGTGTCTTCCTGTGTTTGCTGTGTCTCTCCAGGTCTTTCAGGATATTATAAACAAACTGCTAATGGGGCAAACTCTGGAGGCCAGATAGATGCCTAAGTGAGAGCGTACCTTATGACAGGAAGAATGGCTGACCACTTGGAGTGTGCATTATGGGGTTAGCATTCGATTGTTCTTCTAGCCAGCAGGTTTTTGTTTTGTTTTGTTTTGCAAAGGCCTACTCCAAGAGCCCTACTTCTTTGGCATTAGTATTTAATATTACTTGGTCAAGAATCCTGATTTGTCAATGTGTTTCAGAAAAAATCCCTGAAGAAGAAAATGTCACTTGAATTTCTCTGTGGTGGGGAAATGGCACCCATGGTTGCCATTGTTGCTAAGGTGGGGTAGCAGGCTACTGTCTTCTTTGCCACATATTTCATGTCCTCAAGACTCTCAGGAACATTCTGGGCTGCAACCTGGGAGATCATCAGCCCAATGTTTAACCCAAAGGGTGCTTCTGGGGCAAGAAAACTAATACCTCACCCCTGAAAACTCCTTCAGAATACCTTCAAAAGTTACCCAGTTGCTTAAGTAATGCAATACCCTAGACAGTCAGGGACCCTTGCATATCAACATGAGAAGAGGCTGGTACTTCAGCTTAGGAGGCTATTGTACTGTACCAGGGAGAAACTGTTCTGGCCCTCAAGTGAAACTCTAATCCTTCAGAGGTAAATTGGGAAGCCTTGGAATGAGAGCTGGCTTCCATCTAGATGATCTATATTATGGTTATTAAATAGAGAAAGAAACTAAACAACAACAACAACAACAAAACGCAGCTTTAGGTTGCTAGAGGTACAAATAATTGATTTTTTTTTTTTTACAAAAAAAAGGGAGATATAGAAAGAGTACCTTTAAAATAAATATATAAATAATGCAATATAACTATATATAAAGATATATATGTACGTATCCATAAAGTAGTTGAAAGTTCAAAATTTGATAAAAAATGTTTTTATAATACGTAGTAAGTACTCTAATTGAACTTTTGTGTCTATATTGTGATCATTGTAAATTGACTTTATTTTTTTGATACTGGGGATTTAACCCCACTTTACCACTGAGCTACATCTCCAGTTATTTCTATTTTTTTTTTTTTAATGCTGAGACAGGGTCCCACTGAATTCTGAAAGTCTCTCTAAATTGCAGAGACTAGCCTAAAATTTATGATTTTCTTGCTTCAGTCTTCAGAATTGCTGGGATTACAGGTGTGCTCCACCATGCCCAACCTAAATTAACCTTAAAATTTGTTCTAATGCATGCATTGAGCTAAAGCTTCATAGATTTTATCTGAGTCTCAAATTATAGTTCTACCAAGGAATCCCATTACATTTAAACATGATACTGCCTGCGATCTTAATGAACACCTAAATATAAAATAAAGATAATTATTTCTAAATTTAAGCATTTTCCTAAATTTTCCAAAGACATAGTATCTATTGTCCTCAAAATTGCCCTTTTTGGGCATGGATGCCCTGATACAATGTGTAATAAATTAAAATTAAATAAAAATTTGGGCATTTAAAAATTGACTTAAGTGTTCCCATACCTTTATCCCTGTCAAAATAATAATTTCAAGAATTAAAAATTATTAATATAAAACATTCCTGGGTTCAATCACAAGACCAAAAAGGAAAAAAAAAAAAGAAGAAAAAAAAGTGTGATTATGCCCACTACTTTTCTACTTAACTCAATTTTAAACACTTTTCCTTTGCTTAAACCTTTAAAAAAAATTGAAAAATAAAGAAAGGCACTTCATGGTGGTTTACTGAAACTTCAATGCTGTGGTCCCATCTATTCAGGTCCCCATACTCAATACCAATTATTATTAAAATTATTATCATCATTCTACCAAACTAGAGTTTGTTGATATTTCTTTTTAGTAGCTATTTTAATGACCTTTCAGTTTTAGTTTGCCTTTACCTTCAAAGGAAAAAGTACACCTCTTTAGACCACCCAATGTGGAACCTCAACACCTTTGCTATAATTCACCATCTTGGCAGACAGGAGCTTAACAGTATCCATCTTTCTCCATCAACACAGGTATGATTTGCACTGATCACATCCACCTCCAAGGAGTTTCCTTTGATATACTCATTACGACAATAAATGTCCAACCTTTTTTAGTCCTTTTTGGGTTGTGAAGGCAGTATTTTTCTCATTTACAAGTTCTGCTTAGTCTGATACTTCTACTTACAAACCAGCCCATATATTAAATGGGGCCTACTCCAGTAAATAGCTCCAAAACCTTTACATATTAAAATTAGCTGGCCCTGCAAGGGCCCACTATAAGTTTTGTCTGGGGTCATCCAGTGCAGTTGGATCTGGGCAGAGAGAACATTGGCTGCCTGGTGCTGATCGCCTTCATGGCTCTTACATGTCATTGTGTATCTAATGCCTGTGCAGAGGCTCTAACGCCGTGGAGCACCTAGTGTTAGTGTTGTCCCTGACCATTGCAGATACCCTTCACCTGAATAGGCCAGAGGTCAGGCCAGCTTAGATATTTCCACAGCATACACTTGTGCAAGCACATGGCAGGGAGAGATCACTTGTTTGATGAGTTTAGCAAAGCCTTTATCAGGGACTGCCATCTGAATTATCACACCCTGATTCACACTGGAGAAATGTCTTTTATTTATGTAGTTAGCAGCTGTGATAAAAAAATTCAACACAAAAACTAATTGGAAGAACCATTTTGCATGCAAACATAAAAATCAGTGAAAGAAGTATTTACATAATTTTGAAAGATGTAAGGAGACTTTTAAAAACAGCAGCTGAATATCCTTCAGTGCCAGCATAAAACAACCCATTAATCAAGGTAACCATGAAAGATGTGGGAAACACTTTGTTTTATCCAGCAAGCTGAAAGGACACAGGAAGATCCACAAGGACAATATGTGTTGCAAATAACTTTCTGAAAACACTAGAGAAATTCATAAAAAGAAAATGACATCAGGTATGCCAGAAAACATTCAAATGCAAAGTTATCTCAAGCAACATGTGAAAACTCATGCCTCAGAAAGGGATGTATACTAAGGTCCTAGAGAAAACTGTAACAGAACCTACCAACTGTGTTTCATCTCCAGAGCCATATTCTCTTTTCATGAGGAAAAGCACCATTGTGTGACCAAGACAGCTGTGACAAAAGATTTGCAATGAAACAAAGTCCCACAAGACACACCATTATGCATGATCTTAACATGGAGAAAATGAAGATCAAAGTAAAACCATCTCTACAAAATTAGCATTTGGCCTCTCATCTAAGTGGATGGATACATTCCTCCTAAAAGAAAACAAGAACAGGGCCTATCTGCCTAAAAGCAGTCATTGAACTGTATTGATCTCAACAATCACAATACTTACCCTTAGCTAAATATCAGATGGTTCTGTTTAAAGGACTACAGACGAATGAACTCAGTGTCTCTCAGACATTCATTTTTCTATATTAAAATCATTGATTTAGGAGAGAAATGGCAGGAATTTTTTTAGTCCCTTAAGTAATTTTCTGTAGAGAATTTAGTAACCTCTTGTCATGCCTACTGGAGTCTAGACCACCTATAATAGCCACAGTTTGTTCATGGGCTGCTGACACAAGAAGTCAGTCTTTTTGATTCTGTGTTATACACTATTAGGACAAAAGGGACTGGCCACATAATGGGCTTTCCTAGCATTAGAGGCCCTTACAGATCATAAGTATGTGACCCTTCCTCCATATCCAATTGTCCATTATGCCTTTGATGTAAAATCAGAAGCCCAACAAGCTCAGTATTGCTATTGAGGCCTTCTTGATCAGGATGGATCTGAACCTGGGCCCTGTGTCATATTCCACCCAGAGGAGGTGATGACTTCCACTGCCGCAGCCTGGCTGGCTGGGCAAAATAACCGGGGGGTGACGAGCAACTTGTGTAGATTGATACAGCAGGAGTGGGAGCCGTTTATTGTAGGACCGGAGGGGTATATATACATTCCACACAGCTTATCTTAATTAACATAAACTAGATACAGCAGTCAACCAATAAGGAATCTCCACACTTAATGGCTCGCTGGTGTTACTTCACAAACCACTCCCTCTGCAAAATGCCAGGCGCCATCTTGACTTGTTTACAGACTCTAACATTCCACTGTCCTAAGTCTCTTGACAGATGCCATAGTGCTGAAGAAGATCATATCACCCAAAGATCCCTTGGGTATCTAGGAAGTACCTTGAGATTAAATGACTGAGCAGCAATGGAAGTTTATCGAACGTAGGGATGGCACTGCTAACCATCCTAAGATATTGAGCTTTGTGGAATGTTGTTTCCCCCCCTTTATCATATTTCTGATAAAGGAAAGGATCAGAAAATCAGCAAATTGGCAAATTTTCAGGCAGTTTTCCTAGTACGGATTGTCCTGGTTAGCATATGGCTTTATCTGTACATTTTTTTCAAATTTTTGAATCATTGCCTGAGAGATGTCCTTTCAGAATAAAGAACTCTGTCAATCTCTTGCCTCACAGATATCAAAGTCACACATGTCTCTAGAAATACTTAGTCCACAATACAAGGCTTCAATATAACACTCCTTATCTTCTTTGGAAATCTAGACATTAGTGAGTGTAAGTTACCTGTGATTGGCAACCTCCTGTCATGCTTCCTGGAAAATGGACCACTAATAATGGCCATAGGTTGGTCATGGACACATCTCACTTCTCAGAATTCCTAACCCAGCTCTTGAAAAACTGCAAAACAAAACTTTCATTTCCCTCAATAGGTCTCAGATAACTACTTTAATGAGGAGACTTAATGAGCTCCTCACAAAACTCTTATTTCAGTTACAAAAAAAAAATGTAAATATGTATAGGGTTCTTAATTTGCCCCAGGCATTTAATAATTTTTAACCCAAGTCCCTTTAAAATACATTTAAAACCACTTTTTAAAAACTTTGTATCTTTTTTTTCTATATTTAAAGTGAGAGATGTCTCACTTCAGTGACTATAAACTCAATGACTATAAAGACTCATTATATTCTTGACGGTATAATAGAAATTCCTCTTATTTTTATGGATTTTTAATTCTTCCTCAACTCTGCAAAGGTGATAGGCCAGATCTAAAACAATGACTTCTCTGGAACCTGTTAACAATAGATTTCCCAATGAGCCAGGACTCTGCCCATCTGTTTTGGGAGCCATTTAAACCTAAGCTTCCACCAACCAGAAAATCGTTCTCAGTGTTTAGCTTATGGTGGTTGAATGAATGATTCAGGCTCTCCTTCTGATGCTTTCTAGGAAATTAATATTAGCTTTCCAGGAACATTCCTGTGGACCATATAGACACCAAGAAGGGAGACCGAAAAATCCACTTATTAAATAAATACAATGTCCAGAGATAAAAATGAAATCAATATCATATCCCATAATGGTGAAAAGAGACAACCTCTCATTGGCAATAATGCATGCTGGAAGAAAAACAGTATCAGACAGCTAAATCCTGTCAAATGTAGCAATAGATCAATCTGTTGACTGTTGGTCTTATTATTGTTGGTCTGGATGCTTTCATTGGTTTGTTATTCAGAGGCTCAAACCCTCCAAGTGAACCATTGTTTCAACATATTAAATACTGAGGTCCATATTCCAGGGAATTTGGCGAGGCTAATACAAGCCCTACTGCTAAAACATAAAGCTGGTAAACCAGCAACAGAGACAAAGGACCCATTAAGTAAACTGGAGGGCATACCTATATGATAGTGCTTAACACCCTATTAAAAACATGCACAAGTCTTGCCATACAATTTAAAACCTAACTGTAGCAGAATCTCCCTTATCAATCTAGACAAAAACCTTGGAATTTGAGGAGTTTTAAGTTCTGACACCCTTAATTAAGGTTTTGATTATGCAAGTTGGGTTCTATACCAGATTGTGCCAATTAAGTATCAGCTAATTACACCAACATCACAAATGCCATCACCTCTTTCTTAGCTGTGTACCCAAAAAGCCTTGACTTAAAAGATATTTACAAGTCAAGCTTCCAGATCCATCTTTGCCCTCAGATTTTACAAGAGACTTAGTTTTACTATAATACCCATAAACCAGACCCACATAAACTTGAATAGGCATCTACTTAATATGGATACACCAATCCCATATCCCAGACCACAATGCCCAGAAACTAGTCATTGGAGATGATATTACCTCAGATAATGTGACACCACTCAAGACCTCACAGGTTGAGATTACTTTGCTTTTGTGCCAGAGACAGTTTCATCCCAGACACTGAACCCACCATATCAGCAACACCATCAGGCTGCATATCCTAAAAGGCTGAAGAGTTGGATAAAGAACATTACCTTTATTCTTTTTGATATTAGGAAATCTATCACATTCCTGGGCTCCCTATTTACTTATCCCACAACCCTGGTACACTTGCATGCCTAAAAGAAAATTTTTAGAGCTTATAACTATCTGTGCTATTTTAATATAATGAATGCTTCCTACTGGTCCATGATAGCCTGTGCCTTTCTCTTCCCAGACTTTCTCCTTTTTTTACCTTTCAGCTTGCCACCATGACCTTATGCTCTTTTCTCTGTCCATGATCACCATTACTTTTCACTCTTGGTTACAGAAAAATATCACTAATCTTTATATAAACATCACTATCAGTTCATATTATTTTACAGCAAAACTGGTGCCTGCCATCTACCACCCTGACTGAAGGGATACATCAAAATATTATTATCTCAAAAAAATAATATAACTCGTACTTTAAACACAGTTTAAAATTCCACCAACATACTTCTAGAAAACCCCAAATTTCAGGATATTTTTGCCATATAAATGGGACACATGGTTACAATCTGTCCTACCAGGATTCCTTATATTACTGCTTGTTTGCTTCCTTTCAACTCTCAAAATGTATTTCTATCTGTTTAGGGGAACTTATATCTACTCTCTAAAACTCTTTGCTACCATTTGTGCCACTCAAAGATGTCTAATAATTAAGCTCAAAACTGATGTAAGTACAATGAGAGATCAAATAATACACATATGTATGCAATATGTGGGTGTGCCTGTGTGTATTATTTGACTTCTCATTGTATTTTGTTCTTGTCTGACTCTGCACCTCAGTTCCTGGCTGGGCTTACTCAGAGGTATGTCTTATAGGTCTTTGGAATTGGGTGGAAGGAAAGCAGTCTCTGAGTTAGAATTCTTTGTTAAGGTCTCCATCAGTTTGCAGAAATCATTCCCTCTTTAATGCTTCCCATACTGCAATAGTAATTATGTCTCTTGAATATAGTTATATACATTTATTATTTAAGGCAGACATGAAGCAGAAGTAGTAAAAAGTGAGATTTCTTGATGACCTCAGAGACCCATCTTTGTTTTAGTCAAAATAGTGTATTCTAATCAGGCTTCTCTAATCTTCAATGTGAAATTGTCAAGGCACAAATTGAACTTGATTTTCTTATTTACACAATGTAAATACTGATACCTGTCTTTCAAGTTGTGAGGAAGCTAAGATGCAAAGGCTCTGGCCCAGCAGTGCTAAGAAAATGTCGATTCTCTTTTCTGAATGAAAGATCAATAGAGAAAGTAGCTCTAATGGGCTGCTGCACTCTAGTAGTTCTTCTCAGATACTCAGCCTTCCTGACAACCTTCCTGTCTCGTGAAACTTGGTCTTAGATCAGATTTCCTAGCAATTTCAGGTAATAGAGTAACAGTCTATCTCTGGCTCATGGAAACTTGGTGGGAAAGACTCACTTGAAATTTCTGCAGCAGTGGCATCCACAAAAACAAGTGATGTAGAATCACCAGGCCCCAGGAAATGTGACAGAGTGGCAGAAATCCAGGGTACACTACGGTAAGTGGGGGAACAATTAAAAGAATTGATATATGGAAGTCTGAACAGCCAAAACATCTTCTGCCTCTTCTGTCCCAACTGGCTCACACTAAACCAGTCTGAGGTGACATGGCATAAAGTAAGTATCTAAAATTTCTAATTTCAAATACATAACTTGTTCAGATTTTCTATATAAAAATAAAATATTTTATTAATAATAGTGAAAATACTATAGCTTTAATTAAAGCCTTCTTTATTCATGGAAAGCCCTTAGCAAACACACTGATTATTTTTAACCAACTAAAAGTTTACGTTTTGGGTACAGACTATTTCCTAAGTCATTGTTTTTAAAGAAAATTAGAAGGATGACAAAGGAGCTGTGGTATTTTTCACAGTTCCACCAATGAAAAAAAAATCAGTGAAGCAAACAGTTAATTGGAAGTAACCCAGATATTTTCATTGTTTATCTCCTATAAACTGATATTTTGAGCACATATCAGAAAATGTTTGAGAAAAGAACTCTTTCTAGTCTGAAATTTAGTTGTGATAAAGTGAAATTTATCCAGAAAGCCTCTGCTATCCCTGTACTTTAATTAGAATTAATTTTTCTTAGCAGATACGCAATTGATGTCTAGTGGGATTCATGCATCCATGAAGAATCTCATGGTCTTCTGACAATGAATGTGCACAGTCAGCAATAGACACTGCCTCCAGGATTGAGAGATGTCACATTGGGGATGGGGGTGGGGGAATTTCAGCATGGGATCATTTAATAATCAACATATATAGTTCATTGTGAATTGTTATTTTAACAATATATTCTGTAATTATGTTTAGTGAAAACATAGTTACATCATAGTTTGATTTTAAAATGACTTTATTTTAAAATATTGTAAGCACACAAAAATTCTAACTTATTTTGTTTTTGTTTGTCTGTTTTGTTTTGTTTTGTTTTTTTTCTTGTCCTTCATTTTTCTATTCTGGTGACCTGAAAATGAGTATTTTCTCTCCACCTCTAAGAGGCTCTGCCAACATTGTTCTCATTGTTTACTGTGATAACAACCATCACGGAACTGGAGTAGGAGGTCATTGAACCACTAGAAAGAACGTCATCAGACATTTTTCAACAGTAGTCCTTTGGCATGGAAGGTGATTACTTGAGGGCATTTTGCCAAGGCTGTGTAGGATGGAATCCAGAATTGTGGACTATCACTATAATATCACTCTTGGAGTCCAAAAAATTTAAAAAGGATTAAAAAAATAATTAAACTAGGGGAGCTTTAGTATTTGGCAAAGGCACTTGAGAGAAAACTCTTCCTTAGCAACCAGTTAATCATGATCTCTTGGCTATGTTCACCAATATCCCCATCTTTCCTTCAGACTCTTATGTTTTTATCTACATTTCATAGATATATGAATCAATCAATTAGTCTCAAGTCCTGAGTGCTTTCCTTAAGTAAAGCTAATTTACCTGTAATATATTACACAGCATTTCACATATAAAATATACCAGGAACTGGTGCTGTTATTTTTCTCAGATAAATCGCTGCACTGATTACCATGAAGCACATTGATGTCACTATCACTATGACAACATTATGACAAGAACTAGTCACTCTAAGCTACCTAGTAAAAGGAAATGTCATCTGTATTTCTGAATAAAATGTAACATGTAGGACCTCTGCTTTCACACATAAATTAGTACCTTAATGGTTAGAAAATGTTGAATCACAATTGGATGAAGAAACAGTTCATGCTAACCTTTCTCCTAAGGTAAGATTTGAATATTTGAAGAATGTGTACTGTAACTTTTTGATCCACTAAAAGGTAAGTGATTGTTTTTTCATTATAATATAAGGAACTTTTTAATTTAATAAACTTCTCATCATTTGCTTATTTATATTTTGCAATTACGAGAATATAATTCAGTGAGAGTAACATACAGTTTAAATAGGTGAGCTTCTTGGGGATCTATTTGAAGATTATTATGTGAAAAAAACATTTGAATCAGTCTTTGTATTTTTAGGATATTGCATAATTTTAAATTTTTAGCTTTTTAAGATAGAAGTGAGTCACCCACTTGTACTGTTCCATTTTTAATTAAGCAAGGATTCAAAGTCATTTCTTCTTTGTTAACTTTAAAAATAACTTCACTCTTCTGTTCTCTACCCCCTTCCCCTCAGGAGGGTACTACAGAAACAAATGCAGGCCTCCTAGAACCTAGAAATAAGATACCAGTTATCACAAATACTGTTCATTTACAAATGCATCACTGCCAATATTTTTGGATCATTTATGCTCAATTTTGTACTTGTTTTAGTTTGTACAGTAGAGTGTCAGTATTCTGACATTTGCTGTTTAGAGAACTGTATCACACATGATGTGACATGGAACAGTTGACAAATGGCAATTTTCCCAGTAATGTTTGCCTTTTAATTTATTCAAGCCAAATCTGAAACTCTTTAGAGGAATTCCTTCCTGGTAAGACTAAATTTATTTATTAAAAAGAAAAAAAAAAGAAGACTACACAACCTGATTTGAACTGAAATACTAAATTTTATTTTGAGTAATTAAGAGATGTGATTGTTACAGTTCATGTATAAAGATGGGCATTGATCACAGAGATGGTCGCTTTGTTCCTTTATAACTTCTTAGACACATAAACCTAATTACAAGGCTATTTTTTTTTTCTGTGATGCATTACTTGGTGCTAGAGCACTAAAAGAAAAACAAAATATTTTTGGTGAGTGATGTATTATTCTGAGTATATTTCTAATAAAAAAAAACTGAAGTATGTTTTCAGTGCTACTCAAATACCCAATTATAGTAGGTGAGAGGAAAAATATCAAAATATCAAAAATAGAGAATATGTAGCTTAAGATCTCTCTGAGAAATGATGTTACTGAATAACTTAGTATTCAATCCATAATTTACCTAATTGGTCTGTTTTAGAATTTTGATGTACATCTTCTGATTTTATTATTTTTAACTAAACAGTATTTATTTTCCATATTATACTGATTTTATCTGTATTATACACCATCCAGACAAAGAAGAAAATAAATTTCACTTCTATGAGGAATGTTTTGAATATCCCTTAAATAGCATTTTAAACAAAAGTTAAATATAGGTAAGCACAGATATAAGCAGAGAATAAATTTAATTAAAAGTCTCGTGGATATGTAGAAATTTGAAGAGGGAAGGATTTTAGACTTGGATTTTAGTGAAAACACTTCAAAATTGATTGCATTGAGCTTCATTTTCAGGAGGCAAACTTCCCTTATAAATTATAGTTTCCATTTTAAGATAAGCCTTTAGCAGAGCATATTGTACATCACTTAAAAATAATTCTTTATCATATAACCTATTTTTCCTATATTGGTTAGATTTCCTATGTCCTATATAAAGCTACCCATTTTCTCCACCAGCCATATACACACATTCCGAGATATACATGTCTTTATGTCCAAGATGAAGAGATGGGGAGTTTAGTAGGTGCCTATTCTTATGTGTTATCTAAATTCTCATCATAATCTTATTTTTATTATATCTCTTTAAAAATTATTAAAGAGGTAAATAAATTAAAAATTATCCTCAAGGATAATTTTTATTTTAAAATTCAAGCAATGTGTTTTCTGTAATCTTTGAGAGAATTAAAAATTTAGCAATCATATTCTTATAAGAAGCATTCAAATCTTAAGCAATATAGTTCAGATCTAATATAATATTTTTTTAAAGAGAGAGAGAGAGAGAGGGGAGAGGGAGGGGAGAGAGAGAGAATTTCAATATTTATTTTTTTGGTTTTTCAGCGGACACAACATCTTTGTTTTGCATGTGGTGCTGAGGATCGAACCCAGGCCGCATGCATGCCAGGCGAGCCCGCTACTGCTTGAGCCATATCCCCAGCCCCAAGATCTAATATAATATTAGTCATATGTTAAATTTACCACTTCAATATGATGATTATACCCTCATCTAATGTTTTTAATTTATTTAAGTTCAGTGATTTTACTGCAACTTAGCAATAGGTAGCAAGGTATTCTTTTCTTTTTTACCCTTCAGATTTAAAATTGTCAATGTTTTCTACACTGGAAATTTTGTTTGTCTTTTTTGTCAAAAAAAATTTATAACTATAACAATTTTTGACAAAAAGACAAAATCATAGACTCGGATTTACTCCAGTTTGCCACCATTGTTACATTAAATAGCTTTTTTAATACACAAGGAACCCTAACATTTGGAATGGTAATAAATTGAAAATGCAAACTTTTCACTAGTTTTTGTTGTAGTAAGACTATAAATGAAATCAGAGTTTATTTGCAATTCATGTTGAAAATGGCATTTGTGAATTGAAATAGGATTCCAGACTAAGTTGCATCACACCTAGTTCCTAAGGTAAAGTGGCCTCTCATTTTCTGAAGCAGTATCATCCTGATTTGTCTTGAAAATATATTCCATACACTTTCATAGGCAAGTTTCCACATTGCTATGACGTTGAAATGAAATAAATACTTTCAGCTGTCTAGGAATTTTTCCATGCACATTATTTCATTTGATAAGTTTAGTGTTAACACATATGCTAATTTTCTTTCATTCTTTTTCCTGAGTAAGCCTAATTGGCTTCATAAACATTTGTTTTAAGTTTAGTTGTCTCTGTCTTGCAGTTAGGATACAGAACATTGGCTACATATTTGTACTCAGCTACAAATTTTGAACCAAATAATCATTATAAAAGTACTATATTTAACATCTTCAAATAATTTTATCTTAAGGCTGAAGTTTTCTGCCAAGAACACAATATCAAGCCTTTTGTTAATATTAATCAGAAGTGGAAAAGGAGGTAGGAAACGTCCTTTTTTTTTTCTTCCTCTAAGATTTTTTTTCTTCTAATATCCCAAAGCTCAGTAAACATAGGAACACCTTGAAATATATTTATTTATGATTATAGTTCTTTTTAAAGCCTAGGCGTTCTTTCACCTTTGAGATATGCAGTTCTTATTACTGCTATCACCATCTGTCAGAAAATATTTTGAATCGAACAGAACAGCAAAAGAATAATCCCACCTGCAGATGCTCTTCAACTGAGAAACTAATCCCAACAATTGAAATCATGGTGGAGGGAGCACAGGCTTAGTTTTCTTTTCGTCGTGACACAATAGTTTGCCTTATTTGACTCCTTGGGGAAAGAAAAGAAAATTTTAATTATTTTTCAACAAGATTTGCATTTGAAACTTCATTTTAGGGTTTTACACAGAAATGGTTGAAGAAACCTGTAACAGTTTCATTTCCTCACCCCACTTGGGGATCTGGGACATTCTAGTGTATGGATCTGCTCTCCAGCCTGCCCTCTACAAAGGCTGGTCACAGAGCTTGGGGCTGATGTCTGGAAGAAGGAGTCCAAAGGATACTACAGTGTGTCCTCATCTCCCAGATTTATATTCTCATTAAAGCAAAATATAGCCTTTCGGGCCAGAATCACAAAAAAAAAGGCTGTTATGCAACTCTGGGAATGGGCAGGAAAACAGAGACTAGTTTTACCTGCTCTCCCTTTATGATTGATGAAATAGAAGCATTTTTGAGGCTGATTTATATCTGCTTGTCTTTTTTTCCTCTCAGACATTCATTCATTCCTTCATTTTCTTTTTCCCTTCAGCTATTAATTTATTCATTCAGCTAACATTCATTAAGTATTTTAGCTTTATGATCCACTTTATTCTTACTCTATTATCTGCCAAACATGTTCTTGCCTTCAGGGGTTACATTTTTGTATTACCCTCTGGTGTTCCTGTAAAGCATTTGTCAGTACTTGAAATCATCTTATTTGTTTGCTATGTTGTCTCTTTTCCTCTTCTGAAGCATAAGTGTAGTAGGAAAAATAAATTCTATGTGTTTTTCAGTGTTGCAATTACTAGACATAGGGGTTGCCTGGCATATTGAAAATAGTGATGAGTATGGTTAATCCTCATCTTCATCTTCATCACTGAGAGCAGCTAATATTTATAAAAATTTTAAACATTTGCAAAATAAATGAAAGCACAAATGATTGGATTTGTACCATAGGATTACTGAAATTAATTGGACCCAAACATGTCACTACACATAATGATGGATTGAACCAATAAATTTTCACTTTCAAATAGCTCAAAATTTCCTAAAGTCAAAGTGTCTGCAATCACTCTTGTCTATTTTTCCCCAGGCACATTTGTGTTCCACAGGGATTAGGATCAGTCTTTCTGTGCCATCTTAAAGTATTAAATGGATATTCGCTTAAATGTATTTATGATACAAAAAGACTTAAGGAAAACTGATGGTAACATCAAGCCTCCACCTTCAGTTTGTCTCTGGCAGCATCCTCTTCTGTTGCGGTTACTGTGGTTTTATTGACTCTCTTACAAATTGCATAATGTTGGATAGGGCAATTAATAATCATAACAATTTTGACAGATTGGAAAATAAGTCCAAAAAATGACTAGCATTTTACAAAAATTAATGGAGTTTCTTCTATTTAAATATTAAAAATAGTTGAGAATACATAATAAGAAAATACCCAGAATAACACTATTAGTGATGAAAATAAAACACTTCTCAACATTTTCCTGGTGCAAATATATGGTAAATATGATTTTTTTAAAAAAGAAACTGCATGGGTTTTAATAAACATATATGCCTGAATTAAAAAAAAATAGCATGCACTGTATTTCAAGAGATATGAAAATTTACTTCAATTTTAATAGGGTCAACTTAATTTATTCCAGGCTTTTCCAGAGCAAGATACTGAACCTTACCACATGAAGTTTTGGGATTAAAAAAATGTAATTTTGATTCAGGGCAGTTATAGGCAGAATCCATGCAACAGATGTTGGAAAGGTCTGGAGTCCCTTCCAAGTCTGACATTTGATTATCTGATAAATTACCCAAAGCAAAACAGGGCCAAAGGAAGTGAATGAAAAAGACCATTAAGATCTTTTTATTTTAGGTTATCAACAATAGAATATAGAAAATGCTTTTTTTTCACAAAGAGTCTCTTGAAGATCTGTGATTTTAATGTTACCTGTGGCTTTAAAGAACCCAAAATGGACAATTTACTATATAAATAAATTGATCCATTCAAAATATTTTCTGACACATGGTGATAACAGTAATAAGAACTGCATATCCCATATATATATATATATATATATATATATATATATATATATATATATATATATGTCTTACTTTTCACTCTGTCCAAAGCAATGTTGCATTTAGTTTGGTTCAAATAGTCATACACACAAATACAATAAATAAAAGGTTATTCAAATAAAATGTCTTAAAACCTTAAGTTATGAGCCCATTTGTTTTAATTGGTTACATTCTGTTACTTCTTTCTCCACTTAGAACAGGCTTAGTGCTTCTTGATTAATATGAAAGTAAGTCAATGGAACTTTTTATTCTCCTCCTACTTATTGTTTTGCTGAAACAAGGAAGGGGGGAATAAAGGTCAAATTTGCCTGAGATTAAAAGATATAAAGAGGATCATATAATTCTTTATTGCTTCTCTACTCCTGGTAACATTAAGAGAAAGTGGCCAAAGTCACTCAGTTTTGAATTTTTCTGCTCTATGGAAATGGCCAAGTGGGCTGTCACTACTTCACCTTCACATTCATGTGTAAGAAATAGGAATACCCACTAGTCTCAACAAGTTTTTCAGTAGGTTACAGCTTTGGGTTGAGTTTAACTAACCCACTATCTCTCTCTCTCTCTCTCTCTCTCTCTCTCTCTCTCTCTCTCTCTCTCTCTCTCTCTCATATCTTTCACTCTAATTAGTTTTCTGGCTAAAAATTGTGCTGTGAATTTCATTAGTCTAATGTATTTTACTGAATTCCAGTATGTTAAACAAGATTATTCTTCCATAAGACAATTTTAAGTTTTTTAAGCTCTACAATTGCATTTTGCAAGAAAAATAGGTCTCAATTTTGTCAAATAAGAAAATAGACTGGATGTGGTGGCACACACCTGTAATCCCAGCAGTTCAGGAGGCAAGAGGAAGCCAGCCTCAGCAACAGTGAGGTGCTAACCAACTCAGTGAGACCCTGTCTCTAAATAAAATACAAAATAGAGCTGGGATGTGGTTTAGTGGTCATGTGCCCCTGAGTTCAATCCCCAGTACCTAAAAATAAAAGAAAGAAAGAAAACAAAACTTTTATTTTTAACTATAAAATACATTTTTTCCTAATAAAGTCAACTTTGTGTTTCTAAAATCAGAAAGCACTTATTCTTTAGGATGTACTATGGATGAAATGAAGAGTTTGTTGATATCCTTATGTAGCAGGTTTCAAATCCTCAGATTTCCCTTAGCAAATATGGATGAATTTTTTCACTTTAAATATTTCCATCTTTCAGATTTAAAAAAATCTTCAGCCAACCAGCTAAAATTTCAGACCAAAAAGAAAAGTTAAAATTAATTCAGTTATTTAACTGAATCAATAACCACTGTCAAACATAGGACTAAATTGGTTCAATTCAAATAATTGGCTCATTGCAAAGGTTTGCATTAGACACAGAAGGAATAAAATGTATCAGAGTCTATTGTAAAAAGTACAATTCATGTACAATATTACTTCCTTAAGATTGATTTTTTCAGGGTTTTAAACAGGAAGAATCTTGTGTAATTGTGTTTTTATGTAGTATTTTGTAAGGTAGATTTTATGTAGTACATTTTAATGAAATTTTGTTTGTAATTAAATAAAGGTATCCTTTTCTCTAATTGCCATTCATTTGTCTTTACAACATCTCTGTACTTGACCAAAAAAAGAAAGAAAGAAAAAGAAAAAGAAAGAAAATCAAAAATTAATTAGACTGCCTAAGGTTATTGTGGAATGAGGCCAAGGAAAAAATCCAAATAGATCTCTCATCTGGTCAGTCTGTTCTAATGGAGGAAGTACAAGCTCAGGCTGTAAACAACATTGATTGAATATCCCCTTAAGAACTTCTGCCATTCCTATCTAATTCGAGCTTTTCCTTGAACAAGGAAAATGATGCCAATCCATTCTGATATTACCATCGTGAATCACTAAACGTTATTTAGTAAGCTTTTTCTGTGTTTCTCCTATCGTGCTACGTGATATAAAAAAAGCCTTTTAGGACTTAATGCATCAAGGCACTCCGTGTTTAATTAGGGAGAGAGATGTAAAAGCTAAATCATATTTTACTCATCCTCTTGTAGGAAATGGAAGGAAGCAGTTAGTATGGAATGTCATAACAAAATATTCAGAGATTAAAGGCCCTCCAGCCTTAAGGTCATAACTGGATAGTATGTCGTTTTGTGGAAAGAAGTATAGAAATATAACATGGGAAATGATGGGAAAAGATTCAATCAAATTAAGAACACGGGAATGGAAATTTTGGAATACATTTATGTGTGAGCTGGAAACAATTTTCAATACGTAGGGCTGCTGCCAAGTAATGGTGTGCACCAAAGATTTAAATGTGGTGTGAGGATCGAGGACACATTTTCATAATATGTTACATTCTTTCTATGTCAGGCCTATGTAAACTTAACAGAACATGGATGGTGGTGTTCCTATATTATCACTCAGTCCTTTTTCATTTCTATGACTATTAACCACTGCTAATCTGTTAGAAAGTGATGTTTTTGTTGTGTTGGTTTTATTTAACCTTTGTTCTAAAATTTGGAAAATATTTATCTTAGGAACCCTGCTGTAAAATGTGCTCGAGTTTCTATCAGCAATTTTCACAAGAATTTTTTATACTAAAGTTCAGCTACTTGATATAAGTTGTTGATATAAAAATATGCTTCGAGTTCACATTTGGGGGTGTTAGAAACTGTTCTCGTACTCAAATGTTGATTTTCACAATTTTCTCACTCTTAACTATGTATTTATTACAACATATTTATTCTCAAAGTACTACTGTCGCTTCCATCTATATCTTTAAAACTATTTAACTTCATTAACCCTAAATCCATATAAACTACTGCCTCAAGGACTTTCTATTTGTGTAATGTATGTTAAATTGTACATATCTAAAATAAGATCCACTCATCCAATTTACATCATACTCACCTTATATTCTTCTGATCTTCCCAAATGAAGTTTGGGTGAACATCATAAAACCAACTATCAAGAAAGAAAGAAATATTGTGAAGCCAATGCCTCTCTGCTGGTTCTTCCACTAGTCACATCTAATCAATCCATACCCTCTATGTATTTTTCCTCCCTCATGCTATTCAGATTGTGTCTATAGTTGGATTATGTGAGCCAGTACTATTTATTGCTTAAGCTAGTTTTATTTGAGTCTCCATTACTTGCAACTAATAGAATCCTGGAATATTATACAAGCCTATAATTTCAATCTTAAGTGTCACCGATTTAGTTTTACATTATATCCCTTGCCTCCTATATCACTTAACTGCTAATAGTCTTGTCTATCTTTCCTCCACATTCTTGCCATAAAAGTCTCTTAACAATGAAAATGTAATATTTTCATGTCTCTTAACTCATTAAACTCCTCTTTACAAACTTTCAGTGTGATATAATAAATCCCAATATATAAAAGTTTCTTCTTTTTCTGGTCTTGGCTAAACTCTTTGTAAAACTTACTATGTGCTTTATTCTCTATTTTTCCAATATATTTATGAAAAACTTATATATATTGCTTTGTGACTCTGTGCCTTATCACATGTTTTGTGGCTCTGTGCCTTATTCTTGTCCACAATTCAACTGATAAGTACATTAATTCTTCCAAATCTTCCCTAGATATCACCCACAATGTAAAATTTCTCCCTAACCCCAAATTTCCACTTTATGTCATATATAATCAATTTTACTACTTTAGATTTTGCTATATAACTTTAGTATAACAAATATCGTGTGTGTGTAAACACACACACTCACCTACATGATTTTAATTTTACCTTTTTCTCTTCATAACTTTACTTTGTGTTGCTACAGGGCAAAGTCCATTCTATATTATATCCATGTATTGCTGGAGTTCAACAGTTCCTGCAACATGATATATTTTAATAATATTGTGTGAATTAGAGTAAATCTTCCATGTACTACAAAGAAGTCCTAAAAATCTAAAATATTAGCTATTGAATGGGAACATAGACTTATAAAACCAGGAGCTCTGAAACAGTCCTTTTTGGAAATAAAATTTTTCTCAGTCATTCCCTTGCTTACTAATTATAAAACAATTATCTTTGAATTTTAGTAGTGAATTGAGTTTCAGAAGTCAAACATATGACTTCCCTCACTCAAATTCAAATTCAATGGAAGGAAATAGCCTCATTAATTTTTCATAAAAAGGGAGAAACATTTGAATTCTCAAATTTTTTTTGCAACTTATTAAATAGGTAACTTCACTGAGTTTATTGTGCCTAATTGATTGATTACTTCAATCAATACTTAATATGCTGAATTAAACTGAGGGAACAAAACACACACCACTTGATTTTTCTTGGTGAACATATTCTCCATCTTATGTTACACAATGAAGTGCTCATTTTGTGCATTTTTGTATATTCAGTCCTTTATAAAGCTATTTCTCAGAGAAACTCTGACGTTTTATAAAGGGTTTCCTTATTAGTAATCTCCTCTGAGGTCACAGGAAGAAGCATCTAGCAAGAAAAATAATCAAAGGCCATCATATGAATTTTCAATTGCCTCTGTCTGTTTTTTTGTTTGTTTTGTTTTATTTGTTTGTTTGTTGCTATGGATTAAACCCAGGAATCCCACTGAGCTACCTCCCCAGCTGTTTTTATTTTTTATGTTGAGAAAGGGTCTTGCTAAGTTGCTTAGGGCCTTGTTAAATTGCTAAGGCTGACTTTGATCCTCCTGCCTCAGCCTCCTAGGCTGCTGGGATTATAGGTTGTGGGCCACTGTAACCAGCTCATCTTATGAATTTTTAAAGTTAGAGTTATAGAAAAAGGATTTTTTTTTTTATCGTGGAATGTGATAAAGAAGATGAGACCCTGGAAACTGTTTATGTCAAAGGTTTTAGATTTATAAAGATGGATTATTGGAGAGAGTAAAACAACCAGTCCAAGAGATGCAAACATGAGTAATGAAGAGTGTAAGAACACAATAGTAAAGGAGGGGCTCACTTCTTGGCTCTAGTAGTTGAGACTTATAGTTTCAATAATGAGATATCAAGTCCATATCTTTCCAAAGCTCATTTTAGTGGAGTGTTTGTCCCTTGTAATCAATAAAAACCTGTATCATATAATACCTTATATATTATCAGTTATGAAATTTTATGTTTGATGAAAATAGTAAAATAGAAAATCCAAAATTAAATAACACTTGAAATAACTGTAGGGAAGCTTATTGCCATATTTTCTACTTGTTTGCCTACTCACAAACACACACACACAAACACAGGCACACAGGTGCAAATACATCTACTTTCAAAAATTCCATAAACATTAATGTCTTCTGTGAAAGCACAAATAGATGTTTCATTATATTTTGAATGAGTAAATAGTCAAAACCATGATTTTTTAGTATCATGATTAAAATCTTCTGTTTCTAAACATAACTATGTGCTCTCTATCTGCAAATAAATTATTTCATTCAAAACATAAAAATATTAGTGTGACTTTGATTTTTGAAAACGCAGCAACTGCTTTTGCTGCTGTTGGTACTGCTAATATTTTAATCAGTGCACAAGGAAGGGAACAATGTGATGTCTCCTGAAATTCTGCTGGATAAGTAACTGCCAATGAAGACAACCTTTCTCAAACTAAAAAGTGGCTTATTCACATCTGAAATTAGAGAAAAGGTGTATTCAAACTATGGATATGTAAGATTTTTCTCTGTTTTGAGGGTCTGGAAATGGCTCATAAAATATCTAATCCACGACATAATGAATAATGAATTAAACTGATGGTAATTGAGGATTATAGACTTGTGTCATATACTGTTCAGATTTATAATTTTTTACTCAGTTCTAGACAAATGGTTTTATGCTTGGTAGATGGTGTTTGTAAAGAACTCACATCCTATATGATTTAAAGTCCAATAAGTTATGCTTTTTCCCAGTGCAAGGACATTATAGTTACTCAATCTGTAACATTTTGAGTTAGTGTTGTTAGAAAATAATTTCTGTATTATCTGAAAACTGGATCCTTTGAGCAGCAAAGGCAAAGACTGAAGTTTAATAGGGTACAAAGTTGTATGCATGAGTAACATCTTTGTAAAAAGTGGGATAGTGATAGGAAAGAAGCAGGATTATGCAGGAGGAACTTTCACACCATATTTTAGATTTGATAAACTCTGCCATCCAATAGAGAGGTCTGAAAGAAAGATTTCCTAATAGAAGTGTTCTGGATTGAGAAAATGTGGTCTAATTTTTCTATCATTGTTTGTTCATGTATCAGCTGTGGCTACATGAAGAAGAGTGGTCTTGGCTTAAAAGCTGTGATAAACTAGAAGTTGATAGCTAGAAACTATCTTCCCAGTTACATTCTTCAGAGCTGGCTGAGGGTCATCCTTATACTTGTGTTTTGCAGCACCATGACACCTTCATTCCAGACATCTAAGGCTAAAAGTGAACACAAAGAAATGAGATAGACCATTGAATAAAAATCAAAAATATGTGTTTTTAAATTTGGAAAGTTTTTCTTGCTAAAGAATTTTGGGGTTACCACTTGGGATTGTTTTAGTAGAAGATGGAGAAATATGGAAATAAGTCAATGCATGAACAGTCAATAATAAAAATAAATAAATTAAAGGGAAGTTATGTGCAGAACCATTTCCAAAACAATGAAAATATTCAAATGTTTTCAAAATATGGCACAAATTTTGAAAATAGGAAAACAACACAACTGAATATATTCAAAATAAGGATGGAATAAAAGAAAACTAGGAAAAGTATACTGGAATTCTAGTTTATTTTTTTCCTAAACTAGAATACATGTCATAATAAGCAGTACCATCATAAGAGACCTCTGTTTTGAATTGCTCTTATAAATTAGTCATGTCAGCACAACCCCTACAATAGACTACTATCACAAAGAACAGGATTGCTGAAATGTTTGAGTTTGAGTTGTTGTGACATGCCATAAGTCTTTAAATGTTTGTGTTTTCTGATGTTTGTCCTGAACCGTTCTCCCTGAGATCCTAGGTCATAAAACATTTACCAATGTCTTATATTTAGCTTTGTCTGACAGCAAGAGAAGTATTTGTTACTATAAGTCAGAAAATTTGAGAGGCAGAGAAGATAAGTGAATTATTAGTACTAAATATACAATATTCACTTTGACATCAGAATGCATAAGAAGATGATCTACTGTGTGACAAGGATAAGGGTATCACAGATTGACAGTAGTTAGTATCAGATGAAGTTTGGGGGAAAAAATTACCATATTCATTGTCAATCTATTCCTCTGCAATTGCTCTGACTTCATCATAGAAATGCTATTTGTAGAATCAATTTACTGAATTACTATGTAAAGTTAGTTTACTTTCTTTCTACTGTTGCTTACCCTTACTACAGTACTATTTCTGATGATGTTTTATTTAAATTTTATATAGTTTTTAGTCAATCTTGTATAAATACCAGAAATAATAAAGTCATGAGATTATTTGTAGCTCTAATATCTAAATGTGTGTACTATTAATATTTTTGGTCCATTTAATTATTTTTATTTATGTATTTATTTATTTATTTTGGTAGCAAGGATAAAATCAGAGGCATTTAACTGCTCAGCCCAGCCACCCAGCACTTTTTATTTTTACTTTTTATTTTCTTTCTTTTTTTTTTTTTTTGTACTGGGGATTGAACTCAGGGACACTTAACCACTGAGTCACATATCCAGCCCCTTTTTGTATTTTTAATTTAGAGACAGGGTCTCACTGAATTGCCTGAACCTTGCTTTTTGCTGAGGCTGGCTTTGAAATTGCTATTCTCCTGCCTCAGCCTCCCAAGCTGCTGGGATTACAGGCATGCACTATCATGCCTGGCTTTATTTTTACTTTTTATTTTAAGATAGGGTCTTGCTTAGTTGCTTAGGCCTTTGCTAAGTTGCCGAGGCTGGTTTTGAACTTGCCATCCTCTTGCCTCAGCCTCCCAAGCTGTTAGGATTCCAGGCATGTGCCACAGTGCTGGGCCATTTAAAAATTTTTTAAGATAAAAATTCTCTTTTGTAAACAAGTAGTATATAAAAACTATGGGTTGTTCTTCTTTTCATATATCAAAATGTTCCAAGCTATTGTTATATGTTCTTAAAAGCTACTTTGAGTAGCATCATAATATTCTAGCAGTGAACTAAATGCATTCACCACATAATAGCACTTGGAGTTTATGTTTTAACTTTATTGATTTTTAGACTCTAAAATAGTAACAGGAGAAAGTTAAGAGGCTGATCTTAATTTTCACATATTTGTAACTTAGAAGGCAGATTGGTCTACAAAAGGCTCCCTGGGTAGATCTCTAACTTGTAATTCATGCCCATAGTCACAATTCACTGATGAAAAAGTCTTCCCTGTGCAAGTACACCAAATGGAACCAATTTGTTGAGAAGCTAAAGGAAAAGTTTTACACTCACCAGGAGTAGATTGAAAATCATTTTGTGTAAAGAAAAACCTGGATGTTTCCTAGGCATATAATAACTGTATGTGGATATGTATGTAATATTCATAAGCACATAGTCATTTTCATATGAGGTAGGAGAAAAATTTTGGTTAAATTGAAAGTGAAGGAGAAATATTAGAGAATGCTGCTGATTTTCTATTTTACTTTCAGTGAAAAATCTGATGTTATACAGTTTCCGTTTCCCCTCACAATAATGAGTATGGAGGAATGACTGTAACCTCTCCAGACCTGAAATGTTTAAATTACTGAGCTTTCCACTGACCTCTCTTAGGTTGACACATTGGAAAAGTTATTTAGCTAGCAAGGCATTATGTAATTTAGTGACAAATGTTACTAAGTTACAAATGAGTTATGTTGTCCTAGATGAACTCTAGGACTGTGTATACCGAAATTAGTTTTTCTCCCCAGATTCCAATTAAAAATATTAAATCCAAGAAACTAGGGAATATAGGACTAGGGAGGAGGTTGTGTATAAATGGTAGATAAAGAAAAATAAAAAGAAATGGGCAGATGGAATGAGCAAAGGTATATAACTCTTCTTCAACCCAAAATGCTCTAGAAGAATGAAAATTGTATTTTTAAAAATATCTCTATTGAACAGGCAAATTGCAGGCATAAAATTAATAAGCCAGGTTTAAAATCAGTCTGCCAAGATCAGGAGCTTTCATATAACCAGTGGTAACCAATGGGAAAATGTAACTGCAAAAAATATATAAAATGTCTAGAAATAAATTTATCAATAAATGTGAACTCTTTCTGTGAAGGAATTTACTACATTTTGCTGGAGAATATAAAAGACCGAACCAGGTGGAAAAATATTCAAAATTATAAAATGAGAAGACACATTTGTAAATATGTTAATATTGCAGGTGTTATTCTTTAATTTTATATTTTGGTACTAGAGATTTAACCCAGAGGGGTTTTACTAGTGAGCCACATTTCCAGCCCTTTTTGTCTTTCTTTATTTCCTATTTATTTATTTATTTTAATTAGATATATATCACAGCAGAATGCATTTTGTTTCCTTGTACACAATTTTGCATTTCTATGTTCTATATTCTATGTTCTATGTTGTACACAATGTAGTGTCAAATCATATGTACAATCATGCATGTACTTAGGGTAATGAAGTCCATCTCATTCCACCATCTTTCCTACCTCCATGCCCCCTCCCCACACCTCTCTTCCCTTTGCCCTATCAAATTTCCTCCATTTTTTTTCCCATGTTCCCCCCATTATGGATCAGCATCCACTTATCAGAGAGAATATTCAGCCTTTGGTTTGGGGGAATTGGCTTACTTGACTTAGCATGATATTCTCCAACTCCATCCATTTACTGCAAATGCCATAATTTTAATCTCTTTTAATGCTGAGCAATATTCCATTGTGTATATATACCACAATTTCTTTATCCATTCATCTATTGAAAAGGGCATCTAGGTTACTTCCACAGATTAACTATTTTTAATTGAGCTGCTATAAACATTGAGATAGCTGCGTCCCTGTAGTATGCTGTTTTTAAGTCCTTTGGGTATAGACAGGAGGAGCAGGATAGCTGGGTCAAATGTGGTTCCATTCCAAGTTTTCTAACGAATCTCTGTACTGCTTTCCAGACTGGTTGCACCACTTTTCATTCCCATCAGCAATGAATGAGTGTGCCTTTCTCCCCAAAACCTGGTCAACATTTATTGTTATCTGTACTCTTGATAACTACCATTCTGACTGGCGTGAGATGAAATCTTAGAGTAGTTTTGATGTACATTTCTCTAATTACTAGACATATTGAACATTTTTACATATATTTGTTGGTCAAATTTATAGCCTCCTCTGAGAAGTGTCTGTTCAGCCTTTTAGCCCACTTATTGATTGGGTTTGTTTGTTTTGGTGTTAAGTTTTTTATATATCCTGGAAATTAGAGCTCTATCTGAAGTGCATGTGGCAAAAATTTGCTCCCAAAATGCAGGCTGTCTCTTCAACTCATTGATTGTTTCTTTTGTTGAGAAGAAGCTTTTTAGTTTGAATACATCTGATTTATTGATTCTTCATTTTATTTCTTGCACTTTAGGAGTCTTGTTAAGGAAGTTGGGCCAAATCCGATGTGATGAAGATTTGGGCCTACTTTTTCCTCTGTTAGGTGCAGGATCTCTGGTCTAATTCTAGGTCTTTGATCCACTTTAATTTGAGTTTTGTGCATGGTGAGAGATTTTCATTTTGTTGAATATGGATTTCCAGTTCTCCCAGCACCATTTGTTGAAGAGGCTATCTTTTGTCAAAAGTATGTTTTTGGCACCTTCGTCTAGGATGAGATAACTCTACTTATGTGGGTTTGTCTCTTGGTCTTTCTTATTTTGAGAGGGCCCCTCTAAGTTGCTGAGGCTGGCCTTGAACTTTAATCCTCTTGTTTAGCCTCCCAAACCACTGGGATTATAGGCATGTGCCACCACACTGGGAAAGATGTTAGGTTTCAGTCAAGTTGCCCTTCTATTGATCCTTTCTATTTTATTTAACTCAATGAAATCCCAAACAAAATACAAAATGAAAATACCAAATTAATAACAGTATTTTTTTTTCAAAAGTTGACAGAGGAATTTGAAGAACAATATAAAAAATGGAACTGTTCAGTTTGTGGCTAGGTTATTCTTTGGCTTTTTTTTAATTTATTTTTTATTGTTGGTTGTTCAAAACATTACATAGTTCTTGATGTGCTTCTGCAATCTGTATACGGGGTAAAAATGGGAGTTCATAACCCATTTGAATCAAAGTGTGAAATATGATATATCAAGAACTATTCTTTGGCTTTTGACATTAAAATCTAGATTATGTATTCAGAAATGATCTTTGACATTTCCTTATGCACAAAATGTTAACCCACCTGAAGATTCCTTCTCAGGAGAGACTTCTATGGAAGGTGAAGAGACCCCAGCATAAGGAGATAAATCCATCCAGCTGTGTGCCCACCATGTGGCAGGCATCTTACTTCATGGGTTACATTTACTTGTGAGGAGATGATGAAGTGTGGCCAGGGATGTGCATAATACTCCTGTGGAAATATACAAAGAAGCTGGAAAACTTGAAGCAATGAAAATGTTGGTTACTTTAATTAAGAAAAGCATCTTTGGGACATTTGGTAATAAAACCAATCATTAGTGAATGAAAATCAGGCCCTTTTGGCTTAAAATACTGAAAAAGAAATTTCCTGCAGCTGAGGCTTCTTTCCTCCTATTTTATTAACATCTCCCAGAGGGTGTATATGTGTGGAGATATTAAATGATTAAATGGGGGTGTGGTGAGATTAGCAATTTAGGGAACCTTCTAATTCAGTTATATGCATTTACTATCTGCCATTTCCTCCCTTCATTTGTCCAGAATTAATTCATGTGGACTTCTCTCCACAGCAAAGCCCATCCTCAGGAGTTCAGGGGGACCTGCTGGAGGCCTTGGCTACATACTGGCAAGTTTGGCAGCTCAGCAGGACACAAATACCTATTAGCAAATGGACAATGCTGACATGTAGTGAAATGGACATCAGGGTGGACTGGATGTTTATTTAACTCCCGTGCACCCATGCTGCAAAAATTGCTTGGAAATCTGGAATTTAAAACAAGAAAATCTAGAATTGGTATAAGGGTTTCAAACCAATGCACTTAAATTACTTATGTACAGTATCACAGACTCCACATTACAACAGACTCTACATAAGCACACATTTTATCAAATAACTGTTAATTACTTAGGATATATTTCTGAAAAAGTATTTTAAAGCAACATGTATGAAGTTTATGCTTTCACAGTTTATGCTGTGTGTGTGAAGCAAACTTTACAATTTCACTGTATGCTTGTATTCTCTTATCATTCATTCACAGCTTCATAAATGAGGCTTTTCACTTTGTCAAATTATCTGACTTCAGGTAACTACATGTATAATATTTTGGGGCAGGTGTTTTAACAACTCTAATTTTAAATAGACAAGGTAATAGATTGTGTCAATCTCATGTGAAAAATAAGTTCTTATAAAGCAAGTATATGGCAATAGGTACTATAAGGAGTTTCACAACCATTATTAGGTGGGGTAATAGCTAGTCTTAGGAAATATTAATATATCCCTCCCTACCTTTTTAGAAAGTTCTCTGTAAAGTTTTACTCAATGTTATTGGGTAGAATTAATCTATTTCTTCTCTTCCTATGCTTTGTTGAACCTTAATTATTACATTCTACTTTTGTACTATAGTTGATTACAAAAGAAACTATCTCCAATGCTAGATCACATTATTTTATCTCTCCCACTGGCAGTAGAGAATAAATAACTCTATATAGACCAAAGCAGCATTGTAAACTTTTCTGCTAGGAATATTTCCAGAAAGCTCCATTGAAAAAAAAAAAAAAAGAAGTGTCATGCATTTTCAAGTTCTGACTAGTGTCTTATTTTTGAAAGCACTGAATCAAGCTAAAAATTGTTAAATATTTTAAAGATCTCTTTGTTTTAAACATAATGGGACAAAATATTTAATAAGACACTACAGATTGAAATAGAAAATTTCAACTAGGAAACTAGAAAATTACAAAGACTCACAAATTTAACTAAAGCATTTTATAGACTCTGAAAAAAATGTTAAGTGTATGATTGACAGGTTTTAGGTTAAGGATTTCATTGCTTTGTAAGAGATTTCTAAAGGTAGAGAGAAGAAAGCCAGGAAGTAGGGACAGGAAGGAATACTACAAAAATGTTTAACTTCCTCTTAACTGCACTTTGGCCTAGGAAGAGAGAGAGAGAGAGAGAACACCAAGGCAGAGAAATTGCCTTCTTTCCCCTTTTTTAAACCGAAGAATCACACTTCAGACATAAACAAAATCCACATTTAATACAGACATTTTATGATATATATAATGTATATATTATATATTCATATATATAATGTATATATTATATATTTTTATATATAATGTGTATATGTGTGTGTGTGTGTGTGTGTGTGTGTGTGCGTATTTCAAATTTTTAAGTATGGGGAAGAGAACCCAGGGGCACTTTACCACTGTGCTACACCACCAGCCATTTTTATAATGATATAAGTTCTAAGTTGCCTATGCTGACCTCAATCTTGAGAGCCTCCTGGATAATTCTCTCCAGTTGCTAGTATTATAGCTGTGCACCACCAAGCCCAGCCACTTTCTGATCTATACATTTTCATTGTTGCATGCAAAGGTATAATTATCTCTTTTTAAAAAATTGTGTGCCCATATATTGTTACACAAATACATTGGTCTATGATGTCACAATAATAATGAATAGAAAATGAATTTTTGCCTGATGTGAACAACTTCCTAAAAGCTGAAAAGTTATCTTACTCAATCATGTCACTTCTTTGGTACAAATAGAACATATTTTAATTGTTGAATTAATGGAATTATTTAGCAGCCCATTTCTCATCTCCTAAAAATATGGGGCCATTAGTAAGTTACTAGTATGGAACTCATTTTGAATTTAAATAAAGCCTTCCTAAAATCCTTACCAAACATTGAGCAAAACTTTAGGTGATTAAATTGTATGCTGTTATTCAAATTTGTTGGGCAATAGTACACAGTCTTTCACAAATTAAGGGAGTCCTTTAGTTTGTGACCAATTGAGCCATGGGAAGGGGGCAAGACATTCAGGTTTAGGAAGGATCCTATTATATAAAGTACTGTGTTTGAAATTCTTTAAAGCATGTCAGGTCTTTCACACATGAATGTCAAAGAAAATTATTTCAGTCTCTTGATCTCTACTCAGTTTTGTACTGTGTCAAAGGTATCATCTTCATTAAAATTACCTGAGATGGCATTTAACCTACTTTGAATTTGTTCCATATTTTGATACATCTTGCTAAACCTTGAGCCTTGCCATTCTTAGTGTTATATTCTCTTTCAGAGGATCACTTTTCTCCATCACATGAGATTAGACTACATTTACCTGAAACCACACTTATCTGTAATCTGCCTCTTCAGTGTAATTCTAGAAGTTATTTCCAAGTGTAAATACTAATTGCCTAAAACAAAATTAAGATATGCTCACCTTTCAGATTCGACTCTGGTCATCTTATTAGTAAAAGTCATTATGTGGTGATTATCTACATGAGATTTACATTTCAGTACTGTGAAGAGAGGAGCTAGGTTTATCTACAGTAGCACCATTTCACTCAGACACTTTAATTGGCTTTATCATTGCCCTCCTCTTCTTTTAATTGTTGTAATTTTCAAACATTTCTTTCTATTTCTTTAGTTCCTGGATTCTTTCCTTCCAGCATCTATTTTTAAAGATATTTTATTGAAGAGTTTTCTGAAAAATAGTACTAATATTTGCATGCAGCAAATCAACAGGTCTGTGCCACCAACTTAAGTTATACTTATCCAATAAAGGACTCATACAGACAAAAATAAATACAGGCCACAGCAGCAGCAGTTTGAACTACCAATGATGAAGCCAGCCCTTACAATCATGATATTACTGGTTTTAGTGACGTCAAAATGAGTTTCCAGCATCTTTTTGAGCAAACAGTTTTAGACTTTTCTGAAGCTGAACACTGACATGGATGCCATTAGCTGTTTCCTTCTGAGATGCCTCCATTGTCTGAGACACCATTGAGATGTTTTTTTTTTCTTTTTTTTAATCTTCTCTTACATAGAATCTTCCAGAAGGAATGTCATCAAAGGTAAAGCACCAGTTATGAGGAACAAGTTTGGCTTAAAGAAATAAGTTGTGTTCAGATAATTTAGGAAAAGTCTGCAGAGAGAGAAGAAATGAGAGGAATTTCGACAACTAAGAAAATAAGAGAATGAGATGTACACAAAGGAAATTCAGGAGCATGTACTTATAGTAAAAATTGCTCACATATATTCTCTCTACTTTCTTTCCTCTTATTCATTTTGAAACTGGAAAGAAAGACCTTGTTTCTGCCCCAACTTTTCCATTAGACTTGTTCTTACAAATGATCTTTGTTGTTAATTCAAATGTCCACTTCCTTATGGTAGTTTTCTTTGACCTCTCAGCAACTTTTCATGGTATTGGTTTCACTCTTATTCTAGAAGTTTCTTTTGTTGTCTGTCATTACCTCACAGCCTGCTGGTAGTTCTTCCTGACTCTATAGCTGCTTCTCAATGTTTCCTTTGTTGGTATTATGGTTTGGATGTGAGGTGTACCCAAAAGCTCATGTGTGAGATAATGCAAGAAGGTTCAGAGAAGAAATTATTGGATTATGAGAGCCTTAACCCAATCAGTGAATTAATCCCCTAATGAGGATTAACTGAGTGATAACTGAAGGAGAGTAGGGCATGGCTGGAGGAGGTGCACATTGAGGATGTGGCTTCGGAATATATATTTTGCATCTGGCCAGTGGTGTCTCTCTCTGCTCTCTGATCATCGTGTGAGCCTCTTGGCTCTGCCACACTCTTCTGCCATCACAGTCAGCCTCCCTGGAGCTCTGAGGAATGGAGCTGGCTTTCTAAGGGTTGAAAACTGAGAAACTGTGAGTCCCCAAATACATTTTCCTCCTCTAAAATTGTTCTTGTTGGGTCTTTTAGTTGCAGCAGTAAAAAAGTGCATTAAAACAGTTGTCTACTTTTAAAAATGTCTTAATGTTAAAGTTTCTTCAATTTCCAGTGTAGAGAAGATTATTTTTTTATATTCTGTCTAAAGTTTGTCGCAAGTTTAGGGAAATATCTACATACCAGTGTGTGATATGTAGATTCCTACTGAAATTTAAAGTGTTCTTCAGAGGTTGAAACATAAAGCCAATTTTATTAAGCATACATGTTATTTTTCTGTCTTTTTGTTTTTACCTAATATCCAAAACAAATGATTTTTCAATCTTCCTCCATGACGATTTAAATTTTTTGTACATCTCATCACTCGATTGTAATGAAAAACCACATTTGCTTGACCACTAAAATATCCTCTTATTAATCCTTTAACTTTGACTTTGCTTTCCTTCCAGTTTATTCTGAATTCATTGGCTGGAAGAATTCTTTGGAATGAACATCTAATCACATCACTATGCTTCCTGACTATTAATAATTTCCTTTAATTTAAGATAACATTTAAATCATTGATATTCCTTGGAAAGCTCCACATGGTTTTACTTTTTTTTTCTTTTTTAACTTCTGCTCATACCTCTCTGACTCAATATAATTCTCTATACATTTTCTTCCTTTGTCCTCACACACCTGAAATGCTCTCCACTGCAACTGCCAATAGATTGTTCTTGTCAGCACCATGGACATCAATTGCCTTCTTAGAAATGTAGACCTTAGCACGTAGTGTGCAATTTGATTTGGAAGTGAAAGAGTTAGATATGATGCCCAAGTGTTTGACCCACCTGTCCTTCCCTCACTGGACCAACTTAAAATAGATAAAAAAGGAATTCAGAAAAGTTTCTTTTATCTCCTAGTAAAGTGATTCTCAGTTAGTGCAGGATCAAAGTCAGGTGTAGGGTTTAGTAAAATACAGATTGCTGACTTGCAGCCCCATAATTTCATATGCAGTAGGCCTGGGTTGGAAGATTAAGAATTTGCATTTTTAAGGAGTTCCCAGGTGATGCTGATACTGCATATCTAGAACATGAAGAACCTGTGGTTTTATAAAGGAACTCAGCCTGGGCTCTACAGGAGCATCACCTAAGGTAGTCTTAAAGAAATGTTGATGCCCATACCACACCCATTTATACCAATTACATCAGAATTTCTGGGAGCAGGTTTTAGGTGTGGATAACTCTCCGATTTCATGAGGCAATTTCTATTGGCAGCCAAGCTGAGATTTAGTGCTGTAAAATAAATTGGGTTCGCCTGTTTTCATCCCTCATCACACCACACAGTGTTGCCTAATGGTCTCATTACAGTTTGTGACTACATAGGGGTTGGTTGTGCTTTGATGCTTCTCTGAGCTGGAGGGTGGGGAACAGATTTCTGAGAAGTAACTGAATTTGAAAAAATAGAGACAGCAAATCAAGGCTAAATTATAAGTTGAAGAAATAAGGTGAGAAAATTATATTATTTATGGCTAAGTTTTCTTTTTTATAGTTTGGATACATTCAACTATGTTATATACCAAGTGGAAAAGACTGGAAGTAGCAGATCAGGTGAAAACACCATAAGAAATATAGCTGATAAGATGAGATATCTACATTAATAGCAATGCGATCAAGAACAAAAACCGAGAATTGGCCTTGAAAGGATGAAAGACTACATGTTCCATGTTCAAAGGCTAGCAGTAGGAAGATATGCTGTGAAGATGGACTAAAATGTGCCAGGCATGGAGGTATACACCTGTAATCCCATTAATTTGGGAAGCTAAAACAGGAGGACTAAAAGTTTGAGGCCAGTCTCAGCAACCTAGCAAGACCCTCCTTTCTCGGTTTTCTTTTAATTTTAGCAATACTATGTAATAGGCATTAGATATAAACAATTTCTAGTACATAGAATATATGCTAAATGTAATATAATTGAATTACAATTTACTTAAGCAATCAAAATATTAGCAATATCTCCACTCTCTCTGGGTACTCTTCCATTATTTGATCTTTCTCTGCCCACCCCTGCATCCTTATGCAGAGGTAGGCATATACTTAATCTTGTGACTAACAGTGATTTTTAGCATACTAATTTTTACTGTATATGTAATTTCAATAGTGTATTGAGTTTTGAGCTGATTTTTTAACTTTATAAAGTATTTTATCTTATTATTTTACAAGTAATACATTTCCTATTCTAGTTGCTTTTGGCTTTCATTTATTTTTTTTGTAACAGATATATTGAGACATAATTCTCTTACCATATGCTTTACAAGTTTAAGCTATACAATTCATCAGTTTGTGGTTATTCACTAATTTAAGTTTCATGGAAATTAAGTAAATTAAGTTTACTTTTAATTTTACATACTTATCACCTCCAAAAGAAACACTGTGATGATTAGCATTTACCTTCCATTTCTTCCCAAACATTCCCTAGCCCAGGCAAACACAAATTTACTTTGTCTCCACAGATTTTCGTATTCTGGAAATAACTCATAAATGTTATTACACAGTATTAAGTGTCATTTTGTGACTGACTTCTTTCATTTAGAAAATGATTTTCAGCTTAATATTTATTGTAGTATGTACCAGTATTTCAATTTCTTTTGTGACTGAATAATATTCCATTGTAGGGATAAACCACATTTTATTTGGTTATATTTGGTAAACATTTGGGTTGTGTCCATTGTATAACTAATATGAATATAGCTGCTTTCTACTTTCTTTACACTAATGAAAACCTCTGTTCTTATCTTTTTATCATAGTCATCCTACTATATGAGAATGTGATATCTCACTGTAGATATTCAGTATGCTTATTAGCCATTTATTTTTTGGAGAAACATCTGTTTAAAATATTCTCCAATTTTTAATTGGATTATTAATCTCCTTATTACTAGTATCTGTTATTTACATATTCTAGGTACAATTCCTTTGTTATATATATACATATAATTTATAATTTATACATGTAATTATTTGCAAATACTTTTCCAATTTAAATGAATTGTATATATTGCATATATGTCTACCATGTCTACCAGTATATCCTTAGGCCAGAACTGCACTTTCTTGATCACTCTACTTTGTTGCAAGTTTTGAGATAAGGAACTTGGTTCTTTTGCAGATTATTTTTGCTATTGTTTCCCTGTTAATTACATATTAATTTTAGAATTGTCAATTTCTCTAAATATTTCAACTAGACTTTTCACAAGATATTATTGAAGACTAGGAAGGTAGCTTAGTGGTAGAGCACTTTTCATAGCATGCACTGGGCCCTGGGATTGATCCCCAGCCAGGGGAGAGATTGCATCTATATGTTAATTTGGGGAGCATGGCTCTCTTAACAATATTGAGTCATTTGATTATGCAGATGGAATGTTGTGCCAGTTTTCCAGGGTTGCCACATCGAAATATCACAAATCGAGTAGTTTAGGCAACAGAAATGTATTGTGCCTGGCATTCACAGCTGAAAGTATTAGTGGTCAGCAGGACCGTACTTTCTGAAGGCTGAGGAAGGATCTGTACCAGGTATCTCTTCTGCTAGTTCCTGGTGAGGCATGACTGCAGTCATCACCTGGCATCCTCCTGCAAGCATGTATCACTGGATTTGGTGCAAACCCTACTCCACTATGATAATCATGTTATTATTATTGTTGTTATTTGGTACCAGTGATTGAACTCAGGGGTGCTTAACCATTAAGTCTCATCCCCAGAAGCATCCTTCACACCTTATATGTTTTATTTTGAGGCAGGGTCTCTCTGAGCTACTTGGGGCCTTGCTAAATTATTGCTGGAGCTGGATTCAAATTCACGATCCTCCCATGTCAGCCTTTTGGGCGCTGGGATTTTAGGCATGTGCCACCGTCATTACACCCTATTACTCCTGCCACTAAACTTATTTCCAAATAAATTCACCTTCTTAGGTACTTGAGGGTTAGGACTTCAAGATGTCAAATGCAGAGGAGCACAATTTAAAACATATCTTTTTAGTTAGATTATCATTGATTTATTTCAATGGTTCTTTATAGTTTTCAAACTGCAAGTTATTTTTACTTTAAAGCCTTTTTTTTTTTAGCAGTTTCATGTTTACAGACTGAACAGAAAGTAGAGTTCAAATAGACCTCTTTGATACCCCCTCCTCTGAGGATCTTCTATTTTTAAAGTCTTGACTTAGTATGGTACAAATTTAATAACAAATTAATTAATATTTCAATATTTTTATTAACCAGAGTACACAGTTTATATTAGAGCTCACTGTTTAACATTGTATGGGTTTTGAAAAATTTATAATGAAATATATTCACCATTACAGTGTCATAGAATAGTTTGCAGCTCTAAAATCCCTCTGTTTCACCTATTTCTCTCTCCTTCCCCTAAGCCATTCCTAAACCTCTGGCACCCACTGATGTCTTCACCATCTCCATCATTTTTCCTTTTCTTGAATGTCGTATTGTTTGAATCCTATAGTATGTAGGCTTTTCAGATTGTTTTCTTATACTTATCAAGATACATGTAAGATTTTTCCATGACTTTTCACAATTGAGAGTTTATTTCTTTTCCCATAGTTTGTTCCTTCACCCATTGAAGGACATCTCAGTTGCTTAAAAGTTTTGACAATCATTAATAAATCTGCCAACATCTGTAGAAACTTCTATGAAGTGACCAGAGCAGACACCCTGGCCTTCCTGTCTCAGACAGAAAACACTCAGTCTTTCACCCTTTGGTAGCATATTAGCAGTGGGATTTTTATAAAAGCCCCTTATCAGGTTAAGGAGGTACCTTCTATTGTTTGTATTGAGTGACTTCATTTTTTTTTATTTTAGTTGTTGATGGACCTTTATTTTATTTGCTTATTTATATGTGGTGCCTCACTTGTACCAGGCAAGCGCTCAAACACTGAGCTAAAACTCCAGTCCCTTGAGTAATTTATTTTTAATATGAAAGCATGTTAAGTTTTGTCCAATGCTTTTACTTTATTTTTTTTTATTCTTACTGTGATGAGTTATATTAAGTGATCATAGGCTATAAATCAACTTTGCATTCATGTAATAAATCCCACTTATCAGAGAGTATAATATTTTTATACATTATTATACATATAATATGTATATTATTGATCTTTGCATTGATATTTCAAAAGATACTGGCCTATAGTTTCCCTTTCTTTAATGTCTCTTCTAATTGTGGTATCACTGTAATCCTGGCTTTGTAAACTGAATTAGGAAGTAATTTCCTTCTTCTTTTTTTTTTTTTTTTTTTTTGAAATAGTTTGTGAAGAATTGACATTAGTTCTTCCTTAATGTTTGACAGAAACTCAGTAAACTTTATGTGCCCGGGATTTTCTTTAGGGGTAATTTTTTATTATTACTTTAATCTTTAGTATCTTATTGTTAATTTGCAGTTTAGGGTTATAAATGAGCTTGGAAATCTTATCATGTATTTGTTTTCCACTTATGTTTCTTTTGTGATATTACTATTTGTATCTATTTCCTGTATTTTTAAAACTTGTTTGATTCACAAAATTTCCGTAAGTATACTGATTAAATCTTGTGTTGCTTACATGAATTTCAAATAACCTTTCCAATTTGTGCTTTGTTTCTTTGCTATTCTTTTTTATATGTCAAATGTCCCACCTGGGTTTACTTTGCTGCATCTTGGAATGTATCATTTAGTTATCTGGTTTACTTGTTTTGTTTTAGTGCAGGTGCTTTGTGGTATTTCTCTCTAGTTTTATCTGTGAAGTGTCTTTAATTTGCCTTCAGTTTAGAAAAATAGTCTTTGTAAAAAACCATACTTTAGCTGATTGACAGCTGTTTTTTTTCTTTTGATTAGTTATTCGTTCTCTTTATTGACAAAATTATTCCACTCCTCTAGATGTCATTATTGCTATTGAGAAGTCTGAAAGCAACAGAAATACCCTTTACTCCTGGCCTTTGGTCAATAGTTTTAGTATGTATGTGTAATATTACTTATTGCTCCACATTTTAATTTTTTGTATTGATGGATAATTGGTATTTCTCTTCAATTCTGGAAATATTCTTCCATGATCCCTTCATTCTCTCTCTCTCTACAAGATGAATCTAATTAACTATAAGTTCTCTCTTATTTTGGAATACATCCTAAACACATTTTTTTCATTTCCTTTCTTTCCCCAAGGAATTTTTTTCAGATGAGTATTTTTTCATATTTACTTCATGCTAAATATCTCCACATATATTTTAAGATATGCGTTGATTAATCCAATTCAATGGATATGCTTCTAAAATTTACTTTTAACTCCTTTAATATATACCTAGCCATTCTTATAATTTTTCCTTGTTCATTTCTAAATTCCATTTATTTCCTTCATCACTGCATACAAAATTTTTTGTTATATAATAATTGTAATATGAGATTTATTCAAGATTGTCTAAATGTTAAAATTTTAGACTTTCACTTTAAAAAAAAAAAACAGTTATTGAATTCGGTTGCATTCAACCACTGAGCCACATCCCCAGATCTTTTTGTATTTTTGATTTAGAGACAGGGTCTCATTGAGTTGCTTAGCGCCTCAATTTTGTTGAGGTGGGCTTTGAACTCCCTACCCTCCTGCCTCAGTCTCTTGAGCCAATGGGATGACTTTCACTTCTAATAGTAATTATTTATTATAACTCATAATTTATTAAATTAAATAGAGAATTCCATGATCTAAATTATAAATACCTACTTCCAGATAGAATTTTAATTTTTCTGATGTTGACCAAAGTTGTCACTAACCGTTGTCACTAACCGTTTAATCCTTTTTACAGTCTCTAGATGAATTTGAGGAGTGCTTAATTTCAACTTTTTTATATTCTTAAGGAACCATTATTAGATTATTCCTCTCAATTGATTATTTTAAAGGAAACCATTTTGTGTTATATTTTGCTTGTTTCTTTACTGAGATTTAAACTCTATTTTGTTGTTGTCTTAAGGTTCAGAAATTTATATTCTAGTGAACTCAGTAGCACTTTAAATTACTTTTATAATACAGTTCATGCAGAGGTTTAATATATTTTATTGGAGTGAGGAGAGTTCTAGAGAATTATATTTGCCAAAACACTCTTTAAAATCCATTCCATATTAAGTTTAAAATTCACAAAGAAATTTCAGTAGAATCCATGGGGGAAAATTGTTAGGAATTTTTATAGTAAATGAATTAAAAGTAATCCTTTCCATTAGAAAAAATAAAATAAACCAGTGAGGAAAGACTTGGGGAGGTAAGATTAGAATGTTTGTGGTCTCAGTTTGCTATTCTATTTTAGATGCTCTGATACGTTATGATATTCCCGAATTCCATTTTTTGGTACCTTGCAAGATTACTTTGTTGACAAGTTCCTCTTCAGAGAAGGAAAATAAAATTGCCAATATATCATACTAAAATCTGTCAATATATAGCCATTCACCCTGAGCCACTACTGACTATTGGTTCAAATGTGTTGACTAAGCAGGTGGACCTGTGTTGGGATGGGGATGAATAGAAATTAATATGAGGAGAAGTTCTGCAATAAAAGCAGATTGATAATGGGCTTGGTGCCATTATGGAACCCATTTACTGTGGGAAAGAATAACATGCTTGTATAAAAATGTTCTGAGGAAATGAGTATATAACCACCATATCTGATGTAATACTTTCAACATCTATCTTTCCCAACTTCTCTTTGAACGTTTATATTAAGATATATATGATAGAGGAGGCCCCCTCCCTTTGTTTGTAGTTTTACTTCCAGTGATTTTAGTGACCTGTGAATATCTATGGTCAGAAAATGTTAAATGGAAGTTTACAGAAATAAAAGGTTCACAAGTTTCAAATTGCCGTGCCATTCTGCACAACATAATAAAACCTTGAATCATGCCTCCAGAATATCCACACAGTATATGTTACCCACTGTTAATCATTTAGTAGCCATCTGGGTTATCAGATGGACTGTCTTGAAATCATAGTACTTCTTTAAACAACCTCTATTTTACTTAAGAATGGACACAAAGCATAAGAAGACAATGCCGGCAACATAGCCATGCCAGATAAGCTGTGAAGTTCTTCCTTTCAGTGAAAAGAACAAAAGTGGTAAATATAACAAGGAAAGAAAAAGAATAGGATACGGAGATTGCAAAAATCTATTGTAAATAACATTGTTAATCTGTTACTGCACCTAGAACTTTATTAGACATTTGTTAGGGAAAAATAAATGGTGGATAGGGGATTCAGAATTATCCTTCATTTTGGGCAGTCACTGGAGATCTAGGAACATGCCCTGGTAATAAGTATTGTATCACAGTAATTTTCTCTCTCTCAGTCTCTCTCTCTGGAAGAATGCTTCTTAGGGGTTTTATTTTCTGCCTACTATTGTATGATTACATACACTAAATTGTCTCCTGAGTGTTCTGTACAATCTCTAATGTATGCATACTTTCTATACATGTTTCACAGAAGATGCAAGAAAAAAAATCTTAAGGAAAAGTTTACATGTTAACAATAATTCAAGGAGAAACAAATGGAATGCCAGAAAGATAAATTAAAAGATTCATAAGAGAACAGCTTTGTTTTTCCATTTCTATATAAAGGAGTTTGTTTTACAAGCAAAGTAACAAATGGCTTAAAACAAACTTCTTGTTGCTAGGCTCTTAGATGCCTAAACAGACCTTATGCATTTTACGTTTAAACATAACAAACTGAACCATTACAAAGATAAGAAGTTGACTCATCACAAAAATTAGAATTTCTCTTTCCTAGTGAAAGTCCTTGATTTGGATTTCCTTTCCTTTGTTAATTATTCTTATAAGTAATGACAAACTAACAATGCTAATTAATCTCTTTACTACTTTACCACTTAAAATATCTTTTAGTTATTATTTCTGATTGTTTTAAATATACCATTTTATTTTTAAATACTTCTTAATTTCTATCATAAAATATGACATGGATGATTTTGTTGAATTACACAATCAGCAGAGCATAATGAAAAGCTGATGCACTTTAAGAAACTTGATTCTAATGTTATAGGATATTTACCAAGTTGTATTGATACTGTGGCCAACAATATGAGAAAAGAGCTTGGAATTGAACTTTCAGAAGACCCAAGTGATATTTCTGTCTTTATAATTCAATAACTAAGTGATCTGGGGCAAGTCACACTCTTTTTGGTCACTTTTCATTTTCTCTACTAACACAACCGCAGGGATTCCTTTGTGAAGCAAGAAATTTGGAACTGTGTCTGATACTTGTGAGCTTGTGTTTATGTATAAAATTTAGAAGAGGTGATAAAGATGCTTTTATTGAGGTATACTATATTTTAAAATGTACAGATTCCAATGCAACACCACCAAATGTAAATTTTATATTATTTTATATGCAATGTGTATGTGTGTTAGGTGGGGGCATTTAGGATAAAGCAAAGATTACAGTGATTAGGATGCAGCAAAATGTTTTCAGAAACCAGTGTAAAAGCAAGTGGGTTTTTGGTCTAAATAAAGGTGGTATTTAAGGAAATGAAAGGTCCATTGAATGTGTTAAGAAGATAATGAGAAAAAAAAGGCACAATTGCTACAGACCTATGTGGAATTAAATGCTATAGACCTATATGGAATTAAAATTTATTGTGAAGAATGCCCATATGTTAATGTTATTTATTAAAAGCTCAATCAGCAGGGTTTGGTGGCACACATCTCTAATTCTTTTTTTGTTTGTTTGTTTATTTTATTTATTTATTTATTTTTATTGTTGGTCGTTCAAACCATTACATAGTTCTTAATACATCATATTTCACAGTTTGATTCAAGTGGGTTATGAACTCCCAATTTTACCCCGTATACAGATTGCTGTATCACATCAGTTACCCTTCCATTGATTAACATATTGCCTTTCTAGTGTCTGATGTATTCTGCTGTCTGTCCTATTCTCTACTATCCCCCCTCCCCTCCCCTCCCCTCCCCTCCCCTCCCTTCCCCTCCCCTCCCCTTTTCTCTCTCTACCCCTTCTACTGTAAATCATTTCTTCCACTTGTATTATCTTGTCTAGCTGAGGCAGGAGGATTGGGGATTCAAAGCCAGCCTCAGCAAAGGCACTAAGCAACTCAGTGAGACCCTGCCTCTAAGTAAAATACAAAAAAGTTCTGGGGGATGTGGCTCAGTGTTTGGGTGTCCCTGAGTTCAATCCCTGGTATCCCCCCAAAAGAAAAACAACTCAATCATATATCAAATGTTTAATACATATTTAATTTGATTTATATATTTACATATATATGTATATATAAATGAACAACATTGAATAGCACAACATCATAGTAATATTAGAATCAAAGTATTTTCCCTTGAAATTCATATTTTTTTGCTTTAGAAAATTATGGGTATGAAAGCTGCAAGAAAATGTACAAAGGGACTACTATAATTTGTTCATTTACTTATTATGAAAATATTGTATATAAAGTTGATGTCATCAAAAATAAAAATTTTGCAAATTCTAAATGATGACAAAAGTATAATAAATAAGGATAAGTAATTAGAATATTGATGTTCAATATTACCTTTCTTTATTTTTATATCTAAAAGCTAGGTTTTATATTCACTTTACCTATCTCCTTAAGACTTTTATTCATTGTAACATGTAATGCTTTTTAAATATTTTATTAGACATGTAAATTTTGAGTTATAGAAGATGCATCCATATTTCTGGTTCTTATAATAATCATAATAGACTATTAATGAAATGTTGCTCATCTGTGTTTGAAACATTATTATTGCTTAGACTTATACTGAAATATTCACAAAATTGAATTCTAAGACAGCATGAAGTTGTATTTCAGTGTACTCACTGGGCATGTTTTTTCACTGAAAGTAATAGAAATCTCATGTGTTAGTCACCTCTTTGTCACTGTGACCAAAATAGCTGGCAAGAATAACTTAGAGAACGAAAAATTTATTTGGGGTTCACAGTTTCAGAGGTTCTGTCTATAGTCCCTCAAGTTCATAGCTCTGGGTCTGAGTGACACAACATCATGGCAGAGGAAAGCAGCTCAGTTCAATGCATCGGGAAAGGAGGAACAGGGAGAAGAGGGAGGAAAAGAGGGAGCAAGAAGAGAGGAGAGAGAGACGGAGATAGAGAATGAGAGAAGAAGAATGAGAGGGGCAGGGCTGGGGCTATAGTTCAGTGGCTGAGCGCTTGCCTAGCATGTGTGAAGCATTGGGTTCGATCCTCGGCACCACATAAAAACAAATAAAATGAATGCATTCTGTCCATATACAACTACAAAAAATAAAAGAATGAGAGAGAATGAGACTGTAGTCCAAGCTCACACTCCCAGTGATCTTATTCCAGCCACACTCCATATGCCTAGAATTACCATCCAGTAGTCCATTCGAATTATCAATCTATCAAATGGATTAATCCACTAATGAGATTATACCTCTCATGATCTAATAATTTCAACTCTGATACATTCCTGAATTGTCTAATTCATGAGCTTTGGGAGATACCTCATATCTAACCAGAGTATCTCACCTCAAACTATTTTAAACAGTTGGAATACTCATTCTTTTTTTTTTCTAAAATAGACATGAAGTTAGGTAGTTTTAGCACTACCTGTCATAAAAGCACTGGAACAATTTATACACAGTTTTTAATTCTCTCTCATGGCTGGAGCATTGTTTTTGATGCTATAGAGCTCCAAAGAAATTCTTACTGGATTCTAAAATTAACTGCTACAAAGTTTTTTTTTTTTTTTTTTTAGTTTACATTGTTTTTTATTGAAGCTCATAGGAGAAAATTGTGTGTGTATAAAGTATCATGTTTGCAATATTCAGTTTATTAGTATGAATTCATTTTCCTATCCACTGTCATTTCCTTACTTCTGTACACCTTTTTCCTATTAAATTCTTTTTTTTTCTTTTTTTTTTTTTATTGGTCGTTCATAACATTACATAGTTCTTAATACATCATATTACACGGTTTGATTCAAGTGGATTATGAACTCCCGCTTTTACCCCGTATACAAATTGCTGTATCACATCAGTTACCCTTCCATTGACTGACATATTGCCTTTCTAGTGTCTGATGTATTCTGCTGTCTGTCCTATTGTCTACTATCCCCCCTCCCCTCCCCTCCCCTCCCCTCCCCTTTTCTCTCTCTACCCCTTCTACTGTAAATCATTTCTTCCATTTGTATTCTCTTGTCTTACCCCTCCTTTCCTCTTATATGACATTTTGTATAACCCTGAGGATCGCCTTCCATTTCCATGCAATTTCCCTTCTCACTCCCTTTCCCTCCCACCTCTCATCCCTATTTACTGTAAATATTCTTCTCAAGCTCTTCATCCCTACCCTGTCCTTGTTTACACCCCTTATATCAAAGGAGTCATTTGGTATTTGTTTTTTAAAGATTGACTAGCTTCACTTAGCATAATCTGCTCTAATGCCATCCATTTCCCTCCAAATTCTATGATTTTGTCATTTTTTAATGCAGAGTAATACTCCATAGTGTATAAATGCCACATTTTTTTTATCCATTCATCTATTGAAGGGCATCTAGGCTGGTTCCACAGTCTTGCTATCGTGAATTGAGCTGCTATGAACATCGATGTAGCAGTGTCCCTGTAGCATGCTCTTGTTAGGGCTTTAGGGAATAGACCGAGAAGGGGAATAGCTGGGTCAAATGGTGGTTCCATTCCCAGCTTTCCGAGAAATCTCCATACTGCTTTCCAAATTGGCTGCACCAATTTGCAGTCCCACCAGCAATGAACAAGAGTGCCCTTTTCCCCGCATCGTCTCCAGCACTTATTGTTGTTTGACTTCCTAATGGCTGTCAGTCTTACTGGAGTGAGATGGTATCTTAGGGTAGTTTTGATTTGCATTTCTCTGACTGCTAGCGATGGTGAGCATTGTTTCATGTACTTGTTGATTGATTGTATGTCCTCCTCTGAGAAGTGTCTGTTCAGGTCCTTGGCCCATTTATTGATTGGGTTATTTGTTATCTTATTGTCTAATTTTTTGAGTTCTTTGTATATTCTGGTTATTAGGGCTCTATCTGAAGTGTGTGGAGTAAAGATTTGTTCCCAGGATGTAGGCTCCCTGTTTATCTCTCTTATTGTTTCTTTTGCTGAGAAAAAACTTTTTAGTTTGAGTAAGTCCCATTTGTTGATTCTATTTGTTAACTCTAGCGCTATGGGTGTCCTATTGAGGAATTTGGAGCCCGATCCCATAGCGTGTAGATCATAACCAACTTTTTCTTCTATCAGATGCCGTGTCTCTGATTTAATATCAAGCTCCTTGATCCATTTTGAGTTAACTTTTGTGCACGGCGAGAGATAGGGATTCAGATTCATTTTGGTGCAAATGGATTTCCAGTTTTCCCAGCACCATTTGTTGAAGATGCTATCCTTCCTCCATTGCATGCTTTTAGCCCCTTTATCAAATATAAGATAGTTGTAGTTTTGTGGATTGGTTACTGTGTCCTCTATTCTGTACCATTGGTCCACCTGCCTGTTTTGGTACCAGTACCATGCTGTTTTTGTTACTATTGCTCTGTAGTATAGTTTGAAGTCTGGAATCGCTATACCGCCTGATTCACACTTCCTGCTTAGTATTGTTTTTGCTATTCTGGGTCTTTTATTATTCCATATGAATTTCATGATTCTTTTATCTATTTCTACAAGATATGCTGTTGGGATTTTGATTGGCATTGCATTGAACTTATAGAGAACTTTTGGTAATATCGCCATTTTGATGATGTTAGTTCTGCCTATCCATGAGCAGGGTATGTTTTTCCATCTTCTAAGGTCTTCTTCTATGTCTTTCTTTAGGGTTCTGTAATTTTCATTGTATAAATCTTTCACCTCTTTTGTTAGGTTGATTCCCAAGTATTTTATTTTTTGGGGGGATATTGTGAATGGAGTAGTTGTCCTCATTTCCGTTTCAGAGGATTTGTCGCTCATATACAGGAATGCCTTTGATTTATGCGTGTTGATCTTGTATCCTGCCACTTTGCTGAATTCATTTATTAGCTCTAATAGCTTCTTTGTAGACCCTTTTGGGTCTGCTAGGTATAGAATCATATCATCTGCAAATAGTGATAATTTAAGTTCTTCTTTTCCTATTTTTATGCCTTTAATTTCTTTTGACTGTCTAATTGCTCTGGCCAGTGTTTCGAGGACTATGTTGAACAGAAGTGGTGAGAGAGGGCATCCCTGTCTTGTACCAGATCTTAGAGGGAATGCCTTCAATTTTTCTCCATTCAGAATGATGCTGGCCTGTGGCTTATCATAGATTGCTTTTACAATGTTGAGGTATGATCCTGTTATCCCTAATTTTTCTAGCGTTTTGAACATAAAGGGATGCTGTACTTTGTCGAATGCTTTTTCTGCATCTATTGAGATGATCATATGGTTCTTATTTTTAAGTCTATTGATGTGGTGAATAACATTTATTGATTTCCGTATATTAAACCAGCCTTGCATCCCAGGGATGAATCCTACTTGATCATGATGTATAATTTTTTTGATATGTATTTGAATCCGATTCGCCAGAATTTTATTGAGGATTTTTGCATCAAGGTTCATTAGAGATATTGGTCTGTAGTTTTCCTTCTTTGATGTGTCTTTGTCTGGTTTCGGAATCAGGGTGATGTTGGCCTCGTAGAATGAATTTGGAAGTTCTCCCTCTTTTTCTATTTCCTGAAATAGCTTGAAAAGTATTGGTGTTAGTTCCTCTTTAAAGGTTTTGTAAAACTCTGCTGTATACCCATCCGGTCCTGGGCTTTTCTTAGTTGGTAGTCTTTTGATGGTTTCTTCTATTTCCTCTATTGTTATTGGTCTGTTTAGGTTGTCTATATCCTCCTGGCTGAATCTGGGCAGATCATAGGACTCAAGGAATTTATCTATGCCTTCACTATCTTCTATTTTATTGGAGTATAAGGATTCAAAGTAATTTCTGATTATCTTCTGTATTTCTGAAGTGTCTGTTGTGATATTGCCTTTTTCATCCCGTATGCTAGTAATTTGGGTTCTCTCTCTTCTTCTCTTCCTTAGCATGGCTAAGGGTCTGTCAATTTTATTTATTTTTTCAAAGAACCAGCTTTTAGTTTTGTCAATTTTTTCAATTGTTTCTTTTGTTTCAATTTCATTAATTTCAGCTCTGATTTTAATTATTTCTTGCCTTCTACTTCTTTTGCTGTTGTTTTGCTCTTCTTTTTCTAGGATTTTGAGATGAAGTATGAGATCATTTATTTGTTGGTTTTTTCTTTTTTTGAGGAATGAACTCCAAGCAATGAATTTTCCTCTTAGAACTGCTTTCAATGTGTCCCATAGATTCCGATATGTTGTGTCTGTGTTTTCATTTAACTCTAGGAATTTTTTAATTTCCTCCTTGATGTCTTCTAAAACCCATTGATCACTCAGCAACCTATTGTTCATTCTCCAGGTGATGCTTGATTTTTCCTTTCTTCTTTTTCATTGATTTTCAGTTTCATTCCATTATGATCAGATAAGATGCATGGTATTATCTCTACCCCTTTGTATTGTCTAAGAGTTGCCCTGTGACATAGTATATGGTCTATTTTTGAGAAGGTTCCATGTGCTGCTGAGAAAAAAGTGTAGCTACTTGATGTTGGGTGGTATAGTCTATATATGTCAATTAAGTCTAGGTTGTTAATTGTGTTATTGAGTTCTATAGTTTCCTTATTTAACTTTTGTTTGGAAGATCTGTCCAGTGGTGAGAGAGGTGTGTTGAAGTCTCCCATGATTATTGTATGTTGGTCTATTAGACTCTTGAACTTGAGAAGAGTTTGCTTGATGAACACAGCTGCACCATTATTTGGGGCATATATATTTCTGATTGTTATGTCTTGTTGGTGTATGGTTCCCTTGAGCAGTATGAAGTGTCCTTCTATATCCCTTTTGATTAGCTTTGGCTTGAAATCTATTTTATTAGATATGAGTATGGACACTCCTGCTTGTTTCTGCGGTCCATATGAGTGATATGATTTTTCCCAACCTTTCACCTTCAGTCTATGTATATCTTTTCCTATCAAATGCGTCTCCTGTAGACAGCATATTGTTGGGTCTTGTTTTTTGATCCATTCTACTAGCCTGTGTCTCTTAATTGGTGAGTTTAAGCCATTAACATTTAGGGTTATTATTGAGATATGGTTTGTTCTTCTATCCATATTTGTTTATTGATGTTACTAAACCTGATTTGTTATCCTCTTTGACTACTTTCCCCCCTTTACTGTCCTACCTCCCATTGTTGGTTTTCAATGTTATTTTCCATTTCCTCTTCCTGTAATGTTTTGCCAAGGATTTTTTGAAGAGATGGTTTTCTAGCTGCGAATTCTTTTAACTTTTGTTTATTGTGGAAGGTTTTAATTTCATCTTCTAACCTGAAGCTTAATTTCGCCGGATACACGATTCTTGGTTGGAGCCCATTGTCTTTCAGTGTTTGAAATATGTTATTCCAGGATCTTCTAGCTTTCAGAGTCTGTGTTGAGAGATCAGCTGTTATCCTGATTGGTTTACCCCTAAATGTAATCTGCTTTCTTTCTCTTGCAGCTTTTAAAATTCTCTCCTTATTCTGTATGTTGGACATCTTCATTATAATGTGTCTAGGTGTGGATCTCTTATGATTTTGCACATTCGGCGTCCTGTAGGCTTCTAGGATTTGGGATTCTGTCTCAATCTTCAATTCTGGGAAGTTTTCTCGTATTATTTCACTGAATAGACTGTTTATTCCTTTGGAATGGAGCTCTGTGCCTTCCTGTATCCCAATGACTCTTAAATTTGGTCTTTTGATATTGTCCCATAATTCTTGGATGTTCTGCTCATGGTTTCTTAGCAGACTTGCTGAGCTGTCTATGTTCTTTTCCAGTTGAAATACTTTGTCTTCATTGTCTGATGTTCTCTCTTCTAAGTGATCTACTCTGCTGGTAGTATTCTCAATTGAGTTTTTAAGTTGGTTTATTGTTTCCTGCATTTCTAGAATTTCAATTTGTTTGTTTTTTATTACCTCTATCTCCCTGTGAAATTGATCTTTTACTTCCTGGATTTGTTTGTCAATGTGATCTTTCATTGTCTGATTTTGCTGTCTCATGTCTTCCTTGAGACTCCAGATCATCTGAAGCATATATATCCTGAACTCTTTATCTGATATTCCATCTGTTGCAGCTATTACCTCTTCTAAAGTTGAGTTGACCTGCATTGCTTGTGGTCCTTTCTTTCCTTGTCTTTTCATACTGCTCGCGTTTCTTTCTGCTTGGTGCAACTGTTGTGTTTTGAAATTTTCCCCCTATTTATTTATGTTGCTCTTGTATACTTGAAAAGTCTCCCTTGCAGGTGCGGGCGGCGGCTGTGCCCCTACTCCAATTGGGGTGACGTGTCTACCACGCTGGCGGCTCTCTGGGCCTGTTCCGGGAGTGGAAGGCGGCTCTGCTCTGTCCCTATTCCAATTTGGGTGTCGTGACTACAATGCTGGCAGGTCGCTGGGCCTGTTCCGGGCGTGGGCGGTGGGCTTGGCTGGCGGGATTCCACCTAATGGCAGTCCCTAACCTCCCTGCTTGCTAATTAATGGCTTCTCTGAGGCGCCACGCCTTCTGTAGCTGCGGGGCAGGCCACGCGAATCAGTTGGCCTGGATCTCCGGGGTCCTGCTGCTGGCTGTTTTGATGTTGCAAGCTGTTGGAGAGTGGTGGTGTATTCTTCAGCTTTCCCGGATGGTGGCCGCTGACTGCCTGGATGGAGTGTCCGCTGTTTTGATGTTGCACTCTGAAGGAGAGTGGCGGTGTATCCTTCAGCTTTCTCGGATGGTGGCCGCTGACTGCCTCGGTGGAGTGTCCGCTGTGGGGGATGGGACTGTACCGCTTCCTTCCCCTTCTGAGATCCCGTGCTCAGCCCAAGGGTCCGTGTGGGCTTGGCTGGTGGGATTCCACCTAATGGCCTTCCCTAACCTCCCTGCTTGCTAATTAATGGCTTCACTGAGGCGCCACGCCTTCTGTAGCCGCAGGGCAGGCCATGCGAATCAGTTGGCCTGGATCTCCGGGGCCCTGCTGCAGGCTGCTGGGATCCCTGGCACTCTATCACTTTGATTTTTTCTGCTTGCCCCTCCCCCAGGGCTGGCTAGCCAGGTTTCGTTTTGGCTGCTACTAGGAGGAGGGGTTGGAGGTCAGGTGTCTCTGGTTTCCCCCTAGTCTTTATGGAGGCTCAGCTTGATACTCCCTCTCCCGGCAAGCCTAGGAGAGATTTTATGCGAATTCCCGCTGTCTGGGGGGTGAGCTGAATGACACCGACCTGTTTTGATGTTGCACTCTGAAGGAGAGTGGCGGTGTATCCTTCAGCTTTCCCGGATGGTGGCCGCTGACTGCCTCGGTGGAGTGTCCGCTGTGGGGGATCTGCTACAAAGTTTTGAGTTACAAGTAATAATACAGTAATTTCAAAATTGTATCCCTTTGAACTTACACCATGTCTAACTATCTTTTATTAACTCCTGTCCAAGTTATTAATCAAATTTTTTTGTGTTTTTCCATAATTATTAATATTTAAATTTAGTGTCATTCTAAAAATTTTTATGTGATCTCATTGAGTGATTATGGTTTGACTCCTTTTGTTAATTACCAACAGGTTTCTTGGAATAAATTGTGAAATAAGAAAAAAAGATTTCATATCTGCTATTATTCCTTAACATTTAAATCATCATCATTAATTACTTAAGGGGCAGTTCAGTAATTTTCTATAAACTATAAATTATCTTCACAAATAACTGTATGCTTAAAGTTATATGTAACATTTTGGGTGTGTGTACTCATTATTCATGAAATCCATTTAAGTACTTCATAAATCCAGGGTACTTCAGGCTAAGATTCTGATTAAATAAATATTCTTAAAAATTTTCTCCTTCCTATTCAGTTCATTCAGCTGATTCTAATTAGCTGGATCCCATAATAGTAGAGTCCTATCTAAATTGCATATCAAAAACTTCAGTCATTAGTGCTGTTTCTTTAAAGACCTGCCCTCATACAATCTAAGATTTTCAGATTCTCTTTTATTACACACAACACTACTATTTGAATAATTTATTTGAAAATGGGTTTTTTAATGACACAGTTCCATTTAAAATCGTCCCTGGTGTACTTACTAAAGTTAGTTGGACTTTGGGAAAGAATAAGTAGTTTATCTCAAATGTTAATAAAAAATATAACTTTTAATCTCACATCTAGTATTTAAATAATTCTTCTTACCATAACAAAAAGTATGATATGTACACTTTGAGAATTTAAAAAATGAAATTATATTCTGTCCTTTCAGAGTCTTATTTTAGATACATTACTTGAAAAAGACAATCCAGCCAGGTGTGGTTGTGCACTCCTATGACCCCAGCAACTTGGGAGGCTGGTTTAGGAGGATCAGAGGTTTGATGGCAGCCTGGGCAACAATATATTAATTAATTAATTAATTAATTAATTAATAGACCAGGGATGTGACTCACTGATAGAACACCCCTAGATTGGATCCCAGTAACACTCTCCTAAAATAGACAGTCTAAGGAGTTGTTAAAGTCAATTAATAGGCTTATCACCATTAAATGTAATACCTAGGAGTTTTTCTTACTGTTCATAGACATATAACTAAACCAAAATAGGATCTGACACTATTTGTAGCTTTTATAGACTGATCACCTCAGAAATATTAAACTTCGAATAGTGATTTTTTGTTCTTGACAAAATGTTTTCAAGGAGTATATTGCATTATAGAGAGATATTTGTATAATTTCAGAAATGTATTTTTATTTTGATAGAAACGTTTGCATATATTTACTTTATCAGGTAAGACAAACAATGCAATGGAAAGATTTACTTATTTGGGTTATAAGAAAAATTTATAATGCTGAATATGTGCTTACATGTTACAATCAGTCCATCCCATATACCTATTAAATGACTGTTCTAAGGGTCTCCTTTCATGTTCTGCATTCTCTTTTATCTCTTAGATACCATTCTTTATACCTCTTAGCCCTTTCAGAGGATTTTGAAAATGAAACATTCTCATTTTTAAACAACTGATATTTGTGTGTTTTGAATAGAGACCACATGTAGAATGTCCACGGTTGTCTAGATCACTGCACATATGTATTGCACAAATGTGTAACTACTTGAGCACTTGTGTGTTTTTATATGTATATTCATATATATTAGAGCAGGAAAGAGGGAAAGGCGACAAAAACAGTGAAGAACAGGTGTACTGTCTAGACATCCTGTGTAAGTTATTTAATCTTTGCTAGAATGCCTTAAAGATGGTATTTATTATCTTATTTTATAAATTTATATATGCATATTATATGTGAGTGTGCCTGTGTGTGTGCGTGCATGTGTATGAATGGTTTAACAGCTGTTATTTTAGTTTATAATATGTATAATTGTGTCTATCTTTTCAAAGTGGAACATTTTTCCATAGAAATATAAACTTTATTCAATCAGAATTTGGACATATTTATAAATTTAAGGTACATCTGGAAACATGAAAGACTTTTATTATCTAAATATTAGATAATAGAATTTAGATAATAACTTAGATGCATTGATAGCATACACATTGTAAAAACTTTGCATATACATATTGATAATTTAAAAATATATAGGGAATATATATACATATATAGAGTGTGTTTGGGCAATGAAAATCAATCAGATCAATAGTTGGTTTTTTAACACTTAAGCGAATAAGCCATTATAAGGGGTATTTAACTAGCATGAGGGGTTTTAGTGGATTTCCATAAAAGTGAAATTCTGTTTTTCAATAATTCCCTAAAATGACCTCAAAGACAAAATTAATCTCAGGGCAACATATACCTGCCCTCAGGTAAACTTTTACAAACTAACAAGGGAAATTCTATCATTTACCTGCCCTCAAAACTGAGCACTATCCCCAGTTTTAGGTAACAAAACATGCATGTTGCCTTTCTTTATCAACCATATGCTTTTCAGTAGGTAAGACTTTATGAGATACTAGGAATTTTGATTTTGGTAAAATGTCCTTGAAAATTCTGAATATGCTCTGATACTCTTCAAGAGCCCTTTGTTCTGTTTGATTTTTGCAGAGTTAGAGTATTACATGCAGAGGATTCTTTGAATACAGGAAAAATTTCTTTCTTTTAAGGTTAAGGATGAAACACTGTTCTGATCATTTCAAAAACAACCAAATATTTATACGTTATCAAAACTCAGTGCAAATGGTGATTCTAATATTGAGACATTCTTTAGAAAACAGAGGAAAAAAAGGTCTGATCTTACTGCTTCTTTAATACTGTGGAAAAATACACATTTACCCATCCCCTACTTGATGGTAGGCACAGAATATAATACATGAAATATTGACAGTATTAAGACATAGTCTGGGCTGGGGATGGGCTCAAGCGGTAACACTCTCGCCTGGCATAAGCGGAGTGCTGGGTTCGATCCTCAGCACCACAGAAAAATAAAATAAAGATGTTGTGTCTACCGAAAACTGAAAAATAAATATGAAAAATTCTCTCTCTCTCTCTCTCTCTCTCTCTCTCTCTCTCTCCCCCCCTCCCTCCCTCCCTCCCCCCCCCTCCCTCCCTCTCCCTCTCTCCTCCCTCTCCCTCTCTCCTCCCTCTCCCTCTCCCTCTCTCCTCTCTCTCCTCTCTCTCCTCTCTCTCCTCTCTCTCCTCTCTCTCTCCTCTCTCTCCTCTCTCTCCTCTCTCTCCTCTCTCTCCTCTCTCTCCTCTCTCTCTCCTCTCTCTCCTCTCTCCCCTCTCTCTCCTCTCTCTCCTCCCTCTCTCCTCTCTCTCCTCTCTCTCCTCTCTCTCCTCTCTCTCCTCTCTCTCTCCTCTTTCTCCTCTCTCTCTTTTTTTTTTTTTTTAAAAAAGACATAGTCTGCTTTGAAGAGCTCAGTTTTGGTGAAGGAGGTAGATATATAAGCTTAATTTATTTGAATGTAAGGTATTCACATAGAATATAAGAAGAGCTTTTACTGTGTCTAGAAGTTTGAATTTGTCATCTTAAAGAATGAGTAAAAGCAAATTTCTGTATACTAAATGTCTCTCAGACTGTTACTCATAAGAAGCTACCAAATAGTAGGTCAATTGTCAACCCCAGTATATTAAGATTCTTTGCTTGCAAGACTAATTTTATTCAACTTATGACAAGGAAAAGTAGAAGAAGAAAAATTAGAAAAAAATCAAAGTCAAACATCCATACCATGGCAGGAAGAGAGACAAGGGAAAGGACCTCAGTGATGCGAATGAAAGGCTCATTTCCCATATATCCCACCACTAGAATGTTTTAGCTGTAATCATTCTCTGCGCTGGCTCGTGTAACACTGTGCAAGGTCCACATTCCTGGAAAGGCAAGTTTTATTGGATTGGAAAGATGGAACCAAGAATGACAGTTTCAGCAGGATGGTGTGGGAAGGGGAAAGGATGGTCTACCAAAGAAAATTCTAGGTCTGCTGCCAGGAGAAGATGGAAAGGAAGCTGAGCTGGCAAACAGGCTACCCTGTGTTCCTATGTAGCTCTGATCTATAATGTCTTCCATCCCAGTTCTCCTTTTCCTTACTTTTTTTGTTTGGAACATCTTTATAGGCAAATCAGATTTAATCACAGCACTTAAGGATTGAGAGGGGAATGGAAAATTACTCTAGAATACATGTCTGTCACTTCCCTGGTCTCTCCTACTGTATGCTTTAGGAGCTTGCACAACCTGTCTTTACCCTGAAGTAAGCAATCTTTTTCATTCAAATTTGTTACTTCCAGTGGTGATTTTGATCCAATTTTACAGAGACAGTTCTTCATCTATTTTCTCCTTTCTTGTTTATATAGTCAGATTTTCCAATCTGTTGACCTAACCTGTCTCTGACAATCGGTGTACACTGCCTATTACAGAAACAAAACAAAACAAATCAACCTTGTTATTGTCTCTGCCAGTCTGTCTTTTTTTCCTTATTGCCTTTTTTTTCCCCCTGCAGTACTGGGAATTGAATTCAGTGGCATGATACCTTGAGCATTTCCCCAGCCCTTCTTAGTTTTTATTTTGAGACAGGGACTCGCTAAATTGCCCAGACTGCCTTTAAATTTGTGATCATTCTGCCTCAGCCTCCCAACTAGCAGAGATTACAGGAATGTACCACTGGGCATGCCTCCTTATTGCTTTTTATTAAAAGTTTCTTCTCTTTCCACTATATTCATTTATTTTTCCCTATCTATTATTTATATTTTGATATTTGATCCTGAATGTTTCATAATGTGTTTTAAAAGATTGCTTGCTGGACTTGGATTTTTTTTGCCTAGATTAGTGCTATCCAAACTAAAATTAATAATCTTGCTACTCCACATGTGGTTGACAGACCAACAACATGGGGATCACTTTGGGATAGGAATATTTTAGAAATAAACAATTCCAAAAGCCCTACTGAATCAGAATGTACCTTTTAATCCAACTTCTGGGAAGTACTTTCCTATAGAATGGGTCCAATATTTTTTTTGAAACAGCAGAGAAAGAAGAAAGAGATGGAAGAGAAAGGAAAGAATGGAGAAAAGGGAAGAAATAAAAGAGGGAGGGGAATCTAGGAGAGTGGAGGGCAGAATAAGAGAACAATTATTTGCCTTCTGATTTAGCCACAATATAATTAGCCCAATTAAAACTAAGGTACAGTCTAACAGCATAGAAATAGCATTGTGCATGTATGATACATTGAAGGTCTTAAAAAGAATATCATACACACCTTAACTATTCTGCATTCACTAGTTTCATCACTTTCTATTTTTATATAGAATTATTGCTATTGTGTATGATTACCATAACCAAAGTGCAAATAATTAATGGAAGGTTTACCTGACTGCTTTTTGTCAAAAATGCAGATGATAATTTCATTAAATTAATTTTATATATATATATATAAAATTCTTATTATATATATATATATAATTGGTGAAACTCCTATGGTACACTCAAAACCTATAGTTTGCCTTGTAGTTGCTATAAGAGAAATTTTGTTTTCCTCCTGGATATATATCTCACTGTGACACAGCTACCTCTTTTACATGTTTTTGCAATAAATGTTGTACTTTTTTGTTAATGATTCCATTTAGAAATATCCAGAATTTACAGATCCATAAGGCTGCCAAAGCCAGTTTAAATTCAAATACCATTTGCAGGCTCATTAGAGTACCCAAAGACAGGACCTGGTATCATAGATTTGTCAACTGATATTCTCAGAAAGAAGCAGGCACTTGAATGCTTTCCTGTCCAATAATACTCAAATTGGCTCTAAGGCTTATCTTGGTGTTTGTAATGTGTTTTTAAAACCACAAGACTCCAAATGTAACATTAGGCTGTAGGTACAATTATGACTGCAAGAAATTCAGTTATGTGGGTTGTCTTGTTTTTGTTTTAGTCCCTGATAAAAAACACATTGAATTTAAGAAGTTGGGCAGATATCAAAAACAAATCAATATAACACAAGGATTTTAAGGCAAATTAAGGGATTGATTGAAATAGATATTTCTTTTTGTAATCGCTTGGCTTTATCTATTTTACATCTGTGTAAGGGAGTATTGTGAAATATCTTTCACTTTGCATATTTTACACAGGTTTATTATATTGGGCAGGATATTAGAGAATTAAAGAGCAATAAATTCTGGTGAAATATGTATTTTAAATCATATAATTATTTTAAAATTAGCATTCAATGATTTCTAATTACTTACATCTTCTCTAGTTTGGTGTCTTAACCAGAAAATTTAAAAAGTAGTAGATTAGCCTGAAAATAATAATGAAAAATAAATGAATGAAAACTAATTTCTAGTTCAGTGAGATAATAGGATTGATGATGTAGAGTATAGCAAACATTCCTGCACTTGTAGGGTTTATAATCCAGCAGAATATCAGATAATTGCTTGCTTTTATCTATAGCATATTTTAAATTAATATTTCAAATGCTTATTTACAGAGTTGGCAAAGTACAAAGTTAGGTTTATCATTGAAAATGTTTAAAAGTGATTTTTCTAGGAGCAGCATTTTTTTTTAACTCTTATTTTATTTTTAGGTATTAGGGATTGAACCCAGAGGATTTTTTATCACTGAGCCACATCCCCAGCATTTAATTTTTTTTTTTTTTTTTTTTTTTACTGTGAGACAGGGTCTTATATTAAGTTGCTAAAGAGCCTTCATTAGTTGCTGAGGCTGGCCTGAATTTGAGATCCCCCTGCCTCAGTCTCCCAAATAGCTGAGAATCAAAGGCATGTATCACCTCAACCAGCTCCTATAACTAATGTTTTAACATAAGTAATTCTGAATATTAGTAAGGAAAAATAATTTAATTTTCTGCTGAAACAGAATCTGAAATTATTCATAAGGTTAAAGCACTGAAACATTGTTTATCAACTCTAATGCTGATGGGCAATTCAGAGTTTCAGTTTTTCCTGGGGACACTGATTATCGGCAGATCAAAAGCAGGGAAAGGGTGGTCAGAGCCAGTGTTTTGTTATGCACTGGGTGGGTGGGGCCATACTGACAAGGATATCCTTTCTCTGGATCCAGAGGTGGATTCTGAAGAGGAATTTATTGGGATTGTCCCATAATTGGGGAGAAGTGCTTTCAGTTTTCAGTTTATGGACCATAATTGATTAAAAAAAAATTAAAGTAATGCCTTGTAATTTTCAAATGTCAAATGAACAGAGAAACTTCTAGGGCTGCTGAAAATTAGTTTTATCTCTTAAATACTAATCATAATTGAAGAGCAGCAAAGCACAAAGCACAAAAACTAAGAAATTCATATTCTGAAGAAGCTAGTTAAGCTTCTTGCCTTTCTAAATTTAAAATTCATATATTCATAAGACCTCTGCTATTTTTTTTCTATCTTTGTATACATCCATTTCAGAAATTTCATTAGTTAATAAGCACCTAACATCTGGAGACTACAGACAGGAGTAAAATATCATTTCAACCCTGAGGGAACTTAAGGAGTGACACAATTAGCATAATAATAATTATTTGAAGGAAGCAGAATGCAGTAATCTTGAGAGAGATACAAATGTAGATGAAAACTGGACTCCATCTACTCAACACATAGTTCCCAGGACTGTATGCCAAGCACTATGTAAACAATGAGTTTAACTGGGAGCCTAAGGAAAATATTTCTAGGCAATCAAATTTAAGAGCAGAATTGAAGGATTGATATATACCCTTTGCAAAGATGATAAGGGAACCAGACTGAACGCCAGAGATACAAAATGTCCTGGTATAAGGAATTTAATGAGAAAGTTTAAATGTGTTCTGGTGATAGAGAATAATTTAATGCAGAATTAAGTGGTGATACTTTAGGCAGTAGATTAATATCTGGAAGCAAAACTTCATCAAAAGTGGGGTAAAGTATAGCTGATCCTGTCTGTCACTGTCCAGCTTACCAATTTTATATCACACCTTATGATATTGGGGTTAAATGTCTACAAACTGTATATAAAAGGTTTCTTTACCAGCTGGGTGGTAATGGAGTAAGATGTAAAGGTCAGCGGAGAGCAGGGACTGTCTTCCTGTCTCCAGTTTTTGTCAGTTCTTTTAGCATCAGCAGACAAAAACAGAGCCAGGGCCATTTAATTCTTCTAAAAGGACAACATAGAACTTTCCAAGATGACCCTAGAATAAAGCAGAGTTCTAATCATCCACTCCCCCGCTGCTTCCTTCCCCCAACCCCCCAGCTATCTGGAAATGCATTTGTGGTCAGCAGAATAGCTTTGATGATCACCTATGTCCTGGTGCTACTTCAGGGTCTGGAGTCTTTAAGGATAGTAGCCATTTTGTGTTGATTCCATTTTTCATGACCTTTCTAAATTTAATTATATGTGAAATGAGCTGTGTTTGGAATTCCTGGCTTGTTTTCTGTTTTAAAAATATGGAGGGGGCTGGGAATGTGGCTAAAGCAGTAGTGTGCTTGCCTGGCATGCACAGGTGCTGGGTTCCTCAGCACCACCTAAAAAATAAAAAAATAAAAAATAAAAAGTTGTTGTGTCCACCAAGAAAACTAGAAAATAAATATTAAAAAAATTCTCTCTCTCTCTCTCTCTCTCTCTCTCTCTCTCTCTTTAAAAAAATATGGAGGGGGGCTGGAGATGTGGCTCAGCGGTAGCGTGCTCGCCTGGCATGCATGCAGCCCGGGTTTGATCCTCAGCACCACATACCAACAAAGATGTTGTGTCCGCCGAGAACTAAAAAATAAATATTAAAAAAATTCTCTCTCTCTCTCTCTCTCTCTCTCTCTCTCTCTCTCCTCTCTCACTCTCTCTTTAAAAAAAAAATATGGAGGGATTTTGCCTCATAGGGGTGGTGTAAAGTAATATACTTTAACAAGTATAATTTTGTGGTTTCAGGATTCATCTTTATAAGAGGGTACCTATTTTACTATTATATACTATAGTTTGAATGTGAATAGAATACATGGTAATCTGGAAAAATAGTGTAACTTGGGAGGGCTATTAGTAATTCAGGTAAAGAGAAACAGTGCAACCTAGTTTGTTTAACAAGAGGTTACTGGCAACATTAAAAAAAAAAACCTTTTTATATGTAAATGGAGCTTTATTTCATTCACTTATTTATATGTGGTGCTGAGAATTGAACCCAATGCCTCACACATGCTAGGCAAGCATTCTACCACTGAGCCACAACCCCAGCCCCTCACTGGTGACATTTTTAAGATCACTTCCTGTGACAAATTAAACACAACAAAAAACAGTGGGTTGAAGCACTGAGGAGGTTAATACAGCACTAATATATATTACTATTTAGAAAAAATTAGCTGTGAGAGAACAAAAATTTTATAAGAAAAATATATTTAATTAGATTTTTTTCAATCTGACCAAGGAAAGAACACTCATTTGTTCAATATTTTTAGATACTAATACCTTAAGTAAAATTCTTACAAATTTTTGATTACAGTGTTCGGATGAAAACTAGGTATTTAGATGTTTAACATTTTAAAAATATGTGGTAATGCCTTGTTTGGCATAATTGTTAACTAAATAAATTTCTATAAACTCATCCATAAGCCTCAAGTTCCATTAACTCAGGGTTTTATGTTTATTTCCAAATCATCAATGTCCAGCATAAATTTATGTCTCAGTATGTGTTTGTTGAAAGGATTCATCTTTACAGTAGCATTTGCTAGCTATTACATACTATAGTTTGTATATTAGTGGCCACATAAAAGCTCCTCTATTAATGCAGGAGGAGGAGGTTACATGATTAGCCTAATGGTCAATCCTAATTTGAAAGGACTAACTGGGTGTTAACTGTAGGCAGGTAGGGTGGGGCTGGAGGAGTTCTGCCACTGGGGAGGTGTCCTGAATGGGTTTATCTTCCTGCAACCCCTTTCTCTCATTCTTGGCTTCCCTGTCCCTATGAACTGAGTGGCACTTCCCTTCCATGCCCTAACATTCTGCTTCATTTTGGCCCCAGAGCAATGGAACCAGCTGAAATGGACTGAACCTCTGAAACCTTGAGCCAAAGTAAACCTTTTGTTTGCTAAGTGGTTCTTGCTCAGTATTTTGGACACAGTGATGAAAAACTGACTAACACAATATACGAATATAATTTCAAATGGTTTTGTTTCCCAAGTTGAAGGGACTTCTGCAAGAAAAATCTTATTTAATCAGAGTTTTCAGATGCCCAAACTACTCCAATAATTATATGAGTGATATCATCTAGACATTGCACTGTGAGGGATATATTTGCAGTAGCAATCTTGCCTCTTTATAGACTGGCTCAGAATTGACTACAAATTATCTCCAAATAAACTAGTCAACAACGTAGTTCTTGTAAATTAAATATGTAATGGGATCTCGAAATCAGGGATTTTAGAGCAAATTTAGCACATAAATATTTAGGAAAGGAGAAGGTGCAAAATGTAAATCAGCTGCTGCTCAATATAATTGGATTATATTTTTTAAAAATTCTTTTGATTTTTCTAAGTTCTCTGACTTTTCTCTATGAATAAGGAATATAGCTGGAGGAGAAAATGAAGCATTATTATTATTAAAAGAAGTGTTCTTTTTCTTCATAGAAAGCAAAAGGGCAGTATACCTTTCTAAAAGTAGATAGAGTCTTACTGTTATTTTAAGGGTTTTTTGTTTGTGTTTGATATTTATTGACCATGTTGTATGCAAAAATAACCAAAAATGGGAGCTGAACTCAGATCAGCAAGCTGTCTTTTTGAGCAGTGGTGGAATGGCACATTTTCAGGGGAGAAAATAGCTACTGGTTACAAGAAGGGGCTGTTTTTTTTTTAATATTTTTTTCTTTTTTTTTAGTTGTATGTGGTGCTGAGGATCAAACCTGTGCCTCACATGTGCTAGGCAAGCTCTCTACCTCTGAGCCACAACCCCAGCCCCAGGGGTCTGTTTTTATAGGTCTGAGTGAAAGTCAATCATAGCAGAATGTCTGGGGTAACTTAATCATTAGAGACTTGGGATGTGCTGCCTGGGCAGTCAGGAAGCTAGTAGTTTAGATTAAAAATCTAATTCAGGAAAACAGCTGTAAAACCTTAACTCCCTCCAGGACTCATTGTTACTGGGATAGGATGAAAGACTAGAGCCCAGAACCTAATGTTTACCTCCTTCCTCATTGTCACTTATTGCCACTGGGAAGAGATGAAAGTCCAGGGCCCAGGGTCTAATGTTTACCTTTTCTCTCCCAGAACCCATTGTGCTCCAGTTATATTCTATATCCTTCAATGGCTTTTGGATTTAATGTTGTAGGATTTATATTGGAGTGTGCATTGAATTTCTTGCTTTAAAATTTTTCAATTAGTAAAACAACAACCAACAAAAATGCAAAACTAGCTAGCATCTTCATATGTCAGGATAGATATTGATGGATCTTTATTTTATTCATTTATTTTTATGTGTTGCTAAGAATCGAACCCAGTGCCTCACACATGCTGGACAAGTGCTGCACCACTGAGCCACCATCCCAGCCCCCATGATAGATATTTTTTTAAAAAGTTAAGGAGTAGTGTGTGGTGGAACAGATGCTCAAATATACCCACTTTTGAAAAACAAAAAGAAAAAATGTTTTAATTTTAAGTCAATAAAGTGGAAAAAAATTAGTACTTAATGGCACAAACAAAAGAAGAAAGAAAACAGCTAATTGAGCCACACAGAGGCCAGTTTTCTCTATCTTGAGAACATTTGCTAAAACAGATGGACATGATGTTTCATGTCACCAGGATACAGGATGCAGTAGAGGAGACCGCTGTCCTCTCTATCCCTGCATACTATCAAAACACAAAAGATCTAAATCATCCTTGAAACAGGTAAATACAAATATCTACTACCCAAGTACTCCCAGAAAAAGGGGCTCTGTCTGTTTTCAAACTTGATGTTTGAATGGTGAAGTAGTAATGCTAAACTTACTCCTTCAATATCTACAGCTCAAATTATCAGACTGACTGGCTTAAAAACCTAAAGCTCAAAATTTATAATGAAATGGTCCTTGGGTGGAAGAGGCACTGGAACCCTTCCAAACATAGAAGCAAATGAAAATCTTCTGTGGAGAACCACATGCAGAGAGGTTATCAAAAAATTTCAATGGTAAATTTTGAGGGAAAATAAGCAGATTGCTAGAACTTACAAAGCATACACACAAAAGAATGCAGGCATTACCAACAAGCGTTTTTCATACCAAATTCGGATGCAGACAGTAAATACTGAGTGAACCAGAAATAAAATGCATGAATTAAATATATCTACCAAAGATTGAGGACATTTGAGAAGGATGAGACATAAAAATTGATCAAACGTATTTCTAAAAGCAAAAATATCTTACAAAACTAGAAATCAAAACTTCTGGTTCCATAGGAATAAGAGCAGATTATTCTTCATAGCTTTTCCCAGTTAAAAAAAAAATTAAAAATCAACACAAAAATTCAACTAAACAATGTGAGAACAATAAAAAGTAAGGCTCTGAAAGATGGAAAAAAGGCAGAAGGCTGACTAGGAACAAACATTTAAACCTACAATTAAAAAATCACTGGTTATAGAAAAAAAAAAAAACAGGAAAATCACAAACTGAATGAGGAAAGAAAGCCAGCAGATGTGAACACCAAAATGAATCAAATGAGTAGATATCATGGTAATAAAGGTTACTTCAAAAGCAATTATACTGCTTTCCAGAGTGTACCTTTTTCCCCAGGGTCTCACCAACATTTATTGTTACTTGTATTCCTGATAATTGCCATTCTGACTGGAGTGAGATGAAATAAGTGTAGATTTAATTTGCATTTCTCTAACTGGTAGAGATGTTGAATTTTTTTTCATGTATATGTTGACCAATCATATTTCTGCTCATTTCTTTAATCTGTTCATTTGTGGGGTTTTTTGTTGTTGTTGTTTGTTTGTTTGTTTGGTGTTAAGTTTTTTGAGTTCTTTATATATCCTAGAGATTAATGCTCTGGGGTGCAGTTGGCAGAAATTTTCTCGAATCTATAGGTGCACTTTTTATATTCTTGATTGTTTCCTTTGCGCTAAAGAAGGTTTTTAGTTTGATTTCATTCCATTTGTTGATTTTTAATTTTACTTCTTGCACTTTAGGAGTCTTATTAAGGAAGTTGGTTCATAAGCCAACATGATAAAGATTTGGGCCTACATTTTTTTTTTTTTAATTAGGCATAGGGTCTCTGGTCTAATGCCTAAGTCCTTAGTTCACTTTGAGTTGAGTTTTATGCAGGGTGAGAGATATGGAGATTCCTAAGAAAACTTGAAATGGAACCACAATTTGACCCATTTATCCCATTACTCAGTTTCTACCCAAAGGATTTAAAATCGGCATACTACAGAGACTTGGCCATCAATGGCCAAGTATAGCAGCTCAATTCATTAAGCTATGCAACCAACCTAGGTGCCCTTCAACATATGAATGGATAAAGAAAATGTGGTATATATACACAATGGAATATTACTCGGGCATAAAAAAGATTGACATTATGACCTTTTCCAGTAAATGGATGGAACTTTAGAATATTATTCTAAGTGAAATAAACCAATCCCCCCAAAAACCAAAGGCCATGTTTTCTCTTATATGCAGATGCTAACTCACAATGGGGGAAGGGGCATTTGGGAACAATACAAGTTCTTTGCATTAGACAAAGGGGAATTAAGGAAAGGGAGAGGGAATGGGAATAGGAAAGATAGGCTAGTAAGGTTTGATTCATTCTTTTATGTGCTTATATGACCAATATAATTTTACAACATATACAACCAGAAGAATGAGAAGTTATACACCATATACTTATAATACATCAAAATACATTCTACTGTCATGTATAACTAATAAGAACAAACAAAATATGAAAATGAAGCAATTATAAAATCTTTTTAAACAAAAGAAAAATGTATAGAATGTAATCAACCAAAATAACATGTTAAAAAAAGAAATCTGTTTGAAAATATATGTGATAAAATATTTCAAAAAATTAATACTCATTAAAAACTCTCCACAAACTAGAAAATAGGGTATCTTCTTTAATTTGATAAAGAACATTAAAAAAATGTACAGCTAACAAAACCAAATGGTGAAAGACTAGATAGATGTTTAGGATTAAGCAAAGATTTTGTTTTAAATATAATACCAGAACTTCTAGCCACTCTGATAAGGCAATACAAAGAAATAGAGGCAAATTAAAAAGGGAGAGAAAACTATCCCTGTATACCCAAACCAATTATTGTCTACATAGAAAATGGCAAAATATCTAAAATGATAAACAAAGGAACAGTCACTGAGAACAATTAGTAAGTTTTGAAGGATTGCAGGATAAGAGATAGTTCACACAAATGCAATTTATCTTGTGTTTTTAACAATGAACATATGAAAACTGAAATTAAAAACACTATTATTTATAATTGCTCTAAATTAAATACTCAGGAATAAAAAACAGTTAATTAGTGTTCCACTTTGAGTTTTCTTTCCAAATTTTATTCTTTGTCATTGGTTATGAACAGACCTCCACTCACCACTACTGTCATACTCCCATATCACTTGGGAAAGAAACTTTTGTCCCAGTCTCTGCCATTTCTTTTGAAGACCTGGATTGGTACCAATGAATGGAGTGGTACTGTTAGAGGACAATTTCAATTCATTTATTGTTTGTTCCTTTTTGAAAAGCCTGATTAAATTATTAGTGACAGTTTGCAACATAATTAATCAGAACATGTTGGAATATCAAGGTGCTGAGCATAAGTAAAGCTGTTTTTTGCTGCTAGCAAAGAAATTTTTTAAAAAATGTAAATTTAAATAATATAATTCTTTAATATATCCCCATAGTGTTAGAATAAACTTCAATATTCTTAGCTTGATTGCTCAAATTATCTATTGCTTAGTTTTTGTGCCCCAGGCCTCCCAAAACATATCACTTTGGCTGCAATTTACTTAACCACTCCACTAAATATGCATATTTAGGGCTAGATAATACTTTGTTGTAAGTTCCATTTAGAAAATTGTTTAGAAGCATCCCCAGGTCTGTATTCTGGCCATGACAATCACAAACATCTGCAGACCTTCTCTATCCCCTGGGGAGTAAAATAACCCTTTGTGGAGAACCATGATATTACACAAATAACTTAAATTTCCTACAAAGCCAGCTGTTTTCTAATTCTGCTCTCAGTTTGAAATAGACATCATCTTTTTTTTTCCTTTTAAACTAATCCGTTTTATTTTTAGAATAGTAAAATTTACAGAGAGATTGAGCAACTGATAAAAGGTATCCACATAACCCTTGCTCTACCATTTTGCTTCACACATCTTGAATTAATCTCCTATATTTCTTACAATTAATGAACTAATATTGGTTGGTACAGTTATTATTAAAGTCCACAATTTATATTAAGTTTCACTGTCTGTGTTGTATAGTTCAATGAAATTTGATAAATACATAATTTCATGTTTCTACCATTACCGTATCTTGCAGAATAGTTTTGATACCCTCATAATTTTACCTGTTGATCACTGTCTCCCTCCAGAATGCTTGGAAACCAGGTACATTGGTACATTTTTACCATCTCTCTATAATTTTGCCTTTTGAGAATATCATTTAGCATTGCAGGCTTTTCAGAGTTTTTTATTTTTTAACTTGGGAAAGTGCATTTCAAGTTTATCCATGTGTTTTCTTAACTTGATAGCTTGTTTTCTTTTATCATCAAATAACATTCCATTTTGGAGATGTGCAATAGTTTTCTTACTTATTCATCCATTGAAGGACATCTTCAGGTTTGGGAAATTGGTAGAAATCTGCCATAACATTCATGTGCAGATTTTTGTGTGGATCTAAGTCTTTTTTTTTTTTTTCACTCAGTTGATTATACACTTAGGAATGTGATTGCTGGATCATGTAAAACTATTTGTCAAACTGTCTTCCAAAGTTATGTTTTATATTTCATATTCTCCTCAACAAGGAGTGAAAATTACCGGTGTTCCACATCCTGCCAGCATTTAGTATTAGAGGGTTTCTGGATTATAACCATTTGAATAAATGTATAAGGGCATCTTATTATTATAAAAATTTATAATTACATAATGATGTATGATGTTGTAGATTTTCATGTGTTATCTGTATACCTTCTTTTTGCCCTATGTATACCTTTTTTTGTGTGGTGTCTATTCAGGTAATTTGCTTAATTTTAAATTGTGGGTTTTTTTTCTTATTTAATTTTAAGTATCTTCTATTTTAAGTACAAGTGCTTTATTAAATATGTGTTTTACAAATATTTTCACCAAGGCTATGGCATATCTTTCCACCCTCTTAACATTTTTCAAAGAGGAGTTTTAAGTCCAGCATTTTCCCCTTAATGGATTGTGCTTTCAGCAGTATATCTAAAATCTCATTGCCAAACACAATTTGACCTAGAATTTTCTCCTGTTTTTTTTTTTTTTTTCTCCCTGTGTCAGTGTTGGGTTTTACATTTCTGTCCAATGTGTTTTGAATGAATTTATGGGAAGGGTTTAATATCTGTCTAGATTTCTGAATGTATATGTATTTTCCCATGGATCTCCAATTGCTACAAAACCTCCTTTTCTCAATTAAGTTGCCTTTACTTCATCAAACATTAAACATCAAATCAGTTGACTATATTTCTGTGAGTGCCTTTTGGGCTCTCTGTTCTGTTTCTTTTTCTTTTTTTTTTTTTAAAGAGAGAGTGAGAGAGGAGAGAGAGAATTTTTAATATTTATTTTTTAGTTCTCAGCGGACACAACATCTTTGTTGGTATGTGGTGCTGGGGATTGAACCCAGGCCGCATGCATGCCAGGCGAGCGCACTACCGCTTGAGCCACATCCCCAGCCCTCTCTGTTCTGTTTCATCAAATGGGTTGGCTATTCTTTGCCACTATAATGCTGTCTTGATTACTGTCACTGGATAATATGTCTTGAAATCAAGTGATGTCAGTCCCCCAACTTTATTGTTAGTATTAATAGCTATTCTGAGTCTTTTACCTGTCCATGGAAACTTAAAAATTATTTTGTCAATATTCACAAAATAAATTGCTGGAATTTTGTTAGGGCTTGCATTAACTCTATAGATTAAATTGGAAAAAACTGAACTAACAAAAAAGAGCAAGTATTCCCATCCTTGAATATGGAATATCTGTCATTTATTTAAATCTTAGATTTTTTTTGTTGTTTTATAGATTTCATCATATCATCCTGAACATATTAGATGTTTTTACCTAAGAATTTTACTTACTATTTTGGAGTATTGTGGCATTGTGCTGTGAAATGTGAATTCCAATTTTTTCACTGCTAGTACATAGTAAGGCAAATTTTTGATTCATGTTTTCTTGTATTCTATAACCTTGCTGCATTTGCTCATTAGTTCCAGAAGAATTTTTATATTTGTGGAAGTCCCAAGAATTGACAAATAATAATAACCATAATAATAAAAATCATCATCATCATCATCATCATCATCATCATTCGATCTACATAGTTTTATTGTTTTGTTCTCAATATGTATATTTCCTTTTCACATTGCATTAACTAGGAATCCCAGTACAATATTAAGTAGGAACACTGAGAGGAGACATGCCCATGTTGTTTTTTTCAATCTTAGAAGAAAACATCTATGTTCTCAATGAGTGTGATGTTAGCAGTAGAGTTTTTGCAAGTGTCCTTTATCAAGTTGAAGGAATTCTCTATTCCTAGTTGATAAGATATTTTTTTTCTTATCACAAATGGGTGTTGATTTTGACAACTCTTTCTTTCTCAACTGCTAAGATCATGATTTTTCTTGTTTAGCCTGTTATGACTATATTATATAATAATATATAACATTTATTATATTGATTTTTAGATGGTAAACTAGGTATGCATTTTCTGGAATAAATTCCTCTAGTGATTTATAATTTTTTATATATTGTTTTATTCAATTGGTTAACATTTATTTGAGGATTTTTACATCTATCTTCATGAAAGATAGTCTGTAGCTTTCCTTTCTTTAACTCTAATGGTCTGATTTTGATAATAGCATAATGCTGGCCTTACAGAATATATTGGGCAGTTCTTTGCTGATTTTTTCTTTTTTTACAGTTGATTATAGTGAATTGGTATCAATTCTTTTTTAAATGTTTGTTGGAATTCCCAAGTAAAACTGGGCATGACATTTCTGTTTTGATTGTTAATCATTGATTTAATTTCTTTAATAAATACATCCTATTTGGATTATTACTTTCTGCTTTGTGAATTTTAGTAGATTGTGTTTTTCAAGAGATTGGTACATGGTATCTAACTTATCCAATTTGTAGGCATTGACTGGTAATACTATTTATTCCTTAATTATCTTTTTATTCTAAAATAGGATCAGTGGCAATGAACTCTATTTCACTATCAATACTTGTTTTTACTTGAAGAGCCTGGTTAGAATTTTTGTTTGTTTGTTTTCTTTTTTTGGTACCAGGGATTGAACTTGGGGGGCACTCAACCACTGAGACAAATCCTCAGCCCATTCTGTGTTTGATTTAGAAACTGGGTTTCATGAGTTGCTTAGTAGTGCATCACTTTGCTGAGGCTGGCTTTGAACTTTTGATCCTCCTGCCTCAACCTCTAAAGCTTCTGGGATTACTGGCATGTACCACCATGGCCGGCTGACTGTAATTTTATCAATCCTATAAAGAATTGGGCTTTTGCTTTCATGGATTTTCCTCTATTGATTTTGTTTTCAATTTTATTTCTTCTCCAATTTTAATACTTTTCTTGTTGTTTTAGATTATATCATTGTACTTTCTCTGGTTACCTAAGGGAGAAGTTGAGATCCTTGGTCTTAGAACTTTCCTCTTTTTATAAATATGAATTCAATACCATAAACATCCCCTTTTAGCACTGCTTTTTTAATCTCACAATTTTTTATATAAATCGTATCTTTTTATTTAATCCAAAATCTTTTAAAATTTCTCTTGAGATTTATTATTTAGAAGTGTGTCATCTCCAATATTTTGTGGTTTTCCAGCTCTATTTCTGTTATTGAGTTCTAATTAAATTCCATTGTATTTGAGAACATAGCTTCCATGATTTCTATTCTTTTAAACTTGTTTTATGGACTATAATATAGTTTATCTTGATGTGTATCCCAAGTGACCTTGAGAAGCATATGTACTTGCTGCTGCTGGATAGAGTCTTATACAAATATCAATTAGATTTAGTTGATTGATGGTGATACATGGTTCAACCATGTGCTTACTGATTTTCTGGCTGGTGGATCAGTCAATATCTATTAGAAGGTTTTAAAGTCTTTACTATACTATGGTTGTCTATTTCTTCTTGTACTTTTATCAGTTTTGTCTCATGAACTTTATTCCCTTTGCAGGAACATATGCATAAATGATTGCTATGTCTTCTTGAGTCATTGTCCCTTTATCATTTATGAATTTCTTTGAAGTCAACTTTGTGTGAAAGTAATAGTCAATTTAGTTTCATTCTGATTAGTAACAGTATGAAACAATTTTACCTTTTGCTTTACATTAATGTATCTAAGTTTTTATACCTAAAGGTCTTATTGAAAACACACAGTGAGTCTTTACTATTTACCTATTTTATGTACCTTCGTAGTCTATCTTTAATTATGTGTATTTAGATTACTCATATTGAAAATTGTTACTGATATAATGAGATTGTTATCTATGATGTTTGAAATTGTCTTTTAATCATTGCATTTATTTTTTTTACCTTTCCTTTTTCTACTATCTTCTCTGTCTTTATTTGAGCATTTCACCTAATTCTAAGTTTTCCTTATCTTAGAATATCAAATCTTCTTTTAAAATTTTTTAGTGGGTGCCCTAGATCTTGCAATAAGTCTGAGTCCATGTTCAATTATACTATGACTGTTTCACAGGCAGTGTAAGTGCCTTTATAAATGAGTAATTCTACTTTTTTCTCTCCCATCCCATATAACACCACTATCATTCATTTCATGCATCCATAAGCTGCAGTCATGCCACACCTTATATTTTGTTGCAATTTTATTACTAATATTAGATCGTTATCTTTCAAATAAATAACAATTTTTTTCTTTTACCTTCATTTACCTCTTCTCTGTTGTCCTTCTATTCTTTGATAAATCCAAGTTCCTGAAGATAAAGTTTTGAAAAAAAAAATCTGAAGAATTTATTTAACATATCTTGCAAGGCAGAACTGCAGGTGACAAATCATCTTTTAATTTTCTTTTTATGAAAAGGTTTTTATTACTTTTGAAAGATTATTTCATTGAATATGAAACCTAGATTAGTGGACGTTTTTCTTTCAACATTATAAATATTATACTCTATTTTTTTCTGTTTTTTTCCATAGGCTGGGCATTTCTCTCTTCTGGCTCCTATCAAAATTTCCTCATTGGCTTTGCTATTCTGCAGTTTAAATATGATAGGCCTGGTTATAATATTTGTTAATTTTGTTTGGCTTTTGTTTATTTGTTTTATCTGGCTTATTATTCTCTAAGCTTCCTGGATCTGTGGTGAATATCTGTTATTAATTTTGAAAAATTCTTAGCTGTTACAATATCAACTATTTCTCTCTTCTACTTCCCTCTCTTCCTTCTCTCCCTTCTTTTTCTCTTCTTTCCTTCCCTTAATATATTCTTCATCAAATTATATTTGTTACACCATTTGTAATTATCCTCTAATGCTCATGTGTTCTATATTTTTATTTTTTGCATTTTATTTAAAGTAAGTACTCTTGCCATATCATCAAGCCCACTGATTTTCTTCTTGTCTCCATGCAGTCTACAGGTCAGACCTTCTTAAACTTTCTTAATTTATATTTTAGTATTAGGATTTTTTGTGTTTTTTTTCTAGTATTCTCTTTTAATTCCTTCTTAGAGTCTTCATATCTCAGTTCACATTACTCATCTGTTCTTGAATGCTCTCTATCTTTTCCATTAGCAATATTAATTATTTTAGTATTTCCTATTTAATTGTTTTTTGTTGTTTTCTGTTTTTTTTTTGTGTGTGTGTGTGTGTAAAAACAAACAAATTGAATTGTATTTGGTAATGAAACTGAGCTTTCATTTCAGGCTTTAATGTGATCATTCATGTTAATATGGCTAGGAGCTCAGCTATGGCTAATGTTTACCATATTGTAGCTGCCAGAGGGAGGATTAAATTTCCTCTAGCTGCTTCCCTGTTATTTTTGGCTTTCTCAAAAATATCTTTCATAATTAGAGTCAGCCTGTTGCCCTCTCTTAGGCTTGTTTTTTATTGATAAGTAAAATGGAGAGTGCCCAAGAGGTTTTCCTATATTCTCCACTGTACACAACTGAACATCCCTGGGTTACCCCCTCTCAGTTTAAAGGTAGGGGTCCTTGGAACAGCTGAGGGAAGGATTACAGTTTCTTTCAAATCTATATCTATCTGTCTATCCACAGCCATCCCTGTCCTTCGATGTCAGTCCTCTTCCTCAGTGGGGTAGCAGTGACTCTGAATTGTCAGTAGAAGCTTAATGGAGGTTCTGTCTAACCTGGGAGTGTAAGAGAAATCACTGGGGACAGAGTAACACAGCCTGAGATTGTAAAGGTATATCATAAGGCAGTGACTGCTAATTTCATCCATGACCAAGGCCCTCCAGGTGCTGTGGATTGTGTTTCAGGTGTGTGAATTGAGAACAGTAGCTCTCCTTACTGCTTAGTGCTCCTTTCTGAGTCTTTACTTTGCTGCTGAGTCTCAATGATATGTTGACCTAGTTACCTCTTTTGTAACTCCAGTTATGAAAGTGGTAGGTGTTAGGGAAGGTAATTTTCTATAATCTTATGATTACATCTCAGTGATTTTAGTGGATCTGTGTCCCTTGGCAGTGTGATCTTCATTGCATTTATTATCCTTTATTTTTTTGTCTCATTATGTCAAACAAGAGCAGTAGATGAGACTGGAGTTCTCTGGTTGGCATTTCCCTTGAAAGCAAGCTTTTGTTATAGAGAACATAGAGCATATTTTGAAATGGTCACTTTTGTTTGACGTATTTCAAAACAATTTCCCCTTTTCCCCAAATCATGAAGGAAGGAATTTTCCTCCCTTCACTGTGAGAAACTCGTGTGATCACATTTCAGTGTTACCACCACTTCCGACTTCCACTGGTTTTTGCAGGGTACCCTGATCTCAGCTGGGACTCTCTGAATTTGCTTGTCTCTTTAGTTTGGGGGATGGTACTTTGCCTGTCATTTTCAATTCTCTGATTGGTCTAAGAAAAATCATTGATTTTCAGTTTCATTAGTTTTGACTCATTGTAAAGATGGGATGATACATTCCAAGCTCTTTGTGTGTTTGAGACCTTACCATTTTTTTTCATGGAGTAAGTCATCCTTGAAAGTTCTTCTCCAATGTCAACTATCCCAGGAAGAATGTTTCTACTTTTATTTATTTTGGTTTACCTTCTTTTTTTCCTAACACTCTTATTATTGTAACCACTCTCTTCCTCTGTAATCTTAGAATGGTTTGTCATATTCTATGTAGCTTTAGGTTCTTGATATTTGTATTTATATTTGCTGTGTCTAGCATCATGTGCAGTACATAGGACACAATTTTCTAGGGCAAGGATAATAAATGTTTTGATGGGAATGACAGGAACTTTAAGAGGGATTTTCTAAGAAATGTAAAAAAAACCAATAATTATAAAAAGTTAAAGTTAAGTATATAGGTGCTATGCAAGTTGACAGGATGGGCAAACCATATGTTTTCAAGAGACAAAAACATCCTGAGTGTGAAACAAAGACTTTCTGTGTGCCAGGCAAACCAAGGAAGGGTCACAGGGGCATCTGTCTTGAAAGACCTAGAAGACATCTGAAGTATGGTTGTGACAGAGCGTGAAGACACAGTAGCATGATGTGACATACGGTCCACGGTGCTAGAACAACTTGTAAAAGGCTTGTGAGGCTGAGCTGAAAGCTGGCCAGAATCGTATTTCTTGTTGAAGTAGCCAGAAAGATCATCTGCTGTGAGAGGAAGGTTGAATTAAGTGAGATTCTTGAAAAGAACCACAAAGTCTGGAGGAAATGAGAAAGAAAATTACCTTCAACAAGTTAAATAAGGGGTAGTGATTTAAAACAATGAGGAACAACTTGAATGAAACATAGGTCAGGTTTTTTGTTTAATAAAATATGACAGATAGTCTGTTGGTAGATCAGAGGTGGATATGCAAGGAGACTAAGCATACTGCAAGAGAGATAGAGGCTGGAACCACCATGATATCATGAAAATGACATAGGTAATAAAACAGACACCTTGACAAACTTCCTTTACAGTATGTAGCCTTGTTATTGGCATCTACTTAGTACTGCCTGGGTGCAGCTGAGGAAAGAAACAATGATGAATGTTATGGTTGAATCGACATAACACTGAAAACTTTTCATTTTAGCTCCATTAGAACAGTTCTGGATTTTCATGTAAACCATTCAACAGCCTCGTGCCAATCCTACTGGTGTTTGTCTCTTTTTCTTCTAATATAGTCTCTCTACTGTGACTAGATAAATCACCCTAACCACTCCCCCAATAAACTCATTTTTCTGAGGCAAAGTCTCCATGTTTAACTGTGGTTTTATCTAGTTGCTAATTTCTTATTACAAGTTAAACTGATTCTGGCAGTTGGCACACAATTATACCATTTAACCCATATGAAATAGTTGATGGACTAAAATAAATCACCATGCTTCTGAACTTAGAAATACTAGGAAATGGTCCTATTTGGAGATCTAGATAGAAACATCTGAGGGTGTTTCCACTTTGAATCAGTCCATTCCAATAACTTAACATTGTTGGAGAAACTCAAATTGCTAGAGACAGAATCTGTCTTCTTAGATGGGGCCCCTTGGCTTTGGGAGCATGGATGCCTTGATTTACATTCCAATGAAATTTTATGAAAACAACCAGTTTGTTATCAGGAAGGGGAATCGGACTATAAATAGATGGAAACAGAAGTTAAAACAAGTACAAAACCATCAGAAGAGATGTGTTTTGAACATACTACAAACATATTAGCTGTTCATCAACCTCCTTTTTTTCCTGGCATTGTATACTGTTTTAGTGACATAATATTTCAACATGTTATTATGTAAACAAAATCACAAAATGCATATTAGAAAATGATTTTTTAAAGTAGTTGCCCAGGATTATTTTTATATTTCCAGTCTTTTATCTAGGTTGAATGAAACACAAAGTTGCAGCAGTTTGGCAGCCCTGGGTCATGGCACCTAGATGCTGGCCCTGTAGCATAAGGCACTCATAAGAACACCAGGTGAATAAATATAACTTTATCAGATGATATAGACTTGGAAAAAAACAGTCTGTTTTTTGAAGAGCAAGAAAGGGGATAGATTCACCAACTGTTCCTGAATTGTCAGTTTAATTTAGACTTGGATAATTAATAGATCATTTGAACTTCAGTGACAACTTGACAGATATTGTGTGAAGTGTTGGCACTATAGTGGCGAAGAAAATCCCCTTCAAATCCTGTACCTTATAGATTTTAACAGATAGTGAGATTGACAAATGTTCTTCCAAAATAATATACTGTATAATTAATTATTATCTCCACAAAAGAAGAATGAGAAAATATAAGTACTTGTACTATAACATCAGAAATTAAAATTTATAGTGCTTGGGATCAACTATTGAAAATGTTTTCAGCATTTGGACAGATCCCAACAAAAACACACTTATTAATAATGTGATAATTTAGGTGACATTTCTTATTCCATACCCTTTTTAAAGAACTAAAGATAGTAAATAAGATAGGGCCCTTCTACTAGTGACTTTATAATGTATGTGGAGCCAGTTACAGAAAAACTGACGAGAAATGTTTGACCACATGTGTACATTATAAAGCCCATACAGTTATTAAGTTAGTGAATGGCTCTATACATTTATTTTATACTTTGGCATGAAGTACATCTGACACAAACTTTAAGTTGCAGTAAACAAACACATGCTTAAAATACATAATAAAAAAGGTAAGGGAAGCTTGAATTTGGAGTGTAATGACATTAAATTGTCATTAAATTTTATGTTTCTGACATACATAAAATTGCATCTATTTGATTATATTAAATGGTGAGGTAGCATTCATCAAAAACCTACCTTCAGGTGATTCAAATCTGATACAAATTATTTCAAGAGTTAGTTATATCCTATACTGATTAATTATAGATTAATCAGCTACATTTTGAACACTTAAGTGATATTTTATCTGTTAGAACTATAGAGTCAAAACAGAAGACCTGTTGAAAATATCACCTCTGGAGTCAGATCATGCCTTCCCTACATGTTGTAAGTCCTTGAATAAATTAAATTCTGGTGCCTCTGTTATTGCACCTGAAAATTGGAAGTAAAAACGGTATCTATCTCATAAGATAGTTGTAATAAATGAAGTAACATTTGTTTATTATAGATCTCTTTGAAACTAGCATAAAAGTATTCTTTCTAAAAGTAAATATGTTTTGGTGGACAAAAAAAAACAAAAAAATGAACATAAGGAAATATGTTCTAGTCTTTTTAAAAAGTATTTTGGAAGAAATCTTTTCAATAAAGCATTATGACATCACAGCTTCCCATGATTATCACAATGGATAACAATTTTCCCCCCACAGTTTTGACGTCAATTCCTATTGATATAAAAGTGCTTACGTACAATGTTTTGCAAGACTTTTTAACCTCAAAAGCCATTTTTTAGATAAATCACCCAGGGAAAATATGATCTTTCAATTCAGGTCATGAAAACTGAGAAAAGAAGTGACTGATTTAAAAAAAATACACATATTTACTCATTGTTTTAATTATGCAATTCTTATTTTGCAAGATGATATGTAATAAAGATCATTGGAGGATTTAATTTTTTGTACAAGTCAAGAAAACTTACTTTTAAGTATTGGGCTATATCTATTCATAATTATATTTAAAACCTCAAGTGAAAAATATATTTATTTCCATCTCTACAAAATAATTCCTTTTCAGAATCCTCCAAGAAGATCTATGAAGCTGAGTCCCAGTAATATAATGTATATATGATATTGGGTGTTGATAAGGATAAAGAGGTTATAAATAGCATTGCATAAAACAACCCCTCTTTCAGTTTTTCTTTTTGCTAAGTTTTTTGAGAATCTGACATTTTAAAATATGGTTACAATATGCAGGAAGAAATTATTCACTGTGGGATGAAATGAATTGGCTTTAACAGCCAGAGCTATTTGGGCTGTGTGGGTCACATACATGATTAAGCTTTTGCTCCTTCAACTCTTCAAACTCGAGGCAGAGAAATTGTACAAAAGAAAGCTATCATAAAGAACATTAGAGTTCAATTTTTAAGGTGTTTAATTGAGGTTTAGAATGAGCTTTTCTATTTTGCAAACATTTTTTATTCTAATATCCGTATTTATCTTCAGATAGTAGACTGAGAAGGTTATGCATCCTCAGATTCTCAAACTACCTTCAAGAACAAAAACTACACAGATGGCTGATTTTATAACAGTAAAGATAATGATAATGAATTTTGTCATTATTTTTTACTATCATATTACATCTATCTTTTCAACAAAGTTTTCTGTAAAATTACCCCCAAATCAATCTATACATATCTCCATTTTCAATGCATATTGTATGTGGCTATCATTACTGTTGCAAATTTTTGGACTTTCCCTTTCAGGTCACCCACCCTTCTGAAAGTTATAGAAATCTGTTTCAGTTTAATAAAATTGCAATAAAAAGCTATTCAAGTCCAAACCTTAAAAGAAAATTCTGCATTTTTTCTTAAAGTATTTTTCTTTCACTGTAAACACTATATATAATATTTAATCATTAATTAAAATAGCTTAAAGCTAAAGTATCTATTTGCTTGAAATATATACATGGTGTTTTATAAATTTACATATTGAATGGAGGTTACCTGTTCTCTTTAAAAAATGGTATTTAAAATGATTGGTTTGATTCTACTTATCAGTGCAATTGAAACTATTTTGAGTGCCTTCCTTTTATGTGGCTTTGTGCAAAATGTATATGATTTGGCCTCAAGAACAAGTAGAATACAAATAAATGATGTCCAGAGTGTTAAGGAGACTGATCGGATGTCCTTCAAGGTTAGAGTGAGCACAGAAATAATTATAATCTACATATCTAGATTCCTAAAAAAGAATCAGAAAAAAAGCACTACAAAATATGTATGCCTTATCTTTTTGTAAACCGTTGGTCTAAATAATAAAGTGAGGTCATGCACTATAAAATATGGGCATTTTCAGTAACTCTGTGTGGGTGACCATTGCTAAATCAATTATACTGTATTCTACATCCATCTTTGAGACAGCCAAATAGATGGCTGGGCTGTATTACAGCCTGCTAATTTCCAACCTAAAACTTCAACTGCAAAACTACAACTCTATCGTAGGTTTCCTATTTTGTCCTCTAAATTGTCTTCTGCATTTTTCGTGGTTCCTTTATTATGTGTGTAGCTTAGGACTTCTTATATTGTCAGAGCCTAAGAAAGTTTGACTAAACAGCCTCTTCACTAATTTGTGTTATTTATCACTGCTTAGTTGGGCTGCTTTAAAACACCAGTTAGGTAACAGAAAGATTTCTTTGATTTTTAAATATTGCTTCCTCCTACCTCAGCAAGATGTTCGCTGCCCCTAAGTCAATCTTTTAGATTCAGCTATCTCCATTCAGTTACAAATTTGGTTACAAATAAACAAATGAAAAATAATTTAAATTATGTAATTAAGCACTAACCTTAGAAATTATGGTTCCGAGAAAGAATTGAGAGTAGTCATGAAAATGGCTATTCTAGGTGTGCTTATGAGTGTGTTTATTTGCACACACATTCACAACCCTACTAGGTGCTGAGCTGTGGGCTTCTAGAACCTGCACTGTATTCTTCCTGGATTTTCACAACCACTCTACAGTATAGTGACTATCATTATCCTCATTTTATAGGTAAGAAAACTGAGGTGTGGAGAAGATAATTGTCCCAAGGTCTTCAGCTAGTTATTGACCTAGCTAGGAGTTGAAGTGTATCTGTTATGTGCCAAAGCCTGGGTTCAGCAGACTGGTAAGATGGCCTCTCCAGCAAAAAGCCACAGTGATATACTTTGTTAGTTTCCTCTTCTATAAGAGATGAAAATTGAATTAGGTAAAGTCTAAGGGCCTATCCAAATCCAATATATTATGATGATTATTCTTTTTTAAAGGAGTGAAATAAAACCATGCCTTTTCTGGGTCTCCCCTAGCCTTGTAACCTACATTCAGTGATTCATAGATTTGAAACCAGTGGAAAAGTCCCTATGTGACAGTTTGTTCATTTATTCAATTTAGGAAGTAGTTCTTTTTTTTTTTAATCATATAAATGAAAGTTATTAAGGATTTAAATCATGTTATCATAAATCTGAATGATTTGACTTTTCTGAAACATAAACATTCTTAATTTTAATTAACAATTTTTATTTATGAGACCATATGTCCTTTAAAAGCAGATGTTATGACTAATTGAACTGTTTCTTCATACTTTTGAGAGAAATAGATGGTCAATGTTTGTTGAATAAAATTAATATGACAAGGCGATTCTTCTCCTTTTTAATTCTTTTTAGTTATACATGACAGTAGAATTCATTTTGAAATAATTATAAAAGCATGGGATGTATATTGTTCTAATTCAGTCCCTACTACCTCCCCTTTCCCTCCTCACTTCCCTCTACTGATCTTTTTATCATTTACTTATTGTTGCTGTTTAAAATTAATTTCTTGTGGATATATGCAATTGTCAAGGTGATTCTTAAGCATTTGTTTACATAACGGGCTGATTAAAAATAAATTTCTATCTTCTGGAATTTTAAATCAAAAATGTATCTACTGAAAGTAACATATTTCATTATATAAGCTATTTCTCATCATTTGTTTAAAGAATCACAATATTGAGAGTGATAAAAGGTCTATAAAAGTCTCTAACATTTTTTGGAACTCTTACACAAGTATGCAACAACCTATTTCTTTATGCTTCTAAACTAGTCTCCACAAGACTAGATCCAGATTGGCAAGTCAAAGAAGGGGGACAAGGGAGAGCTGTAAATTTCTTAAGGATTAAGTAGGTCCTTGATGTAACTGGTTTGCAAAATGATCAGGATAGAGATTATAGGGAATTTTATTGATTGCATTTGGAGAGTGGAAACCCACTCTGGAGCAGTTTTGAGAGTAGGCATTTATCATGCAATTTTGTGTAGTTTGTGAGGGATGGACCTGAAAGGATGCTTAAAGACGGTGGTAAGTGTGCCACTTTCCTACAGTGCCACAGTTACTTAACAGCTGAATTAAGACAGGAAGACAGCAAACACCTTTTTTTCCCAGCTCACTTATCTTCCCAATGCCCCATACCCATAGATTATCTCCTTATTCACTAATATATTTTTTTTAAAAAAAACTAATGTGCACCTAGTATTCTAAGCACTTTGGTAGATACTAGAGATAAATGAGTGAACTATACAAACATGGCTTTTGTAGACATTGCAAACTTTTGGCTTTTTCTCTAGTAAAGGAGTAGCATTAAATGATTTAGTTTGGGAAAACATTTGTCGATGATGAAAGAGATTTAGATAAAAATTAAGATTATTTCTTTTTTTTAAAGTTTTTTTTTATTGATTGTTCAAAACATTACAGAGCTCATGATATATCATCTTTCATACATTTGACTCAATTGGGTTTTGAACTCCCTTTTTTACCCCAAATACAGATTGCAGAATCACATCTGTTACATACTCACATTTTTACATAATGGCATATTAGTGACTGTTGTATTCTGCTACCTTTCCTATCCCCTACTATCCCCCCTCCCCTCCCCTCCTCTCCCATCTTCCTTCTCTAACTCCTCTGCTGTTGTTCAATTCTCTCCCTTTTCCCCCTCCCCCTTGCCCCTCATAACCTCTTATAATTTTGTGTATCATTGAAGGTCTCCTACCATTTCCATATGCTTTCCCTTCTCTCTCCCTTTCTCTCCCCCCATTCGTCTTTGTTTACTGTTAGTCTTTTTCCTCATGCTCTTCCTTCCTGTTCTGTTCTTAGTGGCTCTCTTTATATCAAAGAAGACATTTGGCATTTGTTTTTTAGGGCTTGGCTAGCTTCACTTAGCATAATCTGCTCTGATGCCATCCATTTCCCTGCAAATTCTATGATTTTGTCATTTCTTAGTGCTGCATAATACTCCATTGTGGATAGATGCCACATTTTTTCTTTACTTAAAGTGTTGCTTTTTTAAATTAATGAGTATTTATAGAGCAAGTTCATTTTTTCTATACTTTTTTTAAAAAAATGATCAATTATATAAATATCCCAGTAGAATTTTCTTTAAATGAAGTTTTGGGGGTAGAGAAGCATCTTAAACAAATGGACAAGGAATCAAAAGAAGCAATTTGTAAATTCTCCCCCAAAATAGAAATCCTGAATTATAACAGTCAAGAATTAAGGATCGGTCCTCAAATGAAGATCATTTTCTTCATTACCAAATCTTGTAATTTTGTCAATAAGACTGTTTTTCTTTTCTTTAATTCTCAGTAATGCTATGAGCATTTTTTTTAACAAATCAATTTAATTAGTGTTAGGTAGATTTGTTTAAAAAAAGTACCAATAATCTCAATATCTTGTGCTTATTTCTTCTCTACCCAGACTGAATGCTTAGCTTTCTTCCTCTTTTACAATAAAAATATCTAATACATTCTGTCTCTTAAGAATGTTCAAGTGTTTTTTCCCAAATATGTTGAATTTCAAAATAGGGATAAAGGTAAAGACAAAAAACTAAAATGGTAAAGTATGAAAAAAAAAACCTGCTAAACTATGAAATTTGTGATCCTGATACTGTTCCTTTCTGAGAAAGGAGTTTGAGGGCCAGAATAAGCTTACAGTCATATCACTTGCCCTTGGCTTTATGTACCATAATGTATTTCTAGATGGTAGAAACTACTTTCTTACAATGCAGTGGATTCAAGTACAAAAATAAGATGTTACTTTTCAGATTTTTAATATTAATTGTGCTTTATATAATAATCATTTAATAGACAAAGCATAAATAGGCAAAAATATGTGGCATGTTTTATTAGAATTTTGACATTTAAAAAATTCTGGTTACTTTTTGCACTTAGGATATTATATGATTTTTAAAACAAAATGTTAAACTATGGCATCTTCTGTCATTATAGTTGTTTTGGCAAATTTATTTATTGGATGATTGAAAGATGCTTTGTTCATTGATTGGTCTTTGTAGTTTTCTTATATAAACAAATCAGGAGATGTATTAATCTTTTGGGGTTCTTTTTCTTCCATTTGGTTTCTTGTTATATTCCCAGGGATTTCTTCTTTCTGTAGTCTCCGCTGTCTGAATTAACCCTGATTATAGGAACCCTCATGACAGGGAAAATACATGGCAAACATGAAAGTACTCAAAGCAAGGCAGAAATAATTGAAGGTGTACATAAGGAATAAAATCAAAAGGAATTAAGATTATTTTTAGCTCAGACAACTGAAGGATGAAAGTAGATTAGAAATATTAAGTGGTACTTAGTAAGGGTTTTTCATGATGAACCAATCTACAGAACAACTGTGAAAATAAATCATTGCTAGAGTAAATGACATCAGGTATCAAGATGCATCCTGGACTTCAGAGGAATTAGAATGTCTTTAACCTGTAAATTCTGCTGAACATTACCTTAAGTGAGAATATATTGAAATAGATGAGGGCAGAAAATAATTAACCAACAACCAGAGAGAGGGAGAGCCCATAAACAAAAGTAACAAGTAGATTTCAGTAGAATTTATAGTTGATGGGGCAATATTAATGCATCAAAATCACAGTGTGTGGGGAAGCTGAGAACCCCCAATGGACACATGCATCAATGTAACCTGCACTGAGACAGTTAAGCACTCTCTTTAACTATCAGGGTTTGCACATATTCTATCAGATAACCTGATTATTGACTAGCCTTATTTTACACTCATGGCTGAAAATCATCATTTTTATGTGTGTCCTGATTGGTTATGTATATATACATTTTCCATCTTAATAAATGTCTAGTTTATCCTTATTCATCCGCTCCTGGGTTACCAAGCTGGAATGCAGCAATAGTGTGTGCAGCTGCCACAATTCATAGACGTGGATTAGGCAGGTGGTTGCTGAACAATGACCCATCAAAGACTACACACTCTGTAGAAAAAGGGGAGACAGGTATCAGGTTTCTCATGGGAGGGGAGATATACACTGAATGGTAGTAATTGCAGTGAATTCATTTTAATGTCTCAATAACAGTCACTCATACCTGTACAGTCTCCTCCCCTATCTAATAACTCAACCAGCACTTAAACAGCTGTGAAGCCCTGTCTCCCTGATTTTCCCCTGTGCTCCAACAGCAATAGTAGCAACAGCAGCAGCAGCCAGAGATAGGCAGGGCTGTTGCTTGCAGCCGCGCAGATTGCCTCCTCCTCACCGCACGCGCCCGCACGCACACACACATATACACACACACACACACGCACACACACACTCACACACACACAGACACACACACTGAACAGACTTCCAATATCAAGGCGTCTTTGATAAAAATCAAGGGATGAAAAGAGATGAAAGAAGAGCGTTAGTCATGGACAACAGGTATTTCCAATTATCTGGTAAATTCAGTGTTCTTGATGCTTATTGGCATGAATAATAAAATAATCTTTTGCCCTACCTAGCCTGAGTGGGAGAGGAGGTCCGTAGTGGAGGAGGGTGAAGTGGGAGGAGTGAGATGTGGGGAAAAGGGACGCCAAAATTGACTTTCAAGCTGCGGAAACCTACGTCTTTCATGTCTTTCAACCTCCGCTGTTTTTGAGTTGCAAAGGATCAGGGACTGGTGGACTGCAGGCAGCCGGTGCTGTTGCCTGGAAGTAGATTTCCATCTTTTCCGACACTAGTTTGAAGGGGCAGTGTGTTCTGAAAGCGGTGGCAGTAGGGAGGAGGATGCTGTGAGCAGAGTTCTTTAGCTCCACTCCTCAGGGGAAGCCGAGCTGTGGGAGAGCCTTCTTACTGAGCGGACGGCGTGTGAATTGGAAAGGATCCTGAGAGCTGGTCGGTCCCAGTTCCTCTCCGGAAAAGCAGTCGCTCTCCCTTTCCGAGATGCGCCTAACCTTCGCCTGCATCACACTGCAGTAAGTTAAACTGGACACGGTTGGCAATTTGAGTGGCTTCTGAGTATGGAGTGCGGGGGAAGGGAAGCTGAAAAGAAATGGAGAGGAAAGTTAGAAAAACATAGCTTTGAATTTTCCCATGCAATGTGCAATCATTCGGTTTGTCTCCCTGACTCCTGTCCTAGTTATGCTGTGGTCGTGTTACTCAGTTATTTGCACTGCTGATTGCTAGTTAGGTCTGCAGAAAGTGCCCGGTTTGTTGTGATTTTAAGCAACAAAGCTGGTAGATGTGTTCTAGATTTAATTCCAAAGTGGTCTGCTGAAAGTTACTGATGAGATGGCAGCTTGCCTTTAAAAAAATAAATCAGCAAAGGGGCTGGTTTAGAATTCCAAATGCTCTAGATAATGGTTGTAAGTTTCACTCCTGATTTATTTCCTAAACGTAAAACAAGCAGACAAAACAAAAATGTCTTTGATTTACCTTATTAAATTAAGAAAAAAAAGAAAGAGAAAAAGAAATGTGAACTCAGGCTCTGGGTTACTGCTAGGCAACAACCTAGAGGGCACTGGTAATATGATCACATTCAAATATTCTTTAGTGGGTGGCATACAGAGAGTTTCCCCAGTTTCTTATTGCTGCAGTAATCTCCACTTGTTCAACAGTATCTTCCTTGTGATTTCACAGTGGTGATTTTTTACATAGATGGCTCTATACTTAGAAACTAAGCAGCATTGTGTTCACTGGCAGAAAATGAAGGCTTAAAAAAACTTTTAAAAAACAACTTAAACTCAAATTGCAGATAACCAACTCTTTTAAAAATAGGTCAGTAAGGGCCAGCCCATTGTAAAGCAAATGCCCAAATAAGCATGAATGCAGGCAGAACACTAAAGGTCTTTTTTCTAAAAGAGAAACTAGGAATTATTAATCTAAATATGTTGAAGTATCTAGCCAGGCCCTCTCATAGATTGTAATTTTATAATGGTGAAAAGAAAAAAAAAAAGAAAAAGAAAAGAAAACGAGTCCCTCAAGTTGAAAGCATATGGTACACAAAAAAGTTATGTTTAATTGGAGGATCATTGGAGAAATTTCTATATTACTACATCTTTCTCCAAGAAAGATTAATGTAAATTAGAAAGTACTGAAAACAGAATTCAGGATTTTAAACTGGATGTTCCTATAAAGTAGCATAGGTTATAGGTTAAGGTGATTACAAACTTTTGAAATAACTCTTGTGTGATGCACAATAATTCTGAAGACCTCTGTCATGAGAAAAGAGGAAATTAAAGCCTATTATTTCAATTTTAAATTGTATTATACCTTCTTTAATCCACCTAATCTTCATTAGTTTGCTAAAAATAAAATATGTCCAGGATGTAATTTAAATTGTTTAGTCTAATTAGCTGCTCATCCTGTCGATCTCTAGATACAAAGCTTTACTTAGTACTTTTGGCATTGTATTGTTGTAGTATCCATTCCACACATGAAATTTCTCTCTGCATAAACATGTGACTTTCTGAATCACTGAGTAAAATATAATCCAGAGGATGTATTTGCTATGTATTTATGTATTTGTATTATGATAATGCATACATGAGGGCGATTAAAAAGTTTAGGCAGCAATAAATTAGATCTAGGTAAAGAAGAATATAGGTTGAAGGAGTTTTCAAGCAGTTCCATGTACTCTAAAAGAGATGAATACTTGAACTTCAGGTAGCAATCTAAAGAGAAGGAATATCAGGTGGAAGACATTGATAACAATTTGTGAAAATGTCTTTAAAGACAGAAACTTAGGTAGTTGGAGGTGAAGTATAGAAATAGCCTTGATTCACACTTTTCTGGTCCTACTGATATGCAAAATTTGTATTATGTTGTTAAGAAAATTGTTACGTTTTTGAAAGAAAGCAATTATTTTAAGGTTTAAACCATTGGTGAGGTTTATTGGGACAGTGTTTGAACTAGGAAATTATCCTGTGAGTCATGGTTTTCCTTGTACACTACTGAAAGAAGAGAGAGTTGTAGCCACACAGGTCAGACATAGATAGTTGCTTGTCCCTAAATCTAATCTGTCTGCTAATAATAATAAGTATGATATATATAGGCTTGATATGACATTTTAAGATTATTATTTCCTGGATGCTTCTTCTGGCTGACTCAGGATCAGAGCTGTATTTATGTATGCAAGATAGTGTTGCAGAGTTCTCTTAAGAGTAATACCTCTAGCCTATGAGCACCTGCCCAGAGGAAGCTTCAGGCAAAGCTGAGAATAAACCTCTTCCTAGAGCCCCTATTCCATCTACAGCATTCTCTCTCTTATAAAACACCAACATAAAATAACCTCAAGTAAGAGCCCATGTACTTGTTGACCCTGGGTATCAACCGTGAAGTAGATTCAATTCCTTCAGAGCTCTGCCGATTATTTCCATACATAATTTGCTCATTGCACAATGAATGATAATGATAATTTCTGTAAGTATAGTCAATGCAGTACTAGGTCAAGCATTTTGAAAGTGTTGTTTCATTTATGGTATAACAGCTATGGAAGGGAGATGGCATTCTCTCCCATTTGGAGGGAATTCAATGTTCCATAGAATAAAAGAATTGTTGAAAGCAACATATTTGGTAGATAATGGACTAGGATTAGCCCACAAATGTGACTAACTCCAATTTCTAGTCATTTTTCTTGTTGTTGTTGTTTACCTGAACTATTCAAATGGTACTCTGTTGATGATTAGGTGTGGTAAGTCTACCATTTTGTGGATGCAGTTGGTAAGTGAGTGTTTGAGAAGTCACATCAGGTAAGGGAGATCTTTCTGCTCTGATGATACTAAAGATTGGAACCCCCAAAACTGGAACCTAAATTAACCCCAGATCCAAACCTGGCATAGTCACCATCCAATTTCAGGTTCTGCTTTGGCTTTACAAACTGTGGAAATGAAGCTGGGGACATTGCCAGGAAGATGCTGGAGTTCATTTGGGAGGAATGAAGTTGGAAGAGGGATAAAAAGGAAAATAAATGGATGTCATGGTAGGAGACACATAAAATGTGTCCAGATCCTTTGTTCTGAGGTACTCTAAAAAACTCCTTAGGCCGTGTGTGGGGAGTGGATATGTTTAAAGTCGCAGATAAAACACAGACTTGAAACATCTCTTTAAATCATTGTAAGATCTGATTATAAAAATGATGTTAGGCTTATCTCCAGATAATCTTTACACACTTTTAAGAGGGAAAAAATGATTCAAAGAAAAGTGGGGTGAAAAAAGGCCAGATGATGACTGTAGAGGTAAAATAGTACATGGAAATATCACTGATTGTTGCATAATCATTTCTTGAAAATTTGCCAAGAAGCAAAAGGCCATCTTCAACTACTGAGGAGCAAAACAGAATGCAAAGTGTTAGGTAAAATGTGAAGTGTTACGGAGCCTAACATGATTACTGCCACTTGTCTTCTTATCACAGAAGACAAACACTAACAAGGAATAAAATGAAAATGTTATAGGCATAGAGCCAAACAATATTTTAGGATTGGTCTTTCTCAGCATGCTAAATTTAAACAGCTGAAATTCTTTTTTAAGGACTTTCTGAGTCAACAATTTGAAATGACGGATTTGCCTTTTAATAGGGAGTTTGTATTACCTTGTAAATTTGAAACACAGTGTCCTTGACTGGGTTATTTTTGATTGGCAACATGCCAATCACTATAGATGCAAGGAACATAAAAACTGTTACCTTCAAATCAGAAAGTAAATGAGCTCCACAAGCTGAGTTGATGCTACTGAGCTGTTGTCAAATATGTATGTAGTGATGGAGCTTTGCAAATATGTTCACGTTCTTGGCCCTGATTCATTCCCTTGTCATTTGTGACATTTCACGTTGGGGCTGGGAATGCAATTCTGAGGGATGCTTTTTAAAAGTAGTATTGAAAATGGCCTTCATATTTTTACAGTTTAAAAATCATGGTACCAACTTTTGTTGAATGTTTACTATATGCCAGCTAACTTTATAAGCATCTTGTACATTTAATCTTGACATTACCCTTATTTGATAATCCTAATTGTTTTTTTCCTTCCCATTTTATAAGGGCAAACTGAGGAACAGCAGGGTTAAGTGATTTTCCACAGTTAGAAACTTGTAGATATACAGTGGGGGCTTGAATCCAGACAGTTTGGCTCTAGAAACCAGATTTTTAACCAAAAGGTTGGAAGTCTACTATTTGTCATTGGTTTATTATAATCCTCTACGGTTCATACTATCTTATACCTCCTTTGTTTCTGTTTATATTTGTCTCTCTGGAATTTACAGTTTTTATTTTGTTTTGGTGCTGAGGATTGAACCTGGGTCTCCCTACAACTGACATACTAGGTCCCTAGTCCTTTCCATTTTTCATTCTGAGAAAGGATCTCACTAAGTTGCCCAGGCTGCCATCCTCCTGCCTAGGCCTACAAAGTAACTGGGATTACAGGCTAGAATATTGTGTCCAGCTGGAATTTACTTCTTGATTCCCCAAATCCTCTGGCCTCCCACCATACTCACGTGTGTCATTTTGTAATGTAACTTCAGCCCTTAAGCTTTTAGTGTAGAGTCATAACCCACTGGGGATTTTATTTGGATTTTACTGCTGATCTGAGATTCTACCAAAATTTGTGCTTTCCTTTGTTGAATATGCCACAGAGTTGAAATGGTCTTGTTTCCACACTAAAGAGGGGAAACAAGACTTATTTTTTTAGAACTTTAGTGTTTAGCATAGTGTCTAACATGCCATTGAAGCTCAATAAATACTTTATAAACTGACCTCAGGACTCTAACTCAATTCCCTAAAAGGAGTAGGGAGACCCACGTGCAAAATATTTCACCTTTACCTTCCAAAAAGACTAGAGAATTGCCTTTTAAACACAAGGTGTAAATTTTGAGCCAGGGAATATATTTTAATAAACAAAACTCCTGGTTGGTATCTAAAATTACTCAAAATGCATTTACTTCCCCTGTGTGGTTTGAATTGAGTATCCCTTACCCAACACGCATGGGACAAGAAGTGTTTCAGATTTTTTTGCAGGAATATTTGCATATACATAATAGGATATCTTGGGGTGGGACCCATGTCTGAAAATGAAATTCATTTGTTTCATATATAGTTATACAAATAGCCTGAAGGTAACTTTATACAATATTTTTAGTGTGCCTGTTTTTCAGCTCACCTGTTGCATGAGATCAGGTATGAAATTTTCTACTTGTAGCATCATGGCTACACTCAAAAAGTTTCTGATTTGAGAGCACTTGAGATTAGGAATGCTCAACCGGTATTAAGTATTTAAAATATAGGGGAAGATATTTTTGGAAAATGAAATGACATTTATTTCCAAATCATAAGGTAGAATTTTTATTGATCCCTAATTTCTGATATCAAGTTATTTTTGTATTTTTTAGAGGATAAAAATAAATATTAGAATAAATGAGTCAGTCATCAAAGGTGTCCTGCCCTTATAGGACAATAGTGTGAAAGTTGTGAAACTGTGCTTTTTAAAATTGTTTTTTGAACTCTTATTTCCTTTGAGGAAAAATACCTTATGAAATTTTAATTCAGTGGTAGCTAACAAATAGTGAATCCTATCTGCAAACAGACCTTCCATACTTCAGTACCACTACAGAGACTGAAGTCAAGGTTGGTAGTAGGAAATCATTCCCAACTTCCCTCCCCCAAAGAAGTATTTTCAGTTTATATGATTACTTGAACCCTAGTTTTTTAAATTTCTTTTAATAAATATTTAAATGTTATGTAACTAGACTATTATTTTTCAGATACAATAGTTTTTAAAAAGCAATGTCTTAGGCAAAATCATTCCATTTTGTTATTCTTCCTAATCCACATGAATGATCAAATAAGAATTACAATAAGGGGAAGGACAGATGGGAAGAGAAGTATGGTAGCTATTTAAAATGTCTGGTCTTTGGAGTTACATCAACAGAGTAATCTTAGAATGATGTTTTCCCAGTGAGGCAGTTGGACCTTGCTTTACATTTACATTTTTAAAAAAATTCCAGGTTTTGATCATGATGAGATAAAGTTGTGAATAATGGTGTGAAGAAATTCACTGTACAAATAATTTCTCAATATGCAAAAAAAGCCAGAATTTTGCCATTCTAGTCTTAGTTACAATGATATAGGGGTTAAAATCTAAATGTAAAAACAACCCTTATATTAGTTTCATATTGGTAAAAATATTTAATGTGACTCAACATTTATTAAATATTATTTAAACTTTTTATAAGGAGCTTTATTAATTACTATTAGGGCCAAAAAATTTTTATTGAATTACAAAGTTAAAAATAAAGATAACTGTTAACATAGATAAATTAAATATACATGTACACTTCGTGAGTAGTGGCTGATGCACAATTAATCTTCAGAAATTCTAGTTCCCTTTCCTTTTTGTAAAAAAAAAAATATTGAGAGGTCTTTCATTTCAATTTCTCTGACATTCATCAAATGTAGTCATACTTACCTATTTGATATATAAGATGACTTTCTATTTTGTTTTATATATAGACTACTCTGCTATTTGTACCTAAGCACACTGTGAAAACATGACCTCTTCTGTGAGGAAAATTACTATTACCTAGATTGATTCCTTTTGAGTTATATGAACTGGAAAGGAGGAAGAAATAGAGGTGCTGTAAGAAAGCATTATAGGATACTTGACCTGAAAACAGAACTTCAAACAGAAAAGATGAGATTGTAGTTTATTCAGCAAGCTGTTTTGCTGATACAGGGGTTATAAAAGTGTTTCTTCCCTGGCTTTTGACCAAAGAATTCCTTTGCTGGTTAATGCAAAAGAAAAAAAAAAAAAAAGAAAAAGAAAAATAGAGCTGGGGAATTCTTGCTTGTCATGCTTTTGCTTCTGTACATTTTGGAGACTGCAAATAATAGCTACTGAGAAGTTTGATTCATACAAATGGAGATATGAAGGCCATGGCCTAAAGACAGAAGTACTGACACCATGACCCCGATCCTGTTTCATCCTTCAGCCACCGATGGGCTACTCTGTGAGGCACTGAGCCAGGATCAGTGGAGGAGGAGTAATGATAGCAGACAAGTGCCCATAGTACCTAAAGTTGCACTTCAGTGAAAGAGAAAGATGGAAGTAAAACACCTCAACAGGGAAACAAGCACCTAATGTGCTGTCCTTGTATTGCTATGAGAGACAAAAAGCTGACACCAAGAACAGAAGAGCCTCGTGGCAGGGGAACAGACTGGTCTCAAGATTAACAGGGACCACTCGTGCCCTCCCCACCTCATCAGTTTTGTTTTATTTTTCCCTCTGTAGTTGACAGTGAGTATAAGGTGACAGGGAGTTCAAGGGGATTGTACACTTGAAGGAATCCTTAAGAGCAAGACAGATGAATTCATGGTGAATCAGAATTTCAGAATTATCGAGCAAAACACTTTCATTCAGTCAAAAACATGACTCCCACATTGCTTTTTTCTTTCCCTTTATATTATAGAATTATTCAGCTTTGGGCAGCTTTTAAAGATTAGAAATATGCAAGTACTTAATGTTGCTTAGTAACTTCTCTTGCCTGTCATTTTGGGCTGCACATTATCGACTTGTAACTTCCCCACACTTGTCCCAAATTACTAGAATCAGGAAAGAGCCCGCAAGCTGATGAGTCACTTTGCTATCCTGTTGTTCTTAGTAAGAGTTCTGATCACCAGAATGGGTGCCTTGTTATTACATAATGTCGTGTGCCACAGCATATGTTAGAACTTTCTATTTGGTAAATAAAGGTTCCCTGTCACACGTTGAAGAAAGCAGTGTAGTGTAAAAGCCATTCAGGAGGGGCTTTTGTTTTGCTTAGTCTCAGATTTTGAGTGTGCCCTGTCCAAAGGACAATATATTCTGACAGTGAGGTGGTAAGGTCTTTGAGCTTCAAGTAGAAATTTTGTTTTGGACCTATCAATCCTTCTGGTATCCAACTTAACTGCATAACTACTTGGTGGTGCATTTGATGCTTAATTAACTATATTATCTTTATAAGAGCAATTAAAAAAGAATAGTTCGGGCTGGGGATGTGGCTCAAGTGGTAGTGCGCTTGCATGGTATGTGCAGGGCGCTGGGTTCGATCCTCAGCACCACATAAAAATAAAATAAAGATGTTGTGTCCACCAAAAAAACTAAAAAAATAAACATTAAAAAATTCCTCTCTAACAGAAAAAGAATAGCTTGAAAGTGACTATAATATTGCTATTTTATGATTAAGTAAATGTACCTTAATTGTTTATATTAATGACTGTAAAAATAAGAAAAAATGTGTTAGACTTGATGTATTTGTCAACACTGTAGCAGTGCTACACTGATCAATTTTTTTTTTTCTGCACTAAGAAGCATCAAAGCTTCTTGAAGGAATTTGCACCTGGAATTTGCACCTGTATTGTACAGTGATTATCCTAGACAAAAGAATGTCCTATAACCTCTGCTTCTTTAGCAATAGTTTGATGATTCTAATGAGGGAAAATCCAAACTATGTTACATGGTAAAGAAAACCTGTTTGAAGAATAATAGAATATGTATTAAGAGAAGGAAAATCACAAAAGAGAGGGAAATCTCTCCCAATTTAACCATTAATTTTTTAATTTGCGTAGTCCAGATGCAAGCATGTGCTGGCCAGGGATGGAGAATAAACTTCCCTGACCTTATTTAATCACAGAATCCTTCCTTCTGGGAGCATCTATTAATATGCCTTTGGAAAACCCAGAGTACAATTTAGGAAATAGTGGTCTATTAGCATTTGATTATTAACTTAAAAATTTGAATACCTACCATGCATTAGACAGTAGGTTCTGGGAAGCAAATTATGAATAAAACCTGACTCTGACACTAAGGAGCTCCTAACTGTGTAGTTGACGTTGGAGGAAGACATGTAGATGTAGAAATTAAAATACCATAGCTATATGTAGCGGCAGAAGTAGGCACATGTTGCTATAGGAGATGAGGAGAGGAAGAGACTAAGGAATTAATCAGATAATTTAGAATCTGAGTTGAGTCTTGAGGGAAGACCAGAAATTCACTCAAAAGATGACAAAAGCACTTATAAAGATATATCTAGAGGTTATTATTTGTTTATTTTCCCATGAAAACCAATATTCCTTTTGTTTATCCAAGCCAACTCTGGAGTGAACAGTTAGCTATGTGAGAAAGAGATAAGAACAAACTAGGAAAGAGATGTATAAGTTTGGTCATATAGATGGGCATTGAATCCTTAGGCATAGATAAGAATCCCCGAGAAAATACTGCTAGAGTGAAAAAGAAGATACTTTTAGGGGGAAAAAAGATGCATCCTAATATTTTTAGAATATTTTGATGAAGACAAGCTTGGAAAGAGTGCAAATGGCTTGTCTTAGAGAATGGAAAGTACAACAGTGATCTGTGGCATTCTGAAGACCCAGAGAAAGCATGCTGTAAGAATGACAAAGTATTGGTTACTGCCAAGAGGTGAAGTGAAATGGGCCTGGAAAATATCAATTGCCTTTGAACACAAGGAGATCATTGATGATCTTATCTAAAGACACATTGCTGAAGTCAGGGGGGGGGTGTGAAACTAAGAAGAAAATGTGTGGAGTGTGTAGGAGTTCAGGAAAGGGAGACAGTGACTCATTCAAAAGTTGTATCTATGAAGGTTTAAAGAAAGAACTGTTTTCTGGAGAATTGGGGTTTGAAGAAGCTTTCACTTTTCTGAGATGGGATATAATATATATAATATTTAAATATCTATGAGAAGTGAAGAGTGATTTAAAAAGTGTAGAGGAGAAAAGGGGTGTTTGATAGATCTTAACAGTCCCACATTCTTATGTATCTAAGACAGAGGATATAGGTTCACTTTGACCAAGAGGGGTACCACCTCTAGATAAAGAGGGGAGGAAGGATAGAAAGGAACAAACTGAAAAGGTGTGAAGGTTTTACAGTGCTCAGCTGAGAATATTTCTGGAATTTAAATTTTCTTCCTTTGAACCAAGAGGAGAATGTTTTAAGTTTAGAAAGTTTATTTACCAGAGCCATATACTATGATCTGGGCAATATTGGGAAGAGGCTATTTGAGAAGATGATCTTTGATTTATGATAATAGCAATTTACCTCAAAATGTCATTCTATACGCAGCTGGATGTGACATAGAAAACGTGAAAACATGAATAGAATTAATCAAAATTAGATTGTTCTATTTTGCTGATTTTATTAAAATACCACACCTACTTCTCAGTGTCATCTATGATCTTCCTTATTACTCCTTCAGATGTGGAAATCTGGATGGCAAAGTTTCATTATCTGTATCTCCTGTCATCATTAAGATTGGTTAAGTTACATAGATTGAAGATGTCAGTTACCTCTGGCAGAAATCCCCCTCATCTCGCCTGCATCAGCATTCCTATCTATTCCAGGTTAACCACTGCTCCATATGAATCTTGTTATTGCCTGGAACTTGTTACCTTGGGAATCATGAACTATAATGCAGTCATCACATGGCTCACTCTACCTCCCACCAACCTGGGGTACCTCGACAACCTCATTTTCTTCCAATGACTCTTTTCTCCCTTTTCTTACTATCCAGACAAGGCCTGTTATACAACTTAAATGTCTTGTCTAAATCTCCATTTCTCTGTACTCATTTCCTTCCATTTCACATCCAGGAAAATCGTTATTCTTTCTCACTTGAGCAATGTGACTTTGGAGTTTTTGTAAAATTATTAATATCTACCACACTTCAACCTTACTTCCCATGAGCCCCTAACTTCTCTGTGTCCCTGGCTTTTAGAAAAAGCTTCAGGACATGGCCCCTCTTTATGTCTTCAAGAGTGTCAACTGCTGCTCTACTCTTTTCAACACTGTGCTCCATGTGTCTCTGTACTGCTCTGAGGATCCTCGCTGCCAGAATAACTTCTTTACCTTACTTGCACTCACATTGTTGTTCATTTTTTTCTGGTATCTAGAATAGCACCTGGCACCAAACAGATACCTAAAAAGCACTGAATAAACAAGGGAACTATGACAATGCCCTTTGCTTGATTGGAGAGGATGAGCTGTCTCATGAAAGATCTCTCTGGGAAAACAATACATTTTTTTGCCTTTAAGTCTTCTCTGTTAAATAGGTAAATGGCCATCTCCTTCCTTCTCTGAAATACACTATACCTTCTCTTTTCCTATACATCATCATTATTTTTTTTCTGCTTATAAGAAATTGCCTGTTATTTAGAATACCTTCTTGGTATGAAATAGTAATGAATATTTTTGCTCTTTATGGAGAAAATATTCAATCATATTATTCTGTTTTGAGAGAAGGAGATTATTTTTAATTTAACAAAGTTACAGTATTTAGAACTATATTTTGACAACGTTAGCAGGATAAGGTAGACATAGGCATTTGTTTTATTTATGACATTTTGTGAACTGATTTATAAGTATTCAGACTGTGAACTGAATATAAAGGAGGTGAAGGATAGGGTTATTTTCAGAATTTGACGAGTACAAGCATGGAGACTTTGAGGAATCATAGGAAGTAAACAGAAGGCTAAGAGGTCACACATAGAAAGCATAGAAGATGAGAGTCTACTTTTCCTAGTGCTTTGTCACTTTCTTGGGGTCACATTTAAGTGATGATGTGCTGATAGTAACAAAAGAAAAGATTTTTCCCAGTCACATCAAATACTTTCTATACAAAGTGTAAAAAAAAATATTATAAAAGGTTTTATCAGGATTTTCAGGTTTAACTCAGGAGTGGATAGTCAAAAGTTCAGGTTCTTCATTCTCGTCACCTACCTTCTCGTCCTCCTTCTTTCCCCCACAGAATCAAATTGCTTAGAGAAATAAATAAAGGTTTTTTTAGAAGAAAAGGTTGATTTCTATCAAAGCTCATCTTCAAGTAGTGCACTCTTAGCAATTTACTAGTCTGTTTTGCAAGTGTGCAATTTCCATTTACCTTCAGCTTCAAAAATCATAGAATGAGGTTGTATCTAGGATAGCTTTTGAATTTATAATATTTTTTTCTATGTAATTCTATTTAAGCATCATAAATAAGGTTAACCGTGGCCTACCCCTCCCCCCCAAAAAAGTATACTCAATTTCCTTGGCACACAATATAGTGTATGCCCTCATTAATTTTATTTAACATTTATGTGGTGCTGAGGATCGAACTCGGGGCCTTAAGCATGCTAAGTAAGCACTCTACCACTGAGCTACAACCTCAGCCCAGTCCTCATTAATTTTATCTGAGATTTTTAAAATATGATTTTATGAAAAGTGAAAACCAGAATGAAAAGAGTCAGACTGGAAAATTCCATTAGATTTTATGACTAGGTAAATCCTGACAAACTGATTTATTTTTAATGCACATATGTTTAACTTTTTCTCTATTTCATTTGTTGTAGACATTACTGAAAGAACGTAATGTATTTATGTATGATACTTATCCCATGTCATATAAGAAAAACAAATGAAAACTAATTTTGAGTTTAAAGAAATAAGTTGATAGATTCAAATTGAGCTATTCACTTTTTTTTTAACAGTAGTAAGATTTTATGTCTTTATTTTATGCCCCTTTCCTTTCAATTTATACTTTAGTTGCCGAGGTCTGGAATACAAACTATTAATTGATACCTTTGTTTTTTCTTATACTATAAGTACTGTTGGCCTATTACTATACACGGGATGCTTATTCTCTGCTAGTGTGTTAGGCTGCTCCAGTTTCCTGAATTGAACTGTGAAATGATCTTCCTATCCCATCTCCTTTTAAGTGGGGTTTGTGATGGGTCATATCCAGACCTATTGTACTGGAACTTCGGATGGTCTGAAGAAAGATAAGAGATGAAATACAGAAGTGTTTTTCTGTAGAGCAATTAAGTTCCCTAAAATGGTAGGGGCTGCCAGACATACTGAACCATGGTCCTCATTCTTGCCAATGCTAGAACCTGAACCTGCAGTTTTTGTTTTGACTACTTTAGAATTGATGATAAAAAAAGGTCTTCACTGGAATGGCTCATAAATTCATTGTTGTGTTATATATAATATAATACTTCCTGGCTGCTATAATTCCATGGTATTTCTCTTTATTCATGTTAAACCAGCAAGGTGCAAGTTATCTAATCTTTAATGTTTTTAAAAATTATTAATCTTAAAAAACTTGGCTAGTCCAGGATACTTCATGATTTTAATACTTACAAAAGAGGGTGCAAACAATACACTGCATGAAACTCAATTTACAACAATACTCTGTCTTCACACTGTTAAGCTCTCTGAGTACTCTCCTTACACAGAGCTGAAGATGAAGGAGGATAACCAAGGGAAATTGTGACGAATCAACAAGCATTCTCTTTAGATTGCTAATTTTTTAATTTGCATTCCAGTTTTAATTCATCTTTATGTCTACCGAAGTCTATTTCTCTTATACTAACAAACACACACACAGTTGTGTTTGCATAAGTATATAAATACAAATTTATATTATACATAAATTATTCCCTGCATAGCTGGGATTACAGGCATACATAAACAAGCCCACCTACCATTTCTATGTTGACTGTTTTACAAAATGTTATGTAATACATTCTAAACAATGTTCTACCCTTGCAATTTCTAGATGTATGACTCTTGCTCACAGAAAGATGATGAAGAGGGCTGGCCTTTTGAACACTTAAGGTGTCTCCCTCCCTATTCACTATCTAAAGTAGAGGTCAGGGGAATACTGGTATAATGGTGCAAGAATTTTTAACCCTTTATGGAATTAAAGTTATCTATGTGTTAGGAACAATGTTTACTCTATCAGGTTGCTCTTGGGGCCTCTGTGTACCTCCCACTAATTGCTTAGTCAGTTTTAACCTGCTATCAGTATATATTTAATTTGGCCTGGAAATGTATTAATAATTTCTTGATTATCAAATGCTTTTGCCTATTATCAATTCTTGTCATCCTTGTATTTGACATGTTTGACAGCTTCACTCATTTCTGAAATTTTCTCTTCCATTGTTACTAGTTATGTCTGTACTACACTAATATTATTTTATTCATTCCAGCAGTTAGGAAGCATTTAAAACTAAGCACCATTTGACAATCACTTGAAAAACAATACTAATCAAACTTACAAAAACTGACTGCCCCAGTGAGATTTCAGTTCAATGAGAGTGATTGATGTTAGCTATTCATTATCTAATTTACAAAATATATTTTGAGCATCTACTTGATGCTAGGTTTTGTTCTAGGCATTGGAAATGCTGTACTAAAATGGTACAATCAAAACGTAGATTCTCTTGGAAAAGATGGAGAATGGAAGTAAAGATTAAATATAATTTTATATGTAAGACAAAAAAGTGAGGGTAGAGGAAAGAGAGATGGAGAGTGGGTACTATTTTAAATAATGTGCTATATTAGATTTATTTTCAAAATGTGTTCTATCCCTCTACAAACAACCTACATATGAAATTCCTCTAAGATACTTGAGGGGTGATGTTAATGGGCAGGTTGACATGTAAGACTTAAGGAGATTCGTTGGAGATAAAATATATGGAAACTGTGTAAACCTGGAAACTGGAAAGAGAACATAAAGGTTGAGTTTCCATGGAGAAGAATGTCCAGTGCTAAGTCTTGAATGTAAATCAACTTTTCATGACAGAACAGTGGTAGAGAAATCTACCAAGGGAATTGGGTTAGATTATTTTATAGCAATGAAGGAAATGGGGAATGCCAACAGGATGCTCTCAGATGCCACTAACCAAGTGTTTCAAGAAGGAAGTGTTGCAGAAAGGTCTTAGTTGCAACTAAGAGGACCAGCTGGTTGACTTTGCTTTGACTCTAGGACTTTGAAAGAATGGTCTTTTCTGATTCTGAAAAGGGACTGTCTTCTATCTCAGAGTGGTGTAGCAAAAGCTGACTGAAGCTAATTTAAGTGTGAATTGTTGGTGTTGAAATGGAGAAAACTAATCTAATGATCACATGAATAAATTGGAATTTATACCTTAGGGTTCTAAATCTAGGGTCCAGCGGGTTTAAGAGGCTTTTTGAAGTAATTATGAACTGAGTTCTGAAGAATGTATCTTCTTGTTACTATGTATCTATAGCATGGATACATAATAAAGAGAAGATAGAGAAGCATGTAAAAAGTCTAGTGCATGGTAAATTTGAGAGCTAAAAGAAGTCCATTCTGGCTGGTCTAGACATAATATGAGATTAAACAGGATCCAGGAGGCACATGCCATTTTGTCTTTAACCTTAGAGCGCTGTCAATAATCGAGGATTTAAAGGACATGGGAGATACGGACAATATAATGTAGTTTGATGAGATTACCCTAGCTGCTGTGTCCAAGATGAATTGCAGGTCAGGCAGATGGAAGGAGGTAGCCAGTCAGCAAACTATGGAAGCAATAAAGGTGAGTGATTATTTTAGCCTGAATCATAATAGTAATGGTAGAAGTGATGAAAAATATATTTTTAAAGTCAGATTTACAAAATGCAATTTGATCAGGCTTGTAACAGTCTGAATACAAGCATATGGAGAAATGAGGTAGAGAAATCAAGAACAAACTTTAGACTTCAGGCATAAGCAGCAGGGCAGCCAGGGCCTTGCAGCAATTAGAAGAGAATTAGAGCAGGATTCCTTTAGTCTGCTGATATTTTTGTCAAGCTTCTGAATTCAATTTAAACATGTTGAATTTTAGGGACGTTGAACCATTGTGATAAGCCTGCTAGACTAAAGAACATATCCTACTGACAACTTAAGAATAGTATCCTCAGACTCAATGGCACATGCCTTTATTCCCAGCACCTCAGGAGGCTGAGGCAGAAGAATTGTGAGTTCAAAATCAGCCTCAGCAATGGTGAGGTGCTAAGCAACTCATGGAGACCCTGTCTCTAAATAAAATATCAAATAGGGCTGAGGGTGTGTCTCAGTGGTTGAGTGCCCCTGAGTTCAATGCCTAGTACCTGCCCCACACCCCAAAAAAGAATAGTATCAAAACTCGATTTATTGTCATCACTCCAAATTCTCCTTCTACACTCAGATCTCAGTCATCTTAGAATATTCTCACTCCCTAGAATCCTCCTAGCTTCCATGACAGCTGGTTCAACTTCCCTCACCTGATGTTTGCTGTTTGGCCTTCTCTTACACTGACTCCTTCTTTTCCATTTCTGCTGCTTTTAGGTATTTTCAAGCTCTTAAATTTCACCCACTGTATTCTTCACCTGCACTTTCTTAATTTCTGGTCTCTCTATTTTCAGTCAATTCTTTGTTTGAACCTTTGTTCTATTCTGTCAATTTCCCTATGGAAGATTCTGATTTCCCCATGTCCTTGCTCAAAATATTTTTTCTTTCTTTCTAAAATTTCCTTCTTTCCTGCAGATTCACATTGGTCTGGCTTTCAGACAAACAACAAAATGCATCTGCAAAAGTCCTGTTAGCTTGTCACAGTTGTTAACGCAGTGATTAAAAACAACCTGGTTTAAATTCTGCATTTAATATTCACTAGCTGTGGGACATTGGTTATTTCATCATAATTTCTGTTTTTCTGGGATTATAAATAGCAACTCATATACAGGCTAATTAATGGTATAAGTCCAGGAAATTCACTTACCAGAGTCTATGGCACAAAAATCAAATGAATGAATACAATTTCTGTATTTTGTTGTCCACCCACTATGCTCCATCTCTCTACATAGGCATGTGTAAGCACCTTATTGAACATGCCTTTTATTTTCCCTATTTGTGTAGTTTTATGTGCCTTGCATTTTTCTGCTTAGAATGTTTTATCCCTCTGCTTTTGGTAGAACCTCCTTACAACATCTTCCTTTCTATTTTTTTTTTCCTTGTAGCTGGGTGTGATGGCACATGCCCATAATCTGCCATTTGGGAGGCTGAGGCAGGAGGATCACAAGTATGAGGCCAGCTTCAGCAACTTGGAGAGATCTTATCAAACAAAACAAAACAAAACAAAACAAAAACAAGGATGTAGCTCAGTGGTAAAGCGCTGCTAGTTTCCATCCCCAGTACCAAAAATGAGGAGGTGGTGAGAATGTGACTCAGCGGTAGACCAAGCCATACCCAGGTTCAATTCCCAGTATCCTACAATTAACAAACAAACTCTTCTTTTCCAGAAACAGCTCCATTCTCATCTTTCCAGGAAACATCCAGTTCTCTCACAATCTTTATCCATCCCCAACTCCAGGTTCTGTTGTTCCCCATTTTTATGTATTTTGACATATCTTATTAGCCGTGTGTATATGTTATAGCTTGTTATCTCTATAGTACATGAGGATCCTTAACTTAACTTATTTGTGTAGAATTTATAGTTACTGAAATATCTGTGAATGAATGACTGTAATAGAAGTAGGCAATCCCATCTGGTACCTTTAGATATTCTCCTATTTCCTTCAGAACACACACAGGTTTTGGCTCCATTCTCCATCAAGGAACATCAAGTTACCTGGCTCAGATATTTTTTCTTCAAGATAGGAGCTTTCAGGTCAGTAGTTGTCTAAAAGGATCAGGGCTAATGCATTTTTCTGTGTTCCCAGGAACTCTAAATGAATTGCAACTAAGTTCTTCTGGCAATAATGTCCCTGCTTTTTTGTTAAGTCCTTAGTTGTTGTTTTTGTTGTTGTTTTACATAATTTAAAGGAAGCAGTTGTAGGACAGGTGGTAGAACATAGCTTTATACTGTTTCACTCAGAGATATCCAATAATTGGCCTCTTTTAAAATGACATAGAACAGAACAGAATATCTTTTCTGTTTCCTGCTAATTTTCTCTGGACTGATCAATGGCCTTAGGAGCATGAGGGGCCATATTTTTAGGATGTTTCAAAAGCATAAATCGGGATAGATTCTCATTTTATTCATGACTATACTTGGTGGTAATTTACAGAGCCTAAGATGAGAGTTTATTTTTCCCCTCTGAAGTCTTCAGGGATGTTTTTGTCAGGATTTGGAAAATGTGCTCTAGGAGCTGAGTGATAAATTGAGTGGTGCCTCAGAAAAAGTCAGGCTGTCAGGGAACATATTTATCTCTTTTCGGGAAGCAGAGCAGGATAAGTACAGATCTTTAAAAAAGCTATGTGAAAACTTTCTAAGGTAAGGGAGAAGGTCAACCTGACATGGCTTTCTATTTATTTATAACTTATGGAATGTCCAGGCATAAAGAATAAACGGAAGTCCCTGGTCATTCAAGGATGAGCTTTTTTCCTTTTGTAGTGCAGTACTGAGGATAAATGGACAATTAAATGGTTCTTAATGGGATTTATGGTTTGGATGTGTCATGTTCAGAAAGTAGAGGTTATGGGGCTTCCGATTTGGGTAAAAGAGACACAGAAGCTTCCCCAATGAGACAGCTATTTATTGGAAAAGAGCAAAGTTAGATAAAGACAAGAAGGGGAACATTCATGATTACTGCTGGGTACTTCACTCCAGCAAACTTATTATATTTTCTTTTTCTCAGAGAAGCATGTTTTTATGCTTTCAAAAAATAACGTTTAACTTTTCAACTCTTCTTAAAACTGCAGTCATTATTTCTCACCCAACTCTCAGATAGCCACAGCCCATGTTTCATATAGAAATATCATCAAGGAATTGAAATATTAAATTCAGTACAGTCTAGTATAGTAAACTGTAAATGAACCCTTCCCAACCCTCTTCTTTCTTCTGCTATTTTAAGAGGGAGCTCTCGTCCTCCAGAGGAATACAATTGGTTACTACACATTCTGGCTGTCAAATATCACCCTTTTTGTGGATTACCCCCATCAATTATTCACTTTCATTCTTTCTTGCTCATCCTGGTTCCTCTCCAGTCTTCTAAACACATGCATATTCAGCTATTTCAGTTTTTGCCTTCAAAATGCACTTCTCTATTAATCATTCTATTTGAGATTATCAAAATCTCTTGCTTGGGAAATGACCATACTAGTAAAAGCATTATAAAGATTTAATGCAATTCCTATTAAAATACCAATGATGTTCTTCATGGAATTATAAAAAGCAATCATGAAATTCATTTGGAAAAATATGACATGAGATTGAGAATAGCCAAAGCAATCCTTAGTAAGAAGAGTGAAGCAGGAAGCATCACAATACCAGACTTTAAACTATACTGCAGAGCTATAGAAACAAAAATGACATGATATTGCCACCAAAACAGACATGTAGACAAATGGTACAAAATAGAAGACACAGAGACAAACCCCCATAAATACAGTTATCTCATACTAGACAAAGATGCCAAAAATATTAATTGGAGAAAACATAGCCTCTTCAATAAATGATGCTGCAAAAACTGGAAATCCCTATGAAGCAAAATGAAACTAAACCCCTATTGCTCACCCTTCCCAAAAATCAACTCAAAGTGGACATCAGGGACTTAGGTACTAGAACAGAGACCATGTGCCTAATAGAAGAAAAAGTGTCACAAATCACCACCATGTCAGCTTAGGAACCAACTTCCTTAACACGACTCCTAAAGCACAAGAAGTCAAATCAAGAATAAAAAATAGGATGGATTCAAATTAAAAAAGCTTCTTCTCAGCAAAGGAAACAATAATGTGAGAGACCCTACAGAATGGGAGAAAATCTTTACCACATAGAGATTGAGCATTAATCTCCAGGATATATAAAGAACTCAAAAAACTTAACACCAGAAAAACAAATGACCTAATCAATAAATGTTAAGGAACTGAAAAGACACTTCTCAGAAGTGAAATAAAACCAATCAACAAATATATGAAAAAGTGTTCAACATCTCTAGCAATTAGAGAAATACAAATCAAAACAATCAAGAATACAAGCAACAATAAATATTGACAAGGATATGGGGGAAAGGTACTCTCATACATTGCTGGAGGTACTACAGATTGGTGTAGCCAATATGGAGAACAGTATGGAGATTCCTTGGAAAACTGGGAATGGAACCACCATTTGACCCATCAACCCACTCCTTGGTTTACATCCAAAGGACTTAAAAATCAGCATACTTTAGTAAAGCAGTCACATCAATTTGTTTATAGCAGCTCAACTCACAAACGCTAAACTGTGGAACCCACCTATGTGCCCTTCAACAGATGAATGATAAAGAAAATGTGTGTGTGTGTGTGTGTGTGTGTGTGTGTGTGTGTATACATACATACATATATATGTATATATAATGGAATATTAATCAGCTTTAAAGAAAAAAAATTATGGCATTTGCCAGTAAATGGATGGAACTGGAGAATATCATGATATGTGAAGTAAGCCAATACCAAAGAACCAAAGGCTGAATGTTTTCTCTGATATGGGATGCTAATTTATAATAAATGGGGGCAGGGCTAGTGAAGATAGAGCTACCTTGGATTTGATAGAGGAGAGAATAGGAAGGGGAGGAGGCATGGGTAGAAAGGGTAATAATGTCTAATTCATTCTACTATGCTATCTGAATATATGATTACATCACTGGTGTGATTCTACATCATGTACAACCAGAAGAATAAGAAGTTATGTATGATGTTTCAAAATGCATTCTACTGGCAAGTAGAATGAATTGGAACAAATTAAAAAATCTCTTGCTTGGGAAATAGTGATTTGAATTTAAAGAAAAAGAATATGACTTTCATAAAATGCAAAATGAAGTTTTTATTCAATTAGTGAAGGAACTAATATGTCAGTAATGAATCAAAGGAGAATTGGGATGTGTGAGATTCATAGACTTGGTTGGCTAAAGGATTGGAGAAATGAATTTCTCAAAAGATATGAGTGGTTCATATTATTACAAGGCAGTAAGGTTAGGCTATAGAAACCATTTGCTTCTTTTTTTTTTTTTTTTTTTTTTTTGTACTGGGGATTGAACCCAGCACCTCACACATGCTAGCAAATACTTTGCTACTGAGTTTTACTCCCAGCCAAATTGCCAAGGATGGTCTTAAACTTCTAGTCCTATTGCCTCAGCCTCCTTAGCTGGGATTATAAGTGTTTGCCACTGTGCCTAACCCAAGAAGGTCCTTTTGACAGTTTTATTATATAAAAATTTAAAATACTTTCAGGGAAAATTTATTTAAATAAAAATGAAAAGCTAATGATCTGTTGAGAGAAAATACTTTTATAATATACTAGGCAAAGGCTTAATTTCTCTAGTGTTCAAGGATGTCCTGGAAAATGAGAGCCATAGAACTAATTCTGTGTGATAAAAGCAATTAATCTGTAGAAGTAATTCTGATGGCCAAGCATGTAAAGAGGTGGTCAATCTCAATAGTTGTCATAAAAATAAACCAATAACACAACAACACAAACAATATTTTAAAAACAAAATTTACCCATAAGATTGGTAAATTTAAAAGCTTTTGATCACCTCTAACATTGGCAAGAATGTAAGGAAGTGTCTTGCTTATCAACTGCAAGCCACTCTGTAAACTGCTGTGAAATATTTGGAAACTATTTTATTGTAACTTATTAATATTAAAATTTTCTATATTTTGAGGCTAAAAAATTCCATCATTATTTGTTCATTCATTCAATAAAATAAAGATGCTAAAATAGACATGCAAGGAATTTTTATTGACATATTATTATGAGGCTAGTAACAAGAGCAAATAAAATCAGTGGGGATATTGTAGAACTAATAGCAAAACATTATTCCCTACATGTGATGTGTAAATAGGTTTATACACAAAGCTTTACTGGTGATTAGAGTTATAAGCTTGGTATGAGGTTCCTAGAGACATTGTTAGGGATTTTTTTTTCAACAAAATGTGAATTTAAACAATTTCATACATAATTTTAAATTATATAATACTATGTCTCTATTCCCATATTCAACATCTTTTAAGGGGCTTTTTGTACTACTAGGATGCAATCCAAACTTTTACCACCACCCTGTGTGAGGGGGATTTGCTTACTCCTGAAACTTGACAATACCCGCTTTTAGGTTATTTGAAACAATGTGACTTTTTTTTTTTTTTTTTTTTACTGTAGAGTTTGCAAACTCACTACCCACTCCTGTCCTGCCTGAAGCCAGTCTTCCACACTTTAGTTTTTAAGTATTGCATCCCTAAAATCATTACTAATCAAAATCTTCAATAGAAATTATTCCAGTAATGAATCCTTATAAGGATTCCAAGGAATATAACTTTAAAAATAGAAATACCAGACTAGCAGATAACAAAGCTGAGAATTGCTAAGTAATGGGAAAATTTTCAAAATGCTTTGAGTGATAAACTAGAGAAGTATTCCTTAAATGTAATTTCTAAAACAGGAGCCCTCTTATGGGAGGAAACAAGGATCAGACCTATAATTGACAATTATTACTTTGAATGGCTTCTGTATTATTCCATTTACAAATAATTTCAATTTGTCCCACAAATGACATATGTAATATGTTCTTTCAGCATATAGATAAGTTACTATGAAGAAAAGGAATACCCTGCTTGATTTTTCTTCCTAGGTTTAGGAGCTGTGGATAAAGATATTTTTGTCAAATAAAAGAATGGGGGTTTACAAGTCTGTTCTTAACATATGTATTTACCATCTTAGGAAGACCTTTTGGGTTTTGTTCATTTAAGATATTAAAACTTGGTCACTAGAATTTACTTAATACGTAAATATTTATACGGGATGCAATATGTTTATAAGAATCTGATAAGATGAAGTATGAAAAATTTAAAAAATGATTTTACATTTAGGAAGCAAACTGAAATGCTAGAAACACTCTCTATTTAATATACATTTGACCATATGCATTTACTAAGTATAAAACATATAAATTTACCAAACGAAATTGTCTTTTTAGATATATTTGGCTAGCTAACATACTAAACAGGATGTCCTATAATTTGAGTCACAAGTATTTTGAAATATATTAATATAGATTATTTTTATTTGTCATTATTTGAAAAACCTACATTACTGTGGGCTGTAAAATATTGTTTTGATTCACATTACTTTTGCTAAAATAAATATACCTAGAATACCAGACATTTTGTTATGTCTGGTAACATGAGGCCATTAGTATTTAATGTATTATTATTTTTAAAAAGTATGGATTTTGAGTACTATAATCTAATCATTTGAAGAAGTGAGCATTCATTTTGATAGTTGTGTTTCAATAGAGGGTGATGGCTTTTGATACAAAGTTAAATGGCTTCAGGATCTTATGACCTATAGCCCATTAGCTAAAGCAAATGTAAGATTCATAGTGAATTCAATGGGAGGAAAGCAAAATTAGTTTTTAAGATGTTTTAATATATCACATGATATAAATAATATCTATCTCTTTGAATTCTTTTATACCCAATAAAATCATAGTTTATGAAGACTCTTTACCTACTTAAGAAATGTGGTAAATGTTAGTTTTGTTGTTACTGAAAATCTTTTCAAAACTCTAATGAAGGAATAACTGAAGAAAAGAATGTTAAAAAGCAATTACTAGAAACTTTTACTCCTCATTATCATTGATGAAAACAGATGAATTTTAAAAAGTGAAAGTGGAAACCATTAACATGTGAATTATTATTATTATTTCTTGTTAACTGGGTTTATGGGCATGGGTCAGACATAAAGAAATACATATATATTTAGTTGTAGTTGGACACAATATACCTTTATTTTATTTTACTTATTTTTTATGTGGTGCTGAATTGAACTTAGTGTCTTGCATGTGCTGAACCACAACCCCAACCCAGACATAAAGAATTTTTATTGACAAACTCTGTATATCTGTCTTATTGATAAAATATTATCGGCTTCTTTCTGATATTGAGACATCTCAAAGTTTCCATAAATTAATTGGAGTGAAGTACCAATACAGATTTTGATTATAAATGTGATTTTTTTTAGAACACACACCTATGTAGACACTGGAGATACTAAACAACAACAAAAAATGATAATCAGTCCTTGAAAGCAAGAAGTTTGATTTAATTTTTGTTTCATGAATGATTTTTTCCTATGACAAGTCAGCATATTTTTAAAAACTTCAAGATACTGTTATTTGTTCAAATGTGAATAATAATTATTTAATTATCTCTCATGAAATGTTTAAAATTTGAAGTAAGTTTGGTAAATAAACATCTATTAAGCATTGCCACAATGAGAACATGCCAGAAAAAAAATTTACATGTAAGTTATAAACCACAGACAAGTAGCCCAGCAAAGTCTGTATACAGGGGTGACGGAAACATACCACCGGAGCAATTGCCTTAAACAGAATTTTTCTAAAGAATATTTGAATAGAAATAAAACAATAAAAAATGGGCAAATTTCAGCAAGAATTCTGTAGGGTAAAAAACATGTTAATTCTTTGGGATTGGAAAGAGTAACAGTACTTAAACAAAACACAGTTAGAAAACTTCCCAACTATCCCAGCATTATTACACAAGAAAAGAGCATATAAATGCTCTTAATTTGTACTTTTGGAGATTTTTTTTGTGAGAAATTATCTTCCCAGCACAAAACACTGTTCTTAGCATGTAGAATGCAAAAGATATAGGAATCATATACTTTGACAAATTTTATTTTCTGAAAACAAAATTCAGTGGATGTTAATAGCATTCAACTTAAGTGATTTGAAATGCAGGTTGGGTTTTAATTATTTGATTCAAGGGAAAATAAATATTACCATTGAATATATGACATTTTTGCTGGTTGCAGTACAAAATGTGTCTGCTAGTTAGTTGAAACAACTAGAACTCCATGTCATTCAGTGAAAAAGTGACTGGGTGCCATGGCACATGCCTGTTACCAGTAGCTTGGGAGGCTAAGGCAGGGAGACCAGGAGTTCAAAGCCAGTCTCAGCAACAAGGAGGTGCTAAGCAACTCAGTGAGACCCTGTCTCTAAATAAGATGCAAAATAGGGCTAGGATTGTGGCTCAGTGGTTAGGTTCCATGGAGTTCAAAATCAGCTATAAAATATTATAAAGTCCAGGAAAGCAATTAAGTTGTATTGAGGTGAATCTGATGAAACTTATAAATAAACAAAACAAAACTGATACCAAGTAAGTACTGCTACTAAATAAGCATCAAAACCTAAGAATAAAATGAAGAAAAACAAGTGAGAAAAGTTGCTTGAGTTCTAACTTCAATATTTTTAGTAGACAGGGCAAAAATGTATATGTGATAATATAAAGATCTCACTTTTAACCCAACAGTGTATTAGAAGAGAGGATTTTCTTCATAGTCTAATCTGGTCACTGAAGTGAGTGTACATTCCCCTTTCCTCCACCAAGAAAAAAAAAGAAAGAAAGGAAAGAAAGAAAGAAAGAAAGAAAGAAAGAAAGAAAGAAAGAAAAACAAACAAACATACTTGGCAAGCACTTAAAAATAAATGCATATAAACTTAATGATTTTATTTTTACCAATAAATGATTGAAAGATTAAAGGTAAAATCATGAGATATTATACTGAATTATAGCTGACAAAATATTTGTATTTCTAGATAGCTTTGCAAATTGGTATATTTTAAATGTATAATGTACAATTATCCATGTTGCTTAAATAAAAATATCACGATGACTTCTATAAAATGAATTATTGAAGTTTTCAGATTTTATACTATAGTTAAGTATAATAAAGCAGAATTTCCCTGTAGAAATAGGGGAAATTCCATTGGCTATCAATAAGGACATTAGATATTTGCCAAAGTCTTGGCTTGGCACTGAATCACGAGCCACCACACACTTGCAGATTCAAACAGCAATTCTTTATTCCCGAACTCACACTGGCCTCTACACACACGTTCTGGTCCAATCTCCAATAATCAGCTGCCTCCAATCACCTACTCCACGAGGCTTTTTTCCAAATCCCATTTGAATCTCAAGAGAACTCAATGGGAACAAGCAGCAGGAACACCCTAATCCCAGCAGCAATAATCTTCAACCTCCAACTTCCCTAAAACCCATATTGTCTCAGACCGGGAACGCCCTAAACTTGTCTTAAACCAGATTGCCTTAAACTCAAGGAGCTGGAAACTTCCTCAAACCTGATCATCTCTAAACCCGGATCCACCCTGGTCTTTGAGCAGGGTCACCTTTCTCAAACACACATGCAAGGTCACAGCAAATTTCCAAGGCAAGTCCATTTAACATGGGGTACGCTGGCAAGGAAATATCGATGCCTCATTCCTACTTGGCAATGGCCCTCAGCAGATATTAATATCCTAAGCCCAGTTTTTCATTTTTAATATAGGACATAACTTTTTTGAATATTCAGTTACTCATATGGAAGGACTAGATCTAAGACTGTTCCAAAGAGAAATGTTGAATTTATGAAGATGAATTTTGAGGTTTTAAACATTGTTAATTTTCAAATAGAACTATCAATATCCAAACATCTGCCTTTTTTTTGTAGGGGTAGACAGTAGCATGCTAAACAAAACTATCATAGAAGTATTTGTCACATGTGACATGTGGTCAGTTAGCTGATTAATACGATACTTATCTTGTGTGATTCTTAACACTACAGCACAGTATTATCTCAGTGGATTATCTGGAGTGACAGCTAAAAGATGGGTTCATTTCTATTAGTGTTTGCTCTTTATATACTATTATGTTCTGCCTATTCCAAGTCGACTTTTCATCTATTAAATGAATTCTTCAGCTGCCCTAATAGAGTTCTATGAGGGTAACACCTTTTCTGTGTTTTCACCTTTAGTTTACTGTATTCAGATATTTGTTTTTAGGTTGAATGAATATAAATAGAGATTAAATGCAAATTTGAGTAAAATAAGTTCTGAATGGCAAATAACTATAAAGAAATGAAACATTTTATTTGATTCAAGTGAATATAAATATTACCATTGAATATATGACATATAATAAACATCTCCCTTAATATGATGCTGATCAAACTGTTCTTATAGCATGTTATGTTTTATATGCTTTCTATGGCTTTCAAAGAAATTCATCAACTCCATCCCATCTACTTAATGACACAATCAACTTCTTTCTAAGAAGATAGGTATCATTTTCTAACAAACAAGAAAAAATTCCTTACTGTATAAAGATTCTTACAGATTTTAAAAAATAACTACATGTTGAATTCTTTGTTGTTGTTTTTTCACCTTAGTGAAAAATAATTGGAGGGGAAGGGAAAATATTGCAAAACTATTTTTTTAGCCTGCTTGTTTTAGAAAAACAACTGGAAAATTTATATGCAGGGGACTGCCATCTAATATTTTATAATGAGTCTAATAATCTATGTGGGGACACTGATTTTGGATAATGCCTTGAAGCTCATGGTATAGTAAATTTTGTTGTACTTGTTAATTTTTTTTTTACTTTCTGAATTAAAAAGATTATTTCAAATAAATTCAATGTTTTGCAGCAATATCTCTTTGCTTCTTTTATCAGTTTTTCCATATAGAGGAAATACATGAACTATCTAATTGTTTGTATGTATCTTAATTTATATGAAACTATATATATATATAATTATATATAATTTATAGGTAGAACTATATACTATATTAGAAAGTAGGACAATAGTTTTCCCTCACTACAATCCCACAGTGAGATTATTTTTTATAGAGGGGAAAGTTGAGATTTTTTTTTATAGATTATGTGCTCCTGATAATATAAATGAAAAGCATTAAACTATCAACTGACTTGTTTCCACAAAAAGTTACATTATGGTAAATGTATGTCTACTTAAATGATCAATGAGTTCACTTGTGGCATAATAAATCCTGATTACACAGAAACGAATGAAGAAACCTAAAAGACTGGGGCAGAGCAGAGGATCTCAGGTGCTGATTTTCTGTACCTTTACAAAACAAACTTCTGGAGGTGAATTTGTGCTTGTATGTGTAGAACTTTACTGTGGGATAACTGAGTATATCTCTGTCTTCAACTAGAGAAATTCATCCTCTGTTTGATACATTAGGTACACTAGCCAAATTTTATTCAAAAAAAGATTGTTGTTACTAGAAATATTTTAAAATCACTGCTGTTTCACTCTCAGTTGAGTAGCTATTTTTTCATATTTTAATAGAAAACACTAAAGAAAAGTTTTCTTATTTTTTTTTTTTTTAGTTATATACAACATGAGGATAAACCTTGACTTATCACAGGGGCATGGGACACAACCAGCTCCAATTTAGTCCTCCCTAGCACTTTGCCCTCAAACTGTTAACCTCTACTCTACTCCCTGCACTCCATGGATCTCTCTCCAATCTACTTACAGTTTACCTTTTTTTTTTTTATTAGTGTTCTGTGAATACATCCAATGTTGAACCTCCTGTTCCATATCGTGTGATATCCAGTCATATTTTTCTATATTTTGATTAATAAAATGTAACACATAAAGGCATTAGTGAATCATAAATATTTTCTTTCTTTAAAGTCAAAGAAGGCAAATAATATTTTAATAATTTTCATTCAATGTATAGATCTTCAGTAACTGAGTCTATAGTTTGGGCTTTATGGACAACTGCTTAAATATAATGGAACTGAACATTAACTATGAATTGTTATACATGTACATGTCATTGCAAAATATGTGCAAATATCTGTATATGTATATGTAGATATCACATATATGTATACATATAATAAGTATATATATTTTGTGATAAGAAGTAAATTATGGCAATTGATATTACTTTGGTATTTATCTTTATTGTTTCCATTTGAACCTTTTCCCATCACAATCATTAGGTATATTTTCTAAAATTTCTTAAAAATCTCATATGTTTGGACAACTATTATTTGTTATAATTAACTTTATAAATTTATCTCAGCCTTATACTTTTTGTGCCTGATTTATTTTTATTATTGTGATCAGAGTATGAGGATATTAATCCATTTCATACTAATATGTTGTCTGTTATGGTACTATTGATCAAGGCTAACTATGATTAAAGAGAAAATGTGAAAATGCCTATTTTTCTTTTATCCTTGAACAAGTAAAGGTGGGCTAAATTGAACGTATGAATGGATGACTGCAGAGGTGTAATAGAAAAGGGTAGTGACTAATTGAACTTCTGTGCCAGAATGTTGTTCCCCAGCAAAAAGTTTCTGGAGACAGATAATTATTCCTATGAAGCTTAACTGATACTTTGGAAAGTTCTGTTTCTCAAACAGGATGTTTTTATTATCTTTTATGGTGTTTTGAATTTCCCATTACTTGCATCTAATTCTATATGATTCTACTTTTTGGTTACTTTTTAAAACTTACATATTAAAGCCAAGTGATTAAATTTCAATTCTTTCATATTGGCTTCCAAAATATTACATAAAATTGTAAATATTTTAAGAAGCAGGTATCCTTCACAGGGAGCCAGGAGTGCACTATTCATATCTTAGAACAAGGGAGCTTAAAGGCCACATTCTGAAACTATCTAATGTCAGTGAAATGAGAAGTGTTCAGTTTCTGAATTTTTGCAGCAACTTGAGCTTTATAAACAGTTATGATGGTGATAAACAATGCATTTTATTAGTCAATCAACATTGACTAATAAAATGCATTGTTTATTCTACCAGCATTTACCTAGATCTCCCCTAAACCAAGACCTGAGCTAGTCATTGAGAGTACAGTTTTATGTAAGATGCATACTGTTTCGCAGTTACTTTCTGCAAAGTTCATGATTCTAAAACATGTATTGAACAATAAGTTTCGTCACATACTAAAAACATCACTCATCTCTTAGCATTTTTGCCTATGATGCTGTTTAGAGTGAGTTCTGAGTCTGCCTGTGGGCTGAACAGCAAAATCTTTTAATCAATTATTTGTGACTGACTGACTGAATGTTGAAGGGAAGTGTGCCTTGTGGTAGAAGGTAGGTTATATATTTGTTATCTATGTTCCATCACTTTCTTATTCAAAAATAGTACTTCATGGGAGAAACTGATGTGCTTTGTAAGTGGCGTATTTATGTAATGAGCAATGTGAACAGATTGATATGACAGGTTCTTATTATTTTAAACTGCAGAGATGACTTATGATACTCAATTCTTCATTTTTACAAACTCATTTTTATTTTTAGATCTGGTGAATCACCATTTTGCCCTTTGCTTCACAAAGAACTTGGAGAGGTTTATCTTCTTGAGAATCACACTCTTGTCTTGGTGATAGCTTTATATGGGGCAAAGTGCCTTATCAGTCATAGAAGCTTTAATAACAACAACAAATTCAGAGCAAGTGTTTCAAACTTCCAAAATTAAAAAAGTATGCAAAGTGTGTAAATATGAAAATTCATTTGGAAAATGTCTGTTTCATGCTATCCATCTTTATACATCCACCTTCACATGTTTATACTCTATCTTAGTGATTTTAAGATAAAATTCAATAATTTTAATTTTATACAATCTCAACAATGCTGGGCACTTATTGCTGGCCTGTTAATGACCTTTGTTCCTAGAATGTTTTCTAGTGTTGTTCTATCCATATTTCCTAAGAAACAGTCCAAGTATGTTTCAGCTTAATTCTAGATGATATTAGGGTATACCAAACATCTAGGAATATAAACATCCAAAGCAGAGGAAATAAAAATTTCATAAACATTGATAAACTGTGAGAGATTGACCCTAAACAGTAAATCACAGTAGGGTATATCATGATACCAAGACAGATTTTCTTAAGAAGGTTAGACTTTGTACCTTTAACCAAAGTCTCCTTTTCTCTTTCCAGTCCTCAAATCTCAGCCTCTGATATGCATGAGAGGTGATAGGTACATTAATTAGCCTGATTCGGTCATTCCACAATGTATATATTTATAGAAATATTACAGTCCATAAATAAGTGCAATTATTGTATGTTGATTAGAAGGTCAGACTTATTAGTCTTTGTCAGGATTTCTGTAGTTAGAGAAATCGGAAAAGAATTTTTCACAGATGATGGGGAAAATACCCCATTCGAAAGGTATTTTATAAAGAATTAACTCATCAATTTGTGTGTTTATTAATATCATTTTACTTAATTATCAATAAGTGTTGTTTGAATACATTCCCTGCAAGTTTCAGGAAGCTACCAGTGGTACAAACATCAGAGGATAGAGGTCACCTCATTTGAGGTATCTATAGGGTACCTAGTGAAGATCCCCAGTTAATGATTTTTTTTAAAAAGAGAGAGAGAGAGAGAGAGAGAGAGAGAGAGAGAGAGAGAGAGAGAGAGAATTTTTTAATATTTATTTTTCAGTTTTCGGTGGACACAACATCTTTATTTTTATGTGGTGCTGAGGATCAAACCCAGTGCCCCGTGCATGCCAGGCGAGCACATTACCGCTTGAGCCACATCACCAGCCCCCAGTTAATGATTTTGAGGGCTTGGATGTCAGATGAGAAAGTGGGCTAGAGGCAAGTTTAGAAGGGTTTTTCACATAGGTGATCCCCAAATCCACAGGGAAAGCCATGGAGAGCTACAGGACATGCCAGATACAATTCTGTGTCTCAGTATTCAGTGTTGCTAGAATAACAGTGGTCCAGGAAATTTTTACAAAGTGTTGGATTATAAAACATTAAATTTGCCTTCCAAATCATAAACTAGATCTTATGGTATAGCATAAGAATTAGTGAACAATCTCTTGTTGATGTATTACCATCCGATGACCCATCAATACTGATTAGAGATCTGTAAATTTATTTAAATGCAGGACAAAATTAATTAAAAAACTATATATATATATATATATATATATATATATATATATATATATAAGTATAATGTAGGTAAAATATGTAATAGTTTAAAATGATAAGTATAGAAGAGAAATACTCAAGCATGGTAAATGCATGTTAGGGTTTTCTTATTAATCACCTATTTTACATAATTCAATAAGAATTTTCAGATAAACCTTATTGAGTTACAGCTGATTACTTCTTTTAAAAGTAAAGTGCATAACTCTTTGTTATAAAGTTATTTATTTAAGAATGAACATTAATAACAATACCATGACACAGCATGAAAGTTTAAACATTTTCCTAAAAATGGAAAGAATGTTCCTTACAGGAGGATTGTGTAATTAATTATAAAGTTGTAATAAAATATATTAATAAGAAAAGGAAATCTTTAAGCTTTTAAAATACACAAGGAATTATGAAACCAGTAAAACCTTAATTGTCTAATCCTATCAACTATGACAAGATATCAAAGTGATGCCATTACAAAGTAAAAACCAATGTTAAATTCTTAATCGAGTTGTATTTTCCAAGAACTATATAGGTTACTTTTAGTGTTACATTACTCACTGTGTTTAATTAAAAAAGATTTTTTATTTGTATATAATATTCCCTTTGGAAAAAGGCGAATCCTAATCTCTGTAGACTTGGTTACTTTAGCAATTGTTATAGTAAGATAAAATTCTTCACGTTTAGTAATGAAGAAGTCTGGCAATATTTAGATTGTAAGGACAGTCTTTCTAGATGTTACAGTTTGATAAAAATGTTCTCTCTTTACCTCCAAGATAAACAATGATGAGGGTTTCTTTTTCCAGATATCTCCATGGAACTGTTTTATGTCTTCATCTTCCCTGAGGAATTTGAAATTTGTATCCATGCAAGGAAGCAGGGAACTAACACTGAATAAGTGCCTAAACATACAGCAGAGAGTGGGCTAGAATATAAAACCTTTAACTTCACAATCCTTGAAGATAGATGCTATTTTTCTATATTATATTTACAAGCGAAAATTAACCCTATTTCATTTACAAAAGGGAGAATGGAAAATTAAAGAAGTTGGAGGGAGGAGAAATTGCTCATGAAAAGTAAAATGATGAGGAGGGGTTAAAGGGACAGGGTGAGGAGACATGGGGTTGAGGGGCAGTGCCAGTGTTACTCCAGGTAGGTTCTGGAGTGAGACTGTACAGAGAGGAGGGGAGACAGGCACACCTGGAGGCAGCTACAGATGGGACCAGTGACTAAGGGAGTAATTAAAGAGGCGTCTTTCTTTGTAAAATATGTACAATAGCTGCCACTTCCATATTTTACCGCAAAACTTTCCCTAAATTTTACACTCTTGTCAATGAAAGATTGACCCTAGGAGAGTTTGTAGTTATACCAGAGCCAGAAGAAGAGGGTCCAGTTTTATGGAGAGGTGTTTACTACATTCAAAAAGATTGGAATTCTATCTTGACCTCCTGTTTCCAAATTTCCTTATTCTGTTACCAGATCATTTTGCACAGAATTGAAAATAGCTATAAGTCAATTGGTCAACACCTGAATAAAACTGCTGTATTTCTTGTTGATAGTATTTGGTATTATGTTCACTGTGTATGACTAGATAGCTGATTTGTTTGGTTTGGCAGACATTTAAGTTAGAACTAGACATCTTAAAGATTTAATCCTAATTGTTCTGATATTTATCTTAAGGAACTTACTTCCTCAGCTATACTAACATTATTTAAAATGATGATTCTCAAAGAAGTAAACAATCCTAAGTTGGTTTTGTATTTTGTTAAAACAAAGGAGAAAATTTGATTCATTAGGGGTACTTATATACTTAATTACATCTATTTTTAATAATTTCCAAATATTTACAGCTTTATTGTTTTTCACAAATATGATTCAACAAATGAGTTTGAAAAAAAATGGTTCCATTTCAGCAAACACAAAGTTAATTTTCAAATTTTAGCGAGTCATTTAACAAGTACCATTTTGGTAAAAGGAAATGCATTATTTCAAGAAGTATTGGCTTTGAATATTTTATATGGCATTGGAAATTAGATCTTAAAGTGCTTTGAAAAAAATATGACATTTCAGTAAAACAATTAACTAGAAAATACTGTTTGAAATACTACTTAATAAGTGTATATGAATATATTAAAAATAGGAATACTGTCTTTAGATAATTATATGTCCCATATAATAATCACCAGTGTCATAAAGATATAATCTAACTAAGCTTATGCATACTAATGTCCAAAAAGCACTAGCTTATACTTCTATGCTGTATACCAGGTTTGTCACTCTAGGCACTATTAACATTTTGAGCCAGTTAATCTTTTGTTGTGGGGTAGGAATGCACTTTGCTGGATATGTGAGAGCATCCCTGGCCTGTTTATAAGACACTGTGACTGACTACCCTGCAGTAGTAAGAAAATTCTCCCTGGATATTGACAAATATCTCTTGGAAGGCAGAATTATCTCTATTTAAGATCTATGAAGATCATCACTGAACTCCATCTGAAATATATCATGCATTATTTTAAGACTTTATATTTACTTTTATCATTCATAATTACTATAAAATAATTTATACATTATATTTTTGCTCACTTTAAAAAATTATTAGTATAAGTAAAAAAGTTAGTACTAGTACCTAATATTCTCTATTCCTGTCATTCAAAAAGATTATTTACTATGAATAAATAAATAAAAGTTATTTCATTTGAGAAAATTCTTTAGAAGATTTAAAATAATGAGAAGTTGAGATATGTCATTAGGCTAGGAACATATATGTCTGTTACTAATTACCATCTCTTTAGCAATCTTTATACAGGGACCATACTTTTAAAAGTAGTGGAAAGAAAATAAATGCATTCTTGAGATTAAATTAAATCTGAGTTATGTTAAATACAGAGTTCTGTATGGTCTTTGTCATTTGTTTTTGTAGAATAGACTGAGTTGATTTATCTTGTTGATGGCTATCAAACTTATCCACAGCTACTATCATTTTTACTATTCAAAATGAAGTTATTAGTTGTCAATTTTATTTCTTCATAGAATACTAAATGACAATGAGGATTATGCACTTTTCTCGGAGAGCCAAATATATTAAAATATAAACAAAAATGTAAGTGGTGCTGTTCTTCAGACTTCATTGAAGCTATTTAAAATATATAAAACTATATCAGTTTTCTGTTAGTACAATTTAGTTTCTGTATGAGAAAGAAGATCTTGATAACAGGATATCAAAAGCTAATTGCTAATTTTTATTTGAGTAAATGTTTTTTTTTTTATTTTCACATTATGTGCCCTATGCCCTTAAAAGGCTAAGACCTAATCATGAAATATAGAACAGTTCCTTTTTCCTAACATTTTACTACCACATTACTAAAGATTACAACAGTTTTCTTTGCCAGGTGCATCATAATTAGATACCATAAAAATTCCAAGGCATATTAAAAGGCAAAAACAACAATTGTCATCCATTCCCCACCCCCACATTTGAAGATACAGAGCAGGCATCAGAATGAGACATAACAGGGATGTTAAAATTATCAGACCAAAAATGTAAACAATTATGAGTAATATGCCATTGACCATAATGAATAAAAAAAGATACTTCATGAGTAGATGAGCATATAAGCAAAGAGATAGAAATTCTAAGAAAGGACTCCCCCCCAAAAGTATTAAAGATAAAAAACACTATAATAAATTAAAGAATGCCTTTGATGAGGTTATTAGGAAACCAGACATGGCTAAGTAAAGAATCTCTTATCTTGAGAAAATATATATTTTTTCATTCAATAGGAACTTTGAAAACTAAAAAAACATAAGAACAAAGACTCAAAGAAAGGGAGAATTCCTGAATTCTAGGGGTAATTACAAAAGGTGTAGCATGGGCATAACGGCATACCAGGAGCATAAAGAAAGAAGGGGAGAAATAAATATTTGAAGCAATAATGATAAAATTTCTCAAATTAGTGGCACATATCAAACCATGGATCTAGCATTTTCTCACAGAAACCTTATATGTGCAATAAAGTGAAATATTTAAAGTGTTTACAGAAAAACAAAACAAACCCCAATTCTAAAATTCTGTATCCTGCAAATTTTCTTTCAAAAGTGAAGAAATAAGCTTTCTCAAATATTGAGGGGACTTTGTTGCCAGTGGGCATGTCTTGCAAGAAATGGTAAAATAAATTTTCAGAGAGATGAGAAATTATGTAAGTCAGCATCTCTGGCTTACAGAAAGGAAGAACACCAAAGAGAGAATAAGTTCATATAAAAACTTTTATTTTAATATCTCAATTTTTTAAAAGATAACAACATGTTAAAAATAAAAAATGAGTGTGTATAATCTTTTAAAATATGTTTACTATAGATATATATATACCTATATATTTAATACCAAGAGTGTTTTCTCATATATACATCTATTTATATAAGCTTATATATACTTATATATACATCTATTTATATAAGCTTATATATTGCTATTAACAATAGCAATAATGAAAGTATATATAAGTAAAATGAATAGCAACCATAATACAAATAAAGGGAGGTAGAAATTAGGTTATTTTGTTACAAGATATTCACTTGTGAATCAGTAAGTTAATTCATAGAAGAATTGGATTGATAATGATGTATTTTTTCATACTTTAGTCCAGAAACTAGGAAACATTAAAAAGTAAATATAACTTCTTTATGTGATAAAAAAGAGAAAAAATGGAACCATAAGCTCACTTACCCAGCAACTTGAGAAACTGAGGCAGAAAGATCATAATTCATGTCCAGCCTTTTCAACTTGAGAAGACCTTGTCTCAAAAATAAAAAAAATTAAAAAAGGGTTAGGGATGTAGATAAAGCTTCCCTGGATTCTATCGCTAGTATACAAAAAAAAATTAAGTAAAACCAGAAAATATAGAAAAAGGGTGGAAATTACAAAAGCATACAAAGAAGAATTATAACAAATAATAACAGCAAAAGATAAATACTATATTATTAATCACTTTGAATATGATTGTTTTAAATATACCAATTAAAATACATGATTATCAGAGTTCATAAAAGAAAATACAACCCAAGTATTTGTGGTCTGTAAGAAACTCATTTTAATATAAAAATACATAGTTAGCAAAGGCAAATGAATAGAAAAAATATATCAAGTTAACAATAATTGGAAAATAGTAGTAGCTATTAATTTCAGACAGATTAGGCTTCATAACAAATTTATCAGAAGGATAAATAAATCAATATTACTTATTGATAATGAATCAATTGTCTAAGAAGACATAATTCTTAACATGTATACACCTATTAACACAGGATTAGACTCTGTAGGACAAAATGAGCAGAACTAGAAGAAATGAATGAATTCACTATAGTCACTGGAGATGTCAAAACTCTTTCTGTCAGAGATAAATTCATCAGGCATTAAAAAAATCAGCATAGTTTAATTCGACATCAATCAACTGTATATAGTTTAAATATACAGACTGCTTTATGCAGCAATAATAGAACACACTCTTCTGAAACTCACGTAGAATAAATCAATAAAAATCACATTCTGGCCCATAATATTCATCAAATTTAAATGAACAGAAATCATACAGTATCTACTGTCAGATCACAATAGAATTAAACTAGAATTCAATAAGAGTAAGATAACTGGAACCCGGAAATTGTGGACATTAAATAGCACACTTCTAAAAAATGCATTAGTAAAAGAAAAAGACCTTGAGAAGTTAAAATTAAAATAAGTGAAAATAAAATTTATCAAAATATGTGAAGTAGTGAAAGCAGGGCTTAGAGGAAAAATGTATGGTACTGAATGCATTTATTAGAAAAGAATGACCTAAAATCAGTAATCTGAATTTCCATTATAGGAAATTAGACAAAGAAGAGCAGGATATATCAAAAGTAAGCCAAATAAGTAGTAAAAATTAAAGCAAAAATCAATAAAATATTAAACAGGCAATCAATAGAGAAAATATATAAAACCAAGTCAATAAATTGATAAATTTCTAGCCAACCTAAGAATAAAATGACACAAAATACTAATATATAAGAAAAGAGGAGACACTACTACAGACCCTGTGAACAGCAAACACATACTTATAAATCAATACTTAAAAATTTCATAGGCTACACGATATGAACAAATTCCTTGAAAGATAAATTCAGAATCAATAGACAATATGACGAGGCATATATTGATTAAATAAATTAGATCAGTGCTTACTAATCTTCCAAAACAGAAAGCTGTAGGCCCATGTGGATACACAGGTTAGTTTTATCTGATATTTAATGAAGAACTGATGTAAATTCTGTACCATCCATGGTTTCTCTATTTCAAAAAATAGAAGCTGAGGTAATTGGTATTACCCTAATAGCAATCCAGAAAATACATTACAAGAATTAAGAAAACAATATACCAATTTATCTCATGAGCACACTTAAAAAAATCTCAACAAAATATTAGCAAATTGAATCTAACAATTTTTGAGAGGAATATAATCATATAGTTTAATTTGCATTGTGAGCAAATGGATTCATCCCAAGTATGCAAGTCTGTTCAATGTTTGAAAATCAAGGAAATATATTAGGAAAGTGGAATGGGTCTGAGAGTAGAAAGCACAGATTGAATTGATAATATCAGATATGAACCACATTTTTATTAAAATAATTTATCCTTAATCTTAACAAAAATCCATTGTTTTTCTAGAGTCCCATTAATGGAATTAACATTTACAGGGGTCATCTCTGATGCCTCCTTAGTTAGCCAAGAGATCATCAAATCTTTGTAATTTTACCACGGAATATCTCTAGCATTGTAACTTTACTGTGGAATATCTCTAGCATTGGCATTTTCTATTATCTGCACTACAACTGCCTTGTGTCTTACCTTGGTGTATTTCTACTTGACACCATGCAAAGCATAGTCACTGGTAGCTCTGCCTGCAGTCCTTTCTTAAATGCCAGCAGAATTCTGTCTGGAAAAAGAATGACATGACAAAATTCTCCTTACATTTTAAAAATTGATAACCATCATCTAAAAAATAGTATCATAAGACTTCACCTTAGATTCTGGTTTCATTTTTTTCTATCTATCATCCCTTTACCCATAGCCTCAATTCAGTCCTATCAAATAGCCTGTGACACCTCTGGCTATTACAGATTTTTCTGTCTTTATATATTGTTTCTTCTCCTTAACTAATTCCAATACTCCTATAGGATTCTGCTGAAATACCTGTTTTCTGGGAAACATTCTAATACACAGACTCAGTTGTTTGCTATACCGGAACATATCTTATAATTCTATTTGCATTTATCTCTGTATGTTAAGTACATGTACATGCAAACACTCCATTCCCACCCCAGACTGGTAATTCTCAACCCCAAGTAGTGTGCTTCATTTCCTTGTGTATCCCTAGGATATGGTAACACGCTGGGCCTTTTGTAGATGCTACAAAAATGCTAATGGTATTTCTAGGGCTCTTATGGTCTATGGAAACAGTTCTACTCTGATTATATGAGTGGTTTTTTTTTTTTTGTGTGTGTGTGTGTGTGTCTTACTTTAACAGTGGCTGCTGCTGCTGTTTCTCCTCCTCTTCTTCCTCCTTATTCTCCCTCCTTATTCTCCTTCTCCTCCTCCTCATTCTTTTTTGGTGAATATTTGATATATAGACTGTCTCATCTAAGTGAATTAAACAAGTGGGAGTACCTATAGAAATGTATCTTATCTAAAACTATTATAAAATAAAAATGATATGTAATTATCTCTGAAATAAATGAGGTTGCTTGAAAAACCCTTAAGTAATTTTAATTTCGCAGAGACAGCGCCTCACTTTTAAAATAGTAAAAGTATTAGTATTTTTTAAATTTAATATATTTTGCTAAAAACTCACTCTCACTCTGAAAAATAAGTTCATGAGGAGACAGATGTGTTATATTAGAATGATCTAATCTTTCTATAGTGTATACATAGAGAGAAACATCACTTTGTACCCTTTAAATATACATAATTGTTAGCCATCAATTCAAGATAAATTTAAAACTTTGCAACTGTTTTTCAGTTCATGTTATGGCATTCTGTTTTATTCATGCAAAACTATAAAATATATGTGTTTTCTTTGGTGTCTCTAATGATTCTCCATTTTCTAGCATATTAAAATTATGTAGTTTAAAATTAAGTACAAAACTAAAATTTTTCAAATTTTATGTAACTTATTAGTTTTGTTTACCATCCAAATGAGAGAAAATATTTACACCAGGTAACAGACACAAATAAATACTACTTGGTATGAACTATAGTAAGAAAATTTTTCAGAAAAATACAAAAATTCAGTTGAAAATGGGTGATTTGAACATGCAATTCACACACATCCATGCACAAATTATGAATGTCTAGATATATAAAGTTTCACAACATCAGTAAAACTGGAAGAAGTACAATATGAAATATCTTGGTATCTCTGAGCCATCAAGTAAAAATTAATTAAAATTAATACTAGTAAAAATAGTATCAAATATGTAAGTTGGTCTCTCCACCCTAACCAAATGTTATTTCCTGATTGCTAATACTAGTGCTCTTATTGTTACCTTTTATAGTATTTGTAAAATCAATCATACTGAAAATTATTTTAAATAACCATTTCTGAGCAAAATAAAATATATGAGAAGTAAATTTAATGTTTTTGTGACCTGTAAAGTATATTTAATATAGTAGAGTTAAAGTAATTGTGACAGAACACAAATATTCAAAAATGGTACAGTTGAATCAAGAGATAAAACAGATTATATGTACAAATATATAAATATAAATATGAATAGTAATATATTCTATATATCTCTCTATATATAAATACACACACAACTGACACAGGCATTCTTTAGCCTTTGGCCTTTGTTCTCATTGCCCTAATCTTCTTAATATAAGCATGAAATATTTAATTCTTGCATAAGAATAGCAACAGAATATGATGGTGATACAGCTGGCTGAGAGTGAAGGTTCTTCTGCTGGACTCCATGAGTTTGCTGACACCATCACTTATTGTTTGTGATGTGGGATAAACAATTTAAACTCATTTAAACTCCTCATCTCAATCTCTAATATATAACATGGAAATAATATTACCTCATCCAAACAGTTGTTAAAACTGCTAAATAATAATGTACCTAGGCTATAGAAACACTTCATAATTATTAGCTATTATTCTAATATATAGTGTGGGATGAAAGAGAACATTACTAACTATATTAGTCAACTTTCAGCTACAGTGACAAAATACCAGTGATAATCACTTGCAAAGATGAAAGGTATATTGTGGCTCCTAGTTTCAGAGGTTCCAGTCTATGATAACTAGGGTCCACTGTTTTGGGGCCCAGGTCATGGCAGAACATCATGGTGCAATCATGTGGTGGAGTAAGGTTGCTTTTCTCCTAGTGACAATTAAGCAGAGAGGGAAAGGAAGCCAGTGTCCCAATATCTCCTTTAAAAGCTGTTCTAATTAGCTTCTTAATTGCTCATGACTAATAATCCTTACAAGAACAGTTGGAGGAGGAAAAGTTTATTTGGGCTCATGGTATCAGAGGTTCAGTCCACAGTTGGCCGGCTCTATAAACTCTGGGCCTGAGGTGAGGCAAAACACCATAAAACACCATGGGGGAAGGATATGGAGGAGGAAAGCAGCTCAGAACATGGAAAACAGGAAGCAGAGAGAGCTCTGCTCACTGGGAACAAAATATAGATCCTAAAGGCATGCCCCCAGTAACCTATTCTTCTAGCCATAACTTACCTGCCTACAGCTACCCCCTGCCAATTAATCCATATAAATGAATCAATCCATTGATTAGATTCTGCTCTCATAATCTAATCATTTCACCTCTAAACATTCCTACATTGTCTCACAAATGAGCTTTAGGGACATACCTCATGTCTAAACCAAAATGAGCATTTTTTCCAATGAAACTTCCACTAGGTTTCATCTCTTAAAGGTGTCCTCATGTCTCAACCACATCACAGATTGGTGACCAAACCTTTCTTATATGGGCCTTTGGGGATATTTAAGCCCCTTGTTATTATAAATATATCGAATGTGTTGAATCTAAAATTTGACAAGAAAATGGTTTTTAGTTGCCCTTACTATGTGCACACCATGAAAAATGGTAAATATATGTGGTGATGAATATGTTAAATTAATTTGATTGTGATTATCATTTCACAATTTAATATCAAATCATCACATCCTGCATTGAATATACAGTTGCATCTCAGTATGTGTGGGAGATTGGTATCAGAGGTTCAGAATTGGTATCAGAATTCCCCCTGATACCTACATCTACACAATGGTATAATATTTGCAAATAACCTCTGAACATGGTCCTGGATACTTTGTCATTTTTAGACTAATTATATCTAAAATGTAAATATGATGTAAATAATTGCCATACTGTATTTTTAGGGACTAATAAGAAAAATTGTATATAATTGAAATTTATTTTCCGTCCAAGTCGATCTTCAGTTAATTGAATCTGTGGATGCATATCTCATGGATACAGAAGCTGCAGATAAGAAGGGCTAACAGTATACAAAATTTTTGTTGATTTGCTTCCATAAAGCTGACTAGAGAAACAAGAAAAAAATGTGAAAATATATACTCTCAATTTTATTAAATGTCAGAAATGGAATTTAAAATCATAACGTGACATCATTTCACATTCACCTTGTTGACTAAATATAAAAAGCCAGAGTGAAGAAGTATTGGTGATAATATGTACTAGTGAGAACTAACTTCTAATATGAATGTAAATGGGAAAAAAACTCTGGAGAATAATGAGGCATTACCTCATGATTACAGGCATTACCTCACAATTATAAGAGTGTTCATAGCAACATTTCCATGAAAGCAAAAAACCTGCAGACAGCTCAAACATCCTTCAACAAGCAAATAGAATAATGTTGATGTACTCAGACAATGGAGTAGAGCTGTGTAGAAAAAATGAATGAACTTCAAAACAATATTGATGGAATGAAGTAAACACAGAAGAAAAATGCAGTGTGATTCCATCACTATATTAAAAACAGTATAAATTTAGATAATATATTGACTATGGATATATCATAAGTGGTAAAACTATATAGTGACAATTACATCATAATTTGGGACCTCATAGGTATATTTCATAATGTTTTAATGAAAAATGTTAGCCATATAATATTTTATTTTTTTATTTTTAACCATATCAGAAATTTATTAAATATAGTTATATTGAAAATCAACATTTTAATATCTTTTCATATTTAGCATAACATTTTTGTTTTGAACATACAACTAAACAGAAATAGTTTTTACATCTTATTGAATCCATACAGGCTGAGAAATATAAAATATTGTAAAATAATGTTAAAATTAAATTATGTGATTTGCAAAGTAAATATGATAGTAAAATAATTCTAGTAGTCTAGAATTTATTATGCACATTTGCCAAGTAGCTGGAAATAAAAACAGACTGTGCGGAAATCATCTCAGCTTTGAATTCCAAGTTAGAATTCCCTTATATTGGAACATTTCATCATCACTAAGAAAACAATTATAATGGAAACACATATCAGGAAAATAATCTGACATGCATTGTTTATGAGGAGATATGTCACCTGCTATGGTTTGGGCATGTAACCCCCCCCAAATTTATATGCTACATGCTTGGCCCCAAGTGTGATGATTTTTGATAAGTGGTAGAACCTTTAAAAGTTGGGGCCTCTTGGAAGTCAATTAGGTCATTGATGGCATTGCCCTCAAAGGAGATTAGTGCCAACTTCATGGAAAAAGTTAATTTTTGCAAGAGTGGGATACAAATCAAGGCCACACTGTGCATTTGGTGATATATATAATATATGTCACATATATTATATATAATATGTATATATAAGTAATATATATGTATCATTTAAATATAAAATTGCAAAGATGCATTTATATTATTTAAGTGTTTAAAATTGTCTTCTTGCTATCATATAACATGATTCCCTTTCCATTTCCCTTCCATGTTGTGATCCAGCCAGTGAGGTCCTCCCTGGAGGCCAAACGAATGAGGCCTCCTAATTTTGGATATGCAACTACCAAACTGTAAGCTAAATAACCCTCTTATCAGAGTCCAGAGCCAGGTATTTTGTTATAGCAACACAAAACCAGCCAATATAACATTTTTTTAATTCCAAGAAAAATGTAGGATCTCAATATTTATAATTGTATAACCTTTACAAAATGTCATAAAATCTATGAATTTTCTGTTCAATGTGTGCACACATGTTTACACAATCTTGCAGATATTAATTTGCCCAAAGACTCCCTGAAACTGTAAATTAACAATATGTATAATAGAGAAATGACTGAAGCAAAAAGAAGATTGCTTTATCCAGTCTTCTGAACATATCATTATGCCCTTTGAAACTACAAAACTCATAACTGTAAAAGCATTTATTTAAAATTTTCTATAGATTAATATTCTGCCACTGAATATCCAAATTTAGTTTTGTCTGCAATTCACAAATTAATTTTTTGGGTAGTCGTCATGCACACATATCAAAGAAACATCAAGAAACATGTTAAAGATTATCATCAGAGCTTAAATTTGGTCCAAGAAGCACATGTTACAAGAAATGCAATAAATCATAAAAAAATAAATGAAATTTCTCTTTTGTAACAAAACGCTACACCTTTATGGATTTGAAATCTAAAACATTTAGGTAAGTGCTATATGCTCTAAAATTTTCACAAATTCTAAAATGACAGAAATCCTAGGTTATAGTAAGTATACATTAAACTGTCCTTTAAAGTTAAAAAAAATAAAAAGGAATGGGGGAGGTAGTCATTGTAAAGTGCTTGCCTAACCTGCAGAGGTCTGGGTTCAATTCCCAGAACTGACAAAAGAAAAGTAGTAAAATGATTTAAAAAGAGAAATACCTGGCACATTGTTGTTATGATGTATTATTTAAATATAAAATTGCAAAGATGCATTGCTATTATTTCAGTGTTTAAAATTGTCTTCTTGCTATTATCTTATTTGTGACAGAAAAAAATGACATAAATGTCTTCTAATTTCTTGGTAAGGTTTATGGTCACATTGCCTATTGCCTACATTATTGCTTCCAGACTTATGCACAACTTTGCAAACATGCTATGTCCAGTCAAATACCAATAGTATCTAACCCTAAGGAGATCCTTGTCTCTCTCACAAATTCTTGTGAGAGGTGCACATGTGCAGTCCAGTTGTTTGAATTTGTTTAGGAAAGGAGTTGAGGGCATAAAGGAAAATTTTTTTAAACAACTTGGAAATTTTTAAAAAGTTGCTTTGGAAGCACATATTGTCTCTAGAGAATGCAGGGTTACCTTCAAAGGTGTGAGAATGGATAAGGAAATGAGAATTTTAACAACACCCTTATTGTGGGGGAAAAAAAACCTCAATATGTATCTCTCCTTTTCCTTTTATGCCATTGTCTTATTTCTATTCATAACCTGCTAGCTACCTCTTCCATATTCTAATGTGCAAAGTGGTGGTCCCCAGTTCCCCAGCTTTCTTGGTGAACCTTTTGAAGTGAAGCTTTCCATCTTCTTGATCACTCATGTATACAGTCTGTTTCTAACTGAATAAATACATATGTAATAAAGTAATAACAATTTGCTGTGGCTGTTATCACATAGGACTAGGAAATCAAATCTCATTACCGAGACTAACAAGGAGCCTCAGATTCTGCTCTCCTCACTTGCCTCTTTTCTTGGTATTCAAATCTCCTGTCCAATTCTGACCCCTTTTTGCCTGACTTGAGTTTCCTGTTTCTAACATCCACCCACAATCTGCACTCTTCCTGGATCATTCCTCAGTTACTGAGCGTGACATTCCTGTTACTTGGAGTACCTTCTCTCATGTCCTGTTATTCTTGTGCACACATAATTCAAGGTCAAATTTTCATTACACTTCCTCTTTGTAGCTTTCCCTAATCTCCGCAGTCAGAATCGTATTTCCACCTCTCTGCTTCCGAAACACTCTATTATTCATCAGGCTGCCTCGTATAAAGATAAATGTGATTAAATCTGTCTTTGTAAATAGTATGGGAGATCACTGAGATCTGGGACCACTGCTTAATCATGTTTATTTTACCCAGAACCAACAGCCATGGTATACACTTTTTACTCAATGAATGTTTGATTCAAATATCTGTAACCTGTCTTTTCCTCCAGTTTATAGCAACTGCTTTGATGATTCACTTGATTGACTTTCTCCATCTCTGAGTTAATTGCTGAATGTTCCCACTCACATTTCTGGCTTGCTTCAGATCTGTGGTTCTTTTTCCCTTTACTCCTTGATCTGATGCCATTTGACACCATGACAACTTTATATCCCTCATGCTATTCTGCCACCTAATGATAACACACATTCTGCAGGCCAAGTAATTATACTCCCTTTGAAGCTGATGCCCCCCACTTAACAAATCTTGTTCGTTTTTGCTCCACAGAACAGGCTCCTAATCTAATGTAGAATTTCCTGCTTCTGTACATCTTGCATTGCTTTCATATATATTTGTATTTCTATCATATTTTTCACTTTAACTTTTCCCAGAAAACATTGTATTCATATCTTATAATGAAGATGAGAAAAGTATAATCATTCTTGTTCTTTGAAGTGTATTACTGTTGATATTTAAAGCCTTTTTAACTGGAGTCATTCTTCAGTTAAAATTGAAGAACTTTGAGATCTGCTATGGGCAATCTGGTTGTGACAATTAGCCAACATAAGTAAATTGAAATCCTTGCTGTTTTCAGTGAAGCAGCATCTTACAAAGGCAACAGAAAACAAGACAAGCCCTGCAGTGTGGTTACTGTTATGTCTTACAGTGTTGTAATAGTGGAACCAATTTCACCTCTACATGCCTATTCCTCACCAGAATCCTGAATATTCATCTGTGTTACGATGAAAAAAATGCTGTTACATGTGGTAGGAGTATTTTACTTATAAGTAAAAACTAGCATCCTTTAAGTTTTGTTATTATTTCATAAATAATATAACTATTTACAATGTATTTATACTGTATTAGGCATTATAAATAATCTAGAGGTGATTTAAAGTACATGACCAGATTTATATAGGCTACATGCAAATACTATACCATTTTGTATGGAGAACTTGAATATTTGTAGACGTGGTCTCCACAGGGCTTCTTAGATCCATCCTCCATAAATACCATGGGGTAACTTTATCAGACTAGAAACATGGAAAAAAGTTATAAATAGACAAACTGGATGTTGAAGGGACACATGAAAATATGTTAAGCATTGTAGAATTTAAAATATGCAAACTAAAGATAAGTTGCAATCTCATAACTATCATATTAGTTTTTGATACTTTCGTAAGAAATTCCTAAAACTTTCCAGCTTCAAATGATACTCATTATCTTGCAGCTTCTATAGGTCAGAACTCTGGGTATGACTTAGCTGAATTCTTTTCTCAGAATCTCATAAAGGCAGGGATTTTAAGGCCTGTGTTCTCATCTGGAAGTTGTACTGCAGAAAAATCCATTTTCTTGCTCCTTAAGATTGTTGGCAGAATGTACTTCCTTGAGGCTAAAGAATTCATAAAAGCCTGCTTCCTGAAAGCCCACCAAAATAGAAGATGGGATGCAGGGGGGTACCTCTGCTGCTTCAGTTCTCTGGCCTCTTTGCCCTCTTTTGAAAGACTCACTTGAGCAGATTGAGTCTACTCAGGATAATCTCCTTTTTGATGAATTTAAAGTCAACTGATTAACAGCTTTCATCCCATCTCAAAATCCCATCAACCATGACATGGTGTGTAATCTAATCAAGGGAATGATGTCCCATCCTACTTACCAAGTCCTCTTGGTTAACAAGAAGTCAGAGACTCCACTCATACTCAAGGGAAGAGTTACAGAAGTACAACTTTGGGGGCTCGCCCTAGAATATGTCCCCTACAGTTATGGGCAAAGACTTAAACTAAAATAAGTTATTTTTGAAGAGAAATTGAGTAGCCTATGTTAAAACATACTCTAAAATACAGCAATACCATAGATGACTATGTGCCCAGGAGGCATATATGGAATGTTTATTGAATAATTAATTTTAAAAATAAGAAATTAGAGATAGTTAAAACTTACATAAATAAAAATCAGAATAATAAATCATGTGTGTTATACAATGAATACTTTTACTCTGCATCATCATGATAATCAGTGATCTAGAGCTACATATGCATATCCATATTAATGGATACATTTGGAAAACTTGAGAGAAAAAAATGCAAGTTGTTTTAAAAGATAGGCAGAGTGATCTAAGCTACATAAAGTTTAAGATAAATAAAATGATGCTATACAGTGTTCACACCATGTATGTTACATGTGCATTAAAAGAATAAAGGAAGTACAGAAATAATAGAGTTGATATTGTTTTGAATTTACATGATTTTTTTCAGCTTTATGTTACTGTGTCAAAATATCTGAGATGAAAAAAATTAAAGGGAGGAAAGGTTTATTCTGAATTATGGTTTTAGATGTTTCAATCCATGGTCAGTTGGCCGCACGACTTTGGGCCATGGTGACATAGTACATTATGGCAGAAATGTGTGGTAGAAGAGATCTATTCATCTCATGGGAAGCAAAAGGAGAGAGGACAGGTTCAGGTCCCAATATTTCCTTCAAGGGCATGCATGCCCCAGTGACCCAACTTCCTTTCATTAGGCTTCACTTCCTAAGTGTTTCACCATCTCCCAATAGCCCCACAATGTAGTGACTAAGTCTTTCAATTTATGGGTTTGGAGGGACATTTAAGATCCAACCCATGAGATGTGAGTTTGTGTGACTGTGGAAAAATACCTATGCTTACCCATTGAATAAAGATCAATTGAAACACTATATTTTTATATTTATATAAGTCTTTTTTTTTCAAAGAAGAGTTGAGGTCTTTTGTGTTTCCTATTCCACTGAGTTTCAAAAATTTTAATTTAGAATATTTCAACTCTCAAATAAGCCTCAGGAGGCTATTGAGGAAAATTCATTAGTTAAAAATGGTTCACTTCTGAATTCCCTTTTAAAAGGTATTTTGAATGCTATAAGAACATTCCATACCTGATTAGATCTCTCACTAAATATGATAGAAAATATAAGCTCTTGAGATTCAAAGGCATTTATAGGTTTAGGACTATGTTAATTTCTGGTATTCATTTGATCATATAAATTAGTATATTGGCAGTAAACACCAATGGTATTACTTAGCAATAACAATATTTTTATGTATTATCTAATACACATTTCACAGTAAAATTTGTATCTATTGTTTATACCTGTTACTTAACAAAAAATTCAAGATACATGTGAGGCACGCTTCATAGAGCAGAAAGTAAGTTATAACAAAGGTCAGATCTAGTGAACATCAAATAGGAACTAATTTAGGAACTAATATGAAAAAAAAATGAAGGATGGAGAGAATCTGAGGTTCCTAAAAATATTGTATTGAAAAGAATCTTTTGGTAAATAAAGCAACATATGAGAGACTCATTAAAGAGTGTAATCATTTATAACTGACAAGGAAGTAATAAAACTTTATCAGCCTAACGAATACATTCATGTGAGCAAGCAGATCTGTGCATGCCTGTGTACATTCGTGTGTGTGTGTTGGGGGGGGAGGTATCAGTTGTTCCTGCTGGCCAAGGGAAATAGATTTACATAATGAAAATTTCAGTGCTTTGTTCTTTTCTAGTATGTCCTAGACATGTATTTATAACAGATGCCTTAAAATTAGAACTATACCTAAGTTGAAGTGATATATATTTTTGTTCAGGAACCTTGACAGAGGCATCTGTTAGTTGAAAGTAGATTACACAGGGTGATGTAGGCTCTCTGGACTTCCAAGTGCTGCTAAATTTAGTCCCTTCTAACCAGGCAAGCCCAAGGTACATTATTTCTTCACTGATCTCCAAGAAGCTGCTGCTTACCAACCTTTTATGAGATAGACCTGATGTAAAATATTATAATCTCATATCACACCTTGCATTATTTTTAAAAAGTAATTTATTTTCAAAATCAGTTTTTGGAAACCTATGTTTATAATGTGGTTCCGTTTGTCAGTGTTTCCTTTCTTTAGAGGGCTATATCTCAGGTTCTCTTGAATGTATTACACCCTATCATATGAGTATTCCAGTTCAGAGTTTAATATTTTTAAGTCTTTCTTTGCTTATAAAGCTTTTAAATATATTTTTCTTTCAGTAGACCATTAACATAAAGGTAAACTAATTTCTTTAGTCAATTGATTGCTTTGCAATTCTGGAGATAAACTTGTGTAGATTATAAATGAAAACACAACATGTAAACATAACCCTTCTTTAAGTTCAGCCATCTAATGTAATTGGCGTGGGGATGTGGCAGGCACTAGTGACCTTATGCAACAGAGTTAGGCCTTCTGAGATCATTTGTATTATCATTCTGCCCAAGATGAAAATCAGGCATAAAGAATTTACATATGAAAGTGACAGTTTTAGGACAGATTCAGCTCCAAAGATACTATACTAAAATGTCATATGCTTAACCAGTGTAGACTTTTTGGTCTAATTATACATGTTTAATTTTGCAAATTGAACATTAACCTCTAAGTAATAAAGGACCATTAAAGGAGGTTAGATGTGGGGGTCATAAATACTGAGGGACTTTTACAGTGCAGATAATTTAACAAAGGGAGTTTGTTACATATGAATGAATCAAGATAAGATAAAGGTCTGAGGTGATGCAGTGGCCAGAGAGGTGGAGACAAAGTATGTTTTGCTTTTAGAATACCATGTGAAATTCATAGTAATTGCTGTTTTTTTAAAAAAAAATAGAGAAAAATGTTTATATTCCAAAAGTTTTCTTAATTCACTTCTAAAAAGTTTTGCAGTTTGTGGCTAAAATATTCTTAGATACATGTCCTTGTTAATTAACAAAAAATTAACATTTTATCAAGCAAGGAAAAGCAGCATTTTATATTTTAATACTAACAACAATAAAGAAAACTGAAGGACAAAATCACATTGTCAATATTTCTTAGTGGTGTTTTTGGTGAACCAGAATATATGAGAAAAGTTTAAGGTAGTAGGTTTTTAGAAGAAAAAAAATGATATACTGCCAAAACATGTTTTTCTATTGTTGACATCTATATCTGTGTATAAATTGAGTACAACTCTGTTTTATATGGTGGAATTATTGCAAGCATTGCTGTTTCTCAGAGAGGACATCAAATATCATTTGGTAAAAAGGTCCCCATTGTGTGTCAGTAGTAATTTTCCTTAGGCAGTTGTGTACTCTATCTTGAAGTTAGATAACAGAATTAAAGTAGATTATTTTTTCCTAGGGATTAAAGGTTTGAAAGATATTAGTTCCTTGCCAGTAATCATTAATTTCCAGGAAGTGCCTGAGACTGGAGTTATTATTTTTTAATGAATAGAAGAAATTTGTATAATTGGTAAGCACCCACATTCTTAATTCAGTAAAAAGTCTGAATATGTATTATGTCAGTGCTTCTTCACGAAGGGAATTAATAGATGTGAAATCATTTGGGGGGGGTCAGTTTCTGCTTTTGTAAATGGGGCACAGAACTTTTCAAAGATAAATTTATTAACTTGCAATGATCAATATTCTAGGAAATATCTGTTTCTATTGAAAAAGCCCCAGGTCAGACAGATTGAGAATAAGCATTCAATTGCATTTTTCCTTAATCATTATTGCATCCCAAGGGTAAAGGAAAGAATCATCCTTTATTCTTTTTCCTCCTTCATTCTTTCTCCTATTCATTTTTGTTTGTGTTGGAAAAATCTTTTCTAAAAGACAAAAACATGCTTTGTTCCTTGGAAAAATATGGCCTACAAAATTGACTTTTTTTTTTGTTGTTTTGGAGTTTGGAATATTTACCCCGTTCTAAAACATAATAATAATGTAGATTCTCCCCTACCCCTTATTTTTATTCTCTAGTCCTAATTTTCCAGAAATCCACACTAAAAAGTCCCAAGTTAGAAGAAAACCCAGATGGACTATTTATGCTCCACTCCTAAAGACCATATTCCTTTCTATAGAAGGAAATGAGAACTGATAGACAATATGAAACTGATCATATAATGTAAGAATGGTAAATTAAGAAGTAAACCCACACACAAATTTCATTCAGAATATGCTAAAATATAACAATATACCAATGACAATGGTATTTTTGTTTGCTTCCTATATGTGCCAAACTTTGCCCTAAGTAACTTTTTCTGGTTAATATTGCAAACAAACCACCAGTGCTTAGTGTTCTAAAACAATCATTTTATCACACTCCAGGATTTGGTGGGTCAGGAAATTAGAATAGGAGTGGTAAGGTGGATTGTTTCTGTTTCACTTGTCTGGTGCCTCAACTGGGAAGACTCTAAGCTTGGAGAATGCGGTACCTGACAGGTTGGGCTAGACTCATCTGAAGACATCCTTGTCATAATTCTCTATTGCATATTTGGGGATTGGTGCTGGCTGTTGATTGGGGCATTAGCTAGTTTAATGCCTGGTACCCACACAAGGCTTTTCCATGTGGGAGAAAGATGGTCCAAGTTAAACCTTTAAAAGTGTTCTAGTTGGTCTTCACATGACTAGCTTGGGGTTTCTTAGGATATGTTGGCTAGCTTCCAAGAGACAGACAGACTAAAGTGACATTTTATGAGGTAGACACAGAAATAATATAGATTCACTTCTACTGTCCACTGTCTTGGTTAAGGAAGTCAACGTCCTACAAGTACAAGAGGATGAGACATAGAATAATCTTTTAAAGGCATTTATAACAGGTTCTATAAAACCATGTGAGAACAATATTACTGTCATTGTTCTTGGAAAATAGAACCTGCCTGATGACTTCACATTCAAAATTTTATGTTAAAAAAGATCCTGTTCTTATACATGATTCTCATTTTCACTTAATCTGCCAGCTTTTATTGTAAAGGTGTTCTTAAAGTCATATCTGAAAAGAAAAAAACTGAAATTCACTTAATGTTTTTAAAATTCATAAAATAAAATACTAATTCAATTTCAGAATCCTGACTAAACTGTTCAGGATACAAAGCTGGTAATATGTCTCTTTTTTGCAGCATCAAAGATTTTCTTTGAATTTTTTCTGTTAGATTTTTCTAATATGTCAGCAGAGTCCCAAAATAACACAATCATGAATTTTATATTAAGCCACCCACATAATCTTTTGAAATATTTGAGGATTTGTATACTCCCCACACCAGAATACATATTGTATATATGTCTAAATGCTACAAATACATCTTAAATACATATTTATAAAAGCAAAAGAAAAATAACCCTTATTGAGATCTTTTGTTATATATTATGTGCATGTTATTTGGTTAAATGCTAATACCTCTGTGAGGTGGGTGGTTGTTATCCACTTTTCATGAGAAAGGAAATTGAGGCTGACAGGTTAAGTGATTCACTTCACACAGGGTAAAAACTGGGCTCAGAATGTTAAGGGGAATGCAGCTTCATCTGATTAAAATTGGAAAAATATAACTATTTGCCCTTTAGGTTTTGTTACCTAATCACACATTCTTCTCTGCACCTCTTACAATCACACCTTTCAAAGAGTTGATGATATTTAAGGTCTTTATTCCTAAACTTGGTCGAAGCAATACAAAAGCTTTATGGTCTTACCTTCTCAGCCTCAAAAAAAAAAAAAAAAAGGCTGTAGATGAGGTCACCAGCAACTACCATGTTGCCATTGGATCCTTCAATCATCATCTTAATGAATGACTCAGTGACTTTAGGACAATGCCTTCTACCTTTCTCCTTGAAGTAATCTTTTTTTTTTTTTTTTTTTCTCCTTCAACTCCACATTGTTCTAGTTGTTTGTTGGAGGTGGAGTGGGGGAAGTGGGAAAGGTGTGTTTCTATCTCTGATGTCTAAATGTTGGAACTGCCTTAGAGATTTATCCTGGACCATCTTTCTCCCACTACACTCTGGCCCCAGATGTGTTGGATAGCTTATCTTTGCCACTTCAGATGCCTCATTTGTCCTTTCTCATCTCGCTCTCTGCTTCATGAGGCTGTTTTACAATGGTAAGAGTATGGTAGAGGTCTTTGCTCTCTGGCTCGTGTTGGGTTTAGTTAATGTAAGGCACTGGAGGAAAAGGGAGAAAGAAATTACCCCAACTCCTATCCAGCTAGGTCATTCTAAGATGGATGGATGTTTTCCTTAAGGGTGTGGCTCTTATTTCAATTTATTTTACGCTGCTAGAGCAGGATCTCTAAAATTTGTTAATTTACAATGAACAAAAATGTATTTTCTTTCAGTTCTAGACTCTTGATTTGGAGAAATCCAAATCAAGGTGCTAGCATTTGGCAACAGCCTTTTGCTGTGTCATCATATAGCAGAAGGGCAAAGAGGCAAAGAGGTTCGAAACTTGCCTATTAAAAATGGTCTTTGGGGCTGGGGTGGTGGCTCAGGGTGAGAGTGCTCACTTAGCACATTGGAGGCCCTGGGTTTGATCCTCAGCACTACATAAAAATAAATAAACTAAAGGAATTGTGTCCAACTACCACTAAAAAAATATTTATTTATTTATTTTTTTAAAATGGCCTTAGTCCTACCCACAAAGGCAGAATGGCCTAATCCTTCTAGAAGGTCCCAGCTCTTAATACTGATACATCGACAATTACATTTAACATGAGGTTAAAGGGAACAGGTATTCAGACCATAGCCACTAATATAGAGAACTCTCTACATAGCTAGGCAAGGTCTGTTAGCTGAAACATCCTGTGTCGTTTCAGGTTGTTCATAAGCCCACCTTTAGCTGCAAGCTTGGTTAGCTCTCAACTATTTTTAGTACTGGATACCCCTTCATCCTTTATTAGCTTCCCTTACCTATGTCTGTTCTTTGTATATAATCCTTTCGTTAAACTCTTTATTACTCACTTTAAGTGTATCAACTGTTTTGTACTGGGAACTTGATACCTGGAATCCTTTACCAGGAAACACTGAGATGGAATTAGGGATGTATAAGCTCACCAGGAAAGTATTCCTATGAAGCACAAAAAGAAGAAAAAAGCAAGCAGGACAGGGAGGGAAATCCTTCAGGTTATGATGCACATCTGACACAGGTGAAAATAGAGCGGGAGATGTAGGACCAGTTAGAAATAGCCTCACACTACAAACAGATCTGATGTATTTTCAGCCAGTCTGATGGGGAGCTTTGGAATAAATATAGACCAGTAAGGATTGGACTGCAATGCACAAACTATCATCTCATCTCTGACTCCTATCTGTAAAGTTTACCTTGGTTTAAAAGCTAAATCAGTTTCTAAAGACAGAAAGAAGAAGAGACTGTCAGATGATTACACTCTTAGCAGATGAATATAAGTCTGTCTTTAGCAGAGCTTAGTGCCACAGCTCCATATCCACCGTATAGGACAGACATACCTATCTCATTGGTTAAAATATAATCTGTACTGAACAATTTATAATATCAGACCTCATATCCCTTAGCTCTAGACTGATCATCTACTAGTACTTTCAACTAAGATGCCTGATATTCATCTCAAATATTACAAGTGAAAAAAATAAAATATAGGTGTCATTCTTAATCCTTCATCTTATACAAAATAAAAACCATTCATTATCAAATCCAATTTCAAAATGTATGTTGACTTTGTTTTTTTTTTTTTTTTAACACCCTTGTCTTTATTTCCTCTTCCCTAGTTAAAGCCATTAGCTCTTACCTAATTTTTAAGCTCTCCTTGTTGGTCTTCCCACTTCTGTTCTTATCCCTTTTCTATTGTTTGGAATGACTTCTTAAAATATACATGAAAAATGTTAATCATTTGCACAAAATATTTCGATACCTTCATAATCACTTATGGCAGGTTTTACTATCCTTAATATGACCTCTAGAGACTCTCCCCCATCTAGTTCTACAGTTATTTTTCCAGCTTGCTCTTAAGGCCTACTGCTTTTTCTTCACCAGGGTCCAATCACAATTGTCATCTTTAGACAGTGTTTTAGTCAGATTTTTCACTGCTATGACTAAAACACCTGACAATAACAATAAGAGGAAGAAGAGTTCAATTTTGATCTCAAGGTTTCAGTCCACAGATGGCTGACTTCATAGCTCTGGGCCTGAGCTGGGGCAGTATACCATGGGGGCAGATTGTGGCAGAGGAAAGCAACTCAGGCTATGGCCACAAGTAAGCAGAGAGAGAGCTTGACTCACCTGAAACAACATATATACCCCAAAGGCATGCGTCCAGTGACCCACCTCACACCCTACCTGCCTATAGTTACCATCTAGTTAATACATATTAGGGGATTAATACCCTAAGGTTCTCATAAATAACCTAGTCATTTCACCTCTAAGTTTTTTGCATTGTCTCATACATGACCCTTTGAGGGACACCTCTTATTTGAGTCATAACGGAGAGCTTCTAGTATTTCTACTTTTTTCTCATATCTAGGCTCTCAGAATGGTTTTGACCTTATTGAAGTGTATAATTATTAATCCACTTTTATTATTTGGTTTCAATATATCTTCTTTTATAGGTTGCTCTTTGAACATCCCAAACTATATCAGGAAATCCTGGTGTACTCTCTTACAGAATCTGGTTGCCTCTTCTCCCTCCCCCCATATAACTGATAATAGGTCACAATTATTTATTTGTATAATTGGATTATTTAATATAGATCTTTCCCTTTTGCCAAGAGCCAGGAATTAAGTTACAATATCTATTTAACACATTACTACATACCCAGATTCTGAGAATATGCCTAGGACAACATTGGGTCTCATTTTAAATTATTTTCATGGTTACATAAAGAAATAACTATAAATCAAATTATAGAATTAGCATTCTGTTTAATTTGATCTTACTTTTCATTAATCAATTCTATGATTATGATATAACCCTGCATTTTCTCACCCCCAAGATATTTTTTCACTGCTTACCTTATAATTTGTGTTTCATGACCTTCCTAGTCAATATTTTCAGACATCATAACATCTTTTTGTATACATTTGTATACATGTATTCTTCAGTGTGCCATAATGTTTACCAACTTTTATTTGAAGATTGGAATCATGACATACTGACCTGTGATAAGTTTGTAAATATTTATACTTAATGTGACTAACAATGCCTCCAACCCAGAAGACTCTTTTACTTAGATCATGACTAAGAACTTCTTCACAAGGTAAATGACTCCTTTCTTAATGATGAAGAATGTTTTAGCCCAGGTACAATAGGCCAAAGAATCTTCTTCAACTCCTTCAACATAATTATTTTCTGCCACCAACTAGGCAAAGTGCCACATCTGTTGACTAGATGAGAAAGCCAGAATTAGGCTGATTTTCAAAAGCCAGTAAAGTGGATCCCTCCTGGCACTCGTTTTATGTGCCTAAAGAAAACCTTCTGCAAGGAAACAGGAAATCTGTGAATGCACCATAGGGATTCTCAGTTGAATAGTGTTGCATTCTTTCTACCCATTTATGAAGAAGCAGAGACTATGAGAAAGTGCTGCCATCATTTTCATCACATTCGGAGGCATGAAGAGTAGCGGTGCCTCTGGATTTGATATTATACCAGCAGCATGTCTCTTTTGACAAGCCTGGGATATATTGTTTCCACTAGTTAAAATATTTGACTGGAAAACTATTCTCCATCTGCACTTCAGTTCATTTAAGTATATGAAACTCAAATTTAAAATCCTTAGATTTTAAATCTGGTGATTTAAAATCTGATGATTCAATTTATAATTTCATACTCATTCATTCCATCACTCCATCACTGTTTTATTTGTTTGGATATTATATTTTATAATCAATTATTTAACTTATATTATTTAATGAATAATGTATGTTGCCCCTAAAAAGTTAGGGGCAACATAAGTAATTTTGTGCCCCGATGGGATTGATTATCATTACTACTATAATTTATTAATTAACTTGTTGGTAAGTCATCAGGCCTCTGGAGTCACTTTAGTTTATGACCATTCAAGAATAACAAATGGAATATGAGAATTGGCCGGGTTAAAGAAAGGAGAGAGTTCAAGAAGCTAGTTAAGAAGCTATTTTAATAACAGAAGACAGAGAAAAAACTAAACTTAGATATTGACCTGTTTTCCAAAATGCAAGTTTGATCAGATTTCTGACTTTATTTTTTCTTTTCTGGTAGTCTTTTCATTCTTCCTTACTGCCTTCAGGATAATGCCCTGACTTCTTTACTAAGCATATTTTCAAAATCTGGTCTTTTGAGGGTTTCTCTAATGAATATGGCTCTGCTCCAAGAAAACTTTATTTAGAAAAACAGGATGTGGCCCAAATTTATTTTGCTGTTAATTGTTTGCCTACCCAGGTCTATTTTATTGGGCTTCACTATGCTTAGCCCCTGGCTTCCCTTCTCAATTTTATTTATTATTACCAATAACAAAAGAAACTACTATATTTGTCAACATTTCTGGTAGGTAGCTAGAGGAAGACATACAAATATTTAAAATGACACTTCCTAACTTTTTATTCTAATGGAAACTTTCTGTATGCCTCAACCAATATCTACTTACATGATTATTGGCCACTTTTCCATGCACAGAACCTAGGTATAGTCATTTTGATAGATATATATTCACTGAATAAAATTAAGGCTTTGTTACCAAGGAAGCAAGGGAGAATGGATATTGAGGGGACTTCTAGCAGTCTCTGCCACACCTACTAGATTCCAGTCACTTAGTGTTAGTTACCTTACTTGTCAAGATAATATTTGAACATATGTATGGAGCACAGCATGGTATCTTGGCATATGTCTATATTTATTTATTTATTTTTATTTATTTTTGGCTCCAGGGATTGGACCCAGCTGCCACATCCCCATCTCATATATATTTAGAAACAGATTCTCACTAAGTTGCTTAAGGCCTTGCTAAGTTGCTGGGGCTGGCTTTGAACTCACCATCCTTCTGGCTCAGCTTCCCAAGCCATTTGGATTACAGGTGTGCACCATCTCGCCTGGCCACATTTAATCCTTTATTAAAGAATATCACTAACTTCTGGAAAGGACAAGATAGCTGGAGATCCAGGCTCAGACAGGCAAAGGTATCCAATTATTTCTGTAATGAGTTCGTTACAACTGCTTTCACCCTGTCCTTGAATCACTCTGCACTCCACATTTAAAGCCCCAGGAGACTGTAATGTGCCAAATGTGACTGAATCATCTGTCCCTCTTTGGATAGGGGAGGGCAGAACAAGTCGTTTTATACCCAAACTGCCTGTAACTGAAGAGAAGCAAAATGTTAGGATTAAATCAGTGTGAAGAATGGAATCTGCAGAAAGAAACTGGGTGGATGACTCAAGAAATGTCCGTCACATGTCCCCATTTGTTTCAGTTTGCTTTGCAATTTATCTTTGGTTAACACACTAAGATCACTCTTCTTTGTTCATTAAGTAACAAACTACCACCTTACAAAGCTGAGTACACGAACTCTGAACAAATAAGACCGAAAAGAAGAGGTTTAAATTTATTCTTACTCATTTATTTATTTATTCTTGTTAAAAACAAGGTAATAAGGATGTGACTTTGGGGTCCTGGGATTGATACTGTAGAACAATAAAGAGATGGTAAGCAAAGGCAAGGCCCTAAAACCAAATGAGCCTTGTCTGAATAAACACTCTGACATTAGCTAATGTCACTGTATAAATAAGCCTTTCAGTGATGCAATTTCAGAACCTAAGCAATTTCTTCTAAATACTTCATTTTCTTTAAAGATTACAGTGCTGGTTGGGTTGATTGCTGAACAATTGATTATAGTCTCTGATAAAAAAGTTGAAACCAGATGGGTTTTCACTTTGTCTTTACAGATTTGCCAGTGAATCTAAGTCCATGACAACCTAGGTATTTATTTTAAAACATGATTCACACTAGAATCATCTACTATCATTAAGCAAGGCTTTCAAACATTTGGAATTTCTTTAATTTGGCAAATGTAATGCGATTTTTAAAACTAAAGTTATTATCTTCATTTGATAGCTAGAAAAATCCCAGAGTTTACTTGCATCATGGCAAATGTATATGCTATAGCTGAACTCCATTCCAAATAATTGCTGGAAATATAGTAAATTAGCAATTGTATACTTAGGAGGTGATAATGCTTATTTTGACTCCTTTACATTTTGTTTTAATTTCATTCATGTAAGTGATTAGGAAATATGTATTAACATGCCATTAAAGAATGAAAAAGCATTTAAAGGTTATTCGAAATAACTTTGAAATATATGATTTCAAAATTGACAATCCTTACTATTTTATAACTTGCTGACTTTTTTTTTCCTTGGGGCAATAATGCTAATCTTTTGATTTTTATGTTTTTCTTTTCTCAGTGCTTTAACACATTATTGAAACTACAAACATCTACAGCAGATTCATGTGGACAGATTGTGTGTTTTGAAAGCTTCATATATTTCATCATGAAACATGTCACTTGGGATCTTTGAAGCATAGAGTTCTGCCCAACACCTGAATAAAGAATCCCTTTCCTGGTATGAAAGAGAACTTATCTCCACCATGACAAATCAGGAAAAATGGGCCCACCTCAGCCCCTCAGAATTTTCCCAACTTCAGAAATATGCTGAGTGTAAGTATTCACATTGATAATATGACTTCATGGCTCTTTTGTTAAAAAAAGGTATCATTCATTTATAAGAAAAGATCATAGATACTGTATATCAGAAATATGTACAGGTGCAGATCTGTCTTGTGTTTACAAGTAGGCTGACTCATGACTACCTTTTTGGCATGAGAAAAAGGAAAAGATAAATATCAAATCTAGAAGTAAAAAAAAAAAAAAGGCTCTGCAACTCAAAACTAAGCTTGGGGAACACTCCACCTGTAGTAGAAGCAAAACAAAGACACACTGCAGAATGGAAACTGGTGATACTATAGTAGGAAAGTAGAGCACCGACAGGAACACAAAGACAGTAATGAGAACGAAAAGGCAGTAATGGCTTGAGTCCCTATGGCCTGACTCATCTTTTCTTTTTGTTAACCTATCGCTTCAAAAGGACTGGAAGTAGGGAATCATAGATACATTAGAGCATTACAGTGAGAGACTGCAAAGACAGAGAACTTGTCAAGACCTTAAGCCAACCGGTCATCGTGTGTATTAGTAAAAATGATAGGACATGATAATCCAATGCATAAAATGGTATTTTAACATGTTTTTTTTTAAATGTATGGGCAGTATGATTTTATTTATAAGAACTTTGTGTTTACTATAGATTTTCAGGAATACATTTTTCTTCCGAAAGCAAATTTAGGCCTTAAATATGAACAGCAGTTGGGTCAAGGTACTAAAGAGAGAAAAGAAGCAAATAATAAATAGGAAATAATAAAAGGCTGGGAGGATAAGTAGAAAAAATAAGGCATAGAAGATGTAATTGCAATGTGGAGAGTGGAGGGAATAACATTGTGATTGTCAGAATAAAAAAATGGAAAAAAGAAAAGAACCAGTAGCACACAGCAGTAAAAGAGGCAAAAATGGAAGCATCTGGTGCTACTTATGCAGAGAGATGGTGTGGCATATAGGAGATGAGCATTATGAATGAGTTGAATAATATGAAGGCAAAGAAGAGGAAAAGGTTAAATGCAAAAGAGGAATTTAGAACATAAAAAAGTAAATGTGATGAAAGTAGTGAATACTATCCCGTTTACAGGGTACATATTATACTCCTGGAATAATGCTAAGTACTCCATATTCTGAAAAGGCCAGTTTCAAAGGTATGCTAGAACCTTTTTAATGAGAGGACTGAGTTACACTGAGTGACATTAAGAATGTTGCTGGATGTTTGCAAGGAAGTTCCAAATCCACTTTCTTAGTAAATTACAAGTTTACTTTCTTAGTAAATAATTATAAGAATGTAACTAGTACATGTTTGGGGGTTCAAACATTTTGACAACAAACTATAATCTTCATTCTCAAAACTTTAGGAAGCATAATTCATTTGTTTATCATAAAAGGAGGAATTAGCCTAGAATAGCACAATTCTTGTTTCTTGCCTATATTCTTATATTCAGTACTTCTTAAATTGACCCCAAAATGATCTACCTATGATTTCTAATTATCATATGCCCTTTGGTACTGTTTATATTCAATAATTAAGTAAATATTTCTGAGCATCTTCTCTAGGGATAGCATTCTTCCTGGTGCTGCAAGAGATGCAAATATGAACAGATAAATGTACCCTCCCCACAGGAATTTACAGTTTATTAAAGGCCCAAAACTAATGCATAATTATTTTCCATTTGGGTAGGATATTTTAAGTGCCACAAGCAAAGTCTACAGTTGTGTGGTACTTTGGATTTCACTCAGAGGTGGGAAAGAATAGGAAAGTCTTTGTGGAAAAAGTCAGATTTTTAAAGTAACTTAAAAATTTGGCTTAAGGTGAAAGACAAAGCAAATGGTAGGGAAAAAAAGAAAAGTTGACCATACTTTTGAGGAAGGGAGATAAGTCACATCACAAATTGAGTTTAAGTGGAGTTAAGGTCATAAAAATGAATCAAAATGCATAAGACTAAACGAGAATCAGGCAGTGAAGTATCATTGTAGGATTATAAATGCTAGAGTGACAGGAATACGAGTATGCTTCAAGAAGTTTAATTTTGCGACTGAGAAAATGTTTGGGGGTTTGGTTTGTCAATTTTTTGTTATTAAAACAAATAGCTGAGGTAATAAGTTTATAAGAAGAAGGGTTTATTTGGCTCACATCTTGGGAGGTTTCAATGCACAGTGGGTTCCCCCATTACTTTCGGCCCTGTTCGAGGCAGCAAGTCATGGTGAGGAGTACATGGCAGAGCAAAGTCATTCACCTGATGGCTGGGAAGTTAAAAAGAAAAGATGAAGGGGCTAGGGGGTCTCATTACCCATTCAAGGGCATGCTCCCCAGTGACCACAAAACCTCCCATTAATTCCCACCTCTTAAAATTTCTACCAACTAGAAGTAGTGCCCAGTTAATGACTAAGCTTTATACTCATGACCTTTGGGAAATACTTAGCATCCAAACTTGAGTAATACTAATGGAAAGAGACTAGAGTTGGACCAGTTAGCTAGCTCTTGGTGTAGACTAATGTGGATTATGAAAGATGATTAGACAATTAGTGATTCAGATATTGTAACATTGAAACTAGCAGAGAAAAGTTTGGGAAATGATCAAATATGAGAAATGAGGAGGAGAGAGAGAGAGAGAAAAGTCTGATTTAGGTACAGATTTGACTTGGAGGATGGGGGATTATGGTGATAAGATCCTTTAAGTAAAGAAACATTGAGTTGGGTTTTAATTATGATAAACTTTACTGTATTTTTAAAGTATATTCTCTAGTGTTTGGGTACTCTTAAGAAAAATGCCTATGGAAGTATTAATATAAAATAGGCACATTATTGCTATGATAGCTAAAGTATCATCTGTAATTACTCTTTATCAGATATAGAAACTCCACTTGAATTGATAAGCAGAGGGACATTTCTTCTGAAGTATTAAATATAAGCAGCCAACTGTATTTTATTATTTAAGGAATATGGGGGTATAGTTTGGCTTACAGTGTGTTGTATTCCAATGAACCCATTGTTAGTTGAAGACATGGCAACTTAAAAACAAACTCAATACTCCTAACCTACTGAACATTATATTTTTGTAACACAGTATGCAGTAGAATATATGGCTTTTTTATCTTTGTGATCACATGGCTGTTTGGAGCTATAGCTCACTGCCACTCTCCAGCATTGCCAGAGATTATTATACCACCTATTGTTACCCAGGGATAAGATCAAAATTCAAATTTTTAAGGTAGGGCTTTTCCTGAGTTTGTGTCACTTTTTCCCCATCAACATGAAGTAAAAAAAATGTTTAAGTCTAACCATTATATGCAGAGGACCATCTTTATATGGAAGAATGCTTGAATTAACCAATTTGTGGAAATGCTCAAACGGGGTGATAAACATTTTTTATAAATGTAAAAATTGCAATGAACTGAGACTAAATTTAGTAAGTATTCAGTGAACTGGTAATAAAAAGTGACACAGTGAGGGAAAACACATTATTAGAATGGATTTCATGAGAAGGCATATTACATACACATTAACTGAGAATTAAAAAAAAATAGTTCCAGTTCCACAAACATTGCATTTACTTCCCTTTTTAAATAGTCAACATGACATGAGATGTGCTAGACTTTTTTTTCTCCCAAGAAGTTTTCCATATGATTCAAAAAGCAAAGTATATCAAACAACTAGAATGTCTGCTTGTGTAATAAATTGCCATAGCCAAAAAGTAACTGGAAACAAACTTATAATCTGATGATCCTAAATTTAGTGGACATTCCATACTGTTTTCTGCATGCGATCAGCTATTAGGGGTATTTAAGGATCAGATTTTTCATGTTGTAATGCAATATTGGCAAAATTAAATTCCTCTATATTCTATTAGAAAAGTGGTATATTAGATTTACTTTTATTTTGTTTTTTTCAATAAGAATTTTTTTATATGTTTAAATGACTAAATCTTTTTTAAAAGTTATGGATTTAAAACTATGTTTGAAACACACTAAGATTACGCATGTTATGTATTAAATAAGTGTTTCTATGGTTGGTTGGTTGGTTTTGGATGGAGAAAGCTTTGGAACTGATGGGCAAAATAATTGAGATCGTAGAAAAGCCAAAAATTTAATGGTGAACCTAGAGGATACCATAAAGGTCATTTCCACAAGTTACTTATCTGATTTGGGGTTCTCACTGCCATCACTGCGATATGTCCCATTTTTCTGACTTCTAGGCTGTTCATAAAATTAATTGGAGATAAAGAAAGGGCAAAGCTTGTCCAGCATTCCTGGATAGGCAGCTAGCACATCAGGCAGCTCATGTTAAAAATCCTGGTCTCACTCTACCTTAGATAGTTTTTGGCAAGTGTCTTAACATTTTCTGCACCAGTTTTAAGTATTAAATTGTATGAATTTTATATGTGAAGTAAGGTGGGCAGTGCTTGGCAAATTCTTAGTGATATAACTATTTAACGGAGGGTGAATGAATATATTATCTTGTTGTTGATCAAATAGAAAAGGGCTGCATTTTGGAACATGAAGAATTGGTATCTTTTCTTTTTTCCATGCTACAAGCCTAAATTCTGTTCACAAGGTAGAAGCTTCTGGTGCTATTGGCAGCCTTAGTTCTATGTTGTCCCCACAAAGGCTGCAGGCAGCTAATGCAGAGCCTGCTGTGGCTGCCTGCAGCACGCTGTGACCATGCTCCTGTTTGGGATTTCAGGCTGAGTCACTCCATGGGAAGCATTTCCATTGATATGTGGGAGGGGAGTATAATTCTCATCTCTACTTTTTATATAAAGTCATCCAAATTGCTGTTATGAGATAGAAAGCTCTCACTCCTGCAGGGTGGAGAATTGAGCTGATCTCATTATTGGTCTGTCAGTGCTTCCTGCTGTGGTTTTGTGGCTCAGCAAAGGGTTAAGAAACTCAATGTTTCATAGATAACAATACCTTCCATGTAAAACCTACATGATATGTTCAAGTGAGTCATTATCTGCCCACATATTGTCACTTTGGATTAGCTTTTTGTTTGCCATATATAAAGCATGCTATATGGCATATAAATTATTTTTGAAAAATACTGCTATTAGGGTGGGAACATTTCTAAACTTTTATAAATTGTATGCTATTTATAGCACCCAGGGCCCCACGCATACTAGGCATGCACTCTACAACTGAGCTACATCCCAAAACCTTCTTTAAATTTTATCTTGAGATGGTCTCATATGTTGAATTATGGACCAATATGCCTAAATGTTTAGATGTCAAATTTCTTGCAATAGAGAAGGCATTCAGCATGACTTAGTGGAAAAAACACCATCTGTGCAGGCAAACTAATATTTAATGGTATTGGATTCCAGTCTTTCCTTCTACGTATTTATTGGGATAAGCTTGAGTATGTTACATAAACTACCTAGGCCTCAGCTGTGTCACCTAGGCAAAGTTGATTCCACCTCAAAATGTTCTTTAATATAAGATTTAATGAGATAGTCATGATTATCTTTGTGAAGATTCATAGTACCCTACAATAAACAACCTACAAATATTACCTCACTCAACCCTCACAATAATCCTGGGAGGGAGGCAAGCATTCTCTCTGAGGATTGAATGTTCCTGGCGGATTATCTGACACAGATTCTTGACATTGTAAGTGACAACAAAATACAAAGCTGTAACAATTTATTTGTGTGATGAATATTGTTATGTCAATAAATTGGCTATTCATCATTTTTCCAAAATAGGGAAAGCTAGAACTAGGATTAAGATCCTAATATCTCCATTATCCAAGGTCATCTTCTAGAGGGTTTTTGCATACAATACAAAAAAAGCACAGCTGCTAACTAAAATCTTGGTCCAAATGTGTATTTGTGATCTTCCTCTCTGGTATATTGAGCTGGGCCCTATGTAAACAAAAATGACATTCTGCCTGATATACAGACAGGTTTTACCATTCTTCCTACATTCATTCCTTCTGTCCCTGAAGTCTCCATCATTCTTCCTTTACTAACCATATGCTAGAGAAAAATGAAATAAAAGAAAATCATGAAGAAATTGTAATAAAGGCATAGTACTTTTCTATTTTCAGAACTTTATTTTTCTCCTTAAGGAAGTCTTCCATCCAGCATTAGGATCTAACTGTGTCTTTGAGATTTGATTTTTGCTTGATTCCCACAAGATGGGATAAGGAGAGGGGAGAAGAGACTTGACCTCCTACCATGTATGTATTTATTCATTGTTAAGCAAATTCAGATCATGTGCTAGCCCTCTTCCCAATTTATCATGCTGAGATTAGCTTTTACTTCTCTCTCATGCCCTGTGTTAGATTGGCTCTATTTTGGGAGGCCAAGCCACTTATTGATAATTACTCTCTTTGTACAAGACAAAAGGATAAATGGCATAGGGCCATTTAGCATAGCATCTGAGAACACATAATTTGGTGTCAGATAAAACTGGATTTGAAGCCTACTGCTGTGATGTGTACCTTAGTTTCTTCATAGACTCATGCTAATGATTAAATGTGAAAATGTTTGTTAATGTTTTGAATTCAATATTTTTACTATGATTAGGGTCATGATAGTGGTGGCTGAGATAGTTTAATATCAGAGGGCCTTCCATTACTCTGATTTAGGTCTACTCAAAGTATACTACCTATTTGAAATATCTTGACTTACCTAAAATGTCTTGACTTTGCCCTGATACTTGATCTGAAATGTGAATCAGCAGCCCTATTTTTGATGTGTGTTTCTCATTTCTGACCCTGTTTCTTCTGATTCACATTGATTAACTCAGCAGTTCTTGGCTTTGGCCCAGATTGTATTTCTGGAATGTATGTTGGCTGCATAATCTCTTCTGCCTCATCTCTGGCTCTGTTTTCTATTTGTTGAACTGCTTCAAACTGAATTTCCTTTTGGTTTGCTTTCCTGTTGTCCATATGTCTTAAATCTTTCAATTCCTAATTCTTGAAATAGTAAAAGATAGTAATAATTATGAATGTTTAAATTCCTGTTATTTTATGACCCCAAAACATATAATTTGGGTAAGTATTAAACATTTATTACTTTCAAATTTTCAGAATCTTTATATTTAGATTTGTGATTAAATGAACCTCAATAATGAAGTTATGACTTCTATGGAGTATTGGTTGGGTCAAACCAATATATGATATCATTAAAATATTCACAAAATCTCAGTGGCTTACCAAAGCAGAAGTTTATTTCTTATATTTTTATCTGAGTTAGCAAATGGTTCAATCTCACATTGTCCTCAATTTTGTCCTGGGCAGATGGAGCACCCATCAACTTTAGAAATTGACAGTTGTAGGAGAGAGGAGGGGGGGAAAGAGAAAGAGAGAGAGAGGAAGGGAGAGGGAGAGAAGCTTGTGAATTGAGTGCTGGTAGAAATAGGAACACTTTTTTTTGGTCTAAGATTTCATATGACCACATTTAACTTCTAGGAAGTAGGAAAGTATATTCCTTCCATCTTCCCAGTGTTAGAAGTACTGCAATATTTCATGAAAATTACTAATATGATCAGTATTATAGGAGTAAAATATAGACTATCGTTTACTTTGGAACATTATGCCAATCATTGTAAACTCTTCTAGGCTTCCATTTCTTCACATGTACAATGAGGATAATTATGCCTCTTCATAAATGATAATTTTATTAATTAGCAATAATATTATAAAAAATTACAACAAAAATTGTTGAGGCTTATGTATCTGAATTACATAAATCATCATTAATTCATTGTAGATGAAAAGTGGTTATTCACTAGAAATTTCCATAGTTGATACCATCTACATAATTGTAAGAAGTGACACAAGAAAAAAAATAACAAAAAGCCCAAATCAAATGAGTATGCAGGCTACAGGAATTTAAATTTCCCCCTTCATTATTCTTTAAGCTAACAGTATTTAGTGTCTTTAACTCTTAGGCATTATGCTTGGCTCTGGTAATGTAGAAATGATTAGTGAGATACTTTTAATCCAGGAGCTTACTAAAGTCTATACAGAAAAATAGTGGCAAATGATGATAAAGCAATAAAATGGATTATTAGTATGTTAATCATATGTAATATTTCTTAGAAAGCTTTTATCTCTGCTTCATGTGAATAAAAGTTAATAGGGGAATTTCAATTTTGATTGAAAGCATTGCAAAGAGGTAAGAGGATGTCCAAGCAGATATTAGAAAATGTGCAGAGGCATGGAAGAATATTACACATTAGGAAAGAATTGAAGTACATATTGGTATATACACATATTTTGGTATGAGCATCTGTGTGTGAACATGGGTGTGTGTGTGTAAGTGCTGAAGATTTCAGCAAGAGTCACAAAAGGTGAGTCCATGTATGCCTTTGATAATATATTGTCTATTAACATTTGGAGACATTGAGGATATTAATTTTGGAAATGGTGAAATTATAAAATATGGATTTCAGAAGAACTTTAATATACAGTATCTTGATGTGTGTTAAACATCAAATAGCAAAATACTTTATTAGTACAGCTTAATGAGTATGCAGGATTGCATGGAAGTTAAGGCATTGTTAATACACAAGTAGGCATGTATTAGAGCATCTGCAGGGAAATGAACTGAATGCAAGCATAAGTTAAGAAGGGTAGGGTATTTCATCTTGGAGAACTTAAGTCAATGTGGTCCATTCAATCCAGGAAAATAATACAAACAGGACAGGTTTAGATAGAAACCGTGTTTTGATTTTGGACAATCGAACTTTCTGACTTAAACATTCAGATCCAGATGTACAGTTCTAGATAGAGCTCAGGAAAGAAATTTGAGCCATAGATGTGGAAGGGGTATTTCTTTGCATTGTGACTGGCTATCAAATCATGGCCATAGATGAGATGTCCAGAGAAAGCAGACTCAGGAGAGAAGGAAGGAGAGAGAGTTCTAGGGAACATTGTATTTGCAAGACAGGGGAAAGGGGAGAGATGCATGAAACAACTAAAAACTTACTATTAATAAAAGAAAGGAAGGTATAAATGAGTAAATGATATTTCCCATCTAAAGAAGAAAATTGTTTTCATAAGTGAAGTCTAAATTAGGATAATAACCAAGATGCATACAGTCTTGAACATTTAGTGTATTTACACTTGTAATCCCAGTGACTTGGGAGGCTGAGACAGGAAGATCACAAGTTGGAGGCCAGCCTTGGCAACTTTGTGGGACCCTCAGCAACTGAGTGAGACCTGTCTCAAAATAAAAAATAAAAAGGACTGGAAATGTATGTCAGTGGTACAGTGCCCCTTGGGTTCAATCCCCAGTAACAAAAGAGAGCAAAAGAAAAACAAACAATATATTTGGTGGGATTAATGGAAAAGAAAAATGACAGGAGAGTGTTTTTATAGGATCCTGATTATAAAAAGATTAAGGAAAGATCATAACTAAAGTAAGGGTAATTGAGTGACTTTATTCTTCCATATAAGTGAGAAATTTTCATAGGGGGGGAAAAGGGCACAATAGGAATGGAAGTTCATATATAAAATGAGTAATTGGTGAAAGAAGTTTGCAAACCGATGGCCAAATCTAGATTTTTGTTTTGGGTTTAATTTATTTAGTTCTTTTGTCTCTACTATTTATTTTCCTAACACATTAGTGTTAGCCTTAAGCAAGTTACATAACCCTTCCAAACTTTAATTTTCTGAACTGTGTAATTAAGAAAATAATGAAGACTATCTCAAAGATTTTTCTAAGGCTCAAAATATCATGTGTATAAATGCTTTGTAAACAGCAAGCCACCATATGTAAGTTAATTATCACTTTTGTTGTTACCATTAAACTGTTCTGAGTTTTCTTTCTACTCTCTTTACTGTTTCTGTAGTTCAGCATCTCTTCTTTTCCCAAACACATATTTCTATTTCTATTTTTATTATTTACTGAATTTTGCATTTTAGTTCTATGAGACTATGTGAGAAATGCACTCCTGCTCAGAGCAGCCCAGTTTTTTTAAAATTTTTAATTTAAAAAAAAAATTTTGGAACAGTTTATATTCAAATCCTGCAATCTCTCTTAAAGCTTTGTTTAAGCATTTTAGGGAGCAATTACTATTTTTTATACCCCAAACTGTATTTTATAAGTGAGAATATGGCCAATATCATGGTGGACCTGAGACTTTTTGTCTCTGTACAAAGTAATAAGGTAGCCCACTGCAGATGTCTGCATGCTAGAGACATGGGCCTTTTGGGTTAGAGACAAAGAACTTCGTTAATCATGTCAAATAAAGAAAGTAGCTTTTACCTCCTGTTGGGCGTGGTTCCCTCTCTTCATTTCTTGTTGAGAATTATAAAAAATGCCAAGTGACATTCATACAAGCAGTGAGTTGTGTCACAGGAAGAGATCCCCATGTTTAGAGAACTGGGTATTTTATAATGGACAGTAAACAAATCTGCTCTTTGCTCAAGAGGGAGTCATAATCTGTCTCCCATGGTTGTTTACTATAAAAACATCCTTGGAATAATAGTCTGTAAGAAAGGCACTTAATGCTTCTGCTGCAACAGAAACAAAAGAAACCCTGAGAATTGTCTTCAAAGAAATATAAGCGTATATTAGCCATTAATACTATAGTCAGTGTACAGAGGGTGACTAAGTATACATATTTTCCCATCAGGCTGCCTCCCAATATCTGCAAAGGTGTTCCTGAGTCTTGGCATTTAAATCTTTTTGACTTGGTCTCTGATCTACCATCTTTTCCTTTGCCCTACTCCAAAATTCTCAAACCCACTCCAATTATACCCTAAAATTCAATGTAGGAAACGTACTCCTTTTTCTATATTCATCCAGGAAGTATGAAGGAGAATTTAGGTTCTGTTTTTTTAGAGCCTCCCCATGAAAAAGAGACTTAATTCATTCATTTTATTTAAATAAAGATGTCCTGACACACAAGCATATTCTCTCTCTCTCTCTCTCTCTCTCTCTCTCTCTCTCTCACACACACACACACACACACACACACACACACCTCATATGCATACACACCTTTTTCTTGCAAGTATCAGTCACCATTAACTGATTTTTTTCAGTGCTTTATTATAGAACACAAAAAAGAAGGGTTTCAGAGAACAGGACAATCTTACCACTATGTCCCCTTTTGTAAAATGCTTTTGAGAACTCTTTTCAAGTGAGTGAAGGTCCAGAATGGTATTTAACTTCTGTTATCATAAATACCTTGGCAGCAAAGTATGTTACTATTTGAATTTTTGTAACCACCAAATGATGAATGAATTCCAGATTTTCGTCTCAGTTTCTTCCAGATTGCAAAAAATCCGCTGGCCTTTAAAATCAACCTCAAAACTAGGATTAGTGGAAAAAACAAAGGTTTCACATTTAAAAATCAAGAAATGCTGGCAACTGAATTTTTGCCATGGACAAGGGAGTCTCCCAGATGTTTATGTAATTCCATTAAATATTCATGGCTTATCGTTTCCCTATAGATATTAGAGATTTGTTCTTGGTCCACATGTACCACTTCTTTGATATCATTCTCTTCTGCAGCTTCAGGAGCTCCTTAGTACTCCTGCCCATGTACACATCAATTTTTGTGGTCACAGAACTGAAAGATATGTAAACAGTTATTGAAGAGAGGGAGACTAAATGGTAATAGTTGTCTGAGACTTTGTCCTGAATCATCTTCATCTTTCGTGCAAACATTTTGGACTATTTGCACTTTTCTCAGAGACTCACCAGGTAAGAACTCCAATAAGACACTATTATCAGCAGCCCTGCCAAATCCAATACTATGACATTTTGTCCACTTCTAGGAAAGAATCCTTTGGAAGCATAATCTACCAGCTTGTGCCACAGTTCCTCCCAACCCCAAGTCTGTGCTCTTACAGAAGATGGGATGTCCTTTTGGGGAATCATATGAATTTGCCTAGGATACTCTCCCTATCCATAAAGGTGAAGATTTTAGAAATTATCATTCCAACCATCCATGACATCTACCATCTCAGCTTTCAATCACATTTTCTGTGATGACATATCATTCATGCCTCTTGAACTATTTCTATTTTTTCCTAGTTTTCCTTAACCTCTGACTTCTCTTCTTGCTTCTCTCTAAATTAATTAAAATCACAAGGATGCTAGACATCTTAGGGAGATTGATGTTGGCTGGCAGAGGTTGGCACTGGGCCATATATTGCTCCTACCAGCTCTTGATTGTCAACTAACTGTTTATGCTAAATTGTCCTCTCTTGTGTCCACTGTAAAAATGTCACAGTGTATCACAAAATTACATACATTCTATGTTCTCTTAATTAGGTGGTCAGGGGCTTATATATGCTTCATGGCATTCTCTAGCATGTTGAATATTTGCTTTCTGAACTGTAAACTCCACAAACTCAGTATAACAGAGATACTGCCACTTTCTCCAAGATTCTCCATTTTCCACCTCAAAGCTGACATTTGAACTGCCATTATTTCACAGATATTTCAGAGTCCATATTTCCGTTATAATTATGGCTTATTCACATTTTTGTTCCCCAGATTATTCTTGATAGTCTCACTATATATTTTTGAGATTTCAACACCTGGTGACATGGAGCAGAAATCACGCTACTTATCCCTCAGTGTTCACACAGAGCAGAGCCTACATGTGGATGACTTAAATGTGACATAGGCTCCTGCAGCTCTACCACACCCTTCATGGACATTTCTTCTCCATAAAGAATCCTCAAATTTCTTTGTGACCATTGCATATTAAATACTGGATAAGTTATGTGACACCATATGACTTTACCCAATGCTTTCTGCAGGAAATTTATTAGAGGGACACTCTAACACACATTAGTAAAACTTGATCCTGACTTTGGAGTAGAAACATTTTCAGTGTTTAAGTTCCTTCAGCAAGTTTACCATTGGAGTTCTAACTGTTCCCATATTGTTGGTATTACTTTCTCAAAGTGTTCTGCACATCTCTGTCATCAGTGTAAATGCCACAGTAGAGGTTTCTGGGACTATCTATGGTATGCATAGATTTAGATGGGGCCTTTCCACAGGTCAGAAATCATTGAAAATGTTTTCTTCAACAGCTTTCATACTATTTATTACTCTACACAATTTTTAAAGGCAGTCCAGGTCCAGGCTCTGTTCCACAAAGACTGTAATACTATGAGTAGTTGATCAAAAGCACATTTAGAGTACAAAGAATGGGGCATATCTGGAGTACAAAGAATGAAATAACCAGAGGTTATGAACAGAGGCTTCCATGGAGGAATATATTTCTGCTCATTTGTTTTCTGACCTTCTCTTGTTTCCCTTCCTGTTTCTTTTTGTAGTCATTTGCAACATCTTGGCTCCAACCTGCCTGAGCCTTGCAAAGTCAAAGCTGGCAAGACCATTATTTTGGTGTCCTGTGTAGTATAAATCGGCTATTTATTATTCATGGAATCATCCTATGTTAGCAAAAATGTTAGCAAAAGATAGTTCATTGAGTCTATTTTAGAATGTTCAGCCTAGTGCATTTTTAAGGGAAGCCAAATGGTTAATGCTGATTATTTATTAACACTCAGAGCATATCTTGAATGGCTTATAATTCTAATACTTATAAAAAGCTTATTGAGAGTGTATCATAGGTTACATTATTCTAAGTGTATATTCTTTAACTTTATTAACATAATAATCTCTAAGCAAGTCTATAAGACTCTTAGTTATTATCACCATAAAGATGAGGAAATTGAAGCCCAGAGAAGTTCAGTACTTTTCCTAAAGTCACAGACATAAATTTTAGAACCATGTTTCAAATCAGGTGGATAATTTCCAGCATCCATGCATTTAATCACTCTGCTATGCTAGATCTTGATGTGCTATTTTTGGGGTGATAGTTAACTAAAAACAAAGCGTAAACTGGCCAAATTATTCCCAAACAGAAATGAGAATAGAAAGCAAGAAAAAGAAAATTTTAATTATTTTTAAAAGATACAAATACTTGATACAAAAAATAAGAAGACATAATATTAACTGTGATATTGCCTGGAATCCTCTGGGCTAAGAAAAGGGTAATTTTAAAAGTGTCTTAAATACATACTTTAGGGTAGACTTGAGAGAGTTCTTATAGATTTTGGAGTCAGTTGGAAAGCATCAAGAAGCTCATGAAATAACCAGAGGTTATAAACAGAGGCTTCCATGGAGGAATATATTTCTCCTAGGCAGAATCCATTTCCAGGCTTCAGTGGGAAGAAGGATGGGAAGGTCAGGTAAGTTGTTAAAGCACTTAGAAACTCTTCTTACTTTTACTGCAAGTTTAACACTGCTAGTGTGTGCAAGCCCCTAAGCAATGTAGGCAGAAATCAAATAGGTTGCCTCAGGCAGCAGCAGGAAAAAGAAATGCTGAAGGTATGATCTAGTAAGTGGGCCAAAGGAAACTTGTAATATAAATGCAATTGACAAAGATGTCATGAATCAAAAAAGCTAAGGCACTTCCATATTAGTGTTCCTTCATCCTCCATTTATGGTATACCCTTAATGGGTATATTGCAGGCATAAGGATTCAGTTATGGCTTTTCTTTCAGTAGAGAGTAATTTTTAAGGAGAGAAGAAACAGCCTGGATTATTCATAGTGTGAACTTTAACAATTGTATATTTGAAGAGAGGCAGCATCAATCCCGGAGCCCGTTGAACATTGTAGTTTGTCTGAAACAGTCCTGGTCTAGACAGTAGTTCATTCATGTAAGCCTGTTGGGTTCCAGGCATTGCATAGCACTTGGGAACACACACAGAACAACAGTGTTGAAAAGTGAGTGCTCTATGAAATCTCTGCTTACATAGGATGTAGGATGTGGTGTGTGTGTGTGTGTGTGTGTGTGTGTGTGTGTGTGTGTGCGCGCGCGCGCGCACACACGCGTGTGTGTTTAAATTAGTTTGAGATATATATCTCCACTAAATTAGCTGTTCCTTTTGTGACTAGTCAATATAGAAAAAATCATATTACTAAAAGAAAAAAATTCAGAGTGAATGATTTTTTTATCAATGAAAATGGACCTCTAAATGATGTTTTATATGACTTCATGTGCTCTGATCCTGAATGGCAAAGACAGATCAACAATAATTTTTAAAAGGGTAAAGATAAATAAACCTAATATGTTGTCTACCTTCTGATAAAACTCCCCTTGGTTGTTTCAAAGCAAATAATACACATAAATTCCTCAAAGTTGAGGATAATAAATAAATTTTGAGAATCTTCATCATTTTTTAACTATATGATATAAGGTAGCATTCTGGATTCTGATGAGGAATAAGATTATTTTGCTAATTTTATTCCACAAAATAGCTATATTTGATCTATCTCACACTTTTTTTTTCCAATCTGTCTTCTCTCTAGTATTTTTTACTATTTCCCTCCCTCATGCTTTCCATTTTCTATCTTAATCAGAGAGTTGTGAGGAAAACAAAAGTATCCTCTTTGTCAAAATAAAAAATTATTATATTTTCCAACATGGACCCTCACTTAACTTATCTATTAGTATTTTTTTAGGGAGCTAACATGGAACTTTACTTAATTTATCTATTAGTCTTTCTTTAGGGAGAGTAAAAATATCAATGAAAAGAAACAATATGAATCTGGAAGAAAAGCCATGGTAATGCAGGTTATGCCTTTCAGGTAATTTGCAAACTAGGAAGGAACAGGGAAAACATTTATGCTATCAGAGTATTATTGTTTTGGTTTTTATTTTGGCAATAGACGAATCTTTAGGGGTACTGAATTTTACACATTGTTTACCTTTTATTTTAGTGAAAATGATACTCATATTTTAATGCAGATGTTAATTTAAAATCTGATATTATGAAGCCTGGATAATCTGCTCTTTTAGTTCTCAGTTAAAACTTGCTAAAAACTTAAAATCATGGAGGTATTTGAAACTTTTCCTCGTAGTTAGATTTTATAGTAACTGGTTTTTGCTCCAAATATTAACTCTGTTACAGTAAATATAGATTATGTTTGGTATAACATAGAGGTCAATTTTTAAAATTCAAAAAACACTTTTAATCTGCTGGCTTTAGGAATAAAATGTAGTAATTTGAAAGATCAGAAATAGGATTTTAGGAGAATCGATTAAAAAATTACATTTTGTAGCTTATGTACATATTTTAATATCTATTAATTTGGCAATTCTTTTGCCTATCTAATTTGGTTAAGTTTGTACTGAAATCTCACTGCTTTCTTAATTGTATTTTTTGAATAGGTTTTTTTCACTTAGTTTTCTTTTAATGTGAAAAGATATCTTGAATACTTACAATTATATGAAATGAGTAATTAAACATAAATTTCACTCTTAAATTTAAAATATATTATTTACAATAAAAATTGTTAACTTGGTTTAAATCCTTGGTGAATTCAGTTGAAAAAGGACTGCATCATCTAATTCTTCTTAAGGTATTAAGTAGAAGAGTATTATACTTGAAGTCATTCCTGATTTCTGAGATATAAAAAAAATATTTCTTGAAATAGATCTTCATTATCAGTGGAATGAGTCTTTAAATTTGTGGCTTATGCTTATTAGGATAGTTGAAGAAGCTAACACTTTTATCTCTTTGATCATTTATACTAATGCTTCCATGATCTCAGTAGCTTCCATGTTCATCGATCTCTAGATGTTCCCCCTTTCACTAGCCTCTCACTGACTTAATTCTATTCTCTTTCATTTTTATCAACCTGAAAATGCACTCTAGAATTGCTAGTCCTATGAAACTTGACTAGACCTATCTATTTACTCTTTCATTTACCTGATTGGCCGGCTTCTGCCAACAGCAATCCCGAAACCATTAATCCTAAGGTTGAAATGGTCAATATTCAGTTCTTATTTTACCTCAACCCTTCAAATTACTTATGTTATATAACTGATCATTTCTTCCTGAAATATTCATCTCTCCTCTTGCAGATCTGTTAATTTCCTATTTATTAGCTCATTTCTGGATCATTCTCTTCAATCTCCCTTTTAAATTCTTCCTTCTCAACATGACCTCTAAATATTGGCTGGTTCCAGATTATTCTCCATTTTAAAATTTAACTTTAATTTCCTATATGATCATCTGTTCCAAGGCTTTAAATACCACATATGTGACAATAACTCCCAAATGTATATTTATAAATCAATCTTCTCTCAACTTCAGCTCTAAATATGCAGCCATCTAGCTGACATCTTCAATTAGATGGCTCACTGGAATTTCACATTTAACAATTCAAAAAATGAATTCTTTTTTTTTTTAAAGAGAGAGTGAGAGAGGAGAGAGAGAAAGAGAGAGAGAGAGAGAGAGAGAGAGAGAGAGAGAGAGAGAGAGAGAGAGAGAGATTGATTTATTTTTTAGTTCTTGGCGGACACAACATCTTTGTTGGTATGTGGTGCTGAGGATCGAACCCAGGCTGCACGCATGCCAGACGAGTGCACTACCGCTTGAGCCACATCCCCAGCCCCATGAATTCTTGATTCCCTTTCTTCTCCATCAAAAATAAAAAGTGAAATACAACTCTGTTCCTTCCTTTAGCTATTGCATTTTGAATTTATACTATCACCTTTTTATAAATTTGGAAAAACCAAGTTATTTTTCATAATAGATGTTCAACACATAAATTGTCTCAACATATAATCTAACAACAGGTCAACTCTCTAAAATAATTCTAAATTATGCTGTGCTTACTGTAAACCCAATTACATCTATTTCTTTTCTGAACTACTGTAGCATCTTACTTCTTTGTCATCTTCTATCCCTGCCCCCTACCATGTCTCTCACCAACATATTTTTCTTAGAGAAGCCAGAAAAATCCTCAGAAGATATAATTCTAAATATGTTATTCTCCCTGCATGAAACCTTAAACTCAAATTCTATAAAAGTAAAATACAGTTTTCTTAACACTCCCTGTAAAAGTCACATAGACAATCTCTGGCCAGTTTTCAAAACCAACCGACAGGATTCTCTTTTGTTTATTGTGACTAGCCCCACAGATCTTGTCACACTCTACTCCCTTCTTCTGTATTTTTGATTTTTTGTTCCAGGATGTTTCCTTTTCATCTTTCAGTTTTTATTGTAAATGCCAATCTCTCTCTGAGGACTCTCCTGCCTACTTGAAGTTTTTCCTCCCTGAATTATCCACCTCTATATGCTCTTTATTACCTTCATTCACCACAGTTAATGTGATGGAAATTTATGTATTTGTTTTTATCCTCCATTATCCTTGAAGATAGTTTATTTATTCATGATTCTATATCCAACTGATGAATGGAACATTTGACACATAATGGACATTCAATAAATATGGATGAAATGAATCAATTACACTTAAGGTAAATAGGAAAAATAACTCTACTCTTCATTGAAAGGTTATATTGAAGATTAGATATGCTTTGATAGAAATTAAAGTTTTCTGACTTTAAATTTCCACTATTCCTAGTCATGGGTATGTTATTGACTTAGGTATGAATAGACAATTTTTGAAATACCTAAATAACTAGCTGACTATGGAAAAGTGTCCTAGAAATTCCTGGAATCTAATTGAGCATGTTCACAGAGAGGACAGACACCTCAACATACTCACTGCAAATACTTGAGTTGTTCCGAAGTAATGACTTTAAAATTTGAGATGAAAAATATTCATTCAATGCACTGCAATTTGTAGGACTAGGTCAATTTAAGTACAGAGCCACATTGTGCTTCAAACTTTTCCAATTTCTTTCTCTCAGTTGAATCTGTATGGTAATTTTGGGTTAGAGTTTCTTACCTTAAATCCAACAGAAAGGTTATAGCAGAGAAAGAATACCATACTCCATAGCAATTCATACACTGCACTCAAACATTTTCTGACTACCCATCAATGATAGACAGTGCTTGTTGAGAGTATTTGCTGCTTTCTTGTATTTCTCTTGATTAAATTTGAAATGATTTTAATTTTTCATGAAGCTTGGCTAACATAAGACTTTAATTCACTTGAAACCATGATGGTAAAACATAATTTCCTGATTACATGAGCAGTTTCAAGTGATTTAAAATGTTTAAAATACCCAATCTAAGGACATTTTTGCATGCATTATAATAGACACTACTAACTGTCAAATCCAAGATCTCTTTAGGACTTTTAACATTTGACAAACTACATTATAAACTCTTTGTTGAAATGCACTATGGAATAATTTGGAAAGCAGTGAAACACTACTGTACCTCAATGTTTTATAAACAAGATTTATTAGTTTGGTTTGTCTTGTTTTTGTGAGGTACAGGAATTCGAACCAAGGCCTCATGCATGCTACACTCAGAATCCCCCAGCCCCCAAAGTAGGTGGGTTAAAAAAAAAAAAAAACATGAATTTAATCTTGATGTGGAAGGTATTTTTACAGAGCCAGAATGTGTACTTTTTTATATAAAAGGTGACTGAGTCTATCTTAAAACCATAAACAATCATTAGATAAGTGAAGATTGAATATTTCAAGGTAATTCCTACACTGAACTGGCACCAGGCAATGTATTGAAAGAAAAAAAAATAGTACCTCTCTTCTCTATTTTCTTCACAAATATATTTTAACCCCCAAATATCCCAAAACATTACATGGAGTATATATAGACAATGTGTGTTTTGAGGGTGGGGGTGGTAATGGCAATGATGTCCTATTTGAATGTTTATATCTATCTGAATCTCATTCTCTTTGGAATTTACATTTATTGATTATGCCATCCATTTGATAATTAATTTAGTTTTATGTCTTAGTAGGTTTATTATATATATATATACATATATGCATATATATGTATATATATATATATATATAAAACAAGGAGTTTATAATATATATATTATAAACTCCTTATATATATATATTTATATACCATATGTATATAAACACACATCTCTCTATATAATATATATATACATCTCTATGTAAATACATCTCTATGTAGATATATTATTATATATTCATACATAATATGTATTTATATATTTAAATTATATACTATATATTTGTAGATGTATTTATATGTGTATATATGTACATATATATATATATATATAAAGGCATATAGAGTAGAAATTAAGAATACATGGTTAGAATTGAACTGCATTGATTTGAATTTGCAACTTTGGATATGTTCTTTCATCTCTGTGTCTCAGTTTATTTGTAAAATGTGAATAATTATAATGGGGGCACAGTCCAGCAATTTATTACCACTCATTATTATTATTGGTCTATGAAATTATTTATTGTAAGTATGTATAATTTGAAGGCAAAGCCTCTGTGTACCATTTTCCCCCAGAACTATACACATGAGGTACTGATGTATTAAATGAATGAGAGATATTGGGCAAAAAATAGGTTATAAAAGAGAATGGACACTTGACATTTGGAGATTACAGAATATAGATTGAAGAAAGCAGGAGACAGAGGAAGTAGGCAGAGAGGAAGTATAAAGAAGAAAGCAAACAGTCTAAAGTTTAGATACATTCAATTATTTAAATGAACAATTAAATATTTGCTACTTTATTTTCATTTTTAAATTGCAAAAATTTGATTACTTTTATAGTAATGTTTGATTTCAGGTCTTTGCACTTTCGAAAAATTCATCTTCTCTGATTTTTTCTTATCCCCTGAAAATATCACTATCTCTAATATACAGATTTTGAGTATATCATAATGTAAATATACTTTGCATTAGTCTTTTTTTCGTTGCCAATAACACAATACCATAGAATGGGTAAGTTTTAACAAAAAGAGGTTTTGGTTTACAATTCTGGAGGTCCAAGAATGAGGGGCTGCTTCTGGTGATGACCTTCTTGCTGGCAGTCCCTAGGTATCACCAGGCAAGAGACAGAGAGCATATGTGCAAAGTCTCTTCTGGTTTTTCTCCCTCTTCTTATAAAACCAACAGTATTCAATCATGGGGATTCCACTATGATCATCTTTTCTACTCCTACTCAGCTCCTAAAAGCCTGGTCTCTAAACACTGGAGTTAATAGTTTCCACCTTCTCAGTCTCTAACAGTGGGGATGAAATTTCAATGCTGAAACTGCTGGGACATAATCAGATCACATCCAACCATGGCCATGTTTCTGCAGCAGTTAACATGCCAATGTTTGGATCATCATTCCCTTCTCTTCACCTGCAAGAATAAATTTCCATTTCACAAGTAAGAGATTTAGAATCTTGATTGATAAAATAATCTGACTGGAAGGGACTGTATTCTTTTTGTTTTCTAGACAGTCATTGTTCTCATCTGTTTGCCTTATATTGCAGCTATTTTACAATTCTATTCTTCACATTCACTTCTCAGAGCTTTTCTCAGTTTTCAGACACTGTGACTAAACAGCAAGAGGCAGAAGGGAAAGGGTTACCACAGAAATTTAATGAGCTGTCTGTGCTTGCCACAGGAGCATAGCAAGTCACTGAACCTGGCTATTCATTGTCTTCTTTTTTATGTATGAGTGTTGTCATTCTCATCAACACCTACTGGTTCAAAATTCTAGAACTGAATGCATCAGAGGAGGCAGAGTTAAGTATTTGAATTAACGATGAATAGAAATTAGGCCTCCCCTGATTTATCCATTTTATTTATATTTCTGGAAAATACCTTTAAACTTCTTTCAATAGTTACTTGTAGGAGGATTATACAATGGCCCAGTTTCCCTTGATATTTTTGAAACAAATGTGCTTAGCTGTTAAGGGCCCCCCTTCAGTGAGTGTATAGAAGTTTAAGACTCTTAAGAATTCATGTTCTAATCTTCTGGAACATTGGTATTATCACAGTTTCCCAGCAGAAGTCACGATTTATTTGCTCAAGGGAAAATCTGGAGTTTTTCCCAGTTGGTATCTGGGTTGTTCTCTCTTAGATTAGCACATAGTAGAGAAATTCAGAATTAGGCTTGGCAGATAAATGAGACACCTACTGGTTTTTTGTTGTTGTTACCAGAATTGATTCTTGGTATCAGCATCATACCATAATTTGTGTGCTTCTGCATGCACATGTGCGTTTCTGTTATTAAGTTTCATAATAAGTTATTAAAATATACTTCACCATGTAATATATCATTGTTATCAATATTTTTGGAGGAATATGTGAATAGACACTAAGTAGACAATTGGTTTTGACAATATAATCTAAATATTGTGTCACGTGTGTTTATTTTAAATTAAACACATGCATTTCCCTGGCAAGAATAAAAATGCTAATTAAAATACCACTCTCAAATTTAAAAAAAAATTAATAATTTTCTGCAAAAGCAAAGATATTAAACATTTCAAAAGACAACAAAAATCCTTACAAATCAAAGTCCAATGTTTTTTTCATTTTCTTAATTGAAAGAAAATCAAGTTTCTCCTTGATTATGTTGTAACAGTTGGTCTCTTAATTTTAGATATTTTTATTGCTATTTAGTTGTTTGACTTTTTAAAAATATGATAATACCTGGCTGGATTTCATCCTTCTCTTTTCAATTAAAACCAAATTTTGAGCTTGGACTTTTTGTAAATTAATTCTTATTTCTTGTATTACTAGTCATAACTTGCAACATTTGTCAAAATTTGAGATATGTTCTTAGTGGGATGAAGAACATAAGGTATCACAATGACATTGTCTCATTTGTGTGTGATGGGGCTATTTTAAGATCCCCAAGAGAGAATCTAATCAAAGTAAAGCAACCTGGATACGGACTTCAGAAAACTCTTTAGCTTAGTTATTTCTCAAAATCTCAAAAACTGGAACTGAGTCTGAACTTTAGTATCAATTTGAAAAGAGGGAAAAATATTGACACATACTATGTAAGGAACAACATACATTCAGAAAAACATATTAATAGATACTTTATGTGCTAAACATGTCCTACTAGCTGTGTAGAACACAAAGCCAGATTTATCTTCAGATATTCATCCCTGAATGACATTTGCAGAAGAAGGAAGTCATTGTTATTATGAGCATATATTGGTTTGGAGTTGTTTATTACAAAGTATTGACAGAGAATATATATAATCATCCTATAATAATAAGCAATATCTGTCATGTGTAAAACATTCACTGATTCCTTTTCTCATATTATTCCCTTTGATCATACTTTCAAATTTATAAGATTGTATTATTTATTTGACCAAGAAAAGTAAGGTTAAGAGGGGCAGTACATCTTTAATGTGCAGGTAGAAATGGCCCTTGGATTTTCCTGATTCCATTGTTCATGTTCTTTATTCATTTGCTCCTCTGGTGGGTGAGCACAAATCTACCTACCATCAGCTAGAAACTAAATCAACATCAGTGATTGCTGCAATAACTGCCAGGCATCAAGGTGGGTAGGAGTTGAGAAAGACAGGTGGTAAAATGTCAATCTTGGTGGAAGAAGATGAAGTATCATAAATCCTGACTCAAAGTGGCTACGGTATATACATATTTATCTTCATGTATATTTATACACACATCATTTCCCATTTCACAGTTCAGAGTTGATAAAAATAGCTCAATGTTATCATTAAGTATTCTGGATTTCCCATCACTTTACTTTGCTATTCTTGGCACTGGTTTGACCTCTGGCAAAAAGGTAACAGTCACATCCAATATCCAGAGGCTGAAAAAAAGACAAACTTTCTTGAAGCTGTGTTTTATGAAAGAAGGTATTTTTCTCCCAAGATATACTCTCACAGTCCATTGAACAGAATTGTGCATCACAGCCAATCTCTAGTTGTTATGGATCATACATTTGAGAAAGAATATTGAGGAATTAATTTGTGATATTCACATTGGTTCTCCAACAATTAAGAAAAAAATACAGAGGTGAGGAAAATTCATGGCATAAAAAAGATTAAGAATGAATACTAAAATCATGCATAACTATATTACTAAAACATGTTTAAAATGTAGTGATAGAAGAAAAATTCCAAAATTATTCACTAAAAACAAATATATAACATGAAAATATAACTAAATAATTCACTTCTTAGTTCTCAGATGACACCAACAAAAATGTTTAAATAATATAACTACTGAATTATAATTAATGAAGATAACTTAATGAAGAATTTTTGGAAAATCATTAAAGATTCAAAGAGAATATTATTTATGAGAAAAGACACCAAATGTGAAAGTTTAGAAACATGAAATATGGGGGCAGGATTAAGTCATGACAATAAATCTAGAATCATTTTTTCAAATAAATTGCATGTAATCTTATTTTGAGTGCAAAATTAAAGTCCTATTATATAGTTTATGGTAGACAAAGGGAATGCAAGGTAAAGCAGATGGTTAAATGAGAGAGATGAAATAGCTGTTCCCCAAGGAGAAGGTATCTGGTGGCTATAAACTGCTCTGTCCCTCCATTCTGGTGACACTTCAGGCACAAACATCCTGGTGCAGTTATGCTGCAGCATTTCTCTGTTACTGTTCTTCATTTATGTGGTAGCTTTACATTTCCAAGAGCAACCACGGTAGCATAAAGTTGGGGAAATATGCCTCATAGGTATATGGATGAGAGTACTTTATTGCAACAGAAGCAAAAATTAAATGTTGAATTATTTAGAATTGCTTATCTATATATCACTTCCTTTCCTTCTAATACTTGCTAATGGGAATTGGTGGAAGTAAAAAATACTGAATGTGCTAGAAATTCAGGCAGTGAACGTCCTTGGAACAGTTCTAGTTATTAATAAAATTATCATATGCTTTTCACAAGTCTTTGAATGGTCGTAGTCTAAATAGGGCACCCAAAAAGTCAGAGAACAGTCAACTTTTTCTATGAGCCTTGTTTCTCTGGATTTCATGAACCCTCCTTGCCTATTTTTAGATCATAGTTAGTACATTATTCTGTTTACTTTTCTCCTTGGTTTGGATCATGTGTCCTCAAAGCCATACTTACTAGAAGGGAAGAAATCATAGTGCTATGATAGTTGTGGGTTGGTGATAAAAGGGAACTGGAGATAGGGGAAGAATTTACTGATGCTACAAAATTGCTACAGTGCAATTTCACAAGGCTAAATTTAACCTAACCAAGCACACATGGCATTTTAGTTGTTGAAATTATATTGCCTTAAAAATGAGTTTTTATACCAAAAATAGTTCGCATGTGGGAGCCGAGAGAAGAATTTAATAGAGTGAAGAGGGCTGAAAGATTGAAGCCTAGGGTATTTGACAAGATAGATTCCAACAGAAAATGTGAAATGGGGATAATTTATTTGGGACCCTGGGAGTTGTAGTTCAGAATATTCTAGAGACATTTTTAATTTTTGGAATTCAGTATGCTAATATTTCTTCATGTGAAATGATTTCATATTAAAGAATGACTTTAGAAGGATATAGTGGAGTCTGAATAAAAAATACAGGGCAGAAAATATTTAAATGACCATGGAGTAGATTTATTTGTTCTATTAGAAAGAAAAACTCTACATTCTATCAGAAATCTAATGAAAGAAAAACAGGAAAGACAACTGATCTAGCCCTTAATTAACATTTCTTAGTGTTCAGGCCAATTTCTAATTATTCTAACTCATTCATGATTGCAATATACATATTTTTTTTAAGTATCTAGAAAAAAGTTACAAATTAAGAGAAGAAACTATGTGGAATCCCAGTGACCTAAAGGAATTGAAGGACTCACACATGGTTAAACCTGTGTTTATGTACCAGATTTAGTGGAAATTAGGGAAGTGAATTCAATCCTAGAAATTTCAGATTGTAAATCTAGCAGAGGTATGCTTTTTTCATGTTAACACAACACTTTGATAGCCCCAAAATGCACCTGGGGATGGCTGAGTAACGGGATCCATTGCTCACTTTCATACATGTGGTCTAAAGTGAGAAGAACCTAGTTTTCTTAAGGAAAATAAATAACATATGCTAGTTTTTAATTTTTCTGCCCCTTTTCCCCCTTATTATCCCAAACACTGCTGCATCATTGGTCCAGTTATTGTAGAAAGTTGATGTGAGATCTGTTTGTAAGGCAGATACATCATTTGATTTTCTGGAAGATGTTAACTTATAACTTAAGAAAAAAATGTTTGGCATAAACAAATCTCTTAATGTTATGCATTCTTCATTAACAGAAACTTTTTGGAGGACACCAAATTTGTCCCTTGTTAACGCTCTAAACTTCTCACATGGATGGAAGTTCAAATACAACCGCCACCTAAGCTCTCTGTGTGATGATACCTCCCTTTGTGAGCCTTGACTTGATGTTTCACTCACTCTTTTTGATATGACCTTGAAAACATAGACCCTTTTTAGTATTTCTTTTGAGAACTCCTAGAACCTATAGTTTGCAGTTAAGTATTAGAATTACTGTAAATGAAATCACAATTTCATTTCTGCTGCCTTTCTTTTAAAATACTTTTATTGTACTTTTACATAATAGCTATGGAGAAAACTCAGCCTCCACTAAAGTTCTCACCTTCATGAGTTTAGTTTTTTTTATGTTCTTTTTAACTGCTGTTAAAAATAAATATTTTAATTTCCTCATCATTTGGAAACTTGAAGCAACTTCAAGGATAAATGGAGGAGGGCTGATATGACAGAGGCCTTCCAGAATTGAGAGGGATCTGGAGCCATCCTCTCAACTGTCATCCCTTTTGCCCTCCCAGTTTTCAACTAAGGATTTTAAGGGTGAGGCATGTTTCTTGAGTTGTACAGGGTTATAAAACTGTTTAGTGATGAGTCTCCGTTGATCACCTGGAACATTTTTATCCTAGCATAGTTATTTCCACTATTTCATGAAGATCCTCTGGCCATTTGTTGGCAATATGAAAACTGAATTAAAAGCAAATATTTCACTCTCATCAGTCTACCTGGGTTACTCTAGCAGCTAATGTCCATGTTTTACTTCCTTTGATAATCTCTTCTGCTAGACTCATTTTTCTTCAATTATTATATTAATCATCTTCATTCTTTATTGTACACTCCTTTATTGTCTACAGATTCAAGCTCAGTGCCTCGAGTCTATTCTTATTAACTCCTGACAGTGAAATCTTTTTTATACCCCTAGTTAATTTTATCTTCTTATATTTCATTTGGACTCTTCAGAGTTTTGGTGGAGAGTGATGAAGACTTAGGAAGGATTAATGCAGAGTTCTTGAATAGTATTCCATATTTTTCTATTTTTGTATTTTTATTTATTTTTAACTTATTTTTATAATTTTAATGGTATATTATAGTTATACATAAGAGTGAAGTTTTTTGTTTTCATGCATGCCCCCAAAATAATTTGGTGAATTTCATTCCTTAGTGCCTCTCCTTTTCTTCCCTCCCTCACTCCCTCTGGTCTTCTTCCTCTACTCTATTAGTCTCCTTTCTATTTTCATGAGATCTGCCTCTTTTCCACATTTTTTCCCCCTCTAGCTTCCACATATAAAAGAAAACCAATAACCCTTCAAATTCTGAGTTTGGCTTATTTTGCTTAACATAGGTTCTATTCATCTTTTCAACAACCATTCCAACTTGCTAATCAATTTGCCTTCTTCATATTGCTAATTATTTATTCCTTGTTTGGGGACTCATCTTCTTTAAGAACATAATTTCTTTATAATATGATCTTATATGTAGCAAAATAAAAACAATTTTTGGCACAAATATTTTGGGAAACAATCAGGAAATGATGTTTTAAATATATAAACATCACTCACAGGAGTCCTGTTGTTCTAGAATATAAAGAAGCATTTGCAATGGATGAACTTATTTTTAAAAGGAACCTCTAATGAATATTTGTATGACAACTGAAGTTATTAGTATATAATTTGGATATTAGACTATGAATGCTACCAATTATTTTTAGGTGTTTTGATAAATTTAATTATTGTTTTGTAAAGTATATCCTTATTCCTAGAAGTTGCATATTGAAGAATATATGGAAGAGATGCCATGATGTGTAATTATTTTAAAACAGTACCAAAGCATGTATGCATACAGAAGAAATATAAATAAATACCACAAAATATTACAGTTGTCAGAGCTAGTTTGAGGGCATGATTTTCAAAACAAAATTTTTTTATATAAAAAACAAAACAATAAAAGAAACTACTATCAGATGGAGATGCTCTAAAGCAATAATACTCAACTCTTCTCTACCATGGCATATCTGGTAGATAATATTATCCAAAAAAGCAGGAGCTTCTATGACAGAGACAGAGTAACAGACCCATTGCTTACTTTCATACATGTGGTCTAAAGTGAGATGTGGTCTAAAGTATGTATGAGATATCTCTGGTAAAAGTCAGGTTCAAGTCCAACCTTTCTACCTCATCTATATTATTACTGATGTGCATCAATACTGATCTTATCAATGTGATTTGACACCATAATTGATACTGTTTTTTTTAAATTCCAGTATTCCTGTTCTTCATAATGATTTACCACAGAGGAGAATGGAATAAACATAGCATATACTTTCTGCCAACTCAAGATATTTAACTAGAATTATAGATAAATTTTCCATTAATTATTAATAATTATTTACTATAGCAACTTATCTATGAAAATGGCTGCTTGATCTAATTTTCATTTATTGTTTTTTATTAAATAGTTGAATTGGGCAACTATTCAACTCTAACTAACTACTGGAAAGAGAGACACAGAGTTTATTGACTCATCTGAAAAGTTCCAGGACTGTTTCTGTCTCTGGCTTAGCTTTATGTCCTCAAGAATTTGTGTTTCTTTCAGTTCTGATTTTCTCCCCTAGAACTTCATTGTATTTACTTCTGTTAGCAGCATGACCCCAACAGTATTAGGTGAATTCCCTACTATTTTGCAATCCTAGCAGAGAGAGCTATCATTATTTCTAATGGCTGAGAGAAATTTCTGGAGCTCATGATGCTAACAGGTGTCTTAGTGCACTTGCTCATCCTTGCAACAAATGCCTTACATCTAATTGCCCAGACCTAAGTTAAGTGCTCATCCCTATGGCTATGGAACAAAGGGGATTTTTTAAAGGAAATTGATGTGCTGCCATAAAAGGGAGGGCAGCTTGTGGCTGTCAAGTAGGCAGATATAATAGATATTCATAGCTTACAGTAAGAAGATGTGTCTCTTACAAAGTACTGTAGGAAAGTAGCCAGGACACTGTGTATCTATAAAGATGTTACATGTGTTAGAACATGGGTCTTGAAGAAAAGAAAGGTCATTTTATGTTAAAAATCTACCAAGTACTAATAAGAAGCATACAATAAATAAATGAAAATAAAATAATGACAGGAGACATGTAGGTAAATTATAGTGATTAGTCACTATTTGCACATGTTTTGCACACATATAGCACTAGTATAGCAATATGAATGCTAAAGTATTAAACACAAAAACCTTAATAAGAAATGCATATATTTATCTTTGTATATGGAGATCCAAACCAATGTAATAATTATTGAGGAAAATAAATCACTCCTTCAAATGTTTGCTCAGATAACTGCTTCCCAAGAGGCACACATTCTGCCCTCTATTTAAATTACATCCTACTCCCAGTTTATAGTCTCCAAATAGCTTTCATCTGCTTTACTTGTTATAGCATTATTAACCTCAAACTTTAAAAAATATAGTTAATTTTCTGTTTTTAATTTGTGAGTGAGAAAATTTATTTAATGAATGAAAACATTCATTCCAATAAGTAGTCTCTATATGAATAAATATTCAGCAAATGTATGAAAAATCGGGATGGTGAAGAATCACTCTAGTTTAAGAAATATGGTTATTTTCAGTGAGGATGAGAGGAATGTGTACACATATTTTAGTAGATCTATAATTTTATGTTGATTTTTACAAATGAACTAAAGAAAAATGCATCCATTTTGACATTTGCTAAATCCATGTAGTTTCATAGGTACTCACGATTTTTTCCTCCAAAGTTTTTAGTTCTTAAATTTTACTAGTAGAATTGTATTAAAATCCATTTTAATTTGGTAAAACTTCAAATCCATATTGTTTTTAAAATTAGATTATATTAGGAATGTTAACAAGCAAATATTTTTTAATGTTTGGAAAAATTCACAGGAATTAAAAATAATATGTTTTAACATCTTCAATTTAAAAAAAGGCTAAGGATCCAAAAACATACCACAGACTTTTAAGCTGCTGAGATTTTGGTGGATCTATCAATTGAAATGTCATACTTTCTACTGTAGTCTGCTAATTGCATTGAACATTAGCAGAAAAAAATATTGTTTTCTAAAATTAATAACAAAAGAGACTGTAAGTGAAAGTCAGAAAGGATTTGCAGTCATGATTTGTCATTTACAATTGAATGGTGGTATTATTGGTGGCAGTGATCGTGCAAATTGGAAACAAAATCAATCCTAGAAATGACTAAAACAATCTTAATAGTCTTTAATTTATATAAAAAGCAAACTCTTAATTTCAAAGGACCATAAGAAATGATAGATATTCCCAAATTTGACAGCAATTATAATATTATATATTTTTTTATTAGATTCTCCAAAAAAACAAACAGTGGAGTATGTGTGTAGAGCGTGTGTGTGTGTGTGTGTGTGTGTGTGTGTGTGTGTATAGGAGGGGAGGGGAAGTGTGTGTGTGGGGGGGAAAGATCTATTATGAAGAATTGACTCAAAAGATTATGCAGATTGAGGAGTGCTGTGATCTGCTCTCTGAAAGCTGATGCCCTATTGAAGACCTCAACGGATTGGATGATACTCAAACTGGGAAGAGAAATTTACTTCATGAGTTCATTGATTCAAGTGTTAATCTCGAAACATTCCTTAGACACACTGAGAAATAAATATCAATCTGGACACCCCAAGGCCAATACATTTGACATGTAAAACTAACCATCACAAGTCCACTCCATGCCAACTTGGCACTCATATACCCACCTTGAAATTAAAACCAATAATGTGATCATTAGTCTCCCTCACATGGTACAACTATCCTGTATGCAAACACAATTGCACTCACCTCTCTCCAGAAGAGAAAGTAAAGTCCTTGAGTGATGTTTATTGTTCATGATATTTCATAAATTAAGTACTATGATGTAAAATTAACAATACTATGATATAAAATCAAGACATCTAATGGTATAATATAAGAGAACAGAAATGGGAACAAATGCATGCATACATAGTCATAGTAAAACAAGGAGAGGAAAATCATAACACTTACAGTCTTTGCTTTCTTATTTCCATAACTGGTTATTTGGTTATAGTTGTCACTTATAAATACCTACTTCCAGTCTCCATGTTTTCATCCCTTTATGGTCATAAAGCACCTCAGCTACTCATGATTCTTTACCTGGTGATGTGACCCAAACCACTAATCCTGAAAGGTCAGGGCTATTACTATTTCCTACCTGTGTTGACTCATTGTAGTTTTTCATTGACGTCAACAAGCCTGTTAATACTGAGGGATGCCCTAAGGGATATTTTGTATTACACAAATACTCTTTCTTACCTTCACTGTGGAATAGTTCAATTTCCTCTTCATAGTCAGGATCAATCACCCTAGTCAGCATTATAACTCCCTTCTTTTCCTGTTGATTCAAAGATGTCAAAATCTTACATGATTGGGTAGTAGTCGTAACTTCAAGTTCAATGGAAAGGTTGTATCTTCAGGTGGAAGCATTTCTCCCTCTGAAACGGAGACTTCTAGGTGAATAGAGCAGAAACCCATGAGACCAGGAAGCAAAATTTTTGCTACTGGGTCACTCATAGAAATAGCATGTTTTGCCACCAAACTGACATTATAACTAAATCTTTAAAAGGCCATTATATCATTTTTTTCAATGGTGGTATTATTGGTGGCAGTGATTGTGCAAATTGGAAACTAAATCAATACTAGAAATGACTAAAATAATCTTAATAGTCTTTAATTTATAATAAAAAATCAAACTCTTAATTTCAAAGGACCATAAGAAATGGTGGATATTCCCAAATTTGACAGCAATTATAATGGACCCATTGCTGTACTTCTTCCATGAATGAGTTCTCTGATTACAATCAAGGCTGTATAGAATAACATGATGATGGACAAGGCATTGTGTAGGTCGATGAGGATAAGGATCATAGCTTTGGTAGAATATTATATGCAGTGAAAGCAAATCGACATACAGACTAAGTGTCTATTCAAGCAGGAAAAAAAAAAACTAAAAAAACACTCTTCTAAAATGGAAGGAGTGCAGATAGCTGATTGATCATCTCAAAGGAACAGTGCCATGCTGGGGATTCAGTGTTGGTCTCTGCTGCTTTAAGATTCTGCACTCAGAGGTGACCACGACCAGGTTAGCCTCTGTAAGTAGAAGCCCATCCCAACCACCATGAAAAATCCTCATCCCTAGATAATGAACACATTGGTTGATGGAAGGGGGGCTTAGGGAAGGAGCCTTACTAGTTTTGAATGAGTGGGCCATAATATCCTCTTGACTATTAAAATTCTCATGTGCTAAGCCACTATTTCATTAGCATTCACATAGGACATAAATATCCTCATGATTTTTTTTTTGCCCAAGTAAGAGCTATCCATATACATTATACCCAAATTTCTTTGTCACTAGTTTTTCTAATCTTCTTCCTTCCAGGTTTTGACCATTACAGTCAGATATCACAATTCAGCCTTCATTTTAGAAAAGATATGTTAAATGCCCCATACCTTTGGACCTCTAGAAGTTTCCCTGAGATAGAAGACTCCTAAATTTTAGCCAGATTGATTTTTCAACCTCTGTCAGGCAAATGAGTACCTATAAATATAGAGCAGTTGCTACTTTTCACTACCTAGATCCAGTTATCAGAATGTTGACAGTGACATGGACCAGTGTGATATATTGCAGAAAGGATCAAGATCCTGGCAATCTCAATTATGACAGAACTGGAGAGTTGAAATACCCTTGAGTTAATAAGGTACTGATGTATTATTGACCTTGCAAGATGACAACAAAGTGCTTATGATTGACTTTATGGACAAATAGGTGGAAAAAACATAATGTTCCTGTTCAATAGTTTGTGATTATGCAGTGAATATGAGGCTCAGGTCCTCTGGCATAGACGGCAAAGTAATCAACACATCCAGAAAAGTAAAAACAGAAAGATGGAAAGAGGCAAGAGAGTATTTGAGGGTCACAAGTGAGGAATGTAGGGACAAAAGGGCAGGGGGTTTTGTTTTGTTTTTGTTTTTGTTTTGAGGCAGTAGTGACAGCCAATCATGTCCAGTTAGGAAGGATGACAGGAGCCATTCTTTCTTTTCTGATCTGCATAGTTTTACGTGGCATAGCATTTCTGTCATGTAGAATGCATTTCCAACATCCTCCTGCCAGAATGACTGCCATTATTTTTCTTAAATGTCACCATAATATTTATGTAGAATAGCCGCCAGTACACCCATTTTTTTCCCTGTAGGCATTCTAGGAAGCTTTTCGGGCTCTTGTGTCCTGTGTTTTCACCTTCCTCTTTTCTCTAAAATGTATATTTTATACAAATATGTTGATACGTGCAGTCTTTCTTCAAAGATCTCAATTGGTGATTTTCATTATAGAACTTTTTATATCGGTGTATATTTTTATATACCTACATTTTCCTTGTTCTTAAAAAGTGTTAGTGTTTCTTCTGACAAATGTCTTTCTTTATGCATTTAATTTGTACATTTTTAATTGATGAATTAAAGAAAGTTAAAGTGGAAATAATGTTCAATGAAATTTATTTTTATATTATGTTCCCCTGGGAAAATTTCTATAGTGGAAGTGATTTTTAAAGTATTTAAAAGAAACATTTTCAGGGACTAATGTAATAATACAGGTTGAGATTCCTAATTTTAAAATCTGAAATCTGAAGACTTCCAAAATTTGAAATAATTTTAGTGATAATTTCACATAAGTAGAAAATGCCACACCTGACCAAACCACAGGTGCATTAAAAATGTTTATTAATTTATCTTCATAATATGTGTGGAAGGTATATAGGAAGCATAAATGAATTCCATGTTTAGGCTTGGACCTTTTTCCCGAGATTCTCATTTTGTATATGAAAATATTCCAAAATCTGAAACATTTCTAACAAAGGAATATTTCTAGCCCCAAGCATTTCAGATAAGGTATACTTGACCTATACTCTAGGTAAGGGTGCTTTTACTTAAAGCCTATATGCAAAAAGATGAAGTGTAACTATACTAAACAACTAAAACTATTCTCACAATATATTTTCAATGTAACTTTCTCAGTTTGCTTGAAAGATTTTTCTTTCTTTTTTTTTTTTTTTACTTTCAGGTTCATCTTTGTACTTAGGTCTACCAGTTTATTTTTATTATGAATACAAAGATATTTCAGAATATCAGGATTGTCATTTATGAATGGGTAGAAAAAGTGACTGATTTTTCCCAAAACATTTGTTTTAGTTCTATCACTGCCAAACTATGTGAGTTGAGGATTACCTAGTACGAGGCCTTTTTTGCATGGATTCTAAAAGATATTACCTATTTCCTTTCTACTTCATATTGTAAAACCAGAACTAAATATGAGAGCAATGGTGATAATTACAGGGCTCTTTAACACTATTTAAGGCCTATTATGGATCTTACATTCATTATTCAATTTCATTTTACTACATCCCTTTGAATAATAATCTCAATAATATAATTAAAGCTCAAATGTTAAGTAATTTTCAAGTGTTACACAGTAAGAAAACAAAAAAGTTAGAATTTAATTTCAGGGTTATTTGAAACTGTGTCCAGTCTTGTCCCTGCTGAAGAATTCACTAAGCCTCCTAATCATTTAGTTGAATGAAGCAGGAAATTGGTTTTTAGAAGGCTCATTCCCATGACCACAAAACATTGTCTCCATTCATCCTTTTACTTACCTGTTTTTTTTTTTTTTAATTATTATTGGCAACTCTTTTAGTAGGTTCTTATTTACTTCTCTATTGTTTCTTTTTTGAGTAAAAAAGAAAAATCTAATATATGTTATTATAATTCCCCTTCTTAAATAGAATGTCTTTAAAGCATATTTTCTCTTGCACTCTTTTTTTTTTTTCTTTTTTACATAAACCCTGAAGCTATTTCCATGGTAGTATATAGAAACTTTTCTCATTATTTCTTCATAGCTACTTCGTGCTCTTTATTACCTAATGAAATTTTCTTTGGTTCCAGGGATTGAACTGAGGGCACTTAACCACTGAGCCATATCCCCAGTCCTTTTGTTTTTTCCCAGTCCTTATTTATATTTTATTTAGAGACTGGGTCTTGCTGAGTTGCTTAGGGCCTCACTAAGTTGCTGAGGTAGGCTTTAAATTCCTAATCCTCCTGCCTCAGCCTCTCTAGCTTCTGGAATTACAGGCATGTACCACTGTGCTTGGCTATCTAATAAAATTTAACAGTCCTTTCTTGCACACACACACACACACACACACACACTCACACACACACACAAATACATGCTTATTTTTTTTAATTGAGTTGTATCCTATCTTCTTCATTTACCCATAGCATTTGTCAAGTTATCTCATATTTGTACATAATTATGAATTTGTTTAAGACACATTCTAAAGACTCTGCAGGGTTGTTGAAAGAAAATATAGTTATGGAGAATGTAAGAAGTTAATTTGTATAATTTACTTATGTTTATGAGAAGATAGAATTTTATAATTGCAAGTCTGGGACACAACAACAATCTCTCCAGCATACTTGGATCTCCAGGATTAAAGAGACCTAGATTTGAAGTTATCTTTGTATTTATGGGATCTACTAACCTGTGTAAATGATTTACTCTCTCTGATCTTATTTGGTGTCCTCTATAAAATGGGAGAAAACAACAGGAACTGCAGAAGATCATTTTGAAGATGAATGAAATAATTAGTACAACTTTGAATGATATGTGTGATATAGAATAGGGACAATAATTGTAAGTTTAATTTTCTCTCTAGATCATATTGTCCAAATTAATATTACACAAATATAAATGATATTGTTTTCCATCTTTGTCATCTTGTTAGTGGACTGTTTCAGTTGAAAATATCTTTCTTGAAACATGTCAATGTTTTTTTTTTAATTATTATGTAATATCTATCCTTCTATTGGGTCTATTTTCTTTCTCAGCTAGGTTCCCAGTGATTTTATAAGAAGCACCTTACGTGGTCAAGGCCACCCACTGTTTTTAATCAGAACCCCAAAACTGCATGAAGTTGAAAAAGCATTAGAAGGGTAGCTACATAACAAGGCTGAATGCTAATTGGATTTGGGGATTAGGGTTGCATGAAAAGCTGCAGAGCTTCCCCATTCTCATACTTGATGATTGTTAGAACATTTTGTTCTGGAAAGGCAAAGCAAATGATAGCTCTGAAACAAGGTAAATGACTGTAAAACTATCAATCAGAATTCTGTCAAGGCTCCCTGACATTCGTAAGCAAACCTATTTCTAGAACACTAATAGCAACCCCTCCCACTTAGTTGACTATTTTAAGGAATATACTCCTGGAAACATTGTCAGAATATTCTTTAGATAATTCCAGCTGGCAAGATGCCCTTTAGTCTGTGTCATTTTTGCCATAGGAATAGAACACTCTGGAACTTTCAATAAAGGAATAATCAGTAAGAACGATGCACTTGTATTGTATTTGTAATGGAAACCATTAAACATTTTATGATGAAGCTGAAAACAACCTCTCTGAACTATTCAGAAAAACAAAAAAATCATAAGATGAGTCAAATATTTTTTTTTCTATTTACTTACAAATTTTTATGTGAATCAGCAAAATAGAAGGCTAGTCTTTCTCCCTTAACTGTACTTCTGAGGGTTGTTGGTTGGTTGATTGGTTGGTTGGATGGTTTCAGCAATACAGGCCTTCAAGTATGCTAGGCAAGAGTAACACTGATGAGCTATATCCCCAGCCCCAACTGGACTTCTGCTTTTTGTCTTCAAGAACTGGTTTGTGCTGCCCTTAGGTCTCTCATTATTAGTTCCCCACCTTCTTGCTATCATAACCATCCATAACCATAAAAGTCATTCTTTAAAAGACACTGATAGATTTAATAACTTCCATGCAGTATCCACTCCACTTCAGCTATGAAGTTTTATAAACTATATGCTAGCATAGCCTATCATACTAGTATAGGAATATAAATGAATTATATAAAAAAACCCCTGCAGATTAGTCTAATCGCCACTTACTGCCTGTACTAACTTCTCATGAATGACATGGCTTTGAATATCTGAGTGCAAATCTATGTGTCCATAAACATTTTCATTTCTTTTGTACTTAAATACATATAGAAGAAATATTTAAAGAAGTTATCTTTAATATCTTTAATAAATTTAAATAATATTTAAAGAAATTTTCTTTAATAAGGGAATGGAAGGTGGTAATTTTCCATTTCACTTAACCTGGTAAAATGGTGACACAAGTAGTCTATATATTTGTTTATATACCTATGTAAATGTAGGGTAATATCTAGAGAAACTACTAAAACCTGTATGAGGCGATACATTAAAAAACACTAAAGAAAAGTAAAAAAAACTCAGGAAGGTGAGATTTTCCTGCTCATTTCCCAGAAACAGCTTTACCTCTATGTGATTGAAGGATGCAAAGTTTGTGCTTGACGTCCAGTGAAAACCAATGGCTACCTACATGCCTGTACCAGCTGGGGGAAGAAGGTCCTCTCAGCCTCTGCCTGAATACTACATTTCTTGTGAGCACCCAAAGAAGCTGGTGGGAAGGAGCTACTGAGTCTTGATCCTCCAGACCAAATTGACATACTTTACCACACTTGGCCTATAAGATGTTTTTGTTTTTCGTTTTTTTTTTTTTCCTGTAACTATCATCCTTTTCTTACGGGCTGTTTGAGTGTTCAAAACTATCTTAGTATATTTTGTGTTACTGTTACAGAATACCTGAGACTAAGCAATATAAAACAAACAGAGATATTATATCTTAACTATTCTAGAGACTGGAAAATCCAATGTCAGGGGCCTGCGTTTGGCAAGGGCCATTTGGCCGCACCATTCCTTAGCAGAAGGTAGAAGAACAAGAGAACATATGCACATGTATGAAGAAAGAAGTTCTGATCCGAGATTTTATCAGGAATTCCCTCCCGTGAAAACTAACCCACTCCCATGATAATGACATCAATCTATTCTTTAGGGCCAACAATCACAACCTGATCACCTGTAAAAGGTCGCACCTCTCAACACTCTTGCATCAGGGATTACATTTCGTATACATGAGCTTTGGAGGACACATTCAAAGCATAGCACTATCCACCTGCCTCATCTATTCTTTAAAGCTCTTTTCATTTAGAATTAATTTCCCCAAGTAGCTTTGAGATCTCATCTTACTTACGTAATAATAATAATAATAATAATAAATTTTATCTAAAATACTATGACATTATTTTAGATTATTTTGATAAGAGTGACATTATTTTACAGCTATGTTATAAGTAGAAATGGAGATCTGCACTTAATTTCACTTTCAAATAGTTGTATTGCTCCTAAATTATTAATTTATTTTTTAAATAACTTGCTACTATATCAAGTTTAAATATGTACATCTTCTGATGCAACATTCTATTCCATTTTTTCCCTTTTCCATTTTTCTATTTAAAATATGTCCATTAACAATACTTTGTTCATTGGAAAGAAAAGGCTGATGTTTTATCAATCAAAGCAGTGGTATAAAAAGTTTTACTGAAAATTCTTTTGGAAAAGTAATATAGCTTTTAAAAAATTATATGGTTCTTAATAGTTTTTTAAGTCAAGTAGAGTTTTTTGTATGTGTGTGTCAAGTAGACAGTTTGGTATGCTTTACTTTTAAAATATAAAAATTGTGATAAACATCTATACATATTTCATAAAACATAACATATAGAATCCACTTGCAATCCTATCACCCTCTATATAATGATAAATAATAGTGCAGTACTGCAATGATAAACAATGATGATAGCTGTATGTTATAAGAGATGATCAATATGTCTTGGTAATTAATTGACATGGTCTTCAGGTATTTCCAATTTAAATATAAAGAAAGGGCAAAAATTCTCTGAAAACATTAATCATGTTTTGTAAAATTTAAGAACAGAGACTCACAGACAATTATAGCCAGTAGTGACTTCTTAGAAATTAGTAACTTGTAGATATAAAAGTTTATTGGAAACTGTGTATCACCAATTTTCACCAGAATATAGTATTATAAGGATGTATATGTTTATGTGTATGTGTGTGTTCCTGGATTTTTCTAATCTTTGCTTCCAAGAAATTTTTGAAAGAGGAAAAATCTGTAAAATTACTTACAAATGCTCTAGTGAATCAAAAGAAACGAAGAGAGGGTTTTAAAATCTATTTTATAAATAATTATTTGATTCATGTGTAAAAAGTTGTAATAGTTTTATTTTATCCATAAATCTTCTAACTTGTTTAAAAAGAAAATATCTTCTTTTCATATCTGAAAATTAGATTCTCTAATAATATTCAGAGAAATTAAGTTTTTCTAGATTTGGGAACATGAAATAATTATTTATCAAATATTAAATAATTATTCAACCTGTTATTTCAAAAATAATATTATTCATGACTTTTGAATGCAGATATGTCCATTTTGTCATAAGTTTTGATGTAGGGGCCATGGATTTCCAATTCAGTTCTAAGGAGACCTGTATTTGTTCTCTTCTGAGAACAGAAGAATAGCAATGAATGGATTTTATTTGATTGTGAACTTCAAAATTGTGAACTTTATGCCATATGTGTGTGTATACATACATATATATGATTATATACGTTTGTGTGTTTGTGTGCCGGTGTGTATATATTTACATGTATGTATAACTTTTATTAACTAAATGAAAGGAATAAATATTTAAAGTCAAAGTAAATGAAATGCTAAGGCAAGAAGATTGAGTAACAAAAAGCTAAAACCATTTCCTAGACTTAATAAATTTTCCAGGTGATTTTTGTACTTTTCTCAAGTACTTTTAATAAGATATCAGAAAATGATTTTTAAAAATTCCATTTATAAAATTCATTATAAATGCTTTCAGTATCACTCTTTTTATATCATGTTAAGTTTTCATTTTTCTTTTACTTTTTTTTCTAGACTTTATAAGTCATATGAGAAAACAAGTGTAAAATGCTAAGGTAAAAAGGAAATATAGGTAAAAGTCACTGAAAACATTTAGCGTACTTTCTTCTCTTTCCCTGTAGAAGGTTCATTGTTACTTCCATCTCCTGGTCAGCAAGGCTCTTGGAAACAGTGTCATACACATAGGACCTGCACTCTAGATACCTGTATCTGGGAGAGACTGACTAGTAGCACAGCAGACTAGACACATTCTGGTTTTCTGTAATAAATGTGCATTAAATATATAGTTGAGTTTCAAGAAACATGGAATGATTCCAATGGCCAAAGATGGAAACAAAGAAAGGAAGAAGAAAGGAGGGAGGAAGGGAGGGAGAAAGGAAAGAAGAAAATAGCTGACTCAGGAACAGTAAGAGAACAAAGCAGCCAGGTTGCTCTGGAGCCTAGACTAACACCAGGAAATTAAACAGATATTAAGTGTGTAAATAATTATAGTAATTTCTTCTGATGAATGAAAAAATAGTGACATAATTTGGAAGGAAGGAAATCATGACCAAGAATGTTCCATGTTTATTTTATTGTTCAGATGTGATTAAAATTAGATGTTAATGGTGTAAGAATATATATTATTTTCTGTGACCAAAGAGTAGGTTAGAAGATACAACATATAAAGGAGTGGGAAGGTGGGAGTAACATAAGCTGAAGGGGAAATATAGTAGTAAGGGAAAGATACAGTATCATAGTTTAATTACATATATGGAGACTGCAAATGTATTTTTAAGTTAAAATTCAAATTAATGCAATTTTGCATTAAACCATCCATGTGAATAAGAGATGCAATAAAAACATTCAATAAAACTCAGCATACAGTCATGATTTTAATTTCTGTCAAACCAGAAAGCAAGAAAATATCTTCATCTAGATTAAAAGTATTTAATAGAGGAGTATAACAAATATCATTGGTAAAATGATGCAAGTATTTCTTCTCAAACTAGGAACACAAAACAGACATATACTTTTACTTCTGTTGAATATTAAAATGAAGCCTCTAGTAAAATAAGAAAAGAAAGAAGGTATAAGAAGCAGATAGAAAGGTCAAATCCTCATGATTTATGGATAACATGACTATCCTTTTTTAAAAATGCAGAAAATTTTGGAGGCAGCTGAAGAATTATTAATAGAGATAATGAGGTTGATGACAGTAAGAGCAACAAAGAACAAAGTTCAAGTTTTTGTTTTAAAACTAAAAACTGGAAAATATAATTTATAATAAAAAGAAAATATAATAAAAATTTATAATAAAAAATCTAAATATATGTAAAAACCTAATAGATAAAATTATAAAACTTCATGGAAAAATGTTCAAATTGACATAAATGGATGGAACAATATTTCATGTATCTCACCAAGAAGACCTAATATTGAAGAAAAAGTAAGTCGAATCCTTCATAAATTAAGCTATGAGCCTAACTGTGTTATAATAAATATCTCAGTGAAAATTTAGGGAATACGAAGGCCTTCAAGCAAATCGATCCTAAAATTAAATGAGATAACAAAAGATAAAGAATGGTGTACTATCTATTGAAGTTAAAATGTATGTCCTAAGAAGTAATGAGTTGTTTTTTTAATAAAATTGTACCAACTAAGATATTGTGGAATTATCAAAGGAATAAACAATTAGAGTAATGAAATTAAGAGCCAAGAACTTGAATACTTGTGCATAAATGTAAAATAGAATAAATAATAGATGTGTTATTTGTGATTCAATAAGTAGAAAATTAAATAAATTGTGCTGACTAACTGAATATATGTAGAATAATAAAATAAATTGTATTCCTTTTGTATTATTCAAATAAAGGCAATTCCTTTGCATAATAGACATATAAGAAAGAAAAAATATAAATGCTTCATTTGATGATGGAGGAGGCTGTATTTGTGACCATATGCTAGGAAAAGATTTCTGAAACCAAACATGCTAGGTAGTAAGTCATAAATACAGATTAATTATATGTTTGACTATATTATAAGGAGCTTCTTTTGATATCAAGACATCATGAGGAAATAAAAAGAAGTCAAATAATGGAATGTGATATTGGTAAGCATTTATACCTAGCAATGGGTCTCTCTCCCAAAACAAAAACGAACCTTTGGGAATCAGTAAAAAACAAAAAATAACTTAATAAAAAACAGAAAAAGTGTTACTGATATCTTATATAATAAATGTTATGCATAGCTAATAATCATGAGCGAAAATGTTCAGCATCATCAGTACTCAGTTGAATACCAAAAAAGTACATTGCAAAAGGATGCATGTCCATTACACCATCCAACTGTAATAAGATTGATAATAACTAATATTAATAAAGATATCAACTAATATTAGTGAAGACATATAACTGAAAGAATAACAGGCAATGTTGTTGACAGTATAAATTGGTACATTTTTGGGAGGAATTTATGGAGTTAATGCTTCTTACAAAATGAAGATCCATGTACACCAGAATTGAGCAATTCTATTCTGAGTAATTTCTCAAGGCAGCTCAAATACATATATCCACAAACCTATACAAATATATTTTAGAAGCATTGCCTATATTTAAGACACAAAAATGTTCATCAACAAAACTATGTTATGTAACTTTTGGAGATATATATATAAGTGGTTAAGATGAATGAACTAAAGCTAGAATATCAATGCAAATAAATTCCATGAGCATAATTTTTGAGTTTGAAAAAAACGTTTCCTAGCCAGATGTGCTGGTACATGTCTGTAATCCTAGCAACTCTGGAGATGGAGGCAGGAGGATCACAAGTTCAAGGCTACATTGGCAACTAGAAAGACTCTGTCTCAAAATAAAAAACAAAAAAGGTTGGGCTGAAGCTTGGTTGCAGAAAGCCTCTGGGTTCAATACCAGTTCCAAAAATAAAAAACACATACACACACACACACAAACACACACACACACACACAAGAGAAAACCAATTAACCAATTTTCAGGATTATGATCTGGCTGGGATACACAAGAGACTTTACTAGCATTCATGATGTTAAAGGTTTTAAATTGGGTCATGGATATTAATTTGATTATCCTTTTATATTTTATGTTAAATTTATTATTTTATGTGTATGAAATGTTTTACAATGTAAATAACCACTAATTATGAAAGTAACCCATCTCAAGCAATTCCTAGTTGAAAGTCATGATAAAATCATTGAATAAATCAGTGTCTCAGTATACTCATTGAAAAGTAATGTTTGCATTAAACATACCTGGTATTTAATTATTTCCCTTTCTTTAGAAATGTAAACTCTGTTCAAAAGGTGTTTGCTAAATTAATTATGACAAAATAAATGCAAAAATATTTATACTTGCCAATTTCATTAATAATTCATGCATTTGAGTTTTGTAATGAGCAGTTTGCTGAAAATAGAACTGAACAAACATAACCACTCCAACAATTCCCTAATGTCAAACAGCAGAGTCAAATAGTGAAAACATAAAGGAAATGGCTTTAGTACGCAAGAGGGAATGCACATATAAGGGCAAGACTCACTAGGAAGGTGAATTAACATATTTTACTTCTATAATTGCAAATATTTCAGGCACTTCAAAATTCTTCCTAATTTCTTGCAATCAGTAGTTCAGAAGTGCATATTACTTCCTTTTTCACTTAATGGTAATGACAAAAAGAGTTTATAATCCTTGCTAAATATATTTCCCTGGGTATAGGAATGATTCATATTTTGAATAACCCTATGCTTCAAATTTTCCTAAAATTCACTTAATTGGTCAGGTTATCAATAAATTTTTATTCATTATTTAAAATAATATTTAACATTCTCATTGTATGTTTCTTACTGAAAAAATGCTTCCAGGATGGCAAGAACAATTCAATATGACACGAGTCTTCAAAAAACATACAAAAAATTTAAACAATACCCAAATGAATAGTTAAAGGGGAAGATGAGTCACATAAATTCTTCCAACAATAAAAGATAATATTTTCTTGTGAGTGAACTATGGTCCATCATACCAATCTCCTCACCCTCTGCTTGCCTTTATACTGATCTAGAATAGACTTTCCTAACTTTATGGGGTCCTTTATTTAGTCTTATTTTCTAAAAGAATAAATATATCTTCCTGTTTTCTACATATTTTTCCCAGTGCCTAGAGCACAAGGCAGAATAGACAATGAAAAAGTATTCTTTATGCTGCTATAAACATTGAGGTGGCTGTGTCCCTGTAGTAGGCTGTTTTAAAGTCTTTTGGGTATAGACTGAGGAGAGGCAAGCTGGGTCAAATGGTGGTTCCATTCTCAGATTTCCAAGGAATCTCCATACTGCTTTCCATATTGGCTGCACCAATTTGCAGTGCCACCAACAATGAATGAGTGCACCTTTTTCCCCACATCCTCATCAACACTTATTGTTGTTTGTCTTCATAATAGCTGCCATTCTGACTGGAATGAGATGATATCTTAGAGTAATTTTGATTTGCATTTCTCTAATTGCTAGAGATGATGAACATTTTTTCATATATTTGTTGATTGATTGTATAACCTCTTCTGAAAAGTGTCTGTCATGTCCTTGGCCCATTTGTTGATTTGGTTATTTATATTTTTGGTGCTTAGCTTTTTGAATTCTTTGTATACCCTAGAGATTAGTGCTCTAATCTTATGTGTGAGGGGTAAAAATTTGCTCCCAGTATGTAGGCTCTCTGTTCATCTCACTGATTATTTCTTTTGCTGAGAAGAAACTTTTTAGTTTAATTCCAACCCATTTATTGATTCTTGGTTTATAGTAGCACAATTCACTATAGCTAAACTGTGGAGCCAACCTAGATGCCCTTCAGTAGTTGAATGGATGAAAAAAAAAATGTGGCATATATACACAATGGAATTTTACTCAGCAATAAAAGAGAATAAAATCATGGCATTTGCAGGTAAATAGATGACGTTGGAGAAGATAATGCTAAGTGAAGTTAACCAATCTCCAAAAAATAAATGACAAATGTTTTCTCTGATATAAATAGGCTGACTCATAGTGGGGTAGGGAAGGGGAGCCTGGGAGGAATAGATGAATTCTAGATAGGGCAGAGGGGTGGGAGGGAAAGAAAGAGGGCAGGGGATTAGCAAGGATAGTGGAATGTGATAGATATCATTATCCAAAGTACATGTATGAAGACACAAATTGGTGTCATCATACTTTACATATAACCAGAGATATGAAAACTTGTGCTGTATATATGTAATAAGAATTGTAATGCATTCTGCTGACATTTATTTTTTTAAAAAAAATCAATAAAAAAGAAAAAAGTATTCTTGAAACAATGAATTTATATATGGTCCCAGAGATATACCCACAAATTGGTGGTGCTAGTCAGCTTGGGAGACAACATATTAATATCTAAGCATAGTGTGATCTTAGTAGTCTTATTTATCTCATTAATTAAACCACAATGTCAAGTATATAGTGCTTTAAAATGCTTTCCACATTTATCCAAGTACATGGTAAATAAAAAGAATTGAAGATGATCAAACTCTGTGCCTTACCCTAAGGACCAAAAAAAAAAAAAAAAAAAAGGAGTGGGAAAGATGTTAGATTTTCCTGAATTAACTGGTCATGGCCACAGACAAAAGCTTCATTATTCAAAATGCTTGTAATGATACAGTATTAAAAATTTATCACCTTACGATACAGTAATAAAAACACACCTAGTGGACTATACATAGTAATACAAATATCACATATAAAATGTTTACTGCAAATATCTATATAGCTTTTCAAGTGGAATAGGGTATTTAAATAAAGATGTGAAAGTTAGAATTTCCTGATTAACAATAAGTCTCTGAGTAATTTCTATCAAGACTGGAAAATAAATGTGATTTAATTGACAGACCAGAGCAAAGAAAATAAAACCAAGAAAAAACTGTGATTAGGTAATAATGGATATAGAAACCTCTGGTTATAGCTGGAATGGACCTTTAGGAGGCAATTGGGAGTCCACAGACAGGTTACTGATGGATTATGATTAGCAGCATTTATTCCCTTCCAATATTTTCAAAGAAGTTGGATGTGTAGCTTTTATATTTGACCAATGTAAATAATATTAATGTCTGAACAATAATCAAAGTGCACCTAAGGAGGAATCAGAAGAATATTGAATTGAAAGAAGAACAGGATAGATGAGTTTCCATGGCTGTTATATTCATAAAAATTATTTTATATCAGAATATTTCCCTGTGGTGTCTTTAGAATGTTGTAAGACAATCTACACCTTGCTCAACCACACACCTTAAGGAAAGCTCGCCTTTTGATAGGATTAGCTGTTTTTTGATAAACAGACATAGAAAACTGTAAAAGAAACAAACCTCAGTTTTTTTTATTGATGCAAAATATGAATGAATAACCAAGAATCACAAATTATTTGAAGAAAATAATAGTTTGAAAGAAAAAAAAACCTTTAAGATGAAAAGTTGAATCTAGGAAAAAAAAACATAATAAAGAAAAGAGAAAATTAGGATTCAAAAGCAATCTAAGTATTACTATTTGTGAGATTTAAGAGAATAACATGAAACAACAAAAATTTATGCTGACAAGAAACATCAGAAATCAGCAGGAATTCTCAGAAAAAAATAAAATTATAATGTCAAATATTAAAAAAGTTATTTAATACAATTTTTATTGTTGAAGATCTTTATGACTCAAATGCAAATCATGTATCTATTTTTAATACAGAAGAAAACAACACAGAGGTATAAAGTCTAGTGTATTTCATAAGCACCTTAGCAGGAGATAAGTATTCCTTTCCTTTTTTTTTTTTTAAACAAGTGGCCAAGAATATCATGCTCACAATACCATCCAAACTAAAATATAGTATATTTTGAACTACTGGTCTAATATATGAAAATGGAATCTAACTGATCCTTGGAACATCCTCCTTCAAGTGGCACAAAATTAACCTAGCAATATAGCTTCTTTTCTCAGAGTCCAATAATATCATTTGGTTAAGGAGTAAATGATAGTATTGCATGCCTATGTTTGTAAGTGCTGCTAAGTGGTTTTGAAATTTTATAATACAAAAATAGGCAAAATACTGAAATGTTTTTGTTAGGATGGGTTAAGATGCAAACACAGAAACCCTAAATTTTAAGACATAAGAATAAAGAAGCTTGTATACTGAGGTACAAAATAAATAGGGGAATGTTCCAATCTAGAGGCCATCTGAGGATCATTTAAATACTGATATTACTCGTATCACGTGGCTCTTCCTTTTCTTACCTACTTTAATCTGGGTCCAGGTCTTACCCATTTTCCAGCTGTCAGAAACAGGGAAGCAGAAGCATGTATTATCCAAGTGCCCCAACTTGGAGTCAGCACAACTCATTTCCTTGCATTCCATGCCCCACTCTTACATCAGCCCTGTGAAAATAAAATACCACAGAAGAAGAAAAATCTCCATCAGTGAATAAAAATGTAAAGATTTGGTTAAGAAAATTTGCCAGCCTGGGGGTATGTCCCAGTGGCAGAGAAATTGTCTACCTTGCACAAGGACCTGGGTTCCATCCCCAACACAGGACTAGGGAAAGAAAAAGTGACAATGAAATAAATGATATACCTAGACTCCATCGAAAATACACATCAGATAGTCTAGAATTGAAATACCAAAATAGATCCTTTTAGTGGAATATTTTCAGTAATAAAATGCCAGTTGGAAGTACAAAAAGTGCCAATTAGAAGAACTCATATGAGTTAGCCCAGGCTACTGAATTGCCCAAAATTCAGGATTTTTTTTTTTTTAAATAGCATTTGGTCACCCATCCAGAAGTGTGTAATGGTAAGGGTGAACCATCATGAAATGATCCTCTTGAGCTTCAGGATCCTTAACTGCTTAATGACAGCATTAAATTTTATTCATGAGAGTTGTTGCTTTGTATTTTATTATGTTCTGAGTCTTTGAAATTTAGATTGCTCTGTGTGGAGTAAAAAGTACCTTCCATTTCAACAAAAATACTGCAAACTCCCTCCATTTAATATGGGAAACATCTGGATATATGATTTTTATTTCTGTTGCCCATTTAGCCCAAAATTATCCTATTGTAAAACTCATTTTTTAAAAAGCAAAGAGAGAGATACATATACCACAAGCTGAATAAAGTTATATTCTATTTCCACAGGATTTGAAACATATGTAAAAGCCATTATGAACCATATTAAGTTAGGCTATAGATTTTTTACTTAGAAGTAAAGCAGTCTACAGCCCATTAGGTTTCTAACCTAATGAGTCTAACTACAGATGTGAAATATGAAATGCTCACTCTTCATAATTATGCTAACAAATTTGATGCCATATCTCTGGCTGTAGCACCTTATCATTAGCTGAGGCTGTGGAAGCAGCAGAAGGTCAGCAGGAGAAAGGACTCATTTGCTTGGGATCTAACTAGATAAAACATTTACTTTTTAAAAAAAATTATTATATATGATAGCAGAATGCATTACAATTCATATTACACATATAGAGCACAATTTTTCATATCTCTGGTTGTATACAAAGTAGAGTCACACCATTAGTGTCTTCATACATGTTCTTAGTAAACTTACTTTTATTAGAGTGATTTATGAGTGAAAATGAGAAAGAAAAAATAAGCCAATTCAACCTAACTCTCAGAAACATCCCAGAATATCCATCTCCTCTATTTCTTTCTTTTTTTGTTTTATTTTTTAAATACATGAAAGTGGAATGCATCACAATTCTTATTACACAATTTTTCATACCTCTGTTTTTATATATAAAGTATGTACACACCAATTCATGTCTTCATACATGTACTTTGGATAATGATGTCTATCACATTCCACCATCCTTGCTAATCCCCTGCCCCCTCCCTTTCCCTCCACCCCTCTGTCCTATCTTGAATTTATCTATTTATCCCATGCTTCCCCTCCCTACCCCACTATGAGTCAACCTCCTTATATCAGAGAAAACATTTGGCATTTATTTTTGAGGGATTGGCTAACTTCACTTAGCATTATTTTCTCCAACACCATCGAATTACCTGCAAATGCCATGATTTTATTCTTATTCTCTTTTATTGCTGAGTAAAATTCCATTGTGTAATATGCCACATTTTTTTTATCCATTCATCCATTGAAGGTCATCTAGGTTGGCTCCGCTGTTTAGCTATTGTGAATTGTGCTGCTATAAACATTGTCCATCTCCACTATTTCTGATATCTATTTGTAAATCACACTGGATGAATTATAAAACCAATAATATAGCCAGTAAAATTTTGAATATCTTTGGATGTGTTATAAGCCTATTTCTCACCTTTAATATCAGGGAATCAACAGTCAGTGTAACAAGAAACAGAAATATTTTAACAAAATAGAATGGATAAAATATTGAATTTTGAGGTTTATAGTAGACTTCAGTTTTTTTAACACTATATCTTTTGCTGTTTGCATATTTTGATCATGTATATTTATCCATGTTTATATTAAACAATGTTTATAATTATTACATATTAATTAAAAATATAATACTGTTAAAACAGGGAAGTTCTATCTTGTTTTGTTTTGCTTTAGAAAAATAAAAAAGGTTTATTTCTTTCCTAGCAAAGGAGCACAGGGAACTTCAGTCCCTGAGGCTGAGGTTCTGCCTTTCTGGGAAAACAGAGGGCTTTTAAAGAAGTTTTTCAGAGAGTGCATTCCAATGTGCTCCATGATAGCAAACCCTTTCTAAATTTTTGTTAATTAAAACAATTGTCCTAATAAAAATTAGGACAAATAAATAACTCATATTATACTTAAAAATATAAAACTATCTATTTAAGAATGAAAGTTAGAAGTCAACCCCTTCATCAGTTCTCTCTTGTTCCTATATACAGGAAATATAAAACCAATTAATAAGATTCCCTTATTAATAACATTTCATAATACCAAAATTATCTATTTTCTTTGTGGAAAAATTTCAAGCAATGGGAAAATGATTCCATCTGCCAAGGAGTGTAGGATAATAAGTACTGGAAAATCAATTCTTATTTTATTTTTAGGTAATCCTATGAAATGATATTTGATTAATAACCATCTTAGCATGCTTATTTTAAAAATAGATTTTAATATGATCCTTATGGCACATAAAATGATGATTTCATGCAAGGTAATTTATGTTCGAAGTTCTATGGGAAAAAGTTACAAAAATAAGTAATAGTCATTTCCTTAGAGCACTTTCATATAGAATTTAATGTTTTATTAATTTTTAATAAATTTTATTTATTTTATTTTAATTTTATTAAAATTAAATTAATTTTATTCTTTTTAGATATACATGACAGAGTGTGTTTTGACATTATACATACAGACAGTATAATTTATTTTAACTAGGATCCCATTCTTGTAGTTGCACATGAGGTAGAGTTTTAGAACTAGAAAGGTTTAGAGATTGCCCACAATGCTATTTTTATTTGAAGATGAAAACAATCATCATCATCAGATTCAGGGAATATGTTTGCCCTAGTAGAACAGGTTTCCTAACTCTGAATCCTGTCCTCTCATTATTTTATACCACTTTTCTTCTTTATTCCTTTTCTTTTTAAGAACATGATATCAGTAATCACTCTACTATAATGCAAGTAAATCAGAGAATCTGCTAGTTACACCTAGGTTCACTTAAGTGATTTACAGTGATATGAAGTTTGAATTAATATGGCATTTTGATGTGTTTGATTCTTATAGTTACAATGCCAGTAAATTTGCTTCATATATAAATTATTTCAGATTTTACACACAATAATCCCACTTTCCTCTTGTATACTGCTGTGACAAATTTAGTTCGTTCAAACTTGCTGAACGTTAGATTAGAAGGATATAAAGCAAAGCCTTAAAATTAGTGAAACCTTTGACCTATCAACACTACTTTTTGGAATTTATGGTAAGAATAGAATGAAATATGTTCCCAAAATCTATATATACTCCTTTTATTAAACTATGAATATTAACAAATATTTCATTTAAATGCCCCAGAGAAGCCAGTTCATAAACTAAATTATGATATAACTATACAAAGAAACACTGTTCAGTCAGTAATGTTGGTAGAATGGGTTTATACTTATTACCATGAAAAAATACTTAATATATGCAAAGTGAAAGTGCATCTTGAAAATGCCACATAATTCCTAATGTTATTTCTGTAATTTCTGATCCCAGTTTTATAAATATGCATTTATGTCCACTTATTGAAAATATCCCTGAAGAATATCAACACACAGATAATTGACATTATTTCCAGGTTTAGAAATTATGAATGATTATCTTTTTATGTTGAAGTGCTTTCATTTTTTAAAATGGTAATTGTTAATTACATAATCATAAAAAATTGCAATGATCCTGCCTTAAAACACAAAACCACTTGCAAGTAACCGCAAAGTAACATGCTAGTTAATATGACTTCATTCTGCAGAGTTATAGCCAAGGCATGTAAAGAAATCTGTGATGGAAAGAAAAGCAAAGAAAGGGAGAAAAGGGAGTGGAAAAATCTAAGATAATAAGAAATTATTTTTAAAAATCTAACAAATTTAGATAAATTGGTTTCCATTTTCATTTAGTTGGCCATCTGTCTTTATTAACTTGGACTTCCCTCGAAAATTTAATAATTTTGAGAAGACTGTTGCATATGACTTCATAGATTCTAAGGTTGGGAAAAGGATGATTGATATCCAATTATAATAAAATTAAGATTTAAATAACATTTTCAAAGGGCCAGTTATTTAAAAGTTATTAATCAAATAGTTTCATTCATGACACATTCAAATTATACTAGAACAAAATAATAATGATAATCACATATAAATAAGAGGAAACCTAAAATTTTTTGACAATTTATTTCATACTGCCTCTTAGGTTTTCTGCAATTTCAGATTTTTAGTGGAACAAAATTTGAAATCTTCCCTTTAATGTTGTATGTGCTTAAACAATGTGCTTTAGGCAAAGCTCTTACTAGGTAAAAATTTGAGTTTAATTTCTTGGAATTCCCTTTATTTAAATGTTTTTTCCTCCCTATCTTTAAATCTAGAGGAAATTATTTACTAGAACTTCTCAGTCTTATAGAGACAACATGAGGAAGAATGCTCCAAGTTTTATAAATCTTTCAGCCCAGTCATTCGGTCCAGAATTTTAAAGGCCCTTATATAAGTTTTATTCCTATATGAGGTCATAACATTCAGGCAAGTAAAGACCAAAAATCAAATAATTCAAGGGGCTCTCACAAATTCTAGTTACCTAAGCCCATTTACAAGAGCCACACCCTATTGTCTGGGGAAATTTTTCCCTTTGCAGTGGAAACTACAAATGTGAGGCCATGTGGGTTCATGAAAATATAACTGTCTAATATTAACGTGCCTTTATCATGATGCATGACAGACTACAGTACAAAAGAATTTACCACAGATGTTGGCCAGTATAATCGATTTTATTTATGGGCAATTTACATCTCCTTGTGATCTCTCATCTTTCATCCAGGGCAAAAGTCCTCTTGTGCTCTCCTCCAGAATTTTCTTTGAGACAGACAGTTTCATCATATTTTTCTGAGCCCCTCATCACTCTTTGCTTTATCTTGAGGATAGAATCCCTTATTTAGAAAAGCTGATATTGGGGACTGCAACTGTTCAGATTTATCTGGACTTCTACTTGCTTAAATCCCAGTGCTATTCCTCACTTTTTTACTCTTTGGTCTCTTCATTACTTTCTTTGTGATTCTTCAGTTAGTTTCACTGAATTCACCGCTTATATACTATTTTGACATAAGAAATATAATGCATTCATTTCTCCTTTCAACCTAAAACGTTATTAAAAATGTGTTGACTATTGATTTTCTTTAATAGGAAGAGCCTGTCTGCCATTATTTTTAATAGACAGGAATATATTTCCAACACATAAAAACACCCAACCAAATTTTCTCAAATAATAATAAATATTTAAACATCTATACAAGACCCAGCAGAGAATTCCGCATAACATGAAGTCCTAAAGCACCAATTAATCTTGTAATACCTAATTAATTTAGCATTTTATGTGCCTGTCCTGTAAGCTTCGGGTACAGATTACATTTGCCTTAAGCATAAAGAAGAGTAAATAATATGTTAAAGATGCAATGAATAAACAGAACTCTTGAAAAAACATAAAGAATTTTTAGAAATTAAAACATTAAAGATTTCCTGACTGAGTTTTAATATTAAAAACTAAGATGTGGAAGATGCAGTCAATACAGTTGCTGCCTGAAGAGGAGGGTGATGGGAGGAAGCTGGTGGGGGTAAGAAAGAAAAATAAATGCCTGATGTTTGACCATGCCCAAATGAGAGAGAGCTTTTCAGGTTTCCCATATTTGTGTGTCTATCTACAAATAAATGGCTGTGAACCACCAACTGATGCCATAGATACCAGTAGGAGAATTGAAACTCTCATTTCACATTCATTTCCATTCACTTTGCTTATGTGAATATATCTGGTGATATAGAGAGTCTGTGATGTCTATATTCATATCATACTCGTGTATACTTGCCAAATTATTTTTGTATACATGTTCTAAAATTTGTTTTAAAGTTTTGCATCAAGTATTTATCTTTTGTCTTCTTCCAGTTAATAACAAAAATTAAGCTTTTTAAACTCTTTTCTGTAATTGTATTTCATAGACTCTATTCAGTATTCATACTATTCATTGTAGTAAATTGGGCCTCCTCAATATATAAAAATATCTGATGTGTAGCTCTGTTCATAAATATTTGGAAATTTAGGAACAAACTAGAGAAATCTTTCTTGTATCCAGAATTTGGACATTATTAGGCATGAGATTCTTTTTGTACCTCAGTTGACCAACTTGAGTTCTTTTTTTTTTTTTTTGCGATCAGAACCCTTTAATTAATCCTTTGTCAGAGTATTAATATCCCCATTTATAAGCACTCCAAATACTTTATCTCTGTCATAGATGAATATGCCTTTAAGATTGCCAATACTATTTGCTTCAAAAATAACCATGGGATTGGGTGTCATGAAGATCATTTGGATATAATCTCACAATCAATAGTACTAGAAGAATGTCCTAGGATGCTCTCAGATTTGATTTTTCTAGAGATATCAAAGGGACTGTGTTGCAGAATTTTCCTTCTTTTTCAATTCTTGTATTATTTTGTCAATGATGATAGAAAGATTCTCACATGAGCTTTGGTTACCTCCTAATCATTTAGGAGTAACACTTTAGATTTGCTGCAGTATTGACACCAAGGCCATGTTCTCCCTGGACTGCTCCCAGGCAAATCAAGTGCAATGGTGGTAGTAAATCTAGGATGTCCTCTCCAACAGAGAATTCTTTCAAAGGGCCTTGTTTTCTGAGGAACTCCTTGTTATTCTTGAGGAGACCACTGTGCCATTGTCTGAGACCTTGCTATCCAATCCTCTTCCTCCTTGTCCTTTTCACTGGTATTGGATTTGCTTCACAGTCTAGAGGTTCTCCCAACCTACTCTTGCTCCTCCTCCCTTTATTTTTTGTAGGTATTTCTACCTGCATGTGTTTTTCAAAGAGTCTGAACTAACAAATAATTTAAAAACAATAGACTTTAACAAATTTTGTTAAAGCCCTAGGTTTTCAGAGAAATTTCTCCATAAAAGTTTGGATTACACATCACCTTTATTATTTCTACCTAAAACCAATATTTAGTAAGTTAAATAGTAGCTCTAGCTGGGTGTGGTGGCGCACACCTGTAATCCCAGCAGCTTGGGAGGCTGAGACAGGAGGACCACAAGTTCAAAGCCAGCCTCAGCAATGTTGAGGTGTTAAGCAACTCAGTGAGACCCTATCTCTAAATGAAATACAAAATAGGACTGGGGATGTGGCTCAGTGGTCGAGTACCCCTGAGTTTAATCCCTGTTACCAAAAAAAAAAATGGCTCCAAAATATATGTCTAAGTCATAACATGTAGTGACTTTATTAAGGAAAAGAGTCTTTGTATGTCCAGGATCTCAAGATGACATCATTCTGGATTTCTGGTGGGATAGCTCTAAGTCCAGTGGCTAGTGTCTTTATAAAACACAGGAGCAGAGAGGCCATGTGGAAACAGAGGCAGAGATGGGAGTGATGGAACCTCAAGTCAAGGATCATCAAGGTTTTCCAGCAGGCACCAGAAGTTGATGGAGAGGCATGAAATAGATACTCCTTCTGGACCTCCAGAAAGAATCAACCCTGTTAACACCTTGATTTCAGACCTCTGGTCTCCAGACCTATGAGAGAATAAATAACTATTGGCTTAAATCACCAGACTTCTAGTAATTTTTATAACAGACCTAGGAAACTAATAAATAATTTTGTCTTATGTTTGGCAGTTTTTATGTTCCTGACAGTTTTTCTAATTACTAAGTGAATTTATGAGATGGTATTGGTTAAAGAAAAGAAAGAAAACAATGTCTACATGATGAAGAATTTCCTCTGTAGTAGGAGCATATTGGTCAAAGGAGTCCTCCAGTTCCCTGGGGACTGCTGTAGCCTATTCGCTGGAGTTGCTTATGCCTGATTTTTAAATTGTTTGATGTTATATGAAACCAAAATCTCCCAAACCCACTCACTCTTGCTATGTAAGTAAATTCCTTTCTAAGATCATCATCCTTATCCAATTCTTTCTTTTTTGATCTTCAAAAGCATTTAAACAATGTGTGACTAACCTTGGTCCTCTTATCTGAAATACAATGAAAGTGCATCAGAAATCCTCTCACCTCTGAACAGTTAACACATTTAACTAGCACTGGAGTAGGATTTTTATTTGATAGCAAATATGGAAAAGTTTGTTGGAAGTTGTTGTAGCAAATATTACACATTAGAATGTGCACTGTGAGAGATGTCGTTTCATAAAAACAGCACTCAGTATTCAGTCCCTTCTGAATACCAGACAAGAAGGATAATCAGAACTGAGGGAAAATGTCCACAAACATAGTATGTCATTGTCAATCCTCCTCCCCCAAATTTTGAAAAACCTGAAGATTGATCGTCACAGTGAAGGTAAAGATTGTATTTAACATAATTAGTTTAAGCTTTATGTGAACTAGATCAAACTGTACTACTTTTCAGAGTAATAAGTATAATTCTAAATATGATCTGAATTACACTACTAGAAGTTCTAATACCGGTTCAACATGTAAGAAAAACATTTTCCTTTCTGAACTGGAATTCTTGCACTCCTCACCTCCAGCCGGACTCTGCTTTATCTGCTTACCTGATAGTGAGATTAAAAATTTACAAATTATTCAGCATGATCTTTCTATTAAAAAGTGGGGTAAGGTTTGCAAGAAGTAAAAATCAATGGTGGGAATATCAAGAGAGGAATATTTAGCAGTGTAGGACAATATGTACATCTCTCTCTCTCTCTCTCTATATATATATATATATATAGAGAGAGAGAGAGAGAGAGAGAGAGAGAGATGGGAGTGATGGAACCTCAAGTCAAGGATCATCAAGGTTTTCCAGCAGGCACCAGAAGTTGATGGAGAGGCATGAAATAGATACTCCCTCTGGACCTCCAGAAAGAATCAACCCTGTTAACACCTTGATTTCAGACCTCTGGTCTCCAGATATATATATATACCAGGATCTTATTATCATAACATATTGTGGCTGGAAGAGTCCTTACCTACTTGTAGTTTCTTCTAATATTTTCAGAATTAGAGGGAGAAAAAAGAGACCATTTGTGGGACTATCCCTTTGGTCATCTAAAAGCAAAGTCTAGAAACAAACATCTCAACTACTTCCAAATATGTATGCAATTCCTAGCCTCCTTCTCACATTGAGATCATCACAGCCTCTTAAGCTGTGGCAAAGATGAGAAGATACACAAAACCACAATATAAATATGCTACATTTCCCTGAGTGCTATTCAGAATTTAAGATTTGTTGAAAATATTATGGAGTTTTGGGTTCTTTAATATATGTATGTGAGCAACTTATCCTTTAAAACCTGAATGCTTGCAAGATAAAAGACTTTGCTTTTTCCACATTGCCTGATATTAAGATTGTTTGTAAATGTACAGAGAACTAAAAAATTTATGTTCAGAAACTAGTTGGAAACTTCAGTAATTTTATATTGTTCTAAAAGAGGATGTTATTAGCATTGTGATCAGAGAATACAGTATTGTTGCCAGAATGTCTGGTTTCTCAGTTCTTTGCAACCCACATAAGGACTTTAAAAAAACTAAATAAAATTGTCATCTTATGAACTAGCGTGGGTTTAAAATTTTGAAATGATGTGCAGATTCAGAATTGTAACTCATAATTGCATTTCATTAAATGTTTTGATTTAGCACATATAATGACTACGTTTATTTCCATTGCCCGTGAACTGAATTTTGCATAACAAAAATTTTAAATTAGTATGTTAAATATAACTTTAAAAGAGTTTAAATTATATTCTTGGTTTTGGCTCAAAAATATGGGAGTTTAAAGTATTTATAGAATTTGTTTTTAATAAAGAGGATGGAGAGTAACCTTAAATTAAGGTTATGGAATAAAGCAATCCCAGAGGTCACTATGAGTCTGATAGCCCAGATGACGATAAGGGATTATAGTTATTTGCTATTTACTATGTACCAGATACTAATCCCAGAAAAAGCACAATGAAGATAATATTGTTATCATTTCTGTTTCACAATTCACCCAACCTCACTGTAACTTGGAACCCTGAAACTGTCTACTTTGATGACTAAAGGGCTAAATTATGAATCTATAGTTACCCTTCACAAATATTTTGTACAAATAGCAAATGCACATTATATGTTAGGTAGTCTTGTTAACCATGGAATATGTCCTGGTATTCTCATAGCACTATCACTAATATTTAGGTAGTAAAAAATAATGACCTAGGCTTTTAAAATATATTTACTTGGGAACAAACAGAAACAGGTTTTCTTATGAGGCATAATGAGCATATGTTATTTTCAGAACTGTTTTTTTGTATTTTATTTAGAGACAGGGTCTTATTGAGTTGCTTAGTGCCTTGCGTTGAGGTTGGCTTGAGGAACAATTTTTAATTCTATATCATAGGCCTTTGCTTTTCTATGTGTTTTCCCCTAATAATGAAGCATGAAAATTTTATGTTTTTTATTCATAATACATATTTATAGTAATTATATGAAATAATAATTATGAAAAATTGGCATGTATTTTGAAATTTTCAGAAGAAATAACTTATATACTTATATATAAATTCTACTATTATCAATATAAATTATATTAATTGTCAAATGAAAACATAACCCAAGCAAAAATGTAAACATGGTAAAACTTAGAAAGTATCCATATGATTCTTTTGCTTTCTCTTATATTTTAGTATATACTGAAGATATATTCTTTACCCATTAATGTAAGACAGTAAATAGAAGTCAAATATGTCTATGTACTGTAAAAATAAGTAATAAAATTCATTAACTAAATAATAAGTCATAAACTCCTAACTTGGTTCCTTGGTTGAATTGGAAACAATTATTTTTTTTCAAAGAAAGAGAATAAGTTTGTTTATATATATATAAAAGTAATCACTTCTTCAAATATTTTTCAGCTGATTTTAATTGTGTGACTCTTAATAGATAATGATCTTATGTTAAGTAGGAAAAAGGTAAATTCATTGTGATTTTGAAATGAAAATAAACACTTTTGTAAACTAAAATACTACATATGCATGCTATCACTAATAGATGTAGATTCTAAGAGCTTTTATGAGGAGTTCCAGAGAGAGGCAGGTACTACCTACAGTGACTGAAGGAAGTCCTGAGAAGTAGGGTGGACAGGCTGGCAGGTCAAGTATAGGACACATTTTTGAACTTCATATGACATTGAAGGAAATCCTGGCCAAAAGTAATATCATGGACACAGAAAGAACTCTGCACTCAGGGGATGCCTTGGGAATTGAATGGCTAGATATTGATGTGCAAATTTGGAAGGATAGAAAATATTTATTAATCTCAGTGTTTCATTGTATTTAGACATACCTATGATTCCAATAGGAAGGGTTTATACTTAAATTTGAAGGCAAATATGGAACTATTGAAGGATGGCGGAAGTTGTATCAAAGGAACATGAATTTATTAGACACTGGCACCTTGCTAGATACAGTATTACAAAATTCATAATATTATTCAAATTTTAAGTATTAGAAAACTGAGTCACAGACAACTTAGAACTATGCCCAGTACATTCAGCCAAGAATTCTACAGCCAAGATTCAAATCCAAATCTATCTGATTTTACATTGCTTCATTATTCCATGTGGCCTTTGAGATTAACCTGATAAGGACTTGTTGAAGTTTTTTGTAATAAAAAGGCAATGAAATTATAAAAAGATCATTCAAGATGTCACAATGCCTAAAGAGATGTAAGATAAACTAAAAACTTTTTATTTTTGTTTTTTGTTTGTTTGTTTTAATGTAGCAGGGTTTAGGACCCATTGGGTATACACTGCCAAATGCCCTTATTAATTTATTTTTATTTCAGGCTTATGGAAAGGAAATTTGATTTTCCTTAAAATTATGTACAATTTAGAATTTGCAAAACTACATAATAATTTAATATTCATTCCTTAAACAGCTAGTTTAATTCTCATTTTTTTTTTATTATGTGACTGAGTCAATATGAGAGGAATTCCCAGTACATTCCCAGTACCAGGAAGTATTCATATGGCAAAGCAGGTGCTGGGGAGACAAGTTGTAAGAGGCAAATATACTTTTATCAGCTGCTGTCTATCTCCAAGCACTTTGTAAGGGAGTTTCCCAAGTAGAATGAGTCCAACTTTGAGACTTGGTATTACCTTAGTTCTTAAGTGATTCTGCTGGTAATGGAAAGAATAACCCCAATTAAGCACAATCTCCTATTGTGGTTATTAATATTAAATTACTTCTTGGGAAGGTTTATGTGCTTCTGTCATGGTTGCAATTGGTATCCACTGTTGTTCTCCAAGTCCTTTGCCCCACAAGTCAAGTGTAGGCACCTCTGGAATTATCCCTGTGTCTCAGAATTGCTGTAATTCATGACCCCCTTTTGATTTATTTTTTTATTTTTATATTAGTTGCTCAAAACATTACAATGATCTTTTTAAATTTATTTATTCTAATTTGTCATACATGACAGCAGAATGCATTATAATTCATATTACACACATAGAACACATTTTTCATATCTCTGATTGTACACAAAGTAGAGTCATACCATTCATCTCTTCATACATGTACTTAGGGTAATGATGTCTATCTCATTCCACTGTCTTTCTTACCCACACATCCTCCTCTTCCCTCTCCTTTGCCCTATCTAAAGTTCCTCCATTCTGCCCATGCTCCCCCCATCCCCATTATGGATCAGCATCCACATATCAGAGAAAACATTTGGCATTTGGTTTTTGCAATTGGCTTACTTCACTTAGCATAATATTCTCCAAATTCATCCATTTACCTGCAAATGCAGTGATTTTATTTTCTTTTATTGCTGAATAGCATTCTATTGTCTATATACACCACATTTTCTTTATCTATTCTTCTACTGAAGGGTATCTAGGTTGGCTCCATAATTTAGCTATTGTGAATGTGTTGCTAAGAACATTGATGTGGCTGCATCATTGTAGTATTCTGTTTTTAAGTCCTTTGTGTATAGACTGAGGAGTGGAATAGTTAGGTCAAATGGTGCTTCCATTCCAAGTTTTCTGAGAAATCTCCATACTGTTTTCCATATTGGCTACACCAATTTGCAGTTCCACCAACAAGGTATGAGTGTGCCTTTCTTCCCACATCCTCACCAACACTTATTGTTATTTGTATTCTTAACAGCTTCCATTCTGACTGGAGTAAGATGAAATCTTAGAGTAGTTTCAATTTGAATTTCTCTAGTTGCTAAAGATCTTGAAAATTTTTTTTATATATTTGTTGATTGATTTTATATCATCTTCTGAGTAGTGTGTGTTCAGTCCTTGGTACATTTATTGATTGGGTTATTTGTGTTTTAGGTGTTAAGGTTTTTGAGTTCTTTATATATCCTGGAGATTAGTGCTCTATCTGATGTGCGTTTGGTAAAAATTTGCTCCCATTCTGTAGGCTCTCTATTCACCTCACTGCTTGTTTCTTTTTGCTTAGAAGAAGATTTTTAGTTTGAATCCATCCATTTATTGATTCTTGATTTTATTTCTTGTGGTATAAGAGTCTTATTAAGGAATTTGGGGCCTAATCTGACATGATGAATACTTGGGCCTATTTTTCTTCTATTAGGCACAGGGTTTAATTCTGGTTTAATTCCTAGGTCCTTGATCCACTTTGAGTTGAGTTTTGTGCATGGGGGCTTAATTTCATTTTGCTGCATATGGATTTGCAGTTTACTCAGCACCATTTGTTAAAGAGGCTATCTAAGAGGAAAGTTTATTGCTTGGAGTTCATTCCTTAAAAGAAAAAGTCAAAAATTAAATGACCTAACATTACATCTCAAATCCCTAGAAAAGAAGAAAAAATCAATACCAAAAGCAGTAGATGACAGTAAATAATTAAAATCAGAGCTGAAATCAATGAAATTGAAACAAAAGAAACAATTTAAAAAAATGAGAAAACCCGAAGTTGGTTCTTTGAAAAAATAAATAAAATTGACAAACCCTCCTTTGATTTCTAGAAGATTCAATGTTCTGTGCTGAAGATCCATCCTAATTCCATATCCAAAGATTAAACAACTGTTGAACCTGACTGCCCAACACTTGGCTCCCTCACACTTCATTTGCCTATCTTCCTGATCACCAGACCTTTATCCCATTATAGATATGTATGAACTGTGAATTGATCCCCTAGCTCAAAGCTGCCTTGCCTGGCTGGCTATCTGCCTGGATTTCTCAGTGTTCCTGAGTCCAAAATCTGTCATTGTGCTCTTTCATGTGGAGCACTGATATTAACTGCAATGTGACTGACACCATGTCTTACCTATAGACTTTTCATCCAGATGTTACTTCCTTAGTATCTGTCTGTTCCTATAGGGTAAGTCAGTCCTAGATATGAATCCTTTCTCTTCTTCAGTGCCCTGAAACTGTTTTTCATGAAACATGATCCAGAGATAGCAGATTCAAAAAGATAGGAAGGAACTGAAAAAATTAGTGAAATTACGAAGTAAGATACTATGAGTTCTCTCATGAAGGTAGGTAAAGTACAACAGTAGGAAATTCACAAGCTGATAAAACTGAGAATCAAAGCAGATATGCAGGCAGTTTACATACAAGAATGCTGTTCAAAGATTATGGATATCTAGGTTCCTTAGGTATTCCTATACCAAAACCCCAATCTGCAGATGATTAGCCGGACAAGTCAAGGCCTCAATCTTGGAGAGACTAGGCCCAAGAAAGGTTATTGAGACAAGAACAGAAGAACAAAATAGTTCCAAAATACATTTGTGAAGTGGAAATTAGATCCTAGGTAAGTTTGTATCAAGATGTTGGAACTATCTGGGTGCAGTGGTACATGCCTGTAATCCCAGTGGCTCAGGAGGTTGAGGCACGGGGATTGCAAGTTCAAATCCAGCCCCAGCAAAACCAAGGTGCTAAGCAACTCAGTGAGATCCTGTCTCTAAATAAAATACAAAATAGGGCTGGAGATGTAGCTCAGTGGTTGAGTGACCCTGACTGCAATCCCTGGTATCTGCCCCCCCTAAAAAAAACTGGTTCTGGAACTTGAGAATTAGAAAAGGAAGAGGTTGAATTGATAGTAAGTCATCTGAATATGAAATACTTTTCTTAAATTGTTTAGTCGAAGTTCATAATTGAACCTCAGTTTGTGGAAATAACAGTCACATATATCAAGATTTTTGGCTCTTAATTTAGCTCATGTTATTTGTACTGGAAATAGTACAATATAAACTATGACTTATAAATCAGTAAAATATAACATGAATAATTTTTAGAACTTTTACCCTTTTGGGGGCAGTTACATACAGATGTCTGTTTACTCTTATGGAAACCTGAAATGAAAAGACCAGCTTTAGGCAGTGTCTCCAAAAATTTTGTTGGAGTCTGTCTATAAGAAACCAAAAACTTTTCTTCCCCTTTCATTTATTATGGAGCTACAATATAGTTAAAATAGTTTATTGGAATATGACATTGCAGATTGTGTATATTACTATAAATTTATATCTCTGTTGGTATGCATAGAAGAGTCTGTATCTACTTATAAGCAAGAAGGTGTAAAAGGGTCCTTTGCCTTAGAATACTACCTTATTACCCACAAGAGGGATTTGGGAATAAGGGATCAGCTTCATCTTTCTTTTGAATACATAATTTCATCTCTGCAGTAATGTAAGTTTCGACAAGAACCATGTCAATACAATTACTATATTTGTTGTAGTTTGGGAAGGGCTCTTGTTAAATTAATCCCACTTTTTAAATTTTTTTTATTGGTTGTTCAAAACATTACAAAGCTCTTGACATATCATATTTCATACATTAGATTCAAGTGGGTTATGAACTCCCATTTTTACCCCAAATACAGATTGCAGAATCACATCAGTTACACATCCACATTTTTACATAATGCCCTATTAGTAACTGTTGTATTCTGCTACCTTTCCTATCCTCTACTATCCTCCCTCCCCTCCCCTCCCATCTTCTCTCTCTACCCCATCTACTGTAATTCATTTCTCTCCTTGTTTATTTTCCCATTCCCCTCACAACATGAAAAAAATGCTCACCATCTCTAGCAGTCAGAGAAATGCAAATCAAAACCACCCTAAGCTACCATCTCACTCCAGTAAGATTGGCAGCCATTATGAAGTCAAACAACAACAAGTGCTGGCGAGGATGTGGGGAAAAGGGTACTCTTGTACATTGCTGGTGGGACTGCAAACTGGTGTGGCCAATTTAGAAGCAGTATGGAGATTCCTGGGAAAGCTGGGAATGGAACCACCATTTGACCCAGCTATTGCAGAGTATACAAAGAACTAAAAAAATTAGACAATAAGACAACAAATAACCCAATCAACAAATGGGCCAAGGGCCTGAACAGATACTTCTCAGAGGAGGACATACAATCAATCCCACTTTATTTTTATGGTGGTGCCAGGAATTAAAACCCAGCCTTGTCATTGAGCTACATCTTCAAGTCAATCCAAATATTTATTGCAATTCTGTTGTTTAAGCTTTGTCATAAAGTTGAAGTTGTATAAAAATGTAAATATGTGTTTTCTGTTCTAGGGTAACCTACAGTCTAGTAAGGGACATGAGAGAAAATTAACTCTGATAACAGATAAAAATTGCTATCACAATATGTACTAAAAATGAAAAATATAGGAAACTATATTCTGTTTACATTAAATGTCCAGAATAGGTAAATTGATATACAAATAAAATTGATTAGTGGTAATCAAGGACCGGAAAGAAAGGAAAATGGGGAGTTATGGTTAATAACTATGGGCTTTCTTTTCAGGGAAATGAAAATATTCTGGAATCAGACAATTGGTGATGTTTCAGTACATTGAGAATGTACTGAAAATGTAAGAATTGCATATTTATAATAGTTGAAACAGTGAATTTTATGTTATATAGATTTTATATCGATTAAAAATAACTCAAACAAACGTACAAACACACATGATTTAAAATATAAAGGAAGAAAACTGTACATTCCAAGTGAAAATAGAGTTCACAAAATATAGGCATGATACATTTGATGGACACCCATCAAGAGTGCATTTTCTAACCGGTATTTCAAAAGCTTATTTGAAAGTGAGTTTTTTTGGAACTGGGAAATATTTTATGCAGGTCAAATATCACTGAGATATTTGACAAGCACAGTGGCGCACACCTGTAATCCCAGTGGCTCAGGAGGCTGAGACAGAGGGATTGTGAGTTCAAAGACAACCTCAGCAAGCACTCAGGCACTAAGCAACTCAATGAGACTATCTCTAAGTAAAATACAAAACAGGTCTGGGGATGTGGCTCTGTGGTCAAGTTCCCCCAAGTTTAATGCACACTACCAAAAAAAAAAAAAATACTGAGTTCAGGCAAAGTCAGAAAGAATTATATTCAACTGCTAGGATACAATTACTCCTGCCACCTTCTGTAAATGAATCTACATAATTCCTACACTTTATTTAAAGAATATTCATTCACTATTATTTAAACTTGATTGAATATTTAGATGACTTATACTTGTTATCTACTGTTTCTAACTTAAATGCACCATATATCTGAGATGCTTATTCAAAATTATATTTCTATGAGAGCATTGTTTTAGTACACTGAATATATAATAGTACATTCAGTCTAATAAAATAATAAAAAATTAAAATATTAATTCTAAGAGCATTTATTTTAGTTTAGGACACTATTTTTCTGTCAATCTCAACACCTAATATGATATAAAACTTTAACAATGTTGTTGTTAGTTAATGCAGTGATATTTGAAAATATAAATTGTAAAGTTTGACAAGGAATGACTATGTTCTCTTTTTTTCTTTTTGAACTGTGTATTTCATTTATTTAGATTTTATGCTATGGAAATAAATGAAGAGAACATATAACCTATTCACTTATTTGCTCATTAATTCATATAATATAGAGTCAGTGGCCTGTTCTTAAGCAATATACTTGGTAGAACATACTTATTTTTGTTCTTTTTTGTTACTTTGACATTTTTTCCAAATAAATGGCATTTCAAAAAATTTTACATTTTACATGATGATTTTTAAATTCATTTCTGTTGATGATTATTTACATTTTGTATCTTTTATTCTGGCCTGTACTATGTGACCATAGTAGACATATTAAACAATTTATGTGTTTTTGTTTATTTTTTGTAGATTCTACAAAGAAATTAAAGGATGTTCTTGAAGAATTCCATGGTAACGGCGTGCTTGCAAAGTATAATCCTGAAGGGGTAAAACTTCTTTTTTCTTTATATTAGTTTAATATTTATGGTTATAAGTAGGTATTTCTTTATTAAAAGTTCTTGAAAATATGTATAGTGTGTAGGCATATATATATTATATGCTTACGTGCATAAACACACATATATGTATATGTATACATATATACACATACATGTATATATCACATCCCATAAATCATTACCATATACCATACATAAAAAAATTCATAACAAAATGCTTTTCTGAAGGTATCATAAATATAGCATGCTTTTCATTCAAAATTTACTAATGATATTGTATTTCTTCTACATTATATGCTTGAAAAGTTAGATTTAAATAGAGTGTTAGTTTTTTTTTTTTTTTTTAGATGTCGAGAAATCAGATCAGATAGTGGAGAGAGAGTGCTTGATTCTCACTCTATAACCTACACATTTCAACCAATATGGTCATTAGTGTGGGGCATGAGAGTTGTCCCATTCAAAAAATTATTTCCTCAAAGATATTGTGATGTACATAATCACTTTGTCATTTTAAGGAGCCAGCTTGTACTAAAGGAAAGTAATTTCTTCCTCCAATCTTGTACTTAACCTATTACTATTATGGTTTGAATTCCTGAAGTCCTCTTTTTTAACTGTCAATTACTTTTGCATGCCATATTGGAATGAATGCCTTCCCTTTCCTAATCATTTGTTAAAAAGTCTTTCCTTTAATATTAGTTAAGAAGTGTTACATTTTGAGTGTCAGTATTAAAATTAGTTAATTTCTAGCTTCACCAAGTGTTATTTGGGTTTTATGGGAATAAAAATAGACTGCTCTCAGCAAAATACAATTTTACCTAAATGTACCATCTAGATAGATTTGTTTACAGACAAAGATGTGATATCTCTTTTGTTGTCATTTTTTTTTTTTTTTTGCATTTTCATGATTACAAGAACACAGTCCCTGATTGTCTTTCAATCTTATTCTTCTCTGGAATATTAAGAACTTGATTTTAAGTATTCTTCTCTAATCTCTAAATTCTAACCTTCAAATATTCCTATTGTTTTATAAATCCCTATCAATTATTTCTCATAGCTGTTTTTCATGTCATGTTTGCTTATTCTCTCTACAGTATGATAAATTTTTATATCTATTTAGCCTAAGATTTATTTTCTTTTTAAAACATAAAATTATTATGTTTAATGGTAAAAAGGTGGGGAAAATAAAGGCAATTTTAAAACTATTCCTGTTTTCCTCTATCAGGAACAAAACAAATGTCTGGTCTGCATTTCCCTCACAATTTATTTTCCTAGAAGCTGTAGTGTGAGAAAAATAATATTAATGGCTTAATTTGTAGAATTGAAAATCTCAAAGTCCAAGAAAGCAGAGTGTGGAAATTAGAGATGTCAACTACACTAAATTTCTATAAAAGAAAAATGTCATTAATATTAACAATCACCATATTACCTGAAAACATGCACATTTATCTACTCTATACAGAGATTAAAATTTATTTTTCTCCCTAAAGATAGCTGCAAGCTATCATAGACTTTTTACCTCAGTGATTTCTTATTTAAACAATTCCCAAGATGTAGTCTTGCCAATATTATCTATTTCATGAGGACTATCATTCACTATATACTGGATTTATTGTGGTAATTTCTAGGTTCTTTGCTAGACACACATATGATGTCAGACTTCAATCATGTAATACCTCTCTGTAAAAGCACAGATCTGTAGAGATGCATTATTAAAATAATGGAGAGTGGATAAACAAAAAGCTGGATCTCATTATGACCCAACAGCAATTCTAAATTAAGAGTGAAACCACTCTTTGATCTGAATATTGATAGAAATTTTTCCTTCAGGTGAAAATTTTAAAGTATTGTGATTTTTTAAGAAAGAAGTTATGTATTTTATAAAAGCCAATAGGAAATAATTAGGAATGTCCTCTATTGAGAATGAAAATACTAATGCCCATAGTTATTTTAATATGTCCTTATTTATGAAAAGTTGCTCTAGTAGTATGAAAGAATTTCTACTGTTAATTCATAGGTGAAATCATTACTCTGTCTTGAGAAAAATTGAGACCAAAGTTGTTTGGCATGAATGACTCTTATTGATGCTCAATAATACAAGAGAAGTGATTAATCAAGGCTGACTTTAGAATAAATAATTAATCCCTTGTTTCCTAAAATAGATATGACATATCATCCATATTAAATACATTTGTGAAGAGAATAAACAGAAGGTCCCTTAAATTGCATCTCCCAATACAAAGTAAAGCTGCTAAAGGAGTATATGCATTCCTTAGTTTATAATTTGCTTGCATTACTGACTTTTAAAAGTTGTATATGAAAACTTAATCTGAAGAAGATATAAACTTCTTAAGCCTATTTTAGTTGAGTAGAAATATTATGTTTAATACGCACAATTATTTATTTTTAATTCTTTTAAAGAAAATTTTGTCCTTTGAAGAAATCAATAGCAGATACCCAATGACCTTAAATATTCTTTGAATAAAGGTCTTTAAAAGAACTGACATATCTAATTTCATAAGTTTGCAAGGCCTTTAAATAAAAAAAAAATTATTTTTAAAAAAGTAAAATGATGTTTCAAAGATTAACTAGTTAGATGGATGACAACAACCACAATTAAAACTACTATTCAGAGACCCAGTTTAAGGCTGATGCCCTTTTTTAAGATTTCCTCCTCCATTGACTAAGCCATAGAAAGCAGGAAGGCCCTGATTCATTCGAAGAATAGGGGAAGGGGAAGGTAGTGGATGTTATTGCTTTTATAATAAGTGTGGCATATCACAGACACATAATTATTGCTGACCTGTGACTGGCAAGGTAAGAGGTTGCTCCTATTGGTCTTTGCCTAATCTTATATGAATAATATGAAGTTAAGAGTATGATTACAACTAGTTTGTAGCAGAGACCTTGCCTTAGCAAAAATATTTTCTATAAAACACTGTCAGGACATGTAAATGATCTGATGAGAGTAGTGGAACCATTAGAATTCCACATAATTTTTTGTTTTGGTCTTGGATTTTAAAATCAATTCCAAATTATTCTATTGATATCTAAAAAATTCAAATAAATTGGCAATGTATGGAAATAATATATATAATCTTTAGAAGCATGGAGAAAAGATTGGAATGTTATGCTAATAAAAGGAAACATGAAGAATGGATAATAAGTATTCATTATCTAATATATTTTTTGCAAGCTCATATTTTCATTATCCACTTTCAATGACTTTCATCATACTGTATGTGTTATTCATTATATTTGTCTCATGTCAGTTCAAATTGTTTGCTTATTCAAATACTGATCTAGTCAATGGTTCTCAAATCCAAGTGTACATCAAAATTATGTGGGGGCTTATTAAAACATGAAATGTTACTTGTCTCTCTGCTTCCATCAGTTTCTGATTTGGTGTTTCTGGGGTGGGGGCTGCTGAATTTGTATTTCTATCACTCTTCCAGTTTATGGTGCTGATGCTGTCAAAAATCATATTTTGAGATCCATAGGCCTAGGATATGTTTTAAAACCAATCTATAAACTTGAACTTTTAATATAATTATCAGAGAATGAGATAATGAGTATAAATTATCTTACATTAACACATGTATTCTTTCTTTCCTTGCATGCACAGAAACAAGACATTCTTAACCAAGTAAGACATTTTCTTTTCTATTACAATCTTTCTTCTTTTATTCTGATATGACCTATGAATTTCTCATCCAATACCACTAAACTATACTTCTGAATCAATAAGGTTTACATAGTATTATATTAGCTATAATACTCATAAATTTATAATTGAGGTCAGGTATAACAGAATTTTTTTTCAAAACAATGTCTTAAATGGAGGAATAGCTACCTTAATAGAATTTTAAAAAAATATCCAGAGTATGGACTTCAGTTTTGTATACTCTGGAATTTAATTTTCTAATTTCACCCAGACAAGTGAGACTGATAAATTAGCTTATTCAATGAAAGTCTCAATTTATTAATTTAAAATGGAAGATTTAAAAATTGCATTCAAAATAAAATGATATGGTTTTTGTTTTGTTTTGTCTACAATTTTATGTTTGTTTCTCTGTGTGAAACATAACTTTCACAAAGCTGTTAATTTTGTCCTCCTGGGAAAAAGGGTAAACAGTCTGTTGTTTCTATTACTTTCTTCCAGGGAAGTTATAGGTCACTAGTTCAGTTGAATGTATAGAATTACAACACATTATTGGGTGCTCTATGTAGATAATTCTATCTATCTATCTATCTATCTATCTATCTATCTATCTATATAGTGATACATGTATACACATATAGATATATGCGATACATGTATATCTATATATATAGTGATACATGTATACACATATAGATATATGCGATACGTGTATATCTATATATATATAGTGATACATGTATACACATATAGATACACATACATGTATACACATATAGATATATTTTTTACCAACTTAGGCATATTTTCTTACTAAAATGCATGAGTTTTCTAAAACTATAATATTGTTTCTCTTGGGCAATACTGGATACATAAAAGTTGTTTTTTGTTCTCAAGTATTCTGATGCTTTCTGCAACAATAAGCACTGTGATTTCATGCCCTGCATGTAAAATATAATCATATATCAGAGTGGTCTTGGTGGATTTAGACACCAGTCCTAGACAGCATGAGTTTCTGCTTTTCTTCTCCTTGTCTGTCCTTTGTTCCATTTGCTGTTCTTTAGTAGCCAAGAAATCTCTTGCAGAATAGAAAGACCAGGCAAAGCTGAGGGGAACCAAAAGGTTAAAAAATATTGAAAAGCAAGCTGGGGATATAGCCTAGCTGGTAGAGTACTTGCCTTGCATGCGCAAGGCCCTGAGTTCAATCCCCAGCACCATAAAAACAAACAAACAACAAAAAAATGAGAATGTTACCTGTGCTATTATTGCTCTGCCTGTGTCTTTGGTGTACCAGTGTTCTCTGCATGTGGCGTTTTCCTGTCAGTAGTTGGTCTTTGGCCTAAGACTGTGTTAGGGTTCAAATCTCCCTGGGCTTCCCTCATCTTTGCACTTGATATTGTGCATTGTTGTTTCTGTTAATGTCTATATGTTTTACATTCAGACAAGTAAGTTGCTGTGATCCCTTAATTAAAAAAAGCTGAGAATTTAGAACCTACATATTGAAGTGCTGCTAACTAATGTAATATTTAGTTTTTTACTATACTGTACCACTGAGCTATACCCCCAGCTCAAGTGTAATATTTTAAATGTCTTTATAAAAGATACTGACATTGATATTGTTATTAACAATAATAAGGAAATCCCTTTGTAAATGAAAATTACTAAACCATATCCAATGTTTTCCATTAAAGAAAGCATAAGGAGGGGCCTGGGATGTGGCTCAAGTGGTAGCACGCTTGCCTGGCATGCGCGTGGTCCGGGTTCCATCCTCAGCACCACATACAAACAAAGATGTTGTGTCTGCCGAAAACTAAAAAATAAAATATTTTTAAAAAATTCATTTTCTCTCTCTCTCTCTCTCTCTCTCTCTCTCTTAAAAAAAAAGAAAAAGAAAAGAAAGCATAAGGAAAATATAATAGAAAATGTTGTCTTAAGAATCTGGCTGAGGGGTTGGGGATGTGGCTCAAGGGTTAGCGCCCTCACCTGGCATGCATGCGGCCCGGGTTGGATCCTCAGCACCACATACAAAGATGTTGTGTCCCCCTAGAACTAAAAAATAAATATTAAAAAATTCTCTCTCTCTCTCTCTCTCTCTCTCTCTCTCTCTCTCTTTAAAAAAATAAAAGAATCTGGCTAAAATAAGTATAAATCCAACCTTAGGAAGCCTTGTTCACCTATAAAATACAGAGGGTAGCAGCTAAACTGCATTGTTAAAAGATTTTAATTCTAAAGTGCATGTGAAATAATCAGCTCTATGAGTGGCTCAGAGTATGTGTCCCATTAGCATTTAGAGACACTGACACCATAGGTCACACATTAGTGACCAACATAATTTTATCCAAAAATTCTGAATCATGTACCAAATGAGAAATTTAGCTAGAACATCTGAGATTATAACACCAACCAACCTTGCATCCTTAATTTTTTTTAGACACTCACCTTTTTTATCCAAACATGAGGAAGTATGACGGGTATATTATTTCTTTCTATCATGTGGTGGGGAGGGGACATGACACAATATTTGCTTCCACTGCCATGCTGGCCTCAACCCTGAATGCTGTCCCAATGTAAGCACTATCATGCTGTGATATTTGCTCCATCTCTCACAACTGTATTGAACCAGGAATGACATCTTTTTCTACAAGCATTTCTACTACCATTAGTGTCATGTTTGTGACTTTCCCCTTCTCATCAAACCTACAGACGAGACCCAGTTTTGAAGGCAAACTACAAGACAGAAAAATAAACTGCCAACTGAAATTCTGTGTTACTAACTTGATATTGACCATCTATTGATTATTCATGGAATCTACAGTACTTCGCCTTTCAATATGTGGGCTTGACATTTTATGCCCCATACTCAGAAAATTGTTCTAGCATAGAATGAAATCATGTTCAACAATTTGAGAAGTTATTTATATCTATATTTCTTAGCTTAATTAGTTATAACATAATTAAACAAATCACCTCGAATAGCTTCTTGCAGTTTTACTCAAACTTCAATGTTTATAGATGATATACACTATCATCTATTTATGAAAACAGAATTTGAGAATGAACCATCTGCTACATCTTTTCTACATTGAGAACTTGTATTAATGATTTGACTGCTAGGTGATAGCTATCAAAATTGATTTATTTCTACCACAAACTGCTATAATAATCATACAAAAAATAAAATGTAGGTAATTATTTAGAGTACATAAGGTACAATTAAGCCAATTCTATTCAGTTACTTTCTCAAAAGTGAGATTATGGAATAAATGTAAATGGATTTGGAAAATAAATTGTTTCTCTCTTTAGTTTAATAGAACAAAATTTAAGTGTGAATTTTATATACTGTATAAATTAATTTGTCCTTCATTTGTTTAATAACATTTATTAAATAGGAGTTAAATACCAGATTATAGAAAACAGTGATGCTGGTATCTTATCTTGAGGTGACCTCTCCGCTTTTTTCCAAGGAGAAGTACAACAAAGGGTACCCAGCCAAACAAGAAGTTTATTTTTAGGGTTTTGTCTCTGATTTTTTTTTTAATCACCAGCAGTAGTTTTTTTGAGCAGAAGAGCACTGATGGTAAATTAATCTAATTATTTGGGTAGAATGTCTTAGAATGTCTAATAATTTTAAGGTTTTTTTAAAAAATAGGTAAAGGAAATCATAATTAATAACTTTAAGATGAACAAGTTAAGATTTTCTCTTAGAAAAATACCTTCAAAGATGATGTGTAAAATAAACTTCAGTGGAAAAGAAGATGAGATATCCAAAACAATAAAGTAAAAACAACTGAGGTGGCAATGCAGATTATAATGAAAGTCAGGGACAGATTTAGAACATGTTTCAGATGTAGGTAATATGTTACAATTTTAATCAAAGGTTGCAGAAAAAGTGACAATTGTTTTCAAAACTGGGCAACTGACAAGAGTATTATATCATTAAATTTTATTTTTATACATTTTTGTGTGAATAGCTCTTCTTCTAAAGTGGTAGGCTTATTGATACTGATCAGTGCACCTAACTTTAAAAAATCAACTACAGAATGTCATGTACTATGTATGAATATTGCAAAATATTTCTACAAAATTGTACTTGTTCACCTACAGGTGAGGGGTTCATTTTTCAAAGAGAAAATGTGTATGTACTTAGGTATATGTTTTGTTAACATGGGCATTAAAGTTAGTAATATTTAGGTCTTTGGTGATAATTAGAAGCTTTGGGTGTTGGGCTATTTAAAGAAATTTTCTGAACCTGGAATTGTATTTAATAGGAGTAATAATAGCATCTACTTATTAAATTATTGCACGCATACAAAATACTTGGCTCAGTTCCTAAAGCATTGTCACACTTAGTGTTTCCATTATATGCAACTGGCATTTTAATCAAATTTCCAATATCATCTTTCCATTTAAGGATAATGGAGGAGATCATTGACCATAAAGATTAAAAGGAAAGAGTGGAGACTTTGAGAAGGAAAACAGAATAAAAACACCCATCATTGAGACATAAATATACAGAGAAAAAAACACTTGAAACATATACAAAACTATTGTACTGCATCCCAAATGCACTGACTGTGGCATGTTTAATATGTACTAGATACTGAATATGGTTCTGTGAGAGAAACAGAAATGCTCAGAATGGTCTTTGCTACCCAAGAGTGTCAAACTACTAAATCCACTTTATAAGTTGCTGACAAAATGTTTCAATTCAGGAGATTCTCAAGTCCTAAAAATAGTAAATTCCCTGACCTACTTGTAAAATCTTAATCCCTCACTTTCAGATGTTGACAGAGTGTTTCCTGGTTTTATTATCTTTCTCAACTTGATATTTCTCCCAGTGCTAATCCTGGAAGATTTGGACATTGATGGATTCAAAAGAACAGAATTTTTGAAATAGGATGTATTTTAAACCCTTGGTCACACTGCCCTTACTGGTTTTGTTTTTATCCTGTTACAGTAGTAAATATATGGCTATAGTCTGTTATATTTTGAAATAATGTTGTTTGAAATTCATGAAGTGAAGGAATATATCCCCGCTGAGAAACTTTTGTATTCATTCTACTTTCCAAAATGTTTATCATTTACCTAGCCAAGTTTATTTCTTGCTAGGTTGCCTATGAAGATATAATTTAGTGTAATTTCACCATTTTTTGCCATCCTACTGTCTATACTTCACAAAAATAATGAGGACTTACAGTATAAAAGATACTATGTTGATCACTGTGTGTGGGTTTCATGTATTATTTTTATTTTTTTTAAGATATGAATGACAGTAGAGTATATCTTGACATATTACACATACATGGAGTATAACTTATGCTAATTAGGATCTCATTCTTGCAGTTGTACATGATGCGGTTTCACTGGTGGTGTATTCATATATGAACATAGGAAAGTTATGTCCAATTCATTCTACTGTCTTTCCTATTCCTCTCCCCACTCCCTGCCCTTTTCCCTTTCTCTAATACACTTTACTTCTATTCTTCCCTTCCCCTTTGTTTTGTGTTAGCATTCACGTATCAGAGAGAACATTGGGGCTTTGTGTTTTTTGGCACTGGCCTATTTAGCATGATAATTTTTGACACAGAGTAGGATTGGGACTTACAGTCCAGCAGGGAAGAGGAGTTGCACATGCAAGTCTGCTGGCATGTGTCACCCAGAGTATAACTTTTGGAAATGTTCTTTATAAGTAAACATTCAATTAATGGAATAATTAAAAAAAACTGACATCATTCATTGGAATTATACATCTATATGGGTATTCATGATATCTTTAATGGGTTTCATTTTTCAAAGAGAAAATGTGTATGTATTTATATGTATGTTTTGTTAATACTCAATCCTGTACTAGTGACAGTGTTGAAAAAAAGACAAGGCACCATCTCATCATGTTAAGAGAGATTGATTATAGCTGAAGTACACATGTTAGTTGAGTAAATTACAATGCATGCTGGAAACCACATTAAAAATATTCTCATTAAGATTCTTCCAATCCATAATGAGTATTTTGTAATCACTAAAATAACTTGGAGCATCATTAGCTCTTTTTTTGCCATATATGATCTTTTACTAAAAATATGCATTTTTTCATTTTCTCTTTACTGATCCTTAATAAAAGCTAGGCTTAGGCAAGATTGATTGTAGGCAATGTAGTCTTATGGATTATAAACGTCTGGTGGACAAATTTTAAAATTAATATTGAAGGTTTTTACGCTGTTCATTATTTCTTTTCAAAGAAAGTTGCTATATGGCAGTCTTAGGGAATTATCAAGGAATTCTGTGAAATTTAAAGTAAGGAACAATACAATCACAATCCAAGATAACCATAAGAAATGGAAAATTTTAAAATACCATTTTTTTCTGAAAGTATATTAATATCAAAAATATGTGCTTGAAATTTCAGAAAATTAGCCATCTTACGTATTTAATATCTACACTTTGGCTTAATGGTCTTCACATCAATTTTCAATTTAACATAATTAGTTAATGATATACATTAGAAAGCAAAGTTGAAATGGAAAGGATGAAAGAAAACCCCTTAATAATTTCAATCATTAACTGACTCATTTTGTCAATGTTATTTTGCCCAGTAGCTAACATAGTACCTTATACATTTAGACTTACAATCAGACAATCAGCACTCATAAATAGATGAGGGGAAGTCTTTCCTTGGCTGTGGTTGTAGATATTTACTTCATCTCTAATAGCTCAAAAAGTCATTTTATTAATTATTACATGTCTTTTAAAACACAAAAGCATTTGTTAGAAAAATGTAAAAAGCTTTACAGGGACTATCTTCTGTCTTATATAAACATGAGTTTTATGTTCATAGGATTCTGTTAAATTGAGTCAAATCATGTGGTTTTCTGCTAAAAACCTTCCAGTGTGTTCCTCCGACTTTATGTTAACACTGTAACTGTCCTTTGATGATTGAAAATTCTACATGATTTTCCCCAGTCCACTTGTCACCAAAAATCCTTTCCTTGGCTCCTCTTTTTGGAGTTCTCCCTCCCTCCTGTTCCAGTCTCTTACTCTTCTCATAGATCCTGTATCAATTCCACAAAAACAGGAATATCCTTACAGCTCAGGCTCTTTGCATTAACTGTTTTGTCTTTCTATAAGTTTTCTCCATCATCATCTTTATATCTTTATTCAAGAAACAGCTTATTTGGTTTAAAACTGCAACCATATCTCCCCAAATATTAAATCTTTTCTTTCTTTATTGTTTCTATAGCAGTTAATACCATCCAACATGGTGCCTCTAGCACATTTTGTTGTTGTTTTCTTATTCCTTTTATTAGAAGATAAGCTCCCTGATGGGAAGGATTTTTTTCTGTGTGTTTCAATAACACTTTTTTCATAACACCTATAAGATGCTTGGTACAGAGTGGATGATCAATGATCATTTGCTGAACATGAGAAAATTCCCAATCCAAAACTGCCAGAGGAAATTAATGATAAAATTACATTTACTTTCATTCACTTCAAATATATTCAAATGAATACCAGTGTTATTTCCTTAGTATTAAAGAGGATTTAAAAACAAAGGATCCAGATGGTCAACTATAATAATGAAAAGCATATAGAAATGTGTTTGAATTTATGCCAATTTGGCAGCAACATCTGAGCAGCGCCCTCAGTCTGCATTTGTCACAGATTCTCTGTTATCTCTCTGAATAGTCTGTGGTTGCTCCTTAAGAAAAAAAAAAAAAGAAAAAGTTTTCAAAATTTTAAACATTATGCCTATATTTGTAGGTGCTTACATTCAAGTAGATTGTGCCTGTATTTGTAGGAGCTCACATTCAATTCAATTCAATTCAATTTATTTATTTATTTATTTATTTATTTATTTATTTTTGTGGTGCTGGGGATTGAACCCAGGGCCTTGCGTACGCGAGGCAAGCACTCTACCAACTAAGCTTTATCCCCAGCCCTCAATAAGATTTTTTGAACACTCAATTAAGTCTCATCCACTTTTTCTGATTAATGTTTCTGCTGATATGTCTATAAGTGATTTCATACTATTTAAAGGCCACAATATTAAATAATCAATTGTAAAGGCAGGAGTAGAAACTCTAATTCCTAAATTTGGAAAATTTCTACTAAGATAAAAAAATGTATGAAGACATCAATCATATAAAAAATGTCTAATAATTTAGACAACATAGAATTTTAGGAGATATTAAAATATCTTTTACAAATGAAAAAAGAAAAAGGATGATTTCTCAGGATGAGCATTGAAGAACCAATTCCTCAATGAATTAGAAACACTGAGTCAGCTCTTACCCGGCTATGAACCTTGGGTTTTGCAGCATTTTAAGCCATGTATATTAGAAAACGCAAAAGAAAGTTCTACTTCCAAGAACACAGAAAAAAAGTTGAAGAAACAATTAACATCGTCAGTACCCTTTCAGCAATCTCTTAGAAGTCACTAAGAACTAAGGAAATATTAAATCTTTGCTTTTCTATAGTAGGCTTTTTCCTTTCCATCCCCTTTCTTTCTTTTGTGGAGGCTAGAGGGTAATGGGGTTTGAACCCAGGAATGCTCTACTGAGTTCCATCTCACTTCTTTTTATATTTTATTTTTAGAAAGGCTCTGAATTTCCCAGTCTAGCCTCAAACATGTGATCCTCATGCCTCAAACTCCTGAGTAGCTGGGCTTACAGGGTAATAGGTTTAAAAAAAAAATAGCATAGTATCTATTTTTAAATTCCTGCCTTCTAAAAGCAGTTTTTAAATTAATGTTGCATAATAACAGAATAGTTATTGGAAAATAATTTAAGGCCACAGAAAATCTGAGGTTTTCATTTGGGAAGACACAGTGAATTTTAGTTTTTAAAAACAATAAAAAGGCAAGTTAAGATAATAAAGAACATCCATCTAACCTCAAGACAGTGTTTCCTTTTATTTGTTCTTTTTAATATTTACTTATTTTACATATTATGTGCTCAAGGGTATGTTAAACACTTTACACCAATTTTTATTACATTTAGACAACAACCCTGAACTGCTGATCTCATATATGAATTTATATAGAGGAAATTAAGGCTTAGAGCTGCCAGAAATAAAACTAAACTGAATTTTTTGCTTATTGAGCAAGGCAGAGCTAGGATACTAGGAAAAGCTCAGAAACACTTCGTGAGTACTAAAAAAGAAAAGAAAGGTGGAAAAAAAGAGCAGGAATATATTGTTCAAGAGGAGGAAGGAATGCTAGGTATTTCAGCTTGTTTCCTCTCTTGGTGGGACATTGTTCTAGTTTTCATCATTAAATCACAGTTACCATTCTTCTTGGGTACATAAGGCTGAGTAAAGAGCACACAATTGAGATTTTGCAGGTGTTTTCTTCAAAAAAGCAAATAAATTTCTTGCCCTTGCTCCATATCACTCAGGGCAACTGGAAGTATTGGGTTCTGAAATAGAATTGTTTTATTCTGAAGTCCTTTCTTCTGCTTTTGTTTTTGTTTGTGGGTTTTGTTTTCCTCTGTCACCAAACTAAACTCTAAGCTTGAAATAACTGTTTCAAATATAGTTGCATTCTAAAAGGTGACCCAGAGAAAAACTTTTGGCAATTTCTACTCCTTTACACCTTCTGGAAGTTCAGATTTGATTATTAGTTCTCTAACCAACAATGAAAACAGTGAACCATGTAATGGCTTATTAAATGCATATGAAAAAATGTATATAAATTTGAAGTGTATTTTTCAATATTATTTGGAATTCTGAACATTAATACTGATGATTCTATTCACAAATATTGTTTATTTTTGTTTAACTACTTATAATATTTAGTGTGTGCCAGATATTATTATGATGCTTTAAAAATAGTAAATAATCTAATTATCCCAACAGGCTAAGAGGTAGGTACTGTTATTTACATTTAATAGATGAAGAAATTAAGGCATAGAGAGATTAAATACATTTTCCACAGTCACACAGCCAATACTGGATCCAATAATTAACCCAGGTAATCTGACTTCCAATACCATAGACCTTGTCACTTGTTATGTTGTAAACAAAATGCTGAACATAGAAGATGCAGGGCAGAAAAGGAAGTGCTACCATGATTAATCTTGCTTTTAACCACTATGCCTGTGAGCATTTTCATTCCACAAACTTCCTTATCACTTTGCAATTAAATCAACTCTCAATTCCCCAAAGGTCATCATACATGTTGAAGATCATCTACCAATGTTGGTCACTCATCTGGTTGAATGTATTTTTTTCCCCTGTAATTGTTAATCTCTAAGGAATGCTATTAGTGAGAGTAAGTGCCCCTTCTCAAAATTTAGGTTGAATAGAGTGGCCTGGAAGTGGGCCTCATCTTTGTATTGTGAAATGTTGACTGCATTCATTTTGTTAAATTGCTCTTTGAAAGAACTACTTCCTAAGGCTATTCTTCATATATTTATATTACTCATAAATTTTAGTTATGTAATTCACCTTACTAGCAGATTTCACAATATTTTGTGGTGGTGGTGGTGATTTATTTAATATAAAAGAAAATGAAGTCTTTTTACAGCCACCAATATAAATATCTTATTTGTGAAAATGAATAAGCAAAACAAAACTAAACTAAACTGAAAATGTCAGATTGAGGTGTAGGCAGAGTCTTGGAACTATTAATAAGTGAAGTTTTTGGTTTCACTTTTTTTGCATGAGATTACATTAAGTTACAAAAATGATACTTAATTAGTACATGATCCAGGTTTAAAAAATCTACTTTCTCTAATGATATCCCTAATTGTTATATTCCATTTTGGGTTTATTCAAAATATTATAACAATAACACAATGATAATGATAATAATAGGTGGTGGGTGATCATATTTCAACACCTTCCTCTAATATTTTTATAGAGGAAAATAGACTTTTAAGATTCTGAAATAACACTTTAGAAAATTAATTTTATTCTCACTTGCCAGGAGTTTGAACAAAATTAAAAGCATCAGCCTGCCAAATTTCGTTTTTGTCCTATTTTTAGTTTTATCTCAGTACATTAAGCAGGGTAAGAAAAAAAATGGCCCTTGAAAGGGCTCCCTATGAAGCCCATCTGCAGTTACATTCTCTTTCTTTTGACCCACGTGGCTTTATTCCAGCCTTTTCTCTGTAGATCTTCTAGTCCTTTCAAATGAATAAGACCCAAGACAATTCCACAGGCCTTCTCTTCTACATTGTCCACATCTGTTTCTCAGGAAACATACCCATCATTATTTCTTCAGTCACAGAGGTTTTGGCCAAGTGCAATACAATACCATTCACATGCCTTGTCCCCAGAGTACCACCTGCTTGTTCCCAGTTTCCCCATCAGAAGTCAGACTCTGGTCCATTGTCCTCCTCTGCTGGGAGCTGAAAGCAAGCTCTCTGATGGCTCTTGAGCAATGTTCCTGTTTACCTTGAGGTTGAAGGTGGCTTCTGTCACCATTCACCAAGTGGACACAGCAACACTCAGTGCCATAATAATGCTCTTTGAATTAAGTTCTAATCAACATGGTTCTATAATGAAGAAGGGTGTGTAATGATCTTGAATTATGTTTCTTTGAAAGTCTGTTCATGAAGTTTTGCACTATTTTATCAAGTGATCTAGGTATTTAGTTGGAACAAGTCAGCAACTTTTGACAACTGTCAAAAGCAGTACTCACCATTATGAACAAGAAAAGGAGATAAGGATCTCCTTTCCTTGTGTGTGCCTGTTGGGATTGTAAGACTCTGCATTGGCTTGTTCACACCATCATCTGATCTAATCATTGTCACTTGGTGGGACAGGAATAAGAACACCAATTTGTAGATGACAAAATTGAGTTTCAGAGAGCAAATTTTTCAGGTCATACAGATACTGTGGAAATAGAAACATCTAACTGGAAATTTCCTTCTCTTCCTGCTTATACCACTACAGGTGAGACATATATCTCATTGCCAATGTTAGTGTAGGACTGGCCAACCTATTTCTCAACTTGGTATTTTCCTTTTGTAAACCTGGATATAACAAATGTTGGAAGTAATGTCTACTAATGATTTTGAAGATAGCACTAAATCTTAACATTTGGCTGGATCTTAAAATATATGTTTAAAAATTGTTTTTCAGACCATAGATTTTGAAGGTTTCAAGCTATTCATGAAGACATTCCTGGAAGCCGAGCTTCCCGATGATTTCACTGCACACCTTTTCATGTCATTTAGCAACAAGTTTCCTCATTCTAGCCCAATGGTTAAAAGTAAGCCTGCTCTCCTTTCAGGTGGTAAGTTTATTTACTTTAAAAGTGTCTATTCAGTTAAAATCTCAAAAGCTAAATTAGTATCAAGTTCTCATTAAAAGGGAAATGACAATTTGATTAAAATTGTCTTTTTTTCAGGATTTATAATCTACACTGTGATTGTGTAAATCATTTAAAATGTCTCCAAATAATAATTAAACATTAGAGAACACATAATCCATCATTATCTATCAACCTGCAAGTCCAGGTTGAGGTAATAATTTTAAGACATAAAGTTTAGAAAAGTATTATTTTTAAATGACCAAATATAGACAACTGTATATTTAAAAATATAATCTCAAAGCAGTATGTCTAGAAAACTTATAATATTTAAAATCAATTATGATAATTACCAGTATACTTTCACAATTTTCGATTTGTAAGCTCAGAATATGGTTTTTATTTATATCTCTGATAATTATTATTTTTTAACACAAAGGTGGTCGGCTCTCTTGTTATGGGTAGCATTTTGGAGATGTAGAAGTATATTAATACTTGTTGATAACAGTATCAATCTCCATTCAGTTAGGAAAATGGAAATTTCACTGTATTACACAAAATAATGCAAAATCAGAAATTGTCTTAATGGTGTGGAGGATTGAAAAAGCAAAGGCGGGACCCAATGTTTAGATAGTAAGAACAGTAAGAATCATGTGCTGCCCCTAGGTTAAAGTATTCAAAACCCAAAGGCATGGAGGAAGGACCTCTTGATCCGGGAAATAGTTCTGAGATGAGAGCATTGCCTGGAAGATCTAGCCCTAAGATTGCTGTGGAGCAGGTCCTTCCTTGCTGACTTTCATAGATCAGGAGTTCAAGAAGGAGTCTGTAGCCCTGGACCTCAGAGCTCTCATGAGGGTGCATCACGGTGGTCTGTGTTGGACCATGTAACAGAAAGCTCCTGTCCCTTGTTAGCAAGGCATTAAGCTGGAGAATAGAAACTACTGCCACTGGAACCATGTGTTATAGTGATGAAATGATGAAGAGGTGGCTGTCTAGCAGGAGCCTACTCTTTCCCCTTCCTCCTGCCTTCCGTCTCTATCTAGTGTCCCCTAAAGACCCAGTAGGAGTTCAGCTGGCAACAGAGAAATGTAGGCATTGAAATATTTCTCACTCTTCAATATCAGGGATTTTCTGAAGGCTTAAATATTATTGTGGATCAGAAATAATTTTCTTTTTTTTTATTGGTTGCTCAAAACATTACAATGATCTTGACATATCATATTTCTTTTCTTTATGTATATGGTATCTATTGATATTTACTGTATTGAAGATGAGATATTCTAAAAATAACAATAATCAACCCACTTCATGCTAACAAAATTAACCTACTTTATTAAAAATAGCTATTTAAAAAAAAACAAAATGACTGAGAAATGTGGCATGATTCTGCATAATTACTAATCTCTTTAATGCCTATCTTTACTGAGGACCATTGGATAATCTTACCTGAGCTTGTTTCTGTTGCCATATCATATACCATAGGGCCTCTTGAGAACCTTGCTGTACATTCATGACAGAATGAGAGTCAAACATTATCTTAGTATTATTATGAAAATTGTTGTGATGTTCCAAATTCCCTGAAGGTAATTCAGGGATCCTAGGAGAGCAGCCAATGATCTGAAGAACAAGAACCTTAATATCACAAAGTAAAATACTGAAGTGCTGAATAAGAGACAAGGAAAAGTTTAATAGCTACTACACTAATAATTAAAAACTTAAAAATATATAATTAAGAAACAGGTGGTTGAGCCTTAAACAAAGCTAGAATATCTGATCAACTGTTGGCATTATTACACCTTATGTGGTGACTCTACTCTCTCTGTTAAGAATGTTACCTAATTTTCTAAGAGCTGTCAGCTGTTGGTACAAACTTTTAAAAATCAAGTGAACACTTTTCATATGGTAACCCATGAGATATATGACAACTTACCATGTTTACCATATTTTTTCCTCTAATATATTTTTAGTTCTTTAAATAATTCCTATTACATCATGGATTAAAAAAAAATCACACCTGCTGTTTTTTTCTCAGACTGAATTTCAATAGTTGGTCCATAAATTGTAGTGTGAGAGTTGAATAATGTTCCAGGATAAACATTTTAAAATGAGATGATTCCTTATTGACCTAGAAATTAAAACTCCCCAGTTCTCTCTTCATGCTATAATTGATTGCATGTAACTCAAATTGAATAACATAACAAACCTGACCTTGCAGTTTGCATTAACTAATACTGTCCTTGGATTTTGATAAAGAAGAGGGTGTTCTCAACTTGGTAATTTCCTTTTGTAAACCTAGATATAACAAATATTAAAATCTCTTTCTTTTACATCCTATACATGTTTATGTTGTCTGTATAGGATGGAAAAGAAAGAGATTTTAATAACTTATTTATACTTAAATTTACTTTTCTTCTAACAGCATATATTAAGTGATAAATAGAAGGTGTCTGATTTACTAGGAGTAAAAACCAAATCAAGGGGAAAAAATAAGGAAGGGTTTGTCCTTAGGCTGCACTTCATTTGGGGCAGTCTCATTGTTCACAGATTGACTTGAAAGGAAAAAGGCTGTGTGACCCTTATGCCCTCATGCAGCAATGATACATTAACTTCCATTTCTTTTCGAAGTTTGGCATACACATTGTAGAATTAAGTGCATAGGGTCCTTTCCAAGACCATTTCTACCCTATTTTCTTTTCAGAAATATCTTTGATAGTTTATCCCAAAGAACAAGGAACACTAGACAGCAATGAAATCTTTAAGGGCCAAGGTTTTCTTGACTCAGAAGCTGAAAACATAAATGTCTTTCTGTTCCCAGAACCTTCCTTTTAATAATATATTATCTAGATAAGGTGTATTTGTGGTGGAAAAATCAGTGACTTTTGAACAGAAAGGTACCATCATGAAATTTTTGTTTTTCCTGTTAGATTTCACCATATTCAATTACCACAATACCACCAGTAATAGGATAGCTATTCATTACTGTGCATGTCAGCTGAAAAATAAGAGTTCCTCAATAAAATGCAAAATTAAAAAGAAAAAAAATTTCTCTCATCAAAGATTAATTGTCAAATATAGGAGATATATTGCAAGTAAGACATTTAGTTTTCATAAAATAAATTTTTTTAAATATAAAAATATAATATAAATAGGTATAAGGTTTGTGCACAAGTATATGCATATGTGTAGCAGTGTTTTGTTTGACTTGAAATACCTAATGATTCATCTGGAATTTCATAATATGGGTGAGTTGTTTTGTGAAATACTTGGTTACAAAATAAGGTACTTTTATTATCTACATGAAGGTAAAATCACTTCTACTCTTCCCATTTTGGAATTTGGATTTTTTAAAAATATTCATAATATAAAATATCTTCAGAAGTCTCATGCATCTTCTGCCCCTTCTTATAAATGCCAGGTCCCTAATCTTCCACTTTTCTGCCAATTCAATGAGGAACTACTCTTCTTACTTTCATCCTTAGAGTCAATCACTTTATAAACATTTTTTCATTGAGTTAGAATTCTGCATTTTCTACAAGTACCTCCCAACCTCCCAAATATAAATTGATATTCTGAGCTCATATTTTTTATCACTTCTACTTTAATAGTATATGACCTGAGATGACTTTCACAAATATAGAGATTGCTGACACTATGAACTCCTAATACCTGGTGTTTATATGACCTTAAAACTTCTTAAGCTTTAAAATAAATATTTTATAAAATTACCTATTATTGATACTATCCACTAGAAACATTTATAGAACTTTCCATACTTCCTTAATCTCATTTAAATGTATCCCCACAATCTCAACACAATGACATTTGTTCACATCACTTAAATATAGCTAAAGTCAAATATAAAATTCTTCAATTACTCCCTATAAAACTGAAAACTGTTTCTTTAGTTCATAAAGTATATCCACATGTAGTTCATCCTCTGGGTGTTCCATAAGATATTTTAAAACTATGTCTGAAAGTAAACTAATTATATTCTACTCAAAACTTCTTCTATTTGTACCTTCTCTCTTGGTGAGTGGCACCCCAAATCTATCAATTTCCTGGCACTAAATATTGGATGTTCCCAACTGTTCAGGGTTTCATTCCTCATCACGGAATACTCTGTATTAGTCATGATGACCACTTCTTTCATCATTGTTTATGTCATAGACTCTCAATTAGTGTGGCTCCCAACTTGAATTTGCATCTCCAAATGTTCTATCAGAAACCTGATTATATTACTTTTGGGTTTACAAATTTCAGGTCTTACCATCAATTATTGTAGGGCTTTTATATTAAACGTGGTTTTCAATAAAACATAAATCCCTGATTCTAAAAACTAATTGAGTATGTGAAGGAACTGGGTGCAGGAGACAGGAATACATGGAATCTTGGTCACCCTCACCTTTTGAAATACCCGTTAAGAAGCTTCCTTAGTGAGGCTCCAAGTCCCAGGCATGTTGCCAGTGTTAACTGTGTTAGTTAGGAAGACGATAATATTTAGATCCATAGCCTGAAGCACAACACTATGCAGGTTACTGAGTTTTCCCACAGTCCTATACATTTCATGCCTACTGTTTGCTATGACTTGAAGTTTCTGTGCTTTCTTAGGACCCCGTGCTTTCTTGCGTTATGTATTCTCTTCCCTTATCCCTAAAGAAAAACCCAACTCCTCCTTAAAGCCTCTACTAAAGCTTCAGTCTAATTACATAGCACACACTGGGTTCCATGCTAGAAACTCAATGATCAATGACATAGGCATAACCAAAGTGTGCCAGTAGAAAGCAATCCTGGCACTGATGTAAAGGAAGCAGCATATGTATCTTATAGCATCTTTGTATGGTCCCTATGGAACTAATACCAATTCTACACAGACACTCTGGAAACTAATTGCCTTCAGCTAAATTATCTTTCTTAAAGGGCAGCAATTAACAGCAGTTATTGGTTACTGTTTGTTTCTCAAAAACTATAGAAAGTAAAAGAGAATGTGATTTGTTGACTCATACCTATAATACTTATTTCTGTAAGGTTTCACAGTATCCAAAATGTTGAATCTATAATTTGGTGTTAGCCACAGCTCATTGTAAGTTTTTTTTTTTAATCGTTGGGTCTTATTAGTTATTTGATAGGACAGAAAGATAAGATTTCCCCCAGCACCCTTTAAATCAGATCAGGTAGTTAATTAATCAGTTGTTCATATAGTTGTTCATTTAGTTCATTTTTACTCATTCTTTAATTCATGCATCTAACCATACATTTATTTAAACACATTATATGACCAGAAATTCTATAGGAAAGTTGAAGATTGTTTAAAACCAATCAGGAATAGACAGAAAATTATGTGATCAATTATATTACCATAAAATAAATGCTGTGATTCACTTGTAAACTGATGATGAAGAGAGCACAGTGAAGGAGATACTCAAGTGAGACTGCAGTAACAGAGATGTGAGCTATGGTAGGGCCCATCTGGATTTTTTTACATGAAGTGGTCAGAGAAGATTGTATACTGATGTAAAAGGGTGGAAAGGGAGTTCCAAGAAAACAAAGCAACAAGTACATTGCTATTTATATTTTTAAAAGCATGTCTAATGAAAGGACAGTTTGTGAATTTTAAGACATCTAATATTTATTTGGTGAAAACTGTTCAGTTACAATGTGCTACTTACTGTTCACATCGCTGAGGATTCATCAGTGAGAAAAATAGAATTTTTTCCATATTTATTTGTAATCTGCACAGTCAGATTTTTGTCACTATAACAAAATAGTAATTCATTTACAAAGAAAAATGGTTTACTTTGGATCACAGTGTTAGAAGTTCTAGTACATAATTGAATCTCTTTGTTGCTTTGGACCTGTGGCAAGACAGCACATCATTGTGGGAGCACATTACAGAACAAAACTACTCCCCTCATAGCAAGGAATCAAAAGAAAGAAAAAGGAAGGAGGGAGTCACATAATCCCCTTCAAAGGTGGGTCCCCAATAACCTAGGGACCTCCTGATAGGCCCCACCTCTTAAATGTTCTACTCAATAGTGCCATTCTGGCAACCAAGCCCTAGGACATGGACCTTTGAGGGATATTCAGTATATAAACTATATCCTAATTCTAGTGGGGAGAGAAAGACAAGCAAATAAGTAAATATATGTTGTGTGAGATGGAGGAAAGTAGAACTGATTAGGAGCACTGAGAGGTCCACATGGGCTAGTGAAGATGAAGTGATCAGAGAATAGCAAGAGGAGGGGTGAGAATGGCCATCAAGCCATGTGGAGAAGGGTTTTGGCTGTAATGCTAAATTATTAATTGTATCCAGCACAGATCAAAGTCATTACAAGATTATAAGCCAGAAAATAATCATACTGCCAGAGATATGGAAGAGGGAAATGGCTAAAAGTGATAAAGGGAGCAGAAGATGATAATTAAAAATAGGGAAAAATAACATCTACCTCTAAAATAAGTTAAGGTACCCTTTCCTTAGTTACCAGCCCTTCCTTGCCAATCTGATGGGGTAATGGTTGATGATTTGTGATGTTGGGCTGTGCATATAAATTGGCTGTGATATCAATAGTAGAATTTAGTTCATTTCATGTTTTCTATGATACAAAGGAGTTATGCCACAGTACTTATTTTACAAAGGAAAAAACCTGCAATTCTTTTTTGTCCATAGGAAGTTAGGAATTAAAAACTGTGCAATGAAAATCAGGTACTTGAAACTATGGGAAAAGTTTTTTCTGCAACTGACCTTATTGAATGTTCTTACCAAGAGGCTTAATTAATTGTAATAAGAAGAAATTATTATGCTTGTATAGATTGTCTTTGGGATACATGCATGTTCATATGTGGGATATATATATATATATATATATATATATATATATATATATATATTATATGTATACTATATATATTATCAAGGTACCTCTTAAGGCAGAAGTCATTTATTGAGGAGCAGAGACAGATTTATTTTTTCCCTCTCTAGCCTCACAGAATCAACCTTAAATTATAAAGCCTCAATTCAGACTGCCTTTAGAATTGTACCTTTGCAATACAAGTTTGCCCCTGTTTTCTTAAGTATAAAGTGGGAATACTTGTATTATTATTTTTATATATTATAAACTTATCCAATGCTTCTAGAACAGTACCCCCTAACTCCTGCTCTTCTTCAAGTCAGCTATATATAATTGCTTTATTCAGATTTTATGCCAATCTCCAGATAGATGAATCTAAGAGTATGCTTACATTCTCAGGGAGATATGTCTGGCCCCAGTCTCACATCAGGGATTACATCCCACAGACTGTACTCACATTTTGAGGAATGACTATTTTACATTCCTTATTGATTTGTAATCTGGTGTATTTAATTTTTCTTCCAGTTTATGTAAGCATAACGAATACAAAATAATTATAATACTATCCTTAGACAAGTATATTTGGAAGGTTAAGAGATTAAGTGTAAGGATCATAAAATATACGGCAGTACTCTGTCAAATGTTTCTATTCTTGATTATGCTGATCAACCTGACTTTTAATGTGGATATTGGAAATATAACTATACCACAGTACTATGTGATAAATTTCTTTTTAAGACTAAAAAACTTCTGAATACTGAAAAAGAATAAAAAATGGAAAAGCTAAGTTGTTAGTGTTTTATTTTCTTAAGTTTATAAATGTAATTAATTGCATGAATTTTGCATATTTCATTGTAAAAGATGACAGGAAACAAGATAATGCCACCTTTTCATTATCTGAAATGAAATTGAAAATAAGACAAACTGCATCAGAGGTACCAATTTAACATGTATTAAAAACTCGTTTGCTAATAACTAAACTTTAAGATCAGAATTAAAGATATATATTAGAACAAAACTTTTTAGCTTATTGTTTCAAGAAAAATGTCTAGATTGGAGTGGAATGAAAACCATGTGCTTGAAGGAAATGATAATAGTTTGCAATATTCAACTTTATTAATGCTACTTTATAATAAAAATATTGAGAAGAATGTTCTCTGTGTATGTGTATGTCTGTATGTGTGCACCAAATCATTTTAAAAACACAGAAAGGTGCTAAGTATAAAATAATTATTTCTGGTAAAACTCACTGTAATTACAATGTTTATTTTTCACTTTTATTGTGTACTTTACTTCATGATGAGTATATATACATATGTAGATGTTTGGGGCATGTGGACATTTCTCGTGTGCTCTGGGTTTGCTCTTGCTTCACTTTTGTGATGAAATATTTAAAATAGTATGACCTGGAGCAGGTGAGAAAACCAGAAATTGAATATCAATTAATCACGTGATCTTCAGAGCTACATATGAGGCAAAAAAAAAAAACAAAACAAAACAAAAAAAAACCACCTTTTGTTTTGCTTAACTTCCTGTTCTCTTTCAATTCTGAAGTGAGAAGTTCACCAATTTTGGAAGAGGTAAATAATCTTTTTTAATGGGAAGTAGAATTTTGACCCTCTTTGGCTAGGGATGCTGCTAAGTAGTGGAGTGCTTGCCTAGGACAGGTGAGGTGTTGAGTTTGAACCCTAGAATGGAAGGGAAAAAAAAAAAAGAAAGAAAGATGGAAGGATAAAGAAAGAGAAAAAAAGAAAAATGAAAGAAATAAAACATTAATAAAAAAGATTTTGAGTCTCTTAATCACAGGCTATTGCTGCTAGGAAGTAATAAATGATGCTGCTTATCATCTCACTGAGGAGCTGTAGTCAAGAAAGTAGGCTTGCAATCTCTTATGTATTATTTCCTATGCTTCTTCATGATAATTTACACAAAGTGCTTAAGAAGTAATGAACTGTAGCAGGGGAAAACAAATAGTGGAGACATGTCAGCTAGACTTAGGGAAATGGAAAAGGTGAAGGGTTAATTAGGGTGTAAACCCCAAAGCCTGCTTTCAGTAAATGAAATGAAAACATGAAGAAACGTTGTCATTACCTAAGAGAAAGTGAGTTGATCTTGAAGAGAGTATTGGGAGCAAGAACAAACCTCTGGGCTTTTTCATTAATCACCCCAAAATTTAATAAAGTCAGTGAAGGGAAAAACTGTGGTATATCCAGACAATGGAATGTAAGTGCTAAAAAGAAATGAACCATTGTCTCATAAAACATCATAGAGGACACTTATTTGCATATTACTAAGTGATAAAAGCCAATCTAGAAAGGCTATGTGCTGTATAATTCCAACTATATAATATTCTGAAATAGGCTAAACTAAGGAGAAAATAAAAAGATCAGTGCTTTGTTAGACATTGAAGTTGGGAGATGAATGGGCAGAACACAGATTTATAGTGCAGTGAAATCTCTCTGTTTGAGGCTATGGTGGCAACACATTTGTTTAAACTCATAGAAGGTAAAACACAAATAGTGAACTAGGGAAGACTGTGGAATTAAGCGTCAGTATGGATTCTTCAGTTGCTAGAAAGGTACCACTCTGAAGGGATGTCAATAGTAAAGGAGAGGCTGCATGTGTGGGAAGTGAAAGAGAAATATCTGTATCTTCCCCAAATTTACTATAAGGCTAAAGCTTCACTAAAAATAAAAAGTCTTAGAATATTAATAAGGTCCAGTTCTATAAATTTTTGTTACCAAGTATTCATGAAAAAGGTCATTGACAGTTTATGCTTTGATGCACGCTACCATAAGTCATAAAAAAAAAAGTATATAGTTTCCTTCTGGAATTTGACTACAATTAGGTTATTGGGAGAGTTACTTAGTTCTTCAAATTATTCTTTAGATAGATGACTTTTTAAAATATTTTTAATGTAAAACTATGACACAATTAAATGTATGCCAGGACTTTTAAGAAAATGTCATGAATATAAAAAGGAAAATATTTTCCTCCAAAAAAAAAAAACAATTTTAGTACAGGAGTATGCTCCTTCAAATCTGAGGATAAATGTATATTTATCCTACTCAATATAGGGAAGAAAAACAGAGAATCATGTGGTCCTCACATTTTCTGATTACTTATATTCAATGTTGTATTATGAAAGCAGTTAACCAATTATCATGCACCTTATTTTTTATGAGTACAAATTATCATTCTAAATGAGTGAAAATTTAATAACTTCTAAACAAGTGAAAACATAAAATGTTTAGATTTCTTTCAAATAAATGAGACAACTTGTTATTTCTTTCTTCCTTTTTTTGTTCTGAGTTTTTGTATTAAAGAATTAAATTGAGCTGATTAAATCACTTCAGTACCACAGGGGGAAAGAGGATTAGCTCATCTGGCAGGATGAGTTAGGTCATAGTTTATCCAACCATAATTCAAGTGCTGTGTTCTTCAAGTCTGCAAGTTAAGGTTGTGTCAAGGGTCAGTGCCAAAATGTCTTTTATCATAAGTTGGAACTTATTTCTGCAGCTGGCTAATCTTTAATTGGATAGTCCCAATTATTTGGGGTATTTTTTAAAGCTCAGGATTATCTTCAATTTTCTGCCTTCTTTGGTTTATAAAAATAGTTAATACTTTGTATTAGAGATATATAGTAACACCTCTGTTATGAAGAAAAATCCGTTTACAATTTATGTCCCTTTATTGATAAATATGAATGGGAGTAGTGTTAAAGTTGAATGTACAGATATCTGGGATAAGTAAAACTTCAGTAAAGAAAATGAAGGAAGTATCTAAAGTATTGTTTTTGAAACTGGATGTGATTTGTCAGTGGCTAGTAAACTCAGGTTAAAGGGTCTCTGACAGAATTTGGAAGATGAAATAAGGTAAAATGGAATAATGGTAGGTCAGCACAGAGGACAAAATACTTGGGCATTTATTAAAACTCACTAGTGTGACATGTGCTGGGGTAAGATATAAATTCTTTTTTTAAAAAAAATCTCTTTTTATTGACCTTGAAGAAAAATTACTTTGTAGACCACTTTTGTAGAATAAAAAGAATTGAATTTCTTGCTGTCTATGCAACTTTGGTAAAGTAATATGCATATGTCCGTAAAAGGGGGAAAATGCAATCTTTCTTATAGGATTAATATGAGAATTGAGTGGTATGTATTAAAGCCCCTACCATACATCATGCTATATATTAGACATTCAATTAATCATATATTTTATTAGTAATATTGACAATGGAAAAAAACAAGACATTTCATAAAGCATTAAATTATATGCCTGACAATCTTAAGATAGCAGGGTAAGAGGATAGGTATTCAATTGATATAATATACCTAAAGAAATGAGTATCTAAGAGATGAACAGGAAGGCAAATCTGAGGTACCAAAAGACAGGCTTACAAAACTGTATTTGGTTGGGATTATTTCCTCCTTTCCATTCTCTACTGGTCAATTAGGAATCCGGCACCCATTCAGCCCTTTAGGTATTCCAACCAAATATCCCTGTTGTTGCCAAATTGACCTCAAAATATAATGATATTTACCCTCAGGCATTCTAAGGCACACATGGTCTGGTTTCAGAGATTTCTCTGTAAGAATGGACTAAGTTTATTGTAAGCAAGTTGTAGTTAGATCAGATAGGAAATGAGCAATTACCATCAGTTGTGAATAGATGTTCATGTTCTCTCTACTCTTGTCTTGGAACAAGGCAATAAATAAGGTTTTTTTTAAATGAAGTGAGAACCACGTTAAAATCATACTGTAGTCATGTGCTTTTACCTCTTAATTAAATGTCCATCATAATTATCTAGATTGTTTATGTTTTCTTCACTCTTACTCATCCACAAATTCCTTGATGGCATAAAGGATGTCTTATTTATGGTTCTCAGAAATATTTGACATATATTCTTGTTTTGTGAATAAATGATTACTTATTATCAATATATAGATCTCAACTTGACATACTCATATTTCTTCAGTTTTTGTGAAAGGCTGATTTCCATTGTCTTCCTAGCCAATTTTTATCTGTCATTGCCTAAGACAGAGAAAGGTGTAGTAGAAATGGTATGCCAGCTCACCCTGGACAACAGAATCCTGATCCTAATACCTAGTTCAGGCAGCTCAGCCCCCATGTTCCTGGATCCCAAAGTGTTCTCTATTCCACATTCCAGTCAGTGGACATATGTGTCTCTTCTGTACTGGAGTTTCACAGAAGTAGGTCATTCTCTGTCAAATAAATATGCAGCTGTTTTTATACTTTGTGAGTTATCTATTTTCTTTATTCATTTTTTTTATTTGAGAGCACTTTGAATGTTTTTAAATGTATTTTTTCCAGGTCTGAGAATGAATAAAGGTGCCATCACTCCTCCCCGTACTTCTCCTGCAAATACGTGTTCCCCAGAAGTAATCCACCTGAAGGACATTGTCTGTTACCTGTCTCTCCTTGAAAGAGGAAGACCTGAGGATAAACTTGAGTGTATGTGTTTCTTCATTTAATTTGCTTTTTGTGGTTGGAGGCAGGAGAACAAACTGGATATTGATGAACTTAAAATTGCACCAACTATGCTTGTCTAAATTTTTTTGTAAATTAAGTAACCTTGCTTAACAATATAAATTCCTCCTCCTGAAACTCAATTAAAATATTAAGACTTATCAATTTCAATTTATTAAGTTCCATTTATAGCCAGTGATTTCTTAAGCATATTTTTCTTTTACATGACGTTTAAAGAAAGTCCTCAATTCTTTTGAGTTAACATAATACTGTCACAAAGCATCCTTTGGTGAAAAAGTATTGATTCTGGTGTGAAGTGGTATGGTATGAAGAGGTGTTCCTATTAGTGAGCCAAAAATTATCCCTTTATATATCCCTCCTGTATCCTTCTCCCATGGATAAATCTCTATTGCAATTTTCAGTGTTAATAATCCCCTCTCCCTTTTTTTGCCAATACCAACATAACTCTTAAATGCCAAATCTGAGAGTCTTATTTATAGGACTTGATTCTGGATATTACAAATTATTAAACAAGACCTTTGTTCCTTCACTGTGACAGGTAGAGAGTTCCTATCTGCTGCAAGTATCAATTATTCTCTTTCATAAAATATAGTGACTGAGCTCTCTCTGGTGGCAATCTATACTCATTGCAACGCAAGAAAATATTTTTCAATTACTCTAAACCTGATCATTTGATATTCTATTATCTCTCAAAGCTTTTAATGAATATAATGTTGAAACTTTATTAAATAATCTTATTAATTTGATTACATTAGATATCATTAAGATGAATTTAAAAATTTACTACTAAAATGATGGTGAAGCTAATTAATCCTAACTTTACTATTTCTAAAGTAAATGTAAAACATTGTGATATTTCTAAGTTATGATTAGGAAGTGTTTTTAATTCAATTTTATTAATTTTTGATAATGTTTCTCCTACAAATAAAGAGTTTACCAAAATAAGATTATTCAAGAGTCACACCTGCTTAGGTTATAAATAAACCATGTGCACATCATCTTTAAATATATATTTATTATTCATAAATGTTACATATTTATATTTCAAGATTTATTTCATATTCCTAAGAGCCTACAGAAATTTCTCTCACTCCAACATAAATATTAATGTTCAATGAATTCTTTTGAAGTAATGGCCAGAGAGAAAGTTTGCTCAGGTGTTATCAGAACCATATTTGGGATGATTAAGAAGATATAAAGACAAATATTTTTTCCAGATCTAAAAATGAATAAAGACCCCATCAATCCTGCCCAGTGGTCTTTGTTGCAGTTTAATTATTTCTGGGTCAAATGGAAGTGTGTTGCTTTTAAGGTGCAATTTCTAATAAGCGTGCTTTTATAGTTTTCAGTTAGAGTTCTTGAACATACCTGACCTTTGTCCACACTACAGGCAGAATATGAACTCATGAGCCATTCAAAAACATTTGCTGAATCAAGTCAAGCCAATATGACATTCACTTTTCTTTATAGTTATCAGCACCCTTTGCTCTGTTGTTTCTTTGAGTTTCCCAGTTCTTTTTATAAGCTTACACCAGATTGACCTACGGTTTCCCCTTCCCCCCCCCCCGAAACAGTGTTTTCATATTCTTCTGTTACTATTGGGGTTTTTACCAAACTCCTCAAAGTAAATGATACCCTAGTCATCTTCTCTGTTTTCCTACTTTGTGATCCTTAATCTGGTTATCCATCACAACCATCAGGTTTGTGTTTTTTACTTTTTATTTTATAATGCCGATGCCTGACCCTTCCCACATCAACTAAATCAGAATCAATCCCCCTCACCCAATTTCTTAGCAGTTTGTCATACATTTTCTCCTACAAATGCACACTTACAAACTCCTAATATTCATGCATATATTCTTTTACAGATTAAAAAAAAATCTTAGTAAGACTTTAAAAAGCATTTAATAGTGTTTAGTTTAGAAGGGTTATGACCTATTAAACAGAAGAATTAAAAGAAAAGCAATTACAATTAACACAGACATAGGTGTGATCAAGCACCTAAAGTACTTAACTTTTGTATGTGAATACTGAATTTGGTTCTTACTTTCAGGTAGCTAAGTAGAAAGGAATACATATATGTTGATTTAGAGGTTCTCCATCTTTATCACCCAAAAAAATCACCTATAGGTCTGTGCCCACAGCTTGCAGGGCCCCACTCTTGCATTTCTGATTCAGCAGACCTGTCATGTGAGCTTGGAATTTGGTTTTGTGACACATTTGCTAATGCTCCTGGCCCAGGGACCTCATTTAAAGAAGCACCGGTTCATGCAACTTTTTTCTCTTGAGTAAACATTCATACACATTGTTTTAGTTAGCTATTTCTCTGCTGTGACTAAAGGACCAGACCAGAACAACTGTAGAGAAGGAAAAGTTCATTTGAGGGCTCACATTTTTAGAGGTCTTAGTCCATAGAAGTCCAACTCCTTCCTCAGGGCTCAATGTGAGGCAGAGCATCATGGTGGAAGAATGTGGAGAGGGAAGCAAAGAGGAAGTCTCTGCTTGCCAGATACAAATATATACCTCAAAGCCACGCCCCCAATTCCCACAACCAGCCACACTCTACCACTTCAGTTACTACTCTATCAGAGAATTAATTCACTAATTGAATTAAGACTCTCACAACCCAGTCTTCTCCTCTGAACCTTCTTGCATCATCTCCACATGAGCTTTTTGGGGGACATCTCACATCTAAACTATAACACACATACACAGTTCATGTGAAATAATTGTTGTGCTTCCTGGAATAGTGGCACTGCTTATAAAATTCTTTTACCTGGGTTATTAGATAAAATGCATGCATCACTGTCAGAGTTTAGAAAAGGAAGACATTTCCCCACAATAATGTTTTATACATCTATTCACTTCTTTCTGCCACTTTCTATCTCCCTTTCTGTCTTTTTCTGTGAGATATTTACATAATGTTTCATATAAAGCTTATCCTGTAGAAAAGAAACTGATGAATAAACGTTTTTGAGCTTTCTACCTATTACAAGCCATTTCTTAACCCCATCCTAATTTCTCTCTGAGGATCTTGATTGTCCTGAAATTATCAAGTAGAAGGTGTTTATTAACTTGTCCCCATGTGCTCTTAGAAAGAATGTGTGCTTGTCTCTGTGTCTATCTCTTTGCTCTGTCTCTCTGGTGTTGGTGCTACAAGGGCATTCCACTTTTTAATCTTCCCTTGTTGGTATCAATTTCCAACAATTCCAATGAATGGAGGAGGACATGACACCAGGGATGCCTTGCCTTCCTAACCTTTAATACCACCCACCAGGTGGTGGATTGCACCACCTACCTTTGTTGAAATCCCCCAATGCTCATAACATTTAAGAACTACTCTTACTCTAAAATAGTAAACTCCAGAATTTCTCTTGACCACAGACTTTGTGCACTTCCTAGTCTAATTTAAATATAGTAGAGCACAGTAGTACTTAAGAACCTGGACTCTAAACACTGATTAAACATGAATCACAGGTAGACACTAACTTGGTACAGTTTAAAAACCTCTCCAGGACTTAGTCTCCCAAACTGTAAAATTGGGATCATAAAATAGTGACTATGCCATGGTGTAGATGTGAGGATTAGATGAGCTAGTAATTGCATACATAAATTTCTTCACCTTTATCAGTTCACATAGGTATCTGTTAAAAAAATAAATAACAGTCTGTTAACAGTTTTTGACCCTGACCACTTCACTTCTTCATGAATTTGCCTGCTACCTTTTGGCCTCTGTCCCTTCAAATTTAAATGGATCTCATAAACCATGATGTCAGGTATTCTCTCACACTTAGTTTTGGTTATCCAATGCATTTACTCACATCCTGGGGTGGTAGAAATTTAGTGGAATAAAGATATAATTCTATAGATTATATTTCTACACAAGTCCTCAGCAACCCTTTGGTGCCCAGTGTTTCTCTCAGCTGAAAGTAAAGCAGACACTTTGTTTTTTCAAACACCTGCATGTTACCTATTTAATAATCATCTTGAATTCTTGTATTTTGTCTTGTGAATTCTTATACTTTGTCTCCTATAACCTAAAGTGTGTCCACTGCTATCTATATACTTGACTATTTCTATTCTGACATAAAGGAAAATATGAAATTGATTATTTCCAATTGAAAAATAGATATAATTTAAACCCATAACATAAAATCTGGCTCTACAGTTTGACCCACATTTTCTTGCCAGTTTCACATTTGGCTTGAACCTGCACACACACACACCCCAACAATATTCCTTGGTCAACCTCTCAGTTATCAGACAAACTCTAAACTTTTCTACCTTCCTGTGGAAATTCTCTCTCAGTGTATTTCTGATCCAGTCCAGACCGGAGACCTACCTTGCTTGATAAATCGTCTTGAAATCTCTATAAAGATGTGTGTCTCTCCTTCATGTCTTACATTTGTTGAAAATGTATCATGAAAGAGAAATCAATAGGAAAATACTTGGAAAGTAGATAATCGGCATGCAGATAATGAAGAGGAATCTGTAAGGTAAAGGTACTACTTACTATGTGTAGTACCTTAAAACCACTGAATTTTTATACTGAAGAGAACCAAAAGATCATCTGGTCAGCCTTCCTATACTTTATCAGTGAAACAAACTAAAGCCCCAAGACACTGATTATTAATTTGACCACCAGTTTGGTTATAATTGAAACATGATTCTTAACCTACTATATAGTGCCCTGTTTATTTTATTTCTGTTTTTATTGTGAAAAATATTATTCCATTGCACTTGTTGGCAAAAACTAAACAGCTGATTTTCTTTACCTCTACCCTTAAAGTTTATTAAATAGTTATTGAAGTACATATACCTATAAAATCTTGAAAATTAAACCTTAGTTTAAAGGTCTTTAAAAATATACAATTTCTAATGTTTAATAATAAGTTCTATATTAATATTTTCATATCAATTATGTATCATGAAAAGTTTACAAACAACATAGTATGTATACTAGTATATTCAGTAAGAAAAATAGAAACCGGTAGAACTTTGGGGAAGAAAAAAAATTATAAGAATAAAGAATTCCCTTTTCTTACATAATATGCCTTGGCTCTGATCTTTTAACTAAATACATGTGTAGGCACATAATTGGTTCTATATAAAGTGAAATTATGGGACCAAAAAATAGAAAAAAAGTGAGTTAAACTAGGTCATAACTTTGCAACCAGTACCTACCTTTGGAAATCATCATATTGATACAATAATTTTAATATTGGGCTTACTTTATTTTTACACATAAACCTCTATATGCTTATGTTGGTTTTAGAAATAAGATCTGTTTGTTCAGTTATTCACTTACCTTGAAACCTACCTTTATTTTTTATTTATGCATTTTTAAAATTAGTGCTTTATAGATATACGTAAAGGTGAAATTCACTGTGATATATTTATATACATAAGATAATTTGGTCGATTTCATTGCACCATTCCTCCCTTTGCCTGTCCCTCATTCTTGCCTCAATTCCCTTCTTCTAGTCCACTAATCTCTCTTCTGTTTTAAATATGGAGAAGAAATTGTCTTATTATAACAAAGATTAAAGCTTAATTTTACCCGTATTATTTATAAAGATAGTTTTAAAAGGGAAAGGTTTTATAGGCTTATTAGACCAAAAAACATTTATTTCCCATGGAGTTAATGATTGCCTTTTTCCCCTAACTTGATAGTTTTCTCTATCCATACAGCTAATTAATTCTCAACTTTGCCCCCACCCCATTAATTTTGGCTTAGAAACTTGTGCTCTTCGTACTTTAATCTTTTCATTGATAATGTCCTACCCCTTTATTTTATTTGTTCTATCTTTCTAGAACCACTTTTATTTGACTATAGAAGCTTTAAGAAAAAACTTTGAGTTTTTCTTTCTTTTTCTATTTTTCATCTTCTTTCCTTTTATCTATGTCTTACATTCCATATCTGGGACCTATTTTACATCATATGATGACTTTTCTCACACTTGTTTTTTAATCAGATTTTGACTTCACAGATAATCCACTTTGATCCCAGCAGGATCCTTATATGCTTCTAGTCTTATTTCATGGATATAATTTTCTTTTTGCTACCAGTGGGCACTGGGTCTCCACATGTCTAAACTATACAAGATGCTTTTACAGAACTTTATTCCACTGAGGATGAACAAAACCACAGTTTCCCTCCCTCTAAAGAACAATTAGACTTCTCTGTGGCCTTGACCTCCTGCTGTTAACCTCTTCTCTGAGTGAATCTGTAACTTCTTAGTACTTACAAAGGTAATTTTTACTATTTGCTACTACACTAGAAAATCTTGAAAATCTCATTGTCCATATTGTGGTAGGCATTTTTTTCTACTGCATTTTATTCTCATTTATTGAGGAGATGAGAAGGAATAATCTGTATGGTTTGCAAATAAACATATTTAAGTGTGTGAGTTGGCCTAACATTTATTTCCCTTAATTCAATAGGTACATTCCCCCTTTATATTTTAACATCTTTTAGATTTTTTTCCACTTACAAAAAAATTGAATGACATCATTAAGTTGGCAATATTTAAAATTTTAGTGATATGTAGAATAATTTTAAATCTTATAAATAATCATATCTTACAATTGGTGAAATATAAAAATCATTAAATAAAATGATAATAATCAATGGCAGTTATTTGATCAAGGTCATTGCATAATTATGCCTCCTAGTTATCAATGTCTGTTTTAATATTGTAGGTCTCAGACACCAAGATCCTACAGGAAATTATACAAACCCAACACACACCCCCACTTCCACTCTTCTGTTTTTACAGCTGTATCATTCTTCTCTGTTTATCTCAAAAGGGCACCTGCAGCCTCTTCCACAGCCTCCTAGTGGAGTGTGAATTCTACAATGTAATCCTCAGGCTGGGAAGGCTTTGTCCTGCTCTCCTGAGCTTACTAACTTGTAACCCATACTCTCCATATCCCTACTTGATTAGTTCAAAGATGAATTACCCCATGAAGCTCCACCACAGAGCTAGACAGATAAACCATTGTAGCCATGAAAACAATGCATTTTGTGTGCTGACATTCCCCAGAAAGAACTTGTTCTTTGCACTCCTCCATCCACTTCCTCACTGTTTGGGGATCAACCATTACAGTAGGTTATATCTGAATAGAACCTACAGTTTCTGGCATGCACTTGAGTGTACTGCTTCACTTAACTTTCATAGCAAATGGGTGTCTCTTGGCAGTGTGATTACCTCCCTTTATAGATAAGAAAACAGTGTTGGGCAAAGTTCCTGTAAGATTGGAGGGTCGGTTCCAATTTATAATTAAATTTTTTAAATTTCAAATCATTTGTTTGTTCTTATCCACTTAGCCCTTTGATGTTCAGACTCTGAGTGTCTCAACTTTTCTCTTGTTATATTTGAGTTTTTACATTTAATGACCAAATAAGAGTTTGAACAAACAATGGTGCTTTTTCAGTGTTTCCTAGATACAAACAAAATTTGGTAGATTTCATATCTGATATCTAGTGTTTTATTAACAATTAATTTGTTTTCAATTTAACTTGGTAAACAATCTTACAAATAATTTATTTGAGCAATAGAGAACTTTAACATTTGTTTTCAACAGAAAAGTTTTAAAGAATATGCCTTAAACTAATATTGATCTTGTTCACCTATAATCTTTTTTTTAACACTTCTTTTATTCTAGTTATGTTTCGCCTGTATGACACAGATGGGAATGGCTTCCTGGACAGCTCGGTAATTTTTTTCCTTCAAATTTTCTGTGAAAATTTCAAAGTAATTTCTTTTGAAAAAGGCAATGAATAAATTTATAGCTATTACCACAGAAGGCACACTTAATATAATTTACATCCATTCACACAGCATTTTTATCATTTGATTTTTTCGAAGGAGTGATCTGAGGAGACAGGATTATGATTGTTGTATTGAATAGTTTTGCTATGAAAACATGACTTTTTTTTTCTGCGCAGAATTTTGATAAAAAACGAAGACTCTAACATTAAATAAAACATTAGATAAAGTTGAGACCACTGGTCTAGAAAGAAAGAAAAACTATCAGTAAGATTTGACACTAAGGAAAACATTGATAATAGAAATAAAATCTAAAGGAATTATAAAGTCAATTTAATAATTTGATTATTTTCTTATTTTTCCACTTTTAAAAACATATTCTTAGTCATACATGCTGTTGAAATAAGTATGTGCATATATATAGGTGTATGTGTGTATATATGTGTATATATGTGTATGTATGTATATACACATAAATATATTTTACATATTTTCATAGCAAATGGTTGTCTCATGGCAGTGTGATTACCTCCCTTTATTGATTTGACAGACTTTCCTTTGTAAAGTCTCTCATCTAGTTACATATGCAGCTTGTACTCTAAGTCATAAAAATTAGTGAAAGAAAAAAATACCATCTCTGTATGATTAACTGGAAGGAACACTCAAATTTTTATTTTATTTGTAATGTACAGAGATCATAGTTAGCTCTCAGAAAAGTAGAAATTAGCCTCAGTTCCAATGTACACATCAGTATGTCCTATGAGAAATTAGCCTCCATTCCAGTGTGCACATCAGTATCTTCTATGAAAGTCTATTTCAGGTTTCATTCAATAATGTACTATGTATTTGCTGATCACATATTTGCCACATTATATTATTTCCTTCTGTCTCAATGAAAAATATGAATAATAAGAGTGTCAAGTTCTGGCAATTGTGAAGTGCACAGGCACATTTACACCGAATGCTTTCACACATTCGACAATGACTAAAATACATACTCTCTCTGATGGTGAGTTTCTCTGGTGGTGTGGTGGGCCTCCCTGTGGCAAACTCAAATAGAATTTTACAAGAGGAACAATGAAGCTGGAGACATGTTTATGTAATACTGAGGAGGAAAGTGGCATATTAGCATCACCAGAGAAATGAAATTACAATTCCCATTGCAGGAAATGACCACCACTGCTTTGAACTGAAGCTCTGACTGTGGGACTTATGTTTAAGTCTCTAGAATATTCCTCAGACTATTGCTTTTAAGTGCCTACTTATCTTGAGTTTTCCATTTAGTAATTTGGGGGTGCATGATAATTTTTTTCATTTTCTGGTACCATTTCACAGCTAGGAATTATGAGTTCTTTCTAGATATCTCAGTATGCTTATTGTAACTACAATACTACATATTGTGTTGTAATGAGAATCTGTTTTATTTAATATTTCTTTTAAGTTTAAATGATGTTTCTTGGGCTGGGATTATGGGTCAGTGGTAGCGTGCTTGCCTAGCACACATGAGGCATTGGGTTCAATCCCCAGCACCACATGAAGAAAACTAAATAAACATCTAAAAACTAAGAAAAAAAAAACTAAATAAACATCTAAAAACTAAAAAGAAAAAAAGAAAAAGAAAGAAAATAAAAGGATTTTTTTTTTTTTAACTAGGCTTTTAACCATGGGTTGAAATTTGGTGGATTTGAAAATTCAGCCAGATTTCTTTTTTTTTTTTGGTCTTAGGCCATTTTGGGGTAACATATATATAGTAGATTACTTGTAATATTCATATATTGCAGTATTCCCAATATTGAACAATGAATTGAGGATAAATTGTTTTAAATTGATTTGTTTATGGTAATTACCCTTTTTTTCTTTTTCTTAGTGATTAAATTTGGGGGTTTTCTCCACATAATCCACATAATCCATTGCCCAGTAATTTTCTTCAGTATCAGTTTCAAATTGTACCTTCTGTAGTCATTTGCAGTTCACCTTTTGGAGGACAAAAAAATAGAAAATTGATTTGGAAATTAATTTGAAAAATGATGAGTATTTCTCATAGTGAGAGTTAAAGTTTATTGATCCTTTATAATATGCTAAACTAGATAATATATTTCATATAACAAGATGTTTAATCTTGGCAGCAACTTTATCAACTAGGAAAAATTAGAATATCCATGTTTAGTGACGAGGAAACTAGAGATTAAATGACTTATGTCACAAGACTGTGTAATGTAGTCCATGAAAAATAGTTCTTGTTCTTAAAAACACATCCAAGGACTTCAACCTCTCCAAACCATTGAGTTGTTTATAAGCAAACATGGACTAGGTGATAATTTACTAATTCAAATACACAATTTTTGCAAGTTTTAAAATTTAGCAATTTCTAATATACATTTAAGTTGTTGTGGGGCTTCCTATCATGCATTAATAACAATATATATTTTTTAGAGAGAGAGAATATAGGTTTTACAACTTCCTCAGAGGGACCTGCTTTTTCTAATTTTTGCCGTATTTCCTTCTTCATGTAATGAACATTGACCACATATATTAGATCAGGGGTTAAGCAGCGTAATCTTTGACTAATATATTTTCAAGCCTAATGCTTTTTTACTTCTTATATTTGAAATTATACCACTTTTAAAATCATGTTATATCTCCATTTAAAATCAAAAGTATATTATAAAGCCATGTTTAATCTTTTCTGAAAATAGGCAAAGAAAATTGAAACATTGAAGACATACATCTGAAAAATATTTGAATTTTATTTAGCCAAGCCATATGTATTCACCAGTAGGTCTTCAAAGAGTTGACATTTGAGCAGAATAGTATAAAAATTCAAACTAAAATTCTATCCTCTCACAAAATAAACTCTACATATACTTAGCCTCCAAACCTTTACCCTGAATATCCCCCTAGCAAAGCACATTATCCCAATAAATGACTGGAAGAGACAATATATGTTCTCAGTGTATCAAAATAAAAATAAACCTCTCAGTTGCTCTCAAATGCTTCCTTCCACCCGTGCACATCTGCTTGGAAGCCAAAGGGTCAGGATGGTCAGTGACTTAGAAAATCACATCCTGTGAAAATATACATAAACTCCTGCTTTCATCAGGCCCTCCTTTTCTAGTAGAAGAAAGCCTTTCTTTGTATAATTGTGCCCTCTTCTGGTGGAAATTTCTAGACAAAGTACAAGATGAATTTCTATTTAGTCTCCTCTTCTCTATATCATTAATAAAATATTTAAATAGGAATATATGTATGTGTCTTATTTAATTTTTTAGCTACTTGTTGAACAAAACAATTCCTTTAAGTCAAAGATTAATAAGATCTTCTATTCATATATTCTCTCCCCCACCCAACCCCCTTTTTCTCTTTTTTCAGGAGCTAGAAAATATCATCAGTCAAATGATGCACGTTGCTGAGTACCTTGAATGGGATGTCACTGAACTTAATCCAGTAGGTATAAGAATTATTTAACTGTTGACTAAATCCTAGAAGGTTTCTTTCTTTCTTCCTTCTTTCCTTCCATCCTTCCTTCCTTTCTTTCTTTCTGTCTTTCCTGGGACTAAATGTACTACTATCATTTGATTTTTGTCTTTAAGTCACTCTAAGTTACTATTTCTAATGAGAAATCAAAGAGGATTCTAAATAAGACAAAGTATTTATGGTATTCTAAAGCTCTCATCAGTTAACTTTTGTTTCTTCTCTAAGGAAAGCCCAAAGCTCTTTGGCTTCTTCATAATAAAGCTTGGAATTCTAAATCAATTTGTTTAAAGAAACAATACCTCATAACTTTAATAAAAACTTCTTATTTAAGTAGAAGTACTAAAACTTCCAGCATTATTCAAATGGATATTAAAATAATCTGCATAGCAAATATAATTTTCTGTGAATTTAGCTGTAAGAAATATTTTGGATGATAGGAAATACTAATTTTAGTTCATTTTGAAGTCAATTAAGATTACATGAATAAAGCAAATACAGATCAATTTTAATTGAAATGCTTTGCATTTTATATGAATTTAAAAAGTCTGTAAACCAGTTTTTGCATTTATGCAGTTAGTAGCATGATAAGTGCATGAATATGTGTTACAAGAGCTCAAATCATTTATCTTCCTTTCTAAACTACGCAGTAAATACATAAGGTGCAAAACATTGTACCATTCATAATTGGATTTGGATTTTTCCAGTCGTAATGCAACTGTTTGGGGGGAGGGTTGTTGTTGTTGTTGTTGTTTATTTGTCTGATGTAGAAATGCATCCAACCTTCTTCTAGTGACTGGCAGCTATCAGTAACAGATTATATTTTGTGTATGGAATGATAAAGTAGATGATGAGGGTTGGGGTTGTGGCTGAGTAGTATATTGCTTGCCTAGCACTGGGTTTGATCCTCAGCACCACATAAAAAGAAATAAGTAAAATAAAGATACTGTGTTCATCTAAAACTAAAAAAAAAATATATTTTTTTTAAAAAGTAGATGATGACATGTATTTAATTGATTGCTCAATTGTCTTAGTACTATTTTTACTGTAATCAGGGGATTTCTTATAAGTTCTGCTGACCTTTTTGGTTATAGTAATCTAAAACATCTTTCTTTCCTCTTCCCTACCTTTTGACCTGTAAGATTGTTCATCTATCAATCAACTGAGGAAAGGAAGGGAGATTTTTTTTTTTCCTAACAGCTTTCTAAGTAGAAGTGGGTACCACCATTTTTTAGCAAAAATTATATTTGGTGACAGGAGGTATAGGTTTGAAAAAAGAAAGATCTAGATGCTGGGAAGGAGACAGAAAGTGGCTGGACAGCCTAACTATGACAAATACCGATGGGAAAATAGAAATAATACCTGTAGCATTATTTGTCATGTGTGGTCTGATAAGCTGGCCTCTATTCTGAATGTTTCAGTGTGAAAAATAAAGGTGAAGGCCTCCCTTTGAGCATGTCATTTGCTATCATGGTAACTGCTTCATCTTGCCTACTGCTTCAACAGTGATCTTCATTTTGAACAAATGTACACAGTTTGAGAGTCTTATTAACTTGGCATATATGAATAAAAATAAGTGATTATTTGAGGTTGATCATAATTAGTATTAGGTAAGAGTTTAGTTTATTCTCATATGTTCCTTTCCATTGGTTAATGAGCATGTCCTTCAAGAGGCAGAGCATTTAAACTGAATCTTTTGCCATTTATCAAATTTAAAATAATTTATCTTTTATTTTGAGAATAATTAAATAATTATTCCAGTACATTAAAATACAAATTTTTTTCAGTACTTACAGATCATTGTGTTGCTATGAAGGAAAACAATAGGATTTTAAAATACTTTCTGAGGAAACACACCAAGCACAGAAGTGTTTAGGCAAACAATATTTTTTACCAAAATTTTTTTAAAAATTCAGTGGTGGAGACCAAACCAACAGCATTGTACATGCTCCACAATCTCTCTATTACTGAACTATAGCCCCAACCAAATATTTTATTTATTATACTTTTAAAGTTTCTGTTGTAATGTTCTTTGAATTTCTTGCTTGTTCTTAATTGTTTGAAATTCCCACATTATATAAAGGCAATAACTCACTAGGGTTCTTACCAGGTTTGCCACCTTGATATCTTGAGATGGGAAGTACTTTGCCTTTCCAGCAGCCAAGGGTCATATGGTTGAACTCATATAATTTACTTTAATAATAATAAAACAATACTATGTGACATGATATATGCAGGGGTCTTCTATTTATAATTTGAAGTAAGTACCAACATCATCACCATTCCACAAAGAGGTTAAATGTATTACAATACTGTGAAGAACATTTTGGGACATTATTGCAAGTTATCTTTAGAAAAGAAGTCTAATTAAATATGATTAGGTCATTTAAATTTGGGGCTCTATTGAGTTCTGATAGGCAATTAAAAACAGCTTCATTCTTTTACCCTTTACTACTTAGCAGAGAATTCTTTGAGCTCTTTGCCATGAAATTAATTTGTTCAGACATTTTCTGGCATATATATGAATCTAAAAAAAAATCATCTTGAGGAAGTAATTAAAGACCACTTTCACTATTAAATTAAAGTTAACTTATTTTAGCTGTGCTATTCATTGAAAAAAATATTAGAAATTTAAGCACTTATTTCTAGCAGTTGATCAATGTATTTAGCTGTGTTCCAAAAATCATTAAGTCACTATTTTCTCAGTAATAGGATTAATGTTGTACTGAGTTATCAAAACATATATGCCAACTCTCCCTTTTGCTACTAGTCAAAATTTGTTGTAATCAGTTCAATGTAATGCCTTGCTATATTATGTGAAATGCATTTTATTGATTCTTTTTAAGTCTTCACTGATCTCCTCTTCTCCAGATCCTTCACGAAATGATGGAAGAAATTGACTATGATCATGATGGAACCGTGTCTCTGGAGGAGTGGATTCAAGGAGGAATGACAACAATCCCACTTCTTGTGCTCCTGGGCTTGGAAAATGTAAGCATTTCCATGGAGAAGGGTGGCCTGGCAATCACTCAGTGGGGTTCTCTATTAACCTTTTGATTATAAATTGATCTGGCCGTTTTCTACCACGAAGCATGTAGTGAGTGCCTGCTACTTTTAATAAATACACCATGGTGCAATTTAACAGTAGCTCCTTATGTGGTAACACTTGACATAAACATATTGATCCTCTTAAAATAATACCTTAGGATTACATGTGTATTTTTTCTCTTTTGTTTTCCTCTGTTTAAAGTGCAATCCTTTTTTTAAAACTGCATATCTCCCCAATGTTGTTTCTTCATATATCATTTAATGTAAGAAATTCTGTACTATTGTTGTATTCTGTGGTCCTTGTGATGCTCTATCTCAATCAATATTCCCTCTCACATGAAGATAATCTATTTTATTGATATCCCATACTTGGAGAAGGCAATTAGGTATTGGAGGAGGATGAGAGATATACATGTATATGAAAAATGTTGTTCTTATATTTCTGCAGATCAACCCATGTTCTTATTCTAATTTAATTCTCAAAAGTTTTTTTTTTTAAATTGGTGCCTAAATGCCATGTATTGACAATTAAATATATAGTTTGGGGGTTTAAAGTAGATCAACCTATGACCAGATGTGATATAATAATGACTTTGAAACTAAATCTTGCCTAACTCTGCCATAAAATTATTTCAGAAATTAATTCAGAAACCTGGTGACATCAACAGAAAAAAACCCTGGTTTTTGTATTTAGCATTAATTCTGGAATAGGAATGAACTCTAATATGTATATAATAGCATATTTTCTTAGAATCAAAGAGTATAAGGGATAGAAACCACCCTGACACACATAACATTTAAATTTTTGAGATACAAGACCATAGCGTCTACCACTTTTTGCTCCTGATCCTCAAACTCTTCATACTTCTTGTTACCAGCAAAACTAATTTTGCAGATTTTAAGACTAGACCAGTTATTCAACACAACAAAGTTTTTTAAGTCAGCTCTCAAGACATTTTACAGTCTGTTTGTGAAACCTATGAACGTATATATAAACATGTTTGTGTAAATGGGTTTAAGAATATATAAATAGGTTTAGGGTTTAGGATTATATATGAGTTTACAAATAAATAGATGAAGTTCAGAAAATTATCCTTTCTTTTTACCTGGAACTTCAAATTATTTACTGCTATTTTGATGTTACCTTTCATAGGAACCCTGGGATTTTAGTCTCTGTCAGATGAAGAAAAAAAATACTAATAGTTGATATGTAGGATATCACCTTAAAATAATTTATGACAAAGATAATGAATATAGATGTTATTTCTCATAAATACATATTTCTACACTTTGAAAATTAATTATTCAGTATTTCTTTGTACCTTATGTTTGTATACTACACATAATTTAGCATCTTTTATAACTTGTTATATACCCCTATTATAATTATTTAATTACCCCTATTATAATTATTTAATTTTTGAATATACCTGTGGATAAAAGCATTATGTAAATTGAATTATGATGAAAGAACAAAAGGAAAAAATATAAAATGGCAGCATTTTAAGTTTTAATTACATTCTGTGCTGAAAAACAATTGTTAGAAGACTCCAGTCATGGAGAGCCAATAATAATGGTTCTCTAGAAGGGAGTTTTATATTATCAAAACTAAAATTTGAGTATTCTATATCTTTTGGAAATTGGTGTATGAAAGCAGAGGAGATACAGGAATGACTAAATGAAATGTAGTCAGATGTGAGACAAGAAAGTACAGAAACGGAGATTTTGTTACATTTATTTTAAACATCACAGAGGATGTTGAAATAATGGTTTACTTTACATATTATTGTTTATAAAAGGCTTAAATTTTAATTTATAAATAGAGGTTCTTGTAAAATTATACAAATAGCATGGCTAACATAGTTCACAAATTTGTTTAGATTTAACTCTAAATATTTTAAAGAAATATGATATTTCATTAGTTTCTGGCATAGCAGCAGTAAGTTACATTGAATGAAATTTCTTTGCTTTTAATGTACATTTGGTTAATTATTTGTAAATTATCATTAATTGAATTTGTGTAAATTAATATTTTATGCTCTTAGTTCTAAAAGATTGACAGGAAAAATAAATTTAGGGTTTTGTTAATTGTAAAAAGAGCTGTGTTCCCAGTCCTGGCCACTAGATGTCAGGGCCACATTGTTTAACACGAATAAGGCAAATATATTTAAGAGATTGGATGTTTTCCCTCTGTGAATTAAGATTCTGAAAGAAATTTCCCTTTTCTTTCACATTTAAAAAAAAAAGAGTAAGGCAACCATATTTTAAGTATCTTTTAATAAGATGTATAAGCACTGTAATCATGTGTAATGATCATAAAACAGAATACCTCTCTGTTAAAAATAGCTTTTTAAGTCTAAGGTATTGTAAGTGTTGTAAAAAGCAGGAATGACACCAAGACAATTGAATGATGAGAGTCTTTTTTTAGTAATTGAGATTTATTTCCTTTCTGTAGGCAGTTAATGTGTTATATTATTACCTGCAGAGAATTTGATCCCTGGTGCTAGAGCCCCAACCCCCACTACATCTTTTGCTTATTAAATTGGAAATCTAGATGCTTCAGTTTGAAGCTGGCCATTTATTATAAAGCTTGCCTTGTTATGTTGTCCTATATATTCTTGTCTATTGTCAATTATGAGCTTGGAGAGTAGATTCTAATTGATAGTGGGTGTTAAATACCACAGTGTATTTGAGAGTGACTGCCGTGGACTAGCCAATAGCATAGATAAAAATGTCATTCTGAGAGAGTAAGCCTCTGTTCTCATGTAAGGCACAACTGTTATGATTTCACTATATTTATTTTTCTCCATTAACAGAATTTAAAATGCTGCTCTATTTTAAATAAAAATCTGCTTATCTACTAAAATCAGAAATGTAGTTTATCAGGACTTAATTCTTTACCAAACACTAAAAAGAAAGAGTCATTTCTTTTCTTTCACAAGCACTAATGCAAACTTCACAAAACCCAAGATAAACTGGTCAAAAACAGTACCAAGTCTTAGTGTCTCTTACATTTGAAGGAAAATAGGGAATTTAAATGATTATATGATTTTGATTACCACTACCAAAAGTTAACTTGAAACATTCTTTATTTATTTTGGAGGGAAGGGGGGACTGGGGACTGAACCTAGAGGTGCTTTACCACTGAGCCACATTCCCAGGCCTTTTTGAATATCTTATTTAGAGGCAGGGTCTCACTGAGTTGCTTAGGTCCTTCCTAAGTCGCTGAGGCTGGGTTTGAATTTTTAATTCTCCTTTCTCAGCCTCTAAATTTCTGGGATTACAAATATGCACCACTGCACATGAAGAAACTTATTCTTTTTTCAATAGTCATCTTACTGAAGGATTTTTTTCAAACCTTATATAATGAAAACCCTTTTTTTTTTTCTTTTCTCTAACAACTATTTGCTTCAGTAACTGGAACCTGTCTATCATGGGAAATACATTATATAGTTTAGGTTTTATGGCCATAAAGATCTCTGTCCCAACTGCTCAGTGCTTCTGTTATAGCCCAAAAGTAATCACAGAGATTGTAAAAAAGCAACCAACAAGGCTATGTTCCAATAAAACTTTATTTATAAAACAGATTGCTTAATAGACTTGAACCACGTGCCACCTTTTGTGCCAACTGCTGATCTATTTTGTTAATAATTTGTCATATTACAAACAGAAGATGTTTTAATTTACTTTTAATAATTCAGGAGACAGGACTCTAGAATACCTCTGACTTGGCACACAAACAACCACAGCAAGACATGAGTGAGATACAGAAGCAGTGGACTTCATGAACTGATCTCCATCCTGACTGTTATTAAGTCAGTCATTTTGTGCCAGGGAGTTGCATCCTCTAAAAAATGAAAAGAAAGTTAGTCAAGAATATGTTTTTCTTTTTCAAAACATTTTTTTAGTTCTAATGTTTCTTTTCTGAGACCAACAAGACAATTAATAATACTTCAATTCCTGAAAGCCATAATCTTGAATCTTTACTAAATTGTTCAAGAAAAATCCCCAAATTCATATTATTAGAAATTCCTTAATTCCTAAAAACAAAAATACACATTCACCTATTGTACACATATAATAAATATAAATATTATCCATCCAGGTATCCTTGAAATGACCTTAACTCCTTGGAGTGGACTCTTGTGCCCACATCTAATCTATTCTGGTTTTAAAGAGAATGATTCCATCTCAAAGAATCTTGGCCTTTAATCCTTAGAAGTAACATAAACTCTTCCTTTGATTGAGATGGTTTAAGACCTGTTAACTTTCTTGATAGAATAAAAGAATATGAAATATATTCTCTGATAAAATTTCTGAGTGGTACAGTATAAATGATAACATATTTTTAATAATCTAAATTATATTTTTAAAATTATGATTTGTATTCCAATTTTTACAATGTTAATTTGGTTTAGTTTTTGTTCCTCTATATGTACATGGTTCAATATAGAAAGAAGTTTCAAAACCAGATATATGTGACAATTCTTGAGATTTCAGATTAGGTATTGAAAAAGAAAAATGAACGTGTGGTTTCACATGTTATTGAGTTTGCATCTGAGCTGCAGGGGCCCAGTCTGCTCTCAGAAGGTGCAGTCTAGAGATGAGCAATTCACTGCAAATCTGCCCCAAATTTTAATATTTATCTTTGTTTTCTCATTGACCAGTGTCTGATATAGCTTGGTTTTTTTGTCTAAATGAGTAGTTTCTTTCATATTGACATTTACTGTTTGGAGATCTTGAACAAAATAGTAAGACAATTTAGTGATCTTTATTGTTTAATGGATTTAAAGTAATTTTCCACATTGGCTCATCTATGTGTTCTAAATAAGTCAGTTGAAATGTGGCTGGGTGCCAGGGAAGGAGTACTTATACTGGGATCTGTAAAATTTCTCCTTGAGGTCTTTGAAAATAAAAATATTTATAGTGCTATGGTGATTCAAGTTCAGTTGAACATTATATTTGATCTTTGAAGTATTTAGGAAAATCCTAAAATTTTATAAATCACTAGGATAAGGAAATTAAGTTTGAAAAAGTGCAAAGAGCCTTCTCCCATTTGAAACATCCCTTTGGCTTCTAGGGAACTGAGAATCAAGGAAGGACGTGAAGCTCCTTCTTAAGAGTAGACCAGCCTGAGACTCAGTAAACATTTCTCTCTGTCCTAAGCATAGAACTGAGCTGCTACATTGTAATCTGCAGTGCTGTATCTGGTAATGAAAATAAACTAACACATTTCCTATGAAATAAAGTATATAAAAATCTATGAATTTTTTCTTAATTCTTTTAGCTGATATGTTGGGATGTTACACAACTCAACCCAATGATGGTAATAATATTTGCTGTTTATATAACACCAGTCTTCTGAGGAGATAAATTAACTTCACAGGTATTGTATAATGAAACCTCACACGAAGGCCTAGGAAAGGAAAGTGGGTACTTTGATTTCATTAGAGAGGAAAATAAGAAGAAGAAAGATGAAATGGCCCGTTCACATTTTCATAGTAGGCAGGAACCAAGCCTTCTGGATTCTCTGTTCATTTCTTTCTTTTTTCTTTTTCTTTTTTTTTTAATATAAAAGTGAATTCATTTCTTGGCAATAAATATTTATTTGTAACAGAAGCACTAATAGAAATATGCTCTATTGGCTGATAGGATATAGGAAAGGACAGATTCTTTCTCTTCCCCACTAAGTTTACAATCTAAATAAGACAAACAAGACAAGACATGAAAATACAGAGAGTTGGAGTATAATTTGCACTGCTGAGAAGTAGTTGGCTCCTGGTTTCAATTTCTTCTTTTAAAGAAGTCACATACATATTTCATTCCTTGCATATTTTGGCAATGCATCCGGCTAAGAGCTATAAAGCTATTTGATTTGTTTTTTGGTAAAGCGTTTTATGCCTGGGTAATGGATTTGTACATCAGTTGCAGCCTGTAACATGGCTAAGTGTTCTGATTGACAGAACACCCACATTCAGACTTGTTTATTTTTTGATAAGGAAAATGCCAGCTAACTTAGTCCATATGTGCTCTCCAACAGGATGAGGCTTATTCACATATAATGGACAATCATTTAAAAATAAAATGACAAGGAATATAAAAATGGTAATACATATGAAAAATAGTTTTTTCCTTTCTTCTTTTACTTAAAAATATTTCAAAAAATTTAACTGCTAATTTTAAAGTTTGTTAGTTTTAAAAATTAACAATGCCATAGTTAAACTTTTTTTACATCAGGATGTTTAATTTTTAAAGCAATAGAAATTTAAATATACACAGTTTTCAAAATATAGCAAAGTTAAACACGTATACTATTCACATTTTATTATGACTTGAAATCTTATGGTTCATCTAAACCCAAACTCAATTAGGAAATTACTATGAAGTCTATTTCTTGAGTTTTAGAAAACTGAAATTATATCTTCTGAAGTTCTCTCCTTGACACCTTATGCCTAGCTGCTTTTGTTGAGATCTCATTAGCCCCTTGTCAGAAAGCCAAACATGAGCATTGTTGAGATTTATAGGTCTAGATTTACCCTTCTTGCAGGTTAATGTGTTGTTAATGTGTTAACTTGCCACCATTTCCTGGAAGCTGGCAGAGGACATGAGACTTTGGGGTCAGAGACAATGGGTTTTAGTACTCACAGTGAAGCAGCATCAGGAACTCCATGTTTGATCTGTTTGCCTTTCTCCCTAAGTTTCATGGGGAAAATGAAGTGAGACCTGACTAATTGCAGTGTACAGCATCAGAGTTAGGAACTTCTACCTTAGGGAAACTAAATCTCTTTTAATGTGCAGTAAAGAAATCCGTTTAATCTTTGCTTAGAAGAAAGAGATTATCCTTATTAGACTGGACAATAAATAAACCTGCCTTCTCTACTGGCCAGAGAAACATCTTTATTGTCCAAAACTTTTTTTCAGTAAGTTTGAAAAGATTTCTTGGGAGGGCAGAATAAGAAAAGACAGTGCTTCTGCTTCCAAAACATGCAGACATTCAAGAGATCCATGGAGAATTATCTCCCAGATAAACCATTTTTATTAATGTTTCATAGTATGATGCAAGTTTGAAATTTCTGGTTCTAATGTAAGAATTAGTTACTATAGATTTCCTCTGGTATTATAAATCTGATGGCTTGTCTCTTGACTGAGAATAGAAAAAAAGTGGTTAGGAATGTTAATATGAATATTTTCTTATCAAAAGAATCAAGATGATCTGGATGTTTGTGTTATCATACCACCTCAGAATTAATGATTTCCTCAGTACATAGTAAATGCTCAAAAATTATTTGGTGAATGTAATTCTAAGAAATGGGACAATTTGGCTAACCTGAAAAATTATGAGTTATGGTGGTGTCAATAGAGTACCAATAAATTATGTCTGAAATTAAGTTTCACACAAATTAGTGAAGTGAATACGGAGTACACATGTCAATGAAGAAAATGATGGTAAAATGATATGTAATGAAATATATAACTTTATATCTGTATTTTGACCTTCTTGTAAGGCGTTCAAGACTCATTTTATTGAATCTTGAACTATACAGTATGATTAAACATCCATTAGAGAAGTAGCTATTATGATATGCAGAGTTTTACTTAAAAGAGTAAGTAATACTCACAGAGTTTTTGCTAAATGTGTAAATTAATATAAACTCAAGGTTTTGTTGACAAAAACTAAGCTGATTGTTATACATATAGCAATGCAGTTTACCATCATTCTCTAATAATAAAATCACTTATTTTACAAAAGAGACATAATCAAGAAGGAAATGTAATTTAGTCCCTTAAAATGTTGATGCATTTAAATTTATTATTTGAGATATGGAATATATTATTAGAAAATATAACATAGCCTACTATCCACAAATTAAGTTCTAAAGTAACACCATATCTTGCTGGTAAGTGCTGTATTTTCCAGCCCATCCCAATCCTCTGCCTTCTTATAAGACCTAACCATCATTGGGAGTTTTTCATATTCCCATTCTAAGCAAGGGTTAATCTAATTTTTACAATTTTCATTGTTCAACCACTTACACTCAAGAGAATTTTCTCTCTTTATTCATTCACTTGTTTATGGAATTTTGCTAAGAATATATTACTCAAAGGCGAGGCAGACACGTCCCTCTTCTGAGGGAGTGCTCAGTTTGCCAGATCATAATGAAGGTTTGGGGTATGCTGTTGAACTGCTGACATTCGACAAGAACTTGTGGGTTGCTATAGCATCCACGATTTGTTAGCGGTGTCTCATTCCACTAGAGCACATGTGTTTTTCTAAGACTCTGTGGCGATCTTGGAGAAAGTCAGAGATGAAATAACAGATTGTCTTCAAATGCTTCAGTCCAGCTCTGAATTTTATTGGCACCTACATATTCTACTGTTTATTTCATTAAGTGAAATCTGTTTCTCTTATATCCCTGTGCAGAATGTGAAGGATGATGGACAGCATGTGTGGCGACTCAAGCACTTTAACAAACCTGCCTACTGCAATCTTTGCCTGAACATGCTGATTGGTGTGGGGAAGCAGGGCCTCTGCTGTTCCTGTGAGTATGTTTGCTCTGCCTGGATGCCCTCACCCCCAGTGAGCAAAGGCGGTTTTATAGAGTCCTGTTTGTCAAGTGATAAAGTAATCCAGACCCTCTCTGAATTACCATTTACATTGCTCTGCAGACCTCTGAATGAAGTCACTCTGGTTTTACCTTTACTCAGTTTTGGAAAGTCCTTCCTCTGAAAAAGAGTGAAGGAACTTTTCTAATTCTTTAGCCATTTTCTTTCCATTGTAGTTTAATTTATTCATGATTTTGAGTTCTTTTGGAATTTTCACTAATTTGAAGTTTCCACGAATTTCTCAGTTTACGTGTTATTTATTTATTTATTTTTATCTCCCTAACTTTGGCAATTTATTCACACAGACTTCTTATAATAGTGTAATTCCATCAGGTCTTTAAAAAATAACTGATTAAAAGTAGTTTGGTATTCAAATTAAGTTTAACACCTCAAGTGTGTTATTTTTAATGTTCTCATAAAGAAAATCTTCAGATGTGGTTGCAAGTTTGTAAGTGTGTCCATTTTTCTAACTTCAGTTCACTTGTATTTGCAATTATTTTTTTATTCTATTAATTCATTACTGCCACTTAGAATTTCTCTAATAGAGTATGAAGGAGTTAACTTAAAAAATTACCTAAGTATTTTTAATTCTATAGCATATCTATCTGAGAATATTTTGTATTCTCTGACATTCCTACTAAAGTACAACACATATCATTTCCTCTTCATTGAGGGCTAGCATTCTTCATTAATCCTGCAATATGTCTATCCACACTTTTTTCTGCTATGTAAAAAGTTACTGAAACTATCAAGCTTATTATATATACCCCACTTTCCCACTTTTGCACAGTTAAGTTTTTATCTGGCTAGCATACAATATATTGTTTTCAGATTTGTTGTTATTTTCTTTCTTTTTGTTTTCCTATTCTTTCCTCCCCCCTCTTTTTTTTTTTTTTTTTAGCTAGCAGCTTGTTTAGAAATAAGTTTGGAAATGTATTTTGCACCAGATATATTTTTTGACACCAAATCATTTTTAGGGTAACATAGGGTATCCTAAGTGTTAAAGGACTATAATGAAGTTCCATGAAACTTGCCTTTATCTCTGAAGACAGTTTCTGGTGGCCACATTTGAAACGTTCTTTACTCTGGAACATTCTGCAAACACAAAGAAAATGCTTTGCTTTTAAAGTCCTATGATTTTTTTAAGGAGAATAATATTTTATGATAAATTCTATTGATAGGAGGACATGCAACAAAATGACTCTCAAGTAAGGTGAGTGGTGTTATATAAATGTGAGAATTTTGTTCACAACTTTTTTTTCTTTTTTTTTTTAACTGACTAGTAGAGTGAAATCAAGAATCTTGGCATGATTACTTGTAGTAAAATTTTAAAAGTATGTTTTCTTCCTCAGTGTTGCCCCCAAAATCACAGATATTAACAGTTTAGAAGAGTTTTCTTATATATATATATAAATTATGTGGATTTAATGGTTTTTATTCATATTTCAGGAAATCTTTAGGTGCTTTCATTTTTATGGAGAGGACTAACTGAATATCATTAAGATTGTTTTATTCTATTTGTGTATGCATTTGGAGCTCTTAACTTGGAACCAGCATTATTTTTAGAGAGCCACTTTTATGACCCTAATTATATTCACAGTCAAAGCACAAAAATATGTAAAATGCTAAAAAGTGTGTTAATTTTATGACATATTATGTGCATACACATATATATATTTGATTACATATGTGTATATATACATGTGTAAAAATGAGCATCAGTTTTTGCTTACATATATATCATACCATATGCTGCTGAGCAAAGATATTTTTTTTTTCTTTTTTTTGGACAGGCAATGCCATGATGTCAAGTGACGAATGATCTTGTACTGACTGAAAGCCTGGCATGCATGATGAAATCTAGTCTCTAGAAATAGACTAATCAGCCATTTAAGGTTTAGATAAATCAATAGACAAAATAGCATAAACTCATCGGCTTTTTTTCCCATGCTCACCAGCTGCTCTCATGCCTATACTTTGTAAAATATGGATCTCTTCCTTCTAGCAAATGACACCAAGCCATTTGGCAGTCATCAATTTGTCTTTAATATTTTTGTCATCTGGAAATTATTGTGAAAAATTTGAGTGAGGACTGATTTAATTAAGCATTTCCTGCTATGCCATGATAGAGGAGTCTTGGTTTTTCACATGCATAATATTTCCTGTACTAATTGGCCTTTTGTATTCCATGGTAAAAACAGTCGACTTGGGCTTTTCCTGGATGTGGCTGATTGGATTGATTAGGGAGCAGTGGATATGAAATGAGGTCCTGTTAATGTCATTCTTTCCTATAAAATTGCAATCAGGACCAGGATTAGCTCTGAATTTGTGTACCTGTTTCCTTTCAGTCTGCAAGTACACAGTTCATGAGCGATGCGTGGCTAGAGCACCTCCCTCTTGTATCAAGACCTATGTGAAGTCCAAAAAGAACACTGATGTAAGTTTGTGACCATGCTTGCTTTTTGTGGGTGGCAATTATGGATCCTTCTCTTACCAAAATACTGTTTTTCTGTTGTAGGTCATGCACCATTACTGGGTTGAAGGCAACTGTCCAACTAAATGTGATAAGTGCCACAAAACAGTTAAATGTTACCAGGGACTGACAGGACTGCATTGTGTTTGGTGTCAGATCACAGTGAGTAACATTAGCAGACAAATCCCGTGGTCACTCATATTGAAAACTCTGTATCCCATACTGTCAGATGTCTGGAAGACCTTCTAGAGTATTTAAGTCAATCAGCATAAAATCACAGAAGCTTCTTAGTTCATCTCACTTCCAAAGGGAGAGAAGGCCTACACTTTGTAAAATATGAATCTCTTTCTTCTTGCAAATGACACTAAGCCATTTGGCAGTCATCAATTTGTCTTTTAATATTTTTGTCATCTTGAAATTATTGTGAAAAATTTGAGTGAGGACTGATTTAATTAAGCATTTCCTGCTTTTGCCCTCATAGAATCCAGAACTTTAGAACTGAGTAACAGCCTTAGAGATGATACTATCTTATGGTTTTCAGATTGTGTCCTTAGAACTCTAGAGGTTCCCAAAAAAGGCAATCAGAGGACATGGCCCATGGTAAGCAATGAGAATAGGAAAAGGATTGGGTAGAACTCAATTCTTAATTTCACCTCACAACATTTTTTAAAGGTTTTATTTTATTTTATTTTATTTTATTTTTGGTATGTGTGTGACATATATTGTAACTTTATTTTAATCATAGGATCTATGGGCTCAAAAAAGCCTCTAATTGGTACTCAAAGCATCTTAAAATTCTTTCTGTCCTTGTTTACATTGCAACTTGTTTTTCTCCTCTACTTTCTATGTTTTAATGGTTTCTCTTATCACTGACTCTGGAATCTAACTCTAGCACTACCACCTACTGATGACCAAGCACTTGACCAAGACCAGTTGAGCTTTGGTCTTGACCCTGGCTTTTGCCTTATAGGATATGAAGCACTTCCTTTTTTTATAAGAAAGGGTATTACTCTGAACAAACCGTACCTTTAAAAATGTAGAAATTTCATGTCCCAAATCAGCTCAGACAATATGTCCCTAATATTTGATTCTTATACTGGAGATCAACAAATTTTTTGAAGATGATTTTATTTTTGAATGTAGCAGAATACAACATGAACTGTAAATGTCTTTAAATCCTTGAGGTCTAAATCAATTAAAATCTCTGAGTTTTATTCAGGAAATAAGGCTATAAAGGGAGTTTTATAGGGTTAAGGCAGAGTCAAGAAAAAGAAAAAGAAAAAAACAGTTCTCCTTTTGCAAAACTCTCCTAGGAGCTGAGCTTCTGGCCAACCTCAGCCTTATTTGTTGAGTCTTGAGCTCCAAAGACCCTGTGGTCCCAGTTGTTTTCCTCATGAAAGGAGCTTGCAAAATTAAAATAATATGTTATTGTATGTCTGGAAGAATATATAGCCTTTTTTTAAAAGTAACTTCAGGCTTTCTGTACCTCAAGAGTTGTTATTTAATTTATTTATTTATTTATTTTTTGGTGGTGCTAGATTGAACCCAGGGCTTTGTGTGCAAGGCAAGCACTCTACCAACTGAGCTAGATTCCTAACTTACTTCAAGAGTTTTAAGTAGTTATAGGGATATATTTATTAAATTAATAATTTTGTGCCTCCCTGATAATAGAATATATTTACTTCTGAATATTTATGTAATTACTATTTAGACTTTTTTTCATAAGCCATAATATAAAAATTTTAGGATAAAATTGATTTGCCTTGACCAAACATTACCTACTACTACAGATTTGATTCTAAAATCATCTACTTTATTTTGTCCTCCCACTTTCCAGAAAGTGCTATTAATTACAAAGAGCTACTGTACATTATTCTGAGAGTGATGGGATAGGGCACTGTCAGTGTTTTTGGAAGGCCTATTAGAATGGATTCCATAAGTAATCTACTGCAGAAAGAAACCAAGAGAATAAAACTTGGCTTCATTTTTTTCCCCCAAAAACCAGTACTTCCCTTTATATATGACTTCTGGAAATGACTTGGTATCATAAGTCAGGCCAACCAGATCCTTAAGATCACATCTGTTAGTTACAAGCTGTACCATTTGGGGTCATGTATATAACAAGTTTTGGCCAATTTTCTAATTTGTAAAATGTACTTAATGATGTCTATATCATAGTATAAGTTATCTTAAGAATTAAAGTTGTCACTGTAAGTGTAGAAATGTTTAAAAAAGAACCTTCTTCAGCAAGTAACACCTTGGTGAGAGGTAAAGTGCCACATGGGTTCCCCAAATCAATGCTGGGGTCCCCAGAGTACCTCAAGAAGAGAGATCATGCCCTTTCTTTCTTACTTCTGGAACGATCTCTAATGATCTGGTCTAAGTCACAAAAGCACCTGCATATACTAAAAGCATCCAAAATCATGTGGACTTGAATTTCACTTAATTTTAAGCCAACTTGATTGATCTATATTCACAATGAGTTGCTATTACAGCTTTCTATCAGACAGATTAGATGATTTTGTCCTCACACTTCTAGTCTTTGAAGATAGAGTTTCAAGTCAATTTATTTTACTCTTTCTCTTTTATCCATTTATACAACCTACCACGAAGTCCTGACATTTCCTCCTTAAAATATCTCTTCCAGAGCTGAGTTTTTGTCTCTACATTCACAACCCTAGTGCAAGCTCTTAGCACCTCTTGACTAGATTAGAGTCAGAATCTTCTGGCTTACCTCCCTGACAGAAGGTACTTTTCCTATAATACAGCCTGCATACGACCTCCTGAAAGATCTTCCCAAAATACCAATTTGTTATCATATGCCTTCTTTAGCAACCTATAATAATCCTGTGATGATAAATGCAGCCCTCAACACCCCCTACCTCAAGTTGGTTTTCACTTCCTCAAAACTCAGACTGAGACCTAAGCACATATCCGTATATTTTCCTTCCTCATTCTCTCCCTCTGCTTTAGCTGTGTATGTCTGGTTGGCAGTCCCCTGGGAAGACTGTTTTCCCTGTGCCTGTTATTTCATGCATCCAATTCCCTTGAATGCACTTGTTTTATATTCTTACTACACCTCAGGAACCAAGTTAACTTCCATATCTTCTTTGGAATTTTCTTTGATACTAATATTTCCTTTTTCTGAATACTTTTTACGCTCCCCCCCCAAAAAAAAAAAGACTGAATTGTTCTCAGTAGTATCATGTCTGCTTACTAATACTGTCTACACTTCTAGACTACACTCTTGTTTCAGGGGTGGGTCAATGTCACATATTGTTTCCTAATTACATAAAATTCATGATGGAGCATTGAGTTTAGAAGAAGGCCTTGTGAAGTTCACTTGAATAACTCATACAGTTTTCTTCTTGTTGATAAATACTGAATTCCAAATGCACGCCCTATTTAACTTTTGTTTTCAAATATCCTGTGACAGTCAAATCTGCATCAAATAGGCAAGTATTAAAAATACATTTGAAATGCATTAAAATATTTAAAGAAAAAATCCATTTTCACACTGTTTTTCAGTCAGTATTTGTGGTATCTTGATGGTGCATTATACTGGTTTGCCATCTTGTATGTATCTAGGTAAGCTCTTAGAATGATATTTTATATCCTTTTGAAAATCTAACCACTTAGAAAACAAAAGCAGGAAAAACCTAAATAAGAACAGTGGAAAACTCTTCCACTGTGTAGGCAACTTGTCTTCCATGCTTTCTTTTTTGATCCTTTGAGCCAGGCAAAATATTTACTGTGGTTCTCTCTCCTCTCTCTTACTCACATCCTGCCATCATTAAGAACCCACTGCTTATACCTGTTCACTCCCATGAAGAGGGTTTCTTTGACATTCTATTTAGAATATGTTGTGAATTGTTTACCATCCAGATGAACAATTCCTGGTTAGTCAGGACTCACCAGGATGGGATTTTCATACATCTTGTTTGGTTTAACAAAAGAATGTCTATTTTATAAGTATGGATTACTAACTTGTGGTATTATATAATGATACTCTTTTAATTACAATATGAAACTCCTAACTATAATACTTAAAAGTTTCCATAACCATATGCTTTATCTTTAGTAAATACCAGCATTAAGTATGCATCCTGAACATGCAAAATATTAGGGCCAATGGATTGTAGCAACTAATAAATATGTTCCCTCAAATTAGACCACTGACTCTTTCCTTTAGAAGAGTAATTTTTTTTCCCTTCTTTGTGTGACATCAACATTTCTGTGACCATTTATATTCTATTTTTTTTTCTCAATTTGACTTCTTCAATTCTACCACCTTCTTCTCTTGCCAATACATTCACTGTTTTCTCAACTTTACCCTATAAACACATACACACATATACACACTTCATTTTTCTTCTAATTTTGAGACAGATTTTTTAATACACATAGATCTGGCTCTGAATTAGGTGCTAGTAGGAGCTGTCATAAACCCTGAAATTATTTCTAAGGGTTTATTTCACTTCCAGGAAGACATGGCTCATATTTTATGACTTTCTAGATATGGGGCTAAATTTTCTTAAAAAAAATAAATAAAGGGGGGGGGGATTTCTTATATATAAAAGTAATGATCCAAGAATTCTATATCTTACCTAAAAAAGAGCACAGAAATAACCATGAATAACGTTTTTTTTTTTTTTAATTTTAAAACAGGACATAATTCCTTGTCTTTGGTGCCTCACTGGTTATTTTATTCAAGAGGCAGTATTTTCCAATGCTTTGTTTATTTCCATTCTTGATGAGGCCCTTTGTGTCCTGGATTTTACTGATTTGGGGTCTGGGCTACCTTTAAGGCTATTTATCGATCTTTACTTTCTTATTGATACTGACAAGGACTCAGTTATGTCTTTTTCTTATATTCTTATTCATGAAATGACATAGTAACAAAATGTCTTAGCCTGTTTTATTTTGCTATAACACAACATCACAGGTTGAATGATTTATTCTTTAAAAAGGCAATTATTTTTTACAGTTTGGAAGGAAGATGTCCAAGGTCAAGGGGACACATCTGGTGAAGGCCTTGTTGTGTCATAACATGGCAGAAGGTATTATATGGCAGAGGAAGTGTTCAAGCTTGGGTTTCTCTTCTACTTCTTATAAGGTCACTAATTTAATTATGGAGGACCTACCCTCATGTCTTATCTAACCCTAGTAACCTCCCAAAGGCCTGACCTTCAACTACTATCAATGTAGGGATTTGGGGTTTAGTTTCCAACTTGTGAACTTTTGAAGAATACATTGAAACCATGGCCCAAATTTAAGCAACTTGTTATCTTTGACAATGTCCATTTTTTTTCTTTTGAATTTTTCATTGAAAAATGACATATACACAGTAAATTGTTCTTATTCTAAGGGTAGAGATCAATGACTTTCCACAAATGAATACTCCACCTCAGAAGCACTTGACCAAAAAGAATATTACCAGTAACCTAAAAAAAATATTTTGTACTTTGAATTCAATTACCAATTTTTATTTTGTTGATATTTGCTTTCTTTTGATAGGCTTTATTTTTTAATTTTTTTTAAATATTTATTTTTTAGTTGTAGTTGGACACAATATCTTTATTTATTTATTTATTTATTTATTTTATGTGGTGCTGAGGATTGAACTCAGGGCCTCGCATGTGCTTGGCGAGCGCTCTACTGCTGAGCCACAATCCCAGCCCCAGGCTTTATTTTTAAGAGCAGCTTTATGTTCTGAGCAAAACTCATGTTCAACTTTCAGTTGGATAAATAATCATAGGATGTATGCATTTTCTTACTGGCTTTCACATTTTATATTTTGTCATCAAGTATGTATCTGAGCAATATGGTACTTAAATTAGACCTGTATGCAAACTTGTTCTAACCTAATGCTCTCAGCATTATGTTCTAATATCATGATGTTGAGGACCATCTAAATATACTCACCAGCTAACACATTCCTCTCTATATAAAAGCATAAAGTACTCCTGAATATTCTTAGTTAATAGAGTCCTCTTGACTGCATCTATTGACAGGGCTTGCATGAGCCTCAAAGTACCTACCCTTTTGCTTCACCAGGATATCTTTACAGTGTGGATATGAATAAAAAATTCAATATTTTCTCAAACTATGCAAAGGGGATTTTCATTTCAGATTTTGCTATGTGTAGAAGTTTCTTAGAATCTGCATTCTCCATTTTATTTTACTTATTTTAGTACCAGGGATTAATTCCAGATGTGCTTAACCACTGAGCCACATCCCCAGCCTTCTTTATTTTTTTAAGACAGGGTTTCACAAAGTTGCTTATAGCCTTGCTAAGTTGCTGAGGCTAGATTTCAACTTGCAATCCTTCTGCCTCAGCCTCTGGAGGCACTGGGATTATAGGCCTGTGTCACCATGCCTGGCTGTATTTTTCATTTTAAAAGGATTGTGCAAGATCAAGGTACTAAAGTTTTTGTTTTGTTTTTTTCTCTGTGACAACTATGTTACAGAACAGCCTTAAGATACATAGTCTGCCTTTGGTTTTAGTTTACATTTTATAGTGCTTGATGTACTAGTATCCTACAGTTCTTATAACAAATAGCAGGAAAACCTATGGAGTAGAGGGAAGGGTACAGCGGGGGAGAAGGAGGGGAGAGGAAGAAGTACTGGGAACTGAATTAGAACAAATTATATTACATGCTTTCATAATCATGTCAGATTAAATACTAATATCATGTATAACTAAAAAGAACCAACAGTAATAATTTTCTAAAAATCTGCAAACTTATTCACCCGCAGTTCTGGAAGCTAAAAGTCCAAAATAAAAGAAAGTCTTAGGGAAGAATCCTTTGGCCTTTTCTAAATTCTGGTAATTGCCAGAAATTCTTGGCATTCCTTGCCATTTAACTGAATCACTCAAATTTTGACTTCTGTTATCACATGGCTATTTCCCCACTGTACCTGTATTTTTCTGTTTAGATTTCCCTTTTCTTATAAGGATAACAGTCATAGGATTAGGGCCCAAACTAATATGGCTATATCTTAACTTATATATAGCTACACAGGCCCTGTATACAAAAATGTTCATATTCACATTTACTATAGTTTAGGATTTTGACATATCTTTATTGAGGTACCCATTCATCCCACAAATATATATGTATTTGTGTGTGTTTGTGTGTGTGTGTGTACTAGTAGTAATGGGGCACTCTGCCACAAAGCTATATCTTCAGCCCTCTTTATTTTTATTTTGAGACAGTATCTCACTAAATTGCTGTGGCTCACATATTTGAGATTCTTTTACCTTTGCTTCCCAAGTATCTGGAATAATAAGTGAGTACCACTGCATCCAGGTTTAAAAATATATTTTAAACTCTTCTTCTTTTTGAGGACATTATGGATTTTCATTTGTCCATTCAGAGTGCTAGTTTATTTAGTTCTTTTAAAAAAATATTATACCTCCCATATGAATTATTATTATTATTATTTTTTGGTATTGGGGATTGAACCCAGGGGAACTGAACCACTGAGCCACATTCTGAGTCCTTTTAATTTTTTATTTTGAGGAAGTTTCTCACAAAGTTGCTTATTGCCTCACTAAGTTGGTGAGGCTGGTCTTGAACTTTTGATCCTACTGCCTCAACCTCCCAAGGCACGGGGATTACAGGTGTGCACTTCTGTGCCTGGACTCTTGAGTTTATTTAGTTCTATTATGTATAAGTATTCATTGGCTTTACCTTTAACACCTCTTGTCAAGGATTAGGAGACCCTAATATAAAAATTAAACTCTTTTTGTATAGAGAAGTTTATATGTCACTGTGAAGCAGAGCTGGTAATTATGGATGTATGTGTAAAGATAGTACATTCCATGTACTAGAGCCTAATATGCACTAAGTTTAGTACATCCTGAACCCTGAGTCAGGGAGTTAGTAGGACGAACATTCCAGATTCTTGGACCATGAAAATACCCCTTCAATACAGTTCTATCACCAACAATAAATTAGCACTCATATATCTCCTTCCGTATTTGCTAATTAACTGCTTCCAAAGGTAAGTTAATACAGCCAAAGCATAAATGGATGGTCTTCAATTCAAAACTGAAAAACGCTGTAGCTCTTTTTTTAAATACGACATATTATCATATTAAAATGTATAATTTTTCTAAATTATGAATATTTCATATTAAATTGATATAAAATTGTGGAAGAAGAAATCCTTACTTGCCTTTAAGCAAGTATTATTTTCTCAAATCTGTGTGATTCCAATAAAAAATACCATCTTGATTTAAAAAACATTACTATTGAATACACTGTGTTATAACATGTTAATTTAAACTTACGATCAGGTTGATAAAAATATAACTTTGGGTTGATAGATATTGTAAAATAAATAGTACATTATATGAGTATATGCTATAATATTGAGCTTATAAATACAATGTAAAGATAAATTTTTATAATCATAATCATCTTCTTTTATTTATATCCTGCTCCTACTGAGATGAATCTCTGGTTACATTTACATATTGAATTACAAAGTTAAAACTAATGATGGGATCAATTATGCCCCATACTGAGCTGTGCACTTTGGAATGACTTTGAGAAAACAGGAGGGTCAAAAAGAGAGAGAGAGAGAGAGAGAGAGAGAGAGAGAGAGAGAAAGAAAAAGCATCCACCGTACACAGTGGTTTCAAGATTTTGCTCACAGATATGCAGAGAAAGGGAAAGACTATAACTTGTGTTTGTCAAAGAAATCAGTCTTCTTTGGTGTAAAACTTAAAACATGTTTTTAATATAAAAGATTCTGAGAACTAGAAAATACACAGTCTGTGTCATGAAAGTTTCTTAACAGCTTATTTAAGGTAGATATATGGGGGCAAGTGTAATGCAAATCTCTTTATGATCCTGTTTATTTGCTTTGGTAATTATTTTAATGTATTTTTAATATATTTGCTGTACCTCAATTGAAATGTAATCTGCCCTATGTTTGCTGTTGTCATGTAGAATTTGATATTACCCTCCTTTCTATTTTTCTAGCTGCATAATAAATGTGCTTCTCATCTAAAACCTGAATGTGACTGTGGACCTTTGAAGGACCATATTTTACCACCCACAACAATCTGTCCAGTGGTCCTGGTGAGTCCTTACCATTCTGCTCTAACTTGGGGATACTAGGAATAATTGGTACATTGCACCATTAAGTGCTTTGGAGCTAATTTTTATTAGTCAAGGCAGAACATCATTACTTTGGAGCAGAACACCTTTACTCAATGTATTTCCTTTTTCCTTCATGTCACAATCCACTTTGTAGTAAGGTATGCTGGGACTGAAGCTGACTCAGGTTTTATCACTTAGTCATACTGTACTTACCAGAAATTGTATAGGCAGAACACTTCTACATTTTACATATTTTATAGATCTAGCTTCCCAGAATAATGAAGTTATTCTTATGGGCAATTTTGCTGGGGATGCATGTTATATATCTGCAGTGTTGAGTTCTCTCAGACCAGAGGCTACTTAAAATGATGACACAAACCTTGAAAAAAATTAGGGTCTGCCATTAACTATGTTTTTTTTAATTTATTGAACAATAATTTAACTACCTGCAAAATAATTATTTAATTTAATAAATATAGAAATGAAAAATGCATGAGAAGGGTAACTCCAAAAAGAAAATCCTTGCTAAGAAGAGAAGATATTCCAAGACAACACTCATTTTCAAAATCCAAATTGTTTCTATAATGAAACTTATTCTAGAAAACAAACTATTTTATATCCGTAATGCACTTTTTTTTTAAACAAGATGAAAATTTAATGGCTGGAACTTCAGTTTGCTATAATGAAAATATAACAACTAAGAAATGTTAGACAAATACTTTTGTAAAGGTCAATGTAGAAATTAATCAAATTACTCAATTTGCACCCACTTATGATTCATTTTGTAATTATCTGTAAAATACTTGTTGTATTTTAAATGCCTTTATTTAACAAAACTATTAAAATCTTTTCATTTTATCAGAGTAAAAAAATAGATGAAAATGAAATAATGCCATATTGCTGAGGATAGCAATACCTAATTCTAAATTTCCTTTCTTTATCTAAGATTTATTAGACAGCTTTAAGTAAATGATATTAATTAAAAATAATGAGAGTCATATAAAATGCTATATATTTTAGGTTCACTTGATATCAGTTTTATTCTTTTTAAGTTTTATCTTAAAGAAAAAGGACCTCTAGAATTTTTACATTTTAAAAGTCTTTTTTAAAGTATAGTAATTTTGTTGGTTTAGATGCATTCTAGATCTCATATTTTTAACTCTAAAAGAAATTTCAGTATTCTATCCACTTGCCTGTGGAAGAAACCACTAATTGGAGATTCTTGTGCCAGCTCTGGTTATATACATTAAAATATGAGGTGTATTATTTTCATTATTCTATTCCTTCTTTCTTTGAGAAAGGTGTAGAAAATGTGTTATATGAATGCTTTTGTCTTCCAAAGTATTGCACAGTCTTTTGTTGCTACTCTTACACACTTGATTCTGAAGATTTAATTTCAATCATTTTATTTTTCTATGGTTTTAATCATGAATTATATCACAACATTTTCTATTTAATCATTTTCTGTAGTACTCTCTACTCTGAAGTACTTGACAACGGTTAGCCATTGCATCCTACACAAATGTTTACCTTTAATTGACTTCCCTGATACCACATTTTCCCAGTTCCTTTTCATTCTGTATGTATCTTCTGGATTTATGATGTCAACCTGCCCATGTTGGTGCATCCCTGTGTTTATGTTAATGTCTACTCAGCTCATCCTTCTGTTCTGAATCACATATGTACAGAGCTTCAACCTCGTGTTGCCATATTGTTTTAAGTACATGCCCAAGATATTATTAATTAATTTAATAATTATAGCTCTTATTTATTTATGACATATATGATGACAAAAACCTTGAAAAAAAGTTATACACTGCTATTAGCTGTTGTTTAAATTGTTTTATTGAACAATAAATTTCAGTACTGGCAAAATAGTTACTTAATTCTATAAACATAGAAATAAAAATGCATGAAGAAAGTAATTGAAAGGAACAAACCTTGGTAGGAAGATAAACAGGTATTCAGAGGTGATATTGATCTTAGAAATCCAAATTGTTTCTAAAGTGAAACTTATTTTGCAAAATAAACTATTTTACACCTAAAATACACTTCTCATTTAAAAAAAAAGTCATGGAAATTTAATGTCTGCAACTTTAGTTTACTATAATAAAAATGTAACATCTAAGAATATATACCAGGCACTATGCTAAAAGTATTAACAAAGTAATTCAATAAATATTTATTCAGTGTCTAACATTGACCACACACTATTATTGGTAGGGGAAAAAACAGTAAAAAGCAAAACAGATCTTTGCTTTATAGAGTTTACATTCCCCTGTGAGGTGAAGTAGACAATAAATAATACAAATAAGTGAATTATTTAGTACCTGGTTCTTTTAAATACATAGAAACAGAGGGTAAAGTGGTGGCTTCCAAGGGTTAGGGAAGGAGGAAGGGAAGAAATTGGTCAAAAAATGATAAGTTTAACTTAAGAGGGATGAAAAATTCTGGAGATCTAACATACAGAATGAAAACCAGAGTGAATATACTGTATTGTATATTGGAAATTTACTAAGCAATTAGATTTCAGGTGATTTTATCACCCATACAGAAAAACTTAACTATGTGAGGAAATTGTATGTTAACTTGCTTAACTGTAGTAATCATTTTACTTTGTGTGTATGTTTTACATACATGCATATGTTTTTAGTCAAAAGAAACAGAAAGACACATGCATATAGGCAAAATTATAATAAATGTAGTTATAAATCTAATCGTCTTTTACTTGTGATTCATTATTCAAGATCAGCCCCATTCTATAAAATAGCATGAGAGTTCTGACTGGGCAATAGTGGAACAGTGAATTGTGTAAAGTGTGGACAAGGGAACAGCAATAGAAAAACAACATCAGGTTACTTTTAAAATAAATATTAAAACAGAAGGAACTTTCTTATTATACTGAGTTGGGTAGCTAGATTCTCCTATTTTTAGGAAAAAGAGCCTGTTTTAGGATCGCTTTACTTCCTTATGGTTGCAGTTTTATTGTGTGGCAGTTAGCATTAGTAATTTCATTTTGATTTGGTCTGATCTGTAGGGCCCAGTGCAGAAGGTCAGTCAAAACAATGGTCAATCATGTTTTTAGTTTAACAGTATTTAAATTTTATACCTTGAATATATACAATAAAAAACAGCAATTAATTTTCAAAGTAAAGAATAGAACTAAAGCAGGTAAAGAAAAGAAATTCTGGGGTTGCAATTATGAGACAGTCAGGAAAGAGTTCTCTAAAGATATAGTTGGAGTAAAGAGTTAAGGCATTTGGAGGAGTCACCATATGGCTCTTAGTATGGAGCTTCACAAACAGGTGCCAGCCAGGACACATACACTGAGGTAAGAGATGCCCGGCATACCTGAAGGGCAACATGAAATTCATGGCTGGACCTGAGTATGTAGGGGGAAAATTGGAGAAGAGAAGATCAAAGAGATCACAAGATTTTAATATTAGGTAATATAGTTGAGGCTATATATAGTAAGATATTTGACTTTTACTCTGATTTTAAGAAGACATTAAATGTTTTTGTCCATAAAGGAAAATCATGACTTATGTTTTAAAAAGAACAGTCTATCTGCTATGATAAGAAGGCAATAATAGAATAAAAGATATAACTTGTCTATTTACTCAGAGAAATAGAAAGTTGGATAATTGGCTGAGAATGGGGATAATTTAAGAACATTAGAAGTCTGAGGAATAGGAAGACATTATCCAGCAGTGGCCCAGGAAGGTAGAAATTAAATGGATCCAAAAAATATATTATGATTTCCAAGGAGAAGAGATAAGCCACCTCTATTTAACAATCATTCATTTAGAATAAAATCAGTAAGCTTGAATGAGTATATTTCTATATTCACTTTCTGTTATATTTCTCATAGCGCTGTCATAGTGAAACTGTGTGTTTTTCAAAACATCATGAAGGGAGAAAACCAAGAAGTTGAAAACATGTACACTAACAATTATAAAGATTGACTATTGAATTTAAGCTGGGGAATGAAGGGAATAAGGACATGGGGAGTGAGATGCAGTAACAGATGTTAGGAACAATACATTGTAAATGGCAATAGAGTCAAAGATAAGGAGTCAAGGATAATGGTCCCCCTTTAATAGAGAAAATGAGATATGAATTGGGAGATTGCAATTATTGATAATGAGATATATGAATTCATTTAATCCTCACAGTGACCCCATAAGGTAAATATAGTAATTGTCTCCATTTTACATAGGAAGAAACTCAGAAGGGAATGAGTGAGTTCTCTATTGTCACATGGCTGGTAAATGGCAATCCAGGATTAGAATCCAAGTGTTATTATCATTCCTAAATTTGTTTTTCTACCCTTTCTCCTTAGGAGACCCCAGTTTTCTCAAACCAGAAACTGAATGATAACTTTTGTTCTTTATCTTAAATATCAAATTATCATCATTTATCATATTCTAATGTTCTTAATCTTATCTCTTAATTCATTCTAAATGTAACTGCCTCATATACTACCCTGATTTTCCCCAGGATTATCCCAGTAGTATCCTTGATGAACTACCTCTTTTTTTATACAGCCCCAATTTGCTTCCTGGTTCTACTTCCTAAAATGCAAATATGATGACTCTTTCACACATAACATTTTTGCTGATTCATTATTTGAATTCCAAACTCTCTAGCATGATAAACAAGGTTCTTTAGCTGGATCAACCCACCCGATCTTTCACAAACCACCTCACACACTAGAAATCAAGAATAAATGAACTACTTGTAATTTTTCAAGTACACCTCTTCTATCAAGCCTTTTGAGTCTTGTATGTGCTGATAAATCAGCTTCAATCTCTACATTTTACATTATTTTTTTCTATTTTGCTAAGTAAGAATTAAAGGTTACTTCTGTAAAGAACAACAAATATTTGACTGTTATATCCATTAACTGTTTAAATACTCATATTTAAACAAATTAGCCAAGTTTTTTTGCCTACAAAATTGCTTCACTCTATTCAAACTGATGGGCATTAAACAACAAAAAGGTATGTTGGAAATGCCCTCTATTACCTGGAAGAAATTATTCTCAACTCTGGTTTTTATGGTTTGTTGTCTTTTGAAACTCTCTGAATAATTACTGTCATATTTTATTTTCTATACTTAGGAAGCTTAGAGTTAAATTTATACCCACATGTGAACATGATCTACAACACTCAATTCTTTACATTTTAAACTCTCTCACTCTTCTCTACTTTACTCATTCATTCATTACTTTCTTTCTTTTGACAAAAGTCCTGACAGCATGCATGGTGTGATTATAGAACTATAAAATACTTTTTAAGCATTTTTGTCAAAGGCTAGAGAGACAAGGTAAGATCTAAGACAGTGGAAAGTGCGGTCTGTCTTGTCAAAGAGTTGGGATTCATTTAATGTAAATATGAGGTTATATTATTGGCTTTGTGTTGTAGAAAGACAACTTTTTTTGTCAGTGTGATGTAAAATAAATTTTAAGCACAAACTGGAAGAGAGATGAGAGTATCCAGTATCCGTATTAGATGGTGATAGGACACCAGCAGAGTAAGAAAATGAGGGAACCAGGAAAATGACTAGCAGAGAATAGAATATCGGAATTTTATTTGATCTGGCAATAGATTAGTTCCAGATTATTATAGGATCCAATATGCAGCCATGGATCTGAGTGCCTCCACTGATGTGATGGGGTGTTTGCTAGGTTTGGAAAATCACTCTGAAAAATGTTGAAATTGTCACTATATAATAGTAATTAATAAAGATAGAGCAGGTAACTAGTAGATTTCAATAGCCTCAAGTGATAGAGGATTCTGATTTGGAGATCCAAGAATACGAAATTTGATGGTAAGCCAAGAAATTTTCATTAAAACCATGGAATCAATAATGGGTGAGAGTGTAGGCATTCTTTTTCAGGAATATCATAGGCAAATTATAAGATTTATTTTTTTTAACTGAAGAAAATGATAATTTGTTTATTTGGGATAATTGATCCAGAGACCTCACTTAAAGGTTTTAGACAGAGATGGAAGACTAAGGAAGACAGAAGAGAAAGAAAGACAGAAGCATGGAATAGTGACAGCCAGAAAGGAAAGACAGCTAGGTACTGGAGTTCTAACAGGAACTCTGGGTCTCTGGGAAAGTCATTTCCTTCAAATAGTTTTGGAATGCTGACAGATGACTCACATTTGAATTATAAAAGCAATTTATATAAATCAATCATAAGCAAGTGACCCAATTCAAAAGGGCAAGAGACCTAACAGAAACAGGCATTTGGAATGTATATGTATGTGTATGTATATATCACTGTCATTTCTCATCAGGAAAATCTATATTGCAATATCACATATAACACTTTATGCACCTACCCCAAATATATAATCAATGCAATTTAAAAGCTTAAACTTTGTTAAGTAGCATGCAGATTATTCATACATTACAATTGGAGAGTTACTTAGAACATCACTGAACAGTATACTGCCTATATTTGAATTCTGGCTTTTTCACTAGTTTTATGACAAGAGGCAAGTTATTAATATTTTGTCCCTCTCTTTTCCAATTGTGAAATGTATTAATTCATGAGAATTGCTTTAGAGCTATTCCCAATGTGGAGTTAATGCTCAGTCAGTATCATCTGTTGTAAGTATTGGAGTTTTAAAAAGTGAATGCTAACTTTTATTATAAATTAACAGCATTTATAAAATAACTATGCACTCACTGTATAAAGTTCAAAATGATACCAAATGAGGGTTGGGGTTGTGGCTCAATGATAGAGTGCTTGCCTAGCATGTGTGAGGCACTGGGTTCGATTCTTAGCACTGCATTTAAATAAATAAAATAAAGGTCCATTGACAACTAAAAATATTTTTTAAAAAATGATACAAAGGACCAGGGTTGTGGCTTAGTGGTAGAGCGTTTGCCTAGCATGAGTGAGGCACTGTGTTCGATCCCCGGCACCACATCAAAATAAACAAATAAAATAAAGGTATTGTGTCCTTTTACAAATAAAAAAAATTTGAAAAAGATACAGAATCAAAAAAGGAAAAACTAAAAACCTGTGACAGTTATGTAAAACCAGTATTAATGTGTAAGTCATATAATAAAATTGACGTTTAATCTCCTTCTTTTGTAATTAAACTTGATATGTCACTGTAGCATCCTATTTTATATCCTATTTTGAACTTATATTATTAAATTTATATGTACTTCCATTTACTATGGAACATCACTATTAATAACTTCATAATCTATCTCTTTAAATGAGTATATCCCTAATTTAGTTAAAACAGTATTGTACTAACATCTTCCTATTCCTTGTTTTATTACAAATAACACATTAGTGAACATTTTAAATATTAAAACTGAGACTAATCATTTTTCCCATACTGTGCCATTTTCTTCTAAACATGAGTCAGAATTAATATTTTTTTTACTTTTTATGTACTATAAGTTCATTTGTAAATCAATGATATAAAGATTGGAATGTTTTCTAAAACAGAAAATTTATTCAGCATAAACAAATAAAAATTTGAAATTAATTGGGTGAATATTTTAGTTCTTTTAAAAATTTAATTGTATCATCAGAATGTACAAATGAGTATTATGTATCAATAGGCATTAAGTTGATGTAAAACAATGAATATATTAAACATTTGCCCCTTTTGGACTAAATGTTGTGTGTTCTTTCTGGACTACTAACTTAACTTTTAAGTTAAGTTATTAATTTTTAAGAGTTGAGTTTATACAAATGCCAACAAGATAAGTAACAAAGCTAATTACCTCACAGACTCCAAACAATATAAATTATAAAAATATTTTTATATTATATTCAAATGGTTCCAATTCAACCTCTTTCTTCTGCATGTAACCAAGTTGTATCCCTGAAGCAGCAATCGACGTATCTCTACGTGTAACACCCTAAGGGAACCATATGTCACAGCATCTTCTCCTCTTCTAATCTTACTTGCTCTTCTACAATTTTAAGAATTCTAAATTATACATTGTAAATATGGTGATTAAATCTTAAATAGCATAGAGCATGTGAAGTCTTTCCTTAGAGCATGTGTTAAAATGAAGTCATTCCTCCTCCGAATGTCGGAAGGTCTGTTAGGGAGTGAAGTCTGGTGTGTCTGTTCTTCAGACCCCAAGGTTTACTGGATCTTTGTTTTTGCTGTCACTTACTGCTAGCCAGTGAGAGTTAATAATGACAACTCCAATGCTAAACATCAGCCAATTAAAGAGGGAGGGAGACATCTGAATTCCATATGATTCTGAAATTTAGATTTTGAATTCTCTGTAAGTTTGTTCCCTAGGCTAGTTATAGAACTTCCAGAAATGTCTGTCTGGTGAGGAGGTGTGAATACTTGACTAGGGATGTGTCTTAATGCACTGAGCTTCAGTTTTTATTTTATATCATTTTTGTCTGCTTCACCCTTCTTTTCTATTTGCCTCTTTAACCTTTCACCACAGTTACTGAACTCATCTATTTTCTTGAAATTCTTTATGTAATCTACCCAAGGTTTGCACCTGTGCAATTTTCTTTTGTCAAAAAAGTGGAATAAAGCACATTGTCAGTTCTCAATAAATGTTTCATCAGTGTCATTACTTAATATTCATTTAATTAATATTCATTATAGATCAATTCATAATTGTCATCATAGTAATGATAGGAAAAAAGGAATCTCATTTTTTTCATATTTTGAAAATCCAACCCAGACTCAATTTCAGGGTATTATTCATTAGCTATGACTTCTTTTTATTTATTTAATTTTTAAGAGCTATAGAAATAAACTTTGATATTCAAATTCCAGTAAGGAACACATTAAACCCTAGGGTTCTGTAATGTTTGTGAGATATGTATACATTCACTTTTGCTTAGTCATATTCTTTATGTACCTTTATGTACGTGTACTTTGAAGTTTGTAGCATAGGAGAAGGAGAAATGCCAAACATCACTAGATGACCATTACATCATCCATGCTTCTGAGTGAACCATGTATCTGTTACAGTGTCTTAGTTGGATTGGATTTATTTGGTTCTCTGGAACCCATTTTTATGCTGACATATACTATTTTATATAGAATATGCACATTTATAAACAAGGTCTATTCTCAAAGTAAAAGTTCGTCTATTATGGCCAATTATAATTGTTTCTATCTATATGAATATGAATAAGGTCCATTTTTAGGAGGTTTATTTTTTAATAGGGCTATAAAAATATTCTTTCAAGTTTCTATAATGATTTCTGCCTAACATAAATATGTACAAAGGCAAGTTATAAAATTTTTTAAAGTAATAAACTTGTGCAAGTTAGGTTTGTCGGGATTTCTAGAAAAGCCAATGACTTAAGGTGGTCTGTGAACTATGGACAACAATATTCAAGGCTGCTCACTTAAAAATACAATATGCACTAAAAAAAATTGTAGAAAATTCATGCCAAAATCAAGTTATATGTTAGAAATTCATATCACAAATCTCCCCAAAACTGCCCCTGAATTTTGTATTAGTATTAGCACAAAGTAAAAATAATAATAATAATAATAATAATAATAATAATAATAATGATAATAAAGGTTTGAGGGTATTTAGTTGAAGGAAACACTGTTTATTGTTTTGTTGTCACTGAAACCTGAGGTTGTTTCTATGTGATATTGTATTAGTGTTAGACTGCATCACAACTACATTGCAATAACCAGGTTAGTGGATTCTGTTTCCTTTGGCTTTTTATAATAATGGTCAATTCAGACTTATGGCCTATGGCCAAAGTGCATTTTAGTATAAAAATCTATCTGTTACTAAAGTGAAATAGTAATAATTCTGCAAATAAAAAACAAGTAAGTCAAATTTAGATGGATATCATACAAGACAAATTTTTGCTTCAAACAAAAGAAAATTTTGCTTACAATTGTTTTAGATATTCAAATACTAAAGGAAACATCTACTCAAAAAATAAACTGATTTGAAAGAGATGGATAAAGAGTTAAGAAAGGTTGTAGAGATATAAAGATAATGCCTTAGTAGAAGTAAAATATATTCAATATATTCGTATCAGAATAGTATAAAATCATTGTTGAATACTACATCAGTAATTGAGGAGAGAGGATTAAGAAAATCTCCTGCAATGAAAAAGAGGATAGGAACTGGGTAGAAAGGGAGCAGGCTAAACTTAAGCAAAATAAATAAAACAAAATTTAAGTATTTTCTGAAGTCTAAGAATAATGAAGAAAATCAAACTGAACAAAAAAGAACCTGCATGTATTCAAATTAACTTATTTCCTCCTTGATGAAATTTCTATGCAATGTTTTGTGCTTTAAAAAATAATTTTAAAGTTTGTCTGGAAGGACAAATATGCACAAACATATTATACAATAGAAAAAGAAGAATAAGAAGACCTAATATAAGTAAAAAAACTTAAAAACATGTTTGTTAGTTATAGTGATTTAAAATAAGGTAGTAGTATCTCTAGAAGATATTAAGAACTGGTAGAAAACCAAAGATGTATTGAACTACATATAGTAATAGAGTATGTGATAAACATAACTATCATATATACTGTCATAGCAATATTCTTGAGGTTACTGTAGAATCACGTGGAAACTAAAGTAAAATAAGTCCTATGTTACATTTCTTCCAAAATAAATCAAACATGGATTAAATAATTTTTGCTCAGGCAAGACCTTTTTATTTTATTTCCTATTAAATGAAAGATAAAATGTGGATAGATTTAAGCAATGAAAAATAGTTTTTTTTTTCTTTTTTTGATACCAGGGTTTGAACCCAAGGGCATCTAAATCACTGAGATACCTTCCACCCTTTTTATTTTTTACTTTGAGATAGAGTCTCACTAAGTTGCTTAGAGCCTCCATAAGTTGCTGAGACTGGCCTTAAATTTGATGTCCTCCTGCCTCATCCTCCTGAGTTGTTGGGATTACAGGCATGTACCACCATGCCCTGCCAAAAATAATTTTTAAAATGCTAAAGATTAAACAAATCAAGGCAAAGATAAACATAAAATGTCTCTGTAGATTATAGAAAATAATTTAAAATATTTTTTAAATGACAATATCCAGTGTTGGCAGGTATGTGTAAAATTGACTAATCACATTTAAACAATGGTGAGACTAAATTGTCACAAACATTTTCCCAAATGGACAGAATAAAAGTAAATCTTGTTTTAATTTCCATTTGTTGATTACTTATGAGTTCCAAATTTTAAAAATATTTTAAATATTTTAAAAATATTTTTAAAATGTCACAAACTATGGAATAAAAGCTTCCAAACATGTGAACTTCTATGTTAGTGTTTCTGCTTTTTCCCTTTGATGGAATATTGGGATTTGGGCAGGGCAAATATCCAGATTTTATAGTAATGGAATAGAAGGAAATGCTTTACTTCATTCCCATCTCCTAATTTTTAAATATTGAATGTAATAACAACCAGACTCCCTTCACCACTAGACATTTAAATTTCACCTTGCTAAGGTAATCTGTGGTTTTAATGATTCCTGCTTAAATGGATGATCATAAAGTATTTATGTATACGCTTTGTTCTGTTTTAGTATTAAATATAGTTTGTCTCTTTTTAATTTTCACTTGAAACCTGAGGAGGAATTAATTTCTATTCAACTGTTGGTCCACACATCAGTTTTTTGTATAATACAGTGATGTCTCTCTCACTTCTGTGTTTGTTCCTTACTTCAACCAGTGTCCCCTTTATATGGAAAAATAATACTTGTGCTGAGTCCTCTATGACCACTCCTTGCTGTGCTGTCTAGAGGATAAAATCCATCCTCTGACATTCTGTTGCTAATACTCTCAAGAGCTTTGTGACATTTTTGGTCTTATTTGACCAAGGAAAGAATACACTTCTATACTAAATATTCTCTTTATTGCATCTCTCTTTTTGGGGGAGGGTGAGGAATACTAGGAATTTAACTCCGGGGCACTCAACCATCAAGCCACATCCCCAGCCCTATTTTGTATTTTATTTAGAGATGATCTCACTGAGTTGCTTAGTGTCTTGCTTTTGCTGAGGCTGGCTTTGAACTTGCAATCTTCCTGTCTCATCCTCTGGAGCCAATGAGATGGCAGACACGCACCATTGTGCTCAGCCTGTTACATAAATCTTATTTCATCTTAACTAAAAATATTTTCCTATTATTACATTTAGTTACCATTCCCTCAATATCCTTGAATCATTCACTATTTATGTTCTTCCACATTTATTCATTCTAGTATTCCCTACCTTGTCTCCTGACACTTCTTAGTTTTCTGCATTAATGGAACTTGTCAGGACCTTGAAAAATATGCTAATTCCCTAATTTACAATAGAAAAAAAACCTCAGACAAACTGTAATCCAACATAGCTATATAAATTAAGTTCTTAAGAGCTTCCTGATTTAGTCCAGTAGTCCAACTGTGGTCTTCCTCTCCATAGGTTGTAGAATCCATAGCAATAGAAGAGCTGTTTTTCCTTGTATGTAAGACTTTCTGAATTTGCACAAGAATCTGCCTATTCACATCACCTTAAGTATAGGTTGGTGTGCAGACAGACTCATTACACCAAATTCATCTCTTCTTTCCTCTTTAACCCACATTAGTCTAATTTTTTACTACAAAAAATACATCTAAAATTGCTCTTGCCAGCCTTACCAAATCCAATTACATGTTTTAAGCTGGGTGTCCAAGGATCAGATCATGACAGTATGTTAGCTGTGAGTGATTTAGGAAAGAAATGTTCTTCCAAAGCACAAAAAGCAAGAAGACAAACTGGGAGCAAGGAAGTGGTCACAAAGTTTGGCCTTGAACTTCACCTTAGGACTTTACCTTAGGACTTTCAAATTATGTTATATGCAAGTGTGAATATGGCATAATGTATCTCACAATTATGTATAATTTTAATGAACTGATAAAAAAATCATACCACAAGATTGGTTATTCTTAACTTAAGGCAAAGGGACTGTACTTGTCTAATCATTACTGGTTACTCACAGACTAGGAATTTTCCAAGATTGCAGGCATTGCTGGGAGGACTTGCTCCTACAAGCAAGGGATAATTATTTGCAAAACAGGGATAGCTAAGAGCTCTCAGTAGTTGACACTTAGTAGCTAGGGGTAGGTGCCTTGGCAAGGTAGCAAAGGATCTGCTTTGGACTACCAACAGGATATACTTGAGATCCTTTCCAAGAGTGATCTCTTTTGAATCCTCTAAAATGTTCTTCTCTTATGTTCTATAGCACTCATCCACTGTATTTCTTCTAGATTTTTTTTCAAGCAAAACTAAACTCCTTTTATTTGATATTGTAGACACTATTCTCTTTTGTTTGGAACAAATTCTGATTTATTTTTCCCCTGAAGTCACACTTTGTCAACCTATTAAATTCCTAGTATTCCCTTCATTCTTAAATATATGCTAGGGTTTCATTTTGTATTCTTATCTTGTTGTGGTCTTTCTAAATTGCGTCATCCAGATCCAAGGTTGCATCTCCCAGTTTTGAGTGTTGTGAAGCTTGTTCTCACACCCATTGGATACATGTGCTCTGCTTTGTTTTTCTTCTTGGATGACCCACAGAGGACACATAATCAACATAGCAGCAACAGAACTTGACATGTTTCATGTTGATGCTATTCTTTCTGCTTACTGAATAGTATTCCTTGCCACCTGTATCAAAAGGGTTGATCTCTTTATCTAGCTCTAGTACCTCAATCCATTCTGACAGAAACTAGATGCTCAATAATATTTTCTGAGAGAAAATTTTTTTACACTTAGCAGTTATCAGTTCCTTTTCTGAGCAAAGAAAAAAATGTATCAGTGACATAAATGTCAAATAAAAATTAAAATGAAAAAAAGATTTTTATTTTTTAATCACTGAAATTTCATAATTGAATTTTATTGTTAAAAGCTAATAATTTAAAGTATATGATAAAATAATATCAGTAGATGTCAAAATAGTATCATATTTAGTTTCTGAAATATCACTTGAAGCCTTTCATTCATAAATTTGGCAAAACTTTTGATTGTTATGTTCTTGTAGTTATATAAAACATCCAAAAGACAGTTTTATAAAATAATGTGACTTTGCAGGTACAAAATTTAAAGGGAACATTTTCAGAATTAAAAATGAATCAAGATTTTTTTTCTCTGAATATATAATTATATTTAAAAATCCAATGTTTAAAATATGGCTTAAGCAATATGCTCTTTCATGTAAAATGCCATAAATATCTACTCAGGGTAATTCAGAAGTAAAAACTGATGTTTATTACAAATTGGGCCCTGAAAGTACACTTGAATTGTTTAGAAATCTTTTGGGTTATAGTAGGAATTACCTGTAGTTAATGTGGCTTTTGGTGAATGTTACTCAAATGTGACATTTTCAACAAGCTATTATCACTTCATGTCTTTATTACTGAAATCCATAGAAAACTGTTTTATGAAAAATAAAGCAAATCTGTATGAGACAGTCTATCTACTTGCTTAAAGCAGCGTGGGAACATTATTTTCCTCAGTTTTTTTTGTGTCCAGTAAGACATGTCTAACAGCTAAATTGAACATCATTCAAGAATATAAATAAACCATGCATTCAGAACATTTAAAAACAGATTTTTATATTTGTATTTTTACATCTGTATGTATACACATATATAAGTGTATGAATATGAAATTTACAAAATCCTATGGAGTTGAAGTTTGTTAGATAAAAAATCAATAATTTAAAAACTTCTTATCATTTGTTCTCAAAAAGCATGTGAAAAATAGTAATTGGTAGGGGCTTTGTTTATCTTAGTGCTCATCCACAATTTCCATGATAAAGCAATGCATGTATCTTTTGAGAATGAATGCCAAATTCTGACCATCATAACTGTTTTTAAAAAACCTATTTCTAAATCTAAAAAGTTCTGTGAAAGATGTGATGATGTTGAAAGCTTAAAAATATATATGTTTCTTTATTACATACAGCCCTTTGAATTTTTTGTTACTGTTTATGAAATTGTCCTGGACTAATGCTGAATATTCCTTTTCAAAGATATTTATTTATTTAATAAACTTTTACTGAGTATGGCTGCATGCCAGGTTCTAGAGAAGCGAAGATTAATAACTTATATGTAGAATGTGTGAATCAGCAGCTTCTTTTGGGATATGTATCATATGTCCCTCTTCTTTTTTACGCATTTACTATTTTTTACCATGGGTTATATAACCTGACTGTGTGGTATGATATATTATGCATCTTTTTAAAAATAAGATATTCTTAGGTACACACAAATGTTCTGTTTAAAGAAAATCTGCTATTTAAATATCTTGAGTTAGCTTAAGTAATTGAGTATTTTATTAAAAGACAAAGGTAGTATATTTATATATCTGGGATATTGCAATCATAATCTTCTAAGGCATGTTAGTACAAATATGTCATCTTTATAATATAAGGATATGGGATTAATAAATAATTGCCTAAATATTTTGAGTTAGAATATATTTGGTGGACAAAAATAATTTTATCTTATGATAACATATTTTATGGAATTAACAGACAATAATTGTGTCTCTTGAGTTAAAGCCAATTCTGTAAAATTTTGTAGCCATCTTGTACTATACTATTTTCAAAAAACACACTGATTCATTTAATCGGTTGTCCTAGTACGCTGAATGTATATCACAATACATGGCAAAGTTCCTATTTGAGCTAAATAGGTTTAAACATAAACTGTGCATACAGATCTCAAGTGATAGTCTCTAAATAGATGTCAGATACTCTTTATTGCTACCCTCTTTTATTTCAGTAACATTTTAATTAATTCACACTGATTGAATAAATGCACATTGAGACTTGTTTCCTAATGAGGGCGCATTTAGAGGAAAGGTTCTGCATCATTCTGATATCCTGTGGGTAATTATATTCTAATTATATGGTCAGGGGAAAAGAGTCTATAACTTAGTACTGATATTGTTCGTTAGACCCAATTAATTACATGCACATAATGAAAGTTCATGATAAGGTTGACTGGCAGTCAGTGTAAAATTTTAACTCAATTGAATTTTAACCTAACGTACAGAACTGGACTTTAACCTGGTTAGAAGATGCTTTGGCATGAGATCAGTGAATAATTAGAGGGACAAAGGATGAAAATAATTTCAATTATACACTCTTTGTTTTTAATTCAAGTTCTTTTTCCACAGATGATGAAAAGGAAATCTAAGCTTTAACTCTAAATAATATTATCAATATTTTTTCATTAGCTACAGTGATTGTTTTCTACTCTGGAAGGCAGTGGTAAAACAACTGTACAATAATATGTTTCTAGAACTCACTTATGTTTTTTAGAGAGGAAAAATGGAGACAACAGGAAGTATTATAGATTAATTTTATGAAATAAAACATACAGGAATTAATGTATTATGTTAGATTACTTGATGGGTGATTGTTCTCTACACTCAAAGCCTATCTTAAACACATACAAACAGAGGTAATACATAGTTTACACATATTAGTTATACCTAATAAATCAGTATCAATTATGTATAAAGCAAAAGATCTACAGAATAATCAAAACATAGTCAATAATGGAATGAATTTTAGAAATGATAACTTTAATTATAAGCTCCCATTCATTTTTATCCTTCTCAATTTCATTATTTTATTGCTCAAACTTTGGATAGAAAATTATCTAGTATTGAAAAAAACAGCAGTGAGAATTTCTTCTCCCTCTCTTCTGAGGTCCATCTCTCTCATTTCTTCCCTTTCCTCTCTTTCTTTGTCTTGAACTCTCCTCTCCCCTCCATTAATTTCTCATTCTTTTTCTCTAATAGTCTCCACATAGGTGTTCTCATGAAAAATATTCATTTCTATTGCTTCTACATATTTTCAACAAAAAAATCGTTCCAGATGGGGCTGGGGTTGTGCCTCAGTGGCAGAGTGCTTGCCTCCCACATGTGAGACACTGGGTTTGATCCTCAGCACTGGGTTTGAATCTTAGCACCACATCAAAATAAGTAAACAAAATAAAGATATTATATCCATCTGTAACTAAAAAAAAATTTTAGAAATGGTTCCAGATGAAGAAAGCATAATTTTCTTGCTGAGTTCTTAATCAGGCAGTGAAAACTAAGTGAATCATTTCACTTCTAATGTTAATAAATCAGTTATCTATTTTTAGAGAAGTTCAATATATGTTTATATATATTTATATATGTACATATATATGTGTGTATATTTATAGAATGAATAAAAGTAATGTGTGTGTATATATGTATACATATATATATGTGGGTATATATATATATGTGTGTGTGTGTGTGTGGTGAGATATATATATCTCCACCCTCTGGTTAGGTATAATTGTATTCAGTGGATATGAGGAAAGTGAAATTTAATAAGATTAAGAAATTTACCTAAAATGACACAATTTACACTTAAAGAATTAACACTAGATTAATTAATACCCATGTTTTAAATCTGTTGTTCATATGTATGCTGTAATTTCCAACATTTGCAGCAAAACAATGGAATAAAGGAGAAGAAACTGGAAAGAATAGAATATAAGAGAGAGTGGGGCTCATAGGTTTAGCAGTTTTTGTGAGATTCTTTTATAAGTGTGTAAATTCACAAATATTCTTAGTGTGGAACAAAATTTTTAAATGAATTGAAGAAAGGTTCTTTAACCATATCAACTGCTAATGAGTTTATGAGACTTAACTAATTTGAGTTTATTACTTATTTCTAATGACTTCTTTCATGTGAGAATCAAACAGGCAAGACAATAATATTAGAAAGGATTTTATTTATTATTTCGAAGTGCATTCATATTTGGAAATCTATGTTTGAAATGGCTTGTGTATTTCCAGAAGGACACATTCTATATTCTTTTGTTTGTGTGTGTGGTCAGAGGTGGTGGTACAGGGGATCAAGCTCGGCAGCATTCATCTACTGAGGCACATCCCCAGACCTATCTTTTTTTAAAGAGACAATGTCTCACTGAGTTACTTAGTGGCTTGCTGTTGCTGAGGCTGGCTTTGAATCACGATGCTCTTGCCTCAGTCTCCCAAGCCACTGAGATTATAGGCATGTGCCAGTGCACACTGCCACATTCTATTTTCATTGAAAACATTGGTGCCACTAAAGGGTACACTATCCCTACCTATAGATTTGGTTGTAGTTCCTTTATAAACACACACACACACACACACGTACATACTAAAAGTAGGAGTAGAAGGAGTCTCACAGTCTCCTTTTTTATTATTTGTTCAAATTAGTTATACATGACAGCAAAATGCATTGCAATTCATTGTACACAAATGGAGCACAACTTTTCATTTCTATGGTTGTACATGATATACAGTCACACCATATGAGCTGTCATACATGTACCTAAGGTAATGATGTTCATCTCATTCTATCATATTTCCTGCCCCCATGCTTCTTCCCCTTTTCTTCTTCCCCTTTGCCCAATCAAAGTCCCTCCATTTCCCCTCATGTGCCCCCCACCACATTATGGATCAACAGTCACTAATTAGAACATTCAGCCTTTAGTTTTTTGGGATTATTTTACTTTGTGTAGCATGATATTCTTCAACTCCATCCATTTTCCTAAAAATGCTATAATTTTATTCTCTTTTAATGCTAATATTCCATTGTGTATATGTACCACAGTTTCTTTATCCATTCATCTAGGGCATCTAGGTTGGTTCCACAGTTTAGCTGTTGTGAATTGAGCTGCTATGAACATTGACAGAGCTGAGTCACTATAGTATGCTGTCCTTTGGTTGTAGAAAAAGGAGTGGGATATCTAGGTCAAATGGTGGTTCCATTCCAAGTTTTTTCCATACTGCTTTCCATAGTGGTTGCACTAATTTGAAGTGCCACCAGAAATGTAAAAGTGTTCCTTTTTCTCCACATCCTTGGCAACACTTATTGTTGCTTGTATTCTTGATAATTGCCATTCTGACTGGAGTAAGATGAAGTCTTGGAGTAGTTTTGATTTGCATTTCTCTAATTACTAGAAAAGTTGAATATTTTTCCATGTATTTGTTGATCAATTATATATCTTCTTCTGAGATGTGTCTGTTCAGTTCCTTAGCCCATTTGTTGATTGGGTTATTTATTTTTTTGATGTTAGGTTTTTTGAGTTCTTTATATATCCTGGAGATAAGTCCTCTATCTGATGTGTGTGTAGTAGAGATGTTTTCCCACTATCTTTATCATGTCAGATTAGGTCCTGACCTCCATATCTATACTCCTAAAGTGTAAGAAATAAAATAAAGAATTAATAAATGGGATGGATTCAAACTAAAAAGCTTCTTCTCAGCAAAGGAAACAATAAATAACATGAACACAGTTTCTTTTTTTAGAAGGCCTCTAGACAGAACTCTGCAAGATGCATTAACAATCATATTTACTAGAGTGATAATAGAATATTTTTGTGAGTGATCATTATTTAAAGATAGTAAAATAATCAAGGTGAGAAATTTTTTATCATTAAATAAATGTAAGCTGAAAATATTGACTCAGGTGAGAAGTGGTTAGGTAAGACACCCTGGATAAGATTATAACAAATGCAACTTCTGAAATGTCTTCTTTTATATTTTAATTAGATATGTCAAGGAGTCAGTAGAAATGCAAACGTAATTTAATATTATTCTGATTGGTGTTTGTAATACAATAAAATAACATTTAATTAAAAATGCCTATAAAGGCAAAAGTAGTATAAAATTATTTCCATCTCATTTTCTTTAAAAAATTTAAATTGTGTTCATTTGCATGAGTAAACATACTTAAGGACCCACAAAAACTTTAAGCATAATCAAATTACATAACTAAAAAATGGAAATAAAATTCATGGAAACAAAAATGTATTTAGTTTCCATACCCTAAAATGCCCTGTATATATATTTTTTATTATCATGTGAAGGAAAAAAAAAAACTTACCTCTTCAGCTGGCATTGTGTGCCATTTGATGAATACAATTTTTCTTTTCTCTGGCCTGTTTTTTCTCTTTATCTCTCACTTATTGTTGATGCCAGAGATACCCTATTGCATATAAAGGAAAACAAGCTCCTATTTAAAATAGTTCTATTTGGCATTAACAGTTATTGTGTTAAATTAATCCATACTAACTTTCAAACCAGTTCTTTGTAAAACCATGTTTTGCAATCTTTATCAATGTTTTAAAATAATTTTCTTTCCCAAACACTTAAAACATGAGACTTGGCTAAAAGAGTAACTTTTAGAAAACATTCCTTTTCTATTTCTGTTGTTGTAAAAATACAGCAACATTCTTTCACTAACTTTATTTTTTGGGTGCCTGACATTTAATCTTTCGGATCTGTTGTTTCTCAATCTGCAAGAATGGAATATCTTGGTTAAAAGGATTAAATGAGACCAAGGATATGACAGCAATTTTTTAAAAATATGAACACTTCTTATGTAAGTAGAAGGCCTAATTTTGTTAATTTTACTTTAGTCTTGAAATAACTAATGGCCCTTTTAATGTGAACACTGTGCTACTATTATATGTTAACTAAGTCAAACCTCCCAATAATCTCCACCAAAGATTTTTCTTTGTCCTATGACAATTTGGATTAAATTGTCAATTTAAAATGATTACACATTACAAAATATGAAGACAAGAAATATCCTAATACTTAAGAATAATAGGATTTTAAAAAATTCTTTGATATTAGATTGAACTTAATAAGTGCCCTGAAGGCAAATGCATCTTTTAAACTAATTATCTGTACTGTGTATTCTATTTAATATTAAAAGATACTGATTAAATAAAATCAATCACATTCCTCTGTAGTCACACCTCTCATTTGATTAAATAAAAATATACTGTTCCTGTATTAATTCTGATTAAAAATATATTACATTTAGAATTATATGCTCATGATAATTTTCAAAAAAAAACACCTAAAACATTTACTCTGCTTATTCTTGATATTTAAGAATATGTACAGAAGAGTAAAAATCAAGTAATATAACATCTGAATTCATTTTCGAACAAGTTTCCACTTACTTTTTTATCCTAGGTATTATTGTTTTCTGATTGTATCTCAAGAATAAGCTACTTATGGGCATGCTAATTTAATACATACTTCTTTAAACAAGGTGTTTTTGAGTTCATATATATGTTTTTATTACCCTTCTTCATTGAATTTCTAGAGTTGATCTCAGGATTCTGCATGTTGGCCGAATTCTCAGAACTGGTGGCTTCTTTTCATGTACATTGATAACTTTCAACCTCACTGGATTCTCTTTCTTTTCCTTAGTCAACAGCTATCTCATTCTCAGAGATGTAATGAAAAATTTCTCACCTTCTTCATCTTGCCACCTCTCTGACCACCTCACTTGCTCTCAGTATATAACAGTAGCTAACCCATACTGTTTTGAGAAAGGGAATCTTCCAAGCATGGGTATCCACAAATTACTGGTTTTTTATATAGTGGCAGCAAAATGGTAGTGAGGGTTCAATTTCATCCCACAATATCTCGCATTTATAAATACCTTAAATGAAACATTTATTGCACAACATGGTAATCTTTGCATTTTTAACATCAGATCCATTTGCATTGTCTTCTTGGACCCTATCTGAAATATTGCTTTTTCCTTCTGTGCATCTCTCTAGTCCTCTTTCTCCAAAGCCTAGATACTTACTTATATTGCCATACATAATGCATATTTTATTAGGTTGAAAGTTTTAAAAGTAAATTGCATGTTGTATGATAATATATCCCTAATATTTTGGCAAGCATCTTCCAAGACTAAAAGCAATTTTTTTACCCAATGATATTATTATCTTCACAACTAAGAAAATTATCAATAATTCTATAAGATAAATCATTATGCTGCCCATATTTAAAAATGTCCACAATTATCAAAAAAATGATTTTTATAGCTGTTACCTACTCATTTTTGTTGTTGTTGTTGTTGTTGTTGTTGTTATTGGTAGATTTGGGAGTCAAGCGGGATCTATTCAAGCAGGACCTTGCATTGCATTTGTTGTTCCCAAACATTTGGATGACCTTAATTTTTTCACTTGATTTCCAATGACTCACTCTCTACAGATGTATGTGTAGGGAGCATACATTCTTGCAGGGCAGAAGGCATCTGCAACTCCAGCTCTGGAGACTGTTTAGGGGGGTGTCTTATTTTATTTGCTTTCAAGTTTCCTTATCTACAGAAAAATGCTCCATAGGATGAAACATTTAATCTGGATTGATGTGTGGCAGCAAACAGAGTCCCATAAAAAAAATGGAAGCACAACATCATTGTCTTATAATATTTTTTTTTCAAAACTTAAGCTTTAAAAAGGAGCCAAGAAACAAAGACAGTAAGTCTGACAAATGACTTTGAACTGGCTCTAATGGAAATAAGCCAAAACATTTGCCCACTATCTATTGTCCCAGCTGTTACATGGGTGATTTAGACTTTAAAGTCAAGAATATTACTAAAATTTTGAAGAATTCAATGGCAACTTGATAAACCCTATTGTCAATTCACATTCAAAATGACAGAAATTACTTTTAAAGGATTCTCATTTCAATTTGACCAGGGCACATATTCCTAGATTTTATGAATTCTTTTTTAACAAAACTGCATCTATCATATTTTTATACATATTATGGGAATATCTTGTAAATCTATCTGTAGTCCTGGAGAACTTAATTTTTTCTAGAGTTTCCTTACATCTCTTCTATTTGTGTGCCACTTTTAGGTGCATTAAAATTTTCAGGTCCATTGTTATGTTGTGCCACTGTGAGAGTGTATGAGGTTTTACCTATCTCTGATGTAGGTATTTATTTATTTGTTTGTTTGTTTGTTTATTCTTTTGGTTTCTGCTGCTTTCCTGGAGTTCTACTGAGTAAGATAGCAGAATAGTATCTCTGCTCTCAGATTTTTCATATCCATCCCGATGGTCTAAAATCCATCTATCTATATTCTGTTTGGCTATGTGAGCTTGAGTCTGTGGAGGCAAATGGAAAATACCAACAGCCCTCTCTTTTCCAGGGGCATACAATATCTAAGAGCTCCCAGTTTCCCATCCAGTTGTCCTATTCTCCTTCTCCATGGGAAGCTTTTATCTAGTATTATGTGCATGATTAGTCATCTGTTCTTGCAAATTTTGTTGTTTACATTCTATGTTTTTCAGAATTCAGGTTTTTGGAATTTCAACAACTTTTTCTGTCAACACACACATGCATATGTACACTCTTTCACATACACACAAGCAGAATGATGGTGGTAGATAATTGAAGATAGATACACTGTCATGAAGGTCAGTGTTCATGTATTTAACCTCGTCTTTATAAATTACTCTCAAGTTAAAATTTATTAATTTAAATCTTTTTATTTTTTATTGATTTTAATGATTTTTTTTTATTTTCAGAGTATCACAAAATAGAGTCAAAAGACAGTAATTTTAGAAAGTAATGAAAATTAGATTGGAAAATGAAATAAAGTGGGGTCAGTAAAGGGGAAATTTATAATTTTCTTTACAAAGGATAATGGAACTTGAAGATGAGTTTCATTCCCAAAATACAATAATGTATTAATATTGTAGAGAGGTCTATGAGGTTGATCAAGGATATTTATCAGTGTGCTTTGAGTAGATTCAGGTGTATTTTGGATAAATAATTTCACAACCAAGCCCACTCTGTCTTAGAACATTCCTAATTCAATGAAAAGATATCAGTTATTTAAGGAAATAGAAAATGATGCCAAGGGAATAAATTTTTAAATTGTACATTTATTTATAGACCTATAGTGTTATAAGAATCTTCATTGATATTTTGTATTCAGTTTGACTTTTTTTCAGATTTAATATGAACTTCTCTTTTTCAGCAGACTCTGCCCACTTCAGGAGTTTCAGTTCCTGAGGTGCGTAAGCTAAACAAGGTTTCACACTTGCAATTATAGTTCATTGTGCATATTATATTGTTATAAAAAAATGGGGGGTTGGCTCAGTGACCTACTGACATCAATTTTGATATTTGATCTTCTTTTTATTCCAATATTTGGAAATGAGGTTATGTATGTTTTCAGTAATGGGATAGGATTCCAGTCTGCATTTGTGGAAAGAATTGGGGATATAAGATATTATATGAAAAAAATAGAGAAAACATAAAGTTTACTTAGTAAAGCTAACCAGAGCATAAAATAGTGTCATTTTTATTTTTTATCATAAAATATAATCATATGACAACAAATCCAATGTTATTCAATCCTTTAAAATCATAAAAGTGAAGCTTTCCATGATACTATATTGAGAAATCCTTCCTCACTTTGAAGTGCTTATTATTTTAAAGAGAGTACATCTGTATTAATCATATAGCACATTATATTGCATAGAAAGTCATTGGAGAAAAATATAGTCACAAGTAAATTTTATCTTTTGAAAATAAATGTAAGCATCAGCATCACCACATTTGCTTACAGTATTAGCTGTGTCTTTGCATTGATGAGGCAAAATCCTCACAATGTTCTGTGACAATCTCCTGTTCAATTGTTATTATCTTTATATAAAATGTTCATATGGTATTGTTTGCCTGAAAATTGAATCTGCCTGCTTCAGAAAGAATTATTTATAATATATGAATACTACATAAGAATATGAATTTAATTAGAGAATAACATAATTGCACAAAAGTATAACTGTTCTCCCCTCCCCACCAAATATAATTTTCTAATCAGTGTCAACTACCTCAATGAATTAAAATAAACTATTGTTTCAAATCAGATACAAACTTGAAAATATGCTTAGAGATATGCTTGAAGTATAATGTTTCTAATCTAAAGGAAATATTAAACTTATTTTTGTATCCTTCAAATGAGTTGATGGCATTATTATCATAATTATTATTAAATAGAGATGTTAACTTCCCCATTCAAGTGACAAGATATTAGAAGAGTATATCATTTCATTAATTATTTGTGAGAGAATTAATATTACCTCTTCAAGATACTGACTTTATTTTACGGCTATTATAAATTCATCAAGTGAATATAGGTACTACATTTGAAAATTAGATTTCTCATTTTAGTTTTGTTAATCTCCAAAGGTCTCCCATAGTCCCATATAAAATGGATCATATACACTGAATAAGCAAGTCAAATTCTCTAGTTTTACAATATGCTTTTTTCAATTTTTTAAAATATCTTTTTCCTGATAAAAAGTTTTTCAGAATTCTTCCTATACTATTTATATTCTTTCTGGCAAGATATATTGGTTTACATTGATTTAAATTTTCCACTATCCCTCAAAAATCATTATATACATTTTTAAGCTATGTTGTTCCAAAAATTTCCTTAAACCCAGGTGTGGATATATGCATGAGGGCGTGTGTGAATACACATATATACACTCAGACAGGGAACCTTATGTTCTACCAGCAGGAAAAATTGCACTTAGGTTAACTGAAAATATGGTTAGAGTGAATAGGAAGGACATATACAAAGATATACACATATGTTAACAACTGAACTAAAAAAGCAAATGTATCATCATAACTCCACCTTTGACACAGGATGAAGGGCTTTCTATGAGGACAGTTTTTCTAATGGGAAGTTGCATATAGGCTTTCCTGCCTCTGTCATAGTCTTATTATCCATGATACTCAGGTTCAGTTGTTTTAAAGTGTAACAAAAATTAAAGAACATCTGTGAAGCAATCTAAATATAAAGTTTTCTCCATTTTTATGATTAATTTCCAACACATTGTTTTTGCATCTAAACTTAACCACTCCTCTTACACACCACCAGCTCCAACACATAAGTAGCTTATATTATCACGCCTTTCTAAAACCTGCATGTAATTTTTCATGGCAACAAATCTTTCATTTTGTACTCAAAATTAAAAACTGTAGTAATTAAATTACACAGTTATAATACAAGAGGACATATTTCACTTGAAAATGACAAAAACAGATCAAACAATAACACAGGAATCACAAGGTTTAACATTTAGCTTAACTAATAAAGACAAAGAATATGATAAGCATATGAAGAGCTGTCTCGTTGCTCTTAGAAAGCTTTAGGTTACTATAGCCAGCTGTCAGTATGCTTTACAAAGTCACTTGGACAAAGTTGAGACTGGTTCCTCTGTCTGCTTTCATATGTACATTTTGTACACACGCACACAATCTTATTTCATAATTGTGCTTCCATATGCTAGTGCATAGCCAAAATTAAATTATTTTGACATGGACTCTCTCATTCTTAAAATTCATTGAAGAAATCCACTCAGGAATTTTTTAACAGAAATTTTGTAGGTGGTTATGCTCAGTATGAAATTATCTTCTGAGAAAATATGCACATGATGTGTGATGTTTGAAAAGCAGGATGTGTTGATCAAAATGTCCCTTCTAGCTCAGGAAACAAGTAGCTCTTCCAGGTACTTTAACAGTAGGTTTCATATTTTCAACTTTTTTTGTTTCATATCTAACCCAAGGACATGGCCAATATCATTACAATGACGATTTCCAGTTATAGTGATGCAGTGGCAAATAAATTACAATACAGTAAATTTCTTCTCTACAACACCCACCATTTACTACTATGACCTGAGTAACATACTTGTGATGATCTTAATAATAAAATGATATGTATTTGTACTTCAAAAAATATTGCCATTTACTGAGTACATATTTTAAGTCAACCTTTATTTCCATTTATCTTTACATGAAACATTCCAGTTTAAAGGTGGAATAAATGGTGACCTAATAATGGTAAATAAGTTGCCCAAGTTTACAAAATAATGAGACAATGCTCAGATGCTCAGACATTTGTCTTTACCCAAAGCTATTTCTGTTTCAATAATGAACTTATTTAATTTTCTTAAAATGAGAATCTTTAAACCTATCACTTACTATATTTATATTGAAAACTTTATAAAATATTTTTTTAAGTATTAATGCAACTTCTCTAGTCAGCAATCAGTTTTGAGGCAACATCCAAGGATTCCTAGTAGATTTAGAACCTTTGCCACTTTTTAGAATGGATTTCTTTCTCTAAGCTAGTAAAATATTCAAAACCCCAAATAATATACACTAATAAAGTTGTAGCTTTGCAGATACAAGTTGTTTTCTCAGAGTTCTTTTGAGAGCTCTGATGAATATGGTGAGAGACACCTTAAATACTACGAATATCTACTTGATACCTGGGGTTAAGATTCTGAGGTTTCTGGGAGATTCTTATGCCCTAGCTCCATTGACAGGATTGGCCATATTTGTCTTCTTACCACAAGTTGTACAGTAGCAGAGAGAGTAAGTTCCAGGATCTGAGGGATGGAAGCTGTTGGCAGCAAAGCACTTCATAGCTTTATCCCGGTCCAGGTGCTTTTCTGCTGTCTGTCTCTCATGCTGAGTTTGGACAAAAAGGAGAAAATCTCGTGCTCAAAGTAATCATCACTTGCTGCTTCTAGTTTTCCAGTGATCGATAGCAGCAGGCTTAAGTATTGTGGTAAACAACCCTTTTGAGAAAGCAGTTTTCACCAATGTACAAATACTCTACCTCTGAGAATCAGCATGATATAGAAAAAGATTTTTTTTTAAGAACACATATTTAAAGTGAGGTCTTTTTATTTCACTTATTTCATCTTTCTGTTTTCTGTGAATGGTTTTTTTGGCTTTTCTTGTCTGTTTATTATGTTGATTATTCTTTTGAAATTCTAATACAATATATTCCCCACTCAAGATCTGTTGTGCTACTTGTAGTGTCCAACGATCACAAAAACCCTGAATTTTGTATTTAAAATGTCTGCAGAGCAAACACAAATGGTTGATATTTGAAAATGTTCAAACATCAATAAATGTATTTTATATTTTGTATTATATGTTCTATATTCTTTCAAGCTTTTTTGTTCAGTAGTTCTTTTCAGTGTTTGAATAATTTCTATTGATTAACACGACAATTTTCCAAATCTTTATGTCTAGGATAATTTATCTGGCAGAAGGAAATTTGCCTTAATTATAACATTGTAATTTATTTTGTGGTTTTGAACCCAAAATCTCAAAAAAAAGAAACTGAAGGTTAAATGGTGAACATTGCCCCCTATTACTCACAGCGTAATTTTATCCTGATTGATGATACAAAATAAGGTTTCTGAGTTCTTACTGAAACTTTTTAATAACTGTAACAATTGGGAAATAACTCTTCTTAAATATCACAGTGGAGCTTTGCCAGTCAGGGTTAATTAACCCCCTGTACAAGCTAGTGAAATCCTTGAGGACAGCATATTTTTTGAAGGATGCAATTGCTTTCCTTTTCTGTACCTCATACAAAAATAAGATTTTCTCAATGGAAATAGGAAAATGTATCCAACTACCCTCCTGTTCACTAGGTTGCTTAAATAAAATACAGTGAATATCCCAGAAAGACCTCTATAAGAGTCAAAAATAAAAATAAGAGAATCCTGGGGAAAATTAAATGACCACAAGTCTCTTCTGTTTTTAATATTTCAACCTTGATTAATTCTATAATTTTACCTACTAGCATTTTTCTCCCAAAGAAATCAATTGCTTTTCTTGATGTATGTGTATGTTTAAATGAATGTTTACCATTTAGTATTAGCTAGATTTTATAATAAAATACATAAATATTTATATGATGAGGATTTTAAAAATTGATTTGCTATAAATAAATATCTCAGATTAGAATTCAAAAATAAAACCTCATCAATTTAAAACTCATTTTAGGATTTTATTATTATTTTTTTACACTAGTGTGCTCTAAAACATTTAGTCTTCTTCTTCTCAGCATGCTCAGAGTTTGACTCCTTCAAGGACAAGAAACCAGATAAAAACTGCTCTCTCTGCTAGCTAGAAGTTCTTACCACATAGGCAGTTCCCAGTTCTTTGCATGGACTAGAATAAAATAAGGTTGATAGATGATTTGTTAGCTCTTTATAGATATATACATACATATCTTAAGTTTTACATGTAACATATATACATGATCTGGTATAAATGCCCAGTTCTAGTGTGACTAATGAACTTGAATTTTATTTGATTCTTCTCATTGAAGCAATTTAAGAATTAAGTCCTAAATAAATTTTTAAATGCATTATGTAACAAAATAGTTGCATTCAAGTATATCTTTCACATTGTACATTTTTACAAAATATTCATTCTATGTTATATATACATACATCAAAGGACCCTGAAATAAACTATTTCTGTTTTCACCAACTTTGTATTTTTAACTCCCAGCACTATACATTTTCAAATATAAGCATTGATCTTATTCAAACATATTCCTAATGTAACCAATGTAATTTTTTCATATATATGTATTTGAAAATATGAAACAATTTTGCATGGTGGCAATACAGATAAGGCCTGCCATGAGGAACCATTCCTAATTTAATTTATTGAGCACATACTATAATATAAACACAATGGTAAAGACTTTATAGATTTTCTATTAAACTTTAAACTCTGCGAAATAGAAAACACTATCCATTTTGTTAAGAGTAAGTTGTCTGTATCACATCTCTAAGTAATAAAGATGGGATTCAAGTCACGTTTCCTCTTCTTATGCATTATACTGTTTACAATATGGATAAAATTTTAATTTGCAAGTTTAGAAAGAAGGAACTTTCTTTTTAAAAAATCAATATTTTTGCCAGAAATTATGCTTATATGAAAGCACATCATTTTCCAAAGAACTTGAATATCAGGAATTCTATTATACCATCCATTTTCAACCATACACAAAATATATTCAGTGTTTTTGCACCATGCAATTGCAAGATGACTAGACTACACTGATTAGCATTTATTTTCGTCAAAAGAGATTTCTAATCTATCTATCACTAATAGGTTTTAAAAAGAGCTTACATTTGAAGCTATTTAAAAACATCTTTCTAAGTTACAGAAATTTAAATGATACTTATCAAGTAGATAGAGGGACTAGGAAATATATATCTGGATAAGTTTATCGGAAATAAGTGTCACTAAAGCACATAGGTACCCTTAGCCAAGCATTGCTAATCAGAACAACTTTTTCACATCAAGCCTAGACATGGCCCCCAAATCCTAAACACAATTATCTAGGTACTTTTTTAAAAACAATTTTTTTTTAACATTTTGAGTTTATTTCTTTATTCATTTACTCTGTCTTCTGTCAGGCACTGATCTAGGATCTAACACAGACCTGTGATCCAAAGAAAATTCTTTCCCTGTGGGACTCTGATTAACATGAAGAACACAAGCATTCAATAAATCACATAAATAATCATTCAAGTTGTAATAAATTATATTTAAAAGGAAGTTAAAGGAAATAGAGAAGGCTATCTGATATTTGACCAAAGACATGATGTCAGGACCAAACACAGCAAATACACAGGGGAAAATGTTCCAGCAGAGTACAAAATGATTGCAAAATCCCTGAATTAAAAGCAGGATTGTTGTGACCAAGGAGCAATGAGTTGTCCAGAGTTGCTGAAGTGGAGTAAAAAGGAATGAATGTTGCTGTTGTGTAAAAAATTGACTACAGAGAGACGAAGCTGGAAGGAGATTGACCCCTTAGGCGATGGTGATAATAATCCAGGCAAAAGAGAGAACTATCACATGAGCCACATGACAATGGAAGTGATAACTGTCCAAGGACTGATACATGGAAAGACAGAAAGGGCATTTATATATAGGAATTGAGGGAGAGTTCTGAATCAAGAGTTATGCATTTAGAAGTCTTCATAAAATTGAATTTGAAAACCTAATGTTGAAATCAAGTTACCTAGGGAGCAAGTATAGACAGTGAAGCTGAGGTGTAAAGAAGAGGCTAAGTCTTATAGGTGGCAAAGCTGGAGGACAAATGAGTGAAAGAGACTGTGAGGGAGCAGTTAATGAAGTAAGAAGAGAGCTAAGAGAGAGAAGTGTGCTGAAAGCAAATTGAGGCAAGTTTTCAAGAAGTGAGAAGAGATCCACTCTATCAAATGTTGCTTAAAGTTTGAGTAAATCATGGCTATTAGATGCCACATGAGAAGGATATTGGTCATTTGAATAAAAGCTCAGGCAGTGGTGATAAAAGTTGACGGGGCTGGGTTATAGGAAGAGTGAAAAAAAAGAAACAGAAAACTCTAAAATATATATGAACTAAAGAATTAGCTGGGGCTGGATGGTAGTTTTTTTATATGCCACCCCTGATATAAGTAGTACCTTCAAAATCCATCATGCAATTAGAATTTGTTTACAATATTCCATATCTTTAAGAGCATTATGTTAGCAACTCTTTACCAAATTCTTCAAGTGATAATCCTATAATATTTATATATCCCATTGTTTGTGAATAACTTTTGATAAAGAGCAATAATTGGACACAGAGAAATAATTCCAATTTGGCTTTCTTTTGCATTCTTTAACTGATATTTTTTTTCATCATGTAACTATCACATATATGGAGCCAGTTAAAGAAATAGTTTTTGTATTATGTAGTAGCAACTCCAAATTAGGAAGTTGGGCCTCAGTTTGTAACCATGAGATATTTATTAGTTGCACCTTCTAGTGAAATATTTTCTTATGTTAATTTTATTTTTATAAAATATTTCTCTTACAGGAAAGACAAGCAACAGTGAAAAAGGAAAAGAGTGGTTCCCAGCAGCCAAACAAAGGAACCGATAGGAACAAAATGCAAAGAGCCAACTCTGTTACTGTCGATGGACAAGGCCTACAGGTATGAATTTTTAATTACATATCTTAGTGGATTTTATGTTTGCTCCTCTTATGTTCTAAGAACAGCATATGTTCAGTCATCAACACATTTATTTAACATTTATGTTAGCTCAGTAGACAGTTTCAGAAAGATTGTTATTAATTTATCAAGATGTCAGTCTTATAGTTGATTGACAGAGTGACATTCTGGTTAGATTAATCATTTATGATGTTATCTCCATTAAACTAAAATTAGAAAAGTCTTTTGTCAATCTAAAAGTTTTTCCAAATTAATACTAAATATACACATTTATTATATACACATGTGTCATTTACAAGTATTGTTCTCTCCTACTCTCTCTTCATTTGTATATATACTAAGTATGGGTATGATTTTGAGGAGTCATTTTTATTGTAAAACTATTATTTAGGAAAGAAAACAAAGGAACTCTATTTGTATGGTTATATTTTTTCCTAAATAAATTATAAAGAAATTTATTACAATTTATCCATATACTTCAAAGTTTTAAATAAAAATTAAAAACCATATATATTTCTAGTTTAAACACATGTAGCTAAACTTTTTCTAGTACTTTAAAAACTTGTGTATTTTCTCTGTGATCTATGATATCAAAAGAGCATTTCTTTCCATCTGCATTTCAAGTTACTTTATAGAGTAAATACATTTTATGTATTTACCTCTACTTTTAACTCCAAAATATAAACAGTCAACAAAATGAGCTTAATCTATGAAATTGGGAAGTTAATTTTTAATTTTTCTATCTATATGTTTCTTTCAATTGCTTATTCCTTCCCTTAAAATATGCTTCAAATTTCACATTGTCCAGGAAAACTTACCAAACACTTAACATACAGATTATGTCATATACTTGCATTTAGTGTATGTGATTGATTTTAGCATATTATTGATTTTAATCAATTTTATTATGTTTATTACAATTTATTGTTTTACCTGTGAAAATATGTTACATCTTTTTGTATTTTTCAACTTACAAGCACAATTAAGTTTTTGGCAAAGCAGACAATTGAGGAATCCCTGATTGAGCAGGTCCCATAATAACCATCTCATTATTAATGGCTCTTAAATCTTGCAATAATCTCCATTTACCGGATTTCTTTTTGATGACAAAAATTGGAGTATTATTGGGAGATACAGAAGGTTGTATATGTCCTTCCACTAATTGTTGTTTGACCAGATCATGGGCTGCTTGTATCTTTTCTTTAGTCAGGGGCCACTGAGGGTACATAATTAATACATGCCTAAATATTTGCTTATTCATTGTCTTGAATAACTCATGGAAACTTTAGTGATTATTGCTTACTAATATATAATAAGGGATCTGGTTTTGATCTATTAAAACACATTTAAAATAGAAAATCTCATAAATTATTAACAAAATTGTGAAAAGATAATTATGAAATATAAAATTATTATACATCGGAGTATATGATTCAATTATGAAAAACTAACTCAAAAAGTAATTTTCAGACATCATTTCTATGTATTTAGCATAGCATTTCATTGAAGTCCTCAAATATGAAATCTGTCCACAATTTTTTAAATTAATACATATATTTGTTCTAATTTTTTCACAATTTTGATAGCAAAGAAATTTCACTGAAATCTTATAAAAATTATTAAAAAATTAACATTTGACTTTAATGTGTCAATTGGAAATATTTATCAATTTAAAATTTAATCACACTGAGTTCTTGCCATACAATTGATGAAACGAAACACTGGTTTTGAAATCCAAGTATATTTCAGTCAAAGCGAGGTACATATTTCTCATGATGGAAAAGAAGCATGTTATCTTTTATCACTGTTTAGTATAACCTATGCATTATGGTGATATTTTATACATATTAGCCTGTTTTCATTCTCAAAAGAAACATGAGATCAATGCCCTTATTGTTATCGCCATTTTCAAAATTATATTAATACTAAGAAGTAGGGTAACTTTCCCAATGCTACCCTGTCATTCATTGATAAAGCCTAGTACTGAAGGAGGACTCTCTGACTCAAATTCTGTGTTTTACTCTTGAGACAACCTGTCTCTTTGCTCAAGAAATTTAAACATATGTGTAACTGCCAAAATTCTGACTGCCTTGTTCTCCCAAGTGTTCTAATATTGCTTGAGGTATTGAGATAAAAATCATATATTCACTACAACTATAACTTTTGTAGACTCAGCCTCTTAAGATTTAAGTAATCATGTCTGAATTTTTCCATATTCAAAACCAAAATTAAATGGTATATGCACAGTATTTTAAAGGTTTAAATTAAGATAGCAACATAAGTTCTATCTTTTAATTTAAAATGATTCTGAAATATTTGGCCCTATTATAGTTAAATTAGTCACATTAAAAACCCTACATGATTAACATTCTCTATGGATGTGTGGGCTTCTCCAAGCAGGTATTTACTTGTTTTAGCTCTTTTTGGCATATGAAAATGGAAGCTGAAGTTGTCAGTAGGCAAAATATAGACATCAGCCTTAACAAAACAGCAGTAAATAACTGATATTGTAATGTTATAATAAATTTTCAGTTTTGTGAATTGGTATATTATCATGTGCAAAAGTCTGTTTTATCGTAGCAGAATGGATCCCCATAAGTGTTCATATAATTTGGAGAAAATACAAAAAAGTAAAATGATAAATTTTGAGATAGTTATTTCATGCAAAATGGTAAAAGATTGTGTTAAAATGATCGATTTTAAAATGGTAAAAAGGTTGTTTTGGTTTTTAACCAGAAAAGCCAAAAACATCTACCAGAAAATGAATTTTTCTCTAAGCTTTAAAAATTACATATCATAAAAAAGCATTGAGTTGCAGTCCAGTTTGCATATAACTCAGTGACAGGAGAGATCTACACTGCTTAAAGAAGACTATTAATCATAGTTAAGCACATTCATCTTACGTCTTTCCAGCTAACCAGCATAATGATCAGGATTATTATTTCTAATTAGAGGAAGTAATAGATCATGTATAACCTTAGGATGAGTCTCATTAATTAACCTGAGTCCTAGGGGACTTCAAGTAGCGGTGGTTAGGCACTCTGTCTTTGTCATTTCTCACACCATAGGTTTACATTTATTAGATACTATCAAATGTAATTGAAACTACAATTTTTTAAGATGCATGTGACCAACCCATCTGTAAATGGATAAAAGAAAAAAATTAAAAAGAACAATTGTTTAAAATGTATTATGCTAAAGTTACCCTGTCCTAAATATTATTTGAAATTTCCAAATTGAAGGGTCACCAGAGAGCGAAAGAATCTAGTTTCTTAGTTTCTCATACTTTAAACCCAAGGTAGGAAGATGGGACCTTTTCACTTAGTATCTAAAACTAAACCAATGTCTTGCCCCACCAATCATTTCTCCACTTTGTCTATTTTATGTTTTATCTTATTTTTGTAATCACCAAGATTATCACCTATACATGCACTATTGCACTATAAACAAATGTATAGTATGCTTATCAATTAATCTCCTGTATTTGATTTGTGTGTGTGTGTGAGAGAGAGAGACACATTTGATAGTTACCTATATGTGTGTCCCTCACTCACTTAGAACCCTTAATCCTGGTGATTCTTTCATACTGAGATCATAATTGTCATTCTAATTCTCTAAGTTTGGAGTTATTGCTCTATATTTTTAAGTATTGTAGCAAACTTTGAACAGAATCACTTTTTTTCATATACGTATTTTACTAGGTGAAAAGTAATATGAAAAATATAGAGCTATGTTTTCTATAATTTTAAGAAGATGGCTAAAGAGGATATTTGAATAAATTATTAAAACAGGTGAGTCATTTGTACATAAGCATTATGAGAAATGGGAAGCTGTAACTTCTAACACAAGTGTTATGGTTTGTATATGTGGCATTCCCCTAAAGCTCCTGTGTGAAACAATGTAATAAAGTTCTGAGGTGAAAGGACTGGGTTATAAGATCATAAACCTGGTCAGTGTATTAAACCGTTGGTTAACTGGACAATAATTTTAGGCAAGTAGAATATGGTTGGAAAAGTAGATTACTGGAGACATTCTTCTGGCATTTATATTTTTTCCCTGGTGAGTGGCGCCTTGTCTCTGCTTCCTGTTTGCCATATCCTGAGCTGCTTTCCTCCTCCATTCCCTTTCAACATGTTCTGCCTTACCTTACAAGGGTCCAGGACAATGGAGTTGGCTATCTGTGCACTGAGACCTCTGAAACTATGAGTGCCAAATAAACTTTCTCTCCTTAACTTGTTCCTGTTAAGTCTTTTGTTTGCATTGGCACAAAGCTGACTAAAACATAAGTGTATGCCCACAATTGTAAGATCAAAAAGAAATAGATGTTTGGAGTAGACTGAGTAGGATAACAAGCAGTAGAGAGTGCTTAAGAGAAGAAACAGCAGCTAGATGCTATAAGTCCTGGGAAAAATTTCATAAAAACTTTGTCTTTTGATATGAGATGAGGAAATTTTGAAGGGGAGGATGAAGCAGAGAATGACATGATTTAAATTATTGGTTTTGTAAAGATTCGCTTATTGCTGCATTGAATGCTCTGTAAATTACTGAATTATAGGATGGGGTGATAATAGGCTGGAAGCTTGTCAGTGTAGAACAACAGATATGGAGAAATGATTTGAGGATCAAACTAAAAGGATATGCTGATGGATTAAGTGTAGAGTCTACAAGAAAATGAGGAGTCAGAGACATCACCATAGTGGGTCCATGCAACTGAAATGGTGGAATTGCCATTGACTGAGATGAATGAAGAGTTTGGGAGAGTATGGTTTGGGGAGAAATTTCTGATGCTGTCAGACATCCAGATAGAAATGTCAATTAGGAAGACCATCAAGTGAATGTATGATTCAGGTTAAAGGACAAATATAAATTTATGAGTAAAGACATATTGATGATACTTAAAGGCACCAAAAAGGAAGATAAATATATATGGATGATATATACTAATATAATATACTATGTATTGATATATGTCAAGAGGAGGAGTAGAACTGGAACCCACAATCAGTCTGACTCCAAAGTTTCATATTCTTTAAAGGTATTATACTAAACAGCCCCTTTGAATGAACAAATATGTTTTACATGATTAACTCTATTTAACATAAAGGAAAATACAACTTGAGCAGTGTCCTTCTGGAATTTTCTTCACACTTACCTAATTAATAACTATTTTCAAGATTTAAAGTACCAAAGCTACCCTGAATATTTTGTCTGTTCATCAACATCTTCTTTGTTATTCTCCATCAGTGTGTCTCAACATTCTTAAAAACTGTTTCATAAAGAGAAAGAGTTCTGTAGATATATTTAAGCACAGAGATGGGTTAATGAGACATTGGGAACAGGCTCAGGTTTTTTGTTTTTTTTTTTTGTCTTTAGATATAGAATCTTAGCTTTTACCTGTTTATTTACTGTATCATTTTAAGATTCTCTCCAATGCTGTTTAAGTATATACTTCCAACAGTGAATAGTTTTTATGGTGACAGAGTCTTGATATATTTGTGCTTTTTCTTTTGATTCCCATTCCATCAAAATCTATGACTGAGTATAATATTTTAGTATGTCAATAAATTAGTTTGCAAAATACTAACATTTACATCTCATTTCAAAAATTTATATAAAAGCAAAAATTCAAAATTCATTCTTTTAAATAATAGATGAGAGTCCAAGAGAGAAATAGTAAACTTGATTATAACATTGATAAATTTCTTCTATCTTCAGATCCCACTGAAGTTTTATCAATTGTTTCAATAATATGTTAAATAAAAGAAACTAGTCTTGAATCATAATAACTTCCTGTGATGGATAGTTGTATGTGTTGAACAGAATGCTTCTTGAGGGTATACAATGCTGAAGTTAAGTGGAAGTAATGGAGAACTACTTTGTGAAGTTACTAACAGATGGTTCAGGGGAAAGACTCTTTACACAGTCTTTGTAACTTTTCTCTAAATTCGAGAATGTTTCCAGAAAAACTTGTGCTTTAAAAGCATAATCTAAAATGTACCAAGGTTCAGAGATGAGATCATTAGACAATGATGAGTTTTTACCTTATGAATGGATTAATCCATTTAGTGGATTAATAATGGGTGGTAATTTTAGGCAGGTGTGATATGTTTGGAGGAAGTAGATAACTGGAGGAATGCCTTTAAAGACTATATATTGTGCCTGGCTCCTTGCAAGTGTATTTGTTTTCTTTCGCTCTCTTCTCTCTCTCCTTCCTGGCTGCCATGAGTTGGGCACCTTTTTTTTTTTTTAAACTAAACTCTTCCACCATGATGTTCTGCCCCATCTCAGGCCCAGAGAAATGCAGTCAGCCAACTGTGAATGGAGACATTTGAAACTATGAATACACCATTAAATTTTTCTTCTATAGTTTGCTCTTGTCGGGTATTTTGTTCACAGCAATAAAAAAAAAAAAAACTAACAATAGATTGTTTCAAAAAATAAAAATAAAACTATCACTGTGAATTTTAAAACATGTTATTGAAAGATATTTACATAAATCTTTATTCACTGAAATCAATTATACTGAGTTTTAGAAACTGAGAGGACTGTTTATATTCCTTTATTTGGTAGATATGATTCACGTTGTAGTATAAATTAGCTCCCCTAGACTAAATTCTGTACAGAAGATGAAGTTACTTCTACCTAATTGGCCTCTCTGGAAACCAGAATCTGAAATCAAATAGATTAGATTAAGTAACTGAAATATCACATCTAATAATGACTACATGTTTTTCTTAGTCTCAGACTCTTTCAGACATAAACGAATTGACTGAAAATGAGTAAGAACATATTAAAAACAAGAATAGCATAATATAAGAAAAAATACAGAGTCCATTCTGTGTTTTGGTATCAAGGAACAATTGTTCTCCCCCACCCCCAGACTAGATATATTAATAAGTTTGATGAAGAATAAAGTATTTCTCTATGCCTGATATGATTTGTATCCATTTTGAGTCCTTACAGAACTTGTTTTTGTTCACATCATTTACATTTGTGTTATGCAGGATTTAGCAGAGAAACAACAAAAACAGGGAACACACAAAACAACAATGTATTGAAAAACATAGCCATCAATTTTTCTGTCATGTAAATAAAGTCCAGAAGTAGGCTCTCTGGCACTAAGACAACTACACAGTCTCATTGGGAATGCCAATCCTACTGTTCTCTTTCATGTCCTCCATTGATGGCATCTTCAAAGTCAACTAATGAGCAAAGATGGCTACTGTAATTTTCAAATTTCATGTTGGCATCAGGAAGAAAAAGATTAGGAACTTTCCCACAGTGTTGAGGCTAGGGTATCCAAGACCATGGTACAGACAAGGTAGATTAATTTCGAGACCACTTGGCTTGTAGGCAGCCACTATCTCACTGGGTGTTCCAAAAGAGAAACATAGGGAGACATGGAGGACTAGAGAGAATCTTCTCTTTTCAATGGGCACTAATGTCATTATAAGGATCTTACCCTCATGTCCTTACCTAAACCTAATTATCTCTAGAAAACCCCATCTCCAAGTGTCATTACATTGGGGCTTAGAGCTTCAACATATGAATCTCAGGAGGGACATAATTTAGTCATAGTAACTTCCAAGAGATCTCACCAGACAAAACATAAACACTTTTTTCTTCTTTCTATGTATTTGTGTGTCCTTTTACCTTACAAGACACCAGAAGTTGCAATTTCTTAAAGCTCTTAAAAAGTGTCTGTGTGTGTATATGTGTGTGTGAATGTGTGTGTGTGTGTGTGTGTGTGTGTGTGTGTGTAAATTCTGTAAGCAGCAGCAACTTCCAAAATATACATAGGATGGGAGGATGGAATCTTTCTAAATTACCATACGCACCAGGTTCTTTTACCCAGGGCAAAGGGGAATATGGTACTGAAGTGCCAAAAGCAGATTCTACCACTAAGATACTGCTGCTTATTTCAGACTGTCACTGAACTCAGTAGTTGTTTATTTTTAACTTGTCAGACTTGAAAATGACTATGCAGTACTGCAGGTCTTTGGCTCTCAAATCTAAGAGTTCTGTCTTTGCTTGGCATCCAAATTTACTCAGTTAGATGGGCCTTCTTTTTATAGTTGCAAAGGTTAACACAATTTTAAAGCTTTTTGAATGAGCATAGAAAAACATGACAGGTTTGCCTGGAACTCTAACATTTCTAGTCTAACACCATAATATGTTCCTCAACACCAGAGACTCAGTGATATAGTTGTTCAATCACATATCACCCCTTAAATGGAGATTACCTTATGTCAAGTACCTGTTAATATCATCAAATGGGGTGATAGTGCTGGTATTGGTGATGAGTCCTGCTTCCCCACATGTTGAAGTTTTGAAGTTTGAACATTAGAGAAGCACAATGAGGCAAGGCAGGGCTTATTTAAAAAGGTGTGACATAGACTTCTCGGGAGGGAGAAGGGGGCCATAGCTGGTACCATGGTATCCCAAGAAGCAGGGTGTTCTGCCCTTTTTATTTGTCCCTGGCTTCCTTTGTTCTCCTGCCTTTTCCCCCTTGTCTTTCTCCTTCCTGCATAGGTGACTAGGCCCAAGAATGCTTGGTGGAAAGGCCCAAAGGTGGGAAACTGGTGGGTTGAAGGGGGAAGGGCTGGATGGAGTAGCCAAGGACACATTAACAACCTTGTATCTCAGAGACAGCTTACCTTGGCAACAGGTTTGAGCTGGGCCAGGTTGTTGAAAAGGGTGGAGGAAGGGCTCTGAAGGAATTAACATTTCAATCCCTCAGGGGACAGTCTCCAACTTCCCAGACTCACTCAAAATAGGCCTCCTTCATTGACCTGATTTGATTTACCTATCCATACTGACTGCCTATCTAATTCTGGCTTCAGGGGCACAAATCCAGAGTACTTGATAACTTACAAATAAACACTACATTATATTTTTAACATTTGTCTTATTTTTGAAGTAAGAGTAGATGTGATGAAAACTGCAAATTTATTTTAATATTTTCATATTGGATATTTGACTTTTGTCACTTATGAAATATCTCCATTCTCCTAAATTCTTTAAATTCTCTCCTATTTTTCTAGTCCATTTTATCTGTTTCTCTGGGGAATACAACTCCTAAAAATAATGCCTGAATATGTATGTATGTATGTATTTATTTATTTATAGAACTATGGATTAAACCCAGTGGTGCTTTACTACTGAGCTATATCCCCATTCATTCTTATGTGTGTGTGTGATTATATATACATATATACACACACATACATATATATAATGTATGTATATATATATATATATATATATATATATATATATTTACTTTTTATTTTTTGAGACAAGGTCTTACTAAGTTGCTGAGGCTGACCTAGAATTTATGATCCTCCTGGCTTAGCTCCCAAGTTACTGGTATTACAGGCATGTATCACTGCACCCAGACTAGATTTTATATTTTATTTTGAGATACTCTACTGACTACTAAAATATCTAACTAATTATTCATAATATTATGGAATTTATAACACAAGTATTACTGACCTTTATTTGATCTTTTTGTTGATGCCTTAAATATTTCACAAAATAAATATATTTGACCTACATTTTAAAATATATTTTTAAAAGAATTCCAAATTTGGAACCAGTTTAAATTTATATTTATATGTAAACTCATATAGTGGTAAGCTTAATGTTGAGTTTGGGAATGAAAAGAGAAAACAATATGTGTGTTCAGATTTAATACTCTGCTCAAAATCCCTTATTTACCCTGAAATTCTCACCTGTTTTCAAAAGTAGGGAGTAACACTTCAAATTAAGATAAAAAATCAAGTAAAATATTTGTTTGGTAGGTTTAACTTTTGCATAAGAGAAAAATGGAAATTGAACACTAATGATTAGACATAGGTGTGCTTTTTTTTCAGTTCAGGTTTGAATGGGCAAGAGAAGCACATATCAGCAGCCCAAGGTCTTTAATATGTAGGTACTGGATATGCATTCATTAATTGAGAACTTTTAGTTCAGGGTAAACTGGGAAGTTGCTACAGAAGTTACTCCAGCTCACCTTTTCCAGTTGATTTAGAGGCAAATTAGGAAAGAAGAACCCTGGTGCTCTTTACTAAAGAAAGTAAAACAGTCAGATACTATGATAGATAGTAATGAAAACTAGCTGGATAAGAGTAGATGAATTAAGAAGATCTTACTCAACTTTCTCATTTAGCTAATGTGAGGAGTTTAACATTTTCCAATTGTCTATACTCATTAGAAAAATGCCATTGTACTTAAGAGTTGGAAGAAAATATGTTAGTAGAATATTCTGACTTATTGAATAGGAAGGAAGGGCATGATATGGTGACATTATTGTTTTCAATTGTTTCATTAAATATTTAAGGATACTTTCTAGGAGAGACAGATAACTTCACAAAGAATACTCTGAATATACTTTCACAAAAGCAGATTATTCTAAAACTTTTCAACTTAGTATGTAGAGTGTCCATTCTATCAGCTACATCTCTCTCTTAACATTGAATTCAGGTTAAAAAAAAATAAGTATTCTGTACATGCTGTTTAAAACAAGTCTACCCACATAAATGAAGTCCTGACACTTTACCTCCTTTTCCTTCATGGCACATTTCACTAATAGTATGTATTTGTTTGTTTAGTGTATAATTCTCCCTGTGGATATAACCTCCATTAGGATGGGCACTTGATCTTTCTTGTTCCACAGAGAAGTGAATAGTGATGAAGACAGCACATAGGATGTAGTAGGGACATGGACAGTCCTTGATAAGTGAAAGAGAGACCCTTTGCCAAAGGAATCTTAGCAAATAGACTTGATTCACTGGCACTCTGCTCACCACGCTGGGAAAGAAAGCATTGAGAAAAGATTGCTCAGAACAGACTTCTCAGCCCAAATGCATCTGAAGACATTTGCTGAGTTTCGAGTTCCTGTGTGGTCTGAAAGGTAGATTCCACAAAGGCCACAGAGCTCTGAACAAGGGGGCCTCTTTAAAAGAAGCCTTTTGTATCACTTGATCTTTCTATTTGCTTATGATCTTTCCCTGAAATTCTTCTTTATTCTGGCTCATTTGCTTACTGACTCACAAATTGCAACTTTATAGTTTTCATCTAACAGCTATTTTCTTTTCTTAAGGGCCTTCCCCTCTGCCCTCTACATTGTCAAGCCCACCTCTCTGTGCAGAGAAGGTTTTCCTTTTGATACACTTTATAGAATAAAAGTGTCACATTCATGAATTTGTACACTGAAATTCATGATGTAGAAATAGCAAGGAGTCTTCTTCATATATCAGATGCCTAATAACTTCTCCATATACCAACCTTTTTTTCTAGATCACTCCTGTTCCTGGAACTCATCCGCTTTTAGTCTTTGTGAACCCCAAAAGTGGTGGGAAGCAAGGAGAACGGTATGCTTTTAAATAACATGTTTATTTTCTATATCATAAATATAAAAAGATCAGCTAAAATTGTGTTGTGCACATGTTTAGAACATTATTCCTCACTATTTAGTAATTTTAATGTTATATATATATATATATATATATATATATATATATATATATATATATAATTCCAGCATCTACATATAATGTACTGCTAATAATTTTTATAGTTTAAAACTTAATGTAATGGCTTTTTTGTAAGCATTTTATTATTATAGCTCAGGTATCTGCATTCTTCACAACCCACCTACCATCTTAACCCTTAACAAAGAGCTTTGCTTACAACCTGATTTCATAACTACTGTTGAATAAAAACTGAGTCTCTAACTTCTTAATCAGGTGATTGGAGATAAATCATAACCAAGTACTTAGGAGCAGAATTTATATCCAGCTTCTAGGCAAAATATATTGTTACAATTATTTTGCATGCACACTTTGGAGAAAATGAAGCCATATTTTCTGGAAAAGCACAATATATTTAATCTGAATAATAATACACTGCTTTATCAGATATCTTCATATACTAGCTGATGACATAAAATTTCATTTTATAGTGGATTAGTGATTAAATAATAATATTTAATAGAAATATGAAAATCATTCTCTTAAAGAATAAGTCTAATGTCCTATTGAAGAGGACAGTGACAAACAAAACTGTAGCTATGCCTACCTTCATGATGTCTACATATCTTTCTTAACCTCAACCTAATATAAGCAAACAGACAAAGCACTTACACAAGCACTATAATGGGAAAACAAATGTCTTTTGTGGTTTAACTAGTAACAATTGGAAATGTTTTCATAAATGATAGAATTTGCAAAGTAATATCCTTTCCTACTATTTAAATTTTGAATGTATTTCAATGAAATGAAAAGAATTCTTCATTTTTCAATCAAAAACAAATATTACTTCTGCATAAAATGTGTTTTTAAAATTTCCATTAACATATTTATGTTTGTACCCTGCTAAGCATGATATGAATTATCATATTTTTAAGAGAGAGAGAGAATTTTTTAATATTTATTTTTTAGTTTTCGGCAGACACAACATCTTTGTTTGTATGTGGTGCTGAGGATTGAACCGGGCCACACGCATGCCAGGCGAGCGCGCTACTGCTTGAGTCACATCCCCAGCCCAAGATATGAATTATTTTAAATAAATAATAGCTTAATAGTTAAAATTTCACAAAATTTTACTTAAGAGAATGGTTGCCTTGCTCAAACAGGTATAAAATTGTAATTGAATAATAATACTAAAATTATTTTCTATTGTGCCATTTGCAGTTTGTTAGCTGTCTATACTTTGAGTATTTTTTATTTAAATTAAATTTATTCTTTAACACATAACGACATAACAATTGCACATATGAATTAAGTACCAAGTGATGTTTGGATTATATGTATATATTGTATAGCATTTAAATCAGATTCAACATATCTATCTCCTCAAACATTTATCCTTTTTTTTTCCTCATTAGAAAACTCACACTCTATTCTTCTAGCTTTTTAAAATGTATGTTATTATCCATAGCCATCATCTGGGAAATAGCATACCAGAGCTGCTTCTTCCTCTCTAACCCTAAGTACCCAGTGATCAATCTCTCTTCAGACCCTCCCTCCCCCTAGTCACACCAGCCTCTAGTAACCACCATTCCACTATCAATCTCTTTGAGGCCAACTTTTTTTAAAAATTCCACATGAATGAGGTTATTTCCCTTGTTTTTCTGTGTCCGAGCATAATTATCACTAGTTCCATACATTTTGTTGCAAAAACAATATTTGCAATATTTTTATGGTGGAATAATGTTCCACTGTCAATTTATACTACATTTACTTACTGCATTCATCAGCTGAGGGATACTTTGGTTGTTTCTACTTCTTGGCTGAGGTAAACAGTACCACAATAGCAGAGGTGTTCAAGTGCCTCTTCAGTATATTGATTTCACTTGCTTTGGGTGCATACACCCAAAAATGAAATCAATATGCTGAAGAGGCACCTGAAGTATGACCCAAAGCAAATGAAATCAATATGCTGAAGAGGGATTGTTGTATCATATGATAGTTCTATTTTTAATATTTTAAGGAACCCTCCACTATCTCCCACAATGGCTGCTAATTTACATTCCCATCAACAGTGCAAGGGATCCATCTTCTCTACATCCTAGTCAGTACTTAATACCTGTAGTATTTTTAATAATGTCATTCTTACTGGAATGAGGTGATATCTAATTGTGATTTTGTTTTTCATTTCTCTGATGATTTGTGATTTGGGGCATTTTTTTTCATATACCTATCATATACCTGATGATCTTCTTTTGCGAAATCTCTATTTATGTCTATTGCTTATTTTCAATCAGTTTTTTATGCTGTTAATGTTTTGGAATTCCTTATACATGCAGATATCAACCCCTAGCCATATGTATAGTTTGCAGACTCACTATGTTGGCTGTTTCCTAGGCTGTTCAAAAGTTTTTTTGTTTGATATAATCTGTTTTGTCCATGTGATTAGCTCAATAGATGCAGAAAAGTCATCTATTCATGATCAAACATTGAACAAAGTGAGCACAGAAATAAAATTAGCTCAATATAATAAATGCCAAATATAACAAGCCCACAGCTGACATCATACTGAATGGGGAAAGATTATAAGCTTTCTTTCCATGATCTGAAATAAAATAAGGATATCTACTTTCACCACTTTATTCAACATAGTCTGAAGTAGAATAATCAAGCAAGAGACAGAAATAAAAGGCATCCACATAGGAAAAAGGAAATCCAATATTTACTGTTTGCATATGGCATGATCTTCCATATAGAAAGCCCAAAACATTCCACCAAAACCCTCCATCAGAAAAAATCTAATAGAATTAATTCAAATTAATTTGAAATCAGCAAAGTATAGGATATAAAAATCAGTATACAAAAGCCAGCAGTGTTGTTATATTCCAATAGCAAAGAATTTAAAATTGAAATCAAGAAAATAATACCATTTATAAAGGTTACCAAAAAATTAAAATACATCATAATAAACCAAAGCAAGGAGATGAAAGATATCTACAATGAAATTTATGAAACACTGATTAAAATAACTAAATGGGACACAAAAAATATGATGTCCATGTTCATAGATTAGAAGAATCATCCTTTGTAGAATGCCCATGATTCCCAAAGTGATCTCTATTTTTAAGGCAATCCCTACCAATTCCAATTACACAGGACTAGGAAAGAGAATCCTAGAATTTGTATAAAATCAAAGTAACTAAAGACACATTGACCAAAAAAAAAAAAAAAAGAGGAGGCATGACACTAACTTCAGAATCTACTATAAAGCAGTAGTAATCAAAACATGGTTTTGTCATAGACATAGACACATAGACAGATGGAACAGAAAAGAGTCCAGAATTTTACTCGGGCTTCCACAGCTGAGTTTTGACAGAGGTATTAACAACATGTGTTGGAGACAGTCTTTTCAATATATTGTAGTAAGAGAATATCCACAAGCAAAAGATTAAAACTAGGTCACTCTCATCCTTTATAAAAATTAACTCAAAATGTATTAAAACCTTATAAAATCTGAATCTATGAACCTACTAGAAAAAAAAAGATAAGGGAAATGACTCACAACACTGCAATGGGCAAGAATATTTTTGGACAAGACCCCAAAAGAATAGGAAATTAAAGCAAAAATATACTGTGGTTACCTTGAATACAAATATCTCTCACAAAGAATCAGATAAGATTTAAATCTATGTTAAAGAGTAAAGTCAAATGAAATCAATAGAAAAGAATTAAAAATATATTTCCAAAAGAAACTACATTTCCTTCTAATTAAAATTACATTAATCATGTATGATGACCCTGAGCTTAATAACTGTCTTTCCCTTATCTCAGTACATATTTTTTTATAAATTATAAACCAATTATATAGGGATAAAATGATAAGGAAACAAAACTTTATGGGGAGAGGGTGGCAAATTTGAATGCATAGTCTGTATGCATAGCAACTTCTGTTTACTCTTCATCCATTCACTGGAACCATTCAAAATCAAATGAAATGTAAATATGTTTTAAAAGAGATTTATTATGAATGTAAGTATAACTTTTTGTATGCATACAAGATACCTTTCACAATAGGATTACATAGTTTTTTCCTTTAAAATTTTTTCAGCTATTTTGACTTTGATATGTCATATAAGTTGCAAAAGTCACAGAATTATATATGCACAAACAGTTCCCTATATCATGCAACAGGTGTGAAAGTGTTCACATATCATCCATTCAGACAGCAACCACTGGGAAAATTTAAACAATACTAGGATTTGGGGATAACAGATTTGTAACAGTCATGCATGCTGTCAAACATGTAAGCAGATATATTGAATCATATATGATAAATGTTAAACTAGAAATGTTCGAAATAAAGGTGCTATGGAGGATCCAATGGGGAAATATCTAAAAACTGTGAGTCTTTGAAGAAAAAGTAGCTTTTATATTGTTTGTTATTTAAATAGGTGTTTCCCACATGTAGGACAGAGAAAGACAAATTCATGAAAAATCTTGATGTCAACTAGGAATGATTTACCAAGGTTTAACTTTAAGGGAAAGATAAGAGATTAACTTGCCCATATTGGGAAGATATTGGAATTTCATCCTGGAAACAATATGTCTATACCTAAACAGTAGTAGGGGAAGGAACTGGAATGTGAAAAATTTAATAGATCTGAAGATCTATATAATGAAAATTACAGAACCCTAAAGAAAGAAATTAAAGAAGACCTTAGAAGATGGAAAGAACTACCTTGCTCCTGGATAGGCAGAATTAATATTATCAAAATGACCATACTACCAAAAGCACTATATATATTTAATGCAATTCCAATCAAAATTCCAATGAAATTTCTTATAGAAATAGAAAAAGCAGTCATAAAATTCATCTGGAAAAATAAGAAACCCAGAATAGCTAAAGCAATCCTCAGCAAGAACAGTGAAGCAGGTGACATTACTATACCAGACCTGAAACTATACTACAGAGCAATAGTAACAAAAACAGCATGATATGGGCACCAAAACAGATTGGGAGACCAGCGGTACAGAATAGAGGACACAGAGAGTAACCCACAAAATTACAATTATTTTATATTAGACAAAGGTGCCAAAAACATGCATTGGAGAAAAGATAGCCTCTTCAACAAATGGTGCTGGGAAAACTGGAAATCCATATACAACAAAATGAAATTAAACCCTATGCACAAAAACTCAACTCAGAATGGATCAAGGACATAGGAATAAAACCAGAGACCCTGTGTCTAACAGAAGAAAAAGTAGGCCCTAATCTCCATCATCTCAGATTAGGCCTCAACTTCCTTAATAAGATTCCTTTGGGCATAGACTAAGGAGAGGGATAGCTGGATCAAATGGTGGTTCCATTTCCAATTTTCCAAGAAATCTCCATACTGTTTTCCATATTGATTGCACCCATTTGCAGTCCCACCAGCAGTGTATGAGTGTACAAGGACTTAAAAAAGCATACAACAGGGACACATCCATATGAATGTTTATAGCAGCACAATTCACAATAGCTAAACTGTGGAACCAACCTAGATGCCCTTCAGTAAATGAATGGATAAAAAAAATGTTGCATATATACACAATGGAATATTACTCAGCAATAAAAGAGAATAAAATCATGGCATTTGCAGGTAAATGGATGAAGTTAGAGAAGATAATGCTAAATGAAGTTAGCCAATCCACAAAAAACAAATGCTGATTTTTTTCTCTGATACATGTAGGTTGATTCATAGTGGGATAGGGAGAGGGAGCATGGGAGGGATAGACAAACTCTATATAGGACAGAGGAGTTGGAGGGGAAGGAAAGGGGCATGGGGTTAGAAATTATGATGGAATGTGATGGCCATTATTATCCAAAGTACACGTATGAAAATATGAATTGGTGTGAATATACTTTGTATACAACCAGAGATATGAAAAATTGTGCTCTATTTGTGTAATAAGAATTGTAATGTAGTCTGCTGTCATATATAAATAAAAAAATTAATTAAAAAATTTAATAGAGCCCATGAGAGAAATTAAAGACCTGAACTAAACCAGTGAATAGTAGTACCCCAGCTTGAGAGGCGTTTCTCAGTTAGAAGGCACAAGATGGTCCTCTGGTGGAGTTCTGGTGCCAGGGTAAAGGATCTATTGAGAATAACTCCAAGATCTTTATTCAGATACTAATCAGAAACTAGAATGTGGGGTTATTGAAGATTTGAAGATGGGGAAATATAGGTATTACATAGTGTATTTACAGAATTTCTATCAGTAAGTATCATATAAATGCATTTATAGAATATAGAGTAATATTTTATGTGTATATAAAAGTAATCCCCCAAATCAAAATATCACCCTTTACTTTAAATATTTTGTGTAAAAATTTAAACCATACAGGATATAAGAATTCAGAAACACTTTTGTTTGATTTGTTATATTAAAATTATTTTCTTTCAGAAAAATTAATTATTTAATACATATCTGTTAAGACAGTAGTTTTGTGAGTTAACAGGTCAAGATAATTGTTTATATAAAATAATTATGCCATCTGAGGTTACATTCTTTGCTTACATAAATACATATAAGGTATACAACCCCATTGTTTGTGTGGGGTAGATAATTTTGATCTCTATTAATTTGGCCCAACAACTCAATCTCGAATTCTATGGAGAAAAGAATATATTTCCATTTATTGAGAGAATATATTTAAGTAATTTACTGAAATACTTTTCCAAATATTTATTTGAAACCCAATTATTTAACTAGATGATATTCAAAAGTGAGTTGGAGAATATTCTAAATGCCTATGCATATTTGGAATGCATCATTATTTCTGACTTCTAAGATATATTGCCTTTACAATGGTTAACAAGTTCTTTTTCTTTTTATTTTTTTGAGAACTACTATTTCCTATTGAGATATTATATTTCTGATACTATTAATGCAACACATATCAAATATTTTAATTGCCATTACATATTTATAACATTGAGATGTTACCCCCTAATTATAATTAAATTTCTTCTTCCTATATTTTATCTTTATAGAATTTACAGAAAATTTCAGTATCTACTAAATCCTCGACAGGTTTACAGTCTTTCTGGGAATGGACCAATGCCAGGGTAAGTCCAAGGATAATATCATTACCATTAACTTGCTTAATAGTAGTTAATTTATTAAGCAGACCATCATATCCATAAACAATGTTACTGGAATAACACAGATGGATCAGTATATACAAAATAAATGTGAACTGCATAAGGGAAACAATACAGATAATGTTAATTGAAATAGCTGACATTCCATTATAAGTAAAAATTTCCTCCCTTCTAAACATTGTGAAACAATACTAATAATACTAGTAACAATAACAGTATACACAGCATACTAGACAAGTGCTTGTGTTTAAAAAACTACTAAGCCATGTGTTTGAATTATAATTCTCCTTTCTTTTACTTATTAAATATAAAATATAGATCTGCTCCAGAATGTGGAGAAAACTAGTTAACAAAGAATTCAAATCATAATATAATATCTTAATTTATTGCTTGCAAATTCTAATGAATATCACTCTTTGTAACATATTTTATTGTTAATGGGTAAGATAAAGTGAAATAAAGTTATTTTTTCAATATAAACTATATGATTTTCATATCACAAATATGTACCAAAATAAATCATCATTATTTTGGCCTAGTTAAATAATTAATTTTATCTTCTTCCACTAACCTCGTTTCTTTCTATCAACATGAGAGTAAACTTTAGACCACATAAGTAGAGAAGAGTTTAATCAGCTTTGCATGCTCCATTAAAAAAAAAAAAAAGTATGATTTAAATTAACTCATATTTGGCAACTATATACCAAATATTGATATTATACTCTTGAAATTGCTGAGTACATTATATAGCATTGTTTCTTATGTTAAATAAATGTTAATAAAATACAGTTGGTTAGCATAGGCTCCCACAATTATATTTATTTCTTCTATGCCTTGCTGCCTGCTTTCTAAGGTAGGTTTGCAAATACTAAGACATGATCTGAGGAATCTCCTTTCTGTAGAAGGCAGGCTTACCAGAATTTACAGAAATTTTTATAGAATACAATTTAATTCAAATACTGCCTTTATTGAGCTCCAGAATCTAGAGGAATGATTATCAGAATATAGGCTAGGTGAACCACATGCAGAATGAATCAGGGTAGAAAAAGTCAAGCCAAAGTAAAGACTTGATATTAACTCATAAGTTCAATTAGGGTAGTTCTTTTTTCATGACCTTTAATCTTTTCTGGACTTTCGAGAATAATGAATTCCAAAGTTTAGTCATGCCAAGAACTCTGTAGGTCCACAAAACCAAGTAAATCTAGAATTTTTTTTTTTTTGCATTTCACAGTTAAGCAGAGTGTCTGTTTGCTCTACCAATTACTAGCTTTGTAAATTTAACCTATTTGGGCCTTCATTGTCTAATCTGTAAAATGAGGGCTAGTACCTACCTCATAGAATAGTTGTGAAGTTAAATGGGCAATGCCTATGAAGTACATAATCATGTGCTTCCCACATGGTATGTCAATAAATGTTACAAATTTCAATAATGTTTGTATTGATATTAATTAATAATAATAACATAGCTTTGTAAATATACTACAATAGCATTGATTTTAGCCCCATTTTCTCATTTCATTTCATTTACTTATTTATTTTTGCCTCTACACTTAAATATGCTTTACATGTTTTCTTTCTCTCTTTCGGTTTAAGGCCATTCATTATCCTCTACTCTATTTTAATTTTATTATATGAAAACATGGAAGTATATACTACATAGTATTAATTTAATATGTGAAAAAATGAAAGTATATACTATATGTATGTGTGTGATTGTAAGAAGCCTGCACATTGCAATGAATATTATGCAGAAAACAAGCAGATACTGGTCTCACTTCAAGAATTACCACTCCTTAGAAATTACCAGTATAATTGGGTATATCTTCCCAAACAATCAAATATACATATATAAACAAATGTCTGTCTTGCATATATTTCTATTTAATATCTCTTATCTTTGTATCTAATATATTCAAATATATATTTGATAGACAAATAGATGTTTTGACATAACTTGGAGTATAGACTATATCGTTTTGCAACTTGCTCCTTCTAGTCAAAAGCATGTAATTATTTGTCCTTGTCCTTTTCTGTAGTTATAGACAGTTTCATTATTTCTAAGGCCTGCATGGTATTCTGTAAGTTTGTTAGCTATCCATTGTTGATGAGTATTTAGATTGCGTTTGTTTTCTACTTATTGACAACTATGCTTTAAGTCTATCAATTTGTTGAATATTTATTATTATTGATATTGATTTATTATGTACTTTTGAAAGCTTGCTCAAATAGTTTCACAGAATAAGTCACTATAGGTAAAATTGCTTGACTGAAGTTTTTCAACTTTAAGTTTTATCTGGTTCTGCCAAATTATTATCCAAAAATTTTCTTTTAGTAATAAAATGATATTTATTATATTTATTTATTATAATCCCAACAATAGTATATAATTCCTATTTCCCCAACCTCCCTTAAATTGGCTATCTATATTAATCTCTATATCTAATTTGAGAAGTGAAAATATGTACTTTATGTTTTTATTTGCATGTTTCTAATCAATTGTAAAGTTGAATATGGTATCAATTATGTTTATTTTTCTAAGCAAAGAAATATGCTCTAGTTTATTATCCAAATAACATACACTAAAAATTATGAGATTGCTCATTGAATTATTAGGGAAACTAATAATTGGGAAATTATTAGTTTAGGAAAATAGGAAGCAGGACAGTTTGAGGAAATGAGCATCAATAAAAAGAAAAGTCCCATGGTAGCTAGTGTTCAGAGTAATGGATTCCAGTCAATTGTTTTTAGTGTTTTCATTTCTGTGCTCAAGGTTCACATATCATGGAGAAGCTTATGTATTTATCATGCCACAACCTTAGCTAGTGTGGAGTTGGGCATCTTGTCTGATAGTCCAGTTGAAACTATCCAAACAGATTGTTTCCTCAAAACCAATGATGATGCTGGAGTCATTGAGGAAGAAAGGTGAATTCTTGGTAGGAATAAACAGTAGGTATCCACCATAGTTTTAACATTTGGGTGGAACAACATAACTTTCACTATGAACATGAAAAATGGAAAAGATAATCACTAACCATATGGATATTCCTGAACATATCTGAAAATAGTCATGTCCTCTAGACAACCCAATGTCACAGTTACTATATCTAAGTTTAAGTTACATTTCTCTGGAAAACTCTTTGTAATGGATATTCTCTCTTTATCAATTCCCTCAGGGTTCCAAAAATTCCAATTTTAACTACAAATATGAATTTAAGTGATATTTTTAATAATTAAAAGAATGAAACCTTATACAGTCAATAGTCCTGCTTTAACCAATAAACTTATTTAAAGGACTTTTACTCCCAGGGCTATAAAACCGCTGTCTTTTCTCTGTTTTTGTTTTGAGAAAGTAATTCTTTAAGGAGAAGGCAAGACATGATTACATAAGACATTCGTAATTCAGTTGCTATGATCACTGACAAAGGCAAAATGGTTAAAAAAAAAAAAAAAAAGAAATCCAGTTGATACAAGAGTCTTAATGTAGTTAGCTCAAATTGTTGCAGTTCCATTGTGGAAAAGATCCATTAGATCCTAATCCCCTTGATGTAGTATATTGTAACTCATGAACTTGTTTCTTTGATGATAGCTGATTATTCCAAAGTCAGTAGCTACTTTGTTGTCCAAAGCAAATAAATGTTGTTCATTCCTTCCATAACCTTCACCTCTGCCAACATGAATATGAGCCTTTTGAATGCTCAGTGAAGAAATACTACTGCCTGGCATTGCTTTGTGGTATTTGAGGTCTGAGAAATTCTGAAAAATTCATTTACATAATTTTCTTTTGTCACTGATTTTCCATTCTTCTCCTTTCCAAGCCTTTGATAGTGTGAGTCATATTATCAGCCAGTGCTATTGAATTGGTGTATTTCCTAAACTATGGACATAGTATAGTCCAGAAAATGTGGATGGCAATCTATATTGTATGAAATACTGTTCCCAGATCAAATGGAGTTCTCCCTGTCCTTGAGTCACTCCCAGGGTAATTGTAATGCCATAGCAGTTGATTAAATGTAAATTTTAAATTGCTCCTCTGGTCTTCATAGAATCAGATCTTTTTCCTTAATACCATTAAATAAATATGTACATCTCTAGTTATAATAAACTAACTCCACATGTTAATGTGACTTAAAAAATGTTAATATCAGTTATTGTATACTTGTGACATTACTTGTTCCCTTTGACTCTAAGATTCTTGAAAGTACAGATGGCTTATTCTCACATATCTTTAAAACTTATAAGTAAAAAATAACAACTGTTTATTGAATTCAAATAAAATACAAGATAATTCTTTTAAAATATGTAATTTTCCCCATTATTGAACATAATTATTCATTGATTATTTTTGAGAAAAGTGCTATATAAAAATCTTTTATTTCATCTATGTTAACTGAATATAGTACACATATAATTTTAAAAACTAAACTTATCAACCTACAGTCTTATGTATTCCAAATATCAGACATATTTCTATAGTGAAACTTCAAAATATATAATCCTATTAAAATAAATGTGCAATTTAGACAACATATAAAAGAGTCTATTTATTTTGTACTTTCTTAATTTAAAATATCATTTTATATAACATGATATCTACCATATTTATATTTAAATAGAATCCCTCTTTAATTAGAAAATTATGACCTTTTATATACATGTCTTGTTATGAAATTGTGTCAGAGATACAAGCAAAGTCCTCAAAAGACTAAGAAAATATTCATCAAAATTCAATCCAATTCTACTGGAAGTATCCAAAAAATACAAAAATCTAATGCTTTACTAATGTAAAAAGCTTTTAACTTATCTCTTAATTGTAAAATATGAGGATCCAAGCCCTCTCACAGTTAAATACATCAGCATAACTCTGCCTTGGTCGCTGGAATGACTGAGTTTGAAAGATGATTTATTCTTTCAAATTAAGATCTGTAAATTAGTAAAAGCAGCAAAACCCATAACAGTCTCATACAATTAAAGATTATATAATTTCTTGCCTTGAACAAGAAATTTTCCCATTTGAGGTATTATAGCTCTTCAATCACTTTATATACATGTCAACAAATGCATTATGACTTCAAAGATTTTGAAAAATCTGAACAGTTATTACTCATATCATAGAGAACAGAAAAAAACATTGACTTAATGGCTGTTACCAGATCTATCTATCTATCTATCTATCTATCTATCTATCTATCTATCTACCTACCTACCTACCTATCTATCTAGATAGGTAGGTAGATAGATAGATATTGTTTGTTTCACTTGTTTAGAGATCATTGCTTATTGAAATGGCCAGAACACTCAAAAATACTTTTTAAAATTATATATATTTATATGATTAAATGTTATTTAACCATGAAACATGTTAACCATGAAGAAGAAAAAAATAAATTACCATTTAAGCAATAAACAAAGAAATAATAAGGAAAATATTTATTATAAAATATAAGAAAATGTCAGAAATCATCATTGTTTTGTAGATGGTAACAATCATAAAGACATTTCCCTATGGAGAAGTGTCTGAAAAGATGAAAATCATGTTAGAATAATGGACTGGGGCTACCTTAATATTATAAATTAATTATTTAATGTTGCAAAATTAGTATCTATTCCTAAGGAGTGAATTATTCCCAAATTTGCTTAAAATGATAAACTGTTTGCTCACATGCAAAAACTAGATCATTGAACTGTTGAAAATCACTACTTTTTTTGTTTCTTTAAACTGTTTCTGATTTTTTTCTACAAAAATCAAGCATAATAAATAACTATTTATTTCAGTATTTTCAATGTATAATCATCTATCCTTGTCCATCAAGTTCCCTGATGCAAGTTTGTCACCATATACAAGCAATTTAATATTCATGACTTTCATAGTAAAAATAAGAAAGCTTATAATTATCTCATAATTTAAAAAAAATGATTATGCAGCAGTTATTCTATAGCAATATGTAAGACACATGTACAATGACCAGAGTCATCACTTATATATATAATAGTGACCACAAAATAATCTTTTCCTGATTCTTTCTACTCTCAGCAAGAAATTACAACTTCCTTTTAAGAGTTGGCATAATCATTATTCCAGCTGATATGCTGTGGTCTATTCCTGACATCTCCCCGGGATGTGCAAAGAGTACAAGTATACCAGGCAACAATGTCAATAGAGATTGTACAAAATCATATACTACATGTGCATTTTTTCAGAACAACTAATCTCAGGGTATGAGAACTGGCTACGTGATCCTATGTAACTAAAGATGAAAAAAGATTCAAGATTGCACAGAGTACAATTTGTTAGGCACATACTGACAGAGCAAGGTCCTATGTGGCAGCAAGACCAGGTGGATCCCCATTACGTGGGCCAGAAGAAGGAGGAAATAATAGACAGGACAAAAGTGACTGCATCTTGTTTGGAATAGACCTGGTTAATCACAAGCCAGTATCATTGACTTCAGGCACATTCCTGACACTAATGGTGCCAGAGTCTCATTGTAAAGCTTCACTTACCACTCTAGTGGTTTTGTTTATTTATAGTATGCTGGAAAACTATATGGGGGAACCTGTCAGGGTTACTTGTCATGGTGGTACAACTCATGGTAACTGTGGGTCATATCAAGTTGAATCCTTACATATATGAAATACATGTGAGAGGATGAGCAGTCCTGTCAATAACACATAGTATATAGCTCATATTCTCTTCTTCAGTGTTTTTATTCATTAAACATATGGTTTATATCCATAAATATTTGTGACTTGTAATGCTTTTTATTTTGCCACAAAGCTTTTCAACAAAATTAACTCAGAATTGAAAATGTCTTATAATTGAAAGAGTAAGTTTTAAATTTCTGTTTCTTAAAAGTATGATGAATTTATAATTCGTGTGAAATATTTGTTGACATTATCACCCTCAACTGTAATCCTAGTTATATAAATGGCCATGTGAAAATTAATAACAAACTGAGAAAGTATCAGCATGTGCTTTAAAATTAATAGTAAAGGGCTGGGATGTGGCTCAAGCGGTAGCACTCTCGCCTGGCATGCGTGCGGCCCTGGTTCCATCCTCAGCACCACATAAAACAAAGATGTTATGTCCACTGAAAACTAAGAAAAAAATAATTATAATATTAAAAAATTTCTCTCTCTCTCTCTCTCTCTCTCTCTCTCTGTTTAAAAAAATAAATAAATAAACTAAAATTAATAGTAAATTCTCTGCCCAAGGGCAATCATTTAGATTACAGAAATTCCCTTTTCATATCACTCTTTGAAGCATGATTTTTCATTCAGATCAAATGACTATTTTAAATTAATGTTCATTTTCACTTCCAAATTTTCTTATGTTTGCTATAAGTGAAGTGATTGCCATTAGTATTTTGACACCATTAGCAGAACTTTAAAAAGAACAAGTTATATCATATTTATATCAGAATGCTCAGAATGCTTTAAATAGAAAACCTGTTTGCATAGTGATTTGAGCTAATTCAATTCATGGACACTAATAACATTTGGAAGCATTCATTTGCATACAACTTTAGAAATTAGTGATATGCTAACATAAACTAATTTAAAAAGTTCAGCACTAAAGATGCAGTTATTTGAATGTAGATTTTTGACAGAACATCTCATTTCTACAAAAACATGGTTCTTACTACAGTAAGATATATATACATGAAAAAACATGTTTGAAATGATAGTGCCAAGCACATAACTGTATCAAAAGAAGATTTTTAACATTCTATTAGTTACAATAAAAACCTTAATTGTCACTTCATATGCATACATACATGCATACATACATGCCTACAATTGCCTCCCACCCACACACACAAACACAAATTTGTTATTCAGTTATTCTCTTTTTGACTTTAGAGTCACTAAGAATCCTTGGGGAGGGGGGCGGTGAGATAACTATGATATTGAGTCATACTTCCTGGTAAATGTCTCTGAAAACCACTACTCCCTCTAGCCCTAGAAGAGTGATTATCAGAGATCATGGAAAGGAAATTATTTTAACTTATATTCCATATTTCTACTCTTAAATACACGTCCCGTAGATATCTCAAATTGTCATGTCTAATAATAAGCTTGTTCTTTCTCTCTCCTTCTCTCTCTTGCAAATCCATCCATGGCCTTTACTCCTCATTTGGTGAATGGAAAGAACATTCATAAGAAACAACTTTTCCAACCTCTCTGACATTATTTCAGTTTCCAGATTTTTTCATCTACTCACTCTAGTTTCTAGACTTACCTTCTTTCTTACAACTCTTCACTCAGTCTTTCCTCACACCTGCCCTAAAATTCATTAGCAAGTTAACTCTTACCCATGCTTCAAGAGTCAACCTGAATGTATGCATTTTTACTAAACCAACTCTATCTAATCTGCATTTATCCCTCCTCAAAGAACATCGCACTGTGACCTAAATTGCATGGGTTTTTGTCTGTCCTCTCAATACAGCAAGATACTTGAAGGCAAGAATGCTAACTTGATTTTGAATTTGTGAAATCTAGTTCAACTCCTGATACACATTTGTAGATAATGAATGTATATCAAATAATTAAATAAATGTAGGTGTTTTGTTATTTATAAAGATGTATTTCCAAATAAAGTATATAAATTTTAAATCTCTTTTTTAGGTATTTAAAGATTCTTTTGTAATAATTTTTCTCTCTCTATAAAAGCATAGGTTTTTTTTCTCTTTCAAAATACTTCCTTATAGCATATTTGGTTAAAACAGTGGAATTATCTCATGTATACAGAACAAAAACGCACCCTAATTATTAATAATAAAAATATTAGCATGAGAAAATGAATTAGAACTGAGCAACCTAATCATATTTAATGCTACATTTTAAGGGTTTAGTTTAAACTGTGAACTTTGGATCACAAACTGTATATCTCTGTTTTCAAATTAGAAACATGAAGAATGAACATTTCTAAGTTAACTTTGAAAGATCAGAAGAATATGAAATTTCTGGTTTATTTAGTAACTTTTTAAATATTTATTTTATTATTATTTAGTTTTTAAGTGGACACAATATCCTTATTTTGCATTTATGTGGTGCTGAGGATTGAACTCAGTGCCTCAAGCATGCTAGGCGAGCGCTCTAATACGAAGCCACAACCCCAGCCCTACTTAGGAACTTTTTATTGTATTTTTCACTTTAGGCTCATTTACTTCAAAATAGTCAGTTTTACTTATATGTTAGCCATGTACCTTGTGAAGAACATTGTAAATTGCATATATATGTATACATACACTATATAAATATTCAATAAGTACTTTCAGAGAGGGAGGTATTATCATAAACTTCCCTCCATTTGTATAACTCTAGATACAGTATGGGAAAATAACATGTATTAACTTATTCCTATTCTTTTTTTTTAGAGAGAGAGAGAGAGAGAGAGAGAGAGAGAGAGAGAGAGAGAGAATTTTTTAAAATTTATTTTTCAGTTTTTTGGTGGACACAACATCTTTATTTTATTCTTATGTGGTGCTGAGGATTGAACCCAGTGTCCCGCGCATGCCAGGCGAGTGTGTTACTGCTTGAGCTACATCCCCAGCCCAACTTACTCCTATTCTAATGGAGAAAACTTATATTTATAGATGAGAGATAATGGCTGAAAAATATATTTTATATTCTTAAATGTCAAAAGACAAAATTACAACAATGCTTACTTTAAAGATCTATTTGGCTTTTATTTGTTAATCTAGGATTGGGCATTAGCTCATTTTATAAAATAGCATGAGTCTTCCAGTGGGCTGAACAGGGTAAGTGGCCTATATAGAAAGAAGAGGGCTTAAGGAAGCAGGCATAAGGAGTGATATTTCTAAGTTACTTTTCTTAATGGATTAAAATATGGGAGACTTTTTTATCATGCTGACTCAGGCAAATGAGCCCCTTCTGATTGGTTATAGTAAATCTCCTATTTTGTTGGAAAGCTAATCTGTTACAAAGTTCATTTGATTACATGACTCCATTCTGGTTTGGTCTGGCCTATAAGGGCACAGTGCCATAGCCCACTCTAAAACCATTGCTTCCCGTATATTCTGTTTAACATCAGTTACTTGTTTCTTAAATAAGAAGTCATGTTTGTACCTCTCTGAAATAATCTTAAAAAGTAACTGTCTTCCATGTACTAGAACAAATTCAGGTTTTGAGAAGAAAAAAATCTTTACAAAGGTGTGTTCTGAAAGTAATGAAGTTAGGAATGCTTCCTATATAAAATCAAGAATATTTTCACTAAATATTAGATCTATTCAAAAATGATAAAATAAATTTTATATTCCTTTAATATTAATTTTCCAAAGATCATATACATTAGTCAAAAAAGGAAAAAATTAGTCTACATTACAGAGGCTATTATTTACTGTCTTGTCATTTCTAACACATTTTACATTAGTGAATATAAATAAAGTTATTTAATAAGAAAATATCATACCTTTCCCAGTAGTTAATGTTCTCTATTTTTTCTTTCATCATTTCTTTCTCTGTCCCTTTACTCCTTATATACATAATATATAAGTAATTTTTTGAGATATCCAGAGATAATGAGATTAATGATTACATATTTAATGGATCACTGCAATATATATTTTCTCAAATATTCTGAAAATTTGTCTGGATATAATGGTAACAGTATTAAGTTATATAGATCTCCTAAGTGATTCTAAATTATGTTTGAAATAACTATTCTACTTATTCACATGAAATGACGACTAAAGAGTGTACATTTACCTTTTGTGCAATACCTCAAAAGACTAACCAGATTTGTTGAAACAGTCATATATTCTAGTTTACCTAAACTTTATAATTTATCATTAAAGTACATAAGATATGAAATATGAGATCATAGCTACAATTAGTATTACTTTATTTGAAATGATTGGTCTTTACATTAATTGGTAAATTTTCACCTTGAAGCTATTTCAGTTATCTTTGCATTTCTGTGACCCTTATACCAAAGAAGAACAACTTAGAGGAAGAAAAGTTTATTTTGGCTCACGTTCAGAGTGTTAGCCCATAGTGGGACAAACTCACATGCTTTAGGCCCAAGGGAAAGCAGTACATCACCACAGAAGGCTGTGGTCTACTCCATTCCTGGCAGCTGAGAGGCAGAATTGGTGGGGGAGGGCATGCAGGATGCAGGGAAAATTACCCCTTCCAGGCACACTCCCAGGAACCCTCTGGTAGCCATTCCCCACCTGCAGTTACCATTCAATCCATTCAAATGAGAATGGGCCTATTAGGTACCAGCTCTCATAATCTATCTTTTAACTTCTGAATAATCTGGCTTTATTATTATATTTTCTTAAATACAGGGAATTGAACTCCCAGGTGCTTTATCACTGAGCTACATTCTCAGCCTTTTTTATTTTTAAATTTGAGACAGGGAATCACTAAGGCTTAAAGTCTCACTAAGTTCCTGGGACTGGCCTTGAACTTGTGACCCTCTTGCCTTAGCCTGCCATGTCACTAGGATTATAGGCATGCACCACCAAGCCCAGCTGAATATTCATGCATTAGTACAGGATCTTCTGGGGGACACCTTATATATAAAGCATAACACTGACCTTCTCAAGATTCATAGAAAACAATTAAAACCTAAATAATGTTCCCTTTCCCTGTGCCATTTTGTAATATAAATAATAGGATAAAACTTTAGGGGGCATAAATGCTCCAGGGATGTATTTTTTAAAGATACTGCAGCAACAAAAATGACATCAACAATACTAAGGAATGTACAGATGTGGTCTGTGTATTAGAAGAGATAGAAGTTATTACAAATTGTTTTTCATGACTATAAATCAAAAACAGCAGTAACAACAGGCACCAGAAAATTCCAGCCTGATTTTAGTGAGGCAATTGTGAAGTCATATAATCTTTTAACTTTAAGAATAATATGTAACTGTGCGTATGCAAGTGTGAATATGAATTGAGCATAATAATAAGCAATAAGTATGCTTGTTTCTGCCTTGAAATGCTTAGATCAGAATTCAGATCTTTCTTAGGAAACTCCTAAAGTAAATTACTTTTCCTAAATAAGAGGAAAAAAGAACAAGAGGAGAGTTGATGACTTATGATAAAGACATTTTTTATCTGTCAGCCTAGTGTTTCTGCAATATGAAAAGATATAAATATGTGTAATTAAAATGAGCACTTACTATGCATCAATAAGGAAAAATTTATGAATCTCACACTGATTTCCTCTATGTACTAAAGAATATTGTTTTATAATACATAATGTGCAATGTGTATACTGTTTAATAGACATACATTTATTTATATTTGTTTAATCAGTTTGATTTATAAACAAAACATCAACATCATATAAATGGTGATATCTTATTTTCTTTGAAAAATAACATGTAATATTTGAATCAAAATAAATACCTCTATGATGTTATTTAAGAAATCTGATCACAAAAGACTTTCCAAAATACTGAAATTGGTATTGTAATTTTCTATTCTTTCTTAAAATATTTTCCTGATGTGCTTTTGAGATACTATTATTAGGCACCAATAAAAACCTACTTATTTTCATGCCTATGAAAATAGGAAAGTAAACTTCTGAATCTTAGAAGAAATTATCTTTTTTTTCAGTGTTTTTTGCATCATATTTCACCACTCAGTTTTCTTTTGTTGTGATAATAACATGCCCCTCTGAACAATTTTTTGGGTGTACAATGCAGTATTGACAATCATAGGAACATAAGAGATCTGTATAGCAGATCTCCATACTTTATTCATTTTGCATAACTGGGACTTTAGGGGATGTTATAGTGGTTGTTACTAAGCTTAACTTAAGAAATCAACAGACATAGAACTACTAAATCCATACATTAACATAGGATCACTTTCCAAATATAACTACTGCAGATAAATAGTAAACTCTCAAGACGATCAATTCTCTAATGACCAATGTTGAAACTTAATCATCTTTAATCTCCTTAATAAATAATTCCAAATCTCTTGGAATTGATTGTCCTTGGTTACAGCTGCACCTGCTGTCCCAGAGGTGTAAACAAGTTTCTCAATTGTCCACTGTCTGTGATTTCAGTTTGTAGGTAAGGCTCTCCTCACTGTCCAGTCCAGCTTGGAAGTTTTAGAAATTATCTTGGTGACTCTTCTGCCAGAACACTGAGGATGGAGTAGATGGGAAATAGAAGAGAAGCACTCTGACCTATAACACATATACACTACTTTTAATGAGGGGAAAAGATAATTTAATTTGTAATGACCTAGAGATAGTATAACACAAACTCTTTATGTGTATGTAAACAGTCAACAAAACAGGTGGTGTTAATTCCATTTGAAAGATAAGCAAATGGAGAATCAGAATGATTATAGGCTACTATTCAATGAATGAATGAAATAAGGAATGAATGAATCCCCAGGAAAAACACTGCATGGATTGAGTGGATTAAGAAATTGAGATAAAGAGAGGTCAATTTTCCATCCATTTAGCAATCAATTTACAGAGAGTAAGCTGGTCTGACAGTCACGTGGGGTTTATGTTTGGGGGTAGGATGCTGCTGAAGAACCAATGATGACAATTTTAAAAGAAAACAAGAATGAATAACAGATGAAACATCATCATGGAGTAGAAGAACAATGGTGAGTCAATGGATGGTTAGGTTTCACCAGACACCATTAACTCTGTGGTAAATGTTTCCACTGCTGGAATGTTTCAAAAACCTGTCTTGAGCTTCAGTGCCAAAGTGTTAGAAAATCTAAGAGAGATACACAAATTGCTAAAGAAACATAACTGAAAAATACTAATGTGCAAAGAATTAAAAAAGCATTTTTTTTCAATAGACATTAAAGAATTGAAATTAATATCTAAGACCTTTCTATTTTTTAAAAATAAGGACTCACCAGAAATTAGATAGTTTTCATTTGAGTGTTACCAGTTATTAAGAATTTTCTAAAATTGTACAATTTTTTCAAAAAAAGGTGATGTGCAATTAGCAACTTTTAAAAATGGCAACATAATTTTATTTAAAAAGTGAAACAGAAGCAATATGTATAAGAAAAACAATAGATCTATTTTGTTCCTGAATCTAGGTTTAGAGCTTCTAAACAAGATTTGAGTAAACTAGATGTAATTTTCTACAAAAATATTAGTCAGCAGTGACCAATTTGGATGCATAAAAGAATTGAAAGAATGCTTTCCTAATACAGAAATGTATATTCATACCAGATAATAAAATAAAGAAACCAAATCAACATCTCTAAAGATGTGAAAAAGGTAAACATTTATTCATAATAAAATTACTATTATAGAAGGAAAAGGGAACTCTATTAACCTAAGAAAATGTGTCAATAATTTTTTTAAAAAAGAAAAGAAATTCCAAATAACAAATATCACTCTAAATAGACAGACTCAAGAAATTAATTTTTTGAAATTCAGAAACATGCTATGAATGGTTTTAGAATCATCATATACAATAATATACTGGAATTCCGGCCAGGATAATGAAACTGAGAAAGAATGAATTACAAAAATTGGAGATGACTAATATCATGCTATAAGTATATAACACAATTGTATACATAAAGAAATCTACAAAATATAAGTAATTCAAAAGGTAGAAGTAATATGACATTTATATATAATTGTCAAATCTATTTCTGTATACTAGCAGTAAAAACTTTAACATTAATAAACATAATTTTTAAAGTATTTAAAATATCAACAAAATCTATAAAATAACCAAGAATACATCCAAAAAGGTATGTAATACTTATAAACATCTAATTCAAAACTTTATTGAAGAACACTAAAGAATACCTAAATAAACTGAACAATCCTATGTTCATGGATAAAAAAATTTAACATACAAATGCTGTTTATCCCAAAATTTATCCATAAGTTGAATCTAACTCCAATCAGAATTATGATTTATTTTTATTTTTTCTTAATTTTAGTTTGGTGGGATATCACGTTAACTTTGAAATGCACATCAAAATGCCAAGATTCATCATACTTTATGATACATAACTCTATGGGAAAGCTGGAGCTATTGTAAGACTGTGGTACTGGTGCAGAGGTGCACAAATCCATGAATTAAACAACAAAGAGAATACAAAGAAAAATGCACCCATATATAAAAATTAGATTTAAGATGAAGTTTGCATGGTAGAAGTTGAATTATTCAGTAAATTCAGATGTATAAAAATAAGCCCAAATAATTTGTGCACTGTAGCAAAAGGAGAAGGGAAAGAGGTTGGAAGGAAAGAAGATAGGAAGAATGGATGGATGCAAGGAAAATGAAGGAAGGAAAAAATGGATAGGAAGAAAAAAAATTTATGTCAAATATAAAGCTGAAATTTTAAGAGAATAAATGTGAATTCTTCTCTGACCTCTGAGGAAACTTTTCTTTAAAAAGACTGGTTGAAAGTACTAGCCACTTACCAAATAATTGATAAGCTTGAATACACTGAAACCAAAATATTACTCATTAACATATACAGTGAAAGTAAATGAAAAAAACTTCCATCTTGTAAAATATTTGAAAAAAAATACAAACCAGAAAATATTAAAATCAATGGCAAGTAAAGAATTTTTGCCAAACAACAAGAACAATATGGGTAGAAAATTGAGGGAAATTTTTCATAGAAAGAAAAAACTACACAAAATTAAGATGCATGTCATTAGAAGCATTAGAGAGGATAGATTCAATAAGGCTCACACATTGTATAGTGGTACAGTTTTTTTGAGGGGCATATTCGTTGTCTTGTAAAACTGCATATTTAATAACTTCACCCAAAGTAACCACTGCCCAGCAGCACTAAGAAGCAAGAATGTACTTTTTATTAAGAACATAAAAGTAACTAGTCCAAATTTCCATTGACATGGGTTTAAAAAGGCATATTGCCATAACTAGCATACTACACAGCAGTAGAAATATAAAGGAACAGTTTCAAATGCAAAGAATTCAGCAACAGCATTGATGAACCCAAGTTAAGTGAAAAAGATAGAAAGCAATATGTTGGTTATGAAATTTGCATGACAGCCTATATTCAGTTAGTGCTCACCTTTGTGAATGAGGAAGAGCAGTGCTACAGGGAAAAATACAGAGGAATATGCAAGTTACTGGAAATATTCTATCTCCTGGAGTAGTAATTGCAACACAGGTATTTATTATACTATGTGTAATATAGGCAAATACATTGGCAATAAACTGGAAAAAATACTTGCAAAATATCTAACAAAGGTCAAATACCCACAGAATTAAACATGAGGAAATGCATGGAAGTTTCATATTCCAAATACCCATGAGTATTATTGCCAGATGGTGAGGTTTACTTATTTTTTATACATTTCAAATATATTTTTGACAAAAGTTTAAAATTATGTAAATTTAAAATATCACATGTAATATGTAGAGTTAAAAAAACAATATGAAAAGACAACTAGTTTAATAGAGGGGTAAGTCTTTGAGGATGCTGTTCACATAGGTCATGCTTCTCCTGGAACCTGTGAAAATATGCTCAAGTCAAAAGCAAACATGGAAGTGAGTTTCACCCAAAAATAGCAAGATGCTATTTTTTACTCATTATCAAAGAAAATATTATAAGGTTGTTTATATGTACTGTTTTGGGTTTGCAAGGAAATGGCCACAAACATATGCCACAGTGAGAGACTTTTCAAATGATGATGTACCAAACATCTTCCTGAAGACTAGGCTTCAAACACATATACATATTCACACACAAATATACTTTGAATATTGTGAATTATTGTACTTTTTATGCTAGTGAAACACTAGGTATAGTTTCTAAACACAAAAAAAGAAACAATTTAATGTTGGAGTATATTCACTTATTATAAATCATCCTGTTATACTTCGAAATTATGATGTGGAATGAGTCAACACATAATATATGCATGTTATGTACAATATAGAAAGATCTCTTACACACATTTTAAGTTTTAAAAAAGCACAGTAAATGAACACTGTGTCACAATCCGATTCAGGTTAAAAGTGTGTGTAATAAAGTTTTACCTACATCTCTATATTCATATGCAGTATATAGAAAAATTACTTCAGTGGTTTTATATGATTACCAGTGGTTATATCTGGGGCAAATGAAGAGAAGGCATGGGTTTCTTTCCTGTTTAATTTCTTTTCTTGCAATAAAATAGGCATGTATGACTGTATAACTTGCTGTATTGCCTGTGTTTGTGACTTTTTCCCAGGTAGGTTGCATTAATAAGCACATTGCATGCAGCAGTAGCAAGAGCAGTGGGTATTTATCACAGCTGACCCAGCAATTAAGCTTGAGTGTTCCTGGGTAGTAAACACTAGTCATCAGGTTGAGAGACAAGGTGAAGTCTGGCTACTATTTGCTGATTCTAAGTCAAAAGGAAAAGCTCAAAGAGTTGGCTATACTCCCACTTGCAGCCTGATCAGTTTCTCCCAGTGATAAGGAAAATAGAAAAGTCTTAAAGGCATTGTATTTACTGACATGGTGATTTTTAAATTATTATTCAAATGAGAATTTTTAACTGATAAAAATTGTTAAATGAAATAATAAAGTATATGTCATTCTGGATTATGTGATCTCAGATCACATCTGGGTGAATATTTTAATGAAAATCAGGATTTATTATATTTTAAAATGTTATCATTTATTAAAAAAATGAAATATCTTGTATGTCATCTGGAACATATGATTACCAAATATTTTAAAGGGAATATATATAAATATATTTAAAATATATTTAAAAGAAATGTAAAATATCAATGAAATACTTTGTAGTTTCTATAAAATAGAAATATAGTTCATTGGATAAAATGGCAGGAATAAAAAACCAACAAAATCCTCATTTTTAAATATCAGTCATGTGCCATAACATGTTTATTTTTCAGGTTAAACTTTTTCCGGGATGTTCCTGACTTCAGAGTGTTAGCCTGTGGTGGAGATGGAACTGTGGGCTGGATTCTGGATTGCATAGGTAATGAGGAAAAGTACTTAATGTGGCTTGTGTGAGAATAATGACCTAAAATTCTGTTTTATCTATCTCTCTATGCATCTATCTACCAAATGTCAACATTAGGATCTTTGGATGCAATTATGTAAGTTGACATCTTTCAGGTTGTTCAGTAACTGGGTTAATTCCTTCTTCTATCGTTTAGAATTTTAATTGATATAATTTACAAGTATCTAGAAATAACTTCTAATCATTTCTCATAGCATTTTCTAAATCTTCAGAGTTGTTTTCACATCAGGCTCTAGGAAATCTTGTTTCTTTGCCCTAGAAAGAAAGCCAAACGGATCTTAGCACTTCTGATAAAGTCTTTGACAAATGGATATATTTACCTGATTTAAATGTGAAGTCTCAAAACCTTACCTTCTGTATATATTTATATCATTATCACCAACTGTCATCATCATTACCATAGCTAATTTTTCTACCTATTTATAACTATTGGAGATTCCTAAATCATCTCATTAATTCCCCATAAATCTGTCAAACCTCATTTTTAGACACAGGTAATCTAAGCTTAAAGTGGCCAAATAACTAGAGCAAAGCATAGGAGTTATAAACTGACAGAGCTGGGTGAGAAGACACACTTTAACCTTATTTTGTATTTTCTCTGTAGTTAAAGAGTTTGAGTTTATAAACACAAAAACAAGTGTATGATTGAGGATAGAAAGGTGATAATACTGTACAAGAAAACTTGATAAATTCTGAAAATGTAAACTGATTTTTAAGATCTAGGCACTTGTAAGAACTTATTATTATTTAGATTACTAGTTACAACATAAATTGGCATTTATAAGGAATAAATCCAAAACAAATATTTATTTACTCTTATATCTCATTCCAGTTACTGAATCAACATTTCTTTAATAGAATCAGATCCTTTCACAATAAGAATTGATCTAAGAAGTTTTGTTCTCTGTAGATTAAAACAAAGTTATATTTAGTTGATTCGGATTATATTTTTTTCATATACTGAAAATATTTAAATTTAAAAATACATGTTACAAGTAACACTTTTGGTAAGAGTCTAGCAACATTAATCTACTAATATTTTACAAAATAATCAGTAAATATTCTGCTCTTGTCCTTCCAATAAAAAAGGTATACAGTATTTATATGCTCTATCAAGGAAGAAAACCAGAATTCAAGAATTATAAAAGTTTCTAAGTTAATGGAAAAGTATCTGTGGACTTGTGTGGATTTCAGAGTGAAAACTGTGGGCAGTTTGGCTTATTTAATCCCTAAAATCTACATCTGTGGCATGTCCCTGAATTACCCAGTCCCTCTGTTCTTATACTCATCTCCACACTGACTTTAAAGGACCAAAGAGGGTGTGAAAAGTAAAAAGAATAATATACAATTGTGAGATTCACTTGGGGCATAAAATGTTTCAAACAAAAGCATATGGAATTTCAGTGACAGAGATCTATGCTGCTCTAAATTCAAAGCACTATATGATATAAAGATTAATCTAATCAAAAAACCTAATCTTAGGTTACTCAGTATTATCTTTGTCTTCATTTGTTCTGACAGAAAACAGCACGTGGGTAGAAACAATTCAAGGACAATATTAGCAATTTATTCTCCCTTAAAATTCAGTTGTTTTTATGTGTTTTATTCCTTAAAGTACAATGGATCTAGATTTAATGCTATAAAAAGGACTATATTGGAATCTAATAAGGTATCCTGGTCACATTCCTCTTCTGATACTGCAGGTATATGACTATCTGAGAATTTTAACAGAGATCACACACAAGCGTGCGTGCGAGCGCACAAACACACGATTACATACACAAAAATACAATATTCAGCTGAGTTATAGTATTTTAAAATGTTTTCTCATTTATTATTTGAAAAATCCCTGTCACATTGTTAATAATTATGTTTGTTTTTTATCAATTGTCACAAATGAATAAAAATTATAAGTAAATCTTTTTCATTTAATGTTAGGTTACCATTTTTGTTGCTATTCTATCTGTGATCAACATTTTGTTTTATTTTTATTTCCACAGAAAAGGCTAATGTAGTCAAGCATCCTCCAGTTGCTATTCTGCCTCTTGGGACTGGCAATGACCTAGCGAGATGCCTGCGATGGGGAGGAGGTAAAACAGCTGCATGAGAAACGATGCAAGAACACAGTACACACACATACCCATTAAAAACAACCCAGCATTTCTTTATTGTATGACAATTGTCATGTGATTTTAGCAATTATAATGGATATATATATATATATATATATATGATTTTGAACAATAGTATGGAGTGGAAGAGCAAATATAGTACAAAGCAAGTACGGGTATTTGGCTTTAATCAGGTACTAATGATAAACTCAGTTTGGGAGTGTTTAAACTGTGTTTGGTTTTTGTTTTTCTTGCTTATAAAAATGAGGTAAATGTAGATGGACTCTAAGATATTGTTCAGATTTTTAATCTATAAGGTATGTGAAAAAAATCACAAAGGAAAAAAATGAAATACTAATGAATGACTTTCCCAGAAATGAATGTCTTAAGTAATACTTAATAGTTGATACCAGCTTTTGCTATCCAGTGTATTCTGTAATTGGGATACAGAGGTAAGAGTTGAAAAAAGAAAGGTCCTTAAAATCTAGTGGTGCATAAAATTGTATATAAATGGAGAGACTTTGTACTAACAAGACAATAGGTACCAAATGAGGGAAGGCCTCACATAAATCTGATAATTAGACAATGACACAGCCATATAAAACTGGGAATAGTCTTCATAGAGGAAACATTAAGTTCAAAAGAGGTTAATTGCATGGCATACTCAAAGAACTGCAAATAGAATAGTATGTAGAAAAGAGTGAGTAGAGAGAGGGCATTCCAAGATGAGGTCTTAAAATATTTTGAGCTTTCACTAATACATTATCTGAAGATTACAGAGGAACAACACATTTTGCTAAAGAAGCAAGAATTAAATATAAATATTTTTAGCATCTAAACTCAAGAGATGTTGGAAAGACTCTACTAAGGGTATATAAATCAGAAGCCCTTGGGGAGCTTGTTAAAAATATAGTGACCTGATCTTACCCTAAATATGTAAATTGAAATCTTTGGAGATGGGACCTGAGCAAGCAATTGTCTTTTTAAACTCTTTCTAAGTAACTCTGATTTACAGAAAATTTGAGAACTATTGTTCCATCCTAGTCGACTATCTGGTCAACTAGTATATATGTTAGATGGAGAGAATTATAAACTAAGTAAAAAGCTTAGAATATAATCTATTTGGAATTTTCATAAGAATGTACTGTAGTAAAAGAAAATCATCAGGTATTGAGTTAAATATCATGAAATCTACAGAGATAAAGATGTAAGCATTGCTTCTAAGATATATTTGCCAATTCTCATACAGGTGCATTGATTTAAAAGAAGGGAACCTTGAAGTGCATTTCTGAAACATACATTTGATATTTGGAAATTTCTAATTTTATTTTTAATTCCAAATAAGTAAGTGGATTAAATCTGAATTTTGATGAAGAAGTCCATTTTTTTTTACAATCTAGTGAGTCATATAAAACCACATAAAGATATTGTAGATAGACAAAGAGAAGCACTGAAGTACATGTCAAAGTCTATATTAGTGATGAATTCCTTGTGTCTGGTACATGATGGCACTGTTCTAGGTTATACATATAGAGTAAGGAAATAAATGAATGGTTTCTACCATTTTGAAGATTGTATTTTCATTGCGTATATAGACAATAAATCAATTTACAAAATATGATCAGGGTTACAAAAAATGAATAATAGTTATGGGCTATTTAGTTAATTGGTCAAGGAGGTGTCTCTGAGGAAGAAACATTTAAGCTGGACCTAAAATATAAGGAGGGAGAAAAAGGTTCCTGTTGAGAGGACTCAGAGAGGTTGTAGGGGTTGCTCAAGCAGCACTAAGCTGGTGGGTTGTTAGGGGTGTTGTGAACTGTGAGTATAGAATATCAGTAAAGAGCTAAACAATGCAGGGTATTGTCTGTCAAGAATTTTATTTGATTGAATTTGAAACAAAAGGTGTATCTAAAAAGTTTCAGAAGTAGAGCAATACAATGACATTTGTATTTTTTTATTTTTTATTTTCTATTTTTTTTTTTTTGGTGCTGCGGATTGAGCCCTGGGCCTTGTGCATGGGAGGCAAGCACTCTACCAACTGAGCTATATCCCCAGCCCAACATTTGTATTTTTAAAAATAGATATTTTTTTAGTGGAAAATAAACTGGTCAAAAATGTGAAAATATGGAAAACTATAATTGTACAAATGAAAACGCAAATTATAGTTGCCCCAACTGGAAAATTTAAAGGTTGGACTAGGGTGTTGTGATGCAAGTAGAGAACCTTGAAGTGCATTTTCAGGCTTAGACAGATTGAACTTGCTGGAGAATTGAACAAGGGGTTTGGGAAAAAAAAACAGATAACAAGGAGCCCAACATGAACAATTAGAGAAACAAAAGTCATTGGCTAGAGATTATTAATAAGGAAATATGTGAAGTGGGATTATGTCTTGTTAGGTGTGTAGCTTTGGGCATGTTGTTGAGCAACTGTGTACATTCTACTCCTTCCTCATCAGAATTCAGAGTTAGTAATGGTGCCTGCCTGCTAGGTTCTTGGGCTTAGGTAGCTGGTTTAAAACTGTTAAATTGCTTTGTCCAGTGCTTGTGATGAGTACTTTGTGTAATATTCGTGAAAGTACTTTATTCTGTTAATAATCACTGGATTCACTTAATGTCAGTTAAATGTATTGACTTGAAGACTTTTTTTACATGACTATATTTCCATATTTTAGAAAGAGTTACACTGTCAGAATGTAAGAGTTCCTAAGGCATTTGAAAAATATTTAATTAGCATTCTCTTGGAAAATTTCTTAACCATCATTAATCTAACAAAAATTTGAAGAATATTGGAAGCAAAATTTTGTTTGCGTAGAGTATAAAGGTAAGGGACAGAGTTTTAAATGGGGCACACTTTTACAAATATTTGTTTCTGCTTTTTTCATTTGAAAAAAAAATATTTGAATTTTTTTAAGTAGATTAAGTGATCCAGAAATTATGTCATTAAAGAGCAAATAAATATTATGTTTTCATTTTGTTCATTTTTTTCCTTTTTTTTTGGGGAGAGACAGTAATGGGGATTTAAGCCATGGGCACTTTACCACTGAGCTACATCTCCAGCCCTTTTTATTTTTTATTTTGAGACAGGGACTCACTAAGTTGCTTAAGGCCTCACTAAATTGCTGAGATTGGACTTGAACTTGGGATCCTCCTAATTCAGCCTCCTGGTCACTGGGATTACTAGCATGTGCCATCACTCCTGGCTCATTTTGTTTCTTAGTCAAGAGTGACTAACACTTTTAAAATAAATTAATGACAGAAAATACCATCATGCTTTCCTTTAAACAAGCTTTTGCTTGTGTATTTAATGGTTTTGGTTATTTAAAAAAATTTAATCTTCTTAACTTCAGGAATGCTTAGTAATGGCTATATGCCATTGCATGGCATACATAAATACAAATTTGCATGTCGTAAATATTTGTTAAGTGGGAGACTACAATTTGGAGTTTGCCTTTGTGAATTAGCTTCCAACTCCAGATGTTGTAATTCTCAAAATACGTTTATTTATTGGCTCTTTCCCTTTTTATTTGGCTGGAAGACTGATTGATACCAGTCTTCCTCATATTTAGCCATAAAAATCTGTGAAAACATATTTAGTGGTAAATATTTTGAGCTCCTACAATCTAGCCCTGGTAATTAAATTTCACTAAATTTTCCTGTTTAGTTACTATTCCTATCTTGTTCTGTGCTAGCAAGAACAATGCTGCTATTAACCTGAGATATGGGTAAAGGCAAGCTCAATCATTTATTTAAAGCCTTATTATTTACTTACTTTACTGATGAGTAGGGGTGTGTGTGTATATACACACTATGCATCTATATATTAATTCATTTATAATTAAAAACTATGGTGCTCTCTCTAGTTTTTATTAGAGCTTTATAGTTATACATGGTTTACCTCCCAACAAAATCATACATGCATGTGAATTTGATTTTAGTTTATTATCCCCTCCTTTTACCACCCCTTTACCTTCCCATTTTCCTCCCCTCCCTAGTTCTTCTTCCTCTACTCTTCTAGATTCCTTTTACTTATCTATTTTTCTATATTTGATTGGTTCTTTTAAAATATATATGAAGATGAAATTCCCTGTGGTATTTTTATATATACACATAACATGATTTTTTAGAAATTCATTCCCCATTGCTTCCACTTTCCCATCCCTCCGTTCTGCCACTCAGTCCCGTGCTACACTACTAATCTCCCTATGTCTTTCCAATATCCTATTCATCCCTCTTTCTTTTTTTATTTTATTTAAGCTTCCATATATGAGAAAAAATATTTGACTTTTTTCAGTCTGACTATTTCACTTAGCATAGTAGTCTCCATTTCCATTCATTTGTCAGCAAGTACCATAATTTTATTCTTTTCTATGGCTGAGTAAAACTTCATTGTGTATATATACCAAAGTTTCTTATTTCATTTGTCTGTTGAAAAGCATCTGTGTTGATTCCATAATTTTAGCTATTGTGAATTGTGCTGCTATAAATATTTATGTGGCTGTATTGTTATAGCATATTGATTTTAGTTCTTTTGGGAAAATACCAAGAAGTGTGGTAGCTGGTTCATACGGTGGTCCATCCCTAGTTTTTTAAGGAATCTCAGTACTGCTTTTCATAGTGGTGGTACTAGTCTGCAGTCCCACCAACAATGTACAAGTGTACCCTTTTCCTTATAACCTCATTAGTACTTATAACTGTTTGTATTGACCATTGCCATTCTGACTGGAATAGAATCAAATATTATAGTTTTGATTTGTATTTCCCTGATTACTAGAAAGGTTGCACATTTTTCATATATTAGTCATTCGTATTTCTTCTTTTAAGAAATCTGCATTTAGGTATTGCACATTTATTTATTTTTTTGATGTTAAGTCTTATGATGTTTTTATATATTCTGAATATTAGTCCCCTATCAGAAGATTAGCTGGAAAATATTTTCTTCCATTCTGTAGATTCTTTATTCACACTCTTATTAATCATTTCCCTTGCTGTGCAAATGCTTTTTAACTTCATGGCATCCCACTTATTGATTCTTGGTTTTATTTCTGTGCTTTTGGGGTCTTGATAAGGAAGTCAGTGTCAACAACAATATGATGAAGTGTTGACCCTATGTTTTCTTCTAGCAGTTGCAAGTTTTCTGGTCTAATTCTTAAGTCTTAATCCATTTGGATTGACTTTTGTGCAAGGTGAATAATGGTGATTTAGTTTCATGTTTCTACATATTATTATCCAGTTTTCCCTATCCCATTTGTTAAAAAGGCTATCTTTCTCCAAGATAAATTTTTGGCATTTTTAGTCAAGTATCAAATAGCTGTAAGTAGGTGGGTTTGTCTCTGTGTCTTCTGTTCTAGTGATCTTCATGTTTGTTTTAATGCCAGTGCCATGCTGTTTTTGTTACATGGGTCTGTAGTATAATTTGAGATTGGGTATTGTGATGTCTACTATTTGGCTTTCATTGTTTAGAATTGCTTTGGCTCTTCTGGGTCTGTTATTCTTCCAAATAAATTTAAGGATTGTTTTTTCTAATTCTTTGCAGAATGTCATTGATATTTGATGGAGATTGGATTGAATTTGTATATGATTTTGATGGTATGGCCATTTTTTTATTATTATTGGTCGTTCAAAACATTACATAGTTCTTAATACATCATATTACACGGTTTGATTCGAGTGGGTTATGAACTCCCACTTTTACCCCGTATAAAGATTGCTGAATCACATCAGTTACCCTTCCATTGATTGACATATTGCCTTTCTAGTGTCTGATGAATTCTGCTGTCTGTCCTATTCTCTACTATCCCCCCTCCCCTCCCCTCCCCTCCCCTCCCCTGTTCTCTCTCTACCCCTTCTACTGTAAATCATTTCTTCGATTTGTATTATCTTGTCTTACCCCTCCTTTCCTCTTATATGTCATTTTGTATAACCCTGAGGATCGCCTTCCATTTCCATGCGATTTCCCTTCTCACTCCCTTTCCCTCCCACCTCTCATCCCTGTTTAATGTAAATCTTCTTCTCAAGCTCTTCGTCCCTACCCTGTCCTTGTTTACTCCCCTTATATCAAAGGAGTCATTTGGTATTTGTTTTTTAAAGATTGACTAGCTTCACTTAGCATAATCTGCTCTAATGCCATCCATTTCCCTCCAAATTCTATGATTTTGTCATTTTTTAATGCAGAGTAATACTCCATAGTGTATAAATGCCACATTTTTTTATCCATTCATCTATTGAAGGGCATCTAGGCTGATTCCACAGTCTTGCTATCCTGAATTGAGCTGCTATGAACATCGATGTAGCAGTGTCCCTATAGCATGCTCTTATTAGGGCTTTAGGGAATAGACCGAGAAGGGGAATAGCTGGGTCAAATGGTGGTTCCATTCCCAGCTTTCCAAGAAATCTCCATACTGCTTTCCAAATTGGCTGCACCAATTTGCAGTCCCACCAGCAATGAACAAGAGTGCCCTTTTCCCCACATCCTCTCCAGCACTTATTGTTGTTTGACTTCCTAATGGCTGCCAATCTTACTGGAGTGAGATGGTATCTTAGGGTAGTTTTGATTTGCATTTCTCTGACTGCTAGCGATGGTGAGCATTTTTTCATGTACTTATTGATTGATTGTATGTCCTCCTCTGAGAAGTGTCTGTTCAGGTCCTTTGCCCATTTATTGATTGGGTTATTTGTTATCTTATTGTCTAATTTTTTGAGTTCTTTGTATATTCTGGTTATTAGGGCTCTATCTGAAGTGTGTGGAGTAAAGATTTCTTCCCAGGATGTAGGCTCCCTGTTTATCTCTGTTATTGTTTCTTTTGCTGAGAAAAAACTTTTTAGTTTGAGTAAGTCCCATTTGTTGATTCTAGTTGTTAACTTTTGTGCTATGGGTGTCCTATTGAGGAATTTGGAGCCCGATCCCACAGCATGTAGATCATAACCAACTTTTTCTTCTATCAGATGCCGTGTCTCTGATTTAATATCAAGCTCCTTGATCCATTTTGAGTTAACTTTTGTGCATGGCGAGAGATAGGGATTCAGATTCATTTTGATGCAAATGGATTTCCAGTTTTCCCAGCACCATTTCTTGAAGATGCTATCCTTCCTCCATTGCATGCTTTTAGCCCCTTTATCAAAAATAAGATAGTTGTAGTTTTGTGGATTGGTTACTGTGTCCTCTATTCTGTACCATTGGTCCACCTGCCTGTTTTGGTACCAGTACCATGCTGTTTTTGTTACTATTGCTCTGTAGTATAGTTTGAAGTCTGGTATCGCTATACCGCCTGATTCACACTTCCTGCTTAGCATTGTTTTTGCTATTCTGGGTCTTTTATTATTCCATATGAATTTCATGATTCTTTTATCTATTTCTACAAGATATGCTGTTGGGATTTTGATTGGCATTGCATTGAACTTATAGAGAACTTTTGGTAATATTGCCATTTTGATGATGTTAGTTCTGCCTATCCATGAACAGGGTATATTTTTCCATCTTCTAAGGTCTTCTTCTATATCTTTCTTTAGGGTTCTGTAATTTTCATTGTATAAATCTTTCACCTCTTTTGTTAGGTTGATTCCCAAGTATTTTATTTTTTGGGGGGATATTGTGAATGGAGTAGTCGTCCTCATTTCCGTTTCAGAGGATTTGTCGCTGATATACAGGAATGCCTTTGATTTATGCGTGTTGATCTTATATCCTGCCACTTTGCTGAATTCATTTATTAGCTCTAATAGCTTCTTTTTTTTTTTATAAAGTTCCCTCCACTTTTTTTTTTTTAATATTTATTTTTTAGTTCTCTGCGGACACAACATCTTTGTTGGTATGTGGTGCTGGGGATCGAACCCGGGCCGCACGCATGCCAGGCTAGCGCACTACCGCTTGAGCCACATCCCCAGCCCTAATAGCTTCTTTGTAGACCCTTTTGGGTCTGCTAGGTATAGAATCATATCATCTGCAAAAAGTGATAATTTAAGTTCTTCTTTTCCTATTTTTATGCCTTTAATTTCTTTCGTCTGCCTAATTGGTCTGGCCAGTGTTTCGAGGACTATGTTGAACAGAAGTGGTGAGAGAGGGCATCCCTGTCTTGTACCAGATCTTAGAGGGAATGCCTTCAATTTTTCTCCATTCAGAATGATGCTGGCCTGTGGCTTATCATAGATTGCTTTTACAATGTTGAGGTATGATCCAGTTATCCCTAATTTTTCTAGAGTTTTGAACATAAAGGGATGCTGTACTTTGTCAAATGCTTTTTCTGCATCTATCGAGATGATCATATGGTTCTTATTTTTAAGTCTATTGATGTGGTGAATAACATTTATTGATTTCTGTATATTGAACCAGCCTTGCATCCCAGGGATGAATCCTACTTGATCATGGTGTATAATTTTTTTGATATGTATTTGAATCCGATTCGCCAGAATTTTATTGAGGATTTTTGCATCAAGGTTCTTTAGAGATATTGGTCTGTAGTTTTCTTTCTTTGAAGTGTCTTTGTCTGGTTTCGGAATCAGGGTGATGTTGGCCTCGTAGAATGAATTTGGAAGTTCTCCCTCTTTTTCTATTTCCTGAAATAGCTTGAAAAGTATTGGTGTTAGTTCCTCTTTAAAGGTTTTGTAAAACTCTGCTGTATACCCATCCGGTCCTGGGCTTTTCTTAGTTGGTAATCTTTTGATGGTTTCTTCTATTTCCTCTATTGTTATTGGTCTGTTTAGGTTGTCTATATCCTCCTGCCTCAATCTGGGCAGATTATATGACTTAAGAAATTTATCAATGCCTTCACTATCTTCTATTTTATTGGAGTATAAGGATTCAAAATAATTTCTGATTATCTTCTGTATTTCTAAAGTGTCTGTTGTGATATTGCCTTTTTCATCACGTATGCTAGTAATTTGGGTTCTAGCTCTTCTTCTCTTCATTAGCATGGCTAAGGGTCTGTCAATTTTATTTATTTTTTCAATGAACCAACTTTTAGTTTTGTCAATTTTTTCAATTGTTTCTTTTGTTTCAATTTCATTAATTTCAGCTCTGATTTTAATTATTTCTTGCCTTCTACTTCTTTTGCTGTTGTTTTGCTCTTCTTTTTCTAGGATTTTGAGATGAAGTATGAGATCATTTATTTGTTGGTTTTTTCTTTTTTTGAGGAATGAACTCCAAGCAATGAATTTTCCTCTTAGAACTGCTTTCAATGTGTCCCATAGATTCCGATATGTTGTGTCTGTGTTTTCATTTAACTCTAGGAATTTTTTAATTTCTTCCTTGATGTCTTCTAAAACCCATTGATCATTCAGCAACCTATTGTTCATTCTCCAAGTGATGCTTGATTTTTCCTTCCTTCTTTTATCATTGATTTTCAGTTTCATTCCATTATGATCAGATAAGATGCATGGTATTATCTCTACCCCTTTATATTGTCTAAGAGTTGCCCTGTGACATAATATATGGTCTATTTTTGAGAAGGTTCCATGTGCTGCTGAGAAAAAAGTGTAACTACTTGATGTTGGGTGGTATAGTCTATATATGTCAATTAAGTCTAGGTTGTTAATTGTGTTATTGAGTTCTATAGTTTCCTTATTTAACTTTTGTTTGGAAGATCTGTCCAGTGGTGAGAGAGGTGTGTTGAAGTCTCCCATGATTATTGTATGGTGGTCTATTAGACTCTTGAACTTGAGAAGAGTTTGCTTGATGAACACAGCTGCACCATTATTTGGGGTCGCAGTTCTGCACAGCCCCCACTCCCAATGGGGGTACCTGACTACCTCTCCAACGGGTCGCTGAGCCCCCTCCAAAGCCGGGCGGCGACCCTGCTCCACCCCCACTCCAACCAGTGTGACGCGACTGCCTCGGAGTTACGTGTCCACCACGCTGGCAAGCTACCTGGCCTGTCTTTCCAGTGGGCCGCAGGTCTGCCTGCCCTGCTTGCTCAGATGGCAGCTCTGCACAGCCCCTACTCCAAATGAGGTTACTTGGCTACCGCGCCTCGGGGTCACTGGTCCTATTCTAGGCGTGGGCGGCTACTCTCTTCAGCCCCAGGTGCATTTGGTGTGTCATGATACCATGCCGGCGGGTCACTTGGCCTGCTCTGGGCGCAGGTGGAAGCTCCACTCTGCCCCACAGCACCCAGCAGGAGCCTGACTGAGAAGCAGTCACTGCTGGTTCCCTAGCCTTGGGCTGAAGCAGCTTTGGTAGCCAGAACCCCGCCTCTCCAATCCCGACACACTCTCCGCTGGGAGCTGGCTCCAGGGAGAGACCCCCACGGGTTCCCCAGCCCCCAGGCCAAAACTGTTCCGGGAGTCAGAACCCAGTCGCCCCAAGCTCAGCACACGCTCCACTTGGAGCTGGCCTTCACTGGCAGTCTCCGCAGTTTCCACAGACCTGGGCCAGGTTAGCCCCGGGAACCAGAAACCAGCTGCTCAGTGCCCGGCGCACGCCTTGCCAGGCAGGAGCCTCTAGGAGTATTCTCCACAAGATCCCCAGTCCGGAGCCTGAGCAAGAAATCTGTCTGCTAGACGCAGGCAAATACCAGCCTGAAATCACCTGTTCCATAGCTGAATGAGCTGAGATCAGTAGAACATAGGGATGATTACATCATCTCTCCGAAGTTATGGCCATTTTTACAACATTACTTCTGTCTATCCAAGAATATGGGAGGTCTGTCTTTTAAGATCTTCAATTTCTTTCTTTGGTGTTCCCTAATTTTCACTGTAGAGCTCTTTCACATCCCTGGTTAGATTGATTCCCATTTTGTTGTTGTTGTTGTTGGTTTTGCTGCTGTTATTGTTTTGCTTTTGTTTTTGAGATTATTGTGAATGGAATGATTTTTCGGATTCTTCCTCAGCTGAATCATTGTTGGAGTATAGGAAAGCTATTGATTTATGGGTGTTGAGCTTATATCTGCTATTTTTTTTAACTAATTTATAAACTCTATAAGTCTTCTGGTAGAAACTTTGGGATTTGTTAGATATTGAATCATGTCATCAAGCAGAGATAGTTTTACTTCTTCTTTTTCTATTTGTAGCTCTCTGATTTCTTTTTCTTGCCTGATCATTCTGGTTAATGTTTTGAGGGCTACACTCAATAGCAGTAGTAAAAGTGAACATCCTTGTCTTGTTTCTGATTTTAGAGGAAATGCTTTTAGTTTTTCTCCATTCAATATGATGTTGGCTTTCGGTTTGTCATAAATAGCCTTTATGAGGTTGAGGTAAATTTCTTCTATCCCTAGCATTTCCAGCATTTTTACGGTGCTGGAATTTATCAAAGACCTTTTCTGCATCTATTAAGATGATTATGTGATTTCTGTCCTTAATTCTGTTTAAGTAGTAGATTACTTATTTTGATTTGAGTATGTTGAACCATCCTTGGATCCCTGAAATGCGATCCACCTTATCATGGTATGTTATCTTCTTGTTGTATTGTTGAATGTGGTTTACTAATATTTTGTGAAGGATTTTTACATCTATATTCATCAGTAAGGTTAGTCTTACAGTTTTCTTGTTGTGTCTTTTTCTGTTTTGGGTATTAAAGTGATATTGGCTTTATAGAACATATTTGGGAGTGTTCCCTCCCTTTCAATTTCATGGAATGATCTGAGAGAGACTGGTGTAGGTTCTTTTTCAAGTTATAATAGAACTCAGCCAAGAATCAATGTGGTCCTGGGCTTTTCTTTTTTGGAGGGCCTTTAATTGATGTTTCAGTGTCATTAATTGATATTGGTATGTTTATGTTTTCTATATCTTCTTGGTTTAATTTGGGCAGATCTTATGTGTCTAGAAATTGCTCAGTGACTTCTAGTTTTTCTGTTTTATTGGAATATACATTTTAAAAAATAGTTTTTTGATGATCCTCTGGATTTCAGAAGAGTGTGTGTTGACATTTCCTTTTGTACCTGTAATTTTTTGATTTGGGTTTTCTCTCTTTTTTTGTAAGATTGGCTAAGGGTCTATCAATTTTGTGTTTTTATTTTTCTTCTTTGTTGAATTGATCCTGTCCATTTTTTATGCTAAATTTCACTAATTTCGGCTCTGATGTTAATTATTTCCTATATTGTACTGATTTTGGAATTAGTTATTGTTTTTTATGTAAGACCATGAGGTCTTAGATAAAAGGTTTCATATGATTGATCTAAGTATAATCTAGGCTAACTAATGAATTAATTAAATAATGCAAGAGAGGGCTATTCATGTGTAAGTTGCATGAATGTTTATGATGTTGAAGTAAATTTCTTGGTGTATGTATACATATATTCAAACCTATCCTTGCAGTGTGAGTATACAAAACCACACATGCACATTTACATACACAGAAAATCACGCAAAAATGAAAAAAAATGAATAATGCTACAACATTATGAAATAATTTTTTTAAAAAATGAAAAATATTTTAAAATTTAAAAAATAAAAAAAAATGGAAATGTGAAGGAAGAATGAAATAAGGAAAAGGAAAAGAAAAAAGAAGATAAAAGGAAAGAAAAAGAGAGAGTCTTAATGAGAGAGAGAGAGCTTGTTTCTACTGCAGTGATCAAATCTGTTGGCAGCGATGGATTTTCAGTCTTTACTTTTATTTTTAACTCCCTATTTTTGGCCACTGTCCTTGCGTTCCTCACCTAGCTGCCAGCTAATTATAGTAATGCTCACCTTCTAATCTCCCAGTATTGGGTGGGATAGACTGGGGAGTCCTGATGAATTATGTAATCCTATAGTGTAGATGATGCGGACTTCTAGATTGAAATTTCCCGTTTGGGGGGTTTGGACTTTGGAGTTCTGTGGGTAGGTATTTGAGATTTGATCTACTCTGCATACTGACATGGAGCTTCTATCACTGATGGATTTTGGATCTCTGGGGCATCTGGAAAAAATCCACTTTTAGAACATAGGGACCAAGCCTCGGCAGGTTTTACCTTCAACACTATGGACATGAATTATCCGTTTCTTCCCGGAATCAGATGTAATTCTGTGGCCACAGTGAGACTCCTCACAGTAGCTCTTATGGGGTGCCAGCCATTATGGGATTTTTCTCCCTTGGGATCCAGATGCTAAGTGGTTCACCTAAAACATTCTTTGGTTCCATTTCAGTCTCTCTGGTTCAGGCACCTTTGGGAATTTGTTCTCCGACTGCTGGTAACTTCCCTTATGAATTTACAAGGTCCCATCTCTGTATGCGGCTGTGCGAGCTGCGTGTGGCCAGATTCCAGCTCCCGGGAACGTTTTCCTCACCTGCTGGCACGTTCCGGGCTCCGCCCTGGGGGAGGGTTTTCCATGTTGCATTCCTGTGTCTGCCTGTACAGGGCTTCCTGCCCCCACCAAGCGCTTTCACCTCAGTGGATCACTTAGGGTTTGTTTTCCCACAGAAGCTTACCCTACCAACTCATTAGTAAACTGCAGGTTTCCCCAAATTGATTTTTCTTTATTTTAACATTTCTTTATCTGCTGGTCACGGGGCTCCTTTGTCTGCACTCCTCCATTTCCTCCACTGGCAGCTGGAGCTGCACATCTCTAAGGTAGTATTACTTGTGCTCAGATTACCAACTTTCTGTAGCTCTGTGTTCTGTTTTTACAGGTCAGTATTATGTTTCATTGAGGTTCCTTTGTAACTTGCCTGCTTTCTAAGTCTGGTGCTGAGGCATTGCTGGGCCTTCCTCCTTTCTGTACTCCACCATCTTGTTCTTCTATCCATCCTGCTTATTCTAAAACAAAAGGAAAACTTGGAAAATAAGTGAATATAACTAACTGCTTTTAAATTTAATTCAGTAGAGAAATGTATACACACACACACACACACACACACACACACACACATATATATCTATATAAAATTTTTATTTTGATGACTAGAAATTCTTATTCTTTTGTTATTGCTGCTGTTACCAGGGATTGAACCTACAGGCATTTAACCACTGAGCCTGCACCCCAGCGCCTTTTATTTTATATTTCGATATAATATCTCGATAAGTTGCTTAGGGCCTCCGGTAGTTACTGAAGCTGGCTTACAACTTGTGAGCCTCCTGTCTCAGCCTCTTCAGCTGTTGAGATTACGGGTATGAATAACCATACCCAGCTAACTTATAGTTCTTAACAAAAATGAAAATGATACTAGAACTATTAAAAAATCTGATATAAGTAAATGTGATTATTTAGTCTTTAAGTTGAAGTCATTCAGTGTTTTGGCACTGAATTCAATTATGTATATATTATTAATATTCACATTTTAAAATTCCATATATATATATATATATATATATATAATTTTTATTTTCTTTTGTTACTGGGGATTGAACCCAGGGATGTTTTACTTTTGAGTTACACCTCCGATCCCCCTTTTTTTTACCTAGGGTCTTGCTAAGTTGCTGAGGCTGGCCTCAAACTTGGGACATTCCTGCCTCAGAATCTTGAATTGATGGAATTTTAGGGATGCACCACTGCATCAGGCGTATGTTTTGAAAAATAGTCAATAATTTCTATATAATGATTGTTCATTGTACTTTTGCTGTATGCATAAAATGGTTCATAATTATTTTTTAAATCTCTGAAAAGTAAGAGTTAATGGTTGTCTCCAAAAGTAGTATTTTTAGTGTGGGACTGTGTTCATCTTCTTATAAATAATTAAGCAAATCCATTTTTAATATAACTTACTATGTTTTAGGAAATATTGACATATGAGAGTACCTGTTTTTTTTTCTTTTAACCCATTGAGTTTTTTTTCAATATATGTATGCTAACAGCTCTAATGACGACAAATAACCTTTGATATTTCCTTGTTCAACAAGTAAATTAACAAGTTACAAGCCAAAAGTTGAACGTGGAAAAAAAAAAGCTATTAAAAATATTTTCCACTCAAATATTAATTTGAAGTATATTTTATGTATGCAGGTGTGTGTATATGCACACATGCACAAAAGAGAGTTTAACTTAATACAACATTTCAAATTCTGATGTTATCTTTAGTAGTATTATATTGTTGAAAACTTTTAAGTTTTAGGCCTCTTTTATGCCATGTCTCATTGTATCTTCCCAACCAAGGTTAGATTTGACAGGAGAGGAATCTAATACTGAGGAAGAAACAAAAACAGTAACGTAGCAGATGAGGCTACAGTTTTAACTATTAATATATACCCACAGATAAACTTAAGAAAATTGTTAGACAAACACTGTCTGTTTGGGCCTTTTTGTTCCTCTGTAGCAAATTCATTAAAATATTGATTCATGAAGATTTAGCAAGCAGAGCTTGTAGTGAGGAAAACACAAATAACAATAGTGCAGTGTGTCCGTTCTAAGCTAAGGCTGATGTTGAAACCTGCATCTGTGGGACTGTAGAGGAGGGGCATCTGATCTGTTGTTTTAGAAGGGTGGCTTCAAAAAAGAAGTGTTATCAAAACCATGCTGAAGGAATAAAAGGAAACTAGTTAAAGAGACAAAGAGCACCTGAATAGACAGAAAAAAAAATACAATGAACAAAAAAGAGCAGGATCTTTTTATTTAAACTAAAATTCCTCTGTTGCTAGAGGAGAGAATAAAGGAGGAATGAAAAGTCTAAAATGGCATCTAGGTTCAGCAACTGGGTGGAGGGTGATATCTTTCTAAGATGGTTTGAATGTATTGAAACATTTGTGGGGATATACAACAGAAATGTTCATTTGGCAATTGGGTGTACTGAAAATTTGAACCATAGAACAGAAATATGCATTGCAAATAAAAGCTAAGAAAATCTTGGTATGTTTATGGTAAGATTATAGTTAATTCTTACTTTGGTGGTAGAATTAACTTTAAATGCCTTATTTAGCTTTAGAATAATTTATATCCATGAATACATCTAAACACAAAATAACAGCTTTTGTTACTTTTTAGCTTTTTTCTCAAGATAATTTTTTTTCATTAGGTTATGAAGGTGAGAATCTGATGAAAATACTAAAAGACATTGAAACCAGCACAGAAATCATGTTGGACAGGTGGAAGTTTGAAGTCATACCTAATGACAAAGATGAGAAAGGAGACCCAGTGCCTTACAGTATCATCAACAATTACTTTTCCATTGGTGTGGTAAGATTTTCCACTGCATCTTGTTTTTTTTTTTTTTTTTTTTAACCTGCCTTGGATAAACACTGTATGAAAACTATTACACAATGAAGATTTGCTGATTATAAATAATTTATTTTATCTTTGTGTCAGCAAAACACCTCTTTTAATAGGCAATAATAAAGCTTATGGATTTATTTAAAGTCAAAATATCAGCAATTTATAAAATTTTTATGTGTTAAACAAAGGAAAGGGATCCATTTTTTCAGCCTGACCATTTTTGTTACTAAATTGAAGCTTAGAATGGTTTATAAGATATGAAAATCTTAATTGTTGAGGAATTGATCATTTTACAATTCTTTTATTTACATGTATTTATCCAATAATTATGCAGGTAAAAATATATATATGATAGCATTGCATTTGATGTATGTATTTCAGTATAAATCTTACATCTTATCTCTCTCTGTGTCTTTGTCTCTCTCTCTCTACTCTTTCTCTCTCTCTCTCTCTCTCTCTCTCTCTCACACACACACACACACACACACACACACTATAAAAAGTAGCAGTTGAGTCTGTTAAATGAAGGGTCCTTGAGAAAATTATTTAATCTGAGTGTATTCATTTACTAGTACCATGTTATTTATTTCCTTTCTTAGAAAGTTACATATAATATGATTATAATTTAAGGACTTCAAATAATGCTACATAATAAAGACAAAATACACAATGAATTAATACTTTGATGGTTATTATTATTGCAATGTATTTGTAATGTATCTTGATCCTGAGAAGTTCTTGTTATGGTTTGGATCTTGAATGTCCCCCAAAGGCTCATGTGTTGAAGGCTTGGCCCCAAGGGCAGCAATTTTCAGAGGTAGTGCTTTATGAAAGTAATTGTATCATGGGACTGTGACTTCATCAGTGGATTAGTTCACTGAGAGTTTTATAACTTGATAACATTAATGGGAGGTGGTGGAAAAAGTAGGAAGTGGAGCCTAGCTGGAAGAAGTTGGTTGATCACTGAAGGAGTTCACTAGAAGGACATATCTTGTCTCCAGCCCCTTCCTTACTCTCTCTGCTTCCTGGTTACGAAGAGGAGAATAGCTTTCCTCTGCCACATCAACCATCATGTCTCTACCTCACTACAAGTCTCAAAGCAGTGGAGCCAGCTGACTTTAGATAGAAACCTCTGGAAAGTGAACCAAAATAAACTATCCTCTTTTAAATTATTATTTTCTGGTATTTTGGTCACAGTGATAAAAGCAAACAAACAAACAAAACAAATACAGCTTTCCTATCATATTGGTATGAAACAGTATTTTCAGTTGCTTTATTAGTGTGTACCTTCAGCATAACCTGATTCACTCATTTGAGTGTACTTTTAATGAATTTAATATTTTATCCCTATTTTAAGATATTTTAACTGCCAAACAAGAACTCTAATCCCCATTTGTAAACAGTTTTGACTCCCTCCCCCAATGTTAGGCAAAAACTAATCTGTTTTCTAATGCTTGTTTTAAGGACATTTTATATGAAGGAAATCATGTACTATATGGTCTTTTTCATCTTGATTCTTTACATAACATTTGCTTGAAGTTCATTCATGTAAATTATGTGAATGCTATTTTCCTTTTTATTGCTGAATTATAATTCATTATATGTGTGTATTATACATTATTCCTTCACCAATAGATGGCTATTTGGATTGTTTACAGTCTTTGAATATTATGAATGATGTTAATTTTTAAAATCTCTTTAGGAATTTTTGATCATTTGTTTTGGTTACTATAATTTTTAACTCCAGAATTTTCATTTTTTAATCATTTCTTATCTTTAATTAGAATTTTTATGTGTGAAGAATCATTGTTGCTGTACTTTCCTTTATTCTTTAAATATGGTTAACTTTAGTTTTTTGACATGATTATAATAGCTATTATGAAGTCTTTGCTAAGTCCAACATCAGGGACCCAAACATACTTTCATATTCTTTTGCATATTTTTGTTGGAAACTAGAAATTGTATTTGTATGTCTTAACGACTCTGGATTTTCATTCTTCTGCATGCTTGCTTGTTTAGTGACTTTTCTGTGGAGACTTTCTCCTCTGTGGTGTACCCATGCTGTTGCCTCAATTTTTTTTTAATCTTATTTTGTTTTGATCCTGGCTTCCAAGATATCAATCCTGTATCAGTATAGTTAACTAAAAGTTGTACTCAAACATTTTGAGGTAGTACATCTTTTCCCCTTTGCTTTTAGATGGAACCATGTGTTCTTTGAGGATCATATTCAAAGTTCAAAAAATTATACATCAGGTTTACTTTTTTTCTCTTCTGTCTATTTACATGTCCTCTCATTTAAGCAGTGATATGAAAATAACCAAGATTTCCTTTGCTTTCTCTAACAGTGTATCTCCACCCATTGTGACTATCTCATTCCCAAAGCCTACTGTTAAATTTCTGGCTAGTTTACTGGATAGTCACTTCTCTTAATCAGTCTTGAAAATTAAGGCACTGACCTCTCTTGTTCATTTGCCATAAAGATTACTACTGTTTCAGACAACTCTCAAATAATGGAGATTTTTTGATAGGCATTCACTAAAAAATAAATAAATATAAAGCTTTTTAAACATGGTAAATGAAGTGAAAGAAACAAAAGTTACCATGACCTAGAATAAGGGACATCAACTTTAGATCTAATAGTCAGGAATGGCTTATATAAAAATTTTCATTTAAGAATGAGATCTGAAGAATACTGAGCTGGACACCAAAGAGATAGAAAGAACATACCAGGTCTATATAGTTGTATGTGAAGGGCTTGAGGTGAGAAAGAGCTTTGTGTCTTCAAAGACCACTTAGACCAGTGTGCCTGGAGCATAGAGGGAGAGTGGGAGTGAATGACATGAAAGGCATCTGTAGAAATGGCTGCAGTCTGGTCTGTAAGGCTCTTGGAAGCTATTGGATTTGTCATTTTAGTGATAAGCCACTGAAGGTTTGAATGATTATAATTGAGAAATAAAGTAGTACAGTTTATGGATAGCAGGATATCTTCTACTAGAGGTGAGAGTCAGACATTAATTGAAAGACAGACAAAACAAGTATCATAGAAATGATAATACAACTTTAAATATTTCCTTTTAAACCTATAAATATAATAGAATTGGTCAACGTATTCTAAAAAGCCCAGCCAATATTCTTTCTTCAAATACAGGCCATTCACTAGAGTTTTTCACACTTTGATATATAAATCACACTCCACAATAAGCCACCTATGATTGCCAATTCAGTTTCTTGAAAGTGGAGCAAAATATCAAAAACACTAAAATAGCAATGTATTCCATTTTGTTCTGGATTTTTACAATTATTTTTAATAATTATTAATAATTATCTCTCAGATGTAATTAAAGAGCAAAATTCCAGCATTATACTTACAACAGCCTTCCCACAGCAATTGACTTGTTTCCATAAAAACATATTTATAATCATATATTCTTTTTATATGTAATTAAATATTATTAAACCCAAAATTTGCATAAACAGGTTTGGAAATAGCATCAATGACTTGATAATCATACCTCAAAATGGGAAAAAATATTCAAGTTTATAGATAGTATCTTAACAACAATCTTTTATGACTTATGGAGAAAAATATTTGTTAATATGACAAGTCACTTCAAGAAAGTCAATTAAAAGAACTACTCTATTAAAAATTATTCCAGTTGCCTCATGGAGATTTACAGGAATGGAAGCAAAGAGGCCAGTTTAGCATATCTTATTCAGTCAGGGACAGGTAAAGACACTAAGAGTCATGATCACTGAAATAATTGGATATACTTAAGAAAATATTTTGAAAACAGAATTCATAGTGTTAAAAGGATGAAAGAAAAGAAAGCTTCAGGGCTTAATCTTCAAGACTAAGTTTCAAGACAAAGTTTTAATTATGAGATTTCGTGTTTAGAAGTCTGTGGTTACCCTCCATGGAGAACCATCAGTGGCAAATTATCTGGGACTAGTCTGTCCATGATTCACTCATGAATCTTGCAGTTTATTCTGGCTACTGGTATGATTATGATATGCTGTTGGTCATGACTTTATCACATGATGGTGGAAGAATTCTCAGTAGGCAGAGGATTAACCCCACTGTTCAAACACCATTCAAGCCTTTGCATCAAGTTTGTGAATGATTCATTGGTCAAAGAATGTCACATGGCTAAGCTTAGATACAAGGAGTGGAAAGACAAACTTGTTCTCTCGATGGAATATAGTCACAGTGCAAAAAAGTGTACAGTCAGAAAATGGATGAAAAGTTTGCCCATTATTTTACATCTATTGCAGCAAATACTTAAATCAGTATACACTGATGTAATTAATGGTAAATAGTTCTAAAAGAAGAAACTAAACTTCAGGATAAAACCTCAAGATTTATTAATACCTAGATATTTGCTAGAGAAGGAGGATCTGGGAACTTCCCTGAAAAGTAAAGGCAAATGAAGCAGAAGGAAAATTAAAGAATAAGATGTTTAGGTAGACAAAAGATTATTTCAAGAAGACAATGGCTTACTAGATGAAAACTGCCAAGAAGTCTGATAAATTAGAATGAGTAAATGGAGAAATTTGGACAATAAAGTTGACTTTTAAAAGACTAATGTTTTTGTCCTAATTTTTTTCAACTATATATTTGTATATATTACTTTAAGTAATATGTGATTTTTTGATATATATTGTAGAATTAGGTTAAACATATTTACTTAGATGTTATAACTTCTTCATGGTGAAAACTTTTTAAAAATCCCTTTTTCTATTGTTTTAAGATATAAGTACCCACCTAGTCATATGTAAAATGTAAAAATGCTGTAAAATAGCCCACCAAAATTTCTTACTCCTACTTAGTGCAATTTAGTATCCATTGATCAAACTTTTCTTCCCCCCATTCTTCCTACTCTTCCTAGCCTTTGGTATCCCCTATTTTATTCTCAACTTTCATGAAATCAACTTTTTAAGTTCTTATATAAGTTCATGCAGTGCTTTCTATGCCTGCCTTATTTAATGAAACAAAGTGATCACCAACCCCATCCATATCGTCACAAATATTAGGATTTCATTATTTTTATGGCTGAATAATATTTCATGGTATATATGTACCACATTTTCTTTATCCATTCATTAGTTGATTGATACTTAGGTTGTTTAAAACTTTTGACTATTGTGGATAGTGCTACATTTTTAAAAATGGGAAGGCAAGTATTTCCTCAACATACTGATTTCATTTCCTTGGGATAGATATCCATTAATATGATTGCTCGATCATACAGTAGTTCTATTTTAAATAATAATAAGGAAGGAAAATTTTATTTGTGTACTTATTTACTGTGGTATTGGGATTGAACCCAGGGCCTTGCATATGCTAAGCAAATACCCTATGCCTGAGGTATATACCCAGCCCAGGAATTTTTACCAGAAGTTTTAAAATTTTTTTGATATTAAAGTAAAAATAACAGGAGTGATGTCAGCAATATGGCATTTTTACTGCCCCCCAAAACACCACTGTAACAATAACTCAAAGATGAATTCTCAGTGATAAATCAGAAGTGAAGTAAAAGGCTCCTGCACCTTGGGAGAATAAAAACAAGACTCACTGAGGTTGGTATAGAGATTCAGGATACCTCTGTGTTACAGACCCTAACTCTGGCATAGCTCCAGATGATTAGGGAGAAACCTGTTAACATCAGTTTCATCTGCTTCCACTTCTCCCTAAAGAGTCAAAGAGTTGGTCAAGACTTCAAGACCTCTCATCTGGTTAATTGGTGAAGCTTTCTGCATAAAATTAGTCTGTGAGGACTGGGAGAGGCAGCTGTCAACTGTGATGATACTACTGATACAGAACACTAAGGAAAATGAAGAACTAGGCAATAGTGTTTTAAGCATATAAACAAAATAATTCTCCAGAAGCCCATCCTAAATAAATATTTATATGATTTACTTGGCAGAAAATGAAAAATAACTTTCATTAAAAATGTTCACTGAATTCAAAAGAACAATAAATAAACAAGGATACATTTTCAACAAAATGATAAAAAATATCAAGTAAAAAACCCTGAAACTGAAGAACATAATAAGTGAAATGAAAATTCATCAGAAGCATTCAGCAGTAAAGTAGGACAAGCACAAAAAAAGGATAACTTGAAGACAGATCATTGGAAAATATTATCAAAAATGCCAAAGAAAAAAAGGAATGAATTGAAGAATGAGAATGAAAAATGAAAAGAAAAAGGAAGAGTGAAGAAAACTTAGGACACTTATGGAATACCATCAAGTGGACTAAGGTATACACTCTGGATATCTCAGGAGAGGAGAGAAATAACCAAAACTATTCAAAGAATTAGCTCTTATACTTATTAGCTGTGGAGAAGAAAATAGACAACAAGATCCAAGAAGCCTAAGTAGAGATGAATAAGATGAACTAAAAAAAAGCACAGTGAACACATTAAAATCAGATTGTTAAAATTATGAGACCAAGAGAACTTTAAAAGCAGCAAAAAGAAAGTGACTTGTCACAAACAAGGGAAAAACTATCAAATTAACTGATGACATTTGCATGGGAATTTCAAAGTCATTAGAGAGTGGGAGGATATATTTAAACTGTTGTGGGATGGTGGGGTGTGAGAGGACTGCCAACAAAAAATAATTATACACTGTAAAGCTGTCCCCTGAAATGAAGGACAGAGAAAATCTCAGACAACAAAACTGAGAGAGTTCATTGCCACTAGAAATGCCTTACTGGAAATGCTTAATATAGTTGTTTAAGTTGAAAAAATTGTAATGCTAACCAGCAACGAAACAGCACAAGAAAAGATGACATCCATTAATAAAGGTAAACACAGGAGGCTGTACTTCATAATGTTAATGGGTAAATCACTTATAATTCCAGTGCAAAAGTTAAAAGCAAAAAGCACTAAAAATAACTATTACTAAAAATATATAAATTAGAACATATAATATGAAAAGATGTAAAATGTGATAAAAGCATAAAACATGACATGAGAAGTTAAAATATAGTTTTTTTCACACAGTTCAACTTAAGTTGTTCTCATCTTAAAATAGAAATATCCTTTCTATGTGCAGGTAACAAAACTAGAAATCAACAGCAAATCTGAAAATTTCAGAAATACAGTAATTAAACAACATACTCAAAAACATCCCTTTTATCAACAAAGAAATCAAGTGGGCAATTAGAAAAGATCTCAAGACAAATGAAAATTAAAATATAACTTACCAACATTAAGGTTTGCTGTAAAACTAACAGGGTGATTCAGGTTTGAACATGTGCATTAAAAATAAGCATCCTAACACTGTAAAAAAAAAGTTAGAATAAATCAAGTCCAAAGTTAAAAGAAAATGGCAAATCTATAGGAGAAATAAGTGAAATGGAAAATTTTTAAAAATAGAAAAAATCATGAATCTAAAGGGCTTTTTAAAAGAAATTAATTATAATTGACAAATCCTTAGCTAGAATAATAAAAAAAGAAGACTCAAATGAATACAACAATAAATTAAAGAAGATACATTATAAGTGATGCAACATAAATTTTAAAAAGAGACTATTAAAAACAAATTGAACAAGCTAGAGGAAAAAAAAGTTTCTAGAAACAAAGTATCCATTATGAAAAAAATAATATGAACAGATATATACATTACATGGCAATTGAATCACTAACAGAAAAACTACCCAACAAAGGATATATGGAACTAGATAGCTTCACTAGTGACTTTTGTCAAACATTTAAAGATGTAATGCTAATATTTCTCACATTCTTCCAAAAAAAAATCAAAGAATAATATTGTTAAAGAGTCCATACCACACAATGCAATCTACAAATGCAACGTAAAATGTACAAAATAGCCCAATGACATTTGTTTTATAGAAACAGGAAAAAAAACATAAATTCATATGTAAACACAAAATTCCACAAATTAATTTCAAACAAAGCAAGAGAATTCACTTCCTGAATTCATACTATATTACAAAGCAACAGTAATTCACAAAGAATGGCACTGGCGTAAAGACAGTCATATCGACAATTGGAACAATATAAACAATAGGTTGCCAAAATATACAATAGAAAAAGGAAAATGTCTTTAAAATACTGTTGAGCAAACTGGATATTCATAGTTAAAAGATTGAAATTGAACCCATATAGCACACACACAAATTAAAGTAGATTAATGAATTAAGTGCTTACTTGAGACTGTAAAACTCCTGGAAGAAAATGGATGAGGAAACTTTATTGACTTTGGTGTTGGCACTGATTATTTAAATATGCCACCAAAAGCACAGGCAGCAAAACCAAAAATAAGTAAGACTATATCAAACTAAAATGCTTTTGCATAGCAAAGGAATTAACCCACAGATTGAAGCCAGTTGATTGAATGGGAGAATGCATGTGCTAATTGTTTATATGATAAGTGGTTAATCCTCAAGAAAAAAATAAAGAACTTCCATAATTGAATAGCAATAAATAAATAAATAAATACTAATAACATTATTATAAAACAAGCAATGGAATTGCATAAATGTTTCTCTAAAGAAGACATTTAAAATAATGAACAGCTATATGAAAATATGCTTAATATCACTAATCATCAAGGAAATTTAAATCAAAATCACAATGAGATATCACTTTATGCCTATAAGGATAGCTATTTTCCAAAAAATAAAGATGATTAGTATAGCCAAGGATGTGGGGAATTGGGACTCTTGCAGAGTTGGTGTGAATCAAAATGGTGAATCCATTATTAGAAATAGTGTGGAAGTTTCTTAGAAAGTTAAAAATATAGTTATCATGTAGTATAGCAATCCCACTTTTTGGTATACATCTATCTCAGAAGATTGAAATCAGGATCTTGAAAAGATTATCCCTCCTGTATTTACTGTAGCACTTGTCAACATCCAAGGTGTAAGAAGAAATATTTTTCTAATATTTGAATAATGTTATAGAACAACATATATAGAAACAACAAAAAATGATGTAAAAAAAATACCAATGACCAATGATAGATTAATTATAAAGAAAATGTGATATCTTTATATAAATGAATATCATTTGCCTTAAAAAGAAGGAAATTCTTCAATAAAATATGCAACAACAAGGGGCTGGGGATGTGGCTCAAGCGGTAGCGCGCTCGCCTGGCATGCGTGGGGCCCGGGTTCAATCCTCAGCACCACATACCAACAAAGATGTTGTGTCCGCCGAGAACTAAAAAAATAAATATCAAAAATTCTCACTCTCTCTCTCTCTCTCTCCTCTCTCACTCTCTCTTAAAAAAAAGAAAAAAAAAGAAAAAAAAATATGCAACAACAAGGACGAGCCTTGTGGGCATTATCTGGGTGAAATAAACTAATCACTGAAAACAAAATACTACATATTTTCACTTACTTGAAGTACCTAAAATAGATCCACAAAACTGAATAATGAATAGTGGTTACCAGGGCTGTGGGCAGGGAAAGTCAAGAATTATTAGTCAATGAGCATAAAGTTTCAGTCAAACATATAAGTTCTAGAGATCTCTAAATCATTTATTCAAACTGTAGTCAGTAATAATGTTCACTATTTTACTATAAAATTTTATAAAGAGGGTAGACATCATGTAATGTGTTCTGAGAAAATAACAAAGGAAGAGAGAAATAGGGAGGAAAGAGAAAGGAGGAAGAAAGAGGGGGCAAGAGGAAAGGAAGGAACGAAGGAAATTAAAGGGACTCAAATAAGGTGTAGTTAGGTACCTAGTGGGTCAAGTGATATCCTGAAATTTCACGAAACAGCTTCTACCTCATCTCAAGTTACAAATGCTTCAGATTCAAGATTTTGAAATTTCAGTGACTTCAGTGTTACATTTAAGCAGATGCCTCTTATTTTATTTGGGTTTATTTGGATTTCATGGTGATATTCCCACACATGCACATATTCTGATGATTGTATCCACCATCTCAATTCCCCTCAGTGATCTGATAATTCAATCCTATGGGAAGTACATATGAAGCAGATCTAAAAATCCCATCATCTGAAAATTTTAGAACAGATTCCTAGATAATTCTTAGATCCAAGATAAAATTCAAGGAAACTAGTAAGCTACATAGGACATATACTATTCTTATATATTGCGAAATTTCAAAGGAAAATCTATAACTTTTCATCTTGTAGGATGAACAAAAAAATAAGAGATCTTACTATTCTTTCAAGAAATAAGATACAAATATAATGTAAACTGAGAGAGAAAATTCATTAACAATAATATAGTGATTCTATACATGCATTGGAAAGAATATACATAAACTCATTATTTACATATATTCTATAGATAATAATACAAATATGTACATGTAAATGGCAAGAATATGCATATGTAGTCAATGGAACTGTTATATGTATAGATGTAGATATAGAAAATGTAAACAATAAATATATCTATAATTCTTTTGAGATAGATCTATAAAAAAGAACACCTTGGAAATTTGATTATCACAAACAGGTAAATAAGAAAATATAAAACATTAAGAATGATAAACAATGTGAATCAAAATTTTAAGGCTATATTTCAGGAAAATCATCTTAATAATTTCTTCATACTGTAATAATAAATTTGTAGAGATTCTAAATGATAATTATTTGACCAAAATAGCATAAAGCCATGTATTGGCACCAATGAAAAGACATTAAAATATTTAGAAATTTAATGATTTCAATTAAATATTATTCTAAATTTTTCAGATAAAATGAAAATAAAAAATGAATTGGCATTACTTAGATGTTAATCTATACTGGCAGAGTTCGTAGCAAAGCCTAGTGAAGTATGTCCCAAACTGTCCAGAAACAAAAATTACAGTCATAATGGTTTTATACTTTTTAAAAAAGTTTTTTGAATTATAAGATATAATAAAATATTCAAATAATCAAAGACCAAGGAGAAATGCACAAAACAAACAAAAATTACGATGAATTAATGACAGTAAGATACCTTGAGAGGAAACACCAAAATAGTAATTATATATAAAACACAAAGCCTTATCTTCCAAATAAGTAAATAGAATATATAGAAAACTGGAAAGAACATTTTTCACAGAAAGAAATGAATACACAACATAATTAATTTAAGATATAACCAAAGCTCTGGAAAATATTTAAGTTATTATGAGTACATCAACCATGTTTTTCTGGCAATGCAGAATAAATTGAATATTTTTATCCAAATATAAAGAACTGAAATTTGTTGAAGAGGGAAGAGTAGAATGTAAGCCAATGGATCTCAAACTTAAGCATATTATCAGAATAATGTGAAGAGCTTTACAAAATGCCAAATTGCCACCATTCACATTTTTTAAATTTAGTATGTCTGAGATGAAGTCCAAAAATTTAAATGTCTAACAAGATCCCAGGTAATCCCAGTATTGCTTGTGTAGTATCACCCTTCAAGAACCCCTGCTTTCAGCATATAGCCAAAGGGGAAAATGTAAAACTGTAGTAATAGAATTACTAAAGCTGGGTTCTATTCAATTTATCCATCATAGCATTACTCTTAATACTAAAAAAAAAAAATAGACTATGGATTTTAATGGGAAAATTTCCCAGTTTATTTTACATAGTTAGAAAAACTTATTATAAATGTTTCATAAATATATACCCCAAAAGAAAATTCACATGCAAAAACTGTAAAAAAAAAACTATCAAGTAAATTCAAATAATACATGCAAGGACAAAAAACTTCTTGACCAAGTAGGGTTTTTTAAGGAAGCTAAAATGGGTGTAAATTAGCAGAGTTGTTTAATTGAGGTGAAAAACAGGGTTGCCACTTTTCATAATTAAAAGCTAATTAGAAGAACATTTGCAATGTTTTCTATAAATCAATAGCTAAAATATGGAAATTATAGAATACTAAAGATATTCCAAATAAAATCAAGAAGAAAACAAAAATTTCTATTATTATTCCAGTCAATACTTCTAGAAAAGTGAGCTAACTTCTTGATAAAAAATTTAAATATCTCATAAATTTGACAAAGGTTATTATTTTGAAGGTGATATATAGTCATAGTAAGTATGCATCAACTAAAAATTGATCTAGTAAACCAAAAGATAAGGTGGTGAATACTGGATAGATACATTTTTATTTCAACCCCATAACTTTCCTTTATATTACCATTTATTGTAACATGAGTAAAATAGTTAATAATATCAACAAAACTATAAAACACAAAGGTTTACTTTTAATAGATAGATGTCCAGCTTATACAAGGCAAGCCAAATAATATATGCAAACTTATAAAATATGATCTGAATAATAAGAATTTGATTCATGTTCCTGTATGGGACTATTTAATATTATTAGGAAATCAAGTACTCCTAAGACTTAATTTTTACATTTAGCCCATTGCTACTGAGAATCCTAATAGGATTACTGGTAGCTGATTTTGATTAATTATAAATTGTACTTGGGCAAAAATGCCTTTATAAATTTCTGAAATAATGAATACCTTATAATCGTCAATTTTCTTGCAGGGTACTAAATCCTACTAAGTTACTGTAACTAAAATAGAGTAATTAAATAGAACTGAATATAAAGTTAAACAAATTACAGATGTAGAAAATATTGTATATTTGCTATATGTTGAAATTTCAGATCATTTGATGAAGTTGAAGGGCACAATAAATTATGTGACATAATTGCTTATTTATCTGAATGAAAATAAATATATATTTCTATATCTTGTTCATGTGAAATATATATCAAATGGACCAAGAATACAAATATACCCATATTAGAAGAAAATATTAAAGTATATTGCTGTCATCTTGGAGTAGGAGCAATTTGTCTGAGGCAAACAGGAAACCTCAAACCCATTAATGAAAAGAAATTACAGTTAAAATTTCTCAATCTTTCATTCAAAAAAATTATGTGAAAACTCATTAATATTTAAATGTCATAGAAAATATTTTAAGCAAATAATAAAAATGAGATTTATAAGATAAAATATGGAATTCATAATTTTAAAACAAGCATGTAGTAGAAAAATAGACCAAGATGATAAAAGATTGCTAAAATGAATAAAAGGTGCATGTTTTTAGTTAGTAATGAAATGGAAAATTGTTTAATAAGTTATCACATTTGCCTTTCAAATTATTAAAAATCACAAAGATTGATTATATCTGAGGTCTATATGTTAAAAAATCAATTTCTATTGTGTAATAGGCCTATAAAATTAGAATAATCTTTTGGAGAATAATTTGATAATATCCATTAAAATTTAAAATTGCAAATACCCTTTGAGCTATTAAACCTATTTTGAAAAACATATTACTCAAGAAAAAAAGAATACAAAAACCAATGTGCCGATTATATTTAATGATATCCTATTGAGAAGATTTTATTAATTGGACAGTAGTATATAACCATAACTGAGAAGTCCCCAAAATATAGAAAATTAAATGACAAGAACAAATTGTCCATAAGTAAACATTGTTTCTCCTATCCTTCTTTTGTGTAAAATGATATTAAAAGTACTTGAAGGAGTTTGTGGGGATTGAGTGAGTGATTACTGAAGTTCTCAAAAAATATCTACCTATACCAAAATGTTAACAAAGTTTATCTCTCAGATGAGGAGACAGAGAGAAAAATGGATATTTATTTCTTGTACATATGTAACAAAAGTTTGGTGGAACTATGAGTGATCTTCAAAACTTCAACGGATTGCACAAATGTATTTGAATGCTTGTAAACCTATACCATGATGCTTAATTTCTCAAATAGTCACATTTAACCTACTCTTTTTCATTGCCTCTTATTAAATTGTTTTAATAATAATGTGGATTTGACATTGTTTTAGTTGCCTAGATCACGGGATTAGCTATAGCTGCTGTTCTTTTTTCATTTCATGCATTCTTCTGTTTTTTACATTCATTCTTTCTGCAGCATTTTTGTTTATATATCTGAGTAGTCACTATATACTGGATGCTCTTCAACACTGGAATATAAACAAAAAATATTGGAGAATACAAGAAGGAAAAGTGGTTCTTACCCATTGTACATCTTCATAGGGGTTAGCCAATAAACAAGTGAATTTAAAATAATTTCAAATTTAAAGATGTTTTTTAACATGCCTACCATGTGAGAGGCTCTGGGTTCAAACCTCACCACAGCCAAAAGAAAAGAAAAAGTGATATATTGCATAGGGTCATAATTTCATTACTGGATGGGAAATATATTTTATCTTGTATTACATTATTTGATACATTTTATACAATAAATTCATCTGAGCAGCCTTGAGCTGATAAATTCTTCCATTTCATATGTTGTTCTTTCCATTTGCTTCTCAAAGTTCAACTTTCTCTTTGGCTCCCTTTTAGGGATTTGATGTTAGGCATCCTAAAGGTCAAAAGGCCATCAGAATTAGCCTACATTTACTGGATCATTAATATTATCTTCCAGCTTTCTGATTTTATTGATAGCTGTGATTTTCCAAGTCCATAGCAAAACTAATCCTATTTTGTTGTGTTCTAACCATCAGAACTTTAAGCTAGAGGATCAATTTCTGGTTAAAATGCTGGTAGAAAGCTCACACATCTGAAAAGTATAAAATCCATACTATGTTAGTTCCCTGTGCAAGAACATTCTCTTATTCTACTGCATGGGAAGGTAAAGAGATTCCATGCTTATTATGATATGCAAGGAGTGAAGTCAAACTATTGGTACCTGCCCACCTAAAAATCATTTTAAGTCATTTTAAATATTTTTTTCCTGCTGTGACATTTTGTTTACCAGAGAAACTATTACCATATTGCATTAGGGAGAGTCATTGTGTGCACATACGGGAGGGAGGAGTGTTCGTACTCAAAATGATTCCCAGTAAAGAATACAGCTAAATGGATTAACAAAATATTTCATTTATGTGTCATTTACTGCGATTGATAAATGACATTGATGAATAAATATTTATTAACTTCTAATGGTGTTCTCCCAGTATATAAAAATTCTAAAATATTGAGTTGCCATGGCCATTTACTATCCTAGAACTCTTTAGTATTTTAATCATAAAGAGTTTATTTATTAGTTCATTCCTCTAATACTTGTCTGCTCTATGTCCTGAGTTAAGCAATATAATGGATATAAAGAAGAACTTGGTGCCATGAAGAAGTGTGAATTGCAGCATAATGGAGGTAAAACATCGTATACATGCATCAACCCTTGAATATGGATAGAAGAGATAAAAATAAATAATAATGATTTAGGGAGTGACTTTCCCTTTGAATTGGTAGCATGTTTATCTTTACTATAATAGGAAGTCATTTAGCCTTACAAAATATATAATAAATATGAAGGCTTTTAAGGCATATATTAGCAACTTCTGTACTGTTCTGTAATTAAATTATCATATCTGGGTATAATAAGACAAATTCACAAACATTGGTGTATCTTTCAATTTAATTTGTGGGGAATAAAATTTAAGAATTGTTTTAACATAGGTTACAACAACAATATTAATAGGACTTAATGTTTTAACCATAATAGGTGTTAAAATAATGGAAGATTTAAGCAAACTCATTTCTTACTAAGAGTAACAATGATCATCTTTACAAGTGAGGAGATGAGTAATGACCTGTTTTAAGACCTATGAATTATCTTCCCCATCTCCTGGATCTCTGAGGCCAAGCCTGAAAAGCCCATGGATTGTATCCATGGAAATGCTTCCACTAAGATAAATTATATTTGGCTTGCTGACATCAGTAGATATTCAGCCACAAAATAGTGCTCATGTAAGGCCATGTTAGCCCAATTCTGTTTTCCCTACATAGAGTATTGATTTTGTAGCAGCTGTTAATCATCCCAGTAAGTTCCAATTTGGACACTCTTCAACACAGCAGTCAGCACTGTGAGCAGAATCAGGCAAGGCAATAAGAATCGCAAAGGCTTCTGGAAAGGTCCTCTAGTTTTTGTAGAACATATCCAGAAACAAATTAGTATCACACACTGTGTAAAAAGTGAAAGCCAACATGAAAATTAAAACCTTATCCACATTACTTCTTCTGAAATCAGAGAGGTGTCTATGCTCACTGTGCAATGTTCTCCAAGTATAGTAGAAATCTGACAAAGACAAGTAGACTTTTACTGCACTATGTATATTACCACCCAAATGTCCTATCAAATAGATATTTGCATGGTTATGATTTAATATCCTTCAGCTTTAGTCAGTCACTAAGAGCCTCTTATTCTGCCAGGGTGGGAAAAATATGACTACTGAATTCTCATAACCATAAATTTTAAGTAAGTGGAATGGTTACCCATCAGAATTTCTCTAGTTATCAGTCTTTTCTCACATTACACATTTTTCAGTGCCTTTACTGAAAGTATAAAGGAAATACTTTAACTGTAGAATGTGCATAATATCCCAAATGGTTAAGAAGTTAGAATTTTTTGGTCTGGTTCTGAGGTCTTGGGCTCTGAACATGATCAAAATGTTTATTAATATAATTGTTTGCTACTTAATATACCACTTGAGTATAAAACATAAAAGTTTTAAAAGCTACTGCTTTCACATAACTTAAATTTGTTTTGGTAAAATTCTGCTTGTCTAATGATGATTGTGTTATAATACTAGTGATAATAATTATTATGTGGATCCTAAATAAAAATAAACTCTTCATTTGAAAATTGAGAAATTATTGATCAAGGTAGCAATGAAATGAAGATTATAAGACTTCTATAATTTTCATTACAGAAAGGTAATATTCTGAAATGTATTTTTTCCTTTTTGATATCAAGAAGTTGTGATGCGTAACTCTATACAGGTATAAAATATTCTTTCTGGTAAATCAACTTTATAATTTTGTTGGACATGTGAATAGGAACATTGGTTTCTGAAAGAGGTTATTTATCTCAAGAATCACTTAACTCCAGTAAATTATCAATCACAAAATTTTATTAATCTCATATACATGATAAGTATATGTCCAAGCAATTCATTTTACTGATATTATTGCAAATTTAAATTAGATATTTTCTTACAACTGTATATTGTTTCTGCCTTATTGATTAGGCCACATTAAACTTAAGGAAAAAAATATATTTATGAAACAAAGTGATATTCAACTGGTTCTTTTCTGAATGATAACATATATTAAGCATAAAATAGAAATTAATGGTTATTTTTTCAAAACAAATCTATCATATAACAACCAATATTAGAAACTGTAATTTGATTTATTCTCAAAACTAAAAACCTAAAAAGAGAATATTGAATCAGAATGAAACAAATTACTCTTTTTATTTTATTCATAAATTTTAAAATATTTTTTCATTAAGCAACTAATTGCTAATATTTTTTCAATTGTCTTTTTCCTCACAAGATAACAATTCTCTAATATAAAATTTTAGACTTAAATGTATTTTTAAAAGTTTTTTTCTCCTGAACTTTATCACTCAAGAAAGTTACCATGTCATTTTTTGGGGAAGCTTGGTGGTGGGGGTAGGGGTTACCAGGGATTGAACTCAGGGCCACTCTAACCTTAAGCCCCACCCCAGTCCTGTTTTGTATTTTATTTAGAGATAGGGTCTCACTGAGTTGCTTAGTGCTAAGGCTGGCTTTGAACTGGCGATCTTCCTCTGCTTCCGCCTCATCAGCCGCTGCCATTACAGACATGTGCTATGTGCTCGCTTACCATATCTTTTTATTTACAAGAACTTCAGATCTGTGAAGAAAATAAAGTGTCCTATTTTATTTAAAACATTTAAATAAGATATTAAATAAAATAGAGTATATTAAGCATAATGTTTTAAAATTATTATTTGCAGAAAGAAGAACTTGGAAAATATACATTAATTTCCTTGAAATCATCATTTCTAGGTAATCTTTGAGTACAAGACAATTATTTTTAACGGTCACTACTTCATCACCCATTTGTTTTAGTATTGTAAACTGACTTCTGCAGTCCTTCTACTTAATTTCTCCCATATTACAATCCTAAAATTTCTGTGGCTACCATCACCCCTGACATCAAATTAACCAGTCCAATTCTGTTAGTTTTGTGAGTGTTTTGCAGCATTTAGCTTTAACTCACTTTGTTTCTTAATTTTTTTTCTCACTCCCTCAAGGCTCTATAACCAGTTACCCATTCTCTTACTACTTACTGAATCTTTATCACCTTCAAAATATTTTCTAACTACATCTGCCCTTTAATTGCTAATAATCATCAGTATTGTTTTCTGGTCTTTCCTGTCTGCATCTCTCTGGGTCATCTCAGTCCTACACATGATTTCTACTACCATCTGTGCAGATTGATAGCATTCTGTAGATCATCCTTATATCTCTTTTCCTGGTATTTCACAAATCCCCACAACTAACAAAGGAATACTATTGAGTTTATCTTCTACTCCTCCTTAAATCTTTCTCTCTCTCTTTTTTTATTTTAAAGTTCTCATGTGTCTCAGATTCTTCCAACAATGCATAGTGAAAATTTTCATGCTTCCTCTTTGCTGTCTGCTTCCAGTCCTGATTGCACAGACCCATACTACTACTATCTAATCATGTCTCCTGTGATATATTTAATATGCTGATGAAATCCACACTTTGTATCACATTCTGGCTTGCAGCTAACCTTCCCCATCTCCTTTTTCCCAGGTTCCCCCAAAGGCACCCAATCTTTTCTCATTCACAAGTTGTGAGATTTGCTGCTATCCATTTTCAAATAACCAGTTCTTGATTTGCCTCTCTCAAAAAGTCTTTGGGCATCTACATTACTTTTTACATAGCTTTATTGGATCCTAACCACATTTAATATTTTTTTTTCAGTTCTGTGCATGTTTGTCTAGCTTCCCATCGAATTTGAGGTTCTTGACTCAAGGAATGTAAGCTACTTATTAAAGTATGCCTACTCTTTGCACATATTTTGACATATAGCAGTTCTCAAACAGGTATTGAATAATCATATTCTATCATATTCTACTGAATTTGATGCTGAAGATTCCCTTAGGCTTTTCTCTTGCTTATATTTAATTAAGAACAGTCTTATTGTAAGATAAAATTAAATAATATAGGTCTCCCACTACTATTAAAATAAGACTACATAATTAGGAATATAGATGTGAATATGTATATGAATATATATTTATATCTCTCTCTATATATACACTAATGTGCTATTATCTATGTGTAAAACAAGAAGCATGTTATCATTTTGGTTATTTCTAATAATTTTAGAAAATGAGAATATTTTTAAAAAACTTTTCAAATATATGTTAAGGAATTCCTAATATACCATATTTTATTTCAAAACATGAGATCATCCATAACTGCTATTAAATATAGGAAAGTCCTCAGTCTGACTTGAATGATTTTAACAGAGTCTTCATTTTTTTATAGTCATTTAATTTCTGGGACATGAACTTTCCTAATGTTCCATAGCTAATTTAATCTTACCTGGTTTGGGCTGTCGTGTGCTTTTAATGACTAAACTTGCAAAATGTATCACAGCTAAGGAATTCTTTAACATTAAAAAAAGCTCTATATTCTTGCTAGGAGCTATAATGCTGCAAGTGACAATGATAAATGAGAGTGTATTTCTGAAGATGTAATTAATCTGCAACAGGGTCAGAACAGCTCCTTAGGTAAATGAAACTAAATCAGCTGTGTAGTCTATAATTAACTTACAACCATATTAGCCCAAGTGTAATATTATTCATTATATATGTAAGGTATTATTTTCTCCATAAGAAAGTTGTAATTTGCTAAGTAATGATTAACAATTCATCTTAATACTTTAGTCATATTATCATAATATAATTGTCATACATTTTCATTTTATTCCATTTTCAGTTTCTATTTGAAATACAGAAGTGTGTATCCTTTTCCTTGTGAGTACAGAAATGAAATATTTCAAAATTAAAGCCTGATTTTTTTAAATGATTAGATTAGTTACCACTGCCATACAATGCCACGTGTTTATTGCTAATTCTTGGAGGATGTAGAGGCATATGCAACAAATATTAAGCCAAATCAGAGGTTTAGCTTTCAGTCTTTATTGAGTACCTGTTGGTACAGAAAAATTCAAAAGAAATAGAAGCCAGAATTTTTGATCTTTCAATCCATATCCATATTTTGCTAAACATTCCATATTGAATATTGAATTTATATCAGATTTCTGTGCTTAATGATTATGTGGATATTAGTTCATCAAGAAAAAACTTATTTAGTGTAAAGGGTGATGCTTTTAGGCATACTTGAGAATATTTTGTAGAAACAAATAAATCAATTCAATACAGAATGAAAATGTGTTTTGGTCAGGACTGCTTGAGATTCTCATGACCCAAATACCATTCTTGCTAGCTTAAACTATAAAGATACTCAAGAAAATGTATCAACAATGGAACATTATTCAATGTAATATTATAACATTATTCAATAGAATATTATAGAATGGAATTGACTCATAACTGGGCCAAGAGTTTTTCTGTTTTTAGGTTGAGTTTAGGAGTTTGACAGTATCTTTAATGCCAAATTCCTTGTTCCATCTCTTGATTCATTTGATTTTTGACTCAATTCTTTTTGAGCTTTCCAGACGGTATTCTCTGGTTCAATTTCACTCTCCATTTTGGGGACTTCTTGTCTGAAATTCAGAATAAAGGATACAATGTTACTGCCCAGTTCTAACAGAAAATCCTAGATAATTGAAATGACTAGGAAAAAAAAAATGAAAATCTCTTCAGGACATTATTCTGGGCAAAGATTTTTTATATATGCACAAAATAACAAATGTGATTGCATTACATTAAAAAGATTCTGCATGGAAAAGAAAACAATCTAAAGAGCAAAAAGACAACTAACAAAATGGGAGAAAATTTCCAACTACTCATCTATTATATCTAACAAAGGGTACATTTCCCGGAACTGGAAAAAAAATATCCCTTTAAGAAGTTAGTGAATGACATGAATAGATATTTCTCAAAAGTCCATACACAGATGACCAGCAAGTTATGAAAAAATACTCAACATCACCAGTTCTGGGAAATGCAAATAAAAAACACAAGATACCATCTCACTCTATTTAGAATGACTAGTTTTTCTCAAAAAGACAAAAATGACAAAAACTGGCAATGGTAGCTAAAAGGGAACTCTGATACACTGCTGATGGGAATGTAAATGATTACAGCAAATATGGAAGACAGTATGAAGTTTTCTTTCAAAATTAGTACTGGAATTTAATATATGTTTCAATAACTCCACTATTCGATATATAGACAATGGTAATTAATAAAATTTCTATGTAGAAGAGATATCTGCATTCCCATGTTTATGGCAGCACTATTCACAATATCAGATATAGAATCTATCTAGGTATACACTGAAATGGTGAATAGATAAAAACAATATATATACAATGGAATGTTATTCAGCCATAAAAATGAACTCCTGAGGCTGGGGATATAGCTTAGTTGGTAGAGTGCTTGCCTTGCATGCAAAAGGACCTGGGTTCAATCCACAGAGTGACAAAAACAAACAAACAAAAAATGAACTTCTGTCATTTGCAATAACATGGATTGAACTGAGGTCATTTATGTTAAGTGAAATAAGTCAGGCACAGAAAGACAAATACTGAATGTGCTCCTTGTATGTGGAAGATCGAGTAGGCAACAGAGTAGTGGTTAGCAGAACCTGGGAATTGTACAGGGGAGAGAAAAATCATAAGAGGATGGTTAATGGGTATAGAAGAGAGCATTTGGAAAGAACAAATAGCTTCCAGTATTCTATAGCACATTAGGATAACTGTGTTTGACAGGGAATATTTAAATATCTCAAGTTAGCTAGTAGAATTTTTAATCTTCCCAGCACAAAGAAATGATAAGGATCTGAAGTATAGATATGCTAAGTATTCTCATATGGTCATTACATATTATATACATGTTTTAAAATGTGATGTACATTAAGTACATTAATTGAAATTAAATGTCATGTACACTAATGACACATAGTAAGGCATATTAAATATGTGCATTACTTTGTGTCAATTAAAATAAAAATATATTTTAAAAAAATGGTGAAATAAAGATGTTCTCAGAGAAAAAACTAAGTTTGGACTTGCACTCAAGTGACATAATTTTGAGGGATAGCCTAGTGCAAAGTAACAATGAAGAATCCCTTGTTCAAAATTTCTAATAATTTCAGGAATGCAGCAGTACAGCATTCAGCCACTTGTGAGGAAGCCCCCTAAGGTGAGACCCATGTGACAGCACAAATACCTTGCCCATGAAGCCAGCAGTACATGTACTTATTCCTGAGGTAGTCAGGAATGAGTGACCTGAGTTGCCATCATACCTAGAAGAATAATGATGCTGCTGGTGAGGATACTTTTACCTGAGCAACAGGAAATTTGTTCCCATACTAAAGAGAGGTTCTATTAATAAGACAAGAACTGTCTCTTATTCAGAAGGTGGTAAAAATTGTCTACATGAGTTCTCCCCAGGCCTCTTTTGAGCTATCAACCTGGAACCCCAAATAAGGAGTTAGCTGCCCTCTTTCTCATGCTGTACATGATGATGGATCAGGAACAGGTTGACCAAAACAAATGATCTCAGGAAAAAAAAAAAAAGAGTGGGAGTCACCCAGCAGAACATATTTTGCATTAATTCTTAGATTTTTGTGATCAGATACTGTGATAGTTACAACTCTGAGATGTGTACCAGAAGCTGATAAGCCTGTATTCTGGTCTCCAAAAGCTCTATTTTCGACTGTTCTCCGTAGTTTCTTCTTGTGCTGTATTTTTTTTTTCCTCTTCAGCCATATCTAATGTAGACAGTTTATAATATGTACTTCTTAAAAGATATTGTGTTTTTACAGTGAACCTTCTGCTCCAATATTGAGACTCCAGGTTATCTTTATTCTCACAGATTCACAATCTTTTATAGACCCGGCTTTTGTCAATATATTTCTAAAACAGTTGCCTTTATATCTGTTTGGATCTAATCTGCAGCATTGTATATACCCCATTATCCACTGTTCTTTCTTTTGTTTTAAATTTTTTGAAGAATACTTTAATCTCATAACTTCAGTGAGAGAGCTTTGTAATTCCCCACTCCTACTCATCTATTCCAAATGAAAAATTTGGCTGTGTCACATGATTAGCCATTAATTTCATTTTTTTCCACTGTGCCTCCATCTTTCAGAAGTTTAACAAGAGAAATTAATTTCCCCCTTGTCCTGAGGTAATTTAATAAATGGGGGTTACTTTATTATGTTTTAATATGTATCTTATTTGTTCTTTATAAAATCTGACTTTTAATCTATTTCTGTTTCTCTAAGATTCTTTTAACTTCATATTTTTCTATATGGGGCAGAACAGTTTTCTCTTCCATTCCTGATGAATTCTCGCTATGAGTTCTTTGTTTCTGCTTGAAAACTCTTTAATTCTTTTCTGTGCTCATCTCTCTCTCAGGATACCTTGCCACACACCACCACTAGCAATCTATGTACATTACTTCCATTTCTTTTAAGCTTCTTTCTAGAGCTCAACATATTTAAGTACAGGATCAGTTTCTTCCACCCAAAATAATGTGGATCATCACCTACTTCTCTTAAGCCTCTGATAATACTTTCCTTAGTGGACACCACCAAACTGCTAAGCAAAATTTTATATATTTTTATCTTTTTAAACTCATGCCAGCATTCTCTAGTATAAGTATCAATCTCCCTAAATCCAAGTAAATTAAAGGCAATAATAGTTTATTTTTCATCTAAGCTACATGTCTAGGATATGTTGCCAGTATAGTCTAATCCACATTATCCTCATTGATGGACTCACAATTGCTTGTTAGTTTCTCTAATGGTCAAATTAACCATAAACTCTCCTTAAGGAGTTTGACTGGTAATGGCATGCATTATTTTGGTTTAACTTTTTATCTAAAGCAAGATACATGGGCACTCTTGATTTTTGATGGTATCCAAAAATAGGGGAATTGAAATATAGACAAAAACTCCTAATGACTGTCATAACATGAATGCCCAGAAAGCAATAGAAAAAATACATAAAAATATATAAAAAAGAGACAGATTAAACATTTTAGCAGTATCAGGAGGGTAGAAAGCATAATAATATAAAGGAGGAAGTAGTAGCATGTATAAAGAAGATGAAAGTGTTTAAAAAACTGGTTTTTAAAAAAGGGACATATTTTGGCATCAACATGATGAAGCATCTGACAGTAAAAATACAAGTGGGAGTGAATGAGAGGGAAAATTGACATTTGGGAGAAAGCCTAGAAAGCAGAGAAAGAGAAGAACTTTTAAAAAAGAGAAAACAACACTGCTAAGGAATTTATTACCCTATCCTACAAGAATTTCCCTGTTGAAAACACTATATCAAATTTTATTACTATTATCCAAACCACCAAATTTTTTACTATCTTCATAATTAAAAATGCCACTGATTTTTTTTAGTTTTTTGAAAAAAATAAATTGTTTTACAGTATGCATTGAATTTTGAATTGTATATGTGCAATGTTAGAGATCTGTGACAAGAAAAGATGTTATTGACATTTTGGTAGATAAAAAAATAAGTGAATTTACAAGTACATGATAATATTAAAATTACTATAGTACAAATTTTTCTTTATTTGAATAAAACTGTATTAACTTTTTTACTTTATCCTATAAGCATGTACCTCTTGATAAAAATAACTTAAAGACTGATGAAAACCATTGCTATTCTAGTAGCATAGGCAAACACAAAATCATAGAATTGTTTATATTCTGTGTAATTTTTATTACATGAGTTATTCAGTTCATCTATATCTCGTTTAGTTCTAGGACCTGAAACAGCATATTTTTTTCTTCTGCTATCTTACAACCAGAACCATCCCAAAAGCTTTCTTCTGATTTTCTAAAAATTTCCTAAATATATGTAATTTTATATATAAAACTATTGTCTTATAACTGAAGAAATATTTTAAATTATCTCTTGATCATTTTAATGCTCAGAATTAATGACTAAAACATAGAGAAATAAAGAATATATCAACAGCAATATGTTTAATAAGATATGTAATTTGAATTTTTATTAACCTATTTATTTATTATCACAATGATACTATTTTGAAAATTTACATGATACACTTCATTTCTTCAATGTCCTATGTTTCATTTGTTTTACTGTATTGTGAATCCCTGTGGAGTATGCAGACATCTTGAAAGGATTCATGGAGCTTCCTCTCCAGGAATTATAACCAGTCAGTACCTTCAGAGTTGCAGAATTCTGATTTTTAATTTGTGACCATAGCAATGAGCTATGATTCTTTGAGCTTCTATATGTGAACATTTCTTCTAGATACTTTACAAATAGCATTTTATTTCATTATCTACATATTGTTTGAGCCAGTCACTACTATTCTTGTCTCATTCTACTGAAGAGAAAAGTGTCATTCAGAGAGGTTACTTTTCCCAAGTTCACGCAGTTGGCATGCAGGGAGGTATCAAAATATAAACACTGTCTTTTTCATTCTTTTAAGTAGGTCATTTCATTCTTTTAAGTTGTAACTATTATCATTAGGGTTTTTAAATTAATATATACTTTTTACACCCTGTAGTATTAACAAACGGACATTTGTTCATCATGTATGTTTAGAAATTATTCCAATTTCTAATGGTTCTGAGCCAATAAAATTATATAGATAAGTAATTCATTGTAGCTTATAGTGTGGGAAACTATCTCACACTTGAATATATATTGTTATCTTGAAATCCTTAAATGGTCCAAATAGACCTATCTAGGTCCATTGTTTCAAAACCATCATGGCAAAATATAGCTTCCCACACTCCCTGTAAAATTTTGGAAATAGTGTGGTTTTAGAGATAGGATATTTTCTTTGAGTAACTATTGATAAAAATCCTCCCATGTCCTCTAGCTGCAAGTTGGTAACTGAGCTGAAAGTCTTCTGGTATACAATAGGTATGATTGAAGTCTTAGGCACATATTCACAATCAAAGTGCTTCCCAACAGAGAGCTCTTGAATTGTGCACTTGGACCATTGACAGGCAAAAACATTATATCCATATTTGAATGTAAGACTCTCTTGCCTCTGCAGGGGAGAGGCAGTTACAGGTTGGTTCAGGTGACCAGGCAAAATAGTAAAATGCAAAACCAGTAAAATTGTACAGAGAATCTCCTTCTGTAGGAACATTTGCAGAAGTGTAGGTATTAAGTAGGAAAGTGAAGAATGTAAGGTTTTTCTGGGCAAGAACAATGATGTGAATAAAGCTGTAAATGGAGAATACACATAGTTCAAGTCCTATTTAGAGGAAGTGACCACTGCCACTTGCAGGGAAGAAGTTAATGACCCTAAGAGATGCAAAAGAGCAACATGGGGGACCTTGACAACAATTACAAGGAGTTTGCAAGTTAAAATGTAGTCATGAGGAACTGTAGGAAGATGTTGGAAAAGCAGTTGATCCTTTGAAAGGAACAATGTTGGGGGAACAAAACCTGAACTCCACAAATTTCATTTAAATTTGATAAAAATAGAGCTAGGGAGGTCAATAACAAATTTGAATGATATGAGATGATAATGAAACAGAATAGGACTGTTATAGGACTGTTAGGATTAAAAAAATGGAAATGTACTAAGAAAAAAGACACAGATAAACCATTGGTAATGGATTTGTCATTGAGGAACTTCACAATATTTTCTGATTTACTAATGTCAAAAATGCATGCCTGGAACACAGAATAAAAACAGTCACTGACATAAAGTCTAAGTGTACATGGATAGATAGGGTGGTCTCACCAGGACCTGCATGGGGAGGGAATAAGTAAACTGTTCAGAGGTATAGGCTGACTAGAAATAAAAGGCTGATAAAATCGTATTAAATAAAGACAAAGACACAAGAAATATAGTTAAAGCTTGAGCTTGATGGGTGGAAAAGACCTGATGGGTCTGATACTAACAAAGAGAAATCCCATCATATCAAAGGAATTTATTAGATAAAGGAGAAGCAAGAGGCTGTGGGAAATTGGCTTGGTTGGGGCCTTATCAATTGCACAATAATTCTTCCCCCAGGCAGATGGTACCTCAAGGTTGTTTAGGTGCACTGGTATTTCTTTCACCCAAGACTAGCAAGCATATAAATTCAAATCTATGGAACTTATAAATTCCATGCCAGGGATGGAATTGGCCCCATTAATAGTAGCTGTCTGCAAATGGGTGTGTTTTTCTACACCTTCACGTGGAAAGATTTCCAAATGTGTCAGTTAAACTGTCCAAGGCTATGGAGTTCAATGCAATAATTTATTTCCCACTCTCAACGAGGTGGGATTGCTAGAAAAAGTCTATAGAAATCATAATGGCTCAGGAGGCTGAGGCAGGACGATCTTAAGTTCAAAGATAGCTTTAGTAACTTAGCAAGTCCTGGAGCAAGTTAGAAAGACCATCTTCAAAAAAAAAAAAAAAAAAAAAAGGCTGGGATATGGCTTAGTGGTTAAATGCCTGTTGGTTTGATCCCTGGGGAAAAAAAAAAGAAAATGAACAAGTTTATAGAAAATTAAAGTAGTTTATGAGTAAGAGAATTATTTATGTGCTTTGGAAAATTTTGGAATAATATTGCTTCTGTGTAACCTTCTGTAAGTAATTATTAGTCTATTGCTTCTGAATAAGATGTTGACAGCTGAAGTGTTTACTTTTACAATTGTGGTAACATCTCTGTGATATTTCATCTGTTACTTGTGTATCTTCAGTGGACTCAGTTCATTCCTGTTCTATTTGATGTATTTCACAAGTAGCAAGATGTGTTGACTACAGTGCCACTTTTCTCTTTTGACTCTAAGGTACCACCAGATCTTATTGTCCAGTTTAGAAGCAGGTCAGTGTGCTTCACACATGGAGTGATGTTGATGACTGATCCATGCTTGTGACTGATTTCTCTTAGCATCCAGTCATTATTATCCCCATCCTACTCAGCTTCCACTTGAATTGTTCTCTATTCTCACAAGTGAGTGAATCGCACAGTCCTTTGGATATGTAATCACTTGTCATATGAGTGTGTCTGGAAAAAAAAAACGAAACAAGTAATATTCTTTTTTATTGAGTTTTTAAAGAATGACAGTAGAATGTACTACAATTCTTATTACACAAAATAACATTCTTAATGCTGTATTTCTTGGAGTTTAAACCATGAATCTTTTTGATCTGTCAAATGTCAACAAGCTGTTTGCTGGCTTCAGATAAAACCACAATGAAGTAGTTTTGTTTACAAATATTTCATAAATTTGAAAAGTAAGATTAGTTACCATTTTCATAGATATTCTATTTATACTATTAATATACAATGCACTGAAGGGCTGTATCAATGATAAAGACAGAGCTGATCATTTTGTCTCAGTAATACTCAGGCTAAATTTCCTCTCATTAAATATTTTCAAATCAATTCCATGTTATTGCTTGTGTGCTTTAAATATGTAGTTAACATGGTTACTATTACATTGAGTTTTATCCACAACTCATAAAAATGAAAAACTCAAAATAAGCCAGTGGAATATAAATGTAATGATAAAATCACTCATAAAAGTTGTAACTCAAATAGTGAACCGAACTATATTACAAATTGTAGAAGGTAAATCTGTATATTCTCAGATAAACAAATTATCAAGTGTCATGACTTTGCATAAACAGACAAAACAGAAGAGATGATAGGAATTATGAAGATAAAAATCTTTTAAAATGAGCTTTTATTGGATTGATGATTTTTTTTAACTTACCCCAGAGCTTTTTAGGTTAGATATCTCTGCCAATCTGGGTTATGAACTTTTCCTTAATTTTCAAACAAAGCACAATAACCTCTTTTGTAAACCAATTGAATTATTTCGAAACAATTGTCACACAATGCTTGCAAAATAAATAACTCTTGTTTTTGCCAAAGGCAAGAAAGAGACCAGCACTTCTAAGGCATCATTAAAATTACATCTTCATGGTAAATATGCCACATGTTGACTGGAGAGTATTAAAACAACAATTGAAATGTTAATAACAAGTATTACATCCAAGAAGTGATGTATGGACAAATTTCCTTATCAAATGATACCGAGGACTCTGGCATGCAGTCATTTGCCTACACCTTGGAAGACCAAGTACAGAGTTTGCCTGCTAACAAATATTTCACATAAATGAAGCCACTCATGTGATAAATCCACAAATGAGAGAAAATGTTCACTGATGTTTTTGTGCTTATCACATGAAAATTCATGTTACAGGCGATTAGTCAAAACTATTCAGCCATTTATTATGGAGAATTAAAAAGACATGATCAATCATAAAAACCCTGAAATAAAAATACCCTGAAGTGCATACCCCCAAAGCCAATCCATGTACTGTGAATATTTAGTGGTAAAATATCCCCCTCTGGATCTTGATGAAGTAGAGAAGAAAATCAATAGTGTGAAGGTGAATAAAGGACACATGTACTAAGTGTAAACCTTTTTAGTGCATTGTTCAAGGAGTTGGGTTGCAACTTTAGGACTATGCTTTTTTATTACTGAATTACCATGGCTGTCAAGAGACTGTGTATTATATGAGCTTTTGCAATTACAAATGAGATTTTTTTTTTTAAAATGTGTCCATTAAAGTTATAACTTTCTTAAGTTTCTATCTCAGCATTAAGAAAAAACAGGCTTAGGAAATATAACTTACATAACATACAATTAGCCTATTGTAAGTTCAATGGAGGAACCTTCATAATATTTTCTCTGTCAGTTTTGCCATTTTATATACCCCCCAACATTATGCACATTTCACTTTTTTCACAAACTCACCACATGTTTTCATCTTATTATGTTTCTTGATTGTCATTCTGACAGATGTGTGGTGACACTTCATGTGGTTTAGATTTTTATTTTTCTCATTAAAAATGTCAACCATCTTTTCATATACTGTTATTTTTATTTTTGGAGAAATGTCTATTCATATCCTTTGCCCATTTTTAAATTTGTTTTTGTTTTATGCTGTTGAATTGAAGGAGTTTCTTATAGAAATTGGAAATTAATCACTTATCAAATATATGATTTGCAAATGTTTTCTCCATTCCATGGATTGCTTCTTTCATTCTGTCAGTTGTTTCCTTTTCAGTTGGATGTAGTCCCATTTGTTTTTTGTTGTTATTGTTGCATGTGATTTTGGTTTCATGTCAAAGAATTCATTACCAAGAGCAAGAAAGTTTCCTCAGGTGTTTTGTGATTGCATGGTATTAGATTTTGAGTTTGCTTTTACTCTGTTTTGAATTAATATTTGTCTATGCCCTAAGCTAAGGGTCCAATATTATTGGTTTGGCTATGGATAACCAGTTTTCCCTCTCTATTGTATATTCTTGGCATTTTTGCCAAAGAACAGTTGACTACATATTTGTGGGTTCTCCATTGTTCTCCATAGGTCCACATATCTATCTTTATATCAGTACTATACTACCTTGATTACTGCAGGAAGTGTGATGCCTCTGATTTCTTCAAAATTGCTCTGCCTATTTGTGATCTTTTGTGGTTTCACAAAATTTTAGCGATGTTAATTTCTCCTTCTATGTAAAACATTTTTGAGAATAGATACGGATTTCACAGAATATATATATAAATTAATTCTGAGTAGTATGGACATATTAACACTCTATGTTTTCCAGTCCATTCTATTCAATAGCCTGCCTTTTTTTGTGTGTCTGTCAAATTCTTTTATCAGACTTTTTGGTTTCTCAGTGAACAAGGTCTTTTACCTCCTTGCCTGGGTTTATTTCTATGTTTTATTATTTTTGGTGGTATTGTAAATGGGACAATTTTCCTATTTCATTTTTGAATAGTTTATTTTTGGTTTATAGATATGCAACTGATTTTTTGTATTAACTGTATAATCTGCAATTTAGCTCTACTTTTTGTTTGATTTTACTGTCTTCAGTTGTGTTGCAGTCTTAAATATTTTCTACCAAGAAGATCATATCATCAGAAAATAGATAATTTTATTTTCTCACATAAAATTGGATGCCTCTTTGTTTCTCATTCTCCTCCTGCTCATTAGCGTCCTTCATCAATTTTATTCTTTTACAAATCTATATATTTTTCCCTGTGTGCTTAATTGCTCAGTCTAGGACTTCTATAATTATGTTGAATAAAAGTGAATAGGGTGAGCATCCTTGCCTTGTTTCACATCTTAGAGGAAAATCTTTTACTTTTCACACTTGAGTATGATTTTAGTTGTGGGCTTTTCAAATATGTCTATTATTGTGTTGGAATGAGTTCTTTCTATATTTAATGTATACCTAATTTAGTGAGTTTCTTTTTTAACTATGAAATGGTACTGAATTTTGTCAAATGCTTTTTTGGAATGTTTTGAGATTATTGTGCATTTACTGTTCTTCATTTTGCTAATATGGTTATTTGTATATTTGTATTTTGGATAATTGTATATCTGTATGGTGATTTCTATATGCTAAGATGGTGATTTGTATTTGTTAAACAATTATTGCATTCTGGGGACAAATCCTATTGGATCCTGGTATATGGTTACTTTAATATGTTATTGAATTTAGTTTACTAATATTTTGTTGAGGATTTTTTCATTTATGTCCTTCAGGGATAGAATTTCTTTCTTGTATTTTTGGAATTGATATCAAGATGATAATCTTACAGAACGTTTTGAAGTATTCACTACCTCTTCTGGTTTTGGGAAGAATTTTTAAAGGATTAGAATTGATTTTTAGAAGAATTTTAAAAATCTAGTGTATTACTTTTCTTTATTGTAGGATTGTGATTACTGAGTCAATCTTAATTATTATTTTTTTGGTATTTTTTTGGTTTCTCTTTCATCTTGAATCTGACATAATAGGTTGTATGTTCCTAGAAATTTATACATTTCTTATAAGTTGTCCAATTTGCTGCATATAACTCTTCATAATAGTCTTATGTTATACTCGCTCCTCTTCCATTTCTGATTTTGTGTCTTTGAATCTTCTTTTTTCTTACATAATCTATAGAGAAGAATTTGTCAATTTTATTTACTTTAAGAAGTTTTGTTTATTTTTTCCTATTATTTTGGTTTTATTATTTTTTTCTCTTCTAATTTTTATTATTTCTTTCCTTTTACAAACTTTGGATTAAGTTTGCTCTTCTTTTTTTAAGTTCCTTGAAGAATAGTTAAGTTGTTTATTTGAAATGTCTTATTTAAAATGTATCTATTGCCAAAAACTTTGTTCTCTGTACTTGTTTTGCTATGATATGTTGTATTTTCATTTTCACTTGTCTTAAAATAGTTCTAAATCCTCTTCTGATTTCTTTTTAAACCTAATGGTCATTCAATATTTTGCTTCTTGATTTCCAAATAATTGTGAATATTACCCTTTTCCTTCTGCTATTTATTTCTAGTCAATTTTTGCTTTTACTTTTTTTTTCATTGTGGTCAGTAAACATACCAAATTTGTATTCTTAAATTTTGAGATTTTGTGTTTGTGTGTGATGAGCATGTGATTTATCTTAGATAATGTTCTGAGAATATCTTAAAAGAATATATATCCCATTTGTATTGAATAGTTGTTCAGAATATTCCTATTGGGACCATTTGGTCTATGGTATTTAAGTCTGCTGTTTCTGTATTGTTATTGGTTTTCTTTCAGGATGATTTAATCCATTAATGAAAGTAGAGTATTAAGGATTTACTCTTTTTGTATTGTTTTATAATATTCCCTTCAGATCTGTCACTATTTGTTTTAAATAATTAGATACTCTCTAACTGAATTGGACACATATATAGATAATTGTTAATCCTTTCTATTATTCTGAATCTTTGTTTATTATGTATTGACCTTTTTTGTCTATTATATTTTGACTTAAAGTCTCTTTGATCTAAGTAGAGCCAACCTCCCTTTTTAGGTTAGCATTTGCAAAGAATAAATTTATTCATTCATTGACTTTCAGCCCAGGTGTGTTTTTAAATATAAGATATATCTTTTTTAGACTGAATTTGTAATACATTTTTCTATTCTACTTTTCTTGAGAAATGTAATTAATTTGTTTTCAAAGTAATTATTGTTGGTAAAGAATTACTATTGCCAGTTTGTTGTCTTCTCTCTATTTTGTGGTTATGCTTTTTCCTCTGTTATTCTCTTGTATTCAATTTTGGTTTGATAATTTTTTTGGTAGTGATATCCTTTCCTTCTTTCACATGGTTACTATGAGGCTGAATTGAACCTGCATTGTTTTAACTGATAACAACTATTCTCTAATCACACATCAATGTTCCATACTTTTATTCTCCTTACTACAAACACAGTGTTATTGTTGCTTGTTTAGTGCTTTTCATATTATACATTAACATAATTGTACTTATTATTACTTTTTATCTTTTAAATTTTATACTACTATAAGATTTCATCTCACTCTAGTCAGAATGGCAGCTATTAAGAATACAAACAACAATAAGTATTGGCAAGGATGTGGGGAAAAAGGTACACTCATACATTGCTAGTGGAACTGCAAATTTGTGCAGCCAATATGGAAAGCAGTAGGGAGAATCCTTGGAAAACTGGGAATGGAACCATCATTTGACTCAGCTATCCCTCTCCTCAGTTTATACCTAAAGGACTTAAAAACAGCCTACTGCAGTGATGCAGCCACATTAATGTTTATAGGAGCACAATTCATAATAGCTAAACTGTGGAACCAATCTAGATGCCCTTCAATAGATGAATGGATAAAGATACTGTGGTATATATACACAATGGAATATTCCTCACTATTAAAAGATAATAAAATCATGGCATTTGCAGGTAAATTGATGGAGTTAGGGAATATTATGCTAAGAGAAGTAAGCCAATCCTCCCAAAACAAATGTTTTCTCTTATATATGGATGCTGATCCATAATGGTGGTAGGGAGCTTGGGAGGAATGGAGGAACTTTATAGATAGGGAAAAAGGGAGGAAGGGGATGAGAGGGGGCATGGGGGTAGAAAAGATGGTGGAATGAGACATCATTAGCCTAAGTCATGTATGAAGACAAAAATGGTGTGACTCTACTTTGTGTACAACCAGAGATATGAAAAATTGTGCTCTGTATCTGTACTATAAATTGAAATGCATTCTGCTGTCATGTATGACAAATCAAAATACATAAACAAATTTAGAATTTAAAAAAGTGATTTTATGTAAGATTTAAGTATTCCATGTTTGCTTATATACTTACCTTTACAAGTGAGATATGTGCTTTAAAATACTTCTCATGTTGCTGAACAGCATCTATTCATTTCAACTCAAAGAACTTTCTTTAGCACATGTTTTAGTATTGCAATTTCTTTTTAATCTGGCAAAGAATGTCTCCTTCACCCCTTTCATATTTTTTTCTTCCTCTTTTATATCTTAAGAATAGTTTTGTTAAATACACTATTATGAATTGGCAGGGTTTTTTTAGTACTTGGATGTGTCATTCCACTCTCTCCTGGCCTATGGAGTTTCTGCCGAGAAATACCCTGATGGTTTATTTTAAGTGTTGCCTTGTTTGTGGTAAGCTTGCTTTCAAATCTTTGGCTTTGTCTTTTAGCAATTTTGTTAAAATGTGTTTCAGTGTAGAACTCTTAAGATTTAACCTGTTTGGGTTTTATGGGGCTTTATGAATCTGGGTGTTCATTTCCTTCTCCAGACTTGGGAAGTTTTCAGCCACTATTTCTTTGCATAATCCTTCTGCCTCTTTCTTTTCTTTTTTGAACTCCTATAATAAATATGTCATTTTATAAGATGACGTCCTGTAAGTCCTGCAGTCTTTTGTCAGTATGCTTCTTCATTTTGCCCACCTGACTGTATGGTTTCAAATTACCTGTTTTCAAGTTCATTAATTCTTCAACTGAATCTAGCCAATTATTGAATCTTTCCATTTTTTTTCCCAGTTCAGTCACGATCTTCTTTAGCCATACACCTTTTTTTAAAAAATAGTTTATTTCTTTATTGAACTCATTTTGTTCATATTTAGTTGTTTGGGTATCTATTTTCTTGTCTTGTAGTTCCCCAATTTATTTATGTGGATCATTTTGAATTCTTTGCCAGAAAATTTGTAGTTCCTCTTTTCTTCAGGGTCATTTTTGTGATCTTCATTAGTTTCCTTTGTTAGTGTTATGTTTGTTTGTTTCCTTCATTCTTTGTAATTCTTTCATCTTTGCATTTATGTCTGAACATTTTTAGAAGTGGACAGTTCATCTAGTCTTTAGAGGAGGACTTTGACTAGTCAACATAGCATGAGATTCTAAACAACTAGAGCAACAGTAACTGTAGGCATCTGTGATCATGAGTTCTTTGCTTCCCATGTGGGAAGGGTTGACTGAGTTCACCTGCTGGGCAGAGCTAGTTATCAGGGCTCTGTATTTAGGCAGGGTTGCTGAAATAGATTACTGCCAAGTTGCCTGCACATAGGTGCTGAAAGTTTTTCTTATTTCTAGATATACACTGATAGCTTTTCCATGCTGATTGCCCCAGTGTTCCCTGTGAGGTGGGGCAGAAATTATCTTCTTGGACTGTACCCTGAAATGTGGAATATCCATTTCAATCTCTCTTTATGAGATAAATATATACTGAAAGTATCCATATGAGTGCTTCACTGTATCAAGAAGGGAGTGGCATATATTTCTCTCATTCTTCTTTGCAATTAGCATCTCCTCCTGTTTTCAACACTAAGCAACCACCAATATGTTTTACATCTTTTCTAGAAAGTTCTTATAAGTTGAACCTTATAATATAAAGTGTTTATATCCGTTTCCTTCCATTTTTGAAGCTGTATCAGTAATTATTCTTTTACCAGTGTTCTATGATATATAAATACCACATATTGCTTATATTTTCATCAGTTGATGGACATGTGAATAGTTTCCACTTTTTACCTGTTAATAGTTACTAATATGAACATTCACATACAAATCTTAGGTGAGGGGTATGTTTCTCTGGGGTAGATACCTAGGAGAGGAATTTGTGGATTATATGATACATATATATTTAACTTAAAAAAATAAAGACTGCAAAAAGTTTTATAAGTAGCTATTCATTTTTACATTCTATCAGAAATGTATGAAGTTTCCATTTTATTCACATTCTGTTACCTTATCTATAAGTCTCTTCTTTTTTTAAGCCTCTCCAATATATTAGGTTTATTGTGGTGTTTATATGGATTTCCCTACTAACTAATGATATTCTGAACTTTTTAACATGCTAGTTGCCTAATTGTTTATCTTCTTTAGTTAAATGTCTGTTCCAAATCTTCTTTTCATATTTTAATTGGATGCTTTTAAAATATTATTATTGGGTTGTTAGAAATTATTTTAAAGAGATGGATGAACGGATAGCTAGATAGAATGCAAATCCTTAATGTGATATGCTTTTCACGTATTCTTAATGGGTCTATTTTTTTCTTTTTCTTAATGATGTCTGTTGGAAACCAAAATTTTAATTTTGATGAACTTCAATTTCTTGTTTTGTTTTTACGAATCATCCTTTTATTGTTATATCTGAGAATTTTTTGACTAATTCCAGGTTACAAAAATTTTCTCCTATGGTTTTTTAAAGGTTTTCTTTCAATTTTAGCTCATACATTTAGGTTTGTGATCCATCATTGTCAAACTTTATTAGATATTTTTGCACATTAATATTAAATTGTGCATACACCATTAGTTAAAATGACTATCTTTTCTGCAGTGAAATTTCTAGGTGCTATACTTAAAAATCAATTGGCCATAAATACCAAACTGCATTTTTGAATTTTCTATTTAAATACATTACAGCAGGGCACAGTGGCACACACCTGTAATCCCAGTAGCTCAGGAGATTGAGGAAGAGGATCATGAGTTCAAATCTAACCTCAGCAATTTAGGATGCACTAAGCAACTCAGGGAAAACCTGTCTCTAAATAAATTGTACAAAAACGGGCTGAGGGTATGGCCCAGTGCTTAAGTGCCTTTGAGTTTAATCCCCACTACCAATAAATAAATTATCAAAAATACATTCCAGTTCTTATATTGATACTGCACCATCTTGATTATTGTAACATTTATTTATTTATTATTCTAATTTGTTATATATGAGAGCAGAATTCATTACATTTATATTACAATATATAACACAATTTTTCTTATCTCTGGTTGTACACAAACTATAGTCATATCATTTGTATCTTTATACATGTCCTTAGAGTAATTATGTACATCTTATTCCACCATCTTTTCAACCCAAATGCCCCCTCTTTTCTCATCCCACCCCTTTTACCTATCTATAGTTCCTAAATTCCTCCCATGCTCCTCCCTAACCCCATTATGATTCAGTATCCTTATATCCGAGAAAGCATTCAGCAATTGGTATTTTGGGATTGGCTTACTTCACTTAGCATTATATTCTCTAACTCCATCCATTTACCTGCAAATGCCTGATTTTATTCTCTTTTAATAGTGGGGAATATTCCATTATGTATATATACCACAGTATCTTTATCCATTCATCTATCGAAGGACATCTAGATTGGTTCCACAGTTTAGCTATTGTGAATTGTGCTCCTATAAATATTGATGTGGCTACATCACTGTAGTAGGCTATTTTTAAGTCCTTTGGGTATAAACTGAGGAGAGGGATAGCTGAGTCAAATGATGGTTCCATTCCCAATTTTCTGAGGATTCTCCCTACTGCTTTCTATATTGGCTGCACCAATTTGCAGTCCTACTAGCATTGTATGAGTGTGCCTTTCCCCCCACATCCTTGCCAACAATTATTGTTGGTTTGTATTCTTAATAGCTGCCATTCTGACTGGAGTAAGTTGAAAACCTAGAATAGTTTTGATTTGCATTTCTCCAATTGCTAGAGATGTTGAACATTTTTTCATATATTTGTTGAATGATTATATAACTTCTTCTGAGAAGTGTCTATTCAGTTCTTTGGCCCATTTATTGACCGGGTTTTTGCTTTTTTTGGTATTAAGATTTTTGAGTTCTTTATATATTCTCGAGATGAGTGCTCTATCTGATGTGCGTGTGGTATGAATTTCTTCCCAATTAGTAGGCTCTCTATTCACCTCGCTGATGAGGTGAGAAGATGCTTTTTAGTTTGAATTCATCCCATTTATTAATTCTTGATTTTAATTCTTGTGATATAGGAGTCTTATTAAGGAAGTTTGGGCCTACTCTGATTTGATGGAGATTTGGGGCCTCCTTCTTCTTCTATTAGATGCAAGGTCTCTGGTTTTGTTCCTATGTCCTTGATCTACTTTGAGTTGAGTTTTATGCATGGTGAGAGAGAGGGGTTTAATTTCATTTTGTTTGCATATGAATTTCCAGTTTTCCCAGCACCATTTGTTGAAGAGGCTATCTTTTCTTCAGTGCATGTTGTTGGCACCTTTGTCTAATGTAAGAAAATTGTAATTTTTGTGGGTTAGCCTCTGTGTCCTCTATTCTGTACCATTGGTCTACCAGTCTGTTTTGGTGCCCATACCATGCTTTTTGTTACTATTGCTCTGTATTATAGCTTCAGGTCTGGTACAGTGTTGCCACCTTCTTCACTCTTCTTGCTAAGGATTGCTTTAGCTATTCTGGGTCTCTTATTTTTCCAGATGAATTTTATGATTGCTTTTTCTATTTCTGTGAGGAATTTCATTGGGATTTTGATTGGAATTGCATTAAATCTGTATACTGCTTTGGTAGTATGGTCATTTTGACAATATTAATTCTGCTTATCTAAGAACAAGGTAGATCTTTCCATATTTTAAGATCTTCTTTCTTTTCTTTATTTATGCTAATAAATTATGCTGTAGTTTTTATTATAGAAGTCTTTCACCTCTTTTGTTAAGTTGATTCCCAAGTATTTCTTTTCTTTTTTTTTTTTTTTCTGAGGCTATTGTAAGTGGGGTAGTTTTCCTCATTTCCCTTTCAGAGTATTTGTCACTGATATACAGAAATGCCTTTGATTACTGGATGTTGATTTTTATATCCTGCTACTTTGCTGAATTCATTTACTGGTTCTAGAAGTTTTCTGGTGGAATTCTTTGGGTCTTCTAGGTATAGAGTTATATCTTCTATAAATAGTGCTAATTTGATTTCTTTTTTCCTATGCCTATCCCTTTAATTTTATCTAATAGCTCTGGTCAGTGCTTTAAGAACTATGTTAAATAGAAGTGGTGAAAGAGGGCATCCTTGTCTTGTTCCAGTTTTTAGAGGGAATGCTTTCAGTTTTTCTCAATTTAGAATTATGTTGGCCTGGGGCTTAGCATAGATAGTTTTTATGATATTGAGACATGTTCCTATTATCCCTAGTTTTTCTAGTGTTTGAACGTGAAGAGGTGCTGTATTTTGTCGAATGTTTTTCTGCATCTATTGAGATGATTATATGATTCTTATCTTTAAGTCTATTTATGAATTACATTTATTGATTTCTATAGGTTGAAACATCCTAGCATCTTTGGAATAAATCCCGCTTGATCATGGTGCACTATTTTGATATGTTTTTGTATTCAATTTGCCATAATTGAGAATTCTTGCATTTGTGTTCATTAGAGATATTTGTCTGAAGTTTTTTTTTTTTTTTTTTTTCTTTTTGTGTGTGTGTGTGTGTCTTTGCCTGGTTTTGGAATCAGGGTGATATTGACTTTATAAACTGAGTTTGGGTGCTCCCTCTTTTTATATTTCACTAAACAATTTGAAGAGTATTGATATTAGTTCTTCTTTAAATGTGTTGTAGAACTCAACTGTGTATCAACCCGGTCCTGGGCTTTACTTGGTTGGTAGGCTTCTGAATGTGTCTTCTGTTTCATTGCTTGAAATTGATTTGTTTAAATTGTGTATATCATCCTCATTCAATTTGGGCAAATCATATGACTCTAGAAATTTGTTGATGCCTTTGGTATTTTCTTTTTTATTGGAATACAAGTTTCCAAAATAATTTCTACTTCTTTTCTATGTTTCCATAGTGTCTATTGTTATATTTACTTTTTTATCACATATGTTAGTAATTTGAGTTTTCTTTATCCTTCTCTTCATTAGCATGGCTAAGGGTTTGTCAATTTTATTAATTTTTTTCAAAGAACCAACTTTTTGTTTTGTCATTTTTTTTCAATTATTTCTTTTGTTTTAATTTCTTTGATTTCAGCTCTGATTTCAATTATTCCCTGTCTTCTACCACTTTTAGTGTTGATTTCTTCTTCTTTTTCTAGGGCTTTGAGATGTAATGTTAAGTCATTTATTTGTTGACTTTTTTTTCTTTTAAGGAATGAACTCCATGCAGTGAACTTTTTTCTTAGTACTGCCTTCATAGTATACCAGGGATTTCGATATGTTCTATCAGTTTTCTCCTTTACCTCCAAAATTTTTATTTCCTCCTTGATGTCTTCTGCAACCAATTCATTCAGTAGCATATGATTTAGTTTAGTAGCTTCTATTTTATATTTTATCATTGTTTTCTAATTTCATTCCATTATGATCTGATAGAATGCAGGGTAGTATCTCTACGTTTTTATGTTTGCTAAGAGTTGCTTTGTGGCATAATATATGGTCTATTTTAGAGAAGGATCCATGTACTTCTGAGAAGACAGTGTATTAACTTGCTGAAGAATGAATTATTCTATGTATGTCAGTTAAGTCTAAGTTATTGATTGTATTTTTTATTGAGTTCTACAGTTTCTTTGCTCAGTTTTTTTTTTGGGGGGGTGGGGGGAGGGGAAGATCTATCCAATGGTGAAAGAGGTGTGTTAAAGTCACCAAGAATTATTGTGTTGTGGTCTATTTGATTCTTGAATTTGAGAGGAGTTTGTTTGATGAAGATAGATGTTCCATTGTTTGGGTTATATATATTTACAATTGTTATGTCTTGTTGGTGTATGGTTCCCTTGAGCAGTATGAAATGTCCTTCTTTATGCTTTTTGATTAACTTTAGCCTGAAGTCTATATTATTTGATATGAGGATGGAAATCCCTGCTAGCTTCCACAGTCCATGTGAGTGGTATGATTTTTCCTAAGCTTTTACCTTCAGTCTGTGTATGTCTTTTCCTATGAGATGAGTCTCTTGGAGGCAGCATATTGTTGGGTCTTCTTTAAAATCCAATCTGCTAGCCTATGTCTTTTGATTGATGAGTTCAGGCCATTAACATTCAAGGTTTCTATTGAAACATGATTTGTATTCACAGCCATTTTTGTTTAGCTTTGTTATTTAACTTGACTTGGTTTCTCCTTTGATTAGCTTTATTTTTAGTGTAACACCTCTGTTGATTTTCATTGTTTTTCCTTTCCTCTTCATGGAGTATTTTGCAATGGTGTTCTGTAATACAGGTTTTCTAGTTCTAAATTCTTTTAACTTATGTTTATCGTGGAAGGTTTTCATTTCATCATCAAATCTAAAGCTTAATTTTGGTGGCTATAACGTTCTTGGTTGGCATCCATTTTCTTTCAGTGTTTGATATATATTGTTCCAGGATCCTTTAGCTTTCAGGGTCTGTGTTGAAAAATCTGCACATAACTTAATTGTTTTACCCCTATATGTAATCTGATTCCTTTCTCTTGTAGCTTTTATAATTCTCTCCTTATTTTCTCTGCTAGTTATTTTCATTATATTGAACCTTGGTGGGGATCTGTTTTGATTTTGTGCATTTGGTTCTGTAAGCCTCTTGGATTTGGTTTTCTAATTCATTCTTCATGATTGGAAAATTTTCTTGTATTATTTAATTGAATAGATTGTTCATTCCTTTGGTTAGGAACTCTATGCCTTCGTCCATCCCAATAATTCTTCATTTTGGTCTTCTTATGCTATCCCTTATTTCTTGAATACTCTGCGCATGGTTGCTTACTATCTTCTCTGTGTGGTCTACATTTTTTTCAAGATTATATATTTTGTCTTCTTTGTCGGAGGTCCTGTCTTCCAAGTGGTCTAATCTGTTGGTGATGCTTTTGATTGAACTTCTAATTCTTTCATTTCAGGATTTCTGTTTGTCTCTTTCCAGAACCTTTATCTTCCTATTAAAGTAATCTTTTGCTTCCTGTATTTGCTCATGTAGCTCTTTATTGAAATTATATTTTGCTACCTGTATTGCTATTTTGTATCTTCCTTTAATTCACAGAATATTTTAATTATGTACATCCTTAACTCCTTCTCTTTCATTTCTTCGGCTGTGTTGGCCATGGATTCTAATAATGGAATATCTGGATTTGTTTGGGGCATTTCCTTCCCTTGTCTTTTCATGTTGATCATGTATCTTTCCTTCTAGCAATGTGGTTCTGAGGTATTACTGTTTTTACCCTATAGGCTTATAGTTCCCCTGTAGGGTTCCAGGACCTCTCCTTTCAGGGGAAGGTCTATGTTAATAGATCTCAATATAAACTATATACAATCTTAAATCAAATAGTTGCTATTAAGATGTTTACATTTGGTCACAATGTACAGAAATGGTGAATTCATTTATTATCTACAATATAATCAGTAGGTTTGCAAAAGGGTTTAACGTTTGTGATGGAGGACAAAGAACCGGGGGTGAGGTGTAGGATGATATGCTGAGGAGTTAGGAGATGAGGATCTTGTTATTATATCTTAGGAAGTATGAAAGAGGAATCTAAAGAAGAAAGTTAGTAGCAGGAGAAAAGAGACAAAGTAATTGACAAGTAAGTAGGAAGAAGTAGAGTACATAAAACCAACACACATATATTAAGAAAAATTTTAAAAATGTTAAAAAAGTAAAAGTGGCAGAAAAAAGAATGTACAACACAAATGTAATATACTATTCAAACATCCAAGTCCTCAGTATACTAATCCACATTGGTTTCACATATGTTGGGGATGTGAGGTGGGAGAATACAGAGGGAGAAGAAGAAAAAAAAAATCTCAAAGGAAGAAACAAGGATTGTTTTGGTTGGAGATCAGTAGCTTTCCTGCTTCCCTTCTCATCCATCAGGTGTAACTATCTGTTGTTAGCTGGTATCTCTGCCCTCAGGTTGGTGAATGTTACCAGGGTGAGAGGATTGATCTTGGGTGCAAGACACCTGGAGGTGGAGTGTGGCACCCTCTGTTCACCAAAGGAGACTTCACCTCAAGGATCTCCTTTGGGGCCTGCTGATGTGACATAGGTGCCTAGTCTTATCTCCTTATCTTGCTTGTGGACCTCATAGTTCCTGGTCTCTATGTTAGTCTCTAAAGTATCTCTTATTCATCCTCTCCCTTTCTACATCCTAATAAGGGACCTTTCTTTCCAATGGAGAGGTGTTTTATATTGGGTAGACACTGTGCTGGGTTAGTGGCTGCTGGGGAGGGAAGGGCTTAGAAATTATGGGTACCAAGTCATCCAGAGTTCCAGACTGGAAGTTGCCCCCACTAAAGTGGTGATGAAGGTGACCCAAGATGTAAGTGGCTGCTTTCAGCAATGAATTGTCAGGTTGGGTGGTAGGGAGCTAGGTGATGGTGTTGGGTGGTGTGTTCAGTCAGTGGTGAGCTCTGTGGCATGCAGTGTTATGGCTTTTGGCTCAGAACCTCTGTAATATCCCCTGGTGCAGTAAAGCTGTTGGTCATAGGGAACTTATCTCAGTTGCTGCAGAGTCCCAAAATGGAGATGACCCAGGGGAACCCCACGTTGGTAGATGGGGGTCCACATGGGAGTGGCAGCCAGAGTTCCTGCTTGTGGGTAGTGGATGGGAGTCCAGGATTTCTGCATGGGTGGGTGGTTGAAAGTTTTGTGTGAGTGCTCATCCCAGTGGTCCCGCTAAGGCACCCAGTTGTCCTGCTTGTGCAAGTACTTGGGAGTCCTACTCTGATGCTGGTCCTAGAGCCCACGATGTGCTTCCTGGGTGGAAGCAGCTGGGTGGGTGTCCTCTATTGCTCACATAGAAGCAGTATTCTCACTACTTGAATTCCAGGTCACAGAGACATACACAGAATGCTTGCTGCCTCCCTGTGGCCCACTATTTTGGATTGCCCCCTCTAACTTTAATTTAAATTGGTAATATAAATTCAAATTTGTGTTTACTTTCAAAGATTTTTGCTATTATAATTAGCTTGAATTTCTATAAATTTGTAGGCTTACCTTTGTCAATTTCTATTAAGTAGCAGCCTTTTAGGATATTGATAAAGATGGCATTCTTTATTTTTTTCTCTATATTAATGTGGTTAGACCTAACATCATAGCTATTTATTTTCAGAATTTGACCACTTTCATATGGAAGGAGTCTTCATTTACCTAGACTTTTAAATTTTTTCTCTGGTGATTTTAAATCTTTTTTTTTTTAAAGTTATTATTTTAAAATAGTCCACTTTAGTTTCAATGCTAATTTGAAATGAATAACTTTCCTTTTTTTTAGAAATACATTTGACTTGCATATCAATCTTGAACCTGAAACCTTATAAAGTTAATATTTCTAATAGATTTTATATATATCTTAAGATTTTCTACTTATAGGACACAGGTATTATAGAATCAAGACAGGTTACTACTTTCTTTTAGACTTGTGTGTGTGTGTGTGTGTGTGTGTGTGTGTGTGTGTGTGTATTTTTTTTCCTTACTGAGCTGGATAAAACTGCCATACTTTCTTCTTCCAAAATCTCAGGGAAACAGGCATTGTCTTTCACCATTAGATTTGAGCATTGTCATTTATATGTTGGAGGAAGTTCTCTTTTATTACTGATAGGTTCTTCATCATGATGCATTGAATTTTCTCAAATGATTTTTTTTGTGTCTGATGGTGGCAACTCTTACTTTACTTCTGGGCATTTCTGTAGCTGAAACCAAAAAATTTTGTTGAAATAATTTTATTTGTGTTCAGTTTAGAAATTTTCCTTGTGATTTCCTCTGGGCAGTGGATTTTCAGAAGATGATTAATGAACACATATTTGGTGATTTCTGTTGAATTCCAATTGCATTTAATTTGGGTTGAATTGTATCCCTCAGATGATTATAATAAACTTAAAATCACTTATGCTGTTTTTAATGGTCAAATATGTTGTCTAATTTGGATAAAAATACCTGGACATTTGGAAGAAATTTGTGACTTTTGTTTATGGATGGAGGGTTATGTAAATATTAAGGCATTTGGTTAACAGTGTTCTTTATGTATTCTCTATTTTTACTGGTTTTCTGTGTCATCAATCCTAACAGTATTTAAATACTCAAATGTTATTCTTATTGCAACTATTGTACTTCATATATTTCAGAGCTCCAGACATACTTTTCTAATAATACATGCTCTTTATGTATTGACTCTATCAACATGAAGCATAATTCTTTGTCCTTCCAGTTCTATTATCTTCTTAATTTTCTCACATATAGATAAATGCAATCCATATAGATATTATCTTCTTAATTTTCTCACATATAGATAAATTATTTATATGGAATAGCTTGTTTTCATACATTTGCATTCCACTTATTTGTGCGCTTGACTCCAAGGCATGATTTTATAGATAGTATGCAGTTGAACCTTGTTTTATATCCAGGTTGATTGTTTCTTCCATTTAATTCACATTTTAGTTCATCCATATTTATGAAATTATTGATGTTGTTGATTTTACATTTATCATTTTATCTTGATCTCTATGGATCTCTGAAATTATGTTTATTTTGTTCCTTCCTCCTTTTTTGATATTTAACAAAACTTTTCTCTATATTTTAAACCTCTGATTTTCTGAAAGTGAAGTATAACTTATAAAGTCTAAAATTTACTTGTTGTAAATGTATAATTCAGTACAATAGAAGTGGACATTCCCTTTGGCATAGCAAATATTTCAAGGAATATAAAAAAAAAGTATAGTTGAGGGCACAAGCTGCCCTTTACATATATTTGGAAGTATAGGAATGGAAGGAAAGAATTATAATGTACTTGTGACAATATTTAGCAATGTTATTAAACAGATTAAATTTACCATATTATGTGACAGATTTTTATTTTTAATTTTTGTGCTTTTAATTTAGATTATTTGGCTATATTGTATTTTTAAAGGTTTTTTTAATGAAGGAAAAATAGATAAAATAAGAACTCTGTATATATTCACAACAAGAGCATCTTAAATTTTTGAAAAGTGACATCTTATAAAAAAGGAAAGGAGTTGGTAGGAGGAAAGAAGACAATGGAGATGTTTAATCTAAGAAAATTACATGCATATTCATGGTTAAGAAATCAGTTTTAGTGGTTGGGGTTGTGGCTCAGCAGTAGAGCGCTTGTCTAGCACGTGTGGGACCCTGGGTTCAATCCTCAGCACCATGTAAAAAAATAAATGAGTGAAATAAAGGTATTGTGAATAAGTATTTAAAAAAAAGTAGTCAGATTTAACCACCTTGCTTTATATTGTATATGGCACCTTTCTTCTCTGAAACTTACTATGAACAGTATCTACATGTTGTCTATATTTTGTGAGAAACTCAATATCTCATAGTAATGTCATATAAAATATAATTTTATGTTTTATATTTGCCATAAATTTTTGACTTTCACCTCTCTATTAAGTAAGAATTTTAAATTGAAAGTTGGGATCAAGGGAAGTATGTACAGCTTTTTATATGTCAAGATGGTACAATAATGAATGATGTCATATATTTTTCATATTCCTAGAAGTTTATTTTGTGGCTGTCAATTCAGATGTGAATTATTCATCTTAATATAATACATGAACATTTATAAAAAATGAAGACATTTGATACATTTGTGCATTTTGTGTAATAGTCATTGTTTTCTTCCACAAGTCTCACACCACACAATAGATTTAAAAAAAAATAGGAAAGAGGAAATTTGAAATGAGTTATTGTATGCACAGAATGGCAAACTATATAAATTATTTATTAATTCTTTTCTAGATGGTAACCAAAGGCATTATATAAAATATGATCTTCTGTATTTTTATCCTTTGTAAAATAGTATATGATAATTTATTTTAAAATTGGAAGTGTAAGATTTGTTTTTGGAAAAGCAAATTATAAGTAACTTAAGCTACAATATTGTAAAATATGGCCTTAATAAAATGGCATTCCTGTCTTAGAAGGATTATTGACATTTTGAAATGAGATAAAGACCTATAATGAATCCTCAATCAAAGGAAATACTTCAGTAATGATACATGTATTAATGATGCGATGCTATCAAATAAATCTTCTCTGGTCCATTTTGGATTTCACTTTATGAGTAGCTGCTCAGGTCAAAAGATTAACAAGTTTATAAGTGACTACTAATAGAGTTTCTCTTAACTATGGATATGTATCTAGCTAATTGTATGAGACAATATTTTAAATTACTTTAGAGTATAATTTGTTGTAGTGTAGAAATCTATAAAGAAGGAATATAGCAGGCAAAACAATATAAATCAAAGATTAAAATAAGCAATTGAAATATACTCAGAATTATATTGTATTTCATGGAACTTTGGGAAAAACAGACAAACACTATAAAAACCAATCACTTTAAGAATATATCAAAAATGCAACAAAGGATTTGAAAGAAACCAAGTTTTAGGTTTTTTATTTGATCATTTTAGATATACATAATAGTAGAATGTATTTTGACATATCATACGTACATGGAATATAATTTCCCATTCTTGTGGTTGCACATGATGTGGAATTAAATTGTTCATATATTAATATATGAACATAGGAAAGATATGTCAGACTCATTCTACTGTCTTTCAGATTCCTGTTTCCCCATCCTTCCCCCAATTCCCCTCTGTCCAATCTGGTGAACCTCCACTATTCCCATCTGTGCCTAATGGCCTGTTGTGACTCAGGATGGGCATATCAGAGACAATATTTAGTTTATTGGGATTGGCTTATTTCTCTTGGCATGATAGTCTCCAGTTCCATCCATTTACAAGTAAATACCTTAACTTCATTCTTCTTTATGGTTGAGAAATATCCCATTGTGGATATATACCATATTTTCTTTATCTGTTCTTCAATTGAAGGGCACTTAGGTTGGTTCCATAACTTACCTATTATGAATTGAACTGCTATAAACATTGATGTGGTCATATCACAATAATATGTTGTCCTTTGGGTATATGCCAAGGAGTGGTATGATTCCATTCAAAGTTTCTTCAGGAATCTCCATACTGCTTTCCAGAGTAGTTTTACCAGTTTGCAGTCCTACCAGCAATGTGAGTGTCCCTTTTTCCCCACATCCTTGCCAAGTCTCAGTGTAGTTTTAATTTCATTTCTCTAATTGTTAATGATGTTGAATATGTTTTCATATATTTGTTGACCATTTGTATTTGGTGTGTGAAGTGTCTTTTCAGTTCTTCTGTCCATTTGTTGATTGTTGTGTTTTTTTTTTGTGTGTGTGTGTTAAGTTTTTAGAGTTCTTTATATATCCTGGGGATGAATGTTGTATCTAAGGTGCAGGTGACGAAGATTTTCTTCATTCTGTAGGCTCTCTATTAATGTTCTTGATAGTTTCTTTTGCTACATTTCTATTTGTTATTCCTTGATTTTAGTTCTTGAACTTTAGAAATCTTATTGAGGCATTTGGTTCCTAAGTTGACATAATGGAGATTTGGGGCTACTTTTTTTTTCTAGTAAGCACAGGGTCTCTGGTCTTGATCTACTTTGAGTTGAGTTCTATGCAGGGTGAGAGATAAGGATCTAAATTTTATTTTATTATACATAGATTTCCAGTTTTCCCACTACCATTTGTTGAATAGGCTATCTTTTCTCCAATATATGTTATAGTACCTTTGTCTAGTACAAGGTAATTTCTGTGAGTTTCTCTTTGTGTCTTCTATTCTGTACCATTGGTCTTCATGTCTGTTTTGATGCCAATACTATGCCATTTTTATTACTATAATTCTGTAGTATAATTTAAGGCCTGGTATTGTGATGCCTCCTACTTCACTTTTCTTGCTAAGGTTAGTTTTGGCTATTCTAGATCTCTAATTTTCCCAAATGACTACTTTTTGTATTTCTCTGAAGAAATGTCCTCAGATCCTTAATCGGAATTGCATTAAATCTTGCATTAAATCTGTGTAACACTTAATAGTATGGCCATTTTGATGATATTAATCCTACCTATCCCAGAATATGGGATCTTTACATCTTCTAAGGTATTATTCAATTTCTTTCTTTAGTGTACTGTAGTTTTCTTTGTAGAGGATGTTCACATCTATTGTTAGATTGATTCCCAAATATTTTATTTTTTGAGACTATTGTGAATGGGATAGTTTTCCTAATTTCTCCTTATGTGGATTTATCACTGATGTATAGAAATGCAATTGATTTATGGGTGCTAATTTTATATCCTGCTACTTAGCTGAATTCACTTATGAGTTCTAGAAGTTTTCTAGTGGTGTTTTTCTTTTTTTTTTGTCAGGGGGGGTCTTCTATACATAGAATCATGTCATCAACAAGTAGGGATACTTTGAATTCTTCTTTTCCTATTTACATTTCCTTAATTTCTGTCTTCTGTCTATTGCTCTGGCTAGAGTTTCCAGGACTATGTTGAATATAAGTAGGTGAAAGAAGGCATTTGTGCCTTGTTCCTTGTTCCTTGTTTCATGTTTTGTTTTTTTTTCCATTTAGAATGATATTGGCATTGGGTTTAGCATATGTAGCTTTTATAATGTCCTTGTATATTCCTACTATCCCTAGTTTTTCTAGTGTTTTGAACAAAAATGGATACTTTATTTTGTCTAATGCTTTTTCCACATTCTTTGATATAATCATGTGATTCTTTAAGTCTATTGGTGTGATGAATTATATTTATTGATTTCATTATGTTGAACCATCCTTGCATCCCTGGAACTAACCCCACTTGAATATTTTGCACTATCTTTTTAATATGTTTATATATGTGATTTGCCAGTATTTTGTTAAGAATTTTTGCATCTGTTTTCATCAGAGATATTTATCAGAATTTTTTTCCTTGATGTGTCTCTTTCTGCTTTTAGTATCAGAGTTATACTAGCTTTGTAGAATGAGTTTGGAAGGGTTCCTTCCCTTTCTATTTCATGGAATGATTTTAAGGAGGATTGGTGTTAGTTCTTCTTTGAAGGTCTGATAGTACTCAGCTCAGAATCTGTCCGGTACTGAGCTTTTCTTTCTTGGTACTCTTTTAATGGTATCTTCAAGTTAATTGCTTGAAATTGATCAGTTTAAATTTTCTATATACTCCTAGTTCAATTGGGTCCATCATGTTTCTCTAGTAATTTGATAATGTCTTCAAGATTTTCTACTTTAATAGTATAAATTTTCAAAATAGGTTCTGATTATTATCTTTATTTAAATACTGTCCAGTGTGATATTTCCTTTTTCATCACAAATTTTAGTAATTTGTGGGTTTTTTTCCCTCTCTCTTTGTTTGCTTGGCTAAGGCTTTATCAATTTCATTTATTTTTTCAAAGAACTACTTTGTTTTGTCAGTTTTTTTGGATTGTTTATTTTGTTTGGATTTCATTGATTTCAGCTCTGATTTTAATTATTTCCTGTCTACTGCTTTTGATGTTGATTTGTTCTTTTCTTTCTAGGGTTTTGAGATGTAATGTTAGGTTACTTATTTGTTGACTTTCTATTCTTTTAATGAATGAGCACGTGTAGTGAACTTTCCTCTTAGCACTAGTATGAAGTGGCCCAGATATTTTGATAAATTGTACTGTTATTCTTATTAACCTCTAAGTATTTTTTATTTAATCTCTGATTTCTTCTGCTATCCTTTTGTCATTAAGTAGCATATAATTTAGTTTTCAGGTGTTAGAGTAGCTTATATTTTTTATTTATCATTGATTTCTAATGTTATTCTATTATGATCTGATAAGATGCAAGGTATTGTCTGGTTTTTTGTTTGTTTGTTTGGTATTTGTTGAGAGTAGCATTGTGACCCGAGGTATTCTCTATTTTAGCCTTTTTTATATATGTGTTCAGTCATTGATGGATAAAATGTTCTATGTATATCTGTAAAATCTAAATTGTTAATTTTAATTTTTAGTTCTATGGCTTTTTTATTTAGTTTTAGTTTGGAGGATCTGTCTAGTGGTGAGAGAAAGTCACATATGTTTATTGTGTTGAGTTCTATTTGTTTTTTGAAATCGAGAAGGTTTTGATTGATGTATGTAGGTGCTCCATTGTTCAGGGGCATAAGTTGATGTAAAATTCCCATAAGCAGTATGAAATGTCTTTCTTTGTTCCTTCTGATTAACTTTGGCTTAAAGTCCACTTTATCTGATATGGGGATAGAAACTCCTGCTTGTTTATTTGGTCCATGTGAATGGTATGTTTTTTCCCATTCTGTTTATCTTCCTTCTATAGACATATTTGCATATGAGGTGAGTCTCTTGGAGACATCATATTGTTGGGTCTTGTTTTTTATCTAATCTGCTGGTGTCTGTCTTTTGATAGATGACTTTAGGCCATTTACATTAAATGTTATTATTGAGATATGATTTTTATTTCCTGTCAGTTTGAGTTACTTCTGGTTTTAATTTGAATTAGTTCTCCTTTGACTCACTCTTTTTTTAATAGTGTATTTCCTTTCTTTGCTGTTTTCACTTTTATTTTTCAATTCTTCTTCATTATGTTTTGTGGTTCATGCTTTCTAGTTGTGAATTCTTTTAACTTGTTTATCATGGAAAGTTTTTATTTTATAATCAATTCTGAAACTTATGTTTCCTGGGTATAGTATCCTTGGCTGGCATTCATTTGCTTTCAGAGCTTGATATATATTATTCCAAGACCTCCAAGCCTAAAGGGTCTGGTTTGAGATATCAGCTGAGATCTCAATTGGTTTCTCTCTGTTAACCTGTCATTTTTCACTGGCAGCCTTTAAAACTCTAACCTTTTTGTGTATGTTAGATATTTTTATAATAATGTGCCTTGGTGTGGGCCTGTTGTACTTTTGTATATTTTGGGTCTTGAAGCCTCCTGTATTTGAGTTTCCATTTCATTCTTTATATTTGGGGAATTTTCTGACATTTCACTGAAAAGATTGTGTATTCCTTTGATTTGTATCTCTTAGCCTTTATCCTAATAAATTTTAAATTTGTTTTTTTTCAGAGTATCCCATATTTCTTAGAAGTTCTGTTCATGGTCTCTTAACATTGTTTCTACATGGTCTACTTTGATTTCAAGATTATGTATTTTGTATTCATTACCTGAAACTTTGTCTTCCAAGTGATCTAGTCTGTTGGTTACTTTCATTTGAATTTTTTAGTTTGGTTTATTGATTCCTTCATTTTGAGGATTTCTGCTTTTTTTTTTTCTTTTTTTATAAAGAACCTCTTTCTCTTTATTGAAGTGATCTTTCACTTTATTTTTTTCTGATTTCACTCCTCATAGTGTCCTTTACTTTGCAGATCAACTTAACTGTGTACATTCTTGTCTTTTTTTTTTTCTTGTGGTACTGGGGATTGAATCCAGGGCTTTGTGCATGTGAGACAAGCACTCTATCAACTGAGCTATTTCCCCAGCCCCACTTAGTATGTTATAAACTCCTTCTCTGAATTTTCTTTCATGTTGTGTCAGTGCATTCTTTTATTGGAATATCTTGGTTTGTTTGAGGTGATCTGTTCCCTCACTTTTTCATGTTATTTGTGTGTTTACCCATCTAACAGTATGGATCTGAGGTAGTAGAGTTTTAACCCTGTGGACTTATAGTGTTCCTAAAGGTTTCTAGTACCTCACTGGTTAGGGGGAGACTAATAATAACAACAACCAATGCAAACAATATACAGCATTAAACAAAATACTTCCTACTATGATGCCTACAAAGTTAATTATCACAATACATGGGAATTATATGATTAATCATCGCCTATAATAATAACAACAAGTTCACAAAAGGGTATACAATTTCTAATGGTGACCAGGGAGGAAACAGAATTGATATTGGATGTTATGATTACGAGGAAGGAGGGGAGAAGATAGAAGTAAAAAATTAAAGAAGAGTGAAAGAGAGGTCAATAAAAATTGGCTATTAGCCGAAGAAAGAGAACAAAGGGAAATAGATAAGGGAATATATATATATATATATATATATATATATATATATAGAGAGAGAGAGAGAGAGAGAGAGAGAGAGAAAGAAAGAGAGAGAGAGAGTAAAAATTGGGGCTGGAGTTGTGGCATAGCAGTAGAGTGCTTGCCTAGCATGTTCGAGGTGTTTGAGGCCCTGGGTTTGATCCTCAGCACCACATAAAAATAAATAAATAAAACAAAGGTATTGTGTCCAACTACAACTAAAAATAAATATTTTTAGAAAATTTAAAAAAAGAAAAATAAAAAATAAAAAATGGAACTAAAATATACAATCAAATATCCTAGTCCTCAAAAAAAAAAAAAAAAAACTAATCCATGAAAAATAACTGGCTTCAAAAATGATAGAAATGAGAAAAAAACAAATGTGTACTTGTCGCGACCCCTTGCCCGCAAGGAGGACGCAACTCAGGAATCTTCTTTCAGCAGTTTATTCAGGTCCTTGATACTTTTTCTTCTTTCAGCAGTTTATTCAGGCCTTTGTATTGACATGTCTTTTAGCTTCTACTGCTACTCCTACTACTACTTCTACTGCTACTCCTACTGCCACTACTTCTACTGCTACTCCTACTGCCACTACTTCTACTGCTACTACTACTGCCACTACTCCTGCTACGTGCCCCAGCCCTAATAAAGCAGATAAAGCCCCAATGCACAACTGCCACGTGGATCTTTCTCATAGGGTGTTTTACAGCTACTTGCCAACTCTCCCAAAATAAGGAGTTGTTTATCACAGGCCACGGCGCTTATCAGCGCCATCTTGTAATGGCGGCCACAGTACACAGAAACGGCTCACTACAGTTCCCCCTTTTTTGTTTTACTAAGACAATACAGGCGAGAGTAGAGGTCCTATCCCACTGTGCAGAAGTGGCTGCATATGGTCCAGCCTTAAGGAGGGCCCTTCCCCAAACCTGAGGCCATATCAGCCGACGCCTTTTTTCGTGGGGCGGGGCGTGGACGTCCAACCCGCATGCAATAGGACATGCTCCCCTTGAGGTCCACTCAAGTGGATCACTCAAGTGTAGTGCCTTGCCTCGCATCCTGTATCGTGACGATGGTAGACGAAGGGGGACAGCTGAGGCTGTCTTTGTAGTGCAGACAAAATTAAGTTGGCAACACCCTAAGAGAAAGGCACGGACAATAGAGAGGGGGAGAAATTTGGTTGTGACATCTGCCATTGTTAGATAAAGGTCAAGACGTTCCCGTGGAGCACATATGTCATGGCCTTGTGAACTGGCCACTTTGACATGCAGAACAAGGAATTGGGGGCTGGGCCCCGGGGGCCAGGGAAGGCCTGCTATCAGCAAGTTCCCCTCTTTTGTTTATTGCATGTCAAAGGGAATCAAGTAGCCCCTGTCTTAGGTCGTCCACCGCCCCTGCACTGCTTACCCGTCTCTGGGGAGGCCCCACTCCCCTGTCTTAGGTTGCAGTGCAAGCGTGGAAGTTGCCCGTCACTGGGTACTACAAGATCAGCTCAGCGTGTTGTGGCCAACAGGACATTGTTATGGTAACCGCCTCCATAAACAGGACCCATGACCATCACCATCAAATGGCAGGTGTAGTTGGACTGTAAGATTAGCTAGCAAAGATCCTAGTGCAGAAAGGCAGGGAGGAGAGGTATGCACAAAGGAAAGATATGGTAGAAGTTCCAACACTAGAAGAGTGACAAAAGAAGGACATGTCGATCCCAGTGCAATGTTATAATAACTTGGGGTGCAATGACCATGTCAAAGGTTTACTGTTTAAGATGCGCAAGCCAGACCTGTGGCGAGTTGCCATTTTCTAAAGCAGCAAGAGCTTGTATGATCATAGCCCTATCGTGAGCACTGCGGGCCTTGAGGCGACAGAGAAACCACAAACAGAGAAACATACCAAAGCAACACATAGTACCAAAAATGCTTATTCCCACCCATTCCTTAAAAAAGGAAAAAGCAGAGGATAGCCAACTGGTGAATTGACCCAAAGTCACTGGTTTGACACGGGTGTTATTCAAAACAGCAATCTGAGTTAGTTGAGACTGGATCAAGTTTTCTGCTTCCATGGACCAGGTTCCGGATAAATACTCTCCGATGATGCATGAGGCATTTCTGGAATCATAAAATCTGACAGAGGTTATACATAAATGTGCTCGTTGATCAATACAGCCCAAATGTACTAGGTCAGACAATTTTTTACCTGAGCTTGAAGTAACTCTATCCTTTGATTAGCAGCCAAAATCCCAGATAAAATGTATTGATTAATTCTACTTTGAGATTTAGAAATTACTTGATTGTATTTTTACTTAAAAGCAAATTTATAGTAAACACATTTATCTCAAATATCTGTAACTGAAAAGGCAGAGTATCTGATAAATGTAAATATAAAACATAAATTATGGGTTTTCTGTTGAAGAAAAACAATTAGGCAAATATATATTAACTAATTAATTAGGCATGTACTAATTAATTTATAGATTAACAAATATAGGTTATCTAAATATCTAAAAATATATATATATTAAGAATAAGAACATGACTTATAATTGTATTAACTTTATGTAACCACGTGGTCTTAAAATATTTGGATCCATTTAAATTTATTTTTAACTAGGAGTGCACTCTTCTATGTGACGTCACTTGATGTAACTGAAATAAGATCCTTGAGTATACATTTTTATTTTTATAGTTAGCAATGAAAATAAGGATTTTTTGGTCATCACAGGAACTTTGCCGGCTTGTTCCTGTGGCGAGCAAATGCATCCTCATAACCTTCAAAATTAAAAGTAAAATATAAAGAAGCATATTTGATATCTCCCATCAATAGAACATTATTTAGTAACACAACTATAGAGAAAAAGTCAGGTTATTTAACTTAGAACTAGCTTAAATTTAGGACTGTAACATAGAAACCTGTGGAATTAAATTTTGTCTGAAAAAGATATCTTTCATTAGCATTTACAGGTAGGCATTTTTTTGTAAAAAAAATACAGGCTCTGAGCAGCTCCGGTAGAAACCTGAAACACAGCAGTACAGGTTAGTGGCTGGAAAGCGGGACCAGAAGTCCTGTCTGAGTGACTGTGGAAGAACCAATCAGAAGCCCGCAAAAGTGTGGGAGGTGGGACCAGGAAGCAGCTATGCCGGCCAGGCACCCCATGGTTACCATGGTGATGCAAACAACATGGAGTCTGGTGCCCATTTTCAGGGCAAAAGTTCTCCAAGTTTTCTTAGCCTATTGTATTTTGTTTGATTTTGTCTGCATTTTCCCCCGCCTGGCCAAGATCTTACTGCGGTAGCAGCTTGTTCTGTCTCTGCGACCTGCGGTTGCAGTTGTACATCCTGTACTTCCTGGCATTCCCCTAGGGAGTCTACAGATAGAAAGGGGTTGGTCCCTGGGAGGTGACGAAGTCGCCCACTCCCCAGGGTACCATTCCGTCCCTGGATTGCCCCATACACCTAGGCTTCCGGGGCCCGGGCCGGGCCCCTGTTTCCCTTTTGAGGGCAGCGGCCAGAACCTGTCCTGTAATATGAGCTCCATCAATATCCTTACAAGCTCGAAGCATGTCATCAACACTCTTTGTTCTGGTAGATTGAATAGCATTTTGGCAATAGGAGTTTGCATATTTAAGAGCCAATTGCTTAATGACCGGCATGGCTTGTTCCAAGTTAGGGAATATTTTTCCTGCTACGTGTATCAATCAGGCAAGGAAGTCAGAATAAGGCTCAGAGGGTCCTTGAGCAATTTTTGAAATTTTTGTTTTAGCATTTGAAATAGGTAGAGCCTTCCAAGCCTAAATGGCTGCTGTAGCTATCTGAGCATAGACCCCAGGATTATAATTAATTTGTTGATTTATGATAGCATATTGTCCCAAGCCTGTTAACATTTCAAGGTTAAGCCGTGGGAAGCTGGCGTCCTGATTGACTCGGGCTAGCTCTCGACACCTCTCTTGATTTTCACTTTTCCACAACAAAAAATCCCCTCCGGACAACACAGCCATGCAAAGCTGTTGCCAGTCACTAGGTGTCAGCTGATTGGCAGAGAAAGACTCGAAGAGAGTCAATGTAAAGGGGGCATGGGATCCGTAATTAGTAACTGCCTCCTTTAGATGTTTAATATCCTTAAAGGCTAAAGGAACATGTACTCTGGCCGGCTGTCCATCGGCATCCAAGTTTTCAATTACTGGGAAGTTTGGGCCGTCTTAGGCTGCCACTGAACACCCCCCAGCCTTCTGGGGTTGTCCTTGTCCCAATCGGGGTTATAAGGAGGGAGCGTGACAGCGATCGGGGCTGTAGGTGCTTTAAATCTTGACTTTTTCAATCGACCCTCCAGTTCCTCTATCTCCCTTTCCAATTCTTCCTCCTGCCAGCTGTTACCATGGAGCCCAGTTAGTAACTCCCTTATCTTAGAAATGTAGTCAGCACTGTGAAGCCCAGCTCAAGGCCAGAGGCCTTGTTACATATTTTTGTGAAAAACTAGTAAGGGAGTGTCCAGTGCCTGGAATGCTGATTTTTTCAGACAGTAGCCAAATAAAACAGGGCAACATGAAAATAGGAAGTTTATCTACATTAAACCTTTTTGTAGAGATTCTTTTGCTGAAAGTCCTAAAATAAGCCATGGTGAATATTCTGGAGAAGGTCAATTAAGACTTTTCTGTGGGCCTGATAGGGAGGGGGAAGATGAGAAGGCGGGGTTGAGAGCGGCTAGGGTGGATCTAATTCCTCAGAACTGTCCGAGCTACTTGTGTCCTTGGGAGTTTTTAACTCAGTCAAGTCCGGATAGAGCCTTCTCCTCTGTTTAACTTCAGACTCCCTTATCTTTTCACCACTCTTACTCCTAATACTTTCTGCTACCTCGCTATGTGACCCCTCCGATTTTTCTTCATGCAATTGCTCAAGAACGGCCTGACCCTCGCTCACAGCTTTCTGGCATTTACCATCCATTATACACCCCCTCACTAATTTCCAAAGCGGAATGGTACCGCCCCTTAAAGTTCCTTGTTTGTAAGCGAAATCCAGATCTTTCCCTAATTTGTCCCAACTGGGAATCGTGAGAACTCCCTGAAAAAGCAAACCAAGGAGCTACGGAGTCAGTCTCTTCTAAAAACCTCTGTAATGTGCACTGCTTCACTTTAAGTCCCTTAGAACGCAGTAACCCGTCCAAGACCAGCAAAATTGGACTTGAGGGAGTAGCACCCATACTGTTCCAAGCAGTATAAAGAAAGTGAAAATACAAAACCCCGCTCTCTCTTTATCTACAGAGGAGCGTCTTATTTATTTATTTATTTTTCCCCCGCTCTCTCTTTATCTACAGAGGACACAACAACAAAAGAAACACAAAAAACAAAAGCGAAATGACACAACAAAAGAAACACAGAAAACAAAAGTGAAAGTACACAGTGCAGCTGCAATAAATGTGAGGCTCTCTCTTTCTTTGTAGAGGAGCTGACCCCGCTTTGGACGCGGATCCCACTTACTGGGACTATCCCTGCTTTGATCGCAGATCCCACTTACCTGGGACTAACCGGTGCACCACCCCTGACTGACTGAAAGTTCTGGTTCCCGGGTTTCGGCACCACTTGTCGCGACCCCTTGCCCGCAAGGAGGACGCAACTCAGGAATCTTCTTTCAGCAGTTTATTCAGGTCCTTGATACTTTTTCTTCTTTCAGCAGTTTATTCAGGCCTTTGTATTGATATGTCTTTTAGCTTCTACTGCTACTCCTACTACTACTTCTACTGCTACTCCTACTGCCACTACTTCTACTGCTACTCCTACTGCCACTACTTCTACTGCTACTACTACTGCCACTACTCCTGCTACGTGCGCCAGCCCTAATAAAGCAGATAAAGCCCCAATGCACAACTGCCACGTGGATCTTTCTCATAGGGTGTTTTACAGCTACGTGCCAACTCTCCCAAAATAAGGAGTTGTTTATCACAGGCCACGGCGCTTATCAGCGCCATCTTGTAATGGCGGCCACAGTACACAAAAACGGCTCACTACATGTACTCATAAATGTCCATGACCCATTAAGGTCACAGTTAAACAGAGAAAAGGAAAAGAAAAAAAAAAAAGGAAGGGAAAAAATCCCAATGAAAAACTAAAGAATTGTTTCTCTTGGAGCTCAAAAGATTCTCAGTTTATCTTCTCAGCAATGTTAGGTGGGGTCCTCTGGAGAATGATGCTCCACCCTCTGGATTGCTTCAGTGAGAGAGCTAATCCCATAGGTGGAATTTCTATAAACAGGGTTTAGGTTTAGGTGGGCTCCAGGCCCTATGCTGAGTGCAAGTTGGTCTGGAGATTTTAAATCAGTGTATCTCCAGTGCCCAGTAATTGATGATCCATGCTGGAAGAAGACTATACCCCAAGGATCTCCCCTGCATTCTACTCATGTGGTGGAGGAGCCAATTTTTAGTCCCCTGCATCACCTGCAGACCCCAAGTTTCCTGGTCTTGGGTTTAGTCTCCAAACTCAAACTTTCCTACCCTTGCCCTTTTGAATTCCTGGACAGGCAAGTCTCTTCCAGCTGATCCTACAAGCAGCTGGATTGGAGAGGGAGTAGTAGAGTCCTGTGGGTTTCCACAACCAGTTGTCCCCTGTATAAACCTCTTTCCATATTTGATTTTCTCCTAGTCACTTAAGCATACTCTATGCTGCGCAGTTTGTGTTCACTGGGCTTATATTTCGGCCAAACTCAGTTTTTCAAGGAATTGGCTCCCTCAGTTTCTGGCCCCTGCACCGTGGCTGCAAAATGGTTCCTTCCTTTCCCCTTTGCTTGCCCCCTGGAGGGATGGCAGCTTCTATCCTGCACAAGGATATTGTGCAACTCCCCTTTCAGTTTAGTTGGGCAATGTCCTTGATCTCTAAGTGTTCCATACCCAGACATGTTTTAGGCCTCCTAAACATTCAGGTTCTTTTAATTCCCTTATCCCTCTACTCTGTTCATTAAGAGACCTTTCTGGCTGGTACTTCCTGCTTAACCATGGTAGTGGCTATTGTGCTGGGACTTTTTCCTTATTTTATTATACCCAACGTACTGAGTCCCAAATCTACTTTGAATGTCCAGTTTTAAATTCCAATAATGTGCTCCCTGCTTTTTTTGTTTGTTTGTTCACCTACCTTGCTGAGATGCTGCCTGTCTGCTTTCTCAGTTTCACATCATGGAGCAGCCAGGAAAGTGACCTATTCTTTTGAAACTTTTCCCCAAGTTCTATTTTAATAGTATTATTATTATTTTTTGGATACTCTCAAATCATTCTTTTCCCTTAGATATGGAATTTTTCTTTATTTCTCAAGGACATTTTTATGGAGAATGAGAATATTAAGACATCCCAGAGTTCCTTGTCTATGTCACATATAAAATATTGCAATTACTTCATAATGGAATCAACATGGTCTTTATTTCAAGTCCTGTGTTATTGTTGTCTTCAATCATGTTACCAAAGAAAAAGTAGTTCTTCACTCAAATACATTTTACAGATTATTAATTTTTAGCCTATGTGCTCAAAAAAACAGTTGACATTCACCTTTTATAACACACACATACAAATTATAGTTACCTTTCTCTTGTTGCTTGTCATAGATGCGCCATAATTTCCATTTACACTCAGCTTATATCAAGTAAATTTTCAGGAGAGAGTCTATTCATTATTCTTTTCAAACATTAAGCACACACTTGGGAAATTAATTTGGGATAAGCATCTTTAGTGTGTTTCAGCATCCTTGTATAGAGTTATACAAATAGTTTTTATTCACTTAAAATTTCAGGATGAAAAGGGCGAGGGTTGTAAATGATGCCAATGTGGATCTTACAGTGTCTTAAGAAATTAGGCTCTACTCTGGATCTGGTTCAGTAATTAAACCCTAGTTCAGTTAACTAGTTGTTGAATTTGTCCAGAATTATTCATTTCACTTTTCTATCACTGCCCCAGTTTTTTGCCCTATCATTGTATTTTCTTAAAGGAGTATAAAAGGAAATTCTGTAAGAAATATTCAAATGTCCAGTCGCACTTTTGTATTTTATATTCAAATCATAACAATTCTTATTTCAAATACTGATTATCTGTCTTACAAAATATATACCCCCATTTACATTTTTATTTAATGACTCATATAATTTTTTGCTTATATATTTATGTCCTATTAGCATAATTTATTGATGATCTTCTTTCTGTTATCCCTTCATAGAATGTGTGTTACAATATAGCTATTCTGCAATTAGTGTTTAGGAGAACTACAATACAAATACATTTTCTGACATTACTTCATAATTATATTTCAAGTTACCATGTAGTTCAATGACTAATCACCACGTTACTTGCAATTTTTATATCTTGTAAGCCTGCAGTTTAAAAGACAGAAATAATCAGATAATTAGTCTTTGATTACATAGTACTCACCCTGTTCTTAAATGTACTTAAATGGTCAATAATTACCATGTAATTATGGAGCAATTATTGTAGTGCATTCACACCACCATATGTAAGGCACTGTCAGTGATTTCATCCCCTGTGTTTAGGGGTTTATGACTCAGTTATAGAAAGGTTACTGAAGGCTGCATGTGAGCAAAACCTGTCTGACAGAGTGAGCTGTTCTATGGAGGTGAGAGCCAGTGTCCTTACAGTGGAAAAGCCTCTTAAAGAAAAGTTGTAGATTTTTGACATGGCAAGCAAACACAAACCATGTACAAAAAGAGAAATACAGAGCTTATACTGACTTAAAATTTAAGAAACCCATCAACTTGTTCTTTTCAGCAAGTCATTTTCCCTAAGGTGTTTCTTTTCACTTTACCCAAGGATGCTTTTTTGGATACTAATAGACCATTTAAAATCACATAGTACAAGGTTCACACGCTAAAAATTTCCATCTCACTTCCATATAGCAAGAAGTTTTAAGTGCCAGCACCTGGCACCTCAGCAAAAGATCATAGTTAGCACATTTTCTTTTTATTGAGTTGTTGCATGGCAAGAATTGATAATTTTCCACTCTAGGAGTTAAATAAAAGTTGCTGCTTTAGAAATAGTTTTACACAGTTGTATTTTCCTATTGAACTGTGTAATTCATTTAATTATGTAATGTTTAATTTTATATGTAATTATCTTCACTATAATCATATTAAAGGAAATTGGGATTATTCATATCAACAGGGGAAAACATTTAAACTCAACCAAAATTATAGAACTTTATGAACATATTATCCTTTTCTTGATGCTTCCAAAATTAGTTTATGTAGGGTCAAGGGTATGTAGGAATGCCTCCTTAAGTTTAAATCTATACTAAGTTCTTAGTGCATTCTCTATTAATAATATTTGTAAAGTTATTAATTCACCAACAATTTGGGTATTTATTCGAACTATTTTATTCTTGATCATTGTTTCTCTTTTGATAGAGCTGCTAAAATCTAAAATGACCATAAAATAGAAGAAAACTCAATGTAATTTCTCAAATATTTATTTAAGTTTATTGTATTCCCCATTCCCTTCTGTAAACAGTTGATTATGATAGCCAGTGAATTTGCCTAAAAAAGAATCTCTCAATACAGATGCTCTCTCATTCCACTTATGATCCAGTGCATGTCCTTGGAAAGTCAGTTCATGATTACATCTAAAATTTTGTCTTTAAATTAGATGTAACACTGTTAGAGGTGGTATAATGTCCTAATTTGGCTGACTATGGTTGCAGAGAAGACAAAAAGGCTATCAGAGATCAGTGCTTAGATAGTTAAACATTTTCACTGTAGTATTAGACCATCCTTAAATGTAAATGCTGAGGATATTTAGTAAGAGCATTTAAAACTAAATAAATGAGTTGAGCATGTTACTACCAGTAGGATTGGTAAACACATAAGCATAAGCCCAAATAACTCTTGAAACAACCAGATTTTACATCAAATTTAGGTAAAACAAAATAAAACATAAAGGAAGATGGATGAATTAACTCAGAGAAAAGTATTTACTGGCAGAGAGAGAGAGAGAGAGAGAGAGAGGGAGAGAGAGAGAGAGAGAGAGAGATCAATTTTGGTTCACAAGTACAAAAATTTGAAATTTATTGTTTCACTAAGATGAACTGCTTTAAATGATGAAAAGATGAAAATCAGTTTGGTGAAAAGGCACTGTCTTCCATAATATACCATTTCTCCAAGCTTTGCAAGCAACTTGAGTTTTTTAAGCATCAGTTTGTTATGGTACCCTCTTATAGATCTTTATGTTCAGCAGATGCTATTTGAACTTATTTAATTTAGAATAATTCTTTAATTTTAAAACTATCTCTTGTCACAGTTACTTTCTCAAATATTTCTCTTTTTTTTTGCTTTATTGACTCATTCCATCATATGAGAAATAATTAGAATATAGGCAAATATAAAGCAAATCCATTGCTGTAAAACATTGATTCTCAGTGCAAGTAATTTTAACTCCAGGGGACATCTGGAAATGTCCCAAAACATTTTTGGTTGTCCCAGCTTCTCTGTGGTGAGTGCTGCTGTTATTTAATGGGTACAGACCAGGGATGCTGCTATGTAACAACTGCACAGTACAGTACAGCCCCACAACAAAGAATTGTTCTGGTCTCATTGTTCACAGCAGTGAGATTTTAAAAACCAAGCTTTAAAGGGATGATCATATATTGACCTTGAAAATGTAAAATAAATCACATGAAATTTTAACAAAGTGTGCATTTTTCTCAAAATTTTTAGAAAACCATGTCAAGAAAAAAGTTAGCAGTGAAGTAAAGGGATATATACAATTTAAATTGAAATACAATTTAAATTTAAAATAATGCTTCAGCAAATATAAAATAAAATTTAGTCTCCTTAGCTTTGGTTCAGTATGTACATATTTTTCAGCATATGTAAAAAATTAATACTGACTTAAAAATTCTAAAATTTTCTCTCTCCAAAGTAATATTTTGTTTTTTAATACTGTTTCTTTGTTTCAAAATTATATGGACAAAATTGTGATATTAACACATTAAAATTCCTAGAAATATGTTAAGATAGAAATGAACTAAATGAATATTTAAAATTCAAAGTAAAAATTATATATTTCACAAATAAAACTATTTTATTTTGCCTAGTGATTTTTAAAATTTTTTTTCAGTACCTCTATATTCATTATAGTAATTGACTCATCACATCTTGCCTACTATCAATAGTTATGTCTCTAATTTAAAGGTCATTAGACCAAGTCACTTAAGTGACCTGCCAAGGACATGCACCCAATCATTAGTGTAACAAGAGAGAATCCCTTGTTGGGCAGAATGATTTTTCTCGGCTGCTTAATGGAGACAACTTGATAACACTCTTTTCAAGACAGTGTATAAATGTAGCAAAAGAGTATAATTTCCAGAACAGTCATTCTTATTTCTAGAAGAGGCTAACTCAAACCATTGACTGTCTTCTATTCATCTGAGACTAAGGTCACATATGCACCTTTCAGCTTCCCAGGAACAAATGAAGATGAAATTTGGAATCATGAACAAAAGCTTCTTAACTGGAATGGGGAGAATGTTACCAGGATCAAGGCTACAAAAATGAACAAATGAGGAATGAGTAATCTACTCCTCTTAGAAACAGTTGTGCTATTTGTATTCATGGCAATAACCCCAAAGCAGAGATTTAAAAATGACTTATCAAAAAGGTTAAATGTAGCAATATTTAAAATATTTTCAAAAAATTTTATTAGGAAAGCCTTCAACCCTATAAATGCCATTCTCCCCATACAGTAATTATCAACATTGACTTAATTTGGTATCCCCCCACTTTTGGCATGGAATATTTATAGCAAATCTCAGGAGTGATGTCATTTTACTTACAAATATGCCCATTCTACTCTTAAGGACACTTTATTTATTCTATAGAGGTCATGTTTTTATCATTTTTGACAATATAACAGTAATTCCTTAATATTTTCATAAGTCCAGCAGGAAATAGATACCACATTCAAATTGGTATTATGTAAAGAAGCTCTTAGTGAATGGACTATTTCTAAAGATGGACTCAGGGTTTGAGGATATCATGAGAGACAAAGATGGTTCAGTAGCCTGGCTAGCACCTGAAAAGAGTATTGCTTTCAGCACTCACTTGGTCAGAAGCAAAGAGTGGTTATAATTACCTAAACCCAGAGAGAATAAAGATATTTTAACCAATTTGTTTAGAATGTAGTCTTCCAAGGATAGTGTTTTTTTTTCAAGTTTAAATTTAAACATTGATGTATCTTTAAAGAAGCTTAAGAATATGGAATATATCTGTTTTGAACATAGTGCAATAAATGTAAAATATTACATTTACTAGGCAATGTTTCTTAGCTCTCATTAAATAGATGTAAGACAAATATTTTTAAATTAGAAACATACAAAGTAAAAAAATCACCAATTTATTTGATATAGCTATATACTCATTCAGAGCTGAGAGATTCCTAGTAATGGATGATATTAGCTGTAGTTTATATGTTAGATACTGATATTATCTATAAAGTATGTGATTTAGTTATCACAGCAACACACTATGAGGATATTTTAATCTCATATTAATAAGGTGAGGAATCTAAAACAGACCAAATTATATTAAATCACACAGGTAAAAAGCAGTGGAATTGGGATTCACACACTGATATGACTAGCTCTATTACTACAGCTCTATATCAAGCAACATTTCATGTAAAGTATACTCAGCATCAGTTTTATATCCATATGCCTCATAATTATTTGTAGATGATGTGTATATAATAATTATTACTGAATAATATGCCCTATGACTATTTTATTGAAATCATATTAAAATCTAGAATACAGACATTTATGTTTTATAATGTGTTCTTGATGTGAAGAACAATTTTAGCATAAATATCCTCAGAAATCCTGAGCTTACTATATGAAAAACTGTGTTATAGGCTGGTTACTGAACTGTATGAAGGCAACATATCTTTTAAGTAGATCCTGACACATTTTTCAGCAAATCTAGAAGGCTGTGCCTGGAGAACAGGCATGGGATGTGGCTTATACCAGTTACTAAAAAGACTTAGTCATCTAATTTTGAAACAATTTTCATGAACAGAGGAAGTGGTAGTGTTTTTCTTAGATGGGTTTCCAAGATGCCTCTTCTCAAATGAAGTGCTTAAGAGAAGTTATGACAGGAAAAAATTTTATTTTCAAATGTTTTTAAAGAACATTATGTAAGAAAGGAATATATTTAAAAGGATATCCATTCAGTGTGGCATCGTTTTCTGTTATTGAAGTTTACCATTTATTTTAAAGTCAATAGCTAGTGACAATTAACTATAATTCTAAATTCTCTGATTCTCTGACTTCAGGAAGCATACAGTTATGGAAGGAATGTTGCTGTTCATTAGAAAGTTAGGTTTAGATTCATTTCAGTCATTAAATTTTAAGAAGTTTCATACTCATTATGGTCTGTTTTCTTCATCTGCACAAGGAGAGGACAGGCTTATTAATCTCAACTTTTGTTATTTTAAATACCTTTTATGAAATAACTAATGAAAAATCAATGAATGGCATGTCAAAGTAAGGAATAGACAAATCCTTTTTCCATAAATCAACTATAAAACTGGACAACCCTTTCAAAACTAAGAAATTCTTTCCTTTAGGATTCAACCAAAGGCACAAAATGAACTGAGAAGTATTTATATTTTTTTATTTTTTTAACTTAAGGGCAGTGTATAATTCTGTGGCATTTTTCCTAGGGGAAGTTCCAATCAGTCCCCTTCCCAGCTATGTCAATATGGTAGTTCCATTAGGGAGGGACAGGTCTTCCTGCCACCAAAGATGATTTACCTGACAGGGCATATTGTCAGTTAAAGTGATCACCTCATGGCAAGTCAACAGGCAGGGATAGTAGTTTCATTAGGCTGGCCATGCAGTCGTAGATGTTGCAGCCAATGAATGAGGGGACTAGCCAAGTATGTGATAGAAATTAATGGGAACTCTTTCAGACACAATATTTGATAAACTCTACATGTATTCCCAGTTGTCCAGAGCTTATGTGAATTCACCACACAGAACATATCATGCCAAAGCTAGCTATGGATTCCTGCATATAGATCATATTCATATGCAGCAGAGATAGCAGAGGGCTTCATAGAGAATAAGAGCCTGGAAAAATTGGAAAACACAATCCAAAACTGGGCACTGTTTGGGCCAGATAAAGTTCTGTCAGCAGAAAGTGAAACATTTACTGGCCAAGCATATAAACTCTTACACTGGGATGAACACTAAGGTATGTAGTCATTGTGGTGACCCTTAGAGTGCCAGGTTTTAAACTGAGCAAACATTACACATATTATACACTACTAGAAACATACATCACAGATTTAGTTCAGGCAGGCTTACTAAGACAAACTAATAACACAATAACAACAAAACTAGCAAAAAAAAAAACTGAAGAAAACAAAGTCAAAATTCAGAGTTGCTAAAGTACAATATCTCAAAAGTCCAGTATTTAAAAAAAAATAAGAAATACAAGGAGATAAGAAAACATGACCCATACTCAGGGGATAAAAGTAGTTAAAACCATTTTCGAATTTTCTGAGATTTGCAAAAGTAGACATAGTTAGAAAAACTGCTCTTATTTATATGTTCAAGCAATAAAAAATATCTTGTTTAAAGATTCATGAAAATAATGACTCAATGAATAATAAAGAGATAATCTTATTTAGACATAAATTCATATTGTGATAATGAAAAATAAAATAACAAAAGTTTAAAAATTTTTTTATAGTTGTAGATGGACAGCATGCCTTTATTTATTTTTATGTGATGCTAAGGATCGAACCCAGTGCCTCACAAATGCTAGGCAAGGGCTTTGCCACTGAGCTACAACTCCAGCACCACCTCCCCCACACACAAAAAATTAATTCACTAGAGTGAATAAAGTACAGACCTGTGATGTCAGAAAAGTAGAACCAATTATCTTGCATAGATTAATAGAAAGAAGTGTTCTAATTTGAAAAGCAAATAGAGGAAAAGCTAATAGAGAAAAAGCTGAAGAAAAAACATGAGACCTATGGGACAATATAAGGTATACCTATGTATGTATAATGTGTGCCCCCAAAAGAGAGAAGAAAGTGAAAAGAGGGAAATATTCAAGATTCAATAGTGGGAAACTCCTTAAATTTGATGAAAAACCGTAACCTTCCAATTATAGAAATTAAATAACCCTAAGTAATATCAATACTAAGTATTCCAAACTGAGATATATCTAGTCAAACTGTTGAAAGGCAAAGACAAAGGGAAAATTTTGGAAGAAGCAAAAGAAAAAAACAACTCTTCTAAGATTGGAGGGATTATAGTACAAAAGTGCCTGACATCTATGCAGTAAGAATGAGGCTCAAATGCACATATTGGCATATTCAAAATGTTGAAAGAAAACAAAATGTCTCCAATAAGGATGTCGTTCAGCAATATAACCATCTAATAATGAATGTGAAAGAAGATTTTTTTTTTCAGATAAACGAAGACTGCAAACTTTTGTTGTTAGGATTCCTTGGCTCTGTAGATCCCCATGAAACAACTGCAGACTGTATGTTTCGTTCAAGCACTCATGGAACATTTTCCATTAGAAATCATTTTCTGGTCCATAAAACAAGTCTTAATAAAATATAAAATGACTGACATCATACAAGGTGTTGCCTTGATCATGGCAAAATTATATTAAAAATCCAAAACAGAAATATAGGAGAATCGCACTGATAGAATTTAAACAAGATGCTTCTAATTACCCTTGGATCAAAGAAAGATCACACCACCTCCCTCACATATATTTTGAATGGAATGAAAATGAAGCCTCAACATATAAAAATTTATGTTCAGAGAAAAATTTACAGATTTAAATGTTCATCTCAAAAGAGAAAAAAACTTTAAATCAACAACCTAAGTTTATACCTTTAAAAAATCATAAATGGAAAACTAAATCTAAAGCAAACAGAATAGAGGTAATAACCAATCAGAAATCAATGAAATATGAACTACAAAAGAGATACAATTAATTAAACTAATCAGAATTATCCATTGCTACTATGGCAAAACTGGCAAAACCTAGCTAGACTGACCAAAAAATGGGAAATGATATGAATTAACAATGTCCAGAATAATGATATTTACTAAAACTACAAACTTCTAGAAGGAAACGTGAAAATATTTCTAACCTTAAATTGGGTCAGGTGTCTTAGACATATAGAAAATAGGAAACATCAATTAAAATGATGTATTGGAATTCAATAAATTAAAACCCTTTTAAAAAAACTAGTAAGAAAAAGAAAAGACAAACCAAAGTGGAAAAATATTTGTAAGTTCTATATCAGATTAGAAACATTTTCTAAATTACATAAATCATTCTCATTATCCAGTAGTAAAAATGACAAATCAGTTTAAAATTCTAAAAAGCTCAAAAAGAAGTACTCAACATTAGTAAGTATTAAGAGATGAACATTAAATTTATAATGACACACCTCTACATACTCACTAAGGAGTTTATTAAAACAAAATAAACAAAGAAATACCACACACACACACACACACAAAAAAAACAAAACAGCAAGTCTCTGTTTAGTGACGATTAATTCCCAGTTATATAGTTACATGAGATAATGGTTTGGCAGTTTCTTGAAAAGTTAATTCCGCATGTGGAAATATACCTCCAAGAAATGAAAATTTATCTCTGAAAATACTTATATGTTAATGTTTCTATCAGTATTATTTATAATATTCCCAAATTGGAAGAAATCCAAACACCAATCACCTGGTGAAAGGTTAAATTAAATGTGATACATTCATACAGCTTACTTAGTAGTTAAAGGGAACAAAATGACAATATATGCTATAACATAGATGAAGCTCAAGAGCATTGTGAAAGAAGTCTGATAAAAATAGTACACATTATATGCTTCATTTTTATGAAATATGCAAAACAGACTATACATACAGACCTATATATACAGAGGTGTCATAGAGGTGCTTAGGCTGGTCAGAAGAGGGAGTGATTATAATCAGTTTGAAGGAGTTTTGCAGGGTTGGTCTGGGAATGAGAGTAAATTCTAAAATTGAAATTTGGGATGGTTATAGGAACTATAAATTTACTAAAGATCATTGAATTGTATAATTAAAATGACAGAATTATTTTGGTAATTTTTTTTTAGATGGACACATATCTTTATTTATTTATTTTTATATGGTGCTGAGAATTGAACTCAGTGCCTCACATGTGCTAGGGAAGCACTCTACCACTGAGCCAGAATCCCAGTCCACAATGATAGAATTTTATAATGTTTATTCACTATAATAAAATTGTTTAAATAGCCATATAATTCTAGAACAATCTAATCAACTAGTGCTATACTAGAGATGTTTCTAACCCAGTCCTAATAGCCTAAATAAACATTCTGTTTCCAATTTTATATCTAAAAAAATGAAACAGTAGACAAAATTTGAAACTGATAATAAAGGTAGCAAATTTCGTGAGGAAACAGTAAGGTTTTCAGTTTTACTTGATGTTAGAAGACTTAAATATCAAATTTGGAGAAATAAAAACATTTTTGTGTTAAAAAATAAAAACTAATAGAAGCTCCAGATTTTTTTTCCCTTCATTAAAAGAGAAGATCAATATGTAGGTTGGTGATTCTCAAACTAGGGTCTCTTAAACAGCACCACTGGCATCACTGGGAATTCTTGGAAAGGTAGATTTACCAGACCCTGTTTTAGACTTACTAAATCAATGTCTGGTCAGTTGGCTCAACAATTTGTATTTTAGTAATCTCACTGAGTGATTGCTACCTTGCTAAAATTTGAGAGCCATATACCTGTAAATCCTGTGGTAATAAGATTCTCTCTTTTCCTGGATAATGGATCTGGGGGGACTTGTATCTCCTAATTTTCCATAAGTCAATTTTTTCATAAATTTTAAAAATACTTAGCAGATAATTTTTGAAAAGTCTTACAATTTTTAATTTCACATTTCTCTGAAAAAAAATCGCATATGGTAGTATTCCTCTTGATTCTCTTACATGGAAGTATTAAGCTGGAACAACGTACTAAGTACCCTTGAGTACCCCTTGAGCTGTATGGGTTCTTCATTGTGCCTCTGAACCATGCAGCTGTCCTCTCTTACCTTTGCTATTTTTTTTTTCCTTCTGTATTTCAGCTGTTTGCTCCTGACTTTGATGCAACCCTAAACAAATGATGCAAATTACAGATTGTGGAAAGCACAATGAATACTTAAAATTAGGCAGAAAATTAATGAAATTGTATGCATATAGTGATAGAGTGGGTATAGCTTGATTTTATAGCTGTATTTTTAATTAATTAGTATTAATTTGAGTTGTATTCAAATTATGTATTTCTTGATGGTTTATTTTTCTGTTTCATGTGGGAGGAAATACATCAATAGATTACTTATTCCTGGAGTAATAGATTGTTTTGTGTGTTTATGTTGTGAAACAATTGTTTTACTTCTTTAAAAAATCTACCTTTTTACCTAGCAATTTGGAATGAAATGTACTCTTACTGCTCTGTACTTAGTCATTTACATGTAATCCAAGCAGCTATGAGAAAATGGTCAAGGTGATTATTCAAATATTTTACTGATAAAGACATAGTGTTGCAGTCTGTTCCTTTGGCCAGATTGCAACACTACTATACAATTACTTTAATTTTTGAACACCTAATATAGAAATTTTTATTGATTTTTTTCCTTTCCTTGATTCATAGCTTTTTGGATGAGATGCCTATATCCTTTCTGGAGTAGTTAATGTACATATTTATAGAAAAATAAAAATATAGTTTAATAAATTTAATTATTAAACATGTTAGATGGTTATTTCAACTCTGATTTATTCATACTAGTCGGGAAAAAAGTGTTTGGTCTGCCTCTCATGAATGTCTGAGACAGAATCCATCTCAAACAATCAACTTTGAAACCTTGATCTTTGTTATAGGGCCTTGAGCTGATTTTAGTCACTGATTTTTATTCACTGATTTCATTATTTTCTTGGCACATAATCATATAATCTGACATAATCAGTTTCTTCATAGTGTTTGAGTAATTTTCTTATAATTGTTGATTAATATAAAAAAGTAACAAAATATATTTATGTTCTACTATTTCAATTTTTCATTTTTATTTAATGTTTCTATTTGTTAACTTTCTCTAAACCTATAAACTTAAGGATTATTATTGAAGAATTTTAAAAATATTTTTAGTTCAGGATGGACATAATATATTTATTTTACTTATTTATTTTTATGTGGTGCTGAGTATCAACCCAGTGACTCACACAGGTTAGGCAAGTGCTGAACCACCAAACCATAACCCCAGTCCCCTAGTGAAGAAATTTTTATTGTTGATTAACACTCCCTGAATGTTAACCTTTAGGCTACTAACCCTTAGTCTCTTTTTCTTTTAAACGGGGCATTACCAACATATTTCTTGTAAGTTTTTTTTTAAGTAATTCAAAACATTCATTTTATCACGGAATATGATATAGGATAGATTAAAACTATATTTTTTAATATATGATAAGATCTCATATTAACTAATATGTTTGTGATTCTGATAAGTATATGTTTTGGTAATAACAAATATTTAATCCCTTGCCTTTTTATAGTTATATTACCAACCCACAAAAATTTTATACTCAAATTTTTCAATAAATTATTTGAAATTATGATCAAGTTATATACAATACAGGTAATAGTTAAAAATATCTTGACATTTTCCAATTATGCAATCAATAAGTCTAGAGTTCAACTGATAAGTAGCATTTAAGAAAGTCAAGTTAATATATCCTATTTGTTAAATTTTTTTTTAATTGGAAAAATGATCCTGATTTATGTTTTCATTTATCAATTCTGAGTTAAAAATTTTAATTTTGAAAACTTTTTATTTAACTTTTTTATACAGTTGGGGGAAATGTACCTGTATAATTCAACAGGAAACCACTTTTTTAAACTCATTTAGTAAAAGAAAACAGAATTTCATTGGCTAGAAAGAGCCTTGCAATTAAATAGTACTCAAAATATAATCATTTCTCAAGTTAATTAGTAGGGGTTTCACTGGCATTTTATAGATGTTTAATGTTTATCATTTATCTGTGGATTTTAATTTTAATTTGCATTGATAAAAAAAGGAACATGTTAAAAGAGAATCAGATTACTTCTGTGGTAATTAACTCTCTGGAAATGTCAGTAGACCCAATGCAACACCAAAGGATTTTGGTACAAAATGAAAGGTAGACTATTTTTACTAATTAGTAACTAATGGAACAATATAACTGAATAGGACATTTTTAGCTTTAGAAAATCACCTATATGTCCATTTAAATTTAATTCTAACACTTTTTCAGCAAATAGTATATATTGTTCTAGACCCTTGAGTGTATGTACATATGGACCACATATAGTTCCTATACACAAAAACATCTAAAGAAAGATGATATTTTCATTTGTATTTTAATATAAAAATTGGACAGTTCCATAATAAAAATTATGGCCTTTGAACAATAGATCATAAAATGCAATGTTTGCATTCAAAAATCTTTTTTTTAGTAAATTATTGTTGGTATAGCATTAAAAATAGACAATAAGTATTTGAGTAATATGTGCTCCTAGAATTAGAATTTTAAAGATCTCGCTCTGCATTAAAGTTGGATGAATAAACTCTTGAAGATCTTTCTCTGATTATGTTCTCATATGTAATTCTTTTTAATTTAGTGAGAAGTGAGTACACAAAAATTGCATTAAATAAGAGCAGATTAAGCTACTCACTCTAAATGACACAGATGTCTATTATGTTCCATATGGATTAAAAAAAAAACTTTTTAGCTTTACTCTTAATCATACATAATACCCCAAATGTGGTCAAACCTACTTAATACATGTGGAAGATAGAATAATAAAGTATGAATTCTGTCTTAATCACTCTGTTCTATTAAACATTAAAAGGATGTTATTAATAGCACTTTTATAATGGATGTCATTTTCTACCTTGAATGAAAACCTCATCTCCTTTCATGCATTCATTGCAGAAGTTATATAATCTTTTCAATTCTGAATCTTATGCCAAAGAGGAATTTTCTTTTGGTTATATGTCATATCTTCTTTGTATCTGCCCCAGCTCTTGACATGTAGTAAATGCTCAACAATGCCTAGTAAATAATGACACAAGATTGAAGGAAAGAAAAAAATAAAAAAACTAAGTGTATTGTCATTAAGAAAAACATCTCTGTTTAGTTTAAATAAGCTTTCTCAAGTTTTGATGGCGTTAAGGGAGATTTTATAATTTGTGGTATTTTGAATCCTATGTAGTAAATAAGTTGTGTTATAATTAGGTTCTATAATTAAGGAGCATGGAAGCTTTTAAGTATATTTAGTAGAAAGAAGTGATAAAACTTATAAACAAGTTATATAGTTTAATTATAATTTTAGAAAATTGTGTAATCCTATACTAGCTTCTTTGGGGAAATGGCTGAAAGGTACTTTCTAAGACCTGAGATATGAAGAGGATTTGAAACAATAAATAAGTAAATAAAGGTGGAGTTGGTAGGAAGAGATTTTAGAGAGTTTTCAAGCCAGCTAAGAGCATTGTAATCTATCTAATACTCTAGTTGAACTTCCAGAGTAAGCCTATTTCTTAAAAAGTTAATAGAATTCACAAGACAGTATTCTCTGGATAGTCACTGGATATACATCAAGTATTAAAATCCTTGTTGGTCATAAAATGAAGCCAAAAAATTCCATCTTGTAAAGAAAGTAAAACTAGCATGGACTTTTGGGACATGATCTTCTGGGATTATATTTCAGTTTGTTCAGATGAGGAATATGTTGGTGGTGTTTCAAAATGTGCATTTTGAATTTGGTATACAAGTGTTCATGGGTCCAGATCCAATAGTAAAGTTTATTAGTTTATAAAACTCAATAAAAATTTAGTTTAAACAGGCAGGAAAGGTCAAAGATGCATATTTAATATAGTCAGAATTTTAAGCTTCATATGCTAATAAGAATCTGTTCTTGGTGTACAATTTATTGATATTTTTCTCTTGGTTTACTAGTACAGTTTATATAAATAAACCTGTAAGGAATAATAATAAAGAGGAGACAGAGACAAGGTGCAGAGGCAGGGAAGGTGGTAGAGTGGCTCTTTGTCCAAGTGGCCACGTTTATTTATACTAATAGGTTACATTAGGTCATTCTTCCAAATGAAGGTTAACTATATTATTGTCTAGAGTATCAGTAAGGTTGCTTATTCTGCAGTTACATTTCACAATTACAATATGTAATGTTATGAGCTTTGTGTAGCTCTCAAGAAAGTCCATTGTCTGAAATTACTGTTAGGCAGGAAGATCTAGGATCATTGGAACTTGGTGAAACCTTGTAGTTATCAAGCAAGCAAGTTCCTTTATTCCTAGGAGTTATGTGCCTAAGATTAAGGTTGAAGCTGATAAGACTCTAGCAGGGAGTGCATTACCATAGCAACTGGGCATCCTATGCCTTTACACAGAAACTTTCCCAGGCACCAAGCATGCCATAGCCATGAAGTGATCAGGGACCCCAGTCCCAAACACAGAACTCCTACATAAACCCAAGGTACACTTTTGTTTATACCTTATATAAGTAGAAGTAATTTTTTAGATATGCTGCTTGATTGTCTTTTGAGAAATCACTTGGGAAAGACAAAAGTCTTAACCAACCTTTGTATAATCATTGCCTCATAGTTGTCTTAAGGAGCCAAGCATGGCTTTAAAAAATATTTTTAAAATTAATCTAACTCAGTGCTAGATTATTGTTGGCAAATCTGTGTTTCTGTAAGTATGTACTATAAGCTTAGGATGGACAAGTGTTTGGACTTCCATGTCTGGGAATTATGCCATCAATACCCACAGTTGATTCACATGTTTTTTTGGCACTTTCCCCTCATGCCATCTGTGTATTTGGCATTGTGCCTCCTTGCAAGTTGGTCAGACCTGTGCCAACATAATGGAATTTCTATGGTTGGTACATAGAATGCTGTAAGATGTAGCATTTGAAAGAAGAAAACCTGCTTCAGGGGGCACCACATTGGTTCAACATATGGCCTTCATGGATAACTGAAGAGAAAGGGTGAAAGAAGATAGAAATCCGTGAATTCTTCCAAATGAAGGTTAAAATAAAAACAGTGTAAATTTCTGGGCAAGACACAAAGTGAAAATTTCTTCAATAACTTTAATTCTTAAAATATTTAAATATTAAGTGGAATGTGGATTCCCTATCATTTTGACTACTAAATGACCATTGAGACTTTTGAATGACATATTTAGTATTTCAGAAGCAATCTTGGCAGTAGGCTCAAGGGAACTAAGTATTTCATTAAAACTGACAATGTGCCCTGAAAAAAGTATCAGCTTCTCCTAAGTTTTGAGGGCCAAAATGTATGAAAGAGATATTAGTTTTTGGAAGGTCATGATAAGCACTAAAAAATATGTTGCTATTAATTTTTGAAGTAAATGAGTCAGACTTATGATACTATGTAATTGTTTAAATGAAGTACACTAGATGAAGTTGTGCTGCAACAACAAACAGACCCTTCATATCTGTATGGCTTAACACATGGAAATCTTATCTAGCACATCAGTCATGAAGCATGTCTTTAAATAAATCAGGTATGAGGCACAGGCACTAGTGCCTCTGCCACATTGTGATTACATTGTTATCTTGGCATCATCCAGCCTGCAGATGGAATAGGAAAGAGGTCAAAAAGAAGGAATATAGACTATGCCAGGCCAGAAATGACACATATTACCTCCCTTACAAATCACTGGTTAGATTTAGTCAGTGGTCAACCTGCCAAAAAATACAATAGAGTATAACACATCAGGAGTACCAACAGCTTTCACCATAGCAGATAATGTCAGAAATCAATCTTTTGTCTGTGGAATAATTTGAGGGAATAATGATAGCTCTGTTATCCCACTTATAGAATTTTGGGCAGTCAGGGACTCCCAAGGATCCCAGATGTGATGATGGCCTCAGAGGTCAGTGCATGTATAGCTCTCCAATTCTGTGTTCCCATTGCCTTGCACTATGTATGGCATGCTTTTGTTCTATGAGTGAGTGAGTGAGTGAATAAATGAATGAATGAATAAAAGTGAAACTTCTATTACTTATCATATCTAAAGGGATTAAGGGACTCAGTGAGTTTCCTCCTGCAGCTCTGTACCACTCTAGGAAGCTTTATTTGCATATTGTTCACCTTTTTGTACAAATGTTTCGGAGGTAGAAAAGTAGTTTTTGAGTGTAGGAGTTTGCCATTTTACCTCCCCAAAATTGTACTTTACATGAAGGTCATGTCTTACTTTGAGTGTTCCTTTTTGAGTCAGGAGAGCAGCCATGTGGGTGAGTTTTACATCTATTGGTTTGTGGGAGGCCTAGAACCTTGTTCTTTTCTAATCAGAGGATTCTGCCAGAATTTTTATTTTGAGTTACCAGGAAGAAGGGTTAGTCATAGTGTGTTGGCATCTTTTTTGGGTTCATTCTATGAGCTAGAGGATTTATCCTGAATGCCGTAAGATCTACTTGGTGATACGTATACTTGAAGATATACCTGTTGTCCTAGCTGAACATGAGAACATTTTAAGGCACAGTATTGGCATAGGAAGAACATTGCTGTGCTTTTAGAATCAGCAGTAAACAGACGAGGAAAGTAAACAAGTTTAGAGAATTAACTCAAGGAGGTGGTAAAGAAGGAAACAACAGGGTATTTGAGTTTTGTTTACTCCAGCATTTTCTACTTCTATTGTCTTCTTAAGGAAGATCTACTAAAATTTGTTTTGTGCTTAGAAAAGAGTCTAAGGCAAAAAATGATATACATGTAGGAGGCTACTTTAAGTTGACAGTTGAGGCAAAAAAAAAAAAAGGGTAGCATGGACTGAATATTTTCATAGTCTTCCCATCAGCAAATTTGTAGTCAGCAGTCTGTTTTATATCCTAGAGGGAGATAAAGATAGGATGAAAATGGACAGGGGGAAAAGGAGGTTAAGAGATCTTGAAATAAAAGAAAACAAAATTTAAAAGCAGGGACTGAATAGGATTTGAGGGCAAGAGGTAGGACATTGTATATGAGCTCTACTTCTTGATTGTGGCATGGGATGAAGAAAGAATATTGGAGAGCTGTATCATAGTGAGTGGTTCTCATTTTCTTATTCTCTGCTTTAGACTTAGCAGATGTGAATCCTAGTTCTTGTTACTTTGAGGATTTGGAAAGCTTATACATGTTTGAGGAATTAATATAGAATTAACTACACTTCACATGACTTATTAGTCTGTTTATTGAGAGAAATACCTTAGTATTTAGCACCGTATTAACTAGTGACCTAGATATACTCAAACCTTAGAAACTGTTCATTAAAATACCTTTGAGTCTTTAAAACAAACAAACAAAAAAATCAAATTCAAGCCAGTTATAAACTTTTTGTGGGGAACATGCTTTTTTCTAATTTTTTTTTTCAAGGAAAATTAGCACTTTTGATAATTCTTTTTAGTTTCATGTACTGATAATTTCTTTTGGATGCTTGCTTTAGAATGTATACTCACTTTAAAAACTTTAAGTGGAAGAGTAGTTAAAATTTTACAGTGCATTACTAATCACACATCACAAATGAGTGAAATTTTGTGAATCACAAGGAGAAAGCTATAGGGAAAAAAGTCAACAAGTTCATTTTAGATGCCTCTTAGCTGTAAATCTCTAGCCACTCTTCATTTGTCAATACTGAACTTTAATGAGTCCGGATAAGAAGCTAGTCAATGGATATCCATTTAGCTAGTGATAATCTGAACTCCAGCTGATTGTCCTAGCAGCTGTGTGACTTCATTACCATTAGAAAGGCGTACAGCCAAGCCAGCTGGTATCCAAACCAGCTACTTCATACACAGAGCATATCTATTTGTTGGTTTACACATCAGAATTACACAAGGCTCCATGAAAAGTTTGGAGTATAAAATAGAATCTGCATAAAGATTTAATTTAAAGGGCTTATCATTACTATGCCAAGTACAGCTAGTTTGTTTTGTTTCTACTATGATATAGTATATTGTGGTTGTTTTCGGTTCTTCCGTAAATGCAGCCTACATGCAAAATTTGCATTTAGATACCAAACATAACTGCACATCATAATTTCCCAGTTAAGAAAACATCTTTTTGGTTGTGTTTGTTTTAGTGCTACAACAGTGCATTTTCATTTTCTAAGGCAGCTTTAATAGAAAGCAGTTTTAGGAACTTGTTAATAGCTAGTTTAGCTTCCATCTGTCCCCTCCTTTCAATTCCTAATGTCACTGTCTGATCAGGCATCTGTTAGCACTCTTCTGGACTTTTACAAAGATATCCTGACTGGACTTGCTCCTTTAGTCTTTTTCCATTTTATTATTATATGAAAATTTTCTTGAATCACATTCCATTGACTATAAAAGTGTTTTATAGTTAAGTTTCAGGGCATCTGTACCTGAAACAACTGGAATCCAGAGCAAGTGGAATGCAGATTCCTACCTTTATTTGAGACCCATTGAATAAATCCAGGAGTTAATCTCAATTCTACTATATTTTTGAAAGCCACTTCTAGAATAAGGGTACCACAGATAATACACTTCTTACATGAAGGGTGCTCTCAATTAAATGATTAACACTTAGTCTTAAATGAGAAGAATCAAAACATAGATCATGGCATAAATTCAAAATATGCAAAAACTAAATTATATAAGAAACCCATGCAGTGCTAAGGGGAAAGGAAGCAGATCTCAAGACAATGCAAGAGAAAAAGGGTGATCCATAATTTTAGATGATGAACACACGACTATGAGGGTTTTTTTAAAAAGAATTTTAAGATTGTTAAATGTGTCTTGTAAGAATAATTAACACATCCTTAGGTACAGTTCCTTGAGTATGATTTACCTTGAAATAAGGACCGATCAACTAAAAAGACAAATGATCTGAGCCCTATATATAAATCCTAAATAAAATGGGATAGTTCTAACAGAAATAGACATTCCCATTCAAAAAGTGACAAGATCCAGTGTACACAGAATTCATCGCTTCATAGCAATTATAAAATCCAGCATAGTACATACTGCCATTTTCTGGTTTAGAACTGTTGGTTTTCCTGGAGATGGTTCTCTAAGCTCTTGGTTCTGCTGTATGAATCATTATTTCTTTTCCAGAAAAAGATATCCTGTGTTTTTCATGAAGAAGTTTTCACAGCCTTCTACCTTCTTATAGTAGGTTTGGGGCTTCAACAACCTCTTCATTTTATATTATTTTTTTATCTCTTTCAGCCAAACCAGAAGAGCTCTTTTAAAACTTCAGTTGCTTCATCTGTGTACAGTTACAAGACTACTTAATTATACAAAATCATAGCCATTTTTGCCTTCCTGCAAGACTTTTCTCTACTTGGTTTTGCCTATGAGGCTTCTGTGGGACAATACCCTGCGATTCTTAAAAACCTATTAACTGCAAGAATGCAAAGCATACTGCTAGGGCCTTTAGAAATCCTACCTGGAAGATGTTTAAATAATTTTGAGGTCCTAAGAAAGAATCTTGCAGTTACAACCTCGTGGTTTATAATTATTCTATATCTCTGTGTTATTGGCAATGCACTGGGTTGAATCTTTTCCTAGAAGTCAGTTCTTGTCTTGAGGATCCTTTGCTGAGAAGGAAGAGGGTGAGGGTATGGGCTGAAAAACAACTTTATCTCAGAATTAATCAAGCCCTGAAGCCTCAATGTTTTACCTAAAAATCTGTTTTAAAAATTTATGTCCCTTTGTTCTTCTCTCCTTCGTATTTCATAATAGGCAACTAGATTTTGTGAATGGACACTTTTCTACAAGTTGCCTAGAAATTTTCAGTTGTTTTCATGAGTTCATGAGATGCCCTTTCTATTTCCCATGCAACAGGAAAGAATAATGTTGGTAAACATTTCATCAGTGTACAACAGGGGTCCACTTTTCTTTAGACCCAATAACATTTTCCCTGCTATCCTTCAAATTCACATTATTAGATGTCCCCAGATCTTTTCAACTTCTGCTTCTGCCTCTCCTAAAGCAAATATTGTACCCAGCCATAAAGCACTATGCTTATAGTACCACCAGCCTGCTGATCTCAAAGAGGAATAGATATTAGTTACCTTTTTATTTGTATTATTGTTAACAGTGATAGCAAGATTGATGGTGAAGAGATTATACAAACTATATGGAAATATTACTAGAAATTCAATTTGTACTTCTGATTTTTTTTCACTTAGGAAAGATGAGAGCAAAGGAAAACAAACTTTTCAATCTGTTCTTTTTTTTCTTAAACTTACTCTAGTACTAAGCATATGATAAGAGCAAGATGAATGAACAAGCTAATAATACAAAATGAGCAATATTTCAGTGCAAGGTTAAAATAAGTTTATTAAAAAACTGATCAATTAAAATAATATGAAAATAAAATAATATGAGTTTTTTGAAATTTTTCATCAAAAAGATGAATATAAGATAATTTATAGTTTAGTTCAATACAGTTAAAGGGCAATAATATTAATAAACTTCAAAATAAAAGATAAAGGGTCATTGCTTGACTCTTAAAAGCTAGGGTTGATTTACAGAAATAAATTGTACATAAAAAGTTATGAAAATTTATGAAACATAAAATTAGGAAACAGAAAAAATATGTAAGATATTTGAAAAGTCATGACAAGTCTGTGAATACTAACTCCTCCAGCAAAAAAATAGACTGTTTGAATTATAGTTGTCTTGATTTGAATTTCCAACTCTGAAGTTGATCTGTGGACAAAATGTCCTCTTTTCAATGTTAGTGCCAATGGAAAATACTGGGATGAGCTAAAAATCTCATCCATTGTGATAGTTTTTAGGTTTTCAGCATGTGGAAAAACATTTAATCATTCCTTTATCTTATTACACTGGGCCATGCTTTAAGCAACTTCTGGCATTTACTTGCCAAAATGTATTTCATTTCTTTACTACTTTACATTAAAGTTTGGGTAGAATAAAGGTTGTATACTCAGAAACAGGATGTGTAGCTCGGCCACCAGCTTATTAACTATTTGTAAATTTTTCTGTTTATGAACATTTAAGTTCCCTTGCTTATAAAAGGTAATTTCCTCTCTCTCTCCCTTTCCTACCCTTCTCCAGACATGGGATTGAACTCAGGGGTAGTATTCAACATTCCCACCCCTTTAAAAAATATTTTTATATTGAGACAGGGCTTTACTAAATTGTCAAGGCTTGCATTGAACTTGCAGTCCTCCTGCCTTATTGTTCTGAGTTCTTGGGATTACAAGTGTGTGTCACTGTACCCAGCTTAAAAGAAATTTTCAAATAAGGTGATCTGTGAGGTTCAACATTTACAATTTTATGATTATATTAATCAATCCCTAATCTGGCTTTACTTCCAGTTTTGCTATTCAGTTAAGACTTGACCCAAAATTAACCTGCATGAATCTTTGGGAGGTGATATTAATAGCCAATAATCATGTCTCTGTAGACTTTATAGCAAAAAGTTAACCCATCTTTATTTTGAAGTTATTTCTAAGAAGCAAAACTTGCTACTAAATGATCCCTGTTTTTAAAAAAATCAAGTGAAGTCTTTATTCCTGCCCAGGTTGATAATTCTTAACCTAAAACTATAATGATAAATGGTATCAATGCTTAAGTGCTAATATAGAACAACTCAGAACTCAATATACTTAAGTGAAAAAACAGTGAAAATGACACAAAATTATATTGAGCATAAATAAATTTAGAACATTATTTGTTACATTTTACCACTTATAAAACCTATGGAAAAACTTACATTATTTAGTAATAATAAATCTCTCTAAATAATAAATCTCTCTAAAACAGAATCACAGAAACATTTTTAGCATGAGGCCCATCTCCAAGAAATACCATTTTCCTCCCTCTGTTCAATAATTCATGAAGAGGACTCAAGTTTCAATCAAGTGAAATTAAAACTCTTCACTCAAATCCTTCATGTTTACACACAATGTCTTTCTTGTCTTTGGCTTTAACACCTAGTTTACTTCCACCTCCATCACCAAGTAATTCCTCTCACCAGATCTTCCTTATCAACTATAATCTACTGTCCCATCAGTAAACTAGGCAAGGTAAGAAATATCACATTATACATAACAGGCAATTTTTAGTCAGTTGTAATTAATATTTTCTCCTTGCAAAATTCAAATTAATTTTGCCTTCCTTTCTTTGTTAGCAAAATTCTTATTAGGGCTTATGGATAAATATTAGAAATCATTGACCCAGAGTAGTACACATTTTGAGGCAAAAAAAAAGCAAATAAACAAACAAAAAAACAAACCAATTACCTAAATTGGCAGTTCCCATGATTTGTCATAAAAGTATGCCTGAATTTTAATTCAGAATTTCATTCTATTCCTAGTTCAGCACAAACATTTAGGTGGGTTATTTCATCCTCTAAATCTTTAAGCTTGTATTTCTAAAACGTTTTAAGTTTAAAAATTCCATTGCTTGTTACCTATCCTACTTCACTTTTAAATTTTTATTGCTATGATTATGTAATACTATATGCTAATTAAGTTGGTTATATTAATGTATCCTTTGTAAAACAATTTTTAAAAATGGGCCACTTAAGTTTGTGAATAAACTTTAATGAGATGTAAAGACATTTAAGCAAAATAAGAATCTTTAACAAATGTTATTAAGGAGAATATTCAAGGTAACAAATGTGCTAAGAAAATGTTTGCTTCAAAAGATACTTTTCACAAATACAGGATGAATAAATATAAATTACATACTTTTAAATGAGAAACATTTCTATTCTAGACTAAAAACCCTTTGATAGACTAAAACATGATTATTTCCCATTTTTGAGCTTTTTTGTTGATTTTTTATAATAAATTGATAGCATTACAATTCTTATTACATATATAGAGCACAATTTTTCATTTCTCTGGTTGTATATAAAGTATGTTGACACGAATTTGTGTCTTTATATGTGTACTTTAGATAATGATATCCATCACATTCTACCATCATTGCTAACCCCTGACCCCTCCTTTCCCCTGTCACCCCTCTGCCGTATCTAGAGTTTGTCTATTCCTCCCCTGCTCCCCTTCTGTACCCCACTATGAGTCAGTCACCTTATATATCAGAGAAAACATTCAGAATTTGTTTTTTGGGATTGGCTAACTTCACTTAGCATTATCTTCTTTAACTCCATCCATTTACTTGCAAATGCCATGATTTTATTCTCTTTCCTTGCTGAGTAATATTCCATTGTGTATATATGCCACATGTTTTTTTAATCCATTCATCTATTGAAGGGCATCTAGGTTGGTTCCACAATTTAGCTATTGTGAATTGTGCTGCTATAAACACTGATGTGTCTGTGTCCCTGTAGTATACTGTTTTTAAGTCCTGTGTGTATAGACAGAGTAGAGGGACAGCTGGGTCAAATGGTGGTTCCATTCCAAGGAATCTCCATACTGCTTCCAGTATTGGCTGCACCAATTTTCAGTCCCACCAGCAATGTATGAGTATATCCTTTTCCCCCACATCCTCACCAACATTTATTGTTGCTTGTCTCCATAATACTGCCCTTCTGATAGGAGTGAGATGAAATCTTAGAGTAGTTTTGATTTGCATTTCTCTGATTGCTAGAGATGATGAGCATTTTTTCATGTATTTGTTGATTGATTGTATATTCTCTTCTGAGAAGTATCTCTTCGGGTCCTTGCCCCATTTATTGATTGAGTTATTTATTTTTCAGTGTCTAGCTTTTTGAGTTCTTTATATATCCTAGAGATTAGCGCTTTATCTGATGTGTTAGGGGTAAAAATTTGCTCCCAAGATGTACGCTCTCTATTCACCTCACAGATTGTTTCTTTTGCTGAGAAGAAACTTTTTAGTTTGAATCCATCCCATTTATTAATTCTTGCTTTTAATTCTTGTGCTATGGGAGTCTTTTTAAGGAAGTTGGGGCCTGATCTGACATGATGAAGATTAGGGCCTACTTTTTCTTCTATTAGATTCAGAGTCTCTGATTTAATTTCTAGGTTCTTGATCCACTTGGAGTTGAGTTTTGTGCATGGTGAGAGATAGTGTTTTAATTTCACTTTGTTGCATATGGATTTCCAGTTTTCCTAGTACATTTGTTGAAGAGGCTATCTTTTCTCCAATGCATGTTTTTGACACCTTTGTCTAATATAAGATAATATATGATTCCATACCTAGAAGACCCAAAAAGCTCCACCAGAAAACTTCTAGAACTAGTACATGAATTCAGCAAAGTAGCAGGATATAAAATCAACACCCATAAATCAAAGGCATTTCTATATATTAGTGACAAGTCCTCTGAGAGGGAAATGAGGAAAACTACCCTATTTACAATAGCCTCAAAAAAAAAAAGCCAAAAAACCAAACTTGGTAATCAACTTAATGAAAGAGGTAAAAAGAGCTATACAATGAAAACTACAGAACCCTAAAGAAAGTAATCAGAGAAGACATTAGAAGATGGAAAGATCTACTTTGCTCTTGGATAGGCAGAATTAATATTATCAAAATAACCATACTAACAAAAGCTCTATACAGATTTAATGCAATTCCTATCAAAATCCCAATGGCATTCCTCATAGAAATAGAAAAAAACAATCATGAAATTCATGTGTAAAAATAAGAGACCCAGAATAGCTAAAGCAATCCTTAGCAGGAAGGGTGAATCGGGTGGCATCACTATTCCAGACCTTAAACTCTACTACAGAGCAATAGTAACAAAAACAGCATGGTATTGGCACCAAAATAGACTGGTAGACCATGGTACAGAATAGAGGACATAGAGACTAATCCCAAGTATTTTTAAAATTACAAGAATCTAACTAAAAACAAAAATAGATAAGGAGATAATGTGTTTGCATTGATTGTATTAAATGTATAGCAATACTTGTGCTTTGGGTTTTGTTGATGTTGGAATATTAGCTGTTCTTATAAAACAATTCAACAGCCAGTAAAAATAAAATAATCATCTATCTCCTAGAGCAGAGGGACACAGTTGAACTAGGTTCAAACTTCCCATTGATTTTACAAAATTACACAATTTACCTAGCATTCTTAGATCTCAATTTGTTCAACTATATATATGGTAATATATATCCAACCTACAATAATTCAATGAGGTGTTCTTATTCAGGACAACACAGAAACTTTCCACTTGTTGATTACTAGCTCTATACAACTTGGTATCTCTAGATCATGTGGCTTAGGCTACTTATGCTCACTGGCACATAGCTGCATGTGTGTGGATAAAATATAGCAGTACATTCTGCTAAATATTCTCTTGGAACAAATCAGGAGGGTAGATCTAACTACCCTAAGTGATGTGGGGCATAGAGTTTCAGAACACTCTAAAATTATCCCAAAAGTATAGTGTAATCTTAAAGTGGAGGGCTAGTGTGGAGACTTTCTTGCCTTTAAAACCTATATCTTGAAGCACCCTCATTTGCAATTTGAAATTCATTCCTATTAGTGTATTGACTTTGATTTACTACATGAAAATGGGACTAAAAATAATCAAAATAATTTTAGTAGTCACAAAATTGTAAATATCTGAAGCAGCTCACCTTCTATTTTCTTCTTTATTACCATATGTGTGTGTGTATATATGGATACACACATATATTCATTCAAATATAAGACAGGAAGAGAAAAAGAAACTTGTGAAAATTATGATTTCCTAAGCACAGGGCCTGTGTTTTATTTAATTGTGTTGTCTTGAAACCCAACATAGCATATAGCATATAGGTCAGTAGTCAATAAACATTTCCTTTTGGTTCAATCAGTATGAGTAAAACAACCCAAAAACTGTTCTTTAGTATGGAAATAACAGTCATTTGTACCTGATTAACAAATGCCTACCCATAATACCATCTTCTCATTTTTTATGTTTTTTATATTCTGCTAAAGTTTATCTTTAAAAACCCAAGAACAAATTGTTCCAGGCAGTTAGTGTAACTTTGACCATATGGGCATTATTTCTTCATTCTACATTTCAAATTAAAAATAAATTGTGTGTACATGTTTGATAAAACATGGACTGTTTGTTAAAGGTAAGGCAATAAAGTGCTACTTTAGTAAATTTTTTAAAACCATGCAAGTCAGTATGTTAAATATTAATTTGAGTGTCTACAATAATGGGTACCTCTAACTATTTAAGGAAGTCATCATTCCACTCTGTAGTCAATAAGTATATTGATTAAAATTAATTCTCTACAAAAAGTCTCCAATAATTTTTAACATAAGTTTTTTCTCTTTAGCAGTAGCCTGAAACTTTGTGTGTGTGTGTGTTTGTGTGTGTGTATAGTCAATTTAACAACAAATTTGCAATTAATCATTTGCTGATTGCAATGAATGTTATGTCAATAATATGTAACTCATAGCTAAAAGGGTTATACTGAACTTTATTGTTTTCTTTTTGTCTTGGGAATGCTTTGTCTAGCTATGTTTCCTAGAATGGATTTTGAAGAGTTGTTTTGAAGTAGTGCATGCCAGTTTTAAAGAGACACTGCAGGCTTCTCTGAGGGTATTAATCAAGATATGCCCTAACTTTCTTTTGGCATTACAATATTTGGACATCTGTTCTTATTCCTTATATGTGAAATAAAACTCATACCAGATAGTAGAATAAATGAAGGTTTTCATTATCTTAAATGTCATAACATTTGTTTGAATTATCATGTGTAGATTTTAAATGCTGAAATTGTCATCTTGGTTTGTTTCATCTATTTTGCTGTCCTTTCAAAAGACTATGAGCCTGAAATATTCTTTTTTTCAATCATTAATAATTTAAGAGAAATAATTTACAATTTTATGTAATAACAGTGAAATTGTTGTGGATCAGCTATATAGTCTGGAAATTTCTAAAAGCATAAATATTTTACTACAAAACATACCCTTTTAAAGCACAAAAGGTTTCTTGTTATAATGGCATTATATTCAGTGACAAATAATACATTTTAAAAAAGCCATTTGTTGACCATTATTGTAGTATTCTTTGTGTAATGCTATTGTAGGTTCTTATGTGTTCACTTCAAAGTATTTTCCATTGTGTGTGTGAGGTAAGATTTGTGTCTGAATTCCATATAGGCACTGATTAGTGGGTACTATATCTAGAAACTCATGAGGCAATTTGAAATACGATGGAAATATACTTGGACTTTTATTTAAATAATAAAGAAAATATAAATTGTGATAAATACCAATGGTACTGTCAAATTTAATTTAAACTACCCCCTAAAACCTTTGCTTTACTGAAAGGCTTTTTTTGAGTTAGTGTTTGTAATTATGTGAAGAGAGCAGTATTCATGAAACCATATGTCATATGTATCCATTAGGCTTGTTAACATCAGTAGTGCTAGATACTACTTCAGTGTCTTCATTTTTTAATTTTTTTCTTTTCCTGCTAGAGAAAATGAGCAGCATATAATTTGAAATATATACAATGATTTAACTAAATCATGGAAGCAAAGCAGTACTTTACAAATGTGTAGTTTTGAATACCTTAAAAAACTCACAGGCACTTTCATCCTTTGTCTCACTTTGCATAATTGATGTCAGAATGGATGAGGTTTTGCCTGGCAAAACATTTCAATCCAATGTGCCCCATAATATTTTTTTGTAAGACTAATTTAATGTGGTTGTAATTCTTAATAAGTGAAAGCCATTTTTAGAAATGCTGTTAATTTGAAAAGAGATGAAAATCGTTAGTTTAAATTCAAATTTTTGTATTTGAAAAACTGATTATTTTTTACCTCTTTTGGGTTGTGGTGTCCTGAATTAAGATCAGCACAAAACAGAAAGAAATTATACCACTAGAAATATTAAATAAAAATTGTTTCATGAAGTTCATACATTTTCAGTTAGACATCTAATAAATCAAAATGCTGCATGAACATACAAAATAAAATGATAGATAGTGGAGGATCGAAAATTCAACATTAATATAACAGAGTATATACTCTCACAAGAAAAACTTCCATAAATCAACAGATCTTATTTATTTATTTTTTCTTTAATGAAGGGGGACTTTTTTATAATTTTGTATGAAGAGCATTTTTGAATATTTTCAACCTCCAAAGCCCTTAAGATAGTGAAGCTAATACACTGATGCCAAAATAACATGGGGCTTTTGGGCTATAATTGTCTTTTATTGGATTGTGGCACATCAATTAGGTTCACATTTTAGTTTAATTGCTCTAATGTATATACAGATGTCATATATAATTCTGTGATGATTCTTTTTCTTCTTAGTTTGTATGTGAGAAGTTTTCTTTATGGATAAATCCAAAACTTTAGAAGGTTGTATGTTTTTAGCATTTATTGATTAAGTGTTGACTTAATCTCTCTTCTTTTTAGTCTTCATACAGCAATGTGGTACATAAAACTATTTATAATCCATAATTTATTAAGGTAAACATAATTTACCACATATTTTGAGCCTAATCATAGAACCTTGTTGCTAAAAATAATATAAAACTATTTTATCACAAATAGCAACTTTAGACAAATATGCCTCTTAAAATTCGTATTGATTAAGCATTCAAAATGGTTATGTTAAGAATTGTTATGTCTATGAAAGTATACATAGATGATTTTACCTTTTGCTATTTGACTGTGGTTATACTGTACCATACAGTCTACAAACATATAGTTGATTTTTTCATCTCCATGAAAATTTAACTCTGTTTTCCATGCACTCTAAATATATAATTTTATTATTGTTGCTTTTTATTGCTGTTGAAGGTAAGTAATCAAAAGGATTTGAACTTCTTGGCACGTATTGCTTTTATGAGATGAACATGGATATTATTTTTAGAGTTGTAAAATTATTTTATAATTATGTAACAGATTAAAATGTTTATTAATTGGAAGTAAATTAATTGTGGGAATAGAAGTATATATACTATATTTAAATATTTGTAAGTTTGTGAGTAGGGTCCTAGAGGCAATACTTATAGAATGGCCAGAAGATGCAGAGTTTTCAGAAGCTATGTCTCATATTTAGAATTTCCATGGGAAAGACTATTGCATTAAAATAAGTCATGGAATTTAGGATGAATGGTAGTAGTGGGGCAGATTATCATCAGGAAGAATCATTTGGAACTTCCTAAGTAGTTTACCTGGGTTATGATCAGACTTAAACTAATGTAAGGTAAGTGGAAATGAAAAACTACAATTAATAAGGATTGGTCTATACTAGATATGGTAGATAAGGGGAAAAATATGAAATAACTCTAACTCTCAGCCTGTTTAGCTTAGGAATAGGGTAATGGCATCACTGGTGGGAATAACATTTTAAGAAGATGACCCACTTTCAAGGAAAAGACACTATTGAGTTTACATTTTTATCAAGAAAACTGCATGGATTTGGAAACATGGGATTGAAAATCAAGAGAGAAGACAAGGCTGCAGATACTGAACTAAATTTTATCAGGGTTGGTAGTTGAATGCTGCAGAAAAGAATGGAATGAAGATGGATTTTTGGCATGAAAAATTAAATATCACTACAGACATACTGAAACCCAGAAAGGATCATCAAACTATTAGACTCCAATAAGTTAGAAAAATCTTGAAGATATCAACAAATTCTTAGAGACATATAACCTACCCAAATTCAATCATGAGTACAGAAAATTTAAACAAATTGATCTCAAGTAATGAAACTGAAGCAGCCATCAAAAGCTTTCAATAAAGAAAAGCCCAGGACCAGATAGATTCTTAGCTGAGTACTACTAGACCTTTAAAGAACTATTACTACCAATCATCCTCAAATTATTCCATGAAATAGAAGAAGAGGGAACACTGCCAACTCAATCTATGAAGCTAGTATCACCCTGATACCAAAACCACACAAAAACATTTCAAGAAAAGAAAACGTCAGACCAATAAAATTAATGAATATAAATGCAAAAATTCCTAGTATAATATTGGCAAACTGCATGCAAAAACACATTGAAAAGATAGTGCATCATGATTAAGAGGATTTCATCACAGGGATGCAAGTTTGGTTCAACGAATAGAAATCAATAAATGTAATTTACCATATAAATAAATTTAAGGACAGGAATCACATGATTATCTCAATAGATACAGAAAAAAGTGTTTGACAGGATAAGCACCCATTCATTTTTAAAAATAGAAGGAACTTAACTCAATATTGTAAAGGCTATATATAACAAAACCAACACTAACATTATTCTGAATGGAGAAAAAATGAAAGCATTTCCTCTAAAAACAAGAACAGGCTGCTTTCACTACTCCTATTCAACATAGTCCTTGAAACTCTAGCCAGAGCAATCAAGCAAGAAAAGGAAAGGCATATAAATAGGAAAAGGAAAAACTTAAATTATCTCTCTTTGCTGTCATGAACCTATATTTGTTCATGTCAAAACTCCACCAGAAAATTTTGAGAGGTCATAAATAAATTCAACAAAGTAGCTGGATGTGTCCCAGTATCACTTAACAAGATCTTGAAGCAAATGCATGACACATCCTCAAATGCTTACATTTTAATAATACCAGACAAATCAGGGGTAAAAACACACAAGTTCAATAGCTATAATGAATTTTAATGTATGAAGTTACTAATGTAAATATTTTAGTTATTTAAAGAAAACAAAAACACATCATCAACGCATTTATGCAACTTATAAGAAAAGGTAGTGCTTTTAATTGATTTATTTAAAATGGAACACAGGTATCTTAAAATATCATAGTTTTGAAGTCAGAAATTTGACATTTTCTTAATTTCCAGTGACATGGTTCACATTTGTAAGTTCATAAAAATGAGAAAAAGGAATAACTATCATTATTGAGCTCTATTGTAGCTATTAGTTCAACTCTTTCTCCTATTTTTTCTCACTTATTCCTTTCAAGTACTTCAAAGAAAGAAAATCATTTTTTTCTGGATCTACTGCTAGAAGCTGGTAGGAAACGGATTCCAAGAAAGACTTTTATATTCTGAAGAAATTGTTGGTTTGATTTCATTTTTCCCCCAATGAAAAATTAAATGGTTACTTATTTAACTTTGCCAGATTAAGGTAGAATCAACATTTTTATAATAACAAAGTAGCAAAATCTGAATCATTAACCATTATATATAAGAATTCCATATTTTTCAATATTTTTGTTTTAATTGTTTTTTATCTAAACAAATTATTTTTGGCAACTTTTAACAGAAAAATAAATCCTGGAAAAAATTGTTTTGTAGGTATTGTAGCACTATTTTTTACATATATTTTTGTTTGAGATTCTAATAGTTTTCCAATTAATGTAGCCTATTAATATTAATATTCTCAAAAATCCAGTAATCTGTTCCTTTTCTTAGTTAATTATTTAAACATTAATATGTACCATGACATAATCATGGTTGCATACTAGTTCATAAGTTAGAGATAACTTAAATAGGCCTTACATGTTCAGTCATTCAAACATTTACATAATACTTACAGATAAATGCCATACTTTGATAATGTTAGCGAACCTCAAGTCAAGGCTCACTAAGAAATGTTAAAAAATACAACAAAAAAACCCCTAGACTTTTGGAAATCATGCAAATGTGCTATTTATTTCACCTGAATGTGAGTAGAACAGTTGTATCTAATTAACATTTTATACAGTTTAATATATATGTGTGTGTGTGTGTGTGTATGACATTTCAATAAAAAGATAAACATGCAACAAGCTTCAAAATGACCAAGTAGGACTTTGTCATCTGCCAAACTTCCTGTTTTATTGTATCTGAATTGGAAGCTCCATATTAATGAAGTTATGATAGCTAAAATCCAGGGAGCCTTATCCAATCCCTTCCTCTTCATTATTACCCAACCAATCTATATGCAATCAGTCACCCAATCCAATACTTACCTCTCAAATTTTCATAAACAAGACTATTTATTTCCATCCATAATACTACCACATGGTTCAAATGTTATTTTATTCTCTAATATTGAACCCACAAAAAGACAAATTTTATTCACTATTTGTAAGAAGTTTAGGTGAAGGGGGAGAGGAGTGTGATAACGTTTTACAGGCATAGGAGATTACAGGAAACTAGTTTAGATTATTGGTACCTAAGCAATTTTAGGTTTAGAAAAAAAAAAACACGGTTGGGAGGGAGCTGATAAAAACACAGAAAAGAAGGAGTATATATACCCAAGTTAATGAAGTTTCTGAGATATTGAGAAGACAGAGGATCCAAATGTAAATGGGATGGGGTCCAGTCTTACAATGGAAGAAGGGAACCCCCACAACCATGGAACAGGGAAGGAGAGTAGGTACAGGTTTGAAAGAGCAGAAAATGCCTAATAAATACAAAAAGTTTCTGTGTGAAATACTCTTGGAAAATCTGAATGAAGAGGACTTTTGCAGAGTCAAAACTCAAGTCAGACCCCAGTTAGGTTTAGACCTGCATAAAACATCAGGTCTAGAACAACTGTGGAAAATTGTACTTTCAACCATGGCAAATGGTAACAGTGCCCACATGTTTATTAAAAGAAGATTTGATTGGCAAGTCCTAAACCAGAAGTTATATATACTCAATTCTATTCTAAGAAGAATCTTGTTTTATTTTTCTTCTCCTAGGCTATTTCTTCATGAAAAATAAATATTTACAGAAGAAGGTTTCATAGAACATTTTTAAATATTTAAAACTATAAAATAAATAAATAAAATGCCTGAACTGTTTATAAAGAAATAACCTCTGAAGTCCTATTTTGAAGAAAATTTGAACCTAGAAGATGACCCAAATATTACCTTTCATCTGTATTCATATTTCCTTGGAACACAGAAATTCATATTAACATTGCCCCTCCCTTTCAATCTCTATCACCTCTAGACTTTCCAACTTTGACACAACTCACTAGTTTTCCCTCTACAACCTGCTTGAACTTTCCTGTTTTCAATGAAACAGCCCTATAATATGTGTGCTGGATAAATTGCATTCTCTCTCACAAGGAACCCTGTAATGGGGCTGTAATTCTTCCCCATGTTGTGCTCTCTATAGAGTTCATCTAAATGTTATCTAAACTTTTGCTTTGTAAGAAACAGAAGAACAGTGAAGTTCATTGGGTGAAGGCAGTAGCAGGAAGTTGAATATATTATTACAGTTTAGGGCCAAATGTCTTAATAATTTACTAAGACAAATTTTTATAGAATTCCAATTATATATAGCAACTTCTTAAGAAAGTCTTGTGGCTGATATTCAGAAGTTTAAGATGTTTTGACCACTACTTCTTTGAACTTTCTAGAAACACTTCATGGGATGAAGTCGAGGGATAGGGCTTATGATTTGTGTGAACTCAAATTTAAAGTAGAATCTAATATCCATTACTTCTGTACACCCCACAATTGGTGTTACTCTAATAAATGTGACAACTATATTGATTTATATTCAAACAGGCCAAAATTGTAAAATGCTTGTTCTTACACAGGAAATAGATCTAAAGTTTCATGTTGGTGGAAATATCTAAGGATATACTTTCAGCATTACCAAAGCACTGTCTGATATATGAGTTTTTTCATTGTTATGTTCAGATTTTTCCTCAGGGCTTTCAATATAGCCATCACATTTGCCTCAGACTATATCTGCCCCATCTCTCCTCCAACAGGGAAATTTCTTCAGTGAATAACAGCTGTTGGCACTATTGTTCCTTTCTCTCCTATGCATAGGACAGTCACAACAAACTACTTGCAGTTTCTTTCAGGGACAAAGTAAAAGTAAAGATTAACAGGAACACAATTTCCTACTGTTTTCTAGAACTTTTTCTTTCTGAATTTACAATAGGTTTTAATTCTTATATTAGAAGAAAATATTTTTGTCTCTGAAGTCTTTGCAAATTCAGTATTATTTATTTATGCGGATTATACCATAGGTCTTTATTCTCTTTCAAATCACACAACTCTGCATAAATATAAAGTATTGTAATTTTAAAAAGAGTAATAATTGAATTAAATATTTAATAGAAATCACACTGCAGAATTTGCAGAATCACTAGATTAAGATTCTCAGAGGTTCAGAGGGTGAGGGAATTAGTGTCTGTGTTTCAGTTGGGAGTGATTGGCTTCATGAAGAGTTACAAACAAGAGTTACAAATTATATCCTCTTTTTCCAGGTAGCAGGACATGTAAAGGAATTTGGTCAAGTTTGGTACAGCAGCTTCCCTCAGCCTTCTGCGGTTCCCAGCAATGGCTTTTACCCTAAAATTGTTAAGTTGCCCCCTCTATCTTTGATAGATGCATATTGCTCTGTAAGGTGGCGCTGATTAAGAGTGGAAGAAATGGAAAGGAACAATACTTAAGTAACCATTCCCACTTAGAGAGTAACTTGAGAAATCCAGGATTTAATTGTTTATTAGCTAGCCACATGGCTGCCAGATGAAAGGAGAGTTAAATCAATATACTGTGTGCCCTCACTTGGAGATACTTTATTTAAATCAACCAAGTTAGTAATATGATTGTTTTTTAAACAGAATTTAATAATATTTTGGAAATCATTCTTATTATAAAAGAGAATATTTTTGGAAGTAATTCTTAGAGACAGTACATGGCTACACAATACTTATAGGTACATAACATATATTTTGGCTTTTTGTTTTGGCTATTCCAACTTTATGATTTACACTGAGTTACAGAAATGAATTAGATTTCCAGGGTTTTTTATCTAAAACACTATCATAAATTTACTAAGGATATTAATGAGGTTAAAACTACATAATTATACTTTGTATCTTATCCTTGAATGCCACATTGATTCTGTTGACATTTATTGAGTTTATGGAGGTTACAGCAAGCCTTCCTTCCATAGTTATGTTGTGAAAGTTGTATTAATTCAAATTCTGGTTCTAATAAACTATTCAATTCCCTACCCCAGTATAATCCTACAGAGGAACCATCAGTTTCCTATACAGGTTTATTTCTTCTCTCATTATTGAGATCTCTTTCCACTCCTACAAAAATAGTAAATTAAAAAAAATTTTTTTTGCTTTGTTTTCTTCAGTCTCATTTCCCCTCGTCCTTTGTGGCAATGAAGCCTGTGTGCCGCCTATTTTAGTACCTGTTCCTCATGCTACTGCATCCCAGTTTACTGGTTGCCTTTTGTACTTTGGTCATTCCAACCCCCAGTACAATGACTGAGGTTTTGACTTGGATTTATTTTGCAAACCCAAACATTATGCCTAGCTTGACTTTATTAAACATGATATCACATTTCAAATCCCTAGTATTCAGAAGCAACAGTGCTTTCTTTACATATTGGCTGAAATCGCAGAATGCATTTGCAGCTTTTAAAAGGGCGAATAGCTACTGTAGTAACTCAATGAAACTCAGACATAAATGTAATTAATGGATTCAGCATTTCTGCTTTAACTAAAAATGATACCTTGATTACTAAAGATAATAGTTATCAGAAAAACACTGAAACATATTTAAGTATTTAATTTACTATTGAAAGAATAGTTTAAAATATATGGTGTTGACCTAAATTTTTTGAAAGCAAAATCTCAGGCACATAACATGATTATAATCTAATTTACAACTATTTAAATTTATACATTTGTCACATTTTTCTAATAAAGAAAGAAAAATGCAAATTATGAGATAAAAATTCTATTATAAGGAGCTCAGAAATTTTGAAGAAAACACTGAAACTTTATATTATTCAATGGATACTGACAGAACCTGGGAGATATTTAGGTCCATGATTTTCTTAACAAAGTGTTTTGGTTAAATATTTTATAGTCAACTGATACTTAGAGAAAATAGGTGGATATTGTAGTAATGTATTGGTCCCTATGGTTTAAGCAATATAATAATAACTTTCTTATATATTTACCCCAAACTTTATAGGAAGGGATAAAACCCATATAAGAACAACCATATTTAATATGAGCTATTGGGTCTACCTTTTTCTATATTAGGTACAGGGTCTGTGGTCTAATTCCCAGGTCCTTAATTCACTTTGATTTGAGTTTTGTACTTGATGAAAGATGGGGGATTAGTTTTATTTTGCTGCATATGGATTTCAGTTCTCTCAACACCATTTGTTGAAGAGGTTACCTATTCTCCAATGTATGTTTTTGGTACCTTTGTCTAGTATGAAATAACTGTATTTATGTAGGTTTGTCTCTGAGTCTTCTTTTGTGTACCACTGGTGCACATATCTATTTTGGTGAAAATACCATGTAATTTTAGTTACTATAGCTTTGTAGTATAGTTTAAGGTCTGGTATTGTGATACCTTCTGTTTCACACTTCTTAATAGGAATTGCTTTGGCTAGTCTGGGTCTCTTAGTTTTCCAAATGAGTTTCATAATGTGTTTTTCTATTTCTATAAGGAATGACATTGGGATTTGAAATATATACAATGATTTAACTAAATCATGGAAGCAAAGCAGTACTTTACAAATGTGTAGTTTTGAATACCTTAAAAAACTCACAGGCACTTTCATCCTTTGTCTCACTTTGCAAAATTGATGTCAGAATGGATGAGGTTTTGCCTGGCAAAACATTTCAATCCAATGTGCCCCATAATATTTTTTTGTAAGACTAATTTAATGTGGATGTAATTCTTAATAAGTGAAAGCCATTTTCAGAAATGCTGTTAATTTGAAAAGAGATGAAAATCGTTAGTTTAAATTCAAATTTTTGTATTTGAAAGACTGATTATTTTTTACCTCTTTTGGGTTGTGGTGTCCTGAATTAAGATCAGCACAAAACAGAAAGAAATTATACCATTAGAAATATTAAATAAAAATTGTTTCATGAAGTTCATACATTTTCAGTTAGACATGTAATAAAATTCTCTTGAAGGCATTTTTAATCCAATCTGTCAGCCCATGTCTTTTAATTGATGAGTTTAGGGCATTCACATTCTGGTTTATTATTAAAGTATGATTTGTATTCTGGTTATTTTGTTTTATTTTTGGTTTTTAACTTGACATGGTTTCTCCTTTGATTGGCCTTTCCTTTAGTATAGTTCCTCCCTTTGCTGTTTTTCATTTCCTCCTGGAATATTTTGCTGAGAATGCTCTGTAGTGCAGGCTTTCTTGCTGTTCATTTTTTTTAACTTTTGTTTATCATGAAAGGTTTTTATTTTATCATCAAATCTGAAGCTCAGTTTTGCTGGATATAAGATTTGGTTGTCATCCATTTTCTTTCAGAGCTTGGTATATGTTGTTCCAGATCTCCTGGCTTTGAGGTTCTCTGTTGAAAAATTTGCTGATACAAATTGATCTCCCCCTCTATGAGATCTGATTCCTCTTTTTTGCCACCTTTAAGATTCTAACCTTATTCTGTATGCTACGAATTTTCATTCTAATGTACCTTGGTGAAGATCTGTTGTAACTTTGTAGGTTCGGTGTCCGTGTAAGCCTCTTGTATTTGGTTTTCCATTTCGTTCTTCATGTTTGGGAAATTTTCTGATATTAGTTCATTGAAGAGATTGTGCTTTCCATTGGTTTGAATCTCTGTGCCTTCCTCTATCTCAATAAATCTTAGACTTGGTCCTTTGATTTTTATCCCACAATTCTTGGTTATTCTGATCATGATTTCTTACCATCTTCACTGCTGTCAACATTATTTTCAAGATTGTATATTTTATCTTCGTTATCTGAAGTTCTGTCTTCCAAGTGATCTAGTCTGTTGGTTATGCTTTCTATTGAGTTTTTAATTTGGTTTATTGTTTCCTTCATTTCCATGATTTCTGTTTTTTTTTGTTGTTGTTGTTGTTGTTGTTTAATTTTAGAATCTCTATCTCTTTCTTGAAGTAATCTTTTGCTACCTAGCTACCTGTATTTGCTCCCTTATCTCTTTGTTGATGTGGTCATTGATTGTCTGTATTTCCTCCTTTATCTCTCTGTTGGTGAGATCAATGGTCGCCTGTATTTGTTCTCTTGTGTCTTTGTTGGACTGGTCAATTTTTGCTTGTATTTGCTACTTAAAGCATTCTTTAATTTGTAGATCATTTTAATTATGTATATTTTGAACTTCTTCTCTGACATTTCATCAACTGTGCTTTCCATGGATTCTCTTATTGTAGTATCTTGGATTTTGGGGCACTTTTCTCCCTGTGTTTTCATCTTGGCTATTTGTCCTCCTTTCTTGCAGTGCAGATCTGAGATATTACAGTTTTTACCTGTAGTGTTCCTGCAGGTTAACTGTACCTCATCTTGGTGTTGGGCTTCTAGACCCTGGCTGGCGTCCCATGATAAATGCTACTGGAACTAAAGATGGTAGTTGCAATAGCGAAGGTAACTCAATATAGTAGTAGGGGTGTCCCAAGATGCATCAACCACTTTCAAAGATGTGGCCGAAAGGGTGGTCTGCCTATTCAGAGATGCAGCTACCTTCATTCCCTTTCTGTTGTCCCAAAGTGGAGGTTACTGCATGGGGAGGGATATGCCAATGGCTGCAGTGTCCCAAAGGGGAGGTGTGCTAGGCCTGTGCTCTGGTGTGGGTCTGCTGGTATGTGAGGCAGTCCTGGGCTGAGGCCTGGGCTCTAGAATGGGTCTGCACAAGTGGGTTAGGGCGGTCCTAGGACTGAGCCTGGGCTTCAGAGTGGGTCTGTGGGTCAGCGAAGTGGTCCTGGTCCAGGGCCTGGGCAGAGCCTTGTCTCTGGTGTAAGTCTGCCAGTCAGCGGGGCACCTTTGAATTCTTTCTTCCTAATATTTATCATCTGTTAAAAAGATATGTTTTGTTCATAGTGCATATAACTGTTGTCATTTTATTCTTGATCTATTCTATGGTATTTTAAAAGACCTTTAATGCATGCTAAATAGATTACCAGCAGTATTATCTGGGGGTTACAGTAAATCTTTCTTTTATGAACAAATATTTCTTCCTTTCTAGGATCTTGCTGTTTTATTTCTTAGTGCCTACTTCATGGAGTTGACTTATAGACCTTGCAAGCCCAATTCTAATTAGCTTATGTGCTTGTTTGCTAAATTATAAATTAGAAATATCATATTATGTGCAAAGCTAATAAAATTATAATTGTGAGAATAGGGACAACAATGGGTTCAGAAAAAAATTGAAAGATAAGATAATGCTTTTCACAAAAAATCTAAATGATATGTAAGCTTTTTATGCCTTCTATTACAAATTATCACAAAATTTTGTGGCTTAGCACAATAGACATGTATTCTCTCTCAGTTTAAGAGAACTCAAATACAAATTTAATGTCACTGGGCTGAAATCAGAGTTTCAGAAAGTTTGTGTTTCCTCAAGATGCTGTAGGGGAGAAGAAATTCCATAAAAGATTTAGCTTTTGGTGGTTTTCTTCATTTCTTGAGTGGATGTACCATGGATGTATCACTCCAGTCAATTCTGATAAAGGCACATGGAGTTCCTATTCTGTCCAATTTTCTTCTCTCTCTCTTGTAAGAAAACTTGTGAAGATATTTTGATCCCAATAACCCAGGATAATCTTCTCAACTCATGATACTTAATTTAATAATACTTTCAAAATGTTTACCATATATCTTTGTCTATTTTTCTGTTGCTATAACAGCGTGTCTAACACTGGGTAATTTATGAAGAAAAGAGGTTTATTTTGTTTCACAGCCCTGTGGGCTGGAAATTACACAGGCATGATGTTAATATTTGGTAAGGAACTCATGTGCTACCACTCATGGTGGAAAGCAAAATGCAAACCAGCATGTAAATATGAGGAAAAGGGGGCAAAATTCCCACAATAATAAACCCATTCTTATGACAGCAACACTAATCCACTCACGAGGGCTCCATCCCCAAGACCCCAATACCTTACCTGAAGCCCCATCTCCAAAGACTAGAGCAGTGAGGAAGTAAATTCCAACATGACTTTCCTAGGAAACAAACTGTATTCAAGCCATAGTACCAGGCGAGGTAACATTTTTAGTTTCTAGGAATTAGTATGTAATATATTTAAGAATCACTTTTCTTCCTACCCCTGTCTATACTCTCACACCCAGATTCATGCCTGCCTGTATACAGAATGTGTTTACTCCATCCCAGTGTGTTCACTTGTCTCAGTCCTTTCCAACATCAAATGAAACAGAAAAATCTCATCTAAATATCATCAGCTCAAAGTGCCAAACCTCATCATTTACATTAAACATAACTGAGAGTTGGTATAATTCATTTGGGGGTAAAATCCCTCTCCATTTGTGGTTCTATGAAACTAGAAAACGAATGATCTGCTTTTAAAATATAGTGGTCGAGCAAATATAATAGTTATGGCTATTTCTATTCCAAAATAATTAGTGCAGGTAGAAACAGTCACAATTCCCAAGAAATATCAGTCATGAACTTGATATCATCTGCAAACAATCTACCAAGTTCCCAAGATTAGGACCCAATATCTTTGGAGAACCACCATTCAGCCCACCACAGATAAGATCACAAAAATGGCATTTTAATTAATATATGTAGACATAGAAAATATAAATAGGGAGAGAAATGAAGAAAATTAAAATGTCAATTAGTCCAAAAATTACTAAGCCAACAATTCACAAATAAATTCTTTAAAAACTTTAAGAAATAAATAATTTCCATGTGTTATTAACTGTTGTAAAGCATGAAAAAATAACTCTGATTCATTAAGGCAGAATCTCATATAATCAATATCTGATAAAACCTACCTGTTAAATAATGTCACTTGTGATTATTATAATCATTTTCTTAAGTAAAATCTTAAGAGGCAAAAACAGTGACTTCTGGAAATATCATACCCAGATAAAGATTATCAGGTGAGCAAAGATTGTTAATTGCATATGAAAAATATATTATGGCATTGCAACTCTTATCTAAAAGTTCAGAGTCTAACAAAGCTTTGAAAACCAAAATTTTCTTAGTGTCTTTGGTAGAAATATAAGCCGAACTGACCTCCTCTTTGTAATGCCAATCTATCTTTCCCTGAGTCAATATTCATATGTACAGTGCAGAAATATTTATGTGAAATTTAATTACAGCATACTGTTTCTGATCCTTTTAGGTTTGTTAAATAATTTATAATATATGCATGGTATAATCCTTCTAAAATCCACAAAATGTTGAATACTAAAACACAACTTTTCCCAAGAGCTCCATCTTTAGAATTATGGAATTTAATTTACAGTATCTATAAACCGAAGAGAAAAATAATATGAGTCTCAAAATCATAATCAGTATATTTCAATAATGATAACAGCTAGCATTTATTTTCTTGCTTTCTCCATGCCATGCACAGTTCTATCTCCAGGTATTAGAATTATATCTAAAAATCAAGGATTATTAGTATTATTCTTATTTTAAGATAGGTAAATGGGAGCATTGAAAGTCTAAGCAGACTTTTCAAGGTCAAATATTCAGTAAAATATAGAGCTATCTCTTGAATCGAGTCAGTTTAATATACATCATTGAAACAGATAATGAACATTAGTAGGTATATCACATGAGAAGAAATAAAAATGTATATATAGCATATGATAGGATGGTGGTTATTACTTTGTCAAAACTTATCAAATTACACACTTAAATTGTTGGGTTTTTTGTATTAATAATAGCTCAAAAAAGAAAAGTATATCACTGGAAATCTTTAATGAAATACTCAATGTGCTAGGCACAGTGACACACATTTGTAATCCCAGCAGCTAGGGAATCTGAGGCAGGAGAATAGCAAGTTCCAAGCCAGCCTCAGCAAAAGCGAGGTACTAAGCATCTCAGTAAGACACTGTCTCTAAATAAACTACAAAATACGGCTGGGGATGTGGCTCAGAGGTTGAGTGCCCCAGAATTCAATCCCTGGTTACCCCTCTCCAAAAAAAAAAAAAAAAAAAAACCAAATCCTCAATAAATAGAGGACCAGAAAGCTTCAGTTTTGAAACATTTTAGAAAGTTACAATTTGGGGGGGATAAAAAGCTTGCATACAGGGAAAAATTGGAATTTATCTCCCCATAATCAAGGAAGAGCTGAATCATTTCAACAACAAAAACTCATATAATATTCAAGAATTAATTTTAAATTCTACAGTTGTATTTTGGAATAACCTCTTTGATGGTACCTATTTGTAAATTTATATTGTATCCTAAAATGGTATGAAATTAGAAGACTTTTAATTGGTACAATTATCTAATATTCTAACATTAAAACAATGTATTTGCAAGTTTTGTGAACATACTTGTGAAAATTTCTTTAAACAGAATAAAAGAGAGTACCCATGGAAAAATTTGGTGAAATATATTTCACATTTTAATAAAGTCTTTATAATTGATAATATTCTGTCACTATATGCTCAAATATATCAGCACTTACAGAATAGTCTCCCAATTTAAAACATATAATCCACAGAAAATTATCACTTACTTCAAATTAATATCCTAAAATGGAACCTTGAAGATTTATGGCAATTTTATCCCATATAAGAAGAAAACAATTTTCAGAAGAGCAAAAGCACTTGGGATAGATATGATTAAAAAGCTGATTCTTTTATATATGAATATTTATATGTATTGGTTCATATGTAAGAATATCTTTTGAAATTACTCTGAAATTTTCTGCTTAAATGACATGAGTTTATGTTTTGCTTTTTGAAAATTGTTACTTCTTAGATGTGATTTTAAAAAATTCAAAACTATTAATAGTTTCAGGAAATAATAAAACCAATTTAAGTGTCAGTAAACATATTTGAAAATTATGTTGTTTAAGCATGTTTTAGCACCTCCTTTTGCATTCCAGAAAAATCTTGTTTGTTTATAAAATAAGTGAGCATCTGCCTTACAAATCACTGTTCCAGTCATGATATAGAATAATCTAATTTAGTCTCCATCAAGGTAGTTATAAGGTATATTATTTTCTCTTCAATATAAGAAAGCACTGACTCTCCATGAATAAACAGTTTGCTCAAAATTGCAAGGCTTAGAGTAGGAAAGTCTAACTGAATTCAGTGTCATTTTAGGAAGTGGAAGTAATGCTGATTTAGTTTCTGTTCCCTGAAAGCTATACCACATAAAGACAGGAAGGGCACAATTTATTTAAAAATGTCATTTTTGTTCTTTCTTATTTGGTTTCTGGATAGAGAATCCTTAGTATCCCTGAAATATGACTGTTCAGTAAGTTTCCAGCATTTGGCAGAACTCTTTGAAGCCCCTTGGAGTAATGCCAAAATGACAAGGTCCCTTGTGACTTTGAATTCTCATCCAAATGAACACCTGCTGTCATTATTCCTATCAATTCTATAGTCAGCAAAGCCAGAACTCTCTTTGTGGTAGAACCCATTCAACATGGAAAAGGCCTCCCAGTGTTTCACACTAGTTTTTATTTTGCCTTCTTTTTTACTGAATGAATGATCCATTGCCTGAGTGTCTTGGATTTAGAGCCAATATTAAGTTCATGTCTGGTTATTTGGTGTCCTAATGGTCCATATTAGTGTACTCCATTGTAAGTCTAGTCTAGTTCTTTTTATATGTCTCTCCTTGTCTCTACTCCTCTCTCCCTTTCTCTATCCTGTTTATGTTGCTGTAGAAAGAATGAATTTTTTTATTATTGCAAAAATATACACTTGTAAAGAAAATTATACTACATAATCCATTTGTATGAATTTGTTTCTCTAAATTAGCAGAAACAAATAATTCAAACAAGAGAAAATTCAATGATATTCTTCCTATGAGTAACCAATATTGATCATTCATTTTCAGTCTTAAGATAACTTCATAATCTATCTATGATTATGACTTAGAATTCTATAGAGAAATTCTGTGACTAGGTTTGAGAGCTATTTGATCAATAAACATGAGCCATGTTTTCATATTCCTACTTCCTAGCAAACCAGGAACTTGACCTTGTTTGTTTGTTTTTTTAACAAAGTTGTATGTTGAAAAACTAAAACATAGAGAAATTTTGGGGTGACTTTTAAAGGTTTTGTTTCTATACTCATCTGCCTATATCCATGAGTTATTTCATTTATGGATTAATTAAAAAATTTGACAATTTTTAGAAAGTAAAATGTTTATTCAGAAAAAAAAATGATTGTTAGCCCTTTCTTGCAGGGATAAGCAACTCTCTGCCATCTGCATTGGGCATTGGTACCTCTCTTGTTGGGCCTCATGCTTTACTATGCATGAGTAAGCACATGAGCCTTTTCGTTTCATTCATTAGATTTTTAATCCTTGACTAGTGTTTTCAAGATTCTCTTAAATACACAACTTCTTTATTCCTTTGTGTTGGATCTTTTTCTTTAACTTCACTCTGAGACAAAATAACATTTAATCACGACAATAGCTCTTTTCTATTGAGATGACTGGTAAATATATTAGTTTCTCATTTGAGTGATTAATCATGTGGATGAAGAATAGGAAAATATCTCACTTGATATGATAGGTTTAACTCACTAATGTCAGAATGGACCCTTGAAAAGTTTGAATCACAATATCCCACCAACCTCACACATTCCTTGTAATTTTTATTTTAAAAAAACCCTAAGGATTTCTTGATAGTAAAAAACACCCATTGGGGTTCAGAACTTTTACACTTAGGGTTTCAGAGATGAGTTATACCTGTTACCAGTTCTCTAGAAATAAGTCTTTCTCTTTGTTGCTTTTTACCATTAAGCAAAATGGTTCAGAAAACTTCTTGTGGTCTGAACAGTTATTAATTACACACCAAAGACTTGACTTTGAAGTCAAGTATTATAGTTGCCTCTACTAGACCAGCATCCTCATACTATCTTTGTACCAACTCAAAGAAGTAGGAGCTTTTCTACCATCATTTTCCCAATTAGGCTGTCCTTTTAACTGTTCTTTATCAATACTGTCAACTACTATTTGAGATTTATGACTTTATGTGCTATCTTAAACATACTGTGAGTCTGGTACCAAAATTAGATATTTTAAAGGAGATATATAAAACAAACAGAAATCAACTACTAGATGTAAAGATGACCAGTAACCAATCATGACATGATAGCATAAATCATACTTGTTCAGGTTTGACATAGATTACATGTCAATTTTAGAACATCTTGACAAAATTATTTTGAATTTAAAATATTGGGCATTTTAAATTTATACTTCTGTAGGATATTAGGATTATAAACTATTCTGTTTTTTTTTCCCCATTTCTCCCTTTAGGATGCCTCCATTGCACACAGATTCCACATCATGAGAGAAAAACACCCAGAGAAATTCAATAGTAGGTAAGGTAACAAAGGATGAAACTACAAGTATGGTAATCAAATTGTGTCACAATAAATGATCTCTTTGTTAAAAACATTTTATATATAATGGTTGAAAGTATAAATTAGTTGAATTTTTCTTTTTAGGTTTAATTCCACTCTTATATGCTATAAATGTTCACAGTAATAATTTATTAAGGTAAGACATTCGTGTAACCTTTACATGGCTTAGTATGTAAATGGTGATCATCTTTAATCCCAAGGAAAAGTCCAAAGGTATGTTAAAAATCTTCTAGTCTTTGGACTCTTGGTTCCCTGTAGGCCTCAATTAAATGCAAAGTAACATCAATGTCAATGCCAGTATAAATTGTCTTAATGAGTTTTTGCTCACAGAGGAAATCCTTGACATAAATAAGTTTTCTCATAATACCAATTGGCAAACATTTTCCCTTTCAAAATTTAGACAATAAATGTTTGTAGTTACTCAAAGGAGTAGAGAAATCATTGGCTCTGCATTGGCTCCATGCTAGAGGAAATATGTCTCTCTTAACCTCACTCCCCTAGAAAATGAGGCAGAAAAAGTAAAGTGTCTTCTACTTCAGGTTACATTCATTTACACTCTATTCATTTCATAAAGTTACAAAATGATAAGCAGTATTTCTGTATAAATACTTGAGTGATTTTATACAATAATGTTCAAAACAAAAGGCTGTTTTCTCTGTACTTGATGAAGCTGACAATTGGCCAAGAATATTCCACGCAATTCATTAGATAACTGCCACCTGGAAATTCTTCTGTTTATTTAAAATTTGTCATACTCTAGTATATTAAAGTAATTTTTCCATGTAGATTAGTAATAAATAAATGCTATTAAGACATACTTTCAAAATTATTTTAGATATTTTTAAACTGTACACTTAAGCTTACTACTTTATATTATCCTAGTAAAAAAATTGCATGATTAGTGAAGTTGTATCAGAGTTTTCATTAAATTTACCTAAGTGTTTTATTAAAACAAATAAGTTCTTATTTATTGTACTTTACCTTAGATATCATTTTGTTTCTTACCTTAGAAATCATAAACCATGAACTTATAGTCTTATTGTTATCTCAGAGTTCAAAAAGCTGTAATTTTTGTTTTAAAGGCAATAGAAGAATTCATATATGGTTATTGATAAGTGCACATTATATCTTTAGAAGGATTCAGAAAAGTTTTGTAATTCTGGAGTGAGAGAAATGGAATTGGGGGTTATCAGAGGGAGACAATTGAAAACATAAAGAGATATGTCAGTGCATTTATCTGATAATCAAATCCTATATATAAGATTGCCAACATTGATGACCCTCCCTCATGTGTCATAAGCTAATGAGTTCCTTTCTGCTGAATAATTTTAATTCTTCTTAATAATAAAGACTCCATTTTTCACATATGTCCATTTCACTTTTTATTCTTGATAGCACTAATTTATAACATTCTTCACTGCCCAATATATGATTACATGATATTTACAATAATGTGTTTGTATACCTCAATATTTTCATAGGATGTGAACTTTACCTCATTGAAACTTCCTTGTAAATTTGAAACATGAGTAAATCTTGCTTATAAATAGGTTACAGAGAATATTGAAATCAAAGACAGATAATGACTTCTATAATGATATACAGCGACACATTCCATAGTGAATTCAAAGAATGCCAGAGTTAGAGGTGTTGGACCATCCTTCTGTGGCACTATCAAGGCTGCTCTCCCTTCTGATCTAAAGTGGACCTCTGCACAGTCCCTATGAGTTAGTTGTTTAATTCAGGCTGAGATGGAGCAGCAAGCCTGAGAGTGAGCCAGAAGTAGATAGTGCACCACTCCATCCATCCCGTATATGCAGGTACGAAAGTTAGGCTGTGGTCTTTCATTCTGAAGAGCTTGGACAATATATGTGAAAACATACTACATATGGATGACATTGATGTGGTGAAACAATTTATGATACCTGGCCATCTCAGGCAATATCAAATAATTCATCAGCAAAGGCCAGCATACATGGACCCCTGACCCACAGTAGACAGGTACATGGTTCTCATGCTCCCAGTCCTTACATCAATAACCAATTCCTCTCATTTTGGCTTCTCTAACCAGATGCTTTCTGAGTTTGATCAGGTCTTCTTTTTGACATGTATATAGACTTGGGTGAAACAAAGACTAAAATGTAGTATTGAAGCCTAAATGAAGCTCTGGTCTCAGTCTGGAAGCCCTCAAAACCCTCAAAAATTGCCCTTAGGGCTGGAGTTGTGGCTCAGAGGTAGAGCTCTCCCTTAGCCTATAGGAGGCACTGGGTTCAATCCTCAGCTCCACATAAAGTAAAATAAAGACATTGTGTCCACCTATAACTAAAAAAATAAATATTAAAAAAGAAAGTTGTTTCCATATATTCACTAGTCAAAATAGTAATAAAAGAAAAAAAACGCCCTGAATGCCCTCACCTCTCTGGAGCCACCTGCTGCTGCCAGGGTTAGATAGATGGGAAGATGGAGTACAGTGGAGATTGGGAACTTTATTAAAAAGATATTATTCCATGTAAATCCCAGGTTTAAACCTTTTAGTGACTCTTTTTCCTTACTACATAGAATCCAAATTATTTTTATTGTTCTTACAGTTTCCAGATCCAGATTTTGTTCAAATATAGAATTTACCTCTTACTAGCCATGTAAACTTAGGAAAGGTCTTTGATCATTATGCCATGTTTCTGCTTCTGGAAAATGAGACAAAAAAAAAAAGTATTTGACTGTGCATGGGCTGCATCAAATTCCCAATAACCATGTGCCAAGTTTCTGCCTCTTCCTGCCATCTCCAGAGTTGGATGGAATGTCCCACCACAAGGCATTTGATCTCTGATTCCAAGTAACGGCTGGAAATCTAGAAGTATGGGGGCATACTCATGGGTAAAATTTGACTAATGGGAGCTAGAGAGACAGGCAGATGAATTCTGCCTTCTTTAGTCTCTTTCATAAATTGCTACAAAGTATCTTTTCTACAATTGGTACATCCTCTGGAAAATCCTTCGTAGTACCCATTGGCATAACTCCTGTGCTTCTTCAAGTCTTTTATGAAGTAATTTCCAGCCTGGAAATGTATCACCTTGTATTACCTCCCTTTATTCCCAGCCTTACTTATATTTTTTTAACTCCTAATGTCTTATATTTTCACTTGCCAAACAAAATATCAATACTTTGATCTTCTCTTAGTCACTGCTTTCTGGGTTACTTTGGGGTGGAGAGAGAGGAGGACATTAGACTGGAGGGGAAAAAAACCCTAGAATCCTGCTTTAACCTCATCTCCTTTTTCCATTTAACCCAGGAATATGAGTTAACAAATACTATATATTAAGAGGCCTGTCCTGCCCTACTGTCTCCACAAGAGGTTGAAGAGATAATGAAGAGATAAAGACTATCTTGGAAATTCAGTGTGATAGTATAGAACCTTATTTCTGGTTTGGTAGGACATTTAATTAATATGCAACCTAATAGAAAAGAAGGTAGCTTTTGTCAGTTGGCAAGCTGGATGCCATGCGGGATCTATCTTCTCCAGAGGTGCATTTCTTCCAAGAGAGATGATGCCTTTTATACTCGTTGCCTGAACCCAGTCCCGTATCATGCTCTGCCAGGTAATAGCCACAGAGAGGTTAAACAGGATTGGTTCTTGTGCTCAAGGCACCATCTTGGTCTTGAGGCTGAGAGGTGCACATAGGACAAGTGACCACTGTGAAGAGGAGTTCCTAAAGAAGAAGTCAGAAAGGCTTTTTGGAGAAGGAAACCCATGAGCCCATTAAGAGAGTGTAACATTTGGCAACCACTCAAACATTAGAATAAACTGATCAGGTGAATGAAGAGTGAAGGATATTCCAGAAAGAGAGAACACTTGACCTGGCAACTGCTCAGATAGTCAACTGTAAGTTTATATTCATTCAACAAAGAATTTTTGAGCCCACAGTGCAAATAGCACCAGGGCTATATTGACCAATTGTGAGGAGCACAAAGAAAACTAAAGGATGTGTCAAGGAAGAAAGACTTTTCAGGCAATTCCTGAGTCAAACCTGAAGGTCTCATGGGTATCAGCCATTCATCCCATTTCTTGAACCTGTACCCTTAGTGTTGCCCTGTGCTGGACACTAAGGTCCAGTGGTTTGTAAATGAAGACACTCGACTTCTTCATAGAGCCAAAGATGTTAGATAAAATTCTGTATTTGTTCAGTATTGCCAAGGACAGATTGCAGACCTTGATAGGCTCAAATTTAATTCTCAGTCTCTGATCAAGCCTTGTGGCCTGGGATGTACCTTCCTCTTCCTTTGCATTTCCACCCCTTTCCCCATTCTTTATTGCCCCTTAGGTTGGTGCTGCTAGTGGCGTCAGTTTTTCTGGGGAGGGTATCCAAATGTCCTCTACCTAACTTGAAGCCAAGTAGACATAATATAAAATAGAAGTAGTATGGACTTATTAGTGACCCAGTCACTAGCACTGGTGATTATGACCCAGTTAAAGGTCTGGGGAATGAACATCTCTTTTACTTCCGCTTCAACACCAGGTCCCCTCCATGGAACAAGCCATTATAAGTTAAATGAGCCATGGCTGGTCTCCATCCTTACCTAGCTCTGCAGGTAGGGTCAGCAGGTGAGATTGCTTGTTGTTGGGTAGCAGAGTGAGAGGTTTGGTTGGTGACTCACTACTTTTGTTGAGGAAACCAGAGCAGGGAAAAACCAGACTAGGCAAGTGTGTGAGATATGCACTAGAATGGTGGCAAAATAGGTTTCTGCCCTGTGGAGGTCACAATCTAGTGGAGGAGGAAAATTATTACACAAAAGTGCTATAAGGTCTAATATTATGAACTTGCTATCCTAAGGCAAGGGGATTAGGAAGGCATTTCATTCCTACCTCTAAAATAAGTCTACACTGCTTATTTAATATATGTGTATTAGTAAACAACTTAGCAGTTGGTTTTGTATAGTTTTGAACTTAAGTTAATTTTGATTGAGTTTCATTAAACTTCTTAATCGAAAGGTTTATAATTTTACCAAAATTTGGAAAAATTGAAAAAAGTATATGATAGATATTTAACATATTATTGACCAACAGTTTTTAAGATAGCAGTTAGCCCTGAAACTCCTTACATTTCCAAATCAATTAGGTACTTGCATTTCCATCTATATTTTTGTCGATTGTCTTTGCTTAGAGTTCCAAGCATTTAGATAATTCCCTAAAGTATAATGTAAACATTCAGAATATGAATACTTTCTGACCAATTTCTCTAAAGACAAGATATCCTATACAAGCAATTTCAGATGTTTCTCAAGAGTGGATTTTGGAATTCAACACTGAGACTAGCTCAGGCATAGCACACTTTCACATGTTCAGGAATTCACAAATGGATTTTCTTTTAAGTACTCCTAATAATGGTGTTTCAGATCAGATCTCTTGTCACAATAAATCATATGCCATTAATATAATCCTCTAGAATGCTCACCTTGAAATTCATTTATATTTTAGAGAACATGATGTTTCTAACATTATCTTAAGGAAATTAATTACCAAAATATATAGTTCTGCTCTCTATGCTTCTTATGACAGAAATTGAAAGAACTGAAAAAGGTAATGATTTTTCCGGTGCTTAAGAGAGTGCTAGTTGAGAGGTTTATGTCGTATTCTTTTCAGATTTCTGTGTAGATCTAAGTTAACTATTGAAAGGAAGCATGCTATGAAAATTTCTAAACTCTTAAGATAAAACTAAATTTACATAAGAACCTCTATCATCTTTTACATTAAAACTCCTTAAAGCACCTTTGCTACTACAATTTGACAACATATGTTACATAACATTGGTGTTTAAAATATTTATATAATTTGACTCTAAATATCTACAATAATAGTGATGTTCTTGTGTAATTTCTCAGATATTACACCTTCCTGATTATATCTAGAGTATTTTAAGTTCTTGGGTTTTTAACAACTAACCATCAACATACTAATAATTATGAAAGCTTAAAGTAATAATATTTATAGAAAAAATCCAAAACAATGTTGATTTCCAAGAGTATAACTATGCAATATTAACAATAACTTGCAAGTAACTGTGACATGTTTTTTGTAATACAAAAAAAAATTGGTGATCTTTCAAAGATCTTTAAAATTTTAGTCATAGCATGTTTTTGAAGAATCAATTTAAATTCTTAATGTATTACTTTAAAATAATTTTCGTGGAGTAAACTAAAATAAATCAACTCATAAGCACTATGACTAGTAATGATAAAGATGCTATCCCATAAAGTCTCTACTGCTTATTTAAAGGCATCTGGTCTCTTAACTTCTGGAAAGAAACAGAAATACTTTACTGAGACCCCTGTTCAGAGAAAAGTGATTCATTTCTAATTACTCACTGCTTTTTCTCTTAAGGATTCTCTAACCAAAAAACTGAAATTGAGGTATGAATGTAAGTAAGGCAATTTAACTCAGAATTTATGTGGTGAATTTTCTCTCAAAATTACCCAAGAAATTAATATCCTACATGAACTTAGAAATTTTGCCTTCAAAATTACAGTAATTATTCTATAGAACAATACTTGATTTTTTTTTTTTTGTTTTGACATGAGGTTTTGTGAGCTCATGGAATAAGTTTTACTTTTTTTTTTTTTTTACTCTGGGACTTTGCTATATACAGTGTGTTTAACAAAATGAGCATTCAATAGATATTTATTCATTAAATTATTTATTATTTCATAATACATTTCTCTTCCCAGTATCTTACTGCTTTTATGGTTCATGGTTAAAAAAGTAATAGAAAAAAATTAGAATTGCAGGATGCCTAAAATGAGTCTTGATTCTGCATAATTATCATTCAAATATCAATAATACATTTTAGTATTGTCAACTTTCATGTACCTGACCTCCACAAAACAGCAATATAAAACAAATTCTACAAGATAAATCCCTGAGCACTCTGAGTTGTAAATAAATAATACACAGTTATAGATTAGTTTTGTGGTTCATAGTTTTGTGCTTCTTATTTTTAGTTTTATAGGTCAACAAAATATAATTATGACCACTTATTGATTTTTACCTGGTGACAGTATTGAACTGAAGACAGTATATCACTCTTCATGTGTGTGTGTGTGTGTGTGTGTGTGTGTGTGTCAGAAAGAGAGAGAGAGAGAGAGAGAGAGAGAGACAGAGAGAGAGAGAGAGAGAGAAAGAGAGAGAGAAAATGACAATTCTATAAATAAATTATTTTATTAGTTGCAGAGGATGTGATGCCAACCCATATGCTGAAATTTGTAAAATTCAGTTTTCCATAAATGGTATCAATCTGAAGATATATATTACCAATACAAATATTTTATTAGCCAAAATAGCTCATAAATTTTTATTATTTATTTTAAAATGCCAGTTTTATACCTGAGCATTCTTTACTTTAAACTGCATTATAAGTGAATATATATTCTTAACTTGGAAATTATAAATTTCTAGATATTTTACTCTATTGGATATGGAAAATTACAATTTCCAAGTTAAAAATAGAGAAACCAAACCTAAATATTTTTTTTAACTTTCTAATTTGATGTTGAAAAGGGAAAGAAAAGCACACAGGAAACAATGACAAAATGGAAAGTTACCATTTGTTATTTAGACAGAAAAAATCCAGTTGTAGTTCTTGAATAAAATATGAAATTAAAAATGAAACAATGTTTAAGTAGTAATAGAAAAAATACTGTATCCTAACCAAATATTATTATCCATAATGTAAAGTATCATTGAAAAGTTGTTTCTCTGAATTCAATGTAATAAAATTTTTAAGGTATGAAGTTGTTTAAGGTTTTTTTTAAATTTTATGATTATGTATTCAGATAATTTTCTTCATCAACTATAAGAATTTTAATGTATGTTTAATAAAAGCCAATTGAAATTGTCTTCAGGGAATTTCATGACATATACTTTTACATACATGGCGGACATACTTTTTTTTAGATTTTTTTTTTTGTTGTTTATAGATGAACACAATACCTTTATTTTATTTTTATGTGATACTGAGGATTGAACCCTGTGCCTTCCACAATACTGAGCCACAATTTCAGGCCAAAACATGTCTGACATACTTTTGAGTTGGAATGACAGGAAATAATATAGAAGTTATTCTATATTATAGTATAACTTCTATATTATAGAATATTCTATATTATAGAATAACTTCTATAATAAATATAGAAGTTATTCTCATATGTTTCTCTGAAGATTTTTAATCTGTATGCATGCAAAATTGCTTTTGGAAGAATTTAGTTTTACTTGCACTTTGAACTCTTGAAGAGTGAAACTTTTATTTCATATATTAACTCACTTGTAATAGTTTTTAATGTGTACAACAATTGATTTTTCAATAATTGACATTTATTCTCCATTAAAAACAATAAATATAAAAAACTGAATGGAATCTATATCACATATACGTATGTCTTTGTTGAGGTATTTGACCTTACCTTTGCATCAGGATAACTACATTATTACATAGTGAAATTTCATTTCTGTTTAAAAATGCAAATTATTATGTTTTGAGGCATATTCTACCTTCTATAGGTGGTACCATTTTAATAATACAACTAGTACTGTTAGTAGTCTTAACATTACTTCTAATGTTAAAATTAAATACTTGTAAGTTTTAGTATTTTATAATGTCTTTATTCATTAGCCATATCAACATTGCTTAGAAAACTTTTGGGCAAAATCATATATACTCAAAGAATTTTATTGTGAAAAGTTTGTATAATTTTCTCTTCTGCATATCAGTACCAACTTTGGTCTGTTTTTAGTGAACCATTCTCATTTTTATTCTAACTGTACATGATTATAAAACTTTACCCTTTAGATAAGATTATTTGACATTTTTCTACATAAGAAATATTGTTAAACCAACTTTTCCAGATTGATGACTTATTGTTTGCATATAAGCCATATAGGATATAGACAAATGGCAAGTAAATAATAAATATATATTCATATATATTATTTGTGATGCATAGAAGTCTAAAATACTCCATTCTTACATTATCATTTTATATAAATCTTTCATACTTATTGCTGTACATGTATTTCTAATTTAAGGCTTTTCAAATAATTTACAAATTGCCATTCTTTTCCTAGATTTTCATTTGTATGTTGAGACTTGTTTAAATATTTGGTTTAATCTAGCTGTGTGCACACTGACAGGAAAGCCTCTGCTTTACCTGTAGTTTCTTCCATCATTTTCTGGTATTATAAAACATGAACACTTACTTCTGTGTCCAGGCTGCTGAAAAGCCATGTTTGGAAGATAGCTCTTTGGAATAGAGTGCATGAGGATAAATAAGGATTGGAGTCAGTAACTTTCTTCTTTCTTTTACTGCTCTCTCCCTCTTCTTCCTTAACTTCTTTCTCTCCCTCCATGCACCTCCCCCCTTTTCTTTTCTACTTAAGTAGAGTAACAAAAATCTCAATTGAAATCCTGGATAAAATACTGCCTATCTGCTATTGATTTGGTTGATTATTTATTATGCAAACATTTTCTAGGAAATCCTGTTTATCTAATAGTCATGCAGTAGATGTGGAACCTGAGGAATCTCTAAGCCAATAAGGAAAGTGAACTTGGAGTTACAGAGAGATCATAATGACAAGTTCTCCTGAAGAATGTAAACTTCAGGGGAATTCTGTATTTTAAATGAACAGTGGGAAGGCTATTCCCTGGGGTTATACAAGTTAGGGTGACTCCTGAGAACTAAAGGATATATGTTGAAGTAGGGATTGCTTATATATTCTTCAACTGAGATACTAACTATTTAATTCTAGTTTCAGTTTGCAAGATAGTTACATTTTATTAGTATCATTTCCATGCTGATATTTTACATATTTTTCTCCTTGACTTTGCCTTGCTAATCCTATGATTTGCATTAGTTTTTACGTGAAACTGTATGTGGGCTATGCAAACATTCTATGTGTGCGCGCGCACACATACACACACACACACACACACACACTCACTTCCTAGGATAGTAAATACGCAGCAAGATTTATGAAGTAGCAGTACTTAATTCATAAATGCCCACAAAACTTCACAAGAAAAATCCAAGTAAGACTGTTTTCTTGTAATCAAGTAGTTTTTGAAAAAGAAAAAATGAACAATCTAGTTTGGGGAGTGACCTATAACCTTGATTGATGTCAGTGATCTCCTCTGATGTTCATGGGTAGCCTGTAGACCAGCATTTGAAATTGATTAGAATTCAGTTATTATTTTCTTTGTATAGATAAAGTCATATGTTAGTTGATTTGATATGAAGTTTAAATATACAAACTCTAATATTTAGATACATCAGATTCACTCTATATCAGTAATATATTAAAAGAGATTTGTGGTTGTTCTGGAATAAAATCATTCTGGGTAGAATTTATCCCAGGGAACAATTTCTAGGACCCTTGTTGTAACACTTCTTTATAGAACATATTAAGCATAAAATAAGTCTATCTTAACTCTTTCCAAAGAAGTTAATCGCCTCATTATATGGTAATCTTACCTAGAAAACAATCCCTGAGCATGACTAATTGGAACTAATTAGATACTTTGTTACTTCTTGCTTCACCTAAGCCATAATTACTAATGCCTTTCTTTTGAAGTACATGCTTCTGCCCACCCTTCAGTCCCAAAGTAAATGTCACATTTTTTGTTTTTTATTATAGCAACAATCACTTTTACCTATCAAAATTTTTTATGTTTAGTATTACTACATAACAGATTACTTAAAACTTAGCAATATATACAACAATTTTATTATGTACCTAGCTGTGGTGGGACAGAAATTAAAACCAGGTACAATAGAAATGGTTTGTTCCTGTCTCATGATATCTGAGCTCTCACCTGGAAACACTCAACAACTTGAGTTAACTTAACAGTGGGGGCCTGGACTCATCTGGAGACGTGGTTATTGTCATGTCTGGTAGTTGATTCCAGTTGGTGGCTGAGACCTTACCTGGAGCACCTGCACATGACTTCTCCATGTGGCCTGGATTTCTCACATTGTGGTGATCTAAGGTGACCAGATTTCTGACATGGGAGTCCATGTCTCCAAAAACAAGGGCCCCAAGAAAACAGGCAAAAACTATATGGCCTATTCTGACTTACTTTTGGAGAATGCATAGTATCATGCTCACTATGGTTTTATTGATTAAAACTCTTAAAAGACTCAGATTTAGAGTAAAGGGATATAGCTATCATTTCTCAAATGGAGGAATATCAAATATGTTCTAAAACCTCCTCACAGGAGTTTGGGATATAAGTAATGTCAGGCCCTGGGTTCAAAGGAACTACAGAGTTTAATGGGGATAAAACCACAACATACTACTGTAGTAAAGGATACTATTTATTTAGAAATATCTCTTCCAAGTCATTAAGCTATTTTTGTCATGAGATGTTTTATTTAATCATTTAAATATCTCTACTCTGTAGCTATTGTTATTTTCTCTGTTTTCAATGTATGGAGAAAATGTTATTTTCTCTGTTTTCACTGTTCATATATATTTCATAGTAGTACACGCAAAGTCCATGCTCTTAAGTCATGGGCTAAACTATGTCTCTAAATATCAGCTTGACTTTTCATGTTGTGCTCTTGTTTCCATGACTCTTACTCTTTTAATTTTTCAGTCATATCTTTTATTGAAATTTCCAACTGTCTTCTTTCTGCCTTGTTTCCTGGATCTTCTTCATCTGATAACATTCTAGCAATCTTAATGATATTTTCATTTGACATCATTTGACTGCATTTGCTCTAGTCTGGATCTTAAATATCCTCCTGAAGGCCCATGTTTTGAACTTTGTCCCTAGCCCATGGTGCTATTGGGAGGTGGTAGAACCTTTAGTAAGTAGAGCTAGTAGAAGGTAGTTAGGTCGTTAGAGATGTGCCCTTGAAGGAGATTTTGGGACTCTGGCACTTTCTTGTCTCTTTTGCTTCTCAGCTGTCATGAGGTTAACAACTTGGCTGTGCCACAGACTCTACCTTAGCACCCCAAACAATCGGATCCATTGTTCATGGACCACAGCCCCTGAAACTGTAAGCTAAAATAAACCTTTCCTCAACTGACTAACATAACCATTATTTCCTGGTTGATGGCTCCTTTCTGTGCTTAGGCTAGCTTGAGGACACATTCAAACAGATGCTTCCAACTCATGCAACTCTTATATATAATATGTCACTGAAAGCAGCAACATTTGTGGTCATACAATCTCTAAGAAGGATGCTCCAGCTTTGTATACCATGAGGACAATATGACCTATAGACTGTATTTTTCATGAATTCCATGATGAATCAGGGAATTTTTTCTTTCTTTCTTCCTTTTAAAAAATATCTTTGTTTATTTATTTATTTATTTTTATGTGGTACTAAAGATTGAACCCAGGGTCTCACACATGTGAGGCAAGTGCTGTATCACTGAGCCCCAGTCCCAGCCCCAGGGAATTTCTCTCTCTCTCTCTCTCTCTCTCTCTCTCTCTCTCTCTCTCTCTCTCTCTCTCTCTCCTCTCTCCACTCTCTCGTTGTTGTTTTGTACCAGGATTGAACTCAGGAGCACTTGACCCCTAAGCCACATCCCCAGCCCTATTTTGTATTTTATTTTGAGACAGGAATCTCACTGAGTTGTTCAGGGCCTCACTAAGTTGCTGAGGCTGACTTTGAACTCTTGATCCTCTTGCCTTAACCTCCCTAGCTGCTGGGATTATAGGTGTGTGCCACCGTGCCCAGCACGAAAAATCAGTGAGTCTTAATGAAGGCCATGCCTAGAATTCCTCATTTCACCTTTTCCCTCCTGCATACATTCATTGCATACTCTTTATGACACCTTGGCTTCAAAAAGTGCTCTTCTACCTCCTGGATGTGTGGTTTCTGGAAAATTGCTCCTTTTTCTGTGCCTACTTTCTAATTAGTGTAATGATACTAATGATACCAAACTTGCATTGTTGTTGCAAAGACAAAATAACAATGAACAAAGAACATTTTGATAGTAGCAAATTGTAAGTGCCCAATAAATCTTAATAATTATGATTCATGACCTTATCACTTATTTCTGACTGCAATCCCCACCTCTGGAGTTTCTCTGATTCATTCCATTCGTGTTTCTAGGGCATTTTAACTGTCACCCAACATTTTCGCATCTTGGCTCCTTGATAGTTTTTTTGAGAGTCTGAAAGCATCATTGGAATTTTATTTGCAGACCTCTTTTCTGGGCATATGGCAAGGGATATAAACTCTAATAGCAGACCTGGGTCTCTAACGTGTGCTCGGCAACTCTGATGTGGCATTTGTGCTCAGTTGCCTGAACTCCACAAAGTTCTCAACCCTCCAGGGAAGAGGGAACTAAAGAGGATGACAGCCACGTTTTAGTTTTCCTTTAATACATCACAGAGTAAACACGTATGGGTATGATTTTAAAAGAAAAGCCCTTGTTGAGAAAAACAAATCCATCTGTTAAGAAATTTTCAAAAGCCACCTCACTTTGGTTCAAAAGATAAAGCAAGTTTTGGTTCAAGACAAATATGATAAGGGCAGGCTTCAGACCAAGTTTAATACAAAGATAAATAAAATTAGCGGGTCCTAATTTCATTTTTCTTTTATTATTATGTCCAACTTCCTTCATATGTTAGATTTGTCCTCACAATGGATTAGATTATAGTGAAAAGCAATTCTGTAATTTACATTTGCAAGCCCACAGTGTCCTGAGAGAATGAGACAAAGAGAATCCTGATTTCCATTTCTGTTGCCTCTTTGTCTGTCACATGTCTGATACTGAAACAATCACTTTCACCAGAAGATGGGAATCTCTTTCCTTGAAACGATATGGCTACTATGTAGCTCAGGAGAAAAGATGAGTTTGACATATTTCAACCAACTAGTTTATGAATTAGTAAGAAAAAGTTACATGTGAGTAAATACATATAATACTGTTAGATGAATGCAGTATTTCAAAATCATATGAAGAGGATATAAAGGAAAAAAATCATATGCAGTGGCGGGGCAGTGATCACTAACAAGACTTTGGTTGACACAATACCCAATCATGGTTTGACAAAAGCAGTAGGACTATTACAAGTGATCTTGGAGAAAATAGAAAGAATATCATGTGTTAAGGGAAAGTGTTATTAAACACAGAAATGTATAAAAAGAGAGAAGGAGGGAACAAGAGAGGAAGGAAGGAAAGAAGGAAGGAAGGAAGGAAGGAAGGAAGGAAGGAAGGAAGGAAGGACGGCAGGCAGGCAGGCAAAGGAAATATGAGAAATTGAAGATTGAATGTGCATTGCAAATCATAGTAAGATCATACAGAACATAACTGGGCCTGGTATCACATGCCTATAATCACAGCAGCTCAGAAGGCTGAGGCAGGAGAATCACAAGTTCAAAGCCAGCCTCAGCAACTTAACAATGTCCTAAACAATTTACTGAGACCCTGTCTCAAAAAAAATAAAGAGGACTGGGGATATAGCTCAGTGGTAAATTGTTTCTGGGTTAAATCCATGTATTGAAAAATAATTAAAACATAAACAAAAACATAGAACTTTGGTAGTTCTCTTGAAAACTTGCCTTTATCCATTAATATGAAACAATGGATTTTAAATAAGGATGTGATATAAGACTAAGGAAATAGGCTAGTAGAAGGCAAAGGTGGCTGTTGTTCCATAGTTTAGTAACTCACAATGATATTACTGTGGAGGGGAAGGAAATGATGAGTGAAAGTTGTAAAGAAAGGCAGAATATTGGCAATATCAACCATAAGGTGAATGTAAAGAAAAGGTATGTTAGGTAAAGATGATGAGTTCAGTTCTACACATGTTGAATGTAAGATATCAGTGAAATACATGGGCCAATCCCATATATGATTGATTTTACTGGTCTTAAATTAGGTCACATGTGAATACTAGAATTTAATAAAGTTATGAAATAAGGGAGCTCTTTTTGTTCCATAATGTACAAGCTAGAACATCACTTAAATCTAGAGTAGGGATAACTGGGTATTTGACTGAAGTTTGTCATTTTAAATTCTACTTGTTACAAATATTGAACTCTACTTGTTATAGATATAATTATGTTTTTTGAAGAAATTAAAATCATGGGCAAATTGCATTTTATATATTATGCAAAAATGATTAAACTCAATATACTATTACACATTATTAGTTTTATCAGAAATATTTATTTAATGTTTATTTAAATAGCTTTATCAATTTTAAGAATACATACTTATCAGAGGCTCTTATTTTTGAGGCAAAATAATTTATCAAATTTTTCCTTTAGCTTTCATTATAAATATTTTAGGAATCCAATTTTACAGTTATCTTCACGGAATCACCTTGCTTTCAATTGTCTGAAATTCTGTTTAAAATCTAAATTCATTAAGAGTTTCCCATAGTTTGTTAACAGGACATCTTTTCTGTAAGCAACACTTGGAAACACATTTGAGTACTTTTAAGAAGAAGAATCAAGCCAGCAGAGGGCGCACACCCATATGCACTCAGCTTTGCAGGAATTCAGCCACCAGGAAAACATGGGGATGAGTCCTCCCTCTGTGAGTACACTAGCAAGGCCATTCTTTTGCTGTGTTGCTTTGCCAGGACTTAGGATTCACATCAATAATCCTATCAGGTGGTAGTATGCATTTCTTTTAGCAAAGTGTAATTTTAGTTGTATTTGAATGCCAGCCAGCACACTGTTATAAAATGCCAAAATCTTAGCAATCTGTGGTGGGAAGTCAAAGGCCATCTATGTACCTCAGTCTTGCTGACTAATTAGGGAGCTTTTGATCACATCTGATGAACAAGACCAGTTTTAACCTGACGTGAAAGGAGCTTTGCTTCAGTAAAAGTCAAAGTCAAAGTGTTGATACTCTTTTCTAATTGTAGCATTGCAAATTAAATAAATGTCAAAATGTCTGAAATAATTTTCTAATTGGAACTGAGATCATTCTCAAATAATTTAACTGTTTTACAAGTAATTAAATTTTAAAATAATAGCATTACTATGACTTACTATATAGACTATTTATAAGATTTTTTTCCATGTATCTTTTTGATTTTAGAAGTATTTAATGATCTTGCAAAATATTGTTTTAGAAACTTTTCAAAAGTACAAGCAATTCTGTCTTCTTTAAGACTATTTTAACAAGTTTTATATATTTTATATACATATATTACTATAATTCTTGTATTTCCATTTAGAAAAATAAACAAGTAAAAAAATTTACTATATGCAAGCTACTTACTGAAAATTTTCTAGCAACTGTTCATTTTGGGTAATTGCTTAGTAACACCAATTAGTTTTTAAAGATGTAGATCTTTTTATATGCTATCTTTACTAGTGAATTATGAGTTTTTCATATTATAACATGATTAGAATCTGTGTAGTATATGAAATTTGCTTATTTATAAAAGCTAATATGAAAAGGCTAGGGACATAGCTCTGTGGTAGAATATGTGCCTAGATTCAAGGCCCTCGGTTCAATGCTCATGACTGCAATAAGTGAATAAATAAATAAGCAAAAAAAAACTGAAGTGTGCATATTGGCCTCTTATTATTTAAAAAGCTAATAGTGCCAACATTTTTACTTTATGATCCAGTACAGTTAAAGATAAATAAAGACTTTAAAAACCTGTGGGAAGTTAATTTTGATGTGTAATAGTGTGAGAGGGTTCCATCTCTTTTCTTCATTATATGAAGCTAGTAACAATTTTATTTGCAAAGCTAATAATTATTTAAGAAAGTAACAAACTGTCCCACTGATAGGACATATTAGTTTGCCTGTAATTCTGATCCTTGTCCTCATAAGAAGGTGATAATTAGGTTTTCAGATTGGAATAAAATAATTATGTCACTTGTGTAGGTGCTTGTTAAAATATATTTGATCCCTTTTATAAATTTGAAACAAGTAAAAACTGTAAAATATGTGCAGACTTTTAAGTAAATATGGCTAATATTCCAAGTTAATGTTAAACTAACATAACACTTTGGATGACCAACAATTGGAAAATAACATAAGAAGTTATTAACATGGCAGGTAAAAAATTGGTATGAGGTTTTGTCAGAATATCCACCTAAAAAAACAGCACTTCCATCTCTCCCAAATTTTTCCATTTGTACTGAGCAATTTAGTTTTAGAAGTGTCACATAGGCTTGTTTTGTGCATATATACTAACATCTTCAACATTAAATGTTATTGAGAATTTGAGTATTGAGCTATTTGACTATTTATTTATGAGTATTTGTGAATATGTATACTTTTTAAGCTTATATTACACAAAATTAACTATATTTGAGTGCCAAAAAGAATCCTATTTGGTGTTTGAATGTCAACAGTGAAAACACAACTTATGAGTCACTGGTGACTTTAGCACAGACCCTTTTCCTGCCTTGGAATTGATGATAGCATGTTGTCTTACAGGTCCAAAGCCCAATCTTCTCTAGCCTTAAATAACGAAAGGTAATTTCCTCTTCTTAAAGTTTGCAGGGTATTAAAAACTTCCCTAAATCTATTTCCTGACCAAGTTGGAGAATATTCAGTGCACATTCATTTAAAATGTCTTTAAATGTTCTGACTCAATTACTTTTAATAGAGTGGAGAATATTTGGTGTAGCTTTGAGTGCACAGCATGAAAGGTTAGGTTTCATGTAAGAAAACATACAAAATTAGTTTCTGTGCAAAGGTAATCTCTAGAGAAATATAAGTAACTAGAAAACCATTGTAAGTCCTGACACTGACATGTACATAATTATAACATAAATGAAGTTATAGTAAAATATTGCCAAGGTAAAATAAAAAGAGATTTTTGTTGATAACATGCAAAAATGCCACATCTGTTTTTATTCATTCTGCACATATTTCTTTGAGGGAGCATTTATACAGCTGTGAAAACCCAGGGAATTTTGTACAAAACAATTATGAAAAATGCTCATGATTCCACACCAATGAAATGCATTTTAATTTCATTCAGAATGTTCCAACTTCTCTAGCATATAAACAGTAACAAAACTCATATTTAAGTTATTTCTGTGACTTTTAACTTTACTATTCAAATTGTACAAGCATGTTTTTCTAGTTCTCAATAAGGAATACAGAGACTTGGAAGTAGAGTTTATAGAAACAAAAAGTAAATTGGTGGTCGAGAAATGTGAAGCTCATGTTGGGCTTCACATACAACTCAGCCATGAAACATTTCATGTTGTCATACAAAGAGCATAAACTTTCAGGTTTTTTTTATTTGCTGATGTTAGAGTCTATGTCTTATCATCTATGAAAACTGATGTAACTTATTTAGAATTTAGAGCCTCTGTTTCATTTACCTGTAACAATGGAATAGTAATACTTAGTTCTGAGGTTTGGCGTAAGGTTAAATTAAATTGAATAATGCATGTTATGTAGTGTGATGCCAGTTTTCCTTTTCATTCCCTCCAGAATTTACTATCAAAACTATCATTATAACCCAAGTGCATGATGTTATATACTATAATGTAGAAATCAAATAATTCTCTGCAATTTAGGAAGTTGTGTCAGAAATATTAGGTGATCCTTGGAAAGGGAAAATGGATTTTGAAGTTTTTGAAAACTCTGTTAAGCAAGAATTATCATGGATCTGATAATAATCACATATGAGTTTTCTATGCAATGCAAATAGTGCTAGATAGTAAAAAAAAGTACAAAATTGGTATTAGGCCAATGTAATACTTTATGGTTATAAAAGTTACCTCCTCTATAAATTAGAATGGTTTGGGTAAGATTACTCAGAGTTGTTATATCAAACACAAATATTTGTGAAAATATGGGATGTACAAGAATTGGCTTAACATGGTTTTCCAGTCAAAGTCAAGAAGAGAATACAGTCAAGAAGAGAGTACAGATTTTATAGAGATACACAGGAAATGCCAAAGTATTAAGTGGCTTCTCTAAATGTGGAAGTATTTTCAAAATATACTCCCTTCAAACAGGCAGACAAAAAAAAAAAAAAAAAAAAAACTTCCCACTATTGCATAGTAAGATCAAGGATCATGCCAATTCCAGCCCTCTGCTTCCTTTGTAAGAAATAAAAAATAAGGAAGAAAGAAAACAAGTTTTGTTGGAATTCAGCCAATCACTGTTTTTTTTTTTTTTTTTTCTAATGTTTTTGGCTGCATTTGAACTGCAAGGGCAGAGCTGAGTTGTGACAGAGACCATATGACCCACAAAACCTAAAATATTTACTATCTGGTCCTTGTCCTTTACAGAGAAAGTTTGCTACCTCTGTAACACATGAAAAACAATTTCTCTGAGAGAAAATGTTCTAAAGACTGGGAATAGGTTTAAGAGCAAATCAGAAGAGTAGAAGTTTCATGTTCTGAGATTTAGGGATCTATACAATAGATAGAGTTGAGAATACATTGGATGAGGACTTTAAGTAGACTTCTCATCTTAAGTGATATTTTTAAAAATATTCTTTTAGTTGTGGGTGGACACAGTATCTTATTTATTTATTTTTATGTGGTGCTGAGGATCAAACCCAGTGCCTCACAGTTTGAGGCAGGCACTTTACTACTGAGCCCAAGTCCCTTAAGTGATATTTTGAGCAGTAACATAGAAACAGATTCTTTACAAAATGTAATGCATTCTAGTTCCAATCCATATATGCTACACAAAATAGTGAATTATAACAATACTGAAACAGAGACTCTAGAACAGACAAGTCCTTTATTAACACCAGCTTCGCTTATTTGTCAGAAAAGAAAATGCATACCACAGCCACATACTTTGGTATTTGAAATGGCTATAGCAGTGACAGCAAACACACTAGAACTTGACAGTCCTAGTGCAAATCCAAGCTCCCCCACTTACCAAAAGGATAAACCTGGGCAAGCAGCTCAATACTCTGTATAAAATGACACAGCAATGGTACCTTCTCCACAGAGCAGAAAAGAATAAATGAGTCAATACTATCAAGCACTGAGAGTGGTGCCCAGCATATAGTTCGAACTTTACCTGTAAACCATTGCTCTTGCTGTTAACGCACAAAAGTATATATTATATTAGCTTACATTAGCTGTTTCATTTTTATATACTTTATCATTTTCCTTATGTAATATAAATTCATTCTATCTTGTTATATTTTATTGTCCTTATGGAGTTTTTGAGCTAAATTCTCATTCAGGGAAATCTTATGTGGAAATTTTAGTCAAGAAATACCTTTATCAAGATATACTATAAATTATTTACAAACAATAGCTACTCAAGTGTGGGTTGCTAGATACATATTTCTTCAGGGCTAAGTAGATGAACAAATATAAATGCTTCCTATGAAAGGATAATATGTGTCATTCCATGTGTACAGGTTTTTTCCCTTAAATTCAAAATGAATATTAATTTAAGATCTGGTGTTGAATACTTTTGATTTCACATGAGGATAAAATTGTTAACAGATCCTAGGTAATTGCCTTATTTCTTTTAGATTCTAAGACTGTTGACCTTTATCATTTTTGTGTAAATTAAAAAAAAAAACATGTGTATGATGATTTACAGTTTTAAATTTGCTTTTATGTGAACTATTTTATGTGATCTTGAGATGTTTAAGCCCAGAGATGTATGCCATCCTTGCTCTTTTTTATTTGGCAGGAAATATTGCAAGCATATTGATGGTGATAATTAATATTTTCTAAACAGTCAAAAAACAGGTGTACCTTTCCAAATAAATTGAAAAAAAATTTCAAAACATACTTGTTGAATGACATAAAGAGTGAAAAAAAAAGGAGAAATTTTCTTGAAAGCCTTCCTAATGGGACTGTTGTAGAAAATAATTATTAGGTTAAAATTTTGAAGGTAAGAACCATATCTTATTCATATTTGTATCTTCATTGCTTATCATGTACCTGATACACAGTAGTCATTAAATGATATAATTTTTAAACCTCTTTTAATAAATTTAAAAGGAAATTTCAATGATTATTTTCTGTTTTTAACTAAATGTTTTTAGGTCAAGTTAAGAATAGCTGAGCAAATTAAATTTTTATATAAGAATTACTAGCTTTGATATTAACTATGAGAAAATAAGCAGTGAAACATGGAGCAATCAGATGTTTGTAGAAAAGAATAATTTTCATTAATTTGTAGGAATTACTCCATCTTGTTCTTGAGTCATCATTCTCACTGATGGAATAAACAACTGGTTTTGTCAATTAAAAGTAGTTCATTCATTTTTTGGTTCAAAACCTTTTCTCATTCATGCAGCCACCCAGTTTTTCTAGACATCTCTCCAATCCCTGGCTATGCCCTTCCATTCCTCCTTCCTCTAGCAATTTTTAGGTACCAAAGGCATAAAGCATCTCCTTTTAAAAAGGTATATTTGAGTCCTCCAGAGAAAAAGAACTAATTAGAGACATCCTGCAGTCACCCATCACTTATCCTAACCCATGCTCCCTCCTATTTTATCCTTCTAGCACTTTTGAGTGAGTATTCTTTGGGGGGGGCATATAACTAGGGTACTTTGCGCTCACCATAGTAAGATCGGCATGACCTTGTTAGGGCCTCCTCTGCTGTACCTGACTGGATGCCTCCTCCAGCCATGCTACACTTGCTGCTCCCATACAATATAAGGTATAAAATTATGAGAGCAGCTTTATCTTTCTCAGTCACAGGAAAGGGCCTCCCATGGCTAGGATTGTTTGATTGCCTCTTCCTACTTGGTGTTTTTCTCATTGGAAAGAATGAGGGGACTAGAGCTTACATCTAATCTCTTGGCTCTCTCTTCCTATGATTTGGCTCCAACTTGCCATCTACCACCTACACTCAGTGCTTTGCACTTTTAGTTTGGCAGAAATTTCCCACTGTGTCTCCTTAGTATATAGTTTCAGTGTATTAATTCTTCTGTCCTCAGTTCTCTGGTACCTGTCTCTTGATCTGAAATCCCTGCTGTGGAAATACAAAGAAAGGCCTTTATCTTTCACCGGGCCTGACTTTTGCTAGAATCAGAAATGTGTGTCTTTAGCTTATTACCTAGAGAAGGCCATTCCCATGAACATCTGCATATTGTTGACATAATAGGGAGAAAAGTCACATGAATTCAGGAATTTGTTATCATCCAGTATGACAATTATATACATTTAAAAAGTCTAAAAAAAAGAAATTTTCTTTGTTATATCTATTTTTCATGATAAAACATGTTCTGAATATGTTTCATTTTTTTATTCCATGAAAAAAATTATAAAAATATCATGAGATCAAATTAGTTGTCATTGCCTAGCAAGTTCCTATAATGAAATTTGAAATTCTACATATGCTAATTTAACAATAATTCATTACATTGTTTACATTCTACACTATAGTATGTTCACAAGAATCCAATTAGACAATTTGACAGAACAGTCTCCATGAGTGGCACAAACACTAATCAGAATGTCTAACTGGGTTGGCTAAACATCTTGATCCCAGAGTCAATGTTAATTCTATTACTATTTAGAAGCTCATTTTTCCTCATTCTGTCATGGAAGAGTGTATGCAAGCATATCTTACTAATCTAAGGGAATGTAGAAGTCTGAGAGAAGATTAAATACCACTATGAGGGATTTAGAAAATTATCTTGCTATATAGATTTTGTAATGGTAAAAAATGTAATCAGTGTTCAAGAAAGTGGATGCAGATATTATAGGCAATTGAAAGAAGTAGGTGGTTATTGTAGCTGGAATGCCTCCCAGAGCAGATGGTTTTTTCAGAATTTTTGAAGGAGAAGAGCAAGGTGGCCTGCCTGGCGTATATTAATTGGGTGCCTGTTCCAAGTGTAGGGGGTGGTTGGAAGAATGTGTGATGTCTTGAGTGGGCGAATGATACAAACAGGCATAACTTCAAAATAACCTGGAATTTATATCTCAGAAAGCGTACAGACAATTCATTAAGACACAGTTTTGTCTGTATCGAATTAGTAAAATGCAAAGGTATACAAACAGAAAGCTAGCACCACACAAAATAGAATGTTGCAAGCCATGGTCAATGTTTGTACATTTAACTTGGCTATAATTTACCTCCAACAACAATAAATAAATCATTTCCTGATTGGGAAAAAGCTTACTGAAACCAGTTGGAGAGTTTGTGTTTTAGAAGGTCAGATATTTGAAAGGCATATGATTATTATATCATAATATGTCCTAATTCCTATGTGTGTTTGGTAGGCATAAATTCTTTAATAAATAATGTTTAACTTACTTGATAGTCATTGTATATTTTGCTTATTTATTATTTTTACTTTTTATTTTCACTAATACTTAAAAAATTAAAAATAATACATATTTAAGGGATATCAAATGATATTTTATTGCTTACATAATTGTATAGTATATTTATCTTCTCATTTATCATTTCTTTGTGATGAAAACATTCAGACACCTCTAGATTATTGAAGTACAATATACTCTATTAATCTATAATCATCTTGCTGGGCTATAGCACACCAGAACTGTTTACTCCTATCTAATTATACCTTGGACTCATTGATTAACCTATCCCCATTTCTCTCAACTCCATACCCTCCTCACCCTCTGATAACCATATATATACAAATATTGAACCCAGGGCCTTGTGCATGCAAGGCAAGTACTCTACCAAGGGAGTTATATCCCCAGCCCTACCAATATATTCTTAACTTCTATTAGAGTATTATTTTAAAATTCCACATGTGAATGATATCACACAGTACTTACCTTTTTGTGTATAGCTTATTTCATTTAAAATGAAGGCATTGAATTCCATCCGTGTTGTCATAATGATAAGATTTCATTCTTTATTTTTAAATAGCATAACAGTATTCCATGATGTGTACATATCACATTCTATTTAACTATTCATCAATTGATGAACAATTAGGTTGTTTCCATTCCTTTGCTACAGTGAATAGTCCTGCAGTGAATATGGGAGTGCAGATATCTCTTTGATATACTGATTTTATTTACTTTGGTTATATTTCCAAAAGTGTGATTACTGGTAATATGGTATTTCTAATATTGATTTGATCAAGAACTTCTGTACTATTTGCTAATTCTCTGTAATTACTGTAATAATTTACATTCCCATCAACAGTATTCAAAGGTTTCCTCTTCCTATTCTCACCAGCAATAGTTATCTTTTGTCTCTTTGGATAATAGCTTTTCTTACTGAAGAGGGGTGCTAGCTATCTCATTATGGTTTTGAGTTGCATTTTCCTGATGATTAATGATATTGAACTTTTTTTCATATTCTTTTTCGTCATCTTTGTGTCTTCTGAGAAGTTTCTATTAAGATTTGTTACCAGTTTTTTAGTTGTGGTTTTTGGAGGATAGTGAGTTTTTTAAAATTCCCTATATATTCAGGATATTGAACTTTTGTTAGAAGTATAATTTAGAAATGCTTTCTCCTGTTCTGGAAGTTGTCTCTTTACTTGTTGTTTCCTTTGCTGAGAACTTCATAGTTTGATTTAATTTCATTTATCTAGTTTTGCTATTGTTTCCTGTGCTTTGTGGGGTCTTGTCCAATAAATTCTTGCACATTCCTATGTCCTAAAGTATTTCCTCTTTATTTTCTTCTAGGAGTTTTATAGTTTCTCATATTGGAGTATTCAGTTCCTTTTGTGTTGACTATTGTAACTGATAATACATAGAAGTCTAGTTTCAGTCTTCTATATGTGTATGAAAAAGTTTCCCAGTAACATGTATTAAAAAGACTGCCCCTTGTCCAATACAAGTTCTTAGTATGTTTGTCAAGAGTCCCTTGGCTCTAATTGTGTGGGTTTATTTCTACGTTTTTATTCTGTCCCATTGGTCTATGTGTCTATGAATATGCTAATACCATGCAGCTTTTATTACCACTGCTTTGCAATACATTTTGAAGTAAGACAGTGTAACATTTCTTGCTTTTTCTTTTTTTTCAAGGTGGCTTTTGCTATTTGGGTTCTTTTGTGGTTCCATATAAATTTTAGGATGTTTTTCTAGTTCTATTAAGATTGCAGTTGGGCTGGGGATGTGGCTCAAATGGTAGCGCGCTCGCCTGGCAATCCTCAGCACCACATACAAACAAGATGTTGTGTCCGCCAATAACTAATAAATAAATAAATATTTAAAAAAAAAGATTGCAGTTGGTATCTTGATAGGTATTTTATTGAATCCTTAGATTTTCTTGGGTAGTATAGACATTTTAATTGTATTTTTTCTTCCAATCCTTGCACATGGGATGTCTTTCCCTTTGTGTGGGAAAGACACACAAAATTAATGTTTTCTAAAACAAATGTTTTATAAAATAATGTTTTACAAAATAATGTTTATAAAATAATGTTTTATAAAATTAATGTTTTATAATTTTCATCATAGAGCTCTTTCACCTCTTTGGCTAAATTTATTTCTAGCTTGTTTTGTAGCTATTGTAAATGGAATTGTTTTCTTAGTTTCTATTTTAGGAAATTGTCTATTGGATACATAACAATACTACTGATTTTTCTATGTTGGTTTTGTATTCTGTAACGTTGCCAAAATTATTCAGTAGATCTAATATTTTTGGGTAGAGACTTTATATTTTTCTCTATATAAAATCATGTCATCAGCAAAGAGTGACAATTTGGCTTCCTCTTTTCCCATTTGAATGCCCTTTATTTCTTCTCCTTTCTTGACTTCTCTGATGAGAATATCCAATACAATGTTGAATTAAAAAGGTGAAAGTGGGTATCCTCCTTTTCTTCCAAATCTTAGAGAAAAGCCTTTCACCTTTTCCCCATTCTGTATGATGTTGGCTGTTGGCTAATTATATTTGGCCTTTATTATCTTGAGATATTTTCCTTTGTGTTATTAGGGTAATGCTGGCCTCAGAGAATGAATTTGAAAAAATCCTCTCTTCATATTTTGGGGTTTTTGGTCTATTTGTTTGAGATGAGGAATTTAACTAAAGGGTGATTTAGGAGTGAGCTTCATCCCCAGATCTGTTTTTTTGTTTGTTTGTTTGTTTTGTTATAGAGCCTCACTAAGTTTCTGAGGCTGGCCGCAAACTTGTGATCCTCCTTCTTCAATTTCCCAAGTCTCTTGGATTATAGCATGTGCTACCACATCTGACTCTTCAATTGTTTGGAGTGATTTAAGAAGAATAAGGATTAGTTTAATGTTTAGCAGAACTCAGAAGTGAAACAATCTTTAAAGGAAAACTTTGTTACTAATTCAACCTTATCATTCATTATTTTTTTTTCAGATTTTTATTTCTTCATGGTTCAATCTTGGTAAGGTGTTTATGTCCAGGAATTTGCATATGTCTTCTAGATTATGAATTTTTTGGTTTATAGCTGTTCATAATAATCTCTAACAATCTTTTGTATATCTATGGTGTGAAGTGTTAAGTATCTCCTTCCATCTTTGTTTTTTATCTGAGTCTTTTCTCTTTTTCTTAGTCTAGCTTAGGATTTTTTATATTGTGCTGTCCTTAAAACAAACCAGCTCTTTATCATTTGAATTGCTTTTTAGTATCTATTTCATTAATTTGTGTTCTGATATTTATTACTTTTCCTTTCTACAGATTTGGGGTTTGGTATTTCTTGTTATAGTTCCCTGAAATGTGGTGACAGATTGTTTGTTTGAGGTCTTTCTGCTTTTTGATGCATGAATTTTCATGGATAACTACAAACTTCCCTTTTAATATTGCCTCTGCTGTATAGGATTTTCTGTTTTTCACTTCCATTTTCATTTGTTTTAAGTATTTTTAAAATTACCTTCTTGATTTCTTCCTTGATCCATTGATTGTTCAAGAGTAAATTATTTTCTTTCTCTTAATTTAAGTAGTTTCCAAAGTTTTTCATGTATTTGCTTTCTAGTTTGTTAACACTGTTCAGAAGAGATAATCAATATGATTTTAATATGTTTTAAAATTTCAAAGCTTGTTTTGTGACCTATCATATGATCTATCCTGGAGAATACTCCATATGCTTTTGAGAAGAACATGTGTCCTGAAGTTGTTGAGTAAAATTTTATGTAGGAGTGTGATAGGTCCTTTTGGTATAGGGTTCAATTCCTTAGAGGGTTTAATTCTAGTTTCCTTGTCCTTGTTAATTTTCTGTGTGGATGTTCTGCACATTGTTGAAAAAGGGATATTACATTATTGTATTGGAATCTAATCTTTCTGCATTCAAGTTAAAAATTGCTTTATGGGGCTGGGGTTGTGGCTCAGTGGTAGAGCTCTTTCTTCAAAAGCATGATGCACTGGGTTTGATCCTCAGCACCACATAAAAATAAGTAAATAAAATAAAGATATTGTGTTCTTATAAAATTAAAAAGAGCTATTTAAAACATTGCTTTATATGTTTGAATGTTCCAATACTTGGGTACATTTACATTTAGAATTATTTTCTCTGCTTTGCCTTTTTCCTGATTTTGATTTAAATTTACTTTACCTAAACATGGTTTTACCCTCTTTCTTTTGGATTTCATTTTAATGAAAAATAATATTTTATCTTTTTACTCTTCAGTCTATGCATGTATTAGAAGTAAATTGAATTTTTTTTAACCACATATACTTGGGTCATGTTCCTGTTGTTGCTTTTTTATTTTTTGTTCTTTTTAAAAATCTATTTAGTCACACATGCTTTTTAGGTTCTGGAGATTGAACTAGGGAGCCTTCTACTATTGAACTATATCCCCAGTTTTTAAAATTTTTTTGGGGGGGAGGGTACCAGGGATTGAATTCTGGGGCACTCCACAACTGAGCCACATCCCCAGCTCAATTATATTTTTATTTAGATACAGGGTCTCACTGAGTTTTTTAGCACCTTGCTGTTGCTGTGCCTGGCTTTGAACTCATGATTCTCCTGTCTCAGCCTCCCGAGCCACTGGGATTACAGGTGTATGCCACTGCGCCTGACACTCATGCTTTTTAATTAAATAATTTAATCATTCTAATTTAAAGTAATTATCAATAAGTAATGTTCTATTATGGCCATTTTACAACACATTTTCTAGTTTTATGGTAATTCCATTCTTTCTTTCTCCCTCTCTCAGTTATCTTAGTGATTTAATGATTTCCTCTAGTAGTTTTATTCTTTGCTTATTATACTTGGTTTGTCCATTACAGATTTTTGCTTTTTGCTCATGATGAGGCTTACAAAAAAATGTCTTTTGATTATAACAAGGTATTTGAAACTACAGCAACACAAGAAAAGGGGTAAAAAAGTAAGAAATAGAGAAAAATATTTTTTAAAAAAGGAGAAGCTTTTCACCTGCACTCCATTCTTCCTCACATTTTGAAAACTTAGTTTCCAATTTTGTATATTTCTTTATTGCATGTCACTTAACATATTAATGAGGTTATAATGTTTATAATGTTAGAATATTTTCAATTTCTTATATTTTTACTCTGACCATTGAGTTTTATGCCTTCTAATGCCTGCCTTTTTGTCTCTTGGTTTCAGTTTGAAGAATTTTCTTTACTATGTATTTTAGGCCTGGTCTGGTGGGAATTATATTCCCCCAGCTTTTATTTGTATAGGAATGTCTTTATGTCTCCTTTATTTATGAAGGATAATTTTCTGAGAATAGTATATTTGTTTGGCAGATTTTTTTTCTTTAATACTGTAAAAATCTCATGTCACTCTTTCTTTGCCTGTGAGATTTCTGCTGAGAAGTTTGCTGTTAGGAGAATTGGTACATATGAAGATGCTATTTGTTTCTTTTCTCTTGCAGCCTTCTATTTTTCTTTAACCTTTGAGAACACAATTATAAATTATCTTGAGGTAGACTTGGTTGACTTAACTACTGGTGACCTTTTTCCTTTATGTAGCTGGATATTTGTATCTTTCTCTTGGAAAATTTTTCATTTTAATTGTTTTGAATTAAGTTTCTATCCCTATGGCATTCTCAAGTCCCTTTTCAGTCTCAGTAACCATTCATGTAATGATTGAAATTTAACTTACTAATAAAAACTGAACGTAAATATAAATATAAGTACTGAACAACTCAAAATAAAATTCCCTCTTGGTAAGACTTAGGATTCTAGTGAATTTCTGCAGCACAAAAGACCTGACATATTTTATTAGTCATTAGTAGCATTTTATCTTTAAATATCCAGTACCTTCTTTTTCTTTTTCCTTTTTTTTTGGGAAAAATTTTCATCTGTTAAGATTATAGATAGAAACTATTGAACAATTGTTTCAGTTTATCTTATAATCATTGTTAATTAAATCCAAGTTGTTGCTAATGTATGTAGACTTCAGGTTAGATAGTCTAGCTTCATTTTAGGATCCATTTCTGTGGCCTTCTTTAACCTATCTCTTTTTTGCTGATTCTTCATGTTTCAGAATAGTTTTGAATTTTTTCCTAGCAAAAAACATTTAACCAATTGAATAAAGTAAATAGAACACAGCAAATTAAGAAAAGGAACAATTATGAAATTTGGTGGATAATTCTATTCAAAATGTTTTGTCAGTTTTAATCAATTCTTTTGTAACAACATATTGTTTATAGTTGTAGTTGGACATAATACTTTATTTTATTTATTTATCTTTATGTGGTGTTGAGGATTGAATCCAGGGCCTCATACATGCTAGGCAAGCACTCTACCACTGAACTATAGCTCCAGCCCCTAATCATTTTTTGCTTGATAATAATTACTGATTTCCCCTTGTGCACAATAATGCAAAGGAAGGTGAAAATCATTGGTATTATATACAGAGGGTACATAGTGGAAATATGTGAAATCCATAGATCACAGACATTACTTATTTATACCAGTATTTATCATTGTAAAAGCCATGCAAGTTTGTATTCTGTAAATATCAAAGGAGCTACAAAGAAAAGCAAAACAGGCATAAAGAAACAAGCTAGGAAAAAGATTATATGAAATTTTTAAAAACGATTTTCTCTGAAATGTCTTTAATGTATTTGTTTTTATTTTAATTAAATTTTAATTTTACAGTATTCAGAGTTTGATATATCACTAGAATATTAGTACTTTCGTGGGGGTGGGTGGGTACCGGGAATTGAACTCAGGGGTACTTTACCACAAAGCCACATACATCCCTATCCCAATTTTGTATTTTATTTAGAGACAGGGTCTTACTGAGTTGCTAAGCACCTCACTTTTGCCAAGGCTGGCTTTGAACTCATGATTCTCCTGCCTCAGTGTCCTCAGCTGCTGGGATTACAGGTGTCTGCTACCACGCCTGACTAGAATATTAGCACTTGTTACTCTCTCTTTTTCATTAAATGTCTCCATAAATCTTGTGAAGTGTATTGCTAAAAATTACCCTCACAAACTTTTTATGTGATTTGTTAAATTTCTGTGAGTAACTTAACCAGAATTATCTTTGTATACTCATTTATCTTTTACCAGTTTACTGAAAATAGTCTTCTTGATGAAGTTTCAATATAACTTATAAGGTTGTATTAACTTAATGATTCATTCAGGAATTGATATTATGAATGATAGTTGTTAGTTACTTGTTTTCTATGATATTAAGATTTTAATATTTAAGTTATGCAGATATGTCCTATGTATTTCTCAATCTTTCAAATTTAAATTTTTATTTTACTTTATCTTCATGTCTAATTTTTTCCCTAACACCGTTACAAAACCAATGTGTTTGTGTTTTAAAATATTTTGTAATTTTTTATACTTAGGTAGAGAGAAAAAGAGATAAGTGCTGTCTTTTTCCATTTTTATTATGGAAATTGTGGGGAAATGATTTTTTAAAAAAATTAGCATAATTTATAAACCTGTAATTTGGAAATAAAATTAATTTCTTTCTTGGTTTTATTATTTTGACATCATGAAATGTCTTTTATGTGGTCATTAGTAGAATAGTAAATTAGTAGAATAGTAAAAGTAAGGATTTTGTGTAAGCAAAAAAAAAATAGACCCGCACATTTTAGGATTTTGGGAAAAATTAAGAATCCTCATGTGATTTTTATTAGATTTTACATAAAATTAATCATTAGTATTATTTTTCAGAACCATTAACATTAAAATATATACATGTAGACACTAAGAAAATTTATGAAATTCAAGTGATACAATACCAAAGTTGTTGTCAAGGTTTTCCAAATTTGTATAGATAAGTGTATTTATCAGAAAGGAGACTGTTTTTAACTCATATAAGGAATAATTGTGTTTATATAACATCCAGTGTTTTAAAATGAATTTCATACACAGAAATTTTTAAAATACTTAAATGTTGTATTTAGTTTCTTCCTCATGGTAGATAGTTATACTTAGAAATTTCAAACCAAACACATTCAAACTCTAGATAACACCTTTTAAAATTCATGCCATATTGCAAGTAAAAGAGAATTTCTAAAGCCTGAAAACTATGACAGGGAGAAAAGCTAAACATTTAAGTTTAACTGGAAACAATGGTATCTTGGGCATGTCTTAAGAATTATATATATATATATTGTACTGGAGACATGAGACAAAGTCTTCAACCTCTTCAAATTCAAGTTATAAAGAGACTTTTACCACAAAGCTGGACTTTTTGAAATGCTTCAAACTGAGCGAAAAGGCACAGTGACGGGGAAAAAAATCATGCTCAACAGAAGAAATGAGAAAGACATCTGTTTCAGCCTGGTCACAAAATTGGTATAATAAAATTTCATGAAGAACTAAAAAACACAAGTTTTTCATGCAGTTTTAAGATTAAAAACTTTCACTATATTAAAGGTCTGAAAATAAAAAAGTAAAGAATTTAATGAACTTCAAGGTTGAAAGGACCACTGATTATCTACCAGACTAAGAGTATCTTCAATCTGGAGAAAGTGTCTCTCAACCCAGGGCTTATACAATTCTCACCCATAAAATCAGATAAAGCCCTAATTGTAGACAAGAGATGGCAGTATAAATTACATGACACAGAAACCAGAAAAACAAAGCAAGCTATGCTAATATTAAAAAATAAATAAATAAAACAAACAATAAACTTTGAATTAAGTTGATATATATTATAAGCCTTTTTAAAATGCAAACAATTCATACATTTAAAGCTTGAGGACAAAATATATTTTTTAAAAGATAAGTTTGGAAAACAAGCAAAATCCAATATCTCTAATATAAAATACAATCATTAATATTTGAAAAAAAACCCAAATGGAGGATAATAAGCATATTAAACACAGCTAAAGAGAGTAACAATGAATTGGAAAACAGAATAACAAATGAGAAAAAAGAACAAAAGGAAAAGAAAAATTAAGTAGAGAAGCACGTGATTGGCTTGCAAAAGAAGATGTAAAGAGAAGGTAAACTAATATTGATGATGAAAAAAATTGCAGAAGTAACAAAGTGTATAAATCTGAATCTGAGAATCATAATAAACCCTATGAAGAGCAACATCACTACCTAAACAACTATAACAAAAACACCTGAACAAAACTTCCAGATTCCTGGCAGCAAAATTATTGAGTAAAAAGAGAAACCTTAGAAATACCAGGGAGAAAGGACAGATTATCATCAAAAGAACACAACAAGAGTGACAACTGGCTACTTATTAACATTAGAAGACAGGATATTGAAAAAAAAAAATCTTCAGAGTTTTTAAAGGAAGTAATTGCCAACCCATTTTCAAGTAATAAGCTAACCTATATTTTGAGATCAAGTGGAAATGAAATCCTTTCCCATAAAAAGCAAGAGATCGTCTCTTCAACAAACATTAACTCTAGGAAGTTCTAAAATGTATGTCTTCGCAAGAACAAACTGTTTAGTGTATGCAGAGGAAATCAATTTGTGTAAAATATAATTACAAATAAACAGCTGAATCAATCAGTAATGTCTAATTAGGAGGTATACAACAAAGTATAATTCAAACATATATGTTAGGAGAGAAATCATGGGATCTAATAGTGCTGATGGATACTGAATTCTTCAGGTGTCACACTTCACTTTCAATCTAGTAAAAGTAAAAATTGAGGAAATGAATCTCAAATAATGTAAAGGAAGATAAAAAAGGATTTGCAAAAAGTGCATATAAAAGAAAAAAATATAGAAAATACAGAATACATATCATTATAAGTTAACCTGGACAGTTATAAAATAGATATTGGCAATTTGAATATGTATAGTTGACCACCATGTAAGTGATACTTTTTTTTAAGAATTATTGTCATATAAACCACATTTTCATACAAAAGAATAATCCTCGATATTATTGTCAACTATTATCAACTACAGGAAAAAATCTATATACTTCATTTAGAAGTTCAAAATCACACACACATTATAGACCAAAATTATATTGCACATTAAATAAAATTAGAAATAATGTATAATAAATTGCAATATGTTAAACCTTTAATGACACAGTTACTGTAGAACTTTAAAGTAGGTATATAGCTATAAATACTTACTATGGGGGGCAGGAGTCCAAAAATTAATGAAACAGTTATTCAACTTAAAAAGCTAGGATAGACTCAAAGAAATTAGAAGAAAGCTAAGAATATATGGGTATATGTTACATAATATAGAAAATAACAACATATACAGTACGTAGAAATGTTATAGATTGGATATGAAGTATACCCCATAAAGTTCATGTTTTGGGAAGATTATATCAAATGTAGCAAAGTTCATAGGTAAAAGGATTAGAGTTGTATCCTCATCAGTGGATTAATACACTTAATGTATTAAAATTTGGAAGGACTCCTGGGGTGCTTACTCTAGCCAGATGGGGCATTCTGGAGGATGTAGATCACTGGGGATGTGGCCTTTGATATATTAATATAAATGATGATGAAATAAAAAATCTTACTAGGTTTAACCCATTGAAGAAATTGACTCAGTAGTTAAAAATGAGTGCACCTATTCATTCACAGATATTTTTGAAGACAAATTTTAACAAATATTCTAGTAGTATAAATATTTACCAATCTGTAGTATGAGGAAAAAAAATCCTTCCCCCTCATTCTATCAGTTTGAACATACTGATGAAAAGAAATTGAATTCAGAATGAGATAGGAAAACTAAATCTAATTCCAAGTATTAACATAGATGCAACATTCTGAGCAGATTCTAGAAATCAAATCTACAAATATACATATTTTTAAAAAAATATGCATCATGACAAGGTTGGGTTTCAACATCCCAAAAGTACAAAGGTGACTCACTGTCAGGATTTTATTATGGAAGAAATATATAAAATACAGTTTATTTAATATCTTGTTTTAGCGTAAAATAAAGGCAGTAGATAAAATTTAATATTCCTGATTAAAATTCTTAGCATATTGGAAACAAAAAAGTCACTATTAAAAAAAAGTTAACAAACCTGATATACAATGATGAAAATTAGAAGCATTTCTTTTGATATAGAAATAATATAAAAATCATAATCTTTGTTTCTAGAAAATTTATATAAAATTATAATGCTCTGAAAGTCTAAATTTAATAAAGAAATTTTAACTTGTTTAGAAGAAAATATAGGAGAACAGTTTTTGAACTCAGAGAGGGAAAGAAATTCTGAAGACTGGAGCTGTGAAATATTTGGAAAGTTAACAACAACAAAAAAAGCTTCATCACAGTTGAAAATTCTGTGTATCAAACAACAAACCACAGAGGAAAGGTTGCCTACACAAAGCCGAAGAAAACTATGAAGCCTACAACTGACAAAGAATTAGTTTTTGGAATGTTAGAAGGACTTTTTGTAATGTAAAGAGGAAGTCAAACCATTTGGCAAAAGAATCTGCAAAATACACACACACAAAAAAACAATTCTAAAATAAAACAACCCGTGGCCCAAAAAAGCTACTCAATGGGTTTTAACTAATGGAAAGTAAAGTAAAATACAAGTTACCATTCCAAAACTATCAGAATAAGATTTGACAGTGCAACTGCTGGCATGGAAGGGAAGCAAAGGGCAATCTTAAACATAATCTATAATATGTATACATTGATAGCTAAGAACCAATAATTTTCATATTTTGTGTGCCGGAGTTTCATTTAAGAAAGTTCAACATTCTTTGCCTTATTTAAATAGGCAGAACACATTGGAGTCAACTGTGTCATCAGTGGTGGATAAAACTGTGGTAGAAATTCAAATAATAGAATATCAGTGACAATGAAGGGATTTGAGATACACCTATATACCTCAATATATCTCATAAACTCCAATGTTGGATTTTATAAAAGCAGACTGCATAGAAGATATAAATTATTTGTTAATAAATGATGCATAGAGAAAGCATTTATATGTTATGATTTCTAAAATATAAAAAATTAAAAATTTTAAACTTAACAAATAAGATTTGTATCTTATTGGGAGAACTCTCATGTTTTTTTTTCCTTTATAAAAAATATAATTAACACTGAAAATACATTAGCTTTTACCAGAATTGAGTCTAGTGTAGAAAAAAATGTAAAGGGGACAGCTTGAAGATTAATACAAATATTGAAATTAAACCTTCTTTAATGACTCCTCCATTTGTTTTTTATTTATATTTTCCCTTAAAGACACTTAGTGGAACTCTTATCTAGTTATGTTGTTTCCAGTAGAATGCATGGCACTTTTGCCTTGGAAAGAAGTTGAACTACTGTTAAAAAAAAAAAAAAAAAAAAAAAAAAAGGTTCCCTCATTATTATGTAATTTTCATGCTAATGTAGGAATACAAAAATTCTTAGAAACTTAAAGGTTAGAGAGTATAATCAGAACACTCCTTTTTTATCACTTAGATTTTAAACCATGGAACAAATGGTAACCTTTCAAAAGATGTAATGAAGATAATTAGGTAATATTTAATTATCTGTTTCTTTAAGGAGTATATCACTAGACTGAAACATGTTCTTGCAACCAACACTTACTAAGATTGCTAGAAGGACATCTTGCTTCCCAATATCTGGCTCTAATTTGAGATGAAATAGTGCATCTAACTGTGATGTCATCTATAATTCATAACCCCTCATAAGTGTAGTTCACTGGTATCTTACCCATGCTCCAACCTCTGTCACTCCAGGAAGTAAGATCATTGCACTTTTCTTCCTGTTTGTATCTAAATTATTATGTTACCTGTATAGGAATTAGGACAGTAAATTATTCTCAATAAACACATAATAAAATCTGGCTTGATAACATCACTTTAATGAGAGGGTCTGTATTTAATTTTCTTTTCTTCTTTTGTAGAATGCAAGTACAAGGTAACAAAGTGTTTCTGCTGCTTTCTCCAAATGTCACATGTTTGGTAGAATGGTTAAAAGAAAAAAACCCAAACCGGCTAGCTTTGCTCTTTTGACCCAGGAATGCAGCTCCATCAGCTTCACTAAGAAGCAGTGACAAGGTACAACCTGATAATGAGGCAGTTTAAGCCCCATTTCTTAATTTGACTATTCTAGTGTTACACTGACAACTTAGGTCAGCAATCTGTTAAGTCAGAATTAATTTGTCCTAGTATCCCTGAATTTTGTGTTTGATTTTTATCAATACTTATAGTGAAAAAGAAATCTTTTTTTTTTTAAGTTCAACACTTACCAAACTTCAGTATTGATAATAAGGCATTGTCCTATAGTTACTATGACATATTAATGATTTTTGTCACTCTATAACCCTTTAGGAAAATCTATATGAATATAGTTTTTGGTAATTTCATCTCTACTATGCTATAGGGAAAATAAGCTTTTATTTCTTTGTCTTATTTTTCAGTTAAAGAGCAATACTTTCTGCCCTTACAAAGCTTTCCCTAGAATTCTCTAAGGCACAATCTTATAGTCATTTCCTAAGAAAGGCTTAAGAGAGAGCCCTAGGGGGAAGTTTAGGGGTTATAGAGTAAGTGGAGAATTAACTTTAAAAAATCGTATGATAAATAATTGAAAATATATTTTAATTCCTCAGAGATTATCTTGAAGACAATTCTCTGTCCTGAAAGATTCCCTTTCAAGATGCAAATTAACACAATTATCTTAGTTGAAAACATATTTAGGAGGTATGTAATCAAAATAATAAATCAGTTAAATAAAGCTGGCACGTGCAGTCACATGTGGTAAGTAAATAATGTCTAATGAGAAACTTTTAAGAGTACGTTTAGCATACTTTTGAGAGTGAAGCACATTTTCTATTGAGTCAATACTGTGCCTCAGTTTAGATTTAATTTATTTTTTTTAATCCAGTGTCCAATAAAGTTGTAAGTAATATATAGAAAACTCAAACATAAAGCATGAATAGTTTTAGAATGATCAAAGCTATTTTATGTTAATTCTACATTGCTGAATAAAGAACATTTTAATCTCTGCTATCCTAGATTTGGTTGTAATTTTTAAGTATAACCACATTTACTAGATTCTTTTTTCCTATTAATGTTATTGTTCTAACCGCTTATTTTTTAAAAAAATAAAATGCATCTCCATAAATCATTAGGTCTTGGCAACCAGAAAAATATTTTGTGTATAAAAAATAAAATTTATCATTTGCTGAGGCTGCAAGTCATTACTGCTAAAACACACAAAATAGCATAAAGTAACCAGAGAAAGAGAAAGTCCAAATGTCATTTGAGTTAAGATCATTAAAAAAGATGAAATTAATTATGCTAATTAATAGGTGCTATGAAAGCATGCTAACAGTGATATAATTTTTAATAATTTACCTGGGTAATTTCACTCTGAGGTTCATTAAAATATTTTTGAAAATCATACTCTTCTTTTTGAGGTTTCAGTACTTTTAATAATGCAATATTGCAACTTTGCTAATTAAAAACAAAGGTCAGAATCCTAGAATTAGATCTAAGACTAGATTTTCTTTAATGAATTTTGGATTAGAAATATGTGTACATTCTGCAAATGAATCACAGGGAAAACCATTGATAGTGAAATGAAAAGCAAGGTAACATCCAATAGCATTGAATAATTTAATTATTGAATTTAGTTTAAAATCAAAACTTATTTTGGAGAGGAGGGTTGCCATCTCCCTTTCATGGGAAAAGGCTATAAGATGGACAGAAATATAGCAACTTGTATCCCAGAGGACAGCTTACTAAGATAATTATATAGGAAGTTAGATGATTATGAAGAGTGGGGCGGCTCTGCCATGGCCCACAGGAAGAACAGCATCCACTGGATGGGTAAATGAACCCAACTCTTATTATAAATATTAGTTTATGGAACCTAACATTAAGCTTATAACTTATTTATTAATGCTCTCGATTAAAGAGCTGAACATGCAATGCTATTAAAAATAGAGAATAATGATTGATTGGTATGAGGAATTAGTTTTTAAAGTTCTACATTTTTTAAAAATTATTGTAGTAAGAACACTTACCCTCAACAAAATTTTAAGTGTACAATGCTGCATTGTTAATCATAGAGACAATATTTAATTCTGGAATGTATTCATCTTACATAATTAAGACTTTATTTTCTCCATTAAAGTCCACAGTTTCTTTGTTTACATGCCAAAATTATAGTGGAAAAAAATTAGGCATTAAATTGCATTTGCAATATTTTGTGCTGGAAGAACAATGATTATTTCTTTAGAATTTTCCCTTGATACTGTTCCAAGTCCTAATCTATTAGAATATTCATTTGTCCTCTATACCAAAAAAGTAATGTTACTTTAATATGTGTCAAAATTCAAAAATTATACATGACTTTTGGGAGATCAGGACATATTTCCAGAGATAGCTTTCATAAATAACAAGTAAAGCACAAAACTTGTTTTCTTGAATGATTTACAATAGAAACTTAAATAGTATTTTTAAAGAAAATTGAATTTTCAAATTGATGAGATCAACTATTTCATTCCAGTTTTTTCTTAAATACTGTTATATGAGAAAAATTAATACATTAGAAGAGTATATAGATACAGGCAGAATACTAGTATTTTAATGTCACTTCCCAAATCCAAAAGTTCATATTATTTAAGGGTAATAACATAGAAACTTAATTAGTACAGGCTAGTTACTGTGATTAAGTGGGCAAAAGGAGGAGAAGAAAGATGAATAAAATGGTGAGCTGAGCAAACCGAACAGAAAACTATTGCAATGAGCAGAAGGTAGTCATAAGAATCTTATTATCATGAACCATAAGCTTCTCTGGACATCCAAAAAACCTCAGTGTAACAGATCAAAGCAAAAATTCACATCTCAGAATATACAGTGAGACAAAGATAAAACCTGAACAAGGAAGAATCAAGAAAGATGTGAGATAAAATATAAAACAACTATTAAAATGAAAATCAAAATGTGTGCAACTCAAAAAATGCTGACTGTGTCATAAAGGACTCAGAATTAATGATGTAAGCAAAATGAATGGAAATGAAAGAAAATAGTGCAAGATTATGGATATGATTATAAAGGTAAGGCAGAAAACAAAGAATAGCACCTCATATATTATAGGCATTATATTAAAAATTGCCTATTATTTTTGATTGACAATTGAGCAAATGAAAGGACCTACATAAATTAATGTTATGGTAGAAAAGAACTACATAATAAACAATTTAAAAATACAAAGACACAATTCAAGATAACTTTCAAGAAATTGATATAGATTTGATATTGACATGAATTCAGTATTTAGAGCCAGATGTATTCTGAGATGATGAAATGAACAACCCACCAACATACCCTATCACTGTCACCTAAAATGGATTCAAAATATAGAAAGAAACAGATTGCCTAGAATATTTGGATAAAAAATTTCAAATTGACTATAAAGACAGATTTCTCATTGGCCCCTTACTTCTTCAATTCTAGAAAATCATATAAAATTTACCCGTAAAATCCTTAAATTCATAAAAGGTGATTCCTCAAATTTAAGATCAAACTGAAAATAATAATGTGAAAACACTGAAGATGTATAATGTAAGGACTAGTGGATGCATACAATTACTGTAATTTTAGATTAAGAGTAAAATATATTTTTATGAAATTCTATAAGTATTTTTATAAAATAAAATGAAAGTCTAAATACAAATACAAGGAAACAGAAACGTTAATAGATTTAATTTAAAATAATGAAGTAATAAGTATATAAGTACTTTTAATCCATAAATTAAATATAGTAAAGGTAGCCTATGGTGTATTCATCTCAGAATATTCAATTTTCTATCAACTCATGAAACTATGAGCTACAGTCAAAATAGTGACTTAAAACTGGATTTAGAAACAAGAGTTTGAATTTAATTGAAAACAATTGAATCTCGGTACTCTAAATACCATGGTTTTTCTTTTTAAGGAATCTCAAAAAAATTGGATAAGTATTTTGTTGTTACTTGATTTGAGATGACTTTAAAGGGAATGAAACAAGACTATTATAACTAATACCTTCTTAAAGTGATTTAAAATGTTCATTTTTATATATGCTGATTTGGGATTGCACTGATTAGGCACCAAAAACATTATTAATCATCTTTAATACAAGTCTAATTACAGGATAATGTCAATGACATACTGCAGGATGTTGTCAAAAGATAACTTGTCTTCTCTCTCCTGCTGTTACATAAATGTGGGATGAAACTGAAATGCTTACTCTCAGAGCAGGAAACATTACTGTTTAGATGGCTTTAATGTAATATTGACTATTGGATTAGTGCTTATAGTTAATTGGGTCTGTGTATTGGATGTAGGTGTACCAGTAGTGGCTTGATGCATGTTTACATACATTTTTAAATTCATGTCCTTCATGTGATGTTTATATTTGAATCATGTATGTAGTTGACATTTTTTTTCACCTCTGACAAATATGTACAGGCTGATTTGTGTATAAAGCAAATGTATGATATGATTGATCCTTATCTTTCATTAACTATATGAGCAATGAGTAGGAATTTTATTGTGATTTTGGTGTAATAGTACCTTCCAAAGATTCCAAATGAAAATATGGATGAACTATATTCAAGATGAGTCATAGTTATTATTTTAAAGAGATTTATATTCAGTGATCAGTATGAACAATGAAGGAAGGGAAGTTGAGTAGTATATTGTTAAGAAGATAGAATTAGCAAATAAAAGAAGGAAAATCATTGGAAAGCATATAAATCACAACTCTGTTAGGTAATTGGGGGGATTACAGTCAATATTGGTAACGTTCTATATCATATGTATGCTTATCTTGTATTTTTATATTAGCCAAGTCTTAGATTTAAGATGTCATTATTCATGTGAGACTTGGCAAATTAAAGCCCAAGATACACAGAGAGTGAACACACTCCTTACTTTGGCTAGTGATTGGCAACAGGAATATAGGCTCTTAGGAAGGCAGGGTCTTATAAAGGAGGAATTACCAGACTTGACTAATACTTAGCACTTTACCATTTACTTGTTCTGTGATCTTGGGCAAATGTATTAACCCCTGAGCCTCTGATTTACTGTTTTCTGAAATCGATGGAGTTATAAAGAATAAGTAAGCTTAGGCAATTGGTCAAGAACCAGGACTAAAACATCTGGAGTCCCAGTTTGAATTTTAGCTGTACCTTCAGTGTGTTCTATAAATGTTAATCAGTACTTACATTCCATAAGCTTCAATATAAAAAGGAAATAAAAGCTACCTCTTAGAATTGTTTTGAAAGTTATGAATCAGAATAAATAGCACACTTAGCAGACTGTAAATAAATGATGGATATTACTTAATATAGCAAAACTTCTATGGAGTGATGGAGCTAACACTTACTTCTTCTATATAGGATGGTCAGAGAAGATGTTTTAAAAATAATATTTATGCAGAGATTTTTAAAAATAAAGAGGAAATAATGGGCAGAAATCTGGAGGTAGAACAATTGGAACAAGGGATAGAATATGCATGAAGTCTCAGGAAAAGTGTCAGTCTGGGTAAATTCAAGGAAAGGAGGCCAATATAGCAGGAGCAGAGTGATTGAAAGAAGAAAATGACAAGGTGGCAGGAAGACAGAAAAAGAGCAATAAGTTTTACAGAATTGTAAATTTGGCAAAGTGTTCAGGGACAACTTTGGATATTGAAAAACTCAGTGAATAAACACAAAAATTTAAGAGGTGAGTCCAGTTAGGAGACCTGTGCCCAAGTGCTGGCAAAGATTGATATTAGATGGACTAAGGAAATGGTGGTGAATGATGACGTGACTGAATTTTGGATACATTTTGAAATTAATATTAATTAGATTTGTTCATTGATTTTATGTGGGATCTGAAGGAGAAATAAATAATAAAAAGTCAAACACTTGGTGCAAAACAGCAACAGTAGAAGTGCTGTTTCCTAGGAGGAAACCAGTATCAAAGAAAAAGACTGATGAAATGGAGATCAGGAATTTTAGTTTCAACATATTGTCATGTGCCAAATTAAAAGGTTAGAGTAGTTCTAAATGGTAAATGTGTGTCAGTGCTTTTAATGTAATCATCATTATGTAAAATGTCAATGATTTCAGTTAACTTTTTTAAATTCTTCTTTTCTGAATTAGTCTAACTTATATTGAATTGCAGTCTCATGAGTTAAAAGTTTCAAAGTTATTGCTAAGCCTCTCAAAATATATCCAAACTAATTTTATGAACTACTAAGCAGTAATTACATACTCAAATAAAAAAATGAATTATACCTAGAACCATTGACTTTTTTCTACTAATTATGGGAGAGATGATATTTCAAAACCTGTTTTATAATGACTAAAGTTGCATTTACACTGGTTAGAAGATCATTTAAAACTTCTTAAATGTCAGATTATTTTATTAGTTTAAATGTAATTAATATCCCATTGAGAATTCAAAAGATAAATAGCATTATTCTTTTTGACAGTTAAACATAGTCCATTATTTTTTATCTTACATTCACAGTTGAATAGCAGGGTTTGTAGCAACTTTAAAAAGTAGTGTCTAGGATAGCAAAAAATATAATCCAAATTTGAAAAAAATAGCATAGGGATATTTTGTTATTCTGTCTACTGCCAAGCAATCTGACTATTTATTGTCTTTTTTATCTGTAACTTAGTTTATGTTCTGTTGCTGTTAAAATATTTAATTTAACCAAATCATAGTGACCTCTTTCTAAAGATATAGCTAGGTTTTGATTTGAAACATAGGCTTCATCCTCAGAATAGAATTTGGGTCCCAGCACTGACAATAATTACCTATACCATATTACTTCAGTCTTTTCATTCATAGAGTCTACTTTCCACATAAGGATATGATTAATCTTATATTTAGTTTAGGGATTTAATTAGATGGTACATGTAAAGAAACTAACACCAAACAAAGGGACAGAATGTACTAAAAAAAAAGGAATTGTATGAGTATACTTGTATTGTTATTATATCATCATCATCATCATCATCAGTCTGTGAAGAATGTGTTCCACCTGGAACATTCTTAATTACCTAATCTCATGCATGACAACCATAAGATTAAGCATGAAAATGGTCTTAAGGGGAGAATTTTCAACAGTTAAGAAAAAAAATCAAAATCCTATGAGATTTAGAAACTTAAGACTACATTATCAAATATATACAACAAAGGTATTTTCAAGGGAATCCTTTCATTATTGCAATTAATAAAACCTGGAAGGTCTTTGTGTTCCATGTGCTACATGTGAAAACTGGGGGAAAAATGGATGGTCTTTTATCTAAATGAAATAGCCATGATTTCAAACCTTCCTAATTCTAAAGAAATCATCTAAGACAACAGGTGTTGCTTCATTTCTTTTACTTAATAGCAAACTTTTCAATTGTACACAATTTTTCCAACAGAAATTCTTATTAATAACACAATTGAAATAAACTTCAGGAAAATAAATATGTATCTATTCTCACTAAGGGAGATTTAGCCCTCCCTTGACTTTTTAGAGACCTGCAAGCAAATTCTGAAGTATAGTGATACTTTGTTGATACTAGATTAATCATATTTAGAAACAATTGAAAGGAGACTGAATTTAATTGTATTTTTCCTTTTAGGTTAATGGAACTGAAGAAGGTAATATGATTCAGCAAATTGATAAAGGAGATTAGTTGTCACAAGTGCATTTTTAAAAATAGGTAAACATAATATATCAATATTTTTATATATACCTTCTATAAATATGCTTATTATTTTCCCAGGAGGCTGTAATAGCTTTTTTGGATGCTAAGGAGTAGCTGAAGTGAATTTTTATGGTCTAGTTATAAAATCCTAAAAGAAGGGTTTATAATGGAAACATGGTGAGACATTTAATACCATCACTGAAATAGGTACTTTTGAGTCCCATATTTGTTTCAAAATAGTAACAGCATTCAAAATTTCTCCCAGAGGTATATTTTCTTTAGCTACATGTCTAATCATGGCTAATTACAACAGTGCTTTTTGTGCCTATTCAATGTTGGTACTAAACATTGTTTTCCATTATCACCATGTTCTTATTTTAGAGCTTTTAAAAATAACTCTACCCAATAAAATATTTGTAGAAATTATATTTTGAAATTGAGTGAAATGTTTTCCATTGATAAAGGCTCAAAGGTAAAACATTTCCTTATTCTCAAATAAAAAATTCCAGAGGTGAATGACCCAAGAAAATCGAATAACTTATTATAGAATAAATATTACTTAGCTTATCTAACTGGAAAAATAACAAGAATAACAAGGACTAATATATTACTATAATAGTTTACAGTTTAATAAGTCTTTTTAAAAGGTAAATTGTTCTATTTAAGTCTGAGCAAAATGCTGAAAGGTAAGGACTGTGTTTATTATTATCATTATCTATTTATGTATTGTTTTCAGAAGCTAAAAAACATTTCATTTATGCTCTGACAGCTGGTAAATAGTAGGTACAATTCTTGATTATTTGAAAGTATTTAAGCAACCAAACTTCTGTTCTTTAAAGTTGCATTATATTTTTAAAGTATGAGCAAACTCTTTGTTTCTCATCAGCTATATAATGATTTAGTAATTTAATATCTAAAGCGAATTGACATTCTTATATGGTCTCAAATTTCAGAATGAAAATTAATGAAACAGCCTGATACAAGGTCTCTTTTTCTCTTTAACCTGGCCAAGCATACTTCTTTTCCCAAACCCATGGACATTAGTAAGAAATAAAAAGTATTTGAGACCATTGTTCTTGTAGTCCCAAAACCAGGCTCATGCTTTGATACTTAGGAGTCATTTTTAACATGACATTTTAACATTATAGCTAACTGGGAGTCCGGATATCTGTATGTCTGTGCACTATTTTTTCCTGCTCATTTAACTTTCCTGCAGCACTATCAGGCCTGTTCCAATACATTAGTAGTTTTTAAAGTTAGGCTTCTGTACCTTGAATAATTTTGACACAATTTCAAATGTAATGTTGAGAAAAGTGAAGAACACCAGTACCTTACAAAATGACATTGTTTTTTTTACATTCTTTTCAGCCATAAAACCAATATGAAGAGATAGTCACAATTTCCTTCATTGTCATTAAAAGCCAAATGGAATGATGATTTGAATTTTTGCAAAACTCAGTTTATATATCCAAAACTCTACAGTGTTATAGTTAACTAAGAAGTGGGCAAAAAGTTTTGTTGGAATGTCTTTAAATAAGTATTTCCTAGTAAATTTCCTCATACAATTTAGCTTTATTCATATTTTCCATAGGTTCTGAACTAAGAAATGTGTTGTGTCATGTTAACATAATTTACTCAAAATACTTTCTCATTCTACTTTCTCATTCTGATGATTCCAATAGATGAGATAGTTTTTCAGAGGTTTATTTTATTTATCTTATTCAATATTTTGAATAAAATAATTTATTATAATTATGTAAAGATTTTTTTGTAGTACATTTTCATGTTCCAAAGAATCTAACATTCTCCTCCTCTTGGTCACAATAATCATACTCAATGACAGCTTCTTAAGATGGAAGTGGGACTGATCTCTGTCATTTGCTATGCAAAACATGTGGCCTAGAGAATATTGAGAATGTTTACAAACATTTATATATCAAGAAACAATTTTATTTCCTAATTTCAGGTTCACTTAACTTTTTTTAAATTCCTCATCTGTAACCATTTTGATATAGATCATTTTATACATACTCTTATTACATTTATCACATAGCCATAAGTCTTTGAGGTCACTATTACTAACCCTGCTTGACACCTGTCATGAGAAGCTCAGGGTAAAAATGTTAATGAAATTAAAGCAACTATTAATTAACATACCCAGTATTAAACCTAAGTACCTAGACTCTCAATCTAACTCTGTTTTAAGCAGAGTCCGTATTGTTATTTATTTTTGTAGTTGAATGATAGTATATAAAAAGATAAATTGGTGTAAGACATGAGGTTTATCAATAACAATAGCTAACATTGTAGAGTAATTGCAATGTACCAGACACTGTGCCTTGCTTTGCATTTTAAGCATTATTAATTAGAGGAAATTCTTATTATATGTCTGCCATTGAAGGAAGATTGTGTGTGGTATGGTGTGTGTGTGCGCACGCATGCACATACACACATATATATGATTTCAGGGAAATTCAAACTTGAGAAGAATTATGATCTGTAGATACCTAGTGCAGAGATATATGTACACAGAGTTCTATAAACATCACTGTGTTACAGAAATTTGTATTCATTAATAGTCAAATGATAACTTTGATATAAGCAAACCTGAGTTTAGTTACATTTAAAACTCCCCGGATTTTTAAAAATAAATGAATATATAACATGTTCAACAAAATTCCTATCCAAACTATAAGAAGTTTTTGTTTTCTTTTTTATTACTACAGATATATAACTTCAAATATACCAAAGACACAGTTATTCAGTTTTCTTATCCAAGTTCCAGAGAAGAAAGCTCTTCTGAAGTTTATTTTTAATTACTTGTAGCATTCATAACACAAAGGTATAGCTTATGAATGAAATAGTAAAAAGAAAATGACCAGAAACAATTTATATTTCCCAGTTGTAACATTGATGCAGAAATTAAACACAACTGCAAATTATAATCTAGAAAGTTCCTTAAATTCTATGAACTTTAATGATTTTAAATAGTATTTATAAAATGCTTCTGTTATTCCAGGCTAATTTTCCCAGCTTATACAAAAGGAAATTATTCAGAGAATATATCTCAGGTATTTTGTTCTGGATTATTAGATGCCTCATTATTCTAACAGTTGCTGCCAATCCAAAGGTTACAGCTTAACTCACTGCGATAAGAAAACTCCCTCCCTCCTCCTTTTATCATGCTTCTTAAAGTGTTTTATGTGGACATATGAAGATGAAGGTTATTTCACAGTTTCTGTTATTTTCTGATGTAATATCTGCATACATCAATCTCAAAGCAAGCTTAAACTGAAATCTGAAGTCACAGAATTAGACATTATGATGAGGCCCAGAATCACCCCTGCAACTGGACAACCCAAGCCCCACCCCAGGCTATAGACATCACGATATCCCTCCCCATGTGGTAGCCTATACCTTGGGACAATAGACAGGCCATGGAGGCAGCTGCATCTCCAAAGAGCCAGCCCAAAGCATTCTAAGACTCACCCTTTTAGCCCCATCTCTGAAAGTAGTTGCATCCATCTTGGGACACCCCCACTGCTATCTTGAATTACTTCCACTATTGCTGCCACCACATTGAGTTGCAGTAGCATCAATCTTGGTACACTGGCTGGGGACTGGAAGCCCAATTCCAGGTGAGGTACAGGTAATCTGTGTGGACAATACAAGATTATAGGGTAGAACCAGTAATATCTCAGGTCTGTGCTGTAAGAAAGGGAGACACATAGACAATGTGATAAAACAAGGGAATTAGGTGCCCCCCCAAAACCAAGATACTACAAAAATAGAAACAACTGACAGTGCAGTGGATGAAATGTCAGAGAAGGAGTGTAGAATGTACATAATTTAAATGATCTGTGAATTAAAGAATGACTTAAGTGAGCAATAAGGGGAAAAATTAATCATACCAATGAAGAAATAAAGGAGAAAATACAGGTAGCAAAAGATTACTTAAAAAATATTACTTCAAGAATAGAGATTCTGAAAAAAAAAATAACAACCAGAATCGTGGAAATGAAGGAAACAATAAACCAAATAAAAAACTCAATATAAAGCATCACCAACAGACTAGATCACTTGGAAGACAGAACTTCAGATAACGAAGATAAAATATACAATCTTGAAAATAAAGTGAAAACACAGTGAAGATGGTAAGAAATCATGAACAGAATACCCAAGAATTATGGGATAAAATCAAAGACCAAGTCTAAGATTTATTGGGATAGAGGAAGGCACAGAGATTCAAACCAATGGAAAGCACTATCTCTTCAATGAACTAATATCAGAAAATTTCCCAAACATGAAGAATGAATTGGAAAACCAAATACAAGAGGCTTACACGGACACTGAATGTACAATGTTACAACAGATCTACACTAAGGCACATTAGAATGAAAATTCGTAGCATACAGAATAAGGATAGAATCTTAAAGGTGGCAAAAAAGAGGAATCAGATCTCATAGAGGGGGAGATCAATTTGTATCAGCAAATTTTTCAACGCAGACCCTCAAAGCCAGGAGATCTGGAACAACAAATACCAAGATCCGAAAGAAAATGAATGCCAACCAAGAATCTTATATCCAGCAAAACTGAGCTTCAAATTTGATGATAAAATAAAAACCTTTCATGATAAACAAAAGTTAAAAGAATTGAACAGCGAGAAAGCCTGCACAGCAAGAAAGCCTACAGAGCATTCTCAGCAAAATATTCCGGGAGGAAATGAAAAACAGCAAAGGGAGGAACTATACTAAAGGAAAGGTCAATTAAAGGAAGAAACCATGTCAAGTTAAAAACCAAAAATAAAACAAAACAAAAAAAAAAAAACGGAATACAAATCATACTTTTATAATAAACCAGAATGTGAATGGCCTAAACTCATCAATTAAAAGACATGGGCTGACAGATTGGATTAAAAATGCTACCTTCAAGAGAGGGCATCTATGTATATTGAACAAACCCTTCTCAACTACAAGAATCAAATATACCACAACACAATTATACTGGGTGGCTTTAATACACTTTTCTCACCACTGGATATATCTTCCAAATAAAAACTAAACAAGGAAACTATAGAACTCAATAAAATAATCAGTAATTTAGACTTAACAGGCATACACAGAATATTCCATCCATCAACAAGCACAAGCAAATACACGTTCTTCTCAGCAGCACATGGATTCTTCTCCAAAACAGATTATGTTATGCCATAAAGCAGGTCTTAGCAAATATTAAATAAATAAATAAATAGACATATTACTCTGTATTCTATCTGACCATAATGGAATGAAACTAGAAAATAATGATAAAAAGAAGCTATTCCAACTCCTGGATACTAAATAATACACTATTGAATGATGCATGGATAACAGAAGACATCAGGGAGAAGATTAAAAAAAATTTTTAGAAGTAAATGACGCGCTCGCCTGGCATGCGTGCGGCCCGGGTTCGATCCTCAGCACCACATACCAACAAAGATGTTGTGTCCGCCAATAACTAATAAATAAATAAATATTAAAAAAAAAAAAAGAAGTAAATGAGAACTCTGATACAACTTATCAAGATCTATGGGACACTATGAAGGCAGTGCTAAGACAAAAGTTCGTTGCCTTAAGTTCATTCATTAAAAGAAGAAAAAGTCAACAAATAAACAATGTGACATTACATCTCAAAGCTCTAGAAAAAGAAGAACAAACCAACACAAGAGTAGTAGAGGACAGGAAATAATTAAAATCAGGGTAGGAATTAATGAAATTGAAACAAAAGAAACAATTAAAAAAATTGACAAAAAGCTGTTTTTTAAAAAATAAATAAATAAAATTGATAAGCCCTTAACCACCCTGAGGAAAAGGCGTGAGAGAAAACATAAATTACTAAAATTTGTGATGTAAAAGGAAATATCACAACAGACACTTTGAAATACAGAAGAAAATTAGATACTATTTTGAAAATTTATAATCCAGTAAAATTGAAAGCCTCAAAGACACCAACAAATTTTTAGAGATACATGATCAACCCAAACTGAGTCAAGAGGTCATACACCATTTAAACAAGGAAATAGAAGACAACATCAAAAGCCTACCAACCAAGAAAAACCCAGGACCAGATTGACTCACAGCTGCATTCTACAAGACCTACAATGAACAATTAATACCAATACTCCTCAAATCATTCCATGAAATAGAAAAGAAGAGAACCCTTCCAAAATCATTCTATGAAGCCCGTATCATCCTGATACCAAAACCAGGCAGAGACACATCAGGAAAAAAAATTTTCAAACCAATATCCCTGATAAACATTGATGCAAAAATTCTCAATAAAATTCTGGCAAATTGCATATAAAACATATTTCAAAAAATAGTGTACCATAATCAAGTAAGGTTCATTCCAGGGTGTAAGTTTGGTTCAATATACAGAAGTCATTAAATGTAATTCATCACATCAAATAAACTTAAAGAATCATTGATCATGCCAATTGCTGGAGAGAAAGCATTTGACAAAATATAGCACCCTTTCATGTTCAAAACACTAGAAAAACTAGGGATGTAGGAACATACCTTAACATACATAAAAGCTATGTATGCTAAACACAAGGGCAGCTTCATTCTAAATGAAGAAAAAAATGGAAGCATTTTCTCTAAAATCTTGAATAAGGCTGTGATGCCCTCTTTCACCACTTCTATTCAACATAGTCCTTGAAACTCCAGCCAGAGCAATTAGACAGATGAAAGAAATTAAAGGGATGTGAATAGAAAAAGAATTCAAACTATCATTATTTGTTGATGACATGATTCTTTACTTAGAGGATCCAAAAAATTGTACCAAAATTTTCTAGAATTAATAAACGAATTTAGCAAAGTAGCAGGATTTAAAATCAATACCCATAAGTCAAATGCATTTTTATACATCAGTGATGAATCCTCTGAAAAAGAATTTAGGAAAACTACCCCATTTACATTAGCCTCAAAAATCAAAGAAATACTTTGGAATCAATTTATGAAAAGAAGTGAAATAACTCTACAATGAAAACTACAGAACACTAAAGAAATTGCAGAAGACTTTAAAAGATGAAACAATCTCCCATACTCTTGGATAGGCAAAATTAATATAGTCAAAATGGCCATACTACCCAAAGCACTATACAAATTCAATGTGATTCCAATTAAAATCCCAAATTAATTCTTTATAGAAATAGAAAAATCAATCATGAATTTTATTTGGAAAAATAGGAGACCCAGAATAGTCAAAGCAATCCTTGGCAAGAAACTGGAGGTAAAACTGGAGATATCACCATACCAGACCTTAAACTGTACCACAAAGCTCTAGTAACAAAAATGGCATGGTATTGGCACCAAAATAGGCAGATAGACCAATGGTACAGAATAAAAGACTCAGAGACAAACCTACATAAATACAGTTATCTTATATTAGATAAAGGCACCAAAAACATACATTGGAGAAAAGATAGCCTCTTCAACAAATGGTGCTTGGAAAACTGAAAATCCATATGCAGCAAAATGAAAATAACCCCCCCCTCTCTCTCCATGCACAAACACTCAACTCAAGGTGGATCAGGACCTAGGAGTTAGACCAGAAACCCTGTGCCTAATAGAGGAAAAACGAGGCCCAAATGTTCACCATGTTGACCCAGTCCCTGTTTTTCTTAACAAGAGCTAAAGCCCAAGAAATAAAATCAAGAATCAATAAATGGGATGAATTCAAACTAAAAAGCTTCTTCTCAGCAAAAGAAACAATCAATGAGGTTAAGAGAGAGCCTACATTTTGGGAGCGAATTTTTGCCATACACACTTCAGATAGAGCACAAATCTGCAGGATATATAAAGAACTAACATCAATAGATTCAATAAGAATTATATGATAACCTCAATAGATGCAGAAAAAGCATTTGAAAAAATACAGCACCTCTTCATGTTCAAAACACTAGAAAATGGGGTAGTTGAATCCTTTTTCAGAGGATTCATCACTGATGTATAAAAATGCATTTGACTTATGGGTATTGATTTTAAATCCTGCTACTTTGCTAAATTTGTTTATTAATTCTAGAAGTTTTTGGTACTAGAAGTTTTAGGGATAACAGGAACATATCTCAACATCGTAAAGGCTATCTTTGCTAAGCTCCAGGCCAACATCGTTCTAAATGGAGAAACATTGAAGGCATTCCCTCTAAAACCTGGACAGGGATGCCCTCTTTCACCACTTTTTTTTTTAACATAGTTCTTGAAACACTGGCCAGAGCAATTAGACGAAAGAAATGAAAGGGATACCTATAGGAAAAGAAGAACTTAAATTAGCACTATTTGCTGATGATATGATTCAATACCTAGAAGCTCCACCAGAAAACTTCTAGACCTAGTAAATGAACTCAGCAAAGTAACAGGTTATAAAATCAACACCCATAAACCAAAGGCATTTCTGTATATTGGTGACAAATCCTCCTAAAGGGAATTGAGGAAAACTACCTTATTTACAATAGCCTCAAAAAAATAAAATAAAATACTTGGGAATCTACTTAACAAAAGAGGTAAAAGATCTATACAATGATAACTACAGAACCCTAAAGAAAGAAATCAAAGAAGACCTTAGAAGATGAAAAGATCTACCTTGCTCTTGGATAGGCAGAATTAATATTATCAAAATGACCATACTACCAAAAGCACTATACAGATTTAATGCAATTATGATCAAAAGCCCAATGGAATTCCTCATAGAAATAGAAACAGCAATCATGAAATTCATCTGGAAAAATAAGAGACCCAGAATAGCTAAAGCAATCTTTAACAGGAAGAGTGAAGCAGGTGGCATCACTGTACCAGACCTTAAACTATACTACAGAGCATTAGTGATAAAAACAGCATGGTATTGGCACCAAAACAGACTGGTAGACCAGTGGTACAAAATAGAGGACACAGAGACTAACCCACAATATTACAATTATCTTATATTCAACAAAGGAGCCAAAATCAAAATTATACATTGGAGAAAATATAGCCTTTTCAACAGATGGCTAAGAAAACTGGAAATACATATGCAACAAAATGAAATTAAGCCCCTCTCTCTCACCATGCACAAAATTCAACTCAAAGTGGATCAAGGACCTAGGAATTAAACCAGAGACTATTAGGATAAAAAGTGTCTATTAGGATAAAAAGTAGGTCCTAATCTTCATCATGTGGATTAGGCCCCAACTTCCTTAGTAAGACTCCTATAGAACAAGAATTAAAACCAAGAATCAATAAATGGGATGGACTCAAACTAAAAAGTTTCCTGTCAGCAAAGAAACAATCTGTGAGGTGAATAGAGAGCCTACATTTTGAGAGCAAATCTTTACCCCTCACACATCAGATAGAGCACTAATCTCTAGGGTATATAAAGAACTCAAAAAGCTAAGCACCAAAAAAATAAATAACCCATCAATAAATGGGCCAAGAACCTGAACTGACACTTCTCAGAATAGGATATACAATCAGTCAACAAATATATGAAAAAATGTTCATCATATCTGGCTATTAGAGAAATGCAAATCAAAACTACTCTAAGATATCATCTCACTCCTGTCAGAATGGCAGCTATTATCAAGACAAACAACAATAAATGTTGGCTATGATGTGGGGAAAAAGGCATACTCATACATTACTAATAGGACGGCAAATTGGTGCAGCCAATATGGAAAGCAGTATAGAGATTCCTTGGAAAACTGGGAATGGAACCACCATTTGATCCAGCTATTCCTCTCCTCGGTCTATACCCAAAGGACTTAAAAACAGCATACTATAGGGACACAGCCATATCAATGTTTATAGCAGCACAATTCACAATAGCTAAACTGTGGAACCAACCTAGATGTCCTTCAGTAGATGAATGGATTTAAAAAATGTGGCATTTATACACAATGGAATATTACTCAGCACTAAAAAATAACAAGATCATGGCATTTGCAGGGAAATGGATGGCATTAGAGCAGATTATGCTAAGTGAAGTTAGCCAATCCCCCAAAAAACAAATGCAGAATGTTTTCTCTGATATAAGGTGACTGACTCATAGTAGGGCAGGGAGGGGGAGCATGGGAGAAATAGAGGAACTCTAGATAGGGCAGAATGGTGGGAAGTAAGAGAGTGGCAGAGGGGCAAGGGGTTAGCAATCATAGTGGGACACCAAATTATGTACAACCAGAAAAGTGAAAAATTGTGCTGCAATTTTGTACAATGAATCAAAATGCATTCTGATATCAAATATACCTAATTAGAATAAATAAATTAATTAATTTAAAAAATAAAAATGTCATTATTATAATTTATTTTAAAATTGGAACCTGAAAACTTTAGATGGAAAAAAGATTTCATAAAACTCCTAATTGTTATCAAAATCCCTATGGGCACAGAGGAATCAAGTGTCTTTCCCAAGTTCTCATAGTAATTTAGTAGAAACAACATAATAATGTTTCTGTTCTTATCCTTAAAATCAATAAAACTCAATAAAATTTAAAATCAGTAAAATTTAAAATCAATAAAATTCTCAGTAGCTATTAGAATATGATATTATTAGATTGTGTACATAAAAGAAGAAGTTGTCTAATAAGCTATGATACCTGGTGAACAGATACAGTCTTATCCATGGATGGCATTGGTTGCAACTTGGAAATGTTTTGAATTGATCACCAAAGGAAATATTGAATAAATGTATTTGGAGATGTAGAAATGAACTAATTTTAAATAGAGAAGATTTGAAGGAAAAGGTAAGATTTGGACATAATTCACAATGTAAAGAAATTCTGAATGTATATATTTTACATACAGTATATATTTTATAAATTTAATAAGCAATGTTTAAGAATTCGAGTGGATATCTATTACCTTCCAAAATTTTACAAGTTATCTAGGTTCCATAAAACATATGATTGAGAAGATACACCACAGAATTTTATTTACTTAGATGTAATACAGCAAAGCTCTATTTAAAGATACCTGAGTATCATTTGATTCAGTTAATCATTGACTTGCTGCTGCATAAAGTCAAATTAATTTTAATCTTTTTGTAGAAAACAAATCAAGAAATAATACACATATATTTATATTCATCATCGTATATGCTATTTTTATCTGTTTACTTCTATAAAATACATCTTTTAACTTCTAAATCTATTCTCTATTGAGATTCTATAGTAATTTTTTTTGTTTAAACATAGATCCCATGAAAAAGTCTGAAAATGACTAGCTACTTTCTTCAGAATATTTAAATTTTATGTACTTGTTAAAAATTATGTGCACAGAGGTAGGAATTTAATAGATAAGTTACAAAGGGAATAATGTCAAATGACTCAGCTTGTCAGAAATGTTAAGTGCCCTTGACACATCCCTAAGACTAGAAAATGTCACTTCACACCCCTGCCAACCTATTCAGAACTAAAACAAGGAATGTGTGGAGCTTTTAACCCCATTTACACAGAGACCTACCCTAAAAAATTCTGAAAAATAAGAATATACAGATAGTTAAAGTTAAATCAATGTTTTTTCTTTTCTTTTTTTTTTCTTACAGCATACCATCCCTCTTCTTTTGGTAACATTGTACAGGATTTTAATGTTGTATGTGATTTACAGGTAACACAGGGAACCTCTTAAATATATATACTAAGAAACTGAAGCTCCTATTAATTGAATGCCTTATCCAAGATGCTCCTCTTTATTATTGGCAGAGGCAAACCTAACTTTTATGCCTGACTACATGGGAAACACTTTTTTTTTTTTAGCTTTACCATTCTGCACTATCTTCAGAACAATTCATATGTCCTATAATATTCAAATGGCCTTCCTAGTAGCATAGGATTCGTTTCCTTTCTTATTTTTTCAATTGTTCAAGTACGTTTTTTAATCTTCCAATGCTTGCTCTATTCTGCTTTCAGAGGATAAAGTATGCCTATCCCTTCAAATTCCTTGCACTCTCTTATGTCTAACTCTTACAGCCCCAATCTCTTACATGGAGTGTTCACTTGCTAAGCTCTAGGCATTTGGAAAGGATACATATTTTCCCCCTAAGTTCTCTACTTCAACTTTTTTATTGACACATATTAAAATATCATATATTTTACTAGAATCTTTATTTTCTTGAATTGTCTCTGAATGATCAAAATCCTGTAAACTTAAAGGATATATGATATATTAAAAAGAGTACAAATGTCATTGAAAATAAACATTTGATTTTTAAATATTAAATGAAAAGGTTTAATGTAGAGTTAGCCTTTTAACTTCAAAGAGCAAATCTCTTTGAAGATTTGAAGATTCTTCATATGCTCAAAAATTTGCCTTATTCAAGTCATAGTTCTTGTTCCTACTCTTTGTAATCAAAACACTGATGTGTTGTATGTTTTTTGTCTTCCCAATTCAAGTCTGATCCACTCTTGTCTACACATCCATCAGTCTTGCTATGGGCACCAATGCCATGCATCTCAATCTCTTTGGTCAAACATCTTTTAGGTACAGGTTACATGAGTTCTCACAAGATTCACTGCAGTTGGATACTTCTTCATACACTTTTTTTTTCCACTTAGCTTCTGTGATACTCTCATCTGGCCACACCTGGTTTTATCCCTCCTGCAGGCTAATTGTCCTTTACCTGGATTGTCTCACTGCTCACTAGGCTCTTTCAACTTTAGCCTTATTGACATCATTGGTAATCCTCCAAATTTTATATATAATCCAAACCTCTCTTCTGACTTCGGAGCTCATTTCCAACTACCTCATCTTGTCTTGAATATTTGGAAAGTAATTCAAGGCCTGTGCATACAAAGCTGAATTTGCAATTATACCTTCAAACGTGATCCTTTTCCAACATTTACTGTCTCCAAGAATGGCAATGCTATTTATCTCATTATGAAGTTAGCCACCTTTAGCAGCTCCTTCTCCCTCAATATCAGCACCTATCTGTGCCTGGCCTTGTGCTGAGTGCTAAAAATTTGATTTACTGTTTTGTTTTTAATTCCCATAGCCACCTGAGATGGGCATTATTGTTGTCTCCACATTGTACTCTTCATAGGGCTCTCTTGCTATATCATTTTAATTTGGTCTTATAAATAGCTCCTGGATTCCTCACTTCATTCCCTGTCCACAAGCTCCATCCTATCCCAGGTTTCTGTCTCTGCCCCTTGAATTAATCAAACAAGAATACAATTCTCACTGACTTTTCTCTTCTTCAGTGAATAGCCAGTTGACATTTTCCTAACAGATTCTCAGATCATTTGACCTTAATGACCTCCTCTTATAAACCCTGTTTTATTGGTCAGTCCATACACCTGCCTCTCCAGCCTCACTGAGCACCAGACTCCTTTGTCAACTACTTTGCTGCTTTTTACCTTAGAGCGTTCCCTGAGCTGTCTTTCCTCCCTTTCCACTATACAGGTTCTGCTCTTCTTTCAAATTTTAGTTCAAATGTGAATTCCTTTACAAAGGAATCCTACTATGACTTCCTTTTAAAAACTAACCATCCCTATTACATGCTTTCTTATAACATTGACCTTTCATAGCATTTTTCTTATTGCAATTTGAAATCAAATTTTGAGCTAATTCTAACAATCTCTAAAAATTTTGTTATACAGTAAGCAGTAAGTATACTGCTTTATAACAAAATTTTGTGTTTGTTTTTATTACTTATTATCACCAAAAGTTAGTAGGGTATCTACTTTAGAGCAGGAATTTGTAGAATATTTCTGAATGAATGAATGTTTACAGACTTCTGGTTTTCCTCGAGGCTTATACATACACATATAGTATCACACATAAGCGTATAGTCACATATACTGATGCATGACCTCTACACATAAATGCTTACTTTTATGAATAATTCTCCCCCACATGTAAACAGAATTATGATAGTAAAATACACATAACTTACACAACTCAATTATTTAGACTAACAAAAACTGCTGAAAATTTTACCAAATAATTTTATTAATATTTTCTATAATATTGCTTCAGTGGCCACATATTATTTCAATGTATGAATGTGATAGTGTATTCTACCAGTGTCCTCTTACTTTACTGCTATAGGTGATACTTTGGTTAACATCTTCATAGGTTGAACTTTGTTTCTATCTGTAATTATTTCCAGAGGAAAAGTAAGGAAGAATGATGAGATGCTAGCATATTGCATTTGAAGAGCAATTATTATTTTCCAGAAAATGTGCCAAAGTGTGTGTTTTATAACCACCCATTGAGATGGTTATTATGGTCCCTATTATACAGAAAGGCAAGTTAAGATTCAAAAAGCAAAAGAAGTTAGGGAGATTAGACAGCAAGCAAGGAGCAAATTAACAATTTGAATACAAGATTCTCTGAATACAATAAGATTTGATAAATAATACATTTAATATCTTGATATTTATTGTCCAGTGCCCTAGGGACTTTATATTAATCTCTAGATCTCCAACCCATATCTGAGTCACCACTATTATTATTAAAGAATAATATTTTGTTATTTGAAGATATAAAAACTAATCTTAAATAAATTTTTACATATTTGAGTACAAATAATGTTCAGTATATTTGTGTTCTTGCCATGAGTTATCTGATCTTACATTTTATTGTTTTGACTGGCATATTTGTTAATGAAATTGACTCATCAGAGCTCTTTCATGCCTTTTATATTGTAAATATTTATTCATATTGTTAAATTCCTTTTAATTTTAAATATGGGGCATGTATATAACATATGTTATAATATATGATAATAATTTTAACCCTATAATATGGCCAGATTTATTCAGTCATAGATTTTACCATATTCAAGATTTGACTTTTGAAAACATTTTAACAATAGATAAATGCTAAATAATTCTTGAAAGAAAAGTGCTTGGAAATATAAATGATAAATATGGTTGGTTACATAAGTGAATGTAGATGAAATCTATTTTAGATGTGTCTTGCTGAATAAAAATGTCTTAGAGATAGGAATAGCAAAAGTTTTGGAAATAGAATGAATGTACACATGAGATGAATTTGGATCAAAATGAATAGAAAGTTATACAGAACCAGACTTTATAAAAATATACAACTATATTATAAATTTAAAACTATGTTAAGCTCCTCTGAAAGAAGATATAAAAAGATTCTATGCACACGCAACACACACACACACACACACACACACACACACATAATTGGTGTAAACAGGTTTGATGCAAATAAAAGTTCAGAAGTATTGGTGGAAGGATACCTGACACATTTTGGTATGGGTAGAAGGCCTTGTTAATTGTGGTATACTGTTTTTATTTTTTATTTGTAGTTTGTTTTTAATTCATGATATCCAATGATTATTAAGTAATAAACAAGAGAAGCATTAAATTTTAAAATTTTTAAATTTTTAAAAATCATTGAACTAGGAAGACTAGGATTATAAAATGAGTAAGAAATGGCAATTGTTACTGGAATTTGGAAGGTTGCTAGATATATCTTTCAATGGCATTTTACCTTCATCTCAATATAATAAATTATTAAATATCTCTGGTTCAGCCTAACACTAGTAACATTAATATTGTGGTCAGTTTCACTCATTGAAAATAATTGTTTTGTCTTGTAATCCTTCTATGTTCCTCATCAGGGCTAGGCCCATTATCAGTCACATGCTAGCACATAAATGCATAATTGTCTGCTTATTAATTTGAGATGTTTTCTTATTTCCATACTTACTCTACCCAAGACAAATGGCCTAAGAACTTCCATGAAAATTAATGTGGTGATGGTCACTTCTCCTGCTTCATTCACCTGGGGCTTATTAGTGGCAAACTGTATAAATTGCCAATTTCAAATACTTTGTTATGTTCTCAGAGACCAAAATTTCAACTAAGTAACTGCTTACTAAACCCTGAAAGAAGCATATGGTCACTTTATCAAGATCTCTCGTGAATTTTTTTTTCACAATTGTGTTTGCTATAATATGTAGCATCTCCTTAGTGTATGTGATACACAACTTAAATCCTAATGACTACTACTGTTCAGTGTACCCCACCCCCTGCCATGTAACAGTGGTCCACTTTATGCTTTGAATATAGCCCTTGCTGCTCTGACACTGCAACTTTTTTTAAATTTTCTTTTAAGAGAGAGAGAGAATTTTTTTAATATTTATTTTTCAGTTTTCGTTGGACACAACATCTTTATTTTATTTTTTTATGTGATGCTGAGGATCGAACCCAGCACCCCATGCATGCCAGGCGAGCGCATTACATGTGGCTTGAACCACATCCCCAGCCCTGCAACTTATTTTGAAAAGAACATGTTTCTTTTTCTTCCTCTCTCCCTGCTCCTCCCTAATCTCACCCCCCTTCCTAATCTCAGGGGAAAGAGAATTACCTTTACCATTTTGGGCAGATTTATCTGTCCTTGAGTATACATCCACCATATGAACAAAGTAATTCGATCTTTGAGGACTGTATGAGAAGACTACAGTTTTTCAGATTAATAAGTGAACAACAGCTTCCACAGAGAACATGAGAATTCTTAGAATGTAGTCTTTGAATCACCTTTTTAAAAAGCCCCTGTTCCTACTGATGGGTAGAAACACAGCTTCTAGGACAGAGTCCCCTGTGTTTCTCCTTTGCTAGCAAAGCAATAAACCTCTTTTCTTTTTCTCAAAACCATGTCCTTGTTATTGGATTGGCATCAGGGACAAGGACTAAGCTTTCAATAACACCCACACTGGATTTTCTGATTTCTGCGAGTTGGTAGCACTGCATTGTTGCTTTTTCCAGACCGATTCTTCTTCTATGCTTTGCAGGATTTGGGAGCTGGATTATGTTTTCTTCAAAGTTTAGAACTAATTCTATCTATTTTCTCTCTTCTTTTTGCCAATATCTGTTTACCTCCCACTCATTTATCAATAGTCTCAAAAGATCATCCAAGTACCTAATATAGAGCATTTGTCATCATTCTTCTTGCATCATAATTTGAATCCGTCACTCTGTCTTTAACACCACATAGATTGCTAGATGTTATCCAGACAAGTAAAAGACTTATTAATTTCAGTGAGTCATGGTATATATTTTAGCCAATGTAATATGAATTGAGTTGAGACTTTATTTGTGTAGTTAGATTTGCCTCTTCTGCTTCCTCTTATGAAAGCTTAAGGAAGTAGTTTAGAATCAGCCTGGCCTCTAACACAAATGTACATAACAGGAAATCTAAATCTTAGATCAAAATCCCCCTACCAGCAACTTGGAGCAGAGTGGCTCAGGGGAACCTGTCTTAGATCAACTGAATATGGTCAAGCCATAGACCTATGACCGAGTGGCATAATGTGTGCTACCTATAAACCAGAGAAATTTTCAAGGTTGTTTGTTATTCAGTGAAGTTGAATAATAGATACTATAAACAATTAACACATTTCATGAATACATTCAGGACAAATTTTAAATATATGTAGGTAACTTTCTAGCTCCCTAGGATTATAGTCCCTGGAACTCCTGAACTGGAAGAACTATCACTTTCATTCTGTTTAGCATCACCCACTCAGATTCATACCCTAGAATTAATGCCTTCATCTTACTTCTGTTGTAGAGGAGCCAAAGTGACTTCAGGGGCTACAGCCATCCATTCCTGTAATCCTGTAGGAAGAATTTCAAATGTGTTGTACATAAGAACAACTAGTAGTCTATGAGAAAGAGTGAGAAATAACTTACTCTAATATATCAAAATACATTCTACTGTTGTATATACCGAAAAAGAAAAAAAATTAAAAAATAATTATTTTTTAAAAAGTGAAAAATAACTTATGATATAGGGACCATCCTCTGCAGAGTACTCCAGCATGACTCTTAAGGAATCTGGAGTTTTTAAGGATTTGAGGTTCCTTTGTTTTTCTCTTAGTTTCACATTTTTCCCTTAAATGGTTTATTACCCTTTGTATAGCTCTCAGCAAATTTCCTTTATGAGTGTCATGATGACTGTTCATAAAAGTGGAGGATGTGACATGGTGTTTTACAAATAGTTCCTTTAAGAGGTTTTGATTAATTCTAACTAGGGGAGGTTTGGCATACTGATTCCCATTTTCTACAAGTTTATCTGCTTTCAGGTTTCCTGAGAGTCCCACTGCTGTGACTCATGGATGCTTTTTGATATATATGTCTGATGTCCTCCAAGTCACTGCCCCTTATTGTCTTCCCCCTACCACTTGCTCATGGCTGCTTGTCTACTAAACACCCCTACATCACATCTCACATCCTTTTAGCTCTCTCATTCCTTCTCCACTGATTTTTAATCTCTTATCATCCTCAGATAATTAATTCCTGCATTTCCCCCCACACTCTATATGCATCTTCTTGAACTAAATTTTCTCTTCATATAGAACCTGTGGTAATTATTTGATTATATCCTCAACCAATATGTTCCTCTTTCCTTTTCTTTGTCTTCCCGGAAAACACCAAACATAGACTAGTCCCTCAAATTATACTCTTAACTTCTACATCCAGACTAGTAATAGCTCTTGAGAAAATTGTTGATAACCTGAATAGTTCCACAAAACAATATGTAATATGGTCATATCTCATATCATCTAAATTAATTGTTTAAGAAGCTACTTAATTTAATAGCAGAAAGTTTAGAATCTTTTAGAGGTTTTATTTCACTCTATAAATTTTCCAAGATTCCTAGGTTTAGATAACACCAAAGAGGATCATTCTACTTAATGCTAAGAGCTTGTTTTTTTCCCATAAAACCAAGGGCCAAAATTGAAATGTATTATTGTTTACTGCATTAAACTATCACCTAGATACAGCTTTAAAATGTAGTTTTATTTAGGAGTACACCAATGTGTAGATACACACCTTTATCTGATTTCAACTTCTAAAAGCAGGATCAGGAAATATTTTTGTTTGTATCCCTATAAATTTAACATTTCTAGATTTATTTCCTTTTCCTGCACATTGGTGTTATTTGCCAAAATTAACCCTTCATGACCTCAAGCATTTTCTGCTAATTTAGGCCAACTTGCTCTCAGATAAATTCCTTATCTTTTGCTCTATTAAGTATATTTGGATAATGATTCTTAAGCTATGTTTGCCAGGCTATTATGTTATCTGGCATTTTATTTGGTTCAGTTACTGGTGGGATAATGAATGAAGAGACAAGAGGGATATTTGGAGATATATTTCTTCTCTGTGAGATTTGTTGTATCTCATTGGACCCAACTTTCTTTGAGTAGAACATCTAATATTCCATCTTAGACTGGGTGACTCTGTATCTGGACTCTGGTTAAAACCACCTTCTCCTTTCTTCCTCTGCATCCTAGAAGTAATGGTGACTTCCTACTCTGACTTCCTACTCTGGTTTCTTCACCAGCCCTAGTATGGATACTTGTTTATTACAGAAAGACACCAAGTTCTTTTCTGCCCCAATTCCTTTGCCCTTCCTGCTGCCTCTGGCTTAGAAAGATCTCTCTTTTTGTATGGAAAGCTCCTTTGCCTTCAAGTCTCACCCCATTCACCATCTCCTACAACATCTACCTTGTTTCCATTAGTCTCTCACATGTGGAATCTTTTCATTCCTTGACTCACAGTCTCTAGTTTACATGAATATTGTTTTACATACAGGTTGACTGTGTTTTCCTGTGTTCTCCAACTGCATTGTAGTTCTGTGGTGTCTGAAAACTTGTCTGTCTTGATTTATCCCTGTATCCTCAACACCTCAAATGAGGCACACTAGGCTTATGGCACATATTTTTCTAAATAAGTGAAAGAAAAATATTTGAGACAATCTGGTTATAGACTTTAGAAACGCTAACTTATTTAACTCTTAGTATAAGTTGATGCATAATTATGCTTTAAATTTAATAGTTAAGGGAACTGACATTTATAGAGATTAAGTAGCTTCAAAAGTCATAAGATGAAGTAACATTACAAAGTTAATAAATGGTAGAATTTCTATTTTAAAAGTGGGATTTTGTGATTCCCTAGTTCATATTCTACAATGAAATTTATTTTTGAAAATGTCATTTGAAAGATATTGATAAGGGCATGTAGTAGAATTTTTTCACATGGGGGAGGCGGGGGCTGGCTACTGGAGATTGAACCCTTGAGTACTTTACCACTGAGCTACATCCCTAGTTCTTTTTATTTTTTATTTTGAGATAGGATCTTGTTAAGTTGAAGAATTTAAGTTGCTTAATTGTTGCTACTGGCCTTTAACTTATGATCCCCTCCTTTGGCCTCTAAAGTCTCTGGGATTACAGGTGTACACTACCTCAAACTGCATCTGACTGAATTTTTCTCCGTTATTTGCTTGAATGTATAATGCAAGCTGTCCAAATGAACAATAATGAATAAGATTACTAGTTTTGAAAACCTGGAATAAAGTAGATTTGAAATGTATAAATCAAGAAATTAGGCTTAGATGTATTTGATGTGAGATGTAAATGGTGACATCTGACAACTTTTTGGAGACTGGGACTTTGATCTGAATTAAGGTCTGATCAAATTTTATGTGGTGTTTTTTTCCCAAGAGCTATGTGAGATTCTCTCGTAGGAGATAATGGGGATAGTGCAATAGACTAAAGCTGGGCTCTTGAAAGTGTTTAATTGCTGAGGGGAGAATAGAAAGGGGACAAAAGAGACCAAGAACTAACAACCAATAAGGTTAAAGGAAACACAGAAAGTGTAGGTTCACAGAAATGAGTAGCAGAGAATTCAAGAAGAAAACACTGTGATGAAGGCAACATTAGAGCAGAGCAAAAGAGCTGCAGTGGAGGAACCTGAAAGAAAGTGATTGAGCGAGGTGTGGACCAAGGAATGGAGAGAGTGACTAGATAACTTATGTTGGGAATTGTGTGGTAAAATGGTGGTTCTTCCCTCTTTCCAGCATTGAGCTAAGCTTCTGGCACTTCCTGATTATTCAGTTAATGTTAATTTTAGGCATCTGCATTAAATTGAATACTAAGTTACAATTTGTTTTAGGAAGAGTTATTTCAGAAGTCATAAGATAAGTAACATTACAAAGTTAATAAATGGTAGAATTTCTATATTAAAAGTGAGATTTTGTGATTCCCTAGTTCATATTCTACAATGAAATTTATTTTTGAAAATGTCATTTGAAAGATATTGATAAGGTCATGTAGTAGAATTTTTGATAATAAACTGTTGTGTGTATTTGCTACTTTGCTGTTAGGCAGAAAGAACAATGAGAAAAAAAGATTCATTTGTAGATTTGTCCATTTAAATATTTGACTTCCATCAGAGTGAAAAGGTATGGATAGCATGATATCCAGTAAAGAGAAAGTGATGATTACATGTCTTATTTCAAAAGATGGGAAGAGAAGGAAAGACACTACCTCCAAAGGAAACAGTGGGTTAAATGGAAATGCTGGGTCATTTGTGGTACATCTCAAAATAACAATGTCCAACATTTTCTAACCTACTACACTGTTACTTTTCATTGTCACCTGTCTTTGACTATAAGAGGAAAGTAGATCTCCAAACTTGCTAGGTTGGCAAACTTAATTTTGCACAATACACTAAGCATATCCACTTCTCTCTGACAGGAGCAAATCATGGAGTTTTGAAAACTACTTTCCTCAAAGGAAATATTACTTCTGTTTTGGTAGCAAGGTTTTTTTTTTTTTCTGATTGCTAAAAAATTGTGTTAACTAGATATGTGGGGCCCTATCACAATCATTATTATAATGCAATCTTCCACATGAGGGAAAAATGAAGAGTATATTCATTATATGAATTTTAAAAGCTTAGATAGTATCACAATTTCTGATTTTAGGTGACTGGTCAGCCTGATTGCATGAGTCACAGAGGGTTTAGTAAGTTCAATAACAATCTTCATATAAAAATATTTGAAAAGAAAAAGCACATCATGTGGTTAGATACACGGCAAAGCAGTCACATGTAAATAGTTTCTGAGGTCTTTACATAAGAACTTTACTTCCTTATTGAAAACTAATGGATACAATGGGACACTAATTAGGGTTCCTTAAGAGTTCTCCAAGAGGAGTTGCATTGGAGTTGATGTGAATTGGCAAAAAGCAGCATAAATTGATTTGATTGCTAAAAGGCCTTGCATTTGGGGCTTTTTTAAAATGGAAAATGGTTCCCCAAAGAAAACATATATCATAGGAGAATGAGAGGAAGAGAAGATAAAGAAAATTGAATGTTCGTCACTGATCAATTATTCAGAATCAATTATGGTTTGCTAGGGAAAGCATGCTGTGCCAAAGCCAAACCAAACTCAAGGAGGCATGAGGATTAATTACTCTCGTGCTTGCATAAGACTAGAGGAAGGAGGAGGCAGTAACAGCAGAACTTTACTGCTCTCTAGGAGCAGAAAATAATTATGACACAATGAGAGAGAAGATCTTACTCCAGAATATCAGGCCTTTGTTATTAAAGGAGAGAGTATGCATTCAAAATATGTAAGAGAATTATGTACTTGTATATAATTTCTTCCAGCAAATACCTGTTTTATTAGCCAGGGTATTTGGAGAAACAGAAATCCATAAGAAGTACAGGTAGCCTTCCCATTTGTGGGTTGCACATTAGTGGATTTAGTTTCCAATTCAGAGAAATATTGCTCGTGTAATGAACATGTAAAAACTTTTATAATTTTTCCTAAACAATACAGTATAAGAAACATTTACATAGTGTTTATACTGTATTAGGTATTACAAGTAATCTAGAGATGGTTTAAGGTATGTAGGATGATGTGAATAGGTTACATGCAAATACTATAATGCTACTTTATATGAGGAATTTAAGCATATGCAGATTTTGGTATCCACTGGGGATCCTAGAACCAATCTCCACTCTATCAAGGAATTACTGTGGATATAGACAGAGAAAGAAGGGGAGATTTGTTTTAAAGAACTGTGATATATAGTTGTGGGACTGGCATGTCCAAGTTCTGAAAGGAATAGGAGAGTGTGACACAATGACTGGCTGGGGAGCAAGAGCTCATGTGGTTAGTATTTAGTCCAAAAAAGCTTAGAGCTCAGGGAGACTTCCTATGTTGTAGTCCAAAAAGTAGAATTTCTTCCTTTTGGTGTACTTGGTCTCGAAGACCCTCAACTGATTGAATAAGGCCCGTTTATATTATGGAGAGTTTTCTACTTTTCCATAATCTGCTAGTGTAAAGGGTAATCATATCTACAAAATACTGTCTTGACAGCAATGTCTAGACTGGTATTTGGCCAAACAACTGGATTCATACACTTGTCAATTGATGTATCAAAGTAACCACCACACTGTGCCTACTTGTGGCCCATGTCTGAGCTATGGATAATAACCTTACCATTTTGGTACTGGTTTTTGAATGCTGTCATAATCATAAACATCACATATTCCCAACAGTATTGCCACATAAACAGGGCAGTACATTTTGTTCTAGTGACATTAATAAGGAAACTCAATCCAAAACAAACATAATCTTAAATTTTAGATTGGAGCCTATATCCATTGTGATGAAGTTTTATCAGTGGTCAAGAAGCAGAAAAATCTGAAAGACAAAATTTGTAACAAAATAAGTTTCCTGAATTAAAATTAAGCATTAATGAAGACAGGATTAGCATTGCTATAATTAAATTAGAATTATTCTATGAACTAGAAATTGTAAGTAACTTTTAGTTAGCCAGAAATATTTTCACTTACCAAAATAGGCTATGATAAATAATTTTAATGATATGAACAATGCTGTTCTCTTTTCTATTTTGAATAATAAACTTTAAATATCATACAAGAAATTAAATATATCTATCACTTTCAGATAGTCTATATGAATTAGAAAAGAGAACAATGATTATCACTCCCTGCCAAAGAATCTGTAGTACCCTTTTCCCTTGCCATTAGTGATTTTTAAAAAGTATTTATTTATTTTTTTACTTGTAGTTGGACACAATACCCTTATTTGATTTACTTATTTTTATGTGGTGCTGAGGATCGGACCCAGGGCCTCGCACGTGTGAAGTGAGTGCTCTGCCACTGAACCACAGCCACATCCCCACCATTAGTGATATTTAACCCCCCTACACATACATAAAAGAAAATGGACAGTTATTCCTATCAGTTGAAAATTGTCTGGGGGGGGGGTATATGTGTGCGTGCATGTGTGTGTATTACTAGTTTTTTCTTGGCACACAATTTTTTCCCTGTAGTAACACTGTTTTATACACAAGTATGATAAATAAGGAAATAAAAAATATTATCAGTATTAAAAAGTATTCCCAGTGAGACTATATTTCTCTTTCATATTTGACTATAAGAAACTGAAATTCTTTTAATCTGAGAGAAGTTGAAGAAGCTCTCATTTTTAGAGGATGAATTGGTTAACTATAATGCTAGGAAGAGACGATTATGCCAATTGTTTGAAACATTTAAAAACTAGCCTATTGGAAGTGATTATGCTTGGAGTTAATGAAGCACTGATTCCCCTAACATAGTTGAGTAAAGGAAAGAAAGATCTTTTGCCAATAAAAATCTCATCAGGTGATGGCCTTGACAGAACATCCCACTATTCCTGTCAGCCAGAGCTGTCATAAACAAACCACTGATGAGACAATGACAATAATTAACACAGTGTTAATGGGATATGGAGCCTCACAGTTATTTTTTCAGCTACAGTGAACTGAATGAATGCCAAGCAGTGCACATGGTTTAACATCATAACATGTTTCTCTTTTATTTACTGTAGTTATGTTGGCTCTCTTGAGTTACAAATCACAGATATGCTTGCTTAGGTTCAATGGATGGTAGATAAGGAAACTAGGTATTGTAGATGCTAGAAATCCAACACTATGTTAACAGTACCATTAAAGGATAAGAGTGAAGAATCAGGCTTACTCTGGACTTGGTTCACATAGATTATGGCAATTTAGCACTGCATAATGGAAGACATTTTGGATTCTGATGGTAAATCTAGGAGAGAACATTCTACTAAAAATGAAGCTTGAAAAGTTAAATTAATTAGAAACAATGCCTTTCATTATACCTGTTGTCACTGTCAGAATCAAGTTATTAATGTCATGAGAGGTTCTGGCCACTACTGCTATAAGCAGTCATATTATTTTTTATGTTTTTAATAGTTCATTATAATTTTACAATAATGTGTTTCATTTAGACATTATCATACACTCATAGAATATATAATTTGCTCTATTTTAGTCCCTAGTGCTTTCTCTTTCTCTACCCTTCTGCTTCCACTTCTGCCTCTTTCTCCCCTCTACTGGTCTTCCTTCTGTTTACTTTTTTTAAAAAATTGATGCTTTATAGATATACATAAAGAAATAATTTGCTGTGATATATTCAGTGTATATACATGCCTAATATAGGCACATCAATGTTTATAACAATTCAGTTTACAATAGCTAAGTTCTAGAACCAGCCCAGGTGCCCTTCCACATGAGTACATTAAGAAAATGTGGTATGTATATAAAATGGAGTTTTACTCAACCATAAAGAAGAATGAATTATGGCATTTGCTGCTAAATGAGTGGAAATGGAGAACCTCATGCTAAGTGAAATAAGCAGGTATGTTTGAAATCTTATAGGTAAAAAGACAGTGTATCTAGCACAGGGCAGCAAATAGAGCTCGGAAGCAGTCAAGCAAAGGCTGGTGTGTTGGATTCCCTGCAACTCTTTCTTTACTATAAATCTTTAGGCCCATTACAGCAATCTAGCCTATTTGGCTTTACTGTATTTTCAACTGTATACCTCAAGAAGTTCTCCCTTTGGCATTTTTACTTTTCAATAAGGTATTTATGGAACAATAAATACTTCCTTAAGCCACATTTCAGGCTTAATAAATTTCAACTTACAAAAGGAACAAACATGGTACGTCTAGACAGATTTTTTTTTAAATTTTAGTTTCCCTGTTTGAATTCAAATCAAAGGAAATAGTGGCATTACATAAAATGCATTCACTTGTGGAAATGGAAATGTTTTGATCTCTATTAAATACTAGAAATTTAAGAAAAAGTTTGAATGTACTCTAAAAGTGGGATTATTTTTACCATCCTGAATGACAAATCTTTCTGAACAGGCTTTCCAGCAATTAGTCTTGCTCTAATGCTATTTCTACACTGGCAAGATGAAGTTTGTTCTTTGCCAGATCTCTGGAGAATATGGTGCTTTCTGTACAGGCACCAGTATCTGTCCAAATGCCAGAGTATATGCTTGTACTTGGCCAGTGAAGAAATAGCAGAAGAGGCCTGAAATACTCGAATTTTTATTGGATCAGATGGGTGATTTCTTTGAGGAATCACTGCTTAACTTCTGTAAGTCACAAATTATTAAACATAATGAAAGGAAGGCTGTGGGTTGTTCTGTTTACTGAATATGCATTATGTTTGGCATTGCTAAGAGTCAAAAGGAAGTATACTAATGATGCTGACTCTAAGGGAGACCATAAAGGGTGGTTTTGTCTTAGACTTGCCATCTAATTGAGACGATTTATATAGTACTTCAAAATAACTTTTTAGAAAGTATTTTTACATACACTTCAGTGTGTAAATGCTTTTTGTGTGATAATTTGTTAAATACTTACATAGAACTTCCCCTAAAGTACTTTGAAAGGAAATCCTTTTATTCTTGCCAAAATTCATGGTAGTTTTCATAATAATTTTAAAAATTTGTTAATATTTTTCTTTGTGTATCTATCCCATCAAAAAGGGGTAAATCTGGCAGTCTATGAAGATTTTTTTGAAACTTTCATTTTGTTAGATTCAAAGACTTCAGAATAGTCTGTGCCCTATTCTGTTTCTTTTTTGAGAACTTCAAGAGAAATGGCTTTTTCAAAGAATACCCTGTTGAAGTAGATTTTCTTTGCCATTCTAGAAACACATAATTTGGATGTCATCCCAAAGTGTGTCTCAATTCATGCACTATCAACTCTAAGTTTTCTTTTATCTTGGTCAAATTCCAAATGACTTTTTTTTAATAAAAGTAAATGTATAGAATTGTCACAATGCATAGTAATTAATTTGCTTTTCTTCCTCCAACCCTAGGACTTGGCTATAGTATTTGTTAAAAGTTATTTGTTTAAAGCATAAATATCTGTTTTGCTTTTTCAGGATTGAATGCACTATGAAGAATGTTAAAGTGTTGAGGATAAAAGGAAATTTTCTTAATTTAACTGATATCAGATAAATTAAGTGCTTCTGTCTACTAAATGTTTAGGTTTTAGAACACTTACTACATGTGAAGTTATTGAAGAACTGAAAACTCAAAAGGAGATGGTAAATTCTTTTTTTTCCTCTCAGAAGCATATCCCATCCAATAATTAATGGTTATTATTATTTATAATAAGAGATACTAACATATTTTTATATACTAAAATATTTTCAGATATGTTGTCAAATACTTGAGGCCACTGTCATTCTTGGAGTAATGGTAGTAATAGTGGTGATATTCCTATTTTGACAGTGAGAAAGTTAGGTATAGAGTAGTTTAAAAACTAACTCACATTTGAATGTTTTATAAGTTTTAGAGCAAACTCCTGCATTCATCTTGATTCCAAATCTCTTATTATTTACACCATACCTTTCCTTTGCAAACATTAGAGGGAAATGTGAGTGTTATATTCAACTGCAGAATTTGCAGTTATCTCTCACCTCAAGAGAACCTGCTGAAGTTGCAATTACATGGCACCTAAATCCCCTCTAGCATCAAGCTAGACTCATAACTTACAACCAACTTGAAAACCTGAATGGTGCTCAAGATCATGACCTTTGCAGGCCACTATTTTGCTTCACTCTATTGCATATTTTTACATTTTCCCTTTTGTTTGATTGTGTTTCTGTTATTTTTTTATGCTTCTGTAAGTCACAAACCAAGTGTTAGCATCCTAAGTTCATATCACTTCATAGATATCTCCAGAAAAAAATTCGAAACACAATTCACTCTGATTCCATTCCCATGATGTGTTTCTAATCCTTCTTCTGGGTATACCCTCATCATTTGGCTCATCAGAGTAAAATCACTACTAAATCTTTTACTTCTGTAGATGATTTGCTCATTTGAGAAAAGCAAAATGATAATAAAAACAAAGTCCAAGATTTTGCTTTTGTATGTGCCAGTTTTATGTTTTTATAAAAGTAGAATATTGTAGCTTTGCCTGACTATTCCTTTTCAAAATGATAGTGTGAATCTGTCAAAACCATAATATGAATTTGTGCTTGAAGCATTGGTTGTCAGTCACTCAATCTTTTGAATGAATTATACTATTAATACCATATAGAGATCTCACCGACATTCATTATAAGGTGTTTGTTTTCCTAATTTACATTTTGTATTCACAAGGACATTTTCAAGGCCTCAGTTCAAGGAAACTTAGGACACTATTTATTTATGGGTAAATGTGGTTTAGCATAATGTTTCGCAATGGATACCATAAAACTTGAGTTTTCTTCATTTTTTCCGTCTTTAATCTTTCCAACTGGTCATTATCATTGATCAAAAACATTCAAGAAGATGAGATCAAAGTAGATATTTAGATAAACTGCTGTAGGTGAGTATTTATGGCAACTATGTGGCATTTTCTCCAATATGGAAGGCATTCTTTGAAGTGATTCCAAAGTTTGCATCAGTGCCAAGTGTTCAGAGATTGCAATAAAATTTTGGCTACCTGAAATCAGACTTCTTGCACCCCATTCATTTGAGAGAGCATAAACACAAAAGATGGCTTCCAATTCCTTGAAAATAAAGCTGAATTGATGAGCACTCTGAAATAATTAATTTCTCTAAAAGAGGCAGAAGATCCAAAGATTTCACTTGATATAAGAAAGCATCCATACAATAAATGTTCTAATTAGCTGACAAGAGCAAACCACTTTTTTCACATAAGAACTGAGAAGCATAGAAAAATAACATGAAACACAACATGATCAAACGAAAGTGAAAATGTATAATGAAAGAGGAAGTACATGACATAGAAGGGTCTATTGGACCATGGCAGTAGTGATGGAAGTGGTGAAGAGATTCTGTAAAGCTAATGGAAATGAGAAGTGAAGAGACAATAGAAAAAGCAGCTTTGCTGGCTTGAGGGACCCAGCAGTTCTGGATTCCAACAGAGGTGATCTTTGCTACATTAAAAGAAGTAAAGGGGGAATGAGGTAACTAAGAATAGAATCTGATAAGACTGGTTAATTCAAATAGGGAAAGGTGCAAATGTGGGCTGGTACTTCTATACTGCTAAAATAGACTGCATGTTAAAAGTAGGGCAACCACTATGATTAAACAGTTTGAGAGAACAGCTCAGTGCACTCACAGGTCTTATCCCCTGTCCAATTCTGTATCAAAAAAAAAAAAAAGACATATGTGACTTCAGCTCTTTATATAGTACAACACCACCAGTAATGCTAATAATCAATTGTCCAATTGTCTATCATCAAGAAAATTTAAATCATGTCCTACTTATATAAAATTGCAAGAAAACGATTTCCCTGCCCTGCCTCAACACACACACACACACACACATACACACACACACACACACACACACTTCAAGAACTCTTTTAAAAATATACAATTTATTCAACTCTTCTATATAATTTTTATAATAAAAATATAAAATGGATAAGTAGACAACATCAACTTTAGTACAGAGCTGGAAATTTTCTCTCTCCTGAATCAATAAGAGAGAATATGTCAACATCTTCTACCTCTTTTATTCAGTGAGAAACCTGTGTATATATGTCTAGCCTTCCTCTGTACAGTTTTATCACTCTATAAACTCAGTAGATAGATACATAACAGCTTTGGATATGAGAGAATTGGGTGTGGATTGAAGCATATTGTCACTCTAGTATGAAATGCAGCCAGAAGCAGTTTAAGACAGTGCTTGTAGCATATTTAAAATAAAACATTGATTTTGTTTAAATATGCTATCTGCACTGACCTAACTTCATCAGTATTGTTTAATATTAGGTTTTGAAGACAGTCTGTCTACAAATACAATCTCATAGTAGCCTTTTTTAGCCCATGCCACAGGGAGATGGGGATTTCTCCTGCTTTGAAGTGAGCATGAGTATCATCTTTGCATTAAATCCCAATATGGAAATATTAATAAATAATACCTAAAAACTCCAGAATTAATGAGATTCTTGATGAGAAACCAGAATAGCTTTTCTTTCTAGAAAATATAATCTTTTAAATGCTAAATAAATGGTCCAAAATATTTGTTGAATGTAAAGTTTTAGTCATTTAATCACCATGCCTAGCTAGACTTCTGTGCCCTTTGTTTCCCAGAGATATACTCCTTTATTTTTACCTTGCCACTGTTTTTTCAAATAAATCATCTTCATAAAATTCAGAACAATATTTGGGATTGCTCAGGTAAGATTTGCAAGTACACTAGACTGATATTTGGCATTTATTCACATTTAGTTAGTATATTAAAATATATATTTTCCTAACCAATAAATTGTTCTTTCATAAAAAGAAGAAAATTGCATCCTAACAGACAGGTGAGGTTGACCCACTCTGCCATTCTCCAGTGACATAGTCACATAATTACAGTCCAGGAGAGCAAGCTTCAGTTGACATATTGATGACTCACAATGGGAAAACTTATATTGAAGGCAGTTTTTCAAATGCATATTTTATAACCAAGAAATTTTAGCTTATTGAAGTGGTATATAGAATAGCTTGCATTGGTTATGATTAAATCACTTTAGGAGAAAAAAGTATTTACTGTTTACCTTGGAGAGACCAATAATTAAATATGTTACATATATATAGGTTCAAGAATTTATTTTAAAATTACTGAGTTTTATTTTAATATTAGCTAAACAACTAATATCTTTAGTTTCTTGCAGGTGAAATAATATGAAGAAAAAATCCAATACTTAATATTCCATTATGTAGAATGTTACCGATTTGTTATTTACATATATACTTTTACATATGATAAAGTACACATCTGTACATATGATAAGATACTATTTAAACATGGTAGTTTTCTAATTTTTTTAACTATCTGGATTTCAGAATGTTACAGCTTGTGTTTAAATCTTATCACTGTATGGTATATTTGAACATCAACTTCTCATAACTACCTTAAAATTTTTAACACCATCTTTAACTATAAAATAGGATTTTTTCCCTTTTTCTTATGTTTCTCCTGGAGACCCTGTCAAAATACTGTGTAAAATAATTCTCTATTTTAAAAGAGCATAGTAATAATAATGAAAAAAATATTTTCAGTCAAAATTTTCTTTGAATTGTAGAGATTATTTTAAAGAGTTTGTAATTTATGAGCAAATAAAAGTTCAAAATGAGATGGAGAAAAAGAGACTAGTGAAAATATTTCATCATTGTATTCATTATCATAAATCAAAGGCACTGGAAGATTTGCCTTTATGTTTGGAAGAACAAGCTTTTTATTGACTGTCGTTCATAATTAATAGCATTTACTCTTTAAATCAAATTAGTCTACTTTTCCTATTAAAGCCTTAGTGTGGGATCATTTTTTAAAACACAAAGTGACCTTGACAAAAATGAAAGATCAATAATATGTTGATTAGGAGTCTATTTGCTCTAATAGCAAATGTTTCCTTGTTGTTAGTTCCTGTTGCAACACTCTCAGAGGTCGTAGTTCATTACTATCTCCTGGCAGTGGTATATTCTACATGCAGAAAAAGTTGACCCTGCTAAGCAAAACACTGATGGATTGACTTAGTCATATTTATGGATTTTCTTAATACTTCTTTAATCAGCTCATTTTTGAATTCAAGATTGTGTTACAGGATATCCATCAATTGGGCAGGAAGAAGAGAACAATATGCTGTTGAACCTAGCATCCTCAGAATTTCTTGAGTTAGACTTAATCAATGAAGGGTATGGGAGCTGTGTTTTATTGCAGAAAAAAAGAAAGCTTAATGTGATTGAGGTTTCAGAAAATAAAAATATGAGCATTGATGGGGAAATGGATAGCAGGAAGAAAGTGCAGATACAATGGCAAATTATATGGGCATTCATGGTTTGAAGTGTTGAAAATGTAGTAAGAAATGTTTAGACATAAACAACCAGAACCCTGATGAATTTAAGAAATTTTTCTATGAAATGTGGTTATTTTTGTTAGCAAGGGTGCCCTTTCCACTGTGGTTTCTGGGCAAAAGATCTGAAAATATCTAAGCAATAATACATCTAATAAACAGAAACTATTAGTGATACATATTTTTTATCAGTAATACCTCTGGATAAGCTGGTCTCAAATAAATCTAGTCAAAGGGAAAAAAAAAGAGTTTGCTTTGGGTAGCCAAGGGGAATAAAGGACAAATGAGATGCAATTAAGCAGAGAACAATTTAGTATAACTCTAATAGCAAAGTCTTTAATGATGCTTTGGTACAGATGAATTTGATTTAGAAATATCTTCCAAGTTAAGTTGTGGAAACCCATCTCTTCAGTCACTTAAATTTGGACAGGGCAATGTTAATATGTTGAATGAGAAAATTGGAACCCTGGAAAGGAACTAAATGACCTAATTGATCTTCTTTTTCATCACTGATTTGTAGATACTACTATGAATTAAATGAAAAAAGGGATAATTTTTTTGCTATTTAATGTAAAAAAGATGAACTGAACTTTTAAATACATACTTTTAATTTCACTATATGGCTGTGTCTACAGTCTCCTCTCTGTTTTGGACTGTGTCCTCAGACTCTTATTGCCCTTAGTTAAGACTGTGGTGGCATTCACACTCATCATGTTATATAAGTCATTTCATAGAGTTTGCTCAATTTTTTTTTAATTTTTTATAGTTATAAATATACAGAATGCCTTTATTTTGATTATTTTTATATGGTGTTGAGGATCAAACCCAGTGCCATATGCATGCTAGGCAAGCAGTCTACCACTGAACTACAGCCCCAGCCCAAGTTTGCTTAGTTTTTACAGAACCATAGTAGGCACAGAATTTCTTGTCTAGATTTAGAAACAAAGAAGTCATTAGACACTATAAAAATATTATACTTGATTGTTTCATAAGCAAGAGTGAAACAATAAAATTGTTAAGCAAATGGTGAGAGGAAGTGAAAGAAGATAAAGACCCAAAGATGTTGAATCAGCTAAATTGGCAAAGTAAATATTTTATGACCCTTAGAGAGCAGTATGATATCCTGGAAGAAGGGTTGGAAACTTTTTCAGTAAGAGTCAAATAGTAAATACTTATGCTTTGCAGTGCAGGATATAATATTTAAAATATATATTATATAAAAATAAAACAAATTTCTACAGTATATATCAATAACATCAAAAATATGTTATTAACTGAGTTAATTTTATTGTAATATGGTTTATTAATGAGGATGAGTTTGTGTTTGGGGAAAATAACATTTCACTTAGGGGTTCCAAATCGGTGTACTCTTTCATCGAATGAAGTATACACATACATGCTGAACGAAAACAGCCTGCTTGGCCCTTCAGCCTTAGTTGGTAAAATCTTCTCTAAAATACTTTTGTCCTAGTGTAAAGCTATTTCTTTAGCAGGTTTTTTTCTTTTGTATGGGAGAATATTAATGAAATTCTTACCCCAAACTTATCTTGCTACATAGAGATCTTTAAGTCAGTGAAATACAGCTGATCAAATACTCTTGAATTCTTATTTTTTAGTTGTGGCCACTTTTTGTCCATGGTATTTGGAATTTCCAATAGGACTTGATCAAAATTATTTGTTGTCAACTATTCTTCACTCCCTCAGAGCACACAACAGCACTAAATCTGCCCTTCTTAGTGTATTCAGTGACTCTGGAGGCCCCAGTGAAATCTCAAAGACCCACTGATAAATTATCTAAACTTCCACTGCAGAAACAATACAAATGATTATTGTATTTATTTACTTACACATTTTCAACAATCATGCATCATATACAAAAAAGATAGCATTCACTGATAATTATAAGGATATAGAAATATTTTACAAAAATATCTCAGGTGGTTACATCATGCTATTGACTTGATAAAAATAAGTATTCAGCTAGAGTCCTGCTACTTGTTGTGTCACTGTCATTATCTACGAGTGACAACTCCAAGATAAAATGTATAATCTTATAGTCATAAAGTTTTGACTGGCAAATTCTACCCTATTAATTTCACAGTGCTCCACTTATATATTAGAATTTTTGAAATATCAGAATGAAAATACAGCAAAAAAATACAGAGAAATGTTGTATGCATTTAAGTTTTCAATGTTCCCAACAAATAAGAAATAGGTATTCTGTGGTACTATCAGCCTATATAGATGATACTGTTTCAAAAAACACAATGAACTTATGTTCATATCTTCAAATAATTTAAGTAAAATTTCATTTTAAAAGGGATGTTAAAGTTTAAAAGGAATCAACTCATTTTGGTAAGAGTATTCTTACTGTCCGATTTTCATCTTATATAATTAGTAGAGTCTCTCAATATCTTCCCAACCCATAATGAGAATATAGTTATCATTATGCATATCCTTAAGCATATATGCCTTACAAAAGTTGAAAGTATGAATTTCAAGTATCCATATGTTGTATCTGAAAGACAGAGAAGAGTACTTACAAGTTACCTTCTCTTACCCTTCTTAGAAGCTCAGCCTTGAATTAGGATGGAAATTGTGAAAGGTGATGAGGAGAGAAAATTAGCTTTGCTTGCAAAAGGCAAGATCTGACATAAACTCTTGATGTAGACTTATTGAAAATGTGGCATAAAAACTTTTTTTATTTTTTATTTCCACATAAATTAATTCTTAATTGAATTCCTAAAGATGAATTAATTGTTAATAGATTTTTTAAATCCCCCAAATACCTCTAATTAGATGTATAGGTAATAATAGGTCAAGCTGAATGCATACTGGTTTTATATTGCTTTTTCTTGACTAATTTTTCTCTATTACTGATGATCACATAATTAAATATTATCTCTAGAACAAACTTTTCAGAAATTGAAGAGAAAAGCAGTAAAAATCCTTCTTCCTGAAAAAGGAAGTAGCAAAAATTTCTCCATATAACAAGTCAGTTCCCCTATTCTACTTTTGAATCATTGATAACCTTTCTTAAATGTGTATACTTTGCATACATGTCTACCTTCTAAATTCTGTTGTGTCTGTGTTATTAAAGTAATTATACTTCCCCTTTGCACTTCTGTTGTGATAATTTTACTTAAATATTGTGAGAAAGATCTAAGTGAAATGTAGACCAATGCAATGAGAGATGCCTACTGCCCCTGGATGTATAATATTGCTTCTATTTTGTTATTATGGTTGTTGCTGTGTTGAAGAAATATCTTGTGCACAATAAGTACCTAAATTTTAAAACTTTCAGATGAGCAAAATTCATCTTTTTGTGACTCTTACCAAGAAATTAGAAAAATGACATAAGGATTAAGGCTATAAAATAGTTCCAACATCAGTTATTCCTGCATTGTCACTTGCTCATATTAAGCTAGGAAATGTGAGTGGCACTTAAAGGAGAATTTTAGTTTATTAAATTGACAAGGCAAATAAGTTAGTTCAAGAGTTATATTTTCTGTAGAATTCTGGTTTTCTAAAATCTTTGAAAATTTTATTGAAATATTATTAGTTCAAGCTATTAAAATTAAATCATTTGCTGATATGGAGAGGAGGAGGCATTTTTGTTTGTGATTTCATAAAAGGGAAGTTCTGACCAGTTTTTATTGTTCACAATCACAAGAGATTTCAAAAGAAATATTTGAGAGTTAATAGGAACAATGAAAGATTCTATTGTCTCTAACATACGTATCCTAGTTTACTCATAAATGGGTTAGCAGCATTTCTTGTATTGAAACAGCAGCTTGAGGTATCTCTTCATACTCAAATGATTGCCTCACCCCCCACTTAGGGTTTTTAGGTCATTTGGCAACCAGTAGAATTTTGAGTTATAATTTCCTTCTCAGTATGTTGAAAGTGTTTTACTATAAAGCTGGTTGAATGAGATGCCCTCATCCTTTACCTTTAACAAGGGTGGCTGATGGATGTGGTCCATTTAAATGTACAACAGAGAGCTGAACTAGATAACGAACTTATTATTCCTCTCAGAGGATTATAGGTTAGTCCCAAAGGAGTGCAGTAAGCCAGAGTAAATCCATATCTACTGGCTAAACAATAGCCAGAAGGCTGACTAGAAGTATTGATTTACTTTCTAGGCCATTTAGGCCTTAATGGCGGAGAAAAGCTGAAGTGCTGTTTACTTTTCTGCCAGAATCGACCAAACAACCAGTCCATTTTTTACAGGTTTTTGATTGATTTCGCTTAGAGGAATTAGAGGTGATTTATTTTTAAGCTGAAAGCAACTCGTAAATATCTTCAATGGCACAGGTTCCCTGAGAGGAAATGTTAAGTGGAAATACTTATTGAGAAAGACTTTGTTGCAAATCAATGGGAACAGGTACCATGCCTCACTGTGAGCCGTCAGGTGTCAGACACCTTTCCAGAGTCCTGTCAGGACTATAATCTCATCCCTTCAGCTACTCTCCTTTTGAAAGCTCTCAAGTTCACCAAGCTTGAATAAATTTAATCGCCTGACTGAATTTCAGCCAGATGCACCCTGCTGACTTTCAAAGGGTCCTAGATGGGACAACATAATGGTGTGCAAGGCTTGTATGGAGCATTTTCGATGTTTGATGGGTGAAAACAGTAATTTATCACACAAGTGGCAATTTTCCATGATTCCTCAATCCCACACACAGAAAATGTGTAACTCCAACAAAGGAATGAAGCAGCCACACAAAAGAAGGCTCATCCAAAATGCTGCCATATTAGTCTGACTTTTAGAAATACATCAACTCTTAAATCAGTGATAATATTGAAGAGTGGGCTTCAACAATAACAGCAACAAAACAATGGTTTGTGATTTGCAGTTTAAGCTGGCAAGGTATGGGGAAGCTATAGTGAAAGGGCAGGGAGTGTTTTAAATGATCTTTCCAAGAGTGCTTGCCTTCATGCTTAGAATGAGTTAACAAAGGGGTAAAGGACAGCACTTGAAATTCTATATAAAAGCTCTCCATTCCATGTTGGCAGGAGAGGGAGAAGAGAGTTCAACAAGCTTCTGCTTTCAGCTCTGTGCTCTTTTCTCAGTTGTCATCATTATGCCCATTTCTATATTTTTTTGCAATGGTGCTTCTTGTCAGAATTCTTTTTTCTCTGCTTATTAATAAAAATCAGTTCAGAACCTTGGCATTCATTGACTTGATTAGTCTTAAAATTTAAAAGATATACAATCATGTTTATTTCAGAAGAATTTTTTTTCTGATGAAAACTAAAGTTACATATTGTAGAAAATTTAGATAATACAGAAAATTGTATAAATTAAAAAAAGACTTATAATCCCTTCAGCCCAGAATAAGGACTTTTGCTTCTTATTAAAGTATTATACCCTTACATTCTTTTTTCCTTAAAAGTTTCCTTAGATATTTCTGTTTATTTGCTTAAAGTTTTTTAAAATAATGGAACAAGTGTATATGCATTTTGTTTTGCTGAACATTATTTCAGGAATGCTTAACCTAATCTGAAAAATGGAATCCTACATCCAATCTTGGCCAAAGAATTTCCTAGCAATGACTTGAAAAGGTTATTTTAATTGATAAAACTAACCTGTGAAATGGGAATATAGGTAAATTAACTCCCTCATAAGATCAAATTGAGAGGGTATAAAATAAGAAGAATGAAATAGGAAGAAATGAAAATGTAAAATATATATATGTCAGTGTATACAATATTTAGCAACCTCCCTGTTCTCTACAGCTATTGTCATTAAGATGGCTAGTATCATTTAAATCACAAATTAGAAGGCTTCTACTGGAGAGATCATTTAAAATTAATAAATGTAAAAATTAATCTATTCATGTTAATAATTTCTCTTTGTTTGTCTCTATCTCTCTCTTTTTTTTTTTTTTGTTTTTTTTTTTTTTTTTGGTCCTCTTCCTGCCCCCAAAACCTTTGATCCTTTAGAAGAGGCCAGTGCTCCTGGGAGAGGAGCAGTACATGTATATGCTAATAAACTTAAAAGACCAGTTTGCTAGAGTTCACCAGAGGGACAGTTCACTACATCTTTGCTGTAATTACTATAGACCAAGGGCAGCAGTAATTTATGGGCTGACAATTTTCACTTTCTTTCTCACTTATCTCTTACTTTTCATGAAAATCTGTGCAACTATTTCAGCAACTGGCACATGGTTTTGTTATGATTCCTGTGGCAAAAAAATACCTTATTGCTACAGGTCTTTCTTGATGAATGAGGCTACTTAGTTAGAAGGGAATTATACTTGATACAAAAGTCATGTGTTGGAGCAAAAGGCCCCAGTCAGCCTAGATTTGGTAAGTGTGGAGGTGTGAGACAACTCATTTTTTTCTTTTATGCTGGGAATTTAAATGGAGATACTTCTTAAGAAAAAAGTATGTAATTTGAAGAATTTTTTTTTAAAATCATATCTTGAAAGTTAAATACATCAGTAAAGAAAACAACAGATGTTATCATGGAACTGAACTGGATTTAAAACACTCATTTAAAACAATGATTATAAATGCAATATTGCATCATCACATTAGAATCTTCTAGGCCTAAAGCACTAAAGCAGAATTTCCCACATCCCATGTGGAATTGTATTTTTGAAATATATTGAAAGTTTATATATTCAAAAAAGTTCAAATAATCCCACACTCTTCACTCTTAGAAATTCAAAATGAACATAACATTATTTTCAAAGGCTCTTAATATTTTTAAACTTAATTTTCACTTAACTAAACTTAATTTTCACTTAACTAAAATTTAGCATTTTCTTTCAATTTGAATGATGCTCTAGTACTGTTAACAGTAACTGGGGCTATATTAAAATAAAAATGTCAGATATTTTCATATAGTATCACAGTTATTGCAGTTCTCTTAAAATATAATTTATATTCATTACTATTTCAAAATTATCATAGTTATTAGAGCTACTGCTATATCTTATTATTCAATGTTTTAACAAGAATACAGTTGCATTTTAACATATTACAAATTTATTTTCATATTTTTATCATTATACTACAATATAACTTGTTTACTTTGGCATCTTACACATTTTGTTTTGTGTATTTAATGACATTATTAAGGAATTTTTGACCACCAACAGCACCATCACATATACACAAAAAAGAGTCTAAAACGCTAGCACTAACTACACTTATTAAACTTTATCTGATGTGAAATCTCCAAACTAATTTACTTAGGAATTCTTTTATATTTCACTCTGATAACCATGTTTAATTCAGCCATCTAGTGACACTGTTTAGAAATTCTACTATGATCATTTCTCCACTGACCTAGTGCATCTTCTCTAGAACTCTGTCTACAGTTAGCTATGTCCACAGTTCACATATTAATTAATCAGTCTTCTCAGTGCCACAGATAACTTGGAGAGGCACAGTGAACTTCTAAGACCATGGCATTTTAAGCACCCTTCCATAAGTTATTTTGACCATGGGATACTTTTTTTTCTCAAAACCAAACTTGGGACTAGCATTCAGTCTTCCACAATGCTGAAGACCCCTGCATTCTAGGATGCTTACATTCATCCCTGACACCTATGTGTGAAATGTTGTGTCAGTCCATATAGGAGATTAATAAAAATAATAATAACATAAAAATAAAATTTAAATCAACTTTGAGCTACTCATGCAGGTTTTTTCATCTAGAGGGGAAAACACTGAGGGAAATCAATGTATGTTGAGCAAAGTCCCTCCCCCCACAAGAAGTGATGCTACAGACTCTTTACTTTGGAGGACACTGATTTCTCCTGATGAAGGAGAACCACCTGTCAGTCCTGGAGAGTTCTCACTCTTTTGTGGTTTTTCAGCTTTATCACTAATGGAATGTGGGGCCAAACAGTTCTTTGTTGTGGCTCAAGATGTGTGCACTGTAGGATGCTTACATTCATCCTTGGTCTCTACCTTTTAGATGAAAGTGGCAACTCCTTCCAACCTCAAGTTGTAACAACTGAAAATGTCTCCAGATGTTGCCAAATGCAGTTGGCAGACACAGTTATAACCTTGGAAAACTTCTGGAGCAAATGTTTAGTTTATGTAAGGAAGAAATTTGTCATTCCCTAGGAAAAACTTAAGATTAAAAAAAAATGACTGCTATATATTTCAGTTACTATTTAAGCAAATTTTTCAGAACAGTTTTGTGGGCTCTAACCTATACATATAAGGGAAATTCAATGTGTCCAGGATTTTATCATACCTTATACCAGGGACCAGGAAACATTTTCTGTATGATTCCAGAATAAATTTTGTGGGATTTGTGGGCAAGGTGGTCTCATATACTACTCAATGCTTCAGATATAGGCTGAAAGCAGACACTGACTGTGTAAAACAAAGAGGGTGGCTAGGTTTCAATAAAACTTTATTAACAGAAAAAGACTCAAAACATATTTGGCCTGAAAGCTGTATTTTGCCAATACTTGTACTAAATGCCACGTATTCATGTTAGGTCTAGAATAAGGAAAATTATTTATAAGGTAGAAAATGTTATTTACTTTATTTGATACACATTCAATTTAATCATTAAACCACACAAATTTTCAAAGTTATTATTGCTTCTTATTTAAAGCTTTATTTACATAGAGTAATTAAATCAGCCTTGCCTATTTCTCTCAGATATATTAATATTTTGATAACATATGCCAAAATTAATATGGAACTTCCAACCTGGATTGTTACTGAATGCTGGGCAGTGCACACCTCAACTCTAGAAGTTTCAGTCCATGATAGACCAGGACGAGGGACAGCCACAAGATATAGTCGACCTTGTTCTTATACACAAAATTTTGTGCTTTGTGCAATATCAGTAAGAATGCCTGTTTAACACATTCTCAATAGACAAACAATATCAAATGACATACATAATAGCCATCCTCTCCTTCTTACTTACAATTAGAACCTCAGTTTAAAATCAGGGGGAAAACACATTTAGCAATAGACCACATTTCCCAGCTTCTTCTCTAATTTCATGTGTCCATGTGACTAAGTTATAGCCTATGAGACACATGCAAAAGTGTTGTATGGGACATACACGGAAGATATGCGAAGAAAGTTGGTTCAGTTAGAAAAGAACCTCCTTTTGTTCTCCTCAGCTTCTTTTTTAAAATTAATTTATTTTAATTTGGCATATATGACAGCAGAATGCATTTTGATTCATTGTACATAATTCACAACTTTCATTTCTCTGGTTGTACACAACATAGCGTTGTACCATATGTGAAATCATACATATATCTAGGGTAATGATGTCCATCTCATTCCACCATCTTTCCTGCCCCCATGCACCTTCCCCACCCCTCCTTTCCCTTTATCTCCTCAGCTTCTTCACTCTACTAGTCTGTTACAGTGATCGGAATCAAAGCCACTATGGACCATGAGGATAGAAACTACATGTTGAAGATGACAGAGCAGAAAGAAATTTGGGCCCCTGATGTACTGGAAAGTCACATAGAGGTCTAGATACCTCCTGATTTCTCCTAAATGAAAACAAAATGAAACCCCGTATTTCCCTTAAGCTTATATGATTTGGATTTTATTCTACATGTGGCAAAATATGATCATAATTGATGAAATGACTCCATAAGTTTGAAACTGATTCTGAACCTGATTATCCTAGGAATCTTTGGCTTTCTTATATATTTCTACAGGAACTGATGTACCTCAGATTAACAGGCAATTCCAGAGGAAAAGGGTGGAGAAATAACAGTGTTATTCAAGGACCCTGTGATCTCCTCCAATGTTCTTCTTGAGAGTAAAAAAAAGTCATTATAAATAGGAACAGCTATTTTAAAAACATATTCTTGCTGAATCTCATATTACCATAGGCCTTTCTCTGCAGACTACTCCAAAGAAAAAGAGAAGGAAGTTCTTTCTCAGAACAATAAAAATATTATTAACTTGGAAATCAGAACGAGGATGATATTATTCAATTTCTTTCTTAGCCAGTGCATTTCTATCATATTTCTTTCCTTTTTTCAATTTCCTGAAGGATCCCTTGTTAGCCAAGCACAAATTCAGAAATGTAACCATCCAAGTTTTCATTTTTAAACTCTGAGTATCTTCTGTTATTTCTTCTTATCTATATACAGAAGAGAAAACACAAGGTAGTTACAGTTCATAATCTTCATGGTTGTTCATGTGATAAGTAGTGCTTTATTAAAAGATAACTGTATTGTTCTCCAAATGTATAATTTCCTAAGAGTTGTAATATCAGCCACAATAATGTACTAAGGTTTCCTAACTGGTCATGCCTAACAGTAGGGATTTCTAAACTTAATTGTGCCTCTGAGTAAGATCAGATTTTTCCTTCCATGAGGCAAACTAAAGTTTTATACTTTTGGATGCATGTGTGTGTGATATCATGTGTGCCTCTGAACATGCACACACACATTCAAGTATCCAAAGATCTTTGGAAATGGTATGTTAGCTTTCTATTGTTATCACAAATATCTGAGATAATAATTTATACTTAGAAAAGGTATATTTTGGAATTGTTTTTGAGGCACTATTCTATCATGAGGTAGACCCATTGCTGAGTGGCAATGGTAAAAACTCATGGTAGAGCAAAACCTCTCACCTCATAACTATGTATCCTAAGAGAGAAAGAGGAGGAACTGGACTACCACAATCCCCTTTAGGGGCAAATCCACAATAACCTAAATATCTCCTGTTATGCCCCTCAAGGTTTTCACCACCTCACAATAGTACCAATCTGGACACCCAGCCTTATACATGGGCCATTCCAGATGGTGGTCATTCCACATCCAAATTATGGCAAATGTATAAATGTACAGTAAGATGTGTAGTTATTTGTTTTTATTTTTAAAGAAAATAAGTATATTTGAGTTAATATAGAATCATCTAACTCTCTGTATGTTGAATGTACCTTCTTGAATAATTATTTGGTAGACATAAATTACACCTATTTTTGTATTTGTGCACAAGGACTTTACTGACTGCAGATAAGAAATTCAAGGAAAACATACTCTCACTCCTCTCTTCTAAGTGTGCTCTTTCTTATTATACCCCATGATTCTCTTAGCAGAACTATTCAGGAAGATGATACCAGCCTATCAGAGCAGAAATCTGAGATGAACACTATTTGCATTCCTAAGATTAAATTACTTTGTATAAATAAAATGGAGAAGGATAGCTAAATTTGAACCCATGTGAAATGGATACTTCAGGATCCAGAAAGAGGTCACACTCACCAAAAGATTGCATTATTTCAAAAAAGGTTGCAGAATGAAGAATTAGGGTTCTAGATCAGTAGATTTGTGTGTAAACCCACTTTAAAAACAGATGGAAACTAAAACTATGACAAACATCATCACTATTCCTCTGAGACCAATTTCAGTCATCAAAAGCTTTGTTGTTAGGCCATGGCTAAACACAGGGGAAAACTGGGGGTGTGGGGAACACCCACTTCCTGCATGCTGAAGAAATAGAATTCTTGTGAAATTTGTGTGACTAGATAAAGGATTTTTTAATAAGATCACTCTACTCCTATAATTTCATTTTCTTATCTCTTACATGTATACAAACTGTTCCTATCTCAGATTGATGTGATCTGTGGTAAATACAATAGTGCATCAAAATTTTTGGATGGTGTCTAATAATTAGAAGGCACTCAATAAGTCTTGGTTGCTAGAATTATTCTCAGAGCTATATCTGAGACATTAAAAACCTGGAGGAAAAAAGCACAAATGGATGCACACATGCCCTCCTAAACATTGAAAAATTTTATATCTATTTAACCGCATTAAATAAAATAGTCTCTATATGATTACCTTAACAACATAAAGGCCAGGTTCCAACCCTTTGAGTTTCTCACCTGGAAAAGAAATGCAGAGACAGTGAGGCCCCGAGCTCTCTGCCAGTGGCTTCTCTTCTTTTCTTTACCCTAGCTCCTCAGGCAGTGTGAAGAGCTCTTTTCCACTACAGGGGTGCCAATCCACACATAACTCCTGCACACAGTAGTGCCTTTACCTATCCTTGGGCCCAAAGTTGCAGATAGCACATTTTGTCATCAGGGAAGGAGACTGTGTGGGCTATAAAAGTGGCTTAGTTCTGTTTGGGCAGAGGAGTATGTTTCCAGGTAACTGTGGGTGTGGGTAGCAGATAACCCCAGGAGTATTGGTCTAACAGAGTCTTTATTCCAGGAAGGAGGGAGAGGGAAGTAATGCTAGGGGAGGGCTGAATGAGGCCATTACAAAAGATAAACTTGGCTCAGGAATACATCTTTCTCAGAGAGTGTCAAGTTTTCCTAAAATAAATAGGCTCAAAGTCCTTCACTGTAATAAAAATTAAATGCCTAATAGTGTATTTTTTTCAATGTTGAATATTTAAGAATAACATGTATATTAAAGGGAAAGATGAACTGAATGCTTAAATGGTATTTTCATATTTATTTATTTGTAGTTATCATCTTGTCTGTATTAGTTCATTATTACTACTATAACAAATTACCAACTTAACAGTTCAAAACAATATAAATTTACTATTTCACTTTCTGTAGGTCAAAAGTCTGAGTGGGCTTGGCTGGTTTCTTTGCTCTGGGTTTCACAAAGGAAAAAATCAAGGTGTCAGTCACCTGGGCTCCATTTTTTTTAATATCTTTTAGTTGTTGATGGACCTTTATTTTATTCATTTATTTATATGTGGTGCTGAAAATTGAACCCAGTGCCTCATACATGTAAGGCAAGCACTCTCCCACTGGGCCACAACCCAGCCCTCCAGCTGGGATCTTATCAGGAGGTTCTGGGAAGAGTATACCTCCAAGTTCCTGCAGGTGTTGACAAATAGACCCTTGCAGTTGCAGGACTATGGTCTCCATTTCCATGCTGGTCACCACCCTTCTCCTCAAGAGAGCTTCTTGAGTTCTTACATTTAGGCCTTTGTATCTCAGAGCTATCAATGAAGTGGCAGGTTCTACTCAGCCAGAGAAACTTCTCTGCTTTGAAGAACTTTCTGATTAGGTAATAGGACTTCATATTTTGAAAAGTTTGTAACTTTAATTACATCTGCAAAGTCCCTTAGCCTTGTAAGAAAACACATTCACAGGTTTTAGAAAATGGGTTTAGTTAACCATTTTGCCTAACACAATGTCTATAAAATTAAAACACAGTATATACACTCTGACTGGAAAATAAATAAGAAAGAAATAATTAGAAAAAAAATTACAGCAATATATAGTATTCTAATGAAGTGCATTGTACCTAATAGACTCTGCAAAAACTATATTTAATCAATACATGATGAAAGAAATACTTTTTGTTCTTGAATTTAAATTTTCTAATAATCACAAAATATTTCAAATTAACAAAATTAACTATCTATGTCACAATCATACATGTCATATATTTAGATGATGTGTAGAATGAATAAATACCTTTCAAGAATATGTAAGCTAAGACAAATAAAACAATACAAGTAATATTTATTACCCAGCCTAATGGGAACTCTTGTTATAACTATCAGTGTGAATATTGTATTGCATTTTTATAGCTGTATTCCTTTACAGAATTTATTTTCTTTAGGAAAAAAAAAACACCAGTTATTTGACTTTTCATCTACCTTTCTTCACCTAACTTTCAAAAATTTCTACATTTTCTTTCCCAGTTAATCATAATTTGAAACATACTGCTGTTATTTTGTGATAAACAAGTTATTTTAAATTTTTAAAAGTGTTTAGCAGTCTTTTAGGTCTGTGACATAATAACTGCTTCAATCATTGAAAGTGAATTTGTGCCAGAGATGGATACAGTTAGGTGTGTGACATGCATTGGATCCCTTCATTGATGACAGGACAGTTGATGTCCAGAGCATATATGTATCCAGTTTCCATCAACACTACCACTGAACTTCACAATTACCAAAATAAATGTTTTCAAGAAACCTCACATTGAATTTAGAAGAAGAATTATAGTTAAGAGCAACTGCTTAAAGTCAGCTGATATCATCAACTAGTGGACTACCTGACACCAATCAGAACAGTCCCCACTCTCTTCCCTTTTTCCTGGAATTACCACCTTTCTTAAGAGCAGGCAATGAAGAGAAAGTGGAAGGCAAGTCTCTCTAATTTTTTTGAGTCACCTAATGATGGATTTCATTGCAGAATTTCTAGTAGCACTGGTGCGATAAAAATTGGTTTAATAAAATGGTTTAATAAAAATGATTTTATACATGGTTGAGGACTTAAAGAAGATGAAAAGAAATGGGACGTCTTGTGTAAAGAGGGCTTCAAAACAAACACTCACTGAAATCAGCATAATGAGACAAGAAAATGAAGCCAGAGAAATGATTTGATTTACAAATAACAAATTTAGAAAATTATGAAGTCTAGTGTAATGTGAAAAAAAAACCTTTAAAATGTGCATGTGGCATAATTGTCTATAGTATTGTCAAAAATATGTTGGTAAAAACTGGAAAAAAAATTAAAAATTATTTTCCTCAGATGACACTTTCCCCAGTCTCATTATGCTGTACTTTATTTTTAATCAAAATTTCCTCCTATCCTTACAAATCAGTTTTACTAAAACCATTTTCCTTCTTTACCAAAATGTGCAAATATTTATAATGGACAAGAGCAAAAAGTAGATTATTTTTCCTTTTCAATTCCATTTGCATATAATTATCTAGTAAAACAGAAACCTGAAGCAAATAAGTAGGGTACTTTCAAGTTAAAATAAGGCATGTTTTAGTAACTTTTTTAAAAGTTTTTAATACACATCCTACTGTACATCTTGCCCTAAATCTATGATTGTCTTACACTGATATAGACATTGTTTAGGTATTTGATGTTGTCTTCAATGAATATTCTCAATGTTTCTAGGACAGGTAATACATAATTTTCAAGCCTTCAAAAACATTGATTGCAGCATTGTTAAGAATATAAGTGATTTTGAATTATTGCAGCTTTCCTCTGCCACTCACTAACTTCTTAAATGGTTTTGTGATTCTGGACTAATTTTAGGTTTACAGATAATTTATAATGATGGCACAGAGAATTCCTGCATTCATTTCACCCATTTTTTCTTTAAGTTAGTATCTTATATAATTGTGATACACTTGTCAAACTAAGAAATGAATACTGGGAAACAAGAAATTAACATTACTATTTTAAAAAAAATACTGTTTATATGGGCAAATGTGTTGGAATGTCTTTGCATGTTCTCCTGTGAATGACTGGCTCTTCAAAGAAAATCAAGGTCCATAAGTCAGAGGGTGGAAACAGAGCCTTGTGAGCCTAGAATTGAATTTATTTTTCTTCCATTATTTTCTGCCTTCAGTGGAAACCGTTCACTTGCAGGGCTACACAATTCAACAATTTTGGCTGGGCTGTCCATAAAGATTAACTATTTCAAGAATTTCTGTGAATAACCCAGATATTTTACCTGCATTCCAGAATCACAGGGGCATCATAGTAACCTGGGGAGATCTAGGAAATTCCCATTCAAAGAAAATCCTATGGATTCAAAAGAAAGAAATCTTAGAACATTATCTAAGAGCACTCATGAGCAAGAGATGGTATTATATTGTCTACAAAGATCCTTCTGAGGGAAGGCTGTGGTTGTGAAAGATTTACCACATGGGCAACAATGGGTCCAAGCCACCCTGAGAATGGGGTTTGATATGAATCCCTGGAAGATCTCAGGAATCCAGGGGAATGACCCAGCCAGCAGAGAGTACATGCTCAGTGATGGGTGTGGGGGTTGGGGTTTCATATTTCCTACTGACAAGTTAGGTACTGCTAATTACATTGTCCTGGTATACACTGTTTAAATATGCCTCCCTTTTTGGCTGTATTTATTACCAATTTATAAGTATATGTCTTTTTATTAAAATTATTCAAGTCAAGTATTTTCATAACTATCTTAGAAAGATAAGGATATTCATTGAGGAGTTTTAAAATAGAAGACAAAAGCATGGTCTTCAAGAAAAGAAACTCCAGACTTTAAATCAAAATGCAAATCAAAAAAGTTTAACAAGACTACCATCAATGCAATTTTTCATTTTTCATTTTAAATTAAATCATGGGAATAAAATAATTTTCCTTTTTCTTTCTCTCTTAAGAGCTTAGTACATTATAATAGAAATGACATTGAGTGATTGCTAAATTAATGAAACCATTGTTAGAGTTCACTACAAGTTTAGGGATAGATTTATAAAAGCTACATTTGGCTGGCTCACTGCTCAGCCCTATTTTTGTCCTTTTTTCCTTTTGAAACAGCCTAATCAAGAAACAATTCTACATAATGGGTCAAAGGATGAAATCTCTTGAGACAAAGCTCAGAATATCCTGACACAAAATAGTATCAGTCTTCCTGGTTCAGAACTATCCTTTAACTTGTGTCCTTAACTTCATATTACTTGAGCCTGTGAAATGCAAACACAGTTATACTTACCCTTCCCAGAAATTGACTGAAGTTACAAAGTTCATGGTGTTTGTAGCCTTACACCTTGGGTCTCTTGAAAATATTTCTCCTGGATTCTGGAGCCGATAAGGGGACCCAGTATCTCACACCATTTGCAAAATCTCTCTTCCAAGTTTGGTCACTTTGAAAAATCTCACTTCTGCTTCATAGAATAAGATTACAGTTTGAACATTTTCTCTAATCTGTCTCTGGAAATATTGAGGTAGCCTTTATATTTCCTAGAAAAGTCATTTTGCCAGTAAGTGTTCACAAAACGACTTTACACAGGTTTAGTATTCAAATAAGCAACACATGTGCTGCTCAAAAGGCAGGGGTGGGGAGAGTCATGGTTTTATAAAGCTTTTTTATAATTCTGTTCCCTAAAATTTAAAGCATTGTAACAATGGTTTCATTAATTTGCAAATCATTCAATGTCATGTCTGCTATAAAGTACTGGACTTTTAATGGGTTTAGGGAGAGAGGAAAATTATTCCTTTGATTTAATTTAAAATGAAAAATTGCATAGCTAGTAACTTTGTTAATTTTGGGGGGATGGGCTAGTAAAATTTTCATCTCATGTAAGGTTATTTTTATAATGAGAGTACATACCTGTTTCATGGTTTAGTGGTGCATTATTATAGCAGGTAACTTTGATGTATCATGAAAAATTCTCTTGGCCCATCTGCTTTTGGCCACAGCTGCTTATGGATGTTATTGAAAGCACAGACACACCTTAAGCTGGCAACCTTCTACCACAAGTATAAGCAGGGTTCCACCAGCTTTCTGACTCAGGGTGTTCCTTTCCATTTTCTGTCTCAGGGCAGAAACTAGAGAGACAAGAGAATCATCACTTCTCCCTTGTATTGGGATCATCTGTATACCATTTACGTAAGCAAAATGCTTATGGGCAGGAAACAAATATGAATACAATTCTTAAAGCAAATTGAAGTCTACTTTGCAACACAGGATTCTGCTGTCTGGCCTACTTGAACTCCTAACACCCTTACGCTGAGGCTGCACATTTATTCATTCATTTGTTCAACAAATATTTATGGAGCACTAACCATGAGTGAGGTAGGTGTGCTGCAGTTGTTAAGGATATAGCATTGAAATTAAAGTGTGGTCCTCAAGAAAAGGAACTTCTAGTCTTTGTGGGGAGATAATCAGCAAAAGAATAGCACAGTCAGTATGCCATACCTGCAGGTTCTGCATTGAATCAAAATTATGAGAAAAAAAAATTGCCTTCACTGTTTGCGTACAGACTTACAGTATAACAATTATATACAAGTGTTATGCTGTACACTGTAAGTAATCTACAGATGATTGGAATAGTATTAAATCATATAAAATCCTAATATTGCAAGACTTGCATAAGTTATATGAGAATATTTTGCCATTTTATATAAAGTACTTGAGCATCCTTGAATTTTGTTACTCATGGGGGGCCTGAAATCAGGACCTATGGATGTTGAGGGAAAGCTGTATTTTAGTGGGTGGAGAGTGCAAGGCAAAATAAATACTAGATTAGGGTACTGTTATAAATTTATATAAGGGCATCAGAAGTCCTCCCTAAGATGGTACCATTAAAGGAAATTACCATTAAAGGAAATACCTGGAAGGTGAGTATGCAGAAATGTGATTATTTTGGGAGGAGAAAATTCCAGACAAAAGGAAAAGCAGGTATAAAGAATTAAGGCAGGGGCTAGGGTTGTGGCTCAGCTGTAGAGCGCTTGCCTAGCATGTGCAAGGCACTGGGTTTGATCCTCAACATCACATAAAAATAAGTAAATAAAATAAAGGTATTGTGTCCAACTACAACTAAATATGTGTGTGTATGTGTGTGTGTGTATTATATATATAAAGAATTAAGGCATTCTGTCTGGCTTGAGAAAGCTCAGTAATTAAGTCAATATTTGACCTTGAACTAATTAACTATTCTGTATGTCTCAGCTATGTTATTTGTAAAATGAAGGCAGTGTTAGTAGCTGATTCATGGTGAGGACTGAATGTGTCATTTTTTCAGACATAGAGTACATGTATAGTACGTGTAGCTCTTTATTACTCTCAAGGTGTTACATGGTCTGGAAGGCTCTCCAAGGAAGTCTTGGCCTTGCGTCAGTCTTCAACTACATTACCAAAGGTCTCATTCTGTTTTTCTGGCCTTTATGTATGACATGTGTCATGGAACTGACTCAAAAAGTATGTCTTTGGGGGAGAGGAAAGAGGATTGTTAACATGGACGTGTCACAAAGAATAGGTGAAGTCAGATATTTCACCACAAGAAGACCTGATTTTATTCTGGAAGTCTTTCAGAGCTAAAGGTGAGTTCAAGCATTCTAGTTGAAGGATGAGAAAGACATCTAGACTGAGGAAGAATCATTTTAAAAGTTTTGCAAAGCAATAGATGGACAAGTTGTCTCCTCCTCAGGAGACATTTGGCAAGATCTGGAGACATTTTTGATTGTCATAAGGGAGAAGGTGCTACTGACATCTGGTAGAGGCCAGGGATGCTACTAAGCATCCTGCATCGAGTGGACAGTACCTCACAATGAAGTCTTATCTACTTTTTAAACATTAATAGTGCTGAGACTGAGAAACCTGCTGTATAGCAAGAGCATGCTTTCATGGAAAACAAAGAAGATCTGTGTCAGTATCTTTTATTATTGCACAGTTATTAAGACAGGTGGGATCTAGATCATGTGGGGTTGTATAAGTTTAATTATATTGTATCCTAAATTCAATGAAGTCTCTGAAGAATTTTAATCAGGACATGTGGTTTTAGTTGGGTGAGGTGGGTTGGCAAGACTTGATTTCTATTTGAGACACATGGTACAATAGAAGTTTCAGCTGAGACACATTCCAAAGAGAGGTGTATATTCAGAACTAATTTGAACACTGATGAAGCACTCAGCCACACCAAAGCTATAAGAGAGCCCTGCATGGAGACTGGAAGAGTTTGGAAGATAAGTCTCTGCAGAAAGACATGCAGGCAAGTCCACCTCTCCCTTTCCAACAAGGCCACTCCCTGTTAACATTTCCTGACATAAAGGCAAGAGAGTAGGTTTAAAGAACTCGCTTCAAGATCTTAACATGTATTAATTCCTTGTTTGTAATCATGTAGGAGTCACATCTGAGCAAAGGATGGAGAGCAATGGCTAGTGATGTGGAGGACTACAGTTTGAAAAATATTGTGATTTCCGAGTTTACCAGGGTAGAACATTGCAGCCTGTTGGCTAGGTGTGTGAGCTCACAGCAAGGGGAGAGAGAAAGAATACCAGCTATTTTGGAACTAATCTGTTACATCCTTCAGAATGGGCAAAGAGACCTCAGCAGAAAAAATTGAGAGTTGGATTAGCAGACGCCAAGGGATGTGGAGGAGGTCAAATTGGACTGGGGAAGTAGCGGTATGCTTGATTACATCAGGAGACTGCATGAGAATGAGAGAGAGATCCCTTGTGTTAGGGTGAAGGATGTAGGATGGCAGAGGAAAGAATCTCTGAAGATTGAAAGCAAAGGCCCAAGAGGAAAGTTAATTTTAAAAATATAGCATAACTAGAAAATGCTAGTGGAAGTTTTCTACCACAGTACAAATCAGATAAGAGCTGTCCTACTCTCTCTACCTCATCCAAGACTTGGAGGAGTCAGACCACTTGGACAACACTTGCAGCAAGAATAAAGAAGTCCTGGGTGACAAATGTGTAGTGAAGTTGCCCTCCTTCCCTTTCCTTTTTATGAAATTTATTAGTAAGGCAAGAAAAAAATTCTATTTTAGGAAATGAGTTTTGGTGAAAGTAGCATGTTAGTTACTGAACTGAAACTGAGGGCTGGAATATAGCTCAGTGGCAAAATGTCTGCCTTGCATTCTCAAAGTCAAACCCCCCAGTTCCAAAAAAGAAAAGAAAAAAAAAAGAACTGAAACTGAAACTTTAGGCAAACAATTAAGTGTACAGAAGAAATTGAAAAACAAATTTTGAACCTTCTTTACTTCTTTTTATAAATCTTTCTCATAATGGTAAAGATGTCACAAAACAAGTAGGAGCCAGATCCCAAGGATGCAGATGCCTGTTAAGAGCGCTGCTTCAGCAGGTGTTTCTTGGACTCATCTGTTACTTGTTGTCATAAGTTATGATACCCTTGCTTTATATGCTGTAACATAAACCAAACTTTTCTTCACAATTTGTTTTTGAAGAATTTTGTACCATCTTTAACATAATAAGCTATCTTTGAAGAAAACTCTAAATTCAAATGTAATACTTGGTTTTTACTAACATCCATTTTAATACTATTTTTTAATATTAAAATATGCCTAATATGTAATATCACATGCTGCAAAGTCACTTCTCAGTTCATGTTATCTGTGTTGAATTGAAAGAGATTATATTTGGCTTCAGATAAAATAATTTAAATTATGAAACAAAGATTGGTCAGTTCTTTGTCATGTATTAAGATAAATGAAAAATAAGAAAGGAAGAGATATGTATATATATATATATATATATATATATATATATATATATATACACACACACACACACACACACACACACACATACACACACACACACAGACAGACACATATATATATAAATGGTCATTGTCCTAACAGGAAGTAAGTTTCTTAGAGATCAAATGTCAACATATTTAGGATACAGCCAAGTAAATTTTCCTGAGGCAGAAGTATGGACTAACTAGCCTCTAACCTCTGAGTCCCACTCATCAAATATAAACAACTCTAATTTTGTGAATTCTTACTAGTACTCTAGAATATTATCTGAATGCAATTCTATATATCATGTCCACATATACATTAAATGATAAATGTATCTTCTCAATTTTAAATGAAAAGAATTATCATTTTATTTCACACAGAGCTATATGAAAACACAATTTGAAATTGTATTTGTGATTTAACCTGATAAAGTAACTTTGACTAAGAAGAAAATAATATTCTGTATCAAAGTCTGTAATTTATGCTGTCATCTAAGATCTTTACTCATCCTCAATTTTGATAACACAGCTGTAGTCACAACTTTTGATGTGGAATTACATAGTCCTGGGTGCTATGCACAGATTTCAGGACTGTAAACTCCTGAAATTTTAGGCATAATCCTATCCCTATATGTCAAGTATATATTTCAGAAAAGAGGGTTCATGACTATAGTCAAACTCTCCTTGTGTTCATGGTCCTTGGAAAATTACGAACTAGTGCTTGAAGTGTCTGCCTCAGGTAATTATAAAAGCTATTTACAGAATAATTGGCTCTAGCAATTAGGTTTTGTTTTAGTGCCTTCAAATCTATTTTTTACAAAAGTGAGAGAAGAACCTTTTGGGCACTTCACTGGAATTTCTGCACACATGGAAACCAGTGGGGAAAATGGGGCAAATTATGTGCTATGGAACTTAGGCTGTTTCAAATGTTAATAGAGATCCCACATCTCAGCTTTACCTATGATTTCAGGTCCCTGCTTTTGGATTATTTGTAAATGGCTGACAATGTAACCATTAATAATCACTAATAAAATACATGACCCATGGTTTACAGTAGAATATAGAAAAGATTTTCTGTCAGATTCTTAGGCTTGAATATTTTGGGGGATGTGGAATTTGACTCTATCAGCCAGCCCTTTCTGGGCTGTCCCTCCCCCAACCTCCATTCTGATTCTAATTGTGCATATCACCCGAACAATAGCTGAGCAGCACATTAAGCTGAGGATTATGGATAACAGAGAGACAAAAACTCTTAGAAAATAGTCATGTTGATTGAATTAAACTCCCCATGTGGTACAGATTCTGTCCAATTTAGATTTGGCTTCTTCACTCACTTAAAAAAAAAAAAATCTGCAGTATTTTCTTGCTCTTAAAGTAGGATTCCAGAATAAAAAGTTTATTTCCATCATTATTCTCCAGATCCTGAGTCCTTATGAGTGCAAAGTACTGTGTAGGAGATAAATTTACACTGGCATGGAGAGCTCCTACCCTCAAGATGTTGACTGTCTAAGAGGTGATATAAAACCACAAACGATCATAATATTTGAAAGTGATGTTTCAAAAAATAATGTAGAGATTTAATGTTTACAGCCAGTGTCATAAAGTGCCATTACAGCTACCAAATATATTCATTTATGTGACACATTTGCAGATGGTGACCTTCTGTATGATAATCCTGGTACATTTCCTTAGAAAATTCTGTTTTTCTGATGTCTGTTGCTCCATGACTTTTGGTTCTTGAGATTTATGCTCCTGTGCAGGCTGGGCCTGAGCTTCATTAGCACCTGATTTACCATGAGTGCAGATGGTTATTGGAAATAAAAAGTCAGCCATTTCCTATGATTAAATCTCTCATGGGCGGCATCTCCCTCTTAGCTATTTCCTTACTATTGCATATGATTCATTCGCAAGCAGAACAGTGATTATTATATGATTGTTAAATCTAAAGTGGAAAGGAAAGTAGAATATTAGAAAAAGTCTAGTAGCTTATTAATATATATTATGTGCTACAATGAAAATGATTTTACATAGCATTAGCAAGATGATAGATTTACAGATGATGAGAGAAAATTACTCTATTGTGACGATTGAACGTAACAAAAAAGAATTCAGAATTTTTCTTTTCTTTCTTTCTTTTTTTAAAATTTGTTTTTCTTCTTGCCTGTTTTAAGAGGTTATTGTTTAAATGAGTAATCACTGCCTGCCTCCTACTTCTGGTCACTTGACAGTTCTTCTGGGCAGTAATTATATTATGAACCTAATAAAGAAAGGGAACAACAGAATTGTTAGTGGCTGTTTGTATCTTTAGAACTCAAAAAGTAAGACATTGTTGCCAATAGAAGTACTTTACTAGTTTTTATCTGCTTGAAAATAATTGATAGACTTTTTTTATTTGACACTCTCCTTTTATATGAACAAGAGTTTGAAAAATTTCATCACCCTTTTGATGTTTTGCACACTCCTGATGTTATACTAAATTAGTAAAGTTTATGACTGCATAGCACAGAGTCAATCCATACAATAGAAACTTGTTGCTTTGCCTGGTTATATTACTATTTTCAACTTTCCTATTATATTCTATGTAAAAATCTGTTTGTTGAAAAGACAAATACAATCACAATTACGAAAGCTCATTCTGTTTAATTCATTTTCATTATTAGATTTATTTAGGTTATTTAGTTTCAAACTCTGAGGTTTTGAATATGAAAAAAGATTAATAATGAAATTCAAGTGCTGCCTCTGGATTTTTTAGGAGCATATTTTGCTGCCATTTCCAGAATGCTCATGAAGCAAATAATTGCCTCAAAAAAATTAAAAAATAAAAAATAAGAAGACATACACAATGAAACACAAATTTTTCTATGTATTTTTTTTCATACAAGCATTGCTTCTAATAATATCATTCATAAGACAAATAGGCCATACTGTAAATATCTGGCCCTTACCTGCCAGTGTGATCTTATTTCTCAGTGAGCTAAGGCTCCTCATCCAGGCTTGATGGCCTTTTTTTTCAGTGGATTTTAGGTATCTGTTCCTTTTTACCACAGGGTCTTTCTGCTTAGAATCACTGGTGATGGAAATGTACTTTTTTAAAAGTAATCATAATGTCTCATCAACTATTTCACTTTTTCCATTTTCATTTATTACCATAGTGATTATATTATATACATGTGAATATTTGAAGAATGCTGTCTTTCCCACTATCTTGGAAGGTAGTTTGTGAAAGCTCTTGGTGACTTTTTTATATTGTGCTTAGCACACCTTGTGTTATGTACTAAGTTTTCATCTCTTTTCTCAGTACTTACAGAGTATACTACACCAAAACTTACTGGCAATAGGCAGCAATCACTTTGTTCTCATATTTCTGTGGATTAGTTGAGCAGTTCTTCCACTGCAGTACATTGGTAGATGAGCTAGAGGCTTGGTTTTCATTTAAACCACAAGCTAGTCCTGATTCAAGGGAGTAAAACAAGAGATTTACCTCCAAAAGGGAGAAACCATCTAGTTCCACTATATAGAAGAAAGCATAGAGGAATAGGAAGAATTTGTGCTCACTAAAAATTTGTGTTGTATTCAATAATAAGGTAATTACATATATAATTGCCATTTATTATAAAAAGTATTCCAGCAATTGATTGAATTAACAGTTTGATCAGTTTGGTTTTATGCATGGAGAGTGTGTTCTATGGTATATACATTCTCTTCTAAGAATGACAAAGGGGAGAGTGATTCATTATTTCTGAGTGATAACAGGCAATTTCTTCTTACATTTATATAACTAATTGCTGTGATCAATATGAGGACAAAAAATTTAATCATTCATTAATAATATTAATGAGAAACATTAATATTTAATAATTAAGAAACATTAATATGCATTTTTCCTTTGGTCTTTCATGTTTTTAAGGAAGTTACTTTTTATTTTCCTGTGTCTGAAATGACTAGCTTCTAATTTTTCGAGAAATAGGAAATAAAGGTCCTGCTCACATAAGTGGTATCATGAGTTCATAATAATGAACTCTCACATTATATAAGAATATATATTATGATTTATTTTGAGAATATGTGACCACCCACTAAAATGAGCATCTCAGAGATTCTGTTTTCTATTTAATAGGTAGACCAAAGTACAATAGAATAGTTTCTCTAATCTCTGTAATCTGTTCAGAACAGGAAACATCTTTAAATGAGTCATTGGGCTGAATGGGTGGCCATAAATATGTAACAATATTCAGAATGTGACAACTTCAATGCTGTATCTAGTTTCAGATTGTAGTTCTATTTTTATAAACACTTGGTTATGACTCAATGGAAAAGTAAAGATGTTGTTTCCTTTAAATCCTAGAAATCAATGCAACGTGTTACTATTGTTTTAATATAATAAAATCTAGTGGTTTGGTAATTTGTTGATGGTGATGTATATTGAAAATAGCTTCTTCTTAGAAAACTACTTCAGTTCGAAATTAGTCTCCATTTATTATCTGCTGATATGGGCATAATTTCAAACAGGAGAAAATAGTATATACTAGCATGTTTTTAAAATAAAACAAAAGGTAGTGGAGAGAAAAAGAGAGGAATTGTTTCCTTCACATCTATCTTAAAATTATCTTACATGCACTTGGAGTACTGGCACAATGATTAATCCCCAAATGATGTTGCTTATATCTGTCAATTAGTTCATGTAGAAGTCAGCCTAGATATTTTGTATAAATTATAGCATCATGACTAGAAACAAAAGAAGATCATGATGTTTCAGGGAGTCATCTGGGTCCCTCATGATGTAAATCAGTGACAAAAAAATGTAATCTAAATAATAATGGATCTACTGATTCATATGTTGGACCACGTAATTCTTCAATTTGATTAAAATATTAATATTGTCAATATAACTCACGTAGTCTGATTCCTACCCCTTATCATTTTTTTCAAGATAATTAATGTTTATAGAACTCCTCTATAATATTGGAAGAGAAAGAATTTCCTTTTTTAGTTATAATGTCAGAGAAGTTTTAAAGTGAACAGCATTTGCAAAATGTAGAGTTTTGCTTCTTGTTACAGAATTGGAAAAAGACTGCTGATATGTGAAGAGAAACAAAAGGTAAAGCACTTAACTAATTTTCAGGGAATGGAAACAACTTTTATTAGAAGTATTTTTTTTAAGTTGTAAAGCTGCGACAATTTTCACAGAATATAGGTAAGGAATATAATGTGTGAAGGAGCTAGAGAAGTGTAATTTTTCTTGATTTTTGCAAGTTTTACAAAATATAGCATCTAAACCTTAGGAGACACAGACAAAAATACAGCAGGGCAAAATATATTCTATGACAAAATTATTGATTTAAAATTATCTTATTACATTTAGGATAATAGAAAAATATCAGTTGGCCTTTCAGTGATGAAAGTATATGTGTTTTTCAAAAATATGTAAGTGGAATTGCTGGGCATGGTGGCACATGCCTGTACTCTTAGCAACTCTGGAGGCTGAGGCAAGAGGATTGTAAGTTCAAGGACAGCCTGAACAATTAGGTGAGACCCTAAATAACTTAGCAAAACCCTTTCTCGAAATAAAAAAGGAAAAAAAAATTAAAAAGTGTTGGAGAGGTGGTTTAATGGTTAAGTGCCCCTGGGTTCAATTGCCAGTACTGAAAAAACAAATAAACAAACAGATAAAAAAATATTTTAAACTGTTTTAAACTCCCTAGGTTGAAACTGCTTTGCATGTCTATGTGTACTGTACTTCCCTGAAACTTAGTATGTGCTTCTGAAATACATGTTGAACTGTATTAAAGCTAATGCACTTTATATTCTTATTCCAGATGATTGGCAGTGTTTTCTCTAAAAACAATTAAAACAGGGAGGGAAAAAAAGAGCTGGGAGAGAGAGAGAGAGAGAGGAAAGAAAATTATCAGGGAAATCACCAAGGTATTTCAAGAAAGTCAATTGGTAGATAGAAAGTGAATGTTGTAAGCAGTTATTACATGTTGTAACTCAATATATTCAATTGCCATTATCCAGCTAGTGTTTCTGTTGCTTAGGAAGGATATATGGACTTTCTAGCAGGTCTACCATTGAACAATATCTTGGTGATGTATTATACATAGTCCAGAGTCTCATCTTCCTTTTGGTAAATGTAGAAACATAATTGAATTGTGGCACCTAAAACTGATCAGGCTCTTATCCACCTGCTCAATGTGATCAACTATAACCTATATTACAACTATATTACAGGCTCACAACCTGTAATCTCAACAGCTCGGAAGGCTGAGGCAGGAGGATGGAGAGTTCAAAGCCAGACTCAGCAAAAGAGAGGTGCTAAGCAACTCCGTGAGACCCTGTCTCTAAATAAAATACAAAATAAGGCTGGGGATGTGGCTCAGTGGCTGAGTGCCCCTGAGTTCAATCCCTTGTACCCCCCACCCAAAAAAAAAATTATACACTTAAAATAGAGAGAAGGCAGTGATAATTCCTTTCTGTGGATTCAGATGCACAATTCCATGACTCAAGATAACACATTCATAATATTGAACTACACAGAAAACCAAATTACGTTCTATTTTGCCAACATCTCTTGGTTTCCCTTGCCTGCCCATTCATGGTAACAAAATGTTTGCTCCATCTCCAATTATAATATCCTTTCCTGACAACACACAAAAATGGTAAAGGAGGAGAGAGCTTCCACTCTGCATGTGTGTCTCTACCAGGAAGGAAATCTTTCCCAGAAGTTGACAGTATGCTCTCTTCAGGTACCATTCATCAGCTCTAGATTATACTGTCGTATTTAGAGGGTTTGCTTCAGGAGTAGGAAATAAAGGCCCTTACATAGAAAAAGGAACAAAGTTGTCATCTAATGATGACCTGTTAATCAAGAACATTTTCTTTATAGTCTAGGAAAAAGCTTCCCGTGATGCTGTAATCTATTATTATATTTAATGAGAAACATTTTTGGGAAAAAAACTTTTAAGAGGATTTCTTGAGTTAAATTTTGGTACTTCCTATAAAATATTAGGAGAATCACTACTATGACCCACAAGCTTACCTGAGACAACGCCATGTTCAGTAACAGCTGTAATTATTGCTACCACAAATGTTGTTCAATCTTCCTAACATTTTCCTAAAGAAACTTTTATTATGAAAAATTTATTTTAAATAGTGAAGATATGATTACTACTGAAAGATATTTGGTTCTAAACATACATGGTCATTGTTTAAACATTCTTTAACATTCACTTTACATTTTGTATAATTATAAATTTATCACTGCTCTTAGGGATTTACTATATACATGTACCTATCCGGTACAGACTGTAATGTGGCAACACTGCTGCTTTTGTACTTTTTCATTTTCATTCAATTAATTAGATGTATTGTGCAATATAAAGGTGAGAAAAAGAGAACATTTAGGTCATAAATAACAGGGAGAAAATTATTACACATAAAACCTTGATATAACCAATTTTTTAAATAACTGAAAAAAATGTTTGATTTTTGATTGAATATTTTCATATTTTCATACAGTTGAGAAAGTTTTTTTATTCTTGTGAAAGTAATTCAAGTTAAAAATTGTATTTTTAGAATATCCATCTTCTTTTTTAAACATACTAAGATAAAGTATTATATGATTCTGTCTGAAGTTTCTATAGCTTGTTTCATTGTCTCCCTGGGTTTAACAATCACACCTTATGAATGAGCATTAGATACAAGCATTTTTATATGTCATTTAAAAAAATGTATAGCTCTGTCCATTGTAAGGAAGCATGAAAAATGTGTGTTTTCTTTGGTGTAAATATAAAATAGCCCCATTGTAGTCATCATAGCAGTGTTTCTTCCCTATAAAATAATATCAGAAGGATCATTCTGTATTATAAGAGACATACAATTCTATTAACAAGAACAACAACAAAATTCATGAGTTAGAGAGTTTAAATGAAATGGAGTTCTTTACATAACTTATAATGATATTAAAACATAGGGTCACTTTCCTCCCTGGCACATTCACATGGATGATTTCTTGGTTGCTCTCATTATGTTGTAGTCTCATGTTTCTGCAATCAAATATGTAACACCTATATACTTAAATATTTGATGCTATTTTTAAAAATAAATTTGAGTAAAAGTTCCCATTCATTCCATCATTTTGTACTTAGAACAACTTTATTCATAACTATTTATTTGTGATTTTTGTAGTTGCCAATCAAAAGAAATAATTAAATTGGTAAATTTATCTGAGTTGGGTCAGGTCCTTCTTGTTAACAAATACCTATTACCTTAGTCTCTACAGATGACATTTGTTTGCCAAGGAGACTTCACAAAGTGATGAAAAACATAAGCTACAACATGCCCCTTCATTACTCCTTGACTGACCTTGCACTGACAGGGCCCCATGGCCCTGCAAGCATTCTGCTTGTCACAGCTACTTTACAAGTGCTTTTCCTTAGATGAGTTGCACCTTTCCAACACTGCTCTTTCACTGGTAAAATCAGTTCCCCCAGGAGCTCTTCTATTTTCCTTGTAATGTATTTTTAAAAATAATATTTCACTACATTTAGGAATAAATGAGTAGTTCTACAACTAATGTTTAGTGTAATATTTCTTGGCAATGAAAAATGAATAAAACTGAACTGATTCTATGATATAAATATAACATTTTTTAAAACACTGTTACAATAAGTTGACATTACTGCAAGTCCTAACACCAGCAGTGTTAGTCAAGACCAAATCCCTACTATGCTTCAAAGCTATGCCATCAAATTGTTAAGATTAAGACTTACTATTAGAAAATTATTCCGTTTTGAAGTGACTACTAAAAGTAAAACAAAAACAATGAAAAAGATCGGATTTTGAAACATCCTTAATAAGTAAAACATTTATTGGTTTTTACCTAGGACATTATGATTTTGCTTTCATTTGAAAACCAAAGATCAAAGAGGATTTATTTTTTTCATTTGTTGAGTATGTTATCCATGCAATTTAGTTAGAATCACTGAGTTCAGGATACTTGAAAAGGGACGAAGATGTCTTACAGAAGACTTTTCAGTTTCATACATGTTAAATGATTGGCTTGTATCTTCTATATCCCCATAAATACATAAAAATAACTTAAAAATCTCTGTAAGATAAAAAGATAACCTTTAAGAGTAATTTCACTGAATTAAAAACTTCTGTGTGTTTATGACATAGAGCTTGCTACATAAAATAAATGAAGTAATAGCATCTCCCTCTTCATGATGCATCTTTGTTAGAAATGAGTTTTATATATAATTAAGTTCTTTTGTATTCTTTTGAGAAAAGCACTGGTACTTAATGTTCTGCTTTATGTTTGTAGCATTGTTGTTACCAAACAGATGCAAGTTGAAACAAAAAGCAATGAACTAGAAAGAAATATTCAAAGGAAAAAAAAATATATATATATATGGCTAGAAATCAAATTCTCTATTGGAAAGTTAAAAACTTGTAGAACTAAATATTAACTAAATTTTATAATGACAAAAATGATTTTGCTTGAGGAAAATCTCTGATAGTTCACATTTCTTTGAGGATATATAATAGAAGTAAAATTAGTAACAAAATGCCTGGAAATGGGAGCTAATTTTTTCATCTTAACATGAACATCTGCTAGCCAAGCACTCTGAATATTAAACTGGAACCTGTAGGTTTACAATTAAATTCATTGAACAGGATTTAATATGTCAATTAAATTAGAATTGCATGGATAACTTTTTTTGGACTTTTTGGGGCATTTGTCATCTTGCTTGAAGTCATAAAACCTGCCCATGAATACAATGAATTTGATTTTGGTGTGACCATTTCACAATGGGTTAATGCCCATTTACCACATTCTTAAAGTCCACATTTGTTTTCTCTGACAAATTTGAGTTTGAATTATTTGGATCATTTTATAATGTGAGTCATAAAAATAGACAGCATACATGCTTAAATGGCTTTTTTTGCATTTCTACAACCTAAAGACCAGTTTGGTTGAAAAAATAAAATTTCACAGCCTTTAATTTGTCATGTGGAATCTGACTCTATGTGCTTTTTATTACCTCTATATATTTATCTAAGTGAAACATAAAATGGTTGTAATAATGGAGAATTTAAAGTAGCTTTTGCACATGAGCAGTAATGCTAACTAATATTGTGAATAAAGGCTGAATGTAAATTCTCAGAATTTCTATTTCTTCTGATGTATTTGTTAAAGTGAGTAAATCTTGGTTAGCAGATCAAAGTCCCACATTGCCCTAAATTAAACTATGATGAATTTTGATAGGCAGAATGGAAAATATAGGGTATAATCATTTCTATGCACCTGAAAGCCTCATCTGTATATTTAATTTCCAACTGTAACACAATATACATTAGATCATAGAACTTGTCAAAATATGAACCCATGGCTCTTTTTATTCCAGAGAAATACTCTGTTATTCCCATAAGTACATTCAGAGATAACCTAGGTATGGCATAAATCTAAGTGTAATCCAATATTACCAGTTCTTATTGATTCTACCTCATTTATGTCTATTGAATTGGGACTCTCTTCTCCATTTCCCTTGTCACTTAGTTTAGAACTCCTATGATATTTCATTTGGATTATTCCAATAGCCACGTTTCTGTCAACACCAACAGCATTTCAACATTCCAGACCACTTTTTCTTTTCTACTAGACATATTTATCTATAAAATAAAGCTGGCCATGTCAGTCCAATGCTAATAAACTTGTCAGCCTCTTATTCATCTTATTAATATACAAGATCAAATCTAACCTTTTTCTGTGTCATACATGTTCTGAGACACATCTCACTGCACTTGTCCATCCATATTCAGCATACTCTCACATCATACTGCACTGATATGACACTCAGAACTTATCTTTCTTCCTTCCTTCTCTATTTGCTTTCTACTAACTTATCCATTAAACATGACTTTTTCCTTTAAAGATTTTTTTTGCATTCCCTAAAGCAAAATTAGTTGAATTATCAAAGTGTGCTCACATTATTTTTTGCACATATTCATTTAACTAATTAATTTTTTAAATATTATCTTATATGCCTATAATCTTACCTCATTCTTCATTCACTGAGAACAAAAAATAATTGCATTTTTATGCATATCTTTAGAACTTGACACTAAAGCATATGGAAGTGAATGTTCTCATGAATGAACAAATGAAGATCTAGAGAAAGATAAACACAAAAATTTTACAATTAGAACAACCACTAAAAATGTCTTGAGACCATCTCAGACCAACAATTTCTTCTTAACTTATAAAATGATGTCCATTTTTATTACAATGATAAATCAATGGAAAATGTTTTTAATTTTACATAACTTCAGCAAGTATGTCAACTTATAAAAGCATATCTATTGTATACAATCAGGCTTTAAATAAGAAAAATATTACCTGGAAAATAATAATGATTCATGGTACCAGAATCCAGTGAAATCTGAAACCTGTTTTGATCTTCAGATTACTGACCTGAATGTGGCTGAAACAAGAAGGGCTTGTGAAAATTTTGTATGGAAATAAAACCTAGTATAAACCTAGATATTATTGAATATGTGTAGATAAATAAAATTACTTTTATAGTTTATAATTTCATGTCATAAACTCTACTTAACAGCAGATTACTAACCACTCTATTGGATTTCACACCATTTTCCTAACCAATAACAGCATTGAATCAAGTACAAAACTCCCTTGCCAAATAACTTTTTAATTATCAAAACATTTTGCATTCTAATGGAAGAGACAGATATCGATATTTATAGGTCACACAAAATAGTTTAATGTGAGAGATATTCAAATACTAAATGGAAGTTTATGTTTTGATTTTGTATGTAAAGATGTGTATGTCAATTTACCTGCAGTTTTTCTAATTGAGGGCATGACACCATATCAGAAATATGTATAATTCAAAACTGTCTATTTTTTTCAAGAATGAATTTTAAGTACAATATGGATAGTAGAAAAATATAGTCAACTTTGTAAACTTACATTAAGTAAGCAAAGAGCTAAAGAGAATATAATTGGGTCATGGGAGAAAAAATTGCATGATATTACATTAAGATTAAATACCTAAAAAAAGATTAAATACTGAAATATTTTAAACTCTATTTTCTTTGCAACTTTTGTTATATTTATATCATTATTTCTTCCTTGTTTTTTCCACAGTGTATCTTAATATCCTGCTACTGAAATATGAGAAATAATAATGTCTTAAAAATCTCTAAATTACTAAATATTAGCTTTATGGATCACCATTATTTTTCTTAATAATATGCTATCTATTCATGCCTATTTCTAATGAATTTATAACCATGCCCATGTAGCATGCTTATACTTTATCTTTTCACATGAAATGGGAAAATGTTTGTTTCTCTTTATGATTACAGAATGGTTAGTTCCTAAATCAAGTTACCTAAAACAGAAAACCATAAGCACTAAAACATTTTTAGAAATCTAATCAACCAATAGTTAGAAAAGTTAAAGATATATGTGAATCTGTCAGATCAACCCATTCCTGTAATCCCCTAAGGGACTATCACACAATTTGACACCAACATTTAAGCTTTGAAAATTATGTGATCATTTATTACATTTTGGATGTCATATGTTTCAAACCTTTTTTATTACTTGTATTGCAAGACAAAGTTAGGCCATTTTTAAAAAAAAAAAACTTTTCTGTTATTGATAATTGTCTGAGCTGCTTCTTTTCTTCCATTTTTTTTCAGAATGAAGAACAAATTTTGGTATTTTGAGTTTGGCACATCTGAAACTTTCTCAGCCACCTGCAAGAAGCTCCATGAATCTGTAGAAATAGAAGTAAGGAAAATTAATTTCCTTTTATAATAGTATGGAATGGCTTGTGTTTTGTTCATCACATGTTTCTGGTGTAGCTCACAGGATGAAATATTATTTAAGCAACCCACTTCCATTTATTCAAGTTGCTAAAGTGTCATTTATGCCTCTCTAAAAACAGTAGCATAATTTGAAATATTAGAATAAAGTTAAATGTGGGTTCAAGTTGTTTTAATATAATATAAAAGGATGAGAAGTGGAACACAACTATGGAAATTAGTGAAGTTAGTGGGCATAGAGAATGTAGAGTGAAAAGATATAAAAGTCGTGGATGAAATGAAAGAAAAAGTTGTAATATATAAAAAAAACTTAGTATTTTCAAGTTTCAATATTTCATAACCTTTAAAACACAGTTCACAAAAAATTGTACTTACTTTCATGAATCAACGTTAAAAAGTATACTTTCCCATTCCATTCCCATTCATTAACTAGGTTTTCTCAGTTCCCAAGGTTGCCATTTCCCCTTACAAGTATAGAAAGTGAAAATGCCAAGAAAAAGAGCAAAGATAATAAGACAAGACACACTTTCAAAAGACTTGGAGCACATAGGTCTACCAAAAATATATAGACACCTTAGGACTTAAAATTTTGGAGACATATTTTAAAGAAAATGACACGTTGAGAGATTTTAAGGATAAAGGAAAATTAAAAGTTGCATTTTAATAAATGGCAAGGACAAAAACAAAGTAACCAAATAATGAAACATGAAAAATAATTATCTCTTAGGAATCCAGAAATATTGGCTTTGATGCTTTTCATTTTAAAAATAAATTCACAAACTGCTAATACTTAAATCATTAGTGGCAAACATTCAGGTAATAGGTTAGTAAACAGAAGTGATGGATCACATAGGTTCATAATGGCCTGGCTAGGCTCGTCATTGTCCTAACTTTATAATTTGATGTTATTAGTAATAATATCAAAATGACATTATTCCCCGAATAAACTCTTTGTACTTTCTTCTCATCATGACTGGAAAATAAGGTGAATCATTAGAAGTAACACTAGATGTTTTATAAAATGGGGAGAACCCTTCATAACTGGATGAGATCATAACCTTAGAAAGTAGTTTGATCACAGAAAGTAAAGAATTTTAATTTCAATGTGGACTTTCTGTGATTACTATTTATAATAATATATCTTTATATATGCATCACATGGATACAATTATGAATGAAAATATAGCACAGATTTATATTTTAATAATATAAATATATATATATAATATATATTTATTATAATATATATAGCAATTTATGCCATATATGTTTTTAAATACAGTTATATATGTGTCATGTATTTATTGTAAAAATTGCAATTTCCCTTTACATTCAGCATTACTATTTTTATAAAGTTGCTTTATTTTTTTATTTTTTTATTTTTTTTTAAGAGAGAGAGAGAGAGAATTTTAATATTTATTTTTTAGTTTTTCGGCGGACACAACATCTTTGTTTGTACGTGGTGCTGAGGATCGAACCCTGGCCGCACGCATGCCAGGCGAGCGCGCTACCGCTTGAGCCACATCCCCAGCCCTATAAAGTTGCTTTATACAATAGGTTTTGAGCATTTATTTTTCTCAGAAACCTAGGTTCAAGAAAATCTGTAGCAGAAGCCAAAAATAAGGAAAAAAATTTAGAAGTATGGCTCTAGTTTAAGACATTTAGAGAGCCCAAACCCTTCTGCATCTTCTTATCCTTTCTTTCCCTCATCTTCTCCCTTGAAAAACTTTCAATAAATAAAGCAATGTTACATGTGTTATAAAGTAAAAAGTGGTCAAGAAAAAAAAAGTTGTATCATATAGCAAAAGATATTTGAATAAAATATGGAAAACATTGATCTTTAAAGTTCTATACAATGATAAAAGTGAGTGATTTTGTTCTATAGAACTTTTTACATCTTATAGAAAAACTATTTAGAAGACACTCAAAGAAATTTGGACAATTAGAGCTAAGTTATTTTTCTTATAGTTGTGATTGTACATATTTTCCAAGGCCAACTTTCTGGCTTTGCATTACTGGCTTGTTCTGGGGAACACTACAGTGGTATTTACAAATCAATCAGCACAGTATGCACTTTCCATTATATTGCTTCATATCCTGAGAGTTGTGTGTGTGTGTGTGTGCGTGTGTGTGCGCTTACACACACACACACATGCACATGTGGATAGATGTCAATGCCAAATCTCCCTCTCTGCTCACATTTTAATGAATCCAGTCTATCATATTAGCAGAATAAGCCTTTCTACCCTCAAGGTTACTTCATAATTAAATAGAACAAAAACAGCAATTCAGAAATTTGATTCTGCTTGCTATTGCTTCCTATGTGGCCTAAATATCATACCAACTATGGTTTGAAAAATATATAACAGGGAATAAACCACTTTAGTAACAACAGAACCTCAAGCAATGAATATATGTTTTATTGGCAGCTTCTTCAAAAACAAGCCATTTTTTGTGTCTCTTTTTATACCACATTCTTCTTTTATATAGATCAGATCAGATTTTATCTCCTTCAAAAGGGGACAAATGTTTGAGAGTAAATAAATATCATGGGACAATAGTTGATAATAATATCTAAAATTTATTAATATTACCCCATGCCTTGTGCTAAGCAACACATATGCATTACCTGATTTATTCTTCTTCAAAACACTGTGAATTAGAGACACGCTATTATATCTCTATTGTAGATTTAAACATCTTATTCAGTAATTTAAGAGAAATAAGAATCATGTTGTTGCTACTGCTAAAATGTTTAAAGTCAAGAAAATATTAGAAATATATATAATATACACTTATAAACAAATATAATTTACATATACATATATATAACCTATAATGTAGATTTTAATTTTAATAATTTCAAGTTATATTATAGAAGAAAAAAATAAATAAAATTAAAAACTTTAGAATTAAAACAATATTTTTTTTTTTAGTTGTGGATGGACACAATACCTTTATTTTATTTATATATTTATTTTATGTGGTGCTGAGAATCAAACCCAGTGCCTCACATATGCTAGACAAGTGCTCTACAACTGAGCTGCAACCACAGTCCACAAGAATACATTTTAAAAGTGAAGTTTGCATTTAAGTATTTGGGAGAAGGAGTGGGTATATACTTTAATATTTCAGGTCTGCATCTACAATTAAACTATAAAGATCATAGTTTTCATTTTGCCTCATGTAGCAGAAAAAGCTGTTAAGAGAATAAGAAAACACATTCTTTCAGTATTTCAGACTTGGTTGTTAATGAGCCTAAGAAGGATGGTAAATTCTAAAGTCATGAATTTTCATCCAAAAATGCTGAAATTTATTACAATGAGTAAGTACTTCTACAAATCTAATCTCAGGAATAACAAATGACAAAAAGAATATCAGGTTCACAAAATAAGTTATCAGAATTTTTATTTATTTACTTATTTATTTATTGTAGATGGACGCAATACCTTTATTTTATTTGTTCATTTTTATGTGGAGCTGAGAATTGAATCTAGAACCTCACACATGCTAGGCAAGCACTCTACCATCAAGCTACATCCCCAGCCCAAGTTCTCAGAATTTGAAAGATGAGATTTTTGTTTTCCCATAAACTGGAAAATAGAATTCTTAAAGTCAACAAGGCTCTTTCCCAGTATGGCTTTTACTCTATGGGTCCTAATACTAAGATTATCTATAAAGCAGTTTCTTAATGTTTTAGTGAGTAAACTTACTAATAATTTTATCTGATACAGGTACAGAGTCAAACTCATTACATAAAAGATTTACAATCCATCATTAACGTTTAATTAATATCAAATTATCGATCAAAAGTTATAGCTCTCCAAAGTTTATAAACTAGAATTAATATACATTGACAAAAATATTTTTGAAATATTCTTTACCTTTAGGTAAACTTGTTTTAGAATAAGGTCTTTCATTTTAAAATGAAGAAGGGTAGGCAATGGCATCATAGCATTGCACTCTATAAATAGCTCCCACAGTTCTATATGTTAATGACCTTTTCCTACACAATAAAAATATTCAGAATTTATTGTATAACTGAGGCTGTTAGCGTTTAAGCTTTTATATTCTTTCCTCTGTAGCTACCTTTTTAGAAATTATAAATCTTCAAAGCATATGAAAATATTATCTGACACAATATTATCACTTGTTTATATTTCATAGCCTTCACCTCAGCTTTTATTTTCCTGTATTCAACTGGTGTGCTACATTCCGTTGTCTCTATCAGCAATAGCACTGAAAATTTCCAGACTAACCAACATAACATTAAAGCAAACAGAGGAAGGTTACCTGGGGTCAAGAACTAGTGGGAACAAAGTATCAATAAATTGCAATTTATTTAAATACATTGTCCTGCTCCCAAATAGCATCAGTGTTCTTCAACAGCTCTTTTTCTTTGCAACTCCTTAAGATTTTTTTTTTCACTTCTTAGAGAACAGCCCACTCTGTTTCCTTAAAACGACAATTGACATGCCTCTGAATAGTGCAAACATGAATAATAGTATACACTGGTGTTTTTCCACTGTCACATGTAACTCCACTAGTTCAATTAAAAGGAAAAAAAAAGCCTATTTGCAGCATGCTCTCCATTTCTGCAGATGAACAAAGGAATCCTCCTTCACTAATTCTGAAAGTCACTTGTCACAGTGGGGTTCTAAGGCCTAGTCAAATAATTGTCTTAGTGTATTACCTGCTGTGTTCAATATTGAGTGAAAATGGAAGCCAGGCCCCAACTCCAGCTTATTTCACAATTCTTCTGTTATTTAAATGATTTTAGTCAGTTTGGGGGAAGCCAGACCTTTATAAATTAACAGCAGGGAAATACCAAAGGTGTCAGATTGCATATTTATCATCTTTTTCGTGTAATACTTAAATATGTATTAAGAAGTGACTGACATAAATTAGGCAGATTTCAGAAGCCACAGGCCGTGGCTTGTAGAGGACCCCCTTCTGCTTGACATTTCATCCTTGTCAAAGATCAAATTATTTTAATTTAGGCTGCAAATTATAAGGAATGAAGACTTCTTTGTGGGAATTCCCTGTGGTAATCTGACTTTTGTTGTTACTGCTGCTTGTCAGTGTGCAAAAGATATAATATGCATGCAAATAAGGTTAAAAAATATGTACTATCTAATTATCCAGCCAGTACATTCCACTTGAAGTCAGTGGGAGGCCTGACACACAGTATGTGTTTGATTCATTGAGGCCTGCAGGGTATTTACACAAGATTACTTTTAATTATGAAATTAATATCTGTTTATCTAGAATATATAGCAGTAAGTGAGTATACACATGAGCAGAATTCTTTAGTAAAAAGAAATCATCTTAATTTAATACATGAAAAGGAGGGAAAATCACTTATTTCTGAGGGAAAAAAAAAGTCATCATTCGGATATTGGTTTCACCCTCCTTGAAACAAATGGAATGAAAACTTGGCACTTTCTCTAGAATTTGTTTCTATCTCTGCCAACTAGGCTCAAAATGTTGCTTTATTTCACAGCTTTTATTTTTTGGTGAACAAGAAGCAGTTCTAGAGTCAGTGTGATGAAGTTAATGTAGAAGAGAGGGTTGTGTTTTGTTGTCATTTTTGTGGAGCATTACCTCTTGTAAGTCTAAAAGTTTTGATTGCTATGAGAAATGAGGAAGTTAGTAGCAATGATTATTATTTTTTTATAAGACATGGCAAATGAACTAATCCCACTGCAGATTTGCTTCAATTTATGAAATGCTTATTCCTAACAAAGTTTTTTTTAAACACAGTTATGTATGTATATCTTTACTCATATTGACTTGTATTTGAAAATGGGAGAATAATTTCTGGGATATATTTATATTAACTATCATTTTAGAAAACCTACAGCATATCAATTAATACATAGTCATTCAAAAATTAGACAATGGCCCTGTTATTCTCCACACATGTCCATCAGAGGAAATGATCAAAATGTTCAAAAAATTAAAAAGTGAACACTGAATACAGCAAAGAACTGTCCACACTTTTTATATTCAGCAGGGTTTTTTGTCACCAGGCCCAAAACAAAAACTCTGGCTAATTAATTGGGGTTTTTAGCAAGCCATTACCATAATAGAGTGGTTTGGAGTTTCCTTTTACTGCTGTTCTTGTCATTTCCCTTACTTGATCTTCCTGGCCCTCTATATTCATTTGGACAACTGGGCTTCTAGTTGCCTTTGATGTCCTGATTAGAACTTTTTTTTTTTTTTATTTTTTTTATTTTTTTTTTCTTTTTTTTTTTTTTTTTTCTGATTAGAACTTAATCTAGACCAAGATACCATTTTTGGTCACTCCAGAGTGGTTGAGAATTACTGCTTTGGACTTTACTTTCCCTTTTAAACACTTTATTCTTTGTTTTTGTTGTTATTGTTTGTTTTGTTTTGTTTTGTTTTAAAGATGTAAGCCATGATTCAAGAATTCTATTTCTTTATTTTCCCCGAATAGTGCCCTTCAATGTGTTACAATATGTTCTGAATAGGTGTCAGGTGACAATCATTAAAATTTATTCTTCAAATTTGACCATTCTTCCTACAATCAACCTCCTTGTAACATACTGGAAATTTGCAGCTGGATACACATTTGTAGACACTAAACATGTTTCTCTTGGAAGTTTTCTGGTGATTTAATTTTATCATTTTTTAAGGATTATTAGTGATAATAGGTTAATGCTAGTGACTGATTTATCTTTTATGTTGATATTTATAATAAGCATTTAGGTATTCTTGAAAAGCTTATTTAGAAAAGGTACAATGGTAAATTTAAAAGCCCTTATTTAAAGATAAGGAAAAAATCAAAGAAAGATAAATTATGTTCCAGTCTATGTTCCTTTTTTTTTTTCCCAGTGTGATGGCGTACAGATTGATTTAATAAACATCTCTCTGGAAGGAATTGCTATTTTGAATATACCAAGCATGCATGGAGGATCCAACCTCTGGGGAGAGTCTAAGAAAAGAAGAAGCCATCGACGGATAGAGAAGAAAGGGTCTGACAAAAGGACCACACTCACAGATGCCAAAGAGTTGAAGTTTGCAAGTCAAGGTAAGGTTCCTAACAACTAACTGTCAAATTGCTTGTTAATCTGAATTCAAAGGCTACCTTTAAAGAGTTTTTCATTGCACTCAAATGTATATATTTATGCAGTAGTATTTTTCATAGTATCACATACCCAAGTTTTACTAAATTACACAATGGATTCTGAATATTTTCCTTCTTTGTTCTCATTCTTTGATTAGGGTTTTTCCCACAAAAATTAAAATGTGTGCTATATATGTAATGGATAGTAAAATATGATAGGTTACTCATTAGCTCTTCTGGAATGTAATCATCTTAGTCAGGATGTACGAATTTAACAAGGACCTAGTTCAGGCATGTCTAAGATTGAATCCTAAGAGGTTTTGTTCTTGTCTTTCTTCAGTCAGGCTGTGATACTGAACTGTCTTACATTAAACTGTTGTTCTAAGAACCATATATCAGGGAATGTTTCAATGTTCTACAATAAATTATGACTATCTGCTATTATTTTTCCATAGAGTTAGTAACAGGACACCTGGGAAACAAAGAGCAAATACTAATAAAATAGGATACAATGACTATGGTGAAGAATTTTCAACTCCACTGTAATATATTTCACAGTGGGATGTGACATCTAATTTTTTTTGGTAAATTTTATAAACAAAGTAATATCTTTGTTCATAAAATCTATAGGAATTTAAAAAATCAACAAAATGAATGTATATGATGTTTCTTTTTACCTTCTACAATTTACCTACTACCACTGATTGCCTTAGAAATAAGACCACATTGTCAAAGTAAAAAAATAAATAAAATTTGAAGGTAGTTGGTGGACTTGTGGTAGTAAATAGCTCTATGTTGTTGTTTTTTTGAGGGGGGTAACTGGTAATTAATTTAGGTGTCTGCAATAGGCAATGAATTCTGTTATACAAAATTCAGTATCATGATGAGAGGGACAAGGATAGATGGAGAAAGAGTTGGGTATGCTCTAGAAGGAAAAGGTTATTAAGACCTGACAATGACTAGAAGTTTTGATTCCTCTGAAATATATAATAGTGAATATCTATGGAATTCAGTATAAGCAAGATTTTTAAAAATCAATTATAATAGTTTATACTCAGAATGCAATGTAACTATATGAAAATATGGACAAAATAGCACTTTAAAGGAGACATACCTAGAAAAATTGAGAGGCTTGCCCTATATGAATTAATAGTAAGTAGGAAATAAATATTATTATTAGCTTTTAGAAGATATTGACATTAATATTGTATTCATATTTAAATATCATTTTAAAGATTAGTAGAGTTTAAAAATGTTTAAAATTTTCTGAAAATTAGAATTAGCCTAAGAAACATACTAAGACCAAATTATAAAGTTTTCTTTTGAATTCCACAGATAGCACTATTATGTTATTTATATATATATATATATATATATATATATATATATATATATATATACACTCCCTCTTTCTTTACAAATATTTTGTACTATGCACATATAAAATAATATATACAAAAATATTGTTGGTTTGTTTTTCTATTTGACCACTACATTACAATATTAGGCAGATCCTTTGCTTGTACACATTACATTATGTGTCCAAATTGGTTCCCAGTGGCTCAGCTGCCTACATTCATCCACTGGAAGTTTCTAAGAAACAGGGCTGTACTCTATCCAAACAAACATCTCTATGGACATATGTGTGTGAAGCCCTGCACAGAGCTGAGATTCTATTGGCCTGGTCTCACTAACTCTGATATTTATATGATTTTTTTTCAAGAATGTATGATTGAAATAAAGCCCAGACAAACCAGTCACAGCTATTATCATTGATTCTTACTGCCATAAATGTAGGAAAACCTCTCTATTCCATTTCTGCCTTTTTTTTTCTAATGTGGAACTATTAGATCTAAGTTCCCATACACACTGAGAAAGAAGAAAGTGGGAACATCCTGGATTTGTGAGTCAGGAATACATTTTTGTAAGTGTATAGTTTTTGAAGGTCATTGTATGACTCTTTAAAAATTTATCACAAGTTGCAACTAATTTTTTACTATATTTTGGAATGGAAACTTTCCCCCCTAAACTTTAGAAAGTATTTCTGTGTGGTGGGGGAAGAAGCATATAACTAAATTCATGTGATAGAGATAAGATATTTTATTAATAAGCAGATTAATATTAATAAAATGTGTACACTATATTTTAAATTTATTTAAATAAATTTCATAGACCAAAGGTGCAATATTAAATTTGGTTCATCATATCCTCAATATCTTCAAGCTATGTATGATCTGGGACTCTTGAACAATTCACTAGCTTGCAATCTTAGAAGATATTCACATAAGATTGTAACATTTTTAGTCAATAAATTTATTTGTTGCAAATTATACTTTTGACTTAATTCAAGGTTGAATAAAATTATAAGTAACTCATTGCATTATATTATCATTTCATTGAAATATACTAAAGTATTTGGACTCAATTCTGAAACATATTTATACTCACATTCATCTAAATTAGTAGGGATTTTCTGTGTGTGTGTGTGTTTGTGTGTGTGTGTGTTTATAAGTATAGTAAGTATATTATATAAAGATAGCATAATCTTTAAGTAAATCTGTAAAGTAAGCCAAGTTGATTTTCAATGCTCCTAGCCTTAATATTTAATCTTTCCCATGTCTTTTAGTTGCTGAGTTCATCTTTACCTCCCCCTCTTCTAAATTAACCTCGGAAAGATGTCTAATAAATTTCTTCACATTAATGTATAAATGAATGATTGCACATGGAGGTAGAGGTATTTGCATTAAAGAAATAAAGGCCTCTAGCTAAAACATTATTTTTCATACTGTGTTCCATTGAGTTACAACTGTAATTCTTCAGCAGCTCTATAAAAACTTGGGTCAAACATGGCCGTATTTTGAAACAAGAAAAAAGTCTTTAATAAAAAAATACCCTATGTTATATTCTATAAAAACACATTGCCATATTATTCTCAAATGATTAACTTGTGTTACCAGACAAAATCAGCTTTCTCCACACACACACACACATATATAAATAAATAACTGTGGCATTGATTGGAAAGTCTATAACTCTTCAGTGGTCATTTAAAAGAACATGCCTTTCCATATTTAATGAGAAAAATGCTACAAATGGACACATTACCACCATAGTGTATGTGAACTCAGTGGAACTAAAAGACCAGCAAATTCAGACACATTTTTTTGCACAAGAACAAAACAGCACATACCAACCAGCAGAAGTGAAAACTAGGTTACAACACCAATATTTTAAATGAAAACAAAGATCTTTTTTAGTAACATTTTTGCTCATAAAGAAATTGCATTAATTAACTAGCTCCGATAATAGGGTTATACCAAAGTATATCACAAGCATGCTTCAGTCAGAGAAAATTTGATTTAAACATATTCACAACTGTGGCTAAGGAGCCAGGCATGAAATTAAAAATTTTAGGTCTTTATGCAGAATAAAATAAATCCTACTAATTTAAATTTTAAAAGAATATGAACCAGGCAGAAGTAACATTATATAATAAATTTCTGTTAACTAAAATGTGAATGTGTAACAGATGTGATTCTGCAATCTGTATTTGGGGTAAAAATGGGAGTTCATAACTCACTTGAAACTAATGTTTGAAATATGATATGTCAAGAGCTTTGTAAGGTTTTGAACAACCAATAAAAAAAAAATAATAAATAAATAAATAAATAAATAAATAAAGTGGAAAACTTGAGATTCCAAAAGCCACCTTTGAAAACTTTGGATTACAAAAGCACCTTTGAAAACTACTTTTAATTTTTTAATTTTTTAATTTGTTCTTATTAATTATATATGGTAATATAATGTATTTTGACATGTTATACATATATGAAATATAACTTCTCACTCTAGTTATACATGATACAGAATTACATTGGTTGTGTAGTCATACATGCACATAGGAAAGTTATGTCCAAATCATTCTACTACCTCCTATTCCCATTCCCCTTCCCTTCCCTTCATTCCCCTTTGTCTAATCCAAAGTACTTCTTTTCTTCCCTACCCTGTTCAACAAATATATGAAAACTGTTTTTTAACCAAAAGTGAGGACCTTTCAAGGAATGTGACCTATTTTAGTTCTAATTGATGTACCTTTGAATAGTCAAGTTAAACTCTTACACTTTCCACTAATGGAATCAGAATGTGACCAAGTAAGATGCAAAAAGTTCATCTACTTAATTATATATCTGCATCAGGATAGTCCCAATACCATGCAACCAAAATAAAATGTAGAAATCTAAGAAAGGCAGGATGGCTGTAACATTGCAACTGACTTCATCAAAATAGTCCTATTATTCCCGTAAATCAACTAACTGAAAATGCTAACAACTTGAACCTCTGAAATGTATTTGTACAAATAAAATTTTGATTTTCTATTTTATTTACTTGTTTTTAAAATATTGCTTCATTTGTTTAAACAAAAGTTGTTGACTGCTTTAAAAAGTTTGAAAATGACTGAGCAGAAGTAATTACATTCAAACCATAGAGTTTCAAGCATTTGCCAGAAGCTAAGGGAGGTGCTGCCAAGAGCAGCTGGACTTCCTGCTTGAAACCTCATTAAGTAGATGTCTGTCTACCCTGCACATAGTATAGCTAGCCAGGTACTTGTCACAGGAAAGTTTATCTTAAAAACTGATTAACATATTATGTCATCCAGGAAATTTTCAGTAATTTCATTCACATTTAACAACCCTATTTTTTTTATTTGGTCAGAATTTATCAAAGCCCACCAAGCACTCATTCATGAAAACTGAAATGGTTTAGCAGGTTCACAAATACTTTAAAGTTTACTAGTTTCATATATACTTACTATTATAGTTGTCTTCTTTCTGTTAGCAATGCTGTTTTAAATTATTATTTATAATGGTAATTGCAATTTTTCATTTGACCTAAATTCATTTAACTGAAAATAGAGTAAAACAATTAAAATAAATAATAACATAGGAAGTAATTACATGTGGCAAAAATTATGAAGGTGGGACAAAACAGATTAAAGTTTAGAAAACTGAAACAGGCAACTTCTACCACCTTTTATCTTTGACATAGCTCCAAGCATGACTACTTAGTATAAAAACTATTTTTATTCTTTGTTGTCTTCTTGCATAAAATTTACTACGTAGTGATTTCCCAAGAACAAGCTTTTCTAGATACTTTATACCAAACCTGCCTTTATCACACCTTACTTGATTTCTTGGAGCACTGTGTATCCATAGAAGACTATATCCCTGTTTGTTTTTTATCTATCTGATGTGATGTTCGAGTATCTCTACATCAAATGGCTTTATCATTACAGTTTTTTTTTAAATTTCCAGAAATTAGGAAGACAAACAAACCAAAACAAATCAATCCAAACCAAATTGATCAAGGAGAATGAATTAGAGAATGTCTGCAAAGTTTGACAAAATTTGAATTTCCTTTTATCTCTGAAGAGTAATACTATACGTAATTTCAATATCTTTATATTGAAAATGAGGGTGATAATCTCTGGAAGAGGTGAGATTAATCTATGTGTGTTGTACACTGTATTAACCTGAGAAATTGCACAAAAATCATTTAAATAGTAAAACTATTACTTGCAATACCTTGCAGAAGTTAGGTATATCAGAAAGTATGGTAATGGACATTTGTCATCTATTATTACCAATTTTTCCAGATATTTCTATGGGTTATTTAGGGTAACTTAGAAGGCTGTGTTTTAAGTTGTCTAAATATAAATGCAATATTCATTTTAGAACTGTAGATGATGTATTTGGCATTCAAACCCCAGCAAGCAGAACAATTTCCAAGCATTTAAATTCAGTGATTAGATCAATTAAATTTAGAAACAAGAAAAGAATTTCATGCAGCATTATTATACCTGGATGTTAAATTGTTGAAAAAAGATCATGGTATTTGAGATGTTTCATTTCACAAAAATATGTGCATATTCTAATACCAAGATATTTGCATTAGTTGAAAATAAATAGATTCAAACATTTGCTACCTAGTAACCTTTAAGATAATTCCAAATGAGTTCCTAATCATATGCTTTTCAATTGCCTCTTTTAAAAAATTTCAGAAATGGACAATCAAGTAATCAAATATATGCTTAATAAAGCTATCTCAATATCAGAATTGCTGCTTGCAATTAAGATTACATGATATATCTGGGTGTCTTAATGTTATGTAACTCATAAGTCTTAATGTAAGTATGCCTTTAAAGTTTATAAATCAGTAACAAAAGTAAATTGTAACACAGAAGACAATTCTTTTACATAAAAATATAATAAAAATATAGGACCAGGTATAATCTTTGGTCTAGCTATGTGATAAAGCATATAATGTTATTAAGAAGCATTTTTGAAATTTCTACTTGTCATAGTACTGTAAAAACTTCACACAAAATGCTAACCTCTGGGAACTTTAAAAGCAGAAGCCAGAAATATGAATAAATTAATATTTAGGGACAACTGAAAATAGTGGAGGACAATTTTTAGAATACTCTTTATGTTGCTTCTGAAGCTGTATAAAATAACTTTATGCTTTTAAGGCCACTATTATTGTCCCTTTTTCTCTAATTTAACAGTCCAATTTTTAAAAATAATACATTAAATATGATTCTAAAACCAAAATCTGACATCTGGTAGAATTCTAGAACTTCTTATGGTAGAATTGGTATAGCTGCGAAGTCATTTTGTATTGAAAATAATAGATAATTATTTAAATAGAAAAGTTCTGTTTTCTAAAACATAAATTAAATCACTGCCCTTTAGGTTTAAATCCTGAAAACAAAAATGGTTAAAATCTAAAAAGATAAGAATGGCTGAATAAATGAATTTGGGAAAATGTGCAAAAAAATGTGCTTTGTATAACAGCTGCATGTTGAAAAGCATATGATTTATCAGTCAATCTAATAGGTGCAAGGGACCAAGGAAAGGGACTCATTTACTTAGGGCTTTTAATGAAACCCCAAGCTGTTTAGCTTATATGGCATTGAAGGCAGAATACCTTCTTTGTTTTCAAAATGCTAAATGCTATCCTGAGCCATTGCACATTTCTAACAATTGATTTTATTGTAACTTCAGAACCAGATGGAAAATACAAATGTTTTAACATGTCATTTTCTGTACATGTACATGTCTGATATTGGTGATAAAATTATCATATTGTTTCTGTGACATTATATGTCCAGTCTTGTGTCTGTTGAAAATAATGGCAGATTTTCTACCCAGGTTAAGGCTGAAAAGTAATTTTAAGTATATATAGGTTGGTTACACAGTGGTGGAAATACAAAATAGATTTTCAAGTTAAATAAATATTGGTTCTCTACATAAGTTTCATCCAATTAAATAACATTGTAGAACATGAATTCAAATCGTGTCCACAAAAATTTTATATCTCAAATATGATACCATCCATACAAATTTTCTAAATATAAATCACTATAGTAACCTTGTCCTTTGAGGGTAATTATTTGAATATCAGGAGGTAGATGTCCCCAAGGGGACTTATAATGATTTTTTCTATTATCAAGAGACATGACAATAACTTAGGGAGTACTTTAAAATTATAAATGTGAAAGAACTCTTTAAGAAGGCATGAAATTAACTACATTGTTTAAAAACTAAGTCATGGTTCTAATTTTTTTCCGATTGCTATTAAATACCATGTTTTCCTTTCCATTAAGGTGGAAAAATTAACCACTATTACCTAGATGAGAATTCATATTCAGTTATACCATATTGTGGTTTGACATCTCATTTAAAGGTTTGAAGTAATATCAGGGAAATTTTGAACTTCACCTTTTTTATTTACAATTTTTGATAACCTTTATGGATATAATAAAATGGACACACTCTACACCTGGTCCTCCTGGCACAGTTATCTAACTACCCAAAGTGCTGGGGGTCTCAATAAACAGCAAAGAATCCTGTTTTTAAAAGAATTAAATTCTACCATTTACTTAATTATCTTTGAATAATTGAGTTTGAGTTAACCAAAGGGATCAACTTCTGGAGTCCCTTGCCATGAATTTAGTTTTCCATGAATATCGTCATTTATTAGAGCTAATTAACATATGCATGGTACATTCTGGGATAGTATTCAGCCCAGTCCATTTTTTTAGAAATTGACAGAAATTTGTATAAATAACAGTCCCTTTACATTAAGTGACTTTTTTTCTATCTTAATAAACACAGTTCCATTATTCTTCCCTTGATAAACTATGAGTTTATAATATTAGGGCTTCTTTTTTTTAACATTTGTTTTAGGTAGGGTCTATTGTCTGCTGTACAGTATCAGCTATTAATCAGGTTAGGCTAAATATTGAGGCCTGAATATTATAAGGTGCCAGTCATTTGAAATAAAACTAAAAGTCTACATGGATAAACATGACTAATTTAAATAAGCCCTGGAGAGCTTTTTTGAGAAAGTTAAAATGCCTGATGAACATGGCACTGTTATCTAATTATCCCATAATATAGCACAAATAACAATCTCATTTCATCCTTTTATTTACAAAGCTGTTCCCATTATCATTATATTTTACCTGTTCAAGTGCTAAAAGATTATTCCTAGTTGAGAGATTCATTAAAAGAGAATAATTATATTATATTTCACAGAATTGGCAGAAAGAAAATGTACCTTTGAACAATTCCATTTCCCTGAACAGTTGTTCATTTCATAGTTGAAGACAGGTCTATTAAGTACTTTCTACCCTTTTAAACATGTCAAAGCTAACCATTAATACTGAAATTAGTAATTTGGTTTTGATTTAATGAAAGAATTAGCTGCTATTTGTAAAACTCAGTTTCTATGAATGAAACACAAACATAACAATATTTTAAAAATATTTAATATCTAAAAGCACTAAATTTTTTCTCATGATTCATATTAATCTCCTCTGATAATCCTTAATATACTGATATTTTCCCCAATAAATGCTTCTTTACCCAAAACACTTACATGAAACATTTTATTACCAAGTGTATAGTATTCAAGTTTTAAAAATATCTTTGTAGAACAATAGTAAAAGAGAAAAAATCAATGAGTATCAGTGAATTCTAATTTTAGATTTCTTGCACCAAAGGATTATGGATTTTTTTAGTAAGGTCTTTAGTAATTTAAAGGAGAATGAGTACATTAAAATTCTCTTCAATAGAAAATAGATCTGAGATATATTTCATATTCAAGCATGTAGATGCTGTGTAATGTTATCCATGATCATATGCAAGTGGATACATACTTTGGTAAATAATTCAGGAAGAATAAAACAATATATTAATTAGTGATGGTCTGACCATACTTTTTGTACTTGATGGTAATGATTGCTTATAGTTTAGTCTTTTCTTCACATCATCTTGACCAGCTGACCAAGATGAAGCACCAGGATGTCTAGTGAGTCTAGTGAAAAGCAGGGAACCAATGGATGCATCTTCTACCTGATCCAACAGGAGGAAAGATGCTCTTTTGATTTTATATATATATATATATATATATATATATATATATATATATATATATATATTTCTTCTATCTTAATAAAAACAGTTCTTCTATCTTAATAAAAACATATATGCTGACACATGAGGAGTGCTATTTTGAATTACAGGTTTAATCTTAGGTTTTAATACATTTTTTAGTTAAGTGTTATTTTAGAATTATTCATTAATATGATGTCTTTTCTTTTGTTAATGAGGACTATTTTTTTTGTAGTAGTAGTAGGGATTGGACCCAGGGTTGTTATGCCACTAAACCACTGAGTTACATTTCCAGCCCTTTTTATTTTTTTAGTTTATGGCAGGGTATCACTAAGTTGCCTGAACTAGCATTGAACTTATGATTCTCCTGCCTCCGCCTCCCTAATAGCTGGGATTTCAGGCATATGCCACTGCATCTGGCTCAGTGGGTCTCATTATACACATAGGCCTTATAGTTTTGTTAAAATCAACTTTTTGATTTCTATTTGGATTTTTTTTGTTTTGTTCTGTTTTGTTTTTCATTTCTGCTGTTTTGTTTTTGAATATTTTATATATGTTATCTTTGTAAACATTACTTTTCATCCAAATGTTCATTTAAAAATCAGCAATCAACAAGAAACTATAACAGGTGTTTTCATTCTTGAGGAAGCAAATGAATGTGATGTTTATGGTAGATATTGAAATTTAATATCCTTTGCAAGTCGAGAAACCATTCTGTTATCTAAACACTATAAAGAAAAAAGAATTGAAATAAGTGAATTTGTTTAAGCATAAAACTTGAATTAAACTAAGAAAAAATGGACACACAAAACCTCTGTTGTTAGAATTTGTAAATAAATCTATTTAATAATGAGTACTCAGATTAAAAAATCTTGCAGAGATGTGTTGGACGTGTGTGTGTGTGTGTGTGTGTGTGTGTGTGTGTGTGTGTGTGTTTGAAATGAAGCACAGAATAACAGCACTTCACTTGAATGCATATTGTTTTGGAAGTCTCCTTCAGAGAACCAGGGAACCAATAGCAGTGATCCTTTAAGAATAATGTATTATCATTCCAGGGGCAAGAAAAAGGAGTAAACTACTATCACACCAAATGGTTTATGTTACCCAGAATTCTCTCTCACCCTATGATGCCTTCTGTCTACTTTCTTTTAAGTCAGTATCCTTTGATAGGGAAGAACTTTGACATGAACATTGAAGACAACTGAATTTTTTATAGATGAGCTTTAGTTTTTATTTTGCTGGAGTATAAGTTTATAGCTCTAATCATATGGTAAAAAGAGGAAGAAATCTGTAATCTTGGGCCAATTATTAATTTGGCCATGTTTGTTTCATAAACATGTAAATGGAAACAAGCATTTCTGATTTGTCTACCACAGAGGATTATCTGTACATCTTAATACATTTTAAATAATAATTTACGGTGGAAATGTAAGATGCTCTAATTATTGTTCATAAAATTTAAAATATGTGAAAGATTCCACTCTGGTATTATTGAAGCATTTGGGTCACATTTGTAAGAGGAAGCAGAGGACTAGGGGTCATTCTCCCACTATTGAATCAATAGTCCTTCTAGGAATTAATCCTGGCACCACTGAATGATTAAAAACAAATAGGATTAATATATCAGTTTGTGTGAAAATTTTCCTTTCCGGAAAAGCTGTATTATGATTAAAGTAGTGGAGTTCTCAAGTCTTAAAACATTTAAGGACTGTCCAATAAAGATTTAGGTCCTGACAGATTTCTGATCCACTTGAATTACTTTATTTTTCTACAATCTTTATGAAGAACGGAGCAATTTCTGTTAGAATATTTGTATCAATAAGAGTTTATTAGAATACAATTGACTCTTTTCAGGTATTAGGGTGCTCAAAATATCTTAATTATGCATGTTATTTCTTTAAGTTTTCTCTGCCCATGTATTGCCTTTTCCTCATAGAGAATCATGGAATACAGTATGTTCTTCCTTCATTTCCTTTGTTACATGTCTAACATCTCTCACTTTCTTAAAATTGTGATGGCCCCAGTACTGAATCCCTAGGACCCACATAAGCAAATTACTGCCCCTACTGATCTTGCAGCCCAGTCCAAGTCACCTTAGCAACCAGTTTAGGTTGTCCCTGCTGCGCTTAAATTTCTGATGCCCTCTTGGAAATTCAATGTGTTGCTGGTGATGCACAGGGTTGTTTCCAAGAGCATTCTCAAAAGTAGGCTCTATGGAAAGTACAAACTGCCTAGCAAATTAATGACATTGTGAGGTGCTGCCTGTTGGGGTGAAAATAAATTGTAAGAAAAGACAGGGGACAGGTAATGGGCCCTAGCTATGCTGCAAAACTCTTTTCAAACTGGCACTGATTGTGCACCAATAGATGTGGCAATAACTGTCAACAAGATTTATGGTACTTTAATGTAGACTCAGTAAGAGAGGAAAGGTAATAGTAGTTCTATGGTTTTGTTTAAAGTTTAGTTCCTCCTGCTCCTGAAGCAATTCTTTTTAGGCAGTAGGGTCATGATCTCACTGCAGACTATTTGCAACTTTGAGGGATACTGAGTCTTTGAATATGTATTCTATTGTTCTTGCATAAACTGTTATTGTTTTGTTGTTGGTGATGATATTGATGATTTTCCTTTTTTAATTAGAAATCAAAAATTCCCACAGAGCTAGAATATGCATATCTAGGTTCTTGTAAAATAGAGAAAGTATAATGATTGTTCATATTCTTTTGCTATTTGATGATATCAATCACCTCAAATGTTATTGCCTGTTTTTCATGGACAACCTTGAGGTAATTATGTCTATAAGGCAATATAGCCCTTTACAGAATGACTCTCCCTTGTTTCCATTGTTGCTTGTGTCATGTCTTAAATATGACTGTCTCTCAGCAAAACTTAAATATGCATGTCTGGAATGTGCATGGAGTTCATTTTCCATAAATGACAATAAAGGAACAGATTATGCTTTTAATAACACTTTTTTTCAACTATGTTCTTGATTAACTGATAGTTTCTATCTTCATTGGGAATTATGTAGGATTGATGAAACCTAAAGATTAAATGAAATGGGACTTTATTCTTGAATTGAGTAAACTGAATACCCTTGTGTTAAATCTGTTTTTTTTTTTTTGTAAGCCTAGTGGACGGACTTTTTAAAAAATCATTTTGAAATTTGATATATATATATATATATATATATATATATATATATATATATATTTAAATTAGGTATATATGAAAGCACAGTGAATTTTGATTCATTGTACACAATGAAACACAACTTTACATTTCTATGGTTGTACATGATGTAGGGTCCCACCATATATGCAGTCATAGATGTTCATAGGGTAATGATGTCCATCTCATTCCATCATCTTTCCTGCCCCCATGCTCCCTCCCTACCCTTTCCCCAATCAAAGTTTCTCCATTTTTTGCAATTTTTCATGTATATTTAATGGAAAGATAACAGAGAACAATCATATTAAGACCATAAATGTCAATAAGTATGGAGGTTATTTGCTCAATAGCTTAATATGTACCCAGCCCATCTGATTTGTGGCAGGCTTCCATTTCACTCAAGCCCACTCAAGTCCAAATGGCCTTTTTAATGCTCATGAAGTACACCAAACATTATACCATCTCAGAGACTGTATGGACATTCCCTCTGTCTAGAATATTCTTACCTCAGATTTTCATATGACTTCTCTTTTATTTCCCTCAGATCACTGAAAATAGGTTACTATTAAGTATACTCTCTTGAAAGAGGATTACTTTGACCTCCTGTCAAAAATACCTTCCTATCTCTACTTCCTTTCCCACTATGTGTTATGCTTTCTAAAAGCCCAAACACTATAATGAACTATAACATGTGCAGAAAGGTGCATATATCATAGATGTACAATTGATGAATTTTGACAAAGTACATAGCCACTCTGTTGGATCAAAAACAGGACATGACCATGCCACAGAAGTCCCAATCATATGCTGTACTCAATATTCTGAATTTTTTCACATGGATAGGCTGTTCCAGTTTTTGAATTTTATGTAAACAGAATTATATATGTTGGGCTTCCATAATTTCATATTTTTATTATTAAATAATATGTATAATGTGATATACATATTTTTCCAGTGCAGGGCTACTGTTAACTCTACTGCTATGAATTTTCATTTTGAACATTATATATTTCTTCTGTGTATATACTGAGGAATGAAAATTGCTGGGTCATAGGGTGTGTGTATATTTAGTTTAGCAGGTACTTCTATAAGTGGTAGTAATAATTTATATTCCAACCATTTGTGAACAAGGGTTAGAGTTCAGTGTTGTGAAAATGGTAAGACCATTAGGAAGTGGAGCCTAGAGGGAAGTCTTTAGGTGACTGGGGAACTGTAATTAGAAGGGATGAAGATAGTTCTCATGGGAGCCATGCATTAGTTCTAATGATAGAAAGTTATTATAAAAGCCTGAGCCTGACACCCAAGTCTCTCTTTGGCTTCCTGTGCAGTGATGTGATCTCCTTCCACATACACTCCCACTATTGTACTCCAATCTGCCATGAAGTCCTCACTATACCTAAGCTGATGCAGCTTCCATGTCCTTAAACCTTCAGAACTGTGAGCTAAGCAAATCCCATTTCATTATAAAGTTTCCCAGTTGCTAGTATTATATTACAGTAATGAAAAGCAAAGTTATGCAGCAGATTGAACAAAATTTGGGTTATGGTGGGCCTCTGAAATGGTAGTATCATTACTTGATATCATATCATCAGATTTTTTTTTTACATATTCCTAGTGTCATGCCCAGAGCTGCTTTCTACTTGAATTATTTTAGCTTTATATTGCACAATTCTGTTTGCAGTAGTGATAGCCTTGCTCTACAGCCATAGGGCCTACATTATGGTTCTTTATTAGGCTTGCTACGAAGTCCACAAGGCATCTTTTCAACCATACTTATATCTGGAACTATGAGCTGTCCTGTATGGCTCCGGTCACTGAGCTGAATACATTTCAGTCTAACCTACTCCAGAGTCCTTTCTTTTCCTGCATCTGACACAAAGCTTTAAAACTTTTATGTTACTAGATGAAGAAGGAAGACTATGCCTCACAAGTGCAACATATGCTGCCTCCAAATCCTAAAGAGCTATCAATGTTGTACTTTTTTCTTTGTGCTGGGAAGTACAGGATACTTACTTTGTCTTTTACTTTGGAGAACATTCTCTGACATATTGAAGATCTCCAGACCCATGTAAAGATGAGAGCTGAATTTTCATAGAATTTATCTCTCATCTTCTGGCAAGTCATTGTCTTTCAAAGGTCTCCAACCCACATTCAGTTTATTGCTCAGTTTATCTAGCCCCATTACAGAACTAGTATAGTTATTCTCAAATTTTTTGTATAAAGACCCATTTACACTATTAAAAATTATTATAGACCCCCCAAAAGAAAATCTTTGGCTTAATAGATTATGTCTATCTCTATTGTAATTTGCCAGATGAGAAATTAGGATAGAGAAAAATATTTTGTCTATTTATTTGAAAATAATAATAAATTATCACATGCTAATATAAATAGTATATATTTAAATAGCAGCATTTAAAAAAATAATAACAACATTGTTTTGAATACCTATAAATATCCTTAAGGTCTGGCCTAATAGAATACAGCTGCATTCTCAAATCTGCTTTGATACTCAACCTATTCTAATATCTTGTTTTTAAGTATATGAAGAAAAATAAGTCTCACACAAATATGTAGCTGCATATTATTCTTTGGCTTATATTAAAATTGAACAAGTGGTAGTTTCTTAAAGGTTAGTTGAAATGTGCAATATAAAACACATCAATATTCATATAGTTACAGTAAAATTAACAGGAGTATCTTAAACTTTGAATTGGTTTTTGCCTACACAAAAAACCATAAATGGATCTTTTTGAAAATTAAAATTTCTACATTTTTAAGATTTTTAAATATTGAGACAGTTTGTTATATAATATAAAAAATGATAGTTGCTAATTTTAAGCTCTCATTGGTAAACATAAAATTTCTGAGTTCCTAATTTTCATTTTATAAATTGGATTTTCTTATTGGAAACATGTTATCAGTTATAAAAGAAAAAAAAATAAGTCTTCCAAATATCCAAATCTGAAGTTATTTGAAGTTTAAATAAAAGAATAAAAAAGGGTTTTCCATAAAAAAAAATCCTGATCAGTTTAGCTCACAACTCTGTCAGTTATGGAAATTCCATTCTTTAATCTGACATCATTGTTTGGTGCTTTATGTACTTTTCTCATTTCACCAAAAAGATTATTTTAAAAATGTACTCAGGAATAAGGATCTAATACAATTTTTATTCCTTTACTAAGAGTACATTTTTTTAAAAAAACTATTTCTCAGCAATGAAGAATGTATTAAATACTAGTACTGCTTCCTCTTAAGTTCCACTTTTTTTCTGCTCATTGTACTAATTGCATCTATATTTCTTCTGGTCATTAACTACAACTTATTGGTATCTATTATTTAGAGATTCTATCACTCCCAATTTTTATCAGGAACCCCAGTTCTATAATATGATTTTGTACTATGTCCTATCAGCTGACCTATGGAGGACAATTGTCACTGAGCATCTCAATGACACTGTTGTCCCATTGTTTTTTTTTTCCCCCCTTTTCTGTTTTTTTTTTTTTTTTTTTCTTGTTTGTGTGTGTGTTACTGGGGATTGGATTGGGGATTGAATGCAGGACTACTCTCCCACTAAGCTACACCCCAGACCTTTTTTTTTTTTTTTAAAAACTTTAAAACAAGGTCTTATATGTATGTTACTTAGGCTGGCCTCATGTGATCCTCTTTCCCTCTGCCTCCTATTTCTGGGATTATAGATGTGTGCCACTGCACATTGTTGTCCCTTTCTGAACCACAATTCTTATTGTTTAGTAAGTAGAATACCTTGTGGTTGATAATGTGGATTATTTTGATCTGGTGAGTTTTCTAACCTTATGTATATCATCTCAGGCATGCTCAGTATGCTATCTTCAATCCCTTCCTCATCTTTCATGGCAGTTCTGGAATTTTTACCTCAGTTAGGGTGGGCTATAAATTTTTCCAAGCTTATAAGAACCATTCTGGAAGTTTTTAATACCATCTTCTAGGTTTTGTGCCAGAATTTTTAATTTTGTATCACAGTAGAGTGCTTCCATATCAATTAATTGCCATATCTAATATGGCACTGAAGTATATTCTGTCAGACATTGTCAAGGACCCTCAGGATCCATGTCATGTGCCTCTTCTCAGCTCCTCTAGATCCTTCAGCAACTTCAGTGATTGTGCTTCTTCTTTCTTACTAGTCCTATAACATTCTATGCACTCTGTGTTCTAGTTGTGCTGATACCTGACTATCAATATTGGTCTGGTTTTCAAGAAAAATATAATAGTAATCTTGAGGAAGGGCACCGATTATCCTATAAAGAATCTGCCAGTTTTTAGGTCTGTATATGATCTTCAAGCAGGAGTATGGAGTATACAATTGCATAAAAAGTAAAAGTGATCCAGAAAGAATCTAGAAATTCCAATTTCTTAATAACATCTCTCCATATAATCATACATTACTATCAGGGTTTTGAACTTGAATTGGAAACCAGACTTCTCTGAATTCTGCAGCTTTTATGACTAAGTTTTGAGCATAGTCCTCTCTTTGCTTTTTGACTGCAGAAAAGTAGGTTTCCTTAACTCTTGCAATAGAGGCCCTTTGGTTTTCACTTTTTGCCTTGAATTGGTGATTAATCAGGGTGGTATTCGCTTTCACACAGGTCCATTAAGAAAATGGCACTGAAGCTTTACTATATGCAACCCCTGCAGATCTGTGGTGAGCAAGACAGGGCACTAACTCTAACAGATTATGTCCTTTAATCCCAACAATAATCCTGTAAAGGAAGTAGCATTTGACCATTTTCAAAGTGGAAGAAATTTGGAGCATTTTTCTTAAATCCTGGAACAAAAGAGCATAAGATTGTTGGAGATCTACTTGTGGAACTAAGAAAAAATATGTCACTGAGAAAAATATGTCCTGTGTTTTGGGCTTGTTCTAGAAACAAGACTGCATTCTATCCTAGCCTAGTCTCTATGGGCTTCCCACCAGGTTTAATAGTCCCTCTTTTGTGTTCTGAATGTCACCTACACAGTTCCCCATTATCTACCTTAATACTTGCAGTTTTACACTTGATTTTAGATTTAGCTAATAGCTTTTTTAGTATTATTTAATGTTTGTGGCCATGTAATTAATTCCATATCCTTCTCCATTCATACAACATACTGAGTAAAACATTTATGCCCACACATTACTCTATCTATTGGTTATAAGGCTTGGCAAAAGTATTTGTGATTGGAAGAACCATTTAATTTGTAATGTGACACTCCTTTGGAACATATATAATTATATTGTTAAATAACATGTTAATGTTAAGTATATACTATAAGAAAGAAGTTTAAATATTTTAATTTAGTCACCACTGTAAAATAAAGTATTATGTTAAAAATCTTAGAAAATGATTTATATACAAGTAAATTCATTGTTATTAATAAATAATATAAATGGTCAAATTAAGAGTATTATCAAATTAATCATTACATAGTCATTAAAATCATAGGTTGAGGCATTTTTCATAATATTTGAGAATGTTTATGATATAGAATCACATGAATAAAGTCTGGTATGGAGCTATATAAACAAGCTATATAAACAAGTCAATATGGAAATATTTGAATGGCAGAAAATTAAAGAGCTAAATAAAATTTCAGTAAGATATTATGATCTTAAAAGAAAAGGTGATACAATATCAGAGAAAAGCTCAATGGATACAGTTAAAATGGATAAGGGAAACAAATTCCTTCCTTTGAGTGTACTAACATTATTTTATTTATATTAACTACTAACATTAAGTATTCTCTACAGATTCAACCACTTATTAGTTGACATTCAGTACTATACATGGTAAAGACTTGTATTTTATTTGTACATTATAAGGGCATGTTTCTTCAATACTAAGATAAGTTCCAGCTATTCTTTTCCCACATGCATACATAGCAACCAATGTTCATCTTTCATTTAGAACACTTTCAAGTATTTAACCTTTTCTCTTATTTGACTTTATTCAATTAATATGCCCAGTCATACATTAGAAATATGTTAAAACTTGAATTAAATGTCTTGGATGAAACCTTATAATACCACATCATTTTCAATGGAAGACTTTAATTAATTGAAGTTGGAAAGTATTAAATGACTATAAGCATTTTCCATACTATTAAAATTCTTCTGTTTTATGAATTAGAGTTATAGTTTAAGATATTGAAAATAGTTATTAGAGATTTTATTAAAGAATTTAACCTTTATTTTTTATTTATTTGTTTTTTATGTGGTGCTAAGGATCAAACCCAGTGCCTCATCCACACTAGGCAAGCACTGTAGCACTGAGCTACAACCCCAGTCTAGTTATTAGGTATTTGATTCTATACTGTGATACAAAATTAAGCATAAATTTTAATTACCAATTTTTCTATTAATATTTGTGTATAATATGGTATGCCAAGAAATTCAAATAGAAAAAAAGGTGGAAAATAAAATTAAACCAGTAATTATGATGACATAATGTTAGTGTTATAATGGGGAAGTACTGGTGACAAAGCCATACTAGGGATATCAAATTTTGTTGAAATTAATAAAGAAGTTAGAGTATTTGCCATTTTGATGAGACCTAAACATAAGAATGGATTAAGTAGACAAAGAAGAAAAGGAATATTGATATGATGGAGCAACAGGGATAGAGTTACAAAGATAAGACAGTATGAAATCACAATACAATTAGCCAATTACTGGCATGATTATGTGTTTTTTATTGTTGTTGTTTATTTGTTTCTTTCCTACCAAACTATAAACACCATGAGGACAAGGAACATAAGTATTTTATTTCCTCTTATATTCTCAGGGTTGAGTATGGTTTCTGGCACTCAATAGTAACCCAAAGAATCTTTGTGAAAAATGGGGAAGGACTTGGAAAAGGTGAAGTTGAGGATAAACTTTGTGCACATCAAATGCTAATATTCATAAATACCAATGTTTTCAGGTGAGCAAACTAAGATTAAACATTTGAAATCTTGCTGAAACTCAAAGTCTGTACATAGTAAAGTGGGGATAAGGCTTAGTTCTATCAAAACTAGCATGGCTCCAAATTCGGCATGAAGTTTCTTAAAAGGCAATGACCCATTTCTGAGGCACAGTCCAAGGATCCAGGGAACATTTCTCTGCCAATTGGGCTTTCCAGACATCCTGAGAAAAAGACTACTATATGTGGGGAGCCACTCCAAATACTTTCATCTTTAAGTCCTGATGCACCACAGGGATCTGAAACACCACTGTAGTCTGGTGTGGTAGTGCCATGACTTGTGACTCAAGCTTTTCCCTTGCTCTGATAATAAGGTATGGCTCTGGGAGTGACGCTAGGAGTGAGTGGCACCCAGAGGGGTTGCGCTACACTCACCTGTTTCCTTGTAATCCTACCCCTTGCCTAATTTGAATGGCTTCTTCCCAATACAAGGGTAGAGCACATGCTCCTCTCTCTCTTTCCACAGACCTAAGGTCTGACCTAAGGTCAGAGGATCCATCATAGGACCCAAAGAAAAAGGTATTTCTCTGTCACTGTGTGGTTATTTCTTAAAGTCCAGTTGACCTGGAGTGACCTTGAGTATTCAGTCATGGAATGCTACAACTATGACTTCATGAAAGCCCAAATATGAAGATGAAATAATAATTTAATGTTAATATTGTATTAAGCTTTTATTTTACTTTACCACTCATATACCTCCAGGCCCCTTCACTATCTTACATTTTTTCCCTTCTTATTTTCACTTTTATAAATTGTTAAGCCTTTTGTTATTTCAGTCAATAATACTTTTCTATCTTGTACTATTGATAATTCTAATTCATATATGTATATATGTCTATGTCTGATATCACTGTGATAAAACAGAATTATTCCAAATAATTAAATAGCTGCTCAAGATTTTTAACTGCTTTAGAATGAACTTTAAAATCCTACTTGCAATTATTCTAAGGAGAAAGAAAGCAACAAATACTGTCTCTTAGATTTCAGGCCAACTTCAGTATTAAATCCTGGAATTAACATAGGTTTCATCTATTCTTTTATTCCTTTGAATGGTCATGCAAACAAATGTTAATCATTTGGGAAAATGTTTAAACATAGAACTTTGAAAGAAAAGTCAAAGTAGCTGGCAATTTAGTAGTCCTGTTTATTAAGAACTGGTCAAGCTATTGTATTGTTATAGAACTTTCTTCTTCTTCGTGTTCTTATGAAGTGAGAAACACAGAAAGACTATGAGTTTTACTGCTTTGGTAAAATTGTTGACAAATCAGAGTTTAGAAATTATACAGACACCATATAGGATCACTGCTGAGAACACCTAGTCTCTGAGAAGGGTGGCATTTGTGCCTTCTGATGGATCACAAGCCATTAAGCCTATAAATAAATGCAGTTGTTCACATGTTCAGAAAGCTTTGAAGTTCATTGTTTTTAACATTTTATTCACACACACATGTGTGAGTGTGTGTGTGTGTGTGTGTGTGTGTGTATATATATATATATGAGTTCTATCTTTAATATCAGTTTATTCTAATTATGACTGACTTCTTTGCCTCATGTCAACCTCAGACATAACTACCAAAGATTCGACCTCTATTTAATATCATCAAAAATGAGGTGAGAGTCTTAAATGCATTTTGTGAGACATGTGTATACTTTGAGTGAGAAAACATAGTTAATGTGGTAATGGTATGTGCAAAACAAGCTCCAAAGCTGGAGTCTGCCTGTATTGAAATAGTTCTGTAAGATTACACAAAGTAGTCAATGTCAATAATATAAATCACCTTGATATTTTTCACTAGGCTTAAAATAGTCCTAACATGTCATGAATGAACAAATTTTTACTTTATTGAGCACTTTAAAAATTCCAGAGAATTTCCATTAAAATTCACGGAATATTGTAAGAAACATTTTATTTCTCAGTTTAAAAACTGAAAATCAAATGACATTTATGAGTTGTAAGCTCACTATTGGACACTAAATTGGCAGTGCTCACCTACCAGGGGAAATATGTGTGAACTGAGCATTGGCTAGCAATTGAAGAAAAAACAATCTGTTTGGGCTGTAATGTGAAAAACGAAACCAGCAATTTCTTTTGCTGAAGCTCATCTCATTACCTGGCGTTCTGAGGCAGAAAACTAGATGTAAGTGAATGCTATGAGGCTTAGCACAAAGTGGGACTGTGGAATGTTGTGTATTATGACAAGAAAATCTGGTAATATTGCAGAAATCAAAATGCTCTTAATGGTGCAATAAAAAAATCTATAAAACACCACAATATAAAAATAAGCTGTCTTACATTAACTGGATGTGATGATGCTGAATGTAGAATGCTGACAGCCTAGGTAGCTCTATAAATAAATAAATAAATAAATAAATAAATAAATAAATAATTCAACTGAAAGGTAGTGATTTTAACTTGAAGAACTTGAAGCATACATAGAAATCTTACCTTCAGGGTGAGGAATTACAGGTTGGTGTCTTTTTGTTGTTGTTTGTTTGTTGGTTGGTGCTAGAATTGAACCCAGGGCCTTGTACATGCAAGGCAAGCACTCTACCAACTGAGCTATATTCCCAGTCCTGGTTTGTTATTTTTGTAAAAAATATTTTCATCCTGTTTGCTTGAATGGTGTATGTGCACATGTGAATTTATGTTAGTTCATAGGAGCTAGCAATGAACCAGGGTATTTGGCAATATAATACTAAGATAAAACAAGAGTGAAGGTGCATACTTACTAATCAAGGTTTTCATTAAACTATGTGCTTATATATTAGCTTTCTTTCTCATAGTACTCAATAGATTTTTCAACCTTTGGATGGCCTTCATGATGGTAAGAGAGTTTTGGGAAACAAAGTGAATGAAAACCTGCAGTGAGCACTGAGCCACCTTCACTTTAAAGCTTTTGGGCCTATGTACAATTAAAGTAATGACTCAGTGGTTATCTGGAGTCAGTGTGGCAGTGTATGTGGCATTTGATCTTTCAAATTTCCATCACTGTTCTGGCAGGCTGACTTTGACTTATCAAAGTATCAAAGTGACAGAGAATGTTACAATGATTTATGAGATGTCTCTGACAATGCAGCTTGATGAAGACCGGATTTGGTCTGACAAAGAAATAACACATAGTAAAGAAAAGGATTAAGGGGGAAAATACACCAAAATTCAAACAGTAAATATGGAAGATAAATTATATTACTGGCTGAATTATAAAGCACAGTGTCAAAAGGATCAATAATCAGTAACGAAACTTTGTTTATCAACTTAGCTTGTCTAAGACAATTTTAGATATTTGGTCTAATTAATATCTTTACTGCCTAACAGTATGGCTATAACCAAATTATACAATGTGATTATAAGTCTATTGTACCACCCCTAGTACAATAGACTAATTGCAGTTCCTGTTTTTTTTTTTTTTTTTTTTTTTTGTTGTTGTTTTTTGGTACTGGAGATTGAACCCAGGGGCATTTAATCACTGACCCTTTTTATTTTTTATTTGGAGACAAGGTCCCACTAAGTGTCTTAGAACCTTGCTAAGTTGTTGAGTTTGGCCTTGAACTTACAATCTTCCTGCCTCAGCTTCAGGAGTCACTGGGATTAGAGGAGTGTGTCACCATACCCAGCTCAAAAGTCCCTTTCAAAATGATTTTCCTGGCCACAGATTCATTTGATGATGAGAATAAACACCAAAAGTCTACTTATCCTCATAGATTTTATTTTATATAAAAATATTACATTAAGTGAAAGATATTTATAAAAATTACAAATTAAATTTCATCTTAGGGCTCTTTCTAATATGAAGAAAATAAACAAGAGGATATGGAGTAATTATTGGTTTTCAGTTGTCAGTTTAGAAAGAGTGGTCAAGGAATGCATCTGTGAGGAAGCTACAATTAATCTGAGGTTGAATGATAAAGAAGTAATTATGGAACAAGCCAATAGAAGTGTACTGCAGAAATAAAAGTGAGTTGAAGTGCAAAGATTCTGAAGTGGTCAAGATGTTGTGTTTTTTGAAGAAAATGGAGGAATTCCTTATACCTAGAGTAAATGAGCAAAGGAAATAAAAGGTATTTCTGGATAAGAACAGGAAATAGATAAAGGCCTATAATTTGAAGATTTTCAATAGGGAGCAATAAAACCAATATATACTTTAATATTCTTAGTTTAAAATAGAGCATGCAAGCACATAAATTTCAAAACAAAGCATACATTCAAATGATTTATCACTAAGTCATTGCCTGTGTAAACATCACCTAAAAAGTGAAAAAAAAAAAAATTGGCAGTATCCAAGAAATTTTTCCTGTCCTCTTCTCAATTGCAAGGTTCTTCTCTGTTCTAGAAGAACCATTATCTTACTTTCATTATAAATTGTCTTGATTACCCTATAAATTTAACATCCAAAAATTCATTCCTAAACATATCTTATGTGTTGAAATAAAATCATTTAGTACTCTGCTTTGTGTGTCTCAGTTTCTTTACTCAAAATCATGTTTCTGAGATTTTCTCATTTTGCTATCTTGGGTTTAATTTTTTCATAATCACTCCTGTAGAGGATGAGAGAGATAGAAAGAATCACCTGCCATTCTCATGAGTCTGCCTAATTTTAATTTGCTTTTATTGCTATTTGGTGTTCAAACTCATGACTAGGGGAATTTGCCCAACACCCTACTCTAGTGGACCCTCGAAGTCTCAGTCCCATTAGTCCACCAAAAGCACTGTATACTCTATGGAGTATCCCCTAGAACAGACAAAAAAAACCCACAGGGAAAGTAGCCTACTTCTCCAGATCTCCATCTTTAGCCAGAGGCTGAACCTGTGTCTTTACTTTCTTATTAGCTTTCTGAGCTTTTATGTAGGTGTATGTGCATATGCATCTGTATCTGTGAATGTGTGTGAATATGTATTATGTGTTTGTGTACTCAGTACTGTTACTGTCCTCACAGGAAGGATTGACCCAGTTATGGTTCTTATTACAATAAGTAGAGCTTTCTAATTTATGTTTTTAAAAGGTTACTGGCTGCTTTTATAAAACTGGATTTAAGCAGTCATATTTAAAGATAGGATGCAAATTGGATTAATACTGCTCTTGCGTGCAACAAATGAAGATGTCTTCATTAAAATGGTGTTTAGAAAAAGATTTTTTTTTCTGTTAGATAGAAATCTCAGGACTTGCCAATTTTTAAGATGTGTATGATGTGGGAAATTAGAGGAGACACCGAGTCTGATACCAAAGCAAAAATTTTGTCTCAAATCAACAGTTCCCATTGAGTCATTACTGGACATCCTAATCAAATGAGACTTTTTCCTTTTTGTTATTGTTTATTCTCTGATTTAAAAATACATTCTCAGATTTTAGGATTCAAAAATGTATTTACAAGATGATACATGTATTAAAACAAATAAAATGTCAAATCTCACAAATACATAAACTAAAGGAAAAGTGCAATCTTTTATTTTTAAAACTTTAGCTATTAAAATTGTATCAAATATATACAAATATATTGCAGGCTGCTTGTGCCATATGAAACCCTGATGCCTAATAGTGTAGGAAAACTAAAATGTAATCAAATCTGCATCCAGTTAAAGGATTTCCTCAAGAAAACCCATCTGGCTCAAAACAAATGTCATCTTTGACTGATAAACCAATGTCTAATGAATTTCTGTGCTGAGTGAGTCAGTGAATTCAACAGCCATTTGCTTTAGTTGAAATGAGGTACCTTTAGATTTGTTGTTGATAGAAATAAGACTATTCAAAACCAGGAAGCTGAAAAACAGTGCAGCCACAGAGGAGATGTTCTTATGAATGATACATTTGTTAAAAGTGGTTTCTGGATGTACTTAAGAGAGTTGATATGCTTACAATTGAATTGAGTAATAAGTCTCAGAAAGAGCAACAATAAAATGACATAATGGAGGAAGAAAATATAAAGTTAAGGGAAAATTTAGATTTGACAAAGTTTTCATAGATTTATAGTACAGTTAATTGTATCAAACAGGTTGTGAGGATTAATTTACTAATAAAAATGAATAATCATTTCCACTTAGGGCTTTTAAAACTAGAATAAGTCATAAACTGGGTGATTATTGCATAATAATCATATGCATCAATCCCTGAATCATATCATTGACCATTTAAGGAAAATCAGATAGAAGATAAGAGGAGAAAGAAATGAAATAGGAGTAAGAAATAAGACTGTATGCTTTGCTAATATATGTTATCAATTAAAATGAACGTGACAGCTAAAATGAAACATTTTTATTGAGTTAATTTTTAGAAAATGTTTATTTCATATTGTTTGGAAATATTAATGGATTTAGAAAAATACACTATAATTTTTGGTACATGTCTTCAGAAATATGAAAGTATAATTACACATTCTTCTATGTGTGTTTTGAAGTTCCTGCTATAGGAATGTAGCAACCACATGTCCTGTATTGTAGGAAATACATCATTTTCCAGTATTTTTGTGTGGCTCATAATATAGGATTTTTGTTTGTTTCTACTTTGGTTTTATTTGTTTTTGTTTATTGTGGAGGGCTTTGTTTATTGCTAAATAACTGTCACAGATATATACACATGAGTAATAGCAGTTCACTGGCTAGCCTTTCTCAGAATCTAGGAATGGAGAGCATATCACTTAGAGATGTGTAGTAGAGTACAAGAAAGGGGCAGGTGCAAGAACAGCCCCTAATTCCCCACCTCCATGTACTATAGATTGTGGCTCCTTTTATTTTTCTTTTTAAAGATCCCTCCCTCTTATATATTCGCCTGTCTTTTCAGTCAAATAATGAGTTTTTGATCACGATGGGTGAATACATTGTGTGTGTATGCACAGCCTGTGCTGGCCCAACAACAGCCACACAGAGAAAAAGAGAAGGAAAGAGGGAGAACAGAGGTGCTAAATTGTGGGTAATGGTTTTTGCCTACAACACAATGCAGTACTTGGTTTAAATGAAGCACCATAGTAGTATTCATATATTTATTTTTCTGTATTGCAACAAACTTAGCATTTCCCAAAAACTCTCATTCATATATAATTTATGCATTCACTCACTTAATATTGTGTCCTTAATATGTATCAGAAGCTATTTTAGAAGATTATGATATAAAGAAATGTAGTCCCACATATTTTATGTTCTTTTCTACACAGGTATTTTTCCTTTTCCTTTTCCCCTTAAAAACTATACATTTGTAGCCAACCAGAAACTATTATAAAATGGTCCTTTATGTTTTAGGCTACCACCTACTTTCCCTCCAATACTTTATTTCCACTGTCACCCCTCCACTATCATTTGTTATATTTGAAATAGAGTTACAAGAATTGTTAGAATTATATAACATAAAGGTCTCAAAACAATGAAGATGGAGAATTATAGGTTGAGCTTATTGGAAAGCAAGCATAGCCTTCAAGTTTTAAGAGTGTATTGAATATAAGCTGGCTGAGAAAACCTTATCCAGGAAAAAATAAGTGAGGCAGCAGGATCTATAGCTGTGAGCTCAGATAGGAATGGAGATAAGGAAAGATCTAAAACACAACTTTGAACAGACTCTTACAAATGCAGATTTTAGGCTTTGGGAAATTATAATCTACATTTGGTCTCTAAAGCTCCTCTAATAAGTACCAAGAAAATATTTTACATTCTATAACTATAAATATCTAATATAGAAAATTATGGTTCCAGATATATTTGGGATTGGATTTCAGTAAAATGGGATCAGTCAATGGTGGTAGCATATTGCTAAAGGAAAGCAAAGCATATTCCTAAATAGTTCATTCAGTATGATGACTTTTCTATAAAGAAAAACTGCATTATATATATATATATATATATATATATATATATAAATATATACATATATGTATATATATATGTGTGTGTGTGTGTGTGTGTGTATATATATATATATATATATATATATATATATATATATATAGTTTTTTGTTTGTTTTGTTTTCTTATTCAACATTTACCTTTAGAGAACCTGTTATGTGCCAGGAACTAGCCTGCATGCTAGTGATGGGCACAAGGGAAAAAGGAATTTCCTTTCCAGTAGAAGGAAAAAGATAATAAAGAAAGGTACCTGTTGACAGATACTCCCCTCAATAGTTGTTCATCTCTGTTTGGAAAGAGTTTTTGAACCTCTCTGGTTTAGACTGTGTTAGATGACCTTTCCTGGTTAATCTCTTTTCAACTCCAGTAAGACCCTCTGAAACCTACACCAAAATTTTCTTACTCTGTATATTAAACGTCACCTGTGTGATTCTCTCAATAGACTGACAGGTCACTGTCCCAGCTGAAATCCCAAGGTTATCCTATATAAGATATTTGGCATGTTTTAACAATGGAATAATAGCCATCAAAACACTGCATAGTGTATTATTTGTTTCTGAAGAAGTTCTATTCAAAGAAAAAGATAAAGTGTATATTTGGTAAATCACAGCAAACTAATGTCAGAACAGTGCAATAGATATTATAAATTTTGCCTGAATAAACTTGTGCTCCATCCTCATGTTCTTCTCACCTCTTGCAGTTTTCAAAATTCCAGCATTTCTAAATTTTCAAGTTACTCAGAAGGTCAAGTATGTTGATCTGCACTTCACCACGGCTGTTGTTGGGCCAGCACAGGCTGTGCATGCTTGGTGTTCCTGGGGGAACCAGATAGCAAGAGTATTTGACTCTGAAGAATGTGCGGAAGTGTCATAGGCAGAAGATGGCTCCTCTCCCAAGATGTTGATATGTCATGTTACATGGCAAAGAAGAAATAAGGTTGTGAATCTTCTGGCTTTTAAATAAAGAGATTATCTGGATTACCTAGGTGAGCCCAATGTATTCCTAAGAGATTTTATAAGTGGAAGAAAGAGATGAGGTGAGGCAGATCAAGGTTTCTAGTTTTCTAGGCGACCATGAGCCAAGCAATGTTCTCTAGAAAATGGAAAAAGCAAGCAAGCAGATTATGCTGTAGGATAGCCAGAAAGAATGCAGCCTGCCAACACTTGGATTTTAACTCTGTGAGACCAATTTTGGATTTTTGACCTCCCGAACTTAAAGATCTTAAAAAATTGTGTTGCTTTAAGTCACTAAATTAGTGGCAATTTGTATCAGCAATAAGAAGCAAATACAGAATAGGACAAAAAAAAAATCAGAGTATACAAAGTCAGACACAAAGATTTTTAAAGACCACCAGCCAGAACACCATGAAGACTTTGAAATTTATTGCAAGTGAAATTTACTACAGGGTTTAAAACTGGAGTGTTTTAAAAGGTGTGTAGGGTAGATTGTGGGGATCCTGGAGGATATCACATAGAAGAAGTATGCAGGTAGAAAAGAGAAGGGGAGTAGAAAAAGAGGAGGAAGCAACATGGAAAAACACTGGAAGAGCAAACCATATGCTGCCAGTAGCTATTTCTGGTGGTGACATGACAGATGATTTATGTGTTATTTATTTATTTATTTTTGTCTTACAAGTTTCTTGAGCACATTTTCTGTGGTAATTAAAAAGAAAACAATAAATGACATAACATATGGAGAAAAAAAACAGCCACAGGTTTAAGATATTAGTCCCCTCCCTGTAAAGAGAAGACACAGTGAATGACCCCAGAATGAAATGGAAACCAAAATCTATGGGAAGATTTCTCTTTAATCTGTTAGGCTTCATCTACGCAGGTGCAAATAGAAGCTTGGCACTGAGGTAATTTTATCATGTACCTGCAAATTCAGGCAAACTGTTTTTCTTAACATGACTTCTGCACAGATTTTCTATTTTTGTGTAACAGAATTTATGAAAGATTATTTACAGACTTTTCAATAATTGCTATTCTATTAAGTATAATATGTGTGTAGCACTAATAATGGTCAACAAACAGCTCTAAGCAAAATACAATAATTTTTAAACATATTCTCAAAAGACATGTCAATACATGTCCACTGAATTTTTCCCTTTTCTTTTTTTTTTTTTTTTTTTTTATCTTTCTCTTATTCTAAGGATGAACTGCATGCAATCATCTCAGTTTTCTCAGTTTCTGAGTTGGTTGTCCAAAAAGCCCAAGATACCAGATGACTCATTTTTTTTGTCTATAATTTTGCATCATGTAGAGATGACCTAACATGAAACCAGTAGTGGTCAAAGCTCTGCTTATTTGTCTTATTCTTTCTTCAATGAAGTAGTAGCCACTATCAAACCAGCATCTCTGAGAAATCTGATTTCAAAAACAGAAGCATCTCATTTCATGGTTTGAAATCAGACAGCAGGTACACAGAGGCAGTCTCTGAGTGCAGATAGGTTAAATGGTTTTCTTGGCATAGCAGCAAAATTCATCCATAAGTAAGACCACCCCAGGATCTGAATTAGAATGAGCCATTTAATAAAACGTAGCCTCACCTGCTGGTTTAAGGATTGATACTCCCAAAGAGGGAATGGTATAGATCTGTCTAAAAATTGGTTTCCTATTTGGAGACTGAAAAACACTGCTGAAATATTCCTTTTATTTTGTGACAATTGATAAAAAAACAAATAACTAGTTTTGAATTGTCATCAATCCAAAATGTGAGTATGAGCAGATACAGTTCAGCTGACACAGAATGGGAGTATTGCTGCGACACTTTTCACAGCTTGAATATGCGTAAAATACTGTGAGAAAGGCGGCCCCTCCAAGCTCCACATTCCAAGTCAGTGCTGACAGAGCTGCAAGATTTTGCAAGGGAAGACCCAGCAGGAGGGAAAAAGAACCTTGTAAATGAATCATTTCCTACCCACCACAGATGAAAGTGAGGTAACTTCTCAAGGAGAGGACTCTTGAATTCAAACATTGTAATTTATATCTTCCCAAAAGACATTCACAATTATGCTTTTAAACCCCAAAATATTAAGCCAAAAGGATTCTTCACAAGCAGAACAAATGAACTGTCATGTTTTCCACTGTTTTTCATAGCCGTGATAAACACAATGTTCAAATTTCAAAAGTGACCATTTGTCCCTCTGAGATTGTGCCTCTTTTGTGAAGAAATTGAAAAGGAGATAAATAATAGATGCTACTGACCATTTTAAGAACTTATGCTCTCTGAAACTCCTGAGATTAGCTCCTGCCTCTCTAGGCCAGTGTTTGCTTTGTTGTCTAAAAGGACAATGCGATTTGCTGCTTACAGAAGCAAAATGTTCAGGGCAACAGGATCTTCGTTGCTTATTTTTTAAGGTATGTTCTTTTCACTAGTAATGTCACAATTTTCTGCATACAATGGATAAATCACCTGAATGTATTTCTACATATAAAAATATTTTTAATATAAAAATATTTTTAAAATTTAGTGAAAAAATTTAAAACTTAAACTCTTATCTGCATCCCTAAAAGAAATTACACTGAAAAATTTTCCCCTCAAAACAAAAATGTCAGAGAGAATTTCAAGCTTCTTTTACAGCCAGGTCTTCAGGACCCCCAAATTACAGGTTCCTTCTAATACTGATAGGAGAAATTCCCCTGAGAAGGACTCAAGATTCCTAAACCAAATCCATTTTGGGATTGCCAAGGAAAAAGCCAAAATCTTAGTAGCCCACATTTCAAAAATCTATGGCCCATTTCATTTCAAACAGCTTGATCTCATGATTACTTGAATCATAAGTGAATTTTTTCCCTTATATCTGGCTCAAAAATGAAGAAACTCCTTGAACTCATAAAGGAGAAAATTGTTTACTATTTCATCTCCCTATGCTTAATATTTTATAGCATTTGCCTACTTTTAGATAGTAGGATACTTTGGCATTTCCTCCTACTGCTCAAAGGCTAGCATCATGGATCCGTTATTTGTGGACATTTTTCTTGACTATGAGTCGTAGTCCACCCAAGTATCTATTAGTCTAACATTCCCTACTGAAGTCCACAGTAGCAGGACATTCCTTTTCTTTACTCCTAGAATATATATTGTCTGGTATTATCAATGAAAAATGTTATAATCGTCTGCAAAGACTTTATGCTGATAGAAGAAAAGATTGCATTGGCTCCTTTGACCCATTGACATCCAGTGCAACATGAAACTCTCTTTGCCTGATAGCATGTAAGTAGAAGTTATTGGTGTCTGCTCTGGACAGAAGCTGTAAGAGCTAATGTCTAGCTTAGGTGTCCTTTCCCCCTGTCACAACAAGAACAATGATCCAGATAGAGGGTGCCCAGTGGGCCTGAGTGTGAGGGAAGAGAAGGTGTAGACAACTTACAGTTCACCTTTGATGGATATGTATTGTGAGTATAAAATAAAACTGTGGAAGCAGAACACTGATGCTGGTAGACACCAAACCACCAAAAACATCAGGATTATTTATGTGTTAGAATAGCATAGCCTTTTATGAGTGATACAAATTCCACCTCTCACAGTTTATATGCTTTCAGGCCATGGGTAAAGTCTCAAAATCATCCTTATTCTAGATGTTCAAATTAGAGAAAACCAAATAATTTTATTTCAATCAGCAAGCTTGTGGAATTCAATATTGTATCTATCATGAAGAGGGATATGAGAACTTTTTTTTTTTTACTCTTCTATTTTTCAAATGTCTTTCTAGGAATGAATAGCATTGAAAATTTCAAGCTGCTTAGATTAAGACACATAGCTTTCCCCCCAGAGCCTATGTTTACCTACAGTATGTCTGTGAACATGTTATCTGTTAGTCTAACCTGCAAACCGGTAGTTTCAAGTCTTCCAGACTGGTTGCATATTGCTTATGATGTCTGCCAAATCTGTAGCAGTGTTTTATTCATTTTGGATTGGGATATAGTATTTGATTTGGCACACATCTTGAGTGTCAGTGGATGATTTTGTACTCAGGTTGACCATGCTGGAGTAATAAGCATGAGAGACAGAAAAATGCAGCAGCTGTTTCCCTTCCTAATAAGGATATCATATCTGCAGTGTCTCTTTTGCCTTGATCAAGGTGGTTGCTTAGCAGAGTCTAAAGACATGTCTATCTAACTTCATTATCCTATAGAATCACTTTCATTAGGGGAGGTTGACCATTTTTTTATTTATTTTAATTTTTTTAATTATAGTGATAGACAAAGCGGTAGTTTTAAAAACTGAAATTGATTTCTTAATGGTGTTAGTCTTTATGGTGGCATATTGCTGTGGCTTAGATAGAAATTTGTAATATATTATCCTTTAAAATCATTTATAACAAATATATTTACTGACTTACACATGTGTTAGTATCCCATATTGATCCTTTGCAACATAGAATGTTTAAATATTATGAAGTGTTTATTTTTCAATAAGGATTTTAGTATGCTTTGTAACATGAATGCACACTCATACAAATATATTATTCTTACAAACTCTGTGTTTGTGAAATGCATTCAAAAACGTCTGTTTCTGCTTTTAAGCTTTCTATTTTTATTGATAAATTTTACAGCATCTCTCTAATTTAAAGTCCAGAATAACTGTATTTGTCCCATTAATAATGTTACCTTTCCACATCCTGAAAAATATATTTTAAAAAATTAAGTGGTTTTTCAAGCATGAGAAACTATTGCAACATTTCAAATTAAATTTTCATAATATCTACAATAAATACTGAGCTTAGTATTAAATTGACCAACTGTCTTCAAACCTATACTTATTTTTAAAGACCAGTTCTCCAATAAACAATGTGTCTTTAGAAAATCAGGAGAAATCTGTTCTTACATTCTGAAGAAGCATGCCAAAGAACAGCATGCTACACACAGTATTCCAAAACTCTGTCGCCGTCACATCTTTCTGTCTCACTGTATATGCTGGGGGCTAAATTTTGGCTGAGGCCCAGTCCATGCGGATGCTATCGCAATCTTTCCATTCAGGAGCAACAGTGCATATGGGTGTGGGCTGTTCTTTCTGGTAGCAGAACCAGACTGACCCACCACAACACATCAAAGAACCTCCTGTTTGGATACGTCTGTCTGCCGGGAGGTTTCCAGCTGGTCTATTTGCTATACATTTGGATGCTTTCATGTAAACAATGAAAACATTGAGAAAATTGCCCATGGAGTCTGACTAACAACCAAAGGCTGACTTTGGCTACTCTACAAGGATGTAATGCTGAAGGCAAAGAGAAAAGAAAGGATGTGAATAAGGTGAAAGGCGAAAAGGGAAACAGACAAAATCAGAGACAAAAAGGTACAAGGAAGAAAATAATAATAGCTAATGGTTGAGGGTGCAAGAGCACTTTATTCTTGGGACTATACAATTGATCTGAAATGAGGGACAGTGATTGTCAAGTAGGCCTAGATATATAATCCCTTCAATCAGTACCTGAGTAAATTCTTTTCAAATATGAATTTGATTTAGTGTATGAAATACACCATAGGCATGACACTAAAAAAAAAAAAACTATTTTAAAATAAGGATAATTCTTTTCTCCTGAGCCACCAGTTTAAGGATATATCAGTAAAAGGCAAAATAAAACCTTCAGATATAGTCTCACAAATTATAAAGACACTCATATTTTGAGATGCAAATTCTCAAAATCAGTTCAGAAATTTGAAGGTGGAATTTCTCACATGCAAACACTATCTTTCTGGCTCTAATATGGCCCTTCCATTGCCTCTATGTCTACTCCTAACAAAATAAAAAAAAAAAGCATAAAACCTTGCAAAACCTATTTACAGGTAAACCTTGACTAGTGTAGCCTTGGCTGCTCCTGGCATTTCCTCTCCATTACAGACTCTCATGTATTCAACAGGATGAATGAGGAAATGAGGCAATGCCATGGAATAATATTGTGTTTAAAAGATGACCTGAGAATAGAAGAGTGTCTGTTATGAATGGGGAGAGGGCCAAGAGGCAGGGGTAGGAGAAAGTGGGAGCAGGAGAGTGAACATGATCAAAGCATGACACATGCATGAATAGAAATGCCACAATGAATCCCATTAATTTGAACAATTTATGTGTTAACAATTGCAATCATAAAAAAGGTAGCTTTGTGAACAGAAAGTTTAAAGATTCTAAATGTGGAAAATCTCAGAACATTGTGTTTTAAATTCTCACCTTTCAGGTATTTTTTACAGTGTCTTCTATGAGGCTAAGGTACCTTCCCATTAATTAAAAATTTAAGATGCCTTAAATATAAGCATGTTAATTAAAGAATAATTGGGCACTAAGTTCTAGAAAGCTCAGTTTCAGGACCTTTTTCATTCAAACATCTCCGTATGCAACTTTTTCTATTGCATCTTCACTATTCCTCTCTTAGTTTAAAAAGTTGCTTTTCTGTAAAAATTTGGTCAAATATCCCCAATTGGCAATGTATTCCTGTTAATGATCTAATACCACCTTAACTGTGGATCCTACTCATATTGTTATATAACCTGGTTTCATTATCAGTCTTGTAGACCATGTAATGGAGGTAGATAAAACTAAGTATAAGAAAATGAATGGATACTATTTCAACAAATCTTTATTAATCTACCAAAAGCCAAGTATGGTGACAGGCATTTAGAACAACTCAGATGTTTCTAGAAATTTCTCATTAAAAATTCTGCTTATGAGAAAAGATGTTAAAAAATGCTACTTCAGTGGGGCAAAGCTAACCTAATAGAAGAGAAACACTGAAATACAAAACTTAAGAACCCTTTGAAATATTGTAAAAGGATAGATGCTAGAAGAACCAATAAGATCTTCCTACACTTTCATCAGATATATTTAGCATACTGAAAGTCTAGCTTTTATTCTGTGTCATATTTGAATTTTAGAGTCATAAGGTCTAATAAATCTTTCACCATAAGTTAATAAATCTGTTTTCTAATGGAAAGAAATATTATATTTTAAACCATATTCACAGAATCTTAGTGCTTAAAGAGATGCTAGAGATCACATGGTCTCGCTTTCCCTTCTATCCACATACACCAAAAATAAACATGATTTAAGAAGTCCATATGTGTATATATCACTTTATTTAAGAAGGTGTGACCAATACAGAAAGTAATCTAAGTGGCTAATGTGTTGGTTGCAGGTGAAAAAAAATTATATCATGGAGTCATTTTGTCCATTGAATCATTTTTCTAAAATTGTCTGAGGTTTTTGGCACATATTTTATAATTCTAATAATAACTGAAATATGTTAAGTTATAATATGCTTATGTATTTATAACTACAGTTATTGAAGCACAGTCTGGAATCTCAGAAATTATCCAGACACTGAACATTCAGTGAACTTATGAAAGTTTCTTATCCAGAAAGATTAGGAAAAAAAAGAAAAAAAAACTCTTTATAACATACTTAAAGGACTGCTAGAATGAGAATTTAGGGCAATAAAAAGTTTAAAGTATAAATAACAAGATTAGTTCTATGTAGATAAGAAAATTTCCATTGTATGGACAATTACTCAATCCCTGATTCTGACTTACCCTTTTTTAAATGAAGATAGTTACCACAGAGATCCTAATTGCAAATTTTGGTCTTTTCATATTCTTTTATAGGAGCTTTTGTGTCTAAGTAATACTTTCTTTGTACTCTTTCACTATTCTAATTCTAGATGCCTGAATTTTCCTGTTAAAACTATGATAACTTATGCAGCTATATAGTTTCACAAGTTTCTCCAATTATAAGACTTTGTCCTACCAAAGAATTGTGCCCCCAGTGCTCCATGAGGCACCCTTCAGAAGTATTGGAAGTGATACCACACAGCTCTGGGCCACGCTGGCTCACAGGTGTTGAGTGAAATCTCTAAAAATAGATTTCATGACCTGCTTCCGGTGGTGGTTGCCGAGAACCCTTCAAGACGCACTGGCACTAATTATAAATAATGATTTCTGACACTGAAACTTTCTTAGGTAAGGAGATCTCCAGCCTCTAAGCACTATACCTTCTAAAGGGAATTAGAGAACAACAACCAAAAACTCTATTCTGATCCATTGATGTATACAATTTCTACTAATATAGTAAATGAAGAGCCAAACATAGGTCTCCTTTTTAATTTTTTTAATAGAAAAATATCATATATTTAAGTATTTGAACCTGCCCCCAAAATGCTGACTGCTGTTAGGAATATTAAGGTCAAGAATTTTTCAAATATGCTAAACACGTTTTTGTTTTATATCTGTGTTCTTTGCGTCTTTAAATTATCTAACAGTTCTCCACATACATAGATGCATCATTCAAAATATGTATCATAATTGCTTTAAAAAACAAAAGACATTTGATATCCATCATGTGGCATATATTATTGTCCAGCTACATAATGTGAGTTACCAGATGCAGTTTGGCATAACTAGCAGCATACCCAACCCAACTGATAACTCATCCACAAAGTGGTCTATGAGATTTATTCAGAAAATAATGCTTTCCTGGCCTCTGCTAAATAACTATATATTTTATCTTTCTTCTTTGTCCTTACTCAGTCTGATATATTCAGCATGCCTTGAGAAAGATGAATAAGGTGGGAAATTTAAATGCCCAGTAGAAAGGGCATCTTCTCTAAGAGACATTTGCTTACCATATGCTTCCCCCTATTTTGATACACTGGTGATGTAAGGCCTGTCTATGATAGCAGTAATTGTGGGCAATCACAGGCTTGCCTCTAGACAAGGTAGAAAGTTTCATGTCTTGTTCAACTTCGTAACACCTACACAATGGCAGTGTATTTTAGGAAGTCAGTTAGGGCAGGGCATACATACATGGTCAAATCAACCAGAAACACTTATTAGGAACTAGGGGAAAAAATCAAGTTATTTTGATTTGTCATAAAACATAGTCTCTAAGGATACAGTGTAAGGAAGTGTGGCTAACTACAAGTAGAACTTTTCAATTCTTTTAAAACTGGAACAAGACAGGGTGTCCTCTTTTACCACTTCTATTTAACATAGTTCTTGAAACTCTAGCCAGAACAATCAGACGAAAGAAATTAAAGGGATATGGATGGGAAAATGAGAACTCAAATTATCATTATTTGCAGATCATATGATTCTATACTTAGAAGACCCAAAACATTCCACCAGAAATCTCCTAGAACTAATAAATGAATTCAGCAAAGTAGCTGGATATAAAATCAACACTCATAAATCAAAGGCATTTCTGTACATCAGTGACAAATCTTCTGAAAGAGAAACTAGGAAAACCACCCCATTTATGATAGCCTCAAAAAAAATACTTCAGAATAAACTTAATGAAAGAGGTAAAAGACCTCTACAATGAAAACTACAGAATGCTAAAGAAAGAAATTAAAGAAGACCTTAGAAGATGGAACGATCTCGCTTGTTCTTGGGTAGGCAGAATTAATATTTTCAAAATGACCATACTACCAAAAGCACTATACAGACTCAATGCAATCCTAATGACATTGCTCAGAGAAATAGAAAAAAGCAAACCTGAAATTCATCTGGAAAAATAAGAGACCCAGAATAGCCAAAGCAATTCTTAGCAAGAAGAATGAAGCTGGTGGAATTCCTATTCCAGAACTTAAACTATACTACAGAGCAATAGAAAGAAAAAAAACAGCATGGTATTGGCACCAAAATAGACCTATAGACCAATGGTACAGAATTGAGGACAAAGAGACAAACCCACATAACTACAGTTATCTTATATTAGACAAAGGTGCCAAAAACATGCATTGGAGAAAAGATAGCCTCTTCAACAAATGGTGCTGGGAAAATTGGAAATCCACATGTAACAAAATGAAATTACACCTCTATCTCTCACCATGGACAAAACTCAACTCAGAGTGGATCAAGGACTTAGGAATTAAACCAAAGTCCTTGGGCCTAATGGAAGAAAAGATAGGCCAAATCTCCATCATATCAGATTAGGCCTTAATAAGTCTCCTATAGCACAAGAATTAAATCCAAGAATCAATAAATGGTATGGATTCAAACTAAAAAGCTTCTTCTCAGCAAAAGAAATAATCAGTGAGGTGAATAGAAAGCCAACAGAATGGGAACAAATCTTTACCACAAAGCACATCAGATAGATCTCTAATCTCTAGGATATATAAAGCAATCAAAAATCTTAACACCAAAATAACAAATCACCCAATCAATAAATGGGTCAAGAACCTGAAGAGATACTTCTCACAAGATGATATACAATCAATCAACAAATATATGAAAAAATGTTCAACATCTTTAGCAATTTCAGAAATGCAAATCAAAACTACTCTAAGATTTCATCTCACTCCAGTCAGAATGACAGCTATCAAGAATTCAAACAGTAATAAGTGTTGGCAAGGATCTAGGGGGAAAGGCACACTCATACATTGCTAGTCGGACTGCAAATTGGTGTATCCAATATGGAAAGCAGTATGGAGATTCCTTGGAAAACTTGGAATGGAACCACCGTTTGACCCAACTACCCCACTCCTCAGTTTATACCCAAAGGACTTAAAAACAGCGCACTACAGGGACACCGTCATATCAATGTTTATAGCAGCACAATTAACAATAGCTAAATTGTGGAAGTAACCCAGATGCCCTTCAGTAGATGAATGGATAGGGAAACTTTGGTATATATACATGATGGAACATTACTCAGCATTATAAGAGAATAAAATCATGAAATTTGCAGGTAAATGGATGGAATTGGAGAATATCATTCTAAATGAAGTAAGTGAATCCCCCCAAACCAAAGGCTGAATGTTTTCTTTGATATGAGGATGCTGACTCATAATAGTGATGGAGCGGGAGCATGGGAGGAAAGGAGGAACTTTAGATAGGGCAAAGGGGAGGGAAGGGAAAGGAGGGGACAAGGGAGTAGGAATGATGGTGGAATGAGTTAGACATAATTACCCTAAGTACATGTATGAAGATACGAATTGTGTGAGAATACTTTGTGTACAATCAGTGACTTGAAAAACGGGCTCTGTATGTGTAATATGAAATGAATTGCATTCTGCCATCATGCATAACAAATTAGAATAATTAAATGGTTTAATTAAAAAAATAAAGTTGCTACATCTTTCAATAAAAAAGTATCTTTTTAAAATTTTTTTGTTATTGAGTTCTTTATATATTTTGAATGTTGAACATTTATTAGATTTATGGTTTGTAAATAATTTCTTTTGTTCTGTTAGATGCCCCCACTCTATTCATTCTTTCTTTTGTGATACAGAAGCTTTTCAGTTTGATGCAATTTCATTTGTCTCTGTTGGTTTTGTTGCCTGAGCTTTTAGGATCATAACCAAAAACATTATTGCCCAGCTTAATGTCATAGAGTGATTTTCTTGTGTTTTCTTCCAGTAGTTCTATAACTTGAAGTTTTATATTTAAATTCATCATATGTTTCATTCATTTGCATGTGGATATCTCATTTTTGCAGCAACTTTTTTTTTTTAAAGAGACTGTCCTTTTCCCTTTGTATGTTCTTGGAACATAAGCTGAAATTGACTCTAAGAGTATGGGTTTATTTTTGGGCTATCTATCCTATTTCATTGGTTGATGTGTCATTTTATTTCAGTACCATACTATTTTGAGTATTATCATTTTATATTTTTAAGTGAATGTGTTACGTCCAACTTTGTTCTTTTTTGCTCATAATTGTTTAGCTGTTTAGCTCAGGTCCTTCATATTTTCATATAAATTTAAGGTTTCTTTTTTCTCTTTTTAGAAAAATGCCATCAGAATTTTGACAGGAATTACTTGAATCTGTAGGCATTTCTCAAAAGAAGGCATATAAATATATGAATTTATAAACATATTTATATAAATATATAAATAACAGATTCATGAAAAACATACTCATCATCACTAATTATTAGGGAATTATAAATTAAACTGCAAAGATATATCATTTCACATGCTAGAGTTACTATTATCAAGAATATGAGAGTTTCCAGGCCACAATGGTGCACACCTATAATCCCAGCAGCAGCTAGGGAGGCTAAGACAGGAGGATCATGAGTTCAAAGCCAACCTCAGCAAAAAGCGAGGTGCTAAGCAACTCAGTGAGACCCTGTCTCTAAATAAAATACAAAATTGGGCTGGGGATGTGGTTTAGTGGTTGAGTGCCCTACAGTTCAATCTCCAGTACCCCCTGGCCAAAAATATGAGCATCAACAAGTATTGGTATACTTGCAGAGAAAAACACTTGTACACTATTATTGGGGTATAAATTAGTATTACTGTCATGGAAAAATAGTATGGAGATACACAAAACACTAAAAGTAGAACTATCATATTAATCAGCAATTTTACTTCTGGATTTATGTCCAAAGAATTTGAAATCAATATATTGAAAAGAGATCTAGAATCTCATGTTCACCAAAGCCAAGATTCACAGTAGACAGGATATGCCATCAATCTAAGTGCTCATAAATGGGTGAATGGGTAAAGAAAAATGTGGTTCATATGCATAATGGTATACTATTCAATTCTAAAAAGGTAAGAAATCCTGTGACAATATGGTTGAAACTGGAGGACAATTATGCAAAGTGAAATAAGTGAGGCACAGAAGGCAAATGCCACATGGTCTTACTTACATGTGGATATAGAAATAACAAACTCATAAAGTCAGATAATAAAATGATGGTACAAGAGATGGGATGATAGAGGGAATGTAGATTTGTTGGGCAAAGAGTATAGAGCTTCAGTTAGAAGGAATAGTGTTGAAATCTATTGCACAACAAGGTGACAGTATTCAATAATAATGAATTATATATTTCAAAATACCTAAGTAGATTTCAGATGTCTTACCACAGAAAATAACTTGAGTGATGAATGTTATTCATCTTGATTTAATCATTACACTTTGTATAAATGTATCTAATCATCACATTGTACCCCATTAATATAATTTGTCAATTAAAAAAATTAATTAAAAAGAATAAATTAAAAAATAAGTTTTTAAAAATGTTCTGTTTCTTGATCTTTCAAATGAATATTATAATAATATCTAGCTAATGGTTGTTATACTGAGATAATTCATAGGTAATATTTCATCAAAAATGGTTCCCAGGGGCTGGGGATGTGGCTCTAGCGGTAGTGTGCTCACCTGGCATGCGCGGGTCGCTGGGTGCGATCCTCAGCACCACATAAAAATAAAATAAAGATTTTGTGTCCACAGAAAACTAAAAAAAAAAAAAAAAAAAAATTAAAAAATTCTCTCTTTCTCTCTCTCTTTAAAAAAATGGTTCCCATATTCTTATATTCTAAATGTTAAGGATTATTATTTTTATAATACTGAAAAGCACAGAAGTAAAATATAAATCATTCAAGTAATATAACCTAGGCATGGTACCTCTAATGAAATTGTACATATTTTCCAACAATTTTCTAACCTACACACAAATATAAGACATATATATATATAAAACACAAATCTAGGATATTACTGTGCATATAATATTGCATAACTAAAATTTTCTCTTAAAGTATACACTGGGTATTTCTTTTATATCATACATGTATTTTAAAATAAAAGATTTTATATTATACATGTATTTTAAAATAAAAGATTGCATTAGCATCATAATATTTTATCATGTAAGTATAGTATAATTTATTTAACTCATGTTTTATCATGTATTTATTAAGTGATAAAATACTTCTCTAAAAAGTAGAGTACAAGGAAGTGTTAGAGTGGAAAAAGATGCTGAATCAAGAGGAGTATGTACAATGTAATAAAATATATATTTCTACCATTAAATAAAAATGATCCATAGCTTTCTTGCCTTTATTATAGGGGATGGAAATTGTGTGGGATCATGTATTGAAATAATTTCTGTCATTAAATAGTGAGACCACAGGTCTTATCAGTGGCAAATTATGTATAACTGTGTCGTTAAAAAATAAAGCTTCAACTATTTATATCACCTTAATATGAATTTATATCATCTAATTTTTAAATGTTAAAAAGAGAATATTCCTTGTATACTAGGTCTATTACTGTGGAATATGAAATAAGCAACTAAAAGCATAAAAAGAATTTTAGAACTTCTTGCATTTAATTTCTTTGTTCTTTATGAATTAGGAGTTAAATACTTAACTACTATATAAACACATGAATAAATGACAGACTATTATGATATTTACAACTTGAATTGCCCTAAAATTTGACTGGATGCATCAGACCATGTTAGTTATATTTATATTTGGAAATGTTTTTCCAAACTTCTGGAATTCTTCTACCCTGTTACTGACAAGACATCACTGACATTGTGCAATAGCTAACCCCTGGGCTGTTAAGAATTGCTAGTTGATTTTATTAAAAGACACAATTTGTTATAGCTGTTTCTTGTCTGCTGTCAAATGTCTAGATAGAGAAGAACAGCCTTTCCAACAGGCAGAGACCTTGTGTGATTTGGAACTATTAAAAGTTCCACACATGCACACCATTTGACTCATTCTACACATGCTGCAATTAAGTGCTTGCTAAATGTTGCTTTCCTCTCAGATTGAAAAGCAATTATAGTGAAAAATGTTTAAAAGATTTAAGTTGTAAGCTTAGTTTAGCTGAAGAAATAGACTAATTTCAAATTGTAACCAAGGACTATGTGTTTCATTCTTTGTGGAAAGAATGTTCATAATCAAACATTACTTCAAGAAACTTTCATACATAGAATTTTTATTGTGGGACAACTCTATATGCCTATGGCAAGAGTTAGTACTATAAAGGTGTATGAGATATTCACCTGCCCCCAAATCAGAAGATATACAAATTTAAAAACAGAAAAAAAAAACTATGTTGCAGTATCAATAAGCTTAGTATTACATTCAAAGCAATGGTAACCTATAAAGTGTTAATTACTTCTGTCCACAGGTGACAGAGGAATGCCTCAGAAATGGTGATGTTTAATCTGAATTTTGAATAAGGAAAAAGAATTCGTTTAGGGTAGTGGAAAAGGCTATTTCAACAAGAAACCACATTTGTAATATAGATAAATATACATATACATCCACAGAACTATGGAGTGAATGTTTATGCCCCCATTCTATTTCATATGTTGAAGGGCTAATGCCCAATGTGATGAAATTTGAAGGTGGGGCCTTTGGAACATAAGTAAGTATACATGAGATCAAGAAGTTGGAGTTCCTGTGATGAGATTAGTTCCTTTATAAGAAAACAAGAAAACCTAAAATCTCCCTGCCATGTGAGGATATTGCAAAAAGACAGTGTCTGCACACCAGGAAGGGGCCACATCAGATACTGAATCTGCCCTCACCTTCATCTTGGACATCCCAGATTTCTGATCTGTGAAAGGGAATTGTTGTTTAAGCTATCCAGTCTATGGTGTTTTATTGTAGCAGCCTTAACTCAGACAAACATAAAGGAAAAATCAGCAGAGAGTGAGACACTCTAAGTCTGAAGTTAAAGAGGAAATGTATCAGTTGATAAAGATAACACCAGAACAAGTAGGTAGTAGTGGGTTTATAAAGGAATTTTTATGCTATGCAGACATTGTTGAATTTGTGATAACTTGGGATCATTGCATGTTTTTAAAAAGTGATTTGAGGAGCTTATATTTTATTAAGAAAATTCTGCCTGGTTGTATTAAGGTAGGATGAGTTTTTGTCCAGAAATAGTGTAAAATTTGGAAGCTGTTGCTAAACCAGAACCCATCATTTCATTTATCTTTGGGGAACCTCCCAGATATAGTGCCAAAAGCCAAAGAAATAATATGAAGCATCCAAATGTCTGTCGCATTTTTTTGAGGAGATGTTTAGGAGAAAGGAGTCAGTGACCACATAAACAACTCCTTCAACCACAATCCTGGAAGAGTCCTGCAAATGAGCAAAACAAATCATGATACGCTCATATCAGCTGAAATCCCTTTGGCCCATCAGAAAGGGAAATCACTGCTGAGGTCAAGGAAATTTTTCTACAAAGCAATTAAATTTCCAATAATTGAAAACCCTCTTAAAAGTCATTCCTAGTGTAAAATTTTAAATAATTAGTTCTACATATTGCCATATTGATCACCTATGGATACAATATTATGAATATCAAGTGTATTTTTAGCATATACACATACATATACATTCTAACCTCAATATAAACTGATGAAAAATAAATAAATGAAACAAAGGATGGCGTTAGAACCACTTGCTTATAATAACTGAGTGCTATTATGTTTGTTAAGTTTTAGAAGATACTTTTCGAAGGAGAAATGAGCTTATCCTTAGTGATAGCTATAGCATTTATTTGTGTATTAAAATGTATTTTCTGAAACATTACTTGAAGACCCACCAATGTCATGTTTAAGAAAATACTAATATCTCAAATCATTCTCAAACTATTATTCTAGCCTTTCAGTTACTAAAACTGTGTGTTAAACCAAAGAACCTACAGTGCTTGAGATATACTTATATTGGCTATAAAGAATTAACTTGAATCTACAAACCACAATTACACCTGTAATTGTGTAATTCCTGCCCCTATTCTATCATGATTTTTGAAATGAGATTGCCAAATATATTATTACATATCCTGAAGAGAATCATTGCTATATTTCTTATGAAATTAGAACTCATAGTGGGACCAACATGTTAAATTATATTATCTTTATTTCTAGTTTGGGTATATCCCATATTCTAACTATTAACAGAAACATCCTTTTATTCTACCGTTTCATCTACTCTCCAAAATAGGTTACTTATTCTCACTTCTGAAATTCACAAATTGTATAACCTTTCTCTTTCAAAACTTTGATTATTCAGAAATCTCTCTTGGATCTGAAGATACTTTAGGCAACAGCCATTTCTGCAAGATAAGTGAAATTATTAAATAGTTAGGAATCAACAAGGTGAGTTATAAACATTTCTTGGTTCTTGTAGGATTTATTTTGTCATACTGAAACACTAATGAGTCTGAGAGAAAAGGCTTTCCATCTGTTTTAGACAACAAAAGTAGAGTGACAGTTGATACAGTTAAGAAGGTGCTAACAGCCTGGCAGATAAAGATAACTACTGTGCAGTGCAGGCTTCTAGTAACTGTGCAGAGCTTCTTCAAGGCATAATCTTAGTAGAAAAAATGGTTGGAAAAAATATGTTTTATAACCTAAATCTTTAATTTTGTACAGTTTATTGTTATCTATGCACAATTTAAAATGCATTCCTTTTTATTAAATGAGATTTGCCTTCCAATTTATAATTTTACATATATATATATATATATATATATATATATATATATATATATATATATGATAATAAAAATACCTGGTGTTTGTGCAGAATTTTCATGAAGAACTTTAGTGCTGAAAATCTGTGAACAAACACCTTGCCCTACTGATTATGACATGAAAGTTCATATTCTTATATATATTTTCATGCTATCTTAAATATATTGACCATAATTCATCTAGTTCTCCAAATCAGTATACTATACACCTTCATCTTCTATTGTTCCTAAGAGATACTACACCAAAGACATAATTAGCAATAAGAGTTATTATGCTTATAATCTGATTTTCCTCTTCAAATCAGATTAAATGAAGTCACAAATATGCATTTATATTACTGTATGCTTATGTTTTAAATCAAAGCATCAAAGAGAATTGAACACAAAAGATATACAACTATAGTACTAACATGAGGTTATTACTGTATGCATTTCAATATTCAAAACAGGAGCCCAAGAATATCTCTTCTGCTTTACTTTCCCTAGTTAGTTTCATTTTGAATAGGAAACATAATATGGTTAGGTTTTGGAAAAGCCTATTTGTCTTTACTTCTATCCCTTTGACACCGGCACATACACCAAAGAATATTGATGAAAACAATTTATAGGGAGCTATTTTCTTTTTCTCTTACAAAGTCCTAACTAAGAGCTTTTGAGTTTTGGGGCATTTAAACTGAGAATACCTTTCTTATAGTACCTTCTTTCATAGCACTCAGGCCATGTGCTTTGCTATTATTTTAGAATGGTAATGCTTTCCTTTTAAATGATTCTACCCTTGCCCCTCAAAGGCCCCATTGTCTGCCCAGGATCCTCAGTTTGGTTGCTTTTAGCCCCTGATAAATTAGTAATGGAACCAAATCAGGAGGCTTTGTGGCCTCTGTGCCCTGTTATTAAATTGTGGTTTTGTGCTAAAATGTGTGCATACACCACAATCTCTGTAATGACAGGTAACTGACTAATTGGACAAGATGCAATAGAATCACAGAGCTACAAGGACCTTCAAGATTCTTTTGGTCTAATTACCTCATATTATCAAGGAAGACTGAGGCCTCAGATGTTAAAAGATTTGCACAGGATCATAAAAACAGTGAGCAACAAAGCATGGATTACTACATATTCTGCTTCTCATGATGTCTTTGAATAGGAGTTCAAGTTAGGGAAAGTGAATTTTGATTTTGCTACATAATTTTTTGAAAAAGCTGTGAGTCATTAAAATGTTTTAAATAATGTAAGTCAATTTTAATTGCTGAGTCATTAATTTCTAAGTTATTCTTTAGTCATAAAAGAAATTTGTATTCTTGTAAGTCTCTTTTTCTCAAAACTTGACTTTTTAAGTTTTCCCTTCAAGGTTTGTACCTATGTTATATCAGTTAATGTTATCAGTTTTATAAGGTAGGTAAGGAAAATATTATTATCTCTCTTTTAGTTATTTCTTACCTGAACTCCACTAAGTATAAAATTCTTGATTGTCTATCTCAACCCATTCCCATTAGTCACTAGGAGCTTTTGAAGACAGGAAATCTTCGGAAGCATCCTTCAAGACCTCATAAGTTCTAGCACATATGATGACAAACAATAGGTCTTCAATATGTCTAATTATTAAATTACCAGATGACTTTCTGTTTTCACAGTAAGAGAAGATATAAAAAAATTGTTAAGCCTATATAAATAATTAGTAGATGAGATAGGACTAAAATGACATTTTTATTTATTTACTTATAATTGTGCACCATAGGCAAAGGCTTATCTATGGCTCCTCCTAAAAGAAACAAAGTTGACCACAGTGCTTCCTGAGGAGTCAGTGTTTTACCAATTCCTGTCTACCCCAGCCAGAGTGGATTGGTTGAAAGAATGGGAGCAACCCCGATCCACATAGGACAGACCATAACCTTAACAGTGTCTTAGGAGCTGAAAGTCTAGATGAAGAGGAGCAGAAGAGCTACCATGAGCTACCATATGCCATCTAGAACTATGAGGGAGCAGAAATTAAGAGTGAAAAGGGGAAACTGTTTGGAGTCAGAATTAGAATACAATGCAGTTTGTCTTCAGTAAAAATGGAGATACTTCAAGAAACAGCAGAGAGAGAGAGAGAGAGTAGCATAAAACTGGAACTGCATCAATATTGACAACTTTACTTTTCTGTTTCCACTACCATCTACCTGCAGATTGAAAGTAAAACCTTTTATTATGAAATAAACTTAAGGATAACTTTCTCTTGCAATAAACAATAAAAGCCTCATACTAAACTTAGTGAAAGACATAGAAATCAATGACCTATGATTCAGAAAGGTCAGAACCTTTATATCTTGTCACAATGCCCATCTGTTAATTTTATGTCTCCTTGATACAAAGTATTACAGGATTTTAGCAAAATAGTTAAATATTTGCCACCCATTAAAAGAAAATGTGTTATAAAATTTTCTCTATGTAGTTGATTTTGAGATTTAGTTTGGACCCAAATCATATTAGAACACTTCTCAGGAATGAAAATAAAATCTCCCTAACAAAATAAAGAAGGTAAATTGATTTTATTGAAATAGTAAGTTTCTACATCCATGAACTACAATTCAATGCTGGCTGTTTTCAGCTTTGTACTATTTATTGTGATCTAGCTATTGTCCTGAACTGGAATGCTACCTCTCTACCCAGAATATGAGTTCGTTCGAATCCTGAGATATTTTTGATTTTTATGAGATTCAGAGGTAGAGTGAGGGAAATAGTGAATTCAGAGAGAGCCCATGAATGTGTTCAGTGTATGTTCTAAATATATCATGAAAGACTGTGGCTTTCAAAACTACTCATTAACTATGGCTCACAGCAATGAAATGTTCACTAACTATATTGTTGCCTCTAATTTAGCACCAAATAAACCAATGAAGTTGATTTTTGACAAATCTGTGAGCCAGCCTATAGTGATTTTAAAACATGTCTTTAGGACAGTAGAATGAGATGGACATCATTACCCCAAGTACATATATGAAGACACAAGTGGTACAACTCTACTTTGTGTACAACAAAAGACTTAAACACATGTGCTCTATATGTGTACTATGAATTGAAATGCATTCTGCTGTCATGTATAACAAATTAGAATAAATAAATTAGAATAAATAAATAAATAAAAATTCTAAAAAACTTTTTGATACTGTTCCCATTAAGAAGTGAAGATTAGTTCCTCTGCCCTTAAGTGTGTTATTGACTTAGTGGTTCATGTCTAATAAACAAAATAAAGGACAAATGGTGGCATATGACTGCAGAGGTTAAGTCATAAATGACATTGTGGCTTCATCCTTTTTTCTAATCCCTTGCTCTGGGGGAATCCAGTTGCCATACCATGAGCAGACTCAGGCAACCATGTGGAGAGAGCCACATGGCAATGAAATAAATTATCCTACCAACAGCCAGTGAGGAATTAAGGCCTTTAGCCAACAGACCTATGGGTGGGTGAGTCATCATGGCAGCATATCAGATACAATTAGTCTTCAGATGCTCCTTGATGGCTTACTTACAACCTCATGAAAGACTGAGACAAAATCACCCACCTTCAAATTCATAACCTACAGAAACTGTGAGACAATAAATGTTTGTTGTTTTAACATGCTATGTTTGAAGACTATAGGTTACCCATAATACATAATTGATATATTGCATTTACATTTTACAGAACCACCATCAAAATAAAAGTTACCTAACATTCTAATATTCACATTACTTTTCAATAACCCCTTTCCTATCATAAGTGATACATAAAATATCTTATGTTCAATATGTTCAATTTACGTTCTAAATACATCATGCTTTATAGGGATTAAATGGATTTAATTGCACAATCTACATAATTTGCATGTGCTTTTGTTTTTTCTAAAGGAAATTGACTTTGTCTAAAACTGATTAATAATGCTAGGAACCCCAAAGAACCTACATCTTCTAATATATTTCTTTTATTCATTTCTTAAATCATACAAATTTCATTTTTAAACCTTCAAAGAAACCAATTGGAAGAAAAATTTTTATGCATTTTTTACATTGTTATTCTAAGAATTCTTTGGGCCCTTCATCCTGCTGAATTCTAAATCAATAACCCTGCATATGCTTGAAGTATTTTTATGTATATATATGAATACTAAAATATGTATGGTGCTTTCCAACCCATGAGTTATTTATTTACTTACTTATTGTTGTAGCTAGTTCCTCCCTAGATAAATGGCTGCCTATAAGTGGTGGGTGAATCTCACACATCTTTATAAGGGAATTTATAAAGTATTTATTAACTGGTGATAGAAGATCTGTATGTGATATTTGTGTGTGTTAGCTATGTGTGTGCATGTGTGTGTGATTTAATGTGTAAAACAGAGGTTTTAAAGTCTAGATATCAGATAGTTCTACAGAGTGGTTACACCAGTAGGCTAGATCATAATGAGTACAGCTGAGTTATCTCCAACATGGAAATGGAAATTGGGTAATACTAGAGAGGCAAAATTCTATGTTTTTTTTTCATTAACTTTAAAATTATAGATTAGTAGTTTCAACTTATATACTCTTGGAGTCATTTTATGCTATGAAGATATTTATCTTGTAACCTGATTAGTAGAATTATTCTCAAATACTTTGATGAAAAAGAATCACAAATAGATACAGCTTACAGAATCACACTCTACACTCTCAATTCTAGTTATCCCTTGCTATATAACAAATAACTCAAAACAGTGACTTACAGCAACAGAAATATTTTACAACTCATGGCTTTGAGGCTCAGCAGTTTGGTAATTTTTGTACTCCAGTGTCATGACTTGGTCCTTTGGTGGTATTTAGTTTGGAACCTCAGCTTGAAGGGCTGAGAGAGTGGATTCATCTGAGTTTATCATTCTCTGCATATAGACTCAGATCCTCTACATGGTGTTTCTCTAGCTAAATAGTCAAGCTTCTTAAAAACTACCTCAGTTCTCTAAGAGCAAAATGTTGAGACAAAAGGTGGGACTGCCATTCTTTCCTAAAGTCTGGCCCACAGATTGGCACAGTTCATTTCTGTCTTTTTTATTATTTTCTTCTTCTGCTCGTTGTTGTTGAGGTAGTCACAGAAGTTTCTGAGGCTTAATAAGAAAAGCATTTAACATATTTGCGGCATTTTTAATCTTCCATACTTTGAGGGCCTTGAAGACATTCATTCACACACAAAGCATCTCATCTCTAGAAGACAACTGACACCTCATACTACAAAGAAATTAAAACAAAGCCCCTTCCAACATATCATCTCATTTAAGTGCTAAAATTTTAATGTTAGAGATCATTAATATCAAGGACCTTACTAGAGAATATTTTAATTATTAGACTGTATTAAAGTGAACAGTATTATTCATTTAGTTAAGCCAATATATATTCCTTTGTGTAGTAGAAAGCAATTGAACCATTATAATAATAGAGGGTAAAAATACCAAGAGACATCTATTGATACAGTGGAGTACTGTCATTTTATTTTGAGCATTGTTGATAAATAGTGATAGATATATTTTTGGTACACTCATTTAGAATCTCAACAAACATAACCTGAAAGATAAAACATAGAGAAGCCTCTTTACCTGCAACAGCAAAATGACATCATCTGTAGCCTGTATAACTACAAACATTCTTCAAACACAGCAATTTGCGGATGCTTTTCTAAGAATTAGTGAATATATTAGCTTTCTTTAAAATATACAGCTGCAGCAGTAAACCACGTGTATTTTATTTGGCCTTGCTAACTTTCTGTGAGTTCTAGGAGCTATGAATTTTTGAGATATTTGGCTGAAAATCAAAATGAAAAATCATTTAAAAAATAGAAAAGCATTTCATTCTTTAAAAATGCTAAAAATATATGATGCAAAATGTCATAGTTTGGCTGTAATAGCAAAATTCTTAGAATCAATCAGTCAAAAATAACTCTGTTATTTAGGCGCAATTTGAAGGCATACAAACTAAAAACAGTATTTTAAAACCATCTATAAGAGTCTGATAGCTTCACTATACACTGATAGCTATTTGCCTTGTAAAAATAACAATTAAGTGAGCAGAGAGAATAGGCCACCATAGAAAAAGTTGCCTTTAATGTAGCACTCAACAGCATTTCCCTACTTAGTCTGGAACTAGGGTAAAAGGATACTTCAGCAATTCAAACTATTCCATTATGCCGTTATTTTCACTATATTATCCTCTCACAATAGGAATTAAGAGGCAAACTGAAATTCATATAAACAGCCCAGTTTGGGAAATGTTTTATATATGTCTACTTTTCCAGAATAGTCATATTTGGGGAAAAGTACATAGAACCTTGGCTCAATCATTGACTCAGTTTTAATTGGTTCATTTATAAAGAACCAGCTGGTGCCAGGTACACAGCAAGAGTATGGAGAAACAATCAGCTTTTGCCTTCAATAACTTTGAATCTAAGAAGAAAGATAGATATAAAATGCAACTACTGAAGACAGGATGGTATATTATAGGATACATAGGTGTGTCTCATAACTCATAGAGAAGTGGTGAAGGATTTTCCAAAATAAGTACCAGGAGAAAATGTGGGAATAAACCTGACCAAGGAAGGGACGTGACCACACAACACAAGGAAGGGGACATGAAAGTGTCAGAATAGTAAAAAAAACACATCTTATATGCAGCAACTAGTATAAAATAGGGAAGGTAGTGTAGAAACATGGAAACCTGAGTAGTACAGTGAAATGCCATCTGAACTGAGACCACTATGAGAATAAAATTTTAAATTAGGATATGAGAGAAAGTTAAATATTCCAAACACAGAAGAAACTTCTGAAACTAAAGTATACACTAACAAAAATAAAACAGAGAAGTAATCACAAGATAGATCATGAATCCCCCTTATATTTACTCTTCCTACATAACCCTTACTGCATGTTAGAATGAATATTCTTTGTTACTTATATACACATATATCTCGTTTCAATATAGATCATCAGTTTAAGTTGCATCTAAAATAAAAAATTTGTTTGGCTTACGATAGTAACAAATAAAATTATATAATATTGCCTAAAGTATAAAGGAAACTCAACAATCAATTTCCAGGAGACTGGAGTCCTGAAATTAGGCAGCTCTTGCCCAATATTCTCAATATTGATTAGCTTTCATCCTTGATTTTGAGGAATGCTCAAAAGAAAGAAAGAGTATTATACTTATTACTCTGGTCAACATCAATCTGGAAGACATTGTCAAGGAAGTAGTATCAGAACTGATTTTAAAACCCATCAATAGGGTTTAGCCAGGCATAGAATGAAAGAGGTAAGAGTAGCTTGTTCAAAGATCAGAAGCCAAAGAGAGAATAGCATGCTTCAGTTTCAGCAATCTTTTGAGTATGCTGGAACATGAACTGGGGGTTGATGTAAAATGGCAATGGATGAGTTTAGGAAGAGAAGTAGATGTTAGAATATGTAGGTTGGTCTCAACATCATATTTAAAGAGGGATGTAGCTACTAGGAATTAGAAATATTAGCCTGGAAGGAGACTGAAAAATAATCAAATGAAGAAGAAATGATAATGTTAATAATATTGCCTGCTGTTGATGGGTTACAAACTGTTTACCAAGGTATGTAGTAATTGTTTAGTTTGTTTTATCTATAATTTAGTCTAATTTACCTCCCTCTGCTGAATAGCAGGAAACAAAAACATAGTCCTATCTATTTTCAAATGTGCTTGTTCTGACAATCTTTGTGCAGTATTCTTGGTCTTTCTAATATAAAATGTGCACCTCTTTCTAGTTTTTAACCAACTGTTCTCCTCCTCAGACTCCTTCCAAGATATTAAACAGATGTATGAGGGGAGTGCTAAGGTTTGTATATGAGGTATCCCGAAAAGCTCCTCTGTTAATGCAGGAATGTTCAGAGGGGAAAGGATTAGAATTTGAGACTTATAATCAAATCAGTGGATTAATACAATTGGTGGGTTAATAATTTTGAAATAACTACTATTCTGGGTGATAACTGTAAGAAGTAGAGTATGTCTGGAAGAGATGGGTCACTGGGGATCTTCCCTTGTGGATTAAATCCACCCTACTTCCACCCCTGACAGGCTTTTCTCTTTCAACTTCCAGATTCCATGAGTTAAAGAGCTTTCTTCCACCATGCCCTTCCACTGTAATGCTCTGCCTTACTCAGGCCCAAAACAATGCAGATGTCCACCCCCCGCCCAAGGACAGAACCTCTAAAATTATGAGCCTCACATTAACTTTTTCTCCTGTAAATTGTTCTTTTCCAGTATTTTAGTCACGGTGATGAAAAGCTGACTAACACAGGAAGGGTTATGACCACCTCTTGTTGGAAAGGGAAAATCTAACTTGTTGCATCAGATGTCCTCTGACTTATTTTGCTCCCTGGGAAAGGACCCTTGTCTAATTTGTTGCAATTTGCCCAAGTAATGTTCTAAACTGAAAGATGATTCTAGTTGAAAGTGGTCTTATTGGTTGGAGCTTATTTATCTGTTGCTCTGCATATACCATCCCACATCTACTCCTTATGTGGGTATTCCACCTTAGTCTTCTCACACTAGCCTTTGCAGCAGACCTGTGGCAGGTGACTGACTCTAAGCCCAGAGAAGCCTTCCAAGCCACTCCTTTCTGGAGGATAGAAAGTCCAAGTGATGACAGATTTGGTGTGTGATGAAGGCCAGCTCTTTGGCTCACAGAGAGTTTCTTTTTGTTGTATCCTGATAAGGTAAAAGGGTCAAACATATTCCCTTGGACCTCTTAAGGACACTAGTTCCTTCATAATCTGCCCCAAATCCCCCCTATTAATATTGTCATATTGGGGGATGATATTAGCATATTCATTATGAGGGAACACTAGCACTTTGTCTATAGCACTCTCTATTCTTCAAGGTAAACAGTTGGCACAAAGATGCTAAACTTATTCTACTCAGCACCTTTGGACTATTCGGTTTCTTTTGTTAGGCTGAAGATTCAACTGGTATATCATCATCTGGGGAGTGCCTATGCTTCAGAGGGCCCCCTATGTCCTCACACCATCTTTAAACCTAAAGCAGAGAGGATAAATCCACATTATTGATTATTCTCCACAAAATCCACATTTTTCCGTATATAATCTTATTCTCATAACTTCTTTTAAATTGTTTAATTCAGAAGCTTTACATGACAAATATATTTCTGTTTTGTATTCTTAATGACATTTAAAGCCAATGGCTTTTCAAGAAAGAATACGGAATTTAAGCTTTTAGAATACTGTGTGTCTATTTGTAAAGGAATAAGACTAACAAGAATATGAAATTTTAATATACAAAATTTTAAAATATCACCATTGTTTCTCTATTGAAATATTGAAATTCTATGTCTATATAATATATGTACATATATTAAATCTTATCTCCCTGGCTCTTGCTTCTCTCTCTGTGCTTCCGGCTACCATGAGGTGAGCAGCTTTGTGTATATGCATACATATATACAACACATATATATGAAATATGTAATATATGTATATAATATGTGTAAAGATACATTTGAAATGTATTTGGTTTCTTTCTTATATCCATTTTAAGGAAAAGGATGTTTCTCAATCTTATTTTATATTTGGCCATGTATATAGCCATATTGAATTACTTATGAATACATTGAGTCTAGGTATAATGTCCTTCTCCTTATTACAACTGAGGATATTAAGTGAAAAGGCAAAAATATCAACTCAATTTTTCTTGTCTTTCTTGAATAAATATGTTCAAAACTTCTGTACCTCATCCATTCTAGAGTATATGATATCTAAAGTTTGCAGAGGGGAAAAATACCAAACTTGCTTGGAATTATTCATGTCAGCACTTAGGTATTTCTACATAAAAATAGTAGGAAACTGTCTATACCTTATTAAAACTATTGATTGAAAACCAACAATTCCAGAATAAAGCACTAGTTGTTTTTATTTCTATGATATCAAAACATTTATATTTTTATAGTTTTTGAACTGAATTGATAGATTTTTGCCACCAGAACTATTTAATTATTTTGGTACTAGGCAGCCCAACATGTTGAAGAAGAAAATGAAAGTAAAATGCCTGAATAATTTAAACTAATTAAAATATGGTTAAAAGTGTCTAGCAAGTGTCCAGTTCATTACTTTAATATTCTTATATTCTGCACTTGTAAATACTGCCATTCTTAAAAGACTTTGTCATTTATTTAGTAAATTTGATCAAATAAACCACTAGCTGAACTTAGTATATAACAGTCCTGGGCTTATTTTTTTTCTATTTGTCTATGTTCATGACTCTTTTTATTTCACTAAATGTATAATTGACAATATTCCACTTTGTACTATGTAGATAAAACCTTAATGAGCAATAAATCATCTCTTTTTCTGGGATTAAAGCAAATTTTAGTCTTAACCTTGCCCAAGTTAAATGTTAACATTTTGGTTAGTAGCAAGGTTCACTCAAACTGAAATGTTACTATAATTTCATGGTATTAAGTGGCCATACCGTAGCCAAAGAGTTGCTTAAATTAACTAAAATTGCTTAGTTCCCTGACCTTTAATAAACTGAAGTCTTAATCATATTGGTAGAAAGTTTCTAGCCTGATGGATGTAATAGGAAATAAAGGCTAGAGAAGCTGCCATATTTTACTAGTAATAATAATGCCTATTATTTTAATGATGAAAAATGTCCAGGAATTCTTAATAAAATGATGAACATCCTGAAAACAACAGCCTCATCTATCTCTGAGTTTAGTGGCTTCTGTAGTGGATGATCACCAGCATAGTTTAATTTTAAACTTGCTAACACAAAATAGTACTGGAAAGCAATTTGTTTCACTTTTTTCTTTGTAAAATTATGATGGAAAACTGTTCACCTGGGAAAATCCAAACTCATATCATAAACATAATGCTGCTTATAAGGAGTCCTAATGATATACTTTATGAATTTTAATTTCTGTTTGGAAGTCAGCAAGTGTGCATTCTATAAATGTAAACCATCTGTTGGCACCTCCTAAAAGACTAGATTTCAGTCCATCCCAACATGAATTATTTATTTTGATGGATTTCTTTCCTAAGCAAATTCAAGGGTGTGTGTGTGTGTGTATGTGTGTGTGTAAAGATGTGTGTGTTTTAAATCTGTTTTTAATTTGCAATAATGTTTCAAAGTCAGAACATGCATAATTGCAAACTTAAAAGATAAAAGTGCTCAACAATTTGAAATATGTTTATTTTACATAATAAGATGCTTATGAAATTAAGAAATACCATTTAATATTAGATCAAAGATGGAGGAATGGACAGAAACAATAAAACGTTTCTGTAATTTTAGTGCCTCAATGACAATATCAGAAATTCCTTTTTTTTTTATTGTTGGTTGTTCAAAACATTACATAGTTCTTAATACATCATATTTCACAGTTTGATTCAAGTGGGTTATGAACTCCCAATTTTACCCCGTATACAGATTGCTGTATCACATCAGTTACCCTTCCATTGATTGACAAATTGCCTTTCTAGTGTCTGATGTATTCTGCTGTCTGTCCTATTCTCTACTAAATTCCTATTTTTTCCTGAGAAGAGACTCTCATAGCTATATACTGAGTATCTCACATGTTCTATATTTATAAGGTAGCTGCAATGACAAAGAACATTTAAATACATGAGCTTCACTGATAAAATTTTACTATATTTTGAATAAATGAAGAAGATTTAATTAGGATTGACTCAACAGCCCTGGTTATTGTGGCAGTATTGGGTTTTTAAATAATCCTTCTTGATAAGTTTATAAAATAAGCCTTTATAGGTCAATAATCACTATATATAATTTCACTTTCCACTTTCAGTTTGTATTTAATTTTTTCCTTTCTATGAAAAAATTCATTGGTAGGATACAGACAATGTCCATTTGTGAATCTATATTCTGTTCCTGGGAGGAAATAGATAGATGCCCAAGGGGTTTTTAAAGCTATGTTCAGCAGGGAATTTTACAGAGTTAAAAAAAAAAGTTATGCTTAAAGATAGTATCTTTGAACATGATGAGGAAATTTCATGGAGTCATGAATCCAAATTCTACATTACAAATTAGAGCAGGATTTAAATTAGGCTTTAAGAATCAAAATTTTCTCAGTTGAAAATAAATGCCTCCCAGTAATAATTTTAAAACTGTCAGTTTTCCTAGGAGTAATTATATGTTTTTGTTGTGTTGTTGTTGCTTTTTGTTTTGTTGTATTTTTAATTTTTTTTAATTTTTTGGTGTGTGGATTAGTTGAGACAACACACTTACCTTAAGGCCATGAATTCTTTCTTCTTCCTTTATATGTTCACTACTCCATTTTATAACATGGGAAAATTAAATCAACTGTGAAAAATGTGTTCTTTTTCATACCAAAGACCGAGTCCCTGCTGTACATAGACTCAATTGTGCTTATGTGTATTTCCATAACACTTGTTGCTATTGGAGAGCTACAGCTGCATTTGCCTTCTCTGAGTTTGTCCCCTCCCATCCCTTTCACCCTCTAGCAATTTTTGTTCTCTTCCATTCAGGCAAATTTGAACTGATTAATGTTCTTGGATTATGTAAGAAGGCTATAAGACAAAGTAGAAAAGAATGTCCTGTTGTACTTTACCCTAATTTCAGCTATCTGCACATTTTATCTATAGTCTTGGAAAATGTATCTTTAATTACTCCTCCAGTCAATAAATCTAAAATGTATTTAATCAAGATTAACTACTGGTTCTTAGTGAAAAGGAAAAAAAAACATAATGCACCAACAAAAACAATCTGTATTGTTCTCCTTATCCAAATTTCCTTTTTCAAGCATGCTTCCACCTGCCCTTAATATACCAAGTCTCCTTATGCTGGTTGTCTATTAAAAATTGTGAAACTATGTCCATTGAATAAATTACATAGAATATATTTCTGGTTTACCAAAAATGTGAATGTTGAACAGTGTTCATACTAAGCTTTTCACATAAGGAATTCTCTATCAAGTAAGTCAACTTTTACTCATCATAGTGCATTGGTTCATTTGGCTTTCCTATCCAGAGACACTTATAAGAAATGCCTTTCTTTTGTTTTGACTCCATTTTAGAGTCTGTTTTCCAAGTTAATAAAAATATTAGATCTTTTTGTTGGAGGTAGGAACCATGCATTTAGTTAAGAGTTCAGATAGCAATCAAGCTTAATATGAATTTTTCTTATTTAATGAGAAGAGATACATGTAGAAAAGCAAGGGAGAAAGTATTTAATCCTGATTTTTGGTCATCTTACCCTCACATTTTTATTGATGTTGATCTGAATGATGCTACCTATCACTTGCCTTGTCCATTGTTAACTTCAGTGTATATTTTTAATCTGTTCATTGCTTTCCTACATTTATTATGAGTAACTTAATAAAACCACCATCTTCTTCATCTATGCAATAATGTATAATTTGTCTCTCAGCATCTACTCTGGTTATATTTTATCCACTGTTAACAGCCAGAGTAATCTTTTTTAAAATACGCACAACAGATCATTTTATTTTTCATATTTAGAAGTATTTCAAATATCCATATGTTTTGGAAATTTTAAAGCATAAAAATGAAATTGAGGAAATAGTAAAATAAAATTAAATATAAAATACTATAGATTCAAGGGCGGTATCTCAAATAGTAGTTAGAGGCAAAATTATATAATAAGAAAGAAGAAATATATAACTTATAGCAAATGAGTTTCAGCAAAGAAGAAAGTACTTGAAAAGTAGAAGTACTAAGAAAGAGAAATAAAAATTAATAGGCTAAGAAATCAACTCAAGAAGTTAGGAAAATGGCTGGGTGTGGTGGCCTACATCTGTAATCATTAGTAGCTTGGAAGGTGGAGTCAGGAGGACAGCAAGTTAAAAACTAGCCTCAGCAATTTAGCAAACTTAGCAACTTAACAAAAACCTAACTTAAAAAAAAATTAAAAAGAGCTGAGAATGTGCCTCAGTGTTTAAGTGACTCTGGTTCAATCCTTGGTACAAAAAAAAAAAAAAACGGAAAATTGGAAAATAATTGCAAATTGTATCTAAAGAGAAAATGAGTAAATGTAGATTTAGTAGACAATAAATATTAAGTAGATAAATAAATATATAAGCAAACTAGATTTTTAAGAGCAGAATTAAATGGACAAAACTATCAAGAGTTAAAAGAAATGATCAATAAAAAATGAGATAAAGCCAAGAGAACATTATCATAAGGAAATAAAAATAAAAGATTCAGGCACACAGAGCTGTTCCAGAAGCCTCAGAATCAGTTCAAGAAAATAGGGACTGAAATATTTGCCTTAAGTCTCACACTTAGTAGGACATCAGAGGTCAATATTAAGAAGCTAGAAGTAGGAGTACATTGTATTATTTTGCTTGTGTTAAAGGGCAAGGGCAAGGGCATCATTTTAACACTGATTTTTCTCTCTTACCTTTACAATAGTATAAGGGTTACCAAGTAATCTCTGGATATACTTACTGTTTTACAGTTCTCTAAAGAGATTACAAGAATTCTTTCTTCTTAATTAGGGGTCAAGGCTTTGAGTAGAGTGAAATGTCTTTAATTGAATTCTATGTCTTGGGTCTTTACCATGGTAAGAGCATACACTTGTTGACTCTGCTGATTGCATTATGGTTAGGAGCAATAGGAGGGTGATTAATATTAAAATATTTTAATCATTAAAACACATCTAATTAAATTATTTTATTTTTTCCAAGACTCAAAATGGGAATATTTTTATTTTTGTTTGAAAGTTTACATCTGTCTTTGAGTAGGATTCTTCAAGTTTTTTGATTACAAATAATTCTTAGCCAGACAATAGAGAACAGTGTTAAGCGAAGCCAATTTAATTGCTTTGATACCATGTTCAACCCTTATTGTATTATATTTCACATATACCTTTTTTTAATAATCATCTTTCCTTCCATAACTCATTCTTTTCCTGATTTTTTTGTATTTTTAATATTATTAATATATAGAAAATCAAATGTGGGACATCCTTCAACTTCTTTTGGCTGCCTTGCTAAATATAAAAGCAAATATCCAATTATTTACATTACATTGTTCACTCAAGGGAAATCATCAGTATTTTTGAATATTCATAGTATTTTTATGAGATATGGGGTAGGATGGAGTAAAGAAAGGAAAAATCTCAGTTGGGTTCTATTTTTCATTTTTCTTTCTTTTACAAGAAACTTAGTCATACACTGTAGTGATTGCTCTAGAGGGAAAACAGGATAAACAAAGAAAGAAACTCATTTGGATATTTAGAAAACTTTCTAAATATTTAGAAGTAGTTTGAAACAATAATTGAAATACATAAATTTCTCTGTGTATAATGCTGATAAAACAAACTTTTCTCATATTATAGATTTTAAACTAGAAGTATGATTATTTTACTAATGAATACATATATGAATAAACTGTGTGAGATTCAGAATTATCAAGTAATCTAACATGTTATCTACTGTATACCTGTGTTGAAACTCAAATGCAAACCAGAGAGTTCATCCTGTGGTCCTTTCTTATACCACTAATCCTCCATAGTAAAATTAATCTTCATGGTCTATCATGTGATGTCAATTTCAGAGTAATAGAGTTATCATGTCCAATGATTCATCAGCCTCATAAATCTCACATCCTCATAAACATATGAATATGTTTAACAAGATTCAGTTGTGAATGTGGAGAAAACCTCTCAAGTTGAATCTGAAATCTATTTTGGAATGCAGCATGAGAATATAAGATAGGCATAATGCCTTCAACCCAAATCTTTTTTTCCTTTCCTTATTACATAATTTCAGGAAAGTTTCTTGTTACCACTGGTTCACCAATTTTTATCTATTGCATATAGTAAACCCCTCCTGTTCATAACTGATACTGGCAATCATTAGTACTTCAACCAAAGGAATAAATATTTACACTATGTATTTGGGAGACCAATGTCCATAGATGCAGCCTAACACAAGAAAACTGCCCAATGTGTTCTATTTCAAAAGGTGGCTAGGGCAGGGGATATGGCTCAAGTGGTAGCGCGCTTGCCTGGCATGCGTGCGGCCTGGGTTCCATCCTCAGCACCACATACAAAGAAAGATGTTGTGTCCGCCGAAAACTAAAAAATAAATAAATAAATATTAAATATTAAATATTAAAATTCTCTCTCTCTCTCTTAAAAAAAGTGGCTAACTGACCCAAGTGGATATTTTTTGGAGTGCATTTTGAAAGGGAAGGCAAATGGCAAGGAAAGAAGGAAAGGAGAATGAGAGATGTTGAATCATTAGTATGGTCAGGCTGAATTGCATTCACAGAATATATGCATATTTCTGAGAGAATAAAAAATGCTAAGAAAGTCACTTTAATTTTCGCCTCCATACATAAAATATTTTAAGTGAAATTAAGTGAGAGTATTTAAAAATTTCATCATTATCATCAGAATATTGAAAAATCTAATCTTTCAGTATGTGTTGGGGATGAGGGGACCATAGATGCCAGAGAGATTTCCGACATAGGAGCATTAAGGATAAAAAAATAGGACACTGTAGCTGTTTTAGGTGTTAATAATCAATTGTCATTAAGATGAGGCAGTGGATCCCTCTAGGAAATATTAGACAATTGAATACATATAATCTGGGGCCAGAGAGTTGAAGATATAGAGGAGGACACAAACACATGTCAAGGGATCCTTGAGTGACATCAACAGGATGGCAGAGTAGTCCTTTATATCATACATCTCTTTACAAAAAATCAATTTCAACAACTATCTACATGCAAAAGTACATTGATAGGAGCAAACAAACAAACAAAAAGATGATAGAGTGGAATAGAAGAAATAAGAATGTACATATCAGAGAGGATAGAAAGGATATTTTACACTATCTTCATCCACCCTCCTCCAAGCCCATGCAGCACATGGGGAGAGACACAATTCACTGTGGGGAAGAAGACTTAGCCAAGCATACAAGGGATATAGCTCAGTGGTTAAGGGTCTCTGAGTTCAATCCCCATATATATATATATATATATATATATATATGTATATATATGATGGATGTTGCATTTCTATACACAAACAAGGAACTCTCTGAAAAAGAAATTAACAATCCCACTTAAAACAGAGTCAATAAACAAAATTCTTAGGGGAAAATTAACCAATGAGATGAAAGATTTGCATACTGAAATCTATGAAGCAGAAAGAAATTAAGGAAGGTATGAATAAATAGAAAGATATCCATGTTTGTGAATTGGAAGAAGTAGTAAGTACTGAAGTATCCATGTTACTCAAAACAATCTACAGATTCAATGCAATCCTTACCAAAACTGCAATGACATATTGTACCAAAATGGAAAAATAATATTAAAATGTGTCTGGAACAATTTTTAAAAATAACCAAAGCATCCTTGAGCAAGAAAAACAAAACCACATGCATACATACACACAGGAATATTATTCAGCCTTTAAAAATAAGGAAATACTACTTTTTTAAAACAACATTGATGTACTTAGCAAACATTATGCTAACTGAATAAGCCAGGAACAGAGAATCAAATACTGAGGGACTTATAATGTAGAATGTGAAAACATAAAATTTCTAAAATTGGAAAGTAGAAAAGTTGTTGCAATGGTGAGGGGCTAGGGCATATAGGAGGATGTTGGTCAAAGGATACAAAGATTCATTTATGCACAATGAGTAAGTTCTGAAGTCTAATACACAGTATGGATTGCAGTATAATTAACAATGCACAGAACCAAGTTAATAATAGTGCATTATATATTTGAAATTTTCTGAGAGTGGGTATTTATTGTTTTTACTACACACATATAAAAAGTAATCTAATTATCTTGAGTATGGTAATTGTCTAACAATTCATATGTATAGCAAAACACCATGTTACACATCTTAAATACATAGAATTTTTGTTTTCCAATTGTACCTCAATAAAACCAGTGGGGAGGGCAGACACAACTCAGAGGACAATTCCAAGTCACCTTTGATAGAATTTACTTCCAGTCCCTATTCCTTAGCCAGAAAACAAAAACAAAGACATTAAGCAAGAGTTCCAACCCTATTGAGTGTGTTTTATATTTGTTTCAGTTTTATAGTGAATTACATTCCATTCTCAGCCCAGAAGATGCATGCGGGTATTATCACCAAAACCTAACAAGCAGTTTGCCACAGTAAGTGGGAATATAGGTTTACAGGTATAGATTATGTCCTCTTGACTTGTTGTCTCCTCTGCTGACCAGCTGGGCAATACTGGCAAGGTACTTAGCAATTCTGTCACTTAGTACCCTCAACTGTATAATAGCATTAATTTAAAAACATATATAATATATAGGAGTATTGTCAAGATTAAATGTGAAATACTTAAAATTACATTTTGCAATTAATCACCATTCAATAAATACTGACCTTTATATACACACTTTATTTTATACTGACACAGAAAATTCATTTGAACAGTAGTAGATTCCTGGACTGATTGAAGCTTAAGCATTACAGATAAGACAGTTAAGCAATGTCCTTTAATAGGGCTTCTTTATATTCAGAGTGCCAATTTATAATTAAAATGTTAATTCTTATTTACAACTTGAAATGGTTTTTAAATAATTTAATTTTCACTTCAATCTGGTCAACACATTTTCTTCACAAAGGTAATAAATATAGGGAAACTTATTGTAATTTTTGTAAGTTTGTCTTTCAGTGAAAATAGCTTAATGCATTCTTATTATTATATCATTGGTCTTTGCAAGAAAACCACAATATTTAAATGCTGAAGGGCACTTGGAGACAGGCCCCCCACCTCTTGGCCAGAGTTTATGATAATGAGTACCTAGAAGACTGAGCTCATCCTCACTCTCTGACTCCTTCTCTTTCTCTTTAATAATGTCCCATAGCACTTTATTTATATATAGAAGGACAATATTGATAATAGAGATATAAATTTAAAGGTTTTGACCTTTCTTTTAGTAAGATTAGATGTTTTGACCAATGTCAAATGACACTAGAAAACAGTTATTAGCAATCCCAGTTTAGTTTCTCAAATTATAACAATGGATGTAGAAACAGAAAGGACAACATTATTGTCGTTTTCTTTTGGTTAGTTGGTTTCGTTGTTGTATCTATTTATTTAGAGAATGGGTCTTGCTATGTTTGTCTGGCTGGCCTTGAGCTCATGACCCTACTGCCTCAGCCTCCTCACTAGCTAGGACTACAAGTGTCCATCACGGTAGGGCAAAATGGGTTATTTTGAATCAAAATTTGACAAATTGTGCACTTATGGGAGGAAGAAGTTAAAGAAAATTGAGTTCTCAGACTTATTATGTGAATAGTGTTAATATTAAGAAGAGAGATTTGTATTTAACAGATGCAGTGTACCAAGGAAATAATTCATCTGGAATTTCTTACTTCAGAAAGAAATATTTGAAAAGCAATGTGTTTTGCTACACTAATGCTTCTAAAGATATTCTTGAATATATTTGTTTTGGAAAGTGAAATGACATGCCAGAGTCTAAAAGTATGTTTTCCCTATTTCAAATACTGTTTTTGGTGGATGCAGCATATGACCTTGACTTTTAAAGATAGTCAATATATTTGAGTCAGTTATTCATTATTAAAAGCTAATATCACTGCATCCATCTAGTTCTAGGAATTTTAAAGTATCTGTATTACTTGCTTCTAACCAGCAGTTTCAATCACTTGTTTCACTTGTTTTTCTCCTTAGACTTGCCTCCCCCTTGAAGGAAATGGGATGTTCAGTTTAATTTCCAATAGCTTCACCTTCCAGACTTTGAAATTGCAACTGCAAAAGTTCTTTGTAAAGTTCCCTGCACTTTAGTAAGCATGGACATAACTTTGATAATATTTATATAAATTCAGAGCAATATGTATAATTGTATGTAAGCCTCTCCTTTTCCATTCTTCCTACCTCTCTCTTTGTTAAAGAAAAGTAAAATCACCTAAAAATAGTCTTTTTGCATTTGCTCAGTTTTTCATTTATTTACACTTAATGTTTGAATCTGATTTTTTAAAAAAGATTATTCTCCCCATCATATTATTTTTTTATCTCCAATTTTCAGGTATTGTCACCCAGTTAATAAATATGCCTATGCTTGTTATTTGCATAAAGTCCAAATTCCCAAAATCTGTGGCATTTCAGAGATACACAAAAGGCTTCATAAGCTTTTTAAAAAATCTTTCATATATTTGGATGTGGCTCTTGTGTGTTAACTGCTGATGACACTTCTATTGAATCTAGAAGCACTAACATCTTCAGTTATTATTATTATTGACTTGGAGGTTATGAAGGGTATAGTTGAATTCAAGAACTATATATGACCTTGCTCTGAGGTCACCTTAATTATTTTATGACTTACTTTATGAAAAGCTGGAGTCAAAAAAGGCACAGAATAACTTTTTCTCCCTTCAGGTTGTAATATAATTTATGAACAACCATCAGGATTTGCTCAAAGTATTTCCACAATGTAAGATATTGCTTTGAAGGGCCTGGGTGGCATTACTGGATGAATTCTGACCTAGATTCCTAAGAGAAGCAGGTCTCACAGCTCTCTGCTCCTTCTCAGACAAACAGTAATCTGATTCTTAAGCACAGAAAATCTGTCAGGATTTGTGACCTTTACTGTGAGTGATATAAGCTTAGCCAAAGTAGAGACAGAATTACCTCTTACCTTGCAGAAAGTCACACTTGAGGTCACTTTCAGGACAATATAAGGACAGGTGCCCTACTGCTTCTTTGCCCTGTTAGGCCTTTCTGTTTGGCTGATTTATCCATCCTAATACACACCCTGCACCAGTAATTCAAAGGAAACTCATTCTACACTGGAGGAGATCAAGACTGGTAACCACTGGTGACTAGTCTTTGTGAAGAAAACTGTCAGCCTGCAGGCAGGTCAAGGACTAAGGCAATCAAATGAAATCAGCTAAGGTTTTCCCATTCATCAGGTATCATCTGCCTAATAAATATGGACTGAAGAATGTTCATTTGGCCCTTTTATATAGATATGTCAAATTACTTCCCTACTACAGGTCATTTATTATATCTATTGCTTCTAAAAACAATTTACAGCAAGGTATTTTCTTTACTATTTAATCGTTGATTTTTAGTCCTTTTGAATGTTTGTAAAACTGTTCATTTTTCTAAATATTTTTCCCTGCATTTTACATATTGTACCTCTAATTTTCTCCCTCTTTCTGTTCTTATGTCTATATATGTTCTTCTAGAATATTTATAAGTTCCTGGAGTTCAGGCAGATAAACTTTACTATTTGTTTATTTTAATTATTTTCCTATTTTTAAGTAAAAGGCCACTAGTTATAGCAAAACATTTTCACATTCACTTAAATAAAAATATGACTTATAATTTGCAATATTTCCTATTTTCTAATTTCTTATTCCTAACAGCTTAATTTTAGGATAATTTTATGACATGCATAAGGTCTGTACAATATTACTTACATGTCATTTTTCATACTAAGCTATATAATTTGAATTTAGGAACTTTTGCATATTTAATTATAAAGTACCAGTATTTGTGTAGAATAATTATTTACAAGGTCTTCACATGGATAGCTAAGGTTAACAGTCTTACATAGGAGAAATTATGTTTTCACTACTAAATGAAGATTGGACTGCTAATTATTTTTATATCATGAACTTTTGTTTTATACATAGTGTATGTATAATTTAATATTATCATTTATAACAATGATGATAATGAATACTTACTTTTATTAGATGACTGTGGGGATGGGTTAGAAGAAAGCTCCATATATTTCATTAGTGCCCTGAAAGGGTCAGTCTAGGTTAGAACACAAATTAAGTCACATCTAGGCCATTTCTTGGTTTTTAAGCACTAATAAGCATTTATGAGTGAAAGTCAAACATGAGGATGAGCTGAATGGGCAGTAGGCCATGTCAATGACCACAGCTACATGAAAAAGACAGAGGGACCTCTCACATAGGTTTGTGAAGTGATTAACTCCCAGGTTCTACAAATTCACTAAGAGGCACATTTAAAATTTTTCACAGACCTCGAAGGCTTATTATTTTAAGCCATAAGCAGTTTCTATTAATCTTTCCAACCATTCACTGTCACTTAGCTTATTAAGAGATAATTACTTGGTGACTGAAAGATAACAATAAAGAGCAAGATGTCAGAGCAGAACAGTACATGTTCTAGCAACTTGCTTTTTCTCTCTTTATTTCTGTAAGTATATAGGAGTCCCAAATGGCAGAAGTTAAGCCTTTTCACTGAATGGTTTTCTTTCCAGGAGGGAATAGAAGTAAGGGGGCACTTTCTGACATTTTTTATTTAAGAGCTTAAAAGAGGGGGGTAGTTTATTTTTTCATGGTAGTTAGCAACAATGACAGCTCTGATAGTGATTAAAAAAGTATGCACTGAGGCTTCTTAGGAGAATCCTGAAACACATAGGCTAAAATAAAGACGTGTTGTTATTTATCACTTAATGACAGTATATGCACTCCAAAGATAACTTTAAAAATAATTGTGGTTATGTTTAAAAATTGACACTTCTTGGTTGTTTGGGAGTAGAAATCAAATGAATTGTTAAAACTCTATGATTTTTCACAAGCATGACATAGTTCTCATTGAAAATTTGTTTTATATGGAACCTAGGCATTAAGAGGTTAGTAAATTGTTGCTTTTTGTTTGGTTTGTTGGTTGGGTTTGTTTTTTGTTTTGTTTTGTTTTTGAAGGAAGGGGACCTAGTGTTTGGAGAGAAAATAATGAAATTAATTGGGCAGTAATTTGTGCTTAATAGGAACATATGGTAATATGTAATTGGTAAGGGAAAATATAGAACTATGTATACCTCAACTGTTTTATTACACAGTCCCTCCCCTTTTTCTTTCCCATTGATGTTTAACCAAAATTTTATATACAGTGGCCATTAAGGTAACAGTATCAAATTATTTTCCAATTATATCTCATGTCAACAATAACACCTAAAATCTTTCTCAGCTAGGTTATAAAATCAGGAATATGGTAAGACAGATAAATCTCTGTAGAATTATCATTTCATCTTTACACTCCAATCTCTCATCTCCATCCCCTTTACTTATTGGGTTTCAATCCCATAATAGTTGGGCTAGCTGAGGGTTACTTTTGTCCCCAATGAACCTGCTCAGCACTATTTAGAAAATCACCTATGGTTCCCTGGAGTTATTTGGCATTTAAAGAAAGAACTAGTGATGCTCTAAATATGAGACATCCTTTAGATTTCCCAAAACAAGAATTTTGTATCATTTGTATAGAAATCCATGCCCTAGTCAGAACCAATTCTGAGTGATATTTTTAACATTTTAAACTCAACCAAGTCTAAACAGTAAATAAGGACTTTATTATAATTTTCTTTCTTTTATTATGCCTGTCAATTTTTAAGGAGTTTCATAGTTTTTGATTAGTGGACCTTGCATTTGAAGGAAGAGCATTGTAACTGCCTTTGGATAATTCTTTACATTTTTCACAGCTGCAAAAGCTTAATGAACAAATTAAAAAGGTCTGAAAAAGAAAAAGAAAAATTATTCTTGATACCCTACAAATAATCTTATGTAAATATATGAAAGCTTCACAAACACATAGCATAGTCAGAATGCAAGAGCTAGTACTGATGTCTTGGTTTTGATTCTTCAAACTTGATTTTTTGTATCTTCAACTTACCTGTTGAAAATAAATTAATATAACTTGGGCCCACCCTAGCATGAATCAGGTACTTAATAAATAACAAAATGTACCTGTGTATAATGGCCTATGCCTGTATTCCCAGCAGCTCTGGAAGCTAAGACAGGAGAATTCCAAGTTCAAGGCCAGCCTCTACTGCAACTTATGAGACCCTAAACAACTTAAGGAGAATCTGTCTCAAAACAAACAAACTAAAAAGGGCTGAGGATGTGGCTCGGTGTTGGAGCACCTCTGGATTATTCAATCCTTAAATATCCCCCCAACCAAAAGAGAAATAATTTAGACAATCTGGAGTATATGGGAAGACCTCATAGAATCCAAGAGTCCCTTGGCATAGAAAGTAAAGTTTTTGTGTCCTGAATTAATGAAATTTAATTATCAATAGATTTTTATTGGGTAAGAGGACATTATAATGATTTAGGATCACACATAAAGCCATTCTTACATTATCTATGACTCCCCCCCCCCGACAAAAAAAAATCATATTTCATCCCTTGACCTTCAGGAAGCCTGGCACAACTTTATATTGTGAGGCTTTTTCTGGCCCATACCAGGATTAAGTAAATGTAGATTCTAGTCTAGGCTGGGAGATTCATTGACCTTTTGACCTCTGCATATCATTTAACATAGATACTCTTTCTCTTTTTTTGTCCTTAAAATGAAGATGCTGATTATCTATCTAGAAAGATTAGCGGGCATAATGAATGAGTAAACACATAATAAAATTATGAAGTGCTATATAAATGTAAGAAATTACTATGACTGCATTGCTTGAGATTTTGATATTAAAATGTACAGTAAACAGAAAATTGCACAAGGCAGGCTGCCATCTAAAGATCAAACAGTAGTGAGCCATTCCAGAAAACATTTTTTAAATTCCATTCACTCAAATTTTCAAATCTATCATACCTATGAGCTTTAAACTTTGCTGAATACATTTTAACATTTTTTAAAACTTTTTGAAATAAGCAATAATGATCTTAGAGCTGTAAAAACATGATGTTCCAACTGCACTTTTTTATAAGCTTTGTACCCGTTTCTTGGTTTTATTGCCAAAACAACCCATGGAAACAAAAGATGCAGAAAAGATATGAAAGGAAGTAATGACTGCTGAGCAGTTATCCTGTAGATGAATAATAGACAAGTACATAAACAGATGCAAGCCTAACACGGATGCAAAATGAATGAGAGGAAACAAACAGCAAAAGCAGTTACAAAGTTAGGCATTGGGAGTGGGCATTCATCTATCTCCCTTGGAAAACATGCTATTGCTGACAAAACAAAATCCTTCTTCACTGTAATATAATCTTTGCTGTAGATGTCTGTATCTCTTTTTCATAAGTAAAAACCTTTTTTAAAAAACTTTAAACTTAAATTTGAGACAAGCCTGATAATTTTCTTAGGTTACATTTCTATGGTATTTCAACAAGCATCTAAAAATTAACTGAACTTTTAAATTAGTTACCAAAACTAAGTATCAAGTACACTCAGATGTAATATGTAGCATGTCAATTAATGCCTTTCAGTAGTACCCAACTGCTGCCTTAATATTTGTTCCTACTAAACTTACCTGTGTTTATTAAGTGAGTTCATTTTATTTTTTCATAAATGTACATAATTCTGACTTAGAATAATAATAGCTATAATTTACTGAGTACCTATTCTGTACACGTTAATGGATTTTCTTCTTTTCATGTCTTACAAGATTTTTTATTTTTATTTTTTAGTTATTAATGTACCTTTATTTATTTATTTTTATATATTCATTTGTATGCAGTGCTGAGAATCGAACCCAGTGCCTCACACATGCAAGGTAGTCACTGTGTCACTGAGCTATAATCCAAGCCCCACAAAATCTTTGATTAGTATAATTGTTCAAGAACTGTTAAACTTATTCCTGAATTTAGGCTATTCTAATTACTATAGTATTTTTAAGCTTAATAACAGAAGATATAGATGCGATAACTGAAAATCTTTAGGATAAAATAAAAAGTTATAATGGAAAAGAATTGAGAAGGGGAAAATTCTTTAAATTCCACCATGATGTGATGAATCCAACTTCATAAAGTGCAAGACTGCATCAATACAAAGTTAATAAAGGGATTTGGATGTTCCTGTACCCATCTGTTAGTTCTACAAGTGGGAGTATAATATCAATGGTGCTTATTCCAATAAAGGATTCAGTTTCATTTTATGGAAATATAAAAATAATATGTATATAAATACTTCTCTCTATATTTTTTCAACAAAGTAAAAAGACATCATGAATTATTTTTGTAGAAATGTGTTAGGCAAGTATCATGTTGGATTGTGGGATTTTACCTGTGGCATCAAACATGAATCTTATTCATGAGAAGGGATTGAATGTGAGCAATCTCAGAAACAGGTTTCTCTGTACTCCAAACTGATTACTAGGATGAGTATGCCAGGTTGATTTATTGGTCTACCACTTTGCCAAGAAACTAAGAAAATAAAAGATAAATATCACTTAGGAAAAGAAAACTGAGAAGTGACCATGAGAAAAAATTAAAAACACCTTATTTTGAATTCTGAAGATGTCTAGGGATCTATGTACTTATTTTCATTTTATATTTTTTCCATTTCATTTCAAAAGTTTGATTTTTTTTTGTTTACCAGGAGATAAGGATTGAATTGGCTTACACATGTAAAATTGTTGATTTAAAAGTTTTTTGATAACTGTCCCATGAAAGAGAAATTTGTAATTTGTAATGTATCTTTTTTCCTGGTACATAATTCACAATGTAGAAAGTTATATTTGCTTAAATTTTAGGAAATATAAATTCTATTTTATTTTTCAATGAAGATTTCCCACTATTTCTAAAATCATTTGACTATAATTACAGATAGGACTATGTCATGTCTATCTGCAGTATAAATTGATTTTTCAATTTGTTTCTCATTGAATACACAAAACTGTCTTTATAAAAAATATATGTTGTTTAATTTATTTTCTTTTGTTCTTCTTGAGTGTTAGTGTGATCAGGAGATGTTCATAATTGGAAGCTGTTCATATTAAAAGAATCTCTGATTTCTCTTAACTTTGCTATTGTTTTCCAAATTTTGGAAAAAAATAATAAATAATAATCGTTTTATTCTTCCTGAATTAATTTCAATATTCTTTTCATTTTCCTTAGAAAATTATTCTGCCTTCCCTCCTTATTTTGGAAGTGATAATCTGCCTTTTTTGTTATTAACTACCTGTTATGATGTTTGGTTAAATTGTAACAATTATAATTAATTTATTTAATGATTTTGAAGTACAATTGGTATCTTTACATAATATCTATAATTTAAAAAGCCTATAACTGAATGATAGGTATATCAGTCTTTAAATTTTATTTAAAATCATAATTAAAATGCATATTTTACACTAATATTTGACAAAAAAATTAAAAAGTGAATTGGTTCATTTTTTATTCATTTCAAATTCTGAATTATTAGTAGCATAAATTGTATGTGTGTATATGTATGTGCTGTGTGCAGTGTGTATGTGTCCATGCATGTTTATACACGCAGAAGGTAAGTATTCCAGAAATGTGGCTTGCTATTTATGCATATGTTTTATGTTGCCACAAAATTTTATAGTGTCACATAACAGCCAAACTAACTTCATGAAGCTCAACATTAATACACTGTCTTTAAGTATGCAAAGATAGATTAATTTTTACAGAAGTTAAGGCAGAATTAAAGAAAATTACTTGCCATTTTCAAATACCCTGACCTGTTTAGTGGTGTTTTAGCTCACATTTCCTGATTATAGCTTTAGCAAATACCATATACAATCTGCTGCAATGACTTTTAGTTATAAAATTTTATTTATAAAATTACATAAGCCACTGATTTTCAAAGCAATAATGATCAAATATTGGCTTTCTTCTTTACTGATGAACCCTCTGACCAAATTGATATTCACTCATGTATCCTGAAATAAGGTCCAATTTCCAAAGCCCTTCTCTGTTGTACAGAATGACAGTTTAGTTTCTTAATATCAAATTCTTTTGCCTGTTCCAAGCAAAACAGATGGTTAAGATAATTATAATGGAAATGGCATGCTGAGAAAACTGTTGAGAGACCATTCATTCTTGGATTTTTCCTTTTTCCTCTTTCTAAATGCAGTAGATAAGAGTATGAGAGGATGAACAAGCCATGCAAGTAAAAAAATATATATATATTGCAGAGATGACCTGTGGCATGCAAATCCAGTCAGTTAACTTCTCTGTTCTGTTTTCTTTTGTGTAAAATCAAGAGCAGGTCCTTGTGGCCTCTCTTTACTCAGGTAGAATACCTGGGAAAGGCTTCTGGAGTAAAAGGAGAAATCATCCTAAGAAGAAACAAAAAGGGCTCCTGCAAAATCAAACCCAACTTACTTTTTTGTTGACCAAAAGAATTTTTATGCAAAAGGCATTTCAAATGAGTTTAAAACAGAGAGCAGAAATGAATCTGAAATGCCTACCGTATGCTTTTTCAGCACTTTCTAGCAATTATGACAATTTAGGTGGTTATGTAAATTACACAATTCTTGTAAAATGATATAATTATGAAATGTTGGGGCAGAAACAGAAAAGGAAAGTGAATACTGCAACGATATAAGATTGGGAATACACCCCCTCTGTCACCTTTTAAAAGTCCCTTGAGATTTTGCTGTTGCCAATAGAAAGACATCAATATAAAATTGCTTTCTGTGGGCATAGGTGTTAGTTAAAAATCAGATAGGGTGGTAAAATAAAATGAGAATATGCTGAACTGGTTTTTTTATTATTTGTATTCAGATTATAAAATCATGTTTGCAAAAATAATCCATTCACATAAGTTAATTTTTTAAGATATTATTTTTACTTTTAATAAATTATTTGGAATTTGGAGTATTTAACCCACTGGATATATGTGTTTATAACAAATATTTCACTTAGCATTTTGTTGTCCATGTTTTCAGAAAGGACAGGAATATGTTATTACTAAGATAGGTTTAGTTTAAGAACTATAAATATCTACCTACATTTTCAGAAATCTCAAAAGTCCTTTTGGAGAATAGTATTTGTATTTTACTTTGAATTTTTTTTATTTTTTAACTATTTTGAAAAAATAGAGTTGTGTTAAAAGTCAATAACCTTCAAAAGTTCCCTTGCTTTTTCTCCCAATGAACCATTTCATCCCAGGAAGAGCACATAACCAAAGGTTTTTAGCTCTCACAGGGCTGTTACTCACCAAGAAGATAAAGATGGCTTCCAAGCATTTTAGGGTTCTTTCACATAACCCAAAGTAGGAGCCTTCACACCCTGAGGTTCAGAGTTTACTCTAGCCAGGGCTTTACCAAGTGTTTTTGTGATGGGGTGGGGGATGGAGAGTGCTTTATTTTCCAGTTTTTTTCCACTTCCTGGCGCACAGCTGTAAGGTGGGGAGGGCAGAGAACTGTGAGCAGATGTTCTCCCCATCAGCTTTCCCAGTTCTCCAGTTCCTTTGTCTCTATAGTTGGTTCTTCTTGATAGCAGATTGATCATCATACTTAGGCAATATCTTGAGGTACACAGAATATTCACTTCAATTAATACAGATGTATTCCCGCTTTACAGACCATCCTAAGGATTCAGTCCCAAGATCTTTAAGAAAAAAAGTTATCTCTTTTTTAGGCGGATCTCTGAAGTGGGAAGATATTCTGCAATGTCACCCTCTCAGACTTGTTGATATCAAAAAGAAAATTCTGGACTCAACTTCAGAGCAAGAATAAAGGGCGTCGGCATGAAATCTTGCTTTACAAAATAGCAAATATGAACATCCTCCCTTGGCTAATGTATAAAGTACAAAGAAAAAGAGAAAACTTTTACAATGCTCTTCACTCAAAGTTGCTTCAGATAGCCCTACTTGTCATGGGTGACCAGACTAGGGTGGGGAATTGTCTGAAAAGTCATTTCCCTGCCACTTCTTTTCTATGTCCCTTTTCTTCTTTCTTTGCCTGAACATAGCTTAAGGCAAGCCCTTTTTTATACATAAGATTGAATTTTCTTGAGGGCTCTTCATGTGTTTCCCTCTCTTTTTCCAGTTCTAGTCAAGACACCTAGAGAAATGATTCTTCCTTTTTGTAACCATTAAGGCTAAATAACAAGCATGGATAATAAGCTTGAATATTTTTTGTCTAGCAAAGACAAAATGGTATTTTAAAGTGACGATCACATTCTTCCTGTTACTCTGGATGTTGTCTAGATCTTACAATATTTGGAGCTTGGATACTGACATATTAGGGCTTGTAAAGAATTCTTACTCATAGGTTGGAGCCTGGAATTTTTCCTTATAGCAGGCATACCAGTTATTCTGGGGAAAGCTGCCATTTCAGTGAACACTTTTTTGTCTTACAAATACCTGTTCATTGCTTCAAGGCCAATCAAGCACTAAGCTAGTAAAATAACCAAACAATTTTCACTAAATATAACTTTTTAAACTAATTGAATACTTCTAGCAGGACTGTGCATTTTAAATCATTGGTTCTTTGCCTTCCAAATTAGGAGTTTGAATTGGTCCTATCTTAATGCATACCCCATATTGGGTGAGTTAAGATGGAATAATAAAAATCGGGGGCAAGCATTTGGTCTAATCTAATGATTCCCTTGTTTTTGTCTCCATGATCTAGATCCCTCTATATGGTGGGATGGGATTTTTTCCTGAAGCAAATGCATGATCTCACTGCCAGTCATTCTGAATTCACGAAAAAATAAGAAGCCACATCTGGCCTTCTGAAAGGATTAACACCCACTCCCCCCTTGAACTTGCCTTACACTTTAGGAGGAAGAAATTTTAAGTGCTTATTTTCCTATAAAGGACACAGTTTCCTGACAATCAAAGCATTGAAGGGGAAGTGTTGCATATAAAGTGCACTGGGAGGTGGAGTCCCTGAGAAGGCCAGACTGATGTATTCTAGGGAAGGGAATATCTAATACTGCCATTAGCATTTTGCCCTTTATATATTTTATTTAGAGACAGGGTCCCACTAAGTTGCTTAGGGCCTAGCTAAGTTGCTGATACTGCTGGTTACTGGTGACAAGTCCTGCTTCCTCACATGTTGAAGTACAACATTAGAGAAGCACTCTGAAGCAAGCATATGAAGCTGGGTTTATTTAAAAAGGGGTAACATAGGCTGGTGTGGGCACACGTGTGGGAAGATGGCAGCCAGGTTCAAAACTGTAGAACCTATGGAGTATTACAGGAGATTTCTGAAAGAAAACTGTCATACTGATGGAAGAGAATTTGGCAAATTCAGAACCACAACTGTCAACATAGTTCCAATTAGTACCAAAGATGGTTCTGCTTTAGTGAAGCTGGGAAATACTACAGTAGTTTATGGAGTTAAAACAGAATTTGCGGAACCACCAACAGATGCCCCTAATAAAGGATATGTTATTCCTAATGTGGATCTACCACCCCTGTGTTCATCAAGATTTTAGTCTTGACCTCCTGGAGAAGAGACCCAAGTAGCTAACCAGTTTATTGCAGATGTCACTGAAAATTCACAGATAATTCAGAAAGAGGACTTTTGCGTTTCTTCAGGAAAGCTTCCTTGGTTTCTATACTGTGATCTCATTTGCCTTGATTAGGATGGAAACATTTTGGATGCCTGCACATTTGCTTTGTCAGTGGCTTTAAAAAATGTTGCCTGAGGTTACTATAAATGAAGAAAACTGCTTTAGCAGAAGTTAATTTAAAGAAGAATTTGAATATTAGAACTCACCCTGTGGTAACTTTCATTGCTATGTTTGATGACACTTTGCTGATAGTTGACTGTATTGGAGAGGAGGAGCATCTGGCAATAGGAAACTTGACAATAATAATGGATGAGGAAGGCAAACTGTTGTTTTCATAAACCAGGTGGAAGTGGACTCACTGGAGCTAAATTTCAGGACTCTATGAACCATGCAGTTACAAGACATAAAGAAGTAAAACAAATCATGGAAGAAGTAATTAATAGTATGAAACCCAAAAAGAGTCACATTTTCCAAACAGATTTAAATATGTACTTGTTTGGGCTGGGGATGTGGCTCAAGAGGTAACGCACTTGCCTGGCATGCATGGGGTGGTGGGTTCGATCCTCAGCACCACATAAAATAAAAATAAAGATGTTGTGTCCACCGAAAACTGAAAAATAAGTATTTAAAAATTCTTTCTCTCTTAAAAAAAAAACTGTACTTGTTGCACTGTGCACAAACATTTTATCTAAAAAAAAATACCAAACTACATTCTCTGTAAAGAAAAAATAAATAAATAGGGGTAACATGGACTTCTCCCGGGAGGGAGAAGGGGACTGACTACAGCTGGTATCCTGGTATCCCAAGAAGTGAGGGTATTCTACTTTCTTTATATGTCCTAGGCTTATTTGTTCTCCTGTTCTCTTCCCTTTTATCTTTCTCCTTCCTGCATACTGAACTAGGCCCAGGAGATGCTCGGTGGGATGGTCAAAAGGTGAGAAGCAGATGGGCTGGAGGGGTCAAGGTGGAGTGATCTGGGCAAGAAGGAGACATGATTCATAATTCCCTGTAGGGAGTGACAATCCCTGGGACAGGTTACCTTAGCAACAGGTTGAAGCAGGGGCAGGTTATCATAATAAGGGTGGAGAAAGGTCCCTGAACGTATTCAGTCCCTCAGGGCACAGTCTCCAACTTCCCAGATTCACTCATATTGGCCTCCTTGACCCAGCCTGACTCAATTCACCTGTCTATATTGACTGCCTGTCTAATTCTGCTTCATTGTTTAGGTCCTCGCTAAGTTGCTGAAGCTGGCTTTGAACTTGAGATCCTCTTGCCTCAGCCTCCCTAGCAGCTGGGAATATAGGCATGCACCACTGCACCCAGCTCTACTGATAGATCTTGATTGTATAAAATACAGGAAGGGAATTTTTTAAGAGGCATAAGAATGCAGGAGGAACCCAGCATTTTAGAGAAGGATCCTGAGCAAACTGAGGTGAGCCAGCAGAAAAAATATATGCATTGTTCAGGATGCAACCACTCAGGAGATTTGAGTGGTATGAAAGTCTTCCTAATAATTCTCATGAGGACTAACAGGATAACTCAATGAAACATATCAACTTTTCTAAACCCACAGGATGGGGCTTAGGTGGTGTTAAACATTTAAAGAACACTTTATGACTGATATAATTGAATAATGTTACTGATATACCCCAAACACAATGTTCTCTTTTCTTTGTAAATGTCAGAACTGCACATCAACTAGACTTGGTTCTTCCTTCTCTTTTTAAAAACCAGTTAATGGGATCATCTCTAATCAAAATCACATTATAGTGAATCTTAAGGGATGATCAGAAAATAGAACACAATAATTTGTTTTATGTAATTATTTTATGGATAGCAGAAAATTATCATCTATTCCAAACAGAAGAACTAGATACACATCCACACAAATACATGTATATGGGTAATCATATGCATATATTATGTACAACACCACAAGTATTTTTAACAAAATTTACTTAATTTGGAACAAAATATATGTTCAAAAAATACTTAACAAACTTCACTTAATTTTCTAAGATGGCAATTAGCCTCCTGCATAACCCTTTGATGATTTTCTTATAATATCTGTTTTCAAAATGCTAACAAGTTATTATCTATCAAATACTTTCTCTTATAAAATGCTGTTAAATACTATACCATCCTCTGGAAAGCTTTAAAATGTGTATTCTAACCTTAATTAATCTAATCTGTCAAACAGCATTGAATAACAAAGATTTAGCCCTTGTCCTTCTGGAGGTTTTAGCATAATTGTCAATAGACAAAAAGTAACAGTAATTATTTAATTACCCTGAAACTATTTGTGTTAGGCTTAGATGTTGGGAACACGTATCATCTCACAGGAAAGGATGTAAGACTTTGCTAGGGTGTTTGGGCTTAGTATGAACAATGGGGGTTGGAGGCGGGATCCAGACAGAAGCAACACCGGATATGGAGGTGGCTCCAGAATAGAAAAGGATGGTTCTTTATGGGAACTGAAATGAGGAAAGTAAACATCAAAGAGTAGAAGGATAACCTATTGGTTAACCAGCAAGGATAACCTATTGGCCTTGAAATTTTTTTCTGAAGTTTTTGCTAACATTTCTAAATATGAATCTGTAGAGCTATAATAAAATGTCGCAGTGTTATCCATGTTGCAGTATTTCTCTGGTCATACTGGCTTTACACTTGAAACAGTTTAGCTGTTGGTCTTTCTTATGTTGATGTCATTAATCTCCACTCTTTTTTCTTAATTTGTGGAGAATTTCTAAGTTTAAAAGTTAACACACATAGTATCTCTTCAAATAATGGCATTTCACCATAGGTGTTTTTGAAAATAAATGCCATTTTTTTTCAGGCAAAACTTCCTCTATTCCCATTGAAATGACTTTCCCCCAAAAAAACACACAAAGTGACTAGGCCATAATAAATATTATTTTGACATTATGATTTTAGGCAAAATGCCTTCATCAATTTATGTGAAGTCATGTTTTCTAACAACAAGTCATATGGAATAAATTAGAATTGTATGTATTCAAAAGTGTGAGAATGAAGATAAAGCATCTTGTACAACTCAGCAGTCTATTGAATATGAAGTCTGTTTGTCCTGTTTTGAAGCACTTTGTGTTAAATGTTCATTCTCCCCTAATAATATTAGGTTCAGATTTAGTATAGGTTAAGTATGAGTTCAAAGGAAGTAAAGACACTGAAAAAGAGGTTGCAACAAGAATGAACTTTCCAAAGACCAACTGTTTTTCACACCTCCTTCACCAGCCATCTCTCACTATGAAATAGCTTCATCTTATGGCAAAGAAAATAAAATCCCCTTGCATTTCACTTATGTGCAAACCACATTTACTTACTTTTGAATCAATGTTTATTATATATATTTTTTCTAGCATTCAATTAATACATTTTTCTATCAGTGAAAATTGACTAGCTTTGCATGAGACAGAACCACATCATAATTTATCCTACTATAATTAATTTAAAAAATTTTCACAGCTTTTAACTTAGAAACAGGTTTTTCAAGAATAAATGACAGGACTGGGTGTGGGGTGCATATCTGTAATCCCCATGGCTAGGGAGGCTGAGGCTGGAGGATCAAGAGTTCAAAGCCAGCTTCAGCAAGTTAGTGAAGCCTAAATAACTCAGTGAGACCTTGTCTCTAAATAATACATAAAAAAGGGGCTGGGGATGTGGCTCAGGGGTTAAGTGTACCAGTACTCGGTACCCTCTCCCTAAAAAAATGACAGTCATTGAATAAAAGATAGATCTATTTTGTAATTATTGAAAAAGCTATATCCTTAACCCCAAGAATTTTTCCCCTGAATGACTTAATTTTTTTAAATTTCTATTGTGACATAAATTTTGTAGGAAAACAAGGTAAATGTGTATGCAAAACACACCACAAACTCATACATATATGGGTTATAATAAGTAAGATAATGAATGATGTTTAAAATTGGAAACTATCTCTAATAAAGAAATAAATCTGCTGATTTTATAGATATAACATAATTTAATGTATTTGGTGTAATATATATTCTCCCATTGTTTGTACAATATACTTTGGCACATATATTTTGATTTTCTCCTTTATAAAATGTAGGGATCAGGCTATATGATAATTTTCTTTTATATCTTAATTACTATGCATGTGTGTATGGTATGTATGTGTGTATATATATACATTATACAAGTAATATATATATATATATTTGTGAATGTATGTGTTTGTATGTGTATGATTTCAGTACAAATTGTTCACTTCCTTAATGAAATTTGTATGTTCAAATTTACTATGAATAATCCTAAATGCTATTCCTCTTAATTCATTGAATTGTCATGATTTATAGGAAAATATTTTTAAATGAAATACTCATATACTTAAAAGAGAAAAACAAATAAGCTAGGTAGTTAAAGATTTAGTCCTCTGTAGTGATGATAGAAGAAATGAGCTTTGAGACAGGCAGGAATAAATTTTTAAAACTTGTTTAGTGTGTTTAGACCAATGGCAAGGATTGAGTGTTCGGTTGACCTTGAAAACTTCATAGTTCATTTTTTTGTTATGGTTTCTCTGATTGTCATCAAGTGCAAAATCATTTGCCAGTTTCACATCTGCTCATAGCTCCCTGTGCTTGGCAAGCCACTTGGCTCTGTGCATAATGCTGAGTGGCTACCATCAAGATGCACCCATACAGTATTGTACACTGTGTGTTCAAGTACGCCCATGTTACACTTGCAAGTTATGTACACTAAATTTAATTTCTTTTCAAACTTTAGTTTTAGTTTTACAACAATGAGATGAACCTTCTGATTATAATGGGCAACTTCAGACAGTGACATCACTAAAATAGCAATGTTTTCTGTATTAATTTAAAGGTTTTGTAATGGGAAGTGGCCTGGGTGCCAGAGCATGTCTAGCAAAACTTGGTCTTCGTCCCTTAGTTTTGTCAGCCTCATTATTTGCTTTAAAGTGATGAAATAATAACAAAAACCGAAGCTGTTTCTAGCCTGTAGTCTATATGCCTAACAGATATCAGTTGTAAAAATAAAACAAAATTAAATTACAAATAACCTCATTGTCACTGTAATTAGTGAGCCACAGAAGTGGATGATTTAATAGCACTTGCTTGAAAAGACAGAGATTCTCTATGATTCTGAAATCCTGAGCTTATAGGATGAGGTTAGTTAAACTACTATGTAGAGTAGCTAGTTCAACAGGGACAATAACTTAGCAAATACTGGCTTAATAGATTGCATTCTTGTCAGACACAACCTAATAACAACAGTAAAAAATTGCTATTTTAACTTCATATCTTATAGTGGCACACATGATCATCCAGAATTTTGAAATACAATGATCTTATATACAAAAGATGAAAGAGAGTAAATAAAATATTAATAGAACTTCAAAATTTAAATGCCCCTTTTTACTTCCTGCTGTTCTTTTGTTTTAAATAAATGAGAGATAAACATTATATTACATAAGTGTGTGTGAAACATATGAACAATTGTAACTTGTTCCATGCTTTTAGTATCTGCTTATTTTTCTTTTTCCTGTGGACCAACATAAAGGAATAGACGGATAAATAAGATTGTTGCCTTTCTTCCTCCTCAGACTACCTCCTTCTTTCTTTTTCTTCCTGTGTAATTTTGACAAGACAGAACCAAATGAACCTCATTTGATCATTCCATATTTGAAACAAAAAATATTATTGACTTATATTTCTAGTGAATTGATCTTATCAAATCCTTTTTGGTTAATTTTATGATAGTCTATTCTTTTATTTGTATTGGTTAGTCGTGTTTAGCTTATAGACTTCTGTAGAAGTTTGCATAATTTGACCATATTTTGAAGCCTGAACACTGACACTGTGATTGTTTGAGGTAAATTTTAGGAAAAGAGAACTGTTCAGAATGTGAATCTAGGTATTTCTAGTGTGGGGTGCATGTGGATGGAGCAACTGTTATATTCACAAGCCCTCCAAAGTGAAATTTTCCAGACAGAAGTTCATCGTGGTTATGAAAAAGCACAATAACTAGGTCCAGAATAGAATGGACCAAGTTAGAAAATCTTTGGTATGACCCTGGGCTTCTTACCAAATAGCTATGGATTCTTAGAAAAGTTTCAACTTTCTTCCTTTTAAATCTGCTACTAGCTTTAAAAGTTTATTATTCTAAGTAAATTTTTTAAAAAAGAACATTTACTTACATAAAAAAACATTGGCAGGATTCTTTCCCTTTAAAAGTAATCACAACTGTGGATTCCAATGCCACATTATATTTTAATTGATTTATTTCACATACTATAAGTACAATGGAACTGGATATTGGTAAAACATTTGATAATTATCTAGAAAATTTAGTCAATATAAATTTAGTAAGATCTAAGATTTAACTTAGCATATGTATGTATCATAATTATAAAATCTTTAACTTATCATTTCCTCTATAACATCTCAACTTATTATCTTTCTTCAAGAAAAATGGTCATAAGGCTAAAATTTAAAAGAGAAGTTACAGAATTCCAATTAAAAGAGTTAATTGGTAATGCAATGTAAAATTGCTTTAGTTTTATAAAAGAGGTATTAAACAACATTTTTTTTCCTCTTTACCAGTTTGGTTTTCATATTTCAAACCTAAATACTGTACATGATTTGAAAAAGTCTTAGGGAAGAGAAAATATCTATTTTGCTTACATATAATCCTCTTAACATGCACATGCCAGATGGTGTTTCATATTGGGTCAGAAATAATGAAGGAATCTGGCTTTAAATCTAAGAATCATGGGAAAAGTGAGTAACTAGAGATTATATATTTATAATAGCATTTTTTTCTCTGAAATTCAACTATTTGTAATGATTTCTGGTATGCTTCTGTGTCTATAGGTTTATTTTTACTTATTTAACTTCTATTATACTATCTTGGGATTCTGAAAGATTATTTATTATATGATTGAACATATTTTAATCCTTGGATTTCTATAACTAAATAAAAATTTAAAAATAAACAAATTATGTAAATTATAGAGAATAGTATTTCCCTAATTCATTTGAGAAAAAAAATTATAAGATTGGTCTGAATTATTTTACTGAAAACTAAACAAATTTCCTTTTCATAACAATAGCACATTTCTCCATCATAAACCTGACAGAAGAATAAATTCAATTCTTTGTGTGATAGAGAAAGCAGAACATTATACTCATGATTAACTCACTAATTTTTCTTATTTTTCATTTCTAGCTATTACTTCTTAATAGCCCAATTAGTCATCTACATCATTAATTAACCTGATCAAAACCAATCAATGCCTTGACTACTGCATCCAAGCTATATAAAAGACAACTTTCTAAGTTGAAACTTTTCTAAAAATCCATAGCTATTTGATAAGAAGTACAGGTCATACCACAGATATTCTAACTTGGTCCATTCTATTCTGGACCTAGTTATTGTGCTTCTTTCATAACCATGATGAACTTCTTTCTATCTGGAAAATTTCACTTTGGAGGACTTGTAAATATAACAATTGCTCCATCCACATGCACCCCACACTAGAAATACCTAGATCCACATTCTTAAATACCTAGATCCACATTCTCTTTTCCTAAAATTTACCTCAAATTATAATATATAAAGCTGGATCTTGTAAATATATAAAGCTGGATTTTGTAAATCCAGTCATGGCCAACCCCTAGCCAACAGCTATATATATATATAAAATAAAAATTTCTGGTACAATATGCCAGCCCAATGGACTCAGTGGACTTACTCCCTACTAAAACTTATAAAACTTGTTTTTAAAAATTTTGAAGTCTCTGGAAATTTATAATTCTTAGAGACATCAAAATCTCCAGAAATTGTCTTTAGAATGGCATGTGTGGGTCATATAATGCCTAGATAAAGATATATTTATTTCATAGAAGAAAATCTATGAAAAATACTGTGTCCCTTCATCCATAGAGCACTCAGCACCTAAAATTGGGCTGTCATTCAGAGAGAAATGTGCTATTGTCCCATCCCTGCTCTGAAGCTATAATTCAGATATTTTTGCAGTGGGATGATTGAAGCTATAAAATAAAAAGTTCCATATCTCTTTCCACAATCACTGATTTCATTTGTAAGAAAGTATTGAGAAATTCAAACCTAAGGGATCTATCAAAAACAATGAAGGTTATGGTAAATAGCAAATTGAAAGAGATTGGCAGATTTGGTGTAAATAGATGTTAAACTGTAGGCTGGCTACTTTGCTAAAGGGAAAGAAATGGCTAGGAATTGCCCTCCTGGACTCAAAGAAAATCTCAACCTCCAATCTTGTAAACTATCTCTTCAAATGATCTTGGATTTGCTTAGATCTGTTGGTCAAGCAATTAGTGTACTATGGTACTGTTAAAACAAAAAGACTACAAACTGGCAAGTTGTGGGGCTGCCATATTATGGAAAGAGATACTCAAAAAGATACTCATGTCAAATATCTCTATCAGTGCAGTGTTACTAGAGGCATTTCCAAGGCTGCATTCCCTGAGGAGCAATGTCAGAGGCTTCACATGACAGCAGAGAAGGGTGGGTTTTGGGTAGTGGTGGTAGTGGAACAGACACTGAGTTAATCCAACAAGTTACTAAACAAATAAGTTTAAAAAAATGACAACGTGCTGGGGAATGGGAGAAAGTATTTACAAAAACTAAAATATATTTTCTACAGTGTCAAGTTTCCACTAAAAGAGTATAAGACTGGGAAAGAAGAAGGAGATTATAATTCGTATATGGAGGATGGGGGAGAAACTATGTGTGATTGCACTTAAATATTGGATTCAACAAAGTTCTCAAAGTAGCCATTATCAATATGTTCAAATAAGTAAATGAAGATATATAACAATGACACATCAAATAATCAATATTATCACCATATCAATGAAGATAAATTTTTCTAAAAAGAACCATTTTTAAATCCAGGGGTTGAAAACTATAATGACTAAAATGAAAACTTCACTAACTTTTAACTGGCAAAAAAAGAACTAGTTACTTCAAAATAGATCAATAAAAATTATGTAATCCAAATAATAAAGAGGAAAAGAAATGAAGAAAAATATAATTCAAAGAAATATCAGAACATCAAGTATGCAAACATATGTGTAAAGGAATATCAGAAGAAAAGGAGAGAGAAAAAGGAACATAAGTAAAAACAAATAATGACTGAACTCCCAACCTTATTAAAAAATATTGCTTATATAGTAAGCTCAGCAAACTGCACTAAAAATAAATATAGAGAATCATAAACATACACATCATAGTAAAAATATTGAAAGCCCAAAGGATGAAAAAAACCTTAGAAGCAAGAAGAGGAAATGTTCTTCATCTAGTACAAGATAATTACAATAAGATTAATGAATAACTTCTCAGAAACAATGAAGGCTAGCAAGCACTGGGATACCATAGTTCAGAGATAAAATAAAACTCAACCAAAAATTCCATATCAAGCAAAACTAACTTCCATAAGTAAAAGCAAAGTAAACATTCCCAAATAAACAATATTTGGTAGAATTTGTTGGTAACAAACATATTTTACATGAAATACTAAAGGAAAATATTCTGGTTGACCTCAGATAATAGCTTGAATCCACCTTAAAATACAAAGAATAATGATAAAAATAACTATATAATTATAGGATATGTTAGAAATGCAACTTCTTCTCCTTTTCTCTCCACTTTTTAAAAAACTTCTGTATTACATATAAATATCATTGGGTGTATAACATACAAATGTAATGTATTTGATAATATATTGGGTGAAAACAAAGAATATTGAGTTAGAAATTGTCTCTAGATTGTAACTTGGTCCAAAGGGTCAAAATTTCAGAAATAATAAATAAAGCTAATAGACAGAAATATAAATATGTACTTGTATTCTTCTCTCAGCTTCTAAAAGATAGCAGTTATGCAATGTAATAGTTATAGTAATGTAATATTGTATTTGTAACACTAATTAATGTAATGTTAGAAGAATAATATCACAAAAAGATGACAAAGAAATAGTTATCTAAGAGTAACATTTCCTCTACCTCACTGGAATTATTGTAAGATAAAACTGAAGTTGATTCTTATAAAAAGTATATGGTAAGATTTCTCAAGAAAATGTAGTGAAAATCATTAAATAAATTACAATTCTACAATATAAAATATTCTCTTACTCCAAAAGAAAGCAAAAAAAAAAAAGATACAAAAAAGTGAATCATTGCAAACAAAAAGAAAATCTAAGTTAATAAGTAATGGTACTAAATGTGAATAGCTTAAACAACCCAATCAAAGACAGAGATGATAAGAATGAGGGGAAAGATGAAATTATATGTTGTCTATGAGAGACAAACTTAAAAAATTATAAGCGATTAAAAGTAAAAGACTGGGAAAACATATATCATTCAAACAGTAATCATGAGAAATCTGGGACAGCTATACTAATAAATTTTAAAATAAAGAATATTCATATAGATAAACAGGGACTTTTTTAAACAAAGCATCATTCTTATAGTACAATAATTACAAATGTATGTCCTAACAACAGAATATAAAAATAAAGCAAAATCTCACATAAATGGAGAATAAATAATTTAGTAGTCTTAGGTATATATCAAAGAAACGAAGCATGTGTTCAAAAACCTGAACATTTATATTTATAGTAAGATTTATAGTAAGATCATAAACGCTGTTAGTGTTGCTTCATTGTGACAAAATATCTGAGTGAAATCAACTTAAAGGAGAAAAGATTTATTTTATTTCACAGTTTCAGAGATTTCAGTCCCTGTTTTTCAGTTGTCTGGCTTCATTGCTTTTATGCCCACAATGAGGCAAAACATCATAGCAGAGTGCACATGGTAGAAGAAATCTGCTCATTTCATGGAGACCAGGAAACAGAGAAAAGCTTACTTTTATTAAAAAAAAAATTCCTCTTCCAAATCCCATTAAGCTATGAATCCATAATGATGAGGTCAGAGCCCTCTCCATCCAATCATCTCCCAAAGGCCACATCTGAACACTGTTGCATGGGGCAACAAGCTTTTTGGGAGCACACATGAGCTTTTGGGGGACAATTCAGATTCAAGTCATAACAATAGCCAAAGTCAAAGCAATGAAAATGTCAATCGGTGAATGAAAGGTTAAACAAAATATGGTAGATTTATAAGAAGGAATGAAGTACTGCTATGGTTTAGTTATGAGGTGTTCTTCCAAAAGCTCATGTGTGAGACATGAGAAGAAAGTTTAGAGGGTTAACTGGGTGGTAATTGTAGGCAGGTAGGGTGTGGCTGGAAGAGGTAAGTCACTGAAGTCACTAACTTGGGGTTTTTTATATTTTTGTCCCTGGCAAGTAGAGTTCATCTCTCTCTCTCCCCCCCCCCCACTTCCTGATCGCCATTTCCTAAGCTGATTTCCTCCTCCATTTCCTTCTGCTATAATGTTCCCCTTCATATGGGGCCCAGAGCTATGGAGTCAGCCATGTTGGGACTGAGCCCTCTGAAACATGAGCACCAAATAAACATTCCCACCTCTAAAATTATTTTTCCCCCCTGAGGTCTTTTGGTCACAGCCACAAAAAAAAAAAAAAAGATAAACAAATACTGATGCATACTACAACGTAGAGTAACCTTAAAAATGTTAAGTGAAAAAAATTGAAGTATAAACAATGGCATATTATGTGGTTCCATTTATATGAAATATTTGGAGTAGGTGAATGTACAGAGGTGGGAAATAAATTATTAGTTGCTGAGTAGACACTGGGACTGGACGTGGAGGTGAAGGAATGGAAAATAAGGAATCAGTACCTAAAGGATATACGATTTCTTTTTGAAGTAATGAAAATATTCTAAAATTGACTGTGATGATAGTTATATACATGTTCAAATATAATAAAAAAATTAATTTCACATTTTAAATGGTTGAATTTCATTATATGTGAATTTTATTACAATAAAGCTATAAAAAAAAAGAAACCTGTCCCAAGAATGGTGGTTCAGTTTCTTTCTCAAAAGATAAAATGTAATATTTTAGTTTAGAAAGTCCATAAATGGACAAAAATATGATCAGTTTCCCCTTATCTCTCTTTAAGCCATCTCTTATTCATCATGGGCCAGAGCTACTTCCAAAACAGATCAGGTCTTCATTTCCATTAGCATTTGGCCTTTAGTCAATTTACAGTACAAAAAGAACTTTTGTTGGCAGACATCTTAGACCACCAACACATTCACCTATGAGGTTGAGTAAATATCATTGTGGTTTTCACTAGATTTTTATTAGAGTGGTATTTTTATTTAACTGTTGAGTGCTTTTGTAAGATGGTTTTAGTGTTGAGATAAATAAAATAAATTCGATCAAGATTTATAACTTTTAAGCTGTGACCTTGTGAATATGATTTCAAGTGCCATAGCTAAGTTAGGCTAATGCTTAAATTTATTATATATTTGAAAAGGGTATCAAATTCTTTTTCCATTTCCTCTGAATGAGCCAGTACATTTATTTTTCTGTTAACTATGTTGAACATATCAATATTGGAATTACTTATACTGGAAATAATTATTCCTTTTTTGTAAATTCTAAATTATCTGAACTCTTCAAATACTAGTCTTATAAACAAAAAAACTCTATGGTAGGTAAAATCTGTGCATTTATATGAATAAATCTACCTTACCAAGTAAGACTTAGTTATTTTAAAGCCAAATGAAATGTAATAATTGCTTATTAATAAGGGTCCTAGTGGTAAACAGATTAAATGTTGATGTTAGGATGAATAAAATTGTGTTTATTTACTAAGGAGCTTACTACAAAAGCGTGGGCAGAACCAGGGGTTCAAATGAAATGGATTTGTCACCACCTAGACATCAATGGACAAAGGGATGAAAAGGTTAAAAGGAATGTGAGGAAAGGGTGAAGAGTCAACTGCCTTAAAGGGAACATAACTTTGTGTCAAGGGCCAGACCACCCATACGGGGAATAAGGGAATAGATAGCTTGAGCTCCATGTGAAATATAATCACACTGGTCTATACTTGGAAGAATGATGTTTTTGTTTGTTTTCCTACTTGCATCTCTCTTGCTTTTATCTTGTTTTGAAGTCTGTTCTCTGCTCTTTCCTATTTATGTTCTTGTGTTAGTCAGCTTTTCATTGCTGTGACCAAAATATCTGACAAGAACAGTCTAGAGGAAGAAAGATTTATTTTGGCTCATGGTTTCAGAGGATTCAGTCCATGGTCAGCCAGTTCCAAGGCAGAAATCCTGGGACAGAAATGCATGACTGAGAAAACTGCTCAGTTCATGGAAGCCAGAAAGCAGAACAAAAGAGAGAGGGAGAAGGAGAGAAAGAGAAAGGGACCAGAGGCAAGATATAGTCCCCAAGGCCACACCCCAATAACCTTTTTCCTCCGTCCATACCTATCTGCCTACAATTACCACCTAATAGTTAATTCAAATTATTAGCCCTTCAATTGAATTAATCCACTGATGAGATCACAGCAGTCATAATCCAATCATTTCCTAAAAGCCCCATCTTTGAACATTGCTGTATTGGAAACTATCCTTTCAACAGACAAGCTTTGGGGAGGACATTCCAGATCCAAAAGATAATAGTTCTGAATAGGTCTTTTGGAATTCCCAATATGTCTGGTCACTATAGACTTCTATGTAAATCTTGTGTGTATTTAATCACTTCAGAAGTTAACACCAGTCTCAGAGCATTGGGATAGTTTTAGAAAATTGTAGCAGATTAAGAACCAAGAATATTGGTGATGATTTTTACTGAAAATGAGGAAAGTAAAATCATAGAGATTGGAATTAAATACTAGATTCAGAGATTGATATCTAGAAAAATACTCCATGTTTCAAGACAGTAAAAAAATATAAATATTAATTTCAATTCAAGGCAAAGAAAACATGGATAGTTACTCACAATTATGATTATTATTGGAGCAGATATTATTGATAAATGAAACTGAATTACTCACTTTAAAATTTTAATATACAAATTTTACTGTAGATTCCTTACACATATCCTTTAGAAATTTAAGCTTTTTATCTCTAAGAGACCTCAGAGAATATCTTTCTCTTATCATTTGATGTAGAACCTGGTCTGTAAGAAATGAAGTGACTTTCCCAGTCCATGTAAGTTCCCATTCAATGGGTGAGATGAAGGAAGCTAGGTTACAGTTACAGAATTTTTTAAAAAGTACATTTGTGTGGTTTCTTATTAAATGTAATATATAAGCACTGACACATACATAGAAAATAAAGGTTGTAGATTTTTGAAAAGTTACAAAAATCATTCATAATTCTATCTTCCAAAGATAACAATTACCAGCACATTGGTATGAATCTTTTAAATTATTCTATGAGCACACCTCCCTTCCCACTTTCACATACACATATTTGTTGTCAAAGGTGGTAACTTAGCACTATGTATATTTTCAAAATCATGTTATCCATCTATAATTTGAGCCCATAAAAATATTTAAAACAAACAATACTCATAACGCATAACACACTGGTTTGTGTTTGAATATAGGTGAGCAAGAATAAAATGCAACATATACAATCTCACTAGAGTAATAATGGAAATGCAGGTTAACTAATGTGATACCATTTTATCCTCTTTTATTGGGAACAAAAAAGAAGAATTTGTTACTCTCAATTATTGGCCATAATATGACGAATCTGATATTCTGTCATTGTTTTGTAAATGCTGGTGGAAGACACAAAAATTCTGGGTAAGCGGGCAGTACTATTTATCACTCATAGCATTAGCAATACTCAGAACATCAGCATGTTGGCACCAGCTTCCTAGGCCCCAATGCCTACAGAATGGCACAAATAGGACCAGATAACATATTTTTGCCTATACAATGATTCACATAATAGAAGAACTCCAAGCTTGGGAGGAATATCATTTTACTGAAGAGTAAGCATGCCTTCCCTTTTCTTTGGAAGGAGAAATTTTATCTTCTAAGGCTGTTTCTACACATCTTTGAAAAAGATAGTGCAGCAATTCACAATATTTAATCCATGGAGCCAATCTAGGTACCCTTCAACAGATGAATGCATGAAGAAATTGTGATATACACACACTATGCCATATTACTCACCCATAAAGAAGAATGACATTTTATGACATTTGCCAATAAATGGAAGGATCTGGAGACTATCGTGTTAAGTTAAATAAACCAATCCCACAAAACCAAAGGTAGAATGTTTTCTCTTATATGCAAAAACTAACCCACACTAAGGCAGAGGTGGGAGAAGATAGAAGTTCAATGGATTAGACAAAAGGGAATGGAGGGAAGTGAGGGAGGATAGGAAAAGGAAAGACAGTGGAATGAAACTGACATAACTTTCCTATGGACATATATAAATACACCACAATGAATCTCACCATAATGTACATTCACAAGACTTGGGTTCTAGTTAGAGTAAGATATATCCCATACTTATATAACTATATAAAAATGGATTCTATTGTCATGTATAACTAAAAAGAACCAATTTAAAATAAGAAAAGAAAAAGTAGTACAAAGTATCAACAATGCCTTGCTTGATAGACATACAAAAATGTGACAAATTCTTAGGGAATTTTCTCCCAACACAATTTGGGACCATAATCTGGCATTATCTTTTAAATTTATGATTTTCCATTTTGAGAAACAATCATATAAGAAAGCCATATATGAAGATATTCATTGCAACATTATAACAAAAAAAGGAGAAATCTTAAAATTAAATATAAGAAAGGTAACCATGTGATACCTATAATCTGGTATTTGGAATATTTGGTGCATTAATTAAAATGAGTTATATATGTGTGTGTGCTGAAAAAATTACAGAGTATGTTATCTTTTTTGGTGAAAACATATGAAACTAACTAATACATTCAAAATTAAACTAATTACATGTATGAGCACATGTAAGAATAGACTAAAGATTTGACTACATATACTTCATAATTCGTATAAGCTCTAGGGAAAGTAAGATGGTCAAGGATTAAGAATAATGATGAAAGGACCCTGTAGCCATTTTTTACAAAGTACATAGTCATGAATGACTTGTTTAATTTTTTAAAGTTATTTGCCAAGACTTGTAAATTGATAAATTTTGCAAAGGAGAAGGACAGTGGTGTCAAAAATGACTTAAAATATCCAGCTTAATAAATTGAGTGCATAGTAGTGACATTTGATAGGACAAGGAACTCTAGAAAAGGAATAGGTGTCGGTATGGAACTGGGAATGATAAGTGAACTTCAGAACTCCTGGATTTGAAGTATTTATGAGTCATTCTAGTTCAGATATTGAAGGAATATTTTGGTGATAGGGTTTAAAGTTTAGAATTCAGAGCTAGTCTAAAGTGGAGATTAAGATTTACTAGTCATCTATAAAGTGATGGAAACTGATGCCATGTTGGAGAATGAGAGTTTCCAAGAAAAAAAGTAAGTGAAAAGAGAGTCCAGGACAATGCCCTGCAGAATTCCATTCTTGAGTTGTTAAATATTAGGGAAAGGGAGGCAAAAGAGACTGAGAATAAGTTTATTGAGAAATAAACAAAACAAGAAGGTGAATATCACAAAGTAGAGTCTAAGGAAAGGGACTGCATGAAGAAGTTAACAGTCACACTTGTCAAATGCTGCAAAAATATCTATTAAAGTCCTTTCATTTTAGCAGCATGAATGGACATGAAATAACGTGATAAAATTTAATGAAATGTTGGGGGAAGGAGCCATATTTGAATATTTAAGAAGTGAGTAGGAGGAGAACATAGTAAAGAAATATGTAATGATGTTTGATAATGAAAGAAGGGAATAGGAGAGAGTTGTAGAGGGACACAGCATCTATAAAGGTTTTCTTCTAATGAGAGAATCCTAAAACTAAGCAGGTTAAACTTCAGATGGCAAAAATTCAGTGCAGAGGGAGACTACGTGAAAAATCAGGGAAGGATAGGAATAAAAAGCAGGAGGATACAAGTTTACTATATACAGACATAGTTATCACAAATTGTTGTAACAGGAAACAAGGAGAATGGTGGGTGCTGGTTTGTGTAGGTTCTAAGACTGTAAAATTCTGAAGCAGTGTCCACCTGGTAACTTAAATTTTCTGTGCGGTGGGTGGCATGGTCATCTCTTGAGGGAGAGGGAGATTTGGTGACTCGAGAAAAGGGACATAATCATTGTGCAGAATGGGTTCTTTATGTTTGTGGAGACTGATGGATGGAGCTCCACCATTCTCTTACCCTTCCACACATATTCATTCTGAAAATCAGATGTATGTTGAGACTTAGGATTGAGCCAAGTCACATTAAAGCTGTTATGATTATGGCAACACACTAAAATCCTGATATTTTCCTGGCAATAATATTTAGAAACACAATTTCAAACTGAAGAGTTTAATGTCTCCAGATTATGCACATGGATATGTAACTGAACTGAAAGGACAAAGCAGCTATCATGCTGAGTGCTATCTGCTAATCAGTCTTGTGGAGTTGGCTGGCTGCCCACAGGCCTGAAAAGAACTCCTACTTGCCTTTGTATTGAGTTAAAGAGTGAGGCATTTGCCCCCAGTAGCAGAGGCATCATTTCTTCTTGCCTGGCCATGGAACCACCAGATGTATCACATAAATACTCAAATGGATAGTGGTGGACTAGGAACATCAGAGATAATCTGATGCAGGCAGATGCTTGCAGTCAAGATTACTCAAGCTGTATTGAAATTTCCTTTGCACCTGGCACTGGAGGTGTTAGCCATGCCAGTTCAATCCCCCCAACACAGATGTTCTTGTTGTACCACTTTGTATGTATAACATTTAGGTTTCTGCTCAGCTTTGCCATAGTACATATAAATACTGTAATCCAAAGATCACCCATTTATTAGTGCACCTGCATCTTCACTAGATTTCTTTCATCCCTTTTCAATGAATGTTCAATGTATTTTTTTTTAAAGAGAGACCCATGGGATGAGTAACCTTTTCCATATGCTAGATAACTTAACAAAACGATAATAATGACAATACCCCCAAATCCCCAAAAACAATGTTACTGAAGCATGGAATTAAAATGAACTTTTTAAGCAAAAAGATATTTTATTAACTCCATTTAAAAGCTTTCTTTGTTTCTTACTAGTAGGGAGATAGATTATATAAATAGATTTTTCTTTTCCATAAATAAACTCTCATTTTTTCAATGAGAAATTGGTTGGTAGAATTTACCTCTGAAGGGACAGATTTTGCTGAATGTGAACCTCTGAAACCCCCATTTTAAATTAATAGGAGTGGAGCTCTGTGCAGCTGAAGACTGAATATGACCTCCTGAGTATAGGATAAAAAGCCTTTGGAAGGAGACAAGATCATTACTCCAGAGAATAGCCTTGTATAGTTGCTGTCCTACTGAAGTGGGAAAGGGCATCAAAATGTTTTTATCTGATTTTTATAGTTGCAAGCAGTGTCTGTATCTTTCCAAATACCTAATTTTGTCATCTATGTCTCCATGAAAATGAATTTCAATGATACATAATTATGGTTGCGGGGGGGGGGGGGTTATGACTGCCTTTCATTATTTATTTGAAGCAAATAAATGTTTAAAGAAGAAATTCATTTTAAAAATTAATGAGTGGTGATTTTTTTTAAGTTTGAATTATTTTTAATCAGTAGTAATACTTATTCAGGTTTATATTCATGTCCTAGATATATTAGTGCTACTTATTTTCAATCATCATATAGTTATAAGTGCATTATGTTTGAGATGTACAGCCCATAGATTAAAAAAAGATATGCACAATTATATCAGTATTACTCCAGTAATTTAGTGAATAATTGGGAGAATACATAGACTACCACGAAGTCAGCTAATTAAGAGATTTAGGGGAAAGAAGAGGAGAATCTAACATGAAAAAATAAAGAAGAAAAATGATAAATGGAAAAAAGAAATAAACTATCCATATCCAGGAAGTTCTGAAAGTCCTTTTGTTTATTTTTAACACCTATTGGGGCACCAGAATAGGATGGAACAAACAACAGCAATATTTTCAGTGAATATTTTTAGAATCAAGCTACCTGCAGATGGTACCTGCTACTCCTATATTCCAAAATATAAAAACTAAAGCTATAATGCAGAAAAAGATGAGAAAACCTATAATTGCTTGTTTCTTTGAATATTTTAAAATTAATACAACTATTTTATTTTGAACCTTTATTCAATACAGAAATATAAATATGGCATGTGTGTACTCAAAGGCACAAAGAAATATGGATCTTTAACTTAGTAGAAAGGGGAGAAATATAAAAAGAGGGGGAAATTGTGGCTGTATAACAATCTTCTGTGTCCAGTAAAAGGGATGGGGATTGTTTGAAGTAGAACTTGAACTACCATTTATCTTTCCTGCCTCCTCCTTCAAAAGTTAAAATGAAATGTACATCTTTATCTTAGACTAGTCTTAGTTCTCTTCTTCAAGTTTTAGGGCTCCCACATATTCACACCAGCAGTTCAAGAATCCTGGGGACTAGTCTCCTGTTCCATCCTTGGAATATTGTTTCAAATTCAAATAAATAATTTTTACTGTTACTGACATTAATAGCAACTAGTGAGGACCTGTCCTATGCCACTGTGGCACTAAGTGTGCTGAATATACTCTCTCAATAGGTGTTTTATTTCTATAAAGGTGCTTTCAAAGATTAATTTTTTAAGGTCACACAATTAATAACCTATGGGACAACAATTTGGACCAGAACATGCATTACAAAACTTGAACCTTTAATCATACTAAATTTTGCTAAAAAAGATAGTGTAGTACAGCTTTACAAGGAAAAATCCATAGGGATATTCAAGAATCAGGTAAGAAAATGTATTGATAAGTTATATATAGGCTTAAATGTTAATAATTTAAATGTATTTTAGTTCCATTTGAAGATACAGTCTTGAAATTCATTTCTTTCCCTTCTTTTTTGTCCCATATTTATACTCTCATCCTCACAGTTCTCATGTCATGGTTCTGAAATACAGTAAAAGAGAGGAAATAAAAAAAAAATAGATTGCCACCTCAGGGTGAAAATCATGGTTGCACTTAGATGTATCAGTCAGGAAGTTAAGTTGAAAAGAGCAGGATCCACTTTCACTTAAGGAAGAAAAGGAATGTACTTAATATTGCTATGTAAGACAGTGATAGTAGAACATCAGTTACTAGTGAATACTCATTTGAGGAGAAAGAGATATGGTACAGAGAACCTAAGTATTAGGGTAAAAATGTAGAAGTTACCTTTCCTGCCTCCTTTGGGTTAGCATGTGATCCATCAGTGTGTCTCCAGAGTCTCCCCAAAGGACAGAGAATGAAGCTTAAAAGCTGTGCAGCCAGAGGCTGCTTACAAAGTGCATCATCTGACTTTTCCACAGGGAGCTCACTGCCTCTGCTTCTGGGAAAGGGTGCAAGCCCTCATAGGGAGATGCTGGACAAACATGGTTATTGCTAGGACCTCTGACACTGACCCTTAGAGAATAGAATGTCCATGTCATCCTGGCCAGAAGTATTTCTGCCTTTTTCTTTAAAGCACCATTTTCTTAGCTAGTCCTTTGCTGGTGCACCTGAGTGGCAAAGCCTAGATCAGATATTGGAAGATTACAATCTGGTGGATGACACACTGATGGATCACACACTAACCTCAAAGGAGGCAGGGGAAGGCAACTTCTGCCTTTTTACCCTAATACTTATGCTCTCTGTACCATCTCTCTTTCTCCTCAATTGAATATTTGCTAGTAACTGATATTCTACTACCACTATCTTATATAACAAGACTTATTTATCTATGATAGATCCTGCTTGCTTACCTCCTATAAAAAGAGTTGCAGGATTCAATGAATTTTATCTAATAAAATGTTGACTTGCATCATAGAGTTTGCTGAACTACAGCATATATTATTTGATTTAATTTTTGCAATAATTCAGTGAAACAACTAGGATTTATGGCATTTCTGCTTTATGAATAAAGAAACTTGATTTCATAGGGGTCATATGATTTTTCAACATCAAAAATCTTGATTATGTTATCCATTACATAAAACATTCAACTGGGGGCCAACAGTTCTTCACTTAAGCCAAACTCTCTAACAGGCTTTATAAAATCCTGTGTGCATGCACTTGCTTGCATTATTTATCCAAATATATCTGTCCCTCCTGCTCCCTGAAGTTCAATGCTATAGCCATACTGGATAATTCTGAAGTCCTTTTGAGCACCGGGCTATATCTCACCCATTGTTCCTTTGCATGCTGTTCCTCTACCCACTATCACCAGCCCTCTCTTTTGGATGAGTCTCATATTCTTCAGGTTGTTACTTACACATGCCTTCCTTGGAGAAATCTTCCTTTAAGGTTGGTTAATTTCCCTTCCTACAAATTACCTAGCACCTTGAACTTGGCTCTATCATATCACCTATTATGATTTCCAATTGGTGTATTAATTGACTGTTTGCCTATATGTATTCTACACACCACCTTCTCGTTCAATTAGACTATAATCTCTATGAGGATTCATCTCTGTTGTTTCCATTTCCACAATGTCAACTCATGAAAGAATTAAGATCTTATAGTTAGAACACAAAATTTTATTTTGAATATGTGCTTTATTAATTATTAACTGGTTTCCAGATATAGGAAGGATCTTTCCCACATTTTGGCCCTGAGACTTTTTGCAGAGTACAAGGTAAAGGCAGTTAGAAATCTTTGGCTCAGAAGATGAACTCACAAATACATTCAGAAGCCAATAGTGAAGCACCCTGGGCAGGGCTTTCAGTGAAGTTGAAAGGGTCTACCCCACCTCAAGTGGAGGAGGTTTGCAGGAGGGCAAGTTCACCAGTGTTGTCAGATCTTCTAATATTTCAGAGCATCTCAGAATCACATGTTTATGTAGAATCTACTTTTATTAAAAATGTTAACAAACATTAAAATATTCAGAATACAATATTTTATAAGCCAAAGAATTCTGTAGACCAGATTCAATAGTCTGGTCAACAATTTGTGATTTCTGCCTTCCCAGCAGAAATGACATGAAGTATCCCAAGGAAAGAGAAGGTTTAAGAAACAAGATTTTGATGGTCCAGGCAAGAGAGATAGTTACTGTGGGTGAATCTGAAAACAGTATAGAATTTCAGTGGCTCCCTGGAAGAGTACTATGGAGATGGAAAGGAATCCTCACTTGGAACAGATGTGAATACACATATGTGGGGACACAACCAAGATGAGTCTCAGGAAGTTTCCTCAGTTCGAATGCTCATGGCATCAGAAGGCAAACCTGTATAACATGAATAACTGTGCCCATGGGATGGACCATATATAAGAGGTTGTTTTCATATTTTCCTGGATATTATACCATCTTTAGAGAGGAAATAGACCTTTTTTGAGGTGGAATTTACTGATAAGATGGAGTAAAGAGAACATGGAGACAGAATTGAAATGATTAACAAGAAAAAAATGGTATTCCTTGAACACCTAATGTCGTGAACCTACACATACACACACACACACACACACACACACACAATGAAGGCTTGTTTGAGTGCATGAAGTTTTCCCAAGTAAAATTCATTATCACATATTAAAGAACTGCTAGAAAATAATTATTCAAGATAAAGAATAGAAACAATTCAATATATTTATTTTTCCCTTGAACTGATTCACATGAGCATATGTTCCTCTCTCATACCCACGACCTTGTTTTTAACATCCTTTTATTTTCTGTAGAAATTAATTGCTGCCCTATGGTGACAATGTGGGTCTGAGATATTTTTGCAACACTCTAAATGCTCTCAAAACTCCCTTTTAACCAGTTGACTAAGAGCTTGAACCTCTTAGTTCTCATGGGCAAAGAGCCAATGAAGTTTTTTATGACACAATTTAAGACATATTAATTTCTCACCAAATGGTAAACCCTGTATTTTCTCAGCAGTTTTATGTTCCCTCATTTTAAATGTGTATGGAGAGGTGGTTTCCTCTAATAGATTATAGTTTATGATTTAATCAAAGACCTCAGGCTAATCATTTTCTTGCTCAGATTTATCAATAGAGACACACAGATTCAGTTCACCAAGTCTACTTTTAGAACTTTGTAGAAGCCCTGCAATTAATCGGAACAGGTGAAACTTTGAGTTACATCATATTGGACACAGATGCACACGTAAAAATCCCCAGAATCCAAGTTTCCATGTCAAAATTTCATCTATGAAAACAGAGCATGTTGCTATTTGTACATAAAAGCACTGTCCTCGTTTTTTTAAAGTACGTGATTTCATAGAATACAGATCAGTAATTTTCACAAATATTAATTATGTTGAAAAAATCAAAGTACAACATTATTGAAATACAATAGCATTAACTCATTTCTTCCCTGTATTATATTGGAATAGTATTGCCAGGGAGCACTATTTCTAGTCGTATATTTTCTAAATAGATGGCATTGGAAAACTCAGTTAATTTGACAAAGAGATGAACAACTTGCAGTTCATGAGGGAAGCAAAGAACAGAGATGACACTTAAGTACCATTTATGGATATTGTTTGGCAAGAAGCTTCAGAATGTCCAAATATTATAGATTATCAATCAGCATTGTTTTTCTTTGCCTACTCCTGCTAAAGTAGATGGATACTAGATAGCCTTCTAGTGGTCACCAAAATATACTTCATTGAAACAAATGATACTTTATGGAGTACTTGATCAAAATCATCCCATCTGAACTAACCTCTTCAAATTTCCTATAGCTTCCTGATGTATTCCAGGGCCCTGTGCATATGAGTGTGCTCTGTGTGCTTCATAAAATTTGAGAGGCTAAAATTCACTTAGACTACAATGTGAATGATGCCTCCCAGGGTCAAGTACTACACAATTTGTATCACTACAGGCTTGCACTGGCTTGCAGGTTCACTGACCTTCAGAACCTGAGGCACTTTATTGTATTTTAACTGTCTAACTATCATTTAAATTCTTTCATGCTAATCTTTTTGGTTTATACACATGTAATTTTCTCTGTGTATGAATCATTTCTGCTTTGGAATTTATTCATTATCAGAATAGAGAAACATAAGAATGAGGAGAAACCAAAATACACATCCTTCTCTAAGTTCTACTGATGAATTTGCAGTGTATCATTTGCTCTTTGGCCCCATTTATTATTGATTAATAAAATTATTATCATAAGAGAAAATCTCATGATTTGTGTATGTGTGTGTCCTTTAACTTAGTTGTAAAGAAATGTTAGAGGATAGAAAAAATAAATGTTGGATTTTGGCGGGGCGGGTGGGGGGATACTTTCTTTTTGATACTGGCCCCAAGCAGAGATTATCTGCACATCTGTTGATTTTTTTTTCACATTGCACACATTTGCACCTTTTTTTTTAAATGTTGACTGAATCGCTTAATTGTAGACAAGTATTCATTTTAATGTAAATCTTACAGTATTACATGAGTGAATGTATGAAAATAGCTTGGAACAGTTTAAATTGGGCAGAATTCTGCTTTGATCATAATGTGCCTCTTCAGCATTAAAATAAACTTGCAACATATGCTGAAAAACATGTGTAATAAGTAAGGGCCTCTTGCCTGGTGACTTATCTGGAAAAAATAAATCATCATTTAATAGAATTCAAAATTCATAAAATACTTCTAGCAACCAGCAACGTGATGATATCATTAGTGTTTATAACAAGAAATAAGTACCTGGCTATTTCAATTACAAAAAATTTAAATTTTAGAAATGCTGTCAGATTTTAATCACTTAAAAAATATTTGAAAACACAAAACATTAGCAGGCAGTTAACTTTTTATTTTATTATTCCAATCATACTCAAATTTATTTATGCTATTTGGAAGATACCCAAGAATATGACACATTGATTTCAATCTTTAGAGAAGTCAGTAAAAAAAACAGTGCAATTATCATTATTTTGGAATAATGATAAATATTGAGAAGAATTAATAATGACAAAGGACTTTATAAAAAAAAAAGAGAATGACTATATAACAAAAGTCTCTCTCTCTCTCTCTCTGTGTGTGTGTGTGTGTGTGTGTTTTACCTTTGAAAAGGTAAGATGCTATTAGCTAAAGGCAGATATCCAAATAATTTTCCCATCAGTAAATTTGAGATGTAGGGAATAATTGTGAATTGTGATATCATGGGAAGAACCCTACACATTTGCTATAAAACTGTAAGTAAATAATTGATTTTATATTGTATTTTTCTCCATCTGATTCAGTAAGGAATGCTTTTGATTACAAGTAAAAATTTTAAAAAATCCATGTAACAGTGGCTCAAGCATAAAACATTCAAGTACTGTGAGCATACATTAATCATGAAAAAATGCAAGAAACTAAACAGAGCTAAATAAGTGTAAGAAATGAGTACTACACAGAAGATAATCCATCAATGTTTACTTTTAATCAAAAAGAATACATTTGCTACTTTAAGACATTTTCTCTGAAATCCTGAGCCATTTTTCCCCAAATAGTCCTCCCTATAAACCAAATTTAAAGGTGAATCTATTTTTCTTTTGGAGACACATATAGGAGGCTTTCAGGAAGGCTTCAAGTTTACTTAATTCAGTGCATTATTACTAATTCAACATATGCTTATTGATTATCTAATCTGTGCCAGGTTGTGCATTTGGGAATCTAAAACAAAACAACAAACTCCAAAGCAACACACTATATGATTCTTATCCCCAAAGACTTTAAGTTAATTTGGAAATAATGTTTACATCCACAGATATATGTTCTCTAAGCAGTCCTCTCTATTGAGAGTTTTGTGTGAACACCCCACAGAGCCAACAACATAAGCACATTCTAAGCTGCAGTTACCCTGCTGTTGACTTTCCTACTTGCTTTTCTCTCAGCTATCCAGATCTTTGCTGGTGGCTTCACCACCAGCTTGTCTCGAAAGCCTGAAACCAAGCATCCTCATCCCTTTAGACTCTCCCCACCTACCTGTCCACATTCTGCCATGAATACAGCCTTGCTTTAACTCCTCATCATCTTTCACTGGAATCATTTCAGTGCTTCTTCAATCACCCTTTTCTTACTCCATTTCCTTACACTCTGTTGGCAGATTTCCTTCAAATAGGGATATTGATATCATAACCCTCAAGGTGATAGTATTGGAAGGCGGAGCCTTTCAGAAATGATTCAATCATGAGCTTAGGCTCTATGATAATTGGGATTAGCAACCTTATAAAAGGACCCCAGAGAGCCCCCTTGCCCCTTCTTCCATATGAGTTAATAGTTGAAAGACAGCTGTCAAGGAAGTAGTCATTCTCCAGATATTGATGACACTTTAATGTTGGACTTTGCAGCCTCCAAAATTGTGGCAAATAAATTTCTGTTGTTGATAAGCACCCAACTTATTATTTTTGTTATAGCAGGCTGAATGAACTGAGATACCATCTTCCACAACTCTCTAAATTTTTCTTTTAAAATGCAAGCTAACCATTTCTATACTTGGCTTAGAAATATTAACTGCACCTCAGCAAACCACAGGGAAGGTCCAAGCTACCAGGCAAGGGTCTAAGTTCTTTCATTGTTTAATACCCACAGCTCTATTATTTTTCTGAACTCCTTCCATCCTAACTCTCCCCACCAACAACCACAGTTCCTGGAGCTAAGCACCTGCCATTTTTGGCAAAACTTTAATAATTTTTATATGTTCACTTGAAGACACTACTCTTTTTCACACCCAGTACCTTCCAGACTACCTGGCATAGATGCATCTATTGCACTTTTCCTCAAGCTTAATATTACTTCATTGGACGAAATAAGTGAATAAATGTACAAAATATATATTATGTAGAATTGTTAAGCCATGTGTATGTTACTAAAAAATAAATATGAAGATACAATTTATCCCATAAAAATAAAAATCCTTGGCAAGAATCCCCAGCAAGAAGGAACAAAAAGAAATAACTGACTATTCAGAGTAGCTATATAAAAATGGGGATATACCACATGGGTAGTGTGGAGGAAAAATGAAAGCTGGTCTAAAATATTCAAATTGATTATGCTCAACAATAGGAAACTGTGATAAGAGACCACTAGGAAAAGCAAAAAACAAATAAACAACAACAACAACAAAAAAAGCCCCAAACATCAAAGTAAAAAGTAATGTGTGCTATTTTCTAATTGCTAGGTCTTGCATGCTAGGAGCCATACATATGAAATTTCAATTCTCTGATTGCTGCCTCATTGCAAACTAAATGGGTCATAAAGATATTGTGTTTTTATAACTTTTAGAAGAAGGCAAATGACAGGAGAAAACATTAAAGGAGAGTAGTCATTAAACTGAGCCTGAAAGGGTTAACATCACTTAAATAGGAGAAGTAGTAAAGCTTTCTTTATGATTGGACAGTGGTAATCAGGCCTCACTGGAGAAAACAGTATTTTAGACAAGGTCTTAGACTTTGCACAGAGAAGTATTAGAAATAAAGTTATGAATGTATATTGTTGGATTGCAAAGATACAAAATGGATACATTTGCTCACTTCAGTGGAAAATTCATGACTAGGTTCAGGAATGACTGAACCAAGCACTCAAACAATACTTTCTTTTTTTTTTTCTTTTTGTAGTTTCCAAAATTGTAATAAGCATGTGATAAATAGCAAATACATTGTTTTATAAGATTACTATTTAAAAAAAATAGTTTAAACTATTTAAGAAAAAGTATACTTTGTCATCACTGCTACTAATAGTTCAGAAATTATGAAGCAATAACATGGTGAAGTCATTGTATTTAATTCCCTATTAAATAGCTTCATTGACAATAGGATACCACCTGTCCTGTTGTAGTGCAACTTTGTTCTACTTACTAAGTGAGTTCATTGATTTTTTTTATTCTGCTATGCCTTTTACATAGAACATCTGGGTATAACTGCTTTGTCCCATTCCTGTTGCAATTAGAGCAGTCTGGGTCTTACTTTTTTCTTCAGGTTCATAGTGTGCCCAATCTTGTCTTATGCCTCCTAGTTAATATGTTACATTTGACTTCATGGGGGGAATGCTCATATTCTGACCCTCTCATGAGATGAACTTCATTTCACATTTATCTAACCCAAATGCTTTCTTAGATCAGACATTTTTATTTCATTTTTTTCCTATTCATTCTATATACCCACACTTTAATATTCCTAGTCACATCTTCATCTGAGTCACATCATTCTTATTAATTAGTTTGCCTCCAATATTGTTCAAACTACTTTCATAGAAATGTTGGTTTATCAAAAGTATGTTATTCAGGCAGGGCACAGTGGGGCTCAACTGTAATCCTAGCGGCTTGGGAGGCTGAGGTAGGAGGATCATGAGTTCAAAGCTAGCCTAAGTAAAAGTAAGGCACTAAGTAACCCAGTGAAACCCTGTCTCTAAATACGAAATAAGATTAGGGATGTGGCTCAGTGGTCGGGTGCCCCTCAGTTCAATCCCTGGTACAAAAAAAAAAAAAAAGTACAACATTCAGAGAACTCCTAATTTTACCACTTATTCATAAAGTATATTTAGTCTGGAGGATAAAGAAAGAGAATAAGTAAGAAAAACATACTGTAGGGTTGACCAAAATAATTTTTTTTTAAAAAAATGGTACTGACAAATAAAGTCACTACCATTTCTCTTTTAGAGACAGGGTATCTTGGTCCCAGAAATATTAATGACTTGCCTGAGGTTACCTTTCAGGTAAAGCAAAAATTAGCACTAAAACTCTAGGAACTGATAATATATTTCAGTATAGTATCTTTTATCTACACCTGCTTTCTGGTCAGCATAACTGTACCAAATGTTAACTATTTAACATTAGCTCATTATTGGCCATGAGCTTCTATTTCCTTCATCCTGCCCAATGACTTTATAGACTTACAGATGCAGCAACCAGGCCAATGTCTGATATAGTGGAGGCCTCAGGAACCCTGTTAAATTGTAATAGCTAAGATCCACTCAGATGGACCAGTATTGCTGACTGCAAAATATTTTATAAATCTCCCCTACTTTGGTACCAACTAGGTTACAATTCACATTTGACCAGAGTGTTAATAATGGTTAATTTTTTTTAACCAGTTTGTTAGCTGGGAAAAGATCAGAAGCTCATGCTCCTTATAAAAGATCAAGGTTCTCAAACCTACAGGTCTTTCTTATAACACACTCCACTGTACATGCAGGTGTATACTAAATCAATTTGTTTTACCTTATGTTTGAGGGTCAGGGCACTTATATAAATTTGACTCTTTGACTACTGCTATTGATATGAGAAATAAAGTCTCTAGTCTTTAACCCAAGAGGCTCATACCCACTGTCAGTCTTTACCAAATGGTGGCAGGTTAGCATATTAGTTTTCAAGAAAAGTTAACTCTCAGATGCTTCATGCCTTGAGATTGAAATTCTTCTCTAATGAAAGCTCCTCTTCTCCCCTAGGTTCTCCTTAGACTTCACCTTCTAATTCTTTCTTACTATTCTCATTCCCTGAATTTAAAGAATCCCTTCTTTTTATTGATGATCCATGCCGAATATTTTCTTTTTACTTGTAATTCAGATTAACACTCCTGAATGAATCTGTGTAGTGACAAGTCTAGTTTAACTCCTTTGTTGAGAAAAAAAGAATGAACTGAGAAAATGTGGAAGTCAGCTCTGAAACTCAGGGAACAATTCAATTCTTTGACCCAATCCCTGCATACTTTGAGCCCAAAGGGATAAATCAATCTGTCCAAAAGGAGCCCCTGAGCTCATTTATGAGGAGAGGTGGGCAGACTGGTCTACTCCAGTTAGGAGGCTTATATGAGAAAGTAGTTATGACTCATTTATAGCATTTTTCAGTTACCTACCTTTCCAGTGGCTGTATGCCTGTGAACTTGACCAACCGAGGCCAATAATAGGTATACTTTGAAATGTGTATGCCAGCCATACAATTGCTGTTGGAGAAACAGACCATTCTAACAGTTATTTTTCCAATGAAGTTGATACTCATTCCACATTTTTATCTAAGAGAAGAAAATAATAATAGGAAGGGTCTGCACAGGAGCTTGAAACTAGCTAGTAAAAGTGGAGATCCGTCCAAACACATTAAAATTCTATTTTCCTTTACAAGTGTTTGCTGCAGATGACCCCCACTGATCTTAAATATATTTCTGTATCTGTAACTGAATAGAGGTTTTCCGTACAGCATGTTCTAATGGCACTCTGGCCTTTAGCCAACAAGGCACTGAATAAGGCTATTTTTAAAATACAGAAACTGGGAACAGCTGCAGCAATCAAATTTGATAAAAACAGAGAGGAACTTTGCTTCCCCCCCCCTTTTTTTTTACGGTTTGTCCAAGTTTAGTCTTCTTTCATAGAACTGCTTTTGTTCTGTTGTATGAAGGGCTACAAGACCAATACAGTGAAGCCCTTTTAAACAAATAACTTTTAAAAGAATATGGCTAAATAGAATAATTTTTCTTTTACCAAGGCTATCAATGCAATAGTATTTTAAAACTATTAAAAAAAGGATATATCTCTTGTAAAATTAAGTGTAAGAAGAATGAGATACATTGGCAAAGTATGTAATAAAATTAAAAGAGAGAGGGGTGGGGGGGTTGGTTTCTCCCATCCCCCAAAGTAACTCCTTGAAAGGGAAGATAAAGTCTTTAGTTTCTCAGTCCTAGAAGTCTGAAAGTTTGCATTTGAACTTCCCTTATATTCTCCAGTGTTGCTAGGAGTGAAGGTACTTTTAATGTCCCAGTTTTACTTTCACATTACTATTAGTCATGAATGTTGCTGTGTTTTCTAAAAGCTGGATTAATATCAGTGTAGTTCTTTTGTAGAGATAAAATGGCATGCTTTGTAGAATGTAAAGGAAAACTTTCTCACAGAGACTTTTTGTACTTATGTGAATCCTTCAACATGTCTATATACAAAAGCTTATTCTTCATTTTTTAAAAAATTAGAGCTCTTTGGAAACTCATAGTACATGATTAATAATTGTCAGGAGGTGACTGAATACCAAAAATCTCCTATACAGCAGTACACTGCAGGTTTTCTCTTCTAAGTGATTTCATGTATGGAACGGATTTCTCTGCTTACTTTGTAATTGACATGACAAAGAATATTGTATTACTTATAAGTATTTACAAATGGAATTAATGTTAAAATCCCATTTAAAAAAAACAACTTATGTCAATATAATTCACTGTAATAATCCAGGATAATAGTATAATTCTTTTTCTGAAAGCATAAGGTCATAAAATAAAATTGCCTTATTGCACAATAATGAGGAAAAATGAGAATATATGCAAAATAGAAGTGTTCAGGTGTATACTAAGCTGTACTAACTTGTTAGCAGACAGCCGATTAGATATGATGGTCCATCTGTCCACAATCTGTTATAAACTTTCAAATAGATGGAAAAACAAATTTAGCTATGTCTTTCGGGCTGGAATAATTCTTTCCTAGAGGCACCTATGAGTCAAGAACTGTTCATCTTTAAACAGTGAGGCAATGAAGATATGAAATGGGATTTGTACTTAGGATAATGACAGGCCCTGTCTCAGTGCATGGATGAGGGGTCCTCAGTCCTGCATTAACAGCAAAGCTCCCTAAGTACACACACTGTTCAAAGTAGAAATTATTACATTCCTATTGTGCAGAGCCTTGAATTCAGCAGGTTTTCAAGGGTTCTCTGGCCAAGACACCAGACTTCAGGATATAATCCTATATTTTCCCCACAACAAAAAGTTCCAAAGGAACATTGCTGGAATTTAATTTCATTTAGTCATGTAGTCTTCTCTCTGAAGACAAACTGCCAGGAGAATGAGATTTACTTCTAACCAGCAATGTTTTTATGCACAATAACCCCAAATATAATAGAGTCTTTCAATCTCTTGCTAGGAATTTAATATTTATATGTAACCAGGATAGTTGAATACCAAAACAGCTCAGTTATACAGGAAATGTTTAGTGTAAATCACTATTCCCTATCATTATATTTTGTCCTTATTTTAATTTTTAGCATTAAATTTATATGTGATTTCAAAAGCACCATGTTTTTAAAAATCTATTTTTTCATATTTCACTGAAAGTAAAATAAATGAACAGTAGAAATATTAAATACTATATTGCAAGAAAATGAGTGTTTCGAAGTGCTCCTGGAAAATGAATGGAAAGACTAAATAGTCATAGGTAAGGTAATATGGATACTGCCCTCTAAGAAATTAGATTTTAATTTGGAACTTTTGTTTTGTTTTGTTTTGTTTTTGTTTTTGTTTTTTTTTGCTGAAACTGTTTGTCTCTTAGGAGAATAAGGGTTGATGATTTCCCTGACGACTTCACCCCCCTCATTGGCTCAGTCCTTCCAGATGCCCTTCCAGAAGCTATTCAGTATTCCCTGACATCAGCCTTCATTCAGGAGCACTTGCTTTGTTCAGTGATGGCGCTAATAGGAGGAGACACATGAAGTAGCTTAGTTTATAGAAGAGGGCAGAAGAGGCACAGTGCTGTGAAAACATTCCCACAGACACTAGCGGCTCATTCACACAGAAAACAAGTGAGAGCCTTCAGTCCCTCCACAAAGCCCGGCAGAACAAACCAACTCTCAACCTAGGAGCAGCACAGTCACCGCCTACTTCTGCTAATAGACTTTCTGCATACCTTTCCTGAGAATGCTCGCTGTGGATCTCAGCAATGCATTAACCTCTATGGGTCTTATGAAAGAAATGCTTATGATTCCTTGGATTGTGTGTCCTGTGGTGAAGATCACTTTTCAAGTACAGTGCAACAAAGTGATCTGCAGGCCCTGAACTTCTCTGTCAAAATAGGGAGGTTGTTGACAACACGGTCATTTCTGGTCTTCTTTTTTTGGATCCATTTAGACAAGATCAGAATTTTAGAATGAAAACACATAAAGTTATAGTCATCTCTGGCTGGTTGTTAAAAAAAAAAAACAGATGGCTTTAGAAGAAATGATCAAATCCATTTTTAAAAGGCATTTTTAAAATCAGGCATGTGATTTCACCGTACACACACTCACACACACACACACACACACACACACACACACAGGAACACATCAACCCTTTGTTTTTCAAATTTCAAAAGAAAATGAATATTTCATGCTAAATTTTTCCAATAATTCTTGTTAATCCTTTTATAAATTAGCCTACACAATCTTTTCAGATTTTACATTTTAACCATTTTGGATACAAATCTTTCCAAAAAGTGATTTGCATTTCTTAGTCTGCTTATGGGGATTCTTCAGAGATAATTCCCATGTGACCTAGAGCAATCATTATAAATTGTTCTGTAGTGTGTCTTAATTTGGTGATAACATCCAAAACAATTTAGTGGTAGGATTGTTAGCAGCACCATTTTTAGGCATATATATTATATTATATCATATTATATATTTATATAATTGTATAAATTATATAAATATATAATATATTATATAATAAATAATATAATTATATAAATATATGTATTGATAATATAATTATTTAAATATATTATATAATTATATAAATTATATTAATATATAATATAATATATAAATATAATTTATTATATAAATATAATAAATAATTATATAATTATATGTATTAATTATAAAATATATAATTATATAATATATATTTATATATAATATACATTATATATGATATATAATATATAAATATATATTCCTTTGTAGCATTTTTTTATTTATGTATGACAGCAGCATGCATTACAATTTTTATGACATATATAGAGCACAATTTTTCATATCTCTGGTTGTATACATAGTATATAATCACACCCATTTCTATCTTCATACGTATACTTTGGATAATAATGATCATCACATTCCACCATCATTAATTACCCCATGCCCCCTCCCTCCCCCTCCAACCCCTCTGCACTATCTAGAGTTTGTCTATTCCTCCAATGCTCCTTCTCCCTATTCCACTATGAATCAACCTCCTTATATCAAAGAAGACATTCAGCATTTGTTTTTTGGGGGGATTTGCTAACTACACTTAGCATTTTTTCTCTAATTCCATCCATTTATCTGCAATGCCATGATTTTATTCTCTTTTATTACTGAGTAATATTCCATTGTGTATATATGCCACATTTTTTATCCATTCATCTATTGAAGGGCATCTAGGTTGGTTCCACAGTTTAGCTATTGTGAATTGTGCTGTTATAAACATTGGCCGAGTCCCTGTAGTATGCTATTTTTAAGTCCTTTGGGTATAGACCAAGGAGAGGGACAAATGCATCAAATGGTGGTTCCATTCCCAATTTTCCAAGAAATCTCCTTACTGCTTTCCATACTGGCTGCACCAATTTGCAGTCCCACCAGCAGTGTATGAGTGTACCTTTTTCCCTGCATCCTTACCAACTCTTATTGTTGTTTGTATGCATAATAGCTGCCATTCTGACTGGAGTGACATGAAATTTTAGAGTGGCTTTGATTTGCATTTCTCTGATTGCTAGTGATGATGAACATTTTTTCATGTATTTGTTCATTGATTGTACATCATCTTCTGAGAAGTGTCTCTTCAGGTCCTTGGCCCATTTATTGAATGGGTTGTTGTTGTTGTTGTTTTGGTGTTTAGCTTTTTGAGTTCTTTATATACCCTAGTGATTAGTGCTCTATGTGATGTATCAGGGGTAAAGATTTGCTCCCAAGATGTAGGTTCTTTATTCACCTCACAGATTGTTTCTTTGGCTGAGAAGAAACTTTTTAGTTTGAGGCCATCCCATTTTTTTGTTACTTGATTTTAATTCTTGTGACACAGGAGTCTTATTAAGGAAGTTGGGGCCTAATCCCACATGATGGAGATTAGGACCTTCTTTTTCTTCTATTAGATGTGGGGTCTCTAGTTGTATTTCTAAGTGTCCTTGATCCATTTTGAGTTGAGTTCTGTGCATGGTGAGAGATAGGGGTTTAATTTCATTTTGTTGAATGTGGATTTCCAGTTTTCCCATCACCATTTGTTGAAGAGGCTATCTTTTTCCTGTGTGTGTGTGTGTGTGTGTGTGTATAAATAAATAAATATATATATATATATATATATATATATATATATATATATATATGCATTCATCTATTGAAGGGCAACACTTATTGTTGTGTGGAGTCCAGTAATGTGCTGCTCCACTGTGGGAGACCTCCTGGAGGCATGCTCACTGAATATATTCAAAGGAATAAATATTCCTTTGTAGCATTTTTTTCTCTTCTATCACTGATACATCTAATTATTGTTATCAGTATGTATAATCACATGGAATTTGCAGTCAAACATAACTAGCTGAAACACCAGGCTTTCTATTACATGTGAAGATTTGAATGAACAGTTTCATCAATAAACAAGTTTATTCATCAGTAAAATGAGGAGAATAATACCAGGATTATTGGGGGAAAATGGAAAAAATATCTGTAAAGCTCTGAGCAGAGAGTCTGCTAATAGAAAGCATACAATGTATATATATCAACCCTTCCCATTCCCTCACTTTGGATAATAGACCTAATATTTTATAATAAATTATTTATTGTTAAAAAAACATTTTATATTTATATACATAAATTCCTTCTAAAACTTTCTCTACTAACCCCCTTTTTCATTTGTATGTTTTAATTTATGGAGATATGGAAAGTAGTTATTTGTGCTTATGAGAAGTACATCTAAATTAAGGATCAATGAGCAATGGGTGGACATGTTGAAGAATCCTTGAAATCTGCACTTTAGTGAATGTATTTCACATATATATATATTTTTTAAAGTTTACTCTGGGAACCAGATGTGTAGCTTGGTATTAGAGTATGTGTTTGGTATTTGTGTGTCCCTACATTCAATACACAGTGAAAGGGTGGGGGAGGTTATTGGTTACTTTGGATCCCAGACATGTTTCCAATCATTGCTAGATAAATAAAACATCACTGAAAGGGCATACAATCTACATATCTACATATCTTCACTTCTGAAGGGATGTCCAACTGCAGAGCTAGTCTGGTCTGCCATGGCCAAATAAGGATTTAATAAATGGTGTTATAAGCAACAAGTTGTGATTATTACAGTATTACTATTGAGTCACTGAGCATACCTCCAGGTGGTCTCCCACAGTGGGGAAGCACATTGCTGGATACCACATGCCATGCCCATGCATCATGCACCAGGCAAAAGGTTCACCTGCCTTGCTCCAGCTCCCTTTCCCCTCCAGCAAGACAAACTATATTCTATGAAATACTACAACCCACATTCAGTCTGTGTTTGCAATGTATCCTCTTCTGTTCCATCACATATGGTAGTCTGAAACAATTACATAATGAGACATACTATCAGGGCATAACTGTCAAACCAAAGAGACTAAGCAATGAATAAATATTATCCACTTATTAGCTATGCAGCTCTTGCATTCTCTATCTGTGCCCCTAATTTTAGATTTTATATTCATACCCTTGATTGCCTATGCAGCAAAATAATATGGTACAATATTCAAGAACAGATTTACAAAGGCAGAGGCAAATTCTATTGTAAAGCAGAGTTTCTTGCCATTTTGGTGGTATAGTCGTCTTTGTAATTCCATTGAAATCTACTGATTTTTCTCAAAATAGTGTTTTAAAATTCAAAGGATAAAATATATAGGTTTAAAATGTAGTCAATTATGTTGAAATAATACTAAAATTTTGATTTAGTAATATATGTGCTTTCTTATTAGCAAATTAACTTCAAAAATCTAGCAGAGAACAAGGGATTACTAAAATATATATATATATATTATATATATATATATATATATATATATATATATAAATATTTACATGTATACAAGTACTTTTAATTTAAATAAAAGAAAACTTAGATTATTATTTTCTAGGGACAACTGAAGATATTTGGGGATTGTGGATGATTGAAATTTGTTACTATCTTTTTTTTAAAAGGAAGTTATAATAGCTATGATGTAATATGGAAATGTCCCTGATAACTATCAGTAGCAATAGATCATAGATATTGCTACTACAACTATGTTTTCTTGTTTAAATTTATACTTGAAATAACTTTTAGTTTCAGTTACAGGCTACTGATAATAAATTTGTATTTTCCCCATTCAGATTCACAGACTTCGTATTAAGAATCTAGCTCTAATATGACCCAATTTTGATGACTTAATTAAGTTTTTCCCTCAGAACCATCTCCTAAGACTTTAATCTTACAACTTAAAGTACCTAATTTGAAAGATTATCTTGCCACCATTACTCCCATGGAGATATTTGGAAAGACATTAGCTCAAAAACCTAGTAGTATTTTCCTCTTCAAAAATATACTTTATAATATTCAATTGAACAAAAGGAAGATCTTCCTGAGGAGACACACATCAGACACACACACACACACACACCCCTATATCAGGGTGTGAGAATGTCTCAATGCTTGCAGGTAACTCTAGAAGGTAGAGCTAACTTTCACCTGGATCTCCAAGTCTGGCTGCAATTTTTGCCTTCCTATCTGTAACTCCACTTCTTTTTCTGCATACTCAAAAAAAAAAAAAAAGGTAACAAAAATGCAGTGACTCCTCTGGTTCCTTTTGAAATAAGGTTAATTAGAAACTTTGTTATTTCATGATAAATAACAAATGTATTGTGGCAAATCTCCTAGTCCACCAATGTGGTAAGACACCATGGTTGAGAACAGCTTCTCTATACATAGATACACGCACTGTGGAATCAGTGCTGCCACATTATGCCTTTCAGGCCATTGCGATGCCATTTAACATTTATTGAAGCAGAGATAAAGTAAAATTTTCAGTGATGTGAAAGAGTTCATATTTCTCTTAAGAAGAGGTTGGCAAACATTTTATCTTAAGGGCCAGATAGTGAAGATTTTAGACTTTGTGGGCCATATGGTTGCTGTCACAACTACTCTACTCTGAGATTATAGTACTAGGGCTGAAACAGACTAAATAAGTGTGACTATGCCTGATAAAAACTAATTAATGGACCATGAAATTTAAATTTATACAGTTTTTATATGTGTCAGCATATTATTCTTTTACATTTTTTTAGTTTTTAAATAAACAAAAGTAATTCTTAAGTCATAAGCCATACAGAAACTGGCAGTGAAGTAGATTTGATCCATGGACTATAGTTTGCTACTCCTATTCTAAAATGTAAAATCAATAACAAGGTATCAAATCAATTAAATAAGTTAATGTGATTAGGCCATCGCAGGGAGAGTTGCACTTAAATTTTAGCTAGAATGTGAGGTGAAGAAGTACTTGATATTCAGAGCATACCACATATAGAAAAAGGGTTCAAAAAATATATGGATAGAAACTCTATACAAAATCAATCAAGACTGATCTAAAAGATCACACATCAGGGCATCAGTTATGTATATACTGTGCAGATTGCACTGCATCAAAAATTGCCCATGCATTATGAGAGAAAGAGTTGCATGTCACAAACTTAGTTCTTTTGTTTTTGTCTCTACCCCATGACACTTTGTACTTTCGCCAGTGTTTGTAAACATTCCACTATTCCCATATAGTTTATTGTTTTAGCAACAACATAATCATTTGAAAGCCTAGGTGTTGTAAACTCATGAGAAATAGCTTCTTTAGTGATTATTAATACTAGAATTGATTTTCAGAGTATTTTTGCAGGAAAAAAAAACAAAGACAAATTAAAAGAAAGAAAAAAATAGAAGGAGGGTGGCAGACAGCAGCAATATGGTGTGAGTGTAGACAAATCTCTGTGATTCATGGAAAAGTTAGGGCTCACAGATTAACTCTGTTGCGAGAAAGTGTTTCGTTTCTTCTAGAATAGTTCCCATCAACCAGCCTCAGATCATTACAAAAATTAACATGGAATTTCACCTCTTTAGGAATTAGGCAGTACAACACCTACAATACCAAGTGTGAACTGCAGTCCTGTGACCGTGCTGCTAGTGGTTTTTGTTTTATAAATATCACCAGGCACACATCTGGAGCTTTAGAGCTTGCCACAATGCTGTTTTCTGGTTGACATATATCTAAGAAATGCGTATATTAACACCCAGGCTACAGAGCCAAGCACATTTTAGTGCCGGCTACAGCTGAAAGAATATGTTTCTATTCCTTGTCCATCTGTTCTTGGCAACATAAATTTAAACTAGAAACAGAATAAGCTTCATGAGAAATAAGTCTCAATAGGGGTTAGAGCAGTGAGGTGGAAGCTCTGAGCTCTGACTTGGTAACATTTTATTTCCTACCTGAAATGTTGTTTTTACTTGGAGCAATCTCATGCCACAGCTACAATTTAATTTTTTTTGATTGATACTTTTTAATCATTTGCTATAAAAAAAAACTTATGATGGTTTGGTCACATATTCTGTTGTAAGTGAAAATTTTAAAATTTCCAATGATCATAGGCCTCATGAACTTTGAGATTTTAAACGCTCTTTGCCACAGTTGAACTACACTCAAAGTGAATCATTAGCATCTCTGAACTCCAGGCTAGAAGGGGTTCATTAATGAGGAGTGAGGGCTTTCTATACAGAATGGTTCCATAGAAAACAACTTTCTTGTTTTTCTAGGAGTCTAACTTGGCTGTGGCCAACTAGCACATGTTTATTTGGTATCATCATTATGCATTCCCACTGTAGGCCACTTCCTCTAGATTTTTTTTCTACTAAAACAGTCTGAATTTTTAAATTTTCATTTAAAAGCATGTTAGGAGTATATGGGACTGCTATAATAGAAAGGGACCGGGTGTGATTACCCATACTACTGCTTCTAAATCCAGGGTCTCAGCACTCAGGTCAGTACCTGAGCAAATGGACTCTTGGGGCAGCATCTCTGGGGTTCTATTGATGCGAGTTCAGCCTCTACTCCTGAGTGACATTTATATAGTTTTTAAAGTATCTGCTTTTCATATAACTGATTTATCAAAGACTAGCCTAGTGTTTATGCTTTAAAGTGGCTGCTTTCGATATTTGACTGTATCACTTGTTCACTGTGCAAATATAAAAAAAATTACCTTCTCTGATTCTCAGCTTCTCTTTCTAGAAATGGGATAATTTAATTTTTCTTAAATTGGTTCTGAGGGGGAGCCAATGAGATTAATAGGACATGATTAGTCCAGTGACAGCTACTTGATAAGCACCTAACAAGTAGTACTTATTAATATTAGCCCACCTTTAATGTTTTTTCCTAATAACAATAAATAATTGCACTGTGCTAATTTTCTAATCTGCTCCTAAATATTAGTTTGGTAGGGTATATTCCTTAAGAAAACATTTCTAGAAACTACCATTTTTTCTTGAATTTCTACACAAAGTTACTTATGACTGTGGACAAGTCACTCAAGGACTTGGGGATTCAGTCTTCTAGTCTATAATATAAAAAGATTCAACTCCATGATCTCTAAGGTCTCTCATTTGAGTAATTTTTTAAAAATCATGTTTGACAGTATATCCTCATACTTTATTTATAGTGATGAGATGTGTATTTGCTGCCAAATGTCTGATGTAGGATGTATAAATGTTCCATATATACATGTGGAATAACATTAAGTTTGTTGATGTTAGAAACTACTGGTATGTTTTTTGGCATTATTTGGCTCAGAATTTTTTCTTCCCACTTGTTTTAGAATAAGCTGACAGCACATCGTTTTCCATAGAACCTCAAAGGTTCTGTGAAACTGAGAGTTATAGAAGTAGGCCATCTTTACTTTCTGTTTTTAAGACAGAGAATCTTTCTTTGTGAAGGGGCTTTCATTATTTCCAGAATATCCAATATCATCAAATTTTGGACATATGCATATTCACTATAACTTAAAGGCATCTGTTTTCTTTCAGATCTGAGTGATCAGCTGCTGGAGGTGGTTGGTTTGGAAGGAGCCATGGAGATGGGGCAAATATACACAGGACTGAAAAGTGCTGGCCGAAGACTGGCTCAATGCTCTTCTGTGGTCATCAGGTAGTTCTTTTTCTGTAATTGACAGAGGGGTTTGACATAACTTCACCAAAACTAATCAAAAGCACACAAGACTAATAGTGACATTTATTTTTGCTTCAAATGAGCAATGGTTAATATTTATATATTTCAAAATGATAGAAATTGGCAGATTTTTATAGAGTGTTGGCTAGCTATTACTTATCAGGTCCTTTGAAATCTGATTCTCCCTTGTTGACTACCATGGAAATGGTGATGTGTCCCTTCTAACATGCAAATTTAATCTCCCCTATGCTCTATGCTCATGCACACTCAAGTTCACTGAGGCACTAAAGTATTTATCAAGTAAATACATCCAAAATAATAATAAAAAAGTTATTGATCAATTATAAACTTAAATTCTTTCATAGCCTAAGTGCAACACTGTTTCTGTGAAATTAAATAGTAATAAGTTATTGTATGGTAAAACAAAATGTGAATTAAATTTGAAATTTTCCAAGGAAAGTTTCCCATTATTTCACTGGTGAAGGGGGGGAAAAGTCCATTTTGACAAGGAATCAGTCTCTTGGATGTACGAATTCTGTATCCTTAAAAATAAACCCTGACATTTTTTTTGCATTAATAATTTTTGTTTTTAACACCATATTTACCAGGAAGCTCTTAACATTCTTATGACCTAGGTGCCTTTCAGAGTATTCATTAATAGTGAATAAATATCTCCATTTCAGATGAGATAACTTTAGAGGTCCACTTTACCACATTTGCCTTCCCTGGTCTCATCATCGTCTACCCTATATATAGTCTTTTATATGATATATTTCAATGTTATACTTACAGGGACATATTTTTCCCTAGGACTAGCAAGTCTCTGCCAATGCAGATTGATGGGGAACCATGGATGCAGACACCATGCACAGTGAGTACAGGGTAGCTAAAATACCCTGTCAGTTTCATTTTTACAAAATGAAAATAATAAACAAATAATCACAGTATCTAATCTTTTTTCTTGCCTCCTTTAGGACCTATAATCAAATAATTCCCCTCTTACTTATGTATCAAAGCCATTGCATTCAAGGTTTAGCAGTTATATGCCCTTGGAAAATTTCAGTTTTTGAATATGTGTTAACCTACGTATAACTTTAAATACCATGGATCAATTATGAACTCTGGAACTAAGCAAAATACAAAGTTTCTAAACTTTCTTGTGTTTATTTCAGAACACCTTATGAGAAAATTATTTATGGGAACTTCAGACGTAAGTCTCCCTGGATTTATTACTCATCTGTTATTTTGTCTCCATTTAGGGACTTGTGGGTTTGCTTTTCTATAGAAAAAACAAAAATCCCCCTTTTTCTACCATAGTTGTTGTCTTCATAACATGATATCATTTTTTAATTTTTCTAATTAGTTATACATGACAGTAGAACACATTTTGACACATCATACATGAATGGAATCTAACTTCTCCTTCCTCTGGTTGTACATATTGTAGCGTTACACTGGTTATATAATCATATATGCACATAGGGTGATATCTGATTCATTCTACTATCATTCCTACCCTCCCTCTGTTTAATTCAAAGTACCTTTATTCTTCCCTACCCACCTCCTCATCCTTATTGTGAATTAGCATCTTCAAATCAGAGAAAACTTTTGGTCTTTGGTTCTTTTGGATTATCTTATTTCACTTAGCATGATATTCTCCAGTTCCATCCATTTATTGACAAATGCCATAATTTCATTCTTCATTAAGGACGGGTAATATCCTATGTGCATATATGCCATGATTTCTTTATCCATTCATCTGTTGAAGGGTATCTAGGTTGGTTCCATAAGTTAGCTATTTGAATTGAGCCTCTATAAACATTGATGTGGCTCTGTCACTGTGGTATGCTGATTTTATGTCCTTTGGGTATAAACCAGAGTTGGATAACTGGATCAAATGATGGTTCCATTCCAAGTTTTCTGAGTAATCTCCATATTGCTTTCCAGAGTGGTGCACCAATTTGCAGTCCTACCAGCAATGTATAGATGTACATTTTTTTCCCCACATCATCACCAACATTTATTATTGCTTGTTTTTTGTTTGTTTATTTGTTTTGGTATTGGGGATTGAATTCAGGGACACTTAACCATTGAGCCACATCCTCAGCCATTTTTTGTATTTTATTTATTATAAATGCAATAAGAAGCTATTAAATGCTTTAAGTATCATCTGACTTACATGTTTAAAGTTCACATTGACTGCTATGTGGAGAATATGCTGAGGAGCAGATAAGAGACAGGTTTATCCCTGTTGTCTGGGAGGTGGCAGGGAAAGAAAAGGGAAAACTAAAGTTTGCCAAGGGCATGTAATTTGAGCTACATTCTGGAGTTTTGAGCAGGAAGAATTTACTAATGCATTCTTTTGAGATGGGAAATGGGAGATGAATGAGGAGTTTTAGTTGAGGCTAACTCGGACCTATAAATGACAATGCTATTTACTTAGTAAAGTTGGAAATGAAACTGATTAAGGAATAACAGTATAGGGCCTTCATCTTGTATAAACATTGTGTTAAGTGCTGATGTTGAATGAATTTATTATTTTTCACACGAACCCTGAATAAACATCTGAATTATCAGATGGAAAAGTGAGGCTTTGGGATTTTAAATAACTTATTCATGTTCTGTTATGCGGCAAATATGAAACTCATACTCAGATCTCTTTATTGAAGTATCATTTTCTCAACTTCTAGTTCAAATAATGTAAACTACTGATTCCAAACAGCACACCCTAGCAAATCAAAGGGAATTTTTAAATTTTACCTCTTAAGATTGAACTCTGGAGCTGTTGGCTCAAACATTAAGTATAGCACATAAACATAACCTCTTGTTCGTTTCATATTCTGTTTCATTATTTCCTAAAAATATTGGCTATTTCCTGTGCTTTCTGCCATTTTTTATTTTTGGTTCCAAATATCCTTTTTAAAAATTCCTTTCCCTCTACTTACCGGAATGTCTACGTTTATACTTTGTCTATTCCTCTTTAGACTCTCCAAATGATACTTCTGAATTCAAATTTATATTCACATAAATGTTAAGGGTGTAGAAGTAGTGGTAGTGATGGCGGTGATGTTGGTAGTAGTGTTGGTGATGGTGGCAGTGATAGTTTTACTGGTAATGACATTATGGAGACATTTATGATAGTGGTGGAAGAGTAATAGTAGTTATGATGGTTATGGTGGAAATAGTGGAAAAATTCCTAGTGATGGTAATGATAGTAGTTGCAGTGATTATGGTGTTCATGATTGTAAAGCAGAATGGTAGTGGTTATGGTGACAGTTGTTCCCTTGTCTTTAATAAAAGGTCACTATTCATCAGTCATGTCACAACAAAATAATTTTTTAAAAAACAATGAAAACAAATAACTTCTATGAATATTCATTGTATTTCTTTAGACTCTTTGGGAGAGTAGAGTCTCTATACTATGTTGTGAGTAAAGAAGCTGAAATGGCAATGATAAAAATTCATATTTATTAAGTTCTTATTGTGTGTACATATTGAGGTACTCTCTCTGTTGACATATTTAATTCTCCCAAAATAACCTAATAAACCTCACTTTATGAATGAAGCCACTAAGGTAGGCAGAGACTAAACAGATTGTCTAATTCTGCACACCTATTAAGTGGCAGGGTAGAAACTGAAACTCAGGTGGCCTGGCTCCAGAGTCCTCATTCTTCATCACTGCGCCTACCATGGATCTCACCCTGGAAAGACCCCAGTGTACCCAAGTGAGCCACCTCCAGAATGTGACCATTTACAAATCACTTACTGACCTTCTCCAGCTTTAAAAAAACTACGTCTATTGAAATTTAAATAGTGTTTAAGAATAATTGTAGCTTATTTCACATAGCACTTTTGATAATGCTTTTAACTTTTATTTTAGTTAGTAATAGTATATTCATTTCACTTCTTAACTATCATGATCTACAATTGTTATTTTAGTAATAATGTGTACATAATTTACATTTAATTTTCTCTTCTTGTAAATTCACTTACTCATTTAAAACATGCACTGCAGCCTACACTGGGCCAAGAACTGTACTAGACTGTGGCTCATTATTGTTATTTCACATTCTGGCTCACTCTGTTTTTCCTAGAACCACATGGAGTTCTGAACTTTAAATTTCATTTTAATTGAAGAGAATATTTAATATCCATAGCATTAGTATGATTTAACTAGAAAGTGTTTTATTTTCTTCAATCAATAACACAATATTTTTCTTACAGAACATAAGAATTGGTAGAATGTTAAAATTCTTTGCTGAATTTAAATATCCATGAGCTGATATTCAAGTTATGAAGAGTTTCTCTAGATATAATTTTAGAAGAAAGCAGAAGTTTTATTTTTTTAAATAGAATATATAAAATAGAAGGACAAGCAATAAATGTCTTGATTCAAAATCCATAAATATTTTTTTAAAAATCAGGATAACACAGGTTCTTAAAATGGCTGGTAGTGATGCATAACAATGTGAAAGTATTTAATGCTAATGAACTTAAAAATGTAAAGTTAAAATGGTAAATTCATATATATATATATATATATATATATATATAACCACAATAAAAAGTGATTTAAGAAACAATGTAATATTTGTTTATAAAGTTTACTAATCCTGACTTCAAAATAGGAAGAAAGGCAAAGACCAAAAGTTTTAAATTTGCCCTTGAAATATATATTTTTAAATTATTTTTATGACTTTCTAAATTCTCTCACTGAAAATCAATCTACAGAAGCTTCTTAAATATCCCTGTGTTCATAGTATTGTAATAATCACCAAGTTAACAAAAAATATATTTTAGCCATATAACTATTTAGTCATGCAAATAAGCATATTTAACTTAAGAGGATCTTAATTCTAGAATAATGTATATTAAAATGTTCTAGAAGAACCTGTATTCGGGCTGGACTCCAGAGTGAAATTATTTCTACCTTCTTCCTCCTCTTATCCTTTCTCCTGAATACAGAGAACATATTGACTCTGTTGTCCTTATATTCCTAAAACAGGAAGAAGAACAGCTGGGGTGAGAGAAGAAGAGAGTTACATGATAGGATAGGGGAGAACAAAGATTAGGTCTAGCTTTATTTTGTATCTGTACACACAACACCCATTAACTCTCCAAATTTTACAATTGATGGGTGCCCAGAAAAGTTTTGTTAAGTTAGAAGTGACTGCACATGGCATCAGAAACTTCAAATTCAGTATAACCAAAATGGATTGTTCATCTGTCTCTTCTTCCTGTTCCCCAAATACTAACCTCTCCTCATATCCCAGATCTGCTGCTTTTCTCTATGTTATTTTGATTTAGTGGAACTATTACACACCCAGTGTTTTCTTAGCTAGCAATCTGAGAGTCATACTATGCTTATTTATATATTCCCAAATTCAATTACCACACCCACTTAATGATATGACCTATTTCTAGAATCTTTTCTTCCAGTCCTACTACCACTGTCATAGACTTGGCCCATTACGTTTCTCTCATTCCTGGCAAATATTACATATATTCTTCCACCACCATTTTTTGTTGTATTTTAAATAATCCTTCACATTTCCATGAGAATGATCACTATAAAATACTAATTTCACCATGATACTTTCTACTTAAAATTCTTTAATTATTTTCTATCTGATAAAATATAATAATTTGAGACAGATTTCCTATTTGACCAACTTCATCTCCTGTTTCAATTTTACCTTTTCATATACTTCTCCCTTGTTCAAAGAAACTTTTCCTCTTATTTAGTTGAATGGCATCAATTGATCCTTTGAAACTCCTTCTGAGCCTCCCCTCCTCCACAAAGCCTGCCTGAGCACTGCCCTTCTACTCCTGCACCCATTCTAACACCAATTCACCTGCAAACTCAGCCTCCATGGTCAGTATCTCTAAAATTATGTTGAAATCATGTTTTGCTGCTTTTCTGAGGTTATAAGCCCAAATTTTTGCCAGCTTAGTACAGCCAGAGTATAGCACTGTGCCTCAAATATGATTTGATTGCCAATACCAAGTGCATTTTGAATTTGTGAATTTCTTAAACACTTCATGGGGTAGTATCACATTTTTAAAAATGCTTTCTACTAAATCTTTTTTCACTGAACATAATGTAGTTTGGCTAGCAATTCATTCACATATTTTTCATATATAAATATATGTAAAAGTTATTTTGAGTTATCTTTATTCATTATATTCTCAAAGCAAAGATTTGAATGTATCAGAGAAGATATACTTTCCCAACTCCCAAGATGTAATCCTTCTGTTTCCTGGTATGGTACAACTAAACTTCCTTGGGCTACTTCCTTTTACTTATCCATTGTGTATTTGTGTTAGTCAGCTTTTCCTCACTGTGACAAACACCTGAGAAAAACTGCTTAAAAGAGGAAAGATTTATTTGGGCTCACAGTTTCAGAGGTCTCAATGAAGTGCATGCTGGATGGCTCCATTGCTTTGGGCCTGAGGGGCAGTACAATATCATGGTGAAAGGGTGTGGCAGAGGAATGCTGTTCTACTCTTAGTAGCTTGGAAGCAGAGAGAAAGACAGGAAGGGGCTGCTGATAAGATAAATGCTTCCAGGGCATGCCCCTGGTGACCCACTTTATCCAATTAGGTCTCACTTCCTAAGGTTTCTACCACCTCAGAATAATGCCATCAGATCATGACTCCCATTCCAATCACCTCCCACCTCTAAACGTGGTAGCACTGGGGCCTTCAAAAGATGAGCCCCTCGGGGACATTTCTGATTCAAGCTATAACAGTATTTATTGTACAGATTCCTTGACATATAATATGCCTGTATTAGTTATTATCTGTTACACTTTTATGAAATATAATACCAATTAGGTTTTAATGCAGGATCCATTTAGCACATTGTCTATGAATAAGGTAGAGAAAATTCCTGAAACTTTCTCCTACATCATAGAGAATGTGAAGGAATTTATTCATGATCATAAGCTAAATGGTGAAACAACAAACCACAGGTGATATATGAGGACTCATCAAAGTGACAACTGCAGTCACAGTAACTTCCGGAAAGCATTTATGTGTGTAGGTCTTCCTTTGCCCTTCTAGGTACCTTTCCTGGTATATACCTCTCTGGATCCTGAACCTACTCACCCAATCTCAGCTTCTTGTGTGTAAATACTTTCAAGATGCCACACAGCCCTGACCTAGCACTTAGCTGCTCCTTGATGAGTCTGGTGGTCTTGCTGCCTGGAGAATTTGATCCCTGTTATTCCTGAGGCCTCTTGCTGCCCTGAATTTCCCTATGTACACTGTTCAGTGAAACACAATTTTCTGACTGGAACGACAGTTCCCTCCACTGACTCTAGCACCTCCTTGACTTGAACATTTGAGCTTTGCTTGCACACTTATCTAGAAAGATGGGATCTTTTCCCCTTACCCAGTTACTACAGGTACCTGTAAAAAAAAAAAAAAAAAAAAATATATATATATATATATATATATATATATATATATATAATCTTCATTTTGGTCCTTTTTTTTCATAAACTCCAGCACAATTTTAAAATTGTAAAGAGGAACAGTAGAGGCCTAATATATCTAGGTTTTGTGTTTAATTATTAAAAATAATCATAATTGTAAGATGTTATTTAATCTTTTTTTAAGAGAGAGAAAAAGAGAGAATTTTTTAATATTTATTTTTTAGTTTTCGGTGGACATAACATCTTTGTTTGTATGTGGTGCTTGAGGATTGAACCCAGGCTGCATGCATGCCAGGCGAGCACGCTACTGCTTGAGCCACATCCCCAGCCCGTTATTTAATCTTTAATCACTTGCTAGATACCATTAATCTCAGGCCACTGATACTGATAATGAAAGATTTTGTAAATGTAAATTTTTCCAGACCCAGAAATTTACTGCTAAGTAGATGAAGGCCAATAGATTTTTCTAGACATTTTAAAGGACTAGAGTTATTTAAGGGGAACCTTTGTCTCAATACGTAATGTTTATTAAATGTATACCATATACTATTTTCTGTTCAGTGTGCTAATATTCATCAATAATTTAATCTTCACAAAATCTTAAGAAGTCAGTAGAGTTATTATAATCTCCATATCATAAATTTTAAAAAACTGGAAGCCCGAGAAGTCAAGTAACTTGCCCAAGGTTACATAGTAAGAGTAAGCAGGCTATTGGTCTCTACTGCCTTCTCCTAATTATGATGCTTGCTGCTTCACTCAGTGCCTCTTCAGAGTCTTAATGTATCTCTAAAAGTAGTAATCAACTAAAACACATTATTTATAACAGAATCCAATCTTTATTAGCTTATTTATATTTTTGATCTTTTTATGTTTTGCTTCTCAGTGTAGCACGGCCATCCCTCACATTACTGCCAGAATTACTACTGAACACCACAGCTGTGATACCTTGCATTCCTTGATTCAAGTCCAGTACCTCCTCGTTTCACATAGCATACAATTCAGAATCCTCATCACGGCCTTAAATTATACCCCCAACACTAGCACCAGCCTGGCATGCTGCATAGGGACCACTTCTGGAAGATTCATACTTACACTGTTATGGGTGGAGATTCCTCAGTTTTTGTCTTCCCCCCAAAAAAACTTAAAATCAAACTATACAGAGAGCAGATGAGAATAAGTAAGCATGCTGCTTTATTTAACAAAACAAAAGTACACCCCAGAGAGCATGGAGCTGGCCATTTCAAGAGAAAGGGGTGGTCTTCTGCACTGTAAGGTTTTAAGTTCTGCTTGGTATCCTCCTTGCTCAGGAGTTATTCAGTTTGGGTGGGATGATTACACCTGCCTAAGTTTCTGCACCTGTACCAATTTTACTATGTCAGAACTGTTCCTGTCACTACCTAAATAAAACAAAGGTGGGGGTGGTGAGTGGGAAGAGATGTCACCAAAGTCTATGGAACTCCTGACAAAACACAATGCAAACAATAGAATTATGATCCCAAGGTCATCTACGACTAGTCCCTTGGAGGATGATTGTATCCTTTCTTCAGATTGACAGAGAGCTGTTGGTGCACAAGTTGGTCTGTGGGGAGATATACCAGCCAGATGGGTGCCACCCAGGGGTGGAACCTGAATTTTCCTTCCACACTTTTGTTTACATCTATCTAGCTACCTGCTCTAATAATACTGATTCCTTCTGTATTGTGCCTAAAATTCCCATTCTGTTTTGTGGTTTAGAAATGAATTCATTCTCTAGCCTCCAGACAAGCTTCAGGAAATCTATAGATTCTTCCAACAGTTCTCTGAAACCCATGGTTTGCATTTTTTCATCTAATCTTACCAATGGTTTATTATATTTATATACTTAATGTTTCCCTTTTACTCAGATTGCCCGAATTAATTATTCTCTTTTGTTAGGATATATGTATTTTTAAAGTTACTTCAAAATCTTTCTGGACAATGATGGGATTATAGGTACTTGCATACACAAAAAGTTTTTAAAAAGCTCTTCTTCAATGCCAAGCTTAAAAGCACTTTCCTCCTGAAGTCTCTTTAACTCCCCATCTGTCTGAAATATTTGCCTGATCCTTTGTACTTCTGTGACTCTGCTAATATCTCCATGGTGTCCTAACCCACAAGCTTCTCTCTCGGCTAGTGTGTGTGTGCATCCAGCTCTTCTGACTTAACTGTAAGCATTTTAAGATTCCTCTTTATTTCCCCTTTACACCTTGCATACTATCTTTTACATAATATCATTTCCAGTAAGTCCACAATCATTTGAATCATTGCTTGCACTATGTAATATGTTAGTTTTCTCAGGTTGCTTTTAAACTTTTTAATTTGTTCTTAGTTTTCAGCAGTTTGATTTTGATGAGTCTGGGCATGGATTTCTTTGAGCTTATACTAGTTGAGTTTCACTGAGTTTTATGTGTCTGTAGATTTATGTTTTGCCAAATCAGGAAGTTTTCAGTCATTATTTCTTCAAATACTGATTTCTACATAACACTCTTTCTCCTCTTCTTCTAAAACTCTTATGACATGTACATATTACATACTTTATTGTCTCAGATCTCTGAGCCTGTTCATTCTTTTTTCTTTCCTCTTGTTCTTTCTATTATTTAGATAGGATAATAAACATTTCCTTCATTCAAGTTCATTGCTGTTTCCCCCTCTTATCTCCATTTTATTCTTGAGTCTAAAAACTTACAGTTTTTGTTTTGGTAATTATATTTTTCAATTGTAAACTGAATTTTCAGTTGTACAATTTTCCAATGATTCTTTTTGTATCTTCTATTTCTCACCTACCACTTTCTGTCTTTACTCTTGAATTGTCTCCCATTATTTCTTGGAACATGATTATAATAGCTGCTAACTCCTTGTTTGTTAATCTCAACAAGAGATTATATATCATCTATTATATATATATATATTATTATATCATCTCAAGGCTTGTATCACTGGGTGTGTAATACCATATACGTTTTTGAAATTTTCCTGGTTCTTTTTATTTTGAGAAATTATGAGTTATGTCCTGAACATCTTAAATATCATGTTTTGAGGGCCTGGCTATTATTTAATTCCCATGGAAAATATTGTTTTGCGTTGTCATTACTGTTATTCTAGCAGGTGCCTTTCAAGGTTAGGTTCAGGTCACAGATGTTAATTCATCTTCTATAAGTTGTGGCCCTGATATCAGCTCAGTTTTCAAAGTATTTGTAATATTGTTCAAATTTATATTGCATGTAAAAGATCTATATGTCTGTCTGGACTCCCAATGGTAGCCTACACTCGAATTCAGTTATAAGTTATCAGTATTCTGTTTAAAGTCAGATCCAGGCCTAGTCAAATAAAGAGCAAATTCAGGGAATTCTACAAAGCTTGGCAGAATATCTTGCTTGAGCTCCCTCCTCTCCATGATCTCTCTGATGTTTTTCATTCCATGCAGTCTCATGTTCTAGTAAGAATCCAAGAGTTTAGTTTTTCTGCTCTGCCATGTATTTCCTGAAGTAGCATCTTCCTCCAGGATGGCAAGGGGATACAGAGAGAAAGAAAGAACAGGGATCTCCTATTGAGCCCATAATTCCTTTAATGAGTTAAAGTCTGTCCTGCACTAAAGTGTTAGGCACCTGCTGCTACTATGTAATTGGCTATGGACCTGTGTTGGTAGAGATTGTGGTAGGGTTCGTGTACAACACTTTATTTTCCTTACTGTCTTTGATCTGAAGGGCTTTACTCTCCTATTCTTTAAATGAGAAAGATAGGATTTTCCTTAAAACACTCTATGTATACTTGGTATACAGTGCCCAATATAAATAAAGAAGCTCCAGTTAAGTCCAAGCCAGGAGATACAAGAAGGGAGAAACAACAACAGGAACATCATCACCAATTCTGTAGCATTTAATGTTCTGACTTTTTTCCCTAATCTGTCTGTTATCATTTACTTTTTGGTATCCTCAGACAGAGGCTTGGTGTAGGATGTTCAGGGTTTGTAGCCATATCCAGTGGGAGCAACAGAGTAGAGTGTACTTACTCCCTCTTGGCTAGACCTGAAATCGTCCCCTATATCCTTAGATGTTATATTGCTTATGGCTCTTCTTAGATGTGACTGAATTCTCTCCAAGAGTCAGCATTTCATCAGCCTATCACCCATGCATGTTTATCCACTAACTTGTGGATTTCACAATATATTTCGCATTTTCATATCACTTAAAAAATACTAACTATATCTAATAAATCTTTTAAGTCTTTAATCTTAATGTCATACCCATTTTGGTAAACCGTCTTTAATTTTTTTCTACTCCTATTTCCTATAGTTAGCCAATTTGAGGCAGCATCTACCTGTTTAAGAGAAAATAATGTGGCCCCAAAGCACAGCTCTTTTATTTACCTCTAAAGATAAGATTAAGATTTTAGATATTTCTCTATATCAAGAATAATGTATATGACCACATGAGGTTTTGTTTTCCATTACTTTATAGACAGAGACATTCATTTTAAGACTCTTATTAGTTATCTGTTAGTATGGGAGACTTCTAGACCTGGAGGCAAGGTTAGGTGATCCAAGGTCAAGAAGCAAAGAGTTCTGTGACTGGGACTTTCTAACCTGTTTTTCTACTCTTAAACCTGTCATCAGTCCATTAAGCCTGTTTGCCTAAGGATAAAAAGTTCAGAAGAGGAAATGCCATGTTTCTGAAGAGTCCTAAAGTACACTGTGTTGAAAAAGGGAACATCTAGTTGTAAAGCAGGTAGCCAGTCCAGTGAGGCGCCTTTCCATGTGGACATTCCCTAGTAGTTCTCTCCCTAGCAAGTGTCATACAGAACATTTACATTTAAAAACAAAAATAAGCCATTTTAAGAGGATACTGCTTTAATGACCCTCTCAAAGATCCAAAGTTGAATATTATGAAAATCTTTTTTATTTTGTAATAGTATTTAGAAGAGCATTTCATCTAATATCATATTAGAAAATACATTGACATCTGCTAATTTTCCCCATAGTTTGTGCTTATACCTCCCTTTTGATTATTAGCTAAATAATAAGTTTTCTTAATGTCAACTCAAAGGTAGAACTATGTTTCCTGCCAAGATCCTGGTAAAACCTAAATTTAAACAGTACACAAGGAAAGACTTATGAGAAAATGGAGCAATTTTGAGAAGTAGGCAAATAGCTAGAATTCGTCCTTTTTTTACAGTAGGTAAATTTCCTTATGCCTAATACCTAAGCTAACTAACCAAAGACTGAAGACTAAAAACAAATTAGAAGTTATAGTCTTACTACTCTCTTATTACAGAAGTTTTATTAAAACTTCTGTTTTCAGCTTTTTATTTAAGACCTATTCTAGGTTTCACTATTTTAAAAGTTATTTTGAGGAAGCTGGCATCTGCAAGTGAAATAGTCAACTTTTCTTGCACTTTAGCAGAAATTAAATGCAGTCAGAAGTTAAAAATATTTTTCACTCCTTGAAAGCAATGTTTCATTCGATTCCTGTAAGGAGGGAGGGAAAAACTACTTAGGAAAATTGCTGTTAAGAAAGAGTGTCACAATGAGTAGAAAGTAGGAATGAGGGCCAGAGTCCAAGGTTAGGTCTTCTATTATATCAGTGACTTCTGGATTTCAGAGAGTTACTTAATGGATTTTCTTGAAACTGTTTCCTTATTCCTAAAATGAGTTACTACACATCACAAGGAAATATTTAAATGTTTTTGAAAATTTTTATATCACATTTAGCAACACAGAGAAAGCATTGATTTTAGGGTGTATATTGTTATATTTAATAATTCATCTAGATTTCTTTAATTTTATAATTTAAACCAACTTCCCTTTAATCCTGAATTATGCAACAGGAAAATAAGAGTCAAACCCATATTATTCTATGTTAGAACAAAATTTGACACTTTAAGTTTGGCTAATAAATCTTTAAATATTATGAAAATAGAGACATTGTTTTCATATTATCATTTACAGATAAACTCATTTTAGGAAAAGACAGAATTTTGTTGTAATATATAACATCATTAATAATCATCTAAAAAGTAAATTACGTTAACATTTACTCAGAATAGAATAATGCTATGAAAGTTATCTGCAAATTTACCAAACCGGAATCTCCCAAGACCCTTGCATTAAACTGATTAAATACTATAAAATAATGTTTAATGTACCAGGTTGATTTCCTAATAATCAGTCTTGTGAAAATTTGATAAAAATATTATTTTCTTATTAAAAGTTAGACAGCTATTGAAACTTAACACTTGCTGGCTTAGTAGACACACTTTTTAAAGAATGTTAAGCTGCTCTAATGACTTGCTTTCAAAAGAGAAAAAAATTCAACAAGGGAATGTGCTGTATTTTCAGTCATGAAAGAAAAATAGTAACCCATAAATTATCTGGAGGAAAATATTTAACATGTAGGTACAGATAATGAACATTTTGCTGTGCCTAGAAATTGCAATGTGTCTAATATTTAAATAGTGAATAATGAGAAAGTTTAGAAAAGGAAATACTATAGTTTGTTAATTAATGAACCTACATCCTGGTATTTTGAGGAATAGAAAATTAGATTACAGTCATCTGCCATCTTAAAACATTTGAACAGTCAGACTGCTGTTCTAGTAGGCAGTAGGCTTTTAAGGTGTGAGTGGTACTATACCCTAAAAGCAGTTAAATAAAACATAAATTAATAGCACCCTTTTACCTAAATCTTAATTGGTAAATAATTTTGCATAAATTTACATTTCTAAACCTTAATTTTTTTTCCAAAGACTGACACGTTTGTGTTTAGTTGGGCATTATTTTGTGTATTCCCCTGTTACTTATGCATTAATTAGTTTTGTTTATCTATGCATAATTTTTCTTAATTTTACAACAGTTGTTGTTTTTTGTAATTGACAATGCAATTTACTGCATGTGTGCTTTCTGGCCCCCAAACAAGAATGTTAAGGTGTAAAGCACCAATCTCTTCATTTCAGGTTGTTTAAAAAAAAAAAAAAAAAAAAAAAGGATTGGATGAGACTAGTTTCCAATTAATTTGCAGTGGTTACAGGGGAACAAAACAATTGCACCTACTAATTAAAATTTAAAATATTCCAAAGTGTCATCTTTAGGTGTCTCTGGAATATGTAATTTTCATTTCGGTTCATAGCTGGATCTGTAGAACCCGTGAGCTTGACAGCTCTATTAAGTTAAAGTCTCAGTAATACCTATTAGTACAAAACATGAAAAAAAAAATACCATTAATCATTTATTTTAATTTTGCAGCTCTGTCATTTTCTCAGTATGTTTTAAAATTATGATGACACCATAATGTGCACAAATCGACCTGGATGAAGGGGAAACGGATCCACTACTTAGGGAAGTTACTGAAGTACATTATTAGAGCTTAATTAATGCCAAACTGATTAAATTTGATTGCATTTTGCACAAAAATATTTTAAAGATTTTTTTCTTCCTACATTATATTTTAAAAGCTTTCCCAAATGTTGTATTTATAATTGGGCTTTAACTTTTTATGCTTCTTTAATATATTTCTTTAAATATTATACATAAGCATAAATTGGTCTTCTATTTATTTTGAAAGTTATTGGTTTAAACTTTGAGAAATTCATTTCATTTTGGTTAAAAGATAATAATCTCTCATTTTTGTAGTCTCCAACAGTAACTCCAAAGCCAGTTGAACACAATAAGCAAAATTGAAAAGAGACATGCTAAATCTGTAATAAATTTTGCATTCATATTGATATGGATATAGACTGTAAATGTGCTAAAAGGGATGAAATTGTTGTACCTAATGGACTTTTAAGCTTTCCAGAGGACCAATATTCACATCTAGTTCAAACTTGAGTTCCTCTAAAATGGGTACAGTTAGAAGTAATCTCCTTGTTGGTGGAAATTGTCAACTAATTCACAGTTTTAATTTCTTTCAGCAGTTGGAAATCTGTCTTCTGGTGGATACAGACAATAGAATCACCAAACCTGAGTTTGACTTTTCTCTCACACTTGCCTTCTGATCACACTTTATTTAGCTCTTTGTTTTCTTTGATTTTTCTGTATTAAAATTAGGAAATAAGACCAAAAACATATTCCAAGCTTTTTGTTAAGAGGCAACAATCTGTATTGTTCAAAATTTTAATGAGTAAGACTTCTTATCTGTTAATAAAAACTGGTCAGTGTTTTACAAAGGTTCCTACCCATTTAAAAATATATATATATGGACTTAAAACCCCTCTAGGAAATAAACTAAAAATAATTTGATAACTTATTGTTTTTATTTTTTGGATATTCAGAACACATTGCACATGGTTCATTTAAGGATACTTAAGAAATTCAAGGAATTTTAACATATTCCATTGTGTCATCATGATAATTCTGTGGGGTGAACATGATGGATATTATTAAATAAGATGTTCAAACTAATGAATAAAAATTAATAAAATAAGGCAGCTATTTTACCCAAACCATCTTAAGAATATTGGTGAGTAATTTAACAAATGCTTATTGATAAAGCATATATTAATAACCTAATAATGCCTTGTCAAAATGATGTATGGACAACAAGTGCTGACATTTTGTCCTAGAGTATTACAATGGAACAGCACAAAGAAAACCAAAACAAAATGTGATTTATGAAATCAGTGCAGGTATATATTACCCAAATATTCTCACAAATATAAGATTTTAATAATGATATGAGGATTATGAAGGAAAAGTTCATGGTACTGTGAACTGTGGTACTGTGATTCAATGGTACAATAAGGAAGTGACAGAGAATGATTTTATTTGGTCAAAAGAGATCCAGAAAGCTTTCAAAAATCTCACAGTGGACCTGTGAAAGAAAAGATGAGAAAGAAATGATGAAGCCCAAAGGAAGGAAAGAGTGTCCTATGCAGTGTGGGAAGGAGCCTGATATGACAAGGATCAGAGAGAGAAAATGATAGATATGGGACAGAAACAGATATGGGGCCACGCAAAAATTGTGTAAGAATCAGAGCAGTAGGACCTTGAAGCCCAAAGGAGGAATTTTTAGCCTTAGTTTCAGAGTCTCATAGAATTAAAGAAATGTTTAATCAAAAAAAAAAAAAGCTTATTTGCATGGTGAAAAAAACAATCTGTGTGGGGAATGGATTAAAAAGATAGTCAATGAGCAGTTAGAGGACTTCTGTAATTGGACCTTAAAGTTTGGGAGTAAGGGGGCAAAATCAAGAAATACCCAAAATATTTGAGGGATACAAACAATTGACTTTGATAAACAGATTGGTTATGGGAGGTAAGAAAAAGACAGTATCAAGGATTATCCTGGTTTCTGAATTATCTTGAGGAACTGAATAGTGTTAGGACAATTCTTTGAAATAGAATCCAGAAAACAATCAGGTAGTTTTCTCCATCTACTTTAGTACTAGTTCAACTGAATTATGCTCCCTAATCATTGACCTGGACACATTGTTGAGAATATCAATTATCATCACACCATTGAATATATGTTTTATGGATAAGACATCAATACTGAGTATCCAATTTGATTAACATGTAATGCTTTAACTTTGAGGGAGAAGAAAGTCTTTAGATCAGTGCTATAATGTTCCAAAGAGAAAAGGATATGGCTGAATCTAAGAATTGGACTCCTGATGACTAGTAAATGCCCCACACTTTTTTCATCCTAATCTTTCCTTTGAGTGGAAGTAGAAACTACCATGTGGCAGGAATTATGCTGCCTGGTATTTCACAGAGAAAACAGATAGCTATAATATGCAATTCCCCAGTGCCACCAAGATATTTTGAAAGCTTTGTCATCTCAGATAGAAGATGGCTTAGCAAAATGTGGTTTTAACTCAACTGTACATAATTACACTAAAAATAATATGTAAAATTTATAAAGTATATGTATGACATATATCATTTGGTGCTTGCAGTGATCCTACAAAGTAGGTGCTATTCTTATACTTCTTTAATAAATATAGACTAAGGCTTTAGTCTAAAACAGGATATCCATTGGCCACAACCTTATAGCTGGCCATTGGCCAAGGTGAGAATCAAACTGTTATGTTATATCCCAAGTCTATATTCTGAAGCAAGCCCTATGCTAGATGAGAAAGACTACATAGAAAATTTTATATGAAACATTATTCCTATTAAGAAAATTAAAACTTCTAGTTGCAAATATACTTTGGTTATAATCAGGAAGGAGAATCTCCCCACCAAAATGTTTTCTTTTGTTCTGCTGTTGTTTATCTTTCTTTCTTTTTTTTTTTCATGTGACCATATATTTGAAGATGCCCTATAAAAAGATAAACAGAAAAACAGGGTTAAAATTGTGGGTATAATTTCTCCATAGAGACACTAGAATAATAAAAATGGTTTCAAATGTCTTTGACCTTCATTGCCAACCAACTTAGAGCCATAAAAATATTTTGGAATGGAAAATAAAATTTATATCTTAAAAGATATTTCAGGTCTTGTTATGACTATTTTTCTTGCAATGTGATCAAATAGCCCATTACTTTCAGGAAAAAGGTTCTTCTTTTCCAAAATGCTTGTGAATTTCATCAGCAAATAAACCTCTCAACCTCATTTTTTAGTGACTTTGTTTTAAATCTTCACAATGATTTCTCTGAATTTGATGTTAGATCAAAGACTTTAATATTAAACTTGAAAATTACTATCATTCCAGAAAATAATGGGTAGAATCACAAAGAAGCTGGGAAGGGATTTTAGAAAATTATGTTTCATTGCCTTTCTTTTTTGGCAGTTATGGACCTGAGAAATTCAGCATGCACTTTATCCCTGCTGTCATATGGCTCAGCTACATATTTGAATTCAAAATAGTTTCCATTATTGAAAGGATACAATCTGAAGTAGCTTTTAATGTTCTAGATAATTGCTAAATTGTCTGCCCACACATATTCAATGGCATTTATTTTCCAAAAATCCTATTTATTTTAAGGTAGCTGATTAAATCCAGTAATAATGAACTCTCAAAGTGATGAAGCAGGGAAAGAAAATTTTGGCTAGATTCAGAGAGAATATCTCTATTTTTATTTATTGACTTGATTATTTATTTATTGATACTAAAGATTGAATCCAGGGGTGCTTTACCACTGAGCTATATCCCAATTCTTTTAATTTTTAAATTTTTCAGAGATGGTCTTGCTAAATTGCTGAGGCTGATCTGTAACTTGTGATCCCTCTACCTTAGCCTCCTAAGTTCCTGGAATTACAGGCATGTGCTACCACCCACAGCTCCTAGACTCCTTACTTTTATTTTAAAAGTAAGTTGCTATGCACTGAGGTACTTTCAAAGAATCATGTTATTAAGCTCACCCTAGTACACAACAATGAGAATTAATTAAAGACTTTATGTACTTAAACCAAATTTGATCAGTTGGTATAATACTGAAATCAAGGCAGTTAGTATATATTCCAATTCAGATTTTTAACAAAATAGATTCCAATGGTGGCACTCAATAGAGCAAAGACATGCCATAGAAAATTATTTTTACTTTTATCCATATTTTAGCTATGAGCCCAATAAATCATGATTATAAATTAAAATTTGTTATTTCACTTTATGTTTCATAATTCAAGGTTTACTTTTTAGTATTTGACTTAATAACATCAAGTATTAGCACATTATGACCTTATGGGCCAAAATGACCAACTTCTTATTTTTGTACAACTAAAAAGTTAAAAATGGTTTTCATATTTATAAATAGTTGAAAAAAATAAAACATTTTATAATGAGAAAATTATGTGAAATTCAAATGTTATTTCTTAAACAAATTTTATTGAAACATGGCCACAGTCATTTATTTACATAGAGTCTAAAACTACCAATAGTCTACAGTGGCACTGTTCAGTTGTTCAGGTTAAGACCACATAGCCTGTAGTATAAAACACATATCTTCTAGCCCTTTACAGAAAATATTTGCCAATCTCAGAATTACATGGATATCTACCTAAAGATCCTACATATGTAGCTCTCAAATATGATTATTTCTGGGTTTAGAATTAAGTTAAACATTTTAATACTTTACGTCCCTTATATGCAGACCATTGTGAATAACGTCAGCATGCATACAGTTTTGGCTTGAATCTGCAATGTCCTCTCCAATCCCAAAGCTCACATGTCAAAAGCATTGCCTCCCAATACAACAAGTTTCAGAGGTGCAGCTTTTAGGCAACAACTGGATCATTAGGGATCATCAGTGTATTAATCCATAAAATGAATTGATAACTGAATGGACCATTGGGAGGTGGGAAATAATTGGATGGAATAGTTCACTGGGGATGTGCCCTGGAAGGGTGTTTTCCATGAATTCTCCTTTCTCTGCTTCTTGGCTGCCATGAACTAAGTAGAATTCCTCTACTATACCCTTCTGCCATGAGGTTCTGCCTCATCTTTATGGCCCAGAGAAATGGGGCTGGCCACCTATGCACTAATCTTCTGAAACCAGAAGGCACAATAAACCTTTTCTCCTCTCAGTTGTTTCTGTTATGAATTTTGGTCACAATGACACAAAACTATCTTATACACATGCATATTACTAGATTAATGGAATATGAAGGCTTTGCCTTACTTAATAGAAGAGAAATAAGCCACACTGAAGATGGATTGGAAATGTTTACATAATTTTTTCCGTTTTTTTCTCCTGCCTCTCCTGTTCTTTGTACTCATATTCTTCATAGTATATCATTCTCTTGCTTTATCCTCTAATTTCCATACTCCCAAGTTACAAAGTCTAACATCTGCTGTTTATATTTGCTATACCATTCTTCAGTAATCTAAGTGAATGATGTTACTATATGTGTAGCAAAACTAAATCTGTCTGAAGACCTATTCCCCATTCTAAACACCAGACTCACATTTTCAAAAAATCTTGAACCTCTCCTTTAAAATGTCACATTCAACTCTGACTTCACTAACTTTCTGATTCTCATCCCTGCCAAAAAAAAATGCTTATTTTGCTATAAAATAGTGTCACTTCACAACTAACAACTAATACCCAAAGCATGGGAATCATACTAGAAATTTTTCCTTTTCCAATATACCACACATCCAGTCATCTGCTTCAGCCTATATATTTTGCCTCCCGAATGCCTTTTATATATGCCCCCTACTGCAATGTCTTTGGCACTACCATAACTAAAGTTCTTGAACTTCTTTTCTGAATTACTACATTAACTGTATACCTCCTTTTCCTGCCTCTGATCAGGCACCCAACCCTTAATTTATGATGGTGTGACTGAAACTCATTTAATTACATCACTGTCCTTCTACCATGATCCTAATGGTGTGTGTGTGTGTGTGTGTGTGTGTGTGTGTGTGTGACAAACTGAAAGGATCTCTATAGCACAACATGTACACGTATTTCTCACTGTCATTAGACTAGAAAATTCCTAGGTTAAGAAAAGAAAAAAAGCTATTTAACTTGAAATCTCCAGCACTAAATGAAAATTAGGTGGTACCTAGAAGATGAAGAATAAAGATAACAAGTAATTGAAAATATTTGTTTTGTTACTATTAACTCTCAGTCATATTTGGGGATGCTGTTCTCTTTCAGTCAGCAGTGATTTATTGACCTTGCCTCTTAGGAAGAAAATAAAATGACATATGGACCCAGGCTTCCCAAATTTAAACATGCATATAAATCATGTATGATTCTTGGTATAAAGCAGAATCTGATTCAGAAGTTATGGGGAGTCTGTATTTCTTAAGAATGATGTAAGTGCCTTGTTTTTGGACTGCATTTGAAGAATTAAGGACACTGGGATACAGTATAATCACTGCATAGGGAATTTTTAAAATTATTTAACATTTATATCAAGATAATATTTGAAAAACTACAATTATAGACTTGTCTCATCAATAGTACTGTGTCACAGGTCCATTCCTCAGATGAACTGTTCTGATTCTTCTAATAGTTTACTCCATATGTGTAAGTAATTTTCTGTTAATTTTGTGTTAGTTTTAGGTACACTGTATTTAATTCATTTTGTGGAGAGATAGTTCTTAACACTAACATTACTCTAATTCTCCTACTAATAATTAACATTTAATGAGTGCTTTTTATGTGCCAAATAACATTCTAAGCATTTTGTGTACATCGATTCATTTATGTTTACAAGAAACCAATAAGACACTATTTTAAAATCTTTACAGTACCAATGAGAGAAATGAATGACAACAATATCCCAAAAGTCCCAGATAGCAAACAATAGACATAAAACTCAGCCCAGAATAAAAGCCAAATAAATACTTTATTCTTACTATTAGTCTTTGAAAAAAAATTAATTGATAAATAATAATTGCATATATTTGTGCTGGCATTTTTACTATTAGGAGATAAAGCTAGCACACTATGCAACCTTAATAATGTTAACAGTTTACAAACAAAAAACAGTGCTTTTAATCTTTGATTTGGTTATTGGTTTCTATGTTAAACCCTTGTTTCATAAAACTAAAACCAAAATCAAACTTTTAATCTCCATATTTTTAGATGTGGACAAAATTAATTTGAAATAGAAAAACTATGGGCAGCAGAAATTCCTTTCTTCTACTGCTGTTGGTTTCAAACTAGTAGGTACTCAAGAGACACGAAGAGTTTTGATAGGGGACCATTCCATTTACGACAACATTTACCTTGCACTTTTACAGCAATGTTGTAACTTCTGCAGTCATTCCAGGTTTATCTCTAATGGGTACGTTTTTGCTTCTGCCCAAATATGCAAAGACATGTAATTTTCCAATGAGAGGATATGTGCAGAGAATGTGGACACATTACAGATATTTTGTGAATGCTGGTTTCCTCCATGTTACCTCCCCTCATCAAGAGGGAAATAACCAGTTGTTTTTCATTTCCATGGACAGATAAAAAGGATATGGAATTAATTCTTTACAGAAATAAAGTTAGATTTTAAAAAGAGTTGTATACTTTGACCAAAAGTTAAACAAAGAAGTTAAACAGAAAAGTTAAACAAAGAAGAAATCAGATTATAAATAATTGTAAAAATAGAATTGGCTGTTAAACTCTTTCAAAACAGAAAAATAGAAGTGAATTGTTAGTAACAAGGATACAGAGTCAAAGTCTGTAAAGAGATTTGAATGAGATACTCTTATTTCAAAGGAATAAGAACATATGATTTCTTCTGAAGAAGGATATTCATGAGTATCATAAAGATACTCATGATCCAACAAAATTCAAATATCTAAAAAAAACACACAAGAACAAAAAAAATCTCATAGGCAATAATTTGTGAGATCTTGGCTATACTTTGTCATAAATTGATGCTCATTTTATATGTGACTATAAAAATAATTTCTTCCAAAGACTTAATAACAATTGAATAAAATTATCTCATCTTGTGAAATGTCTTTATACTATACCTTTTAAAGGAGTTAGTCTAGCAATTGTGAATCAGAAATATGTCTTCTAATTTTACCTGCTGTTTCATTTGACTTTAAGGTTATCATGTAAGTAATAGGTAATAACCACTTCCCCAGGCACTCATTTAAAAATAATATTTTTGTTGCATGTATAAATTGACTCATTTTCATTTCCAGCACAGAAAAATACAGTGCCTTTGCTTAGCCTCCTATTTCAGTGTGGATAATAATATTAAATGTGCTTCCTCAAGTTCTCTGTCCTACTAGACTATAATTTCTTGGGAGCAAAGATTGTGTATGGTCTATTTATTCTAAGTTCCTGGTAAAATGTCCAAAGAATAATAGAGGCTGAATAAATTTTATAAAATGAATAAATGATGATTGATACTATATTAGATCTTGTCTAAAGCTAGAATTCAGAGGAGTTTAAAAATCAATGGCTTAATATTCAGTGTAATCTAAAACAATTATTAAGAGAGAAAATTTTGTAGAGACCATTTTAAATCTATACAGACAGGTACATTTTTGGCATCTCATCTGTGTGGCTATCATCTGCCCACTTCTTAAGATAACAAAAATATAATAAAGTAAAATATCCAGAGATTTGGGGCCAGCTTAGCCTAGTGACCTTTTACAAGTGCAATTTATTTTTACAGTGAAAAGAAGAACACTGAACCCTTCTAGTATAACCTGATTCCAACAGACTTAAATAAAGTTGTTCATTCTTTCAAGGTTTCTCACTTACTCCTGTCTTTCTAGGCTGTGAAGTGAATTTCCATTTGCCAAAAGCCTAGTACTTATTTTAATGATCCTGTTCATGTGACAAACTTTTTTCTTTTTGTTTCATTGCTATTAATGAATGACAAGTGAAGGATATTCATTTTAACTTGAAAATGTCAGGTATGCACTTTAAGAGATATATTTTTTGCGGGTTTTAATGAGGTGGTGTTTCTTTTTGAAAGAAATACTCATCTCTGATAGGGATACCGTGCAGGTGACAACTGATATTTAATAAGCGATGGTTCTTGTATTAGTCACAGTAAGCTAAAGAAAATGTCTCAGATTGCTTTTGAAAAACTCTTAGCGTCACTAGCCCAAAGGCAAGATGTGACCTTTTTATTACATAATGAGAATCATTTATTATCTTACAATGTATCTTAAAGTCACAGACAAAATGCCACTTTGATAATTGCTTTCAATTAGCTTTGAGCATAGCATATATTCATAAAATGTCTTCTCTAATTTAGAGTTGAATTAGGGAAAATTGCAGACATAATCTACTTTAAGGTTGTCTCATTTAAGGTGATTCGTAGTTTTATATTAAAGAAATCAAAACGAGTAGCTTTAGAACAGTCTCTCCAAGTGTTTTAAGCAGGCTTTTCAATATTTGATTCTTTTCTATTACCAATTAATTAACAAATTAGAAAGCTAGTTCATCATTTCTGACCTTTTTTGCATGTTAACTTTTGACTTTCATTCTTAATGATTGTTTGGGAATTAAACCTTGCAGTTCATGTTGAAAGAAAGAAACAATATGATTAGCAAGATAAATAAGGCTCTCCAACTAAGCACATGTTAATGTGGGGCCATCACTGGGACTCTGGATACAGTAATGGTGCATCTTTTCCTGCTTTCAATAAATAATACATAACTAATGGTCAAGAAATTATAGTCGGTTATTGTATAGCCTAAATAAAGAGTTTGGGGGTTTTACAGTACTACTAGCTAGGTTAGAGATAACATCATATTTAAATGTGACTTCAGCTAAATTTTATTTTTTGTTAGTATATTTAGCATTGGAATATTATTCAAATGCATATCCTTATTTCCTTTAAAAGTATGTTAGAAATTTAAAAAAAAAACTGAAAGCAAATTTTACTCTTGTGGTGTTTCAGTAACAAATGAAATACTTTTAACCTTAGCAGGGATTCTCTGAAATCAGTATTGTATTTGGAGATTACTCCTTCTCTCTCTCTCTCTCTTTTTTTCCAGATAAAAATCACACACAAGAACCAAGCCCCAATGCTGATGGGCCCTCCTCCAAAAACCGGGTTATTCTGCTCCCTCGTCAAAAGAACAAGAAACCGAAGCAAGGAATAATCTTCTATGATTTTGTTCTTAGAAATTTAATTAGAATAATTGGGCCATGGAACATTTATGCTGGAAGTCTTCGAACCATTTCAAGTCTTCTGTTCATGCAAAATCATGGAATTGGTTTAATAGATTGTGTTTCCAAGCTAATGTAAAATTCAGCTATTAGAAAATTTATTGTCTCAGTTTTTATAGGCACCTTTGCATGAAGAAAGCAGAAGTTTACATGAAGTGGTACTGCATACTTTTGTTGCATGCATTCCCATAGAGTTTTATGTCTCCCACCGCATCTTACTCAATTTCCATTTACTAATCTGTGAGAAAAACCTGTGAAACGTGAAAAGGAAATACCATGGGAAACACAAGTCTCAGTGTGATTCTAATTATTAATAAGCATTAATCAGTAATGCTGCAGTGATCATAGTTGCAGATTGCTATACTTTTCCCTCTTAGTGTATCAATGATCTTTGATGACTTAAGGAGACACTTTTAACTCAAAGGTTCTATTCAATAGTTGTCTATGATACTAAATAGTTTTTCTTCAACATCTTAACTCTTCTGAGTGGAAATAAATATCAGGTATAAGATTTTCTTGTGCTAAAAAATAGAAAATGTTTTTTTTTATTTTGTTCATTGGTTTTCAATTCCAAAAAATGAATGAAAATATGTTTCTTGGCAGTGAAGTGTGGTTTTATGGCAAGCTTTATCCCTTTCTGCATGAGAATATAGAAGAAAATTTATAATCACACCAGAAACCAAATAGATGTTTTAAAATATGTGCTTAATTAATGTGTTTCTCACCAAATTTTCAGAAAAAGATGCTTCAGAGAAATGGGTTAATGCATAATTATGTGGAAAAAATTTATGGTTCTTATGATTAATTTTTGAGAGGTAACATACTGGAAGAGAGTGAGTTACCCATTTATTATGATCAAAATTCTCACCTTTCATAGACAATAGGTCATACAGCACAAAGCTCGAGCCAATTTCTTAGTTATTTGGTCCTTTATAAATATAGATGTCTTTAATTTTTAATGGATCAGTTAAGTGCACTTGAAGAAAGTAAATGATTATATCAGTTCCCTTCTAGTATAAATTGGTATCTGTAATAATATTGAGCTCATTGAATCAAATCATGCATGCAATTAGCCCCCTCCCATTCACGTATTCCAATCCCATCTCTATGACATTTCAAATGTTTATTTGGAAATATTAAATGGCTAGATCACTATTTAAGGTGTTCATGGCATGGTTGGGTTCTTTGATTATTTAAAGAAATCATGGAATTACTACTTTTCTTAGTGTTTCTTTAAGCTTGTGATATAAAATGAAATGCTTCTGAGCAGTCTTGGTATTGTTCATTCATATTGACTTGCATCTCATCATTGCATGTTTTATGTTTTCAAACATGCCATAAGGAAAACAAGTGCTTGAAATGCATGATTTATTAGTTTTCCTCTCCACTCTGCATTAAAGTGCCAATGATTTATCAGTTCTATTTTTCTATTGATTCATTCATCTTTGAATAACAAATAGCATTTAGTGATTCTGTTGAACACAATCCTGTGCATGGATTTATGGATTTCAAATGAAATTGCTATAATTTTAGTTCTTTGGTTTGAAAACTCAACTGAATGCTGTTATATCAAATAGCTACTCTCTAGCACTGTGGTATAATGGAAGATTATGTATAAAGCATACTCTTTTAGTGTTTCAGGAACATTGGATGGTAAATATCAATCAACAATAAGTTTAATTGCTTTAAAAATAAAAGCTTTGAATAAAATTAAGACATAATTTAGCATTCCCAGGAAAATTATGATATGATTACAATTGCAAATTTAGTATAGCAATCACTTACTGTAGTATAATAATAATAACAATAGTAATAATAAAAGTTATTTGACAGAACAGTAATCTAGACCAAAAGAAATCTCAAAACAGTAACAAATGCATTACTGACATAATGTTACATAACACACACAATGATTTTGTGTATCTATGGTTACAGGTAGTAAATATTTTCACATGAATTGACAAAATTTTCTACAATGGGCACTCAGGCTTTGTGTCAAAAACATGTTTAAAGCCACAAATTATTTTATGTTCAGTACAACATACAATTATTTCTTGGCTACCTTTTAGAGTAGTATATAGTTTGAAGGCGGCAACAGTTTGTGAATCCCTCTGAACAATCTGTGCACTGCAAAGCTGTTAGAGAGACAGTGAGATGAGGCAAATTAAACAACCTGCCTACATGATTTCAATAATTGAAAGAATGAGATGGAGTTTTGCTTCAGTGTAGTTACATACCTACAATTAGCGCTAATAGTAGTTACTCACCTGTTCAGTTCAGTCAGTTGGAATCATTGGTACCATTAAGAAATGTTGAAATATGAATCCAATTTGACTTTTCCCAATTCATTTTCAAAAGATACTGCTGTTCTTGCCCTTCAAGTATGCTACTCCTGGGGTTTGGAAAGTAGTTTTTAAAAATCTACTTTGATGGTTTTGAAATCAGAGAAGATATTCTTTCCTTTATATGACAGCTTCATGTGAAGAATATATATTTTAAGTAAAATTCTAAATGGAAAGTTCTATGACATATTAAAATACTGAATAATGAATGTTAGCTTTACAAAATGGAAACTTTTCTTCAGTGTGTGTGGGTGAGCATTTGAGTTGTGAGTCAACCTCTTTTAAGTATAGTAGACATAATGATTAACAGTTTTAAGTGAATAAAGTTTTAACATGAAAATTAACACTGGACCCAAGTATGGGAACCAAAGAAAAAGGGAGAAAAAAGATGCACACTGCTAAACACTGCCATACTCAGTACTGAATAGTAAGTACTAAATGCTAAGTTGGTATATGGGGAGAATTCAGAATAAACCAAGATAGCCGCACTTTTAAGAAATAGGAATGGAGATTTCTATATAACACCCAGAAAACTTAAAGGTTATAAGTTTGTTTTCCCACTTTCATGTGTATTTAATGTGAAAAGTGCCCATCAGTTTTTTGTAGTGGAAGGAGATAGCTTATAGAAACTGAAAAAGAAATAACATTGTAAAGAAGTTTTTAATTTAAAAAGGTCATATGATCATAGCTAAAAAAAATTTAAATGAAAAAAAAAAGAAAAGAAACCATAGGTTTAGACATTTCATTTCCTTGGACAGCCAATGCAGGCAGAAATGTATATCTATCGAGGACCAATGAATCATATACATGTTTCTACATTATGTTCTGTTTTCCTTTTCGAAGAGAATGGAGAGCAATTACAATTTTCAGGGAAGAATCTGTTTTGAATGTCAGACTGTATGCTACTTGAGTGGGACAAGATTTTTAGAAGCTTCCATTCCTTTTTGTGCTAGTGTTAGTTTGTCTTGTATTGGTTATAAAAAGGAAAATGGACATTTCATGGCACATATACCACCAAAAAATATTAAAAGCATTATTTATATTCTACATTAAAAGATCAAACCCTTGTAAGATACATCAAGGCTGTAAAATTTAAGAAAATAAATTAATGAAAATCTGCAAAAGAGCTTCATTTTGTGAAAGACAGAAATCACCACTTAAAACTCCCAGTTAAATTGTATTGTATTTAAATAAAATTTGAATAAACCCACATTTGAAAGTTTCTATACATTCTTATTGTGTTTAAAATATCGGATTCAGTTAATTACAGTATCTTAATTATTTTCTCAGAAAGTGTTATATAAGATATCCTGCTTTTTGAAATAAAAGTGTTAACCACTTACTTAAGTGTCATTCCTTACTGCCATTTGAGCCAAATGTTCTCTGTAAATGAGCTACTCCAGCAGTTCAGTAGTCAGCCTACTCCTGTGAGCATCCACTGGGAGTGCTGGAATAGCCACCCTGGCTTTCCTCACGAAGAAAGGAGGCTGTGTATTTTGGGATTGAATTCTGTGTCTTTAAGAACCAACCCTTTCAACTTTGTGGTGCTTTGTGCCCTGAGTTGCTGCTGTGAACATTATTATGGCAATTTCATCGATCGAAGAAAAGCTAGCAAGCCAGGAGGATGGAATTATGTGGCCTTGAGTTGAATTTTTGGGATAAAACTGATTGCTAATTTAATTCTGTGTAACAGACTTAAGCAGATATCTCTTGGGCATTGACTAAGTAAAAGATAGTTTGCAAAGGATCTGAAGCAATTAAAAATTAAAAGGACACGATCTCTTTTCTAAGGGTTTATATATCTGTTAGACAAGTTAAGTATATTAAAGACTGGATTGTGTGAGTAAATAAGGTAAATGTGGCACATGTTCAATGGAGAAAATGGTGATTTGGTAAAGCAATTTAAAAAGACTAATCTAAAGAAAAATGGATCTGCAAATGTTTTTTTTGAAAATCTAGAACTTTACACAAGGAAAGTATCATTAAGGGAATTCAGAATAAGAGAACATGAGTGAGAGCATGGGCACAGAAATCAAGCCCTGCATGTGCTGTTGCCTCGTTTCATAAAAATACTGAGAAAATTATGAATGGAGCATTAGGACAGTGCTTCCTCTTAAAGTCATTGGGGAGAGAAAGGGCAGGAGAAGAATGGAGAGAAAGAAGAAGAGACAGGAAGCAAGTAAATGGGGGTTAGAAGAAGAAAGAACAAAGCCAAACCCCAAATTAGGGCTAGAGACAAGAATTAATTTAGCATCCCAGAAGAGATGAAAATAAATAAATAATTCCTAGAAAGCCTTATTTTTTAAAATCTCAAATCAGTATCTGGCCATTCTACATTTCCAAAGACTTGTGATGAGATAATATTTTTCCAATTTACATAATTTTATAAGCCCTCTAAAGCTTATGAAAGCTAAAATAATAGACAATACAGATTGTAAAATGTTGATGCTAAGTGTATGAAAGTTAAGAATATATGTAAATGACACAAACTAAACATATATAATAGAAGAAGTCTTTCTGATGACTGAAAACTGGTGGCAATCACTAACAAGCCCAAATAGCTCTCTCTCATTTACTCCATTTTTTCATTGCAAACCCTCATTACATGAAATAACTTGGTTTGAGGACAAAATTTCTCATTAAAAATATATTCATGGGGGCTGGGATTGTGGCTCAGCAGTAGAGCACTCCCCTAGCACTCCCCTAGCACGGGCGCAACCGGGTTCGATTCTCAGCACCACATAAAAATAAAGGCATTGTGTTGTGTGTCCATCTACCAAAAAAAAAAAAAAAATTCTCTCTCTCTCTAATATATAAAATCACTAACCTGTCGGGCCAGAGCACCAGCGGCTCTGGAGGCAGAGACAAGAGTATTGCAATTTCAAAGCCAGTCTCAGCAAGCTGCCAAAGTACATAGCAACTCAGCAAGACCCTGTCTCAAACAAAATATTTATATATATATATATATATATATATATATATGAATATATATATATGAATATATATATATGAATATATATTCATGATAATGATAATTCTCATATTATTAGGGACTTTACTAATATCTGTCAATTCCCAAAAGCCCATTTCAAAGGCACTGTTTGGGGCACTCGTTTCTCTTTCATCTAGCCATAGGACTAAGGAAATGTCTCCTTCCTGCAATACCACCCACCCAGGGCCATCAGGCTTTGGGAAGAACCAAAGCTGAGCAGTGTCTATAGCCTATCACACCTGCAGGACTCTACATGCTCGATCATACCTATACTTCTTACCCCTGATTCGACACCAGCAGGGGAGGCAGCAGATCTCACCTGCCAGCCAGCACAATCACAGAAATTCTATCTCAAAGGCTATGGTGAAAACTGCAGATTCCGTGCACTGAAGGGACTTTGTTTGGGCTGTGAGAAAGCAGAGGACAGTTTAAAAAAGTGGTTGTAGGTATGTGGGGCTAATGTGAGGCCACTGTGACATAAGTGAACACAAGCCAATGAACCATAGAAAGGACGCTGCAGGGGATAGAGGAAGCAAATGGAGCAGTAGAGAATTAGGGTTGCCCCCTTCTGTGTATCCTACATTGCACTGTCCCTATGAACTACATTTAGATGAATGAAAACGCACCAGAACCTTACAGGTATTAATAATGTTAATTTTGTCAATAAAAGTAGAGGCTGTGTTCCAGGCTGATTATGTGTATAAATGAACTCATTTAAATTCTACCATCCCCATTTCACACATTAGAAAATGGAGGAACAGCGATATTCTTTAAAATCTCTATAACAGGGTTAGGAATGAGGCTCTGGGATATTACAACTAATGGTCTTCTCATAATCACCCTGCTGCACTGCCTCTCCTAGCCTGCAGGATTGGGTTTGATCTAGCTAAATAAAATATAATAAGGAACTATATTTATGATTTAACTTATAATAGATAAAATGTTAAATAGAAATCTCATTTCATAGAAATAGAAGGAAAAAAAATTAACCAAGACAATGAGCAATATCCTTGATATTATTGAAACTTGAAGTTACCTAGTGAGTATAAATTAAGTAGGGAAATTGTTGGAACAGTTTTGGTGGTGTCCCTTACATCAAATATAGCTCAAAGGCAAGTGATGTTCATCTACTAACAACCTTACTAAGTGAAAGATCACACCAGTTATCACCAAAACTCCACAGGTGATTTGAAAATTATTAGACTAATTTAATCAATTAATAGTACTAAAATGTGTGTGAATCGAGGAATAAATAGATAAGTAGGTAAGTAGATAACTTCCGGGGAGAATTAAAGGGAATTTTAAAACACATCTGATCTATTGATTTATTTATATTTTAGAGATATTGAATATTTCAAATTTTAACCCTGGCATATTGGCTTCTCTTTCTCCACCTATAAGTTAAATAGTGTTCTTGACATCATGCCTTCTCCAACTCTCTTTTCTAATTCTTTGTATTCAATTCATTACATATACTGGATAAATATTACCATAACCATAGTTTTATCTACATGCCTAGAATTATCAAATCTATATCTCGAGTCCAGCTTATATTTTACTGCCTATTTCCACATCTATATTTGAATATGCCACATGTATATTAAACTAAAAATACCCACAGTAAAACCAACTTCAACTACTGGCATTAATCTCTTCCACTTCCTGTATGTCTGACTTTCTTAGAGGTGAATTTCACTGGCATATACTTAATGACTGAAGTCAGAATTTCAGGAAAACCTTGAACCACTCCTTCTAGATTGCCATGACTATCAGTCTTATCAACTCTACTACCTTAATATCTTTCAAGAACATTTCCTCCTTACCAACCCCTTGTCATTTCCAGCTACTCATTATATCACTGCCTTTCAAGGTAGGGTAAGTAACAATGTGACTGAGATAAGGGAAGTATCTTCTTGGATTTAAGATAAAATGTAAGATTTGGGGAAAAAAATAATTTTGTCTAAGATTTGGAAAAAATTAGATTTCATGAAAAAACTAACACAAAAATCCATATCTGTGTTCCAGATAGACAAAGTAGAGAAATTAAAATAAAACTCACATCCTTAGGTGATTAAAACTTTGGAATGTGCATTGGGAAAAAAACGGACCCACACTCTAATCTTTACCAGCAGTATAGATCTCATTTCAAAGTTTCAGACTTGAGTCCAACTATCCACATGTATATCTCCTCAAAGGTTCACAGGTGTCCCCAGTTCAACATGCTGGAAACTTGACTCATCCACATTCCTCATAGCTACTGTTCACCTGTCCATATTTGCTTTTCCACTTAATGAGAACATGACCCTCTCTTTCCTACCTAGTCACCAGGTCTTTTCTATTTCACTTATTTGACACACTTTCATTCACCTTCTACTTCTCCCTCACCATTATTGTCTATTTTTTGTTCCTTATATTTTATTTGAACTTTTAAAATAACTGCCTGACTGATGTACCTGCTATCAGTATTTTCTTCTTTCAATTGATCTTGCCACATGATACAAGATTTTTTTCTAAAAAGAAAGATCATTCCATTTATATATGAAAAACCCTTAATAGCTATTCATCCTACTTAAAAATCTAAATTATTAACCCAGTAACCAAGGCCCTAAATGATATTTAAGGTCCTTAAACATATTCAATTATACAATTTTATCTCCTAATACTCTACCCTAACACTCTAAAACGAATAATGCTGCTTTATTTTCTAGTATACAAGGTAATTAATAATAGATACAATTTAAAAAATGATGGCATTAGACAAAAATAGCCTATTTCTTATTCACTCCTGAACTACATGATACCATGCTGTCAAATTGAGTTTATAACCTCTGAGGTCACTATAGAAATGGATAAGGGTGTGCATAAACACCAGTCACTCCAGAACTTAACTTTAAGGGAGTGTCAAAAGTGTGTCAAATATATATATACACATTCATATATATACATTAATAGATATATACAATCATATATAATCATATATATACATTCATATATATATATATATATATATATATATATATATATATATATATATATATAAGTGTTGGTGAAGATGACATTCTAACCACCATAATAATCTTCCTATTTTTTTCAGTTATGCAAAGACAATGCCCCTTTTTCAAGTCAATTTAGTCCATATTTATCCATGTGGACAGATGCAATTAGAGGGTTAATTATCATGGAAGTAAAATATGATTGAGAAAAGAAAGATAATAAATTATTTTGAGTCATAATATTAAATGATTAGTAGCACATATTTTGTTCTTTTTTTTAGGTGGTTAGAAAGCAAAAAAGCACCAGGCCAAAAATAAAAGGAATAGGACAGTACTAAACCAAATTAGCCATTTGACTTCTGGAGAGTTACCTCAGAATAATAATGTTCTGTTTCTTCATTCATAAATTAGAAAAACTAACACTTTTCTCCACTTTCTATTAGAACTAACGTGTACATGCTAAATGCTTATCGCAATATCTGTTACAAATATTGTAGCATACTGTCTCTCAAAAAATGGAGATATTATGCACAGTGCTCCCACAATTGCTGTTGCTATCATTATTATTATGTAGTGTGATAGGGCAAACAACATCCTGCCCTTTACCCAAAAAAGTAAGGACTCTGTTTCAAGCAGTCTTCAACAAAACTTCTCATATATTGTATGACAATCATTTGATGGCAAAGTTCCAATTGTAAAGTTAAAATTTTGAAACAGAAAATATGCATGTCTCAAAATCTTTTATGGCTTCTTTTATACTATCTGAAGTTACTTAGAGTTCGTGAATATCCTATGTTCAGTCAACTTCCTTCCTCTCCAGCCTTATCTCTTACTATTCCTTCCTCTGGTTTTTGGTTCTTCAGTCAAAAAGGCTTTCTTCCAATCCCTAAAATATATATCCCTCCATTTAGGGTGGTTTTCACCTTGAAAACGAGGGGATAAAAAATGTTCTAGGTAGAGCAAACTGTCTGTACGTTCTGATACCTAAAACATTACTTTCCAATTAAAAAAAAATCTTTCCATGGGCTGCTTGTTTTACACTGTTGGAGGTTCTGACATTGCAACTGCAGCTATTGGAACCACAATGCCACCATCATAAAGAAACTTAGGAACCCAAATTTACACTGCTATTACTCAACAGATGCTACTGGGAACGCGTATGTTCTTTCATAAGTGAAAGCCATAAACCAGGAGGAGGAGTTGGGGAGAGTCTGATGACTTTTGGTGTGTCCAACCCTCTTTTGAATGATGCCTGTTAAAAGTTATCTAGAATTGTAGTTTGTGAGTTTCCAGCCTCGGGGCACAAAACAGGACAAGTTTTGCAGAATTCATACTGTATGCTCTTGAGGTATGATGTATCTCAACTTCATGGCAGCAATCACTGCTGCAAACTTGAATCTTTGTGTATTTTTAAAATTAATATCTTTCTCACAGGAATATAATCTTTATTAATATAGTGGAAATTGTCTCATTTATTATTTTATTTGAAAATTAACATAAAACTTGACTTCAATGAATAGGTAACAAACATTCAGTAAGTGGAAGAATAATGACATGATTAGTGATAAGCTATCACAGTTATTTGACAAAAATAATTACTAATATACCATTAATATATTCTGAAAAATGACTACATACTGAATAAAGTAAATTGTCAGTTTTTTGTATAAATGTCAGTAGCTTAGAAGTTCTTATATGATAATGTGTTTTTATACTCCTGCATTAGAATAATCTATTTGGAGTGAGGAAAGGACAAGAATAATAGGAATACACATTAACAGTATCTTATCAACACCAGAGTCCTGAGTCAAGGTAGGTGTGTAGCAGTGAAGAATGAGCTTTACTATCACATCAGAAGGTGTTGGATTTGGATAATAGCTGACTTAGCAGACTCTTCCAGCACAATTCAGAGGTCAGCTCTCTAGGAATTTCCAGATGTGGACTTCATATTCCTTTACTCTCTTCTATCCTTGCCATTTTAGGAAACGCATGGATTTTAATATCTCTGTTTTAGTAAAGAATTTATTAATGCATTCAAAGCTTGTCTCACTGCATCTAGTCATTAAACAAATTGTGACTTATATTGGAAATGGTAAAAAATGGATAATACAGGAGTTTACAGCACTCAGCATCATATAAAGAGCTGCAGATGGGCTAAATAATATTTTCAAAATATTTATGCTTATTTGTAACTTTTTCTATGCTCTCTAGTAACCACATGCTGTGAGCTCTATTTGTACATCCTTGAAGAATTAGTTGGGTTTTGGCTTGTAATATTTTAAATTACCTTAACATATGCAGTTCTAAATATCTGGCATTTCTTTTAAAGTTGTTATATCATAGATATGGTTTTTTTTCATGTTCTCAATATGTGTATTTTACCTTTTAGAGATTTTTTTTAAAGAAAGACACAAGTTTTGTCTAAATGCTCATTTATTCACACACATATACATGCTACCTCACACACAAATTGGCAAAGTAAATTTAATTGAAGAATGGAAGAGACTTTGGTCATATACAACCTATGTTAATTTTAAGGCATTGCAATTTATATTAATGATAAAAAGTTTAAAGGATTATTAAAAGTGCTCATTATGTCCATTATGCAGTTGTTCACATAACCAAAAATTCAATGGTAACCCTTTGGGGAAAATATTTTGGGGCTTAGCAAATGCATAAATGAAGGTTTCTAAATGATCCATTGATTCCAAATAAATTTTATTTGCTGCCAAATAAATAAAACACCCAAACACCTTGGGTTAATATTTCGGACAATAAAATTTGTAAACTCAAGAATAAACTCTGAGCTTTTTTGATCTTAAGTTAGAGTTCAGCTACTCTCCTAGTTCATAAATATTCCTAAACTAGACATCCCTGTCAATTTAAGAGAAGGGAAAAATAGACATTTGAAGATAGGAAACAATAGCATCAAATCAGTACTCCATTATAGACCTTAATCTTCCATTGATATTTTAAATTGTTTTGTTCTGAATTGAGAAATAATTGTTGTGATACTTATGAGATGCAATATATTGTTATGATACATACATACATTGCATATTGCTTAAATAAGGCTAATTAGCATATTCATCACCTGACATATTTAACATTTCTGTGTGGTGAAAACATTTAAAATCTACTTTCTTAGCAATTTTTAAATATTGAAATTTTCAAATATATTTCTACTAATTATAGTCACTGTGCTATGTTGTAGATCACCAGGACTTATTCTGAAACTTTGTACCTTTTGATTAATATCTCCATTAGTTTCTAGATACACTATATTTTGAAGAGCATTATAGCATCTACTTTTGTAAGTATTATTAAGTTACTGGAAATTTTATTTCAGATCTAGTTTTGAAATTTCACTTTTTCAAATTTAAAAAAGTTTGCCTTAAATATATTATCTCATTTTTAACTTAAATTACTTACTTATTCATTTTCTAAGCCTTGGTAATAGATATTTTTAAAAGCTGCATACTATTCTCTCTCTATGGTATCTTCAGCTAAACAAAGTTATTTATTTCCTATTATATTTTAAATTTGTGTCACAACTCTAATTTGTACACTTAAGAATCAGAAAATATTCAGACCTGACAAAAGCTCTCACTAAACTTTTTTTTTTTAGTTACATGCAAATAAATGTTAGGTCTTTGGCCACTTTCCTACAGTTGACTAATAGTAAAGCTAAGAATAGAACAACTACATATTCCAGAACTATCTTCAGAAATAGTTGAAATGGGCAGAAATGGGAAAAAAAAACAACCACAAAACTCTGAGACTTTTGAAACAAAATAATTACAGTCAAATGATGTTAATTATCAAAAAAGTATGTGTATGACATAGAGTAATTATTTCCAAAATATTTAGTTTTAGAGAACAGTTTGATTAATGTTAGAGGTAATTTACATAATTATTTTTAGTAGGCAAATATTAAAATTACTTTCCTTCCCTTAAACAAGCAAAGCCTAATGATAATGGAGATAACTCAAGTGTGGAGACGACAGTAGCTGGAAATTTTTTTCAGAATTTTAACTTACATCTTGGATAAAATGCAAACCCCAAAGCATTGTAAATACATAACTAAAAGTTAGGAGTGAAATAACTGTAAAATGGCAATAATGCCAGAAGAAAATATAATCCTTCTATACTTATCTGAACTATAGAGATAATTTTGGTAATTTTTTAAAATATGGGCTCTTGGATATCCTCAAGTTTTTGATTTTGAAACTTTGGTTTTTGAAGCACTAAGTAACAGAAAATAACATTATCTGGCTATAATGGTGTGCAAGAGGACACCTAATACTGTAATTCATTTTAGTTTTAGAAAAAAAATACTTCTCTTCCTTTGAATAAAACAATTATTTAAAGATGTTTGTAGCAATTTTTACCAATAAAATGAGTCCCTTTATTCAACACATTAGAATAAATATATTGGTGACTATTTTTTAACATTCACTTTTTGCTTTTCTTTACTGACTTACTATGGAAGTCATGCATCTCCCAGGCCAGTCCTCAACTTTCCGTTTACATGGAAGAATGGGGAAGCATCCTTTTCTCTAGCACCATTGCCCAGTGCAGAGTCTCTCCTCACTCTCCTCCCTGCTGATCCTGTCTGTACCAGATGCTCAGGAGCAGGGTCCACCAAGCTGTTTGTAATGCTGCTTGCTTGTGCCCGGTGGATGCTTGACACTCAGCAGTGCTGCAGGAGTGACAACAACCTTTGGTTGCAAAGTAATATTTGCCTTCCTTCTATCTCAAAGCCTGGCCATTTCCCCCATGTTATAACACCATGCAGTGTTTATACCATTGAGGTGAGCTTTCTTCTTCTGGTAAATGCTGTGTTCACACCAACTCTCCTCCATTACTACTTGAACCTCTGTAGTAAGCTGAAACACAAGCTTAGACTTTTCCTTTCCTCAAAGACATTTTACTTAAGGGTCTGGTTTCCTTTACCTTGAGAGGAAGCTTTTCTGCAAACATCCTATTCAGCTCTTACACAAGAATTGAAACAATATAAATCTCAGAGAGCAAGGGTTGAGATTCTCACCCAACTCTCACAATCGTGCAAAATATTTCCCTCTTATTTCCTGTGGTCAGAGAGACAGTGCAAGAACCCCAGGACATCACAGTAAGGGGGAGTCACAAGAGATTCTATCACATCCTTTTACAGGTTTCCTGCTGTCCTCAGATGCTCCTCTTCACATTTCATAATTCAGCTTCTCCTGGGAACCATACATACATACATACTGACAGCCCCAGCACCCCATTAATACCAGTATGCCTGATCTGGTCTTGGTCAATATTTTAAATTGAGCAAAACTTTCCTTCCTTCAGTCTTTTGTATCTTTCTTCAGAATCCCCTTGATAAAGTGAACTAGAATTTTATATTTTACCAAAAATGATTCATGTTTCCCACTGTAATGATCACTATTTCAGTAATTGAAATGAAATGATTCCTGAAACAAGTACTGTCTCAGTGATCAACTGATAATGTTGTCCAGGTTAGTGGCTAATATTTACAACCAGATCTTTTCTATTTAGAGGTAAGCTTTTATAAAATGCTACCTTAAAGAAACAACCTAGTGTAGCAGAAAGCTCATTGGGTTGCATCCATAAGACATAATTCCAAAATCCTGAGAAAATTTTAAAAAATGGGGGGAGAAGGAAATGAAGGAAAGAATAAATGTGCAATGATGAATTAAAGAAGTAAAAGCTGTTCTTGTGATCACCGTGATTATTGTATTTGGACAGTACCACCTGGAAATTGAAATGAATGATGCAGTGTTTATACATAAGAGAGTTTGCCGTGAACTTGAGCAGTATAAATAATGAATAGTGAATTTTTAAAAATGTATGTGTAGTGAAATTTGAAGAAAATTCCAGGAAAAAGCATTATGACTTGAGCCTTTTTAAAAAGCAAATCTGTTACATAAAAAAATAAACCAAATGTCATAAGAAACAGACATCAATGAAAAGATTCTGCTACTGAGTTCAATAGAAGGAAGCATCATCTATGACCATTTCCTTCCATGAATAAGGAGGCCAGCCAAGTCCTTGGGATCCAAGTCCATGATATCAGGTAGAAAGCAATTTAAATTAAGAATAGAAAAACTATTAAAAGTGCAGAATAATTATTTGTATTTCACAGAGGAGAATGAAATGCATTAAGTGAAGGAGAGATTTCAAGACTTCTTTAATTTGGTTTGGAAGAAGTAGATACTAACTCATGGTAGTTTGGACACACAATGCTTTTTTTATGTTTGACTTTGTTTTTAAGTTAGTAGCTTTCTCCAATATAAAAAATACATTAAAATATGCATATTTATTTATTTACATACATGTCACATTTTATTCACACAACTAGCTTTGCAGCTTTCCTATAATTATTTACTGCCATGGTGGTAAAATTTTACATTTCAGAGGTAAATGTCATCATTAATTTACAAAGAAATAAAACCAGTTATTTATCAAGCATTCACTAATCCTAAGAAATAATATTTTTAGATTCTTGGTGGCCTTATACATTCACTTTAGTCATCAAATCCGAATGATTTTTTGAAAAAAAAAAATTCCTTGTGACATCTTATTAGATATTTGCTAATGTTCTAATTTGTTCTTTCAACCATAAAAATAAGAATTCTTTTGAAAATAATTCAAAATAAATAAATTCTCATTAGTCTTGGATTTTGGTAACTAAAAGTCAAAGTTAGAAAATACCACAATCTACATTTGATGCCTGGGCTTTTCCTATTATTTACCAAGCGTCTCCTTCTGTGTCATAAACAATTTTAGAGTTCAAAGTAAACCATGTCTCTAAAATGCTAAAAGGACCCTAATCATGTTTATTTCATGTGTTAATATTTTCATCATATAATCAGAACCTGAAACCATTCACTTGTGCTCTAATTTTGAGTAAAAATCTTCTTGCAATGTCAACTTTACGCATTCTCCTGAAAAAGCAACAGCAAAAGAAATTAAACATACAATATGAATTGATGATAGAACACTTTATATATGCATTATACTAGTGACTCCATAATTTTATATACAATTCATACAGGAAAATTTACATCTACCAGGACAAATACAAATCATGATTGAGAAAAGAGGTTCAAAAGTTTTCATTTAACCAAAATTACAAACTTAAGGTTGAAGTAGGTAAAATTAACACCCCAGAATTCTGGTGGACAGCTCTGGTCTCTCTACTTCCTCTCCTGAGAGAAAATGTGTGGAATTCAAGATTCAAAATCAGAGCAACGTAAAGTATCATTATAAATGTGTCATTATTAAAAATAAACTATTTTCAAAGAGTAACTTCCTGTCAGTAATTTCAATATCTTACTTGAAACCAAAACATGGTAAATTCTTACATTTCTCTTGTAACTTAATTTAGTAGAAAACTATCAAAACCTTTAAGAAAATTGGTTAGAATGTGTCTGTACGTATGCCTATTCATATAGATGAATTTGTGTTTGCTCTTCTTTATGTTCTATCACAGTCCTAAATTTCACACTTGTGCTTATTTATAAAATGTGGGTTATTACTAATGTTACAAGACTTCTGTGAGGACTGATTGTGATATATAAAGAACTTAAAACAGTCCCTGTAACATAATAAGAGTTTAGTAAACTGGTTTATCATTATGCTTTTTAAATTTTATTTATTTATTCTAATTTGTTATACATGATAGCAGAATGCATTTCAATTCATAGTATACATATACAGCACAATTTTTTCATATCTCTGGTTGTACACAAAGTAGAGTCACACCATTTGTGTCTTCACACATTGTACTTAGGGTAATGCTGTCCATCTCATCTCCCTATCTTACCTACCCCCATACCCCTTCCCTGTCTCTCCCTCCCCTTTGCCTTATCTAAAGTTCCTTCATTACTCCCATGCTCCACCACCCCTACTCCCATTATGAATGAGCATCCACATATCAGAAAAAAACATTCAGCCTTTGTTGTTTTGGATTGGCTTACTTCACTTAGTATGATATGCTTCAACTCCATCCACTTACCTGCAAATGCCATGATTTTATTCTGTTTTAATGCTGAATAATATTCCATGTGTATATATACCACAGAATTTTATCCATTCATCTATTTTATCATTACTCTTATTAAGTGATTGGCTTTACTGAATCATCATATTCTAATAAAAGCATCTGATTCAGTTACTCAAACTTATATGAAACATCTTTTCTTATCCATTTTCATAAATTTTTTAGCTGCCATATCCCCCATCATCTAACTATGAAAAATCCATTATTACTAACAAAATATCTGCTAAGTGCTATAATAAGCCTAATGCTGTCATAGGTGTTTCATGTGGTATTCACTTTGATTTTCATAATCATCCTAAAAGGTAGGTACTAAAACTTCTCATTATCTAAACATGGGCACTCAGTTCAAAGAGACTTACTTGACTAGAATTCCATACCAATCCTATCATTTACAAGGATGGAACTGGAGGTCATTGTGTTAAGTAAAATAAGGCAGGCACAGAAATACAAGTATCACATGATCTCAATCATATACAGAATCTAAAAATGTTGACCTCAGAGAAGCTGAGAGTAGAACGGTGATTACTGAGGCTGGGGAGAATAGAGTGAAGGAGGAATGGAGAAAGGTTGATCAACAGGTACTAAGTTAAAATTAGATGGGAAAAGAAGTTGTGATGTTCTGTTGTACAGGGGTGTGGCAATAGAGGATGATAATGTACTTTGTTCTGTAAAAGAAGCAAAATATCTTAGGAGAAGGGATTTTGAAGTTTTCATCATAGTGATGTGTTTATTGTTTGAAGAGACAGCTATGTTTACCCTGATTGGAGCATTATGGAATGTGTGCATGTATCAAAACCTAATATGATACCCTATAAAAACAAAATTTTATGTATCAGTTAAAAATTAGAAAACAAACTATATTTTTTTTAAATTTCATAATAAGAAGACAGATGCTGGTGTGTTGTGAGAGTGTCTCCAGACTCTTGGTATAGGAGTGAGGGAACTAAGGGGCAAGACCCTCTCAGGGGTAGGTAGCCCTATCCAATAGGCTGGGGCCAGCTGGAAAAAGGCAGAAAAGGGAAGTGTGCATGCACCCACTCACGCACACTCACACACTACACTTCTTGACTGGATGTGGTGTTTTGCGGTTGCAGTTATCTACAGACATCAGACTTCAGCTTCTTCAGCCTTTGAATGTGGTCTCTCCCATGATGCTCCAGGAAGTATCCAAGTCTTCAGCCTCAGGCTGGGGCAGCGTCAGTGGTCTCTTTTATTCTGAGGCTTTCAGCTTCTGGAACTAAGCATCTAATGCTTTCTCTGGCTCTCCAGCCTACAGAAGGTCTGTGTAGGATGACCCAGCTTCCGATCCTGTAAGACAAGCTAATAAATTCTCTCTTGTTATTGTAGATAAAATCTATTGGTTCTGTCCCTAGGGAGAACCCTGACAAATGCAAGCACCAATGACCACCAGACTAACAATCCATTTCTAAACACTGTTCCCAACTCTTGTGAGCTGCAGATGAGGAGGCAGTACTCAGGATTTCAGACTCTTAAGATTCCTGCTTTCTGTAACCTCCAGGCTTTTGTACTCTTTTCCTCTTCTCCTCCTGTACACACACACACACACACACACACACACACACACACACACATACACACACACACACCAGGAGCCACTTGCCTCATTCCTCTTTTGAAAGGCTAGAGTTTTATTCCCATAGTAATCATCAAGTCTATGCAACATGGCCTTGACCACCTTTTAAGCCCCTTTTAGGGATAGCTGCAGAATACACTACAGCCTTCAGGATAGGTTCTGTGTCCTTTCATAAGTCCTGTCAAAAAATCCTTTATTTCCAAATGTTGAAAATTAGTGCATTAAGATTCTTCAGTTTTCATATGAAGGATCTCATTGTTGTCTTCCTTTAGCAACATGTGCCAGATAATATGTTAAATATCTAGCAGACATTATGTTATCAGTTACAATAAGTCTAAGTAATCAATGCTCTTCCTTATCCCTATTTGTCAAATGTGCAAAATCAGAGAAGTGAAGCAAATTACTGAAAGCAACAGAATAAGTAGAGAATCTGTGATTACAAATCAAAACTAGTAGGGATGGTTCCAAAAGTCTACCTTAAACTGCTCACCGTGGATAAGAAAACTTATGAGCTGTTCAGACTTGAGCCTAGGAGCATCACCATCATAGAATCACCATCAGAAACAGAAGTTTTTCCTCCATCTCTGTTCCCAAAGTTTTCCTGGTAAGTAAATAGGAAATGGGGTACTCACATTTGTGTGTACTGAAAATAAGAACCTGTGATATGATACAATTGCTCCTTTAACATGATCAGGACAAAACAATCTTACTAGTCAGTATTTCTAAGTTAGTAACAGATCTTTGTTTCATGGAAGAAACTCTGTTATCATTTTCATTCTCCTTTATTAAATGTGCTACCTTTGGAAAACAGAGTGTTTATGTAAACCAAAGGAAATAAAAATCTCCACAAATGTTACACTCTAAATTTTACTATGCATATACTGTCAGAAACTTTCCAATTGATGACATAAAAACCTTTTTAAAGTTTGGATATGATGCATGTTGTTCGGGAAAATTTGGACCTGTTCTATTAGCGCTCAGATGGCTGTAATGAAGACAGCTGCTGGGGAGACTTGGCAAGTGTACAAATGAAGTTAGAAACGTACATGTTTATCACCTAGAAGCTGCATACACCTACTGTTCTTCTCCGCCAAAAGATAACAATTCCACATTTTATAGGCAATTGTCTTTCCTTTTTTGTCCCAGAGGCTCACCAAAATTCAATAAATTTATTTTAGTGAAAACCACCTTGCTGTACTCAGCATCTTGCCTAAGCAAAATTCCTTAAAATAAAATGAGCAGGAGCCATTACTGCAGTGTGAACAAAGCCAAGATGATCATGAGCTCATTTCTTTCCAAATGAGCTCATTACTATTAATTTCTCCTGTCCTTAGAGAATATTTGAAAAAGCAAGTTCATCAGGAGAGCAAAATAAATGTGAAAACAAAGTAGGTAAAAATATTTCTCCCCTACAAAATTGCATCCAAAGTAAGGCAATCCCACAGGACACCAACTCTCAATGGCATAGACTCTGATTGAATACTTTAGATAATTAGCCATGCAGAATTCTGGATGCACACACGGATGTTTTGACATTGGCATTAAACAGAAGTTAAATGTTTGTATCACCTCAGTAAATGCATATAATTCAGTGGATTTCATTCACGGGGAACCTATGGTTTTCCCTCCTTGGAAATCTACAGAAAATATGCAGTTGAAAAGATTATGATAATAATAAAATAATAGACAAAATTGTAAATAAATACTGGCATTTGCCCTCTGTGGGTCAAGTTTTCTGTTTGTCCCTACAATACCCTATATTCAAGGACCTTAGTATGCAAGATGGAAATACGTGACTAGAAGTCAAAGCTTTAGGTGAGAAGAAAAAGGTTAATACAGCATCTTAATTCTTTGGTACTTTCTCAAACATTCCTTTTGAACACCAGCTCCCTCACTTACTCGCTGTTTGCATTGGGGGAGGGGGACAGAAAGGGAGAGAGAGAGAGAGAGAGAGAGAGAGAGAGAGAGAGTACTCCAGTGCATAGGACAGTGCCTGAAAGAGTAAGGGTAAAAAATGTTGCTTATTATGTTACTTTTATGAATTTGGACATCATTTCCTCTCTTCCTTTCTCTCTGCACAGTTTTTCTTCTCTGCCTTTGAAGAGCCTAGCTGGTCGAGGTAGGGTTTGGAACCATAGAGAGGGCAAAACTTTTTAAAGAAGATAGTCATTGTTTTTCTATGATTGAAAATTTTCATGCTTCCTCAACAGCAAAGTAGAACAGTAGATTTCCAATCAGGGGTAAAAAAACCAAAGTATACTGTTCGGCTTGATTTAGTGGGCCTTGCGGTAAAGAAGTAAAAGGAATCTTCTTGGCTCATACAAGTTCCAACCTAATTCAGTTAAGATGATGAAAGAACAAGAAGGAATTAGTCTCTATGGCATACTCTTCTTAGGAGCCTACAATACCACAGGTTAGTGGTACTAACTACAGGTTAATCTATCTCTAAGTATTTCTGGCAATTATTTCATTTAAGAACAGAAACACACCTTTAAAGAAGTAGGCGATTCTCTTTACTAACATTGGAACTGTTAAAGATAATAGAAAATGAAAATTTTGTATTTAAAAAGTAGAATTTTATTGAAAAGCAAAGGATTTTTAAGTATTAAGAAAATTTAACTTAAATGACACACGAATTTCCAAATCCAAAGCAGAAAAATCAACTGAATTCTGACTTCCAGTGCCCACAATTATAGTTAAAATCCTCATAGACCAATGGATCATTATTATAAGGTTTTAAAGGAAAAAAAAAAAGCTTCCACCCCCCCCCAAAAAAAAAAGATGAATTGACCCTCAGGATGCATATAGATTTTTTTTTATTTTCTAAGAATATATTTTTTAAATCATAATCTTTCCTTTGTGCACTGGACAGTGGTTACATTATCAATAACATCAATTATGTTAAGCCTGAAATAAAAACTTCTAAGTTATACCACATGCTTTCCTAATCTTTACAGCATTTTCTAGAGAATGCTGTGAAAAACACCTTGCAGAAAAGGTTTTGCTCCTGATCAACCAAAATATATAGAGGACTTTGAATAATTTATCTAAAGCTGTCAATTCACATGCCCTAATGTACTCTTTCAACACGAATGCCACCGGAGGTGAAAGATCCAACTCACTGTCTTTCCTTCATGCTCAGACATTTTACCACTGCTTGAAAAATATCCTCACTGTAGGAAAAAAAAAAAAAAAAAAAAAAAAAAAAAAAAAAAAAACACCTTTCCATGAAGGAGAAAAACAGAGGAAAATGTTCTAATAATACAAATTCTGAAGTTTTTATTTTTTAAGTAGTATATACCTTATTTGTAAACCTCTAAATATAATTTTGTTCTATTTTCTCCTTAGACATCAAGCAAGTGCATAGAGTGAAATTTATTTGACAACAATGGGATTCAGACTCCTGAAGTTTAATTCTTTTTTAATCCAAGGTGTTGCCCACATTTTACTTGTTTGATTTTATCCAAAGAATATTCATAGTACAGTCACTATTTCTCACTATAAAAAAAGCACCATGTATAGTATAGCTTTTTCCTAACTACCTGGTAAACCATACTCCAGTCCAAATGCTATTTGTATCTAATTCAAGATATTCACACTGCAGGGGCTGGGTTTGTAACTCAGTGGTAGAGCACTTGCCTGGCACATGTTAGGCACTGGGTTCGATCCTCAGCACCATATAAAAATAAGTAAATAAAATAAAGGTAGTGTATCCATCTGTAACTAAAAAATAAAGAAAGAAAGTCTTCTTGGTGAAAAAATTCTCACAAGAGGAGAAGCTTGTGAACTACCCACAGAGGAAGGCTATTCAAGAGGCTGAGTAGAACAAGGCTAATCGCATAATGTTCTTCAAACCCCACTCCTGCTGACTGCTTTTCTGAGAAAAAGAGATGTTAAGTCCTTCATTTCATTAAATTTAACAAAAATTTATTGTGTTTCAAAATAGTACATTTGAAATGTTTCAAAAAGAAATCTGAAACATGCATTACATCTTTCTATGATAGGAAATCATAAGTCACATGGGCTTTGTCAATGCCTTCAAACTTTCTATTAGAGAAATTAGAGGTTTGGGAGGAAAATAAAGAAATCAGAAGTCACAATACATACATAGGATTAAAGAAGAGATTAAATAAAATTTGATGGCTGTAACCAAAAATCACAAAAAAGAAACCTGCAGAAAAAAATTAGAGGAACCAACAAAAAAGCAAGTGAAAAGAATGGCAGGAACACAATTTTTAAATTTAACATAATAATTGTAAAACTTAGCAGGGCATGGTGGGATAAACCTGTAATCCCAGCAACTCAGGTGGCTGAGGCAGGAGAATTGGAAGTTCAAAGCCAGCCTCAGCAATTTAGTGAGGTCCTGAGCAACTTAGTGAGACTCTGTCTCAAAAAAAAAAAAAAACCATTTAAGGCCTGGGGATATAGCTCAGTGGGTAAGCCCCCTGAGTTCAATCCACAAAACCAAATCATCATCATCATCATCATCATCATAACTTTATGGGGTACAGTGTGGTGTTTCAGTACCTTCATATATGGAGGAACACAATTTTGGCATTGAATTCTTTGATACAAATACCTAGACAATGATAAATAATCATACACATGAAAGTTTGTCTTAAGAAAATACATATGTCCACATAGGTATACAGGGCTTTTCTGATAATTGAGGAGGTTTTCCGGCCTTGCAGTTTTCCTGTTTGCTCATTTTATAGTGTTACCTCTGCCCGTCAATGTACTGGTGAGTTCTTTATAGTGGATTTTTAGAAATTTTCTTTACATATGCTTAATAGTAGTCTTCTGTCTGTTATATGTGTTACAGATAAGGGAGTCTTACTTCATTAGTATTCCACAGGAGTCCCAGTAGCATCTGACAAACTCTGCACTTGCCAGGCTGAATTTAAGTCAAAAATAGATAAGAAACCTGAAAAAGGGCACTGATTGTTTTAAGAAGTTTTATCTGTGGTCCAGAAACAAATCTAAAGAGTCCTTCCATTGTATTCGAAGGTACAGTTGAAGATCGATAGAGGCCAAGAGGTGAGACTTGTACCAAAACAATCCTGTCAGACCAAGGGTGTTAACACCCATCCCTACATAAATTTCAGAATACTTAAAATAACCCTTAAGTACTTACAAGGAAAAGAAGAAGAAATAAGAACCCCCACCTTTACCTGTCCCTGGTTAAGCATGGAGCTTACTAGAGTCTGTCCCAGTTCAGTGATGTGTAGTTAGCACTAAATAATGATTTGCTAAACACTATTGTGGTACAGTGGGCACTCATTCTAAGAGGGATGCCAACAACTGGGAACATATCCAGTGATGAATGATGACGATCAGGAAGAATCAAAAGACCATGCCTTAAAAGAACCATTAAAAGAACTGAATTTATTAAGCCTGACTGAACAGGTGAGGTGGGTGGCATGATACCTTTCCTTAGAACTCCATATGACTTTGACATGAAAGTGGTGTTGGAATCAGTCTCGTGATGGTCCAAGGAAAGAAGTTAGAAGGGGAAGATAGGACCTTTCTGCATTAATGAATCAATGACAACAAAAAAAATATTTCTTTTGCATACATTCTGTGCTGCACAGTGTGCTAAATACTGAGGTTCAAAAATAATAAGACATGATATCAGTTGATAATTATATTTTTATCTATTAACTAATAAAATATTAGCTCTAAAAGTGTTTTAAATAAGGTAGAAGACACTAACAGCTACAAGATTAAAATTAATAAAAGTGTGATAAAACAATGTAGTATGCTGAGGGAGCACAGAGATGGGGTGGTCTATTCATTTAAATATGTTTAATCATTAAACGGGTTACCTTGAGAGGTGCTGAGACATCACACAGATTTGAAACCAAATCTGAATTGGACTCAAATACACTTATAAATGTACAATAAACACAATTTTAGTAAAAGCTGATAATAGAATCTAAGATGAATATTTCTAAGAATTCATTGGCTTAGTGCATTTCTTTCTAAACAACATGGAATCAAGAATGTTCAAGCCAAACTCATACCTCAGTCATATATTAAGCCTGGCTTCCAAACGTATGATCCATGATCTAGATCAGGGATTGGTAAACTATAGCCATTGTCAAATCCGGCTCACTGCCTGCATTTATAATTAAAGTTATAACGGAGCACAGCCACACTCTTTAATTCATGTATCATCTATGGCAGCTTTCACACTACAAGGCCTATGTAGCTGTGGAAGACCTTACGGACTGAAAACCCAAAATATTTATTATATTTCTCTTCACAGAAAAATTTTACTGACCACTGGTCAAGATGGTCACCTGTTGTTTATATTGAAGAGGACATTATTGGGCTAAATGTTGGACTAGACTGTTTTAAACTTTATAGGATACTTAAAATTATGATCACAATGTATTTTTATGGTTTTATCATGAGCAAATTCTTTTGCTAATGTTGATAATTGCATTTTTATCTATTAACTAATATAATACAAGCTCTAAAAGTGATAAAATTCTCAATGTAATCAATCCCATTTAATTGTATCAGGTTGTTTTTACTACAACCTAAAATTTGCATTGCAAATCTACAAATTGCATGGGCTTCATCACTATTTCTGCTCAAAAGAATACATTTAAATTGATAGAAAGCAATGGAACTGATAGTGCTATAACAACAGGACCTACATGATGAGGTAATGTTTGCTGGATATTTAATGTTAAATTAATGAGGATTATGCAACCATTATTGCTGTAGGAGTGCCGGTAAAGATATTTTATTATTATGTGAGTTGAGAGATTCTATCTTTGCTTGTATACTGATTGATCTGGCCAAGCTTCCTGAAGAATTGAATGCTGGAGTGTATTGAATGCAGGCAGGGAAGTATGAATTAGAAACTGTTTTCTGAACATAAGCAACTGAGTTAAAATACCTATTTTTACACCATTAAAAAAAGTCCATTTATCCAGTCCTCAGCATCTATGCCCATTTTTTCAAAAATATAATGTTCTTGCTAGAAAATGTAGAAACTGGTTCATTTTTGGAAATCTTTATTAGTCTTCAAAAAAGACACCCTAATATCCACATCCTTGTCTTGTGCTTTTCTACATGGAACAGGGTTGACTCATGTAATCAGAGTGTATTAAAAGAAATGATGACATGTGATGTCTAAAGTTAAGTCATAAAAGACATTGATACTTCTACCTGTTCCCTTGGATCACTCACTCTGGGGGAAGCCAGCTATTATTATATGAAGATATTCAAGAAGACAAAGAGAGAAGTTGTGTGGCAGGGAAATGAAACCTCTTGCCAAGAACTAACAACCAGGCAGCTGCATGAGACAGCAACCTTAGAAGAAGATACTCCAGCCTCCATCAAGCCAGATGGAGGCGGTACCTAGACTATATCATCATGAGAGAAGACAAGCCAGAACCATCCAATTATTCTGTACCTAATCATTGAACAATAGAAACTGAAATATGATAAATGCATGTTAGTGTTTTAAGCCCCTTAGTTGTGGGATAAATTTTTATGCACAGCCAGGTGGGGCAGCACAGGCCTCTAATTCCTTTGACTCCAGAGGCTAAGGCTGGAAGAATGAGAATTCAAAGCCAGCTTCACTAACTTAGCAAGGCCATAAGCAACTTAGTGAGATTCTGTCTCAAAATAAAAAAGAAAAAGAGGATTGGGGATGTGTCTCAGTGGTTAAGTACCCCTGGGTCCTTCCCTGATATCAAAAAAAAAATGTTATGCACATTAGATAATGACTGTAGTAGCAATACTCTATCTTGAGTAGTTGTGAAGCCCAAACCACACTCATAGCCCTTGTTTTTTTGTGATAGAAGTTCCCAACCTAAATGCCTGTTAGCAACTTTATGCAAAAAATGAAGGTTCATTCTGTGGGTAGATTTGTTTTTATCTCAGTAATTTGATTATTGCCCAGAACATTGCATTGATTATTGTCCAGAACATTTGAGCTAAGGAAATACTAACTCACCTCATTTGAAGATGGGATACTGAGCATGGTATATGACTTTTAAACTAAATTTTAATAAAATTGAAATAAGTCTTTGCCTTTTTTCTAAGTGGTGTAAGAATTGAATAGAGGAACAGATGTGACACGTGTTTGATTACTGGTCCTCAGCATCTAATTTAAAAATTGAAAGCTACCTCTACTTGTGACCTTACACCTGTCCATAAGACTGTCCATTTTTCCTTGGTCTGAATTACTGAACACATATGTAACTTGTATAATCATCTTTCATACTTTGATGCTTTGCTCCATGTGAGTATGTGTACTAACATTTAAATGATCTCACCTTTGACTCTGAAGCCAGGAAAAAAAGCAGGTCTTTCTTTCCTATAATAATTGTCCTCATATTTTCCTTTAACTATTTTTATGCTGGCATGTCACATCTATCTAAGAAGATTCTGGATCCCTTACTCTTGTTCATCTGTGTGCCCTTTGTTAGGAACCACCCAATGTTAAATATGCCCAAAGGAACCCTCTTCCTAGTATTTGCTGCTCATACCATCATGAGTATGAAAGAAATAAAACATTTTACAATATGAATGCAGCTAATATTTATTACTGATACTCATTCCTTTAGCAATATCACTAATAATAGACCACTAATATTTATATTCCACAGCAGATGCTATTTTTAGGTGCTAGAAATGTAACAGTGAAAAAAAGGTGAAATCCCTACATTTATAGGATTTTCATTTATTTACAAGTAGGTGCAAACTTCAAATAAACTCGATAAAATATATAGATGGTCCTATTAAGAAAAATAAAAAAGGGATGAGTAACTGCCAGCAGAGAAAAGAGCCAACACAAATGCGCTCTTGTGGAAGCATGTTTAATTTGTTTAAGGAAGAGTAAGGCAGTCAATGTGGCTAAAACAATGTGAGCATGGGTAGAAATGTAATAGATGAGGTCAGAGGTTTCATCGGGAGTTCAGATCATTTCCAATAACTTCACTTATACATGAAATGAGATGGGAAATTTGAAGATCCATGAGCAGAGGGTTGCTCTTGTATGATTTATATTTTACAGGAAGTAATCTGACAGCTGTAATGAAACAGACTGAAGGGGCCCATGGAAGATGCTGGTGACTATGAGGAGGGTTGAGCATGAAATCCAGTGAATGATATGCTTGGATGAGGATGGCAAATGAAGAGGTGGTAAGAAATGGTCAGATTCTGGATGTATTTTGAAGGTACAGCCAAAATGATTTATTGACAGATTGGATTCGGGTGTTAGAGAAAGAGAGTGATTCAAAGATTTTGGCATGAGAAACAGGAAGAATGGAATTGTCTTTAAGTGATGAAATAGACTGAAAGGAACTCAGCTTTTGAAACGAAGGATACAAGAAATTTATTTCTCAAATATATTAGCTTTGGGGTACACCTTAGATGTTTAGACATCTGGCAGAAAATCCAAAGTTAAAGTATTTTTTGGAGCTGGAATCTTAGACCAAGTGAACTAGAAAGATAGAAAGTGGTTGTTGGAAAATAGAATGCATGTGAAGGAAATTTGGGGGAACTTCAGGTATTGGTAATGGCAAATTCTGAAACATGACCTCTGATTGAGTAGCTAGGGACACCAGCTTTAAAGGATAAGACCAAGATACTAAGAGCATCATCGACATGAGTAGTAAAGTTCTCAAGAATTACTGCTAGAGTTGTGATGAAGTGACAGTGAATTGGGAGGTAAGCTTTTCCAGGAATGAAACAATGTGACGACAGTCAGACATCAGCTGCAGTAAGGAAAATACTGAATAGGATATGATAATCTTTAACTCTTGAAAAAATGGATAGAAAAAAATAAAAGTAATACCAATTCTGGTTCATTATTATGACTGGCAAATTGATGCTCATTGTTGTTGAGAGGCCTTAGTCTTCTCCACAGAAACATTTCTTAGGGTAGTTGAGCATCTTTACAATATGGCAGTTAGCTTCCCCCAAATGTGATACAAAAGATCTTGGGTTAAGAAAGCTATATTTTTTATGACCAAGTCACACAGCAAGATTTTCACCACATTCTAGTCATTAAAAGTGATCACAAGTCCAGCCTACATTTATTAGTCTCCCCATTTTAAAAGAAGGAATAGTAATGGATATACAGAAATATTTCAAATAGCCAAAGACTATATGAAAAATTAGGCTTTTTAATTTTAAATTTAAAAGAATGGCTGTATTAGTTCAATGTCTAGTAAATTCACTTAAACATATTTTTCAATAAGATGATTCTTTTTCTTTTTTTCTCTTTGTCCTCTTCCTCCTCCACCTCCATCTTCTAAGATCTACTATTTTAGTCAATAAATGAACTTAGTCGTCTGTTATGAAGCCTAGTAGGTGTAGCCTAATTGTTTCTTTCAAGGTCAACAACAAAATGTTGAAGTCAGTCTAAGTTTTCTGAGTGACAGATTTGCTCATCTTATTTTTAGTTATTTTGAAATAACCCATCAATGACAGCAACTTGGTTTTTATTCCTAAGCTTTGTGATTGTGAGCATAAAATTCAGAGAAGTAAGTTTCTAGTGAATATGAGACAGATAGTAGAGTGGGGCGTTATGAAAACTTAAAGTGACAAGGTCATAGAGAGAATTTTGTCACCCACATAGTATAAATTTGGTGCATGATGTGGTAAAAGAAATTGAATTGATGACTAGATAATGCACTACAGACCTTTCAAATAGCAGGAGCAAAAGTCATTTTTTTTCTTTTATTTCTTATTTATTTTAATTAATAATGTATGATGGTGATCTCAGCAGTTTAGCACAGCAAGTTCCAATTCTCTCATTTTCTATCTGCAGTATAGAGATGTGACTCTGCTGTCAGTACAGGTTGTGGCATTTGTTATATAATAAAAACCAAAACCATATTTAGTGTGGCTAACTTTTCTTCTTCTCTCCACAATAAAAAGATATATTTATATTGTTGTCTATGCTGAGAGATGATGTCATGTCATGGCTTGAGATAAGAGGGTAAAGTTATATAGTGGGCAGATGCAGAGGCTCAGAATCATTGTATAGAATAAAATAGAAAGGGAAAAGAAAAAATATCACTTTAGATGTTCATAAGATAGATGACACATGTAAAATAATCTATTAAAATGTACAAAATTACTGTCTATGGTTTGAAACTAGTATATGTTCTATTAACCTATTTAATATTTACTTTCAAGTAAATTAGTTTTTGAAAACTAAATGTTTAGACCCAGGCCAGGGGACTTTTCAGATATGTAAATATCTTTGCTTTTCTTGAGGTAGATTTATGCTGTACTTTCTAACTGAATTATAGTGCGCAGGGATCAAAGACAGTAATCGGGAGAGCTTTCACTGACACTATAGGTCGAAAACTTTAAAAACACTTGTAAGAGAATAAAAAAGTAAGTGGAAAGTGCCACCCAGGAATTCCTGTGTTTAGTTTGCCTCAGAGAGTTTGGTAATTTTCTCATATTTTAATTATGAAGCAGGCATTCTCATTTAACTTGCATTTGAAAAAAAATTAAGTAGTTTCTTATTAAAATAAGTTTATTTGCTAAAAATAACATTCTCAGTGTTTATTCTACACAATATATAAAAATAGGAGTCCCCTGTGAGCCTGAAAGCAGTGTCAACTTTGTAATTTAGATCTGTACATCTTAATGTTAGGTAATTTAATATAATAGACAGTTTTGTGACTTGGGAAAAAACTATCAGCTGATAACTAATTTCTAGATTCATTCAGAGAATTATGGAGAAACTGAAAAGATTCACTTAACTATTTTTAAGAACAAGTGGCTTTTCCGATTAAGTGGCTAAAACCGACAATTAATAGCAGTGTACTAATGAGTTCAACCCTAAGCATTTTCCAGAAGATGACAGATTCTAGGTAATGTGATATTCCATGGAAGAAAGCAATGCCTCAATTAAATGCTAATTCCATCACCCAGAAAAATTGTTCTAGAAAAAAAGTGAAGATCCCCAAGTTTTCCTAAATCCCCAGGAGGTAAATCCCATTGCATTTTCCTCTTCAGTCTATTTCTTCTGTGAAAGAATGGAAGTTCTAAGATGGTACAAGGAAGATAATAAAAGTCCTATCTGAGTTTTGTCAGACTAAGTAAAAGCTGAGTCAGCTGCTAGGAAGAAACATAAGCTGCTATCATTTTTTTTTTCACAAATAGAACAGTTCCAGAAGGCTGGGAGTATGGTTCCATGGTCGAGCACTTGCCTAGAATGCTCAGACCTTGAGTTCTAACCCAGCAGCCCCCACCCCCCAAAAAAGCCAACCAGTGCAAAGGAGGCTTTCTCTTATGAGCATTGATTTCTAATTAAAATCTTTCCATGATTTGTCTGAATATAGGAGTATGCTAGAATCTATCAATGCAACCCACAGAGAAGTGGTCGGAAAAGAGTTAACTTATAATATTTTGTGCCATTTCAGATGGATTGGGGAATCTAGGTGCTGTTTGATATTGCAATTGAAGAAATATCAAAGAAGGGTTAGGGTCAAAGTCAATCTGAAAGCTTCTTTCTTTCATCTAAAAGACAGGTTTTACTATACTCTTCCTCTCATTTTTTTCAGAGGAGAGCAAGAACATAGAAAGGGAGCAAAGAATATATTCAAGATACATGCAGCCAGAGGGAGAGTACCTTATACTTCCAAGGGTAAAAGAATTTTGTGAGGGAGGCATGAAAAGGAACAATGATGTCATCAATTCCAGTAGCATCCAGAGCAGCAAGAGCCATAGAGATAAACAGGTGGCCAAGTCTGAGCAGTTGCAGAAATAAACTGTCATGAAACACCCACCACAGGAATACTAAAAAATTAAGAGACAAAATACCAGAGAGGATTCAGAAAAGCTGTAATGTTTACAGGGAAACTTTTACTTGAGATCTTGATTTTATGCCAGTAAGAAAAGCTTGAAGGGACAAAAGGTGTTTTTTGTGTGAGTTTTTGTTTGTTTGTTTTTTGCTTTGCTTTGTTTTTATTCTGTTTGCTTGGACAGTCAATAGTTTTGGGTTCCAGGAACCCAGAAAGATCTTTTGCCCCTGAGATATCAAGTCTTCATTATTTAGATAAAAACTTATTTTTTTTTCTTTTTTGGAGAAAGTAGGTAGAAGTATGAGGATGCTCTTAGGTTTGCAAAGGTGATGGACTTGCAAAATAGTGATTTTGATCTACCCTGAGACTAGATGAGGAAGAATTTGGGGGAGATCATTACAATTTCTTGGGTAATGATGTATACACCCGACTGTTTGTTCTTAACAAAGAAGAAGTCGAGGAAGGCACCTGTGAAATCTAAACAGGTACCTGGAGAGGAGCTGCCTCAGCTGTGAGTGAGATTCACCCTGGAGCCTCCAAGAGGAGGCATTTACAGACTGGAAGAAGGTGGTGTGGTCCTGTGGTGAAAGGCAAAAAAGCAATGATGCCATTTAACCAGGGCTGGAGGATCAAACTTTCCTGTGTTCCCAGCATCAATGAATCTCAAAGATTCTCATCATCTCGAATCTGAGTCAAACTGGATTTGCTTTTAAATAATAAGATGGTACTTATTGCTCCTGGAAGTTGGGGAGTGAATACTTGCTTGTTAAATACACACATTATGCTTAGAACATTGTGTGAGTATGGCATGAGTTTTATTTGTATGTGAAAACAATCTCACAATTGTGGAGATTTGAAATGGAAATCTAACCGGGTTCTTCTTGTAATTTAAAAAAAAGAGGCAAGAGTAAAATGTCAATATACGAAGGGGAGTATATCCGAAATAAATAAGGTTTCTGTGAAGGGTAGAAAATAAAACATAATAAAATAGAAATGCGAAGCAATGATCCTCTGTCCCTTAGATCTCCGAGAACATGGAGACAATGAAGTCTCCACGGAGAACATTGAAGACAATGGCAGAAGCTCAGGCAAGCAAGGAGGCTGGACAGATCCTCAATAATCTTTCTGTATTAAGTATTCTTTGTTGCATTCTAAGGCTTTTTGGTCACTCTTTTTTGTTCTCTTGAACTCTTAACTCCGCTTCCTTTAATACCAAATTTTTTATCATTAGCACATTAGATTTATCTTAATTTTACCACTTTTTTTTTCTATCTCTCTAATCTTATTCTCTTATGTTGAGTATTGCTTTGTTCCAACGTAATAAATTCTTAGCCTTTCAGTTTCCAAACCTTAGCTTCTGGTTTTAACTTTTTATTTTTCTGTCTCAACCAATTCTGTTTGGTAATAATTTTTCTTGTATTCTGATTTTTATATTTCCCTCCTTTTAATTCCCATGTTTTCCTTTTCTTAAATGTATCTGTTTTTTTCCTCTATTTTCATGATATTGATGATGACTGAATAGTAGTGATCACCATATGTGAGATGGCATCATTCTTTTTTATTCCTGTTCTGATAGTTGTCACCTCTTTTTCTGTTATTTGTTCTTAAGAGTGTTTTTGTATAAGTAGTTTGGTGTGAGAATACAATTTAATTTTGTTCTATTCACATAATTAATTGTCCCATTGCTATTTATGCAAATAGTTTTGCCCCAATGATCCCCAATCCCACCTGTTAAATTTATCATATTTTCCTATGGGTGTCGGTCAATTACAGGATTCATTAATATGTTTTTGTTGATCAATTTTTCTAAAATTATAAATATATGTTATATATTCTATCAAACATGTACATAGAGAGTTATGTATAGTTATATTCAGGAATACATACAGCTATATGAATATCTACATATGTATGGAACAAATATAGAAATTCAAGAAAAATCAGAATTGTGATTACATGATGGAGTTGTAAAAGGTGATACACATGAGAGGACCACAAAGAATGTTTCAGAACTATCAACATTGACCTATTTCTTAAACTCACTAACATGCATACACTGTGTTTACTATACAAATAACCATTAAATTAGACACATGGATTATGCATATACACCTTTCATACATGTCCTTTACTTTTCAATTGTAAGTACATGAAAAAAATAATTCATTATTCATATTTGTTCAAATGCAGAATTCATATGGAATGCAAAATAGAATTTTTAAAAGGATAAAGTATTTTAAAAAGATAAAGTAAAAAAAATATTCTGTTTTGTTCAGACAAGTTTCAGATGGCTGTGAAATATCCATGTGCTGATAGATATTCATTTCTGGAGCTCAAAGGAGGAGTCTGCTGTAGACATAAGTGTAAGAATCTTTAGAATGCAATTGATATTTAGCCAGTGAATGAGTGTGGAGAAAAAGAAGATGGCTCAATATTGAACTCTGAATACAACTTTATTTCAGAAGTAAGAAAGAAAAATCCAACCAAGGGACAGCAAAAATTATTGCCAAAAGAAATAGGAGAAGGCTGTTTTCAGGGAAAACCAAAGGAGATCATCTTTCAATAAATGACAATGGACAATCATAGTAAATTATGTTAAGAGATCTAGGAAGACAAGTTCAAAGACAGAGGTCACTGTGCCCTTGAGAGGAGCAGAAACATGATGAGAGCAGTTTCAAAGAACTGAGGAACAACTGGATTATGCTACTGTAAGAAATCCCTCAGAAATCTTTTCTCTCCTTGAATACAATAAAAATGCAATAAATTTCCAAAAATAGCCAGGCAAGCAATAATAACCACCTAAATCAATAAACGTAAAACAGGAAACGTATAAAATTTTATACCGGAGTAAGACAAGGGAGCACAGCAGGCTTCTGTCCTACTGCATGACTCAAACCCATGCTGGTATTTGTGCAAAAATAATTCTCTAGCAACATCTCAGAATCTTGAATGAAACAACCAAAGGTTGTCCGCTCTCCTTTTTATTCTTCTGACCATAAAGAAAAGGAAAAAATATCTGGAAAGAAGGCAGTAAAATGTGGAAAAATCAAAAGAAGGTAACTCACCTTCATAGAAAAGAAGACCTCAGGACTACACTTCCCACAAGAAAAATAAAGTTCATATGGGTTCAGAATGCACCAAGGTAAGTCACATTTACTAAAAGGCAATGAAGCTTATGTCTCAGGCTTCCCTCACATGAATGCGCTCTAAGACCCTGAACCTACTTTTGTATTCATAATTTTGCATTACTTTTCCTAATAAAGGATATTAACTTAATTAATTACATATATTTGTAAATTCACAAAACTTCAATTCCCTTTTGTCTAACTAGGAAAAGTAAACTAATACAGTATATTAAAAATTCTGAATGAAAAGAGTGAAGATTAGACTGCAAATGATACCACCATTACCTTCCCCTTGCCCAAGAAAACTAGAGACAATTTATCCAGATTTCATGAACCTTATCTCACAATGGAAACAAAGCTGGCCCCCATACTGTGTTACTCTCTGGCCCCATAATTGTGTCACTCTCACAATTATTCAAATAAATGTAGTATTTAGGCAGAGAAGAGAAGGTATACGTAAGAAAAAGAAACTGGCTAGAACTCAGAACTATGGCTACATCTAACTGCAAAGGATATTGGGGGATGTAGTCAATTTGAGAGTCCAGGACAAAGAAGAAATTTTTTTGGTCAGGAGAGAAGCTTTTAACTGGGATGAACAGTTTAAGTTTGAATGATGAAGACCATGGTATAAAATAATTTCAGATTGTACAGAAATCAGCCTATTTATGATATATGATTGTTGAAACATGTAGAGTGCAAATCAAAAGTGTTTTAAGTTTATCTTAAACATACAATCAAAATATATGTGTGGGAGGGTCTGTGGATGCCTAGGTCAGCATAGGTGATATTAATAGTAATATGGAACATGTCTGTAATCCCAGCTACTCAGGAGCCTGAGGATGGGGCTGAAGAATCATAAAACTGAACTCAGAAGCCTGGGTAACATAGGAGCAAGGCCCCTATCTTAAAAAAAAAATGTAGTAAGGAGATCAGACAAGCATGTCAATATATATATAAGCGCCAAAGTTACTACATCTTGTGGTAACTGAAGAAGCTGCTTTGAGCATAAAGAAAGAAAACAGAAGAAACAAAAAACATGGAACAAATACAAATGTAGGAATATTGGTAATTGATTATAAAAGATTAGTGAGGAGGACAAGAAAAGGATGACTTTCTTGTTTCTGGTTTAAGCAAAGAAATAGCTATTGATGCCACCATCAAATATAAGGAAATTTGTCAGAGGAACATAGATATGGTAGTCTGGATTTTCAAACATTTTTTAATGGAGGGAAAGCATATAGAGTAATTATTTTAATAGATATGTTAGATTAAATATCTGCAGAACAAAAAAAAGTTGAGTAGAGATGTCTGGACTATAGATTTTGAGGAACATCAACATTTGTGGCTTGGGTAAAGGTTGAAGAACTGGAAAAATAACCTGGGGGTGGGGGAGACACAGCCAGATGGTGAAAGAAAAACCACCAGGATCCTGTATTACAGGAGCCATATGACAAGACAGAGAGAGAGAGAAATCAATAGTAGGGAAAGATGCCAACAGGTAAGTAAGAGAGATTCAGGAGTGTCAGTTGATATTTATGACAAGGGGCACTCACAGTTGCTACTGCTTTAGCTGTGAAGAATGTTCTGTAAGGATACCTTACTAGGTCAGATTTTTCTGGAGCATTTGAAAATCATTCTATTATATTCAAGTTCATCTTAATATAATTGTATCCTTAATCTCTCATTTAAAATATTTATGTAAGATGTAATAACTTAAATAACAAATTGTTGGGTAATATATTTAAGGATATTAGAAACTAAAAAATGAGCATCTGCATATACCATCTTCAGTACCGGTACTAGTTCATATTTTAAAGTACATTCTAAATACTCAACAATATTGGATAAATAATCAATAAAATGAAATAATCCATCATAGATAATTGCTGTGAAGCACATCTTCCATGAAATAGAGTGTCTACAAAAATGCAGTAAACAGTATTTTGGTTTAGTAACATAAACTTCAATTTCCTAATAAAAATTTAAAATATGTGTAGTAAATGTAACTTATGTGACTATTCTTTTTGACCGCTAAAACAAAAAAATATTATTTAAAGTAATGGAAATGTACCTAATTCACTAAAAGAAATTTAACTTTAAGCTGCTATTGATCTTTTCAGGCCCTTGAAGAAATAGGGACTCTTTTGATGATTTAGAATATGCTTCTCTCAAGTCTGACTGCTTAATTACCATTTTTTTTAGAAAAAAATAGTACATGCTGTTAATCAAAAATAGATATTTTTCAAATTGGTACTTATTATGTGCTTAGTGCTGTAATGATTTCTAGACTCAGAAAATTCAAAATTATCTTGATAAATGGGCATTATGCTAAGTATTCTTTTTACTTTTATATTTTTCCTCTTCTCTTCCCTTTCTTGAGGTGGCTTAGATTAATACTAGATCCCCACCCCTACTGAAATGCAAGAGAGCAATCTACATGTGTGGGGCACAGGGTGTCCTGGACAGTAGTTCTTCAAGGTTGTCCAGATGACTTTCAATTCCTGGATCACAGATTCTACATCTTCACATTTTTGCTCTTATTGTCACAGGGATCATCAGACAGCCAATACAGTATTGGAAGGTCAGTGAGGTAATGCAGTTGCTGGCCAGAGAATTTTCAAAGCTTCCTTGAATTTCTCATTGGTTCGGCAGTCTAAGCTACAGTAGAGATGTAGGAGAACTCTTTCCCAGATTTACAAACCAAAGTCAATGACAAATTTTTAGGACATTAATTCTCTTTTGAAATGAGGCAGTTATTCACACTTATCTTATAGAACTAAATAAAACAACTCCAGATAGAGTATTTTTAGCCATTATCCCTGACTATGGATTCCACTGAATGATGTATTCCAATCCTAATTAATTAAGTCATCTCTATTAATTCTAAAAATATGGTTCCACCTGGCTGACAACAGCACAGTTTCAAGTACCAGAGACAAAGGGTTAAAAGCATGAACACTGGAAAAAGACTGCACAGCCCTGAATCCTGGCTCTACAATGTCTGTAAGACTATGATGAAGTTACTTAAATATTTTGTGCCTCAGTTTCCTCATCTGTAAAATGGGAATTACTGTGGTACTGTCACATATGATTGAATCGGGTCTAAATTAATTAATATATGTAAATTAGAACTTAAGATAGAGCCAATCACAAAATAAGCTTTATCTACTATTAGATTACATCAACATTGGCTAGAATAAATTTCCTCTCATTTTCAAAAACTTGATTCCTCTTACATTTTGGTAACTAATTTGTTGGTCAAAGCTCAACCATTACCTCTTTCTGATCTTCTAAGCAAAGCGAAAGAAAGAAAGAAAGAAAGAAAGAAAGAAAGAAAGAAAGAAAGAAAGAAAGAAAGAAAGAAAGAAAGAAAGAAAGAAAGATTGATTCCAAAGGGTATATCCAGAATCAGAGAAGCATGACTCATTCATTTATTCAACATGTATTTTTAAGTGCTTACAATGTGTCAGGTGTCTATAGTTTTTTGATTAGAAAATAGGAGCAAGTCTGTCCTCAATGGCTCCTCCTTCATATTTTAAACACTTCATGTGGCTAGGCTAAAACTGATGGATGCTAGAAAGTGTGTATGCAGGCTGTGGCATAGTGGAGAAGTCAGTTCTCTGCTGCTGTGACAAAATACCTGAAAAATGAACTCAAGAGAGAAAAGAATAATTTTGGCTCACAGTTTCAGAGGTTGTAGTCCTTGGTTATTTGGCTTCATTGCTTTTGGACTTTGTGGCACAGCACTACATTATTATGGACACATGTGGCAGAGGAAAGTTACTTACCTCATAGTGGCCAAGAAGCAAAGAAAGGTGAGAGAGGACCAAGGTCCCAGGATCTACTTTAAGGGCCTACCCCCGATGACCTAACTTCTTTCCACCATGTCCCGTCTCCAAAGGGTTCCACCACCTCCCAGTGTGCTATGTTCAGGGTATCAAGGCTCAACATATGAGCCATTGGGGGACATTTAAGACCAAATCATAATAAGTAGAAGATGAAGGATGGGGATGCCAAGTCAGCTCAGTGGGGAGCAGGATTCACAGAAGTGATCAGATCCAAATGGACCCCTGAAACCTGGCTGAAAATCCCAGCCTATTTCAGGGGTTAAACATATTCTTCTATCAAGAAGCATTATAAAAATCTCTACCATTTAAAATTTGATTCATAATGAAACTTTATCTTGACATTGTTCTCAAAACTTTAGGTGGCATCATAAGGTTAGAACAGTGATTGCATTATCTAACCCATTATTTTCTTTCTTTTTACACTTCTTCTTTAAAGAGAAAAGAAAATGCCATAAACATTACTCTCAAAGATAAAAAGTTGGGGGGCGGGGAGCTACTGAAATACTTGAATACCAGAATGTATTTAAATGACAGAATCCCATCAATGAATACTAAGCTGAAGGGTAAATGGAACTGTAGGCAGTTGTAATAGCATTTAACTTTTTCTGTATTTTAGGCTAATGTTCAAATCCACAGTTTCGTCAAGTTTGGCTTGGCAGTTGCATCCCACTCATTCTGAGGGCGTATGGCAGAGAGAAGAGAAGCCAGTCTGCTCAGAGTAGATGGATCTCAATCTCTTACTCATCTCATGGCAGAAAAGCTTTCTTTAATTGTAGTGCTGCCAACATGTAAAATGAGGAGCAGATGAAGTGGCTTTTACTCATCTGCAGATTCTTTGGGACATTGATAACTTCTTCTGTGTACAAAGAACATCAGAGTAAGCACAGCAACTTAGAATTAGGAAAGATAGATCTGGGTTTACTATTTCACCTCTGTAGTTAAAAAGAAAAGGGACCTAAAACTCTGGGAAGATCAAATGGGCTGAACAAAATCATACATATAGCCAGTAGTGACATGAAGACTACAATCTTGATTTCCTGGATTCTAATCATGTTTTACCTGCACTACATCATAAATTCTTACTGATTATTTTTAGTGAAATAAAGTACACCTTCAGATTCTAGCAAGTGATCTGGAGACCTTCTTAAATTTAAGAACTGTGATTTTTTTTTTTTTTGCTTCAGATGCAACAGAGCATAACTAGATACCTCCAGGCATTCAAGTATCTATAATATCAGACCAATGTTTATTTATACAGCTATTAAAATACACTTTTCCAAAAGCACATTTTCTTCTAAAGTTACATATTTCACATTACAAGTTAATTGCTTTTTCAGATTTTACTAAAGTTTTATCTTTCACAATAAGAGCAAATTTCAGACTATTTAGAACATTTGCTGAATCAGCCTCACAAATCATTTTTTCTTGTTTCCACATAGAGCTTGTGGTGGGCTTGACAACATCAAATTTCCAAGTTGCCATGTAATTTGACAATCCATTTTTAATTTATTGAAAATGTTACTTTATAGATGAAAGCATTAATAATTTGAATGTATCCCCACCACTAGCACCTGAATTTCTTTCTGGAGTAATTTCCATAGAGAAACACAATCTTGCAGCAGCACTTTGAATGAATTTTACTGAAAATATGAGATGAGAAAACAAAGCCACAATGAAATAAATGTAAGTGTTCAGTGGTCACCTCACTTGCCAGCCAAAGCTCATTTCTACTCTCTAATCTTATGCTATAAATTGCTCAAGATAGTCATACACAAAATTACAAATTGGTATAAAATATAGACCTATAGACTATCAAAATAATCTAAAGCAATGTGTTATATCTATTTTGTCATAGTGTCCTGTATTCTATTAAATTCATCTTGTAGTGTACACCTCAAAAGGCAGTGCTTTCCTTATTTAAATTAGCATGAAATATGATTATATAGGATGTGTCCTTCTGTTCTTCTTTTCCATATATATATATATATATATATATATATATATATATGATATATATATATATATATTAGACATTTTAAAAACTGCAGTATCCAAAGCAAGCATAGCACATTACATAACAAAAACCCTTTCTTCTCCTTTTTCAACAAGAGAACTTTCAGTTGTTAGATTGAGTCTCTTCTGAAGAAACCCTTCAGTGATGTATTTAAAGCATTTTTGAATGGTCCTCAAAATTTCAGTAAGTTCATTCCAAGAGGAGAGAGCTTATTTCTATGATCTCCTTCAGCAATTTGCTCTTTGCAGTTTTCCTCTCTGTCTTCAGGGCTTTGATCCTGTTCTGAAAAAGGCTTTTTGTCTCCAGGTCAGAACTCTTCTCTGCAGTTCTTATGCAATGGTCCCAGGTTCATGCTGATCTTCACCATTCTTTCTTCTACTTCTCACTGGTTGGTAGTGATCTTTTTGTACTGAAAATGTTACTTTTCCAATAGGATAGTCCTCCTCTCCTGTATCAATACAATTAATCTATAACTATACTAGGGATTGTTGAAATTGAAATAATTTTTGGATTTGGTAGTACATGTATTAGATCATTCAGAATAGCTTTATTTTTAGGTTATAAGTTACAAACCATCATTTTTAGGTCTCAAACTAAAGTCTATAATAAAATTTGGTATGCAGGTCATAAACAAAATTTAATTTTTCATAGTGTATAGTCTATATTTTGCTCCAATATTCCATAGAAGTTTAGGAATGAATTCCCAAATATAAAGATGTAAACAAGTAGTATATTATGCATTTTGAGATTTACCCTTTCATATTTTATTCAATAAAATAACTGTCTAACTCATGGCATTTATTCTCGTACAATAAAAAGCTTCCTTATTCTATCATAATAAACCAAAAGGCAAAATTTTAAATCCTTTAGATACATGGAAAAGAATGACAGCAAATTGAAAGAAAAACATTTACCTTTAAAATTGGATTGGGAAAAATTATTAACTTCATATAATCCAAATCTATATTATATTTTAAAATAAGAGTGGGAGGATTGCCTTTTAAAAGAAAAGTATCATCTAAGATTAAAAAGTATTATGATTAACATGTATTTCCTTGATAAGTCTTTTAAAATGGACTTGTGGTATGCAGTCTAAATCTGCCTTATCATCTTATTTTTTGAATCTTTTTCAAAAGCAAAGCTAGTAGTTGATGTTTGGTAACTGGAATTGTCAGAGAGAATCTTTTTTACTAGGAGATTGCTCTCTCAAAGTAAAAGGAATCAAAACGAAAACAGAAATTAGAAATGGAAGCAAGAGATGTTTCAACGTACCTGATCACTTCTAGGCATTTCATTTATAAAAGTCAAGAAACTCCATTTATTGATCAAGAAGAAATAAGCAAATGATTAAGGGTTACCTGTCATTGAGGAAAATTGACAGCAGGAAAGAGAAGACCAAGACAAACAAGCACAATAATTTAACTTATAGAAAAGGTAACAACACAACCAATAAAAGAGAATTTAAAAGTTTTGACTTTTTCAGAATGATTTGAGAAATTACTATTTTCATGAAAATGGGATTATGGTAGTCAGAATAACAATTTAAAAAACAGTTAAAACATTGTTATCACCATAAAAATTTACTGAAAACAATGATACAATAAATAGATGAAGAAAAAATCTGTTCTATTTTCAAATAAATACTTGCAAAACATACTTAAAAGCTTCAAAGTACATTGTCTGGACAGGCAAAGTAACCTTCCAAACTAGACACAACTGTAGATGTCAGAGATCATTCAGTTATCAACCCAGAATTTAAAGACATGATTATTAATATTCTTAAAGCTTCAGTGGAAAAAGTGGCTTAAGGTCAAGAACAAACTGGTAATGGAAGCAGAGAGATAGAAACACTAAGGAAATATTAAAATGAAATGTTAAAAATCAAAAGCACTGTTAACAAATTGTAGAATATCTTTGATGCCCTGATCACTAGATTAAACAGATCTAAGCCAAAAGAAAAACAACAATTAAAATAGAAGATCCAATACCCATGGGACAATTACAAATGATGAAACATATACATAATGGGAATACTAGAAGGAAAAGAAATAAAGACGTTGAAGACACTTGGAAATAATAATGGCTCAGAGTTTTCCAAATTGAATTACACAAACAAACACAGATTTAGGAAGCTGAGACAATATAAAACAAAACAAACACAAAAATATCTACATCTGAGCATACCATGGTCAAATTACAGAAAACCAAAGACAAACATAAATTGTTGAATGAAGCCAGAGGGAAAAATTATTGCTTAGCCACACTGATAGAGGATAAAAATAACATGAGATTTCTCTTCAAAATCCATGTAGCAAGAGTGAGCTATTTAAAAGTGTTGAATGGAAGAAGAAAACATAGGTCTGGGTGAGTCAGAGTTTCAGTAAGACATTCATCTGAGTTTGGACTCTCTGATCGATCTCTGTTTCTGTGGCCTTAAATATTGGGGAGTATTTTTTCCACAATTTTCAGGTTTTGAACATACCTTTATAAGGGTCCATCCACCCCATAAAGGTTATATCTGGAGGTAGAGATGAGTTTGAAGCAGTTTCTCTAGGAGGACTTTGTTTCCCAAGAACCACAAAACTACAGAATATTTCCCTCTGCCTTTGTTAAGAATTTTCTAGCCACATCTACAAAGTACTCTTGTGTTCAAAATTATGGTTTTATTAATATTATATTCTTAATTTTCAGTAACTTTTACTGGCCACAGTGTATTATATCTTACCCAGAAACCATTGCCTCCTTTTAAAATATTATTTATAAATATATTTTACAATGTAGTTTAAATTATAGAATAGGATTACATTTTTACTCTTTATTGCCCAAATTAATATATACACACCGAAGATTAATGCTTTTTAAATGTTTGGGAGATATTGTTATATGATCAACAGTGCTTGTATATCACACTTCATGAAATTGTCCTTTTAAACTTCCCTAAAAAGCTACCTATGTTTTATTTCTTATCATGCTCACAAATCTACAAATAAAATCAACCATTTTTATCATCCTGGATGAAAAATATTTACACATATGTTAAATTTGATTTTTATACGATTATATATATGTACTTTTGCAACTGTCCTTTAATAAAAAATATGGCAATATTCTGCATTGGTAGAATTTTTTTTGAAAGAATAATGAATTATAGGAGTACTTAAAAGATAAGACCACAGAGCTTTTGCAGTTAATCATATTACTTATTTTAAAAAGTACTAATAAATTAATTTGCTCATCTTGAATTCTTGATGTTCACAATAAAGGCCTAGTAACAGAGGAATAGTGTGCATTACTAGGCAAGTTAAATAAATTATCATGAGTTTTATGATCTACAAAGTGAACCTAAAGTGGCTGTTCTATTTCCTAGTACATCTTCTGCATATCTCCCAGATGTTCCTATCGCTCAAGTTTTTTGAATATCCACTCCTATGGTAACTTCATATTTCTCAAACTTCAGTCGTTTTCTATTTCTTGTCTTATTTTACTTTCTTGAATCTATTCTGCCAGCTTTTTTTTTTTTGTGTGCTGTCTGAAAAGCACTCAGCTATCTGAACATCTGGAAATAAAACCTTGCAATTAACAGTCACATTTTCATCACTGGAAGACTGTTAGTTTGTGAACATCTTGCTGTTGCCTTTCTACTAGGTATGTTGAGAAGCTGCACCATCTGGGTCTAATGAAACAGAAATGAAAACTGAGCAACAGAATACTCAAAGGAAGGTTGCCCAAAGCATCTCTGTACCCTATTTCATCTAGGCACTTGTTTTATATTTGGGGGGACTGAGTGCTTTTTTATTTATTTTTTTACTCCACATTGCTGAATGGCCATTAACACAAAGTAAGTACCAATGTCCTTGAACAATGATTTAAAATGTAAACACTTTGATGGAGCTAGAGGTCTTAACATGAGTTTTGAATCTTAATAAAACAACACATATCTTTTACATATCTAGTCTCATTATGACTTGAATTATATCAAATGATTTAGGAATCTAATACTTTGTCTTGACTGTCACACAGAAAAGCATCTAATTTATGAGGCTCTAAACTACTGAATTATCTCAAATTCTGGCTCCCTTACTTCAGAAATATATAGCCTCTCAAGAATAAAATGTAGGTGACACTTTATTTAACTCCTGTGAGTGGTTAACTATATATTTTCTAAGCTATTGGGCTGGTTTTTATATGATTCATTTAAATGTAAATTAAATTTTGTATTAAGAATTGTAGATCAGTAAATAAAAATGGAAATAGTGGAATCCACAGGTTTTCTAATTGGACTAAATGAATTCCAAGTAATTTGAAGAATCAATTTCAATACAGATTTGACAGGAAAAAAGGTGTAGGGGATGTAGATGGTAGAAGTGAGTGGAGCTCCAATAAGCTTAGCATCCTCATCAGAAAAATTTGACTTTAACCTGTTTTTCATATTAAGCTTCTTTGTATTTGTAAGATAATTTATTTTAAAAACATGTTTTAGTTGTATATGGACACAATAGCTTCATTTTATTTACTTATTTTTATGTGGGGCCAAGGATTGAACTCATGCCTCACATGTGCTAGGCAAGTGTTCCACCTCTGAGCTACAATCCCAGCCCATAAGAATTGATTTAAATAAACTTTTCCAAGACTTAAAAAAGTAATTAAAAGTCATTTATATTGTCAATGCTTAACTCTAGAAATGAAAAAAGAAAAAATATTTGATATGACAATTTTTTCCCAGAGTCTAATTCATAGTTAATTCATGAGAGTATTAGGATAGTTTCTCTTTACTTTAATTTCTATGGTCTATTAAATGGACCAAGTAGAGAGCTAAAGAGAATATACCAAAGAGAAAAAAAGAAAATAGAAAAGAAACAAACAAAAAAAAAACAAGAAAGCATCAAATTTATAATATGATTCAATTAAACAAGAATTTGCAGAGCTGCTTTAAAAATGTATTTTTTAAGAAAAATTGGTTAATCACTATAGGTGATCATTTTAGCTTTAGTTACGTGTACTAGTGTGTGTGTATGTGTTAGCTTTTGTGACTGTTACCAACAAGCCTGATAATATCAATTTAGAGTAGGAAAGATTTACAATTTAGAGTAGGAAAGACTTACAGTTTCAGAGGATTCAGACCATACTTGGATGACTCTATGGCAGAAACATCATGGTGGATAGGCTCCTTACAGTAGCCAGGAAGCAGAGAAATAGAGGGGAAAAGACCCAAAAGATGATAAACTCCTCCAGTGATCTATCTCCTTCAAGTAGGTCTCACTTCCTAATAGTCCAATTGGCCATCAGTGGATGAATCCCACTGGTGAGATCAGAGCCCCCATGATCCAGTCAGTTTCCCCAGAGCCTTACCTCCAAACCTTGCTTTACCAGGGACTTGCTTTCAACACATAGCTTTTCGGGAAAATTCCAGATTCAAACCATATACAATGTGCTATAGTGGGAACTTGGTATTCAGACTGATGTAGTGTATTGGGAGGTGGTAGAACCTTTAAAAATTTGAGCTTAGGGAGAGGTCCTTTGGTCATCAGGAATGTGCCCTTAAAAGGGATTGTGGGTCCACAGTCTCTCTGGCTCTACTTTGTTATTTAAAATATGACCACTTGCTTCTATATGCATTCCCACCATGATGTGTCGGCAATCACCATGCTTGCCAGAGCCAGAACTAACAGGTGTGCCCAATTCTAAGCTTTGACCTTCAAAACTGCAAGCCAAATAAACCTCTTAAGACAGCCTCTTCAACAAATGGTTTTGGGAAAACTAGAAATCCATAAGCAACAAAATGAGATTAAACCCCTATCTCTCACCATGCACAAAACTCAACTCAAAGTGGATCAGGACTAGGAATAAAACCAGAGACCCTGTATCTAACAGAAGAAAAAGTAGGCCCTAATCTTCATCATGTCGGATTAGGCCCCAACTTCCTTAATAAGACTCCTATAGTGCAAGAATTAAAGTCAAGAGTCAATAAATGGGATGAATTCAAACTAAAAAAGTTTCTTCTCAGCAAAAGAAATTGTCTGTGAGGTGAATAGAGAGCCTACATCTTGGGAGCAAATTTTTACCCCTCATACATCAGATACAACACTAATCTCTAGGGTATATAAATAACTCAAAAGCTAAACACCAAAAAATTTATATATATCCTGATCAACAAATGGGGCAAGGACCTGAATAGACACTTCTCAGAAGATATACAGTTAACTAATATATGAAAAAATGTTCATCATTGCTAGCAATCAGAGAAATGCAAATCGAAACTACTCTAAGATTTCATCTCACTCCAGTCAGAATGGCAGCTATTATGAAGACAAACAACAATAAGTGTTGGCGAGGATGTGGGGAAAAAGGTACACTCATACATTGCTGGTGAGACTACAAATTGATGCAGCCAATATGGAAAGCAGTATGGAGATTCATTGGAATCTGGGAATGGAACCACCCACCATTTGACCCAGCTATCCCTCTCCTTGGTCTAAACCCAAAGGACTTAAAAACAGCATACTACAGGGACACAGCCACATCAATGTTTATAGCAGCACCATTCACAATAGCTAAACTATGGAACCGACCTAGATGTCCTTCAGTAGATGAATGGATAGGGAAATTTTGGTATATATACACAATGGAATATTACTCAGCAATAAAAGAGAATAAAATAATGGAATTTGCAGGTAAATGGATAGAGTTGGAGAAGATAATGCTAAGTGAAGTTAGTCAATCACAAAACCCAAAATGTCGAATGGTTTATCTGATATAAGGATATTGATTTATAGTTGGGTAGGGAAGGAGCTCAAGAAAGAATAGAAAAAGTCTAGATAGGGCAGAGGGATGGGAAGGAAAGGGAGAGGTCAGGGTGTAAGCAATGATGGTGGAATATGATGGACATCATTATCCAAAGTACATACATGAAGACACTAATTGATGTGAATATACTTTTTATACAACCAGAGATACGAAAAAGTGTGTTCTATATGTGTACAATGAATTGTAATGCATTCTGGTGTCAAATATTTTAAAAATCATTAAAATTTAAAAAAAAATAAAAAAAACACGTCTTCATAAGTAGGTGTTGGAATATAGTAAACAAAAGTGTATATTCACATGCATAGTTTTTAGAACTGGCTAGATAAGCATTAGGATAGAGTGTTAGTCCGATTTTCATAGTTATGTCCAAAATATCTGACAAGAATTAATTAGAGGAGAAAAAGTTTATTTTAGGTTCTTTGTTTCAGAGATTTCAGTCAAGCAATTCCATTGCTGTGGGCTCAGGTGAAGCAGAATATCATGGTGGAAGGGTGTAGTAGAGGAAAGCTTCTCAGCTCAGGGCAGCTAGAAAGTAAAGAGAGAGAGCCAGACAAAATACAATTCCTATGGGCATTATCCCAGTGATCAACTTTCACCAGCCACATCCTACCTGTCTATACTTACCACCCAGCACAGTAGTTCTTTCAAATTATTTATCTATTAAATGGACTAATCCACTGGTTAGAATAGAGGTCTCATATAAAATCAAGGCATTTGCAGGTAAATGGATGGAGTTAGAGAAGATAATGTTAAGTGAAGTTAGCCAATCCCAAGAAACCAAATGCCAAATGTTTTCTTTGATATAAGGAAGCTGATTCATAGTGGAATAAGGAGGGAGAGCATGGGAGGAGTAGACAAACTCTAGATAGGGCAGAGGGGTGGGAGGAGAATGGAGGGGACATGGGGTAATTAATGATGGTTGACTCTGGTGATCATTATTATCCAAAGTACATGTAGGAGGACACAAATTGGTGTGTGTATACTATGTTTACAACCAGAGATATGAAAAATTGAGCTCTATATATGTAATAAGAGTTGTAATGGATTCCACTGTTCTATATAAATTTTAAAAAATTTTTTAAAAAGAATATAGGTCTAATAATGTTCACCTCTGAGCATTAACACATGATCTTTTATAGGGGATAACTCATGTCCAAACCATAACACACAGTTAGTAGAAATCTTTACAGTACTTCTTTTCTTTTTTCTTTTTCAATGTGTACGTTTTTATTTCTTTTATCTTTTTTCCTCTGGCAATGGCTAGGACTTCTAGTACAACAATTGAAGAGAACTGGTAACAGTGGGTTATCCTTTCTTATCCTGATCATAGAAAGAAAGCATTCAGCCTTTCTCTATTTAATCAGCTAGCTATAGCTGCTCTATAAGTGCCTTTTATTAGATTGAAGAAGTTCCTAACTATTTCCAGTTTGCAGAGACTTTATCATTAATGGGCACTAAAATTTGTCAGATGTAGTCATAGGATCATATAATTTTATCTTTAATCTATTAATATGATGATTTATATCAACTGATATTCAAAATGTGAAATCAAGTTTGCATTTCAGCAATAATATCACTTAGTCATGGTGTGATGTCTCATGTATATATTACTGGTTTTGAATTAATAATATTTTGGTCAGGATATTTTCATCTACTTTATTAACACTGTGATGGCAAGTTTGGTTTATTTGTGTGAGGGTGTATTTATATTTAATTTATATTTCTTTTCTTACTTTTTAAAATTATTATAGCATTGTAGTTATATATAATAGTTAGGTTCATTTTGACAGAATCATACATGCACAGAAATTGATTTCAATCGCATTCACCCTTTTCCTCTCTTCCTCCCTCCCCCTGTTCTCTTTACTCTTCTTATCTTTCTTTCACTCCTTTGTTTATCTATTTTTTGACTGGTACTTTCTTTATATACATAAAGGTGAAATTCCTGGTGGTACATTCATATACACATATAACTTGATTTTGTTAAAATGATCCATATTCCCTCCCTTTCCTATCCTTCTTTCTCCCTCTCATTTTCTACCTTCTACTCCATAGATCTTCTCTCTATATTTATGATAACTGGTCTCCCCCACTGCCTGCTTTCTCTTATTTTGTTCTAGCTTCCACACATGAGAGAAAACATTCAATCCTTGATTTTCTGAGTCTGGCTTATTTCACATAGCATGATGTTCTCCATTTCTATTCATTTACTAGCTAATGCCATTATTTCATTTCTTTTTCTAGATAAAACTCCATTGTGTATGTATACCACATTTTCTTGACCTATTTGACACACATCTGGGCTGATTCCATAATTTGGCTATTGTAATTTGTGCTGCTGTAAACATTGAGGTGAATATATCACTCAGTCTGCTGACTTTTGGAGAAACACCATGGAGTAGGATAGCTGCATTATGTGGTGGTTCCATTCCTAGTATTTCGAGGAATTCCATGCTGCTTTCCAGAGTGGTTATATTAATTTGCAGTCCCAACAACAAAGTATAAGTGTACTTTTGTCCCCACATCCTTGCCAGCATTTATTTTTATTTTTGTTCTTCATAATTGCCATTCTGACTGGAGTGAGATGAAATTTTAGTGAAGTTTTGATTTGCATTTCCCTCATTGCTAGACATGTCAAACATTTTTTTTTCTTGGCCATGTGCTTTTTTTTCTTTGAGACCTAGAATATGATTTATTTTGGAAAAGGCTCCATGAGCTGCTGAGAGTATAGTAAATTCAGTTGTCTTTGAGTGAGATATTCTGTAAATGTCTACTAAGACTATTTGATTTATGGTACTATTTCAGTTGAAAATATCTTTATTGACTTCATGTTTCAATGGCTTATTAGTGATAAGGGTGTGTTGAAATTACCCAGTATTATTGTTCTGGAGTTTATTGAGATCTAATGTCAAGGAGTATTTTTTGTTTGTGTAATTGAGTGTGCTGACATTTGGGGCATGTATTTTTGCTATCATTCTATCTTCTTGTTAGATTGTTCTCTTTACAAGAATGCCGTGGCCTTCTTTGTCTCTCCTGATTAATTTTTTGCTTGAAATCTGCTTTGTCAGTTATGAGAATAGTTACTGCTTCTTGTCCTGAACTTCATTTTCATGGACTAACTTTTTTCCATTTTTTCAACTTGAGCTTGTGAGTGTCTTTGCCTATGAAATGAATCTCTTAAAAACAACATATAGTTGGAATTTTTTTTTATTATCCATTCTGCTAATCTATGTCTTTTTATTTGGGAGCTGAGGCCATTTATATTCAGTATTATTGCAGATATGTATTTGCAGTTTCCTGCCATTTTGATTTTTTGTCATATATAATTGTCTTGATTCTCATTTGTGTTATTAGTCTTCTATTGATCTCCCAATCCTGAATTGGGAGCTTTGGGATTTGTTCTTGGTTCCTCTATGTGCGGTTTACCTTTGAGTACTCTTTGTACTGCTGGTTTGATGATTATGAATTCTTGTAGTTTATCCTTGTCCCGTAAAGTTTTTATTTCCCCATTGAATTTGAACGAGCTTTACTGGGTATAGAAATATTGACTGAAAATTGTTTTCTTTTAAGGCTTGGAGTATCTCATTCCAGGCCTTCTTGATTTTAGGGTCAGAAGCGAACCTTATTGGTATACTTATAATTTTGATCTTATGTTTCTCTCTCACAAATTTTAATATTCTTTTCTTATTTTCCTTGTTAGGCATTTTGATTATGTGTCTAGGTGAACTTCTTTTCATAATTGGTATATTTGGGGTCCTGTATGTCTCCTATATGTGGATATCTATATTATTGCTGATAATGGGGAAATTCTTCTGTTACTATCTCATTGAAAATGTTCTTAATGCCTCTTAATGCCTTAATGACTCTCAAGTTTAGTCTTTCAATGTGTCCATAGATTAGGAGAATAGATATTGTATATTCTGATCATGTTCTACCATGTCTCCCCATTATGTATACCATGTACTGAAGTTCACCTACCCTGTCTTCAAGGTTGAAGTATGGAGATATGGCAAGCATCTCGTTGGTGGGGGGCGGGTGGCAATTCTTCTTCCTGCCGAGGAGGGTGTAATCCACCTGAGAAATTAAAGTCTGGAATAATTAGTGAAGAACAAAAGACAAAGAGTCAGAAAGATATTTTCAAAAGAAGAGCCCCTGATAGGTTTTTGTCCACATGGGAGCTGTTTCAAGGGCGGAGTCTTGCTTCATGATGTCTTTCATTCGGTAGGTTGATTGGCATCTTGGCAGGTCACACCCATCTCAGGCGCTGTGTGGGACATGGCAGAGTGGAATAGGAATTCACAATGTCTCTGGGAAGTGTTACACAGAGGAAATGTCCATGGAAGTTCCCAGACACCAGATGTTCCTATTCACTGGGCTGTGATGCCAACAATGTCCACACACAGCCCATGGACAGCTCTCAACACTGAAGTTCTCTCTTCAGGGGCCGAAGTTCTATTTTCTGGGCAGTATAATCTGTTGATGATACTTTCAAGTGAATTTTTAGTTTGATTGATAGTCTTTAATTTCTAGGAGTTCAGATTGTTTTCTTTTCAATTTTTCTTTATTGAAATGGTCTTTCATCTCCTATATTTGCTCTCTTAATTTGTTCCTCAGATCATGTTTCAATTCACAGGACATTTTAATAATCGTTTTGTTAAATAATCTTTCTCTGGAACTTCATCCACATCCATATCTGTGGAATCCTTTGTTGCGGAATTGGTTAATGTTGGGGGAAGATTTATTTGCCTGTTTCCTTATGGTTTTAGGTCTCAAACTTATACATCAATGGAGATGGATTCTCTTTCCTCTTTCTTGCATGTGTCCCTTCATGTGTTGTTATGTTTTTTGTTCTGGAATTTCTGTTTTTGATATATAAGTAGGCATCAAGGGGTGGGACCTAATGGTACCCTCTGATTGTTTCTCCTTAGGAGCTGGTTATTGGTTTGGGATTTTTATCTCCTCCATTCATTGAAGTAATTTTAAGGCTCAGGTGAGGATATTTCATATATTGGGTGAGATTCACTGTTGCTTGGCTGAGTTGTATTTCTCAGCAGTAAGATCTCATTTTGAAATGTCCCAATCACTTTCCAGTACCTCTTGGAAGAAAGGGGGAACCTGGAATAGCACTAATGTCATCAATAGATGTACAGCCTTAAGATAAAGGTCTACTTTGACACCCGTAATAATAATTACCACCTATATAGGAATGGTGGTGTCAGCTTTTAACATCAATATCAATAATTTTAAAATACTGAATTGGAACAGACTTTTGACAACAGGTGTATACTATGTTGTTCACTGCATTCATAGTCACAGCAACATGACTGGGATAGGAATTACATATACTATATAAGTCTATTATTCAATGAAGTTTTCTTAAGTAAAGAGAAAACAGGATGAGAAGGAGAGAGAAAGATTGAAATATTTTAAAAAGCTATCAGATGATGCAGGAGGTAGCTAGCAGCTGTCAAGTTTAAAAAAGAATAAATAAACAACTGAATGTAATAAAAGAGAGAGAGAGGAAGTAGGAACAGAAAGGCTTGGTTGTTGATGGGGGAAGAGAGTGAAGAAAGGGAGATAAGAAGGGAAAGAACTGAGGTATGAACAAACCAGCCCATGTACAATCAAAACAAGCAAATCAAGGCTTAATAATACACAAAGCAGAAGAAAGTAATTAATGTGAAAATAAAATTGTGTGAATATACACGTATTTTTCAAACCTATTCACAGAGTACATATACACATGTCCATACACACAAAAAATCATGCATAATAAGTAAAAAAATGATAAAATACAATAAAATAATATTTTTCAAATTTTTTTAAAAGTTAGAATTAAAATTTTAAAAAGAAATACACAAAATATATTTTAAATATTGGAAATATGAAGAAAAAAATAAATAAGGAAATAGTAAAATTAGGGGGAAAAAAGAAAAATATTACTGAGAAATGAAGGGCTTATTCCACTAAAATGGTCAAAACTTTTGGTAGGGGTGGATTATCATTCTTTGCATTTATTTTAACTTGTAACCCTTGGTTAATAGACTGGGGGTAACACTTTATGTTCCTTAGTGTCCAGCTGTTGTGGCTTGGGGCCAAAGCTGGTTGTATTAGATCTCAGCTTTCATTCTCCCAGTAAAGAGTAGGAGAGCACAATTTCGTTGCTGTTAAAATGTGTATTTCTGTAGCAGGGATGGAGCAGAGTTCTAAATTGGAAGTTCCAATAGTTGATGTTTAGTCTTGGCCAAACTACGGAATTCTATGGATGGATGTTTGAGATTTGATACACCCTCCCTATTTCTGGGGTGATGTTGGTCTCTGCAGGATGTCTGAATTTCTAGGGTCTCTAATAAGATCCACTTTTAGGGTGTAGGGTCTAAATCTCCACAAGCTTCACCTTCACCATTATGAATATGGAATATTGGGCATCTGCCCTGGAGAGAAGCTATTTCTGTGTGGCTGCTAAAGGCAACTTCTCAATACCTCTTACGTGGCACCAGCCACAGAGGGAACTTTTTGCTCTGTTTTTGAGAGTCTGTATATTCCAGGTATAATTTTCTTTTTGCCCATTTCAGTCTCTCTGGTTCAGGCATCCTCTGGGAAGTTTTTTATTTGGCTACTTGTAACTTCCTATATGAGTTTCCAATCTCTACAGCTGCAGAGCGCTTGTAGATATTTCCTGCACCCCATGCCATGCGCCAGGTGCTTCCTGTACCCAGGAGCATTTTCTGCACCCACTGAATGCTTCCTGCCTCTGGGGCAAGCAATTTGGGGATTTGCCCTTATGGACTCTGTTACCATTAAAACCATTGCTCTTCTCCAATCCACAAGTTTTCCCTAGTTAATATTTCTATATTCCTTTTCTTTTCTCTTTAATTTCTTTTTCTGCTGGCCACACTGTGTCCTTTGTCTGCCTGTACTTCCTCCCCCTCCTCGCTGCTGCTGCTGCTGCTGGCAGCCAACCTGGCCTGTCTCTGATGTATTATTTCTTATATTATGTTCAAGTTTCTGAGTTTCTGTGACTCTATGGTTTATTCTACAGTCAGTATTAAGTTTCACTGAGTTCCCTCAGTGACCACCTCTCTGAGAAGCAGGCTTTCCACTTTGTAATTCTGGTGCTGAGGAACTGCAGTGTTCTTCCACTAATCAGCCATCTTCTCTCCCTCTTTATGCTACTTCTTATTTTAGACCTCCTTTTCCCAAACTTTTCTGAAAATTCCATCTTTGGTGTGCTCAATAAAAAAAAAATCTCACCAAAAATATTTTAAAATGTTACAGTCCATATTTATTGTCTAATTGCATTAGCTATTCTAACTGGTGGGGATGGGGGGAAGTCTCTAAATTGTGAAGGAAATGAAATAGACAAGTCCTTGGTAAAATTGTAGAAAAAGCAATAATAACTGATTACTGCAATTTCACCTTTGATGTCATAAATGTTGTGAGTAGAAATAAGTCATAAATTTCTTTGTGATTTTCACTAAGTTTTAAGCATACAGTAAAAATAAAGGAAAATAATTTGCACCGATATTCCTTGAAATCTGACCAATGTTTAGGAAATCTATCATCATTTACTGTTTTTTAAAAGAAGGATAGAATTCTAAAGTAGAAATCTGGTATGGAAGATGGGCTGGGAAGTGACAGATATTACTGTGTATTTGTCATTTTAAAAAGCTTACTAGTTTGAATAGACTGGATCTCTCCACAAAATTCATGTGCTGACTTTCTAATACAAATGTGATGGTATTTGGAGGTGGAGGCTTTGGGAAGTGATTAGTATATAGAAATAGAGACTTCAGGGGTAGGATTCATGCCTTAACAGGCAGAGACCAGAGAGCTACTTAATTCTTTCCACTGTTTGAGTATAGTCAGCATCTGCAGTCCAGAATAGGGCTCTAACCAAAATCCAAACTGATCTCAGTCTTCTAGCCTCCAGATTGTGAAAAATAAAGTTGCTATTTTTCAAACCATCTAGTCTATGATGATTTGTTACTACAACCCAAAGTGATTAAGGTGCTAGCATGAGGAAACAATGTGCACAATTTGGACTGAAATGGACATTTATTATGGATAAATTACAGCTTCAGGAATTATAATGATCGTGTTTGTCAATAACTATTCACTTATAATAATGCATAATCAAATAGATAATCAAAATGCACATAAAGATCACATTAATACCTTTGTAATGTTCTGTTAGGGGTTGATATACATTTCAACAGATGGCTGGACCATCCAACAATATCAGCACAAACTTTTTTGTGTTTCTGTATTAATGTTACAAGTCAATTGCTTCTCTGGTCTTTAACTACCTTTACTTTTATGGTAATACACCTTCTGAGTGATTGAGAACTATAAACAATCTATCACTAAGTAAGTCTTAATCTTCTTTTATCCATTTTTTTCCATAGGCATAATGCCCTTGGATGTTTTAATTTCATATTTCAGTGCATTTGACATCATATCAATATCAAAGTTTTTTCAAAATGTTTAGCATAAAATAAATTTAACTCTCTTACAGATTCTTTAGTGTATAATTTTGTAGTGTTAACGTTATTGTATTGTACTGCTACTGATCTCTAGAACTTTTTAATCTTGCAAAACTGAAATTCTATAGATATTGAACAACACTCCATTTCTCATTTCCCATAGCCCTGACAATAGAATTTTACATTCTATTCATTATTTGACTGCTCTAAATATCTCATGTACATGGAGTTACACAATGTTTGTTCTTTTGTAATGGGCTTATTTCCCCTTAGTATAATGTCCTCAAGGTTCATTTCTATAGGAGCAGGTGACAAAGATCTCCTTTATTCTAGACTGAATGATTGTCCTCTGTAGATATATACCACATTTTCTTATCCATTCATCTGTTGATGGCTATTTAGACTGTTTCTGTCCCTAGGCTATCATGAATAATGATGCAATGGACATGGGTGTGCAAATATTTTTTTAATATCCTGATTTCAATTATTTTGGATATATGCCCAGAAGTAGTTTTAGAGTTTTTTAAAATAACCTGTAAACTCTTTCTGACAGTAGTTTCACCATTTTCCACCCCCACTAGTAATGCTCAAGGATCCCAGATTTCCACATCCTTGCCAATACTTGTATTTTTTGTGGTAATAACACGCGCGCGCACACACACACACACACACACACACAAAATGCTATTTTAAATAGTGGTCACGTGACAACTATAAAGTATGTGAAATGATATCTCATGATTTTAATTTGAATTTCTCTATTTATTAGAGAGTTGAGTTTCTCCAATTTGCTTGTTGGTTTTTGTATATTTTCTTTGGAGAAGTACCTGTTCATGGTCTTTGCCTATTTTATAATAAAGTTACTTGGTTTTTATTGTTGTTGAGTTGTATCAATATCAGTTTTGTCATGTTTTATTAGCTTTTGCAATATTAATTTTCTGTCCAGAAAAACATAGTCAACAACTATTTTTATGTGTAATATTATGACAGTTGGGATATGTCACATATAATCTTCTATAATCATACACTACCATGTTTTCTTAACCTTTATCTCAATCAATGGCTACGCAATATTTATTCAGATTATTATGAACCTGTGTTCTCTGGATTTTATTCAGTAAATATCATCTCTCTGTTCTTCCTTTTATAGATTCTTGTTAATAGACACATACAGTTAAATGTGAAGCACAACACAGAGCCATATTCATAATTTTATATAATCATAGTCAGAGCTCCTGTTTATTCATTTTGAAGACATAGACCCACTCCAGAATGTATGTGAGTTAATGCTAAGCGTCCTCTAATTCTTTGGAAGAGGAGGAGGTTTCAGCAAATGTTTCACTCAAAGGCATCTAAGTTGAAATTAAAGGGGTTGATTTATATCAAGCCTCTTTAGAGGAGAGAGAAAAATATCTTAGCATTTCCCATTTTGTATCCCCCCTTAATTGTGACTCTTTTTCCCTTACAAGAAACTCACCTTTCTTGCATTTATCATTACTTTTTATCTAAAGCTTTTTCACTGAGATAGGTCTCTTTGGTTAAGTCACTGTTATAGTCCATACTTATGGTAGCATGATGGCATATTCTAGGGCTTCTTCTCTTATTCTTCCTAGTGACAGTGCATTGGAGTGATTCAGCATGGAGAAATGGGGCCATCACATACAGTAGGTAGCAACATATGTGGCAAAATCAGGCCCAACTTGGCAAGGTCTAGAGAAGAAAAAATTATGCCATCAATATCTTTGCAATTTTTTCAGTAAGGTTCTGATTAAGAGATATCATTGTTTGTTTTTGAATCTTATGAACCTTTGGGATAATAGCTTTAGTCCAGAAATTCTAAGTCTTACATTTTAAAATATATATATTTACATATAAGTGAAGATTTGCATATAAATGCCTGTATCATCCTCCATTTGCTATTCCCCAATTTTACAAGTGTGTAACAATTTATCCAATGGAGACTGCTTATTAGACTTCTTGATATTAAACTGCAAAATGTAAGGTGGGAAATTTATAGAACTCAAATTCTTTGTCACCTGCATCTTCTTAAACAGCTGTTTGCATTTCTCATGTCAGTTTTTATTAACCCATCACATTTTAGGGTGACAAGGAATGGAAGAAGTCCATTAATAGTGATATTTCTGTTTGTGTATTCATCATTGCACTACAAGTGAATGCCTTCATCTGAAGAAACATAACTAGGACGATCAAATTAATATACAATAATTTCTTGTCCTAGTCCTGTGAGAGCATGAGTAGTATTGGCTTCAGTTAGTGAGTATGGGAACCCAAACCTAGAATATGTATCAAGTCCTGCCGATATCCATTTAAGTATCTTCCTGGCAGCAAGAGGTAAAAAGCCAATGAATCCACTTGCCAACTACATTCTGGCAAGATGAGCTTCAGACTTTGTCTTTTCCCCTGCCAAACAGGGAAACTTTTGTTGACAGTTTGGGCTTTGGTAGCGATCATCAGGATGTTGTCATCTGATACACTGTTATGTGATTTAAATTCCCCTGTGTCCACTCATTTCACAGACGTAGAACACCTCTTTAAGAAAGCCACCTAGGATATCAGCTTCTTAATTCCAATCATAGTAGGTGCTGGCACAGATTTGCTTTAGTGGGCAGCAGCAGGCCTTGGTTTTTATCTCAGAACATCCACAGTGATTTGCAAACAGCAGTACCTCATATGGGAGTCCCTTTATGGTTCATTTGTTTCATTTTTCAAAACAAATAGAATGATCCAGAGTCAGTACAAACTCAAATATGGGAGCTTTTGTTTCCAGTTTCTATCTTTAAATGAATGTAGACAATAATTAATCTTTTCCATGAATATTTTACTATTTGCTAAATGCAGGGTAGCTGATTTTCATACAGTCTTATCTCCTGCCTCTGGAACTGTGCCCTTAGAACCAGGCCAATTGCATGGAATCCTTGGGCAATTGCTCAAAAGTGATGATCATTCACCAACAGCAGCAAGCAAATCCTTAGGCAGCTCTATAACAGGTCAGAGGAGGAAAGAGGATACTTGCTCATTAATACAATGAGATTTTCTGTAAATCATCTGGTACAATGCTCTTATTTGTGCCATTTTTATTTCATCTTTTGAGGCAATTTCTTTGGATATTTTCCTCTCAGAATGTTTTTCTGAAACTGCCCACAGCGATGAGTACTTCAGGTCTTAACATAGTCTCAAACAATTTACTTATTTGGGCATCTGAGGAAGTGCCCAATGATAAGCCATTAACTACTTATCAAAAGGAATATACCAGAAAGCAGCATCAAGCAATTTTATAGACTAAAAGTATAGGGTCAGGATTAAGTAGCCATAGAGATGGACTTTGTGTAAAGCATGACTAGCCAATACTTTTAATACCATTTCAACATTAGGACCATGTAGTCGAAACAGAATAGTGTGGGTTACAAACTTCAGTGAAAATCTTGGAAATTAAGACTGAACAAAGACCAATAGAAGAGCAAAAATATGGGTACATAAAATAGACCATCTTTTCCTCATGAATTTTATGATTTATATTTGCTATTTGAAATACAAAATTACAATATCATCTGTTTTACTCAGTCCCTGCTGGTCCTGCAAAACATCTTTCCCTGGGTAACTTATAGAGAAATTCACTATTCACAGTCATGGAGGCTGAAAATTCATAAATCAAAGGTCCCACAGATTCTATGTCTGGTTAAAGCTTGCTCTCTACTCCATACGGAGTTTTGGTGCCACCTTCTCACATTGGCAGAAGTGGTAAATGGCACATCCTTACATGGTGGAAGGGCCAGGAAGCTCCCTTCAACCTCTTTTATCAGGATACTAATTCCGTTCATGAGGGCTCCACTTTCATGACTTAATCACCTCCTGAAGAACTCACCCATATTTTCATGCTGTCACATTGGTGATTAAGTTTCAGCATATGAATTTTGGAGCACACATTCAGACCATACCATCTGATACTCTAGATATTGATATCTAAAGTAAAGAAATTAAAGAAAAATAAAGTAAGGATTTTGCATTTTACAACAATTAGTACAATATTGTATCTGTGATAAATAGCATGTGTAAGACCATCTACCATAGCCACTACGGAAGTCAGACAAGGAGAATATTTAAAAAATCTTTAAAGATAAAATCTTTAAAAAAAAGTTTAGTGAGCTATAGGAAGGGAGGAAACAGGAAAGAGAACTACAACAAATACCCACATAATAAAATATTAGACTTAAGCCCTATAACAGATGAATAATTATTTTAAATGTGAATAATCATCTTAAGAGGCAGACATTTTCAAAAAGAATAAAATATAACTCAATTATGTGTTATTTGTGAGGAATTTACTTCAAATGCAATGAACCTAAAAGGACAGAAAAAGTTATACCATACAAACATTTTTTTGGTGCTGGGGATTGAACCCATGGCCTTGTTCATGCAAGGCAAATGCTCTACCAACTGAGCTATATCCCCAGCCCAACACAAACATTTTTAAAAAATATAAATATCTGTAAATATCCATTAATATAGAAGTCAGAGAAAAGAAAATCACTAGAGATAAGAGGGGAAAGAAGGATTTTTTAACTGAGGCTACCAATAAGTCCTATGGTCCTAAAACAAAACCATCCAAAAAAACAAGCCTCGAGAACTTTGGGAAAAGGGAGATAAAGAAAGGAAGGGGCCATGGGGCCAGGAAAGATGGTGGAATGAGATGAACATCATTACCCTAGGCACATGCAGGATTGCACATATGGTATGAGTCTATATCGTGTACAGCCAGAGAAATGAAAAGTTGTGTTCCATTTGTGTACAATGAATTGAAATGCATTCTGCTGTCATGTATAATTAATTCGAATAAATACAAAAAAAAAAATCAAGCTTCAAAACATGTGAAAAAAACAGACAAGAGTTGAAAGAGAAACCAACCAATCCACAAGTATAAATGAAAAATTCAACTCTCCTCTTTCAGCAACCCACAATACTTTCAGATAGAAAGTCAGCAAGGACAGAGCTGAATTGAACAATACAGTCAGCCAAAAGGACCAAACTTACATATATTTAACACTCCACCTAACAATAGACAATACACATTTTATGTTTCCTTAAGTAACTATGGACAATTCACCAGGATAATTCATACCCTGGGCCAGAGCAAAAGTCTTAGGGAATTTAAAATACTTGAAATCATAACTTGTAATCTGTAACTACAACTCCTTCTAGAAATCAATAAAATACAACAGGAAAATTTCCAAACACATTTAAATTAAACAGTGATGCTAATTTTTAAATGTTTGGTATAATTCCCCAGTGAAACTACCAGAAAATACCCTTCTTATGTGTGTTTAAAACAAACTAACAAACAAATAAACAACAAAAAAACCTATGGTTGAAAAAGGAAGACTAAAAGGACTTTTTAAAAAAAATACAGATAACTGAATAAAAATTAAATACAATATAGCAAAGAAGGTAGGATGTAGTTGCCAACATGATGAGAAAAAGAAACTATATCACTAAATATTGATATTACAAATGAAGGAAATTCTTAAATCACTCTCTTAAAACCCAACCTGAATAGCTTAGGAAAAAAAAGAGAAAGAAACCCAAGAGTAGAAAGAAGGAAATAATAAAAACAGAAATCATTGAAATTTAAAAGAGGAAAACAATAGAGAAAATCAATAAAACAAAAGCTGTTTCTTCAAATAAATCCATAACATTGATAAACCTCTACAAAACTGACAACAATAAAACAAATATCACCAAATAAAAGACAAATATCACCAAAATGAGCAATAAGTTAGGGGATATCAGATTCCTTGGCCATCTAAAATCTAATGGAAAATAAACAGAAAACTTTCATAATTTGACATCTTAGAAGAAACAAATTCCTCAAAAACTACAAACTACCTAAACTGATCCAAGGTAAAAATAGATGATTTTAATAGTCACATATCTATCATAGAAATTGAATTCAGCCAGGTGCTGATGAGGCATACACACCCATGATCCAAGTTACCTGGGAGACTAAGGCAGAAGGATTACAAATTTAAAGCCATCTTGGGCATCTCAGCAAGACTCTGTCTCAAAATAAAAATTTTAAAAAGGGGGAACGTGATGCAGTTCAGTGGTAGTGTGCCCTGGGTTCAATCTCCAATACTAAAAATAAAAAAGAAAGCAGAAAGAAAGAAACCGCATTTGTATTTTTAAAACATACAATAAGGATATCTCTAGCTCTAGATAGTTTCACTGAATAATCATATCAAACATTTAAAAATTAACATCACTTTTGGAAATTTTACGTTATTTCCAAAATAGATGTGGGCAGAACATTCCTTAATTTTTTATGGTGCTGAGGGCCATTGCCAAGTAGGAATGACGCATTGATATTTCCTTGCCAGCGTACCCCCTATTTAATGGACTTGTCTTGGAAATTTGCTGCGACCTTGCATGTGTGTTTGAGTAAGATGATCCTGCTCAAGGTGATCGAGGGTGGATCCAGGTTTGAGGAAGTATCCTGCAGGTTTGAGGAAGTATCCCGGTCCTTGGGTTTAGGGTGTTCCCGGTTTAAGGCGTTTCCCGGTTTAAGACAATAGGGGTTTTAGGGAAGTTGAGGTTGAAGATTATTGCTGCTGGGATTAGGGTGTTCCTGCTGCTTGTTCCAGTTGAGTTCTCGTGAGATTCAAATGGGATTTGGAAAAAGCCTCATGGAGGAGGATTTGGGGGCGGCTGCATATTGGAGATTTCGCCAGAACGTGTTTGTAGACGGCAGTGCGAGTTCGAGAATAAAGAATTGCTGTTTGAACCTACAAAGCTGTGTGGTGGCTCGTGATTCAGTGCCAGCCGAGACACTGGCATTATGGTATTAAAATTTCCCTGATTTGAAAGCTAAACACAATATCCCCGCATCCCCCCAATGCCAATATCTCTCAAGAATTCACACCCAAAATCCTCAAAAAAAATTGGTAAACACAGTTCCACAAAAATGCATAAAAAGAAGCATTCACCATGACCAAATGCCATTTATTCCAGGTGTACAAGTTGGACTAAACAGTTAGACGTCCATGTAATACATATATCATAGCAACAGCCTAAAAAAAAAAGAAGTCAAATAATCATATCAATTGGAGGAATCACTCTACCTAACATTAATATTTACTCTATAGCAACACACACACACACACATAGATAAATATATAACCACATCACTGTTGTCATTGGCTTTTGGAAAAGAGCAGAGGACAATACAACTCCCTTTTCATAAGCAAATTCATCAATGGAAAACATACTTTCCCAGAATAGAAAGGCTACAAAGAATATTCAACAGGCAATGTAAGATATCGACTGTAGGTAGACATGCGTGTTTCTTGATGGGATGGTCAAAAAGGCATCTTTAGAAGGTGACCTTGGAATTGAAACCCAAAATGACTGAAGAGGAGCCCGTCTTGTGAAGAGTGTGGAGAAGCACAATCTAAGCAAATGAACTGTGGTCTGGTTGCTATTTTGTTGCCCTTCTTTTATACCTGTCTGTAGAGTCAGCAATGTCAGGGACTATGCCTGCTGACTCTCTGCTGGATTTAGCCAGGCCTTGCAAAGATTAGTCACTGAATAAATATTTCTGATTAAAGAATAAAGACAAAGGGACTTCAAGCACAAATGGGACTTCATGATATGTTTTGGAACAGACTCAGAAAGACTGGAAAAGAGAAAAGGCTGTTTTAGACCAGTTGGATGGAAGAACAAAGGCAAGACCCATGTAAGAAAGATGGTCAGTCTCAAAACAGATGGAATGTAACCTTGGGTGAATTGGAAATGCCTCAAAAAAGTAAGATGACTTAGTTTTAGTATTTAGTATGACTTAGTATCTAAAGATAGAACTTACCTCTGATGGTAAAGTCACCAGAGAACCATTATAAGTTTATAAACAATAAATAGAATAGCAAAAAAGAATTTAAACAAGACTATTCCAGAAGATGTAGATAGACTGATAAATAAAATTCATAATTATGATCAATTGTTACTGTCATGAGTATATAATAATAAAAATTATTGAAATGATTCTAAATAAAGATTGCATCCTAATGTTTTAAGCATTATTCTCAACACTCCATATGTACTTATTTATTCCTCGTATACTCCTATGAGGTAAGTATTATTTTCTACTTTCACAGATGGTAACTAAAGCAAATACAGCTAATAAAATTACCCAAATCACCCCAGGTATTATGATGTGGAACTGAGAACTATATTCTCAATAATCTCTGCTATCCTTCAATAATAGCCTTATGGAGATAGTGGGATTTTAGAGTATTTCAGAAATGGATTGGGAATGGATATTTGTACTCTTATATACAGATTTAAAATTTTGCTCTAAGATTTCTGAGGAATGATTTGAGCTCTTTTTACCAAATATAAGTGGCATTTAGTTATTGAACAATATTATCAAGAATTTGATTTTCAAAATAAACAAGACATAAGGATTTCAATTTTCTGTATATATTTTCATTGTGTTCTTTCTACAACTTTCTTTGCATCTAGAGCCCAAGTTAGATATTAAATATTTCTCTCTGCATTTTTTTACATTCCACTATTACTCACTAACAATCTGTCATAGACTTTGGGAAGTTTTCTTCCAATCTTATTTCAATTTTGTTAAATTCAAAATTTCTGAACACCTTTGATTTATACTTTAAGTATATAATTCTACTTAAAAATAATGTGTTTAAATTAAGGAAAATACCCATGAAATACTACTTAAAAGCATGCTCTTTAGAATTAGGATACTTGTTTTAGAAAATTATCACTCCAAAAAGTATATAGTTAAATGCCATTTATTGCCTTAATTCAAGAGGAAAAAAAGTTCTGTGGTATTCTAATACATTTCTTAACTTTTCTCTGCAAAACACTCTCGTGCCTTTATTATTTTTACTTTCAATTATAAGTCTATATTCCAATTGAATAATATGTCAAGAATATATTTTAAAGCATTTTAAAATTTTTTCCTTATATTTGACTTGTTATTCATAATCTAATAATTTTCAACTATTATGAAAAAGTAAATTATTCATAGAATCTTTTAAGTTGTCTCCTTTCAATGTCTCCCTTTAATGTAGTGTGATCTAGTCATAATTTTCTTTGAGTAGGTTAATATTTAGGTACAAATTTTTGATGTTCTACAAATACTATATTGATTGCACACTATAATGTTTAATCAGCTTTTCTAAATAGAGATGCTCTTCATTTTTCATATTCTATAAGATGTTTATCTCTAAAGAGTCAGCTATACTGAAAATCCTTGTACTTTGCTTTTTCCAGTATTATTGCATAATTATTGATTGTCAGATTACTTTTAACTTTCTGTTGTTAATATATACTACATCATTTGAAAGTATTCATTATAGTAAAATCCCTAAAAGTAGTGCATTATATCCATTCAATCTTGTCCTCTAATTCTTCTATTTCATATTTTTATATGAATGCTTATCAAAAAACAAATCATACAACAAATTTTTAGTCTGTTAGTGATGTAATTAATCACTAAGCACATTCAAATGTAGAATAGGTGAGAAGTTATAAGGTCTTCATTCCTACTTTCTATGTTTTAAGGTTTTCCATGCCAAAGTAAACTAATATCTATAACTCAAATTCTGCAGAAATTTGCTAGGCACACACTCTAATGAAATCAATCACTGAATAACCACTCATGTTATTTTGTGACTTTTTTTTCCTAAATGAAAGAAATTGACTTACAGCCCCAGATCACATGCAATATATCAAGAAGATTACATCGTTTCTAAATAGGTAAATTAGCTTTCATGGCTAGCAAAAATCTATTTGAAAATTTACTCGTTTTACATACCTTGCCCTCTCTCGTTGATTCATGAACTTGAACAAAGTTAAAATAGAAATAGAGACACATTAAGCTTCTCTGAGTCAGTTATTCCACATACCTTTAACCTTAATCATATTGGTTTGCCCTTCTCCTGTGGCTGTTAAATATTATAGTATGCAAAACTATTCCTGGGACTATTGACAAATATGTCAAACCTTATGTTCATCAAAACTGAACTAAGAGTTCTGCATCTTGGCATGTACAGTCAGCTCTAGGCCTTGAGGTCAGTTTCATGGAATTCTGTGAAGTCAAAGGACAAGGGCAGAAGCACCTGAATTTCAAACAGTTATGTGCTCTGCCTCTTTGAAGGTAGCTCTTGTGGTCACAAGAAACAGAAATGGACTTTATCATAAAGAGGGGTATTATCTGAAACCAACCAGAAGAAAGAAAACACAGTCATTTAAACAGGAAAACTGTAATAGGAAGAACTATTACACTATGATAGAGGAGTAGGTATCAGGATGCAAGGAGAACCCTGAAGGCTAACATAGGGCTGAGGAAAGTGTGCAATGAAAGGCAAGGTTGGAAGGAAGATTGCAGAGGGTGGAAAGTCACACTTTGTTGGAGAAGGTGTAGTTGCAACACCTTGGAAAGTTTGCTGGGTTGCTCAGGTCAGAGCTGGTTCTCAATGTGTAAAGTCAGGAAATAAGGTGGTAGAAAGCCAAAGTTTACACCAGGTGTATACAGAGGCAGTGGGAAAACACATGGGTTAAAAATACAACAGGCTGTGAAAAAGTAATCCTCTAATCACACAGATGTAGTAAGACACAGAATTGGCAACACACAGAAAAGACCCCAACAAATAATTTCTGGCTCAAAATTGTTCCAAAACTGAAAAGACTCTTCTACATGATCATGCCTCCTTCTCTCCCCTGCCCTCTATCCCACATATATTCTTATGACTCACTTTCAACACAACATTCCAGGTAGCCCATACCAGTACTAGTAGGGATTATAGCTGTTGTACAAAATGAAACTTAGTTTCTCTCTACAATCCATTGGGAAAACAATAATTATATTAGGCTGAATATTTTGATTACAAATGGCATAATCTTCATCTTTTATAACCAATAAGGATTGTTAATAATAAGAATGTGCCTGAATAAGAAGAACTACTAGATATGGGGATGCAGGTGCTCATAGTAATCCTCTGCATCTCTTAACTTTGCTCTTCTCTCCATGCCAGATTTATTCTTCATCTTCACATTAGGTCAGTCAAAAACAGTTCACACTTTATACCTTATAGTCATTAGGAGAAAGAGATAAACTCAGTATTCTGAATGCTAATTCCTAAAATCCTTACACAGGATTTTGAACAACCTTACCTAATTTGGATGATCACTTTTGGATTGATAAACTGTAAAAGGGCCACAGAGGTGTCTTCCAAAATTTCTCTTTCCCTCCCCCCATAACCATAGGTATGATGGAAATCCTCATAAGAAAGGGCTATTGGTCATCAGTCTCATACATAACCATTATAATTGTGTGGCAGGATATCAAGTGTCTGGATAAATAACACAAATTTCTGGATAATTTCCTCATTCTCATATGCAATAACTTCATTTAAAAAAATAGTTGATTATCTTGGGTAAATATTACTTTTCTCAAAGCTCTAGTAATTATTCTCCTTGGTATATTACTGCTTTTCTATCACATCCTCCCACCTGTGAAAGAATTTAAATCAGGTAAAAAAAAATTTGTGAATTCAAATTGAAAAAAAACTTGTTCAAACTACTATAGAAGCTGAATGCTTGCATGTTTTTGAGAAATTTAATAATTTTTAACACCCAACAATCCCAATCAAATATCTTTGATATTTTAGCTGGTGTGTAGAAAATAATTGAAATGAGTATGACAAAAATATCAATCAAACTGACAGTACCTGTCTAAGATGAAATTATATCGTTTATAAGGAATATACAATTCATATTACTGGAAATCTATCATGAGTGAAAGCATTTGTTTCTCTTAAAAGAATGTTTTTCTCTGTAACGTAATGCATCAAGTTCACTTGTTTAGCAAGTCCTTTTTGTGTTTTGGGGGAGATTAAAAATAAAGTTCTAGGCAACCATACTTGTCCAATGTATTACAAATTCTGAAATAAAACTTAGCAACCATCAAAAAACCTTTACCATGGCTTTTCACTAGAGACTGCAAGATGATATAAGCTTGGCTGCTCCATGAAAAGAACAAACAAAAAAATGATATGGCAAAAGCTCCCTCAGGTATATCAATTTCATGTATAAAGAAGATAAAAAAACCATTTCAGACAAGTATTCTGTTCCTTATACATTAATTGACACAGGCATCTAGTAAGCTCAATAAAATTACCAAAGGTGAGATAATTCAAGATAAAGCAATACCAGATGATAGTTATCTTAAGGATAATTGTCATTAATCATGTAATTTCATTAAAAAGGAAAATGCCTCCAAGCTCCTATCTAAATCTTATGACTTTAATATGATGATGAAGTAAGAAGTCGAATCTGTAGTGGGCACATGGCATGAGGAAGACCAGGTGAGCTGTTTAGCTGTGAGGCGGGAACAAGCTAACATCTATAAAAGCCATCGAAATTTGTCAAAATTGACATAAAAACCAGAAATGGGTTACATATTGCCTATTAGTCTAGAGATTCAAATTCTTCCAAATGCTAAAACTTTGCCCATCTGGGGTTCCTAATATGACAATGCTGCCTGGGGGACCCCATCTATATTTAAAGATATGTTATTACACTTGTTCTTCAGTATGCTCAAAAACATAAATACATAGCAATTGATTCATAGTTTCAAGTAGGAAATAAGTTGAGTGATAAACTTTACATTCTAAGTAATTAATTAACATTTCTGGAATAGGTGTAATAATACATTATTTTGGAAAGTACAAAAAATTTTTGTTTGTATTTTAACAGCAAGTGTTTTCTTTCTTTTTTATTTACATATGACAATGGAATGCATTACAATTTCTATTACACATATAGAGCACAATTGTTCGTATTTCTGGTTGTATACAAAGTATATTCATACCAATTCATATATTCATACATGTATTTTGGATAATGATGTCCATCTCATTCCACCATCATTTTTAACCCCAGGCCCCCTTCCTCCCCCTCCCACCCCTCTGCCCTATCTAGAGTGCACCCTCCCTACCCCACTATGGATCAGCCTCTTTACATCAGAGAGAACATTTGGCATTTGTTTTTTTTTTTTTTTTTTGAGATTGGCTAGCTTCACTTATCATTATCTTCTCCAACTCCACCCATTTACATGCAAATACCATGATTTTATTCTCTTTTATTGCTGAGTAATATTTCATTGTGTATATATACCAAAGTTTTCCTGTCCATTCATCTACTGAAGGGCATCTAGGTTGGTTCCACAATTTAGCTATTGTGAATTATGCTGCTATAAACATTGATGTGGCTGTGTCCCTGTAGTATGCTGTTTCTAAATCCTTTGGGTTTAGACCAAGGAGAGGGATAGCTGGGTCAAATGGTGGTTCCATTACCAGTTTTCCAAGGAATCTCCATACTGCTTTCCATATTGGCTGCACCAATTTGCAGTCCTACCAGCAATGTATGAGTACCTTTTCCCCCACATCCTTTAGCCAACACTTATTGTTGTTTGTCTTCATAATAGCTGCAATTCTGACTGGAGTAAGATAAAATCTTAGAGTAGTTTTGATTTGCATTTCTCTAATTGCTAGAGATGATGAGCACTTTTTCATATATTTGTTGATTGTATATTTTCTTCTGAGAGGTGTCTGTTCAGGTCCTTGCCCCATTTATTGATTGGGTTATCTTTATTTTTGATTTTATTTATTTTTTTGGTGTTTAGGTTTTTGAGTTCTTTATATATCCTAGAGATTAGTGCTCTATCTGGTGTATGAGGAGTAAAAATTTGCTCTCCAAAAGTAGGCTCTCTATTCACCTCACAGATTGCTTTTTTGTTGTTGTTCTTGTTGAGAAGAAACTTTTTAGTTTGAGTCCATCCCATATATTGATTCTTGATTTTAATTCTTGCACTATAGGAGTCTTATTAAGGAAGTTGGGACCTAATCCCACATGGTGGAGATTAGGGCCTACTTTTTCTTCTATTAATTCTTAGGTCTTTTATCCACTTTGAATTGAGTTTTGTGCATGGTGAGAGATAGGTGTTTAATTTTATTTTGTTATATATGGATTTCCAGTTTTCCCACTACATAAAATTGACTTTTATTAACTGAGTAGATATAGTTACATAAATATTTATGCATGTCTTCATTCTTTCTCTTTAAGGAACCACACTCTCTTGTAAGAATCCTTCCCTGTCCATTTGGTTGGAGTGAGGTGGACACAGTATTTAGTCCATGTAGTTGGGAGTGGGACATCATAGAGTTTAATTCATATAGTGCCTTGAAGTGAAAACAGTGATGTTTGGTCTATGCAGTTGTAGTGAGGTTGGATGCCTGTTCTTTGCGCTCCATGGGGGTACACATTAATCAGGCTAATCATTAAAGTGTTCTTTTCATCCAGCTACTGCCGCGACCCCTTGCCAGCAAAGGAAACACGACACAGGATTCTTCCTTCAGCAGTTTATTCAGGCCTTTGTTTTGATATGTCTTTTAGCTTGTTTCTCTCCTCTACTCCCGTGTGCCCCAGCCTTAATAAAGCAGATAAAGCCCCAATGCACAACTGCCACGTGGACTTTTCTCATAGGGTGCCAAGTCACAGTGTGCCAACTCATTCTGATAAGGAGTTGTTTGTCACAGACTACAGGGGAAACCAGCGCCATCTTGTAATGGCGGCCATAGTACACAGAAACGGCTCACCACAAGCTACCACAAAAGATCAAAGGTTCTGTCTGTGATGCAAGCAAAGTCACCTCTAGTCTTACTTAGATCTTTAAGGGTCTTAGGGGAAAGTAAAATTTTTATGCAGTTGCCATAATAGCAATATCTGATTCTGAGTTTCTAATGATCATGTTTGGTTTTGTTTTCTGATATAGGAAAAATATGAAAACAAAGACAATTAAAAAAGAGGTAAAGGTAGGTTAAATCAATAGGGTAAAGTAGGGGGATTTCTGTTGACCCCTAGAACCAACGGTACCTGAAATGTTCACTGGACTTTCATTTTATTATAAATGGAAAACAAATCCCTTTTGTTGTTTAAGCTAGTTCAATTTGAACTTCTATTACATGCAGCCAGAGTCCTGCTGAGTACAACAATTACCAATTAAGATGATCAAAACATAGATTTCTACAAAGTCTATTCAATGTGATGTATTGAATCATTTAATAAATGACTTAAAGCAATTTAGGGGGAATAGAAATGTTTTCCTATTGTGTCTACTTTGTGTTAAACTCATTCTCTCAACAACTATTTATTGGATGCCTACTATGATTCTGACACTGTGTTGTTACTAGAAATACAACAATGAATATGATTTTCTAAACTTACTTTGTAAACTCATTATAGCAGTCCTAAAAATTGTTAAAATCCCCTTTCTGGGGGATCATTTCCTAACTGCCAAGAACTTTAGCCACTAAAGATTTAGACCTCAGTCCCTTCCCAGGAATTGACTTTGGCCCAAGGGGTCTTCCTGTTTGAAGTTATAGCTCCTAAACCATCCTACATCAGTGATTGATTGGTGGAGGGCAGCAAAGGCTTTACAGTTTTATCAGTTGGTACTACACGTTGGCCCCCATGATCTATGGTGAATGTATTTCAAGACCTACCTCCTGTGTGGATGACTGAAATCTTCAATATTACCAAGCGCTATGCATGCAGTACTATGTTTCTGCTATATGTCTGGCAGTGTTGCCACATGGTACGAAAGTTAATCTGTCCTTCCATGCCTAACGTCCTCCTCTACATCACTATTCTTGCACTCTGGAGCCATTGTTAATTAAATTAATGGATATTTGAACACAAGTACTTTGGTACTGCAACAGTTAATCCAGTTATCCAGATGGCTATGGTGTGATGACTAATGGGCAGGTAGTATTTACAGAGCTGGTAGGCAGGACAAAGTGATGACTCACATCCCAGGTGAGAGGGAGTGGGATGGCATGAGAGTCCATCACAATACTCAAAATGCATTCCGCTTAGAACTACAATTTATTTATTTCTAGAATTTGTTATTCAGTATTTTCTGTCTACAGTTGACCATAGGTAACTGAAACCACAGAAAGGAAAGAAAAACCATGGAGAAGGGAGGACTTCTTTACTTCAAATGGCATTCTATCTTCCAGAGCCTTTTCCTGGAATAGACAAGCATTCCGTTGTCATTTCGTCACAGTTAAATCTCCTCTGGCCAACTCAGCTGCCCTCACCCTTCCCCAAATAAACTTCTCATCAAAAAAAATCTGTTTAGAAAGGAATTTGACCTCTATCACTCACTTAATCATTATTGGATGTTTTACCGAATCTGTATAATAGTAAGTAAAGTTTTATTTATTCCAGAATTATCCAATGAAATGTGGGTGAAATAGAAACATAACTGGGAAAGGTCAAATGGCATAATTCTTATGATGAAATAAAAGATAATTTTCATGAGCTTGAATCAAGAAGGATTTCTTAACATAATCACTAACACTAAAATGATTTATTCTTGCGCTCCCTGCGCAGCGGAAACATGGCGGCGGGAAGGGAGTGAGCCGCCCAGTGCCCCGCGCCGCCGCGCCCGCAGGAGGATGCAGTTTATACCAGCAGACTGATTACCAAGTATGAAAGAAAGGACTCAGTGTGACATTGACCTGGTTGCCTTAAGTAGAGGACAAAGTGGTATAATAGAACTGATTACTTTCCAGTAAATATTGAATTATTTTTATACGCGCCGGTGGGGAACGCGGACCGGACCCACTAGGACAGGTCCGGTGGACGGCTGAGGGCTAGGCCCGTCCCCTCCCCCAGTGTCTGCAGGTAGGCGGGACTGTGAACACCAGCAGAGCGGGCCCAAAGCCTGCTGAGGGGCGGAACCGGCCCCTCCCCCAGTGCCTGCAAGCTAGGCCAACCTACAAGCCACGGGCGGGCGGGTCAGGCCCAGCAACCAGCCAAGTGACAGCAGCTACACGCGCCGGCGGGGAACGCGGACCAGACCCAATAGGACAGGTCCGGCGGACGGCTGAGGGCTAGGCCCGTCCCCTCCCCCAGTGTCTGCAGGTAGGCGGGACTGTAAACACCAGCAGAGCGGGCCCAAAGCCTGCTGAGGGGCGGAACCGGCCCCTCCCCCAGTGCCTGCAAGCTAGGCGAACCTGCAACCCATCGGGAGGTTAGGCCCAGCAACCTCTGGAGTGACACAGGTGCCCCTGGCGCCTGCTGGGTAGGTGGACCTTTGACCGACCAGCAAAGCAGACCTAGGGCCTGCCAGCATGGTAGACGGATCACACTAATTGGAGGAGGATCACAGCCACTACCTGCCCTGCAAGGGTGATTTTTCAACTATACAAGAGCAATATAAATAAATAGAGGGGGAAAATATCAAAGACACAACAATTTCACCAAGCAGAAAGAAACGCCAGCAGTATGAAATGACAAGGAAAGAAAGGACCACAGGCAATGCAGGTCAACTCAACTTTAGAAGAGGTAATAGCTGCAACAGATGGAATGTCAGATAGAGAGCTCAGGACATACATGCTTCAGATGATCTGGAGTCTCAAGGAAGACATGAGACAGCAAAATCAGACAATGAAAGATCACATTGACAAACAAATCCAGGAAGTAAAAGATCAATTTCACAGGGAGATAGAGGTAATAAAAAACAAACAAATAGAAATACTAGAAATGCAGGAAACAATAAACCAACTTAAAAACTCAATTGAGAATACTACCAGCAGAGTGGATCACTTAGAAGATAGAACATCAGACAATGAAGACAGAGTATTTCAACTTGAAAAGAACATAGATAGCTCAGCAAGTCTACTAAGAAACCATGAGCAGAACATTCAAGAGCTATGGGATAATATCAAAAGACCAAACTTAAGAGTCATTGGGATACAGGAAGGCACAGAGCTCCAAACCAAAGGATTAAGCAATCTATTCAGTGAAATAATACAAGAAAACTTCCCAGACTTGAAGAATGAGACAGAATCCCAAATCCTAGAAGCCTACAGGACGCCGAATGTGCAAAATCATAAGAGATCCACACCTAGACACATTATAATGAAGATGTCCAACATACAGAATAAGGAGAGAATTTTAAAAGCTACAAGGGAAAGGAAGCAGATTACATTTAGGGGTAAACCAATCAGAATAACAGCTGATCTCTCAACACAGACTCTAAAAGCTAGAAGATCCTGGAATAACATATTTCAAACGCTTAAAGAAAATGGATTCCAACCAAGAATCTTGTATCCGGCGAAATTAAGCTTCAGGTTAGAAGATGAAATTAAAACCTTCCACGATTAACAAAAGTTAAAAGAATTCGCAGCTAGAAAACCATCTCTTCAAAAAATCCTTGGCAAAACATTACAGGAAGAGGAAATGGAAAATAACATTGATAACCAACAATGGGAGGTAGGACACTAAAGGGGGGAAAGTAGTCAAAGAGGATAACAAATCAGGTTTAGTAACATCAATAAACAAATATGGATAGAAGAACAAACCATATCTCAATAATAACCCTAAATGTCAATGGCTTAAACTCACCAATTAAGAGACACAGGCTAGTAGAATGGATCACAAAACAAGACCCAACAATATGCTGTCTACAGGAGACGCATTTGATAGGAAAAGATGTACATAGACTGAAGGTGAAAGGTTGGGAAAAATCATATCACTCATATGGACCACGGAAACAAGCAGGAGTGTCCATACTCATATCTAACAAAATAGATTTCAAGCCAAAGCTAATCAAAAGGGATAAAGAAGGACACTTCATACTGCTCAAGGGAACCATACACCAACAAGACATAACAATCATAAATATATATGCCCCAAATAATGGTGCAGCCGTGTTCATCAAGCAAACTCTTCTCAAGTTCAAGAGTCTAATAGACCACCATACAGTAATCATGGGAGACTTCAACACACCTCTCTCACCACTGGACAGATCTTCCAAACAAAAGTTAAATAAGGAAACTATAGAACTCAATAACACAATTAACAACCTAGACTTAATTGACATATATAGACTATACCACCCAACATCAAGTAGCTACACTTTTTTCTCAGCAGCACATGGAACCTTCTCAAAAATAGACCTATACTATGTCACAGGGCAACTCTTAGACAATACAAAGTGGTAGAGATAATACCATGCATCTTGTCTGATCATAATGGAATGAAACTGAAAATCAATGATAAAAGAAGAAAGGAAAAAGCAAGCATCACCTGGAGAATGAACAATAGGTTGCTGAGTGATCAATGGGTTTTAGAAGACATCAAGGAGGAAATTAAAAAATTCCTAGAGTTAAATGAAAACACAGACACAACATTACGGAATCTATGGGACACATTGAAAGCAGTTCTAAGAGGAAAATTCATTGCTTGGAGTTCATTCCTCAAAAAAAGAAAAAACCAACAAATAAATGATCTCATACTTCATCTCAAAATCCTAGAAAAAGAAGAGCAAAACAACAGCAAAAGAAGTAGAAGGCAAGAAATAATTAAAATCAGAGCTGAAATTAATGAAATTGAAACAAAAGAAACAATTGAAAAAATTGACAAAACTAAAAGCTGGTTCTTTGAAAAAATAAATAAAATTGACAGACCCTTAGCCATGCTAACGAAGAGAAGAAGAGAGAACCCAAATTACTAGCATACGGGATGAAAAAGGCAATATCACAACAGACACTTCAGAAATACAGAAGATAATCAGAAATTACTTTGAATCCTTATACTCCAATAAAATAGAAGATAGTGAAGGCATAGATAAATTCCTTGAGTCTTATGATCTGCCCAGATTGAGCCAGGAGGTTATAGACAACCTAAACAGACCAATAACAATAGAGGAAATAGAAGAAACCATCAAAAGACTACCAACTAAGAAAAGCCCAGGACCGGATGGGTATACAGCAGAGTTTTACAAAACCTTTAAAGAGGAACTAACACCAATACTTTTCAAGCTATTTCAGGAAATAGAAAAAGAGGGAGAACTTCCAAATTCGTTCTACGAGGCCAACATCACCCTGATTCCGAAACCAGACAAAGACACCTCAAAGAAAGAAAACTACAGACCAATATCTCTAATGAACCTTGATGCAAAAATCCTCAATAAAATTCTGTCGAATCGGATTCAAATACATATCAAAAAAATTATACACCATGATCAAGTAGGATTCATCCCTGGTATGCAAGGTTGGTTCAATATACGGAAATCAATAAATGTTAACCACCACATCAATAGACTTAAAAATAAGAACCATATGATCATCTCGATAGATGCAGAAAAAGCTTTCGACAAAGTACAGCATCCCTTTATGTTCAAACCTCTAGAAAAATTAGGGATAACTGGATCATACCTCAACATTGTAATAGCAATCTATGATAAGCCACTGGCCAGCATCATTCTGAATGGAGAAAAATTGAAGGCATTCCCTCTAAGATCTGGTACAAGACAGGGATGCCCTCTCTCACCACTTCTGTTCAACATAGTCCTCGAAACACTGGCCAGAGCAATTAGGCAGACGAAAGAAATTAAAGGCATAAAAATAGGAAAAGAAGAACTTAAATTATCACTATTTGCAGATGATATGATTGTATACCTAGCAGACCCAAAAGGGTCTACAAAGAAGCTATTAGAGCTAATAAATGAATTCAGCAAAGTGGCAGGATATAAGATCAACACACATAAATCAAAGGCATTCCTGTATATCAGCGACAAATCCTCTGAAACGGAAATGAGGACAACTACTCCATTCACAATATCCCCCCAAAAAATAAAATACTTGGGAATCAACCTAACAAAAGAGGTGAAAGATTTATACAATGAAAATTACAGAACCCTAAAGAAAGACATAGAAGAAGACCTTAGAAGATGGAAAAATATACCCTGCTCATGGATAGGCAGAACTAACATCATCAAAATGGCAATATTACCAAAAGTCCTATATAAGTTCAATGCAATGCCAATCAAAATCCCAACAGCATATCTTGTAGAAATCGATAAAAGAATCATGAAATTCATATGGAATAATAAAAGACCCAGAATAGCAAAAACAATACTAAGCAGGAAGTGTGAATCAGGCGGTATAGCGATACCAGACTTCAAACTATACTACAGAGCAATAGTGACAAAAACAGCATGGTACTGGTACCAAAGCAGGCGGGTGGACCAATGGTACAGAATAGAGGACACGGTAACCAATCCACAAAACTACAACTATCTTATTTTTGATAAAGGGGCTAAAAGCATGCAATGGAGGAAGGATAGCATCTTCAACAAATGGTGCTGGGAAAACTGGAAATCCATTTGCACCAAAATGAATCTGAATCCCTATCTCTCACCGTGCACAAAAGTTAACTCAAAATGGATCAAGGAGCTTGATATTAAATCAGAGACATGGCATCTGATAGAAGAAAAAGTTGGTTATGATCTACACGCTGTGGGATCGGGCTCCAAATTCCTCAATAGGACACCCATAGCGCAAGAGTTAACAAATAGAATCAACAAATGGGACTTACTCAAACTAAAAAGTTTTTTCTCAGCAAAAGAAACAATAAGAGAGATAAACAGGGAGCCTACATCCTGGGAACAAATCTTTACTCCACACACTTCAGATAGAGCCCTAATAACCAGAATATACAAAGAACTCAAAAAATTAGACAATAAGATAACAAATAACCCAATCAATAAATGGGCCAAGGACCTGAACAGACACTTCTCAGAGGAGGACATACAATCAATCAACAAGTACATGAAAAAATGCTCACCATCGCTAGCAGTCAGAGAAATGCAAATCAAAACTACCCTAAGATACCATCTCACTCCAGTAAGACTGGCAGCCATTAGGAAGTCAAACAACAATAAGTGCTGGAGAGGATGTGGGGAAAAGGGCACTCTTGTTCATTGCTGGTGGGACTGCAAATTGGTGCAGCCAATTTGGAAAGCAGTATGGAGATTTCTTGGAAAGCTGGGAATGGAACCACCATTTGACCCAGCTATTCCCCTTCTCGGTCTATTCCCTAAAGCCCTAACAAGAGCATGCTACAGGGACACTGCTACATCGATGTTCATAGCAGCTCAATTCACGATAGCAAGACTGTGGAACCAGCCTAGATGCCCTTCAATAGATGAATGGATAAAAAAAATGTGACATTTATATACTATGGAGTATTACTCTGCATTAAAAAATGACAAAATCATAGAATTTGGAGGGAAACGGATGACATTAGAGCAGATTATGCTAAGTGAAGCTAGTCAATCTTTAAAAAACAAATACCAAATGACTCCTTTGATATAAGGGGAGTAAACAAGGACAGGGTAGGGATGAAGAGCTTGAGAAGAAGATTTACATTAAACAGGGATGAGAGGTGGGAGGGAAAGGGAGTGAGAAGGGAAATTGCATGGAAATGGAAGGCGATCCTCAGGGTTATACAAAATGTCATATAAGAGGAAAGGAGGGGCAAGACAAGATAATACAAATGGAAGAAATGATTTACAGTAGAAGGGGTAGAGAGAGAAAAGGGGAGGGGAGGGGAGGGGAGGGGAGGGGGGATAGTAGAGAATAGGACAGACAGCAGAATACATCAGACACTAGAAAGGCAATATGTCAATCAATTGAAGGGAAACTGATGTGATACAGCAATTTGTATACGGGGTAAAAGCGGGAGTTCATAATCCATGTGAATCAACCGTGTAATATGATGTATTAAGAACTATGTAATGTTATGAACGACCAATAAAAAAAAATAAAAATAAAATTATTTATTCTTTTGTGTTGTTGTTGTTGTTGTTTCAGTGCTAGAGTTTAAATTCAGGACCTCATTGCATGCTAAGTAATTGCTCTACCACTGAGCTATACACCTAGACCTAGAATTTGATTTTTTGATTATATTAAAATTGAGAATCTCTGTTCATCAAGCAATATCAAAAAAGTAGGTAAAATTAAAAACTACAAGCTGGAAGAAAATATTTGGAATCATGTAAATAATAAAGGATTACATTCTAGAATATTAACATCCCCACCTTAATAATTTTTAAAAATCCTAATAATCCATAAAAAAGACCAAAAAGGGATCAGTCATTTAAGGTCAGAAGAAAGTTTAATGTTAAACATTCATATGAAACCATCTTTAATCTCACTAGTGCTCAGGAAAATGAATACTAAACCCAAAATTTGATAATGTTTTGTTAACTTCATGGACAACATTTACTGTTTCTGAAAATTCTTGATACCATAAGGATGTACTGCACTGTGCATTCTAATAAGCTGGGGATATTATTATTTTGCAAATTTGAACATAACAGTAAACTATGTTCTAGAAATTTCATTCTTTTTTATTTGTTCTTATTAGTTATGCATGATAGTAGAATGTATTTCTTTTTTAAATTTTTTTAGATGTTGATGAATTTTTATTTTATTCATTTATTTATACATAGTGCTGAGAATTGAACCCAGTGCCTCACACATGCTAGGCAAGCGCTCTACCACTGAACCCCAGCCCCAGCCCCAGTAGAATGTATTTCTACACATTATGTATGTGTGTGTGTGGGGGTGGGTGTGTGTGTGTATTATAACTTCTTATTCTTCTGGTTGTACCTGATGTAGAATTACATTGGTTGTGTAGTCATATATGCTCAAGGGATAGTAATGTCCAATTTGTTCTACTATCTTTCCTATTCCCTTCATTCCCCTTTGTGTAATCCAAAGTACTTCATTCTTCCCTACCCCACCTCCCCATTGTGTGTTAGCATCTTCATATCAGAGAGAACATTCAGACTTTAATTTTTAGGGGACTGGGTTATTTCACTTAGCATGATATTCTCCAGTTCCATCCATTTACTGGCAAATGCCATAATTTCATTCTTGCAATTACATTTTTTAATTCACACTGTGCAGACTTTTATATGTGTTCTAGGAGACTTATTCTTCATAAGAATCGTTCATGATAAAAAAGACTAGAAATACAATAAAAAATGAATTTATTTCAGTTGTACAAAGCAAAACAGATGAACTTTAGACCATTGTGTTGAGTGACAAAAAGCAAAATTACATTATGTTCTTTTCTAAAACTTTAAATTTAAAAAAACTAAGCAAGATATTGTTTAAGAACATGAATATTTAGTAAAACTAGTTTTTTTTTCAGGAAAGATTTATTTTTTCAGGATGCTGCTAACTTCCTATACAATAACACAAGGTTTGTGAAGGGAAGGCAGATCATCGGTATTGATAAATATTAGTTCTTGAGTTGGAATTTACAGTTTATTCCTTTTATTATTATGCTTCATATTTTACACATATATTGTATGCATATCCTCTCATGAATATTAATATTACTTAACTTTTATACTCATCAACAAAAGAGAATAAAATCATGGCATTTGCAGGTGAATGGATGGAATTAGAGAATATAATGCTAAGTGAAGTTAGCCAATCCCAAAAAAACTAAATGCTGAATGTTTTCTCTGATATAAGTATGCTGATTCATAATGGGGTTGGAGGGGAAGCATGGGAGGATTAGATAAACTCTAGATAGGATAAATGGTGGTAGGAGAAGGGAGGGGCATGGGGGTAGAAAAGAAGGTGGAATGATGGACTAGTACATGTATGAAGAATGACTGTACTTTGTGTACAACCAGAGATATGAGAAATTGTGTTCTATATGTGTAATCTGAAATGTAATGCATTCTGCTGTCATATATAACAAATTAGAATTAAAAATAAATAATATAAAAAACTGCTCACATAATTCTTTCCTAAGAAAATGTCTCTTAATTGGTTCTTGTGATTCCATTGAGTGACCATTATTCTATGTTTAAAAATGCCACCTTTACAGAAAGGCAGAACCAGTTTCCTCTCTTGACTTTCCTTTTTTATCAATAATTTATCCTACTCCTCATTGGTTCAACCAAAACTGCTAAAAATGAGGCACTTTGTATCAATATTTAATAAGTTATCCAAGCCTACTATATGTCCTCCAATAACAAAATGCCTTCTGCTTATCTCACCTTATTTTTTGAATGGTCTGCCCCACTTACAATTTTCATCGATTCAAATACTGGGTGGCTCTCATTACTTACAGGAAAAAAAAAAAGGTCCAAACTTCTTCAATTAGAGTTCAAGCCATCCCCAATTGTTCGTTTTTGCCTTTCTAAATGTTCATTTTACACCATCTTTTACAAACTGCTCCATCCACAGACCCCTACATGCATTAGCACTTTTATTCCCATGTTCAAACCCAACTAAATAGCTTTTCCTTTCTAATCCAAAATGTATTCACTTTCAAAATAAATTTTCATCAGCTAGACCTCCTTAACCTCTCTAGTTAGCAATCTCCCTTCTTGCTGGAGCACTTTCTTGACTTTACATTTATAATGCATACCACCTGGATTTCCTTCTAATTCATTGATGTATCTTCTTCTTGGTATTCTTTCTGATTTGTTTTTTATTTGTCTTCAAAAAACTTGAAACCCAGGATTCTCTCATACCTCATTTCTCTTATCTGCAAAGAAACCTCATCATATTCCATGTTTATTATTTATTTGTTGGTGACTTCCAAATCTGTATCTCCATCTCTGGTTTTTCTCTTGAAATTCAAAAGGCAGAACAAAAGCTTATTCTGCCTATATTTGTCAAACATTTTTCAGGAAAATATTAACCACCATAAGCATGTCCTTCAGGAAGTGACTTAATTCAGAGAACTAAAGAATGATACAACTTGTGCTCCAGGCCCCCGTTCCCTGGTGGGATCCCTGGCTTGGAGCTTTGCTGACACTTAGCCTCAGCTCTGCAGTGGACCACACAGTACTGGCCATCAATGGCATGGAAGTGAACAGCAAATTCATGGCCAACGGGAAAGGGGAGGTGGAGTACCTGGGCAATCCTGTTAATTACTGGGTGTCCATTCAATTCAGTCAGCCCTGCCTCACCTCCAATGAGAAGCTCATGCTGGCCTCCATGTTCCACTCAGATCAAGTTTGTGGTGCTGGCAGATCCTGGGCAAGCTGCAATAGAATCTCATCTTTGAAAAATTTATGAAATTTACTCAGACTTTTCCTTCAAGAACCCATTCTATAGAATAGACAATATGATTGATGTATGTCCGTTCCATGTATGTATTATATATCAAAATGCATTCTTCTGTCATGTATGACTAAAAAAAATAAATAAAATTTGTTTTAAAAAGTATGATGCACATATAAAAATGCATAAAGCATTTTTGTAAAGATTTAGAAATTATTCAAAGTAAAAACATTTTAAATCAGCCTTGCTCAGGACAGACTCAATCACTGTTTCCATTTATGATCCCCAAAAGCAAAGAGATTCTTAATAACTACCATAAGTATGTTTTATTACATAAATATAAAATTTACATAAATAAAGTGAATATTTTACCAGTAAAAAAAAAAAAAAAAAAAAAAAAAGAATCCATTCTACTCCCTGGAAATGCCCATCAGGTGTGAGCTGTTTGACCAGAAGGGGAAGCTAGCTTTGGAAGTGGCAGAGAAAGCTGAGACTTTTGGACCTGAGTCATAGGTTAAATCTACAATGGACCCCCAAATTCTGAGAGATCCTGTATCATGGGTTTTATTGTTTCCACTCCAAAGAAGATCCCAGCATCCTTGTTCTTGTACTTGAAAATGGGAGGATGCTGAAGTCTTGTACTGATCCCTGAGCCTTAGGGTATGCTTTCTTCATTTCTGTAGATGTCACGGTCCTGCTTCCCAATTCTGAACAGATTTATTTATGGAGGAAGTAGGCCCATAATTTCTATAATAAAACATTCATTTGATCCAGGAAAAAAAAGAGAGAGTGATACAACCATTGGCAGAGCTGGGGAAGCCACGAGTAGGGCCAAATCAGAATTTGCATTGAACACAGAAACCACTGCTAGTAGTTTCAGATACTTGCAGCACTCAAGTTTGTGACTCTCAGCAGAACACCTAGAAGCCACTAGCAAAAAAACAAATCCCATGCCTTCCATCTCTAATATCTGCATAGTGACCTGCATCTCCCACCAAAAAATAATGGCTTCTCCTTTTTGCTCTCCTTCCAAATCTCACACAAGAGTTCTTCATTGGCAAAACCTAAACCAATAACTGCTGACATGTGAGTCTGAGAGATCCATGTTTTCTGCCCCTGCCATATAGAGGACAGTTTAACAAGGTAGAGAAGGCTCCTTACTTTTCCCTAGTACTGGCATTTAAACTCTGAGATGTGCTGCCACTGAGCTACATCCCCAAACCTTTTTTATTTTTTATTTTATTTTTGTATCTTGAGACAGGGTCTTTCTAAGTCAGTGAGGCTGATCTCAAACTTCTGTTCTTCTTGTGTTGCTGGGATTAAGGTGTGCCCCACCAAGGCAAATTGAGGAAGGTTCTGAGAATCAATATAATATTTAGGCACAACCAAACTTTTCACTCCCCAGCCTTCCTTACTTGGTAAATAACATTGCTGCACATCTAGTGTTTTAAGACAAATTCCAAAATTCTAATTTTAGCATTTCTCTTAGCTCTCATAGCATACTGTTCTACAGCTCAACCCAAACTCTATAACCACACTGTCATTAATTTTTATGAAATTTACCAAATTTATTATACTTTAGCTAATATGTGTAATGTATGCTGTTCTAACCTGAACTGCTATTCCCCCACTACTGGTACCATTAGTTATGCACATCTCAGTTTAACATCCAACTTAGAGGGAGTTATGGTTTAGATGTGATCGTCCTCCAAATCTCACATGTAAGACAGTGCAAGATTTGGAGGAGAAATGATTGGGTTATAGCCTTAATCTAATCAGTGGATTAATCCCTGATGGCATTACTGAGTAGTAACTGAAGAAAGGTGGGGCTTGGCTGGAGGAAGTGATTCATGGGGGCGTGGCTATGGGGTATATATCTGTATCTGGAGAGTGGAGTCTCTGCTCTCTGATCACCATGATGTGAGCTGCTTACCTCTTCCATACTCTCCTGCCATGATGTTCAGCCTCCCCTCGAGCCCTGAGGAACGGAGCCACTCTTCTATGAACTAAGATCTCTGAAACCGTGAGCCCTCAAATAAACTTTCCCTCCTCTACAATTGTTCTCATGGGGTCCTTCAGTCATAGCAACAAAAAAGTTGATTAAGACAGAGGGATTGTTTCTACCAATATGAAATAACACCTACCATCTAAAACTCTCTGCATAATATTATTGCCATTAGAATATATTTTTTTGTTTATTGTTTGTCTTATACTCCAGCATTAAGTATTACACAAGCAATGATCTTGTGTATTTTGCTTATTTTGTTCTTTACCATGGAATATTTCCTGGAACTGTGAATAAGATAAAAATTGCTCAATGACTGTGGATTGACAGACTGGTCATACTAGTACGCATTGTGATAATTGTAATGTTTATAAAATAATTGTGGTATTTCTTATGTCACTGTGCTTTACTGAATCCATAAATCTTGATGCCATAATTTTTCAAAGACTCTTATAATTAGTCATGCCTTGTTCACAGCTTCTACTAAACAGGGGTCCTTAGGAGACATTATGCAATGCATACAACACTACCGCCTTTGTCACAGATGGTGTGATAGAGGTATGTCTCAAGACAGCCAACTTCTAGACCTGACAACGATATAAATTGTAAAGAAGACTCTCTTATAATATCCATATGAGACTGAGAAAAGCAAACAGTAGAGAGAACTGAAGCAAAAAGTTCGTAATGCATTTCGCCGGGAGTGTGGGGGTGTTGGCTGGAGGGAGAACAAGGACTCCATTCAACCCAAAGCAGGAAGGAATACAAACTAGTAATCCAGAAAAGACATATTTTATATATTGTAAATCTGGACAAGAGAAAGAGGAGGCAGGTCTGCCCAGAGCTGCTGAATTAACAACTCATTATGAGAGTAAAGATCTATATACTCTGACTTCCTTGAGTTGACTTGGAATTATCACAGAGGGAGCCTCAAAATTCCTGTCTTTCTGGATCCATATCCCCACAGTTACTCCCTCATAACTTGGAGAAGTTTGGCTGAGTTTCCTTTTTATACTAAAAATACTGATCTAGGTAGTTGGTTACTACCTCTGTATGTCTTGTCATTTCATCTTTTATTCAACAAATATTTATTTTACAACTGATACACATTGCACAATGTTCTGGGTTCTAGGTTACATGGTATACAAAAAGAAGACAAAAATAAATCCTTTCCCTGAAAATTATATTATAGAAAAGGAGATAAAACATGAAAAAGATAAATAAATTAAATGTAGTTTAAGATAGTGATGATGCAAGGAGAAAAAAAAAAATAAGACAGAGAAAGGGGTTGTGGAATCCTAAAAGAGAGAAGAGGGATGATTTTAGACGAAGTGTCCAGAGAAGGCCTCAGTGAGAAGGTTGCATGTCAGTAAAGACTCAAGGAAAACAGGAGCATTATAATGAATGTATTGGAAAATTCTAGGCAAAGGGGGAAATAAACACAGAGGCCCTGTGCTGGAAAGTGACAGGTATGTGCAAAGGAGAGCAGAATAAGTAAGTAGAAGAAGAATATCAGGGAGTGAGGTCACAGAGTCACTGGGGCACAGAGGGACAGGGAGATGAGCAGTAAGATGAGAAGGTGCATATCCTGACAAGCCTTGGCAGTCAGAGCACAGGTTTGGGCTTTTCCTGTGTGAGGTTGGTTTCCACTAGAAGATCATGAGCAGAAAAACGCCAGACTCTTCTTACGTTTTGACAGGATTATTCTAGGTTGGTATCAGACTGTAGCAGGCTCAGGACAAAGAAGAAAGTTAAGAGAATGCTGCAATAATTCAAGTAGGAGCTGAATGGTCATTTAGATCAGGATAGTGGTCTTGGGGATGTTGAGAAGTAAACATATTAGGTAGATATTTTGAAAAGGGTACTAAAAGGATTTGCTTTGGATGAATAAAAAGACCCAACATTTGTGTCTTAAAATGCAAAGACTGTAGGAGAAGCTGTTGTAAGGTTGGGTAGAGAGTAGGCACATCATAGCTCAGATTTAAGCTTAAGACACATAAAATTTGAGGTGTTTATTTAGTTTCTAAGCAGAAATCTCTAGTAGGCCAGGGAGATAAAGAAATTTGGATTTGTGGGGAATTTTTGGAATGGAGATACATAAACTTATTGTCAGCTTGTGGTTCATATGCTGTTTATCAAAGTGGAGGAATAAATATAAATTAGATGATTAAATATGTGGCTTTAGTTTCAGAATTTCTAAATATATTTACTCTATTTCTTTTAAAAAAGAGTATTTATTTTTAGTCTAACTTCTCATAAAGTGCACCTTTTAAAAATCCCTCTGGGAAGTTTAAAGGGCATGTTAATATCTATTTTAGTCTACAGATTGTGGTTGGAAATAAATGGTATCAACTGTACCATAAATTTTTCAGGCAAGATTAAAGTGAACTTTTGAAATATCTCATCATCATCTCTCCTCTCCTTCCTCATGCCTTCACCCCACTCAAAAAGTTCAAGTAAGGTAAATAGTGAGAAAAAGAAGTCAGAAGACCTTGGGTCACATTCATGTACAAATCATAACCAACATATAATAGACAAATGAAACAGGGTATGGCTCTTCCAAATTAAATAATATAAACTTATCCTATCTTTAAACCCACCATTTTTTTAGAATTTTTAAATAATTCTTTGATCTCAGGATTTCTTTTTTTACTGGTACCAAAATTTGTTTTTCTTTGTCAACAGACTTTCCTCTCATCTTTAGAACTCATGTAGTGATTTCTCAATGTACCATAAAGCTTTTTTTAAAATATAACGGCTAACATACAACCTGTTTTATTTAGCTCTAAAAAAAATTGAAAGAAAGAAACAATACCTCAATAATTACTTAGGAATTAAAAAATAAAGTGCTTTTTCTTCCTAGAAGTAGAGATTGATTGATACCATTTTGTAGTGCCTCAAACCCAATGTTCCATTCAAATATTTTTCTTTTTTAGATAGTTTAAAGAAATCGGATAGGGGCTAGGGATGTGGGTCAAGCGGTAGCATGCTCGCCTGGCATGCGTGTGGCCCAGGTTCCATCCTCAGCACCACATACAAAGAAAGATGTTGTGTCCTCCGAAAACTAAAAATAAATAAAAATAAATAAATAAATAACAGAAATCAGATATTTTTGTTTGTTTTACAAGAACAATATTGTCTAGGAAATTTGTTAACAAAAATATGCAAATAATACAGGCTTTAATATTGAAACTACCAAGAAATCTCATCACTTTGAGAGACTTTCACATACGCAACTTCAAAGACAGCCTAAAGCTAAGGAAACAATAACTGCTCTCTGGCAAGCATACATCCATCCACATTACAGACACTGTGTCTTAAGAGGTCATATGGCTTTCCTTTTTGGTATAGAATCAATTTTCAGGATCATATTGGTATTCCTTATTGGAAGATAGTCACCTTCCCATTTATTTTATAACACAAATTTATAAATTTAATGTATGTACTTTTTAGTATTGCTTTTTTATTGACCTCACTTGCAATATCAGCATGATGATTTTAAAGAAATATTTTTCCCTAGTTCTTATTTTTACTTTGTCCTTAAAAATAATTTTGAAAAATAAAATTTATCATAATAAAATAACTTATATTTTATACAATGTTTTATATCATATTTTATGTAATGTCATTATAATATATAATTATATAGTATATAATATATTCTTAACTATTTTATAGGTTATAATATAATTATAATATACAATATAATAATAAACAGCCACCAAATATGTAAAAAAAAAGTGTTTACCATCTCTTGTAATTAGAGAAATGAAAATAAAAAATACACTTAAGATTTCATTTCACTTCAATCAGAATGACAAGAACCAAGAATATAAACTATAAAACTAACAAGGTTGTGGGGGAAAAGGAACACTTATGCATTGTTGGTGGGACTGCAGACTACTTCAATATCTCTGGAAAGCAATTTGGAGATTTCTCAAAACACTAGAGATGTAAAGACCACATGATCCAGCTATCCCCCGCCTTGATATTTTCCCACATGATCTAAAATTGGCTTACTAAAGTGAAAAAGCCATTTCAATGTTTATAGCAGCACAATTCACAATAGCTAAATTATAGAATCAATTCAGATGCCCATCAATACATGAATGGATTAAGAAACTGTGTTATATACATACATATATATGTATCTGTATCTCACAGTTTTATATATATAATGGAGTTCTACTCAGCCATAAAAAAGAATAAAATTATGGTAATGCTGGTAAGAGGATGAAAATAGAGAATATGAAGCTAAGTGAAATAAACCAAACTCAGAAACTGAAAGATCAAATGTTTTCTCATATATGAGGAAGCTAGAGTAAAATAAAGAAGGGAGGATAAGAATAGAATAACATAAAGTTAAAGGGAAGATTAGTAACGCAGAAAAATGGGATCAAGAGACAGAGTGGAGGGATGGGTAAGGAGAGGCAATGTAGAATGAATTCTTTAAAAAATCATGTTATTTGCATATATAAATATTCACATGATGGGAACTTCACCTGTATGCATAGGTAGAAAGAACCAATCAAATATAAATTAACAGATGAGGAAAATGCAGTCTAGTAAAGTTGAGGAAGCAGAATGAGAGAGAGGAAGGAGGATATAAGGAAAAAGGGGAAGGGTAAAGAAGGCGAATCAAGAACTGAAAGAAAATTCCACATGTGTGAGTTTATTGGAATGAACCCAACTACCGTGTATAAACTTTACGTATACTATGTATAAACTATAAAACTTTCATTCTAAAAATAATAATAATAAAACTTAGCACAATATAATAACAGTACAAAGCACAAAACTATCAGAGTATTTTTAAACTATTTTTCATACTAAGAATCTTTTGGTAGTTCTTTAAAAAATAAGTTTTGAGCCAGGTGCAGTGGCACATGCATTTAATCCCAGCAGCTCCGGAGGCTAAGGCAGGAGGATCTCAAGGTCAAAGCCAGCCTCAGCAAAATCGAGGGCACTAAGCAACTCAGTGAGACCCTGACTCCAAATAAAATACAAAATAGGGCTGGAGATGTGGCTTAGTGGTGGAGTATCCCTGAGTTCAATCCCTGCAATAATAATAATAATAATAATAATAACTTTTGAGAAAACTGTTTAGAGATTCATAAAACAAAGTATATAGATTTATAAAGGAAATCAATTACATGGAATTACTGCTATTCAAATCTTTTTGAATTGTGTGACTCATAAACACATTAAATAACAAGACGTAGAATTTTGTATAATAACCACTAAAGTGAGGAACATAAATATTAAGTTGTAATATCACCAAGAACCCTAATGTGATTTTAAAAACTCTCCAATTTCTATTCGTGATTAAATTATAGGTAATACTTCTACTGTTGTTACAGTAGAACATAATTAAAGGAAAAACTAAATTTCTGCTGGGAATTAATGAGAATAAAAATTCAAATATTCCCCATCCAAAGTCACAAAGTCCTTGAAATTGATTTATGGGCCTTGGGTTGGTAGATCTGAATCCATAAAACACTGATGTAGGAATATATTTTTTTTAAAAAAAAGTGCCTTCCTTGTAATAGCTGCTATTTGCAGTGTCTTTCACTAAGTGTATGGTTTAGATATTAGGTGTCCACCAAAAACCTCATGTGTGAGACAATGCAATAAAGTTTAAAGGTAAAATGATTGGGTTATGAAACTTTAACCCAACAGTGAATTAATCCCTGATAGGAATTAACTGAATTACCATTAGGGTTTGGCTAGAAGGAGATAGGTCATTGGGGGGTTTCCTTGAGTGTTTTTATTTTGTCCTGGGGAAAACAGCTCTCTCTCCCCCACCCCACTCCCGCCCCTCCCCATTCCCCCTCATCCTCCTCCCCCTTCTCCTCCTTCCTTGTAATGTCCTGAGCAACTTTCCTCCACCACCCTCTTCTGCATGATGTTCTGCCTCATCTCCAGCCCCCACAAATGGAGGCAGATCCCTTAGACTGAGACCTTTGAAACCATGAGCCCTCAAATAAACGTTTTCTCCTTAAATTTTTCTTGTCAAGTCTTTGGGTGATAACAGCAAAAAAGCTGACAAAAACTCCAAGTCAAGGCTGGGGTTGTGGCTCAGCCGGTAGAGTGCTGGCTTAGCACGTGCGAGGCCCTGGGTTCGATCCTCAGCATGGCATAAAAATAAATAAATAAAATAAAGGTATTGTGTTCAACTATAACTAAAAATTAAATATCTTAAAAAAAAGCTAAGTCATATAGTTTTTAAGATTACTTCTATAGTGGACCCAGCTTTGATTCCTTTCTTTCTTCCTTTCTTCCTATTCCTTTAACTCAAAAGAAAAATGTGCTGCTTAGTTAAACAAAATGTCTCATTTTTTTTTTTTCAATTTACATGGCATGACCAGAACATAAAGTTTAAGATAGAAAGATTCCCTACTGTGCACGTCATATATCAAGTAACTTTTCCCTTTAGGAAGGTCTGCAACTACACTAGTCTACTGTGCCACGGATTTTGTTTTTAAAGAAAGGCTGAACCCTCACCTGCTAGTTCAAATAAGACCTTGTTCAAAGAAGAGATGAATATGGCTCTCCATTTCATATATCTTGATCAGATGCTTTGAAAATAATTTGTAAGAAATTTGAAATGCTAAAAGTTTAAGTCATTTGGCCTTAAATCACGATTATTCTGCAGCTTAACCTCAATCTGAATTTCTGACATTTTAGTTCAGGGATTCTGTGTTCAGTTATATTATGTAAAAGAATTTTAAAATTATTTCCCTAAAACATATACACTTTAGTGAAAATATTCATTCTTTTTTTCCTTTTCTCATAATTGGTCACTATTCATCATCTATATGGTATAATGATTAATCCAGATTATTCCTTAAGAGACTCATATCCTTTATTGCATTAAATATAATTGATCTATTATCTCTCCTTCTTTAAGATATACAGAAGTGTTAACAATGTTTGTTAGTATCAGAGGTGTCCCAAATAAGACCCTTTTCTACTCTAGACCTGAAATGTACCCATTCCTTTGGACATTTCATACAATTAATTGATACTATGTTAAAAACTGAAGATAATGTGAAAAACAGAAGGGTGAAATAAAATAATTTAATAGCAGAAAAATCAAATATTAAATTTAGGATAAGCAATTCAAGTGATGTTTCCTCTTCTGATACCTAATCAAGTCAGGATCTAAGGTTTCAAATAGAACCTGTATTTGAGGCCTATGTTAAGGACATTAGGTGTTTTCCCTAAGTCTGACAAATATATTTGGAGGCTTTCAAACAGGAAATTGATTCACTCATTCTTTTAAATACATATTCATGTGTATTCCATTTCTAATACTATAACAAAATGCCTGAGATAACTGACCTTTAAAAAAAAAGGTCTAGCTTCTACCACTCATGAAATTAAGATCCTCATATGAAAATAACTTCAACCAATAGGGTTTTTTTAATTAGTACATTATAATTACACATTATAGTGAGCTTCATTTGTTACATATTTGTCCATGCACATAACATAATTTGGTATTTTTTTTTATATTGAAGACTGGGTTACAGATGATTGGTAATCTAACAATGCAGTGTGAGATGATGCCCACCATTGAAAAGCCTGGACACACTGAATGAGTCACTCATTCAACAGTAACTCTGTCATTTGTCCTATGTAGCTTTTCTTAATGCTGGGCATAAGGCAGTGAGTAAGATACACAACATCTGTTTTCTGAGAACGTACATTCTAGTCGCAGAGATAAATAATAAATATGCAATAAAAAATATTAGGTGTTAATGAATGCTATGAAGAACAACATAAGTAATAAAAAAGGTAAGAAGTAAAATATGCTACTATTTTATATTGTTGGTATGGGGAGATGCATTAAATCTACCCAGAGGTAGACTGAAGGCTAAAGGAGCTGAGAATGTGAACTAAGAATGTGCTTAGTCTATCAACAAAAAGCAAGATGACCATTTCTTCTTCTTCTTCTTCTTTTTTTTTTTTTTTTGTGGCTTAAACAACAGAAATTTATTTTCTTTTTTTTTATTATTATTATTTTTTTTATTGGTTGTTCACAACATTACAAAGCTCATGACATATTCTTCTTGAGCTTTGTGAAAGAGTACATGATGGGAAATGAGGCCAGGATTTGAGGCCCATGTTAAGGATGTTAGGTTTTTTTTTTTTTTTTTCTAAGTCTGACAAACATATTTGGAGGTTTTCAAACAGGAAATTGATTCACTCATTCTTTTAAATCATATACATTTGTATTCCATTTCTAATATTATAACAAAATACCTGAGATAACTGACCTGTAAAAGAAAAAGGTCTAGTTTGTCTCATGGTTTCAGAGGTTTTAGTCCATTTTAGATTGGTCCTGGTGCAGTTTTTGACTGTGGCGAAGTAGCCCATCCTGGTGAAAGTTCAGTAAAGTGGTTCATCTCATGTCCAGAAAATGAAACAAAGAAGCAGAAAGGAACTATTCCCTTCAAGGTCATGTTTTCAATGATCTGAAGACATCCCCAATAATCCCCTCCTCTGAAAGGTTCCCCCACCTCCCAATAATATCATGTGCAGGGGACCAAATCTTTAACAAATGAGCATTTGGAGAATATGTACCTGAAGCATAGCCCTGTTTAAAATGGCATCCTGCATAAAGACAAGTCATTCACATCACTTAGGGGAGCGTGAGAGGGTGGACAGTCACACTAAACAAAGGACTGTTATATGAAAACAAATGCTTTGAAGTTATGATAGAAATATGAAGCAGCTCCAAATAAGGTCACATTCTAATAATATACTGGGCATGAGGACTTCGTGGTAGAAGGGTAGGATGCTGTGGTGAATGAGAGACACAATTCAACCCATAATATATCAACTCTAAGTAAGGGACTCCTTTTCTAGTAGTCCTATGTTCATTTCTAAAACAAAAAATAAGAATAATTGGGATTTTATTAGTGAAAAGTAACTGCAATTCAACTTAAAATGGAAACTTTGGGGAGAGAAGTTCATAAAATTAAGGCTTCAGAAATTAAGGCATCTCTAAGAAGTACCTTTGCTTCCTTCACTTCCTCTCACCTTTGCCTCTTTCTGGGCACCTGCCATGTTCCCCTAGGTTGGCACTTGCATCTGATTCTGTGCTCTAGGACTACAATCTTAAGTAAAGAATTAGAACCATTCCTCATCCCTCTAAAGAAATGGCCCATGGAAAGACTCTGACTAACCCTGTTTAGGGCCTAAGTAAATGACTCTGGCTGTCATAGCTGTAATGATCATGGCCTAGTAGAGTCATAAGCCCAAGTCCTGTTTGATGTAATAAGGGTTTTTTTTTGTTGTTGTTGTTTCCAAAGGACAGGAGAAAATTGACCTTGATAGATGCATTAATTTTCCAGGGCTACTGTAACAAAATGCCAGCTTTCACAACAGGAATGCATTTTTCTTACAATTTTGCAGTCTAGAGGTTCAAAATCAAGATATTGTGATTTGGTTTCTTCCAAGATACCTCTCCTTGGCTTGCAGATGGCTGCCTTCTTGCCACATCCTTATATGATCTTTCCTCCATAGGTGCACATGTCTGTTTCCTAATATTTTTTTCTCTTTTTTATTAATTTTTTAAAATTTATATATGATAGCAGAATGAATTACAATTCATATTACACATATAGAACACACTTTTTCATATCTCTGGTTGTATACAAGTATATTCACACCAATTCATGTCTTCATACATGTACTTTGGGTAATGATGTCCATCACGTTCCACCATCATTTCTAACCCCATGTCCCTCCATTCCCCTCCCTTGCCTGTGCCTTATCTAGAGTTCATCTATTCCTCCCATGCTCCCCATCTCTACCACACTATCAGCTTCCTTATATCAGAGAGAACATTCAGCATTTGGTTTTGGGGATTGGATAGCTTCACTTAGCATGATATGCTCCAATTCCATCTATTTACCTGCAAATGCCATGATTTTATTTTCTTTTATTGCTAAGTAATATTCCATTGAATATAAATGCCACATTTTTTTATCCATTCATCTATTGAAGGGCATCTAGGTTGGTTCCACAATTTAGCTATTGTGAATTATGCTGCTATAAACATTGATGTGGCTGTGTCCCTGTAGTATGCTGTTTTTAAATCCTTTGGGTATAGACCAAGGAGAGAGATAGCTGGGTCAAATGGTAGTTCTATTCCCAGTTTTCCAAGGAATCTCCATACTGCTTTCCATATTGGCTGCACCAATTTGCAGTCCCACCAGCAATGTATGAGTGTACCTTTTCCCCCATATCCTCACCAACACTTATTGTTGTTTGTCTTGATAATAGCTGCCATTCTGACTGGAGTGAGATAAAATCTTAGAGTAGTTTTGATTTTTATTTCTCTAATTGCTAGAGATGATGAGCACTTTTTCATATATTTGTTGATTGAAAGGTATCTGTTCAGGTCCTTGCCCCATTTATTGACTGGGTTATTTGTTTTATTGGTGTTTAGCTTTTTGAGTTCTTTATATACCCTGGAGATTAGTGCTCTATCTGAAGTATGAGGGAAAAAATTTGCTTCCAAGATGTAGGCTCTCTATTCACCTCACAGATTGTTTCTTTTGTTGAGGAGAAACTTTTTAATTTGAATTCATCTCATTTGTTGATTCTTGATTTTAATTCTTGTGCTATAGGAGTCTTATTAAGGAAGATGGGGCCTAATCTGACATGATGAAGATTAAGGCCTACTTTTTCTTTTATTAGATGCAGAATCTCTGATTTAATTCCTAGGTCCTTGATCCACTTTGAGTTGAGTTTTGTGCATGGTGAGAGATAGAGGTTTAATTTCATTTTGTTGCATATGGATTTCCAGTTTTCCCAGCACCATTTGTTGAGAGGCTATCTTTTCTCCAATGCATGTTTTTGGTGCCTTTGTCTAATATAAGATAATTGAAATTTTGTAGGTTAGTCTTTGTATCCTCTATTTTGTACCATTGATCTACCAGTCTGTTTTGGTGCCAATACCATGCTGTTTTTATTAATATTGTCCAGTAGTACACTTTAAGTTCTGGTATAGTGATACCACCTGCTTCACCCTTCCTGCTAAGGATTGCTTTAGCTATTCTGGGTCTCTTATTTTTCCAGATGAATTTCATGACTTCTTTTTCTATTTCTATGAGGAATGTCATTGGGATTTTGATTAGAATTACATTCAGTCTGTATAGTGCTTTTGGTAGTATAGTCATTTTGATAATATTAATTCTGCCTATCCAAAAGCAAGGTAGATCTTTCCATCTTCTAAAGTCTTCTTTGATTTCTTTCTTTAGGGTTCTGTAGTTTTTAATCCACTGCATTGTAAATAAAGAGTATTTTGAGAGTGACACAGAAGTTAATTTTTGCTGTGTGTGAGTGTGTGTGTGTGTGTGTGTGTATATATATATATATATATATATATATATATACACAAAATAAAATTTAAGAAAAACGAATTGTAGCACTGTGGTGGACCATGTGCCTACTGTGAGGCCATGGATTCCATTCCCAGTTCCACTTTAAAAAGAAGTCATACCTGCACTAACTATCTAAATGTAAGTCTTGTCTTACCTTTGATCATTAAAATATTGAAGACCAATTCAGAGGCATCTATAAAACTGCCTCAGATTTCAATAGCCAGAAATTCAGTACACCATATTTCACTTGAAATATTTCTAAATATTAATACTTACATTTTTCCAAACACAGAACTACAGATGTCTTTTTAAAAAATAATTTTAGAATCTCATCACAAAAATAAGCTACACATTAATAATACATAATAATAAAACATATTAATTGTTGCTTTTTGCAGTATACCTATACTAATCTTTTGGGGATCAGAGTAAAGTTCATGGTTGGCTGTAATATCAGGATAATTCTTTATAGAAAATGAAGTGGGGGAAGAGGCACACATTCACTTATTTGCTTGTTGATGATGTATGCTTCAGATCAATAACTGAAACCTCACATAACGCAAGAATACTAAGCAATTTTATTTCATAATAGGTTGTGGAAAGTGACCACATTTTGCATTTCCTGACTTTGTGGTAGTTTGGGGCTTTCAGTGGCTCCATCAACATAAAGAAAATGAGAGTCTGGTGATCTTCATTTTCATAGTACTGCAAAAATACATGGAAAAACTAACAGTCAGGAGGAAGCAGACAGATCTATAGGGAAGTTCAAGTTTCAGTCCAAACTCCACCTCCACAGATACTTTCACATTATTTTGAAGGGTTTTAAACTTCTAAGTGCTATTCAAGCCAAAGTATTAGCACTTGGACCCTATTAAGCCTCTAAAAATAATAACAATGTATTACCTTTGAAGAGATGTAATGTTCTTTTGAATTCACTTTGTTAAACTAACTTCTATAAAGCCCATCATTTAATTGATGATCATTTAATATTATTAAATTAGCTTTTCTTATTGAGTAAAACAAATTTGAGAACTAAGAACCTTATTATAATCTCAGTTCTACCTTTTGAAAGAATGGAATTGATATAGCTTGAATACATCTGATCATTTTTAATATCTTAATGGCAGAACATTCTGATTAAACCAAAAAAGCTGTCAGTACAAAATGATAGATTATATTATTTAATTAGAATTTGATGTTGGAAAATCAATAAGATATTAGTAAAAGAATAAGACACATAATGTTTGATATTAAAATAAGAATGTTAATGTGTCAAATTTTATTATAAACCAATAAATGATAACTAGTAATTGATTTCTTTTTTACTCATGTAATGGCTGAGATAGCTAGAGAAGTTCTGGAATACTGCCTGTAGTATAGAATTAGCAAACGTGAGTGAAAGGCCAGAACATTTTGTAGAAGCACACAAATATAACCATTTCAGGAATTTTTTTTTAAAGAGAGAGATAAGAGAGATAGAGAATTTTTTAATATTTATTTTTCAGTTTTCGGCAGACACAACATCTTTATTTTTATGTGGTGCTGAGGATTGAACCCAGCGCCCCGTGCATGCCAGGCGAGCGTGCGCTACCGCTTGAGCCACATCCCCCAGCTCCCATTTCAGGATATTTGAGATAATTATATTGGGTAATCCTTATGTCTTCGAGTTTACTAGAGACATAGCTCTTTAGATATGAAAGAAAGGGGGCAGGGGAAGGAAGGAGGAGAATAAAAGTGAGAGAGGAAGAGAAGGAAGGAAAAGAAAGCAAACTCCAAGCTCCCCTCAGGGGCTCTCTTCTTTAGTCCCTGGTTAATTCAGGGAGTCTCTAGCTCTAGCTGGCAAGATCTAGATACATTATCACCCTGAATTAAGAGCAATAGATTGACACTGCAGCTAATGAAATGAAAAATGAAAGGGATTTGGTCACTGTTGATCAAACTTGATTGGGGCAAAAACTTCAAGACCTCCATAACCAAGGTGTCACATAGTTGTTTTATTATTTTATTTCCTGGTGCTACACGTCATTGTAGTGACACAAACCTTTAAATATGTATTACCCCAAGTAAACTTTAGAACCTATTGAAGTTTAATATGACCTTTGCTGAACTTTACATATGACCTTGGATCTACATAAAACATGAGCAGTGGGGCCAGTCATGGCTTTACCATGACTCAGTGGTAAAGCGCTTGCCTAGCATGTGTGAGGCACTGGGTTCAATCCCTGGAACCACATAAAAATAAACAAATAAAAAAAATAAAGGTATCATGTCCATCTACAACTAAAAAATATTTTTTTAAAAAAGCATGAGCAATAAAAGACACTTTTTCCATCTGTTTCAATTTTATTTCATGATTCCATCCCAGAAGGGTTTAAAGCATATTTAAAAGTCCAATGTACGAAACCCTACATTATTTTGATTAATATGTTGGCAGTTTTACAAAATGTTTGTTTTTAATTACCAAAAGGAACCAATCCATATTAAAAATTAAATGGTTGCATTTTTTAAAAAACTCTGGCTGCTTATTAAGCTAGAGTTAGCCATAAAAACATTTTTGGCTCCCCTACAACAACAACAACAAAAGATTTATCTGAGCTACACTATTAAAAAATCCATTTAGGCTGTCAACAAGTATGTCAAATATCAACCCAATATGATTTAAAGATTCAAAGCCATAAAAGAAAAAAATATTCCTTGGACTCGTAGAATCTGCATGGTTTCAAAGAATCGGGGGAGAGTGACAGACTGGCACAAGCACAAGAGGAAGATGGACAGTTGCCTGTGGTAGCTGAGTTGAAGTTTTATCAAGTCCTCCCTCCTATACCTGCTTCTCAGTCCAGCCTGGCCTGACCTCTCCTTCTCCAATTTTTCTTCCTCTGGATACACATTCCTGTTAAGTGATGCCAGTTCACCTTTACAATTATGATTTTACTAGTCTCTTTTCAGATATATATATACTGTATTGTAATTCCATTTCCCTTTTTCCCCAGGGCCACTTTTCTTCCATCAAATACACAGGCATTGATCATTTGCCACATTTTTAGGATAACAAAATGACAAGAATTTGATTGTTATCCTTAGGGAGCTCACAATCAAGCTATCATCTGGTAAAACTATTCAGGAAAAGCTAGACGCTGACTAACCATTACAATATTATATTTTTCAACTTTTATTTCTAACTTCCTCTGAATACATTACTTAATCCTCACAATCCCCTTTTCATAGATCTTCATTCATAGAGAAGCAATGTAACATGTCCTACTTTTCAAACTACCTATTATATCCACTAAGTAAATAACTTATAAGAACAATTATGAATAAATTATTTTAGAAATTCTGTTCTTTGACTCCCTTCCTTGTAAGATTAATGCTGCAAATATTTGCAAACCATACATCTGAAAAAGAGTTAATATCCAAAATATACAAGGAACTCAATAGGAAGAAAACAGATAACCCAATTAAAAATGGGCAAAGAACCTGTCTAGATGTGTATCAAAAGGAGACATACAAATGGTAAACAGGTACATGAAAAATGTTCAATATCACCAATCATCAGGGAACTACAAATTAAAACCTCACACCTGTCACGATAGTTTTTATGAAAATGCAAAAAAAGATAACAAATGTTGGTAAGGTTGTGCGAAAAAGGACTGTTGCTGAGAAATAAAGGGCAGCCATTATGGAAAAAAACAGTAAAACAAAATAGAACCACCACATGATCTAGTAATCCCACTGCTGGGTATATACCTAAAGGAAACAAAATCAGCGTATTGAAGAGACATCTGTACTCCCATGTTTCTTGAAGCACAATTCACACTAGCCAAGATATGATGACATCAACCTGTATCTATCACAGATGAGTAAAGTAAGAGAGGTATATATGTACAATGGAATACTACAAGGCCTTTAAAAAGAAAGAGCTGTTGTCATTTACTATAGTCTGCATGAAACTGGAGGACATTAGGTTAACTGAAATAAGCCAGGCTTGCGAAGATAAATGCCACATGATCTGACTTACATGTGAAATCTAATGAAGTTGAATATATAAAAGCAAAGTGTAGAACAGTGGTTACCAGGAGCCAGAGTTGAATGGGAGGGGATTAGGGAGATGTTGGTCAACAGGCACCAAGTTTTGGTTAAATGTTTGAAATCTATGGGACAGCACAGTTAATATAGTTAATAATATAGTTAATATAATATTTTTCAAAATTGCTAAGAGAGACAGTTTTAAAAGTTCTCACTACTATGTTAATAAGCTTATAATAAGATCATTGTACAATATGTAAACACATTAGAACACCACAACATGTACAATTAATACAATAAATGTGTATGGTTATTTTTGTCAATTAAAAGTACAATAAACTCACAGGAAAGATCAAGAATTTCATGTGCATAGAAATAAAGCACTATATGTTTAGAGTTTATAATTGAATTATTTTTATGAAATTGAAATATTTACTTAATTATGGTGTTTAGTATTTTCTCCCTAATTTAAAACAAACAAACAACAACAACAACAACAACAAAAAACTAGAATGCCTAGTATATATTATGCTCTGAGTACTCCTAGTGTTGGACAAATAAAGGTCTCTTGGTACAGCTGGCAAGGTCATGATAATGGTATTTTCATTCAGAAAACTTCAATTCACCTCTGACCTTGGATAAGTTCTCCAGAAGGGGCTGGAGATTAAAGGAGAGCCAATCCAATACTCCATCCTGTGAACATAGAATTTTAATCCAGAGACGTGGAAAAGAGAATCTTAGAGTTGAGTCATATTAAAAGCCTATAATAGTATGTAAAGAAACTAATAGATCATTATGGAGCTAGGTTGTTCCAGGGTCAAAAGAGCATCAGCACAGGAATAAATAAATAAAGGTCTAAATTTTATTTATATCTTAATAGACTGAAGGAGGAAGAAGAAAAGATCAAGGTCATCTTATTAGGTGCAAAAAAACTGCTAGAACATTCGTAAACTATGATGGAAACACTTGGCAAACTTGAAGTAGAAGAGAACTTTTTCACTATCAAAGGTACCAACGGAGAAAAAATACAGCATACATGATTCAAATATAAACAGTTTGGAAGTAGAGTGCCTATGATCTGATAACCTGGTAGACCCTGCTCAACCAGGCTCCAAGAGAGCCCACTGGGCATATATCTTCTCAAATCTATAATACTACTGGTAATTTGTATCCTGGCTACGAGAAGTACAGCACCTATAAACGACATACAGATTTAGAGAATATACAGCCTTTTGAAGAACCTTGTCCTAGCCCTGCAAAGTATTGCCACCTAGCTGGCATTGTAACTGCATTCAAAAATCCATTTCAGGATGATGGGGAACATAGTAAGACCAGTGAATTCTAAGACTGTGAGTCTGTTACAACACTTCTTTGGTCATGGTATTTCAGTTCCAGAAACTGTCAGTACTACAAATCAGGGATGACAGAGGGGGATCAGTGGGAGGGCACTGATATGACTAAAATGACAGCACACCATTGAATACAGGACCAACCTGGATTAGTCAAATTTGAGAAATATATTGGCTGTGAGTATAGTAGAGAACATGCTTAGCACTCTAGGTTAAATCCTTAGCACCAAAATAAATAAATGAATAATGGCAAGTTACATAAAATATAAGGTGCAAAAATAATAAAAATGCAGTACTATACTCCCTAGGAATATAAACATATGTAGTTGAACCATCTAAAATAAGGAACAAGAAAATAAGTAAATTTCAAAACAATGATTACCTCCATGAAGTAAGCAGGTAGGGAATGTGATTAGGTAGTAGCCTGCGGACCTCTTCCTAAAGGGGGAAAAAAACAAATGGAAAAACTAAAATAACAGGCAGGTAGAAAATATTCACAAAAAATAATACATACCTACTGTTGAACTATAATATTAATATATTATAAGGTCTGCCTGCCAACTGATACAAAAATGACAAACCATGCTAGGTGTGGTGGCACACTTCTGTAATCCCAGTGGCTCAGGAGGCTGAGGCAGGAGGATCACCAGTTCAAGGCCAGCCTCAGCAATCTAGCAGGGCCCTAAACAATTCAGCAACATCCTGTCTCTAAATAAAATACAAAACAAGCTGAGGATGTGGCTCAGTGATTATGTGTCCTTTGATTCAATCTCCAATACGAGAAAAAAAAAAAAAAAAAGACAAACCAAATGCAAAAATAGGCAAAGGATATGAATAATCATGTTACAAAATTAACAAATAACAAATGTGTAACGACGGTAACTCCCACTAAAAATTAAATAAATACTAATAAACATATTTTTGCTCATCAGAGTCAAAAAATTTAGCAATGTTTTAGAGAAAAAATATTCTCAAGAACTGTTAATTGAAAGTATAAACTGGTGTAGTTTTTTGGCACATAAATTTTTTCTTCTTACTCAACAATTCTACTTACAGAATTATGTTCTACAGCAAGAATACATCTTCCTCTGTGTGTGTATGCTGGAATTTTCACTGAATTACTGTTTATGACAGAGGAAAAACAAAAGGTATCCTACATGTCTAGCAATAAAGAACTTATTAAATAATATATAGAAATATTCTGTACTATTTAAAAAACAAGATAGAACCATATATCTTGATCTGGAACAATATCAATGGTATAAAGTTACCAAAATTAAATTATTTGTCCTGATGCTAGTTAATGGGAAGAACAAAAGAACAGGATGGAGGACATTTGAAATTCTAGTCTTCATTAAAGTTAACCAATGGTTTCTTTCAGGTTTGGGGATAGAGTTCAGTATAGCACTTACTTGCTATGTGTCCCCAAAATATGTTGTGGATATGGATCATTGCTCACTAGTAATGACACATAAAAATATGGGCCAACACGAACAGTTACTAATCACATCTCAATTAAGTTAGAGTTGTTCTTGACAATTCTAAAGAATGTGCAGAAAGGCTGGGTGCAGTGGTACACACCTATAATCCCAGTGACTTGGGAGGCTGAGTCAGGAGGATCGTGAGTTCAAAACTAGCCTTAGAAATTCTGCGAGGTCCTAAGCAACTCAGCAAGACTCTGAATCTAAGGAAAATACAACAAAGGGATGAGGATGTGGCTCAATGGTGAAGCATCCCTGGGTTCAATACTTGGTATCAAAAAAATTTTTAAAAAGTGTGCAAAAAGTATTTGAAGCATGGATTGCTTAAGTATTAGAAAAAGACAAGAGATACTTAAAAATACAAAAATTAGGAGTTGTTGGTATGAAATCATCCTTGAACATTTCTTTACTATTTTCTGAATGTAAATATAATGCTGGACATTCTGAATTGTGAACTAAGAATAAATAAAAGGCTCACAAAAGTCAGAAAGGAAATAATAAAGATCTGTTGTGATTTTTTTGAAAATTCATAATATGTAGGAAAAGAAAATATAATACATACAACCCAACACAAGATTATCTTCATAAAAACCTAGAGAAATTTGGAAGGAAGGATGTGGATTCCTTAGATAGTCTAGAGAAAATGGAGAAATATTAATAATGGATATATTAAAACAGATACCTCCATTAGTAGAAATTCCCCAAGGAAATAAGGGCCAATTCTGCCAGCCAAGGAATTTCCAGGTTGAAAAACAGGCTGCGGGCCTCCGTGTCCATTGTTGGGTCATGGTTGAGGAAAGCCAGAGGAATATGTGAGACCAAGAGGACCCATCTTCCCAAGCACCAGCAATTCCCTCCTCTCCTCGCTTAACCTGCCTTAATAAAATGACCACCCACATTCAAGCCACATCCAATGCTAAGCCTTATTGTGAAGAAACCCCACTGAGGGCTTATATTCTCATCATTTCTCCTACTGGAACTAAATATTTCTCTTTTAGATTGACCTGACTACCAGAGGGCTGCATGATTCCATTTGAAAATGCTTTTTATAATTAATTTTTCATTGACACTTTTGTTTTTATTCTTTTTGTGGTGCTTTATCTACTAAATTTTCAATACACAGGTCTTGTTGCTCTATCAGTAGGCGGGGATTCATAAAAAATGTGGATGTCTCTTTATATCAAGAACTTTGACCATTACAGACTGGAGTCAGTCCCAGGTAAAAGCTTCTCTAAGTAGGAGACAACAAGAGACTACAGGAAATTGTCTACCTTGCTTATAGGGCGCAGAGTTCATCTTTATCCTGCCACTAATGTACAATTGGATTAGGTAATGTAACATTCTCCTGGTTGTTTAGTCATATTTCTCTCTGAAGAGCCTGAATATAAACTCTGTTAAAAATGCAGGAAGTTGAAAGGTAACCGTAGATTTTAAACCCACAGCTATTGTAATTTATCCTCCCAGGAAAGATATACTAGTTAGGATGCTATTATAAATGGAAAACTCTGAGAGGTGGGAGCCATTTGAGCCTGAATAACTCTGGAACCAAGTAATAACTTCACAAATAGGAATTTCAGATGAAAAAGATTTATGTGTCAGAGAGAAATAAGGTGAAATAGCTATTCTGAATGCAGTATGAAGTTTTACATGCTGAGATAAATGCTAAGATGACATACTATGTTAAATCAGTGATTCTGAAGTTTTCCCTTCCTCTACTTACTCCTTTGTAAGGCACAGCTTCGTCTTCCTTCCCTGGTGTCACAGAATCACCCAAGGTTCCTCCTCTCTGCTCTCTTTATAAACTCAGTACCCAGGCATGTCATTTACTCACTGACCATTCTCAAAGATAATATTTAGTCCTGGCCACTGATATATAGTCCCAGTAGATTGTAAAGACTCACGGGATCCAGAATCAGAAGAGATATTAAACATCATGTGGCCTAGTGTCTTTCTATACTCAAATCTTTTCTGACACTTCTTAAAATAAGCAGTACTCCAATATGTACCCAAAATCTTCCGGTGCAGAGCATTTCACAATTTTTAAAGAGTTCTTCTTTATATTAGGCAGAAAATGTCTCCCTTTATTTTTATGTGCATCTTTTATTTGACTTGTTGGGTCCATTAAAAAGAAGTGTAATATCCAACGTCACTTCAAATGTTCAAATTAGCTACTGTAGCCTCCTATACTATAGCATAGGCTAATCAAGCATTTTTTCCAACCATTCTTTATGTGGTGTGGTTTGGGATGAATATAGTAGATTGCTATATAATAGTCACAACTGTATCTCATCTGCATATGTGCATGCCTTTGCAATCTATCCCAAGAAAAAGGAACTATGGTTTACAGTTGCACTATACCTTGTTGTCACCAATCTTTAGACACTTAAAGGATTTACCCAGTCCCAGAATAACTACCTGGCTGCAGTTGCTTGAATAACCCCAGAACTGGCAGAACTTTTCAGCTTAGCTCAGCTCAAATTGCTGACCTCCAGAACCATGAGCAAATGAAATGATTATTGTTCAAAGCCATAAAGTTTTGATATGTCTTGTTATCCAGCAATGACTAACTGATACAGAATTGCTTGCTATCCATCACTTTTATAGCTTAGAGTATTTAACCTTTTTAATGTAAGGTACCCAACCAAAATAGAGCATTTCACTTTACAATATGACTAAAGTGGAATATAGCAGTTATAACACCTCTCTTGCATTATCTGTAATTTCCATAGTCTAACTTTTAAACTTGCTCTAAATTTTACAGTATAATACTTTCTGATCTATATTACAACCATTCTCTATGTTTTGAAATATCAAACTAGAAAATGTTAAAATATTTTAAGATAGTTTCTGTAAAAATAATAATTTCTCAAAAAATGCACTGCTTCTTTGATAATTTATTTATTCCTTTGTCTTACTTCTTGTCACTTTCTAGAAACTATTTGTTCAATGTTGCCCATTCAAATCAATCCTCTAAGTTTAGTTTTTCTTCATTTTTCATTTTTCCCTTATTCTAATTTATGAGAATTTCTCTTTTTTAAATCTTTCTATGTTTCCTACACTTATATCCACTATCATACATTTTTTAAAATATTTATTTTTTTAGTATTTAGGTGGATACAATATCTTTAATTTTTTGTTGTTGTTGTTTTTATGTGGTGTTGGGGATCGAACCCAGTGCCCCGTGCATGCCAGGCGAGCACGCTACCACTTGAGCCATATCTCCAGCCCCACAATCATACATTTAATTTTAAGAGATTTTTCATTATTCTATCACTATTCCTTTATAGTAGAATTCTATTCTCATTCAGAGCTATAATAAATACCTTCATCTATTTTCTTCCATATCCCATGTTGAGTCTATTTCTTCTGCGTTCTTGTTTTGGGGATATGGTTTCCTTTTGTGATTTTTTTTTAAGCTTTGTGTCTTCTCTTTCACTTTGGAGACTTTCTAGGAACTGTGGGCCAGGGATGGGAGTGAGGAAATGCATATCAAAGGAGGGGAAGGCAGAGAGAAAAGGGTTTGGGATTTAAAGTTGGGCAATTGGGACCTTCGTATATCATATATATTGATGAATCAATATGTAGTTAAGGGTTTGTTTGTTGTCCTCTATTTTTTTTTCTCCAAAATCGTGAATTTCTCAAGACTCCTCTGTATTTAGAGCTGATGTTCTGGAAGTAGGACAGGAAAAGAAGCTCAGAGAGTCTCATGTCTTTCCTGTAGGACTAAGTTGATTTCTTTGCATTCTCTTCCATTCTTCTCTCCAGCTCCTCTTTGGATGAGTGCCCCTGAGCCCTGAGCTTTTATATTTCTTCGGAGGATGCTTCCAGTCCCTACTGTTAATGGAGGAGTTGATGGGATGTTGGAAGTGTTTGGAGTTGGGGATCTAGGTGGGGAAAGTATGCACCTATGTATTTTATGCGTACCCTTTAATACAATACTCCTACTCTCCACTTCCATGGCTCACATCTTAACTTCCTCCTTAACTGATGCTTTTATGTTCTGAGTCCCCTGAAGTTTTGCAGCTGGAAATTTGCATTGGCCCATTTCTCATCCTTGCCCTCCTCTGCAGCGCTTTACGCTTAGCCTCCTCCACTAATCTGAGTCACCACCGCTGCTGCTTCCCACCTACCAAAAGTGTGCTGAGAATTCTGGCCCATCAACTTCTTTCCTCCTGTTCTCTGCAAACTTATGGGTTTATATATATATATATATATATTTTTTTTTTTTTTAATTGCCTTCTTGGCATTTCATTGGGATTCTCAAGAGGCAAAAGTGACAGATGAGACAAATGGATGTGAGAACCAAGTGTTCCAAAATATTTTTTGTTAAAATTTTAAAAGTATACAATGATTTATTTAAACCTTATATGTTGCCTAATTCTCGATTTTCTCTTCTAAAAAAATAACACCAATGATAATACTCAAGATAACTTTTAAAAAAAGAAATCTCTGGGAAGATAAAGATAAGTTTTATTTTTAAAAAGGTATGCCAATGCGAATGTCTGTAGACATAACTTAGAACAACTGTAGCTCCAGATTTGATGGTGATTTTATTTTAGAACTGAAATACTCCTGAACTGAAACATCACAGTATATCATTATTTTGGTCCTCATTTTGCAATCATTGTACTTTAGATTAAGGTCATAAAGCCCATGACTCATCACCTGTTTTTGTAAAAGAAGTTATATCATAATCTACTTCCATTCACTCACATTACCTCAATGGCTGTCTTGGTGCTACAAACACCAGTGGTTACACCAGATTTGAGTAGTTACAAAAATATTTACTATCCAATGCTTTACAGAAAAATGTGTTGAACCTACTTTAAATAATTAAACTTCAGGAATACAAGAGTTAGTGGCTTTGCTAATAAATTAGGTGGAGAGTCAAAGGTGAAGAGTAGTAAACAAACATTTCATCTTTCTGAATTAAATAAAAAAGATTTTTAAAATCGTATTGTCTTTTAGGAAACATGGTGAGTGAGAACAACACATCAAGGTCAGATTATATCTAAAGCACATTAAAGTCAGAATCTTTTGTAACTCTTTCAATCCTTAATCTAATTGCATAAAGGATCAGTGCATCTGGGAAGTCAATTCAATTTTTTCACTTCAATCATGGTGGGCACAGCACTGTACAAGGCATGAAGGATACTGGTGTTTGAGTCTAGTCTGTAATATTTGCATAGTTCATAGCCCTGGACAAGTCACAATTCCTCTAGATTTAAATTTCCTTGTCCAAGGGGATAAAGTTGCATGATCTTGCAATGAATGACTATGATTCTGTTAGGTTATATAAACAGTGCAGTTAACAGCTTTGTACCTTGCACGTGATGTTATTAGGCTATTCTACTGGTTTTAATATTTAAAAGAAAAGCATCAAACACTAGACTGAGGCATAATGAAACTCTGGATCTATTATTCCTGTGCTCCTATACTTGATTTGGATTGCCTTAGAAAAATCATTTATGCAATTCCATGCTCCAGTTTCCATTTTACTTAAGCAGCAATAATAGTGTTTGTATCTTTCGTATATCAAGATATACTATTCTTTTGGCAAAGCTATTTGGAAAGACTTGGAAGAAAAAAAGATGCATAAATATTAAATTCTTGTTTTTAAATTAATTTCAGGTTATTATAATATTTCAAAAAATACTTAACCTTGCCCTTTAGAATATTGCATATAGAATGCAAATTAAATGCTAAATTTTACATAGTCCTTACTCATGTGTGAAAAAATTAGATATTCTGCATCGTAGACAACTCTTCTGAAATAATGTCACCATGTAATATCACTGTTAGCTTTCCCAGCTGAGAAATGCTGTTTTCATGAATAGTGATAAGAAAGGAATTTGAATGGAATTTTACATTCTCATGGCTTGTTACATAAAATTGTCACCCAGGACTATAAATTTTATCCCTTGTATACCAAATGTAAACTATCAATTTCAAATGTGTAGCATAGATTTAGATGCATTTCTTTCTATTTAATTTTTAAATGTCAGGTAACAATATTGAGTAAAGTGAACCCAGAATATGATTAGCTAGTATTAGATACTTTTAATCAAAACCATGACCTCTACCTATTAGTATATAATATTAAAAATCTTAGTATTTATGCACTACATAGCAAATGGGATTGTTTGCCTTAGAAATCTAACTTACAGCAACATTTTTACAGAATAAGAATTATTAAAGGTCTGGACCTTTAAATAATATAGTGAAATTACTTTTAAAATATTCTTCCCTAGCATGTGACACACAACTAATGAAAATGCTGAAAAATTATGTTGATATTTCAGCAAAAACATGATTTCTTATTAAATAAGCTGCATACATTTTGTGGAAGACAGTAAATTAATAAAAAAGAAATACTTTAAGCATATCATTCAGTTTTTTAAAAAATACATTTATCTGTATATAATGTGATGGTTGGGAAAGTATTGAGCATTTGTTGAAGATCCTTTGTTTGCTGAGTTGGAATTGATTATTTAATATTTATAAAGCTTCTGTGAAGTTTACTGGAATGCACAAAGCCTGATCTTCCTCTGCAGGAGTATACTAACATAACCAACCTTTATAAGGAGTCACTAATGAAACATCTGGTAGACCAAATATTTCACCAAAATGGAATCCAATAATAATTTTCTGCTTCAGACTTTCTCACTTCCTATCACTATTTCATCAAAGCAGACTACTGATGTACATTGTTTTTACAGTCACTATTTAGGGCCATATCTTTGGTCATCCTTCTATGGTATTGGTGTATTTTACCTATATTCTATAATACTGTTTTGCATTTCATTTCTAAATTCTCTCTGGGTTGTCAGTAAGTCAAATTCCTATGAAGCTTGATCTGGTTAACTTGTGTAGAAGTTTTACTTCCTCTTGTTAAAAATATTTAGCTGCATGTTTTCAGCCTTCCATTTGAATTTGTACTTTGACTTTTTATACAGCATTTCTCCTTGATCATTTTGAGCACTGCAGCCACTGTGACATTCTTATCTTAGCCAATGAAGAGGTCCTGGTATAACAGATATTCGCTTACTACCTATTAATAGTTATAACTGGCCAGAAGAATCCTATAGCTCACAAAACCCACTCCTTATGACTCCTGAGATATTTTTCATCATGCATGATATTATAAATACATAATAATACATTACATAACCCACTCATAGCAACAAGATTAACATGCCACTGGCTTCATGATAATGGACTCCTGTGAAGTTCCAATGAGATCACTACCATCCTAGTTTCTTCAGATAACTTCTTACAAATTGGATGCAACCTTTAAAAATCAAAAATCCCTTCATATATCTAGCCCAAATGGCATGAGAAGCTATGACTCATAACGTGGAATAACAAAGAAGCCAGTGTAATTGAAGTAGAGGGATCAAGGAAAAAATTTTCAAGAGATAAAGTCAGATGTGTAATGGGAAGGGTGTAGTTTCTTGTGGTGGGCAGCTCTGAAGTTGCTTCTAATGCTACCTACCTCCTGGGATTCGTGCTCTTGTTTAACACCCACCCTTTGAGTGTGGGCTGGACCTAGTGACTTGTTTCTAATGAAGAGAACACAGCAAAAATCATGGAATGTCACTCCCAAGATTAAGTTACAAAAAGATGGGTTCCAATTTTGCTCTCCTTCTCTTGCTTTTTTATTCTCTCTGATGCAAGCAAGCTGCCATAGTGTGAGCTAACCTCAGAGGAGACCCATGGCAAGAACTGAGGAAGGCCTCCATCCAACAGCCAACAGATAACATGAGCCTGCCAACAATGGTGTGGGCAATACTAGAAGTGGATCTTCTAAAAGTAGATTTTTCATGTGACACTGGAGTCCCAGCCAAAACCCTGTGAGAGACCCTGGGCCTGAGGAACCAATTGAAGTGCCTTGTGTTAAGTAACTGCGTTGTTCTAAATTGCAAAGTTTGTTATGTTGTTATGCAATCAGAGATGACTAATATGCCATATAAGGCCATATAGACTGCTGCAATGGTTTTTCTTTCATCTCTCTGGGTGAAATAAAAAAAAAACAATTGGAAGGTTCTAGAGAAGGAGTGATGAGTTGCAAACTTTCTGTCATATCAGGCATGATTTAAGGGGAAGAAAGGCAAACATATTAAGAAGAGTTAAGAGGTCATTGTCCCAGTTCAAGTGTGACATGATAGAGGCCTGAACTAGATGTAAGCAAGTGGAAAAAAGGAAAAGTAGCCAGAATCTGATACAATTGAAGAAAGAGTCAAGAGGATTCACCTCTGTAGAGTGTGAGAAAGAAGGGGAAATTTGAGAAAGTCTCAAAGTATCCGGCAAGATGAATTTGCCATCTACAGAGATGGGGAAAGCTATGAGAGAAGTAAGCTCACAAGCGAAGGATATGAGGAGCTCTTTGTGAGGCCTGTTTAATACACATATTTGACATCCAAGTGATGCTCCAAGTAATCGATGGAATGTATGAGTCAAGTGAGCAGGGAAGAGGTCCAAATTGCAAATATTGAGTTTAAGAATATTCAGAATAGAGGGGGGTATTTAAAGCCCTTCAGTCTGGATAAGACCTTTGAGGGTTCAGAAACAACAGAAAAGGGAAGTTCTTTTAAGTATCAAACCAGGAATTTGGCTGATGATCCAGAAGTAGGAATGTGAGAGGCAGCAGACAGTAAGGAAATAAAGAGGCCAGAAAAGTGCATGTCCTGGAAATCAGTAAGTTGAGTTTGAACACATCTGTTCTGCCAAATGCTGCTGGTAGGTCGTATGCAATAAGGACAGAGAACAGACCACTGATTTTAACAACATGGAAATGCTTGGTGGTCTTGATAAGAGGAATCTGGGGAGGGTCAGAGTGAACTGAAGAATGAATAGGTAGAGAGAAATGTTTGAAAGTATAGAAACATATTTGATGGAGTCTCACTGTAAAAGAGGAAGGGAAACAAGGGATAGCTTGAGGAATAAGTGAGGTCGATAGAGACTTTTTTAAACTGGGAAAAATAACAGGAGGTTTGCATGCTGATAATTCATTTAAAGAATATAAATAGTTGCCAGAAAATGAAGCAAAAGTTGGAAGTAAGATATCATTTTTAAAAATGCACTAATTTCAAGAAAGAAACTAGTCTGTCATAATTATTTTTTAAGCTAAAAGAACAGATTTTTAAAATTCTACTCTAAGTGCAGAGTGGAAAAAAAATGCAAGGAGGAATACAATCTAATGAGAAAGCAATAAATCTCTTTATTTCAAGATCTCTCCTCTCTCCACCCTACCTTCTGTATTTTTAAATTTATTAATGAAATACTTGTTTTTTATTATTGAAAAAGAAATACAATTATAGTTCCTGATTCATAGTTAGTTCAACGTATATTATTTCTTCTCTTATGTAATCTTTTTCATAATCATGAAATAGAATATAGCAATTTTTTCCTCTGCAGCATTAGGGTTATAGCATGAATAAGAACTACCTGAAAGGTGGGTAAAAAGAGAAGGTTCACTCTTCACAATGTCCAGAAAATTATTGGTAGATTTGGGATAGTGCCAAGGAATTTGCATTTTTTACAAGCATGTCCAGATGATTCTGATTAGGTAGTCCTGAATGAATCTGATGAAAACTCAATAGAGCTACAACTACTGATGGAGGTCTTTGAGTTTATGAGGAGATGCTGGGCTGCTTGCCCTAATGCTGGCAAGAATGTGGATTGTAATGAAATAGAAGAAGGCTCCCAGCTTTTTCAGACTTGGGCTATGCTGCTATGGATTAAAATATAAGCATATTTTATGTGTTAGTTAATTATTTCTTTGATTCATTCCATATCTGCTGTGAATGCTAAAAAAGATTAATTAGTTCAGTTTTGAGTAGGATTACAGAATTATTTATGGGTCTCTGTTTTGGAGCCTATGCCTAAATGATTGGGCAATGTCTTTACCAATAGGAGCTTTAAACAATGTATAACACTATAAATATTTGCTCTTAAGAAGCAACATTTTAGCAGTGATAAGTAGCCAACTCTCAAATATTTAAAAGAGCCTATCCATCACACAGGTTACCCATATTCCTTCTTTCCTTTTCAATTTATATTCTATACATTTTAACAGTCAGCCTACCAGAGAGCAAAGTGATTAAGAAGGAAAACAGGTAAACAAAATGTCCATGATCAAAAATCCCATATGCTTTATGTGTTTGCAGAGCAGCCTAATATGTAAGGCAGCAAATATCTTGCCTTGAAGAAATAGCATAATTAAAAAATGTTGTTTTAGTCAGCTTTTTTCGCTACTATGATTTTAAAGACCCAACCAGAACAACTGAAGAAAAGAAAATGTTTATTTCAGGGCTCACCTTTTCAGAGGTCTCAATCCATAAACAGCTGACTCTATTCCTTAGGGCTCAAGGTGAGACTGAATATCATGGCAGAAGAGTGTAGCAGAGGGAAACAGCCTACATGATGATCAGAAAGCAAAGAGATAGGTCTCCACTTGCCAGATACAAATATGTACCCCAAAGCCATGCCCCCAATGCCACACTTCCTCTAGCCACACTCCACCTGTCTTCAGTCACCACTCAATTAATCCCATCAGGTGATTAATTCACTGGTCGGTTTAAGGCTTTCATAACCCAATCATTTCTTCTCTGAACCTTCTTGCATTGCCTCACATGTAAGCTTTGGAGGGACACCTTATATCCAAACCATAGCAAATGAAAAGTATGTGGACATTTGTGTCATATTGACAAGGTAGATGACTTACATAAATGCAAACACCAGAAAATGAGCCATACTTAAGACTTGTGAAAACAGACACTGAAGTGTGAATTTGTACATCATTGCCAGGTACAAAGGGAGAGAACACAAGGAATATGTCAACATCCATTTTGGGAAGAACTGTGTAGAAACAAAATATTAGACAGTGATTGTCTTCAAAGAGTTTACAGTTTAGAGAGACAACTATACACCTATCGTATAATTCACTGAGTGCTAGAAGAAAGCAATGGTTATTGCTGAAAACTTAGGAAAGGAACACAGTCTATTCTAAGGCAATGGTTAGGAGATCTCTGGGGAAGGTGGTGCCTGGGCTCAACATAAAAAGAGTTGTTCAGAATGGAGGTAGAGTTGGGGTGAAATTTAGACAGAAAGTTTGCAAAGGCATTGAGGTGTGTGCTGCATAAGAGGAAATGAAACTAAGAAATTTGAACTAACAGATGAGAAAGCGAGGACCAAATCAAGCACAGGACTCTTCTGCAAAGCCTAGTAGTTTAAAGTTTATCATGACTGCTCCAAGAGGTCAGGTAACTGTGGAACTTTGGGCCAGGCTTGGCTGCCTACAATCATACTTGCTTTAAACAGCACAGTTTTTACAGAGGAAACTGGAGCTAACATTTAAACAAATCAGAAAAAAAATCATAAAATCCAGTTTCTTTCCTGAAAGTAAAAAAAAAAAAAGATTCATAGAGTACTTAGGTTGGCATAATAGCTTAGGAGGCAAAGACAGAATTTCAACATAGACATACTGGCTACAGAGTTCCTAGACATGATCATGACTTTATGATCAAGATAATGTAGGATTTAGAATGGGAGTGTAGATCAGTGGTAGAGAATGTCAAGGGCCTGGGTTTGAACTCCAGCATCACAAGAAGGAAAGAAAGAAGAAAGGAAGGAAGGAAGGAAGGAAGGAAGGAAGGAAGGAAGGAAGGAAGGAAGGAAGGAAGGAGAAAAGGAGAGAAGAACAAAGGAAAGGCAATCTAGGATTTGAAGCACATGGCATGGGATGTCTAAGTGACAGCCTGTCAAAGAGAAGTTAATGTCTATGATGTGACAAATATCAGAAAAATTTACACTTGCCTTTTTGTTCTGTGAGTTATGACCAGATACAATTAAATTTGGAAGAGGTAGGAAAGGATATTGTATGCTAAGGGGTTTTTTAAAAGATTTTTTGAACACATCTTCTGTTTGTCTTGTGCAAAGGTACTGCCTAATTCTCATCACGAAATAGATGTCAAAATGTCAATAGAATCACCTTACATCCTTTTAATCAAATGAACCTCCTCTCTGTGTGTTACCCTCACATACCAAATGGTCTATAAAGACCAACTTAGTGAATGAATAATGATACTGATAACTTTGGAATAAACTTCTACAAGGTTGATGTAGGTAGCAAGTCTATCAGAATGGCAATAAAACTTTGGAATGCCTTGGAAAATAATCTATCTCCTTAATTTTTGTTTGTGTCATTTTTCAAGATTCAGGAAATCATACTTCTTGTTCCCTTTTCATTTTAAAAACACACCATATTTATATTTGAAGATAAGAAAATTCATATATGCAGAACTTTTAAAAGGGAAAATTACTACTCTTCTTACGATCAAGGGATAACCACTATTAAAATTTCTATGTATTTCCTTCAAGATATGTGTGTTTATGAACATTTTAAAATTATATTCACATGCACATGAAAATGTTGGCAAGTTGAATAAACAGAATTCAGTCACAATTGCTATCGTCATTCTAAATGGTTGCAGAACATTCTATTAGATGATTCTGTCATAACTGATCATATGTATCCTCAACTGTTACCGGTTTAGTCAGGCCTAATTTTCTTTGTGTTCAAAAATATGCTAAATTTCTATACATCGATGTCTTCATATTTCTCCATTGCTTTTCAAGATATGAACTCTCACAACTTTTTCTTTCATTCCTGCTGCAGTTAGAATCTGGAATGTCCCCCCAAGGCCCATGAGTTAAAAGATTTCTCTGCAGAGTGGTGTTACTTGGAGGTTGTGGAACCTTTAAGCGGTAAAGCCTAGTGATAGTCATTAGGTTACTGGAGGCATTTCCTAGAAGCGGAGAGTGGAGTGATAGCCCCATCTTCTTCCATCTCTTTTGGCTTCCTGAGGTGAGAAGCTTTACTCCAGCACATAATCCTGCCTCAAAGCATGTGCTGACACAGGTCTTGAGCAACAGGGCCAATTGATTGTGGAGGGAAACTTCCCAAGCTGTGAGCCAAAATAAACCTTTCTTATTTTAAAATTGACTTACTTCAGGTTATTTTTGACAAGATTGGGAAACTAACACAAGTCTCTTTATGTGCATTTTCACTTTTTTGATACATGCTGTCAAAATCTTTGATCAAATTTTCAACCAGATGATATTCAATATCATCATATTTAGTCTATTCAAACCTAATTTTTTTAAAAAAGGTAATATGATAAAGGAACTATTGATGTATGATTTCCCAAATACCAAATATTTAATTATGTTCCCTATTAATCAGCAGCAACATCATCACATTCTAGTTATTATGTACATATTAAATTCTATTTTTATATTTACTTTTTCTTTCCAATTATGTGTTTATTAATCTTATGCATATACAACATTTTACTCATTAATAGTGATATAAAATATATTTCCAATTATATCTCAAATACTCTTCTTTTAATGAAACTTTGGGACATTTTCTTATTTGCTCATTTATCTAAGAAAATTTTAATTGGGCAAGGTGCAGTGGCCCACGTCACTAATCCTAGAAACTCAGGAAGCTAAGGTAGGAGGATCACAATATTGAGGCCAGCCTTGGCAACTTAGTGAGACCTTGCCTCAAAATTTAAAGTAAATGTATCTCAGTGATAAAGCTCTCTTGGATTCAATTTCCATACAAAAAAAAAATTAAAAAAAGAAAAGAATAAAGAAAAGCCTAAAAATTTGAATGGGATGTTTGGAGAAATTGTGGTAAATTTATGCATCCATTTGGCATAACTTGACATCACTTCAGTATTGATATTCTCATGTTTTCCCTTCAAATATGCAAAGTTATTTTATAAAAGACACAAATTTTATAGTTTTTTGATATATGTTCCATCCATTTGTATTTGGTATTGTATTGTTATTAGAAATATAGTCCTTTTATATTCAAACTATTTTTCGATTATATGTAAAACTGTTATTGATTTAGATGTATCATTGTCTACTTACATTTACACATTCTTTTAATCTATTTCAGTGGACTTTTGCTTTGATTTTCCAATAAATGAACATATTTTGGCATTCTGTCCTTAGTCTTCCATTATTATAAAAATCTACTACCAAGCTGTTCTTACATTATTAGGCAATCAAAAAGTATGCACTACTGGGCATGGTGGTGCACAACTGTAATCCCAGCTGCTAAGAAGGCTGAGGCAGGAGGATCGAAAGTTCAAAGCCAACTTCAGCAACTTAGCTAGGCCCTGTCTCAAAAAGGGGGAGGGGGGTGGGTGGAGATGTGTTGAAATGCCCCTGGGTTCAATGCCTGTTTAAAAAGAAAAAATAAATAATAATTCTACCAAAATGTAAATCAGAGAACATATGTGGATAGGATCTGACGGGTTAAATGTATCTTCTGAAAGCAAAAAATTTTAACATTACAATAAGAGATAATTTAAATAATTTTTAATAAAATTTTCAAACATGTGTTCTTTATCATGTCCCAAACTTTCTGCTCATGGTAGCAAGTAGGCTTTTTATTTTTCTCTAGTTCTTTCTGACTTACTAAGTTCCTTGAAGATATAAGATACACAGCAAGCTGGATACAAATGGAAAGAAAAGCAGAGAAATCCATGCTCACTGATCAGTGCCCACACAGAGTTTAGCATCGTATCTGGGAAATATTTGATTCTGAATAAACTTCAAATAAAAGTTTAACTGTGAATAAACTCCAAAGGCCTGGAAGAAGAATAAGAACTTGAAATTGACTTGAACTACTAACTACAATATTAAAAGAAAGTTTTCCAAACACTGTGATCTCACTTCTGGGAGCAAAGGGAAAATGTGACTACATAAAATAACACTGCTTATAAGAAAGTAACTAAAAACGCAGTATCCACTTAATGTGATGACACACTGCCACCACTTTTTCCTCAGCTGTCATATTCAAGAATAGAGGAAATCATACTGAATAGCTGTTGGATTCAAAACTGGAGAATTATAAGTGATCTCAAGTGTTACTCCAACTCATGGAAATCTTGTGTATTTTTTCCTTAAGATTGGAGTGTGATGTCTATTAATTTTCTGTTTTTAAGCCTGTTTCTCAATGGAATAGATGTTAATTCTGACTGAACTTTGACTATAACCCATGAATATATTTTACCTCATTTTTTTCTGAAGGAAACATAAACTACTACTGTTTCCTGTATCATAAGAAATGTAGGTAAATGAGTGCCTTTTGATACAAAAAAAAAATTGCACTAGTTTGAGGCAAGAGACAGTTGAAAAGAATAAAATTAAATCTGACTTTTATCATGTTTTATTGTGGGCCATTCCTTTAGACAATTAATGCTTAGGCTTCAAGATCACAATTTTATTTTGAGATGTCAATTTTGAGACAGGGAGAAAAAAATGTTCAAGGCAATGATAATGTCCCACTTTAAAGTTCTTATGTTTTTGCTTAAATGGTTATAATAACACATGCTGTAGAAATTTTCTATATTTATTTTGGAATTACTGCTATGTGCATATGTATTATTCTTGGTAGGATGGGCATCTTCATATCTAGGGCATCCCACTATGATGTCTGATTATGTTCCAGCTGGTCTTTCTCTACTTAGGAATGAAATTTTTACTGGAGTAAATTTAATCAGGCAATCTTGTTAAATGTGGCACTGGTCCCAATCAGTTGAAACTTTTGAAAAGGGAAAGAACAAGAGGAGAGACAAAAGTTAGTTTTTAATATCATGGATTTCTTCAATGTGCTTTCTGAAGTTGGATAAACTTTGGTTCATATCCTGAATTTGTCCCTTCCTAGTTCTATGATTTCAAAGTTCTGCTTAATCCTTCCAATTCTTGATTTTCAGTAAGTTGGAAAATAATACTAATAGACACATCTTAGGCTTACTATGAGGACAAAATGAGAAAATGTGTGTATGCATACACTTAACGACGTATCTGGCAAAAGGGAAGTGGGCAACAAATATTTTCTTTTATTATTACTTTTATGTTCCCTAACAAGCGTTAAAGAGTGATTTGCAGATTTTTACTTGAGGTACATATTAATATATAGATTCATGGATCTCTCATAATACCTACTGCTTCAAGATTTGTAAGGTTGCACCCCAGAAATCTGTATTTCATGAGAAAATTCTTATGCACATAAAAATTGCAAGACTGTTACCCAAATACTTATTTTTTTTTATAATTATTTGGTACTGGGGATTCAAAATCAGGGTGCTTTACTACTGAGCTACACTCCTGGTCTTTCTTATTATTTGAGACAAGTCCTCACTAAATTTTGTGATCCTCCTGTCTCAGCCTCCTAAATAACTGGGATTATAGGTGCACATCATAGCACCTGGCTTGAATTTCATTTTTACAATGCTGTGTTTCTTATAATACAGGAATAGTATAAAGCTTCTTTTGTAAAGGTTTCATATTATCTTATCAAAATGCTGTCTTTCTGAAAGAAAATAAATCTACATTGCTATGGTTTCTGTTTAAAATGCCCAGGGCCTGCTGGGGAAATGCTGGGGAGTGATATGGGCCAAATTATATTGTTATATTGTGTGCATGTCATTATATACAAGTATAATGCACTAAAAAAAATGTGGAAAATAAATTAAATGCCCAGGACCACTTTCATGCAAATCTGCTTCCATTCTAGAGTTGTCTTCTCTGGAATTTCAGTTTCCTCCCAGCTCCCCCACTCCCAGCCCCCAACACTACCAATTAGAGCTTTCTAAAACATTCACTGCATATTCTTCTTTGGAATCATTCTGTACATGAAAAGTTCTGCACTCCTGAAAATAAAAACCAAAATCCTCAACAAATATGATGCGTAACCTCTCTTTTCAGCCATGTCTACATCTGATCCTGATGTAGAGTACTGCACTACAATAGAAAAGCTCAACATTGTAAGTAATCCATTGTGCCATGTTTCCATGCCCTTCCTGTCAACAAATGACCTTAAATTTCTTCCTGTTGAAATCATGTTCACTAAGATCCAGCTCATAAACCATGTCCTCCCAAGAGCATTTCTCAATCTCTGCAGGTGAAGGAGATTATCCTCTCAAAGTTCTTAGTTTGTAATGTTCTAATGACAATTTTTCTTTTTCTGTATTGAGATGCCCCCTTCTAGATATTTAATTTCATATAGCAAAGAACACATCACCTCTGCCTTTTATGATCCCCCACAGTGGCATAATTCTGGATTCAAGATATCTTACAATAACCACTCAATGAATAATGGTAGTAATATGTAATTTACCATAATGGTTCTCTAAAGACACTCAACTTATACTTATCTTCTTGTATTTTCAGTTATTTTTTAAATAAAAAGGCATTTTTGCATTATTGAATGTATATGGGTTTTAAAATTCACCCTACCTAATACTATCAATATAGTTGAAAACCTGAGAACCACAGTGACTTGGCCAGATCAAACAATTAAGACTGGCACTGAAGCCGGTGCCATGGCACACACACCAGCAGCTGGTGAGGCTGAGGCAGGAGGATCAAGAGCTCAAAGCCAGGCTCAGCAACTCAGTGAGGCTCTAAGCAACTTAGCAATATCTTGTCTCTAAATAAAATATAAAAAGGACTGGGGATGTGACTCAGTAGTTAAGTACTCCTGGATTCAGTCCCCAGTAACAAAAAAAAAGAAAAAGAAAAAGAAAAAAAGACTGGCATTGAGTTCAGAAGTATGTTGGATTAATTCCCCGTTGAAATTATTTAAACATTATTTCATCATCAATTAGTGTACTTATTTTTCTTTTGTGAAAGTTTGCAACAATGCTATATAATCAACAATCACAGTTACAGTGGTGTGCAAGAAGCATCTACCCTAAAGCTTAGGAGACAGGTTAACTGTGGTTCATCTGAACAATGATGGGTTCTTCTTCAGGTTGCAGCTCAGAGGACTTAGCTACAGACAAAGGCAAATTTAGGTTTTATTCACATGTGTTGCATCTCAGGGCCAAAATAAAATTGTACTTACTACCTGAGGCCTGCTTTTCTCTTAGCCTACCATTAGACACTCTAAGAATAGACTGAACTGTTTCATTACCCTCTATGTCCAATTTCATTGGCCAAAGGAAATAATTGCAAAACCTCCATTATTACTTCTAGTGGAAGAAGTTCCAAAGTCTCATAGCAAAGCGCATGGAAGCATCAGAAAGATGTGATTACTTGAGAATAAGATCTACCTACCTCATGTGTATCTACAGTTACTTTCTACTCTGCATATATCTATATAATATCTGAAAATGGACATAATTTTTCAAAATAGTTTATTTTTAAAATTAAAATCATAAGTATTCCTTATTATAACAAGTGCAATTTGTAAGAGAGTAAGGGAAATTAAACCTATAGAAATGTATATTCCATGTACCCATTATAAAAGTGACAAATACATACAGACAGTTTTGATTTCATAATTGACAAAATGTATGTATAACTGGTTATACTAACTATTCTTTACTACTCATAGTTGTCATAGTGTGAGACATTACAATAATTTTTTTCACAGCAGAAATTGAAATGAATAAAATTATGTTTAAAATATTAATGGTTTGGGTTTTGTTTCCTGCTTGTACCAAACAGAAGAATGAAAAATTGCAATTTTTAGTCTAGTGATAGAATTCACAAGAAAATTGCTTAAGTTTTAAATTTTTAAGTCACCTTGTTTGACTCCAATAAATGTTACCAAAAATTTTAGACTCAAATAAATCCTTCCTTAGAGAAGACTTCACAGAGCACATTTATATAAATACATTGAAATATATTTTGCACATTTCCATGTGAAAATGACCATTAAACAAAATACTCACATTTAATAATTTTAGCAAATCATTGCCTTCTTGCAAGATTGCTTTTAACCTAAGCAAAGGCTTATATAAAAATACATTGATGGGCCATATTGTAAAATAAGATTTTACTTTAGAAAGCTTGCCATTTTTATCATGATACTTAACATAATCTATAATTATGCAGTTAGCCATATATTTTGTTGATAATACTGAAATAGTCGAATTCTTAAATTTCTTTCAAGCATGAAACAGAATTAAAACAATGTAATGTGGAGAATTTAGAGCTCTAGTAACTGTTTCATAAGTCCTCCCCACCTTTGAAATTAACATGAAATTGAGCCAGAAACAGTGGCACAAGCCTGTAATCACAGCAACTCTGGAGGCTGAGACAGGAGGATGGCAAGTTTGAGGCAAACATGAATTAATTAGAGAGGCCCTCAGCAATTTAGTGAGACCCTGTTTCAAAATGAAAAGTATAAAAGCATGCCTATAGTCTCAGCTAATGGGAAGGCTAAGGCAAGAGGCTAACTTGAGTCCAGGAGTTCAAACCAGCCTGGATGACATCACAAGACCCAGTACCAAAAAAATGAACAAAAGAAAACAAATATTCATGATGTATATGAAGGAATAATTGATTGAGATATTAATTTGTGCCTTGTTTTCCCTGCTATGAAAGGCTCAGAAAGAAATAACACTCTATTTTTACATCTATCTTCTCTTCCTTCCTCATTCTAAAAAGCAGCCAGCATTTCTGTTCCTCTTTTTTTTAAACCTGAAGATGAATACCCTTCCCTGATTTTGTTTTCAAAAGCCTCACCTCAGCTTATTAAGAGGTTATACTGAAGTTTGAAAAGAAAAGCAGAGAAATGAGGAAAATGCAGGGGGCGGAAAGCATCAAAGAAGAGAGAGAAGATTATTGAAACAATTCTTATTGAAACAACAGAGTATGGAAGAACACAGGGCTGTTGGTTCACTACATGGACCTTTTAGGAAGACCAGTCTTGAAAGACTTAGCAAACATTCTTTTGACTGACATTTTCTTCCTTCAAGAGGAAGAGGATTTGTATATTGAGCATGTCACTACAGTCCCAAATGACTGAGGCCCAGAGAGCTTCAGTCATCCTGTGAAATTACTGAGTTCTTATGCACAAATCCCTAGACAGGTGAATGGATGTCGCCAAAATGACCCAAATTGGCTCTCTTAGCAGCCAAGGAAGATGAAGCTTAGTGTCAGTTTTAGATTTGATTTAATGACATAAAGATAAAATGAATTTTTGTGTGTGTGTTTGTGTGTTCCAATAAAATTTTACTTGGGAACCGTGAAATTTAAATTTCATGTATTTTTGTTTTTTAAATTTTTTTCTTTCCACATTTTATTGATGCATTATAATTGTACATGATCGAATCATAATTGCTACATATTCATACATGTACACAATATAACAGTATAATTTCACCATTGTCACTCTCCAACACTTCCTCTCTCCATCCCTTTCTCACATCCCCTGAGTCCTTTCCTCTAAAATACTGAGATAAGTTGAAGACATTTCTTGTTTTGAATTTAGGAATTAAAAATTATAATGGCCGAGAGTATTGAGTAAAAAAAAGAATATCCTTCGAAAATGCACTAAGACTGAAAGTAGCTCAGTAGTAGAGCACATGTTAACAGATAAGAGGTCCTTGGTTCAATTCTCAACACAACACAGATTTAAAAAAAAAAAAAGAATCAATATAAATGTAATAGTCTTCTTTCCTTCCTCTGGAAAACAAAAGACAAAGTTCCAACTATATGTAGTATGTCAAATAAACATGTTTCAATAAAATTGAAATAAAATTGTAGTTTGTTAGAATGGCTTGTTCTATAGGTTAAAATCCTCCATAATACTTCAAAGCATAGAAAAAATGTGAAGCTCTCAAATTTATTTTTAAAAAACCAAGAATGAAATCTGAAATTTAAAAAGAATGGAACATTCTTTAGCACTTGTTGATATATCTCACCTCTACCCAATTTAGTGAACTAACAACAACCAAAAAAAAAAAAAAAATGGGACAAAGGAAACATTACCCATCTTGTTTTATGTGTGAGTTGCCCTCCATATGGTTTGTTTCAAAGAAAATCCACACTCAAATACTCTTTTATATAAACATTTTCAACAAGAATGTAACATCAAAAATACAAATAGGGGCTGGGGATGTGGCTCAAGCGGTAGCGCGCTCGCCTGGCATGCGTGCGGCCCGAGTTCGATCCTCAGCACCACATACCAACAAAGATGTTGTGTCCGCTGAGAACTAAAAAATAAATATTAAAAAAATTCTCTCTCTCCTCTCTCACTCTCTCTTTAAAAAAAAAAATACAAATAGTAATAAATGCAGGAGAGGTCAGGTGCAATGGTACATGCCTGCAATCCCAGCGACTAAGGGGATGATGCAGGAGAATAACAACTTCGAGACCAGCCTCAACAATTTAATGAGACCCTTAGCAATTTAAGAAGACCCTGTCCTAAAATTTAAAGAATTAAAAAGCACTGGGGGTGTAATTCAGTTGTAAACCATCCCTGGCTCAATCCCCAGCACCAAATAAATAAATGCTAGCGAGAATGCAGAGAAGAGAATATTTATACACTGCTGGTGGGTTTGGAAGTTAGTACAACCACTATCGAAATCAATATGGAGGTTCCTCAAAAGACTAGAAATGGAACCATCATGTGACCCAGCTGTACCACTCCTTGGTATTTATCCTAATGAATTAAAGTCAACATACTATAGTGATATGTGTGCACCCATGTTTATGGCAGCACAATTAACAACAGCCAAATTAAGAAACCAGTCTAGGTGACTATTAACAAATGAATGGATAAAGACAATGTGGTATATTTATGCAATGGAATTTTATTCAGTCATAAAGAAGAATGAAATTATGTCATTTGCAGGACAATGGATGGAACTTGAAAACATTGCATTAAACAAAATAAGCCAAAGTCAGAAAATCAAGGATTGTATGTTTTCTCTCATATGTGGAAGTTAAAGAGAAAAAAAGGAAGAAAAAAGGGGGACTCACATGTAAATAGAATGGAAACCAGTAGAGAAAGTGAACAGGGGGGAGGGTAAAGGGAAAGGAAAGGGAAGGTACTTGGGAATGAAATTGAATAAATAGTATTTTTTTCTATTGTGTGCATGTACAAGTATGAAGCAAGGAACTCCACTATTATACAAAATTAAAATGCATGAATTTAAGAAATGAAAAATAGAAAATATTTTTCTGTTTAAACTAACGAGCATGGATGTCCAATGATGATGGAATATGGAACTATAAAGGGTGAGATTTGAAAATGTTTTAGGCAATAACAGTGTCTTTGAAATAAGTATCCTCCTTTAGCATATTATTGAATTTAATTCACTAAAGGTAAGAAAAGTGTATTTGTTTTATTTATGATTTTCTTAAATAAATGCCCTGTTCTAGAGGCATGTACTAGACATATGCCAACTGCTAAACAAGACCCAGAATGTCAAAATGCCAGCATTCTTTTAAATTTGAATACAGAAACATTGCTGGAAATCAGTATAATCACTGTAAAGTCAAAATATGCATACATATTTTTTTCAAATTTGCTTTGATCAATAGGAATCATTTGTAATACTTTAATAAGATTAAAATGAAGTTATTCACTTAAACTCCAAATATGTGGACTTAATCACATGGTTTTAGGACAGAAACAAAAATAGAGATGAGTAGAAATTTCTTTTTTATAGTTAAGCAAACTCAAGCATAGTCATGATAGAAATTTTGAAGTTTTGGAGTGGGCTATGTCAAATCCAGAACACAGAGAATCTTATGTCATTAATCTTTCATTTGAAGAAAATAGAGACAGACATATAAATTAATTCTCTCAGTATATTTCTGACTACACTTTGTATTAACTGAAAGGGCAAAAATATTTGGTCAATAAAGTAAGTTTTCTCCCACTTCCCAAAGAAAAAATACAATAACTAACACAAAATAGATAATAAATGATACTTATTTCACTGTCTTTTTGAAGTGTCTAGGAAATTTTTACATCTAAACACTAAAAAAAAATGTATCTTTGCTTTCCTTGACTGCCAGAAAATATGCCAGTCAAATTTTTAATGAGAAGACAGATTATATTATGAATATATTTTCTGTCTCCCCCTTCATGGGTTTAAAAGATGTGTTTATATTATATAAACATGGACTTACCCTAAAGTGCTCTCCCTTTTAATTCTTGTCTTAAAATTTCAACTCTTTCCTTTATAGACTCCCTGTGCCCAGAAATTATACCCATATATATGACTTTAGTCAGGAAGCAAATTCTTTGTTATAGTTGAAAGCTGCCTCCTGGTAATATCAACACCTATTTATTGAATTCTACATATTGTATCCATTTTACCAAACAGGAAGGGGACATTCCTTTTCTTCATAATTCTTCCATTAAATATATGCCATTTCATTAAATGAGAGACTTGTTGAACCCAAGCTAACCATGAGAATGAGATTATGAATATGAAATATATGTATGCATTCTATCTCTTTTCATTCTTAAAAGTGGGAGACAATAGAAAGGAATAGGAAAGAATCTGGATGCATCCAGTGGTTCTGCCCTTAGAGAGAGACATATGGGACTCCATACTTCATGGACTCCACATATCATACCCACAGAAATACAAAGATACAACGTTTTAATGCTTATTGGGTTTTGCATTTTAATTTTTTCATTGTTGTTCTTTTGTAAAAGTTGGATACATAAAGGTTTTGGAAAATCCGATGCCCTATTGGGTACATGAGGATTACAAGAGGGAGAGTTGGAAGAGGATGGATGTCATCAGGCCAGAGGACCAGAGTGGCAGTATGGATTGTGGGGAGGACAGGAACAAAGCTTTTGCCCTGTTAAACAGAATGGCAGGGTATGTTGAAACTAGACAATACTCCAATCTCCCAAGGGAGAGAATCTGGACTGGCTTCCTGGGATAACTACTGTGCTCCTTCCCTGCTTTTTCCTAGGCTGGTCTACTTTCAGTAAGTGATTTATCTGTCTGAGGATCCAAAGAGGGAAGAGAAATAAAGTGAGAGGAGGGAAATGGGAATCTGCACACCACACAGCTTCAGAACCTGGACTGAGACAGTCACTGTCCTGGGTCAAACCTCAGTCACCCCCTGCCCTTCTCTGAGTGGCAAAAGCTCCAGCTCACAGGCCACAGTACCCAACTTCTCTAATCGCTTGCACTTGGATCTGGTTTGGGATGAACACTTTTGCCAGGATGTGGGCTTTTGCTTAAATTTACAATTTTTCTGTTCGATAGAAGCACTGTCTATGGGCCTTCACTTGTACTTTTGTCTCAGGCCTGGAAAATATTAAGAATTTGGCTTGTTTTTAAAAGTCATTTTAGCCATTCTCAGTAATAGTTGTTCATCTAAGATTCTCCTTGATTCACAGGGACACTTGCATACTAAAGGCTCTCATAAATGCAAGAGTGCTATTTAAAAAAAAATTGGTTTAATTATTTTCAACCAAGAGTTCCTTAAACTTTCAAAATTTTTATGGCAACTTTTTTTATTTGTTTGTATTTTCCAGATAAATCCCCTAATGTCCTTCCCTCAAGACACACTTTGGGAAACTGTCCTGTTTATTGTGTAAGCAGAGTTGTTCAGAAAACACCTTGGAAAGTGTTTGAAATCAGACCTACGCCATTATCCATTAGTGTTTCCCTTTGCTGGCTCTTCACTTTGAATCCTCTTTTTAGCATCTTCTCTGTTGCAAAACAGGTCACTAGTGCTGCTATGGTGGTTTTGTTCAAAAGATCCGTGAGAAGGTTTGTACAGTGTATGATTTACCTACTACACAGCCTATCACAAACCAGAACTTTAGTGTCTTTTTCCAGTTTTCCCTCTACTCCCATATTTTGCAAATGAACAGTTAAAAGACAGACAATTCTTTTTTAAAAAAGAAGTTTCTCCTATCCAAACTTTTATGAATTCCTAATGGTCCACTTTACCTGTCATGGGCTAGTGGGCTACTTGCTAATTCCATGACTACTGAAATATAATTTTACATGAAGCTAATTGAAAGCAGATCAATTTTTAGAAAAAAATGTCCTTGAAAATGTCTCTTTAATTTTCATTTAATTTGAACAGATTCGTTTGCAGTCCTTACTTATTCATGCAAAATTCGCATTGACATCACTTAGTTCTAAACCAAATTAGGTAATAAAAGTTATGAAAGCAGAATCAGTGGAGAATAAGAATATTGTGTTTATATCCTTTCTACAACCTAAATGTAAAACTGAAGAGGGACTAGAGGTATGGCTGAATGGTAAAATGCTTAGCATATCAAACCCCATTCCCTAGGTTTTATCCCTAGCACCACAAAAATAAGTTAAAAAAATTAAAAATAAATAAATAAATGATAGAACCAGAGGAGATGGAGTAGTCTCAGTGCAAAACCAAATGGGCTCAAAATGTTGCAATGAGGTGGGCGTGGTGGTGCATGTTTAGTCATCCCAGGGGCTGGGGAGGCTAAGGCAGAGGGATTGAGAGTTCAAAGCCAGCCTCAACAACTTAGTGAGGCCCTAGGCAACTCAGAGAGACTCTGTCTCTAAATAAAATATTTTTAAAGGGGAAGGGAGATGTGACTCTATGGTTAAACTCCCCTGGGATCAGACTCTGGTACAAAAAAAAAAAAAAAAAAAAAAAAAAAAGTATTGCCATGAACTTAAGTGAAAGCACAAATGAAGCAAAACAAATTGTATGCTTTGTCATGGATAGTCTGAAACAGGACTCATAGGAGAAAGTAATATTTTCCATCTTACCTTGAGCAAGCTAAATCCTATGATGAAAATAAAATAGATTAATATGCTAGAGAGTGTCTGATTTAGGATTGTTAAGGAACAAAATTTTACCAAACTGAGTTTTAAAAATTTAACTATTTTTTTTATTGTTGATTTATGAACCAGACTGCATCCAGACTATAAAGTAGAAAGGAGTTCCAATGAGCTAAGGAAATGGGTGAATTTTACTGGCAGAAACAATAAAAGAGATGAAGAAAGGAAAAACTGGCAGATGGATTATCTTTCTTATAAGGAATATAAGAAATATTTTATTGAATTAGTGGCATTTGGTTATCTTTTATCTCCCAGTTTCTTGGAAGGTCAGATCTTACAAATAAACAACTGAATTTTCTTTGCTGATATGGAATCTTAGTGCAAATGACACCATTTTGCTTCTGTTGCATTTTCTTTTTCAAGGGAACCTGAGCCTGGTCATGGAAGAGCCCTCTGAAGAGGTGTTTTGCTGTTTTGTGTCTCTACTCTTAGTTTATGATCTTGTCTTGGCAGAGAATGCTCTTTACTATGCATTCCTAATTTAACACAATATCTGCATGTATATAATGATGAATGCCCAATGAAATTTCAGATGAGGAAATAAGTTTAAACATCAGCATAACGAATTTAGTTTTAACTGAACAAGTCTTCAGCTTAAGATGTCAAATCCTTATAAGATCCTGTACCTTAAAGTTCTGGATTGCCTTTGCTTTAGCAGATTTAAAAATAAAGTATGTATTAATTCTATCAACAAATAGTCATTGGATGGCTACTACTAGACAACCATTCTATTATGTGATGGGAATATGATTACTAACAAGATAGAGTCCTTCTGTCTTGGAATTTTAGGTCTAATAATAGAAGTAGTTTTGTATAAAGAGAGCAAATATATTTATTCAATCTGTGAAGGATTAGACATGTTAAAAAGAATAAAAGGTCTTGCATCTAGTTTCCAAGATGGCCACCTATGATCTAGCCCCCTAGTCTTCATTCCTTCTGTTACCCCGCTCTTATGATGTAGAAAGGTCGATTTGTGTCAAGAATAGCATATGACAGAAGCTATGTAGGTCCTTTCCAAGAGAAGATTGTGAAAGGCTGTGGCCTCCATCTTCGACTTTCTCTTTGGACTTACACTGGGGAGGCCATGTGGTTTGCAACATTATAGAGGAATCCACATGTCAAGAACCTGAGGTATATGGCCAAGGGTCAACAAAAAAACTGAGACCTGACAAATACCACAAGTGCACTTGGAAGCAGATATTCCAGCTGCAGATGACTCACCCCCTTCTCAATAGCTTGATGCTTAGCTCAAGAGAAACTGTAAGCCACAAACACTGAACTTCTGGTGTTCCAGGATTAAGGTATTCCAGGATTCTTCCATCACATAAACTAGTAAGTGTAGATTGATTTAAGCTGCTAAATTTGGGGATACTTTGTAATTCAGTGATAGATGACTAACAAAGGTCTTTCAATGCAGATATAACCTAGAGTGTTTTGACTAGTGACCAGATATTGAAGGCTTAAGTAAGAATTGGCAAGATCAAGAATTGGCAAGATCTTTTAAAGTATGGCTCTGCATGTTGGAAAATAAAAGTAGTTATGTCATTGATAACGAACTAGATGAGCTATTGATGTGTCTTCCTGTTAGAAGGGTGAATTATCTGAATCTGAGCACTCTTATTACCCATTATGTCAGGAATGAGTCAAATGACAAGAGCTATTTATAATAAATGTCATGGCCTTTTCCTCTATTTTAACTGATAACACTTATTAGTTTAAGAATTCTGAGTAGATTTCAGTAGGAGTAGGTGTGACAACTAGTGCCTGTATAGAAAAGAATATCTTTGTTTTGACTCTAAATGCAAAGATTATTTTTAGGTCCCATTGATACACATACTGCAAGCAGTGAAATTCTGTGTTTTGGATGCCTTTTTGATAATGCTGCCTTTCTTATTGACTCAAATGATGTCAAAAGTGTCACACGCGAACCTTTCCTAAGAAAATTTAGACCCCCATTGATAAATAATTGATAAAAAATTACTTCTGGGTGGACCATATTCCTCCTCAATATATTTGACAAACCAATGAGGTTTGATGTTATTTGACACATTGAAGGAGGGAATAATTTCCGTTTACAATCTAGTGAATCAAGAACAAAATCCTGGGTTTTATTTAGAATGTGTCAAACAGATACAAAGGAGATTTGTAGCTTTCTTTGATGTGCTCACATGAAATGCCTCTAGTCAAACGGCTATTTTTAAACTTGAGAAGAAATTCAGGACAAAAGGAACATTTTAAATATAAAAGGGAATTCAAGAAGATCACAAAGAAGTGAAATCACTATTACAAAGTTCAAAGACACATTGTTCTTCAAATACCAAGAAGCTGACTTAAATATCATTGGTGACCCTTATTCAGAGGAGACTTTCTAGGGTTTAAGGAAGTGATGGACACAAGGCCATTCTTTTTGCCCCCTTTTAGAAACTGCTTGGTTTTGGACTACTATTATGTTTTACTTTCTTGAGTCGAAGTCTCCTGTTGCGCTAGACTTTTGAACTCAGTAAGGAGATCTTAACTGCAAGATAATGGGTATGCTGTGACAGGCATCAAGTCAGCTGACCATCATAGAACAGGGAGAGGACTCTGATGTGTCAACCTCATGTCTGAGCAGCAGACAATCCCTTGTCTGCATTGGCACCTATATGGATAGGAAGCCAGGAAACTGTTTTAATCATGGGCAGGGCATCAGGCCTGTGTCAAGAACAGTCCTGAAAGCCACATAGAATGTTGCATGGATAGATCTCAATGGCTTCAGACAAATGCAGGCTGACCTAGAAAGGAGATATCTACTGTCATATGCTATAGAGAAGTTCTAAATGCATAAGGGTGGCAACTTTTATGGAGTACCAACTCAGCTAGACAGTTCACATGAATGAGTTCATTTCTTCCTGGCAGCAATTTTGGAAAATAGGCTTTATATCCATTATGCAGGTATGGAAATTGACACTCAAAGAGATGAAATAATCTGACCTGTGTGAGAGCCAGAATACAAACCCATGCTTGTCCTATGCCATTTCTCATTCCACCACCACACAATGTTTTTTTTTTTTTTTGCTTATTTTTTCAACATAATCATCTATTAAAAATATGAAAATTGGGGGATTTATTTTATAAGGAGTTGCAAGAACATCTAGTATAAACACTGCATTTAATAGATAAAAAAAGAAAGAGGTTACATTAATATAAGCTATGATTCTGAATTACATACTTCAGATATTTTGCTGTGATATGTAAATATCCCAGCCTCAGAAATCACAAAGAATATGTTTCTGTGCCAAAAAAGGAAGAAAATAGAAATTAATAAACCTATATATTACAGAAATATATTTAGTTCCATGTAACTTTTTAACATTTTTTTCAATAATAATTTAAACATAAAAATATTTTCTTGCTTCATTGAAGTATGATAACAAATACAATTGTTTAATTTATTATAATGAAATGTTTTGATATATATGTACATTGTGAAATAATCATTACAATTAAACTCTAACATTCACCACTTAGTTACCTTTTATGTGTTGGGGTGGGGCAGTGAAAGCACTTACCTGTTCTCAGGAACAAGAACAAATTTTTATCTAAAAGTTATTTGTACTCAGATTTTTCTTGTCTTTTTAATTCAGTAATTGTGTGTGTGTGTGTGTGTGTGTGTGTGTGTGTGTGTGTGTGTTTTGTTTGCTTTCAGAGCAATCACTGCCACATAGTGCTTAGGTTGATAGTTGAAATTTGTTTATATTTTAAAGGAAGACAGTTTATAAGCTTCCTGTCCGTTCATTTATTAATTAATCTGACAACATACACAAACACCTTCTATGTGCTTGTGACTAAAAACACAGGATTTCATGGAATTTATTAAATGGAAAGAAATAATAAACATCTACACGGAATACAGAGCAGTGAACAAATACCAGCTTTGAGATCCCGTAGTGAGTTTCCCTAAGTCTAATTTGGGGTTGAGAACTAGGAAAACATATTTATTCCAGGAGGAACTCACAGGGCAGGTACTTTGGGGAGTCAAGTCTGAAAACATTATTCCTCCTAATGTTTAATATACATAAAATGTTAACTTTATTCTTAGGGCTTTAAATCATTCTAAATCAAATTATAATTCAGGAAGATAAAATTATTTTTCTATAGTGGACTTTTGCAATCATTTTTGGTCTTATTACTAACCTGCCTTTTACATTTGAAAAAGCATAGTAAACACATTGGCATTTCTCATTGATGTCCATAGAACAATCGCAAGAAGTAGTGATTGGTGAAAGTCTATTGATATTTTACTGTTTAAAGTTACCAATTTAGCATAACCAATTAGAAAAAAAAGCATGCAAATGATTCCCTTTCCAAAGGATTCATGCTTTTGTCCTTGCTTATTAGTTATTTCAAACTTTATCTTTCAAAGATAATACCCACTGCCACCTATTCTGAAAGAATTTCTGTTGCTTTGCAATACCAACTCTAATTTAAACTATTAATTTGTTCTTCCGTTACGTAGATTTTTTTTAAAGAATGCCTATGATACTTGCATTGTAACAATCCATTTCAAGTACTAGAAGAAATATTTATCTTTTATTTCCTACCTCCAGCCAGACCTACTAATGGTAACTATAACTTTTGATGAAAGACGGATGGATATCTTTCCATGTCATTCTTTTTTGGTGATAAAATTAAAAAAAAATTTACAGGTAAATATAGTATATATAAAAAGAAATTCAGTATAGGTGTAATCATTCTCAGTGATGATATTGTCCCCAAATGCTAAATATTGGTTCTTAGAGGGATGGATCTTAGGTATCCCAGTGGTCTTCGACTCTCCAAGAATATAAGACATAAACAGGTGCACATTATAATTGCATTATTAAAATGTAACGGAAAGAAAACAAATAGGAATAAAAGTAAATGTCGAAACAAATTTCTTAGGGGACAATAAAGAAAAAAGTTTGAGAATATGTATATTGTTCATATAAATTTGCACACACCCATGTTTATATATACTATTTGTTTTTTTTCTTTTTTAAGAACAGTTGTATGATACTGAATATTCTTTTTCCTGCTTTTTCCCCCCAGTTAATATGATACACCAAATGTAAGTTGTGGATGGCACATGTAGATCATTACAGAAGTCAGGTAGTAGCATAAAGAAGACAAGCAAACGTTGAGGAAGAGTGAGGACCATGGTAAAATTGAGAACTGCATATTTCTTTAAATGAATCATCAGCTCTTTTAAATCAACTCCTGCAGATGGTTGCCATGTGAGAACTGGGGCCCAGTGTTATATTCCCTGATTTCCCCAGAAATATTGGAAGGCTGGATTTTTTTGTGTAATCTGAATTTTAAACTTTAAATATGAATTCTCCATGAATATCAACAGTATATGGGTCAAGCAAAACATGTTTGTACTGGTACACACTGCAGGCCTCTCAAGATTCTCCAAAGAATCTCTGCTGAGAGATCAATTGCAGAAAAATTTGCATCAGAAATTCAGTGTGACTTGTTTTTTTGCACCCCAGGTCAATCCTGCTGAGTTAGAAATCCTCTGCATCCACTTAGGAATTTGTTTTTTGGGTTTTTTTTTTTTTTTTTTTTTTTTTTTGTACTAGTGATTGAACCCATGGGCACTTTACCACTGAGCTGCATCCCCAGCTCTTTTTATTATTTAGTTTGAGGAATCTAATTTTTTAAATATAGTGTTTCTTATGTTATCTCAAGTTTGTGAACCAAAGAACTAGCATACCATAATTGGCACATAACCATAATTGAATTCCAAAGATTGGGAATATCAACCTTTGTTAAATTCATTTTTTTTCATTGATGGATATTAAATTGCTTCTAGATTTTTCTTTCTATAAATACTTCATTATATCCTAATGTATCACTGTTTTAATATTTGTGGTACAGAAAATCAGGATTATTGGATCTAATTATAGGGTCTAATAGATATTATACATTTCAGGATCTAGTACATATTATAAACTTACTTTTGAATGACAGAAAAAAGAAAAACATTCACATTTCAACCAGAATATATGTGAGAACCTTCATCCTAATATTCATACTTCTGTATATTTGAAACACTCCCAACTTGAGATGATAAAAATGTTCTTTATTTTTAAAATATCTGTTGTCCTCACTTTTTTTTTTATCATATGTTCATAAGTTACTTATGTTTTCTCTACTTGAGGGAGTTTTCAGATAGAATAGGAAAAGGAATATCTTCTACAATATCTTTCTTTGATAGTTTTACCTTCTTCCTAGGCTCCACCCTCCTCCCAAATTCCAGCTTCCTTTCCTACAGAGAGCCTATTAAAGCCACTGATAATCTGTCACCATTCTGTTAGGACTCTTTTTCCATTGGAATTATTTTTAAGTGTTCATTTCCTTTGCCAGTTTTGCTACTTAGTAGTCTATATTTTTTCCTTATCTGTTTAATATATCCCTGTGTAAACTAGGCTATCAAAAATTTGCATTATATAGTATTTTATAAAACAAATTATTAAAGTACTAGTTTACTTAATCTAATTTTGAGAAAATTCCATTTTAATCATATTAACCCTTTTAAACAAACAGCACTATTTTAGTTTGCTTCTTAAACTGCTTTAAGAAATTCACTTTAACTACACACATTTTCAGTATAATGCCATAAATTAACTGCAGAAAAGCCATTAATGAATATTACTTTACTTCACGAAATAACAGCAAAGGAACCATAAAGATTTAAATAACTTTATACACAAACTATTTAAAAGTTTTAGAACTTTCTAAACTAAAAAATGGACTTTTTTGAGGGGGGGTACTTTCAAGAGTTCTTATTTGAAAACCCAAATGGGATTTCAAAATACAAGTAAATAAATGTCAAAGCTTCTTGGCCTCTGCTCTGCCATTCTATGTCTGAAACCCTGCCAAAATGAAATTTTCCATTCAAGAAGGACTGGCATTTACTAAGCTGATTTTTAAAAGACATTCTCAAAAGTAGTGGAAACTTTGTGCAACTTTTGACATTCTTCTCTTGTGGATATAACAGCTGCCTCTGTGGACATTTTCCACCACTGTAACATTTTCTAAAAAAGTTTCAGTCTTTCCAATGTCTGGCCACTAGGTCTGTTGTTCCACCCATCCACCCAACCCCTGGTCCAGTACCCAGCATAGAAGATAAACAGCCCCCAGGCCAGAAAGTAGTGTTTCACTAAGTTTCAAGGTGTAGAAATGATGAGAGAATATATCTCACTAAGTATCAAAGTAGAAAAGGAGAAGAGAAAGAGGGAGAGAGAACCGGCAGGGTTCAACCTTTCGCTCTGAAGGGAAGGACATTTATCTCAACAGGCTCTACTGTTTAAAACAGAGCTGTAGCGAGATGGTTGCTTATTCACATGAGAACTTCATTTTTCAGTTATTGAAAAGTCATCTAGTTAACAGATATGAGTCCTTTAAAAAAATTCAAAAGAGAAAATATGGAGTCTCTGCAAAACGTAGTAAAATTAGAGGCTCAGTGCGCTGCTCCAATTGCCCTTCCACCCTAGGGATGGAGAAGGGGTGAGGGAGCGCCCCGCCTGTGAAAGAGTGATGAAGTTACCCTGGCCTGGAAAGGAGTGATGGAGTTTGGAAATGGAAACTACAACTATCATGAAAACCTCCAATATTCCTAAAACAAGCTTTAAAAAATTGTCACTGTGGAATAAATCAAAGGTAGAAATGAAAATTACAGGGCGTTAAGTGAGCAAACGGAGATCTTTCTATAATCGATCTGTTGGCACTTTTAACACACCTTTTGAAGCAACAAGCTAGTTACTAGTCATTCCTTAAAGCTTTCTCCCCATTCTCAATTCTCTTCCTTCTCTTTTGCGCAGCTTTTTCCTTTGCAGCGCACCCCGGAATTATTCCCGTGTGAGCATTCCTTTAATTTCGAACCTATTTTTTTCTGTCCTTATTGCTCCCAGATCCAAAGCGCCTTTTCCTGATCTAGTATCTGTTTCACTGATGCGACTAAGAGGAGGTGGCAAGGCATTAAAAAAAAAAAAAAAAAAAAAAAAAAAAAAAAAAAAGTTTTGCGGTTTGGGAAACTTGGGCCTTTGTTGTGTCATTTCCCCTGCCCCTCCACGCCCCCAACCACGTGACCCAGAAAGGCCGGAATTTTGTGAATGAAGCCGAAAGGTGGCTGAGGGGGCGGGATGGACTCCGCCCCCTTCCCTAAGTCGGCCAATCTCCGAGCGGAGCGCTGCGGGGTCAGCAACAAACAACAATGGGCTGGGAATTTACGGTTCGTTATTGGCTGCAGGAGAAGCTCGCGGGGGCTCTGAACTGAAGCTCCACCCTCTCCCGGTTACCCTGGATACCCGTCTGGGTCCGGCGGCAGAGGTCTTCAGAAACTTGCTCTGCTTACAAGGTCTTGCTTATCCTGGGAATGCATAGTGGCAGGACACCCTTCTTATCGTCCCTTCTAGTAGTTGCACCCTGAGAAAGCACCCGGGAGCCTCCCTATTCCAACCTCCGGGCCCAGGCTGTTCCCGGGATCCCTCCTTGGCAGGGGTTAAAATGCAGTTCCCGCTCAAAATGCTTCTAGTTGAGAGCGCTGTGAACTCTATTTTCAGCGAGTGCACGGTGTGTATCCTTGCTGTTCATGGCTATTAGTTATTTCCCCAGCAATAAGTGCTGGGTTTTGTTTGTTGGTTTTGACATAGATATTGTCCCTCCTCCATGGGTCCTTGGTTGAGTCTTAGGCACTCACACTCCATTTTAATGCGTCTCCAAAGGTTCTATTTAAGGAAGGGAACTTTCAAATAGAAATTGAGAACCGCAGCACGTTTCCTATTAGGCAAAACGGCTGCAGGAAACTTCTTTTGGTCACTAGCTCTGGCCGCTACCAGATTCACAAATGAATTTCGTCACCATTCAGTTCCCGGTTCTTTCCCCTTGGCCTCCTACTTCCCCCGTAGGACCAGGGCTTCCAAAGAGACCTTTCAGTCCTTCAAGTCCTATAGGAGAGTCAGGGAAAGTGACTTCAGAGATGCAGTTCTCACTTAACGTCCTAGTTATTGTCCGTGTAACTCGAGCTCTCTCACCACTCGCCCCCAACTCCCGGCTCTGTCTGTTTAAAAACTGGAGAGGAAGTGAAAGCGTCAAGTACTGTAAGAGACACCCTCCGCCTCCATGTATACATAACAAAAGCTCAGGAAACAAGCAAGTCCTTCGGATATCCAAACCACCCTATCCCCTCGCAGTTTCTCCCCACCCCCACAGTGGACTTGAAGTGCCTTTTCCCAATGTACACGTAGGGACAAATGTTATTTTTATGTATTTCCTTACCCAGCTTGCAATATAGTTCTCCCTCCCAGTATTACAACCTCTCCTAATAAACAATTCCTCGATTTTATACTCAGATGTTTTCCTCAAAGATTCTTTATTTTTTCTGTCCCATGAGCTAATTTTAGTTAGAATGGGTCTTTAAAAAATAATGGTTCGATAAGCAATGGTGAAGGTTAGTGTTGAAAAACGAGAATAGAACTTGGGCCAAAAGCTTGGTGGGAATGAGGCTAGACTGCGAGGTGGGATCCTTGTCAGGTCAAGAGTAGAAGGGTTGGAGATCTTGGAGAGGAGTGCGAGGAGGAAGCAGGGGCTTTGTGGATCGCTTTTCTGAGTATATACCTGAACCTCAACAACAGTGTTTAAGGAAATCAGCCCAACAGTGGACCAAACACACCAGTATTGAGAACTGGCGATTCGGTACACATGGTTTCAGTATCCCCAGGCGCCTTAACAATAAGCAGCGAGTTAGGAAGGAAGTGGATTTTCTCCATGGCTTTTCCAGGGTGCGGACCCTGTGCCTGCGGACAGAGAACTCGTTTGGGCAGAGGGGCACAAGAGACCCGCGGGAAGGGGCAGCAAGTCTCCTGATTGACAGCCCGAAATCTGATCTTGTGAAAGAGACGTGGAGCCAATGGGAGGCAGCGATCCATCAGTTTGGATTGGAGGCCCCTGGAGGAGAAGTAGAGGAAAAACCACCGAATTGAGCTCTGTCAGAGTCGCTTTCGGCTTGCAAGGGGAAGTGCTGGGCAATAATTAATGTTTTTATTAAATTTGGAGGGAATTTTTTGCAGCCGTTCGCCCAGCGTGGCCTTCAGGTGGGTCTTTCCAACAACTTTTTATGTCTCTCCAGATAATTGCATGGTTGTGGGTTGCAAAAACTATCCTTATGAAAGAGGTGTCTCCGTCTCTTTAGTCCCGTTAGGTGCAAAGCAAGTCTCGCTGATCGCCATTGCTAGTTTTGCACACGTTTGCGAATCAGAGCTGCCCGGGGTACACCGACCGCGCAGGGAAACATCGAGAGTGTAAATAAATACATCGCCTCTTGTTCGGATTTTTGCTACTACCGAAAATATGTAAATTGTGAACTCTCTGGGCTCTCTTTGGATCCAGGTGAAGGAGGCGGTGTAGGGGAGGGTTATTTTTGTGAATGGGACTGTCGGAGGGTAATTAGCTATGCAAATTCAAAAGCTTCATTCATGATTTTTTTTTTTAAGCCTAAAAGCCATCTTGTTCCCCTCTAGGTTGATAGAAGTCCAGATCCCGAGGAAATCTCCAGCTAAATGCTCAAAATATAAAATACTGGGCTAATATTTGCGAAGAGCAGCAGAATGGATGGATTTTATGACCAGCAAGTGCCTTACATGGTCACCAATGTGAGTGATCAGTTCGAAAGTTGCTGTTTATAAACTTGACTCCGACGGGGGGTGGGGAGAGAGAGAATGAGAAGGGAGGGGGCAGGGGGTTGGGATTGCAGATACTTTATCTGCTTTGTTGCCACTGTAGGGCGACTGTGCTTCTAGAAGCCCAATCTTCAAAATGAGCTTACCTTTCAGTGATTTGGATAAGGCATATTTTTATTTTTAAGACTCCTTTTTCTGATTAAAGTGCCCAAGATGAGTGGAAGAGGAGATGGAGGGCAGCAGCAGCTGCTGCACTCAAAGTTTGTGGCTGGGTTTGTCTGCCACATTGAAAAGAATGAAGTTGAGACAAATGCTGACACTTTTTGTTTACATGGGTTTTAGGTTTTTTGTTATTTTTTTTCTCATTTTTTTTCTCTCTTTTCACTTCTCCACTCTTTTTGCTTTTTGGGGGGAGGGACTATGTGAGAGAGAGGATATAATTCACTGTATTTTAATCTAGTATTAATCCAGCCTAGAAACAATGTTAAGTGTTATAATTTAATGTTCGATGCTGAGATACCCAGAATATGTATGACTGATAAACAGTGTTAGGATCGGCGGTGGGAAGCAACTCTCCATGCCTATTGAATCCTCAGCATAAGCTTTCACTGTCAAATGAAGGCAGAAACTGAATGTTAGAATTGATCCTGTGAACTTTTATTTTTTTCTATTCAAAGAGAGGATCCAGTAGACTTATGTTATATATGCATGTATTTTTTGTGTGACATTTGAGGTTTACATTCTTTTAAAGGATTTTATCTTTCCCTTTGTAGAGTCAGCGTGGGAGAAATTGTAACGAGAAACCAACAAATGTCAGGAAAAGAAAATTCATTAACAGAGATCTGGCTCATGATTCAGAAGGTGAGGTTTGATTTTGAGCTGAATCCTCCCTCTTTACCTACACTCCACTCTCATAAACAAGGGGAGCACTTCATTCTTACCTTAAAAATAATAAACTTTGAAATTACTGAATTTAACTAAGACCTTACTTGGAACAGTTTACATTATATGATGGTTTGCCCAGGGAAATATTTTATGGTCCTGTCACAAACTAGTAAAAGAAGGAAATAAAAACTTAACAATGACATTTTTCTTTTAATCATTGTTTTGTGTTTGCTTTTGTCCATATGGCATATAACTACTTCCATACTCTAAGATAACAGTTTAAATGTATCCAACACAGTAGGAAAAAGTAAGCAGTTATAATACTGCTTATGTTTTTCTTTCAGCTTTATTTTAAGTTAAACAATAAAAAGATTGTTTGATTTCCCATCTACTTTAAACTGAACTAATACACCATTATCAAAAATCTTCATGGGTGAGTTTGATGACTACATTGTGAAGTCATCACATCTTGTTAATAGGCCTTAAAGTGTTCACTGAATCATACTTAAGGCCTAATTAATAATTACAATACTATTTAGGAAATTAGGTTGCAGATTCTTTTTATGAACTGTTGGTAGGAGGTCAATGTATTATAAATTATTTCAGCCATATGTGTGCATTCATATTGAACTGCAGATACTTAGATTTATTTAACAGAGTACAGACTGCAACTTAATTAGGTATTAAGTTGAATTCTGAAACTTCCTCAAATCTTCATACTTATTGAGTATCCCTTTCTCTCCCCAATATGACAGGATATGTAGTTTTGAACTTGATAATAAACTGGTTCCAGGGGATTATCAGTCTCTGACTTTTATAAACCTATTAATGTAGAAATTTTTCTTTAAAAACTAGTATATAAAGTTGTACCTTTTACTTTTGAGGCATTAAACCTGTAAACAGTACTTTGAGAGTTACCACAAGTTATGTTAATATCTTGTATATAAGATTCAGAAGACAGACAAAAAATGCCAGTCTTTCCAATCTTTTCCCTACTCCTGTTTTAGCCAGAGTTGAGTATATTTAAGGAAGGTTTTTGTGACAAGAACACCTTCACCTCAGTCTTTTTGTGAATTCTAACATGTGATTTTTGGTTTCGCTGAGCTACTTACTTATTAAGCTGTTTGTTAAATAAAACGGGGGGGGGGAGGGAGAGGAGATTGACTATTATTTAGTAGATTAAAGAATTTCTTAAAGTGTTGTTTAATAGGCATCAAAAGTAGGCAGGGTGATTGAGATAGTTAAGCTAAATAAATCCTATTTTCTTCTATCCATTCCTTTTCCCTAAATTAAATTCATATTTTATGCCAATTTCATGACAAACATTTTTATTTAATGAAGTCTAAAGATTTGCAAATCTTATTTTTATGTCTTTGACTTGTTTTTTAGAACTCTTTCAAGATCTAAGTCAATTACAGGAAACATGGCTTGCAGAAGGTAAGGCAAAAAAAAAAAAAATTGCTTAAAAGGGGAGAAAAGCAACTCTAGAAGGGGGAAAAAAAGTCCTGAACTTGCTGTCTTAATGTTCATCCCAATTAATTGAGCTCTAAAAGAGCCACCTCATGTGTCATGCATACATTAGAGCCTCTGATGAGTTTGTCTTTGGGGACTCTGGGGCTGCGCTACCCAGTGTCATCACAAATTACCAGGAGAAATTGCTTCCAGCTCACAATCACATCTGCTTTTGGCAAGAACTAATGCACCAAGACTTCAAGTTCTAAGCCTCTGTTCAGATTTTAATTGCAATTGATCAGGTTTATATTATTGTACCTCGAGAGACCTCCTAGAGCCAGAACCCGGCTGGCTTGCTGTTTCCTTTAGAGCAGCGCATATCATTATTTGGTGTTCTGGTGGAGGACTTTTCTGATGGCAGAAATTAGTTTCTCTGGGTTCATCAGGACGGGATGCTTCAAGATTTAAGTGCAAGTGTCTTCTTTCCACCTTGCTCACAACACAGAACATTAGGTGTGTATCCAATACTTAGGAAATCTTGGGGTTTAAAATCAACCTTTGGGGGATATGAGATTTAAAAAATGTTTTGTGTGTATTACTGTGTATGTGATATTTATTGAAATTGACCTTTGCTATTTTGTCACTTTTATTAGGATTTACTTAATATTTAGCAAGGAGATATTTAAAGGCATTTTGGATTATTTTTTGATAAAGTTTAATGGTGTAATCTATTATATATTTATTGTGTGCAACTTTATTTAAAGAAACAATGAGGCATTGCACTAGTAGCTTTATATTTCTTCAGAAATGTCTGATATTGAGGGATTTTTGTTGGCAACTATGATTTGAAATTTTCTTTTTGGATTTGATATGATCAAGGTGAAATATTATTTTTATGATTTGTTTTGTGGGAAACAGAAAATTATAGATATTTAAGTGCTGACTATAAACTGTGTTCTGTGTTCACATTCTATGGGAAATATGTCATTTTTGGAAAAGATTTTTAAGATGGTTAACCGGAAAGAGGGTCTCTGAATGGAACCCAAGTGCTCTTGTGGCTATTTTAAGGCAGACTGATGTGTTTCATCCGGTGGTCTTGTATGCAGTTGACCAAGTTGCTGTTAGCATGTAAAATAAGTTTCTTTGTTTTGCTGATATTCTAGTTTTCCAAAGAGCTTTTGCAGTCTTTATGAATCTTTTAAGTTAAATGGCTTTCCTAGTAGTCCTTTGAAAGAATGATTGTATTTGTATGTTAATGAAAGGTAAGTATTAATGAAAGTTTCCGTTATACTTAAAGGTCATTTTGCTTGTCCCTCTAAATGAAACTTATTGTAATACATTACTTATTATTGCAATGTAAGACATACATTCTAACATTACTTTTTATGAAAAATTTGCAGAGATTCTTGTGTTAACTATCAGCTATTAGTTTTGGAAAGTTGAAGACTGAAAGGACATCATATTTATGAGGGAATTTATTCACTTTTCCAAAATAACTTAAAGTATTTCTTTTAATTGTTGTGGAAGGTTTATTGGTTTTTAAGATGTTTAAATCTGATTGATTCCAAGTCAGTGCACTTGCTGGCAGATTTTGAATGTGCATAGCAACTCTGTTCCTGGAATTTTAAAATGTGGAACTGACAGACTCTTAGCATTTTATAATCAGTTTCAGTACATTTTTTTTTTTTTTTACTTTTGACTTGTTTGTGTCTTGTAGCTCAGATAAGTGATTTGAATAATTTATTTGAACTTACTTTTAAAAACTGTACAAAATATTCTTATTCACGATTGTTAACATACCTATAAAACAAATCTGAAGATTTAGCTTATATTAAATAAATCTAGAAAATTACTAATGTATTGGTTGGAACATAGATTTTTTTTTTCTTAGAAAAAAACTCATAAGCTTAATTAAATTCAGGAATTACTCAGGTGTGCTACAATTTACAAACTGGATAAGATTGCATTTTAGAATAATTTAAACATTTTCAAAATAGTTTATATTAATTTATCAAGCCATGATGTAAGCAAAAAGTTGATAATGTAATTTAAAAAAAATCTAATAGTGAAAAAAGTTTTTTTACTATTACTTTCTCTTCTTAGTAATTAAATATATTATTTTGCATTAATATTTTAACTGTACTAACCCAGATCTTGAACAATATTAGCTAAGAAGAGATGGCCAAATTACCTTGGTTTATTTATAGCTAGATTTATCCATTTAATCTCTTTCTGGATATCCAGAAATTAACATTGCTCCACTGGCACACTACAAACAATTTATATATTTCTTTTCATAATGCTCCATAGCCAAGAAAATGACCATGAATTTTAAGGCATCTTGACCCTAAAAAAAAAAAAAAAAAAAAAAAATTGGCAACTAATCAAATTTTTCCCATGAGTTAGAATCCCACTGGGAAGTTAAACAGTCTAAAAATCTTATTAGACATGAGAATCAAGTTAGTTGTAATGTGTCATATGATTATCACGTTTTTAAAAAATTATCAAAGTCCCTAAATCTTTGAGAAATAATATATATAACATGCTTAATTTGTTTTTTTCTGTAAAAATTTTTACATATTAGACTAAGTGCAATACATGGATTAGTCATGAGTAAATTATTATGAATTATAAAATGTGTTTTATCTCTAAGAGGAAACTGGGAAAGGTAAGGCAGTTCTATTGAGGATTTTAATGCAACTAGTATTTTCGATTCAAAATATTCTTTCATTTACCCCCATATTTGATTCCAATGAAGTGATGTAAAATATGTTTTTTTAAGAATATAATGTCATACTAATATCAATATCACTTTCTAAACACTAGCAATACAGTTTAAAGTTTTAAAATATGTATATCACAAGTTAAAATATTCATCTTATTCTGAAGAAAATTAAAATGCTAGTGTTTTCAATGACCATAGCAGCAGTTAAAACAAAAACAAAAACAAAAAAGAAAACTCAGAGAATATGCCTATTTTAAATTTTGCTACAGATGCTTCATGTTGTACTTTCACCATGTACAATCCTTTATTGATTCTTTGTCTTTTGAATTAGATTGATATGGACAGGAAGGCAATTTCGATTATTTGATCCCATGAAATAATGAATTCAAATATCAATCCTATCAACATCATGGATAACTTCTTGTACTTAACCTATTTGGAGTGCTGTAGTGTCTAGTGTCCTAAAAAGTCCTACTTAAAATGGAACCTCTTGTGTAAGAGGGACAGAAATAGAAGGATGGAAAAACTGAGTGAAGAAAGGGTTATATTCTTCTAAACTGAAGTTTATCACAGCTTATCTACTAAAACAAATTAAAGAAAAATAATAAATTTCACTAAATATCTGATGTAAATGCATAGCTGCTTTTGACTTATTCTGTGTGAGTCTAAGAGTCTTGAGGTTCCATTTCATCAGTAATATTGAGGAAGAAGTCAACAAGGGTTCACCGCTTTCCGAGTAAAATGTTTTTCAATGGTGTAGTAAGTCAAGTTTCATGCAGCTGTCATACTTTCAAAGTTTTGTTTCCAAGAACAACCTTTCTATTCCAAAGTTTATTATTACTTCATGAAAATAAGTTTTTTTTTTTCTTTTGCCTTGATGTGACTTTCCAGTAATTGTCAGGCTATCTTAAAAGTAGAGATGTCATTACTTTCCCCTCAATTGCTTTTAAGACTGAAGCTAAATTTATATTCAAAGTCATTTTATGATGTTTCTTAGTTAAATAATATGTGCTATTTTTATTGTTTAAATATTCTACTTTTTAAAAACACGATATTAGATATGTGCTTTATTTTTTGCCTATGTTGCAAAGAAAGGAATTAAACTTTAAAAATGACATTATTTTATGTGATTCACACAAAACAGGAATCAAGAACTATGCATTAAAAACATTCATACAATTTCTTAGAAATTGATGTGGAGGTGTTGTTAGGGTGACTGTCCCTCCTTTATTTGTTGTAACAGGATATACTATAATATAGAAAAGACTTCTCATTTAGACTTGATTTAAAGATAGCAGGTAGAATAAATTTATTTTACTTCTAAATGTTCATGGAAAATATGTAAATGGTTTTCATTTATGGGCTATTTACAAAAAGAAAGATTTCTTTTTCCTTTTTTTAAATAGAAAAATTGTATTTGTTAACGGAGTGTAATTTTTTCCAGGGGATCCTAATAAATGTTAATATTAATAAATGTTAATATTGCTGAACTTTTCTAGTTCAGTTACAAGAAATTTGTAATTTCTTGCATTTCACAGAAAAACTTTATTCCCTTTGATTTATGTACAATTTTGCAATAAAATGATAATAATAATACTGTCAGACTTCTGTGGCATTAGAGAACATTTGGGGCTGCAAATAACTAGTTGGCTCTGAGCTTCAAGTTTTCAAGTCACTGCAGATCAATTTAGTTAGAAATTGAAGCTGATTTGAGGTTCAAGACAAGTTAAAAAAAAACTTACTCTTGTTTTTTCCAGAACATATATCAATAATATACTAAAGGTGTTTCGGTCATATGGAAATGGCCTGCTTTTTTTGTTTGTTAAATGTGTTTATATTTCTGCATTAATTAATGCTTTTACATTGGAACAATCATTTTAATGTTAAAACCGGATGTGGTATAAAACTAGGCTTAGTGAACTGATGATTATTTTGTTCCATGGCCTGAAGCAGCTTCAATTTAGGATTAAAAGGAATTCACAGCGCAAAGGTTGATTTTCTTGTTGTTTTACTTTTACTTAAAATAAAGTACAATTTCTTTGAAAAAATTTGTTTCTAACCCTTTGATTCAAAGTGAAATGCTACCAAGTTCAGCAATTATCTGCTATAGTTTTAGGTTAATCAACTTGAATAATAAGCCAGTAAAATAAGATATTTTTTGAATGGTTTTTCTTTTCCTTTCTTTTCTTATTTCCTTCCTCTGATACTCCCTTCTTTTCCTCTTTCTTTTCTTCCTCAGTTTTGTACTTTGTGTTTCCTTGTAAAGCACGATAGGTTAAATATATGTGTGTATGTATAAAGTTGCCATTTATTTAAATGTGTTTCTTAATGGATCTGAGCTCTATTTGAGACAGAGCAATAAAATTGGTATGTTTATATTTCAAGTTCAAGTTTACTTGCTTTAGCTCTCTGGAAGGGTGTGACATGAAAAGCTTGTGGTTGGGCCACATGGCTCATGCTGGACTGTGTTTTTGTGAATGGAGGCAGAACTCCAGTCCTGCCTGCTTGTCTTGAGGAATTGCTGAGGAGATCAGCTGTCTCATTCACGGGCAGAAAGAATGACTCATACATCTTCCGCCTTGTTTGGCTCCAGGTCATTGTTACAGTGGATAGAACTGGTTTTAATTAAATATTAACCCCTTTTATACTTGACATTTGCTTTATTTGTAATTTTTCTGCTTTTTTCCCATAGTTTTAAAAGAAAACCCAACAGGCACCTAGTTTTATGAGAATATGGGGGAGGGGGAGGGTTACTTACTTGCCTGTGACCTTGAAAAATTTTTAAATGCTAACTTTTTTTTTAAGTAGTGAATATTATTTTATATAAGAGTTACAAATAGGCATGAAGTAAAGGCAAGCTATATTCATAATTGTCCATCCTCAATGTAATGTTAGTTAGGGAGGATATTAAAGTTAAAATTGAGCATTGATGATTTTCGGACATTTAGGTAGTCATTAATATTTTTATGAAGTTCTCTCCCACAATCTGTATTATGATGTAGTAAAAAGAGAGAAAAATTAAAGAACAACTTTGGATAATAATCTGGGTAAAGCAAGTAGCTGAGAGTGCAGATATTACCCTTTTAAAGCCCAGACCCTGGACTTGATGGCAACTTGTCTTAATGTTAATGAACTGATAGAGCTGCTCCAGCTATTACCAATAAAATCTACATGCTTAATCTCCTTGAAAGCCTTTTATTGGTCTTTTGATATATATATTTTCTTTTTCTCCTTTCTTCCTCTTTCCCTTTCTCTTTAATCACATAGTGCAGAGAAACATTTTTATTCCCGTAAGGTGATTCTTTCAAGTGTAGCTTATAATACTAGACAGCAGTGAAAAAAAAAATTTTTTTTCACCTTTAGGTTGGTCTGTATTGTTAATTTTCAACTTTGTAGTTGGAATGGCTTGTAACAAATTTTCAGGCAGCTGTAGTTTGCTCTTTCACAAAATTCTCGTGAATTAAAGAAAAAAGGAAATGTCTGATACCAGTGTGGCAATACTTTGTCATATTTTCCTTGCCCAGATCCAACTTGTGTTTTTAGTTAACTGCTTTCCTTTTACTCCAACTTGAAATTAGAGGTCTACTTAAGCCTTTGTCTATTTAAGTAGCATGCTGCTTCATTTGGTCTATTCAGTTTCTTAAGATTAGCTTCTGTGAAAATGTGAGTCATATGTTTTTTGTTAAAATTCTGTAATATGTTCAAGCCTAAGTGTGAAGTATTTATTCAGTATGTAAAGAAGTTAGAACAGAAATAGCAGTTCTTATTCTTACTCTTTTTACAAATTGTTAGTATGTAGCTATTTTTTGTGTATCTGTGAAGTGCAGCTACTGGATTCTTTTGCCCTTGTGCCTTGCCTTCTTCCCCTTACACGTGTCCCAATACATACCACACACCACATCAGGCATTTTGCTGCTGCTGCTCTTGCAATGATTGTGTATGGAGTTCTGACTTGGTCTTATGATACTAAGGAAAAAAAAGAAAGAAATTAGCCTTCAGGACATTCATACCAGCATATTCAGTTACAAATATACTTTTGTTACTCACCAGCTATTTTTAACTATTCCTGTAAAGGGATATTACATTTTTATTAGATTCTTATAAACATGGATTTTTAAAAAGCACAGTAATTGCTGTGGTTGATAATTTTGCACCTCAGTTGTTATATCTATTTAGTTAAGTTAGAAGGAAAACCAAAGCATGTGACATCAGGGAAAAATGTGCAGGATTTGATTGTTTACTTGCTGTTATTGGTTGAGTATTTATTTAAAACCCTTGCTTTTTTTTTTTGGTGTGAAGACTTATTATAAAGTATAGTACACTACACTCATAATTTATAAATCTATGAGACAAATCAAACTTCCAGTAATGTCAAAAATATGTTGTTAATAGCTAACACAATGCTAATGTACAAAATTTAGAATTCATTAGAAATTAAGACATGAGTAACTGGGCATGTAATGATTGTAGTACTTTTCGATTGTGATTTGAAGGAAGAGAGTAGATAGTGGAGGATTGAAAATAAAAAAGTGTGTATCTGGCATCGGGTAGACTTTTATATAATTCTAACAAAAACCTGTATGTTATTGCTCTATACTGATGAGTAAAATGACATTTAAAGAGGCTAAATAACTTACCTAAAGTTACATAGTTAGCAAATCATAGAGCTATGAGTTGAAGTTTGCCTGACTTTCAAGCTGTTACATAATAATAATAGATACTGGTGGAAAGTGAAGAGAAAACTTTCCCTTTCAACTAGTATAGGCTAATCAAATAGGCATCAGTAGAAACTTGCAGAAGTTCTTAATTTGTTTGGTTTTGTTTGGTGGTAGGGGATGGTGTGACTTTAATAAGGTAAAGTATTGGTGTGTAAGAGTTTTTGGGAAAACAATTGAAATGTCAAATCACATATACTTCACAAACGGGCAAGCCTCATTAGACTGTGATGTTCTTAATAATATAACATAGATTTATTCAGACAAATATTTATTTAAAGAGAATACTATTACATAGGCTGAGAAAAACAAACTTTAAAAAGAATACCAGTTTACAAACTGAGAAAAACAAACTTTAATTCCATGAATGGTAGATTTTTTTTATATAGGATATTTTATATGAAATTCCACTTTGTACAGATTTGTCTTAACCCATTCAATTATTAGCCTGAGACATTTTTAGCAGAGACTGATTATTTATTTTAATTAGCATTCTCATCCAGAATAAGCTCATTCTAAAAAAATTAATTGATGTCTGTTTTAATATGATTTAATGAGATAAAAAAGTTTCAGTATTGTATAAGACTATATCAGCTAATCAGATCCTCGCTAAAGTTAATTAGTATGATACTTTATTATGTGTTTACCAAATTAAAAGTAACCTAACTTCTGTTTGTGTAGTTTCTGTATGTGAGAGTCTGTATATTTGTGCAAACTCATTTTAGTAATATTCTGTCAGTTTGGAATAGGTTATTTCTATGCCTAAATCAATTGTGATAAAAACAATTTAGTAGTGAAAAATTTGTTTTGATTGTTGCCAAATGCATTAAGTCCTTGCTATTCAGTATTTCTTCTTTACTTGAAATAGGAAAGTCATTTGACATTAGAACTGAAGAAACAGTGATATTCTTTTTATTAATGCTGCATAGATGCCAGGAAAATATTTTGCATGAAAAGATGGCATTTGTTTTATTATTTTCAATTATTATTATGACTATAATCATCAAAATATATTACTTTTGTTAAATGTGACTCAAATTAATGATTTTTCTTTCATTTTTAAAACTTAATAGCAACCTCTTGTCAAATTTAGGGCAAACATTTAGAGGTACTGTGGAGATTGAACCAGGGGTGGTCTACTGTTGAGTTACATTTCCAGCCCTTTTCTAAAAATTTTAATTTCATTTTATTTATTTATTTATTTATTTTTGTTTTGAGACAGAGTCTCACTTATTTGGCCAGGTGGGCCTCAAACTTATGATTTTCCTACCTCAGCCTCTGGAGTTCCTGGGTTTACAGGCGTGTGCCACTGAGCCATTTTTAATTATGCCAGTCTAATTTGTAAGAGATGGAACATATCAAAAGCAATAGTTTGTACACGTGCAGAGGGATGTGTGTGATACCTGTGTATGATTTAAAAGAATCGTGTGGCTCATTTTGATGGGCAGCTCAAGCACTGGCCGTGGGTGAACTGAAATATTTTTTGCTCCACTCTTGCAAAATGAAACCCTGCAGGAAATAGAAATCCTAGAGCTTCTTTTATTTGTATTTTTTGTCTCTTTTATTTCCATCTGGCAGGGTGAAATTCCGAGGGACTACACCTGCCACTGTCATATTTCTGACATATTTATGTTTCCTCGTTGACATCAATGATCCCTTCTGTTTCTCCTCCTAAGTAGCGCTGTCAATACCATTTTAAATAGGAGCTTATTGGCAAATAATAATAGGTTTGATCTCAGCCTAAAAAGACCGTGTTTGACAGATCTGAGTTGACATTCCTTATGCCTTGGCAGTTTTTCTCTTAATTTTTTTTTTTCCTTCTTCCGCAGCTCAGGTACCTGACAATGATGAGCAGTTTGTGCCAGACTATCAGGCTGAAAGTTGTAAGTATAGCATGACTCATCTCTTGTATGTTTCATTCTTTCATTCTTTCTTTTGGGGTTGGTTTGCGCTTCTAGTATCTGGTCTTGTATTATACTAGTGTCTTTTTAAGCTTACAGTCACAAGGTGATTTTATTTGTCAGGTTGTGACATCAGCAGAATCAATGTATGATCTGAGCAAAATTTCTTCGGCCGGCAAGGACAACTGATTTGTTTAAATGTTCTGTTCTTCATATTTTGTACTTGTCTTTGGAGAGGAAACAGAGTGTGATCCATGAACGTGCAAGTGTTTACTTCCATTTGGCCAATATGTTCACCAGGAAAAGTCTGGATGCTGAGGGGAGGCAGTTGGAGTTAAAATCCATATGAGATTAGTTATTGTATAGCTTACAAAAGATTCTGGACCAAACATTCATTACATTCATAAATTGTCACCTGCTTTGATTTAATTTTTAGTCTGAAATTTTCTGCTTCCTGTTTGCAGGCACACAAATGGAAGCAGCCATTGGTTTCTTTCAGGGTCCTTTCAGGGTTCCTTTTCCTGAACTTTACTCCAGGGCCCAACTGTCAGAGAAAGCATGAGGAGTGATTCATGGGGTGCTTGCCCTCCCTTAATTGCAGAGTGAGCATTTTGCCTGTACTAACATAGTTGCTTTAGGGTTTACTGCTAAAATTTATGCTTTGCCCAGTCTACCAACTAACTGAACCTATTGACCTTAGAAGCAAGTTTTACAGTAGTTTTCCCTTTTCTGTGAGGGGATATGATCCAATATATTCTGTGGCTGCCTGAAACTACGGATAGAACTGAACCGTGTACTGTGGTGTTTTTGTTTGTATGTGTACATACCTATGATAAAGCTTAATTTATAAATTAGGCACAACTAAGAAATTTGGAAAAATAAAATAGACTAATTAAAATAATATATTAGAGAGAAAGGTATTTTTAAATTATACATTATTTCTGGAATTTTCTATTTAATATTTTTGAACTGTGGTGGATAGTAGATAAATAAAACTGTAGAAAGTGAAACTATGTATAAGGGAATGACTGTAAATGCCATCTTGATTGTGAAACTGGCCTAATGCATTTTTATTCTGTCCATGCCATTTAGAGCTATAACTTGTTTTATTTTTTGAGATCATATTAGCTGAAGCAATGTCAACAGTAATATTAGAATACCTTACAATCAAACTCATTTTTACACCTTAGTATCACAAACACATTACTTCAAGTAACAGATATTTGCTGGAAATGTTTTCAAATTTTATGTTTATTATCCTAAATTTCCCAGGCATAGAGGGTTGTGGGAAACTTCTTTTGGATTTTCTTCCATGTTGCCTATTTTGGGTCAGCTTGATCAAAAAGCATATTATGGTAAAATATGTATAACATAAGATCGATCATTTTAACCTTTTTTTTAAAGTGTACAATTCAGGGCCATTAAGTACATTCACATTGTGCTACCATCACCAATATTCATTTCCCCAACTTTTCCATTAGCCCAAAGAGAAATTTTACTCATAGAACAATTACCTCCCATTCTTCTATCTCTCCAGCCCCTGGTAGCCATTGTTCTATCAGCTTTATTTTTGATATGAGAAGAGAATTTTGCATTCAGTTTGATCTGAATGCAGGTATTTGTCCTATGCTTTCAAGAAACATATTCAGCAATGATATAGACCCGAATGAGAGACCCTTCAAAACATGTGCAAAAGGCTGATGGCCAAGGACAACAGTCAAGCCAAGCAAGGTATCCCCTTACTGATGAAAGTGTGGGAAGGCAACGGTTATTATTTCTAACATTTTGCTTTCCGTGGGGAGCTTGAATTCTTCTCTCTAAAAGCTAAATCTGTCATCTGAGTCAAGGAATTAATCTCATTGAATCATTTCACATTTGAAGAAATTGGTAACAATTCCCATACAATACCAAATGTCAGGGTAAAATAAACTACCTAGAGCTAATTTTTTACTCCTTTTCTTGTTTGACCTATTTTCAGCTTTTCTCATTCGTGAGCATTTTGTTCCCTTGAACTCTCTTCTCTTGGTCAAAGTAGTGTGATATATTTTTTTTTCTTTCTCTTTTTCCTCCTTTGATCACTCTTCATTCCTCATATCTTTCTTCTCTCTTCTTTGTGCATCTCATCTTTCCTTGGGGTTCTGTCCCCAAACATTTTCTCTTCTACTGTATCACAGTGCTGTCCCATGGAATGTTTGCTGTTGATGGAAATTACATCTGTGCCACTGACTGTACAGTAGCCGCTAACCACATTGGCCATTGAGCACATGCAATGTGGCTAATGGAACCAAAGAACTCAAGTTTTAATCTTAGCTAACTTTGATTAATTTTAGAGGTGTGGCTTATTGGTTACTCTCCTGGTCAGTATAGTCCCCCCAAATGATGTGTGCCACATTGTTATTTCCAGCCTGGGACTCCCTTCTTCAGCTACTGGACATCCTCACCTCATCTACCACTAGGATCTCTTCAAATTAGAAAAAGGCAACACCTCTGGACTCACCCCTCCGTTCTCGGCTTATGTTGGTGTAAAACACCATTTACACACCAACCCTGATCTTTACTAGGGTGCTCAGCCAGTCCAGTGTTGAAATCATCATTTTTCTTGGGCAACATTTCTCATTCTTGTTTCCTTTAAATTGATGGCATTATTCTCCAAAGTAAAAAACCTGTGATTTCAATGCGGTTGCCTCGAGCCCTTACCATCCAAGATTGCTAACCAAATTATTGATTCTTCCTTTCAAACATGTCTTAATTCCACAGTCTCTACTCCATTCCTGTTTCCTTTGTTTCCTTGCTTTAGTTCACACCCACATTTGGCTTTGACTGAACTTCTGAGTCAGTCTTTTTTTTTTTTTTTAATTGGTTTTTTTGCTTCTGCTTTTTTTTTCTTCCTGCCCTTTGCAGTGACAGTAGCACACAGCTATCTGGCCTTGTTAATTTTCTCTTTAAACTTCCAGCAGGACAAAGTCCTAATTCTTTGATTGTACAGAAAATTGTTGTATAACCCAGGCCCTGGTTACCTTTTTAGTTTTGACCCTTGCTACTCTAGCACCCCTGTCCCTTTTCATTCTCAGCACTTTAATTTCAATTTTTCAATCCTCCAAGCAGATTATTCCATTTCATGCCTCATTTTGCTTTGAAAGTTTTCACTTCCACTTTGCAAGCTGACGATTCTCCTATATCGTACTCCGTGTAAACTTGATCTTGCTGAAGCCTGCCTCACTATTTTCTTGCTACCCACACTCTGCAGAGTTCCCAGGATTATACATCATTTTGTATCTTGGATTATGTATTAGAATTTCTTAGATACATGTCTGCCTTCCGTAAGAGTGAACTCCTTAAGGATTGGGAGATGACAGATTCAACATGCCCTACATGTTATAGAAGCAAAGTAAGTAAAATTGTCATGGTAATCATGATTAGCTTCTTAGAGCTTATTTCCTCACTAGTATTTTCAGAGTTTTCATTATTCTCTTAAGGGAGAAACATGTAATTGTGTCTCAAACAATATATATAGTTTCAATCTAGGAAACTTGCTGAAACTATGAAAGTTTAAGTCTCTTTAGATTAATGTTTTATTTTACTTTAATGAATATCAACAAATTAACTAACATGGCTTTGGGATATGAGAATAAGAGGTACTTCTAATAACAAAAGTAGAAGCTAGAAATAGTCTATAATAAAGTTGAAGCGTATTTTATTTCATGTTTCTAATGACATAAAAAAAAACTTGTTCATATGAGGCTGACAGCTAATTTCAGTCCTCACTAAGGAGAAAACAAGAGGAAAATGGTTTGAAGAGGAATAGCATTTGGAATAGATTGTAAGGAGGATTTCTGAATGGTGAAGCTTATGAAATACTAGAACTTGGAGTTAGATGGTCTTCGAAATGCCTTTTATAAATGCTTGGTGGATGTCTCTCTGTAGATGCTTAGTGGGTCAGAGGGATCCTATCTCCCAGCAGCTTTGGAGGCTGAGGCAGGGAAGATTGAAAGTTCAAAACCAGCCAGCCTCAGTAAAATTGAGGTACTAAGCAACTCAGTGAGATCCTGTCTCTATATTAAATACAAAATAGGGCTGGGATGTGGCTTAGAGGTCGAGTACCCCTGAGTTCAATGCTTGGTACCAAAAAAAAAAAAAAAAACAAACCAGAACAAAACAAAACAACTTCATCCCTGCTGTGTGCCCCTCTATAAAGCATATGGAGCTACTTTTTCAAATGTAAATAATTGAATTTTCTTATATACCTTAATGAAATAAAATGCTTCTATTTTCATTTATTGCTTTAGTCTTTTAGTAATTGAAGGCTAGCCAGATTAACAGCCATATTCCATTCAGTTAAGAAAATGCATTTGATTGTAACATGTTTGAATATATGTGGAAGAGTAGTGAAGAGAACATTCAAAAATTGTGAAAAGGAAATTAAACCTTAACACTTGGGAATTTTCTAATAATCTTTATGAGTATTCCTTATTTTCTAATATATCAATTAGAAATTTGAAATCCAATCATGTTATACTATAGCTTACTAAATTTTGAAGATGCTGAACTTTGAAACAAGTATAGAAATTATAAATAAATCAAACAACTTCCTACAAGTGCATGCCAGAAAACAAATAACATGGTTTGAATACATTTATTTGTTTGTGTTTTAGCAATACATTCTTCTTAGGTAACTCTGTTGGTATACATTGAATTACTTTAGGGATACACTTTAGTCTGGAAAAAATGGAAGTGTATCTCTTTAGAATGGAGAACTCCTGCCCAAAGTGGTGATGTACATCTACAGTCCCAGCAACTTTGAGGCAGAAGGGTTTTATGGCCAGTCTGGACAATTTAGCAAGACCTTGTCTCAAAATAAAGAAAACGAAAAGCACTGGGGATGTAGTGGTAGAGCAGCCCTGAATTCAATTCCCAGTATCCAATGAATAAATAAGCAAATAAATAAACAGAAAGGAGAACTCAGAGTATTGAAAACACAGATGAGCCTTATCTTTCTGATGTAGATGCAAATTGTACATAAACTGAAACTTTTATAAATCATGCTTTAAAATTTTACCTTAATAATCTTATATTTTAAATTATATGTTTTAAATTTACTTACATCACTAACCTTCACATCTAATTTTCATTTTATTCATTACAAAGTTATGTAGTGTTTTTATTATAACTACTTCATTTCTCTTTGGTTACATTAGTTCATTTCAGTCTTCTCTACGGTGATAGCAATAAATGAAAATAGAAGCTTCTTATTTCATTGAGGTATGTAAGGAAATTCAATTATCACAGGATAGATTGATATTCACCTTTATATTTCACAGTCTTCCAGAGCACTCCCAGGAGGATAGCCAGGGTTATACAAAATTCCCAAGAGATCCTTGTCCATCTCCCCTTTCTCTTAACTAACACTAGAGAAGACATTCTAGAATGTAAGTCTATTGCACTGATGGTATTAAAGGAATAATAATCTTGACTCTTTTTAACATATTTACAAAAGTAACTATTTTCAAACTTTTATATTGAATGTTTTTAATAAAATACTAGTGTAGCTTCTAAAAATAATCAGGACAAACTAGTGTGTGGGAATTCAACTGATTAAATATATAGCAACAGTTACTTCAAGTAAGTGAATGAAAGTCATAGGTCCACTTTGTTTACTTAGGATTTTTTTTTTTTAGAATGACACTTTGACTATTGAAAATATTACAATTGATCACAGTTATAAATCTTCTGTTATTTGTGGTTTTTGTTGGTGGTGCTGGGGATGGAGCTCAGCGCTTTGCCCTGGCTAAGTACATGCTCTCACACTAAGCTATACCCTCAGCCCTTCGAATCTGCTTCTTATAAAACTAAAGTCAGATAGGTCTATGAAGACCCTGACTGAATAGTTTGTTTTACATTAACAGTTGCTCAGCATTGGAAAGTTCCATTAATGATTTGTGTTTCTTAATTTTTTTCTGACCTACTAGGCTACATCTTTCTGCATTTTGTTACTTTCTGCACATACAGCAAATGCTTTAAAAGTTGGCTTTTTATTATAGTTTTGAAATCTTTCTTGTCTGATTAAATTTTTGGATATGTTTGGCTAAGGAAGACTTTGTTATCTTTTTTCACTCCTCTGACTACTTTTATTGGAGAAGAGTATCACACTCAAAAAGGAATGGTGTTTTCTGAGATAGATCTATCTATCTATCTATCTATTTTCTGGACTGGGAGTTGAACCCAAGCATTGTGCATGCTAGGAAAGTGCTCCACCACTGAATTTTGTTTTGTTTTGAAAGACAGGGTCTCATTAAATTGTCTAGGCTGGACTAGAGCTTGTGATCCTTGTTCTTTAGCTTCCTAAGTAATGGGGATTATAGGTATGCATCATCCCATGCCCAGCTACATTTGTGAGGTTTGAGACTATGAGTTTGTTACTGTGTTCAATTTTTAAAAAAATTTTAAATTTTGCGGGACAATTAAATTTGTTACTGAAGTGGAATTCAAGCTAATCGTTTGAAGGATAAATTGTCCCATCCTTCCTCACTTGAGGTAATTTGCTTGAGACCTTAGTAACAGTTAGTTCTGGAAAAGTCTGTTCCTTTCTGTATTTTTTTTTTTTGTTGCTGTTGATAGCTCCCCCCCCCTTTTTTTCTTTCTTACAGTTAGAATATTTTATTAGGGCAATATATCAATATACTTATAGAGTTGGGAAAACACACACACACACACACACACACACACACACGAAGTCATTCCTTTATCCTACAACTCTGATCTTCTTTGTAGGACAAAAATTTATTTTTTTCCCTTTTACTTGTCCCATGTATTAAATAACATGCTGGTACTGTAACTTCTAAATTCATCAGTTTTAAATTTTATTTGTTACCCTATTAAAGTAGCATTTTGTATAGATTTTAATTATTTGACTGACAATAATCTGCTGTGCAGTTCTACTGGAGTCCAGTAATCTTATTCACACCTGGCCATGAATAAGAATCATTTGGGAAGCTTCTCCAAATACAGCATAGTATTTCTTATCCTGTGAGAGTTTGACATTGTAGATCTGGAACTGGGTCCTGAATCTCTGAGAAACTGATAGATGATTATGATGCAGGCTTTCTTTGGAAGCTGAGGTTGGTTACTGTGCCCGCCTGTTATTTACTTAATTGCAGAACAATAAAGGTGGAAGTGTCAAAGCTGATGGACCCTGTTATGCATACAGCTATACAATTTATAATATAACAGATGCAATCAGCTTCTGAAAATTTTAGGTAAGAAAGATATTGTCATTTTATTTTCAAATATACTAAAGAATTAAAAATGAAATCTACATAAAAATTAAATTTTTAAAGCTTCTTACTGTTTTGCTGTCTTTGCTATAATCATGCATATTTTCTAATTCTGAAGACTATTTTCTAGTTATTTTCTCTTACTTTTAAATTTGAGAATCATTCCTGATTGTAACTCACTGTCATACTGGAGCAAATTCTGATTTTTAAGCCTTACTAGTAAATTATAAAATTTCCAATAGTGATTAGAGGGGAACCAGGGCACTGGTGGCCCATCCTGCTCAGTTTTTCTGGTAGGGATTCTTATCATTAGATAGTCTATTTTTACACTGTTGCAGATGTGCCCTGTGTCTGTCACAGTTTAGAACCTAGCAACCACTGTTTTAGGAGGGCAGAAATTTTAGTTTGGTGTGTGTTTGTTTCACAAGGAATGCACTTTTCAAATCAGGTCATCTTCTAGCAATCCATCAGATCCGATAGAAGAAACAAAATCTCAATGGCACACTGAGGACATTTCCTTAACCTTTAACTTAACTAAAAGTTGACAGAACTAAATCATCTCTTAGACACAGCACATCACATTATGATTCTATGTTTCTTCTTCCACATTCAAGTAGAAAAGGTAAAATCTAAATATGATTGTGTGCATATTTGAAAATAAAAGTGGACCTTAGGAAAAAACATAATTAATGGGGGAATAATGTGCAGGTAAAAACTATTAAGAAAGACTGTATACTTACAGCAGAAAATTGTCTTGATCTTAATTTTAATAAAATATTCTGTGGTTGATAGTTTTAGATATATTTTTTGTTTTACCTTTTTTTTTTTTTTTGTACTAGGAATTGAAGCCAGGGGTGCTTTAGTACTAAACTACATTCTTAGCCCTTTTTATTTTTTATTTTTGAGACAGAGTTTTATTAAATTGCTGAGGCTGGCCTCAAACTTGTGATTCTCCTATTCTCCTGTCTCAGCCTCCTGAGTTGCTGGAATTATAGTTGGGCATCACCGTATCCAGTATCAGTTCATTCTTGTTAAGATAGATAGGTCAGACATAATTCCAAGGTTTAATCTAAAAAAAAAGAAGCAAAATTAAAAACTCTGTAAAACTGAGGCTTACTATTCACCATAGCTAAATGCTAAAAACATATATCTAAAACCAAGTCTTTTTCCTCCTAGATTCTTTATTCTTAGATTTGCCCTTCATGTAACAACATATCTTTTAAATTGACTTCTAAAACATGCTCAAAGGAATTATGTCAACAAATATTTTCCACTCAACCATGCCTATAATTAGTAAGAAATTATTTTGAGAAAAGTAATCTGTGTCATCTTTTTTTGAAGTTCACTCAATATTAAATAAGTATCTTCTTTCTTTCATTTGTTTTTTTATGGTTGCTTAACCACTTACCCACATCTCAGTCCTGTTTTTAAAAAAATACTTTTATTTAAGAGACAGGGTCTTGTTAAGATGCTTAGGGTCTTGTTAAGTTGCTGAGGCTGGCTTTGAACTTGTGATCCTTTTGCATCAGCCTCCTCTGGAATCACTGGGATTATAGGCATGTACCACCACTCCTCAAATATAAGTATATTCTTATGCAATGATTGGCTCTTTAGGGGGTACAAGCCAAACAATATATTTTTGGAAAACCTATGTAAAGAATAGGGTGGAAAATAATTTACAGAAGAAAATTTTGTAGTGGGGCTGGGGCTATAGCTCAGTGGCAAAGTGCTTGCCTTGCATGTGTGAGGCACTGGGTTCGATCCTCAGCACCACATAAAAATTAATAAAGATACTGTAGGTCCATTTACAACTAAAAAAAATTTAAAAAGAAAAATTTGTAGGCTTTGTTCTAATATTTTAAATATATAGAAATTCACAAATATTCTGTAATGTGTATAAAAGCAAACACAATATTTACTAGTATTAGAAAATAATATCAGTCATGAAAATAATTGTATTTTTGGGACATGATTTCATAGATTTTATAAATTCTATTAAATCAGATTTAATGAGGAAATAATATGAGCTAAACTAATACATATGGACCTTTATGTCATAATTGTATATTAAGTGTTTGCTTTTTGTGGGTTTTTATTTATAGCCTTATTTTTTCCATTTTTCCTTTTATAATGATAAACATCTACTTAAAATTCACAATGCATATTTGCTTTTGTCTGTTTATTGAATTTTCTTCTAATAAGAGTTTCTGCTGTGTGTCACTAAGTAAAAATGTTGGTTTGATACTGTTTGCTTTTTAAAAATCTAATGAATTATATGCCAACAAGCTCTACTTGCATCTGACTGTAGCTGAGAGTGATGGTAACTGAAGAGCTCAATTATTGGCATTATATCAGGAATGGATAGATTAAAAATCTGGTTATACGGGGCTGGGGATGTGGCTCAAGTGGTAGCGCGCTTACCTAGCATGCTTGCCGCCCGGGTTCAATCCTCAGCACCACATACAAACAAAGATGTTGTGTACACGGAGAACTAAAAAATAAATATTAAAAAATTCTCTGTCTCTCTTAAAAAAATCTGGTTATACAATGTCTAATTAAGCTTTCAATAAATAAGAAATATTTCTGTGAAATGATTTTGTATGCAATTTTTGAATATTATTTAAATCTAGTGTTTAACAAAAAAAGGATTTTTTTTTTTTTTTACTGTGGGTACAACATTAAGCTATCTGTTTCATAATTACTCCTATTTATTGGCTTTATAATTCTGTTATAAGTGATTTTGAAATTCTGTAGAAAGTTTCAGTTGTGATGATCTCTTTATTTATCTTTTATATTAGGGATATATTATATCACCTTTCTGTTAGCAAAATTGGAATGATTTTTTTGTTACAAATGAAATCCATATCCATAATCATAAAATTAATTTTATGATTTCAAATATGAATAATAAATTTATTTAACAATAAATTGTTAAAATGGAATAATTCTTACCTTATGAGATTTCAGCTTAACATTTATTTATTAAGTACATATGTCTATACAATTGTGTCTATACAGATGACTGATGGGTTTACAAAACTCTACAAGTTTTTTTATTCAACAAATATATTTTGAGTTCCCATCATGTGTCTGGCTTTGTTCTATGCAGCAAATGACACAGTGGTGAAGTAACAACAACAACAACAACAACAAAACCCACAAAAAACAATCATCTGCTATCACAGAGCTTATGTTCTGTATCTGATATAGGAAGTTATATTCATCCCAAGATAGGTGTTGTGAACTTGTATGTGGGACAGTGTCTTTTCATAACCATTGTGTATTCAGACTCTGATTCATTAAATTCTGCAGAAAATGAGCTTAGATTTTGTTTCTTTCATATTAAGTTTACTTCTAAAAATGAACTCTGCCCAAAGGTGTGGCTTTTGTGGCCCACTGAATGGCCTTCAGTGTCTGTGACCATACCTATTTGGCTTATGCCAAATTTCTGTGATGAGGGAATAAGCAAATTATCTTATAACTTTTAAAAAATCACATACTATAGTTTGTTATTAAGGTTGTTTTCTGTTTGTTTGTTTGTTTGGTTGGTTGGTTTTCTGTGGTGCTGGGAATCTATCCAAGACCTTTCACATGCTAGGCATGCAATTTATCATGATGCCACACTCCCAGCCCCATGTATTTAATGTTCACTACTATTATTACTACATGGAGAGTATTGTCCAACTCTATTACTCTACTACAGATTTGTTCTCTAAGATTCAGTTCTAATGTCACTTATTTTTTTGGAGGGGGAGATACTGGGGATTGAACTCAGGGGCATTCAACCACTGAGCCACATCCCAGTCTTATTTTGTATTTTATGTAGAAGCAGGATCTCACTGCGTTGCTTAGCTCCTCGACATTGCTGAGGCTGGCATTGAAATTGAGATCCTCTTGTCTCAGCCTCTTGAGCTGCTAGGATTATAGGCAAGCACCATCACACCTGGCCATCACTTATTCTTTGATTCTCTTAGTCAAATTTAGTGACATCCAACTTTACTCCTGTTTCATGAGCTTGCAGAGGGACGGATCATGTACTGCTTATCTTTATCTGGTTCACATTTAGGAATTCACTGTATATTGAATTGAACTGAATAAATAACTTCTTGGGTATTTAGCATTTTAAAAAACATTAATGTACAGAGTTGTTTGAGATCTAATGCAAATATCTGCTTTGATTTTTTTTCTCCCTGTTTCATTTTTCTTGAGGGATAATGGGAATATGTTTGCACTCATGTAACATTAGAGCTAGACCTCAGTTATTAGATAAGGGCTCTCTAATAAATATTATTTGATACTCCTCTCTCACAATATATTTCTCAGTAATCTCTATTTAGCACAAATACTCTGAAATAACTTGATATTGTTCTCAATTGATATAAAGGGAAATTCTGGGCATAAAATAATCAAATAACAAAGTCATGTGGAGATGGAAGTTGTACAGCTCGGTTGAACTGTCCCCAGCTTGGTTGCTTGGTCTGTGGGGATATTCTTCTTTCCCTGACAGCTAGTACTCAGACCACTTAACAAATTTTCAAAACTGCTTCTACACTGAAAAAGTATAAACAAAAACAAAAAGGACATGGTTGGGGCTGGGGATGTGGGTCAGTTGCAGAAGGATTGTCTAGCATGCATGAGGCATTGGGTTGAATCCCAAGCAGCACAACAACAACAACAACAACAACAAAAGAAGTATAAAAAGTACACAGTTAACAAATAATGACCCCCATTCAGGACATTGATGATACTTGAAAAATCAAGGCATGATACGTTAAGAGAGACCAGGAGAACCTTCTTGTAGAAATTTTTGCCAGGACAAATATTCTGTGAACTCATATGGGCTTATAGCTGTGGGAAAACAAGTTGGGACAACTTGGTATTTGGGAGATTCTCTATTTGTTATCTGGGCTACAGGGCTTGCATTTCTCTGCCTCATGGATTTTCTCTTGTTTATTCAGAATTTGAGAGATGTTTCTGATGGTACATCTTGTCTACGTACAGGTTTTTGATTTTTCAAATATTTCAGCCCTGACACATTTTCCTTGCCGGGGAGAAGAAGCATTTGGGCAGTGGTGGCAGTAGAAACAGCAGCTGAGGTTTTTAGAAATAGTGCTGGTAGTACTGGTTGCATTCATGGAATTTTCAGTGTAATTGTGAATAGAAACCCCAAGCTGCAGTTTGGGAAGAGATATTATAAATGAATGATGTCAACATTTTAAACTTAAAGATGGAATACAGGAATCCAAAATGGCTGTTGGACTTTATATGTTTTTCTTTTTTTTTTCCTATCTGGTTTTAAAAGAAGAAAGAGTGTATGACCTTAGTTATGTGTTGGGAAAAATAGCAAATAAAACAATGAACCAAGTGAACATCACTTCACTTATTAGTGATGTTTTCTTTACCAAATCCTCTATTTGTGATACTGGAATAAGACCACATTTATCACCCATTTTTGTTTTTTAAAAAGATACTTTTAAAATCTGCTACTCACATGCACAAAAACGTAAATGTTGGATGAAAGGATGAATTCGGTTCAATATCTCTTTTGTTTATCCACTTCATTAATTTTAGCGTGTCTACACATAATTCTTAGTTGATTCTTATTTAGATTTTTCACATTAATTATGATCAAGATCTATAAACCCACACAAAACTGAGTGCATTTTTATTATAAATACATATCCCCCTTTCTCTATTTTTCCCCTTAACTTTTCAATACTGACATTTAGTCCTAAAGCACAGGATGCCCTTCTTAGAATTCTTTCCAGCTGCAAAGTTGCCAGCAAAAGTTCTGTCAAACACTATCAAGGCCACAGGACTGGGTTAAGAATGGCTCATTCCTAGCAAGATGTATGGATAGTATTGAAGTAAACCCTTCAGTAGAGTTAGCTTTTCCTTTGAAATGGCATTCATGCTGTGAAATGAACTTTTACCGCTGTTTGAGGTTGTTTTTCTCTATTCTTATGGACACAACAGCCTTATTATGTTGATTTGATTTGACTCTCCAGTCTTTGGCACCACAGCCAGAATGTCAGGTGATGCAGTGGTCTTAAACTCACAGGTCTGCAGTGATAGCCAAGTAACTGGATGTCAGTGCTGTTTTTCTTGATTTTTTTTTCCTTCCCAAGAATGTCCCCATTCTTGTTTCTTTCCAGGATAATCAAACCCTATTTCCTTTTTTTTTTTTTTGTGAGAATTCAACTTTCATTCATGGTTTTATTGCAGATTAAAGGCTGGTACATTAGAACGTTATCAGCTAATCAATAACTGTCAGTCCCATCTTGTGATAAAGCTATCCCATTGATCAAAGAGGAAATTTAGACCCTTAGCTTTTAAGTGGCAGTTTCTTAAGGTTTAGATAATGTGCTTATGGAATACATGGTCCTGCCCTTTTGTGTATAGAGGCAGACATACGAATTTATGTGTTTATGTAATGTATTCATAAACTAAACTACCTATATAAAGGGCTCCATCTGAATTTTATGCCAAATAGTGCATTCTCACTATTCTTAAAATTTTGGTCAAATGTATTTATTAGAATCTCCACCACCCTCATATGTGTACACAAACACACACACACTTGCACACACATAGCCTTTTTCTGTTTAAGTCTGGTATTAACATACCTCCTAAACTCCTAATGTAAATTTCAGTGATTATACATGTAGCAAAATACACATGAATCTTATGACTACAAAATTGAAAATAATATGCTTTTATTCCATATTATTATGTAGTCAAGTTGAATGAGACTTTTATTAAGATTTAGCATGTTTCTTTTGGCAAAATGCATCTTGTCCTCTTAGTTGAATTCCTACCATGGCTTTCTCAAAATGAAAACCAAGTTAAGCCAATATACATTCACAGCGCCAGGCATTGTGCTAGGTGCTAGGAACTGAAAGATAAATGTAATACTAGCAGCAACACTAATCTCTGATATTTGTTTAGCATTTTAGAGTTCAGAGACCATTTTTATATCCCATATCTCATTTTCTTCTCAAAACAACCCTGGGTTGTATGGAGAATGGACAAGGTCCATACCACTTTGGTGTAACTCCCGAGTCTCCTAGGTCGTACATGCCAGAACCAGGACTCATCTGGTAACATTGTCTGCTTTCCAGCAAATTGTGTTAATCATGGCTTTTAGTGACTTGGTATGACTATACAAGTGAGTAAATATATACAAGTATTTTTGCTACATGTATTTATACATATATAAATTTATATGCTTGTATAATGCAGTAAAAATGGAAAACAATTTTTTTTAATACTTACAGGGCTTTTCTAATTTATATCATAGTGTACAATACAATACATAAATGAAAGCAAAGGTGAAGTAGGCAGGATCCTAATTTCCTTATTATTCTATGAAAATCTTCATCCTCTTGCTTTGAATTATAGAAATGTAGTTAAGTCCTATGTATACATAGGTCTTGAGCTTCAGGAATCCTGAATGTTTGCTTAACAAAATAATCTCCCTAAAATGAATTTCTGAATTTTGGTTTGGACAATGTATATCTCTGGACAGTGGTGTAATTAGGCCAAAAACATTTGCTAAAACTTGCGAAAATTAATTTAACATCACATTTGAACATCACATTTTGCTTTATTACTACTTGAAAAAAAAGAAAAACCATTTGCACTATTTATAGTTTCAATGTTGTAGACACTAAAGCCATGTACTATAAACAGGACAAGCATTATCCAGGGAACTGAGAACAGTACATCACATAAGAGCAGAACATTAGTCATTTGAGTTCAGATCTGTGCTATTTACTAAGATGTATGACCTCATACAAGCATCTTAAGATCACTGGGCCTCAGTTCCTCCTACATAAAAAGGGCATAATGATATTACCTTCTCCTATTTGACCTAATTAGTAAATGAGTATGTATCTGACTGTGTGTTTGTGTAACATTGCATATGTTTTAATGAAATATATATATATGTGTATTTTTTATATATATATATATATATATATATATATATATATATATATATATATATATAATTCCAAGAAGACAATATAGAAGCTTTTATTCTCTCTATAAATTATAGGATATGCAGTATTTAAGAATACACTATTCAGGGCTGAGGTAGCTCATCAGTAGAGCAATTGCCTCACACATGTGAGGCTCTGTGTTTGATCCTCAGCATCACATAAAAATAAATAAACAAAATAAAGGTATTGTCTCCATGTAAAACTAAAAATAATTAATGAAAAACCATTCATATTATATCACAAGTACCTTTTATCTGATCAGTTTACCTTTTTATATAATATGTTAGTTTTGTTTCCATGCCAGGAATTATATCTATATCTATGAACCTATAGGCCAAGTCTACACATATTATAAATTAGTAACAAAAATAACTGCACATTTTTTTTGTTGATTTTGTTATGTAGTTGAGGGCATATTTATTATGATATATTGTCAGCAGAACAAGCTTAGAAATGTTATTGGTTCAAACCTACTGACACTTTGACCATAGGCATTCACAAATAGAAAGTTCAGGTAGAAACATAATGATACTTGTAAAACAGGCCCAGTGATAGGTTCAGTTAGCATCTTCTATTTGAGATTATGGGTTATGAATTCTTGTTGATCAAGGACACATTAATTTGTGGGTCTAGCAAAATTGCTTGCATCTTCAGTGTTTTTGTTGATTTTGAAGTTGATGTATTCATTGAAAGGGAAAAAAGTGTTGATTTTTCAATTAAGATGCAACCTTTACAATGCAAAGCAATAATAATTATAGTGTTCATTCAGCCTGAAGAAAAAATTTCACTAGTTAAATAGCAATAATCAAGATGAGAACTACATTAGAAGGGTGCTAATTTTATGATCATCTCTACTTAAATAATAAAAATGAATCCACAGGACCCTTGCTGTAACTCTACTTGCAGTGAAGTGATATTAGGCTTTATATGTGGCCCTCCTTAAGCCCATATTAAAAGTAATTACTGCTTAAATTGTGGATGACCAATGACCATCCTTGAAAATAGCTCTTCCTCAATAAATCATTTGTTAAGTAGTAGTCAGCTCCTACAGGACCAGACATGTTTGACCCGAAGTATTTCACAAGCATTAGTGTAATCATCATTTGTAACAGATTCTTATATTTTCCAATTTCACGGAAAATCAAAAACAATAAGAAAATAATTTATAATTGAAATTTCTTCAACTGGATTCTGTCTGCTAAATATAAGAAAAAGAGAAACCAGTTTTTTCACCATCCCCCAAAGGGAATTATTAGCATCAGAGAATTATTGAGCATTGCAGTAAAAAGTATAGCTGTAAGCTTAGGAGGCAAAGTGTGAATTCTGGAGTCCAGCATGTCCAGGTTCAAATCTTGGTTTTATAATTCACCACTTTTGTGATTTGGAGCTCATTACTTCTTTGGGCTTTGTGAGCAAAAGGTAAAAAGTAAATGGGTTGATATAATGAGTAAAGGACATAATTTTTGTCAAAATTTTAACACATAGGTTGGTATTGAATAACTCAATAGTTCTGTAGAAGTAAGACAATACCAATATGTATTTAATTTAGGTATCTTTTTGACCCCAGAGGATTTTATAAGCCACATTAAGAGTAATGAATATTCAGAATAGTAATATCGATAGTATGGTTGAAAGAATTTGAGACAATTGTATTTGATCGACCTAGCAATAAAAGAGTTTGGTTTGTGATGTTATTCTTGCTACCACACACTGGTAGGATAGCTTCCCTAGATAGATATTATTGCTCATTACAGATCTGCTTCCATTCCACTGTGCTTCCCTACCCACTCAAGAGAGGAAGCACGGCAGACGCAGCAGCATATACACTGCAGATTTGTAGCGGACCGTGCTCCTTTTTCAGATTGTGTGTCAGTTGTCTATGCACAGAACTATCAAATATTATATCTGTGTTTCCCAATTAAACAACAACAAAATGGTTCTAGAGAACTATTTGTTCTAGAGAGCAAACTATATATTTAAAATACAGTTTTAATTAGAGAGTCATTCCATTGTAGAATTTATATGGATGACTTCCATAGTTATAATGCCAAGATAAAGAAAAGTAAATATTTAAGTATTTATTTATATGGAATATAATTCTCCAACATTAAAATATGTAACAAGAACAACAACAACATGATTTCTGCCTTCAGAAAGCATAATGACAAGTTTGGAGGAAGAAGGGAGACACAGGTTAGGAGCAGTTAAGATACAGTGGATGGGGAGTTGATGTAGCAGCTGGAGCTTGGCTACTTTCCAGTTGAGGGACCTTGGTGAGTCTCTGAATCTCTCAGTATTTCATTCTTCATTTTCCAAAGAGGATTGGAATAGGAAGGATACCATGTAAGTTTAATAAAGATAAAGTCAAAACATTCATAATTATTAACATGATTGCTATTATATCAACATATAGGCAGTACTATCTGACTACAGATTAGTTCTATAGACACTAAATTCTGTAGTTTCTTTTTAGAGAGATCAATACATATTGAAATAGTTTTGAAAGGCCTCATGGAAACAATGAAACATGACCTGGAATTAGAAACTCAGTCTCATGAAATATTAGCAATGATATGGACCTATAGCCTCCCCACCAACTGGGTAATGATAGTTAGTACTTACATAGTGCTTATTGTGTGTTATGTCCTCTTCTAAGACATGTTTGGGGTTCATTGAAATAAAAAATGGGCCAACCTGGAAATTTCTCAGGATGAATTTAGATGTCACATTGCTGGGGCAGAGAAAGTAGAGAAAAAAGATAAAAAAGCCTAAGTGGTCTCATTTTTTTTTTAAAGTATTTTAGCAGCTTGGGTGCCATGGATCATGCCTATAATTCCAGCAGTTCCAGAGGCTGAGGCAGGAGGATCACGAATTCAAAGTCAACCTCAGCAACTTTGTGGGGCCCAAAGCAACTCAGTCAGACTCTGTCTCTAAATAAAACATAAAAAAAGTACTGGGGATATGGTTCAGTGGTTAAGTGCTCTGGGTTCAATCCCTGGTACAAAAAAAAAAAAAAGTATTTTAGCATATAGGTGCACTTGCATTTAACCACATTTAAAACAGATATTAAAGAATGAACTAAATTTTGTAATTATATCAGTAGAATCTAATGTGATAATTCAGTGAAATAGGCACTGGCTAAGAATTTATGCATTATCCTAAGGGAAGAGGAGAATCCAGCTTTATCTGACTTAACTTTTATCCCTATGCACACCCTCAATTTACAAAGCGCCTATTTACTTCAAAGGGGTGAGGAGGAGAATGCAAACCAGGCCTATTATGTTTGTGATCATACGATTGTTTTGCAGGTGGTACCCATGTGTTTTTCCAAAGCTCATCTTTTCTATTTGCACACTTGGAAGGAGAGCAGAGCGCTCTTTCATCTTCATATTTTTCTAGTTTCTTGGAGCTATCAATTACAAAGAGCACTGTATAAATCTTCTTTGTCTGTTTAAGTGCTAATATAAGCTGCTGAATCTATCAGGCAGTTACAGTATTTAATGCACCTAATAGCCACCTTACACCTGGAGTTACAGAAGATACATTGGCAGGACTCTGCTCTAAAGAATTAGATTATAATTCAGAAAATAAAAGAGGAATATTAAAAAAAATCCATTCAACATACAACTCTCCTACATTGCACTGTGTTGGTAAACAACAGGGCTGTTTGTTGTCATTGTCTATCATCCTCTTTGATCAGTAAATTTCAGAAAAATGACTGTTCCTCTAATTAATCTGTGATCTATAACAGGCATTATAAAATCTATTTATTCAAATGAACTAATATCTGAGAGTCTCAAAAGGTTAAATTTAAATAGATGCTTTAGATTGACATAGAAGTAAATGATATTTTGGCAATTTAAAAGAATGCAGTTGTATATTAGACTGCTTCAGTGTTTAGATGTGCCACCTTATTTAAGAAGAGAGATTCATTTATAACTGGCTTTCCTTTATAATCACATCTCAAAATTTCTAAAGGATTAGTAGCTAATAAGTGAAATTTGTGTAAGAATAAAATCAAATGCAGAAGTTATTTTTTAGCTAGTCTTCTGTATATTACGAATAACATAAAAACTTGCATTATGCAGTGATTAGTATGATTTGATTTGTACTTTGATGTTAACACTAAACACTCTGCCCAAGATAGAAGTAAAAAGATTTGTAATGTTAAAATATTATTGCCTCTGTGCTTCGAGTTTCCATTTCCAATAACACCTGTACATCACTGCTACCTAGTTCTGTATTACATTTTATGTTTAATGTGGTAATCTAATCTCTTCTTATTTGCAGTTAGCAAGTCAAAGTAAAAAATATACATTGGAATGTTGCCATGACACTATTTCTGTGGAGCCAAAATTTAGTAGCAGGTGAGATGTGTTGGTTCCCATTAGATAGGACTTGGTTCCTGAAGGATCAGAGGATCTCTTATGGAGCTGTCCTGTGGCACAACCTAAAGGTGTGGCTTAAAGGTAATAGTGAGGTTCTAGGTTGATTAAAAAAAAAAAAAGCAGTAGAAATTCTTTGAACCTACCAGATGGGAAGTTACATCAATAACTGTATAAAGTGTAATAAAATTTAAGTAATAATTTTCTATACATTTAAGAAGCCCTTCTGGATTACTATTAATAGTATTAAAATTAAGAACATTTCTTAGGTTCCAAGTATATGCATTAATGAATAGCCATATATTACTCCATTATATATTTTCAGCTATTCTAATAATTGCAAATCACTAGATCCTATCAACTAAATCAAATAATATTGTAAATTTGTCTAGATATGTCATAAATTGCCTGCAGGATACTGAAGTCAGATATAACAAATTTTATCTCCATGATTGCTTTTCAATAATTGCTCTTTCTAAAGATTGTGAAGTCAGATAAGAATAATACCTTAAACTCCTTGTGAAATACTGTAATAAGACCTTGTTCATTTGTGATTCATTAACTCCCAACTGGGTAACAGTGAAAATTAGAGGTGTATTCTTGTAGAAAAAAAAAATGAGTGTGTAAAAGAAACCACAAATATTAGATCCAAAAATGTTAATATAAATCTAAAATTCTTCATCCCAATGTTAGTTTTCTTGGGGTTATATCCGGTAGCCATTGAAATGTGATCTATGTCATCACTATATTACATTTTGTTCCTCCAATACTTAAAAAGTAAAATTAGGATTTTTTTTTCTTTTTTGTGGTGCTGAGAATTGAACCCAGGGCCTTGTGCATATGAGGCAAGCACTCTACCAATATAAGTCCATGTGTGTTTTCTCTTGTTTATGTAATGGTCAAGTTTATGTCTTGCTGGGAATCTTTGTTAACATTGGGCTTGTTTGCTTCCTGTTTTGTGGGTGGGGGCTGGGCTTGTCAATAGAGACTTAAGGTTTATTACTCTGGCACCACTCGTGCTGTAGGTGTTAATATTTATCATTAAGAAATGACAAAAAGGCTGGGTGTAGTGGTGCACATCTGTAATCCCAGAGACTGAGGCAGGAGAATTGCAAGTTCAAAGCCAGCCTGAGCAATTTAGCAAGGTCCTAAGCAACTCAGTGAGACCTTGTCTCAAAATAAAAAATAAAAAGGGCTGAGGATGTGGCTCAGTAGTTAAGCATCCCTGAGTTCAATCCCTGGTGCCCCCCCCCCCCAAAAAAAAAAAAAACAAACCAAAATGGACAAAGGGCTTGATCAACAGGGAAAAAGTACCTTCCCCTTCACTCTTTGCTTTTATGTTTCATACATCTCCCTTTACTTTTGGGCGATTCTTAATCTAGTAGAGTTAAATGAAGAGTATGGATGAAATACTTTTAGGTAAACATCGTTCTGTGAAGAGTGGTGATTCTTCATGGAAATTGCTCTAATATACACTGAATTAAATATTACAAGGCAGCTTTAAAGGACATTTCCCAAATTTATTTCGGGAAATAAATTATAAAAAATAGTACCAAATGAGTAGTTGGTTTAAACAAAATGTGTTTGCAGGAATCGCCCCAGCTAGCATTAACAGCTATAACAATTGAGGCCAGGTGACAAATCATTTCTTTTTAAGAAGGTGTTTATTGTCAGGAAAATTGCAAAGTTTCCTTTGTAATCACTCTTTGTTATTTTGGCAGCCTGTAAAGTTTTATTGGCATTTACAGAAAGGTACTTTTTTTGGCCCTAGCCAGCTGGCTTTCTTTTTCAGGCAAACTTTCCTAGCTCTGGTATTGAGAATATATTTTCAGCTTTGATTGTCTACCGATGGGGTCCTTTTGAACAAGCAGCCAAGTGGCTAATGTCTGGATTGATCTCATTCTTGTCTTCAGGAGGGTGACTTCAAATGCTGCAGGTGTACTTCAACCATTTGAGTGTTGCTTCATACTTACCAGCATATCATTTTGGTGCTAAAATGGTCAATTTAAGACGATGCAAATTACAGGTTCCTTTCACATCCAGACTCAAAGAAAAGCATGTGAAATTGTGAATCAAAAGTGAGGACTTGATAACTCCAAAGAAAATGGAATTTTTTCCAGTAGCAAAGGGTCACCAAATTTACATCAAAAGATTGTTTCTAGGGGATAAATATTAAAAGAAGTAATATATAAACATTTGAAGAACTAAAACAATAGCATAATTTTGCTACACTTGTGAGTGTGGTATACGGATTTGGAATTTCAGAAGGTCTTCTCTCAATAAAGGCCATATACCTTATGCCTTACTTCCCGGTTTATAGGAAGACTTGTCCAGATCATATTAATGCATGTAGATTAATTATAAAATTAGAATTATACTGCTCTAGTTTTTAAGACCACAGTAATGAATTTATTTAAGCAAGAACTTGCATCACTAATTACTTATTTCATTGACTTTAAAATACTGCTGGAGAAAATGGTTATATTTTATTTTATAAAAAATGTTTATTTGACTACTTGTTCTTAAATGAGTAAAATTTACAAATCTTAGAAACTGCTTTTTAGTACTTATTACTCCAAGTGTTGACAGGCATATTAGTATTTGGCAGCGGTCTGTGGCAATGCAATATTATCTTAATTCTGTTTTGCATATTAGTATGGCCCATAGTTAAAGTAATTAATGTAAAAATTTTGGTTGGAGCTTCTGTGTTTGCGACTTAATTAAAAAGGAACACTGAAGATCACATTATTCTTACTTTTAGGTAAGATCCCTTTAGATGCAATTATCTTCATCAATTGTGATGTGTCTATGTTCTGCTTACTTTTGGGGGGGCATTGAATTTTGTAGAACATATTTACCACATTTTTTTTTCTGAACTGTTGGTTAGAGAACTGTACAGGTCATCTACAGAAGGAAACACTAGGGGATTTGTTCTGGAATGGTAGATGAGGCAGGGGATGCAGGATAGAAGGAAGCCCACCTTTCACATGTTCTTCTGTGGTAAGAACCCATCTTCTGGCCAGTCAGAAGCCAGGACAGAGCCCTGTTGGTGTCTGGATATTACGCAGGCCCATCTGTCATAGCATTCCTCAGAACCTCTTTGTGCCGGACTCAGAAATACTGGGAAGTGTTGGGATCTTCCAGCCCCAACCAAGCTAGGAATGCTCTTCCAGCCCCACCCCAGCAGATACTACATACTCTTTTCCAAATACCCGTTATCCATTATTTGGAAGAAGTTACCAGGTAGAGAAGTAATTCTTATTTTTGAAACTTTGCAAGCCTTAAAAAGTATATATATCAAGACAAAGACAATTTCAGTAGAAGAGGTCTTTTCCATGTTCATAAAGGTCATAATTAGGAAATTTATTAAGCAGAACAATGTTTGAAAGGTGCAGATTTGGATGGGTATCTTTATTCAGGGACTTCATTTCAGTTTATTAGATCTGTTTCTCAAATAGCTGCAGCTTGTTCAGTTTTGTTCCTGCCAGTTGGATATGAAGTACTGTATGTTTGGGCTCACTGTACAGAATTTGTTTCCAAAAAAAATGTGTCGTGCTGCTTTCCATCTACTGGACCAGTAGGGGTAGGAAGATCTGATCTGAAGCCAATGCAAAATGCAAAATCTATCGGATTTGGATTGTTCGTACATTAGGCCTTCCTTTGCCTGTTCTTACCCTTTTCCAGATGGAAGAACCAGTTTCCTCCCAGGACACTTTTTCCTGGCAATTAGACTGAGAAGATGAGGATCATTTAGTACCACTACTGCTGAAGTGCCATTATATTAAGTTTAGACTTTAAAATTTAGAGGGATAGAATCAACACGTTGTGTATTTGATCTCTTTGTTTTTCAGTTAATGATGCTTTTAAAATTAGGAATGTAACTTTCTGTCTTTTGATTCTGCCTTTTGTTTTATTAATATAATAACATCTTACTTTCCCACATCAACTGAAAAGTAGGTGGTCCATGTAATCAAGTTTAAAGGAGACTCGAAACACCTTTTAGAGCATCCAGTGTTTTAAAATGTCAACCACATTGCTGCACGTCTTTCTAATGTGCATTATGCACCTTCCCTTCTTAAATAGGACATTTAACCTGAATTTATTCTTTCATGGTGATTGAGGGTCATTATCAAGTCGGTTGCTTCATAGGATGCAGTGATACCTTCAGCTTTGTGCCCATTTTACTAAACAGCTTCAGGATTTTATACCCTTGAAATTCTTGTATCAGGTCTTTGTCCTTTTCCCTTTTTCTTTTACAGCAATAAGCAGGGACTTATACCTGCTTTTATTTTATTTAAAATAATTTTTATTCATATACTATAATTATATATACTAGTGGGATTTATTGTTACATATTCATCCATGCACAGAATATGACAATATAATTTGGTCAATTTCCTTCCCCAATACCTCCTCCCCCTTTCTCCCAGGCATGACGTTTTAGAATTATAAGGAAAGTTTACTGAGTTTAAATGCCTTCATTTTGGAGATTAGAAACAGAAGCTCTTTCACGATTTTCTTATGGTCACACAGCTAGTTGTATTTTGGGTAGGAATTAGGTAGAGATTATGTGACTCCCAATGGAGTGCTTATTTTCTTATATCAGGCCATACTGTTTACTTTTTTTATTTTGTCAGAATATTCTCCTCTAACGTATTTCTTCTCATGTTTAATTTAATTTAATTTTTTTTAATTTTTTGCTAATAATGTATAATGGACAGACTTGAAGAGAAATTGGGAACAAGATAAAAAAGAACAGGTGAGATAAGTCTGAGGTCTAGAAGGCTTATTTCTGTCATAGTCACTTTACTTTCTTCAGTCTCAATTTAGCTTCTATTTGAGGAAGTATTTGGATCAACAATAGTAAAAACAAACATTTTCTGAAGACTGACCACTTCTTGTGAGGTACTGTTCTTCCTTCTCATGTGTGTTACCTTGTTTAATTCTCCCACAAAGCCCTCGAGGAAGGTCTGCATCCTCATATCACAGAGGAGGAAACTGTTGCATAGAAGTTACCTGGTTTCCCAGAGGCCTTTTAGCTAGTGAGTGGTAAAGGCAAGAGTCAGTCTCCTTGTCTTAGCCACTCTGCCATCTGCTTCTGGGCAACCTGTGTGTTCTTACTCAGCTGTAACACCTGCTGGTTCTGGGTTTGAATAATAATAACTTTAACATCTCACATGAAGGACTTACTACATACCTTATATGAAGTGCTCCATGAAGCAGGTGCTATGTCATCACAATTAAGTGATAAGAAAACAAGCACAGAGAGGCTCAGTGGCTTGCCCAGAGCTCAGCTACTGGATGAAGTTAGACTTAAAACCAGGCAGATATTAGTGTGTGCCAGCTTTGCCATTATTTTTTATTGTCTGAGGATGTAAGCCATAAGTGTAACATGAGTTTCATAATATTTATGATTAGAGGCGAGGTGTGTGTGAGGAAAAGAGACACTGTGTGCACACTTGCATGTTAATGACTTCTTAGCTCCGTGTTAGGTAAGGGGTAAGATACTCAGAAGCCAAGAAGACAAAAATGAGTGCAATGAGTTTAGTGCAAATGATACTGGGAGTAGAAACCATGGGAGAACATGGCAAGTAGGAAAACCCAGGTCCTGGTCAAAGGGGCAGCTGATAATGGGCTCATTGAATTGCTGACCTCTTTCAAACTGGCAAGTGGATTAGTGTTGCTGAATATTGTGTGTGTGTGTGTGTTTTCTGGAGAAGCTATTAGTTTGATTTTAAAACCAGAAAAATATTTTGAAGCAGCATTTTAAATGATCACAACTAGTTGAAGTTATTTGGAACTACTCTGTGAATCAAAAAAAAAAAAAAAAGTTACAGCCTCTGATTTAAATCGTTAGGATCTCAGTGGTGGAAAAGTGACTTTTAGATGAGTGAGAGTTGACCACATCTTGGTGCCTCCACTATTCTTTGAAGAGATGAAGGACAGACAGAAACTCAGAACACATCCACTTTATTCTGTTAAGATGTTATAATGGTACTCTGCATTGGAGAGTGGAATTCAAAGTCTGCTTTTGAGAAATAGCCGCCTCATGAGGAGGCTGTGCCATCATCAGCGGGCTGCATTCTGCAGACTACAAGGAATCCTGGCTTCTCATTCTGTTTTAACTTCAGTTTCCAAGTCCTTAGACACCTCATGTCAGATGGGGGCGTGAAGTCCAGGGTCACCTTCAGGACTTTATCCATATCTCCTCGTCTATTTTCTATCTGTATTTTATATGTAGTCAAAACAACATGAGGGGGTGAACTAAGTGTGCAATCTCTTTAAAAACTTTTGTGTTGCCTTTCTTTAGCTGTTATGCTTCAAGAATCTTATTTAAGAAAAAATAAAAATCAACTTGCTGTGCTAGGGTCTAAATTTCTGTCTCAGAAATATTATAGGTGAATATATTTCCAGATGCTGCGAATAATGGAAAATCATGAAAACTCGAATCAGGGTCCCTGTCCTTAAATGTGTTTCAGTTTGCATTTTGATAGCGGTTTAGAAATGTTATTGCTTGTTTTGTCACAGACATAATTCACATCTTTCTTCAGGCACTGTAAACAAGAGAAATGGTTTAATGGCCCCATAAAGGCACTCTGCTGATAGCTGAGATTAGGCTCTTTAGTAATGGATGTTGGTGTGCCGGTGTGAGTGGTGTGTGTACATAGTGGAGAAGGGCGGGCTTGGAAGAGGTGAATTGGGAACGAATCTTTGAGAGGCTCAGATGCAGCTCAAGTGGCCTCTGCTTTTCTCTGTGTCTTAGAAGACGAATTTATAGAGCATGTGACACCATTGTCTTTATTTGTACACAAGCCTTCCCCTTTGCTTCTGGAATTTAACTGAGCACTAATTGAGGTCATTGCCATCCATTTATCACCTGAAATGGAAGTGATATTAACTTAAAGTGAATGCTTTTCATCTACTGAGTGTATTCCTAACAACATATATTTGTATAAAAGGCTGCATGCATTTTTCATGCCATATTTGTATCTGGTCTTAAATAATCTAATTTATGTACACCATTTACTTTTTTTCATTTTTTACAGAGTTTTTTTTTTCCATCACTGTTATAGCCAAGTGATTTTTTTTAAAAATCTCCAAGCATTTTAGTGTCCATAGCATGATTTGTTTTGACTTTTTCAGTTATATTTTCCAGACAAGTATAAAAAATTCTCCATGTTATAAGTCACCCTGGTCTAAGTAAATAAATGCTTTGAAATTTCTCGAAGCTCATAAATTTATAGTATTTTAGAGTCTCAATTTTGTGTCATTTTCCATTAGCTAGTTTGTGTATGTCCCTATAAATTGACTATGCCCATTGCACACTTTGGGTTTTGAGAGTTAGAGTAAACAAGTGTTAGGTTAAAATTAAGTGTCCTTTGTTGACGGGTTTAGTTGTATCCTATCACTAGCAGGTTCTGTGGTTCCACTCAGTCTCTTTTATGTGTTTTTTTTTTTTCCCCCTTCCATTCCTTTTTCATTATAGACCATATTCTGGAACAAGCATCAGAAAATGGTTCTCTGTAGAGGTGATAATTCTTTTAGGCTTTGTGGGCTCTATGGTTGCTTTCAGGACTACTCTTTTCAGCCACTGTACCTTACCAGGAGCCTTGGACTGCATACACCCCAAGGAATGGTTGGGAGAGTGTCCTTCTAAAAGTTCATTTCAAAAACAGCTGGGAGGTTGAAGGTAGCTCATGGGTCATAATTGGCGATCCCCTGTTCCAGAACACCATATAGCAGACTGTGCTAAAACAGTATATATATATATATATATATATATATATATATATATATATATATATATATATATATATATATATTAACAGACCAGAAATCTCAGCAGCAGGATATGAAGCCTCCCAAGTCTAGCCTCAAGACTCTGTATTACTAGTGAGGTTTTCTCCGAGAAGGGATTCAAAGACAAGGTTCTGTTTAGAGAAGAATTAAAAACGTCGTCCTGTGTTTCTTTTCCCAGTGTAATTGTTTTATATGCACAGAAATTGGTACTCTAATTTCCTCTTAGGATAAGAGTTAAGGAGGAAAGCAGAGGGAAAGGTCAACCAAGACATCTTGCCACCATATTTTCATTAGCTGTCCATATATAGAAGGAGACCTTTCCTTCCCTTGTGACATTTTGGTTATCAGGGTGTAGGGGAAGATTTAGATGTTGGATAGCAATATTTTTTCTTCAGTGGAATACAAGTAGTGTGAATTTTTAAATGTCTTTGGTCACAGTAATAAATTGAATAAGGCAGAATGCCTAAAAGCAAGCATGAATGCTCTGAGAAGAGTTTCTGCTTAGATAGGAGTGCCAAGAATATGTTTGTAAGGTCATGGATACAGATGTCTGTATCACACACATGCATTAATCAAACTTAGAGAATATGGTACTGGGTAGTATATTTATTAAGGAATTTTTTAAATGCTTAAGTCAAGTTTGAAATAGACCCCATGGAACTCTTGTGGGTAAAGACTGTGTTTTACTCTTTGTCTTCATTCCATATCTGGGACATAGTAGATGAATTAATTAGTGAATTAATTACTGAAGGAGTGAATGAATAAAGAAACATCTAAAATAATGTTATAGTGGTGCTCATGCATGAAAGGAATTCTAAATATGTATATAAATAATTTGAATTGTATGTTTGCAGCCAAAAGCCCAGGGCTCTAATACTTTCCTTGTTATAATTTAGTTTTAGGTCTTTAATTAGACATGATGCTTAACTTCATTAGGCTTGTATTAGTCAGCTTTCTGTGCCTATGACAAAATACATGACAAAATCACCTTAAAAGGAGGGAAGTTTATTTTGGCTAATGCTTTCAGAGTTTTTACTCCACGGTTGCTTGACCTGTCACTTTGGGCCTATTGTGCACAGTTTGACATGGTGGTTAATGCCTCCATCACGGTGGCCAAGAAGCAAAAGAGGGAAAGTGGAGGGATCACAGATTCACTGTCCCCTTCAAGGGCACACCCCCGACTTGTCTTCGATGAGGCCCCACTTCCTAAAGGTTTCACCACCTCTCATTGTCGCCATAGGCTGGCAGCTATGCCTTCAACACCTGGACATTTGGGGAACATTTGAGATCCAAACTATAGCAATGTCTCTTTAAATAATCTGCATAATGGGAATTATAAAAAGTGTTCTTGTCTTGGATGACGAGAATAAAGTATGAGACAGTTCTTTGAAAATTGTAAAATATATAAATTTCTTTTTTTAAAGTATTATAGCATTATTCTAATAGGAATCTAAACTCAACTGCAGTTTATTGTCAATACTTGAAGTTAAACATATTATCTTTCTTCTTCTTCTTCTTCTTTTTTTTTTTCCCCTGGTGCTGGAGATTGAACACAGGGTCTTGTGCATGCAAGGCAAGCACTCTTCCAGTGATCTATATCCCCATCCCTATCTTTCTTAATGTAACAAGTTATCATCACCTTTACCATAGAAGTATAAATAGCGACTTCATTCATTTATTTTCACTATTCATTTTCTGAACAAACATTTGCTGGGAAGTTGTAATAAACATGATGTGCTTTCAATTTAAGAATATAAATAATGCCTCAGTGTCACACATGTTTAGGAGATTATTCTCCTTGAGCAATTTTTAAATGTGCTTTTTCCATCTATATTTCAAGTATTCAAATGTGATTTTATATTATATCTACACTCAACCAACAATGTGTTTATACTCTAGCAGTGTTGGTTGTGGAAAGCTAAGGGCATCTCTGTGCTTCAGTGGAATCATGACAAGATTGTACCTCCTTTCTAAAATCTAGGTGGAACAAAGTGGAAACAGGATGATGTCTCATAGTTCATAGTTCAAAAATGAAAGCAATTACTAATTTAATAAACATTTAACGATGAATACCATGACCCTGAGTAAACTTTTGAATTAAGAAGTGGTTACGTTTATTTTGGAAGTGCATATTTTTTAAGTCCTGGTATTTTTGATTTCTTAAGTTTAACCATTAAAAGAACTCAGTCATCATTATTCAGCCTTAAGATGTGGTTTTAAAGGTCAAGCTTCCATCAAAGACAAAAATGCAAGAAACATCTCTTGAGTTTTCTCTCTCCCTCTCTTCCCAAAGATCGGATTGTCTGGAGGAGTTGTGGATCATAAAAGTTTGCATGAGAAATGTGTCTTAGGAATGCCTGAGAAATACTGTAGATTTCATAGATAAATTATGAACTGTCTGAAGTCAGGGATAAAGATATAATATCATTTTGAACTATCATCTCTTTGTAAATGAAATGAAGGAGTTAACTCACTTGATTTGATAGACTTGAAGAAGGAGAGATTCACTTAAATTAAAACTACAAACAATACAGATGCCTGTAGCTCTCTGTTCCAGACCCAGTGAGGACGGGACTGTAAGCGAAATGAAATGTACCTCGCAGCCTCGGCAGCAGGCTGGAGCCGTGTTCAGCACAAGTAATTTAATTAGTGTTGATCATGACTCCAGATGATGGTGATTTGATAAGGAATAATTTAGTACTTAACAGCCTTTTACATGCACCAACTCCATGTGGGAAGGTAAAGCAAATTGCACAAAATGAATGTGCTGCTTTCACTTGTGCCTGTGCCAATGAGCTGGAAAACCGCCTGTTAGCAGACGCTCAGGCTCTCAGCCCTGTGATGAAATACCCAACATGTTTCCAACCCAGCCCTCTTGGTGGGAGTCTCTAGACTACCCTTATTTCAGGATAAATAAGAGAAGTCATTTTTGTGACCTAGCATCTCCAGGAAGCAGGAAAATTAAGGTGAGGAAAATAAAGTAGCCGAAGATTCTCATGTAGAAAGTTGAAGATCTTCAGCGTGGCTTCCTTTTCCCCTCACATGCAGCAGCTAAGAAGAACAACAAAAAAACAAACCAAAAAGCGAACAAAAATATCCTCACCAACTCAGATTCATGGGATTAGTTAATTGGCTTATGATCAGAAAAAGCAAAATCAGTTTTGGGGGCCAATGATGATTTTAAGAGGCCCATATACATCAAATATGCTATGAAGAGGAAGAGTCCTCAACTTCTGGAGTTGTAGAACTTATACGGATCCTTGAGTGTTGGCATCTAAGACAAAAAGATGTTCGACATTTTTAAAACTATTTTCAAGTGCTAGACCTGTGCCAATGAGCTGGATACAGCATACACTTCATCCAGATGTTGCCAAGCATCATGACAGATTCAGAATTTGTCCAATTATGAGGAGAATCACCTAGAAATTTTTTTTTTTTATAACATACAAAATCCTGTTCCATTCAGCCTTGATGAATCAGAATTTCTGCGAGTAGTGTACTAGTCTGCTGGGGCTGCCATAATAAAGTACCACCTGCAGGATGGCTTAAAAAGAAAAAAATTGTCTCAGAGTTCTAGAGGCTAGAAATCAGAGACAAAGTGTCAAGCAGGGTTCTAAGTGCTGGGAGGGCATCTGTACCATGCCTCTCCACTGGCTTCTGGTGGTTGGCTGGCAGTCTGGCATTCCTTGGCTTGCAGAAGCATCACCTTGACCTCTGCCTTCATTTTTGTTTGATATTCTCTCTCTGTGCATGTCTCTATATCCAAATTTGCACTTTTTTTTGTCACATTGGATTAGAGCCCATCTTAGTGACTGCATCTTAATTTAACTGGTTTTCCAAATAAGTTCGCATAGTAATCAACAGAAGGAAATTCTTTTTCTCTCCGTTTTATCTGTTTTTGAAATTTATATACTCCTATGCTTGTTTTCTTCTACTCAACTTCATGCCTGGCAGACCATATTTTTTGGATGCATTGGTAGGTAGTTTGTCCCTTTTTATTCCTGTATAATATTTATTATATTGTATGATTATGGCATGGTTGATTTATCCATTCTCTCACCAATGGATATTTTTCAGCTTTTTCTATCATGAGTAAAGGTTCAAAACTTTCTTACACGTGTCTTTTGGTGAACATATGCACTCTTTTTTTTGGATATATACCCAAACGTGCAATTATTGGATTCCAGGGTAGATATTGCCAAAGTTTTCTAAAGTGGTTATACCAATTCATATTCTCAGCAGCATGTATAAAATTTCCCATTGCTTTATGTCATCAAGAAAATTTGCTAATGTCAATCTTTTACAGCTTAGCCATTTGAATGGGTTTGTAGTGACAGCTTAATGTGGCTTATTTGCAATTTACTGATGAGTAAAGATTTTGAATACATTTGCATTTTTCTCATTGTTTTTGTGGGCTTTTATTTGTTGTACATTTTTCTGTTTTGCCATTTGGATATTTTCTTTTATAAACTGCCTGTTCAAGTCCTTTGTTTATCTTAATAGGTAAATTGTCAAATATCATTGATTTGTAGCAATTATATTAAACATGAATTCTTTGTTAGCTCTTTCTATTGCAAACACCTTGTAGCTTGTGGCTTACTTTGCTCTGTTCTTATGATGACTTTTGATGAAGAGAAGTTCATAATTTTAGTGAAGCCCGATTTGTTGATAGTCTTCTTTTATGGTCAGTGTTTTTTAAATCCCATTCACTAGTCCTTTTGAACCTCATGGCTCCAAATACTTTTAAAATATATGAAATGTAACAGTCTCTGATGTATCTGATATTTTGATTAAGATGGTGAACCTTGAATCCTACTATAGTTATCAGCTCCTGAGTTCATATCGATTTTTATTCGTAAAAAGTAGATCTGAGATCTCAGGTATAATATGATTTTTTACTTCTCTGAATGCAAGTTGAGTTTCTTATTTGTTACTAATTTTTTTTTCCTTAGGGAAATGTAAAATGAATAGTTAGGATACAGAGAGCTAAAACATGAAAATATACATTTTGCTGTATATTTTCAAAGAAGTAATAAATAGTTGAAAAATATTTGACAAAAAAGCAACAAATACAGTTTAATGTACTACAAATGTTGCATCATTCAGTATTTTTCTAAGAAGTAGCATGCACACATACATTACCCATATACAGAGGAGACAGAATTTTCTTATAGAATACTATAAATATTTGGCAGTTTTTTAAAAGTATATATATATTGGAAACTTTTTTAGTGGATATTTTGACTTAAATAAATGTAAAGAGAACATGGTGAACCCCCATGTTCCCATCATTCCACTTTTCACATTTATCAACCTTTTTCTAATTTGATTATTTTCATACATAAATTTTTCCGGGGCATTTTAAAGGTTGCAGACACCTTATTGTTTTACCTGAAAACACTTTGTTAATCTTTAATGTTAAAATTTTTTTGGACAACTATTACATTATTATTTCAACCATCGAAACTAACAACAGTGTTTTGAATTGTCCAATATCCAGTCTATATTCAATTGCCCTGTTTATTTCAGAGTTATTATTTTTAAGTTTTTAAAATCAGAATAAAAACAAGTCTTCATAATTGATTTTTGAGATTTTTAATTCTCTTTTATCTGAAGTTAACAAATTATGATTTTTTTTCAACTATTGAAGATTGAGCCCTAGACTTCATGAATGAAAGCATGCACTCAATCACTGAGCTGTATTCCAGCCCCTAAATTATAACTTTCTGGTTTTGTGAAACACCTTGGCAAATGGAGATAGATAAAATTTCTTCCCCCCCCCCAGCCATTTCTTTTCTCTCTACCTTGAATAGTCATATTTAGCATGTGTTTGCACATACAGTACATTAAGAAAATATGTTGAAGCAGAACACTCAGTATAATTAAGTTTCCTTAGATAATGAATTTGAGTAAAATTTGCTTAGTTGGTAAATTTGTTTCCTAGGGTGTTTTGGATCTCAGGTACCATTGAACACTCATCAAAACTGTGTTCACATGCAAATGCACAGTGTTTGTTTCCTGAAACTTGATAGTTTTTGAAATCCAATTCTTATATTAAAAATTAGTTTTTCAAATTGAAGCTAATTATTATGATGGAATAATCAGAACTGAACTGTAAACCATGCTGTTTCTCTTGACATTGTCTTGCTTTATAAAATTCATACTTAACATTTTGTGTTTTAATTGCAATTTTATAGAAATTACAATAATTTCCAGTGACTAAAGCAGACAAAAATATAACTTAATGACTAAGAATGAACTGAACACTGTAATGAAAGTTTAATAAGCATTATTGAAGGGAAAATGCCTCCAATTCATCAATGGTAATTGTTTAATGGAATGACAATCCAACTATGAAAAAAAAAATTCAGATTTAGACCCAGAGAAAACTCATGATACTTGGGGCAAAAAACTCAGCATCTTTTTTTTTTTTTTTTTTTTTTTTTTTAAACTCAGCATCTTTAAGTCTAATAGTAATTTATCAGCTAAGTCAATTATAAGTGATTTGATTTACTTTAAAGTGAGAAAATTTAGGCTTATATTTTGTTACAGTATAACAGCATAAAAGGAGTATACAGAGATTCTTCAGAATCTTACTGCCCCTGAAATTCATCAAATGTAATTTTTCTAAATATATGTAAGTTAATTAGAATTATTAATGACATGTTAAATGAGAGAAGCCAAAGAGATTAATATACTTAATTCCTAACTTCATTTAACTTTTGTGGATTTTTTGTTTTGTTTTCTTAGTGGCTTTTCATGGCCTACCACTGAAAATCAAGAAAGAACCCCACAGTCCATGTTCAGAACTCAGCTCTGCCTGCAGTCAAGAACAGCCCTTTAAATTCAGCTATGGAGAAAAGTGCCTGTACAATGTCAGGTAAAGCAACCAAGTTTATGCATAGGAAAGTGATTCTTATTGAAACAAATAATCTAGAATAATATAAAATCTCAAGTCACATTTTTTTGAGTTATATCTTAAGCATGGAACAAGCTAATTAGGTGGTGCATTTAGCAGAACTCTAAAGAACCCTTTACCATACAATCACACACTTTCAAGAAACATTTTAAAGCAATCATTTTCGTCCAAATCGTTAGTTGCTTTTCTCTATAGTGATGCATCTTGGGTTTGTAAAGAGGGTCTTGTTTGGCACAAGCAGCTTTTGAAAGTTCCCATTAGAATGAATGCATTATGCACTTTAGATGGGAAGTTTGTAGAAAAAAAAATGAAACATTTGGCAAGTCAGAGCAGTACATTAGTTATCTGACAGGCTTTGCAGATGATCTATACAATGCATTCATGGACAATTGCAATAAAACTAGAATTTCATAAGGCTTTGTAGAGGCTATTATCTATTAAAAAGCCAATTGTTCTTCTGATGGTAATAAAGGGTGGTGCAGTAAAAGTACATTGTTCATTTGTTAGAAAATTTGATAACATATATGTTCATTAAAAACTCTTCACAGTCAATTGCGTGCTTTTATTTTCATATTGTCCTCTAATTGCATAAAGAAAAAGTTGGCTCTGTCTATTGAATATTGCTTTCAATCACATTAGAAACTTTGTTCTTAAAATAAGTTGGTTTGGAAACTTATAATAAAAATATTTCCAAATGTTTACACTGTTTTATAAGAACATCATTTTAACCTCATAATTCATTATGAAACAAAGGGTCTTCTGTTTCTTCATACATTTAGGACATATTCTCTTTGTATCCAAGATATGTAATACTTGGATACTTAGATTTGTACCATCTCATAGCAGCTGATCAGCAGCAGCTCTGATATTTCATTACTATTTATTCTTGAAAATAAATATCTTTTATATCTGCTTTTCTAAGAGGTTTGCCAGAGCCTGAAATTACGGGTCAGCTCAGTTGAAACTCCAAAGCTTTTATAAAAAGATCTCTTGGAGTGGGTATGAAAACATACTGAGTTCAGTATAAGACAATATTGATCAGTCAGAGTTTTATAGTTTAGTGTTATTTTTAATGTTTACTCCATAAGGTGCTGTGTGTCCACAGCATAGCTATTTAAAATATTAAAGAATTTCCAATCAATGAAGCTGTTAGATGTAGAGTTGTCATTGCATTTCAGCATTGATCAGAACTGTGATTGAAATCACTGCTGTTCTGTGTGACATATCTTGTAGCCATAAATAAACAGTAGAGGAATTGTGTGAGTATTTTGAGGCTTTTTTGGGGGACCAGTAGCTCTCCAGTGATACAAGGTATATGGAATAAATTTGTGTTCATTGGGGGGGGATAATATCTCAAGATAGAAAATGTGTCATTTGTTTCTTTTTTCATGGAAATGAATTGGGGAACCATTTTATAACAGTGACTTTTATTCATAAATATTAGTAAAGAACAGGTAGAACCAGCAGGGTGTGGTGGCACATGCCTGTAATCCCAGTGGCTCCAAAGGAGGAGACAGGAAGATCATGAGTTCAAAGCCAGCCTCAGTTACAGCGAACATGTAACTCATTAAGACCCTGTCTCTAAACAAAATACAAAATAGGGCTGGGGATGTGGCTCAGTGGTTGAAAGTCCCTGAGTTCAATCCCTGGTACCCCCCACCTGCCAAAGAAAGAACAGGTAGAACCAAACCCAGGTTTGGGGGTTTTTTTTTGTTTGTTTATTTTATTTTATGAGTACAGTGGACTTTACTTTAAAGATAGAGCAGACATTTATAGCATATAATACTTCTGAATTTTTGCACTTGGATATAATTCTTTATATCTATGGAAGAATAATAAATTATTACATGTCAGCTATTTTATAGATTACAAAAATTGGTTAAATATATTCCTGAAAGCCACATATAGGAAAGCAACTTAAATTCATGATATAAAATCAAGCTTACTCATTTTATTCTCTTATATTTATGAGTGGAAGTTAGACTACAATTCGAATTACTATTATTATTCTTATTATTTTTCTTAATAGTATTATTTTATACTTATTCTTATATTCCAAGAAATTTTGAAATTATCAGAGACATTTTAATTTATCTTATTAATACTTATTATCCCATCTGAGGAAGTTAATGGCATGGATCATTTATTTAATATAAAAAAAATTAAAAAGGCAAAAGTATTGCCTAAATTTCCACCACAAATAAAGGCAGAGCAAATATAGTCTCCATTATATTATATTAAACTGATACTATTTCTTGTTTAAAATGTACCATGGATGAAGAATTATACTTTCAGAACTATTTAACGATTTAGAAAAGATCTATCAAATTTATTCGAAGGGACGGGCATGGAGGTGCGTGCCTGTAATCCCATCTGTTCTGGAGGCTGAGGCAGGAGAATTGTGAGTTCAAAGCCAGCCTCAGCAATTTAGTGAGGCCTAAGCAATTCAGTGAGATCTTGTCTCTAAATAAAATATAAAAAAAGGGAGGTGGGGATGTGGCTTAGTGGTTAAGCACCCCTGGGTTTAATCCTTCATACTAACAACAAACAAATAAGCAAACAAACAAAGAATAGGTGGAATTAGTACTGCTGCTTTTATTAATAGTGATTTTTTAATACTAAACTGTCTATATATGTATTAAAATATATACTTTAATATACACATGTATTTATGCCATCATAAGATTTTGTATTATCCTATTTTCTGTTTAAGGGTGTGATGATTTTGAAGTTTACATGGTCTGACATTAAAAACAATGAAAAAAAATAACTTATTATGACTAACATATAAAATATTTTTTCTTCCTTGGATTAGAAACATTTTTTTTTAATTGCTCCAAAGAAACAAATGTTCTGTTTTCTTTTGTTCCCTGGGTAGTGCCTATGATCAGAAGCCACAAGTGGGAATGAGGCCCTCCAACCCCCCCACACCATCCAGTACTCCAGTGTCCCCACTACATCATGCATCTCCAAACTCAACTCACACTCCGAAACCTGACCGGGCCTTCCCAGCTCACCTCCCTCCATCGCAATCCATACCAGATAGCAGCTACCCTATGGACCACAGGTAAACTGCAGATACCATTTTTTTTTTTTTTTAATCTTCTTAGCATTCCTGGAGGAAATTCCTGTTACCAAATCTGACGACCTATAGTAGTTTTAAGGTGAGCATATTAATTTTGCACATCTGTGCAAAATATATTTAGAAAGAGCTGCTCTATCTATACTTACAAATAATTTTTAAAGAAGGTCATTTATAAACATTCCTTTTATAAACATTTAAATTGGTTGCAAAAATGGAAAATTAATCTATATACTGACATTTGAACATTTTCCTTTTGCTTTGCTTGAATTAAATTGCTTCACTTAAACTTTAAATCAGATCATCCTATTTCTATGAGCATATGTGTGTACTTGTTCTGTAAAGTTAGGAGACTAATTTTAGTAGGTGGCTTATGGAATTAGGTTCTTTACCTTAGATTGAATGGTTTAGCTATACATAGTTTTGCATAATATAACTTACTTGGTTAAAAGCATTTACCTTCCTTCCTAAGTGATGAATATTTAATGTCAGCAGACCCATGACCCTGCACACGGAGAATATACAAAGATACAGAGGCTTACAAAGGAACAAGGAAAGAACCCAAGTGTGGAACTAGGGAGAATGCTATAGTGGGCAATTCTTGACTCCAAGTGATGAAAAAATTCATGTTTAAATAAAACATTGGAAGACTTTTGAGGTTCTGAGATACAGCCTTAATATGCTTAAAATACAGGTCGGTTATATGTACCAAACCTCCTTCTCTCTTCTCTGTTGTACTTAAATATAACCACTGGTGTCCTGGCACCAGTAGACTACATGGGAGTAAAAGAAAGACCTTATCTATAGCATTTGCTGAGTAGTTGATGTGGCTGCTGCCTGATGGTTGACTCTGAGCTAACACTGTGACAGTCCTGAGTGTTGAGGTGGAGGTGGAAAGAGATGTGCAACAGCCAACAGCATACCATTATACGGTATTTTTCTTTTTCTTTTTCTTTCTTTCTTTTTTTTTTAAACAATTACGAGCATTTATAATATGTAAGGATTGTGCTAAGTTTTTCAAAAGCATCATCTCATTTTTCTTATTCACATACAGCAGCTATGACCTTGGAGCATAGTTAATAGTGAAATGTAGTAAAATAATTAGGGAGTAATGAGTTTTGAGTTTCTCTTGCCTTTGTTTGAATATGTCTTTTAGTTGTGCTGTTGTATAATCAAATTCTTAATAATAACTGTGGTTAACAATTGGCTCAAAAAATTCCTGAACATTTATCCGTAAGCCAGAGCTGTAACTGGCTCTGACACACCACTGTAAAAATAACTCAGCCAAAGGAATCCCCTAGATCAGCAGAGGAGAGCAGAACATGTGCCATAGGCAACTTTCTGTGTATAAAAAACAGTTGAATCTCTCCTTTATAGCTTATTCTTTTTGATATAAAGGAATATGGGGATAACATTATTTCCAGGGTGAAGATAAGCCATATATTCTATACCTCTGCTTCCATCACTAAGTCCCTTGTGTGTTATTACTGAATGCTTCCTGTCATCTTCTCACTCGGTGGACTTGAGACTTTGTTAGAACAAAATGGTATGTGCATCTGTGTAAACAGTTTTGTAAATACAGATGAAAGAATGCTTATTGCAGGGTGGGCCATTAAACAGATGCACATTGTGTAGGGCTAAAAGGAAAAAAGGGTCTGAACCACAAAAAAGCAACTTTTGTCCACTTCTGGTGACTTCCCAGAGTTCTCAATAACCAAGTCCCTCACACTTCAAACGAGAGCCAGAATTTCAGAGTATTATGTTCGCCCTTAGTGAAGACTAGTCATTTCTTAGGAAGATGACTGCTGAATAAGCAGTGTGGCTGTTTTTAGGTGACCTAACTTGAAATGCTTTCGCCAAATCCATTTTAATTTCACAACTTGAAGTCATATATTTGAGACTGAGAACAGCCGGCCGGAACTACAGAGAGAAGCTCAGGGTCTTTTCCCGCTGCCCCCAACTGAGTTTTGAGGGCAGGACCAGCTGGCCAATCCCAGGAAAATCTCTGAAGCCTTATGTTTCTGAGGAGGATTTCTTAGAGGGCTCTGGCCAACAAATGACAGTCCCTTAGTTATAAATGGCAAATTTGCTCTGGGAACAGATCCTTTCCCCAGATAGCCCCCTCCAGCCAGGCACCCCACCTCACTCTGGGATTGCTTTAAGGCCAACTGGCCGGCACTCTGCTTCCTTTCCTCAGCCTCCCTCCACTCCTCGGGCCAGCCCTTTGGCACTTTTTCCCGAACCCACTGTGCAAGAGCCCTGTCTCTGTTTCTCAGCATTCCCCACCACTTACACCCTGCTTTTCTTTATCCAGGAGTTCATCAGCATGCTCTCCTTACCCATTAACTTTCTTCCAGTAGCTTCTTCAATCACTTTTCCTTTACCATTGGTCAGTGGATCATGAGATAGGCACCAAAAGCACACACAGCCGCCTAAGGACCTTGGGCGTTTGATACATACATAGTCCCCAGCTAGGACCCACTGAAATCAGGTCAACTTGTAGGAACAAATGGCTTGATTCCCCACAAAGCTTTCAGTACAAGCATTATTAACTTCCTTTTAAGGCTTCACAAGCGAGCAAGTTCTTATTTTATCTTCAAGTTACAATTTTCTGATTCTCTCCTTGACAGTTCCTAATGATAATTTCTGTTTCTTTTTTTGGCTAATGAAATAAGCAAGAGAAGGGAAATGAATGCAGTGCCAGTCAGCCTAACTGTCTTGCAGTATCCGAGTTTCTAAGTTTATTTTCTGCAGGTGTAGGTGGAATTTCAGTGCTTTCCACGGCAGCCAGTGAGCCTAGCGTTAAAGATGGAGTGTTCTTAGAAATTCTAAAGCAATGATTTTGCCATTCTTTAGCTTTCACCTTATTTTCATTTAACATGATGAAAATTAAATGCTAACTTTCCAAATTAAAGTCTTAGGAATGCTTTTAGTTGAAGGGGGGCTGTTAATGGGCTTATATTTGCTCATAGATATGTTTTATAGGTTATTTTTAAGCACTCCTGGGGCATTTTTAGAGCACTTTTAAATCTTTAATTAATCCACAGCTTTGTGGTGGGTCAATGATATTATGGATGAGAAACATGGAACAGAACGATTATGTGATCAGCCAATCGTTACACAGTGTAACCAAGAATGAAGGAGCACAGGACTCATTTTCAGCCTTCTGCCAAGACCTCAGGACATTCAGAGGACCTTTCAGTCTGAGTTGCTCCAAATCTGCGCATTGCATGTTATCTACATCTTTGGTGGTTGGCTGTATATTTATGCTTATTTTTATCAAACTGACAGCCTATTTGAAGCAAATTGGAAGCTGGTATGTTCTGTGTTGCTATTTGACAGGAAAAAAAAGTGGTCTCTTAAAAAACGGGTTGGATTTAACTCCTCATGATGCCAAGTTTTATTTCTCACTAGAACATACTGTTAGCTAGGACATTGTTGAAGAATTAAAAATCCTGGTGATTTAAGAAGGGAATCATTGCTATCTTGCTTCTTCAAAAACTGGTGATCACAGAAGGAGAATGAATAATTAGGTTTTTGTTTAGTTTGATAACAGTTAAAAGACTGAAGATGCAGTCTGAGAAAGACTCTGTTTTTCATGCTTTTATATATATATATAGATATGTGAAAACCTTTTCCTGTGGAAGGTATGTAAATGATCCAATTGACTTAACATTGGGCATTTTAGCAGTTAGTATCCAGATTTACTCAAAATAGTTCACTGTTCTCTTCTCTTCTCAAAATACACCTTTAAACTGAAAATATACCAAAACCATGCTATAAGGGATAGATTAGAAGGTGAACACAAGTCATTGTATAATTAGAAGTCATAGGAAGAGAAATCTAGTGTGCATTAAATGTTTACACTTCATTTAGTAGGTAATATGTTCATTCACTAAGCAGATAAAAATTCTAATGGTATTTTAAAGAATATTCAGTGTTACCACCTTATCTGAAACATACTCTTTCATTCCCCAGATTTCGCCGCCAGCTTTCTGAACCCTGTAATTCCTTTCCTCCTTTGCCGACAATGCCAAGGGAAGGACGTCCTATGTACCAACGCCAGATGTCTGAGCCAAACATCCCTTTCCCACCACAAGGCTTTAAGCAGGAGTACCATGACCCGGTATATGAACATAACACCATGGTTGGAGGTGCCGCCAGCCAAAGCTTCCCCCCTCCTCTGATGATTAAACAGGAACCCAGAGACTTTGCATATGATTCAGGTAGGCCTGTGCTTTGATGAAATTACACATAAGTCATCTTTTCACCTCCCTTGTCGATTTGTTTAGTACTGTTGTCAAACTGGGTGGCTCCCGATAATTTTTAAATGGGTTCTTTCTGGTTTTATCCCTTATTTGAAACTTCCTCTTCATGTGAAGGGTTGGACTATCAAACCATTTTGGCATGAGCAGATGGTCAAAATAGTGTCTGGAAATGAAATCAGTTCAAAGAAAAATTCGATTTATAAAATTATGCATACTCTGAGTCCCAAGAGAGTAACATTTAATTATTATTGATTCTATTTTTTTTTTCCTATTTTGTTACTACAGTGCTATTTAAAAACAGTGTTCCCATAAAGCAATACTCTTCTGTACTGGGCATTTTATTGTTTATAACTTAAAATATTATTGGTATGGAAGACTCCAAGGGTCCATAAGTAAGAATTCTTAGGAATAGCAAAACACAGATTTATGTTTCATTTATGGAGTTTAGCTTTGTCTTAGTGAGTTAGAAAGTACTAAAAAGTGTAGTCTGTCAAGGAAGGAGAGGTTCTTTCTGAAACTAGAAAGGCTTAAGATCTATTTCAAATGTTAATATCAATTTGCTAACATTCAATCTAGAGACTTTAGAAAAATTACTAAACTCATCTCTGCTGAATTTTTCATGCTATAATATGGGAAAACAGGACATCTGCTTTTCACACATCTCAGGTATTTTGAAAAGATGCATGAAATAAATGCTAGTGTGTATAAGAATGGCACTGCATACCTCTAAAATACTATTGTTAATATTATTATAACAATAGTTAATAGATGGCTGCAGACATGGACATATTTGAGAACAGTATAATTTTCTTTTGTCTGGATGCAAAGATATGCAGTTTTTATGAAGGAATTATTGCTTCCTGACTAATAATTCTTCTGAGATTTTATATCAGATATGTTTGAGGGGAAAAGAAAACTGACTCTAGGTCTTAAGTTTACAACTTTCGTAAAGTTACCTGCTTTCTTATGAACTGCCCTTAAAGCTTGGCAAGGAGACTTATGACTTAAAGGCTCTCTCCCTTGAGATCCTTTGACTGCATCCTTCCAGACTGAGGGAGTTGGCCTCTCTGAAGCATGTCTCAATCAAAGGGCACATAAGCTCCACAAGACCCATGAACATCCTTCCCAACTGGCCCTGAGTCCTATTCCAGGGCCAGAGCAGGTTCATCCAGATATTTTTTTACTGAAGGCAGGGCACACTGCTCCTGTGTGTCTCCCTAGGACTAAGAGGGTGGCCAAAGTAGCTGTGCGTGAGTGTTTGAAAGTGGAGCTTAGATGCCCTTACACTTGTATGTGAGTCCCCCACAGCGTGGTATAAATAGGTTGAAGGATAGGAAGAGAAGCAAGATGGCAATTGGATCACTATCTGAAGACTGGTCGCTGGTGATCTCCACACCATCCTATGCCAGAGCTAATCTTAAGACATTTCCTTAAATAACTAATTTGACTTGATCTTTCCATATTACTATCATTCTATGTCTTTAAAGATGGGGAAAAGAAAATGTGTTTATCCATTTTTCTGGATGATTTATAATTTAAAAAAATTTGAACATGGCATGAGGGCCTGTATTTGAATTTTTGCCCCAAAGATTATAATTTGGGATTCTTGAAATATCTCATAGTAGTTTCAATTGAGATCCTCTTTATATCTGTCCATGGATCTACTTATTGATGAACCCTGAAATTCAGTGGACTTTATTACAGATAAAATGTATTTCTCTAAATCCCCATCCTGTTAACTGATTTATCCTTATTTCACAAACAGTATTTTAATTTGCTGCAGTATTTTTTTCATTTATCAATACTTCAAGAAACTCTTCATGGAAAATACATAAATTAGCCCAAATAATCATTCCAAAAAATTTGTATATCATAGCATTTAAAAAGGTTTTTGTGTGTTCTAGAAATGATTTTTATGAATATTTATATGTATAATACCAAAAAAGTAATGTTGAAACTCCTTTCTTGATTCTGTGATTTTCTCCTTATATATCATCTTGTTTTTATATTATATACACAATTATATGTTGCATAGTATTGAGTATTTATCACTATTTTTGAGGAGATATAAATGAAATGGAAAAGAGATTTAAGGATTCTAATGAGAATAAAAATAAAAGAGCTGGTACTGAAATAGTCAATTCCATTATTTGTGGATCATACATCTTATCTCATGGACTTCACAGTCTCTGTGTGACCTTCAGAAGTACAGAATCTGTAACTCATAAGCTTTAAAAGCACAACCCATCATCATGTCCATAGGGCATTTCTTCTAAGTGTTTCATATATATTGCAAAAGACTTGTAAACTTCTTGTTTAAATTGAGAAACTATCAAGTTATGCTATTTTCTCCCCTTTTAGCTCTATTTAAATTTATTTTTACCACCTTTGAATTTTAATTTCAATGTTGCAATAGAATTCAGTTTTGTTTTATTTGAAGGGTTAAATGATAAAGATGGAATTTTTGGATATGATTTAAAAGAAATGTTGTAACAATATAACCAGTGTCTATGAAAAATTTAATCTTTCAGTATCACAGTATATATATATATATATATATATATATATATATATATATATATATATTTTAACCACCAAATTGCTGTCTGAAGTTGATACCTCTGTTTATATATTGCAATCAAAAAGTATGACCTAGATAATTTGTTGTCATTAGTTTTTTTCACCTTTGCTGAGAGCATATAGAATAACTTAGGAAATCTAATATATGTATCCCTGAGTACCTGCTTGCTTTCGTTAGCTATTGGTGTTGAACATACAGCACATTAGGAAATATTTTACATTTTCTAAGTCAGTTAACTTACCATCTATGATCCAAAGGTTATCCTTTGAGAAGGCTTCTTGGATCCTTTATTGACTAATTCAGTATACCATAAATGTTGTAACAATAAAAGATGCCTTGTAAGGGTAAAGATGGCATAATTGTGCTCTAATAAAGCCTGACATTAATTATGACATGGGAAATGGAAGGTCTATTAGTTATAATTATAATTACAGGAACGCAACATCAAGTACTGAATATTTAAGATAAAAAATTCTAAATATTATGTTACTAGAGTAGACATTTTTCTTCAGGACATGAGAAAAATATTTGGATCAGAAGACAGAGAATAGATTAAAAAAATAGATATTTAAGAAGCCAATTTGGTGAGCTAGTACAGTGTGATCATAATAATATCTTGATATTGTATTAAAACTTCCTATACAATGTATCTACTAATGTTGCTTTCCTTCCCTCTTCTAGCTCAGTAGTGCTTCATAAAGCAGTGCATAGGGTTTTTGTTTGTTGTTGGACTTTTTCAAATCCAACATGATCTTTTTTGTTTTAATTTATTTTTTTTTTGCTCTATGGTCAAGTCACCACATAAAGAGTTACATGTGCCAAGTGATTCATTTGGAGTGGTTTATGCAGAATCCATATACCATGTCTCATTTCATAATGTCTTGGGTATTCACTCATTTTCATACCCATGTGGTTTTGCAGGCTCAGAATGCCCAATGAAGCAGATATTTTAAACACTTATGACAATATATTAAAATTGTATGTGTTAATTGATTGGCACTATGTATTATTTAATTTACTTTAATTTTTTGATAGCTTAGGGTAATGTTTGAGACAGTTGTGGGCACATGAAATAAAATTTTGATTGTAAGAAAATATTAGCATATAATGTTCATATACTTCGATCAGGTAATTTACTTTCAGGAATTTATCCTAGAAATAGCAAAAAAAAAAAAAACCGATGAATATTTGAGAGAGACAGACAAAAAGAGAGTGAAATATTTCAAGTATTGAGTGGGTGAATGGTAAAATAAGTTAAGGCTACAACAAAAGAAATATTACACAGCCATTAGAAGTCATGTTTTTAAAATATTTAATAAAATGAGGCTCTTGAGTTAATAAAAACAAGTAAGGCACATGAGTTGCAAAGTAAGGCCCAATACAGAAATACTGGGTGATGATGACAGGTGATTTGTATCTTTTGATTATTTACGAAGTTCTTTCCTTTTCATTGCTCTCCTAATCAGACAGAATAAGCCTTCGTTAATTTTCTGTTTTAAATCCTCTCACTTAGAGTTGTAGAAGTATTCAAATTAATCATATTATTCTTATAAGTGAAAAGATGGCATTATATAGACTCATATGTTGCAAACCTAAATGACTCTTCTATTATTTTGGGTCCAGGACTACCTTAGAGGAAGAAAGGAAAATTAATATTATACTTGGTGGGGTTCATGTTCATCTGTCCACAGTGCTTGTGATTTCACCATTAGTATATATATTAATATATAGTTATAATTAGTATATATATTAATAATATACGCTTGGGGTATATTAAGAATCTTAACCTAGGAGTTGGTTGGAGGGGTAATATATTAATATGTTGTTTTTAGCCTTGAAGTCTGTTCTATTGCTTCCATTAGTTTAAAAGATTCTTTTCAGCGAGGTGGCGGAACAGTGTGATCAAAGAGTTGGGAACGAAGAGGGTGAAAAAGAAATTTAGGGGCAAGAGGAAAGTTGCTGAAGTAAGAAGATGGGGAAAGTTAAGCTTGTGTAGAAAAGAAATAGAAGACTATAGGGGCAAACCTATATGTCTACTGCAGAAATGTTTTTACATTTTTAGTTGTTTTTATAGGCTCACTCCTGCAGCTATGAATTAGGCCTTTTGATTGGAGGCACAACAATTACTGGTGGCAAATGTTCGACCTGTTTTAATTGAAAAAATTGATGCAAATAGATGTTTGCTAGAATTACAAATAACTTTATATCCATTAAAGCTCTTGGAGAAAACTACTTCATATTCCCTCTCCACACCCAGGTTTTACGATAAATTGCAGAGGCTCATTCAAGTTAAGTAACTTACATTCAGTAATATAGTTATACCCTGAAGTAGCCCAAACCCATGAAAAAAAAAATTCTGATTCTTAGTTTAGTGCACAATTCATGCTTTCTTTTCTTTTCTTTTCTTTTTTTTTTCAGGTAAACTCCTATGCCTGGAGTTGCTGAACAAATTTATTTGTGCAGTTTTAATAATTTGTATAGCTACTGCCAAGTAATATAACTTCTTGCTTATTCTGAGCTGGGTCTCTCCAACTTTTTTTTTTTTTTTTATTGGTTGTTCAAAACGTTTTTCAAAATAAGGGGGAATATTTTAGTTTGTTACATACATTATTGATCACTTATCTCAATCTGGGTTTTTTTTTTTTTTTAATTCTTAAAGGCTCTCTACATGATCCACAAATAAAGACACCTGCTTTAACACCATAAAGCAATGCCTTTTCCATTTTGGGAAGAAATATATTTCATATTAGATGGTTCCCAAATTTTACTCTTATTGTTAGGTATTTACTGCTTCGAGGCAGGCAAATTCATAGTCTCAAATTATATAAGTGATTAAGATGCCTACTACTTTTATTTTTTAAATGTATCACAAACATTGTTAAGAATTGAGAGTATCAAAGAAGTGGCCTTTTGTAAAAATTCTTCTGTAAAAGGGTGAATAATAATTATTTAAAAGATACAAATTAATGGTCCACCTTGCTGTAATTCTTTGTGTAAACACTGGTTTATCTGGGTCTTCTTTCTGAAATTGACTCTTCTTTCTTAAAATACTTGATAGCTTGATGACTTGCAATTTAATTAGAACAGTGGGTTTCAAACTGCTGTCAGCTGGATCCACTTTTGACAAGTAAGCTTACGAGGTACTCCAGTATCTAAAACAGATGTAAGGAAAGTTGTTTGGGAAGAACAGTGTGTGCCTTTTTCATTCTTCATTTTAGCTCCATCCATTATTCAGCAAGTATCCCAGAGACATCTTGATCACTTTAGGACTTTAACAAAGGCCAGCAGAAAAACTTTTAAATTAAAAAAATTATTATCTCTTCTAAGCTTGTATAAAAATTATGTCTAGGCAGAGAAAGGATGAAATAAATACTAAAGAGAAAGAAGTCCTAAAAAAAAATTACCCCATGTTAAATATGTTAAAACTGGAATAAGTATAACTTTCATCTGTCAGAACTGACAGATATATCTGGTGTTCCCAGGGGCTTGAGCTGGCACTTTAATGAAGAGATTTAAATGCTCCTGGATTTCCAAAATGGCAAAAGAGGAAGATTTTTATATTGTAAATGTTATTCTGTTTTGCTGTGTTGGTGGATACTTATCCTAATCAAATAGTAGAGGAAATAGTGAAGTCATTCTTAACGATGCCTCTAGTAAACACTGCTTGGGCTTCCCCTTACAGAGTTTATAATATGGTCATGCAGTTAGAGTTATAAGATGAAATTGTTAACAGGAGGAATAATGTGCTCATTTTCTGCATTTGTATACAAATATAAATAGATAGTGCTTCATATCTTTGGAGATGATTTGCCAGAACCTCAATCCACTGACTAAACTTGCAAAAAAACTTTTTAAAAAAATAACAATTCAGAGTTCAAAATCGCAGTATGCTTTATCTCTAAATTGTTACTGTTGCATTTGTTACTCTAATAGGGTAGCAATAGCTCAGAAATAACTGTTACTTTTAAAAACAATTTCTTATTATTTATAAACAGAATATATATTCTAGGGAAATTGACTCTCTACATATTTGCTACTAAATTTACTTACATCCTTTCCGAACAATTGGGACACATATAAACAGCCTAAAATATTGTTCCAGAAACACAAGGAATGCAGTGATTATAAAAGAAGTTGTTTAAAAAAATGCAAGTAAAGTTAGATGGGACACAGGATGTAGGAAGTAAAGATAACAGATATTTCTCCTGAACACCCCAGGCATCATAAACTAGCAATCTTTATTATTTCCAAAATGGAAGGCCTACCATCCATAATTTCCCCTTCTTGAACATTCACATATGACTTACAATCCAGTGATTTCATATTGAAGAAATTATTTTTTCCTATTTTAGTGATTTTTAAAACCAAATCATGGTTGCATTCTTTTTAGATAAAGTGGGGAAGGAAGTGGGACAGTATTTTCTGCTCATATTCCCTAAGAGGGATGGGAAAGTCCCAGGTTCTTTCCAATGTTTATCTTCTCTTTTGTGCAAAGACAAATCTATCACAAGAACTGCCTTGTTCTTATAGGTAAAAGGGAAGGCCTAAAATTATAAAAAAACACAGTATCTAGAACTCTTAACACCTCAAACTACTCCAAATATTGCTCCTTGACTTATGATGGATTGCATCCTGCTAAACTGAACATAAGTTGAAAATGTTTTAAGTCCATAATGCATTGTAAGTCACTAATGCAACATAGCTGAACCATGGTACACTCTAGAGTATAGGCTATTTACCCTTGTGATTGTGTGGCTGATTGGAAGCTGTGGCTTAATGCCATTGCCTAGCATCTTGTGAGAGTATTATACCATATTTCTCTAATAGAAATGATCAAAATGATAAAGTTGAACCATCATATGTTGGGGACTATCTATGCGTTAGCATAAACACTGCTCCCACTGCTCCAACCAATCTATTATGGATATTACATGGAACCCCTAATAATTACAAGATTGTCCATGTATTAATGGTCATCCAATTTTAAACATGTTGCATAATGGAGCTTATACAGCATATTAACGTGTTTTAAAATATGCAATATTACATTTGCAAATATTCAGATTCATGCTGTCATTTTTATTTACATATCTTTGAACCATCTTAAAAAGTAATTCCTAAAGGAATACTGGATAGTTCTTAAAGCCTTGAGGAAAATCTGTTAATTAGTAATTAATAATTTAGTGTATGTTCACTCTTCAGTAATTGTTTGTTCTGTGTTTTGTTCTTTGAGGTAGCTTATAAACTCTCTTTTCACATTCTTGTATCAGGTATTTCAATTTGAACTCTCAGATATGACTATGACTTTACTGTTTTACTTGACAAATGTTATAAATTCAGAGTAAGATATTAAATTGTCATAATATCATATTAAATAAATCTTTATGGGCTTAAAACAAATGAGGGGGGGCCACTTCCTTGTTTCTCTTTTTTGCTTCTATGAGCCTAGTAAAACTTCCTTGATCATTTGTTGAGGGATTCACAGAGGCACTGTGGACTGCAACTGTTTTCCCATGTGACTTGACGTCACTGGAAGATGGAAATGTTTTCTTTACTCCAGAGTTAAATCCCAACTTAAAGATGGCTGATAAAAGCCATTGTATATTTAATTAACACTGTTCAGTCTAAGACTGACTTTTCATAAATAATTCCCATAATTGCTCATTTGTAACTTCTTTTACTCCCTAAAAACTTTATTTTTAAGCATTAACATCTTTGTACAGTGATGGTTATGGTTCCATGAACTTTGGCTTTTTGTACCTGGTATGTAACACTCCCAAAGGCTGAGCCTTGGCCTTATTCCATTACAAAGCATCATTTGCTTAAGGCTACATTTTCTCCTGAAACACACCAGCTTATTTTTTACCTCCTAACTCTGAAACTATTGCTTAGAGAAATTCAAGTGGAGAAACACTTGGGAATTTTAAAGAATGAGCTATTGATCCTTTAGAAAATGTTGACATCCTATCTGTTTTTCCAACATCCAAAGAAAATTTTCTTTTACTCAGCCAGTGATTTGTGGACTAGTAGATCACTTAATCTCTGATATTTTTAGGTGCTTCAATTGTGAAAAGTGACAGTGAATCTTTCTAATTGATTTTGTTATTATAAAAGAGGTCATGGGTTGGCCCCCAGATTTGACTTTGCTTTGTATTGCTTGGCATGTCTTATTCATAGGAGTTTTTTTTTTTGTTGTTTGTTTGTTTCTGAGTTAAAATTGCAAATCTCCCAAACCAGTACTTCAGTCTACTATATCAGTTTTTCTAAGAAATGCTTAAATATGCTCTAAATCTACAGTTACAGTAAGTGGCATTGGCTAGTGATTTGATTTGAGAATTGAGAGTACGATCTGGATTTACTCTTTATGCATTAACACAGGTCAAATGGACAGGGACTGCATTTTAAGTCAGTAATGGAAGGCTGTAGGCTGCCTTAAACCAATCATATCAGTTTTACCCATGACTGATTGATCCCTAGGGGCAGAGCCCTGTAAGCATTCCTCCTACATGAATGGACTCTATAGAGCCTGGAGTTTCATTCATAAAATGGAGACTGAAAGGAAACACACACATGCACACACGCAGGCAAGCACACACACAGTCTCACTCCCTGGAATGTCCATTTATACAGAGCTGAGGGTGTAGTGTTCCATCAGCTGCTGCTTTTGCTAGTTGACTGGGAGTGAAGATTAATGCCCATTGGTCTTGCTTGCTTGTAACCCGATACCATTATGGCCTTGCCGTTCCTAATGTATAGTGAATGAGAAGACAACATTCTTAAATCAGAAACATAAACAGGAACTGGTGGGTCTGAATTCCATTCAAATATGTCATTTCAGCCCCACTCTGTTTGTCTAACTTGAATTTTTCAGGCAGGAAAGGGGGAAGGGAAGGATAATCTACTTGTTAGTTGTACTAGCTTGGAAAAAGGGAATTAGAAGGGGGTGGAGTATACTTTTATAGCTCGTAATTTATAGTTTCTTTTTAAACAAAAACAACCGGGACACTTAGGCCTAGAATTGCTTACTGCCAGTGGGTGAAATGAGCACACAACAGTTTTTATAAGCAGGAGTGAGGTTTGAAATTAAATGAGACAGTTTAAGGATGCATGCTTGGATATTTCTATTTATGTGGGTTTCATGAATGTGAACAAAAAAGGGAAGAAAATGCAATTAAAAAAAACACATATCATTTTTTGATATGTGTTTTTAGGTTTAGAATATTGTTATGAAATGTTTTATGCTTCAATACCTAAGTGAGTTAACTATTTCGTAGGTAAAAGGATGAGGGAGTTATTTTATTTCACAAGATGTTTCCATCTAGGATTTGAGTAACTTGAAATAATTTTTAAGGACTCTTTCTCAGGTTCAATAGATGCTTATTGTTTTCTGTCTGTACATGTGTGCTCGTGGTATATATGAACTTCCCATTTAATTATTTCTAATGCAGTCTGGACATTTTTACAAGGGTGGGTAATTCAAAGAGCAACATGAAAAGAATCAGAGAGCAAAACAAAATTGAAAGAATGACAAGCATGTTTCATTGTGATTTATTTAATTCTTCTCTGTGACTTAGTGAAGTATTTTTGAACTCTTCGTTCTGGTGACCTTTCTGTTTAATGTACTGGTCTCTACAGTTATTGCTTCATCTGTGTGATCTGTTTTGTATTTATTCTTTTCATTGAAAAGTTAAACCACCCACTTTGAATGACACTGAAAATGTACTAAATCCTAAGCTTGACATCTATTTACTATTTGTGTCCTATGGAGCATGTCCTCAATTTCCTTATTTATAAAAAGGGGTTAATAATTCGCATCTCTTAGTGTTTTCATAGGCTTAAATGTGGTTATGTTTGTAAAGTGTCTGGCACATATTAGGGGTTCAGGAAACAACAAAGAAATTTTTTTGGCATGAATTTATCTTGACTTCTATAGATTTTTTTGAAAAGTAATGGCCCTTTAATAAGATGCCGTTATTATTTCTTTTTTGTTTTAATTTATTTTTTAGTTGTAGATAAATACAATACCTTTATTTTATTTATTTTTATGTGGTGCTGAGCATTGAACCCAGTGCCTCATACCTGCTGGGCAAGTGCTCTACCAGTGAGCCACAACTCCAGCCCTGTCTATTATTATTTCTAATAATTAAAAATACACATTCATATCTAGAGGATAAAACAAAGCAAGAAAGATTTTCTTATGCAGAAGCACTCATGTAGTGTAAGTTCAGATAGAAACTGTTTTGTTCTACTGTTTTTGACAGGAAAACAGCTGTCCTGAACTTACTGGTTGTATTCATGTTCAAAGCAAACAGAATAAATTATCTGGATGTTGTAAGGGATTCAAGGAGAGATGAAACCCAGAGTACAAAGCTGACCATGATGTGTTTGTTGCTAATTGTGTGGATTCTAACAGGTGACAACTGGGGATTGAAACTCAGCATTAAATCCTCCATGTCTTCATAATTTTTTGTGATCCATTGTGACCACTAATAGCATCCTCCCTTATGTTTTCTTTTAAACTTCTGTTAATTGTCAGATAGATACCTAATAATTACCTAGTCAAAATACTTGTGTTTCCTATCACTTCAATGTCATTTTAAACTCCATCTTATTCAAACTATCACAGGCTTGTAAAACATTTCGGAGCCTAGTAAATCACATAAATCAATCCTGTTTGTATCTGATCCTTATTTGTATGGGAAATTTGTGATTTCATAGGTACAATTCTATACTGTTATTTGATGCTATTCAGCCTTTATGTTTCAAAAACATCTGAATTTGTTTAGCTACATATGTACTTCTCCTTCCTTCCTTCATTTTACAAACACTATCGTGGGCAACTAAAGTCTAACATTGTTCTCTGCCTTCAAAGTCTATTAAGGATAGATTTAATGCACCTAGGCTGTGGTGGAGAAATAGCTCTGCAGATTTTATATTTTCTGTATTCACAGTTCACTGAAAACCCTAAAGAGAAAGATCCCATCTAAGTGTGAGTGAGGTAATACCAAATTTATCACTCCCTTCTTAAAATCATGTCTATCTCCCCTGCCTTCTTCAAGATGGAGATATTTTATTCACAGAGTTTTGTTACTGGTCACAAATAGGTCTCAGAAAACCTGAATGTTTGGGCTGGACTTATTTTGAAGTTAATTACTTTTAGGTTTGTTCTACAACAGAGTGGTATAAAAAACAGAGTGGATATAAAAAATTCTTTGCCATTAGCATCCCTTTTTGGAAACATTATAAAATAAGAGCTTTCTTGGTTGATTATACCAAATCTAAAGTGGCACATGTGAAAGCAGAAGAAACTTGTAGTGAGGATGTTTCTGCATTTGCATTTTATCATATCTTCATAAGCTTGGTGTTATTTATGCAGATAACTTTAAGGTTTTATATGTGATCTGTGAGAGTACCAGGAAATGAGAGGAAAATAACAAACAAACCAGTATGTACAAAGTTGAAGGGAAAAAATATTGATAAGATAATGTCATAATATTCACATTTGTTGAGTGAGATTGGTATCATTAGTTTTTTTAAAATTAATGTTTCTTGAGAAAATAGATATATTTTGGCAATTTGTTGAACAATAAAAAACAAAACTTGTTGACTCTAGGTATGTATAGAACACACACAAACCTGTAAACATACTTTTTAAAATCAAGTACATGACAATTTCAAAGGTATGTTTTACATAACACATTTTGGTTCTTGATATAATTTTGTCTTCGAACCTCAATATGCAGTGAACCAGTTTTTGTGGACTGGATTTTGTCACATAACTCTATAAGGAGTCAGTCGAGTGTATAATCAATCTATCTTTGCAGTGTACACTTACACAAAAGCAAAACCACAGTAAAATACAAAGTTGAACTTCTGTTTTCTGGGATTTCTCATTTACTTTAGGAAATTTAAAATCTTAAGTAAGTTATACACTGATTATTGCTTCAGGAATTTAATGAGAAGCATCACATGAAAGGTAGTTGTTTTCTTTTTTTTTTTTCTTCCCTGTTCAGAGTTTATGATACAAAATAATCCCACTTTTGCGCACTGTTTCATAACAAAGAGATTTCAGTAACCTGTGTAGAAAGATTTCAGGCATTCATGGCAAATCTTTTCTTTCTGCTGTGTCCTGATGTAGCTTTTAGAAACTTTAGGCAAATGATGCCCTGAAGGGGAATTTTCATTCTGTACAACTGGGCAGCAAATATGCAAATCAGAGGAGTGCCCAGCAGTATTACATGTGCAAATTCACAACTGCACGTTGTGGTCAAAGCTTGGGTAAGGCTTCCCAGATCGGTATTATGTTTCCCAGCACAGCTTTAAAATACAAGTCAAGAGACAGAGAAAGCAACTTTTTTTTTTTTTTTTTTTTAAGGTTCATGCCTGCATGTCTTAATTTGAACAAAAATTACTTTAATAATATTACTGAAAGTGAAGTCTAACCAAATCTGGTAGTTTGTAGTGTTCGTTTATGTTAATTCTTTTTAAACTGTGCCTACATTAACCAATGCATTAAAATGATGGCAGTGCTTCACTGCTTTGAATTTTTGGAGCATATTAGATCAGCTTTCATCACCATGAACTCATCTGTAACAAATTGTAGGCAGTTTAATTTCTGCAAGCTGATTTGGTCAGTACTAATGTCATGTTATAGAGCTCTTTGATCCACCAGTTTCTAACTAACTAAAAAGCCTTACATTTATTTTTCATAATTTATAAATTGAATGTAAAACTTTTTGAACCAATATCATTTAAGAACAAACATTAAGGGCTAATATTGTAAAAAAGAAATTTAAAAGATATATACTCAGGTGTTTAAAAAAATCTAATGCAGATTTGGAGGTATACTGTATAAATCATAAATTGATTGTGAATTCTAAATCAGCATATTTTAGTGTCAAAGATTGATAGATTTGTACAGAATATTTAGGAATAACTTTAAAAAAAACACACAAATCAAGCATCTTATATGATTTAAGAACAATAGTCAGTCAGATGTGGTGCTGCATGCATGAAATCCCAGCTACCTGAGAGGCTGAGGCTTGGAAGATCACAAGTTTGAGGCCAAACCATGCAAATTAATGAGAACCTGTTCAAAATAAACAGTAGAAAAGGCTGGGGATGTTCAGTGGTAGAGCATCCCTGGGTTCAAATACTGGGAAGACAAATATATAAATATATATATTTGCACATCAAATTTGGATAAAAACTTAGATACAAAATTATTTGGATGTAAAATTATTCTTAGTTTGAAGTGCTATTCTTTATTCTGTGTGGCTACTTGTGAGGATCACTTAAAACAGGTCCTGTTGTTAATAATAAGTTCCATGTGTCAAAATTCCTACTGTGTGCAGATACTGTGGGAAGTGTTGTACCTGATTTACCCCTCGGGGTCTTCCAAAGAACTAATATCAATATTAGTATTCCCATTTTACAGTTGAGGAGATTGGGAGTTGATGATACCAAACAACTAACAAAATGCCATATACTGCCCTGAAATGTCAGATATGAGATTCAGAATCATATGTGTTAGATGACAAAGTGCTTACTTGTAATCACTGTGCTACACTAGTGATCTTAAAATTATAATCCAGAGAGCTAAGCATGGTAGCACACCTCTGTAATCCCAGCAGTTTGGGAGGCTGAGGCAGGATGATTGTGAGCTCAAAAGATAGCCTCAGCAATTTAGGAGGCCCTAAACAACTTAGCGAGACCCTATCTCTAAACAAAATACAAAAAAGCTCTGTGAATGTAGCTCAGTGTTAAGCATCCATGGATTTGACCCCAGTACCAAAAAAAAAAAAAAAAAAAAAAAAAAAAAAAATCCAAGAATGCACAATAGGACAGTGCAAATATGCTGTCATCTTAACATTTTGTATAGGTTAAACCACAGCTTATTATTATTATTGTTAAATTTTTCAAGTTTTGTTTCATGAAAAAACGGAAGTGAATATATATGCAGTGCTTCTATTCCCTACCGCAAAACGTTTGCCTTTGAAGTGGCCGCTTAGCTAGTTTGGATCTTAGTTGAGCATTTAGCAAAAGTTAAAATATAATGCCAAACTTCGTCAGTTGGATTTTTTATTAGATAAGGTAGAAATGAAAGCAGCAGGCAATTTAATTAGCAGTAATTTTTCTGGGCAAGTCATTACTTTGATGAACTTCAGAGCAATGTTTATGGCTCCTAATTAACCATGTTAGTCATTTGATTGAATAATCACTTTGGAAATGTTTCTACAATTTGATTAGAGTCTGACCCACTCTGATAGTCATAAATTAACTGATATCACTTTAGGATAACATGACTTTAGTTACTTTATGGGAATAAGCCTCTTAGCCATATTTTTTCAGGCTTCTCTAGACCATAAAAAGGATACCGATTTAAGGATAGACTGGATTTAAACAATGCTAGCCAAGTGTCTCAATTTTAAGAGCTAGATGTTAATCTCATTTACCCTAGGGTGTAATAGCCAGTAGGAGGAATTGGTAAAAACACAATTATATTCTCATACATGTATTTTTTTCCTAAATTGTTATTCATTGCTTTTTTTTTTTTTAGAATTTAGATCATAAAATAGGCCTTTGGAAATATAATGATATTGGCATGAGCCTTATTATATGTTTAGCAGTTTATTATGAATTTTAAATGAGTATATTTTAAATATCATAGATGAATAGTTAGAATTTTTGAAGACTCTTACAGAGTAAATACAGTGGAGAACAAATCAGCTAATTCAACAGATACATGAGTGTTAGAGTGAAATTCAGCATCTTATCTTTGATGTCATAATCCTTTCCCAGGATTATGTTAGTTTTGTATTATATTAGAACACTTTTATAAGGTGTCCGTCAGCTTTGAATAGCAGATTTCTCAATAACGTTGCATTTTCTCTCTTCCTTCTTTTCTCCCCCTGTGGGAACTGAAGACTGTATTTAGTCACACTTACTGTAATAGAATTTAGCCTATGTATTTTCCTCTAGCCACCTCCAGAGTCAACCAGCTGTTTTTACAGCCGTGTTCCAGGTGTGCAGCAGTCAGTAAAAGTATTTTGTGGCAGGGTGTCAACATTGGTACAACAAAATGCTTGCCTTGGAGCAGCTGTGGAGCTGATGGCTGTCATTAACACTGTCCCTTCCAGCCCAGCTGCTGCCAGCGACCTTATGCCTGGTAATAAATCAGAATAACATGAAAAATTAATTTGAAGTGTCATTGTTTTTAAAAAGTTGGGATAAAATGGATTGCTCCACTATTTAGCAACACAAAAGATCAACTATATTACTACCCTGTTATACATGCTGATATTGGGACGCAGGGTTAACTCTGCCTTGTGTACAGTGAGAATTATATGCTCTATAACACTTTATAAAAAGAAAGCATATTATAATGAAATATTTGATAATGAATTTTATAGTATTTTCAACTTGAAAGATATCAATTCCTTCATACATTTAAATGTTGTTAGTATTATGGATTGCCATTATGATGTTTTTTATCTAAACCATGTTGGATAAAAATTTTTTCCATGAGCAAAATCCCTCATTGTGATTGACATTCATCAGTAGACACCCCTCTCATCAGTAGACAAAGTTTTTTAAATATGTCGAATTTAAAAAATGGAACATTCCAGATCCCCCTGGAGTCAGAAAATAGTGCTATCTATTGTAACAACTTGGTGTATAGCTGGATGGTTATGAAGAGATAAGGGCCTTTGGGTTCCAATTCCTTTAAATGTTTATCATTACTTTTTCAGGGGTCATCTATTTATCACAAGTGATGGCAAAGAAGACTTTTTGTGTCAAGAAGTCCATTTTTATATGCATTTTTAAGCTTATTTTTGTACATGTTGTTAAGAAAACTTTAGTAATGCATACAGACATACAGAAGATAGAAATTATCTGAACACGTTTATACTTTCTTGCAGAACTTGTAGTTGCTATACACTGGGTTGGGCATAGGTTTGTTGGAACTAAAACATGTAAAAATTTGGTGAATTCCTCTTTAAGAAGAAGAAAGTAAAATGGCAAATCCAAAATGAAGTACAGGACCTCAAAAGGGACTCTTACAAAAGTGGAAGGTCCTGAGGTTCACTGCTTCACCATTGATCTACCTCTCTTTATGTGAGTGAACATCTATATTCAGAATCAAGGAACTTGGGGGAAGCTGAAATTGATTTCAGGAATCACCAGACCCAACTCTTTGCTTTATAGAAATATAGACACAAACTAGTCACAGCGGTACACACCTGTAATCCCAGAAGCTCTGGAGGCTAAGGCAGGAGGATCATGAGTTCAAAGCCAGCCTCAGCAACTGAGAGAAACCCTGTCTCTAAATAAAATAGAAAATGGGCTGGCGATGTGACTCAGCAGTTAAGCACCCCTGGGTTCAATCTCTTATAAGAGGGAGGGAAGAGGGAGGAAGGAGGGAGGGAAGGAAGAAAAAAGGAAGGAAGGAAGGAAACATAGACACAAAATGGTTTGTAAAAATTTATGCAGCTTAATTAATAGTAAGAGAATGACTTGAATTTTAATCCATTGTCTCTAATGTATACTTATTTCCTTTCTCCCATTTCTAAACTATTAGACAATTTAAATTTGGAGCCATCATTATGACCCAGGTGTACCCATTACTCAAGTTTGTTTTCTCAGGAATTAAATGCTGTAGTCATGTAGGCAAAGCTTCACACTTAGGGTAATACGTATTTGCTATGAAGTTGCTCTATCTCTGTTTTAGATTCTTAGTGGATTTTAGTTTGATCTATATTCTTAAGATGAAAAAGCCAGTCAATAGCAATAGCAATCACCTTAAAAGTTTTAAGAAATTTAACTGTTTTATTTATTCGTACTTATTTCTACCTTGTGTTCATGAAATAAACTATGGGCAAACCATTTGTTGATTTCTGCTTTGCATATAAGCAGCCAGGAGATACATAAATTTATTATATAAGTATCCCCGAAACAAACTCAGGATACTATTTGAAGAACATTATTACCTTCATGTGGAGATGCTGTTAGAACTGAACCTGATCAAGTTTGATTTTGGTAAACTTCAAATTTATGAGCCTGTCCTGTTCCAGAGAATCAGTGTTCACCATGATATACTCATTCTTCCGTTTTGTTTGTGGGCCCCACTGGAAATGTTGACCATGGGTTGACAGGTTCTTCTCATGGGGACTTGTGCCAGTTTCTGTAATTTTCTGTTTGTCTGCACCCTGTCCACTGACAGCAGTGTCCTTTCAGCTTCAGACCCAGCTTTGACCAATGCTGTTTCCTCTTTCAGAAGTGCCTAGCTGCCACTCCATTTACATGAGGCAAGAAGGCTTCCTGGCTCATCCCAGCAGAACAGAAGGTAAGTCCTTACATACTTTAACTTCTGCATTAATATTGTTAAAAATAATTGGACATTCCAAATATGGGATCATTTAATGAACCATTTATATGCTTTTAGAAAACTCGTTCATGCTCCCTAAACCATTATTTTAAAACTTTATATTTTTAAAGTAAAAGGAAGTTTTTCGGGTCATGATACCTTGTGTTTGGTTGTTAACATGAGTCATGTACATAGAAACAGCTGAAAAGTGCATTTCTGTGTTCATTTTTTGCAACAGCCACATTCTTTTGAGCTAAAACTTGTGCTTTATAGATCAGCTCACCTTACTGCACTGCAATCTACTGAAATGATCTTTGAGTAATATTCAGGTTTGCTTTTACAGACTTAAGTCATGGTTCTGTTTCTTGATAAAACATGTAGTTTTAACAATCCTGGATTTTACACAGTTAGACAAGTAATTGTTAAGAATGGGATTTCACATAAGAGGCCTAGAGGAGTTTTTATTGCAGCTGTATTTTGTGGTAACCATGGTGGGAAAGTTTTGCTCTAACAGACTTTGACATCTGCAAAGTAGTAGATAAAAGTGATTCCATCTGGCTATCATCCCCAGGATTTCTGGAAATATGTGAATAGTTCTTGACCTAAACACTGTTTCTTCAGTAAAACCTAGATGCATCCTTTTACATGAGATCTATTATTGGTTATTTTACTTGGATGATATTAATGGAGGTTTAAAGGATAGAATAAAATGGTAAATCCAAAATATTTGAGACCCAGTTTTGCACAAATGCAATGTCATTATCATTGCTGATATTACTAGTATGTAACAACCAAAGAGATTAATACACTTGAGAAAAAAAACTATAAACTATGTGAAATTTCTTTTCTTCTTTTTAAAATTTTTTTATTTATTTGTGTGTGTGTGTGTGTGTGTGTGTACTGGGATTGAACCCAGGGGCACTTTATTACAGAGCTGCATCACCCAGTTCTTTTTACTTTTAATCTTGAGACTTGGGTCTTGCTAAATTGCTGAGACTGGCCTGGAACTTGCAATCCTCCTGCCTCAGTCTCCTCAGTCTTTAGGATTACAGGCCTCAGCCACCATGTACCACCATGCCCAGCTGAAATTTGTTCCTGGTAATTAAAGACAACAACAATTGGATTAAGAACCACAGTCAAGAATATTTGGAGGAGAAAAAATGATTATGGGAAGCTGGAATTTATTTTGAAATTTGTCTGTGGACTAAGTTATGTTACAGCAAAAAAAAAAAAAAAAAGAAAAGAAAAGAAAGAAAGTCCCCCCAACTATCTTGGCTATTAAAGATGAGATTACCTACCTAGATACTTCCACAAGAAAGTAGGATTTCGAAATAAATATGTTCCAGAACAACGGAGTAATAATGCAAAGTAAATGCCAGTAATTCACTTTGATTTCACTCTATTCTCATTGAGTAAGGAAACTAAAAGAAACTAAAAATGACTTGATACATTATAAATCCTAGGTTTGCCAATATTTGGGTGACAATTAACTTACATGTGACCACGAGCTAGGCGCCATTCCAAACTTGTATACCTTAAATCATATAATCCTCACAACAACTCTATAAGGTGGTAGATAGATGGTATTACTGTATTTCCGTTATATAGAGTGGAATCTGAGTCAAAGAATCTAAATAAATTTGTCCAGGGTTACAGAGCCAAAAAGTCATAGAATCATTTTCTACCACAATTTTTGTGCTAATGATTATATTCTAAAGAACTAACCAGCTCAATTGGTATCATGAATAAATGTCTCCCATTTCCCCCCACAGGGTGTATGTTTGAAAAGGGTCCCAGGCAGTTTTATGATGACACCTGTGTTGTGCCAGAGAAATTTGATGGTAGGTTTTTCACTGTGCTTCAAATTTTGATTTTTTTTGCGAGAGGGATTGAAGAGATCACCCTTCCTTCTGAAAATAGTTGACATCACTACTTAAAGATTTCTATGCACTTCATTTATCATGTACTCAATTCTAATTAAACATAACTTATTACAAATTCTCTCTTTCTTCTACCCATTAAGAACCTTTTTTTTTTCTTTTTTCCTATGAGGCAGTCCATTTTGGGAGATATAGCCAACGAGCATCATGCTTGCCGAGTTTGTGTAGAGTAAGAAGGGTCTTTCCATTGCCCTACTGAGCACATTCAGCTTGTTATTTGAGATTTATTGAAAGCTGATCCTGTAATTAACAAAGCAGGGCAGAAAGCATGCTACTGTGGATGCACTGAGAACTTAATGCAAACCCTCCTCTCTTTTATTGTTCATGAAAAGATGCATTATGGAAGACAGAAACAACATAACTGCCCATTTAGTTAGTGATTGTTAGCTCCCCCTCCCCATTTTTTTTCCAAGGAAGATGCACATTACTAATGTAGCATTGCTTTGTAATTGCTTAAAAGGGAGTTAGGAAAGCATCTTTTTAAAAATCACTCACTGCTGCAATGGAAAGGTCTCAGATATTATAAGAAAGTGTCAAGTTAGATAGAATCTTCTTTTCTTGACAAGGTGGCAAAAGTCGGCATTTATGAGGAAGCTTGGGTAAATAGTGAACAGTTAATTCATTTAGTGGTTCTTCAGAGTGGTCTCCATATTTCCTGCTTTGATTGTTAAACAGGAAACGAGCAGGGGCCCTCTGATTAGCTGATTGCACAAACTTTGGGGATCATGGCTATAATGACTTGGGAGCTCTCAGAGTTTTTAATTGTCATTATTTAAACAGCAAAGTACATGCTCAGATTGCTTTTCAATCTCTAATTAGTTACTTGAAGTCTATGTTCCCAAGCTTTTGCTATTCATTCTTTCATACCATTCAGAAGGGATGGTGAGTCTTGGGAAAATACACTTCCTTTACCTCCTTTAAATTGTTAGATTTATTCCAAAGTCACTTTGGGGGTCACTTTTTTGGCTTTATTCTGTAATAGATACTTTAAGCCTCGTTTTATATGTGAGAACTGGCTATTTAACACCATTAGAAGAACATCACAATTCTTAACATATAGCCTTTTCTTTCAGGAGAAGCTTAAAGCTTTTACTTGTAGGAATGACCTTTGTCAGTTTCTTTTGTTTGTGGTGAGCTTCATATTTTAAGTCATCTTAAAATTAGTAAGAACACATGAGGAGGAAAACTATCTTAAAGCTAGGGACAAGATTATGTTATAGTTTTACAGGTCCAAATTACACTGATGTTTAGGGAACTGGCTGTCTTGATTATTGATTCCCTTTGACTTTTAAATATTCTTCAATTTTATACTAAGAAAACATTGTTGAAAGATAGTATTTGCCATGTAATGGAGAACAAGAAGAAAGAAAAACAAGGGATTATTGTTTCATTGAACATGGTCAGTGCAATCAGTCACATTTATAGGCAGAAATGCTATAGAAACAATAAAAATGTAACAGTGTTTCATTCTGTGTGCATAATTGTTTAGTTACCCTCATGAAAAATTTTTATAAATCTCATAATAAAAAACTAAGATAAATAAAACTATCTTTGAAGCCAATATAAAGATACACTCCTGTATTATCTAGTTTAGAACAAAACAACATAATGATTTTTTAGCAATTAGGGACTGAATAACTTTGCATTTTGGTGTGCAATTCTTTTAAGAGTTATATTTCTCTCCACAGACCCCCCCCCAAAAAAAAATTAGAAAGCTTATGATTTGGTCTGTTTTAAAATTCACACTAGTGTCAATAGATCCACTTGAGTGTATCCTGTCTGAATTGTTTCTTTAGTGGAGAAGAAAACTTCATGCATTAACAATCATGTACTCATTTGACTGTACACACTCAGCCCCCATTGTGACCAATTCCACATATTTTGAGACAATGGACTGGAGATAGCAGTAAATAATCAATGGTTATGACACTAGGTGTTTTGCTTTGTTAAGCCAAGATAAATGACCAGATTTATAGAAGAAGCATTACAATGCTAAATAACCTTCATTGTTATTTACTAGATTTTTATACTATATATGAATGCCAAATGAATCTAAAATAAACAAATCTTCTTGCTTAAAAATAGCTTTTTTCCACAGAAATATCTGATGTGCATATTTTTAAATTGGCAAATTCATATGAATGAAATACAAATAAGAGTTAAAGAAATATGAGAGAGAATTTTTATTTGTTGCCAGGTAAGAAAGTGATAATTTCTCTATGAAGGTATATGAAGGTGTGGAAGAAAGATGGTATGATGAGGATCTAGTATGCTATGAATTACCCAGGAGAGTTTTCTAATTTATATAAAGTGCACATTACTTAACTCAGAGTTTATGAGTCTATTACATTTGCTTTGAAATATGTGCATTAAAATTTTCAATAGTTTGTCATGCATAGGTCAATAAGGTATTTGCAAATTATAGTTTGCACAATTTAATTTGTACAAATAAAATGCCCTGAGCTTAAAATTGATTACTCCCTCTTCAATGTTGCTTAGAGAAGTGAGTAATATCATTAACAAAGAAGCAAATAAGTATGATTAGGTACTATGGTAATTATTATTGTTGTTGTAACTATATTTGCTTGTAGTGCTGGGGAACGAACCCAGGGCTGCATACAAGTTTGCTAGGCAAACTTTCTACGGCTGAAATACATCCCAGTCCCTTATATCATGTTTTTATTTTTTAATTTTTATTTATTTATTTTTAGTTATACATGACAGTAGAATGCATTTTGATATATAATACATACATGGAATGTACATACATCAATCATATTGTCTATTCTATTCTGCTGCCCTTCCTATCCTCCCTACTCCTCCCCTCCTCTCCCATCCTCTCTCTATCCAATCTAATGTGACACCCTTTTTTTTCTTTTTCTCATTACAACATCATATATGTATTCTGTATAACAATGTATATCATGGTTTTTAGAGAAATCAATGAAAAAAAAGTTATACAAAACTTTTGTAAGCAAATGACATCCATGGATTTTTTCCTGCACCTTTTTACAATATTTTTGACGTGAATGTATTACATATAGTTCTCTGTAAGTTTGTACAGATTGCAGATTTAGTCAACCATTTAATTATTTTAAATCTTTATTTAAGGGTAACATTATATTTCACAAAGTGGCTGTGTTTAGCCATTTTCTTCATTGGTTTAATAAAAAGTTTACATAAATAGCATAATATTGATGCTAATGATGAACCTTTAAAATTTTTAATTTAGGGGATATCAAACAAGAGCCAGGGATGTATCGGGAAGGACCCACGTACCAACGGCGAGGATCACTTCAGCTCTGGCAGTTTTTGGTAGCTCTTCTGGACGACCCTTCAAATTCTCATTTCATTGCCTGGACTGGTAGAGGCATGGAATTTAAGCTGATTGAGCCTGAAGAGGTTGGTTTAGTAAATTTTATTTAGGAGACTAAGATGTGCTATGATGTAAAGGAGCTGATATATTTGATAAATATGCTAAACATGTAGTTTTAAAACTCTGGATACCTTTTGAATTAGACAGTGGGACAAAAAAGAATAATGTCAACATTTAAAACTACTAATTTATTCTATAGTCTTTCCATTGTAATACTGTCCTACAGAATGTTGAAGAAAATCAAACAGAACACCATTAGCATGGCTCTTTATTCAGGAAGGCCAAACTGGAGAAGTCTCTAAAAGAGCATTTAATTTGGGGAAGGAGGTAGGAGGTTTCATGGTCCTTAGGAAAGAAGGGAGATGTCTGCTGAGGCGCAACTAATTTTGTAGATAGAGGAATTGTTCTTTTGAATTAGCAGTCATTATTTGGACAATCTGGATTTTATCAAGAGGTTTGGAGAGGAGCATTTAAGGACCAAAGTCATGCGTAAGGTGGAGGTGAAAAACAGCTAGGGGGTGGGGAGAGACATCCAATGCCACAATATACAGTGGAAAATTCACAGACTTAAGAGTGTTTTACAAGACACAGGCTTGGTAGAGACATTGTTTCCTTTTGAATGTTAGTGATATCTGTTTCAAGTCATCTGGACTGTGTAGACTCCATTGGAAAGTAGGGATAAACTTTAAAATATTGCTATAGTATACAAGGGATTATTAAAATGAGACATTCTGGATAGAGATAATATACATGTAAGGAACACGCTTTCAACCAAGTATTCAACTGTCTCTCAATCCTGCCTCCTTACCTTGCAATGCACACACAAATCAAGTATTTTCATAAAGAATCACAAATGAAGTAATTCCATGAAGAGCTCCTAAAATTAAAATTTTCTTTCCCCCAGGACTTAGTTTAGGTATAAGTCTACTGTAGTTACTATAGCATAATCCATCCATAACACTTTGGACCTCCAGGGAAAGGTGACTGACTATTCAATGAAATTTTTGTTTTATTAAAATGCTTTCTCTGTAATTTTAAAAATTGACTTGAGTTAATATCAGCCAAGAAAACCATGGAAGATTTTTGGCTGACATGCCTGTGACTGATTTTATTGGCTACTGAATCTAAACACCTCAGCAAAGCTGAACAATTTAGTAAGAGTTAAAAATTTTTGGAATCCAAAGTGATTTGTTTAGACACTGGATATCTATAACCTGGCTACTGGGCCCATATATCTTAAATGTTCTGGGTTTATTATTTGATATATTGAACATAATCAAATAATATGCCCTTTTTTGATGTTCAGAAGACAAAATTACATAACTTATTAAGAGATGATTTATTGCAAGAGTGTATTTTAAAAACTATGAAATAAGAGGAGCTCCTTAGTACGATTGTATCCTCTGATTTACATCAACACACCAGTTGTACTAGAGGTTCGATTTTTGCAGTATCTCCCTTGCCTCACACCAAACACACACACACACACACACACACACACACACACACATACAGAGAGAGAGAGAGAGAGAGAGAGAGAGAGAGAGAGAGAGAGAAAGGGTAGCAGAAACTGAAAATGCCCCTTATTTAGAGTGGAATAAGTGTTTGGGTGTTTAAATTTTGGAGTCTGTCTAAAGCTCAATTTGGCTGTCAAAGAAAATTAGTTTTTCTGTAGATGTACTTAAATGATGTAAGTGAAATAACCACAAAAATGTGAAGCAGTAACAAATTGAGACTAGAAATGCTTAACAAAGTAATTTGAAAGCCCTCTAACATGATGGGAGAGTGTGCTCTTCTCTTCATGGAAGATGCTAATAATCGCTGTAAGACTTGATTCATGCAGCAACTGAGCATATCCAACAGGGATTTTTAGTAGTTAAACAGTTATTTCCCTCTACCTGTGATTAAAATAAACTGAGCAGAAATAGGACTTTTTAAATTTTGTCATGTATTTGTTAAGATAAGGGACATTACTGAATTATGTCAGTAATTCTTGATCCACTCAGAAGCATAAACATTCTGCAAGTGATTAAGTTCATTTTATAACAACTATTGACCTTTCTGATGCTTGAGTTTGAATAACTGGTAGATGTGACCAGATGACCATTAAGTTCCATCAAATTCTGAGGTTCTGTGATTTTTTTTTAACACAAAGAAGGAATATAGTTACATCTGTTATGTACTATAAACCGACATTTCAACAACTTTTCTGTAGCAGACTCATAAAGTTAAAAAAAGGACTGGGTAATTCAGAGCCAGTAGACCATTTACAAATGGTAACTAACTCAATGGGAATTGTGCAATAAGTACTGAATATTTCCTAAGGCTTTTGTTCAAAATGAAGTGAATCTCATTTCTGATTGCTGCATTGCTTACTGTTGGAATTGCTTCCATCAGGCAATGACTGTGATGCCTTGTTAAAATTTCTTCTTTGTAACAGGTTTCTGAAATTTCTTTAGCCTGTGTGGCCCATAGTTCCCCTCTGCCCTTACATGGCAGCTCTGTGTACATGTATGCACAACTCAGGAAAGGTGTCTCCAAAATCTTTGACTTGTGGCTTCTGTTTTCTTTACATTTCATCTAGATCTGTGCTGATTATCTGCACAGATAACTTTAGCAAATTCATAATCTTTGATATCTCTTTTTGAGATATTTGAGATATTATTTTCAAGTTAATCAGTAATCCTAGAGAAATGTTCCAGGAAAAAGTATTGCAATAATTAGTAAGGCATCTATGAGACTCAGTGTCAAAGTTTTTTTATAATAGGCAAGATTGTTGAGCATCAGGATGTCTGATAGCTGGGACCTCGTTGTGATTTCCATGTATATATACACAGGCAAGTCTTTTTTAAAAAGTTAACTAATACTTGTTCTATTACATTATCCTGTTTAATTTGTGGAAAAATAAGGAGGAATGCCATTGTGCTACAGTTTGCTCTCCCCACTAACACCCTAAGTTTCTATTTGAATGAGTGTAATAAGGAGGTCTTGAAAGTGTTGCTTCCACCTCCCACTCCATGTTGACAATTGTGCCTTAGCTTCAGGTGGTGCTGGATACCATGTATGGCACTGGAAGGTCACAGGTGGAGACTGAGTGGACTTCCTTAGCTTATGGGTGGTCTACCTGGCCTAGGAATTTTTTGTGTTTTCTGTTAATTTTAAGCTTCTTTCTTGTCTGAATCTCATAGGCTTATTTTTTTGCCTCATTCCCCTAAGCTTTGTGAAGAAATGTCACTAAAACAAGTCTAAGAATGCCTTGTAGTTTTCTTAAATATGGACTAGTACCCACAGTGATGAGAATTACCAGGTCTCATAAGAATCAAACTCTGTAAAGATGGAATACTCTTTTGTGGTATTAAGAAAATCATATTTATCTCCCCAGAGATCTCCAGAATGTCCTCTTGAACTTTGTTGTGGATATTTTATTTTCCAGGTGAATCCTGGTGAGGTTTTAGAAAAGAATCATTTATAAACGAATAATTATTCCTCAATTGTTCTTTAATTTAAAGAGATAAGCATTTATTTTCACATCTCCTCAAAGTTTGCATGCTCTTCAGCTGCCATGTCTATTAAAGATTCACTGATGTCTATTGTGAAGTTTTTAAAAGATATTTTATTTAGACAATACTTTCATTTCTTAACACTACTTTTCCCCACACCATTTTAGTATTGCTCAGAACCTTAACATTAAAATAAAGTTTAATTCTGGAAAACTAAGATATATCTGCCACTGTTATTGGCAGCTTGGGTATGTAATCTTGTCCCTGTGATATCATGTCTCTCTACCCTGAAAAAGTATACTGATTCATGTGGCTAAAGTACATCTTCATTGAGAGCATACAAACAGCAGAGAGAAAAAATAGCAAGGATGGGTATTTAAAAAAAAAAAAAAAAGAAAGAAAAAGAAACCCTGGAAAAGGTTGTTGCTAATGAAGTGGAGACAGACCGAATGATCTCTTAGAAAAGCTATTTTAGTATATATGACGTAGCAACAACTCGGAATTTCATGGAAACGAAGGAACACACTAAACCTGTTAGATAATGCTCTCTTGGGGTTGCCTAGGTTTGCATGGCAGCTGCAGTTTTTGCTCAGACTAATAAAAGTGGAAATGAATGAGAACACTTTAGCTAGGGAAGGGAAAGCAGGCTACACAGTATTCTGTATAAGGCCTCTGCTCGCCCAGCCTAGTAGTAAGGTTAGGGAGGTGTGTACATTGAGAAAGGAGGTGTGTTTTTAAAGCTCTTTGAAGAATTCTGCCAGAGTCACATGTTCAAAAGCTCTCAGAAATTTTAGTAAACAATAAGGCGAACATTCTGCTTTAAAGATATTTGTTTGTGGACTCATGCATGATGACCTTTTCCACTTCCTTCTTATTTTTAGCATCCAACTATGTATGAATGCTTGATTCTCCTGTTTGGTTTTGGATGCAATTTTATTATGATGCTGCTTCAGGCAATAAAAATTATTTGTAGTTCGGTTTATTAATTTGTATATTTCTCCTTCTGCTATATATATTGCCCACTTGTTTATTCTTTTACATAGAGTTACATAGAGTTCTTTTACAAGACAGTGAGTGGGGGATCGCCTTCACCAGCAGGATATCTTTTTTCTTTGGTTTATCATAATTTCAATAAAACACCTTTACAAAGAGATCATTAAAGCAGCTTTTAATCTATAGTTTGGTTTGAAAAACTAAGAAAGAAAAAAAATAGTGTATCTCAGAATGGAAAACTTGCCTCATTTTGGTGAATTGCAGTCTGTTCATTCTGTTGTAAACACATTCCCTTATTTCCATTTAATTTTGTATCCAAAACAATAGTGACAAAGAATTCTATTGTGATGTTTCAGAATGATCACTGCATGCCTGGTTTAAAAAGCAAACCAGGGCACAGGAAATTTTTGCTACTTGTATCTTTGATTTGAACAAGTTTGGGTGGGTTTAGAAGTAGTTAATTACCTAATTTTTGTGAACCTTTGCTAATCCTTAACACTATAATGTAATTTTGTTCTGGTGGCAGGTGGCCCGGCGTTGGGGCATTCAGAAAAACAGGCCAGCTATGAACTATGATAAACTTAGCCGCTCACTTCGATATTATTATGAGAAGGGAATCATGCAAAAGGTGAGCAGCTAATACAGCATTAAAATTCATTGAAATGTTGCACATTAATCTGCATGTCATACTTTAAAAGCCACATATCATTGCATTGCTGAAGCAAGGTTTTCACTCATTCTAACAAATGCTTAGCTCTTGGTTTTGGTATTCTAAGCCTTTCTGTTTATAAATTCATGGACAGTACATACAAATGTGTAATAATATTATATATAAAGTAATAGGCTTTCTGGAAGTTTCCACTTTCCTACACAGAGTAAAAAGAAAAGTTATATCGGTATTGATGCTGCATCTGTAACTCTCCAGAGGAAGTTGTTATTCTGTAGCTTTCTCCACAACTTTGTGTTTTTGAAATGTTTGTTTATAAATTCCAATGCAAATAAAGGTTCTTAGGCTAATGAATTCTTTCTTTTTCCTCCCTTTTTAAAAAATGTTCTGATTCTTAAACATTCAGATATTTCTTATACTCATTAGGAAAAATACTTTTTCTTCTGGCTGATATCTTGCCTGGCTTTGTCACCTAATAGCCTATTATGCTAAACTACTTATTCTTGGTCTTATTTGGTTGGTAGAACAAAGTTTAATATATGTCGTTTTATCCCAAATGAGCTTCCTTTAATATTTGAAAGTAACTTAAAAATACAGTAGAGATAAGTGAATCATACAATAAAATATAAAATCTTTGAAGGAAGCAATGAATAAAGATTAAACATTCAGATATTTGTTATGATGTCCTTCTGCCTTGTATTTGTATTCAAATCTAATTGCCTTGTTGATGATTTATTCATTGTGGACATTTCTGTTTTACAATTTATTCTTTGTTTATTTGGGAGACAAACATAGTTACATGTTATAGATTGTGGCATATTTTTATGGCATCATAGTTGTGCCAAGAAAAACTGGCAGTCGCTGCATAAAATTTAATAGAGGGCAGTAGGACTATTGAGTTTTCTGGAACACAGGGAATTGGTGCTCTGGAATTTGCCATCTCAGAAGTTAGGACTTTTAAAATCCTTATAAGATAAAGTTGAATTGGATTTTCAATTGCTCCCTATTTCCTGAATCTTACCTTCAAAATATGTGACTGTTTGCTGTCTCCACACCCCCACCCCGCCTCCATACTCAGTTTGTAACCCTATCCTTTCACATACATCTTATTCTTCATTTTCATTCCCCTCCTCTTCATATGGGAGCTCAGTACCAGTCCATCACAGTTTCCCTGGGCAGCACTACAAAGTAGTGAAGGAAAGTACAGGCACATTTAGGTTTCAATTCTAGGGTCACTTTCTTGAACAGATTCTTTTACTAAATGGTGATGTTCTTACATCATTAAAGTTGTCATGATTATTAAATGAAAAGTACTTGAGATACTTTGCATAGCACCTGGCATAATTAAAGCCTCTATAAAATGATAGATGCCTAGCCTAGCTTACATCCGGAAGTCATGGTAAGCCAAGGCATGTGTGGTTTGTCTAGACCATTAAGAGCATTCTCAGCTAAAATTATTATAAGACCCATAATTGCTCCTTTGGTTTTAAACACAGTATTTGTATTAGCTTTCCATGTCGATGAAAAATACCTGAGGTAATTCACCTTATAAAGCCAAAAGTTTTATGGTGGCTCACAGTTTTAGAGGTTTCAATCCATGATCAATTAGCCCTCTTGCTTTGGGTTTATGGAAAGGCAGCATATCATGGTAGAGGAAACCTGCTCATCTCATAGCCAGGAAACAAAAGAGAGAAAGAGAAGAGACTAGGGTCTCACTACTCCTTTAAGGCAGGCCCCAGTGGTCTAAAGAACTTTCACTGGGCTGCACCTCTTGAAGTTACCACCACCTCTAGCAGCAACATGTGTGGGACCAAACTTTAGCACATAGACTGTTGGAGAACACTTAAGATCCAGACTATTGCAGTGGTAGACAGGGATTTACAGAATGTTGTACCTGATCTTAAATATTCTCAAATATGTTTAAACTTATTACTAGTAGGACCACTACTGATTCCCATTTATTTGTTGTCTTATTCCATGTCCTCTTATTTTAATAAGTTAATAAGGCAACATGCTATCACACAATGATATAGATCCTGAATTATACTAGTAAAAATGTCATTGTTCCTCATATTTTCCCTTGGTAGGCTATAACTGCCAATGAAAACTATTTACCACTAATTTATAAGTTAATTTAGGAAAGTAAAATGCTAATTATGACAGACCTTTTGAGGTGTTTCTTATGACTTAAAGAATGGCAGGATGCTCTATAGCTCAGTGCAAAAAATGCATTATATTCATGGCTAGCACAATGAGGACACTTACAAGTTTAATTGTGAAACTTATCCCTCCTCCTCATGCCTATATAGCCATTCTGTGTCTGGCTGTTGGTAGACACATCTGTACTCCAGTGCATCACTCACATTCTTTCTAGAATGTTCTGCCCTTCCCTCTAACTTATGCACTGTTCTGTTGATTAAGTCAATTCCAGTATGTTCATTCAGAGGAAAACTGTGCCATCCTTTTTATTTTTTTTAAAAGATGTAGAATTACATACTTCAACATGTAGGGGAAATATTTACATGACCATGTTTATTCATTGACAAAACTCAATGAATTGACAGTGGGCATTATGTAGAGTACACACATACAACACACACACAATCACACACATACAAACAAATTAAAAGGCTAGAAAATAAAATAAAAATAACCAATGAGTCTAAACATGAAAAAAAATTTAAAATTAAAACTGGTAATTAATTTCAGTAGTTATGAAAGAAAGAAGAAATGTTGTAGTAATGTTCATTGTACCTAGACAATAGGAGTGCTCTATTTCAAAATTTAGAAATGCCTAGAAAAATATATACCAACATTTTAAACAGTGACTATATTCTGGATGATATAATTAGGAAGCTTTTTTTCCGCCTTGATCTGTCATTTCTAATTCAGTAACCAATAACTCTGAATTACTTTTGAAATTTCAAAAGCTAAAACATAATTCAAATATTTAACCTTTGAAAGTACAGCTTACAAAGATGCCTCCTTGTTTTCATCTGATTCATTTGCCCACAAAATCCCTGTTTTTCCTCTCTCAGTATTGTAATTTGGGGACACTTAATGTACAGCCCTTTTCACATTGTGATTGTAATACTAATAATGGAAGACATCACTTTCATTGTTTGGATGTCAGCTCTTGTTCTAAACTCAGCATCACTTAATATAGTTCAATAAATACAGTAGTCAACCTAAAAATGTTTATTCAAAATAAATAAAGAAATGAAAGAAAAGAAACAGGAGGAAACAGTGAGTAAAGACAAAGTCCTTAAGAGATTTTATAATCTTGATTGCATATTATCCATTTAAATTCCCTGTGGTGAAACCTTTTTCATTTATCACATCACTTCTAATTATAGCCAATATATCAACATGTTGGACAGAAAAGCAAATATACCTAAATATATACCTTCTTTCTCTGAAGCCCCAAACAAAATAAAACAGGTTATAAAACACTCAAAGGTATGCAGGCCATATACTTTTTTTTTTTTCCTTTTTCCCTGCAAATACTTTGAACAATGGAGGGGGAAGAAAAGGAAAACTCGTATTTAATATTTAAGGTTGTTTCTGGTATTTTCTACTTATTTTTTTATGAAAATTTCACCAGTTCACCTTTAAGAAATTAATTTCCTTTGCATAAGGCAGGAAAGTAAATAATTATGTGAGGCTTCTGTTTGCAATGCACTATGCAAGAGGCTTTCCTCTCAGTCCCACAGTGGCTTTCCAAGGAGCCATTCCTGTTTCCATTTCACAAGGCAGGGAACTGAGGAGTGAGGTAAGCAACATGTCCAGATTCATAAACACTACTAAGTCCTGGCTCTTTTAAAACTCAGGCATATTCAGCTTATTTGAATTTGCTAAAGTGGTTCCTCTTATTTAAATTTGGGGCAAAAAAAAAAAAGTTCTGAAACGGAGTTCAGAGGAGCAAGACTTTGGCAGTTATTCTTTTTCCCCAAAACTTATACAAATAGTTTAGAAACCGTGAACACACTGTTCCCCCACACCACAAATCCAATAGCAATGTCTTTTTGACACATGGGAGCACAAAGACATTGAGAAATTTTCAGCTTTCTGAAATTATGAGCTACACACACACACACACACACACACACACACATATACACACAAAACCAAAGTGAATACAAAGAACTATGAATGTGCACCCCTCCCCTGGTGTTGAACATGTCAGCACTATTTTTTAGTGGGAGCCATATTTGTCTCCTTTGATTGCTTATAATTTTCTACAGAAGCATTACTCTTCCAAATTTAAGTTTGAGGTATGTCATTCCCTACACATTACGGTATGTCTCTTTTATTTCAGGCAGTTGTCACATTTCTTTTTCTCATTTCCTCTGTATGCGTTGTATATTTTAGATTCCTTTCACTTTTTTACACCTCTTGCTTCAATTTGACACTTTACACACATCCTTAAGTTCCATCTAATGTATCTTCCCTTCATTTTTAAAAATGTGATGTACCCACGATAATGCTGTCCTCTTGATTCATCTTTCATTTAAATAAGGCAATGTATCTTTGCTTTTTTTGATGAGAATACACAACACAAAGCAGGAGGTGGGGGATATTAGGAATAAAACACATTTTTCTTTTAAACTTTCAAGGCTTAGTTTTTCCATTGTTCTCAAAATGGAATATTGAGAGGGAGATACCATACCTTAAAGATATAAATTTTTACAAATGTAGATGTTGCCTTCAAATGAAATAAAAAATTTTCCAATGCGAAATGCTTGCATGAGATCATTGTTTTTAAAAAATAACAACATAACTTTGCTTTTATATTAAAACAAGCAAACTGCTGAAATTCGTAGTTATATCTGAATGGATTAACTATTACTCCGTTATCATTTTGTATTTTCCTTGATTGAATCACAATTTATTGTAAAAACGAAGAATTTTTTTTAACTTTGTGTGTATACCTGCTATGTATTGGGTTGCCTTTGTTCATTCAACTTTCTCCTATAGTAAATCATTTTTTCCCCCTTCCTTTCCCCTCCCCATCTGGGGATGGTGAGGATGGGCTTTTTTCTCCGTGTTCTCATCAGGTGGCTGGAGAGAGATATGTCTACAAGTTTGTGTGTGATCCAGAAGCCCTTTTCTCCATGGCCTTTCCAGATAATCAGCGCCCACTGCTGAAGACAGACATGGAGCGTCACATCAATGAGGAGGACACAGTGCCTCTGTCTCACTTTGATGAGAGCATGGCCTACATGCCTGAAGGGGGCTGCTGCAACCCTCATCCCTACAACGAAGGCTACGTGTACTAACATGAGTGACAGTCAAGGGGGCATCCTCGTGCTTTCTCTCTTTCTGCGAGATATAGAGAATCACTGAATTCTCTTCAGTCTTTGTTTTATTTTTGTTGTTTGTATTTTATTTTAAAATAATAATACAAAGGGGGCTTTTCCTGTTGCATTATTCTATGGTCTGCCATGGACTGCGCACTTTATTTGAGGGTGGGTGGGAGTAATCTAAACATTTATTCTGTGTAACAGGAAGGTAATGGGTGAATGGGCAGAGGGATTTGGGGATTACTTTTTACTTAGGCTTTGGGATGGGGTCCTACAGGTTTTAAGTATGAAGCTATATTGTGTCTGTCGATTTCATAATAACATAAGATAATGTTCATTTTCTCTGGATACCTATGGTACAGTTAATTTCACATTGTGTAAATATCCACTTGGAGACTATTTGCCTTTGAGCATTTTCCCCCGTCATTTCTGAGGCTCTGCAGGTGTACAAAAACCTACTGTAAATGGCAGTTTAATTGTTAGGAATGACTGTTTTTGCACCTCTTGTAAAAAGGTGTTTAGTGATTGCATTTGCCTTTTGTTTTATTTTGTTTTGTTTGCTTTATATATGACTCGTAGAGGATAACCACGCAAGTGGGCAGTTCTCTCTGAAACTGAGTAATCACCATGACTGTAAATGAGGGGCACAGTTTTGGACTCTGGCTCCAATCTGAGCCATAGGCCAGTAGCATTACACGTTATCTGGTGCCACCTTGCTCTTTAGTTACATATCATACTGTCTTTTAAGTATTTTTGAAGCCTGTTTCAGTTAAATAGTGACATGTCATGGTCCTTTGGAATCTTCATTTATATGTTAAATCTGGGATCACAATGAAGCAAAAAATATCTGTCTCCTTTCTCTTCCTCCAGTACATAAATACATTATTTAATCAATAAGAATTAACTGTACTAAATCACATATTATGCTGTTCTAGTTACAGCAAGCACTCTTTAAGAAAAATATCCACTACACTAAATAGGTACTATAGTAATTTTTAGACATGGTACCCGTTGATATGCATTTAAACGTTTTACTGCTGTGTTATGTTGATAACATATATAAATATTAGATAATGCTAATGCTTCTGCTGCTGTCTTTTCTGTAATATTCTCTTTCATGCTGAATTTACTATGACCATTTATAAGCAGTGCAGTTAACTACAGATAGCATTTCAGGACAAAATAGATGACTCAAACCATTTATTGCTTAAAAAATAGCTTATGCCATGCCATGCTATGCTATGAGCAGCTTTTATGCACATTGACAAATGAAGAGTAAGCTTCAGCTTGCTAAGGGAAACTGTGGAAACTTTTGTAACTTTTGGTGAAATGGAAAATTACAAACTGTCAAAGAATATGAGGAAGTTTGCTGTATGACATAGTGCTGGCACTGATATTATCCATCATCTCGTTTTGGACACTCCTGTAAATGTGACTGGATTGTTTGAAAGAAGATTTAAAGATTTGAAGTTTGAAAGATTTTGTTTTGTATTTTGTTTTGCATTTGGAGAAAATAATCGAAGGCAGGACTTGTTCCATTCACTCTGAAAGAACCATAAGTAAATGGTATCTCTGAATAGCTTGTTAAGAATCAAGCAAGTGACATGAATTTTGTTCAATCCATTAATATCCTAGAAGCATTTTTTCAGAGTCTATAGCAAAATGTTAAAAAAAAAATCCTATACATGAAGCCAAAATAGACCTATGAAAGCATTTCATGATAAGCACCAGAAAGACTATTTAAAGATGGTCTCTTGCTACCCATTACTGCACAGATCACAGCTATTTCTCTAAATAGTTATTGGGGAACCGACATGCCAAAATCAATACTATTCACATTATTCCTACAAAAAAATTCTACTTCAACATATGTATGTAACCTGTGATCTCAACTATTGTTCTATATACTCGTCACCTATCATTTGGCCCTTTATGGGCTAATAAGTATGCCTTAAAAATAAGAAACTATTTTTTTTCTTTTAAACCCCACTATGCTCATGTGGCCATTTGCAACACTTAGAACAAAAACAGATTTAAAAATATTCAGTGGAAATTTTATTGGAAAGAAAATGGTTATATGAGACATTTGGTGAAACTGAAGAGAAAACTTAGTGGGTCATTAAAATATGTTTTAAATGAAAGTCATATTGAGGATTTTTTTTCTCTTCCTTTTTTTTGTTCCTTTTTTTCTTTTTATATTCTAACTCTAGTCAGTCAGTGAGGAAGAATTAGGCCATGAGTTATCTTAAGGGATCAAAGAAAGAAATGGCATTCATTATATAATATTTAAGGACAGACTACATATTGCTGTTTATGGTAGTGACTCACTGAACTAAATAAGTAATTGGCCTACAGAAAATATATTTCCAATACAGAAGGGTTCAAAATATTGCATTATAAACTCTTTTGGGAAATGTATCAACTTTTTTTGTTTTTATTTTTTATGTTTGGATTTTATTCTACTTTTTGTTTGGTTGTATTTTTATGTTTTTTTAAATTTTCAGGTAGATTAATAAATCTGGCAGCTGATTTCTGCAAGATTCTCGTGTTTTGAATTTCTAATTGAATTGGCTATTCTAACATAGAAATTTGAAATAATGTCTTCTTTCCCCTTTGTAAGATAAACTAAATGGAGTATCTCCACTAGTATTCACTGCCTCTTGTTGATGACATGCTAATATCCAACAGATTAACTACAAAGAATTTTATATCTCAAATAACTAATGAAAAAATGCTTTTTCTCAATTTATACCTATTTAAATATACCTGAAAACAAAAATACACAAAGCAGGCAATGCAGAGCATTTTTCTCAAATCACAGAAGAACCTTAGAGATCAGTTTCCTGAAGATATTCTGTAAGTTATAGTAACTTTAGTAATTCAACACAAGATTATTCTAGTTCTGGAAATACGAAGTCTAACATTAGCCTATAGAGCCAAAACCAAGGTGTTTTAGGGCCAGTTCTTAAGCCAAGATGTCTGTAGGACTGGCTCCTTTTGGAGGCAATCCTTGTTGTCCCTGCTTCAGGAGGCTGCCAGTATCTCTTGGCTCCTACCTATATCATGTCAATCTCTATTTCACTAGTTACATCCCTTCTATAGTCAAATCTTCTTCTGCAATCTTAAGGATACCTGTGATTATACTTAGATTTTACCAGCTAACTCAAGCTTATCTCCCCCATCTCAAGATCCTTATTCACATGTGCCAAGTCCCTTTTGCCAGAGAAATTTTTCATAGGTTTTGGGGATTAGCATGTGGGCATGGGAGGGGACCAAGGAAACCTGTTATCCAGCCTAATATAATGAAGACCCTGTGTAGCAAAAATGCTAACTTATTTACTCAAGGACAAAGAAAAGTTCTATCAAGGAATCTAAGTTTAGTATTATGAAATGTTTCCATTTACTATTAAGATACTCTGACCCTTATACTTCATAGTTTTGAAAGCTTGCTATATTAAAGTTTACTATTCCACTAGTCCATCTGATAATCACTTCAATTTATTATATTATTCAGATCACCCCTTCACTGCAGGTAAACATTGTATAATGAGGGGGAAAAAAAGGAAGATGTGATAATAACAGTAATAGCACAGTTAATCTTTTACAAGTCAGATTATATTTTTAAAATAAATTTCTTTTACTGTTATTATGAGTAGTTATTCTATGATCTTAACATTTGCAAATGATTCCTTCTTATATGGTAAGAACAATACATAGACTATGTCTCTTGTTAATTAAAGGAACAGTTGTAAAAATGTCTAACTTGTCTTTATATGACAAGGAAAAAAATTTATTGCTCGATGTTATAGCAATTGGACAGATCGCAGGAGTTTCTAAATTAAGGCACTCTTATCTATTATGAAAAGCAGTTCAGAGCTTATAGTGACAAAACATTACAGAGAAGAAGGCCATTTGAATTTTTATTACTTCGAATCTTAAAATAAAAAGTTAAAATTAAAAAAAAATGAAATGAGTAAGCTATTTTCCCATTGCTGTTTGGTACAAAAAGGGGAGAATTAGAGTTATTAAAAACCATACAATTTGAATAAAAATAATGTTAGGAAGAAATTTAAAGAAGACTAATGTACATATTGTGTAATTGTGATAAGAATTGCATATAAGTCAAGTTTCAGAAAGGTATTTGTGTTGGACAAAACACAAGAATTTGACTCGGACTGGGGGGGGGGGACCCACAGGAGGTTGGGAGGGGCCACCTGGCTGCCTCCTGGGGACTTTGGAGAGCTAATCTAATTCATTTAGAACTCAACTAGCAATTTTAGGGCTTGATTTTTCTTTGAAAGAGACATTTTAAAAGTTTATGGAAAAGTATAGTTTAAGAAGAAAGTTTGATTAGACTAGTGTATGGCTTTATAGAAATACTGATGATTTTAGAATGTTCAATTAAAAGTGTATATAAGCTTGACTTATGAATTCATATGTAAGGTAGGTTTTCTTTTTGCATATACATAGACTCCAATATTCTTATTTGGTTCCATTCTAAAATTATATTTATGTTTCTATGGGAAATAAATTTTTTTAATTCACTTGGTTGTATTAAAATTATATTTACAGTTTGAGAAAACATGCTATGAAATTCATGTAATTACAGCAAGTTAAATATGCTCAAAATTGGAATCTAAAATAAAAGTCTAGAAATGGAAAATATGGAACTGTCTTGATCACTCTGAATAGTGGCACATTTAAACTGACAAATGTAATCTAAAGTTTAAACTGCATTCTAATAGTTTTAGATCATTTCAATAATTTATGACCAAATCATTTGAGTGATGTCTTTGCACTACTTCTATCATTTTTTTCCCATTCACTTTCTGGATAATTTAGATACTAGGACACATGGTAAATTTTGTTTTTCCAGTTCTGTGTTCCAATTTCTTAAAATATTCTTTCATTTAATCCCTTTGATAAATGTATCAGGAAGACCTTTTAGGAAGAGAATTATCTAAATCATTTCAGTAAGTCCTTTAGGCCAAACACCATGGAAACATGACTTATATTACTGCTTCCATCCTTCCTGGCTTTGTCCAATGAGAAGCTGAAGCTAATGGCAAAAATGAAATGTCATTGTGTTAAGATACCATGTGATCAAAGGCAAGTTCATAACTTGGACCTAGATGCTTCACTGATGTAACTCTTAATCACTAAATGTGTATTACAATGACTCACATTTTGCAGAAGCACGGATTATTAAAAATTTTTAAAAGTTTTTTAATATTTTTTATGCAAAAACCTAAAAAGGAAATCAAGCACTGCTTATTTAAATAACAGAAGCAAGGAATCATAGATTTAAGTAAAAATTTTAAATTTCTGAAAGCATTTAGAAAACAAAATGATTAAAGTACCACTCTTTTTCCTATCAGAGAAGGATACAGCTTAATAATAATTCCTGTGCAAAAAAAAAAAAAATCTTCAGAAAGTCAAACACACTGCCTCCATAATTTGCATTATTTATTAAACATGACTTCTGAAAACAAGAATTCTCAGAAAAAAATTATGATGCCTAAATGTTTCAAAGTCACATGACTCAGAAGAAACAAAAACTGTTTTATAAAGTAGAAAGTAGAACTAAAAGAATAGAAATTATTTTATAAATAAATGCATATTAATTTTTAATATCATTTCTGCAAAGGGGGCTATGACATTCTTATATAAATTGTAAAGAACCTCTTTGTCCTATAGGAAATTTAAAATGTGAATTTAACTGGCAGCTTTGGTGAAATTAAAAAGTAAAATAATGCATGTGACATTACTTCTTAAACTGCAAAATATTATTTTATTTTAATTAACCACAGAAATCTTTCTTAACTCTTAAAAATAGTCTTAAATATTTATTTTTAAACAAAACTTCTCATTCTTTATAAAAAATTGTGGTAAAATATACTGAACATAACGTTTGCTACTTTAGTCATTTTTAAGTATACAATTCAGTGGCATTACTTACATCCACAGTGTTGTGCAATCATCATCCCTTCTTCCCCAAATGTTTAGATTTTTATTCTTAGTTAAAATATTATTAAAAATACTACAGGCAATACTTAGTTGTGCATTAAACATTATACACTAGGATCAGAAATGTAAAAAAATGCAACTTTATGTTTCTAATAATGTAATTGTTGTTCATTTACTAATAGGTTGGCTTTGATTTTTATACTGTAGCTCGATAGCTTTTTTAAGGAAAAAGATAAGTACTGTGTATAAACACTATTTCTACATAGCTCAATAATTGTGGCAAGAAAAAAGTACATTCAAATAATTAACTTATCGGGTATTTTGGAACAACTCAACATTTTAATTTATGTTAATAAATACAAAAAGTCTCTTAAAACAAGTCACATGAAAAAAATATTTTGTACTCATGCTTTCTTTAGTTTGAATTGACATATTTGATTAACATATCATATAGACATGAACATATTGAAGCTATCGTCTATGATTAAACTCTTTAAGACAGTGATAATTTCAGACAACATTCTTAAAGAGAAAATTCTCAAACTGAAACATATGCTGTATTCATGCTAATATTTAATTAAGGTGAAATTAAGCTAACAAGATAAATGGAACCTCTCCCTACCACCTCTTCACCATATTTTTTAGCCTGAGCACTATATTAACACAGCAATTGAATATTTTTCTAACTTTTCAAAGTATTTAATATTCCTTTCAAAACCTGTCCCTTATGGTACTTAATATCATAAATTAAAGTATCTTAATTAGAATCATTTACTATGGATTAAACTTCTGGTTCTTGATTGAAACATTCATTCATCTGGAGAGACCAGATTCTCTTATTTTGTGTAATTTTCCCTCAAATATGTAACACCAGGCCAAAAGAAGTTGTATTCCAAATTGATAGTTCTTTGCCTTTGTTTTGCAGGTGCATACTACAAATAACCTAAAAATGGTCATTCAAATAAATTTGTAACTTAGCTCTGAAATTTAGTGTCAAGAAAATTATGAAATAGAATAAACTGGAAAAAGTTTCTTCCCCAGAATTAGTTATTTTCACAAAAAAAACTTTGATATGTACAACTCCTGAGGCATACTTCTACAACCAAAACAAAGAGAAACATGAAAATAAATATTTAGATAATTTAGATCCTAAAAGAGAAAAAACAAATATTGTGTATTGAATCATTTACTCATATTAGAATAGACTTTGGATTAATCATTTCAATGTACTCTGGGTTGGGAAATACATTTATTTAATAACTCAAGAGCCCCAAATGCAAATATTCTACAAACTGGTATTAAACATTGCTATAAAATCAGTTGATTATACGTTTTCTGGGTCCAAATTAAATGCATAAGTAGACTTTGGAAGATACAATGATTTGTAAAAAATGATTCCTTTCTTCAAACTAAAAAAGGCAGCCCATGTATATCTAAACACAATAATATATGGGGTATATCATTTAGTGCCAAATAATGTGCTTTAGACCCTGTGCAAAAGAAGTGCAACAAAGAAGTAGATTACATCTTGCTTTTGACAATGAAAGACAAGGATACTTTCATTCAAATATGTGAGTGTTTAAGTTCATTCACACCTATTGCTATGAAATGAAACATTTAATTAATCACTAAGTGTAAGTGTATATAGTACCTAATGCAGCAGAGTGTGAAAATTTAAAAATGAAGCAGGGCAGGTTGCTTACTTTAACATCTTGACTGCCTTGAACCTGAGCATCTTGATTAAATGCATTGATTAAATGCCTGCTTGCTGTGTACATGTACACACTGGGATTCCTCACTGTGCTGTGTTAGTTGTTTGTGGGTTCTAAGTGACAGGAACCACTATTTTTGGTATGTTGCCAACAACTGGCCCTACCACTGATGCTCACAAAAAGTGATAGACATGATTCACATGATCCGTCTAACCATGGGTGATGCCAGCCCTCCATCTGCTTGTACGCTGCAATGACCATTTTATAGCATGAAGCCCAAAAGTTGGTACATGTCAGTATCCAAGGTTAGCTAGGATAGTTTTTGTTCACCAGGGATGGTCTCAGCTTAAACCTATTATTCCAGAATATTATTAGCAGTGCCCACTTCTATCTCAAAGTTATGAAAAATAAATTCACTCTTTATCTGAATTCTAGATAAATAGTTCTATATAAGCCTGGTAAAATACTTACCTTGGGTAGCTTTGTTGAAGAACCTGTTATGATCAAATCATCACACTATCTGCCCTGGATAAAATTGATCTGTACTTTTTTTCTGTTCTCTCTATATGGTGGTCCTCAACAGTTATTATGAATTCTGTTCTTATTTTAACACACTTTGTAATTTATCAGTCAAGGAATGACAAGAATTTATAGGAATTAGAGACATATGCATCTGGGCTTGTGTGAGGTTTAATTGAATATATTCTAAGGCTTATGAACTGTAGACATGTCCTTGTGAAAAGGAATACAGCACTATTCTGCCCATTTTAATCAGAAAAGCAACTTACTTACCAGAATGAACATGAGTAGGTGGCACAATTGATGGAAATGATAGAACGTAGCTTTAAAACTACAAAGTCCCAGGACCAGGAAATAATCAGAGGTCTAATTTAAGTCACTGTTGTTGAAGTCATTAATTGTCAACCTTCTTCCCATTTTTGTATTGTTCCATTCAAAATTCATAGCCCCAGAGGAGAGAACACAAGGATTTTCCCCTTTGATTTGTGTTCACACCCTTTTGCTTATAAAAGGACATGGGGACTTGTCTTATAGTCTTATCAAGTTCTGAACAATGTATGAAAAGTCATAACCCAAGTAACTAGCAACTTAAAAAGAAATAAAACTATCTGCTGGATGTTAAGTGTTTCTTAAAGCCACTAGAAATACTATTATTGTCCATCTTCAGAGCTAGAAATGAATTAGAATATCCTTTGTGTCCTTTCATTTTCCTCAAGAGTATTTTGATGCCTTTAGGATTTTGCTAATGTGGTACATGTGCATAAAAACAGTGATTAGTAAGAACCAGAAATATTTACCAGGTTATAGAAAAGGAATAATGATTAGAACAATGTACATATAGGTTAGGGTACTACATTAGTTTTCTAAGTGGCAACAAAGCAAAAATTGTGGCTTCAACAACAGAAATATATCATTGTCTTACAATTCTAGAAATTACAAGTTCAAAATCAAGGTGTTGGCAGAAGGTATTATTTTTTCAGGGATGGATCTGTTCCAGGCCTCTTCCCTTGATGACCATCTTGTCCCTGTTTTTTCTTACATGGTCTTCCCCCTACACATCTTTGTGTCTGACCAAATTTCCCACTTTTACAAGGAATCAGTCATATTGGAATCTGGGTGCATTGTAATAACCTCATTTTAACTTCCTCTTAAAGACCCTATTTCCAAATAAGGTCCCATTCTGAGGGACTGCAGTTTAGGACTCCAACATATCTTTTTTTAGGGAGACACACTTCAATCTCTCACAAGTACTTATATCATGATCAAGTGAAAGCAAAAGTGGAAGAATTCATAAGAATAAAATCATTGCCCTCAAGTTTTAAGTTTAAGCAAGAAATTGCAACTGTATGTTTCTTATATGAGTAAGATAGAGAAAGAAATCGTACAGATATAACCAAGGCACTGCCCTTTATTCTCAATGGAGATGCTTGAAACAAAATTTATTTTCACAGTCCTGTTGTACCTTCACTAATTAACTCTTTTCCTAAAACTATGTTCTAGGAAAATGAGAATAAAGGAAGTATCCATATAATAAATTTAGCAAAAATCTAATAAGAAAATGTGGAGATAATAAATGGATAAAGCAGGGACATAAAAGCACAAAAATAGTACTATTATAAAGCCAGTTTGCTCTTTCTGTTCTCTAGATTTTAGGGCTTAGAAACTAAGTATGTGTCAGGAGGCAAAAAGTCTATGAATAAAAACACTATAGAGTTTACTGAGATGAGCTAAAATGAGAAGTTAGATGAGGAAATTTGCGTTGAGCACTACTTATCATTTAAGCACCATTGAGCAATAAGCAGCATGGGTTTATACAGAACAAATCATGCCAAACAAATCTGATTGCTTTTTTTTTATTGAATTACAAGATTACTGGATGAATGCAATGTGGGAGATGTAATACATTTAGATTTTAGAAAAACATTTGATGCAGCATTTTGTGAACTCTAAAACAAATTCAAATAGTCAGGAATATTAACACGAGGGTAAGAAATGGATATTAAATGAAAGATTGCAAAGAAGAAGAAGTAATAATCAACCATGATATGCAACTTGGGAACACATCATTATAAGGTGCTACAGTGATCACAGAATTTATTCAGTCTGCATTAACATTCACACAGCTTTCCTGGGCTTGATGAAAAGAAATGGAATAAAAGACTAGGAACACCCCATATGACTCTAGACAAAGTACACAATCAATCCAGATTTAGAAAAAAAGAAAACATGTTTAGCCTCATAGATTTTGATTGTTTTCAAAAGTATTTACTTTTACCACTGGGTCACTTCATGCTCAAACTTCTGTTGTGGACTTGTTTATCTGATCTTTTTCTGTAGCTCAGGACAAGCCAATTTCTAAAGTCAACACATTGGCATGGCCTAACACTAAAGATACATAGAGATGCTGAGTGGGCAGGTAGAAGCCTGTAATCCCAGCTATTCTGGAAGCTGAGGCAGAAGGATCACAAGTATAAAGCTAGCCTGAGCAATCTGGTGAGACCCTGTCTCAAAATAAAAGATAAAAAGTTAAAAGGATGCAGCTCAGGGATAGAAGACTGCTGGTTTCAATCCTAGGTCCTGCCCACCCCCCAAAAAAATCCATAAAGAAGAAGAAGATAACACAAGTTCTGTTGACTGCTTGACTTTTTAGTGCTCAGGATTATTCAGGATACTTGGATTCCACCAGAACACGCGGGTATTTCATGTTAGATCCCACTTCTCAAGGAGCAAGTTAAATACGATACCTAATTAAATGAACAGGAGGGAACAGAAATATTCCAATGAAACTCACAATTCATTACAAACTAGGAGGTGCTGCTAAAGGCCAGTAACATTACAGCTGCACCCAGGTATAACTGAAAAATGTGTGTATTAAATGCAAATCACTTGGGAGGAGAAATAACACCAGAGAATGCAATGAGTTGACAGAAAACAGCAACTTACTTATGAGTTTACAATGTCAGATATCACCCAAGAGATGTAACTTGATGCTTGATCTATTAGATGATGTTGGAAAAGATTCATCGATTTTGGAATATATTACTAACGTTCCTTCTGGAAGATAGAATTTATTTTCTTTAGAAACATTTCCTTCTGTAATAACAAAAAGGTACAGAGGAAAATCAGAGCATAGCAACAAGAATGATTATGAAGTGGCTAGTAGCAAAAGAGAATACATATTTTCCAAAGGGCAAGAAAACATACAACTGGAAAAACTTGGAATGAATAAACTTACACCTATATTAGTAACATTAAAATCTTGTTTAGGGTGGGGAAGACACTATGTCAAGCCTTCAAATACCACCCTTTCATTGAAGAACTATCTTGACAATGTACCATAATATTAGAAATGCAATGAATTTCTGATCAAGGGTTTGTCAAGAACATGAGAACATTCTTCACAAACTAAAAGAGCCAACAAGTTATTTGAATAAAGATTCAAATTCCAGTGCAAAGTTTTCATAAATCACTATAAACATAAATGTTGAATCTGCTTAGTTTTCACTAATGTGTGAAGGCCAGTAAACCTCCACCAGAATAATGGGCATTTGGTCTGGATAGTTCTTTCCCTGCAGGATTCTGTTGCACAGTAGGATGTATAGCATCTGTAGCCATTGGCTCTACCTGTCAGTAGATCTCTAATTAACTTTAATAGTCAAATTTCTACATACAAAAACACACTCACTCACACTTCTAAGTGTCCCTTAGGTTGCTTCCTCCTCACAAAGAAGCTCAAAAAATTTAAACACATTCATCAAAGCAAGCCAACTAGTTAAGCTTTCCATGTTCAGTTTTATCATCATACCTACTTGGGGAACTCCACTTATGGTTGTTCAAGGGTCCAATGTCACTTCTATCAGTCAGAATATACCAAACATTGCTATGTGGCTTATAAAAACAAAGGTTGTTTTGGTCTTTTCCTACATGGTCCTTATGGGTCAGCTGCATTCTGTTCTAGCTTCTGTTCTGATATTGTAGTCTCAAGCCAGAATGTGGACAGTTGTTTTAGCATAGGATAAAGGAACATGGAACTCATCTGCTGGCCCTTAGAGCTTCTTCCTTGAAGTCACACTCTGCTCTTCATAGTGATTGGCCATAGAATATCACACAGCTGTGTTTGAGTTCAGTGAGTGGGAGTATTTTTTCTAGGTAGGGTAATATAATATATGTAAACAAACTACCCATGTCCCTTAATACTCTTTTTGAATTTCAAGGCAAGGAACACTGGAGTTCATCTTGAATTTCCCTAGTAGAGACAACACCTTAAAATGAGGTCATGGTCATTACAATAATATTCAGACAAGAAATTTAAGAAAATGTTAATTGAACTGTTTCACATATGGCCACACAGAATTTTCTAGAGTCAAGAGGGTCAAAATCACCCCCATACATGTCTCTCACTGAGAAATTTGTTCTATTGTGTTTATAAAAATACACAATTCTTAATTGCTTCAACATTGAATATGGTGCAGATATAACAAATAAAAGGAAGTCAAAGCACCTTCAAAGGAACTCACAGACTAGTAGGGAAGAAAGACATGGAGGTCATTGACTATAATTCAATGTGGGGGATTTTGTATTATAAATATATAATGAATATTTGAGTACGGTTATGACAGCAGTTAATCTTGTTTGAATGTGAATATGGAGACATCATTAGAGATGAGTTGATATATGACCTAAGTATATGAATTTGATGGACAATTTCAAGTGGTTCATGGGGACTGGCAGGTGAGAGGAGGTGGGGTTGGGGTATCTGGAATGATCTGAATCTTCTGAGAATTTTTTTATAGTCTGTGTATCCAATCTCCCAATTCCAAAATTGACAACAGAAAAACTAGAGCCATTCACATTCTGTTCGAGCTTCCACCATAATGCTAATGTACCTTAAGCTATATGAACACCACTGCTACTTTTCATTTAATTCATTTAAATAACTAGGGCTGGGCACTTTAACATTAGAATCACTTGGGATTTTTTTCTCACATAGCTATTTCTGAGTTTCAGTATCAGTCCTTGAGTGAGGTTCAGGAATCAGAATCCCAAACAATTCTATTACAGATGATCCATTGACCTCACTGATGGAAACTGAGGGCAATTGGAGAAAGTATATGGGGGATGAGGCTAGTGAAGAAGGATCAGATCAGAATTTGAATATCCTTTGATGGCAAGGTAAGGAGAGAGATTATATTTGTTATGGTTTGGCTGTGAGACTGTATGAGACAATGCAAGAAGGTTTGGAGGAGAAATGATTAGCCTTAACCTAACCAGTGAATTATGTCTTGATAAGATTAACTGAGTGGGAACTGGAGGCAGGTGGGATGTGGCTGGAGGAGGTGGTTCATTGGGGGCATGGCTATGGGGTATATATTTTGTATCTGGAGAGTGGAGTCTTTCTCTCTGTATTCTGATTATCAGGTGAACTGCTTTCCTCTGCCACACTCTCTGCCATGATGTTCTGTCTTGCCTGGTGCCCAGAGGAATGGAGATGGCTGTCTGTGGATTGAGACCTCTGAAACCACAAGTCCTCAAATAAATTTTTTCTCCTCTACAGTTGTGCTTGTTGGGTCTTTAAATCACAGCAGTGAAAAAGCTGAGTAAAACAGAAATATAGGTTTTAGGCCAAATCATTGGCATTAGGATATAGTAGCATGAGTCTTCAAGCAGTTCTTAGGAACACTACAGTGGAAAAATAACCTATTTGGTATTTGTCAACTTTTCCTTTGCATTTATTTTTGAGATGGAGTCTTGCTGTATTGCTCAGGCTGGCCTTGAACTCACAGTTCTCCTGCCCAGTCTCCCAGGGAGATGGGATTATAGGTGTGCACACACCATGCCTGGTTAGAATGTTATTTGGGACTAAATATTTTTTTAAAACTGCAAAATCACTTGTGGTGATTGTTGAGAGATTTGGAATAGAATATACAATATGAACATTCAAAAGGGGTCCACAACAGCAATTCAATGTAAACCAAATAAGGGTGAACTCTGATCTGGTGTCATTCCAACAGGAACAGGAGTGGATGGGGGCTGAACAAAGAATGGCTTAGTCCAACAGGATCAACTGGCCAAGGCTCATCAGCAAGGTAAACAGGAACCAGTAGAATAGAAAAGATCACAACAGGACCTAAAGTTTGACTATAGCCAGAATCAACAGTGGTAGGCATACTACACCCAGGAAAACTAGAAGAAATGTTCTTGCCATGAATCAGATATTTCAAAATGGACAAGGCAATTTCTTCTCTGCATAGAGAGGGCATGTTGAAATGAAAAGAGTTTTAGCATTTATAGAAATTTCAGTTCTAGGATGATTTTCATGGGATTTAGAGACAATGCTTTTGGTAGCATGATTACTTTCTCTGTGTCTAAGAGGCTTCCAGGTTTTTCTTGGTCTTGCCTTTTGGGTCACTGCTGCATCCTCAGTTTGAGTTCTTTCACTCTAGTGGTATCCTTGTTTCTAGCCTTACTTGCTGCTTTCCCCTGATCTTTTTGAAGCCTATGGTTTCAGTTACCACTTATTCTGATGTGTTTAAAATTCTAAATTCCCAACCCAATTCCAAATCCTACTCTCAAACATACTGCTAGACATCTCAAACTGGATAGTCCATAAGTCCCTCAAATTTTAATGTTTCCAAAACAGAACTCAGCAAATATCTTACAACACTTCTTTTGTTCTATAGTGATTATGCCCCATTTCAATCTATAGTCACCCCTCTCTCTTCCTGTAACAATCCGCCCTTCCCACATACAGAAATTTGGGCGTGGCATCTTAGAATGTGTTTTATCCTACCATTTTGTTAGTTACTGAGACCCAATTTGCAAAATTCTTTGTGTCCTCCTTTCATTGCCCTTCTTACTGCTGTTGATCTACTTTAGGTCCATATCATATCTTGCTCTCTGAGAGTACCTTCACACAAGCCTCCTTACCTGCAGTTTTGCTCCCCTCTCATCTGTTTCCCATAATTGCAAACAGAGATTTTTTCTAAGTTGGACACTTAGTCCTATTATTCCACTGCTTAAAACAACTTTTCAGTGGCTATCATCATAAAAAGCCAGATAAAATTCTTTAGAATATTGTTCAAAGCCCTTTGTATTTGATCTATGCTATCCTTCTAGAGGCATCTACTTTATTACTCTGTCACACACACACACACACACACACACACACACACACACACACACTCCCTTCTTCCCTCCAGAACATGTTGTGTTTTCCTGAATGCCCACTATTCCCCCTAATAAATCTATGCTTTTGTTCATGTTTTTCCTCTGTCCATAACTCTTCCAACTTTATTCTCTAATTTTCCTTCTCATCTTTCAAGAATTTTTCCTCACACTTTGGATTTTCTGACTAAAGCCACAGGATAAAAACTATGTGCTAGTATTAAAAAAAGTTTATGACACTATTATAATCACGAAGTCAAATATTTTATCTTATTTCATTATATAATTGAACATTCTCCTTAATGAGAGGAAATTCTGAATTTTTCTTAACTGGACATATGAAAGTGAAAAGATTGTTTATTTCAGATCATAGCAAATGAATTTGGCTTGGAAGCAATCTGATATGATGAATGACTTTTTTCCAGGGTAATCTCATACATCACTCAGTATTAGTCACATACTAGCAACAGAATTAGAGACAATGGTCCTCAGAGCTAACCTGTCATCAGGGACTAACAAATGAGCTTTACTTAGCCATCCAAATATCAGTATGTCTGTTTATGGAATTTTGGAATTTCTAAATCAAAGTTGATTCTTTTTTTGCATTCAGTTCAATGTCTATGGGAAATCATCACAAATCAGTGTGAGTATAAAGACTTTAAATGAAAACTTCTCATGCCCAACATTTCTTTGGGATGAAGAACTATGCTGGACTACTGAGGGCAGAGTGATTCACTTCTTCATTCAACAAAAATTTACTCATACAGTAGGAATGTTCTAACATTTGTAAAATATTAGTTTAAAAAAGACAAAAATGTATGCCTCATGGATCTTAATTCTAATAGAAAGAGAAAATATATAATAAAGATCACAGACAAAATATACAGTATGTTAGAAAGTGTTGGGTCCTATGAAAAAAGTAAGAACAGACAGGGGTTGGGGAGTGTGTGTGTGTGTGTGTGTGTGTGTGTGTGTGTGTGAGAGTGAGAGAGAGAGAGAGAGAGAGAGGAATATAGTAGGCCTGATGGAGAAAGTGACATCTAAGAAAATACTGAAAACAAGCAAGTGAATTAACTAGGCAGATGGGTAGATGGGAGATTTTCCAGGCACAGGAAATAGTCAATGAGAAAATGCCAAGGTTGGTGAGTGCCTGCCCTATTCAAGGTCATTAAGAAGGTCAGCATAACTGGCATGAAGGTTGGGAACAGTAGTAGGACATGAAAAAACTGGAAGAATGTAGTTTCCAGCAATTGAGATGTTGAGTGGAGAAGACCAGGACTTTGGTTTCAGATATGTTATGTTTGAGGCATCCACCAGACGTCCAGTGGAAGTACAACCCATTGTTGGCTAGAATGTGCAACATTTATAGGTGAATAGCATAACAATTTGGAGCTGTGGGAGGGTCTGATAATTTCATAAGAAACAGTTTGTGCAGAGATATTAGCACTCAGGGGCAGGATTTGGCATCATGAAATATAAACTTGATTTCTTAGTGGGTAGAGTGGTGTTAAGCTTGATTTTATAACACTACATATGTTGCATTGGACTTAACAAAAGCAAAAACAACTGATTTAAACAAATTCAAACAAAGTCAGTTTGTTGGTACAGGTAACTGGAAAAGTTAAGAATAAATAAAAGTTTCAGATGTAATTTGGTTGTGACTATCAGATCTGTAGTACTCCCGGCTGTTCTCTGTGTGTCAGCTCCATCCTTGAATTGAGTTCCTCATGGTGATGAAATGGATCTTGATGTTCAAGGTCTCAAAGTCATGCACTGGACTATCCAGAAAAAAATAACTCTTCATTTCATCCAAATCTCCAAATAAAAACCTGTAGCTTTATCTTGAATAGACCAACTTTGGTGACATGCCCTGCTATGAGCAAATCACAGAGGGTAATGGAATTACTCTTACTTATTTACTCCAATTATCACCCATTCTTAGAACGTGGGAAGATTAGTTCTAAGCAAATCATTGAGTTGTGAAGCTCTGGGGAAGTATGGAAGTATAGTGAATACTGTAAAGATAACTGTAATATCTACTACTTTATATACAAATTAGAATGTGGATACATAATTATTTACTTAAGATAGACCTGTGTCATTTGAAAACATGTTTACTCTCACTGTAGATATAGTCCACTGCTCCTTCAATTTTGGTATAAATTTAAAATCATGTCTAATCTCTCATCCAGTTGCATTTTCCAAAGACCAAGCTTACCCTTCTACCTTATAGGACATATCCATTAATTGTATCCCTTGACTAGAACAAATTCTAGAATACCATTGTCACCTTTTTACCTATGTGTTCCTTATGCTGTTTATACAATTAAACACCTTTTTCTCTCTGTTCAATACAGGATAATATTTAAGAGCATAGACTCGAAGTCAGGCAGATCTTCGCTCAGAGTTTGATTCTAACTTAGTGTATAAATTTACTTAAATGATTGCATTTTTTTTGAGCCTTGATTTCGTCATTTGTAAAATATAATTAAAAGTTGCTTGTATTATAGAGGAAAGTGAAGATTAATAAAGAAAAACTACCTAAGTGGATTAACATGTAACATCTGGAGAGCAAGGGTCAGTAAGTGATAACTGCTGCTATTATTATTTCAATTAAATTTAAATAGTTGTTCCTTTGTTGCTTTCTCTATCGCCTGGAGCTAAGACTTTCCCAGGTTTAAAAAACAAAATTACTGTTTCATGTACTCTGAGTTTAACAATTATTTTACTGTGTTCTTTTTTAGATATACATTAAAGTAGGCTGTTTTTTGACATATTATACATACATGGAATAAAACTTATTTTAATTAGGATGCCATTTGTGTGGTTGTAAATGATTTGGAGCTTCATTGGTCATGTATTCCTATATGAACATAGGAAGGTTCTGTTTGATTCATTCTACTGACTTTTCTATTCCCATTACCTCTCCTTTCCCTTCATTCTCCTTTGTCTAATCCAGTGAAATTCTATTCTACTCCCCTTATTGTGTGTCAGTATCCATATATCAGAAAGAACATTCAGCCTTTGGGTTTTTTGGGGGGAGGTAGTGGGGGTGGGGGTTGGCTTATTTCACTTAGGTTGATATTCTCCAGTTCCATTCATTTACTGACAAGTGCCATAATTTCATTTTCTTTATAGCTGAGCAATATTCAATTGTGTATATAGACCACGTTTTCTTTATTCATTCATCTGTTAAAGAGCATCTAGGTTGGTTCCATAGCTTAGCTATTGTAAATTGAGCAGCTATAAACATTGATGTGGTTATGTCACTGTATCATGCTGACTTTGAGTTTTTTGGGTATAAACTGAGGAGTGGGATAACTGGGTCAAATGGTGGTTCCATTCCAAGTTTACTGAGGAATCTCCATACTGCTTTCTAGAGTGGTTGCATCAATTTGCAGTCCTACCAGCAATGTCTGAGTGAACCTTTTCCCCTACATCCTCGCCAACATTTTTTGTTACTTGTGTTCTTGATATTTGCCATGCTGACTGGAGTGAGATGAAATCTCAGAGTAGTTTCAATTTTCATTTCTCTAATTGCTAGTGATGTTGAACATTTTTTCATATATTTGTTGACAGATCATTCTTCTTTGATGAAGCTTTTTAGTTTGAATCCATCCCAAATATTGATTCTTGTGTTGCTTTAGAAGCCTTAGTGAGGAAGTTGATTCCTAAGTAGACATGATGGGAAGTTTGGGCCTACCATATTCTTCTAGTAGGCACAGGGTCTCTGGTCTAATGCCTAGGTCCTTGATCCATTATGAGTTGAGCTTTGGGCAGGGTGAGAGATAGGGGTTTAATTTCATTTTGCTCCATATGGATTTCCAGTTTTCTCAGCACTGTTTGTTGAAAAGGCTATCTTTTCCCAATGTATGTTTATGGCACCTTTGTCTAGGAGAGATACTAGACAAATGTGGGTTTGTCTCTGTATCTTCTATTCTGTTTAATTGGTCTGCACTTCGGTTTTGTGCCAATACCATGCCATTTTTGTTACTATCATTCTGTAGTATAATTTAAGGTCAGGTATTGTGATGCCTCCTGTTTCACTTTTCTCTTTAAGGATTGCTTTGACTCTTCTAGGCCTCTTGTTTTTCCAAATGAATTTCACGACTAACAGATATTTTCATTGCCTTCTATCATTTGACCAAAATACACAAGAGCAATTTAGAGGAGAAAAGTTTTATTTGGGGCTCATAATTTCCAGAAGTCTCATTCCACGGACAGCCAACTCCTTGGCTCTTGGCCCAAGGTGAGCTAGCACAACATGGTTGGTGAACCTGGTGAAGGAAATCTGCTTGTCCATGGTGAGGTCAGAAAGCAGAGACAAGGAGTGGAGATAGTTACTGCTCAGTTATTCAAACTGGGATGGACTGATAAGGTTTTCCTCTCACAGTACAATACAGGAGATTTTTTAGCACACTTAATATCCAAACCATAGTATTTTACCCTTGGTGCCCAAAAGTTCATTTCCATTTTACAATGCAAAACACATTTGGCTCATCTTCAAGTGCCATAGTCTTAACAACTTCAGCATCTCCCAAAAGTCTAGTCCAAGTCTAAAGTCTCCTCTGAGACTCAAGGCAAACTCTTGGATATGAATCCTATAAAAATAAAAAGTAAGTTTCTTATATCAAATATATTGTGACATGAAGTAAGTATTTCCATTCCAAAAAAGGAGGAATGGAAACACAGAGAGAAGGGATGGAAAAAAAAAAAAACAAACAAACAAGACTGAAACCCAGCTGGGCAAACAGGTTCCATAACTCTGTGTACAGCATCTAGGACACAGAACTGTGAGAATTTATTTCCAAAGGGCTTGAAAGTCCTGGCCCTTTGGCCTTACCATTGTATTGTACAAGGCCTTGCTTTTAGCCTGGCTCTTCTTTTCAGAGCTGGCAGCTTTTCTTGGCAGACAGTTCATGTTGATAGCATCTTTTAATTCTTGGGATGTCCATTCCAACTTTAGTTTCACATTTGTAACTTCATGCATTGCCTTCCCAGGGGCAGCCTGCAGGGACTCTGTCCCTGCTATACTTTATCTAGCCTCCCAGGTATTCTTTTGAAATCTTGGTGGAATCCTCCATGAAACATTAACTTTAGCATTCTGCATTCCTCTAGAACCAGCACCATAGATGATGTCAAGGTCTACTGCCTAGTAGGCCCCTGGAATCATGGCAGCAGTAGCCTCTGAGTGCCTGGATGGCTTAGCATGGTGAAATAACTTCTTAGGCCCCCTGTGCAAATATGGTGTCCCCATGATCTCTTCCCAAATGAATTGTCCCTTCTACATCCTGAATCCTGCAGTGGGTATAGTCCCACAAACTGAATCCTGAATTCTGCAGTGGGTATAGTCCTACAAACTCCTGAGATCCCCTGAAGGCATTTTCTTATTGTCTCTGAGTTAGCATCTCTTTAGGGATTTCATTCACTTCACCAACACTTCTTCCTTGGCTCAAGCTTTATATGCCCTTCTCTAGCAAAATGACAAGTTTTAAAAATTCTTTATCTCTGTTTCCTTCTTCTGTTTCTCACAGAAAACCTCACTAAAAGCTGCCAGCAATAATCCACGTCTGCCTGAATGCTATGCTCCCTTGGAATTCCCTTCATTAGATTAGTTTAGTCCATCACTTTAAATTCAGTGTCCTATGAAGTCTCTGCACAAGTGCAAAACCTTTAAATTCAGCATCATACAAAATCTCTGAACATGAGCAAAATGTAGCCAAGTTCTTTGCCAGACTACACCCTGAGTGACCTCTATTCCAATTCCCAAGAGAGTTCTTCTTTCTCTCTGAAACCTCATGGGCACATTCTGCCTTCCCATCACTATTCTGATCTTCTGAGCTCCCACCAGAACCATCCATTAAGCTCCACTTACAACATTCTAAAGCTTTTCTGACTTGCATCTCTAAACTTTTCAAAAATTGGTACTGCAAACCTACTTCAAAGGCTTCTGAACCATATGGTCAAGTTAGTCACAGCAATGACTCCACTTGTCTGTACCAATTTCTGTTTTAGTTAACTTTTTGTCACTGTGACTAAAATACCCAACAAAACCAACTTACAGTAAGTAAAGCTTAATTGGGGCTTAGGGTTTCAGAGATCTCAGCCCATAGACATCTGACACCATGACTCTGGGCCCAGGATGAGGAAGTGCACCATAGGGGAGGGGCCCAGGGAAACAAAGCTGTTCAGCTCATGACAGGGTTAGAAAGCAGAGTGTGTGTTGAGGGGTGGGGAGGGACTATAGGGAATATGCACCCTTCTGGGGCACATCAGTTGGGATGCTCTCCTCCATCCATGACCCACCTGTTAGCCCATTGAAACTGGCTGGATTTGTTAGATTATAACCCTCACAATCTAATAACTTTACCTCTGAACCTTCCTGCATTAACAGGAGCTTTGGGGGGACACCTCATATTTAACCATAACAGCAGATAAGTCATAGTCGCTGCTTTAGTAATGCAATGTATTGAAGTTTTACCATCCCTGTTGTATCTTGTTATTTTGCTAGGATTAAGGCATGTGGTTGACCCATGTGATTGTCTTTCTGGAGATCCTATGGTACACTGTATCAATTGTGGCAGCAGAAACCCATTTACCCTTTTGTCCTTCCCAATGCTGTCCTTGGGCCTCTTCCTTTACTTTCCTGAATATCCACACATCTACTGATATAAGAAAGGAAAAAAGCCTATTTAATTGCTACATTGCAAATAGATATACAAAGTGCCATGGATATCTATGAGGTACAATTAACTATGTTGATATTTAATCTAGTTTACTTACAATTAATATTTTTATTCTAAATTGTTAACTAAAATTATAAGTATTATTCCTTCTTTCCTCTACATTATTCTTCTGAAAATTACCTTATAGTTCTCTTTTATTTTTGCTTTTTATATATCTTGATTGTCAATGCTTATATTTTTCATTTTGCTACTCAGATTTCAGTTTTATGTTTCCTCTTTTCAGTGCCCCATGTCTTTTTTTTTAACCCCCTGTCCCAGGCTAACATGGATTATCAAGAACCTTACTAGTTTGCCAAGCATTCTGGTTTCCCACTCAGAACTTCAGATGTAGTCAGAGATACACCAGACAGCTTGCATTAAATTTTGAGCTCTGACAAAAATCTATAGAAGAGTCTGTCCTAGGCTTCTCACATTCTAACAGGCTCTTTGTTGTGTTATCTACTGCATAATAGTGAAATCTACAAAATTTAAAAAAGCAAGAAACAACCCATATAGGAAGAATATAAAATTTTAACAATGTTAAAATGAGCTCAGTTACTATACCCAGAAAACTATTTATTGAACTTGGTAAAGGAAGGGCATGTTTTGTTGCTTTAGTAAAAATGTTATTAAAACTCACTTGGCATAAAACTGTCAAAAGCAAGCCTATTGATTAGTGGAGATGAATTTCTAATTCTTTAATATTTTTGATCAACTTTTATAAGATTTTTTCTTCTAATATACCATACAATAATGGATCAACTCCAGATATAAATTTTGTCTTTCTTCCTTTTCTCATATTAATTTTATCAAATGGGCTCAGGTTCTGATGAATAAATGTGCCTAAAAATTTCATTAACTGTGGGCAATGGTGTGCTGGACAAATGTGTTGGTTTTGAGTTGTAACATTTCTGGGATAAATTGTTAAATTTTAAAAATTCTAGATGGAATTCAGATCCTAGTGGATCTGAAAAGATCAGTAGACAGTAGTAAACTCATCGATCAGCTTTTTTTTTTTTTTTTGGTACAAAGAAACCAAGGGGTGCTAAGCACTGACTTAGTTTACAAGTTTAGCTCATGAGAGTTTGAATGTTTAACTAGTGGCCAACAGTATTCAAGCTGTTTGGAACTGAATCACAACTGCCATTTGTATTATGATTCATAGGAGAAAGGGACTTTCTTGTTCTTCTTTTATAAAACTGGGATTTTTTAAAAAAAAATATATGGATTATTTAGTGGGGCACATTGTGGTGCATGCCTGTAGTCTCAAGGACTCAAGAGGCTGAGGCAGGAGGATCGCAAGTTCAAAGCCAGCCTTAGCAACTTAGTGAGGCTTTAAACAACTTAGGGAGAACCAGTCACAAAATAAAATATAGAAAGGGCTAGGTCAGTGCTTAGCACCCCTTGGTTCCTTAGTACCCGCCCCCACCAAAAAAAAAAAAAAAAGAAGAAGAAAAGGATTATTTAGTATCAATACAATAGTTTGGGGGAAAAAAAGCATGGTTTGGATAGTGTCCAAATGTCTCTCTGCATCATTTTGCTCTTCTAAATACTTGCAATATATCAAGGACTATTAGACATTTTGATAACCGTATGGGGATATAATTAAATTGTTAAATATTTATTATTTATTTAGAACATACTCTGCACCAGATCCTGGCAAGAAATTAGGGTCTCTGTTTTTGATTGGTTTACTTTCTTCCACAAACCTGTATGATTGAGTCCCACTGGGATAGGGAAGTCCTGAAGTGTAGGCCTTGGATTCAAGGCCAGCATAGTAGGTTAATGTATGCATATTCATTAAGTTCATCATAAACCCTGGGAAATTTAGTTATGACTTTGCACCCTACTCCTCCATGATCTGGTAACACTAAATCTCCAAAGGAGGCATTGCTATCGTTTAGATGTGGTGTCCCCCAAAAGCTCAAGGTGGGTGGACATTATGAGACATAATGCAAGGAGGTTTGAAGGAGAAATGTTTGGGTTATAGCCTTAATGTAATCAGTGAATTATGCCCTGATGGGGATTAACTGAGTGGTAACTAAGTGGTAGGGTATAGCTGGAGGAGGTGGGAATTGGGGGGTGACTTTGGGGTATATATTTATATCTAGTGAGTGGAGTCTCTCTTTGCTTTCTGATCATCATGCGATCTATTTCCCTCTGCCACAGTCTTCTACCATGATGTCCTGCTTCACCTTGAGCCCTGAGGAATGGAGCCTGCTGTCTATGGATTGAGACTTCTGAAACCATGAGCCCTCAAATAAACTTTTTCTCCTCTATAGTTTTTCTGATCTGGTCTTTTAGTTACAGCAGTGGAAAAGCTGACTAAAACAGGTGTTTTTCTAGGTTGGGCATTTCCTGGTCCTTGAATGGCTCCAGGATTGAGCATATATTCATTTTTAACAAACATTTATAGATTTTTCATCTGTACCATGCACTGTGCTAGAAGACGAAAATACCGAGCTGAATAAGACTGATTCTTTGTTTTCAGAGTTTATATGTTAGGAGAGACACCTTACTTGTTATATAAATAAATAACTGTAAATCACTGATATATAGATATAACACTAAAAGTTGAGTGAATGACTTTGCTATGACAGTTAGAAATGAGGAAGGTGATGGTTATCATTATACAAAATACATGTATGAAGATGTGAATTTGGTGTCAACATACCTTATATACAAACAGAGATATGATAAATTGTGGTATAAAGGTTTATTAAGAATTGTAATGCAAAAAAGAGAGTTCATGTATAATGGCATAATTTGGTGTGAACATACTTTATATACAGAGTTATGAAAAATCTGCTGTGAATGGATAATTATGAATGTAATCCATTCCACTATTGTCATGTATGTAAGAAATAAATTTTAAAAAATAGAAAATACATAAGCTGATCATGGAGTCATAAATAGAACTCACCTGGAAATGAAAGAACATGATCAAAAACATGGACATTTGAAACAAATGAAAATTGACTCATTTGCTAAGAAAGTAACTGAGTTGGCTGTGCAAAGTTATTGCACTCAACTCTAAAATTTTAAAAGGTAGAAACTATGACTAATGCATTCTAAGAAATATGGTAAAAATTCAGATGTTTGTGGTGTTTCTCGGTATAATATTGGAAACGTTTGCAGTTTTAATAACTAATAAAATTTGCCAGATGGGCTACTGATGCTGATTTTATTCAGAATCATGGGACTCTGTAACATGAATCATAAATATCACCAAGAGTGAAATTAATAAGATCAAAAAGTGGATCAACTTTCACAAATTAGTAAATCAAATCCAGTTAGGTGGTAGTTCCTGGATGATTCTCCGGGTGGCCTTAGGCGAACCCAGTTCTCTCTACTTTTTCACTTGTAGTTCTCAGTAACTGTAGAATATGTGGAAGTGCATCATCTTGAGACAGGAAGAAACTGGTTGCCATAGCCAAACTCTATTTCAGTCTCCTTCACTGCCCCCCCTCAAAGAGGTTGTCCTCCAGTGCTTTAGCTTAGCAAATGCTGCAACCTGAAGTGTAAAACTTAGTGTGGGCTACTCCCTGGGGTTCCTAATCTGCAGTGCAGTTGGAACATGTGCAGATGAGACTCCTTTCTCCTTGGATAGCTTTTCCTGGCATCTGGGAACTAGCTCACAAAGAATGCTATTGTCCCTTGCTGACTATCTATAAGTAATAAACTCTTCTTGTCAATTGTGGGTGGGACATTCTGAATCACCGGTCTCAGTCAGACTAGTAACCAGTGCACAGTGAACCTACTTCACAGTGGTGGTTGGAGCTTGAAAGGTGGGGTGTTGCAAGCCATCCATGGGCTGTGTATGTGAGCATGGGCATTAGAGCTATACGAGGGGACAGGTCTGGAATTGCACGCTGATTGGGCTGTGTGACACAAGTGTGCCTCTCCTCTTGCTCTGCCTGTGATCCCACACAGCACCTGAGATGGGTGTGATTTGACAAGATGTTAATCAATCTGCTGACCACAAGATATCACAAAGCAAGACCCCACCTTTGAAATATTATCCCCTGCCTTATTTGGATAGAATATTCTATCAAATTTCTTTTCCCTATAAATAAAGGCATTCTGGGTGCACTCACTCTTTCTTGGCCTTCCAGTGTGGAAGAGGACCACTGAGGTTGCAGAGCTGTCCCACAATTGATCTGAGAAACTCATGTCTGTGTGTGACATGATTTCTTCACAGTTTTCTTAGTTTAATGTAGCAGCCAGCTCTTTTGAACCCAGCTCATTTTGTCATCACAGGTCAATTCCGAGAGTGGAGTGTGACTGAAGAGACAGCTAGCCCATGGATCTTGACACTGACCTGTCCAACTGGAGAAAATCATGGATGCCTAATGCCTGTGTCTTTTAAAAAAAAAATTGTAGGATGGACAGCATGCCTTTATTTTATTTATTTATTTTTGTATGCAGTGCTAAGGATTGAACCCAGTGCCTCACCCATGCTAGGCAAGCATTCTGCCACTGAGCCCCAGCCATTCTCAAACCCATTGATTTGAGAATCAATGGATAGACAGTGTTAGAAATTGGAAACACAGCTGAAGAATATGAGTAGAATGAACAGCAGAGTTACACAGTTAAATTTACTGTGACTTTTTTCTTGAACTTATTTGCCACATTCACCTTAGGATAGTCAGCACATGTATCCAATCAATGTCAGGTGATGGGACATATTAAAATACATAGTCATCTTTAGTGGCAGTGGTATAAGGTATATCAAAACTTTGCCTATGGGTTGGAGGAAATGGAATGAAAGAATTGTGTTCTCTGTTATACCTCTGTATTTAGACTGGATAGCAAGAGGGTTAAAGAGGAGCTGACCAATAGAAATGGGTTAGAGAAGAGGAATATAGAATGCACTGCAAAAAAGGGTCTAGTTTTTCCACTGAGCTTGGGTGGAATCCTTGGTGATAAGCAGGGAGGCTGAATGTGGTGAAGCTCTGAACCTGTCAATTGGCGGAGAAAGCTCTTATAATATTCCTTTTACTGAAGGTTATTAATGCATACATTATGTCTGTGCTAATTTTGACACCAAAAGATAGAAAACAAACAAACAAACAAATCTCTGCATTTCATGTACTTTGTCTGCAGTTTCACTCAAGAATTTTTATGGTTCTTGCATTTGGCTTTCTTTTCCTTTTGAGTCCAGAGAAAACAATCCTATCTAGTCTCAATTTTTGCTACCTAACCTGGGAGTAATTCTGGAGTAGCCAAATCATAACTGAACCTATTAACCTAGACAAATTGGGTGTCCTTTTGTGTTTTTTAGTATTGTTGCACAGAATGATTTTAAATGTTATGTAATAATGAACTATGTGGATGTTCTACAATTTATTATACCAGTTTTCCAGTGTTGCATATATTTACTTCTGGGTTTGGGTTTGGTTTTACTCCCCCCACCCCCAGTGTTATCATAAATTAAGAATTGATTAATCTATGTACTTTTGTCTTATAGTTTCCTTGGTTAAATTCATGGAAGTGAGAGTGCTGGGTCACAGGATGATCTGCTGTGCCATTATTTTAACTTTTGCTGAAGTTTAATCAAGCAGTAGGTGAATCATGTCAAGGTCATTTTAGAGAACATAACAAAGCTATATCCCTGCATAAAAGGTAACCATGCAAAAACAAATCAATGAAATCTTTTCAGTTAAGGTAAGTGACTGGGGAAGTTCAGAGAGGTTATTGAATATTAAAGTAATTGACTTATTTCTAACTACAGGGAGATGTAAATATAACCTGGGCTTAGGAGAAACATTGGTAAAGGCCTGGGAACATTGTCTTTTTCTACATCTGAAGGAAAAATAATTGTTCTTAGTTTGAATAACCTTTCATATTCGAGAATTGTAGAATCCCAAAGTACATGCAGACTACGCATAACTATTGGCATCAGAAGGGTGTAGACAATGGTGGTTATGGCCAGAGAAAAGGGGGACAGGATCTGAATGTTTAGATCTAATGGCAGCTGCACAGAGAAGGAAAAAGGAAATATTAGAGGGCAGTAAGGGGATAGACTGTCCATCAAAGACACAGAAATTAGTCTACTTAGGTAAATAGGTGTACTATGTGGAGGACCAAAGTGAGTATGGAAAGAACAAAGTAAATTACATATTCAACTTTGATAGCTTGATTAGATACATTGTAGAATATCTCCTGCTCTGCCCCCAAGTCTTCCTCAAGGAGACCTGGTGAAGAGCCAGCCAAAGAGTTTCCAAGTGTGTGCAAACTTCTTTGGATCTGAGGTTCATGGGTTTCTAAACTGTCCCTTAAAAGAATTAATATATTACTCTTTGGATTACCTTTTTTATGGCTGCCACTTCTTCTTCTTTTCTGCCTAAAACATGCCCTCTCTCTACTTGAAGGAACATGTCATCTTAGCTGTCTTAGTAAGCTAAAGCAAATAAACAAAAATGAACAAAAGTATAGTTATTATTATTATTATTATTATTATTATCTGGATTTTTGTCTGTTTTGTGTTCTGTTGGAAATAACATACTTAGATAGCTGGAGTTTTCTATATCCTTGGTGGAAACAGCTCTGGTTGAGTTTGGAAAGTTTTAAATATGTCACACAATTATTTAAAAATCAGAAATTTTAAATTGCTATAATTTTCAAAATGAAGTAAAGGAGATAAATTATGTCTTCAATTGATAGCATAATCAAACAGAGGAAATGTAACTCCTCTTTGGTGTGCATGTGGTGCTGGGATTTGAACCTGGAGTATTGCACGCACTATTAAGAGCTATACCCAGAGTTACACCTCAGCCCTGGAAAGGGGACTTTTAAAACAGTTACTTGACTCTGAATCTCTAGTGCACTATACCCAACCTCAGAAAAAAAACAATATTTTAAAAATATACTTAAGTATATTGTTTGTGGTAGTAGTAATTTTATTATTTTGACATTATCCTATGTGTAAAGCAAATCAGTATTATGTGATCTTCTCTTATCCTCAATATCCTTAAGATCTAAGATTCTTGTTATATGCTAAAAGAGATACAGATGAGGACAAAGGAGTTTAAATAAAACTCCTATGGTCCTCATGTACAATGTGTACTTTACTTTAAAAACAAAACAAACAACTTAGTTTTCTCTGGGAAAAATGGATAATAGCAACAACATCCCTAGTGAATGATTGTGATCATTTCCAATTGAAAGGAACCAGATCTATTTGGAGATATAATGAGTCAGCTCTTTGTGGGATGCAAAATAAGAGCTTAGAACATTTTTTTTGGTATAAATATCAAGAAAATTATCAAAGATAAGATATACCAATCAGACTCAAGAACTAATTCAAACAGGTTTCCACTGTCCAAGTTTGAGAATCTGAGCATCACAAATGGTGATGACAATGAATTGAATGTATGTTAAATATGTTTAATTCATCTCCAGCCCTATGAGCTCATTTTTGAACAGGCTTATTGAGATGTATCCACATATTATGATTCATTCACTTGAAGTGTACTTTTAAATAGTTTTTTTTCTTTTACCTTAATATTTATTTTGAAAATGTTCAGTCTTACAAAAGAAGTTGGAAGACTCTTCAATGAATAGGCACGTGACCTTCATTTAGAAACATCATTTCCATATTAAATTTTTTCTCTTTCTCAAAGTCCTTTCCTGCATATATTTTTAATGAACCATTTGAAATAAGTTTCAGACATTCTGACATGTCAATTAAATAGTTTTTAATAAATTCACAGACTGCAACTATCATAATAGTCAATTTTACATTTTATCACCTCAAAAAGAAAACTTGTCTCTACCATGTCCAGCCTTAAATAATCACTATTCTCTGTCTTGATAGAGCTCTCTCTTTTGGACATTTGCTGTGTACAGAAATGTATAACATTTGGTTCCTGTGACAGGTTTCTTTCACTTAGCAGAATATATTCAAGTTTCATCCATGTTGTACCATGTATCTGTACTCATTCCTATGTATGGCAAAATACTATTTCATTGTATGGATATACCACATATATCTATCCATTAATTAGTAGATGAATATTGGGTTGTTTCTACATTTTGACTACTATTATGAATAATACTACTATAAACATTTATGTTCAAGTCTTGGTGTGGAAATCTGTTTCATTTATTTTAGATGTATAATTAGGAATATACTTGCTAGGTCATAAAGTAGCTTCATTTTTAATAATTTGATTATTATTAATAGACAATTTTTCAAAGTATATACACCATTTTACATTTCCATCAACCATGTGCAATGATTTTAATTTCTCCACATCATTGGCAATGCTTGTTATTATCTGACTTTGATTCTAGTCATCCCAATGGTTATGAAGTATTATCTAGTTTTAATTTGCATTTCTCTAAACACTAATGATGTCAAACATATTTTTGTTCCTTGACCAATTGTGTTTATTTCTTCCTTGAAAAAATGTTGATTCAGATTTTTTGCACATTTTTTAAATTGGCTGTTTGTTTATTATTGAGATGGAAGCGTTCCTTATGTATTCACAAGAAAATTTCTTTATCAGAAATAAAATTTACAAATATTTTCTCCCATTCTTTGGATTATCTTTTATTTCCTTAGTGATGATTTTTCAAACACAAAAGTCTTGAATTTTAATAAAGTCCAGTTTATCTATATTTTCTTTCATTGTTTGTGCTTTTTTATAATACTTTGGAATTCTTTACTAAATCCAAAGTCAAAAAGATTTATCCCAATGTTTTTTATATATCATTTTATTGATCATATCATGAAGACTATTAACCCACTTAGAGTTAATTTGTGTATGTAGTATGATGTAGTTATTATTTTCTATATGGATACCAGTTTTCTTTGCTCTATTTTTTTAAAATAATTTTTTCCCCTTTGATGGTTTGGCAATTTTGTTGTAAAGCTGACCACACATATATGAGTCCATGGAGTCTTAAAAATATAAACACACATAAATGAAAACATTAAAGAAGGAAAAAACAAAATACAAAAAAGTTAACTTGCCACCAGCTAAAAAATATTGTAATAACAGCTCATAACTTTAAAAAATATTTGATAATGGAAAAAAAACACTCATTTGTCTTGACTTTTCCATATTGAGCAATTCATGAGAAAACATTTAACCTCATAAAAGTATTAAACTAGCAAATAATAAAAATATAATAGAATTAGAATATCAGAATTTTGCAATCCATAATTATTTTAGTCAGCTTTTTTGTTGTGGTGACCAAAAGACCTGAGAAAAACAATTTTAGAGGAGAAAAAAAAATCTATTTGGGGCTTATGGTTTTAGAGGTCTCAATCCATAGTCAGTGAGCTCCATTGCTTTGGGCTCAAGGTAGGACAGAACATCATAGTGGAAGAATGTATTGAAAGAAAGCAGATCAAGACATGTCCACCAGGAAGCAGAGAGAGCTCTTGCTCATGAGGGATAAAAATATAAACTCTGCAATCATGCCCCCAGAACCCACTTCCTCCAGCTACAACCTACCTGCCTATAGTTACCATCCAGTTAATACATTCAAGTTGATCAAAGCATTGATTAAGTTAAGGCTCTCAGCACAATCATTTCACCTCTAAACTTTCTTGCATTGTCTTACAGATGAGCTTTTAGGGGCCACCTCATATCTAAACCATAATGATAATAAATTAGTGGCCTTAGGATGAATTATCAAGAGAATACACCACTTTCTTGATAATAATATGCCATGCAATTGAGGTTTATCTGATAAAGGAAAAAGAGGTTATAAAGCAGAGTTTTTATGACATAATATTGAAGTTAAGGTCAGAATCCTCAGTCAGAATTATGGTAGCTTAAAAATGGAACATCAGAATTCTTTATCATTCCTCCTGTTAAAAGTCAATGTTCCCTTTTCCTTTATGAGTTGTATTGAACTTTGACTGTTTCAATCAGCAATACATTAAAGAAGTGTTGCTATGTGACTTCTGAGGCACAATCATGGCAGAAAAGGCAACACTTAGCCGTGTTTTTGGGATATTTACCATTGTACTGTGAGGAGTTCAATGCTGCATAGAGAGGCCATGTTCTGGCTGATAACAACTTCTAGACATGGGGACACCTATGGGATGCATGACAGCCAGTTACCATCACAGCATGAAAGACCCTAAACGAGAACTTCTTAACAGGGCCAAGTCAACTCCCAGGGTCAAGAAAGGTAAAAATAAAATATTTTTTGCTTTAAACCCCTAAGTTTGGGGATGACTCATTTCCATATAAAAGTAATTGAAACAAGAGGAATATTGTGAGAAAGTCTTAGTGAACTTCACATAACTTTAGCTGAAGTAGGCTATATATGACCCTTTCTGGGGATGGGGTTTTGAGAGCTAGAGCTAGAGAATCATCCTCTTGGTCATTAGATAAGTATTAGAAATAAGCTGTGGGTTTGATTTCCTTGATTTATGAGACTCTTGTGATTGATTCTTATACTTTAGTTAATGGTATGTTTCTGGCCAGAGAGTCATTGAGGTAGCCGACCATGGGCTGTGGCAACAATAACGTGTCTGACTAATGCTCTCTCCTTTTCCTTTTATTCTGTGCAATAGTCCCATTTCTTTGTGGGCACATCTCCCCAAATATATACATAGTATGAGTGGGACTATCATTTGCTACATTATGTCAATTCTGAAACCTATGTCAAATGAGAACACCTCAAATTTTTGCAGCTTTCATAACAATAGATTTTTCAGGTAAGATTCATCAATGATGTTGAAACTAGGGAATGAAATTTGAATGATGAATGAGGTACTTATATAGTTCCCAAGCATCTTCCTATGAATTATTTAGCAATATGGTAGCAAATATAGCAACTCTATAGGGAAAAAAAATCATGCCAGTTGCATCTTTTCACAGTGACAAAGCTTACACAAGCCACAAAGGGACAAATTGTCACTATGTGTCTCTTAATGGAATGCCTTGAAAAGGACATAGTCTCACTTGTGTAGTATTCCTGCCAAGAATGCAGAATCTGTATTAAATAATGACATACCCTAGGAGGATCAAAACAAAAATGATGAGCCTAAACTTTTAAAAAATGCTAAAGCCCTGAAAGATAAAGAAAGGCTGAGAGGTTATTTCAAATTAAAGTAATATAAAATGTCTTACCAACTAATGCACTGCATACTTCAGGATCAGATTCTACAGCAGAAACAAAGTTCCAAAAAGAATACTGTCAGGACAACTGATGGAATTCAAATACTACTGTACATTATATAATAGTATTTCATTGGTATTAAATTTCACAATTTTAGCAACTGTGCTGATTATGGGATTATGGGAAAAAGTGCCATTGTATTTAGAAAATAAATTCCAACTTGAGTTAAGGCCCATGATATTTACAACATTCACACTTTGAAATGGTTAGAAATACACATTTACATATACACATACACAAATTATAAAAGTGCCAAAATGTTGTTAGTAAATTTGGGGGATCCAAATAAGGGAGTTCCTTGTAATATCACTGCAATTTTTGTGAAGTTTTACAATTATTTCCAAATAAAAAGCTAAAAGAGAAATTTGTCACCAATTTAAAAAATACTACAAATAAATAGAAGGAAGATCAGTAGAGGAAATTGAAAGGGGGAGGCATGAAGGGAGGGAAATAGAAATATTAGGAACTGAAGTGAAACAAATTACATTTCATGCATGTGTGACTATATCAAAATGAACCCCAATATTGTGCATAACTATAATGCCCTAATAAAAACATTAAAAAAGGGAAACTTTTATTTTTTGGCTAAAGAGATTCAGGGATGAATTTGTGACCCACCAAAAAAACAATGAATGCTTCTTTTAAAATATTCTAAGACTACCCAGCATCAAAGACTGCCTCTGAGGTCCCAACACTGGATGATGTAACTTTATGCAGTCCTGCAAAACATTTTTCATTGGCAAACTCCTCTCTCATTCCACTGGGTTTTAATAGGCTTGCTATAGGTTTAGGTACTTAATCGGATCTTGTGTCTTCAGGGATTAGAGTGAAATGAAAGGTTGATTGGAATACTCCCATCTTTTCAGCAAGTGCTACTGTGAATGACTCTTAGTTTGATTTGGATCTATATAACTGGATCTCAAAAAGACAGCTTTTTGCATAGAAGTTAATGAGATCAAATACACAAAATTAAGCAGAACTTATATAAGTAAAACTTTGAAAATCTAAAGGACATTTTTAAACCCATAAGAGCAATGTCTGAAAACTGAAGCCCAAGATACCCTGTTATAATACGTTATAAGAAGTCAGCCTCCTTATATCAAAGAAAACATTCTGCATCTGTTTTTTGGGGATTGGCTAACTTCACTTAGCTTTATCTTCTCTAACTCCATCCATTTACCTGCAAATGCCATGATTTTATTCTCTTTTATTGCTGAGTAATATTCCACATTTTTTTTTTATCCATTGATCTATTGGAGGGCATCTAGTTGGTTCCACAATTTAGCTATTGGGAATTGTGCTGCTATAAATATTGATGTGGCTGTGTTCCTGTAGTATGCTGTTTTTAAGTCCTTTGGGTACAGACCGGGGAGAGGGATAGCTGGGTCAAATGGTGGTTTCATTCTCAATTTTCCAAGAAATCTCCATACTGTTTTCCATATTGGCTACACCAATTTGCAGTCCCACCAGCAGTGTATGAGTAATGCTAAGTGAAGTTAGTGAATTCCAAAAAACAAATGCCAAATGTTTTCTTTGATATAAGGAGGCTGATTCATAGTGGGATAGGGAGAGGCAGCATGGGCATAGAGGAACTCTAGATAGGGCAGAGGAGTGGGAGGGCAAAGGAGGGGGCACGGGGTAATTAATTATGGTGGAATGTGATGATCATTACTATCCAAAATACAGGTATGAAGACACAAATTGGTGTGAATATACTATGTATACAACCAGAGATATGAAAAATTGTGCTTTATATATGTATAAGAATTGTAATGCATTTTGCTGTTAAATAAACAAATCAATAAACAAACAAGCAAATAAATAAATAAATAAATAAATAAATAAATAAATAAATAAATAAATAAACAGGTGATAATCAAGGAAGGTCCTGAGTTCAGTTAATGGTGCTGTAGCAATGCTGACTCCATGGCTGTGATCACTGCATGACAATTACCTGAGATGTTCATACTGGGGGAGTCTGGGTAAATGATATATGGAAAACCTTGGAACTTTTTACTAAGAGTACTCAAAATGGTTCAAAATAAATGATTATAAAAGTAAAAAAAAAAAAGTGAAATGTATTCCCTTACAGATTAATCTAGTTTATATTCTGTAGTTGTCAAGTTGAAGCATGTATTTGTCAAATATGTCTTTCAATTTTTATATAACCTTTCTGACTTATCTGCTTGTGCTTTTTAGGAAAAAATATATATATATATTTTTTTAATGGGCCTGAAATTAGATTTTTATTTTACATTTTAAGAAATTGAAAAAATCTGGGAGAATACAAAGGACAGTATAACAAAACACTCTCATTCTCCTGATATAAAAATAACAATTAAAAAATCATATCAGTTTTTTTTCAAGGGCTAAAACATTATGGTTTAAACTTAAGACATAGGTAACAAAGTCAACACCCTCAGTCTCATTTACCTTTCTGTCCACCACCCAAATCTTCCTCTATGAAGAACCAATTTTTCAAATACTTATTTATGCTTACAAACAAATATAGTACAGTTTGTTTTAATTTATGTACATTATATCATTCTGAATTTTTCTTAATGTTATATATTTTAAATTTGTTTAATATAGATTAAATATTGATATTATTTATTTCTTTTAGCTATTGTACAGAAGTCTACCCAGTCCCCTACTTCTGGATGCTTAGATTTTTCCAGTTTTCATTCTGAAAAATATTTCTACAGGGAATGTCTTTCTTTACATGTCCTGAAACGGAAAAAATATTTGTATTAAATCTCAATATAATTGTGAAATTATTTCTCTTTATAGTTCTCTGAAATTTCGCATTTTATATTTTGAGACTATTAGGTGGGTACAAATTTAGAATTCTTGTTTTTTCCTACTACCTCAATTTTTATCATTATTAAATAGCTCTTTGATCTTTAATAATGAATCATTACTTAGTGTCTATTTTGTCAAATATTATCACTTCAAAGCTTTCTTAATTTCTTTTCAATAATTTTTATTGTACTATTTTTGTCTTGGCTTTTCTGATTTTTAATTTTTAAAGTGTATCTTTTAAAAGCAGCATCTAATTCTTTATTTATAGTATTTTAATCTTCATTTTAATCTGCTAATTTATTTACATTCAATGTATTTATGTAATTTTACATTTAAATCAACCATTTTGCAATTTCTATTTCTTTTTTCTGATCTGTGAAACTTTATTCTTTGAAGTTCTCTTTTTTTAATTATTAAATTCAGTGCTCATTAGCTTGTTAGTTATGCAATCTTTTACTATTTTTACTATTACAACATTATTTAATGTGTTAACATTTATTCTAAAGGTTTTGACACTCTTTAATTGATGAAAGTCTAGTGTAAATTAATGTTCTTATCATTTCTCAGACAACATAATGACCTTACAAATATACACATGCGTAAAATCCAAGACACTATTACTTTCACATTGTTAGCATTTTACACTGGAAATATTCATTAAGTTTTGCCTACAGCTCTACCCTTTCTGTTACTCCTCCAATTATTTTCCATCTCTAGGCTTGCCTTTTTTATCAATTTTATCTGCCTGCAGAGTTCCCTTGAGTATTTCCATAGGAAAACAGGAGGACTGTGGAGTGCCTGATCAGTGATGAACACAGCCCTCCTCTGGTGGTGCAGAAAATGGATATCAGAGAGTCCTGTTTAAGTTGTATCAGTTGAAAGGTGGGCACATATATGGACAGCTGTTAGTGAAAACTTCTATCCTGGCTTTTGACTCTATTGCACTCATCTGTCTTCGAATTTGGGCCTTAGTCCCTAACACTCTCAGAGTCCAAACCTTTATTTTTCGTGCATGAAATGAGAATTACATTTATGTAGATCTGGCAACTTACTTTGACTTCTCTTTCTTCCTCTGACAGGATTGATTTAGTTAAGCTCAAATTCGAGAGATTGCTAATTTTAGTGCATGAGGCTGATGAGCAGCTGATCTTTGTGAACAAAAATCTCTTTAATAAAGTGTATTCACCAATACCAAATACACCGCAAACTATCTTTTCTTATGTTTAACCGATGCATATAATTAATTTTCTATGGAAATCCTGACTTGTGCTGCTGATTTTGTAAATTCAAGAACATTTAACATTTTTAACATTGAATTTCAAATCTGTTTCTGTATACACATTCTAGGTTGGTATAAAAGTTACTGACAATTGTTCAATGGTTTTGTCTACAATATTCAATTGTAACATTCCTTTGAGTAAAAAAGCACTTCATGTTCTCAACATACAGTTCTTTGTTAGGCAGAGTGAGCATTTCCCCTGTCTGAACAGCTGGAATTGAGGTTTATTTCGAGTTTTGTACCTGCTTCAAAGATTGTTGGCATGCCAGCAAAGCTTTATAAAAATACGTAGAGGTTGTAAATGCCATGAAAATGTCATTTTTTTCTGTTCTTGAAACATATGTCTTTAAATGACAGATCATTATTGATTTGTTAGAAAAATGCACACAAAGTAACAAGACCTGACTGACATCTTAATTCATGTATGTCTTATATTTAGCAGAAAAGTCAAAAAATATCATATAGTTTTTATCCAGAGCTCTTAACAATGCAATTGATAGTGTTCCTGCCATAGTTCCCTTCATTTTTATTCTTGAACTAGTCTCATAAGAATGCCCCTTACCAACTCCAACTCCTCAACATATACTTTGAACTGAAAACAGGTAAAATGATACTTTATAAAGGATTATACTCAATAGGGAGAAAATAAACTATTTTAACGAGTGGATCTACTGAAGGAAAAGCAAATACAACTTACAGCAAAATATATTTTATCTCTCTGAGTCCATCAGAGAGATGAAAAACCTCTTCCCTCTCTTTGTGCCTTTTATCTAATCAAAAGCTTAAATCTGTTCACAGACTTTACAGCCCAGCATTGTACTATTGTATATTGATTGTGCTGGAGGGCACCTCCTTGTGGAGAACAATTGATTTTTCTTTGTTAGCAAAGCGATTTTAATAGTCTTTCTACAGGCTGTCATGTTTCAAGGCCCCAGAAGCAAGATGTACCTGTTACTAGAACTTAGTGATCAATTGAACAACCCACAGAAAATGTGACTTCTCTGCTCTGTGAAAACACCTCCATAGCAATTACTCAGAAGATGACTTTAACTCGTTTTGATAAATATGCTGCTGGGGTGTCTCAGGTGGGTTGCTTAAGCATTTTTACCTCTGAGCCTAAAATTAGGTGTTTAGTTCAATTGTCATGAAGACAACATAGTTATAAGAGCAGATTTTTACCATTTTAATGTTACTTCAGTAGATTCATGCCAAATTTCCTTGCCAAAGAAAGTAGCCCAAAGTAAAGGTCACTGGTTTGAAGAGTGAGTGATGATAATAACGCTGTTTGTATTGCCCTTGATATTTGAAAATGGCTTTTCTGGCTAATTGTGTGGCATGACTAAAAAGTCAAAGGTAGACTCTGTAGCTGAATTTGATACAATTGGTTCTTTTTCTCCTTGACCAGTAGTGACCACTGTTTCCTTAATCTTATACAAAGTATCCCTTATTATATTTTTCCTTGTTCATGAAGCCAGCTCAAAAAAATTTTCTCTGTGTGTATGGAGGCTTCCTTGTGACTTATAGTCATGCTAAATTATATTATATATATTATATATATATATATATATATATATATATATATATATAAACTTCTTACACATCTTCAGAAGTCTCATTGGTATTATAAATAATTTGTAGCTGTTTTAGATAGCAATATCATTAACTACCACTGGTTAGGGTTTGCATGTACTATCTAAAGCATTTTTCAATCAAATTCTTCAACGTAGGCATAACATGTCATATCTTATAAATGAAGAAATGTTTGAGAAATTTGCAAGAAGTTAAGGAATGTCATCAGGTTACATATAAACAGACATAAGTGACAAAATCAATTTGTCTGTCAAGGGTATCCTCTTAACCACAATATTATACTGTTTCTTAGCACTGTGCTCTAATATATACTAGAAGTGTCTAACCTGAAAGTTGCTGTCACTTCTAGGGTTAGATGGCCCTCTTTTCAATCAGCAAACCTGTTTCAATTTCTATTGCATATCAGATGACATAATAGATTTGGGGGTAAAGTAGCAAATGGAGAAAGCTACAATGCTTTGATTTCAAGAAATATGTCATGTGATATTGTCTTGGAGACAGAGAATTGTTACTTTGAGGCTCAGCAGGGGCAAATATTTCCTCATCCTGAAGGTGGGGAAATGATTTATGGAAAACAGTGCTTTTGTACCAGACCTTGAAATACAAAGAGAATTGTTATGGGTTGAACTGTGTTTCTCTTCAAATTCATGTTGAAGTCATGACCCATCCTGCCTCAGAAAGTGATCTTAAGTAGAAGCAGGGTCTTTACACGTGTAGTGAAGTTATGATGAGGTCATTAAGGCTAAGGGAGGTCATATTTCTACTATGATTGGGAAATTTGGACACAGAGATGCTGGAAGAATGCAATGTGAATATTGGCTTTATGCTGACACAAACTGGGCTTGTTAGATGTCTCCAGTAAACCACCAGGGACAAGGAGAGAAGCATGCATAGATTCTCCCTTACAGCCCTCAAAAGGAACCAATCATTCTAGGAAGACTTCTGGAAATTTAATAACATTGATTTCAAGACTTCTTAGCCTCTAGAACTGTGAGACAATAACTTTCTGTTGTTTTTATAGCTCAGTGGTGAAGTGCCAGCCTTGCATGCAGGAGACCTTGGATTCAACACCACCACCAGGAACAAACAAATGAAAAAATTCTGTTGTTTCAGCTACCCAACTGGTGGACCTTTGCTATGATGGTCCTAGCAAATTAATATTGGGGTTTTGATGAGAATAATGGAAGAGAGAAAGAAATTTTTATTTTTTTTACCGGAAGGAAAACGAAAAACAAAGTTCGAAGATTAAGCAAATGCTTGTAGTGTGAGGAAATAATGAGGAGCCTTTGAATATATTTTTTTATTGAGCATCACAGCAGCATATTCAGAGTTTTGTTTTAGCAAAGATAATCTGATTATCACACAAAGAAGACCAACAAAGGAAAGATGTGTACCACCTTGAGACTCTTTTATAACTAGAATTCATCAAAGTTTTGAAGAAATTACTTAAAACTGAATTTCTTTAAAGAAAGAGCTATGATCCTCATATTTGTTATCTACGGGGGGTGTACAGCGGAGAGGAACATGTGTCAGTGAGGGAGCAGGCTCTATTCATTTTGCCTAAAGAATTAGAATCTGGAATAAGGATGCAATATGTTAGATTAGTGGAAGAAGAAAAAAACAATTTAGAAATGCTTTTCTTGCTTTTCACAGATTCAGATCTAATGAAACTAGAAAGAGCCTTTGATAGTGAATGGGCAGATCATAATTTCAGAATCAGCTCTGTAGTAAATCAACCAATTAGATAAATTATTCCAAATTCTTGATTTCATCATTTTTATTGAAAGGAAGTCATGGATGTATTGTTAGTTATGTTCCTCCAGCTCTAATAATTAGTTTCTTTAAGGAATGTGGTTTACTTCAACTTTAGAATGTTTGTCCTTTCATCTTTTCCTGATTGCTTATGTTATATTTACTTTTGATTTTATTCAAAATTAAACTTTTGAATAAAAAATATAAAGTACCTATAGAATTCATATGTTATCCAGAGAATTGCAGATGCTACATGTATAAATAAATGTGTTATAAACTCAGGTGTTTAAGAGAAATGGAATAAAAGTCATAGATTTAAAGAAAATAAATGAAAAGTTTAGACAGAAAGTGAAATTTCAGAAAAATTAACAGAAAGTGACTAAGAAGGAAAGGGGGAGAGGAAGATGGGCTGGTGCAGGTGTAGGGAAAGAGGGCAGTTTATGGGAGCAAGCAGAGCACAGGTGACAAACAGGTGCAGCAAAAGAGGTGCCAAAATTAATGACCTGCTATGGAAAATTCATACCCAGGGTCTGCTTCTGGCATGGTGACCGTAGGGGACTTGTCTCACTAAATGAAGTAAATCAGTTTTGATTACTAACCTGTAGCAGTTTAAGAGAGTTTAACAGTAATAGAAGAAAAAGATGTGACTCAGGCTTGAGTGCTGTTTTTATAAGCCGTGTTTTCCTAAGACTGATCACATCATGTGCCACAGCAGTTAAAGGAAACAGGGGTCAGCCAACTGTGGCCTGGGGGCCCAATCTAGCTGACTTCTGGTTTTGGAAATCAGCTTTTGTTGGAACACAGCCATGCCCATTTGTATACAGAGGGCTGTTTTTTTGGTTTTTTTTGTTTTTTTTTTTCAGTACGATGACAAAGTTTAGTAGTTGCGACAGAGACCATAAGATCCCCAGAGCTGGAAATATTTACTATCTGGCCTTTGATTGAAAAAAGTTTTTGACCTCTGCTCTAGAGGTTTTCTAACATGTGTTCTAGAAATTCTTAGATCCTAAGGTCAGATTGCTTGAGTTAAAACTAACTTTTTAATTTTTTTTTTAATATATATGATGCTGAGAATTGAACCCAGTGCCTCACACATGCTAGGCAAGTGCTCTACCACTGAGCCACATCCTCAGCCCTATTTTGTATTTTATTTACAGACAGGATCTCTTGAGTTGCATAGTGCCTCACCATTGCCAAGGCTGGCTTTGAACTTGCGATCCTCCTGCCTCAACCTCCCAAGCTGCTGGGATTACAGGTGTGTGCCACTGCCCCTTGGTAACTGAATGTTCTTGGACTACACATTTACCACTCTTCATTCGACTTATAGTTTTTCTTCAGGTGTAAAATGGTATAACAATAATCCTTCTCAAAAGAGTAGTTGCTAGAACCAGTTAAATAGGCTAAGCACTTCAAGCATGATGGTTCCCACTTTTCACACCTGTGTGTATTGTTGCTGTTCCTGCTGTGGTCTTCCAGGGTGTCTCTAAACCATGTCCACACTTCACTAGAAACTTTTGTGACCACCAGGCATTACAAGGCTCCTCAGAGGACATAGCTTCACAGATTATTTGTAGCAGTTTAGAATGGAACAGCTTGTATTTTTTTTTTGTTTGTTTCAAAACCTGAAATAATTCAAGTTGTGTTCCAGTGTTTAATTTTTCATTCCCCTTGCTGTTCTGTTTTTAACCCACAGTTCCCACCCTCTCAGGACCCAGAGAGAAATCCATGGTGCTGGGCCATTGATACTCTGATGCCAGACTATACTCAGAGTAATTTTTCTTCTGAGAATATAGAATGTATGTAGAATCAAGTTGGACATTAATAATTCTCTCCCCTCAGGGTGAGTTTTCACTCACAGGCTCTTTAGTTCTCCAAGAAAGGCGTCTTCCTTGTTTCTTTTCATTATTTTTGCAGACATTACCAGAAATACGTGCAACAGATGAAAAAATTCATGTTGAAGCTGGTAACTCCTTTGCCCCCAAGCACTATTTTAACTTAGGGTATTCAACATAGGAATCCTATATATAGTTAGAGGTAGTATGTACACTTAAGAAAATGTTGATTTACTAGTATTTACTGAACATTGCTCTAGGCCAAGTACTCAGCTAATCCTCTTGTCATATTATTTTATCTAACCCTCAAAGAATTCTTATGTATTATCCTTATTCCTGCTCTATAATGTTAGAATTTTAATAGGAAAATTAAATAAATTGACTAAGACCACACACAGGGATGTAAGACTGTAGTAACCAAATACAGATAAATCATTACTACCAAGATTAATATTCGGGTGTTTTGGTGGTGCTGATCTGAGAGGAGGTAGTTACAGATAACTAAAGACCAAAGCAAAATAAATATAGATTGGATTTCACATAAACTTTTCAAAGTTAAAATGACATCAATATGTGTTTTTGAGATATGACTTCCAAAAAGATGAAAAGAAAGCAAGAGCAATAGTTTATATCTATAACCATAAATTGCCTGATGAAAAATACTTAAAAATTTCTCCCTATTGAAATACCCTATGATTGTTATTTATCTTGGTTGAATTCTGTTTGTTTTTTTTTAATATTAGAATGAAGCATTAAGGTGTCCCTACTCTGCAATAGGCTCAAACCATTTACTATGGATTTCCATGTGATTCAAAATAAAGGACGTATTCTAATATGCACATGCTTTTAAAGAATCAGAAATGTTGATGCATTCAAAGGCATGTTATTTTTAAACCCTAATTAATATAAAAATGATCAACCTACTTATGGAAGCTGAAGCTATGTATGCATTAAATGTATGAAGTATCAGAGGTACCCCGGCATCTAAAGCAAACTCCCTACTTTCTTTCTGCCTGTAGAGCTGCTTAGATTTCCTTTCCTCCAACCTCACCTACCTGAAAAATCCTACTTCTCTTTTAAGGTAGAGCTTAAGAATCACTTCCACTATTGAGTCTTCCCAAACTGCCTAATCCTTACTATATATAGCAGATTCTCTCCTTTGAGCTAAAAAGTACACCTTTTAAAAATATTATTCCTTATATTATCTGACATATTTATATGCTTGACTATAAAATGTGAACCCCCTGAGGGGAGAGTAAGGTTTTATCATAGTAACATACCAAACATCTAACACAGTATCTGGCATATAGTATGCAGTCATTAAGGAATGAGCTTCATGGATATGACACCACAAAACATAAGCAAAGGCTGACAAATGAGACCATGTCAAGCTAAAACCTTCTGCACAGCAAAGGAAACAGTCAACAGAGTGAAAGGTCAACCTGTAGAATGAGAGAATGTTTTTGCAACTAATCTGAGAAAGAGTTAATTTCTAAAATATATAAGGAACTCTTAAAACTCAATATCAAAAAACTATAATGATTAAAAACTAGGCTAAGGACAGAAATAAACATTTCCACCAAAACAACATAAAAATATCCAACAGGTACATAGAAAGGTGTTTAATGTCACTAATCATCATGTAAATGAAAATAAAAACCAGAATAAATTATACTCTCTTTCCTGTTATGAGGACCATCATAAAAAAACCATTGGAACCCTTATAGCCTGATGTCGGGAACTGCAAAAAGGTACAGCTGCTAAAGAAAAGCAATGTAATGTGGTGGTTTCTACAGATCAAAGTTTATTTTCTTTTTAATTACACATTCAAACTCACTCATCTTATAAACAATGCTTCCAGTATCATTTCCCATCTTTACCAGGAAAGTCCTTATTTCATTTCATTTTTATTCTTTTGAATAGATGTAATTCATTACATGTGTCAGTAAATCCAACTGGATCTTATTTATTTACTTGTTTAATTTTTGTGCTGCTGGGATTGACCCCAGGGCTTTCCATATGCTAGGCAAGTGCTCTTCCACTGAGCTCTACCCCAGCTCTGGGTTGTTTTATTTTTTGATAAATGTTTTTGGTGCTTGCTACCACCTGCCAATAAACAACTCACCCAAGTTTCCTGGAAACTTCTATGTTCTTCCTTGTTCTTTTCATATCCCTGGGAGTCTCTTGAGAGATCTTCTCATCTCTGTATCTCTACCAAAGTCACCAGCTTTGCCAAGGGAGCTGTCCTGGTAGAAAAGGCTTAGAAAGTGGTGGTGGTGCCAGCCATCATTTGAACTGTATGCACTGCTCTAGGCCATCACTGTTTACCCAACTCTTGATGGACCAGAAGTACATTTATCTGTCATGTCACTGTTCTCATATCACTCATTTTATAACATTCACATGGCACTTATTATCATGTACTTTTTAGTTTAATAATCTAACTGGTTGGATCAAGTGTCAAAATTGCTCATTTTATCACAGAGCAAAGGTTGGAACTACATTTCTTGGAATGATTTCCCCTGCAAAGTCCCAGACAGAGTTTGTCATCATGAAGCATTGTGTATGAGATTCAGAATGTGAAGATGGATGACTTCCCATAGAGAAGAAGTGAAATGTATGGACACATGTATGGACACATACAATTCACCTTTCAACTCTAGATTGATTATCTTTATCTGCTTAGAATGTCCAGAACAAAATAACTTAGACAATAAACATTCATTTCTCACAGTTTTGAAAACTGGAAAGCTCAACATCAGGGTGCCTGCACGGTCAGGTTCTGGTGTGGATCCTCTTCTGGGCTTATAGGTGGCCACCTCATTATTGTGTCCTTACCAGGCAGGAAAGGAACAAAGTTCTGCTGTTTCACAAGGGCACTAATCCTATCTTATTTAAATCTAATGATCTACCAAAGGCTCCAACTCTAAATATCATCACATTGGGGGTTAAATATTCAACGTCTGAATTTTGAGAGTAATTGAATGCAGCAGGTGAAATATTGGATGGGAGCTCCCATAAATTCTTTAAATCATGTCAGCTTCCTGTAGAGCTTTTAAGAAGCACCCCATTGGTGCCTAAGGTTGGGATTAAAGGTAGCAGTATTCCTAACTTTAGTTCTTAAGCCTTCCCAGTGATTTTACAGTCCTTAAATTTTCAATATTGAAACTCTTTGGATTCAGAATGCATAAAATAACTTTTGTTTCATGAACTGAACATTGGCAGATATACCAAACCTTAATAATTTAGAATGAAAAATTCTATTGGAGTAACTACTTCTGTTGACTCCAGACCTTGTTCTATCCCAGCCTCCAGCCAAACTGTTACTCTGTTTATATCTCTTTCCCCAACAAAGCAAGCTATTATATTTGCTGCTGTGTAAAATACTCAAAGAAGGGCTAGGTTTGTAGCTTAGTGGTAGAGCACTTGTCTCACATGTGTGAGGCACTGGGTTTGATCCTCAGCACCACCTAAAAGTAAATAAATAAAAATATTGTATTTATCTGCAACTAAAAAATATTTTTAAAAACACACTCAAAGTATATTTAATTCTGAGGACATTTTACTTATCACCTAGGCTTTTTCAACAGGAGTTAACATGGGATAACCTTGAGAACACAGAAATGGGACTCATATTGTTATTTTTACTGTAGGTATATTGTGTTTTGCATGTTTTCTATTTATAGGACTTCATTTTGCAATCAGCACCCTCATACGTGCCAGAATTCCTTCTTTGACCTGAAGGGGATTCACATGTAATAAGATGGAAATCCCTAGGTATATTGAAAGAAGATATTTGAAACATTGCAGAGAGACAGATTAGACTTCCTGTTTTGGCCAATACATGACATTTCCAGCATTGCACTCTAGATCCTGACTAGTGTTCTAAGAATGTCCTTCACGGGTCCCTTGCTATTCTGTGTTCTTGCCTTCATTCCAAGAAAGTAAGTTACCAACTGTCCTTTAAGGGAGTTATTTCCTGCTGTTGTGCTTACCAAGAGCAGCCTTAGGGATTTTTGTTTTAATTTTTTTAATTTTTAAGTTTTTATTTTTAATGGTAGATGGACACAATATCTCTATTTTATTTATTTATTTTTTATGTGGTGCCAAGGATCGAACCCAGTGTCCCATGCATGTGAGTCGAGCACTCAACCACTGAGCTACAACCCCAGCCCTGGGGATTCTTTAATGCCTTCCCCTATATCAAGCAGCAGACTAGCTTACTACTTACCAGGAAAGTGGTAGACTCCCTCAGCTCAGTATTTTTCCCCTGTACACAAGACACTGGGGCTGCAGGCACCTCACAACATGGCCTGGCAGACTGTAAGAGAAACCGACTCAACATGTTAATGCTCCTGCTGGCTGCTGAGCTGTGTATTATCATTAAAGTTCCTAAACCATGAGTCTCCTGTTTTCTGCCAGCATCTATGAAGCAGAAACAGGCTAACTTATTTGTTTTAAGTAGAATAAATATCAAATTCCAAATCTGAGAACTGGGACACACATTTTGCATATCTAGTCCTAATGAAGATCACCCAGTTTCATGCCTTTTGTCTTTTCCAGACAGATGAACTTCAGGAAGATCGAAATTTCCATTTCTTTTCATTCATTCATTTTTTTTTTTTTTGTAGACCAATAGCTCCTATGTTTCACAAACACATTTGCAGTCATCAAATATTTATTGATTGAATTCATGAAAGGTATGAAAATGTATCACTTTAAAGTATTCCAAACATTCATTACAATACCTCAGTATTTGTAGAAACACAGATTAATGCGTTTTGTCTCTGAAATCCTGGGTTAGTAGGAATTCTGATTTTTCTTTATTTGAGCACTAAATAAACCAGAGTTTTAAAGTAACTCCTAGGAAATAGGTTCTCAAAATTAGTTTTCTACTTGTCTACCTCGTTGTTCCCAAATCATTAATTTTTAAACAAACCATAAGCAACTTCTGTTGTCTGGATTATTTTCCTCATATTAATCATTTCATTTGAACAATGCTCAAAAATAGTCAGAGCTTTTTTTTCCTTTCCCTTTTAATTTTTAGGTACTGGAGATTGAACTCAGGGGCACTCAACCACTGAGTGGCCTCTCCAACCCTATTTTGTATTTTATTTAGAGATAGGATATCATTGAGCTGCTGAGTGCCTCACTGTTGCTGAGGCTGGCTTTGAACTCACGATCCTTCTGTTTCTGCCTCCCAAACCACTGGGATTACAGGCGTGTGCCACCACACCCAGCAGTCAGAGGTTTCTTAAAGTATTCTAACTATCCTGGTAAAAACCTCTGTGGAATATAATCAGGCATCCATAAGCTAAGTTTAAGTAATTGTTACTTTTCTTGATTTCTTTTTCTTCTCCTTTTTTTTTTTTTTTTTACTTGCTTTCCTGAAGGAAATACATCATTGCTATCAACGACTATTGGCTGAGACCTTTGTATTTTGAAGGACATAGCTGGTTCCTCTTCTCTATAGCCACCTTTATGCTACAGTTACCATACTTTGTAATTAATGACTGTTAAAACTGTGAGGACTGTGAATTTTCAGATCAGTATTTATTTATTTTTTCCTAGACAGCCCAAAGACCCTGGGTAGTTATCCCCAGAAATTCAGCAATTACAACTGTCTTATGGTATCTAAGAGGGACCGATTCCAGGGCCACCACAGATACTAAATTCCACAGATGCTCAAGCCCCTTATGTAAAATGACAGAGTATTTACAATTCCCATATGCATATCCTCCCATATATGTTAAATCATCTCTACATCACTTGTAACATCAAACACATGTAACTGCTATGTAAATTGTTCTTATACTGTATTGTTTAGAAATAATGATGAGAAAAAAATCTATACATGTTCAGTATGGGCATAATTTCATTTTTTCAAGTAGCTTTCATCCATGTTTGGTTGAATCTGAGATCACACAACCCTTGAATATGAAGGACCATCTGTATATAACACTGGAAGCCCCTGGTGTCCTTTCAGGCCTAATTTGCCACATAGTCTCTGGTCCAATAACTGAGAGTCATGGTTTCATGGCTCTGCCTTCGACATTCTGGGGGTCAGCTAGTAAAAGTAAACCAGTGGGTAGAATCAAGTGGAATGGGCCAAAGTGGAGGGGTTTGCCAGCCTCTGAAGTAAGAGCTCAGCTCTTTGGTTTTGGAATGGAAGAACACATTTTGGTTTTAATTTTCTACTTTATGGCTCCAAATGCCTCAAGATTTAGTCAAGGATTAAGCCTGCGGTTTAACTTCCTTTTTCCTGGGAGTACGAAGTGTTTGAGTCAAGCCACCAACCCATATCCCTGCAAATGAAACCTATTTGCATTTCTCTTGTGTGTGAGCCTAGTAAATGTTGATTGCTTCCAGCTCACTGACAGAGAACCACTGTGCTTTCCATTTTGTTACCAAATAATAAAACCTCAAACAGAGGCACTGTCTCTGGGCTTAACAGGAAGCATGACTCACACCTCTAACCACGAGAGAAGGGAAACTGCAATGATGCACTTAACTGGTTTAAAATGTTTATTACCATCAACTCCGTAACATACATTAGAAGCAGCAGTCTTCCCAGCACAGTCTTTCCCAAGTGAGCATGGTTCAGGTCTAAAGAGCAAGTTTACTTTGATAAAGGAATGTGTAAAATAATATACACCATGTAATATACACCATGTTCTACTGGCCCCAGAGGGAGAAACCCAGCAAAAAAGATTTTATTATTAGACTTTTATTTTTCTGCCTCATTGCTTAGGTACAGGAGTTTTTGTTAAAATAAAAAAAAAATTAAAAAAAAAACAAGAAAAGAAAAGAAAACAAAGCACCAACATCCCAACCAAACAAGAAAACCCACTACAAAATATACCTCACATTGCCTTTAACACTAACGGCAATATTTGGTTTGTTTGTATGTTAGCAAACGTTTAGCATGTTTGATGATCAGGATTGGGTTCTGTGATTCTTTAATCATCTCAGGTTATTTATTCATTTGCTTTGTCATAGGAAAATGGATGCAGCAGTGTCAGGATGCCGATTTCTAACTGTAGAATAAGGGATGATGGAGCTTTTATCTTTATCCAACTATAGAAGAAAAGTACTATGCTTCACTGATTGGACAAAGTCAGAGCACATCTCTACCCTGCTGTACCAATCACTAATCACTGAGGACAATGTCAGGAGTTAGGCCTGGACACCTCACAGTGCTGGACCTAGGAAAGTGAAGACAGACTGCATAAGCACTTACATCATTACCTAGATAAGAGGGTGTCCACTGCCACTGTCAGCTAAATTAAGGGTCCTATGGTAAGGCAGTTACATGGTGCTCACAGGGAGGAAAGCAAAGTGTCCATGCTAGTGCACAACTGAGTGTTGACCTGAGACTGAGGAGAGGTGTTAGGGACTCTCGCCTTAACGAAATTCGTTTTGATATTGTCAAATCTCCTGATCTGATCCCTCAGTTGTATGTTCACTTTTGTTTTACAGAAGACGTTTTCTTCAGAACTACTCCTGGCCTTTTTCTTTGTGTTCTTTCTTTCTTTCTTTCTTTCTTTCTTTCTTTCTTTCTTTCTTTCTTTCTTTCTTTCTTTCTTTCTTTCTTTCTTTCTTTCTTTCTTTCTCTCTCTCTCTCTCTCTCTCTCTCTCTCTCTCTCTCTCTCTTTCTTTCTTTCTTTCTTTTTAAATTCCAATCTGTGTTCTGCAACCTCATTCCAACACCAAAAATAATTCAGTTGTTTTAAACACCATATGGAATAAATAAATATTTCAAAACAAATCAAACTTAATTCCCTGTAAAAATTCTCAGCATTGGTTACTCTGATTAAATATGTAAGCTGCAAAGGCCAAGGCTATTGGCAGGCCTATAAAGGAGAAATGAAAGGAATTAGAAAGCAAGAGACTGAAGTCACTTTGTGAATTAGAAAGTGATGGCAGAATTGTTATTTTTATAACTTCCTAGAATTAAAAAAAAAAAAAATAAGAGCTTGCATTTGAAAATTGGCTGGTGATCACAGCCTGGCTGGCTGAGCGAGGGCACATGTACAGTGTACTTGAGAGAGTGGATCATCCACAGCGAAATTTACATCAGTACACATTGAAAATAACCAAATTGGGAGGGAAATACTACTATCAGCTCAATTCAATTCAAGGAACAAATATTGATTCAGCAAGTTTGGTTCTAGGCTTAGCATTGAAGGGGGATCTTAAAGAAGAGGAAGAGATTGACTCTGTCATTCAGAAGCTTCCTTTATTAAAGAATTGAGCTAGTTATCTAACATTAAAAATAATTTGAAAAACATGAGCTCTATTTTAGAGGTGGGGGTGGATTCAGCAGTGTTAAGTAGTGGTATCGAGTGTGTATAAGGAAATTAATGCACGTTGTACAGTGGGATCTGTGACTTTGTGTTATCAAAACTAAGACAAAACATTATAATTTTTAATTTACTAATAAAATAAGGGAAGAACAGAAATGTTTACATATCTTTCTCAAAAATCCTGTCCCCAGCCAGGCATGATGGCACATACCTGTAATCCCAGTGGCTCAGAAGGAGGAAGCAGAAGGATACAAGTTCAGAGTTAGCCTGAGTAACTCAGTGAGACCCTGTCTCTAAATAAAATATTTAAAAAGGTCTGGGGAAGTTACTCAGTGGCATCCCTGGGTTTTACCAAAAAAAAAAAAAAAAAAAAATCCTGTTCCCAAGTGGCAGAGCCAATAAAGTGAGGTTTTCTATTGCACTGTAGTGAATCTTTCCTCCTGCATCAAGCAGTCTCCCAGGACCATTTTCTGGGTTAAGAGTTTGAACATCTTGCTAAAACATCAAAATCAGAGAGAAGGCAAGAAAAACTACAGTCTTCACCTCTGGGGTGATGTCATTGTAGAATCAATCTCTGGCCATATTATAATAACCCCCAAAATAAAAGAGATTTGTGATTGGCTATGAATATGTGTATATTCATTTTTCCTCTACTATCCTAGAGGAAAGGAAATTGTTCTATCTTACATAAAGATAGAAAGAGAGTTCATTCAATACTTGTTCTGCAATTGTGGACTGCCAGCTTTCCATTAGTTATCAGAGAGATGTTTACTAAGAGAAAGTTTCTGTCCACAAGAAGTTCATAATTAAACAGGAAACACAAACTTATAACCAATTGCAATACAATAGGTTGGTGTTATAAAACAGAAATGCATAATTCACTACAAGAAGAAAGAAGTGGGAAGAAAGGGAAGTGTGGAATTCTGAGGACTACAGATGATTACATTCAGGATTGAAGGATTTACTCAGCTGGTAAGAGAATTCTAGGCAGGAGAAACTTCATTTACAGTGATACAGAAAGAGCTTGTCACTTTGGCTGAATTTAGGCTCACACTGGATTGGAATGAAATTTTGGTCTTTTTTTCTCCATGTCAATGGTATCCAAAATTTTAAAAGTGAAACATGTCAGCGAACATTTCGAATATGAATATCTGAGATATATGTCTTTCTGAAGTTGTCACTGATGCCTCACATTAAAAATATAGGTAAAACTCAACTTGTGTCTTATTTTTAATAAACAGTAATGGCAACAATAATAATTGCTGCCATTTATTGATCAAGGAACTTTCTTCCAAAATATTCTACCTGCTTTCAGTAAATTAACTTACATACCATTTGCAGCAACCCTATAAAATAAGTATTGCAAACAATTCTGTTTTTTAATGAGAAAAATGCAGGTGCGAATACATTTTAACTCCTTCTACCCATAGTCCATGGATCGTCTTGCACTCAAGAACTCTTGTTAGCAGATACCAGAGACAACAAAGTTATTATAGAGACTGATATAATTGTAACCTTTAGGGACCTGTGTGAATATGCTGATGAATATTAGAGGTGCTGGAAAGTGTGTGTGTGTGTGTGTGTGTGTGTGTGTGTGCGCGCGCGCACATGTGTATGTGTGTGTGTTTATGGTGCATGTATTTTAAGGGAGGCAAGAGTCAATGTTAATGTTATTAAATATTCCTTTATTCTGTGGGTTTTGTTTTTATTTCTGTAATTAAACAACCTCTGGATCTTTATTATTTCTTTACTAAAATTCATCTTTATCTGTTCCTGTTAAGATGGTATTGTAGAGAGGTAATTTCTTGAGTGCTAGAAACTGTGGGGAAGAAAAATAGGGTCTTTTCCTTACTTAGTTCATGGCTGAGGTCCCCTTAACAAAGGATAGATTAACAAGAGAAAAGCATATGAATTTACTTAATGTAAGTTTTACATAGCATTGAAGTCCTTGTAAATGAAGATTGAAAGAAAGAGGGAACCCTGGGGTGTTTCTGTTTTTGTTCTATCTTCTTTGTATTGCCCAGGTTGGTCTTAAACTAATGAGCTCAAGTAAGTCTTAGTCTCTAGAGTGCTAGGAGTAGGATGTGTGCCAACATACCCAGCTTAACCCTGTTTTCTAATGAGAAAAATGCAGGTGCAAATACATTTTAACTTCTGCTACTATTCTTCTTCTATTTTGCTTAGGTTTGATAAAAAGTGCACAGCTGTGCAGCCATATGACTGACAAACAGGATATGATCTAATGATGGTGAAATGGGGGAACTAAGCAAGGCCTATTTCGTCAGGCTTCTATCCTGTGACTTCAGAGATAAAAGTGTTCCTTTATTTTGGGTACAGGGAGGGCACCTAGGGACTGAGATTCTTACATCCTACTTCAGGAGAAAGTCAGAGAATTCTTTTATGCCTTGCTTCAGGCAAGAAGTGTGGAAGGAGGTGAAAATAACCTTCTTTTTTCTGCTGTTTTCTCAAATGGCATAATACCATAATTTAGGGTAGCATGTCCTGAATTCTAGCAGTGGTAACATAATTTCCTCCATTAGCTGAAATCAATGTTTTGGGGCTTAAAATGTTTTACTATTCCTTGAAGCCAATGGCTTTAAAAAGGCTTTCAAAAGTTTTATTGATTGGGAAACTCTGTGTTGTTTTTTTTCTTTATTTTTTTAAAATAGATTTTTCCCAAATTATATATTTGTGACAGTTCCAATGTAGAAAATTTGAGGCAAAAGAAAAATAAGATAAAAAAATCATGTATGCATATTCTATTCCACCTTCCCCAAACAATATTGTTTGATGTACCTCCTTTGCCAGTCCCAAGATAGCCATCATCAGTTCTAGAGAAATTTGGTCCTCCAGGTAGAGCCCTACCTCTTTCTCTTCCCAGTCTCTTCCACATTATCACATTATTTATACATGGGAATTTAGCTTACTTTTTTGCAATTTCAAGATATTTTAATTCAGCTAGATTTCATTTACATCTAATTATAGATCTTTAGATAAGACAAAATTTCCTCCCGTTGTAAGAGAAATTTTCATAATTTCTTTTGAAAGACAACATTTTTTTGACAGTGCTTTGCTATAAATCCCTTTCTTTTGTATCTTCTAAATTAAAGTCCTTGAAAGATATAAAAACAACCTGTTATTTCATCAATTCCATTGTAAAAGATGCCTGCCCACGATAAAGGGAAACCAGTTATATAGACATTGAAGTGAAATGAAATGAACTGAGGCTCTTATAAAAACATGTATGGCTGCAGTACTAGGGTTTGTAGTGAAGATGGAAAGACCACAAAGCAAATATGCATAAGTCAAGTAGATGTGCAATATGTGGTCTGATGTGTCTGCAAATGTTGACTATGGGCAGGGTAATCCTGGCTGTTCTAGGGTGTTGGTACCTTAGAGAAAAGTTAGAGGAAGGCAGGCAGAGAGACTAGAGACTAAAACTGAATATGAGGGACCTCAATGGCATATAGAGAATTTAAGATTTTTTTTTCTGCACACCAGCAGACAAGCTGGATTAAAATCCTAATTTACTAATTTAATCAATAATTATTGCTAACATTATTATTATTATTATTATTATTATTATTTTTGCCTTGAGTTGCACAGGCATTAGTAGTAGAGTCAGACTTAAAACTTCCTGTTCTGACCTCAGAGACCACATACATGACAACTCCACTGGAAAAATTTTCCAAGTGGGGAAGATCTTGTGTAACATTAGGAACATAGGCTCTGGAGGGTGATATGATCATGTTTGAGATCTTCTCAGGGAGTTTGCCAAGTCAAAATCTTTCAATAATAGGACAAGGAACTTATATGATTGTTTTCACTGTGTTGAAATTTGCATTTCTGGTATGAAATCAATGTTGGATAGTTTTCCTGGTTCCTTGGCACAAATAAAGGTAATGGCACCAAAATGTGCTAATAGTGCATAAAAACGAAAGAAAACTTACTAAGTATTACTCAGTTACTCATTGAGTTGAGTATTTAAGAAGAAATAAGAATTACTCATATACAATAGCTGCTAAGTATCTAGGCACAATACTTCTTTCAAGGAAATGTACTTATGTGATTATTTCTGCTGCAGACTGAACTAATCACAATTTTTAGGAAATTTGGTTGTCCTTGAAAAAATGTCTGACACCAAAAAATTATGACTATGACTATTCAGATGTGGGCAATAGATAAATTTTCTTTAACATGGAGGAAGGGAACTTATTACTTCATAGAAAAAACTGATAGGTGTTACCAATAGTAAAATTTATGTGTTCAAGAGATAATCAGAACTTTTATAAACTTATATTCATCATTTACTATACCTAATACTAAGCAACTTTTCTGATGAAATTGAAGGTAATATTGATAAATGTGATTTTTAAAATACAAAATGACCTGTGGTGATATTTGGAATTTCTGTATAATTTAATAAATTAATATGTTCCAAATGGCTAACAAATGATGTTATAAAGATTTGTATGGATAATAGTCATAATAAAATGCTTGATAAATCAATGGACTTAAATGTAATGCATTATAAAGTTTATAGGATTTCAGATACAATATTGAAACTGATTTTTAACAAACTACTTTTTTTTGAATTCTGCTGTGAAATAAAAGAATAGTCACAATTATGTGAAAAGGTTATTAAGATACTCTTCCATTTTTTTCATTGTACAACAATATGCAGCAAGGTTTTCTTTATTTAATTAAACCAATACAACAGTTTATATCAAATTGAAAGCAGGAGCAGACATGATAATCTAGTATATTTTATTAAGCCAAACATTAAAAAGATGAATAATCATTTAAAACAACATCCTTTTATTAAATATTCCTATTTTTGAAAATTTTGTCACATTTTATAAGAATATATGTTATTAGTATATTTGGGGTTATTATTTTTTAAATAATAAAATTTAATTAATAAAAATAATTTTAGAGTTTCTAGGTCTTAAAGCTAATGTGGCAAAATATTCATAAGAATACCACAAGTATGCCAAAGCTTTATTGGGTGAAAAATTATTTTAAAGAGTGTGGAAGCTTCCTATAACCACATGCTAAAGAACAGTTTTCTTAGATTTGAAACTTGGTCAGATGCTTAATTGCTGTGTATCTTTGAGTGAAGCATTGACTTCTATTTAGTTTAAATTTCCACCTCTAAAAATGGTCATAATAACTGCTTTTTGAGAAAACTCTTATTTCAGGAATAACAACAGAGATCCAGGAGGCTTCTGATAAAAGAGGAGGATACAAAATTGGGAGAAATTCCTGATGAAGTACATGAAGAGTTAATGTCAATTTTCTGAATGTGATGATTGTGGAAATGGTATTGTACTTTATCATGGAAGAGAATATAGTAGGACTATGTTTGGGAGCCGTGGGAGGAGAAATGACTTCCAGTTTGAACATGCTGCTTTGGAATATGCAGAGAACATACATATTGATTTGGGTGTTAAAAATATGGGTCTCAGGGTAGTGGATGGGGCAAAGGATCTGAGTTTTGTAGGTATTAGCAGCTTCATTTATGAATTCATGGAACAGGCAAAATCTTTTTAGGGAAAATATGCATATAGACAAAAATAGAAAAATGAGAATGATTCTCATTCTTGAGACAGGTAGAGTAAGATAAGCATATATACTTTATATATGGTAGCAGCTTTAAATTGTCTGTCATTGATGTTGAAGTAGGCAGAAGAGTAGCTGATGTTGATCAGAGTAGAGGTGTGGGGATTTACCTTGCACAATAGACAATTTGGTAATAAAGGTGACCTGGTAAGGATTATTACATTATGATAGGTACTCTAACAAATATTAGATATTACCTAATTACTATTTTGAATAGTCCTAGGGTAGGTTACAGGGGAAGTTTCTCTAAGCTCTTTGGGAAGTAGAAAAGAATGACTTATCTACAAATAAATTAATTGGTATCATGTTTGAATTTAAAGAAATTTCTGTCATCTAGGGAAGATCCATGCCTTGGAATAAATCTATAGACAGGGCTAACCATAGACTGAAGAGCTTGGTGGCCAGCCTCTGGGTTGGCCTTCAGTGGTTGCCATCTGATACTTCTTGCCTTGTTTATTTCCCCTAATGTGCGTGCACAGATCCTGATAAACTTGCTTCTAATGAATTTCACAGAAACAATGATGTGCTGCTTCCACTGTTACAAAAAGACAATGGTTTACATCTTGAGCCCTCTTTCTTGCTTTTACATTGCTTTCTAATTAAAGGAAGAGTCCAGGTGTTTACTGCCAGTCTCTGGTGGACTTTAGCTTCTTCAACTGAAGCCTCTACTTAGTTTATTGTGACATTTTTCTCAACAATCTAAAAGAAAATCAGCTACCAGGTAGTGAAATTCTATTTTGAATAAACAAACCTCAAGTTTTAAGGATATATGCTTTTATATTCACTGTCTTAAGCAAATGCATTTGGTGTTTTGTTATTCACATTTGGGATTATGAGAAACATTTGTGCAAACTATCTACCCACCTGTTTGTATTCTGCTGATAAAGACCAATATGTAAACAGTTACAGTGAATATTTAGTATATTTCTTAATCCACAGTTTCAGAGCTTTCAATCTACTAATCTGATGGTTTACAAACTATATATTTATCCCCTTCCAAACTGAAAACTGAGATAAGAAATAACACTTTTCTAAATTTGAAGATGATTGTTCTTTATTACATATGCAGATTTTTTTCTTCCTTTTTTAAAAAATATTTATGACAGTGCAGTGGTTGATCCAGGGCCTTAAACATTACAAGCAAATGCTCTACCACTAAGGTAAATCCCCACCCCCACCCCTATTTCTTAATTGAGCTTTGGATGGAATGAAGTTTGATTTATTTTTCTATCTACCCATTTATCTATCCATTCATCTGCCTAATTTAAGTGTACTTGTAAAGTAACAGGTTCTCCTTTGCAATCAACTATCTACTATCCCCATTCTAAAAGAAAAATGGAGATTTTTTAAAATGTAAAAGCATTGTCTTAGTATTATTTATTTTAAATCTGTAGTTATTGTGAAATTTCCATCGGAGGTAAATATCAGTGAACTTTCTTTTCTTTTCCCTCCCTTTCCTCACCTTTTTTTCTTTCTTCTTCCTTTCATTTGAGAAATGCATACATCCTTGAAAAACAGATACAATACTGGGTTTACATCTTGTGTGTGCACACATGTGTGCACATGCTTTATCTCCCATTGTGTTTACATGCAAGCAGATACTAGCCATCAAATTGCAAGCATGTCCCAGAATTAAACATCCATTAGAAAATAAAGACTGATACTTTTCAAGCAAGTGAAAAAGGTGCTATTCAAATGTTGATGGCATTAAAAATGACACTCATCTAAATTGTTTGAACTAGAAAGTAAACTGAACAAAAGTATATTATGAATTTATTGACTCTTTCAAAACAACTGAAGGAATTGATTTGTTAAGCAAAATTTTTCCTTTCATCAATTCTTGCTTAAAGGATTAAATCACATTGGAAATTTTGGTAAACATAAGAACTGATTTTAATGAAGGAAAAATTCTCACATTCAAGTCTCTAAAAAACTGCACAGAGAGTTACTTGTTGTAAAGTGGTTTCTCAGTAATGAATATATAAAGAGCCTCAGTGAGAACAGATAATACTGTTCATTTTTTAGATAGCATGTCAAATTTAGGGTAAATGATGCTAAAAATATTCTAAAATAGTTCTTAGTTGTGCTCCTATAATAAAATAATCATAGAAGTTCTTCCTTACCATCAAAGCAGATGGCTCTAATGATTTTCAAGCCATAGTTAATTCATTTGCAAACAACAAATATAGGTTGGCAAATGTGTACTGAAAGTGTGATGTTACTGTTCATAAATGCTCCTAAAGTTTATTTTGTCCTATCATTACTGGAAAATGGTGTTTACCTAAGTTAAATTATTTGTGTGAACCATCCCTGAAACAGTGCTGCAGTTATAATAAATTACCTGCAAAGTGAATGAACATCACCTGGTTAATGTGGTTTCGGTGGTGCAATTGACCTCATGGAATCAGTGATACATCTATGTTCTTTAAATTAAAATTTTATGACAAAAGCATGTGTCTTTTTCTATTTGGAGAATATAGTTCCTTGGATGAGTTTAATGTAACCTCCATAAGATAGAAAATAGTATATGTAATAGCAATAAATTCTGAATTCTAAATTTTATACTAATAAACTTATTTGAATAGTATAAATATCAAATAAGAGATTATTGAAAACTTCCAGAGCATGTCATTCAGGATAAACTCAAATAAGCCAAATTATCTGGGCTTTTGAAATATATTACAACATTTCTAAAAGTTTATTAGGTATTGTTTTCAAGTTGTTCATGAGCTCTGCTTTTAACTAGAGAATAAGTCCTAAATAAATAAAATACATCTGTTCAGTTCTTTGGTAATACAAGCAACCTTCTGAAATTGAAATTGAGATTTTTTTAAAAAAACTTTTATTTTCACAAAAACTTTGGGTTGTTTTTGTCAATATCTTTATGGCCTTAAGTTAGGAGGTGATTGGGAAGTTTTAATCTTGTTTGTATTATACATTACAGACAGATCTGGGGGATAAATATTCTTCCCCAGAACAAGCATTTATCACTTATTGATGTGAGTAATGCTTCCAATTAGACCACACAAGCTTTGTTTTCTTTCTTAACTGATCTTACTTAACTTAAAATATGTTTCATGATTTGTGATTGATGGTTTGCCAGATAAACCATTTAAAAGGTAGCAGGGATAGACAAGGTGTTGGGATGCCTCTGACTATAATAAATAACATGAGATACGTGTTAAGAAAACTGTGAAATTAGATATTGAAGAGCATTGATGCTTGGGGTAGTAGATGCTTTGATTCAAACTGGAATTATAAGTGAAAGAAAGTTGTACTCTAAATTGTTTAAGCCAAAGAAAATTACAAGTGGTATTGGTGATGACTGGTCACCTGTTTTGTAAAGAAGGAATAGTCAAATAAGTTTTCAACCAACTTTTCCCACCCTCAAAATGATTTACTACACTTTAATCAACACTTTGAATTGCAAGCTATTTATAATTCAAACTTCTTAAGAAGCTGAAAGTAGCTAAAAATATCAGTTTTATGGTATTTTTTTCTTTGTACACTTAAAATATGCAAAATAAAATGTATTCTCTAATCATGTATGCTCTAAGTAAATAAATCAAAAGGCACAAACATCTTTGTAATGCTTTAATATCCATATACTTTCAGAAATATGCTTTATTTTAGTCCCTAATCTCCCTTCTCTTAATAAGATTATATGTTTTAATAAAGTGCACAAAAATTTTCTGATAATTTTGACTCCTTAAAAATGTGTGACTTTGTAGAGAAATAATAAAAACAAGTGTTTGAATCTATAGAATTTAAAAACCAGTAAAGTATTTTGCAATTCTGGTTGTTCCAAACAGGAATCATTTTTTTAATTCATTGTTTTGCAGATATTTATATTTTCACCTTGGATATGATTATTTAGAAAAAAAACTCTCCCTGCTTTCGAAGTACATTAGCAGTAGAATATTTGTTCTGAGCTCTTTCCCAACTTGTGAGTTAATGAACTTTTCTCAAAATAACTATCAGTTCTCATATGTGTGCCAGGTATTATTCTAGGTCTGGACATAAAATGCTGGTTAAAGCAACATCCTGAAGAAATGTAGTTCAAACCTCTTTGGTCTGCAAACCTTTCATACCATCACTTAACATGTAAAGGTGTGTGAGGTTTGTAATTTATCAAGCCCCTTTACTTAGCAGGGCAAGTGAGGTATGACCTGCCATTTCCAAATGCTGGTTGTACCCCAAACCGATTGTTTTACTGTCAAGATTGTCAGACAGAGTATGATGTATGGAAATTCCATGCCTTAAAAATGTGTTATCATACTTCATTGAAAGAGAAAACATAATCTTACAAGAGCAGGCTCTCTCTGTAGGAAAATATTTAAAAGAGCAAGAAGAATTCAATATCAATTTAATATCATGTTGTGATACTGAACCAATATTTTAAAATCTTGACTTTAACACCCACAGTGAAAATTGTAGTTTGTACCTAGGAGGTAACAGTTAGGAATCCACAGCTCTTGGAATTAAGGTTTCCCTCTGAGAACGAAATTAGACACAATTGTCACAAAGCAACTGAGATCAGCCATCTATAGAAATAACTGAACTGAAGTGATAATCCAGGGCAGAAGTGTCTCGAAACACCTAACAGCAAATTTCCAGGAGTAGGTGTTGAGTGCCTGCCTTAGTGTGGCTAAACCTGGCACATACTCAATTTGTTCGACTCTTGTCAAATTAAAAATAAAAAAAAAAACAAAGAAGAGAAAGAGTATGTTATTTAATAGAATTTTGAAAAACAATGATAGGAAAGTCTCTGGTTATGAGACAAGGATAATTTTGAACATCCTCCTGTTTCTTATATTTTGTTCACCAAGGAATAGCCTTATTATTAATTTAGCTATATACCTCTGTTAAGACAGGCTGTGACCATGTCTTGATCATTGCTCTATGAGAGGTTCTTTAATACCATTAGAGGTATGAATTTAGAGGATGAATATAGAGCAAATTGTGATTTGGGCCTGGTGTTAGATGAGTTATTGTGGCTTTTATCTAAAATATAGAGAGGAAAACCAGCCTAAATAGGGATCCAGGGGGCGTATCTGTGGGCCAAACTGTTTATAATTGCTGATAGACACTCTTCAACTGATATAAGAATTTATTGAGAATCTCAATGGTTAAAGAAGACTTCAGAATTTCCCTCCTGTTTCTTTACAAATGAAGAATGAATTTATAGGATGACTAAAGTGCATATGTATGTGGATGTACGTATCTTATCTGCTCTCTGAGTAATAGCAGCTTACTGTTTTATCCTTAAGGTGATACCATCTTTTAATTTATGCCTCGATTTCCATCAAATCAATTGCTTAAGGTTGTTCCTCAAACAGGGAATTTTTGAGCTTGTAAATTTGTTCGAGAGATCTTGTATATTAAAGGTCATCAAATGTTTCAGTGTAATTTGTGATTTCATTCCCCAAATGCTCAGAATTCAGAAGCTTTTGGTTTTCTCAGTTCTGAGAATGCTCATTGCAAAGGTGGGGCCTGCATAATCTCTTGGCCAGGAAAAGTTCCACATAAAAGTTCCACCATAATCTGGACTATGTTTCCAAGGTGCAAGATAGACCTTAATGATTATTAAGAGTATGGATCTCATGATTCTTCTTCCATCATTCCCCCAGTATAGAGGCAGTGACTTGGGGTAGCATGAAAGGCTGATTTCATCTATCTACAAGCATGCTCTGATCAACCCATTAGTATAATCTCATCCCTCCTGATATAATGACTGTTTCACAGAGTTTACCCTAAGTATAGATTTTATAATATTTCCTTGTCTATGAAATTTATTTAGGAATTGACAATCTCAGCCATAGAAACCTGAGCAGATGGTGTTGACTGGGGAAAGAAAGCTCCTGACCCTTCTGAGAGAGCTGGCTGCAGCCTGCAGTTTCTGTCTTTGAGGAAGGTGTGGTATGTGGGTATTGTTCTTGGGATGGTGGCAGGCATTTAAACAATCTTAGGATGAGGAGAAATGGACAAAATGAAGTATCTTAATGATATATCTACCTTTGCACCATTCACATACATAAGGTAGTACAGACTCTTTTTGATCAAGCCCATTTGCTTTTAATTCTGTTTCTTTAAAACAGAATTCTTAGTGAGGTTCTGCCTGGTGTGCTTGACATTAGTGTGGTCCTTTCTCTCATTTCATTCTCAGGTGAGCACGGTTGCTATACAGACATTGAATTCAAGCCCAAATACCCATTCTTAGGGTTCCACTTTGGTGAAAAATGGTAATTCTTGCCCGGTGTCAATCTTAACATTGTAGGACCACGAAGATGATTAAAATTTTAAAGTTTGATAAAGAAGTGAACATTATGACATTGTTGCAAGAAAAGGATCATAAAATATGCTCAAAACAAAGCAAGTGACCTCAGTATTCCAATAATTTACATGGAAGACTGGCTGAAAATCATTCATAGAGCTATGCATTTGTAAACAGATTCCCTGCCACACTGTGACTTTTGTCTCACCTTGAATGGATACTATTAATTTCTATTTCTTTGAGATTCTTTGAACTATATCATTCTCATTATGGGGAATGTCATGAAAAAAGGCAGCAAGCCTCTGCATGAAGAGCTGTGAAACTCATTCGTGAGTAACAGCAATCAACTCGTTTATCTAACACAGTGCCCATAAGGATGATGCAAAAGTATGAAATCCAAGCAAAACAAGAAAAATCTAAAACAGGCCTGGAGGAGATGTCCCTTCTAACTCCAACTGGTGGAAGACAGGCCAGAATGGCACATCTGGAGCTATGACACCAGCATTGGTTTTAGTGGAAATAGTTTAGCCTTAGTCTTCACTTCTGGTGCTAGAAAAACAGCTGGCATCATGAAAGAAATCCGGGGTAATGAAGTAGGAGAGGAGATGTGGCATCACGTAATGCAGAAAGATCTTGGTTTGCTGTTTCACTACAGAATGAATGCATGTGACACCAATGTGCTGCTTGGTACCCAAATATGAATTTCCTATTTAAAACAGTTCTTTATATCCCTGTGAACAGGGAATTTCAGTGAGGTGAGCTAAAGAAACTAGGGTGGAATAGAAGTTGACCAGCGGCAATCACATCATACAGCTGTTATTTCATTTACTAATATATAAAAAAAAATTATTTGAGATAGATGAACATGAAAACATTTTACAAATAACAATTCTGTTGGGAAAATTGCAGTAGCATATTTTTTTTTCTGACTATATGTCTTTGGACTCTGGCTAACTTTTGTCAGATGATCCTTCAGGCTTTTTCCAAGGTTGATTCTCCCTTGCTCTATTGTTTTGATGGCAACAGTTTCATGTATAGAGGTCTCTGTAATATTTCAAACACTGTCTTTATATGCCAAGGAAGGGAGTCTTAAGAGCTCATTACACAGTGTTTACAAGGATATATTCTGAAACAATGAGGAAAAACAAAGGTCAGGGAAAGAAATTATAGGGTTTAAAAGTGCAAGGTACTCACTTCATGCATGTAGCGTACCTTTAAATGGAAAAGGAATGTAAGTAAAATATGCTTCTGAGGATTGAACTGCTTTGCATACTGCAGGTTTACCCCTTTTCAACACATTATTATTGTAACAAATATATTCTCTCTGGATAAATTCTTATTCTTAGATGTTATATTCTTTTCTTCTTGTCTTTCCAACAGACGCACTTCTAGAGGCTAACTTAAATGATAAATGCCATCTATTAGGGACATGGGGATTCCAGTAGCTGAGAATCTACCAATTCAAATTTGTGATTTATTTCTTTAAAAACAATCTATGATTTTTTTAAAACTCAGAAAGTTCACTTTTTTTTCCTAAAATATGATGAAGAGAATTTGGAGGTTCTTTTTAATGGTACTGGGGGTTGAACTCAGGGCCTCATCTGTGCTGGGAAAGTGTTCTACCACTGAGCCACATCCCTGTCCCTGAGAGAATGTTTTATCAGTGACAGTGTCTGGAACTGAAAGAGATAGACTTTAGAAAAATAAAGAGCTAGATTGTAGAAGAATAAATATGGAAACGAAGGAAGCTACATTTATGGAAATAATCAACACCAAGCAGTGGTCAGAAAAGTTACTGAGTTCCACCTCATAGCTTCTGTATTAAGAGAAAATTAAGACTTCTAATTAAGCTTCACACTACATCTTTGAATTAGGGAATATGGATATTATCTCAATTTTACAGATGAGAACATTGAAAGTCTTTGAACATGATTAAATAGTTCTAGCTAAAATAAAGAAAACATACATTTATGTGCTTCTATTATGCGTCATTAACAATATCATATTTAATTTGTCTGATTTGATTCTTCTAAAGGAATAATGTCTGAAACTCAGTGGCTTAATAAAAAAAAAAGATATTTATTGTTGGCATTGTATACCCAATATGGTTTGGAAGGGAAGGCATCACACCTTTTCACAGGGGCTTATATAATTGCTTATTGCAATTATAACAAGAATAAGAAAGGGGAGAATTGTTCACTGTCTTTTTAATCATTCATTCAGCTGTGACAACATTTTACTGGCTAAATCAAATCACATCTAACCTTTAAAGGAGTCCACATTTAATTGTATGGAGGCAGAGAATTATAAACTTACTTTGTGTTTCAGAAGAAAGAAGGCAAAACTATATTTGGAAGCATCTTTAATGTTCACCAGAGTCCTCCACAGTCTACCACAGACTATATTATCCTCAGAATACTGATAGGTTAGATAACTCACCGAGACTTAATGTTTCCTGACTTCTCTATGCTATTCTTATCACTACAGTGGTCTCTTATCCCCAAATGATGGATCCGAAGTTTGGCTTGATGAATTTGAGGTTTAAAAACACTACAACTAATTACCACATAAGGTTTGTTTGTTTGGTTGGTTGGTTGGTTGGTGTTTAACAAATACTTCCAATCAAAGGCTTGAAGTGAACAATAATGACTACAGCAGAAGGGCTCTTTTTATCATATTGTCTCTTTTAATCTTCCTCCTAGCTGATTACTTCTTTCATGCAAGGATTTGAGACTTGGCAATTTTAACTCATAGCTGTTATATTCCTATCACTCTTGGTTGCAAAAAAAATAACAGAAGCAAATAAAAACTCTCATTGGTAGGTTTTAAAACATAGCACATATAAGGAATTTAAAAATAAACAAAGTGTTAAGAAGGTAAAGAAACTATATAATTAGAGAAATCTCAAGACTGAAGAGCAAAATATGCTGTTACTCTGTATTTAATGCAAAAGTCATGACTTATCTCAGAAAGATATGGGTTCTGAAGTGCTCCAACCCATCTGGAAGAAATCTTCCAATACCCAACCAAAATTTGGTCAAGAAGAATAAAATTCATGGAGGATTTTACCAGAGAACAGAATGTTGAGAAACTCAATTAATTGGCTGAGCAACTGATTCATTATCATGACTAGGAATTCTTGTTCTCTTCAGCCCCTGGTCATACAGCCTATGCTTTGAAATAGGCTATGGCCTGAATGTCTGTGTCACACTAAAATTCATATGTTGAAACTTAGTCACCACTATTTTAAGGGGTGAGAGCTCTGAGAGGTGGTCAAGGCAGGAGTGCACAGCCTTCAATTATAAGATTAATGACCTCATAAAAGAAATCCTTTTTCCTTCCACCACATGAGGAGCAAGAATATAAAATGAAATGGGCCATCTCAGATTCCAAATTCACTAGTGCCTTAATCTTGGACTTTCCAGCCTCCAGATCTGTGAAGTGTAAGTTTATGTTGTTTATAAACCACCCTATTTATGGGATTTTGTTGTAGCAGCCCAAGTGGACTAAAATTTATAATTATTGTTCTTCTTTATCCTTTCAGTTGGGTGGTATTCAAGAGACCCTGTTTCTCTCCTTAATGGTATATTTATTATATTGGGGCTGTTTAATCATATTTCATTGCATACCTCTATATAATAACTGGATGGAGTTTTGAGTTGTCTCCTGATAGGATTGAGTGAGACTTTCTGGTTGTATATGGGATGGTTGCATGATGTAAGCCAGGCAGTTCTGAATGTTTATTTTGGGAGAGTAGTGTGAGTGGATACTAGCAACCAAGGAGCAGAACAAAATAAAAACATTTATATTTTGATCTGCTGCCCAGAAATTCGGTGGGGTAGGCCTTTCTCCTCTTCCTATTTTTAGTGCACATGGCTTAGATAGACTGGTAATTCCCACTTCCATTTTCCATTTCCAAACATGGGTAGAAGACTTAGACTTGGTCAGGGAAGTGTCACCCTTCTGACCTGGCATTGGTTTGAGAACGATCATCTATATCCAAAGAGAATGAGGAGAGGCATATTCAGGAAATTGGAGTAAACTCTGAGGAAAATATGCTCATTTCTATGAAATTGTCACAAGTAAGTATAGGATTTTTGGTAGACATTGCCACTTTCACTCCAAACACCAAATGTTCTGATTTTCATAATCATACATGTATATGAAAATCACCTATGTTGTTATTACACGAAATGTTTATTTCATATTATTATATTAGATATATTATTACATTAATATCATGTAGATGATTATTATTCTTATCCTATAATTTTTCAATGAGAATTCACTTAGATGATGTTTATATAAACATCAATCTGTGGGTTTTCTAATTTGGAATAGGTGCACATTAAGTTTTAGGTAAAGATGAAATATAAAGATGATATAAGGAGTCTGATTCATAGTGGGATGGGGAGAAGGAGCATGGGAGGAATAGACAAATTCTAGATAGGGCAGAGGGGTTGGAAGGGAAGGGCGGAGGAAAGGGGTTAGAAATGATGGTGGAACATGATGATCATTATTATCCAAAGTACATGTATGAAGACATGAATTGATGTGAATGTACTTTGTATACAACCAGAGACATGAAAAATTGTGCTCTATGTGTATTAAGAATTTTAATGCATTCCGCTGTCATATATAAAGAAACTCAAAGAAAAATAAAGATGGAAGGAATAGAGAAATTTCTGATATCCAATGGATTACATTTCTATAAAAATGAACTATTGTGGAAATTCATTATTTATTCTTTATTATTATTGCTATATTTGTAATACTCACTATTAAACTAATCAGTCACTACAAAAATATCATCTTCATGATGTACAAAAGATATGACAAACACAGCAATCTTTGTACAGCAGTAGGAAGGTATCACACATGTTCATGATAACGCTAAGGCCCGCAAGTTTTAAAAGTTCTTCAACATAGTGTTAGTGTAGCATGAATTTTATTTCATTTAAATGTTTTGAAATCACTTCATTATGAGTGGAATATATACCTTTGTAAAAATAGTATTATATGACAAGAGCACCATATCCCCTTGAAAAATGCTGGTATTTCAAAATTTTACCGGTGAGATTCATCAGAAAGTATTAAAATGCTCTGTGCAAAGGATCATTTTAAAAGAATAATTCATCCCTGTGCAACTCTAATGTCACTCCAAGCAGTCTCTTGAAGCACTATTGTCCTAATTTCCATTCACTAAAAAATATAGGAAGCAAAAACAAAAACAAAAAAAAAGAATTAAGAAATTATAAATATAAAGTAAAAACTAAACTTCCCTTCAACAAAAAAATTAAGGTAGCAGATTAGGTGCTGGTAATGAGTATCAAAAACAAAACACCTGCTACTAAACTTGAACTATCGTCTTAGTTACCTGGGTAACATCTGTCATATAAAGGCTCTTTCTTCATTTTTTCCTGCAGGAAAAGAACAGAGCAAATCTCCACCTAACTCCAAGAGTGATGCTTTTACATTGAGAATCATAATTTAAACTGGGATCTCAAGGTACAGGAACTTAGAATTGGGGCAAAATATTAGATATATTTATTAAATTCTTTTCAAGATTAATGGTACTGGGAACCAGAAAATTTGTCAAGTAAATATTCGTTGCTAGTCTTCTCTCTGGAACTTACACAAAGTGATTGGAAACTGAAAAGTGCATGCACTGCTTATTAGAGTTCTCTTTTTCTTTTGTACAAATCATGGATTCTTATAAGTGTTCAAATCAAGAACACTTTGCAATGTGTTCAATATAGACCATCCTCCATCAAGTTCAGTTCCATTTTGACTAAGAATAATGATTCAGTTTCATTGGTCTCTATTTTGTGAAGTTAGAAATAAAAGAGGAAAAGAGTAAATAGGCCTAAATACCAAACCCTAGATTCTCAAAAGCCTCAAATGATACTCTTCTTATCTTCCAAGAGAAAAAATAGAGGTTTCTATAATTTTTTTTTTAGATAATGCAAATGTTTTCATTAAGCCTGATTTTAAAACTGGATCACACAGCCCAGAAAGAGGACTTAATAAGAGGAGAGGGGCAGCAGAAAAATAGAAAACAGAAAAGAAATATTTGATAAATCCTTTTTCTCCCCTCCTCTTTTTTTTCCCCCTGAGTTTGGCATTTAAAGATCCAAATTATGACATTAGAATTCCTTTGAGGATAGTCTAATTCAGATCATCAAAGCCACTGGATTCATGAAGTCTTAATTGGAAAGACTTCAGAGATTAGCCAAACTAAGCACTTTCCATACACTTTGATTTGAAAACACATTTAAGTGGAATATGTAGTTTTTACAGAGTTTGTAGAATTTTAATTTTTAAAATAATTTTTGAGTGGCATATGGTAAAAATATTTTAAGTAAGTAGGTAAATGCAATATACATAGAGATCTTGATTACTAAATTATTTAAAAATATAAATACGTAAGTATAATCCTAAGAACAGAAACAATTAAAAAATACAATTTTCTATTTTTTTCATCAAAATTAGTTTTTAAATTTAAATTTTATTTAAAATATCACAATTTGTTGAAAAATAAGTTTAACAATCTAATAATAGTGCATGTTTGTCTGTGTGAATAAACAGCAATTAAAATATACAATTTAAATATTTATGTTATGAGAAAAAGCTACTATTATGACCTAATGTGAAGAATTTTTGCCTGAAGCTTTAAGAAATAAATAATGGGTTTATTTTACTATTAGTTTTTTTTCTAATTCGATAAATAAGAGAAGATTCAAGCTGTTATTTGAAAAATCTGCAAATAACATATTGCATGCAGGATAACTTTCCCCCCATAATTCAAAGCCATATTTAATAATCATTACATTAGTTTATGCTTCTTAAATTGATTTTTGATGTACTAAATATACACAAGAATTTTCATCTGATGAAGGGAAAATTGAACAGAATTTGCAGAATTATATCATTATGCCCCTAGTTTCCTTATTGCATTTCAACATCAGTGTTCATTGTGCTTCCTGCCTTAAACAAATGGTCAATTATGGATTATAAATTAAAGAATATTTGACTGAGAATTAAAAAACAACAACAATCTACTGTTTAAAATTCATGTACTAGCCACTGGTTATCAACTGAGTCATAAACTAAGTGACTGAGTCAGGAGCCAGCTCATTTATCCTGCCCAAAAGACTGAATATATTATACAGTCACTCATGGCAGGTCTTAAGCTTCTCTCATCAAAAGAAAACATTCTCTAAATATTCATTTTGTTTTTTATTTAAGTGATAGATATTGCAATAACTGTCACTATTGTCTTTAATTATATGACTGTTAGGCTTGTGTACCAGTGTTTGGAAAAATATTATTACAAGTCTAAATTCTCCAGTTTCCCCAAAGAGATCCAGAATTGGTGCCTTTACAAAGTGATTAAGGGTAGTTAGATATTTAGCATGAAAAAAAATTCATCAATAGTTATTATTATTATTGGTATTAGGTTTAAAATCATTTTATTATTCTTGATTTACTTATGAAAATTTGATTCATGCTGTCTCTATTATTATTAAATTAGAGTAATAAAGAAAATTTTGTTTCTCTCCTTCAGGTAACTATATTTTTATTCCCAATGTCAAAGCTCTAGCAGATTTTGGTTTCAAAGTGGCATTGCTAGCATTTTCTATTTATGAAGATCAGTCTATTTTCCTCTCTGATACTGTGCTAAACAGTGTACATAAGCTTTAAATCCTAATTACCTCACTAACTTCTACCATCCCATTTATATAAAGTCAGAATTTCTGACATTAATTTGTCAAAAAAAATAGTAATTTGAACTTAACAGCTGCTTTGAAAACCTAAAAGAATGAGATAATTATTAGTTTCCTGACTACTCAATGTTTTGCACATAGAAGATCCCAGAGTATGAGAAAGTATGAGAGTATAAGAAAGAAGCTTGTACTTTCCATTCTTAGTTTTGTTTCTTTTGTACTATGCATATAAAAGCCCACCAGGAAAGTATAAATCACAAAATATTTAAAACTGAGGAAAACCAATACTCAGAGTATATTTTCCAGTTGATGGAAAAGCTAAGATGCTATTTAGAGACTAGTACCAGCAGGAGGCTGCTGCCATCCACTGGTATAAGGCCAGGTATATGGAATCCAGGAACCTGGCAGGACTCCATGATCCTTACTGAATCTGTGGAGAAGATGATGATGGTATCCAAGCAAGTGAGATATGGTTAGAGATACCTTGTCTCTGTCTTCCTCTTGCTTCCAATCTCTTAATAGTGCTGAAATACAAGCAGCTTCCATTTTTTCTCCCTGTTCCTCCTATTCCACACTGGGAAATGTTCTTATGATAGAGTGTTAGGTAGTAGGAAAGTTCCTGTAACTCTGTTTTCTTTCTTTCTCTTCTTCTTTTCCTTCTTTTTATGGACAATGGAAATGATGCTATTTACCTCTTGTTCTGGGGTTGCAGTATACTTGGTGCAAAACTTTTCAAACATTTAATGTGATTCATTATTTTCATAAAGTGATAACTCAATAGGTTGTGATCTTCTTGAAGAAAGAAGTCATTGTTACACTTTTAGTGCTGGATATTATCTTGTATAAGCCATGTACCATTTGAAAACAGAGCTGTGAAGAAATCAACCTACTATCTCCCATAATTAAATGATACCTGAATAACAAAAACTTGGCATAGAAGGCTAAATGTCCAAGGCATCAGTGTCTGTGCCTCATAGCTACATACCTTCCAGATTTTGAACTCTTTGCTGATGTTATTGCTAGCCTCACATATAAGAGGCCCACTGTATTCTTTAGTAAACTCAATCTTTAACACCTGAGTGCTAAGAGAAAAAAAATATCTCTATACGGTCAGGCTACAAAGTATAGTTCTTTCTTATACACACACAAATTCTACTGTTGATTTTGGTGGATTTGGTTTAATTTTATTCTTGAGTCATAGCTCAAAAACTGCCTGCTCTATTAGTATGTATCAAGAAAGGGCAAGTATTGTCCCACACTTGCCATATGATTCCTTAGAATCGTGGCCTTTACTAGACATCACTAGATTATAAACCTAAGTGTATTGATTTTTCCTCCGTCCCTTAGTCTAAGGAAATATTTGCAAAGCATTGGGAACAAAGGGATGCTAAGGTGTCCCTTAGCATTCGCTGGCCTTTCTGGCTGGACTGGACTTAATGTAGAATGATATTGAGGCCATTGCAGAAACAGGGGTTTCTATCGACTCTGGCTTCTGATTTTGAGGGACAGTTGTGATCACCTCAAATCTCATTTCCTACTAATAAATGTGTCCAAAGTAAGCTCTGTAAATGAACATTAGGCCACATAGTTTTCCTTCCATGTGTTTGTTTATTCAGCAAATGTTTATTTGGTGCCTGCCCTTGTCCTATATTATGTGCTGAGAATACATAGGTCAAAGGAAATGCCTTGCATCTGGTCCTCAAGAAGCACAGAGAATTCAGAGATGTATAGACAATAAAACACAAAAGGAAGCTTTTAAACAGACAATATGTGGGCTGTTCTAATACAGGTGGATATCAAATGTACAATAGAGAAATTGATGAAGGCTTCACACGGAGGGCTGTGTTGGGGCTAATGAGGTGAGGAACACAGTCTAGGCACAGAGAAGATTTACAAAAGATATGGAAGCACAGAAGAGCATGGGATTTTCAAGGAGCCACAATTACCACTTTTATTGAACAAAAGACATGAACTTAGATACAGGGAATGAGACTGAAGGGGGAAACTCAGGCCAAGATGAAGTTCCTTGTGTGCCAGACTAAGAAATTTGGACTTTTTATCTTGTAAGTCATGGAAAACCAATAAACATTTTTGAGCATAGTAAAAATATGTCAAAGATTTGTCTGTTAATAATGAGAGGAGTGGGCTAAAATGAAGATTAAGTTTAAAAATGGGAAATCTAATAAGAAATAAGTGCTAATAAAGTCTTTCACTTAAAAATCATTAAGTGATTTAAACAGACCTTATATAAAGAGCTAGCTAATATGAGACTGCTTGCTGTGCAGACATAGAGGGAAAAAAAATGGTCTTGCCTGGTTCCAGCATGTGTGGAATTTTATTTCAGTGATGATGAAGTAAGATATTTCAGGGGCAATAGCAGTGGACCTGGGAGGAAAAGGTTAAACATAAAAAAAAATTTGAAGGTGGAATGTGGGGAAGGATGGAGTGGCTTTATTTGGTAAACGGAATGGTTGAAGAAGTAATTGGGGGGCTGGGGATGTGGCTCAGCGGTAGCCCTCTTGCCTGGCATGCGTGCGGCCCGGGTTCGATCCTCAGCACCACATACAAACAAAGATGTTGTGTCCGCCGAGAACTAAAAAATAAATATTAAAAAAAATTCTCTCTCTCTCTCTCTCTCTCTCTCTCTCTCTCTCTCTCTCTCTCTCTCTCTTAAAAAAAAAAAAGAAGAAGAAGAAGTAATTGGTTAAAACAAAGACATGCTGGAAAAAGGCAGGCTCCTATTGTCATAGGACCAGTATCCTTACAGAAAGGAGAAATCTGGACAAGTGCACACAGGGAAGATTCAGCATGAGTATGAAGGCAGAGATTGGGTGTGTGTCTACAAGCCAAGGAATGCCAAAGATTGGCAGCAAGCCATATGAAGCTAGGAGAGAGACGTGAGGCAGATTCTCCCTCACAAACCCTCAGCAGGAACCAATTCTGTCAACACTTTGATCTTGAACTTCTGGTCTCCAAAGCTGTGAGACAACAAATTTCTGGGTGGGTTAAAAAATCCAGTTTGTGTTACTTTGTTATGGCACCCTTAGGGAACTCACAGAAACGTTTCTCGGTTTCCCAGCTTGGGCAATTTTATTTCATAGTCAGAAACATGATATGAACTTGATTTATTCTCATTATGTGTCATTACAAAGGGAGCTCCTCTTTTTTATTTTTTCCTTTCTTTGCTTGTGTCTCTCACAAATTATGAAACTATTGCTTTCAACAATGAAGTTATGTAATTCTTATCAATTGTATTTGGAATTGAAAAAGGACAGAATCATAATTTCTGGTGCCAACATTGATTCTTATTTCAAACACTGTTGGTTTACTAGAGTTAAGGACTGAATTACTTGCAGCGTTTTGGTAAAAAATCAGAAAAAAAATAATTAAGAAAATCCTTTTCAATTGTTAATTTGACTGAGCCACATGGTTCTGGAACAAAATGAAAATAAAATGTATTCCCTGCTAAAATACTTATTTGAACCACCTACCTGTATAACTTGTCAAGTGATTTGATGTTTTATAATACTTTAAACTCTATCTTAAAAAAAAAACAGAGTCTGTTAGCACTTTCTCTTGATCTTTGCAGAATACTATGAAAATAATAATAAACCTCTGGGTAGAATAAACAATCTGCTTGTGACAATTGCCCAAGTGCCTTCTGGCAAGTCTAGTCCTTTCTGCTCTCTTTAAAGTTGCAAAGTGCAAATTGCTTTGCAGCAGTAATATATTCTGGTCAGAGTGAGGGGGAAACTATGACTTTCATTTAAAAGTTGAGGTTGGTGATCGAATCATCTGAACTTCATCAGTGGCTTTGCAAAATTGCTTTTTTTTTTTCTAAGAAAGCAGTTTTTGCCTATGGATCAGATTTTAAATTACTATTGTCTTCTATTATTTTTCAATAGAAAATAGAGATGGGGAGAGAATATGGTGATATAATTTATGGTCACATTTTAAAGACCACATTTGCTCAAAATATAATGTGGCATGATAATGTTACATGTCCCCCAAGCCAGTGATATGCTATTCTTTCTCTAGTGTGTGAGCATAAGGCACTTCCTCCAAAAGTAAAGGATGGACAGAAATTGGTCCTTTGTGACAATGTCTTTATGGAGAATTGCTTTCAAAGGACTTGAGAGGAATAATGTGGCCATTATCTACCCTTCACATCCCAGTTCACCTTGTTTTCCTTTCTACCCACACTATTCTTAGATATCAATTCTATTAAGTAGTAATGTTGTCTCCATTCTAATGGTGACATTTCTCCAACTTTTAAAATTCAGTCTTTTACAATCAAATGAATACTAACCTAGTCAGATTAAGAAAAATTATCTTACAGTACCAGGTGTCTGATGAAATTTGACATTAGGTTTTCATTTCTATTTGCTGATATTTGAGAATCTTTCCAATTACTTTGATTAACATAACATTACACATTAACCTTCTATTTATTCATTTATCCACTATAACATGGCTTCAAATTGTTTCTAATTGCCAAAAGAGGCCTTTCCTAATCTTTGTTTTCTGGTATTCTCTGCTGTATTTGCCATTTAGATTCTTCTGGTCCCTATTTTCTTGGCTTTTATCATCAGACATTCTCCTGGGTCTTCTATCTTTCTTATTGCTTCTACTTTATCTCTTATTCATTTTCTTTTCATCTCTCTCCATTTCTGATGCCTACTTGAGCATCTCATCTACTCAACTAGTTTTATGTTTCAAACATAAAGATATGGTTCAAACTGTCTGGAGACTTTTCTATTCTGGTGTACTTGGCCACCACCAGATGATTACCCATAAGAAACTTGAAAAGTGATTATCTTCCTTTACAAAATCTCTCTCTCATTCTGTATTTTCTGGCTTAGTTGTATAAATAACAGCCAAGAAACTTAGGTCAAAGTTTGAAATAAATTTACAAACCCTCTTCCTTTCCAACCATATTTAATAAATCACATAATACTACCCTGATTTATAGAACTCAATCCATCTTTTCTAATCCAGCCCTATGGCCATCATCTTAGTTTACATCCTCATTATCTCATATGGCTTCTTCCTCTTTATTAGTTTCTTAATTGGTCTTCTTTCTCCATTCTTGTCCCAATCAAATCCATCTTCCACTTGGAAGCTAGACCATTCATCCTTTACAAGTGTCAATTTAAACACATAAAGCTTTGTGCCTACAGTTTTTCAATGAGGTTTTTTTTTTTTTTTTTTTTTTTTTTTTTGTACTGGGGATCAAACCCTGAACCTTGAACATGCTAGGCAAGTGCTCTACCACTCAGCTACATCCCCAGCCATATGAATTCTTATAACCAAGGAGATCCAGTCCAAACCTTTAAACTCAAAGCAGAAGCCCTCTTCTCTGATCCTTGCCTGCATCTTCAGCCTCGTCTCTAACTATTCCCTCGGTGCCTTGTGCTTTATATCCTGGCAAGGGCAAGCTGCTTTCTCTTTTGTCAGACATCATTTAGCTCCTCTCACTTTTGGGAGGACTCTCTCCTTTTCCACCCTTGACCTAGCTAATTCTTAAGAACTTACTTTGCTGTCACATTCTTCCAGAAGCCTTTCACTGCAAACTGTTCCATGTTCCCCATGGGGTACAGAATATATTCGGTAAATATTTGTTGAATGAATTACTCCACTTGGTTTTGTTGATCTAAGTGTTGGACAATTTAAAAACATATCAACATAATATTAGAACCACTCACACTAATTTTCATGTCAATGCAAAATTGATATCCCCTGCATTGACTTATTCCATGCGGGGCTATGCTGGCAAGATTGAGCTCTTTTCCTTTTCTGAAAAATTTGCTTTCTTAACCCTGTATAATTATTTCCTCTTTATAGCATCACTGGTTAGCATTGGAAGCTGTTATTTCAGTAAATAGATTTTTTAAATGAAATTTCTGTAAAAGATTCAAATTATTCATATGTGTTTAAACTTGGGGAATCAAATTCTGGCTATAAGCTATAATCTAAATTGTTTATTCCTTGATTTTTGCTAAGCAATTTAATATCCATTCCTGCAGCTCAATCTTGAGATATAACTATAATGTGTTATTGAGAAAGTTATATAAAGTCATAGAGAAACCAATAACTCCTTCTTTCCATTAATTTTCAATTATACTGATAGTTTCAGTAGCATGTTTTCTTATTTTACAAAGAAATATTGGTGGCACATTTGAGTTTTGACTCTCTCTCTCTCTCTCTCTCTCTCTCTCTCTCTATATATATATATATATATATATATATATATATATATATATATATATATTTTAGAGTCTGTAAACAATTCTGGATGGCGCCTGGCAAAATGCCAGAGGGAGTGGTTTGTGAAGTAACGCCATTGAGCCATTAAGTGTGGAGATTCCTTATTGGTTGACTACTGTATCTAGTTTATGCTAATTAAGATAAGCTGTGTGGAATGTATAAATATAGCTCCGGTCCTACAATAAACGGCTCCTACTCCTGCTGTATCAATCTACACAAGTTGTTCGTCACCCCCCCGGTTATTTTGCTGCAGCCGGACTGCGGTATATATATTTCTCCATTATGTTATATTCTTGAAGGTTTACAGTCTTGGAAAACCCATCTGAAAGGTTTATAGAATGAGATTATTCTAAGAACAAAAGTAAAAACCATTATAGATATTATGCCAACTCAGCAAGGAGAGTGACACAGGAAAAATTCTCCGAGACCTGTTCTTGACATTTCAATTAGGTTACTGAGTTAACTCTGTGAATCAAAGAATTTTTTAAAAAATCTGAAAGATTTGTAAAAAAAAAAATTAGCTTTTCTCTATTTTTATTATGAAATACTTTATATACAAAGAATGTAGGCAATGTATATGTAAGTTATGGAACACGTTATTAATCGTCTCCAACAGAGTGATTCTCAGTGGTAAGAAAATTCCCTTAATAGCAGTCCTAATTCCTTGGAAGCAATACAGTAAGCCATTTAGCTTTTTATGGACCTACTGAAAAGGCTCAATGAGAGAAACAAAAAGGCAGGCCATTTTGTCAATGACAGGTGATAGTCTTCCTATCAAACATAAGTGAATACCGAACTGGCAGAGGGACATACACCTGCTACAAATCATTCAATTAATTCCACCTTTTCTTTTTCCTAATCTATGAAGGGTTTTTTTTTTAATTAAGTTGTCCTCAATGCTTCCAACTAGTCACTTATCTGTCTATTATGATCTTGTTCTTTTGGGAGAAAATCGGAAAATCATCTTTGGAGTTGGAGGGAAGATTGGATTTTAACAGGAGGTGATGTCACTCTCAGCACGATCTTGAAGAAGGACAGTAGGAAAAGGTCTCCCTGTCCCTAGGGCCACTCTTTTAGCTGATACCTATTTAAAATATAAAATAGGTGAAGCACTGACCTGCTTCAGAAGCATGCCTGAAGTGGCAGATGGTGGGGTTGTATCTGAACCAGATTGTTCATGCTCAATCTCATGCCTTTATGCATTTCAACTGCTATTTTTCATTTGTTATAAAAAATGCCATTATCTTGACCAGTAACGCAGTTTCTCAGATATTTTGAAATCCTTAAAGGCTTATTTTTTGGAGAGTCCGTGCTGGAACACCACCGACTGTGCCTTGTGTGCATCATATTAGGCTAATGTAGGGTGGAAATAGCAAATTGACTTTGATAACGGATTTTCAAGTGTGCTCTTTGTGGATGAAATGCTGTTTCACTTATTATGATTTTTTTCGGGCAGTAATTTATTTGTAAATGTCTTGATTGCACTTTAATGCCACTCTGTCTCTGGGGGTGAGTCTGTGTTACAACCAGTTACAGAGATAACAAGGTTAGGAATACATCCTCACGTGGTATTTGTCTAGGGCCTGTGACTTTTTTATGTTGTGACAGCCTGACAGGAGCAAACAATTCAGCAAGCTATAGCATCCTAAGGGTAGAGAGGCTACCAATTAGCACATAGTTGCTCCATGATGTTACTTGTATGGGTTCTTTCCATTGGGAAGTCAGAAGCTGCCATGTGACCATTAAGGGACCATCCTAATCTCTTTGCTGCTGGTGCTGTTTTAAACATGGTAATGGTGGGTTGTGTGGAGTGGAAAAGCCAAAGACATAATATCTTCAGCAGGTGACAAGGGATTCATGCCCAAGGCAACTGCTTTCTTTCCAAAAGTTAAAGAAATATGTAGCATACACTTATTATAGGGGTTCTCACTCATTTTTCACTGTGGGTAAAGTTTGTATTCACATGTAGATTATTCAAAGGAGACAGCCCTTGAATAATTCAAGGGTTTAGTAAACTTTCTCTGTAAGCTCAGATGGCAACTATATCAGGTCTTCTTGGCCACACAGTCTCTGTTGTAACTCACTTATCTCTACTGATGTTGTGTAAAAGCAACTGTAGATGGTGCAGGAATGAGTGAGCGTAAATGAGTAACATTTTATTTATAACAATAGGCAGTGGGGAAAATTTGGCCAATACGCTATCCTTTGCCTATTCTTTTTCTAGGTTAGATGGAGGAAAGTTTTGGGAATGCTTTGGGCTCTACATTATTTATTTTCTTAGTAGATGTGAAAGCACCTTATTCCATGTAACCCAAGCTATCCTGTCCTAGACCCCTTTTCAATAGCTTTGTTAAAATCACAAATTCAATGAACTCGGCATCATTATTCTCCACTGTTGTGCCTCAGAAGTGATTTAAATTTGTCTTGAAGGACACCAGAATTGTCCTTTAGGACTGACAACAGAAACCTCAGATACTCATGTCCTTTGGAATGAAAGTTATTGTCCTGGGTAAAGGTTTCGGATGAGGTTGGATATATTTTTATATACTAATCTTCAAGGGCTGAAGGTTCTGTTTTCTATATAGTTGGCTTGTTTCATTCTCTCTCTCTCTCTCTTTTTTTTCTTTTTTAATCTCTTTTTCTCCTCCCCTCTCCTTTCACCACTTGACTGTATCATACAGTGTGACTGGTTGCTGAGGTGCTGCGTCACCTTCTGTATTGTTGCTTGATCTTTGATTTCCTGTGAGGCACAATGAATCTTACATTAGACTGTTCTGAGTCAGGTGGTGCACCATCTGTTCCCAGTCCTGGAAAACATGAGTATCAGAGAGTACCAGAAACAATAGCTCCCCCAGTTTTCAGCAGAATATTCCTATTCACACAGTGCAAGGGAGGCAGACAATTTTGATCTTAGGGTAATGGTGTACTTTCCTCACAATCACCTAGTAAATTTGACACAAAACCTTATGATAATCATTTTACACATTAGTACACGCGTGGAACTGGACAGGTTTGAACCGATTTGCCTTTGTAGCTCTGGGGTAATGTTAGATTTAATTGGTTGGGAATGGTTGTGTAATTGCACATAATAGCTGCATCGCGTGAGGCCACCCAGAACACACGAGAGCAGCTGGCAAACCGAGGTATTGAAGCTGATGGCAGGTAGCAAACAACAAATTGAAAGAATGCAGGCCAACTGGAGCCTTGCTGCCAACCTGTGATAGCATTTAAAAGCTTGAACTAACCTTCGGTTACAAAAATGAGACACCCATTAACCACAGAGCTTTAAATCCCTTAGCTAAATAATTAACTGTAGATAAAACTCTTTTAACTATGCATTGTTCTGTTAGTAATTTATTTAAATTAAGAGCAAATTGCTTTTCTAATACTCCCTTCAAAGTTTAAAGGCACAATATATACTAAAGGTGCTAAGACCTATCTATGCCTGTAATGTATTAAAGTCTCATTGCCATTAAGGTCATACCTGCCTCCCCCCATATGCTATAATGACTTCCCTAAGTATTATGTTGATTACAGAAAAATATCAAAATTAGGAAATTTTTTGGAATCTATTTAAGAGTTCATTCATCTCTCTGTACTGTTTGAGTTTTACCAGATATTTTTGAGAACTGGCATACATTAGGAATCTAAAACACTGCCAAAAATTTTTTTAAAAGGCTGTTTTAAAAAAGAAAAAAAACTGTTAAAAATGAAGAGCCTATAAAAATAAATGAGATAGAAAGCTACTCAGGTTAACTCTATAAACCTGAGTTGGCCTGTCCACCAAAAGCTTGGCAAACCACGGTGGAGTGGAAAGTTCTGCTTTATTCAGTGACTGGGGGTCCTCTTTTCAGCATTAACCTTGGAACATCTAACTTCATACTTTAATACAAAACTCAACAGTTTTGGTTCCTATTTTAAAGGTATTGAGCAATGGTGGCTTTTCCAACTAAAGGAGATTACGATAGGGTGAACTCTGGTTTGTTCAGATAAACAATTAACTAGTCATCAGAAATAGTGTTATAGATTTTTGTCTTTAGGAATAGATATTTTGAGGTAAAAAAAAAATTGGTCTTTTGGGGACAGTGGGTGGAAGAGAAGATATGATGCCAGATTAGGGGAAGGAGCATGAAATGAGTTAATACAACAACACTACTCTTAAAATAATCATTTTAGTAGCACAGCACCATATTTTTCTATTTTACCTTTTAAAATTAGAATTAATGCAGACATAGTCCCAGCCCAGCAAAAATATTATCTGATAATGTGAACAGCTCTGCTTCTGAACCCCCAACAGTCAACTTGACACATTTGTAATCACCTTTAAGAAAAACAGAACAACAACTCATTGTTGCTATAAACAGCACGTAGTTTATTTTCAGAAGTAAAAGTACAGTGTGGAACATGTTAAAATCCATTCTGCTGTGTTGAGCTATTTTTAGACTTCCAAAATTCATCTTGCAATTTTATGTGATTTAAAAAAAAACATATTTTCAGCACTTTCATTTCCACCTTTTCACTACTATGTGATCCTTTCGAGAGACTTCGAAACTGAAGGCCTTTGACTTCTCTCTTTGAAGCCTTTATGTCAAAATCTATGTGATTCTTGGACCAGGAAGTTTTTTTTACAACATTAAAATAAAAATAGGTTTTCCAAACTTTGATCTACACACTGGTCCTCACAGATGTGTTTTTCATACATCCAAGATCCACTTTGCCAATTGGGGCAGCCTGTTGGGCAGTTCCACATCATTCCTGGAGAACACACAGCAGAGTTTGCTTCCTGATTCCACTCGTGTTTCCATTTACTTGACATTAGTGGAATTCAAGGGCTACAAAACCTACACGAAACTCACAGAGGTTGTGTGCATGGATTCAAAAATAAGTAAGTGAAGTAATTCTCCAAGCCGTTAAAATACCAAGATTACTGTGACCCCAGTGTTCATTCCCTAGCACATTCCAAAATTGTTTTTTTTTTAATTTCTTTATATGTCTTTATTGCTTTTTCAAATTTCTATCAATCTGTTTTAGTGTTGAAATAAAGAATTCACTATTTAGTTCTAGTAATTCCTGAGATGGGCATATTGACTAACTAATACCTAAATGGTACAAGCTGTCATTCTATCATCTCAGGGATGGATTTGCTTTCAGTACAATTGATAACCAGGTCTACATTTGGTAGAGGATAACCATAATATTTTTCTCCTGTGCATGTAAAAACCATCTGTAATTTTTTTCATGCACACTTCCCAGGAATTTACTGCCATTAAATTTAATTTACTTAACTTGGACAATTTCACAATTAGAATGATTGGACAAACTCTACATAACAGTTGGACAAATTTTGGCTCTCTAGTCAGTAGCTTCAGGAATTTGATACCTTTGTCTCTCCCTAAAAGTAACTCCAATCCTTTCTTCATTTTCCCTTGTCCTAGTTTGTGTGCTTGATCCAGTTTGTTCACTATTAGAACAACTGTCTCACTATTAACCTAAACTCTCTTGTACTGTGGTTTTTTTCATTACATCTGGGCAAGTAATCAACTCTGATTGAGCTTAACTGAATTCTCTCTGTGCCAGTTCCTGGATAGCACAACATAGCTATAGCAGACTGGATTAGTATTGTTATACATCATTATACCCTTTAGGGCACCCATCTATCACCATGCTCTGTCAGTTTAACATGGTAATTATCTCTTGAATCCATTTATATTTATTCATGTGTGTTATCACTGTTCTAGTTCAAACCACCGTTAATTCTTTCTAGATTCCTATAATTATCACCTGGTATTCTAAGATCTTCCCTGGACCCACTCTGATTATTTTTCTCTAATGATCTTTTAAAAAATGCATATCCGATTAGGTACCTCCTCTGCTTTCAACTCTTAAAAGCTGCCCATCGTTCTTAGAATAGAACCAAAATTTTTGACCTAGTCTCTATGATTGCACAATCTACTACTTGTCTGGCTCTCTGCCCCATGCTGGCACCATCTTCTTGTGATACTTGGTAACCACCGACCTCTTTCACTACTTGGAATGTTCTTTTCTTTTTTTCAAGGTAAATACTGTACAACCTCTAGCTCTTAACTTGGATATCATTCCAAAAGGAGTATTTGCTCCTGCCACTCCTGTTTTACCTGGACGCCATCACCTAATGACCAAGGCTACAAAAGCACACTCAATGTGGGACCACTCTGTGCTGAAATTCATGTTCTCAAGCTTCCTGTGGTGACAGATTCAACCTAGTCCGAAGCTAAGACTACTTTGTTGCTTAACTCTTTCCTGCTTATACCATTTTCCTCAGAGTACTTCCTCATTTACTTGTAGGAGAACTCTGATCTAAGCTGTTTTTCTGGGGAACTCAATGTAGGATGGCAATCTGGGTTTTTCTGTTATTGCAGTATCCAAGTCTTTATTTGAGTCCTTGTGTCTTTGGTTATTATTTGCCTTTACCCTAGATTATAAGCTCCTGAGGGAAGTGGTCATGCATGTTTTGACCTCTATTGTATACACATTGCCCTATAGAATGCCATACTCATAATCAATGTTCAAAAAGTAATTGTTTAATAAATGTTAAATAAATCTATCATTCTCCTGCCTCAGTGAGGGGCAAGGCTGAACTGAAAGTTTCTGACCAATCACTGTCATGATGAGTATTTTTGGGCATAGGGATGCCTATTCCAAGAAAGAAGGGAAACCAGAGGTCAGATGTTTATTCTCAAATTTCCTTTTTTTTTTTTTTAAACATCTTGAACTGTGTCTACAAGGAGTTCAGTATGGATATACTGAATCATATAACTTTCTGTTTTTCCTGACTTCTTACTTAACTACATATATCAATGCTTATGTCCAATTCCCTTACCTTAGCTAAACTCAAGACCTTTACCCATTCTCATTATCAACTCATAACTCAAATAATTTCATCTATCTGCCAAATGTGGTACCCTCTCTAGATCTGAGACTGTATGAAAACTTTTATATCCCTACAATTTAGAAAATGGAAGTAACAAAAATATGTTCGTTATACGAAAAGTTTGCTTTGCCTGGGACATTTCTGTTTTTTTTTTTTTTCTTCAATCTCATTTTTTCCCCCATTTCTATTAATGCCATGCAAATTAAAAAAAAATACATGTAAATATAAAAAAAAAAGCATGTCTTTTGTTACATATCTCATAAAATGCTAAATAATGGTGATCCAAGATTACTTTTGTTGGGAGTCAAGATTACTTTTGTTGGGAGTGTGGGAGACTCCCTGCTGAAGTTGTTTCAGTCTTTTGAGAACATCAGGGAATCCCTTACCCCTCCCATTCCTCTCCAAAGGGTGCCAAGCCAAAGGGCAAAGAGCGCCAGAATCAAAGTGTTTCCCAACCAATCCCGGCTAGACACAGTTTCTGAGTCACCCTGCCAATCAGCACCAACCTATGCTCCTAAACTCATGCTCTCTGCCCTCTTCCCCTCTTCCTCTCTTCCCTTTTCCTTTTTCTCTCCTCCCTCTCCTCTCTTTCTCTTGCTCTCTGCCCCGCTCTCCTCTCTCTGCCTCTCCTTTTCTTCCCCTCCGGCAACCGCCCAATAAAATGGCTTGGTGAGTCCCTGCCTTCCAACTTTGCCTATATTACTGATTGTAACAGTCCCTCAGATTTGACACTCACCATTTGAAAAACAATTTTGGGTTCACTTAAACCATATTCCTCAAATGTAATTATATTTAATTTTTCTATTGTTTCTCTTTATCTAAAGGTGAGAACACTGAAATTACTTTGTTTATGTAAGCAAATTCTTTTCAGTATTGACCTTTGCTGAAATTCAAAAGAACTTGAGAAGGGTGTTGCCTATATTTTTCTTTTGAGTAAATGAGAGTTCCTGTACCCTATTTATAGATGCCCTGTTAAAGTTCCTTAAGTCATCAGGGGTCACACTCTGGCATGCAGTGAAAAAATTTCTTGTTAGAAAATGTTTATAAAAATTATATGAGAAATATCTTCTTTTAAATATGTCTCCAAGGTTGAATATGGCTTTTATTATACTACTGAAAGAGAATTAAAGTTTCCAAAGGATCAGGGAATTAAGCAATAAAATAAAGTTTTAGATTTTTCAGCACATGCATTAAATTCAACCAATTCCTCATCTCATTTGAAATCACTTTCAGAGGAAATTGTATGTGGTTTTGGAAGGAAGATTTCATGGTCATTGAAAATACAGAGGAACAAACCCTTACTGAATCTGGTGTTTAGAAGCTTCTAATTGCAGCTCCCCTTATGTTATGGATACCACTGTGTGATAATTGATCTTTACTTCTGCCCTCACTCACATTGAGATCAATTAGCAGGCAATGGTTGAGCTGCTACTTAATTTCAGGGAGAAAAAAAAAGAGGTTTTATACATTTTTGGATTCTAATTATTAAAAAGTAATTAGAAGTGATATAAATTTTCACTTCCCTGGTATCATTTGGAACTACTTTTGCAAAATTGAATGTTCATCATTAAAAGGAAACAGTAAGTAAAATAGACTTATTAAAGAAAAAGTTATACACACACACACACACACACACACACAATTTAAAGCTCCGTTTGGTTCAGATTTAACTTTGAACAATTCTTAATTAAAATGTAATGAAGTGGTCATTAAGTGAGCTAAAGTCTTAAAATATCAATAAGTGGCTATTATGAACATTTGTATCATATAAAATTAGGAATAATCAATAAAACTGATCTTAATTTCAGGTAAGAAAATATAGTAAATACACATTATAACATTGATATCTAATAATGACCCACAAAAAGTTTCAAATTTAGCAGGATGAAAAGTTCAAAGTAATTCTAGAGTGGAAAAGGAACAAAACTTTTAAAATGTAGAAATATACAACCTGTTGCTTTTGCATTTATATATCTAGCACTTTATTAGAAACATTTTTTTCCAAAATGCTGACTGATATTGATGTATATATCTATATATCCATATCTATATCTATATCTACATTTAACACCCTTCTCTCCACTAGGAGATAATAAAACTACAGACCTTTCCTACTAATGTTTCATAATTAGATGTGGATTTTTCTCCACTTGTGGTAAAACTTCATTTGAATTGTTTTTTTCATACCTATTTCTTGTTTTATATTAAAATCTGCTAAAATATTTTGATTTTATTATTTTTCTAAAACATTAAATAACCACAATTTTTGAACCATTAACTCTGGAGCTTTAAGTCACACTTATGAAATATGATTGTAAAAGTAATTAAACTGCTTAATTAGCAGTTTAAGGAAATGTTGGAAATTTTGAAAACACAGTTTTGAATGAAAGTCAGTATTTTAGATTAGTGTTGTTTTTACAAGTGTTTTACTAATTGACACTCCTTTCGTTTTCTTTTCGAAGTAAAGCAGATTGTCCTTAAAAGAAATTATTGCTTAATTAGCTCCTTTATCTTACCGAATGCCCAACTTTATATTCCAGAAAGATTTTTCCATTGTCTTACACAGACATTTTTTTACTTCTGATAGAACTTTATAGAAATGTTCTAGGAAATCTGGAAACATATCAAATTTCACTCAGTATTTACATGATAAAAGGAAAGGAAGATATGGAAGAAATACCTATTCTCAAATGCATGAATAAATCTAGATGAGTTGACAGAACAGGTATCTATCATTTAGGTTGATGTGCTCTTGGTTTGAGTTCCTCAGGTAAAGATGTATATACAACATTAGGAATGGCTAATTCTGCACTTACAACGGTCCTGGTCCTGGGAATATTTAAAATATAGGAAACATTTTCAAGAAGACATACAAATATAAACTTCCTCCTGTTTCTTCTCTTCCCTAGTATTTCTTAGACTCCTGCTTTTCCCCATGTTATATTGTTTTATTACGACTGAAAAACAATGAATGGTTGTTGGACATCAGCAGATACAAAGGGAGAGCCAGCATTTGTACTTTCCTAAACACTTGTAATTTAGACAATTCAAATTTTAGATTTTGGAGGCAGAAAATACAATTTCAATATATAATATTACAATTCATTGTGATACTATTAAATATGTTGGGTGAATAGTGAGCAGCCTATTGATTCTTCATTTAAGTATTCTTTGGTGAGAACTTTTCGTGGTATGGCAAGAGTTTATTGAAAAGAAAAAATAATTCATTACCACTTAAACTTACTTGTGGTTGTAAATTTGTTTCTATAAACAAATTGTTACAACTTGTGGAACTTGATGGATAAATGCATTTATGGATCACTGGGAATGTGCTTTGTGATTGTAAGGACTCAAAAGCAAAAGGTTCCTGATGACTGCTTACTTGAATTTTCTGCCAGGATACAAAACTTGCATAGTGAGTCTTATAACAGAGCAGTGGTTTTCCAAAGGAGAAAAATATATTCTGATTTAGTAAGAAATGTCTTTAAGCAAGAGTGAAATTTGAGTCAAAATCTTTCTAAGTTTTATTTCTGTAGGTGAGCAAGAAAGAGGGTGGATAAAAGCAAATAGAATTTAGCATAAAGTGGGATTAAGCAGTAGGATAAACAGGCAGTCCCCTGGGTACCATCTGTAAGAGGAGCTGAGATTAGCTCTGAAGAGGAGCAACACCAGTAAAATATAACACAATGGAGATGGTTATGTTTTCTTGACTCTCAGAGAATGAATACTCTGTGGTTGTTGGAAGAGTATTTCTATAAGAACTGAAGGCACCAGTGATGGTTAGTAAACTTAGTTCTGTGAAGGACAGATTCATTAAGCATCAGAAGCTTGTTTTGTGAGGGATGAACTGTAAATTTGGCAAAGAGGTAAGTTGCTGGGAACAATAGAGGAGTGAACTTTGGCAAAGAGGTAAGTTGCTGGGAACAATAGAGGAGTGAACCTGTTTCCTCCCTTCCCTCAAACTCTGCTAGGCTTTTGCTTTAAATAAAAAACAAGTATATTTTTAAGGGCTATTAAATTGCTAACAGGATTTGGGCAACCACTATGTCTTTGCCTAAGCTTTGATCTTGAAGTTATTCTGGATAGAACCAGAGGGCCACTGTTGTAAAATTGAGACTATTAGGAAAGAAAGAAAGTATTCCATAAAAAACTCAAGAGCCAGGCAAGATGAGTTGTCAGAGTTTGTTGTACTAAACCATGATAGGTACTTGGGAAGGAGAGGAGAATAGTTCCTTGACAAGATCTTGGTGAGAAGGGTATCTAAGAGAATATGTTTCAGGAGAATGTGTAAACCTAAGTTATTTCAGTGTCAATCAGTAAATAGTTTGCTACCAATACAAACTATAAAAGTGAAATACAAGTAAAAAATGCAAAATGATTTTCAAATAAAACATAGTAGGACTTATAAGCAGATTGCATATAAACAATGTGAAGAATTGAAGAGGATTTCCCAGGGTTTTGGGTAAGAAGATTAATAGAAAGAGAATGGTTGGGAAAAGGATTTTGAGGAAAAAAAAATCCCTACATTTTAGCATATAGAATTTAGGGTTTAAAAAGGGATATTCGTGTGTTAATTTTGCCTAGTGCCTCATAAATTGTTATAATAATTCTATAGTTCAGAAATTGTATAATTAAGGAAAGAATAATAATTGACAAGGTGAAAAAATCATAGGTTTCCTGAAAAATTGACTCTCATATAAAACTTTTGTATGTTTATATTGCCTTTATTTTAAATATCTATCTTGAAGAAAAATCATAAACTTTCATTATTATAAAAAGAGCTAAAATCATGTCACTTCACCACTTGACAATTGTACAGTTTATGTTGCTGTTTTTAAGCAGGTTATGGATTGTAATATGTAAAAATATGATACAAATTTAACTAAAATTATTACTCCACATACAACTATAAATCACTTACAAAATGTTCCATATTTATCCTCATGGTAAATCCTTAAGGGAGATTTTTCTGGTTCAAAGTATATGCCAGTTTTATTTTTGGAGACCTCAAAAAAAGATCAATTTATAATATTAGACCATAGAATGTAGGTGCCTATTTTCATTCAAAAACCACTGGGTGGTTTCTTTTTTTTTTTTCTATACAAATTTGATGCCTGCAGAATGGTAAGTGACTTAATTTCCTTGACCACTAGCTGCAATTAGCATTCTTTTATTTTATTTTCCATTTGTCATTTCTGTTTTGTGAAATACTTGGTAATACCCTGTGTTTATATTTTTAATTTGTTCTTTTTAGTTATATATGACAGTAATTTTGACATATTTATACAAGTGTGGAGTATAACTTAGGTGAATTAGGATCCTAGTCTTGTGGTTGTACATGATGTGAAGATGAACTGTGGTGTATTCATATACGTATATAGGAAAGTTATGTCAGAATCATTTCACTGTTTTTTCTATTCCTGTCCCCCTCCCTTCCCTTCATTCCCCTTTCTCTAACCCCCTGAACTTCTACTGTTCCCCTCCCCCCATTATTGTGTATTAGCATCCACATATCAGAGAGAACAATCAACCTTTGTGTTTTTGGGGGGATTGGCTTATTTCACTTAGCATGATAGTCTATGGCTGAGTAATATTCCATTGTGTGTGTGTGTGTGTGTGTGTGTGTGTGTGTGTGTGTGTATCACATTTTCTTTATTCATTCATCTGTTGAAAGGCACCTAGGTTGGTTCCATAGTTAAGCTATTGTGAATTGACCTGAAATAAACATTCATATGGCTATATCATTGTAGTATACAGATTTTAACTCCTTTGGATATATACAGAGGAGTGGTATAACTAAGTCAAAAGGCAGTTTTATTCTTGGTTTTATTTGAGAAATCTCCATACTGCTTTCCAGAGTGGTTGCATCAAGTCCCACTCCCACCAGCAATGTATGAGTGTACCCTTTCCCCACATCCTCACCAACATCTATTGTTACTGTATTGTTGATAATTGCCCTTCTGACTGGAGTGATATGAAATCTAAGTGTAGTTTCAATTTGCATTTCTCTAATTGCTATAGATATTGAACATTTTTTTTCATATATTTGTTGATTGATTGTATTTCTGCCTCTGTAAAGTGTTCAGTTCCTTAGCCCATTTATTGATTGGTTTGTTTGTTTATTTATTTATTTTTGCTGTTATGATCTTTTTAGTTCTTTTTATATTCTGGAAATTAATGCTCTATCTGAGGTGGAGGTGGCGTTTTCTTCCATTCTGCAGCTCTCTTTTCATATCCTTGATTGTTTCCTTTGCTGTGAGGAAGCTTTTTAGTTTGATACTTTCCCACTTATTGATTCCTGATTTTACTTTTTATGCTTTAGGAGTCTTGTTGAGTTAGTTGGTTCTTAAGTCAACCTGATGGAGAGTTGGGCTACATTTTCCTCTAGTAGATGCAGGGTCTGTGGTCTAATGATCCATTTTGAGTTGAATTTTATGCAGGGTGAGTAATGGGGTTTAAATTTCTTTCTGCTATGTATGCATTTCTAGTTTAACCAGTACCACTTTTGTAAGAGGCCATATTTTCTCTAATCTATGTTCATTGTACCTTTGTCTACTATGAGATAACACCATTTATGTGGGGTTTTCTCTGTCTTCTCTTCTGTTCCATTGGTTTCATATCGGTACCAATATGATGGTGATTTTGTTACTATAGTTCTGTGGTATAATTTAAGGTCTGATATTTTTATGCCTCTTCTGCTTCACCTTTCCTCACCAAGAATTGCTTTGGCTATTCAGGGCCCCTTATTTTTTCAAATGAATTTCATGACTGCTTTTTCTATGAAGAATATCATTGGAATTTTAAAAAGGATTGCATTACATTTGTGTAGCACCTTTGGTAGCATGGCCATTTTGATAATATTAATTCTGCCTATCCAAGAACATGGGAGATCTTTTCATCTTCTAAGATCTTATTCAATTTCTTTCTTTAGTGTTTTATAGTTTTCATTGTAGAGGTCCTTCACCTCTTTTGTTGGATTGATTCGTAAGTATTTTATTTTTTGAGGCTATTGTGAGTGGGATGGTTTTCCTGATTTCTCTTTCAGCTGATTCATCATTGGTGTACAGCAACACAATTGATTTATAGATTTTTTAATAGGAGTTAATTTTACATCATAATACTTTGCTGAATTCATTTATGAGTTCTAGAAGTTTTCTGGTAGAGTTTTGGGTCTTCTAAATATAGGATTATGTTGTCTATAAATAGGGATAGTTTGAGCTGTATTTATTCCATTTGTATCCCTTTAATTTCTTTTCTTTGGTTTCCTCCTTTTCTCCCTCCTCCCTCCATCTCCCCCTCTTTTTCTTTCTTTCTTTTTTCTTTCTTTTCCCTAATTACTCTGGCAAGAGTTTCAAAGACTATGTTATTTTCAAGTTATATATTTTTTCTTTGTTGCCTGAAACTCTATCTTCCAAGTGGTCTTGTCTGCTGGTGAGGCTTTCCATTGGGTTTTTAATTTGGTTTATTGATTCCCTTTATTTTGAGGATTTCCAATTGATTGCTTTTCATGACTTCTATCTCTTCATTGAAGTAACTTTTCACTCTCTGTATTTTCTGATTTCACTTCACAGATCCATTTAACTAAGAACTTTCTAAAATCCTTCTCTGACATTTCCTCCTCTGTGCTGTCTTTGTATTCTTTTAATGAGGTATATGTTTAGGATGGCGTATTTCCTTGCTTTTTCATACTGTTTGTATGTCTTCCCATTTATTAGTAAGAATATGAGGTAAGGTAAGCACAGTTCATACTCTATGAATTTTATAGTGTTCCTGAAGTTTTCCAGTACTTCACAGTTTAGGGGTAGACAAATAATAACAACAACCAATGCAAATAATGAATTGCATTAAACTAAATAAACAAAGTTTCTATTATGATATTTACAATGTTGACTGGCACTATAAATGGATATAGTATGGTAAGAAATTTCCAACAGTAAAGATAGTATTTTGCAAACATGTTTTATATATCAAAAAGGTGAAGAGAGAATGCAGAAAAGATATAGCATGTCATAATTGTGAGGGGGAAGGAGAGAGAACAGTAGTAAAAATTAAAGGAAAAGTGAAAGACATGACAATTGAATTTGGTAGTTAGCAAAAGAAAAGAGAGGAAGAGAATCAAGAAAAATAAATAGGAACAAAAGCAATATAAAACATCAACATCAACAACAAAACAACATAAAACAAAACCAAGGTATACTAATCAAAACCCCTAGCCCTCAAAAGACAGAGTCAAGAAAATAACTAGCTTCAATAAATGCTAGAAATGAGACACCAATATGTATGTGTACGAACCATTCAGAACACAAAACTTAAAAATGGTTCTTTTTTTTCTTTTTTTTATTGGTTGTTCAAAACATTACAAAGCTCTTGACATATCATATTTCATACATTTGATTCAAGTGGGTTATGAACTCCCATTTTTACCCCAAATACAGATTGCAGAATCACATTGGTTACACATCCACATTTTTACATAATGCCCTATTAGTAACTGTTGTATTCTGCTACCTTTCCTATCCTCTTCTATCCTCCCTCCCCTCCCCTCCCATCTTCTCTGTCTACACCATCTACTGAAATTCATTTCTCTCCTTGTTTATTTTCCCATTCCCCTCACAACCTCTTATATGTAATTTTGTATAACAATGAGGGTCTCCCTCCATTTCCATGCAATTTCCCTTTTCTCTCCTTTTCCCTCCCACCTCATGTCTCTGTTTAATGTTAATCTTTTCTTCCTGCTCTTCCTCCCTGCTCTGTTCTTAGTTGCTCTCATTATATCAAAGAAGACATTTGGTATTTGTTTTTTAGGGATTGGCTAGCTTCACTAAGCATAATCTGCTCTAGTGCCATCCATTTCCCTGCAAATTCCATGATTTTGTCATTTTTTAGTGCTGCGTAATACTCCATGGTGTATAAATGCCACATTTTTTTTATCCATTCATCTATTGAAGGGCATCTGGGTTGGTTCCACAGTCTAGCAATTGTGAATTGTGCTGCTATGAACATCGATGTGGCAGTATCCCTGTAGTACGCTCTTTTAAGGTCTTCAGGGAATATCCCAGAAGGGCAATAGCTAGGTCAAATGGTGGTTCCATTCTCAGCTTTCCCAGGAATCTCCATACTGCTTTCCAAATTGGCCGCACCAGTTTGCAGTCCCACCAGCAATGTAAAAGTGTACCCTTTTCCCCACATCCTCGCCAGCACTTATTGTTGTTGGACTTCCTAATGGCTGCCAATCTTACTGGAGTGAGATGGTATCTTAGGGTGGTTTTGATTTGCATTTCTCTGACTGCTAGAGATGGTGAGCATTTTTTCATGTACTTGTTGATTGATTGTATGTCCTCGTCTGAGAAGTGTCTGTTCAGGTCCTTGGCCCATTTGTTGATTGGGTTATTTGTTATCTTATTGTCTAATTTTTTGAGTTCATTGTATACTCTGGATATTAGTGCTCTATCTGAAGTGTGAGGAATAAAAATTTGTTCCCATGATGTAGGCTCCCTATTTACCTCTCTTATTGTTTCTCTTGCTGAGAAAAAACGTTTCAGTTTAAGTAAGTCCCATTTGTTGATTCTTGTTATTAACTCTTGTGCTATGGGTATCCTATTAAGGAATTTGGAGCCCGACCCCAGAATATGTAGATCGGAGCCAACTTTTCTTCTATCAGAGGCAGAGTCTCTGATTTGATATCTGGTTCCTTGATCCACTTTGAGTTAACTTTTGTGCATGGCGAGAGGAGGGGATTCAGTTTCATTTTGCTGCATATGGATTTCCAGTTTTCCCAACACCATTTGTGGAAGATGCTATCCTTCCTCCATTGCATGCTTTTAGCTCCTTTATCAAGTTGTAGCTTTGTGGATTAGTCTCTGTGTCCTCTATTCTGTACCATTGGTCCACCCTCCTGTTTTGGTACCAGTACCATGCTATTTTTGTTATTATTGCTCTGTAATATAGTTTGAAATCTGGTATTGCTATACTGCCTGATTCACACTTCCTGCTTAGAATTGCTTTTGCTATTCTGGGTCTTTTATTTTTCCATATGAATTTCATGATTGCTTTATCTATTTCTACAAGAAATGCCCTTGGGATTTTGATTGGCATTGCATTAAACCTATAGAGAGCTTTTGGTAATATCGCCATTTTGATGATGTTAGTTCTGCCTATCCATGAACAGGGTGTATTTTTCCATCTTCTAAGAACTTCTTCTACTTCTCTTTTTAGGGTTCTGTAGTTTTCATTGTATAAATCTTTCACCTCTTTGTTAGGTTGATTACCAAGTATTTTATTTTTTTTGAGGATATTGTGAATGGAGTGTTTTTCCTCATTTCCGTTTCAGAAGTTTTGTTACTGATATACAGAAATGGCTTTGATTTATGCATGTTGATTTTATATCCTGCCACTTTGCCGAATTCATTTATTAGTTCTAGTAGTTTTTGTAGACCCTTTTGGGTCTTCTAGGTATAGAACCATGTAATCCGCAAATAGTGATAATTTAAGTTCTTCTTTTCCTATTTTTATGCCTTTAATTTCTTTTGTCTGTCTAATTGCTCTGGCCAGTGTTTCAAGAACTATATTGAATAGAAGTGTTGATAGAGGGCATCCCTGTCTTGTTCCAGATTTTAGAGGGAATGCCTTCAATTTTTCTCCATTCAGAATGATGCTAGCCTGAGGCTTAGCATAGATAGCTTTTACAATGTCAAGGAAAGTTCCTGTTATCCCTAGTTTTTCTAATGTTTTGAACATAAAGGGATGCTGTACTTTGTTGAATGCTTTTTCTGCATCTATCGAGATGATCATATGGTTCTTATCTTTAAGTCTATTGATGTGGTGAATAACATTTATTGATTTCCGTATATTGAACCATCCTTGAATCCCAGGGATGAATCCTACTTGATCATGGTGCACAATTTTTTTGATATGCCTTTTTTCTTGATGGAAGATTAGGAAATTTTTTCTGTTGTGGTCAAAAGATTCTCAATAATGTTATACATTGGTTGTCTGTTCCCAGTTGCCTTTCTTTCCATTTTTTTCTTGAGGTGTTCATTGAGCAAGCACAAGACTTATAGTCAGAGACTGTCAGATCATGTGTGTGTGTGTGTGTGTGTGTGTGAGTGTGTGTGAGTGGAGTTTGTCAAGTTTCCCATTCTCAGCTTCCTTTCTTAGCAGTATGAGGTGGGAGGAGCTAGATGGTGTTGTCAGCTCTACTCACAGCAAGGGGATGCTATAGAGTTCTGTGAAAGGGATTCCCAGAGGGAGAGCTCCTAAAGGCAGGGTTTGGGACTAGCTAGACCTACTATATCTTGTTGAATGATAAGGGGTCTGGAGCTTTTAAACCATCACACCTCTGGAGCCCATTTGCTTCTGACCTGCACACTGGAAATGTGCACCACTGGAGTCTCCCCTGGGTTCCACTCCTGCAGCAGAGGAGCCTGTCTTTCGCAACCTCTATCACCAGTGGCTCCTGTATTTCTAGGCTTCCTGGGCTCAGTCTTGAAGTACACATTCACTGGCCCCCTCACTTCATCCCTGCCTAATCAAGTTCCTGGTCCTCCCCAGCTGGTCTTGCCAACTCCCAGACTCAAAGGGTGCGAGGCACACAGGATCTCCCAGGTCTGAATGTCCCTAATTCCTTTGGGTATAATATTCTTCATGACTGAATTTCACCTCGTTTTCTAGTCACACTGGATCATGCCCATGGCAGGTCTCTGCCAGGTCAGGTTTTTGGACTCAGCTGGACCCACACCCACTGGATGCCATAACTCCGCCATCTTCAGATATTTATCCTGTATTTATTTTTTTTGTTCAAACCATAACAAGATGACCTTTTTCTTATGAATATTAACTTTTTGGTTTTTTTAAATTTTGTTATTATAATTTTCTTTCATTATATCTTGTCTTTGGTTTTGATAATTATGGTTTTTTTTTGCAAATGAGTTCTGAAGTAGTGAAATACATGATTTTTATGTCTTTGGTTTTAGGTTTCATTCCAGGTAAAAGTTTTCCCTCTCCTAAAGATTACAATAATAGTTTAGTAAATTTTTTTATCTTTAAGTTAATCATTTTTTTTTCTCAGCAGGAATTTTATTTCATGTAGGCTTTGTATTAGTATATAAGCATGTGATCCATATGTTTTTTTTTTTTTTAGTTAGATGGCTAGACACAGCAAATTAAAGATCTTTTTCAATTGAACTACTGTGTTTATAGGACAATAACTTCCCAAATACTCCTGAATTTATTTCTTGATGTTCTAATTTGTTTACTAATTTAGCTATTATTGAGTCAATTCCATATAATTTTGAATAAAGACATATTAAGCTTTAGCATATTATAGATTTAATTATCTCTCATTTTTCAAAACTTTAAAACTTTTATATATATATTTTCTTAATATAAATAAAAAAATAGACTTTAGCATTTTTCACCTCTATGGAATTCTTTAAAGATTTTGATTTGAATTGCAAAAATATTATATAATAATAATAAAAGATCAGAACACATTTCAGTTATTCTGTTTCCTTGTTCAACTTTCTTTTGTATTACATTAAAAATATCTGTATATATTGTATGTTTTCTATTACATTTGGTCTTAGATATTTTTAAATTTGGTCATAAACTATAAAACTATTAATAGCCACAGATTGATAGGATTAGAAAAATGACTCTATATCAAGGTGACTTTACTATTTAATCTGAATTATTAGATAATTATCTCTCTAGGAAATATTTGCCCAGGATAATAACACTAGAAATAATTGTAATTGAATTTTCATCAATTTCTTTTATTTGAGCAAATTCTATTCAATGTTATTTCATTAGGATAAACAGCACCCTTTTCAGAAAAATTAGCTTCCTCATTGGATTTTACTCCTTAACATTTGCTTCAAAGCACTCACTTTGTATGATTGTCAACCCTAAACTACTATAATATGAACTTGGTTAGATTCCAGTAAAGAATCACACTCTTGGGAAGACCTATCTTAAATCAAATACCACAGTTTATAGATACCCCTTCCTTGTCATTGTCCTGACAAGATCTACTAAGAGACAATGGAGGCAGTGATCTCTCTTAATACAAAAGACAACTGACTTAACTTTGCTTGATGAACAGTTTGTTGATGGTCTCTTCTACCAGTTGAAGTTTAACAGTTGTTATTGTGGTTTAAATCCCTATTTCTTACTTACAACTATCCAATGAAACTATAAAGAAAATGAGTAAGTTATGTAAGTACAGTGCTAATCTCTTATTAAGTTTAAAGATTTTGAGAATAATCCCCTGTATTTTCTTTTCCAAAACCAGCTATATTGTAGGAAAATAAAAATATTGGTTTTACTTACTTTCATGTATTTATGTCTTTCTAAAATATCTCCCCACTGTATTTTATTAAAAACAAGTTGAATAAATCTGGTGATAATGGTTGTCTTCATATTATTTTTAATTTTCTTTGAAACATCTTTACTATTTTATAGTTTAATAAATATTTGAAATTAATTTTCATAAAAATTTTTACTTTAGTTTGTCTAGTCTTGTTTTTCTTGCATGTTTTGTTAGAAATAGTTGATGAATTTTAAAAAGGATGTTTTGCATGTATTTGTAAGATTTATGGATTTTTTTTAACCTTTTCTTTTTTTCTCGTAATGTTAAACATTTCTCAACACTGAATAATGTTTAGTTCACTAGAATTATAATATAGTGATGAGTTTGATTTACTTTTTAGACTTTTTAAATTTTTTTAATTTGTTGATGGACCTTTATTTATTAATTAATTTATATGTGGTGTTGAGGATCAAACCCAGTACCTCACCCATGCTAGGCAAGCACTCTACCACTAAGACACAACCTCAGCCCTAGACTTTTAATATTTGAATGTTCACACATTTCCAATATTTTTAGGGCAAATTTCCAATTGCCAAAAAATATCAATTTTATATTGCTCAACTTAATTAATAAATGTGTAATACCCCTAAGATCTAATTAGTCTTTCCTTTGACCTTGACTTGCCCTGTGTCTTATGTCATTATTGCCACATTGTTTTCTTTTTGTTTGTAAGTGTACAATTTGTTCATTCCTTATTTTCAAGTTGTCTTTGATAGTTTATTTTACATGGTTTACTTTCAAATGGCATGACACTGGAGTTCTGTATTTTAATCAATTTGTTAGTATTTTCTTTTGAATAAACAAATTCTCTACTTTACACTCATTGTGACTAATGATATTTTAAAGATAGTTTTATCATATTTTAAGTTGATTACTGATTAAGTTTGTTTCCCTTTTCCCAGTTTCAACTTGTTTTTCCTATGCTGACTTAAGTTTCTATTACTCTTTTCCTCCCTATTTTAACTTTTACTATATTCTTACTTTATTACTGACTACATGCCTATTGTGAGCATATATGTAAATGGATCTACTATCAGAGAAACACTGAATAATTACAATAATTACTTAACTTACACAAGAAATTTAATAGGATCATTTTTTTTTAAATCTCTAGGGAGGAAGATATTTGGAATGACTTTACAACTCCTGGATTTGATTAGCTCAATTTTTTTTATTTTTGAACTATGTCTTGTAGAATAATTATTTTATTATTTAATGCTTTTATTATAATTCCTAGTTATAAAGGTTCAAATACTTGTATGTACTGATATATACATTCAAATTTATGTATAGTAAAAGGCTGAGATTTATATATATTTAATTTCTCCATATAAAAAATTTTCTCTGCTCTCATTGTTTTCCCTTATTTTGTTAACTGTCTTACAAAGTTGTCATTTAGCATTTTTATGGCTACAGTTTTTCTCAAAAATTATACAGGTGATTTTAAGTGTATACATTATTTCCTTCCTGTCAGAAATGTCTTTATTTTGTTTTCATGGAAGAATTACATCTTAGCTAATGGCAGTATTTTGAAATCACTGTTCTTCATGATAATTCATAAATGAATGTATTTTGCTGTCTAATATTGAAGATGGAAAATCTGTTTCTAGTCTCACAATACTTTCTTGTTTTATTTGATTTTTACTTCTCTGAAATCCTGTAAACTTTGGTCATTATACTGGAGTTTTTAAAATTATGTCTAGATATGTCTTTTATATTCATTATAATTAGAATTTAGTGATTCTCTTCTAAATTGAGAATTTGAGTTTGTTACTGAGCATATCAGAAATTTTTAATATCCTTAATTCAATAATATTTTAAGAATATGGAAATATCAAAAACATTTCTAAAATAAGCATCTGAGAGTATAACATTTTGCCTACTTTCTTCCCTCCCTTTTTTGGTTTGTTTTAGAAATAAATAATTAAAGATTCAGCATTAAGAATAAGTGATCAGGTCATATTTTCATCTGCTCTTTTTAGAAATAACTGTTGTCCTCAGTTTGTTGTTTTACCTATGCAAGCTCAAAAATGTCTGTGCATATATGCATAAATAAAATATAATATTAATTTACACTTTATAAAGTCTTTACATAGTATCATATGTTTATAGTTCATGTACTTCTTTGCATGTAATATTAGATTTTTGATATTTATCCATATTGGTTCATATCTCTATTTCATTGATTTTAATTTAGTGTTTAACCATATGAATCAACAATTTAAAAAATGTGTTATTTCCACTTTTCTGTAATTCTGAAATACATATTAATGTATGTCTCTTCATACTTTTCCACAATCTTTGATTGCATTTTCTATTAAATGTTTTTATGTTAATTTGCAAATGTTATTTATATATTTTAGATATTAGTGTTTTGTTATTTATATGAAAGGTAATATTTCTCAATATACTTATGGTATCTCTATCCCTGGTTTGTAATTTTTATTTGCATCTCCACAGGTATAAGTAATATAAGTACAGCAAAAACTAATTTTGGTATCTTTTGAAGTGTGGCAATCCTGTTAAAAGCCTTCCACAGTTTTTTTTTTTTTTTCCCAGGCAGGAAAAACTGAGAGTATTCTGCTAAGGAATAAAGAGAAACCCATCTCAGTTCAGGCCTTTTTAGGACCAAGCAGAAGAGAAATGGCTTCTCTTGACCAAAGGACCACGAATTATTAAGCTTATGATACACCTTCTTCCAGATTTTGTTTATTAGCTAATGAGGTCACCCCTCCAGGAAAGCAAATCATAGAAATCCCTCTCTAACCTGTCATAGAAACATTATCCATATCTATAGCCAAGGTCTATAAAACTTTCAGTAACTCTATTAGTTCATTGTAGTGAAACAATGACTACCTAACTATACTTTTCTGCGTAATATTTACTGGCAAGATTAACTTATTTGTTAAGTTTCTTTAACAAGGAACTGAGGAGAGATTAAGAGAGTCAGGATATAAACTCAAGCAGCCATTTTCTCAGAACTCTCCATTCCAAGTCCTGATTTTAACTTCTTAAGAAATAAATATGTATTAAAGATGCCTAGAAATACATTATCTCATTATCTTCAGGCTCATTATCTGTCTTCTTAGCTTCTGACTTCTTAGCTTTCCCAATTTGCAATAATGAGATGGATATTAATCTCAAACTAGCCATCTTTGTTTCTTTTATTTTTCCCCATTAAAAGGTTTGCATTTTAATGAAGTTGCCACTCTTGACACAATAGTGCTTCTAATTCACCTGTGGGTTCCTGTTACCTATATTGACACTCTAGCTCATTGCTCTGAGCATTCAAAATGGTGCATTGTAAGGTGTTTCTTAAAATTAAGGAGAAGGAATAGGACAGATTGAACCATAATTCATTGTCTTTCCAATTTCATTGTGCATATGAATCAATAGAGGAATCCTCTTTAAAAGTAAGATTTTGGTATACAATTTTTGTAGATTGAGAAATTCATAATTTTTGATGAGCATTCCAAGAGTTTTGTGAGTATGCTCCATTAGGTATGAGAATCAGTATTAGGAGATAGCATTGAGCCTGCTTTGAAAGATTCAAGATGATTTCCTAAAATAAATATAAATATCCATCTGATGGAAAATTAGGTCACATAAATGAAAAATTCTCCTGAATTTGAGAATTATTGTACATATGTACAACATACATTCTGAAGCTACTCACATTAGTAAAAACAACAACAAAAACTCAACCCAATTGTTTACTGTTTCTCCTGTAAGATCTTTTTTTTTTTTTTAAAGCTGGTTCCCTCCTGCATGTGGTCTCTGTTGCTCATTCATCTGTTGGCTTGGAATCAACTTTGAAGATAGAATCAGGGGTAGCAGTTTACTAAAGTTATGTTTCTCCTAAGGTCTATTGTTTCCCATGCAGATTATATACACCCATTCTTTCTGCAAATCCGTACTCCCTTAACAAGACTAAAGGAGAAAAGGGGGATTCTATGGCCATATAAGTTTGGAAAACATTATATATTCCATTCTTCACCTACAGATTCACAATACACTTGAGTATATTAAGGACTCAGTAGTTCTGTAATAGGATAACTGTTCCTTGACCATACTTTGGTTTGAACCTATTTATTCAACTTAAAGTGCATTTTTAGAAAATATTTTACTTATGGGGTCTCTCAATTCATATAAAATGAGTTTTGGTGATGTTAATAAGAGCATGAACTCCATAGGCTTAGAGTTTCTCTTATTTTTGTTTGTGTTTTCAGTGTTTAGTGCATAGCAGTGAAGCAAAAACATGCTTCCTAATAGCCATTTGTTCAAGGAAAGAATATATTTCATTGATGGTTGATATAACACTACATTGAATAGGTATGGAATCCAAAGAAGCCAGGAAAAGAACAACAGCACTGAACTTTATAGCTTTGCTTGAGAACTTCTGTGGATGGGAGCTCTGATATTTTAAAAATGTCTTTTCCAAAAGGGATCATAATTTTTATATTAAAATATATTTAAAATTTATATAAAATAGTTTTTATGATTACCTACTGCTGGGAATGATCTTTGGGAAACCATTGATAGCATGGTGTCAAAGACTGAAATCTTACAAATATCAAATAGTAGAAAGCTTATGAACTATATAGAATTGATATGTGGGTATGACTTCAACCCTGGCCAAGTTATTAAGTGGATTAATAAACAGACACTTCATGAATCTAAGAAAAGAATGCAATGATTATAGAATAAATTTACTAGGAATTAATGCCAGACCAGACTCATTTCCTTTTTAGGCAATGTTTATTGTACTAGAAAATCCAGGGAATGCTCTATCATAGGAGTATTATGCTTGTTTTTAGACAGACATTTGATACTTTCCCATCTTTATGTTTAAGGACAAGATGAAAGTAGAGTTATGGGCAAAGTGGGACTTGTTAGCAGTTTTTCAGAGGCATATGAGTCAAAAAGAGACACAAAATACAAAGTATCTAAAATATTTTTCATTTTTAATTACTTTATGCTTCTTTCTATAATTAAACTTTAAGCCAGCTAGTCTTTTACCATCTCTTCCTTCCTAAGTTTAATAATTTTGGAAAAAAGTTTAATAGTTCATTCTATTGCTGTTAAATTAACCAAAAAAGAGAAATATTTTTAGATACTCAGGATTGCTAAATTAACCATTCAATTATTTGAGTTAGAGTAAATATATAAAATATCTCAGTATATAAATTTTCACAAATATGTTTGCATACAGAATTCTATTCCTTTGCCTTCTATGAGCAGAGTTAATTACACATATGTGAGTTCTAGTTGAAGAAAGCCTAATTTACCAGAAAGTTAAAGATTGTAGGTATGGGAATTCTATTCTTACACTACTACTACTGCATCTGAATATTTATTTTTATCTTTCATAGTTTTACTTAGAAACTTTTGGAAATTTAATTTATTCCTTTTTTCTTATGTTTTAGTTGTCAATGGACCTTTATTTTATTTATTTATATGCAGTGATGAGAATTAAACCCAATGCCTCACATATTCTAGGCAAGTGCTCTACCCCAGAGAAACAACCCCAGTCCCTTAATTTATTCTTTAATAAATTATTTTGTCTTATCATTTTAAAAGATAACTAGTAATTATTATAAGTAAAATTAGAACATACATCCAAATTATTCTTACATTATTATGGCATTTCTCAGGAAGCATTTTACATCCTGGACTGAGCTAGGGATCTGTCCTTGTAGTTGGGTTGATGTGTTGGTTCCCATCATGCACCAGCTAAGCTCTCCTTTGGTTATCAATAGCTCTTACACACCTTGAGGCAGCATAGCACACTGGCTAGGACTCACTCTGGAGCCTAGCCAATGTGGAATCATACCTTATCTACATGACTTAGTGTAATGGTTAATTTTATTTGTTAAATTGACTGGGCTACAGGGTAATCAGACATTTGGTTGATCATTCTCAGTATGTCTGTGATGGTGTTTCTAGATGATATTAACATTTGTTTTCATAGACTGAAATGGTGGTGGATGAGCCCCATCTAATTTGTTGAAATCCTGAATAGAACAAAAACACTAAATAAGAAAGAATGTTCTCCCTGTGCCTGTCTTGGAGCCTAGACATTGTTCTTCACCTACCTCCAGTCAATGGTCTAAAACTAAGACCACTGGCTTTCCTTGATTTGGACTTCTAACTCTCCATAATTATAAGAATTAATTATTTATAATAGATCTGTCTATCAATCTAATATCTATCCATCCATTCACATATTCTCTTGGTTCTGTTCTTTGACTAACAGGTTTACTATTTATCTCATTTGAGGAATGCAATTTATTCCCTATTCCTCAGTTTTTTTTATCTGTAAATATCTGGCACACTGCCCAGAATCCACCTGGCCCTCTGCCTACACTCCAGCACTGAAGTGCTTGTTTCCCCAGCTTCTGGGGAGTTGGCGACTGATGACTTGCAGTTGTGTCCTCTCCTGGAGATTGCTCCATTCATCTCCTAAGACCTCAACCCCTCCAAGAAGTAGCCCACATCCAGTGATTATTACTGAGGGTGTAGAAATCCTCAGCCACTTTGCCCTAATTTGTATAACTCTGCAGGGTCACCCAGCTCCAGAGCCCCCTGGAGATTGACTGAGAACTCTGTTGTGATTTCACCAAAGCCAACAGTTCCGTCTCTCACTCTCTTCTCTTCCACTACAGATGTCAATCTTAACAGTGCTTCTACCCATAAACTTTCTGCATTCTATTGTTTGTCTCAGCAGTTATTGTTCAGGGACCCTGATCTATGACACTATCTGCTTCATATGGGGAGTTGTTAGGTTTAAGTCAGGTAAAAGTTTAATTTGTATTAGCTACTCAAGTCATTCATTAGTCATAAGAATATTATTGTGTCATCTTTTCAGCCCACACAGTTTTAGCAGACACATAGTAATGGAATCTGATTGGTGAGGTTTGAAATCTTGTTCTATCACTTATTGGCTATGAAGCAGTTTACTTCCCTATGTCTCCATTTCTTCACTTGGAAATGAGTAAAGATGGTGACACATCATAAGGACACCTGATGGGTTAAATGAGATAAGGCTTAGAATAGTGTCTAGCACAGTATAATAACTCTTTGGATCATTACTCTCTATTCCACCCCAATGATGACATAAGATGTCACATCTACATCTACAGTTTGGGACCAACATCTACTCCAGAGTCTATTCTAGATTATCCCTATTTCAAAACAAAAATCAAACAAGAAAAGAAATAACTAAATAGGAAAAAAATTGAGAATTTGAGGAGGTGGTTAGTTATAGAAACTTTCCTTATTCCAAAACTTAAGGATATTTTCAAACACGTGGGAAATTTTACCTTGTTCCTTTTTTTCCAGATAATTTTGACTTTGGCTGAACTAATGGGATGGTAGGACAAAGAAGGTCAGCTTGAGTGGATTACAAATCTAAGGACAGAGCAAATATACTAGGGAGAATATAACAGATAAAATTTAGGATTACTTAAATCTTGAACATGCTCAGGAATGTGCCTTTGGAATATATTTATGTTGAAATATCAGTACACTGAGCATAACCATAGTACCTTTGTCAAAACCAAGAAATTAAATTTTCCATAATTCTTTCAATTCAACTATAGGCTTTATTTGTGTTTCAACTGTTTTTCCATTAACTCCCCTTTTCTATTCCAAGATTAAACCAAGATAAAGCATTGCATTGGATTAGTTATGTTGTCTTCTTACCCTCCTCTGATATATCATAGGTTCTCAGTCTTGTTTTTTTTTTGTGACTTTGAAAGTTTTGAAGAGTACTCTTTATGTATATTCTACTTGGGTTTAACTGATGATTAGGTTGGGATGCCAGGTTTGGGGGAAGAAGCCTTCAGAGAAGAGATGCCTTCCCCATCACATCAGGTTATCAGCATGACCACACTATTGATAGGCAATGTGTCACTTGGTTAAGGTGATACAGTGATTCCTTCTGCTGTTACAAATAACTCCAAATTAATGTCTTAGACAACATAAATTTAAGATCAGTTGGGTCTGTAGGCTAAATGTACAATATGTGTATCAGCGGGCTAGAATCAGGGGATCAGTAGAGCAGTGCTCCCTTCTGCAGGCCCTGGAAAAGAATCTATTCCGTTGCCTCTTCTAATTTCTAGAGGCTGCCTGAGTTCCTCAGTTCATCTTACTTCCCTTCAAGCCAACATTACAGAATCTTTAAATCTTTCCCCAACTGATCTCTTCTGTCTCTCTTTAAGAACCTTTTTGATTATATTGGGTCCTCCAGCTTAATCCTGGATAATCTCCCTATTTTAAGGTTACCTGATTAGCAAACTTAATTATCCTATGCCAAGTAGTATGATATACTCATGGTTCTAGTGATTATGGCATGCACTTCTTGGGGTAGAGGATATTTGTCTATCAACCACAAGTAGTGTCTACATAGTTTCTCTACTATAAAATAACTGGTATTTCTCCTCATATGATATTTTTGATTCAGGTTCCTTACCTGTGAAAAAGAGGTGATAATAAAATTTGCCTGGTCAGACTGTCGGAAAAGAATGCACAGTGAATGACTGAATGTAATGAAAGGGTCTGGCACATGGTCCCCAGGATGGGAGCTGTAATTGAAGTTAATTGATGTCACTCTCTACAACTTCTTCCTCTAAGGCAGGGAGATGACTATTTTTATTTGTGAGGTAAGTTGTCTATGTTTTGTATCACTTTTATGAGAGCATTAAAAGTGTGATTTCTTCACTGGTGCCAGGGAGGAGCATCTTGTCCAAAATGTATCTAAGGTATAGCAGCTCTGCACTAACAATCCTAAAAGAATCAAGGACTTTAAATATATGACTCTTAATAAAATTTTCCTCTATCTCTACCTATGACTTTCTGAGTTGGTGAATATAACTTGCTTATAAATAGTTGTTATTTATACACATATTCACTTATGTTGCATACAAAAATGGAAAGTTATTTTTGTTAAAGATTACTCAATAAAGATGCACTTTGGGAAATGGATGGCATCAGAGAAGATCATGCTAGATGAAGTTAGCCAATCCCCAAAAAACAAATGCTGAATGTTTTCTCTGATATAAGGGGGCGGGTGACTCAAAGTGGGGTAGGGAGGGAGAGCAGGGGAGGAAGATTACCTCTAGATAGAGAAGAGGGGTGGGAGGGAAAAGGAGGGTGAAGGGGAATAGCAAGGATGGTGGAAGGAGATGGTCATCATTATACAAAATACATGTATGAAGATGTGAATTTGGTGTCAACATACCTTATATGCAAACAGAGATATGATAAATTGTGATATAAATGTGTATTAAGAATTGTAATGCAAAATAAATCAATAAGAGAGCTCATGTATAATGGCATAATTTGCCATGAACATACTTTATATAGAGAGTTATGAAAAATTGTGCTGTGAATGGATAATTATGAATGTAATACATTCCACTATTGTCATGTATGAAATAAAAAAAATGATGCACCTTGGAAAAATTCAACTATGGATAAATCCAGATGTGCAAGTTACTATGAGAAAGGAGTGTCCCTAAGAGTAAGGAATTTTAATTTTTATCTAAAAGTTAACTGTATTCTAAACAGTTATTTCTCAGAATGTATTTCAACTGAGACTTCACTCTTTGTTACAGAGTGGAAGACAAAAAATTATAGTGCACTTGTTAGTGCTTGACCTTGGAAGAAAACGCTATTGACTTCTTCTTGGTTTGCGAAAATAATGAAGCTCATTTACAGTACTCAAATTGTATTTTAGTGTGTGAGCCATCCAATATGATGATGACTTAGTATTGGGGCTAAAGTTCCTATTCTTTCTATTTGATTACATAAGAGCAAACACAATATTAAAGTGTGTGTGTGTGTGTGTAATCGTAGGTAAAGGACTGAATTTTCTTTAAAAAATAAGTATGAGGGAAAGGAAAATATATTTTTATAAACAGAATGGAATATACAACTTAGAGCTTTGTAAAGTCTATTTGAATCCTGCTATTTTATAACTTTATAACTTTATGAGTCCTGCACCTTCAAGGGGAAGACATCTGAAATAGCACCTACTTGTTGTTGATGGAAACTTGATTGACTGAATTAAAGAGAAAATCAAACAATAGTTTCTAAGGTATTTTTTTGGTGTACAAGGTGCTAACTATGTAAGGTTGCAGAAGCTATCTTCATCCTCCATTATAGACATCTCAGATGTTGTAGGAGACAAAATCCAAGTCATCTGGATAGAGAAGGGAGTTTGAATTCCTGCTGTGTAATATCCAGTTACATAAACTTGAATAAACTACCTTACTTCCCTGGTTCTTGGTGTAATAAGTCTTAATAGAGTTGAACAACATTAGTAATTTCCAAAACTTTGTAACAAATTTTTGAGGTGGGACCATTTTCTTAAAAGAAAACGTTCCTGAAACCTCTATATTGAACACACATGGTCCAGCAAAGCCAAGCAGAATGGTGGCCTTTCTTTCCACTCAAGTTTTGAAGCTCTTACTGAAAATCAGGGCATCTACAAAACTATATTAAACTCACTGAAATGAGAATCTTCCCTCAACACTTCCAGCTGTAGATTTTGATTATCTGTTCCCTAGACTAGCAGTTCTTTCCCACAGGCTTGTGACTCTCTTCTGTGTCAGTTGGATGACTAGTCATGTTTGACTGCAAAAGAAAACCTAGTTACTGAATCGACCTCATAATCTCAGTGGTTTAAGATAGTAGAACAGTTCTTTCTTACCATTGTTGATTCAACCATATCAAAGCTAGCATTTAACAAAAAGTCTTTGGTCACTTCTCATGATTCTGTGAGTCATCTGGGTAGTCAATCTGGTCTAGAGAAGCATGGCTGATTTCAGAGGTGAGCTGGGTTCTGAGGTCAAAGGCAGAGTCTTGTATAAGGACGTGAGGGTCCATCACGTCCACCTAAGCAGTACTCTCTTATAGTGAATATACCTGTATGTCTGTAGGTCATGCTCTATTTGTCTACATATACACACATTTCTAATATTTTTACCCAAAGCATTGAGACAATCCTGGAATATTATCTTGTAAAATAAAAGCTGGCTGTATTCTACATCTGAAGAAATTTGAAGAATATGAGCTAATATGTGCACCTTACATCTGAACAAGGCAGCTATAAATGCATTATTTCTAACTAGCTAATTACTTCCCAATAGAGAAGATAATATATAATATATTTGTAGGGTGCTTTTCTCCATAACAAAGCCTTGTATTGCCAATGAAATAAAATTTTTGAGATTTCTCCTTCATTATTTCAGTCTTCTTAAATTCAGAAGAAATAGAAACCCAACTTTCTTAGCTTTTTTTTTTTTTTTTTTTTTTGCGTGTTGAGTTAGAAAAAGGAAAGTCAAAACTATTGTTGCTACTTTATTATATAGTGGAACTGGCCACAGCAAAATTACCATATTTAGTGACATATCAAACAATGCCTCCTAGTTTCAGAGAATCAAGAAACTACTCTGCAAAGGTTTCTTCCCTGTTTACTGAAAGAAAATTCAAAAACTGAAGTTGAAAATCCTGGTGATAGGCAAAATGCTAGAGCTCATTTGATAGCCTTAATTAGTAATCTTGTAATTGGGCATCATGTCAGTTGTCATGTAGCTGGCAGCATTCACTAAGAACATATCTAAATCTCTATTTTTTTTCTACTCCTTCTGAAGCATTGTCATTCATTTGGGTGACAATTCATGCGTAATATAATAGCCCTGGGGTGCAATTAATTTTAGCAGTTGCACAACTTATTAAGAAAAAAAAAAAGCATTGCTGGTATCATGTGTGCCTCGAAGGTCAGGTGATGCCACAATTTGCACCTTTGTTGCGAGACATGAAAATTAGCAATTAACATAAATATATTGATTAACATATGGATAGTTTAGCCTGATAGACTAATGAAGGTAATCATATTTTACCATCTGTAATCATTGTCTTCCATGATATAACATATTATAATTCTTTAGAAAGTGACAGGTATATTTGGATTAGTAATATTGTGGTACGAAGCATACAGTAGAGAAAAAATAAGATGGTTCTGTACTCTAGAAGGTATAAAAAAATAGCTTGATATACTTTGATTTATTTGGTACTACCCATGTTTCATCATCAATATACTTGTTATTTCTGTCTCTTTCATTCACCTTGTGTTTCTTCCATCCTTTTTCATAATTGTGGCTGTTGCTTGTATTTAAGTCCTCAATATGTTTCTTTTTGACAGTTGCTATAATCTTGTTTCTGGACTTACTTCAGTTTGTTTTTCAAATGCTGTCAAAAGGGTCTTGCCAAGTCACACATTTGACTCCTGACCTTCTGTTACAATTTGAAGATACTATAGTCAGATTTGTGTTACTATAACAAAGTGCCTGAGATAATTATAAAGAGAGAAGTTTATTTTGATTCACAGTTCCAGAAATTCTAGTGCAAGGTTTGGGGGCCAATTCTTTGGGCCTCTGACAAGGCAGAACATCAGAATGGGAGTGCATGATGGGGCATATTGTTTGGTTATAAGCACATGCCTCCAATGCCCTAAGGATCTCTCTCAAGGTTCTTCTTCCTAAAGGTCCCAGCACCTCCCAATACCATCACCCCGGGACCAAGCCTTTTACACATGAGACTTCTGGGAACACTCTTCCAAACCATAACAGATACAGACCTAAAACATGACTTTTGTTTAAGGTGGTATTAATAACCAAGTTGTTGATATACACTTGTGATTTAATAAAGTTCTGTTCTCCCACCCTTACAGATTAGGGCAGTTGCTCTGGTAAACTGAGTGCACAAATTTTACTGAGCTCTTACTGTATGCCAATTATTGTTTACAGAACTTTACATATATGATCTCTTTTCATTCTTTCCACAACTTTATTAGGAAGTTACAATAATTTTGCCATTTCTATTTTTTAAATGATTTTGAAACATAGAGAGGTTAACTAATTTGTTCAATATCACAAAATATTAAGTAATAAGTAAATGGGATTTGTAATTATAGAGCTGAATCAAAAGCTTTCTATTAAATATGAGGGAGGAAGGAGGGCAAGTAATGGAAAAAATCTAGAAGTCACCATTTGGTGCCTTGTTCTCAGTAAACATTTGTCATGCTGAGTATTATGGACTATCTCTTGCTTTGGTTTTTGGCCAACAGAGATTTTCTTTGTTTAATCAGAGTGTCTTTGTTTTTCAATGTTAGTTGAAAACTGAAGGGCATTATCTGATATCTACCAACATAAACAAGTATAGGTCACTTGATGGAAAAAGCAAATGACAAATGTAATTTAAAGGCTAAAGTCAGTCACTGTTGTGTACTGTGTAACAGAGATGTTACATGCACCATTTAACTTCTTTTGAGTAAACAGACTGCTGCTTGTCTTTTCTTCTTCAAGGTTATCTGTAAGAATATTGGCTTTGAAAAATGAAATCTGAGGCTGAAGAGAATAGATTTGGAGACGTTAGTTTTAAAGAATGGTTTATCAATTTGTAATCCAGAAATTCAGTAGCTATGCATTTCTTTTTAAGTTGGCATCTGTTTTCCAACTGTTAACCTTGCTAATTGAAAGCCACATGATGTTCTCTCTAGGCCCCCCCGTCTGGATTGCATTCATTGTTTTCAGTTAATCTGTCCAGTTGTGATGCCAAATAAAACATCTGGCAATTTAAAAGATAACTAATTAGAAGAGATTAAAATTGCACAACTTTTGTTGATGAGGTGCCATGGCCTGGGTTGGACTATTCAGGAGGCATAAGGCAATTTCCTATGTATTGGTCTGTATAGTTTTGTTACTATTCTGAAAGGGGAGAGGAAGAGCTGAGGAGAGGGTGTGGAGAAAAAGATGGTAGAAGGTGGGATGACCTTGTTGACCATGATACAATGTGACGAATTCACATGGCGATATTGACTGTTGACTTCATAGAGCACCTTGATGGCTGTGTGATCCTCAGGTCACACAGTTAGTAGAGAATAGGACAAGGCTCAAGTTGTGGCAGCCAAAAGCTTCGGGTCTTTATCACTATAATACCCCAACTCCTAAATTGAAGCACATGGAACATTTGGAATTTTCCAGGATATGAAATATTTCTCAATTTCTAGAAAGTAACATTTGGCTAGGTGTTTAACGTGCATGATTTTGTTTCATCCTTACCCTGCCGTTCATTTTTATTACCATTGTATAGATTAAAAAATCTAAGATAAAGAATCAAATCTTTAAAAAATTGCTCAACTTATTTCAACAGTGTATTGTCAAAACCAAAAATTTGATTTCAAGAGTTTATCAAAGCCATTTATTGTACTATCATCAGCAAGAATACTGAATTTTATTCTATTCTGAGAAACAGTCTTTGATTTCAGACTTGGTATGGGAGTAAACCCAAATATTACATTATAGTTAGTTCACTTTGATAACTATATTTAACTATTAAATCTTTTACCTATGACTATTTCCCTGTATCTATATTACTATAAAATTTAGAAACAAAACAAAACAAAATGCCAAGGACATAGAACAGGACCTGAGCTACTCAGAAACTTCAGTTTGATCATTGTGAGCCAACACAATACTGGACTTAATAATACATCTTATATTTGCAATTTCTTTCAATAATAGTGAATTATTTATCACTTCACAAGAAACATTAGAAACAATGTGTTGTCTACCTTTTATTTGTAATCATTTGGAATATATTCTTTTTTTATTCATTGAACCATGTTATAAATAGTAAACAGATGGTATTTTATTTTAACCTCAGAATCTAGTGATAAAAAAATAGACCACATGTAGAATGGCAGTTACCTGAATAAAATGAACTGTCAATAATTCCCAGGTGTTTTTCACTTCAGCATGTGCAGCATTTGATGCTTCTAAAGTAATATGCACACAGGAAGGCATTTTAACGTACATGCAATACATTTTTTTTCTAACTAATTTCAGAAGTACTCAAGCAATAAATGTGCCTCCATAAAGGTAAAATATTAACATACTAGACTGTAATTATGGAATCAAATTTCTTTATCATCCTTAAGTAAATAATAAGAGCATTATGAACTAATTCAAACATTTAGATAATACCTTTCACAGTGGTGCCCATGATAGTTGCTTTAGAGGGATGTCATATTAGACAAATAAATGGCTGGGCAATTGGAAAAATATAACTGTAAATCAAAACCAGTTTTAACAACACTGCTAATTTTTAAAATTTTCAACTGTTCTCTCTTTCTCTCTTCCTCCATCTCTGTACATACAATGTTTTCTCTTTGGATATTATGTTTTTATTATTGATTTCAATAATTAATATGTTAACCAAGGAATTTCCTTCTATTATACATTAAATAAAATGATATTGATATGTCTAACAGAGTAAGTTGAAGAATGAAAATGTTTGGGGTGAATCCTGGCACCATAAGGTAATAGATGGAATTTCTGGCAATTTACTTTACCTCAGTGCCTCAGTTTATACCCTGATCTGCAGAATGGGTATAAACCCTGAGTTACCTGAAAGGGTTGATGTGAGGATTATATTAGTATCTATAAAATGTTTGTTATCTGCTCAATAAATATGAGCTTTAACAATGGTGATGTGGAGTGCATAGAGTGCCTAACAAAGTTCTATTTTTGAAACATTGTGAAAATGAGAGTAAAACTTGGGACAGATTTTAACCTCAGATATAAAATTATCCCGCATACAGCTTCTCTAATGGTAGGAAAATCATTAAATATGATTTAAAATAATTTGACATTACCATGATAATAAGCACAATTTTGACAAATACCTGCTTACTATTAAAAACCTAAACAGTGAGATCAAAATCAAAATTTAAATAGAAAAAAAGAAAGAAAAAAGAAAACACAGTGCTTGATAAGGAAGCCTGGTACAAAAGTTCTTGTTTTTGAATTATAAGAGAATATTGTCAATTGGCAGATTGCTCTCAGAAGAGGAGGATTATGCTAAATCTGAGCAGGTGATAGACAGGATTATGTCTTGATCTACTTTCCTTTTGGATCCACAATGATGACTAGCTCTGTAGCAGTCATTGGGAGATTAAAAGTTAAAACTGCCCCAAAGAAAGGGGGCCTCAAAACAACTAATTAGGTTGCAACCAAATGGACAGAATTTGAAATATGAACAACCTAGGCATTTTCAAAATAGCCTAGAAGATACATGAAAAACAAAAGGAAAGATTTTATGAACACTTGAAACTAAATCAAGGGTCAGCAAATAAATGTCTGCAATGGCTGTTTTATTATATAGGTAAAAGTGAAAGGATATGGTGCATAATTTTGTTTCTTAATAAAAATAGTCTAAATCAATAGGAAGTTTATATAAAACAAAAGAACTGTCCATGTAATTTATTTTTTATAAATTTATTTATTTAAATTAAGTATATATGACAGCAGAATGCATTTTGATTCATTGTTCTCAACTGCAGCACAACTTTTCATTTCTCTGTACAAGAAGTAGGGTCACACCATATGTGCAGTCATACATGTGCCTAGGGTAATAATGTCCATCATATTCCACCATCTTTCCTGCCTCCATGCTCTCCCTTTCCCTCCCTCCTCCTCCCTCCCCTTTCCCCAATCAAATTTCCTCCATTTGTCCCTGCCCCCCACCCTTGCAATATGGACCAGTGTCCACTTATCAGAGAAAACATTCAGACTTTGGTTTTGGGGGATTGGCTTACTTCACTTAGCATGATATATTCTCCAACTCCATCCATTTACCTGCAAATGCCATAATTTTATTCTCTCACGTAATTTTTTTTAAACTAAGGTTATCCTAGTGTAGCATTCTGCTGTTCTATTAGTTGTGATATAAATATGAAAATTAGATATAAATTGATATACTTTTATTTTTCTAATCTATTTTTTTCTACCTAGTTTTCAAAGCTTTCAAGACATCCACTTCATTTCAGCAAATTAATTTCTTATGTTGTTATAAACTCACCATGTTGTCTGATTCATCTCCTGAACTCAGACAATTGGCTTCTTCATTGCTCTTTTCTCTGATGGTTTCCACTCACCAGACCCTTCCATTTCCCATTTCTCCACTCTAGTAGGCTATGGGAAAACATAGGCTCCAGTATTAAAATTAGATATCTCAAATTTCAGTACTGACTCCTCTGCTTCCTAATTAAACCCATTACATGACTTTCAGTTACTTAGTTTGTTCAAGTGAAAATAAAACTAATTGTAGAAATTGCTTCAGGTTAGTCATGAAGATTACTGGAGTAAATACATGGAAAGTGCAAAAAATCATGCTTGGTACAGAGTAAGTGCTCAATAAAAATTAGTTGATTATTTATTTTGGCAACCACATTTTTCTGAGGCCCACCAAAATGATGGGTTCATTCTGATTTAGAGTTTTGTATTGAGGCCTACAATTTATTAGATAGAAGGGGACTGAATTAGCTGTTTTTGTAGAGCTGAATGCTTCTCTTTATTCAGAAAAATGAATGAATTGCCTAATAGTTCTTGGAATGGAGAAAGGCCTTGATAACATCAGTATTGCTTAGCAACTATCAAAATTCCAAATTTTTAGTAATTCTGGTAAAATTCTTCATTTGTTTGGCACGATATTTTGCCTACATAGTTTTTCGTTGTCATTTTTTCTTTTCCATATCTTTTAGGATTAAATTTATCAGAAAAACTTACATGGCCATTTCTGTGCTCTCCATTATCACAATCATGTATTAACTATGGGAACAGCCTACGTTGTTTTAAGATTTCTGAATTTTTAAGTTTCTGAGGGGACAGTCAACTATTTTAGGTTTATTTTAATAATTTTCATTTTTTAGCACCTGAGAGAAGTTTGAAAAAATAATTAAAGTTCAATAAATATTGAACATCTGCACAAACATATGTCAGAATGCAGGAACATATCCATAATTTTTTTTCCTAGATAAAATGTTAGGAATTTGAATTTGAATGGGAACATCACTGTTTTCACTTTTAACATTTGATTAATATCACCTAGTTTTTTTTTTTACAATTAGAATTAGAATGGAAATATCTGGACTTATCAATGAATGTTGATAATTAATCTCTTATTAAACATAAAAGCCTACAAAATCACATGAGAGGTTATTTTTGTCTTTTAGTAGCCTTACAGAGACATAGTCTAATTACTTTTTCTCCTATATCAACCTGTAACGTCATTAAAAATAAATTGTTTAAAGTAAATTATTTCTTATTACTACAGTTGGAGTAAAATCTTAATTTCTACTTGTTGAAATCCTAATTGTTTGGATTTAGTGAAATACTGATATTCCAGTATTTTTTTTTCTTAATTTTGATAAATCAGTCTTACAAATGTATAACATTAGGAGAAAGTGAAGCTTTGGTGAGGTTGCTGTATCAGAGCTCTCTGTACTATGTATGCAGCTTTTTTATAAGTGTAAAGTTATTACAAACAAAAAATTTCCTTAAAAAAATAAGAGAGGGCTGGGGATGTGGCTCAAGCAGTAGCGCGCTCACCTGGTATGCGTGCGGCCCAGGTTCGATCCTCAGCACCACATACAAAGATGTTGTGTACTCCGAAAAATAAAAAATAAATGTTAAAAATTCTCTCTCTCTCTCTCTCTCTCTCTCTCTCTCTCTAAAAAATAAGAGAAAGATCAATCTTTACAAATGTGTTAATTACAAAAGCAATTAGAACAAGGTAAATGTTAAAAAAAAACATATGAAAATATGATCATTACATTTCCAGTGGCTTAATGGAATATTAGGCAGTCATAGAAAACTATAATTTTGAAAAATAAACAAAATGTAAAATGCTTTTTTCATTGCATTTAGTGGGCAAATCAATTTATAAACCAACATGTGTGCAATGTGATTAAAATCATATAAAAGTATAATAATTAAAGAAGTACATCAAAGGGGTCATATCAGAGCAATGGAATTTTGATTTGTTCATTTTCTTTTTATGGTAGTTTTCTAAATCTTAGAAGTTTTTACTCTGGATGATAGTCCTTGAAGGTGCATAAGGCTCTAAATGATTGAGTTTACCAAGTAAGAAAGTGAACTAAACCATCTTAAAGGAAACAAGACATTTGAACATAATTTCCTACATTTTAATGAAAATGTTTTTGATCAATAATTTTAGCAGGCATTCTATTTTAAGAATAACCTTATTCAATCAATGGCTTATTCTTGTTTCTCAGATATTGAATCTCCTTCATTCTTCTTGTCAGTCATGAATATGCTTCTTTTTTCAAATCTAACCTATGGAAAAATGAGTAATTTTACCTGTGCTCAGCTGGATGTTCTGAAAATCCTGTGTCAACACTTGTTCTCTGAACACATTCACATAGGAAGAGGTGGAGTCAAAAGCAACTCAGGCAAATTCAAGTACTGCTTTGGTTTGAGAGCTCAAAGAGAAATTGCTGCTACAAATAGAGAACAACTGAACCAAAAGGCACACTGTGGTTCTGGAAATGACCTTGAAACAGTCATGATGGCTTTAGTCCTTCCTTCAGCATACATATTCTGGCATTGTTGACAGTACCATTTTTTGGGTCCATCTGGAGCCTGGCTCCTATTCACATGGTTCCAGGACACCTGCAACACCTTCTTTTAGCATTCAGAGACTCCACCTCAAGTTTGATTCCCAGTTTTAAGCATAAAATTTAATAATATTCTTTTCTTACTTAAACTTTTATTATATGATGATTTTTATTTGGAATAGCAAAAAATAACTAGAACTATTCCATATAACATAAATATTATAATAGATAGTTCATATTGCTCTGCTGTATACATATAAATACTATCAATTTTCTTTATCATGTATTTAAAATGCAGTAGAGTACCTGAAGAAAATGTTTCTTCAAAATAAAAACACAGTATGATTAGTAGTTATCCTTCTCCTTTTTTCGTCTTTTGGAACTAGGGAATGAATCCAGGGGTACTTTCCCACATTGTCACTGACATACATTCCCAACTCTTTTATTTTTATTTTGAGAAAGCTTCTCTTTCAGTTACTTTGGGCCTTATTAAGTTGAAGAGAATGACTTTGAATTGGATCTTCCTGCCTCAGCCTCCTGAGTCCCTGGGATTACAGGTGTGTTCAACTACCATTGTGGCCAGCAGGAATTGCTTATTGGCAAAAGTTTTTCGTAACTTTAAGACTTCTAGTTGGAAATATTTCTGTAGTGAAAAGGGGGATATATCTATGATGTGTATGTAAGTGTGAGGGAGATTCTTGACAGAAGGAGACCTTGGAATCTTTCCATTCCTCAAGGCTGAAGGGAGATATATATTTAGAAGCAAATACATATCCATTGGATAATTTCCACCATCAAATGATAGGCAAGATTTGTCCTTGAAAATCGTGATGATAGGTGACTTCTTTGGAGGTATTCCATCCTTGCAAAATGAAAAAAAGGTATTTTGACTCTTTTGTCAATACTTGTGTAGAACTTGGAAAAGATTTAGAGAATGGAAAACATTCCAGAAGCCCCTCTCTCCATTTCCAATGGAGAAAATCTTTGATCGGAACTCACTACTTAAAAAGGGTGTGTGTAAAGGGATCCTTGGAAGATTTTCAACATTTGATGAGATAGCTCGTTGGATGATTTTCAAGACCTGGAGGGGTCCATAATGAAGAATCATGCTGCTTCCATTAGTGTATTTTTCCTCTTCATGTTTGCAGACAAAGCTGAGAATCTGTCCAATTTCTTGTTTGGCTAAGGTAGTCTTTATTTTAATAGAAAGGCTAGTCGACTTGGCACATTTGCAAATGAGAAGAGCAAATGAAAGCAAGTAACATTTAGGGACTTCTCATAGCCAATAGGAGATAACTTTGTGTATGTGACAGCTGGACTTTTTTCTCCCCCACAGTAGTTCACCAAAAGGAGCAATATATTCTGAACATGATGAAAAACTTATGTCTGGCTTTACAGCTGTTAATCACCAGGTGATTTTGTGGTCCTGTTGTGAAAGAAATTTAGTTGGGATATGTACATTTTAAAAAAGATAATTATATCCTTATATAGTTCATTCAGCTTAATATGTCACTTTTCTTTTCAAAGCTTGCAATATATTTAATTGCAAATTATATTGACAAATTAGGTATTTATTTTGAGAATTTAACCAACAATCTTGCTTTATTCATTTAAAAAACTAGAGAGTCTCCATACATCTTAATATGAAATTTCATTTTCCCTAGAAATGATAAATGTTGCATTACAATGTGCACCAAACAGACTTAAGTGTAATTGTTTCAATAGTTAGAACACTATATTTCTTACTGCCATCTAATGAATTTGTTTTACCTAAACTTTGTTGCTATACTTATGAAAATGGATATTACTCCTCATTAACAACAATAATAGCAAAATATTCCCATAGAACTAAAATAAAAAACAAAAATTTAAAATGTCATATTTAAGGCTATGACTTAAATGATTGATATAGATTAAGATTTTCCTTGAGACTATATTGTGACCTTATGTATCTTAAATATTTTAGTTTACATTTCAAAACACATGCTTAAAGTAAGTTTGTCTTACAATTTATTAGGGAATGCATATTAATTGATAACTTCCTAAAATAATTTAATGAAAATATTTACTTTTTATACTCAGTGAAATTTAATATATTAGTAGCTGGAATAATTTGACTAGTGAGTGAAACAGCTATAAATATGAACAGTGCGAATTTTAAGATGAGATTATTTTCAGGCCTAACTTAAAAATATTTGTCTCAGTAATTGATGTTAGCCCTTGAATTTCCATTATCACCTAAGACCAAAACATTTAGTATCAGCAATCAGAATTAAAACCCTTTACACATGAATGATTGACCATATTAATGAAAGATTGCTTTGTTAAATGGTATGAAGTCATATGTTCAAGGAATACAAAGGACCTAAACTACAGAGATTAAAATTTCCTTTATTTCAGGGAATGTTTCTCTTATACTTTAGTCAAACCCAGAGAATCTGCACATAGCTTCTTTAGTACTACTGTTGAACTTTCATGCACAACTTCAGGGTGGCAGACTCTATTGTAGCTACCTGTACAACTCTGCTTAGTAGGGCAGGTCAGGAAAAACTACTCTCAAATTAAAAATGGCTATCTACACTTTCTCAAGGGGAAAAAAAATACTTCAAAATTATTTAGTCAGGAAGGACCAATGGGGTTATACTTAACAGAAACTATATTCTGATTTCAACAAAATGGTTTTTCTATTCAGGTAAGTCACTTAGTCAAAAAAAAAATCAGGAAAGAGGCCTAGTTTTGGTGCTTAAAATTTGATTATAATAGCTCATCTTAATTTTTCTAGTGGAATGAGAAAATCAAAAAATAAACAAGCAAGCAAAATACCCCCAAAACAACAACAACAACAAGAAGCCAAACCTGATTTGTGGCTTTAGAAGTTACTGTTTTAAGTGACCTGGCTCTGAGGTGGAGTTGCAATGGAATATTCCTTTAGCCAGTGGCACAGACGGACATTTCTGGATGAGATTCTACCCCCTTGTAGTGGAACGTGATGTACATTTTGATTCCCTGGCATGCCTACACTAACACCCATCTGTTAAGATGGCATTGTTCCTAAAATTAAAAAAAAAAAAAAAAAGAAAGAAAGAAAAGGAGGTGGTTTGCCAGGTTCCAAAGTCCTAGGTGTCTGGCATATGTACATATTTCTAAAGGTATATTCCATATTCAAAAAAATATTAAAAGACGTGAGCTTGGTCAACTTTATCTTAGAACATAAATTTATTGGTGGGTTATTAAAAGGAATTTCATCTTTAAACTATGGATTTAGACATAAATACTTTCTTGTGTTTGAAATTAGGAAATTTGCATATGGAAGAAACATCCATTGAAACTCAGAATGTATACCAACTAATTTTAGGTATAAACATTCCTCTTTTTTAATGAATAACTATGTTTTCCATTCATACTATTTTTTGTCAGTTCCACCAAGTATTCCATAAGATGGTTTGTGAGAGAGCAGAACCTCCAGGAAGACTGCTGTGACCAATTTGGGATGGAAATCCATACCCCCATAAACTTGACATAGTGTTGATTGCTTGAGGTTCAAAAGTCCAGAAATGGTTTAACTTAAAGTCAAATGATGGAAATCCTTTAGAGCTCTGGGGCCCACAGGAGGTGACTGGATAATTTGGTTACTGAAGAGAAGACATCCTGTTGCTTAGCTACAGGATTCTGGGTGGCAGCTTTTTTCCTTCTCATATTTCCAGGAGTTTTGTTTTTGTAAATGTAGTTTTCTGCAAATGAGAGTGTCTGCATTCAGAGGTCCACATAGCAATTGTGATTTGTAAAATGAAACAGTATAAGAGGAAGGAAAATACTGGATGGTGTTAAATTTAGAGAGGGACTTTCCTCTTGTATTTTGTTGCTGACTTAGATTAAATATAATAATTGAAAACATCATGGAAAATAATGGTTTTGATGTGCATTTTGTCAGATACAGTATTTTGATTATAATACTGGAATCAAAATACCTTCTATCTCTTTAAGAATAGTGACTGTGCATTGGAAACACAAGTACCTGTTGCATATACCTGTGTTGAAAGACATTAATACCTAATTTACTTGACGAAAGGAAGATTTAAAAAAAATCAGTGTTAAAATGTTTAAAGAAACATTTATGTACTTCATTTGTATATTTAATCTCTGATCACATTTGAGCAAAATAAGTTATCACTTTTTATTTTTTATGCTAGCTCATGTAAAAAAATTCCTTAGAACTAATGTACAAGGTATAAAGTATAATGTTTCATACTTATCATATAATATTCTATACAAATTATCTATTATCATAATTACATTAAGTCATATGCTTAATTTGTTGTATTAAAAGTTACTAAATTATTTGGATTAAAATACCAAGGAATTCTTGTTACAGTTCCAGGAAAAATATTTGCTATGTTTAGAAAATCATTGGTAAGAAAGTTGTGAATTCAATTCAAAAGTTTCATATATAAATATACCACAGTGAATCTCACCATCAAGTACATCCAAAAGAAATTAATTAAAAAATATGAGTTAATGGCACAAAGGTCAATTGAGGGAAAGGAACAGTGGGTAAGAGATGAGAAAGTGAAGGAGAAATACTGGGGACTGAATTAGAAAAAGATATATTCCATGATTTTATAATTATGTCAAAATGGACTCTACTCTTAGCATGATATTCTCCCAATCCATCCATTTAATTTTATAGTTTTATTCTCTTTTAATGCTGAGTAATATTCCATTGTTTTGTGCTGCAATTGTGTACAAAGAATCAAAATGCATTCTGCTGTCATATATACCTAATTAGAATAAATAAATAAATTAACTTAAAAAATGGATTCTACTATTATGTATAAATAAAAAGAACCAATAAATTTTTTTAAAAAGTTAATAAAACTTATAAATCTGTGAGATTAGTAAGGAGATAAAACAAAAATGTGTTACTTCTTTGTATATTTGCATAACCTGAAGTTTGTAATTAATTTGGTTGTTAAAAGAGAGAGACTTTCAAACTTTGGAAAACAAAACCGGACCCCCCACTGATCCCTCCTAAATAGTAACTTTACAGTATTTCTATTAACAAATGGACCTTAAAAATGTGAAGATGAGAGAGAATGAAATGAATTGGAGACCTAGAAATGAAATCTGAAATTGTAAGCTTGATATTATCAGTGTCCCTACCTCATGCAAGATACTATGGGCTGAAGAGTTGTCCTGGGAATCGAGGACATCTCCAAAAGAAAGTTTTTAATGGAAGGAATAAGATTGAGCTTGGAGAAAATGCTATGATTTGTGAATGGAGAAGTGACAATGGACATTCCAACAAGAATAGTGAAAATAACAAAAGAAGACTATTGGATTGATGCCTTACATTTATAGTCTTCTTTTAATGACTGAAATGTGCATTGATTTTTATTAAAGGACAAAGTTATTGAATACAGTAGAAATATACTGACAATCAAAAAACTAACAACATTCTTTTGGAAGATTCAAGAATAAAGTAGATATAAAAAGAAGTAAGTTTAATTGTGATTTATGTTTCATCAAGATCATATGACTTCTTTTTTAAAGAATTTACAGATAAGAAAAATAAAGTCTAGAAGAATGTACACTAAAACTTAATCTTTTTTGGAACATTTTTATATTACTAGTTTGGACATTTATATTTTCTCAACACCAACAATATGCTTATTATGCTGTAACATTTGTAGTGAGGAAAATAGTCTACTTTTAAGTTTTAAAAAGTGGATGTCTTCATCTTATACACAGGTAATTGCCCCCAAATGCCATATTCTTAATCTTAGACTATTGTCTTTGCAATTAAAAAAAGTAAATTTCTCAACTAAAAACAAAATGAATAAGAAAAAAGGACCCTTTCAGCAAAATTTATAATAAGGGTTAAAAATAAAATAAAAGTAATAGTAGTAGGTATGAGTCAGGGTGTTAAGCTTACCTTAGTCAGAATTAAAAAGACAGTGTTTTAAAAAGTCCAGAGAGAAAAAAGACTTCCTTGGAAAAAAAAATTATAGTTGAGTGAAAATTGTGGAGGAAAAGAAGAATAGTTAAAACTAATTCAACATAATTATTTATGGTATAATGAATTCACCCTTTTAAAGAATAAGCATATTTTTTTTCAACCTAAAAGTTTTAGGTATATGTAAGTATAACAAAAGTTACACACACACACACACACACACACACACACACACACATACACACACATACACACGCATACACACACGTAATGAGGAATTTGAAAAATATTTAGAAACTAAAAACAAGAATAAAAAAATTTCCATCAACTCTTCATCTATAAATAACCATTATTAAGATTTAGCCTATATTCTTTCAGTCTTTCTCTTTAATGTATACTTTTTATCAGGAGTGTAAATTGTTTTGTGTTTTTGTTTTGTTTTCATCAGAGATTGAACACAGGGATGCTTAACCACTGAACCACTGAACCACATCCTCAGCCTTTTTTATTTATTTATTTTTTTAAATTTTGAGCCAGGGTCTTGCTAAGTTGTTAGGGCCTCACTAAGTTGCTGAGGCTGGCTTTGAACTTCCAACTGTCCTGCTTCAGCCTTCTGAACTGCTGGGCTTACAGGTGTGTGCTATGGTGCCCAGTTGTTTGGTGTTTCTTAAATTAGCATTTTTTAGGTATTTCCTTTCTCATTCTATATTTTACTATATTAATAAAAGCCTAAATCATCTTCTTAAGAATATACATTACACATTATTCAATCAAATTCAATCCTGTATCTTCTGCCCTTTTAATTTTGGGCTGTTATCATTGTTAAATTTGACTGGGTTCTTTGAAGGCGGTGACAGCTGCATCTGTATTTTGTTGCCAAGTAGCTACTCTTCTACTTGCTGCCTGTATTTAAAAAATACAGAAGCCTAAAATGTATTATATTAAAGCTAGGTCATATTTTCATGTTATAAACATTCTTACTTAATGCATGCTTTTTTTCACTTAACGTGCCTTGGTAAATTTGCATAGTTAATGAAAGATCCACAGCCCACAACACAATTCCCTATACTCTAGGTATTTCTACAAATATCTTTGGGGTTGTTTGTGTTGAATAATATCTATAAATAATGAATGCTTTCCCTCTCCTTCTTCCTCTCTCTAGCCCACCCTTTTACTGCAGACGCTGTTCAAATTGTCTGCATACTCAGTGAATGACTTTTGAACATTAACTTATTAGAAAAAAATAAAAACCTGGTGTAGAAACAACAGATTTTTTTTTTCAGTTGCTTCCTCCAAACCATAATATGAGGTGCAGGGCTTTTCCCAATGTGTCTCTGTGGAAATCCAATATTTTTATCTTTTTTCAGCACATTGATATCACCAAACCTGTTCTAAAAGCAAAAATTGACAACTGCTTCTACAGAACACATTTTAATACCATTCACCTAAATAAGCTAAAAATTCCATTTTTTTGTTAAAAAACACAAAACAAATATATGAAACCACATGTTTCATGAACACTAATTACATATAAGTTTAGTGTGCATAGATACTGTTTTCAGTATACAATCAGAAAACTTTATTTAGGAATCATCCACTGTATATAATATTTTTTAAAATAATGCCAAAAGGTCAAATTTCTGATGTTAGTTATAAAATGAGAATCTCATAAATAGTCATTGCAATAAATGCTTAGAGACTATGTCCATAATATTTTTATTTAAAGACAACTTGTAGGTTATAATGAGTAAGAACCAAAACACAATAAATCTATGCAAAAAGAATGAGTTGAGATTTAAAGGGTGAGGACAAAGTAGGCTTTGAGGGTAATATGGTTCTTTTATTTCTTGTTTACTTAATGACCCCCATAACCTCTACGAATGGATGATAGGCAATGATGGACAAATATTATCAGTCACTTTATTTATTTCCTCATGAGACAAACTTTCTTCCCCTCCCTTCTCTTCCCTTCCCTTTTTCTTTCCTTTTCTTTTTTATAAAAATATTTTTATTAGTCGTTGATGGACCTTCATTTTATTTAGCTATTTATATTTTATTGACTTATTTATATGTGGTGCTGAGAATCAAACCCAGTGCCTCACACATGCTAGGCAAGCCTACCACTGAGCCACAGCCCCAGTCCCTTTCTTTTCTTTTTATTCTGAGGTACACCTATTGCCAACCCTGCCACTTTCCCCATCATTTAAAAACATGCAATGTACTCTTAGTGAATACCTTGGATCTTTTCAAAGTGAAAATGTGTATCATTATAAAAACCTGTTTGCCTATATTGTTCTACAGTTTTAAGTTAAGATGGAATCTAATGGCCATACCCACCCTGGTTGGACAAGGCTGGCAGGCAGCTGCATTCTGTTCCAGCTTATTTACACTCCACTCTTCCACAACAGTACAACACAAATTAAGAGGTTTTAATTAACACGGAAAAGTTCCTTCCAAATCCAAACAGCTGCTTTGAATAATTTATTCACTTTTTATTTAAACAATCTGCTTTCATTTTTGCTTCATGTATTGTTCCTATGCTAAAAAATACAGTGCCTCATCTCCAAGTTGAGAAACATAAGCCTAAATTTGAAGTGTTACATGAAATAAATGTGTTTGTATGTAACAAATGAGAAGCAATTAAGTGCTATTAAATTAAAGGGTAAAATTAGATGCCTATGGAGAGTTCCAGTACTATCAGGACACACACACTAAGAGGACTAACTGCTTGTTTTGCTCATGTTTTAATTCAAGGCTATTTTAAATTTTCTATTTTTTTTCAAAAGGTAAGGTGATAAGCAGAAAGTGGAAGACTCAGTGATATAAACATATATACCTTATTCTGAGTTAGTTCAGAAAAAGATCACAGCTATTTTCATGACAAGTTAGGAAGAAGCTTGGCTAACATGTTAGTTTAGCTCCCCTGAGCATCTACTGGTTTTAAGGATCATGGTGCTTTTAGTAGAGTAAGAGCCTAGTGTTATGACAGCCTCTCTACTCAAGTCAATCATTCTGCCTCCCTCACTATTATTTCAAGTGGATAATTCATTCTTCACTTTCCATCTGAAAACACACTATTGATGTAGAGTTGGACAGGCAAAGAGTAGCAATGAAGCTGCTTTATAGTCAACTCAGGGATCATTTTATATATACAACGTGGATAAAATACAATAAGATCTGTTTTTTTTTAATTTAATTTTTTTAAATGCTGATAACCTGGTTTGGAGTCACTTGCCTTTCTAGAACATTAGCATTCTTGCAGGGATAAGTCATCTCATGATGATCATTTTGAAAGATGTCATTCAAGTGGCTAAGGAAATTCTGACACATATTCTCCACCCCCTACCCCTCCACTGCTGCTCTGAGTTCTATAATCTTATGGCTAAAATGTACCAGAGTATGTGGGCTAACCAAGAGGTACTGTCTGATGATTGTGGAAGGAAGCACAGACATTGAATCATAGTATTTTGTATTTTGACTTGACTCTACGATCTCACACTTATTAGCTGTGGGATATTGGTCAAGTGAGGGACCCTTTGTAAGCCTCAATTTCTTCCACAAAACATTAAGATAATAACAGTGTACAAACCCTTGTAAAATAACAAGTACAAAGTGCTTGATCTTGAGCCTAACATAAAATAAACATGTATGTACACAGTTTTTTCTTTGCCTAGTAGAAGAAATTTCAGATTTCACAAAACTTGGTTCATGAAACTGGTAAGGATAACACTGGAGTAAAGACAGAAAAGACATTAGTGGGAATCAACATTCATAACCACAATTATGGAGTGCAGTAATGAAATTTGCATATGATATTATTATACTGTCTTTTCCCTGGAAAGTCTTACTTTTCTTGAAAGAGTGTCACTTAGGAAAATATTCTTCTTCAGTCTCCTCTGCTAACTCACTTCCTTGTTGCACATATAGAGCTACAATAGTTTAATAAAACAAAGAGGGACTGGACATTGCCAGCGCTCCGTTGTTTGTGTTCACCTGTGACATTTACAAGTGAAGACATACAGAACCTTCTTTTGTTTCCTGGATAATCATTCAGGTGTTAAAGAAGAAGTTGATTCAACTTTAAATGGCATGATTTTCTCAAGCCTTCAGAAAATAATTGATGGATTTTCTTCTTTTTCCATAGCTCAAATATACACACTGCATGGTCATGTCTAACTGTTTAATTTTACAAGACTGGAAATATTGAATTTAAAGCTTAGGTTTTAGTTTAGGTTTATTCCTAGTGTTCAACACTGTGTAAACTTTCACAGACAAATCGGAAATGAAACACAATTGAAACTAAACCAAACCTTCTCTGCCTGCAATGGGACCTTAATATTTCATTTTATATTTTCACATGGAATCTAATGGAAACGTGATTTTATACAGATTCCTTGTGTCAATTATTCCCTGTATTCCTTCTAAACCAATCTGTGCATTCAACTTGAAGCTTCATTAAGGATCAAGCCAAGTAGTCTTTAAAAAGTACAGGGTTTCGGTGATAGACAGATGGTGGCTTTCATGATGTCAGGAAGTGTCAGATATTATCATTGGCTGTGGAATGGTGGCTACTATCCAAACAGATTGGGAAACAGACAGAAAGAGCAAGAACACCATTTGTTTTATTTAGATACATTGTGAACAGAAGGAAGCAAGACAGAGCATACTTTTACACATCTTTTTTCCACTCCTTGTGAAAACAGTTTAAGATTTGTTATGTTATATTAGCCCTTTCATTATGCAAAAACATGTGAAAGCCAGAGACACTGGTAAAAGAATTTGTCTCATTGTGATTTTTCTATGAGGTTTGTTTATTTTTATTCTTGCAGAATGTACTTTTTTTTTTTTCTTTAAATCCCCTCTCATTGGAAATATTGAATGCTTTAAACAGAGAACTGAAATGAGACCCTTCCGAAATGCTCCGCTGTTGAGAGTATGAAGTGGGTATTGGCTTCATGATCCAGAATGAGGGGCTTTCAGAGATCATCAAAGATTGGGTTTCCAAAGGGAAGATGCTCTTTGTGAAGAAGTGTTGATTTGCTTCTGTAAGAATTTAACTCATACTGGCAGCCAGAGGGCAGTGTCCACTCCAGACAAAGATGTCAGGTCTAATGATAGGATTCGCATCCATCCCACAGGATACCAGGGCTTTACTGAATTATAGCATATTGGTAGGATCTTCTTGATCTTAACTCATGAGATTGTGGAAATTTGCTAGCATACTCAAAACCTTTAAACTGCCCTTTCTGCTACTTACTTATGTTCATGTATTATTATAATCTTTTACTCCATCTCACCGTAGATAACCAAATTGGGCGCATTTTTGATGGAATGAGGGGCCAGTATCATAATCTAATCTTGTCCTCCAAACATGGTGACTATATGGGAAATTGGGGCCTGTTACAGTTTAGATATGTGCTATCCTTCCCTCACTCCCCCAACGTTCAGGTGTGAAACAATGTAAAAAAGGTTTAGATATGAAATAATTGGGTTATGAGAGCCTTAACTGAATCTGTGTGCTAATCCCCTGATAGGGATTAACTGCATGGTAACTATGGGCAGGTAGGGTGGGACTGAAGGAGGTGGATCATTGGGAGCCTGTATTGGGGGGAGATATATATATATATATAGTGAGTTGAGTTTAAGTCTCTCTGCTTCTTAGTGGCCATATCCTCAGGGGCCGCTTTCCTCCACTACACCTTTCCACCATGGTGTTCTGCCACACCTCAAGCCCCAAGGAATGAAGTCATCTATTTATGGACTGAGATCTCTGAAACTATGAGCCTCCAAATAAGCTTTTACTCCTCTATGTTGTTCTTGTCAGTTCTTTGGGTTGTAGCAGCAAAAATACTGACTGAAACAGGGCCATAATATAAACCTCTTATATTAGAACCTGAGGTTCATACTAAAATCTTAAACCAGAAACTGGTAGTTTAGAGTTACATAGACTCTAAAGATTTGGGACCTAGAAGATTCTAGAAGATCATTATAGGCTAGTGTTTTTTCACACTGTGTTTCACAAAGCCTCCACGTTTCATAGAGGCTATTTAGGTTGCTGTGCAGACAGTAAGAGGTCCAGACTCCATTCCTATCTCTGCTTCATCTAAACTGTTGTGTAAAGAAGTAACTTTCCAGCCTAGAGATAAAGAATGTCCAGAAATCTGGCTTAGGAGAACGTTCCTTTATTAAAGAAGTGTAATGCACTAGCTGGGGCCAAGGATTGGGTATGACTGCATCTTAACTGATCCCTAAGCTGGAAGGGAAGTCAAATTCCAGAGGGGGTTTTCAGATAACCACAATAAGATAGAGGGAGTTCACTCCTGCCTTCCTTCCATATCCTACTGAGCTTTAAGTCCTGGATGTGACCAGGACAACTAGAGCCTTTAAAGAGAGAGAAGTCCTAAAAATAGGAAATCTCAGCCACTTTCCCAGGACCCCCCCAAAATGTACAAGCCAACAATATGTAAAGCAGTATAGACACCTCTTTAGGAACTGAGTCCATCCACAGAAACACAAAAAAATCGTGTAGGTTCTTTATTAGGGAGTTCTGAAATCATAATATATATGCTGAATAATAATTAATAATTGCTTGTCATCTGTTTATTAAAAATCAAAACAGTATGTTCTATTGTGTCTTGAGACAAGCGTGTATATAAACGGAGACACCTGGTGGAAAGTTTATCTTCTCATTGTGGGTAAGGTCTGGAGTGGTGTGAGAAGGAAGGGCACATAGGACCTTGGAGCTAAGAGCATCTTTGATTCAAGAGCTAGAGACTGAATATCATATAATTTCTACAAGTTTTGGTTTATGCAGTAAATTTTATTGCCTTAAATAAAATTAATCCTCGTTCAATCTTGGAAAGGATCTGAACCACTTGACAGGTTAAAATTATGTTTCTTCAGAGCATGATTTTAATATCAGCCTTGGTTAGGAGTCATGAACTGTTAAGGAACTCTTGTAAGGAGAAATATAACATTAGAATATTTGCTGAAGCCATTAATTTATATCACAGAATTAAAATATCTGGGAGTCATCTTAAATCTCACTTAGACTTTCAGAAGCAGTACACAGTGAATCTATACCAAGGTGGGCTATCAGAAGAGGAAGTATTTGATATATTATTTACTGCTCAAATATCATCTTATTATTAAGTTCCAAACAATGACATGGAGAATTATACATAAATTAAGATGTGGCCACTTTAGCAGTTCAAATTCTTATTCAGAAATGAAGGTGGGACTGTGCCTTGGTGTACTTTCCTAAGAAGTTTGTTTATTTAATTTTTACAGAAAGTAACCCATAAAAGAAAAATTCCCTCTTAGTGAAGATACTGATATCTTGAAACATAAAAATCATTTTAAACTCTGTAAGAATTAGTTTCTTTTTTGATTTTGAAAACAGGATAAAAAAAACCCTTGTTTTATAAATGTAGTCAAAACGTACTTGTCCAAACTGGTTGGTATTTGATTCATGAATCCAGAACTACAACTTGCTGGCCCAGTTTTCTTTTGTTAAGGTGACCTGGGTAATTCTGTATGCCACAACTTAAACTTCAGTACATTTATACTCTCTGACTAGTTTAAAACAACAATTTGAAACACAAAGTCTGGTGTCATGGGTGCCTCTTATTGAAATTTCCAAATCCCACGCACTTATTTGATGATAGCATAAAGCTGTGATGTCTTATAAGGAATATATATCCTTACTTGTCTTGTTTTTGTAGCACCAGCTTTGTCTTGTGGTGCTTATGATCTCACAAATTTGTGTCTTTTTAAAGATGAAGAGAAAATTACAAATGCTGGCTTTGTCCTTTCTGTTTTCCCAATCTCTGATAGAAAGATCTGAACCATGGCTATATAGGAATAATAAAATCCTTAAATTCATTCACCCTAGTGCAATGTAGAGAGATGATATGCTAACTCTCAAATGGAGTATAAAATTCATCTACATTCTTGCCATTCAAAACAGCCTAATTTGACATTTTAACACATTTCCTTCTGGTTAAGTTCAGTTTTTGACAGATGTGTTTTTCTTTAGTTTAGTTATACACAATATAAGATACTAGTAAATGTTGGAATTTTACTAGTTAGTATCCTCAAGTAATGAAATGGGTACTAATTTTTCACATTATACTTTATCCAGTATTGAGGTTGTATATGATTTTATATTTTTCTTATAGTCAGAAGAAAAGATTTAAAATAATGAAAATAAGAAATTAAACATGGCAGCCATTTCTTAAGTAGATTGGAGTGTAGGAAAGCAAAGAAACATGGAACTATTTTGGACAGTGACTCTTGGTGGGAAGTTGGGGAGAATTGGCTTCCTCTTACTGTAACCATATCTTCCCCAGGTACCTTTGGATTGACTCGCTGCTCAGACTGTATGGAGAACACTTATGTACCTCACACAGAATTGAAACACACTCTTCAAAAAAATCTATTTTCCTAGTCACTCAGAAGTCTATAATTGAATTGTATTGACAATGATTGACACGATTTGATTCCTGTGCCCATTCTTGAACCAGTCATCATAGACAGGAAGGGAATGGTCTGGTGTCACTGACTTCATATATATTCAATTTCTAGATCCTAAGGGTAAAATACAAATAAAATGGCTGAGAATGGAATACAGAAATTGCCCAAATTGAAGTTAACATCATGATGAGAAGAGGGAATGATTTCTGGCACATCTTACTACAGCTTTTAGGACAACCAACACATTCACCTTAATGTTTCCCTACCTTGTCTGCATTCCTCTTTGTACATTTCTTCATGTACTTTCTATCCCTTCCCACCATTCTTAGCTTTGTCTTTGGTTCCCCTCCCCTCTTCTTTCCCATTCTCTGCCCTTTAAACTTTCCTCTAAGGCAATCCAATCCACTTTGAAGGCTTTAATCTGAATTTACATGTGCTGATATATACCAGATCTTCGTTTTGTTCCCAGCATTCTGTCTTTAAAGAAGGCCATATGTCTATAGTATAACAAACAAACATCTTTACTTAAATGACCTACCCTAAAACTTCTCAAGTTTCATGGTAAAAATATGATATCTGCTTTTATGAAGTTATGTTTTTCCTGTTCATTTTTTCTCCAGGAATGACATCTCCTCCCCAACTCTTTCATTCCATTAAATTTCAAGTCATTCTTCATCATGATCCCTTGATATCAATATCTATCTTTCCTGTAGTGGTAGTATCACTTCTTACCTTTGTCACAGGTCTGGGTTTCCAACAGAGTTAGCTGAGAGTAATCTTTCCTATTCTTCTGCTAAAATTAACTTTCTAAAATCACATTAAGTCAGTTCCACACTCAAAACCCCAAAATAATTTCCACCGCCTCCATGATCAGACCTATTCATGTTGATTGCAAGGGACTTTATTTCTAATGTCCTCTTCTTCTTTCATCACCCAGCCCTATATTATTGAGCCCAACAGGAAAACTTGCATTGACTTTAATGTGCAATTTTATTCTTTAATCACCTCTAAGCATTGGCATATCATTATCACCTCTGCCTGTAAAGTTCACATATTAGCCAGATTATTTTCTATTTTAAGGTCATTTTCTATGATTAAGCTTTTCTAATCACCTCTTACTCCAAGAACTGGGTTATACAAGCCCCCTGACCAACTCTGTGTCATTGTAGAGTTTTTTACTTGGTTTGAAACACTTCAATTATGTGGTGCTCTTCCTTAGTGTACAATAATTCCCTGAAAGATAGTGACCATACATTAGTCAAGTTGTATTCCCAACACCTAATATACATACATACCTGGTGCTTGATTGTCACTCTGCATGGTAGAGTGGGTAAAAGCAATTCTTACCTAATGCTACAAACAACAATTACAGTAATGGGGAAGTTGTGTCTTTTTAAGTTCATATAGTCAGTGATTTAATGTGGCTGTTATTGTAGATGTGGATTTTAGCTTTATTGTCAGCCTGTTACATTTCTCTCTGCAGATTTTTGGGAAAAAGTCAATCAGTGAAGTTCTGCTGAAGAGGATTGTGTTCCTGAATCTTCGAGAGTTTATTGGCATTAAATGAGGTAGTTATTTTTTAAAGTATCTATATAGTATCAGCTCAATAAGGACAGATTGATTAGGTTTCATCTTTGAAGGGAGTTGATGACATAACATGAAAGCAGGACTCATTACCTTCAGTTGGGGTCATTAATCCCTATGAAATATCATTTCCTGTAGTGGTAATTGCTCTTATAAATGGAAAGTGGATATATTTATGCAAACCTGAAGATTTCTGTTTTCTGCTATTTCAGGTGTATGTGCAAGTTATTTCTAGAGACTTAATGTTCTGTACTTAGCTTATCAGATTGCTTAATACAGGTTTCTACACTTAGCCTGGATAGTGGATAAGATTTCCTCCTTCATCACTTCTAACCCTATGATCAAAGCAACAAGCAAAACCCATTTCATGTGAATGTTATTCTGAAGAATATCTGTACATTTTCCAAGCACCAGTCTGCCTTATTACAACATAATCGGTTTAAATTTCTGGTTACTTGTTCATGTACTGTGGAATTTTTTATAAGAGGATTCTTTATTCTCATAGCAGCAAAATTGTGTAATAAAATGAAAAAATGAACTCATTCTGAATTAAACATCTACTTGCCAGTTTGGAAGTTTTAAAAACAGTGTTTTCATTGGATATAAAGGCTAATGATTTTTTATTTATAGGATAAAATGTAATGAAATTAATAGGTACATGTTTAAGAGACTATCCTATAATTGCTGCCTTAAATTTTCATGGTTTCTATATATGTACTATCAGATTTTCTTTGATGTGTAGTGACAAATAACTGAAAGTCATTTTCAAAGTAGTATTTGTGGCAGACTAGACTCATATCTGACCCTACACATTAGTTACAAGATGGCCACAATATGTGCTATATAAGGGAAAATTTGATTGGTGATTGAGTGATTGGATTAACATATTCACTTGTGCATGGATTCTAAGCAACTGTAGCTGCATTCATAGGCTGTAGAACTTGAATGACATTGTGTTCTGTGGATACAACCTGATCTTCTTCTATAAGGGGCCTCCATGTCATAGGAAAGCACATTCCCTATGAGCATTCTTTTTTTTAAAAAAAAAATAAAAGAAAGAAAAACAGAGGAGTGAATAGATGGATCTGACACAAAGACAAATATTAATGTTACATAGGAAAGGAAAGGAAACCAAGTTAATCCATCTCTGACCCACATTTAATATGTGACTATACTTAAGAGACATACATATATTTCTAGGTTTCCCTGCTATGAAAATTGTTAAATAAATTTGAATTTAAATTGTACAGACTTACTATTGCTTACCTTCAGTAAGCCAAAGCCTCTGACTAGGGGGTGGGAGATCTATATTGCTCCTTTCCTATCAAGCCAGAAATGATGACATATGACTCAGCTATTCATTATTAATATTTCTTCTCCTTCTTTTTCTTATGCACTAAACTTTTTCTCTTATGTTTTGCTTTCAAATGCTTCAGTGAATGTATTGAGTATATATTGATTATTATCTTTGAATTATCCATTATTTTGAAGTTTTCATATCTCAGAGGAATTCTTCATACATATTTTTAGAAAATATCAGTAATGATGATTTGAAAAGGACTTGCATTAGTACTAGATATGGAGTTTGAAAACTTGGGCTTGAATACCTTGTTTTCATTATAAATCACTAATCATTCTCAGATTCAGGTTCCCAGAAACAATAGCAACAGCCTTAGAGGACTACAGTGAGTATGGAGATTATTTAAAAAAATTAAAAAAAAAAAACGCATTATGTAGCCTGGTTTCTAGTAAATGGCAAGAAATAAGTGCTTTTGAGTTAGTTATTAAATTAATTCCTATATTAAAGATAAAAGGTGGGTGTTGTTTTAAAAGACCAATATAAGTAGGCATGTACTGAGGATGTAACTGCACTTAAAGTTAGTGCAAATTAATCTGAAATAGTGGGCTAATAGGGAGTTTAATTTCAAATTAAGATGAAAACACAGTGCAATTCAGAGGTTTTTACCTCTCTGTTAATGTTTGACTTTGTATGTAAGAGTTTGTATCATATTGAAGAACAGGATTTGAATTTAAGAAAAATTTGAGAAGTTGAAAATATAAATTGCTGAAAATGAGAAGATGGAATTTTATTACAAACTTCTTTGTATAGTACTAAGTAATATTAAACTATTAATAATAAGTACTTAGTGCTTTGTACAGAAAGAAGTAGCATCTAAGTAATAATAATAAGACAAGAAATTGAGGGTATAGTAGGCTCTCTCTAAGTTAACCACATAATTATGATGGCTTAAAATATTATTTGAGTTATATTAAAAGAATATGAAACACAAGAATGTATTTTAAATCACTAGGTCATGAATTCTTGTAAGCATTAACTCCTTCAGTAAATAGTGAGAACCTACTCTGGGTCAGACATGGTGTTAGTTTCTGGGAACACAAAAGCTCAGGCAGTTACATCCTCATCCTTGTAGAGTGAAAGAATACTGAAAATTAGAACTATTCAAAACATTTTACAAAACTAGTAAATTTCATACTTGAGAAATTGTACTAACAGTACAAGTAAGAGGCCAATGACTAGAGAAAGTGCCGTAGCCTGTCACCTGAAGAAGGAGTAGGCCTTAGCAAGTGTAAGACATGGGTGTGTGTGCATATGTGTGAATATTTATGAGTGTGTATTGTGGGGACAGGAAGAGAGAAGAAACTTCCATGAAATAGTGAAGTATATATCCAGAGGCCTGAAGATGACAGCAAATGTCTGTGGTTGTTAGTACAGACCTGGAGATCAGGCTAAAAAGAAATAAGAGTCAGAGGCAGAACCTGGAGGGTCTTTTGGGTATTTGAAAGCATTGAAATGTTTGTTAAATTGATATTTCTAAAGCATTTTAAGCAGGAAATAATCTTATCAAAATTGGTGTTGTTGCTAAATTCAGTCATGTTATTATATGATTTATTAAAGACAGATCTGTACAGAGCACACAAATGGAATGCAGCACCTTGGAAAGATTAGGGGGAAAAAAGGATTGAAAATTATTTTATAAGTTAAAAATAGTTTTGTTTTCTTAAGAAAATATGTAATGTTGGGAAAAGGGTTTCCTGCTCTAGGATAGTGCTTCTCAAACTATCTGTGGAAGAGAGCTAGTTCTCTTTTTATTCTCTCTCTCTTTTAAAATCTGTCACCAATTGATACTTTTATAAAATACAATAAAGATGAATTATTTAGAAAATAAACTTTAAAAAACAGACTAACAAAATACAGGTCTCATTTTTTTATTAGCTTCAACAGATATAAAATTGTGTTTCCACAAAACTAAATATGAGCTAAAAAAATGTAACAGAGGGAGAGAGAATAAAGGCACACAATTATACACATTGCCATTGAAAGATAATGTGGACCAATTCAAATTTCTGTACTCATCTCATTACAGAGCAATAAAAATCTCATACCTCATAGACCATATTTTAGATTTTTGTGTGAAGAATTTTTATATGCTGAAAATTATATCAATTTATTCTCCTACTGTTTTTAAGGGTAAAACAACAAAATTAGTTCAGTAACTGGGATTTGATTATCATTATCATTTAGGATGTGTGGAACTTTTTGTAAGTGAGAATTTTGCCTATATAATTCCATCCATATCAATAAATATTAACATTCACCTATATTTGAATATGAAATGACTTTGCTGCTATTTCTCCTGTCATACAACCGACTCCGGATCAGGGACATTATATTGACATATTTTATTAGGCAGAAAAAACCAATGAGTTTAACTTTTATTATTTTCCAGATTATTATTTATAGCAGCCATGTTGCATATACATACTGCATCCTAAGAAATGTAGCATGGAAAATGATAATTGAACTGTTCAATTAATATTTTCTTTTGATCTTTTAGATAATAGAAAGCAGGAAAGAGGCTTGCAAATAAGTATCTAAATGGACATATGAATACTAATGAAAGTGAAAGCATGTGAGTATAGACGGGCAGTACAATTTGTTAATTTGGAAACTTTCTATTTTTCTTCTGTCATTCATTACTTGTTAATGAATGTCTGTCTTTATTGAACATCTAATCTAAGCCTTTAACTGTATTGGGACCTGGATTATAAACGATATGAACTCCTATGTGAAAACTTCTTTCTTTCTTTCTTTCTTTCTTTCTTTCTTTCTTTCTTTCTTTCTTTCTTTCTTTCTTTCTTTCTTTCTTTCTTTCTTTAATACTGGGGTGCTCTACCACTCAGCTGCATCCCCATCCTTTTTTGTTTCATTTTGAGACAGGGTCTCACTGAGGCTGACCTGAAACTTGAGAACCTCTTGGCTCAGACTCCCCAGTGGCTGAGATTATAGGTGTGTGCTACCAACCTGGCATCTTTTTATAAATAAGGAAATTAAGGTTATTTGCACAAGATTATGCAGCAATTGTGTGGCAAGGAGGGAATTCAGGTCCAGACAATTCTATTTCAGTGTTCTCCAGCATAAATCTCTCACTATGACTTCCTATGTACTACCAACCTGATTCCCATATACTTTATTCTGGGTTCACCTACATGCCAACACTTTGCTATCAAAGAATATGATTGCCCCTCCAGGTTCTTATTTTTATGTGTTGTCTGTTTTCTCCAGAAGGAGTTATGTCCCATTTCAAATCGATTTTCAAAAGTTAGATCTATGGGCTGGTGTTGTGGCTCAGTGGTAGAGCGCTTGCCTAGCACATGTGAGGCACTGGGTTTTATCCTCAACACCATATACAAAAATGAACAAATAAAATTAAGGCATTGTGTCCATTTATAATTAAAAAAATTTTAAATGGTGAGATCTAAATCTTGGGTATTATTTCATATATTTTCTTATCATTGAGAAAGGAAAATAAATAAAATTGATATGTTCTTGATATTCTAAAGACAAATATTGAAGAAAACTATTTTTAAAATGTTAGTGAAGGCATCTTTTGCTTAATATATCTGTATGAACACTTGCACTCTCACTTTTGTGTTTGGCAAGCCTTGGGCATTTTAAATTAATGAATTTCTCAACCACTTAGGGAGGAGATTTAGAACAAAGTTTACTCTCAAGATGTAACTTGAGACTGAGTTATACCACTGTTTTATTATTCCTAATGGCACCAAGTCAATCCACAGATATTTCATCCTGCAATTTTCTACTGTTATGAAAATGCATAATGTTAATCATTGTGATACTTTATAAACTGACCATAAACCAATGTTTATAGTCAGTTAATCATTGTATTACTTTGCCTTAGGTAATTTAGTACATTACCATAATGTAGCAATCTACTTAATATAAATTTTAAAGTGAGCACAATAAAATTTGTATAGCCTTAATGTATTATGCATCCTAACCCGAAATTTAAAAATACAGCTGAAGTTTGGACAGAGTTCAGTGTAAACTTTGGTTTCCTTTAGGTTTGTTGGGAAAAAGAGTGAAAACTTCATGAAGCACATCAGGAAACTTATTCTACTTTTGATTATTTGTGTATCCCTTTCTCAAGTTGCCTTAGGCAAAAATACTTTTGATTGCTTCAGACCACCACCTATGAATCTACAGCTACTCATTTTTGAAGGACTGAACCCTAATTAAGGAAACCTACTCCAATTAAAAAAAATAGGGAGTAGGTGGCATTAATTTTTTTCTTTGTGTTTGTTCTTTTTAATTTTAATAAAGTGATATAGTGCTGCTTTATTATTTTTTTATTTTTTTCCATTTTTAACAAATATTTATTGAATGTGTATTATATACCAGAAATTATTCCAAGTTCTGGGGATCCCACAAGGAAAAAGAATTCCTGGTTCCTCCTCCTATGAAAGTTTATATTCTTGCTGGAGAAACAGAGAAGACAAGTACACTGCCAGAAAATACCAAATAATGAGAAGTGCTGTGAACCCAATACGATAATGTGATGGGGAGCAAATGGGTGGTGGAGGGCCAGAGTTAGGAAAACCTCTCTGAAGAAATGTCCTCTGAGCTAAGACTAGTCAGTTTTTTTTCCCATTTTTTTTATTGGTTGTTCAAAACATTACAAAGCTCTTGACATATGATATATCATACATTTGATTCAAGTGGGTTATGAACTCCCATTTTTACCCCATATACAGATTGCAGAATCACATTGGTTACATATCCACGTTTTTACATATTGCCATACTAGTGACTGATGTATTCTGCTATCTTTCCTATTCTCTACTATGCTGCTTTTTAAAATGACCAATGAATTCTTTTATGTGCACTTTAAAAGTTAATATAATTGTTTCAAGACAGTGGAACAAGTCATTGGCTTTGTCTTGAAAACAAGCATTTATTGAGTGGCCACTGTGTCCCAGGAACAATGCTAAATCCTCTTTTTTTCCCTTATCACGTTTACTCCTTATTGTACAGCCTGAAGTAGTGCTTGCATTCTTAAGACAAAAAACAAACAAACAAACAAACAAACAAACGAACTTGGAAATCTTTTACTAATGTCAAGTTGTCGTGTTAGTTGGGATATTCAGAAATCAGTGAAGAAATCTGTATAAATGTGGAAGTTTTCCCTCCACTGTATGTTGCTTTGAAGAATATGAATATTATGGACACATTAATGCCTCCCATTCACAAAAGTCTCAGTGTCTGTATTTCCTGATGTCCACACAGATGGGACTGGATAACAGCCTGAAGGCATGTGGAAAGTACTGTTTTGGATCAGAAAACAGCTGCATAAATGGATCTATCTGCTCACTTTCAATGCAGATGAAAACCAGTCAAGTGGTTTCTAGATAGATGAATAAGTGGCTGACTTATAACAAACATTCAATAAAAGTGTGCTAAAGGAAATGTTGATAAACAACAGAAAAATTATTGTGGATTTATCTCTGATGGCTGACTTACATGATTCCCTTCAATGAAATTTTTACTGTTTTCAATTGATTAAGGTCTTTCAGAAGTATTGACACTAAAGAAACTCTTAGAATTTTCTTTGTATGTATATTTGTTCTATCATGTAAAGTGTATTTTTAAAAAATTTAAGAAAGAATCTTCCCTATACCTTTTCTTCTCCTCTTCATTCCTTACCAGATTGGGCTCAATATTGGGGAAGCAGAAAACATGAATTTGATTAAATAATTGAAAAATGTTTTTAATTTTCATTTTATATTTTTAAATAATAAGTGTCTGATTCATTCTATTGTCTTTTTTATGTTCATATATGAATATATGACCAATGTAACTCATCATGTACCACCAAAAGAATGGGAGGTTATACTACATGTATGTAAGATATGTCAAAATACACTTTACTGTCATGTATATCTAAAAAAAAGCAAATAAAAAATATAGTGAATGTTCTTGTTCTTAAAGAAAGTAAATGATACAGCCAGAAATTGCTTGAACAATGATAAGAGAGATATAGGGTGGGGGGAGCTAAACCAGTGTTTGTGAAACTTACCGCATACTGGAATCACTAGGGTGACTTTTAAACATTTCAAAGCCAAGCCCAGACTCCAGAAAATTAAATGATAATCTAGCATGTGGGTGGTAAATAAGATAGGCATTCAAACTTTTAGGAAATCTCTGGTGATTGCAATTCACAGGCAAATTAGGAAATTACTGGACTATTTTATCATATGTGCAGGGTGTCACTTTCAAATTCAGTTTATCTCTGTTTAAAATAAATCCTTCTTATATTAAACATTTTTATGCAATATTTTTGCATGTACACACACACCCACATACACACACACACATACACACACACATATCTAAAACAATGGTTGAGTATAAATTATATAATACATTGTGTATATTATGGGCCAAGGCTCTGACTCTACAAAACTCTTCTCCCCATATTTTAGGAAACAGAAAACAAAAATATGAGATAGTTGGAGGCAGGTATGCTTAACATTTAAATAATAATCATTGGGAAAAATAAAAATCAAAAATAATATTTAATATGCTTGCAACAATGATAACATTGTTAGACTTTATTGTTTTATCTAACTGCTGGTTTGATTGTGGATACCTTTTGAAAGTTATAATGAATTCTCACAACAAGTAAAATTGGCGAAGAGTGAAACTAATTTTTTTCATTATGTTTTGTTTTAGTGCTTTAGTTAACAAAAATGTATGCAGAGTTAATAATACAGACTTTAATAATTATAGTAAAAAACACTGCAATGCTGTCATTTATCAAACATCTGTTTTAGATTCTTTCCATAGATTACCACCATACTGGAATTGACCTTGTTATTCTTCTTTTCTATTTCAAAGAAAAAGGCCATTTAGAATGACTAACCAACCAATAGAGTAGACAAGTGGCAAAGCTGGGACACTAAATACAGTGGTCCAATGTGAAAGCCTAATGCATCCTGTGTTTAGTCACAATAGCTAAATTTGTTCTGACTTTATCCAGATTTCCACTATTCCTTACAATATGTCTACCCTGCTTCCATAGCAGTAGACTATGAAGATAGAGTTCTAGGAGGAATTATGTCTGGCCTGAATGTGGTCATAGCAATATCAGAAGAGTGTGTGTATTTGTTGCTATTGTTGTTATTTTAACATAAAATTTTTGAGTCCACTTTTACACATTTAATGGTGAGATAAAAACAAAAATTATACACCAGTGGGGATTAAAACTATGAGCTTTTGGAAATTGGCTTATCCCTATGTTTGCCGAAATCAGTCTGGTGCTTTGTGTCACACTTCTCTGCCATATGCAGGCACACTGGCTCTTTTCCTAGGGAAAAATGTTTATTTTAAAACATACCCAAAGACACTATTGGCCAACAGTGGTTATCCCAGCTTTTTGCCATAGTGAAACTTGATATTTCATAATTGTACAATCTAATGACTTCTTCTGCTCAAGTGAAAAAAATCCAACTCAAACCAGCTCAAGGCAAAACAACAGCAGCAAAACCCAAACCCAACCAGAAAGAGCAATGAGTTTACTGGCAGGATTCATCGGTGGCTCAGATGCTGAAGGAACTTCTGAAGAGCAATCCTGCCTTGGTGTTCTTAGGCACAGATGAGTAGATGGAGGCAAGGCTTCCTGCTTTTCTTAATTCTCATTTCGTGTTGCCATGGGTGTTCACCTTCATCTCTTCTGTTACCCCAAGTACTGAAGGGTGTGAGAAGAGAGTCCTAGCAAGGGGTCCAAGGGGTGAGTACTACTTCACACCTAGATTATCTCAGTTTAGAGATCTGACAGGAACTGTCTATCACCATCATTCCCAGAGTTAAGTTAAAATCTCTGCTTTTCCTGGCTTGGGCCCTGCAACTGTGGTCTGCCTTGGTTAATCACTCTGTCTTCAGAGTGCTGGGATTGGAGCCTCCTCCTCAACTCCAGAGTTAGAGTAAGAGAAATGCTTAGCTTGAGTGGAAGCAGACTTTGTTCTAGAGAAGGAAAAAGAGAGTGTCCAATGAACAATTATACTGACATTTGACTGCTTCATATTAATTTACTTCCCACATCATTTGATAGATAAGTAACTGATTTGTCTTATAAGGTTTCTAATTCAAAAATGATTGACATCATTCTTATGCTGTTAGAAAAAGAAAAATTGCAAGTGATTACTGTGGCTAGCTGTCATTTTGGTTTTGAATGATAGATAAAAGCATAGATGTTGGAGTCAGAATTGAGGTTAAACCAAGGCCACTCACTCTTATTGATATTTCATAACTTCTCTTAGCCTTATATGCCTCATTAGTTAAATAAGAAAATAATAGTACCTTGAGGTAATATTTCACATGGACTCACTCAATGAGATCATTTATAAACGCTCTTAGTCAAGAACCTGCCATAGAATAAGTATTCAATGCAAGTTTACTAGCAGTAAAAACTACTAACCAAGCTTAATGATAACAGCAACAAAAAGTTTACAACACTATAGCTTGTAGCAATAAACAACAGTTTAATCATGAGATGGAGATTAGAGTGATATAATTGTGTAATGTGTTCACAACAGACCAAAATGTATTGTACATAACACACACACACACATACACATACACACACACACACTCACACAATATACTAATTTAGAAGGTGAATAGCTTATTTCTGGACTGTATGAATAAGGAATATAAAATTTCAACAATTGCTATTAATGTTGGTTCTGTTTTGATATTTCACATATCATTGGACTTTATAGTACTTGAACCTACATTTATAGTGTTTGCATTTCAGGCATTCCTTTGTAAAGTCTATTGCATATCAGTGTCTGTTAATGAACCCTTGAACCTAGTTCTCCAAACTTCCCCTTTTAGAGGAGTATTTCATTAAAAACTCATGTTTTGTTTTAAAAAGTATCAAAACTGAGATTTCATAAGGTACTTAAGGATGTATTTATATTTTTCTCAACTTCTGACACAAGTTAAAGTACTTCATGGTACATATATGAAATATATGGAAAGAATAACCCTTTTGATATTTACACAAAATGAGTAGAGGATATAGTGAAAACCAAGTATTTGAAAAGTTAGACTGATGTTTAGAATGTATTTAAATACACCTATATGAGTAGAGTATTTGTTGCTTTGTTAAAACAGTTATATGGGGGAAAAGAACTCACAAAATCACAAAATAGAGTAGCACTTTATTTTGTAATAAACACAAAACTGTTTTCATTTTTAAGAAAAAATATAATTGTTGACCACCAGATGGCTCCCATATTTTTAAAAATTGAGCAGAATGAGTGGAAAGTCTATTCAAAATAAACATAGATTTAAAAGAAATAAAGTTAAATAGAGAAAGTGATATAGCTTGTGAAAAATCTATGTACATATAAAAATACTTCAAGTAACACTATTTGTGGAAATTTCTCTCTTTTCAAAAATGTAGGAGACATATATGAAGCATGGTTTAATATACCTCTCAGGTTTTCAATCTTTGAAAATACTATGCTACTGGTATTTCAAGTTGGAAAAATAAATATTGTGTAGGCAAAAATAAACTGCTCAAAATCTTAAACATGAAGTATGATTTCAATGTTTTCATATTTTGCTTTAAATAACACAACTGGAATTCTTGTAACCTAATATTAAGGCAAATGTACATGCTTTTCTATGCACAGATTTTGACCTAGAGTGAACTATGTATTACTGATGGAACATATTCTTTAATGCCACCTCCACTTTATAATAACTATCATTAGATGAACATTTAATAATAATGCTACCTTATGTATCAAGGTTCTCCATTAATGCAAAATAATTTTCACCTGAGTCAATAGTGGAGCCAGTTGGTGATGTGGGGTATGTTACGCATCCCAGCTCCACTGTGGACATTGCTGGTGGCATAGGCCACGTTCTAAAGGATGTGTTACACTAGTCTTAATATGTGAGCTATTAAGATAATAGACCCTCCACTTGTCACTCTGACAGCTTTTTATAAGGGTAAGCTGCCCAATTTGTTTCTCATTAAAAGCATTAGCACAGTTTAGCGATATGTAGTCACTGAGCCGTTGAGCTTTCAGGGTGTATATTTCTATTTTGAGAATTTTTTTTGTTAATAAAAAAGGCATATGTTTCAATGAGTCATCTCAACAGAGCAAACTCACAAGAAGGGGTTGACCTGCACTTCTACCCTGCTATTGAGTTTCCCTACCTTTTCTTGTTAGCACAAAGCTTGCCCCTGCGCCTGTACCACAGGGAAACCAGAAATGTGGAGACGAGGTCTCCTTAGCCCATATGGCTTTATTTGTGTTCCGCTGGCACAGTTATAGTCATACAGTAACCAACATAAATTTTTAGTTTTATTATCACCTCTAAAAAGAGACAGAAATGTGAAAATTGAAGCCAGAAGGTTTGTATCACAGGATTAATTAGGCAGGGCCAAGTGGAGTCTCACTCCTCCTGGCAGCGAGAGCCTCAAGAAGGTGCCTGCCTTCAATTATGGAGCGCACAAAGCAATTAAAAACCCTGTTTCTTTTTCCTGAGGTGTTACTTGTTACTTGATAAATCTCTTTTTTAAAATTCTCCGGGGATCTGAACTGGCTTGAGGTGCAATCTACCAGGGTAGATATTCATGAAAAATTGATTTAGCTCTAGCCTAAGTGCAATAGGTTTAAAATAAACCTGAAAGGAATGAACAGTGTGTTTCTTGGCTGACATTTTATTGGCCATTTCTTCTAATGCACAAAAGACTAGATAATTAAGAATTGAGACATTATGGATCTCCAGTAGGAGATATGAATCGAATTGGTCAGCCATCCCAGGCATTTTATCCTAAGTCACACTGCACATTTGATTAACCTTTTTCACAGGGCTATTTGTACATTCTATGGACAACACTGTGGTGTGCATAAGTCAGATTAAGTGCATGCCTCACAGAACCCACATCCCCTTCTAATAGAGAATTGGCTCAATATGAAATTATATCTTTTTACCTGATTTATGTTCTAAGTCCAAGGGATTTGAAACTTTTCATTGTTATTTTTGAGAATTACATGATGATCTTAATTCTGAAATCATACACAGAAGTAAGCTTCAATTGTGTCCTTTACAGCTAGTTTTGTGGACTAGGATTTTACTGTTAGTTCATAAATTACCTAGCTAACCCTTTCCTCTGAAATATAAATAATTTAAAATATGCAATTGTACAGTATATAACTGGTACAAAGAATAGTGCTCTATCAAGATATGTGAGCTTAAGCTTTATCAATGATCTCATACTTCCTGTTGAAAAGAGAAGCAAAATATTTTTTAAATCAATAAACTAAAAACCATCACTGTAAATACAGGAATGAGATTCAACTTTCATTTAGTACTCAATTTAAGATTTCATGAAACAAGTGAATAACAGACTTTGTTCTATGTTATTTTATATGGTTTGTGTTTATGAATTAAAAATGTTAAGAAAATTAATTATAATAAGAATACTATTTTACCCCTCCTTGCTATTTTCTATTGTTTTATTCTTCCCCTTAAGTTTAGAAATAATATGTAAAGGCTAAACAAATTACTATTATTTGAAGTGCTGTGGATTAACCCAGGGCCTCAAGAATGCTAGGCAACCACTTCACCACTGAGCTATATACCCAGCCCTAAAGAAATGATTTAAAAAAAATTAAATGCTAACTATAATCAGAAAAAATTGCAACCTTTATTTGAAGATAAGTTTTGAATAAATATGACTAGAAATCTAAATTCAAATCACTATTAAATCATTGTGACAAATTTTATTGAACTTTATACTTAACAATTTATATCTACCTCAATTTCTTATAAAAACATGATTTTTTTCTTCATTATGGTTCTGCCTTGTCACACTGTATTTTAATTTTTTTTATTATGATAATAAGTTTAAATGCATATTAGGAAAAAATGCCAGAACGGTGTTATCTTAGAAAACTTAAGCAAGTTCCAAAAAATGTTTGCTATTTCTTGTATGTATACTTCAGTCATGGCTTAAAAGTTTCAGTGTAGGTGCTTGAATAGAAATGTAGTCTATTTTGTCATTGATCATAGTGAAACTAATTGGTCCTTTGGGTGAAACAGTTTGAAGAATGACATAAGTGACATGGTAACTTTTCGCATTGGGACATGAGTAGGCCTTTAGGAAAGAGGCTGATTTGTGGATCTAAGTTCCTTTCATATTTTATCCTTCTCTTTGAGCTCTTTATTCTGCAATTTCCTCCCCTAAAGTTTCCCAATATGTTTCATAGAGTCCTCAGATGCCTCTGATTTCTTCCTTCTGATACAAGCAGTTATATAGTCCTCTGCCCTTGAGTATAGGATGGATCTCTGAATATAAAACTTGTACTTAAGTGAGTAGATCTTTTCAAAGACAAAGGTGGAGGGACTTTTCAGATTTAATTAAGGTTTCTAATCAGTTGATTTGTACTAATTAAAAGAGGCGGTATTCTGGATTGACTTGATCTAATCAGTTCAGTAATTTAAATCAGCACATATGCATCAGAGATATGAGGTAACAGAGATTCTCCCTCTCTTGTTGTCCCTAAAGATGAAAAACCACTGAGTCTCACAACAGCAAGAAAGTTAAGTATGCCAATAATCAGTTGAACTTGTAAGAGGACCCTGAGCTTCAGATATGACATGCCCCAGTCCACAATGATTTCATTCCTAAGCTATGTGTTTGTGTATGAAAAGAAACATAGGTTATACATCTCAAGATGTCAGGCATAGTGTTTTTTTCCCACATTACATATTTTTATTGCTTCTTTTTAGTAGCTATACATGACAATAGAATATACTATGGCATAATTATAAAAGTATGGAATAATGGAATATAATTTGTTCTAATTTAGTTTGCAGTATTTCACCTTCCTCTCTCTTCCTCTCATCCACTTTTTCCTTCCTTTTACTCTTCTGATATTTCTGCTGTTTACTATTTACTTATAGTTTTTTTTTTTTTTTAAATAGCATCTTGTAGATGCACATGATGGTGAGATTCATTGTGGTATATTCATATATGTACATAGGAAAGTTAGGTCAGATTCATTCCACTGACTTTCCCTATCTCATCCCTCTTTTCTTTTCATTTCCCTTTGTTTACTCCACTTACTTTCCTTTTTTTTTATTCTCCTCTCCTTATTTTGAGTTAACTTCTGCATATCAGAGGGAAGCTTTGATTGTTTTGGAACTGGCTTATTTCACTTAGCATAATAGTCTCCAGTTCCATCCATTTTACTGGCAGATGTCATAAAGTCATTCTTCTTAATGGCTGAGAAGTAGTCTGTTGTGCATAAATACAACATTTATTTATCCATTCATCTGTGTGGAACACCTAGGTTCTCTCCATAGCTTTGCTATTGTGAATTGGTGTTTTCTTTAAATGATAAGATTGGAGAGTGAAAGGTGTTGCTAGGAAAGAATCACACATGGCTGCCTCTTTCCTGATAAAATTCTCAATTTACCTCCTTCATGTCTTTAAATTTGGTGATTTCAATTAGGCTATTTGAGATTATTGAATTTAAACAGCCTTTTCTTCTATTTTTTTTTTTTTTTGCATCTGGAAACTAGCACATGAGTATAAATAAGTATAAGTATCAATTAATAAAGTTTCACTGTATTAATTTAAATATGTGTCTTTTAGTTTACTTTCAATTATTACTTTCCTTTAGTCTAGTACTTCAACTACCATTATAACAATAAAACATCTTGAGTTAGTTCATTGTTAAGTATCTCAGTATCTTCTTTGATAGCTGCATCAGAAAAATTAACATTTAAAACGTGTTATAAAGTTTGTTATAAACTTCTAATGTTAGAGAGTTTATCCATATTTTAAAGCATTCTTAATTTAGTGTATCAAAGATCAAATAGTACAAAGATTTCGTGCCTCAGACAAGTGCTTTTTGCTTAGGTTCTGAATTACCTGGTATTGCTGTCATTATAGTAATAGTAATTATCTCCTCTAGTTCCTTAAAACTCTAATGGTTTAGTTAATATATTTCTTCCTACATGCTCATGCTATGATTTTATTAATACAAACCAAGGCAGTTTCCTGAATAAAGAAAAAGAAATTTGTGATAACCCCAAATCAGGATTTCTCAAATCTGGTATCACTGATATTTTGAGTTGGTAATTCTTTGTTGTGGGAGAGAGGTCATGTATTAGAAGATATTTGGCAGCATACTTCATTTCTAGGCAAAAGATGCCAGTAGCACCACCTACCACACTTGTGACAGAAAAGTCTTCAGATAGTACCAAATGCTTCTGGGGAGCAAAATCTTCCCAGTTGAGTACCATCATTCTAACTGTAGTTTTCATAACTTAGAAACTGATTGGCTTCAATTATTTTTTAAAATTTTTGTGGGGGGTTTATAAGTTTTATTTATTTTATATCACTTAATTGTATAAATTTTTGTGGTATAGTATGATAATTTAATACTTGTATACAGTGTGTATTTATTAAATTAGAGGGGTTAACATTTCCATCTCCTTAAAAATTTAAACATTTTATTTGCATGTAATAACTATAGTATTTACGAGACGGAGTACAAAATTTAATAAGTCTATACAATATATGCTGATCAATTCAGAACACTTAACATTTCCATCTACTTATAATGGCTTCATTTTAATTTGAGAAGATGTTGGTTAATATTTTGAAAATATCTCTTATTATTGGTGGTTTGATGCTATGTCTGCCAGACAGTGTACGTAAGATTGTAATTGGATTATTTGTTGTGTTTTTTCCAAGTAAACAAAACAAGATATTTTAGCACTTAATGGAAAAAGTATTGCTATGGCACATATTCTTAACGCACTTATTTTAACTTTGAAAGCACTTGCAATTATTGTCAAAATATTGAAGGTACTTAGAGAGTGTGGTAATTGGAAGGAGTTGAGTCAGAACAAAGACATATTTTGGAAACTCATTGAGCTCATGGAAACTTCTTGGTTTGCTGAGTGTGGGCAAAAAAAAAAATCAATGTACGAATATTTGACTGGTTGGAGGAATTGCACATTTTGTCAGTGTACCATTTTGCTTACTTTTCTTTAATGGTGGCAGGTGGAATTGAGCAAATATTGCTTATGCATTCAAAAAAATCTGCTCTGGCCTATGCTTTGCTTCATAAGATCATCCTAGAAACAAATTATTTGATATGCTATTTTTAACTGGTCCTATAATTATACTTATTTTATTCTTTATGATCTCCTGAAAGCTGGACATTCTAATTCCCAAAAACAGAAAAAAGAATAGAATGTAAATTTCCTGTTTTGTTTACTTCCTAAAATATTAACTATTGGAGAAAATGGTCAGTTAAGAAAATTCTGAACAAGTAGAAATTAAGCATTTAGGAAAGGGGAGGGACACAAGGAAAGAAAGTGGTTGGTGGGTAACCCAACTCACTCAAGTTGAAGCATATTGATTTTCTTGTATTGGAAGGGACTTCCAGGACAGAAATTAAGGATATCTTTTATGTTTTCTTTTTACAAGAAAACTGCCTTCACCCCGAAGAATAACTTACTGATCTTAGGTGTAAACATTATCTTTCACTTCACATCTTTGCAGTACTGTTGCCCAAAATTCCTCCTGACATATAGTACCAGGGTAGCAGGATCAGGCTGGCTTCCTGCATCAAGTTCATAATATGCAAAGGAAGCTCTCCTCTCTAAGCATCTGGCCCTAGGGTTGAACCCAAGTCACTGGTTTGGAATACCTTCTTCCCTTTTGGTGCCATTTTTTTCTTTTTTACACCTTGATCTTAGTTGAATGTAATAATTCAACTAAGAGTGTACACATCATTCTGATCCCAGAAGGCTCTTCTGCACCAGTATAAATTTATTCATGAATGGACATACTTTGGGGAAGGGCATTATTTTCACCATAATCTTACATGACTTTCAGAAGCTTGTCAAGCAAATATTTTGTATATGATTTTCATGTAAGTAATTAGAAGTTTTTGTACTTCTGAATATTGCCGATAATGTTTCCCAAAAGAAGGCATGTTCTATCTAAAAGGTGAATTTCACTCTGATATAAGTATATTTGAGCTATAAAATCTTAAGATAAAATTTTCATTAGAGAGTCTATTACATGCATTTTAACCAAGCTATTTTGATAAATCAGTAAATAATTTCTTTCAGATCATGATACCACCATGTTATTACAAAGTCTGTGCTATAGAAAATGTTCTTTTGAGGTTACAGTGTGTTTGAGCAATGGACATAGATAGCACCTAAATGGATGTTTTGTGGATTGAGGATATTTTATGGAAAGAGTAAAATATTACTTTTTCTCTTTCTCTTGCTCACATTTTTCCCCTTCTCTCCTTCTCACTGTCATTTAAAAGTAATTGAAATCTTTTAAGATTTCTTTCTTTATGTCTCTTTCTCAATTTTTGCCTTTCTCTTTGGTCTTGTATCTCTGTATCTCTCATACACACTCCATACTGCATGTGCACTCACACGCACACACACACACACACACACTCACACAAACATACACACACACACACACACACATACACATGCAGAAATGGGCGAGGAGAAAGAAAGGGAGAGTTTGAAATTCTTCATGCCAACTTTCCTTGCTCTTCAAAAAAATCTACTTGTTTCCTTCTATTCATTATGTTTAATTATCCAACTACCTCTAACTTCTTATCTATCAGTTTGATAATTTATTCTTGCTCAGGCCACCTTTAACTTCTATATCATTAAATGTATCAAGCAATTATCAGCTTTGTCTTATTTGATCTCCCATTAGCACTTAACTCTGCGGCCTTTCTCTCTCTTCATTGATTCACAGATCATGACAATCTGGATTTCCTTCGACCTTTTCAAACCTATTTCCCAGATCTGTTGTTGGTTTCTTATCCTCTGTCCAGCAATTTTAGAATTCTTGGGATTCTATTCTGATCCACTTTCCTTCATGTCTCTTTATCAACCCCTTATGCACAGAAGACGCCTGTATCTATTATCTATTATTGCAGAAGAAACTACTCCAAAATTAAATGGCTTAAACCCACCCCCCCCAAAAAAAATAATATTACTTCCTAATCCTGGTGTTGACTGGGCTAAACTAGATTGCTTTCTCGCTCCATATGAAACTGGCTATGGCTGCATTATCTGTGAGCTCAAATGATGGGACAGCCAAGAAAGCCCATTCACAGGACTGGCATTTGATGCTGATTATTGTCAAGAAGTTCATTTGAAAGTATTGATTAGAATATCAACAGGTGTCTTATACATGTGGCTTTGGGTTTCTTATAGCACGGTGGCTAAACTCCAAGAAGTGTTCATGAGTGAGAAATCCGGGTAGGAAAGGAGATGACGTAAGTCCTCCTAAAAAGTGTGTTTATGACTAGTGCATTGTCATTTCTACCACATCCTGTTTCTTAAGCTGTCATGGGGCCAACCCAAATTCAAAAGGGAAGGAAAATAAATTCCACATGTTGATGGAAAGAGTAATCAAAATTCTTTGGTCATCTTTAGTCTACAAGAATGATAACTCAGTCACAAATTATTTAAATTTATCTTATGTCCAAAAGATTCTCTCTACTCGCCATGATCCTCAATGTCTCATTTCGTTACTGCATTAGATTCAAAGTCTTCATTTGATTATCTATGTCAGGTCCAAGAATAGAAGAGGTTCCTTAGGCTCCTCTTGATATTAAGAAATAGAGAATAAAAGTTAAAGAGCCTCACAAATGGACTATTCAACCATGAGATGAGGAATGTGGAATTTAACAGTTGCACTTATTCAGAAACCAGGAAAGTATATAGAATCAGCAGTCAGTGTGGTGTACAGAAATCCTGAAATAGGGATGAGCACATCAGTTCCTCGACTGGAACTCTTTCCGCTTTCTTGGATTAATTCTCTGTGTCTTTTGGCCTTATGGTGTGAGCTCCTGATTTTCTTACACTGGTTATTCTTTACCCAAGAAACATCCCACATATGTAGCTATCTTTCTCAGGCTGGGTCCTTCGTCTTTGAAAGTGTGTGTACTAAAGATCACTTCCCTTTGAACTATCTCTATTCTTTTTAGTACCAAATGGTATAATCCCTTTAGAACTATCGTGGGCTTCCTGATTATCAAAACATATTCCATTCTCTCAGACAAAAGTGACAGAAATTTCTTTAAAAAAAAGTACTCCCTCCCCCTTTTTTAAAAATCTTCAATGGATAGAACTTTTGTTAGAAGAAATTTTTGAAAAGGCACATCCGTGCTTTTACAAAATGTTCTTATTACCACATATCTGAAATCTTGAATCTGAAATAATGTTTACTGTCATTACATTAGATTTGATCAGTTTTAATACTTATAGAGCCAGTTCCCATTCATAGAAGGAGATAAGCAAGCTTCTGATTATTAAAGTAACAATTTTTAGCCATCTTTAATTTATCACAACTCACAAATATTTGTGTGAGATATTTCTCTTGAGCTTCAGACTTGAACAACCTACTGTCCGCTTGACACACATAGTTCCACATTTCATGGGCACAAAGGCTGATTTCATGGACATGTGACAGGTGGAGTCACACAGGGCATCATGTTTAGGGGACCTACGCTTAGTCTGCTATTGCTGCATTTATATTCTTAATCATTTTTAAACAAGGAGCCCTGCATTTTCATTTTCTACTCTGCCCTGTATATTAAGTAGCCAGTTCTGACCACTATCTTCAAGACAATGTCTACATTTTCCCTCCTTAATCTATGAACTTCAGGGCCATCTTTGATTTCTTATTTGTTTTCCAAGCATTTTGAGAGCCCTCTTTGTTATAGCATGTATCCTACATAGAATTACTTGATCAAAAACTATTTTCACCCCAGCATCTAGACTTGTCAGCTTATGAGGGAAAGGACATTTTTATACTATTTATTGTATTTGTAGCTTTCTTATATTTCCAAGTACTTGACAATATTAAAAACTGAGTACAGTTTAAATTAATGTAGAAGCAAATGGATAAATAAAAGCACATATGAGGTTTTAAATGAAATATGATTATCTCTGGGATCAACACACAAGATCAACAAAAATAGTCTGTGGAGTAGAAAGAAATTTTTGTTTTCTTAGGTACCATGAAAATGGTGGTATCAGATTTTATGATACAGTAGGGCCTGTGGCTCTGAGGAAAATCACCTTTTTAGTGAAAATACAATGTATGTTTCTGGTACTATAATTTTCATTTCAGACCTTGATGTCAAAAAATAGTAAGGTATGAAACTCACAGTCATTTGAAGCAAGAATCCTGAATATAGAAGGATACTCAGTGGTTCCATAGATGAAGATAAACTTATGGAAAGTTACTAGATGATGATGAGGGCAAGCTGGAAAATAAGTTTGCTAAACTCATTTTATTATTATGGTGAAAGTCATATAAAATAGCAGAGGTCTTGGTAAAAGGTAAAGGTGAGTAGGTAAAACCCAGAAGTGAGGCAAAGGGAATTTTTCTTTTAAAAGTGATAATACCCAAACAAATAGAGATAAAACTGATTTTTACTAGGTCATGTTACGAATTGAGTAGGCTAGATAGATATTTAGACTCTGATTGTGTTTCTTTGATTGAAGACAGTTTCTCAGGGCTTATCTCTGTTACATGGAGGCACTGACACTTTCCTGACTCATCCTTTTGTCACTGAGTATGAAAGAAGGGACAGGTGAGAGTATGCTAAGCCTCCAAGAGCCCATAGGTGACTGAACACTCTTTTCGACTTTGCATTTGTCAGAAATTCCATCATTATAACTGGAATATGAAAAAGAATTCAATTTGTATCTTTTAATCCTTCAACTTTCCCTTAATTTTTCATCAAACAATCACATAAGCTAGAGAATCCTCCTTTACTGTGGGAATTCTCGTACCTCAGTGTTACTGGTTCTGCTGATGTCAGATATAACTACATCATGGTCAGTTTCTCCTTTTTTGTTCTCTCTCTCTCCCCCTTTCACCCACCCACCCTTCCTTCCTTCCTTCCTTCCTTCCTTCCTTCCTTCCTTCCTTCCTTCCTTCCTTCCTTCTTTCCTTCCTTCCTCTCTTTCAGTCTTTTTATCCTTCTTTTATATACATGCTAAATGCATTCTCTCTTGGCTATCTGTCTCCATGGTGGGCATATGTAAGGTATTAGTAAACATAATCTTTGAAAAAGTATTAAGAAAAAATATTCACTGGATTGATCTATTTTTTACATCTGTTTGTAAACATTGAATTATTTCTCTATTCAAAGTTATTACTGTAGCTTCAAATTTCAAAGTTTAAAATTAGGAATAAAACTTTCTAAAATGAAGTCTGAAATGATGTAGTTTTGCAAAGAATTGGTAACCAATATAACATTAATACTTATGAAATTTTGGATACTGTGGATTCTTTGTTAAGGAAGAACAATTCTATGTGAAAATTCTATACATGACACAACTTGAATAATAGTTTCCCCCCATAGTATTTCATTAACTCTTCAGAGAGCTGAATGGGATTAACTATCCTAGGGTCATAGTCAGCTTGACTACATGTGCAGAAACATATTGTAGTGGTGTGAAACAAACCAATTTAGAAGATCATTTGATCATGTTGATTATTACCATTATGATATTTTTAATTTGGCAAATGTGGAAAGCTTTAACACAGGCAGTCTTTTTTTTTTTTTTTTTTTTGTGCTGGGGATTGAATCCATGTGAGGCAAGCACTCTACCAACTAAGCTATATCCCCAGCTACACAGGCAGTCTTAAACTGCAGTGACCTAGTGACACTGGATCCTTGGTTTAGAAGAAAACAAAAAGAGGTGTAGAATCAAAATGACCCAGTTATATGGGGTATATTTCTCAGAGGAGAAAATAAAACATTTTATTTAGAAATTTCACATTGACAGTACCCATTCCCAGTCTATCATCCTCAGAAGCAAATCAATGGATGAAGGTTAAGATCTTATAACTTTCTAAAGTATGAAACACACTTTTTAATTTCTTCACATCAGCTCTCTTGGAAGGATATAATTAAATAAAATGATTTCCTATTTCTCCAATTGCTGGATCAATTATTAATTTAAACTAGAGTTATATTTTATGACAATTACCATAGAGTGAGGTGAATAAACAAGGTAATTTTATGTATTACTTGATCAAAATTCAATGTGCAAAGTACAAACAAAATAACCTTAAGAAATATGACATTACTAATCACAGTTCACAGCATTGAGATTCCAAATGCTTTAAATCAGCTACACAACATCAAAGTAAAAGTAAGCATATCAAATGGAAATTAGAATGTTTTTTAGTGTAAAAAGTTTTTGAAGTTACAAAGAATATATAGGAGAAAAGAAAAGGGAGAAAATAAGGGGGAAACTAAACTGCTGCCAAACTCTGTTTTGGAGAAAAAAAATTACCTTCTGGAACAATCTTAAATATTTTTATTTGTGTTAAGACATGAATTCTATGAAGAGTGTTACATAATTGTTCTGATCTCTAACATTCCTTCTTTATGCCACAGTTAAATTTAGGCTTTCCTTCTTTAAAAGCTCTCAGCACCTTGACCTGGAATTGGAACTGGCCAGTAGTTCAACTAGCAGCAGTGATGCCCTGAATTTGGCTCCTGTTGACTCCTGATCATGAGTATCTCCTCCCAACATTTGCACAATACATAGTCCATAATGCGAGTGTTCACACTATGGATACCAGCAAAAGCAATTAAGTAGTCATACCACCTTCCATAGAGCTGAGTGTAATACATGTTCCATCACTATGACTTACTAATAGGTATGATAAATGCACATTCTATCACTTGAAGTCTATTATAATACTTTCTGTGATATTTGGAATCTTTCAAAGTAAATTCTATATGAATAAAATTTATGAGCAAGAAGATGGTAGAAACTCCTCCCTAAATGATGGTTAGAAAAAAAACCAAAGCAAGGCCACTACCTGAGCAACAGAGTGGATCACTCTCTAAATTTCAAAATTATTTTGCCAAAAATTTTCCTTTGCAGCTCTTCATTCCTTTCCCTGTGAATGCAAAGAATTCCATGTTTTAAAGTTTCTAAACAAGAAACCACAGTAATTAGCTGTTTCATACCAGAAAATCAAAATTTAAGGCAATTTAAGGCAACATACAATCTTAAACAGTTTAATATGGAATATGTTTGCCTTAAAAACTTTGCATATGTTATAGAAATTAAAACCTAGTATATAAAACCTGCCTAGTGCTGAAACTATGTATGTTTTGTGCAGAAAAACTTGAAAATTTTCTTAAACTATTTAAATACTGCTTAGTAATAGTAGTTATATTTATTTATTTAGTTTTATTATTCTATGTGTCTTTTAGCCTTTGTGTATTTTGTTTGCTTGTTTGCATGTGTTCACTTCTTCATGTGTATATGTTTGTGTTTATGTATGTGAGTCTTGTATGGAGATTAGCCTCCATACTGCATTGATTCTACTATCAAATGTTCTGTATTCATGCTTAGTTGGAGGACGTGTTACTGCATCCATGCCAAATGGCTATGGAAAAATTTCCCATAGAGAATGGCATATGCTTGAGTGGTGGTTAAATTTTTCTTGTTGATTTATGGTATAAATCCATGACTTTAACAAGTCTAAAATTTACTTGTCGTGTAGTTTTTTTTCTAATGTTAAAACTATTACAACTTTTAAAATTCTTGACCTTAATAGTTATGATTTTTCAGATAAGAGGAATGAATTGTTGAGAATTCAGAAATATATAATCTTTAACAAAATATGAAAGTAGGTGTATAATTACATATAAATAATTGCAAAATGTATGCATAATAATTTGTTTTGAAGAAATGTCAGAAACAAATTAATTTTTGTTTCTGTAAAACATGGGACAAATAAAAAATAGAAAGACAAGCTAAATCTCCCAAAGTGGAAATTAATTATACTCAGATTTATATAGTGAAAAAATTTTAAATTTAGAAACATGGAGGAAATATGGAGATAGCTTTAGAATGCGAACATTGAAAAATGGCATAGGTTTGAATTCCAACTCTATTGCTTAATGACTTTGACTTTCAGCAACTTAACTTAACCTTTGAAGCCTTAGATTCCTCAAACAAAAGAGATGATTTCTCAAATATAAAGATGTTTCATGTGAATAAATGAGAAAACATATATAGTGTCTCATATAAATAAATATATTAGTGATCAAGAGGTATTGTGATATCTATTAATAAAAAATACATAATTAAGGAACAATAAATATTATAGTATATATTGTACATAAACAGGCAGGGCATAGAATGATAAATATAGTCTGATCCAAATATTTAATATTAATAACGTACATGCAAGCTTTATTATAAATGCATGCCATTCACATGTTTTTATAGAATGAAGAATGGGAAAATACTTGCAAAACTACTAAGAAAATAAGTAATTGAGTTTTTTTCTTTTTTATATAAAATTTCTACTCTTTTGATAATGAACATATACTATGTAATGGGAAAATCAAAAGGGAGAAAAAGATAACTATGATCATCATGTCCACAGACTTTGTGGAAGAGATTTGGATACCAAAGCAAAATAAATAAATAAATAAAAGTGAATAATAACAATTTGAAAATATACAAAATTTTTTTTTGGTCAGATTCTTAAGTTGTGAGTTTTAAGATCTTCTAAATCATAAACATTTTATGAAAAACCCTCTTTAGGCCTGGCACTGTGGTGCGTGATGCATGCCTATAATCCCAGCAGCTTGGGAGGCTGAGGCAAAAGGTTAAAAGTAAGGTTAAAAGTTAGCCTCAGCAACTTAGTGAGGCCCTAAGCAACTCAGCAAGACCCTCTCTCTAAATAAAATATTAAAAAGGACTGAGGATGTGGCTCAGTGGTTAAGTGCCTCTGGGTTCAACCCCCTCCCTCTCCCCCCAAAAATGACAAGAATAAAGCTCTTTAATATTTTATACTTAAACAAGCTTTGGCTTGGCTAAAGTTATAAATATTGCTTATTATGTATTTCACACAGATTTTTTTGGTATAAAAATTTATTATTTTTTTATAAGTGCTTATTCTAATCATTTTTCCCAATGTTGTCTGCAGTGATGGAGAAAGAAATGACATTAGATAAGCTTACATGTATGCCTGCTAATAACTCACAAGTCTGAAGAGATTGAAGACTGAACATTAGATATACTTATTTCATTAATCATCAAGGACAATAGTTACTTTTTATTCAAGCTAGCATGTAAGCTGAAAAACACCATCTATATTATATATCTTAATTTCCAAAAATTACAAAAGGCTTTCTGAGATGAAGTTTTCAGAATAATTTATATATTTTTATTTTGATGGTTGAGGAACATTTTTCAGTTACAAACTCTACTATAATACATCAAGGCATTAAATTTTGTAATTGCGAATTTTGGTAATTCAAATATCTGGACTTGTAAATGAGAAGATGGAGACCAGAGAGATGAATGACATACTCAAGGATGCACAGCTAATGGCCAGAGTCCTGACGGGCCTGGGCTGCTAAAAAGCTCAGACTTCCCTGCCCCAGGGCAAGGCACATTTCTCTAGGTAAATGTTAAAGTTTATGGTGCTGATATCTTCTAACAAATTGTATGGCTATCAGTCATTTAAACTTTTGATTTGCACATATGACCTTAAAATAAATACCAGAGTGGCAACTCTGATATGAGTTTATCCTTCACTATATACATTTAGCTGAAGAGCTGAACACCTATAAGAGGATTTTTGCACATGTAGATCCATGATTCAAATACAACCTCCTGATTCTTTAGCTATTATCAATTTGAACATTTTAGTGAAGATCTTTTGTGAACTTTATTAGTATTCACTATGTACTGGTTGCCTCCAGATGGCTTGTTATTTAATATGGCTGACTTTATTTATTTATTTATTTATTTATTTATTTATTTATTTATTTATTCATGAAATTTAAGGATCCTATTTATTTGGAGAAAACATAACATCTACAACACAAAGCATGAGGTTTTATATTTCAAGACATCTTCCAGGTAGTAAGTCAACAGATCACAGATCATTTTCATAGACGATATTTTTGTACAAATTTTGCATGTATTTAGGGTAGGACATAAATCAACCCATTTCTATTTTAACATGGGGGTAGGGTAGGGTAATGAGCACTATTTTTGGATATAACTATTTGGGAGTAAGCATGAAGAAGGCAAACTCTCCTTTCAATTATTTACATCCAATGGTTTAAAAAACCTGTTTGACCTGGGGTAGCTACCTAAAAGCCCACTTCTAGTTACTAGCCAATTTTGTCAATTACTTCAGGTTAATTCCCTGGATATGCCTTTTGCCCCCTGGGTTAATGGTTGCATAATCCCACTGCTGCAGCACACAGACTGACATTCTCTCCAGCTGACCAAGCTTAAGCCTAGAACCAAAGGCAGAAGGGCTTGCAAACAAGAGACCAAGGTGTCTCTGCATATACCAATACTGCCCATCATGGGGAAAAATGCTATCTACTAGATGGACCTCTACAAAGGTGCACATAAAAGCTGACAAATGAAGCTACTATGTTGCAAGAAAAAACAGGACTTTGTTAAATAGTTCTTTTCATTTTCATTTATTCTCTGGAAGGACCTTTAAAAAAAATCCAAAAAGCAAAAATCCCACACATTTGTTTAAGCCATTATAAATCCAAGCACTGGGGGTTGGGGCTTTAGCCTAGAGGTAGAACACTTTCCTATCATGTGTGAGGCACTGGGTTTAATCCTCAGCACCACATATTAAAAAAATAAAATAAAAGTAAAAATACAATATTATTAAAATAAAATAATAAATTCAAGCACTGTTGTGGGATTTCAGTGAAGAAAAGAAAATTTGGAAAAATCCCCCAATATCATAAGAAAGGAATGAATTGATTTTAAAAGTTAACCATATTATTTACACACACACACACACACACACACACACACACATATATATATATATAATATGGTTTATATATATATTTATATATTATATATAATATAACTTGTAGATATTTAATCCTAATATGTATGCATCCTTTATTATTGACAAAAATGAGAATATGGAAATCTTATGCTTCATTAACATTTAAATAATGTATCTTCAAGTTGGAGTTTTAATATATTAACTAATGTTTTAAAAAAGTCCTGTGAACATTTAAAAGTGTATGGTTAAGTATAGCCCATGTTATTGTAAAGTAAGATTTTTTTGTGTAGAGAATTAAGAAAAGATTAGCAACACAGGAAGAATTCCTTGTGCTTGCATGGCTCAGTAAATGAATATGAATAAAGAGCTCACTTTAAAAAGCACTCTATTTAATAATCTTGAAAAGTTACAGTGATTATTATATACATATACATATATTCTTATAGATAATTATAAGAACTATTTAATAATAATAGTCTGTTTTTCTCAAATAAAAATTATTTTTAAATTTTTTTCATTTTAAAAATTTTTGTTTTTTCCTAAATAATCCAATCCTTTCCCACATTTAAAAATTTAAAAGCAATAACATATTACTCACTTTTTATAAATTTTTGCCTGTTTTATACTTTCTAAATAATAAAATTTTTTTACTACTTATGATTCTGTTTCCCTGTCACTTGATACTGTAATATATGTAACTGTGAACTAAAGAAAGGTTAACTTCTTAAACATCAAATTTGATATTAAAATATAGAGGCCAATGCTATATTGTATTTGTAAATAAATTCTTTCATTTTTAGTGCAAGCCTTTTTCCTGAGATAAAAATCATTCCCCCAATATGATCTTTAATGTAAGTATCTGTCAGACCCATTAGAACCAGTCTTGTAAATATTTATCAAAACTACTTTTAAAGTATGTTACTTTTTTAAAACATTACCTATAACCATTTGAAACTAATATGGTACATTGAGTAAATAGAAGGCTCAATCTAAATGGTTTGTTAGTTGTCTAATAAACTATGAAAAGCACTGTTGTAGTTGTAAGAATACTGCATGTATTGGCAAAAATGACATACAATTTTAATGAAACACATTCAACCGTTTTTTAAAAATTAACTTAGAACATAAATGGTTTATTGATAATATTAAAAATCATTGAGAACTACGAAAGTTTTTTTTTTAATTTCCCCGAGTGATACTTTAGTGCTTAGCTGATAATTACTGTACTTCTTAAAATGGTCTCTAAATTTTATTCTTATTCCAAGAAAAGGAGTAAGATCCTAGTTAATATAATAAGAACATTACATGCCATCCTAAAAGATGAATAAAATGAACAGTAAATCTTCAACTTATTTCATTTTTCAAATGTTCCCATTCTATTGAAAATTAAGATTTACTCATATTGTATCAAATTATTCATGAGAAGTCTCCATTTAGATGTTATTTAATTATTTTTCTGAGAACACATATTATCTGCTATATATAGTTAGCTTTCTATTTTGCATAATTAATTTGTTGCTTTGCACATACTTATAGTGCATCTCTAATGCCATGACTGATTTTTATATTCTTAACAAGAAATCTTACTTCTGCAAACAAATTTGAACATCTTGTGAAATTCTTCTTTTCTTCTGATTTTGTATTTTTCCTATTTTCTCATTTGTTCATTATCCATTAATCATTCTTTTGTTAAATAATATATATATATATATATATATATATATATATATATATATAAATAATATGGTTTTAAGGGAATTACTGTATACAAAATTATGGGAAATAAGAACAAATATCCAAGGTATGTTCCCTCAATAAATTTACATTTTAATAGTGAAGTAGGCAACACACTTTATTAATGAATGTAATAAATGTATTATAAAAAATTATACTCTAATATTACTATGTGTATTCATCTTTTTTTGTCAGTCTACCAGCAAGAACACTTGTTGAAGTGTTTTAAGTGGCAATTAGCAAAGTATGCTTTGTTCTAGCCCAAGCAGCCCGAGTTCTTTGAATCTTTCACTGTGGTGTAGATCTTGGCAGAAACTAACCATAACTTATGCGTGTAAGAATACTACTGAAGGAGGAGAAAAAGTCCAGCTAAACATTAGCATAATAACCCATAACAAGTTTATTAGATCATTTCATAAAAAAAATCACATGCCTAGCATTGGTGATGTGTAATATGTATAGATTGGGGGTCTAAAACCTATGGTTATGGGCCACAATCTAACTTGCTGTTTTTTTAAATAACCACCCTTATTCATTTACTTATATATGGCTGCTTTTGCACTAGAACAGTGGAGTTGAATGGTTGTGACAGAGACCATATGTACCTAGATACACTGAATTATTTAGTATCTGGCTTTTTAAAGAGAAAGTTTGTTGATCCTTACTTTAAATGATATATAGTTATGGCTATGCATGAATTTAATAATACATACACATACACACACATACACTCACACACACAAACTGTGGTTTCAATTTATCACTTTTAGGGATGAAGTTAAATTCATTTAAGAATAAAATGTGAATTGAAAGCATATATAAGTAAATATAAGTAATCAATAGATACAAGAATCATGAAATAGAATAAAATTGAAAAACCTGTCTTCAGAATACACTTTCTGCAGTGTAAAATCCCTTGATTTTAAATTGTTTAAAGAGATTAGTGGCAGGCAACCGGAAAACCAGAGATTGATGATTTGAAGACAATTATCCAGGCCACAGAAAATCTGGAGGTTAAATTGTTGGTATAAATGCCAAACCCAAGTGAAGAGTACAATACACAAATATAAATATTGAAGGATAAACATAAAGAGTAAAAAAGAAAATTGTCAGAAATATGCACAAATTATTTTGTGTAAGAAAATGTTTTTCCTACATACTTATAATTTCAGCATTGCATATTTTTATAAATACCCTGTGCTACATTCTCAACCCCAGTGTATGTGCAATATAACATTTTAAAGCTATGGCTTGATGAAATAAGAACTCCCAAATTAAGATGTATGTGCCTCAATAAAAACTGCAAAAGTAAAATATATGCAAGTTTTGATAAAAAGCTAAATTTATGTTATACTACTTAAGGTTGTAAGATAAGATCTGAACCTCATTTTACCCCCCAAAAACATTCAAAAACACTCATAAATGTGCTAGAACAAAGAAAGAAAGAAGTATCCACATTGTGGGTCCAAGAAACTGGGCTTTTGAATACTGTATGTTGTCATATGAATCAGATTCTCTAGTGTAATATGGAAATGAGGAAAAGGATAATATTTTACTACTTCACTATTCCTGCCATTCAGTGTTTGCACATGGCTGCACTCAGAACATTTGCAGCATGGTTGTACTAGAAAGCAGACATTTTTCTTACCTGAAGTTTCTTTTTTTAAGGTTATTTAAATAGAAAACCAGTTTCTTCTAGCCCTAAAAGTTTATTATGAACAAATTATTTAATGGTTTTTCAAAGATACTATTGAAATAAAGAGTAATATTTTGTGGAATTTAAATGTTTAAGCTCTTTCATAATAAAAAAATATAGACATGAGTATTTAAAAAAAAAGTAAAAAATTTTTGACCTGCAAAACTGTATAATTTGAGGTTTGGCTGATATAGTACCATTGTTCTGCTCCTTCTCAACTGGTTCAGTCCACTCTCTCTTCCAGGTTGCAGGAGTAAATGCATCCTTCACCCAAAATGGAATGTTTCATCTCTTAGTTTAAAGCCTGTTTAAAAAATAACGACTTTGCTTTTAGCAGTCAGTGTTCTGTGAAATACTCTGCTGATTCACAAAGCTGTCTGAGAAATTCATGATGTCCCTGCAATATCAGCCTGAATGAGGATAAAGGATCCATTTGGAGATCAGAAAATTTACTTTATTGGCTGAAGGGGTACTCCCCTTTGGTATAAAGAAAGGCATTAGAAAATCTATTAAGGCTGAGTTATATTCTGCAGTCACCATCTTTTCTTGTTACAATTAGTATTTCATTTTAATTGTGCTGCTATATAATTTCTTACAAAAGATATTCAGTGTGAACTCTGAACAAGATATTTTTACGCAATAAACTATTCTTTTTTCATGGAACACTTCCCTGGGTACTAAAATGAGGTACAGAGATTTTTATTTTATGTGGTAAAGGAACTTAGGGTATATTTTAATTGTCCCCCCTTAAATATATGTATTTTGTTGTCCTTGATGCTTCGTAAAGAAAGTAAAATATTCCAAAAACTCTGCTTTGTGATGCCTACCCAATTAGAATCTGGTTGTCCTTGTTCATGAGAATATTGTATATAGATAATCATAGGAAGCAAGTTGATAGCCTTTTTTTAAAAAAAAAACTAAAATGAAGATACTTTATTTCTCTTGAAAAGAGTAACAAGCAATATATTTCTTCAGGATATTTTCTATTTTCCACCTTTCTTTATCTATCAACTATTTCTAAGAACTTTGCTAATGGCTTCTCTCATTTTCTTATCTGTGTTAATTCATTGATTAAGCAATTATTTAGCATGAACTATATAAGAAGTTTCTGTTTGTTTTAGACACACTAGTTAAAATATGGATAAAATATCTTCAGCTCTAATAATCTCAGAATATTTTGGTAAAGACCAATGAGCAATGAATGTATGTGTTCTAAGAATCAATGCTGGCTTCTCACTGAACAACTTTTGAAGCCTAGAATTTAGGAGTGAGACCTCAGAAACAGGACACTCCAGAGTGAGAAAACAGCATCAGAAGAAGCACAGTTTCATTGGAAATCAAGACAACAAGAGAAGAAAAAGCATGGAAAAAAATCAGGCAGGACTGAGTGGTCCACTGTGGTTGAAGAGTAGACTGATGATTGATGAGACTGAAATTCATGCTAGAGTCAGCTATTGAGAGCTGAATAATAATTTTAAAAAGTTGGATTTTATTCACTGAGCTATGAGGAGTCATTGAAGATTTTCTAAGAAAAGAGTAAAATGGCGTCACTAAACTCTACAGTTACACAGAGGACTGGTTGGAAATTCAAAGATAGAAAATGTTAGGCATTTAGTAGAAGAAAAATAGATATCTTGATTTAGATTCCAGAAAAGTGTTTTTATTAATACAACATTATCATCTAACCAAAGTCATAGATGTTAGATGGGAGCAGTTTTCATCAGTCATTTGCCATTTATATAACCTTGGTAATCTTGAATCTTGTTATGGACTGAATCATGCCTCCAAATTCTCATGTTGAGTCTGTAACCCCAAAGTGACTATTTTTGGAGGTGTGCTGTGGAGAGGTAATTAAGAATGAATAAGTTCATAAGGATAAGGCCCCAATTTTATAGCTTTGAAGTTCTTATAAGACAAGGAATAGCCAGCAAAGGTCTTTCTCAATGTGCAAAGAGGAAAGGCCATATGAGAACACAGCAGATGGAACCCACCTACAAGCTGGAAAGAGAGACATCATTGGAAATCAACTCTCGAGAATCCACTTTGATCATCTTGGACTTCTAACTTCTAGAACTGTACGAAATACATTTCTGTGTTTAAACTCCCTAGCATGTGTTGTGTTCTTTATTTTTTTCTTGTGTGTATGTGCAGGTGTGTGTTGTTGTTGCTGCTGTTGACAGCCAGAGAAAACTAACAAGCTCAGAAGAATCTCATCTTCAAGTTTCATGTGTCCTCTGTATCTCTGTCCAGGAGTTTGATTTTCCATGTCTGAGGTCTGAGAAACTAGGAAGTGTTTATTAGAATATCACGTCCCTCAAGTTCTTGTGACAGTAAGATGGACATAGGGAGTAAGTTACAGATATTTGTTCTGATAGAATCAGTTGGATATAGCAAAGAGTGGGCTGTAGAGATGAAGGAAAGAGACTTTGTTCAAGTTATTCCATCTGTAGCACTTAGTTTTTCTTAACGAATATTTGCTAAAAACGCCATCTTGAACACAAAGAAGCACCTGTGTCTGTCAGTGAGATATGTGGTTTTTCATAATGAACATCAGTTAAATTTAGTGTCAGGCTTCCATGAAAGTGCTGTCCTGTTTCACAATTTTGGATGCTGCCTCACTTTTTTCATCTGATTGCTTTTATTCCTACTCTTTTGTAATTGTTTAAATATGAGAGGATGCAGTCTTTAGCTTCTGCACTTTTCCTCCTACCTTCCCCCTACCCATTTTTGGCTTGGTGGGGTCAATTGCTCCTAAGAATTATATTCAAACTCTTTTGTTTTAAAACTTCAGTCTATTAATCAGTCCTGTATGCTCAAGTTCTTTTACAAAAAGGCCTGCTGGATATTTCCAGCAAAATGCCTTTCCAGTAACATAACTTATTTGTATTTCTACTTATATATTTGATAAATGTCTTCACATATATTATCTGATTTCACCCCAATACTGTATAGTAGGCTGTATTAATTCCATTTTATGTGTAGGATGCTGACTCTGAAAGAAATTAATTTTCCAAGTCACAAAATTAGCCACAAAAGCAAGGGATATTCAGATGTTGAATAACATCTATTTATACATGTCAAAAACTACTCTCAGTATGTCTAAAACTAGTCAAGACACTTCTGAAATGGAATTTGGACACCCCTAAAATGAAATTTTATCAATGTCACCTACAAGACATCTCCATTTCTCAAATTTCTCCATTAGCAACACTATTATTTTATTAATTAGCCTATCATCAAGACCAACAACAGGAACTTACTTAGGAATTGTTGGAAGTGTGGTGAATTGAATGGTTCTTAGGTTGGTCCTCCTTTAAGGCCTACATATAGTCACTTACAAAGCCATTAAGTAGCCCATATTCTCTGCCCTCTGCATTCACTCAAGAAATTAGGAAGAACAAACAAGAGAATGGGTAAGAAGAAAGACAGGCTTTGGAATCCCTATTCAATGAGGAATACCTCATTTTTTTTTCCAGTGGAAAACTATCAAAAGTATTTAAATATAAATCAAAAGAATATGATAAAAGACTATTATAAAAAGCAATTCTTGATTTTTGATGGTATATTGTTTTCTATTTGTAAACCACATAATTATCACACAAAATAGCAATAATATTGGTGATGGGGTCTCCTATATTTCTACTAGTCTTTTTTCAAAATAAACTTAGGTTTTTAAATAAAGAACATAGAAATATTATTATAAGTTAATACAATGATGTGGCCTTAAAAATTTAGGAAGTAATATTGGTGACTAGTGACGATAATCTAGGAAGACTAAACATTCCTTAATCACAATGAATGTTTACTCTGGTCTGGAGACCATTCCTTATTTGATCATCTTTGGAAAATATAAAATGTCAGAGCCATTATTTTTTATTAACTGGATCTGGCATGGGCATAAATAGTAAATTGAGCTTTTTTATTTTTTTGTGGTGGCCGTTATGAGAAAATCGGGTTGAAAAATACTCAGCCTTAAAATTTATCATATGTAGGTACTTATAGATGGACAAATAAATTTTAATAGAATTTTTTATTTTATAAATGAAAATATAAGATAATTTTGGTAAAATACTAATAACCTGTCTTGTCACAAAAGGAATGGTTTGTATGTCTGGCTCATCACAATTTTAATTGTAAATCTCAGGAAATGCAGAATATGACAATTAAGTTAGGAAGTGCTCAATGGATTGCAGAGTAGTAAATTTTATTAAATTTCTTCATAAAATAACATTGACAAATAATCTAATACAGAACTGTTTGTGCATTACTAGGTATTGCTGAAGGAACAAATAGGCAGCTCCAAATTCATTCTGAGATGCATTGTACTAGTTTGTTCTCAGTAATATTTACATGCTATTCTGGGATATAATTTTAAAAATTATTTGCTTTATCTTTAAGGAAGTAGGGCTTTGAAAGAAATAATATATTTAATAGCAGAAAACTACTGTTTTAGAATATTGTAGCATGTCAAATATAAATCCATTTATAGAGAACATTAGTTTAACATTTTCTTATGAATTATAGAAAAAATTTAAATGGAGGAATACTTATAGAAAATATGTGAATAATTTTATACAAGATATAAATTGGAATTTTAATTTTTTTTTCTTTAGCTGGCATTTTTGCACGTTTATCTTTGTTGTGTGATGCAATGGTAAGCATTATCCATTGCACATGAACTTGTCTTTTTTGAGTCAACGGTATCTCCAGAAAAGCAACATCCAACCTCAGCTTTGCCAATAATCAGAATCACGTGATATACTTGATGTGATAATTCACTTATGACCCTTCTATCATTTGCTCATGTCTAAGAAGAGAGTAAACCAAAATGATTCTGTGCTCCCTCTTTGTAATTACTTTCCATCATCAGATATCCACAAAACAGGAAATTTCACTTTGACACGGTTACTCTAATACTAAGACAGCAATAATGTGGTTTTATAAAAAACTCATCCACACTTTACTCTTTTTGGAATTTGGAATGCTGTGGTGCTTACATTCTGCAAAAGGACAAGAAGTAGAAAGAATAAATCCAAATCCAAAACATACTATTATGCCTGCCATGCACATTTGATCACTGCAGACATAACTTGTTTTATTGCACTTTGGTTTGTTGTGTTTTGTAGATACTGTGTTTTAGAAACTGATGGTTCTTGGAAATCCTGAATTGAGCAAGTCTATAAGCCCCATTTTTTAACAGCATGTGCTCAATTTGTGTTTCTTTGTCATATTTTGGTAACTTTTGCAATATTGTAAATTTTTAAAAAATCTTTATTAGTTCCACACAGTGATCTGTGTTCTTTGATGTTACTATTTCAGATTTTTGATGGAGCATCATAAACTGCATCCATATAAGACGGGGAGCTTAGTCTATAAATGTTCTATATGTTCTGATGAATCCACCAACTTTCCCCCATCCCTTTCCCTCTCCTGGGGCCCTCCTATATCATGAGACACAACAATACTGATATTAAACCAATTAATAACCCTGAAATGATCTCTAAGTGTTTAAGTGAAAGGAAGAGTCACACATCTCTTGCATCATCCGGAACAAGGCCCTAACTCTCTTCAATTCTGTGAAGGCTGAGAGAGGTGAGGAGGCTGGAGAAGAAACAGTTTGAAGCTAGCAGAGGTTGGTTGGTAAGGTTGTGAGCTTTAAGGAAATAAGTTGTTTCCATAACATAAAAGTGCAAGGCGAAGCAGCCAGAGATGATGTATACAGGTGCAGCAGTAATCCAGAAGACCTGCTAAGACAATCCATGAAGGTGGCCCCATTAAACAAAAGATTTTCAATGTAAAAAAAAGAGAGAGACATATATTGGAAGAAGATATAATCTAGGTCTTTTCATAGCTAGAGAGAAATGACTCCCTGACTCCAAAACCTCAAAGGACAGGCTGACTCACTCCCTTGTTAAAGTTTAATGCAGTTGGTGAAATTAACTTGAAGCCAATGCTCTCATTTACTCTTTTGGAAATCCTACAGCCCTTAAGAATTATGCTAACGCTACTCTACCTGTTCCTTATGAATGGCACAATAAAGCCTGGATGACAGCACATCTGTTTACCACATGATTTACTCAGTATGTTAAGCCCACCGTTAAAACTTTCTACCCAGAAAAAAAAATCCTTTCAAAATAATACTTGCTCATTGACAATGTACTTGGTCAACCAAGAGCTATGATGGAATTAGACAATGAGATAATATTGTTTTCATGCCTACTAACACATCAACCATTTTGTAACCCAGGAATCAGGGAGTAATTTCAATTTATAAGTCTTATTATTTAAGAAGTATATATATATATATATTTTAGACTGCTTCTTGCTCTCAAGATGGCCCACATGTTTCTTTGAATGTGTCTCTACTTTCCTAAATAAACCTGTTTGTGACTTTACAAACAAAAACCAAAACAAATAAGAAAAAAAAGTAAAATATTTTGTAAAGCTAAGGCTACCATAGACAGTGAATCTTCTGGTGGATCTGGACAAAGAAAATTAAACTCATTCCAAAAAGGATTCACTATTCTAGATGCCACTAAGAAAATCTGTGGTTCATCACACAATTCAGAGACTATAGTACAGTGTAAACATAAGTTTTATATGCATTGGAAAACAAAATGCTCATGTTACTTGCACTATTGCAATAGTGGCTTTATTGTGGTGGTCTGGAACCCAATCTGCAATATTTCTGAGAGATGCATGCACTTTCCTTAACATTTCAATGAGATGGATATGCAAATATGCATGTATTTTACCTCAGAAAAAATATAAACTTGATTCCAAAATTTGGACCACTCCTCTAATGGCCCCAAAACACACATTTAAATCATTTGATTTGTTTTGGATTCACTCCAAACTTGTAAATACATGAGTGTCATGAATGTTGAAAGTGATGTAGGCTCTTCAGGATTAATGTAGTGGTTCCTGACTATGTTCATTCATTTAGGGCTCACATTTACCTGAATAACTCTTCATAGTTCTATATTTATGTATGCCATATTATCAACTAGGCAATAATCATAGAGCTTAATAATAAGATTAGTTATGGCTTTTGCTTATCTTTGAATTTGATGCAAGTTCATGCATATAATCAGTCTCAATAAATGGTTAATTACTTCCTCTGAAAATATCAATAATTGAAAGTAACTCTTCGTTTTCTCTTATATTCAACCAAAAAAAAAAAAACCATAATAATAAAAGTAAAATAGTATTCCACAGGTGAAAAGAGCATGAATGAGAAAAATAGAGGTAAGGAAAAATAGAATTGGATCACCAGAAGAAAACACAGAACACTGAAAAAAGTATAATATAATGCTTGTTAACAAAATATATATTTAGAAACATTCATATTATCGGCTACATTTTTTAACTTCTTATATTTATTAGTTTTGACTTTCCATAGACATAGTCAAAATGAACTTTGATGAATAGGAGGAAAAAATACACAGAATTATAGGAAGAATTTTATTTTTTCAGACTTTTTGGAAGATCTTAGTCATATCTTATACTGCCCAACATTTTATGGAAAATACTTCAACATATTTTTTTCTTTTCAATTTTTGATTAGCCAGATGACCATAAAGATTGTTTATTTACTTACATTCTGTTTCCCATTTCTATAAACTGTCCTCTCGATTTTCTCCATTAACTCAGATTTTCAATTTTTTATCTTGCGAAACATTTGATCCTTGTAGTTTCTAAAGAACTATATTCAGAAGGATTAAAGATCTTCAGGTAACAGGAGTCCTCCTCTGAAGAAGCAACTCCCATTGGTTTGTTAGTTTATCTTTGATGTCTCCCTTTCACCTGGGTTAACTGTCTACCTTATAGACATATTTATTAAAAACACAGTGTCTTCCAGTGACAAATCCTCATACAAACAATAGGTTTCTTTTCAAAAGTACCTCATACTATTTAGGGTTTCCAAAGGGGGAGTATCAATATATATACAGTTGCCCAGGCAAAATCAACTTAAGCTAATGCTTTTAAATACACAAAATAACATGTATTGTAATTCCACCATACATTAAAAACCTGGAGTTATGAGAGGAGGAAGATGTAGAGGAGAAGAATGAGGAAGAGGAAATAGGGAAGAGGAGGCAGGTATAGGGGAAAAAAAGAGGAGAAGAAGGAGATGGAAGAGAAAGAGGAGAAGGAGGAGAAACCATAATTAGATGATTCTTCAGTTCATGACAAAGTTGGTTTCAAAATTTTATCTAAGTTCATTGTTTCCCCATGAAAGGAAGGATACAAGTATGGGGCAAATAGTGGCAAACATCTTTAGGTAAGGGTGAGAACTCCTTTGACAGTAAAGGAGTCATATATTTGGGAGCAGAGGTTCTTTCATGACTCTTGTGAGGTGGGGAAGGGAGGCAGGGAGGGAGGAGTTCTGGTGGGCTCAAGGGACAATCCTCTGTAGCTAGTGGGCAGGCATAATGAATCTAAAGACACCAACTTGGGGTGTCCAGAGTGTTCTTCAGTAATGAGTCTCATGTGTGAGTGAATCATAAAGAACAGATCATTTGGGGGTCAAGTGCAGGATTTGTAAACTTGAGACTAGTTTCTATTTACTTCTGCTTACTACTATTTTTCTAGTGTAAAAACTAAGGATTTCTTAGGCTTGAGTTTTAATTTTAGCATTATTTTTTATTAGCTAAGCCATCATCAGCAAATCACTTAAACTCTTGAAACCACTGTTGCCTTATCAGTAAATTGGGTAAATTTGCCATGATATTGTTTATGTGTTTTGAATAAAATTTAGTTCATTAGTTCCTCTAGGTAACGATTTTAACATAAAAAAAAATCACTTTAACTGTCTTTCTGGTCTCTTTAATCATTTCTGATGAACTTGAAAAAAAAGTGCCTCAAGATAAATTCTGAAAAAAAAATTTCATTTACCTTTCTTGCAGGGACAGAGTCCTTTAGACATCAGAGAATTGTCAGAACCAAAGGCTGATTAATATTAGTTTCAAGGCAGGAGGTGGGGGCAAAGGGGAGCCTAAACCCAGACCCTGGTACCTATCACATAATTTTCCTGATAGCCAACTCTTAACCACTCCCAACTCAGTTTCCCTAACTCTAAAAGGGTGTACCATCCTGTTAGGCAGGATATAAAGATTAATTAGTTAAGGTTGCAAAGTGCTTTAAGCATGAGATGCATGAGATAATAGGATAAATATTAATAATATCCTGCTAGAAGTACACCAACAGCCATAGTAAGGTAAGTAAGAAAAATAAATTGCAGTGCTTGGTATGAAATTGAAAATCACTAATGGAATGAAAGTTTGTTCATACTGGGCACAATGCTGCATCATGCATAATGTAACATTAGGTCATTTTCAATTGTTTTAATTGCCATGAGCAACTGATCTTTAGAACCATTCCTGACAAGCTCCAGCTCAGCTCTAATGATTGTAAAATGGTGCCAAAGACCAGCATTATCCCCTATTGAACAGTAAATGGTATCGACCCTCTTCCCTGGGTCCATCACTCAACAGACTGCTTAAAATAATTCACGGCACAATTAACATTAATTAACTTTACAAAAAAAACCCTAAAACTCTCTGCTGTTTTAAGACTTCAGGCATTGAAGAAGGTAAAGAGCAACTAACAAAAAAGTTATGAATCCTCTTGTGAGAGCTATCAATTAGGGTAAGTAAAAGATTCCTAAATTTTTATAACCCTCATTTATCACTTGCCACTCCTGATAAGTTTATCCTGTGCAAAGATATCTTTAAAGCCATTCAGTATGAAAAGAACTATTCATCTCCGTACTTCACATCCACTTTAAAGCGGAGAGTGGAAGCTTCCAAAATCATGTCAGAGTGAACTAAGAGTTACAAGTGATTACTGGGCCCTACTGAAAAGCTACCCAAATACCTCTTAGGTATGCAAGGAAAGAACTTGGCCTTTTCCTTCTCCTCTCCACTTCTAGAGAACTCTCCTGCAGGAACTGTACTTCTACTTTGAGTTCCAAGTGATTAACAAAAGCCTTCTCTAGAAGATCAACAACAGGAAACTAATTCATTAGTTGCATGGCTCTTAACATGTATTCTCCATTTAGCCATCATAGCAAGTCAATAAAATAGACAGTCTCATAATTTTAGTTAGACATGTTAATATTATAATATTTACTTTTATTCTGTCTCTCTGAAAGTAATTGCTTATTAATGATGGAGTTGGGGCTCAAGTCCATTGCTATGCCTGAATTATGACCTTTCCATTATAAAGCTAGCCACATTGAGTTTATTGCATACAAAACATGAGAGTAACTACACCTGGAAGGATATTTGATATAGTTCTCATTTCACTAACTCACAAAGAGCAAACAGGCTCTTTTACTTTGTTAGGTAAGAGCCTAAGGAAAAAAGGCTAGAGAAAACTATTGTGTCTTTGAAGTATGAATTCACTGTCGAAATCTTAGCTAGCTCAAAAATATCCTGAAAGAGGTACTGTTCCTCTTGTTTAGTTAAATTTGAACCAAGGCAGCTCCTTGTCTGTGTACACCCCCCATAAGCAACCAAGAACTTTTAAAAGAGTGGAATCTTGTTTTTCTAAGAATCACAATATTTCTTCAGTGCTTCATGCACACTTTTAGATTTTAGTTTCTTACTTAATTAGCCTCTTCCAATGGAATTGTGTAAGCACAAACTAGTTTCATTATTTTATTGGCTCTATAAACCTGAAGAAAATGGTATCAAACCCTTGGTATCTTTTTTTCTCATCAAGGTTAATATATATATATATATATTCATATCCTGGTATATTATATATGGTATATATATTCAGAATATATCATATATATCCATATATATATATATATATATACACACACACGAATACATATATATAATTTGAGCCTCATTTGTCGACACTGCTTATCTGTTCTAAGACTCATGTAATCCAAAAATAATTTTTAGATTCTTTGTTGTAGAAAAGTTTCACTCTAAAGTACAAATGTGGTATATGAACAGTTCCAAAAGGTTATTCTAGTTATAGAATATATATTCTATTCTCTCTCTCTCTATATATATATATATGTATACATATAATAGAAATATAATTATATAAAGTTGATTATTTACCTGTACATTTTCTACATATATTATTATGCTGAATATTTTAATTTCCTAGAATAGAATATTTTGATTCTGTTTAAGCACTCTTGTCACTGTATTGGAGTATTTATGAATAATATTCTCACAGAGGACTGAGTTATAAATTTTAACTTTTACACTTAGAAATTCCTTTTCTTGAGGAATGTTTGTTTTCTATCCCAGTTATGGGGAAAGTATGTGATCATTTTTTCATCTAGATTTAAGCAGGTAGAAATATTGTCTGACTCCTTATCTGTAAACTAACATTTTATAATATTTATTAATTGAAAATGCTTTCATTCAACACATAATAATGAATGCTGACAATTTTCCTGGAACCGTGATAGGAATTAGGGACATCTGATGACTAAGACCCTGTCTATGGTGGGAAACCCACAACCTGCAAATCACAGTTATAACACAAGATAATATAGTGACAGCAACTTGAATGGAATGCCATGATTGCCCAAGTGGGCAGGAAAAGCTTTCCACTGGACCCATGCCACAATTTGAAGGGCAGGGCAAATATAAAGGCTTTGGGGCTGTTTCAGTCTTTTCTCCCTTAAGAATAAGGAGATTATAAGAAGACTTGAGAATTTATATTTTCTTACATAATTTCTTGTTCAAATAGCTTGGGTAAACATGGCCAGATACTCTAACAATTTACTGAGAATTTCTGCTTGCAAGTAATATTTGCTTTCCTCCAGACCAAAGGATGTCTAGGATGTTTAGGAAGTCACGATATGATGTCAGTCATTAACCTTCCTATATTTTACTTCTCAAGTAAAAAACCAAAAATGACCCTTTTTAATGTTATATAAAGATTCTTTTAGGCAGCAAATGAGCACACCCTCAGATATTCTATTCTTCTCACTTCATGGTGCTAAAATGGAATGAGAAGCCAAGTCATATTTCCCTCATAGACGTCAAAGACCAAATGATAACATTAAGCATCATTCATTCATTGAGTATGGTTGAGTTGTGATGCAAGAGATGTGAAAACATACTGACTCACCTCAGGAAACCACTACAGAGTGGAACAGATGGATCTGTAAAGAGATGGTAATGCATTGCAAAACGTCTCTTGGTATAGACATCTGCAATGATCTATGAGAATAGACTTTTTTCTAGGGAATGCAGACAGCTACTTTGAGGAGATAATAATAGTCCAGTTGGATTTTTAAAGATAGGCAGAAATTTTGGATGAGAGATAGGAAAAGAATTTTTGGCTTACAAAGGCAGCCAAAGAAGTGAAAAGTGTTAAAAATGCATAGCTCCTTCTGAGAGCTAGGAGTTTAATGTATATAGAAAGGAAGTTTATGATAGGAAAGAGGTTGTAAAGATCATTTGGGATTAAGTTTTGAAGGTTAGTTTATACCATCATAAAAAGATTACATTTATCTTGAGACCAATGAAAAGTAAAGAGGTTTTAAATTAGGAAGGGATAGTCAGGTTTATCTTTTTAAATAATCTCCTGGAAAGAGCACATACGTAAGTTGCAGACCAATGCAAAATCTGTGGCATTGCAGCTTTACAAATTGAAAGATTCTAAAAAATTAGGGCTGCCCAGTGCTGCCTTGTCAACCTTGTACCCAGAGTAGAGTATATCAAAGGAGAATTCCAAAAATCACTCTCAAATATATGAGAAAATTATTCAATCATTTATTCATTCCAACAGGGTCTGAATGGATAAGCCACACACAAATAATTGCTTAAAATTAAGAGATAATATTAATGTTTTCAAAAAGAACAGCCTTTTTCTTCTTACACCAAACATGAAACTAAATGGGTACATACATTTGTACTGGAAGCATTGGAGTTTCCTCTGCTCACTGTTTTTCCTTCTAAATGCTTTGTTCATCCTGTACTTCATGCACCTCCCTTGGAAAGGTTTTATATTTTGTATTTTATTTTCTGAGGCATTCCTTTAGTTCTATATCTGATTTTCTGCTCATTTCCCCAAAACTTTAATATAATAGAAGAATCTAATAACCAGAATGTTTGTTAACAATATATCTTATTGCAGATAGTATCATAAGATCTAGAACTCAAGAATATAAATGGTCAAATTATTAAATTTCTTTGAGTTTTCAGAAGGTATTGGACATAAAATATGTGCAGGTGGGAGATTTACCATCATTTAGTAATAACCTATTAAAAATAATATGAAAGCTCTCATATAAAATATCAATGAGATTAGAGAATAAGAGAAAGTTAATAGAAATCAAGTTATTTTTATGAAGGCAAATAAAGCAACAACAAAAAAATACACAACTTTATGGATTTAAAGAAGTCCTAAATAAGTTTAATGTTATATTCTTGGATATAGATACTTGATAGATTGAGACATTTTTGCACAGATTAATTTATAAATTCAATGCAAGGCCAATGTATTTTTAATATAACTTTGCAATTTGACTTTAAAGTTTATCAAAAATTAAAATGCACACTAAGAGCTAATAGATTTTTAAAATAAATGATTTTATAATACCTCACGAAATAAACAACTTACTCCAACAGAGTAATTCAGACAATGTGTTATTAACCATGATAGGATGATCTGGACTACAGTTGCCAAAAATTAACCTTGATATCTTAGGTACTATAATCTGTTTTTATATTTTTTACCCATTTTCCACTTATCCCCAGCTGCTAGGAGCATAGCTGCTAGAAACTCTTCACTGCCCTCTCTCAGCAGGTGGAGACACCTTAGTAGTACAACCTGTGCTGACCCTGATGGCAACAGGATGAGGCTAGATGTCAACTAATTGCAACCGCTCGGCTTCTTCTATAAGATCCTTCCTTCACTTTCTTCCAGGTTTCAACCTAAGAAATTTATTTATTTTTTTTAATTTAAAAAATATTTTTTAGTTATACATGGACACAATATCTTTGCTTATTTTATTTTTATGTGGTGCTGAGGATCAAACTCAGTGCCTCACACCTGTGAGACAAGCACTCTGCCATTGAGCCACAACCCCAGCCCCTAAGGAATTTATTTAATTATCACTTGTACAAGAATTCCCACGACAGGATCTGATTTTCAAGAACCTCACCTGAGACAGCTTAATTCAGCAAAAGATTACTTCTCATTTATGGAAAGTCCAGTGTAATTTGACAAGGTTTATTTCCACTTGGAAATTCTGCGATTCTGGCTTCCATCAACTTGTGAGGACATCATCTCAAGCATATGACTCATAAGTTCCTGTATTGGGAATTTTTTTAAATATGCATAGGAGACTCCCACCTAGTCCTAAGTAACAGATCAGAGTGACATGTTACTTCCTATTAGAGTCCATTGGCCAAAACTGAATGCACGAAGACTGGGAAGCATGGGAGGGCACAGGAAATATTTAATAAGCCTCACTGTAAATTGTGACAGTCCTTTTCAAAAAGTAAATTAAAGCTCTCTGTGTGTGTGTGTGCGTGTGTGTGTGTGTGTGTATGTGTGTGTGTGTGTGTGTGTGTGTACTAAAATACATGTGGACTAAATTTCACAGACTACTAAAGCAATTGTACATAAACAAAGAAGACTATTTTCACAATTTTGATTCCAAGACCATGTAAAATATAACATTATCTTTGGAAACTTTTAGGTTAAAAGAAAGTTGGATTTCATGCAAATGTTTATCAAAAGACAGTAAAGGAGACTAAGACATCAATAACTTTATAACATAAAACTTTCAGAACATGTTAATATTTCACAAAATCATTATAGACTAATATCCATATAAAAACAGACCCATTGTTAATTTTTACCAACAATGCCAACTATGCTATTCATGCTCCCTTTTATCAGGCTGTGGAAGATTGGTGGAAGGCAGGTACTGGCAGTGATAGAAGATGGTAAAAAAAAAAAAAAAAAAAAAAAAGGAGAATTTGGAATATTTTTTCTTAGTTATCTGATTCAGGTGGTGCTTTCGACTAGTAGGCACTTCCCTACTTTTCCCTGCTATGTACACCCTCCATGATTTAAGCTCCTGCTGGATACCCCTGTTTTCTGTGTGGTTCTAATATATGCTGATAGCCCAACACAAGTAGATATACTCAGTCTCAGAAGCAAAGGTGGAAATTCAAATAAATTTTCTCAAATCTATATAAATTATTTGTATCAGTGTTATTAAATGTTTTCAATGCACATTTAAATGAAGTTTACTTCGTTTTCTATGAGTGCAAAGTTATTTGCCTAGGATCTCTGAGAAGCAGATGCAATATGAAATATAACACATAGATTATATTAAGGGGAACAACCATGTGAAAGAAAATGTAGTAGTTTCAGAGTAAGGCCACAAGTGTTTTTAAACCATTCTTTAAGTCTGACTTTGGACCACCTAGAGAGGAAAGGAAGATTAGGGGATATACTAATTTCCTAGGACTAATAAGAAAAATTGTTATAACCTGGGAGTTTTGGTATGAAAATTTATAGTCCCATAGTTCTGGAGGCTTGAAGGCTAAAGTAAAGGTGTTACAAGTCCATGATCTCTTTGAAGGCTGCAAAGGAGAATTCTTGCCTTTGCATAGCTTTTGGTGCTTGCTAGAAACATTTGGCATTTTGTAAGTGCACCACCATAGTTTCTCTGTTGTCACAAGGTCATCTTTCCTTTGTGCCTGTAGGTGTGTCTGAAAAACCTCTCTCTCCTGATAAAGACATACTTATCATATTTAGAGTCTACCCTAATTAATATAACTCCATCTTAACTTGATTACATCACTAAAGGACACATTTTCAAATTAAGTTACATTCACAGCTATCAAGAGTTAGCATTTTAAAATATCTTTTAAACACAATTCAATCAAGTACAGGTAATAAGGCTGTTGGGTAATCCTTGAGCCAAAGACAGGAGTTGAAGTCTCAAGTTTCCTAGGCACAAATTTGTGTGAATATTCCTATTGCATTTAAACATTGGCAATGAGCTGTCCATAAATCAGAACTCTGTGTTAACATGATGATGAATGTCAGAGTTTGGCAGCTGAAACCTTTGTTAATTATGTCCCCTATAGCTGGATATCTACAAATACCTCTCATGACCACTATATATACCTTTCTCTAATTGTGTACTTTCAAACATTTATAACAGATGATTTTAAATAATTTTGGAAACTTTATTTTCAATAAGTTTCTTTTAAGGTATCTGCAAACTTAATTGGTACATCAATTGGCAGGTGCAAGTTAATTTTATGGGTACTTAATTGCTAATTTCCTATGCAAATCAATATTTGAACTTTTAATTCTCAATTGAGCATACATCAAAATGGGATTTTTAACTTCTTAAAGTAACTGTAAATTTTTGAGTCTATTTTGTGTTTCAGTTGAAGCTTGCTCTGATTCTCTCAATATAGTTTCTAACTTGGAAGTCTAACATTCAATACATGATTTGATGGGTAAATATCTTTTTAGAGATTCACTTCTGGAAATGTAAACTTTTAGTAGATCCCAAACAATGATTATTTTTTAAAACATTATAACACCATGGTATAAAAATTATGAAACTGATTTTTAGAAGTTCAACATGAAGATCACATGTAAAATGGTCTTTCTTCTCCCACCACTCTCATATATACAAGTTTGCTGTCCGTCATATACCTTATGTAAAATGCCTGGGATCAGAATTTTTCCAATGTCAGATTTTTTTTACTTTGAAATATTTTCATATCTATAATAAAAAGATATTTGGTGGTGGAGCCCCAGTTTAAACATGAAATTTATTTATGTTTCATCTTTACCTTATATACATGGCTGGAACATAATTCTATATAATACTTTTTTAATTGCAACCGATCACATGAGGTCAGGTCTAAAATTTTCTACTTGTGGCATCATGTTGGTTCCCACACCACACACTCAGTTTTTATTTTGGTGCATTTCAGATTTTCACATTACAAATGTTCAATTTTCATATACATATACATGTGCATGTGGCATATATCATATATATATAAAACAATATTTATATATATTTACTGCTAACAGTGTTATATCCAACAGTGTTGTATTTTGTAGAAAGCATGCAGATGTGTGTAATTTTATATGTATTCTTTATTTCTGTATAAATTGGAACCATAATGCATTCTATTTTGGATTTGTGTTAGGCACAATTTTATGAGTGCTCTTAAGATTTCTGTCATCAGTATGCACACCTCTCAGTTATTCAGTCAAATACTAATTTAGATACTGTTGTGAATAGATTTTGAAGGTTGATTTAAAGTCTCAAATCAGTTAACCATAAGGTAAGAGGGACTTTGTCCTAATCATATCCCTTTAAATATGAACCTGGAGATCAGAGATAGGGACATAAGAGGTTCACAGCATGAAGACTTGCTGCATTGAGGGCTTGGAGATTGAGGGATTCCTTTTAGGAGCTGAGAGTAACACCAAGGTGTTTACAGTACACCTCCTCTGTAAACAAGGAATCAGAGGATTTAGTACTACAGTCATAGAACTGAATTCTGCTATCAACAAGAATGATCTTGAAGTGGATATTTCTTCATGGTCTTTAGCCAATCCTTGGAGGCAGCCATGTGACAGCCGAGAATACACGCATGCTTTATCAAACTTCTCTCCTACAGAACTATGAGTGAATGAATGCATGTGGTTTTAAGCTGATAAATTTGTGGTATCTACTAAACAGCAATAGAAAACTAATAGAATATCATATTTTAATGCAAAAATTTCGTATTTGTTCACATTAGTGCAAGTACTTCTGCTCCACTATTGTGAACAGTTTTATACCATCCTTTGAAACTTCTAGTGAGGTTTCTTCTTATGATCAATGCTCTAGGTAAAATTACTGATTGAAGAAGTATGCATAAAAATATTAAGATTTCCTATTCAAATTACCACAATTTCTCAAAATAAGTACTTACAGTTTGCATCTATACCAGAAGAATTTGAGCATGCTCAGAATTCTTCTGATCTGAAGATGCTGATTTCTATTTTGCACGTCAATAGTATAAATTATAATTTTTCAATCTGATAGTGAAAATAGCTTTTGTTTAACTCACATTTGCCTGATTGCTAAAAATATGTGCCATAAAATTTTAATTATTTTTATTATGTTTCTTATTTTATAAGAAAAGCTATAAACTTTTCTATTCATGACTATCTTTTAAAAAATGTATTCTAAAGCTTGCATATTTGTAGAGCTTACTCCTTAACAGTGATATTTATTTTTCTCTGTAACATATGTTGGAAATATTTTCTTTCTGTGTATCATTTGCCTTTGACATTTCTTCTGCTGTTTTTTGAAATCTTTATCTTTGATTTTCTGTAGTTTGGATGTGATATGCCTAAGTATACACTGTGTGTGTTGCATTTATCCTGCTTGATATTCTCTGGATTTTCTGGATAATATGGTTTGGGGTCTAATATTAATTTGGGGACATTTCAATCATGTAGTTTCAAATATTTTTCTATATTTCTATTTCTCTTCCTTCTCCCTCTTCCTCTACTCCCTCGCCTTCTTTCTCCCTCCCCTCTGGTTCCTCTTCTTTTCCCACTACATATATGCTGCACCTTTTTAGTTGTCCCAGGGTTCTTAGATATTTTGTTTGGTTTTAGTCTTTGTTCTTTTTATGTTTCAATTTGGGAGGTTTCACTTGATAAATCCTCAAACTCAAAGGTCCTTTGCCAAGTCTAGTCTACTAATCAGGCCATCTAATACATCAATAATTTGTTACAGTGTTTTGAGTTTTAGAATTTCTTTTAAAATTTTTTTTAGAATTTTAATTTCTTTGTATTCATTGCCCATCTGTTCTTACCTGCTGTATCTTATCCTAGCATATTAGCAATGCCTGTTTTAAATTCCCAATCTGATCTGAAAGATTTCTGGTGTCTGGTACTGATACTTGTGCTGCCTCTTCAAACTTTTTTTTTTTTTTTTTGCCTTCTAGTAATCTTGTAATTTTTTTTCTTGTTAACCAAACAATGTAACAAGTCCTTTAGTAAATCCGAGGTGAAGTGTAGGGTGAGAGGCAGTATTATAAGTCATATAATTGGCAGATGCAAGTTAATTTTGTGGGTACTTAATTGCTAATTTCCTATGCAAATCAATATTTGAACTTTACTGAGCCTGATTCTCTTGACTGAAAGCTTCAAAGAGAGTCTCACAAACTGTGCCCCATCATGGGTCTCAATCTGTGGGTACAACAGGATGGCTGTGGGCTGAGTTGGAGATCTTGCTTCCCTCACTACATTGGACTCTGATGGGTTCCCAACATGTTGGACTCTGATAAAATAGTTTCTGCTGAGAGCATGCTTTGTTAAGAAGGATGGAATGTCTAAATATCTCAATGTTCTTGGTTTTACTTTGAGTGAAAGGTGAAGTGTGCCCAAGAGTTACAATAACTAGGACAATCATAGTGAGAGATGTTATTTAAAAAAAAAAAAACTGATGAAGGTTTTTATTTTATAATATGATTATGCTAAGTTTGGAGTTGTGGAAAGTCCTTTTTGTTCTTTTAAGACAGCATTTTTATCAGTCAAAGAACCAGGTGATAGTTAGAACTTCTCACAGCATCAAGGAAACCTTTTTAAAAATAGAGTTAATGCTAAATTAGTTGGCTATGAAAAATGCAGTGTTTGCCAATTTATCTCATGATCCACTCCTCCAAAATAACTATTTGAATCTGGTAATCCATAAAAAGGGTAATCTGTCAAAATAAGCTGAGTCTATTCCAGGAATGTAAGGTTGGTTTTACATTTGAAAAATGAAATCAATGTGATTCACCACATTTACAGAACAAAGGAGAAATTCATATGATAAATACAAAACTTATCATTTGATCAATTCCAGCTCACACTTGATCAAAATTCTCAGCAAACCAGGATGAGAAGGGAACATCTTTAATCTAAAAATCATAAATACAAAAATCCTACAAAAAACATCATACTTGTAAAATTTTTAAAAAATTTCCCTAGACTGGAAAAAATACAAAGATGCCCTCTCTTGCCACTTACATTCTGATGATTATAGCTAGCAATAAATAAGAAAATGATTTTAAAATGTATCAAGATCAGGAAGACTGAGATAAAGTCATCATTATTCAGATGAATGTGACTTCATAAGAAATTTCACAAGAATCTATACACAAGCAGGTTTATTTCACAGGTTAACATATAAAAATCATTTTTACATGTATGTTCCTGTCACAAACAGGTTGAAAATAACATTTTGAGATCATATCAGTTGGAATAATCTTACAAATTCCCAGTAAAACATAGTACAAGATGCATATGAACATAAGAACTCTGAAAAATGAAAATTTTGAGAGAAATTAAAGATTACACAAATAAATGGAGAAAAATATGATTTTTATTAATAGAACTTCAGTGCTAAAAGTACATCAGTATTCTCTTAACCAAGTCTTAACTCTAACACAGTTCTAATAAAAATTCTGAAAAGATTTCTTTTAGAAGTAAACAGGGGTATTCTAAAATTTATATGGAAGAGGAAAACACAATTAAAATAAAAAAGGATAAAGAGCAAAATGGAGACATACATTTCCAATTATCAGACTCACTTATTTTAGGGGGTAATTTTGTATTCATTGTTTTTGTATGGCATGCAAAATTTGTACTCTCCTCTCTTCTGGATTAATACAACATAGAGCTCCACAAAATGAATAAATAAAAAACCTAGCATCACCAGTATCACAATTAGGGACAACCATAATTGTGTCAGAATGGATGACATTAAAAATCCAGGAAAATACCAATTCTAAGTTTATTATTCTTCAATATATTTTTAAAAATCAAATCACAAATACATTAGTGCAAAAAAAGGAAAGTGTCATCATAATATGTCATGTCTCAAATGTGCAATGATTAAATAGGCATAATAAAAGAAGTTAAAATTCTAATTCTCCTGAGACTATGTGCTGAAGTATGTGGTGCATGCTCCTATTCTTTTTTTTTGTTGTTGTTGTGGTTGTTAAGATTCATATGATTTTTTTAGACCTTTGTTTTATTTATTTATTTTTATATAGTGCTGAGGATCAAATAGTGTCTTATACATGCTAGGTGAGCGTTCTATGGATGAACCCCAGTCCTAGCCCCATGTTCCTGCACATTTTTGAGGACATCGTAACACAGTGGTCCTCATACTGGGGTTCTCACATGTCCTGGGGGTAAAGACACCCAACAACCCATATGTGACACCAGTGGTATTCCTCAAAATGATTGGGTGAGATATTTGGGTAAGTGAAAGTCAAATGGTCTAGAAAGAATTGGACAAGCCTTGAGTTATATCAGACTACCTATTAACAAGCAGAAATTTTTGTTTTTAAGCTATTATCCAATTTAAAAGACTCAAATACTCTATAGGTTTTATACTTACTTATGAGGTGATGGAGTATAAGAATAGAAGGAAATATGGTTTATTGGAATAGCATTAAATAATTTGCCTGTCAAGTGAGTAATTTCCAATTAAATGACCTGTGGATTCCTTCCAGGGCTAATTTGCTGTGACTAAGAAATACACAGAATAACTCTCCAATAACTTATCCTCCTCCTCCTGTTTTTGTTTTTATTTTATTTTTTCTGGTACTGGTGATTGAACCCAGGGTCTTATGTATGTTAGGCAATAGCCTTAAAACTGATCCAAATCCCCAGCCACAGGCACAATCAGTTTTAACAGAGGCTTCTATTTAAATGTTCACTCTGTAGAAGATAATGCCAGGATAATTAATCTCATTTAACTGATTGTGATGTGATAATTATAAAATAAAAAAACTCTAGCTGACATATGATATTTCTTTAAGATAAATAGGTTGAATTATAAGATTAATTTGATTGATGGTTTTAAAGTTAAAAAGTTTAAAAGTTAAAGATAATATAATACAGTCATTCTCTATTTTTAGATGCAATCTGTTCTTGGTTACATAGCCTGAGAATAGACTACCATAAGGTAAAATTCCTACTGTGCATGCGTGCTTACTCATAAACACACAGAATGAGCAAAGCCTTAAAAAGAATGGGGAAATATATCCAGAAATTAAATATTGTTCATAATATCTGTTCTTGTTTCGTTCCAAAATGGGTTAAGATCTTTAGAAAGAAAGAGTAATATTTTGTACAAATGTGAATTAGAGGACGTTAATCATGCTTTATCTATGTGTTTCCTTTCTACTAAGTAACACACATTTTAAAAATTAAATTAGGGGTTCTGAGTGTGAGATTGAAAAAATATTAGAAGTCCCTTACAGCTTGATGGCAATAAATATTAGCAGTATATTTGGAATGCAAACAATACTTTGTTAAAATTGTTCTTATATTTATACCTAGGCAGAATGCTGGACTGGATAATTTTCTTTTCTTCTTCATAATTGCTAATGCTATGTTCTTCTACAGTTTCTATTGCATTTTGATAATGCTTTCATAAACGCATAAATGAAATGACATTATGGATTAAATGAGACTTGAATTTTAGTGTAGGTTGGGGCAGATTGAAGCCTATTTGCATATACTTCTTTACGGTTATTTCTGTCAATCTCTGACAGAATCTATGGCTTGTTACAATTAGGGAAGTCATTCCTACAAAATTATTTTCTTCATCATGACTTTATTTGAAACATTTGAAATATTCAAGTCTCTAAAGCCCCACTCTTATCCCATGTTCCCTGAGTGATGCTGCCTACTCTGGCATGGGAGACATGAGGTCAACATTGACACATGTCACTTTCTGGTCCCAAAGGACTGATCAAGCCCCAAATCACAGCTAATTCTGCAGTTTTTAGCATCTGGGAAAAAGCATTTTCTCTTTCTGCCATGGAATTGGGTCTGGGAAGTTGTGAGGTGTGAATGCAGCTATCTTATAACTATGGAAATGGAGGAAAGGGGCAGGAGATGGATAGACAGAAACAGTCTGGTGACAGCTTTTAAATTCCCCTTATTGGACATGAGGCTGGGCTGATTTTCAATTTTTTTCAGAAATATGAAAAATGAAGAACTTTTTAAAAATTATAGATAGACAGACAGATAGATAGATAGATAGATAGATAGATAGATAGATAGATAGATATTTAGTTGTAGTTGGGCACAATACCTTTATTTTAGTTATTTATTTTTATGTGGTGCGAGGATCCAACCCAATGCCTCACACATGCTAGGCAAGCACTCTACCACTGAGCCACAACCCCAGCCCCCCAAATGAACCACTTTTTAAAAGTAGTTCAGGTACTAGACAAGGCAGTTGAGGAGGGAGCGCTTGGAGGGGGTTGGCCTGGTGTGCACTCCGCACCTTGGGGACGCTATTGCGCGTGGATCGGCAGTTTTGGGAAGGCTTTTGCCCAGAAGAAAAGATGTTTGGTTTTCACAAGCCAAAGATGTACCGAAGTATAGAAGGTTGCTGTATTTACAGAGCTAAGTCCTCCAGTTCTCTATTCACTGATAGTAAACGTTATGAAAAGGACTTCCAGAGCTGTTTTGGGTTGCATGAGACTCGTTCAGGAGACATCTGTAATGCCTGTGTTCTGCTTGTGAAAAGATGGAAGAAGTTACCAGCAGGTTCAAAAAAAAAAAACTGGAATCATGTGGTAGACGCAAGGGCAGGACCTAGTCTAAAGACTACTTTGAAACCAAAGAAAGTAAAAACTCTATCTGGAAACAGGATAAAAAGCAACCAGATCAGTAAACTGCAGAAGGAATTTAAACGTCACAATTCTGATGCTCACAGTACCACCTCAAGTGCCTCCCCAGCTCAATCTCCTTGTTATAGTAACCAGTCAGATGATGGCTCAGATACAGAAATGGCTTCTGGCTCTAATAGAACACCAGTTTTTTCCTTTTTAGATCTTACTTACTGGAAAAGACAGAAAATTTGTTGTGGGATTATCTATAAAGGCCGTTTTGGAGAAGTCCTCATTGACACACATCTATTCAAGCCTTGCTGCAGCAATAAGAAGACAGCTGCAGAGAAGCCAGAGGAGCAGGAGCCCGAACCTCTGCCCATCTCCACTCAGGAGTGGTGACTGAGGTTTATGTAGAAGGGGAACAAAAATGATTTAAATTTTGAAAAGACCACAAAGCAACAAACTGACCTTACTATTTTTAACTTGGATACCTGCTATTCTGCCAAAAGACAATTTTCTAGAATAGTTTTGAATGGGTTATTTTTTCCTCCAGTCCCATAAACTTTGAAGCCAGTGTCTAGCTTACTAAAAGAAAAAAAGAAGTGTACATAATATTTAAGATGCTGAGTATTTCATAGGAAAGCTGAATGCTGCTGTAAAGTGCTCTTTAAGTTTTTTTTTTTTTAATAATCCCCTTCTAATGAATTAAATTAGGGGAATTTCAGGGGACACAGATGGGATTTGTTGTATGATAAACCGTATGTAGTTTTTAGTCTTTCTATATTGAGAAGCAGTGGTTGGGGCATTTTTTAAAGATGGCTGGCTACACTTGTTTTCCCTCATGTTAGTAGATTTGTCATAACTCAATAACATGTCTTGTCCCTAGAGGTAGTTGTTAATGATTTTGATATAATTGAGTCTCTCCAACTTTCTGATGAATCAAACCTGTACTACTGATGATTATTAAGCAGGACAGACTGAGCTTTTTGGTGCAAATACCTTGACGGAGAAAGTAATTTCTAAAAAAATAGCACCAGTTCAAACTTTCCATACATGAGGGAGGCAAATATTTGCCTGCCTTGTAATAACATGACTCAGTGCTTATTTTTAAAACTGGATTATAAAAATTGGATAGCATCACAGTAAGGAGTGAGCCACTTTTTATGGGTACCCTATAGTTTTGTAGTTCTTAATCTAAACTTATATTTCTTCCTTTTGAGAATACCTACATGCTACAAGCCACCATATGCACAGACTACACAGTGAGTTGGGTCGGCTCTCCCATGGCCTTTGAGGTGTATTACAAGAGTCCAGCCATTATCATTCTCCTGAGTTATTTTGAAATAGTTTTTTTTTTGTACATTTTGGCTGCAGTATTGGTGGTAGAATATACTATAATATGGATTATCTCTACTTCTGTATTTATTTATTTATTACTAGACCTCAACCACAGTCTTCTTTTTCCCCTTCCACCTTTCTTTGCCTGTAGGATGTACTGTATGTAGTCATGCACTTTGTATTAATATATTAGAAATCTACAGATCTGTTTTGTACTTCTTATACTGTTGGATACTTATAATCAAAACTTTTACTAGGTTACTGAATAAATTTAGTCTTATTAGAAAATAAAAAAAAGTAGTTTAGGTAGAATTTTTCTTTCTACCTTCAGCTGACAATAAGTCTTATTTTCTGCTACACTTTTTCTTCATGTTTATTATTTTTTCATTAATACTTATTGAATGTAGAGTATTTTAAGTTATTCATGATTTTTTTTGGATTATTCAGTTAACAAAATAGACAAAATCCCCTTCCTTTGTGGATTTTTAGTATTGTAGTGTATATAGGTAATAAGTAATAAGCATGATACATAAGTAAATCATCTAATGCAATTACAAAGTAATAAGTATATGGCACAAAAGAAGCTAGGGAGTGGGCTGGGAATGCAAGAAGGAGAGCTGGCATGTCACCAGGTTATATTTTTGTAGGGTGGATAATATAATTGTTCACCCTAATTGGAAGATTTACTTATGTTTTTTTTAAAGTCAGGTTTATTGACACTTAATTTAAAAATAATAAACTCACTCTTTTATGTTTTTAGTACCACCAAGGTCAAGATGTAGAACATATCCATTCCCCTCAGAAGTTTTCTGCATCTCCTTATAGACCACCTCTGCCTCACTAACTTGTAAAAACCTCTAGATTGTATTTTTGTTCCCACTTTTTTATCTTGGTAATAATATGCATAATGTAAATTTTATCCTTTTAAAAGTTTTTATGTATATAGCTGAGTGGTACCAAACACAGACATGGTGTTGAACAGCCATCACCTCCATCCATCTTAGTAACACTTTTATCTTGCAAAAACGGTAACTCTGTACCCACACTAACTCCCATTTCTCCTTCTCCCCATGTCCTGATAACCATCATTCTATTTCTATTCTGTCTCTATAATTTTACCTGAGGACATCATATAAGTGGAAACATATTGTATGGGTTTTTTTTCTCCAGAGCTTATTTCACTTAGTATGCTATTCTCAAGGATCATGTTCCAGTATATGTCATGGTATCTCTTATTTTCTTCTCTTTCTTCTTCCTCTTCCTCCTCCTCATCCCTCTTCTTCCTCTTTCTTGTCTCTCTGCCTCTTCCTCCTCCTTTTCTCTTTTTGCAGCACTGGGGATTTAACCTAGGGGTACTCTGCCACTGAGCTATGTCCCCAGACAGTTTTTTATTTTTTTATTTTGAGACAGGGTCTTGCTAACCACCCAGGTTGGTCTCAAATTTGAGATCATCCTGTCTCAGGATCCCAAATTCCTGGAATTAGAGGCATGAGCCACCATGCTGGGCTAATTTCTTTTCTTCTTAGGACTGAATAACATTCCTGGTGTGTGTGTGTGTTTTCATGTTACCCTTTCATCTGTCCATAGACCTTCTACATTTTAGCTACTATGATAATAATACTATGAATATGGTTGAATATACATTTATTTAAGATCTTGCTTTCATTTTGGGGGGGTATATACCTGGAACTGGAATGGTTGGAAACCACAGTATTGTTTTCCACACAGACTACACCATCTTATATTCCCACTAGAAGTGTAAAACACTTTGTTATTTTATGCCAACACTAGTTATTTTCTATCATTTTAAAATAGTAGCCATCCTAGTGAGTGTTAGGTGGTAGCTTATTGCAATTTTGATTTCCAGTTTCCTACTGGTTAGTGATGTTGAGTATTTTTTCATGTGCTTATTGGACATTTGTTTATCTTCTTTGGAAAAATAGCTATTAAAGTTCATTGACTGACCATTTTTTTCTTAATCAGGTTCTTTGCTTTTGAGTTTAAGAAGCTCTGTATATAGCCTGAATATTAATACTTTATCAGATATTTGATTCATGAATATGCCATTCCATGCATTGCCTTTTTATTCTGTGACATTGTCTTTTGATGGACAAAATGTTTTAATTTTCATTAAATCTAATTTGTTTACTTTATCTTTTGTTGTCTGTGCCTTACTTAAATAATTGCCAAACCCAGCATTGTGAAACTTTTGCTCTGTTTTCTTCTAAGAATTTTGTAGATGTAGGTATTAACATTCAGGTCTTTGATCCATTTTGAGTTAATTTTTTATAAGTTATATGAATTTTTTATAAGTATGAATCTTCTAGTTTCTTTAAAAGTTTCAGCTAATTGTGATTCCTTGAAATTCTATAGGAATTTTAGGATAGAATTTTTTGTCAATTTCTGCAGAAAAAAATGTCATTGGAATTTTGATAAGGACTACACTGAATCTGTAGATTTCTTTGGGTAATATTGATATCTTAATAATATTAAATCATCCAATCAAAGAACTTACTTACATCTTTTCTAATTTCTTTCAGAAATACTTTGCACTTTTAATTGTACAAATATTTTACGCACTGCTTAATTCTTACATATTTTATTCTTTTTAATGCTAAGGTAAATGGAATTGTTTTCATAAATTTTCATTTTAGATTGTTCATTGTAAGTGTATGAAAATATGACTGATTTTTGTGTGTTTTATTTTGCATCCTGTTACTTTGCTGAATTTATTCTAATAGTTCTAATTGCAGAACTGTTACAGTTTTCAGCAAATGAGATTATATACTTGAGGACAGAGATACTTTTAGTGATTTCTTTCCAACTTGGATGCATTTTATTTCTTTTTATTTCCTAATTGCTCTAGCGTCTAGTAGTGTGTTGAAAATAGACACAGTTCCTTCATTTCCCCCTATTCTTAGAGAAAAAGGAGACAGTTCCCTTATGTTTTTATTTTCTGAGTGTCTTTATCATGAAACATTATTGAATTTTGTCAAGTGATTTTTCTGCATTAATACTTATGATTTTCTTCATCATTTTGTTAATGTGGTGTGTTACATTAATATTTGTATGTTGAAATAACCTCTTAATAGGAAGCCATCCTAGGAATACATATGATTTCATCATAGTGTATAATCCTTTTAATTTGTTGCTAAATTTTATTTGCTATAATTTTAAAAAGATTTTTAGATTAATATTTATAAGGGATATTAGCCTATGGTTTTCTTTTCTTGTGATAACTTTTTTCTGGCATTGTTATCATGGTAATACCAGCCTCAATGTGTTACTTAGGAAGTTTTCTTTCGACTTCAATTTTTTAAGAAGTTTGAGAAGGGTTAGTATTAGTTATTCTTTAAAGGTTTGGTAGACTTCACTAGTGAAGCTGTTGGGGCCAGGGCTTTTCTTTGTTGGAAATTTTTGTTTGCTGGTTTATTTTGTTTTGTTTTAAATTACTAATTCAATCTCCTTAATAGTTAATTAGATTTTCTACTTCTATATGATTTAGAAGAAAATCTAAAGGCTTTATGATTTTGGGAATTGGTTCACTCCATCTAGGTTATCCAATATTTTGGTGTACAATTGTTCATAGAATTTCTTATAATCCTTTTCATTTTAATGCCTTCACTTTCATTTCTTATTTTAGCAATTTGTGTTTCTTCTTCTCTTTCTCTCTTATTATTTTTCTTTCCCTCCCTCAATCCATGTAACTAAGGGTTTAGTGATTTTGTTAATATTTTCAAGGAGACAACTTTTGTTTTCATTGATTTACTCTATAGTTTAGTCAATATTTTATCCCTTCTCTAATCTTTTATGTTTCCTAGCTTCTTCCAAATTTAGTTTTAGTTGTTCCTTCTCCTCTTCCTCCTTCCTTTCTTCTCCTCCTTCTTTTTGGTTTCCTAATTTCAAAGTTAAGATGTTGACTCCATATCTTCCTTACTTTTTATTATTTATTTATTCTAATTTGTTATACATGGTGGCAGAATGCAAATCATTTCATATTACACATAGAGAGCACAATTTTTCAAGTCACTGATTGTACACAAAGTATTTTCACACCATTTATGTCTTCATATATGTACTTAGGGTAATGATGTCTAACTCATTCCACCATCATTTCTACCCCCTTGCTCCCTCCCTTCCCCTCCATCCTCTTTGCCTTATCTAAAGTTCCTCCATTCCTCCAATGCTCCCCCCATCACCATTATGAGTCAGAATCCCCATATCAAAGAAAACATTCAGTCTTTGGTTTTTTGGGATTGGCTTACTTCACTTAGCATTATATTTCCAACTCCATCCATTTACCTGCAAATGCCATAATTTTATTCTCTTTTAATGCCGAGTAATATTCCACTGTGTATATACACCAAAGTTTCCCTATCCATTCATCTACTGAAGGGCATCTGGGTTGGTTCCATAATTTAGCTATTGTGAATTGTGCTGCTATAAACAATGATATGTCTGGTTTTAAGTCCTTTGGGCATAAGCCGAGGAGTGGGATATCTCCATCAAATGGTGGTTCCATTCCATTTGAATGATATCTCCATACTACTTTTCAGACTGGCTGCATAAATTTGCAGTCCCACCATCAGTGTATGAGTGTGCCTTTTCCCCCACATCCTTGTCAATACTTATGTTTTTTTTTTTTTAGTCTTGATAGCTGCCATTCTGACTGGAGTGAGATGAAATCTTAGAGTAGTTTTGATTTGCATTTCTGTAATTGCTAGAAATGTTGAACATTTTTTTATGTCAGATTAGGCCAAACTTCCTCAATAAGACTCCTATAGCAAAAGAATTAAAACCAAGAATCAATAAATGGGATGGATTCAAACTAAAAAGCTTCTTCTCAGCAAAAGAAAGAATCAGTGAGGTAAATAGAGAGCCTACACCCTGGGTGCAAATCTTTACCACAAGCACATCAAATAGAACTCTAATCCTCAGGTTATATAAAGCACTCAAAAACCTTAACAGCAGAAAAACAAATAAGACAATCAATAAATGGGCCAAGGAACTGAACAGACACTTCTCAGAAGAGGATATACAATCAATTAACAAACAATTAATTAATTAATTAATTAATACAATCAATTAAAAAACAAATCTTCCTTATTTTTAATAGGTTCAAAAATGTTTTTATTTCTCATGTTTCCCAAACATTTTATATGATTGTCATCATTTTTTTTGGGGGGGGCAGAGGGCATATTTTTTCTGCTCAATTCAACTTATAGTCTTTGAACACGTTAATTTGACGTAAGCCATAGAGGAAATGTATTGATCATTGTTAGAGAACCATCATCAGCTTTATAAAGGAGAACATATCCTATAGAATTTTTTGTGCTAAGGCTATTGGGTCTACTATAGTATCTCCACCAGGCTTTTCAAGTCATGACCTTGTAATGCCTCAGTACTTCCCTGTTGTATCAAAATAACAGATGCAAGGTATGTTCATAGTGTTATTGGCCACTGGTCACTTTGGCATATCCCAGACATATTTGACTCACATCAAGGAAGATGGCACTGTTCCTTATGATAGAGATCTTTCCTTTATAATGTGATTAAGCCAGATAACATAAAGGAGAAGTATACAAGGGAATCAGCAATGGGAAGTTACTTGAAATAAATGCTCCAAACTTTTCTCCCCAGTAGAACATTATGGAAAACATCTTTTCCACATTACCTTAGTCCACATATTGGTGTGATGCACCAACCTAACTGTACTTTCTGTGGAAGGCATTTCATTTTGTGTTGCCCTTCATTACTTCTGTTCCTTCGTCTTTGTTTTTGTGAATCTGAAGTCCTAATAAAAGCATGTGAGTTTTGCCTCCAGACTTGAGGAATCTAAACTAAAAAACTAATGTATAAATTATGGGGACGAGAAGATCACATTTAAAATATATCTTAAATTTGTGTAATTTATATCTTACAGTTTCCAACTTTTTTTTTTTTTTTGGTACCAGGGATTGAACCCAGAAGTGCTTAAGCCACATCCCCAACCCCTTTTTTGTATTTTATTTAGAGACAGGGTCTTTACTGAGTTGCCTAGGGCCTTGCTAATTTGCTGAAGCTGACTTTGAATTAACAATTCTCTTGCTTCAGTCTCCTAAACTGCTGGGATTACAGGTGTGAACCACCATGCTCAGCAGTTTTCAACATTTTTATATCTAAAAAAATAACTCTGAGTGATATAGTTTCCTTAAGTACAAACTATCTTTCTGATGTGTCACATTTTGCAAAGAGTGTAAGGCAACTTAAACCTATTTTCAATAACATTAGTCTTGAGGTATTACTTCAACATTCTAGGAAAAAAAAATGAAAGTAGTTACTGGAATTAGGTTAAGATTGGAAATGTTGGTACCAACATGGAAAAGTCATGGTGGTTTATAGAGACCATAGTCAGTCCTGCATTTACAAAGAGGTTGGGTTTCCAGGATGTTTCTCCATGGCAGGTCCTGTTGGATGTAAAAATGCAGAGAAAATATCTTTTACTAGAACTAAGGAAAATCTAGAAATGAGAGGTCCAACTAAATTAGTAAATGGTAGAAGATGATTTTTAATAACAATAGGGCTCTAAAAGTAAAGGGAAAAGTACACAAATGACTTTTATGTGAAGGTATTTAAGATCCTTAAATATATATGGAGAGAGTCTTTTGACAACAAATAGGAGTGTGGCATGGCCAAATATAGAAATCTAAATTTGTGGCTTTTATATGCTTAAATTTCTAAGGGAAAGTCTGGTCTTGAAAAAAAAAATAACTTGGGACCCAAAAGAGATTTCTACATTTAGAAAGTATGCAGATAATGAGAAGACATGATATGGAAGTTGTAATGACTATGAAAATAAAGGAAATAATATCCTAGTTCCTATCTCTACATTTCTTTTCTCTGCATCCTTTATTCCACGTTACTATTTTGGTGACATTAGAATCAAGGATGCAATATTTATAGAAGGATGTTACTCTAGTGATAACATATTACAAAAAGTCTTGGCAATAATCTAAGACACAGCAGGGGAGCTGCAAGGGGAGCTATTTTTGTAATGTTTAAAATTATACTAAATTAAAAAAAAAAAGTCCTGCTGGGCTTCAACCTTTAAATAGCAAGGTGTGGTTTGACTGATCAGAGCACCTGATTCCGATAATGCATTACAAGAAATGGAGAACATGTTGACAAATAATATTCATGTATGAAAAGAATTTTAGTCCATGTTATGTAATTCAACACCTGAAGTCATTTTTCAATGAATTCTAGTCTAAAAATAAAGCACTATGAATGTGAACTCTATATTAAAAATGACAATTCAAATTATTAGATTCCTGGAATATGGCAACAGCCAGAACTAAATTAAAAACACATAGAGAGCTCACAATCTCAAGAAGTACACAACCCTGTAATTTATCAGGTCATTGCTATAAATTTGAATGGGATTAGAATGTTGTTTTGTAACTTTGTCTTTTCTTTGTTCTTTTTCATTTTGTGATGACTTTATTGGGGTATATTTCACATAATTTGCTGTTATCTACTTAAAATGTTTTCTAGTTTTAATTTAGTTGCAGATATCATCATATTTCATTTTCATTACCTAAAAAAGAAACCCCATACATTTCTGCCTTTATACCCTATTGTCCACCCCATTTGCCAGATTTCATGTTAATGAAATCATATATGTAGTATTTTGTGATTGACTTAATATTTCAAGGTTGCATGTATCATTGCTTCATGTCTTTTTATGACCAAATAATATTCTATTGTATGGATATACCACACTTTATTCATTCATCAGTTGATAGACATTTCTACCTTTTACTATTATGAATACCACAGCTATTCTGTGAATTTTTGTGAGAACATGTGTTCTCACTTTTTTGAGTCTTACTATTTTTTTAGACACTTTTTTTGTGGGGCAAAGAAAAAAATCTCTAATTTTATTTGAAACTTTCACATATGAAAAACAAAAATAAGTGTATCATTACTTCAATTTCATACTAGAATACTATTATTAGCAGGATGATACTTAAACTTTATTTGTTGGAGTTATTTGTTGCTACCATTGCCCCCAAAATGTGCTTTTCAGATTCTCAGTGAAGAGACCAATTCACTTGGTGAATTCTTTTTATCTTTTCATCTCTCACTCTAAAGGAATCTCAAGACATGAAAAAAAAAAGGAGGAAATATTACCCAAACAAAAATTTTGACACTTGGATAATTTGATCTCTATAAGTAAACTGCACTTGATTTCGAACCTGAGTCCTGAGAAGCTCAATGATGTAAAATATTAATATTTTTTGGTGACATCTAATGCCCAGTTCAATTCATACTCAACTAAAAGCTTTTATTTCCCTCGGCAGTTATACAATTTGTGTGTATGACCCTCAACATTAAAGATTTGGGGTAATAAATCTGTCAGATGTTCAGATTTAATTGAAGTAATTTAAATTCTTTGTTTAAATTCAAGGACAGAATTTGGCCCTTAGTGTTTAATCAGTATTTACTTAACATACTAGAGGTTATAATTGGAATCCTTGTTAGAATGAGATCATCTAAAACATGAGTAGTGACTCTCCATAGAAGTCAAGAAAATTTAAAATAGAGAAGAAGAAAATTCAAAAATGCTGTAAAACAGTGGTAAAACTGTATTCTAATGTGGTCTTGTGGAAGAAGGGGTGGTGTGTGTACTTTTCACTTCTTTTACTATTATAGTTCAGAGTTTTCAGAACTATATTTTGTATCATTTACTGTACACAGGGCACTGAATCTTCTATTTAAAAGAATCTTGTACAAATAAAGCAATAATAATAATATAAAACACAATCCTGTCTCATAAAACACTAAGAATTATAAACCTTGAAAAACTGGGTAAAATGTTATATTTTAAGAAAACTTTTGTGCATTTTAGGTCCTAAATAGAAACTTTTCCAGTTTGATTTGCTTAATTTTCCTATGATTATGTTATGATTATATTAAATACAATAATGTATTTAATAATATAATAAGTAATATCAGCATATAATTTTTGTAACAATCGAGATGAATGTGAGTGCATTCTGAACTTAAGATGTAAATTTCCCCTGCTTATTATATGCCCACCTCTTAGTATTACTTACATTCTTGACTAGGAGTAGATAAATGCAAAAGGAGAAGTAAAGGAAAGTTAATAAATATTTTTAGACTCTTACAATGAAATCAGTACAAAGCCTGGCAACTTCTGTGTGAAATGTAGTTATTGACTTTAGAAAGAAATATTGTTTACTATTGCCACACCTACAATATACACACACATGGTTTTTAATATATCTCAATGAACATTATATTTATAATTTTATGAGCTAAAGAAAGATTAATTCCTAAATTATCTAAGGAACCAGTAATATCAAATTCAGATACAGCAAAGCCAGATTAAACAATGATAATAATAGTTCCCAATTACATCCTGTTTCATAACTGTCCAGAAACTGTGGTAGAGTGTTTGTGGATTTCTTATTAATGATTCCTAATAACTTATGAGGTAGGTACTATTGGTATTTATAGAAGAGAAAAGAAATGACAAAAAATGCTTACGCCAATTTCCCAATATCACACTCAGTGACAGCTCAGCATGTGTATTTTTCCTAAATATATGATTACTTACAGTGCATGCAAATTATTCAAACTAAATTATAACATTTCAATTAAGCTCAAAGCAAAATGATTTGCCAGTTTTCCTTAATAACATCTCTAAGTACCTGGTTGTCCAGGGCCAATAACTCTATTGTCCATCTTCCTTTAGAGATTGGTATGTGATAGGGTATTTTCTTTCCTTTAAAAAGGCAATCTGAGTTGATTTTCTGTGAATAACTGCTGAAAGCATCCTACCTAGTAATGTAAATGGTGGAAATGCTCCCTGTGTTTGTACTCAATAGAAGTGAAAGTTCTATTATTTCTGTTATTTGTTTATTGTTTTGGTGCTTTAGTAAAAACTAACCTATTGATATTTACAGCAAGTTAATTATATGATTTTATTAACTAATAGATAACATCACTAAACATGCTTTCTGGAGAGAAAACTTTGTCATTACCTTTTTCAGAAAGAAAAAAAAAGGAAACAAAGCAGGGAAAAAGAAGGAGAGGAGAGAGAGAGGGAATAAAAAAACCTCAAACACTTGCAAGGAACAAAAGTTTGATCATCTCCTCTACTGAAACTAGTATGTATTTATATTAGAAAAATATAAAATTGCATTGGAATTGCTGATATTTATCAGCTCTAGAAACACAGGGTCCTCATCTGCAAAATAAGACCTCAAATAACTATTGCAGGATCTGTCGCAGGGTTAAGAAAACAATCCATTGGAAGTTAGGCAGAGGACGTATGTTCACTGTCTTTTTCCTCATCATGGGGTGGGTTCATCTGCCAGTTCCCATTTGCTCACTTATTAAATAATACACAATGTCTGCAGAAAAGAAGACAAGGTGAAAGTCACTGGTATTCTTCTTGATTTCTGATATAATATGACCTGAAGTTACATGGAATGGTGAAATGATGCAAGAAAGAAAGATTCTGAAACAATGTCAACCTTCTGAAGGACATGTAGTCTTTTCCCATTTGTAAAGAACGAAAAATTGTGGGGATAACATGATTGCTGGGTTTTTTTCTTGACTAAATATGTGTGACCTTAAGCAAGTTGCTTACCTATTTAATGCTTACTCAGTGTCTTTATCTGTAAAATAGGAAAGCATCTATTTTACAGGGTCGTTTTGAGATCTCTTTCACACAATGAATATTTAATATTTAATAGACATTTATTGATCATCTATCAAGGACCTGGTTCTTTATTAAGCTTGGGCAATAATTTGGTAAATGAGAAAGAAAGTTTGTGTCCTTATAAGATTTTCTTATTATAGATGGAAGCGAACAGTATGTAAAGTATGTAAATAAATCAATATAGACGATAATTATGGAATGCAGTAAGATCCATGAAGGAAATATAAAAAGGGGAGATAAGCTCTAGATAGGGTTGTAGATGTCAGTCCTAAAGCACTGAAAATGTGGGAACCATTCATCAAGATTGTGGAGAAGGGTTCTCCAAGCTTAGGGACTGACAAATGTTGGCCCCCTTGTGGGTGGCAAAGTCTTTCTAGGTAAGAGGAAAGGAAATGCAGCCTTTGGAGTAGAGAAACCTGAATATATGTATTTGTCTGGAACTCAGTATTGGTATGAACCATGGTTACTATGCACCTTTATTTCTTCCTCTTTTGGATGCAGTGTTTCTTGTTGCAGTTCATTACACATTGGATGTGTGTGAGTTAAATGCCTTTTAACTCCACAGGACTCTACAGCAAGAGAAGCCTGGTGATTAATTGTACCTGAGGATGGGAATTATACCTCCTGACCTGGTTCAGGAATGAGATGCTAAATGTTGAGGTTAATGCAATAATTTGAAAAGGGAGATTGGAGACAGTGAAATGAAGGCAGAGTGTATTTGGCAAGAAACAAGGATGAAAGTTACTGTGTCTAAAAGGAAAATTGTTTCAAAAACAGCTAAAATAATCCTTATCAGGTTCCTTTGCAAAAGATTTTACCATTTTTATCAAAAGCTAAAGCATATTTCCTCTCATCTTGAATTTGTGCTGACCTTGTGACTCGCTTTAATGAATAAAATACTGCACAATTGGCTGTTATATGAAAAGTCACATGGAAGAGAGGATCTGTATGATAAAAGAAGAAAAGGAAACAAAAGAGAGGAAAGACAAAAAACTGTCATACTATAGGAATTTCAGAAACTCCATTTGCTGTACAAGATGTGAGTGAGACCATCTCATATCCTCCCAGTACAACTGTGCTGTTAGGTGCTTCATGCATAATTCCAGGAAAGAGTAGCAGAAAAGATCCATATAAATGTGAGAAATGGCAAATTGTTGTTTTGAGCCATGAAGTCTGGAGACTTCTTACTTAGGAATACGTAACTAAAATAGTAAAGAATTACTCAAATAAATTGTGAAGAATACTGATTTTCAAATAATCTTATAACTGGATTTTGTTTAAAGTCCAAGAAATCATACTTTTATAGTGGTCATTCAGAGCCATCATAATAATTTCATGAATAATTTTTCAAAAATCCAATTTCTAAAGACATGTTAAAATATCGATTATATAAATTCCAAATTGTCAGACTAAAGACTGATTTATTTCTGTTCATATGAAAAATGCCCTTTACAACTATTTCATGAAAATTATAGTCAGAAGAAATATTAAGGGTTTAGGTGATAATAATACTAATTATTTTATTGAACATTTAAATGTAGCACTTGCTATGTGACTGGCACAGTTCTAAATGATTTCTATGGATTAATTTATACAATCAAATAAAACTCTGAAAGTACATAATGTAATCCCTCCGAATAAACTGAGTACCTGAGAGGCTTCCTGATGGGCCTGTGTTTACCCGCTAACAGGCCTTATAAGAGCCTCACTTCTTACCCACAAAGCCTGATGCCAGAAGTCTGGTTTTTACTCCAGGGCACTGGATTTTATCACCAACTTTATAAGGTGCAGTAAATGCTCAGGATAGAAAAGAGGTCAGTTGATATCACTACTTTCATGACATTCCATGGGCCTGAGCTTTGCCTTTAAAAAGGAGCGTATCTAATATGACATATACTCTCATCATACATTATTGGAGGTTTTTGACAATGACCTGAAAATTGCTTTTGACAGGTTGGCAGCAAAAGTTCACTTTGCTGATAGCCTACTTAAATTTTTTAAATAAAAGATTATCATGGCCTGGATTAGAATGTGAACAAAAGATTTTAAGGAATGGACATTTTGGTGTTCAGAAATGGTAAACAGAGAATTCACAGCAAAAGTAGTTACGAGAAAGGACTGTTTCTTTTGCTCTTCCCATATGGCCCCAGGGATTTGCACCCCCAAATTCCACCAACATCATCAACATTTTTCACTACTAAAACCTCATTAGCTTATCAATAGGTCATTGCCAGAATCTCAGCTTCTTAAAAATAAATGTGCCTATTTTGCAATTCTGCAAAATTTAAATGATTGCTACCTCTTTGGAAGTAGGAAAGATTAGTGTGATTCAGTAAATTGGTTAACTTCTTGATCCTTCAATAAAATGACATAATAATGTCCATTATGGTTAAAGTTTGTCACTTGCTATGCTTCACAAAACACTGGCTTATTATAGTTAACATCACAGTCAAATTTTCATGAAATTGGCACAAGTAATCAATACATTGGGTCATTCAGAATCAGTTCACAGTTTTTAAAAAAATAGTCATAACTAAACTGAGTGTAAATCAACTGGAAATAGATCAACTCAGTGTCAGCACCTATAGGTAGCTTTATGGCTACTATTTATTATACTTGAGAAATTTTGATTCTTTAGAATTTCATCTGTTACACAATCAATCAACAAATGTATAAAGAAATGTTCAACATCTCTAGTAATTAGAGAAGGGCAAATCAAAACTAAGATTTTATTTCACTTCACTCAGAATGGCAATTATCAAGAATACAAGCAACAATAAGTGTTGGCGAGGATGTGGGGGAAAAGGTACACTAATACATTTCTGGTGAGACTGCAAATTGATGCAACCACTCTGGAAAGCAGTATGGAGATTCCTTACAAAACTTGGAATGGAACCATTTGACCCAGCTATCCCACTCCTCAGTCTATACCCAAAGGACTTAAAATCAGCATACTACAGTGATAGCCATATCAATGTTTATAGCAGCTCAATTCACAAGAGCTAAACTGTGGAACTAATCTAGATGCCCTTCAATAGATGATTGGATAAATATATTGTGATATATATATATATATATATATATATATATATAAATGGAATATTACTTAGCATTAAAAGAGAATAAAATTATGGCATGCTCAGGTAAATGGATGAAGTTGGAGAATATCATGCAAAGCAAAAAAACAAAGGCTGAATGTTCCCTCTGGTATGTGAATGCTGATTCATAATAGAGGGAGTGGGCATGGAAAGAATGGAGGAAATTTATATTGGGCAAAGGGGAGGGTGAGGAGGAGAGGGAGCATGGGGGAAGGAAAGATGGTGAAAAGAGAAGAACATCATTACCTTAGGTATATGTAAGTTTGCACAAACGGTGCCACTCTGCATCATGTACAACCAGAGAAATGAAAACTTGTGCTCCATTTGTGTACAATGAATTTAAATGCATTCTGCTTTCATGTATAACTTATTAGAATGAATAAGAAAGGAAGAAAGAAAGAAGGAAAGAAAGAAAGAAAGAAAGAAAGAAAGAAAGAAAGAAAGAGAAAGTGAATGAATTTCAACTGTTATAGAATAAAGTTTTAGAAAGTACAAAGTAATGCGGTACCCTAGATGACTGATACAAATACCCATTCACTCCTAAATATCTCACCAAATTTGAATAGATCAGCAAAAAGATAAATATACTATCATTTATTTGGTAGATAAGTGTTAAAAAATATTTCTGGAGACTTTTGAAAATTTAAATTCAATTTATTTTAACTACCACATGAAATGTAAAAATTATATTTATGGGATGTCATGTGATATTTCAATACATTTATATATTATATATTGTTTAAATTATGTTAAACATATCTTATCTTTTCAAATATTTATCATTTCTTTATGGTGAAAACATCCAAAATCTTTTCTCCTATTTTTTTCCCAGTAAGAATGCCTATTATCAAGAAGACAAAACAACAAGTGTTGGTAAGGACACAAAGTATGGGTAGTACTTGTATTCTATGGGTGAGAATATAAATTACAACATCCATCATGGAAAACTGTATGAAGGGACCTCAAAAAATTAGGAATAAAACTGCCATATGTTCCACCTCAACCACTACTGATAGGCATCTAAAGGGCATGAAGTCAGCACGTCAAGGAGACATCTGCACTCCCATGTTGAATGCAGTACTATTCACAGTAACCAAGAAATAGAAAACAACTTAAAAGGCTAGCAACTGATAAGTGGAGTAAGTAAACGTGGAGATTTTTTAATAAAGAAAAACACACATTTTCAATGTTATTTTATATTTATAATATATATTTATAATATATTTAAAATATAAAATGTAATTGTGATTCACCAATCATGTATTTTTACTACTTTTCATGCCTTTAAAAATCTTTGATCTAAAAAACAAATCTTTGATCTCCCTAATCAATGCTATTTTGCTGTCTATATAATTATTCACTTCCCTAGTAATTAATTTCTGACCTTCAGTTTATAATTATGTTAAGGTAATGAAAAGATGCTTACCTTTTGTGTCTAATGTCTGCTATCACCTTCTTGATATTTTTATCCCCAAAATAAAGAAAAGCTAATGTGGAATCAGTGGATAGCAAAGGTGGTGTTTTGCAAAGTCATCAACAGAATTTTTATGTTTATGGTTCACACAATAATTATACATATTTATGGAGTACATTGTGGGATGCCACCCCTGAGCTCTTTTAGCTTCTTTACTAGGCCTTGAGCCAAGGAGATTTGGGTGTGGCATTGCACGTTGTTTTGTGGCTCCTCCCACTTAATGGATTACACAATGCACCTGACCTCAGTCTTTGCTCAGCTAGAGAGACTGCTCTCATAGCTCAGGAGTTGGGCATAACCCACTGGGCCTGGACAGCCCACCTTCTACCTTAAATGGCAAAGCACTTTCTATGGAAAAACCTTTAATGTTCCCCCCTTATAAATAAACCAACCGGGCCTCTTGCGCGCTCTCTCTTTTTCCCTTGTGGAAGCTCAACCCCTAAGGTTGAAGAACCATCCAGCCTTCGCTTTCAAAATTACTTTTTGAGTCCTGTGTTTTTTTGTCACCTTCTTTTCTTAGCTTTATTTCATAGCCAGCCTGCATGACAGAGGAAACAAAAATTCCACTGTAGTTCGGGACATGGGAGAGAGTATATTGTGTTTTCTGATACGTGTGTACACTGGATAATGATCAAATCAGGATAACCGGCATATCCATCTCCTTAAATATTTGTATCATTTCTCACCATGAGAACATTTAAAATCTTCTAGCTGCTTTGGAATATATGGTAAAAATTGTTGTCTATAGTTATTCTTGGTAGAATAGAAAATCAGAATTTAATTTTCCCATCTAACTATAACATTGATCAACCTTCCCCTCCCCAGCCTTATCTCCCCAGTCTCTGGTGACCACTATTCTACTTTCAACCTCCCAATTGAAATTACTAATGTTCATTGGGTGAAGGCTCACCACCATATTAAAAAATGCAATTATTTCTTAAGCACATGATGAACAGCTATTGCACCAGACACTGGGATTAACAGGAGAAAAACCATTCAACCATAACATGCTCCCAGTTTTCTATAAGAATGGTACTTTTCTTTGCATATTGATATCGATAAATACAATTCATTGTGGTGAAAGAAAATTAGTCTCACATATGGAGACTCTCACCGTAGACCCAACTGTTTAATAGACTTTCATCCTATAAGATGATGCTGAGCTTCAGTACAGAAATTTTAGAACTCATTTTCAGATGCCTTTTTCCTTTTGGCAGGACAGGTGTCATAAACTATATTAGAATAAGATTATTTACAAAGTAATCCTGTAGTCAAAGCTAACAGTCATCAACAAAATCAGAGAGAATATTAAAGCCTATGTAATGCTAAATTTTTATTTCACTGGCTAAGATATTGATTAGTAAGTTACCATACAACTTCAGTTTTCAATATATTTAATATGAAGGCCATAAGCTAAATCTTTATATATCTACCACTTTAGAGCTGTAACTATCAGAAATACTTAATTTCATTAGCTAATTACTTCTTTATAAACTTTCTATTAAGATCAAAAAGTTATACTTAGAAAATCTGTACATATTTCCGAATCCCACCATTATGTACAGTTATAGTGTTCCATTATAAAACAGGAAAAAATAAAATTTGCACAAGTTTCTTTAAATAGTATTTTTCAGGGAAATTCTAAGAATTGCTATTTCAATATTTTAATGAAGTTATTACATGTGCTAAAATATTAAGAAACTATTGCATAGTAATTTATTTTAGCCTTTCAAAAACCTAATTATTTGCATGTGAATTCTGATCATATTAAACAAATCTGTTTCTTTCCCCATTAAGTTATAAGCTACTTTTGTTCCCCCTTATAACAAGGTTAGGGCCAAGAATAAAGTATGTAACTGCCCTGGACAATAATCTAATTGCCTGTCACTTTTTCAGTAAAAACAACCTGTCTTTTCTGACGTGCTCAGTTCTTGGCAGCCTTGATTCTTCCTTGGCACAATCCTCCCTGGAAACTTCTGATTATCAGCTCAGGGGAGAATACAGAATCCACAGTGGGATAATCAGCATTCTCCTCTAGGATGTTTGTTGGAACAGACTAAAGATCAGGTTCTCTAGAAAGCAGCAATGGTTCCAAGTGAACCTAGACTCTCATGGGAGACATGTCAGATAGTAGAGTGAAGGATACATGCAAAAGAACAGGGTTGGGAGACAGAATTTTGGTGGTTGCTGAAATTCTGGCTCTGAAGTTGTCTTGTGGGTATGCTGCATTGTGTATGCCTTGTAGTACAAGAGACACTATGTTATTCTAAAAATGAATTTCTCATTAACTCCTCAACTGGAATCTTGATGTCACCAAAATAATTATTCCCACACAAGACTCTATAAACATTTATGATTCAGTAGTTTGTGTTTGTTTTTACTTTCAATGTGTGTAAATAAAAATGTTGATAACTAGTTCATCAAAATATGGCAATGTTTTAATAATTGTGGTTGTCTACAATGTTTTGAAGATGTACTCAGTATGAATATAAGAAAATTGACTGCTTTTTCAATTTAAAAAAGTGTGGTTTAATTGTTAAACTAGACATGCTCATTGTAGGAATCCATCCTAGGAAGCAATAATATTTATTCTGATGGTGTAGTATTTTCTCAAAATGTTTATGGAATTAATTTGCTTGTTTTTAAAAAGTTTACTTTAGAGAGACAGCAATTTACTTTCTTTCTGACCTAATGTTTTAACACTAACCATGGGGCTTTACTTTAGAGAGAGAGCAGCTTACTTTCTTTCTGACCTAATTTTTAACACTAACCATGCTCTTCTGCTTCTTTGTCAATTGTATTAGCAAAAGTTTGTCTCCTAACTTTCTCTTGGATTGAGTAAAGGACGTCACCAACAAATAAATTTTATATAAAATTTTGTATAAAATATAAATAAATAAAATGGAATATAATCTATCTAAAGAATTTAGAATAGATTGTATTCCTTTTTATTTATATGTAAGTAACATTAATTTTGAAATTTCTGCTTTCAAAGATCTCTCATGAAGCTTATGAAATATTACACAGTAGTGCTATCTTTTCATGTAGGATTTTGTTGGGCAAATTACTCAGTACCCTACCTGATTCCCCACTAGTTGCCCTGCAGTCCCAAATCTTTTCTAGAGAAAGCATCATCTGATTTCACATTCAAAGAAATGTACATTTGCACCCAGGTGCAGTGGCATACGCCTGTCATCCCAGAGGCTCAGGAGACTGAGGCAGGAGGATCAAGAGTTCAAAGCCAGCCTTAGCAACAGTGAGGCACTAAGCAACTCAGTGAGACCCTGTCTCTATAAAAAAATACAAGATAGGGCTGGGGGTGTGGTTCAGTGGTTGAGTGCCCCTGAATTTAATTCCTGGTATCCACTGCCCCCCCCAAAAAAAGAAATGTAGATTTGCACTATGGATCAATTTCCCATGTGCCTTTGCTTTTAGAGGAAAAAAAAGTTAGAAAAAGGATTCTAAAACTGTATTTATATTATAGAATTATATTGTGAAAAATTTTTCAAAAATTAAATGACATACCTCAAAAAGCTGATAAACAATAGCTTATTAAAATCAGAGATTTGGGCTGGGATTGTGGCTCAGAGGTAGAGCACTTGCCTGCCATGCTTGAGGCACTGGGTTCAATCCCCAGCACCACATCAAAATAAAGTAAAGATGGGCTGGGGATGTGGCTCAGCGGTAGCGCGCTTGCCTGGCATGCATGCGGCCCAGGTTCGATCCTCAGCACCACATACCAACAAAGATGTTGTGTCCGCCGAGAACTAAAAAATAAATATTAAAAAATTCTCTCTCTCTCTCCTCTCTCACTCTCTCTTTAAAAATAAAATAAAATAAAATAAAGATATTGTGTTCACCTATAACTAAAAAATAAATATATTTTAAAAATCAGAAATTTGATAAATAATGGTATAAATAATATAAATTCTAGTATTTTGATCAGCCTCATGGTTCTAGGAGCCATTTATTTATTTATTGGTTTTTACTTTTGAGTAACATCTAATAACTCTCTATATTTAGAGAGTAGGGTGTGATATCAGCACAGAATATGCTGATGAAATCAGGGTAATTAGCATTTTCATCTTCTTATTGTCCATTTATGTTTGGAGCCTTTGGCCCCTCCCTTTTAGTTCTTTATACATAGATACCAGATTACTGTGAGCTATAGTCACTTCAGTGTGCTGTGGAACACTACAATCTTTTCCTTCTGTGTTTTGGTAACTGTTAACACAGCCTCCCAAATTCCCACTCTAGTAACCACTATTTTACACTCAGATCAACACTTTTTAGCTTTTATATATTAGAGAACATGTGGAATTTGTCTTTCTGTGTCCGGTTTATTTCACTTAAACAAATGTCTTGACCATTCTGTCATTTTGCTGCAAATTACAGGATTTCACTCTTCCTTATAATTTGGTATATTCAACTGTGTACCATATTTTTTTTATCCACTCCTCTCTCAATGGATATCTAGGTTGATTCTGTACATTGGCTGTTGTGAATAGTGCCACAATAAACATGACAGTGCAAGTATCTCTTTGATATTCTGATGTCATATCCTTTGAAGATATACCTGGAAGTAGAAGAGCTGTTTCATTCAGTAGTTTTATTTTTAGTTTTTTGAAGAATGTCCATGCTATCATCTGTAGTGACTCAACTGATTTACATTCCCACTGATGATGTGTAAGAGTTTCCTTTTCTCCACATCCTAGCCAGCATTTGCTGCTTGTCTTTTGGTAATAATCATTCTCATTGGGGTAAAATGATCCTTGGGATTTGATTTGCATTTCCCTGATGGTTGTGAATATTGAGCATCTATTTCATGTACTTGTTAGACATATATATATTTTTTCTGTTGAGAATGACTATTCAGATCATTTACCCAATTGTATTATTTGGGGTTCACTGTTAAGCTTTTTGAGTTTCTTATATATTCCAGATGATAATCTTGTATTAGATGAAGAGTTTCCAAATATTTTCTCCCGTTCTATAGGTTGTCTCCTACTCTGTTCATTGATTGTTTGCTGTGCCGAAACTTCTTGGTCTGAGATAATTCTTTGAGTCTACTTTTGCTTTTGTTGTCTGTGTTTTTGATGTTTTATCCAAAAAAATCCTTGCCAATTCCAATATCCTAAAGCATTTCTGCTATGTTTTCATACAGTAATTTCATGCTTCAGGCCTTAGATTTAGGTCTTCAATTCATTTTTTGTTGATTTTTGTATATGATGAAATATAGGGGTCAGGGTTCAGCCTTCTGCATATGGATATGGAGTTTCCTCAGTACCATTCATTGAAGAGGTTGTCCTTTCCCCAGTGTATATTTTTGGCACATTGTCAAGAATCATTTGGCTGTAGAGGTGTAGGCTTATTTCTGGAATCTCTTTCTGTTCTGTTCCCTTGGTCTATATGTCTGTGTTTATATCCATATCATGCTGTTTTAGTTACTATAGCTCAGTAGTATGTCTTGAATCAGGTATTGTGACACCTCCAGCTTTGTTCTTTTTGTTCAAGATTACTTTGGCTATTCAGGGTCTTTTCTGCTTTCATAGAAATTGTAGGAATTTTTTTTTCTTTCCAGTTCTGTGAAGAATGTCATTGGTGTTTTGATGGAGATTGCTTTGAATCTTTCAATGGCTTTATTTTTATCCACATTTTAACAATATTAATTCTTTCAATCCATTAAAATGAGAGGTCTTTCCATTTGATGTGTGTGGCTTCTTTTCTTTCTTTCTTCAGTGATTTGTAATATTCATTGTTGAGGACTTTCAATTCTTGATTAAATTCATTCCTAGGAATTTCATTTTATTTTTAGCTATTGTGAATAGGATTATATTCTGTTTGCTTTCTTAGGAAGTTTGTTATTAGTATATAAATAGGTCACCAATTTTGTTTATTGATTTTATTCTGCAACTTTACTGAGTAAATTTATCAGTTCCAATAGTCTTTTGGTGGAGTTCTCATATCATATGAGAACAAGGATAATTTTACTTTCTTCCTATTTGTAAGAGGCATTTATTTTCAGGAAGCACTTATTGTGTGCAGATTCATAAACTACAGATAAAGTTGTATTAGTCATTAAAATAATTACTTTAAGCAAGTAATCACCTTGCTTTTTATTAGTGTTATAAGAAGTAAAATTTTGAAAGTAAATAATATATAGAAACTTTTTCCCCAGATAATGTTAAAGCTAATGTAAGATAGTATGATAATTGAAAGTACAACTAGATCAATTTAACTAAAATTGATCCTGTTACATATGGTAATAGAAAATAAAGAGGCTATTTATGATTGTGTATGGAACTATTTGTGACTATACAGTAAATGTTCTAGAAGGTTGATCATAAATTAGATTGATAAATTGTGTGGTGGAATCCCAAGTGACTTACTTTTTTTCTTTTTAATTTGTGTATAAACAACTAGTTGATTTCTTATTTTGAAAGTCAAAAAGAAAACAACTAATAATTTTTAAATAGAAATAAATACATAAATGCAAGAAAGAAAAGAGCCAAAGATGCAAACAGGCAGGAAAGTACAACTGTTCAGAGAAAAAAAATTGGCTATTTTTTCTTTCCTTTGTAAGAGTCAGAATGAGGGTATAGAAGAGGAGCTTGCCACGTATGTGTTTAATTTCATTAAAATGTACATTTCCCATAGTAAATTACTTTAAGCATTTGAACCTATGGATCATCAAGGTTCTTTCAATTCTCTCTTCTTTTGAACTTACTTTCCAAACATTGGTACATAGATCTCCTTAAACAATAAAAGCAAATTCTAATTTCAGAAAATGATTTTCATTTTGGTTTATTGAGAGACAGGTAGGAGGAATAAGCAAGGGATGTTATAACCTGTGGCTCTCAGTATTGCTTCCATTTAGTAAACTCTACGAGGCGTTTTAAGAGCAGAATGCTCTGATGGAGTTTGTCTGGAGTGATTTCCTGTTTACTCTGGCACAGTGATATCTGAGCAAGTGAGAGTGTGGTGGCAGAACCTCACAGGCTGTATGATCTAACAGCTTCTTCTTCCACGTTCTCATGCTCTTGCCAGCAATGCGGTGTTTACAACTCAGCATTTGAGCTGTGACACAGTGTACAAAATGTTGCATCAGATTGGCCATCTGAGTTTCTTTATGTGAATTGTGACAATCTTTTTCTGTTCCTATTTAATCATATTGAGGATGACAGGGACTTTTTCTTTTTAAACCCGAGTTTCTTTTCTTTTTCCCCAAGACTTTTTATTTAACTAATTAAAACTATAATTATTCAAAACAAAATTACCATGTTATCCAAGAAAATAGAGTACTAAGGCCTTAAGGTAAAACACACAATTGTGCATCATTTGAAAATGCAGACATGTTCTGAGGAGTACATTGCTAGGTGCTTTTGTCATTATGTGAATATCATAGAGTGTTCTTACACAAACCAAGGCAGCTATAACAGGTCAAATAATGAGACCACCATTGTGTAATGGCCTGCTTTTGGATAAAACATTCTTATTTTTCATATCATAAAAATTTGAATTTATGAATTTTCAACACAAAAACGTTAAGTACATGTATATGTTTGTTGGAAAAACTATTTGGATATAAATTAATGTATTCTAATACCTCATAGAATTTTGCAAGAAGGCAGATTAGATGTTCATTTATTGCCCATGATTTTAGACAAGTTTCTCATTTCATTGCTCATCTTTAGAAAGCTTCTGTGTATAATATTAAAAATAACTGAAAGTTTATGCTCATTTTTTGTGACATTGAATTAGGCCTTGTGCTCAAGAGGACATAACATGAAACGGCATAAGGCCTTAAGTATTATCAGTCATTCGTTCTTTAGAGTAAATCAAATTTACATATTCTTTTATGAGTTCAGGTTTCAATAGAAAGAGAACATAGAGAAGCCATGAGAACACAGAGTTGTCATCAAGAAGTGAAAGGATGCAAGAAAGATTGAGGAGTTTGGCAAAACTGGAGGAGAAATGGGAGAATGGGCATTTCTAAACAGAAAAACAGGTCCTTGTTTTAGTTAGGGTTTCCCCAGAAACAAGCTGTGAGAAAAGACTCAAGTGCAAGTAGTTAATTTACTAGCCAATCCTTTGAAAGGAACTCGAAGGAAATAGGGGAGTGAGAAAGAAAAGAGATGAATCCTGAGACTAAGGCTTGCTTGCAGCTACTGTATTTGAGAAGTGATCCTAGGTTAACAGGCTTGAAGTACACTGGGATTCACAACTCGGAACTCTCCATTGTCCTGTCTAGAAAAAAGGGGGAAACATTGATTCATTAACTAACACATAATATAACTTGATGGTAAAGTAAATCTCAATTTGGAAATCAAAAGGACATTGGTTTATATCTTGGTATTGCCTACTTACTAGCTATGTAAAATAGTTAACAAAGCCTCCTGAGAGTTTTATTTTATATCTTAAAAACTGGGGGGGGGGGGGGGAACACTGCTTAGTTTTCTAGTAAAAACTCCGAGAAACTACTTCAGAATTTTCTAACAGTTAAAGATATCCCCCCCCCTCTGTGTGTGTGTGTGTGTGTGTGTGTGTGTGTATGTGTGTGTGTGTTTGTGTTTGGATATGAAATGTACCCTGAAAAGCTCATGTATTAGGCAATGCAAGAATATTCAGAGTGGAAATAATTAGCTTATGAAAACTGTAAATTCATCAGTGGACTAATCTATTTAATGGATTCTTAATTTGAACAAACTATTAGCAGCAGGTGGGGTTTGGCTAGAGGAAGTAGATCACCAATAGCATGGCTTTGAGGGTTATATCTTGTCCCTGGTTCCTCACATACTCTCTTCTCTTCCCGGCCTCTCTCTCTCACTCTCACTTTCTCTCTCTCCCTCCTTCCTGGTTGCTAAGAGCTTAGCATCATTCCTCTAGCATACCCTTCTGCCATGATGTCCTGACTCATCTTAGACCCAAGAGCAACAGAGTCAGCCAACTATGGATTGAAACCTCTGAAACCATTTATAGGAACCATGATCCCCAAATAATCTTTATTCCTCTAAATTGTTCCTGACAGGTATTTTGATAACAGCAATAAAATGCTGACTAACACATGTTTCAAATTAATTTTATTTTAAAATGGCAAATAGAAAAAAATTAACTTTGAGACTCAAATTTTTTGAGATAAAACTCAAATTTAATTATTAAACCCAGCTATTAATTTTATACCTAGTTTATTTTGTATCTTTCTGAGGTAAGTAGGAATGTAAAGAAAGCATTTGAAAATGACATTAAATAATTATATTTCATTAATCACAGTAGCAGTAAATGGATTTTTGAAATTTTTAACATTTACTCCATACACATAGATTGGTAAATATAAAGATAGAGAGTATTCCATTAATTATTCAAATATAGTTTGATAGATTAACTTTAGAAAGAACCAAATAATTATTTTTTAATTCATATATTCATATGATTTTGCAAAAGAGATAGCTAGGAGGACATAGTATTCAGAGATGGGCTTTGGAGTACACTCTCACTATTCCTGATTCCTGAATTTCAAGGTGCTTAAAACCATTTTATATTTCTACAGTCTCTGCAAATCCTGTGAATGTGTTTATGGATGTTTATAAAATACTTTTCATCATTCCTTCATTTGAATTGCTTCTGGAAAGATAGAGCATATTTCTGGCCCAAAGTACCACATGTGTTGTGCAGCCTTGTTATGTACCCAAGAGGTCAGAAATCAACTTTGATTTTAAACATTGATCTGTAGTCACTAAAAAATAATGGAACAAATTTGATGCATAGAGTTCTTTAGATATTTTACTTTTTCTTCTTTTTTAATACTGATATTTCTGTTATGTGTAATAGGTATTTATCCATTTTATCAGAACTTAGTGGCAAAGGAGAGAGGAGATAAAAAAAAATCTATTATTGTCTTACATGGTAATTACTACCTTTTTCTCAACCTATACTAGGGGGGGGGGGGAGTCCACTCCCAAAGGGCACATCACCTTCACACTACTATCTCACTCATTGGGGATATTTTGTGGTATCACAAAGACCTTTGCCCCAGGGTAAAGCAGCTGTTCTGGATGCTTGCCAACCAAAATGATGGCCTAACAGAATCGGTCAACAGGGAAACACACCATATTCTCATATTCATATTGTGGCTGCTTTCCATTTTCCCATTTTGCATAACCCTTGGGACATTGCCTTATATAAAAGGCCAAGAAAGGTGACACACGTGTGAACATATGGTACTGCCCTCCTGGGGTTATGTACATGAAAGCATATGGTGCTGCCCTCATACTAGTCAGCAAACACAGGAAGGACTTTGTTGTAGTTACATTGTTTATTTTCCATATGGTTCTCAACTGCTCCTGACAGTGGATAATTTGCATTTCTTTTCCTTCAAAATTCTTTCTATATATAAGTAAACATTCTCTATATAAATATATTCTATAAATAAATAAATTAAATTCATTAGTCTTCTGCTTCTTTAGGAAATTATACAGATACATATAATGTTTATATTATTTTATACAGATACATATAATTGTGTATAAATATATTGCAAATGGATATTGTTATATATTTAGAAATACCTATATTCTAAATTCATATCTCTCTCTAAAGAAGCAGATGACTGCAATCATATATATGTATTTATCTTTCTTCCCATCTACCTACACACACAAACACACACACACACACACACATCTCTAGGCAAAGAAATAACACATAATTTTTTTCTTGTAAACACTTTAAGTGCTTCATTGAGACATGCACCATAAAATAATTTTCATTTTGTCAATCTTTTTCTCACTTCCATATTAAGATATATTTATTCTCTTTGGATAACTTACTCCTACTTTATCATTCTGACTTCTGTTTAGAACAAATTCTCCAATAAAGCCTAATATTCCAAGAATAGATTAATTGTCTAGGGCCTTGTATAATAATTAATTCTTCTATTCAATTGTAATTATTATTTAAACACTGAACATGATGATCCATACGTGAACACCATGGGCACTAGGCCATATGCATACTTTTCCTCATGGTATTTCTCCCATGACCAGCATGAATTCAAGCAAAAGAAAGACGATACTTTAATACTCAGTAAAGAAATAAAGGAATACATTCATATAAGTAAGGGATTATAAAGACCTAGAACACAAGTCTTGTAAAGACCTAGAAAACAGATACTTTTTATTTTTTGCAAGAGTGAAAGGAGAAAGATTTATTCAAGTGTGAAGAATAGAAACAACTCTTTCAAGAGCAAGAGAAGACCCTGACAGAGATTACCACTTGAGTGTGTTAGTCTGAGCCTTTTTTAAAATTTTTTCTAGATAGTTATACATGACAGTAGAATGCATTTGACCCATAATACATAAGTGGAGTACAACTTCTCATTCTTCTGGTTATACATAATGTAGAATCACACCTGTCATGTAGTCATGAATGCACATAGGGTAAAAATGCTGGATTCACTCTACTATACTTCCTACCCCCATATTCTCTGCCCTCCCTTTCCTTCCCTCTGCCACCTCTATTAGTACCTCTATTCTTCCCTGGCCACCCCCACACCCTTATTATAAATTAGCATCTGCATATAAGAGAAAATATTTGGCCTTTGATTTGGGGGGGATTGGTTTATTTCACTTAGCATGATACTTTCCAGTTCCATGCATTTACCTGCAAATGCCATAATTTAATTCTTTAAGGCTGAGTAGTATTCTATTGAGTATGTATACAACATTTTGTTTACCATTCATATATCGAAGGGCAGCAAGTTGAGCTTCATAGTTTAGCTATTGTGAGATTAGCTGCTATAAACATTGATGTGGCTGCATCACTGTAGTATGCTGATTATAAATCCTTTGGGTATAGACTGAGGAGAAGTGAGACAATTGGGTAAAACGGTGGTTCAATTACAAATTTTCTGAGAGATCTCCATACTGCTTTCCAGTGGGGTTGCACCAATTTACAGTTCCACCAGCAATGTATGGATGTACCTTTTCTCCTACCCTTGCCAAATTTTATTATTGCTTGTGTTCTTGATAATTGCCATTCTGACTGGAGTGAGATGAAATCTTAGAATTGTTTTGATTTGCATTTCTCTAATTGCTAGAGATGTTGAACATTTTTTCATGTATTTGTTGATCAGTTGTATTTCTTTTTCTGAGAAGTGTCTGTTAGGTTCCTTAGCCCATTTATTGATTGGGTTATTTGGATTTTTTTTTTTAGTATTACTTTTTTGAGTTCTTTGTATATCCTGGAGATTAATGCTTTATCTGAGGTGCATGTGGTAAAGATTTTCTCCCATTCTGAAGGCCCTCTCTTCACCTTATTGATTGTTTCTTTTGCTAAAAAGAATCTTTTTAGTTTGAATTCATCCCATTTAGCGATTCTTGATTTTACCTCTTGAGCTCTGGGAGTCTTTTTAAGGAAGTCAGTTGCTAAGCTGACATGGTGGAGATTTGGGCCTACTTTTACTTCTGTTAGGCACAGGGTCTCTGTTCTAGTGCCTAAATCTTTGATTCACTTTGATTTGAGATTTGTGCATGGAGAAAGAGAGAGGCTTAATTTCATTTTGCTTCATATGGATTTCCACTTTAGAAAATAGATCTTTATAGACAAATATAAAGACAGGAATTTTTTTTCAGAAGAAAAATGAGTATGTAGTAATCAAGTGGATGTGGCACTTGAAAAACAAAGCAGAATCAAGAAGGAGCCTAAGAATTCTGGTTTATGATATAAGAAAGAAAATATGGAAGACTGAAAATGAATTGCTGCTTCCAAAGTTCATATTGAAACTTAAACCTCAATGTGGTAATAATGTTAACAAATGAGCTTGTAAGAAATTAACAAGTCATAAGGGATCTGTTCCTACAAATGGGATTAGTGATTTTACAAAAGGAAACATTCTAGGCCCTTTTTGCATTTCTACTCTTCTGCTATGTGAAGATACAAGAATGACTTCATCAGACATGGAACTTACCAGTATCTTGATCTTGGGTTTACTAGCATCTTGAACTGTGAAAAATAAATTTGAGAAAGAGGTATGTATATGAACCTCTCTAAATGATCAAAGAATTTGAAAATATTTGTGTTACTAGTGCATACTTGCCAAAGGGTGATGTCAGTAGAGAAAGGTTTTAATAATATTTAGGATGACCTGTTCTGTGGATAGTGGTCAACTTCCTTCCTCAGACAACCCTGCTATCACCTGATGTATTCATAAAGTGAACATGGTGGCAGGGATGGAAGTTATCCATGGACTGAGTAACACAAACTTTCATTTATCAATAGTCAGCAGCTATGGCTGCCACTAAGTGCTCAATCTGGTAGCAGAGGGATCAGTAATAAGCTCTTTCTAATATGGCACCATTTCCTGAGGTGATATGCCTGCTAGTTGATAGCAGGATGATTATATTGGACTACTTCCAATATCATGAAAAAGACAGTGTTATGTTCTTATAGGAATAAATATTTACCCTGGGTATGGATTTGCCTTCTCTACATTTAATGCTTCTGCCAAAAATCTGTGAATTTACAGAATCTCTCATTCACTGTCATGGTACTCCACACAGTGTTGCTTGTAAGCAAGGAACACACTTAAAAATCAACACAGTATAGCAACAGATTTTTTAGCATTAAATTCACAAATAGCTGGCTTGATAGAACAGTGGAATGAGCTCTTGAAGATGTAGTTATGACACAAGGTGACAGTGTCTTACAAGTCTAGGGAAATAGTCTTCAGAAGGCTGTGTTTTCTCTGAATCAGTGTCCAATACTGATTCAGGGAATTACAATGTTAGCTAGAGTGCTTGATATGAACTAAGAACTATGCAGATTACTAATCTATAGTGGAGGTAGGAGTATATCTGGAACAGAGAAGATCCCTAAGTCAATTCTTATTATTAACCTGCCTTGTGATTAAGGTTAATATGAAACTAAATAACTTAATCCAGGCAGGACTCTTCCAAAATGCGGGTTCAATTTACTTCACCACGGAAAGAACTATAACCAGCTAAGGTAATTGCTGAACTCAAAGGGAATACAGAATATATTGTAGGAAAAGGTACTTATAGATACCAGCTATGGCCATATGACAAGTTACAGATATAAGCACTATAATGGCTGTGTGTATTACTCTCTATTTTATTAAGAATACCTTTGTGTGTGTGTGTGTGTTTGTGTATACATATATCATGCAAATATTTGTATTCTTTTTCAGTATCAGTAATTACTAATTGTTTTATGTTTTTTTGTTTGTTTTTTTTTTTTTTTTTTACTTTAGAACTGAGGATTGAATTCAGGGGCACTTTAACATTGAGCTACATCCCAGGTCTTTTTATTTTTTATTTTGATACAGGTTCTCACTAAGTTATCAAGGCTGATCTTAAACTTGTGATCCCTTTGCCTCAGCCTCCAGAATTGCTGAGATCACAGTAAATCTCCCTCCCTTTCTCCCTCCCTCCCTCCCTCCCTCCCTTCTTTCCTTCCTTCCTTCCTTCCTTCCTTCCTTCCTTCCTTCCTTCCTTCCTTCCTTCCTTCCTTCCTCCCTATTAGTATATCTCTCTGGAGAATCCTAATACAAGAGAGTTTCTCAAACATCAAACATGACTTCAAGAATTGGAAATTAATCTTAGCATATATTACTAAAACCTTCTTAGAATGTTATTGCTCCTATAAGGAAAATTTTAGTAATTAATTCTGCTTTTATTTGCTTATTGTTTTGCCCAATACATTTTCTCACTTGTAATGGCAAACCTATTCTTATTTCTGAATTATCAGCCTTTACCACTGCAATTTTGCAGACTATTTTAACTAATATTCCTGCCTTGACTTTTTTATTTCTCTATTCATTTTCCTTTGTGTTAAGCAATTAGAGTTCATATACTTTTCTTTGACCCTAAGATGTTATCTTTCACTTGATGTATTTAAGTATCAGGCAACTTAAATAGTACTTAGAGGTATATTTATGACAGGGATATGACAGCTCACTATCTCTTCATTGACCTTTCACAGACTCTGAAAGTACTCCATGTACCAGAATATTGTCTTACATTTGTATGCATTTATTCTTGCCCCAGAGCTAACTTAGTTGACTCAAGATGGCTTGGTGTCATTTTAACATACAACTACTTCCTTTGTAGTAGCCATTTCATTTCTAAATAATAGTTAAGTGGTCTTTTTCCTTGGCCTACTGACTGGAATAACTGCAAAGGCAGACACAGAGTATAACAATATTCACTGGCAAGCTCTTTTAAAATAAATCACAAATGACTGCATTTCCAAATATCATATGGTATGCCTTTGTTGCTCATATCTTAATACCCACACAGCACACCTATTCTGGAGGTCCTTATAATCATAGTCCCAAAAATACATGGGTAGCTTTTACTGACTTTGCCTTTGTATCTGACCCTCATAATGGACTTGATCTTGTCCGAATTGGCCCTGAGTTCAATTGCGAAGCTCATGTAGCTTATCTTGGGCAAAACTGGCCTCCTCTTTTCTCATTCTAGTTTCCCCACAGTGGAGTAGAGCATTCTCTTTCTGTTCACTTCTTGTTCTTTGTTATCCTTCATAACTTGTTCTTTAGAAAATAGCCATTCCATTATTAATATTTTGAAAGTGTATTTAATTAGCGTGTCATGTGTGTGGGGGGATTTGGAATTTAAGGAAATGGTTCTGGCAGTACACTGAAAGATTTTGTTCTATGCTACAGAAATTGTGATACAAGTGGAATTGATGGTAGAGAAGATGGACCAAAGTTGGGGCTTCTGAATACCTAATCAATATATCATTGCTGGAGCAGTGTTTTGGCTTAATTTATGAAGTCGTACTTGATCTATTTGCCAAGAAATTCTGAGATGATGTTTGTTTGTTTTTGGTTTTTTTTTTTTCCATTTCACAGCTCACTATTAACTATGATAACTCCAAAACTTTGGTAACAAAACTGTTTTAGGAAAGAAATTAGCTATTGTAATTAAGAACACAGATTCTAAAATCAATTGAAATGAGTTTCTTCTATGACTTAACTCCTTATCAGATACATATTCTTTGGCAAGTTGTTTAACTTCTCTAAGCTGAAGTTTCCTCAATCAATAATGTACATATATTTATATATCTTATGCAATTAACTCTCTCAGAATTAAATATTTCATATAAATCAGCACAATACTTTACAGTAGATTCTTAATAATTGAGAATGTTGATATACTCTCTTAATTCATATTTGGTGATAATAACTTCTTTCTTTTGAAAAGTTAATTTTAGGTCTTCAGTGAACACTGGGTAAACATTGGTTAATTCTTGTCACCTGGAAGAAGAAAAAGATAAACAGTTAAACTATTGCCCTCTGTATTTTTTTCACACTCTATTCTGCACCATTGGTCTACCATTCTATTTTGGTGCCAATACCATGCTGTTTTTGTTACTATTGCTTAAATTATACTATTGTAGCATAGTTTAAGATCTGGTATAATGATACCACCTGCTTCACTTTTCCTGCTAAGGATTGCTTTAGCTATTCTGGTTTCTTATTTTTTCAGATGAATTTATGACTGCTTTTTTATATTTCTATGAAAATGCCTTTGGGATTTTTATTGGAATTGCATTAAATCTGTACAGTGCTTAAGGTAATGTGGTCATTTTGACAATGTTAATTGTGCCTATGCAAGAACAAGGAAGATCTTTCCATCTCCTAAGGTCTTATTTAATTTCTTTCTTTGGCATTCTATAGTTTTCATTGTAGAGGTGAACTCTTTTGTTAGGTTGCTTCCCAAGTATTTTTTTGAGGCTATTGTAAATGGAGTAGTTTTTCTCATTTCCCCTTCATAGGATTTGTCACTGATATACAGAAATACCTTTGACTTGTGGGTGTTAATTTTGTATCCTGCTACTTTGCTGAATTCATTTACTAGTTCTAGAAGTTTTCTGATGAAATGTTTTGAGTCTTCTAGGTATAGAATCATATCACCAGCAAATTGAAGAGTATTAGCATTAGTTCTTCTTTAAAGTTCTTGTAGAACTCAGCTGTGTATCCATCCGGTCCTGGGCTTTTCTTGGTTGGTAGGCTTCTGATGGCATCTTCAATTTCATTGCTTGAAATTGACCTGTAAAAATTGTGTATATCATCCTGATTCAATTTGTACAAATAATATGACTCTAGAAATTTTTCAATGCTTCGATATTTTTTATTTTATTGGAGTACAAGTTTTCAAAATAATTTCTAATTATCTTCTGTATTTCTGTAGTGTCTGTTGTGATATTTCCTTTTTTCATCATGTATGTTAGTAACTTGAGTTTTCTCTCTCCTCTTTGTTTGCATGGCTAAGGGTTTGTCAATTTTATTTATTTTTTTGAATGACCAACTTTTTGTTCTGTCAATTTTTTTCATTGTTTCTTTTGTTTCAATTTCATTGATTTCAGCTCTGATTTTAATTATTTCCTGTCATCTGCTACTTTTGGTGTTAATTTTTCTAAGGCTTTGAGATGTAATGTTAGGTCATTTATTCAATATTCAAGAAATATGGGATAGCATAAAAAGACTAAATTTAAGAGTTATTGGGTTAGAGGAAAGCAAACTTTTTCTTCTTTTAAGGAATAAACTCCATGCAATGAACTTTCCTCTTAGTACTGCCTTCATAGTGTCCCAGAGATTTTGATATGTAAGAATTTTTTAATTTCCTCCTTGATGTCTTTTGTAATCCGTTGTTCATTTAGTAGAATATTATTTAGTCTCCAGTTGTTGGAGTAGTTTTTATTTTTTATTTTATCATTGATTTCTAATTTCATTTCATTGTGACCTGATAAAATGCAGGGTAGTATCTCTAATTTTTTGTATTGTTAATAGTTGCTTTGTGACATAATATCTGGTCTATTTTAGAGAAGGGTCCATGTGCTGAGAGAAGAAAGTGTATTCGCTCATTGAAGAATGAAATATTCTATATATGTCAGTTAAGTATAAGTTATTGATCGTATTATTCAGTTCTATAATTTCTTTGTTCAGCTTTTGTTTGGAAGATCTATCCAGTGGTGAAAGAGGGTGCTAAAGTCACTCAGAATTATTTTGTTCAACCAATTTGACTCTTGAACTTCAGAAGAGTTTGTTTGATAAACATTGATGCTTCATTGTTTGGGGCATATATACTTATAATTGTTATGTCTTGTTGGGGTATAGTTCCCTTGAGCAGTATGAAATGTCCTTCTTTGGCTCTTTTGATTAACTTTAGCTTAAAAATCTGCTTTAATTGATATGAGGATGGAAACCACTGCTTGCTGCCACAGTCAATGTGAGTGGTATGATTTTTCCCAACTTTTTACCTTCAGTCTGTGGATGTCTTTTCCTATGAGATGAGTCTCTTGGAGGCCACATTTTGTTTTTTGTTTTTGTTTTGTTATTAATACAGTCAGATAGCTTATGTCTTTTAATTGGTGAGTTTAGGCCATTAACATTCAGGGTTATTATTGAGACATGATTTGTATTCCCACTCATTTTTGTTTATTGTTATTATTTAACTTGACTTTGTTTCTCCTCTGATTAGTTTTTCCTTTAGTTTAATACCTCCCTCTGCTGATTTTCATCTCCTCTTCATAGAATATTTTGCTGAGAATGTTCTGTAGTGCAGTTTGTCCAGCTGTAAATTCTTTTAACTTTTGTTTATCATGGAAGGTTTTTATTTCATCATCAAATCTAAAGCTTAATTTTGCTGGATACAAGATTCTTGGTTGGCATACATTTTCTTTCAAAGCTTGGTATATGTTGTTCCAGGATCTTCTAGATTTCAGGGTCTGAGTTGAAAAATCTGGACATAATCTAATTGGTTTCCTCCTATATGTAATATGATTCCTTTCTCTAGTGGCTTTTAAAATTCTTCCCTTATTCTGTATGTTAAGCATTTCCATTATAATGTGCCTTGGTGTGGATCTGTTGTGATTATGAAAATTTGTTTCCTGTAAGCCTCTTAAATGTGGTTTTCCAATTCATTCTTCATGTTTGAAAAAATTTCTGATACTATTTTATTGAATACATGGTTCATTCCTTTGTTTTGAAACTCTGCCTTCCTCTATCCCAATAACTCTTAAGTTTAGTCTTTTTATGCTATCCCATATTTCTTGAGTGTTCTGCTCATGGTTTCTTACCATTTTCACTGTGTGGTCTACATTCTTTTCAAGATTATATATTTTTGCCTTTATTGTCTGAGGTCCTATCTTCCAAGTGGTCTAATCTGTTGGTGATGCTTTCAACTTAACTTTTAGTTGGGTTTATTGTTTCCTTCACTTCAAGGATTTCTGTTTGGTTTTTCTTTAGAAACTATATCTCCCTATTGAAGTAATCTTTTGCTTCCTGCATTTGTTTATGTAGCTCTTTGTTGAAATGATCTTTTGCTGCCTGGCTTGCTTCTTATATCATCCTTTAATTCACAGAACATTTTAATTATGTACATTCTGAACTCCTTTTCTGTAATTTCATCTCCATGCTGGCCATGGATTCTAATAATGAAGTATCTTAATTTGTTTGGGGCACTTTCTTCCTTGTCTTTTCATGTTGCTTGTGTGTCTTCCTGTCTAGTTCTGTGGATCCAAGTTGTTATTGTTTTAACCTTATAGGCTTATGGTGCCTCTGTAGGGTTCCAGTATGTCTCCTTTAAGGTGTAGGGCAATGTTATCATATCCAAATATAAACAAACAGCTGCTAATAGATGTCTATAGTTTGGTCGAAATGTACAGAAATGGTGAATTCAATTATTATCCACAATATAATCAGTAAGTTTGTAAAAGGGTTTATGGTTTCTGATGTGGTCAAGAACCAGGGGTGAGGTGTAGAAAGATATTCAGAGGAGTAGGAAAGGAGAATATAGGGTTATTATATCTTAGGAAGTGTGAAAAAGAAATCTAAAGAAGAAGGTTAGTAGCAGGCTAGTAGAGGAAGTAATCTTGGGTAAACAAGTAAGTGGGAAGACAGTAGAGTACATAAAACAAACATGTTATATATTAAGAAAAAATAAAAAATAGTAAAAATTGGAGGAAAAAAGGAAAAATATATAAAAACACAAGCATAATATACTAGTCAGTCATCTCAGTCCTCAATAGCCTAATTCATGCAAAGTACTGGGTTTTACATATGTTGGGGATATGTTGAGGGCAGGAAAATAGAGAGGGGGAAGAAAGAAAAAAAAATCTCCAAGAAAGAAACAAGGATTGTTTTGGTTGGAGATCAGTATCTTTCCTGCTTCCCTTCTCATCCAATAGGTGGGGTCATCTGTTGTTAGCTGGTATGTCTGGCCTCAGGATGGTGAAAGTAACCAGGGAGACAGGGTTGGTCCTGTGTAGAGGACTCCTAGAAGTGGGTGTGACACCTGCCAGTCCCTGAGGGGAGACCACACCTCAGGGATCTCTTTTTGGGCTTGCTCCTGTGATGTGAGCACCTGGTATTATCTTATCTCACCTAAAGATCCTCCAGTTCCTAGTCTCTTTGTTAGTCTATAGACTAACTGTATCACACTCATCCTCCCTTACTAGTTTTCAATAAGGTGGCTTCTCTCTGGGGCTCTTGTGTGTGGCACCTCCCCCGTTGTTCGGCAGTTACTGTGCTGGGTTAGCAGCTGCTGGGAGAGTGGGGAGTCAGAAACTGGCTAGCTGGAGTTGCAAACTGGGAGTTGTCCCCACTAAAGATGGTGATGAAGGTGACCCAGGATGGAGGCATTTGCTTTCATCAATGGGGTATCAGGTCAGGTGTGGGGAGCCAGGCGATGGCATTGGAGGATGAGTTCAAAGACTGGGTTTGTGGCATGTAGCATGTGGCTGTGACTGTCTTCAGAGCCTGTGTGAAGTTCCCCAGTGCAGGCAGGCTACCGCACATAGGGGACTATCTCCATTGCTGCAGAGTCCCAAGATGGACGTGACTTGGGGAGCCCCAAGTTGGACGATGGGGGATCACACAGTAGTGTTGGCTGGAGATCCTGCACATGGATAGCTGTGGGTGTCCTGTGAGGGAGCTTCTTCTGGGATTTCTGCTCTGGTGGGTGGCCAAAAGTTTTGTGTGAGTGCTGATGCTGATGGTCCCGCTAGGGCAGGGGGAGCAAGTAGTTGGGAGACCTACTCTGACGTTGAGGCCTGGAGCCCTGGATGGACATGATGGCTGTGCACAGAAGCAGGAATATCGCTTGCAAAGGAGCAGTATTCTCAGTTCTTGAGTCCCAGGTCATGGAGTGACACAGAATGCTGTTTTCCTCTGTCCCACCATCTTCCCTCTAGTTAGATTTAAACAGTGGGATGCAAAATATGGTTTATCACCTAATAGATTTATGCATATGTTATTTCATATATATCTGTCAAAAGTAAATATTATTATTGGAGAGCTCCATTTTCCTGCACGGAGGGTCGCATAGCCTGACAGGCGATCGCCTGGAGGCTGGAGTCTGTGGTGCGTGCCGGGGAGCGGCAGGGTGCCGGAGCGGGGGAACAGCGATACGGATCCAGGGGGGCTCCCACCAGTGGTACATCGGAGCCCTTAGTGCTGAGTTCCGGCTTTGAAACAGAGGAGAGAAGCGGCCCAGTTTGGTTCCAGACACCGGTCGGACCACAGTGGAGAACAGCAGCCGCCATTTCGGAGAGATGATGTAATCATCCCCGTGTTCTACTGATCTCAGCCCATTCAACTACGAACAGGTGATATCAGGCTGGTATTTGCCTGCGTCTAGCAGACAGATTTCTTGCTCAGGCTCGGGGCGGGGATTCTTGTGGAGAATACTCCTAGAGGCTCGTGCCTGGCAAGGCGTGCGCCGGGCACTGAGCAACTGGATTCTGGTTCCCGGGGCTAACCTGGCCCAGGTCTGAGGAAACTGCGGAGACTACCGGCGGAGGCCAGCTCCAAGTGGAGCATGCGCTGAGCTTGGGGCGACTGGGTTCTAACTCCTGGAACAGTTTTGGCCTGGAGCTGGGGAACCCGTGGGGGTCGCTCCCTGGAGCCAGCTCCCAGCGGAGAGTGTATCGGGATCGGAGAGGTGGGGTTCCGGCTACCTAAGCTGCTTTGGCCCAAGGCTAGGGAACCGGCGGTGACTGCTTCTCAATCAGGGTCCGGCGGGGTGTTGTAGGGGCAGATTGGAGCTTCCTCCTGCGCCCAGAGCAGGCCAAGTGACCCGCCGGCGTGATACCATGACACCCCAAACACAGCTGGGGCTGAAGAGAGCAGCCGCCCACGCCTAGAATAGGACCAGCGATTCCGCGGCGCAGTAGCCAAGTAACCTCATTTGGAGTAGGGGCTGTGCGGAGCTGCCATCCGAGCAAGCAGGGCAGGCAGACCTGCCGCCAACTGGCAAGACAGACCAGGTAGCTTGCCACCGTGGTGGACACGTAAAACCGAGGCAGTCTCGTCACACTGGTTGGAGTGGGGGTGGAGCAGGGTCGCCGCCCGGGTCCGGAGGGGGCTCAGCGACCCATTGGAGAGGTAGTCAGGTACCCCCATTGGGAGTGGGGGCTGTGCAGAACTGCGACCCACCGGCCTAGAGGTCTGCCAGCGCGGTAGACTCGTCACACCAATTGGAGTGGGGGCCCAGCTGAGCAGCCACCCACATCCAGATCAGGACCAAGGATCCCAGGGCGCGGTAGTTACGTTACCACAATTGGAGTGGGGGCAGAGCAAAGCCACCACCAGTGCCCGCAGCGGGGGCAGACCTGCGACCGATCAGCGGGGTAGACAGACCACCATAATTAGAGGAGGAGCACAGCCAATACCCTCCCAGCAAGGGAGACTTCCCAACTATACAAGAGCAACATAAATAAATAGGGGGTAAATTTCAAAAACACAACAGTGGCACCAAGCAGAAAGAAACGCCAGCAGTATGAAAAGACAAGGAAAGAAAGGACCACAAGTAATGCAGGTCAACTCAACTTTAGAAGAGGTAATAGCTGCAACAGATGGAATGTCAGATAAAGACATCAGGATTTATATGCTTCAGATGATCTGGAGTCTCAAGGAAGACATGAGACAGCAAAATCAGACAATGAAAGATCACATTGACAAACAAATCCAGGAAGTAAAAGATCCATTTCACAGGGAGATAGAGGTAATAAAAAACAAACAAATAGAAATTCTAGAAATGCAGGAAACTATAAACCAACTTAAAAACTCAATTGAGAATACTACCAGCAGAGTAGATCACTTAGAAGAGAGAACATCAGACAATGAAGACAAAGTATTTCAACTGGAAAAGAACATAGACAGCTCAGCAAGTCTGCTAAGAAACCATGAGCAGAATATCCAAGAATTATGGGATAATATCAAAAGACCAAATTTAAGAGTCATTTGGATACAGGAAGGCACAGAGCTCCAAACCAAAGGAATAAAAAGTCTATTCAGTGAAATAATACAAGAAAACTTCCCAGACTTGAAGAATGAGACAGAATCCCAAATCCTAGAAGCCTACAGGACGCCGAATGTGCAAAATCATAAGAGATCCACACCTAGACACATTATAATGAAAATGTCCAACATACAGAATAAGGAGAGAATTTTAAAAGCTGCAAGAGAAAGAAAGCAGATTACATTTAGGGGTAAACCAATCAGGATAACAGCTGATCTCTCAACACAGACTCTGAAAGCTAGAAGATCCTGGAATAACATATTTCAAACACTGAAAGAAAATGGGCTCCAACCAAGAATCGTGTATCCGGCGAAATTAAGCTTCAGATTAGAAGATGAAATTAAAACCTTCCACGATAAACAAAAGTTAAAAGAATTCGCAGCTAGAAAACCATCTCTTCAAAAAATCCTTGGCAAAACATTACAGGAAGAGGAAATGGAAAATAACATTGAAAACCAACAATGGGAAATAGGACAGTAAAGGGGGGAAAGTAGTCAAAGAGGATAACAAATCAGGGTTAGTAACATCAATAAACAAATATGGATAGAAGAACAAACCATATCTCAATAATAACCCTAAATGTTAATGGCTTAAACTCACCAATTAAGAGACACAGGCTAGTAGAATGGATCACAAAACAAGACCCAACAATATGCTGTCTACAGGAGACGCATCTGATAGGAAAAGATATTCATAGACTGAAGGTGAAAGGCTGGGAAAAATCATACCACTCATATGGACTGCGGAAACAAGCAGGAGTGTCCATACTTATATCTAATAAAATAGATTTCAAGCCAAAGTTAATCAAAAGGGACAAAGAAGGACACTTCATACTGCTCAAGGGAACCATACACCAACAAGACATAACAATCATAAATATATATGCCCCAAATAATGGTGCAGCTGTGTTCATCAAGCAAACTCTTCTCAAGTTCAAGAGTCTAATAGACCACCATACAATAATCATGGGAGACTTCAACACACCTCTCTCACCACTGGACAGATCTTCCAAACAAAAGTTAAATAAGGAAACTATAGATCTCAATAACACAATTAACAATCTAGACTTAATTGACATATATAGACTATACCACCCAACATCAAGTAGTTACACTTTTTTCTCAGCAGCACATGGAACCTTCTCAAAAATAGACCATATATTATGTCACAGGGCAACTCTTAGACAATATAAAGGAGTAGAGATAATACCATGCATCTTATCTGACCACAATGGAATGAAACTGAAAATCAATGATAAAAGAAGGAAGGAAAAAACAAGCATCACTTGGAGAATGAACAATAGGTTGCTGAGTGATCAATGGGTTTTAGAAGACATTAAGGAGGAAATTAAAAACTTCCTAGAGTTAAATGAAAACACAGACACAACATATCGGAATCTATGGGACACATTGAAAGCAGTTCTAAGAGGAAAATTCATTGCTTGGAGTTCATTCCTCAAAAAAAGAAAAAACCAACAAATAAATGATCTCATACTTCATCTCAAAGTCCTAGAAAAAGAAGAGCAAAACAACAGCAAAAGAAGTAGAAGGCAAGAAATAATTAAAATCAGAGCTGAAATTAATGAAATTGAAACAAAAGAAACAATTGAAAAAATTGACAAAACTAAAAGCTGGTTCTTTGAAAAAATAAATAAAATTGACAGACCCTTAGCCATGCTAACGAAGAGAAGAAGAGAGAGAACCCAAATTACTAGCATACGGGATGAAAAAGGCAATATCACAACAGACACTTCAGAAATACAGAAGATAATCAGAAATTACTTTGAATCCTTATACTCCAATAAAATAGAAGATAGTGAAGGCATAGATAAATTCCTTGAGTCCTATGATCTGCCCAGATTGAGCCAGGAGGATATAGACAACCTAAACAAACGAATAACAATAGAGGAAATAGAAGAAACCATCAAAAGACTACCAACTAAGAAAAGCCCAGGACCGGGTGGGTATACAGCAGAGATTTACAAAACCTTTAAAGAGGAACTAACACCAATACTTTTCAAGCTATTTCAGGAAATAGAAAAAGAGGGAGAACTTCCAAATTCATTCTACGAGGCCAACATCACCCTGATTCCGAAACCAGACAAAGACACTTCAAAGTAAGAAAACTACAGACCAATTTCTCTAATGAACCTTGACGCAAAAATCCTCAATAAAATTCTGGCGAATCGGATTCAAATACATATCAAAAAAATTATACACCATGATCAAGTAGGATTCATCCCTGGGATGCAAGGCTGGTTCAATATACGGAAATCAATAAATGTTATTCACCACATCAATAGACTTAAAAATAAAAACCATATGATCATCTCAATAGATGCAGAAAAAGCATTCGACAAAGTACAGCATCCCTTTATGTTCAAAACTCTAGAAAAATTAGGGATAACAGGATCATACCTCAACATTGTAAAAGCAATCTATGATAAGCCACAGGCCAGCATCATTCTGAATGGAGAAAAATTGAAGGCATTCCCTCTAAGATCTGGTACAAGACAGGGATGCCCTCTCTCACCACTTCTGTTCAACATAGTCCTCGAAACACTGGCCAGAGCAATTAGACAGACGAAAGAAATTAAAGGCATAAAAATAGGAAAAGAAGAACTTAAATTATCACTATTTGCAGATGATATGATTCTATACCTAGCAGACCCAAAAGGGTCTACAAAGAAGCTATTAGAGCTAATAAATGAATTCAGCAAAGTGGCCGGATATAAGATCAACACGAATAAATCAAAGGCATTCCTGTATATCAGCGACAAATCCTCTGAAACGGAAATGAGGAAAACTACTCCGTTCACAATATCCCCCCCCAAAATAAAATACTTGGGAATCAACCTAACAAAAGAGGTGAAAGATTTATACAATGAAAATTACAGAACACTAAAGAAAGATATAGAAGAAGACCTTAGAAGATGGAAAAATATACCCTGCTCATGGATAGGCAGAACCAACATCATCAAAATGGCGATATTACCAAAAGTTCTCTATAAGTTCAATGCAATGCCAATCAAAATCCCAACAGCATTTCTTGTAGAAATAGATAAAAGAATCATGAAATTCATATGGAATAATAAAAGACCCAGAATAGCAAAAACAATGCTAAGCAGGAAGTGTGAATCAGGTGGTATAGCAATACCAGAAATCAAACTATACTACAGAGCAATAGTTACAAAAACAGCATGGTACTGGTACCAAAACAGGCGGGTGGACCAATGGTACAGAATAGAGGACACAGTAACCAATCCACAAAACTACAACTATCTTATATTTGATAAAGGGGCTAAAAGCATGCAATGGAGGAAGGATAGCATCTTCAACAAATGGTGCTGGGAAAACTGGAAATCCATTTGCATCAAAATGAATCTGAATCCCTATCTCTCGCCATGCACAAAAGTTAACTCAAAATGGATCAAGGAGCTTGATATTAAATCAGAGACACGGCATCTGATAGAAAAAAAAGTTGGTTATGATCTACATACTGTGGGATCGGGCCCCAAATTCCTCAATAGGACACCCATAGCGCAAGAGTTAACAACTAGAATCAACAAATGGGACTTACTCAAACTAAAAAGTTTCTTCTCAGCAAAAGAAACAATAAGAGAGATAAACAGGGAGCCTACATCCTGGGAACAAATCTTTACTCCACACACTTCAGATAGAGCCCTAATAACCAGAATATACAAAGAACTCAAAAAATTAGACAATAAGATTACAAATAACCCAATCAATAAATGGGCCAAGGACCTGAACAGACACTTCTCAGAGGAGGACATGCAATCAATCAATAAGTACATGAAAAAATGCTCACCATCTCTAGCAGTCAGAGAAATGCAAATCAAAACTACCCTAAGATACCATCTCACTCCAGTAAGATTGGCAGCCATTAGGAAGTCAAACAACAATAAGTGCTGGAGAGGATGCGGGGAAAAGGGCACTCTTGTTCATTGCTGGTGGGACTGCAAAATGGTGCAGCCAATTTGGAAAGCAGTATGGAGATTTCTTGGAAAGCTGGGAATGGAACCACCATTTGACCCAGCTATTCCCCTTCTCGGTCTATTCCCTAAAGACCTAATAAGAGCATGCTACAGGGACACTGCTACATCAATGTTCATAGCAGCACAATTCATGATAGCAAGATTGTGGAATCAGCCTAGATGCCCTTCAATAGATGAATGGATAAAAAAAATGTGGCATTTATACACAATGGAGTATTACTCTGCATTAAAAAATGACAAAATCATAGAATTTGGAGGGAAATGGATGGCATTAGAGCAGATTATGCTAAGTGAAGCTAGCCAATCTTTAAAAAACAAATACCAAATGACCCCTTTGATATAAGGGGAGTAAACAAGGACAGGGTAGGGACGAAGAGCTTGAGAAGAAGATGTACATTAAACAGGGATGAGAGGTGGGAGGGAAAGGGAGTGAGAAGGGAAATCGCATGGAAATGGAAGGCGATCCTCAGGATTATACATAAGGACATATAAGAGGAAAGGAGGGGTAAGACAAGATAATACAAATCGAAGAAATGATTTACAGTAGAAGGGGTAGAGAGAGAAAAGGGGAGGGGAGGGGAGGGGAGGGGAGGGGAGGGGAGGGGGGATAGTAGAGAATAGGACAGACAGCAGAATACATCAGACACTAGAAAGGCAATTTGTCAATCAATGGAAGGGTAACTGATGTGATTCAGCAATCTGTATACGGGGTATAATTGGGAGTTCATAACCCACTTGAATCAAATTGTGAAATATGGTGTATTAAGAACTATGTAATGTTTTGAACGACCAACAATTAAAAAAAAATATTATTATTAATTGGCATAGATTGTTCTTTACTTGAATTGAATCTCAACTTCAGGGGTTGTATTTTTAACTACTCCTTTTAAGTGTTTAAGCATATATGAGCATTAATATAGACAACATGCTTAAATAAACATATATAAAGTAAAATATATCAGTTGCATAATATTCTAATTTATGGTATTTAATAAAGCATATTCTTAAAACATGAACAGTCTGATCAAATAGAAATGTCATTTAGTGCTGCTTCAGTACCTGCAAAAAGACTTTGACATGGCAACATACTTAACTGAAGAAATCAATGAAAGGAACTAAATAATGAGACCAGTGTTACTAATAACAATATCATTAATAATATCATTTCTTCATTAATTTGATTGAAGAAACCTTTTGAAATTTAAATGAACTTAGCCACACATAATAAATACATGTGTTTCAGTACCCTTGGCAAACAAAGTAAATTATTTACTGATAACCTTCAAGGGAAGAAGACTAAATTAATAAAGAATTATATATATTAAAAAAACAAGGTTTCCACTACACCGAATAGATGTCAAATTGTATTTCAAATAAGAATCCATAATAAAAATAAAATTTATTCCAGGTAAATTACATAATTACCATGTTTTGCTAAACAAGCAAAAGTGGAAATGAATCAACTGAATAAAGGGAAAGGCAGTTGACTGTTAGTCTGGAAAGAGAGCATTTCCTAAGGTAGAGTGATTACAAATGGTCAATGTCCCAGTGGCATTATCACATACAATGTCAGATACTATTTTACCTGAACAAAATGACTTCTTGCCTAGGAAAATTATAATGGAGTAATAATATTTTATGCTTAGTTATCATTTCAGACTAATTACATTTTTAGCAGAAGAATATTTTAAGCATTTAAAAAAATCGCTAGGAATATATGGAAGTAAACCTCTTTTCTTTTCAGGTAGACAGCATTTTATGACAGGAAATAATGATAGGATATCGTAAACATCTTCTTTTGCCTACCTTTGTATTTTAGTAGTTCAATATAACCACATTTCTCCAAAGACTCATTCTGTTATTGAAAGGTAATGGTGGGAATCAACTTAAGAACATGTAAAATGCAAGATTTTTTAATCAATGCAAAGCTATTAATTTAACCAACCCTTCCTGTAATAATATTGAGACAGACTGTCTGCCTGTTTCTACATTATAGCTAGCTTTGCAATCTGTGTAGAATTTAATGAGGTGTGTAATTTTTGTGAACTTATTGATTCTGAGAGATTCAAAGATTTGAATGCTACTGACGTTTAGTATTTTTACCTTTCACTTATCTTCTATGGACAATCATATTTTAGTGCCAGCTGTTGATCTTTTTGTACTGCTTTTCTACACAAACTACTTTTCTCTAAATGTAGGCAAAATATATATATTTGAAAGACTACAATGTCTTCTGTTTTCTCTATTGAAACTCTTCCATACATCTACCTTAAGGTATTTCATTTTTTTTTTTTAAATTTCTTCTTTTGAGTGGCATCATTGAGAACTCCTGGATTTGTGTTTGGACACTTTTTATCTTATTTTGGCCATATAAGAACATTCCATCTTATCTTTTGATAGTATTTTAATGCTCTGGAATGTTAAGACAGCATCTGAGTCATTTAAGATGAGTCCATTTCACTGGAAAAAAATATTATTCTCTTATTTGTGATGCTATAAGAGGCCTGATTGAATGGATATTGCAACAAATGATATGAAAAAAAAATCTTGTGATTTGAAAACAAATAATAAAGTAATAAACCACAACATAGTATTTACTAATGACTATGCAACACAAATGAGTAATGTTGGGAGTGTTTGCTATATTTTATAAAATTATTTGAATTAAGTGAGGATGAGTGCTGTCATATTTGCATGTTGATAAAACTCAAATTTTAACATATTCTCTAAAGTTATTCAAAGAAAGGCTGCTCACATTCTAACTCAGAGGTTGCCTAGAATTAAACTTAGTGGCTACACAGCATGATATTACACTGTGCTAACCTTGGAAATCTGTAAGGAAAGAGATCTTGATGTAAATTAAAAGCAGAGAGATTAATTCTGCTTTTGTTTATTTAATTTTTACATAGAGGTATTCTGAAGAAATTTTCATTTTAAGAACAAAGCAAGGTAGAGTAAAGGCTGCTCCATTGCTTAAAAGGTTTGGAACAACCTTTGGATTAACAAATAGTGATACCTGTTTTAAGTCCATAGAGATTCATCAATTAAAATTAGAATAAGTAGTCCAGAATAGATATTTTGATGAAGAGGACCAGCATACTAGAAAACTGGCATGTGCCTAATGGAGACTTGGTGGTTTTTATATTTGTTTCCTATCTATAACCAAATGTTGCCCTCTATTCCATATTGATTCAATATGATCAATAACCTTTACTGTAGAATCTTGACTAAGGCCTTTTAAAGTCATAGAATTGCATCTACTCTTCCTTCTCTGTGAGTCCAATATCCCACTTTCTGATACTATTTCAGTACATTTTCCCTTACACAAATTAGGTTGCATTTTTCTTAACAAACATTTAGTGATCTTCCCTGGTAGTGATTGTATACTCTGCTAGATGACCATAACCTTTAGTTGCCTGGTTTCCTTTTGAAAACCTACAGATTAGAATTCACAATGACTATTCTTATATACATTGATACTGTATCAAACTATTTCAAAAAGTTGTCTTAGTTTTAATAATGTAAAAATAATATATATATATATATATATATATATATATATATATATATAAGAGTTTCTGGAAATTCAGAGGCAGGAAAGGGCATGGTTCATGGAAGAGGTGGCCTATTATTATTTAATTTAGTTATTCTTACCCCAAATTAAACAGATCATAATAAAAAACGCAGTGGTCTCTAATCTTTATTATTCACAAGAATCCATTAAAGAGCTTGCTATAACATGGATTATTAGTCTATCCCCTCAGAATTTATTCAGAGGGTTTTGAGTGGAAATCTGAAATTTTGATTTTATATCTGTTTCCCTATGATGCTGATGTGGCACATCTGGACACCACATTTTGAGGATCATTAGCAGAGGGCCAGGCAAAGAAGTCAATTGGATTAAGCTATCTAACTTAATTCCTAAGGAAAAAAATCTAGCCTTGGTAGTCCCACATGATCTCCTAATTCATTTCCATCTTTATCCTCTTTCATATTCAAACAAGGGAGTCTTTACTTTGAATTTCCTTAAAATATGACATTATTTTTTGTTGATTAAACATTTTTGCTAACTTTTCAATTTACTCTCATATTTTTATTATTATTTCCCTGTCAAAACGAGGAAGGGAAAAAATAAACTCAGCAGCTCCATTCTCCAACTGGTCAAATGAGAGTTCACGGTTTTTGGTGTCTCATGCCTCATTGCAGATAGGAAACAACAAGGCTTTATGTCACATAAAGTTTGGGAGAAGTAGATTATTCCTGGTACAAATGGTGAAATGCTGAGAAACAGATGAAGACAAAAGAATTTCAAGTGGCTCATAAAGTGGAATATAACATTTGTTGTAGGTGTCTCAAGTGTTTTATAAAAATGTTGAACATTTTCTTTTGTTGGAATTCATCGTTGCCCTGACTTCCAAGGAACCAATGGAAGTCTGCTCTGACTCTGCTCTTATGACTCTGCTACTCCTTATCCTTACAACTTTCCCTTACATAACACTTATCTATTGTTTGGACTTCCATCACTAGCCATCTTTCATTCTTAGGTCTACTTTCTATAGATGAGCTCATCTATTCCTTTGTTCATATGACATCTACATGCTCATGTCCACCAAAAGGCATCTCTCTTTCCTGAGCTGACACCCATCTACCTAATTGCTTATTGTGCATTCCTACCTGGAGGTTTTTTCATATTTAGCAAATTAAGGCTAAACAAATTATCAGTTTCTCCTATTTTTCTTAACACCATATTATTATCCATCAGCTAATCCATTCTTCATGGGGATGATGGCATTTTTTAAATATTAAATTTATTTCTTATCTCATTATCACTATACTTGTGTGGTTTATCACCATCTCTAGCTGAGACTAGGCCAGACACTTTTAATTGGACAACTCCCTTGTAGATGTCCTCCTCATTCCAGTGATTAACATTTTTCACTTGCTCCCTATGAACTTCAAGAGGAAGAGCAAACTTTTTAGTTGGTGTTTACATGATTTTTATTATTTTAAAAATGTTATCAGTACATTATAATTATAAATAATAGTGGGATTTATCATTAAGTATTTGTACATGCATACAATAGAACAATATGATTTGTTCAGTTTCATTCCCTTATATTGCCTCTTTTATCCTCTTTGCCTTCAGTCTCCTTGCTATATGCTACTAGTCTTTTTTTTTTCCCCCACAGGATCCCACTATTTTTTTCTTACTCATTCACTATTCCCAGAGAATGTCTCTGAGCTCCAAATTAACTGAAATTAGGTTCCCTGCATCTACCACACTCTGACTCACCTTCAGGTCTTTGTGATTTCTTTTGTGTGAACCAATATTAATTTCACTCTTTACAAGACCCATGCTTATTGATTCCACAAGATTAGCTTTGCTAACAAGTCACACCTTATTGGTCCTTCCATCAACACAGCTATTTCACTCTTTTCTGCACTTTTTGTGTTTTGTTTTGTTTGCTCTCATTGTGCTATGCCTACTCTCATCCAAAAACCCAGATAATCTGGATCCTAATCTGCCACTTCTACTTACTATGCATCATCCTCATTAAAACTGGGAATTACAGCCTGGAACAAGGGTGTGCACCTATAATCCCAGTGACTGAGGCAGGATGATTGCAAGTTCGAGGCCAGCCTCAGCACCTTAGTGAGACCCTTAACAAATTAGTGAGACCCTGTCTGAAAATAAAAAAGCAAAAAGGGCTTGGGATGTAGCTCAAAGGAAAACAGTCCTTGGGTGCAATTCCCAACACCAAAAAATTACCAACACACATTTGAATAAGTTAATAAATAATAAAAATATTTACTAACCATTTTTTATATATCTCAGATGAGTTTTCTTATATCATCTCTGTAGCTGAAGAAACCAAGGCTCACAGAATATGAATAAATTGCCCAAAGAGCTAGTAAGTGACAGAGCCACATTCAATATTTGGCATATCTAATTCCAGAGTATTTTTCTTTATCACAGAGCGACATTTAGAGTATAAAGATTCAAATCTCAACTCTGCTTCTTGCCAGATTAAATGATTGATTTAACCCCTTTTAAAATCTGTGACTTGTGGTAAAGCTTCAAAGATAATAATAACAAAATAAGCAAATATATCACACCTGCATGAAATTTATAATAAACATTCATTATTTTCTTATTATTTTACTTATTTACTTAAATTTTAAGAATGTAAACATGGGAAGCATAAAATATAGGCCACTTGAGGTATCAGGATTGGATGTAAAAATTCATAATTCATGAGAATTTAGTAAAAAAATAACACATTGCAAGAATATGGGAAATAAAATGGAATTATGAAATACTATATACTTTAGAGACGTTTTATTTGAAATTTATAGAAAATTGCTGCGGAGAAATAATACAAATGTAGAGAATCATCAAAGGCAATGGATCCTTTTATTGTAACGTGACACTTATAGATGAAATGACAAAAACAAAATTGTGTTACATTTACCTGGGTTGAGCACCAAGGGAGGCCAATAGAATAACATTTAACATTGAGGCCCTGAGGAAAACCACCTAAGGTAGACTTGAACTTTTGGGCATGCTTGTTAATCTTTATTCCTGATATGTTTTTCTTAAGAGGGCTGAAAAATAATACACTGTACTACTAGTTAGTTTTAACAATAGCCTCTTTCTGGAAGATTAAGGATATATATATATGCACCATCCAACAACATATGATAAATTAAACATACTTAACAAGCCTAATTTTCCTTCTTATTTAATAGGGCTCAATAAATGGAAACCGTGTAGTCAGAATAATGAAAAGAGGACATAATTTATCTCTTTCTGTTGGTGTCCTTTCTATGTTCTTTTGTCCTTTGATTGCACTGGTGGATAATATTATTTTGTTCCCAAGGAAATATGTCCCTTTGATTAGGTTGTAGATATTCTCTCATTTGTCACTGTTCTATCAAGCTATGCCATGTAACAGCAGGAACTCTTGATTATTTAATTGCTTGTAAGAACTCATTAAATCCGACTATCAATCATGGAACATATGGTAAACATCACCCAATAGCGTGAGAGGTTGTAGCAATGATCTGTCACTAGGGCAAACCCTTTTCTCAGCAATACAGACTTTGGTTTAGTTGTCTGATCATGATTATTTTTAATTGATATTGATTTACAAGCAAGGGTTCATCTAGTAGTCTTAATCCACACTTTAAAGTTAATAATGTAAGCATTTATAATTTTATTAGAAACATACTCATATGAATCTTTTCTGCTTTGTACCTGATTTTCTTCTGAAATAATTGAATTTATTCTTTTGCAAGCAGTGCATAACAAATTTTGAAATATATATTTTTTTCTTGATAGAATTCAAATAGTACTTCTTAATAAATAGAATTTATAAAGTCAATATCAATACTGGCTATCATTAGTTGTGAGGAAATCGTATCTTAAGAAATTATTTCTGAAATACTCCTTTTAAAACTTATTTTTCTGGAAGTTGAAACATAAATTTCAGGGTACTGTATCTTCAATTAAGCTAACATAATTTTAAATAATGTGTATTTATAATAAGGGCTGATAATCATGTGATATATGTTGTCTTTACAGATTTATTATAAGGGTAATTTTAAAATAAAGCTCTATGTCATTTGTCTGTTTCTCATGCAACAATTGATTATCTAAATCAAGTACTTTTGAGAGTGAGAAAAAAAATAAAGCCTCAGTATCCCTCTTCAGATATACGAATGAGCATTGAAGAAATTAGAAAATTTTAATTCTAGCAAATTTCAGAAGAATGTGCCCAAAGAGGGGCACATACATGCAGAGGAATTTGTTTGGATTCTGGAAACTTCTTAACACCTATTTCAACAAATATCTCCAGATGTTGCTTAAATTGCAGAAACAATCCAATGTGGTTCCTCCATATCTCCTTCAAGGATTCAAGAGATTAGCAGTTTCACTCTTCATTCCAGCAAAAAAACAACTGGCTGACTACTGTGGAGATAGATTTCATAAGATTGAAGTCATTTGTTCTTGTGTTGAATATATTTTCAGTACAATAGGATTGGTAGGCCCACAATTAGACTTAATATCAGAATAATATGTACAACATTGCTTAATATTTCTGCATTGAAATGATATTGATAATATGCAAGTTGGTTTAAACCATGAGGCAATATGTCTACAAGAAAAGAGGCATCACGGGCAAAATTTAGTCACAATACTTCACACAGTGTTTAGAATGAAAATATAGTAGGTACTAAATAAATATGAATAGCACAAATGAATGAGTCTTGTCAAGTGCACTAATATAAAAATTTTTCTTTGGGAGAAGTGTATTAATTAATAATTAATCATTTTGTTCTACAATATGCTAAAACTTTATAAACAGTATCTCGTTTAATCCCATAGCAAGTTAATACTGACAGTGTGTTAATATGTGCTAAGTGCTGTAATAAACACTTCACCTATTCTATCTCATGTGATTATTGCTATAAACCTTATAAAGTAGGTACAATGATTACTCCCATTTTATTGGAAGGGAAATGATTTAGTGAAGTTAGGCAATTTGCTTTAATAAAACAGAAGCAAGTGACACAGCACAGTCTGGGGTCCAAGTCAGTGTGTCTCTTAAATCTTCATTCAGATTCTTTTTCAGTGCCTGTAAATATGGGGTCCTTGTCCTGCGACTTTTCTCTTCCACACATTATTAATTAGTTATGCCACATGTCTTCAGAGCCTCAGCATACGGGTCCAGGTAGGCATGTCCCCTTGGAGTGTGAGTAAAATCATGTTAGCACCCACATGTTGTTCTGTGCTACACTTGAGCACTAATAATACAAGAACAACTGCATCTGTCAATCAACCCTACTGCATAGAAACAAAACAATCACAAAGTGAAAAGGAACAAAAAACAGTGAATCAAGGTAATGTGTGTAAAAATATGAGTGGTTAATCTTTCACTGTCTCTGTAACTTCAGAGATCCTGAGTACACAGGACAGATGATAACTGTTTCTCAGCTCATCCCAGCCAGGGCTGAGCCTAGAGAAGAATGTTCAAGTGGCCTGGAGACCATTTATCTTAAACAATTTTTGTTAGTGATATGGGACTAAGCAATCCTTATGTCCAAAGAACGTATTTCCTTCCCTTTCTCTGAGTGCTAAAGTGGACATTAGGCTTCCTCTTTTGGGGGACATAAGTCTTTTTTGTTGTTGTTGTTTCCCTTTTATATCAATTCATATATGACCTTATAAGTTGTAAAAGATTCAGTATCACCCCTCTATGAAGATTTGTCTGGCATGGATAACAGCTCCTCATTTTGTGTTGCTACAATGATAGGACTTACATTTCCACTATAATTTACATTTCCGTTGCCCCCAGTAGACTCTGAATTCTCAGAACGTTAAAAAAATTCAAAAAGCACATCTTATCTATATTTGCATAATTTTATCTTCTGGATTGTAATATTCTTTAGTTGAATAATAGATTTGTGACCCAATCGGGCATATACCCATATTCTGGGATACTCTTGATTCCACTTTTTACTTCATTGCTCTAATTGTCAGTTTACATGTTTGATCCCCCCTGCAACCCTGCCTTTAGTTGCCTGTATCACATATGTGAAAGAAGAAAAGAAAAAATGATCTTTAAATTGAATAAAGCTATTTTCTTATCATTGATCAAAATATTGATTTTGTCAAACTTCTGGATGAGTTATTTAAATTGATAATGCACATTGACCATAATTTCCAGCTATAAAACTTTTTGTTAGCTGTTCAGAACTATTTTGTAGACGAAACGAAGAACATTTGAATTCTGAGGTAAACGGTAGGCTTACTAGAATTAAAGAGTAGATCTTAATAAATGGGTTTTTTCCCTACTTGAAATAAATACACAGTTCATGGGATCAAGAAACCAACGCTTGCTACACGGAACCAGTGAAAATGATAGAAAGAGTACACTAAGGTCCTGTATTCACGGAACAGTTACTCTGATGCACTTGTCTTTTATGATTAATTTAGACATTTTCACTAATAGATTCAAAGATAATTGCCAGATAAACAGCTGTGCTATCCCTATAACAGGAGAGGAAATGAGTAAGGGATATTAAATAAGGAAAAATGCTTCTCAGGTGCATTAATCTGGAAAATGGAGTTCATTGTAAGATGTTCTGTCTTGCTTGGTATTTGGATTTGAAAATTGGAGTGCTAAGGCATAAGGACATGATAGGGCACTGTGGGGATGAACAATCTCCTTGTGGAATAAGTAATTATATTAATATCATTATTCAGAGTGAAAAATCCTTGCCTTTTAATTATTCAGTCTTTTACTAAAACTTACAGTGTACATTAAAGTTTAAAATAAGTTTTCAAAAAATCCTGAGTCAAAACAACAAATTTCAAATAATATCAGGAATAAACTGAAAGAAAAAATAGAAAACTTATATATAGTAAATGTACATTTGAAGTAGGAACTTTCGTGACTCTTTAAAGTGCTGAAACCATCAATAACTTCAAAATAGCTTATTTTGTAGTGCAATTAAAAAAAAACAGCTCCTATAACATGCACATCCCATTTGTAAATCTGGAAATGGCAATCAGTCAGTATCATCAAATTTACTAAATCCGATTTGTTTCCAAATGTAAATAGACAATTGAATTCAGTAGTTGACTTAATAGGTTAAGTAATAACTTAAATCCTTTGGTAACATCTGTATAAAACAGTTTTCCTGTTGTATTTGCTTACATCACTTCTCATGAGTATAGAGAACCACAGCACTTTTAAAAATCTTTGCTTATGTAAACTATTAACTCTGACCTTTATAGACTTAATATATTGATGGGAACTGCATTATACTAATTTTATGACTTTCAGGTAGGTTAGTGCCAGTGAGGTCAGCTCAACAGTAATGAATGCCATTTTAAAATACCAAGAAACATTATTATTTTCATACTGAAATTGCTGTGGAAAAATACCAAAGAGGCTGTGAGATTATGCCACAAAATAAAGAAACTGTTCCAGGAAGTAAGTGCATAAACTCAGCTGAGCAAGTGGACAGAAAAACCCATTAAAACCCATTAAAAGGACCCAAACTGTAGACAGAAGATAAAAATGGATTGATCAGCTGCATCCATGAAGGCAATAGATTGTCCATTTATTAATTAAAAGTACATTTTATGTATCGTGATGTGATAAATAGTTTGGCTGTATAGGTTAATCCCCTCAGATCTGTGCTGAAGGCTATTAGCATTGATAAATTATGCACTATGACATTTAACATTTCTGATAGACAGCCATAAGGAGTGCTGTACCTTCAGCCTTGCTTCTGGTATTAACACAGCAATTTATTCTGGTTCTAGTTAACTGTGAAGCTTTCCTAATACAAGTGGGACTATCGTCAAGTAAACATGGGTTATTGTATGATTTTTACTTCTAGAACCAGAATTGTCTCTTGAAGTATACCTGTTTTGATCATTACAAAGCACAGAGACATTACTGAGTCTTGTTTTCATAACGAATTTAAATGTCCCAATGAATCTTGAATTCATGCACCCACTATAGAAGCATATTTTTATAATTTGTATTATAATTATATGGCAGAATAATTCATTTTTATGAATTCTCATAAGGACATAATAAAAATGTGTTCCTTTTTTTTACTTTGTAGTAGGTTATTTTTTAACTCTAAGAAGATGTTTGGAAAAAAAATGTGCTATGTAAAGTTTTAGATGTTCATCCAAATATTTATCTTTAAGGGCTTTCCTTCAAAGATCTTGTATGCACAAATGATTCATTTGGGAAAAGTGGAACACATGGTAAAGTAGAAATATTACAAAAAGGCAAAGATTGAGAATCATATCATATATGATAGAGGACATTTTTTCAATTTATCAAGACACCTTCACTTTTAATATCTTAATCCTGCTGATGATTCTGTAAGATCAATTCTGCTTTCATTGAATTGGTCAGAAGAACCAGAATAAAAGTGTTCAAATCATTTGCCAATACTAGTAGACAGGAAACCAATAACTAGAATCCAAGTTATTCAAGCCCAATTTATGGCTCTTTCTATTATAAAAAGTGTCTTTCTTATTCAATTAATATATTTATTAAATATAAATATTAAGGACTGAGTTATTAGTATGCAACAAGAACTTTATAAATCCTCATTTATTTAATCCCATAAAACTTACTACAATTTTATTAACTTTATAAATTATCTTAGCCTAAAGCAAACCAAATGCTATCTTAAACAGTTGCTCAATCCAGGTTACCTAATAAGACTCCCATGTTGTCTTTATACTGTAGAGATATGAAACATATACTTATGATCAAGATAGAATAAGAGGGACTGAACTGCCTTCTATATGAAACAACTATAATACTGAAAAAAATAGGTTTAAAAATGATTTTCAAGACATGGGACATCAGCCAATTAAAGAAAGTGATCCCTGGAATAGAAGATAAAAGTCAAGTGAGTCCTATAATTTCCCCAGCTTAATGTCTTCCTTGACAAGGAAGAAGAGTCTGAGGACAGTCTAGAGGGCTTCCTGAGCTGAGTTGGTGATTCTTAGAAGTTAGGAAAAAAATGACTCAAGTTCACAGAACAGAAACCACTATGAAACAATTGCACACAAAGAATTGCAGGGATATGTAGAATGTTCCTTGATTATTTAACAGACTATTGATCAGGGTTCACAAGTCAGAAAAATACTTCAGGGTGAAGTAAGAAGCACTCAAAGGATTAGAGGGAACAGTACTGGCACTTTGTATAGGGCTTAAAAGTAATGCCAGATCCAACTACCCACCCACCGGCCCCTGGGCAAAATTATGATTCATCAAGCATTGGATAGGGCACAAAAAGTTTTCTTAAAAGTAGTGAATGAATTAGTCTGAATTAATACTCTGATCCCATCTTAAAAATAAATAAGTCTTTAAAAGAAGGCATTAAGCATCAAACTGTTCCCAAGTAACTTAACTATGTCTTAGAAAGTAGATGGAGAATTTTTATAGAAATTCAAAACTACCCAATAATCACCAAGATAAAATTTACTATGGCTGGGATAATAATAATAAAAATATCAGCAAAGAAGTAAAAAAAATATGACTCAATGAGAAGACATTGTGTCAGAAACTACAATGAGACAAACAGTAAGCATCAGTAAGCCCTAGGATATTTTTGAGTGGCCTAACATAAATATACTTGGAGTTTGGGGAACACAAATGAAAGAGGTGACAGAAAATTATTTGAAGTGATAATTGTTGAAAAATTATAATTTCAACAAAGCTTATGAACATGCAGATAAAAAGTCTCAATGAGCCACAAAGCATAAGAAAAATGATGAAATGTGCACTAAAACAAATGATAAAGTACACAAGTATTAAAAAGAAAATCATAAAAGCAACCAGAGTAATGTATATAAGAAAACATGGTACACACAGGAGAACAAATTCCTCATCAGAAGAATGCAAATGTGAAGATAGTAGAGAAATATTTTTAAATTGTGGAAAGAAAAAATAAAACCTATGAAATAACCATTGGTTACTTGACAATAATATCTTTAAGAAAAAAGATAAAGTAAGAATTTTTTTTTTCAGACAGGAAAACTGAAATAATTCACAATCAGCAGAAATGCATTATGAGAAATAATAAACTCTTTCAGGCAGGAAGAAAATGAACTGGAAGAGAAGAAAGGAAGGATCTCTTTTTTAAGATGCTTATTCCATATATAAAATTCTATAAAATAATTTGAAAGTAGATTGCAATAAAGTAAAGATATGTACTTCAAAAACCATTAAAGAAAACTAAGAAGCTATTGCAAATTTTTAAAAAAGAATAAAAATAAATGGCTAAAAAAGAATTAAAAATAAATTTTAAAAATCCAAAACAAATCAGAAAGAGAGGGGAAAAGGAACAAGGAATAGAATATGCCAAAAAAATAATTATAAATGTTTTAAATCCCCCAAATTAAAAAAAAAATTCAGATTGGTAATGAAAGCAATACTGAACTAAAAGCCTAAAAACTACCTAAACACACACACACACACACACACACACACATATATATATATATAAAGACAAAATGATACTAAAATTAAAAGAAGTAAAAAAATAAATAATAAGTTAACACCAATGTAAGAAAGATAAAATGACTGTAATTTCAGACAAAGTAGATTTCAGAGCCAAGATTATTTCCAGGAATAAAAGTTTTGTGTCATAATGATAAAAGATCCAATTAATCAAAGGGGCATAAAAATCTTTAGTGTTTATGTATCTAATCAAAGTACTTCAAAATACATGAAGCAAACATTATAGAACTGCCAGGAAAAGAGAGAAAGTCACAGTTAGAGTTGAAGAATCAATAACTGTCTCTTATAAATGATAGATGAAGTAGACAAAAAATATCAGTAAAGACAGAAAGGATTTAAACTGCAGTGTCAACCCATCTGATCTAACGGTCATTTTTAGAACAATGTACTCCAAACTGAGTACCCATTTTTGAGACAATTATCTGTACTTAGAAATATTGCAGTTTAAAACTTTATGACTTTCTAAATCATAAAATCAGTCTTTTATTTGAAAGCAATCAAGTCATATAAAGTATGTTCTCTAGTCACAATGAAAATAAATTAGAAATAAAAATAAAAAGATATCTAGAAAATCCAAAATATTAGAAACTAAATATGCTTTTAAATAACCTATATGTTAAAGAGTAAGATAAAGGGAACATTAGAAAGTGTTTGGAAGTAAATGAAAATGAAATGACAACACATAAAAATTCATGAGATGCAGCTAAAGCAGTACTAAGAGATAAATATAAAGCACTTAATGCTAAATTAGAAAAAGAAGGAAGGAATAGCTTTGACTTTCATCCCAGAAAGTAGAAAAAGAACAAATAACATACAAAATATATAAAGCAAAGAAATAATATCAATGTGAACATTAGGAAAATAGCAGAAAAGCAATAAGAAAAAAACAAACCAAATGTTAATTCTTTGGGGAGATCAATAAAAATTCATATATGTCTGGTCAGACTGCAGAGAAGAAAATAGAAAGACACAACTTACCATTATAAGAAACATCCTCTTAATATTTGCTGTTCTTTCTACAAATATTAAGAGGATGAGAAAATATTATGAACTAGTATACACCAATAAGTTCTACAACTTACATGAAATGGACAAATTCCTTGAAAGATACACACTACTTTGCTTAATCAAAATAAAATGGACCACCTCAGTTCTATAAAACTTTAAAAATTAAAAATACTAAATGTATCATTAAAAATCCAACAAACGCAACTTGGCCCAGTTGGCTTCACTGACAGTTTTTACCATGCATTAAATGAAGAAGTAGTACCGAATCTGCAAAACCTTTAAAAAAAAATAACAAGGGATTATTTTCTAACTCATCCAATGAGGTTAGTACTATCTTGATGCCCAAACTAGACAAATACATTAGAAGAAAAGGAAACTACATATCAATTATCTTCAGAACATAGGTAAAATAATTCTGCATAAAATTTAAAAAATCAAATCCAGCATTATATGAAATGAATACTGTCATGGTCAAGTGTGTTTTATGCCAGGAATGGAAATTTGGTTTGACATTCAGAACTATATGACTTCAAAATATGCTACAAATTTGCAGTTACCAAAACAGCATGGTATTGGCATCAAAACTGACACATACACCAATGGAACAGAATGGAAACCCTAGAAATAAGCCTAAGAATCTATAGTCAATTGATTTTTGACAAAGTTGCCAAGAACATGCATTGGAGAAAGAACAGTGTTTTCAATAAATGGTGCTGGAAAAATTGGATACATTTAAAAGAATGAAAATAGATGCCTATCTTTCACCAGTTACAAAAACAACTCAAAATGAATTAAAGACTTAAAACTAAGACCTGAAACTTTGAAACTACCAAAAGAAAACACTGAGGAAATGCTTCAGGATATTAAAATCATCAAGGATTTTTTTTTATGACAGCAAAGCACAGTAAACAATAACAAATATAGATGAATAACACAAAACAAAAAATAAAAGAAAAACTTCTGCACAACAAAGATAACAATTAGCAGTGTGAAGAGACAGTGGACAAACTACAGAATGGGAGAAAATATTTGCAAAGTATATACATCTAACAAGAGGAGGTTAATATTCATAATAAGATGAGGTACTAAAAAAAAACAATAAAAGAAAGATATATTAAATTTAAAATTATATGGCGAAAAAGTAGGCAATAGACCTAAATAGACGTTTTTCAAAAGAAGACAGACGAAAGGGCCAACCAAGACATAAACAGTGCTCTGCACCACTGGCCATCAGGAAAATGTAAATAAAACCAAAATGAGATACCACCTCACTCCTGAATAATGGTGATTACCAAAAAGACACAAGACAGCAAGTACTGGCAAGGATGTGGAAAAGAGAGAAGACGTTTGCACTGTTGGTGGGAATGTAAATTTGCACAGCCCTTATGGAAATCAATATGAAGGTCCTCAAAATATTAAAAATAGAACTACTGTATAACCCAGCAATATAGGTTATCTGAGTAAAATGAAATCAGTATGTTGAAGAGACATATGTGCTCCCTTGTTTTTTGCAGTACTATTCAAATCATAATTGTTCATCAAGTGATAAATGGATAGAGAGAACGTGATATATAGATATACACACAGTTGATATATATAAACACATATTATTTGTATATAATACACATACACACAATGGAATGCTATTCAACATAAATTTGGAAATTCTGATTATTTTCAACAACCTGGATAGAACTGGAAATCATTGTGTTAAATGAAAAGTCTGGCACAGACAAATAAGTCTTGTATTGTCTTACTGAGATGAGTAATCTAGAAACTTTGAAGTTATAGAAATTGAGAGAATAATGGTAGTTACTAGAGGCTAGAGAGACTGGAGGCAGGGAGAGATTGGGAGAGTATGATCAGTGGTACCAAATGATAGATAGGAGTATAAAACTAGGGAGTGCAGTTAAATAGTAGGGTGACAGTGGATTAAATACTTTATATCTCAAAAAGCTGAAATAAAGGATTTTGAATATTTTCACCCTAAAGGTATGGTAGATGTTTGAATAGATAAATATGTTTAACCTGATCCAAATATTACATGTGTACACAAATGAAATATGGTATTCCATAACTATGTGCAACTTCAAGGTTTTTATTTATCCATTAAAATACATTTAAAAATTTAATGGTTCACAATATTAACAAATAATAAGAACAATAATCTCAAGACATATAAATGCTTATTATGAGTGAATAAATAAACACATTGGGTTATATTCATATACTGAAATACTACTGGGAATGAAAAAGAAACAAACTCTTGGTTTAATACATAACTGTTAAAATAAACCCGCAGACTTAAAGGAAGCTTTCCAGAGGAGAATACATACTGTGTGATTTCATTTCATAAACTTCCTTAAAATGCATAATTATCAACAGTAACAGAATGCTATCAGTGGTCTCATAAACAATGGTCAGGGAATTGGGACAATGGAGTTTGTGAATAACTGGAAGGAAACTTGTGAAACAGGAAATTGTGAGGGTGATGATGGGCACATTATCTTGGTTTGGGTGATTCTTTTTTTTTCATGGACATATGCACATGTCAAATCTCATCCTATGTGCAGTTTATTACATGTCGATTATTTTTCAATGAAGCTGATGAAGCAAGTATTCTTCAACACTCACCTCCCCACAACCCTTGTCCCTCCAATTCCCATGGGTCTGATTCTGAGAGAAGAACAATTTAAGCTTTTTTATTTTATTTAAATGGTTATGAGTGTCAAGCTCCAATCAATCTTCTGTGTCATCTTCAACTGAATAGTTACACACAGGAATCACTTACAGGAATTCAGATATCACTAACTGACCAGCAAATATAAACTCATACAACTTTATTGGAAATTTCATTTTGTTGACAAGACTGATAGTATGAAAGCAGTTTCACTCAGAATAAATGTGTGGACATGGCTTCTAGAGAAATGTCTGAAAACAATCATAGAAGCATTATCACAGTCATCTGAAACTGTAAATGACATACCCATTATACAGCATAGGTAAGTAAATGATGCTATATCTGTACAATGAAATTCTGAATGGAAGTGAAATACAGATAAATACGACAAAATGGATAAATTCTACAAACATAATTTTGAGTGAAATAAGCCAGACACAAATTATACAAAGCATAGGGTCCATTCACACAAATTTTAAAAGTTAGCAGGATTCTATAATAAAGTTAAAAAATCAAGATAGTATTTACCTTGGGGTAGGAAAGAAGGATAAATGATTGAAAGGGAACCCAGAGCAGCCTCCAGGTGTGTGTTAATGCTCTGTCTCTTATGCAGTAGTGGCTACATGGACAAGCTCATTTTATAGTAATTCATTTAGCTCTCTGCTTAATGATGTATGTTTGTTCACATAATCACAAAATGACAAACAGTCACACAAATTTAGTCAGGTAATTGACAAGCCACTTTGTAAGGAATATAAGTATGTCTAAGGGTCTTCATATTTTTTTAAATAAAATTTTATTTCAGGTTAAAATATGGCAACTAATCAGTTCAGCTGTTATGTTATAATTCAGATCATTTCTAGATATTTATCCAAATACATAGAGTTTTTTATGATGAAATAATAGTTTTAAAGAAAAATGTGTTAACTCCTATGATACGGTTAGTCAGGTTAGTCAGACTTTTGAATTTAATGGGATATGCCTGGAAATAAACTGTCTCATTTCTATCTTTGGTAAAGATTATTGATTTTTCAGGATCAACAATGTACAAATAATAATTTTAGCACTGACATTCATTAGCTTTATATCAACAACTACACACCACCTTTTTCTACCTTTCTGTATCATTTTATTTTCAGTCCAGCAACCCTAAAGGATCATGAGAGTTCTGTTTTAAAATTTAGCATATTATAATAACAATTTATTGAGTTGAACAATCCATGCCAAAGTTCATGAAGACTTCATTGACTAATTTAAATGCACTTTTTTATAGATGTAACATGTAACTTGTGGGGAAAAAAAAAGTAAATATGCAACTATGTTTAATTAACCATTTAAAATAATTGTTCCAATTTTTAATAAAATGGCTTGAAGCAGAATCCCAATAACTATATGAATAATAGGTATGTAAATTATTATTGTAGATCCCTCTTCTGAGGGACATTTTCTAGTGCAAATCTGGTTAACCCATATACTTGAATGCCTCATGTATTCTTCTGAGGATTTAGAACTTTATTCTTGTATTTTAAAAAGTCATTAGTACCTTCTTTTCCAATTGTTAGAAATGATTCATGTAAATTTTTCATTAGAGCCCAGTTGGTTAAATTCAGAGATTCTGACTCAAGTTAGTTATTTTTAGAAAAGTCACATTTTAAAAATTCCGACTTTTGGGGGGAGATTACTGACTTTGTCTCTATTTAGTTTAATTCACACCATCCAGAAAAAAAAATTCTAGACTTTTGAAACTTGCCTTTTGTCACTTCCAATGTGTGAACATATCAGGTTTCCATATTGATTTCATCTGTTCTTTGCATCTTAATGCCTTGAAGAGTAGGCATTACTCTGAGATGGCCTTGAAGGTGGCAACAATGGGGTATAATCTATAGAATGAACAATCAGAGGTAGGTCCCAACAGTCACTTACACAACAGGTACCTCATTCCACTTAATTTTTCTTACTTGCAGCAAGCAGAAATAAAATGAGATGAAAAGTAACCTCTTTTCTAGTTGAAAAGTATAAAGTGCCATCCCATTAACACTGTTCCACTGCTTTGAAATTCCTTTGGTGATGCTTTATTGTTGTGCTAACTAAGTCAAGGAAGTTCATGTCTAGTCCATGGGAAGAATACTTCTCCTTTCTGTCCCTGTTTATTGTTTTTATGATGTTCCAGGCACTTCTTTGGGATGTTAGGACAGTATACTGAACACTTTTCCCCACCAGGGCCTCCCCTTCACTACTGGCACATTTGGTGCTAATACACATTCATTAGGGTAGAATACCAGGAAAGACTTGTTGTCCTTGACTCTGAGTCCCTTTGATACTGACATGTTCTGCATGAGGGTTTGTGAAGTTCATGGTTTCTAACTAAATTTTTGATCTAAAAATAAAATGCCATCAATAAAGTGCAGTGGATTTTTCACATGTACAATAAAAACTCAAACTGGAGTAATAGCAGTAGACATGATCAATTTTCCTGCCTACTAGATTATAAAACCAAAGCCGGACAAACTTCAGCATTATCAAAACATGTCAAGTGAAACTTCAGGTGAAAATTCTTAAGAGACCCAGCATTTGTTGGCTTTATTTCCTTTGCTCACCTCCATTTCATTAGTTCTTCAGTTGGTAAGATGAGGAGACATTGTAGCTGCGTTTCTTAGTGGCTCAATCTCTTAGGGTTTTACACTTCTCACTAAAATGAGAATTATTACATCAAATTAATAGAATTATTATATGAATTATATGTGGTGACATGTAAAGGACCTAATAAAATAGTTAGAAATAATAGGCAATTAATAAATGGTCAGAACTTCTGAAGATGGAAGGAAACGTAGAATAGAAGGGAAAATAAGAGAAAGATATGGAAATACTAAAAGAAATGAATTATCATTTCAGGATTTAACAGTTTGTCTTTTTAACCAGGTTGGTTTTGAAGGAGATGTTCTTTGTGTTAACTATCATGGTATAATACTCAAAACACAACATTTAAAATACATACCTCATTTTCCTCAGATATTATGAAATCGTTCCTTAAGATGAACAATGAAAGTAACATTTCTTAAGAAGTAACAATGAAAAGCACCAGAAACAAAGGGGGCATCTTCCCAGCTTGCATAACATAAAGGAATTCTGAAGATTGTTATTTTTTTTGCTCATGATTTTTTACACAGACTCTTTCCTGTTGTTTAGCCATATGCATTAAATCTACTTGATTTCTAGGTACAGACCAGCTTTTCATCACTGTGACCAAAATACCTCACAAGAACAACTTAGAGAAAGAAAAGTTAACGTTGGGCTCTGGGTCTCAGCATTTCAACCTATGGTCAACTGACTCCAAATCAGGACATGGTGGAAGTGTGTAGTGGAGGAAAACTGCTCAACTGATGGAAAGCAGGAAGGAGAGCAAGAGATGAAGAGAGAAAAGCAAAGAACAAAATATAATCCCCCAGAGCATGTCCCAGTGACCTACTTCTTCCAGCCTCATCCCAACCGTCTACAGTTACCACTCAATAGAGTCCACTCAAATTATCCATCAAATGGACTAATCCATTGATGAGGGTTCAGCTCTCATGATCCAACCATTTCACCTCTGAACATCATTATGTTAGATATTATGTTTCCAATACATGAGCTTTTGGGAGGATGCTTTATATTCAAACCCTAACACCAGGCAATACTCCATGGAAACTGTTTAACAGATCGGTAAGATTTGTCTAAGTCTATGCTGTTTTCTCTAAAGACTTTTCACTTGAATTTTTACTAAGAATTATCATTTGATATGTCTGATGTCTCTGAATTTTGTCCTGTTTTATAATTTTCTCCAGTTTTAAAATGAAGATGCCCTAAAAACTCATCATATCTATAGCTACCCCTCTAATTTCAATTTTTATTTTAAATGTGAAAAATTCTCCAAGCTTTATGGTTGATGTTTTATTTTTAGATCAAAAGTTGGGTAAGAAACCATTCACTTCACAAACCAACATACAATAAATAGACTCAACTTCACAGTTGCTTAATATTTGATTTTACTGTATTGGTTCAGAGAAGGTAAGATAAATTTATATAAATGCATATAGTTTCAGAGTGTTCATAGGAATAACTTCTTAAAACTGTGCAAGCCTTTTTGCTTTTAAAGCTGAAAGAGTGTTTTAAAAAAATTTTAAAAATGAGAACATTCAAACTTAAATTTTTCATAGTTTTCTTCCAGAAATTTTCTTCTAGAAAAGCAACTTGGAACTACCTATACAGAAAATGCCTATATAAGTAGATATTCAAATGATGAAAATACATAGATTTCTGAATCACTTTTGTCATTCACTATAGTTTATTCCTCCAAACCTGGTACAAAATTTCCCCTCATGGTAGATCCCAGGTTATGAGTGGACTATGATTGCACATGATATCATCAGAGTAGTTGCCATTAAAACATGTAGAAATATGCTTGTAATAGAGCTGGGTAGAGTAGAAAAAAAGAGAAAGTGACTCAGCCTCAGAGTGAATATTAGTGCAAAGACCCTGATTAAGAGGACACTAAAAGCCAGCATTTTTTCATCTGCATTATAAGTGACTGAAATAAATATCAGAGTTTTCACTGGCACATTTTTGGCATGATTTCTCCATACACTATCTCTAATGGGTACAGGGCATGGCCTTATTAGAACACCACAAGATGTTTTCCTAGCACTGGGATGAAGCTCAAGTACGTTCTGAGTGTGAGTGAGAAGGATATTGTCAGTCAAGAAGCAAAATGAAGAATTTACTCTCTGTGAATTTATCAAGGAGTTAAAAATAGATCAACATTTATCTTAAAATTCACACTTGATTTATTTTTGCTCCTTTCATACTTCTTATTTGGTATAATGTCATTTAAAATGACTATAACTCTTGATCATGATAATACACAGTACTAAGCAAACTAGATAAAATTCTAATATGCTAAAACTAATGTTTCAAATTGTATTATATTAATACAATTAGTTATACAGTATTTACTTCTGGTAATATGAGTTAAATGAAGAACTTTCACAATATCATTAACATTACTTGATTAACAATAATTTTTGTTAGTCTAAATTTAGTAGTATTCCAGACATAATATGTGCATAATTTGTATTGCTCATTAAGTACTTTTTTACTGTTTTATCAAGATCTTAATGTTTAATACTTTATTAAAGCAACATTAGGTTATATTAATGTCTTTAGGGACATCACTTGAATTATAATATTTATTGAAAATTCTAATCAACATTTATTCATTTATTGTAGAGTATGAAGTGATAAAGAATAATAATCAAACCTAAAACCTTATATCTGTTTCAAAATAATTGTATTTTTAAAATTCATAGCTTTATTTTGTTTTTAAACTGACAATAAAATTTATATATATTATAGTATACAACAAAATGTTTAAATATATGCCACACCAAAAAAAATGTTCCTGAAAGAAGAGAAAAATAGGGAAAGATAAGGAATAATGGTGTGCTTTTGTGCTCTGCATTAGTCTTCAGTTATATGAATGCTGAGAGTGGCCTTAGGAGCAAACTCACATTTCTAGTACTGATTTATTCTCGTCCTTGTTTCCATAATATTGGAGTGTATATTTGAGTCCTGGAAGTTTGACCCCAAATTTGTTATAACTAGAAAATATGTGCAAAACTTATTAGTCAGTATTGGAAATACAGCTCTGAAAACTACAGTAATGAGCCCTCAACTCAATACAAATATGTCCAGAAAAATTCACAGAGGAAGCTTAAAAATCTGATAGTAAAAGCTCCTTTTTGGAGTTAACATTATGAACATGTGTGATTCCATCAATTTCAACATGCAGAATACAAATCGGATACAGATATAGAATTGATTTTAGCCTACTCTTAGACTAATAAATTAGCCTGTAGTTGTTTTATGGATGCTGGAGAAGATATTAAAATTTTTGATAAAAGACTAAAGATTTCACTTTTCTTGGCACAGCAGTCAACATGAACTTCAGTATATTTTCCCGTCAGTTTTACATGAGTGACACAATATAGTGCAGATTAATGCTGTATGCACAGTGGAAATGTGACACAGCTCAGGAACACTGAGTCTGGGAAATCTATTCTTTTCATTATGGGATAAGAAGGTCTGCTCTTTGTTGGTGGGAGGGGTGGTGGAAGGAAATGTTAACACATTTATCAACGTTAAAATAGATGCGTGGACAACCTTCAGAAGGGAGCCAAGTAAAGAGGGATTCATCCTATTTCTACCAGTTCACAAACACCAATTGTGCACATCTTGTCCCCAAAACAGATTTAGTGATGTTATCTCATTACCTTAAGATAAGTCATAATGAGAATATTTATACCAGGGAAATCGGTAAACATTAAATATCAGGGATCTTTTTTATTTTTCTTTCCATAGAACCACTGTAGATGTTACTGACATTTTTTAGACACATTAGTTCAAGGGTATGTGTACTTGTACATGATAGGTAGCTCTTGTAGCCAATTTTTAAAAGGTGTGTGTGTGTGTGTGTGTGTGTGTGTGTGTGTGTAACAGAGACAGAGACAAAGAGACTGAAAGGAAGGCTTAATAACTGACACAAATCCTTGGATCTCAGAAAGACTCCAGTGATATTGTATAAGCCAATCCAAATGAACAAAGACATTGAAATAGTTACTGAGAAAGCAAAAATCTGCTTTAGAAGTTGAGATAAACAAAAATGCTATTTTTGAAATATACATTATTGAACTGAAACTTTAAAAACCCAAATTAAAAAAAAGAAGAAATTGAGAGTTCTGAAAGTTTTATGGTTTAAAACTTAGAGAGAGAAACTAAATTTTCCTTGTCATCTGAGGAGACTTTTACAAAGTCCCCAACAATCAAAACTGGCTTTAAAATATAAGTGTTCTTATGTTAAATGACATAGGTTGAACAGAAATGCAAAGTAAAAAGTCAGGCTTATCTTCAAATTATGTTAAGAATTGATTATTAATCAATATAATACTATGAAGAACTGAGATAACTTAGATTCAATCTATCACATGAGTAACCCACTTACCAAAACCTTTAGCATTTATGCTTTACTGACTGCACCCCATCTTAACCATTTACATTCCTGCAGTGACCCCCATTGTTTTATTTTAAGATAACCATTCAGCTTTCTTTAGACCATGAATCAGAATAGGCCAAGTCAAAGTGAGTTTTATTTTATTTCTTGATTGACCAAATTGCTTGCTGTCCACCTCTGAGTCGCTCCCCTCACTGCATTCGCCCTCCTGCCCGCATCCACCATGGCCACAGGTCAGCATCTGGAGGGAAGATGGCACCTGGTTCACAGCAAAGGCTTTGATGACTATGTGAAAGGACTAGGAGTGGGACTGACTATGAGGAAAATGGGTGTGATGGCCATATCAGCTTGTGTCATTACCCTTGAAGACCAGAAGCTCAACATGAAAATGAAAGCACTTTGAAAACAACACAGTTTTCTTGTACCCTGAAACAGAAGTTTGAAGAAACTAGAACTGATGTCAGAAAAACTCAGAGTCTACAGCTTTGTCAGTGGTGGGTTGGTTCAGTATCAGGAATGGGATGGGAAGGAAAGCACAACAACAAGAAAATTGAAAGATGGGAAGTTAGTGGTGAAGTGTGCCATGAATAATGTCACCTGTACTTGGGTCTATGAGAAAGTAGAATAAAAATTCCATCATGACTTTGGACAGAATTAGCTACAAGAATGAAGAAGCTCAGTTCAGTGAGCAAATCTCCAGACTTCTGCTTCAATTCTTCTTTCTCAAAGTGTTCTTTTAACCAAGATCATCCCTTTGGTTAGTAAGCAAATGTGTTTGTGCTTAAAGAAAAAAAAAGAAATACTTAGAAATTTTGTTCAAAACTTCTTTATGTTATAAAGAAAAATGTAGTGTAGTCGTGCATGGTACTAGTAACAGAACTGTCCTCGGAACTCAACTCTCAGAACAAAAGCCAGTTCTCTGTTCTTTGATGTCTTTGAAGATCAACTTGAACTTCTGGGATCCTGGGGCTATGAGAATGCACACAGCATTTTGCTGGTTTCTATTTTTAAAATCAATATTATCTCAATTTATGAATAGTTTAAGAAAATAAATTTCCAAGTGTGACCTGATTCACTTTCTTAAAAGATATTTAATTCTCATGAATTCTACAATGAGTCACTAAGGGTAAGGAAACTTCCATCCATTGGTCTTAGTTGTTAACAAGAGGGAGCCTCCTAATCAAATCCTAACTTTTTAGACTGCATTAATAAATGTAAACAGGATGTTTTAACACAGAAAAAATAAAACTGCCTGATATATGCAAGGCATTTCTTTAATGGTGTTTAAAAAGAAGCTAAACACCTCCTTGGGAATTCTTAAAACATTTATCTTTTAGGCAGTTATTTAGCCTCACAAGTCTTTGTTGTTTAACAAGCTGGAGAAAATAGGTCAGCTAATGTTATATTAATCAGTAAATTAATATTTTAATTTGATTTTCTTTCTAGTTAAAATGCTTGCAGCTTTTCCTACCCCCCACCAGTTCAGCACCAGTGTTAAGTGGTATCATTATCATACTGTACCTTCGGGTTGGGAGATAACAGGGTCCAGCTATAACTCTATTCTTAGGAGAGTGGGAGGTTTATCATGCCACTTACACATTTAAGTGACACTCCATGGCTTCTGTGACACAAAGTATCTTAGAGCTTAGTCATAGGATTTTCCAATTTGTGCCATTAAATTCATATTCTAAAACCATCCCTTTCAAATCTGAGTAGATAGTAAGTTTTGGTTAATAAAAATTCTGTCTTTACACTAGGGAAAAGGCCATTTTACTCAAATTATCTGAGCAATATAAATGCAGGTTTCAGATTCTAGTTTCTAATTTCTTCTATTAATCCACAATGCAAGGAAGATTTTGATTCAACGGGATTAATGGTCTATTTTTCTGAGTGAATAAAGATCTACCAATGTTTTATAGAAGTTTAATGTAGCTAGGTAAACTTACTTTTAATTTCTCAAAAACCCCAAACTCTAATTTTATGTTATTGACTTATTTTATGTTTAGTATACATGGAAGAACCAAAACATGCTAGGAGCTGGGTAATTTTGTATGATATTATTTCGGTGGTTATATTAATTTTCATGCTAGTCACTTGAACTTCCCTATTTTCCCAGAATCCAAATCTGGCATGATTAAGAGAGAGTTGACTATAATAAACTAAGAGTTTAGTGGAAGTCAGAAACAGAGAACAGTGGCTGAGGCATATAGACTACTTCTTGGTACACTGGCACCCTTCTTAATGAAAGCTACAATCCCCATGCAGTGTTTCTCTGCAGCTGCAATTCAGCTAATGTTTGGCAGAGAGGAATGACAATCTTTATTTTTGGTGTTGAAAATATGTATGTATTTAAAATATATAAGAGCCATTAAATAAAATTGGAAAAAATAACTAGGAAGTTTAATCAAACCTATCAATAGGAAAATTGCCTAGGATTGTTCTTTTTCCAACTTATGGTCTATTTTCATTGACTTATGAAATTTTTAATGCTTGGTATGGGAAACAACACAATTGTTAACAAGAGATATAACTTATTGCAGAAAACCATTCCTTGGAAACATACATGCTCAATTACCTTAATACTAAACACGTTATTCTCACACTGTCCATTTTTGTCCTATGGTTCTTTGGTCTGTATCAGGGAGAAAAATTCCAGTTTGCCAGTGTGAACTAAGCCATACATAATTCTCAAAGAAACATTCAAGTGTATATCCTAAAATGGTGTGTACTCACTTATTCTAATGAATATATTATTTAGAATCATGTGATTTTTAATATTATTATTGTTGCTGTTGCTTATCTTGTTATTGTAGGCAAATGTTACAAATTACATAACAAATTGATGAATATGTAGAACGCATGCGAAATGGATATGGTGGGTGTTGTTTTGTTTAGTCTGTTAAGTCTTCTGTTGTATCTTGCTTTTGTTATGGAATTTTTGAATAAAAAGTGAAAGTATAGACATTGGATTTTAAAGATTTTTTTAATGAAATAACTATTCACATACATTGAACAAAAATGACAAACAGGAGAGGGTAAAATAATTCATGTTTTTAGATCATGAACTCTGAACTCTCCCCTTCTAGATGCTTGATTTGTATAATAATAATAGCAAAATAATAATAATAAAATACCTAGTATTTAATGATTATTTATTCCTCAAGGATTTATTATTTTTTTCTTATGTGTTGAATAGTGGTCCAAGTATTTTGCATATCAAATCATTTAATTTTTACAACTCTATTGATTAAATACTATCTATTATCCAATTATATAAATGAGTGAACAAAATTAAAGAGGCTACATAACCTGAAGTCTAAGCTAGTGTGTAGTATTTGCTGGGATTAGACTCTACTTCTTGCTTCTGGGCTACATGCTTAATCACTGGACTATTACTTAATTTTATTTATTTTTTAAATAATATGAGTCAGGAAAACAATGGAGAAGAAATGACTAGATGTTAATTGATTTAAAAATCTAACAGCATTTTCATAAAATATTATAACTCCTTTACACTTTCTTTACTTTCTGTATCTAAGTTTTCATTTGTTCAAAACTAAAACCTGATTGCCTAGGCTTCTGCAGTGTCCAGCATTGTTATGGTTTGGATGTGAGGTATCCTCCAAAAGCTCACATGTGAGACAATACAGGAATATTTGGAGGAGATATGATTGGGTTATGAGAGCCTTAACCCAATGAGTGAATTAATCCCCTGATAGGGATTTAACTGATGAGGTGTAACTGAAGTAGTAGGGTGTGGCTGGAGGAGGTGGGACTTGGGGCGTATATATTTTTTGTATCTGGAGAGTAGAGTTTCCACTCTAGTCTCTCTGCTTCCAGAATGCCATGTAAGCTGCTTCCTTCTTCCACACTCTTCCACTATGATGTTCTGCCTCACTTGGAGTCTCGAGGAATAGAGCTGGCCTTCTATGGACTGAGACCTCTAAAACTGTGAGCCCTCAAATAAACTGTTCTTCCTTTAAAAATTGTTCTGAGCAGAGCATGGTGTTGCAGGCAGGCTTGTAATTCCAGCAGCTGGGAAGGCTGAGACAGGAGACTCATGAGTTCAAAGCCAGCCTCAGCAAAAGCAAGGAGGTAAGCAACTCAGTGAAACCCTGTCTCTAAATAAAATACAAAATACGGCTGGGGATGTATGTGGCTCAGTGTCAAGTGCCTCTGAGTTCAATCCTCAGTACCAATAAGTAAATAGATGGATAGATAGATAGATAGATAGATAGATAGATAGATAGATGAATAAGTAAAATTGTTCTGGTCAGATCATTTTGTTACAGCAGTGAAAAAGCTGGCTAAAACAAGCATTGAGTGATCTACTCAAATACAATGAAAGAATAGATCACAGAGGATAGGAAGGGCAGCAGAATACAATAGAAACTAGTGTGGCAGTATGTAAAAGCTTGGATGTGTAACCAATGTGATTCTGCAATCTGTATATGGGGGGAAATGGGAGTTCATAAACCACTTGAATCAAATGTATGAAATATGATATGTCAAGAGCTTTGTAATGTTTGGAACAACTAATAATAATAAATAAAATTAAATAAATAAAAATAAAATAAAAAAAGAATAGATTACATGTTCACTTAGACCAGCTCTTTGGGGACTCTGCAAAGGCCAGTATCACGAAGAACTAACTTTAACTGAGTTTGGGTGGTGAAAGTTAATGAAATTTCTTATACATGGAAATTGAAAGATGTGTGAAGGTGTTCAGGAAAGAATTCATGGAAATGGTGACATGTAAAATGAATGGTGGAGGATGAACAGCATGTTACAATCCACATAAGCAAAGCCACAGTAAGAGGCAGAGCCCCAAACACACCTTAGTTTGTGGTTTCTAAGTGAAGACAACTATGCTTACTATGCTTACATTGTGTGATATATGATTGAATAAAAGTGCAGAATAATAGGGAAAGTTTATTTTGTTCTGATCTTAAGGAAGTCTTTCTTTAAAAATCACAGAGATTTTTATTTATGGCAAATGAAAACCATGGGTGTACTACTAAGGGGGAACGATTTTAAATGTATGTTACGTGTGGTAAAGAAGTTAAGTATACCTTTTGAAGCCAGAAACAAGAACATATGATTATAGAAAAATACATGGCCTGTGTCAGTGGTGAGGATATAGAAATGTGTTTTCTACAGAGAGAGATAATGGGAACAGTATCTCTGGCTTCTATTAGAACACAATAGAGTGAAACAAAATAAAACAGCCTTCCTCCAGAAAATATAACCACAAGTTTCTACTCAGAGTGTTCATCAATTCTCCTTACCTGTACACTCCAATAAATACTCAGTGAAAACTTGAGTTCAAAGTAGTCAGGTTGAAGTGGCCCTGACTTTGATAAGAAGTCCACACAAATCCTCTCCAGAGCAGTACACTTCAAACTCAGGTTACAAAGCATATCTCCAGGAAATATGAGTTCATATTCACAAAGCATGAGTTTGTACTTTTTAAAAAACACAAAGCATAAGGCCTCAGCCACATAAGTGAGTTAACAAGCTCTTCAGACTGGACTGCACCATCAAACCCACAAAGTATACAGACAGTTGCCTGATTATATACAGAATGTAACAGAAATATCTTTTAACTTATGTGTAAAGGTAAGACATTGAATGTATTAGGAAAGGCTAGTGATATCAAAAAATAGTCTAGAAGATTTTTAATGAGATCCATTTATAATATCTCTAAATAAAAAATGTAATAATTGAAATTAGAAACAAAATAAATGGAGTAAACAGCAGATTAGACAATACTGAAGAAATACTCAGTAGCCTTTAAGTAAATACACTGCATAGAACCTTAAACCTAAACATACCAGAGTCTTGATAAAAATACACTTTTTATAATTTCAGGAGCTGAAAGTGTAAGGGAAATAACCAGCGATATGTCAACTAAACAAAATCCTGAGATGAACCGGAACATGCAAGGACCTTTGAGCACATGTGGAAAGTAGGGGTGCTGGAGAGAAGTGTTCATATAAGTGCAACAATGTGGTGCCACCTTGGTCCAGCTGAAAGAGGGAAGAATAAATAGTCCCCCACAACCAGCCATGAAGAAGGCAGAACATTTTCAACAAAGGAAGTCATCTGGCAATGGGACAATCTCTCCAAAGACCTTAGTGAAGATTATCCATAAAACTATAGTCTTTTGGTTCCTGACAAAAGAAAAGCCAACCTTCTCTTCAAAAAAGTATTCTCAATTTACATCTTGAGAATTACCAAGGGTTTAATGAACAAACAAAGCTCATATTAAAACATCAGTTTTTTAAAAATCAGTAAATGCATAATAGTGTCAGTTGTTGCTGGAAGTTGGTGGACAGGGAGGCATGAATAGGCAGAGCACAGATTTTTAGGGCAGTGAAAATACTCTGTATGATATTATACTGGTGGATATCTGTCATATATTTTCCCAAGTTCATAGAATATAGAACATCAAAACAGTGAATCCTAGCATAATCTATGGACTTCAGGTGGTAATTGTTTGTCACTGCAGGTTCATCAGTTTAACAACTCTACATCTCTAATGGAGAGTGTTTTAATGATAGAAGCCTTCTTGGGAGCAGAGGTAATATGGGGAATTGTCACACTTCTGCTTCTCTACTTTTGCTAAGAACCTGCTTTAAAAAAAAATACAGCCTTAATGAAAAACAAATCAGCTAGCATACAGAAAGGAAAAATTAATTATGTCTGCAAAGATTTCATATGTTAGACAGAAAAATGATGTCTAAATAAGTGCTGTAGGAAATGGAAGATTAACAAAATTGAACAAAAATGGCTTTATTTAAAGTGACTGTGGTTTTGGAAAGCAATGATTTTGAATGCTGCGGAAAAAAAAACAATTTTTGTAGTAATTAATGATTCAAAAGATGGGTTAAGATAAAGATCAGGACATCTAAGAAGAAAATCAAGAATCACAGTATATTGGGACATGTAAAAGTGAAGTTAAAAGACGTGGATATTAGAATGAAGAATGACAACTTTATCAACAGTAGAGCGAGTTTAGGAGGACAATAGAGTGTTTGAAGAAATAAATTCTATTTCTCCATAAATTACAAAAGACATCCTGGGAAGCAGCCACTAAACTGTGGGTGTGCCTGAGCCATCTCTAAAGCAGAGGTAGACCCTTTGGAGAACTCTCCATGTAATCTCACCAATCTGAGACTGCTTTGTTGCCTTGGGAAATCTCCTGCTCAAAGAGAATTCTGTGATACCCTTGGAATTTATTGGCTTAGACAGCCCTAGGTTCAAATGCAACTCCTGGAAGGTAGAGAGATATCCTAGTGTCCCATCTAGCCTTGAGGTGCCAGCTGCCTGGAGGAGGAAGAATTACTGCACAAGTCATAAGTCCCCAATCAGGCCAGCTTCCACACAGCCTCCAGCTTCTTGTTTACCTTGAAGAACCCCCTCCTCACCATGAATTCCTTTAGTGTGTTTCACTATAAAGCATTCCCTGGCTTTTTCCCTTTGTTAGGATCAGAGCCATCAGATCTGTCCCACCCATCTATGCCCCCACTTTGAAAAATATTTTTCTTTTGTCTTTTGTGTTTATTTCTTAATATGACTTTTTTTTTTATTTCCAGCTGGCCCACACCTCAAAGGGTTACCTATTCCCTCCCCACACAGGTCGTGGGTGACAAAACATCACCAATATGATGGCAAATATTCTAATATGATGATATCAAGAAATGCAATTTTAGATATCTTGTAGTGAAACTGCAGAAGTCCATGGCAAAGAAGAGACTTTACAAGTCTCAAGAAAGAAGAGAGAGACTATCCAGAGAGGAATTAAAAGTAAACTTACAAAATACTTACCAAGGGCAACAATGGAAGTCATTTGGCAATGGAACAATCTCTCCCAAGATCTTAGCTAACTGTATTCATACAATATCATACATAAAATGTAAGCATTTTCAAGTAAAAGACAAAAACACAAATAGACTAATAAGAGTATGCATTATCCATTTATCATCGTTACAGAAATTCTTTATTGATATATTTCAGGAGAAAATGGGTAAAAATATATGTCAGATGGAAGAGAACGTGCTTAGCACATAAATGATAAATGTACAACAAAATTTAAATAACTATTGATTGTAACATAATAATTATGTCTAACTTGGGCAGTTAAATTTAAAAATATAAAATATTTAAAAATCTTGGAAAGAGTAATATACAAATCAGAAGAGGAGTAATTTCAGTGAGGTTAAAGTATGGTTATTGGAGAATATAAAGATATATTTTATTAAAACAGTCATTATAATTTCCAAGAAAACTTCTAAGAACATAAAAATAGATAGTAGAACTTCTATGCTAATATAGAGGAGAAAATATGAAGTAAAGAAGTGTGAAATACTGATAAAATGAGGAAAAGTTACAATAATAAAATATGTCTAATATAATTTGCATTTTATTACAATACAATTACAATAAATACAATATTATTTTATAATTAAGATTTCGTTTGGTCTCAGTCAATTGTATTTTCTCTAAAATGTATTAACTATAGAAAAATAGGAAGTTGAGAAGAAATGAGTGAAACATAAAAGCAAAACTAATACTAAAATAATACTAGTTACCATTGTAGCACTTAAATGAATGAATCTTTATAGCCACAAAAGCAGGTTCAAAGAGCATTTGACAGAAGTTTTAAATCATAAGAAAGATACAACTCTAAACACATAAGCACCTAGTAACAAGTTCAAACCAAACATAAAAATAACAAATATACAAAGAATTTGAAACAATCAGCATGTCTGATCTAATGCACCTCTTACTAGTCAATATATTAAATGCAAAATAGAAAAAAAATGAATAATGGAGACATTTATCTAGATCCAAAAGTCACCATAAACACTACACTTTATAAATGGAAAATATACTTCTCAGACACAGAGCACTCTACCAATACTGAGCACAGACTGGTCCTTAGAGCAGGTCTCAATAAATCCCAAAGATGATATTCCTGTACTATGAATGAAATTTTTTTTCACAAAAATAATTTAAAAACCCCAAATAGTCTATACATTGGAAATTTAAAAACACATTTCTTGGTAAACCAATATCAAGGAAAGTATCCCAATGAAATTCTGCAATTATTTATGCTGCTTGTTTAAATAATGAAAAACTACAAAATTTTATCTGTGGCTCACTCTTTATGGATAAGCACATACATACATATGGAAATAATATTACAGATCATTGGGCAAGTGAAGGATAATTCAATAAAATGAGGTTAGACACTTGTTATCCTTGTTGAAATAACAAACAAGGAAAAAGGACATTAGATTCCCATATTATACCATAAAGTTTTACATGTATAAATCAATTCTATGTGAAAATAAATATTAGTGAATATTTAAAAGAATGCTTAGGACAGTAAGGTAGAAAGTTATGTTTTAAAAATGTGCATTTATGAATATGCAAAATGAACTCCACTATTATGCACAACTACAATGCACTAAAAATTAAAATAATAAAAAGGCTGTAAAAAAGATTCAAAAAATTTGAAAGCATGAAAAAAATGATTGACATATTGATTAAATAAATTGTATGGAAAAAGTGATAGAGTGCCAGGGATCCCAACAGCCAGCAGCAGGACCCCGGAGATCCAGGCCGACTGATTCGCGCGGCCTGCCCCACGGCTACAGAAGGCATGGCGCCGCAGAGAAGCGATTAATTAGCAAGCAGGGAGATTAGGGACTGCCACTAGGTGGAATCCCGCCAGCCAAGCCCACACTGATCCTTGGGCTGAGTACGGGATTTCAGAAGGGGAAGGAAGCGGTACAGTCCCGTCCCATCCCCCACAGCGGACACTCCACCGAGGCAGTCAGCGGCCATAATCTGGGAAAGCTGAAGTATACACCACCAATCTCCGACAGATTGCAACATCAAAACAGACTACAACATCAAAACAGCGGACACTCCACTGAGGCAATCAGCGGCCACCATCTTGGAAAGCTGAAGTATCCACCACCACTCTCCGACAGATTGCAACAACAAAACAGGAGAAACCAAGACTAATAGGAGAAACCAGGAGACTAGAGGCAAGACCCTGGCGAGTGGGCGGCTGGAAACCACAGGCCCGCCGGCAACAATTACCCACTGCCTGCGTAACAGGGCGGTAGGAGAACGCCGCCCGCAGACGACTGATCACCCGCCAGCGGCCTGTGATACTGGGCGGCTGGAGACTGCCTGCCTGCCGTGACTGGGAACTGAAACCAAACAGAGATAGTCCAGTCACACCCCCCTTTAGGACACTCCAACAAGGAGCCTGGGGCCCGCCATAGCAGAGCAGTGCTCTCACTGGAGCTCGGACGTCAGAATTCCTTCCCAGCGGAATCCAAGTTAGCAGGCATAGTTTAACAACACAAAGGAGAGACATCAGAGTAATACAGAACCAAAACAAAGCTATAGAAGAGAGCAGAAACACGACAATCAAAAAGAGCTGGGAAGTAACGTGGACAACATGAGAAAACAAGGGAAAAAAAGGAGTACAAACAATGCAAGACAACTTAATTCTACAGGAGGACATAGAAACATCAGAAGCAGGGATAGGGAAAGAACTCAAGGCATACCTAACTCAAATGGAAAGGAATATTAGAGAGGACGTGAGACAGCAAGTCCAAGAAATAAAAGTATATTTTGAAAATGAATTAAACAAACAAATTCAAATGGCAAAGAACGAGCTCTACCAGGAGATAGAGATCTTAAAAAAAATCAAATGATAATCCTAGAATTGCAGGAAACTATAAACCAAATTAAAAATTCAAACGAGAATATTACAAATAGACTTGATCAAGTAGAAGTCAGAACATCAGATAATGAAGACAAGGTTTATCAACTTGAAAAGAGTATAGCCAACACAGAAAAGATGCTTAAAACCCACGAGCAATCTATTCAAGAGATATGGGACGTCATAAAAAAACCAAATTTGAGAGTCATTGGGATAGAAGAAGGAACAGAGATTCAAACCAAAGAAAAGGACAGCATATTAAATGAAATAATTGTAGAAAACTTCCCAGAGATGAAAGATAGAATGGATTGCCAAATCCTGGAAGCCTACAGGACCCCAAACATTCAAAACCATAATAGACCAACTCCAAGACACATAATAATGAAGATAGCCAACATACAGAACAAGGAGAGAATATTAAAAGCTACGAGAGAAAAGAGGCAGATCACATTCAGGGGTAAACCAATTAGGTTAACAACTGATTTCTCATCACAGACTTTGAAAGCGAGAAGATCCTGGAACAATGTATTTCATACACTGAAAAATAATGGATTCCTACCAAGAATACTGTATCCAGCAAAATTGAGCTTCAGATTTGACAACGAAATTAAAATCTTTCATGATAAACAAAAGCTAAAAGAATTCGCAGCAAGAAAACCAGCACTGCAAAGTATCTTGAGCAAAATACTACAAGAAGAGGAATTGAAAAATAGTGCACAAAACCAATAGCAAGAAGTAGCTCAGTAAAGGGGGAGGAAAATAACCAAAAAGTAAAATTAGCCAAACTAAAATAAATAAATAAAGAAGCATGACTGGAAGTACAAATCATATCTCAATTGTAACCTTAAATGTTAATGGCCTAAACTCACCAATCAAGAGACATAGGCTGGTAACCTGGATCAAAAAAATAAATCCAACAATATGCTGCCTTCAGGAGACTCATATGATAGGAAAAGACATACACAGGCTGAAGGTAAAAGATTGGGATAAATCATATCACTCACATGGCCCTCGGAAACAAGCAGGAGTGGCCATACTCATATCAAATAAAATCAACTTCAAACCTAAGTTAATCAAGAAAGATAAAGAAGGGCACTATATACTGTTAAAAGGAACCATCCACCAACAAGACATAACAATTATCAATGTGTATGCACCAAACAATGGAGCTGCAATGTTCATAAAACAAACCCTTCTCAAGTTCAAGTGTCAAATAGACCACAACACAATAATTATGGGTGACTTCAACACACCGCTCTCACCATTAGACAGATCCTCTAGACAAAAATTGAATAAAGAAACTATAGAACTCAACAGCACAATCAACAACCTAGACTTAACCGACATATATAGAATATATCAACCAATCTCAGCAGCGCATGGATCCTACTCAAAGATAGACCATATATTATGCCATAAGGCAACTCTTAGTAAATATAAAGGTGTGGAGATTATACCATGCACCATATCTGACCATAATGGAATGAAATTGGAAATCAATGATAAAAGAAGGAAGGAAAAACCGTACACCACATGGAAAATGAACAATATGTTATTGAATAATCAATGGGTTACAGAAGACATAAAGGAGGAGATGAAAAAATTCTTAGAGTCAAATGATAATACAGACACAACATACCGGAATCTATGGGACACAATGAAAGTAGTTTTAAGAGGGAAATTCATTTCTTGGAGTTCTTTCCTCAAAAAAAAGAAAAAACCAACAAATAAATGAACTCACACTACGCCTCAAAAATCTAGAAAAGGAAGAGCAAAACAACAGCAAATGTAGTAGAAGACAAGAAATAATTAAAATTAGAGCAGAAATCAACGAAATTGAAACAAAAACAACCATTGAAAAAATAGATAAAACTAAAAGTTGGTTCTTTGAAAAAATAAATAAGATAGACAAGCCCTTAGCCATACTAACGAAAAGAAGAAGAGAGAGAACTCAAATTACTAACATACGGGATGAAAAAGGCAATATCACAACAGACGCTACAGAAATACAGAAGATAATTAGAAAGTATTTTGAAACCCTGTATTCCAATAAAATAGAAGATAGTGAAGATATCGATAAATTTCTTAAGGCATATGATTTGCCCAGATTGAGACAGGAAGACACACAAAATTTAAATAGACCAATAACAAAGGAAGAAATTGAAGAAGCCATCAAAAGACTACCAACCAAGAAAAGCCCTAGACCGGATGGGTATACAGCGGAGTTCTACAAAACCTTCAAAGAAGAATTAATACCAATACTTTTCAAGCTATTTCAAGAAATAGAAAAAGAAGGAGCTCTTCCAAATTCATTCTATGAGGCCAACATCACTCTGATCCCAAAACCAGACAAAGATACTTCAAGGAAAGAAAACTACAGACCAATATCTCTAATGAACTTGGATGCAAAAATTCTCAATAAAATTCTGGCGAATCCAATACAAAAACATATCAGAAAACTTGTGCACCATGACCAAGTAGGATTCATCCCTGGGATGCAAGGATGGTTCAATATACGGAAATCAATAAATGCTATTCACCACATCAATAGACTTAAAGACAAGAACCATATGATCATCTCGATAGATGCAGAAAAAGCATTTGACAAAGTACAGCATCCCTTTATGTTCAAAACACTAGAAAAACTAGGGATAACAGGAACTTACCTCAACATTGTAAAAGCTATATATGCTAAACCTCAGGCTAGCATCATCCTAAATGGAGAAAAATTGAAGGCATTCCCTCTAAAATCTGGAACAAGACAGGGGTGCCCTCTATCACCACTTCTATTCAATTTAGTTCTCGAAGTACTAGCCAGAGCAATTAGACAGACAAAAGAAATTAAAGGCATAAAAATAGGAAAAGAAGAAGTTAAATTATCGCTATTTGCGGATGACATGATAATATACTTAACAGACCCAAAAGGGTCTACAAAGAAGCTGCTAGAGTTAATAAATGAATTCAGCAAAGTGGCAGGTTATAAAATCAACACGCATAAATCAAAGGCATTCCTGTATATCAGCAACAAAACCTCTGAAATGGAAATAAGGAAAACCACTCCATTCACAATATCCCCAAAGAAAATAAGATACTTGGGAATCAACCTAACAAAAGAGGTGAAAGATTTATACAATGAAAACTACAGAACCCTAAACAGAGAGATAGAAGAAGATCTCAGAAGATGGAAAAATGTACCCTGTTCATGGATAGGCAGAACTAACATCATCAAAATGGCGATATTACCCAAAGTTCTCTACAGGTTTAATGCGATGCCAATCAAAATCCCAAGGGCATTTCTTGTAGAAATAGATAAAGCAATCATGAAATTCATATGGAAAAACAAAAGACCCAGAATAAAAAAAGCAATTCTAAGCAGGAAGTGTGAATCTGGAGGTATAGCGATACCAGTGTTCAAACTGTACTACAAAGCAATAGTAACAAAAACAGCATGGTACTGGTACCAAAACAGGTGGGTGGACCAATGGTACAGAATAGAGGACACAGAGACTAATCCACAAAGTTACAACTATCTTATATTTGATAAAGGGGCTAAAAACATGCAATGGAGGAAGGATAGCATCTTCAACAAATGCTGCTGGGAAAATTGGAAATCCATATGCAACAAAATGAAATTGAATCCCTTTCTCTCACCAGCCACAAAAGTTAACTCAAAATGGATCAAGGAGCTAGATATCAAACCAGAGACACTGCATCTGATAGAAGAAAAAGTTGGCTCCGATCTACATATTGTGGGGTCAGGCTCCAAATTCCTTAATAGGACTCCCATAGCCCAAGAGTTAACAACAAGAATAAACAAATGGGACTTACTTAAACTAAAAAGTTTTTTCTCAGCAAGAGAAACAATAAAGGAGGTAAATAGAGAGCCTACATCCTGAGAACAAGTTTTTACCCCCCACACATCAGATAGAGCCCTAATATCCAGAATGTACAAAGAACTCAAAAAATTAAATAATAAGATAACAAATAATCCAATCAACAAATGGGCCAAGGACCTGAACAGACATTTCTCAGAGGAGGACATACAATCAATCAACAAGTACATGAAAAAATGCTCACCATCATTAGCAATCAGAGAAATGCAAATCAAAACCACCCTAAGATACTATCTCACTCCAGTAAGAATGGCAGCCATTATGAAGTCAAACAACAATAAGTGTTGGCGAGGATGTGGGGAAAAGGGTACACTTGTACACTGCTGGTGGGACTGCAAAATGGTGAGGCCAATTTGGAAAGCAGTATGGAGATTCTTGGGAAAGCTGGGAATGGAACCACCATTTGACCCAGCTATAGCCCTTCTCGGACTATTCCCTGAGGACCTTAAAAGAGCGCACTATAGGGATATGGCCACATCAATGATTATAGCGGCACAATTCACAATAGCTAGACTGTGGAACCAACCTAGATGCCCTTAAATAGATGAATGGATAAAAAAAATGTGGCATCTATATACAATGGAGTATTATGCAGCACTAAGAAATGACAAAATCATAGAATTTGGAGGGAAATGGATGGCATTAGAGCAGATTATGCTAAGTGAAGCTAGCCAAGCCCTGAAAAACAAATGCCAAATGTTTCCTTTGATATAAAGAGAGCAACTAAGAACAAAACAGGAAGGAAGAGCATGAGGAAAAGACTAACTGTAAACAAAGACAAATGGGGGGAGAGAAAGGGAGAGAGAAGGGAAAGGATATGCAAGTGGTAGGAGACCTTCAATGATACACAAAAGTATAAGAGGTTATGATGGGCAAGGGGGAGGGGGGAAAAAAAGGGAGAGAATTGAACAACAGCAGAGGAGGCAGAGAGGGAAGGTGGGAGGGGAGGGGAGGGGGGATAGTAGCGGTTAGGAAAGGTAGCAGATCAAGATAGTCACTAATATGCCATTATGTAAAAATGTGAGTATGTAACAGATGTGATTCTGCTATCTGTATTTGGGGTAGAAATGGGAGTTCAAAACCCAATAGAGTCAAATGTATGAAAGATGATTTATCAAGAGCTCTGTAATGTTTGGAACAATCAATAATAAAAATAATAATAATAATAATAAATAAATAAATAAATTGTATGTGTGAAATTTAAGCACTTAACTGTGATTGAAAAACGTAATAGAATAAGAGAAGCTTTCATCGAGGAGACACTATTTGCAATATTCAACAAAGGACTGATAAATAGAATATATAAATGATTTTTAACAATGAGTAGGAAATAATGAATAACACAAAGTAAATTGGTCAAAGACACAAATAAAAAACTTGCAGGAGTGTAAATATGAATGCTGAATATAGGAAATCTGTCCAAACTAAGTTTTAGATATCAGAGAAATACAAATCAAAACTAATCCATTAGCATTATAGACCCATCTGATTTAAAAACCTAAAGCCAGACATTCTTAACACCATGATAAGGACATGAAGAAATGAGACTTCTCATACATTGCTAGAGGTAATATAAATTTGTACAACCACTTTGTAAAATGATGTATTTAATATTATCAATAGTCTAGTAGTTCATATTACTACTAGACTAAATTAACCTATGTAAATACATACTTTTCTCTTTTATATAGGACATATTTCAGAATATGAGCTGAGGCATTGAAAGATTAGTAACAATTGGTAAGATAAAAATTGGAGACAGACGTACAAATACATATTTATAATAAATAAAAATAGCAATTATTAAATTTTTTGCAAATGAGAATGTTTTTAAATTGCTCATATAATACAGAATTTAATACTTTGAACAGTCCAAAGAGATAGCTAATAATTTTACATACTTTCCCATACAAGGTAACAGAAGCAAGAAAAGGTCAAGGAATTTGCCTAGCAATGAATATACAGCACTTAAGGGAATCTAGAGTGTGAACCCTGGGGACCTCTGTCTTTATCTCTCTGTCTCTATCTCTGTCTTTATCTCTATTTCTGTATCTCCATAGTGTAGATAGTGTGTGGATATAGATAGATATATAATTCCAGTAATGAGTATTTTTGTGTATGTATGGCTTAAAATGTTTTCTCTCCAATTTCATACCTTCAAGAACAATAGTAATTATATAATAACTTAATCAGAATGAATATATTTAGATATTAGAGATTTCATTCAAGATATAGATGAATCAGTGAAAATGATAGACAACATTGTTCCATCTATTGCCATGGTGGGCTAAACATCTGTGTGTTAGAATTTGAGCTTCCAAGTCCAGTGCTTGAAGAAGCATTTGTTTTTTTTAACACTGAAGGTAAAGGTTAAATTCCCTGCATATTCATTCTGTATCACCATGATGGTGAAAACGCCTACCCTATATTAAGTGCTCCATAACTGTTTAATTAACATCCATGTTCTTCCTCTTCTGTCATCTGTATTTAGGTTTGTATTCTGGCATCTGTATTTAAGTTTGTAGATTTAGTCACATCTCTCTCGGCATCACTTGTCAATTTCCTTTTTTTTTTTTTTTTTGGTACCAGGGATTGAACCCCATGACTCTTAATCACTGGGCCAGAGCTGCTGGGATTTCAGTTATGTGCCACCTAACTTACACATTTTAAGATATGGGAAGCATATTTGATGATAGGTTGTGATTTTTTTTAAATAAACAAAATCCTACTTTGTCTTCCAGATGCAACTATGTCTGGAAGTTGTAGGTGTCCCCCATGCTTCCAAAGGCTTGTGTTAATGAATTATATTTTACCATTTAGTTTTTCTCATATAGCAAGTGTCCATGCTTTAAAAATTGTTCTTAAAAATCAGCTGGTCCATTTGGCAACCAGGTTCCTAGGGCTAATTGGAGAACTGAGGAAGAAATAGAAAGGAGATGCAAAGACCAAGAACGAAGTTTCAGAGGGTGGTGCTGTGAGTCGAGGATACTAGGAAAAGGTGAATTTAATGTCTGTCTGGAGACAGAGAAGCAAAGATTTCCACTTATAAGAGAAATGAGATTGAACCAGAGAATTATTAACAATTAGATATGTTATTGTTTTAGTCAGCACTTGTTTTACTGTGATGAAATACCTGACAAGAACAACTTAGAAGTGGAAAAGTTTATTTTTGCTCACAATATCAGAGATCTCACTCCATAGATGGTCAAATCCATTCCTCTGGGCCCAAGATGAGGTAGCACACATGGGGGAAGGACATGGTAGAGGGAAGCTTCTCCACTCAGGAGAGGAAGGAAGCAGAGAGACAGAACAGAATGGGACACAGGGAATGTGCAGCCTTTCTGGGCATACCCTTAGTGATCTACCTCCTCCAGCCACGCCCCAGCTGCCTACAGTTATCATGCAGTGAGTCCATTCAAATTAATTGGGTCACAGCTCTCACAACCTAATCATTTTATCTCACAACATTCCTGCATTAATATAGGTGATTTGGGGGATATCTCATATCAAACCATAACAGATACGAATTGGCAAGTTAGACATCAGACAAAAACATTCAGAGGCATGGGGAAGGATGACTTTTGACTAAGAGAGAATGCTCCATATACCAAGAATGGAAACGTATTTTGTATACTATATAGAATGAAATACAGTTCACTAGCACCTGTGGTTGGTAATGTGAGGTTACTAGACATCACAGGTGACCTGACTGAAGCATAAATGGTATCAGACTTCCCAAGATCAACCACAGGTCAAAAGTTCAATTTGGTCTCTCAGTTTTCCAAAGTTGTTCTTATGTGAAAGGGACACTTGTCTCTAAATTCTTCAATGACTCTTTGATCTAAACCAGGAGATTCTTGGCAGATCCTTGTACCCCCACTATGATAAAGTGTATCCTTTACTGTGTTTGAATTCAAAGCAAAAGTGAAATTGAGTGGTGCAACAAAGAAGGCCTTTCTATGATCTGAGATTCCTATTTTCAGATGACTATGTGCCAAACTTAGTCAATACCTGCTAAGACACATATACAAATAATGTGAATATCTCCTACACAAAGACAGTAACAAGAAACATAATTGGTTTATTTAAGATGAACTCCAAGTAATACCAAAAAAAGCTATTTGGAAACTGTATTTTGATATGATAATTTTGTTCTTAAACAAGAGAGGTACTTTGTGATTGCTATTTTAAGAAATAATATTTTTTAAAGTTGATACAAAAATTCCCTGTTTTCCAAAAATAATATCCTTGTAGTTTCTTTTGTGGTTCAAAAGTGTTTGAATCACTAAGGTTGAATGTCAGGTAATTTCATTTAATGTTCACTTTTAAAAGAGTAAAAGAGGAGAAAGATTTAGATGAAAAGAAGAGTGTATGACCTTAGAAATGTATTTATAAGGTCTGACTGCAGCAGGCAAAAATAATAACCATTGAACCTAGTGAATAATTTAAGGCCAATGAGCTAACAGTGCTCTTTGCAATGGGATATTAATACGTAAATATTTTAGTCAGCTTTTTCACACCATGCATAAAAATGCCTGTATTTTATCTACAATCTCACTCTAGGTGAAACTTCTGAGAGATTTTGTGTTCTCACTGAAGTCTTTATATACACATTCACACATTATAATTAAATGATTTTGCTACACAAATACATTCAAGAAAAAAAAAAGATTATATTTTCTAAAATATGCAGTGATGATTCCTAAGGCCATGTTTCACTTTGCACATTGGGACACTGCTATAACAGAATTTGGCTCCTTTATCTGTCTCTATTTGCTGTGACAGTGTGATTTATTGAAGATTGGAATCATCTGCTATTTTAAACCATATATAGTCTTGAAAAAATATAGATAAAACTGATCAATGATATAAATATTTGTGAGCTTGAAAAAATATATTTGCTTCTCAGATATCCATAGAACAGAAACAAATATTCATTTAATTATATTCATATGTAAATTAACATGTGTTGTTAGTGCCTTGTGTTTCTTTTATATTAGTGAAGCAAACAATGGCTCTGGTTTTCAAGACAAATGATTTATTTTTATCAATGTATTTTTTTGTTTTTGCCTTGGTTAGAAATATTTGCTATATATTTAAAACTTATGAATTTAGGATTGGTTTCTAGTACTTTCCATGGAACAGTAAAAGATAACTTATAAGTCAGTTTTGGGTTAAAAGCTAAAGTTTAAGTTCTGGTCCCGCTCAGTCACAAATTGAGCAAGTCACTTCATCTGTCTCAATTCATTTTTCTCAACTTAGATGCAAAGATATCTCTGGCTAATTGAGAATGCCACTCAAATTGCAATCATGAATGAATAAACTATGATAACAACCAAGTTCCCCCCAAATATTGTAAGTATATGAAATTTTGAAAAATACAGTAATACTTTAATGACTGTGCAGAAACTATGTCTTGAATTTGGGTAACACTCTCCAGGAATCTTTCTGCAATGATTTTTTTATATCCTTTTGAAGAGTATGGATTTTCATAAGCCAAAAACTATGTTTACAGAAAATATAACTGTCTTTATTTAAATCCATAATGACTACATTTAAGACCATGCTAGCCCAAGTAGAGGAAAATGTTTTAAACCATTTGGAGTTTTCTCAATGAAATACGTTTCTCCATATCCACCTAAATTATTCTTGGCTAAACTAGGGTCCAGGCACTGATGCAGGAAGACCCTTGCTGAGAAGTCTTTGAGATCTAACACAGCTTGAATTGCTCCAGCTGTTGGCACTAACTATTTGATTTTCTTAGAGGTCATGTGTACCTCCTTGGTCTGCCAAACCTCCTCACATTCACCAAATCTCTCTGTTCCATGTTGATTCCTGTCTTAGAGTCACAGGAAATAGTTTGTATATTCTGCAATGCTGTTTGACAGATGCAGGAAAGCAGCAGGTTTTATTGGATCACCTATAAGGAGGTTTGTTATCACCATGTCAGTTAAACAGCTCTTTCACAGCATCTGAGTTCTGCATATCCTGCAAAACTTGTCAGATCCTTAGACTTGTTCTGGAAGTAAAGGAACAAGTTTTGTTCTTTTTAGGACCCACGAATATATGAGGATACCATTTTCTCTCCTCTGTGAAAATTGGAGCCTGGAAGGGAAGTCAAATTAGAGGTCCCTTATGGAGGCCTTACTAGTATGTGAGGTTTTATTCCTTCCCTTCAAATACTTGTTTCTTGCCCAACATGAGAACATTTACTTCATTTCAAGTTTAGTTCAGCTTTCCATCTACTGTATTTTCAATTTCTTTTATACCTTTCAGGTCTTAGCCTTTTGAAACTAAAAAAAAAAAAAAAAAAAAAACCCAAACCGAGGCTCTTATAAAACCAAAGAATTTCTCTCAAAGGTATAGCATCTTTCTTGAATTTCAAAGATTGCCTTTGAATCCAAAATCAAATAATTTGACTTCTAACTTCACTCTGGATTTCTGGTATCTCCCTTCTTCTTCTTCTTTGGCAATGAACTTTGTCAACTCACTGGAGTAGTCTGTGATAAACACAATCAATACTTTGGCATTGTGCAATTCAGAAAAAGCCATCATCTTTGTGTGGTTGCAACAGAAGCCACACGTTATCTGAGTTATTGGCTCTCTGTGCAGAAGCACAGCAATGGACACTATCTTTGGCAAAGAAAATATTTTCCTTTCTCTCAGTTCGTCCCCAGGGAGAGTATGCAAGGCTTGGTGAGTAGAATATGGACCAGATTTCAGGCCACTCAGAATTCTTTGCTGAGTACCCTTGTGCAGAACCCCACAACCCAGGAATAAAATATATTTTTAGGGATAAACAAAGTATAAGAGAGAAAACACCAATAGTAATATTTCAGAAATTTATCTCACTACCTGGATCTGATCAAAGCATGATTAACTTGTTACTGTAACCAAACATAACACAAGCTTGTGACTTTGAAAACTTAAACCTTATCACACACAAAAAAACTGATACTAGATCATCCCAGAAAAAGGCAAATTTATACAAATCCTAAATTGGCAATAACTTGAATTCACAGAATAAATTTAGTCAAACCATTTGAATGGTTGAAGGACTACCCTCCCTTATCTCCAATTGTTTGAAACTTCTGGTTTAATTTAGTCACTTTCCCAAAACTCATCTGCCAATGCTCACTAGATAAAATTTGTTTTCATTATCTTTTAGTGTGTGCAGTATTAATATTTGGAATATGTACATCATCAAGAATGAATCTAATATAATTAAAGAATGGAATTCTGAAGCCAGAGGCAAAAAATATTTACAACTCAGTATAAAGTCATTCACCTCATAAATATATCACAATTTCCCCCTTATTTTCCTAATGTGCACTTAAAATTCAAAACATCAGTATCAGAATGTGCTCTTTGAGAATGTGGTATTAGTGAGTGTGTGTGTATGTGTATGTGTGTGTGTGTGTGTGTGTGTGTGTGTCAAAACAATTTATATAGGATTTTCTTGCATTGATTACCAATCCATTTTATTTGAACAGCCCTAAGATCAAAATCACTTTGCAATAATGACTCTAAGCCTAATGAAGTAGTAGCACCTGAGCACTGTTACTTTGAAAGTATATTTAAAAAGTGAAAGTAAATCAATAATAATTATACTAACCAAAATGTATTATCTTTTCTTATTAAAACTGTAATTGAAAGAAATGTGGTGTCGATAGAAGGATTTTTTAAAAAACACAATAGTCTATTAACTACATTTGTTGAAAGTAGGTTATTCTACTAATTTTCAGAAGCCAGGTCTAATTTTTAATAAGTGAAAGGAGGACTACAGAAATAAAGCAGGAGGCAAAAATTAAATTAAAAAGAAAAACTTGTGAAGTTATTTTGCAATTGTTCTAGTAATGTCATTATTATTTGAAAAGTAATAGAATATGTAAGCTAGACCTTAATATAGGATAGACATAAGGATCCATCAGTATGTGCATCTATAGAAGACACAATAATAACTCAGGACAGTGGATCAGTATTGTGTAAACTTCTCGAACATTTCTAAACCATCTATTTCTAGCATTGATTGCAATCAGTGAATCAGTAGTTTATGTTCATTTCCTTTCATTTGCTATTATTTTACACAGGGGAATATTTGCATTTACATTGTATTCCTGACATAAGTAAAACTCATTTCAAAATTCATACCTGATTTAATGTACTAGTGTATTTGTATGCTGTTAGGTCCTCTGATAAGTCATTATTTCATAAGAATGTTGACTATAAGCATCTTGCTTTAACTGTAATCTAAGAATTATCGTTTTAAAAGATTAATAGCTAATTAAGCGAATTAAAAATAAAACGTGGCATTTATAAGAATTGTACTTTTTCTTATCTAAATATTATTCATCTCTAAGAGGCAAAAAAAGGAAAATAGTGAAGTTATAGATTAAGAAGTGCATTACGGTATTCATTAAAAAGCATTTAGGGAAACAACCAGAATCCCAAACACAAAACCACTCAATACTTCTCATCTTACTGCCTGGACTAATGCAATGCTGTGGACAGGGCTGAGGTATTGGGGAGGAAATGTCTGCACCACAGACACAGAGTAAGACACAGAGTAAGACAGAGGAAGGGGCCTAACCCCGCCTGCACTCATTAAGTGCCTTCCTGAGCACTGTAGATATCTGTTGCTCAAATCAACTCTTTTGTTAAGTTAGCTTCTTCTTTATTTCCTTTTTTTATTTTATTTTTTTTAGTTGTCAATGAACCTTTGTTTTACTTATTATGTGGTGCTGAGGATTGAACCGAGTGCCTCACATGTACTACAACCTCAGCCCAAGTTAGCTTCTTCTAAATGACTGTCATATCCAATGGAGGTATCCTTTATTCCCACATGAAATAAAAGGAGTTAAATTCTTTGTGGATAAATAAAGCACATTTATTGTTTCAAGTTTCTGGAACCAGATTTTGTTTTTAATGTTAAAGAGATTAAATCATAAAGAGATTAAAACAGCCACTATGCTCTTATGAGAGAGAGTTGTTATTCTCTATGTGCATATATTCTCTTCTCTATGTGCATATATTCTCTTAGTGAAAATATATAGATTCTTATTGTGTAGTCTAGTTTACATTGCTTATTTAATTCAAATAAATGTACTCTTTTTTGTTGTTGTTGTTGTTGTTGTTTTTAATTTTTGGTTTAGCTTTCATGAATCAGCAGATGACTTCAACACTGAGAATCTTTACATTTATATTTTAATATTTTGCCTTGCTCATTTTGAGCACACTCTTCTACTCCATTTCATTGAAGAGTAACTTTCAGAACTTACCAGTCTAGAACATATGAAAAGTCATATATCCAGTTAGTCCACCCAGTTCAGATTTTAATCTCCAGGTGACTAATCTCATGAAGCTACTTCTCACCCTCTACTAAGACAGTGTTAGTGGGAGGCGATCCATTAAAATTTTCTGAAGCAGCTGGTCCTTACTTTGAACATCTGTTTATAAGTAAACATTTTATTATATGAAACAATAATTTCATTTAAAGTGTTTTGTTCTTAGGAAGCAATAGCATAGTGTTTCTCAGGCAATTACTACTAATTGAGTAGGAATTTGTACTTTACTTTTATTCCTATTAAAATGTCATATTGATAACCTAAGGCAATGTGTTGATTTATACTTAAGTAAAAAAGTCACAGCTAATGTCTTCCATGCTTTCTACAGGTGCAAAAATTCGTCTCGAATCTAGCATTTGATAAGAGTAAATAGATGAATGGATAAAAAAAATGTGGCATTTATACACAATGGAGTATTACTCTGCATTAAGAAACGACAAAATCATAGAATTTGGAGGGAAATGGATGGCATTAGAGCAGATTATGCTAAGTGAAGCTAGCCAATCCTTAAAAAACAAATGCCAAATGACTTCATTGATATAAGGGGAGTAACTAAGGACAGGGTAGGGACAAAGAGCTAGAGAAGAAGATTAACATTAAACAGGGATGAGAGGTAGGAGGGAAAGGGAGAGAGAAGGGAAATTGCATGAAAATGGAAGTTGATCCTCAGGGTTATACAAAATTACATATAAGAGGAAAGGAGAGGTAAGAGAAGAATAATACAAGTGGAAGAAATGATTTACAGTAGAGGGGGTAGAGAGAGAAGAGGGGAAGGAGGGGAGGGGAGGGGAGGGGGGATAGTAGAGAATAGGACAGACAGCAGAATACATCAGACACTAGAATGGCAATATGTAAATCAATGGAAGTGTAACTGATGTGATACAGCAATCTGTATACGGGGTAAAAATGGGAGTTCATAACCCACTTGAATCAAACTGTGAAATATGATATATTAAGAACTGTGTAATGTTTTGAACTACCAACAATAAAAAAAATGAGCAAAATTTTGTGGTTTAGCATAAATTGTAATTCCTATAATTATATATTTTGTAAATTCAAGGATGCATAAATGAAGCCTATATATGAGATATTTTGATGTGCATTGAAATTTAACATTGAAAATAGAAAACAAATGTCAAAATTATTTAAAGTTTATATTTTTGTACATGTATAAAATTCATATTACATTTATATAAAATATATAGAAATCACTGATAAAGCATGATTTCTCTGTCTTAGAATAATGACTGGTAGCTAAAAAACTATATCCCTAAAAATGTTTATGCTTAATTGATTTATATTCACAGAAATATGTACATCATTATTTTCTATTGACACTTCTGAAACTCCTCTCGTAGGCTTACTTAATATGTGTTATTAATGCAGAAACATAGAGATGGAAATGTACAAAGGTAATGAAACAAAATAGGAAAATAAAACAAAAACAACTCAAAAAAAAAGAGTAAATACCAATGAAAGTAATGAATTGTGAGAGTATCTATATCAAAAGAAATAATCTGAAGGAAATACACAATATTTCTAGGAGTTCTCAATTTATAGTCCATTTAATAATGAATAATCTTTAGGTATAGGAAGATGTATTTAGAAGTTTTTTCATAAAATGAGAATCATAATGAACAATGTCTTGAATCCATGTCTAAGTTTCATTGTGATAAATTTTCTAACTTGTCTTAGAGGACATGAATTAGTTATTTATATGTGTACCTTCAAAACTACACTTTTTTTTTAAATATTTGTGCCAGAGGTACAAAATTTAAGTTGAAATAAGCTTAATAATATAAAACAGTGCATAAAACAAGGAAACTAGACAAGTTGGAAATGTATTTGATAGTTGAGCAAACATTTTCTGTAAAGAGGCAAATAGTAAACACCCCCAAATTTTATGGATAATATAGTCTCCATTGCAACTATTTAACTATGTTTTTTGAGTAAGAAAATAGACATATATATTTTAATTCTTTTTTCTGTTCTCATTGGAATTACTCATTTTCACTTGTATTATTAGGCCCAATAAAGAATTATCCATAAATTATTTTTAAATGTTTTCTAGATATCATAATTGAGAAATGGTTTTATTCAAGGGAGAAAAAATTGTAGCAGATAGGAGTACTTTAAAATTGATAGGAACAGCAAACTTAGGCTTCAATCCCATAGTTAATTTTAAAAATATTATTTCATACAGAACGTGTCAATTAATTTGATTTCCCTTTCTCACACAATTAGCTCCATTCTGCCATTCCACAATGCATGTGGAAAGCATCAAGCTGAACAGGATAAATATGTTCAATTTTATTTGATTAAAAAAAAAGGAAATGAAAATGAACTAAAAAAATCAAAACACTTCAAAATAAATCTAAAAATAACATAAATGTGAGTTTCTAACATTAGTGAGAACAATATCATAAAACATATCAGAATGTATTTTGAAAAGTATGCTCTAAGAACTTAGCTTTTCTGAGACCAAAGATCACATGACAACAGGATTTTGAGACCAGCCTGGCTGGGCAACATAGTGAGACTTCATTTCAAACACACACACACACACACACACACACACACACACACACACACCATAAAACAAAAAGCAACTCAGTTTAGTTTGACCTGAACTGTCAGTTCCACTGGTTCTTTAAATTTGGGTAAACCACTAACTTTTCTAATCCTGTTTCTTCACCTAAAAAGCAAAAGATAACACCTTGATTATTTGACTAACTTAAATATTGCATGAGAAAGTACCTACATATGGAATGTAGCAAATTGAAGTTAATAAAACCATAGCCATTCATAATTAAACACTATTCAAATTAAAATTTAAAACAGAACTTGGCTTTGATTAGTTAAAAGGGAAAAAAAAAGACGCTGACCTCCTATTTTTAATTTATTTTTATTTTACTTATAAAGTTATTATATTTATTGATAGTAACATAATTAGAATAGTTCCCACTTGTTATATATGTTAACTGTCTGGTACAATATAAATGCTTTCAAAATTTTCTCTGATTCTGGGTGAAGTTTAATTTTCCATATCTAAAATCACAATCAAAGTTCCTAACATTAGAAAAGAATTCATTTCACTTACCACTCAAAATAAAATAAGGATTTTAGTTTTTAGAGAGAGAGGAAATTTTTTAATATATATTTTTTAGTTTTCAGTGGACACAACATTTTAATTTTATTTTTATGTGGTGCTGAGGATCGAACCCAGCACTCTGCACATGCCAGGTGAGAGCACTACTGCTTGAGTCACATCCCCAGCCCATAAGGATATCTTAATTGTCCTAAAACAAACGGAGTAACTTATCTAATTTCTTGAAAAATGATATCCAAAAATTGCTTCAGATAATGTAGAATTCTAAATTATTTGGAAAATTTGCATCTAAGGAATGATGTTTCTTTCTATATGCATATGATCTGGATTTCTCTGAGGTATGAACATGTTCTTGAACACTGACACTTTGGAGACCATTCCCTCAGTGGCATTTTCCTTTGCACCTTTGAGCACCTTGAATGCAAAGAAAAGTCCCTGGTGCTGTTGGATTGCCTGTGAGTACAGTTATTGATTCTGAAATTCTTTCTTCTTTCTATCCAAACGAGAACATACGTGCCAACTTTGAATCCAATGATAGTGAAAGGCCAAAGTGAAACTAGGTATTATTTTAGGATAATGTGTTTCTAGATGCTTCTATTATGATTGCTAGTACAAGTTTTATAAACCTCATGAATGGGATGGTTCTTAATATAGATATACACACATACATATACATATAAGCACACATACATATGCATGTATGTGTATATAGAGACACACACACACACACACACACATATATATATATATATATATATATATATATATTAATATACTATATGGAATCATCTCATTTCAAAGACTAATGACTCAATCAAAAGTTATTGCTGAGCTCTCTTAAATTTTCTTCAGTCATACTACTGTAACAAGGACAATTTTTAAACTGGGCTCAGACTCAGATGACATATGATCACCACCAGCTGCATCAAGAGGCAGAGTCTGGTTAAAAATAAGTTGTTTGACCAGAACAGCAGAACAAAGCTGAAAATCTTCTGACACCTGATCCCTTCAGCAGCTGTGGAAATCTATTGAGAGGGCTCTCCTTCTAATGCATTTGTCAGAATACTAATTGGAAAAATGACTTCATGTTATGAGTCATACAGTCACCTCTGTGGACCTCATTAGACTTAAATGAGCACACTCAAGTCCAGTGCAATCATTCAGATTCAGCCATATGTTGGTAAGGAAGATCTCTCTGTAATCGGGCTCCTGGCCAATTGTGAACATTGTCAAGTAAAGAAATAGGGGGAAATCAAATAGAGACAGTTGGTAACAGATGCAGATATAAGGTATTATACCTTCCTGAGTAATCAAAAACTATGGATATGTTTGAACCATAAAAAGTTCAAGTTAAGCAGATGAAGTTAAGTCAAATTGAATGGTGCACTTATTGTTCTGGTACAGTAAGAAATGAAAAGTAATTAAATGAGGTCAGAGTAGTGCATAACTTTGAAGCACAGACAACCATGTACGCAAGTAACTTTCCTAGTCTTCACATACATGATGCAAAAGGTACTGCATCATCAAGTCAGTTAAATATTCTGTTAGACTTTTGACTATTTAGAAGAAAAATTGGGTCTTAGATTTGTCTTCTTCACTTTAGTTCCTTTCTTTCCTTTTTGTTCTTCTGGATCTTATGTAGCTTATCCTCCATCTCACCCTTCTATACCCTGTTTTATAATACTTAAACTAGACACCTGCACAATAGATTTCTATTCTGCTTGCTGGCCATGATTAGTTTTTCTAAAAAGGTGATCTAGATAAAGTCTGCAAGCCTGTCAGTGGGGAGCAGGGCAATGGCTTGTTCCTGTCTGTTTTTGTGGCATCCTGTGAGTTTTCTAACTGTGATTCCTGACTCACACTAGCAATGCTTCTTTACCAAAGTAGAAACAATTTATTTCTATACCACCAGCTAAGTATGGTTTGAAGTGTTTCCAACCCTTGCATAATCAGCCTCATGGCGTTGACTCCCAGAGAGACCAGCACTCACTAACTTCTGCCTTATTTTTAGAAGTAGGATTTCAGACTTGTAAGAGAACCAAGTTTGGAAATACCAATACCAGCTGAACAAGACCTCCTCTTCAAAGTGTGGAGTCTCAGCTTACTAGAACTCTTTCCTCTTAACCTTAATAATTCCAACATCTTTCCTGTATTTTTTCCACTCTGGGGGTGTAGCTCTTTCCTGTAAATTAATACAACTATGATGTTTTATGGATTTCTTTTTACTTTTTGGTTACCTAATCAATGGCTATTTATATTAATTTTTCTCTCTACAAATTACTAGTGTGGTTTTTGTATGCTAATTGGACCTGTCTGATACAGAAATTGTATCAGGAGTATACCCATGAAAGACATTCAAATTTGAGACTTTGAGGATAGGTTTGTTCATTTGCTTTGTCCTGAAAGTGCCTGGCCTACTTTCCAGTGGGAAGTGGATTGCTGGCAATCCAGATCATTGTTAAGCAAACTATTACTTACGGTTGATTTTGCTAATACCTACTGATGCCAGAACTTTGGGAGAAGAGAGCAGCTTTCTTGCTTGAATGTTAGTCAGAACTGATGAATAGGAGGATCATGGTGTGCAATGATTTCTTCTGAGTTCTATGAATTATTTACAAAAATAAAATAAGAAGTTTCAGTCTTTAATCTGTGTATGTATATCTCTATATCAACTACATTGTTTCCCTCCTTTTATTTTATATAATTTAAATTGAAAGCACTACTGTTTATTATTCATTATTATTTTTTGGTACCAGACTGAACCCAGAGGAACTTAACCATTAAGCCACATATTCAGCCCTATTTATTTATTTACATAGAGACAGGGCCCTGCTAAGTTGCTGAAGCACGCTTTCAACTTGTGAGCCTCCTGAGTCACTAGGATTACAGGCTTGAACCACTGTGCCCAGCACAATTTATGTTTTATGTGACAGAATTTTCAGATTGGACTATGATTGAGTTGGAGCACTAATTAATGTGGCCTACCATATTTTATTTTTCTAGTTCATATACTATAAATCCCCATATCAATTGTATGTAACCATGTCACAAACCATTCAAAGGTATAATAGCTTCATATAGCGATTTATTAGCTTATGAATCTATTGGCAATAGTCTTATGGTTGATTCTGGCTCTTGGCTTGTTCTCTCTATACATGTGATCTCTCATTCTCCAGGTGGCTAGCCTGGACTTTTCATGGAGCAGCAGTGTTTCAAGAAGGAAAGTTCAGCTGTGAGATATCACAAGGCCTAGGCTCAGAAGTGACCCTCTTGCATTCTACTGGTCAAAAGACAACCCAGATTCAAATGATAAGAAAATAGATTCTACTTTTCATGGGTATAATAGAAAGTCATATTGAAAATGGATGTGACCACATGGTTGGAAATAATTTCTGTGGCCATTCATGCAAACTACCATGTTCTTATTTAAACATTAATTGATAACCATGTGCCCTAATTTTCCCACTATTTATTCTTTCTTTATCTCCTTATGTCCTTTCTTGGGTTTAGATTGTCTAGTTCATTAATAAAATTATACCCTGTGATCCATGTTTAAAACTTCTGTGATTTTCTCTTTCACCATACCTTCCTAGTGAATTCAAAGCCAAGGTTACCATGTTCTTTTCCTTATCTATAAGTGTTAGTCAAATATTTTACAAAATTTCAACATGTGAAATATTTATAAAATATTCCTTTGTATAGGGTCTAAATATCATTCTTGAGTATGTAAGTTGCAACATACACACACCTATGTTACTTGATTTCATTTTCATTCAGGGCAGCAAATTCTAAGCTGTCTCTAAGTGTGCTTAGCACACTTTAACCTTTGAGTTGGCCAATTTACACATTCTTATTCCTCTAATATTTTGCATCATTTTTTTCAATTATTGTCCATGTCAGATGATAATTGCACTTTTTGTTTCAATGATAACATAGCAACCAGAAAAGACAAACTTTATCTTTCTACCTCCAGTTCAAGTTTTCATTCTTCTTATGAAAACTTCTATTTCTGGCCACTTGTGTACTAATTATATTTCCTCTTGCCTACTGGCATGTTCATTATGCTTTCTCTTTACATCCTCCTGTCCTACTAGATCATTTCCACCAATGAAATATGCTTCAATGTACCTCATTGCTAAAATCAAGAACATTCATGAATCCATTTGTCTGAACTCTTTGAAGCTCCTCTTCCTTTGTCTACTTTATTTTTTAGTACAATTACTTAGAAGAGTTTTATATCCACTTATTTTTCTTTTAAAATTCTTTTACATTCCACATATTACATTTTTCTCCTCTAAAGATATTGCTCCAATAAAATTGTAAAATTTTTCATTTGAGATCTAGTAAGTCTTCCTATTAATTTGGATTACTAAAGTACAGCATGCTACTATGCTCATTTCTTGTTTTTTTTTTCTCCCTATCCATGTTTAATGTCATGGTTATTGACTCCAAAGAATACATATTTAGCCCTGCATTCCACCTTGAGCTCCAGTGTCATATAGTAATCTTCACAATTCAGTAAATAGCACAATTCTTCTAGTTGCTTGGGCCAAGTTTAGAAGTTATGTTAACCTTATCTTCATATTCCATAATAGTCTATTATCAAATACTGGCAATTCTACTTTTGACATTATTTTTGACATATCTATAATCCCTTATCATAGCTTCTTCCCAACTGATATACCTGGTTCCATACACATTTTTAGAATCTATTCTCCACATAGTAGTCAGAAAAATCTTTAAAAATTCCACTTCAGATTTCATCAGGCTTCTCTTTATAAGTCTCCAGAGTTCTCCATTGCTATAGTTTGGATGTCAAATGTTCCCCAAAGGTCCCCATATTAAAGGTTTGGCTCTAAGGCTTAGGAGGTAGTTTGAATCTTTAGGAGATGGGGCCTGCTAGGAAATGCTTAAGTCTTTGGCAGAAGACCTTCAAAGGGGATTGTGGAACTTTAGACCCTTTCTTGTTCTTCTTTTCTCTCTGGCTGGTGATATGAGGAGTTTTGCTCTACCACACTCTCTCATCATGGTGTGCTGCCTTTCAATAGGCTTAAAGCAGTGGTACTAACTGGTGATCATGAACTGTAACCTCCAAAACTATGAGCCACAGTAAACCTTTTATCTATGAGTCAATTTTTTTCAGGTATTTTCTTATAGTGACTGAAAGCTTTCTAATAAATCCATTATAATTATAATAAAATCAAACCACCATCACATGACCTACAGGGTCTAAATGAAACCACCCAGCCTACTATTTGGATTTAATTCCTATCACTCTTCCTCATCACTTCCAGCATTCTAGCTATAGAAGTGTTCATATAGCTCACCGAAGAGTTCAAATTTCCTCCAACTTTGTATCTGCTGTTCCACCTATTTCTCACTTCTTCGTATTTTTTAGGTACTTTCTGAAATATCACTCCAGGAAAAGACCTTCCTAATGGACCCATCTAAAACATAACTCCTATATTGTCCTCAGGACCCATATAACTGTTTGTTGTGTATCTTCCTGTTTAAATTCTCTCTCTCCTTTAAATATATCTCCTCTAACATTAGTATTCTCTGTTTTGCTCTATAGTATCTACACACTAAATAATAGCACATGGTAAATGTTAAATAAATTTTGAGTGAATAAAAATGGATAAATATCATAATTTGGTATTAAATTTGAAATGCTAAGAATTTTAAAATAAACCTAAATTAATTTTATGTTGAAATGGCAATGTAAATGATTATTGATACTTTGCCCCTTATATTCTTGCACTGCAAAGTTGTATGGCCTCAGCTTGATTTCTGAAAGAGTATAATTATTGTTAGAATATTATTATTCAATTAGGCATCAGAGTATGGCTTATAAACTAACATATGTAGCCTATATAAGAGTTTTTCATTCAGTATAAAATTGTTCTTTACAAAGTAGATACACACATTAAAAGTGAGAATGAGGATTGATGATAAGGTATACTGTCTCCATCCAAATCCATATTATCAAAATTTTTTACTAAAGTCAAATACTTCATGACTTATAAAATAAAAGTTATTAATGTAACATGTTAATGGAGTGTTTATTATGTGCTAGGTATTTTTATAGTTAATGAATATACAAAGTCCATAAAACAGGTGTGATTTAAATTCTCATGGAGTTCCTAGTTTGTTATGTGAAGGCAGACAATAATCAATAAGAGAAATTGATAATTTCAGATATTAAAATGCTCTCTGAAAATAAAAGGGTATCATTCTTTAAGATTTTGACTTAAAATGTTGGGAAATCATTAACTTCTATTAGTAAAAGTTCTTAGAGTCTTCAGTTCAATTTTTTATGTTAATAGTCCCATAATTAGGGAACTTTTTGTATTGACATTTTCATAACATTTTGTGAAATATAAGAATAATCAGATTCAATGGTATGCTAGTGCCAACTTGTACTACCTTCCAAGTGCCAGTTGTTTGTGTATTTTTTCAATTACAAACATTGGCTGCTTGAGATCATCAATGATACAAATATGACAATATAGAATTTTGACAGTGGCATAAATAATGAAAGCCATTAACCTGAATATATATATATATATATATATATATATATATATATATATATACATTGTAAATAATTTTGGTAATTAAATTACTAGGTTTCTTTTTGTTCATTTCTGCATATTTTCAAAAAGACTTAAGGATTTATAATGGGATTACTATTATGTCATGAAAATATTGGGATAATAGCTACAGAATATAAATGCTATTTCATTGAACATATCTTTTTCTACTTTTTAAGGGAGCCATAATTATTGTTAAATAAATGGTGGCTACACTTTAGTATGTTGGGTAGAATTTAAAGCAATTTATTTTTTAGTCTTTGGGTTCAACTCATACTAATTATTTTAATAAACTATTAAAAGTTCTGACAGTAGACTACAAAGGCAAAATCTTCAGGCCTTGGAGAAAGATAATATGAAATATAAGTAGCTTGTGAATCAGTAGCCTGTGGCTTGGATTGATTAGCCACAAAATTATGACAACAGCCATGGCAAGCAGAAAAATTCTGACCCTGCTTGGAAAGAGCACCTTGCCAGAGCTGTCAGCCTCACTTTTCTGATTTTACTACTTGAGCTTTCGCTGTTGTGAAGTAGTCCAACAACTAGCCTGCTGGTATGTACAGTGCCTTCCACCAAGAGAAGCACTTGTCAGGTACTTCCAACTTCAGGAACAGAGGAAAGATGTGACTGCAAGTTTCTTATGGAGAAAAAAAGAAGTAGCTAGGCCAGTGAAGACATTGGTGTCTATAAGACAAACCTGAACACTCAAACATAAGGAGATGTCAAGTGAAAAACAAAAGATGTGAATTCATGCAGAAGCAGACAGCCTCCTGTGTGTTAAGAACCGTCATAGAACATCACCTGGACACAGAAACAAAGCTGTTGATTTGATCAGAAAATTTTATTCCATATTTGTCTTTAAACATATCTTTCTCTAAACACATATAACCAAGGTCAACTTGGTTCTTTGAAATAGCAATGTACATAACAATCCCACTCAGATGTGGATGTGTGTGTGTTTAACATTGAAATTGCATAAACCACTTCTGGAGAACTTTCACCATAAGCATGCTTGTCCTTTTTTCTTATGGTGTCAGGAATCTGGAATAACAACGGACACAGTGTTCTTGGATTAACTATGTGTGAGTGCAGGTACATATATGCATGTTTATATATGAATATAACATATATCTACACTTTAATAATTGTGAAATTATTATGCATCAATCTTTTAAATATACCTAATAATTTTTCTTAGAATAGTTGTTACAAAATTATTATATTTTTTAGCCAATGGTGAATTACAATTGAAGGAAATGTGTTAAATCTTCTCCAATATGAATCTGAATCATTCAACACTTAGTTTAGTGACACAGCAACATAATTTTAACTTCATTCTTTAAAATTAAATTTCAAGCATATTACAATTATTTTGTGTTCTTGTAATATCACCAGGCTTTAAGAGTATTTAAAAATACATGTTTCTTTTTCTTGGTGGGCATATCTGAAGGAATATTTTGATTTTATAAATTTGAAAACTGCATCTTATAATAAGTTAGATGAAACTAAGAGAAATTGCCTAAAATAAGAAACACTTATTGATAGTTACTTTTGTTTATGACGTTGAGGCTGGAAAAATGTCTTTTCTAACCATTGGTAGAAACATGGCTGAGATCCATATAACAAAAAACAGAAAGAGAAGAGAAAAATATATAAATTTATTTAATATAGCTTTACATGGCACAGGAGTCCTCATAAATGAAGACACCAAAGGCACAAGGAAAGCGAATATTACGGACATTTGTGCAGAAGTCTTGTTGGGAGATTCAATAGACATATTTCTTTCTGTAATTCTGATATTTATACTGAAGAGAATAGTCACACACTGAAAAGAACAAACCAGAATCAAAATTTTACCCTGGTTTTTGATCCAGTGGATAGCTATTCATACTATAATGTGATTCTCTAGAATGTTTCTTAAGATTAAAGTTCCCTTACATATAGCATGATTTGAAGCCTCTTTTAAAAATAACTGCTTAAATTAGAATATCTTTTGAAGTAAGTGTATTTAACATACAGCCTATACATGTGGTCCTATCAAACTGAGATAATTTTTAACCACTTGTGAGGTGGTAAGAGAGAAAATATTCAATTTTAGAAACATGATTAGTATTTTGCACAGTTCACAGTATCAACTGAAAAAAAAACAAAAAAGAGAAAAAAATGCAAAAACCATAATATAGTCCTAAATATTGAATTTAATATGTCACATTTACCAGTATTGTGGCCATATGTAGTTCATGGAATAGAGAGATGAAAATAATGTTTTCCAAACTATGCAAATGAGAATGTTAGTTTGTCTATCCACAGATGCGGGTTTGCTTTTCATAGCACTTTTTCACACTTGATCTTCCTCACATATTTCTAAGGCCAAAATATTTCTTCGCTGCTTTAGGCAATTTCTTATTTAATTTTGATTTTGTCCTTTACATATATATTTACAAGTTATAATAGAGCTGACCTAATATATTATCCTCCGTTAATACAGTTCCATCAGAAGACTCTCACCATGTAATGATTACACTTATATTTTGTCAATTTCATAAGTTCAGAGCACTAAGAAATTGCCACAGACCTACATTAATGTAGGAAATCCTCTTGAGTGCACTTAGCTATTAAACCAAAATTTAAGCTCTGTGCATTGAATTAAATGATCAGAGTGATAAATCAATTACCACAGAAGAGCTTTTGGTAGATCACATGATTATGCCATTTGAATGAGAAGAAAAATCACCACCCTTATAAAGCTAGACTAAAACCTGAGGTACTGCAGGGGATAAAGAGAAAGGCAAATGTAGGTGGAAATGAGTGGGATCTGCAATCTCTGGATCCGTGAAGATCTGAAGGAGCTTCCAGATACATCAGTGAGACCATAAATATCCAAATTTTACAATTTAAGGTTCACATGTAATAATTAAATTATATAAAACACAGAGGGCTTGGGACACATTAGGCACAACAGTGTTAATAAATCTAAATATTTGTGGTTAAAACAAGAAGAAATCACATAAAAATATGATTTGAAGTGATAGAAAATGTCCGATTTCCCTCCATGAGCCTATGTTAATGACATAAATACCAACCATTAGATTCATGGATCTATTTCAGTGGGGGAAAGTTGAAATTCAAATGTACTACCTGGGAGAAGCAACATCACAAACATCATTCACAATATTAAGTTTCACCAATTATGACACCTGCAGTCCCCAGAAACTTGAGTAAATGATAGGGAGAGGCTTATGTGGATATCTTCTAGAAGAGATTCCATTTCTGAATAAAGTCATTCTGCAAACCCACAGACTTTGTAACATCCAATAGCCCTGTGCTCTAACATATTCCACCTTTTCAAATTCTGCTTTTGCTAAAACTGCACTTCACTTCTGTTAGAAAAGTCATTCCCAAGTGGCAGTGGGACCTTAATTTATATATGAATTGTATGAAATGTAAATGGGAGGATAGGAAGTTAAAGGGAGGAAATAGAGAAAATAAGGAGTGACAGAAGAGACAGACAATTGAACAAATGAGAAAAAGTACCTAAGGATGCTCATATTAGCTCAAAAACAGCAAGTTGGGTATGGGAATGTGTAACAAAAATGAAAATAAATATAAGTATTTGCAGCTTTTTCCTCTTCTCCTGTATTCCACCTCTTTCTAAGATGTGTGTGTGTGTGTGTGTGTGTGTGTGTGTGTGTGTGTGAGAGAGAGAGAGAGAGAGAGAGAGAGAGAGAGAGAGAGAGATTTGTTTCTAACATTGTCTAATGTGGTGCAGGGTAGAAATATAAACAAAATTTGGATTGTTGTAAGCAGATTCTAATAGATAATTTTGGTGGGAGTTCAGAAGACCAGAATGCCAGTAAGACTAAACAGCAAAGACAGGTTTCATGAGGTCTCAGAGGAGAAGGAGGACTCCATTGGAAATTAGACTAGAAGCCATTCATGTTATCTTCTGCCTAAGAATTTGTCTTGCTACGAACTCTCTGTCCTTGTTCTGAGACTTTATGTGAGGCTGATTTTAAAAGTGATGGACTTCTATGGACATTGATGTGGCTATGTTATTGTATTACGCTGATTTTAAGTCCTTTGGGTATAGACAAGGAGTGGGATAGCTGGGTCAAACAGGGGTTCCATTCCAAGTTTTCTAAGGAATCTCCATACTGCTTTCCAGATTGGTTGCATCAATTCGAAGCCCCAACAACAATGCATGAGTATGCCTTTCCCCCCATATCCTCATCAACATTTATTGCTGTCTGTATTCTAGATAACTGCCATTCTGACTGGCAGCTGTCAAAAGCCAAACTGTGGAAGCAACCTAGATGCCCTTCAATAGATGAATGGATAAAGAAACTGTGGCATATATACAGAATGGAATATTACTCACATTAAAAGAGAATAAAATCTTGGCATTTTCAGGTAAATGAATGGAGTTGGAGAATATCATTCTAAGTGAAGTAAGCCAATTCTCAAAAACTAAAGGCTGAATATTCTCTCCAATAAATCAATATTGAACATAACAGGGACGGGGGAAGCATGGAAAAAATGGAGGAACTTTGACTGGGCAATGGGGAGGGATGGTAGAGAGGATGCATGGGGGCAGGAAAGATGGTGGAACTCGATGGACATCATTATCCTATACATGCATGACTGCACATATAGTGTGACATTACATTGTGTACAACCATAGAAATGTAAAGTTGTGCTGCAATTGGTACAATGAATCAAAATGCATTCTGCTGTCATATATACCTAATTAAAATAAATTAATTAATTTTAAAAATCTGATAACTTCTTAATCTGGTGGAAGAAATTTCTAGGCAGCATAGTATTCAGTAGGTAGCATGGGTATTGCTGGCAACTTTTAGCCAAGTGTATTGTGATATTCAAAAGCAGAAAGCAGAACAGACAACATTGAAAACTTGAACTTGTAAGGTGGGAATGAAACTGAGGCTAAGGAAGTCAATTATTAAAAACATTGCTGCTACTAAAGAAATACTAAAGACTTTGCCCAGAGACAATAAGAAAGATGGTTGGAGAGCATCTCAGGAATCGGCAGGACTATACCCATCACAGGTTCAAGGGAGTAAAAGTAAAACTTCCTTTGAGAAGAAACCAGTGGGCCACACCGCTGGCACAGGTTGGCCTAGGAAGTTGTTTCACCATATTCAGCCACTCAGGCACTCAAAGGCTGTTGCAGCTGAGATCACTGGAGTTTTGGCTAATGCTCCAGGTGGCAGCAGACCTTGACAGCAACCAAGCTGTGCTGTTTCTGCCAGAATGCATAATGCTAGTAGATCAAAGAGACTTCTATTGAGATTTCAAAGGAAGGTCTGAGAGGCCAAAGTGCTACAAGGTCAGAGTTCTAGTGGCCTCCCCTGGCTGGGCAATGTGTGGGGAGATGTGAGGAGTAAGCCAAATCTGCCATGGAGACCCTGAGATTAAAAAATGCCAGTAACGTGGACCAAGGAAAGCTGAAGGAATTAAACAGAGAAAAAGCCAACAAACAGATAAGCCATGTGGGTTGCAACCAGCAGAGACAGAGGAGTAGAGCTACACAGCTTTTTGGAGAAAACATCATGATGCTGTGTGTTCCAGATGCTGGACATGGAGCTATAGCACTTGTTTGCCCAGCTGGATTTCAGTCTTGCTTTAGTCCCATCCCTTCTTTTTATGCTCCTATTTTCCTAAATGGAAATGTTTACTCTCTATCCTTCTATATTACCTTTATATATTAGATACTTGTAAATTGCTATTAATTTTTATGAGTTTGCCTTGAGTCTCAGAGGAGACTTTGGACTTGAATTTTGGGCACTGCTTGAACTGTTGAGACTATGGAGGCTCTTGGAAATAGTCTAAATGTATTTTACATTGTGAGATGATTATGAGCTTTTGAGGGCCAGGGGTGGAATGTTATCATTTACGTATTAGGTAGCCTCAAAATCTCATGTGTGATGCAATGCAAGAAACTTCAAAATTGAAATGATGATGGGTTATAAATCCCCTGACAAGGATTACCTAGATGGTAACTGTAGGCTCACATGGTGTGGTTGGAAGAGGTGAGTCACTGGGAGTATAACTTTGGGGTATATATTTGGTGAGCTGAGCTTAGTCTCTCTACTTCCTGATCATCATGTGAGCAGCTTCCCTCCACCACACTCTTCCACCATGATGTTCTACCACATCTCAAGTCCCAAAGAATAGAACTGTCTGTGGACTGAGAACTCTGAAAACATGAGCCCCCAAGTAAAGTTCCTCCTTAAAATTGTTCTTGCCAGAGCTTTTAGTCACAGCAGTGAAAAAGCTGACTAAAACACTTTGCAATATAACGTGCTGGCACCCTGTTCAAAACACTCAGTAAGCGCTTGCTTTCTTTATCAAGGGAATTGGAGCTTGATTTGGAATTCTTTGTGAACCTTGTGGAGATGAGCCTTATGACAGATGCAGCAGTTTGATTTGCAGTACTTAACGCTGCTCCTGGACTGGCTAGAACAAGTTATAGAACTGCAGAAAGAAGATCAGATAGTACCATAATTAAGTACTGAGTTAAAGCAAGTCTCTTTCTTTTAGGGATCTACATTCACATGGATGTGTGAAGGAAGCAGTCTGTTCTTTCACAAAGGCACCTGAATTTGGGAAATTGGAAATAAAGAGTCTTTGGAGGAAACAAATCTCTACAGATGCTAAAACAACATTTATACTAGAGTTGTGATGAAAGTTATTTGACAAAGGCTAAATCTTAGTCCTCTGAAATCTGAATCTCTAAATTTTGCCATTGTAAATATGCTTACCATCAAATTGGTAATAATAACAATATAATAATAATAACAACATGACAATAGTCAAGCAAGTATTCTAGTATATTTTGTTCACTTTATTAGAATTCTCAGATTTTATATTATTAATATGAGTCTTTTGAAGATATGATCTTTTGGAGATGAAATGAAAACTTATTTTTATGACTTTACATTTAATTAAAATACTATTAACCTAACAATATAGAAATTTAGCTAAGATATTTAAAATAATATAACTGGAACTTATATTTCCCCACTGTAAAATTAGTATTATAGCTTAGTACTCCTATTATTAACTTAAAAAAAAAGTAATGGCAAGCCAGGTATTGTAGGGCATGCCTGCAGACCCAATGACTCAGAAGGCAGGAGGATTACCAGTTCATGGTCAGCCTCAGCAAATTAGCAAGACTCTGCCTCAAACTAAATATATATATATATATATATATAAATATATATATATATATATATATATATATATATATATATAAAGGGCTGAAAATGTAGCTCAGTGATAAAGCACCGCTGGATTCAATTCCAGTACCAAAAAAAAAAAAAAACTGATAAACAATTAGCAGCATTTTAGTATTTACTAACATGTATATGTTTAATTAGAATGGGTACATTTATGTCTTTCTCATAAATATATGCACACACATATCATACACATGTGCATTTCTTGCCGTTTTCTCAAATTTACTCCAAGATTTCTATACTGAGTATTCCTTAGATAAATCCTCAAGATAAGTAACTCAGTATTTTACATAGAGAAGGTACTAAAATGTTGCTTCACATTATTAGCAAATTTTACTTTCAATAGTTTACATCAAAAGGAATGTTTTTTAGTCTACTAATTGAGTCTTTTAGGAATACAAATTGCTTTTGATGTTAAATCCACAGTGAAATAATTCTAGTAACTAAAGTCATCTGTTTCAGAATTTAACTATGAGTCAAAACCTTTATTGAACATCAACATTATTTTTAATATATTGCCAACACTACTTATAACGCTTTGTGCAGCATATATAGATGTGTCTCTCAGTGCATCATCTACCACACAAAATTGATCGATTAAAGTGGTTTCGCTGCTTTAAATATCAATAAAACTTGACTTTGGTTTAGACGTTCTAGAACTGTGAACTTTGATGCAATTTTGTTTTTTTGGTTCAATTAAAACATTTGTCTATATTCCCTCATGCGGTATTAACTATTATTGTGCATCATTCGAAGTGCATTTTCATATGGCTATCATTCTAGTTAATTCATCTTGTCCTCTAGACAAGAATTAAATATTTATCCACTTAATATTTCACTTAACTTCCATTCTCAGAAAGGATATGTAAGGTTGTAGCAATGCCTACCTGTTTCTCAGAAATCTCTCATAAACTCTTTCCTGTATTAGGCAACAGGCCTGTTACATAACTATGTGCCCTGCCTTGTGTTATGTTGCTAGTCTTGCATTTGAATACATTTTCACCATAAACTTTCAGAAAATATCATAGCTAATTATAGTTTAACAATATATTTTATTGTGGTTTAGGTTCTATTGTAATTTATTGTAAGTCCATTTGTTTGAATGTGCTCTCATTTTATGTTATTAGAATTACAAATGTTAACATTATGTAATTAAATGTATGATTACCTTTTAAGAGAGAATTGGTCATACATGCATTTAAAAAAAAAAAATTTCTAGAGGCCTAAAGGAATTGCAGCTATAATATATCTTATTAAAATTTAAGATTAAACAAAAAAGGTTGCAGTGTTGTTTACCACCTTATAATAAGGTCACAGTTAAATTCATCATGTAATGAATGAACTTTGACACTGAGTACTGCACTCAGTGTCAAAGTCTAGATGCAGCTTTATTTGCAAAATCAGAGCCTTGAGATATGGTCTTAATATTGGGGGAATCTCTATTTAATGGTGTAAGCCATATTTCCTTTAAAGTTTAAACCAATAATGAGTGTGTGTTGAGGATCTGTAGTACAGCCTATATGGTGGCCTTTCCCAAGAGAATTAATTAGCTTCTTAATTAATGGGAAATTACTGTTTCCAAAGGTAAAGACTCAATTGGTGGGAAGGAAATTTTTTAATATTTACTTTTGAATATTTACTATTCAGATTCCCCACATTTAATTTTCCAATGATGACTCACTTCTAATACAGGAGTCTCCAATAAAAAGTGTGAAAAAATTAATGCCTCATCTACTAAAATTTGATCAAGACTAAACTTCTCAAAGTAGCCATAAATAAATATAATATTATGCAATTGTATCCATAAGGGTTATTGAAAATGTATAGGAAACATATAGCACATCATTCTTCAGGAAAGAAAATTTATACCTGGTATAATTTTAAAAAAAATTCTCATTCTATTATAGAATAAAACACTTTTCTATAGATCTTAAAGATAAAATAAATCTACAGAAATCTTAGGAATGCCACTCACCTCTGCTTGCAGAAATATATTAATGAAAAGTTTGAAGAGCAATGGTCAAAATAAAGAATGTCAGACACCCAACTCAGAGGAAGCAAAGAATATATTGCTAATTGGGGTCTGATGCAAATTTTTTATGAAACTGAATATAGGTGGAATGGTTTTTAGTGGAATATGCAGAGAAGGTGAGCAATACTCTTGTGATTTCATTTATCTAAATCTGTGGTTTTTGTAGTTTGATTGAGATCATGCACGATCTTGTATGTTTGAACTCAAAGCAAAGGAGAAGAAAAATTGATATCATATGATATGCTAGAGGAATAAACACACACAAAAGACACCTGGAAATTAGTGGTTGGCTGAGGAATTAGAATTGAAAAGATAAAAACATTGTCAAGTTTTTCATTACCTATTATTTCCTATAACTCTTATGTGGACCACAGCACCATTAATTTCATTGAGAAACCAAGACACATTTCTGATTGGGTTATTTGTTTTTTTGGAGTTTAACTTTTTGAGTTCTTTATATACCCTAGTGATTAGTGTTCTATCTGATGTGTGAGGGGTAAAGATTTGCTCCCAAGACGTAGGCTCTCTATTCACCTCACAGATTGTTTCTTTTGCTGAAAAGAAACTTTTTAGTTTGAGTCCATCACATTTATCAATTCTTGATTTTAATTCTTGTGCCAAAGGAATCTTATTAAGGAAGTTGGAGGATCATGGGAGGAATAGGCAAACTCTAGATAGGGCAGAAGGATGGGAGGGGAGGGAAGGGGGCATGGGATTAGAAATGATGGTGGAATGTGATGGGCATTATTATCCAAAGTACATTTATGAAGACATAAATTGGTGTGAATATACTTTGTATACAACCAGAGATATGAAAAATTTTGCTCTATATGTGTAATAAGAAGTGTAATGCATTCCATTGTCATATATAAATAAAAAATAATTAAAAAATAATATAAGACCGTTCAATTATATAGTATTGTTATTAAACCCTCTGAATCATATTAAATGTAAATGTTAGATTGTGAAAAAAATAAACACTTCTGAACTATAGATGAACTCAAGAATATTGAAACATGTTTGTTACAAATAAATTATAATATATAGGATTATTTTCTTTTATTACATCACCACAAAATATGTGTAAAATTCAGCATGAAAAGCTTCACTTTTTTTATAAAATTAGTCCTGAGCTTCTATAATACCAGAAGTACATTAATCCATTCATGACCAGGAATGAGAAGTTATGCTCCATTTGTGTACAATGTGTCAAAATACATTCTACTGCTATGTATAATTAATTAGAACAAATAAAAGAAAAACACTAAATAAATAAATGAATAAATAAATAAATAAATAAAACCTACCTCCCAGCACATGCTATATTGGTAATTCAGTTTAAGACGCATAAAACCCATTGTTGCTTGGGTAACAATTCAAAACATAAAAATGAAGAAAAATCAAGAAGTTAACTTAAATTTTCCATTCTCCTGACAATCTTTTGAAAGTACCTGACAATATCTCAGAAAAGAAATAAGCAACCATTCATGCAAGGAGGATACTTGAGCATACTTTCTTTCCTACTGCTGGGAAATACATACGGGCATGTGCCTCTGCTATTGGTGTTGGGTTCCTCAAATGTGAAAATAAGGTATGAGCTTAATCATGAGGGAAATTAAACCCAGATGCAGAGAAATAGAACCATTCAGATACCTACATTGACAAATATATTCTATAAAATACTTGGTCAATTTAGAAATGTATCTGATATAAAATGTCTGCCATAAGTTATTTCATGGTTATTTTATCAATACAGAAAATTGGTTGAAAAACACAGTCTCCCACCTAATCTGATTAAAATTCAACATATAAGTTAGAATATTTAGATTTGAAATTTAAGTTCACCAGCAGACTAACCTTTTGACAATCTTTTTTTAAAACCATCTTGGTGCCAAGTTTTCTAATTTTCTGAATCTTAGATTACTGCTAAGAATTCATAAGATTTAAACTCCATACCAAATTTAAGAATCAAGGGTCAGTTCATGGTCATGTATGATCAGAGAAGCTTAAGTTTACCCAAATTAAATATATCTATTCAGGACTTATTTGATAACAAAACTAGAGTCAAGAACATTCATGCTGTCTAAATCATAATAATTATGATAATGACCTATATTACAAAGAGAGTGGTTTTCAAATTTTAAGATGCATCAAAATCATTGTAGGTTTGTTTAAACACAGATTGCTGAAGCCCAAACACAAAAATTCTGCTTAGGAGATCTGGCATGATGATGCTTTAAGAACTACTGAGTATTGCTAGTTACAAGAATTACTCTGTATAGTTAAAAACAAAACAAACTGAGACATAATAATATTTGATTTTTAAAATGTATCTATTGCACACATATCAAATATGCTTACAAACACACACTCACACATGCACACATAAAACTTTTAATTTCATATATTGTATTTAGTTGGTTTAATTTCAACCACTCAGGGCCAAATTTGGTATATAATGTACTCTTACTTTATGTTTGTTCTTATTAAAATAGTTTGAAAGGCTGGGGATGTGGCTCAAGCGGTAGCGCGCTCGCCAGGCATGCGTGAGGCCCGGGTTCGATCCTCAGCACCACAAACAAACAAAGGTGTTGTGTCCGCCGAGAATTAAAAATAAATAAATATTTAAAAAAAAATAGTTTGAAAATATAAAGTTCTTAAGAGATATTTGTCATGAATGCCAGGATAGTACCATGGATGCCATTCTGTTTATAAACAAATCACCAATTCTTATTTTTCTTATGTAATGTCTAAATAGTACTACCTGAAAATATCTGAAAAGTGGATAACAAAATTTAAATATTAATATTTATGTTTCTGATCTTGTGAATTTATTTTTTCTGGAGGGGGAGGTAAATCCTTAAGAATCTTAAACATTTAAGATAAAATTGAGATAAGTTATTTGTCAAAGTGAATTATTCATAATTTTTCACTTAATGACATGTTTTGTGCCTTTAAACTTTTTGCTTATAAGTTCTGGAAATGGATGGTGTTGATGGTTACACAACAAGCCATTAAACTACATATTTAAAATAGGTAGTCAATTTTATGTCATGTATATTTTGCCACAATAAACATTTTTAATTAAAAAGTTTTGTCAAGAGCTTTGTAATGTTTTGAACAACCAATAAAAAAATTAAAAAATAAAAAGTTTTGTATAAACTGTTTTATAAAGTTTTCATTTATTAGACTATTGGCATATCTAAAATCTTAGTAAAATTATGAATTTAGAACAGTCACATGTGGTGGTGCACTTATAATCCCAGCGGTTCAGGAGGCTGAGGCAGGAGGATCATAAGTTCAAAGCTATCCTCAACAATTTATGGAGACCCTATCTCAAAATAAAAAAAATAATAAATAGGATATGTGGCACTGTTGTTAAGTGTACCTGGGATCAATCTCTGGTATCAAAGGTTAAAAAAAATAAAAAATTACAAATTTAGAGACCTAACTGCTCAACCATAATTACTTTGTAATTATTCAGAGCACCGATTATGTAGAAAAAAAAATCCTATACCTTATCTTTCTGTGCATGTTTTTGTGTATATCTCATATATGAAATACACAAACACACACACACACACACACACACACACATCCAAACGTTTACATAATTAAACAAAAAAATGAAAGGAGAAAAATGGAAAAACATTTTAAAACTTTTCCAAGTCTGTTTGTACTGTAACATCAAACAATGTAGCAGAAGTACCTCCTATCTTCATAATTTTCTTATGTGTGTAAGTTTGTCTTCTTTTTCTTATCAGCAGCTCTGATTTATCCATTTAAAATTTTTATGTTATTTCATTTTTTTTGTTGCTTGTTTATTATCAGCATGTATTTTTGGAATATTTTCTTTGGACTTTTTTTTTTTTTAATTGACGAGATTACATCTCAGTTTGTTAAAGAGAACCAGCTGTTTTCTTGAAAGATAATTTTCTGAAGCTGTTGTGTGCCATAATTACACTGCAATTACACAGCAATATCCATAAAAGCAGATGAGGATTCTATGTGTCCTTTTCCCTCATTAGAAGTTGCAAAAATGATGGATGTAGTCTATCCTAGTTTGACTATTGCCCTCTATTGGCAAATTCAAGTCTGCCATAATCCAAAAGACAGCAGCAATAAAAAGAGAGACAGATTTGTGTGTGTGTGTGTGTGTGTGTGTGTGTGTTTTGTGTCTTTTGTTTCACTTTTTTTTAGCAATAGTAATATTTTGTACATAAGTTAACACAATCAAAAGTTTCAAAAATTCTTTTTTTACAATTGGAATTTAAAATATACCTTTAAAACTAATCTATTAAAAAAATCACTTAAGTTATGTGAATTGGGGCTTTTTTCCAGCACCAAACTGCAGAGCACTAATCTTTTCTCCTTCACTCGAAATCTACTTGAATCATATCCATCTTTTTAGTAGAAAATCAGTTGGATCTTTTCCTTGTTCCCAGCATGTATCCTCCTCTTTGAAGCAGTTCTCTTTAAGAAAATTGAGATTTTAAAGTCTCTTACCATTTCCCAAATCAGCAATTAATCATACCTTTATTATCATAGTGATTATAAAAAACTTGAATATTTAGACTCATGAAGAATAAAAATTCATTTCAAATAGATTGCTGAACAAAGAAAATTTCATCTTGGGACAGTGAATAATATTTATATATTATGATTAAGAAGGAAGGGGTAAAAAGATCAATTTCAAAAAATAGATGAAATTCTCTTAAAAACTGCAAAATTTAATACAAGTTTAACAATGGGAAAGGTGCACATATTCAAATAAACACCATCTTTCACGGACCTTGGTACTGACAGGCAATTGGGAAAGATAGTATTTAATAATATTTATTTTGGCAGGAGTTCCAGGAAGTAATCTAGTTTGTAGCCAGTTTTTGGGCAACCCAGAGAAAAAAGATCTTTTTATGAGTCCTTTTATGACCTACCTTCTAGGAATGAGAAATTTTGATAGACTTGAAAATTTTGAAATATAAAAGTAGAATCTTTCTAAATTTCACTTTTACGGTTTATACAAGGTAGTCGGCTATCTTCCCATGTAAATAGTCTTAATGTAATTATCGGCTGCGCTGCAAATGTAGATAAGTTTAGCTGCAAAGTTTCTGGATTGATGTCAGATTTAGGAGTTGAGAATTAAAATTAGTTCATTCCTTTGCCAACACTAACACAAATCTTGGAGCACGTCTCCTCAGATGCACTAAAATGGTGACAGCTTAGCTAACCACTGGGGAAGTTTTCTGTACAAGAGCTCATATTCATTTAACAACTTCAGTTTAGCATGATCCCACCTCAGTTGCCTCTTCCTTTGTTTAATTAATAACACCATTGCCTTTTTGAGAAGAGAATCTATCACACAAAACAAACAAATTTCAGGCAGAACCTATAGTGCTATAGAAGAGAAAAAAAAATGTATGCCTGCAATGATATGTCTTACCTCTCATTCAACACTTTTGCCAAATGTCTGTTTGCAACTATACAACAATTTTGAAGAGGAACATAACTGCATAATTGACAGCCTCTTTTTCTTTGTAGCACTTTCAGTCACTGACTGTGAACCAGTGTTGATTAGTCTTTAAAAGTTGATGAAACTATGCAGGTTGCACATTCAGAGAACAACCTTCCCCATGGCATGGCAAGCACCTGGTAGAATATGGAATTGAACTCTATATTATTCACCCAATTAGGGGAGGAAAAAAAATACTACTACCTGTCTTTCAACTACTTAAGAGTAGCTTATTTTCTTAAGGCAAATATTTCTAAGCCATATTTCAAGCATTTTTACTTAAATCTGATCATTATTTCTTTTTACATATTGATACTATGTTTAACCAAAATGTCTCTTGCAAATACACAATTATTATCCATTTAACAATATGTGTCAAACACTACTGGTTAGACACTACTGCAAATGTTATGAATATGGCCAGGAATAAAACAGATAAACCTCCCTATCCCATGAAGTTTCCTTTCTACCAGAGGCAGTCAGAAAATAATTAAGCGTTTGCTATCTCGAATATTTATTTCTATTATAGAGAAATAAAGCAGAGTATACCTGTAAGGATTCAACCAGTAGGTATAAATCCTGCTAATGATGTAGAGTAAAGGATTAGTACAGGAACTTAACTCAGTAATGGACCTTACACAGTTGTGAAGGTTGATAAGAGATTTATTCATGACTTGAGCCTTTGCATATTCTGGTGGTCAGTCTGAATGAAGTCTCTGTTGGGCTTCAGTGCTAGTAGTTAGGAAGAAATTCTGGGTAGGAAGCACGGTTGAGAAAGGATGATCTGAAACTCACAAAGGTATACTAGACCATGGGTTTGACTCTCAGTATTTTCACTCTTGATCACCTCCAAAGAGGTATCACTCTTCCCCACAGAACTGTACAACTGTGTGGCTCAGGACCCAAAGAAGATCAAAGTAGTCATATCTGGGTAGAGGTACAGCAGCTGTTCTCTGTGGTTTTGGTGTCCTCTGCAATGAATAATAAGACAGGACTATATGCATATGGTGCATCAGTGTAGGCATCCCATACACACTTCACAAGTTTAAACTAATTCATTTTCATCTTTTAAATCTCACAAATCTTTCTCTTAAGTCGTACCCAATCCAGGATCGTATAGGTAAAGGAATTTGGGGAGGCAGAGCTCCAGTTTAATTGAAGTAATATAGAACAAAATGTCATGAGGTGGTGATATCAGTAGGCAGTTGAATTTTTGAGTGTAGATTTCATCAGCATTGTCTGGCTACATACATTGTTGGAGTCATTAGCCTGGAGAAAGTAGTTAAAGCTATAAGACTGGTTGAGATCAACTAGAGTTAGTGGAAAATAAGAGAGGAAGGAAAGAAAAAGAGAGAAGGAAAGTGATGGACAGAGATAGACCCTTTGTGACATTCTAAAGTTTACAGGTCAGGGAGGTATGGAGTAATTAATAAAGAAGCTCAGAAAGATAACAAAGTGGATAAGAGAAGAACCAGACAGTAGCTTTCCAGAAACAAGAAAAGAATACATTGCAAAAAGAAGGGAGAAGGTGGGATATGGGGAGGGAGAGGGGAAGTGCTGGGGGTCGTGTTAGTAAAATTATATAGTTATAGTTGGTGTATGTACAAATAACAGCAAATATCACCAATATGTGCAGCTATAATGGACCAATAACAATGTGGAGTAAAATAAGAAAGGGAGAAAGAACACCTCTTGAATTGCTAAAAATGATAGGCTGAAATGACAGGACTAACTAGTTGGACAATGTGGTGGTCATTGCTGGTTGTGTAAGAGCTCTTTCTGCATATGGTGAATCTAATTGAATTATGTTTAAATGAGAATGGGAGGAAAAAATAATGCAAAAGTGTGCACAATCAACCAAAATAGTTTTGTTGTAAAACAGAGCACAGAAATAGAAGACGAGGGAGACTTTTGTCTGGATGCCTATTTCAAGATGGGATAAATTTCATTGTATTGCAACATATTTATAAGCTGACAAAAATGCATCAGTGAAAAGAAAAACACTGATGAACTAGAAAATATCAAGACAATTTTAATGTCAGGCTTATATATTCTAATTTTTTTTAAATTTTACATCTGTAATATTAAGACGATAGTACTCAAGAATTCAGTCCATGTCAGTATCATTTTCAATCCTGGATCTATTAAAGAGAAGAGGAGAGAAGAGAAGAAAAAAGAGAAGAGAAGAGAAGAGAAGAGAAGAGAGAGAGAGAGAGAGAGAGAGAGAGAGAGAGAGAGAGAGAGAGAGAGAACACATATACATGTGAGAGAAAGCACTACCTTGAATGGTGAGGTCCTAAGGAACAGAGAAATCCTATCACCAAAGAGATATCTGGGGGATGAGGGTGTCTTGCTGAATAGCCAAGTGGGACAACAGAAGCATTATAAAGAACTGCAATCCACGAGGTCTAAACATTGAGTGTGTGGATAGACATACACAGAGCATGAGGCAACCCCACCTGGAAATCTGAAAGGTGATGTTATAAAAGCTGCCTGGTGACCAGTTGCAGTCCTCCTACAAGGAGCCTCAGGTAAGCTGGCAGTCAAGAGCAGGCATGTCAGAGGAGAAGCTGATGATCAACTACATCCCAGCTCTGCAATTTTGTCAAGTTGGTTCCTTTTTTATGTTTTCTTTGCTACTCGGCATTCAAATTTTCCCTTCCCTTCCTTCCTATTGTACCAAAAACCCAAGTTGTTTTTTTCCTATCCCCCTCTACTCCTAACATGATACCTAAGGTTTACTTTTTGAAGCAGTTCTTATTTTACCACATTCTGCTAAAAATACTTCAGAAATTCTGCTTTATCTACACCAGAGTCAACAAATTTTTCTTTAAGGACAAGAAAGATAGTAAAGGCTTTAGGTTGTCAGCCATGTGTTCTCTGTCACTGTTACTCAACTGTAATGTTATTACACAACAGCAGCTTAGATAATACATAAATGAATAGGGTGTTTGTGTCCCAATAAAATTTTAATTACAACATAGGAGACTAACCTACAGTCCATAGTTTGCTGACCCCTTTGCACACCCCTAACCTCCAAAATAAAATTCTAATGACACGGTTTCTTCTAAGGGTACTGTAATTAGTATCCAATTTGCCTTTTTGACCTTACCATTATACTCCATTATGAAATACCCTATCACAGATGAAAATGTCATTTCAAGGACTTGATGCAGTCTATCCCCAACTCTCACCAGCAATAAAAATATTTACTGCTATGTGGAATACTCTGGTATCCACTGTTATTTTCCACAACTGTATGAATATATAATGATAGAGTAATAGCAATGGTCAACATGAAAATCTTATCTCATTCATATATTGTAGGGTTATTAATAGCCAAAAAGAAAAATATATTTTATAGGCAAACATAATATTCCAAGTTGGAAATATACTTATCCTTGTTAAATTGAACTCAAAATCAAGAATAATAATTGATGTTTCCCTTGAGGAGCATGTGTTTGTATATATACATCTTTATATGTATTTATTTGTGTAGAGGTGAGGGTGTATATATGCACGTCTGCAATAATGTTTGTGGAATGTGTGAAACCATGTTTGTGATATATTTGTGTTGTGTGTGTATTATTTTATTTGTTGTGTTTGCTGTGTGATGTACATGTGTGTGTAAGCATATTCATGGCTTATTAGAGAAAACAAAGGTTTTGTAACCATACAAACTCAAGTTAGAATTACAGATTTGTTGATCCAATCATTGGTGATCTTAGACCATTTAACTTTAGTTCTCTTTTTTATAAAATGATATTGTTGAAAAGATTATAAAAGGAAGTTAGCATTTCACTTATTTACATATGTATTTATATGTATTTTCTTAGTTATAAAATAATGTATATTATATAAAAATACGTAAACAAATATCACATTATGACTTCATATAGTTATAATGTAAGTATAAAACAAATGTTCACTTTCTTAAAACTTTTATTTTTATAAGTTTTTTGTTCTATGTTCATGCTCTATATAGGTAATAGGAATTGTAATGCATTCTGCTGTTATATATAAATAAATAAAGAAAAAAAAGATAGAATCCCTTTATTATTAAAAAAATTATTTTTATAAGTTTTTTGTTCTATGTGCTCTTAAGGATGCCATGATTATACTAAGTATGATTTATAACGTTACAATACTTCAAAAATCTTTTTTTTACAGCCAATTCTCACTGGATTTGGATGACAAATCTTCTTTCTCTCTAAAATCTCTAAATCAACTGGTTCCTTTGATATTATTCTCTCTGCTAGTTAGGGCAATTAAACACAAACTTCAAAAACATACAAATGTCATAATGTCAGTAAATTTAAATAGCCAGTTGGATTCTTACATGGTTTTCCTATGATTAGGAACCAGGAGGCCAGGCTCCTCACTTTTGCAATCTTGTCATTTTAGGGTTCTTCACTGGGAGCTACATGGACAGGAAAAAGTATGTCATGAAAGCAGTAATTGTGTTAAACTTGATGTGATGCATAATTTTCCCTCCTATTCTTAAAATGCAGGCATATAGAATCACAATTACTGTTAGGGAGGGTAGGAAATGTATTCAGAGAAGGGGAGGAGAATTAAGAACACTTAGGATTTTCTTCTAAAAATGATTCTTTAATTTGAGAATAATATTTATAAAAAGCAGAGTAAGTCCATTATAACACAACAGTTGGAAACTATAAAACATGAAACGATTATATGACATTTTGTTTGATCTTTAAGATGATTCAAATTCCATGAATAAAAATTTTACTAAATTCTTCAGGCAGAAAATTCACTGACTGGAGTGAAAGTATTGACTGAGAACTTATGGAACTAACACAAATTTATCTAGAAATTAGTCTCCTTTATTAGGTAAAATAGAATAGTTTCCTACAAAACCCCAATGGGTGACTTGTATTTCTTTCACTATAGCTTTTCTTTAAATAACCTTTAATATTAGTTATTTCAAACATCCCTGAAGATATTTTAGCTCATTTTGAGCCACTAGCACTCCAATACCAAAGAATGTGAGGATATTCACCTCTTAGACATTGAGACAGTTGTACATTTTGCAAGTTGGTTTCGTGATTTCTTCTATCCTCAGAACATGACCTTACATCTAATCTCCACTCAACCTTAACTAAAGGAATCTCTAGAAGTATATAGGACCCTAGTTCAATGCTATGTACCAAGAATTCATGTGTACCCTAATGCAAGGTTTGTGTTTATTTCATAATCTCTAATTGCCAGATGTAACTTCCTAGAAAACAAGAATTGATCATACACCCATGAAAAGAAGTGGTTAGCAAAATCTAAAAGCAAAAAAACCCAAAAAACAAAAAACCAGGCTCTAAGGCAACGACTTTCCTGAGTTGAGGTGGTCTGCACATGTATTCGTTCATTTTCTATTGCTAATAACCTCAATATCATAGGCTGGGTGAGTTGTCAAGGAAAGTAGTTTATTTTGGTTCAGGTTTCTAGAGGTCAGAGGTCAGAGGTCAGGGGGACATATCTGGTGATGGTCTTCTTGCTGGTAGAGCCAGTAGGCATCATATGACAAGAGAGAAAACTCTTGTGGGTATCTTTTCTGGTCTCTCAACCTCTTCTCATGAAGTCCCCAGGATTCAATCATTGGGGCTTTGCTCAAACAACCTTGTCTAATGTTTATCACCTCCAAAGGTCCCAGCTCTAAACTTCATAGTCAGATTAAATTTCTACCCTTCCTCATAAAAGGAACTAAATTCCAACACATGAAAATTGGGGGTCACATTCAAACCACATCCAACCACATTCACAACTCATTTAGTATCATCCACAGGAACTTTCACACCCCTGTAAAACAACAGGTCATATGGAGATGGAGCCTGGGAGACAGGAGAATTTTGCTGTGCTGTTACTGTACAAAGTGACCCTATAGTTTTTCTGAAAACCTCGTGAACGTGGAATTGGGTAAAGCTCACTGTGCCTTATATCTTTAAATGCAGTATCACTGCTCCAGGTTGCATAGAATAAACATGAAATATGTCAGATGGCAAAATAAAGAAAAAAAAAACAATCAGACAAGACACAACATATTACATAAAAATAAATGCTAAAAAGAACAAATAAAACAGGAAGGATATGGAAAGTCACAGAGGGACATTGAATATTTATAGGGCAAAAATAAAAATTCCCACTAACAAAAAAGACTAGAAATAATGAAAGAGTAAGCCATCTGGGTATCTAGGAAATTGCATTCTGGAAAAACACAGCAGAAAGTACAAAGGCCCTAAGGAGAGAGCATGTCTCTTGCTCTTTTGCTTTTGCTCTTTTGACCTTAATGCTATTTTTCATTGTCCCAATTGAGCTACTTCCTCAAACCACTGAAATTAAAGAGTTTCACTTTATTTTGTGTTTGTAGTTTTAGAAATTTGGTAGAAGTCAGGGAAAACTCATGCCATTAACTCTGTGTAGCATCTTCATTTGACCTACATCTATAGGTCTCTTAGATATTCAGCTCTAAAGATATAAGGTTTATGTCTAAATATTGAAACCATTTTACAGTTTTATGTATAAGTCTTATAAATAATGTTCATAAGTAAATACTCTATAAAACAAGTATTTTCCCTTCTACAGTAGCATCATATTCAGCTCTATTTATGAATAACTTTTGGGGGGGGGAGGAGCGGGTACCAGGGATTGAACTCCAGGCGGGTAGCACTGGACCATTGAGCCACATCCCAAGCCCTATTTTATATTTTATTTAGAGACAGGGTCTCACTGAATTGCTTAGTGCCTCACTTTAGTCGAGGTTGGCTTTGAGCTCATGATCCTCCTGCCTCAGCCTCCCAAGCTGCTGAGATTACAGACATATGCCCCCATGCCCAGCAATGTATAACATTTTTAAACTTTCTTTTGCCCACCTATGACTCCTCAATCAATGAAATAAAAAAAAATATGATGATATATTGGAGGAAAGTGTTGACTTTAGAGACTTTTTATCTAGGTCTGAAGGAAAAATAAGTTAACTCCCTGGTCATTTGTATGATTCAGATATTTGGGTCATGTAGGCAAGTCCATAAAGCACTTTTCCCTCCTGATTCCCACTTTTCTCAGGGATTTATCTAAACAAATTGAAGAAATAAAGAGAAAGGAGATTCATTGAATGATAGTAACTTTCACTTACAGTAATTGAATTTTCTTTTATCTTCAGTGGCTTCAGATTTCACCTTCTGTTAAACATTGTATTTTTCTCTCGTGGCTGCTGTCACAAACTGTCACAAACTGCCACAAATATTATGCCTTAAAACAACATAATGTCATCATCCTAGAGTTCTGAAGTTCAAATTCAAAATGGATTTTAATGGGCTAAACCTAAGGTGTTAGCACTGCTTCCTGGCGTTCCTCTGTAGAAGCTCTACCAGAAACTATTTCTTTGTCTTTTTCTTAAAAGAAGATGCTTGCATTCCATGGCTCATTATCCCATGTCTCTACCTCCAGTGCTGACAAATCAGACTGAGTCTTTTTCATGTCACTATCTCTCCGGTTCACTCTTTTCTGCTTCCCTCTTCTGTTTATAAAAACCGTCCTGACTACATTGAACCCATTACTTGACTAGTCCAGGATAACCCTCCATCTCAAGGTCAGTTGATTAGTAATCCAAATTCTATCTGTAACCTTAACCCCCTTTGCCATGTGTACCAACATATTCAGAAATTCCAGGGATCAGGATGTAGAAATCTTTGAAAGGGCATTCTTCTGACTGCAATAGACATCTGGATTCAAATAGGACTTGAAAAAAATAAAACAATATACTAATGTTTACAATCTGATACGTTTGAATTTGCTTCAAAGGACGGAGGCCATTTCTTTTATTTACAGAGGTTTCACAGTCAACTGACTTGGTATTACTTAGCTAATGTTTTTGTACTTCCTAAGGCAGTGCTATGACTTTTGGTTAGACATTCTTCAAAAACATATTTCATCATGTTATTATACTCCCTTCCTTCAAATAAATTGTATACTTTTCATTTAGCATAAGAGCTGCTAGTTTGTTGGCTATAAATGAATTGCTTCATCCTGAAACCTCAGTGCTCAATCTTTGGCCTTGGCTCTTAATCAACAAATCAATTCTTACCCCATGTATAATGTGACATAGTTTTTAAAAAAAATATTTAGGGACTAATTTCTCTTAGACCCATATTCTGTATTCATTTTTTTCTAGAAAGCTAGGAAATTATGATGATCTTAGTTGTCCTGGAAATATTTCTCCCACTAAAAATGATACTTAATAATAATAACAAAAAATTATTGGACTAATGAACACATAGAATATTAAACATGGATTTCTGTAGAAATATAAAAATAACTAAATATACCTGAGTCTGAATTTTATAGTCTCATTATTTGATTGTCAAGAAGGTTACAGAAAGCTATGGTGCTTTTAAGAAGTTCTTGCTTTGTTTTCTCAAAAATAAGTCATCTTGGTTTACATTCCTACCCTTGTGCTAACCTAATACTCATCACACTTGACTGAAAATAGAGGAGCATTTATAGGGCAAAGGAGGCAGAAATCAATATCTGTCTCAAGGGTAAATCATCAAAGAGATTCCATGCCAATGATAAGAAAAGGGAAGGTAAAGGACTCTCTTATTTTTAATCGAGTCTGTGATTAAAAATAAACAATAATTTGTGTTGCAACATGAAAATCTGATTTTCAGTTCTTGGTGGAAAGATCAGATGGCAGCATCATATCTGGATAAATACTATTGATTTTTCAACTAAGGAATAATTTTGAACTGAGCAAAATCTTTGGCTTAACACAATCATAAGTATTTTCCCACATTTGTTTTAAATTATGTGGCAGAGAGAAAACATGAATTTTCCAAAGAATTCCGTAGGTAGCTTTTATATAAACAACTATAATGAAACAAAATGCATTAATTTCTGGCATGAATACCTCTCCATCAAACTATTTATATTAACAATTTTTAAATTAATTTCAGTTTAGAAGTCTTGGAAGATAACTTAAAAACATTTTGCAGGTGATAAAGGATCTTATGAAGGACCTAAAATACAGAAAGATATAGTTCAGTTGATAGGAAGAATGTTTGCTTAGGATTCTTTTTTAAAATTTTTTTTTAGTTGTTGATAGACCTTTATTTTATTTATTTATATGTGGTGCTGAGGACCAAACCCAGTGCCTCACACATGCCAGGCAAGTGTGTTACCACTTAGCCCCAGCCCCAGCCCCAGCCCCTGCTTAAGATTCTTAAGAAAATATCTAGAATATACTCTGTAGAATCACATCTGTCCTATCAGTGAACTTTTAACATTCATTATTTCAGACACTACGGAAAATAAAAGCATCCCACTTTAAAAAAATCAAAGTCCAGTGGGAAAAGTACTGAAAATTACGTAAGAATCTTACCAATAATATAACAGAAAGGGAAGCAGAGAACTGAGAGATCTTGGAGCAAATGGTAGAACTTTGGGTCTGCACAGTTCAATTTAAAATATAAAATGGGAAAATGTTCTCCCTCCCCTCAAAAAATAGTAATACGATGTAATTCTATCTAGAAATGATATTTTGCATCCACAGTTTTGACAATATCAGTAGCATAAGTTTTAATAGTGAGGACATTCTGAGTCAATGTTAATCTAATCAGGAAAAACCCTAAGTAATCATATTTAAGCAATATACTTGCATGAAGATACAGTCCAAAAACTTTTTGAAAAATACTATGATACATATGTAACAATGAGTCCTACCATTATGTATAATTATAATGCTCCATTAAAATATGTGGACAAGTAAATAAGTAATAAAAATACCACAGTACAATAAAGAAATCTCAAGAATCAAATAAGCAATATATTTTTAAACTGTTTCAAAAATAATTTTGCATAGATAAATTGTCAATTGGAATGTGAATTAGTATGAAACTCAGTTCCCAAACCAAAAGGTGCCATTAAGAAAAGCTGGTAATAGCATTTTACCCTTATGTTACTAGACTCCAGAGAAAGAGTGCTTGTTGAAAAAATTCAGATGGTACAAATCAACAGGTAAAGGAATTGTATACTCTATGGTTTATTAATTTGTGATCAAAGGAGGAAGAAACTTATTGGTAAAGATAAATGCAGAAACTAAAAATGATAAATTTGAAAAATCAGTTTGTTTATTCTTTTGTCATTTAGCCTCCCACACCAGAAGAGACTGTGGGCTTTCCTATGACAAATGGGGTAATATTGTGCACCTTTAAACTGCTTTTGATTTTGTTCAGAGGCACTGTGTAGAGAAGCACAGGTGACGCACTGCATGACCCTAGGGATGCTATTCACAGTATATATGATTCATTTCATAGACTGTTTTTTCAGGAGATAACAGTTAGGTTCCATGTTTCAATATATTCCTGTATTTCAACCAAGGTGGTGTCTTGAGTGAGGCTGATTTCCATTTTAAATATAGACCCCTGGGTTACAATTCAAAGAGATCTCAAAGTATTTCATTAAATAGTAGAGAAAATTTTTCCAATCATTTTTTTGCTTTCAAAAAGAATGATACAAATATTGAAAAATAGTTTGGAAAAATAAAGTGGACACTTCAGCCTAACAAACATCACACATATCAGAAAGAGTTTGTCTTGGGGCTGGGGATGTGGCTCAAGCAGTAGCGCGCTCGCCTGGCATGCGTGCGGCCCGGGTTCTATCCTCAGCACCACATACCAACAAAGATGTTATGTCTGCCGAAAACTAAAAAATAAATATTAAAAAAATTCTCTCTCTCTTTCTCTTTAAAAAAAAAAAAAAGAGTTTGTCTTAACACCAAGGGAAACTTGGAAATTGAAAGGTCTCCAACCTTAAATGTGGAATTCACAGAAAAATAGTCGAGAGAGAAAACATTTTAAAGAAAGAAAGAGTTTAAAATACATGTATTGGACAATCGTGTTGCAGAAACCTGAAAAAAAGACAATTCAAGATTTTCTTAAGTCTCGTAAAATTCTCTTACTAAATAGTGTTCAAGATTTTTTTAAAAAGAGTTTATATGTGATTAAAGAGTTTGTATGTGATATGCATAATATATACATCTCCTTAATTTATAATAATACAAGTTATATTGAACAGAATTTAAAGTTCTACAAGAAATCTCTAATAAATTCAGTATTTCTGATATATTATTGCTTTATAACAGCTTTTTCCTTTCTACCGCCATCTAGTTACACCCTTAGTATGTGGAATATTTGTTGGAATATACTGATTTCACGATATTCTACATAAAAGTAAATTAAGAGGAATCTTCTCCTGCCCTGTTTAGATATGAGATATCCCTCAAAGCTCATGTGTAAGATAAGGCATGAAAGTTTAGAGGAGAAATAATTGGCTTATGAGAGTTTTATCCTAATCAGTGCCTTAATCCCCTGATAAGAATGGTTAACAGGGTGATAACTGAAGGCAGGTAGGGTGTGGCTGGAGGAGGTGGGTCATTGGGCATATATATTTTGTCCTTGTTAGAGAAGGCTTTCTTTCTCTCTGCTTCCTGATAACACTGTCTGAGCAGCTTTCCTCCACCATACCCTTCACTGTGATATTCTGTCTCACCTTAGGCACAGAACAATGGAGAGGGCCATCTATGGATTTAAACCTCTGAGATCATGAGCCCCAGAGAAACTTTTCCTCATTTAAAATTGTTCCTGGCAGGTCTTTTGGTCATAGTGGTAAAAGTCTGACTAAAACACAGCCCCTCCCTGTTATATTGGCCACGTTTACTTATTTATTCAAAGACTTAAACCTAAGAAAATTTAAGGACCATAATTATAAATAATAAAATTGACTTAAGAGATGGAAAGAAAGGGTTATTATATTTTAATCATTTTGGCCTCATCAACTTTGCCTTTAAAGACTGGGTTAAGAAACTTCCACTTAATTAACTAAGATTGCTGATCTGAATTAATGACAAGATCCCCAGCACCTGTTTCCAGCTTTCTCCTGGGAGCCCGTTGAAGGGCAGAGGGCAGATTGAGAGTCTCAGTAGGGCAACCAAACCCAGGAGGTAATGTAGAGGCTAATTTCTACTGTAATACATTCATTAGTCTTCTGTTGAACATCAGTTACTGAGAGGGGAATATTGTTCTAGCAAAGGGGAAACTGCCATTCTTTAAATACATCTGCTCAAAAGTGCATGATTTTGATTCTTTTGAGAAAGAACACATTTAAGATTGCAGATACTTTGGTCATATCAAATAAAAAATGAAATAAATGTCCAGTGGATTTTGGTGAATCCCATTTTGGAAAAAAAATAACTAAAAGTAAATCAGTGTTACTTAAAATTTATTTCTAGACTATTAATGCAACAGAGTCCAAATTCTGACACTGCTTCCTTTTATATTGCTTGTAATTAATTCCATGGATGGTGAGGATGCTGACTCTCTTCTCACAAGCCCCTAATTCTTTTATAGCCAAAGGACCAGTTTTTTTACTCACATGGCAGAACTGAAAAATAACTAAAATACAAAAATATCTCAATTTATTTCTGTAAGATAAAAGCAAACCATGGCTAGATTTTAATTTCAAGGGTAAAGCAAAAAGAAAGACAGAATGATTTATGTCCTTAGGATCTCCCACAGTAAGGGTCCATTGGGTGTGTTCCCACAACCTACAGAATTTGTTTTCTATAAAGCTGTTTTTTTCTAAAAATGTTTAGATAGATAGAGCCACAAGAGGAAAGCAATTAAGAGTAAACTTTTGAAGACCCAATATAGATTGAGCTGCTGAAAGACCATTTGTCCTTACTGTACATAGTTTAAATTTTTTTCTCAATAGTTAAATTTCCCAAAAATAACTCTTCCCATTTATAATTGTAAAGGAAGAAAGAGAGGGTAAAAAAGCTAATAAAATACCAGGAAACATATTATGTTAAATAAGATATTACTATTTATACAATTGTAGATATGGATGAAAATAATTTCTACCAATGTACATTAAGATTGCAATATTCAAGTAATTTTTAACCAAATTATTAAGTTAGTTTTGGTTACCATTAGTATGTCATATTTAGATACTTCAGCAAATCATTGCATACAAAAATAATTAAAATGTACATAAAATTAATGCAACTCAATTTACATTGTGTTGCTGTGTTGCTTACAAATGGTAAGGGTAATACAAGTGAGTCTTTTCACTCTCCCCATGTAAAAATAAAAGGCTAAGTTATAATCTGAAAACAGCAGTGAGAGTATGATCTTCTGTACAAGGCAGTTTTTCCTGAGGGCCTGTGTGGTACCTATCTGCAGCCATATTTTAGGATAAAGATCTGATATTCTAGATGTAATGTTAATTGAGAAAATAAGTAAGTTTGTAAACCTAAACATACTATCACTAAATAAAATACTAATGATCATACTTCCTACAGATTAAAATATATCAGACAATCAGAGCATCTAAGTTTAAAGTCAAGCTAATAAATATGCCAACAGTGATAGAAGTAGGAAAAGAAATATGACATTCTTATCCCACTTCTCTGTTTATACTCAAAGGACTTAAAATCAGCATACTATAGTGACACAGCCACATCGTTGTTTATAGCAACTCAATTCACAATAGCTAAACTATGGAAACAACCTGGGTTTCCTTTAACAGATGAATAGATAAAGAAAATGTGGTATATATACACAATTGAATAACAGCCATAAAGAAGAATGAATTTAAAGCATTTGCAGGTAAATGGATAGAACTGGAGAATCATCATGCTAAGTAAAACAAGCCAATCCCCCAAAACCAAAGGCAGAATGTTTTCTCTGATATGTGTATACTAACCCCCAACAATGGAGGGGAAGGAGGGGAAGGAGAGGAAGGAAAGGAAGGAGGAGAAGAATAGAAGTCAATTGGATTAGACAAAGGGAAATGAAGGGAAGAGACAGAGAGGGGAATAGGAAAGACAGTGGAATTAATCAAAAATAGACTTCCTATTCTTGTATATGAACATGATCAGGATAACACCACATCATGCACAACCACAAGAATGGGGTCCAAATTAGAATAAGTTATACTCCATGAATGTGTAACATGCCAAAATGCACTCTACTGTCATGTGAGTCTAAAAATGAACAAATAATGATAAAAAATCTGTTGGAAATCATAAAAAAAACTGGCACTATGATACCACATAAACTATGTTCTGATTGCAAGAGGAAAAAATGTAACTTTCCCTAAAAAAGATTATTCAGACACTACGCCAACCCATGGTGCCTAATGACAGGATATAAGCATTCTGTGTCTCCTGAGAGGAGACAATGCAAATTTTAAAAGTTAATCATGATCAATTTCTTGCCCAGATGGTTGAACCTAAATCTAATGAAGACTTTAGATCTAACTTTCAGAAGCCACAGAAGTTCATCTTTAGAAAGTAATTATTCTTCTAGCATGTGGAAATTTCCCAGAACAACTGGTAAAATCTATTGATGTAGTTGGTATCATAAAAAACATGTTACTCTAGATAACAAGCGGGGAGGAACATGGCAATGCATACTCCTGGAGTAGACACTGACTTGGATACTGAATGGAAATCTGGAAAATTTGGCTATGAATTGGGTATGAGGAAATATGAAGAAATTATTGAATGTGCTAAGGTGTTTGTCTAGCCAGGATTCTCCAGAGAATGAGAACCAATATGTATCTACTGTATCTGTACCTCTATGTATTTCATTTATATTTCAAGAACTTTTTTTTTTTTTCTTAAAGGAACCGACTCTGATTGTGGGGGTTGGTTAAGTCTGGATTCTATAGTGCAGGCTGACAGGCTGAAAATTCTGGAAAAAGTTGGTGCTATAGTGTTGAGTCTAAAATGTGCAAGGCAGGTCAGCAGGCTGGAACTCAACTAAGATCTCTATGTTATTGTCTGGAAGTAGGATTCCTTCTTATTCAGGAAATGCATCTTTGCTCTTCAGGCCTTCAACTGACTGAGGCACATCCATATTATAAGAGATAATCTGCTTTTATTTAAAGTCAACTGGTTGTAAATGTTAATCACATCTTTAAAATGCCTTCACAACAACATCTACACTAGTGTTTGACCAAACAGATGTGTTCCAGAGCTTAGCCAAGTTGACAAAAGAAGTTAATTATCGGGATCCTCATGTTCATAAACATGATGATTGGTTTTTCAGGCTGTTGTGTGAGATGTGACTCCCTTGAAACTTGTTGCAATGTTAGCACATTACCTGAATTAGGAGGAGAGGGAGAGAGAGAGAGAGAGAGAGAGAGAGAGAGAGAGAGAGAGAGAGAGAGAGAGAGAGAGAGAGAGAGAGAAAGGGAGGGAGGGAGGGAGGGAGGGAGGAAGGAAGGAAGGAAGGAAGGAAGGAAGGAAGGAAGGAAGGAAGGAAGGAAGGAAGGAAGAAAGAAAGGTTAATGGTGTTAGGTGTTGTCTTAGTATCCTTGAATTGGTGGCTAATAAACATCAGACAACTATTTCTCATAATTCAAGTTATTGAAAGTCTAAGATCATAGTGTGGTGTGGTCATTCTGCTGGGGGACTCTCTTTGGGCTTCAGATTCTCAACCACCCATTGTTTGCTCACATAATAGGAAGATGAGAGAGCTCTCTGGATCCTCTTGTAAGAGCACCAATCCCATTCACAAAGGTCCCATCCTTATTACTTGTCAAAGGCTTTACCTCCTAACACTCTCACATTAAGAGTTTGTATTTCAGCATATGAATTGGGCACTAGCAAAAATATTCAGTTCATAATTCTGGTATGTTTGGGGGTTTTTGTTGTTTTGGTTTTTGCTTTTTTGTGTGTGCGAAAATTTGTTTTGAGATCTACATCAAGGAATTTAGTGGTGCAATATGCTGCTTGCAATTTAAGTACCTAAGAAAAATGAGCAAGTAAATTTTCAAAAGACTGAATTTTCAGATTTTACTCATGCAAACCTAGCTATATGCTATTTATAAGTGTCACTTAAAAATAAGACACAAAAATGTTCTAAGTAAAGGATTAACAAGATATAGCAGGTAAATATTAATCTAAAGCTTGGAAATTTCAAATAATTAGCTTTATAAAAAATGTACTATATTGCCTTTTTGTTCCTCATTTGAAAATGAGATCTGGAAAACTTTATGGGCAGATACTGATATGTAGATTGGTATTTGGGATCTGCTGCTTAGTTGAAGAATTCCTTTTGCAATACACCTTGCATAAATACTCCCAGCAATGGAGAGCTGCTATCAAAAAGTTCCTATATTTGGGCGTTGTGGCACATGCATATGGTCCCTCTCTATGGAGAATCACTTAAGTTCACTGGTCTCAACCTGTGCCAGTGTGGGAAGCATAGTAAGACCCTGTCTCAAGAAGAAGAAGAAGAAGAAGGAGGAGGAGGAGGAGGAGGAGGAGGAGGAGGAGGAGGAGGAGGAGGAGGAGGAGGAGGAGGAAAAAAAGGAGAAGAAGGAGAAAAAGAAGAGGAAGGAAGGAGAAAAAAAAAGGCCATATGGTACATTTTTTTATAAAGCTAAATATTCGAAATTTAAAGCACTTTTCCTTTTAATCTGAGATTATGTTCTTTCTATTTTAGGGAACATAATCAGATTATTTTCTTTCTATTAGAACATTATTTTTTGTTAGTTAGTGGTATTGGTTATTGTTTAATTCTTTAATGAGAAAAAATAAATCTTGACAACTCTAAAAAAAAAGAAAAAAGAAAGCTTGGTTAATTACATTAATGTGAGAATAAAATACACTTTACCTTAAAAAGCACTGTTACATACACAGTCATTTAGTATAAAGGGCTTGATTTACTAAGATTATAATAACAATTCTAAACTTGCAAGTACATAAAAGCCTCTGGAAATATATACAGCAAAATTGAAAGAATTACAAGATGAAATTGACATTCAATCTCAAGGAAGGAAATTCCAACACATTTTTTATAATCATTGATAGATTAATCAGAGCCAAAATTAGGGAAGATATGGATGAGGCAAGCAACAAAATTATAAGCTTAGCTTTATTGGAAATAAAATTCTTGCTGAAAGAAATATCTTTCATATTGTCCTGTTAAAGTTAAAGCTTCTTTAGAAGATTTGATACTTGAAGATATTTTTGGATCTAACACTATTGTTCAGGTATACCACGAGTAGAAACGTGGACTTTTATATTAAAAGTTTAATATTCATTCCATATTGAAAATGATTTTCAATGTTACCTCTTAGAGGTAAGCTTCAAAACGGGGTTCATTTGATGAAATAATTTCCTATTATCTCTCAGAACTTTAGCAAGAATGCTTTAAGAATTACAATCACTTTTATTAGGCTACTTTTTAAAAACTTGCTTTATTTCAAAATTATTTGTCATTTTTTCTCTCTTCTATAAAAATAGAGAGTAGATTATAATACTAGCCCAAGATAAGTGAGCATTACTCATTTGAACCTTGATTTCAGTTTCTAAATTACTTTGAATCTTAATTAAAACATAAAACATCAACTAGGTAAGAGTCTTCCAGAGCATATTTGGGTGTCATGATCTTTGATCCCAGGAGAAATTTAGAAGATACAAGACTCCACTAATCTTAAGGAACTTACAAATTACTAGGCATTTGGATTTTATGTGACAAAAATGTGGTTTTCTGTTTTGTGATAAATTTAACTATTTTATTTAGTAATTAATCAGACACAGTGTTGGGATATTAACAGTGAGAATTTTATGTTTCATTTTCTAATTAATGAATGTATTCTGATGTGTATGTATATTTTCCCACAGAACAAACATTATTAGTGGAGTGTCTTTTATTCATCCTGATTCTGAGGGTCACTTTCCCCCTGTAAAACTGCAATGTCAAAGAAAAGGTTTAAAATTTCATGAGGAAACTATGGGTATATGAAATTGTGTGTGCATGAGCAGATGTATGCATTTAATAGCACTTTATCTGTAAAGACCACATTAGTATGCTTTTATTAGTTGTTTAAAAAATGTAGTTTTCTTACAGTATGATTCTGACAAATACATAATGTATTCCTTCTATAACAATGTGGATTCATGGGAGATTAAATAGATTATTTTTAGTATATTGTTTTTGTTGAAAGCTTTGTGTTTTCTCTTGCTTTGAAACATATATTTAAAAATCTAAATCAGATACTTTCTTAATTTCCAAAGAGATAAAAAGCAACATCTTTCATTGACTTCTATTTCAACTATAGACATGGCACGAGAACTTAAATAAAGAATTGATGTGTGTTTGAGATCCCTAAAAGTAGATGACAGTATTGTCAGGTGAATCGTGGTTAGGAAGCACAAAATTCTCTTGGGATCTATTACTCTTTTCTAAATATTAAACTTAACTCTTTTATCTAATTTGTAGTGCCATTCAATAAAGTACTACAACTTCAGCATAACATTTGAATTCAATTTAGTACTTATAGACATGTTCATGTTGATGGGATGAATCTAACTCCAAGTTTCATCTTCAGAATTGCAACAATTCAGTATATTAAGCACTTGTCCTAATGCTTGTATTATAAATAACAACATAGTAATCGTGGTTTTCTACAATTTTATTTAGCCATATTGTCCTCTAGCAGCTTAACAAATTATAATAAAAGAAGTCATTAATCAGATATTACATGACACAAGTGTGTTAGTATTTTAGTAAAAATGCTCCATGGTTCATACTACTGGAAGATGCTACAAAGGAGGAGAAGATGAGCAAACTGTATTTTTATTTTCAAGGAGGTCTAGAGGACAAGGCATACATACATAAATGCATAGGGTATTCTATAATAGAATCATAAATAAGTCATGCAATGAGTGAAAAAAAAAGGAGAAATTAATTGGACATAAAAGAGCATAAAAATATGAAGTAAAGTGTTGAGACTCATCTGTAGATTGTGTGTGGACTGTGTTGTGCATGGTAGCCTAGTGAGGGGATAATTCTGGCACTGGGAGCTTCCTGGGGCACCCTTATAGGGATAGATTGCTTGATGCAGGTGGACATCTGCCTCAAGCTCTGCCAAAGATCCCACACAGCACCTGAGATGGGTGTGACCTGCCAAGATGCTAATCAACCTGCTGACTGCAAAACATCACAAAGAAAGACTCCACCCTTGAAACAGTTTCCCTGCCTTTAATGTACCCCCCTTAAATAAACCACCCTAGCCATCTTTCCTTTGTACAGTTCCAACACCCATGTGGACTAGATCTATCAGGGACTCTGCTTTTTATAAATGTATTTCTAACTATTTGTGTTTGTGTTTTGTTCTTCACTAAATATTTGAGACTTTAAGTTTTCATGTGACTTATACCCTTCTGGGCAGGAAGAAACCCCCCCCCCCGGCCCAATGAGACGCTGGCTGTCACCCCTGTTAGTAAAGGATTTCCAGTAAAATTAGGGACACCGCCCTCAGTTTTATATATAGATATGAGAAACAGAGGAGGTGGATATTTGAGGACATTTCTAATAAGTAGAACCAAGAGTTAGGTTGAATGGGCTTATTTTTTCTTTGCCAGTTTTATTCATAAATCGTTTTTAATAAAAGTAAATGCTCTATCTAGTTAGATTCCAAGCAGAGGAGTCATCTCTTCTGTCAACCTTGTGCTACTTCCCTTAAATTTAGCTAATAGGAAGGTGCTACAGTCAGAGATGGAGCTTAAAATTCATTAGCATAATTAAGGATGAGCATTCAATATTCCACAGCTGAAATAAGTTTCACATCTAATGGGATATACACTGTCTTGTTTCTAAGAAAGCTATAGCCTGACTTATAATGGCTCACATTGGCTTTTACACATTTCAAATCCTATGAAAATAGAATATAACTTTGTTTTGTTTGTGATATCTGTATCTCTCTTTACTTTTGAAAAATTGAGTCTTGCAATAGGTAAATTAGGGCCAAATGGGCTATAGGAATATAAACTATGTGTCTCAGTGTTTCTCAGATTAAATGGAAGTGGGGTAAGGTTTGATGAAATGGAAGTTGCTTTTTATTTTTTTTTATTTTTTATTTTTTTTAAAGAGAGAGAGAGAGAGAGAGAGAGAGAGAGAGAGAGAGAGAGAGAGAAGTTTTTAATATTTATTTTTTAGTTCTAGGTGGACACAACATCTTTGTTTGTATGTGGTGCTGAGGATCCAACCCGGGTCGCACGCATGCCAGGCAAGTGCGCTACCGCTTGAGCCACATCCCCAGCCAGAAGTTACTTTTTACTTCATACATAGAAATTGGGTTAAGTCATATGAGCATCAACACATTCTCTTTTAATATCACAAGGAAATATTATATAAATTTTAATACTTTTAATATAAAATTCTTACAATAAATAAAATGAAAAGTTTGTGTTGATACTTGGAAAACTTTGTGAATTTTAGACCCAGATACAGTCTTGGTAGGGGCTGGAGCTGAGGATATTTAGAATCTTCTGTCTCTAAACTCATGAGAGGAGGAAATTGTAATGAATGGGAAACTTAAAATTTATAGCATGTATGTGTTAGTGCAAGTAGTATGACTAAGGTAGTAGCAAGCTACATTACTATTCTATGCACCACTGATTTACATTTAATTATGTTTTATTTACAATATTGCCTTTATCTTCAAGCATAAGTTTAGAGAGAAACCTGTGTCTGCAATGATTTTTAACGGAGATTATGCCAATAGGATAAATAGAAAAGATAGCCATCTTTTTCTATGGTCTAGATATTTATGAATAAATATTTTTTCATTTCTCAAAATATTGCTAGAAATAATCTGAAAGCCCTGTGATATTACTACTAAGATTTTTTCCCATTTTTTTGAAAAAAAAAAACTCTAGTCTATATTATGCTGTCTGGAAGGATGCATTATAAAGTATTGACTGAAGTTCCTACTAAGTGATAAAGGGATATTTGGAGAAAAACTAGAGTTATATTTTATATACATTTTTATTCCTTACATCTTTCGGAATTGAATGTATTCATTGATATTTGTGTTACACAAACAAAAGTATATGGCTTTGGCATACATTCAAATCACTGCTTATAAAAACAATATTTGTGCTGTTATTTCCCATTATTCTATGAACTTGAAAATAGCTTTTAAAATTAGAAATAAGCCTTACCTAGATAGCAAAGCAATGTGGAATCAAAATTAACAAAAAAAAATTGTGCAACTTTTGATCAAATAAATTCATCTCTTCAGTGGTTGGTGTGGACAAATCAGAAGGTTCTTCAGGGTTGTGAGGGAATGGAGGCTTTGAGTTAGAGGAAGAAAATACTCAAAGTACTATCTTACATGAAATATTCATTTTATGATTTTACTTTTCTACTCCCTTGAAAACAATGTTATAGATAACTAATTAAAAGAATATAAATATTATTTTATAAAATGCAGCTCACTAATTCGGTGAGGAAATCTGAATATTGTGATTCTCAAGTTGGTATCTTGGAGTCTGAAGCAGGAAAGAACTGTTATGTAAGCTTCCTGGGTTGTATGGACATTTTGCCCATCTCATACAACAGTGAAATGTCAAAGTACATCTAGATGGTTTTAAGAAGACTCAAAAAAAAAAAAAGTTAAGAAATAAGTTGAGACATATACAAATAATTTTTAAATAGGGAAAGAGGCCCAAGCTAAAACCTTCTAAGCCCCTGACTTTACACCATATTCCACAGACCTCCATAGGCATCTTGGATAAAACTGAGCATATGAACATAAGGTAAATACAATCATTAAAATTTCTAGCATGAAACTCTATGGGAATAGACCTCTGAAAGTTTGTATAATTACATGTTTTAATTTCCAGTTATACATTGTGTAAGATAAAATTTAACATCATCAAGTAATTTAAAAACTTAGAATTTAAAAATGTTCCATAAGAAAAATCAACAGAAAGTTAAATGTGCCTCCTTTTGGGGGAAAAATACCTTCCTTGTCAATTTTCCCACAGCTAAAGTACTAAGAAAGGGTAAAACCAGAGTACACTCAGACTTCTTAATACTCAGTTCAGTGTTTTACAGCTGTTTGGTGGTGACATCTGATGAAGGCAGGTCAATGGGTATTGACATCCAGGCAAATTGTGGCACAACCAAGAAGAAAGGAAACTCTCTGAACCTCCCTTCTCCATTGATTCCTATATCAAACTTGAGGACTTATCAAGTATCATAGGATTTCAAAATATGATTCTTCCAGTTTGAGTAATGTTGAACTCTCAAAAAAACTGGAAACTACTAAATTCTCATTGCAAAACAAGATGCTAGATAACCATATGGAAATAATAAAGCAAGTTTTCCAAAACTAGTTTTATATATCTTTTATTCCTCACTCTAAAGGAAGATGTAATAGGAGTGAAGCAATTGGAGCCAGGAGATTTGTTGCTGTTGGTTGTTCTCCAGATGATAATATTTAAGAGACGGTGCTAAAACAGTTTTCCTATGATCTTGAACGTGTTAGAAGCCATGAGAGTCCAGGATGTAGAGGAGTGGGTGACAGAAAGTGAGGAGGCAACCACATATTTGTTCTCCCATTGTTCAGCTGATTCTGGGAAGCAAGAGGTTGTAAGTTTGAGCAAATGTTATGATTTTTCTTATTATCCTCTGTGTGTGGGGTGTGTGTGTGTGTGTGTGTGTGAGAGAGAGACAGAGAGAGAGAGAGAGACAGAGAGACAGAGAGACAGAGAGACAGAGAGAGAAAGAGAGAGAGAGAGAGAGAGAGAGAGAGAGAGAGAGACAGAGAGAGAGGCAGAGAGAGAGACAGAGAGAGAGACAGAGAGACAGAGGGGCGGGTAGAGAAATCACCAAACACTTTCCTCACTGGCCCCCCTCATTCTGCTCTTGTCCTGCTAAAGTTCATTTTCTACAGATCAGCCACACTTACCTTTTAATACACCACCCACATCGCAACAATTCCTCATTTAAAATTCTCCAACTGTTTTTTATTCTACTTGAATAGATTTCAAACTTGGCTTATGACTTCCTACATGATCTCTGTCCCTCTGGTATCATTACTAATTCTGCCCCTTCACGTCCACTCTGTACCAACTCTGGCCTCCTGGTACCTTTGATAGAACAAGCCCTTTCTTCCTCAGGGACTTTCCATTTGCTAATTTTCTCTGCTAGGTTTTGTTTTTCTCAGCTATCTAAACCAGCGGTTGCTGTTCATTATTAATTCATGTCTCTGCTCAAATGTCATCTGTTTAAAGGGGGCTTTTCTGACCACCCTCCATCCTAGTTACACTTTATCCACTTAAAACAGAGTGTTCTCTTCATATCACTTGTCATTATATCAACATTGTGATTTAAATTTATACACTTGCAAATATAGGCTGTTTTCCACACTAGAAAGCAACTTCTGTGAAGGCAGGAAATTATTCACTGATGTATTTTCAAGAGTCCAGATAAATTCCTGACTTAGGATAAATAGTCAAAAACAGGTGTGTGGTTTGTGGTAGTTGTTATGCTTTGCTTGTTTGTTTTCATGAATGATTAAAGATTAGTGATTACTTAACTGCAACTTTTAACGAATTCTTGGAAATTCTAACAAACTTTGGAACCATAACTACACAAAATAACATCAATTAATTTTCATGTAGGTTGCAATTCATTTTCTATGAAAAAATTACAGTTCTTGTATTTAATCAATGACATAGAAAAAATAGTTAGCCTTCCACTTGCCCACAAAATACAAAAAGTTCTCAATGCATTTATTGTCTAAGATGAGATAGAGACTCATTGATCATCATAATCCTGCATTTCTAAAATGTCGCTCAGATTTGCCAAATATCTTAAATGAAGGCTTCATTGCCCTTTGCAAAACAATGATGTTAAAACAGAGGCCTGCTGTTTCTCTTAAATGTGTGCCCTTGAAAACCAGGAAAAAAAATATTGGCAACTCTGCTCCTAGAATACCTTGACAATTAAGCCACTCAAAGCGGAGAGTAGAGAAAAAGCTGACTTGGGCAGCAGGATAGCACTCTTCCTGGAAAGAACAGGTTTGGCCAAAGTAAGAATCCTAGCCCACTTGCTAAGAAGGATAAAGGGCTCCATCAGCAATTGGCCCAGAGAAGGGATGCAGTAGGAAATTCAATATTCTAGTTGAAGGATGATGAGTTAGTCACATTTGAAAAAAAAAAAAAAGTGTAGTCATGGTAGGAATTAGGTTTCAGTTTTTTGATTATAGGAAGTAAACATCTTCATATTGACAGAATAATTTCAAATTCTAGCATACCAAGTACACTTTGTAAAGGATAAAGTCTCTATGCTATAGCAGTAGAAATATATAAAATATACCCTGGAGAAGCTGTCCATATTGTTAAGTTCCCAAAACTCAGTGAGACTGTCTTTCATCATGTATACTAATTTTTGTTCACCATATACATATCCATAATAAAAATCACTGTTGTAGACATTGAGAATTCAGAGCTAAATAATGCCACATCCTTTGGCTGGGAAGCTCTTTCAGAAGGGAGCACTGAACTGCAACACAGTAAGTACAGAAACAGGTAGTGACTGTGGGCTATTCTAAGCAACAATTTGATGCATAATGGAGGGGAGCACAAAATACATCCTGAAAGAGAGGACACACTAAGTTCAACTTAATAGCTGCAAAAACAAAACAAAACAACACTGGCATGAATTGAGACATCAATCAACAAAGGAGAAGGATATTCTGGAAAATGGGAACATGATTTGATACACTGATGTATCAAAGGTGTGCTGTTAGAAAATTAAAAGCCTCCATGTTGCTGCAAGGTAAAGTTTAGGCAGTTTACTGGAAGATGAGGACTGACTGGTAATCTTGGGTGACATAAAATATCATTCCACATTAGTTGTGATTAGTAAGAGAATTGGAGCTTCCAGGAAATCTGGTTTACATCTACCTGTAACACTGTATCCCTCCAAATTGTCATAAACTTAGTTACATGGAAGTAAACATTCTTGATCTTAAAGAGAAGGAAATAGAAAGGAAACCCAGTTATTCTGTTATGCCTACTAAAACTGGAGACAGCTAGCCAGGATTATGATTCAAAGGGCATACTTGCCTACCAGTACCCTGTTGGTTACCAACAAACTGAATTCCCCACAGATAAAGTCCACAGATAATCAACTCAGATTTTATGAGATAGCATTTCTCAATATTACTAGTCTTGAAAATGGGGACTTTCCCATATTCTTTACCAGATGATAAAACACAATGAGGACAGATTTTTTAACCACCATTTTATAAACAGCACCAAAATCACCATACCTGGTTAAATGTAGGTACTCGGGGAATAATTTTTTAAATGAATGAGTGAATCAAAAATGTTATAAATAAAATTAGGTCTAAATTGATGGGAGTTGGAGACAGTATGTTTTATATCAAAAAATAGACCATGGGTACATTTACAGAGGTGATGATCAATAACTTATTGAAGATATTTTGAGATCAATACAGCAGCAGTTGTCTTGGGAATTTCAGAAAAAGAAAATGTGTTTGGAATAGACCCCACAGAAGAACAAGAAGTTCAACTGGACAGAAAGAGAGCTTGGTGGTACCAGGCTTACATAGAGAACTCATGGGAATGGAAGATATCCTTCACATATATATATATGAATTTTTCCCACAACACCTTGGATATGAAGAAGAAGGTATTTCAATGATTTAATCTTGTTCTATATTATTTTCATTTCAAATTTTCAAGAAGTAATTACCAGGATCACTTAAATTTAAAAGTATAAGTTTAATACCACAAGTTTAAGATGGGTAATACTATAAAATAATCCAAAATAATTTGGTAGAAAAACAAAGTACTTCTTTTAAATTTTTCTTTTTTTAAGTAATAAATGACAGTAGAATGTATTTTAACATATGATACACACATGGAGTATAACTTCCTTACACACAATTCATTCATAATAAATTTCTAGGTGTGAGATTATTATTAAAGAATTTAAAAGATTTCCTTGTGCTTTTATTTTGTTTATTTATAGTGTAATACTTCATTCTTTGAATTTAAAGATTTATATCTCCTCAGGACAAAATTGGAGTACTATTGGATATGGTGTACAAAACAAATAAGAGAGAAAAATATTTCCTTGGATATAACTATTCAAATGTAACTTTTTAAATCTTTAAAAAATATTTTATATACTGTGAAGATAGACATAATATTAGGAAAGATATATATGAGGCTTTTATTTTTTATGCCATTGTATTCTATTCATACTTTGGTAATTTTTAAAAAGTTGTTCTGTGGCTGACTCATATCATAAGATTTAATAGTGAATTAATCATTTGTGCACCAGGGGAAGATGGCTTGATCAATATTAGAAATACAGTCTTTACTAAAGCAATGTTTTGGTAAGTACACTTTGAATAAACCTCTATAATGAACTGAGTCATATTTCTTAAAACATTAAGCCAATAAACATTAGATTTGGTTTGGAATAAGAGTGATCTCAGAATCACATCTGACCAGCCTAACCTAAAGTGTGCCCATCTATACATCTATATCTATGCAATAAACCCATCTAATACATTATTAACATAGGTTGAAAATAATAATGGACCAAGAATTAATTTTTTATGTGCAATATGAATCCTCAGTCTTACCTCCCAAGAAGCAAATGAATGTTTTTCTAAGTCAGCTGAGTTTGGAGGCAAAACTAATGATTTTTTTAAAAAATGTAATCTAACTTCAAAGACTATTTGGTGACACCAAGTTACTAACATGATCCAAAAAAGCAATAACTCTTTCAAATGTGTAACAGATTGGAAATAAGCACAAAGGAATCATCACATTTCCACTGGTGTGTTGCTTGAGAGGTTCATACATTGTGTTTTGGTGAATCATACCTTTAGAATGATGTCCATTTCCCAGCATTCCTAAAGGAGCCAACAAAGATGTTGGAAGGAAGCCCAAATATTTACAACTATGTATTTGTTCACTATATTAAGATTTTATCTTGATAAAAAATTGTGGTCATTATCTTTTAGAATATGGCAAAACTTCATCTCCTTTCTTTAGCCATAAGAAATCAGGGGAAGATGTGTAATATGCCTGAAATCACTACAATGAGGTGCTTCTTGAATTATAGTCAGTTCAGGCTTTTTTCATTGAACCAAGAATTATCTACATCACTTAAATAAAACACACACACACACACACACACACACACACACACACACAACTCCTCATATATATATAAGTAATTTTGTGGAAGAGCTCACATATCCAACCACAAACTATAGAACATTTCTTACACAGCAGCAAAGACTGCAAGGTGCACAAGGAGGCAAATCTTTCCCTTCACTGTATCAGAAGCTCCCAGTGCTTTAAGGAATGCATAGAATAAAAGAGGCTCTTAATAAAGATACAATGAGTATTATTAAATGTTTTTTATTTGGATATAAAGAGCTAAAAACCAAGGAAGTGCACTGATTTTTCTTCATTTTTAAACTATTTTATATACCCTAGTACTCTTTTGGGGGTAGGGGTTCAGTTATTGTAGAAGAGACATGCAAGGATATTTTAAGAAATAGAATTCTGACAGTTTGCGGTGTCAAGTGTAGATATTTCTTATTTTATCATAAACACTGTGTATTATTAAAGTGCTTTTATTTCCTGGAGAGTGCCTTAATACTTAATTTGGGGGTAGCTCTGTCACATGGTAGCTATATAAACTTAAGTTGAGTGTCAGATTGTTTTCTTGACCAACCAAACTCCAGCCAGGATTTTCTGACCCTTTTTCTTAACTAGGCCTCACCATTGGCCTATGAAAACTAGAAAAATATTAACATACTTTCTGGCTGAGGACCATAGTTCTAAGATGACCCTAGTTTCCCTTAAAGTGCCTGCCAGAGAAAACTTAGGCTGCTAAAAAAAAAAAAACCCTGTTGATTTCAGCTAACACCTGAGGATAGGCCTTTGTCTCCCAGTCAATAGAATGGAGGAGGGAAATCCTAACCTTGAAGACTGGTAGCCAGCAGACACAGTTAGCATAATCCCATTTATACTCACTAACCTTTTGTAATTTTTTATTTCCCTGAGTCTACTGAGCCTCCAATCCCATCCTTATTTCCTCATTCTCCCTTTAAAACAATCAGTTACCTCTGTACAAACTGAACCCCAGTTCAGTTCACACGGAACTCTTTTTCCCTATCACCGATTAAAATCTGTTCTTGCCACTTCAATCAATGCCCAGCTTTGTTTATCTTTGAGACAAGCTACCATTTAATATTCTAGAGCCTCTGCTTCCTCATCTGTAAAATGTACATTCTAATTGTTGGTATCTATCATTATAGGATTGTCGAGAGGATTAAAAATACATGGCATCTATTTTGCACTCTTCTGGAAAAATAAATAACAATTTCTTTTCCATTCTGTGGTTGTAAATTTTACCTGAGAATTTGGAACATGAACTTCTATGAAAGCAGACAGTAATAAGTATGACCAACCAGCTTTCAGGACAATAATATGTACTGTATGCTATCGATTCAAATACATTTAGATCATCCCAAACATATTTTCATATTTCTTAGTAATGAAGTTAAGTGCTGGTCCCTCATTTTTTCCTCTCTTATGCATGGTCATAATACTATACATTTTCATATTTTACATTTTTAGGTTTAATGCATGGGCCTTTCTTTCTTTAACAACAAAATAAATATCCAGAAGCAGAAAGCATGGCTGGCCTGAGAGAATCTAAACAGTGTGATCACAGAGATAGGGTCATAAATGTGTTCTGAACCCTGTGTCCTCCAGTGAACTATTGGATAGAATGGTGAGCTAGCTTTGCCTCCCTTCCATATTGACTACCCCACAGCTGACATCTCAAATAGCCGTGGACAACATGAGCTGTGTATGCAGTTTGCTTTGTATGTGCTCATACACTTATTCGTTTATTTCTGTCTCTCTTCTTTTCCCATATTGCTGACTCTGTGCCTTAGTTTTGATTTTCATTTTTTGATTCTTAAATTTTAATTTCAAATTATACTTCGCTCTCTTTTTGCCAAGATTCCTATTTTACATTTTGCAAGATATACACTGCTTATGCTGATACCTTCTGTGCACAGGTAAGAGAGACTCCCTTCATTAGCCTGAAAATGCTGAATCTGTTGACTTCCCTTCCAGAAGCTGAGATGGAAATGGGTGGAGACCCATGATTACCAGAACAACATTTGCTGATGGCAATTGTCTTGAGCTCAGATAATGAGTTAATTAGGAGAAAATAGAAGTATAGGTAAGTATGTGAATGATGCAGATCAAGTATGAGAATGCTGACTCCCAAAAATATGTATTCATGAGAAAAATATAATATAGGAGTTTTCCTTTTCAGTGCTCTTTTTATGTTTAATGAAAAGTTCAACTTTTATTTTATATTATATATATATTTTTTTTTATTCCATAAGGTTGATGGAAGTTTAGAGGCCAGAGGAATAATTACTCAGAAAGAAAAAATTAGACCTCACTTATAAATAGGGTTGATAGTTTGTAAATAGTAATAAGTAAAAAATTCACTGATCTTACCAAAGATATGGAAAAAATGTGCTCTATATGTGTAATATGAATTGTAATGTATTCTGCTGTCATATGTAATAAATTAGAATAAAAGATAAAATTTTAAAAATATGCACCGATCTTATATCTTAACTATCTTATATCTTCCACTTTATGTACTTAGTGTCTTTTCCATTTACTTGGAATTTTTCCATTATTTTTATTGCTCATAGTTATCAATGTACAGATTTTCCAGCTCCTTTGTTAAATTTGTTACTAAATATTTTATTTTTTAGATAGTATTATAAATGGGATTATTTCCTTGATTTATTTTTCAGATCATTTATTGTTATTGATAGAAACACAAAGTATTTTTATATATTGATTCTGTATCCTATTAGTTTACTGAATTATTAGTTTTAACAGGTTTTTTTTGATGAGATCTTTTGAGTGTTCTATGTAAGATCATGTCATCTGCAAATAGAAACAATTTAACTCCTTCCTCTTCAATTTGTATGTATTTTATTTATTTTTCATACCTAAAAGTACTCTAGGTAGGACTTCTAGTGCTGTGTTGAATAGAAATGGTCAATGAGGAACATTTGTTCCTGATCTTAGAGTAAACATTTTCAGTCTTCCACCATTGTGAGTAATGGTAGCTGTGGGATAGTCAAATACTGTTTTTATTATGTTGAGGTAAATTACTTCTATATAAAAATTGTCGTAAGGTTTTGTTTTTGTTTTTTAATCATGAAACAGGTTTGAATTGTGTCAAATGCCATTTTAGAATCTATTAAACTGATAATGTTTTTTTTATCTTTCAATCTATTGGTGCATACATTAATTGATTTCTATATGTTGAGTCATCTTTGCATACCAGAGATGAATTTCACTTTATCATCAAGTAAGATACTTTTAATGTGCTAACAAATTTGGTCTTCTAGTATACGTTAAGGATTTTTGCATTTATGTTCATCAGGGAAATCATTCTGTAATTTTCTTTTTCTTTGATGTTTTTATCTGGCTTTGATATGAATTATTTAAAAATATGAGTGTGAAATTAATATCATAATATGGAGGGAGATAGAAATAAAAATATTGAGTTTTTTTTGCAAATAAAGTGAAGTTATCATTTTTAATAGAATATTATAAACATGAGATGTTATGTGTAAGAACCATAGCAACTATAAAGAAACCTCTAGCAGATAAAAAAAATTATAAAAATTAATTAAATTATACCACTTCAAAAATTGAAGAAATCACAAAGACAGACAGCAAAATTGGAAGAAATGAAAAATACAACTACAAAATAATGACTGAACAATTAAGAAATAGTCTTACATATCAATAATTACTTTAAATATAAATGGGTCAAATTCTAAATCAAAAGATAGAGTATCTCTATAGTCTTTTGTTTTAAAACAAGATCCAATAATATGCTGCCTACAGGAAACTTACTTTAGCCTCAAGGACATACATAGACTGAAAATAAAGGGATGGAAAAAAAAAAAAAACGCTTCATGCAAATGGTAACTGATAGAGCAGAGTGACTCTATTTACAATCAGACAAATAGATTTCACTGGAAATCTTTCACAAGAGACACAAAGGATCACTATATGTTGTTAAAGGGAGCAATCCAGCATAAGATAAAACAGCTGAAATTATACAGACACCTAAAGTTGGAGCAACTACATAAATAAAGCAATATTAACAATATTAACAGAACTGAGGGGATATAAATAACAATACAATAATAGTAGAAGACCTTGATATTTCATTTTCAATGCATATTTCTTCTTAATTCTCATCTTTTTGTTTATCCCATTGTGCTAATAATTAAAAAGTACGCTTGTGATGCTCTAAGGAATATGACATTGACTTTGAAGCTTTAACCAACAATCTGTTTAGATTCAAGCATTTTCCAAAATTTAAAATATATTAAAAAATTAAACAGAGAATCTAATACTACCATGGTAAAGTGATTGTTCATTACCTGAAGAGTTCAATGGTTTAGAAACTATAAAATATTCCTCATCATGCCTCAATTTATTAATTTCTCTAAAGAAATCAAACTTTTTATCTGAACTAACTGAAAATGGCCACTTTAAGTTGTTCACTTGTAAATCTAATTCAAATTAGTTTAATAATTAATGAAATATTTATCTCATGTTAAAATCTTAAAGTTTGATATTTTTTTAAAAAAATTATATTTGATTTTTAGTAAAAAATTGTGATGATATGTAATTTCACACTGAAGAGATGAAAAATGACATCTAGTGGGGTCAAGCATAGTCACATAAAATCAAAAAAGTACCAGAACTGAATCCTATTTTTTTTTTAAAAAATTAGTTTAAATTTAAAATAAAAAGAAATCAAAATAGAGTAAAGAATTTCAGTAATTTGTAAAATAATCAAATATTCAGAATCAGAAATATAAATAATCATTAATATATTCAATGGGAAATGATATATGAATTATATGAGTAGCACTATTAAACTATTCATATTGAACATACACTACTTTTAATAAAATATAACTTAACTTCTTATTCCATAGTAGGTGAAATCTAATTCCCTGACTACATTTATTATCTCTTGACAACCCAAATTGCTTAACCCATTTTCTCAGAATTCTATTTCTTCAAAAATTTGAAAAAAAAGTTTACTTGAAAGAAAATTTAGATAATCAATATAAGCAAAAAATGTAAAATATTAATCAAAGAATTCACCACCATTTTATACTAATAAAAATTTGGCTATTTTCTATTTACATGTCTGATTTTTTTAAACATTTTTTTTACCTTTTAAAGCATAATGATCTACCAACAGTATTTCCATGTTTTAAATATCTACCTAGATAATAACAATGAACATATATTATTTTATACTGAGAAGTATTGACACACTTACTGCAAAGCTGATCCCCAATTTGGTGGAGAGCTGTGTATTTCCAAAGTTCTAGTCTATAACAACAAAGTGATGTTCTTTGTATCTTGATTGCTATGATTTACTTACAAAAAATGGTCAAAAGAGAAAGGTTTATTCATAAGTTATTAAAATTCAATACATTAAACTTTATTAAACTTTGCTAATTACAGATTTTGTATTTATTCAAGGGAGGTAAGATAATTTACTTGTTTTCTGCCTTTCTTGAGTATTACTGTGATTTAAAAAAAACTTTTATAAATTATTATGTAATATGTGGGTTCTAATCTGATCATGATCAAGGACATTTATACATACTTTTTTCTGTGTTTGCATATGTTTTTATTTTCAAATAAACTTTTTCCTACTATTAGTTTATTTTTCTGAGAGTAAGTATATATGATTTCTAATGGATATCTGTTGGATATGTAATACATATCTGATACTGAAAAGTTGCCTGCTGTATATTTTTATTTGAACATTCTCTTAAAAATTTTAATTGACACATAATAGTTGTACATGCATATGGGATACAATGTGAGGATGTGTGTGTGTGTGTGTATGTGTGTGTGTGTGTGTGTGTATGTGTGGTGCTAAGGATTGAACCCAGGTCCTTGCACATGCTAATGACTGAGTTATAACCCCAATACTATAAATACGTCTTCATTTTTACATCAACATATTATGCAATGATCAAATCTAGGTAATTAATATATCTACCACCTTAAACATTTATCTATTTTTGTGATTGGAACATTTGGAATCCTATGTTCTAGATATTTTGGAATAGGCAATCTGTCTTTGTTAACTATAGTTACCCTTTTATGCCAGGATTTATTCTAATTGTAATTTTCTACCTGTCAACAAATTTCTTTCCATCTCCTCCTTCTTCCTACCATTCCTGTGTAAGTTATCCACTATTCTATTCTCTACTTTTATGCGATCAACTTTTTTACATTCTACATATGAGACTGATCCTGTAATATTTGTCTTTCTGTGTCTGGCTTATTTCACTTAACATGTCTTCCAGGTTTATCCAGTTGTCTCCAATGACAGGATTTTATTCTATTATAAGGCTGAACAGTATTCCATTGTGTATATAAACCACATTTTCTTTATTCATCTGTTCATCAATGGACACTTAGGTTAATTCCATATTTTGGTTATTGTGACTGTTGCTGCAATAAACATTAGAGTATAAATATCTCTTCAACATACTAATTTTATTTCCTTTGGATATAAATCTAGTAGGATTTATATCCAAAGTAGGATTACTGGGTTATATGGCAAATTCTATTTTTAATTTTTTGAGGAGGGCTGGGGATGTGGCTCAAGCGGTAGGGCGCTCGCCTGGCATGCGTGCGACCCGGGTTCGATCCTCAGCACCACATACCAACAAAGATGTTGTGTCCGCCAAGAACTGAAAAATAAATATTAAGAAAAATAAATAAATAAAAAAAAATTTTTTTGAGGAACCACCATAGTATTTTCCAAAATGCTATAACACCTTACATTCCTATCAACAGTATGCAAGGGTTACATTTTCTCCATATCCTTAACAGCAATCATTTATTTATTTTTTAATAATAGCCATTTTAACAGGAGTTTCATCTTTATTTTACCTCAATTCTATCTTTGGGGTTCTTTTTGCTTTAATTTACATTTCTATGATTGGCAAGAATATTTTGACTAATTATCTTTATGCAATTCTTATATGTATTTATTTTCAAATTAAGTTTCTTTGTTCCATTACTTGATTTTTTTCTGTAATAAAGTTGTATGATTTGTAATGCATGTAAATTGTACTGATATTGAAAAATTGTCTATTATATGTTCTTAAGTATAATTTCCAATGCTTATTTGCCTTTGTACACATTTGAAAATATCTTAAGTGTAAAAACATAAGTACATTTTACATATCCAGTTCTGTTTCTGTTTTCTTATAGCACATCTATCTTTAATGCCATACACAAAAAGGCATTCTTTAACCCACCCAAGATATGAGAGTTCTCTCTGTTTTATTCTAGTGTGTTTAATATTTCCTTTTCAATATATAACTTCTTACCTATGAAAATTTTGGTATGAATTTTATCTTTGCTTTAAAAATTATTAATAATTTTTCTAATACTATATTAAAATTGTATGTCCCCATGGTTTGAAAGACATAATACAAGCTTTATATTAACTTGCAGTTGATTTTATACATGGGGGTGTTTGTGTGTGTGGGAGGGTGGTAGTATTGGTGTTACCAAGGAAGCAAGTATAACACCAGAGAAGCTCTATGAGGCAAGTGTAGAGTGGAAAGTGGAAGGTTTTATAAAAGGATAGCAGAAAAGACTTCCCAGGAGGAAGAAGGGGACCTGAAATCCAGGGAAAGTGGGGGGTGGGGGTAGGAGGAAGGAATCTTCCCTTGTTTATATCTAAGGTCTTCTTTTGTCCTCCCACATTCCTGTCCTTTATTTCCCTCTATCTTGCATGTGGTGGGGGATGCAGGAGGGAAGGCCAAAAGGTGGGAAACAGGTGGACCAATGGGGCAGGGAGGAGTGATATGGGCAGGTAGGGCCTGGGGTGGTTTGATTAGCATCTCCCTGTTTTGCTGGGAGCTACTTCATTAACAGTTCTTTAGGACAGTGTCAGGGGAGGGGGAGGCTTTGGGACATTAACATTTCAATTTCCCCAGTGTTGTTCTGGTTTTCCCAGGCTCAGATGGGACTCCATTTTCTTTATGGACTCCATTTTCCATATGATCTCTATTTTCTTTATTGGACTCAACATTAGACTATATTTACCTAACAACACTAACTGCCTATCTTTAAATCTAGCTTCACTGGCTTCACTCTGGGATGCTCTGCCACTGAACTACATCCCCATCCCTTTTAATTTTTGTTTTTGAAACAGAGTTTCACTAAATTGCAGAGATTGGTCCCAAATTTGTGATTCTCCTGCATAAACCTTGTAAGGTGCTGGTGATACTTCCAATTATCAGTGATGAGTCCTGTTTCCTCACATTTTGAAGTTTGAACGTTAGAGAAGCGCGCAGAGGCAAGCATGTAAAGCAGGGTTTATTTACAAAGGAGTAGCATAGATTTCTCCCAAGAAGGAGAAAGGGGACATAGCTAGTACCTGGTACCCCAAGAACCAAGATGTTCTGCCCCTTTTTTAATGTCCTAAGCTTCCTTTGTTCTCTTGTCCTCTTATCTTTCTCCTTCCTGTGTACTGACTAGGCATTTGACTTGGCCTAGGAAATTCTCTGTGGGGTGGCCAAAAGGTGGGAAACAGGTGAGCTGAAGGGGGAAAGGCAGGATGGAGCACCAAGGACACATTAATTAACAACCTTAAAGCTCACTGCAGGAAGGGACAATTCCTGGGATAGGTTACATAGATTGGAACAGAGGGAGGTTCTTGATAAGGGTGGAGGAAAGGTTCTGAAGGAATTAACATTTTAATCCCTCTGGGGACAGTCTCCAACTTCCTGGGACTCACTCAAAATTGGCCCTGCTCAAGCTGCCCTGACTTGATATACCTATCTATACTGACTGTCTAATTCTGACTTCACTGAGATTACAGGTGAGCATCACAAAAACCAGCAAATTTCTTGCTTTTAAAATGTATTTCTTTGCTCTATTAATGCCAGGAATGTTTTGTTTCCTTTTGTTTGTTTGTTGTTTTTATTTTTTAATAAGGCCTCATATTATCTTTTTCAAAATTTGATGCATTTTTTGCACTTTTTTCCCCTTTAGATACTCTTTAAAATTATACTATTACACTTAGCAATTCAATTCATTGATATTTGTATAATGTACTCGCTCAAAGGAGAGGATCAATCATGTTTCTCTATAAATATATGTTATACACAGAATTGTTGCAGTTTGGATCTGGAATGTTCCCAAAGGTTCATGTGTTGAAGGCTTGATCCCCCGTGCAGCAATGTTCAGAAGTGGGGGGCTTTAGAGAAGTGATTGGATCACTAGGGCTCTAACCCCATCAGTGGATCAATCTACTTACTAAAGGATTCATAATTTGATGACGAAATTATTGGGAGGTAATAGAAATTATGGAAAGTAGAGCCTAGCTGGAGGAAGTGAGTCACTACGGGTATTCCCTGAAAAGAATATCTTGTCCCTGGTCCCTTCCTTACTCTTTTACTTTCTCTCTCTCCTTTCTAGTCACCATGAGGTGAGCAGTTTTGCTCTGCCATGTCCTTCTGCCATGATGTACCATCTCACCACAGGCCCAAAAACAACAGAACCATTCTGCCATGGACTGAAACCTCTGCAACTGTGAGCCAAAATAAATCTTTCCTCCCATAAGTTGATTTTCTCAGATATTGTGTCATAGTGATAAAAAACTGTATAACACAGGATATTGATTTCCAATTCTTAAATAACTTTGGAACACTTTTCTTTAAAGAAAGATACGTTTTTGACCCATGTGTATTATTGAGCATGTTCACGTGATTCTTAATACTGAATTTAGTAAAAAATTTTTTCAAACCAAAATCTATTGTGAAACAAAAAAAAAATCATCTTACTTTTTGAGGAATATAACTGCTTTTACATATTTAATAAAACCAAAATTAAATTGATAAAGTAAATCCAAGGATTTTGAAAATCATATTAAAGAAAGAAAGATATTTTTTTCTAACATTAAAAATTTGAGTTCTTACTCTAGGAAAAAGAGAAAACATGAAATGTATGCTACTGAAGATGTAATGTCCAGACTAATTTCTGACCATTGATTCAATGAGTCTAGAATGATTCTAGGTCTAGCTCTTTTAGTCTAGTTAATACCAATCATCTACCTAGTCAATGATACCTGTATTAAGGAAAATCTTCTGTAATTTGCTAATTATAAGATTGTCTAAGAAGATTAAAAAAGAGCATTTACTCAATGAAAAGTTTTAATACAAGAATTCACCAATTGATCCATCATATAACATTCAAATATAGTATTTTAATGATTGATTCTACTCTGTAGAAACAGATGTGGCTTGTCTTACATAAAGGATTTGCAAGTGTTGAACTCTGCATACTTCTTATGATTATGAAAATAATTGATCATTCTGTATTTCAAAAAAAATAATTGCTACAACCAAGAAACTATATATGTTCTTCCTGGGTTGTTTTGAAATGCTTAATTCCTAACTTTTCCAGACACAATTTTTGCTCTATATTCTCATTAAAGTTACTTCTTAATGTTTAAAAAAATGATATTAAATAAAAATAAAGTTTGGGGAACCCTATGTCATTCTGTTGAAAGGTACTTTTAAAGAATTTTGTACTTGCAGATGCACTCATAAGTAGATTTAACCAATCTAATCTGAAGAGTTTTAACCAATACCAAATGTCTTGTTTTATAGCTATTTAAAAGGTAATATAAAGCTATTTTCTTGCTATAGATGTTGAATTCAGAAACCCTAAGTTCCACTACACTGAACTTGTGTTATCACTTGGTAAAACTCATTCAGCTCCATCATTCCAGTAAAGATATGACAAGGCTGTTTATCAGTAGGTAATAAGACAGATAATTTAACTGTACAAGCTCTAATTGGTCTAATTCACTAACTGACCTCTCACCACTTGATTCACTAGTACAATTGAGCTCTGATAAAGCCTTTAATTGTAAATTGCACACAGCTGTGAGCTGCTTCTCACGCTGGCACAAAAACACTATCATCGACTGTTTCATCTCTGCGACCTGCTAATTTGGAGCATATGTAACTGTTTTTAATGCTGAAGGCTTGACATACCACAAACAGCAGATGTTGCAGCTGCCCCTGAGACGCTTTATTTAATTCAATTACGTCTTTTGGAGATATGTAAAAAAGCTAGGCAAGATGAGAGAGGGCAGGAGAATGTTAAAAATGGAGCCCCTGGTTGAGGCCCAGGTGGCTCGATAGGCAAATGATTGGGTGAATGTCTAAATGATCTTTTTAATTGAGTAGACTGACGGCTAATCAGGGTCATGAAGTGTTATCACACTGATGAGCTGAGTGGAGCCCTGGGCTGCTCTGCAATTAATGCCGCTTTTGTGAAAGGAGAAAAAAGAAAGATAATGTATACCATCTGGCAATTGTTTATGATAAAAGCAGCAGTTTGCTGCAAATTCAAGTTAAATGCTATTCATAACATTATTTTTGCTGCTGCTGAGGCCAAGGACAGGAATCCCAGGCCTTTGTCTGACTTCTCATTCTCCTTCTCAACCAAAACATTCATTTTCTTCCACGTGTGTTATTATTAATTACTTGGCTGCTTGCTAATGTATGGCCTGAATGATTCTCTGTTTGATATGCCAATTAAAAGCCCAGCATATACTTCTTGGATTCTACTTCAAGTTTCATGCCAATGTATCTGATTACAGCAAAACAAAGCAACGGCTAAAGTCACAGCCAAAAAACAGAGAAAACAAGTCAGTTTTTCTTTTTGTCCTAAAAAGCTTTTCTCTGGCATCTCTGGGATTAAAAAGAAGTGGGCTGGAGTTTTTAACAGTGACAAAATGTCTTCATGAAGTGATTTACTTCCCTGCCTAAGGAGAACAGCATGTGCGAACTTTAAAGGAGATAGAGAGGATTCGAATAATGCCCATTTGTTTTTCATCTGTGTTACTTAAGAAATATATATGTGAGAAGAACATCATCAAGATTCACATACGAGTAAACTTAAAATGTTTCAGATGTTAATATGAGGATTATACAAGGTTTTTCAGATATAGACATACAATAAATAAAGAAATAAAGTGTGCTTTTCTTCTTAAATCATGGAAAAAGACCAAAAAAAAAAAAAATAGTTAGGCAGAGAAATTTCTAGCAAAATCTTAGAAAATCTCAATTATAGTTTAGGAAAGGAAGAAAAAGATCATTTTAAACACATAGAGACAAGACTTTTGTGTAGTGCTCACTTTTAATTATCAATGTATACAAGAACACACATACTCAGGAGTATAAAATGAGAAAATAAAACACAACCCAAAATCAATGGATTAACTTTGGAGCAGTAAAACAGATGAAGAATCCATAGATACATATGCAGCTAGATTCTGTCATTTTGAACTGTTCTTTTTTGTTGCTATAGTTTGGTTATGAGGTGTCCCTCAAAAGTTCCTGTTAAATATTCAGAGGTGAGGTGATTAGATTATGAGAGCTATGGCTATCAACTCATCCTACTTTGTTTGCATAAACTGCCTAAGTGGTAACTGTAGACAGGAGTGGTGGGTGGGATGCTGGAGGAGGTGCATTATTGAGGCTGTGCCCTGCAAGGGATTCTCTTCCCTGTATCACCCTCCCTTCTCTGTTTCTGCTTCCTGACCCCATCGGGAGCTGAGAAGCTTTCCTCCATTGCCATGATGTGCTTCCTCATCTTGGGCCCAGTACAATGGGGTCAGCCATCTATGGACTGAGACTTCTGATTTTAGGAGTCCCAAATAAACTTTTCTTCCTCTTAAGTTCTTCTTGTCAGGCATTTTGATCATACTGATGCAAAAACTAATGAAAACATTTAACTTAGATGCAACTGAGATAAAATCTGGTTTTAACTATAATCTAGTTGAGAAAAGAAAGGGTGATAAATACCTGACCTTTCAGAAAGACAAAAACCTCTCCATGTACAATTTACCAAGCATTGATGGAGGTGCACCGCCTCCTAGCCTCCTGGCCTTGTGGCTGCTGAACTAAGCAATGGGACATAGAAATGGCTATGAAAGAAGCTAGAGCCTGCAAAGGAGAACACATGAACAACACTGACCATGGAGTGCCATGGAACTCACAGGTGAAACACCCACACCAGACCTTTGAAAAAAAATAAAGTGTGATTGGAAAGCCTTTCCAAAGAAGGTACCATCAAAGTTAAGTGATTATCAATCATTAGGTTCTGCTGGGGGATTTCACCATTCTTCAGAAGATCTGAGAAATTTAAAAAAAAATTGTTAGAAATAAATGTAATGTGTTATGACAGGAAGGTCCTCCTGGGGCAGCCCTAGACAGACTCAATAATTATTTGCTGAATGAACAAGTGAATATATTTATATAAACACAATGTGCATGTGACTGATCAGTGTTTATACCCGCTGTCCTCACCAGCATAGAGAGAATTGTCTTCCAAAGTGATGAAAAAGAAAAAGCCTTAGTGAGAATAATTACAACACAAAATTATTACAGATATGCAGTAAGATTTGTCCCTATGTGAGTCGATTTTTGTCACCCTGAAGCAGATTGTGACCTCCTTGAAGGCAAAAATATTTACATGTTTTTTCCATTTCTCAGAAATCTTCTTAAATGATGTTCATAATATTAAGATGGTAGATATGTGATTAGTCCCTGCACCATATTCACAGAGACTTTAGGGGACCACAGTGTGGCCATGTAGCAGCTGTTGGCTTCAAGAGAAGGATTTTTATGTGATTACCATCTATGAAGAGGAAAAGGAATGTGGGAAAACAACAACAAAAAAATCATACACTAGTCTCAAAGTTAAGTAAGACAAGATCAGATCTACCATTGTAGTAAAACATTTTTAGAAGAATGTTGGTCCAGTGAAACTAGAAAAGCAAACACAACAGGCATACAGGCATATATTTTATCTGAAGAAACCCAAAAGTCATTTTGATTTGAAAGAAGCACTACCTAACCATTATGCAGAGAAAACAAATGAATGCTGAATACAATTTCCTTCAACTTTTAGTAACAAGAGTCAAATGGTAGACTTGGAGCACTTCTTATTTCCTAGGATTAGAAATTTTTTAAAACATGAAATAAAGGGTTTTAGGGTCAGAAGTCAAGTACTAGTACCTGAAATTATGAAACACTAGTGCATTCCTAATCTTTGAAGGGAGCATGATATTAATTCTTACATTAACCAGCGATGAATAGGTCCTTATTATTTTCCAGGGATGGTGCTGAATGCTTTACATGCATTATCTTGTTTGAGCTCTACACCATCTGCCAAGTGAGTGTTATTGACACTATTTTTCTTCTGCAGAAACAGGGATACAGGAAGGTCCTAGACATAAGTCAGATTTATAAAGTTATTAAGGGAAGGAGCCTGAATTTAAACCAATTTCTGACACCCAAACCCCATGCTTTACCACTGATATTGGGAAGAAACTAGGGAGAAGATAATAATTCTTGAGCTAAAAGTTGTTTCTGTTAATTTCCTATTGGCCTAAATAGTATTTCTAAAATTATTTTAGTGGTGTATTTTGTAATGTTCTTTAAATAAAATTTTGACAATACTTCAAGACTAATCATAAAATATTCTTCTTATTAAAGCAGAAAACAGGTTTGCTCAGATTGATCAAGATATTTAATCTCATCAGGAGCTAAAGGAAAGGTATTCTTTGTTTGTTTGTTTCTTTCTCTTCTTTTCTTTAAGAAAAATCATTTGTGGGTCTAATGGAATACTTGTTCTTTCATTGACAAAGTGAAATAATTTTATCTACCCTTTCTCATATGTATTAGCTACTATGTATTAGCAACAAACAGTATAAGGAAATAAAAGAAGTATTTTTTCCCTATTTTCAAGGACATTCCAGTCTCATTTAACAGACAGATGCCTGAAGAAATAACAATAATATGAAGATAACCAGTTTCTCATGCCTAAACTCATTTGAAAAATCTGGTGTACATCTGATTCTCACATGAGCTAATCTTGCTACTCTAGCTAAGTTCTTAAGCACTGCCTGAGAAAATGTCAGATCTGTGTTCAAAATGAGTGTTTAGCAAGGAAGGAAATACCCACAGAGGTGGATGCTGGGGACCAGTCCCAGAAAAGCATCCAAAAGCAAATAGGAGTCCAACAGCCAACCCAATTAGGTTGGTGTGGAAAAAAATACATGGAAACAGATTTCATAAATCTCAAGACCAGTCAACCAAGTGATAGAATGAGGGAGGAAATGGAAGGGTAGAATTTACACAACATTTTAATGTCATAGTTCACTGCAGAGCATTGACAAGCGAGAAAAATACTAGTACAATGGTATTTCACAAAACAATGGAGACTCTGAGAAAATCATTTACATTAGGATCCAATGACAAGAAGGTTCTTCCTACCCTTAAATTACTTTCTTGGCATTATTCATCTTGGTTGGTAGGATGAAAGCCCTCAAATACTATAGAATCTCTCTCTTTTAAATGTGTGTGTGTGTGTGTGTGTGTGTTTTCTTATTAACCTTTGTAAAAGTTTGAGGTATTTCTTCATGGATCTTACTTTTTTGCTCACACTGAATGTCATCACTTAAGACTCACTGTGGTATAGTTGTATTAATAGGCCAGGAAGTGGGTGATTATTTTTAGGCTATATGATATACTGAGCATCCTGGCACCAGAAAATAAAACGAAAAAGAAAAGCTATGCTAGTGGGAATTACAGTCCAAATGGATGGACGGTGGGCTTCAGATTGATCTTTGAAAGCTGGTAGCACAATGAAGAAAAATAAAGGGCCATAGATTCTTCTAACTAATCTCACACTGGTTCTGCTACACCCATGCTGGGTAACCTTGGACTAATTACCAAACTTTTTTGTCACTAAAGCAGAAAAAAAAATGAAATACCTACCCCATAAAGCTGTTTCAAGGATCAAAAGTGCTAAGGCACTAAGATTCTTAGCATATTGCATGGTGAGTGATAAACGCTCCATAAAGTGAGTGACTGTTTTATCTTTATAACAATTAACAGAAAGAAAGAGACTAGTTCAGTTGGCATACATTATATGTATACAATTGTTAAGGTAGAATGAGAATATGATCTAGTAAGAGGCAGAGAGAGAGAGAGAGATAGAGACAGAGAGAGAGAGAGAGAGAGAGAGAGAGAGAGAGAGAGAATAAGGTGACTATACTGAGATTAAGAAAGGTAAGGAGTCTGAGACTATATCCTAGAGTGATTTTAAAGTCATAAAAGTACCAGTCAGAATGAGGGAGCCATCAGCAGCTCTTGAGTAGGACAGCACCATGCAGAGAAACAGAAGTTCATTCATAAAACATGTATTGACAATATATAGTGAGATAAGTGGAAGCTAGCTAGGTAGGTAGGAAAAGTATGGAGAGATTTGGGTACAGAAAGAGTTAGCTAAATGAGGATTTATCATCGACTCCTTAAGTATTTTCCAAATGTGTTTCTTTTGAACCAGAAAGCCAAGAAATTGCCCTTAGTTGGCCACAGGTCCAGGAGGTCAAGATGCTTGCTACAAGTGAGATTACAGCACCTATGCTTATATGTCTAGGATATCAGTAATTACCAATAGTAAGCATCTTGATGACTATGAGGCGATTCAGGCCAGACCAAAGAAGTAAGAGTAAAGAAAAAAGAGAAAAAGGATTAAACATTGGGTGAAATTAGTTGAGAGATGCAAGGAATGAGAGACGTCAAAGCAGTATAGATCACAAGGAAGAAAAATCAGTAGAAAAAAATATTTATACATTTTTCATTGAATCAAAGAAATAAAGCATTATTTAATGATGAAAGGGAAGATGAAACTCAGATGCAACAAGTAAAAACAGTAGAGGAACCAAAAAATAGTTGCATTTGCAAATAATAGAGGAAACTGTTAAATTTTCAGTGACATGTCAATAAACAGGAAGTCATGAAAGCTATTAAAAAAGAGATATTAATAAAACTGATTTGTGACATTGTTTAAAGGCTATCCTTGTCAGTAATTCCTTTTTTTTCTGAAACAATCCTTAGCAAATCCTGAATGTCCTCCTTTCCTATTGTGTCCCAATCTCTCAATTCTCTGTCCTATTTTGGCAAAGAAACAGGACTGTTAAGATCCCAAGACCAGAGGTCATGTTTATTCATTACACCTGGAGCATATACAAGATACTCAATCTGATGAATGAATTGACCAAAAGGAAATCTCAGCATAAAAAAAATTCTTCATGATCTTCCGTATACCATTTATCATTATGAAGATGACTCTTCACATTGATCATGGGAAATCTGCCAAGCTGCAACAATGAGAATTTTATCTTTAATGTATAGTCCATACACCTACTATAATTATATGAGAAGTAGATGTGGGCAATATGTTTTCCAGATGTTGGAAAACCAGAGTTCTTGTCAAGGACAGACATCAGACCACAGAATTTGCTCTCTTCTCTGCTCCTTGCTGGCTCACTAACTCCCCAAGGATACAATTTTACTAATATTGTCTTCCCCTCAGGAACCAGGCAAGCCTTAACATTTTTAATCATTCCCTTGAATGAAAACACAAAGATAATATAGCCTAGAATTTTTCTGTAATTGTGATATAACCAGGAAAATAAAAAATAAGTGTCCTATCAAGAATTTAGCTTCCCATACCCAGCGAGACTCCACATTGTAGTAGCAGCTACACCCAATGGTGGAAGAGCAAGGACCAAGAGAAACTCAGTAAGACAGGTTCCACTTTCTCCTACTACGGGTGCTCCCACTTTCTCGTACCCATGTCCTGTGGACACTGAGTTTGGTCAGTCATGGGACTTGTTTAGCCAATGAGATATCAACAAATTGATACAGGCAGAGATTGACATGTTTGGCCTTGCCAGGTCCCTGAGGAAGAAATGTGGCTAGCCTTCTCAAACATGAAAACCTTATTTGTGTGCATGTCTAAGGTACATCATGGGATTATGTAGAACCCAGACAACTCACAGACTTTTGAGAAGTTAATACTTTTTTGTTGTTGTTTTTGGCTGTTTTTAGACTACCAAGTGTTGGGAAGACTTATTAGCTAACAGTAGATGGCCAAGAGAAGAGGCTTCCTCACTTATGGTAATATTTAATAACTCCAGCTATTTAGATTGAAAATTTTCAGTGTCTCATATTTTCCCATAAATGCTCTAATAGCTGTCCAGAGGAACTCTTTTTTTTTTTTTTTTAAGAAGTGCCACAAGGAAATTCTACAGTGTTTCAAGGGTGTCCCAATCCTCCACTCATTTGAAATAGTTTTCACAGTCAATCGGTTTATGTCAAGTATCCCTCTAGGCATTAGGAATACAAGAGTGAAAAATTTTATATTTTCTCTTAGGAGGCAGACATTTAAAAAAAGTGAACAAATATGTGAACCAGATTATTTATGATGGTATTTTCACAAAGGAAATGAAACAAATCCACTGCATGTGGAGTGGCTGGAGAAGGAGGGAGAGCTGAATAAGGAAGTGTGGTCAGGGGAGATCCCTTTGAAGAATTAACCTTTTAACTTCATATCTGTATAATGAGAAAGGAGCTCGCAGTATGAACATCAGGTATGTGTGCAATTTATTAAAAGGCAGAAGCCTGAAGGAGAGAATAAACAATGTGATCTGTGGGAGGAAAAAAAGGTCCTTGTAGCAACTAGAGATAACAAGAGTGATCAGAGTATTAGATGAAATGAGGTAAAAAGAGGTAGGCAACAAGTGGTTTGCATGAGATTTTATGCACCTGTAGATTATATATAGATTACATACATCTCTATGGGGAAAGAGAGAATTTAAGCATTTAAAACATTAACATGAGAAAAAGAAACACATAAATTCCTCTGACTGATCTGTCATCACCCGACAATCCATCTACAAATGCCTCATACAAGTTATACCTTGAACATGACACTATGTGATAATATTATTAGTCTTATTTTACAGATGAGAAAACACAGATATCGAGAGTTTAAGCAAATCTACTGGTCTCATGTTTAGCCCCAAATCCATTTTTTTTCAAAATTGGGTTTATCTGACTCACCCCATATACAAATAATAGTATACCATTTTTCACTAGTTGTACAGATTTTAATATGCTCCCATCTGAAAGAGTCCTAAACATCAGAAGTCACCAAATGCTGATGTGGTTGTGTTCTGACTTTAGGGAACACAGTGTTATCACAGCCATGTTTTATGTCAATTACAACAAAGGTGCAAGGAACAACATGTCAGCCTCAGAGGTGTAATCACGGAGCACATGGCCTATTAATGTGCTGAGCCCTGCCAGTTACCCAGCAGGTTTGACTGACCTAATGGAGCCACGATCCAAAATTATCTCTGACTCTTTTTCAACAGAAAAGGAATGAAGGAAGCCTGATTGACCTAATCTAGATTAATATATTTTTGGCTAGAAGACAGCAATTTGGTAAGAAATATATTTTGAGTTCTCTGATTAGCAAATACCACAAGTAGACTTAAAAAGTCCTTGAGCAACTAACTAAAGGACTAGGTTTCTTATCTTACACTTGAACACTATATAAATATCATATGAACCACTCAGGAGAGGGAATATTATGTGCTAGGAGGAGACAAACTTTATAAAGATATTTAACTTAAATTTCTCAATAGACTATGAGGAAATCATATTCCTCATATATAAATAATATTTTTGTACTTTGAAGTTAACTGATTCGAAGTAAAAGATTATACAGATGATAGTCAAGAATGAATCTAAGTTTCCCTGGATGCAAATCACATAAGCTTTCCTTTTTATTGCTTTGTAGAGCAAGCTGTATCAGGGCTAACAAAGTAGAAAGCCTTCTCACCATGGTTTTGAGGTTTGGGGGTTTGTTTTGTTTTTGGTAAGAACAGAAAATTATATTCTGTTATAAGATAAAGATATTGATGATAACTTAAAACAATGCCAAAAATACTGTGTTTGTAATTGATTTATGACTTTTTAGCTCTAAATTCATTCTTTTTACTAGCTTTGTGAAAAGGGATTGGGGGCCCTTTAAATATTTGCCCATTGCTGGCTGGTGCAATGTAAAGCTTTGCCAGTAGAGGGAGACAAAGAAACTTGAAGGAAAGGATTTTTTTTTTTTCCTCCTGGTTCTGGGGTGTTGACTTGGAAAGCCTGGCAGAGCTTGGTTTCTCCAGTACTACCAGGCTTTTTCAGCATAAGGAAATTCTTCAGCCTCAAGCTCCGGCAGCTTCTCTAGCACCCACAACCCCTGCAGTACATGGCAGCTAGCAACATTGAGCATCCAGAAGCTCCCTACCCATTTTCAGAGGGCTTTGTTGCCTAGGGTCTTTGGTGAGATGTCTCCCTGTGGACACTTTTTGTAGTACACAAGCGGGCTGATTTCTAGCAAGGTCAAGACCACAGGGTAACTTCTCTGCCCTCAGTGATCCACAGCCATGCCCTCTACAGCAGGGTGTTCATTTCAGCTCAGGTAGGGTGGTTCCTCTTCCTATAGACATTGTCTCCACTGTGTATCTAGTCCTACTGTACTCTTTAAAGTTCTCCCTACCTTTACTAAGGTGTCTTTCATTATTCTAATCCCATGTTGTAGTCAATCATTCTTTGCATTAAACTATGCCTTTGAGATTCCTATGTGGTCTCAGTCCTCATGGACTCATACTGATGAAGAGACCAACACATTCTTTTGTTTTGAAAATTGGATCATCAATGTGACTTTAAATTCCCTTCCTAAATAAATGTGTACATTGCTCTTGTATAGTTCTGAGTTTTATATGCATCCGTTCATTTATTCATCAGTTATGGTGTACCTTCTAAGTACTGCAGATAAAAGATGACTAGGATATTCTTCTAAACTCAAATAAGGGTGTAGAGTTACCCCTAAATAACAATTATGTAATGTAGTATGGAAGAAAAGGATATGCAAATTGCTATACATTTCAGCAATTCGAGTTTTATAGTTGGTTTGTTTAAACAAATCACCTAGGGGACATAAAAGGAGGTCTGTAGTGGTAGAAAAGTCCAGAAGTTGATGACAGAATATCTGGAATCTAGCTCCTTACTGTGTGAGTTTACATAAATACCATATTGTCCTGGCTCTAAAAATATATTGATAAAGTGAAATGCAATGTGATATCATGTCACACAGAAATGACTTACACCATATAGCTACATATTCAACACATTCTCTCTTAACATTACCAATCTGTGAGACTCGTACTAATAATAATGATAATGTATTTGAAAATGCTTGGTGCATTATAAACTGTTACCTAAAGAAAAGACATAGACCACATTTAATATTAAGCAAAATGCAGTTGACCCATGGGAGTGGGAAGGACCTATGCAGGATATAGAGGACAGCAAGATAACCTGGTATCTGCTGCATGATGAGTTGAAGAGTCATGACAGAAAAGGAATTAGGGAGAGAATTTGTTCAAAGACACACTGAAGTATGCCTTTAAAGACCAGGCAGAGATGGGAGAGGCCAGGAAAAGCCTTGGCGACAGACAGCTCAACCTGGTATTTGGCATTCAATGATGGGTGACTGTTTGAGAACAAGGGCTCTGAAGAGAGCATGAGGCAGAAGCATAAATAGTGCCAGGATCTGCAAATAACAGCTGCAGCTGCAAACCCATGTGCACTGTGTGGAAAGGATGATGCATCACATGTCAGTCTCTCAAACACACGTGCATTGGCTGCTGCCATCACTAGTTCTAGCTTCACATGCACCAGTGGATCACACATGTCTTATTTTAAGTAGTTTTCAAAATGATTTAATGAATATTGAACATAAAGTTCTAATAATGATTAAACTTCTGGTAGTATATTTTTGGAATCAAGACATGTATTTCCTGTTTAAATAAATTTATGATTTCACCCTGCTTCTCTGCTTCTGTTGAGAACATGAACGTTAATTTGTAGATGAGCTAATTATTTATATATACATGCAAGTGTTTATGTGTATAATACACATATGTTGGCTTAGTCAATTAACAAATGCTCTTTGTGTGTGTTTGTATGTGTGTGTATGTGTGTGTTCAAACAAAATAAGTTACCTTGGAGGTAAGACACAAACACAAAGACAATGAAAGATTTTTAAACTTGGCAAATCTCATTATCTCTCTCTATAATTTTCTATTAAAGCTGCAGAATAAAGATGGATTTCCTAAATAACATAGAAGATAGCTCTTTTTAAAAACAAGCAATAATAGATTCTTTAGTTATTGAATCACTTATTCCTTTGATAACTAGTACACTAAACTAGCACTCTCAAATATCACTAAAGAAGTCTTAATAAATGTATAAAGTGGCCTGTTGCTACTCACCTCTATGTGCCTTCTGCTTCATTCAGCCTTTCTAACATCCAACCATTGACACTCCACCGCCTCTCCCAACTCTTTGGCTAATACCATATGACCTTTGCTGTTCACTTTTTCTAGTTTTCCTCAACATGGAGTCTGAAACAAAGGTTTCTTTTTAATAATTGCCAAGTATAATTATAGAGAAAAAGAGGAAGGGAAAACATAGATGAGGCAATGAACAAGGGAAAGAAAACCAGGGAGTGTTTCATGGACCCAGGGACAGATTAGCAGTACACTGCTAATTGTTCTGCCACTCAGGAGTCCTCAGTATGGACCTTAGAGGGAATCTTCATGTTAGAGAGCCACAGCAGAGAGGAAGGGGCACGTGAGCATGCCCCATGGACCTTCTAAAGTGTCCACACTTCTGTATTCTGCTTCTCTGTTCTCCCTAGCAGCTGCTGGGTGCCACAGTCTGGCTGGGCACAAAATCACGAGCCACTCAAGCAGGAACAAACTTTATTTTTGAAACTTCCCCCAATGCCCTGAACGCTCCCAGGGAAAAAACTGCCGACCTACACACACGCGGTGTTCTCCCAGACCCAAACAGGAAGTCCCTCCTACGGATTTCCCTCCTACCGCACTTCCCCAACCAATGGGAACTCTCCAGGAGTCCCTTAGCAGGCCAAGGTGGACAGCAGGGGTCTAATATCCATAAGAATGCAGATCTTAACATAATCATATCATCTCAATGGCTTGCTGGCGTCACCTATCAACCAAAAATGCCATGCATCATACTACTTGGCTAAATGCCATGCATCATACTACTTGGCTATAGCTCTTAGCAGCTGGGCAAGCCAGGTCTCACACCCAATAATGGTGCTGTGATTTACTAGAGTCTAGAAGTGGTAGAAGAAGTTTCCAATCAAATGGAGCCTTCTCTGGAGCTATTCATTTTCTCCCACGGTGACTAAAACTTGCAAGTGACATTAGGATATGAGGCAATGGTCATGGTGAACCAGATCTCCTTAGTGAGGTAGTAGACCAGGGTCTAGAGATAAATAGATCTGCCAGTTGGGGCAAGAGGAGGGGGAGTTGCATGTATTGGGTCCAATTTATCTGTTTACTCTGTGTGTACTTTATTTCTAAGGGAAGCTCATCCACTTGTAAGTTTTAACTACCATGTCTACCTAAAAACAAGACAAATTAAAAAGCAGTAGCAACGAGAATAATTACCACAAACTAGAATCATTTTTAAAAATTGCAAATAAAAAGTTTAATTTAGAAAACAAAATTCATCTTTTATAAATACACTAAAGCATAGTTCAGTCAAATTCAGATTAAGTATAGGTACAGTATTTGAACAAACTGACAACTTTCCTAAAAGTTCATAGACAAATGGTGGATTTTTCTCACCCAGAACACTTAATGATTTGAAATGAGAAAAATGGACCTCTTTTTGGTTTTAGAGGTTAAAGCAAAAACTTTGAAGACATAATGTTTAACTTTAAATTTTCATTCTGCTTGAACTCACATATAGGTTCAATATGACGATCTGTGGAATGGGTACAAAAACACTCAGAAATGCTGTCACTATTAAGTGTCTATTGATATGGACTAAATTTGTAAATATTAAATGAGACAATAACATAGAATAACAATACCAGACACACAGTATTTATTTGATAAAAGATAATTTCTTGCCTCCCATTTTACTCTTCACCAGAATATGTTCTAAAATATAAGAAGGCCTTCATAGATTATATAGAGAAATTTCTGTTTTTATTTCATATTTCACTTGTACTCCTAACTGAATAATCAACACTGAAAACACACTCTGGAGTTTTTCACTTAGAAACTCAACATACTTGACCAATGAGACTTTCACTGTAGTAACTTAGGTAGAAGCTGTGTACTGTGGCTTCGAAGGTAAACCACTTTTTTTGGAAAACATTTATATTTGTAGATTGTCATCAATTTCTACACAGTTATTTCAGTGGTCATTACAAAAGACTCAAGGAAGAAGATATTGGAGAGAGGAAACAAAAAAGGCTCAGTGATATGTGTTCTTTCTGTTCAACCTTAAGAGGTAGAACTTGTGAAAATGGTCTTTCTTTTCAAACATACAAGGATTGACTGATTTTGAACCATGTATCATTATTGTTGTGGTTTAGACATGAGGTATCCTCCCAAAGTTCATGCATGAGACAATGCAAGAATTTTCAGAGGTGACATAGTCAGGTCATGAGAGCTGTAAGTTAATCAGTGTATTAATCCACTAATGGAACAACTGGGTGGTAACTAGAGGCAGGTAGGGTGTGGCTAGAGGAAACAGGTCACTGGGGGCATACATTTGGGGTTTATATTTTGTCCCTGGTGAGTGGAGCTCTCTGCTTTCCTAATTGCCATGTCCTGAACTGCTTTTCTCTTCCACACCCTTCTGCTATGATGTAATAATGTCTCTCCTCTGGCCCACAGCAATGAAGTCAGCCATCTAGGGACTGAGATTTCTGAACTGTGAGCTACAAATAAACTTTTCCTCCTCTAAACTTATTCTTGTCAGGTCTGTGGTCACAGTGATAAAAAAGCTGACTAAAACACAAGTGTATTTTCATCTAGTCAAACAAATATGATTAAAAATTGGAAAATACATCTCAAATAATTTGTTCACATTTAAAAAAACTTATTATTTCCCATTTTAAGGCATATTGGTTAGTTCCTTTATCTATTTTTGTCCTTTCTTCCAACCTAGAAAAACTTATTTGAATAAATAAATTAATTGTATAATTTCTTAATATAAGGATAAATATTGAATATGAGAAAGGTCAAAAGTGATCCAAATATAAAAGCATAACAATCATCGTATATGAATTAAACTCTACTTAGAAAACAAAGAATATTTGTTTACCTAAGGAAACATAAAGACTCTGTGCATATATCCCAGATATCTGATAGGCTAATTTGATTTGCCTTGCTTGGGCCAAATGAATTTGTGACTATGAATGTGACTGGAAGTGAAAGTCTATGACAATTGAGCCAAAGCTTTTAAGAATTATCACCTTATACCACCATGGCGCTTTTCTTCTGCCACAAGCAATCTCAAGGTAGATTCCAATATGGAAAATATCACATGCAGCAGAGCCTTGTAGCAAGACCAACCACATTTGCTATAAGTATTATGAATAGGAAATAAAAATTTGTCAAAATAAGTAACAGATTTTAAGGTTTTTTTTTAATTGTGACATATATTGCAGATATTTCCTAATATAAAAACTGGTATTGTAGGAATGAGATACTGGTGTCACAAAAGTTGCATTTGACCAGGTATCAAGAGAAAGAAATTAATGTAGAAAGAATAGGCTAATTTGAGAATGCATGCAATGAAAAGGGAGAATCCAGAAATTTTGAGGAAAAATATGGAATTATTTCTCATTTTCAACTTGATAGATGCTTTCAGCATAGTCTGATTAAGACTTGGTCTGTCAAAAAGATTAAATCAATGATATGTCTGTAAAATTTTTCATTAATAATATTACAATAATATATAAAATATTTTCCATTCTTTTAAAATTTAAAAACACACTTTTAAATTAAGAAATCATAATGGACATTAAAAGAACTTTGCTTTGAATTATAGTAAAGATATTAATTATAAATTGTGACATGCATTCATATCCTTATGTGATATACACAAGATTTTTTTGAAAAGCTGAAAGAGTAATAACCTAAGTATACTTACCATATTTAGCATAAACATGAAATAATGAGGTAAGTATAATTTCTATATTTAGCATTGTTATTCATAAACCTGAATAAATAGGCAGGGTAAAAGATAAAAGCACAAATTAATAAATAAAACAAAGATATAATTGATAATACACAAACCAACCTGAGTTCTTTGAAATGTCTAATTCTTAGAAGATGAGATTACTAATTACTAATTATTTGAAATTGATGAGATTCAGGATACACTATCCCAAAATATGACAGCTTGGTATTTGATAAACTAGAAGAAAACAGGAAAGTCTTTTACATTTTCCCATGTGCCTTTGTAAAGCAGGCCATTAAAATAATTCTAACTTTCTTTCATAGTAGATCATAAAATATTCAGTCCTGAGTGTTTTTCCTTAGACCTGGAAGAAAAGAATGTTGTTATGGTTTGGATATGTGGTGTTACCCAAAAGCTCACTGTTGGATTGTGAGAGTGGTAACCTAATCAGTGGATTAATCTGCTGATATAGATTAACTGGGAGATAACTGGGCAGGTGGAGTGTAGTTAGAGGAAGTAGATCACTGGAAGAGGAAGGCATAACTTTGTAGTTTATATTTTGTCCCTTGTGAACAGAACACTCTCCCCACCACCTCCCACCCCAGTTGTCTTATCCTTAGTGCTTTCTGCCATAATGTTCTGTATCACCCTGGGCTTAGAGCTATGGAGTAGCCGCCTTTGGTCTGAGACCTCTAAAACCATGAGCCAAAGCAAAATTTTTCCTAGATTGTTCTTGTCAGCTATTTTGGTCACAGAAGAAAAAAAAGAAATTGACTGAAACAAACATTTCATGGGGACATAGGGAAGAATTTGAACAAACAGGCTGCTATGATTTATATGTTAGATGTTCTCCCCAAAGCTCATGTGCAAGACAATACCAGAAGGCTTGAGGTGGAATGATTGGGTTAGAAGAGTCTTAACCCAATCAGTGAATTAATCCCCTGGTAGGATTAACTGAGTGGGAACTGAATTCAGGTAGGGTAGATATTTTGTATCTGGTCAGTGGAGTTTCTCTCTGGGCTTTCTGATCATCATGTGGGCTGCTTCTTTCCACCATATTCTTCTGACATGATGTTCTGCCTCACTTCAAGCCCCAAGAAATGGAGCCAGCTCTCTATGGACTGAGACCTCTGAAGCTGGGAAGCGCAAAATAAACTTCCTATTTTAAATTTATTCTTGTCATGTCTTTTAATTCCAGCAGTCAAAAAGCTGACTAAAATACAGGTCTTGCTAAATTACTCCCAGTTTATTACCAATACATCATACTCTTTTGTCCTCCAAACATATTCTGCACAACTATCCATAAAAGTGCTTTTTTCCCTGTTTCATCGGGTGTTCTTTTATTAAGAATCCCGTGCCACTTAAAACTTATATTAAATAAATCTGTATTTTTTCTTTTGTCAATATGCCTTTTGTTGTGGGAGGATCTCAGTTATGAATATTGCAACAAATAAGGAAAAGGTATTACTTTTACTCTGCTACATAATATAGTCGGCAATAAACTATAAAGATTGATGGAAAAAGAGAGAGTAAAATACAGAAAGAGATAGGGTTTTGTGGGAGAGATTTTTGAGAAAAATCGTTTTAGAACTGCATTGTCAGTTGAGACTAAATTAATGGTATAGTATTACTTGAAAGAAAAAAAGAGTAGGCAAAAGTGAAACACTGCAAACAATTACTAATAACCAAAATTGACACATAAGGAAATCTCTTACTAAAAATTTTCTAGAATCATTAGAAAAAATAAGTTAGGACTTTAAACTCTATCTACACAGTGAGTACCAAATCAGTAATTTTAAAAATTCTGTAAAATATTTCAAGACACTGATAGTTAAATCTTATATAATATATTCAAGAAAACAGCAAAAAAAAAATCCCAATTTATTGTATAAGCCTAGTACTACTTTAACATTAAAATCATATGACAATAATATGAGACAACTGAAGACAATATGGTTTATATATATATTTTTAGAGGATTGTATTTCTTTTTTTAAAAATTTGTTCTTTTAGCTATACATGACAGTAGAATGTATTTTGGCATATAATACACACATAGAGTATAAATTATTCTATTGAGGATACCATTCTTGTGGTTGTACATGATGTGGAGTTACCATGGCCAAGTATTCAAATACAAGGAAAGAAAGTTATGTGTGTTTAATTCTACTGTTCTTCCTATTCCCCTCCCCCTCCCTTCTCTTGTTCCCCTTTGTCTAATCCAGTGGATTTCTAATGTCCCCTCCCTACCCTCCCTTGCTTTGCATTAGACCAAATACCCTGCAAAAAGTAGGCCCCATTCTCCATCATATTGGATTAGGAACTGACTTCCTCAATAAGGCTTCTAAAGCGTAAAGAAGAAAATCAAGAATCAATAAACAGGATGGTATTGAACTGAAAGTTCTTTACAGCAAAGGAAACAAAAATGTGAACAGAGATCCTACAAGAATGAGAGAAAATCTATACCATCTGTACCTCACATAGGGTTTTAATCTCCAGGTTATATAAAGAACTTAAAAAACTTATTTAACACCAGAAAAATAAATAACCTATCAATAAATAGGCAAAGGAACTGAACAAACACTTTACATAAGAAATACAAATGGTCAACAAATACATAAAAAAGTGTTCACTATCTCTAACAGTTTGAGAATTGCAAATTAAAACTACACCGAGATCCCATCTCGCTACAGTAAGAATGGCAATTATCAAAAATACAAGTAACAATAAACATTGGCGAGGATGTGGGGAGAAAGGTACTTCATACATTTTTGGTGGGACTGCAAATTGGTGCAATTACTATGGAAAACAGTATGGAGATTTCTTAGAAAAACTGGAATGGATCCACCATTTGATCCAGTTATTCCACTCCTCGGTCTATACCCAAAGTACTTAAAAATAGTATATAACAGTGACAAAGGCAATCCAATATTTATAGCAACTCAACTCAAAATAGCCAAGCGATGGAAACAATATGATTTATTAACTTAAATGCAAACATCTTAAACAAGATACTGACAATCTGCAATATGAATATTTCAATGATAAAATGTAATCAAATTATTCAATAGAATTTAATGCAGGAATTAAAGTTGGTACATCATTACAAAATCTAAAAATTTAATTCATCTAACTATAGGAGGAAAGCTATATTATTATATCAGTGGGTATAATTACATCTAACACATAATTATATATTAATCAACAGATATAGAAAATTATTTAATACAATGTAGACTATAATCAGAAACTATTTTGAAAATTTGACATTGACAAATTTTTAGAGACATATGACCTACCCAAATTGAATCAGGAGGACATAGAAAATTTAAATAGATCAATTTCAAACAATGAAATTGAAGACACTATCAAAAGCTTACCAATAAAGAAAAGCCCAGGACCAGATGGATTCTTAGCTGAGTTCTACCAAGTTTTTACCAAGACTCCTCAAATCATCCCAAGAAATGGAAAAGGAGGAAACACTTCCAAACTCATTCTATGAAACTAGCATCACCCTGATACCAAAACCAGATAAAGACACATTAAGGGAAAAAAAGAACATCAGACCAATATTCCTGATGAACATAGAAGCAAATATTCTTAATAAAATATAGTCAAATTGCACACAAAAACATATTATTTTTTATTTTATTTTATTTTTTTAGAGAGAGAGAGAGAGAGAATTTTTAATATTTATTTTTCAGTTTTTGGCGGACACAACATCTTTGTTTGTATGTGGTGCTGAGGATCGAACCCGGTCTACACGCATGCCAGGTGAGCATGCTACCGCTTGAGCCACATCCCCAGCCCCACAAAAACATATTAAAAAGATAGTGAACCATGATCATTTGGGGTTCATACCAGGGATGCAAAAAATTTAGTTTGCCAGAAGGAAATCAATAAATGTAATTCATCACATCAGTAGACTTAAATAATTACATGATTATCTCAGTAGATGCAGAAAAAGCATTTGACAAAATTCAACCATTTGACAAGAATTCTCAACCAAAATAATCAAATATGAACAGAAGTCAATTACTATCATTTAAAAGGGGTAGTTATTTTTTCACAAAAGGAAAAAAAAAGAAACCTGAGTCAATAATGAAATATCTTAAAGTATGCTCTTTAAAATCATGAATTATATAAAAATTAACATTCTTTTGAAATAGAATTCTTCTATTCTTCATTAGATTGTTCTATTCAGGTAAATAAGAAAGTGAAATAAATGTTGCAAATATTGGAAATAATACAAATTATCATTGCTTATAGGAGAAAAGATTGTCTAACTAGATATCTTTCTATATGTCAAAAACAACAAAAAATAAATAAATGTGAAGTATAACTCAGTAAATTACTAAAACTATAAAGCTAAAAATATTGTGAAAGGTCCCAATAAACAATTTTTTAAAGACATTAAATGAAACCTGCTAAATGCAGAAATGTCATGTTCATAAATGAGAAGAGAATGTCAGGAAGATAATGATTATCAACCTTTAAATTTGGGGCAGATTAAAATGGTCACACACTCTTGGATACACAAAAAGATGAGTATTATGTTCCCTCAAGTTAAATCTGAGTCAGCCTTGTGACCACTTTGATAATGTATGGTAAAAGAAACACTGGTACAGCTTTTGGGTCTAGGTCTTAAGCAACCCATTGCTTCCTTTGAAACTCAGACATCCTCTCTTAAAATACACTGAGTGCCCTTACCTGCTATGAAAGAAATTAAACTACAGACAGGAGAAGCCCTTCACAGATGCTTTGGTAATAGCTAAATCCAGCCTGTCAGACATCCTCAACGTGTTAGCCATGTGAACCAAGCTGTCTTGGATCCTCCTGATAGCCTTCCAGAAGCTAAATACCACCAGTGACATGATGATGGCTAAGTGAATCCTGCTTGAATCTCTGACTGACAAAATTGTGAGCTATAATAAATGATTGTTTTAAATACTTAAGTTTTACAGTAATTTTCTTAGAAGCAATGAAATAATCAGACCAAGATTCAATGTGTTTTGTGTTTTAAAAAACCTCAATATTTTTTTTGTTTTATTTCTTGTTTTTGTTTGTGAAAACTGATATACTAATATATGGAAGAGCAAAAGGCCAAGAATTTTTAAATGACACATTTGGAACTAATTTGCTTTATGCAAAATCAAGGTTAAACACAATCTTTAGACAGTGGGGTATTGACTCAGAAACAGATAAGTAGATCATTGAAAAAGAACAAGGAACTAAGGAAACACACTAATATAAGAATTCAATAAACTTTAATTTCTGATCAGTAGGGAAATATTATAATGTAGAGTTTGGGATAATCAGCTTTCAAAAATGAAAAAGTTGGAAAATATTCCTAATATGCATTATTGCTCCCACAACCAAAATGATTCTAGGTGGACTGGATACCTAAACATGAAACCTGAAATTCTAAGTTGTTTAAAAAATATATAACTTTATAAACTCATTGTTTTTAGCTAGAAATATTTTAACCAGAAATACTAAAATTAAAAACATTTTATTATAGTACAATATAAAAATAGATAAAAGATCTAAAGTTGGAGAAGATAGTTGCAATACATGTTATTAATAGGGATTAATATGTAGAATATATGAGTAACTCTTCTATAAGAAATCTAAAAAGACAAGAAACCAAAGAGAATAATGGGCAAAAGATATGGAAGACACATAAGAGGAAACACTAATGATCCATAAATCTAGGAAAGAATCATTAACTTCAGGAGTCATCACAGAAATACCATTGAAACTACAAATTGATAACATTTAACACCAGATTACAACAACAACAAAAAAATGAGAGGAAGAAAGAAATTTCAAATAAGTAAATACCACATGTCAGGAAAGATGAAGAGGACTTCACATATAAGTACAAAGTGAAAAATCACTGTGGAGAATATGTTTGCTTTGCCCATAAATGTGAAGAGATGTATACCCTTTGACCTCCCTATTCCTCTCTTGGAGAAATCCTCATTCATGTGCACAAGGAGTCCTATATGAGAACATTCATAGCAGGCATAGAAGAGATTTTTTTATTTGTCTTATCCCTTCTCACCACTTCTTTTAGTAATAAAACCCCTGATCATCAGCTGTGCCCAGAATTAATTAGAATAAAGACTATAGCGAGGAGGGCCAAGGGACTTGTGGGCAAAGGATATAGTCCTATGCAATGTGCTTTGACCAGAAATGATGCGTGCTGATTCTGGTTAGCATTCTGTAGAAAATGGTTTGTGCTCTTTCCTTCACCTTCTTCCTGATGGCTGACTGCCACTATAATGGTTATAACTCCCTTCACAATGGTGAATAGGGAGAAAAAAAATGGGGTTGGGGGCCAAAACAATCAAGAAATATGAAAAAGGGAGCCTGGGTTCCTGATAACATGAAGCTAAACTGCCTTTGGGGCCCTTATGTTGAAGGACATAAATTTCTATTTTATTCAGACACATTTTTTTCCCCTGTCACTTTCAGCAAAACGTAATCCTAATTATTATATCAGTCCTTATTCTAATAGAAAAAAATTATTCATAAAGTCTGGAGTAGAGTCATTATTTGCACTATTGCCAAACAATGAATGGAATGTCCTATATTAGTAAAATATAATGAACTAAAAATATTGGCATCGACATGAATGAATTTCCAAAAGCATAATGTTGGATAACAAAACCAAACCATAGAAGAATATATGTAATATAATTTTATTTATAGGAAATAAATTCTAGATTAAATGATATAGTACATGTACATATGCATGTGCACTAAAATAATAAAGATCAATACAAGAATGTTTGAAAATATATTAGGGAGAGGGAGGAGGATTGGCGTAGGAGACCTATATTAGGTGACTTCAACCAGTAATATTCTATTTATTTGGGTTGATACTGGGTATATTGCTATTCATTATGCTTTATATACCATCTCTCTCTCTCTCTCTCTCTCTCTCTCTCTCTCTCCATATATATATATATATGCTCTTTATATTCATATACATGTTTTATAATACTTAAAATTAAATGTAAAATAGAAGATGTGGACATAAAAATGAATATTGACAAAACTTTTCATGAAATTTGGCTCTAATGATGAGCATAGGAAAATAGGTATGAACAGAGAATTATGGGGTAAAAGAAATAGTATTTTTTTAGTATGAAATATCCAAAAGAGAGGGAAAATTAATAAGGCCCAGCAGACAAAGCATTTTATAAGGTGATGCAAATAGTGTTTGTAAGTCATTCATCTATAAGATATAGGACCCAAAGAACTGAGCACGAAGGGACTCAGTGTGCCTGGCACCATAAAAAGGATCAAAGAGGTATATATGTATCCCTTGAGTCTAGTACATGTGGAAACTGATGAAAGGAAATTGAAAAACCATGAACTCCTTGAATACAGATTGAATGTGACCTGACTGAATCAGCCTGCCAATCTACTTTGTTTGGCTTGGCTAATATTTACCAACAGAGATGGGGGGGGGGAATTACATCACTTAGTCCAAAGCAGTTAATTCAATCCCATTTAATAATTTAAGTCATCTCTTATGTAACGTGCCTTTCCTTAAACTTTTCATGTCAAATTATCATTGCTCTAGAGTTCTTCAACCCTTTCAGATGCCCCTCCCAGCTGGGAGTGGGCTGGGGGCCATGGAAAGCAAGGTAGAATGTGTGTGATCTTTTGACACAGAGAGAAGAGGTTCTCAGATCCCTACAGTGTTGTCTGGCTCATCTCACCTCCATGATCAGGGACTGCTCCAACCTAGGTGCCATCTGTTCTGCTGGCATTGGAGGATGAAGTCAGCCAACGCATACCAACAGTAAACCAGCCTCTCTGGTGCTGAAAATCCGTTTGAGGTATGGCCATGACTTCTTGCCTAGCCTAGAATATCAACCTTGCAGCCAGAACCATTTCAGCACCTCTACTAGAGTTACCTATCAAAGATTTTTTTTTGTATGTTTTTATTTTGAAGTGCTGTATTAACCCAGTTTTGAGGACAGTCAGGCTAGGCAGTTCCCCCTTCTTGAGGAGTTATTAAATACACATCACAATTCCCTTACGGGCTCTCACTTTATGGGTCACCAAGCACTGGAACTAATGATACCAGACAACTGGGGACATTTCCTAGGTACCAGAACTCACAGAATTATTCAAATTAACTAATCCACAAGGGCCCTGGAAACCAAGCTAACCCCACTCCATTTCGGATACATCTAGTTTTGTCATCCTGTCTTCAAGTACAAATTCTGGTGGTTGCCTCCACTCACTTGACCCACATTTCCTCAAGGTCAGAATAGTCAAAAGGAATAGTGCTAATTGGCTAAATGTATGTGGTGACCCTTTAATGGGATGATAGCAGTAATAGGTGGCTAGAGTCCCCCTTTCCCAGGTCAGGCATTCAGGTGTATTTCTGGCCACAGTCTGTATTTGGCCAAGCCCTATTTGAGGGCCCTATCACTTATTTGCTTATTGACATCAGTGCAGTTATTATTATTTAGAAAAAAATCTTGTTTTGTCTTTTTGTCTCAGGCAATTCTGTGGAGGAAAGTGTGAGCTGGCCTCCCTCATGGTAGAGTAACAGCACCATGGTCTCATGGATATTGCTTATGGGAGGGTACTAGCTCAGCTAGCTTCATTGCTGCTTCTACCTCGCTGTTATTGCCAGCTAACTTCATGCATACTTGGAGGCCTGTAGCTTAATGTTTAATCCCAAGAGGGCCTCTAGGGAAAGTGTATCAAGTATATGAATATCTCATCCCAGCATTCCTCCTCCTTATACTCCCCCAACACCTGCCAAAGTTACCCAATTGCTTAAACAATACAAGACCCCTAGCCAGGATGCTTGGCCTCCTTGATTATGGAATCCTACTAACATGAGAAAAGACTATTATTTTAAACAAAGAGGTTAACAGGGCTGATTCAAGTGTAAATTCAAGAGAGGACAGTTCTCTAAGTATAATCTCCAATCATTCCAAGATGGAGTGGGAAATCTTGGGTTGACAGATAGCTGCTTATGAGGATACCCATGGTACTCTCCACCCACCCTTTTCCTCCCTAACCTCTGAATGGATCCACAGTGAGGGTTATTTGAGGCAGAGATAAACTGAGAGCTGAGGCTTTAGGTGACTGGAAATCCAAAATATAAAACCAAGAGATATAGGGGTGTGGGACACATGGGAAAAGGCAGAACTATAGCAGTAGATTTTGGTTCCACATTCTCTGGGACATGGACTTAAACCTCTTCCACTGTGCCTCTCTGCTACTTATGGTGATAATCCCTATTGCTTCTCTACCTGACAGCCAATTTTGCCTGTTATAATGAATGATGTATTAAGTGAGTTATTGCACCTTATTAGCTGTGGTCTCATCTACTTGTACCTTATACTTTGTTCCTTGTACTCAGTACTTAATATTAAAATTAGTCATTCCATCTAACCAACAAAAAGTACATGTTCCTCTAAGATGTATTTGTCAAATATGTTCTATTCAGTGGCTACTACCATCCCTAGTTCAGTTTGCCTTCCTTTCTGAAGGATCACAATCAGTCTTTAAAAGATTACACACCACTTTGGCAACATCTTTGCTTTCTCACATAATCATTGCTGATAAGGAATTAACTGCACTGCATTCAGCTTTCTCCAGGAACACAGGAAAGACATTACATCGATGACATGCTACTCAGAGGAGATTCATTTGACAAATTCTTTAAGAGCATACAATTCTGACATCTTTTAGTCTTTTGTGGTTTGGGAGGCAACATATCCCTCATTTCCAAATTTTGCTCAATATCACCAATACTGATTCCTACAAACTGCTATTAGTGCCCTCAGGGACTCCATCACAGGGGTGGGAAGCTTTAACTCCACCATGTATATCTAATGGAGTATTTGGATAATTTATGATTGCCCAGAGATTTTGATGAAAGAAAGTGTCCTACTCTGTACTATGTTCCATGAGAATGGAAACTGCTGACCACATTCTAGTGTCTCTTGTAAGCATAGGTTCTCACAAACCCTGAGCCTATGAGCTTCCATATCCAGTTTTTCATTAGGTTTTGGGTTATGAAAGCAGTACTCTACAATCCTTGTGTAACACATCAGGATTCCTTGATTCAGGAAGAAGCCAAACTTGAGCCTTCTGCATATTTTACTTGGAGAAGAGGGTGACCTCCTCTGCCCTCAGTCCATTGGCAAATGGCCTTGTGCTGGATGAAGTCACCTTCGCTCAGACTCCTTGAATACCTGGGGAGCTCCATGAGAGTTATAAAGCTGTATGATCCTGTTGCTACCATTGTACGTGGTAGAACTCAGTGAAATACTGCTGGTTTCCATTCTCTAACTGAATGTCCCTGATAAATGTTAGGACCAAAATCTTTTGGAGATCTTTGTCTTCTGAATTAGAAATGGCTTCACTGAGTCCAGCACCCCTGAAATATGCATGGACCACTTCTCCTAAAATACTGAAGAATTAGATGTAAAACATTTATTCCTTCTGCCCTTTGATACTAGAGATTCTATTACATCTTCTGAGCTTGCCATTTGTTTAAATCTTATGATGCTGATATACTTTTTGCCAAAGTGCATATATCAATATACTCTCATACCTGAAGGGGAACCTTTTTAACTATTCATTTTAACTAATAAATCATAATTATATATAGTTATGAAGTACAATGTGATGCTTTTATATATTTATACAACGTAAAATTGTCAAATAAAGCTAATTAACGTATCTAAACCTCCCTTACTTTTTGCGGTGAGTTATTTGAAATTTATTTTCTTGAAAATTTTGAAATATATAATACATTATTATTAACCTTAATAATCATGCTGTGTAATAGATAACAAAAACTTATTTCTCATATCTAAATCAAACTTTGAACATTATCATCCCTTTCATTCCTCTTAACCTCTCCCCTAACCTCTGGTAATCTCCATTATACTTTTTGTTCTATGAGTTTTACTTTTTTAGATCCCACATGTAAGTGAGTTCATATAGTATGTTGTCACTTTTTCATTGCTATGACCAAAATAACTAATAAAAATAACTTAAATTGGGGGAGGGAATATAGCTCAGTTGGTAGAGTGCTTGCCTCACATACACAAGGCCCTGGGTTCAATCCCCAGCATGACCACCAAAGTAAAATACAATAAAACCACTTCAAGGAAGAGAAGTTTATTTTGGCTTTTGATTCCCGAGGTTTCAATTCATAGCTGACTCTCACTATGGATCCAAGGTGAGGTAGAATCATGGAAGAATGTGATGGTGGAGAAGCACTGTTTCACTTATGGTGGGGCAAGATAGCAGTGGCGAGGGGGGCTCTGCAGGGAAGATGAACACATTTAGGGCATATTCCCAGTGCCTTACCTCCTCCAGCCATGCCCTGCCTACCCACAGTTACACCCAAATAGTCCATTAAATTAGGGTGAACTAATCATATTAAAGCTCTCATAATCTAATTATTTTACCTCTGAATATTTCTTCATTAACAGCACCTTTTAGGGAGCACTTCATATCCAAACTATAACATGCAGTATTTGTCTTTCTGTGCCCGGCTTATTTCACTCAATATAATGTCCTTCAGGTTCACCCATGCTGTCTATGTTGTCACAACTCACAGAATTTCCTTCCTTTTTAAGACTCAATGATCAGTTGTGTATATATACCTTTTCTTTATCCACTCATCCATCAGTGAATGCTTAGGTTGATTCTGCATTTGAGTTATATTGAGTAATCTCCAATCAACATGGGCATAGAGATATCTTTGACATATTTATTTCAACTCCTTTGAATATACACCCAGAGATGAGATTGATGGATCATGTGTTGGTTCTTGCTTTTAGTTTTATGAGGAAGCTGAATACTGTTTTTCATTTATATCCTCACTAATAGTATACAAGGATTCTCTAAAGGGAAAACTTATAGAGGTTACTTACTATCAACAATGTATGATGCTGTTGCTACCATTGTTAGTGGTAGAACTTACATTCTAAAAATTAATGGAAATTATTGCTTTACCCAGTAGGTAACTGCCTTAAGTTGGTACACTCTTAAATTGGATCCCACTCCCACAGATCCTTCTTCTATTCTGCCTCTCCACTAATTTGCCATCCTAACCTCTCACTCTTGATCTTTGATCATGACCACCACAACCACCCATTTCCTTTGGTTACAAATACCACTAACCTTTACATACCTTACAAAACCATCAGATCATACCTTCCAACAAGGGATCTGCCACCTCGACACAGGGAATACACTAAGATACTATTGCTACAAAAAATATATATATGTTCTTACACACTTCACAGTTCCACCAAGATTTTATTAGAGACCCCAGACATTTCAAATCTTTTTTCTTAACTAATGTCATTCAAATGGGGAACTTTCTTAATGGGCTGGCCTAAAAGAAATCCCACCAGTTTTCTTTCTTTTTACACATATAGTATTTTATATGCTATTTAGAGCGATTTATGTTCTACTCTTCAAAAGTTTTCTCTACTATTTGGATCATTCAAATGTCTCAAATTATTGAGCTAAAAAGTGACGTCAAGATATCAAGGAGTAAATTTTTATACATTTTGTTTTGGTCTTTGAAATGCCATCATAAACCAGTGTTGAAGGCCTGGCTAGAAGCTAATCATTTCCCTGTTTTAAGCAGTTGATTAAATGCACACCTCAAGTACTTCTTTCTAAGGCTCTCTAGAACAGGCCCCTATGCACCTGCTCTAATGGCCATGATGCCAGGTACCAAACAAAAGTGACACTCCCTTTGTAGAAGACAATAAGATTATTTAAATTAGCCAGTTTGCTGTTACCCTGTGTGCAGCTCTCAGTGTGGCAGACCTCTCTGGTTTGAAACTACAGGAGCAAAGATTTCTGCCTCTCACCTGTTTATCTGCTGTTCATCTATCTGATGCTTTCATCTATGTCCAGTCAAAAGAAATCTCAAAACTTATAAAATACTCTCTTGATCTTCTCCTCATTCAGCCCTATTCAGTTTTGTCAAGATCCAGTCCACTCCAACCAGAATGAAGGCTAACTCAGTAAAATCACACACAGAAAAGTCTCCTTTTGCCATCTGTGCCACTTGCCAATGGTCCTTAGAAGAGGCTGCATCTCAGGCTGATGGCCTAAAAGATATCTCTTAAGTATGATAGAGTGTGACCTTATTGACTCTGCTAGTCTCGATGGTCCTAAACATCTCCTCAGTTTCTAACTGAGAGCAGCTTTAGATGTGTGTAGTAGACAGGAAGAAGAATAAGAGGTTGGTGAAAGGTAGGAGAAACATTATATAAAAACCTTCAACACCAAAATTCTGGAAATTGCCTCTTTTCTTCCTACTGATGCCTGTGTCTCTGTCTCTTATCTGTCTTACTCTTCTTATTGTCTTTCAAAAGTGGCAGGATGTTTTTCTATTCTTAATTTAGGTATTGATCACAAAACACTGTATTTAGGAGTCAAATGTATGTGATATGGCAGTTGTTGAGAGGTTTCCTTGAAGCTAGGACTGTTCAGTGGGCCAATTTGAAGCAAGCCCTATGGTAATGGCTTATTTTTATTGTCTTCTTTGAGCAGTCCTATGAGCCCAAGAGCACATCTATTGCAATAAAAAAAATTCTGAATGTATCAAAAGGTCAGTCTGTGTTCATATCAATTTCTTCTGATAGTAAGCTTTGCTTTTCTTCCATCAATAATTTGTCCTTTTTTTTATACTTAAGGCCATCTCCTTTGGCTGAACAGGTAGCTTTTGAAGGACTTGCATTAAATATAAGGGAGGGGGCCTGTTTTAGGCAGCTTTTTTACGGCTATGTCCAGAAGAGCTGATAAGAACAACGCAGAGGAGAGAGTTTATTTGGGACCCATGGTTTCAGAAGTCTCAGTCCACAGATGGCCAACTCCATTGCTCTGGGCTCAAGGGGAAGCAGAACACCATGGTGGAAGGACCTGGTAGAGGAAAGCAGCTCAGGACAATGGTACCAGGAAGCAGATAAAGAGAGAAAGCTCCATTCACCAGAGAAAAATATAAACTCTAGAGGCATACCCCCAGAGACCTATCTTCTCCAGCTACTTCCTACCTGCCTAAAACCCAATGATTTCACTTCTAAACTTTCTTACATTGTTTTATGCATGAACTTTTGAGAGACACATGATATCTCAACCATAATACAACCTAATCAAACTAAAATGGTAGGGTTACCCTCTGGATAAGAAATACTTTACATACTCATATCAACTTTAATTGATTTCAAGTTCGCGCTCTTTCTTTTCTCTTAATAAGCAGTGTAAAAAATAAAAATCAAACTATCTTTTAAATTATCAATGTAGGTTAAATCTATTTTAATTAACTGGAAGTTGATTGCTCTATTAAAAATAAAAAACAGATTTTTTAAAGTATTAACAAATCATAACAAGTGTTAGCACTGAGGTCTCAGAGATATCCATTCAAAATTTTAAAGTTTGGAACTATAATTAATCTCCTGTATCCTCCATTCCAAATATTAAACACATCATGAACTTAGTTTAGAACTTTAAAACATATCACAGGATAATTCTTTGTAGATTCCTGGAAACAACTTGAATTTGTCTACTTATGTATATAAAATATGTCACAGTGAAAATAACCACCTAAGAAATCATGTTCATCTCTGAAATCTGTGGTTGCATCACAGGTTCACATGACAATCTAAATCTCTTGAAGCTCATGTAGGATTATGCTGAAATGCATTTCCAGAGAAAATATTTACACAACCACATGTTCTTTGTAAATTCACGAGGACAAAAATTATGTGGCACTTAATAAAGATTAATATTAAAGTTTCAGCTTTCAAATATTTCTTAATTCTCAATGAAAATGAAAATGTAAGGTTAGTGAAAAGAACACATTTATCTGTTGCATCTCTATAGAAGATTCTTTGCTTGTAAATTGAATTCTTTTGGTCTTTTATAAATTGAGTAGTGATTATGTTATAAACTTTTCCATGAACAAAGAATTATTTCTAATCAAATAATTTGCAAATATTTATAACCAGTCGCTCTGATTGGAAAATAAGGTTGAATTTTAGAGTGCAATTTGTAGAATTCTGATTAAATTGAGGAAAAAAGATCTTGTAGTGCATAATTGTTTAGTTTGTGGAGTCTCTTGTTATGGCTTCGATTCTCTTTCATCTACCTTGAATGTGGCTGTAGTCTCAAGGAGGAAAGATTAAGTCTGATATTCTATAATGCTTATTCTGAGCATTTACTTTAAGACAAAATTATGTAAGTACAGAAGAATATTCTTTCAACAAACTACTTTTGCCCTTGAATATAGAATGATTTATTAAAAATGGTAACAATTATTTACTGCCTTTGGCTAAGAAAGCACATAAACAAATGTTACCTCTGTTTGCTTTCAAGACAGAAAATGAAATAATTTGAGCTATTCTTGTAATGGTCATTTTTGAAGATGAGTAAAGTAAGATTAAAATAAGATTTGCATGTGCCAAAGTTCACAAACCTCATTTGTGTTGGAACCAAGAATATAATTTAGGTTTTATGAACTTTAATTTTACCCTCTGGCCACGTTGTCTTAAGATCCCACTTTGGCATTTAAATTTTAAGAGCACATTTGTTTAAAACAACAAAGGATAATTTAAATGGGAATGTATAAAAGACAATTAATTCAATTTAAAGAAAACTTTGTTTAACATAGTTTTTTTAAAAATAACTACATTAATCTAGTAATCATAGTTTTTCAGAAAAATATATTAAATATTAATTATATTTTATATAATTATAAAATAGTTATAAACTGTATAGATATAAAGCAGAGAACAAGAGTGGAAAAAAGTGAGAGAATATGAACCAAAAATTTAACAGATCTTGTAGTGCATAATTGGGTGATTTCATATCTATACCTATAATCTATCTATAAAATGGGTGCTTTTTATTTTCTAATTTTTCTACAATAAAAATATTTTGATTTTTAATAAGAACAAGTTTTTCAAGTTCCATTTTGAAATAAACATAAAACTTTATGTATAATGTGCTAATATATATGTATGTATACATATTTGTGGATAGATAGGATAGATATGTATATGCATATCTATATATAATATCAATTATTATATTTGGAAAATGTGAGCAAATATTATACCAGATATATATACACACACATATATTTTTTGCACATCATATTTTGACAAAATGTGAGTAAATATTTAAAATTATTCATTTAAAGCTCCCTAATATTGAATTATAAAATGATGATTAAAAAATCACAGAGGTCTAGAACAATAATTTCTAATATCGATTGGTATTGCAACATCAAACTGGAAACATAATCTCTCAATTCCCACACAGCATTATTTTTTACTCCTCATTTCTTGTTTTCAAATGCCACTGAAAATTGATATTAGAGTCATTATTTTCCTCTAAATTTTTAATTGTTTAGGGCCTTTCAAACAGTATGTCCAGAATTAGTGTAATTCATTTTATCTTATAATATTTAAAAAGGTAGCCCACATAAAATAGTGCTGTTTCTGAGTAAATGTGGAGATGAAGCCAGCTACAGAATGAATAATAGTCCTCTTGAGAAAGAATGGAAGGCTTTTAGTTATTACAACAATGATATCTGAAGTAACTTTTATAAAACATTTAACCTCCAAATATAAGTCCAAGTTACCTGGAAAAAAAATAAGCAAAATATATGTGGCAGATAAAAAGAGAGATGTGGTTCAAATTTGCAGGGAATTGACCTTCCTAATACAAAACCACAGAGCTAGGAAGATTTGCCCACCCAATCCTGTTATGAATTTCCACCATGATGATGCAAAAGCAGAATAGAATTTATGCCATCTTTACAGGAGAGAAAAAAAAGACTGGGTTAATGATACTTGTTTCCCCTACCAAACTAGCCAATCACATTGAAACACTCATCCTCTTCTGGGAAAAGGAAGCAAGGAGACTGAAAGACCTAGAAGATTAAGCAAGGAAATCTCAACATGGTCTGGAACCAGCAAGGAAGGAGAAGTGATTAGTACTCTACCCTATCCACAACCAAAGCTAATCGATCCCTGTTTGTGGACTTCCTGCCACTAGAACAAAATATGAGCCATGTGCTTTCCTACTCATGGTTCTGATATATTACCCCCAGTGCACAGACACATACATTCTTGGAAAAAGAAGATCTTTGAAGGTATATGTGGCATATATTTCACCAGCTATCCCTTACCTTGTAATTTCCTCTCAAACAGAGGAATTTGGTTTAATTTAAACCTAAGCAATTTGTAAGTAGAATAACAAAATCTACTGAAATAATACATTCAGTTCAAAGTTAAAAAAATATAATTTCATTTTATTTACTTTTGTTAATTTGTTGGTTCGTAACTGTCATGCTCTTGGGCTTTTTAATAATTCAGGGTAGACAGTACTATTTGTTAAAATACTTGGATTATTAAATAAGACCACACGTATATGGTCAAATTAAAAATAAATAACCTGAAGTTTTCTCAGACCACCAACAGAAACACTAGGACATGATGAAAAATTCTTTAAAGAAGTTCATAGGTATAATTTAGATCTTATAACACTTCAGTGAAATAGAAATAAAAAAATGATCTTTTCTCATATTTCTTATTGTAGTAAGATAGCTATGAAGTAATTCTTAGGACCTAAGTCTGGGCATTTAGAAAATGTACACCACCTATAAAAGTTTTCAAGGAGAAGAAAGTAAAGGTTGAGAAGGCGTTCAGACAGTTAAGAGCAGCCAGCGAAACTATTCTCGGTCTATAATCCATCATTAGTTTAACAATGCTAGAGAAAAGGAATACCCAGGATGAATCAGAAAGAGTGTTGTCTACACTGAAACAGGGGAGTGCAGTTGAAGTGGAATAGGCCCAGGGTAAGTACAGAAGCACTGTTGGGAAATCACATGGTTTTTTAAGAGTCTGTAGAGTGTTAGAGGAGATGGAGCTTGGAGCTATTCTAAAGTTATATATTGATTTAGTAATGGATATCTGGATACCTGTCTATAACTGTATTTATTTTTGTAACTATATCTATACCCACAGTTGTTGATCTATATATGTCTTCTTATGCACATATGTTGGTAAATTTCCTAACTTGAAAGCTATTTTAAGGTGTGTTTTGTACTTTTATCTTAAACAGAATTATGAAAATGGTTTTTCTCATCAGATATAAAGTGACCATGAAACATCTCTAAAATTTGCATAATATTCTGCATCTGAGTGAGAAAAATCATTATTTCCAAATGGCATATATTTGTTTTCCATCAGAAAATGTGATTTTATATAACCTATTGCTCAGGTTATTATCTTGAAGATTTATACGGAAGACATTTAAAATCATCTGGTTCTTTTCATTGTATCTATATTCACAGTTTAAATTTTAATATGAATCTTAACTTTTCAACAAATCTCATAAAAGGCAACATTAATGCATGGCTTAGAATTATCAGGCCACATACAAAATATTGGGAAGCTCACACTGGCAGAGTTTAAGCAGTGCTATTTTAACTGCAAACACATTGCATGATTAGTCAGCACAGCAAGTCTTGCACCCGAAGGCACAGATGTCTTCTGGCTGGACCTCCTGGGCAATTGGCATTCTGACCATTTGCACTGCTAGTTGTTATAGAAGGTCTATTATGGAGTTTTCTATCCTCCGCTAGCCAGTGTGAGACAATTAACAAACCATGTTCAATTTTTCTATACCTCATCTTTTCATAGACTCCAGGAGAAAGTATCATTTTGTCATGGAGAATATATTTTTGGAATAAAATATGTAAAATAAAGTATAAAAAAATGTAAAAAATCAATGGCATGTGGCTTATTAATATGTAAACTTAGGTATTTCTAAAGGTTAATTTCAGATCATGCAAACATTTTCTTACTATAGAACAGAATGGCAGGGCATGGTGATACATGTCTGTAATCCTCCTACTGGGGATGCTGAGGCAGAAGAATCACAAATTCCAGGCCAGCCTGAGTACCATAGCAAGACTTTCTTTCCACATAAAATTTTAAAAAGTGTGCAGGCTGTAATGTAGCTCAGTGCATGCACAAGGCCCTGAGTTTGATCCCTAGGACTACATAGACAAGAACAAAACCAAGAATAATGTTAACTGATCAATTTTGAATGTACATTGTAAAGTGCATTTTGATATCTGGGAACTTTATTATAACTTTTCTGTTATGATCAACTAATCTGTTAGCTGAAGTTTTGAATCTAACTTATATATCTAATATATAAATCTAATATAGAACAACATCTAAATATAGAACAAGATCAGGAAATTTTTACTATTATATTGAGATGGTTGATGAAACATAATAATCCTTTATAAATGTATGTCCCTTTACAGTTTAAAAATGGTTATGTGTACATATATGTTTTTGAAATTATTGATTTTAATTGACATAAATCATATATTTACAGTAACATGATTTATTTGTATAATTTTTAATTAATGACTTATCTCCTATACTTACTTACATAATTTGATCTGAAGTTTTATGCCTCATGATCATAAAACCAGTGCAATTACTTAGGCAATGTTTGCATTATTACTAATAATTGATCAAAGAGTCTCAGAGAGTTGAAGTGATTTATACAAAAATAAAAAATTAATGATTAATAGAACTGATATAATAATCTCAATTTTATATTCTTTAGCATTCCTTTCATTTATATAAACCTGCCTTACTAACTACTTGACTTTTATTTACCAGGCATTTATGAGTATCAATAAGATAAGATGCATTGCTTATGGATATACAAGGAAAAAACTGGGGACATGAATATTTAAAATAATTAGACTGGTTGGTGAGAAGAATGATGAATGTACTGTAAAAGTGATGGCTTCAAAGAGGAAATTTTGAACTCTGTAAGGCTGGAATGAGGACATTTTAAAGAGGGAAGACAGTTGAACAAGATGAAGAATTGAGTAGGTGTTTGCTTGTGATGTGAAGCATAAAGGACTTTCCATTTACAGAAGAATCAACAGGGCCTTATCAAGCAGACTGGGGTCTACAAAACTGTCAGCAGTGCTATGGTTGGCTGGACAAATGGGAAGGGTTGGGTAATGAAGGGCTGTCTCATCTCAGAAGTTATTTAAAGAGCTGTGTGCTCAGAGCATTTCAGAACTGGGGGAGGTCATTGAGATCAGAGAGCCTAAATTAAAAAAAAAAATTTAAATTTTGCCCATGTGGTGATCTAAGTTCTTGGGAAAGAAAAAAAATTAACCTGCCTAGGATAAAGCCAGTTAGGAGGAAAAACAAAGGGACCCATCCAGAGGGACTGGTGCATACTAGTCTGAGAATCATGATTTTTAAATCAGAACTGTAGGCATGTGAGTAAGGCTATGAGGAAAATTTAGCTAAAGAGACTGAAAAGTAGAGACTTTTTAAGAAACCAACTGTTTTTGAATTTCTGACACTAAGGGAAATAACTATGCTAATCTGCCTCTGGCTGAGTGGATTCTATGACACTGAGGACTTACCATTTTTTTTTATTGTATTTTCACTTAAGAGATTGAATAAAAACTATTTAAAAGAGTACACTTCACCCACTTCTAAAAAAGGTTCAAAAATTAATTCATGACCTAAAACTATTCCATTTCTAATCATCTTCTAATACCTTGGAGGGCAAATCAGTTGTTGGTAATTCTCGAGATGCCATTATTATCATTGTGCTGAATTATTTACAAACTTGTATCAAAGCACCAGATTAAATTGCTTTGGTCTTATGTAAAATTCCTCTGATCTTTGGCAATCATTACTTATTTACAGCTTCTATAATTTTCCCCTTTGCAAAAAAAAAAAAAAGTTTTATTAACTATAGCTAAAAGGCACTATTTTACTTTTACAGTAAAAACTCTCTTTAAAAGGAAAAAAAGTTTAAAAACTATAGTTTTGTATTTAAAACCAAGATTTTCTATGTGAAAAGCAGATAATCTAAACACTTTCTTTCCCTGAGAGAGATATTCATAATATTTATTGTAAAATATAAATATTAGGTTTCTTACTTCGTGTGAACTATTTGTAGGTATAGTAAATACAATTCCTTTAAAACAAAACTAGGATAATAGCAACAGTTAACATTTACATTTATTGAAACATGTGAAGTTACTTCAAAAAAATGTTAGAGAATGAAATAAAAATTGACCATATGACTGCAAAAATCATTCAACATGTGATTTTTAAACTCAAATTGGCTAGTTTCACATTGTGGCTTTAAACAGAACATCTATGTTTAACATGAATGTTTTCCTGAAACCTGGGGTTGGGTAAGTTTGCACAAGAAAAAATTATGCTGAATGTTCTGTTTTACTATTGATTTGTAGCAACCAATTTGTCTTTAGCTTTGAAATATCTCCTATTATCCTGGAAGCCTTAAGCAACACTGTAGATAAATGATAATGAGAGTTTTTTTGTGTATATATATACATATATATATATTGTTTTCATATGTGTGATTTATCATTGTTGTTGTTAAAGCTTCATAGAAAGTCTAAGATTAAAATTAAAATAATGAGTGATAATAAAAATGACAACCACAGTTTGGAATTATTCACCTAAATGTAAAACTAAATTTCTCAGAATATATTAACCTTAGAAGTTAAGACATCTTCAATATATGCTTTTTTAATAATACATGTGAATTTTAGAACTCCAGGATGCTATTAACAATAATATATTTTATTAATAATTGACTAACAAGTAAAATTACCCATTAAATATTTAGAGAAATCTTCTTGTTTTCTACACATTATAAAAATATGTGGTGTATCTTCAGGTGTCCTAAATTTTAGTCTTTTTAGGGAACTAAACAACTAAATTATATCAGACACTCAATATTATCTGATATTCAATGGTTATGATGACAGTTAATGAAATACCATTTAATTCCTTTGTAATTCATGTTATCTTTAAAAACAGGTGAGAAAAAAATCCAACAAGCAGAAGTTCAGAAAATTATCTAGAAAATCATTTGGATTTGGATACATTCTCTTTACTGAATCTGCCTAGCTCTCCAAGATAAACATTCTGAGATTTTTGTAAATATCCAAGTATCCTCTGATGCTCCAAAGCAATCAAAACCTCAGCTATGCAAATGATCCCAAATAACTTCATAGAGAACAGAAAAAAATTAATATCAGGATATATGATTTGAAAATATATTTTCTTCACAATGGAATTATGAAGATTGTCCTTTTATTTTATTACCTGTATAATCACTGAAATGGTAAAAATAAACAAGCAAGCTATACTGAGATTGCAAAAATAAAGAATGCTCCCCCTTTCTCACATTAAGCAAATTTAGCAGAAAAACACATTGAGGAACATGGGTTTTTTTCAGTATACTCCTCATTTTAAACTTAATTTTTAATCCTAGATTATGTATATTTTTAAAATCACAATGAAGCATCAAATAACTTAAATGCATAATAATGTAATATTATACTTTTGTGTCTTCATTCTGAAGAACGGAAAGTAGCACTGATAAATGCAAGCTAAGGCAACTTATTAGGAGGATGTTAGTAGCTCAAAAAATCGATCAAAGCCAAGTTAAGAAATGATGAAGATGTCAAGACACAAAGGATATCTACCTAAAAGTGTAGTCAGCATAAACCTCAGCAGTGATTTTATGGAACAAACAACTTGGTGAGAATCCTACATAAGTGATGACTGATCTGCACCTGAAAGGCAACTGTTTCTTACATCTTTATATCACTCACCTGATTCTGGGTATATATGTCCTATTGGCTTAACTTAGGGAATTTCCTGCTTTCTCTGGATGAACTAAAATTCAGATTGCTTTGGTTAAATAAAAGAGTTGTCCAATACATTACACTACTTTATGTGCCCATCATATGTATAAATCCTTCTCCATATTTGCATTTCCCAAAGTGATTCCTTTCCTCTATTTAATGTAATGCAAAAAAAAAAAAACACTATTAAAGCTAAGAATACACTTGCTTCAACTATTACTGCATTATCCTACAAGTCCATACAGCCATCAACAGTGCTAATATCCTGTGTGACTAGCATTATTGTGCAGTAAATTGGATAGGCCTTCTCTTACCTTAGCCAACCAGAAAATATATTTCCAATTTTAGACATATGGAATAAGCCTGTCAATGCCAAACAGATGTCCTGAAAAAATATATACATACACTTTTCCTCATTCCTGTAGAGATAAAGTTCCTATTAGTAGCATACAAAGTGAATATTGCTATACTTAAGTCATTCCCCAATTTTTTTTTTATATTTAGATATACCTTCTGGAATAAGCCCCTCAATTCATTTATAGAGTGAATACTTTTTCATCTAAACTTCATACTTCATAAATATTTTTAAATGAAGCATTTGTTAATACTATCCCTTTACTATCTTTTGTTAACTAGTTTATTTAATCACCAATCAAAAATAATTAGAAGCCTTAAAAGAACTGAAACTCTGCTTAATGTTGGACCAATGCATAAATAATATGTAAACTGACATAAGATGGTATTTTTAGTACTTTTCACAATGAGTTCAATCTCTGCATTATTCTTTTCTAACTCTATGGATACTTGAGAAGGTGCCCCAAGAAGAAAACATTAGCTTCAATCACTACTTTTTTTTTTTTTTTGTAGATGTCTTCTAATTCCATATCACATCTCTTTCCTGAATTTGAAACTTACACTCCCAAGAATGTTTCATCTGTTCCTGGGGTGTTTAAATATAATTAATCACAAAGCAAATTAATCTATTTCAGTTTAAATCCTAATGTGTCTTCATATTGCTGAGTACAACAAGTCATACTTACAAATTTGGAAGTTCAACTATGATTCTTCAATTTTACTCTTGTTTAATCTACATCCAATTTATCAAATCAAATTGATTTTACCTTTTAAATATTTTTTTTTTACTTTCTCATCTCTTTCAATGTGTTGTCAGTAACATAATAAAATATTTTAACCCTGATTATTAAAATAAATCTTTACTTAGTTTTAGATTCCATTTTTCATATTTATATCCATATCAACTTTTTGTGAGGCTAATTTTTCATAACTAATTAAAAATGTTTTGCCTCTCTCTTTTTTAACATGTTGCCTTTATATTTCATTTTTTCTATTTTATTGGTCCACATTAGTCATACATAATATTAAGATTCATTTTGAAATAATTATAAATGCATGGAATATAATTTACTCTAATTCTGCCTCCAGTACTTCCCATTATCCTCCCCTCCTTCCTTCCCCTATTCCCTTTCCTCTACAAAACTAATCTTTCTGCTATTTACTTATAGTTGTTTTTTTTTAATTAGTGTCTTGTGGATATACATAATGGTGAGAATCACTGTGCTATATTGATATATATATGCAAAAGAAAGTTAGTTCAGATTCATTCTACTCTTTTTCCTGTATCCCATCCCTCCTCCCTACTCCCTCAATCCCCTTCAATTACACTGATCTTTGTTTTATTTTGATGAAATTCTGGTTCCCCATTGCCCATTTCTTCTCCCTCTCTTGCTCTGTCTCTCTCCCCACTACCACTCCCTTTTATTTTAGACTAGCTTCCACATATCAGAGAAAACATTTGACCTTTGACTTTCTGGGTCTGGCTTATTTCACTTAGCCTGATAGTCTCCAGTCCCATCCATTTATCAGATGCTTCTCTCTTGCTTAAAACTCTTCAGTGTTCCTCCCTTTGTCTGAGGATAAATTTAGGAGTGTGTAATGATATATAGTTTCTTCTTCTGTCATCACAATATTCCTTCTTTTTCTTTAATTGAAGCAATTAAACAATTAAGATCTTATGCCTGGCTTCTTTCCTTACTTTCAATATATTTTCCTATTTTCTATCCTCTTTCTAAATTCATATGGATCACTTCACTTCCCCTACCAAGTACTGCAACCCTTGTAGTTGGCAGGCTGAGATAGGTACTTCCCCTGCAGGTGTTTCAACTGTCTCTTAAAGTAGTAGTGAGTTCCCTGAATATTATTCAACTGAATGTCATAAAGATCAAACACAGTACATAAGTGAACTTTCACAGGAGAATAACAAAAGTAATATTTATAAACATTTATTAAATTCTTACTAAAGAAATACTAAGTGGATTTGCGTACATCATGTCACTATCCGTCAAAAATATTTATAAATTGGCCATTGATACCAATGATGACTTCTCTTTGCCTTTATTTGAATTACCAATGACATTTAATTACAATCTCCCTCTTGAAACACTTTTTTGTTTTACTTCCATATATAACTTCTCCACATCTTTACCATCACTTGCTATCTTTTGTATTTTTAACAAAAGTCATTCTAAGAAATATGAGGTGATATCTCATTGTGGTTTTAATGATTAATGATACTGAACATCTTTTAATATGACTGTTGGCTAGTTGTATGTCTTCCTTAGAGAAATACCTATCCTACTCATTTTTTTTTGAGAGGGAGAGAAAGAGAAAGAGAATGATGATCTTTTTTATAGATGGACACAACACAATGCCTTTATTTTTATGTGGTTCTGAGAATGGAACCCAGGTCCTGCCCATGCTAGGCAAACGCCCTATCACTGAGCCATAATCCAAGCCCCTCATTTTTTAAAATTTATATATTACAGCAGAATGCATTACAATTCTTATTACACATATAGAGCACAATTTTTCATATCTCTGGTTGTATACACAGGATATTCACACCAATTCACGTCTTCATACCTGTACTTTGGATAATAATGATCATCACATTCCACCATCATTAATAACCCTATGCCCCCTCCCTTCCCCTCCAACCCTCTGCCCTATATAGAGTTTTTCTATTCCTCCCATGCTCCTGCTCCCTCTCCCACTATGAATCAGCTTCCTCATATCAAAGAAAAGATTCAGCATTTGCTTTTTTGGGGATTGGCTAACTTTATTTAGCATTATATTCTCTAACTCCATTCATTTACCTGAAAATGCCATGATTTTATTCTCTATTATTGCTGATTTTATTCTCTATTATCTATTTAAGTGCACTTAGATAATAGAGAATAAAATCAGCAATAATAGAGAATAAAATCATGGCACTTAAATAGATAATAGAGAATAAAATCAGCAATAATAATCTAGGTTGGTTCCACAGTTTAGCTATTGTGAATTTTGCTGCTATAAACATGCTGTTTTTAAGTCCCTGTAATATGCTGTTTTTAAGTCCTTTGGGTATAGACCAAGGAGAAGGATAGCTGGGTCAAATGGTGGTTCCATTCCCAATTTTTCAAGAAATCTCCATACTGTTTTCCAAAATGGCCATGCCAATTTGCAGTCCCACCAGCAGTGTATGAGTGTACCTTTTTCCCCACATCCTCACCAACACTTATTGTTGTTTGTATGCATAATAGCTGATAATAATTCTGACTGGAGTGAGATAAAATCTCACTTTTTTTTTGATTTGCATTTGGTTTTGATTTGCATTTCTCTAATTGCTAGTGATGATGAACATTTTTTCATGTATTTGTTGATTGATCGTACATCATCTTCTTAGAAGTGTCTCTTCAGGTCCTTGGCCCATTTATTAATTGGGTTATTTGTTTTTTGGTGTTTAGCTTTTTGAGTTCCTTATATACCCTAGTGATTAGTGCTCTATTTGATGTGTGAGGAGTAAAGATTTGCTCCCAAGATGTAGGCTCTCTATTCACCTCACAGATTGTTTCTTTTGCTGAGAAGAAACTTTTTAGTTTGAGTCCATCCCATTTATTGATTCTTGGTTTTAATTCTTGTGCCACAGGAGTCTTATTAAAGAAGTTGGGGCCTAAATTCACATGATGAAGATTAGGGTCTACTTTTTCTTCTATTTGATGCAGGGTCTCTGATTGTATTCCTAAATCCTTGATCCATTTTGAGTTGAGTTTTATGCCTGGTGAGAGATAACTCAGTTTTAAAAATCAAGCTATCTATTTGCTTCTGAGCTGTGGAGTTCCTTAAGTAGTTAAAAGACTAACACTCTGTTAGATATTTACAAATATTTCTCCCATTTTGTAGGTTAACTTTTTACTCTATTGGTTATTTCCTTTGGTTTAGTAATACTGGTTTATTTTACTTTTGATTATGCTTGTTATCATATGCAAGAAATAATTGCCAAGATCAATGACATGAAGCTTTTCCCCCATTTTCTTTAAGAGCATTAAAGTTTTGTGTTTAGATATTTTATCCATTTTGAGTTTATTTTTACATATGGTTTAGGATAAATTTTCAGTTTGTTTGTTTCATGTGGATATGCATTTTTCCCAACACCACAAATTGAAGAGACTATCCTTTATCCTTTCTGCATGCTTAACATCCATATTAAATATCTATTGGTTATATATACATGGGTTTATTTCTGGGAATTCAAGACTGTTCATTTTATCTATATATCTACTTTTATGTGAATTACATTTATGAGGGCAAGGTTATACAGACAATAAACAGACATAAAATATTCAATATATGGCAAAGTGCTATTACAGGGGAAATGATCATAGCATAATTGTAACAGCGCATGAAAGGATGAAGGTGGCAGTAGTTGCTTATGATGTTTTTATATAGCTGGAAGTCAGGAATATTTTACTGATAAAGCAAAATTTGAGCAGGGATATTACAAAAGTGTGGCAGAAGACTACAGATCTTTGGAAGAGGGAAAAGCAAATCTGAAGATCATAAGACAAGAAAAGATTTAGATTAGTATATCAAGAAGCAGTTAGGTGACTGACATTAATGAGATGGCAGAAAAGAAACCCCAGACCTCATTACCATAAACTACAATGTAAGATCCATGGAATTTAGAAATTTGAACTTCTAGCTTACTGCTCCAATGAATTTAAAACAGCACTCTATGCCCTAAGGGTGACTGAGGTGAGCACTCTTAGTGACCAGTAAGACACAGTTTACTCTTCTTTTATCACTTGGAGGAATTGCTCTTTCCTAAAGCTCTAAAGTTGGAGGTGGACATATGATATACCTTTCCAAAAAAAAAAAAAAAAAAAGCAAAAATTCTGTGTTGCTTCTGAGTTTCATTTAAATGTTGACTCTCAGATTTTCAGCTGTGGAGATCATGGAAGCTCAGGTTTATATGGGGGTGCCAAAAGATTGAAGCAGCCTGGAATGCTGAGTGTACACTTGAAAGACAGCTGTTCTGGAGAGTTGCCCAGATCAAGAGTGGGTTTGCACAACAGGAAAGTAAATGTGTGGCATGCAGCCACTGAGAGTTAGGGAGTTTACGTTACCACAGCAAAACCCAACCTATCTTGACAGGTGTGATAATCAATAAATATGAGTTGAATGAATGAATACATGAACTCTGTTTTATAGCTGGGGAAGCAGAGTAATAGTGAAGGTATATAATTATCTTGGGGTTGCTGATGGAAACTTGGACTCAAAGTCAGATCACATATAATATTTGAAATATGTAGCAATCATTTTAACCAAGAAAGATAAACTGTTTATTTTACAGTTACTTGTAATATAAATCAGTGACAAACAGATCATAATCCAGTAACTGACTAAAATCAATGTTGACAAAGACAAGCCAAAGGAAAAATATCAGACTTTTCCAAGAATTTTCTTCCTATTCTGGAGTCTTTCAAACGTAAATGCTGGAGCTGAAGTTCAGTGGTGCCTGGCTACAATCCCAGTGACTCTGGAGGCTGAGGCAGGAGGATTGCAAGTTCAAGGCCAGACTGGGCAACTTAGCAAAAGCATATCTAAAAATGAAATAAAAAGAGCTGAGGAGGTTGCTCAATGGTGGAGTGCCCCTGAGTTCAATTGCCAGTACTATTATAAAAAAAAAAAATCAGTAGCCAGGACTTTGATGTCTTGAGGCGCAGAGAGGGTAGGTAATTCAGGGTTCCAAGTTTTAGTTCAGTGCTAATCACTCTGTCTTCACAGGCATGGCTCATACAACAGTATTTCTCTGTTTTATGCAATGACTGTTTTTTGATGGAATGTGTTATAAGTGATGATCATTCTTCATCTAAGTAATCAATAATTGTTACTTAAGATTAATTCCAGAAAAAAAAATTTATAATTGCAGACAAAAATGTCTGCTTTCTTTAAGAAGAAAGTAGAAACTAGATAAGACAGTGTTTCTGTACCTACTCTGGCTTTCAGTTCCTAAAGCCAGATTTAGTATATGATAATACAAAAATAAAGGTCTTCAGTAATATTTACTTCATTCTTTATTTTAGATTCTAGTGTTCTTTCTCTCTGTCTCTCTCTCCTTCTCTATGTGTGCATTTATATTTATGCTATTTATGTTTGTATGATAAATTGTTACAATAACAGCTCCCAATGCATACTCACACCTTGAGGTTTTTCACTGACCCCATGATTTAACTGATAAAATTCATAAGAAATAAAATGACTTCTGAGACAAGAGACCTTGAAGCTTCTATTTTCACCTTTTCAAAGTGTTTCCATTATCATATAACTATGCCTGCTATAACTTCTGGCAGATGAGAAATCATGTAGGGAAAGCCAAAGTTGTCCAACTAACAACCACAGAACCAGGCATGTGTGGAAGACTACCCAGGACAATCCAGTCCAAGGGGACACTATAACTGACAAAAATGCACAATGGAGGCCCCCCAGCCTCAGTGGATGCACAAAGGAGTAAGCCAGCCAAACCTCACCCAAGTTGCTATTCCACAGAATTATGAACAAGCAAATTATCATTTACGTAAGCTACTAAGTTTTGGTATAGTTTTTCATGCAGCAAAAGACAACTGCTTTGCTTTCTTTCACAATTGGTTTATAAATATGTATTATTTTGTTTTAATAAACATTGTACAATAATGTAAACAAAGTGAAAATTGTGTAGTTTGCAAATATGTTCTAGGACAGATTAATTTGCTTACTATAAAAATTAGTGGCATGGGGCTGGGACTGTGGCTCAGTGGTAGAGTGCTTGCCTAGCATGTATGAAGCACTGGGTTCAAGCCTCAGCACCACATTAAAAAATAATAATAAACAAAGGTATTCTGTTTCCATCTAGAACTAAAAAATTGTTTTAAAAATAGTGTCATGAGGATTAGTAATATCCTGTTAGAAAAAGTGACATGATATTTTGTTAAATTTATTTTACACACACACACACACACACACACACACACAGGTCTTGATTAATTTTTGTCTAAAAATTTCAAAGGCCAACACACATATTTGAAATGATCCATTTACTTGTGTATTTATGTGTCTGAAGAATTTGATATTTAGAAAGGAGCAGTAGAAGAAATAAGTATTTATTCATTTCAATTGTATTTTGGACTCTCCTGGAAAACCCACAGGATAGCTGTCCAGAGTGACTTAAGTGTAATTGATCTCCTAGGCTGGTCACATAACCCTTTGACTTTGGTTACTATATAAAGCTGCAGACTTTCCCAAAATATTTTTGTATCTTCATGTTTCATTTATTTTAGAAAAGGATGCTGTTTCAAGCCAAACTAAATGGAAATACTTGAGTTTACAAAAGCATTCTATACTGTGACCTTTATGTCACCTGGAAGAGGACTCAAAGCACCTTTTATGGCTTAATCAAATTATAAACCACTGAATTCACTCCTTTCCCATAAGGAAAATATACACACTGTTATGAAATAGCTCATTTCTCCACAGACTTAGATATTATATAGAATAAACACAGGCCCTTGATACACATGTGTTCCATAAAAGCTGACACAGCAAGTTCAGCCAACATCTCCCCTATTGACACTGAATGACTCAGTGTAACCACAATAGCAGTGACTGAATTTGGAACAGCATCTCATGTCTTTGAATCAAGTTACCCAATTTAGAAAATAATGTAATCGTCCACTGTGATCAAGCCAGGTAGCTATTTTGTCCATCTTTAAACACTTCAAGAAAAATAGATGCTTCAGCATCAAGTCGGAGCTTGTAAACACTGATTGTTTGACCCTGCAATGACTGGCTCCATAGCATCTGACTTTAAGAGACTGAGTAACTTAAAATAGAACAAGAGAGCAGCCATCTGGAAACCAGTGCAGCACTGTGTATAGATGGAATCTACCAAGGCAGCAGGAGATACACCTGCAGGCTGAAAGATAGTTAGATAGTATACTGCAGCACCATGCAAAGTCTAGCAGCCCCTCATGTAGCACACACATTCACAATGAAGTCTGGTTTTAGGAAAGTCAGAAGGCAAGCGCACTGCTGGTATGTGGTTCACTTGGAGGCAAATATTCACTTAGGGTAATTAGCTGCAATAGTGAGATTTTAATCATTTCATTCTCAACATAAATATTTGGCTAATCGATATGAAAGGTATTTATTTTCTCTATAGTTGGCTTTGCTTCCCAGCATTAGTACTGTGTGACAGATGGCTGATGTCATCTCTGCTTGGAAGAACTCAGTTGGCAATATTAACATGGCATATTTCTGGGGACTTGTGATATGCTATGAGATGATAAAAGATAAAAGTGTCCAAAAGGGTATTCCCCAAAGTAAATATATTTATATGATACCATATCTTACTGATCCATCATAAACACACACACACACACACACACACAGATATCCTATTTAATTAAATTCTGGTAAATATTAAGAAGACCCTGGAGCATACTGTTTAAACACTGGCAGTTTATGATGTACATTAATCATTTATATTTTCTTTGTCCCTTCATCTCTTCAACATATACAGATAGAGCAATCCTGGTGCAAGCAATGTATGTCCTCCATCCCACCAACATTTATTACATAATTGCTATGAAAGATGACATGGAATGCTCAGTGTCAAAAGTGGACTTTGGTGAAGTTCTTATTTGATGAGTCTGAAGACACCCTCTGTGTTTTGGCTCCATATTGTGGAATTTGCTGTTGCCAAAAGGCTCCATACCTGTATTTCTCACTCTTCATCCTTTTCCCTCACACTGTCTGTTATTCTGACATGTCTTCTGTCAAAACATTTGGTTTTGAAGAGGAGGAAATGGTTGGTATCAAATTTGGGATATACACTGGGGGAAAAAAGAGGGTGGAAATCTATGAAAAAAAATAATTTTTTAATATAGAATCCTTCAATAATAATGAAGTGTTTAGTATTCCTCAACACTGTTCTGGACACTTAGCAGACATTCAATATATTTATTCAGTCCTCTGAAAGAAATACTGAGGAAGGAGCTAAAATGGTTTCATGAGGAAACTAGTCACAGAACACTTAGAATAACTTGCTCAAGGTCTGGGTTTGTGGTAGAGAAGGATATCAGAATGAAGCCGTTGGGCCCTGAGTTTGTGTTCTAATTATTGTGCTACAGAAAAGAAAGCAAAGTTCTCATCCTTGAAAGGAATGGCAGGGGAGTAATTGCCATAGCCTACTCCACTAACAAATGTTCTTCTCACAGAAAAATACAACTCCTTGAAGAAAGAGATTGATGAATTGTATTTTATGTCCTGGTTTCCTTTGTTTTCCCCATAGTGCAATAATCTGCCTTAATGATCCAAATACAAACTATGACCATAACAGTAGGAAAGGAAGGGATTTTACAGATAAGAAACAAGGTTCAAACTGGTATGTATAGGAGAAAGTTAAGGCTAAAATAACAGGAATTATTAACAGCTTCTTCAAAGGAATCACTGTTCCATTGAAGGTCTGTACCTACCATGCACACAATTAAAAAAATAGAGTGCTAGTAGTAATTCTTTCCATAAAAACCTATGTAATCACATAGAGAATCAAATTTCTTTCTCCTTCCTCTTTTTTTTAGGGCTTCAACCACTGAAATATCTCTAAATGATTTCATTTATTGTTAATATTCCAATTTCCCCAAGAATCTGCCAAGGGTAATATCCCTGGTCACTCATTAAGGAGAAGGGGATTCAATGTCTTCAATAATTTCTTTATCTTCATGATAGTGTTCTTGGATTTCATGTTCACAACTACTGAAAACTAATGACACTTACTTGACCATATGAAAGTATGACCAAAAATATCCATATTTAAATATCTTTTTCGGGTAATAGAATGGTCTGTTATTAAAAATATTAATCTTAGATTAAAAATTAATGAAATTAACATATATCACACCATTCAGGAAAGTTTCATCTTTATCCCTCTTCTAAAAATTAGAAGTAACAGATTTTGATTAACTCAGATACATGTAAGTACTTGTGTCAGCTTTCACCACAGAATCTATAACCAGAGATATTCAGGTACAAATTCCATATCAATATGATATATTTAATAGATGCACCATAAAGGTGACATATCTTAATGCAGATGTCTTTGTTTCTCATATTTAGAGTTCTTTATGTACTAGAGAAGTACACCAATAGAACCTGACTTTTACACTTATAAGATGGTGGTTTTATTCATTTTCTCATCTTTATAAAGTGATCAAATGTGACATCAGGAAAGTTTCGTCTTGATCTGTCATCTGAATATTATAAGTAACAGATAACAACGAATTCACCATATAAGCACCTATGTCATCTCTGACTATTATGTCATAAAATGCGGAACAGATCACCCTTATAATGGCAGCATAGCCATGTACTGTTTTACCTCACTTCTGTTTGCTGAAGATCATCCCAGCCCCTGCAACTGAGAAATGGAGACTGACAGGAAAACACTGAGACCGGTTTAATGGTGCTGTGTGTTTCTTCCCTAAGTATGATTAAATAATCATAAGAACTTCTCTAAGGGCTAATCTGCTATATTTTCCAGATTTTCACCTTGGGGACATATTGTCCCTTGTCACTGAAACCTCAGGGACAGAAGGGGACGCCACAGGGTGGCACAGCAGGAAGCTGAAACACTGATGAAACAGTGTTCAGTTAATGAAGGCATGGCCCATGGCCTCCGCTGCTCTGCCATATGTTTGAAGAAATGCTAATGACTACAATTCAAATACCTTTTTCATCTTAACTATATGTAAATGTGTTTATAAATGCTCTCTTATAAATATACGATCACATTTTTAAAAGCCAAGTGCTAATGTTGCTTTCAACATCTATAATACACAATAATTAAAACTTAAGCAATTCTGCTTAATTATACCTTATGGGAAACTGTACAGTAATTTATAGAAATTAAGCAGAAAAACAAAGATCAACAGAAATAAAGCAGCAGTTGAACAACTGAATAATAAATCACTTTGATCATTAATTTACAGCAGCAAAATCATTGTAAGTAAAAGACTTCGATCTTAATTCTTAAACAGCTGACATGTGAAAAAGAAGGTGTTAGGAATTTGGGTATTTCTTGTAAGAGCACAGCTTGAACTGATGGTGTGATGGTCTACACCATTACTGTGTTCTTACGCTGCCCTCCAAATCAAACAGTAATTTTTTTTGGTTGAAAACTTTCTGTATTATAATCCTGATGTGAATGGCCCTTCTCATTTTGTTACACTTTGGTCCAACACTGCAGATGATTTTTTGCATAAGAATACTGTGACCCATTCTTCAGTGCAGGTACATTTGCGCAACAATGGTTCCTTTAAAAGACCCACCTGATACCCAGTATGAGATAGATTGTCTTTTGTGCATTTATGACAGCTGCCCAAACTCTCACTCAGGTAGATCTATAAAACTTCTGTTGGCTACATTCTAATCAGTAGAAATGACACTCAATAATGCTCCTTCTAAATCCTCACAATGCTTGTTTATAAATTAAAATTCTTTTTAATTAAGGAAATCAATATACTACATATGTATTAATAGAAATAAAAATTGGAGTTTTCCGCCACTTGTTTTATTTTTTAAATTAAAATATTTGTTTAAACTTTTCTTTAGATTTCTTCCCCTTCTTTTGTCTGTAGAAGTATTTTACAATTTTTTATGTAATTGATTATTTTTATCACAAGCTGCTGAATTTCTAGCTTATGTATATGCCCTACCCAGAAGTTATGAAAACATTATTTTATGTTCTTCTAAAACCCTATAGTTTTCACTTTAATATTTATAGGCTTACTCCATTTAGAACTTCTCCAAAAATATGATAAGAGGTAATGATCTAATTTTATATCCTTTTAAGAAGATAAAGTTTTTTAAAGATGATTTATCCCATGAATAGATTAATAGATTTATATGCAAACCTCATCATATATTAAATCCCCATACATGCATTTATCTGTTTCTGAACTTTTTATCTTGCTTCTTTCATCTATTGTTATTTCTTTGCTAATATTTTAAAGTTCTAATTTTAGAAGCTTTATGGTATATTTAATACTCAGCAGGAGAAGTTCTGATTGTTTACTATACCTCTTTGTAACCCAAAAGTTTCTTGACAATTTTTCCATGTAAATTGTAGAGTTTTTGTATCATGGTCTACACCTACTCCTCCTCAATATCACCTTTCATTCATAAACATCGTAGATGAAATGTTATGAATCGGAAAAAATATTATCCTGATTCTTAGAGTTACCTTAAGAATTAGACAGCTGTAGATAAGGCTGCAACTCCTATGTGCTTCTTATCCCATATTTTATCACCCTGCTTTCAGGTGATGAGATGACCACTATTTTAAAACATGTTTTTATAATTTTCTTTGCTTAATGTGTAAATATACACAAATAATATGTAATTTATTTGTGGAGTATTTGAATTGGTACCATCTGTTGTTCATCTTCTTGGACTTTTTGTTCCAATAACATCTTATATCTGAGAATCATCCACGTGGTCAAATATAGATAGAATTTATTTATTTCTACTGCTATATGACATTTTATTGTGTAAATGTGGCACTGCTTATTGTTTCATTCTTTTTGGTAGAAATTTGAGATATTTCTATAATTTTTTATCATGATCAGTGCTGGCATGAACATTTTATATCTATTCTAGTACATTTGTGCAAAACTTCTCTAAGGTATATACTACATGTAGGTTTGCAGAATCCTGCTATAAGTGAATACTCACTTTTACAAAAAGCTACATTGTTTTCTGAGGGGTTTTACCAAACCCTCATACCTTTATTATTGGGTTTGTGTGTGTGTGCAATGTGTTTGGTCTTCTTACCTGTAATATTTTAATTTGAATATGTGTTAAATTATGTCCATTTTGTTCCATAAAATATACTGATTGAAAATTATATTCCAAACCACTCTTTAAAATCCTAAATCACTACTGTCATCAAACCCATGTAATATTGAGTAAATGATTTAACAATTATAAACTATTTTCTCTTCAGGGAAATGGGTAAAGAATAGAACCTAATTCATTTAATAGCTGCTGAAATGAAAAATGCAGTTTAGGAAAACAGTGCAATGTTAGGAACATAGAAAACTTGCTTAATAAATTTCATGTGTTATGTTTCTTCTTGTTGTTACATACTGAGTAAAATCTCTGGGCATGGTTACTTTAAATATTTAAAGTAAGCAAACTATTTGTATGAGATGAAAATTGTATCATGCAAACATTAGGGAAGGTAAAAGATTAAAATATGTACTTTTTAATGCTAATTTATATATCTCTGGAGCCCATTCTCAAGTGAGAATTTAAAAATCAGTCATCTAGATGTTCAGAAACAAAACTTCAATTTAATAGGAAGAATAAGTTTGAGATCTATTTTATAACAAGGTGACTATAGTTGATAACAGCATTTGATATTTTTGAAAAATTTGAATGTAGACTTATGTATTCTCGCCACAAAATATGTATGTGAGGTAATACATATGTTATCTTGCTTTAAACAGTCCCAAGAGTTTACATACTTTCCAAACAACAGCTCTGCATGACAAATACAATATATTTTCTTTGTCAATTAAAAGAGTACCTACCCAGATGTTTTAGCTGTGTACATACTCAACCATAAAATAACATGGCTAATATATTTATTTAAATGTTTATGAATCATGTAGACAGAGTTGAGCAAGTTCCCCCATCTCTGAAACACAATATTTTCTTTCAAACTACAAACTGTACCTGTTCAAGAAGAAAATAACATTGTCTGAAAGTTTTAAGAGTGAAATTGGAAGTGAGGGTTGACTGTAAAACAAATTTTAAAAATGCAAAAGACAAGGGTTAAGCCACTTCCTCAATGCAGGCTGAAGAATGAGTGATGAAAAGCCATTAGACTAACTTTGCAGATCTGGAAAATGAAGGTCAATGATGTTTCTTCAAATGGACTCAGCCACAAATATATCAAGATGTATTTTAAAACAAGCTGGTGCATTTGTATCCCTCACTAGGAATATCTCAGTTGTGCTTAGCTTTAGGCACATATGAAGGAATTCTAATTACCCATGGACACCCAGTGCTTTTTCCAGCAAAAGCCTCTTAGTAAAGAAATGTCACATGGTCAAGACAAAAACTGACAAAAGGGCAAATTCTCTCTCTCTCTTCTTCATTGAAGATGATTACAGGGTGGAATACATTCAAAGATGGTAATGTCTTTAAATTTATTTCCCAGACAAGACTCACAGGAAAGAAATACAAAATGACTAGTGATAGAACTAGACATTGTTTACTGGTAAGTCATTTGCATAATGTTTGCATATGAATATTTTACTTATGAGTATGTACGTTTTTTCTTTTTAATGAATTTGATTTTTTTTTTAACAATATACAGTGCCTTGCTTTCTACCTCTGTCTGGTACTGTTCCGGGTCATAAGAGACTCTGTCAATCTACTTTTCTTCTTAGGGCCACTTAAAGATGGAAAACTGATGCATTTGTCTTGGGGTTTGAGAAAAACGCTTAATGATGCAAAGCATATGGAAATGTTTCCAAATAATGTGCAATGGCAAGGTCAGGAAGTGAGGCTATCTTGAACTCCAATAACTTACTAGGGAAAATTGATGGCTGGAAAAGCTGAGGGTTCAAGGGTAGAAAATTGAATAATTTACATATTTGGCCTATATACTTGACACCAATTCCATGGGCTCCAGGGAAGATCTGTTGTTCTCCTTTTGAACACTAGTGAGTGATTTCTTCACAATGAAATGAAACATGAAAATATTGTATCATAAATTCTAAACAAAGCAAATATATCAGAGTGTGCTCCTTTCACACAGGAACAGAACTTCTGCAAGGAACTCCCATGAAACTCTACTTGAAATTCTCAATAATGAAGTACAAATGATGAACAGTGAATAAGGGAAAAGAGACGTTATCTAAAGAATTATTGCTTGCCAGTCATTGAAACTGACTGTACAAGGAAAGGGGCATCCCTGGTAAAACTTTAGTGGGGAGGAATGCTGATAGTTTTCCATCCATTCCCTCTCCTCCCCAGTGGCTCTTTCTTTCAAATCCTGGCCTTGCTTTCACAATATGATCTCTCCTCTAGAAGTTCTCAAAACCCCACACTCTTCTATCAGGGGCTTTGGGACACATCATACTGAAAGCTTTTCTTCGTTTTGGGGTAGGAGCAATTTGAATCCTCAGGGTAACAGGGTAAAATAATCATGAAAGCATTCTCATTTATTTCTGTATAGTATTTTAAAATGATGCTTCACTTATTTAAAAACCCAAATATATCACCAAACACAAACTGGAAATCTTTTGTTAAGAGGTAATTATTGCCAACAGTCTTTCCTAATTCCGTATAGGAGATGACAAACCACACATATGTACCCATTGTTAACTATTGGAGGGCATCAGATTGAATTATTAAAATCCCTATTCATTTTACCTAGGAAGTGGGAAAGAAAGACGCCAAAATTTTACTCAATTATGTAAAAATTAGGTCTTCTCTTTAAAAAAATGATTGATAAGTCTTTCATACAAATTAATTGTGAATTCAAGTTTCTTCTAAAAGTCATAGGTGGTGGGCCTATGAATATATCACATTCCTACCCTAGTAAAGTTGTACTACTTTTACCTATCTCAAAATAATCCTTTGGGAAGATTTCTTTTCTTTTTTTTTTTTTTAGACACTGAACAGTACCCTACTTTCTATCTTTGTCTTGCACTATTCCAGGTCATAATTGACTCTGCCCATTATCTCTGTCAATTCTTCTACTTTAATTTTGTGACACTAAAGTCAAAAGAGTAATTATTTATAAATGTTTGGTTAGTTTTCTGACTACACTAGGTCTATGTGTTTTTCATTATTTTCTGATGGTATTTATCTATATTCAAAGTCAACTTATGTTTTATACATAGTTTTTCATGAAATAATATCCAAGAAAATAAAGTAAAAACAGGTAACTATTGGTCACAGGTATCATTTCAAAATCCTGTTTAAAAATGAGAGGTTAAGACTATATTCTCTCAAGTATGAATTCGGAGAAAAGAATCAGCCCCAAAGTGTCAAACTTTTATACAGCTTTTTAAAAAAGTATGATTAGCTATAATGAGAAGGAATTTGGAAAGCATTTATTTTTTAACAAAGGCATAGGTCAAACACATAAATATTATTGCCAAAATTTTTAATTTTGTAAAAATAAGTATATTAAATGCATAGAACATTTTAATTTATATAAAAATCATTTATGAGGTAACAATATATCAAGCGACTCTAAACTACAGGAGCCAAGAATTTTAATAAGGCTATATATCAGATTTGAACTTAAAAATTTGAAATGCTAGTGAAGAGGTGAAATATTATGACTAATTCAATTTTCCTTCCATATGTTACTGTTCTTTTTTAAGAGCATTCCATACATATTTTCAATATACTTATTTGTTAACATAGAATAGTGGTATATGGGCCAAAGATGTCAAGAAATGGCCTATGTTTGGAGAAGGGAATGATCATCAGCTTAAATGGGCAACAAAAATATTGAACATCAAGTAAGTTTTAAGGCAAAATTATGAAGGTCTATATAGGACCCACTGTAGATAGGCACAGATATATATTTAGCTATAGATTCTTTTTAGTGTGAAAGTAATGAGATATGGGCAAACTATTCTTGAGCTCCTTCATTTTAACAATAGAGTTAAGACTTGCACACAGATAGTAAATGGCAGGAAGAGGATTAAATTCAAGTCTTCTGTCAACTAGTATGGGTGTAATTAATGGTGTTTCTTACTCATTAAAAACTCATTAGAGACTATCTTTTCATTTCAAACAATGGGTATAAATGTTGCTGAATTTAGCCCAGTGAGTGACTGATGTTGTTAGAAGTTGTAAGAAGCAACCTAGAAGATGAAGCGCTCAGAGTAATAACATTATAAAAATTAATTTTAGGCTCATTCTTTTCCTTATTTCTTAACATCACTTTCCACACACGTACTTTAGGGGATTTGAATAGTTGGTTTCAAGTCTTTTTCAGTTCTAAAATCTTATAATTGAAAAATAATAATACCAAATTTCTAGTGTCCATACACTTTGTTGAAAGCAGGTATTGCTGCTCCTCATATGAAATGCGTTAGGGGAAGTTTGGTGTTTTTGTACTGATAGATTGTTTTCTACTCTGAGCTAAATGTAACATATGGCTATTAGGTCGACATCATTCTCTTAGTTTATATTTCTTAGGTACTAGCAATATAAAAGGTTTTGTTTTCTATAACTGACACTAATTTTCATTTTGCCATGTTACTGAAATTGAAATTCAATAAATTTAAAGTTCCTTGATGACTTTCCAAAAGATTATTCCAAGTTAGATGAAAACTCATTGCTAAGTTATTAGGGAGGGAATAAAATGTCTGGCCTAGTTCCATCCATGACTGCTGACCCTGATGAAAGTTGTTATTCCTGTTTGTCCCAGTTATATCATATATATACAGGTCCTAGTTATATCAGTCTTTATGTTTCTTTGGCTATAAGTTTCTCTTACTTTTTACTTACATTTTTCTTCTGAGGCAAACACATTCATGCCCTTATTCTTGCATCAGGAGAGCCTGCATGTCATTCTTCAACATATAAAAATCATTTCACTGCTCTCATATCGTCTCTTGAGCTATGGACAAACTACTTGAGGCCATTTCAGGCCCCTGCCCGTACACACCAGGCAACATTTGCTCTTTGTCATTTTCTAGTAGTTTGCTAGGGCTTTTTTTCTGAAAATTGAAGTGGAAGTCATCTTAGCATTAATGTCTTATCTTATTTGGGTTCTTCTGTAGCATATCTGTACTACATCATAGATATAATCCAATTGCACTTTTATTCTTAGAAACTCTTCATTCTATTTGACTGCATTTTCTCCACCCATTTTGATTAGTCTTTATCTAGACTGGTATCTTAAATTGTATTATCAATATTTTGAGTACTGTATGTGATCAATGCTGTTGAAAACCAGGAGCAGTTTTTGGTATTCTAAGCTTCATCTTTCATACACTTTATGGTTCAGCTTTCTAAATGCAAAAGACTTGTCTTAGTATGTTTTCTGTTTCTGTAACAAAATACCTGAGACTGGGTAATTTATCATAAATAGGAGTTTATTTAATCTATGGTTCTGGAGGCTGGGAAGTCTAAGAGCATGGAGCTAGCATCTGCTTGGCACCCAGTGGGAGCCTTTTTGCTGCATCATAACATGATGGAGAACATCACCCGGTGCGAAAGAGTTATGTGCAAGTGGGTTTCTCTTTTTATAAAGTTACTCGGGTCAATACGAGGCCCCCTCATGATTAATCTACTCCTAATTGCATACCAAAGTTTCCACCCCCAAATTCCTTTAATATATGATTTGGGGGAATAAGTTTCCAACACATGAATTTTTGAAGGACACATTAAAACAATAGCAAGCATTAAGGAATAATAAAGTTCAAAAAGGTTGATATTATAAAATACTATCTTACCACATTTATATTTATTTATTTCACATTGAGGAGGAAAATTTGGGAAGATTGGACATATGAGGCTACATATTAAAAAGGAATTACTATTGATTGTTTCAATATGTATGTTACTGTAATTTATTTAAACATTCTTCTGCATACCTTCTACCTGATACCTATAGTTCAGATGTCATAAATGCTAGTATTTGGTATAATCTTATTAAAATAATTTCTATGCAAGATTTTCATTGGATAAAAGTTTATTAAGGAAGCATACCTCTTAGAATAATCACTTCCAAAAGGAAAACAATTTATAGAATATCACTCATTATATTTAATTGATATTAATCTATCAACAATGAATTTTTTCAAAAAACTATGAATTAATAATTTGATATTTAATAACTGGGCATGCTGTGCTTATCTCCACTTCACTAATCAAAAATGAATCTAAGTAGAGTGCTCTCTACCTTTTTGGTTTACCTATGAAAGTCCTGGTTTTTGTCTGCCATTCTGTGTAATTATTTTAATGTCTTTTTACTCTAAAAAATGTTTGGTTTGGACTATAAATTTTTTAGTTCTCTAATTTTAAGGATGATATCCTCTTTACTTTTTCCAGTGTAAGTTATGAGTAGATTAAGGAGTTTTAAAGTTTCTACAGATGGAATACACTACCTGTTGTTGGTGGGTTCTGAGATGTTTATATTTCCCATTCCTCCTAAATTCTAAGAAACAGTTTTTCTGCTAGATCCAAACAGGTCCAATTACTAAGGAAAATGAGGCTATTTTAGTGAAAAGGGAATTATGATTTCAGGAATGATGGGTAGCAGTAACATAAGCACTCCTTAGGATTAAATATAATATTTTCAAAATATTTTTATTACTTGTTGAGAGCAATGAATGAATTATGGGTCTTTGAACTGCCCAGAGACCAGAGGTTGGCACCTTTCTCTTGGGAATCTCTCAGTGCAAAGGCACCAAGAAAATCACCCATTTGTGTAGTGAGGCCCTGTTCAAAGGGAAATTCTGTGGTTGCCATGGAGTTTATCAGTTCATGACCTTAGGTTCAGGCATCAGTTACCCAAGAATGGAGAATTGTGGGCACAAGCTGATGACTGTAATTGGACTGTTCAAATGTTTGATCTCAGTTCTGTTTTAAAGTAACTTTCTCACAACTAATCTCTTTGATGTAAAAACCTATATAATAAATAAACTTGCAGAGCCTGCTCCTTTACAGTCCTCCGCTGTCAGAGGTCTGTTGAACCACCAGGTCCCACTTTTCTCTATTTTTGTGTTCATTCATCTTTTTCCAATCCCCTCATCAGCCTGGTTTGGGAAACTGAGTAAGTGCCTTGCCAGTTGTGACAATTACTTGTATCCCCTGGAGGTTCATGACATGTAAACCAAATTTTTGGCCCACCTATCAAAAGAGTAACCCATGGTAACATGAAGTTATGGAAACTACAATCTTCAATCTGACTCTTCAAAACTCAGCATCAATTTTATATACATTAAATTTGATAGAATTTCAATCAAGTGTCTAAATAGAGGAATAAGATTTTAGTTTTATTTATTCCCCCACCTTTGTTGTCTGTATTACATAATAAATGGTGTTCAATAATTTGATATTCTACCATACCTATTCAACTTAACATATCTTTGTATGTAAGCTGAGGTGTGGAATCTCATACTTATCTGAATAATAAAACATTTGTTTGGAGCACTTATTATATTATTGCCCTAAGAATCATGCTAGTCAGGAACAACCATATGACAGAGCAAGTGCCCAGTCGTTATTATGTTTAAACAACACTTTCCAGCTTTATGGAGTTTTTTTTATAGCTTTATCCATAGCAGCCAGGAAGCAAGCATATTTTTATATGGTCCTAATCAAATTATGAAATTAGCCTTCATAAGTAACTTGAACACATTGACAACCATTAGAAAAGAGTTAAACATTACTTATATTAAAGTCAAAGACATCACTTAAAATCAAATCATAGTGTCAGATTAGATAAACTAAACAAATTTATCAGATTTTCACATTTAGTTATGTAAGACAAACTCATCATTAGATATAATTTATTTATTAATGTTGTCCAAATTTGAATTTTATATCAGTCATATCAACAGTCAAACCATTATTTTAATGTCCTTATAATCATTAAGAAATTGATTTTCTAGCACATAAAACTGAATTCTGGAATTTTAATAGAGAACTAATGACAACACTTTAATAGAACCAAAGTGAGAAAAAAATTCTTACATATTGTTTCTCTTTTTGTAAAAATGGTGTTTTCTACTAGTAAAAAGCAAATAAAACAAGTCAAGTTCCATAGTTAAAAAAATCATTATTGTCTAAATCCTCAAGTCCAGAGTATATAAAATATTTTTTCATTAAGAAAGAAAGTATTTATCTGTTCCTTGAGTAGTTACTGTTGACTTCAAGCTGGACTGATAAATTCAAATGAAAGATCACTGAAGCAACAAAGAATACCAATATGAGATTACCAAGCATTCTTTTCTGTTCCCAGGAAGAAACATTTAAAAACAAATAAAATGTACAAAACCCTAAATTATGCTATGCTATCACCATAACTGAACAACAAAAAGACATTTTAATAATAATAATTTAGGTAATAGTATTAATGCAATACATTACCTAAATTGTGAAGCCTGAAGTGAAACCTGAAGCATAATTTCTCATAAATTTCATCTATGAGAAAATGCTAAACTGTTTTTAGTTTTTCTATATGGAATATAGATGACTGAAAATATTAATACAATTACACAAATTCTTTAAGCAGTTTGGGGAAAGCAGTAGTGCAGGGTATATGATAATCACTGCTCATATTTTTAAAATGTTTCCATTAAACTTAATCACTTGGTATAAACTTGGTAAAATTTCTACCAAGCACCTGTTACTAAGGTGTTCAATAACCTTTAAATTTATCCATAACATTTTTCTCAAGTTTAGAAAACAATAGGATGCAATATGTAATTTTTTGGATGACAAACTTCAGCTTTCACCTTTATTTTTAAGGTTAAAATTACTATTTACTGCAAGCTGACAACTTTTCTTAGTCTGACTTTGGGGACACAGTACTATTTTCTTTTTCCTTAATTACTTACTAATAGCTTTTTTATTTATAAATATTGGATACATGTTTAGGATAGTAATAGTTCCCAATCCTTTTAATAGTTCCCAGTCCTTTTTGGAAGGATAAGGGAGGTCATGATAGCGGCATTTGACTAGAAATCAAATCTCAGGATGACCTACATCCTGCGAATTTTGTTCTTTGAATAAAATTTTTGCAATTACATTGAGTGGTAGCTTGATTTCTGATATAACTTGAGCCCTTAGGTGAGAATTGTCTACTTCCTTGTTTGTTGTGGATAAATCTCACACTATTAAGTGTGTTATACCATTAAGTGTAAATTTTATTCACCCTTCCAACGCTGAAAAACACCAGGATGGATTCTCGTTACGTATTTGAAAATGAGGAACCAAACTCGGAATCATCATATTGAACCTTTATTCCACAGGTTATTCTGAAATCACGACTTCTTAAAGGAATTTAAGATAAAAAAGGGAAAAGGCACCAATTCTAGAGTCATGTGGCTTACACAGATATGGACAAACATATCATCTCGGCCTTGCATCTTCTCATATTAACATAAACAATATGTGACATCAAAAACTCCTCCAGTTTTGTTTTTGTGCATTCTTATTTTTGATGTGGGTCATAAGATTTTTGATGTGCCCAGCTAACAACATAACATGTTGATTAAGAAGAATATTAGGTGAATAGTCAACTATCTTTCAAGCATTAGTTCAACTCCTATAACAAGACTGTCTCTGTATTGCATTCAAGATGTACCAATGGAGTGAAACCTAAGCATAATCTCTCTGGAAATCCCACTTCATTCTTATTTGAATGAACTTTTGTGAACTTAAAGCATCATTTAGCTTTGAAGTTTCTGCTCCATGCTGAAACCCAACATCTATGGAGTTCTACAGAAAGAAGAGATATTGAAGCTCTCCTTTATTTATCAGCTCTCTCTTCCTGTACCTAAGAAATTGTAGAGCAGTACATAGGAATTGGTAGCAAGTTCCGCCTTCAGCTGTGTCACTTTTCTGCTATCTTAGAGTCCATTTGTACAAAAAAAAAAAAAAAAAAAGAAAATATTTGATTGCTTCATTTCCACTTTTTTTTTTCCTTGGGAGATTCTTGAATTAATCTGATTTAGAGACATTTTCTGCTACTATTCCTGAGAGCCATTGCTAAAGCATAGTTCATTTTAATATAGATACAGGGTAGACTAATTATCTCCTGAGAACTTGCTATAATTTTAAGGGTTATGCACAAGATGTTAACTAATCACACAGCTCCCAGATATTTGTAACATGCAGTGTGACTCTGAGGTTGCATTTAAATGAGTGCTAGGCATGACTTGTGATGTGTTGTTTCTGGTGCTGTGCAGAAGAAAAACTGGTGCATTATGCAGAGTTAAATTCACAATCCTTGACATGTTTTGTTTCAAATATATAGACGTGTACAAATTTCTTCACTTTCCATAAATTTACGACATTTCCAAAAACAAAGTATTTTTAGTTTAAAAATATTTATATTATGAAAGAGAAATAGCTGTCAATTACAAATATAATGCAAATTAATGCAATGTAACAAGAGTTAATATACATGTGTTAAGATAAAAACCCTTTTTAAATGATATCTTAAAATAATTCCAGTAATGGGAATAGGGGAAATTACAGCTCTTTGTGTTTTTTAATTTTTTGTTATCAATTTCATTGCTGCTAGTAATGTGAAATATATTAGAACTATTTGAAATTGTCAAGTTGAAATGAAAAACATGCAGAACTGGTACACTTGATTTGCAAACTCTGTTAACTCGGTATCATCATGTCAAGGCTAATTATTTTTTTTAATTTATAAATTTTCTTAAAAAAGATATTACCTTCACTTTGTTTATTTAGACACTGTTCATCTATTCATTCTTTAATGCTTTGCTGTGTCACATATCTTAACCAACTACTGAATTTACACTGCTTATAACCTAAATATCTAAGTCGCAAATACAGAAGAAAATGAGTCTCTGACTCTTACCCCCTCAAGTCCCTCTAAAGCTCAACATGTTTACTTTCCCATTTGGATTGAAAACTTCTCAAAAAATAGCTGTGTTGTTTGGTTTCTTATTTACATCTCAGATTGTTTTGTTTTTCTTTCAGGAATTTTGAATTTTCCTAAATGACTTTTCAGCCTGTGTCCTTTTAGAAGGTGAATCCCTTATTTAACCCCCTCTCTTGTTTTAATCCAAAGCATTTCTTGCACTAGCTTGTGTATAACACTCATTCAAAAAGTAGTCAGGTAGAAAAGGAAAGAAAAAGGTGTTTTTGCTTTGAAAAAATTAGGGCCAGACCTGGTGAGTTTAAGTCACTTAGGTTCAGGTCACTTAGGTACTGTTTTCCATTCTGAGTTGTGTCCACAAACAAGTCAAGACCCATCTTACTTGTCAAATACATTATTCAAGAATCACAGAATATAGACAGAATTCAAATGTTTTAATTTAAATGACATTTTCCTATTATCTGAATGTACTGTAAATTATTTTTCACTATTCACAATGAAAATATATTTTGTAATTTTAGCATGAATTAAAAAATATTTTTTATTTTTCAGTAATAATACTAATAAATTGTTAACCATAAAAAGCAAAATTTCTCCTTAGTTTAGTACTACATTTTTTTCTTGCTTATTTTTAGATAATTTCTGTGATATATATAAAGAAGTCAGGAAATGCAATACAGAATCTTAAAAATATCAGTACTTACAGATATGGATTAAGTAAATATGCTAAGAAAATACTCAGATAAATGATTTGTAAAATTAAGGAAAATATATGCTGATATCTTCTTTTTTTGTACTTTTAAAAAACTATTAAAAATATAAGCATTAAATATACATTATACATTAAAATAATATTCAGATTATAACTGTATCTAAAGTAAACCCTCTTAATTTAATTTTTTTAGGTTATCTGTATTTAGTTTAGCATGTCCCCAGAAATATATTCATTGCATGGATTTTGGGTTTTAATATATGTTTCCTGTTCAAAATCTTGTCATGCTCACTTTTTAAAGTAAAAAATTTGGCATAAACTCTATTCTTGCTAATGTCTATGCTATGGAGACTCATTTCTAAGCACAACTAGAATGGGAACCATGTTCCTCAGAACAGGCACTGAGAATTAATTGAGAATCCCAGTTAATGAAAAACTAAACAAGAGAACACAAGAAAGGAAGACCCTAAGTAAAGGTGCCTACAACTTCCTTCTTAACACCATAGCCCTCAAGTCTGCCCAAGTTCTGCATTTCAATTTTAGAAAGACTGTTTTCACAAGGTGGTTTATATAAGGTTTCATGTGCTGCACATGCTGTTTTGTCTTTTCTGCACTAATTCTGTCCACACATACTCATTGAGGCACCTCCACTTATTCTTGTCTTCCGACCATCACCTACTTATTATGCCAAAAGCAAACTAAAATCTGGGTTTCCTTCATTTTTTTATGTGTTTGTGTATGTGTTCAGAGAATTGGCTGATACTACCATTTTTGAAGTTTTCTTTGGTTTTGACAATTTCCATAAACAATGAACAAATGTTTTCCCAACTAAGCAGACACAGGCACAATAAGAGGCTTCAAATAGAGAGAAAAAAAAGAAAAAAAAAAAGAAAGCTTAAAGATGGAAAGAAGAGATGGTCATCAGAGGGAAGTACAGAAAGGGAGGCTGGTCTACAAGAATGGAGGGACCCATGAGAAGCAGGTAGTAATTCCTACCACCTGGCCTTGAGGCCTTAATAAATCTGGATTTAAAAATCAGTATTCTTCTGGGCCCAGGACCACCCCCACTGACCAACAGACCCACACCAGAGATCAGGTCCTGTCCCAGGACTGCCCAAAGACCTGCACAGGAGCCCATGGGAGCCCAGGCAGGCCTAAACCATCTCCATCTTGGGACACTGCAGCCATTGCCATAGCCCTCCCCACACAGTAGCCTCCACCTTGCAACAACAGATAGGGCCTAGAAGCAGGTACATCTTGGAACAGGCAGCCCAAAGTCATTGTAAGGCCTACCATTTCAGCCCATCTCTGAAAGAGGTTGCATCCATCTTGGGAGACTCCCACTGATATCTCAAGTTACCTCCGCTATTGCCGCCACCACCTACTGGTCCAGTAGCATCCATCATGGGTCACAAGTAGAGTCTGAAAGCCCAACACCAAGGTGAGGTACAGATAATCTGCACAGATACTATAAGATTATAGGTTAGAAACTGTAATACCTCAGATCTTCACTGCAAGAAAGGAAGACACACAGACAACATGAGAAAACAAGGGCAAAAAGTGCCCCAAACAAACTAGGATACTATAATAATAGAATCCATGGACAGCGCAGTTGATGAAATGTCAGAGGAGTTCAGAATGTACATAATTAAAATGATATGTAATTAAACAATGACCTAAATGAGAAAATATAGGCAACCATTGATCACACCAACAAAGAGATAAGGGAGCAAGTACACATAGCAAAAGATTATTTCAAGAAAGAGTTAGAGATTCTGAAAAACAAAAATCAGAAATCCTTGAATGAAGGAAACAATAAAAGAATAAAAAACCAAATGTACAAAATTATAACATATCTACACCAAGCCACATTATAATAAAAATGCCCAGGATACAAAGAGTAAAGATAGAATCTTAAAGGCCATAAGAGAGAGAAACCAGATTACATACAGAGGGGAAACCAATTTATATCTCAGCAGACTTTTCAACTCAGACCCTCAAAGTCAGGAGATCCTGGAACAACATATACCAAGCTCTGAAAGAAAATGGATGCCAACCAAGAATCTTATATCCATCAAAATTAAGCTTCAAATTTGATGGTGAAATTAAAAACTTTCATGATAAATAAAAGTTAAAAGAATTATAGTGAGAAAGCCCACACTACAGAGCATCTTTAGCAAAATATTCCATAAGGAAGAAATGAAAAATAGCAAACAGAGGAAATACACTGAAGGAAAGGCCAATCAAATGAGAAAACAAGTAAGGTAAAACCCAAAAATAACCCAAAATGTCCAGGAATATAAATCATAGTTCAATAATAACCTTGAATATGAATTGCCTAAACTCATCAATTAAAAGACACAGACTGACAGATTGGATTTTTTAAAAAAGACTCAACTATATGTTGCCTTCAAGATACTCTTCTCACAGGAAAAGACATCCATAGACTCAAGGTGAAAGGGTGACAAAAAACAGACTACTCACTTGGACCATGTAATCAAGCAGGGGTTTCCATCCTCATATCAGACAAAGTGGACTTCAAACCAAAGCTAGGGAAGGGATAAAGAAGAACATTTTATACTGCTTAAGGGATTCATATATAAACAAGACATAACAATCATACATAGCTATGCCTCAACAATGGGGCATTTATGTCAAACAAACCCTTCTGAAATATAAGAACAAAATAGACCACAACATAATAATACTGGGTGACTTTAATATAACTTTCTCAACAATGGATAGATCTTCCAAACTAAACAAAGAAACTATAGAATGCAATAATGCAATCAATAATTTGGACTTAACAGACATATATAGAATATTCCATCCATCAGCGAGTGAATACACTTTCTTCTCAGCAGCATATTGATCCTTCTCCTAAATAGACCTATGATATGCCACAAAGCAAGTCTTAGTAAATATTAAAAAAAATAGAGATACTACCCTGAATTCTATCTGACCATATGGGATGAAATTAGAAATCAATGTTAAAATTAAAAAGAGACGCTACTCCAACACCTGGAGACTTAACAATATGCTGTTGAATGATGCATGGATAACAGAAGACATTAGGGAGGAGATAAAAAATAAAATTCCTAGAGTAAATGAGAACACCGATACAACTTATCAAAATCTCTGGGACACTATGAAGTTAGTGTTCAGAAGAAGGATCATTGCATGGAGTTCATTCATTAAAAGAAGAAAAAGACAACAAATAAATGACTTGACATTATAGCTCAAAGCCCTAGAAAAAGAACAAATCAACACAAGACAGAAATAATTAAAATTAGAGCAGAAATCAGTGAAATTGAAACTAAAGAAATACTTCAAAAAATTGACAAAACAAAAAGCTGGTTCTTTGAAACAATAAATAAAATTGACAAACCCTTAGCCACTCTAATGAAATAAAGGAGAGAGAAAACTCAAGTTACTAAAATTTGTGATGAAAAAGGAAATATCACAACAGACACTACTGAAATAAGAAGACAATTAGAAATTATTTTGAAAATTTGTACTCCAGTAAAATAGAAAACCTCAAAAACACCAACAAATTTCTATATGCATATGATCAACCCAAACTGAGTCAAGAGGACATACACAATTTAAACAGATCAATTTCAAGCAAGGACATAGAAGATGCCATCAAAAGCTTACCAACCAAGAAAAGCCAAGGACCACATGGATTCACAGCTAAGTTGTACAAAACTCACAAAGAAGAACTAATGCAATACTCCTCAAAAACTATTCCATGATATAGAAAAGGAGGGTACCCTTCCAAACTCATACTACGAAGTTAGTATCATCCTGATACCAAAACCAGGCAGAGACACATCAAGGAAAGAAAATTTCAGACCAATATCCCCGATGAATATTGATGCAAAAAGTCTCAATAAAATTCTGGCAAATTGGATACAAAAAACATATTTTAAAAATTGTGTGCCATGATAAAGTGGGGTTCATTCCAGGGTTGCAAGTTTGGTTCAACATACAGCAATCAATAAATATAATTCATCACATCAATAGACTTAAAGATAAGAATCATGACTATATCAATTGATGCACAGAAAACATTTGACAAAATGCAGCATTCTTTCATGTTCAACACACTAGAAAAACTAGGCATAGTAGGAACATACCTCAATATTGTAGGAGCTATCTATGCTAAACCCAAGGCCAACATCATTCTAAATGGAGAAAAATTGGAAGCATTCCCTCTAAAAACTGGAACAAGACAGGGCTGCCCTTTTTCACCACTTCCATTCAACATAGTTCTTGAAACTCAAGCCAGATGAATTAGACAGATGAAAGAAATTAAAGGGATACGTATAGGAAAACAAGAACAAAAACTAACATTATTTGCTGATGACATGATTCTATACTTATCCAAAACATTCTACCAGAAAACTTCTAGAATTAATTAACTAATTCAGTAAAGTAGTAGGATATAAATTCAACACCCATAAATAAAATGCATTTCTATGCATCAGTGATGAAAGAGAAATTAGGAAAACTACCCCATTAACAAGAGCCTCAAAAAAAAAAAAAAATCTTGGGAATCAACTTAACAAAAGAGATAAAAGATCTCTACAAAGAAAACTACAAAATACTAATGAAAGAAATTGAAGAAAATGGAAAATCTCCCATGCTGTTGGATAGGCAAAATTAATATTGCCAAAATGACCATACTACCCAAAGCACTTTACAGATTCGGTGTGATTTCAACTAAAATCCCAATGTCATTCCTTATAGAAGCAGAAAAAGCAATCATGAAATTTATCTGGAAAAATAAGAGAGCCAGAGTAGCCAAAGCAATCCTTAGCAAGAAGAGTAAAGCAGAAGGCAGCACATTACTAGTGCTTTAACAATACTATAAACCTATAGTAACAAAAACGGCATGGTATTGGCACCAAAATAGACATGTAGGCCAATGGTACAGAATAGAAGATACAAAGACAAACTCACTTAGATACAGTTATCTCTTACTAGACAAAGGCATCAAAAATATGCAGTGGATAAAACATAGTCTCTTTAACAAATGGTGCTGGGAGAACTGGAAATCCATATGCAACAAAATGAAAATAAACCTCTATTCTTTCTCACAATGCACAAAACTCAACTCAAAATGGATCAAGGGCTTAGGAATTAGTCAAGAGACCCTACACCTAATAGAGACAAGAGTAGGCCCAAATCTTCATCATGTTGGATTAGGCCCAGACTTCCTTAACAAGACTCCTAAAGCAAGAAAGAAAATTAAGAATTAACAAATGGGATGAACTCAAACTAAGAAGCTTTTTCTCAATAAAAGAAACCATCAGTGAGGTGAACAGACAGCATTTTGGGACCAAAATTTTTGCCACACACACGTCAGATAGAGCACTAATCTCCAGGATATATAAAGAACTCAAAAATCTTTACACCAAAAAACAAACAATCCAATCAATAAATGAGCTAAGGAACTGAAGAGACACTTCTCAGAAGATATGCAATCGATCAACAAATACATAAAAGAAAATGTTCAATATCTCTAGTAATTAGAGAAATGCAAATCAAAACTACTCTTAAGATTTCATCTCATGCCAGTCACAACGGCAGATATCAAGAATACAGAGAACCATAAACAATGGCGAGGATATGGGGGAAAAGGCACACTCATACATTGCTGGTGGGACAGCAAATTGGTAAAACCAATCTGGAAAGCAGTATGGAGATTCCTTAGAAACCTTAGAATGGAACCACCATTTTACCCAGCTATCCCATTCCTCAGACTATACCAAAGGACTTCAAATCAGCCTACTATAGTAATGTAGCCACATCAATGTTCACAGCAGCTAAAATCACAAGAGCTAAACTGTGGAAGCAACCTAGATGCCCCTTCAATAGATGAATGGATAAAGAAACTATGGTATATATACATGATGGAATATTACTCAGCAATAAAAGAGAATAAGATTATGGCATTTACAGGTAAATGGGTGGAGTTGGAGAATATCATGCCAAGGGAGTAAGCCAACTCAAAAATCCAAATGCAGAATGTTTTCCCTGACATGTGGATGCTGATCCATAATGGGGAGGGAGGAGACTTTGGAAAAATGGAGGAACTTTGATTGGGCAAAGGGGAAGGAGGGTAGAGAGGGTGCATGGGGGCAGGAAAAATGATGGAATGAGATGGACATCATTACCCTAGGTACATGTATGACTATACCCATGGTGTGATGCTACATCACATACAACCATGGAAATGTAACATTGTGCTGCAATTGTGTACAATGAATCAAAATGCCTCTGCTGTCATATATACCTAATTAAAATAAATAAATAAATTTTTAAAAAGCAAAGGTGGTCAGCTTGCTGCTATAAGGCCTCAACCTTTACATGCAAATAAAGTCAAAGGTCAAGCCACATAGGAAATGTCCTTCAGTTTGACAGTACAAATGGAATAGATCTTTAACAAACTGTTTTTTTTAATTTTTATTATTGGTTGTTCAAAACATTACATAGTTCTTGACATATCATATTTCATACATTTGATTCAAGTGGGTTATGAACTCCCATTTTTACCCCAAATACAGATTGCAGAATCACATCGGTTACACATCCACGTTTTTACATATTGCCATACTAGTGTCTGATGTGTTCTGTTGCCTTTCCCATCCTCTACTATCCTCCCTCCCTTCCCCTCCCCTCCCATCTTCTCTCTCTACCCCATCTACTGTAATTCATTTTTCTCCCTTGTTTTTTTCCCTTTCCCCTCACTTCCTCTTATATGTCATTTTGTATAACAGTGAGGGTCTCCTTCCATTTCCATGCAATTTCCCTTTTCTCTCCCTTTCCCTCCCACCTCATGTCTGTGTCGAATGTTAATCTTTTCCTCCTGCTCTTCCTCCCTGCTCTGTTCTTAGTTGCTCTCATTATATCAAAGAAGACATTTGGCATTTGTTTTTTAGGGATTGGCTAGCTTCACTTAGCATAATCTGCTCTAATGCCATATCCATTTCCCTGCAAATTCCATGATTTTGTCATTTTTTAATGCAGAGTAATACTCCATTGTGTATAAATGCCACATTTTTTTTATCCATTCATCTATTGAAGGGCATCTGGGTTGGTTCCACAGTCTTGCTATTGTGAATTGTGCTGCTATGAATATTGATGTAGCAGTGTCCCTGTAGTATGCTCTTTTTAGGTCTTTAGGGAATAGACCCAGAAGGGGAATAGCTGGATCAAATGGTGGTTCCATTCCCAGCTTTCCAAGAAATCTCCATACTGCTTTCCAAATTGGCTGCACCAATTTGCAGTCCCACCAGCAATGTAAAAGTGTACCCTTTTCCCCACATCCTCACCAGCACTTGTTGTTTGACTTCATAATGGCTGCCAATTTTACTGGAGTGAGATGGTATCTTAGGGTGGTTTTGATTTGCATTTCTCTGACTGCTAGAGATGATGAGCATTTTTTCATGTACTTGTTGATTGATTGTATGTCTTCCTCTGAGAAGTGTCTGTTCAGGTCCTTGGCCCATTTGTTGATTGGGTTATTTGTTTTCTTATTGTTTAATTTTTTGAGTTCTTTGTATACTCTGGATATTAGGGCTCTATCTGAAGTGTGAGGAGTAAAGATTTGTTTCCAGGATGTAGGCTCCCTATTTACCTCTCTTATTGTTTCTTTTGCTGAGAAAAAAACTTTTTAGTTTGAGTAAGTCCCATTTGTTGATTCTAGTTATTAACTCTTGTGCTATGGGTGTCCTATTGAGGAATTTGGAGCCTAACCCCACAGTATGTAGATCATAGCCAACTTTTTCTTCTTTCAGACACAGAGTCTCTGTTTTGATATCAAGCTCCTTGATCCATTTTGAGTTAACTTTTGTGCATGGCGAGAGAAAGGGATTCAGTTTCATTTTGTTGCATATGGATTTCCAGTTTTCCCAGCACCATTTGTTGAAGATGCTTTCCCTCCTCCATTGCATCCTTTTAGCCCCTTTATCAAATATAAGATAGTTTTAATTTTGTGGATTGGTTTCTGTGTCCTCTATTCTGTACCATTGGTCCACCTGCCTGTTTTGGTACCAGTACCATGCTGTTTTTGTTACTATTGCTCTGTAGTATGGTTTGATATCTGGTATCACTATACCGCCTGATTCACACTTCCTGCTTAGCATTGTTTTTGCTATTCTGGGTCTTTTATTTTTCCATCTGAATTTCATGATTGCTTTATCTATTTCTACAAGAAATGCCATTGGGATTTTGATTGGCATTGCATTAAACCTATAGAGAACTTTTGGTAATATCGCCATTTTGATGATGTTAGTTCTGCCTATCCATGAACAGGGTATATTTTTCCATCTTCTAAGATCTTCTTCTATTTCTCTCTTTAGGGTTCTGTAGTTTTCATTGTATAAATCTTTCACCTCTTTTGTTAGGTTGATTCCCAACTATTTTATTTTTTTTTTTTTTGAGGATATTGTGAATGGAGTGGTTGTCCTCATTTCCATTTCAGAGGATTTGTCGCTGATATATAGGAATGCCTTTGTTTTATGCGTGTTGATTTTATATCCTGCCACTTTGCTGAATTCATTTATTAGCTCTAATAGTTTCTTTGTAGACCCTTTTGGGTCTGCTAGGTATAGAATCATGTCATCTGCAAATAGTGATAATTTAAGTTCTTGTTTTCCTATTTTTATGCCTTCAATTTCTTTCGTCTGTCTAATTGCTCTGGACAGTGTTTCGAGAACTATGTTGAATAGAAGTGGTGAGAGAGGGCATCCCTGTCTTGTTCCAGATTTTAGAGGGAATGCCTTCAATTTTTCTTCATTCAGAATGATGCTAGCCCGAGGCTTAGCATAGATAGCTTTTACAATATTGAGGTATGTTAACAAACTGGTTTGACGGTTAAGAAAACATAAGGTAATGAGGTGTGTATTTGTTTACCTTCATTTTTAAGTTGTTCTCATATCCTATGGGGACGGGCAAGTTTCATGCTAAGGTTTCAGCTTTTATCAAAGTAGCAGCACTGCTTTTAAAGATGTGTCTTTTTCTCTTCCAGAAGAAAACTAAGAAATTTTAATTATGAAAGAAAACCTGGGCTGAGCTAAGAATAGCAGAGTCAAAACAGCACAGAAGTCATAGACATCATTTTCTGAATATTTCAAGTCCTCTGCCCAAATGGGCCAGTTAAATTCATGCTATAAATATGGTTTATACATATCCCCTGGAATATGTAGTATCACGCCTAAGAATATTCAGATCAACGTTGTGAATGTGGGATGCATCGTTGGATCATTGGGAAAAGAAATTTACAGGGAAAACACAGAGCATTTATATGAGAAAAATGCCAAAGTACTATTTCAAATGAAAATTAGCAGATATGATGCATTGAGTGGATTAGTGAAATGCCATCACAAAATGCCTGTGGTGCAGGCTCCCTATGGACCATCTGTGGCACACAAGCCTCCACTTTGGCTGGTGAAGCTCTCCAGGGATTTACTAGTCACAGTGTTTGAGGCACACATTAGTTGGTTCACCTTTGCCTGATTCCCTGTGGAGGCTTTGGGGAGTTCTGTGTTGGGATGAGCACTACCCAAGAGTGATTTGCTCTTGGATCAGGTCACCCTTCTCCCCTAGACTGTAGCAAGAGAGAAGAGGTTTCAGTAACTTTCAACTAGCAGCAATCCCTCCACAAGTGCCTTCTAGACAGATTGCTGAGACAACCTATTTCAGATGTATTCCCTCCAGTTTTATATGTTAATATCTGAAAATGGGGAGAAGCTGTGTTGATTTAGTTTATTCTATGGAGGCTCTCTAGATGTGGACTCTATAAAATACCTGTGCTGCCTGGCAGATTCCAGTCCACTATTTGGGCTAAATGGTGTGATCTACTTCACTGCCTTTGCTGCTCCTGGTCTGCTTTTTTTCTCTTTTGTTAAGGAAAAGAGTTAATGGGCTTTTCTTCTCTTTCTTTCTCTATTTCTTCCCTTCCCCCAACTCTATCTTGGTCAGAATTTAGGGTCAAGAAATTCTGTCCTTATTTTCTGCTCTGGTAACCAAAATCCAAGACTCTCCAGGTCCCAAATTGTCCAATATTGAGTTTCAAGTATATTTACTCTGTCACCTACTCTCTGGTCAGTTGTTCTTTCACTGCTTCCTTTCTGGGCTGCGGAGAGGTCCTGGGTTGCTGCCTAGATCTGTTCCACCATCTTCACCCTCTCTTATAAAGAGATGTATTCATTTCCTTTGCTCTTGGAAGCATGAGGAAGACTCTCATATTATAGTGGACTTGTTGTTCTGGAACAGAGCCAAGATGGTGTTAGAAACCCGCCACACAATAGGGGTGTTTGTTCTATTTTTAATTGCAATAAATTTTACAAGTACAGTTTACATTCTTCATGTGATTTTAATGGGAATAAACAGTACTCTGTGCAAATTATTTTAAATAATTTTTTAGAAATTCCAATTTGGGAAGAATATTCATATTAAAAATTATTTTATGAATGTTTAAATACATTTTATAAATATTGTTAAAATATATGTCTAAGAGTCTCAGGAAAATTCAAAAAGAAAACTTTTATAAAATGAGTGTGCATTGTAACTAATCTTTTCTAATTTAAGTTTCATCACCTGTAAAATTGGTTTAAATATTTTGACCTCATAGTATTTGTCAAAGGGAATGATTAAGAGGGCCATTATTTTTATTCCTAACTTTATGGTCATCTTGTAGCAGAGTCAGTGGCCTTGAAGGAATGGAATTTGGTCCAGATGCAATTTATTATTGCTCAGAGAATATTCAGTTTGGAGAAATAGAATGGGGATCCTTTGTGTACATCAATGCCTCTTTACCTTGATGATCTTTCTCCTTCACTTCCTCAGCTAAATCTGGCTTATCCTGCAGGTGTGGCTTGCTCATCACCTCATCTAGGAAGCCTGTGCTGATGAAACAGAGTACATTAAATTAGCCATATGCATTTCCATAGCAGGTGCATGACCATCACACATGGCTGAGGCATGCCTTCTCACTCACTGTAAAGTGATGTGTTCACTTGGCTCCTCACTTAGAATTCAAGCTCTATTTTCATACTGAGGGATTTTCCATTTTGATACTGAAATAGTGTGCCTTAATTATGGACAGTCTAGAGTTCTATTACTCTAAATAGACAGCAGTTTCCTCCTATGTAAGGCATTTGGCTTCTTGCTCCTGTGAAATCCAAACCACATGCAGAAACTTTGCTCCTGATAAAGAACTAAAATGTAACTGTGAAGTGCATAAGAATAAGAATAAAATAATCATATCCCTGACTTAGAAATAAGGAGGCCAGCCCTATGATGGGAAATAGTTTTTAATGGACTCTGGGAATTCCCAAACAATTAGAACTTACAGTCTCCAAATGAGCCTCAGGTGTTCCCCCACCCCTACTTCCCCAGTGTGAATAATTTTATTTTCTTTCTTTCTCTCAAAATAGTTTTTAAAATTTTTCCTTCACAGTGGAATTATGCCCTCCAGAGAAGGTTTAAACATGAAAGAATTAAATGCAGGGTAAGAATTTAATGCAGGTTGTTAAATTAAACTGTATTCCAAAAATAACATGATGTGAGATATCTGCCAAAAGCAAGCACTAAGAACAACAACAACAACAAAAAGCTAGAGAGCTCCATAAAATACTTACTGAATTGCAAGTCAAAGTATTAACTTACAATATATTTTGTAAATATAAAAACAAAGGCATAAGTAAGATTATGTAGATTAAGATGTGTAAAATGACTCCTACCTATTATATTTTATCATTATTTGTCATACTTTTTGGACTGCTTCTAATTGCAGGGAATAAGTTATGTAGATAAAAAAAAAGAGTGGGAAATTCAGTTTTTTGGATCCACAAAATATTTATTATGATGATAGTTGTTAGGGTCTGTAAACAAGTCAAGATGGTGCCTGGCATTTTGCCAGAGGGAGTGGTTTGTGAAGTAATACCAGCCAGCCGTTAAGTGTGGAGATTCCTTATTGATTGACTGCTGTTATCTAGTTTATGTTAATTAAGATAAGCTGTGTGGAATGTATATATACCCCTACTGTCCTACAATAAACGGCTCCCACTCCTGCTGTATCAATCTACACAAGATGTTCGTCACCCCCCAGTTATTTTGCTGCAGCCGAACTGCGGTAGATAGTCTTACTCTATATAATTTTAAAAATTCAGAAAAATACAACAAAGAAAAAAAGTTCATAGTCTGAATGCCAATAGGCAATTACTCTTAATATATTTATATATTAAATCCATTTACTATTTCCTTCCTATGCAAAGTATTTGGCATAATAGTTTATGAATTATATTCTGACTAACCAAAGACACACTATATTACTGAGTTATATTCTTTTTACTTATTCAAAGCCCAAATATTAACTATGCTTAGTAGAGATCTTAGAAGGTGAAGAAAAGTGAACTTTTTTCCTTCCCCATTCAGAAGCAGAATACATTTGGATAATTGTTTTACATTTTCTAATTGTTTTTTTTTTTTTAATTCAGATTGATAGTCTTTTAGTACTAGGATGCAATGAAACCTCCATGTGAATAAGGAAGTTTTATTGTAAGGAAGTTGAAGAATTTGCCTATTCTATGATATAAAAAATATCTACAATTTAGAATTTTTGAGATTCTTTTAGATTATCATGCACATTTCAAAAGTTATAAAATACTAAGTACTCAGAGAGACTTGATAGGATGGAGACCAACCAGGACAAAAGATGAAGGTGGCTAGCAGTCCTAATAATGTGCCTATACTGAAACCCTCTTCCCCTGTCATATTAAGACAGAACAGTGGAAAAGTCACTTGAGAAGTATTTCAGCATGGGAATTTATATAACCTTTGTAAAATCTTCCATTTCTGAGGAGATCTTCATCTGAAATTCTGTCAGAGTCCTACAGCATACAGAATTTCTATGGTAAAGAAACTGTCTTGAAATTCTGTTAGGAAATGCTATCAGTTTCCATTCATCTTCATTTTATAATATATCTATATATCATCGAATGCACTATATAGTCATGTTATAAATACATTTATATTACTTTTCTTATGTTATTTATATCAGCAGTTGTGACCACGACAGCAAGAGAGATACAGTCAAAAGAAACGTTGTATATTCAATATTGTATGTTTTTTCTTGTTCAACACGATGAAATGTACACAAAGATTTATGGACTAATATAAACCATGCCTCTTTTTTTTTTCATCTTTCATTGTGAGAGATCAAAGAGTGGTAGACACAAACCCATCATGTCCCATGGTATTCCAATTCCTGTTCTATTCTGCTCCTTCAACATTTACTGTTATTGATCCATTACTATTTTTTTTTAAATTGTTATTTTTAGGTATCCATGACAGTAAAGTGTATTTTGCCATATCATTCATACATGGCAGTATAACTTATGCTAATTAGAATCCAATTCTGGCTGTTGTACATGATCTGGTTTCACTGGTGGTGTATTCATATATGAACATGGAAAAGTTATGTCTTGATTCATTCTACCGTATTTCCTCTTTCCATCCTCCCTCCCATCCATTCCTTTCTGTTCCCTTCCCTTTCCTTCCCTTTCTTCCCCTTCCCTTCATTCCATTCCTGTTTTAATCATCTTTTTCATGATTGACTAAAATACCTGACAAGAACAATTAGAAAAGGAAAAGTTTATTTGGGGGCTCACAGTTTCAGAGGTCTTAGTTCACAAATGGCCAACTCTATTCTTTGGGGCCTGAGATGAGGCAAAACATCATGGTGGAAGTGTGCTGTGGAGGAAAGAAGATAGGAATATCACACCAGGAAGCGCACGCGCGCGCACACACACACACACACACACACACACACACACAGAGCGAGCAAGAGAGAGAGCTGTGCTCAGTAAAGACAAAATATATACCCCAAAGGAGAATACGATGGTGTATTGTGGAATTCCACAGTGGAAGAGTAAAGATGCAACGCACCCCTCATCCAGGGTGGGAAACCAGCCAGTTCAGTATGTGGATTCTCCTCATTTCCCCTAGGGACCAATCTTCTCCAGCAACACCTTACCTGCCTATAGTAACTACCAAGCTAATCTCTATCAGACGATTAATGCATTGATGAGGTTAAACCTCCTATAATCTAATCTTTTCATCTCTGAAATCTTGCCTTGTCTCAGACAACAGCTTTTTGGGGACATCTAATGTCTAAATCATAACAAATCCTTATAGATAGGATCTATAACATGGCAAAAATTGGACCCCCAGTCTTTTCAGCAAACTCATCATTTTTGTTGACAGTGCTGTCAGAGGACTGGGGCCCAAGCCTTTTAGCTGTAGCTTATATCAATACGTGGTAGACCCGTGGATTAATCTGTCACTTCAGTATTCTGACAGAATTGATTGCCTTAAGTATTAGGTTAAAGCTGGTGGGGGTTTTTTGTTTTTGTTTTAGATTCTATCTTTTTCTTTTGGGGCTAGATTTCTGGGGCTCATTCAAAATAACTGTAACTTTGATGGTTCTGATATCAAGGGATGTTCTCAAAGCCATTTCCTCTAAGTTAGAAATAAACTTAAGAATGCAATAGCACACAGTAGAAAGTAGTGAGAAGTAATAACATCATCACCTCCAGAGTGTGCTCATGTTCATCTGAGGCAAACAGAGGGAAGTGGTTCATCCATATAGGAAAACGGTCGGGGATGGGTATTTTGTTCAGTATAGAAAGTGTCATTGATGATGCTGTCTATTATGAGCACTTTATTATAATCTATCAGCATTGTGGAGAGTTGACCATGGCCATCAAAACAACTATAAGTCAGGAATGAAGAAAAGGTTAATTAAGAACTGAAGTATTGGTTCCAACGCTGTTCCAATGACTAGAAAGCCTGTAAGAATAGAGAACAAGGAGAAAGAAAAACTAGCCTGTGTGTCTTACTCAACCACATATCCTAGAGTCCACTAATTCCAGGTAAGTTTTTTTTTTTTTTTTTTTTTTTTTTTTTTTTTTTTTTTTTTTTTTTTTTTTTAGCAGATTTTTGGTAGAGGCACTCAATGTCCATCAGAAAGCAATGGGACTAGGAGCAAGATAGTATCATAGGACACACTAGAATGATGAGCAACTTTACCTATGTAACATCCAGTACTGAAGGAAAGCTCCAGAAGTCAGAAAGATGAACCAAAGGGGACCACCGTCTGTGAACAGCTGACCAATTAAGATAAACCTTGGTGATAATCTTTCTAAAGGGATCTAATGCCAAGACAGCAAGGGCATCCCCATCTCTCATCTTTAGTAGTTTCAGGATTTTGCTTTCTATAAGGGAAGGATCAATCTCGCTCCCTCTCCCTCCCTCATCCTTCCCTCTCTTCTCTCTCTCCCAGAATTAACAATAGCATTTTCCTCATATTGTGAACTATCTCCGTGGCAGTACAGTAGTTATAGAATAACTCCCCAGTTTCCAAGTTCTCTTCCCTGAAGTTACTGTATCACTACTTTACTTTCTCACTTGCCATGGTTTTGGGCAGTTGGTGTGCATTCATCTGCACCCTCCTCATGTTTAAGATGAACAGTACTCTTCCATTGTCATTTGGATACAGAAGTATAATGTCACTGGGTTTGAAAAAGTAACTTTAATGGCTGAGTTGGTTAATAACAGACAACCCGAGTATTCAGTGACTCCATGTTCGTATTCCAAATTTGACAGAGTGTATAAAAGCCTTGACAAGAACAACTTTAGAGGAGAAAACATGTATTTGAAGGCTCATGGGTTCAGAGGTTTCAATCCACCAATCCACAGACAGACAGCTCCATTCCTTCGGGTCCAGGTAAGGCAAAACATCATGGTGGAAGAGTGTGGAGGAGGAAAATGGCTCGCATGATGATCAGAAAGGAGAGAGAGAGAGAGAGAGAGAGATTGATTCCATTTGCTAGATACAAAATATATACCCCAAAGGCACAGCCCCAATGACCCATCTCCTTCAGCCACAGCCCACACCTTCAGTTACCAGTTAATCCGATCAGGGGATCAATTCATTAACTGGGTTAAGAAGCTCATAACCCAATTATATCTCCTCTAAACCTTTCATTGTTTCACACAAGAGCTTTTGGGGGATGCCTCACGTCCAAACCCTAGCAGTCAGGATAGGGAAAATAAAAGAATGGTATTTAAAGGAAAATGCTATCTCCTAGCCCTATAATTGTACCATGCCCAACTGTTAATAAATGCCTGAAAACAATGGAATTTTGATGCTATTGTTATGTTTGGGCTCACATGCCTTTAGGTAAGGATACTAAGTAGCTTTCCTGCTGCTTTCACATTTACTCTTTTTCTTTTCTTTCAATGGTTTCACTATATACATTTAGGATGTTTTTTCTAATTACCCTTCTCAGAGCTCATTGATATTCTTGGATTTATAAATTAATGTTTTTCAAAAGATTTGGCAAATTTTGTCATTAGATCTCCAATTTTTCTCTGTCTCTGTAACTATTATTTGTATTTGTTAGTATACTTGATAGTCTTCAGTCTTTGTTCATTTTTCATAATTATTTTTTCTTTCTCTTCTTCATATTAGATGATTGTTATTGTAATAGCTTCAAGTTTGGTGGCTCTTACTATCTTAAATGCGTTTACTTTCTGAAGTCAATTTTATGTTTAGTAATTATTCTTTTTGACCCCAGACTTTCCAAGAACTTTCTTAAAATATTTGTTTAACAAATCCGCCATCTGGGCCCACTCAGACTATATGTTTACACAGTATGGCATACACTTCCTTGTACTATTTTGTTGAAAACTGTACATTTATAATTATGCAGCCTCCCTCCCTGGCTACTCATGGGGGTTGTATTGATGTGGGTTTTTTAAAAAATTTTTCTTTTTATTTATGTGTTTTGTGGTAATTTTGCTAATGCTGTGGAGACTCATGGTGTTCAGTATCTGAAGGCTCCATTCTCTATGGCGTGTGCCATGTGGACTTCCAGACCAGTAAAGATGTTTGAATAAACTTCAAATTCTTCTTTGTTGGTCTCATTTCCCAGAAAACCTTGTTACATTTCTGAGTGGTCAAACAATTTGTTGGATGCCCTACCCAGTTTTTTAATATCACAACTAATTGTGGCCTTCTCTATTCATTTGCCTCTGAGATCACTACTGCTTCTGATAGCAACCAGGGATAAAAGATTTTGCCATCCTCTGCTCTAAATTATGCCTGTTCCCTCTAGAAGAAATACTCGAGTTTTCACACTTGCCCTGCCTAGGTGGAGTTCACCTTGGTGTATGAAACAGAGCTAGGGTTAGCAGAGAAGAGAATAGGAACAACCCTATGCTAAAATACCACAGAATCCCATTGTTATTAAAAGGAGTTTAATTTATGTTCTTAGATAAATGATTCTCAATTTGTTGTATGGTTTTAATCAATTATTTTAGAGTTCTAAAATAATTGTCTGTGATTGTTTTTAAGTTATTATTGTTGCTTATTGGAAATTTACTGAGACCTTTAATCCATCCTTCTAGAAGTTCTCTCTTTACTTTTATAAGATCCTGTTTTATGCTGAGAGGTTCTTCTCACTGCATCAATTTTTAAGTTTCAAGTTATTTGAGGATATATTCTCCAAGTCTTCTGAAATTACATTTATTGGGAGAAAATCAGTAAAATAATAATGGTAACAGATATAGAGCTGCTATTGCTCACTGTATTATGGGATAACACTCACAATAGATAGCTGCATATTTGACTCCAGAGAGGGATCTCAGATATTTTTGCAATGCCCTGCCACTATTCATCTTCTTCTTCTATAAGGATAAATTCTTTGGAGTAGGTACTAGAAGCAGAATTATTTAATTGATTGTTAAAAAAATTTTTTTGGTCTCTTGATAAGTGATACTATATTGAGTAGCATGAGTTGAATTAGTCTATACTTCTTACCAGCAGATTTTGGAAATTTGTATTCTAATAGTCTTTATCCAGTTGAGATAGATACAATGGGAAAAGGATATGACATGTCTGACAGACACAAAATGGTAATTTTAAAAATTATATTCTTTTTATGTGTAGTAAAATTATAGTAAGGCCTGTAATTTTTTGCTAATTGTATTTTCTACATATGTTTAGAACTTTGTATTTACTAATTTGACATCATATCAGATAAACCCACAACACATTTTTTGCTTGTTAAATTTCTATATTTAGAAAATTTAAGAGGTAATTATTATAAAACCACGCACATTATACAATACTATTATATTATTCAAATATAGTTTAGCATGTGGATAAAATAAAGACAGGAATATTACTAAAATTTAAGTATTTTAACTTTATTTAAATTAATATAAAATTAATTAAAGTATTAATCAGTATATAGAAATCAGTTGCTGTCTTTATAACAATGTTAGAAAGAGATGAATTATGTATTTTATTACATGGCAATTATATTCTAGAAGAATTAATATACAGAAGAGGTTGTGATATGTTCTTCAAATATCTTTACAAGACTCTTTTTTGTTTCTCCAAACATTTAATTGTAGCATTTTTATTCTAGTAGGAGCTTGTGGTAAAGAATAATACATGTTTAGAGACACCATTTTATAAATTAATAAATTTTCAATTGTGGCTAAATTTTAATGATACAAAAATATTTCTGCTAGTCAACTAATTGTCTTGGCTTCCAAAAGGCTTTTATACATATGCCACTCACCAGTGATTCTTCTATATTTTTCTTTTCAGCTGTTCTCATTGTCTATAAATAGGTACAATGTACTTCTGAAATAAATATATCATACCTAATTCCTATGCCTAGCATTTTTTTACAGTATATTTTTAATCATGTAATTTATGCTTTGCAATATTTTTTACTAATATTATTTCTCTTGAATTCTAACATGGACATCTGTTTCCCCCAAGAATCAGGCCAAGTATGTCTTTGGCTGGGCACTCATCACCCCTATGCACTTCAGAGGGAACATGCGAAACTCATCTAAGAATAGAATTTAACCCATAAAAATGCTGCAGTTAAGAAGGTTTATACTCCCTGTGTCCATTTCTATTATTTTTATCAGTTAGATAGCACAAACATTGAAAAGGAAGAACGCTTGACTATGGCATGCAAACTGTTTTAAATTATAATCATTTCTTTCTTGTCCTACTGATGTTGCTACTCGAAGATCTCCCTATCCTGAGATATATTCTATCTATATCCCATTACAGTGTCTAATCTTTTCTAAATTGAGTGGGAAGATTAATATAATAATTAATTTTGAGTTTTAACTTCTTGATTATCTAGTTTAATTATCTAATCATTTAGAAATACAAACCTTTTTCATAAGATTCCTATCCTCTTCTTTTTCTGGACTATTTCTAGAAATTATATGGAAATATCCCTAATATTTGCAGAAAGCCTTATGAGTCTCTTGCATGTAATTATTGATTAGGTATAATTATTTGAAGTTTAGTTATTTTCTTCTTCTGTTTCCCTCCATTCTTCCCTCTCTTTCTTGCTTTAGGTTTCTGAACACAATTTCTTGTATCTAAATACCTATTTTGATATTATCATCTAGATGAATTATGATATTTTGAATAATAAATTCCTTTGCTGAAACAGGTTCACAGGCAGGAAAAGTAAATTAAAGATTTTGTGTGTTTTTGTTCACCCATTCATATGTTGACTGGCCTTTCTGTTACAAACAGGTTGCATCCAGTTATTTGCTCATAAGGCAGTTATGTGAAACTCAAACTCATTTATCTCTAGATCTAAATTCCCAAGACAAGCTGTAAAACTAATTTAATACACTAAGGGAACAATGGATTTTAGCTACTCATAACCATTTCTATTATATTGTTCCTATCTGTTCCTTTATAAGTCAGTTCTCCTATGTAGGAGGGAGGTCTCAATTGAGACCTTCCTTATCTGGTACTTGTTTTCCTAAGTGGTAGGATATCAGATGTTTCATTGAGATATATGCATGTGTTCTACCTAAATGATTCTGTTTCCATATTTTGTAGCCTCATGGATTTTTTTTTTTTTTTTTTTTTTGGTGGAGGGAGGCAGGGTTATTTTCCACAAAGACATTTTAACTTTGCAAAAGCTTGAAGTCACTAAAAAAATCACACCTAGTGTATAGTGGTGCAAACAGTGTGTAATGAGAATATATGTATTGAAGAAGGAACAAGAGAATCCTTCCCAAAAGACTGGCATATGTGATTAGGAGAGACCATATCCCACTCCATCTTAGCATTTGGGCAGTTAAAAAGGACCCATAGAGGATGCAGGAAAAAAAAAACAAAAACAAAGTGAATGAACTCTGGTAAAGTCATATTCCACGAAGCGGGCAGGGCATACTACCATCATAAAACTCAACTACAGTGATAAACATTTCAGCCTCACTAGTGATAACTGCCCACCAATGCACCAGCTTTATATTTGGCAGGACATAAGATCCTGAGACTTTAGCTTAATCCCAAGAGAAGCTCAGTCATAGCTGAGAATGACTTGTCAGCATCTGAGGATGCACAGAGTCCAATTTCAATAGAATTTAAGAACATACTTATCATGTAAAGAGCAAAACTTTCTGATAAAGACTTTTGGCACTCATTCATCTTTTCTACATAAAGATTGTAGGGAGCCCTGGGAGTTGTGTTTCCCTTTTTCTCTGTGGAAGGATAGCACCCCTGTTTACTTTTCCATGTAACCAATAACTTTCACCTACTGAAAGGAGGACTAAGTTTTCTTATAACTTTCATTGTTTTACCTAAATTTTTCAAACTAGAGGGTAATTAGCTTTTCTAGATAATATATTAATAGCTTAAATGAAACCCTGACAGCAAACAATTTGATCATTTTTCTACTAATAAGGTTACTCCCATGCTTGCATTGCAAAAGAAAAGTACAAAAATGGAGGGATCCAACCTTAACAAAAATCCATGCTTGGTCTAAGTCTGACTGGTTCTCTGTGAATTAAAAGCAAACTGGAATTTTGACAGATCTCTATCTTCCTTTCCCTTATGAGTGTTCCTTTTCACTAACAGTCAAGGAATTGCCTATGCCCTATGACATTGTACAGGTTTTTCTAAATATTTTTCTTGTCCCCAGTGGAACTTACTATGAATGACATTACTGAAATGTTGTATTTATGACATAGTTAAATTTATAGAGTGATATTTATCCTTCTACATCTGTATAATTTAATTAAAAGTGAAATACTATAAATGATAGGTGTCTAGTGGCTATATGAATGAGTTCATTTTATTCATTAGATACATGATCTGTTTAAATACTTATAAAGCCCATTATTAAAAATAGGGATAGAACACAATCAGTCGGTAAGAAAGAGAATTTTCCTAAAGTTTTAAAGCAGAGAGTAATAGAGAAAAAAATTATATTTTTGCATATAGCAAATTAAAAAGATAATGATGAGGAAGAATAATGACTAAATGTGATCCACAAATCTTAAATATTTCCCATCACTCTATAGACAAAGTTTTCTAGACCCTGCATTAAAGTTAAATAAAAAGAACATGCTCTTTATTTTAGATAAATTATCTTTCTTATAGAAATATATACATGCATTTTTAAGGAAGAGTTGATTATATTTGCTGCATCAATGTGTGTATGTGGTGTGTGAGCATATTTGTGGCCTTATTTTATAAGCATGAAATTGTAGAGCAAAGTGGACTTCGGCTCACAGAACAGGTCTTAGAGATTACTCTAAGTCTGAAAGCTGATTGAAATTTAGTTAAGGAACTTAAGTTTTGTGCCCTCATAATTCATGAATCTCCTGAAGGGCATCAAAGCTCAGCAAAGATTTCTTACCACCCAAAACTGCTGCTTTGAAAACCCCTGTTTCCCCATTTTAACTTTTAATAGCATGTCAAGTCATCTTTGGAAAGGTGGGGCACTTCAGCACTGGTCCCTAGGCGTTTACAGCTGACACATAAGTCTAGCTTTAAGTGGTCTGGCTCAGAGCCAGGCTCATTGGCACTCATCTGTAATCCCAGCCACTCAGGAGGCTGAGGCAGGAGGATCACAAGTTCAAGGTTAGCCTCAGCAAATTAGCAAGGCTCCAAGCAACTTAGTGAGACCCTGACTCAAAATAAAAAGTAAAAAGGTCTGGGAATGTAACTCAGTGGTAAAATGCTCCTGTTGTTCAACTCCCAGTACCTAAATAAATAAAGGCCTGGCCTAGAATGGCAGTAATAGTTTTTTAAGCTTCCAGAATGTTGTTTTGCTTTGTAGAGACTTCAATTATGATTTTAGAACAAGTTTCTTATCTGTTTCCTCAACTTCTTACCACCCTCCTAATCTTGATGTTCCTCAAAGAGCAGGAAAACTTCTTCTCTACTTGTTCTCACTGGATCTGAAAATCTTTGTTTCATAGTCACTAGACTTTAGTTTTTCTCCTTTGTGTCTTTATCTGTACCCAGATTTGGCAGTATGGAAACAGGTAAATAAACAATTGAGGGGCTATCATTTTCTAGACTTAAACATATTTTTTTTCTTAATTGACTACAAAGTCAAAATATGATTTTATGCACCCATGACTTATGGATTAAGATATTGATTATTTGAAATAAAGACAGCATTATGTTTAAATCTGAAGTGTACTTTTTAATTTAAAATATTATAAAATGTAGTTGCTTGTTGAAAAACTACAGTAATTATTTCAGGCTAAAAGCATGTCATAATATTGAACTTATTTTTATATATACATAAAAACATAAAGAATAGCATATTTATAACATTTAACGTTCTTTTGCATTTTACAATATAGATCATGTGAGTACTTACATTTATTTTTGAAAAAAAAATAGCCATTATAATTATACAAACTAAACATCCAAGTGGACCTGGAGGATCAAGAACATAAATCTAGAAATCTAAAATTTGATTCATACTTATTCTCAGAAAAAGAAGCAAAGTTTTCTATTAAGATTTAGTATTTTGGTTTGCTAATGTATACAGTTTGACAATATGGAAGTATGACTTTTTTTTCTTAAAACAGCTAGGTAAAACAAAATTACATACAACTAATGATTGAACTAGTACCATTGTCTATAGATTAAGACTATAAAGCCAATTAATTTAGTATTAAATTAAATAAATTCAAAATCCTCTCTTCTAGCTATTTTGAAATATATATCACATTTGATTTATGATGTTATGTCATGCCAGATTTTTTAGCAGACTTACAGAATTGATGTATCGTAAATAACATTCAAGTGTTGTCCTTATATTTTGAGCATGAAGACCACATGCTTTATATCTTTGGAACTCTTTTGGTAAGTTTGACATGACATGAAAAGAGCTGCTAATTTCATAGAAATATCCCCAATATTTTTGATATATTTCATCAGCATAGTCTTCAAACTTATTATACTTGAATTATTCCATTTCTCACAAAAGCCTTATAAAGTCATCAGGACATACATTATTGCCACTTTTCAAACAATTTAAGGCTAAGCAATAAAAGTACATATTGATTCCTTTTTTCACAACACTTCCCCTAAAATGGTTCCATTTCTTTTTTCCTTATTAATTCGAAAGTGTGTACAGACAGTATTTAGTATTTTTGTTAAGTGAATAAAATAACTAAATTCCACTACAGAAATTTTAACTAATTTTCATTAAAAATTAGAAACAATACATTAGGAAATATACTGAAATTGGGAATAGGAATGAAGGAACCATTTAGCTAGAATACAATTGTGTTAGCTTTCACTCATTAGACATCAAGAATTTGGAGAACTGAAACTATTAAGTTTAAGGTATAATTTAAGTTTATGTCCAATAGAGATATATAAATTTATAAATTTAGCCAATATATTAATGATGATGTTTTCTGATTAAATTTCTACAGGAAACTTGATACTGCTTACTATATCATACCTTTAATTTGAGAAGGGCAGACAAGAAAAGGTATTCATTGAAATAGAAAATATTCTAACAATTTATATAAGACCTCTGAATTTCACACAATTGTGAAAAAAATCACAATTACATATTCTTCTTTGATGGAGTAGATGCTTTTCATACCGTAAGCAAGACAGAATATAATGTCATCAACTGAGTGGGTGAAAGATTTAAGAGATTACATTGTTGAACTTTTTAAAAATTAAGATGACTTCAAGAAGAGTCACAAAAATAAAGCCTATATTTGAGATATTTTGATGATCTCAAAAATTAACACACAGAAGATGGGATTTTGTAATTAAATCATGTTGGCCAAGCCTAAGTGGAAAAGAATAGCAAGACATAAAAATAACCAAAGCACATCTCAGCAAAATGAGTGTCAGTGTTTTAAAAATACATACAAATTCTCAGCAGACAAATTAAGAAGATAGATATGAAAAGAAGAAGTGGGTTTACATTTTACCTATTATCAAAAATGAATATGGGTTGTTAAAATATATAGAGAGAGCCATATGTGTCACAAAATTCTAAAGAACTGCATGGCTAATAGAATAAAACTTTTGAAATAGTTGGTTATTTGCTACATCTCATAGCTTATAAAATGATAAGAAAAATGTTGGGAACCTTTACAGTGCTAAATAGATACAATACACTTTCCCTTTAAGTTTGCTCACTATAATAGATTGTTCCATCATTTTATATCTAAAATGTTAGCTTCTAGCCACATGTAGCTATTGATCACTGAAAAGGTGCCTAGTGTGTTTAAAAAATGAACATTTTAATATTATTATATTTTAAAAATTTATATATGACAGCAGAATGCATTAAAAATCTTATTACACATATAGAGCATAATTTTCATATCTCTGGTTGTACACAAAGTATATTCACACCAATTAGTTTCTTCATACCTGTACTTTGGATATTAATGATAATCACACCACCATCATTAATTACTCCATGCCCCCTCCCTTCCTCTCCAACCCCTTTGCCTTATATTATTAAATTTTAATTATTTACAAATTTTAGTTACATGTGATTAGTGATCAGCAAAGGAAAACTCCTTAATTGATTGTTGGACAGAACAGATCTGTATTTTGTTATTTTTCTTTTCATACCAATTAGAGTCTATCCTTACCTTTTTTCATTTTCTTCTCAAGTAGATTATTCAAAGTTGCAATAATCTTAAAAACATTATTCTATAGTTTGAAAACATTATTCTGTAGCTTGTTCAGTTAAATGTAATTTCAAATTTGAGTTCTTCATTTCATTCAAATTGGAATATACATCTAGCACCCCAGCTATATAGCTTTTATTGGGGGTCTGGTCTTAGTTTGTCGATCTCTGGGAATGAACAGAGACTGGTACTTATTGGTCCCCTAGGATCCCAGGGAAAAAAAGTAAGTTTTAAACAGGCACATGTGCACTTCCCATAACTTTTCCTCTGCTTTGTGCAGAACAAACAAGCAATAAAAGCCGGTCCCAGGTTCTCTCTGGAAGGGGTTAGTCTCACATATGATAACCTGGTATTTCCAGCTGCAGCCTAAGGGTCTGGCTTCAAATTACCCTGCATCTGGGATCTAATATGGCAGGCCATCCTTAGTCCTCTGGGAACTTGAGCATGAATGTGGGCATCTCAACTAATTGTTCCTCATGGCTTCCTCCACTAATTAAACCAAGTTTCCAGCTTCTCCCTGTAAGAAGTTGGACCATTCATCTAGCATCCCACATTTTATAGTCTACCTGTCTCTGAAAGCTGACAGAACTTAGCATGCTCTAGGCACCTAGGGGCAATGAAGAGCAAAAAAATCCTATGAAACAGCATGCACTGAGAAGGAGCACGCTGGCATTCACCATAGTTCTTCCAGTTGGCTTAACACAGGGTCAGCAGGTGGTAAACTGTAGCTCCCTGATTCTCTCTGAAGACAGAAGAAATTGGACCATACACGTATTGCTAAATTTTTTGCAGTTGCTACTCCAAGGACTGACTTCCAGCTCACCAGTCTTAGAGCACTGATAGGATTTGTTGTATTCTAGATTTCTTGGAGCCACTAAGAACAAAGCAGCTTGAATGAACACAAAGTTTTGAGGTGTACCAGAATCTCAGATTGGTGCTAAATGGTGAGGCTAATAGGTGAGGTTCTCCTATATGAGACCAGACAGTGGAGCCTGGTGAGGTGGTTATGTTATCTAATATGCAGAAAACAGTAAAGGAAACCAAGGTAAATGGAAAATAAAAGGAAATGAGCTGTAAATAAAGGACCATCTTAAATCTCCAGAAAGCAGATAATTGATTAATTCAAAATAAAATTCAAAATATTATTCATAAAGATGCTCAAATAGGTCAATGCATGAACAAAGAGATTTCAACAGAAAAAAAATATTTTTAGAGTGCCAAATAAAAATTATAGAGTTGAAGAATACAATTGTACTGCGTAAGTCATCAGAGAGGTTTAGCAGTAGACTAGATCAAGCAGAAGAAAGAATCATTTGTCTCAAAAACAAGTTAGAAGAAAGTCATCTAATCAGGGAAATAAAATAAAATAAAGAAAAGGATTGAAGATAGCTTATGATATTTATTAAGTTCCTTCAAACATGCCAATATATGCATTATGAATGTCCCAGATGGAGAATAAAAATAAAAGGGGAAAATAAAAAGAAAAATGGAAAAATTATTAACATTTCTTATTATTATAAAGAAATTGTGACTGGAAATTTCTGAAACCTGACAAAGGAAAATAGACATTCGGATTCAAGAGACAAAACATAAAAATAAAAAGAATCACCAAATCCCAAGAAACTTTATAATCAAACTGTCAATAGTTCAAGATACTGAAAGAATTATAATAGCAAGAAGAGAAAAGGGCTGCTAATAATTAAGGAAACTACCATAAGACTATCAATGTATGGCTCTTCCATCAGAAACCTTGCAGTCTAAACGGATATGAGATGATATATTCAAAGTGCTGAAAGAAATGAATTAACAGCCAAGAATATAATACCCATCAAAAATATCCTTCAAAAATAAAGAGGACATATGGCTTTCTATACAAACAAAAGATGAAAGTGTTTGTCAGGAATGGGTCCGTCTTACACAGAATGTTCAAAGGAGCTTTTGAATGTAGAATAAAAGGATGCCAAATAGCAATACTCTAGCATAAAAAGATATGAAACTGATATTAATAACTATATACACAAACAAGAAAGTTATGTGAATATAATGGTAGAGGGTAAATTTGCTTTTACTTCTTGCACAAAAGTTAAAAGATAAAATTATTTCAATAGCTAAAACTATATTAATTTTATAAAAATATAAATGAATGTAAACTCTGATATCAAATAATACAGAATGTGAAGAAAGGAAAGGTAAAAGTTAGAGTTTTTGTTCACAAGTGAAATTAAGTTGAAATTACTTTACAATTAACTATTACAATTCTAAGATATTTTGAGAGTCTCACAGTAACAACAAAGAGATACCAATAGAAATTTTATAAAGAAAAAAAAAAAGAACCAAAGTCTATATTGTAGTTTAGATATGAGGTGTCCCCCAAAGCTCCTCTTAAGGCAAGAATACTCATAGATAAAATGATTGGGTTATGAGAACAATAATCTAATCAGTCTATCCTAGTTTGAATGGACTGATTTGGTGATTACTGTAGGCAGGTAGAACATGGCTGGCAGAGGTGGGTCATTGGGGTTATGCCTTAGAAGGGTACACCTTCACTGTGGCTCCTTTACTCCCCTCCTCATCTTTGTTTCCTGGCCACATCATGAGCTGAACAGCTTTCCTTCACTATAACACATTACTTTGGGCCCAAAACAATGGGATCATTTACGGACTGAGACCTCTGAAATTGTGAGCCCCAATAAACTTTTTCTTGCCTAAGTTGTTATTTTCAGATATTTTGGTCACAGCAACACAAAAGCTTACCAAAACAGAAATTGCTACTGAGAAGTGGGGTCATTGCTGTGACTAACCTGACCAGGAGTTCAGAAGATTTTGTTTCTGGTTTGTGGGAGGAATTTTTAAAAGTTTACAAATGAAGTTTGGAAAAGCTTTAGAAACAGAGTTTAACAGGCAATTCTAGTGGGAGTTCAGAAAATCAGCAAGCTGATAGGAATGCTAAATACGCTCATGTGCAACCATGATTCCTGGGGACCTAAGTATCATGCAAGCTGTCAGAAGATCTTAGTTGTCATATATGTGGTGCTGATTCTGCAAGAATAAAGGATGCTCAAGTTAAGGGGTACTTGAGGCTTCCACCAAGAGTTCAGAGGAAGGTTTGGAAGGCCAGGAAAAGTGCAGCAGTGTTGGAGTCCTTACAGGTTGTCCCTGAGAGAGCAATTCATGAAGCCATAAAGGCGAATTTGAACATGAACATGGAGACCTCAGGAATTAAGAGATGCCAGTGACATAGACTGTCTGCAAAAAAAAAAACTCTGCAGGCTTTAGAGAGGCAGGCTTCAAGAGAGTCAATGTGAACCTCAACCAGCAAGGCCAAATGAACAGAGCAGCCCAAGCCCTTTGAAAATAACATCAGGCCACCATGTGTCCTACAAAGAGTTACAGGTGGAGTTACAGGACCAGTTTTCCCAGCTGGGATTTGGTTTTTATTTAGTGCCATTCCTTTTTTTATACCTCTGTTCCTCCTTTTGGAATGGGAATTTTTACTCTGTTCCACTGTATATTGGATATAGGAAACTTTTCTGATTTTTATAGGAGCTCACAGCCTAGACTTTGCCTTGAGTCTCAGAGGAGACTATGGACTTTGACTTTTGGATAATGCTGGACTGTTAAGACTATGGTACACTTAGAAATGGTATAAATGTATATTGTATTGAGAGATGGACATGAGCTTTTGTGAATCAGGAGTGGAAAGTTATGGATTGAATATGAGGTGTCACCCAAAAGTTCCTGTTAATGCAAGAATTTTTAGGGGTAGAATGATTAGATTATGCACATTGTGACCTAATCATTCCATCCTAGTTTTAAGAGACTGACTGGGTGGTTACTGCAAGAAGGTGAGGCATGGCTGGTGGAAGTAGGTCACTGAGGGTGTGTCATTGAAGGGCACATCTTCTCTATGGCCCCTTCTCCATTCCTTTCTCTATTTCTGCTTCCTGAGTCCTCCATGAGTTGATCAGCTTTCCTCCACTGGGCCCTTTCCCCACAAAGTGCAGGCTAATCTTGGGCCTAGAGCAATGAAGTTGGTTAGCTATGGACTGAGACATCTGAAATCATGAGCCCCAAATAAACTTTTTTTTTTCTCTCTTAAGTTGTTCTTTTCGGGTATTTTGGGCACAGTGGCACAAAGCTGACTAAAATCGCTTATCAATACAAAATTGCATTGAGACACCAAGAAAGAGAATAATATAGAAAAAGAGGAATAAAAGAACTACCAGGAAAACAGAAAGGGCTAACAAAATAGCAATTGTTAGTTCTTCTCTATCACTAACTACTTTAAATGTGCATAGATTAAACTTCCTAATCAAAAGACATTGAGAGGCTGAGTGGTGGTGGGGGAGAACAGTACCCAATTATGTGATCTCTACAGAATCACACTTAGATTCAGAGATATACATATGCCTAAAATGAATGAAAAAGATAGATAAAATGGTAAACAAAAGAAAGCAGAACTAGCTATATTTATATCAGATAATATAGACCTTAAGTTTGAAACTGTCTGTACAAAGAAATTTATTCTAGAATGATTAAAATTTTAATTCAACAGGAAGATATAACAATTGTGAACATATGAACATTCAGTATTAGAGCACCCAAGTACATACAGCTAATATTGACAGGTCTGAAAAAAGAAATTGATAGAAATAGAAGTAACAAATTTCAAAAACCCACTTTTAACAATGGATAGCACACCTAGACAGAAAATAAAAAGCAAACTTGAAACACTACAGACCAAATGGGCCTAACATACATAGAATTTTTACAGAACAGCAGAAGAATACATGTTCTTAAATTTTTGTGGTTTACATGTGTAATGTCCCCCAAAAGCACATGTATGAGACAATGAAAGAAGATTTGGAGGAGAAATGATTGGTTTATATCAGCTGGAGGCAGGTAGGGTATGGCTGGAGGAAGTGATTCATTGAGGGTTGGATGGAGTATATATTTTATATCTGGTAAGTAAATTCTCCCTTCTGCTTTCTGATCATCATGTGAGCTGCTTCCCTCTGCCACATTCTTCTGCCATGATGTTCCTGCCTCACCTGGAGTCCTGAGGAATGAAGCCAGCTCTCTATAGACGAGATCACGGAAACCATGAGCCCTATAATAAACTTTTCCGACTCTACAATTGTTTTGGTCAGATCCTTTAGTCACAGCAGCGAAAAAGCTGACTAAAACACAAATGTATACAGAACAGTTTTCAGGATGGATCATATGTTAGGTCACAAAACAAGTCTTAGCAAATTTAAGAATATAAAATCATATCAAGTACCTATTCTGAACATAATGGTATTAAATTACAAAACATTGACAGTAAGAAAATGGGAAAATTCACAAATACATGGAAATTAAATAATACTCTTAAACAATTGTTAGGTAAATAGGTTAAAGACTAAATCAAGAGAAGTTAAAAATATCTGAAGACAGAAGAAACAAAAATACACTATACCAAAAAATATAGGATACAATAAAAATTATAAAGAGGGAAATTGTAATGGAAAATTCTTGTATAAAGAAAAAAAGACCTCAAATAACCTAACTTTACACCTCAGGAAACTAGAAAAAAGAATATACTAATCCCAGAATATTCTAATCCAAGAAAGAATATACTAATCCAAGAATGTTTGTGTTTTTTTGAAAGTCATACAATATTGCCAAATCTTATCCAGACTGAGAATAAAAAGAAATAAGCTCAAATAAATAAGGTCAAAACAGAAAGCAATGATTATAACATACCTCAGAAACGAAAATAATCACAAGACTACTAAAAATAATTATAAGTCAACACATTGAGCAACCTAGAAGAAACAAGTTAATTTGTGGGAACATACAACCTAACAAGACTGAATCCAAAAGAAACAGAGAACCTGAACATATTGATAACAAACAAGGAGACAAACAATAATCAAAACATCCCCAATAAAGAAACGCTTAGAATTTGAATGAATTCTATCAAACAAGGACAAATAATCTCCTAGAAATAAACATAGGTGAATAGTCTAGTGAATTGTCTAGGCAATGTTTCCTAAGTTCAACACCACAAGCACCACACACACACACACACAGTTAAGATAGACAAATGGGACTAGGTCAAACTAAAAGTCATCTACACAGCAAAAGAAACAACAACAGAATGAAGAGAGGTTCATAGGTTTGCAGACTGAGAAAAAAAATGACAAACTTTATATCTGATAAGGAGTTTACATCCAAAATATATAAGAAACGCAGAAAACTTGATATCAAAACAAAAAATAATAAAATTTTTAAAAATGAGCAAAAGATCTGAAATAGAATTTTCCCAGAACACATGAAAAAGGCCAAGATGCAAATGAAAAAGTTCTCAACATCATTAAGTACTAGGAAAATGCAAACCAACAGTGAGATATCACTTCACTTCACACCTATTGGAATAACTATTATCAAAAAGGCAAGAGATAAGAAAAGTTGACAAGGATGTGGAGAAAGGAGAATCTTGTACATGCGGGTGGAAATGTAAATTGGTATATTCATGATTGGAAACACTTCTATTCCTCAAAAAAATTATAAAAAGAACTACCTTATGATCCTGGTACACCATTACTAGGTATATATCCAAGGAACATGAAACCACCGTGTCAGATAGATATGGATGTTCCCACATGCACTGCAGCATTATTCACAACAGCTAAGATGTGAAAACAACATAAATGGCTATCAGCAGATGAATGGATAAGGAAATTATGGCAGAGTACTTATCGAACAGAATATTATTCAGTCTTTATAATAATGAAATTCTTCCATTCATGACAATGGACCTGAAGGGCATTATAATAAGTAAAATAATCCATATAAATAAAGAAAATACTGCATGATATCACTTGTATGTAGAATATAAAAAAACTTCATAGAAGAAAAGAGAAGAATATTGTATCCCAGATGTGGGGAGTTTAAGTATGAAGGGAAAGTTCACTTGTTGCTCAAAGTGCAAAGTTTCAGTTGGGTAAGATGAATAAGTTCTGGATCAAATGTACAACAGAGAGACTACAGTTAATAATTCTGTACTCTGTGCTTGAAATTTGCTATGAGAGTAGATATTTATTTTCAAGTACAAGGGGGCAAAAAGATAACTCTGTGAGGAGATATATGTTGTTCAAAAATAAGAAATGGAAAAAAAAAGTGCAGCCAGATGATCTTTAAAACATTCTATCAGTAGGTACTAAGTTTGTGCTTCATGAAAAAAAGTAAGATTGCCCCATGTTTTAATTTTAAAATTGGGTGGATTGTGTGTTTCTATGAAATACTATACCTATCCTCTTCTACATAATGCTAAACCATTCAGTTATTTTTTTTTCCTAAACAATAATTGCCTTGATTAGCTATGTCTTTTAAATAATATAGGAGATGTACTAGACCAGAAGACTGAAAGGAATTGAGAGTAGTTAGTGTTTGATCCATAATATATTTAAATAAAGATCAGTACAAAACATACCACTGAGATTTTACTAATGCATTGAATGGACAAAAGCTTGAATTAATCAGGAAAGACATTCTTTGCTGTATTAATGTGTATATATATATATTTCCCAGTTCTCAACTTTACTGTTAAAAAGTACTTACATGATCTCTCCCAAATAAGTTGAGAGTTGAGTGGGAAATTTAATATGTATATATAAAGGAGAATCCTGTACATCTACAAGTTAACAAGTGTCAACGGCTTTAGGTTAAAGATACTTTAAAATTTTTCTATGCTGTGACAGCTACTGTAGCAGTGATCCTTGGAATTTTCCCTTTAAACCATTAACTTAAATCAGATAACATTTGTTTTCTGACATTCTGATTATATTGATACTTTTTAATGATTTTTTCAATATTATGTTGGTTTCAATTTTTTGTTTATTTATCTTTTGCAATACTGGGGATTGAACTCAAGTCATCATGCATGCTAGGCAAGTGCACTACCACTGAGCTATTTCTCCAGAGCCCTGTTGGCTTCAGTTTTCTTTCATATAATAAATAATATTGATTTCTAAGATAAAAGCCAAATTAAAAAAAAAAAACCATTCTCCTTAAACAATATTATTTGAGTGGGGTTTTATGGGCCAGAAATGTAAAACATTTTCTGGGCTGGAATTAAGCCTTGGTTTCTGTTATTACCTCAATGGTTATTTTCTTTTTAAGAGTAGAGATGGGGTGAGAATAGGAAGGAGGGAGAGGGGAATGGAGGAGAGACTGAGAGAGAGGGGAAGGAATATTTTTCCATGCTGAGACATTGAAATTATATAGATCATCTTACAGAATTTACTTAATATCATCTGTTTCCTGCTTTAGAAAATAAAAATCACTATGTTTCTTTTTCATATTATTTCAAGAAATCATCAACTTTAAATTTTAGGTTAATCTTAGGAATAATTTTTTTAGAAAAAAATGCATTAAATTTTTGCAGTGTTTTTATAATAATGAATAGCTTTCTAAGTTCTTGATAAAATATCAGAAGAAAGTAAAAAATACATTGTCACTAACTCAGGCAAATTGAATTTTAATTTGCCCTAAATGGTTGATTTTCTAGATTACAGCAATTATTTTTAATGGCTGTTCTAATTATAATTGTGAAATACTAAAGGTTTCATATGCACCTTATATACTTTGGCTCAATCAGGGCTGTTTTTATACCTTTTTTGTACATTTTTGTACCTTTTTGCTTCCATAACTACTGAAATCTTCATTTACACAAATGAAGAACAAATTATGCCAAGCAGCAGGTAAAAACAATCTGCAAGGTGCAACTGGAAAAAGGTTTATTGTCATTGTGTTGGAAACAGCTAGGAGATATAACATTTGTCTAGGCTACCAGGGAAGACTGTATTAAGAGAGAAAAAAAATGTAAATGCAGAAAAACATACCCACTATCAGGCTGTCCTTGCTGAGAACACACGATAAAGGAAAATTTAAAAGAATATATGGTTTACATTGTAAAATAAACTTTTTCTGCTATTTCCCATGATGACAAATGAATTGAAGTCCTTGAGTGCTGCTTTTGACAGCAGATTTTCTTTTCTTTCTATAATACATTCAATTTCTCTTTCTTTTTAGGTCTCATCAAATTAGACTTATATAAGTAAATAGAGAACTTACAGAAGATTAGAAAAAGTGTTGAATTTAGAAAAGTATCTTTTAAATAAGGTAGAAAGTAAACACTATTTCTGATTTAAATTAAAATACAAAGGTTTGATGAAGCTGATTTGATGAGCAATGTGGCTTATATCTTCCTAATCCTTTCCAAATGACAAGTTATCTTAGCCTTAATTCATTGTAGAAAAACTGATAGGGTCTGTGAGACATTTAATTCTATCATGATAAAAAGTCCACAGTCTTTCACCCCAAAAATATAACCAGAATAACTGATTCATCACCTTTACAAATAAACTAATTTTAAAAGGCTCAGTTCATAGAAATTTTCTATGTAATCCATAGAATCACTCCAGCATTTAAAGTGAAAAGAAACCATCAATATTCACTTCTTTTGAGTTATAACATATTCTTTGCTAATCTAAGATCTTGCATGTTTTCTTAAAATAGCAATGCTACTTCATTCTTGGTTATGTCTCTTTCTATTCCAAGGTCCTATTTTAATATTTATTTGGTGGATCCAGAGAGAAACTATAGGTATCGTGTATTGGTATTATGTAATAACAGATTTACTTTCGTTTTTTTTTTTTAAAGAGAGAGAGAGAGAGAGAGAGAGAGAGAGAGAGAGAGAGAATTTTTTTAATATTTATTTTTTAGTTCTCCGCGGACACAACATCTTTGTTGGTATGTGGTGCTGAGGATCGAACCCAGGCCGCACGCATGCCAGGCGAGTGCGCTACCGCTTGAGCCACATCCCCAGCCCAACAGATTTACTTTCCATCTTAAGATTTAAATAAAGGAAAATCTAATTAGAAACAAACAATTCTACTGCTCTGGAAACTATGCCTACTGGTAATAGGTGATGATAAACACAAAATAAAAATTAGAGAATGACTAACACTCTTAAAACACTGTACCAGTTGAAGAGCATTATTTAGGGGCTGCATATAAAGCTCAGAAATAGAGCACTTGCCTATCATGTGAGACCCTGGGTTCCATCCCTAGTACTGAAAAAAGGGAAATTTAGGGAAATTAATCTTAGAATAATTTGTAAAACTGATAACTCACTCAGAACTAGTATAAGTGGCACCAATGGTGTTAGTAGTTGGAGGGAAAATTGGATATTTGGCTATGGAGGGAATAAATCTATTCATATTTGTTCAAGTTTGACATATTTCCAACAATTAATACAACTGCTTTCTGAATCTGATTAGTATGCAATGTAAAATGTCCTCAGTTTTTCATGAAACTTTCAAAATTTCTAGTTTAATCAGCTAGGCACAACGTTTATATTTGGTCAAGTAGAATATAGCTAATATAACTTCTTCAGGAAAACTAATTTTTTAGTTTTCTTCTTTTTGTAATTTATGAGTGAAGCTATTATTTGATGCTTTCTTTTCTTCTTTTTTTCCTTTTTCTTCCCATAAACAGAAAGTGTATGTATGTGTATGTATATGTGTGATTCTATTTATTGTCTGTTGCTAACAATTACAGGTAATTTAATTTGTAAACATTTTTCCTTATATTATCTTCTAGAAGCTTTATTGTATTTTCTTTTGCACTATTATCAACAACCACTATAATTAAATTTTCTGGTATGAATAAATAATGTTTCATATTTTTGTATTAATAAACTCCTGATACAACATATATTGAAAATTCTCTCATTTCACCTCTATACTGCAATACCACCTTTTCCATAAATAAAAGGTAGTTGTATCTGAGGTCCGTCCTCAGATTTTCTTTTATGCCTATGATCTATATTTATAATCTTGTACTATCTTAATTATTATAGAGTAAAAAAAAACGTTGGTGTCTGATGGGCCAAGAACTTTCACCATGTTCTTGTTCAAAAGTATATTGGTGCCTCTGATGATTTTAATTTTCATATATGTTTTAAATTCACTTCTTAATTTCAAAAATATAGAAGACAGCATTTTCTAATCAAATCTATGAACATGAGGTATTCTTTCACTTATATGGATCTTAATTAGTGTTAAAATTTTATATTTTTATTCATAATTTATTACATTTTATATTTTTATTCATAATTTATTACATTTCCATATGAATGACATCTTTGCATGCTGTTTCAAATATTGTTATTTTTAAAGTGCATTTTTCTGTTTCAAGTAGATAGAAATGCAATTTATATTGTATTAAACTTGTAACCTGCAATGAAAAAAATATATTCTTTCATTTTAATCTTGTACCTGTTGATTCTTTGGTTTTTTTATTTAAACAAGATCATATATTTAAATGATGATAATCCTATGATTTTTTTTTCAATTATTTCACCTTTTTTTTCCTTTCATGCCACATTTACACTGGGTAACATCTCCACTACAATGTAAAATATAATTGATAAAGCAGACATTGTCTTTTGCATAATCTTAAAGGAAATATTTTAAGAATTTACCAATAATTATGCTGATATGTTCTCTAAAATACTTTATAAATCAAAATTCCATTATATCCCTAGTAATAAGAAACTTTGCCTGAGAGTTATTGACTCTCAAGATCTTTTTTCTACCCACTAGTAAGATGTTACATATGATTTTCTCCTCTATTCATTAGTGAGGACAATTATTCTCATTACTTTTGGATGTTAAAACAGTCTTGCATTTCTGGAAAATATATCATTAGATTGTTGAGTATTAGTAGTCCCATTTCACAAAAGTAAAAATTGAAAATCAAATATATGAAATGATTTACCAGTTAGTGATTGAGGGCTAGCACAAAGACATAAATTTGTTTCTTAGATCTTTTGCTCATTTCACTATTATTATACTGAATGAGCAGAATTTTTGAATAATTACACTACAAGTATCAGATGCATATTTAATAGTTACATAATCTTGCACATTACTAAATCTTTTCCAGCATAATTTTTCTCTTTAAACTGGGTTTAAAGTTGGTATTTAAGATAGATTTTTGAGAAAGGCAAAATATAGTGCATAAAATGGTAGATATTTAAAAGTGTTTTTATTATTATAAATTATGGCTTTCATTTTAAATGTAAATATTTATGTTTTCATAACATAGCAACTTTAGGCCATAAATGAAGTGTATTTTTAAAACAATATGTTTCCTAAAGTACATAAATGTCCTGCCATGAATTTTTAATTATGTCATTTTTCCCTGATTTATGCACAGATTTTTACTGTTATGTTCCTGTCCTCTGGGCATAAGATTCAATGTAATCCCTATAGAAATTCCTGAAGCTTGTTTGTTGAAATTAACAAATTCATGACCAAAGTAACTCCACACCATATACAACCACAATAATGGGATCCTAATTGGAAAAAATATACTTATTCTATGTATGTACACTATGTCACAATAAACTCTACTGTCATGTATATCTAGAAAGAACAAATAAAACACAACAACAACAAAAGAGATAAATTGACAAATGCACTATAGAATTCATATAGAAATGCAAGTGGCATGGAGTAGACAAAATGACATTTGTCTTGAACAAAGTTGGAGAACTGAAATTTCCTGATTTCAAAACTAACTACAAATATTTGGTAATAAAGGCAGAGTAATAAAGATAGTGTGGTACTACCTTCAGAAAAGACTTATAGTTCAATGGACTAGAACTGAAAATCCAATGTTTTATTACAAAGGTACCAAAATAACGTAAAACAGGAAAGAACAGTCTTTTGAACAAATAGTACTTGTACAACTGGACATCCCTATATAAAAAAAACAGAGTTGGACCCTACATCGCACCACATACACAGATTAACTCAAAGTGGATTAGAGACTTAATGTAAGAATTACAACTACAAATTCTTAGAAGAGAATATAGGAATAAATCATTATGATCTTGAATTAGAGAATGGTTTCTTAAACAGGACAAAAAAAAAGCACATTAATGAAAGAAAAGAATAAATTGATCTTTATCAAAATTAAAAACATTGTGCTTCAAAGTATATGGCCAAGAAAAAGAAAAGACAATCTGTAGAATCAGAAAAAAATATTTATATATCATATTTGATAGTCTTATATCCAGAATACACAACGAACATTGTAAATTAACAACAAATACAAATCATTCCATTTAAAATGTGCAAAGAATTTAAATAGACTTTATCTCAAGCAATCCCAAGCAGTTCAATAAATAGCCAAGACAGGATGGGCAATATTAGTCATTAAGAAACTGCAAATCACAACCACAATGAGATAGTATTTTTCACCTATTAGGATGGCAGAATTAAAAACAATTAAACAGTGTTTATAGGTATAGAGAAAAGTTGGAACCACCAAAATGTTAAACATAGAACTATTCTATGACCTGGCAGTTCTACTTTAAATTATTCAAGAGAATTGAAAATATGTACCCCCCAAAAAATCCTTCTATACAAAAGATCAAAGTATTGAAGTATCAATACCTTCTACAATATGGATGAGCCCTGAAAACTTTGTAAGAAGCCAGACACAAATGGCCACTTGTTGCACGATTTCATTTATATGGAATGTAAACCATAGGTGAAGATAGAAAGTAGATTAGTAATTGCCAGGGGAGAAAAGAATAAGAAATAATTCCTAATTGATCAGATTTTGTTTTTGAAATAATCAAAATGTTTTTAATTGTGATAAGGGGTGATGTTGTAAAACTCTGTGAAAGTACTTAATGGATCGATTTTATGGTATGTATGTTATATATCACTAAAACTATTTTTTTTTAACAGAAGGCAAGTGCAGTGAGGGTAAGAAAGCATGGGTTTTTTAATCTCACATATTTGCTTTACACTCCAAATCCTACCTCTTATATATTAACATTGGCCAGTTTTATTGATATATTTGACCTGCAGTTTACATGTAAAATTATAGAATGTCTACAGGTGAAGGTGAAGTTTAAATGGACTCTTCTTGGCTTTTCTCAAACAACCTTGAACAAGACTCACCTTTAGCAATTGCTAAATTATAGATTTCTAGGCCTCAACTTCTAGAGTGCAATAAAACATGTTTAGCAAGGATCATAATTTGGTGTACAAAAATGTACCACAGGTAATTTCTTATGATCAGACAAAGCTTAGGAAAATTATTATAGACTATAGTTTTTATAAATGGATGCTCAATAAATACCAGTTTTTCTCTATGTTCTCTTATGTCAGGATCTTTTTAAGAGAATTTCCATGAGTATTTTAAATATGTATATGATTTTATGTGACTTTACACACAATGATACACTTCAGAGTTCCCATTTCTAAATTTCTTTAAAAGTTAAATGTGAGCTGCTTAAAAATTTCAAGTCTTGAAATAGACATACAACAACAACCCCTCCTTATCCATGGGAAATATGTTAAAACACCCAGTGGGAAACCAGGCATAGTTCTGTAAAAATACTATCCTTTTTTTTTATACTTACTTTTTAAAATTTTTTATTGGTTGTTCACAACATTACAAAGCTCTTGACATATCATATTTCATACATTAGATTGAAGTGGGTTATGAACTCCCAATTTTACCTCAAATGCAGATTGCAGAATCATGTCGGTTACACATCCACAATTTTACATAATGCCCTATTAGTAATTGTTGTATTCTGCTACCTTTCTATACTTACTTACTTTTGATAAAGTTAAATCTATAAATTAGGTACACTAATAAGGGTTCTGTGAACATAAGCATTGTGTTAGTAATCAAGATGACCACTATGTTTTTACTAATGGACAGATAAGTATATACAATTGGTACCTTGGACACGGGATGATTCACGTCCCAGATGAAAAAGAGTAGGAGAGTGTGAAATTTTGTCATGTTATGACACAGAAGAAGGCTCAACTTCACTTATAAACTGTTTGTTACTAAAAGATTCCATTTAACATTTTCAGACTGTGGTTGACTGCAGGTAAGTGAAAAGAGGAAAATAAAACCTTTTAGTCAGTTTGCAACTGTAAGCAACTCTAAATGATTTTGGTTTAGGTTCCAGAAAATGCAGATCAATTTTATCAAGGCAACTGTGAGTAGTCACTGACAGATACTATCTTTGGAAGAAAGTAACTCTGTGAGAAGTTATAAACATAGTAATCTCAATCTATAGAAAGATATTTATCTTCTTTTCCAATAATTTAGCACAGTTGCCAGTCTTTGTGCAATAGTTGCCAAGTGACTGAATGTTGGGAGTGTTAAAGATTTTATGTGGAGGAATGTGGGGGTAGGGGTTGTGAACAAACTTGGAGAATGGCCATATGCACTTTCCCTGACTGTATTTAGGATTATCCACATCACACACTCTCATTAACACCAAATTTATGAAATTTATTTATATGTAATAAAAATGTAGAGTCAAATATAAATAGACTGGAATAAACATCTGTGATTACTGAAATCAACACATTTCCTCTATTAAATATGCTTTCTCTCAGGAACATCTTCTTCCAGACCATGAAAATTATTCCAAATTCCCTTTAGGTTTGCATTTGAAGAAGTAGTCTGTCTTTTTTGAAAGATGCTTAAACATCTATCAAAAACAGTATTTGTTTTACAAAAAGAACAAATAAGTAATATTTCCAAGTAGATTATGGGCAACGTTACAGAGAGAAATATGCACAGTGTTCTTTTTTGAAATTCATTATCATATTATATCTACTTTTAATTAACTTTATCAATTAATATAAACAGAAGAGTCTGGATGCATATATGAGCCATTCTTTAACATTTAGCACTCATCTGTTCTGCGACTTGCTAAGTTTCTGCCATTTGGTTAGTTCCACAATTTCCTTCATTTTCACCCCTCCTTCCCCAAAATGTCCAGGACATTGTGATGGTTGCTTGAAAACACTTCATCAAAAGCCCACAGACACATGCATTTTGGAAACAATGTAGAATGAAGACAAGTGAATCATATGAAAAATTATATATTTTTTCTTTCCTTTTTTCTTCTGAAAATCTTCCGATGGTCTCAATATTTTTTTTTATTGAATTTCAACAATTCATGACATCTCTGCCCTTCCTGAATGGACAGAAAAGGAGCCCTTAAAATATGGAAAATTAGAATACAGGTGGTCTCCTATGTTGTGACAGAAAAATGCTCAATCAAATTTTACATTATTCATAAAATATATTTGTACATGTGTATGTGTGTATATACATACACAATAGCTCATTCACTTTGTACTTTATATACAACTTTTTTACATACAACACTCATCTTTTTAGTGTTCAGCTCTGAGTTTACTCAAAGGCATACAAGGCCACAATCAAGACTCAGAATGAGTTTATCATCATTTAATACACTGCAGTGCTGACTCTTTTTAATAAAGCCCCCCTCTCTTGACCCAGCCCATGGTAACCATTATTTCCATAATTTTGCCTTTTCCATAATGTTATATAAAGGAAATTATCAAGTTTATTGCTTTTAAGTTGGGCTTCTTTTACCTAACATAACACATTTGAGAATCATCCATGTTGTGCCTATATCTGCAGTTAATTTCTTTTTATCACTAAGTAGTATTCTGTTGTATTTATCCACCACAGTGTGTTTGTCATTTTATCTGTTGAGAAATGTTTATATTGTTTCTACTCTTTGACAATTCTAATAGAACTGATATAAATGTACTACTTTTGGGCTGAACAAATGTTTTCATTTCTCTTGGGTAAATTTTTGGAAGAGGGAATTTTGTGTTATAATCATGTGCTTAACTTCACAAAAACTACAAAACATATATATATATATATATATATATATATTTTAAATTGGCTGTACCATTTTGCACTCTAACTAGAATGTTTGAAATCTCCAGCTGTTCCTTATCCATATCAGCCCTTGACATTGTTGGATATTTTTTTAAACTTCATGGTAATAGGTGCTCAGTGATAACTCATTGTGGTTTTATTTGCATTTAGCTAAGGACTAGTGATGCTGAGTATATTTTCATGTGTTTGTCAAGTTTAAATCTTCTTTGGTGGAGCCTACTTAAAGGTATTTATTGTATTTTATTGGGTTGTTTTCTGACTGTGGAGTTTCTTTATATATCCAAATATCATATATTTATATCATGTATTTATATTATATCATAAATGTATGAATATCACATCTTTATACAGCCAAGACATTTTTGATAAGTGATCCACAAATGTTCTCTCTCAACTTGGGCATCTTTTTAATTCTCTTAATAGTATCTTTCATACAATAGAACTCATAAAATTTTAAATAGTTCAATTCATCAATTTTTTTATTTTGTAGATAATGAATTTGTGCCAATTCTAAGAAACATTTTACTCAGTTATGAAGATTTTCTTCGTTTATTTTTTCTATAAATTTTATACTTTTAAACTTTACATTTAGATGAACCATTTTAAGTTTCATATAGACTATGAGGTTTTAGTTATATTGCATTTTTATTAATTATGAGTATCCAACAGTTTTGCAGTTAGGAAGAAACATAAGTAACAAATAGCTGAATTCTCCTTCTCTCAGTCTTCATTAAACACATCTTAAACCCATGCAATATTTGTTTCAGAGGCTTTATTTACGAGATGTAAACATTTTGCAGATTAACATGACTCTGGAGCTTCAATTTGAAATGTCCCCCAAAAGCTCATGTGTTTCAGGCTTGGTCCCAGGTCCTGTGGCAAACCAGGAATTGATGGAACCATTTAGAGGTAGGGGCTACTGGGAGATCTTAGACTCCAGTGTCTGTCTCCCTCTCCCTCTGCTCCTTGGCACCATAAGGTGAGCTACTTGCTCTACCCCATGTTCCCTGACCTGAGATACTGCCTCACTATAGGCCACAAATTAAGGGACCAACTGACCTTAGACTGAAGCCTCCAAAAGTCAGTCAAAATAAAACTTTTCTCTTACTAATTAATCTCAGGTTTTTGTTATAGTAAAGAAAAGCTCACTAACACATTTGAGGATACTATCTTTTTCATCCCTAGTCCTATTCTCTGAGAAGTTATTACTGTTTAATTTTTTTGGTCAATATAATCAAATATTTCTTTAAGTATTTTATACACAAGCATATATTTATAAGGTACTGTGTTGCATATAATAAAACTCTGTAATATTGTACTGTGCTTACTTTGTAATTTTTATTTCTTTTCCGAATGAATGAAATTCAATCATGCTGATATATGCAGACCTATTTCTTTCATTTTACTGCTATATCACAATTCACTTATCCATACTTTTATTGGCAAATACTTACTTAAGCATTTTACAATTTTTGCTAAGAAATAACATGGGAAGGATTCTTTTTGCACATGATTCCTTATGCACATGTGTAAGATTTTATCTAGGTTATGTATCTGAAATAAAAATTCTGGGTTGTAGATATGAGTATGTTAGATCGTATTTGGTATTGGCAAATAGCTATCAAAAATGGATGTAACAATTTAACAGTTCACCACAAGAATATGAGAGTTCTCATTATTCCATATAGTAAAAAATATATAAAATTGTAAATTATATAAAAACTGTTCCATGCACATGTAATTGTTGAACATCTGTCTGTGTTTTCTGCCCACTTGTATTTCATTCTCTGACTTTATTGTTAATATATTTTGGTCAATTATCTATTGGATTATTAGATTTCTTTTAGTTTTTTTTTTCTTTTATATTCAAGATAGTAATAATTTTACCATTTTATGCTTTTGAAAAGACATTCTAAAATTCCACAGGTTGTCTTTTAACCTTCCTAATGGTAATTTGTGGCTATAAGCTATCTTAATATAAACTAAGGAATCACTTTTTCACTTAATTTTGGGTTTCCTCTTAATATCATGCCACAAAAAATTTATTTGATATTTTTACTAACCATGTTAAAATTGTTCATTTCAAATTTAGTTTTTCATCAACTAAAAACTATTCATTGTGTCCTCTGAAATAGTGATCCATATGAACAATGAGTTGCCCTAATAGTATTTATTTCATAATAAATTCCTTCTCTCCTCATTTATAATACTGCCTATAATACTTGATATATAATATATATATATCAAGTTTCCAAATATGTATGGATGTGATTTTGGATTTTTCATTATGTTCTATTTATATATTTGTCTGCCCATATGTCAGTATTAGAATATCTGAATCACTGTGCCTTAACATAGCTTGATATTTGCTAAAGTAAGTTTCTGCATTTGTTTTCTTCTTTTAAAATTATCAAGTTTTTTTCTTAATCCTGTACAATGTTTGAGTTATTTTTTAACCTTCTTGGGAATTTGATTGTGAGAACATTAATGTTTTTAAAATAGGTTACTGAAAATTGATAGATTTACAATACTGAGCCCTCTAGTCCATTTTCCTGCTCTTTATTAAAACCTTATTTATATCCTTTAATAAGGTTTAATAATTAATTATATATTGTTCATATAATTAGTACATGTAATAGAATACACATATCCATTATGATTAAATACATGGTCTTTTATTTTGCAATCGGAACTTATGTATTTGGTAAACATGCCAATTATTGAGCTTATGGGGTAGCTTCCAATCCACTGATCTATCTTCTGCAGTTTGATGCTGTGGATGGAACTCTAAAAACCAGATTTTTCCCCTTGCCACTTGACTCCCTGTTTGTGCCAACAGAGTACCAGACAGAGCCTAGGAACTGCTAGAGGAAGGAGGGATATGATTCATCATGTTTGTTTCCTGTTCCCATTTTATTCTTTGTTTTTATTTTATTTCTAAAACAAGACTTTGACACCCTAGCAAAGCAATCCTTATCAGAGGTAGCAGTAGATTCCAATTTACAGTTTCCAACAATTCCCTGCCCTTCTTTTAGCTCTCTGCAGAGACCTTCATCCAAACTTATTGGGTCCTTCCCCTAAGTTCATGGGGGAAATCATCAGCAACAGAGTAGTACCTTCTCAGAGTTTGGACACCCTACCTCTTCCCCAGACTTCCAATTTAAAAAATGAGTAAATAACTTCCTACTGTCTTCCCCATGATTGTGGCGCTGTTTTCTGCTCTTTCTACCTCAATAGCATCGTTGTCATTTCTTACTGCATTTTTGCTTGTGACTTTTGCTTCTTGACTGTATCCAACCCAATACATAATAAAGACAGTTTTGTGAGTTTCTTTCCAATTCTTACAGGTGTAGCTTCTAAATGGCAAGAATATCATTGCCACATTTCAGGATCAGAGCATCAGTTCTTATCAGTACTTCACTTATGAATATTTTTATTATTTGGGGAGGACACTACCCTTTCATTCCTAGTTTGCCCAAAGTTTTCTTCTTTTTCTTTTCTTTTCTTTTTTTGGCATAATAATTATTGACCTTTATTGAGCAAATGATTGATTTTTGGTATCCATTTCGATGATTTTTCTTTTCTCATTCATCCCCTTAAATAAAATAATAACTAATTTCTGCTTTAATTCTCATGTTTTACCCATGTGTCAGTATCATAATATCTCCAACACTCTGCCTTAAAGAATATCTTGATATTTAGTAAAGTGATTATCCATTATTTTCTTTCTTTAAAATGATAGAAGTTATTCTTTGCAACTTCCTTCAACATCCTTAGTTTGTGAGTTGAAATGTTATCAAGTTTTGGTTCTTTCATGTATGTAAGAGTATGTATGAGGTAGTTCTTTGAATTTTATATGTAAAAACTATCAAGGCTATGGTGATTATTGTCACAGATAAATTATTCAGAGATTCATTTTTAAATTCTCAAGAAATTTTATTTTGTTTTAATGTATTTTACTTGCTTTTAAGTATTCATTTTAAATTTAGTTGTACTGAGAGGATTTAGTCTTATTGAATCTAATTTCATTTTACATCAAAATCTTGAATTATTTGGACACTTACTTTATAACTTATTAGATGATCAATGATTTGTAAACATTCATATATCCATGCAAATAAATAATATTCATTATTGGAGTATAAGAGTCAATATGGGGGCCGGGGTTGTGGCTCAGTGGTAGAGTGCTTGCCTAGCATATGTGAGGCACTGGGTTCAATTCTGAGCACCACATATAAATAAGTAAATAAAATAAAGGTCCATTAACAATTAATAAAAATATTTTTTTAAAAAAGAGTCAATTTGTACCTATTAATGATGTTGCTTAAATTTCTATTTACAAATTGTTAAATCAACATATTGGCTTATATTTTAATTATGTTCTGTTATCTATTAAAATTGTAAATTTGTCACTTGCTCCTTATAATTTCAAGTATATATCATATATCTAAATGTAAGCATATATTAGGCTATTAGTTTCATGACTGATTGTGATTTTTAGACATAGGTAGAAAATTAATTTTATTCTTATATGAAGTGCTTCATACTTTTAATATTTTCATCCACAAATTGTAGTTTGATGAGATTATTATCGATATTGCAATTGAATTTTTGTTATTACAATCATATATAAATTACAACAATAATGCACAAACATCATTGTACATTTATCTTGAGGCAAATAATATGGGCAAAATGCCACAGATAGTAAATATTTATTTACATATATTCACAAAATTATATTTCTCTGGATTTCAAGTGTTATTTTGTTTTCATCTAGAAACATTTTTCTTTTCTCAGCAAACATTATTTTTATACCTTTTTCAGGTGGGTCTACTGCTGACTAACATTCTCATTTTTGTTTCTCTGGAATATCTTTAATTTATCTTCATATTTTAAGGATATATTCATTAGGTGTGGAAAGGCAGCTTGGTTCTTATTTTCTCTAAATATTTTAATGATGTATTCCATTGTCATCAGACTTTTATTGCTTCTGCTGATAAATCTTCCATCAGTCTTAGAATTTCTGAAGATAATGTGTATGTTTTATTTATTTCTGCTTTTAAATTTTCTGATTTCAGTAGTTTAACTATGATGTGTTTATATATGTTTTTCTTTGTTTTTTTGCTTGATATATGCAGACATTTTTTGGTGTTTTAATCAATGCCTTTTTTATCTTTAAGAAAAGTCTCAGATATTATCTCTTCAAATATTACTTTTACCTTCTGCTGCTCCTTATCTGTCTCCCTTGCTCCTTGCTATTTCTTTCTTTTCTCTCTTTCTCCCTTCCTTTCTCTCTCTCTCTCTCTCTCTCTCTCTCTCTCTCTCTCTCTCTCTCTCTCTCTCCTGTTTTGGGGATTCCAATAAAATATAAGCAAGGTTGTGATTCTATTACATGCTATATGTATTGCATGTATTCCTTTTATATTTTTTTCTATATTTCTTATCTCTTTTTGAGTTTGTTTCAATAAGCACATTTTATACAATGTATCTTCTAAAACACTAAATTTCTTTTCCACTTGTCTATTCTTTTACTTACTGTTATTGTATTTTTCCTTCTAAAATCCTGTTTTTAATATCTTTTGTACATTTCATTTATTTGGTGAAATTTTACTGCAGTTTACCATGCTGTATCATATTTTCTTGTATTTTGGGATCTGGTAGTCTTATATCATTGTAAGTAAATGACAGATCTGAAATCTCTTAATCAATCAATCAATACCCCCCACACACCTTTCTCTCCATAATCATCATCTAACTTTCTTTTGACTCTATGATATTTTTGGACTGACTCCCTGGCATGATACTTTTTTAATTAATGTTAAGGAATATTTCTAAAAGTACATATAGAACTAGATAACATTATATTGATTCTTCTGTCAGGAAGAAAAAAATAAGCCAATCTTATCCAATCAAAATTGGGACATTTCATTTTGTCCCTTTTCCTAAGTAATGTTCTTCAAGAGTAATGTTAAAAGCCTTTGTAAAGCCTGAAATTTAATTTGTTTCTGAATCACTAGAAGACAAATACAAAATTTATATAACTTTCTAGTCTCTTGAAAGTTGTTTTCTATAAGGTTTCTAAAACCTCTCTGAACGTATATGTACGTCTGTGTTCACAAATGTCTTCTAAAGAAATTATGCACACAATAATGATCTCATACCTTGCAGATCTCTTATCCCTGAGACTGTGTTTTCTTAAACACTTGGTGATCTGATAGCTTGAATTTCCTTTTTTTTTTTTTTTGTTTCCCAATCCAGTATGACATCTATAAACAATAGGCTACTGCTTTTTACTTCAATTCTGGGTCCCCTACTAATGAACACAAAAATATGTATTCTCAATGTATTTTTCTTTTTATTATCACTTCACTTATTTTCCTCTAGAGCTCTTATTTGACTAAAGTAGTAATCTTAAATATTTTCTCTGTCTATGATGATTTATCCTTATCCTCACTCAAGATTTCCACTCTCTAGAATACAAAGATAGTTATCTGCTGTTCCTAGAAATATTTCCCTAATTTTTCTCTGAGCATTTTATCTGTAACAACTCATTGTCTTGCTCAAGTGGGTTGTCAAGATATTTTGTGTATTTATTTTTCTCATTTACCCCCTTTCCAAAATTCTTAATTTGAAGATGAATTAAGATACATTTTATGTGAATTCTGCTGTTATATAATTTCATATATATCACATCATCAAATACAATGACATCACAATGTAAATAATATGTGTACATATACATTCTCACATACTTTGAAAATATATACATGTGCTTGTTAAGAAAATATTCTTGCTGGACATGGTGGCACATGCCTGTAATCACAGTGGCTCAGGAGGCTGAGGCAGGAGGATAGCAAGTTCAAAGGCAGCCTCAGCAAAAGTGAGGCACTAAGCAACTCAGTGAGACCCTGTCTCTAAATAAAATACAATATAGGGCTGGGGATGTGGCTCAGTAGCTGAGTGTCCCTGAGTTCAATCTCCAGTATCCCACTATCCAAAAAGAGAAAGAAAATATTCTTTCTTATTTCAGATATCAAAATAGGAATTTTATCTGTGGTGTAGAGCTAGATTGTCAGTGATGATAGTCACACTGATCTGTAAGACTAGTGTTATCACTCTTAAATATTGAATTTTCAGTAGAAAATTTAGTTGTGGTATAAAATGAATTTCCAAAATTATAAGTAAACTGAGCACAAGGTGTCCTTTGAAGAAATCTAAATAACTTGCATATAGTAAGGAAATCCTCAAATTTCCATATAGTAAGGAAATCCTTAAGACACTAACTGCTGTGTCTAGTTGTGTATTTATGCTGACTTCATTCCACACCTAAAATCACCTTCAAAATTCATGTCATCAAAAACTTTAAAGCATCTCCTTAAAAGAGTCCTACAACTACTTGAAGCACATCATTGGTTCACCCTTGAGTAGTTATGTTAAAAGTTTCCATTCTCTACACTTATTAATGACACAGAATATACAGATTTGAAGCAAATCTGATCTGGTCCACTATTAGTACTTTATAAAATTGTCCTAAACGTGTTAAGCAGACACATTAGATAAGTATATTCATTACAAATAATTCTTGCCACGTGTCAAATAAAAAAAAAATCCCATCCTTGACAAACTTAAGATTTTATTTTTATTTTTCTCTAAAAACTGTCTGGTGATGATCAAATTGAGTATTTTGACACCTAAGCATTAAAACCAAAACAAGAGATATCCTTTATTCTACACCACATTGTATTTTTTAAAGATAGACTATTTGTTATCATTAGGAGACTATGGTCTATTTGATGCAGAGAAAAAGGTCTGACTGTTGTTAAGTTCTCACAACCTAGATAAATATAAAAAAGCACAAGATATCCCTGTACTAGATTCACTTTATGATACCTAAACCTAAGCAGGTTCATTAAGGCATCTAGTTACTTGGCTTTCTTACTCTTTTAGTCAGCTCTGAACTTAGACTAAGGTATATAGGCTTTTGAAATCTGCTTCTTGAAATCAAAAACAGGAAACACTCCGCATTTTCTTGTCCAACCTTTGTATGGAATTAGAAATTTTTCCAATACCAAATCAGCTCAGCATCTTTCATGGACTATGTTTTTTGACTAGAGATTGATCACACATCAGTCAACTCCTTGACTGTTCATTTTCAGATTCCACCTGGCCTGCTACATATGCTCCTTCTCTAAGAAAATTGTTTACTTCATGAGCTTTCTCCTTTCCATTTGCATGAACCCACCTCTGGACATTGCCAAGTGCTACTTATCTTTCACTAATGCCAAATTGATTTTCTTTAATGTTATTTATATTTTCTAACAGCAAAATAAACATGCAGGACAGACACAAACAGTACACATGTCGGCAGGATAATGTCTATCATTTCAATTTTGATGATTTCTGTCATCTCCTATAGCAAACGATGAATAGGGTTTTGTTGTTGTTGTTTCTGTGATGATAAATTAGTGCATGTTATTGAATTTTTGTCTTTATGCATCAATCCTAATAACACATATTTTACTGTACACTAACAGTAGACTCCCAAGGAGGCAAGGAAATGCAGAGTTAACTCTGAATAGGTATTAAGTGAAATCTTTGGTATTATAATAAAGCATCTCCAATGAGGGTGAAATCTAACTTGGCCAAAGCTGGACAAAGGAATTTTGGTGACTTGGACTAGATTAAATACTCTGCACATTCATATTATAAAAGATAAATGATTTATTTATCTTAAAGATACTGTGTTATTATTAACATTGGAAGAGTTACTACTTTCCTAGAAGAAATACAAATAAAGGTTGCTTACTTATTTAACCAATAACTGTTGAAAGGAAAGGGAACTTTGTGTTATTTGAGGAAGACTTGATTCATAGGAAAGCTTTGTTGGTTTCTAAACATGAGGGCTCATAGAGGGAAGGAACTGAAATTAAAATAGACACATCTAAAAGCCTTTACAAATTATACACAGGGTCTTTTTGAAAGAGTTACCACCTACCTATTTAGGCTCTTCTCTGACTATAGTCTTCTTTAGGCATTTTTACAAGATTTTAAAACACTGAAGAAGACAAATAGAATACTTTTAGGCAAATACAATAAAGAACTACTCATAATTCCCATAACACACCATACTCCGTTATCTTTCTATACATTATCCCTGTGAGATTTTGATCAACATTTAAATTTGCTGTCATTGTCAACAAAAAATGCAATCTCTTTGGAAGCTGTTCTTAATTCATTCAGTCAAATGTGGGCTGTTTTCTTATACTTCCATTATACACTGTATTTATCCCCATTGAAGCAATTTTGCTTTCTGTTTAAAAAAAGTAATAAATACAATTTTGGAAAAATTTATATGAGGATTATGAGGAATGTATATGTTTTTATTTATATATGATAGAAGAATGCATTACAATTCTTGTTATACATATAGAGCACAATTTTTCATATCTCTGATTGTATAAAAGTATAGTCACACCAGTTCATGTCTTCATACCTGTACTTTGGATAATGATGATCATCACATTTCACCATCATTGATATTCTCATGCCCCCTCCTTTGCCTTCCAATCCCTCTGCCCTATCTAGAGTTCGTCTATTCTTCCCATGCTCCCTCTCCCTATTCCACTACATATCAGCCTCCTAATATTAAAAAAAAAAATGACATTTAGTTTTTTGGTGTTGGCTAACTTCACTTAGAATTATCTTCTCTAACTCCATTCATTTACCTAAAAATGCTATGATTTTATTCTCTTTTACTGCTGAGTAATATTCCATTGTGTATATGTGCCACTTATTTTTATCCAATCATCTATTGAAGGGCATCTAGGTTGGTTCCATAGTTTAGCTACTGTGAATTGTGCTGCTATAAACATTGATATGGCTGTGTCCCTGTAGTATGTTGTTTTTAAGTCCTTTGGGTATAGAACAAGGAGAGGGATAGCTGGGTCAAATGGTGGTTCCATTCCAAGTTTTCAAAGAAATCTCCATACTGCTATTGGCTGCACCAATTTGCAGTACCACCAGCAATGTATGAGTACACCCTTTTCCCCACATCCTCGCCAACACTTATTGTTGTTTGTCTTTATAATCACTGCCATTCTGACTGGAGTGAGATGAAATCTTATTAGAGTGGTTTTGATTTGCATTTCTCTAATTGCTAGCAATGATGAACATTTTTTCATATATTTATTGATTGATTGTATATTATCTTCTGAGAAGTTTCTCTTCTGGTACTTGGCCCATTTATTGATTAGATTATTTGTTTTATTGATGCTTAGCTTTATTTTTTAATTATTTATTTGTTTTAATTAGTTACAGATAAAAGTACAATGACCTTGATATATCATACATTTGAATCAGATGGGATATAATTTCTCATTTTTCTTAATGTAAAAGTTGCAGAATCACATTGGTCATGCAGTCACGTATATACATACAGCAATAATAATGTCTATTTCATTCCACTATCCTTCCTTTGCCCCCATCTCCTCCCCTCCCCTCCCATCACTTCTCTCTACCCAAACTAAGGTGATGCGATTATTATTTTTTTTCTCACATCTTCATACATGTATTTTGTATAACAATGAGGGTCTCCTTCCATCTTCCATGTAATTCCCTTTTCCCTCCCTTTCCCTCCTACCTCTCTTTCCTATCTAGAGGTAATCTTCTTCCCATGCTCTTCCTCCCTACCCCATTTTGAGTCACACCCTTATATATCAGAGAAGACATTTGGCATTTGATTTTGGGGATTGGAAAACTACAGAACCCTAATTAGAGAAATAGAAGAAGACCTTAGAATATGGAAAGATATACCTTGCTCATGGATAGGCAGAATTAATATTATTAAAATGGCCATATTACCAAAAGCACTTTACAGATTCAATACAATTCTGATCAAAATCCCAATGGCATTCCTCACAGAAATAGAAAAAGTAATTATGAAATTCATCTGGAAAAATAAGAGACCCAGAATAGATAAAGCAATTCTAAGCAGGAAGAGTGAAACAAGTGGTATCACTATAGCAGATCTTAAACTATACTACAGAGCAATAGTAATAAAAAAAAAAAGCATGGTACTGGCACCAAAACAGGCTGGTAGACCAATGATACAAAATAGAGGACAAAGAGACTAACCCACAAAATTACAACTACCTTATATTAGACAAAGGTGCTAAAAGCATGCAATGGAGAAAGGATAGCATCTTCAACAAATGTTGCTGGGAAAACTGGAAATCCATATGCAACAAAATGAAATTGAATCCCTATCTCTCACCATGCACAAAAGTTAACTCAAAATGGATCAAGGATCTAGGAATCAAACCAGAGACTCTGTGTCTAATAGAAGAAAGAGTTGGCCCTAATTTCCATCACATGGGGTTAGGCCCCAATTTCCTTAATAAGACACCTATAGCACAAGAATTAAAACCATGAATCAACAAATGGGATGAATTCAAACTAAAAAGATTTTTCTCAGCAAGAGAAATAATATGTGAGGTGAATAGGGAGCCTACATTCTAGGAACAAATTTTTACCCCTCACACATCAGATAGAGCTCTAATTTCTAGGGTATACAAAGAACTCAAAAAGCTAAACACCAAAAAAAAAAAAAAAAACCCAAATAACCCAATTAACAAATGGGCCAAGGACCTGAACAGACACTTCTCAGAAGAGGATATACAATCAATCAACAAATACATGAAAAAATGCTCACCATCTCTAGCAATCAGAGAAATGCAAATTAAAACTACTCTAAGATACCATCTCACTCCAATAAGAATGGCAGCCATTATGAACAAAAACAAGTGGGAAAAAGGTTAACTCATACATTGCTGGTGGGACTGCAAATTGGTGCAGCCAACTTGGAAAGCAGTATGGAGATTCCTAGGAAAGCTGGGAATGGAACCACCATTTGACCCAGCTATCCCTCTTCTCTATACTCCAAAGACCTAAAAACAGCATACTACAGGGACACAGCCACATCAATGTTTATAGCAGCACAATTCACAGTAGCTAGATTGTGAAGCCAACCTACATGCCCTTCAATGGATGAAGGGATAAAAAAAAAATGTGGCATTTATACATAATGGAATATTACTCAGCACTAAAAAATAAAAAGATAGTGGCATTTGCAGGGAAATGAATTGCATCAGAGCAAATTATGCTAAGTGAAGTTAGCCAATCCCAAAAAAACAAATGCTGGATGCTTAGATTTTTGAGACTACTGCAGGAAGTCAAGCCCCATTGGAGGTCAAGCCCAGTGGTCCAGATCCACCCACAACAGCCTGTGCAGGTCTCAAGCACATAGAAGTCTCTGCCCACTCTTCCCCCAGCAGTGCAGACACCTGCCAAAGCCTACTCTCTGGTGCAGGACCACCCCTTCAGTCAGCAGAATACCACTGGAGCTGAGATGGTCCATATTTTCCCTCATTTACTTCCTAAATAAGGCTTTATCTACATCTCTGGTGCATGTTGAAATTCTTTTCATCATATATACCAAGAACCCCACTGTTCCTGAGCTGAGCTCCCTCTTCTGTCCAGGAACTCCTTGGATCCTACCTCTGAGACACTGCTTCTCCCATAAAAAAAGACAAAGGTCAGAAGCACATGGTCTTGGTGGGATTCTACTTTTTACTTTGACTTAACTTACATGAATTCATTTATATTCCAGATTCTTCCAGATAATGGGAAAATGATAAGTGCTTGCATATTTCTGAATAAATGATAATGCATATTTACTTTAAAGAAAACTAAATAGGTAACTACATTTGCTAGGCAGGTCCTTACTATAAATTTGTCACTTAGAATAAACCTCAAGCCTCCTTATTTATAAAATATGAAATTGTTAGCAAATTATTATCATTGTCATATTTAAACAGGATTATCACTTGACTAAGTAAGTAATACTTACAGTAGTCGTTCCTTTTAGATATATAATAACCAGAGTACTAGCATAAACAAATTTGGGGAGGCCTGACTTATAATCAAAATTGATTTTGTTATAAAAGATGACACAAGTTAATACAATTATTGCTTCATTTACAACTCCTAATTCTGCTCATAATAATTTACAATTATTTTATTTAAATGTTGTTCTGTTATTTCACTTTTTACTTGTCTTTTCTTAACATAAATAAGAACTCAGGAAAGAAAATTATAAAAATAAGTAAAAGAAGAAGGAAGTCACTAAAAATAATTTGTAATAAACATCAGTAAATACTTTGATATAATTAATACATTCAATTTTTTCTGATTCTTCCTTCTATATATTCATTATACAAGGTATAGATAACCTCCAAATAGTTCACACTTATAATCTTTGAAAACTTTGGAATGCTTATTAGATAAATATACACATGCAACTATCAAAACCATAGAAAGTTGCCCTCTCCCTGTTCTTACAACTTTTTAAGTTGTGAAGGTAAAAGAAAATGCAATTAGAATAATCCACTAAGAGCTTTATTTGCCACCTGCCATTCTCTGAATGCCTGCTGATAAAAGTGAGTTTTTAACTTGCAGATTTTCCTTGATAGGCTGGAATTAGGAAAGTTTCCCTCTAAAGTGAGTGCTCCAGCTGCCACATGGGGATAAATATAGAATCAATCAAATCAAAGTTTGGCAATATGGAAGTAAAAAATGCATTTGATCTGTCCCAAAGATTTGTTATTTGCATAGAAATAAAATCATTAACTCATTTGTTTTTTAAATCTTCCAGAGCTTAATTATAGTTTTTTTGTCATTTGACCTGATTGTTTCTCACTTCTAGCTTATCTGAGCTGATGATTCTGACTATTGGTGAGTGGAATTGCTTTCCAGGCCCTACACCCAAGTCACTGTGAGACAGGAATGCATCCATTGTTTCCTTGGCTGCATAACTAGGCAAAGCATAAAACTTATGATTTTAGCAGCCCTGGACAGCGTCAGGAAAACTTACGTCAGAATGAGCAAAATTGTCTCCATCTTTCAGCAGCTATAGCATGTAAACTATAGATAGGTTTTTGTTTTGTTTTGTTCAAATTTAAATAATAACTCTTTAGTTTGGGTATTGGGACAAAATTATATCTCTAAGGGTATTGAGCTCATTTCACCTTTCTTTAAAAACTAATTGGCATCCAGATACAGATTGCATCATAAAGTTCCATGCATTGAAGTTTGTTTATTTGAAATGAAGATGTCACCTGTAAGAGGCAAGTTGTATGAAGGTGTGTATGGCACCTATTTGTCATTCCTCTTGACATTTCTGGCTATTGTGACTGATCTCAACATTTCTATGAGGAAGAAGCTCTGGATAGATTACATACAAGAAAATAAAGTTCAGATGTTGAATTGGACACAGATGAGTTGAGTTTTCAGTGGGAACAGACCCTGTGACTGAGGGTCATTTTGAGCACTTGGCTACTTTCTCTGATATTCCTCAGAAGATGCTGCTACTTCTTCAAACTGGTCATATTTCAGGAATTGACCTTCTGTGTTCCACTACTGTGTGTGTGTGTGTGTGTGTGTGTGTGTGTGTGAACTTGTGTTTACACACCCCCCTGACCATCACCACTCCTAGATGAAAACAAATAGCAGAGACATCCTTGGCAATGTTTTAAAGCCTCTCGGTAAAACTTGCCTAATGAACACAGGAAGTCACTTTGAATTATTTTTTAAACCCAGCATCTAAGTGCCCAGGGGAGGAAGTATGTGCCTGTTGTTTCTGCCATCTCCCCACCACCATGTTGAGATCATTTGGTAGCTCTCCTTAAACAATGTAAGTCTTCTGGGTTCTTTTTCTCAAAGAATGTATAGACAGGGAAAGGGACACATAGAATTAGGGTTAGAAAATGAGAGAGAAAAATGTAAAGAGAAAAGAAAAGAAAACAGGGATATATTCAAATCACCAGTAATTTCCTCAGGCGCCAACTCTGCTAGAATATAATTTGCCCTTGCACCAGGAAAGAAAACAAAATTGCATTTTTCTGATTCCTCAAGAAATGTCATCTGACCTCTGAAAGCACTAATTCTAGCAAGATCCTTCCTGCAATTTGAAACTTGCTTCTTAAAGTTCATAACCTAAGATTTTGTGTAGCTGATCAATAAGTCACTCCACTTCACCAGCCACTCTGCAACAGTGACCCAGGCATTCTGTCTTCTCCTAGTGCAGAGACTTTCAATACACGGACTAGGTTTTATGACCAATAATTCATTAGTCTTTGTAATAACCATATCCTGTCAAACATTATTATCCCACATTTTAGGTAAAGTGATTGAGGGAACTCTTGACTTGCTGAAGGTCAGGCTGAAATCAGAAGCAGACATGGGATGAGGTAGAGGAAGTGATCCCATAACTGGAAGTCCTAACTCATGGTGTGGCTTAAAAAGGCCAACTTTGTAATTCTCAAATTCTTTTTTATTTTCTTCTCTCAACACTTGCCCTTATCACATAATTGGAATTAAATGTCATTATGGTATTTTAATAAACTATCAATAAAGAATTCTCAAATAGAGGCTTTTTCAATACAAAAATCACTCCAAAGTTGTATTTTTCTTTATGAGTTTTAAACATTAAGATAGCAATCATAATAAATATGAAGTTTTCTATTAAAAACATATGGAAATAAACTTAACTTCAATCCTGCTCTTAAAAGTACCAACGAGGTGCCATAGAATTCTCTATGGAAAGATATTAGGATACATGTAAAGTATTTTTTAAAAGTTGGTTTATAATTAAAGAAAGTAAAAACCAAGATGCCATGAATTTCTTTCAAACCTTAAAAAAAAATGTGTAAAAGTTTCTCTCGCTGATGAAATGAGCTCTTTACATATAAATTATATTGTAATAACAGAGCTCCTGGGTAGAAAAGAGTTCCTTCTCCTGCTGGCAAAAATTAAAATAATCACAGATGGCTAATGATCAAAAATACTGACTGACAGCTCTGAAGTATAAGACTCAGAGAATATTCTTGGAGAGGTGAGAATATGTTCAGGGTTTCTTAACCCAACACTCAAATTTGGTTCGAGAAAACCACTAAGCTTTTTTCCAGTGGATATTTATACATAGGGACTTTTTATTTTATTTTAGAGAGTACTAAATACCTTTATAGAGCCCCTTCAAGAAAATTTATGAAATTCTTTGTCCTAATTGATTATATTCATATTTGGGGACCAAATGCAATAATTCACAAGGGAAAACGTTCCATAATGCTTACTAAAAGAGTGTGAAAAGCCAAACAATTCAAACATTAGGAATTCAGTTCTTATTTTAAGACATAGATAAAGAAAATAATTTGCTTAGTAAAATTAACTAAGATTTTTTAAAGTTGTTAATCACTTTTAATAAAAATTGCAACTAAAGTCATTGAGGATTCGTTATGCATCATTTTTTTTAGCATGTTAGAACTACCTCGTTTAGTTTAACCAAGCTGGCCTGTGAAATATATTGCATTATTATTCACATTTTTCAGATGAAGAAACCAGGATAAAACAGTTTCAAATCTTTTCCAGTGTCATAACAGAGCTGGTGAGTACTAAATCAAGAACTCAAACTAGTTTCCAAGTCTACTTTTTGCTTATCCCAAATATAGTAATTGCATTGATTGTACTATTAGGATATAATTCACAAACATGCATGATGAAACCAATGATGAAATATGACACTCTATATTACTTTAGAAAGACTTAAAAATATGCTCTCATAATCACCCAATAAAAACCACTATAGCATGACTATATCTAATAATGATTATACTATGACTCAAACTTTATTCATTTATTCACTTTTTTATTTAGGAAGTTAAAAAGATCTATTAAATGCCCATTGAGTCACCAGTTTTATGCATAAATATATATATATAATACTCAACATTTTTAATATTTACATTCCATTTAGGTATATGAATGGTATGTATATGTTGTACAATATACACATGGGTAATGCACATAAAATGTATGACAAGAGTCAGAGATCCAAAGCAGCAAAAGACTCCATTCTACCTGGGACAGAGTTATCAAAGAAGGTAAGACACAGAACAAGTTTTTGAGGGATAGTTAAAACTTGCTAAGCAAGAGAAGAAGGCTGAAAAAGGACTTTTGAAAACCAGTTCATCTGAGTAGAAGTAGCAGAATATTCTGAAACAAACAACACATACACACACTGAAGTAAGCTTAATGTTCTTCACACTGGCTGAAAGAAACACCAAGAACAAATGGTTGCAGTAACCATTTAAATGGCTGCTTTTGCTGTCTCTGTCAAAAGAGCTTATAATATGTGATTTCTTCATTTGGATGTTACTTATTCCATTAAACATTTCCAAGCCAACTTACTGTACTTCACAATACCTAGAAATGAGTAAAAGTATTAAAAGCATGCCTGAGGCGACAGAAACTTTGAGGTTAATTTCCATTTCTTCAAGTATATTTGATGAATGATGTGACAAAAGAATCCTAATTAAGGTTGAAATCCTGAATACTAAATAAATTAGAAGTGCCACTACATTCATCTTCCACAGTGATAATACTGCCACTTCTGCTTCTCTTTAGCCCAGCCCTTGACTTTTTGGGAAACCTTTTCCTGTATATTTTTCCCCTCTATCACTTCTGCTGAGAGGAGATCACAAGTATCCTATCTAGTCTCAGTCAAGCCAAAAACTAAAATTGTTTCTCTTTGTTCTTTTTTCGATCATTTAACTCTCCTATATCTACAGCAAACATTTTATTTTTACATCTAACCTCAAAAACGATTTCATTCCTAACATAAAAGCTCCTTTTTCCATCTCACATTCCAATATCTAATGGCAAAATTATAAGATGAATCTTTTAATTTCTAAGACATAATACATGTAACAGTTTCAATAGAGGTTTGCTGCTTAAATGGCAACATTCTCATTGTTATTGTTATTAGTGTTATGAGATGACAAGTATTGGTGCCAAATGCTTTATTTCTCACTAGTAGGATAATCTTAGGCAAGTTAGTTAATATTTATGTAACTACAATGTCTGGATTTTGAACATTTGTATCAAATATGAGATTGTCTTTATTTTCTGTTTATTTTATTTTAATCAGTTTCTGATGCTAATTTATATGACCCTCATAAAATGAGTTTTAATAGTCTCCAGTTTGGGTGTGAAATAATTGCAACAATTTGAAGTTAACTTATCTAAGTTTAAATAGAATATAATTGAAAATGCTACTCCTGTTGCCCTTCACTGTTTGTACTATGGGAATAGATCATTCAGATTTTTAACTTTTTGCTAAATCAGTATTGATAACTTATGTTTACATGGGAAATCATTCATTAATCATGGTTTTCAAATTTCCACCATAGATTCACACATGACTCATTTAAGTTTCTTTGTATTTGAAGTTTTTGTTTTTGCATTTCAAATTTGTGTTTTCACTTTTTCTCCAAAACAAAGAACAGTATCAAGAAGCATTTATTTTATTATCATTTTTAAATAACCAGTATTTGGGTTTCATCATCATATCTGTTTTATTTATTTATTTAGTAAATCCTTATGCATCATTTACTCTGTGCTAAGAACTATTTAAAGTACTTTACAAATATGAATACTTTTGATTCCTTATAACAGTCCTGAGAGATAGTATTACACTAATTCTATTGATAAAGAAACAGAAGCAAGAGTTATTATGGACTTCATAGGTAGGGCTCTCATCTAGAGTCCTACTTTTTCACTAATGATTTCTATCCAGTCCAATGTCTAGATGCTTTAGATTTGAGAAGTTTCTTCTACTTTTATTTATTTTTAGCAGTAATTTTACTATACTCTCTTCAGTGGCCATGTTTTTCTTTAATTTGCTTACTATGGGTTTTAACTCAAAAAGTCATAATATCCAGATCCAGAATGATAGTTTTATGTTTTTCTTATTGCTTTAACTCATTTATTATCTGTTCAGATTTTTCTCTGCCATTTCTAGTTGTCTTTCTGTAATTTCTAATCTTCCTCACAGACTAGTAATCACCTTATTTGTGTTGTTATTTGCTTTAGCTTTGATACTGTCACTGTTGGCTTCTGAGACTGAGTTCTGCCAACTGGGAAAATCCTAGAGAGAGAGGGGTCACTCAAACAATAGAAAGAAGTGAGTTCCTTGTCCATTTAGCAGTTGCCTATCTGGCTGGAGAAAATCTGCTGGCTCCTCATGTTTATTCTACTTACTATTTATTCTATTCTCCAGAATGGTGGGGGGTGAGGGGGGCTCATTCCACAGTCATTTCCTGCTCAGTCTCTTGAGTTTCTGGAAGATCATACATTTTTATGTATGGTTAATGTCATTTATCCAAAGTGTGTATATACTATGTGAGAAAGAGGGTTGTTGGTACTTGGTTCAAAGAGCTGAATGCCTAGCTTTTCTATTACTATCTTTAAATGCTAACATTAGAGTACCACACTGATTGCTGATTGCTATATTTCTAGGCTTTCTTTTAAAAAGTGAAAGTCAAACAACCCTCATGCCTATACTAGTGGTCCCTGCAATGGATCACTGTTAAGGTCTGTAAACAAGTCAAAATAACACCTGGTATTTTGCCAGGGGAATGTTAGAGTTCGTAAACAAGTCTGGATGGTGCCTGGCAAAATGCCAGAGGGAGTGGTTTGAAAAGTAACAAAAGTGAGCCATTAAGTGTGGAGATTCCTTATTGGTTGACTGATGTATCTAGTTTATGCTAATTAAGATAAGCTGTGCAAAATGTATAAATAGCTCTGTTGTCCTACAATAAACGGCTCCCATTCCTGCTGTATCAATGTACACAAGTTATTCGTCACCCCCAGCTATTTTGCTGCAGCCAGACTGGGGCAGATCACATATCTCCAATTATCCCTATCCACCTAGATCAGTGATGACAAGCAATCAGATACCAGAGGAGAAAAGATACATTCACAACTGGCTGCCACATTTCTGGAATTATTCTTCTCTCAAAAAAAAAAAAAAAAAGAAAATTAAGAAGATAATAAATATATATATGTATATATATATATATATATATATATATATATATATATATATTATATATTTACATTACCTAATATTAACACACAAAAAAACTGGGAAAGTGTCAAGAGAAGAGGAGGAGATAAAATGGGCTAATTTCCTTCTTTTGCATACTACAGAATCAATAAACCATCAATCATTCATGATACTGATGTAGGACTGATGAGTTTGGACACATGAGGAATTTTCAAGAACCAGGTTTATTGGCTGCAGGGTACAGAGTATGGCTTGTGCCTCAAATTTTCTCCTCTGGACAATAAGTCTAGAAATTCTTTGGACTTCACACCCCAGGAAGAGGGGGGCTTGGGGGTTTACATTTTTGCAGGAATCTACTACATAAAAGTAATTTTTTTTCTTTGAATTCTCAGAAAGTGTATTTTGACTAATTTTTGACAATAGTCAAAAGTTTCACACATTTTATCACAAAAGCAGGGGTTATCAAGTCCGTGGTTAAACTTAGCTTTTGCAATACAGAGCAACAGGAAATAGAAAGTTCTAGCCTCACTGAGCTCTTTTGAGGAAATCTTTGCTGATATTCTGTTAACAAGAACAATTACAATGAGGGTCTCTGAAGAAGCTTAATTAAGATGCATCTGTGGAAGAGGGGGTACCACTATAACACTGATAGAGAAATTAGAGTATGATTTTTATAAACAACGGAAAACATGTTAGCATTAGAAACAAGACGCATATGTTCAAGTTTCTATATAAAAATTCAAAAAATGCAGATTTTTTAGAAAATATCTATTAGTCATTGGACCCAGTACAGAACTACTACTTAATTAAAGCAGGACAAAGTAATATCCCTAAATAATGGATAATTATTAAGGATTTGAGGTTTTTTAAAAAATTTTATCATGTCCCTATCAGTACTATCATCCCTGGATGTAACTGAAAATTATATTTTTAGCATAGAATTTTCATTAAACATTAGCTGTGATTAAAGAACATATTTTACAATAAAAGAAGATAAAAATGAAGTAAAAAAGATACAAGAAGAGACATAGTAGGAAATTTGTTTTGCATAAGAGAAATATAAATTTCTATTTTTTAAAATCCATTAATAATATTCTAAAAGCCATTAAAAATATTTGGGGTTATATATAGCCACAGGTACTTAAGAAAGTCAGAGTAAAAATCTTTGATATTTAAGTTGAATTATTTTGTATGGCAACAGTATGCATGAATTTGAAGACTTAAATGATACAAATCAAAGATTAACATTCTAAATATAGAAAATTTTATTTTAAGTGAAATAACACTATTTACAGTCCTAATGAGATCAAACTAATGAGACCACATAACTCTGAACTTCTATGCCATTTTGGATTAGGGGTGAGGGTGTGGCACAAAAAGAGTCTATGCACACATAAATCAGCTACCCATAATGAGGTCTGCCATTGGAAGTTCTGATGATGATAGTAATTAGCTGAACCCTTCACAATACTTCTATCAGGAGTAAGAGAAGGATATGCCCATAGCATTAGTAGGAAAACTGGTGAGCAAAACATTATTAATGAAACATGATAGGTATGGGTGAAGATGTCTTTTCATTTAATTATATAGATGTTGAAACCCTGAAGTGAAGAGTTGCAAGAGTCTGAAATAAGAGTTGACCTGAATGCTAAGTAGCCATCTGAAGAATCCCTGCTATTTTTATTCTTTAATACTTCAGATTGTCTTATCTTAAATTAATAAAGTTCTTCATTTTTGAAGAAATTGAATCTTTCTTACCATTTAAATCAAAAACAGAAAGGAGAAGAAACAAGGAAGCATTAAAATGAAAATTAAAACATACAGTTAAGAGAAAACATGAAACATGACAATAAACATAAATGGATTAACCACATGAATCAAATGTAAAAACTAGCATGTCATACAAAAAGTGAAATTCTGAGTGAAAAATCCTTACACCATAGTAATGACAGTTACTACACCACCTGAAATGTGGAACCAGGATATTTTAAATTTCATCTTCTGGTAATGCAGTGTAGCTACAGTCTCTATCAAGGAAAAAACAGTGGTTCAAAAATATATGGCATGGGGATATAAAGAACTAGCTATAATTTTTGTAGCAAAATCTATGGGATTTGTAAATAAGGGGAAAACAGAACTGCACACATAAAAAGTTCTAAAAAATAGTAGCTACTGCCTCAAGTCAAAGAGAGTATTGTTAGGTATATTGCACAGTTAATTGACATTGTTGATTACTGTGCAATATACACACAAGTAGCAATCACCATGATTATACTATTTTTATCTATGAAGGAGAAACAATGAAAACTCTTCAAAGAGAAAAACACTTTTCAATTTACTCTTGAACACATTTCAAAATCCATTTCATACCTCTCTCTGTATGTATGCATGGGTATGTTCATGCAAGCGTTTGTATGTGTGTGTGTATGTGTATTGGAGGGGGGGTAAATGAAAGATTTCCCTTTTAATCCATTATTTAATTTTTTTCCTGTAAGAAAGTAGAGGGAGAGAGAGGAAATTGGGGGGAGAGATTTCATAGGATGGATGAAATACTCATAGAATTAAAGTATTTTTTTTCATTCTCAAAGAAGCAAGGTAAGTCCCAGTAGTCTTTATTTTTGAGGATTGTCACATTTTTGCTCAAAGTTTCATGACTTGGTTGTAGAAATGCTGCTTTCACGTTTGATTTGGAAAAGAATATTGGACTGTGTGTAAATATGAACCTTTGAGACTGCACCATCTGGATCCAATATTTGAAGTCATTTACACATGAAATATAAAAAAGAAATATAGAATCCACATGAAATTACACTTTTAAAAATTTTTAACTAGTTTAATGGCATATATTTACTGCCTTCAAATTGTACTTATTGCAATTATTCCCTTGCATTCCTAGATTCTATGATAATGATTAAAGAAAACTCATTCAGATTTTATGGTCTGGCGATATGACTTTACTCTTGCTTTTGACATTACTTACTATTTAACTCTGTCCTACTCTGCTACATCCCTTCTTTTCTCTTTCACCCTATACATATTGAGCCTACCAAATGACATACATTCCTAGGATTTAGGAAGCTAATGGCAAGTGTTTCTAGGCAAAGGTTTCTGTCTTTTGGGGGTAATTCATTAGTTGATAAAATAGGCATTAATTATTTCACCATTTTACAAGTCATGCTAGATGGAGTAGAACAAATACTCGAGAAAACTGACCTATTGAGAAGTTCCTGGGAGTCTTTAAAAACTGGTTGTTATTGTTATGCTAAAATTACTGTCCAAATCTTATTATCTTTACCAGTTTCCATAGACAGAGTGTATCTCAGCCATGTCAAGATTTATACCAGACGGTGCTACTGTGATTGTAAAGCAGAAAAATTACGTGAAAAAAAGTTAAAGATTCATGACAGGGGCCACAGGGAAGCTTGAAATTCTTAGTGTGAGAGAATCATTTATTTTTTAAGAAGAATTTAAATAAATACCATAATCGATTATCTTGCTTATGTTAATCAAAACTATATAATGATCAAATGAGTCAATTTGGTGATACAGTGTTCTGGATGTTCACTTTATGTGGAAACCTCCAGGAAAAACGTGTTCTGTGATAACCAGTTCAGTCAGTATTTAAGGTGCTCATGAATTACTATAAACTTTCCAAAATGACACCCCTAAAACATGGGTAGCACAGACATGTGACAAGCCCATTTAAGCATTTCAACTGCTCAGCCAGCCCACCTTCCTAGGCCCACACTTGCCCAGCACTCACACACAGGCACAAGCACACAGGGCTTTGTCTTTATGGCCCCAGTAAATGTATCCAGACATATCAGGGCACTTAGGAAATACTTTCCAGCTGGAATTCTAGAAGGATAATGAAGATGGACTAGTGCAGAGGCTCAAGAAAGCATCACAAACTCAATTTCCATTCCAATCTCTTCCTTGCCCTCCCCAGTGTTAATTTCTGCTTAAGACTGTGTCCCTGTGTGGCTTTGGATTCTCTCCTAGCAGTGACTGGCACCATACATTCTTTTCTCTTTGGTTTTTGTAAAAAGAATAACAAGCCCTAGGTAAGAATCCATAGAATCATCCTGATTGGACCAATTAAATCTCATGCCAATACTTGATACAAAGACTGTGTTCAGGGGAATGAAATGTGCTTATTGCTTTAATGCATCTAGCTTACCTCCAGAAAAAAAAAGAAACTATATGGAAAAGAGGAAATCTGAAAGGGAATCTGGGTGCTGTTAAAAAGAAAGAAAGAAAGAAAGAAAGAAAGAAAGAAAGAAAGAAAGAAAGAAAGAAAGAAAGAAAGAAAGAAAGAAAGAAAGAAAGAAAGAAAGAAAGGGAAAGGGAAGGAAAGGAAAGGAAAGGAAAGGAAAGGAAAGGAAAGGAAAGGAAAGGAAAGGAAAGGAAAGGAAAGGAAAGGAAAGGAAAGGAAAGGAAAGGAAAGGAAAAGAAAGGGAGAAAGAGAGAGAGAGAGAGAGAGAGAGAGAGAGAGAGAGAGCAAGGATAAATGTTGATTATTGCCCAATAGTTACACATTCAACGATATCTGTTAATCATATAAAAGATTCTGCTCAAACTCAAAGAAAGAATAAACTCAAATATTTTCTTATAATATTTTCTTCCAGCATCTTTCTAGTTTACTCAATCTCGTCACAGAATGGGGAAGCCAATGTCTACCTCTAACTCATTGGTATCTGTCTTAATTTTTATCATTGTCTGAGGGTAGTCAATGTCAGATATATTCACTTTTGATGTCTACACTGATAATTTTGAAATTATTGGCTCATTAGCTATTGGATAAACAATAGCATCATGTATTCAAACAGCCAATTACTGACACTCATTGGCAACAACGAGTGAAGAGATGTCCAGAAAGTTTTTCAGTAGGCATAAAATAGGATTTATAATACCCTATCCAAAGTCAGTATTTGGAGGGAGATTGAAAAGTTCCTTCTTAACTTGGTAGAGATCAAATATCTAATCTATTATAGTGTCGCCTTTCCAAGTGATATATCAATGAATACCTGTTCAATATAATAATTCCAAGGAAGCTCAGGACAACTTTCAAGTAATGCCACTGCCTACTTTTTAAGAGTGCTCTTGTTGCAACAAAATTGTTTTTTTTAAGATTGATCTAAAATGAGTTAGGGATCATCTTTAATTATTGTTTGCTTATACTAAAAAATAATTATTACAAATAATCTCTTATGACTGGCACATTAGAAAGCAGGAAAATTATGACACATGATCCCAAATGGATAAATATCAGTCTCTTCTATGAGCAACGACAGGTGGACATTATCAAAATATGCAAATAAGTTGACTGAGGCTCATAGAAGTAAAGTCACTTGTGGTATTTCTCATTGATTAAAAGTAACAAATAGCCTACGGAAATACAAGGACCCAATATAAGGGTGAAGTTGACACTAGAGGTGGAGAGGAGTGTTGGAAAGAATTTAAAGTAGTTTATCCTGGCTCAAAATTCTATGCCAATGTGAATATACTCTATACATAAGTGTTTTGTTCATTTATCAGCTAGTTCAACAAATAGGTCTTTTAAATAATGTGTCTGCAGTTGTATCCTCTAGAGGTAATCAGTAGCTTATTAACCTTAAACATAATAACACATTATCACTATTTTGTTTCAGTCAGTTAATTTGCAAAACAATAATGAAGATTCTACCCAACATGTAAGAATTTATTCCTCAGTTATTGGCACTGAATAAATACAGTGACCCTCACTGGAAATATCAGAGACTTGGTAAACAATTGCAGTACACCATAAAGAAAGAAAGAGTCAGGAGTTGAGGAACTTGTGAGCAAGTCAGGATTCAAAGCAGACATGGTCAACACATAGGCATAAACGAATGACTGTCAGAGCCAGCTGTAGAGCCAGGGTAAAGTTCAGATTAATTTTTCTAAGATATTATTTTACTTGATGAGTGTCAAGTTATTTACTTCATGAGTCCATGAGTGTCATTGCTAGTAAGCCTCTTTCTAGTAGCTATAGGGAAACTGTAGCTTTATTAAAATGTAGTATAAGCCTTGAAATTATCTTTTATTTATTTTCAGAAATAATCAGTTGAAAATTTTCTTTCAAACTCAACCAAAAAGAAGAGTTATTGGAGTTTCTATATCATATCTTTTGTATAATTTATGTTGGTACAGACTAAAAGCAATACTGTAAAGTCATTGGCTTAAAAAAACAAATCTCTCTCTTGTTTCATAACTAATTAAGAATCACAGGCCTCTGTTCAGACTCTGGGTCCTTAGGGGAACAAAATGGGCCCCAAATGGCAAGATCAGCTTAAGGACCAACACCTATTTTGTTCTTAGAGCAACACCAAAGAAGCCATAGATTTAATTTCCTTTTCACTAATATTTTCTGATGTATCTGGAAGGCATATACAAGTGAAATGGTGACTCTGTTTCCTCATATGTCATTATATGATAGATAAAAGTTTAGAAATTCATTCAAATATATTAAAGAAAACTGTCATGCATATTATACTGAAAACAAAGTAGAAAATAGAACATACAAGACATAGAAATTCTGCAAACCACAACACAATGTAGAAAAATAGCACATATCAAGATATCTCCATGTCTTCTATTCTACAATATTATAGAAGGGTTAACAGAAATATATTAGCTTATAGGTTTTTACATTGATGACAGGCTTTTGTTTCTGCTATCCCCTTGCTTATTCTCTTCTAGCCATTCTGATTCCCTTGCTAAAACTGACATGCCACACTTCCCTGTGTTATGGACTTTGTATTGGCTTTTCCTTCTACCTGGAATGTTCTCTTTTAAGTATTTGTTCAAATATCATCCCAGGGAGACTGACTGTGATCACCTTGTTTAATATTGTGTCTGGCCCACTCTTCCATGCAATCACCAAGTACATTCAAGTCTTCTTGGTCTGTTCTACCTTTTTTTTTAAATCTCATAGGACTCATCCCTATCTAATACATTAAAATTTATATGGTTATTGTGTTTATTGCTTATCCTGTAAACATATACTGCCCACTAGGGCACTACTGTACTTTTTATTCATGGATTCAAAGTGCCTAGAAAAATGTGGTTCATAGAAGGCACTCAATAAATGATAGGTGAGATTGTATGCTGCCTGAGGGCAGGAGCATTATTCTACTCAACAGTATATAGGTAGTGACTGACAAATACTAGATGCCCAAGCAGTCTGTTAAATTAACAAATAAAATCATAAGTTAATAAGCTTTTTTATAGTGAGACACAAATTAATTATGCTTAATCTAAAAGAAAGCAAATAATCTGCCCTTATATTTGGGCAATATTCTATAAAACAACAAATATTTGATCCGAGTTTTAATGTATCGGTACCGAGAACTTGTCCAGTTTAAAATGTACATATTGAGAAAGAGGTCACTCATAGATTCATGGAGAGTCAACACATTACTTATAAATTAGCTTTATATCTAGTAATCCTAGTAAAGAAATTACTGAAATAAAATATTGAGTGTGCTGCCATGGAGAAAACATCCTAAGAAAGCATTATTGCAATTTTATTCAGTTTATAATATTTCCAGAGTTGCAACAATTAGGAAGCCTTTTTCATTAATACTAAAGAACAATCTATGAACCCTCAGATTCACAAATTTTGAAAATATGTGGGAAATTCAAAGATAAAGTAAAAGAAAAAGTTGAAAGATTGAAAAAGTTTAAATGTGGAAACATTTAAAAGAATTTTTCAAAAATGTAAAATATAATAGAATCTTGTGCCAGTCAGCTTTATGTCACCGCAACCAAAATACTTGATAAGAACAACTTAGGAAGAAGGTAGAGGAGATTTGCGCCATTTAGCGCACAAAGAAGGAATGGTGAGGAGCCACAGAAGATATGCCCTTCCATAGCATGCCCCCAGCAAACCACCTCCTCTAGCCAAGTCACACCTTCCTGCTGTTAGCACCCAGTCAGTCCATTCTAGAATAAGCTGATTTAAAGCTCTCACAATTCAATCATTTCACCTCTGAACCTTCTTGCTTGCAATTAACACAGGAGTTTGGCGAGGGGGGATACCTTATATCCAAACTATAGTAGACCTCTATAATGATAAGTTTCTAAAACATAAAGCTAGGTAAACATAAGACTACATTAAAAAAAGATATATTGCTGAAATATTGAGAAGACTCTAGAGAAAGTGTTTATCAAAACAATAGTATTTTATTTCTCCTTAAAGGCAATATTTCCAATGATTCATATTTTTTCCCAAAAATGTATGAAGGCCATCCACAAGGTTTTGAGTTTATTATTAAAGAAAAATGTAAAATTAGAACATTGAGTATAGGAATCTTAAGCTAAAACACTTAATATATATATATATATATATATATATATATATATATACACACACACACACTCCTGTGGAGAAGACCTAATCTCTAAACCCTGGTTATGTAAATTTTGATTAACAATATAATGTTTTAAAAAATGACAAAATCTAGACACTTTCTGAAAATCTAAATCTATACAATAATACTCTGTCATCTCCAAGCCCAAGACACCCAATCATAAAGTCGTATGAAAAGAAGTGTCTCCAAAGGGTGTGGGTCCAAGGAGCTCCCAGAAAGAAGGGGGAGCTCAGAGGGAGCTCAGGGTTCTCAACGTATGTGCCAGAAGATAAATTTCATCAGCCATACATCAGAGAAATAGAGATTTACTTAGGAAAGTAGGCACACATTCAAGGAAGAATGGGATCAATCTGAAGAGATGTCTTTTGGAGTAAAGAGTACTTATTCAAAAAAGAATGAGAGCCATCTTGAGAAGAACAGCGGCAGTTTGTGGATTCCCTGCTCTTCTTCTAAAGAAAGCTGGTAAGAGGTGGTAATAGAAAGGAATGATACCAGTTCAGTGATATTCTGATGTTCTGGTCAATCTCCAGATTCTTAGGCTGAAGTGGTCTTCATTATCTGATCAATACATACTGCTGGAAAGTCCCCTAAATTATAGGTTCCTCAAGATATTTTCTCTCTGCTGGGCATAGCGGCACATAACTATAATCCCAGCAGCTGGGGAGACTGAGGCAAGAGGATCACAAGTTCAACACCAACCTCAGCAATTTAGCAATTTGTGAGACCCTATCTCAAAATAGAAATTTTAAAAGTGCTGCTGATGTGGCTCAGTGGTTAAGTGACCTGGGTTCAATCTCTGGTACTCCCCCCCCAAAAAAATTATATCTCTCTTTGATATTTATTGGGGGTTAATTAACAGTATACATATGGATTTAGAGATTTCCCAGGAATTGGGGGGGGGGCAATTGGCCTGAGACAGACTTGCTGGGAGAGTGACAGGCTTGGGAAAGTAGGCAGAATTAAATTCTATTTTCTTGTCCTTCCTTTATGTCTCCTTTCTATTTCTTATGTTTTCTATCTCACTTCAGTAATATCTGCGCTCTTTTTTTCAAATAAAGCATTTGAGATATACACAATTAACATTCAAAATATTTATCAACTCTTCCTCTTTTTTCTTTCTAGTCTACTTGCTACTACCATTTAACTTTAAAGTTCAATATATGTGTGCAGCTGCTGAATTTGGCAGGTAGGATCCAATAGACAATAAAGACACTCCATATGTAAGATAGCATTTATTCTAGTAATAATAGGGAAACAAGAGCAAAAGCAAAAGTGACTGGTGAGAGAGAAAGAAGAAAATACATCACCAGATGGGGGAAACACCAACACCTGAAGTTATGTAGCTGGGGACTCCCACAGGGCAGCTTCCCAGGGTCCTGACTGGGAAGTTCCAGGAAGAGCATCCACGGGTAAGACTCTATAAAGTCTTATTCCCAGTGTCACTCCTTCAATACAAGTTAGAACAAAGAAGGCTCCAAAACTGTGTGACCCAGTGATCCCCTCAAGGACAAGGACTGGCCAGATCCCCAAACAGAGGGAGCCATAACCTTGAGACAAATGAATGATTGAGTTCTCATGAGTGAGAGAGTGAGCAAACCCACCTAGAGGTCTGTACTCTTTAAATGTCCTATCAAGGATATGTAGAGGTCCTGACAGGCACGTGGACAGGGAAGATCTTTAATATTTTCCTCACCCCTTTATATCACAGTTACAGGCCACTGTTCTCTATGCCTGGAAAAGTGCTCAGGACTTACACCCACACAGTTGGCTTATAGTTGTGAGCCAGTCAATTCTCTCTCACCACAGTGACACCAGAGATCTAACTGGAGCACATCAGCATTTGCCAAAGATCTCAAAGATCTAAATAAATTTATCACTAGTCAACATAGTATTGGAGGTGTCTTTAGAATAACTGTAATCAACTTTAAACCCTTATCTCAAAGTATCACTGATGTAGGACAGATGAGTCTGGACACCTGAGGAATTTTCAGGAAGCAGGTTTATTTTAAGCTACAGTGGTTCAGAAGGTGTAATGCCTTTTAAAACTCTCTGGAACCCTGGTGTGTAAGTTCTTTAAACTTTACAATCAGTGGGATGATTACATGTCAGTGGGTAGGTACATAATAATTACTCTTTGTCCCATATTCTTAGGCTAGACAGAGATTTTACAAGTTTTTACCAAGAAAACAGAGATAACATCTTTTGTATAGCAACAAGCTCTCTTTGAGACAGAATCTATCACCCCTTTTGTATGCAAACATGGCACTTAAAGAAAGAGGAATCTTCAAAGGATAACTGACTTTCTGTTGACTTTGTAAAATCTTAGTGACAAGAAGCATAATTATGGGGAGGGCCTTTGGAGGTGGGGGGTACCTGAATAGATAAAGAAATTAACTTTTTGAGTAGAAAAATTTTTCTTAATTATGGCAAGGGTCTTTTGGGTGGGGGTACCTGGTCTGCTTCAGTATCTTTTATGACACATGCTAACTCATAATGTTACCGTTTTCTATTTGCTTATTGGCCTCACTAAATGTGCATCCCTATTAAAAGTGAGATAGTAACCAAATAGTAGACAAATGGTGGCAGATAAACTCTTGGGGCTTCATTTATAGTCTTTACCTGCTGAAAGCTTCTTCCTAGGCCCAACTCTTGCAAGGTATGGAATGTGACTTTTCTTACCCTTTATTCTTAATTAAATCAACCATAATATCAGATGTAGGGCCATGCCAAGAGATACAAGAATCTCTTTCATAGTAAAGAAATTCCCTACAGGAATTATCATTAAAATATCAGACCCTTTCCATACTATCCACTCAAAAAGGCTGGGCCATTTTTTGGTTTCTGGGCAATGTTGACTACTCCGTGGTCAGGGATATCCCCTTTTATCTGAAGATGAAGCCTTAAATTCAAGTGAGAACATCTTTGTCTATGTACTTGTACTCACTTGGCATTCCCATCTCCAGTGTCAAAAGGAAGGTATGTTTCTTATTCTAGAAATAAATATATGGTTATATACTTAATACTTAACATTGTATAAATAAGGAAATTAACATTTTGAGTAGAAAATTTTTTCATGTTTTTCTTTTTCCTCAGCATTTTTACTTTATATAACTTCTGCAAAATGAGAAGACATAAGAAAATTAAAGTAAAAGGTAGGAGGTAAAACATTCTTATATTATAGCCATAAAAATCATAGCACAATCTTACAATTCACACTGAAGTTGGAGTGACTCCTTCTGGTATCAAAATAATATTTTCTTTTACATTTGAATATCTATAAATCAGATATAGAAATAATAATTTCAAATATGTATATTTGTCTTTGTAAAAACTTAATAAACTTTAATAAAAATGAATAAACAATAATAGCATGAAAATTGTCTAAATTGTACCCTGGCTCAACCTTATTTCTGTTCTTTTTAGTCCACTGAGGTTTAACACGCATACACTAACATCTTGGTATTTTAAGTGCACAGATCAATGAGTGTTCATAAATGGACAGAACCTTGTAATGAAGCTATAAAATGCTTTCACCACCCCAAGAAATTTGCTTGTGTCCCTTTCTAGTCAGAGACTCCACCTTCTTTCCCAGCCACAAACATACACAGCCACTTTTTATCATACAGGTTAATTTAGCTGTTATAAAAGTTTATTTATGTTGAATTATCAAGTATGTATGTTTGTGTGTTTCTGTAGTACTCTACATAATCTTCACATGTACTCCTTCATATAATACTATTTTTTTTTTGCAGTTCTTCCATGTTGTTGCACTTTTCAGCAGCTCTTTTCTTTTGATTCCTCTTTGGCATTCCATTGCTTATCCATTCTCCTGTTTATGAACATATAGGTTGTGTCCAATTGGGACCATTATGAATATAGCTGTTATGAACATTAATGTATTTTATGTGAGCATATAACCACATGTCTCTGGATGAAAACCAAGGAGTGGAAATTTTAGGTCCTATGGTAAGTGTGTTTTACTACATAAGGAAAAGTCAAAACTTTTTCCAAAGTGGCTGCCTTGATTCATCCCCAAAACAAATATATGGACATTCCAGTTTCTCTACATCCTCACTGACACTTCATAATGTCATTGTTTTGGGATTTGCTTTTGTTTTTAGCTCTTTGAAAAAAATAAGTGAAGTGGGTTTCATTTTGATATATTTATTTGCCAGGTGTTGTTTTTAAAAAACTTATTTTTATTAGTGCATTATAGTTAACATAGTAGTGGGTTTCACACTGACATATTCATAAAAGCATATAACATTGTTTCCTGCATTTCAATCTCCAGTAATTCCTTTTTCCCTCCCTTTCTTCCCCGAAACTACTTCCTCCATATTATTGATTTTGCTTCTATTTCATTATTTTTTAAGAAAATATTTTATATGTTATTTTTACATATTATACATACATGAAGTATAAGTTCCCTTTCTGTGGTTATACATGATATGGAGTTAACTGGTTGTGTATTAGTTTATGAACATAGAAATATAATGTCCAATTTATCCTACTGTCTTTCCTATTCCTATCATCTCTCCCTTCCCTTCATTCCCCTTTGTCTAATCCAATTAATTTCTATATTTCCTTCATCCCCCTTATTTTGTGTTAGCATCTGCTTATCAGAGAGAACACCCTTTGGTTTTTGAGAATTGCCTTATTTCACTTAGTATGATAGTCTCCAGTTTATCAGCAAATGCCATAATTTCATTCTTTATTATGGCTGAGTAATATTCCATTGCATATATATACCAAATTATTGTTATTCATTCATCTGTTGAAGGGCACCTAGGTTGGTTCCATAGTTATCTATTGTAAATTGAGCTGCTATAAACATTGATGTGGCTGTGTCACTATAGTATGCTGCCTTTGGGTATATGTGAAGGAGAGAGAGAAAATGATGGTTTAATTCCAGCTTTCTTGAGAAACCTCTATACTGCTTTCCAGAGTAGTTGCACCAGTTTGCAGTTTTACCAGCAATGTATGAGTGTACTTCCCCCCCCACATTCTTGCCAACATTTCTTGTTACTTGTATTCTTGATAATTGCCATTTTGACTGTAGTGAGATGAAATATCAGTGTAGTTTTAATTTGCATTTCTATAATTGCTAATGATGTTGAACTTTTTTTCATATATTTGTTGAACAATCAGATTTCTTCTGTGAAATGTCTGTTCAGTTCCTTTTCCCATGTATTGATTGAGTTATGGGTCTTTTTGGTATTAAGGTTTTTTTTTAATTCATTCTAATTTGTTATACATGATGGCAGAATGCAAATCATTTTATATTACATATACAGAGCACAATTTTTCAAGTTACTGATTGTACACAAAGTATTTTCACACCATTCATGTCTTCATACATGTACTTAGGGTAATGGTGTCTAACACATTCCACCATCATTCCTACCTCCTTGACCCTCCTTTTCCCTCCCTCCCCTTTGCCCTATCTAAAGTTCCTCCATTCCTCCCATGCTCCCCCTTCATCGCCATTATGAGTCAGCATCCTCACAGCAAAGTAAACATTCAGCTTTGGTTTTTTGGGATCGGCTTGCTTCACTTAGCATTATTTCTCCAACTTCATTTATCTGCAAATGCCATAATTTTATTCTCTTTTAATGCTGAGTATTGTTCCATTGTGTATATAACCCAAAGTTTCCCTATCCATTTATCTACTGAAGGGCATCTAGGTTGGTTCAATAATTAAGCTATTGTGAATTGTGCTGCTATAAACATTGATATGGCTGTGTCCCTGTAGTATGCTGTTTTTAAGTCCTTTGGATATAAACTAAGGAGTGGGATAGCTGGGTCAAATGGTGGTTACATTCCAAATTTTCCAAGGAATCTCCATACTGCTTTCCAGATTAGCTGCACCAATTTACAGTCCCACAAGCAGTGTATGAATATGCCTTTTCCCCACACCTCACCAACACTTGTTGTTTGTATTCTTCATAGAATGGCATTCTGACTAGAGTGAGATGAAATCTTAGAGTAGTTTTGATTTGCATTTCTCTAGTTACTAGAGATGTTGAACATTTTTTTTTTCATATATTTGTTGATTGATTGTATATTCTCTTCTGAGAAATGTCTGTTCAGTTCCTTGGCCCATTTATTGATTGGGTTATTTGGTTTTGTTTTTTGTTTTTTTTTTGTTTGTTTGTTTTTGGTGTTAAGGTTTTTGAGTGCTTTATATATCTTAAGGATTAGTGCTCTATCTGATGTGCTTGTGGAAAAGATTTACTCCCATTCTGAAGGTTTTCTATTCACCTCACTAATTATTTCTTTTGCTGAGAAGCAGCTTTTTAGTTCGAATTCATCCCATTTATTGATTCTTGGTTTTAATTCTTATGCTACAGGGGATTTATTAAGAAAGTTGGGGCCTAATCCAACATGATGAGATTTGGACCTACTTTTTCTTCCTTTCAGTGCAAGATCTCTGGTTTAATTCCTGGGTTCTTGATTCACTTTGAGTAGAGTTTTGTGCATGGTGAGAGAGATTTAATTTCATTTTGTTACTTGTGAATTTCCAGTTTTCCCAGCACATTTGTTGAAGAGGCTATCTTTTCTCCAATGCATGTTTTTGGAGACTTTGTCTAATATAACTGAAGTTATGTGAGTTAGACTCTGTGTCCTCTATTCTGTACCATTGGTCTACAGATCTATTTTGGTGCCAATACCATGCTGGTTTTGTTACCATTGCTCTATAGTATAGTTTTAGGTCTGGAATAGTAATGCCACCAGCTTCACTCTTTTCGCTAAGGATTATTTTGGCTATTCTGGGTCTCTTATTTTTCCAGATGAATTTCATGACTGCTTTTTCTATTTCTATAAGGAATGCCATTGGGATTTTGATTGGGATTGCATTGAATCTGTAAAGTGCTTCTGGTAGTATGGTCATTTTGACAATATTAATTCTGCCTATCCAAGAGCAAGGTAGATCTTTCCATATTCTAAGGTCTTCTTTAATTTCTTTCTTTAGCATGTTGATATTAAGTGTTTTGAGTTCTTTATTTATCCTGGAGATTAATGCCCTATCTGAGGTGCAGGTAGCAAAGATTGTCTCCCATTTTGTAGGCTTTCTCTTCACATTCTCAATTGTTTCCTTTGTTGTAAAGAAGCTTTTTAGTTTGATACCATCCCACTTATTTTTTTTTTATTTTACTTCTTTTTCTCTAGGAGTCTTCTTAAAGAATTTAGTTCCTAAACTAACATGATTGGAGAATTGGACCCAATTTTTCTTCTAGTAGGAACAGGGCCTCTGGTCTAATGCCTAGGTTCTTGATCTTGAGTTTTGTGCAGGATGAGAGATTTAATTTTGCTACCTATGGATTTCCCATTTTCCCACCACTATTTGTTGAAGAGTCTATCTTTTCTCCAATGTATATTTATAATGCCCTTGTGTAATATTAGATCACTGTATTTATGAGTTTGTCCATGTGTGTTTTAATCTGTACCATTGGTCTTCATGTCTGTTTTGATGCCAATATCATGCTGTTTTTGTTACTATAGCTCTGTAGTAGAATTTAAATTCTGCTATTAGTGCCTCCTGCTTCACTTTCCTTGTAAGGCTTGCTTTTTGCCAGGTGATTTTAATTTGCATGTTCCTTGTTTGTTAATTGATAGTTTTGATTTTGATGTGCTTGTTGACAATTCCAACACCATTTCTTTAAGTTATATGCCTATTTTTTATTAAGTGCTTCATGATTATTACTCTCATTGTTGTTGTTATTGTAATAGTTGTTTATTCTAGGTAAGTCATCTGTAAGGCCAACATATTATATGTATTTTCTTCTAGTATCTGGCTTCCTCTTTTTTTCTTAAACATGTTTATCAAAGTATATATTTTAAAAATGTTTTAACAAAATATTTGGCTCTAATTTAAATTTAAAATCCTCAGACTCACTACAGAAAAAAATATGATTATTCATAAAATGAAAATTTTCATTTTGTTTCTGGAACTAAAATTTAGCATTGATACCCATTTTTTGTACACCATGTATTATTGTCATTATAATTTAAGTTTTATTTAGACTTACCAGGATAACATGTTCCCTTGGATTTTATGAGAAAGAATAAGTAAAATATACCAAAATATAAAACCAAATCAAGTAATTCATGCAGTAAATTTGGGATTTTCAAACTTAGATGAATCCTAAAATTCAACAGCTATTATATAAAAAATTCTAATGTATTCAGTTGTTTTATATTATCTATATGTTTTCTTATTAAATGTTATAGAATATCCTTAGCCCAGTTGGGTTTTTGCTTATAATATTAGTGACTATTAAAAACTCATTTCACACAAAAATGTTATAAGACCTGAGTATGTTAATCTAACAAATAAATATTTGAATTGCATACTTTTAGATTTGAGCATTTCTCAGAGGTATGTAGCTATAGAGAAAATTCAGTTTGCCATATTTTATTCTGGCTCTCTGTTAAATAATTATATGGCCCTGGGAGTCCTATAAACTTTCTAGGCTCTTAGCACTCTCAATGATAAAATAAGAACAGGGGTCCTTCACTGAACATGTACCAGGATAATCTTGTAAATCTAATTTTACATAAATGCCCCTTTTGTACTCTGAATATATCTAAATGTATCACTGATTTCTGGCATGTGAGTGATGTATGTAGGTAAGTCTTAACATTTAGCATCTTTCATAGAGAATTAATAAAAATCAAAATATTTCTTCCAAGGGAAATATATTCTTAAGTATGAGAGTTTTCACTGCAATTACACCCTGTAATATGACCACATGATCTTAGAGAAACATGATGTGAAATTGAAATATAGCTTTTAATGATAATAAAGTTTAAAATGTACCCATAAAACAACATTTTAGAAAACTGACATATTTTATGGTGAAGGTATACATGCTCCCTTGCACATATGGCTGAGATAAATTTCATTATTCAATATATCAAATATTCATTCAAAAATATTGTAACATCTCTATGCCAAGGAACATCTTTATGCCAACCTTTAGTTTTTAGATATTTATTAATAATTATAGGAAATGAATTAGAGTTAGTGTATTCTTTATTTCATGCTTATGTAGATATCTTCTAAGAGCATACTGAAGGACTCTGAAATTCATTCACTTAGGTTGCTCAAGAAAAGAACTCCAAGATAGAGTGCACATACTTGAAATTGAAGGTAAGAAGGTATTAGGAGGAATATCTGTAGAGTCATTTAGGTCAAACATTTTAACAGGGAAAAAATACAGTATATATAGTAAGTCATAATATGTGTGCCTGAATTTCCTTTTTAATTTTCATGTCTCAGCAAGACTTGAATAGTTTTTATTAGAGTATTTTCTTAATATCACCCCTTTCTTCACAAATAACTAAAACAAAATTTGACATGTCACTTCTTGACAGAACAAGTGAAAATTTGGGGTGAAGGAGTACCTTCCTTTGCTAAGGCTGGAATAAAGATGGAAGACAGTATGAGAAACAAAGCATTTATGAAAGTTTGACAATTATAAAAGAGACAAAATTATTATCTATAAAAGAGTTCAGAGGGTCTGAATACTTCTAAATGGGTAAACCTTGATCTTGGAATATTATTGAAGAACTATAATATTCACTTTAAGGTTATGTATAATCCATCTGAAAGGAATTAGTTCATTGTAATATAGCCCCTGGAATATCATTTTAAAAATGTAGCCACTCTTGCTTTGAAAGTTGATAAATCCTAAAAATATCCAACACAGGCTTTTCATGGAGTGGGTTTTGATATCCACCTCTAGTTAGTAGTGAAAAGTTGGTGGTAATTCTCAAGTTTGACTGCCCTGAACACTTGGTTTTCACATTATCTTCTTCAGCTATTGACTTCAGGAAGCAGGGTTTTTGACTATGTACATTTCAAAGTACAGCAGGAGATTCAGGGTCTTACCAAACTGTCTTCATGGAAGGCTTTGATTTATTGAAGGGCACTGCTCAAAATGCTGGCTCCAGCTCTCCATTTCACCAGTTTTCTTCCCATTCTAAAGCTTTCTATCAGCATTCTCTCTGCCAATATAAGCATTTATTTGTATAACGGCAACAGGAGAATAGTGAAATGCTTTGGAGCCAAATGAAACCTTTCACTTCCCTCTTACCATTCCAACAGTACTTTACTCATACCATATCACTTAATTTCAAAATAGTAGAATCTATTGCTTATGAACATATTTTCTTTCTCCTCTAGAATACTGAATTACACAGGTCAAGGATTTTCACCTGTTAATGCTGACATATCCAGTATCTATCATGCTCGGAAACTACTGAAAAATCAAATGTTATGAATACGCAAGCAGTTCTCTAGCCCAAAGCAAAACAGAATGGATACATAGAGCTTCTCAATCTAACCAGCCTGTGAAATGAGTGAACAATTATCTTCAGGCCATTGGTGATAGCTGCAACTGTTACTGAATAAGGATAAAAATATTTATTTTATGCACCTCAATTTTAATTTTGTACTTATTCCTTCTAAGAGAAGTCATAAGGAGAAATGAGATACATGTTCTCTTTTAAAGACAACATACATCAAGCCTCCTAAACATTAGTTACCAGAAAAAAAGGTTCACTAGCTAGGTGGAGGAAGAGGCCAGACAAGGAGAAGGTCAAGTAGGTTAGGGGCCACCCCCACACCCGGCCTTCAAGCCTGGTTGATCACTAAGCTGCTATGATAGATGAAGGTGGGGTGGACACAGTGTCTTTGCTCCTCTTGCTAATTTGTTTCTTCTCTCAACAGGTCACAGCTAGGAGATGGACTGGGGGAGGAAAGTATATTTCTACCCTACACGTACAGTTCAAATGAAGAAAAAACAGAAAGAAAAGGAAAGAAAAACAAATTCTAAATGAAGTAGGTTAAGAAGCAAGACTGCTTCCTGTCCTTCCCTCCCTCCCTTTTTTCTTCCCTTCCTACTGTCACTCTGTCTTTCTCTTCCCAGAAAAAGTATTCTGTATTACCAGATTCAACAAAATTATTTGAACTGCATAATTAAGAAGGAGGGTGGGGTGGGGAGTTGACCATTAAATCTGTCCATCTCCTTTCAGGTTAATCTTGCAGACCATCAACATGTAAGATTAGATCAGGTACTGTTTCCTAGAAAAAAGAAAACTGAACTCATAATGTAAAGTGATTACTTCAGATGTGTTCCTAAGTGACAAATGATGGGAAAATGCCATGGAATCAAATTTCTAAGGACAGCTTTTCAGCTAATGATTCCCTTCAAAAAAAGAAAGAAAGAAAGAAAAAGAAAAGAAACCTAAATTAATGGTCAAGTCAGGATAGGAAAATAGACCCAATTTACACTACCACTGTCTTGTCTGCCCTTCATCTGTTAAACAGTGGGCTAGGTTTGAATAATTGACCTATGTTGATTTACAATGAAATGGCAGCCTGTCCCAACATCATAAAAGATTTATGTTTTTATTCAGTGTTTATGTTGATATCTTAAGTAGCAAGCACATCGCACAGCACATTGCTATGTAGTGACAAGACCAAATGCGCCTTGGCAGAGCTTCAGTATAAAAATTAGAAGGTGTTGATTTCATTACCACTCTGGCAATACATCTGAAAGAGTGTTAATGACTATTAATGGCCTAGTCCTCAGCCAGAAGAACGCCTGAAGTCAGTGAAAGTGGCATTTTGTCTGCTCTTAAGCATTAAAAACAGAGAGCCTCCCACAGTTGCATTTGTAAGTGCCTTTCCTGCTCTACAAATAATCACATCCCCCACTTAACTGAGCTTTTAAAAATGTTTAAATTCAAGGCAAACCCAATTTCTCCACGCTGGGAGTTTTGCTCCCTTCCTTTTCTTTATACCCACGAAGACATTCCGCTCTTATTAAAAAGTAGTTGAAGGTGAACAAGAACAAAGTTATTTTAAAGAGAACCTTTTGAGGTTTTTTTGACTCTGCACCAGGGAGATGTTGTTGTTTGGGTTTAACACACTTATTTTGAAGACAAAGGAGTCCACACCACCTTGAAAGAATGTGCTATGAATCCACCCAGGTTTCTGAAGCCCCAATGTTTCAGGCTTTTTTTTTTCTCAAACAAGATTTTTTTTTTTTTTTTTGGTCCCTTGAGGGTCCTAAATCAACAGGTTATTAGATTAGGAATGGAAGCTTCTGTTTCAGAAAACACAACTGCAGCTAGACAACAGAAAACAGATGCCAATTATTTGCCAATGGCTGCTGGAAAACAAAACATTTTATGACATTTACTTTGCCTTAGCAGAACTGCTGCTGATGCCAAAGAAATATAAACTGGTCAAATTATCAGCAGCCGGTTTTGAAATGTGGGGTATTATAATTTGGAATCTTGTTCTACATTTGGCCATTCTGTGACCCACATGTTTCTTTATAGACTGATGCTACATACAATTTGATAGAAGCCTCAAGGCATTTTAACAGAATATACAGGGAGAATGTGTGTAGTTGATAATATATTAAATAGTAGCTATATTCTGATATTTCCTGCATCATCTTCCAATTCCACTAGTTTTCAATACAGGGATAAAGATTTTTTTTGATATTTGCTGCTTGAAAGTATATTCCTTGACACATATTTGTATATCATGTGGAAAAGCTTCAAATTAAATATCTTTTCTTACACTGAATCCAGTTGAATTATTCATTGTTAATGTGATGTCACAAGCAATGTCTAAGTATTTTTCCTCCAGTAGCTGACAGAGGCTTAATTTAGTCACAATCAATATCTATCTAGCCCCATAAGAATATAAATTTTCCATAAACATTTTTGAATTAGTGTCCTACCTTTGAGACACATTTCTAAAGGAATATGTTGGGTGAACTTCACTGAAAGAAACAGTTATGACAAATTTCTACTTTTATCAGGCATGAGATTGTGTTGTGTTGAAGATAGAGGTTTTACAAATATTTTTTGTGCCTGTCTTATCATAGTGATTTGTTATCTTTTAAGTAGAACTAAAGGTGATGATCACATTTCCTTGATAGTACAAATTACACAGGCACTAGTGTTACAAGTATCTACATTATCTCAAGAAGTGTCCTGAGTGACTGAAAATGAATTCCATTAGGGATTACATTTATATCACTGAGTATTTACTGAATACATAATCCAGGGAAAAATAATAAAGTAACTGAAGTTATACAATATTTCTCAGTTCTAATATTCACATGAGTCACAAGAGATGTTGTCAGATGCAGGTTCTGATTCAGTAATTCTGAGGTGGCCAAAGATGTCCAAGCAGGTATTCAAAGGACCACACTTTGAGAAGAAACCATTTAGATGACCTAGGATGGGGCTACACTCCATTGAACAATATTCTGAAGTAGTCACAGCCATTCTGAACATGTGGGGGGACTGACTAGGATGTAGTCAGTCAGGACCTGAAGATCCAGATGCGGAAGAACCCTTGTCCAGCAATCATTGTTGAAGCAATGATTGCTGTCAACCTGTTGGTTCTCATGTAATGGGAGGAAGCTCAATACTGGTTATATAGGACCTGCACTATTTTTTTTCTTAGATTTGAAAATACTAAGACCTTCTAGGTGTGTGTGTGTGTGTGTGTGTCTGTGTGTGTAGATAGAGAGGAGATAGGATGTGTTAAAGTTTAAACTGAAGACAGAAGATGAGAAAATTATGGCATAATTAAAGGGATGATATACTCCTAGTTATGACTCCAACAAGTGGTGCCTATAACTCCCTGTAGCATGTTTTCTTAACATAGGCATCAATCACACTGAACAGCTAAATAACTCTCATGGCAAAGAAACTGGAGATTAAATCACATTTGCCTTTACTCCTTAATAATAGAATCTATAATGGGGCTGGGGATGTGGCTCAAGCGGTAATGCACTTGCCTGGCATGCAGGGCGCTGGGTTCAATCCTCAGCACCACATAAAAAAATAAAATAAAGATGTTAGGTTCACCGAAAACTGAAAAATAAATATTAAAAAAATTTAAAAATAATAAAAATAATAGAATCTATAAGTGAAAAAAAAATTCTAGACAATATTTTGTGACACGAATGCACATTCAGGTGGCCTGCACTTAGCTGAAGTAATGGCCATCCCATCTCCCCCGACTTCACTATACCTCCAGCCACAGGAAGCCTTATTCTCAAATCAACACCACAGGAATGGTTCCCAGGTAACTTTCTCTCTACCACTACTCCCTCTCCTTCACATTGCCTAAGCACCTGGGACAAATTCAGGACTGCATTTTCAGTAGACTTGAATCTTGGCAGATCTCTTATCTAGCCAGGGAGCAGCTGGCAGGATGTCATAGCCAATTAGGAAAAAAAGAGCATTTAATATCCCTTTGGAAGACTCAGGATTTATAGTCACATTGGATGACTATATGGCATCCTCATAACATTCCTTCTATTCCTCTCCCAATCTCCATGTACCTTTGATCTTTTCAGATATCTTTTATTCATTTGTGCTCAACTAGTCCTCACCATCTCATGCCTGAGGTGCTGCAAGTCTTCTAACTGGTCTGCCTATCTTATGCTTTCACAAATCTCAATTATCGCATCTCATTAGTCCTCCAACACTCCGTGAATTTTATGTTTAACAATTTTAATCAGCCCCATTTAGCTCTATCAGCATACCACACTGTCATGCAAGTCATCTACCAAATATATTTGCATCTTTCAAACTTCCCAAAGATTTGGCCACATATAATATCTCAAATTATTCATGCTTATTATCATGTCTTCTCAGATTTCCATGACTTTCTAAGCCCTTATCTATAACCTAAACTCTTCTCCATTGATTCTTCTTTGAATTGGCTACACCAATCCTTACTGATTTTTTTCCACAGTTGTTATCACTATTCATTTTATTACTTGTTCACATGCTACCTTGTATTTCATTTTTCTTGCTATTGTTTATTTTAATACTTATTATCAATAGGATTATTTGCTCTTGTATAATGGTACTCATCATAATCGATCTAGATTTGATCTGTGAGGGAATCGTAATTCTCATCATTAAATCAAGGATGAAAACATTCAGCTTTCAGGATTATTTGGGGGTCTCAGAAATATTGTACCAAGAAGAGTTCCTAAAATATAGTTTTGTTCTCAGAAAATGTTGGCTTTTATTAACTGCTTCATATGAAGAACTTTGTAAGATATGACACATATTCATCATAGTACATAGGAGAGTGTTATGTACAGAGGAAATGTACACAGATATTTCTTTCATTGAACTGTTCTGAACTTATTGTTAACAAGTAGTTAAGGACTGTAGGATGGCAGTCTTGTGATGGAAAACCTGCCCTGTTCATTCTGCATCTTTTTTCCTGGGAGAATTTCCTCTTTGGCTCTATTTGTTTAAATGTCTATAGAAGTCAAAAATATAGCCTTATTATAAGAACTTTTTATACATGGCTTCTGTGCCTTTGAGATATTGTCATTTATATCACATAATTAAATCTTTCCAATACTCATCATTAGTACACAGAATATAGAATGGCATTGGTTGACTCATTAACTAGAATCACAGAAATATTTAAAAACTGCTCTCACAAGTAATTATTCCCCCAGGAAATAGAAAAATAATCTAGTTTTGCCTTAAACTATAAGCATAAATAGGCTGACACAAGGTGGCCTTTCAGAGGTATCTATAATTTCTTCTCACATAAATTCTAGAAAATTTGGTACATGTAGATATTAAATCAATTTTCACCAAATGAATGAATATAAACAATATTCTAATTAAATTCCTCTGTATCTATAGTATACTAATACCTTTGTCATATTATTGTTGAAGACTTATAATCTATGACTGATGAAAAGAATTTAAATTTCATAAAAAATGCATTTACTAATTAATTCTGTCAATATTTATCAGTCTTATATGTTAGAGTATGTGTGGGTATGAAGACATGGAAATTAATAAATATGAATGGTTTTCATTAAATGTTGTTTAGCAGTAGTGGTAATGTACATCCTCCACCAAGTATAGTATACTTTTATAAAAGAAAATCATGAAATTATTTGATTTTTAATTAATATTAAATATCATGGTATATGAATTTCTGATAAAATTAACTGGGTTTCATCAGACCCTTATAAATCTTTACCCTTAATTAAATAGTGGAATGTTAAGGATTATAAAATCAATTTTATTGAATATATATTAAACTTATCTTAAATGTAGTTTTCAAAACTATTGTCTATAGAACACTTAGAAAGTGCTAGAATCTTTATAGCAGTTATCTTGTGTTTCTTTTAACAACATGCTTACATTAGATTTTTATGTGAAATTGCTTTATTGGATCTAATAATATCTTGTAAATGTTTTCTCTGACCTTCTCTTGAATATAGATTAAAAGATCTGGTAATAAGAATATGCTTATGACATCTATAGACATCTAAACAAATTAACTTTCCTAGTGGAGCTGATGAATATTTGTGCTCAAAATATCCACTTGCTCAGGACCAAAAGTTTCTGGGTAGCTTTCTAATTCATATTTGAACAATCATTCACTAGAAGATTTAAAGCCATACTTCATTTCTATATAGTTAACTTGAGTACCATTTTGCTACTATCAGACACCTAAAGCTAATTACCTTCCTTCCTCTATTTACTTTATTGAGATGTAACCTGATTTATTATTAGCACTGTGTTTTCTTGAGACAATAGTTAATCTTAATAGATTTGGTAGATTTATCCCATGAAAGGTGAATTCAGTTTCATCATTCTGAAAATTATGAACTATATAATAATCATCAATGTCAATAAGAACTTTCATTTTAAATTTTGAAATCAACATATATGCATCTTGAAGAAAAATGTGTTTTAGAAGATAATATAATGAAAAACTGGAAGAGGTAATTTGAATATCAACACTGTATTTTGTCATTCCATTTTCAAATCCTGGATATTTTATGACATCATGTTGACTGAAGTCTACAAATCAAAGTTGGAGCAATTTTTATGCCCAAGGGATTACCTTTTCATTTTTTTTTTTTTAGAAATTTTTTAAATATTTATTTATTTTTAGTTCTCGGCGGACACAACATCTTTGTTGGTATGTGGTGCTGAGGATCGAACCCGGGCTGCACGCATGCCAGGCGAGCGCGCTACCGCCTGAGCCACATCCCCAGCCCGACCTTTTCATTTTTTAAAAAGCATTTGAAAATGTTAAATGGAACAAAATAATTTTATAAAAGAACTTAAAGTTGGAGAGTATATTTGGCAGTGACTACCTTTAGAAAGTGAATTTGTGCTTTTAGTCAATATCTTCCTTTTGGCAACTTCTTTATTCTCTAAAATTACATGGAACAGCGTGACATTAATGTTGGGAGAAAATGGGAAGGCTTATTATCTGTTCCTATAGAATAGGGGAAAAAACTAACTTCTCAAATTACTGAAGGTCAAATTATATTTCAGGACAAATAAAAGTCAGGAAGGATGTTTTGATCTATTAAATCTTAATTAAGAATCTGATTATTTCAAATGATTGCATGAAGGTATCTGTGAGGTAAACAAAATAATTTTTCTCTAATTTTTAGGAACCCCAGAAACATTTTAATTCTCCTCTTAGGAAGCAAAGTGCCAGTATGTGGTGAATGAAAAAAATAATATCTAAGCTGATAAAATAAAAAGTGGAAAATATGAGGAGAACTATAGCAACTGAATGACTTAATAATTATAATGCTTCCATCAAAGAAAAACTCAAGTTCAGATGCTTTCACAGGCAAATTCCATCAAATATTTCAAAAAGAGATCATGTAAATTATTTATAAGTGTGTTGGTCAGCTCTCATTAGCATAATAAATACTGGACATACTCAATTTATAAGGAGAAAGGATTATTTGGGCTCACAGCTGTGGAACTTGGATTTCATGATGAATTAGGCCCATTGTTTTCACCTGTGGCAAGGCTTTATGACATGGCTTGTAGCAAGTGGCAAAGCAAAACTGCTGATCTCAAGGCCAAAGAAGAAGAGGCCAGGTTCCCACTATCATCTTCTTCTTCTTTTTTTTTTTAAAGAGAGAGAGAGAATTTTTTTAATATTTATTTTTTAGTTTTCGGTGGACACAACATCTTTATTTTATTTTTATGTGGTGCTGAGGATCAAATCCAGCACCTGCGCATGCCAGGTGAGCATGCTACCACTTGAGCCACATCCCCAGCCCCCCACTATCTTCTTAAGGGCACAACCCCCAATAACCTAAAAACCTCCAATTAGTGTCAACTTTTAAAGACTCCCAATACTAGTACTCTTTTAAAAAGCACTTGAAAATGTTAAATGAAACATAATAATTTCATAAAACAACTTAAAGTTGGAGACTATATTTGGCAATGACTACATTTAGAAAGTGAGTTTGTGCTTTTAGTCAATATCTTCTTTTGGGCACTTTTCTATTCTCTAAAATTCCATGGAACAGCGTGACATTGATGTTCTGAGAAAATGGGAAGGCAAGCCTTTAATACATGGGCTTTGGGGGAACATTTCAGATCCAAACTATAGTAATAAACTCTTAAAAGTTTCAGAGACTAGAATATGAACACTTCTCAACTTATTCTATGAGGTAAATGTTGCAGCAATGCTAACATCAGAAAAAGATCTCACAATAAAAGAAATGGTTGAGCCATTTTGGAAAACAATATGACATCTCCTCAAAAAAATAAAGTTACCATAGGAATCCATCAACTCCACTTCTGTATATATACCCCAAAATATTTAAATCAGGGTCTCACAAAGATATTTGTGTGCCCATGTTCATAGTAGCATTATCCACAACAGCTAAAATATGGACGTGTTCATCAAAGGATAAATGAATAAGAAAATTGTATGGTATATACATGCAATTGAACATTATTCAGTCTTAAAGAGGGATATATTCCAACACATGTCACAAAAAATATGAAACTTGAGTATATGGAGCTAAGTGAAAAAGACCAGTCACAAAGAAATCAAATATTATATGATTTCACTTGCAGGAGATACACAGAATACTAAAAATCATAGCAAGAGAAAATAGAATAGAAGTGTCCAGCTGGTGAGGAAGTGGGGAATTAAAAAATTTTGTTCTGTGGGTATATAGAGTTTCAATATACAAGATAAAAAAGTAATTGATGGAAATAATGGTAATGATTACAACAGTATAAATGCATTCAATTTCAATGAACTAAAAGCACTTAAAAATTATTAAGATGGTATATGTTACATTACATGTATTTTGCCACAATAAAAAAATAATTGGAAAAAATTCATTATAATTCTAAGAGCTAACAGTGAACAATATAAAAGTAAAATTCAGAAAAGAGCTCTATTCATATAGTATAAAAGTTAAATGCTCAGAAATGAATTAACATTGAATTCTATAAAAATAAAAACCATGCTTATTAAAAAATAAGGGTTCACTAAATAAAAATTGCACATTCATCAACTAGAAGATTCAATATGCTACTATGGTAATTACCCCAAGTTGGTCTATATAGGCAAAACCATCTCTAAAATTCCCGGTAGCCATTTTTGCAGAAATTGATAAACTGATTTTGAAATTTATTTGAAAATACAAAGCAACTAGAATAGATAGATAGAATGTTAAAATGTTAGAAGATTAAAACTTTCCAATCAATAAATACAAATTCACAGTAAATAAGACAGTCTGGCAGTAGGATAAGTATAGATTAATATGTCAATGAAATAGGATCTAGAGTTGAGAAAAAAATTCTGCAAAATTGATTTTCAGCAAAGGTGATCAGTAACTTTCATGGAGAAAAAATAAAGCTTTTTGTAGTAATAGTAGTTGTTTTTGTTTTCAGTAATAGTTCTGAAAATTATAAATTTATGATAAATTTATAATTTTAGCTCATACCCTAAATCAAAAGCAAACTAAATATATATAATATGCCTATCATCCCAGCTACTTGCAAGGCTGAGGCAAGAGTATCAAGAGTTTGACTTCAGCTTCTGTAACATAGTAAGATCATGTCTGAAAATAAATAAGGCTAAGAATAGAGCTCAGTGGTAAAGCACTTCTGGGTACAATTCCCAGAACAGGAAAAAACAATGTGTGTATATATCACATAATTAAAAGTAAGAAGGAAAAAAAGTTGAAAATTTGTGTGACCATAGGTTAAGTGTTAATATATCTAAGAAGATATATTAGCAGGAGCATTATCCATTAAAGAAAAAATAAATTGGGTCTTATCAAATCAAAATCTGCAATATATTAAAATATACCATTAACCAGATAAAGATATAAGTCACAGACTGGAGAAACTGTGACTTTTTTAGTCACAGATCATATATCTAATAAATAGCTTACATACAGGATATATTTGAAAGAAACTCTTAAAAATCATGATAAATATCTTGGAAGATTGCAGAAGGGAGCTAGACAGCAATTTCTGATCTCCTCATAACACGGAAAGGAGGTAGTGAAAATAAAGCCGAATTGAAAGGTGAGTGATAAAATAATGCTCTAAGACTCTATAGTCCAAAGTCTGAGACTTGGAGAGACTTAAAGACCAGTTACCAGAGTAGAAAATAAGTGCAGAGTTCCCTAACCCAGAACCCAAATCAAGGTCAAGGAAGGGAAGAGGGACGAGAGAGAAAGAGAGGGAACAAAAAATTTTTAAGCTCACCCACTTAAAAATATTTGGAAAGACAGACAAAATTTATAGTATGATAGGTCCTTAAAATATATCAAACAGCTTAAAACCAAGTCTGAAAAGAAAGCTGAGCCAGGGGTTCACAGTCATCTTGTGGGGCACTATCTGACTGGTCACTCTCTCAAATCAAAAAGGCATCTTCCCACATCCAGACAGCTGCAAATTAAATCAGAGGAAGTCCTCTGCAGTGGGACCTCTTAAGAATCTGGCCAGAAAAAACTTCTAGAGGAACAACTACTAGCCCAAAATTGCTGAAACCCTCTCCTCTTTCCCCTAACTGTGAATAATAGGAGTGATGGAGAGCAGACCTGTGCAGCAAAGTACACCTAACCCTGTCGGGTGCAACCAGACAAAGGTGGAAACTACTGTGTAGCAGTCACTGACTCAGACAGTGACAGAGCAGCAAAGCAGCTGTGGTTCCAAGCAGGAAAGAAAGCCATCAAGACCACCCAGTACCTGACCACCGCCATTGGGGGGAGTCACATGGAAAGCCTAGGGACAGTCCCTCTATTGCTGGGCTGGATCAGAGGGAAATTGCCTAAATATCACATGACATAGAAATCCTGTTCCTAGAAGAAAGGAGCCATAGGCAGAAAAATGTTAGAAGTTCCTTGAATAACCCAGGAAACTTAAGCAGAAAGTACATGCAAACAGGGCCAGAGGGAGATGGGTTAAGGTGGAAAATTGACTGATCCAAGGCATGAGGAAGTGACTGTCCCTAGACTTTACTGACTACCAGCCTGATTCACAGTCACGACTGATGAGTGAAAGTGTCTTGTTTGGACATTGGCTGGACCTTGCATCAATCATAGTAAACAGAAGGAATCAATATCCATCATTCACAACATGGGGTAATGGAGCCTAACTAGAGCCAAGGTGAACCACCTGAGTGCCTTTACTACAGTACCACAAACAGCAGCATTGGTCAAGGGGAATAATTCTGCACCACATAAAACCTGTAGAAAACTTACAATCAGCCAGTTTCAAAAAGGCAGAATAGAGAAGGTCACTTTCCTGGCTGCTCTGTGGTGTGAGACCAGGGAAGCAGATAGGCAGCTTCTCAGCAAGGTGGGTGAATACAAAAAAAAAGGGAAAGTTAATTTATTGGAATTTAATACTACACATTCAAAGCAGATCAGGGACTCTGGAGGATGGATATAATAAAATAAAGAAGAAATCCCCAGTGCCAGAGCCACTGCCACAGCCAGAGGCATCAGTCAGAGTGGTCCCTCCACAAGTAATGTGGAGGGAGAAGAGAAAGCAAAGGAACTGGCATTTTCAGGAGGCCTGAGGTGTATCTGGGTATGGAAAGTTTAGAGATCAAAAACAGTGCCTGACTAAACTGAAAAGTGTGCCACACATGCAGAAAAGAAGCTGTATCTCTTCCATCTGCATGCAGAAGACAGAGAAAGGAAACATTTTGTAGCCAGGACACAGGGGCCAGCAGCTGGGGAAGCCAATTCCTGGAAAACCCAGGTTTGGCCCAAAATACAGGCCTGGCAAACACACACTGCACAACATAGAGTGAGCTGAAGGGACCAGGAGAAAATCAAACATGGAGAGGGGTTTACAAAGGTGAATACTGGTCATGGAGGCCCACCTGGCTATTGTCCTCCCCCTCCAATTCAGCTATTGTAGGACCAGTTGGGAGAGTGCCTAGCTGGGAATTTGAAACAGCAGGGGAGGGAGAGATTGAGTTCGAAGAGTGAATATAAGATCAGGAAATATGGGGTCTGCTGGTAATATAATGGACTAAGAATTGGCTCCTCCACCACACAAGTGGAACTCAAGGGTGATCTATAAATCCACAGGGTAGAAACTACATTGCCTCACATCTAACCCATAGATGGGTAGACATACAAACAACATGAAATAACAAGGGAAAATATTGCCCAAATAAATGAAGATAATTCAATAACAGAATCCATTGACATCACAGTAGAACAAAGGTCAGAGAAGGAGTGTAAAATATGCATAGTTAAACTGATCTGTAAGACAATTTAAAGAGTGAAATTGGGAAGAAAATACAGGATGTGAAAGATCACTTCAGTAAAGAGAGAATTTGAAAAAGGTCAAGCAGAAATCCTTGAAATGAAATAATCAATAAACTAAATTAAAAACTCAATGTAAAGCATCACCAATGGATTAGATCACTTGGAAAAAGAAGAGATTCGGGCAATGAAGACAAAATATATAATCTTGAAAAACCTAAAGAATAGAATGGCCTCTAACTGCAGGAGTTTGGGAGGCTGAGGCCAAAGAATCATGAGTTCAAAGCCAGGCTCAGCAAAAGTGAAGCACTAAGCAACTCAGTGAGACCCTTTATGTAAATAAAATGCAAAATAGGGCTGAGAATGTGGCTTAGTTTTTGAGTGCCATTGAGTTCAATCCCTTATATGTGCCCCCCCAAAAGAGAATGAAATGGAAAATCAAATGTAGGAAGCTAATCCAACCCTAAATATACAAAATCACAAGGGTTTGACATTATAAAAATACCTAACATTCAAAAATGGGTAGATTTTAAAGGCTGCCAGAGAAAAATGACAGGTAACATTTAGAGGGACAGCAATCCAGACTCTCAAAGTGAGGTGGTCTTAGAATAATATATACCAAGTTCTGAAAGAAAATGGACAAAATGTGTAAACACTATACCCAGAAAAAAAATAAGCATGAAAACTGACAATGAAATGAAAACCTTCCATGATAAACAAAAGTTAAAAGAATTCTCAAACAGAAGCCCTGAACTATAAAACATACTCAATAAACTATTTCATGAAGAAGAAATAAGAAATGAAATTCAAAACTAGGAAAGGGAGAAACTACAAAGAATAATAGTCAATCAAAGGAGAAAGTAACTCAAATAAAAGACCAGAAATGTGGGAGACCAACCTTACATCTGACTGCATCACACTCCCCAGCTGGGTGCTGAGGTGCTCAGTCGCAGAAATGTGGCAGAGCTTTCCCCACCCTTCTTGGGTTTGAAGATCAGTGTCTTGTGCATGGATGTGTCTTTCTTCAGCCCCATGGGTGAAACTATGCTCACCTATAACCCCTTGCCTGGTTTAGGATAGAATCTTCCATGGAAGTGCCTTGTGTGTGTTCCCTTCTCTTACTGTGTCCTTGGGTGTGACCTACCCAGGTGTCAGTCAAGCTGCTGACAGTGGACATTATGAAGATACTCAGCCCCCTGAAACCTGACCCCTTGCCTCATTTGAATAGCTTCCCCTCAATAAAAGGGGTCAGCATGTGCTCTTGCTGTCTCTCTGCGGACCCTTAATGTCAGAGGAGCCTTCCCAGTGACCCCAAACAAAAAGGTATTTGTGTCTCTTGTGTGGTTATTTTTCACAGCCCAGTTAGCCCAGTTCAACTGGAGTGACCCCTGAGCCTTTTAGTCGAGAACAGAAACCCAGCACAGAAATAAACCAAAATGACAGAGAATAAAAATATATCTCAATAATAATCTTGAACATAATGGTCTTAACAATCAAAAGATATAGACTGGCAGATTGGATTTAAAAATAAGACTGAACAATATGCTGTTTCTAAGACAATCACCTCATAAGCAAAGACATCCACAGACTGAAGGTAAAAAGATGGGGGAAAAATATTATTCACATGGATCTTGTAAACAAACAGGGGTTTCTAAGACACATCAAGTAAAGAAAACTACAGACAAATATCCCTGATGAACATAGATACAAATTTTTTTAATGAAATACTGGCAAAGCACATTAATAAAAAAAAAAAAAGTTTAAATGAAGCACCATGATCAAATGGGGTTCATCCCAGGGATGCAAGGTTGGTCCAACATATGAAATCAATAAATGTAATTCATGACATCAATAGACTTACAGACAAGAATCACATAATTATCTAAATAGACAAAGAAAAATCATCTGACAAAATTTAGCATCCATTCATGCTCAAAACACTGGAAAAACTAGGGATAGTAGGAACCTACCTCAACATTGTAAAAGCTATATATGGAAAACCCAAGACCAACATCATTCTAAATGGAGAAAAAAAATGAAAGCATTCCCTCTAAAATCTGGAACAAAACAATGATGTCCTCTTTCATTACTTCTAGTCAACATATTCCTTGAAAATATAGCCACAGCAATAGACAGAATAAAGAAATTAAAGTAAAACTCATACTAACTCTATTTGCTTATGACATAATTCTATATTTAGAAACCCAAAAAATTCCACCAGAAAACTGCTAGAACTCATAAATTAATTCAACAAAGTAGTAGCATATAAAATTACCACCCATAAATCAATTGCATTCCTATATATCTGATGAATTAACTGAAAGAGGAAATAAGAAAACTATCCTATTCACAAAAAACTCAAAAAAAAAAAACTTTGGATCAAATAACAGAAGAGATGAAAAACCTCTATCATGAAAAGTACAGAACACTAAAGAAAGAAATTGAAAAAGACTTTATAAGATGAAAAGATCTCCCATATTGTTGGATAGGCAGAATTGTTATCAAATTGGCCATACTACTGAATGTGGTATAGAAATTTAATTTAATTCCTATTAAAATTCCAATGTTGTTCTTCGTAGAAATAGAAAAGCCATCATGAAATTTGTTTTAGTCAGTTTTTTGCTGATGTAACTAAAAGACCCAACCAGAACAATTGTAGAGGAGGAAAAGTTTATTTGTGAGCTTATGGTTTCAGTGTTCTCAGTCCATAGACAGAAGACTCCATTCCTTGAGGATCCAGGTGAGGCTAAACATCATGACAGAAGAGTGTGTCAGAGGGAAGTAGCTCACGTGATGATCAGAGAGCAGAGAAAAGACTCCACTTGCCAGATACAAAGTATGTACCACATAGCCACACCTCTAATGAAGCACTTCCTCCAGCCACACCTCACCTGCCTCAGTTCCCACTCAGTTAACTCCATCAATGGTCAATTAACTGATTAGGTTAAGAGTATAACCCAATCATTTCTCCTCCAAACCTTCTTAGATTGTCTCACACATGAGTTTTTTTGGGGGGAAAATCTCATGTCTAATCCATAAAAAAAAATTATTTGGAAAAATAAGAGGCCCAGGAAAACCAAAAAAATCCTCAGTAAGAAAAGTGAAGCAGGAGGCATCTCAATACCAGATATTAAATTATACTACAGAGCTATAATAACACAAATGAAAGACTCAATAATCAAAATTAAAAATTCAAGAGAAAGCATCAAAAATAGATTAAACCACTCAGAAGACAGATTTTCAGGCCTTGAAGACACAGTATATAATCTTGAAAATAAAGTTGACACAAAACAAAGAAAATAAGAGACCATGACCAGAATATTCAAGAAACCTGCTGTCACATCGAGAGGCCAAATTTAAGAATCATTGGGATAGATGAAAACTCTGAAATACAAACTAAAGAGATGCACATATTTTCAATCAAATAATATCAGAGAACTTTCTAAACCTTAAGAATGAGATGGAAATTCAAATAAAAGAGGACCACTAAAATCACAATACCATAATCACACTTGATTCCACTCCAAGACACATTAAAAAGAAAATTCCTAACATACAGAAAAAGGATAGAATTTTAAAAGCTACCAGAGAAAAATGACTGGTCACAATTACAGATCAAACAATCCAGATTTCTCCAGATTTTAACTGATTTCTCAACCCAGACCCTAAAAAGCCAGAAGGACTTGGAATAATTTATATATCAAGCTCTAAAAGAATATGAATGCCAACCACAAATATTATACCCAGCAAAATTAAGCTTTAGAATTGAAGATTAAATAAAAACCTTACACAATAAACAAAAGATAAAAGAATTCATATCCAGAAAGATTGCACTACAAAACATACTCTATAAAATATTTCATGAATAAATGAAAAACACAAAGTAAAAGCAGCATAGTAACAAATTTTTCTAGGAAGATAGACAATTAAAGGAGAATCAAGCTTGATTTAAACACTAGAAATAATTCAAAATAGCAGGAAATAAAAATCATCATTGTATCATAACATTGAATATAAGTGGTCTAAAGTGTTCAATCGAAACACATAAATTGACCATTTAGATTAAAATCAAGACCCAACAATATGCTGTCTAATACAGATTCACCTCAAAGGCAAAGACTTCCACAAACTGAAAGTGAAAGGATGGGAAAGACATATCATTTAAAATGGCCTTATAAACAAGCAGGGGTGATTATTCTCATATCAGATAATTTGGACTTTAATAAGAGTTAATCAGAAGAAACAAAGATCACTGATACTGCTCAAGGGACTCACATATCAACAAGATATGATGATAGTAAATATTTATGCTGCAAACAATGGTGTATCTATGTACATAAAACAAGTCTTTCTCAATATTAATAATCAAATCTTTAGCAATTAGGAAAATGCCAATCAAAACTACATTGAGATTTATCTCACTGCATTCAGAATGGCAATTATCAAGAATACAAATAATAATAAATGTTGGCAAGGATATGGTGGGAAAAGTACACTCATACATTATTGATAGGACTAAAATTTACTGCAGCCATTCTAGAAAGCAGTCTGGACATTCACCAAACAGCTCGAAATGGCACTGAGCACTGTGGAGTATGCCTGTAATCCCAGTGGTTTAGGAGGCTGAGGCAGGAAGATCATGAAATGTAAAGCCAGCCTCAGCAAAAGTGAGGCGCTAAGCAACTACCCTGTCTCTAAATAAAATACAAAATAAGGCTAGGGATGTGGCTCAGTGGACTAGTGTCCCTGAGTTCAATCCCCAGTACCCTCCCCCAAACAATAAACAAACAAATAATGGAACCACCATATGATCTAGTTATCCCACTCCTCAATGTATATACAAAAGATTAAAATTAGCATACTACAGTGATGCAGCCACATGAATGTTTATAGCAGCCCAATTCACAATAGCTAAGCAATGGAGTCAGTGTAGGTACCCTTCAACAGATGAATGGATAAAGAAACTATGGTATATATACACAATGGCATATTAATCAGCCATTAAGAAGAGTGACATTATGGCAATTGTCAGTAAATGGATGGAAATAAGACTATCATGCTAAGTGAAATAAACCAATCCTCAAAAGTCAAAAGCCAAATATTTTCTGATATGCAGAAGCTAATCCAAAATAAGAAGAGGAAGATAAAAAATAAAGAGAGAAAAGAAAAAAAAGGAGAAAGGTAATTTCATCAAAACAGAGGAGAAATCAGTAGAGGAGATAAAGGAGGAATGAGGAGGAGGAAGAAGCAATGAGAAAGGGGAAAAACAGGGAAATGAATCCTACCAAACATTCATAAGTGCATGCGTGATGTGACACAGTGGGTTCTGGCATTGGGTAGATCTACAGGGGAGGGAGAAGTGAACTGTAAATGGATTGAAGAAGGATTGGCTGAGTGGAGGGAGGGCAGGGTGAGGGAGAAGAGCTGGGTACTGAATCGAAGAGTGTTGTGTCTCATGCTTCTATAATTATATCAGGGTTTGTCCTGGTGTTGCATATAACAAAAAAGAATAAATAAAAAATAAACACAAAAAAATGACAATAAGAAAACAACACAATTTTTTAAATAGGAGTAGATTTGAACAAATATTTCACCAAAAAATAAAAAAGATATCAAAGGGCTAGAAAGCTCATGAAAAGCTGTTCAGTCTCATTAATCTGTGAGATACCATTTTTTCTTACCCATGAGAAGGTCTACAAGGTAGGCAGAATTCTAAAAATGGCTCCCAATGGTGCTAACCCAGTGGTGTTCCCTAATTTTGAGTGTGAGTGGAACCTCTGAATATAAGACATTGCACTGGTGATTATGTGACATGATCGGACAAAAATAGGCTTAAGCTAATCACATAAGTCCTTTAATTCAAGAGAATTTCTTCTGCTTGTTAAAAACAAAAACAATGAGGTACTGGAAGATGAAGTACTGAATGATGAGGTAGTAAACGAGATTTGAAGTGTGAGGACTGGATACATGGTTGCTGACTTGAAGAGTGATGGGGTTACATAAAAAGGAATGTAAGTAGCCTGAAATATCAGAGGCCAGCCCCTGACTAGTAGCCAACAAGGAAACCAAAAACATTAAACCTTCAGTCACTTTGTAGAGTCACAAGGAACTAGATTCTGCCAATCATTTTAATAAGCTTAGAAATTGGATTCTTTCCCAGGGCCTTGAACTAAGAACCCAGTCTGGTAGACACTTTGGCCCTGGGCAGGGAACACGCAGAGGAGATAATTCACCAGGAGCCTGCCTGTAAGAAACAAGAGGCCAGTGTGTGTGCAAAATGTCTGGCAATTTGCTATAAGAAACTAATAGAGACTATATTTTAGGTAAATAGAGATTACACAATGTTGGCAAGCATGTGGAAAGATTGAAACAAGTATCTTTCTAGTGGGACTGTAAAATGGTTCAGCCCCTTTGGAAAAACAGTTTAGAAGTTTCTTTAACAGTTAAATAGAAATTTACCATATGGTCCAGTAATTCCCTTGTAAGTACCTACCCAAGAGAAATGAAATGTGCATCCATACAAAGATTTATACATGAATGTTTCTGGAAATATTAGTTGTAATAGCAAAAAATAGGATCCGAATGTCCATCAGTTGATATATTGCCAAACAAAATGGAATACCAATCACCAATTAAAAGAATCATACTAATAATAAGAATGCAACTTTTCTTCAATAAGGTTTTTAATTTTCATTTCCGTAATGACAAAGAAAGTTAAACTTCTGTTTATCTACTTTGTTTTAGTTTACAAATCTGTTTTGATGAACTGCCCATTCAGATCTTTTGCCTGTGTTAAACTAAATGACTTACTGCTCAGTTTTGAGTTAGTGTATACATACCACCATGATTACTAGTTAATGAATGTGAGGGGAGAATGTAGACTAGTAGGCTGTTCAGTTTAGTTTTTTGAATGGCCTCCTGTCTATGATGATTATGATGATAATAACATGCTTGTATAAAATGATATAAATTTCATAAATATGTATTATTAACATTTATCATTTTCATATGTAAGTTAAACCACTATGGGCTCATCATTTCAGTGAAAATAAAAGCCAACGTCTTCCTATTGTCTGGCAAGGCCCTATGTAATTTACATATCATTCAGCTACTCTGAACTCATCCAGTACTGTCTTGCATTGACCCCTTCCTTATATTCACAGGTTCTTTCTGCTCCCTGAAAAGTGTTTCTTTCAGATAGCCCCATGACTGCCTAGCTTTCTCATTTTTTCAGTAATCAACCCAAATTTCATCTCATTCTAAGTGCCTTCCTAAATAAGTTAGCATGATTATATAACTTGGAAGCCAAAGGTAAGAATAAATTCAACAATATGCTTTCAGCTGCTTTAAGTTCCTGAGTTATTATAAAATCATGGCATGCAATTTGCCTCAACTGAATATTATTTTTGTCACTAATAAGTCCAACCTACTGATATTTCACTAAATATTTTAATATATAAATCACATACACTTGACAAAGTACTCAGCTCCTCCTAGTGGATATAAGCTTTAGCTAATGGTATCAATGTTTTCATATTTTAATAATGCATTGTTATTGTTAGTTTTAAGTATGTGTTTAAAATTCATAAAACATGAAGCAAATGATGTCTACTGATCTGAAACCAAATTATGAAAAATGTTAAGAATTGCATTTTAAATAAAATCAGTTGACATTAAGTGGCACTTAATTAAGTTCATGTTATTAAATATATTAAAGAGCTATAATGGAGATTTTAACCAACGAGGTATTCATTGATTTCTCACTCATTCTGTTACATCTTTCAACACCCTATCATTGAAAAGAAAAGAAGAATGACTGAGGGGGAAAAGGAAGTAAAATGATACTAAATCCTGGATTTTAAGCAGCTTGGATGGAGAAGATAAATTTTCCAATTATCATATTAATGAACATAAACAAGATAGAGTGTGACATGAAAGAAATATACAGGATAAATGAAAATATTCAGCTCTTTCTTGGGGTGGGAGTAGTGGAAATTACTTACAAAGAAAAGTCAGTGCCTAAGAACCCTACCCATGTGAGACAGAGTGTGCACCTGCTCTACGCAGCTTGTGAAGCCAAAATCTGCAGGTGCCAAAATGCCAGTCGTAAGCTTGAAATGATGGAAATAATGACAAATTATCTTCTGAAAACTACCCATGTCATAAATTTTAAAATTCTGTTTGCATGAAGATATCATTGACGATTCTGCTCTTATCAAAAAAGTCTGATAAAGGTGGATAAATTTCCGTCTCTGTCATCAACTGAGCAATGACATCAATCGAGTGACTTCTCCATGGTTCTCCTCCTAGGAAACCTCTGGAGAACACCAGCATGGTCTTCATTTTTCTTAAAAGGTTGATTGGGAAGATAATTCCTTGTTACTGACAGAATTTTGAGAAAGATTTCTATGAAGTATGAAAAGGATTTTTAGTTTAGTGAATCATTGGTTCCATGTTTGTGTATCACAAATCCCATCGAAGTTACCAATTACAGATGCTGCTCTCGTGCTCTTGCTGTTAGGTCTGCAAAATGCTCTAGATGACCTTGTGAAAATGACACCCTGAATGATTAAAATAACTTTTCCCCTAAGAGCCTCTTCTCTAAATCATTAAAACAGGCACAGTGAACAGTGATTAGCTATCACACTAGAACACACAGTTTGCAAATGTAATTTATGCACATTTTATTCAAGTATCTTCTTCTATAATTTTCTAATATAATAAATTTCCTATTGTCATACATTTAAATAAAGTAGTCCAAGTCTGGTCATTTCTTCTTCAAACAATTCTGTGACAAAAGAAGCCTGATATATATCTTTTTATCTGATTACACATGTGAAAAAGTGGTTTGCCTTGGAGTCACATGTAAATAGTAGTGGTAACACTTTTTATTCTTAGTCTGGTACTCCTTCTGTTATTTCATCCTGTTTCTATTGTTAAGAAACTAACTCTGTCTCATAATCCTCAGTTTTACATTCACAGATCCATAACCTAACAAGGCCACCTATTTAGATGCACTATGGAAATTTATGCATTGTCTTTCAAAGAGAGACAGTAGTAATCCATCTATTATGTGAATAAATAAATAAATAAATCCAACTAGCATTAGAACTTAGAAAAGAAATTGAGGACAATCAAATAAAATCTAAACAAAAATAAAATAAAAATAAAAACTATAATTAATCACAACTTATACACACCATATAACCAGAAATATCTACCTGTATCAGTTTCCTAGGACTGCTATAGCAAAGTACCACAAATTAGGTAACGTAGTACAATTAAAATATGTTCTTAGACAATTCTGGAAGCTACAAGTCCTAACGCAAGGTGTTAGCAGGGCATAGTTTCTCTGAAGATTCCAGGGGGGACTCCTACTTTGCTTCCTCACCTCTTTCCACAAATTTATCTTTCCCCAAATCTCAATAACACTTTAGACATTATTCTACTTCTCAACATGAGCTAATTTGAGTAACTATTTGGGATACACAAAAGTAAATCAAAGCCCATATTTAAGATCTAAGCAAAACATTCTTGCTCTCAAAATCCTATATATCTTTCATATTGATTATAAAGAGGGGGGAACCATAATTGGGACTCCAGATAGTTGTAGTTGAAAGAAAAGAAGATATGCTCTAGAATACAAATGGCATTTGTTTATTTATTTAAAAACAAATAACTGAACACATATTCCATTCCATCTAAGTGAGTTCCAAGTGCCAAGTCATTGTAATACTTTGCAATGTGATCTCAGGTTGATCTCTGAAAATATCACTTAGGTACTCACTGGCTAGCATTCCATGGCAGATGTTAATTTTCCATGGAATACTAGGGAAAAGGCTAAAATTTTTACTTCTCTATTCTTCTTCTTAACTTTATTCCTTCTACATGATCACATAGAAATTTCATATCATTGATTTTGAGCTATGTATTATTGAGGGTAGTTCTGGATTAGCTGTGGGGAATGTAGCCTCTTGACAACCTGAGTTAAATTTGTAGCATACTGAGCAATAAATCTTCATTGTTTAAAAACAGCATATTTCAGTGATATTTGTTACCACAGATAACGTAGACTTTCCTGATTGATATAAATACCATTTTCTTTTATTACTTGACTATATCTAATACCATATAAGGCTGTCTAGATTATTTATTCATGGAAGTTAATGATAAAATCTCATATGTTGTTCTTATTCTCTAAAATTATGTCTATATGGACTGTATTTTGAGAACATTAGTCAAGAGTTCTAATAAAATGAAAATATTTTCATTTTCCTTTGATCTTGGTAAGCACAACTCTTTTTGCCCCATCTCTTCTAGATGTTTATTTCAAATCATGATTTTTAAATCAACAAATTCAATGTGCCTATCTGGTCAGTTTGTTTAAGCCTTACACAGTAATGTGGCAAAAAAATATGATGCTATTCTATAATTTTGAGAAAGGCAAAAGAAGTTAACTTGTACTTTGTTTCAGTTTTTGTACCTCTCAATTATAATTAATTTTGATGATCTCTGGCTAAATTAGAAGCAATGGGTAGCTCTGCAGGAAAGGAAAAAGATAAGCGCACCTAACAAAGTTCCCTGTAGGTAACCCCAACCTAATTTAAAGCACATTTGATATGTAGCAAAAGACCCTAGTAACATGGCAGGTGATTCTCTAAACAGAATAAAAGTAGCAGTTGTATCCCTGCCCAGACACAGTAAATTTGTATGAACATGGTGCTTTTCATTAGGCAATCAATAATATATTTTATTGGTTCCAGAACACTGCACAAAACCCACTAGAAGTCATCTCACTTCAATGTTTTGAGTGTGAACACTACAATTAACCAAAGAAAAAAATAAATTAGCTTTTCTGAAATCTGAAGGTTTTCTAGTTGTAAAAGTCCAATTACAAATTAGCAAGCTGTGAATAATCAGATTATAAAATAATCAGGCTCAAAGTAGCAAGTGCCTCACTTGTAAAAACCTACAAAGATTCACAAAGTTAGAGTTACATGGTAATGGATGGCAAATGATAATATTAATGATATTATATTAAATTCTTACTATTTTATCTCTAAAGCCAGTAGTTCTTCTGTATATATCCTTGATAATTCTAATTTTCAATTAAAGAAGCAAAGAGATCATAAAAGAATGTATATGACAAGTGGAAATAGTTTTTATATATTTGGATTCATATTATTTTGCTATTATATGACAATTATGAAATATTCCCATACATATTAATGTAATATAAAATAATATTGAAAAATTGAACTAAACATACTGTTCAAGTCAGGAAATATTGAAAAACTTAATTGACTTATTAAAAACATAATATTTCAGGTTCGACAAAAAAAATCAAATTTCTGCATAATACAGTATATGAAACACCCTAATACAAAGAGATTCAGCATGGTTAAAAATAAAGGTGAACGGCAAACAAACATGTACAAAAACTCAAAGAGAAAGTCAGAATTTTAATTTTAATATTTGAAGAGGTGAAATGTAGTCCTAAAAGTATAAACAAACGTGGATGATAATTTATAATGCTAAAAGTTTATAGGTTACAATGATGCTCTGCTACTAATATTTATGTAGAAAGAGCAACAACAATTATATAGGAAGTAGAAACTAAACTTGTAAAATAAGGAACTAAGAAAATTGACAAGAGTAAACTTTTAACATACCTTTCACAACATAAGACTAAATAAATAAAGTTGTTTATGGGTATATATCATGCTATATACTTCAATAAAAAGAATAAATTTCCCTATGAATATGCACCAATTAGATAATATGGCCCCATTTTAAGTCACAAGAAATCCTAATAAATCAAATAATGTTAATTATAATATTCATTAATTAATTATAATGGTATTATATAATTTTACAGAATCATAAAATATTTTTAAGAGACTCAGAAACCAGTAAATTTCTCAAACTATTAAAATTTGAGAAAAGTGTTCAGAAGGAAGTGGCAGCGGGGGAAGGGGAAGGATTACAAAATGAAATTAATCAAATCAAATCATGTGATGTACATGCATAAATATGTCACAATGAATCATATTATACTGTGTAATTATAATGTATTTATGAAAAAGGAAGAAAAAATTAAAAATTTTAAAAATAAAAGAGACACTTAAACCAAAAAAGAGAGCTACTAAATAAATCTCAGGTCAAAGGGAAACTACAAAATAAAATAATGGAATTGCTTGCCTAAAATGATAATGTAAACAAGACATTATATTTTCTATTTTTGAAAACAGAAAATTTTAGGATGTTGACAGGGATAAGACAGTTGGAGAATATCTGTTAAATATGTGTTTAAAACTTTCTAATTAAAAAATTCACTATTAAAATAACTATTAAAATTTTTTAAAATGTGCAATCAAGTAAATTAAGAGAGAAGAAATGAGCAAAAATTAATGAAGCAGAAATTAATCAATAAAGCAAGGAAACAACAAATAAATCTCACATGTAGATCTAGGATAAAATTAACAAAACAGACATGCATGATAAACTAATTAAGTAAATAAAAAGAAAGGAACAAAATACAAAGAAAGAAAAAAGAGGGAAACACAATTTAAAAAATAGATGTCAAAATTAAATATGTTATTGTTGATAAAACTATGCAAAATGTAATTTTAATCATAAATAAGTATAGCACCACATTTCTGTAATTATTGCTACATGGGAGACTAGGCAGGAGGATCCCAAATTTGAGGTTAGTCTTGGCAACTTAGTGAGACTCTGTCTCAAATTAATATTTGAACAAAAGTTTTGATCCCTTCCCTAGCATGCATGAGGCCCTGGGTTTAATACCTGGGTTAAAAAAAAAAAAACAACTTGATAAAATAAGAGTTTTAGAAAAATACACTTGAAAAAATTGACCCCATAGAGAAAGTCTAAAGACACTAATTACCATAGAAGATATAAGTTGAAAAGAGCCATCCTGCAAAACAGTGCATTAAGTTCAAAACTTTAGCAGAGTAATTCTAGTCAATAATTTTAGGTAATTCCACTCTCAGAACATAGCTATAGAAGGATCTCTTTAATTCATTTTATGAGGAAAACATTTATCTTAATTGTTGAAATAAAAATTTTAAAAAGATTATAGTTCAATCTCATTTTTTATTATTTTTGCAAACATGTAAAAAGCAGAATCCAAAGATATAGACATACCACAATATTAATTCTCTATTAGGAAATCTTTTAATATAATTTTTAATTTTAATATAACTAAGAACAAAAACATTAATGTAACTTTCATAGGAGCAGACATTTTCTTTGACAGGATCCAACATCCATTCTTGTCATAAAACACTGATAAAGTAGAAATTTACTGATAAATATTAATATAAAAATATCTCAGCACAATAAGTATTCTATTTAATATAGAAACAAGATCCAGTCCCACTAAAATAAGAAGCAATGAAAATATAATCTTATTTCTACTATAAATTAACTGTCTCACAGTTACTAGATATGAAAATTAGACAACAAATGAAATTAACATAAATTAGAAAACAAAACACAGAAATATCTCTATTTAGTTTTACAGTAAGTGCTAAATGTAATAATTCAAAACTGTTAATATTTGTAATATATTTGTTTCAGTTGTGTATAATTTCTACCCATTCTCTTCCCAAGAATTTTTAGTTGGAAAGAGAAATAGACTATTTCATAGACTATATTATATATTTCTTATTATCTCATAAATTTGAGTATGTAGTAACCACTTATACATGACAAGAATCAAAGACATGATGAGTATTTATTAACCAAATTTTCAAAAGAGAGCATAACAAATATATTTAAGTGTCATGAAGAATTTCATTTACAAATTATTTTTTTTTAATTTTAAATTTATTTTAATTAGTTACACATGACAGTATAGTGATCTTGACATATCATACATTTGAATCAGATGGGGTATAATTGCTCATTTTTGTGAGTTACAGAATCACATTGGTCATGCAGTCAGGTATATACCCACAGCAATAATAATGTCTATTTTATATTGCTGTCCTTCCTATCCCCCCTTTCCCTCCCCTCTCCTCCCATCACTTCTCTCTCCCCAATCTAATGTGACACACTTCTTTTTTTTTCCCCCTCACATCTTCATACATATATTCTGTATAACGATGAAGGTCTCCTTCCATCTTCTGTGTAATTCCCCTTCTCCCTCCCTTTCCCTCCCACCTCTCTTCCCTATTTAGTGATAATCTTCTTCTCATGTTCTTCCTCCCTACCCCATTTTGAGTCATCCCCCTTATATCAGAGAAGACATTCAGCTTTTGCTTTTTAGGGATTGGCTCACTTCACTTAGCATAATCTGCTCTAATGCCATCCATTTCCCTTCAAATGCCCAAGATCATGGCATTTACAAATAGGATTTTAAAAGCAAAATACATTTTACGTATAATCAATCCCTTAGTTTTGAAACATATAACATATAGGTATATAAATATTTTAGATGAAAATATTTTTATACATGTTTTGAGTAACAACTATTTTTTTCATATCTATCTATCCATGAAAAACTACTATGAGAGCCACATATGGCTCATAAATTGAACTTCCATTTACTCGAATGAGGAAAATAAAAGGGAAAAAAACTCCTTGTACATATTTTTCCTATATAGTACATTGTCTGTTTGTGGTTATCAAAGAATTAGTGAACTTTTGCATTTAAACTAATGAAAGCAGAGGGATTTTCCTCTGAATGTTCTTTATAAACTCAGAAGTCTTCTAATAAGCACCTTTAAGGTTGAAGGGAAAACACTGACTGATTGTCCTGCGTAGAGTCTCTACATATTCCGTTCCATATCCGAATGTCAGATTTTGAAACTTTCTCTCAGTACCAATGTTAACATCAGCTCCATATGAAAGTCACCTCCTTCCACAGTGGACCCTGAAATGTGCAGATGTCCAATGTGCAGATGTCCTGGAGCACTCAGAGCTGATACCTCCCTTGTATCACACATATTAAAAACTTTCCCATGAAAGATTTACCCTACCATGTTGTTCGTTTGGTCACAATATTTAAACTATTCCACATTTCTAAGTCCATTTTAGAGAAAGTAAACTTCATTAAGGAAATTGTTAGTTCCACTTGCTATGTGCTTCATTCATATCTTAAATGTCATACCTTGGTGTTTTTTTATTCCAGGTCTCTAAACATCAGAAGTTGGAAAACCACCTCTGTAACTTTGCTAATTTTGAATGCCATCTTTAATATTTAAATAATTTTGAAATTAATGTATTATTTAATTTTGATTTGTTCTAAGAAATAATAACCATAAAGATACTATTGGATACATAAATTGTGTTTTTTCTAATGTACATTAAAATAAGCACAATGAAATACAAAATGTCTCTGTATACACTTGAAAGCCAGTTTACCTGTATTACTATTTGAAAAGCACTCTTCTGTCCCACTGCTTGTCAACTTGGGCACCTTGGTGCTTCCAGGTCAGATATGAATATTCATTCTGATAGTCAATTTGTTGTTGATAGCCAGTGATTTAGGACCTCCACATGCTTTGGCCACATACTAAGGATTTTATTGGTCACTAATAAACATAGTTAATATCAAACAAGTAAGAGCCTGTAAAACACCTGCTAAATAATCTGTTATTGACTTTTTAAAAGAGTCAAATCACAATGATATATTAAGAGATTTTATTTTAATTCCATCAATTTGTAAATCATACAGTTATTGACTATTTTATGTATGTACTATTTTTTTCAAATTGACTAAGTCCTTGGAGGACTTGAACTGTTCCATTCTGGAACTTCACAACAAACCTCACATATGTGGTAAGGACCTATGATGTTTGTTGAACAAATATCAACATGAATAATAAATCGAAGTTGTTGAGCAGCTTATATATTATTCCTAAGTGTGGACAAAAATCAAGCACTAGGTATTTGATCTGTGTGGTAAACACCACAGTTAACTTTATTGATTTTCTTGAGGATTCCTATTTCTGAATTTTAAGAAATCTTTAAAATATGAGTCATGTTTTTCATAAACATATTGACAAGCAGAGATGAACAGAAAACATCATTTTGGAATCAATGTCCTCTATTAATAATCAAGAACCTATACTCTCAAATGTCTCAAAGTTGTGTTTCAGTAAATCCCAATCAGAAATCCTGTTTTGTTTGGGGCTGGGGGTGTGGCTCAAGCGGTAGTGCGCTTGCCTGGCATGCGTGTGGCCCGGTTCTATCCTCAGCACCACATACAAACAAAGATATTGGGTCCTCCGAAAACTAAAAAATAAATATTAAAATTCTCTCTCTCTCTCTCTCTCTCTCTCTCTCTCTTTTAAAAAAAAGGAAATCCTGTTTTGTTATATAAATATGTGTTAATAACAAATAGGATATTGGCAAAATCCAAGTTATTCCTGCACAATTGTTAATCACAGCTTTGTAAGGAGGATATCAAGATGTAGAGTTTGGTATCCAGACTATTGATAAACTGAGTTTTCCAGGCTGTGATTTTAAACACAAGGTATCATAACAGCTCAAAGAGGCAAAAAGACTAACGACTTCCACATTCTGTTTTCTGTGGTGGAATCTTCTCTGAATATCCTCAGGCCACTGTTCTTGTTTATTTCCGCAAAACAAGATTACTAGGTTGTGAGAGAAGAAAGCTTCACTTAATGAACATCATTTGGAGAATACTGTTGCGAGGTGTTTGATTCCGATTGATTGTAAATGTTTCAGGAGGCACCAGAGGCTACAGACTCACACACCACCCCACACATGCACATCTCAACTCTGCAATGAGAACAAATAAAAGAAACCTATTGTGTTAACCACTTGTTATGAAGAAAGCCAAATACGGTTAATTCCTCATTGCTCATTGTACAGTTTGTGGAATATTCAGGCAATTGTTTAAACATCATAAGCTTGAGAATCAAAATGCTGGGCTTTAATCCAGGCCTCATCGTTTAAGAACTGAGAGCATTCAGGGAATAGTAATTCATAAAAAAAGGATTTAACAATACTGATCTCTTCAGATTGGTGTTCAGATTAAATAAGGTATTATATACATACTTACTTAAAATTTTGAAGCACTATACAAGCTTCAGTTGTTATTAAAATGTCTTAAGTCAGTTTGTTGCATAGCCTGCTGAGATCTCAACAGTAAGGACCCATAGCAAAGGGGAGAACAGAGTTATTTATTAAGTCTGTCATAACAAAATGCCACAGACAAGATATCTTAAACAATAAAATTTAGTTAATTTCTTTAAGTTCTAGAAGCTGAAAGTCCAAGATTAAGATGGGAATATGGTTGGTAAGGTCTCTCCCCTTAACTTGTAGGTGTCTGCCTTCTTGATGTGTCCCCAGATGGTCTTCTGTATGTTCTTCTCTGTCTCCTAATCTCTCCTTATAAGGGTACCAGTCATATGAATTTGGATCCACTTTCATTTAATTTAAGTATCTTTCCCAACCCCTATTCAAATACAGTCACCTTCAGTGGCCCCAGGTTAAGACTTTAACATATGAATGTGGGGGTTGGAACAACTCAGTCCATAACAAAGAATTCCAAGTTATCAGCATACAGGAAACTGGTAAACTGATTACATACTTGTGACAATCAGACAAATTGAAGCATTTCAGGACTGAGGGACTTAAGGTAGGAACCTGACCATATTTCACATAATTTAGTGCCTTACACAGAATAGGCCCGCCATCACAGTTTGTAGGTACAGAAAACTCAAGATTGATTTGGTAGGTATCCATGTACAAATACATTTATGAATGATAACTAGGCTTCAATTTCTGTATGTTACTATTCATGCTAATCTATCAGCATATCATGTTACATGTCATTAATAAAATATTTACTATTAATAGTATATATTAAATATATCAAATACAATATGCAATTTTATATTGTGTCTCATATAACATCGTAACATACTACATTGATTTTCTTGTAATATATATTAATATATTTATATATTCTAATGTATAAAGACCAATTAGATGGAATTTGCCACCTGGATGAAAGAAAATAAATGTTATGGTACATGGCATTTCAGCAAAAATAAGGAAATCTACATTCAATTAACGTTTAAGACATAAAATCCGCAAGACTTGATGATGGTTTGTGATATTATAGTTTATAAACATAGAAATTTACTCCTGAATTTCAGGCCTACATAACTGGCTGATGGGGGATACCATTCCTTAAAATGGAGAATACTGGGTATGAATAAGTTATGGGAAAGATCTGGAGTTCAGTTTTTATATGGTAATCATGACATGCACTTGGATAACTAAATGACAAGTACATGTAAGCAGTGATATGTATGGCACAAGATGAATAAGTCCCTCTGAGGTAGAGAATTTTATTTTTGAAGGATTCTGTATAGTTGATAATTTTAAGCTTAGACAACTGAATACATTTCATGAGTAATAATAAAAAATTAATCTTCGGTATCAGTCTAGTGAGGAGACAGATGTTAATTAATCACACAAGTAAGTGTAAAAGGAGGCCTATGGCATGCAATGTGAAGGAGTCCACTGGATTCATGGGGTAAATGTTATTGATAATCACCCTTCCCCCATGATCATTGAAACTTCACCCATGATTACTGGTGCAAGTTGAAGTCAAAGCAATAGGTGAAGCTAGTTTCCATCTGTACATATAAAATTTCACAATTCTGAGAAGTCTGGTTTTGAAAATGAGAAGAAAAAAAAATGATAGCATGTAGCTGGAAAGAGGTGTTAGGCCAGACGAAGGAAATACTTTCATTTTTATAAAAGGCTCATATTCTGAGCAAATTTAAAAATTAAGAGAAAAGATCCAAATAAGGACAAGATTTATCCAAAATAATTTTATAGGATAAGATTGCTGGTAAGTGGTAAAGGAACGAGATGGAAAGTCCAGTTGAAGAGCTTCGTGTTGGATGGGGATGTGCTGCTGTACTGCACTAAGTTAGAAGGAAACTCGTGTGGGCACGGGCGTCAGAGACTTGTCATATGCTAAGTGTTAAAATATTGAGGGAGTGTTACATTAAAGCCTCCATTTAAAATAATTATTTTTAAATCATTGTAGAATCACAGAGTAGTTGCAAAAAATAGCATCTTGTGTGAAAAAAGTACAAGGATTAAAATATGGAAATTTACATTGGCACAATACTATTAACTAAACTAGAGGCCTTACTTATACTTCACCAGTGGTTGTATGTAGTTCAGTGAAATTGTATCATATGTAATAGGTGCATCTGAACACCACCACAAACCAAATACACAACTGAGCCATAACCCCAAAGAAGCTTCCCCAGCCTTCCCTTTGTAATCCTAATCTCCTCCTCCGCTCCTCCCAAATCCAGGCAATCACTGACCTCATCCTATTACTTCAACTTTGTCTGATCAAGAATGTAATACAAATGAAATCATACTATGTGTAATATTTGGAAGGTGTTTTTTCTTTTCTCAGCAAAATGCCCTTGAGGTCTGTAGGGGGTCACCCCTGAGCTGCATGAGCATCTTCACTGGCCTTGCAGCCAAGGAGATTTGAGTTTGGTATTGCAAGCTATTTTGTGGCCCTCCCACTTAATGGATGGTGCAATGCACATGACCTCTGTCTTTGCTTGGCTAGAAAGATTCATCTCATAGCTCCTTTGGGGAAGTTGCGTATGACCCATTGGGAATTGGACAGCCCACCTCTTACCTTAATTGGCTAACAACATTCTGTAGAAAGCCTTTGAAGTTCCTCCATATAAATAAAGCAAACAGGCTCTCCCACTCTCTTTTTCCAGTATGGAAGCTCCACCCTGAAGGTCGAAGAGACATCCTGCCCCCGCTCTTTAAAACTATTTTCTGTGTCATGTGATTTTTAGCAGTATTTCTCAGCCAGCCTACTCCTTCTGTAGCCTATCTGGGCTATGGGCAAGAGAGGTCCATCATGTTCTCAGTTTTATCAATAGTTTGTTCCTTTTTATTGCTGAGTAGTATTCAATTATATGGATGAACAACAGTGTTTATTTCTTCTCCTAATGAAGAACATATGAGTTGTTTCCAGGTTTTGGCTATTAAAATGAACCTACAATGAACCCTCATGAAATTTTTTGATGTGAACCCAAGTATTCATTCCTCTTTGATAAATATTCAGGAATGTGATTGCTAGGTTACATGGTAAGTGTACTTAAAAGAACTTCCAGTTTTCTAGTAGATTATCTTCTGAAAATAGAGAGAGGGCTGTGGAGATAAATATCTGAGGAGGGTAATTTCTAAACATACTAGTTTTCACATAAAGTTAATACCTAAATTATTTACTACTAAGATTTTAAACATAACCCCACCAAAAACATGTACATGCACAGAATATATTCAAATAGTATTGAACTTTATGAGGCACATACCATGCCTGAACTCAGCCTATCATGTGTTCTGGTACAAATACCTTTATCACAAGCAAATAAGTCAATAGAAGAGGTTTTGCTTCAAGAGACTAGTAAGTGACTAATAATACTTTTTAAAATGATATGTAGATTTTATTTGTCATTATCCTCACTACATTTCGAGGGCATCTAAAAATGGTAGTCATTCTGAAGAATAAAAAGTGGCTGGCATTTATTTATATAAATATTAATTTCTATAACACATAAAAAGGTAAAAATATTTTATGTAGTTATTAATTATAGTTTTTAATTATAAGCATGACAAACTATATTTAAATTACAGAATAAATTAAGCTTTTCCAGCCTGAAATCAACTTCTCAAGATGAAGCTACAAACTTAGCAAATGTCAAATGGTATAAAAATGCTTTCTCTAAATGGTACATTGTAAGACTCTCAAAGTTTGGAATTTGTCTGTTCACATAATGTTCTTTGATGCTCAAAAAGGCCACTTTCTGATTCAGCATGAGTTTCTTACACACACACCCACACCCACAGAGTTCTTAAACTTGACCATAAGAAAGACTTATTATATGATATATGTCATATAGATAAGAAAAGTAACCACTTACTGTTTGTGTTAAAGACACTGAGTTCACAGACAAAGACTTAATAGCTTTCTTTTGTTGGTCTTATTTTCCTTGCTCTCGAATTGCTACTGGACAAGGTATAAATTAAAAAATACTAAACATTTCTTTAAGGTTTCATGGCAACTACTCCAGCAAATCAAACTCAAATTAACTACCTGGTTACATTAAATACATATGAAGAAGTGATCTTTCTTTAATCATCTTTCTACTATTTTGTTTTTAGGATAAGGCCATTATTTGACACAAATGAAGTATAAAGCATTCCTGATATACTAATCGTCCAGGAAACTCAAGTTTCCCATTCTCAGTTCTAAAAGGGCTTTTAATTAAGTTCGAATAGATAGCTTTTAATAATATAGCATACATTTTCCCACCTTATCATGTGTAGGATAATGAAAATTATTTAATCTATTGAAACACTAAAGGTTATTGCTATGAAAAACAATAATTTTGGTAATATGGTCTTGTCACCCACCTCATTTTTCCTTTCCCTCTGAAATATAGTATTTCCAGCTGCTGCCCTTTCTCTCATTGTTACACAATTTGTTTGCACTCAGGCCAGTCATCACACAGATTTGAGTGTCCTTGCATTATATCTAATGTGAAGTAGAAGAACAGAAACTAAATCACTTTAAATAGTGTTCAATGAATCTTGACTAAAAACTGAAGCAAGGAACTAATATTTTTCCTAGGAATTTTGAACTGGCATTGTATACTGAATTAAAATTCTTAAAAATTGACTTCATGCTAAATGGGTACCTTTCTGGGGAACAACAACAACAACAACAACAACAAAAAAAAAAAAACCTAAATATGTCTTAATATGTTAGCCAAACCATGTGGGCCTTAAAAAGTTGTGGAAGGAGTAAATGATCAGAGTTCAATAAAATTCTTGGAAGAATTCTCTCATTTTGTGACACATCTGCTACTACAATTAGAGACAGATTTCTGTTTTTAATTTCAGAAATTCTATCTTGCATTCTGTTTGTTAGAATTATCCATGTGTTAACTTCTTTCACCCTTTTTGTTTTAAGCTCTTGGAGGACGAAGGTTTGTTTCTTTATCTTTACACCTGCCATGGATCTTCCATAATAACTGTGCCCAAAGTTCACTCAACTGAATGTATGTTGAGTTTTAAAGTCTCTATTGTAACTTTGTAAAATGGTATTAGGACAAGGATTGGGTGATTAGGCCCACCAAGGTATCCTCTTATGCTTTCTCAGAGCTTTCTTTTCTGTCCTACAGCAAAGTACAATGCTTAATAGTTCTACTATGGCTCACCGAAAGAGTTTCCCCAAATCTCTCCCCATCCAAGGTGGACAAAATGAAGACATCTTATTTCTAGAAAACTTATTCTACCTAAAAAATTTCTCTTCCTCATTTCTCCTACAGGAGAGGGAAAATTTACTGTAAATTTTGTTTTGGAATATTCTTCTGGGATTCACATTCCGTAAGATAGAATATTCAAATATTGGAAGAAATACTACCAGGCTTTGTTTCAGATATGTGTGTATATATTAGACTTTGAATACTTATCACAAATATTTTGCTTTTTTAGTATTTCTGAAGAGATTCTAACTTATGATTGTATCCTGTAATATCCAGTTGTAGGTAAGATGAAACAAAAATATCTCTTTAAAAAAATGAAGTAATTTTCTTAATGAGAGATTTAATTGATATGATGTCATCTCCCTATATCATGCATGCCAACAAGCACAACAGAAATACAATAGAACTCTAGCAGTGCTGGAAAGCTATTTGTTAGCTATTTTCAGCTTCAGAGGATGGAGCCAAACCTAGGAGGTTGAAATGCATTAAGTAAAGTCCTAAAAGCTTTATCAAGAATTTTATTTTGACATAAATATTTTGCTTCCTCAGTATCCCAATGAAAGATGAAGGACAGCAATTCAATTGGAGAATCATAATGTAGCTTCTTACATTCTCTGTATTTATAATTTACTTTTTAAAAGATCTTCTAGCCATTGAAGGAAGAGGAGCCACTGAAATCAACTTCACATTCAAACTTAGGGGGGAAAAAACCAGAAATATCTATCAATCAATTTCTTATTTGAGGCTGGCTCATTTCCTCCATCTAAAAGGAAAGCAGACAGATAATGCAAACAGAAAAAAATCTGTCTCTGTGAAATTTGCATTCATTGTTAATCTAAATAAACAACTAAACTTTTGTCAAAAAATAGTAAAATATCTAAATATGTGTTCCTTGAAACTTTACATAGTCTATAAAGAGGACACAGAAGCCAGATTCTGCTGGAAATCTATGAAAATGTCAAAATGCTAATATATATATCTGCAAAGAAATTAATAGATTTCAAAACAAGACTCATGATGTGAGTCTTTTTTTTCAAAAATTGCTTTAGGTCAAAATGACTATTTCCTTATCCCTTTAATACTTTGATTTATAAGATTTTTCATAGCAATTAAGGTCAATTAAAAAATCACAAACTGCTAAAGGGTTGTTGAATTCTAATTCTTAATCACATATTAACTAATCATGAAATACTCTAAGATGGAGTCACCAAGTTTTTTTCTCAAAGGACCATTTAGCAAATATTTTAAGCTTAGGATAGAACACACTTTAGGTTTTGGGAAATAATAGACAATATCCAGGAAATAAATATATATATAACTATATATTACTCATTATATATACATAACTATTTTTAAAGTAACCATTTAAAAGTGCAAAACCAAAAATGCACAGTGGACTCAATTTTGCCTACAGTTTGTGCACTTTGCTGTAAAAGAATAATTAAATCTTAATAAAATTAGATGAGTTTTAGCTTTATAATGTGAATTTACAGAATTATTTCAATTTTAAAGAAACGGGGCTTTCCTACAAAGACTTTAATTTAAATTTGGCAAGTGTTATGCTGTTTCAAAGACCTTTCCTGTGTGATTCTTATTTGAATTTGTGTTATGCTTGCCTTCCCCTGAGACTCCATGAAGGATAAGCTGTGGTTATTTCAGCAGTGTGTCCTTAGCACCTGTGAAATTGCTTTCCATTCACTATTTTTGAAATGAATTAACAAAATCATCTTAGAGTAACTTTTAAATCTCAGTTGCTAAATATCTAGTAGTGTAGGTACTAAACTAATTTCAGAGGAAAGGGAGAATCAGACAGTTTATGTATATTTGAGAGGTTTTGGAGTCAATTCTATGTCTCTACATGAATAGGAGATTGGAATTAACTCATTAATTAAAGACAAGACAGAATCTTGAGGATGCAGAACCGCCTCTGGACGGCCTGGGCTTAGATCCCATCTTTACTCTGTTAGCTGTACAACTTGGGAAAACTACTTATAGCTTCTGAACCTTAGTTGCCTTCTCTGTGAAATATAGGGCTGAAAATAATAATAACAATTTCATAAGGTTTTGTGAGAATTAACAATAAAAAAATACAATGAAACATATTACAGAGCCAGAAATATAACACTACATACTTATGTGACTGCTATAATTTACGTTCCTGATTTGGTAATTAAAGAATTTCAAAGATTTATCAATGTGGCAATTTTTTTTTCTACTTGATTTTACACTTTTAGGTCACATCTAAACTATGCAGGAAAGAATTGTAGAACAGCTTATATAAAGGCAATGTACACTTCAGATTTTGTCAGAAGCCTTCCAATAAATATTTATTTTATATATACATGAGAATGAGCATTTTTGCAAACATTATTTCTTTCTTATCTTTATTAAATAAACACAACTCTGTTAAAGAATCTCAAATCCCCTTCCTATTGCCATTCCTGTTGATAATTTAAATCTTTCATTCTGTCTTCCTCCCAACAATAAATGAAAAGTTTGGAAGCATTCTGGCTTCTAAAGAGCCACCTGAACATGAAAATGTACTTCTAGTTAGCACAGACAGATACTTCCAAAGACATCTTCAGCTCCTTCACCCGGAGGAGGGAATTTTTGTGTGTCATGTTTATTTTAAATACCTATAAGCTTTCCCCATAGGACGATGACATCATTTTGTTCCTGCTGTATTTATTTTCTTATTATTTTAGAACAAAAGAATGTAGAGATTTGATGAGTATGGAAAATTCTACAGAAGTGAAGCCTCATTTAATTGTAATCCAGTGACTACCCAACTGACAGCACACCAGAAGATGTTGCCTGCATGTTGATCTGAGCATGTTGAAAGGTGCATCAGCTTAAACCTTGAGGGATTATTCCCAACTCCCTAAGGGAGTACCAACTTTTCAGTGCACACCTGACAGCCATTAAGCAAGTCTGGCTGCCTAGAAATACTTACTCAGTTCCTAAGGTTGATGGAATGTCTGTACTTAGTGAAGTTGATGACATTCTGTGTCTAGCTCATTTTTCATCACCAATCGAGTGACACATGATTTCATAATTGGTTCAGTATTATTCACTTTCCCTTGTGGAAAACCACCACCAAAAAACATAAAAAAATAAAACAGCTGGAAACTGATTTGAAATAAATGTTTATATTCTATGAAACACTTTAACTTCATGTCCATGCCACTCGAGCATCTCTGGAGTAGTAATATGGTATAGTGGTGATTGCTTATAAAAATACACACAGAATATAGTGAGTTCCAATAAACCAGATAAAATGGTTAACCAAATATTAGGTTTTATATCCTTAAGAATAGTAAGTGCACAATTCACCATCAAGTAAGACAATCACATGGAGGTTGTTTTAGTTCTGATATAAATATGAAAATAGAAATTGAATTTTTTCATCTATACTACCTACATATGTACTAACAAGATGTGAAATACAAACCCCGAGTAGTAGAAATATTATTTAGAGATACCAGTGTGTTTCTTACTGCCAACATTTAATCCTCTTCTTAAGCTGAGATTTAATCTATTCAATCCACTTCAACAAACACATATCAAATGATTTCCATGTTTTAGGCAGCACAAAAGATGTTAGAAAATAAAAAATACTATGACTAAGAGATTATTCCTGAATTCAAGTATCTAATAATTTAGTAGTGGCCAAAGATTATATAAATACACATATAATTGAATACGAGTTACTAAAAATCAAGAGTATGCAAAGAGCTTTTTACTTAATATCTCTCATTCCTAAAAAATCATGATATCAAAGTAGATAATTAATATTTGTAGTATGAAAGTATAAGACTAGGAAACAGAGCTTGGAGCCAATAGCCATGCACACAACTCTTGGATTTTGCAGGATTTGAACATCTTAATGGAAGGCAGGGTATGTGACTATTTAGAAGAATTACAGTCAAGTTGATCCTGGATTATAACATGAGTGATAACAATGACAGCATATTTTTAAATGGCAAAGTAGAAAACTCAACATATTTCTGTTCAATTAATGATACTTTTCACTAGGAACTTATTTTCAAAATTTAGCACTGAAAGATACTTTTTCAACATATGTAACCAAGCACACAGATACACACATGCACATCATGTTGTTTTAAGCTTAACATCATCCATAAAGGGAATTCCTAAAATACATTCACAATAATTTTCAAAAACTAAGGTTTGGGTGATTGATGAACTTCAAATACTTCAAATTTTTCCATCTTTTAACTTGTAAGTTTTAATTCAGTAAAAAGCTCTGGATACCACATATATCCTGGTTTAAATAAATAAAATGAATATACTATTTGTGAGGGTTATTTTTTAAGAGTAGAGAAGGAATAGACGAACTCTAGATAGAGCAGATGGGTAGGAGGGGAGTGGAGGGGGCATAGGGTTATTAATGATGGTGGAATGTAATGATCATTATTATCCAAAGTACAGATATGAAGACATGAATTGGTGTGAATATACTTTGTATACAACTAGAGATATTAAAATTGTGCTCTATATGTATAATATAAGTAAAGATGAATTAAAAGGTAATTAAGCAAAGAGCTAATGGTATCATTTATGCAAATGAATCAGTTACAATTAGGATATGTTGAAGTGTTTCAGTTTTTGGAGAGACAAAGCATATAAACATTAAAGCTCTAGAAAAGTTACTATACAATTACTTTTAAGTATAGCTGCCAGATATTTTCCATATCCAGCCCTTAAAATATTTTATATATTAAGAAATTTTCAATGCATGTATATATATAGCTGGATAGCTAGATGTACACACATGTAGATATAGGTGAGTGTATGAATAGAATTCAATATATTATAATGTATTAAATAACTTCAAAATTAACAAATTTGCTCTAATATAAAAAAAAACTACTGACTGATTTCAGTTATAGTGAACTTGTCTTAGAGCATTCCTCTTTGAGAACATCCAAATGGAAAAAGTATTGTGTCCTTGTTAACATTCCATGGATATTTATAGAATTCATCTAATTCACTCATGACCTGATATGTACTCCTTCTCAAATTCATTTATCAAATGGCTTAATAAACATTTTCTTTAAATACCATCTGAAAACTTCTTATTTCCAAAAGAATAAAATTGAGAGGCATAGCACCAACCCATCCTAGGTATTTTAGATATAATAATCAAGAAGAGACATCTCCTCTGTTAAAATTTTAAAAGCATATTTTTTATTCCCATGAATAAAGTTTATTTTCAATGATATCCTTTTCACGCTAATCTCAAAATCATCAATGATAAGTATAAAGGATCAAAAAATTGTCATAAATGCAAGGTACACACTGTCTTTAGCTAAAATTTTCACATTTCATAAACTTAATAATTTTCATGCCATTGATCATTACTTTTCTTCACCTGTCAAAATGCTGTCACAATCTTTCAAAGCTTGGCTTAAATTTTACCTCCACTCATCTTCCTTCAATTGAATTGAGTCCTGAGTCCTGGAGATTGTCTTTCTTTCCTGCCTCCCATCTTTCCTTTCATCGCCTTCTGTTTTTTTTTTTTTTTTCTCGTTTTCTGACTTTAATTATTACTTTCAGTCTTTCTTGCTGTGTTCTTTTGTTAAACTTGATGCTGTTCATAACTGATATAAATCAGCCTCACTTTTGGGTAACTTCATGTCAACTATGGTAATAAGTTGTGAAATCCAGGAAGGCACACTAACTAACTACCCTGTCTTGAAGCTTATTAGTCATCAATAACGGTCTGTTCTATTATGTTGAAGTCAGCTATGCAAAAAGAGTAACATTACAAATAACTAGAGCTTAAAGGAAACCAGCTTAGAAAGAGTAAAAGTTCTTTTTACATATTATTGTTGTGTTGTGCACATATATTCCTTACCCAAAACATTTAAATAACATCCTTACCTACTGACATCATTCCTTCCAAACCATTTATACACCTAAAAATGAGAAAATGACTACTTATCTGCTTGATTCATTGGTATAAACGGTTTTTAGCTTGGGTAGAGGCAAGTACTCAGCCTGTGGTTTCAGAGATTGGTTGCAAATATAACTCAGTGCATGCATTAGAAAAAGGAAATCAGAACATTAAACCACTTGTGTTACCATCTCTGATCCCCTTGAGGCTCAGTGACATTTGGTGCATTTATCTTTCTTGTTAAATGTAGATTCTCTAACTCCCTCTAGCAGGTGGAGAAAAGATGTAGCAGAATGTTTACAATAAGGCATATAAATCTGTTACATGTGTGTATGTCTAGGGAAGGGAAGGTCATTGCTTAAATTTCAGTTTATTTCCTCTATTTTCAGTTAAATATTTCCTCTAGTGCTCTGAAAATTAAGAGGACTTAATCTCAGAGGACTCTTTATAAAAGAAAGAAAGCAGAATCGGTATTGGTAAAATGGCAAAATGTAATGAACGTATACAGAATAAAATCCTATACAAAATAAAGATGTCACACATATTGCTTTTTAGAGAATTCATTCTCTATGTTTTCAGTTCACACAAGTTTATATTTCTGTTTTATAAATATTTTTGTAAATTCTTACATTTGTTGATTTGATCATTCTGGACTCAGTGGTAAGGTAACTCTTCCTTTTTGAAATGCCACCTGGTGTTAGGTAAGTGATGAGACTGGTAACTTTGTTTTTCAATTTAAAAGAAATCTTTACCCGGGTGATGTTTCAGCTTCCTTTAAGAGTTCAAGAACTACTGGGAATGCTGCAATCCCAACAACTCAGGAGGCTGAGACTGCAAGATCACAAATTCAAGGCTAGCCTCAGCAACATAGAGAGCCCTGTGGCAAAACAAAAAATTTTTAAAAAGGCTGGGAATGTAGCTCAGTGGTAAAGTGTCCCCAGTTCAATCCCCAGTATCCAAAAAAAAAAAAAAAAAAAAAAGACTTCAAAGACATATAAGTCTGTATTTGTCCATATTTTCCTTCTTTATATACTATACTATATAAAATAACTATACTCTCCCTGAGAGCTTTCAATTTCCCACTTGCTTTCTGCAAATAATTAAACAAAACATGCTGTGTAATCTATTCTACCCACTACAGTCCTTATCCACTACTCCCCTCTTTTTTTTTTTAAGAGAGAGAGGGGAGAGAGAGAGGGGAGAGAGAGAGAATATTTATTTCTTAGTTTTTGGCGGACACAACATCTTTGTTTTATACGTGGTGAACCCGGGCCACACGCATGCCAGGCGAGCGCGCTACCACTTGAGCCACATCCCCAGCCCACTACTCCCCTCTTTTTATTCACATTCAACCTCTTAAAAGAATCCTCATGATCTTCAAATCTGGTTCTTTCTTGGTTCTCTCATTAATTCAAATTAAATCATCAACTGTTTTTGAGCATGTATATGTTTCATGGAAGTAATTCCATACTGGACTTGAAGGCAAATCAAATAAGCATCGACCACATGGAAACTTCAGACATATAAACATAAAGTTTTAATATGATGAATGCATAGAACAGTGGTTCTCAAAATTGGTTGTACATTAGTATCACCTTGGAAGCCTTTAAAAATCCCAACACACAGGCAACGACTCAGCCCCGTTAATACAGGCTTCATGGGCAAAGATCTTTACCTGATTCCACTGCATAGACGAGTTCAGAACCCCTGGTTTAGCGTGCATATGGAGCTAATGGAACATATGGAAGGGTATTGCAATTCAACCACAGTAACTTACAGAAAGATTAGAAAAGGTGATACTTGTGCTTTGGAGAATGAATGAATTGGCCAATTAAAAGTTTGGGTGAAAGACCTTTGGCACATAAGCTTTGAGCAACTATGCACTAATGTGCAACATCCAAATGCTTCAGAGAATTTTCTGTCAATCATAGTAAACACATATGAGACAGGACATGGAAGAAATGAGGGCTGAGAAAATAACAGGGACTTTCATGAAAAGGAGTTGCAGGATTGGTGAACTCTGAATTACATCCTACGTCCTTGCAATCCTGGAGTGAGAATTCAAAAAAGCTTTCAATATATTCACTGCAAAACCAGGAGGAGCTTCCCTAGTTCTCCTTGACATTTTCTTATTGACTTTTCAGCATCATGCCTCATGATGCTCTTTGAAATCTAGTACACAATATTTAAAGTAATTTCCAACATCTGACTCTTGCAGATACACATGGAAACTTTTTCTCACCAAAAAAACTTTCTCTGAAAAGTCATATGATAGCCATGAATAAGGACAGCACTTATTTCTAAGTTCCTTATAGTTCAGAAACTATCATATCCATTCTTTATAAATTTGGTTTATCTTCCTAAAGTGAGGCTGTAATGAAACAAAATGACATTTGGATAGCATTGCACAGATAAAGAAACAAAAATGTTCACGCACACAGTTAATTGATTTCTCTTCAAATAGGATGAAGATCTTTCAAAGATTTTTTTTTTCTTTTCTTCCTTTTTGTTTTTAACTGGGGGGATAAGTTTCTTTACTCCTGAGTTTAATTTTAAATTACAAGTTACAGAATTAAATAATATTAAATAATTGGAATAAAGATGTTTGAGGTCATGAAATGTTAAGCTCAGACAGTCACAAAATGATCTATATTGGAATTCCATTTTCCCTATATTTGAGACATCATTCACCTCACCGAATTAAAGAAAAGGTTGAATGGGAGAAAAAAATCTAACATGTCACATCCTTTTTTTCTGCAAACAAAATCTAACGAGGTATTATATTATTCTAATTTAGCATATCATAGTATGAAGGAATAATACATATAAATAAATATTAAAAGACTGAAATTGAATTTTAGCATTGTGTTTCTCAAATTACTAACAGTATGCTTGCTATAAGTTACTTCCTTCCAAGATCTGTCAAATTTTTGCAATCAAAAAACATCAACATTGTGAAGAATTTTGGTGAGGATAAATCTCTTAGGAAGGTTAGGGTTGCTGAAAAGCATTCATTGAGTGGGAAAACATAAGACCTTGAATAAAGTTTGATCATGAATTTTATAAATTCTGTGCCTTGGTAGCAGCATTGAATTTTTAAAGGCATTCTTAATATTAACTTATTGATTAAACAAGGAATCATTAGCATTTCTATATTGTAGTCCATGCATAAGGCACTGGAGTAACAAAAGTGAAAAAGAAAGGAATAAGGAGAATACATTTTCACAAATTAAGGCATTATTACTGCTATTACAGATGAAGGTACCTCTCCTCATCCATTCATTCAAATTTCCTACTTCGAGCCATGGTGGCACAAGTTCTACAGTGGCAAAGAAGGCCCAGTCTCAACTCTAGGTACGTGCTCGAATGCAGGCTTTGCAAGCCTGAATATCTGGAGAAAATTCTCAGATATATTGCATTATAATCTCTAAGGTTCTAAATGAAGTATTGCATTAAAAGAAAATTAAACAAAATGAGAACAAATCTTTCCAGATGATTCTGACAAGTGCTTATCATAGAATCTCTCTCTAGTCTAACAATAAAATAAAACACTAAATGCTATCCTCTTATTGAAGTTGAGCACTTGGGAAACATTTATCCTTATGCATATGGGCTTTTGTCTATTTTGTTATGTCTGATAAATGCTGCAGAATAGACATTTGTTTCTGGAAAATTAAAAAATACAAAATATTTTTATAAATATGATAATATATGCTACAATGTAGTTCATGCAATATTAATTCATATGCATGTAATATTATTTTAAGTCATTTTAAAATTTCAATATTTTTTTACAAATATGTTTTTGAACCTTCCAATTGTTTTTTAACATGGAGGCTATCGATGGCATTTACTAAAAAGATAATCATGGCAATCAACAAAAAATTGTGTGGTATAGTTGAGACTCTTAAGCTACTTTAACTCTAGTATATACATATGGTGTTATGCTTGCAGAACATTGAATTATCTTGGCAAGAGTTACTTTTCCATTCTTGGACAATAACACTGGAAAAACTTCCCAAAACATGCAGCATCTCCCCTGGCATCAAAACCCAATCACTCTGCCCACTTATTCATAGAGTTTCTTCTTCATCTTCCTCCCCCACCCTGTATAAATGAATTGCCAATATGAACTCCCAAGATAAACACTTGACTAACAGGGCCAGAATCAGATTTTGAAAGGGTTTCCTCTTCATTATGATATACCAAGTCATTGGCCTTAATAGACATAATTTCATGTAATTTTTGAACATCTGCAATCATAATGCTATAGTAGCATTAACATTTCTCTGTCTAATTTGGAATAGTTGAAGGGTGAGCAAGCATATTTAAAAACAGGTACATTGCCAACTATATACGTTATTAAGGTTCAGATGAGTTTGTTTAAAAGTTGGAAATTAAGGGAATATGCTACCTGGTAAGCTTGAAACTTTTTTTTTTCATAATTGCTAGATCAAAAAAGCTATTGGTGGTTACATATACATATAACCATATAACCATATACATATAACCACCAATAGCTTTAACCCAGGTGCCATTTGAAATACTTTTAATTATTGAAATAAAATGAATTTGCTCCACTCCTACAAAATTAAGAACAACTTCCTCAGGTTGAGAATGGAAGCTGAACCCCTGCCCCTCTCATCTCTCTCTCTCTCTCTCTCTCTCTCTCTCTCTCTCTCTCTCTCTCTCTCTCACACACACACACACACACACACACACACACACACACACACACACCATTCCTGTCCCTGTCAGGAGCCAAGAAAGTTAAAAGGCTAAAATTGGAGATTGCCCCTGCCCTGGTCAGTTGAACACAGGCAAACTAAATCTGCGTATCTGTATTTTCTGCCTTTTGTCCCATTTTGCCCCCAGTACATGGGTCAACTAACTGTACATGTGTGTACCACTTGGCTTTTTTTTTCTATAAATTGTAACTAATTCTGTGGGACCTTAAGGGAGAGGTCATCTAGCTGCTTTTCCCAAGTTTGATCAAATTGCATAAAGTTATTTTTCCTTTTTCCAACTTTTACCTATTTCTTAGTCAGTCAGCAGAAGAATCCAGGCATCTGGGATTCAGGCAAGGTCCCTGGGCTAGACTGCTATGTTCTCCTTAAGAGTTAAAATTAAAACAAAGTGACCTCATTGAAGTTTAGGCTCATCCTTCGATTGCTGTATGCTATATTAATTTTTTCACCAGTTCAGCTGTTCCAGTATAACAAATTGGCTCTATCTCCATTGGTCAGCTTCTTCATCTAAAGCAGACAACTTAATGGATTTTAGTTCTAAATAGGGTATGGTTTGTTTCTGAGTATTAATTTCAACTTTAGTTATTGTGCAAATTATGTCCTCCCTCGAAATTGAACCATGTTGACCACTAAAACAGAAGAGTCTAATATATGACCCAAATTAGCAAAATTTGCCCAGACAGCAAAGTTAAGTTGGCTTGATTTCCCATCTTTACATATTATTTAGCAAAGCAAGTTCTCCATCTAGTGGTCAGAAAACTCACAATATAATTTGTTTCATGATTACTGATTCAATATATATTTACATACAGTGACTTTAAAAACAAACAAATCACATATGACAGTTGAGTTCCTTTCTTCCTTTTACATTATTTTAGGGAGAAGGCAATGGCTCTGTTCTAATTATACATGAATTTGGGATCTTTAATTTGTCAATAAGAGGAGCGTTTTTTTTTTTTTTTTGTCTCCTGGTGAAATAAAAATGAGCAAAAGTAGTATGCATAATAAAATTTCTGCAAAGTATAAACACTATAACACACGAAGCATTATTGTTAGTAGTATTACTATTTAGATACAAGGTGTCTCCCAAATGCTCAGTGTGAGATAATGTAAGAAAGTTTAAAAGTGAGATGAGCAGTGCATTATCCACTGATATAGATTAACTGAGTGGTAACTTTAAGTAGGTAGGGTGTGGCTGGTGGAGGTGGGTCATTGGGAAGTATCTTTGGGGTTTACATTTTGTACCTGGTGAGCCTGAAAAAGAGCGCTCTCGCTCTCTCTCTCTCTCTCTCTCTCTCTCTCTCTCTCTCTCTCTCTCTCTCAATGTCTCCTTCCGGGTGACATGCCCTGAACTGCTTTCCTTCACCATGATGTTCTGCCTAATCTCAGGCCCAGAGCAACAGAGTCAGCCATGTATGGACTGAGACCTCTGAAACTATGAGTCCCAAAATAAACTTTTCCTCCTCTAAAATTGTTTTTGTCATGTCTTTAGGTCAGAGCAACAAAAAAAAAAAAGCTGATGAAAACCCCAAGTATTCTTTTTACTATGAAACTAGATCTGGTAATAAGATGTATTCCTGGATAGTAAGATGTTTTATGGAATCTGGGTTCTAGGTCGTTTCTGATCAACCATTTGATTATTTATTGGGTATGACACTCTCAAGTAACACCCACATTGTGATTAAGAGGCCATAATTTTTCTTTTCTCTGCACTACTACCAATAAAATTTCTTTTCCATTTCCTTTACTAGCTCCTCTCTTGTATTTTCTACTAATTAACATATCCTTGGAGTAGTTTGCATCACAGAAGAGAAAAATGCTACATATTTATCCATAGGAATATTAAACACTATCAAAGTTCATAGAGGATATTGCTACTTTCACACAAATATGTGTACCTATTATTTTTTATCTGGAATTGTCTAAAGGGTGCTCCTAGCATCTCTGGTGAGTGTCGCTCTGGTAAAGCCCCTATGAACAAGAGCAGCCTCAGCAGCTGAAAATCCCCCTTCATGGTACAGAAGAGGAAAGTTTTAGAGACAGAGGACTTTAATCCTTCCATTTTACAGATGAGAACCAGTAGAGGTAGCATAGAGCAGTTAAAGAATAAACTGAGGGAAACCAGGCTTCAGAATGAGATGGGTTAAAATACTCCACCTGCCACTTAACCATGCATTACCCCAGGCCAGAGTCTCAAGCCTTCTGAGCTAAGGCTTCATGTTCTATGGAATGGGGGTACTGTTTGTCACCTGCAGAATAGGACTAATATTAAGATGAAGCAAGACAAGGAAGTGCTCAGAATAGTGCGTGAGATGGGAAAATGTTTTTAAAAGTCACTGCATACTAAGTTGAAAGATAAGATCTAGTCTTGAACCTAAGTCCTAAATGAATATTTTCCATTGCACCATACTATTACACATTCATCTTCTAAAGACTCAGTGATGACATGGTAGAATCATAAAGTTGATCAAAGACTATATTACAACAATTAAAGTAATAGCTTGATTTTTCTACAAGGTATACAAGGAGAAGAAAATAAATAAATATAGCTTAGGCCATTGAACACTTATTTTTCCCAAGTTGAACAAAATCTAGCATTTTTAAAAACTGTAATTAGTATATATGTAACTATAAAATTATTGTTGTACTTTTGTATGTATGCAGTATATCCCACATTTCTCTAGAATATGTGAAAAATATGCCATCGTACATGTCTTTCTCAGTACCATACTAAATAAGAAGTTTGTCTGAGATAAAATATATAAACAGTAGTATACAAGTAGCAGATATATAAGACATTGTGAAAGATTATTTATTAAAGAAACACACGGAATTTTTCCCATTTAAGTTACCAGGATTTCATTTCCCTGCTACTCAATGTCTCCAGTAATTACCAATCTCACACTTCATTTTAATAAAAGACAACCTTTCATTGTAAGCTCGTTCTAATACATATCTTCATTTTACTGGCATAATTGCAGCTAACAACGCTTAACGCCAGTAAAATGAATAAAACATTTTAGTAGAAAGTTTTAAACATTTAAAAGAGCTGTGTGTTAAAACATAAATGTTTCCCAATAGATTTATTTGCACTTCACTTCACTTGAAAAATCACCATCTTTCGTCTGTTTTCGAAATCCAGAAGCACTTCTTTAATTGAAAGGGTTAGGTTTTGGAAATCAAGAACTGCATTAGATAAATATGGATATGTGATGGTAAGAAATGTGTAAATTTTGTTCTAGAAAAAAAGATTCATAAAGTTACTCTATTTTTCAGGTAATTACACAATAATAAAAATTAGTTAATGGGCACTCTCCTGTACACCACCATAATGTTTGTCTATTCTTTTTAAGTTCTCCACTAAAACTGAATGAGATATGTAACATTCAAAAATACTATACTATTGTACTTCTCATTACTTAAATATTTCGAGCTCATTTAATAAGTTTATGTCTTTTCAAATCAACTACAAAAAAAATTAGAGGCTCTGGGCACAAAGCAAATTTCATGAAAGACAAGACCTGTTCCTACACGTTTATATTAAAAAGCCAATCTCGCCACCTAGTGGCTATATTTGAGAACTACGGTTTCAAAGGTTAAAAGTTCAGTTCCTATTTGAAGATATTTCAAATAATATAAGCTTCTTTAGTTGTATTTTTTTTTTACAAAGCTGAAAAAATTCATTGGAGTAAAGATAATCTTATCAACAAATTGTGTTGGAATAATTGGACTTCTTTAGGCAAAACAAATATCATCCTAAATGTCACAAGGTTACAAAAAAACAAAACTAAGTGGGGGAAAAAAACATAAACTTCAAATGTGAATAATACATTACAAAATTTTTAGAAAACTTGGAGATAATTGTTTGAATTTAGGGGTAGGCAAAGAGTTCTTAGACCTGACAACAAAAGCATGATCCATAAGAGGAAAAATTGAAAACGTTGGAGCTTGGCATAATTTAAAATCTTTGCACCCTGTTAAGAAATAAGGACAAGAAGAGATGTTCACCATCAGCCTAGACGGAAATGCCAATTAAAACCATAAAGTGACAGCATACTCACTCACCAGAATGAGTAAATGACACAATGAATGCCAGCAAAGATGTGAGAAAAAAAACTGTAAAATGAGATAGTCATTCTGGTAAAAAGGTTTGGCAAGGTCTTGTAAGCTTAAATATGCAACCACACACAAGCCAGCAAGTGCACTCTTGGATATTTATCCTCCAATAATGTAAAAGTATGTGCATTTAAACACCCATTTGTGAATGTCCGCAGCAGCACCACTCATGACAGTCCTGACCTGAAGCAGCTCAATAGGGGAGTGTGAAGGCAAAGTGGAACTTCCATACAAAGGATTACAACTTAGACATAAACACAAACAAACTGATTATACGCAAAATACCATGCATGTATCTCCAGAAAAATTGTGCTGAGTTAAGGGAAAAAGCTGATCAAAAGTTATATACTGTATGATTAGATTTATGTAACATTTTTGAGATGACAATATTATAGACTAGGATAACCAACAAACTAGTGGTGGTCAGGGGTTGGAGATGGGAGAGGTTTGGGGGAAAGCAAGATGAGTGAAGCTGTGGTGGGCAACAAGAAGGGTCCTTGAGATGGTGAAACTGTTTGGCATTTGAACCATGGTGATGGATACATGAATTTACACATATGATAAAACTGCATGAAACTTCAAACCCATACACAGTGTGAGCAATACTGGGAAGATCTGAATGAGATCAGAAGATTCTTATATCAATGTTAACATCCTAGTTGTGATATTGTACTATAGTTTTATAAGGTATTACCATTGGGGAAGCTACATAAAGCACGCCTGAGATCTTTCTGTGTTATTTTCTACAGTGGCAGATGAATCTGCAATTATCTCAAAATAAAATGCATATTTTTAAAGGTGATCTGCCACCTAGTTTCCAAAGACTAGAAATATGGTTTAAAAGATTAAAAGAACATAGAGGTAATTACTATTTTAGGGCAATTCAAATAATCTAAACTATTTACTGGTACATACATTTCTCAATTAGTTTAATTGCTTCAAATTAAAAGTCGAAAATCCTCTCTATGGATAAGAATGTGCACTTCTCAAGTTTCATAGTTACTTTTCCTTTGTACATGTAAGCAATTGAATTGAAATAGAAGAAATATATCTGGATAATGAGGAAATGATTAAGAATTTTAAATATTGCTCAGTGATTAGGTAAGATCAATTTTAAAATGTATCCATTGATTGCCTAATCAAAAGCCAATGGTTCAGAAGGGTACACTATTTCTGTACAGGCTGGTCAAAATCTAGACCAAAGTGGGTCATCAAATCCATGTGAATCAAGGGAATGGAGAAGTGCCTGTCTCCTTTGGTTTATTACTTACCTACGAACTATACTGCAGGCAAGCCAGGAAATGGTAGGTACAATAAGTTGTGTTCTTTGTTGACTAAAGGGAAGGTGGAGTTTGGGGGACGTGCGGAGAAGAGCTTGGGCCTAGAAATAGAAGGTTGGGACTGATCCCTGTCTTCTTTGCTGTTGTTATTTTGATAGTAAATTATTTATTTTTAAATATTTGAAGATTTAGAGAGTTGAGAAAATTTAAATCCTGATAGAGAGAAAACAGAGGCAGAAGAGGTCGACAATACAGGGAGGAGAGGAGGAGAATGGGCCAAGAATAAAATAAAGAGGGGAGATTATTCTCTGATGGGTCTTCATTGTGACGGAAAGGAAGGGCAAAAAAACCTCTGTACTTTTCAAATAGGGAAAAAGAAAAAGGAGGCAGTTTTTGGCTAAAACCATTTGTTTTACATACATTGACTCTAATATTCACTGTACCGTATCTAGGGCTAGGCACATTAATTGTACAGATTAGAAGACAGAGTTAGCCTGCAGTTGAAATTTGTAATGCACAAACACAATCGTTATAAAGAAGCGAGAGTATTGGATATTAGCTGACTTCTGCTTATCTGGTCTATTTTTACTTAAGATGAAATTTTGCTTTCTTTCAAAGCATAGAGTATACCAAATAGACTTCTAAATAACAGGTATGCGTCCTTTTACAGAATATCTTTTAGTTTGTTTTCATTCTTCCACTAGGGGGCAGCATAGCACTTTGGGACTTGGGACTCTTCCTGCTAATGGTCCAAAATCTGTTATGGCACCTGTTACTAGAATCTAAAAAAACTTGACTGAAGGAATAAATAAAGCAAAAATCTTCTATTTAATTATACAGCTATTGTTTCCTCCAGCTATTCCCAGATATTCAGGAATTGTCATTAGTACATCCATAATATCCAAGGAATGATGTTTATCTTTTAAAACTGTGGGAGCAGTTCTATTCTAGTCCTAACCATGGGGAAATAATTTGTCAAGAAGGAGGACTGTACTAAGAAAGAACTAAACCCAGTTCTGTGCTAGTGATTCCTTGAAGGGAAAAGGTAATGGAACACAGGAATTTTAATTTAGTAGGGATTTCTACTAAGAATATCAAATTCTTGACTTATTGAAAAAGCCATGGAGTTGATAGCACTTCTTTATTCTTCCAACATTCTGTTTAAACAATTATCAACAAAAGCCAAACATTATCAAACTTATAAGGGGTAAGAAAAATCTTTAGGGTTTGTTCCAACTCTCATTTTGATTAGAAACTTTGCTGACTTTCCCAGGGTGTTGTCTCCTTGAAGCTGTAAGTATCTGTTTACAAAAATGTTTAAATCACTAAAAGATACACTCAAATATGTCCAATTTTTTTTAAAAAACTGCCGACGTAATCAAGATATTTGGAAAACAAAGAAGATTTTTGTTGATAAGGAACCATACTCCTGCACTAAGTCTGACTCCAAACCAAAAGACTTGGTAAGAAGAAACCCTTTAAATCAACTCCAGGCTGGCCAGTGACTTCCCCATTGTACAGGTGAGGCATCCCAAGCCCCAGGCCAAGACCAACAAGGAGGAGGAATCATAGGCACAGTTCAATTTTCCCAGCATTAAAGGAAGTGCTCACTGGATTAGACCCATTACCCAAAAAATGTTTCAGGGGGGATTGGCTTGGGGCTTATTTCTCAAAGTAACAGATGTCCAAGATGCCAAGATTTCACATTTTAAGGACAAAAGTTAATATTTTTTGTCTGATAACTTTTAATAACAAAAAATCATGAAAACAATATCTTTGATAGTTTCAAAATCTAGGAATTGCTCTGAAACCCTTTTCTTGTAATTGAATTCCCCATGTCCACTGAAGGTGATCATCCTCAATCATCCTCTTTTCTAAGCTTTGAAATGCCAGATTATGATATGTAATCGATCAACCATGAATGTCTTTAAATCAAAATGCCAGAGTCTGCTATTAAAGATCCTTTTCTCTCATGACACCTCTTGTATATTAGGGGAATCTCAACATCAGGTTAATATAGGTTTGCCTTATGCATTAACTCCTTTGGGAGAAACTAGCACTCTGTTTGGAATCTGTGTGTGTGTGTGTGTTTGTGTGCGTGCACACATGTGTTTAGTTAATTTTTATATTAACATAAAATTGCACCTATTTATGAGGTGCTATGGTATGTTTCAATATATGTATACAGTATGTAATCTCAACTAAGGAAGTATGTCTGTCTTCTCAAATATATATCATTTCTTTATGGTGAAAACACTCAAAATCCTTCCTTCTAGATTTTTAAAATATATAGTACATTATCTATAGTCACCCTATTGTGCAAATAGCACACCATCTTTTCTTAACTGTGACATTGTACCCATTAGTTCCTCCCTTCCAGATACTCTTCCTAGCCTCTGGTCACTACTATTCTACCCTCAATTTCTATGTGGTCAACTTGTTGGTTGCTATTAGCTGAGCAGCTATCTTCCACCACTGCCTCACCTCAGACCCAGAGAAATAGAGTCAGCTGACCAGGGACTGAACCTCTAAAACCATGAGCCAAAATAAACTTCATCCTCTGAGTTGTTCTTGTCAGGTTTTTTGGTCACAGTGACAAAAAGCTGATTAACGTAACTTTATGTCCAGTAATGGGATTGCCAAATCATATATTAAAATTTTTCAGAAATCTTTACTATTCATCAACAATGTTCAAGTCTTCTCTTTTGGGGACTGGGGATATAGCTCAGTTTGGAGAGTTCTTGCCTCGAATGTGCAAGGCCCTGGGTTCCATCCCCAGCACAGGAAAAAAAAAATCTTCTCTTTTCAAATTTTCACTGACACTCACTATCTTTTGTCATTTTGATAAGAGTCATTTTTCACTAGGGTGATGTGATATTTGTGGGTTGAGTTACTTTTCCTTGATGATTAATGATATCAGCCTTTGGTTTTACATATACCTTTTGATCATTTGTGTATCTTCTTTTGAGAAATTTGATTATTTGTTCTTTTGTTATTAAGGTTTAGAGCTCCTCATATATTCTGGGTATCATCTCCTTTCAGAAATACACATTGCATATATTCTCTCCCATTCTGTTGGTTGTCTCTTCACTCTGTTGTTTGTTTCCTTTGCTGTGCCAGAAAATTTCAGTTTCATTTAATCCTATTTGTCTGATTTTGTTTTTACACCCTGTGCTTTTAGAGTCTTTTCCAAAAAAACTTCTTGCATATTCCAATGTCCTGATGTCAGATAGTTTTTATAATTTCAGGCCTTATAATATTTAAATCTTTAATCCATTTTAGTTGATTTTTATGACTAGTGGGAGATAGAGGTATAATGTATCTTCTGCATATTGATCTCAGTTTCCCCAGCACCATTTATTGAAGAGGCAATCCTTTCTCCTTTTTGCATATTCTTAACAACTTTGTCAAAGATTTGTTTACTGTTAATTTTTTTTTCCTTTTTTCTTTCTTTCTCTTTTTTTTTTCTTTTTTTTTTTTTAAATCAATCTCTGTGACCAGAATACCTGAAAAAGGACAACTTGGAGGAGAAAAAGTTTATTTTGGCTCATGGTTTCAGAAGTTTTTAGTCCATGGCAGGCTGACTCCATTGTCCTGGGCTCATGGTGAGCAAAACATTGTGGCAGAAGAGCCTGGCACTGAAGCTCTGTCATGAGAGACAGACAGCAGAAGGGAAGTGATTTCAGAGGAGATGCACCTTTCCAGGGCATGTCCCTAGTGACCTACCTCCTCCAACCAAGTCTCACTTGTCTACAGTTAGCATCTAGCTAAGTCCACACAAACTAGAATAGGCTCATTAGCTGACATCTTTCATAATTTAATCATGTCACCTCTGAATATTCCAGAATTAATACAGAAGCTTTGAGGGGAAACCTCATATCTAAACCATAACATTGTAGATGCATGAGTTTACTTCCAAACTCTCTACTCTGCTCCATTGGTCTGTGTGCCTTTTTCTACGGCAGTACCATGCTGTTTTGACTGCTACGGCTTTGTAATATTGTCTTCTGTTTTTCTCATTTTGCTCAAGATTTCTTTGGTTATTTGGGTTTGTTTTTGCTTCCATATAAATGTTAGGATGGCTTTTCTAGCTCTGTGATGTGTCATTGTATTTTGAAAGGGATGACATTGACTCTGTTGATCACTTCAGGTAGTGTGAATGCTTAACAATATTGACTCTTCCAATTCAGGAACACAGGATGTCTTTTCATTTCTTTTGTGTTCTCTTCAAGTTCTTTCATCAATGTTTTATAGTTTTCAGTGTAGAAATCATTCACTTCTTTGATAAGTTCATTCTTAGGTATTTTTCATAGCTGTTGTAAATGTAACTTCGTTTATTCTGTTATCAAATAATTTTCTACTTGTGTATAGGACACTGCTAGTTTTTGTATGTTGATTTTGTACCCTACAAGTTTGCTGAATTTGTTTAGCCATCCTAGTAGGTTTTGGTGGAATTTTTAGGGTTTTCTATACGTAAGATCATGTCATCTGCAAACACAGATAATTTGGCTTTCTTCTTTCAAATCTGGATATCTTTTATTTCTTTCTCTTGCCTGATTCTTCTGGCCATAACTTCCAGTACTGTATTAGGTAACAGTGATGAAAGTGGGTATCTTGTTCCAGATCATAGAAAGTTGTCATTTTTTCCTCACAGCATGATGTGGGCTCGTCATATGTGGCTTTAAAATATTGAGGTGTGTTTCTTCTATATTTGTTCCGACTTTTCAACATAAAGAGACATTGGAGCTGGAGGTGTAGGTCAGTGGTAGGGCACATGCTTAGCTTATACAAGGCCCTGGGTTCAGTCTCCAGCAAGAAAGAAGACAGGAAAGGAGGGAGGGAGGTGGGGGGATAGAGAGAGACAGAGAGGGAGAGAGAGAAGGAAGGAGAAAGGAAGAGAGAGAAAATAAAAGAAAGGGGAAAGAAAAAGGAGGAAAGAAAGATTAATTTACTTTTATCAAATGCCTTTTCTGAATCTATTGAGATAATCGTATGTTTTTGTCCTTCTTTCTATTGATGTGGTATGTCACATTTATTAATTTGCATATGTTGAATGACCTAGGATCCTGAATCCCATATGATCATGGTGAATAATCTGTTTAAAAATCTGTTGGTTTTGATTTGACAGTACTTTCTTTTTCCAGGATTGAGGATTGAAGCTGGGACCTTGCTCATGCTAAACACACACACTAACACTGAGCTAAACCTGCAGCCCCTGACAAGTAATTTTTTGAGAATATTTTCATTTATGTTCATCAGGGATACTGACCATTAGCTTCCTTTTCTACTGTGCCCTTGTCTGGTTTTGGCATCATGATAATGCTGGCCTCACAAAATAAGTCTGAATGAATTTCCTTCTCTTCAATTTTTGGAAAAACTTAAAAAGAGTTGGTATCAGGTCTTCTTTATTTGTTTGGTATAAGTCAGCAGCGAGCCATCTGGTCTTTGGCTTTTTTTTCTTTTATGAATTCTTTTATTACTGATTTAATTTTTTTGCTCTTTATTGGTCTGTTCAGGCTTTCTATTTCTTCATGATTCATGCCTTTGTATGTTTTATGTGTTGAACTAATAAAGTGTCTTTAAAAACTTGAAATAAAAGAAGCCTTATTACTTAAAAGGAAAACAGTAAAATTTGGTGAACTTTATTGTTTTAGGAATAGACATTTTCTTCTTTTATGCAATTGCCAGCCCTGATCTGAACCAGAGAAAGCAGTGGCTTTGGTTATCACCAGAGAGTAGCTAGTGGAGCCCATAGGAAAGTGGTACAGACACATTTGCCTGAAGTAGAAAATTCTCTTAAGCTTTGGAGCCCAAAGTAAAGCAACGAACAACTAAACAGTGAACCCATGATGCAGCATGTCATTGCAACCATGTAATTATGGCTTCTTGATCTCATCTTGACTATACAGAGAGATAACCACACCCATTTTTAAAGGTGAAGGTGAGAAGAGAAAGTGGAGAAGCTTACAAATAATTGTCAGAATGAAAGAAGTGAATGAAATTCTCTTTCTTTGAAGAGAATTCTTTTTTTGAGGAAACCAGAGGAGATTTCTGCATAAGTAAAAAGATTTCCCCAGGACATACTATGTTTAATGTCAAGGCCTAAAGCTGCCTTTATGTTGGTGCATGTTCACTGTAACATCTAAACAAAAGTATAATGTGAAAGAAACTTTGTTGGGTTGGAAAGGATCATGTATGTTACAAGTATGTATATATTACTGCTGGGATTGTAACACTGTAACAGTCCCTAAAAGGACATTGTAGAACTTAAAGAGATGTTATAAAACATCTATTTTAAAACAGAAGAATGTCTCAAATTATTAAGAAACTAAAGGAACCACGGTAAATATAAATAAATTAATAAATCTATTCTTTTTTTTCAAAAATTGTCATTTACCATGACTGTCTTTTTTTGAAAGGGGTACCAGGGATTGAACTCAAGGGCACTTGACCACTGAGCCACATCCCAAGGCCTATTTTGTATTTTATTTAGAGACAGGGTCTCACTGAATTCCCTAGCACCTCATCATTGCTGGGGCTGGCTTTGAACTCATGGTCCTCCTGCCTCAGCCTCCCAAGCCACTAGGATTATAGGTGTGTGCCATGGTGCCTAGTTTTTTAATTTGGATAAAGAATGATTGTCATCTATCCTCTTTTACAAATAGGTAGCTAATACAAAAAAAGAGATAAATAAATGACTTTTCCTGGATCAATCTTTTTTTTTTTTAAAGGGAGAGAGAGAGAGAGAGAGAGAGAGAGAGAGAGAGAGAGAGAGAGAATTTTTTAATATTTATTTTTTTAGTTTTTGGTGGACACAACATCATTGTTTGTATGTGTTGCTGAGGATCGAACCTGGGCCGCACACATGCCAGGCGAGCGCGCTACCGCTTGAGCCACATCCCCAGCCCCCTGGATCAATCTTAAAGAATGTTAGGTACTTCAATATTAGTCGTCAAAAGGAGATAAATGAGGTTTGACTTTATGAATGAATTTTAGCCATTTACAAGGAAGGAAAGTGTTATGTTTATCAGTGCATTAAGCTAGGAGAAGAATGTATGAAATATTAAGTACAGAGAAGATTGTATGAAACATATGTATCCCAAATTATGACCCCACCCATATAGGAATCTTTGGTTATTTACATGCTAATGACTAGGGTTTCACTGAGAGAGGCTCATTCCACAAAGAAAATATTCCCTCATTTTAACAAGAGCACTCTCACAAACATAAATGGGACTATTTCTACTATTTAAATTGATCCTATATTTCATTTCTAACTTAAGATTTACTTTAAAGAACTCTAATAGAACCATCAGCTTCTACATGGTACTGAATGTTTTATGTGAGTTCTGTAGAAGCTCACCCATTTCCTTCTAATAATAGTATTTATAGTAAGAGGAAATGCTTAACTATTTGGATGGAGAAACTGATGCCAGTTCTGTTGTACAATTTGGCAAAGGTCACAAAGGCTGATGATAGATTTTCAGTTTGAAAGACCTAGCTAGAACATATGAAGTTGTATCTTATTACAATACAATTACCAAGAACGCAGAATACAGAAACATTTTAAAATAAATTTTATATAAACTGATTCATAAAATTTATCCATGGAGATGCACAATGGAAATGACCAGTAATAACAGTCTAATTTAAGTGCAACTTTGAAGCAGAAAAATAAGACATAAAAGTTGTTTTTTTCTTTTTTTCTTTTTTAATACTCAATGATCTTCTATTGTGTTACCTGTGACTAATAAGTTTATCCTCCTAAGCTTTGTGGAAAATCCATATCCAAGAAGACAGAGCCAGCCAGAGGCCCTTTCTCTTCTAAATCATGCTCCAGGTACACAGGAGCTTTGAGTTGCTTTTCCAAAAGGCCTTTAACTTACATCTAGGTTTTAAGAAAACTTGTTTTCCTGGTCTGTCCTCGAGAAGACAGACTCCACTGCCACTAGATCTGCAAGGTATCCAAGTGATATGTGACTAATCCAAGGGATATCCATGGAATTGAGTGACGTGGGCTGTGTTGTCTAAAGGCACATGCTAAAAGGGGCCTATTTTTATGCCTTGAGTGAGTAAGAATACTCCTGAGGTTGAGGAATTGAATTTATACTTGCTTGTGCCATCAAAACATGCATACATACAGATACCTATTGTTATCTTTGGAGTATCCAGAGAAACTACAGGTCCAAAACAACATAGTGCAAATTTTAATTGTTCAGTGAAAAATGTCACCCCTAGAGAATATGCAAGAGATTAATGAAGGAGTCTGAAACTTAGTTTGAGAGATAAGAAAATGCATAAATACCTAAGGTGGGTTCTGATCATGAGGAAGGCATACACATACACACACACACACACACACACACACACACACACACATATACACACACTTAATACCATGGAGTTTCAGGGAGATCAGCTCCATTTGGGAAGATAGCGAAAGATTTCATTGTACATTTTATAATAGGTTATCATTAAAGGAAAAATTAAATATGGCAATATCATCTAATCCAAGTTACAGAAACCCTTGTGAGAAAGAGGATGGAGTCTATTTTGACTGTGCCGTAGGGTTATATTGGAATAATGATAGGTAAATAAAGTAGGTTGAAATCAAACATGGATAGCACTAGATATAAGATTTAAGAGACTAAACTACTTTCAGCAGATAATGGAACCTTTTGAATATGATAGTGGTATGTAAGAGAGTTGCCAATTATGGACATAATGCTAATGTTCATACATATAAGATGTGTGTGCCAATTATGGACATAATGCTAATGTTCATTCATATAAGATGTGTCTCATGGTATATATCTGACCTCCATCAATGTAAAGTTGTGCTTTTTCTTATAGCCTCCTGAAATATTTGACTTAACTTTATTGATTACTTTGAAGAAAGCAATATAATACTTAAAAGGCACAGATGTTTAACCTGTGAACAATGTCCTTATTTTCAACTTTCTTCTATTATCTTTAAGTTATTACAATATTATATACCACATATATTTTTCAAGAATTCAATGTTAATATATGTGAAATTCTTGGCATAGTATTTAAGCAAATAATATGAACTTTTATTAATATATTAAAAATAGATAACCAAAAAAAAAAAAAGGAGGACATACACTGCTAGAAATCTTCTGTTTCAAAAATAGTAAATCGCAGCTGGGTGTGGTGGCACACGCCTGTAATCCCAGTGGTTCGGGAGGCTGAGACAGGAGGATGGTGAGTTCAAAGCTAGCTTCAGCAAAAGTGAGGCACCGAGCAACTCAGTGAGACCCTATCTCTAAATAAAATACAAAATAGGGCTGGAGATGTGGCTCACTGGTCAAGTGCCTGAGTTCAATCCCTGGTACAAAAAAAAAATAGTAAATTGCAACAGAAAAAAAAAAAAAAAGGTGTGTATTAGTTTGTAAGAGACACATAAGATTTGTTTTAATAATTGCTTATTGGGTATGGGTAAGAATTTCTTTCCTGCAGTGATAAGTGAATGCTGTGACAGATTGAGGACTTTATCAGTCAAAAAGCCAGAGGGAACTTCTCTTATCTTCTGGGAGGCTTCTAGAAATAGCAGTTCCCTTGCAATGCAGCTTTTCTCACAGAATGCATAAGAATCTCTTGGAAAATCTTTCCCTTTGTTGAACCCCCCCTCAGAAGCCCTGATATAGGATGAGTCCATGTTAATTTATCCTCCTGACTGGAGAAATATTTAGAGATCAATGTCATCTCACCAAAATGACTGATATGAAGAGCGATTATTTCTCTGTAAGGAGTGACAGTGCAAATTTCACACTAAGACTGCAACGAAACATACCTATATGAAAGAAAGCAAACAAAAAAAAAGGAAGAAAGAAAGAAGGGAAAAAACAGATAAATTGCTAAAGTTTATATACACACATTTATTATTATTTGTTGTTGTTTTTTGTTTTGCAGTGCTGGGGATGGAACCCAGGGCCTTGTACATGCTCTAGTTTACTAGGCAAGCACTCTACCACTGAGCTACACCCCAATCCTAAAATTTATATTTCTGATAAAGGAAAAAATAGTTAACATTCTAGAATAAAGTTTTGATATAGTAACAGGAATGTATTATCAGTATAAATCTTGGTTTAAGAGATTGTGACCTTGCCACATAGTGGTAAACTCTTGGTGACATGAGTAACATGGTAAAATATTTTGTAGAGAAAAGTTGATGTGATAGCTCCCAGCTCAAGTTTCTCAAACATGAACCCATAAATGTGAGCAGAATGCCTGCTGAGGCCTCAAAATGACTTCTGCTATTCAAACTATGAATCCTTAGTCATTTTAGCTATGACCTCCAACTATCATTGTAATTAATCTTTTTAGCATGATACCCTATTTTCACTACCCTACTTACCACTGCTCTTTTTGGGCAATTAACCTTGTTGTAAATGAAGGTGCTCATCAGAGACACACACCTTCCATCATCTATTATATTTGCAGTAATTAATTATTTTAATTTTAGGTTTTCAATTCTGTGTCAGTCAGGGTTATTAGCAACTGCAACACAAACTGATTCAGGCTAAAGTTGAAAAGGAAATTACTGGAAGGCAATGCAGCGTAAAGAATGGCCTGGGAATTTCTAGGAGAAACAGGCTTGGGTTTTCTGGCCTGCAGAGCAAGGCAAGCAGAGCCACACCATGGTTGGCGCACAGTCACAATATGGTAAGGTCATTTCCACGGCCACCACAGGGTATGTGACACTCCTGCTGACACCATTGCTATAGACTTTCGGAATTCCTGGCTGTGACTTTCACCTACCTGAGAGTTGGGTCCTGGGGAGAAAGGTCAGGACTGGATTCCTGCTACAGGCTGATCCTTGGTCTTATTAACACATACAAAAAATAAGGCCTATGGACTTCTACAGTGGTCGCAGAACTCTGCCCTTTGGTGAGACTGATGAAGAGGAAAATTTCTCCACCACAGGGAAGGGGCAGCCAAAAGGCCACAAAATGCCAGGCAAGGCCACTAATTAAATTCTATTGTTTTCAGTAAGGCAATACAAAATTTACTTATTTTCAAACATGAGAATCTTGCCAGATAAAATATTTCTCAAAGTATTTAGTTATAAAGCAACAATTGTGACTTGAAAGGCTGAGGCAGGAGAATCTCCAGTTCAAAGTCAGCCTTAACAACTTAGCAAGGTGCTGAGCATTTAGCAAGAGCCTCTCTCAAAATAAAAAATTAAAAAAATGGGCTGGGGATGTGGCTCAGTGGTTAAGTGCTCCTGAGTTAAATCCCTGGTAGGAAGAAAGAAGAAGGAGAAGAAAAAGAGAAAAAAAAAAAGGAGGAGGAGGAAGAGGAGGAGGAGGAGAAGGAGGAGGAAGAGGAGGAAACAATTGTGGGCAAAGGAAAGAAAGAAAAGAAAAAAGTATACTTGGTATCCAAGTTCGTACATTTAAGTGTTATTTTTTTTTTCTTTTAAGGAAATTGGCAACATTCAAGTACTTGCATACCAAGTTAATTATCTAAAATAATATGTATAATGTCTTCCTTTAGGAAGTTGAAAATATTCCTGTAAGTGAAGTGATAATGATTATTTGCATCTCCAAATCTCTCCCCTGAACTGACAAGACATTTTTTTAGTATCTTTTTTTTTTTTTTTGCACTGATGGCATATTCCACATAACATGGGCCTTATGTTCAGGATAGCCAGGCCTGTTAGGAAAACCATAAATAGAAATTTGAGACCTCCCAGTGTATGCCCAAGTAACTAATCTGTTCTCCTTAACGACCCACTGGCATTTTAAAACCCAACAACAATATTGAGGTACTTGCTCAAACATCTATGTAAAGTTACTAGTTATAAAATTATAAAACATTTCTTTTTAAATCTTAGTACTAAGTGTTAGTGAGGATGTTTGGAAATGAGATAGTTACATGTTGTTGGTGGGTGTTTAAAGTGGTAATGCATCTCTGGATCCAACAGTCAGCATATTACAATTGCTATGCAGTTTTGAGTCAACAATGTCACTTTGTCAGATTTATTTTAAGGACATTAAAGAGAGAATTATATAATCAAACAAGAATGTTCACTATTATAAAATTCATATTAGGGCAAAACACAAAACAAACTAAAGGTCTAAAAACATGAGATTCTATCAAAAATTATGTATCATCAACTAAAGATGTGTTCAGGTTTTAAAACTGCATTTTCTAAGGATATTTAAGGATTTGGGGAACTTCACAGTATATTTCTAAGTTTTTAGAAAGGAATGAACTTATCAGATGCTCATTGAGGACCTGCAGAGTGTTACAGGACTGTTCTAATTGCTAAGATTAAGGCAACAAACCACACCCACACTCACAACTCACTCTCTCTTTATGGGAGAAAGGTTTAGATGAAAACCTACTTACTATTCATTATACTGAGTACTAAAAAAATGATAGGTACACTTTTAAAGACATTTCAATGTATGAAATTATTCTTTGATTCCTTTGTCTCAGTAGAATTAATATAAGAATAATAATGGTCTCTTTTTTCTTCACAATTTCTTACAGGTGGAAAGCGAATTAAATATATTGCAGGTTAAGTAAAAAGAAAGAAGACTGTTTTACTAGAAATAAATTTTCCAATCACAGATCACTTCAAATCATATTGAAGTATGTGTTTTAAGAGTATCACATGTCACACGTGGATGCTTATTTAAGATTTCTTTGAAGTCAATTTTATAAGATGCTCAGTGGCAGCAGGAGCATTTCATGTTGCTCTGAGAGGGCTGCAAAGTGTCACTCAGCACATTAGTATCAGATCCTAGCGTAGTCAGACTCTGGAAATGCCCAAACCAGCACCTGGCCCTTCATCTGGCTGTGAAAGCCTGAAAGCTATTATCCAGAAGGCTTGGTCCTACGTGCATATTCTATTTTAAAGTGATTAGAGAGAACCATTTGGAAGAGATGATTCTATTTTAGCCCAATCATGTCTAGCTTTTATCACATTTCATGGTCTGTGGTCATAATCATTGAAAGGTTACCCACTTCTCATAGACCTCAAAAATTCCCTTGCTCCCTTCAAAATTAGTCTGAATATAATTATAATAAGTGTTATTGAACTAATTGCTTTTTAAAATAGAGTTAATATTGAGGATTGTAAAGTGTTACTACAATTTGGTATAATTAAATCAATGTGTTTTTATAGTTACATATACACAGAATGTGTTAATTTTTTTCCTATAAAAATATACACTTACAATTTTGCCTGAGAGGCAATAGAATAGAATGGTTTAAACCACTTTAGACTTTCATATACAAGCGTGCATGTGTGCAGGTGAGCAGGTGAACTGCTCAGCTTCCAAGAATAATACCACAGGTGGACCCTGAGCACTCTAGAGAAGAAGAGTTAATGGGTCCCAATTCGGTTATGACTCTCTAGATTTATGGACTTGGATTAGGAAATTAATCACTTGATGCTTAATTTCTCCTTTAAAATATGGGTAATCCCATCAACTCTTTCATAAGAATTTTGAAAGGGTCTATTTAATTAGCAAGAACAAAACACTCAGAAATATTCTGGGAATATAGTAAGCTAGCAAAATCAGGCAATTTCGTTTTGCTGGTAATATTTTTAAAAATTCAAGAGATATTATCAGTATGATAATTACAGGTCTCAAATGAGTAACTTCCTTAGGACTTACACTACCACTGCAACTGGCTTATTATAGAATTTAGTTAAATAATTTCCTTTCAGATATCAAACCTTTCTATGTAGAACATAATAGAGTCAAAGGATTTAGTGTCTGGAATGATGTTTCCAGCTGGTGATACAGAAGCAAACTAGCATTTTAAGTCTCATATTATTTGTGAGGAGAAAATACATGCTGATAAACATAAACACCTTGTTTGGCCAGCATGTTATTTGGGGGAAATATCAATCAAATACTTCTTAGAGTAAGAGTGGAACATGAACTTTATTGAGTGCTAATAGATAATGGTGGCCCAAACATGGGATAAAGACAGCTGAAATCTCCTAATATACTCTTTCATATTAGAGAAAACTGTGTTTTGGCCCAAGTAAATTAAAGACAAAGAAGTGAATGCAATGTGATCATTAAAATAATATCTAAAAATCAATTCTGGGGAAAAAAGCAAAAGAAAAATGTGTATGCAGAGTCACAATAGAGTACATTAAAAAGAGTTGATTCTATAGTTCATTGACAGATATTTTGTAAGTATGGTCTCAGGTAGTTGCTAGTTCTGATTTTTAAAGCCAAAAGAAATAGAGAGACACTACCAGTTGCCAATGCACTGCATTACATAGAACAAGTTGTTTTATGATTATATTATATAATTTTAATGACTTTAAAAACGCTTATTGTTATGCTAGAGTCATGAGGAAGAGTAATATTTATAACAGTAAATCATAGCATAAATAATATTGTACCAGGTTAAATTCACAGACACCAGTTAGCCATTGTTAAAAGCTTATTAGCTTTCTACAGAGTCATATTCTCTGTGCTATGCATACATGCGTTCATGAAAGCAATTAATTTGAAGGTATCCATGAAAGTAGCATTCATTTCTTTCATTTATTGAATATTAACTGAGTTAATGTGCTAGATCTGATGTTGCAAAAAGTAATATAGGCTGCACTCTCTTTTTTGAAGTAGATTTTAGTCCAGAGGGAAGAAAGTGTGAAAATATTAATAGTATAATACCAAGATTTTCGAGTATGGACAATAAAAACAGAAAGAAGGAAGACTTCAAGCACGGAGAAATCAAGGAGAGCCAGAAAGTGGAGACATGTCAGTTTATCTTTATTTTAGGAACTACTTACAATACAAACATAAGGTATGCTTATTTGATACTGAGAACAATAGAAGTCAGCATAGTAGCAGTTTCTGGAAACTACTGGATCATCAAGACAATTACTTTATCTACCAAGAGAGCTTGATGACTCCTTCCAGTATTCTTCACTAAGCAATGCACATGGAGCACAGTCTACATATAAGCTATATGTAGTCATTAATTTTTCTCTACTTATATAAGAGTTTGCTTCAAGACTGTGTCAGATGTAAAAATTCCTACGTATATGCTTCCATTCATGCTATAGGGGGCCAGTAACCAAAAGGATTATCCAAGGGAGGCACATTTACTTTTTTAGCAGTATATACCAAACAGGGCAAATATAACTTTCTGCTATTATTCTTCAATATACTAGGAGAAAAATTAATAATAACAGGCACAGATTTCTGGTTTTGATATTTTGACTTGTGCTGCTCAGAATTACACACTTCTAATCAATTATGGACAATACCACCAGATGAAACAAGACAGAATTTGGAGACAGAATCAATTTGGGGTCCAATTTAGCATATGTTGACAAAATAAAGGGGAAAATCTTGAAATAAATTTCTAACTGGAAAAGTGATTGATATTCTTGACAAAATAACTGCTAGGATGCTATCAAGTTATGTGGAAAGAATAAGTAACATCTGACATCATCAGATCTTCCCTTTTTCATGCAACAGACTTACCCTGTATAACAATTTCCTCACTGTCTCCAACATGGCTTGGCATTCTGAATCAGCTGATAGTGCTTCCTCTTCACGTACACAGCATTTACATATTGACCTAAATCCTCCCACATGCTGTTCAGAAAGGAAAAAGAAAAGGACTTTTTTTTTTGGTCCCTGACCTCATTTTCCCAAATGGTATTGAGTTCAAGTAGGACTAGCACCTGTGTGGATAGTTATTTGCTTTTGTTGTTTTTGCATTTTTACACAATGCAACTTTTGAATGTTCTCAAAAAAGGTTTGTTAAAGAAAAAAAAATCTTTGCATAAAGAAAAAAAAAGACATAAAAATTAATGAAATAATTTAAAATCCCCATTGTGTTTTTTCCTCTCTTCCTGAATATTTTTTTGGAAACAGCAATGGAAATAACAACTAAGTTATTATTCTATTGAAAGAGGGTTATATTATACAATTTAGGACTATATCCAATTGGATACCAATTCAGACAATACATTGGAAATCTTAAATAACAGCAATGATTTGGGAGTTTGATTTGTTTTATTGCTGCTCTACTATATGTTCCTTGTCAGCAAAGAATATATTAATTATGTTTGGTAAATAGGCAATACTAAGGAATTAAGTTTTGGATGAGTAAAAAATAGTGATTAAGTTATTAAATAATGCACAAGCCATAAGGACTATCACGGGCTTTCTTCTTCCTGTGTACCAGATCTTGAAATAGATAGTGAATCTCTGGAGGAGGCCATGGGATAGGATGCAATAATAACTCTCGTGCCATTTTTTGGAGGAAAGCAATATAAAAAATTAGGAGGCCTTTCTTTTGTTAAAGAAGGTGACTCTCAGCAGTTTGACATTAATTTTTTAAAATATTTTTTAAGTTGCTGATGGACCTTTATTTATTAGCTTATTTATATGTGGTGCTGGGAATGGAACCCAGTGCCTCAAATGTACAAGGCAAGCACTCTACCACTGAGTTACAACTCCAGCCCCTTGACAATAAATTTTAATGAAAGAGGGAGAAATAGCCAGAGAATAATAATGAAAGAATTTCTTTAATGAAGAATTCCATACTGGGAAATGTTTTGGAAAAAACTGAAGAGAGAATTAAGTCTAAAATTTAATATGAATATGGTAATTAAAATGAGTAAATGCATGTCTTTATTGCATTTATTTTAAAAGTGAAAATCAATGAATAAACAAATTTTGATAATAATAACCAAGACCTTTGTTATGAATAAGAAGTATAAAAAAAATCCTAACCAACCATATTTCATAGGAGAAAGAAAAATAAATAAATCACATTTTCATCTTATAATGTTTGTTAGAATCACACTATCATAGTATGTTGAGGAGGTTTTTCTTTGGTCCCTTATAATTTTTACTGTATAGCAATGAACCAGAAACCAACCAGTCCCAAACAAAACTGCCAAAAATTGGGAAGAAATCACTCAAAACTGACTCCACTAACATCAACCACCACTTAGCCTCTTCTGCATTCTCAAAGGAAGATGGCCAGGAAGGAAAGAAAAGTAGTCAAGGTAGAAATCCAAGGACACAAAAGGATTGAAGAAGTACATTGAGAAATGCTTTCTTCAGGTGCCCAAGTTAAAGGGGTGTGAGGAATCCTAGAAAAATCACTCAGAAAAGGCAACCGTTTCTACAAAACAGTGAGTGGCTGTATAATCAGCTTCTTGAACAATAGACTTGCTGATGTGGTCTTTCCCTCCCTCACAGAAAATGGTCATTGGAGTCAGATGGTAAGGGTCACTAAAGGATCTGAAAGAGCTCACCAAAATGATGACAGTATCTGTCTCCTCCATTGTTGGATATTGGGGAAAAAATTTAAATGTTAAGTATTTTTTCTTTATTTAAAATAATCTCAGCAGTAAAAACATGACTTTTTCTATACCCAAACAAAGCCAATTAAATAGTATTATAGAAGAATTTTAAAAGGGTAATATTTATTGGTCTATATTTTAAGAAGAAAATATTTTCTTAACTAAAAAATACGCGTATTTTTCTTATTTTTTTCATTTATAATGTATTAACTTTTAATAAAATATTTTAATCAGACCAACTGGAGAACAGCTGACTTAAGGAGTATTCAGAATAACAGATGTGCATTTTTATTTTTAACAAAACTGTTCATATAAATATTTAATTGACTAGTATTAAAACAATGTACAATCACCAGTATTATGAATAAGGCATGTGAAAAGACAATTTAAGCTTTTGTAAATCCCACAATTTAGTATATCAACAAAAACTCAAGAGATAGTACACTGGGGATGGGGTGTGGCTCAAGCGGTAGCGCGCTCGCCTGGCATGTGTGCGACCCGGGTTCGATCCTCAGCACCACATACCAACGAAAGATGTTGTGTCCGCCAAGAACTAAAAAATAAATATTAAAAAATTTCTCTCTCTCTCTCTCTCTCTCTCTCTCTCTCTCTCTCTCTCTCTCTCTCCTCTCTCACTCTCTCTTAAAAAAAAAGATATACTCATTTAAAAAAAAAAAAGAGATAGTACACTGTAGAATATAAAATGCATCACACAGTTAAAGGTAAACCCAGATTCTACTTTCTTTAGCTGAGTCCAGGTACGGAGTATGTGGCATGTGGAACAGTAAAGGAAGTGCTCAGGTACTGGGAGCATGTAACGAAACACATGAGATGGTCAGCACATAGCTACACATGCAGTAACAAAGAAACAGATAGACTGTATAGTTATGTGGCTCAATTCCCTTTTACAATGTAATCAGATGATACTGTCAAACTATTGTTCCAGTTGGATTATTCCTTAGTTAACCTTAAGCACAAGAGAAAGAATAATTTCTGTTTACTGATAAAATCTTCCTGGTTTCTACAACATATATAATAAACCTTATTTTCTTGAATCAAATAACTAATTCAACTTAACAAACATTTACTTAATACCTAGAACATATTGTATTGAGTACAGAGTGATGTATTATTCCTATCTTCAAGGTCCTTCCATAACTATAGGGACATTGTGCAAACATACAATACTTATTTTGGTTGTTAGTCTCCTGTGACTTGAGCTATGACAAACCCACAAAGGCTGGTGAAAGGAGGGCAAGAAAAAAGAAACAACTTGATGACTTAGGAATGTTCGAATACCATGGTAGGTATTTTATATGTGGCATATCATTAATCTCAGTAACTTCAAATTAAGCATTACCTGAATCATTTTACATGACCAGAATATTACTCAAAGGTATTAAATAATTCTCCCAAATTCATTTTATTCAGATGTAATAATACCTTTTTTTAGGGCTTCTTTTACTCTGCCTCCCAGTTTCTAAAGGAAAGTAAGTTCCTTAAGATAAATCAGTGATTATCCTTCTTCTCTTTCGTATCCTTATCCTTGCCTTCAGTATGATTTTCAGATCACATGAAAACCCCTTGCACAGGGAAATAAGAGTAGATGAATTTTGTACATGGTGAAATAAAAATTCTGGTTTAAGGAAAACTGGAAGGGCTAGGGGTGAGATTTGTTAATATGGGAAGAGAATAAAGAAATAACCAAGATCATAATTTTTGCATGGGTATTAGTAATTGAAAGCCTGTGAGAGCATGAATGTAAATATGACAGTCAAACAAATTAATAATGAATTTAAGTAAGAGGAAAATAATGAATTATCACTATATCCTCCTGAGGTTAACTAAGCATAATTGCCCTGATCACAGGCTTGGTAGTCTTTCATAATAGAAAAAGTAGCTCCATATTTACATATTTTGATGGCATTGGTTGGCAGGTGGTTCTCACTTAACAGATGATACACTCATACTAGGATTCCTTAGTGAGCAGATACCTCTTTAAATACAATTTAAAAGGATTAATGCATTAAAAGTAAACTTTCCCATTCAGTTCAGCAACGACTGCACATACTAATGAGCAACTGATAATAGCCATCTGGTAACAAATGCAAAATTATGGCCTTTAATTGTGTCATAGAATCCAAAACAAGAATGCAAGGTAAGTTTCTGTTAGTTAATTATTTCAATACTCATTTCATGCATTCAATTATTCACTGTTTTTTTAAAAAAATAATTTAGAAATGGAATAAAGCTTTGAGATCATTTAGTCAAACTTCCATATCTAAAATGCACACATGATTTTTAATTATAAGTTGATGGCCAGTGTAGATACAGGAGAATCAGGGTGATAGGGGTTTGAAGACCACTATAATTAATTGCTGAACTCTTTGATGCAATACCATCTGTAGGCTCTGTCTTGGCTTCTGTTCATCACCAAAGGAGAGCGACCTGTTTGACCCTGAAAGTGTTTCCATCTGTGGGGAGAATGGAGCTGCTTACTAGCAGACCTGGCAACTATGCCTGCCTCAGAGACCAATTCAAAGATGACTCCATTTGTTTAGAGACTTAAATCCTGGGCCTCAAAGGTGAAAAACATAGGAAGTACTCAGAATGAATATAATGAACATAATTATATACATACACCTCATATATATAAAATTTTATATGTATGTTCATTATGAATTATATACATATTCACTTGTGTGTGTGCATGTATGTGTGAATACAGTGTACTGCCTTTTTGATTACAGAGTAACAACAAATCAAACCTACAGGCAGAAGCCTTAACCTGAACAAAGTGAAAAGACTTTGCTGGAATATTTTGTGCTGTAATAATATGATTCATATTCTTATACAGATTTGATTGATTTATAGCACATCACTGCTCAAGAAGTCATTTAGTATGGACAGGCAATGGGCTAAGACTAGAGGAGCTGCACAGATATGGAAGAAACTGAGATTGCTTTTGCACAATATAAAATTATTATAATAGAGTGAAGATGATGATGATGTGTATACAACATGTTTCCTGGAACAAAGTATAGAGTATATAAATGCAAAATAAAACACATTGAGAGTCTAGACATAATATTTTGCATGACCTATGTACACATTTATGCAAACCTATTCTCACTAGATGATATAAAGCTTTATTAAGGGATCATAGCTATTATTTAGTTTTGTTTGTTCTATAATGTATTTTTCCATGATGTTTTAATGAGCAGATTCAAAGAAGGAAATGCTCCCATCAAGAAGAAAAGAATTCATATAATTAATGGATATGGGCTTGTGTATTTTTAAGAATATTCAGATGATTTTAAAAAATGAATACCTTCTTTGAAATATGCTTTTAATATTTGGAGCCATTTTGTAAAATATAAAATGCTAAAAGTAATTGTTACCTTTGTCTTTCAAAAACAGGTAATAAATTTTAGTATTTAGAAACAAAAGAGAGAGCTGGGCATGGTGGCACACGTCTATAATCCCAGATTGTGAGTTCAAAGCCAGCCTTAGCAAAAGCTAGTCACTAAGCAACTCAGTGAGACCCTGTCTCTAAATAAAATACAAAATAGGGCTGGGGATGTGGCTCAGTGGTTGAGTGCCCCTGAGTTCAATCCCCCATAAACTGCCTCATCAAAAGAGAAAGAAAGATGAGGGGAGAGAGATATTGGAAAAGGGTGAAAAATACATGAGAAAAAAATCTAAACACCTAAGCAAATAATAAATAAGAGGAGGAGGAGAGAGAGAACGGGAAGAAAGAGAGAAGTAGAAAGAAGGTAAATAAAAAGGAAATGCAGTAAATAGAAAAAGGAAATTATAAGCAAGACAGAGGAGGGAGGGGGGCAGGTGAGAAAAGACATAGAGGGACTAAGAGAGGAAGAAAGGAATAAGTTTGGTGGAATCAGACGAGAAAAGGTAGAAGAAAAGAAGAGAAAAAAGAGAAAAAAGAAAAAAAGTGGGAGATAGGTATATGAAAGGGTGCTGTAAAAGGACATAACCCCATTAAAAGGAAGTTCTAAAAGCCCTAAATTGATCCAGATTGGCAGAAAATGTCTAGATCTTTTAATTTTTATTCAATTTGATCATCTCTGATATTTCTATGCCCACAATAACTAAAGAGATGAAATTAAAGAAAATATTCCCTTTACAGTAGCAACAAAAGAGATCAAACTCAAGAATGTTTACTAAGAAGTGTGCAATATCCTTGTAAAGTAAATATTAAAATGTTACTAGAAGTCATGAAAGACATCTAATACCAACCAGGTCTCTGAATTGTAAAACATGTAAAACATGAATTGTCCTAGAATTATTCTCTAAACTTATGCAATCACAATAAAAATATTTTTAAACCCAATTTAATATTCCATGAAAAAAAACATAAAAATGCAAGGAAACACAAAATTCTATGGAACAATAAAAAGGTATTGCAACATCAAAGTTATAGGATTCTGCTGCAGCATGATATGGATACACAGAATCAGCCTAAGAGTCCAGATACAGATCCAAATGATCTAGGAATTTGGCAATGGATAAATTTTATATACCAAATCAGTGGAAAAATGACTGAGTACTTGATAATTGTTATTAGAACAATTAGGCCACAACCTGGAAAAAAATTTAGATTCCACCTCAACCCTTCCACGCAGAGCTCTTCATGACCTTGAGATTAAGCCCTTCCCTGTGTCAATAGGCTGACACTTGGCTTGCAGCATCAGAGGTGTTGACTCAGCGGAAGTGGTGCCCCTTGAACACACTGTGTATTACCGGGTGTCTCATCCTGGATCTACTGTCTTCTGGACTCTCCCTGTCTTGTGTTGAGTCCCTACCCCTTGTCTCAGAAAAGTTCCTTTCTGGTCAAGCCTTGTGTATTTGTTCAGTGTTTGGTAATACTGTTGCCCTAATTTTTCAGCAAACTTCTAAATTCCCTCAATCCTAAAAATACCCCAATTATGTGACAATCATTAAGTAAGAGTTAAATACACTAAAGTTAATCTATGAGCAAAGAATACCCCACTTTCTCTATGCATTGCTATGTGTACTTATATGTTCAAAGATGAGTAGTAGAAAAATCATTATGTTTTCTAGTAAACATATCTGAAGTATATAGAAAAGGAGATATTGATGAGAAAATATGAAAAAAATGTAAATTTTAGAAGATCACTTCAAAAACTTATTAATGTAGTATGCATAAAAACCCCACAAAACATGTTGGCCATAGTGAATTAAGACTAGAAATGTATAAGAGTAATATTAAAGTCCTAATGACTTTTATAATGTAGATGGCTAGTTATATTATTGCTGATTTTGCATAAGGGGTAATATGTTTATGATGCATTCAACATGTAACACTTAATATGATCTAAGTTAAGTAAAATTCATACATTTTTGGGAAGAGAAATCACCGAAATATTGAAAGTAGGTATATATTAAGTAGGTATATATTAAGAGCTATTCACATGTCTTTTTACATATTTTCCTATATTTTCTACATGATGCATCTTATTTTTTGATGGGGTATTAATTAATTTAGTAGCTACTTTTTTTCTTTTAGCAATGTTTTTTACTTGAATTTGAATAGTTCTTCCAGTTTCATCCTTTTTCTGTTCTAGGATCCAATGTTGCATTTAGTAGTCAGTCTCATTAGTCTCATCTAAGCTGTGAGACTTTCTTACTCCTCCCCTACTTCTAATGATCCTGGCATTTTTGAAGAGTAGTGGTTTAAGAATTCTGTGGAATGTTCCTCAATTTGGGTTTGTCAGATGCTTTACTATGGTAAGATGTGCTTTTGTTTTGGAGGGAAGAATACCACACAGATAAAATGTCCTCATTATATTTTCTCAGTGGTTACATGATATCAGCATGACATTTCTGGTGACCACTTGGATAAATGGTGTGTTTCATATTCTTCATTATTTTTACTTTTTCATAGTCTAGTTTTTAGAAGGTAATCACAAGTCCCAACCATGCTCAAGGTAGGAGGTAAATTCAGTTCCACCTCCTGAGGGAAAGGTATCAAAATTTTGTGAACATTTCTTAAAACTAGTATTGTAATAAATATTTGAGAACAGATAATTTGAGACTCTGTAGTATTTGCAAAAAAAAAAGTTTGATGCTATGTTTTTTCTCCTTAAAGGAAGGCATTTGTTAAATAATTAGGAAAAAATAAGGAAAAGGCATTTCTTAAACATAAATCTCTTCAAAGAACAAATCTCCGAGTAATACAGCATGCAGTTTCAAAGATTTCTTACTCCTTCCTTTGAGTTTTCTCCAAAGGCCCTTAGAAAAACTTGGTGTACTGTTTTTATTGTTTCAGTTGTTGATCTTTCTCTTTTTATTTTATGGAACACTTGCAGTGTTCCCAAAGGGGGGAAAAAACCCCAGAAAATCAATACTGTTCTTATTCCTAATCTTCTGCTGCTAACAAAATATTCTATTAATACTTTAATGTTAAATTTATATATATATGATTCATAAAAGGAAACAGATTCCTATTTCCCCAAATCACCTGGGAAGTATTATTTAATATATGTGTGTGCATGTGCGCGTGCACGTGCCCACATACATACACACCATGTCATAACCACAGCCCTGACATCCCCATCCTACTCTCTACTCCTGTCACCCATATTCCTCATAATATTCTATCAGATTCTACTTAGAGGGATTTTGTAGTCTGCAATTTTTTGAAAAGTTCCCAATAATTTCTGATGATTTGCAAGGATTTGGTAATAATTGACCTAGATAATATTGTAATTTACATTACATATTAATATTAAGTGATAATGCTGGGAGATTTTTAAAACTAAGATGGAGTGAAAAAATACAATGTGGACGTTTAAGCTTAAATCAGTACAAGAATCAGGAAAAGAAATTATTTCTAGCACTTATAATTATTTATATCATAGACATGAGAAGGACTAGAGTAATCATTCTTGACATTGGAACATATGGCCTATGTATAACTCTGGTTTTCTTAAACCTAGCGAAAGACATAGATTTATGTTATATTACTTTCAGATTTTCAGTAGACTGGAGAACAGTCCTCAAAGAATTCATATCAGTGTTTAAATATCAACTTGGGGATATTTATGTGGGATTCCCAGGACCTGAAAGATTTTAAGAAATTCTTTTCTTTTGGTGGTAATTGTAATATGCTATCTATCTGCCTCTACCATAGTTCAACCTTACCATTTAAAACTTCTCAATATGGGAGAGATGTTTTAGGAGTCCACAGGGGATGAAACAGAATCCTACTCTACAAATTACTTTTGCTTTTGGTGAGTTATTGTTTCACCAACCAGAAATAAAAAATGTGGTTCCTATACCACAGTATGGTAGTTTCTCAAAAGGATATTTGCATAATTTTGTTTTTGAATTTGCATAAAATATTGTATGCAGACCATGCAATACTGAAAAGATCTCTAATCATTTCCTTGTTCAGTAACTCTTTTGCCAGGAATAACTTATGTATCCATAGCAAACTTAAGGGTTTGCTGGAATCATGTTATGTATGAATTCCTCACTATGAGAAAAGTATACAGACACTTTGACATTCATTATTTGATGACTAGATGTGGAAGAAAGTGTCCAGGGTAGCCATCCAGTATGTATATTTAGTTAAATTGTTTCAAATGTTTGAATCTGACAAGAAGCCCAAGTCATTGTGTGTTTGGCATGAAGTATTAAATATGTACTTAGCAATCACTTTAACTGTGCAATTAAGCACTAAGAACATGGTTATTAAAACTAGCCCATGGTTCATGGAACAATCTAGTCTGATTTTTTAAAAATTTAATAAAAGTAAAAATAGTACAATGTAACAACAGCCATATTGGCAAGGCTTCCTTGCCAGGAAAACTGCTGAAATTTTACTAAGCATGACAGGGACGAAAGTGTCACAATACAGTTTGAGGCATAAATAGAATAGATAAATAGGATGTGGATGGTGAATCTAAACTTGCATATATTCTAAGGAAAAAACTCAATTCAATGAAATCAACCTATGTAAGAAATTCAGCATTGTGTTAGTAATGGGGACAAGACACCCAAATGGAATAGAAAGGATACCCATCAGAGAACAGTGGGAAAATTTTCTGAGATAAGGTGTCATCCTACTACCACATTGCTAGTCAGGCATCATACCTAAGCAATACTGTGCAGGTAAACTGGCTTTTAAGAGGGAAAAGAAGGAGGAGGAGGAGGAGAAGGAGGAGAAGGAGGGGGAGGGGAAGAGGGGAAATGCTGATTTTTAGAATTTATTGATTTGTAAATTCTGCCACTATGGCCAATTCTGAGTCATAATATGTTGTCATTGAACATGGGATTTCAAAAAATGATGCACAAAATTAGCTCTTCTGAGTGGTTATGTCCTAGTTCGGGGAAACTTTTGCAGGAATGATATATGAGTCCACCTTACACAAAAATCTGAGAGGTTTCCTGGTCTCTTAAATTGGACCTGACTGGAATTCAGATCCTGAAAAAAATCTTAATGCTGCTTATAATATACCTATTTCATTCAAAACTCTAATATACACATCATCAATATACTATCATCATTTACATAGTTATACTGTATAAGATCCTGTGAACTAAATGATCATGTATATATATGTGGAAAGTCCAGAATTTGAGAAGAAATGCTTTCACATAGTTTTAAATCTTAACATACGGAGTCCACTAAACATGAACCAAAGATATGTTCAAACAATATGATTATAAAACTCGTTGCTTATGAAGTCACATGACTCGATGGTACCTATTCAACCACCTGCTGACCCACTAACATTGCGTCTGACTTAGGGAGCTTTTATCATGCTACAGTATAGTCATTCATCTGAATTCTTCCCTATGAGTGGAGACTAGTACTTACTACTACTTTTTACTACTGGTACTTACTACTATGTACTTAGTGTCTTGCATACTATAGATGTTTAATATTCATTTATTGTGTTAATGATATGACTAAAAGACAGGGGCACTCTCAGAATTCTTCTTTTTCTTCCAAAATTAATCAGACTTTAAAGTGCAACCGTGATTTAAAGCAAGATAATTGCAGTGATTTATCAACATTTGTTGAAGAGGGTGAAAATATTATATAGGCAAATTATATTTACAATTTTAAAGTTGTATTGTTATTATCCCATCAGGGGGCCTTGAGATTTACACTGAAATATGTTTTTTTTTAAATGTATGCTTATTACGTTCTCTATTTCTTAAAGATTTGTTGTGGCTGCTCTTGTCCTTTTGCTGGTGGTAATGCTTGTGAAGTTTCAGTTATCACATCATCATTTTCTTCTTCCTCCTCCTCCTTATAAAATGCAGTATTTTGTTATGACAACAGTTGGAATAATAAAACTACACTTTTGTCTTGGATTCTTCTTATGTTTCAGTCATTAGATTACTGCAGTCTACTCAGATTGACTTTTAATAGTGTTTACCTTAACTAGTGTTGCTGAAAATACAGTGTAAACAGTAACATGTGAGAAGCTATACTTATAAATAAAAAGCATTCTAAACACATTAACTTTTAATAAGAAAAGCATTCAAAGCTAGCTATTGGCTCACAGATATGACAGAAATGAGGTACTAGAGAATAGTTAAAGACAGAGAGAGTCAGACTTTGGAAACTAGAAACCCGGCCTTCAAAATTCTGCCAAGAAAGTTATTTTGGAAAAGTTAATAACATAGAAAAGTTAATAACATGGATGAAAATTCAGTATTAAACTTTGATTTATTTTATTTTTTTAAAGGTCAGCATTTGAAATTATTTCTGCTTATTTTCTAAAACGGTTTATGTTTTCATATAAACAAAATAGAAATAATTTATTCTTGCTCAATAAAACAACAGCTATTTATTGAACATAAGATGGTTTGCAAGGCATTGTGTTATAAATTAAAGTTTTAAGCAAATATCAATTGCTTAGATTTCCTCACTGCTCAGAAGAATTTCAGTCAAGTGGGAATGAAATAAAATGAAATGATGTGTGGTAGATGCTATAATAGTGGTTGGTTCCCAATAGTATGTTAATCCAAATTAGGAAACTATTATTTAATATTATATGGAGAGATGACAGCACAAGGTGAAAATACACAGATATTTGTGCTTGAAATTGAGTGACATAAACATTTTCCAGGTGCACAAAAGGTGAAAGTCATTTCCAAAGGAAGGGAAAGAATGAACACCAATTCAGAAAAACAGCCATGCAAAAGAGTTGTAAAATGTAAGACCATTGAATAAATAGTTATGTGGAAAATTAGCAGGAGTCCCTACACAGGAAGAAAGAATTACACATTAAATCAATTCCTGTGTTGTCTTCCACTCCAGTGGTATATTTCATTCTATACAGTAGTTTCTAAAGACATTTATATAGTTAAAACTGATTTAGAAAGATTATGGTCAGCAATAGGAAAATAAGCTTAGGAGGTGACTGTTGTGAGAGTTAATTTGATACTGAAACAGTTCAGACTGTAAGTGACAGCAGTAATGATTAGCAGAGGGGCAGAATGAAAAGATATTTGAAGCACTATTAAATAAGGCTCAGTAACAGTGTAAGGTGATAGTAGAGAGAAGAAGTAACGGACAAGAATAAACCAAGGATAACTTTAAGAAGTTTCTACCAGGAAAAGACAAAGTCAGAAACTAGAGATTTCTGGCTCTATAAGGCTGAGAGGAATTTGAAACCTCCAAGCCATTGGTAATCTCTTAGCTGCTTTGCTAAAGTGGGAGAAACAGAGACACAGGTACAGATGACCTTTTGACACATTTTAGACAGCCATGCTTCTGTGTCTCTCTTCCCTGTGTTTTTCCTGACTATAGTACCATCCCTCTAAAAAATCAGAATTACCTAGCACTCAAAATCTACCTCAAATGCTACCTCTTACAATGAATGGACAACTTTCAAGAATGGAAGAAGAATTCTAGGTTTTAAAAATCAGACGAGCTTGAGATACTAACAGCAGCCCCTGACACGACACTACAATGGCATGTAACTTTGGTAAGTCAGCTCTGTTGCTGCATTTACTTCTAGATTTACCTCACAAGCAATGTGAGAGGAAAACATTAGGTAATACTTGCAACCAACTCATCGTGTATTGCAGATCCATACACCCTTTCAGAGAAGAAAAAAGGGTTTTTGTAGACTCGGTTCTAAGTACTTCATAGTTATTTGCCTACTAGACTGCTTATGAGGTACAACATGGCTAATATGTGGACGTTGGCTTCAAATGAAAAGTGCTACTTTTAGTATCTTCAATTTAACTTGAAGGGGAAGAAAAAGAATATTTCAGGTTAAATCCCTACTTTATTAGAAATCTCAAAACATAACTTTGAATACTACGTCCAACCAGTACACAAATGTGATTGGCTTTATCTCATGAGGTTTCTTAACTTCCAAATGGCACTGTTTGCCTTTTACAAAATTTTAAATTATAATTTCAAATTACTCAATTTATCAAAAATGCAATATGCTCTATGTTAAACACATATTTTCCTAATTTAAGCAATCCTGGATTTTAGAAAACATTTATGGAAGATTTAGCTTCAAAACTGTTTTGTTACTAGGGTAATTTAATGAGCATCTTACAACATTTTTCAAGCTTTCTTTTTATAATGTAGAGACAATAAGACCATAGTAAATCTAGTACTAAGATACTTGTCTTTTGAAAATATTTTATGGGTTTTGTTATTATAATCTTACCAACATACTAGGATGTACAAAAAGAGAGGAAAATATTCCACATCCAGTCCCTCAGTGAGTACAAATGGTTTCCTTTGCAAATAATAAATTTCAAGGCAAATATTTGAACTCTGCTTGCCCCTCATGCCTTGGCTGTGGTTTGTCTGATGGGGAGAGAGAAAGAAAAATTTCTTCATCCCAGATGTGTCAGTGCCGTCCTGCCTTCTTCTTTCTTTTGAAGTGTTTATCATACTGTCTTCAGCAGCTATGGCATAATGTCCCAATGATATTTATGAATGGATGCAAAATTAAATGAAAGCACTCAACATACATTTATTGAGTACAAGCAACTAAGCTATGTTCTGGAGATTCTTCAATGAAATCAATAAATCAGATCCTTGAATTTATCATTTAAAAGTTTAAATTGTCAGATACTATCATAGACCAGGCATATTTGCAAATATTTTACACAGAAATAGACAAAAACACATATACCTTTAAAACACCAATATTGAAAATTTGGTCAGGAAAATGGGGAAAAATTTCTATTTCAATGAAAACTGGAAAAAAAAATATAAGGGACATATTTAGAGAATCATAAAATATTTACACTTTTTGACTCATTTATCTAAGTGCAAAGAAATTTTATAAATAATAATAATAAATGAAGAAAAGATTAGTATGTAGAGATATGCATTGTATTTCATAAGGAGATTCTTTTTATAAAAAGAAATTTATATGTACTTATAAAAAATTTTAAAATACTTAAAAGTAGAAAGAGCGGTTATCTCTCATTACAACTTTGAAACACCTTTGAAACATTAATTTATGTTAGATGAGAAAAACTACAAAATACAGCATTACTTATCATTTTGAGATATAAATATTCCATCTTATCCCCTTTTGCAAGAAAATGCTTAATAACTATATGTCAAATAATATTTCATGTCTTTCCTTTTCTTTAAAATATTAGCTTAATCCTTAAAGTGCAGTCAAGGACAGATTGGAACATATATAATGGTCAATATCATATTCAAAAACTAGCCCCTCCTCAACTCATTCCCAAACACTCTCAGATAACACTTATTCTCCAATGCTGTTCATCATGCTTTCTTATGGGAGTGGATTTTTGACTCATGATATTCCTTCATTTTTTCTTTATCAATTATCTGTGTACCTTGACTCCTAAAATCGTATTTCTCTTCTAGGAACTAACTAAATACCAGCTCATTGGTTCAACTTTTCCAAATTCTGATACTTTCAATTCAATCCCTCCTCCTCCACCAGCCTCTCAGTTGCACTCATCACATATCTCTTGTTTTTATCATAATTCCTGCATTTATTTCATCTCTCCATTAGGCTATACATCTTCTGATTTAGGATTTGTGCTGTGAAGGTTGTACCCACCAAAATAAGAATCAAGCACAATAGATACTCCTCCTGGGAACATGCTACATATGTATTAGATGAAATTAATTCAGTTCAGTATTGGTACAGGTCTCTGTGAATACCTCTCCCACAAGAATGAAAGCCTGCAAGAATTGACACAGAAATATCTGATTGCATACAAAATGAACTGTGCTCCAGAATAGTATAGCAAAAAAAATTTCAAACTAAAAGTCAACATCTTAATTTGTTTTAATGAATTGTCACACTTCTATAAGAGGTTTTATGCTTATCTAGATAAAAAAATACAAAATTTGTGAGATGTAATTGTATTTTCACATTTAACAAACATTGCTCTAAATGTGGAATCTCTGAGCTCCTCCTTTTTTGTCTACCTTCATGAAAAAAAAAGTTTACTACAATGAATATTTCCAGCTTTGAAATACACATACATATGCATACTATATGACATATACATATACATGAAAAATACATATACATCCTACATGACATAAACACAAGGAAGTCAAAGGAGAAATCTAAAGCATTTCCTAATTAGGTGCAGTAGCACCTGCCTATAATCCCTGATACTGCAGAGGCAGAGGATTGCAGGAGGATCACAAGTTCAAAGCCAGTCTGGACAACTCAATAAGACCCTGTCTCGTAATTAAGAATGAAGCAGAGGATGTAGCTCAGTGTTAGAGTGTCCCTGGGGTTTAATCCCCAATGCTGTAAATTAAATAAATAAATAAGAAAACAAACAAACTGTTCCTAACAGAATTCTTCATTTAAAATCTTGCCAAGTCCTTTATGGGAGTCATAAGGTGTGGCTCATGTGTTCTTGATGAAATCTGAACAACTGAGACTTCTCTCTCTTATTCTGGCTCCTTCACCACTGTCACTGCTGGTACATTTACTATCACACTGTCACTATGCAAAAGGCCATATTATCACTGCTCCCTAAATGATGCATGAGAATTTCATTGCTGCAGTGTTATTTTCCAATAAAGTTTTCCAGGACACTATGGTCCTCCAATGCCTTCTATAAAATGTCCTTCCATTGCTTCCTTACAATGACTTGTGCCACCAACATGTCAACTAGTGTCATTACAGTCATAAGTCATGAGTTAATAGTTCAAAATTGAGCTTTATCTCAAGATGAATCTTAAGTTATTATTACAAACCTCATTAATTATGTTTTTATTCATAATCTTTGTGGTATTTTAATAATAATTGTAATTTTCTAACTGGCACTCTCTTTTTTATATTTTTTTTTTTAGTTTTCGGTGGACACGACATCTTTATTTTATTTTTATGTGGTGCTGAGGATCGAATCCAGCGCCCCGCACATGCCAGGCGAGCAGGTTACCGCTTGAGCCATATCCCCAGCCCCTGGCACTCTCTTTAAACATTAATTATTAAGAATTTAAGTAGCTTTTACCTTGACTAGGTAATTATGTTAAGGAATGAACCCCTTTCCCTCAAAACTAATGAATAACATTAAATACTTTTACCCAATTAACTGCATATTTGAAACTGCAAAAGTTTAAATGTATCACAAGAAATTATTCTTGCTTATCTAATCTAAATCGTGTATATTAAATATATCTTTTGAATGCTTACCCAATTAGGAATTAATTCCTTATCTTAAACTTGTAATAAGATTTTTTTTAATCCATCATTCATTTCTAGGTCAAGCTGACTAACTACTTAAGCTTTAGTTTACTTTCTTCCCTAAAACTCTTTGAAATAACAGAAGAATCAGTCCAGAAAAACAGAAAGGATGCTCTCAGAGGACAAGGATTATTGAAGAATTTCTTAAATATGTAAAACAGATGGGATTTAATTGAAAAAGAAACCCCACTGAGGTGAGCAACTGACAGCTCTATAGGAACTTCTGAAAAAAAACAAAGTTTTAGAACACAAAAATCTCCAAGATCCAAGAAAGTCTAGCTTGGGAGCCAGAGCAGTCCCTGGGGCAATTGGCAAGGTAATTAATTAAAGTGCTGTGAAACTGCTGTGCTGCAATACAACTCAAGCACAAGCTAAAGAGCTCTAAAGTAAATGGGAAGCCCACCTTAGGGAACTTCCAGACTGCCAGAAAGAGAAGTAGGGCAATGCCCTTGTCAACTTCCAGTTAGGAAATAGACACTGAGTTCTCTCAAAGAGATCAATGAAATAGAATAAGTAGTTTCTTTATAAAAGGTAAAAATTCCAGCAGAAAATATGGTAAATATCTTTAGAAGCTTGGATGAGAAAACCAATTATCCTAATAAAAATTCCAGGAGTCATGAAGAAAATACTGGCATATTTTACCATATAATTAGCTTTCTTTCTTCTGGACCAAGTGTATCATAAAAAGGTAAAAGATGAATGTGTGGGGAACATATACAGATTATATATAACAGACAAAATGTAATATTCCTAATATACAAAAACTATGCTAAATCAATAAGAAAAAGACAATCCAATAGAAAAATGTCAACTGAGTGAGCAGCTCCTTAAAAATGTTTAAAATAATTAATACAGTTGTTATGGTTTGGATGTGAGGCGTCCTCCAAAAGCTCACATGTGAGACAATGCAAGAGGGGAAATGATTGGGTTGTGAGAGCCTTAACCCAAACAATGAATTTATTCCCTGATGGGATTAACCAAGTAGTGACTGAAGGCAGGTAGGGTGTGGCTGGAGGAAGTGGGAATTGGGTGTGTGGTTTTGGAGTATATATTTGTATTTGGCATTTGGAGTCTCCCTCTCTGCTTTCTGATCATCATGTGAATTGTTTCCCTCTGCCACACTCTCTGCCATGATGCTCAGCTTCAGCTTGAGCCCTGAGGAATGGAACCTGCTATCTATGGATTGAGACCTCTGAAACTGTGAGCCCCCAAACAAACTTTTCTCCCTCTGCAGTTGTTCTTATAGGGTTTTTAAGCCACGGCAGTGAAAAAACTGAATGAAACAACAAGTCATTTCAAAATTCCGCAGGATCAAGGTAATGAAAATAAAAATAATGAAGCATATAATGAAAAACTAAAACTATATTTATAATATATACTATTAGAAATGTTATGAAGAAAATAATGCTATTATTTGTCCTTGGTTAAATATAAATTGATATATATATATATATATATATATATATATATATATATTTTTTTTTTTTTTTTGGTGTATAACTTGGCAGAATTTAGCAAAATACAGCATTGTAGGTATGAGGTTAACAAAACTTATTTCCTTTTTACATGAGGGTAAACTATGGGTTTAGTTAACATTATAGCTGTCTTCCACAGGAAACTTGATAAAGGTAAAATATCAGCCGTGTTACCAGGCCAAATTGCTTATGGTAAAAACATGCTTTACTGATGAAATGGTTCTGGATTGGTACAACATAGACAGTGAGAAGCCATATTTGGGCATCCATGTATGTTTTATCTCTCATAGAAAGAAAATATTTTTCTAAAGGAACATGATATTAAAAGTTACCTATATTAAATTTATAAGCCCAAATAATGTATACAGGTCTATTAAGATCTCTGATAGCCATAAAATCTTAATATGCCATTTGAATTTATTGAACTTAAATAGTAATACTTACATAAACATAGTAATGAGTTTGTTTAAAATATGGACATAGAAGTATCCAGAAATAGCAGAAAGGAAAAAAGATACTTTGCTTATGTACACTATGTAATATTTTCTACATTCTAATATAATTAAATATATCTGATATTCTGGTTTGGACATGTAGTTTTCCCCAAAAGCTAATGCATGAAACAATGCAAGAACCTTTAGAGGTTAAATGATTAGATTATGAGAGTTGTAATTTAACCAGTGGATTAATCCACTGATATGGATTAAGTGGGTGATCACTATAGGCAAGTAGAATATGGCTGGAGGTGGGTCACTGGGGGCATACCTTTGAAGTTTTTATTTTTCCCTGGTGAGAAGAGATCTCTTTCTGCTTCCTGTTTGCCATGCCATGAGCTGCTTTCTTCTTCTACACTTTTCATTCATGATATTTTGCCTCATCTTAGGCTGAGAACAATGGATCTGGCTGTCTATGGATTGAGACCTCTGAATCCTTGAGCCCCAAATAAACTCTTCTTCCTTTAAAATTTTTCTTCTCAGGTATTTTGGTCACAGCAGAAAAAAAAAAAAAGCTTACTAAAATATTTGTGTCACTGAGATGAACAAAGGTCCATGATATATTGCTGAGTGAAAAGAATACCTTGCAAAACAGTATGTATTCTTTCTTGTACCTGTATGTATATTTCAGTCTTCTCTCTGATCTCAGCTACACGGAGCATCCACCTGATTGACTGGTCCCCTAATAACAACTGACTGGTCCCCTAATAACAACTATCACTTACCAATTCTAGCTCTTCGGGAGACTAGATTTTGCTTTTCTGCCCTTATTTCAGGCTTATATCCTTTGTGAATAGCTTATTTAGCATAATCCTGGAGAAACTCTACTGATCCTAAGGATCCAATAACTCACCAAAAGAAACCTTAAGGTTAGCCTGGCTATACATTAAATCAATCAAGGAGCTTTTTAAAAATACTATTGCTAACAGTCATGTTAATAAAGCAATAGAATAAGAGATGTCTAGCTATTTTCCCTCCCTCATAGAAACAATGATTTTGTAGCTATTTATACACAAATGTGCCTTTTGGGGAGTCTTGGAATCCACATAGAAGGTTGTAGAACCCTAGGACCAAGGAAGACCCTTTGAGAGGGCAGGTCCACCAACCATGGTCCCAACTACAGACCTGTATCCCTGTTTTTAATTTAGGAACAAGTCCCCTCAGGCTGGACCCAGCTGGAGAAGATTTTATCTGCTCACAAGTCTGTGAGACTAGAAGTCTCACCTGGTCCTTTGAATGCATAGGCACCAAAGTGGAGCTTCATGGAACAAGAAAAATCAAGCACTGCCAATGGAAACCAATAAAGCTCCGGTTACCAATCATAAAGAAACAGAGATCTGTGATTACTTGAAAAAAGATTTCAAAATAGTTTTCTTAAAGAAGTTCAATGAGCCATGAGAAAACAGAAACAGCTAAATGAAATGAGGAAAACAGACATTTACAGAACCTTCCATCCCACCCAGAAAAAAGATTAGCAGACATAAATCAATTAGAGAATAGGAAAACAGAAAAAAAATCAGTGACACTGAGAGTTGGCACTTTGTAAAGATAAAATTAACAAGACCTTACTAACCTAGATTGATGAAGAAAAACGATAAGACCCAAGTTAAAACAGAAATGAAAGAGGACACATTATAACAGATGCCTGAAAAATAAAAGGGATCATGAGGAACTTCAATGATACACTAGGAAACTGAACCACACAGAAAAAAATGGATAAACTCCTAGAAATATACAACCTACTCAAATGCAATCCAGGAGAAACAGAAAGCCTGAACAGAGCAATAACAAATGAGACTGAATCACTAATAAAAATTAAAATCTTACAACAAATAAAAGTCTGGGACCAGATGGCTTCACAGACAAGTCTTACTAAACATTCAAGAGAGTCGATCATTCTTCAAACTCTACCAAAACCAAGAAAAAGAGGGAACCATACCAAATCATTTTACAAGATCAGCACAGGCTAGAAATAGAGCAATACAAACAGCCCAACCTGTGTTGCAACCTATTGAGTTCCATGAAGAAAAGGACAACATTTCACCTAATGCTGCTGGATTGATTGAATATATATATAGGCAAAAAAAAAAAAACCTGACCTATATTCACACCTTATACTAACATTATCATAAAATGAATCACAAAAACATAAAACTGTTAGGAAAAATATGGGAGAAACTCTAGGACCTAGGAATAAGCAAAGAGTGCTGAGACTTGATTCCAAAATCATATCATGACAGGAAAATCTAACAAGCGAAACATCATCAAAAATTAAAGTTCTTCTCCCTATGAATAAGGAGAAGTTAAGACAACAACTGGAAGAAAATATTTGCAAAACAAAAATATGACAAGAAACTGTCTTTAAATAAAGAATTTCCAAAACTCACCAGTAAATAGACAGGCTCACTGGAAATTTTGCACAAACATTTCACTGAAGAAATGGCAAATAAACTCATGAAAATATGTTCATCATTTTCAGCCATTAGGAAAACATATATACAACACATCAGAATGACTAACTAAATTAATAGCAATACCAAGTGCTGGAGAGGATGTGCCTGGTCACTAACACGTTCCTGATGAGAATTTTTTTTTTTTTTTTTTTTTTACTGACTTTTATTTTTTTTTTTAATTTTTTTTAATTGTTGGTCATTCAAAACATTACATAGTTCTTAATACATCATATTTCACAGTTTGATTCAAGTGGGTTAAGAACTCCCAATTTTACCCCGTACACAGATTGCTGTATCACATCAGTTACCCTTCCATTGATTGACATATTGCCTTTCTAGTGTCTGATGTATTCTGCTGTCTGTCCTATTCTCTACTATCCCCCCTCCCCTCCCCTCCCCTCCCCTCCCCTTTTCTCTCTCTACCCCTTCTACTGTAAATCATTTCTTCCATTTGTATTATCTTGTCTTACCCCTCCTTTCCTCTTATATGTCATTTTGTATAACCCTGAGGATCGCCTTCCATTACCATGCGATTTCCCTTCTCACTTCCTTTCCCTCCCACCTCTCAACCCTGTTAATGTAAATCTTCTTCTCAAGCTCTTCGTCCCTACCCTGTCCTTATTTCCTCCCCTTATATCAAAGGAGTCATTTGGTATTTGTTTTTTAAAGATTGACTAGCTTCACTTAGCATAATCTGCTCTAATGCCATCCATTTCCCTCCAAATTCTATGATTTTGTCATTTTTTAATGCAGAGTAATACTCCATTGTGTATAAATGCCACATTTTTTTTTATCCATTCATCTATTGAAGGGCATCTAGGCTGATTCCACAATCTTGCTATCGTGAATTGTTCTGCTATGAACATCGATGTAGCAGTGTCCCTGTAGCATACTCTTATTAGGTCTTTGGGGAATAGACCGAGAAGGGGAATAGCTGGGTCAAATGGTGGTTCCATTCCCAGCTTTCCAAGAAATCTCCATACTGCTTTCCAAATTGGCTGCACCAATTTGCAGTCCCACCAGCAATGAAAAAGAGTGCCCTTTTCCCCGCATCCTCTCCAGCACTTATTGTTGTTTGACTTCCTAATGGCTGCCAACCTGATGAGAATTTAATATGGTTAAAGCTCTTTGGAAAACAATGTGGTAGTTTCTGACAAACCTAAATGTGTAACTACCATATAATCAAACAATAGCACACTTGAGTATCTATCCCTTAGAAATGAAAACTCAGTCACACAAAAACGTGTGAGTAAATGATCATTCATCAGCTCTACTTGCAGTAGTGTATGGCTGGAAACAACCCAGATGTTCTTCCATTAGTGATGGATTAAATGTACTGTGGTAAATATATACAATTTAACAAAAAAAAAGGAAGGAAAAGTATTGATAAGTATCTCAACCTATGTAAATCTCCAGAAAATTATGCTGAGTGAAAACATCAAATCTGAAAAGATTCCTACTTCATGAGTCCATTTATATTGCATTATTAATGGTGTAGAGAGCTGGGAAAACAACTAGCAGTTGCTAGGGATTGCTAGAGGATGTAAGGGAGATGGCTGAGGTTCAGTCCCAGTCCACATTACTTAGTGCCAGTCTGGTATTGTTATAATACACATTGATAGTTTAGTTCAGTATTATTGTTAGTAAGATAGTTGCATTAATATTTTAGTAAATTATACAAAATAACAACAAATACATTTTAACCAAAAATATTTAAAATATTTTGTTACCATCATTTCAGAGATATATATAATAACTTTTTAGATTTTACTGCAACAGTAACTTAGTTTAGTCTTTTTAGAAGACATTTTAATTTAGAATGCAGAAACAGTTTTTCTTTCAATTATTTTTCCTGAATCAAATTAGTTACTATAGATGCCAAATAAACTGATAGCAAATAAAATAGGTAGCAAATAAAATGGCAAATAAAAATGATAAAAAACAGGTCAGGTTTCATTTGGGTTTAATGTAATACACACGGCCGTCTTGTTTCAAACAACTCCAGAAATTCCATGACGACTAGAAAGCTGAGCAGTGCTATAAAACCCACCATAATCAAATCAGGTGAGTTGTAAGTGAAACATCAATAGGAACACCATTTTCTCCTGTGTGCCCTTCTAGGCAACCACAATTCTGAAGTTCTGTTAGAAGAACTGGCAAAACAATTACAGATTATAATTCTAAAACCTGCCCAGGCACTTTTTTCATGGTTACTTTAAATAGAGTGTTTATGTCTCTAAGAGGCCCAACATGGGATGTTAGGGAGGATTCCCAGGGTCACCTTTTGATTGACATTAAAATTGTTCTGCTATCATGAGTTCCAGTTTTTTTTTTCTTTAGTGTCCCCCTCTTCCAAAAGGGCTTCTTGCATTTTATGTGAGCCTCCATAGCAAATGTCCTCAGTAGTAATTGATGTCTTGGGTCACTTTTCTAATGCAAAATGTTACCCTTTCGCCTGACTGCTAGGTAGTTCAAATGGCTAGCTAGGCATAATTACACAGCTGTAATTACGAGTGCTATAACCCAGAATTGGAATTAAAGCACAGAATTAAAAAATGGCCATGCCCGCTACATAGCAATTTTCCTTTTTTTCCTGATTACGTGAAGTGTTTTTTTTTTTTTTTTTTTTTTTTTTGTATTTAAAGCTGGGTCTTGTGCTTTTATCATCTAATAGCATTAGCAAATGAATCACTGGATATATTAAAAGACAAGGGCACTTAAATGACTGAATGTTATAAGAATAAAAGGTAACCAACAAAAATATTGCTAATCCTTGTTTTTCTAAGATATAGTCATTCTTTTTTGGGGGGATGGGGTGGGTACCAGGGATTGAACTCTGGGGCACTTGACCACTGAGCCACATCCCCAGTCATATTTTGTATTTTATTTAGAGTCAGGGTCTCACTGAGTTGTTTAGTGCCTCACTTTTTGCTGAGGATGGCTTTCAACTTGTGATCCTCCTGTCTCCTGTCTCAGCCTCCCAAGCCTTTGAGAGTACAGGTGTGTGTCACCATGCCTGACCAGTCATTCCTTTTAAAAAGTAGCATTTCCTCATAATAGTTTTGGAAGACTTCCTTTTCATCAAGCTCTTTTCCAATTTTGGCATTCAAACTTGTTAGAAGGTCCTGATTCTGACTCCATTTACAAAATATTATTTCCTATAGGCTAGAACAACTCTAGACTGATACCCATCCTCAAATAGAGGTGTTTAAGCAAATTCACCCAACACTCTGACCCTCTGGATCCAGTTACACATACTGAATTCAATGATTTATTTTAGACTGGGCCTCAACTGGAAGTTGGGATTCGATTTTTCTCTCTCTTTAATAATCACTGTAAGCTCAATGTTTCTCATGTACCTTTTCAGAGAGCAAAGTGCGTCTCCATAGATCTAGCTTGAGATCTGCATTCTTGGAAGAAGCCTTTTTGGAAACAAGGGGAAGTGCAAGGCTTTTTAATGTTTTCTGACATTCTCTTTTGGTCACTTTTCTCCTTGTGAAATAACATTTAAAGTGAAAAACCTTAGAAGGAACTACTTGGAACTTGAGGTTTTTCTGTTTCAGTGGAATTCTGTCTCCCAAATAGAAAAATAAACCAGAGGACTCATCAAGAAATAGAAAAGCAGAAGCTAACTGATTGAAAAACCCAGCCGTAGGCCAAGCTGTTTTTCTGGAACTAAGTTTGTCTTGTTTTTGTCACTATCTCCCCATTTACTCTGACACCACATAGCTATAACCTCAACCTCTGGTGTCTAAAAGTTACCTCAGATGCTTTTTTACCTTGTCAGTTCCTGGGCCCTATCCACAGAGATTTCAATTCAGCCTGGATAGTGCACAGGCATATTGCCCTGGGACTTAGTAAATAATTCTTAGACTCGATAACAAAAGTGTGCTCCATGAAAGGAGTGAATGTGATGAATGGAGTCCTTCGCTTTAATGTCCTGGTAAAGATGAAAGGGTTTATTTAAGGCTATAGTTAATAACTTAGTAGACTTGCCTAAGCACTACTGACAGCTTAGAGAATTGAATCTTCTCTTGGCAGTAGAGAATGCCCAGGCTGTAACTTCTAAAATCAAGGTTCATTACTCATTTCCTCTTTACAGCTCTTTAGGGAAAGAAGGGACTTTGTCTTTACTGAATTAAATGCTTTATCATACTTACAAAGATGCTATTTTTTCTACCACTGGGATTAAATGATGTGATTTAAGTTTGAGATTCATTTATTTCTTATATTATTCCAGAACCATTTGATGAAACTTTTTCTTTCTTCATGGGAATGTTTCAGGACCTTGGTTAAAAATCAAGTGATGGTGTATGTGGGACTGTTTCTGACCTCTTCTGTTCCAATGAGTATGTATCATTTCTTATACCAGTGCCATGCTGTGTTGATTATTCTGGCTAATAGTAATACTAGAATTCCAGGTGTATTAAGTCTTACAAAGCTTATTTTCCTAAAATATTTTCAAAAATATTTGGGTTTTCTATATGAACTTCAGAATTGGGTTTTCAAATTTTATAACAAAACAAAACAAAAACCAGCTACAGTTACTCCTGGGAATGTGTTGAACTTAAAGAACAACTTGAAGAGAACCGACATCTTAGCAGCATTGGATTTTCCAATCCACAAACTTATATTTTTAAATTTCCATTGTTTAGGAACTATATAATTTCTCTGAGCAACATTTTTAGTGTTGAAGTCTTAAATATTAAATTCATTTCTTTTTTAAAAACTTGTTTTTGCCACTTCAATAATTGAGATTTTGTTTTTAGTTAACTGCAATTGTATGCGAAAATGCAGGTGCTTTTTTTAAAAAAATAAGCTTATACTAAAGACTTTCAAAGAGTTGTTTAGTAGGTACCTTAGACACTTCTGCATATACAATCACAATTTATAAATATGGAAACTTTTTTATTTCCCATCTTTATATTTTGACTTTCTTTTTAAAGATTTATTTCTGTCACCAGATTCACTAGTACATTGCATAATAAAAGAGGCAAGATCTAGATAAAGTGGCACATATCTGTAATCCCAGCAACTCAGTAGACTGGGGCAGGAAGATCAAAAGTTCAAGGTCAACCTGGTCAACTCAGCAAGACCCTGTTTCAAAATTTAAAAAACATTAAAATGATTTTAAAAAGGGCTGGATTATAACTCTGTGGGAGAGTTCCCCTGGGTTCAATCCCTAAGAACACACACACACACACACACACACACACACACACACACACACATTCACATACCCCAAAATAAAAATAAATTATAAAAATTAATAGGCAATAGTAGATAAATGTCCAGTGTCTACTTTGACATTTATAATACTAATCCACTGCTATATAGAAATGCTGGGATCAGTATTTAACATTAACACAAACAAAAAAAACTGAACTAGATTGGGCATTAAAGAGCACATGTGTACCATGTCATCCACTGTATTAATAACAATATGAATGAAGTAAATTGTATAATTCTACCAGATAATGAGATTACAGTTTCTAAAGTAAAGAGAAAATAGGATAGAAAAGCAAGATAAAGTTTGAAATATTTAAAAAAGTGAGCAGAGAAGAGGCAGTAGAAAGGTGTGAGATGACTTTATAAAGGAGTGATAGTAAAAAACATTAACTAAAAGTAATAAAAATAGAAAGTGAAGAAGACCTTAGTGGGGGAAAAGAGTGAAGAAGGGGCAATAAAAGAGACAAAAACCAAGAAGCAAACAAATAAATGTAAGATCAAAACAACTCAAACCAAGTCAAACCAAAGCTAAATAATAAATGGATAAAGAAAGCAATTAAAATGAAAGTAAGTATATATTTTTTGAACCTATCCTCTCAATGTGAACAAACATGCCCCCAACCTTACTGATTGAAAACAAGTAAAAAATAATAAAATAGAATTGGAAAAAAATAATAGAAAAGAATCTACAATGCAGGGAGGAATACAAGGGAAAAGATTTTTAAAATCTTAATGAAAACAAAGGGTTTGTTTCCTCTGAGGTGTTGTTTCTTTCGTTGAATAGGATGGATTCTCTTTCTCTGTATTCATGTTTGGGCTAGGTGGTGTTCAGTCTGACATCTTTGTGTTCCTTACTTAGCTTCCAGCCCTTGTAGGCAGGAACAAAGGCTGGTTGTAATAGCACTCAGTTTCCTATCTCCCAGTATAAGGTACAATAGATTGGTGAATGCTGACATGTCATGTATTACTGTGGCAGGGGTGACAGATTTCCATATTAGGAATTCCAATAGTTGGAATTTAGTCTCAGCTGATCTTTGGAACTCTGTCAATAGTTATTTGAGATTTGATCCCCGTGTTGCTGAGGAATTGCTGGCCTCTGCTGAACAGATGGGTATCTGTGGCCTTCCGTATATTCCACATTTAGGGCAAAGGATGGAAACCACCGTTTCACATTCCCAGAGAATTGTGCAGTATCAGCCCTGGAGTGAAGATCCTCCAGTATGGCCATTATGGGCATCTTCCCAATAGCTCTTATGGGGCACCAGCAACAAAAGAGCTCGCTGTCTCTTGTTCTCTGTCTTGGTATCCAGAGCCTGCATGCCCTAAGCACAATCTTCTTTGTGCCCATTTTAGTTACACTGATCCGTGCATAGTCTGGGACACACAGTAGGTAATTGCTGGGTCAGGTGTAAATGTCTTTATGAATTTCCAATCCCCTACCTTTGTTCATGGCTATGCAGTGCTTATAAATGGTTTCCATGTTGGCGACCCAGTTATCACCAACTGTTCACCCGTGGGCCAAGCAATTTTGCTTGCTTTTCATTCAACAACTTCTCCTACCAACTCTGACTCTTTTAAGAGCTGCTGCTCTCTGTTTGACAAGATCCCCCAAGACATTTTTTTTTTCTTTTTCTACTGTGCATTCTCTCTCTGCCAGCATTACCCCTCCCATCAGCAGCCAGCATCTCCCACTGCCACCACTAGCCAAGCTGGTGCATGTTTAACATTATTTCTTATGTTTCAAGTTTCTGACTTCTGTGTTTCTATGGTTTCTTTTACTGTCCAATACTGAATTTCAGTGAGTTCCCTTAGTTACCTACCTCACTAAGGCATAGTCTTCCTGCTTTATAAGTCTGATTCTAAGGAACTCTAGGAAATGAAGCCTTCCTCTACTCCTCCATCTTCTCTCCCAAATAAACTTCATATGGATATTATGGGTTTTTTTTGTGTGTGTGTCATTTGGCCTTTGAAATTCATTATATATAATCTGTTATGAGGATAACCTCATAATGCAGTCTCTAGAAGTCAGAGTACTATATCATATCCAATGTACAACTCTCGCCACCATCGCAACTAACTGTTGTCCATTCTCATTCTTACCTCTAACATCTTAGCATGCTGCTATTTACTGGTATTTTACAGGTCTCAGTTTTCACAAAGAAATTGAGATCATTTCAATGACTCAGACTTTAGTAAAGAAAGAAATTGTCTTCTGCATCATAAGTCATTATGCTTTCTAAATAATAGGAAGTACTATGAGTGTGTCTCATACAGTATTTGCTGTTTCTGGTTCAAACTAAACATCATTCACAAGGAAATCACAAACAATAAACAATTTTCTGTTGGAACAAGTTACAGCTTTCTAATATGCATCAAAACTTATTTGTGGGTAATTTTTAAATTTGATTTTCTTTCACTTTTAATAAAGAAAAATGACATAAAATCAGCATAGAAAATATCTTATTTCGTCTTCCCAGAATAGTCTTTGATAAGTAATATTAAAAATTGAATTTCTAAGTGGAAAATGAGGAAGTTCACAAGCATTCACAAGAAAAATAAGTTCAAATGAATAAATTACTGCATTTTGGCCTTTTAGTTCTTATGGAATAGAACCCAAGGGTCTAATCATTGTCTTGATTGAATACAAATGGCTTTTTAGTTCTCTGAGGATAAAATTTTCTCATACTGCTTTAATTGAGGAGCATCATTATTATCCTAAGCCTAAGATGGATTCTCAATAAAACAGGTTCTATTAAATTAAGAGACATATCTTTGTCTGGTGTAGCATAACTCAATATTCAGTAATCTAAATTCTTCAAAATAAGTTTACTGTCAATAAGGGAGAATGATTATAACTTCATGGATTCTAATGATTTTATTATTAATTCTAAATACTATTTTAATTTTTTTATCTAAACCACTTTTTATCTTGTATAATTTTTAAAAATTGTTATTATTAATGGGGTGACTTGATAATTCAAAAAACTTAATAAAATATTACCAAATTGTGATGAATGGATTCTCAGAAAATGGAGATAGGTGGATAGATCTATCTGTACATTAAGGCTCATCAGGCAAACTATATGACTATGGGTATCACTTTTGAGTGGAGGACACTCATAAATCATTCATGAATTACTCAAATTGGAATATAAAAAATATTGAATTGGAAAGGAAGTTTGGATTATTGACTTATTATTACTACCATACATAACATTTCATGACTATTTTACCATTAGTACAGCATTCTGATGCTGTGCTAATCCTTTCTTGGGTGATAAATTGTACTCAAATGTTTCAACAGCCACCAAAAAAAGGAATACAATACCCATTCTCCAAGAAGCATAGTAGGTTGCTATGGTCACATAGTAGGATGTCAGGTAGAACATGGTGGTGCTATTGCTCAGACCAATTTAACAATAAAGCCATTGCTTCTGACTGTCAAACTGCATGCTCCTTGTTCTTTACCATTCTTCTCTGTGTTTACCAAAGAGGCTAACTTACTGGTGGGGGCAGGGGTAATTTCATTTGTGGTTGGCTGACCAGTAGTTAAGTTTTTCAGGTTAGCCTCACCATCTTAAAACCTCTTCATAGGGTTTGTACAACATGCACAAACATAAATAGTGGTCCAGAGTATTCTCCATTCTTTGAGGCTGAAAGTTACATCATATACTATTTACTAGGATTTGGATAGGCCATAAGACACAAAAGAAGGGGCTCTTTCCTCCTTACTGATAATGGAAGAACATTTTTAAAGGTTTGTTTTTTTTAAATTCAAAGAAAACATTCTCTTTGAACCCTGATCTCTGCCTCGATTAACTCAGAGTAGAATTAAATTATGATAAAGTATTTCAGCTGAATTCTACAAGAAGTTGGTAAGCAAAGAAAAACTTCCTATATCATGCTGATTACAAATAGAAATTTTCCTCCTCAACCTCCTCTTCAAATTTATGCACACATAAATTTGCTTTTGTTATACATCTAGCCCACACACAGATGTTTAGGTTACTCATCATGTATAAAATGCATTACTAGATTGTTTAAAAATCTGCTAAGTTTTTTTTCCAGAGAGAAACATCACTATCTAGTATTCATCACAAGCTCTTAAACATTGTCATTTTCTGCTAAATATATTTTTTAAAATTGTTGACTGGAACTCATGAATTTTGCCATAAAGCTTATATTCATAATGAAAAAAAAATGCACCATTTCATGCTTTTAATGAGGATAAAAATAGACTTTGCTAACATAAACATAACCACATTTCTCCTTAAGTACAAATCCATTATCTAAGAAACCTTGAAATGCATTGCTTAAGCAGTATTCTAAAGAAAATTTGCAATAATTACATACAGAATTTAAATACATGTGAAATCTTTATTTCTCTTTCTCTGCCAACATCATTTATGAAAGAAATTGCTCATTGGTGTAGAGCATAAATTTTAAATCCAAATTGTCTGCATTTATGTCTCACTTTTGCTTCTTACCAGCTGGATAATCTTGGGAAAATTTATTGTCTTCTCTGTACCTCATTTCCTCAACTTGTAAAGTATAGATTATAGTAACTCTAAAATAACTGAATTGTTGTAAGAATTGAGTGAGATCATATAGGTAGAGTTGCAAAATGCTATATAAATATTAAATATAATAATAGTTGTAAGTCTGATTTTAATTATTACTAATCAAAATCAAAATTCAGTTGATTCCCATTCTGAAATAGCATTAAAGTTTTGTATGCCATGAAGATAAATTCCATATAAGGTGAATATAACAGAAGAAAAAATTAACCATAGCATTTTTTAGTTAGAAATGACAAAAATCTTAACTAAATAACCATGAATATTCAATCATTACTGATATCAATGACTAGGACAAAAAATCTAAACAAATTCATTAGCCAGCTCCTCTCTGCTTCCCCACCCAGCTTGGCCCTGTTTCTAAATTTTTCCCTTTACATCCTTGACAGATTTTCTGTAGGATTTTTCTGGGAACTTAAATCTCCATTAGGAAAAAGAGATGCCCCAGTTTGGTGCAGCCACCTCTGTTTCAGTGGCTATATCTGGGAGAGAGGAAGGTGGAGGTCCCTAAACTGTCTAGGCAGTTGTAAATTAAGCCCTTTTGATTGACAACCACCAGATTTACCCAATCACTAAAAGGTGTTCACAGATTAAAAAGGTATTTGTACAAATGCATGTTTATTATAAAGGGATGTGTTAATACCACTGTTTAAAGAAAAGGTGAAAAACAAATATGGAATTTACCTATTGGTCAGAGAGCAACCTAAGCCATGACTGGTTATTTCACAAATTTGCCAAGAATCTTTGATGGGTATCATCAGACTTGGTGCTGATACTTTGTTATAAAAATTTGCAACTGCACACTATTCTTTGGCAACCAATTGAGTTAGTATATTGGCTTTCATTTATTTTACTGCTTCTTAACTATTGCATTATAATAGGGAAGATATTTTAGTCAGGAGCATTGTGTGTATGTGTGTGTGGGGGGGGAGAGAGATAGAATGTTATATTACTAAAAATGAACTGCCCTACTGAAATTTTAACTACTTGGTTTCAGCAGTGGAGCAAAGCCAAAGTCAGTATGGGAAAAGTGATGTTTTGACAACTCTTTACAGAATTTCTATATTTTTAGAAATTTGCTCAGTGTAAAAAGAAAAAAAAAGTTTGTAGTTTGTAAATTAATTAATGAATATTTATTAAATATTCATTAATTAAACTTGAACAATACATTATTAGTAAATTGTTCAAAGAATTCTGCTTTTGACCTCTCCAACAGAATGGAAAATTATTGGGATGAAACAGTTCACTTGATTAAAAGGCAAATTTATCTCTATTGGTTAAGTTTGGGTCAGCTATGAAGCAATACAGATCATGAATATTAATATTAGCAACACATTTTTTTTAAAAAACTTGAATTTCATTTACCCATTTGACTTTTGACATAAACCTTTCACCTTCTGAATACTGTTTTGCCCTTTTATGTGGTGAAATAATTATAAGACCACTGACTACTCTGAATATGAAGTGTGACTTTAGCTTAGCACTATTTCCTTGAGTCCTCTCAATTCATGTAGCTCAGATTGCACAAATGTGATAAGTAAGGGGAAAATATGGTATATTTTGAAACATTAAGTTAATAAAAATGTTTGACCCAATTGATTTTAATGTTCAAAACCCAATTGCTGACTAAAAATAAATGAATACTTTAAATAATACCTTCTATTTGAATTGGGTTTTAAGTAAGATTTTTCATTTCTATTATTCATCCAATATAAAATATATACAAACTTTTTACTGGAACTGGTTTTATAACAGGTGGTCTGGTGTTTACCTCTCACATACCCCCAAATTTAACCAATCCTTCATTGTCGCCAGCAGTAAAATTATATTATTTTTCTTATATAATCCTTGTAAGATTTTGAAAATGCAACAAGCTATTCTATCTATCCATAGAAAACCGACATCTAAATATATTCCTTTCATTGAATCTCCCTGGAAACAGTTAATTATAAAGGGATTGATTTTTCTCACATTCTAATTTTGTCATATCAAAATGAGTTCACTCACAAGTTTGCAAATACATCACTGAAGATGCTGTGAAATATTTCTGAAATGACAAGATACTTAGACATTTGGGGTTTATTTTTTTCTCTGCCCTAACAAACATGAATATTAGCTAGTAATTACCAATTTTCAGGATTAAATCCTGCCTTAAAATCAGGTATAAAGTCATATGCTAATTCTATTAATATACATGAGTAGACTCAGCAAACCAACAAACATGATCTTTATTAAATACTGAGACTTTTTAAAATGTTTCATTTTTACATGTAAACATAAAGTTTATACAGAATCTAAAAAAAAAAAAAAAAAAGAGGGCCTAGGGGATTATCACAATACGGAATTCAAATATCCTAATGCTGTGGGGAATTTCCTGCTGCTCCCCTGTTCCTGCTCTCACACCCAGGAGTCCCTTAAAGAGTATATGTGCATCTACTGAATGCCATCTAGGTTGGTTCTACAGTTCAGCTAGTGTGAATTGTGCTGTAACAAACATTGATATGGCTGTGTCCCTGTAGAATGCTGTTTTTAAGTCCTTTGGGTACAGATCAAGGAGTGGGATAGGTGGTTCCATTCCCAGTTTTCCAAGGAATCTCCATACTGCTTTCCAGACTGACTGCCCCATTTTGCAGTCCCATCAGCAATGTATGAGTGTACCTTAGTGTACCTTTTTCCCCACATCCTCATCAACACTTATTTTTGTTTGTATTCTTAATAGCTACCGTTCTGATTGGAGTGAGATAGAATGTTAGAGTAGTTTTGATTTGCTAGAGATGTTGAACATTTCTTCATATATTTCTTGATTGATTGATATCACTTTCTGAGAAGTGTCTGTTCAATAGATGAATGGATAAAGAAAATGTGATATATATATATATATATATATATATATACACACACATACACACATATAATGGAATATTATTCAGCAATAAAAGAGAATAAAATCATGGCATTTGCAGTTAAATGGATGGAGTTGGAGAATATAATGCTAAGTGAAGATAGCCAATCCCAAAAAACCAAATGTTGAATGTTTACTCTGATATAAGGAGGCTGATGTTCATAGTGGGATTGGGAGGGGAAGCATGGGAAGATTAGACAAACTCTGGACAGGGCAAAGGAGAGGGAGGGAAGAGGGGGTAAAAAAGATGGATGGTGGAATAAGATGGACATCATTACCCTAAGTACATGTATGAAGATACTAATGGTGTGAATATACTTTGTATACAACCAGAGATATGAAAAATTGTGCTTATGGTAATATGAGCTGTAATGCGTTCTGCTGTCATATATGACAAATTAGAATAAAAAAATTACTTTAAGAAAGATAGAATATGGGCAGAGATCAAGTTGAGACAAATATGTCATTATCATTAACTAACACCTTGGTCCCAAAACTCAGTATAATATATAGATAAGTCCAACCAAACAAAAGTGAAACTCAGTGGGGTTTCACACTCAAAATGAAAGGGATTCAAGGTCAGTTTGCCAAGCTAGCTGAGGGACAAGCATTTGAGAGAGACTATGAAGTTCAAGAAAAGCTTTTAAAACATGAGAAAATAGAAGAAATATAAAAATCAAAAAATGCTGGTCTTAACATTTCTGTTCGCTGCAGTAAAAGTTTCATCATCTAACACTTTGATTTCTGGACTAAACCCAGTTCTAGTAACGCTTCTCATTCTTGAGGGTATGGTACTCTGAGCCTCTCAAAGTGGAAAATTCTACTTCACTTTTTATTATTCTGTTAAGTTGTGAAACAGACAACTAGCTGCAAATAGTCGACCAGGGAAAAATATAAAATTTCTGCTCTTAAAATTTGCCAACTTTCCTTTGAATCTCTGTGAGAACGAATGAGATTTCTCATTCCTTAGAGGTTCCAATGATTTTTTTGCTTATTTGTTTTCTCTAAAAAGGGTCAGAAAAATTCCTTTCTTCATTTTTCTTTTTATGTCTTTATAAGAGCACCTTTTAGACCAGACCAAGAAATCTACCCTATTCTATGTTGCAGGTCAGATTACATCCATACATAATGGAAATGACAAGGAACAAAATTCCCTGGCATCCATGTTAGATATATAACACAATCAAGAAATAAATATATATTGTCTTACCTACTAAGTTACTCCGCATCACCTAACCTATTCTGATTGATAAACAGAGAGACAGAAATGATACAAGGAGAGTGAAGTTCATTGTTAGAAAGCTAACATATATTCTGCATATTCACCCCACATTAAATCAACAAATCCCCTTGATCATAGAAAGAAAATAATTCTTACCAAATACAGGAAAACAATCACCATAAGTAGAACTTCCTCTTCTATTCCAATAAAACCAGAGTATCTTTTTAAGAGTCCCAGTTTTTTGTTACTATTTGACCAGTGATTTTTTTTTCCACTTGGAACTGATGTAAACTTCTAAGCATACACAAAGCTACTTTAGTCAAACTGCAAGTCTCTAATGTGTTCTAATTTTCCAAAGTTCCATACAGACAAAAGGGAACACAAGAAAAATCATAGCACCAGTTCAACATCATCAATTTTGGAAAACAAAAGCACATTTCAGAATTAATTGTGATGACTGCAGCATTGTTCTCTCTAGTCCAATTCAACCATTCCAGAAAATACCAAGCTAAAATAGTGTGTCCCTATACCATCTATAATTAGTATAAATCTGGGCTGCTTCTAGGCTTATTAAGATGGTATTGTCTTCAAAAGTAATATTATTTGAGCATTTTATTTCCTAGAATGGTATGAATTGAGGGAAGCCATAAATACTCATACATTAATATTTTATTGGTGTCTGCCTCATAATTCCATATACAATTTAATTCCAGTCTAGAGCAACATTGCTATTCTCTCACACTGATTAATAGGGACACAGTTTTATTTTTCTGAGAAATAAAGAAAAAGAAAAAAAGAAGAAGAAAATCTTCCTCAATTCAGCCCAAGCTATGTACCACATTTCTAAAGGGGTCACCTTTCCAAAATTCATCCCTGTTCATGGGAATAAAGATTTTATTATATTAGAATTTTTACATCTATGGAGATGAAAAAGATTACATTGCTATTAAAGATTCTTCCTTATCAGCAACACTGAAATATATTAGACATTTTGCTTTTCTGATTTCTGATTTCATATATACATGCATAATTAAGAGCATTTAGACAGAAACACAGACATGTGCTCTTGTATAAGATTCCAGTAATGATTCCTTGTATAAAGAGGAAGCCAACATTAACATCAACCAAACACATGGTTGGAGTATTTTAGAGAGGTGGCAGATAGGACACTCAAATCCCTAAGATTAATTTTACTAGATGTCTCTACTGGACGCTGAGTGAAATTGCAAAAAGCATTCAGGAAAAGGTTAAGTATACCACTTTTATCCCATCCACAAATGTCTTAACTTCACCAAATAAAAAACCAGTAATCATCACATTTTCATGTTTTCTGCAAAGACTAACCCAGGGCCAAACCTATAGCTATTGTCATCTATGTATTTCTTGACATTCACTATAGTGTGTTGTATCACTCTTATAGCATTTTTCCATTGCCTATGTTTATTACTGCACTTGAACCTTCATTCACCACTAATCTGAAAGCACTAGAACAAGGAGACTTCTGATTACAAGTCCTAATCAGGGTGCACAATCCCCCATAGTCTTGCCTTGAGTTAGCACTCAGACCCTAAAAAAACTGAAAGGGGCTTACTTTGTGCATATTTATAAGAGATAAGAAAATATCTATCATGAATAATTAAGTATCTTTTAGTGCCTTGTTGTAACTTATTTTCATTGCCACTTCTCAGAATAGGTGGACCGATGGAGAAGAGATAGAGCGATTTTGCAGAAAATATCAGAATAACACACTGAGAAACAGGTATAGAAAGCTGTTAACTATGCACTTATCCTGTGTTCACTGGACTTATGTAGATATTAAGCAGAGATTCTTCAAACAAATTTGTTTGTTGTAAGCTTGATTACTTAAAAATCTCTAAATTTATCACACAAATGACAGTATACCCTTAGCAAAAGAGGCCACTTATATAATTGCCTTTTATTGCTGAGAAATTACAAATCTAATTCCCTATATATGTATGTCATATAAATATTTACAATAAGTATTTTCCCATGGATTTAAATGATAATCTCAAGACAGAGAGGGCAGGGCGAGTGGCAACCTGACATATGCAAGGCCAGGCAACCTCAGTCCCAATGTGGGATTCCCTCTGGAGTCCCGTACAATCATTAGCTTTCATAGAAGGTTATATTGTTGTTCAGAGAGGAAGCACACAAATAATTCCCTGAGGAGCAGGACAAAAAAAAATTTTTTTTGAGGGAAAGATCATGGGTTTTATCTCCTCCTGCAATTATAAGCTTTCTTTGCTATGGTTATTTCTAAGCTTAGTGAAAACAGATTCTAAATATGATTTTAATATTGATAATATTGATAAACCTTCTACATATAAATAGTGTCCTTAATATCTCTCTTACTTATAGGTAGAAATACATTGGCATAAATCAAAGCATTTTCTTGTAATAGGTGGATAGGGTAGATTCAGTGTTTTCCTTCATATTTTCAAAAGAAATGAGGTGCTTACTCCTATGTTATATATAATTGATATAAAAATTGAAGTTTTGTTCTGTTTTGGTATTAAGTCTTCAAAACCAGTGCACTTTTTTTTTTATAATTATAGTACATCTCAATTCAATCTGCAAAGTGCTGAAGCCCCACACGGTTAGTGGATAGCATGGTTTATTTTATAGAGATAAAAATCTAGTAGAAGAATTAGTCTGGAACTATAGATGGATTAATAGATTCTTATAAATTTTGCTCAATTTTAGGAAGACGGGTTTATCATTTAGGCTATACTAAGCTTTGGGAGCTTTTGAAATATTTTCTGTATTTATCTGTTAGTGGACTTACTATCAAGTTAAATTTAGGGTAGATTCAATCACATTTAATAATCAGTATAGGTTAATTGCCACCTAATAAGTGCTTTCCATTGTCAACCTGAATTTTGGCACCTTGGACACCAGTCTCAGTCATTTTATGCTATGGTGCTTTCTAATTAGATGAGTTTCATAAATTAAAGTTTCTGTTTCTGACCTTTCCACTTATGCAGCTGAACCTAAACCAGGATTTGTTCTTTGTAAGCCAAAATATTTTTCTCTGCAATCCTGGGGGTTAACTATCCTGTCATTCCCAAGAGAAGAGTCTTGGTAAAATGGTTATTGGTTCATTTTCCTCTTCAGAACCTATTGCTCATTAAACCCCATCAAAGCAGCCTGAGCAAAGTCATTTTCACCCAGCCACAGATTCAGCTTGATTTTATAGCTAAGCCAGCAGCTGATCAACTGTGTGATTTGGAGAGATTCAAAAAGCCCTCTTTGGCTCCTAACTAGTACTTTTAGTTTTTGTAAAAAAAAAAAAAATCCCTAATATTCACCAGATTAGATTTTCTTCTAGATCTGAACTTTACTGAAAAGACAAATGTGGGACAGCTTATCCAACAGGCTAGTATTCAGGAAAATCCATTGAGCAATGGCAAATTATTTTATTTTTGGGGGAGTATTTTAATTTATCTTTTAATACATTTTGATTTTTTAAATTTTTATCAGTACAGTATAATTATACGTAATAGTGGGATTTGTTGTTATGTATTCATAGATGCATATAAAATAATTTTAGATTAAGGGTTGAAATTAAAGAGAATGCATGCTCTTGAATGCTACAATTTAAGGACAGTGACAGTCAAAGAGACTGGAAGAGCACTGGTGACCCAGGAGAGGTGTGGGGACACAAAAGCAGAAAGAAAAAAGGAAATAACAAAAAAGAAGAACAGAAGGAAAGGGAAAAAATGAAAGAAAGAGACAAAAAGCAATCAAGAAAGAAAGCTGGACAGCCATGAAGGAATAACAGTGTTTCATAAATGTATCTTGGGCTGCTCATTTCTAATAGATCTGAAGTTGGAGATATTTTGAAAATATTTAGTTTGTCTATTCATCTGTTTTATCATATGCATTGGTAAACCATATTCTGCAGTAACAAAAAAGAGAATTATTAAGCAATTGAATTAAGGTATCCTTTTCTTTAATATAAAAATTGAAACAATTAAATCTATTTTTACCTTGTTTTATTTTTCTATATGGAAAATTGAACACGTTTTTCCTTGGTGATTTGCATAGAAAATACTCTTTGCTTTTTTGCTATTGTTTTTTCAATGAGATACTGAATGCCCATTTTTGGAAAATGTTCAGAGCATCCTCTCCTGAGGTATAATTTTAATGTGCAAGAAACTATAATTTATTCCAGAGAACAGTGATAGGGTCCATTGTGGGATTTTAAATAGTACATTCTTAATGGCTTCTAAATCCTCTTGTGAACTGCATTAGTGTGAAACAGTATTTATTGAATCAAATAGAGCCATTACTCACAAAGGAAAAGCACAACCCCATCTCTGCAGAGAACAGGAAAGTGCTTCTAGGGTAAAGAACAGAACAGACCTAGTATTTATGGTTGCAGATTAAAAAAAAAAAAAAAAAAGACTGAATGGTGTGACTTTCTTTCCTGCCCAAGCTCACAAAATGGAATCCATAGTAGAATCAGTTACCCAAATTCCTTTTCACATTAAGCCTTTCCAATGAACATCCCCCTTCAAAAGCTCCACAGCTGCTAAAGCAAATGAATTAATTCTGCAGTGACAGGGTTTTGAGGAAGAAGCAGGATTTCAACCCAGGCTGCTGTGGATTAAAGTCACAGCCTTGTGCATGCTGAGCTATACCCACAAGCCTGAGGCTTTTCCTTTCCACCTGCACAAGGGGTGGTGATGATAAAGTGGGTCACGAGGTTGGGCCATGAAGCTGAAAATGCTTCTCAAAGTAGAGAATCTTTACAGGGGGGCAGTGTGGTGGGAATTAATTCTGCTTCTAGAAAGGAGTTACTCTATATATGGAGGCAAACAACAAACAGAAGGTAAAATCCACACCGAGTATGGATGACATGGTAGTTAAAATCCAGAATGTAATATTTAATAAGTTCAAAGTCCAATTTGATTGCTTGCTTAGCTAAGTACAAGTAAGCACTTTTAGAACTGTTTATGTATTAATGTATGTAACATCACAATAGCCTTTGAAGCAGTAATTATTCTCCTTTTGGATGGTGAGGATACTGAGGCCTATAGTATGTAACTCTCCCATAGCTAAGAAACAGATTTAAATAGGAGCCAGGGACTGTAGTGCAAGGGCTCTCCTAAACATGTGGCTTTAGCAGTGGAGACTGATAACTCTTTTTGTCAATTACTTTATGTTTCTTTCTGTTATCTCATCGGTAAAGTAGAAATAAATATAGTACCCGCCTGTAAGGTTAAATGAGATCATGAATGTAGTAACTTGAGCACATTACTTGACACACAGTAAGTGCTCAGTAAATGTTAGCATCACCAAATGCTTGAGTCTTTAGAGAATAATCTTTCTCTAAATGTTAATCAGCCAAGGCCATAAAATCTGTTTAATTAACCTAGACTTTCATGCCATCTCACCTTAATGTAATTGATAGGTCTCAACCCAGTGCCATCTGATATTGCAACTGTTAAGAATTACCACTGTATCAAAATGGTGAAACTGCCAACATGCTGCATGATCTGATTAATAATGTAGCCAAGTGTAAATTTCTCAGAAATATGGCAAAAATACCTTAACAAGTAAAGTGCCAGTGATAGGGTCCATTGTGGGATTTTAAATAGATTATATCAGATGAATTTTACCAAAGACCAGGATATTCAAAGCAACCTAGATGTCATACCACATGACAATGCTAAAATATGGTAGCCTGAATCAGAACTCCGGCCATATAAATTCTAGGGAAGGAGCCAAAAAGACTACATAGGCAGTTACCTGCACCTGCTACTTTGCAGACAAATTATATAGAGTAAGGAAAAGAAATTACCCAAAAATACACCATGAAAAGTCATTATTGGCATGAACCCCTTAGTAGTAAAATATACTAAGTATACTGACTTTTATGTTGAATTTTCCTATTATAAAAAATTTGGAAAAAAGTTATCAATGCCATTATAAATGATATTCTATATTATTTATAAAATATAAAATATATGCTATATTTTATATATCAGGTGTATTTTATATATATTTATATATAAATATATATCTGAATAGACATCCATAGAACATATGTGAACAATTAGAAATATGCCAATATTATAAAATAATCCATTGCAAACATTAATGATCTTAGGTTTCATGGTGCTGTATTTATAATATACACATTCAGGTCTGTAGCTCCCCAAAGGTTTAGTCTTGCAGGGTGATCTCATTCTGGAGAATGAACCCCTGGATTATCTAGAGAGATGGAGAACTAAAGTGTTAAAAAACCTTTGTTCTGCCACCTAGTAGCTATCTGATCCCAAGTAGATTATTTAAGTTCTCCTTGTTTCAATGTTCTCAACAATAAATGACAATAATAGCATCTGTTTTCAGGTTGCTCTGAGGATTCAAGAATTCATATATGCAAAGGGCATCCAAAAACACTTTGAACAATTCCTGGCACATTATAAGTTTGTGTTGGTTTTGTTGTTAATAAAACAAGTTTGTGAAGAGTGTCATTAGTGGGTAATGAACTGCCTACACATACAGTCATACATTGAAATGATATGTTAATTGTTTAAAATCACCAGTGTGCTGTTTATTTTTCAAATGTTATTTCTATAATTTTCTAAAAAGCTCCATCAAGGCACCTTATATAACAAAAACAAAACAAAACAACAACAACAAAAAAACGCTGACACTTAGAGAGTAAGACCTATATCTGTTTAGAATTAGAAGAGGCAATAAAAAAAATAGTATGAGTCTAGGAAGGCCAAAAACAATAGGGAGCAGATCTTTATCCAGTGCCATAGTTACAATTTGGTTTATCCCCCAAAGGTCCATGTATTGGAGGCTTGGTCTAGTGCTGGGGCTCTGGGACCTTTAAAGGGTAGGGCAGAGGGGAACATCCTTAGGTTGTTGGGAGCTCTGCCCTGGAAGGCTATACTTATCTCCTAGAAGAAATTCTCAAGAGAGCATATTGTTATAAAAGCCTGAGTCTGACCCTTGAACTTTCTCTGGATTCCTACATAAAGATGTGATCACTTGCTTCCACTGCTGCTCCTACCATTGTCATCCACCATGATGTGATTGAGCAGAAAGAGTCCTTATGAGAAATGAGTTGAGGCTAGCACCAGGACCTTGGATTTCCCAAAATGTGAGCTAAAGAAACCTCTTTTCTTTATAAAGTTCACCTATCTCAGGTATTTTGTTAAGGTAGAAAAGCTGACTAACTAGAGAAAATAATAGAGAGAAGCATTTCTTGGTTGTATTTGTGGCTTGATGGTTTAGAGAACGTCCTCTACCTAAAAAGTTATCTGGGGAAAAATTGTATTTTAAAATTTTCATATTTAGAGAATATCCTATTACTACAAATTTGAGAATTTCCCAGCAGGGGAAATTATTGGATACATGAATTGAAAAATCTGTAGGAAAGTGAAAGAATGAGGGAGTCAAAGGAGCATTAATTTAAAGTTTCTGTTCAATCAATTAAAGGTCCTGTAACATACAGACAAGCTTCTTCGCTGATAAACACTTGACAGTTCACCCTCAGAGCAAAGTGATAGCCTTGCTATAAGTGAGAGCTGAGGTTTACTCTCACTCTAAAATCACACTTAATGAACCCCAGATCACAATCTGCACCAATATCCTTTTCATTATTTGGTGTATAACATAGGACAGAACAAGGCTCACTCTCTGTCTATTAGTAAGGTATGCTTAAGCTACGTAGCTTCCCCAAGCACTATAAAGAAAATTTGGTCACTGGAGGGAAGTAGATTGGATATCTGGGGTTCTTTGATGATCCAAAGGAGCATTGCTCTACAGGGACTGAGTGAGGAACCTTATTTTCCCACATTTTTCAGAGGGCTTTTTTCCAGAGACAAGCTGTCTTCATAGATAGGGCCTGTGAGCTAAGTGATTATATAATTTTATATGGCAATATTTTAAATGATTATGTAAATACCTAAATAATGTCCTCAACATTTGTTTTGTTCCCTCAAAGACTAGAATATTTGCTTTTTTTCCCTTTACAGAACAATTTTCCATACTCTGTTTTAGTGTCACAAGTAAGAGTTTTGTCTACAAAAGAGCCCTTCAGTCATTGGCTTGAATTCTAGATGATGTGGCTTTCTCCCCATCAAAGTTTTTATTAGAAATGTTATAAAAAGCATCATCATATGGATGCTATTAAAGCATATAAGTTCCTTGACTTTAAAGATGTGAGCTAATTAATACATTAACTAGTTGTATAATGTGAGTCACATCATTTACAAGCCATTTACATTTTCCGCATAGTAAAAATAAGAACCCCCAAAATTATCTGAGTAAAAATAGCTAACATTTTAATACTAAGGAGTAAAATTTTCATTTTTATTATAAGGTTAATGTTTCCCAACAATTCTATACAGATCACTACTGTCCTGTGAGCTTTTAATAGATTGAGTTGCTGATAATTACCTCATGGAGAAGTATGTGAAATCTTAGGCTATAGAGTAAAATAGGTTTATCCTGCAAGACTACTCAGAGATGTTTTTTATCAGGACCTTGTTGCGTTTTAGCTTTCTTTTCATAACAGTGAGTTATTTTGTTTAAGAACCTCTCCTATACCTTGTTTCTGGGGTTCAAATAGGTCTCCAACTCATGAAATCAAGCAGAGGATCAACCAACCAGTTGGTGACAATATTGATTCATGATCAGGACAACTTGGAACCAAAGTTTTTATTAAGTGTTTGAGAAAAATCTATCTCATTTTAATCTCCTTTTCTCTGCAGTGGCCCTACCATCATCTCTTTACAAGAAGCCTGGCATTCATACTACAAGTAAAATTCTATTTAGAGCGCTTTCCCATCAAGTTGATGTTTACTATTAGATTTTGTTACTGTAATAGAGAATCTTTTTTGGGCAACATTGCATCCATGAGTACTAGAGTGAATAACAAGTTATTTATGGCTCAGGATTCCTCACAAAACACTTCTTGAACTGTGAACAACACATAAATATTGTTGATAGACTGTCAAGTAGAAAAGAAAAGGAAAATATGAAAAGCTCACAAATTTACATCATTCTATAGAATTCAAAAGCTATTTTCCCCATTATTCATAAATCATAGCATACAAAGGAACAAAGTTCTCTCAAATTGCTGTGGTGCAGCAGTTGTCAGCAGTGTGCCATTTAGAAGCTGAGAAAGATAAACAGAAGTTAGGTGGAGTTGTGCATTTTTCAGAATGATAAATATGCAGCTACCTACGGAAAAAAATTTGTGATTTTGAAATGTATTCAGAAATATTTCCTATGTAGGGAATATATAATACTAGGAAAGAATTTTGAAGTAATCCATCATTTCAAAAATCATTAACAATATTTAACAAAAGGATACTAACTACATGTAACTAAATTCTATTCAAATGGATGGAACATAAATTCCTTATCATTGTGTTTCCTCACCTCGGCCTCAGTTTAGCTGTCTATTAAGTGGGATTGACAAGATTCTTCTGTACACCTGCTTTATCAGGTTACAAGGACTAGATGAATTAATGTGTTCAAGAAAAGAATAGGCAGACCAACTATGAATTTGGCAGCAGAATAAATTGTGAAAAGAGTGGGAAATGTGTGAGTTCTCAGAATGTCAACCATGAAAACCGCTGTCTCCTCATCACGACTGTCACCATCGCCTCCTGTATAAATTCTTTGTAAAAGCAAAGGCAACATTTTACGCTGCTTTTCATCACAAGCATTCAGCAATAGCCACTGGCTGGCATTACTACCACCACGTCCAGGGTGCTTGACGGTTGGCTCTTCTTTCAGTGTTTGCTGATGTCCATGGTGTCATTGCATACTCCTGGTGAGACGCAGTTGAGAGTGGAGTTGTGAAGAGATGAGCACACTCAATTCATATAAAGCAGCAGAGGAGTTTCCAGCCATCATTGTAGATAGCTCTTCCTTGGTTTTGTTTTTTGTTTTCTTTTGTTTTCACACAAAGATATGTATTTATCAGACAAGAGGAATACACTGAATGTCCCCGAGTTGGTGAAAGACTGGAAAGTTAAAGAAATCAGTATATCTGAAAGTCTATAATTGGACTCTCAGAACTCTCACCATTGCTAACTTTATTCATAGCACCAATAACATGGGTTCAAGAAAAGAATAGGCAGGCCAACTATGAATTTGGCAGCAGAATAAATATAAACTGTTGGAGCCTTCAACTTTCCTCTACAAAAAACATATAGATACAGAGACACATACACACAGACACACATAGGAAGTTCTACCATTGTTTTCAGGCCCATATAATGATCAATTACCTACCACCGTGAAACCTTAACACAAAATGGACTATCCTATCCTTCTGCAAAGAGAACTTTTTTGTTTTGTTTTGTTTTTTGACATGGTACTGAGGATTGGTCCTAGGGATCCTCTACCACTGAGATACATCCCTAGCTCCTTTTATCTTATTTTGAGACACAGTCTCATTAAGTTACTAAGATTGGCCTTGAACTTGAGATACTTCTGCTTTAGCCTCCCCAGTTTCTGTCACTGCACACATTCTACTACACCCAGCTGAAAATGTTGTCTTTTTACTGGAGTCAATCCTCAGCCCTGTGACCAATTGTCTTTTGAGGATTAAAACAAGACATTTCATTTTCAAGGTTGTTTTTCTAATTTCTAAGCTGTAGTTTTCACTATATGTCACTGATGGAATGGATTAATAAACAAATGGATAATGAGTATGAGTGTGTGTGTGTGTGTGTGTGTGTGTGTGTGTTGTGTGGGTATGATTTGAGAAGAAAGAAAGTTCAGAAAATTTTTATATCATCAGTTGTACCAAAGATGAAAGTCGTATCTAGAAATGGAGAAAATATGTAACAGAAGAAAAATTTAAAAGTTTATAAAAATTCCCTAGAAGCAACCAGGTATGAGATGTATTTCATACAATGTATAAAATAATGAAGAATACAGAAGAAAAATTATACAATAGTTGGCACTTGGTAATTTTCATAAGGTACTAATGGAGGTGCTAAGTAATACCTTCAAATTACCTCACTTGATCTTCCCACTGCACTATGAGGTGTGTATCACCATAACCTTATTCCCTACTCACTAAATGAATCTCACGGATATTGTGTAAAGCTAAAATAAACACAAGCAAAATTCAAAGTTCTTTCTTCATTAATGGATGGGCATGTAAAGCTTAATTGCCCCAAGTCAGAGTCTAGGGCAAACTACAAAGGAAGAAGATTTTTAGAGTCAATCTAAAACAGAACATTCTGTTTGTTATACCTTGATTATCTCCCTAAGCATGGGAATCATACCATTCATTGGACCACACCACAAGATGGAGAGAGCATTTCTATTCCTTCAGTCATTGAGCCTGTTGCCACTGAGCAGTCATTTCCACCTAGAAATAATCCCTGTATCCAAGAAAATGTTTTCCACAAAGTCATTTAAGTCTGATTCATGTTCTCAGTTGAACATGTCTTAACTGTAAAGGGAGATAGATAAAAAAAATAATAATGGGCTTAGACAACCTCTAGAGCAGACCACTGTTGTTTGCTATTATTCTTTATGGAAGTTAGGCTCCTACCCACTCACAGAACCTGGGGGATTGAAATGTGGTTCTGTCTTTCTTCATGACTACATTCCAAAGGAATGACGCTCAAGTTCTTGAGAAAGAGAGTTCTGAGGCTTAAATCTGGCAAAAAAGTGTAGAAGAATTGCACATCAAGGGGAAACTAAAAAAATATATTGCAAGTTTTCTAAAAGAAACATTTAAAGAAAAGGGAGGTCAGAGTCCAGAGTGAGGAAGAAACTTTTCTAAAGTTAGGTCAAGCTGAGAACAGTAAAGCCATCTTGATCATTACAAAGAAGAAACACTGAATGAAAAAATACACAAGTTCCTTATATTTGTTGTGATGGGTAGCAGGTATACTCTGATTTTTCATAGATGTAGTTGGCTTTCAAAACCCCAGGTCACAAATTCTGAGTACTCTCTGAAGAGATGAATCTTTACACACAATGCATTACAGACCTATTCCACCTGGATACCTGTCTTTAATACTGCAATTAAACCTGCTCTAAACTGCTATTTTCACAACCAGCTCTTTTCTATTGTGTCACTCCACCATCATCCTGTCAGATAAATTCATATTATTGAAGTATGATGAAGATTATGAATCCAAAATATATTGAAACAGTTTACAACCTATAGAATTATACCCAATCCTAAACGATGTGATCCTAAACTGCTTCTCCAATCATATTTAACTTTGATAACACCAAAGAGACATCTGCACTACCATATTCATTACAGAATTATTCACAACAGTCAACAAATAGAGACAACTTACGTGTTCATCAATTGGTAAGTGGATAAGGAAAAAGCAGAGCACATATATTCTCTCTCATTTGTAGAAACTAATAAATCAATCTTATAGAAGAATGGAATAAAACAGTGGTCATTAGAAGCTGCGATGAGTAGGGATTAAGGGGGATGGAAAGAAGTGCAAAAAAGAGCTCCAAAACTCAATTAGAGTGAGAAATTACTTCTATTTTTTTTCTTTAGTACTGTAAGGTAACTAAAGGTTAAAACAATCTATGGTATATTTCAAAATGACTAGAAGAGTGTAAAATTCCAAACACATAGAAGTGATTAATGTTTGAAATGCTTATTACCATGATTTTATTATTACAATCATACACATATATTAAATTACCACAATGGACCCCAAAACTATGTAAAAATATTTTGTCTCAGTAAAAAAAGAAAAAGAAAGAAAGAAAGAAAATGTAGTACATATATGCAATGAAATACTATTCAGCCATCAAAAAGAATGAAATCCTGTCATTTGTGAAAAAATGGATGGAATTAGAGATCGTCTTGTAAGTGAAGCACAAAAAGAGATTCCGTAGAACTCTATTCATGTGCAATATAAAAAAGTTGATATCATAGAAATTGAGAATAGAATGGCAGTAACCAGAGGATAGGAAGAGTAGGAGGGAGGAAAGAGAAAAAGAAAGAAAAATAATAACAAAAGTAGAGTAAAATAAATGTATTAGAACAGGAAGAAGTCCAAACTCAGTCTACAACTTCAAAAAGTAACAAAATTACCATGGGGCAACTGCAAAACAATTGTTCCCAAAATAAATACCCTCAGAGTCCATTGGTGGAGTGTCAGTTGTGTTCCTATGTGGGCTGAGCAACAACTCATTAAAGAACATTTACAAGATGTGTAGCAGTGCTGTCACTATTAAAGACTTCTCATCCCGTCTTCACCTTTTATACTGCCTTTCTTTGTGCAAAATCATCACACTGGACTTGGAAAAGTAATCGTGCCAGGAATTTTGAAATCAAAAGCAACGGAGAAAATTTTAGTTCAGACTCAAAGTTGTTAGGGCATGGACTTGTACTCAGCTGTGTATCTTTTGCGGTTTAAAATGTGAAAATGATTACTCAACAATCTCCAAGAATTCATTCAGAATACCTGAGCAACAAAATTGAATGCATTTAAAACAACATGTGACTCTCATTTTAGGTTACTCTTTAAGTAATGTTTAGTTGACTTAGATTGTTATTTTAATTACTCCCAAATGATTATTAACAAGGGTATATATTTTAACTTGAGGCCTGTTGAAGATTTAGTTGCCATCATCATTTCATAGTGTGGTTATGTCAAGCACATCCTAACAATCTGCTTTAGGAACTTTCCCCCTATGATCTATCTATGAGTCTCCACAAGCTAGTGTTCAGGCTAGTGTTTTTAACAAATCATAGTAACACGACTGCTCAGATTGCAACAAATTCAGATTAGTGCTGTCAACAATTTGAACTAAGAAACTAAAGGCAATTGCTTCGTCTATTTTGTTCTGCATATGGTCCAGAAACCAGATTTCTTAAAACTATAACTTATGTTGAAGTATTTTATGGCAATGTTCTAAATTTTAAAAGTCCAGTTATAACAATTGCAATAGGAGCATAAACATGGCTGTAATTCTACCTATATATTTTTTTAAATTAGAGAGTGAGTGGAATTTGGACACTAAAATGGAAGTTAAATTGAGCCCCAAATCGTACAGGGTAATCTCTTTTTCCCCCATAGAAACTGTTGGGAAATACAGTTAAGAGAAAACTTGGAAAGCCATGTACGTGGCCTCTTTCTCACTTTTTCTTCTAATTCCATTTCTCATATCCTCACCATCTTTTGGCAGTGAATTTGACATGTGACAATGATGCAATCTAACATAAATTAGGTGGGAGGATCTCCAAAAAGATCCAATTTTATCTCAAGGGAATAATAGAGGTTCAAACAATTTTCAATATACAACAGAGGCACTAAATTTACTGAACTTCTAGTAAAATGGGAACATAGCATAATGTGTTTGTCTTTGCTTACAATCAGATTATTTCTGTCAATATATTGAGTAATAAATCCAAAGATATCAAATACTCCTCTAAAGATGGATAATGCTAAATTCCTCAATCATATGGAGACCATTTCTGTTGCATTTTCATGGGTTTATTCCATCAAACAATGCATAGACCATTAAATAAAAGTAATAACTGTTTAGTAATTTTCATTTATTTAATATTCAAATTAAACATTTCCATGTTGGATTAAAAATGTCATCACATGTAGAAAGTGTATTTTCTGTCACCTTGTATTTAGTTTGGTAAGAAATACAATGGATTTTGTAGCATTTGCTTTTTTTAGTGATAATTTCTGAATGCATTTGGTGTTCCTTTGTCATGATAGAAACCAAGGGTAATCTTAGCCTCATCTAGTTTTCACAACAAATGAGAGAAGTACAGGGTTTTTTTTTTAATTTATATATGACAGTGGAATGCACTGCAATTTTTATTACACATATAGAGCACAATTTTTCATATCTCTGGTTGTATACAAAGTATATTCACACCGATTTGTATCTTCATACCTGTACTTTGGATAAAAATGATCATCACACCCCACCATCATTAATAACCCCATGCTCCCTCCCTTCTCCTCCCACCCCTATGCCCTATCTAGAGTTTGTCTCCAATAGTACAGAATAGAGGACACAGAGACTAACCCACAAAACTACAATTATCTTATATTAGACAAAGGTGCCAGGAGCATGCATTGGAGAAAAGATAGCCTCTTCAACGAATGGTGCTGGGAAAACTGGAAATCCATATGCAACAAAATGAAATTGCAACCTTATCTCTCCCATGCACAAAACTCAACTCAAAATGGATCAAGGACTTAGGAATAAAACTAGAGGCCCTCTGTCTAATAGAAGAAAAAGTAGGCCCTAATCTCCATCACATAGAATTAGACATCAACTTGCTTAATAAGACTCCTCTGGCTCAAGAATTAAAATCAAGAATCAATAAATGGATAGACTCAAACTAAAAAGTTTCTTTTCAGCAAAAGAAAAAATCTGTGAGGTGAATAGAGAGCCTACATCTTGGGAGCTAATCATTACCCTGCACACATCAAAGTACTAATCTCTAAGGTATATAAAGAACTCAAAAAGCTAAACACCCCCCCCCAAAAAAAAAATAACCCAATCAATAAATGGGCCAAGGACCTAAAGAGACACTCTCAGAAAATGATATACAATCAATCAACAAATACATAAAAAATGTTCATCATCATGAGAAAAGTTCAGTTTTATGTGCAACTATAAATTTTACTTCAGGGCTTTAATTTTCACTTTTATTTATATCACAAAGGACAAAGATTTATAATATGGTAAGATTCATCAATATTTTTTCTATATTCTGTATATAGAATATTTAATAAATAAATTTGAACTCAAGGTCATAAAACTGTTCCCTTCAATTTTCTTCTAAAAGTGTTACCTATTTGTTTTTTATATTTAAATCTTTATAACCAGAAGGAGTGGAATATATCTATTATCCCCAGGACTTGGAGACTGAGGCAGGAATATATCAAGTTTAAGGCCAGGATCAGCAACATAATGAGATCTTGTCTCAAAATACAAAGGGCTGAGGATATAGCTCAATGGTAAGGTGCCTGGATTCGATCCTCATTACCACAAAATAAATAAATACATAAATAAATCTTTAACTTACATAGAATTTATCTTGATGTGTGGAGCAATACGGAGATACAGATTCATTAATTTTTCATATGGAATTGAAATATTATCAGCCTCTTCATTAAATTTCAGTGCTGCCAAATTCCATATTAGCAGGAAACTAATGAAATATTCAGAGTTTTACATGGATTCTACCAAAATAAAAGGGGGGGGGGGTGGGATCAGTTAATTCCATGTTTTCACAAAGAACAGAAAAGCAGTAAAACCATTATACCAAAATTAGATGATGTCAGTGTGGAAAATGAAAACTATATGAACAAAGATGCAAATATCTTAGGCAAAATGTTAGTCAACTAAATACTAATTGTATAAATAAATGGTGCCATCCAGAAATCAAGGATTATTAAAGTCTCTATTAATATAAAATACTACGGCGTGATTAACATTCATATAATTTTATCAATAATTACAGGAAAAAATAAAGTAGTAACTCAAAAAGTACAAATAATTCATAATATTCCTGGAAATGTTTTAAATTTTCAATTTATCTGAGGGTTAGAACAGTGAAACTATTCAGTAAAATACTAAAGTAGTAGTATCTTTATACATTTATCTAAACTCATCAAATATATACCTCCAAGAGTAAAATTGAAACCATGGACTTTAGATAAGAATTGACTCTGAACATGGTTCATCAATTGCAGTGAATGTACTACTCTTGTGGGAATGTTGATAATAGCAGAAGTTATCCATGTGTAGGGACAGGAATTAATATGGAATATCTCTGTCTCTGCCTCTCAATATTCATGCAAACCTAAAACTGCTCTAAGATAATTTTCTTTAAAAAAACTAAACACACATGATAGAATTATCAGCAAATTTTAAAACTAAAATAAATAAGTTACAGAAAATCTATAAAATTATTTCAATATTATAGGAAAAAAATCAATAGAAACAATATGCCTAATTTCGTTAATGGAAAACTTTTAAACCTAATTATTAAATATTATAAGGCTGTTCACATTTGCTATTTCTTGTTAAATGAATTTTGAAAGTCATATTTTAAATATGATGTATTAAGAACTATGTAATGTTTTGAACGACCAACAATAAAAAAAAGAAAAAAAAATAAAATAAAATAAATATGTGTGTTTTTCATATAATTTTTCATTTTATCCACAATATATTTTGTATTCCTTGCTTTAGCTTCAGTGTGTCCATGTTTTCATTTCTAACACTTTTTTGTGACTTATTTTCCTTTTAGATCAAACTTTTGAAAGGCTTGAAAGTTTTTCATCCCTATAATAAAGTTTATGTTGAATTTTATCATGTCTATTATATCTCTATTATTTCATTAATTTTTGCCCCTAATTTTTATTTTTCTACTTCCTCTAAATTTATATTGTCTTTTCAATTACATTTGAGGGTTAGTTATTATCTCCTAACATTGCATTGTTTAAGAAGTCAAAGTTAAAATTCTCAGAAGTACTTAAGTTCCATTTCACAAACTTTTGTATGCAGTATTTTTGTTATCATCTAGTTTTAAGCATTTTCAAATTTCTATTTTTATTTTTCATTGGATTCATGAGGATTATACAAGTCATTTTTTTTAAACTATAAATCCACTGTCAAACCTCAGTTTAACTCCATTCAATCCTTTAAGCCTCACTTGCAGCCAAATTTGTGGAAAGAAACTCAGTGGTTTTGTCAAGCACCATGCAGATTTTGTTATGACAAGACTGGCTGGACTTTAGGAGGTCCTGATAATGTCACCTAGAAGTGCAGATCTGTTCATGCCTATGGGGAAGATAGTTCTGAAAATCACAAAGGCCATGGAATGGGGAACATTACTGTACAATATGGATCTTTCCTAACTATTCCAACCACACTCTCAGATAAACTGTAGGCAGTTAGGTCTTGCTCACAGGCTCAGCATCCTGAGGTATCCAGGATACGTAGATATGATTATACATATATAAATAACTCTAAAGACTTTAGACTCTACCAATAAACACTTTTACAGTGAATTAAAAAATTCAATAAAGTTGCAAGGTACAAAATCAACATCCTCAAATCAGTACATTCTATATACAACAAACTATCGGAAAAGAAATTAAGAAACAATCTCCTTTATAACAGCATAAAAATAAAGTAAAATACTTAGGAATAAATTTAGCCAAGGAGGTGGAATATTTGTATACTAAAAAATATAAAATATTGATAGAATAACTTGAAGACAACAAAAATAAATGAGTAGATAGCTCATGTTCATGAATTAGAAGAATTAATATTGCTAGAATGTCCATATTATCCAATGTGATCTATAGGTTCAATGCATTAGCTATCAAAATTCCAAAATAATTCTTCATGGAAATAGAATGAAAAAAATGCTAAAATTCATACAAAACCATTTAAAAAAAAAAACACATCCAAAGAAATCGTAAGCAAAATGAACAAGGCTGGAGGAATCACTCTGATTTTTTAGCGAATGATGGTCAATTAAAAATAAAATTTCCAAAAAAGTTGGTTGATTATTTTTATTTTGATTTCTGCCTTAATTAAATAATGTAAAATCTTTTAAATGCTTTAGAACTTAATTTGGATCATGGCACAAATTCAATTTGTGCAAATATAAAGTATCATTCAAAAGAATAAATACTCTCAAATTTTACTCTGTTCTTAATTTGGCTTTTAGAGTGTTTTTGACTTTCATTTCTCTCATTCATTTTTTAATTTTGCTTTTAACCTCTGGTAATTCTCTTTCCTTCCTCCCTTTCTTTCCTCCTTCTTTCTTTCTTCCATTCTCTCTTTTTTACTTTTATTTTTCAACAGTCTGTTTTTTCCTTTTTATAAAAAAATTATATATGCCATCCAGCTGTTCTAAGAAATATGTTTAAAATAAATCACCCCTCTCTTGAGGAAGATGGCAGAGTAGAGGAGGTTTCTTTTAAGCTTCTCCATGGCATGAGACAAAGAAAGTGGATAAACAGCTTTTCAGTAAGGTGGGTAAAAGAGGGACATTACTGGGATTTACTACTGGACTCTCAGAACAAGGTAGAGATTCAGAAGACTGGAAACAATAAAATAAAGAAGAAAGTTCACCACCAGCAACTGCCAGAGCTGAACCACCATGGGCAAGGCAGGGAGGAAGAATAAGGAAACCCACATTTCAAATGGCAAAGTGTTGTGCCTTGATGTGGAGTAATCAGAGATCAAGGACACAGTAAGACAGATCCAGACTGAAGGTAAAAGGATGGGAAAAAATATATCACTCACATGGATCTTGTAAACTAGCAGGGGTTTCTGTCCACAACAGATAAGGTGGACTTGAGGCCAAAGTTAATCAGAAGGGACAAAGAAGTTCACTTCATACTGCTTAAAGGAATTATGCAACAAGAAATAACAATCATAAATATTTATGCTCCAAACAAGGAGCATCTAGTACATCAAACAACCCATCTACATGTCAAGAACACTAATACTGGGTGACTTTAACATGCTCTCTTGTCACTGGATAAATCATCCAAACAAAAACTAAACACAAAAGCTATAGAACTAATAAATACAATTAATAATTTAGATTTAACAGATATATATTTCATCCATCAATAACTGTATATACTTTATTCTGAGCAACAAAAGGATCAGTTTCTAAAACAGATCACATCTTAGGCCACAAAGCAACTCTTGGTAAATTAAAAAAAAAAATAGAGATAATATCTTGGATTCTATTAGACCATAACAAAATGAAATTAGAAATCAATAAGATAAAGAAAAATAGAAGCTACTCTTACACCTGAAGACTATGCTATGAATGATGAATGTATAGCAGAAGAAAGAAGAGGTGAAATAATAAAATACTTAGAGGTAAATGAGAGTAGTGATATAAGATATCAAAATCTCTGGGAAAATTTGAAGTTGGTTCTAAGAGGAAAGTTCACTGCATTGAGCTCATTCATTAAAATATTAGAAAGTCACCAAATGACCTAACATATCTCAAAACCCTAGAAAAATAACAAAAAACAGTAGAAAATAGGAAATAATTTAAATCAGAACCAAAATCAATGAAATTGAAACAAAAGAAAAACAATTCAATGAAACAAATTGTCATTTGAAAAAAAAAACAAATAAAATTGATAAACACTTAGCCACACCAACCAAAAGAAAGAGGGAAAAAAACTGAAATTACTAAAATTTGTTGTGAAAAAAGAAATGTCACCACAGACACTATTGAAATGTAAAGTATAATCAGAAACTATTTTGAAAATTTATACTCCAATAAATTAGAAAATCATGAAGACATCAACAGATGTCTAGAGACATCTGAACTACCAAATTGAACCAGGAGGATTTAGAAATTTTAAACAGATAATTTCAAGCAATAAAATTGAAAATTCCAATAAAAGCCAATAACAAATAAAAGCTCAAAATCATACTGATTCTCAGCCAAGGTCTACCAGACCTTCAAAGAAGAACTAATACCAAACCTCCTCAAATTATTCCATGAATCAGAAAAGGAGGAAATCCTTCCAAACTCATTCTACAAAGGTAGTATCACCTGGATACCAAAACCAGACAAAGGCACATCAAAGAAAGAAAACTTAAGACCAATGTCCCTCATGAACATAGATGCAAAAAATTTTAATAAAGCACTTGAAAATTGCATACAAACTACATTTAGAAGATAATACACGATGATCCAGTAAGTCTCATCTTAGGGATGCAAGGTTGACTCAACATACAGAAATCAATAAAAGTAATTTACCACATAAATAGACTCAAAAACAAGAATCACATGATTATCTCAATAGATGCAGAATACAGCATCCTTTGAGGCTATTGTAAAGGGCATAGTTTTCCTGATTTATCTTTCAACTGATATATCCTTGATGTATAGAAATGTGATTAATATATTTTTGTTGATTTTAAACCCTGTTACTTTGTTGAATTAGTTTATGAGTTCTAGGAGCTTACTAGTAGAGTTTTGGGGTCTTCTAAATATAGAATCACGTTGTCATCAAATAGAAATAGATTAAGCTCTTTTTCCCCTATTTGTAGCCCTTTAATTTCTTCCTTTTGTCTGATTGTTCTGGCTAGGTTTTGAGGACTATGTTCAATATGAGTGATGAAAGAGGGCATCCTTGTTTTGTTTCAGTGTTTAGAGGAAATGCTTTCAGTTTTTCTCCATTTAGAATGATTTTGACCTTGGGTTTAGCATATACAGCTTTTACAATGTTTGATGTATGCTCCTACTATGCCTAATTTTCTAGTGTTTTGAGCATGAATGGATGCTGAATATTGTCAAATGCTTTTTCTGTGTTTATTGATATAATAATGTGATTCTTTTCTTTACGTGTATTGATGTGGTGAATTACATTTATTGATTTCCATATGTTGAACCAACCTTGCATGCCTAAGATGAACCCCACTTGATCATCGTGCAGTACTTGAGAATCAACATAACCAAAGAGGTGAAAGACCTGTATAATGAAAACTAAAGAGTACTAAGGAAAGAAATTGAAGAAGACCTCAGAAAGTAAAAAGAGCTGCCATGTTCCTGGACAGGCAAAATCAATATTATCAAAATGGACATACTACCAAAAGTACTATATAGATTTAATGTGATACCTATAAAGATTCCAATGACATTCTTCACAGAAGAAGAAAAAGCAGTCACGAAATTCATTTGGAAAAATCCGAGCCCCAAGATAGCCACAGCAATCCTTAGTGCAAAAAGTGATACAGGAGGCATCATAATACCAAACCTTAAATTATACTACAGAGATCTAGTAACAAAAACAGCATAGTATTGGCACCAAAACAGACATGAAGATCAATGGAACAGAAGACACAGACACAAACCCACATAAATACAATTATCTCATACTAAACGAAGGCACTATATGCCGCAGTCTGACTGGGCACAATTCAGGAGCCACTTATCAAAAGAAACAAACTTTATTTTTAAAACTACAAACGCCAAACAAAACAGCTCCTCAGGAAAACCCTCAGAGCCCAACTGCCACCACCGGCTTCCAGAAGCCTCTCCCCACACAAACCACACCACCTCCCACAATCCTCCTGCTCTTGAGGCCGATTGGCTGGGTCGCGTGGGCGGAGCCAAAGAAGTCCCCCAATGAGCAGTTCCGTAGTCTGAAGGGCAGGGAAACAGCCCAATGAACATGACTGCAGAGGAGCCAATCAGCTAGATGTTGCTGGGGTCACTGTGAGCCAATCATCAGCTGGCAGCTTGAAGGGCAGGGAAACAGCCCAATGAACATCGCCGCAGAGGAGCCAATCAGCTAGATGTTGCTGGGGCCACTGTGAGCCAATCATCAGCCGGCAGCTGGGAGTTTGCTGGCAGCTGGAAGTTTTCTGGGGCCCCTTTGGCTGTGGCTCTCAACATCTCCCCCTCTCTGTTTAAACAACAAGCATGTGGCTTAGGGACCGTGCCTGCCTTAGGTTGTCCAATACTACATATGGTCCTTACCCGTCTTCGGATGAGCTGACCTCAGGGCGTCAGCCTCCTGTCTTAGGTTGGAACCATTGTAATTGGATCTTACCCGTCATTGACTACCGGTCCAGTATACAGCCACACCTGTGAAGAGGTACCAGCGGGGGGGTGAGGTTCTTTGCCTCACCTCTGTTGGCCCCCAAATAGCTGAACGATCATGACAAGCAGAAGAGAGGAAGATATACCAAGCCAATTGACAGCTCTTGTTGGAAAAATTGTACCACCGATGACATCATCAGCAAAAATACTCCAACACTACCACAAGTCGCTGCACCAACAGATAGTTCACAATGCATACAAGTGAGTTCACAATGCATACATGTGACACATAGTTTAGGCAAGTTCTGTAAGCGGTTCAGTGATGGCTATTGCAGAGATTGTAGATTAGTTTTATCTTTGTCTTCACCGGCACAGGGATGAAGATAGGAATTCTGGCAATAATGGCTAAAGAAAAAATTATATAACATTCTAGAAGGTACTAAAAGAAAACAATTTTCTTAACAATTTACATTGTCTTCACTGGCACTGGGATGAAGATAGAAATTCTGGCAATAATAGCTAAAGAAAACATTGTGTAACATTCCAGAAGGCACTAAAAGAAAACAATTTTCTTAACAATTTACATTATCTTCACTGGCACTGGGATGAAGATAGGAATTTTGGCAATAATGGTTAATATTAATAATTGTGTAACATTCTAGAAGGCACTAAAAGAAAACAATTTTCTTAACAATTTACATTATTTTGAAAAGAATTATTAAATATAATAAAAAGAATAGGTGAAAGTAAACAAACAGATCTGTTAACCTTCTTAACAGTTATTTACCCAATTTAAATTAAACCATTTAAATCACGTGAATAAAAAAAAAAATTTTGGATCCATTTTTTTTTTTTTTTTTTTTTTATGAGCGCTCATCATATATGATATATGGACATATGTACATTCAAACACAAAACACAAGTGTGCACACATAATATAATACATACAACACATAACATAATGGTAAAGGCCTTATAACTTTTTACAGGTGAAATCTCCATTGCAATGTTTAAAAACTCTATAGTAAAAAAAATATATATATATATATATAAAACTGATCAGCAAAACATTAACCTAGGTCTATATGAGCTCAAAAAACAAAATAGAATAAAATAGATATTGAAAAAAGCATCCTGGTTCTGTTGCAGATGTAAGGATAGCCAAATTGGAGTTTTGGATATCAGCTGTTATGGATTTGAGCCAAATCATCTTCTTTTTGGTCTGTAGAAATTGCTTTAATTAATCTCTCTGGAATCCAAATCGGCTGCTGTTCTCCCTGTGGAAACACAAAAACAGGCCCCCGACTCCAGACAATCACTGGGTCAGGACTTTAGTTAATCTCTCCGGAATCCAAATCGGCTGCTGTTCTTCCTGTGGAAACACACAAACAGACCCCCGACTCCAGACAATTACTGGGTCAGGACCTTTCCATTGTCCTGTTAGAATATCTTTCCAAAGTACCTTGGGCTTATGTACATTTTTTGGACACATATGCCTTTCTGCAGCACTAAGTCCTGATGAATCCAAATTTAAAAAGTTTAGAGTAAAAAGGGTTATTTTAAGTTTATCTTTGGGGAATATATACCCCTTCCCAATTCCGTCTTTTTGCTTTAATAAGTACATTTTAATAGTTTGATGAGCTCTTTCAACTATGCCTTGTCCCTGTGGATTGTATGGGATTCCTGTTATATGAGTAATGCCAAATGATGAACAAAATTGTTTAAAAGAAGTAGACGTATAACCAGGGGCATTATCTGTTTTTAACTGTTTTGGAATGCCCACAGTGGCAAAATTTTGTAAGCAATGAGCTATAACATCTTTAGTTTTTTCTCCGGCATGAAGGGAGCCCATCAAAAATCCAGAAGAAGTATCAACTGTAACATGCAAATATTTTAATTTTCCAAATTCTGGCAAGTGTGTGACGTCCATCTGCCAAATATGGTTAGGTATCAATCCTCTAGGATTGACTCCAAGATTAACTTGTGGTAAAAAGGTCACACAATTTTGACATTGTTTTATTATTTGTCTAGCTTGTTCCTTAGTTATTTTAAAACGCTTTTGTAAAGTATTAGCATTGACATGGAACCTTTTATGAAAATTTATAGCTTCTTCTAGTATAGAGAAAATATGAATGTCATGTGTAGTTTTATCTGCTAAATCATTGCCCAAACTAAGGGCTCCAGGCAATCCTGTATGTGCCCTGATATGTCCTATAAAGAATGGATCTTTTCTGTCCCAGATTAAACTTTGTATAGTGGAAAACAAAGAGAAAACAGTAGAAGAAGGGGAAATCCTACCAGCATCTTCAAGGGATACTATAGCATTAACTATATACTGACTATCAGAAAATAAATTAAATACAGAATCTTTAAACATCACAAAAGTTTGTAATACTGCATTAAGCTCTACCTTTTGAGCTGATTGTTTGGGTACTAAAAATGTAAAAGTTCGATCAGGGGTAACTATTGCTGCTGTACCATTATTTGATCCATCAGTGAATATATTTGGAGCATTCATGATAGGTGTTTTTCTTGTCATTTTTGGAAAAATTACAGGATGCAATGACCAAAAAGACAATAAAGGATTAGATGGTAAGTGGTTATCAAATGAAACATTAGATTTGCACATGATTATTGCCCAAGTATTTAACTCATTAGCTAATTCATCAATTTGATTCATAGTATATGGAGTAATAATTTTATTAGGAGAAATTCCAAACACTGCCTTTGCTGTTTTTATTCCTTTGAGTATTAATTGTCCTACAGCCTCAGGATACCTAGTAAGAATATTGTTAGGAGAATAAGATAAATGTATCCATAATAATGGACCTTCTTGCCAAAATACTCCTGTAGGAATATTTTTTGTTGATAGTACAATAAATAATAAAGGCAAACTTATATCAATTCTATCCAAATGCATATTTTCCATATATGTTTCAATGATTTTTAATGCCTTTCTTGCTTCAGGCGTTAACATTCGGGGTGAATTTGGATCTGATGGACCTTTTAGGATATCAAATAAAGGTCCCAATTCTCCTGTTGGAATACCTAGATAAGGCCTTATCCAATTTATGTCTCCTAATAACTTTTGAAAGTCATTAAGTGATTTGAGTTGATCTACTCGTATTTGAATTTTTGGTGGACGGACCATGGTTGAGGATAATAGAACTCCCAAATAATTAATTGGAAAATTTAATTGTACTTTATCTATTGCTATCTCTAGATTATAATTTTTTAATAAGTTTGTAAGTGTGGCATAACATTCTAGCAATGTGTTTTTAGCTTTGTGTGCTAATAATATGTCATCCATATAGTGAAATATTTGTAGCTCAGGATTTTGATTTCTAAGTGGCTGGATTACTTTGTTAACATAAATTTGACACATAGTTGGGCTGTTAGCCATCCCTTGAGGGAGTACTTTCCATTCATATCTCTGATCAGGACCTTCATGATTCAGTGCAGGGATAGTAAATGCAAAACGTGGACTATCCTCAGGATGAATTGGAATTGAAAAAAAACAATCTTTAATATCTATAACTAAAACATACCAAGTTTTTGGCAAAGCAGACAACTGAGGAATCCCCGATTGAGCAGGTCCCATAATGACCATTTCATTATTAATGGCTCTTAAATCTTGCAATAATCTCCATTTACCAGATTTCTTTTTGATGACAAAAATGGGAGTATTATGGGGAGATACAGAAGGTTGTATATGTCCTTCCACTAATTGTTGTTTGACCAGATCATGGGCTACTTGTATCTTTTCTTTAGTCAAGGGCCACTGAGGGACCCATACTGGTCTTTCTGATTTCCAGGTAATTTTTATTGTCTCAGTGGCCCTTTGTGAAAATCCAACCCATGTCTGTCTGTTCCTTGATTTATTTGTATTGGTGCTGCTATACCTTGTTCTTGTTTTTCTAATCTTTTTCCTTTCCTAAAACCTTGTCTAGCCATAATAGTGGGTGCATTTTGATTGATATTATTTGTTAATGTCAAACCTAATTGATCTAAGACATCTCGTCCCCATAAATTTACAGGAAGATGATCCAATACATATGGCTGTATAGTTCCTTCACATCCTTCAGGATCCTTCCAATCTAATACCATTGCACTTTTATCGGGATTATTCGCCACTCCTAGGCCTCGAAGCGTTTGAGTGGCTTGTTGTAATGGCCAATGTTTTGGCCATTCTTGACGAGAGATAATGCTAAGGTCTGCACCTGTATCCAGTAGCCCATTAAATTCATGTCCTTGAATATTTAGTTTTAGCATGGGGCGAGAATCTAAATTTAAAGAAAGCATAGCCCAATCTACACCTGTGGAGCCTAATCCCTTGGAACCTCTTTCTACAACATGACTGGAAAATTTATCATGTAGGCTTGGTATTATTAGTAATTGTGCTATTCTATCTCCTGGTGAAATTACTGATATACCCTTTGGAGAACTGGCTATAATTTTTATTTCACCTTCATAATCGGGATCAATTACCCCAGGACTTATCAAAAGTCCTTTTAGAGTAGAAGAGCTGCGTCCCAATAATAAGCCTACTGTTCCTTTGGGAAGAGGTCCTTTCACCCCTGTGGGAATGATTTGAACTCCCATCTCTGGAGTTAGTACTGCTCTGGCAGAGGCGCAGATGTCCAACCCTGCGCTCCCTCTGGTTTGTCTGATGAGGGATCTGATGCCCTGGGCACTACCCTGATGGGGTTGCTGGGGTTGCTGGGTTCCTCCAGAGCTCCGTATATTTGTGGTTTGGGGCCCCGGAGCATTGGGGCCCCCTGTCCGTTTTTTGGCAACGGAGCCCGATGCCTTTGTCCACGATATTGTGGATAAAAACCTTGTCCTTGTTCGTTTTTTGATAATGGAGTACCCTCTATGGTGGTTTGAGAACGGCATTCATTAGCCCAATGTCTCCCTCTACGGCATCGTGGGCAAATACCCGGTATTCTATTCCTTTGATACCTAGTATTGTTAAACCCTCCTCCTATGGGGCAATTCCTTTTAAAATGTCCTGCTTGTTGACAATTGTAGCATGTTCTTAGCCCGGCATCTAAAGCCTGTTTTACTGCAGCTGCCACAATTTGCCCTTGTTCATTAATGTCTCTGGCATCTAAAGCCTGTTTTACTGCAGCTGCCACAATTTGCCCTTGTTCATTAATGTCTCTGGCATCTAAAGCCTGTTTTACTGCAGCTGCCATGACTTGCTCTTGTTCATTAATGTCTCTACACAATTTAATATATTTGTTTAAATCTTCCTGTTTCCATGGTCTAATGATATCTCTGCACCAACGATTCGCTTGGTCATAAGCCAGTTGTTTTATTAATGGCATTGCTTGTTCTGTATTCCCAAAAACTCTGGTAGCTGTTTGAATAAGCCTATCTACAAATTCAGCATAAGGTTCATTAGCTCCTTGTATTATCTTAGATAATTGACCTTGTAAACCTCCATATCCTTGTAAAGTCTTCCATGCCTTAAGTGCATCTATAGCAATTTGTGCGTATACACCAGGATCATATGCAAGTTGTTGCTGCCGATCCTCATAAGGTCCCTTTCCTAACAACATATCTAGATTTCTCTGAGGATAACCAGCTGCTGCATTTCCCATAGCTGTCTCCTTGCAAAATTCCTCATTAGCAACCTTCCATAACAGGTATTGTCCTCCAGTTAGCACAGCTTTACACATATTAGCCCAATCTGCTGGCGTCATGTTTAAGTTGGTAATGGATTCGATCAAGCTTACAGTGAAGGGTGCTTGAGGACCATAGGTTGTTACAGCCTCTTTTAGCTCCTTCACTGTTTTGTAAAATAAACCCTGGTGAATTCGCTGCCCTCCTACCTCAAATACAGGGCATACTTGAGATCCTGTCTCAGGATCCCAACTATCAACTGCGGGGGTTGGGAGTCTCTTAGCATATGGAGGTGGTGCTGTTGATTGGACCCTTATGCCCTCTGGTGATAGAATGCTGTTAGTAGCAGTCTCCTGTAGAGGTGGTGCTGTTGGTTGGAGACTTTCGCTCTCTGATAGAAAGGTGTTATTAGCAGTCTCCTGTTGTAACTTTTCCCCTGATGGCTTTTTCTGCTCTAAACTTCCTTCCTCTGTCTCACTAGCTTGAAAGACCTTCTCTTGTACTTGAATCTTTTCCTCATTCTGACTAACCTGAGAGACCTCTTTTACTTGAATCAATATGTCTTCTCCTTCCTCTACCTTTGTCTGATCTGAAGGCTTTGGACTAAGCAAACCAGATACGTTCGCCCACAATGTCAATGTGCCAACTGGCAGAGTCCCTGGGTTGTTGTTTTCTATTCTTTTTAAATCTTCACCATGATGGTTCCATTGTGATATATCTAACAACTCCTCCTTAAAAAGCCATGGGCTGTATTTTTGTATTGTATCAACGTATGCCCTGACTGCTCTTGATTTTACTGGGATGCCTCCTTCGTCTAACAATTTACTTAACACTCTTTCGGTTTGTTTTTTACTAATTGCTGATCCCGTATTTCTACTATAATACAACCCAGCAAGATAACACCAAACCAAACCTAGACAGAATCCAATAAAAATGGAACAACAAAATTTCATTATAGCCTTTCTATCCTCCTGACATGTGCATCCGTCCTTTCTCCCTATCTGTTCCTCAGACGTAAATAGTTTTTCCTCAGATGTGAGCGGTTTTTCTTCCGTCTCACTCATCTCCAGGGACTGAAATGTCCATCCTTCCTTTCTCCCTATCTGTTCCTCAAACGCAAATAATTTTTCCTCAAATGTGAGCGGTTTTTCTTCCGTCTCACTCATCTCCAGGGATAGGCAACTTAAAACAAAAATGAAGCAAAACAAAAGAGTAAACTTAGAATGGCTACCCATCCTCTCGCCCTGCCCTCAGGGGCGAGCAGTTTACTTACCCTCAGTCGCTCCCCGTACGGGCCACCAAATGCCGCAGTCTGACTGGGCACAATTCAGGAGCCACTTATCAAAAGAAACAAACTTTATTTTTAAAACTACAAACGCCAAACAAAACAGCTCCTCAGGAAAACCCTCAGAGCCCAACTGCCACCACCGGCTTCCAGAAGCCTCTCCCCACACAAACCACACCACCTCCCACAATCCTCCTGCTCTTGAGGCCGATTGGCTGGGTCGCGTGGGCGGAGCCAAAGAAGTCCCCCAATGAGCAGTTCCATAGTCTGAAGGGCAGGGAAACAGCCCAATGAACATGACTGCAGAGGAGCCAATCAGCTAGATGTTGCTGGGGTCACTGTGAGCCAATCATCAGCTGGCAGCTTGAAGGGCAGGGAAACAGCCCAATGAACATCGCCGCAGAGGAGCCAATCAGCTAGATGTTGCTGGGGCCACTGTGAGCCAATCATCAGCCGGCAGCTGGGAGTTTGCTGGCAGCTGGAAGTTTTCTGGGGCCCCTTTGGCTGTGGCTCTCAACAACTATAAATGTAATTGGAGAAGAGATTGGATAGACTCTTCAACAAATGGTGTTGAGAAAACTGGAAATCCATATGTAGAAGAATGAATTGAATCCCTATATCTCACCCTGCACAAGACTCAATTAAGTGGATCAAGAACCTAGGCAGTAGACCAGGGACCCTGTATTTACTAAAAGAAAAAATAGGACCAACTCTCCAACATGTCAGCTTGGGAACAGAATTATGCAACAACACTTCTGCAAGAAGTAAAATTAAGAATCTCTAAACGGGATGGTATTAAAGTGAAAAGATTCTTCACAGCAAAGGAAACAATCAAGAATGTGTACAGAGATCATACGGATTGGGAGAAAATCTCAGCCAATACCTCAGATAAGGCATTAATTTCCAGAATATACAAATAACTCAAAAACTTACCACAAGAGAAATAAATAACCCAATCAAAAATGGACAAAGGAAGTGGACAAACACTTCACAGAAGAACTACAATTGGCCAACAAATACATAAAAAGTTGTTCAACATCCCTAGCAATAAGAGAATTGCAAATTAAAACTACATTGAGATTACATCTCACTATAGTGAGAATGGCAATTATAAAGAATACAATAACAATAAATGTTGGTGAGGATATAGGGAGAAAGGTACTCCTGTACAATGTTGATAGTTGCAAATTGGTGCAACTACTATGGAAATCATTATGGAGGTTCCTTGGAAAACTTGGACTGGAACCACCATTTGATCCAGTTATCCCACTTTTCAGTCTATACCCAAAGGACTTAAAATCAACATACTACAGTGACACAGCTACATCCATGCTTATAGCAGCTAAATTCACAATAGCTAAGCTATGGAAACAAACTAGGTGTCCTTCAATTAATGAATGGATAAAGAAAACATATGTATATATACACAGTGAAATATTACTCAGCCATAAAGAAAAATGAAATTATTTCACTTGCTGATAAATGGATAGAACTAGAGAATATCATGCTAAATGAAATAAACCTATCCCCAAAACCCAAAAGCTGAATGTTCTGTTTGATTTATGAATGCTAACACAAAACAAGGGAGGTTGGGGTGGAGAATAATAGAAATCCATTGGAATAGACAAAGAAAAATGAAAGAAAAGGAGGGGGAAGAGGAGCCAGAAACACAGTAGAATTAATTGGTCATAACTTTCCTAGCTTTGTATTTGTATATACAACCAGGATAACTCTACATCATGTGCAACCACAAGAGTGGGATCCTAAATGGATTAAATTATACTCTATGTATATATAATCTTCCAGAATACATTCTACTATTATGTATTACTAAAAAGAACAACTAAAAAAAAGCATCCTTTCATGTTTAAAACACTAGAAAATATAGGAACAGAAAGAACATACTTCAACATTGTAAAAGCTATATAGGTTAAACCCTGGCCAACATCATTCTAAATTGAAAAAAAAAAATAACTGAAAGTATTCCCTCTAAAAACTGGAACAAGACAAGATGCCCTCTTTCACCATTTCTACTCAACATCTACTCAACATAATACTGGAAACTCTAGCCAGAGCAATTATGAAAAAAAAAAAAAGAAGAAGAAGGAGGAGGAGGAGGAGGAGGAGGAGGAGGAGGAGGAGGAGGAGGAGGAACAACAAAAGAAAGACATTAGCAATGAAATATGAATAGGAAAAGAACACTCAACACTCCATTTGCCAAAGACTTGATCCTATACTTAGAAGACCCAAAAACTCCACCAGGAAAGTTCTAGAACTCATAAATGAATTCAGCAAAGTATCATGATATAAAATTAACCCCTATAAATCAATTGCATTCCAATACACCAATGATAAGTCAACTGAAAGAGAAAACTATCCCATTCACAATAACCTTAAAAAAAAAAAAAACACCTGGGAATCAATGTAACAAAAGAGGTGAAGGACCTCTACAATGAACACTCTAGAACACTAAAGAAAGAAATTGAGGGGCTGGGGATGTGGCTCAAGCGGTAGCGCGCCGGTCTAGCATGCACGCGGCCCGGGTTCGATCCTCAGCACCACACACCAACAAAGATGTTGTGTCTGCCGAAAACTAAGAAATAAAATGTTAAAATTCTCTCTCTCTCTCTCTCTCTCTCTCTCTCTCTCTCTCTCCTCACTCTCTCTTTAAAAAAAAAAAGAAATTGAAAAGGACCTTAGAAGATAAAAAGATCTCCCATGTTCTTGGATAGGCAGAATTAATATTGTCAAAATGGCCATACTACCAAAAGCACTATGCAGATTTGATGCAATTTCTATGAACATTTCAATGACATTCTTCATAGGCATAGGAAAAGTGGTATGAAATTCATTTGAAAAAACAAGAGGCCCAGAATAGCCAAAGCAATCCTTAGTGCAAAAAGTGACGCAGGAAGCATCAAAATCCCAGAACTTAAATTATCCTACAGAGATATAGTAACAAAAACAGCATGGTATTGGCACCAAAGCAGGCATGAAGACCAATGGTACAGAATAGAGGACACAGAGACAAACCCACATAAACACAGTTATCTCATTCTAGACAAAGACCCCCAAAACATACAATGGGAAAAAGCCAGTCTCTTCAAGAAATGGTGCTGGGAAAATTAGAAATCGATGTGTAGCAGAATGAAATTTAGCCCATATCTCTCACCCCACACAAAACTCAATGCAAAGTGGATCAAAGACTAGGTATTAGATCAGAAACCATGAGCCTACTAGTAGAAAATTTAGGCCCAACACTTCACCATGTGAGCTTAGGAACCAAATTCCTTAACAAGATTCTTAAAGCACAAGAGGTAAAATAATTTTTAAAAAATCAATAAATAAATAGAATGAAATCAAACTTAAAAAGCATCTTGGCAGCAAAGGAAACCATCAAGAGCATGAAGAGAGAGGCTACAGAATTTGAGAAAAATCTGTACCACCCACAACTCAGGGCATTAATTTCCAAGTTACACAAAGAACTCAAAAAGCTTAACAACAAAAAAATCAGATACATAATCCAGTCAATAAATGGGAAAAAAAATTAAACAGATACTCCCAAATAGAAAAAAAATATAGTCAACAAATATATAAAAATATGTTCAAAATATCTACCAATTAGAGAAATGCAAATTCAAAACACCAAGATTCCATCTTAATCCAGTCAGATGGCAACAATCAAGAATACAAGTAACATGAGGATGTAGGGAAGAGGGTACACTCATATATTTCTGATGGGATTTCAAATTGGTGCAATTACTCTGGGAAGCAGTATGAGGATTCTTCAAAACCTGGGAATGGAATCACCATTTGACCCAGTTAACTCACTCCACAGTATATATCCAAAGGAGTTAAAAATCAGCCTACTACATTGACACAGCCACATCCATGTTTATAGCAGCACAGCTCTCAATACAATATCTAAGCCATTTAACCAACATAGATGACTATCAACACGTTAATAGATAAAGAAATTACACACACACACACACACACACACACACACACAATGGAATATTACTCAGCCACAAAGAAGAATGACTTCTTCACATTCCCTGGTAAATAGATGTGCAGGAGTGAAACAAGCTAAGTAAAACAAAAAACCAAAGTTTGAATGTTTTCTCTAATATGTGGATGTTGACTTACAATAAGAGGTGGGTGGAGGGGAAGAATAGGAGTTTAGTGAATTAAAGGGGAATGAAGGGAAATGAGGGGGGATAGGGATAGGAAAGAGAGTGGAATGCATCTAACACAACTTTCCTATGTACCCATATGAATACACAACAGTGAATCTCACAATCATGTACATCTGCAAGACTGGGAACCTATTTAGAATAAGATGTATTTCATGCTTGTATAAATATATCAAAATAGTTTCTATTGTTATGTATAACTGAAAAGAATCCATTAAAAAGAAAAAATAAAGTAAAATAATCACTAATTTCTTCTGACTTCCTAAAAGAAGCTTACTAAAATAGGATAATTTAGAAGCAGATTTTAATTTCAATTATTAATTTTAGTTATAAACAATATATAAATGTAACACTGTAAATAAAAACATGAGCAATGAAAAAATATAGAAAATTATAGATGATAAACTTATACCTATCACATTCTCCTCTCCCTTTCTAATATGTAAATATTTCCACTTTTCATGGAAGTATAATTATCAGTAAAAAGCTTATTATTTGGTATTCCCTGAATAAAATATTCAAATTAATTTTAAAATAGTTGGCATATCTAAGAAGAGAAAGGCTGCTTGAAAAAGGAGACTGCCTGACCCCAATTCATGACACTGAGATGTTAACAAGTTCTCAAAGTTAAAATGAGCTATTGGATTGGGATTATTTCTAATGTGTCCAATTATCGTCTCATCCCTAAGAACAATGCAGTTAGTTATTACCTCATTACCAGAAGTCACATTCTGGAAAAGCTCCCAAAGCTTATGGAAGAGAGAAAATAGGAGAGAAAACCAAGAGCCGTGTCTCTGATCATTGGACTGCACAGCTCACCTAGAGGACTCCTTAGACAAGCAACTACCAAGGGAACCAGGCTGAGCCCCTGATGTGACAGATCTGGGAAACTGTTTGAACATTTGCCCTTCTAGCAAGTTCCCATGTGATGTAAATTCTGTTGTCTGGAATCTGAATTTGATAACATTGCCCTAGACATTAGAACAGGGCTATTTAAATTGTGGCTCATAACTAATACCAGTTTGTGATCTTTCATTTATTTATCCTCAATGAAGTAACTACAGAAATTCAGAATAAGCACTTTAAAAACTTTAGAACAATTTGACAGAGTAGTTTCATGTTTTTTACATCCAACAATATGCAACTGAGGATGTATTTTGAATGTTTTCTTATTTTAGTTTAATTTTTCTTTTTTAGACATTAAATTTGGTTGTATTTCATGTAAATATTGTTCTGTGCTATATCAGAGGGAAAAAAAAACCAACTGGTTCTTCCCTTTAGATAGTTTGAGGTTTATTGGTCTAAAAGACAAGCCCCTTTGAGAAAAAAAAAATAGCATATCTATTTCTTGTATAGAGCAGCATTTGATAAACATATACTTGTGTACAACCTCAGTGTTAGGGGCTAGATCCTCATCTCACAAGCACAGGAAGGAGACACACCTGCATGAGAGAAGGATATACTATCAGAGTCAGAAGAGATCTTAAAGATCATTTAACACCCATTTAACCTGCATATTTTATAGACAACACTTTCATTTTACTAGTAAAACTCAGATAGGGGTAGTAAGCACAAGCAATTTAAAGTTGATCTGCAATGCATTGTAATCTGACACTGCTCTATGAGATAAATGTACTCATCCTGTCTTTCAAGTCCAGGAAATTGAACTACATATCACTTATGGAATCTAATTTGAATCTCATAGCTAATAAGGAGCAGATTCAACTCTCACTCAAAATCTCTTCCTACCAAACATGGTGCATCTACATTTTGCATGGAATTGAATGTGTAAAGGCAGGGTGGATTGCTTTACTCTCCCCAAAACAATTCTATGAAATTTTCCTGACAGTTTCATTACTTACCAGTAGAAAATGTCATTTCTTATGAATGAACCTGTAATCTTGTTCAGCAACAATCAATTCCTTCGTTTAGCTTGCGAAGCAACAAACTATTCAAGCAGTTTAGTATTTTCTAAGCGTAATCAGCATAGAGAAAGGAGGTTATCATTTCCAGGTAAACCATAGCATGGTCTTCAATAATTCTGCATGTTTACATATCCAGTCTATTTAAAATTCTATCTTTTATCTACGTCTCTAGACATCCTTGCCTTTCTTAAAGATATTTTATTACTTTTAAAAATCCTCCATGAGCAAGAATAAATGACATAGAATACATTAATATCTAATATGTGTCATTTACATTTATATTTACAATATTTTCTCCTAGAATCATCAAGGCAGTAATCCATCATATAACAATCTAAGTGATATTTTATTTTAATGGAGGTAACAAAAATATAAAACTTGCCATAATTCTAAAATTGCAAATGCTTAGTGTAATGATTTTCTATAATAATGATGGAGAAAGAATAAGCATTAAAATGAACACAGTTGTTGGAAATGGGATCTTTGCTGATCTTCATTTTATCTTCTGGTGTGCTTCTAAGCAACCAAAATTCAATGTTTCTTGCCTTGATTATCTGGTCCAAAAATTCTCTGTGCACCAAAACACCTAATGAGGTCACGATATCACTCTTGGCATCTTAGAACATTAGATGAGTTGATAATAGAGGATATGGAAATGAAGAGAGAAAATTGTAAATCAAATGAGGAAAATAAGATGTTTTGATATTTATATTGCATTTTCCAACTTCAGTTGCTATTTTAAAGGGTCACATTCTATTTTCTTTTTCCTCCTAAATTTTCACTACCATGAAACTTCTTCATGAAGGAAGAAAAAAATAATATATATGAAATGGTATCTAACACCATCAGAAACTCAAAATGTTAAGTTAAAAACTATTATTTATGTGAAAAGGTAGGGACAGGAAGGATATAGATCCCTATAAGCTGTGTTTGGCCAAGGGCACTTCTCATTGCTCAGGACATATGTCCTGCCAGTTGATAATTTTGAATATCATGTGAGTGTAGCTCAGTGTCAAGGGTACTATTAAACAGAAACTTACATTCTACTATTAGAAATTAGAAAAACCATGTAAAATTTAGTAATATCTATGAAGATTTTTCAAAACCTAATACCCTTTGACCACATAAAATAAATTCCACATAAAATAAACCATCTTAAGGAAATAGCCAGAAATCCTAGTGTTATATATTAAAATTATTTCTATGTTGAAAAATGCTAACTTCTCTGTATTCATAAAAATGAAGAACAAAGTTCAGCAGACTGTGCATGTAAAGATATGACAAGGTGCTTAATTAGAAAGAAACAGACATCACTGTGACCATCTTCATGTATTGTCTGTTTCTGAATTGAAGCAGATCTATAAAATCCCACCTGGCTCATAAACTACTTGAATGCCTCACACATAGACTCCAGTGTGGCAAAAGCTTCTGTGCACTGCCTTACCACTGGGGAGTGTATGTGTGTGATGGCACTGAGGGATCAGGGAGGGGAGAAGAAGTTGTGGGGTGCTAGAGAAAGAAGAGGCAGGGGAAGTGTAAGGATATTTAAATTCTTGAAAATATCATAGGCTGAAAAAAATTAAATTGACATTTATTTATTTATTTAGCGTACCAGGGATTGAACTCACAGGCACTCAACCACTAAGCCACATCCCCAGCCCTTTTTTCTATTTTATTTAGAGACAGAGTCTCACTAAGTTGCTTAGAGCCTCACTGTTGGTAAGGTTGGCTTTGAACTCACAATCCTCCTCCCTCAGCCTCCCCAGCTGCTGAGACTGCAGGCCCACACCCCCACATCTGGCTCTAAATTGACTTTTAATTTGCATCTTTGAAACTCTAAACTACGACAAACTCTGTGTACATCCACATCAGTTATATGATAATTTTTAGCTTTGAAGATATAAAATATTTGGGAATCCCAACTACCTAATGGGAAAAGTTTAAATAAATTTAACTTGAGTTTTCTTATGCATTTTAATAATATGGATTGGTCATTTGGTGAGAGGTTAATTTTAAAAATTAACCATTCATTTGGCACTGTGTGACCAAAATGTTTCAAAGCACTACACAGAAAATAACGAAAATATCCTCACATCTTCTTTAAGTGGGATAGGCCTGAAGATTTGCTTAATTTGTAATTAATAGAAGAATCTTTTCTTTGAAAGTTTTATTTGAGGTTCAGTAATTTAATATGTACATTGAAAGTTAGGTCAAGAAGGACCAAAGTAATCATTTTTAACTTAAGTTATGATACAAGAAGACAGAGATCAGAAATAATTCTAAACAAAATACAAAGAAAAAATATGGACAATGTTCATTCTACTTGCCAATCCACCTTTGGGCAGCAATTCCTCTAGAAATGTCTTTGCTAAATGTGGGTGGGTTTTTTTGTTTGTTTGTTTTTGTTTTACTTTAAAGAGAGTTAGAGGAAGGATGAAAGCCACTTTTCTCTCCAGTAAAGTCTAACAAAATAAGAAACAGTTGTCTCCTCTCTCTTGAGGACTGACAGAAAAACTATTGAGGAAAGACTTTGGAGCTGGAGCAGGTGAACAGCTGGTACACTCCAGCTTGTCCAGCCATAGATGGTGGTGGAGCTCAGAGCCTGTCATTCTTCAGGAGGAAGAAATTTTGGAAATTAGATATGGAAATCCAAACCTACAGGAATAAATTTTAACATAGTCAGAACTATAACTACATATTATTTCAAATCGTGGCTGTCTGATAGTTCAATACATCACATGTCTGTGAGAGCTACCAGAATTTTTTTTTTACAAGAATGTTGACTTCTATCCTTGTGTTATAGTTCAGATGGGAGGTGTTTCCCCCCAAACTCCTATGTTAATGCAGAAATGTTTGGAGGTAAAATGATTGGATTGTGAGAGGAATAGACTAATAAGTCCATCCTGGTTTGAATGCACTAACTAGGTGGTAACTTCAGGCAGGTGTGGGGGCATGACTGGAGGAAATGGGTCAGTGAGGGCATGCCCTAGAAGGCTTCATCTTCCCTGTAGCCCTACCCCCCTTCACCTTCCCTCTCTCCTCCCCACCTCTTTCTTCCTGACTGCCATAAACAGAGCACTGCTTCTCTACCACATGATTCTGCTATGATGTTCTGCCTCACCTTGAGCCAAGAGCAATGCAGTCAACCCACCATGGACTGAACCTCTGAAACCATGAGCCCAAATACATCTTTTCTCCTCTAAGTTGTTCTTGTCAGGTATTTTAGTCACAGCAACAGAAAGATAACATTCAATAGCATTTACCTTCTCCAAATAAGGACCTTCTTATGAATATAATTTTTTCAAGTAATGCTTAGTTTCATGTCACTAGGTTTATAGAACAAATTACTTTCAAAAATTCCTTCCAAGAAATGTTTAATATACCATGGCAATGTCACTGCCCAGAACAGTGCAGTAACCAGTTCTGTTGCACAATTGGTACACCCTAAGTATCTGATTGGAAGCTAACTACCATTTTTGGAGAATCACTATTCATGAATAAATATTGTACTAAAATTCTGTTGTGAATATTCTAAATTGTATTATTAATTAATCATCTTCCCCCAATTGTCATCTCACCTAAATCTTAAAAATTATTTTTATCTTGTTTTTGTCACCTCATTTTCTTCCAAAGTGAAGACTTAACTTGCTTCTTCATGCCTATTTCTTACCATTAGGAATTGAAGAAACCAAAGTGCTGAAACATCTTTTCTGGAGATATGGATCAAATGAGGGAAGACAACATTGTCTCAGAGTGAGGTTCTTCAAGAGAGGTGTCTAATCATAGAAATCTGCTTCGTTTGGGGTTCACTTTAGTAAGGGGGAAGGTCGGTAGCTCCTGCTGCTTTTTTAAATGGAAAAGATAAATTTTCAATTAAACTATGATATCCATGTGATTTCTTTGGCTACTGGGGTACCTTTTACTTTCACTGGTTACCTGAATACAAGCATCATTTTGTCAAAAAGCAAAACACAAGCTTGCTGAGGGCCATTACCAAGTAGGTATTGACGCATCGTAATCCTTGCCAGTGTACCCCATGTTAAATGGACTTGCCTTGGAAATTTGCTGCGACCTTGCTTGTGTGTTTGAGAAAGATGACCCTGCTCAAGGTGATCGAGGGTGGATCCAGGTTTGAGGAAGTATCCTGCAGGTTTGAGGAAGTATCCCGGTCCTTGGGCTTAGGGTGTTCCCGGTTTAAGGCGTTTCCCGGTTTAAGAATATGGGTTTTAGGGAAGTTGAGGTTGAAGATTATTGCTGCTGGGATTAGGGTGTTCCTGTTGCTTGTTCCCGTTGAGTTCTCGTGAGATTCAAATGGGATTTTGGAAAAAGCCTCGTGGAGTAGGTGAAGTGTGCGGCAGAACGAGACTGCCCCTGAACGTGTGTGGAGGCTGGTGTGAGATCGGGAATAAAGAATTGCTGTTTGAACCTACAGAGCTGTGTGGTGGCTCGTGATTCTGTGCCAAGCCGAGTCATTGGCACTTGGCTTCGGCACAAGCTGAACATGTGTTTTTAAACTTTCTATTTTGTAGCAAAAAAATGGCAGCAGTCAACTTCAGGAAGCCTTGGCATTCCTGTCTGTGGCCTCCCAAATAAAGACCAATGGAGTATAGAGTCTAATAAAGTCTTACTGACTGACAGGTGAAAGCTTATATGTATAGCAAAGTCCATGAGCTCCAGTGATGAGAAAGAAAGAGAGGTTGTATAGCTTTAAATACAGGAGGATTTTGTTTGGAACCCTAGTGCAGAGAAGGGAACAGTGGAATCTGGGGAAGAAGCAAATTGTGGAGGGAATCCTTCTCCTCTTATAGTTCTTTTACCACCATCAGGCTGGTGCCAGGGACTCATGTTCTCTGCTGATCTAGGGTCTCTATGTTTTATTTTAAAACTCCAAGGAAATGAGTAATGTGCATAGAGTCATAAGAAGATGAAATAATATTCCAATGTATACGAACAGAACGTTTTGTCTGTTGAATTGCAGAAGAGTGTACAAGTTACCTCTGTGTTCAAATCAGACTGTTGGTGGAAGGGCTAGAAATTATCCAAGAATTTCCTAACTTGTTATCATTTAGTTTTTATGTCTGGAGATATTTCTTGAGCTTCTGACTTGCCAGTTAATTTCTGACTTTGATCAATTGGTTTCTGGTGAGATTTACAAGTTTTATGCATCAGACTGGCAAAAATTAAAAATCTTGTTAGTATGCTCTGATGAAAAGTTTGTGAACAATATCTTACGTATGCAGGGCAATTTGGCAATATCCATTAAACATAACAATTCATCTTCTCTCTTAGCACTCCTACTTCAAGATATTTATCCCTCAGGCACTCCCTACACCTACAAGAATTGAGGTTTATAATATTATTTGTGGTAATAACACTGTGGTAATAGTCAAGTATTCTCAATGGAAGCCAAAAATAACAAGGTAGAGTATAGTCAATATACATGTTAAATTCTATATAGAAATGGATGAGACATTAACATATAAAATACATAAAAATATTTGCAGGAAGACACACTAACAGGGTACACAAAAAAAAACTAATAAGAATGATTAGCTGTGGGGACAATGTCAGAAGTAAGGTAAAGAAGAACAAAGGGTAAATGAAACTTATCAATCCATGCTGTTTTATTTTCACTTTATGTATTTGTCATAGGTATGTAATTCTGCCCCAAAATAAAAATTTATAAATTAATGTTGGATTTCATTTACCTCACCTTTACAATCTTGACCTAGGAAAGATGGCGTTCTCTCTGGTCAATTGATGTTCAGAATTCCCAGAGCACCCTTAGCTCTTTAGGCCTGTAAATCTTGTTTAGGTTTTATGAGTGTTAGGATTTACATAATCAATTTGCATCATGAAAGTCAATTTTGATTTCTGTGCTAGTCTTCAGGAATGTTCACAAACACTCTGATTCTCCTCCTTCTACATTTATTATGATGCTTTATTCTACTTGTTAAAATTAGGTGAGATTGTGTGCTTTTATTAAACTAGTGCCATGAGTGAAAGTGGCATGTCATTTCTAGGCAAAGGCAATTAATTTCAAGTATAGAAATCATTTTTTTCTCTGTGATATTGTCTTAGAAACTAAGCAACTTAGCAAGACCTTGTCTCTAAATAAAATATAAAAAGTTCTGGGGATGGGCTCAGTGGATAAGCATCCCTGGATTCAATCACCAGTATCAGAAGAAAAGAAAAAGGAACCCAAATTTAAAAGAATCTTCCATCAGCCTGGTCCGTAAATGTTTTTTTCTTAAAAAGCAAACTTCCCTCCTGACTCATCCAACATTTATGACATGAAAAAGAAATAGAATATATATGGATAAATGAGAAACTATTTGAAATGTCTTTAGCTCTTACCAGAGAATATTCTCTGATTTGAAGACACTAGGGTTTGGTTATGCACAAATCTTTCTCATTGTGATTTGATGGCACTAGCTATTTAAACTCAAATACAAACAAATAAAAACCACTGCCTATAAACATATTCAAACAGAGAGTTAATGGACTGATAAGGAGAGGTGAGAGCCCAGTTCCTTCATCAGCTGTCTTTATTATTGGAAATCCATTGTGAAACAATCTCCTAAGATTTAGGAGATTGGCCCATGAGTTCCTGGAAGCCTGATACCTTTTAACTCAAGGAGAACATCAAGATCCTCAGTCTACTGTCTCAAGGTTAAATTCTGAATCATTTGACCCTGTTTAAACAAAATGTTAGCATCTTGTGATCATCACTCTCAAACCACAGTTATTCAGGTAACATTTAAAAATCGAAGTGTTGTTGAAATCATCATTCTTATGGGTGAAAATAAACAATCCAATCTATCAAAGTTTATACATCAAATTTACATAACTATAAATTTATGTAATACTGTTTCACAGTACTTTGTAAGAAAAGAATTAAAATAGGATATTTAGAGGTTTGTGATCAACAAGAATATCAGAACAAATAATTAAAATAAACCTAATTCTATTCAGACTAAACATTAGCTAAATCTCAATAATAGGATCCACTGACCAATCAGGTCTTTAAAGTTTTCAGGTAAAAAAAAAATCAGATGTGAAAAGGTTTATGAGTGAAAAGAACTATAAAAGCTCCAATCTAATAAAAGCACACAAAAGTGCTGTTAATTTTGTTCTCACTTTCATAGAGTTCAATTAGGTTGTCAAAATTAAAATGAGATTTGACACAATCAAATTTCCTCCTTTTGAGGTAGCATTCGAGATTTTTATCTGAATTTTATAAGTACTTCTGAGGAACAGAGTACAGATGAAGAGCTGAATTGAAATATCCAAGGAATCATATATTCATGGAGGTAAAGCTATGCTTAGCTATTTAATATTCACAGATGTTTCAGGGATGAATTAGATGTTCTACCAATAAACTTAGAAACAAAAATTAGAAGTTAAAAAAGTAAAAGCTATATTTTCTAATTTACCAAGACTTTTGCTTGTTCCAACCTGTTATTCACCATTTTTAGTCATTAAAGCCTTTTCCCGATGTCTTTTTTTATTTAATTACAGTAGATAAATGAGCTTCACTTGATATGCCAGAAAAACAGGGAATTTCCCTTAGCTTCAGGCTCACTTGTTAAATCACTGTGGCCATACTGAAAAATGTAATGCATCTTCCGTCTGTGACTATGGACTATGGGTAACATTTAGACATTTTTTAACAATTAATTTTAATGTTTAGAAATATTTCTATCAGAAACCTAAAGGTGAAATTTAAATTATTCTTTGAGCTATGTCAACACTCAAGATTCTAGGCATTTCTAGAGTGTCAATTGTCAATGAAATGTCCCAAAACATTACTCACAGATGTGAAAGATGCTTCTTGTTCAGATCATTATAGAAAACTTACTTATTTAGCTACTATTTTAATTGGATCTGAGTTTGGTGTGTTGCACGTTTCTGGGTTTTGTACTTCAGTTCCATCTTCTTTCAGTGCTTTTGTTTCTTCCTCCTCCACAGCCTATTCCATGGGATGTTTGGTGGGACATGGAGAAACCCGTCATCATCTACCTCATCATCTGCCTCCCCTTTCTCTTCCCACAGCTCTTCCTCATCTCCTACGCCTTCCATTTCTTTCCTTTCCCTCAACACATTGCTCTCCCTGCTCTTCCTCCTTTCTCTCCTTCTTCTCACTGTTTACCCAGCCCTCTCTCATCCTCCTGCCAGATGTCCAATTCCTGCTTCAGTGACAGTATCAATAATTAAGGAAATGAAACAAGAGAACAGTTGATTTGAACTCTGCTGAGCAATCTGCACATGAATCAACATAATTTGTTTAAAATCTCATTTATAACTTATAATAGCCAACATCAAGGAATAAATATAGCAAAGAGCCTTTATTTATGTGTATGTATGGGAGTGTATTTACATGTACATACTTATATTTAGATAGCTTGAAAATTATACAAGGGAAAATTAGTAGTTTTGCATTTAACAATTTCTAGGGAAAAAAAGAAAAAAAGAGTCTTCTCTGCTGAAAGGGAGTAAAATGTAATTTTCACATGAAATTCATGATTTTGGAAAAGGGAAACATAACATGCTTAAACTAAGGAAGTTGCTGATTTTTACTTTCCTATTAAAGTTTTATTCCCAGAACAGAGAGTTGCTAAAGTTATCTGCAGCTGTATAAACATTGTCATTTTGTTTAAGGACATTTGTACTTCAAAAGCCACCTTCCTAAATAACCCTATGGTCTCATAAAAGTGAAAAACATGAGTCCTTAACTGCAAGACCTTAAGTAATATATTCAATGACTTAGAATTGTTAATTTATTTTCATGCATTTCAACATTTTCAGAATGTTCCAAAAAGAATCACACACACACACACACACACACACACACACACACACACACAAGAAATGGCTCCAGTCCTGCATTTACGTTATCACTAATGGATATGATTCCCTTTGTAGTTTGGATGAACCATGTTCCTGACTTCAGTACATTCATGCAAAGGCCTGTCACAACACTAGCAACTGCTGATAGCAGGAGTGCAAGTTCACAGCTAGCCTCAAAAATTTAGTGAAGCCCTAAAGCAATTTAGTGAGACCCCGCCTCAAAATGAAGAAATTTTTTAAAGTGCTGGGGCTCAGTGATTAAGTGCTGCTAGGTTTAATCCTAGGTACAAAAAAAAAAAGGATAACATTTGACTTCCAAGTTTTCAGTGTGATTAAAATGGTGAACTAACTATCAGAAACATTTTGTGATAAAAATTAAAATCAATTATCAAATATAATCAAGTCAATACAATTAACCATTATAGATGCCAACATTCCCTTGATTTATTTTTAGCAATTCATTATTTTATTCAGCGTATTTACATAATTTGTTTATAACATATTAGGTTTTGAGATTTGGGTACTCAAATTTGGAAGTTTTTCACATTATTGTACATCTCTGACAACAACCTGATACTGAAATGGCACTACCAAAACTATAATCACATATGCTGTTGATTGTCTCACACTAGTTAAATACCTGGTAGGAAAGACTTAATCGACTTCTGCCTGTAAAGTTATGAACCATTCCTAAGAACATTCTATCATGGCAGTTGCTGGCATGTGTCATAAACCCCCAGGAGAGGGCCAACTATTGTCACTACAAGCACAGAGAGGAAAACTACTTTCTTCAATATGGCACTTTATATTTTTTATGTGAATTAGTTCATACATTATATATGATATTTAAGCTGTCAGTATTCACCAATCTTTATTTTATATGTGTTGGTATAACAAAAAGCTTCTATATAATGTGCCAGTTTATTCTGTCATACCCAAAATTGCACTGAATATAATATAAATAGTAACAAATATACTATGGGTAATACAGACAGTAATTGCATAAATGAGCTCAGATAAAGAAGACAGTCATCAGAAGGTGGAGAATAATAATTATTTTAAAAGCTACTTTGAGGGGCTGGGGATGTGGCTCAAGCGGTAGCGTGCTCGCCTGGCATGCATGCAACGCTGGCTGCGTTCCACCCTCAGCACCGCATACAAATAAAGATGTTGTATCCGCCGAAAAAACATTAAAAAAATATTTTAAAAATTCTCTCTCTCTCTCTCTCTCTTTCTCTCTCTCTCTCAAAAAAGCTACTTTGAAAAAAAAAACTACTGTTATTTTAATTTTACTCAATCAAGGTGAATGACTATTAAATCTCTTAGCCTTACATCTGCTCTTCTATGTTTTGATCTACTTTGGGGATTCTTGGCCAGTTATTTTTCTCCTACTTTCTCCCAATAGTAGCAACTGGAAGAAGAAATAAAGGTAGGAGAGGGGAGAAGTTTATGACATGGTTCAGGCCTGGTTAGGGCTACTCAGGTAGCCATGAAGGAAGAGCCAAGGGTTGGCTGTCTCCGGGCCAAAGGCATTATTGGCTTCCTAATTTTAGGATAACACAGAATCTAGTAGATTCAATTGATGAACTTATATGTCTTTACACATGTATCAAATTGAGAATTTTGAAAACCAAGAATAATAACCTGAAAAGAGGAGTCTGGGCAAAACCAGAAGCATGTGTCACATTCAGATCATGGAAGACAAATTTCAAAGAGTTCAGGAATAACATAAGCTCACCTCAGTTTTTTAAAATGGATATATAGTCAAGTTTTTCTTCAGAATGAAATGCTGTCCTTCTATGATTCGTAAAGTACAGCTTCCATAAAGGGGCACCAAAAAGAAACCCAAAATGTGCAGACCCCAAGTTGAGACCAGCAACAAATAATAATGTAACACATCATAATAGGAATAACAGTAATGATATTAATGATACATCTGCTACCTAGAAACTTAAATGGGTAAGAAATTGGCCATTGTTTAAAAAAGCCAGGCAAAACCATTTCTAACTAGGGAGAAAACAACACTTTGGATGGATATCCTTGCTTTTTTTTAAGGGAGTAGAGTTTGGCTCTTCATTTCATCATAAATAATGACTTTGCTAGTAAAGTGTTTTAAAATTTTCACCACTCCCACATTTCTTCTTCAACAAAACTCATACACGATAGAGAATATTTAAAGAGCTATTCTTTAATCATAACATGTCTATCAAAATTTAAGTTCTGAGGGCCTAAAAGAAAGCTTACAAAATGCCACTCCTCTGGTACAAACCTCAGTCCTCCAGGGGCCCAAACTGACTCAGTGAATTCACTGTCTTTAAGTGCCCTCTCCATCACCCACTCCTAAGCATGATTAAAACTTGCTCTATCTCAGGCTTATCTTAGGGTTTGCTAAACTTGGCAACAAGCCAAATTTACTATCACTTTTCTAAGTAAAAAGATACTTGAGGTGAAGACGTTCCCCAGGAACCACAGCAAGCCTTGTTTCTGGTACTGATTCTCAGCACCACCCTTCCTCAGATCTAATGCATGAGAAACACTGTTCATTTAAGGACCATAGATGAAACATTCTGGCCATATCATTTCTACTGAAAGTTTTTCAGAAAATAAAATTCATACCTTTGAGTTTATAAATGATTTAAAACATTCATATATGAAAACAGTTAACATTGAACATATATCTCCAATTTTTAAGAAGATGATCTCACTGCATTTTGCTTGTTTTTATTAGTTTATTTGTTTTTTTCTTACTTTAGTAAACCACGTCAGGCTATGTCCCTGGACTAGCGAAAGCCTTCTTCACCTCATCACCCTTTAGGACACTTTTATGGAAAAAAAATGTTTGAAGTTCTATCCTTTTCATTGATCATAAATTTTTTAAAACTAAAGATGCTTTAAAAATTAGTTAGGTCTGATACAAAAAAATATCCAGTTGATTTGCTCATTTATATTTCAATTCAGCTTTATTCTTGAGAAACAGAAAAAGAATGTGTCTTTCATCTCTACAAAGAAGGCAGTTCCAGAGAGGTTGCACAGATGGATATTTATACTTGTTGCAAACTGACCAATGGTACTGAATATTACAATTGGATCTGAACTACTTTGTTCATTCACAGCACTTATATTCTTTCTGTTTATAACAATAGCTTCCAAATAAGATTTTTGTGGGGGGAATTAAATATTCCCTCACAATTTGGCCACTAGGATATAAGGAAACCAAGGCTTACAACATGTGTTTATTAACAATCTCTAAATAGTTCATAGAGCCTGATCGTTCAACTCCATGAATCCTACTATCTTAAGACAAAACTAATAATCTTTCTGAGGCAGGATTCTATGATTTTGGAGTCAAAATGAGCAACAAGAAACCTTCTAGAAACCAACATCTTGTAAGATTCTGAAGGGATACCTACCTATAAGGCCTGCAAAAAACCCAGCTCGACTTTTACATTTTAGTCAGTCCACTTATCTTGAACAACTTTAATTTAACTAGTGAGAGCCATCATGTTAAAAATGTGCTCGTCAGCAAAAGCTTCAAGTGTTGACCAAGGCAGAAAGAGTTGAAGTGTTTACACCAAAGACCTCAGGAGGTCATTCATTCTGAAATAAAGCTATCTAACAAAATGGAGGTTGATTTACTATTAGAATAGTTTCTAAAAGTGAAGCTGGCACTAACCTGTCCTTCCTAAAAATATATATATATAACACTGTTTATAACAAAATATTTTCAGATAAAGTACATAATAGAACATACATTTTTCCCCACGTCTTTCTATTCTCAATATGACCTGTATGTCTATGTCCTACATTATTGGCTGTTGTAGAAAAAAAAATATTTTTAAGTGTGGATAGATTAACACAAACACAAGCCCCATTTTCTCTGAAATATTTATTGTTATTGTTAAAAGAAAATATATTTAGTGATTTAAAGAAGATTTTACCATAGTAACACAGAGATTGGTTTTGCATCTGGTATAAAAATGGATTTTAATTTTTCTGTTTTATAAATAGGGTAAAAGTATTTCTGGACTTGGCATGGTTGCTAATGAGCCAAAAACTTAAAATACTAAGATGAGCTTTGCTTCAAACACACGTTGTTAAGGGCCTCATTCATTTATGAAAAGTTGCCAACGTTTCCAAAGTTTGTATGAGGTGGAAATGGAGTTGAAATGAGTTGGACAATATCTACAAAAATTTGGCAGTCAATATTTATCTTGGACATTTTATTTCTTTTTGTTTGCTCATATCTTTAAATTTACACAAGAAAGAAATGCAAATTAGCTATCATTCAAAAACTGCTATTTAAAAATGCTGGCCATCTTATGGGAACTTGTTTATTTAGAAATGCATATTCTGGGGCTTACCTCATCTGAAGGACTCAGAATATCTGGCATAGGCCCATCAATGTGAGCTTTAACAAGCTTTCCAGATGACTCTGAGTCCATTCAAATGTGAGAAACTGACTTAAAAGTTGTTAAATTTCTCCAGTTACTTTTCAGTAATGAAATCTAATCTATTGAAGTGAAAGCCAGTCATTTAAAATACTATTTGTTAAATCTCCTCACTCCATTGTATGATAAAAGCATGAAATTGACAACAGTTATATAGCCTTTCAAAGAAGGCAAAATGCACATGAATTATGCTGTCTGTGATGCATAAATAAAAATACTGACGAAAAATGGAATAAAAATACTGGGGAAGTATACTGGACAAAGAGAAAGCAGAGAAATGTGCATTTTGCTAATCTGGGCTGTTACAGTGGAAGGACCACTAATTTCCTTAATATCAAATGTCCATGGTTCTGTCCGAGTCCTCTCCATTCTTCACGACCAGATCTTGAGCTTTATAAACTGTTTTCATGGATATGGTTTTTCATATTAACTCAAATAGATCCATGCTTTATATGGTCCAAAAAACATATGGACTTTTTATATTGGTGAAAATGCAATCCAAAATAAACTAATTCATACTTGATTATACTTTCCGGCATTTAAATTGATTCAGAAAACTAAATTAGATAGTTTATTATACATTATGCCTTAAGGCTGATCTTTTAAGTGGGTTTGAATGTTAATCATCAAGATAGCACAGGAAGCCCTAGATTTCCAGAAAAAAAAAAAGTTTTGGAATAAAATCAAGTTATAAATGTTTTCCCTCTATTTCCCTCTATTTATTCCAAAGTTATTCTGTTGAAATAACTTCTAATGCTAATCTCACGAGTTTAATATGAAATACTTATAAAGGATGCCTATTGTTTTCAACTGCAATAAAGTATTCAGTGGTATAGTAAAAATAATGCATATGTTATAATGTCAAAATAATGGAACAACTATTAGTTAATTGTAATCCATGTGATTTTCTCAATAATTAAGGATATAAAATGTCATAATTGTAGCACACAGCCTTGTTTCAAGGATCAACATTCATAATTTTTTTCTTTTCAGAGTAAGGTTGAATGACATATTTTTATAAAACAAATTATATATTTTAAAATGGATATTGAGAATGTGTGTAGTATATTCTTTTTACACATATTCAAATAATTTTTCTAAAATAATGAAACAATTTTTTTGAATAGAACAGAAGTTTTCAAAATTAGTTATGGCTTCATATTCCAGAAACACTTCCCTGCTTATCTGGTCCGTTTCCATTTAAATTTCCCAGTAGGGATCCCTGTGCGTTTAAAGCAGGGTACAAGAGAAGATAAGTGGTCCCAAAGCACAAGATGACTCATAATTATTCTGTACAGCTTTCTTAATGCCAAGGCCAGCTTGGGAATTCACAGGAATTGATAAAGTTATTGGCATACCATTATTCTAAATATGTCTTTGTTTTGATGCCTCTGGAGCTTGATGCTGTCTCATGAACAAATCTCCCTATGATCTTCTCAAGGGATATATGTTTATTGGTAATTAGCTACTATTTTCTGATTAAAGGACAATGCATTACCCATGTAAATGTGTTTGTTGGCAGTTTCCTGCTCTGTTGGAGACTTTGTTGATTAATTTTATGGAGTGTTTCCTTGTTGTGAATTGATTCACAGCCTGGCTTTGTAAATTGGTTCTAAGTATGTTATATGGCACTTCAAGTTGTACATGATATTTGGGGGGTTTGTGTTTGTTTTTGCAGTACTGGGAATTGAATCTCGGACCCTGCAAATAGTAGGCAAGCAATCTACCACTAAGTTATATTCCCAGTCTTTATACAGGATATTGTGTCTTTTTAGGAAAAATATCTGCAAAGGTAGAAGTGATAAAGGCTTTGAAATTAAACAGAACTTGGTGCAGTTTAGTGACTCAATACTTTGTTAGTTTTATCCATGGATCAGTGATTTAAATCCTCTGAGATTTAAGTTTATGAGATTTAAAGTAGAATAGATATATAAATTCAGTTATACATTTTTTAATAAAATATCTAGCATGTAATAAGTACTCAATAAATTATACTTATTATTATTCCTGGTTTTAAGTATAATGAGACATTGGCTAACAGGGAAATTTTTGTTTCGTTTTTAAAATTTCTTTAGCTAGTTTAGTACTGTGAATTTCCCATAGAACTAGAGTTACAGTATGATACCTTCTTTCAAACTCCAAAGGTACTCCTAAGTCTACTTGTGCCAGTAATATAAATTCATGACTAGCTGGGTGCAGTGGTACACAGGAAGCTTTGGAAGCTGAGGCAGGAGGACAAGTTTGAGACCAGCCTCTGCAATCAGCAAGACCCTGTTTCAAAATTAAGAAAATAAAAATGACCGGAGACATAGCTCAGTTTTTAACCTTGGGGTTCAATCCCCACTGCGGGGGAATAAATCTTAAAAAAAGAAACCTCATGGCTTCATTGCTCCAAAATGTCTAGTTCATCTGCTTCTTATACAACCAACATTTATTAGTAATTATAACACATCAATTGCTGCCTGTCTTTGGAGATACAAGGATGGAGGATACTTCCAATGAAGTCCCTGTCAAGTGCTTAGGCATTCAATGAAGACCTTTTATTAATGGTCTCATCCCACCTCTGTATAGCTACGTACCTGGTTTATAACAGTAAAATACTTGATACATGACTATACCTCATGGTAAGTATGGTCTGATAGACATTGTTATTGTGTTCTAATGTTTATTACCCAGTTGATCAAATCATGTAAGTCAGTGTGAAGGAATTAACAAATACATATTAACTAATAATAAATATATATTATTCATATTATGTCTTTGTATTTTTTCCATGAGTTATCAGTCAAGGAATAAATATTTTTAGAACAAACTTATATCAGTCTAAAATAACATAAAGGAATGTATAAGACATTGTAATACAGAGTAGAACAATTGATAATTCCCAAAATGGTGTTTTTTCATAAGCATAGAGAGAGAAGTTATTTAGTCAAACAACATCTCAGATTAAAATAAAAATATAAAATATATAAAAACAAATAATAAATTCAAAAAAATATGCAATCAAGTAAACATCGGCACAAATAATTTTTAAAACAATTTTTTAAAAAGAAGAAAAGCTTTATCCAAAAGAAAGTGTCTATTTACTGATTCCTGAGTGATTATGCTGTGTGAAAGAACAAAATGTCTCTGAAACTGTAGATGTTTACAGGGTTGAGCTTTTTGGCTCATCTTTTGTTGAAAGATGCCAAATAGGTGTTTTTAAAATGGGCTCCTTTCTGTGTTCAGTCAGGAACCACACTTGATATAATTTAAGTTTAAAAGCAAGTATTAAAATAAGCTACAACACTGTCTATATTTTCCTACATGCAACTCTCCCATAATCAATGCTGTTTTCTTACCATGACAATTCAGAGTAACAGGTCTAGCCCAATGATGTGATCAGCACATCACATCAGTTACGTGCAAGATTTTTCCATGTAAAACTGCCATCCCTTAGCAAAGAAGGCTTAAAAGTCATTGCCAAATGATTTCTAGTCACTTTATGCTCCTGAGGACAGAGGGAGGGAAGAAAGGGAAAAGGCATGTGAAAACACTGGCCAGAGTACAAAGAAAAAGGTCAGTGAAGGTCGATTTCCAAAGGATCACTTTTAAGTCACCACTATCTTTATTTTCAAATTGTGTTGAAAGGTCTGGTTCTACTCTGGCCCCCTCACTAATAATTTACCATTTTGCCGTGTCTGGTTTGTAGTAGGTGTTCTTTAGTCAGAGGTGATAATACATTTAAGTGGCAGTCATCACAACATTTTTGGCATAAGACCATCTGAAGACTATTTTGGGAAATAATATCCTAACACAAGTTTACATTCTTAAATAATATCAAGGGGGAAAACACTGACTGTTGAAATGATGATAGTCATTTAGGAAAATTCTTGCTGGCTACCATCCTGAATTTTAAACAAAACAGATTTTTACCTGATTTTATTTGTAGCCTAGATATGCCTGGGACTTTGAAAATGAGAACACATATGGTTTAATTTTCTTTAACAATTTGGATTTCTACATCCCATGAAAGATCAAAATACAAAGGTTCTCACATACCTATAATCTTCTCTGAGGCTTTTTTACCCAAAAGTGCTTTCTCAGTCATACCCTGTCGAACTAATATGAAACTCAGTCACTTCATGATTTTATAGATCTACACATAAATATACACTCAATCATAACAAGATCATATGAGCTTGTTCAACTGGGTAAATTTGATAGACTGTGGTAAAGAGTCCAATCACTGAGGAAGCATTTGTGGAGGACTACCCCCACATTCCACTGTTTATCACATATGGGACAGGCCTTCTCCCTACATTTCCCCTCCTCTCTGTGTCCCCCCTCCCAGTCCTCTGAGAACATATGCCATTTGAATCTCTCCGGGAACATGGAACAGTCATTTCCACATTTAAGCGTGGCTCGGCACTCTCCTTCTCCATACTTCTTCTAAACAGACAGAGTGATTCTGGCAAATAATAAACAGTTAAACCTCACCATGGCCCTCTAACCTTTGTAGAAGAAGGTAAAAATCAGAACAGATTAGCATAGGAACTTTTATAAAAAGGAAGAAATAAGAAGCAGCTGTAATTAAAAGGGGTTGGGGGGGGGGGAAGCAATGCTGAATGCTGAAAGAACTAGGAAGCATTTTTACCCCAAGCGTTCTCCATAGACAAGTGAGTTGGCATTGTGGAAAAAATTTAAAAGGCCTTTCCTGATGAAAAGGGAAGGTTCTTCTATAAAGAAGAACCCTGATTTTCATGCAATGTTAACACATAGCCAGTGAGAGTTCAATAAATGTTTATTAACTACATGGATTTGAGATTAGCAAGATGAGATGTAGGTTTCCAGGTTTAACCTGGTTATTCCCAGAAAGGAATTTATCTTTAAATCCCTACACCTCGCCTTCCCTGCTGTGTTGAAAAGAGATTGCAGGAACCCTGGTTTCCACTCTTACCCTCTTTGCTGATGTCCAGGGAAAAGAAAGTCACAAGTAGCCTGTACTTTACTTTCTTTTCCCATAAGCCCCTTTCCTGAACCTACTAAGGCTGGCCAAGGTCTGTAACTATGATTAGTGGGGGGAAAGGAAAGGTCATAAAATTATTTATCATCTTCTTTCTGTAATTTACCAAAACATTAAAAAAACACAAAGCATGGATGAATTTCATTAACATTTAAAATTTTTTAAAGTTCTGGTAGTTTGCTTTCACCAAAATATACTTATTCTATATATTTATTTAACCAGCCATGTATTTATTTATATGTTAAGACTTTGAGATTCAAAGATATATATTGCAAATGCCCTATAGTTTGTTGACTATAGTAATTTGCAATTGTGGAGGCATGAATTGAAGTTATGTGGGAAAAACTCTCCCTTAGTGAGAGGTGGGCAGTATGATATCTGTAACATAAGGAGGCTTTGTAGAAGACTTTGCATATCAACAGAAATGTGTGAAGTTAATCTGTAACAATAGCTTTATAAAAGAATTTTTAACATGTAGACAGAGGAGAAGAGCAGGGTGCCCAATTCCACTCTGGAGCCAGACTGGCAGGGTGTACATTCCATGGTTACCAATTACTAAGTAATCACCTCGGGCATATTACTTAACCTATCTGTACTTCAGCTTTCTCAACTTTAAAATTAGAATATAGCAATAGCCACTTCATGGGGTTCTTGGGAGAATTCAAAAGGCCTTGAAATTATGCATGGGTATAGTTGCTGTTTCATAAATGTTAAGCTGTTATTAGCACTTGTAAGTCTATGGTGAGCATTCCAAAGCCAAAATCAGTCATTTATATCCTACTCTATTTTAATGAGAAAGTGTTGTGATGTGGCTATGTTTGGAAATACTGGGTTGCAAAAGTTCTTGTATATTTTCTTCATGAATCCCAGGAATCCACTCTATTGTCCCATATTGTCTGTGGCTTCAAGAATCCAGGAAGCTATAGTCAGTCCTGGAGCTTTGGTGCATAAACTTGTCCATAAAATCTATAATATGTTTATTCTTGTTCCTCAGGTCTAAGGGGAAACAGAAGGTCAAGGCAACAATGCTCTGGCTTTACTTAAAAATAAATATTGAATAAGGGAGAGGGCAGTTTGGTTTCTAACATTTATCTAAAATCATCACAATTTTTCATAGTTACCAAATATTTCGTATAAAGATTTAAATGTGAATGATTTTTAATACTTCAGTTTCAGATGGGCCATCTTTTGATAATGATGGTACACACTCTAATAATGTTCTAGAATGAACAATTTTGTGTATTCCAACAGAGTATTCATGAAGGTAACTAATAATGCCTAACAATTTCTATTTCCTGCCGCTTTAAAATATACCAACCATCATGCTGAGAATTACACTCTTTTCCTATTCAGTATTTTTATGTCTGATGAGGAATTGTTAGACCACAGATTTTAGGCAACTTGCCCAAAGGGAGAGAGCTAGTACCTCTGACCACCACACATATGATAGGGGAGCAAGGGCTTATGGAGGTTTCTTGGTTAATTTGAAAGGAGAGACTATCTTGGACTTCCTTTAGCTGTTTCTAGAGATAGTTGATCAATGGATACCAATGAAAATATGCTTTTACTTTCTGAAACACTTCCCCATAGGTTATGCAAAAGGCCCTTGCAATAGCAAACAACACAAAAGAGTATAATGTCAACTAAAAAGGGGCTGTTGGTTTTTTTTTTCTTTTAGAGTCTTTTGTGTATATAATTAACAAACGATCACAGCCTCTGTTTTGCTGTGATGATTTATAAATAATAAAATCAGTAAGGTATAAAAGGGGCATTTTCTGGAAATAATTCAACTCTACTAATGCCTAGCATCATTAATAAATAATGCTAGTAAATGTATTATTATAAATCAGTGGATTTCTTGAACATGCTGATGACCCACTTAAAAACATCACATTTCTAAACGCAATCAGTAACATATTCTTGAATGCTTACTGTGCACTAGGTACTGAACTCAGTGAATCACAGTCACAGCCTAAGAAGACAGCTGTCACTCATTGGCACACCCATTGAAAAGTTAAGGGAACTGTAACCCAGAAAAGAGAAGGCACAGGCCTCACAGCTAGTAAGTGACAAAGATGAGTTTTGAACTCCTCCTCTAAGTCTCTCTAGAGCTCAGAATGAAAGACACCATGTCAAACTGGCGGCCAAAATATGTTATCTTCAGAAAAGTTTTCCATGAATTAATTAAGAAACTGAGTTTCAGAGGTTAATTGTTTGTCCAAGATCACAGGAATTTCAAAGCAGTAATACCCTCTCAATTTTATGTCTTTTGTTTCCCAGTTGTCTAACATACATCCTTCTTCCTTGGATGGCAATAACTGAATGCCTATATTTTATTACTCATTTTAGGCTCTTGCTTTGATTTAGCTGTTGAATTTTGGCCACACAAAATACAGCTGCTGCTTCTCAGAGGCTTCAGCTCTTTTTTGACCTTGACAATGAAATTTAAGTAGAGGAAAAGTCAGCCATGAATGTTTATCCAACTGACCAGTTCTTTCTCTATTTTCTCTGGGCTCCAACTCCCTGCATACACAGGGTTTCCTGTGGATTTCATATGTGTCTTACCATAATACAAGTTACACATCAGAATTTGTATCAGAGTCTATTGGTTCTCTCTGTTTTTCTCTGTTATATCTTGAATAATATACAACTTCTTGACATTCAATTATCACAATTTTATGTTCTCTACCATGCCATTACAGTTGCTTTTATCTTCATTTGTAAATGTTCACATCCCAAATCTTTTCCATGCTTTTAGCACTTTGAGTTGATTAACAGATACATTTTACTCAAATGTTACTCAACAAAAGAATCTCAAAAAAAGTCTCCATTTATAAAATGTAATATTAATCATGATTGCAATGACCTCTACTATTTTTAAATCCCTTCAAATTACCTCAAATTCAGCTTTCCCATCTCTAGTTTTATTCATTCTAATTTGATTATATGTTACATCTAAATATTCAATTTCTTCAAAAAGTTCATTTATAAGCTGGAAGAAAACCACTTTCCATATTCAGCAATTAAGTAAGTAGTTCGGTGGCAATGTTAGTGTCACAAGATCCTAATTGTTCAACATTTAAAAAACAATATTTTCTCTCTTTGTTTATCAAGATTTTACTAGCATATAAACTCCGGGACTGCTGGTATTGCTGTTTATATTCCACACTGGTTTCTGTTCCATTCAGCCAACAAGGTGCTTCAGAAACAATAAATGATATTATTTCTTACCATATTTTTATAATGAGCTGTTATGCTAACAGAGTAGTTACTTCAAACAGTGAGAGTGACAGACATAGCACTTCATTATACTGATTGAATTATACATAAATTCCAAAAAAGAACTATTTATAAATATGCGGGGCAGGGGGAGGGGAGGGTGGATCTTACATTTCATTTTAAAAGCATCACTGAAAATATTTAGTGGAATAATAGCACTGCATATGAATGGAGACATTTGTATTCCAAATCTAAATCTAAAATCTGGCTCTACAATTGTTATTGCTTATTTTGGAACCAAACTGAGGACAGGTGTCTATAACAGTGGCCAAAGAGCTGTAGAACATGTCTGGTCAGGACCTCTACAGAGTACTTGTGGCATAATCTGTCCACATCCAGCCTATTTAAAGGTTCTTGAGCCAAAGAGTGTGTCTCTTTCCCAGTCCCATGGAATAATAGATTTACAGTGTAGAAAACAAAAAGAGAAAATTGAATTTACAGGGAATACATTCAGAGATATTTATCAGTGTCAATATTTCAGTGGATTTTTAAAATTATGACTATAAAAGAGATGAGGGATGTCAACTGATAAAATCTATGGACAGTAATTTGCAATAAACACCAATATCTTTCAAAATGTACTTATGATCTGATGTAAAAATTATCCCTCTAGAAATTTATCTTAAAGAAATAATCAAGGGGCTGGAGATGTGGCTCAGCGGTAGCGTGCTCGCCTGGCATGCGTGCGGCCCGGGTTCGATCCTCAGCACCACATACCAACAAAGATGTTGTGTCCGCCGAGAACTAAAAAATAAATATTAAAAATTCTCTCTCTCTCTCTCTCTCTCTCTCTCTCTCTCTCTCTCTCCTCTCTCACTCTCTCTTTAAAAAAAAAAAAGAAAGAAATAATCAAAAACTTCCAGAAAGATGTGTATGCATGTATTTAATATGTAGAGATATATATGTGCAAGTTTCTGTGTGTCTGTACACGTATATGTTTATATATAAATAAGGACACAATCACTTTCACTTTAAATATCATAAGAGCCTTTACCTAAATTTTTAATTATATTTCTAAATAACTTAATGACTACATAAAATTTTATGATATAGACATGCCATAAGTTATGTAGTTAACTGGTCTTCCACCACTGGACTTTCACATTGCTTCTTATTTACTTTAAAATAATATTGTGTAATGTTATTCTTTTATATACATCCCTGTAAGATTTTCTAATTTTTCATTTTAGATAAAATTTTGTGCAAGGAATTGCTGGCTATGCACATTTTGAATGTAAGATGGGCTTATATTTCTACTAGCAGTGTAGAAGAATATTACTTTACTCACATTCTTCTGATACTAACAGGAAAAGAACTCTGCAACATACATAATGGAAATGATATAATACAGTTTAATTCTTTTTTTTTTTTGGTCCTGTTTACTGATCAATTGTATGCCTTCCTTTGTGTTTCTTAGTACATGGCCATTCATGTTCCATACCCAGTTTTCTAACTTGTTCTTAATTTTTTTTTCTGTTCATGAAAATTCATTGTATACTAATGACTTTAACACTGTGATATGCTTTTAGCAGTTTGACACTCATTTTTTTTTATTTTTACACATAGACACTTGTTGGCAGACTATATTCATTGAAGCTACATTTTAGAAAATAGAAATTTCGATATTCAAAGCATTTTTGTACTACTAACTTGGTATTTTTTGATAAAGAAGTGGATTTTTAGAAGATTATCTTTATTTGCAAAAATTGCTTTAATAGGGATGCCCTGGCACTGGTTTCTCTCTTTTCTCCTTTTCCTATGCCTCACCTATTCACATCACTAACCACCAATACATTTCAACTGAATGCCTATAACTACAAAATCACTAAACATGATGGAAATAGGAAATCTAAAATTTTAGTCAGTTTGGGATGCTATAACAGAATAACATAGATTGATTAGCCTATAAACAAAAGAAATGTATTCATCACAGTTCTAGAGGCTGGAAACTCCAAGGTCAAGGCACCAGCAGATTATTGAAGGCCTGCTTCCTCTTCCATAAACAGCAGTCTTTGCACTGTGCCTCACATGGTCAAACAAGGAAGGCAGTTTCCTTTGGCCTCTTTCTATGAGAGCACTATTCTGGATCATAAAGATTCACACTCATCACCTCATCACTTCACAAAGGACCCCCCCCCTTCAGATGCCATGATAATGGAAATTGGGTTTCAACTTATGAATTTTAGGAGAAACTAGATATAAAGATTGCATATTTCAATTCTGACTTTCTTAACTGAAGATATTGATTTCTAATGGTACAATCTCAACTAATTTGTTATAGTAATGGTTTTAGTTTAGTAATAGTAATAGTTTTCTATGTATAGTTTCTATTCTTCTGTACAGTTTTCTTTGATGTATATTATATCTTACCAACCATGTTGAGTTCACCTAACAGATGATATTACAAGTCTTCATATTTTTATTAGAACACGTAAAGGCCATAAATATTACTCCTTCCTCTCTATCCTTCCAATAATATTTTGAAAAAACAGACAAGATGAACATTTTGCTAAGCTGTGTTTTATTTCTGAAAGGTTATGGCATGATCCAAAAACATCCTTGATGATTTTTTTTACCTTCTTCAAAATCATATGATGATTTCTCTCCTGTTTAAAATATCTTTCTAAGTTATTATCCTGATAGTGTGCAAAGTTCCACTGAAATATAATTATTTAGCTTCCATCAGTTTAATGTTGAGCTGCCAGTGTGTCAAAAGATAGACAATTCCTTTGTAATTACAATAGAAAACTCCAAACATCTAATTAATAAGGAATAAAAGTATGTAGAAATGATGAGATATCTCTGATTTCAGGACAAAGACATCCTGGGAATCAGATTGTCCTCCAGTGATGTTGGACAAATCTACTTGTAAGTTTGATTATAGTGAAAATTTTAAAAATTCAATTTTTGAATTATGACCTAAATTTAAAAAGGCATATCCACTTGGCTTATTTCCAATACTTGATTATTTTTATTATTAACAAGTTTTCCTTTCTTGGCAAAATGATGAACTAGTTGGATAGGTGGATTCCTTGAAGAATGAAATTTATCAAAGTTGACAGAAAAAAGAATAGAATATCTTAGTGGATTCTTTATTAGAGAAGCTGTATACACTGTTTAAGAAAGAAATAAAAGCCTGCTTCAGATGGCTTTACAGATTTCTTTTTTCTTTTTTTAGAGAGAGAGAGAGGAGAGAGAGAGAGAGAGAATTTTTTATATTTATTTTTTAGTTTTCGGCAGACACAACATCTTTATTTGTATGTAGTGCTGAGGATGGAACCCAGGCCACACGCATGCCAGGCAAGCGTGCTACTGCTTGAGCCACATCCCCAGCCCCAGATTTCTTTTAATACAGATTTCTTTTAAACATTTGAGGAAGAAAAAATAAGATAAGTCTTGTATATATTCATCCACAAATAGTCTGTTTTAAAAACTCTCTTTTTATGAAGTTAGTATAACCTTGATTCTAATATTGCAATGATCCCATGGGAAAAATAATTTATAGATGAATGTCTCTTACAAACATTGGTGCAAAAATACTTAATAAAATATTAGCAAATCAAATACAGTAATATACAAAAGAATAATCCATCACAACTAAATGGGGTTTACTCTAGATTCAGAAGAATATCATACTATTTTGAAACAAATCAATGTAATTAACTACATTTACTATAGAAAAGTGAAGTAGAATATGTGCACATCTCTTAGATACAGAAATAGCTCTTGACAAAGCTGAACATTTATGATTAAAAATAAAAACTTTTCCAAATATAAATAGAAGGGAGGTTTCTTAATCTCAAAAAGAATACCTACAAAAACTCTATAATAATAATAATGTATTGCATCATTATTTATAATCACTGACAATAATATGGATCAATCTCATAAAAATAAAGTTGAATGAAAGAAGACAAGCACATGAAAAGTAGACACTATATGTATAAAGTAAAGAGTTAACATAGTAGGCCTGCACATTCCAAAGAAGGTTTCTCTTCTTCCCAAGGAAGGCTGGTGCTTGAGCAGCTCCTGAGAAATAACCTCTGAGCCTTTGAAACATTCTGTGTGATAAGAGGATATCTGTATGCCTGATGCCTTTGACGGTGATGCAGTAGTGTGATCAGGTACGTTTATTGTAACACTGACTTATATTAAATGCCTGCTTTTTCTTTAAGTAGCTGAGGTCGGTCATGCTGGTGCTATTGACCCCAGTAAAAAGCCTGGATTTAGGTGAGCAACTCTGTACATGCTATCACATCACTCCAGGACAATTAAGCACTTCTGATACTACTCCACTACAAGGGGTCACCTGGAAGTTTGTGCCTGGTTTCTCTTGAATTTCACTTCATCTGCTGTTAGATATTTTATTCTGCATCTGTTTGCAATAGTAAACTGTAACCATGGGTATATAGAGTGCTTTGAGTCTTGCAGGGCCCTTCTAGTGACCAAGCAAGTAGAATGGCACTCCTGGGGACCCTCAGCTCAATTAATTTTATTTATAGGAAAAGCAAGAATGGGCAAACTTAAGCTGCATTGTTAGAAGTCAGGATGTTGACAGGAGGGGTTGGTAGGAAGGAAAACAAGGGCTCATTATGGACATAGGTACCATTGCTTTACTTTGTCTAGCCTCTGGTTAAACATGTGTGAAATTCTTTGCATTATAAAAACTGTATCTGAAAAGTTCAGTTTCGGGAAATTTTAATATCATTGAGGGATAATTCTCAACATGGTAACTTCTGCTGGAAAATGTCATGGGATTTCCTGAAAAACAAAACTTACAATTCCAAGCAACTATTTGGTGGTACTATGCCTCAGTGTGCAAGACATGCAAGATGAGCATCAGTCTCTACTGAAGTGCACATTGCATGAGCTCACAACTGACACTATTATAATCCATCTTAGCATATCTTACATCTCTCATGTTTCTTACATTAAATAGCAATGTAATTTGTCTTTGCAAGGTGGAGGGCAGTACATGAAATAAATATATTTCAAAGTATTTTATCTCTGCATCCCTTACTCTCACCACTCTGAAGTGGAGAAGGGAAAGGACCTCATAGAAAAATAGGAAAAAATTAAATGTTTCATGTTCACTGTCTGACCTGTGCTTCAGCAGTACCACTCTCTGACTTGTTCTAGGCTACTGGGTCACACTCAAAATTTGATTTTCATATGACCAGAATTTTCTATCATGTTTGTATTTCATTAAAACAAAGAGGTTAGATTTTGCTGAAGAACATAACCCAGTAGAAGAGCAAAGAAATCTTGAGTCAGATTTGTCATTATTATTCATATTTTTATGAGTCTCCAGAGATTTTTATCTGTGGTGGGGGGACTTCTTGCTGATAAAAGACAGTAAGTATAAAGAATAGGAAATGCCTGATTTAGAATGCTGGAATACCTTCATTAAGAAGCTTAAAAAATATGTATGCTTGCCTGATGTCACTTAAGACATTTCAATAATAGTCCCAAAAGAAAAGAGTCCTGTCAACGCGAAACTAGTAGATTTAAATTCCTGAAATATCCAAAAAAAGTCTTTAATTAAATATTGTTTTATAAAGTAAATTAAATCAATTTAATAATCCCTAAAGTGAAAATAAAAATGCAAGATGGAAATAAAAGAACATAAGCCAAATTCTCTATGAGCCCAGGGACTATACTCTTCAGACTAAAGCTCAACAGAAAGAAAATTGCTTCATGTCATTTCCAAAATTCTTTTTGTTTGAGAAATCATTTTGAACAAATCAGAGGGAGTTGTTCCAATGCTATTATTCTTGATTCAGGTCACAGTGTGCTGTTGCTGCCCCACGCTGTGAGTTGAGTGCTTTCTGATGGATACAGCTTTTTACAGATAAGAACAAGCCCACAGATTATCCCTCAGCTATCGAAAGCAGTTTACTTTAAAAATAATATGATTGTCTTTTCAGAAAAGAAAATATATAGGAAATATTTTGAAAATGAAAGTAATATGCTCTTAAATTCTATTTTTAATCTCCTTCAATATCTCACAATGTATTAAAATTTATGAACCATTAAATACACCAGGGTTACTGTTGTTTTCATTTAAAAAGATTGTTCAACTTTGATATTGGATACAAACAATTATAAAAAGATCATTTCCCCCCTTCTATTTTATAGAATGCATTCTATAAAATGTGAATTTGTAGCCCAAAATAAAGGCAGAAAATGCTTATTGTAATCTTTATTTCATTTTAGCTCCAGGGTGAGTGATGATTGCTTGTGGGGTTTACTTTAGTCCTGATTTTTTTTTTTTTTTTTTTTTTTTTAAATATTTATTTTATTTAGTTCTCGGCGGACACAACATCTTGTTGGTATGTGGTGCTGAGGATCGAACCCGGGCCGCACGCATGCCAGACGAGCGCGCTACCACTGAGCCACATCCCCAGCCCCTAGTCCTGATTTTTATGACCAAACTAAAATAAGCACTTGTGAGCATGTACACACACACACACACACACACACACACACACACACACACCCCACCTAGGCTTAGATTAGAACTTAATGATTTTAAAATACAACTTGCAATTTGTATATTTGTATTGGAAACTTCATGTTATTTCTAGACACCTTTACCTCCTCCAATTTTGTAATAAAGAAATGAAATCCTGAAACGTTAATTTGTCCAAAGTTATATAGTTTACATTAATAGGTCTCTAATCTAGGACTTTTCTATAATACCACACTCTTCTCATCATTCTTAAAATGAATGATATTTTTAAATTATTAAAGATTTCAGCATATAAAGTAAAGGAATGTAAGTCTATGAAAAGATATTACAATACCTGGGAAGGTTTTACTTTGATTATTAAAACACTGGGATCTCCTTTTTTATTTTAATTCTGCCCTTTTTGCTTATATAAAATACAGGTTTTAAAAAACATTGAAGAATTAGAGTTCTAAATCTTAATGCTTTTAAGATATGTCCTATTACTTGTAATGTTTTAATGCTACTTTGTTTGAAGAATTCAGGTACGTATTTCATTCTCCTCAGCCTAGGTTATAATACTTCTTCAGATACATGTATTCCTATATGTTTTGAATAATAAATTATATTATGAAAAAATCATGAAATTACTTGACATGTCATTGTGTGTGTGTGTGTGTGTGTGTGTGTGTGTGTGTTACCTTTTAGCCCAGTTAATTCAGTATTTCTTCTCAAAAACTGTTAAATTTATTTTGGAGAATCAAAAAATTTGAAAATATTTACTATGTACTCTTTTTGTTCTTTATAACAGTTTTATTAATTATAACTAATGTAAAATAAATTACATTAAAACTATACAATTTTATGTTTCAGTTCATGTCTATACTTGTGAAACCATTACACAGTGAACATATTCATCAGGTTCAAAAGTTGTCTTATACCCCCTTGTAGTCCTTTTCAGTCAGTCACTCCACTATGCTCAAATCTGTTTTCAAATATCTCTGATCTTCTTTCTGGTATTATGAATTATTTTGCATGTTCATGTATTTTATATACATGTATGTAAATACAATATTACTTTTTACTCTGCTTTCCTTCTCTTAGCTCAATTTTTTGAGGTCCATGTTGTAACTTGTAACAAAACTCACATATTTTAAATGCTGAGTAATATTCCACTGTATGGACATTCTAATTTCCATCAAATAGTAGATTCTTTCCAGTTAATGAATTTGTTATGAACTTCATTAGCCATGTTGTATGTTTTTCTTGTATATGTATATAAAGAACTTTTTAAGAAACTGACAAACTATTTTCTAATGTAGTTGAGTGATTTTACATTCTTTCAGGAGCACATTCCTACCAATACTTGTAGGTTGGTATTAGAGATTTTAGCTCTTCTAATAAATGCTTATTACCATCCCATTGCTTTCCAAATTTCAGTTTCCTTAATGACTATGATCTTGAGCATCTTTTAATGTGATTCTGGGCTATTTGTATGTCTTTTTTATTAGATATTTAAAATTTTTTATATTTTTTAAAATTGGGTCATTTGGCTGGGTGTGGTGGTGCATGTCCATAAATCCAGTGGCTTGGGAGGCTGAGGCAGGAGGATCTCAAGTTCAAACTCAGCCTCAGCAAAGGAGAGGTGCTAAGCAACTCAGTAAGATCCTGTCTCTAAATAAAACTACAAAATAGGGCTGGGGATATGGCTCAGTGGTGGAGTGCCCCTGATTTCAATCCCTGGTACCAAAAAAAAAAAAAAAAAAAGGTGGTGGGGGGGGTCATTTGTTTTCATTCGAGTGAGATTTTTATACATCCTGAATAAACAATCATTATTTGACATGTGCATTGTAAATATTTGCTCATTGTTTCTGATTTATCTTTTTTTTCTCCTGAGAGTATTTTTGGAAGAGCAGAAGTTTTCAATTTTGAATAATTACTAGTAAGAGTTTACTAGTTTGTTTTTTATGAATTGTGCTATTAGTATTTTATCTAAGAATTTTTACTTTAGCCCAAAATCATGAAGATTTTATTCTATGTTGCCGCCTACATATTTAAAGCTTTAGGTTTTCCATTTAGGTTCATCATCCATTTTTATTAATTTTTGCATATAATATGAGGTCTGGATCTGAGCTATTTTTTTTTGACATATGGATATCCAATTGTTTAGCATCATTAGTTTAAAGACTAACATTTCATCACTAACTTACCTTTTTACCTTGATCAAAACAACAGTGATCTGTTTATACAAGGGTGGTTGGTTCTATTTCTGAAAACCCGTTTATTCATAGATCCATTAATTTACACTGAAAGTCTTGACTTCAGTAATTTAGTAATCAGCCTTTAAATTTGGTTGTGGTAATCTTCCAACTTATTTGTTCTTTTTTTTTCAAAATTGGTCTGACCACTTAATATTCTTTGTATTTCCATATTTTTTTGTTTTAATTAGTTACACATGACAGTACAATGTATTTCCATATTAATTTTTGACTTAGTCTCTACAAATAAAAACTGGTTGTCTTTTAATTGTGACGATGTTGAATCTCTAGACTACATTGATAATATTATGGATTGTATTATAATTGTTATGAACATTTTTTTTAAAAAAAAAGAGAGAGTGAGAGAGAGAGAGGGAAAGAGAGAGAATTTTTTAATATTTATTTTTTAGTTCTCAGCAGACACAACATCTTTCTTTGTATGTGGTACTGAGGATTGAACCCGGGCCGCACACATGCCAGGCGAGCATGCTACCACTTGAGCCACATCCCCAGTCCTGTTATGAAAATTTTGTATGTGATGTATGGTTAAGTCAAATAAATAATTTTCTAATTGTCAATGAAGGACAGGATTATTTTTATTGGGAAAAAGAGATAGAAGTACAAGATATATAAGGCTAAATAAATTTTTACAACCCTGCCTTTGAATAGGAGTTGGAGATACTTCTTGACTTACAGTTGGGGTATATTTTAATAAACCTATCATGTTGAAAATATTGCAAGTGGAATTGCATTTAAACCCTTACTTATTGAATATCACAGTTTAGCAACACAGTATGCTGTAGAGTGTTGACCTTTTTATCCTATGATCATGTGGCTGACTGGGAGCCCTGATACTACTGCTGCCCAGCATTGTAAGAGAATTTCACATTGCATATCACTAGCTCAAAAGATCAAAAAACATCAAAATACAGTAAAAGATAACAATGGTAACTAATGATAAAATATAACCATTATAATAATATACAGTAATAAAAATTGTATGAATGGAGTCTCAAAACTTCAAGGAAGATAGCTGTCATGAATCAGTTTCTAAATCATGCTATAAATGGTTTTTATCAGGATGTCAAAATGCAAAGACTGCATTGCTCCGTTACTAACAAGAAATTACAAGATTTTCCTACCTTTGTCTTTAAGCTGAGACTTCAAACTATTTGCACCCTGAAGTAAAAGAACATAGAATTGCTTTTGTAAAAACTTAATTCAAGGATTTACTTGAGCATGAGGTGATAAATTTTTTGACATATGGTGTATTATCACTTCAATAGAATGACCTATGGAACCTTTAAATTAATCAATATTTTGATGCTTAAAATGATTTTCCCTTATATACTTTACATACTTCACTTATATACCTGGATTATCAATTTGAATAGGATTAGAATGTAACAAAGACACTTAGGACTGACACGATATTAAAGATGCCTTAATTGACAGAGATTCTCAATATACATTTTATAGTATAAAATAAATTTTATAACATAACTTCTAATAAGCATTGACTGTGTTTCAGAAAGCCAAGAACTTCATGACTTAATTCTTGTCTCTCTCTAATTCATTGACTTTTCTGCTAATACCATCTCATTTTTCAAATGATGACACTGAGGTTCATGGTACAAAGTTGACTGACTCAAGTTGGTAGGAAAATCGTGATACCAGGAGAAAGACAAGATAGTGGTAAGTATCTTTTCTCACAACTCCGTGACTTGGACTCAAATAGCAAGACTGCAAGATCTAAACCCAAACAGCAAGCCTAGCAAAGCAAGAGAATCTCTGGCACAAAGAATTTCTGACATGGAGACCATTTTGCCTGGAGGTAACGCAGATCAGAGAGACCCAGGAAAGCACTCCCCAGCTCCCTTGAACCCAGCAGCACATAGCACCAGCAACAGCAAGAATATGAATGGGGTGGAGTAACTTGAGCTCAGTGCTTAGAAACAGTATCCCTGAACAAAGGAACCAATGAAGGACCTACTTTCCCTTCCCCTGAGTGGTACCCTGGGGAGAGAAGTCAGGTACAGTCCTAGGAGTGTGTAAATCCATTAATGCCTGAAAACTGCCCACATAATAAAATACCTGAGGCAATATTCTGCCTAATCCCCGCCCCTCGGAGCTTCACTTGCAGAAGTACATTTCACAGAACCCAGTGGCAACTACACCCAGGAAGTAAAGGCAAAAGCATCTTCCACAGCTCCTCACACCATCTGTCTGAGAAGGGAAGCTGAGAAACAGAAAGACATTTTAGCACAGACAGAGTGCTTAGACTCTCATTGACTATTCTGTTATTTTGTTTTTGTTTCTGTTTTGTTTTGTTTTTGAATGTGTACTGATAGATATATGAAGGACCTTTATATATTTGTACATATACATATTTATTACTGCTTTTTCATTTTTAGCATTTCTTGAAGGTAGCTATTTTTTCAGGCTCTGTTTTTCGAGGGTTATTTTATTATTATATTTTGGATTGATTATATATTTACTCTTTCACAACTCTGTTTTCCTTTGTTTCGATTTCTCTCTTTTTCCTTGCCAATAGCCAAACTCTATTGTTCTCTCTCTTTTGTTAATTCTTTTACTTCTATTTTTTGTTCTCCTCCTTCATGAACACATCCTACTTTCCCCCTTTTAATCTACCAGCCCTTTTTACTACCCCATTTCTTCTTCTTTCCTCTTAAAGAATTCTATCTTTACCTGGATACATATACATATTCATATATCTTTATTTTTTTCTCACTTCAAGCAATTTTTTAAAATCAGTTATTTTTCATTAAACAATATTTTGAGGACTAAGATGTTTGATTACTATGTATCAATTTTGTTCTTATAGCTTTTAATCTCTCTTTTGTAACTTTTTATTTTATACATTATTTTCTCTTACTTGTTGGTTTACTGAATTCTCTTTCTCTCTCTTTCTTTGCTAACAGCCAATCTCAATTGTTCTCTCTTTCACTTTCTCTTTAATTTTTCACTTCTATTTTCTCTGACTTCCTCATAATCATCACATCCTACATCACTTCTGTTCTATCTCTATTTACCACTTGAAATTGTAAACCTTTTTTTAAAACTTACTGTTTTCACCATGGGCAATAACTGATCATATCATTTCTGATTATTATAACAAGCAACACATTATAATTTAAAGTAAGAGCTATTAGGTTTGATGTTGTAAATTGTTTGCATCTATTGTTATTATTATCTCTCTCCCCGATAAACTGAGATACCAGAAACCTTCAGGGACATCATAAGTCCACAGAGAAAAAATTCTTCTGCCTCAAAATCAACTGTTAGATGGGTAGACACACCAACAGTTTTAAAAGTAAAGGGAAAAAATTTACTCCAAACAAACCAAAATACTTCAGTAACAGAATCCATCAAAACCACAGTGGAAGAAATGTCAGAGAAGAAGTTTTCAGAATATTCATAATTAAATTAACCTGTGAGGTAAAGGATAATATAAGGGAGAAAACACAGAAAGCAACAGATCACTTCAATAAAGAGACAGAGATTCCAGGTTGGGGGGTGGGGAGGGGCACAAATCCTCAAAATAAAGACATCAGTAAACCAAATTAAAAATTCATTATAAGGGCTGGGATAGTGGCTCAGAGGAAAAGTGCTAGCCTAGTATGCGTGAGGCACCGAGTTTGATCCCTAACACCACATAAAAATTAAGTAAAGGTATTGTGTCCACCTAAAACTAAAAAAAAAATAAACATTAAAAAAATTATTATAAAGTATCACCAGCAGACTAGACCATATGGAAGACAGTGCATCAGGCAATGAAGACAAAATTCATAATCTTGAAAATTAAGTTGATTATGAAGAAAAGATGTTAATAGGCCATGAAAATAACTTCCAAGAAACATGGGATAAATATGGGAAAAATATGAAAAGACCAAACTTAAGATTCTTAAGAATAGAAAAAAGCTCAAAGATATAAACCAAGAGAATTCATAATCTTTTTAATGAAATAATACCCCAAACTTTCCCAAACTTTATGAAATGGAAAATCAAAAACAGGAGGCATGCAGGACCCCAAATACACAAAAATACAACAGAATCACACCAAGGTACATTATTATGAAAATGCCTAAAATACAGACTAAGGATAGAATTTTAAAGGCTTAAAGAGAAAAACATCAGGTCATATTTAATGGGAATTAATATTAAATTAAATGTGGTCATATTTAGGATCTCAGCTGATTTTTCAAATCAGATCCTTAAAGCTAGGAGGTCTTGAAATAATATATACAAAGTTCTGAAAGAAAATGGATGTCAACCAAGAATACAATATTCTGCAAAATTAAGCTTCAGAATTGAAGAAGAAATAAAAACCTCCCACAACAAATAAAAGTTAAAAGAACTCACAACTAGAAAGCCTGAACTACAGGCATACTCAATGACATATTTCCTGAAGAAGAAATGAAAACTAAAACTGAAAACCAGCAAAGGGAGGAACTATACTAGAAGAATAGTCAATCAAAGGAGAAATAATTCAAATTAAAAACAGAAATAATTCAAAATGATAGGGAATTAAAATCATTTCTCAATAATAATATTGAATGTAAATGGCCTATGCTCATCAAACAAAAGTCACAGACTGGAAGATTGGGTTAAAAAAACAAGATCAACAATATGCTGTCTCCAAGAGACTCACCTCATAGACAAAGACATCTATAAACTGACGGTAAAAGGATAAGGAAAATCTTACCATGTGTATGTATATTGTAAACAAGCTTGGGTTTCTATCCTTGTATCTGCTCAAGTGGACTTCAAGTCAAAATTAATCAGAAGTGACAAAGAAAGCCATTTCATACAGCTTAAGGGAACTCTACATCAAAAAGACATCTAATAATAGTAAATATTTATGCCCTAAATTATAGAGTATCTACATATATTAAAAAAAAACCTTTATAATCTCAAGAATTAAATACTGGGTGACTTCAACATGCCTCTCTCACCAATTGATAGATCTTCTAAACACAAAATAAATAAATAACTACAGAACTAAAAGAAAACACACAATAATTTAGACTTAGACATCTTAGACATATGTAGAATATTTGATCCATCAACAAATGAACACACTTTCTTTTCAGCAAATGTGGCTCCTTCTCCAAAATAGACCATATTTTAGGCCACAAAGCAAGTCTTAGCAAATACAAAAAAAAAAAACCCAGAGATAATTTCTTGCATTTTATCAGATCATAATGGAATGGAATGAATTTGGAAATCAATGATAAAATAAAAATAGAAGCTGCTCTAACACGTGGAGATCAAATAATATACTACTGAGTAACCATAGATACTACTGAATAATGTATAGCTGAAAAAAAATCAAGGATGAAATAAAAAAAATACTTCAAGGTAAATGAGAATAGTGACACAAAATATCAAAATCTGTGGGACACTATAAAGGTAGTTCTAAGAGGAAAGCTCATTACACCAAATTCATTCATAGAAAGATTAGAAAGTTACCAAATAAATAATCTAATGTTACACCTCAAAGCCCCAGAAAAAGAAGAACAAATTGACACCAAAGCAGAAGATGGGAAATAATTAAAATCATAGCCGAAATTAATGAAATTGAAACAACAACAACAACAAAAAACAATGAAACAAAAAATTGGCTCTTTGAAAAAACTAAATAAAATTTTAAACCCTTAGCCATGCTAATGAAGAGAAGAAAGAGAGAAAACTGAAATTACTGAAAACTGAAATTCATGATGAAAAAGGAAATATCACCACAAACATCACTGAAATACAGAGGCTAATCAGAAATAATTTGAAAATCAATACTTCAATAAAATAGAAAGTCACAAAGACATTGACAAATTTCTAGAGGCATAAGACCTACCCAAATTGAATCAAGAGGACATGGAAAATTTAAACAGATCAAATTCAAACAATGAAATTGAAAACACTATCAAAAGCCTACCAACAAAGAAACCCAAGGATCAGATGGATTCTTAGCCAAGTTCTATCAGACTCTCAAAGAAGAACTTACACCAATACTCCTCAAATTATTCTATGAAATCAAAAAGGAGGGAACCCTTCCCAAATCATTCTATAAAGCTAGTATCACCCTGATACCAAAACCAAAGACACATCAAGGAAAGATTACTTCAGAGCAATGTTCCTAATAAACAGAAGAAAATTCTCAATAAAATGCTGGCAAATCACATATAAAATATTAAAAAGTTAGTGCAGGGCTGGGGTTGTGGCTCAGTGGTAGAGTGTTTGCCTAGCACACGTGAGGCCCTGGGTTCGATCCTCAGCACCACATCAAACTGAAATAAAGATATTTGTGTCCACCTACAACTAAAAAATAAATGTTAAAAAAAAAGTTAGTGCACTATGACCAAGTGAGTTTCACCCCAAGAATGGAAGGTAAGTTCAACATAAGGAAGTCAATAAATGTAATTCACCACATCAATAGACAAGAATCACATGATTATCTCAATAGACACAGAGAAAGAATTTGACAAAATTCAGCATCCATGTTCAAAACAACAGAAAACTTGGAGGTAATAGGAACATACCTCAACATTGTAAAAGCTATCTATGTTAAACTCAACTCCATCATTCTAAATGGAGAAAAACTGAAGGCATTTCCTATAAAAACTGGAACAAGACAGGGATGCCCTCTTTCACCACTCCTATTCAACACAGACCATAGCCAGAACAATTGAACAAAAGAAAATAAAGGGATATGATTACAAAAAGACATAGAAATAAAGTATTTTGGGGTCCTGGGATTCTCACTGGAAATAATAAATACAAGACAGTTTCTAGGAAAAATTGTGAGGTGAACTAATCTAATCTTACTCATTCATTATCTATTCAGGAATAAAATTTTAAAATATTAAATGGTAGAAAAGGAGGGAGGGAGGAAAGAGGAAGAGAAAGAGAGGACTGGAATAAGGCAGTTAGTAATGGTAAAGATGATGGACAAAATCAAATAGTTATGACGTAGATTGAAAGGAACTTGTTTAGTGATCAGTAGCTGAATAAGGTAAGCTGCAGAGTCCAGGATAATTTGCAAATGTCTTTTCTTAGGTGACATATTTATGATGATGTCAAAGGAAGTGAATATTTTAAAGTAAAAAATGATAAGATAGAGGCTTCTTAGTTGTGACATCCAAAAAACACTCCGTCAGGCAAATGGATTTTTGAATCTGGAGTTCAAGAAAGAGTCCTATGCTGGGAATATACTGATCATAAATCTCAGGAAACCACTGTATATGGGTTGATACTGAGTTGGGCACATCTCAATTAAAAACATGTTATACACACAAGTTTTTCAAAGATATGCTGTCTTATATCTGTCAAAAATAATCATGATAATATTGCACATGTATTGATATTATGTGCAAGGCACTTTTCTAAATACTTACATAATTTAAAACATAAAATCCGGTTGTTAATGATACTATTTTCTTAATTTTACAGTGGAGAAAACAGGTTAAAAGTTTTAGCTATTCATTTCTATGCACAGCCTCTAAAAAAGCATTCTCAGGACACTAGGCTCAGATGCCTGTCCTTTTATTGCTGGTATTCTGTCTCTCATAGTGTTAAATCTGTCATGCCAAAGTTTGTAAAATATCCAAAATGTCTTAATTTTTCATTGTCTGCATTCTTATTTCCTTCACTTATTTAACATTAGATATTTAATTATTTTTTTACACAATACCTGTACAATGATCCCCATTTTTCCACATCTCATTCATGTAGGAAAGTTGTACAAATAGTTAAAATATACTTAAAGAGTAAGATTTTGTTTTGCATTTCAGAATAAAGTTGTTAAAAAAGCTTATATTTATTTGAAACTACTTAAGAAAACTTGGAGTCAATAAGAATACTATTTGAATGTTCATGTTTGATGCATTAGTGCTGATTTTAGCTGTGGATTGAAGAGATGTGATAATTCATTACATATCTATTAGAAATAAAATCACTGGTGTAAAGACACATGTTTGAAGTAAAATGTGTACATAAAATGGCATAAAAGTTAGTGTATTTCTTATAATAGAATTATCCCCACGGATAATTGCTTGTCACTCTAGTGAAGGCAACCTGTCTGCACAATTATTTGTAAAACACACTGATGATTTATTCCAACAAATAAATCTGGTAAAAAAAAAAAAACTTAAACACCGAATCCTGTGCTTGCTACATAATAAGCAATAAAAATTTTGTCTTCTTCACTGGTCTCTCTCAGGGTGACCCTCAAAAATTAATGTGCACAGCTGGTTTCCTCCCACCTGTTCTGCCTATCTACTACCCACATGCACCATTTTTCTCCAAGAGCTCAAAGCCAATCATAAGGAACCAGAAAAGCAATAAATATGATTAAAAGTCTGAAGTATTTTCAGTACCTGGAGAACAGATGTGGTAAAGTGCACAGTATAATATAAAACAACCTCTAAATCTATCATAGTATCTGCTCTGTAATTTTAGAAGGACCTTTTCTGATAAATAGCGAAGGGTGGTTAGAAATGACTATATGTTGCAAGCTGTAGATAACTGATGGACAAAAAAAAATCTTATAAATTGGAAACCCTTATGTTAAATATGCTCTTTGAAAAAATAATTGTTTAACTGACCTAGAGTAGAGTATGCATTATGCAGTTTGCATTGATTAGGTAAATTATAATAAAAAGCATAGAATACCCTGAACAACTTCAATTTTTTTGCACACATAATGCAATAGTATTGAAGTGATAACTCTTCAATCAAATATAAACTCCCAGAGTCATCAATATCACTCTAAATCTATTCTTTGCTTACTACTTCATAGGGCAAACTTTAGTATTTTTTTTCTCTATAACAGACTAATGAAAGTAATGTCAACCTGCCTTTGTACAACAGCTTATAATGAGTTTATAAGTCAACTAAAGTGTATTTTATATATACTTTAATAAAATTTTACTATAAATTAAATCAACTGCAATTTGAAAGGGAGGCTTGAGTAGATTCAAATCTGATAGTTTTTTCCTAATAAACTCCTCAAAAAGAAGTCATTAGAATATAGCTTCTCCTTGTAAAATCAGGAGTGAATTGAATCAAATACCAAATATGCTCAAGATTGGCCTAACAAACATGCCATGTATCTGTGGGCAGACAGGTAGATAGACAAACTGATGTAAATAGAGATGTACATACATGAACATACCAGATGTTTATGCATTGAGATTTTCACTGATTTCTTTACCACTCTAGTCCCTGTAATTCTACCTTTGTCTCATATTTATAGAACAAACTTTTCTTAAATTTATGAAGACTTCAGATTAGTATATGGAATGGTTATTTAACCATAGCAAGTTTCACATTTGTCTCCTTAAAACTCCCTCTTTTTGTGACATCAGGACAATAACATCATGTGTTTTTTAAATTACATTACCATATTCAGAACTTCATAGGCTCTACTATGGACTATTTCATTGGTCTGCTAACTGGTTTCCCTGCCTGAAGTTATACCCTTTAAATCTTTCATCCTGAACTAGAATAATATATCATATACTGCATTATTATACATATAACACCACTTAAAATGTAATATATAACACTTTTATATTTTATATTCATTCTCTGCTTAAATCTTCTCATACTTTGCTTTTCAACACTCCACCTGTGGGAGAAAAAAAAGGGGTAAAGAGGTGAATCTGAATCACTACTGGGCTTTTAAAAATTGCACATCAACCTCTAAGTTTCTGCTGTATGGCCTCCTCATTTGAGGACCATTTCCAGAGACGGCTGCTATTTCTAATGGGAAAGTCTCATCCTTTACCATGTTGGAGCACACAAACACAAAGAGGTGAATCCACAGAGTTACTCAATACACACACTGTAGCATGGCAAACGAGACCTGGCTGCTGGCCATTTCTTTAAGCTCATATTTTTTTAATTAAACTCAGAAATTCCTTCCATCAGAATTTTTCCTGAATCTTCCAGCCCCACCCAAATCACGATGCATTAAGAATATCTTTCTCTTTATCTACCTGTAGCATTTATGTGGGTTGAATACTGTTCCCTCTCAAAATTAATGTCCATCCAGAAACTGAAATGTGACCTTATATGGAAATAGGATGTTTGTAGATGTAATTAACTAAAGATCTTGAGGCAGAATTATACTGGATTTAGGAGAGCCCTAAATACAATAACTATTATCTTTATAAAAGAAAGAGGGATATTTGGATGCAGAGACACATATAAAAGAGGGTCTAAAAATGCGTATACAAAGCATAGTCATTCCTTCATACCCCCTAGAATGCAGACTAGTGTCCCTGGGAAAGAAAGGGAAGCACTATGTCACCGTCACCTGCTATGGGAACTATCTCCCAGAACTAATCCAACAAAACAGCCTTCTCTATCTTTAAGACTATTTTAACTTCTCAGGCAATGATGGATCTGCCAATTATAACTTTAAGACTGCTTAAGAGTATAAGTACCCACACTCGCCAATCAGAACTTGAGAGTACCCACACCAAAAGTGCCAATGAACTTTCTTTCAAAGAAATTAGCATAGATTTCTCTATCCTAATAAAACTCCTGACCTTTCCTTTGTTCTTTGGACATACCAGAGACCACCCATTTGGATGCATGGGTGTCCCAAATTGCAATCTTATTCTTTTTTTCCTAAATAAACATTTCTTTATTGGAAATTTGTCTCTAAATTTTAGTCTGACTTTGAAAAAGGAAATTGACAAAGGGAAGATAGAGGCAGAGATTGAACTAACTGATGGAACTGTATGCTAAGGAACAACATGGTCTTTTGGCAATCATCTGAATCTGAGAGAGGTGTGGACAGTTCCTCTCAGAATCTACAGAAAAACATCAACTCTGCTGATCTCCTTACTTAGGGCTTCTAACATGACAGAATAACTCTAGAATATAAATTTATGTTGCCTTAAACCATCCAGTTTCTGGTAATTTGTTGTAGCAGCCCTAGAAACTGCAAAAGCTTTGATTTACCTCTGATACAGCACTTTTCAAACTATATAATAATTATTTTATTTGTCTAGCCCACCTCCACCCCAACTATATTCCGGATTCTTGAAAGGCATGAATCTGTTTATCAATATCATCAGCTCCAGACAAATACCTGCTCTATAACTATATAAATGCATATAAAATTCATAGTAAAAAGATATAATTTTTAAAGATATTTTATAGAAAAAAGATCCATAATTTGGCCCTATATTACAACTTCTTTCCAGTCAAGGAACTCCAAGAATTTTGAAATCAAAGAGATATTGAAAGTTAAAATATGTTTGTTCATTGTTTGTTTTAATTCTGGTGTACCACATTAACTTTATCAATTCTAGATGCTCATCTTTTCCTTCCTTATCAAGGTAATCTCTTGGGCAGACATAGTCTATAAACTATGTCTACATAGAGTAATGGATCCAAGGTGAAAGTTTAACAGTGGAATATAATATGCAAGAAACAAACATAGGGAAAGACTTCTTGGTGAATTAGGACATAATTATTAAAGAATGAACTTACATGTCTGAAGCCAATAAAATATATCTTTATCAATTTCATTCTAATATTTATATAAAGGAAAAGTTATTCTATTTGTGATTTTTATGTATCAGGCTATAAAAGATATAAAGTTCGAAGTACTGTAATATTCTATTCTGTGGATACATAATATTTATATAAGTAGACAGCATACTACACAGAAAATCCCATTTTAATGTTCAAGAGCATTCAATTTAAATACTCTTTGAATACCTATTTACTGAACTGTTATGACAAATGTGAGCTATATCATTAGCAATGTTTGTTTTCTTTAAAAAATATATATTCTTTTATTTTCCAAGATTAGCATTTACATAATATTAACAATTGCTAACATGAACACTTGTTCTCTCGATTTCTCATCAATTGTCTTCCCTGACTCAGAGAACCACAGCATGAAGCAAAAAAGATTAAATACCTCATTTTTCTTTCTTCTATGTCTTCAAAGAATCAGCTGGTTTCCACTTGATGTTCAAGTTATGCAAAGTAGATTTAATTGCCTGTCACTCACATTGGGAAATGTTTCAAATATGGGTTGCTATTTAAAATGGTTTCAAGTTCATATTTTTCACATCTCCATATTCAATTGAATATAAATGTGCTGCAAAGAATTAATTCTTAAATTCAGAAAACATGATATCCAGCCAAGATTTAAGAAATTGAAGTTCTAATAAGCCACATTTCCTTTGCTTTGTTTTGTTTTAATAATGAATACATTTCTACGTTTGCCAGAAAAAGTCCCAAGTGATGGTTGGGAAAATCTATTGCAAAGTAAGGACAAATACATATTATATTATATTATATTATATTATATTATATTATATTATATTATATTATCTTGGAGAAAACATTCAGAGACTTTTTAAAATTAATGACCAGACAAATTTCAAAGGAATGATTTTTAAAAAAAAATTTAGACATTTTCTCCACAAGAGGGTCAGAAATTTTGACATACCTTGTGACATACCTCAGTGTGCCATTAGAGGGTAGCATTGTAGCTACAGAGCTATAAAGCAGGATTGATGTACCCAAAGGATACCACACCCCCATCTCCTGTGATCACCTTCCTGGGTACTTTTAGCAGAGAAGCATTCTAACGCATATTAAAGCTGATTATATATCTAATGTGAAGATAGTCCTTTATGTCATGTCCATAATAAATGAATTGGCAGCTCATCCAGAATGATGACAACTAAAAAAGAAATAATAAAGCAAAACTGCAGTGAAGAGGAGAAACTCTACAGCACTCTACCACTTACATGAATGAGGAACTTAGAAGCAAAAGAGAGAGGAGAGAGCATACACAAACTTCAATTTTACGTGGTTGATGGACTCAAATCCAAAGATTCATCATTCTGTCAGAATCTCGACCCAGTGATATCTTTCGAGATTTGTGGAAAACGCACAGGAGTGGGGGTATAGATATATAGATACACTTAAAAACAATATCTGAATAAATGTAACAGGGAAAATTGTTTTCCTCCTTATCAACATTAGACTTGCCTGTGAAAACTATCCAAAGAAAATTCCTTAAGGTTTCCTCCGAAAAGTGAAATGGAAAATGAGGACTTATGATTTTCCTGCTTCCCCAGACATCTCAACATCTTCTTTACCCTGGGCACGTTGTGTCTAGGGAAGAGCTTAACATTTGCCTTGACTTGCTACCTGTCAGACCATAGATTCTCAGTGTCTCAATTTCTTCAACTATGAAATGAGGGTTATAAGATTTACCTTGTGTAGTTCTGTGAGTTTTATATTAGAGTATGATTATTGAAACAGTCAAATGAAAAGAAATTCCACAAGAACCAGTTTCTTTCCAATAACCCAGTAAGACTTTAATATCTTCAAAGGGTCACAATCCCAGAATTGTAGGAACCAGGAAATCAGAGGCAGAATACAGGTTTATTTTTTTTTCTTTTCCTGCCTATTGCATTTTTAACAGAATGACTCTCTTTATATCTAAAAATTTGCTAATAATAATAATAATATGCTAATAATAATAATAATAAAGTAAAAAGTCTCACAATAGATATGCAGTATTTCAGGTATGAACATGAACTACATTTGATCAACAACTTAGTATCTCTTTCTCTTTGGCTTGCATTATATTCCACCTATGGTCTATGTTTTTACTAACCTACTATTTTTCTTTTCCATTTGGAAGCCCAGCAGAGTTGGATATTTTCCCAAATATACCCCTCCACTACAGTATAACAATGACTTTGAGATAATGGAGGAAAAGTTATTAATGATGGAGTTGTTAAAGAATTTACAATTCCATATATACAAACATTTGTCACCAGAATATTGTCATAGATTATAAAAACCTTTCATTCCTGAAGTGTCTTACATTTACAAGGTTTATGCATCTAAATTTTCAGATGAGATTTTTAACTTATTCTCATAAAAGAATTATTGGCAACTAGGAATTTTTTTTTATAAAAAGCAACGACTTCTATTTCTCTGTTTTTTCTTCTAATAGCTTCTTCACAGCTGCTACAAACATCTTTGGTGTTAAATTTTCCATGCTTCTGTGGGGGTGGAAGGAATTGGGGGACAGGATTTTAATGCCCACAATCCCAGGCAGCTGAATTCTCCAAATGCTTCAGCTGTGTGATTCTTCTCTCCCTGCATGTGTGGCAGAGCTAAGGATTTCCTCCTTTCCTACTTTAGTTTTTGTTTTCCTAAGTTTTGCTCCCCAATAGAGCAGACTTCAAATGAATTCTTTGGAATACAAAGTCCCCAGCAATGCAGCCTATGTTCTGATTTTTGCCCTGACTTCTATATAGTGCACGTGGATTAAAGATAGTGATCTTCCCTCTGTGGGAAAAGACAAACAAAAATAGTTTGTGTGTCTTATCATGTTATATTACAACTCTTTTAAAGACAGGAAGATGTGTATTATATTATATTTTATCCTCGCCCTTTCCCAAAGAGCCTCTGTCAGGCAGCCTTGTTATGCAACCTGGAACTCATCTTTTTCCTGTGGCTCATAATGAGTACTAGATTAGAAATCAGGAGATCTCCATGAAAATGCAAGCTCCCCCTTTTTGCAGTAATCCCCTAGGAAAGATGCAATAGGCAGCAATAGAGAAGTCAAGTCATCAGAATCTGGATAGAATGGATTTTAGAGCTGAGAGGAATTGTTGACTGGCTGGAGTTTAGTTCTAAAAAGTGGAGTTGAGATGACTCTTTTTGACTTTTGTGCCTGGGCAACTAGAAGACTAGACTTACTGAAAAGGAGATGGCAAGACTATAACAGGTGAAGGTGGTTTTGGAGGTAAAAGAAATTTGGTTGAGGGCTGGGGGTGTAGCTCAGTGGTGGAGCACTTGTCTAGCATGTGTGAGGCCCTAAGTTTGAGTCTCAGCGCCACATATAAATAAAAATAAAGTTCTATCAGCAACTAAAAAAAAATAAGAAAGAAAGAAAGAAATTTGGTTTGAACCTGGTCAGTTTGAGATTCCTGCCAGACACTCAGAACTGTTGAGCTGGACATTTAAGTCTGGAGTTGAGGAAAAGTCAGGAAACAGCATAGTTAGCAGGTACTTAAAAACAACAGAAAAAGTGACAAGTATAGGAAAGAGCAATAGGAAAACAGAAAGTAAGTCTGAGAACTGCAGGCATGTCAGTGTTCAAAGCTGAGGCAGATGAGGAATAGGCAAAGAAGACCCAAGGGTGGACAAGGAAGGAGGAAGAGAATTGAAATGGACTGTGCCTTGCACCCCAAACAATAATAAAAGGGGGCAACCCCTGTATGGGTTGCTGTTGATAGGTAGAGCAAGGTGTCTCTTTTGTTGACTGCTCTATCGCTTGCTTGGAATAAAGTTGTTTCCAAATAAATACATTAAAATGAAATTTTTGCCTTTGATTTTAGGACCTTAGGAAAAGTCACTTAAACTCCATGGTAATTATTTCCTTCATTCTAAAAGGAAATATAGTACAGTTCCTTCATTATCCAAGTGTACAAAAATGGGTCTTGCAAAAAAGATAAAACTGCATTCTGTTTAATCAAGAGCAAAGGTAAATTTTTCAGAGACTTTCTACAAACTTGAGCAGAGTTAACACTAGGCATCCTGGCTTCCTACTTTCTCTGAGACACATAACATCCAGCTCCTTCCAGCCCAGTTTCTAATAACTGCCAGCTAAACTCTTCCCAAATCACATAGAGCAAACAGAGTGCAGTCAGTGAATGAGACAAGTTAAGTTTTATGGTTTGGATGTGGGGTGCCTCCCAAAAGCTCACATAGGAGACAATACAAGAAGGTTTGGAGGAGAAATTATTGGGTTATAGCCTTAAATTAATCAGTGAATTAATCCCTATGGGATTAACTGAGTGCTAACTGGCGGCAGGTGGGGTATGGTTACTGGTGGCAGGTGGATATGGTTAGGGGAAGTGGTTTATTGGTGGTGTGGCTATGGGATATATATTTTGTATCTGGAGCATGGAGTTTTTCTCTCTCTGCTTTCTGATCGTCATGTGAGCTGCTTCCCTCTGCCACTCTTCCACCATGATGTTCTGCCTTACCTCCTGTCCCTTGAAGAATGGAGCTGCCTTCAATGGACTAAGACCTCTGAAACTGTGAGCCCTCAAATAAACTTTTCCTCCTTTAAAACTGTTCTGGTCAGATATTTTAGTCACAACATTATAAAAAAAAAAGCTGATTAAAACATTAAGTATTCTCTCTCATTGCTGGTTTTCACTTTTATGTTTCATACCATCCTCATGCAATCACTATGGAAAGCAGTATACAGATTCCTCAGAAAATTGGGAATGGAACCAGCATTTAACCCAGCTATCCCACTCCTTGGTTTATAAAGGACTTAAAATCAGAATACTGTAGTTATGCAGCCACATCAATGTTTATAGCAGCTCAATTCATAATTTCCAAACTATGGAACCAATCTAGGTGTCCCTCAATAGATGAGTGGATAAAGAAAATGTTATTATATATATATATATTTTTCCAATGGAATATTACTCAGCTTTAAAGAAGAGTGAAATTATGGAATTTACCAGTAAATTATTGGAGTTGGAGAATACCATGCTAAGTGAAATAAGCCAATCCCACAAAACTAAATGCCAAATCTTTTTTCTAATATGCAGAACCTAACTCACAATAAATTGGGGGACACTAGGGAAGAATAGTGTTACCTTAGATTAGTAGAGGGATGTGATGAGAGGGGAGGGGAGGGAATGTGGGTATAGGAAAGATAGTAGAATGAAATAGACATTATTACTGTATGAATATATGTGACTTCATGACCAATATGATTCTGCAACATGTACACTCAGAAAAATGAGAAATTATATCCCATATATGTACGATATAACAAAGTGCATAAATGCATTCTACTGCCATGTATAACTAATTAAAACAAATTTAAAAAATAAAAAAAAATAATTAAGTATTTCCCATATACCTTAAGGCTTTCTAAAAATTCAGTTGCTGAAGATTACAATGATACTTCTAAGGTAGAAGAAGAGTATTGACGTAAAAAGTGTGACAATGTGCTGCAGTATTACATGTATATTGTGATTGACTTTGAACTTATAGCACAGCACTAGGAATAATGATGCAGGATTAAAGAATTTTCTAATACAAGAAGTAAAGTATTTTCCATTTTATATAATTTTCTTTATTATCCTAGACTTCTAGGTCTATAAAATTGATCATAAGACCCAACTAATTCAGTCTCCTGATGTAAGCACCTGCATTTTTTATAGCATCCTGGTTAGCTAGTATGAGTAACCAAAGCCACTGACTCTAAGTTCACTGTTTGTTGGTGGTGGTTCCCACCACCAAGCAAGACATTCTGGCTTTGTTTTTAAAGCATAATGTCTAGTTAATTCTTTATTTATCAAATTCTAAGTTATTCTTCTCTTTAAATACATTTACTGGGCAGTTCAAAAGCCAAATGAGACTCTCAATTCTAAGTTGCCTAAATTGGATTCCCTGGAATCTAAGTGATAAGGTTTATTTTTAAGGTATTGTTTTAGTCAGCTTTTTCATCACTATGACAAAAAAAATCTGACATGAACAATTTTAAAGGAGGAAAAGTTTATTGGGGGCTCATATTTTCAGAGGTCTCCGTCTATAGATGACCAACTCCATTGCTCTGAGACCAAGTGAGGCGAACATCATGGTGGAAAGGTGTGATTAAAGAAAGCACGTCCAGCACAGAATAGCATGAAGCAGAGAGAGAGCTCCACTCACCACAGAGGTAACCAAAGACACACCCCCAAGGACCCACCTCCTCCAGCCACACCCTACCTACCTACAGGTAACTCCCTAGTTAATCCCTATTACCAGATGAATGCACTGATTGCATTAAAGTTCTTATAACCCAATCATTTCACCTCTGTGAACTTCTTTCATTGCCTCATATGAGCTTTGGGGGAATACTTCATATTTAAACCACAACAGGTATTAAAAGCTAAATTTTAAGCTCAAAGAGGACAGTGTCAATTCTAAGTAATTCACCATGAAACATCTCACTTACAGTAGGCGTTCAGCAAATGGTGGTGGAATAAATAAAGTTTTAAAGTATTTCCTTCCAATTTTCAAATGGCTGATACCACACTGCTTTTGAGGTTTGATTTAAATTTCACATTTTAGGGAGACCTTCTCAGGCTCTCCTGTATATAATCTAACTTCTACTACTTAACTCACCGTCCCATGATTTATTTTTCTCTGTAGTACTTTCATAATTTATCATATATCTTATTGAATTTTCTTCTTTTTACATCTGTCTCCCCCAGTAGAATTAAGCTTAATAGGATATTTGAGCCTTTTTACAGATAAATCTCCAGTGCAGAGAACAATATCTATTACCTGATATTCCTCAGTAAACATTTCTCACATTGAATGAGTGACTGAATGCAATGACAAACACTTCCTACTTGTTAAAGGGTACGTTTTACATCAACCTTACTCCTAAAAGAGTATGTACAAATGTGTAAAGATGTTATAGGAGAAAACCAAAGAGACAACAAAATAAACAAAAAGAAAATCACAGATGTTTCTTAGTATGAAGAACAAACTATAGTGAATGCCAGCCCCTTTCCTTAATACAACATCTGAAAGCTATCTATGAGCTGACTCCTTTTGGTGAAGAATAGGTAGGCATAAAAGAGAAATGAGTGACTAGGGCCAGGCATGCTGAGATAATTAAGAAGGCAGAGAAGTGTGAAAGCATTTTTTACTTTTAAATTTTGTGTGCTTAGAACACCTTAAGAGAAGTAACAATAAAAACAAAATATTCCAAAATTTATGGGCTAGATGGAGAGCAGTTTTGGGGAAAGCTTATAGTGATAAATATGTCTACATTAAAACAAGAAGACCCAAATAAACAACTTCATGTCATGCCTCATGAAGCTGCAAAAAGAAGAATAAAATAAATACACAGTTAGAAGATAGTAAAAGATAACAAAGACTTAAAACAAAACTAAATAAAATAGAAAAACCAGAGGGGGGAAAACAGTGAAACCAAACTTGATTTTGTTAAAAAACATAAACAAAATTGACAAACCCTTAGCTAAACTAAGAAAAACACACACACACACACACACACACACAAACACACACACACACACACACACACATATATATATATATATATATATATACACAGATATAATCACAAATAAAATAGGAAAGATTGCAAATTATGTGACAGATATACAAAGGATGCTAAAAGATTATGTATAATTACATGCCAACACATTACCTGCCCTAGATGAAACAGATAAATCCTTAGAAATGTACAAACCACCAAAACTACATCAAGAAGGAATAGAACATCTGAATTCAACAATACATATGGTGATTAAATTGATGATTAAAAGCTCCCTGTTCAAAAAGCCCCAGGCCAGATAGCTTCACTGGTGAATTCTACCAAATAACTAAAGAATACCTAATGTCAGTCTTTAAAAATGTTTCCAAAAACTTGAAGAGGAAACACTACTTCCAAGCTCATTTTATGTGGCCAGGTTTACGCAAATACTAAAAGCATGTGAAAAGAAAGCAGTAGGCCAATATTCCTGCTGAACATAAGAACAAAATAAATCTCAAATAAGTGCTATCAAATCCAATCCAATAGCACACTAAAAGGATCATACATCATTAACAAATGGGATTTATTTATGGGATGCAAGTATGGTTCAACATTTAAAAGTCAATTAATTGTGATAGAACATATTAATAGAAGCTAGGATTAAAATCATTATCATCTCAATAGATGCAAAACATTGTTGGAATTTAATACATTTTCATGATAAACTCTCAAAAACCATAGAAGGAGAGTAGCTCAACATAATCATTAAAGTTGTAGGATACAAAAGTCAACCTTAAAATATCACTTTCATTTCTATACATTAATAGTGTGCAAGTCGAAAAGGAAATTAGGAAAACAATGCCATTTATAATTGCTAAAGAAAAAAGCTTTAGACACATTGAATTTCGCAGAATTTATTAGAGCAAAGAATGATGCATGAATCTGGCAGCACTCAGAACCAGAAGGATTCTGAAAACTTCAAGAAGTCTGCGCTGGGGCTGGAGTCTTGGCTCAGTGGTAGAGCACTCACCTAGTGTGTATGAGACACTGGGTTCAATTCTCAGCACCACATGTGAATAAATAAATTAAATAAAGGTCCACCGACCACTAAAAATTTAAAAAAAAAATAAATAAAACTCTGATCTTTAAAAAAAAGAAGTCTGAGCAGCAAGTACTTATAGGCTGGACACGGAAGCAAAGTAGAGAAATCACTTGACTGGCTATAGTTAGATATCTACCTTCCTTGGGCATGATATGATGAGGCATTTGCTTTATTTGGGTATGAAATAATGAGTTGACTGATTTGCTGAAACCAGGCTGCCTGTAATTGGTGAAACTCAGCTGTTTATTATACACTAAGTTAGGTTTCAGTTTGTTCATATATGAAGTAAGGTGTGTCTCCTTATGTAGGAACTCAAAGTACAGATAGTATAAGGCAAATGACCTACTGTTTATTTAATCTGACACAATAGCACCAAAAAAATAAATATTTAGAAATAAGCTTAATGGAGGAGGTAAAAGACTTATGTTCTGAAAAACCACAAAATTGATTTAAGAGATTAACCCAGTAAGTCCCAAGTTTTCAATTCTATGAACATAATTACTTCAAAGTTATCATAAAGTGGTATATTTGCTTAATTTAGGTTTTCATAGGGGTTCTACTTCTGGGACTATAAAATAATAATGGATTTAAGAAGCCACAAACAAATGAAAAGCATTCTGCATTGATGGATTATGTTATGGTTTGGATGTGAGGTGCCCCCAAAAGCTCATGTGTGACACAATGCAAGAAGGTACAGAAAAGAAATGATTGGGTGTTGAGAGCCACAGCCAAAGGGGCCCCAGCAAACTTCCAGCTGCCAGCAAATTTCCAGCTGCCAGCAAACTTCCAGCTGCGGGCTGATGATTGGCTCACAGTGGCCCCAGCAACATCTAGCTGATTGGCTCCTCCACGGAGCTGCTCATTGGGCTGTTTCCCTGCCCTTTCAGACCACGGAGCTGCTCATTGGGGGACTTCTTTGGCTCCGCCCACGCGACCCAACCAATCGGCCTCAAGAGCAGGAGGATTGTGGGAGGTGGTGAAGTTTGGGTGGGGGAGAGGCTTGTGGAAGCCGGTGGTGGCAGTTGGGCTCTGAGGGTTTTTTTCCTGAGGAGCTGTTTTGTTTGGCAGTTTGTAGTTCTAAAAATAAGTTAGTTTCTTTTGACAAGTGGCTCCTGAATTGTGCCCAGCCAGACTGCGGCAACTGGGTTGTAAGATTTAACCCTTTCAGTGAATTAGTCCCCTGACAGGGATTAACTGAGTGGTAAATAAAGTGGTAGGGTGTGGTTGGAGGAGGTGGGAATTAGGGTATGGCTTTGGGGAATATATTTTGTATCTGGCAAGTAGAGTGCCTGCTGTCTCTCTCTCTCTCTCTCTCTCTCTCTCTCTCTCTCTCTCTCTCTCTCTCTTTCTCTCCTTCTGATCATCATGTGAATTGCTTCTCTCCACCACCCTCTTTTGCCGTGGTGTTCTGCCTCACCTTGAGCTCTGAGAAATGGGGCCTGCTGTCTATGGACTGAGACTTCTGAAACTGTGAGCCCTTAAATAAACTCTTCCTTCTCTACAGTTATTCTGATAAGATTTTTTTTATCCACAGCAGAAAAAAAAAAAAAAAACTGACTGAAACAAATTGGTAGAGGTAATACTGTAAAAATGTCCACACTACCCAAAGTGATACACCTATTCAATGCAATCCCTTTCGTGATTCCAGTGGCATTTTATAAGACCAAAAAGTGTATTCCATAATTCATATAGAACCACAAAAGATTACAAATAACCAAATCAATTTTGAGAAAGAACAAAGTTGGTGGCATCAATATTTTGGATTTCAAAATATATTATAAAACTAATAATAATCAAAACAGTATAGTATTTGTTATGATGATTTGGATCCCAGAAATCTTTACATACTAAGGAATATAGGAATGTTCAGATTCTGGGGACTATAATCTCATCAGTGGTTTATTCTACTTGCTGGATTAATAATTTGAATGGACTACTGTACAGTAACTGTAGACAGGTGTGTGTGGCTGAAGGAAGTAGGCCACTAGGGGCATTTCCTGGACTATATCTTCGTCCTGTATTCTTCCTCTCTCTCTCTCTCTCTCCCTCTTCCTCTCCTCCTCCCTCTCTCTCCTTCCCTGGCTGCCATGTACTGAGCAGCTTTCCTCTGCCTTATCTCTTTTCCATGATATTCTGCCTCTCCTCTAATTCTTGTCAGGTTTTTGGTCACAGTGATGAAAAACTCCCCAAAACATTTATGTATGAACAGATATGCAGACTAATGAAATGAAACACAGAAACGAGAAATATATTCACCCAAATATGGTTAATCGATCTTGACAAGGCTTCCCAGAACACATAATGGGGAAAGAATAGTCTCTTCAATAAATTATGTTGGGAAAACTTGGCATCTCATGCAAAATAATAAAACTAGATAATTACCTTATATAATACACACACAAAAATCAACTCAATAGATTAAAATCTTTGATATAACACCAGCAACTGTAAAAATTCTAGAAGAAAACATAGAGGAAAATATCTATTACGTTGGTTTTGGGAATGATTTTTATGGATATAACACCAAAAGCACAAGCAACAAAAACAAAAATGGATTAGTGAGATTACATTAAACTGAGGTGTTGCTGCACAGTAAAGGAAAATAATCAACAGAGTAAAAATGATATCAATGCCATAGAAGAAAGTATTTGTAAACCATATTGTCTGTTAAGGAGTCAACATCCAAAATATAGAAGGATCTCCTGTAGCTCAATAGAAAAAAATAATATCCCAATTTAAAAAAATGGCCTTATGAACTGGAATTGACATTTCTTCAAGAAGATTAACAAGTAAGTGGCTTCGAGGTAAGTGAAAAACTATTCATCATCACTAATCATCAAGAAAATGGGAATTAAAGTCACAATGAGATATCACCGCACATCTAATAGGATGGTTATTAACAAAATAACAGAAGACAAGTTTTGTGAAGGATGTGAAAAAATCAGAACCCTTACACACTCTTGGGAGGAATTTAAAATGGTATAATCACTTAGGAAACAAAATGGAGATTTTCTTGAAAAATTAAAACTACTATATGATCCAGAAATCTTTTTTTCTGAGTATTATTCAGAAATTTTTATATTAGAACCTCCAAGAAATAGTAACACTTTCATATTTATTGTAGCTCTATTCACAATAGCCAAGATACAACAACATATATATCTATCAACAGATGAATGGATAAAGAAAACATGGTGTATATAACTCAATTTAATACAATGAAACTTTTTTTTTAAAAAAAGAAAGTTATTCAATATGAAACAACCTAGAGGAACTTTGAAGATATGATGTTAAGTAAAATAAGCCAGTCACAGACAAATATATGATTCCCCTTACATGATTTATCCAAAACAGTCAAGAAATGGTTTTCAGGTGATAAATAGATGGGGATATGGGTAGTTATTAGCCAATAGCTATAATATTTCATATTAACAAAATTAATAACCTCTAGAGAGCTGTCATACAACACTGTATCTATGGTCAATGATAATATACTGGTTACTTAAAATTTGTTAAGCAATATATCTTTTTTTAATTGATTTACCAAAATAAATAAAAATTCTGTGCTTGATAATAAGTTGTCTTCCATGACTTTGGAAACAAATTATATTACTTAATTCTTTGCTCCAAAAAAAATTATAATGTAGTTGTTATGTAGATATGTATATGTATAAATGTATATATATATATATATATATATTATATACATACACTATGATATTTATATATATAATTTATTTTATGTATATATAAAATATATAAATATCCATACATGCATACATTCTCATTTTCATAACTTATCTGTTTATAGTTCTCTTTTAGCACTACTTAAGTCCATTTTTATTTATACCTTTGGGGGGGGGAGTATCAAATGTTCCAAAGATTCATGTCTAATAAGAGAGTGCTTCCTGTGAATGTAAATTAAATCTTAAGTTCTCACTTGTAGAAATAAGCAAACAGAGAAATATGTTCAACTCATAGAAAGGCTTGTAAGCTGTCCTGAATGAATCAGGCTGACATCACTGTGTTGACGTGGTCACCACAGCCTGGGCTTGACTCTCCCACCTAAAAGTTTGAAGTCTGATTTGACTCACTCAATCCATTTCATGTTGGCATTAATATGTCTGTTATATTGATGTCTGACAACAGAATGCCCATATGTTCAAAACAGAAACAAAGGTCATGAGGACTAGAAGACTTGCAGGATCATGGCCAACACTTTATCTTTCCAAAGGCAAGCAGGCCTGTATCAGAGTCAACCCATAATTAAAATGCTATAATTATAAGCAAGAATAAGAAACATTCATAACTTGCTTAAGATATGACAAATTATATATGCAAGAACAATTTATGGCCAGGTGCAGTGGCACATGCCAACATGCAGTTGGATTCCAGCAGCTCAGGAGGCTGAAGCAGGAGCATCACAAGTTTGAAGTCAACATCATCAACTTAGTGAGACCCTAAGTAAATTAGGGAGACCCTGTTTCACAATAAAAAATAAAAAGGGCTAGGGATGTTGCTTAGCGGTAAAGCATCCCTGGGTTCAATTTCTGGTAAAAAAAAAAAAAGAACAATTTGTATGCTCATTTGCTTCTAATCCAGAAGCTGGAAACAAGAAAACAAATACCTGAAAAGTTAAACTGTTAAGGAGAGAACTTCCTAGCAGTTCAAAACAACATGAAAAGTAGAGAGAATCTTTTTTCTATATGGCAAGTCATTCAGTAGTGCATAATTATATTAGTGTTATTGCTATGGACTTACATAATTGCAGATAATAATGCTATAAAAGAATTGGGATGCTCAGTCCTTATGTTTTTCATTAAACACTACAATTGAAACAGCAGTGACCTTAGGGTTAGAATGATGGACAAGGCTCACCTCCTATTCCTGACTTTTAGAGCTACAAGCATGTTACTTAATCACATAGACTCTTTCTGGAGATTTAAAAACAAAGCAATATTATGTTTTCTTAGCATTTATATTCTGAAGAACAAGTGAAATGATGACATGAGAGCTTTGTAAACTTTTGAGCACTTTGAAAATATGAGGTATTGTTGTAAAATGAGGAAATGACATCTTCATTTTAAATTTTACTATAACATGTAGAGTATCTACATGAATGAAGATGTCTCTCTAACATTTTCTTATTAAAATACAACCATTTCAATTGCATTCCTAAAAACTGACAGTCATAAAAATATAACTGGAATAATACAAATATTTTTGCTTTTTTAAAATTTTTATATATTTTCAACATAGAAATCTTAGGAAAACACAAATTATAAGTAAAAACAAAAATGAAGACACCCCAAATATTACCACTGATAGTTAATAACTGAAACTTTTTTTTTCAAATATAATGATTTTCTCTTTTTAGGGAGGTTTTTTCAGAACAAGTTTGGGATCATCTTATTAGATTATTTGTAACTTTTATTCAATAATAAAATATTGTTACAGTGTAACTCATGTAAATATTCTGCAAATGATTGTATGTATAATATTTCACAAATATACTTAGCTTTTAATTTTTCCAATTTTTCATGTTATAAATAGTGCTGTTATAAATGGCCTTATAGATGTTTGCCCATCCTGTAACTAATGTACTAATATAATGGTTTAGAACAATTCCTCAGTCAAAATCCAATGACATGCTTACATTACTTGATGTTTGCTACCAATATTTTCCTAAAAGATTAAGACAATAAGTTTACACAGAAATATGTTAAAATGCGTTTTTCCCTTTATAACTGTCAACTCCTAAAACCTCAGGAAAAAACAGAATTGCAATTTGATTGGAGGAAAGTTATATTAATAACTTACCACAATAAATAAAAATTGGGTATATATTTTCTTGTATTTGTTTAAAATAGAGACAAACAATATTAGTACCAATATTACTATTATTTTTTTTCTATACTTAGAATAATATAATTATTACAAATTCTTTTATTTTTCAATTTTTGCCAAAATATTTTATTAACAAATGTTACATATATTACATATGTATGATACATGTAATATATGTTATATATTAGATAATAATATGCATTATATATATATTACATATATGTATATGTAATATATATGTATATATGTATATATTATGTAATGTATGTATAATGCACATATGTGTATGTATATTTATTTATACATCTTCTATGTCTAAAGTATTACTTCTATATCAGGTAATATGATATATATTCTATTAATAATGACATGTAATATCTGTTCCTTTATAAAATAAAATTTGTGAAAACTGCAAAATTATTTATAAGACTAAAATCCATGATTCAGAATAGAGACAGAATGATGGTAACATGTATAGTTTTATATAAATAAACAATTGTGTATAGATATAGCTGTATATATAAAAACTGGTGCTACACTAATGTTCTTTCTCTGTTGACCTTACTGGATTTGTAGGTACAAGTTATTACTGTTGGTTTCTTACTTTTAAGCCAGATTTTCCTGGTTCTTGGTTTACCCCATGGGAAGATCAGCCATCTCTCAATGCTGTCTCAGATCATAAATGATACCAAAGGTGATGATTTACTTAATATCTCTATTCATTAAGTCTAGGGACTAGTAAAATCTGGCCCAGAACAATTTGATTTCAAGTTTAGTCCAATATAAAAAAATCTAGCTGTGAAAGGACACTAAAGAACCTCCCCACGTGACAATTCAGAGCAGAAAGTCACAAAGTCTGCCCTCAACCTTCCTACTGGAAAGTTATGAGAATCATAAGTCTGAGTCATAGATTTATCACATTTTAAGACCCTCTTAAGATCTTCTTCTATCTCCAGAGAAAGACTGAAGAGATCAAGGAGTTAAAGTGACTTGCTCACCAGACAATTGAGTAATGAACAAAGATAAACAGACTAACTCCTAAGCTGGTCTGTTTCCACTGAAATTCCTCTGATTTCTGCTGTCCCTAAAAATGTCCATTCTAATGCTGCTCATTAGCAGGGCTCCTTATGAGCATGTGGCATCTTGTCAAGTGGGTATGATTTCCTCAGAAGGGAGCAGCATTGTTTACAATGCCAGAGAGTGTCTTCTCTGTGAAGTTCTTAAAAAACTCTTTCCTCAGATGGTATTAAGTCTGTTTTAGTGTTAAATTTGGTAACAGAGAGTTCAATGGAACATTTCCTGTTTTCCTAGACTTGTGGTGAAAACTCAAAGCTTAGGATAAAGAAACATACATCCTAAAGAGCTACATTCTAAAGAAAGCAACTAACAATGAGGCCAGATAGCTCCCAAGACCATTTTAAGAGGTAGCAGAATTCACACTAATACCATCTTTCCTATAAGAAAGCAATTAGAGAACCATGCAGATTCTGAAGGTGAGACCAGGAAACAAAGTCCTGAATACAAAGTACAAAAATTATGGTATTATTTCCCTTTCCAAAACAGAATTGACAGTGAATGTAGAATAACCTAGAGATTGCATAAAAGAGGAACCTTACATTTTTCCTTGGCTGGTTGCTCTATGCACTGTAAACTTGTATGGCCATTCCATTGTCACAGGAGGCAAAGTGAAAATCAGCAGGCAGTGTTGTTGGGAGACCCTATCATGTGTCCCTTCCAGTGGATGTAGATGAACTCAGGACTAGTACTGGAAACGTGTGTATAAACTCCTGGAGACAGAAGGCCCTCTGAGTAGTTGATGCCAGCTGATAAAGAAGAGATCATGAAGAAGTAAAAGAGGGAGGAGGAAGTGGGCAGGAATGGTGGAGTTCTTGCCTAGCATGTGCATGGTCCTGAGTTCTATCCCCAGCACTGCAAAAATATTTTTTAAAAAAAGGTAGAAGTTAAACAAGGTTAAAGAAGTAATATTCTTTTCAGAAAGCAAAAGGCCAAGTGAAGTAATCCCACCCAGAGATTGTCCAAGAGGTTGAAGAAAGACTTGGTGGCACCACAGAGGGAGGAAGCAAAGGCAAAAATAAATGCTACTCCAAGGGAACCATGCCTGGCACATTGTTGCCATGTAGCAGAGTCGAACAGAAGCAGAAGGAGAGCAAATCAGAGTAAGACAAATGCACACACTGAGGTCAGAAATAAGAACAGAAAATCAGTTACATAAGAGAAACCTTGCCTCCATATCCTCTTCTTCCTATCTCATACACCAGTAAGTTAGATCTAGAGAAAGAGCAGGAAAAGAAACAGCAGGCACTCCCACCCTTGCTTTCCAAGTTCCTCAAAACCCAAGGCCAGCCAGCAATGGGGCTGTTCATCCTGAGGTTGACTGGATTGAAGTCATTGTGAAGGTAGATGGAAAATTTCAAGAAAGTGTTCAAATAATTGAAAATATATATATTTACGTTTTGTTTTTATACTATTGATTTCATCATCAGGTAGGGACTTAGGTACCTCATAAAAATATGTTGGGTTTAAATGAATATGTACTTCATCTTAAAGACAGTGGTTAAATTATTTGAGTTCTCCACACAAGACTAAAATGAGAAATTTCTAAACACATCTAAGAGTAACTAAGAGAATCTTGAGATAAAATGTGTAGATAGAGTAGACACATATTGTCAATAAAATAGGAGAGAGACAAAATGAGCAGTATTAATAGAGAGCTTGGTAAAAAGTAAAAACCAAAAATTACTAAATTAGTAAAAACTAAAAATTCATCCATATGTGAAGATTCTTTCTGCTATAAAGCTCAACAGTTTTCTCTGCTTAGAGTTTTATACACTTGCATGAGTTCAGGTATAATTTCTTCTTGGGTAAAGAGCACAGGGAATAAGAAGCTTTTCTCTTTAAAGACTTATATCCTCCTGGAGCCTTATGTCTCAGAAGAAAAGGTGTCCAAGTCAACAGACACATCATTATAGAATCTTCCCCCTCCACCCCACCCAATACTCTCCATTCTGCTGCGAAATTCTCTCTCAATTAATAGCAGCCTCTCTGCACTGTTGCACAACCCAGGAACCTGGATTCATTCTGTTTTCTCTCACTTCTGCATTCTGGCCAATCACTGAACCCAGCCCGCTTTACCTTCTAAACATTTGTCCTGCCCATACTTTCTTCTTTGCTTCTGCTGTAGCTGTCTCAGATTAGATGGTCATTTTCACTCCTATTATGTCTCTTGCAGCTTTGAATTCCCTAAGTCCATCTTCCACACACCACGTGGACAGCTCTGTAGTATGGCTCTGCTTAAATACTTCACTTGGTCTCTCAATACTAAAGAATAAAGACTAAGATACTCCATATGGCATCTCTAGGAGAGTACTTCTATCAACCCATTTCTCATTCTCTCTGATTTGTACCTTATTCTCTGAAATTCAGAAAGTTTTAGGCACTTGCATATAGAAGGTATCACATGGCTTTTTGGTATTTATGTCTTATTCTAATCTTTTGACATGACTAACTAGGAAATCTTCCCTGAAGGTGAGTACCCTCTTCTGTACAATGAACTCACTATATGTGAGAGCAGGAATCAGAAATATGATAGGCAAACAGGGAAGGGACCTCAAATGCAACAATTCCATGCACAAAGTATCTAGTAAGCCAGGTAGCACTGGTCCAGCAAGTGGTCAGCTCATGATCAACCTCCTCTCTAGACATAGGATGTTGGGGATGCAAATCAAGTCAAGATGGCGCCTGGCAGTTTGCCAGGAGGAGTGGTTTGTGAAGCAAAGCCAGTGAGAGTGTGAATCAGGCGGTATAGTGATACCAGATTTCAAACTATATTGCAGAGCAATAGTAACAAAAACAGCATGGTACTGGTACCAAAACAGGCGGGTGGACCAATGGTACAGAATAGAGGACACAGAGACTAATCCACAAAGCTACAACTATCTTATATTTGATAAAGGAGCTAAAAGCATGCAATGGAGGAAGGATAGCATCTTCAACAAATGGGGCTGGGAAAACTGGAAATCTATATGCAACAAAATGAAACTGAATCCCCTCCTCTCGCCATGCAAAAAAGTTAACTCAAAGTGGATCAAGGTGCTAGATATCAAATCAGAGACTCTGTGTCTGATAGAAGAAAAAGTTGGTTCCGATCTACATATTGTGGGGTCGGGCTCCAAATTCCTCAATAGGACACCCATAGCACAAGAGTTAATAACAAGAATCAACAAATGGGACTTACTTAAACTAAAAAGTTTTTTCTCAGCAAGAGAAACAATAAGAGAGGTAAATAGGGAGCCTACATCATGGGAACAAATCTTTACTCCTCACACTTCAGATAGAGCCCTAATATCCAGAGTATACAAAGAACTCAAAAAATTAGACAATAAGATAACAAATAACCCAATCAACAAATGGGCCAAGGACCTGAACAGACACTTCTCAGAGGAAAACATACAATCAATCAACAAGTACATGGAAAAATGCTCACCATCTCTAGCAGTCAAAGAAATGCAAATCAAAACCACCCTAAGATACCATCTCACTCCAGTAAGATTGGCAGCCATTATGAAGTCAAACAACAACAAGTGCTGGCGAGGATGTGGGGAAAAGGGTACTCTTGTACATTGCTGGTGGGACTGCAAATTGGTGCAGCCAATTTGGAAAGCAGTATGGAGATTCCTGGGAAAGCTGGAAATGGAACCACCATTTGACCCAGCTATTGCCCTTCTCGGACTATTCCCTGAAGACCTTAAAAGAGTGTACTACAGGGATACTGCCACATCAATGTTCATAGCAGCACAATTAACAATTGCTAGACCGTGGAACCAACCCAGATGCCCTTCAATAGATGAATGAATTTAAAAAAATGTGGCATTTATACACCATGGAGTATTAAGCAGCACTAAAGAATGACAAAATCATGGAATTTGCAGGGAAATGGATGGCACTAGAGCAGATTATGCTTAGTGAAGCTAGCCAATCCCTAAAAAACAAATGCCAAATGTCTTCTTTGATATAATGAGAGCAACTAAGAACAGAGCAGGGAGGAAGAGCAGGAAGAAAAGATTAACATTAAACAGAGACATGAGGTAAGAGGGAAAGGGAGAGAAAAGGGAAATTGCATGGAAATGGAGGGAGACCCTCATTGTTATACAAAATTACATATAAGAGGTTGTGAGGGGAATGGGAAAATAAACAAGGAGAGAAATGAATTACAGTAGATGGTGTAGAGAGAGAAGATGGGAGGGGAGGGGAGGGAGGATAGAAGAGGATAGGAAAGGTAGCAGAATACAACAGTTACTAATAGGGCATTATGTAAAAATGTGGATGTGTAACCAATGTGATTCTGCAATCTGTATTTGGGGTAAAAATGGGAGTTCATAACCCACTTGAATCTAATGTATGAAATATGATATGTCAAGAGCTTTGTAATGTTTTGAACAACCAATAAAAAAATATCCACCAAAAAAAAAGATGATAAGGGTTCCTTATTGGCTGACTGCTGTATCTAGATGATGTTAATTAAGATAAGCTGTGTGTAATTAGTTAAGCATATATACCTCTGGTGTCCCGCAGAGAGGCGGCTCCTGCTACCTTGGGTGCCCGCTACTTTGAGTTCTCCCTCAGTTCCCACTGAGTTCACTTGCAATAAAGTAGTTCCCGCTTCAACCTTCAAGTTGCTTGTCACCTCTCGGTTATTTTGCCCAGCCGGACTTCTGCAATGGTCTACATGGTCACCAAGTGTCTCACTTTGATTGGATGTAGAAATGACCCCTCTAAATGTCATCAGCCAATAGCTTAAAGGTCATCTCCAGCAACACAATATAAACCAGTAGCACTCAGTGGCAACCCACTCAGGACCCCTCCCTTGTGAGAGTTCTGTTTCCTTTTTATTTCAAAAATAAATTTTGTTACTTTGCTCTCACTTTCTGTTGCTCATGGGTCTCATTCTAGAAATCGAAGAGACAAAGAATCTACATCTCACTCCATTTCACCTGTCTTTATCTTACTGCAGGGAAATTGTTTCACATGTTTTTCTACCTAACTGAATTATTATTCCTGAAAACCCCTCCATGGAAGGCCGATACCTGACATCATTTCTCATTCAAAAAAGAGAAATAAGCCAGGTGTGGTGGCTGGCCCACTCCTGTTATCCCAGCAGCTCAATAGGCTGAGACAGGAGGATTGTGAGTTCAAAGTCAGCTCAGCAAAAAGCGAGGCACTAAGTAATTCAGTGAGACCCTGTCTCTAAATAAAATACAAAACTTTATTTAGGGGGATGTGGCTCAGTGGTCAAGTGCCCCTGAGTTAAAACCCTGGTACCCTTCCGGAAAAAAGAGAAATAAATAAAATGCTAAACTGAATTATTAGAAAGTTAATAATAATAACCAGAAGGTATAAAGTTGTGGTCAGATTTTCTTTCATTTAATCTCTATAATAACCCAGTAAGGTGGCTGCTTCTGTGACCCTTATTTAAGAGAAGGGGAGCTTGAGAACTACAGGATTAAATAACTAGTACAAAGTCACACAGGGGCTGTGGCAAAAGCCAGGGTTTCCCACAGAGTCTGACTCTAAGGCTGAATTGCTACTAGCTGATTTGCAAAATTACTTTTTGGAAAGAACTAGACTACAAATTCACAAGTCTAAGTATCCTATTGCAAAAATGAAGACTGTTTTGGGAAATGGATGAATCAATCACTGTTTTATTTTGGTAATGCAAAGGCCTTTATCACTAAGAAAGGGTTGCTTAGCCCTCAACTATTTAATTATACCCAGTTTCATCAGCAATCAGGCTGCTCATTTCCATTATCCCTTTCTGAAATAGTATGCTTGAACGTTAAATTCCTACTTACAGTGAAAGAAATAAACAGTGAAGAGGTAAATTGCTAGGACTGAAGCCTAAGAGTTGATTTGAACCCTGCCTCAAGAGAATCCCAATTATAAATAGTATGCAAACCTCCAAATGATACCCCTCTTGGCATCTGAAAGTAGTGAAATATAAAATAGCAGGAGCAAACGTAAACCCCCCAAAAAAATCCCTAGAGAGGATTTTCAGGTATAAGAAACAGCTAGTCTACAAATGTAGTTCAGCAATGTCAGGCAAACCTTCCAAGTCAATTCACCCAGGAGCTTGCTTAACTTAAGCAAAACAAAACAGTCTCCACAACACATTTCTAAGAACTTTTGGATTTTGTTATAACTGTATTTAAAATTTTTTAAATGTTTTAGCAAAGATAAAAATCAAGTAGAGTTCAAATTTTAAACATACATTTATCATCATATGATTGGGGGGGGGGACAGACTTCATGTTACTGAATCAATGCTTTAAGACATATTTAGAATATTTCTTACATAAAATCACAGCCAAGAAAAAAAATGAAAAATAATCAGAGTCCTGACTAGGGAAAATACTGATTATATTATTGTTTTCTACATTTCTTCAAAAATGTTTACATGTACAAAGAAAACTTCATTCGAGGGGCTGGGAATGTGGCTCAAGCAGTAGCGCGATCGCCTGGCATGCGTGAGGACCGGGTTCGATCCTCAGCACCACATACAAACAAAGATGTTGTGTCCGCCGAAAACTAAAAAAAAAAAAATATTAAAATTCTCTCTCTCTCTCTCTCTCTCTCTCTCTCTCTCTCTCTCTCTCTAAAAAAAAAAAAACAAACAAACAAAACAAACAAACAAAAAAAAAAAAACCTTCATTCGAAGGCCTAAAGTCTGTTTTTTATTACACCAAAACTTGTATAGCAGGAAGAATTTGCTGTTTTCACAAATATTCACTCATTATTTTGAGAAGTACAAAAGGAGCTAAATTTTAGACTCTAAGGAGCTTGTCAATCTGGAAAACTACATTGATATTATCTAAATATTCTAGATATGCTACCAGGCAAACTAATCTAGATCTCATGGAAGAGAAAAGCTTACAGATCAATTGAAATTTTGGAATCCTACCACTTACTGAGTCAAACTTAAACACAAAACTATAAAGCTGGAGGAAAGAGATGAAGTAACATACTTAGAATGTACCACAAGCAATTCCTGAATCTTAAACTCTGTTGAGTTGCCCTGAATATTTCATGAGCTTTTGGTGTCTAAATCCTTCTGTGTTGATTTGGTAGGCTTGTCTTAAGTGTCACAAACTGTGTAGGCTTCACAACAGAAATTTATTGTTTCAAAATTATGAAATCTAAAAGTCTGAAATCCATGAGTCAACAGGCTTGGTTCCTGCTAATAAGGGAGAATCTTTTCCATGTCTTTCCTAGCATCTAGGGGTTTACTGGAGATCTTTAATATTCTTTAGCCTCTGCTGCATTACCTCAAATATTTTCCCTGTGTGTGTCTTAGTCCAAATTTTCTCTTTTCTTATGGACACCAACTCATATTGGATTAGGGCTCATCATAACTATGGAATACACATAAGGTGGTGTTTGTTTGTTTGTTTCACATTCCTATCTGCATTTCCTTCCTCTGTTCTGGAAGTCTTTCTATAAATCCTGGCATGCATTTGCTAAGTTTGTAAGATATTAACCAGCAGCTAGCTTATAACTGCTAAGAATTTAAATTACATCTACATATGTTTGCATGTTGGAATCACCCAATGAAGCTAGGTTCCATGGAGGTTCTAGAGGTGTTGACTTAGCACATCTGGGACTAGGCTTACATGGCTGTCTAGTTGAAAAGACTTCTACAGATGATCTTGATGTTATGTCATCTGAGAATCCCTATTTTAGTCCCTTAGAAGATAATGCAATAATGTGTGGTCATGAAAAGAAAAAAGTGCTCCCCAAGCCATTTTTAGCTCATTTGATTCTCCAGAGTGCTGCTTTCCAGAATGGAGGTCTCCAAAATTTTTGCTCATGATTCTATTGTTACAACATCTTAGAAGATATGCTGCCAAAACATGATTTGGCTTATTTATAAGTTATATGGTTATAATAGTGTACTAAAAGATTTAGTATCAGGAAACATGTACAAAGGGGGAAATTTAAAAGAATGAAACACAAAACAACTTAGCAATGGATGAATCACCAGGCACATTAAGAAGCGGGCACATTCCATTCAGGAGTTCTTACTACAAATGTTTATTGAAGGAGCACACAACTTTCCCTGCCACTTTCCACAGTATTTTAATAAAGCTACCTTATATTCCAACAGCACACAATAGTTTACAGAGCATTTTTATATCAATCACATTGGTGCTCAAACACCCTTTGAGCAAGGCTTAGTTAATATCCATAACCCCTCATAGATGAAAATACTATGGCCCAGCCAGGACATTTTCAAGGTCACATGGCTAATAATTATGGAAATAAAACCAAAATCCAGGTCTTTGGCTTCAAAATTGATTACATCATAAACCCAGGCTCAGCTGGACAGCCATATGATCATGTTTATCTTACCTTCTACTCTAAGGCAAAAGACAACAAAAGGTTGCCTTTTTACTTTGCTTATTTTAGAAGTCAATACAGCTGCCTATTGGAATTGCATGTGTCACCAGATGTGGTAAGAATAAAGTTTCATAAGCTAGTTTAAAAAATAAAAACCCTTCATATAATATCTGTACTCTAGGCTAGCAGTTCTCAATCTGGGATGACTTATTTCCCTGGGAAACATTGGCCATGTCTGGAGACTTCTTTGGTGCTTTACAATGGCGGGACAACTCCCACCACAAAAAATTATCTGGCACCAGATGTCAATAGTGTTAATGTTGAAAAACTCTGTTGTTGTATTTCTACACATTTTAGTTATGAGTCATTATAATTGGCTCATAAACTCTATACAGCCACCCCAAGCAGATGCATATACACAGGAAACATTGCACACACTGTCCTATGTGTTTACTGGCTTACTGGAGCACAGTCAGGGAGAGAACCCCAGACATACAGAGTGAAGCAAACAATAGGTCTCAAAGACCTATTGACTTTCTCATTACAACCCCACAGAGATGTGAATCATTTAAGACACATTCTTCAACTTTGTCATTAAACCAAGCAGTCAGAAACTCATATTCAGCCCATGAATCTGAATGGATCAAAGGCTTGTGAAATATTAAAGTCATTCATAACCTAATAAAGCAATATTTATACATTTTAATTGAGAAGGAGGTTCATATAGTCTCACTCCACAAGATATTTTTAATTAAAAAAAAAAGACCACTCATCTCAAAGTGGACTTTGAAGGTTATTTTATCTCTTCTAGCCCTTTTGAGAGAGATTAAAAGATTTTCTTCATGAAGTATATCAGATAGTGATTAAGAGGACCCCTGATGAATTATAATGTCTTGTCTCATAAGAATGAGAATGATTTCTCCACTGAAGTCTTTTTACTTGACTTTCTGAATTTAGGAGTCAGGGGGGAAATTATGAAGTAGGCAATTTGTCTTTAGTCACCTTTATAGTCTCTTTCTCTACCCTTTCTTCCTGGGTGTCAAATTTTCCTTTGCTGATTCCTCATTCTTTCTGGCTTAAAGTATGTCAGCTGTATACACAGAAGTTGAATTCAAGTAATCATCTTTTTTTCAGTACACATTGCTCAAGGTTAAAAAAAATCATGGAACAAAATTTGGTTTTATTTTCATTATTTAGTTAAAATAATAAGTCAGTTAATAAACTAATATCTTTCTCTATTAATATCTATTCAAAATCCTATGTACAAACTAAATTTTTAAAACTTTATTGTTCTCTTTTCTCAATAATAGAAATTTAATAGGTACTTCCTCTTGTGCCATTTGGATTAATAGCATGAAATTTTCCACATATTTAAATCCAACAATTAGTTTTTGAAAATTCATTATCTGGATGATCATAAATATTAAAATCTGCCAAATTCTAATCAGATCCCAAAAATTAATCATTAAAAAACAGCAGTAAAGAAGTTTATTCAAACCATCAACAAAATTAATCATACATTGCTTAAGTAAAAATTATGGTTACCCACGTCTCTTGTTTGAGACATAAAGATGTATTCAGTGTACAACAGATCAGAGAGGAGACCAAGTTAAGAGCTTCTCTTCTCCTCAAACAGATAAACAAAACCCTCAAAGCCCTGGGGATCATCAAGCTCTTATTAGATTTTAAAACCAATTTCTTTACATTCATATCAGGCAATACTGTAAGGAATCGAACACGCTGTCTTCTCTTTCAAGGTACCCTTTACAATAATTATATTTAAAAATAAAATAAAATAGTATGTCTTGGAGATTTTACAGTGATTCCAGTCTACAAGCCTAATCAATAATATAACCCAACCATTGAATAGTTTCTCATCTGTAATTCTTTACTACTACATATGTGAACCTTCACCCCAAAAGATGACCTAACAAAGTTAAAGAACATTACTAGTCAAAAGAAATGATAATTCCTTTTTCTAATGCTAGAATCTTTACTAATATTATCATACACATTGTTGTACATTCTTCCCCAAGTTCCCCTCATATTTATGCAATCTGCTCTTTTTGTGGGGTGATATTGGGGATTGAACTCAGGGGCACTCAATCACTGGGCTACCTCCCCAGCCCAATTTTGCATTTTATTTAAAGATAGGGTCTCTCTGAGTTGGTCAGCACCTCACCATTGCTGAGTCTGGCTTTAAACTAACCATCCTTCTGTCTCAGCCTCTGGAGCCAATGGGATTATAGACATGTGCCACCTTGCCTGGCTGCAATCTACTCTTTTGATGCTAAGTATTTCTCACACAAAATGCACTCACTTTTTCTTATAGTTGCAATAATTCAAAGAAACATGTAGAACAGGGCTATCCTCCTTGAACATTGTAAGATTTCTAATGCAGCATTATGAATCTTCCAGAAGACTTAGTCATTGGCTTTTCACTGTCATTGTTTAAATTCCTTTAAATATAGGAACCAAATAGGTCAATTCCACAGTAGACCAGTTACAACTAACTATCCTCTCACTTGGCATCATACCATTGTTCTTTTGTTCTTCCTCCAACTGATTGCATCTTCTTTCTCCAAGTACCACATTCCTTTTTCTTTTTTTCATTTTTCTTTTCTTTTCCTTTTTTTGGGGGAGGCGTGGGATGGGGGGCAGGTATACCAGGATGCTTAACCACTGAGTCATATCCTCAGCCCTTTTTACTTTTTGCGACAGGGTCTCACTAGGTTGCCTAGGCCGAAGTTGCTGAGGCTGGCTTTGAACCTGAGACTCTCCTGCCTCAGCCTTCTGAGCTACTGGGATTATAGGTATGCACTACTACACTGGGCTCCACATTCCTTTTTCATACTTTGAACCGAATGAAGAAGAAAGTTTTAAAGTTTGAATACATCTTAACCATTCCTATAATTACCTAATGGATAACAAAACACATTAAGTGTAAAACCACACTTGAAACTTAATAAACATGCTCACAGTCAACTATATAATTTGTGATTTCTAGTGCAAGATGAGAATGCAGGGTTTCTTATTCAAAAGCAAAAAAAAAAAAAAAAAAAAAAAAAAAAACCAAAGTTACTGAAATATCACTCTTCTGTCATTTCTCACACTACCATGGTGTTTTCTTCATTTTCAGAGAGAGTATAGACCCTCATAGTTAATTTGAGGTCTTCACACTGTACTTGGTATGTGTGTGCACAAGACCAACAAACTGCCAGGTTCCCTTTCTCACCAGGTGTCAGAAAACATGCCGTGACCCTTTCTGATGACAAGAAGTCAACCTGCTTTTCTCATTAGCTTGCTAACCAAAGTGTAGCTGACAGGCATTTTCCCAAAGAATTGTACCCCTAAGGCAAGATGCATTCATTATCTCAACAGGTGGTGAGAGGTTAGCACCATTCTCCCACCCAAGAAACTACTGTCAGCTGACCCTCCTCCTTCAACTCCATTGCATCAAAAATCTCCAGCCAAATTTTTTCAGACAAATTTAGGACTTAGGAAAGAGTTGTGACTTATCTGTCAACATAAAGCCAGTTGCTCTGAAAGAGTAAAGAAATGAGAAGGAATGATCAGATTGCAAAACTCTATACTTGAACTTAACTTTTCTGATTATTTGTTTCAATTCTGCTGACCTACATACAACCTGGTCTATCTGGTACTTGGATTATCCTCCAGGAAAAAAAAAACAGGTAAAAATAAATAAATAGATGGATAAATAAATAGAGTCACAGTTCATTGTAAGGGAATTTGAAATTATAGGAGACATCAGTTCTCTAGAGATTCACTGAAGAGGGGACAATTAAAACCCAGGATGTATCATGGAAACTCCAACATTAATGATGCAAGGAATGAAGAGAAGCCCAAAGAGTCAAAGAAAAACAAATACATGTGTAAAAGTTAGTATTGAAGAGTTTTGTTGACTAGTAAAAAAACATTTAAAACAGTAATGACAGAATTGAGAACAAATAAGCAATAGATAGAGGTAAGCCAACATTTTCATTTGATTAAAATGGCTATTCTACAAACTAAAATCTGGCTCAATTGACCTAAATATGTGAAAGAGAATGACAAAACCGTCCTCTCTTTAAATGTCCTAGTAATAAATACTGCATTGTGTTTGCTATTTGGAGATACATGACGCATTACTAAAAGGAAAAATCATATGTAATGATAGGCACTTTTTAATACTTGATAATATTTGCAAATAGAAAAAAGTCTGTGATCTAATAATTAATAGTAAAGATTTATTTATATATATTATTTTCCTGTGATAATTCTCCAGTTACGATTTTTTGTGCTATTTCTTACATTAACCACAGAGATAGGTTGAGAAAGATTTAGATCACTCCAGCTCAAGGAAATAACCTGATTTATATCAATATTTTATATCTATGGTTTTCAAATACAATTAATAATTCACCAGATTGATGCTTTACCACTGTTCTAGAAATTGCCCCAGGGGAACATAAACTCTCTTACCTGCCTGCTATTTCAAGTACTTTGATTCCTTTAAATTAATTTCCTTTTTAGATCCCTTATTTGTTCATGCTTCTCTCAGTTCTTGGCAATCACACCCACAATTATATTCTGCATGCTGCTTATAATTATCTTGCAGTTATCAGAGACTGCATGGTTTCCCACTCTTCAGATCTGCACGAGCATACTTGAGATCATAATTACAGTCTCGTATTTTTCTTCGGCAATTTAAAAATTTCTTAGAGCAATGAATCTTCTGCAAACAGAACTGCTGAAACATGCCCTACATAAGTGGCTATTTATCTTTGGGGTTTGGGGGCCTCTTTGAGAATTGAATAAATGCCTATTTTTTCCTAGTACAACAAACAACCTGCATGCACATATATCCAAATTCCTCCCTAGTATTTTCTTTCATAAATTTGTTACAAGTTCAACTGAATGAATGATCTTTTGGTCCTAAATCTAATCTTTGTTCAATTACCACAAATCAGTGAATTGTACTCCATAAAATAGAAACAAAATAGCTGTTCATGAGACCCTGCTGTCTTAGACTGGGTTCCACAAAATGCAGAGAGTAAATCAATGACATACGTATTATTGCTTGATTAGAGAGAGCAATTATGTAGAGCTGCTGTGAGAGAGGAAGGAAGCAGAAAGGATGGAGAACTAACTTGAAGATGAATACCGACTACCAAAATTGCTCCATCCCCCAGACAACTCTAATTGCCACACAAACTGTACTTCAAGCCGGTTTATCTATAACAAAAAATCAAGGAGAATTTATCTATCTATCTGACTTGTGTGAGTCAAAGTAGCCAGCCCTCTAACATAAATGATAGTAATTTTAGAGAGATGAGAGACAAATTCTTCCTGGGGTGCCGGGTAGGATGGAGAGAAGAACCAATCCTAAATCCACTCTTTGGTTCCCATACCTGAGAATGTTAGCTGTTGTAGACAAAGTATTGTACATTATCTATTGGTTTCTTACATAATTTTTCACTGCCTATTGTCCACAACCTGGAACCTTAATTGAGATTTTTAAGAGGCTATTCCAATGGCTACCCCTGGGTAGAGGCGTACGTGGTAAGATAGTAAATCCGTCATGGACTCATTGTCAACAGTGCCATTTTCACAAAATGTGTCCCTTGCTCTGACACACTGTTTTGTGGACTGAAAATATTAATAGATCAGTCATTCTCTAAGTTTTTCTCACATAACTGAGAGAGTCTGAATACACAAATGGACAATCAGCAGACCTTATCGAAAAGCTTAGATTAAAAAATTTTTAAAACGAAAAACTGAACTTTTACCCAGACACAGAAACAACCCATCCAGTGAAGTCAAACCACAACCTTTGTAGCAATTAGCCCAAAAAATCAATTACTACCAGATTCCCAGTTCTTGCCCCAACTTATACCTTAGTATGAACTAAGGACACCAAGCATGGTCCCCTTACCAGTTACATAAGATGCTGCCTCCAGCTTCCCCAAGCCAACAACCTCTAATGGGGGGACACCTGAAGAAGCCTTCCCATCCTTACACCCTAAATCACTTACACTATCCTCCCTGCCTTTGAGGATTGGTCAAACTCAAGTGAAATTAGTTTACTCTCTTCCTCTATAAAGCTTTCTATAAAAAATCTATAGAGCTCTACAGAGCTTTCTATGCAGCTCTGAAATAATAGACTTTGCTATTTATTCTAATTTTCAGAGAGTGATCTTGGGACCGCCCCCCCCAACAAAAATGTGTCTGTATGTATTTATTCTAGCTTAACCATGACCTCAAGATATATATTTATTTTAATTTTATTATTAATTCTTAGTTCTGGGATTGTTAAAAAATATATACATGCAATCAGTAACTTGCCATAACTCTATGAAGGAAACCAGAAAATAAACAGGAGATTTTTTTACTATTCACTTACAATAGCAAAAAATATGGGAACAGGAATGAAACTTAGAGAAGATAGTTGTACAATAATAAAAACTGTATGGGTATTCAATAAGTAAATCCTCAAACTGAACTCAAATTTATAATAATGGATTAGACAAATCTCCAAATCAGAGAAGGAAAAAAAATGGAATTTTGAAAACATTTGTGACACAAGGAAACACAGAGCTCATTTACCATTGAGACTCATAAACATCTTCATATTTATCAATCAGCTCACCTTAGTGGAGAGTATGATTTTTCTTGAAAGAATATGGGCTTTGGCATCATGTAGAATTGGTTTGAATTCTGACTCTGACACCAAAAGTTATTGAACCACTTTTATCTCTGTGATTTCAGGAAATAGCTGGTTATGAAAAATGTGTCTAAAATTAATTGGCAAGAGTTTACTACATTTCAAATAACCAAGGGTATAATTCATCACTATTACTCATGTTATGTCTTTTAAAATATAATGGTAAGACAAAAATAAAAATTCTCACATCTTCAATATTGTCTTGAAAATTACACATTGGCCTCGTGGTATTATCACAAATGTTCTATAATGAATATAAAACATCTACTTTACCTGTTATGCACTCAACAATGTTAGTTTCTATCTCCTCAAAGACTTCCGATTGGAGAAACAATTTAATATACCTACCCAGGATTATTTTTTAGGTAAACCCTATAAGCTCCAAGTGTCTCTCAGCTGAGATTATTGGAAATTCTTTATCACCAAAATAAATTCTCTTTTCTTGGGCACATTTATGTCAGGAAATTAATTGTTCCTCGAATGTCAGTAAATGTATGTAATGGTTATCTCTTACAGTGTATCAAATCAAGAGGAAGAGTATACTAGGTAAACAGAATATACCTTTTAATCGACATGATTTATGTAAACAGAAGTTTTACTTCCGAAGTCCCACCTTTTTTTTCCAAGTTGTTATCTTTATATTAAAGAACTGTTGACAACATGTTCACTAATAACCTCAAAGTCTACAATAATAATTACCTTCATAAGATTTCCATACTTGCTACCATTAAAGCCCTTTGAATTTCTGCTTTGCAGAAAACCAGTTTGTATTTAGAGCAGAGGAAACTGGTGACTAGCTTAAATGGAAAGGTAGAGAAAGACAAGGCATTCAGGTGTTGCTCTGAACCATTCCCAGTACCCACACCTTCTTATTTGGTAATCCAACAAAGGAACTCTTCATGCTGAGTCACCTGGTTTTTGGTGTCTTTCTCCTTCTGGAAAGTCTTCTTTCATCCTGAATATTATATGCAACCATCCATATTTATTTCCTAATTTGTTTATTCATCATCTCTAAAAATATTTATTTAGTGCCTAAAATGAATAAAATCAGGGGAAAAAAACAAACAACCTCTATCAGAGTTTTTAGCTTAGAGATGGGACAGACAAGGGAGTCACATATACGTAAAAAATAACTTAAACCGTCATAATAATTAGTACAATAATTGTCATGGCTGTAAATAATTTTTTAAACAACATTTATAAAGATGTGATTATTTCCAGTTTGAGAAATTAAGCACAGTTTCACGAAGTATTTGACCAAATCTTGAGAAATAAGGCGGATATTAATAGATATTTAGTTAGCTTTTTTGCTGCTATGACCAAAAGGCCTAAAAAGAACAATTTTAAGGAGGAAAAGTTTATTTGGGGGATCACAGTTTCAGAGTTCTTAACCCAGAGATGGCCTGCTCTATTCTCTGGGGCCACTGAGGTGAGGCAGAATATCAAGGCAGAAGAGTGTGGCAGAGGAAAAAAGCTGGGAACTTCACACCCGAAGCAGAGTTCAGTTTAACCAGGACAAAATACATATCCCAAGGGCGTGCCCCTAAGGACCCACCTCCTCCAGCCACACCCTACTTGCCTATAGTTACCACCAACTTAATCCCTATAAGGGATTAATGCACTGACTAGGTTAAAGTTCTCCTAACCCCATCAGTTCAACTCTAAACTTTCTTGCATTGTCTCACATGTGAGCTTTTGGGGAGAAAACCCATAATAGAACTTTTAGGAAAAGAAGAAATGGAAACCACTAAGAAATAGGCACTTGAACATGCACAGTACAGTGTAAAACATAGCCCATAATTGCAGTGTGGTTCGTCCATAGGATGAGTCCATTGCATGTAGATGCAAGTATAAAATAGTTGGGGGAAGATTCATTTGGCTAGAGGCCAGATCATGGAGGAAAATAAAGATCAAGGTAATAAAGAAACTCAAGTTTCTGAGCAAAGTTACCCAAGTTTTATTTTTTATTTAAAGACAAAAGCATCACTCCTATGTTCAGTGTACTAGAAGGAAAATAATTTAGACTTTATCAATCACAAATAGAGTGTGAAGTTCTAAAAAAAGGAAATGTACCACTGAGTGGAAAGAAAAGGAGAAAAACCATTTTGGATACATTTTATGTTTAAAATTGAACAACTTTTATGATCAAGTAAAGATAACCAAAGGATAAAGAGTGCCCAAATCATCATAAGATCCTAGCTTGAATGTCTGGTGAAGGAGTAGTACAATTTAGAAAATTATCAAATTTGAGTACTTAATGATTACCATTAGAGATGCCTAAAGATTATTGGAATTAGATATGCCCAGGATGCTTTGAATTTTCAGACTCAGATATGATCACTGTACTACTTCTCAAAGAGTATATGCCTAAAATCTATAAACTCTAAAACTGGTGAACATTTACCCTCACAAAATCTCAGATCTTTAATTGCTTTTCAAAGATATTTCAGTATTCTTCCATTTGTAATTTTTTTAATACAGGAACTGTAATCAATATATTTCATGGTATTAAGCTGGGATCTCCATTTAATACTAGAAAGAATGCCATGCTTATATAATTATGCAATAAATTTTTTTAAATGGAGAAACTTAAGCAACTATGTATATAAACCCACACTCAAGACTGAAGATACAGGGTTTTGTTCATATTAACAGGGTTCCATTTAATGTTCACTATGTTCACTATATGAAAATATAATGTAATGTTTAAATCAGGTTCAAGTTAAAAGTATCTATTTCCCCACTTAGCAACTTTTCTCAGTGAAAACTTTTGAAATCTCTCTTCTCATGTTTTGAAATGTCTAGTACCTAATCTCTTTAGTTACCATGCTGCGCAATGGTACGCCCAGAGCTTCTTACTCCTATCTAACTGTAACTTAATACCATTGATCAAACTTCCCTATCCCACCCCCTTCAGAATGTCCCCCTCTGCTAGCCAACATATCACTCTCAATTTTCTATGAGATCAACTGTTAGATTCCACATATGAATGAAATTATGCAGTACTTGTCTTTCTATGCCTGACTTATTTCATGATCATGATCTCTAGGTCCCTCTATACTGTCAAAAATGACAGTATGTCATTCTTTTAATGAATGAATAATATTCATTCATTGTGTATATGCACCAAAATGTATCCAATCATGGTTATTGGAAACTTAGGTAATTTCCATTTCTTGGTTATTGTGAATAATATGGCAATGAACATGGATGAGCAGATGTTTCAACATACTGATTTCATTACATTTGAGTATACGTACAACCAGTCATGGGATTGCTGGATCCTATGGCATTTCTGTTTTAAATTTTTTTGATAAACTTCCATATTGTTTTATATAATGGCTATATTAATTTACATTCTCACCAACAATGTGTGAGCATTCCCATTTCTCCACATTTCCACCAATACTTCTTTAGTCTTTATGATTTTAGTCATTCTTACTATGTTGAGGTGATATCTCATTATAGTTTTGATCTGCATTTCTCTGATGATGAGTGAGGTTCAACTTTTTTTTTTCATGTACCTTTTGGCCATTTGTATGCTTTCTTTTGAGAAATGTCTATTTAAATATATTGCCCATTTTTAACTTGTTTTTTTGTTATTGAGTTTTGGAGTTTCTTTTGTACCAAGACTATCAACCCCTTGTCAGATGTATCATTGTAAATATTTTCTCTCATTCTGTAGATTGTCTATGCACTCCTTTGCTGTGCAGAATCTTTTAGTTCCATGTAATGTTCTTTTGTCTATTTTTGCTTTCATTTTCTGTACTTTGGAGATCTTATCCAAAACTCCTTGACTATTTCAAAGTCCTACAACATTGGAAATTACTAATCCTGAGGACTTTACCCTGTTTTCTTCTAGTATTTTCATAGTTTCAGGTCTTATATTTAAGACTTTAATCCATTTTGAGTTGATTTTTGTAATTGGTGAGAGACAGAGGTCTATCATATTTAATTTTCCCAACACATTTATTGAAGACTGTCTTTTCTCCAATGTATGCTCTCAGCATTTTTGTCAATAATCACTTGGTAGTAGATGTATATGTTTACTTCTAGGCTCTGTATTCTGTTCCATTAGTCTATGCATCTATTTTTATGCTAATGCCATTCTGCTTTTATTACTACAACTTTGTACTGTGTTTTGAAATTAGGTAGCATAATACCTCCTGCATTGTTCTTTTCTCAAAATAGCTTAGACTATTTGGTTTTTTTGTGGTTCTACATAAATTTTAGCATTTTTTCCCTAGATCTTTGATATTTTGACAGGGAGTGCAGTGAATTTGTAAATTGCCTTAGGTAGTATGGACATTTTAACATTATTGATTCTTACAATCCATGAAGATATATATCTTTCTATTATTTTGTGTCCTGTTCAATTTCTTTCATCAATATAAAAATCTCTAACTTCTTCAGCTATAATTTTTTGTATGTACTTTATAATATATATAATTGTATATATGTGTGTGTGTATTTTATTATATATATATGTATATAATTATTCCTATGCATTCATTTTCAATAATGGGAATGCTTTCTTCATTTTGTTTCAGATAATCTGTTATCTACCTATAGTGATATTATTTAATTCTGTATGATGATTTTGTATTTTAAAACTTTTCTGAGTTCATTTATTTCAATAGCTTTTTTGGTGGAGTTTTGGGGTTATATGTAAGATTACATAATCTGCAAACAGTGACAATTTGACTTCTTTTTTCCCAACTTGCATGCTCTTTATTTCATTTTTTTTGCCTAATTGCTCTGGCTGGGACATTCAATACAATGTTGAAGAAAAGTGATGAGAATGGGCATAATTATCTTATTATAGATCTTAGAAAAAAATTTTCAGTTTTTCTCCATTCAATATAATATTAACTTATTATAAATGCTCTTTATTGTGTTGAGGTGTGTTACTTAGATGTGTAATTTGTTCAGCATTTTTATCATGAAGGGACATCAAATTTTATTAAATGCCTTTTCTGCACTGAGATAACTATATGGTGTTTATCCTTCATTCTGTTGAGATTTCTTGCTTTTCAGGTATTGAAACATTCTTGTATCCCTGGGATGAATGCACTTGATCATGATGAATAAGCTTTTCAATGTGTTTTGGATTTGGTTTGCTAGTATTTTGTTGAGGATTTTTGCATAGATATTCATAAAGGATATTGGCCTATAGCTTTCTGTTTTTGTTATGTCCTTAACTGGTTTGATATAAGAATTATGCTGATCTCATAGAATATGTTTAGCAGAATTCCTTCCTCCTCCAATTTTTGGTGTATCTCCAGGAGAATTGGCATATGTGTTTGGTAAAATTCAGCAATGAAAACATCTGGCCATGGCCTTTCCTTTGATTGGCTGGGGGTATTACTGATTATATCTCATCACTTGTTATTGGTCTGCTCAGTTTTTCTATTTATTTATGATTCAGTCTTGGTAAGGTGTATGTCTAGGAATTCGTTCATTTCTTCTAAATTATCAAATTTGTTGTATATCAAATTTAATCATAAAGATAATCATAGAAACAAAAAGACAAGAGAAAATGTCCTCTCTAGTGGCATTCCATTTCTCCCTGCATTTTGAAATTTTGATATCCCACCTTACATCTTTCTGAAGCCTGTTGCTTATCATATTAATGTAATTGTTACTTTTACTTATTTTGCTTTTTAGTGTTCGTACTAAGGATATGAATGTGCATATATATCATGCTTACAATATTGGAGTGTCCTGAATTTGCTTATATAACCACTCCTACCAGTAAGTTTTATCCCTCCAAAAGTTTTCTTCTGAATCATTAATGTCTCTTTCAATTGAAAGAACTTCCTTTAGCATTTCTTATAGAAACAGATCCAGTGGAGATATATTCTCTCAGCTTTTGTTTGAGAATGTCTTTATCCCTACTTCATTTCTAAAGGATAGCTTTGCTGGGTACAGTATTCTCAGGTGCCAGGTTTTTTTCTTTTTCTCCGTTAGTCCTATAAAATGTCTCCCGAGACACTCTCCTGACCTGAGGTTTCTGCTGAGAAGGGAGCTGTCAGGTGAATGGGGGCCCACCTTGCGCTATTTGTTTCTTTTCTCTTGCAGCCTTAACAATCTTGCCTTTATCTTTTTACCTGTCAGAACTTGACAATAAGATGTTTTGGGATAGACTTGGTTGAGTTAAGTTTGACCTGTGACCTGTGACCATCCTGCACCTGGATATTTGTATTTTATTCCAGGCTGGAGAAGTTTTGTTATTATTTCTTTGAATAAGTTTGCTACCCCTTTGGCATTCTCAAGTCCTTGAACCCTCATAACCCAAATATTAAAAATCTTTTATTACTGTCCCAAAGTTCCTATAAGCTTTCTTCATTCCTCTTTATTTTATTTTTTTTTTTTTTTGTCCCACTGTGTATTTTCAAATAGCGTGTCATTGAGCTATTTCTTTCTTCTGTTTGGTCTATCCTGTTATTAATACATTCTGCCACACTTCAAATTTCTCTGAATGTAATTTTTGGCTTAAGAATTTTTGTTTGATTTTTTAAATTGCTTATATCTCTTTGTTAAGTTTCTTGGAGCATTGGAATATTTCTATTTTCTGTATTTCTCACAAGCTCATTGTGTTTCTTTTCATCTCACTGCAATCAGAATGCCAACAATTGCAAATATAGGCAGCAATAAAGACACAGCCACCTCAATGGTTATGGCAGCTCAATTCACAACAGCTAAACTGTGGAACCAACCTAGATGCCCTTCAATAGATAAATGGGTAAAGAAAATGTGGAACATATACACAATGGAATATTACTCCTCCATAAAAAAGAATGAGTTTATGACTTTTGCTGGTAAATGGATAGATCTGGAGACAATCATGCTAAGTGAAATAAGTCAATCCCCCCAAAAACAGAGGTTGCATGTTCTCTCTAACACACAGATGCTAACATACAACGAGGGTGGGTAGAGAAGAGAAGAACAGAGGTCCAGTGGACTAGACAAAGGAGAATGAAGAGAGGGAGAATAGTAATAGGAAAGACAGTTGAATGAATCAAATATAGCTTTTAAGTTTATATATGAAAGCACCACCAGTGAAACTCCCTATCAAAACACAAGAATGGGATCTTAATTAGAATAAGTTATACTCCATGTATGTATACTATGTCAAAATACACTCTACTGTCATGGATTGCATATGTAAAACAAACAAAAAAATTTTTTTAAATGCTTGTTGGTGTGCAACATCATCTGGGCATTCAAGAATCAGATGTTTATTCCAGTCTTCCTAACCTGCCTTTGTTTGTTCCTGTCTTCCCAGAAATTATGAACAGACTACTTATTTTCTCTTAGCTTATAGTCACTTATCCTGTTTTAGCACTAGGTAGCATCCAAGTCCAGATTTGCCAGAAGGCTGCTGTTGGTATGTTGTCACTATCATTACAGTATTAGATATCAATTCAAACACAGGTTTCTTGCAAATACTCTACTGACATTCAAAAAGCAACGTGAGAATAATCTAAAGAAAAGGCAACTTAAGAGAGTGCCTGCCCCTACAAGCTCTCCCTGGGAAGAGTTACTGGTTAGGCATTGCAGGACTCTGCCTGTCTCTGAGCAGAATCATTAGAATAGACCAGCCCTAGGCTCCCAGGTGCCAGTTTTTTTCTTTTTCTCCGTTAGTACTATAAAAAAGTCTCACGCCACACTCTCCTGACCTGAGGTTTATTTCTAGGCTCCCATGTCACATTCGTGTTCACAAAAGCCACCAAGTCAAATACACCCTGAGCCAATAGTCCCCCAAGAACAGTAAAACACTGAGTTAGGACCATGATTCACACTCAAAGTCCAAGACTGTTACAACTATCCAGTGTTGCTCAGTATAGTATAGTATTATACAGTGTGTTCATGTATTTTCTCCTAACATGGAACCTATTCCATAATTTCCATCTACAGAAGTTCTGGGAATTTGGCCTCAGTATCTGCCCAGTTTTAGGTTTAACTGGCCCTATGCTAAGTTTCAGGGGGTAACTCTTGTGCTTACTCCCATCCTATCCACAAGGGAAAAGTAAAATTCTAAAACAGAAATGTTAGAGGTAGGAGGGACCAATAATATCCTGTTTTAAAGTCTGAAATAGAATAGTAAAGAGAGATGGGAAATTTCCAAAATAACAGCATGATAATGTTTTCATCTTGAAACAAGAAGTTAAAAAAACACACACACACTAAATATATTTTGGTATATGATGTTCTCAACTTTAAAAGTTTCTAGCAGACCAAACTGTGTGTTCATATGAAGAAACAAAAAAGACACAGGACTAAAAGTTAAGACTCTAATGTTCTCTGAACTCATTTTAAGAATAAATCAATGAAAAATGAATACAAGAATAACAAGTGGAAAAAACTGACTAGAGGTAGGGTTATCAGATTTAGATAAACAAAAACCAGAAGCTTAGTTAAATTTTAATTTCAGATAAAAGATGAAAATATTTTAGTGTCAGTTTGACCCCATGAAGTATTTGGGAAATAAAAATAATTGAAAATTTTGTTTAACAGGAATGAAAATTTAACTGAACATGCTATAAATTATTATATGTCCTAATTCCTCTGTAGTTAGGAAAGACTTTATATCAAATTCTGGCTGAAACACTTAATTGACCATTATTAGGCCTTCCAGATATGTTCAATTTCACAACTTTTATTTTAATCCTGAATGAGTATAATAAACAGAGATACCACACCTTGCAATTGACATGTAACATGATTATTTTAAGCTACGAATTTGTATGACTTTGTGCAGAATAACAAATTCTATTCTAATACCAAATATCCAAAGTCGAGAGCCCAGTGTAGTTAGGGTATTTGAGAATGTTAATAACAACAATAACCAGATATATCTAAAAGAAGTCATTAGACTAGGAGAATAGTACAACTTTGGAATCAGGCTTAGGAAAAATAAGAGATAGGTCTTACTTATCTCCCCTTTCTTTGTCTACTACATTCAATACATATTTATTTGCAGTTGCCTATTTTTCAGTCTTAATTAAATTGATCTGGTTAGGTGAATCAAAACACTTTGGAAAAACTCAGCTTTTTCTCTTTCATCCATCTCTGATTTATTATCACTAAAAGTGGTTGAAAATAAATGAACAGAGACGTTGGAAGGTGGTCAGAGAAGTAAGAGGAAATCGAGGTGAGTGTACTGTCACTTCCAGAAGCCTAGAGATGAGGTGAATTTCAAAGAAGGTAAAACTTTCTGTGCCACAGACAAGCATAAGATGTCTGTGAGAGAACAAGGTGTCCAGGTACAAACTTCAAGGGAGGACAGTAATGGATAAAGAAAAAGAAAATCCTGACCTCCTTGAGAATTTGTGTATTTTAGAGAATGATGACAATACTTAAAGAAGTAAACCACAGTGTGTCAAATGGTAATAAACACTAATCAGGACAGGGAGGCAAGGAGGCTCTGTGGCAAAAAGCGAAAGTGTAGGAAATGTGAGGAACTCTGAGATGGGGTCTTCTGGGAAAAGGCTTATTCTCAATGTGAGACAATGAGGACAAACTGCCCTCATCTTCCCTTTGATTTCCTTTGAAAGTTTGCAGCTTGTGGCTGTTACATTTATCTTATAAACATGAAGAGGAAGTCTGAGGACAAAGTACAATATAGATCATTTAAGTATATAAAATGGGATAAATTTGGGCTTTAGTAACATGGTTAACCCCTTTTGTTATGTGAGATAATACGTTCCTGATTTTTAAAGACAATTTATGCAGGGTTTTTTTTTTTTTATTCCGTGCAGTCAAAGGCAATTAAATTGATATAAAAGAAACAATCTTCAAGATGCAGAGAAACTTTGAAGTGTAATATAAGAAAGCTGGAGAGTTTCAGTAGCTTTATCTTAATGAACTAAAAATAATACCATCCTTTGAAAGTTTAGTTTTCAGAAGAGTAGTGATAGTTTTGAAGTGTGACATTAGGCAAAAGATAAATTAAAAAAATAAAAGTAGTGATGAGGTCAGCTGACTGATAACTTGCTCATGCGTTGTTAGCCATCTAGACCCTCCTCCAGTACATATTAACACTCACACCCCTGCAAACCTACAGTCTCCAAGGCATTCACCACACGTAGGATAAGCCATCCACCACACTTACCATATTTCATGCCGGCTTTTGCTCTTTCTCAGGGAGCCCATTTGTGAACCTCCCTAGGAATAGAACAAAAACAGGATATATTTTATTAGAAGAAAAATTTGAATTAATAACACTTTACTTATAAATTTGCTCGTGATTGATACTGATTTCATATTTCCCAGAGAGGTAAATGGACTTGGGAGCTCAGGGTATTTAAAAAAAAAATTCAGTCCCTTTTGTGGACTGATTTGTTGCTAACATATTCTTGCTTAATATTATAAAGACTCCTGTGGGACTAATATTCATAACCATCTACCATTTCGGTATACCATATACTGAAATGAACAAGAAAAAATAGACATTCCTAGAAGAACTCCAATATTACTACTTACACTACGCTGACGGATAAAAGTCTAGGCAATATTAGGCAGTTGTGTTTAATTTGTTTGCTACAGTTCTGCTTACTGGAAGACTGGTTTCCCTCAACACCCTACTGAGGTAAGACAAATATTTTACTTCTTCCTTTAAGACTTATTCAGAGCAGAAAGAACACTGACCTAATACACAATTGTATGATAAATAATGTGTATTGCTTTGAATTCCATATCCAATTCTGAACCTGACCAAGGTTATATATCAATCTTCATAGAAGGAATTGTGTTGTACACTGTGGATGAAAATGACTGGTAAAGAAAGTGATCCTGTAGGCAGAATTAATATTGTTAAAATGATCATACTACCAAAAGTTCTATACAGATATAATGCAATCCTTATTAAAATTCTAATGACATTATTCATAGAAATAGAAAAAGTAGTCACAAAATTTACTTGGAAAAATAAGATGCCCAGAATAGGCAAAGCAATTCTTAGTAATAAGAGTAAAACAGGAAGCATCATAATACCAGACCTTAAATTATATCCAGGGCTACAGTAACAAAAATGGCATGGTATTGGCACCAAAACAGACATGGAGACCAATGGTACAGTACAGAAGACATAAAGATAAACCCACATGTATACCTCATAGTAAACAAAGGCTTCATAAACATATATTGGAGAAAAGATAGCCTCTCTAACAAATTGTGCTGGGAAAACTGGAAATCCATAGGTAGCAAAATGAAAATAAACTCCTATCTCTCACCCTGCCCAAAACTCAATTCAAAGTAGATTGAGGCAATATAGCAGAGACCCTGTCCCTAATAGAAGAAAATGGAGACCCAACACTCCATCAGGTCAGTTTAGGAACCAAATTCCTCAACAAGACTCTTGAAGCTTAAGAAGTAAAATCAAGAATCAATAAATTGGATGGTATCACAGTAAAAAGCTTCTTCAAGGCAAAAGAAACAATCAAGAATGTGAAGAGAGAGCCTACAGAAAGGAAGAAAATCTTTGCCACCTGCATCTCAGATTGAACATTAATCTCTAGGATATACAAAGAATTCAAAAACTTAACAACAAAAACACAAATGACCCAATTAATAAATAGGCAAAGGAACTGTACAGGCACTTAACAGAAGAAGAAATACAATTGACCAACAAATATATGAAAAAAACTGTTCAACATCACTAGCAATTAGAAAAATGCAAGTTAAAACTACACTGAGATTTCATCTCACTCCAGTCAGAATGGCAACTATCAAGAATATAAGCAACAATAAATGTTGGTGAGGATGTGGAGGAAGAGATACACTCATACATTACTAGTGGGACTGAAAATTGGTGCAACCACTCTGGAAAGCAGTACAGAGTTTCCTCAGAAAACTTGGAATGAAATCACCATTTGACCCAATTATACTCCTCCTTGGTATATACCCAAAGGACTTAAAATTAGCATACTATAGTGACACAACCACATCAATGTTTATAGAAGATCAATTCAGCTAAGCAATGGAACCAACCTAGGTGCCCTTTAACAGATGAATGGATAAAGAAAATGTGTTATATATACACAATGGAATATTACACAGCTATAAAGAAGAATGAAATTATAGCATTTTCTGGTAAATGGATGGAACGGGAAACAATCATACTAAGGGAAATAAGCCAATGCCAAAAAACAAAGGACGAATGTTCTCTCTGATATGTAGATCCTAACACACAATACGGGTATGGGGGCGTGAATAGAAGGTCATTGGATTAGACAAAGGGGAATAAAGGGATGAGAGGTGTATGGGAATAGGAAGGACAGTAGAATGAGTTGGACACAACTTTCCTGTGTTTATATGAGTTCACAACCAGCATAACTCCATATCAAGTACAACCACAAGAATGAAAATTATACTCCATGTATGTATAATCTGTCAAAATATACTCTACTGTCATGTATATATAAAATGAACAAATTTTAAAATAAAAGACTTTATCTTTTAAAGTGCAAAAGGAGAATGAATGGTTAGAATGGGTGAGAAGGAGCTTCATACTCCCATGCCTTAAGTATGTGAGAAATTTTGTGTTGTTTCTCCTGTTAAAATAGAATGTAATGGGCAGAAAATGCCATAGGCTGAAATAGACACAATAAAATGACTTGATTTCTTACCTTAAAAAAAATGAAACTGAGCAGAATAAATTATATTGAAACTAATTAGAAGTGAAAAAGACACTGAAGTCAGCCAAAATAAATGAAATAAAATGGAGAAATAACAAAAAAAATAACAAAAAAAATCAATGAAGATTTTTAAATTAAAATAATTTAATTAAAATAATTAGCAAACCCTAGTAAGCCTAGTTAAGAAAAAGATTTAAAAACCCAAATCATCCATATTAGAAAGAGAGCCTTTATTAAATTTAATAATCCCCCTGTTATCATTCACTGTATTCCTCATCTCCTTTGATAACACCCATTGATGAAAGCACAATTACTTTTCACTCTCTCTCATTAGACTCTAAGCCTCAAGTTGAATTGTGTGCATGTGCACACGTGTCAGTGTGTGGGTGAGTGTCTGTGTGTGTTTGGTTTAACTGATATATTTCTAGTGCTTATTATACAATTATCCTTAATTAGCTGTCTGAGAGAAATTTAAAAAGAAATTAGGATAAATATTTGGTAAGCAGCAGAGTAAGCAACTCTCTGTGTGAGTAAAAGTGTGAAGATGTCTGGGAGATTATCTCATATTCTGGGACCAAATATGCTTATCATCCAGGAAAAGACAGTTCACAGGAGAGTACAGTTACAGTCAAGGTAAGAATAAATTTACACAGCTACCTGAACACAGTTAGCTAGTAAATTCATAACTCTTATTTCATAAGATGAAATGTGTCATGTTTTTCAATGTCTCCAAGTTTGGTTTTCTTACGGAAGCTCACAATTTTTTTTTTTTTTTAAGAAGTGCTAGCCTTTCTCAGCAGCAATTAGAAGAACCAAAAGTGAGAGTTCTAGTCTCTACATGGCCAAGAGCTTAAGAAGCAGATGGGTTCACCTCTTGGAGGCAGCCTGGTATTAACTGTGGCAGAAAAAGGGAAAGCCAAGGACAAAGCAAAACTCTGATATAGATTCTAGCTCGCTCATTCACCTTTTCCCTTGGACTCCCCTGGGCCTATTTTCTATTGCGTTTCAAACTATTAAGTTGATAGATTTTGCTCTATACAGAAGGTTAGTGGTTTTCTATCCTAGTATAGGAGGTAAAGATTTACTCCCACTGTTACCATCCCAAGTTTTAGTACAGAAGAGAATAAGCAAAATAAGATATCATAACAACAGAAAGCCATAAAGCAGAATCAAGCAAGAACAATTTTTTTCTGCACATTTGATGCAAATGTCTCAAGTTCCAGAAGTAAAATTTATTAATAATGCAAAATTAATAGTAAAATATCTGCATTAGTTGCATTAATATTATACCAAAGATAGACAAATATATATATATGCATATATGTGTGTCTGTGTATTTTTTAACCAAAATCTATCCAAACTAGTTTAATAAGACCATATATTGGTTTTGTTCTTTTCTTTCAATTCTCCTTTATAATTTCATTTATGCTTCAAAGACTTTCTTTTAAACATTTGTAAAATCCAAGTACTTTATAACTTTATCACAAGTTATAAAGTTGGTACCCAGGAAAGAGAGTACTCACTGGGTATTCAGGATGACAGACTTTTTCAACATAACATCTATGAGAAACCATTCTACCTCATTCATTTTCTTTTTCTTTCCCAGACTCCTACTTATCTTAGATTTCATATATTGATTGAAAATGATTTAACGTAGCAGCTTGAGTCTCCCTATTTGCTGAATGGCCATTGTTCCTAGGTTTTCTCAGATTTACTTTCTGAACTGGCTGCTTTCCTCTTGTTTCTCTGCTACAGAGAGTAAATTAGTTCAGATGTTGAAGGGCATCTGGCTTAGCATATTACTGTGCTCTCTTGTTAGGGCAGTTGCCACAGTTTACAAACAGAGTGTCATCCCCACTAAATCCCACAGAGGTCCTGTTGCTATGCTGGGATTTATTTTGTTATTTAGCAAGGTTAAAATCTTAAGGAAAACAAACAATGTCTTCTGATTCATCTGTTTTGCTTTGATTTTGTCTCATTCCCAACTTCATGTCCTACATCTTCAAAATAAACACAACTTTCTAAACATATGTAAGGAAATATCTTTGCTACCAAGAGTATTGCAGCTGTATGACTGTATGGTGAGTCAGACATCAAAGGGAACCAAAGAGGGAAGACTGAGAGCCTTGGATTTGATTCAGAGCTAAATTTATGATGTTGGCAAGATTAGGATTTAATGCAGATATGTATACCCTCAACTAAGGCTTTTGTGTATTTGCTTTCCATAGCCTATCATTTTTTGCCAATATAGTAATTATTATAAAAAATAATGTAGCCATTGTAATAAAATGAATTATTATTAAAATAAACTCAATTCCAGGATATAAAAGGCTACTCATTGAGACTGTGGGGTGGAGGGAGTCCAGCTGGACCACTGTGTTGATCCACATGGATTTAATCGACTGTAGCTCTGAATGACCAATGTCCCTGCTTTCTTATGTTTTGAGCTGTCTTCCTTCAATGCTTTTCACATCTAAAATATCATAAAGAAAACAGAGGCACTAGCATCATCAATATACAAAATATACTTGAAGAGCTTTTAGCAATATTTCTGTTGCTCTTTGGAGTCACATACAAGTGTACAACCTATAAAGTAACAAATCCAATATACTTATTAAATGAATAAAACATGATGCATAAGATTAGGAGTGCTAAATTCTGCTTTTGGTTTCCTAAGAACACAATGGATATCTGGGAAATATTTTGTTTAATTATATAACGAACCATTCTTCCTGTCACTCCAATAGAGAATGTAGATAATTGCATTCACATGATTGTAAATGTAAACTGTGCTGTCTCGTGGTCAGTGGGATATAAGTAGAAATATTTGTGGTGCATTTGCCATGCCAATGAGAAGGGTGATAAGTTTAAGAGAATGTCCTTCTTGTCATTTAGAATGATGTTTTAAATAGCTTATGATTTTTTTTTCACTGTGACAGAAGGTCCCAACCAGAACAACTGTAGGGGAGGAAGAGTTTATCTGGAGGCTCACAGTTTCAGAGGTCTCAATTCACATACAGCAGGCTCCATTCCTCGGAGCTTGAGGTGAGGCAGAACATCATGGCTGAAGCCTGTGGTGGAAGGAAGCAGCTCACATGATGATCAGAAAGAAGAGAAAGACTCTACTTTACAGATACGAAATATATACCACACTGAACCACTTTCTCCAGCCACACCCCCACCTGCCTCCAGTTACAACTCCCAACAGGGATTATTCCACTGATAAGTTTAAGGCTATAACCCAATTATTTCTCCTCCAAACCTTTTTGCATTGTCTTACCTGTGAACTTTTTGGGGATACCTCATATCTAAATCATAACATTTTCTTACCTAAGGAAAAATGTTATGAAATTGAATTCCTTCACAAGTTTTCAAACATTTATAAAGCATTCTTTTCATTCTGCCTTCATAGTGATATATAGTATTTCCATAATTAATTTAACTAATATTTAAATAAGTTATAGAATCTCTGAGTAGAAGCATTAATGTGTTAAAAGGTGATTTCTACAGTGTTGTATGTATGAATCAAAGTGCTTTGTGGAGGAGAAAAACATGATCAACACCCACTTGGAAAGAACTGTGTTTCTTAGTTCTACTTTTACAATAACAATAACACATTTCACTTCAAAGTCTCCTCCTGTGGAGAGTAGTCATGAGAAGCCTCATGAAAACAAGTTTCATAGTTAAAGAAAAAATAAATGGTAAAGAATGTGATCTAAACATTGCCTATGTGTAAATTCAGAAACTATACAATGTCATAAGAAAATTCCTAAAACATTGATTTCTGTTTCCTGGCTGATAAAAATCACAAAATCTTCTTGGAATAACCTCTATTAGCACCTCCATTAAACAAAACCTATTCTGGGATTTGCTAATATGACCATCTACCATTTACCAAATGTGTTCACATTTAAAACCACATTTGAGCCTCTAATATTTACCATATACTGGGACTGCATCCTTCAGAGATTTCCCTGGCTTTCCAAATACAGCTCTTGCTCTAGACATATTAGTAATTTGGGCTGTAAGCTGAGACATAATGATAGGCAATTGCTCTTCTGAATAATGAATCTATTTTTGAATAGATAATACATATTTATATAAATTGTTATTATATTACTTATTGCCTCGTTTTTAAAATATTGTTAAAGTGTGGGAAGTTTTTTCACCTTTTAAAAGAAATGTTTGCTCTTTTTAAAATTCCCCAAAAGACACTTCCTCCTTAGAAAGGGAAAGGTGAAAATATCTTCACCTTTCCAATGAAAATATTTCATTTTCTCTTTGCATGTATATGGTTCTCTAATTCTAATAAAGTTATTGGGCATAATATTAAGACATCTTCAAAATTACCTCTTTTATTCCTAGAAACATATGTTATTTATTAACACACTTGATTATTTCACTAAATATAATCATGTGAGTGCTTCAGTAAATAATATATACTCAGTAAGAATCAGTGTTTCATTTTATATATATATAATGATATATATGAGCATAATGATAATGCTTGCTATTAAATGATTATTACTTGACTCTCTCAAAAAAAGAGTAATAATCATATTCTATTATGTCTAAACGAGCCCCAGCACTAAGTCATAGATATCACTAACGACTAAAGAGTTGGGGTGGTAACACATGTAGAAACTTCTATAGCTTTTGATTTAAAGCTGTTTCTTACAAATCGGAAAACCTAATTTCAGCAAATTATGACACTTAATTTCAGTGTCATCAAATTCTCAGAAGTTATTACACAAAGTTCTTCATTATAGAACAATTTTTGCTCACATTTTTCTCAAGAAGCTCTATCAAAAAATATTTAGAGTAATTTTCCAAATTCAGAAAAACAATGTTAGAATTGTTCTTCAAAGGCTTGAGAAGTATTGAATCGATCTTTATTTGATATGGTGTGTGTACACGCATATGTATAGAAAAACACAAATGGATTTACCATTCAAGTTTCAGTATTCAACTTACTATAATTACAACCACCTAATTAACTTTTAAGGGTTGTGTTGGTGGGAATGCAAATCAGTGTAACCACTTGGGAAAGCAGTATGGAGATTCCTATTGAAACTAGGAATCTAGTTTGACCCAATTATCCCACTCCTCATTATATATCCCAAGGAATTAAAATCAGCATACTACAGAGACACAGCCACATCAATGTTTACAGCAGCACAGTTCACAATAGCCAAGCTATGGAGCCAATCTAGATGCCCATCAACAGATGAATGGATTGGAGTCACTTTTTTAAAAGTAAAATATACCTCGGTCATCATTGTTTTGACTGAGTGTTGTATCATTCAAGGTTTGTGGAGATAGAGGAGGCCATGGACCACCTGCAGTTATTTCATAAAGGAAATTTCATTAAATTCAATTTAAGCTGGTAGAAGACCTAAAAAGACAACCATGGGAAAATGATGCAATTCATAACTGGTAAACAAAGTGAAAGAAGTAAAAGCGCATAGTAAAAATGAGTTGATATTGGTAGAATGCTCACATTTCGCCTCTCACTATTCTAAGCATTTTGCAAGTATTAATTCACTTAACCTTCGTTAGAAAATCTGTGCTATACTGTCTGTGTTTTATAGATAAATGTGGTACAAGACACAGAGTGCCAGGATTACCAGTTTGGACTGGGTTTTCTAGAGGAGAAAGTGAAATGCAGCAAAAATCCCACAGTTTTATGGGTGAGAGACTGTGGGAATTGTGCTAGCCAAGCTTCACACTCCTTATACATACAAGATTCGTATTTAGGCAACTGGATTTCTGTACTCTTACAAACAATCCTATGATACAGGAAGCAAGGGGATGGGGTAGAAAACAGGAAAAAAAACATGAAATTGTGGAGGTTTTTTCTTGTTGCTGTTCTTGATTTGGTTTGGTTTGGTTTTTCTGGCAGGAGCCAATTTGGTTCCATTAAAACTCCTATCTTTCTCACATCTGAGATACCTGCCTATCTTCCCATCCTCTTCAGTTCTTCTATTCAGTGACAAACTTTCATCCAAAGTCGAAAACTAAATCTTATCCATAAATTAGGCCAAGGAATTACCTGGAAATGAAGATAGCAACCAAGTTAGTATTTTTTTTTTTTTTGGCAGCTTTTCTATCTTGTTTTTAATATAATGGTATATCCACTCTGATGGTAAACCTGTCCAGCCAAATCTCCACAACACACTTTGCAAAATCAGTGGTGATTAGCAAATTAGTTAGCTTTGGCACGGAGCTGTGCTCGCTTGCCCGTGACAGCCTGGAAGCCGGTTTTGATACTGGCAACAGAGCATCGAGAATGACAGGTTTCACACTGTAAGAAATAGAGCCGGGTGTCCTTCTGCAGGATGGTGTCCGGTGATCGGCATGTGTGGCATGTGACATATTCCTTTATATATCTTCTCAAGACATTTTCTATTTGTTTCTGTTGGAATCTTCCTTTGATTACAAGTTGGTTATTTCCATCTATAGATCCACTTGTACCCAATTCTGCCAATAAAAATGCAAGGAGATGTTTGGGCTGACGATGTAATAGTTTACAGATATCTGTAAAGTTGACAAAAGAAGTTTTCTTGGTTCCTACTCGGACAACCTGTGGAGGTTTCATAACAAATTTTCTTTTTTCTCCAGCAACCATATCTGGATTCTTTTCCCTCATGATGTTGAACACTCGATTCAGTAGCTCCTCATAGGTGTAGTCTCTTTCTGAGCCTGCCCAAGCAGGACCTGTCTGGTTACTGAATGAGATCCCATCATCTTTTTTGCTATCTTCATCTTCTACAGCTTCATCTTTCTCTAATATTTCATCCTCATCTGGGAACTTGACATTCTTCTTTTTCTTCTTTTTATTGCCAAGCATAATATCAAGATTATCCTCTGGTTCAGCTGGCTCTTGAACATCACTTTCAATCTTGAGATCCTTTACACCTTCTTCAGATTCATCAATATCAAATATCTTTTTTGTTTTTCTCTTCTTTTTCTTTTGATTAAAGAAGTTCAAATCATCTAGATCATCGGAAGCATCATTTTTCCTACTGTCTTCCTCATCAGCTTCCACATCTTTATCCTCAGTTGGTTCTGGTTCCACTTCTTTTGTTTCAGAGGGCTGGGTTTCTTCTGTCTGGGCATCCCCTTCCTCATCTAAAAATATGGAACACTTCACGAATTTGCGTGTCATCCTTGCGCAGGGGCCATGCTAATCTTCTCTGTATCGTTCCAATTTTAGTATATGTGCTGCCGAAGTGAGCACCCAAGTTAGTATTTTGGAAGCTAATAATAAATGTCCTACTTGGAGCTAATCAGTCTCACTGTAATCAGGCCCTATACAAGGTAAAATTGGGACAGAATTCTTGGCTGTTGATGCCAGTGCAAATTTTGACATCTAATTTCCAGGTTCTATTAATTTATACTAAATTAATAATCAAAGAATCCAATAATTTCAATGTCTTCATGAATAATAAAGGATGAATTAAAATCTTGGGTATCATTTCATAGAAAATCACTGTAATGGTTCAGGTAACTTATACAAGTACAATAGTCATAATATTAAGAATTTTATGAAATAACCTTTTATTATACAGAATAGAGAATAATTGGGAAAAAATAATTGAGAGCGGCCTGCCAACATATTCTCTGGGCAAACCTTAGTGAGGAACAGATCTCGTGACAGAACAAGATATGACTCCTTAACCACTTGTTCTGCTACTGTGGCACGGGGTTAGCTGGTGATTGGGCAGGGTGTGATCCCTGTTACTCATTGACAGCTTCACCAGAATGCATATGAAGGAAATAATGGCCTCAGATTCTAGAAAAAAAAATGTGGCTTAGCTGTGATACAAACTTTTATCCATTCTGTAGATTAAACATAGTATAAATTGAAAATTCTTTGCTTTTATTTGAATATCTTCTTTGCTCTCTGTCTCATATACATACATACACAGAAACACTAAATTCCTCATATATAGTAGCCATCAGTAAACTTATTGAATGTTTTCAACTGTTTTCAAACTGTTACTCTAGCTTTATTTTATTTATTTATATGCGGTGCTGAGGATCGAACCCAGGGCCTCACACATGCTAGGCAAGCACTCTACCACTGAGCCACAACCCCAGCCCCCTCAAACAGTTACTTTAGGTGGTTCCATTACCAGTTGTATATATAGGCTTTCCTAAGAAGTCTTTTAGAAGAATAAATTATTTTAAATGAACACTACAGAAGTGAAGTAGTATATTCAAGTTAGGGTATCTGGGATTATTTATTGCATTTAATATCAGAATATTGCATTAGTTAGACCTACTACTATGTGTATATAATATTTTGTCTGCTCAATAGCATCTCTATAATAAACAGTCCATCTTCCAGACAATATCCAAAATGCATGTGCACATGGAAAAATTAAAATCACCCTAATAAAATGATTCCAAATGTGGGGAAAAGATCTAGTAATCATGATTATATGCTGCATCCCCAGGTTGTTGGCTCCAGTTTCTATTTTTTTAGGCTTCCTATATATCTCAGAAGGCTAAAAGTGTGCAAACTACATTTCCAAGAAATGCTTTCCAGGTAACTCTTGGTTAGGTTCTATAAGTGGAGCCATGGCAGGAAATAATGTCATTTCTAGTAGATTGGCAGTGGATGTGAATTTGAGTTCTAGCCTGGAAACAACCTCAGCTTCCTGATCTCTGGATAACACCTCTTTTCTTCTCAGTGCCATTTTTAACTATTCAAGTCCCACACCACCCCTCCTGTTTACTTCTCTAGCCCTTCCAATATTTCTGTAACCAATTCCTTATCTTAAATCTCTGGGTTTTGATTTCCCAACTAGACTTCGTCTGATAACTTCAATTATGAAAAAAGTTGCATTCCATGGATAGTTTGGCACTCATTTGCCTGGAAATCACTACAGAGGTCACCATAGAAATAATATTATGTATAATTTTTAATCCTCAACATGGCTTGCAAAATATCAATTTATTCCATGTTTCAAAGCAAATGTAAGATAACATCCTAGGCCACACACATTACAGGTAAAAACAACTCTGCTAGAAGAGACTATTCAAAGTTCACTTCTCTCAATGTTATAATGGAATGAGAACATATATTTCTCTACCTGCTAATACTCTATTCGTTCCAAGTGATATTCTGACATATTTAACAGTGAGGATAACATGGAGAATAAAACCATGTCCCTTTTTCCTGCTTCTTGAATTTCTTTCAAAGAAATTAACATGAAAGAATTGAGTGAACAAATTAGCAAGTTACAGGACAATACAATTTCAATGAAAAACTATGAATTTCATTTTAATATAAATATAAATATTTCAAATTGCTTTAAGCCAGTAGTGTCCATATCTTGAGATATTGAGAGGATTGGAATAATATGAGATACTGCAATTTTGAGTTAGAAGAATATGATCTTTATGAGAAATAGTGTCACTAAGGACCTCCCAAAGTTCTAACCAAATCTCCCCAACCCCCAGAACAGAGATTTACAGTGAGAAAAGTCAAGGAAATAAGACTTCACAAGAGTTGAGAATCATAAGACTGTAATCTCTGGATGAGTGAACATGTACAATGGAGTCTTCATAATGTATTTACATCATTTATAAATTTCAATCAGCCTTCTAAGTCATCCAATTGTTTTGTTATTAATTGTTGCTATTTAAAATATTTTTCATGTTTGCAAGAATTAACCTAATGCTTCCTTTCCCCTATCACTACACATTATTTTCAGCTGGAATTTTTGTTTTTCTAATTCTACTCCATCACAAAACATACAGTTGCACACTTTCATTTCTGATTTTGCATGAGCTTTTTATAGCTAACAAGCTATGGTAAAATAAGATGAAGCAAATGAGTATTTTTATCCTTCTGCTTTTCCATTGCCAAAAAATAAATCAATCTAGATGATAAAATTACAGAATAAATTTAATTTACATTCAAGAAATATTAGTGCTGAGATGATAACAAATTGGAGAAAAGTACTCAAATAATTGTCATCTGAATCTTAGGGTAAGAAGAGCAGTTTAGGGTTTCTACCAGTCTCCATGACACAATTATAAACATAAGAAAATTGTACAAATCTGAGTGGACAACCCATGTGAGTAGAAAAAAGATGTCTCCTCTGATGGACAAGATTCAAAACACAGCCTTTCAGAACAGGGCCTTTCCAGAGTTCTCCATGACTCTACATGGAGAACCTAGAGTCATGAATGGGGAGGTTGAAGTGAACTTAGCCAGGCTTCAGAAGGTAACCAGCTCCGGTACACATCATTTCAGCAGATACTCTGGGAAGAACAAGGTGCAAGGAATGTGACTGTGACCCAACTAGATTGACTAACCAGTGACAAATAACAAACAGTATTTAGTGAAGCCTTTGTATACAAAGGTAACAGATAATGAGAATAGGAATTCCAACATTGGAAGTAAATGGTACCTGCAGAGAAGTAAGATACCCATATACCAGCCAGAGCTCCACTTCACAGCAAGGAAGAGCAAAGCAACTAAAGAGGCAAGGCAGAAACTTCCCTTGAGAAAACGTGAAGCGTGGTAGGTCACCAAAACAACATGGAATCAGAGTGGAGAAACCAGAAGCACCTTTGATCAGACAAGTGACCAAATTCACCATGGACTAAAAGTAGGTTAGGGATTCCCAGTAGAATGGATTAAAGTTAAATTCTCCCCTGCCTGAAATTTGTCTTGTTTCTAGGAGTCAGAACAGGGCTCAGTGGCAATTTAATGGCCCTTAGAGAAAGTCGGATAAAAAGTCATAGAATTTCATTCATATTTTTCATCACACACTGGCAATTCAGCCTTCCCACAGCTGACTTGGGGTAGGAGGACAGTACATGATATCATGAATATGGATCATGAGAGGGGGCCATACCCCAGAAATAGCAGGCATAAAGAAGGACAACTAGGGCATACAGACCTGAAGCAACAGCAGAGGGAAGGGACAACTTATTGAATTCAGTAAGCTGGAAATAATTTACAGCATTATTTTTGGATTTAAATAAAACATTTGTTCACAGCACCAGAAAATATCGGCTCCATTGTACTTTTTTATAACATTGATGTATACTTATATTTACAGTCCAAGGGTTTTTCTTGTTTGTTTCTTTCAAAGTAGGCAGAGGTAATGGGCATTTGGCTGGCACCATCAGGAGACAAAAGGCAGTTAAACACAGATGTAGGGTACTGTGTCTTGAGTAATGAGCTCAGCATGTGGTAATGGACTGGACTTCACCACACACCAAAAACACAGCAACACTGTTCTCTAATGTTGGCTTTTTGCCCAAAAGTGAGGAGTCATGCAGAAGAGCTTCAAAAGAGAGTCCTGGAAAAAAAAAAAAAAAAAAGGTTCTTCTCTATAATGTGAGTACAAAAGTTTCCATAAAATGAGGATATTTAACAACAGAAGAAGTAAGACATTGTCACAGAGTCAGGGTCAAAAATTACATTTCAAGAATACTTTGGTGTAGAAAGAAGTTACGTAAAATTTCTTAACTAACATATATTTTATAGTTCTTGGTAGCTCTACTCAGCACCAATACCACACACACACACAAAAAGACACAGATCACAGATTATACTTAAATTAGTGGTGATATCATTCCCAAATATTGGGATTTTCCTTTTAACACTTTTTCTTTAGAAACAAATGGTAAAAAACAAACAAACAAATAAATAATATACAGAAACATTGGCTTGAAGTTTTGTTTATTTATTTATTTATTTATTTGGATATCAGAGATTGAACTCCGGGGCACTTGACCACTGAGCCACATCCCCAGCCCTATTTTGTACTTTTTTTTATTTTGAGATAGGTTCTCACTGAGTTACTTAGTGCCTTGCTTTTGTTAAGGGTGGCTTTGAACTCACAATTCTCCTGTCTAAGCCTCTGGTACTGCTGGGATTATAGGCATGCACTATTGTGCCCGGCCTTGAAGGTTTATCATAAGCCTTAATGTAATCTACCTTTACACAGGTATATGAGAGCTATGTCATCATAAACAAAAGTCAGAGATTTCTTTAAAATGGAGATTTTTCACACTCAGACTACATTAAATTCGGGGGGGGGGGGAAATATCCCAAACTTCAGGCTTTCATAAAAGTTAGTTGGTAATCTGATTTAAAGAACACTTAAAGGCCTTCTCTATCTATAATTACTTTAATATAATGAACAAAAAGATACATATTGGTTCAATCATTAAAAAAAACTGTTAGACCCATCTCTATGCTGTCTATGAGAAAGTCACTCAAGATTTAAGGACACATATAGGTTTAATAGCCACAGACTAAAAGTGAGGGTATAGAAAAAGATGCAAATGATAACATGCAAATGAACAAAAATAGAGTAGAAATAACTATACTTATGACAAAAGAAACTTAAAGTTGAAAACTGTCACAGGAGACAAAGGGCAATATGTAAAGATAATCCATCAATATACTAGGAAGATATAACACTTATAATTATATATGTACGTAACATCAGTTCTCCTACACATATAGAACAAACATTGAAAAAACTAAAAGGAAAAATAAATAGCAATGCAATAATAGTAGAAGACTCCATTTCAATAATAGATAAAACATCCAAACAGAAGACCACCAAGGAAACAGAGGAACTGAACAACAGTGCAGACACAGTGGATCTAACAGACATACAAAACAGTCCACTCAGTAGCAGTAAAATCTACATTGTACTCAAGTGCATGCAGAATTTTCTCATCATAGATCACATTTAGGCCCAATCTTACCAAATTTAAGAAGATTAAATAATACCTCTCATCATAGATCATGTTTAGGCCACAATCTTACCAAACTTAGGAAGATTAAATAATACCAAGTATCTCTGCAAACCACAATAAACTAGAAACCAAAGACAGAAGAAATATCCTGGAAAATCTACAAAAATGTTGAAATTATATGACTTATTATTTATTTCTTCTATGGTATCCAATTTATTGCCATATAATAATTCATAATACTAATAAACTCTGCTTGCAATAACATGAACTTATATACATTAAACCCCAAAGAATCAGTTAAAAACTAATAGAACTTATAAACTAATAAATTTGCCAGAGACAAAGTCAGCATACAAAAATTGATTGCCTTCTTAGGCTCCAAAATAAATCCATACCCCTATGTTCAACTCTTTATTTAACAAGGGTACCAAGAATATACAGTGGGTGTAGAATAATCTCTTTGACAAATAACATCAGATATTTGTTGGAAAAATCGGAGATCAGTGTACAAACAAAATGAAATTTGACACTTCTCTTACAACCCACACACACACACACCTCTAAAGCTAAAAATGGATTAAAGACTTAAAAGTAAGAGCTGAAACTGTAAATCTATTGAAGAAATCCTCATGACATTTTTCTTGGCATAATTCCATAAATATAACACCAAAAGCACAGTCAACAACAACATAGTAAGTGGTACTATATTAAACTAAAAAGTTTCTGCATAGCAAATCAAACAAGCAACAGAATGAAAAGGCAACCTATGGAATGGGAGAAAATATCTGCAAACCACGTGTCTAATAAGGAGCCTAATTCTATACGAGAAATTCAAAAAACCAAATGGCAAAAATACCTAATAACATGAGTTAAAAATGGAATAAGGACTTGAATAAACATTTTTAGAAAGATATACAAAAGACCAATAGGTATATGAGAAAAATGTTTATCAGCACAAGCCATCAGGCAATAGAAAATAAAAACCATAATAAAATATTACCTCACACCTTTCACTATGGCTATTATATTTAAAAAAAAAGACAAGGAGTGTTGGCAAAGATTTGTAGAATTGGAACCCTTGTACTTTATTGATGGGGTTGAAAGATGGTAAAATTTACAAAATTAAAAACAGAACCATATATACCTAGCAATCCCACTTAAAGCTATTTATCAAATACACTGAGATTATGAAATCAAGAACACATTAGCACTCTCATGATTATTCACTTTCACAATAGCCAAGATGTGAAAATAAACTAAAGATCCACCGACAGATAAGTAGATTTTTAAAAATGTGATATTGAAATTTTAAACATACTAATCTGCCTTTAAAAAGGAAATTCTGCAACATTTAACATCATGGGTAAAACAGGAGGACATTATGCTAGAATAAACCTGTTACAGGAAGGTATACACTGCATGATTCTACTTATATGACATATCTAAACTAGACACAGTCACAACATCAAACACTGAAATATCAGTTGCCAAAGGCTGGGGTGAGGGGAAGAAGTTGGAATTCACTAATCAAAACACATAAAATATCAGCTAATCAAGAAGAATGGGATATGCCAGAAGTTGGGGGAATAGAGGAAGTCTTGTTCCTGGCTTCTCTGTGGTGTGAAATCAAAAAAGCAGACAAGTACCACAATGTAGGTGAACAAAAAAATAAAAAGGTATGTTGGGGGAACTTTACTAGAACCTAATACTGAACATTCAAAGCAGACTAAGAACACAGGAGGTCAGATATAATAAAATAAAGAAAAAAAAATCCCCAGAGGCACAGCCCTGCCACAGCTGAGCAGAAAGCTCCAACCAGAGTGGTCCCTCTGTGAGCAAAGTGGAGGCATAAGGGAATTAAAGCAACCCCCATGTTTGGAGGTCGAGGCAAGCCTGGGTAGGGAACCTTCAGAGACAAAGGACATTGCACAACAAACCTGAAGGATCCACTAAACAATGTCCGTGGGTGGGAAAAGAAGCCACCATATCTCCAGGTGGCTTGTGGAGGACAAAGGAGAGAACCATTTTGCAGCTATAAGGAGGGGACTCCGCAACTGAGAAAGCCAATTCCTCTTCAACCTAAGTTTGGCTTGAAATACAGGCCTAGTAACCACATGCTGCACAACACAGAGTGTGCTTAAGTGACTAGGAAAAAAACTCAAACATTGAGAGAGGTCTACACAGAGGCAACTAGTTGAGGAAACCCACCCAGCTCTACCCCTTCCCTCTTCAATCCCACTGCTTGAAGAACCTGCTGGGAAAGATGTCCTGGCCAGGAACTTGGAAGTGTGGGGTGGGAGAAATTATTTGGAGACTGAACCCAAGACAAGGAAATGTGGGGTCTACAGGTGACCTAGGGAACTAGGAATGGGCTTCCACATCACATGAGTGGAACCCAGGGGAGATCCTCAGGGTAAAGTCTTCCAGAATGGACCAGCAACTACTAGGCGCTGGAGGTACACTGATTTAAAATCTCCAGACCAATTAGCATTCAGCAAAGACCTTGGAGCCCACTTGAGCTTACAGGATTACCTCTCTTACCCCAGCAATCCAGAGGATGGAGCATCACACTTCAGAAGACCCCACCTCAAACTGCTGAGAAGAGAAGCTGAGAATATTTTGAATAACAATGGAAACAATTCTTTAACTTCTCCTCAAGATTTTTTTTCCAATCTTTTTCACTGTTTGTGAGCTTAATCGTATATGGACATTTGTACAGTTTCCTAATTTTTTTTCTTTGCATCTCTAGCATTTTTGAAGCCAGTTATTTTACATGGATTAGTGTGTGTGTGTGTGTGTGTGTGTGTGTGTGTGTGTGAGAGAGAGAGAGAGAGAGAGAGAGAGAGAGAGAGAGAGAGAGAGAAGTAGGATGTTTAATTAGTGTATTTTAGTTTTGTTTTATATTCTTTTATTTTCATTTTCATTTTTTTAAATTTTTGCTTTTATATATATATGCATATTTTTTTTCTACCCGTTTCCCTTGATTCTCACTTTTCTTCTGCTAAGGACCAATCTCTATTGTTCTCTTTCACTCTTCCTTTAATCTCCTGCTTCTGTCTTCTCTCCTCCTCCATCATAATCATCACATGCTATATCACTTCTGTTCTCTGTCTACCATTTGAAAATGTAAACACTCTTGCAAACTTGCGGTTTTTATTATAAGCAACAACTGATCATATCATTTCTGTTTATTGTGACAGTTAACATTGCAGTCATCATAGCAGAAACTATTTGGTTTAATGCTTTATAAATTGTATGAATTAGTTATGATTTGTTCCCCCCTTAAATGGTGATGTACTGGAAACCTACAGGGACACTAGAAGTCCACAGGATAGAAACTCTACTGCCTCAGATCCAATGGTTAGATGAATAAATACACAAACAACATGAAAAAACAGGGGGACAAATAACCCCAAACAAACTAAGATATTTCAATAACAGAATCTGCTGACACCACAGTGGAAGAAATGTAAGTGGAGGAGTTTACAATATATATAAACTGAATTGCAAGGTAAAGGACAATGTCAGGAGTGAAATCAGAAAAAAAAAATACATGAAATAAAAGATCCCTTCACTAAAGAGACAGAGATTCTGGAAAAAAAAATCAAGCAGAAAACCTCAAGATGAAGGAATCCATAAACCAAATTAAAAATTCAATGGAAAGCATCAGCAACAGACTGGTCCACTTGAAAAAGCTTCAGACTATGAGGACAAAATACATAATCTTAAAAATAATGTTGACCATAGAGAAAAGATGTTAAGAGACAATGAACAGAACTTCCAAGAAACATGCGATAACCTGATACATTTAAGATGTATCAAAATAGATGAAGGCTCAGAGATAAATCCCAAAGTAATGTACAATTTTTTCAATGAAATAATATCAGGAAATTTCTCAAACCTAAAAAATGAAATGGAAAATCAAATACAGGAGGCATACAGGACACAAAGTATACAAAATTACAACAGACCCACACCGAGGCACATTGTCAAGAAAATGCCTAACATGCAAAAGGATGGAATTTTAAAGGCTGCTAGACAAAAATGATAGCTCACACTTAGAAATCAATTTGGATCTCAAGTGATAGCTCAACCAGACCCTCAAAGCTAGGAGTTCTTCAAATAACATATATCAACCTCTGAAAGAAAATGGATGCCAGCCAAGAATACTATACCCAGCAAAATTAAACTTCAGAATTAACAATGAAGTATTAACCTTTAAACAAATATTAAAACAATTCACAACAAAAGAGACTCAATGAAATATTTCATGAAGATGAAAAATAAAGTGAAAACCAGTAAAGGGAGGAACTACACTAGAAATAATAGACAAATGAAGGAGAAAATTATTCAAATTAAAAATAAGAAATAAATCAAAATGACAAGGAATAAAAAAATCATTTCTCAAAAATAACATTGTAGAAATCGCCTAAACTCATCAAACAAGACACATACTGGCAGATTGAATTAAAAAACAGCAGTAATATGCAATTTCCAAGAAACTCACCTCATAGGCAAAGACAAACACACAGAATGAAGGTAAAAATATTGGAAAAAACATGTCATTCACATGGATCTTTTAAACAAACAGGAGTTTCTATCTTCATATAAGATAAAAGTGAACTTCAAAGTTAATCAAAAAGGGCAAAGAAGGTCATTGCATACTGCTTAAGGGAATTTTACATCAGCAAGATATAATAATCATAAATATTTACGCCCCAAACAAAGGAGCATCTACGTACATCAAACAAACCCTTCTCAACTTCAAGAATCAAATAGACAGTAATACTGGGCGACTTTCACACACCTCCTAAACAATGGGTAAATCCTCCAAACAAAAACTAAAAAGAAGCTAGAAAGTTAAAAAAATATAATTAATAATTTAGAAATAACTGACACATTTAGAATATTTTATCCATCAAAGACTGAATACACTTTCTTCTCAGCAGCACACAGATCCATTTCTAAAATAGACTGTATCTTAGTTAACACAGCAACTCTTAGCAAATACAAAAAAATAATACCTTGCATTCTATCAGATTATAGTGAAGTGAAATTAGAAATAAATGATGAAATTAACAATAGGAGAAGTTATTGTAACACCTGTAGATTAAATAATACACTATTGTGCCAGGTGCAGTGGCACATGCCTGTAATCTCAGTGGCTCGGTGGGGGGGGAGGCTGAGACAAGAGGATTGTGGGTTCAAAGCCAGCCTCAACAACAGCAAGGCAGTAAGCAACTCGATAAGATCTTGTCTCTACATAAAATACAAAAGAGAGCTGGGAATGTGGCTTAGTGATTGCGTGCCCCTGAATTCAAACCCCCATACTACTACTACTACTACTACTACTACTAATAATAATAATAATAATAATATACTATTGAAAGACCAATGGATAATGAGAACACTGACAAAACATATAAAAATCTCTGGGAAAATATGAAGGCAGTTCTAAGAGGAAAGCTCATTAATTTTATAAACCTTAGTCAAGCTAATAAAAAGAAAGAAAGAGAAAACTCAACTTACTAAAATTCATGATGAAAAATGAAATATCACAACAGACACTACTGAAATGTAGATGATGATCAGACTATTTTGAAAACTTATAATTAAATTGAAAAATCATGAAGACATCAACAAATTTCTAAAGATATATGACCTACCTAAATTGAATCAGGAGGACATAGAAAATTTAAACAGATCAATTTCAAGCACTGAAATTGAAGATGCCATTAAAGACCTACCAACAAAGAAAGGCCCAGGACCAGACAAATTCTCAGCTGAGTTCTACAAGACCTTCAAAGAAGAATTAACACCAATCCACCTCAAAATATCCTATGAAATAGAAAAAGAGGCGACTCTTCCAAACTCATTCTATGAAGGTAGTATCACCCTGGTACCAAAACCAGACAAAGGTACATCAAGGAAAGAAAACTTTAGACCAATATCCCTGATGAACACAGATGCAAAATTTCATAATAAAATCATGACAAATTGCATCCAAAAACTTTAAAAAGATAGTGCACCATAATCAAGTGGGGTTCATCCAAGAAATACAAGGTTGGTTCAACATATAGAAATCAATAACATAATACCCCACATCAATAGACTTAAAGACAAGAATCATATGATTATCTCAATAAATGCAGAAAAATCGTTTGACAAAATACAATATTCATGTTCAAAACACTAGAAAAACTAGGGATACTAGGAACATACCTCAACATTGTAAAGATGCTAAACCCAAGGCCAATACCATTCTAAATGGAGAAAAATTGAAAGCATTCCCTTTCAAAACTGGAACAAGATAAGGATGCTCTCTATCATCACTTCTATTCAACAGAGTCCTGGAAACTCTAGCCAGAGCAATTAGAAATTAAAGGGATACAAATAGGAAAAGAAGAACTCAAATTATCCTTTTTGCTGATGACAATATTCTATAGAAGACCCCTAAAACATCTACCTGAAAATTTCTAGACTCAAACAAATTCAGCAAAGTAGCAGAATATAAAATTAACACCAATAAATCAATTGTTTCTATGCATAAGTGATGAATGAACTGAAAGAGAAAATAGTAAAACTAATCATCCACAATAGCCTCAAGAAAAATAAATTAAAAAAAAAAACACTTGGGAATCAATCTAACAAAACAGATGAAAGCCCTCTATAATGAAAACTACAGAACTCTAAAGAAAGAAATTGAAGAAGACCTTAGAAGATGGAAATATCTCCCATGTTTTCTGATAGCAGACTTAATATTGTCAAAATGGCCAAACTACCAAAAGTGCTATACAGATTTAATACAGTTCCTATTAAAATTCCAATGACATTCTTCATAGAAATAGAAAAAGAAGTCATGAAGTTCATTTAGAAAAATAAGACTCCCCAAATAGCCAAAGCAATCCTCAGCCACAAGAGTGAGACAGGAGGCTGGAAATCCATATGAAGCAAAATAATAAAATTGAACTCCTATCTCTCACCCTGCTCAAAACTCAACTCAAAGTGGGTCAAGACCCTAGGCATTAGACCAGAGACCCTGCGCGTACTAGTAGAAAAAGTAGGCCCAAGTCTCCATCATGTCAGCTTAGGAACCAAATTCTTCAACAAGACTCCTAAAGCACAAAAAGTAAGACCAAGAATCAATACATGGAATGGTATAAAACTAAAAAGCTTCTTCATGGCAAAGGAAACAATCAAGAATGCAAACAGAGAACTACAGAATGGGCAAAAATCTTTGCCTCCTACACCTCAGATAGATCCTTAATCTCCAGGATATATGTGGAACTAAAAAAATTTAGCACCAAAACAAACAAACAAATAACCCAGTCAATAAATGGGCTATGAAACTGAACAGGCACCTCACAGAAGAAGAAATACAAATGGTTAACAAATACACGGAAAATTGTTCAACATTTCTAGCAACTAAAGAAATGCAAATTAAAACTACACTAAGATTCCTTCTCACTACAGTCAGAATAGCAATTATAAAGAATACAAACAATAATAAATGTTGGCGACGATGTGGGGAAAAAGGTATATATTTCTGGTGGGACTGAAAATTGGTGCAACCACTCTGGAAAGCAATATGGATATTTCTCTGAAAAAAATGGCATTACCATTTGACCCAGTTATCCCACTCCTCAGTAGATACCCAAAGGGCTTAAAATCAGCATACTACAGTGACAAGGCCACATCAATATTTATAGAAGTTTAATTCAAAGTAGCTAAGCTATGGATTCAACCTAGGTGCTCTTCAACAGATGAATTGATAAAGAAAATCTGGTATATATACACAATGGAATATTACTCAGCCATAAAGAAGAATAAAATTATGGAATTTGTAGGTAAATGGGATGAACTAGAGACTATCGTGCTAAGTGAAGTAAGCCAATCCAAAAACCAAAGTCCAAATATTCTCTCTAATATGAAAATGCTGACTCACAATAGGTGGAGGGGAAGGAGGAGTGGATGTTCACTGGATTGGATAGAGGGGGAGTGGGGAGAAGGGAGGAGATAGGGAAATGGGAAGACAGTAGAATGAATCATACATAACTTTCTTATGTTCATCTATGAATACAAAGACCAGTGTGACTCCACATCATATACAACCACAAGAATGGGAAGTTATACTCCAAGTATGTAAAATATGTCAAAATATACTCTGTCATGTATATCTAAAATGAACAAATAAAAAAAGAATGGGCTCAAGAGATCTATAACTTGGTGCTTAAAGTCAGCAGTTACTTATTGAATAATGTTTTTTAATAGGGTACATCTCATTAAATGTATTTATATTAGAACTTCTCAAAGAAACAGAAACAACAGAATATATATAAATATATAAGGAATTATTTATTAGGGAAATCATCTTAGGCAATTATGGAGGCCAAGAAGTTCCAAGGCGTGTCATCTGTAAGCTGAAGAACCAGGAAATCTGGTGGCACAATTCAGTCCTACACTGAAGGCCTGAAAAAGAAGGCAAACAATAATTTCTTAGCCCAAAAGTCTGAGAACCACAAACTTCTGTGTCCAAGAACAGAAGATGTTGTCCAAGCTCAAGAAGAGAGGGAAAGCAACCCTTCTGCCTTTTTGCTCTATCTAACCCCTCATTCAGTTAGTCACCCATATTGCTAATGATAGATCTTCTTTACTCAACCTACAGATTCAGATGTTCACCTCTTCTAGAAATGCTGTCACAGGGAAGTCAGATTTAATGTGTTACCCACTATCCAGGCATCTGTTAACCACATCAAGTTGACATAAAAATTAACCGTCAGTCTTCTTCCCACAGTAAGATAAAAATTTTTAGAAAGATGGAGGATAAAAACACAGGCTATAGACTGGGAGAAAATATTTACAAACCTCAACTCCATCCATGTAAATATACAATTATATTAAAATATAAAGTTTAATTTTAAACAAGGCATAAAGAGAAAGACTGAGAATGTGTAGAGTTTTAGTGATTAGGTAATTTGTTCAAAGCCACACACCTTCAAGACATAAATGAAAGACACACTGAGTTCTTATTCAGTAAAAATTCACTTGACATATTAATGAAAACAAATTCCAATAGGGACCACAGGAAAATTTGAGGAAAAATATTTAATTAGAACCCATCCATATATTTTTTCAATCATGTAATTATTAGAGGAAAGAAAAAATCACTTTTTGTAGGTTATTATTCACTTTTGGTATGTTTCTTAGTAAATATTTTTATTACTAATATAGGATGATGTTTTGAAGACAGAAAATGTATATCAGTCTTAATTACACTGAAATGCCTGATTTGGTTTTGTTATGATTTATTTATTTAAAAAAACATATTGTCCACTCACTATTACTCAGACTTTGTTTTCTTATGCTCAACTGTTTTCTTTACTTATCTTTATATCTAATAAAACCAAAGAGTTTCAATATACAGGTATCAGTTTGTTATTGCCTTTATTCCTATTTGGGTCATTTATTCTAAAGATTCTCTTGGCTTCTGGGGAAAAAAATCTAACCAAAATAAGCAAAGTAACCAGAGTAAGCAGAACAAATAGGCTGTCATGTCTTTTTTTCCCACTGCATGATAACTAGTTTCCATGTATAGATATCATTATCATTTAAAGGGAAAATCTCAGTGAAAACAATGTCAATTGCATGTTACTTGGACTATTATGGAATTTTTTCACTGTAGGAGAGATTTTCCAGCAAAAGGTTTATATTTTTTTCCTTATTTATTGAAAAAATAATATTTACAATATTTTGTTTCCTAGAGTAAATATGGCCCTTCACTCCTTTAAATCATCCCATTCTAGAAACTGAACTTAAAAGTGGAAGAGTGCTTGTTTTGCCCAGAATGAGGGCCAGAAGTTAAGTCACTGAACATTCTGGAAGGAAGAATAATCACAAAAAAAGGGTTATGGTGTTTGCACACAAAGATCAATACTGTTTTCAGCCTACATTTTCTATTTATAAGAGCACAATATACTGTAATAATAGTTGTTTTCCAGCAGTTGCATTCTGGTGTATGTTCTAGTTGACCTCTGATCCATAAAACACAGGTTAGTTATTTTGCTTTCGTTTGGGTTAAATTTCAATTGACACTTACAATGCTCCTTTTTCTCAAGAAGTTTTGAACCATTCACTTTACCCTTCAAGCCAAGATACTTTGGGATGTAATAGGAATGCTATAACCATCACCCAGGACAATCAGCATAAATCTATACTATCTCAAGCAAAGTAGGACATTCAGTAAAATAACTATGCATGTTAGGATAATACTTTTTTATTTTATTTTTGAGACCCAAATGTGAAACAGATTATTTATCAAGTGACTATATAAGCTTCTCTATAAAAGGAAACTTAGCAGTTCTGAATAATCTATTTCGAAAACTTCAATGTGTTATCAACCCATTAAATAAAAGTTAAAATAGAAGAGGAAGCAAAAAGATGGTCATATATGTTTGTATAAAGTGGAGATATCTATTTTTTTTCTTGAGAGAAAGAGAGAGATTGTGTGTATATGCTGTCACACAGAGAAAATGAGGGGAGAATTAGCTCCCCAGAGTTTTGGCTTCATCTATGCTATTGTACCACATTTCACTTTTTGAAGCTCAGTATTTTTTTTTAATTTAGCAATGAAAGGAAAATACCTATATTATCTCAAGGAGTTTTTCTGACATTGCGACTCCTCCTGGTAGTGCTCTGGACTGCAGAGCAGTGAGCTGACGCACTCGTATAGGTGCAGGACTATGTTGTTTCTGAACATTCTGCTCACTGATACTCCAGGAGTTGGAAACAGCACACTAGGCAAAGAACTTGCATCAAGATCAGGATGGAAATACATCAATGTGGGTGATTTAGCTTGAGAAGCTTGATGGTGGGATATCACGGAGTTCGACAAGATGTCTTCTCCCAGGAGTATGCCAAGAGATGCACGGGTACTGAAGGATATTGCTATTCAGAATATGAACCAGATGTTGAAGTTTGCCTCCCAATATGTGACCACAGTTCTAGATGATGCTAAAGTCCTAGCCATGCTTAGAATGATACAGTTGATGCAAATGATGTGCCACTGGCAATGCAGTGTCCAGCTGACCAGCCTTTACCTCTCCTCTCCCAAGATACTTTTTATTAGATATTGCAAAGCAAAGAAATCAACCCCCTTTACTATTTATCAAGCTATTCAGTTCTACATTGCCACCTAATTGATATTGCTTAACAGCTCTAAATTATAGGCTCAAATATTTACCCAAAAAAGTGGGGGGCATCTACTTCTACTGCAAGAATAACATTTTCATGATTAAGTGTTAGTTCAGTTACTAGCAGACCAAGTATTCCCACCCTAGGCACAAAACCCACACAAACTATGTTTGTTTCAACTAAAGTAGGGACTCCAGTGACTCTTATGGGGCAAAGGTTTATAGTACAGAAACCAGATTTACAATTCCCTGCTGTAAGGCCCAATTCCTGCAACATCAGCAATTCAGAGTATTCTAGTTAATCCATTGTTAATTTAATACAAACACATCCTTATTACCAATATGGTATCATCACAAAATACTGCCAATGAAACATCAAATGCGTTGAAAAGAAAACATGAAGATGATGATGACGACTACTATGATAATTTTGTTATCTAGTTCTGATGCCTGTAACCTGTATATTCAGTCTTGAATCCATTATACTGAAATTAAAGACACATGCTGGATGTTTTCAAATTATATTTTAGAAAATTTCTTAAATAGTATTTAATGAGCAAATCAATTGAAATGTTGGATTTTCTTCAGTAGGATTAGTAATGGTTTTTCGTTATCCTTTATATGTAAAAAATAAAGTTGTTCATTGAAGGAAAAAAAGATAATTTTTCTGACATTGAATGGAAAGTCATTGAGAATCGCAGTTTAAATATAGTTTCAGGAGATACAAATATCAGATTCAAATATATTCAACGTATACATTGAAAGCGATGAATTATAGCTTTGATTATTCAATCCATCAACCCCTGAATTTCAGGCCAGGCAAGGGAATAGAAGGCAGCTGTTATGGTTTGGATCTGGAGTGTCCCACAAAAGAGGTTCAGAGTTGAACCTGAAGAAAACATGAAAGGAATAAGGAAGGTTAAAATTAACAAATTCTGTGGATGTATGCTTGTTTTCCTTTCTTTCCCCAGCTTATTTAAAAGGCATATATTATAAAAGTAATATTTATAACAATGTATTATTGTATTTTGTTTTAGTTTGGATCTGGAATGTCCCCCAAAAGGCTCATGTGTTGAAATCATGGTCCCCAAAGCAACGAGGTTCGGAGGTGGGGCTTTTAGGCAATGACTGGATTGTGAGTGCTCTGACCATTTGATGGATTCATCTATTGATAGCTAAATGGTCACTGGCGGCATGCCCAGGAAGGGTTTGTTACTGCCCAATTTTGTCTTTCTCTCTTCCTTCTTCTTTCACTCACCCTTTCCCTCCTTCCTGGCTGCCATGAACTGAGCAGCCCCTTCCACCGTCCACCACGATGTTCTGCCTCATCTCAGGCCCACAGCAATGGAGCCTCCTGACCATGGACTGAGACCTCTGAAACTGCAAGCCAAAATAAACTTGTCCCCTAAGTTGTTCTTGTCAGGCATTTTGTCAGCAACAAAAAGCTAACTAACACACAGACTCATCTGAAGAATGGAGACCTTGGGCCAAAATTTCCTCAGTTAGTGAGAAAACCCTCTGAATACAGTGCATGAAGTAAATAAAAGCATAAAATCCCTTAAAGTTAGTTCCGTGCTTCATTTTAAGAAGTACTATTAGGCAAGAGAAATTTATCAATGTTTTGATTACACAAATATACAGTTTAATATAAAAAAGGTATTTCCATATACAGTTTCAGTAACTGAAATCTGAAAGTTATTTTCAGAATGTTATGCTTAATGATCTACATAATTTCAGATAAAAGAACAATTTTATGTGTTAATATTTTGATTGCCAGAAAGTTTGCTAACAAATTCAATTTAATTCTATATACTTGCATTGTTTAATATAACACAATTAAAATTAAAAGTAATTAAGTCTTTGTTCTATTTCTGTAACATTATTTTTTAATTTCTATTCTTTAACTACTATAGTCTCTAAAAGACTTTCACTTTTCTTTTTTCTTTCTTTCTTTCTTTTTTTTTTTTTTTTTTTGGCAGCTGTCTATAGTTTTGGAAAGAAAAAGAGAAAAAGGTGAAAAAGTAAAAAGTCAATTTACTGAAGCCCAAAATGTTCAGCAACAAAGCAATTGTTATTCCAAGTGTAATAATATTATATTTAGCAAGCATCTCAATAAATAAAAATCCTCCCAATTTCCTTCATAAGTGCTACTTTTAAAGTGTTGGATTGGTCTTCCATTACCATGGTTACTAATATAATAAAAAGTAAATTTCAATTTTTCTTCCAACTTACTATGATTCTGTTCTTGGCTCAGAACTTCATTGATTGTGTAAGAAGTTTTATGTTGGGGAGAACCATAGATTTACTGAAGAGAGAATAAATATTGTTCTGTTAAACCCTTGTTCATAGAGATTTTTTAATTAGACATTAGCTTTCTAAAAGCAACAGAAGCTCTTAAACAGGGAAAATAGCATGACAAAATGCAACACTGCTTACAGAGATTTCACTATCCCTCTTTTTTATTTACAAAGCATCAAAATTTTAAAAACTACATATGAGAATTCAGTTAAGATTCAAGGCAGTCAGCAGAGAGAAATCTATTTATATAGACCTATATAGAGAAAGATCTTAAGGATACGTGGATAAATATATGCCTTTACCCAATTTTTAAAAATGTGCATTAATAAGATGTCATCAACTGAGACCTTTATTAAATTGGTGATTTTTTTAATATCCAAATGTCTTTTTTCAGTGCCCTATCAGGGTCACCTAGACAGAATTTGTGAGATAGATAATGCCTGAGTACGAAAGTAAGAAAACGGAAAACAACTCGTTAGAAAACCAAGTTTAAGAATTTTGGTTTGTGCCTTCTCTTTATCAGGTTTATCTTGAGGAGAATGGTTTCAAACAAGGATGGGCCTGAAAAGATTTAGTTGGCATTTCTTGGAGGTAGTGATGGGAGGAGTAGTTGCTATGGGCATCCACTGGGAAGAGACCAGGGAGGCATCCTGCAGTGAACTAGACTGCCCCATGAAGCACAGAGTGATCTTGTTCATGATGTCAGTGGAGAAGTCAGGCTCTAGGTCAAGGATAATGAGAGGGTTCAATCCTAAGAGTCACTATAATCAGTGACAGCTGGTAGAGGCGTTTCGTTTGTTCTGTTTTGTGACTTAAGAAAACTTGTGAGGCTATTTCCAATCATAATGGAAATAATGTTAGTGTATTACTGATTTCTAACATGGGTAAAGAAGAAAAACAGAAGTTTCATTTTCTATTTAAAACCTATATTCCATAGATCTTGGAGTTCTAATTGTTTGCCCCGATGCATAAAATAGCTAAGAATATAAAAGGTTGTTATTTAAAGTAATTATTTGTCTTCTGATGACTTTTTTCTCCCCTTTGTCTTTGACAAAAACAAAACAATACACAAACAAAAACTTGAGACTGGGCTAATTAAAGTTTAGAATCATTTTGAGTGCGGAGATGCTTTGTCTGGGAGCCTATGCAAGTAACCTATTTTCATTCTGAATTTCATTAACTGTCTTTTACATGAATTCACAAGTACTCAAAATTCTGTCACATTTTTTTTACTGTATAATCTAATACAACAATCAAAACTATACATTTGAAACTTTAAGAGAAGGTCATTAGGCTCAATGCCTTATTTTGTATATAGATCACTACAGGTTACTTGGATTTTTTTCACATATGATAGAAAACAAGAAAGAAATTAACAATCAAATGTAACAGTTTCTGAAAAAATATTTTCTAGGTATACTTACTGGTCTGAGAAAGTTAATGTAGGGACTCTTTACCAATCTTACTACATAAAATATTCAAAAATAATATCTTGATGGTTATGTCCAAAATTCAATACATTTGGTTTCCTAAAGCAGCAAGTAACAGAAACGTGTTTTGCAGAAAATGATACAGCATATGCCAAGATGGGATGGTAATTATCATCAGCTTTTATGTGTAATGGTGATAGGATGTTATTACAGCCATCATATCTACCAGTGTCTTATAATCAAGTTTAAACATAGTGTTGGGGCAGCAGAAACCAGCTCTGTGATTTAGTGACAGAAGGGGAAAAAAGTACATTGCATGAAAGGTTCTAAACATACCGAAGGAGGAAAACAAAGTGGCTTACACTGAGGTACAATTAACACTAGATTCCCTACCTTAGTTTTCTCCCCTTGGGCTTCAAGCCCCCCAGAGAAAACCAGTCTCTTCCTAGTAGTTCATACATTAGCATTTCCATGACAATCACATTATTTTTTCTCCTCAAATTTTCCAGTGGGTTCATGTTTCTCAGAATAAAACAGAAGTTCCTATGATGCTCAACAAAGTCCTACACAATCCAGCCATTCACTAGTTCCCCAACTTCACCTATTTCTTTCACTCTTGCTCACTGGGTCTTAGCATCCCTGGCCTGCTTACCATTCCCCTAAAATGGTAAACATGCCCTACCTTGGGGACTTTACTATTTACTTCTCTTTTCCTCCAAATTTCTGCATTATTTACTCCCTCTTTGTTCAAATACTGTCACTGTCACCATTTAAATGTGTGACCCTAGGTTCATCAACCCCAGTCATCCTCTATCTGCCTCCCCTGCCTCATTTTTCTCTGAGAGTGTACTACCTTCCCCATTAGGCTTCTTCCTAAGTAATCTGAGTTAATTGTGCACTAATGGAAATATTTTGGGCTGGGGATGTAGCTCAGTTGGTAGAGTGCTTGCCTCATATGCACAAGGCCATGGGTTCAATCCCCAGCACCTATATATATATATTTCCTTATGCATTTTCATATCAGTGAAGACAGTATACTTAAAAGTGTACTTAAATAATGTAGTTTTTACTTCTGAATGATCAGATCTAAAATGAATCCAAAATAGTTTTTGAAATACAAATTATTCTTATTGTTGTTTAAATTCCCTTTATTCGGCATAAACTTTGATGGGATTTGCTGAAATGCAAGGGATCTTTTTGTTTATTTTGTTTTTAGCTGTGTGATTCAACCAGTTATAATTCAACCAGAAAAATCACATTATGGTAAACGTTAATGACTGCTGTTATTTTTATTTTGTTTTTCTCCCTTTGAATTGCCTTTTAATTATTAAACAAAGGATATGAGATGGTTTTATTGACATTTATATGTACCATTTCTTGCTCAGTGCCTGTCACATGCTAGATAATCAATAAATGCTGGTTAAATTAAAGAACAGGTAATTTAGTACTATAGGTGCTCAGTGATTAGAATTAATAATAGAATAATTTCTAAATTCATCTTTGAAAATATGCACTTTTATCGTTTTTTTGTGGAAATATTAAAACAAGCTAGTTTCTATGAATGACCTTTCTGTTTTTAAAGGCACATGGACTAGCTATTTCACTTCCAAGCTAAATTTCTTACTTCACAGTAATGTCAAGAGGAAGTTACCTTTCATCTGAACTGTAATTTAAAGCCCATATTAGGAAATATCTCTTTACCACAAGTCTACACTCTATATATTTTTTAGAATGGCATGTGTTCTCACTGACAGATTACATGAATTTATTTCAGATCTTCTGGATTTAGTAACTAATCTTTTAAATAAAATTCTATGCCAAAAAAAAAGCGCCAGAATTTCTCTCTATTCCTAAAATTTTAAAAAGACATTCAACAAATTTTAAATTTAGAATTATATGCTCTGAGTCTGAGACAAATTTAACTTAATTTTTCACATTTTGCTCCAAACTGTCCTGTTTGGTAGAGTATATTAGTTTTCTAGGGCTGCTGTAGCAAAGTACCACAAAGCAGATGGTTTACAATGACAAATATACTGTCACAGTTCTAGAAACTGAGCGTTCAAAAGCAAGGTGTCAGCAGGGCCTTGTTTCTTCTAAACTTGTGGGGAGGCCCCTTCCTTGTCCTTTGGAATTCCTTGGTGCTCTTTGGCCTTCATCTGCATCACCCCAATCTCTGCCTCTGCTGTCACATGGCGCGTTCTCCTTGTGTGTCTCTTTGCTTCTTCTAAAGACACAAATCATAGTGGGTTATAAGTCTGCCCTATTCAGTACGACTTCATCTTAACCAACTGCATGTGCAGTGACACCACTCACAAATAAGGTCACAGTCTGTAACACTGGGAATTAGGACATCAATATACCTTTTGAGGGATAAAATATAAGCACTTTTCTAAGGAGGAAAAAAAAACTCAGAATTTCAAGTTAGAGATAAACTAAGTGAGTCTACGTACTGAGAAGTAAAATAATGTAGTGATCAAGAGCATAGACCCTTAATTCTAGGAGCATTTCACTGATTCCTAAAGGAAAAGAAGTTTGCTACTAAGGGAGGAAAATGTATTCCAGACACATTTAAGCCACAGAGTTGCACAATTCATCGTGAATATGGAGAATTGTGTGTGAAATCAACGGGATGAAAGAAATGCCCTTATAAATAAAGGTAAATCTTTCCTACGGAATTTTAATTAATAAATGTAGACATAACTAGTATTTTTTTAAATCACCATTAGACATCACAGTAACAATCACTGCTTCCATCCTTCACTGACAAATGCTAAAATTAGTGAGCAAAACTTTAAAGAGAAGTAGAACATTTGTATATTTTACAAATTATTTGTTATTGTGTGGTTTTAGCGTATCTCCAAACTTTGGTATGTCTTTTCCCTAAGTGTGAGCTGGATTAGTGGCTCAATTCTAATGATTCAAGCCTAGAGAAAGAGAGATGGGAGGTTTATAGTGAAGAACTCTGGCAGACACAGCCATGTAATCAAATGATCAGAGTTATCATCACTGGTAATGAGCCACATTAATATCATAAGCTCCATTATTATGGGGAAAAATGGGTACTTTGCCTCTGTAATAGTCCTCCTCATACTGAAACCCCAGTCTAGTCATAAGAAAACACAAATTAGGACACATTGTGCAAAACACCTGACCTGTGCCTTTCAAAACTGTCAAGGTCTTTCATGACTGAGGTCCTTCATATATTGGCAACCAAGATACCATGGCAACATAAATAAAATATGGTACTCTGTATTCAGTCCTGGAATAGGAAAACGAAACTGATAGAAAATGGTTGAAATCCAAATAAAGCCTAAAGATTGTATGAATATTAATTTCTTAATTCCATGGTTAAATAAAATGTTAACGTTAAGGGGAAAAGAGGGGAAAGGACAGGAACTCTATGCTATCTTTACAACTCTTCTATAAATCTAAAATTATTTCATAATAAATGGTTATTTAAAAAAATATTGAATTCCATCAATGTCAATATAAAAATGTCAGGATATCTTCTCCCCTAAAATAGGTGAAAAAGGAAAAAAGTAAGACACATCCATTTCAGGGCTTTAAAGTTTAACCAATTACAAAGTCTATATTAAGAGGTGATTACACATGGAAAGCCACTCGATTTCTGGGTAATAACAATGGTATCCTTGGTCCCATCCTCCTTCCCCTGACACAATACCCCAGTTCCACCAGCTCAGTAGTTTTACCTACACAGAACTGTCTGGGAAATTGTTGCTGGCAGAGAGTGGCAACAGTGTTATCAGTGAATGTAACATGGTCAGTAGGAAACAAAGGGCAAACCTGCAGTTTTGCTCCCATGAGGGTACAGTCCTAGCTGGAATACACATGGATGATCCAGAACTTTATCAGACAGGTCCTGTAAATAAGAGAGCCATAGAAAGAGTAGATAGACACACATTCTTGGCTGGCTCAGAAACCACATCCTTGCAAGGGAGACCCAGGAGCCTGGCAGAAAGTAAAAGGTGAGATAGATTAAGAAGTACTTGAGTTGTGAACATGCTCTTCTACATACACACGAGTATATTATCAAGGGCAGAAGCTTCACACGTTCAAAGTATGTGAGCACAATACCTTCCCAAAGAATTGGTTGATAACTAAGCTGTGCAACAAAGAAGTGACTCTAATAAAGCTGGACTTCTAAAAGAAGAAAAGGGCTGGGGGTTCACATAAGGGGTAGGGAACTTGTCTTGCATGCTGGAGGGCCTGGGTTTGGTTCCCAGCACTACAAAAAAATCAAGTAGGAGGAGGAGAAAAATAATTAAAGAGACATCAAAAGCTGCTATACTGTGGCAAGATGGATTCCACAGTTTAAATACAGGCAAGTTACAAAATAAATAATCAAATATTTTTTTTAAAAAAAATCAAAATCCGAAGTTGCTATAGCATACTACATAAAAAGTGTCCATGTTTCAACAAAATCTTATGGGTAATGTTGAAAGACATATTTGACAAAATCAGCCAGTATAAACTAATTTTTAGGGGGCTCAGATCTTGGATTTAGCAAAAACTACTAAAAGTAGTTTTAGAGTACACATGATAAATGTATTTTATAATTAAGGAAACTATGTTAAAATAAGCAAAGGATAATATGATGACAACAATTCAAGAAATAGAGAAATCCAAAGGATAAATAGAACCTATAAATAATAATTAAGTGGAAAACACAGAATAGAAACACATAATATCCAAAATAATTCACAAACTCTTCACAAATATAGAATTGAGGTGGCAAAGATTACCTTCATTTTATGTCTCATAGTTCTTTGACAGCTGGTGCCTACTGAGCTTAATTTTACCTTTCTCCCCATTAAGGACAAAGTGGCAGAGAACGTTAGCAAAATGAAAATACACAGATGACAATAACTACAGAAACCACAAACTAACAAACAAAAATTCAAAGTATTTAAATAAGCTAAAGAGAGGGGCAGATAATGACAGAGTTTAAAGAGAGAAAAGACAGCCACAAAGATTGACACTGGTGAATAATACTGATTACTCAATGTTTAATACAATGTTGTAAACTACTGAACACAAATCTTTTTATTACTTTTTTCTGAAGAAAGACTTTATTGAAATAGAAGACTAAAGAAGATCAAGGTGAAATTTTCAGGTCATTTAGGGTAGAAAAGTGACATGAGAAGAGATGTGACAGTAGCAAACCTTTTTCTGTCTTATCATTATGCAGTATTTAACCACAAATGTATTTTGATCATAACTGAGTAAAAACTAAAATAAGGCAACATATAGATGATTTTGATGTTTTCTTATCACTTACAAGATGTGAAAACTTTTCAGTATATGGTGCTAATACCTGAAGGTCAAAATCTGAGTTGTGAAATATTTTATTTCCACCAGATTAAGAAGTCCATCACTTTTAAAATCAACCTCACAGAAAGTCTCAGGACACAGGCAAAATGCAGACAACTTCTCAGCCAGAACATAACATGAATGGCCTCTACTCCAAATTCTAACAGTGTCCTCCTTTTCCTCTAACCCCTCTTAAGCCCTGTCTTCACTGTCCACAGTCCTATTGGCATTCTGACCTTCTGAGCTCCCACCAGAATCAACCTCCCAGACAGAACTGTACCTCCTAAGGTACAATAGTCTAAAGCATTTCCAGCATACACTGATACACACCTCAAAATTTCTCCCCAAACTTCCAAAAAGCTCTTCTGAACTTCATGTTCAGATTAGGCACAGCAACAACCCCACTTCTCAGTACCAATTCCTGTTTTAGTCAACTTTTATTGCTGCTGTGACTAAGAGACCTGACAAGAATAATCTTAGAAAAAGAAAACTTTATCAGGAGGCTCATAGTTTCAGATGTCTTAATCCATGGTGGAAGAGTGTGGTAGAGGGAAGCAGCTCATATGATGATGATGATGATCAGCAGCAGCAGCAGCAGAGAGAGAGAAAGAGAGAGAGAGAGAGAGAGAGAGAGAGACAGACAGAGACAGAGATAGAGAGACAGAGAGACACTCCACTCACCAGATACAAAATATATACCCCAAAGGCATACCCACCTCCTCCAGCCATGTGCTACCCACCTTCAGTTACCACACAATTAATCCCATTAGGGAATTAATTCAGTAATTGGGTTAAGGCTCTCATAACCCATCATTCTCCTCTTAACCTTTTTGCATTGTCTTACACATGACCAGCATTTTTTTTAAACAAAGACCATAACTATAGTACAAGTTTTCATAGATCAAATTGAGAACAACATTTAAAAAGGCTTTCCCAACACTATTGAGTTATATGTGTATTTACTACTAAATCTCTTTGCTCCTCAGAAAGTTTCAGTCAAGCATAATATATTTAACTATTATAAAACATCAAATATTCTTGAGGAATTTCTCAATCAATACATTTTACTTTTTTTCTTCAGAATTCAAAACTTATTCTTTAGTAACAAAACTTTTGAAAAGAGCCACATCTTTTTCCCTTCTGAATGAACATTCACAGATCAGCAACATTTAAAGTAGAGACTAAACCTTTTTATCTTATATCCACAAGTTATTGGTATAATGCCTTATATAATGCCTTGTAGCTGCCAACCAAATGCTCAATGACTGAACATGGAATTGTTGAGGATAAAAGTGTTAATCTCTTCTGGAATTTGGTCATGTTCTCTCAGCTAGGATTTAGGGATATTTGAAATATAACCCCAGATGGTATACTTTTCATACATTAAAAAAATCTCTCCCCAAACCTTCAATGAACATAAGATAACATTATCTTATGCAAGAATTAATTAGTCTCAATGTACTTAGGAAGTACAATTCTGTCTCAGGTGCTGGGATAAGATAATGTTAATATGTTAATGTTTATTAAAGCTTACTACTTCAAGAATCATTTTAATAAATGAACACCCAGATAGCCTAAACCAAAAAAAGAAAGAAAAGAAAAAAGAAAAATTAAAGTAAGAATTCAACTGAAAAATAGAGAAATCTAACTGACTTTTACATAAAGCCTGACTGGTCTGGTAATTAAATCTTTAAAGCCAGTAACAGATTTCTTTCCACTTCTCTTCTTCTCTACTTGTGAGGTTACCACATTCTTAATTACTTTGTACACTAGTCCCAAAGTGCTTAGCAGTTGCTCTTTGACTCTGCAAAGGAGGAGGATATTGATTCCCAGAATTTCAAGAAGTGTTCTCAAGGTTCATTTTACTTGTTTCAATTCAGAGTATAGGTCTGTCCTTAAACCCTGGTATGGGACAAATTCATAACAAAGGACATAAATCAAATTGGATGGAAGAATTTATCAAAATTTAAAACAGATTGCTGCTCCCATCAGTATGGACAGCTGATATAAGTAAACAAAATAGCAAAGGTACACCACCGTGTTTAGGAATTGCAATAAATGATTTCTGCTCTTATTAAATATAAGTATAAAACATATGAGATGACATTCTAATTTATTGATAAGAAAATTGGGTTTGCTAGGCACAGCGGTACATGCCTGGAATCCCAGTGGTTTGGGAGGCTGAGGCAGGAGGATCTGGAGTTCAAAGTCAGCCTCAGCTACTTAGCAAGACCCTAAGCATCTTAGGGAGACCCCTGTGGGATGCCACCCATAAATTTTGAGGTTATTTAAGAGTCTTCACTCAACTTTGAGCCAGAAAAATTTAGGTTTGGCATTGTAAACTATTTTGTGGCTCCTCCACTCAATGAATTGTGTAATGTGGGTGATATCTTTCTTCTTCACTTAGTTAGGGAGAGGACTCTCTAGCTCCAGAATGGGGCATAACCCACTGGAAGCTGGACAGCCTACCTTCTACCTTATTTGGCAAAAGAACATTCCATGGAAAACTTTTGATGTTTCCCCCATATAAATAAAGCAAAAGCAGGCTCTCACTCTCTCTTTCCAGTGTAGAAGCTCCATCCCTAAGGTCAAAGAGTCTTCCCATCTTCGCCTTCTCAAATTACTTCCAGTGTCATGTGGTTTCTTAACTGTTTTCTCTTTCTTAGCTTTATTTCTTAGCCAGCCTGTCACACACAGGGGAACCCCAAATTTCCACAGACCCTGTCTCTAAATAAAATTTTAAAAAGTCTGGAGATGTGGCTCATGGTTAAGTTTCCCTGGGTTCAATGCCGAGACAGAGAGAGAGAGAGAGAGAGAAGGAGAGAGAGGGGGAGGGGGGAGGGAGGGAGGGAGGGAGGGAGGGAGAGGGAGAGAGAGAGAGAGAGAGAGAGAGAGAGAGAATGAAAGAAATAGAGACAGAAAGGAAGGAAGGAAGGAAGGAAGGAAGGAAGGAAGGAAGGAAGGAAGGAAGGAAGGAAGGAAGGAAGGCTGAGTTTTTAAAAAATTGTGCTAAAACATATATAACATAAAACTTAACAATTGTACTTATTTTTAAGTGTATATTTTAGGGATATTTAGTATATTCACAAGGCTGTGTGACCATCACCACTGTTTCCAGAACTTATTCATCATCCCAAACAGAAACTCTGACCTCATTAAACAATAATTCCTCATGCCCTCATCCCTCTAACCAGTAGAGCCTTTACTGTATTTTTCTATGATTTAACCTATTCTAAGTAACTCATATTAGAGGAATCAAGCAATAGTGTGTCTAAGTCATTACACTTAGCATAATGCTTTCAAGGTTTATCCATGTGTCTCAAGGGGGCAAAATTGTGACGTATGCAGTCCAGGGGGAGAAATAAAGAATGTCCACATGCTTCTGCCCCTGTTCAATGGTTTATTCACTCAAATTACTCAATACAATTTCACTCTATAGGTTTTTAATCAAGAAAATGACAATCCTTAATGCTAGGCACCTCACAAGACATAATCAACTCCCAGGAAACAATTCTAGATTAATTAATTCACAGCAAACAATTCTAGATTAATTAATTCACAGCAAACAATTCTAGATTAATTCTAACCACTGCAAACACACTTAATCATGACAGGCTAATGACAGATATTCCCTCTGCATGCTAAGTTCAAACATCAGATCAAAAGTCTTAAGCCTTAGGCTTTTAAATTCAGCCAGATGCGCACTCAGACCATAGTGATCAAGTCCAGAACCAAGGCAGGCTTTTCCTGGTGTGGAGTGGAGAGGGTCGTAGGGAGAAGTTGAGGCTCTCACCAGGGTCCAGATGAGGCAGCAGAGTTTGAGAGCAGTGAGGATCATGCAGAGAATCAGGAAAATGATGACAAGTGATGGGATGTCAGTCCAGGTCCTCATCAGGCTCTCCAGCTCGAATGCATCCTTGTTCTGGCTGGCTGAATCCTAGTTCATTAGCTCTATTATTTATACTAAATTTGGGGGCTTTTGAACCCCCTTTCAATCCTTATCAGCTACCACCAGATTTCTCCATGATATCATTTACCCTGGGATCAGAAACATCTGGTCTGGTGGTCTCCACCCTGATCTTCTCGCCTTTCCCTCTTACTGGGGGAGGACAGCCTACCAGAGGCTTCACTCTTTATCAGATGAGGGGTAGTAACTTGTCTGAGGCCATACTGGAGGGATCCAGAGGTGTGCCTGGTGAGACTGCAGGTTTCAAAATGGAGTTGCTTAGGCTCAGGCCTAAGGCCATCCTCACACCATGTAACAGCATATACTAGAATCTTATTTCCTCATAAGACTGAATAATACTCTGTTGTATGTGTATACCACATTTCATGTTTTATCACCTGAATATTTATGTTATTTACACCTTTTAGCTTTTATGAATAATGCCATTATGAATATTGGTATAGTATAAGTATCTATTTGGAACACTGTTATTAATTCTTTTGTGTTCATCTCTAGAAGGGAAATTATTGGACCACATGATAATTTTGTTTTACATTTTGAAGAAAACCTTTCCACAGCAGTTGCAGCATTTCACATACCTACCAGGAAAGCACAAGGGCTCTAATTTTTCTACAACATCAACAACAATTGTTATCCTATTCTTTTAATAATAAATATTTTAATTGATATGAAGTGGTATCTCATTTTGGTTTTTATTTATATTCTCCTAAAGACTAACAATGTTAAACATGTCCTCACATGCTTTTTGTATAACTTCTTTGGAGACATGTCTATTAAAGTTCTTTGCTCATTTGTGAATCAGCCCCCCCCCCAACTTTGGATAAAATGAGATTTAAGGAATTTGTAATTTTCCCAAAATTGTCCAACATGTAAGCAGCAGAAATAGGAGACACAATCCACTCAAGAGTCTACCAAGCACTTGCTCTTTGAAATTGCATAAGTCCTCCTTTAAGCCAATGGCTGCTTAACCAAAGCTTAGTCTCCCTGACACATTAGACTCAATCCAAGAGGGAAAATGAACATTTATAAATTATAACAGCTGCTGCTCCCACTATGAATACCTCTCACATAACGAACTCTGACATTATTGCCATAAAAATGATAAGCACCCCTCCAGGTACTGGCCCAATTTTACAGCTTTTATTGAGAAGTAAAAGCTCTTCAAATGTTACTACTTTATTTAGGTAACATTTTGTTTTTCACATAAAATTCCTGGGGCCATAAATATGTTTTCAGGTGCTTTCTTTAAACACAAATGAGTACTGAACCTCTATGTGCGGCATGTAGAAAGTGTGCCACTGAAAAGCAAGCAATAAAGAAAGGCTCCTACAAAGCATATAATATGAATTCAGTTTTTTTTGTTGGCTTGTATTAGGTTTTATATATGGAAAAAGAAATATTATATTTAAGAAAGCTATTTGAAGCCTAGATTCTTTGTTTCTAGTCAAGGCAAATACCAGCTGATGTAATATATATGTAAATTATTCATAGATTAGTTCTAAATCATCTGTAGGGAACTGAGATCATCTTTTTATATGGAAATAAACATTTTTGAGAGAGAGGAAGCCAGCTTGATTCTGGCTGTGGAGACACTAGGTTAGAAGGAGACTTTGATCCCAGTGTCCAGGAAAGAAGAATTATGATGCATCATATAAAGACTTGCTCAGACTTTAAAAAGAGGCCACAGAGGCATCTCATTTATGATTGCTGCCTGGGAGACTGAGGACTACAGCAGCACTGGGGTGACAGAGGAGGCAGCCTCTCAATGGCTCCTCAGCAGGTGGCAAAAAGGCGTCACTTCATTCATCTGCAAATTAATAGGGTTACAGCAGGATCTGACATCTTCCACCCAATTCCCTTGAAAAAAGTGACCATTATTGGAACAACAATAAAGAAGGTCACTGGAAGGGCAATTACCAAGGAAGTCACAAAAGGCAAAGCCATACAATAAACATAAGGTAATAAAACAAGGGATGGCTTGGTATTTCCAAGAGTGTTTCTCAACAGTTGGAGTTATTTTTAACCTGCATTTCATTTTTCAACTATAGTTATAGCTTGAAGAATTACGTATGAGCCGATTCACTTGGGAAAACTACATGAAGAATGTGTGCCTTCATTGTCTAGAGACTGAAAGAGTTCAAGTCAGGCATGAAGGTGGCCAGGAGACAAAGTATCATTAAGATACTATGGTTAAGGGAGGCCAAATTCAAAATGCCTTCTAACAATTTGTACTGTAAAGACCACCCCTTAAAATGGCCCCAGCCATTGATGCTGAAACTGGTTTTCATCATGCAAAATTCTTCCCAGCCTCTCTGAAATGATGCTTGTCTTTTTAAAATAGTTATTATCTGGATCCCTCCCATCTTCTCCATACTATTCCCTGTCAGCATTGTCCCTTTGGGAAGGCAGATTGAAACATGTATCTAATAAAGGCCTCAGTACCTCCTCACCAACAGACATCTGTATCTGTAGATAGAGAATGAGTCAGTTTTTGCTCCTTTGCAGTGTGTGTTTAAAAACTGATAATCAAAGATGGTAAATATGTAACTTTAAGTTGGTGGACAATAATTTTCTACTCATAATTCAAAGTTATCAATGCAAATAATAATAATAATAATAATAATAAAAGTCTGCTTTGACCCTGAAATCACCTTGGGTACCTATGAGAGTCAGTGTATAAACTCCCTAGCAAAGTGCTTGTCATGTATGAACTGCTGCCATCACCCCAAACATTAGAATTATTCTCAGAACTACTTATGACTCACTCACAAAATCAGTCTCAGCACTTCAATTAGCCCAGCTTTGATCAATCATCTTATTCATCAAGCTTGGCTCCAAATGCCTGTTTTCCCAAATTGAATTCTTATTCAATGTATGAAGATTCTCAATTACTGACTCATTGTGGATATATTTATAAATGCTGCTGGCAGATTCCAAAAGAATAGCACAAAAATAACTGAAAATAAAGGCAATATCTTTTGGTGAATAAATATCTATTTCCTCAAGAGGGATTACTTGGAAAGAGCTCATCTTTAGGATCTATATTTTCCTATATTACTTTGAACATAACATCAAGGATTTGCTGGGTGTACTTTTATCTTCTCACTGAGACCAGTTTCTGTTAAACATATAGATGATAAAAGTTCAGTCAAGAAAAACTTACTTGCTGCTTATCAAATTTAATGTAGCTATAATAGAGTAATGATCACAGGGATTTGGGAATATACATTTATAGCTAATAATAATAATGATAAACATTTTTTAATGTTATTGTTGATTTTTGATAGGTTTTGGTTGAAAGTGATATATGTGTATTGGTTCCTAACATTTATATAACACATTGGTTATTTGTAATTATGAATTACAGGTGGGGGAAAACAATGTTTTATAACTTAAGGAAGAAATAATATAACTTTCTCAAATTTGGTATTTAAATACAAGCAAACTCCTGAGCTCCTTCTTTTAACCCAATGCTATATTACCTTTTAAATGTTTTAGATAATTTATAATATTAATATGGAGAGGAGGTAAGATAGATTTATTCCTATATTTACTTCTTTCTTATAATCTTCTTAGTGACCTTGACCAAATATATATTTTTCTTTTAAGACTTTTGGATTTAAACCAATGATTATGTAAATTAATTTTTTAAAAGCCTAAATTAGATTTGGTTTTTTAGATACTATATTTCACTTGATTCTTTTCTTCCAATAATAATGTTATTAGCTTGAAAAACTCAAGAATCACACTTTTTCTAGATTCTATAATTATTCAGAATATATAATAGCCCAGATGAGTGCTGATTAGGGTTATACAGCAAAGAAGTAGACTATGGTTCTAAAATACTTTTTGAGTCTTATGTCAGTAAAACCTAACTAGATTTCTTTGCTCTAAATTCTACATTTGAGGAAGCAAAGCAACTGAGGGAAGGAGAACATTCATGAGTTTGTTGTGTGACAGGCCTGACTTCAAGTTTTTATTCTGTTACTTACTTGTTTCTGTACTTGAACAAATTACTGTACTTGCATAAATTATTTGTTTCTACTTTCTCATCTTCATATGAGCTTAATACCACATTCTCATAGTGTTACTGTGAAAAGTAAATTAGATTTGTACAAATTGCTGGCATTATATTCCTTTATTTCGATTAATAATTTTTGATGCTGGGTGGTTGATGGGGGTTGGGAGGTAGGAAGGGAGTATCTGTGTTTCTTTTTCCAGTAAGAAAAACAGGCTAGGGATGACAGTCCAAGGAAAATATACTTTCCTTCCTGTTATCCTGTTTGTACTGTGTTTTTAATATGCCTTTGTAGTCTACAGTATTTCCCATGAGATTAATTTAATGTGCTTTTAAACAGCTCTTCCATATCAATAACAAAAACATTAAATACAACCAGATGTAATAGCATCTCCAAAATGTCCTGGCAGCCATAGTAAATAGCTCCCTTGCTCCATCTCCTGTTCCCTTACCCAGAATAATTTTTGATAAAATCCTACTTGTAGGGATCAAAAATTGAAAGTCATTCAGTGGATCTAGACTTGAAAAACCAACAAAAGAATTATTCAGAGAAACTGGCCTCAGGAGATTCAGATTCAGAACCCATCCCAGGTTATCACTGTTTCATGGAGCCTTGGAGGCGCCATGCTAATGTGAAATATTTTGGAACCACTGATAGCTCATCACATAACAAACAGAACAGAAAATGATGTCTGAAGCTAAGGACTTAAAATTGCTCCGATTAGTAACAACATGTATTTCAGGTTCACAATGGATTCCTGTTCATTATTTATAATTAATGAATAAAACAACGTATCTTTATGCAGTTATGTTTGGCATTAGTTGAAAAATGTTTCTGGCTCAGGATATAAAATAATAAAAAGAAACTGAACTTATCATTTCTCATTTAAAAAAAATAAAGAGTTAAATATAAGGTTTTAGAAATATTTCAAAGAATTTCTAGAAAGCATGAGTGAGTAAAGAACGTATCCAAAGATTACACTGACTCAACTCCTAACAGGGGTGGTATTTTGACAACATTTTTATTTTAACACTGGCATCAAAATATCTCTGAGGTTTAACTCAAGGCAATAGTCAACTTCAGAAGTAAACTACAGAATTATTAGTACTATTATAACAGAGGTAGATTTTGTTCCCTAATTTCATAATTAATATTTGCTAAATTTAAAATATCCATTTAATTTTATTTCATACTTCTGATATAGAATGATACTTCTTGTACAAACTCAAGTACTTCTGGAAATTTTAGTTCTTTTACATGCACTTTATTAGATCACACTGCAAATGTTCATTAAGGCCCAGATTCATTATGTCAGTTGAGACTCCAAATCCACATCAAGACAACAAGGAAAAGTTTTTTTGTATTTTTTATTCTGGTATAAGTATGAATGTATATATTATGGAAGTTAGTTCTTGGAAATCCTTGATAATAGCTTTAGCTAGAAAGGATAGGGAGAAAATATTAATAATAATACATAGAAATATATTTTAGTAATTGCATATTTGAGCAATATTAAAAATAAAATATCAATCATATGCCCCCCAGTACTAGGTTTGAGGAACACTGCAATTAAATGTGCAATTGTTTTGGAAGGTAGCAAATGAATACTAAATCATTTTCAAGAAAATATTGCATGAATCATTACAGGTGAAAAAAAAAAACTTATACTTGCATCTTTCAGATGAAAGTAAGAAATAAAGATTCCTGTTTAGAGTTTTAGAGACGCTAGCAAAGATCTTGTGCATCTGCTGTTTTAAAATTGTTTTTTTTCCTATAGTTGTAGATGGACAGTATACCTTTATTTATTTTTATGTGGTTCTGAGGATCGAACCCAGTGCCTCACATGTGCTAGACAAGCGCTATGCCACTGTGCTACATCCCCAGCCCATGCATCTGCTTTTGTCAACATTACATTCTTGGAAGATATAGGAATGTTAGACTTTTTATCCTGTTATCAATTATTACTGTTTAGAATTTATCCTCAATTTTTTATTTTTCTTGATGCTATTTTCCTTATAAGGAGTACCATGATTTACAAGGAGTACCATGTTGTTTAAAACTTTAAATGTATCAACAAGAAATGTGTACTCTCCTACTATTTTTTTATTCCATTTTAAAGTCAGAACAAACAGAATTAAAGAGAGACAGACAGACAGTGAAAATACCTCCAATGGAAGTAGCCACTGAACTTATATTGTGTAATTGGCTACAGGTGCCAGATGTGGGTGGGTTGTGGAAGTGGGCGGTTGGATGTGAGTGAACAAAGATTGGTAGGCATGGTACATTTTCTAATTTTTCAGTGTATACCTTCTCAATAAATAGGTAATCTAAAATAATTTGATTGTACATTGATATTTGTACATATTTAGAAAACATATATATGCATCTCAGAATGCATATATAATTGCACACACATATACCTGCATTTGTGATATAAAAATACATGTAGCTAACATTTATAAAACACACACTTTGTTCTGGGAATGTGTTCATTGTTTAACACACATTATTCTACTTAAATCTTGACAGATTTTAAGGTACATTTCAGCATCATCTCTTTTAATCATCTCAGGAAACTGAGGCTCAGAGATTATTTTCCTTGTTGGGTATCATAGCACAAGTAAAGCAAAGTAACTTTTAGAATTAATATCACCTCAAATCTGTTACCTTATCACTTGAGTAGTTAATAACAATAGGATATAACTTCATTCTTTTCACACTGAAACCACACAAGATGAATGCATAGTTCTTAACTACAATTGATGTTTTCAGGGTCTATTTTTTTTTTAATTTGACTATCAAAACCATGGCAAATTTTGTATTTTCCACAAAGAGAGACATATATAAGTGCTAAATTGATTGCAAGGGTATATTTTAATGATAATAATATTATGTTAGGTATCATTTGATACTCAAGACTTCATACTGCTATCAATATTCTTTTTTAAAATTATGTTAATATTGAGGTTCCTTACCAACCTGTGTGAGGATTTGTGGTTAAATAAGAGTGATGGGACCTACAACTGCTATTAACACAGGCCACCATAATAATTTTCAGTTTCAATGAAAGTTAATGTGATCTCAAATCCCATTACTAAAATAATAATTATCAAGAATAGAAATGATGTACTTTATGGAGATATGAACAATATGAGGATGTTTTGTGCAAGTTTTACACTATTTTTAAGAACTATGCGGCAGGCTAATTGAACCTTTTATCCTCTGTCTGTTATGTTAAAGAACCCCCCTCAAAGGTTAACTGAATGTTGTTTCTGATCTTGTGACCATCTGACGTGGAGAATTTCAACCAAATTCATAAACAAGGATATACACATAGACAAGGAAATAAAATGATTGCTTTGGGTATTTTCCTAAAACCATCTTGGCAAAGAGACTTTCACACCCTAAAGCTCCACATCTGCAATTGCAAAATAATTAACTTTTGCCAAGCTATTGTGCATATTCCAGGACACCAGCCAAGATCTAATACTGGCATCATTAAGTGAAAAATATCGTAATGTTAAATACTGTATTTCCCTGCTTCATTTTGCCAATCATTGATGTCAGTAGTATCCTGTTCTTTAGGAAACTTAATTAAATTCTTTCATTCAGATAATCAACATTTGTGCTCCCAACCACTCTTTAAATAGAGTCATTCTTTGTCTAGCAGCTGTGAGAACTTTTTACCCCATCCCCTCACAGAAACAAATAGAGAGGAAAAAAAAAAGTTCATTTAACACTTAGATAATGAAATCCTGTTTGAGATACCATTCATTGCATGGTGCAGTTTTAACAGCAAAGCTTAATCCTCAGATTTATTCAAGGAAAGTATACATCTCAGTCAATGAAGTTTGGTAAAAAGAAATTAACTCCCTCAACTGACCACATCAAAATGGCATTCCCTCCACTAGAAAAAGAACATCAATACTGGTAATGGTATGGCTTTAAAACACGAAGATATAGCCAACCAAAAGCAAATAATCAAACATTTTTAGATTATGGTTAATGTAAAAGGAGGAATTTTAACTACAAATATACCTTCACACAAATCAGAACTAAATATCTGTTAATTTTATAGCATCTTGTTAAAAAGAGATGTATAAATATGAATATTTGTGTGTGCTATCAAGGTGAGATATGTAAATTATTTTTTAGTTTTGGTCACTATATCCCTACTATTCGAGATAATAGGTAGCATATATTTATTAATAGTTTCTCTCTCTTCTCCTTCCTCTCTCTGTTCCTCCTTTTCCCCTGCCTATGCTATTCTCAGATTTTTATAGGAGTAAAAATTTTCATAACTCACCCTGATTATTTCTAATATAAATTTTTTATTTGGAGACTTTGGATGAAATTGTCATTTTGAATTTTCAAAAAGATATTTATAAATATTTGAAATGCTTATAGGAATATTCATCTGTCATCTCAAAGTACAATTTGGGAATTAAGATATAATTTAAAACCACCCATTTATTGCTATTATACTATTACACATATGTAAGCCTTAAAAACAAAAGCCAGGCACCAGAAAAAAAATGCATTTATAAAATTTATTCTCAGCATCTATTTAACCTACCAGACTGCATGTAGCCTGATCATGTGACAAATTCAGAAAACATTTGTCTTATATGTCTTTCACATTTTTAGATAGTATAACCACTTTAGAGAGTCTATGTATTAGAAAGTGCTATTGAATTAACACATAATAGCTAATTTGGTTAACATCTAAACACAGTGATAGAAAATATAGTTCCTTCAAATACCTTTTATTTGGATATAATTATTTTATGCTGTACTAACACAGCCTAAATTAGCTGTTACTCTTAACTTTTTACTATATACACACAAATATTTTCCACTCTGACTTGGCTGGCAGAAGTTTCTTCCTAGAGAATTGGACCCCTTTTGAATCCAGTTGTGTTTGACTTTCCCCTGCTGACACCTCCCAAACCAAATAATGGCCCACCACCTGCTTAATTACCTTGAAAAACCTGCTTTTAGCACTAAGAATATTTGGTATGTACTAAGAAAAAGAGAAGTTAAGTTTCTAAACATAAAAAACAACAAAATAATCATATACATCATATGTATATTGGTTAAGTTTGCTTGATATCAAAGTATAGCACATGAAGCAAGGAAAGCATAAATCCATTATTAAATGAAAAATTCCACACTGTGGTTTAATTAATGTTCAGCACACATATTTCTTTGGATCAGATTCAAAGTAATGCAAAATGTCTTGTTTTGAGAGAATAAACCTACCGTGAATGAACAGAGGAAGTTTTTCTTGAGTAATGGAACTAACAGTGCTTTTATTTCTCAATGGATTTTGTATTTTTATACTAAAACTATGCAGTACTGTGCTGTTTATCATGTGTGAATGGAAAACATAGTTTTCCAGTGTAGTTAATGAAAATGAAATTTTTTTTTCCTATTTGAGCTTTACCGTAGCTCTCTGTTCATGTGTGCTTGTTTCTAGTCACAGCTAAAGCTACATGCCACTTGCATATGAATAATGTTTGTCATCTTGATATTAGAATTCTTAAAATAAATAGCTCAGTCACTAAAAATACATATTTTTACCATACCTTAGAAATATTAAGGATACTTTCAACTCACTGAGAATTCAAGCAGCCCACACATAATGAATTTCAAAAGGCCTGAACAGATTGTGTGCATTGTAAATAGGGCAGAGTGCCCTTTGCTATGAATGGACAGGCATATGTGAGCCTTTAGCCACAGAGATCAGATAGGTCACTTTCTCATAATACTGACTTCAAAATGAGAAGGTCTCCCATCTGTAGGGGGCCATGATAAGTTTTTCTGTGTCAGCTTTACCATTTATCATATTGTCAACACCACATGTGAGAGTCAAAAATTCAATAGGTTTTCTTAGAGCATAATAATAAATATCATTGTTTCCTTTGCTCTTCACCAATGTGATCTCTTCTGATAAATTAATAGTGATTAAAGGAAAATAAACAGTAGGTGTCAAATTAGGGTTATAAATCACACTTATTTCAAATATACTCTCATTCCCATTTAATCATTAAATAAAGAGGGAAAAGATAGTTTAAAAAGATGGTTATAAAAGGAACAAAATCTACTGGAAAATTTTTCTTTCTGGTCACTAGATCAAGGTATTTTAAGCCATTAGGAGAAAATTCTGCCAGAAAAATCGAGATCACACACTGACTCCAAGCATTGCTATGTCTTCAGCTTGGTTTAGAAATATGACAATTATAGTTAAATCAACAAAGAAATACTTTTCATCCCTCACATTGGAAAATCAGTTTAAAATAAAAGTACAAAGCTGACTAAAGCAAAGGAAACAGAAACTCACACATGCTGATGCTTTTATTTCTGATCTCATCTAGGTTTATGGCTTCAAATACAATACATATACCCAGAGCAGAATAAGTTATTGTCCTCATTTCTTTACTTCTGTCTAAACCTGTAGGATTTACTAGGTAATTTGCCTTTTCTGCCATAAGAAGTGGAATGAAACTTCATATTTCCTGACTTTTGGGGTTGGTCTGGTACCTTGGTTTAATGCAATATTAGAAATGAAATGTGCTTGAGGATTGCGACTCACCCTCTTATGCCTCTGCCATAAGCAGAAGATAGTTGATTCCCAGAGAGACACATATAGAGAATATCAGAACCCAGGCCACAGTGAGGAGCAACATCCAACACGACCCTAGCTTAAGCAGAGTTGCCTAGCTAAGGCCAGTTTATACAGGCAGCTGTAAATGAACTGTGGACATATGAGAAACAAAATGTTATTTTTGTATTCTGCTGGAATTCTGTTTTTTTCTTACTCAGAAATAACTGATGGAATGTTGATTACTCCCAAAAGTAATTTTCCATGTCTGATATTTCTCTCAACTCCAACTGCCCACTCAATATTTATAACATTGCAAATTTACCACATGCAACACTGAAGTCATGATCCTCAACTCGCTCTTCACTGTCTCATCCAGGTAATGGCAGCTGCACTCTTCCAGTTACTTGATTCCAAAAAAAAAAAAAAAAAATTTAATTTAATTTTTTAAAAACTCTGAGTTAGCTTTACCTGCTTGCTTTATCTTATTTTCTACTTCTAATCGCTCAGTAAATCCTGCCAACTTTTCTTCAAGAGTTGACCAATTTTCAACACTTTCAGAGCATTATGTGTCCAACTGACATTCTTTCCTTCTGTGATATTGCAATAGTCTTCTGTTTCTGCTGTCACCTGAAATAATTCTAGTCTTAATGGAGGAATCAGGATGCTAAATCCAATCATGTCACCCCCGACCCAATCTCTTAATGACATCCCACCTGACCCAGCATACCAGTCAGATCCTTACAAAGAGCCACAGTCCCTTGCATTATCCATCCCTCTTCCTTTGCTTCACAACCTATCACTTGCCTCTTTCTCACTTGTCTACAGCCACATGCCCTCTTCCCAGTTCCTTTCAGGAACAAGGTACATGCTCAGCTGGAGCATTTTGCACTATGACTGAGGGGATTTTGCCACAAGGTGTTTTCGCTTTCTATGGATTTTGATCCAAATATCCTCTTCTTAAAGTAAACATCATAGATTTCTCTAGATGATTCATTTTAGACCAAAGTGCCTACTCCTCTCTTTCACTCTCTTCACTTCTCTGGTTTAATCTCCTTAGTTTTTTTGTATCTTTCTTTCTTATCTTGTTAAGTAACCATTTCCCTCAGAGGAATGAATAATTCCTGAGGGAATATACTTGTCTATTTTGCTATATCACCAAGAGCCCAGAGTGGTTCCAAGTATCATGGTAGGGCCGCAAAATAAAAATTTCTGATAAATGGATAAGTGACAATATTTATGGAAAAATTTTGAATGTAAATTCCTTATGATCAACTAATTCCATTTTCAAAAATTTACCTCAGGAATGAGGATATGCAGATAAAATGTTTATCCATAAGCATATTTTTGACAGACTTACAAAAGCAAAATAAGTGAAAACTACTTAGATATATAATTTAAAGGGTTTATAAAAAACATAGTACTTCCATATAATTAAATAATATATCTGAAAAAAAATGTGCTTAAAGCATAATGCAGAATAATACTTCATTATGTGGTAAAGAAAAGTTCATGTGGAAATAAGTCATGTCATCAAATAATTTTTAGAGTAAATTTCTCATTTTTTATAAACTAATATTGGATAATTGGTGATGAATTATATTGACAAATGAATAGATAGACAACAAAATTCAAACAGTAAATATCTGTGGGTAGTGAAAATAAATATAATCATGAAAATTTAGTTTTTTGGGTTTTTTCTTTTTTTGTTCTTTTTGGTTTGTTTGTGGGCTTGGAGATTTTTCATTTTTTCACAGTGAAAGAGATTGATTACATAATCAGAAAAAATGTCTGTAATACACATCTATTTCTAAGAAGCAGGAAACTCTGCTCTTATCATCCAAACCACAGCTTTTAAAAAGCAAGACTCGAGTTTAGGTAATAAGCTTACTCATGTGTATTATTCCCAGCTCACTGCTTCCTGAGTAAGCCTTCATAAGATGATTAGAAAGATGATACAAACTTCAAGATTAAGACTGCACAGGGAGAACTCACATCTGTTGCAATCTCTATTTTAAAAAAAAAAATCAACTAAAATAAGTCAATTATGCACACACACCTTCCCCCCAACACACACCCTAGAAATAGCTAAGTGGCTCCAGAGTTTGTATAAAGCTTAGAAGTGGCCAGATGTGTTTGCTCCTGACTCTGGGCCCTCAGCTCAGTAACTGAGCTGAAATACCTGCCTACCACAATGATTCTCAATAGCACACAGTTTTAATTGTTTTTACTGAAAATCATAAATTGTCAAATTTCTACACAAAGTAGATCACTGCCTGCAGAATAAGAAACGTTGATACTTAAAAGCAAATGAGAAAGATTAAAATGATAATAATTTTGCAAATTTTTCTCTTGATTCTCTCCACCAAATTTACAATTTGCATTCATCTCAATTCTCTTACATAGTTTATTTCTTATGTATTCATGTCTTATACTTGAAAACCCAGTAGAAAATAGAAAAACAAAGTAAATGTTTAAAGCTAAAACATTTATTTTAGATTTACTTATTGGAGAAATAGTTTATTTTCACTGAGAAAGTATTATTTTTAAGTATTTACAAAGTAGCCTTGATTAATTTGTTTTCTTTTTATTTATAAATAAAATAAAAAATTAGAAGACATAACTAGTTTATTAAGTGCAAGCTGCAAAAATTACACACATTAGCTCATTGAATTAGTTTGGAGATATTTTCTATATCTAACATAATTCAGTTCAGTTTATATTTTAATATTCAGTTACTGTTTAATTTGAACATAATAGAATTAGGGATCTTTAAACTACTTTTCTAACAAATCACAGCAAATAAGAAAATGATTAAATGTATAGTAAAAATTTCATTCAAGATGGCAAAAATAAATTCAAACATATTACTTTGCAATACAAAAATAACTTTTTAAATGTTTGAAGTTACATTTATTATATAGAAAACTAATATCAAAACAATTTTTTAAATTTCTAACAAGCAGGAAAAATAGAGTTGTAAGAGGTCCTTAAAGGAAGATAGTTCACTTTTGGAAGCTAAAAGAAACCACACCCTGAGCTCAGAATTCAGAATCTATATTTTAATGCCTTGGTGACAGGCTGGTAAGCTGCAGAGAGGGGAGGGGGAAATAAAGGTAGTTATTGTCCTACAAATTATTTGGGACAGCTAGAGATCCCCATTATTTCACCTTGAGCAGAAAAAAAGAAAGAAAGGGAGAGGGAGGCAGGGAGGAAAGGAAGAAGTGAAGAAAAAAGGGAAATAGAAGAAGAAAGAACAAGAAAGCGGATAAGAACATTTGTTTCTGGTAAATTAAATATTTTCTCAATGGTGGGGAAGGTGCAGCAAGAAGGGAACTCCAGTTTCATTTGGGGTGACAAATATTACCTTGTGTAATTTCCTTTTCATAAATTAGTTTTAATTAGTTATATGTATGGCAGCAGAATGCATTTTGACATATCATATATAAATGAAGTATAACTTCTCATTCTTCTGGTTATACATGGTGTAGAGTTACACCGGTCATGTAATCATATATCCACACAGGTCATGTAATCATATATGCACATATATCATTCCTATCCACTACTTTCCCCTCCTCTCACTCCCCTCTGCCTAATCCAAAGTACCTCTATTCTTCCCTAGCTGCCCCCCTTATTGTGAATTAACATCTGCATATCAGAGAAAACATTTGACCTTTGGTTTGGGGGGATTGGCTTATTTTGCTTAGCATCATATTCCCTAGTCCCATCCATATACCTGCAAATGACATAATTTCATTCTTCTTTGTGGCTAAACAATATTCCATTGTGTATATATAGGACATTGTCTTTATCCATCCATCTGCTGAAGGGCATGTAGGTTGGTTCCATAGTTTGGCTATTATGAATTAAGCTGCTATAAACATTGATGTGGTCTTGTCACTGTAGCATGCTGACTTTAAGTCCTTTGGGTATAAATGGAGAAGTGGAATAGCTGGGTCAAATGGTGGTTCCATTCCAAGTTTTCTGAGAAATCTCCATACTGCTTTCCATAATGGTTGCACCAATTTGCAGTCCCACTAGCAATGTATGAGTGTACCCATTTCCCCACATCATCACCATTTATTGTTGCTAGTATTCTTGATAATTGCCATTGATTCTGACTAGAGTGAGATGAAATCTTAGTTTTTATTTTCATTTCTCTAATCACTAGAGCTGTTGGACATTTTTGCATATATTTGTTAGTTGACTGTATTTTTCTTCTGTGAAGTGTCTGTTTAGTTCCTTAGCCCATTTATTGACTGGGTTATTTGGCTTTGGGTGTTAAGTTTTTTGAGTTCTTTATATATCCTGGAGATGAGAGCTCTGAGGTATGTACAGTAACGTTTTTCTCCCATTCTGTAGGCTCTCTCTTCACGTTATTGTCTCCTTTGCTGAAAAGATGATTTTTAGTTTGAATCCATCACATTTTGAAAAACACCCCGTTTATGAAAGACCCCCGTTTCCCTGTCCAAGGAGAATCACACGAAACACTGGCTGCAAAAGCACGAGGGGGTTTATTGGGACACAGGCGCCTGCGGGTGCCCAGTAGAACCTCAGCCGGAGCTTTGGTGAACTGGCACACCGGGCTTGGGGATACAGAGATTTTTATAGGGTTTGGGACAGGTTTCGCGCGCGCGGGAAGCAACAGGTTTCTTATTGGTTTGTTTAAATCTAGCATATAGGCCACCTAGGGGGTACAGGTCTGCATTCCAAAAACCACAGGTCTGCATTCTATTCTTTCTGTTCCTGCTTATCTGTTCCGGTTTATTCATTCATGCCTCAGGATGCGGGTGCTCTGTTCTTCAACCGGTTGTCCGGAAAACATGCCTGGTGCCTGAACCTGTTTATGGCCTGCCTGATATCTTGGTTTCATATCTTGGCCTTAGGTAACTGGGCTAACTGGGCTAGGGTCTTTCAATTTAATGATTCTTGATTTTACTTCTTGTGCTTTAGGAGTCTTGTTAAAGAAAAGCCTAAGCTGACATGGTGAAAATTTGGGCCTACTTTTTCTTCTATCAGGTACAGGGTCTCTCTTCTAGTGCCCAAGTCTTTGATCCACTTTGAGTTGTTTTTTGTGCAGGGTGAGAGATAGGGGTTTAATTTTATCTTGTGACATATGGATTTCCAGTTTTCCCAGCAACATTTTTTGAAGAGGCTATCTTTTCTCCAGTGAATGTTTTTGGTGCCTTTCTCTAGTCTGAAATAACTGTATTTATGTGTGTTTGTCTCTGTGTCTTCAATTCTGTACCACTGGTCTCTATGTCGGTTTTGGTGCCAATACCATGCCATTTTTGTTACTGTTGCTCTGTAGTATAGTTTAAGATGCTTCCCACTTCACTTTCCTTCCTAAGGATTGCTTTGGCTACTCTGGGCCTCTTATTTTTCCAAATGAATTTCATGATTGCTTTTTCCAGTCCTAGGAAGAATGCCATTGGGATTTCAATTGAAATTGCATTAAATCTGTATAATGCTTTCGTAGTATGGCCATTTTGACAATATTAGTTCTGCCTATCCAAGAGCATGAGAGATATTTCCATCTTCTAAGGTCTTCTTCAATTTCTTTTGTTAGTGTTCTGTAGTTTTCATTGTGGAGCTCTATTCGCCTCTTTTGTTGATTCCCAAGTGTTTTTTGTTTTGTTTTGTTTTGTTTTTCTTTTGAGTCTATTGTGAATGGGGTAGTTTTCTTAATTTCTCTTTCAGTGGATTCATCATTGATGTATAGGAATACGTTTTGATTTATGGGTGGGTGTTGATTTTATATCCTGCTATTTTGCTGGATTTACGTATTCTAGAAGTTTTTGTTGGAATATTTTGATCTTCTAAATATAAAATCATGTCATCAGCAAATAGTGATTGTTTGAGTTCTTCTTGTGTGATTTTTACACATAAGGTATATATCTTTACTTGCCAACTAACTACTCATCATTTGCACTGAAGCTAAAAAACACCATGCTGATATTTGTCTTTACTCTATAGGACTCTTTCAAATTGGCAAAAGAAAATAAACATGGCATCAAACTTTGTATTTCTATTTCTCCTCTAAATCTCAAAACAAACAGACTAGAACCTACAGCTGTGAGTGACTCAGACCCACAAAAGAGAAGACTTCAAAAGCAGCTTCTCTATTCTCCTCTTCAACTCTATCAGGGGCAGATTGATGTGACTGCTCTCCCAATTATCCACAGCATTCCACAGTCTGGAGGCCTGATATGACCCCTGGAGGATTCCCGGCTCCCACACAAAGGGAAGGCAAGGTGGTGACCCAGATGGCAGTTACAGATCTCAGTGAAAACAGTCACAAAAACCACAGTGAAAAGTCCGTGTAAACTAAACTAGGTGATCTGTGCAGCGATTACTGACTCATTCTATTGTCCCAGACCTTCAAATCATGTTCTTTAATATCTGTTTTATATGTATACATATGATATCTTGGAGAAAAAACCCAAATGCCAAAGCAGATTCTAATACATTTGAGTCTGTGTGAATTTACAAAATTCCTTAAAAATGGAAATTCCATGAAAGATGAGTGATCCAACTTATCAATGCTCTGTTAATCAGTGCTTTCAAAGAAAATGATGATTAAAATACATTTTCTCTCTATTAAAAGAGAGAATTTTTTTAAGTTACCATTTAAGACTTGTAGTGCCAACAAATTTATTGTATTGGAGATGAAATAGGTACCTTTTGTCTTTCTTCTTTCAAGATGAATAACAAGCAATCCCATGAAACTGGAAACACTATTCTGTCACTGGGGTTCAGGTTTCTTGGAGCTGGGCTACAATAACCTCAGCAAACTGTATTCTCAGTAATACTTATTTTCCACTCTGTGGTGAGACTGCACAGGAACTGGATTTCTCAAGTGTTCCAGGAATTGCAATTTAAAGAAGAGGAAAAAAGGGATATCCTACCAGAGCTAGTTATTTCTCACACGTGTTTTTGCTTTTTAAAAAATATTTCAAATCCAAGATTTGAAATATCCAAGAGGAATGTCTGACCCACGTATGTACACGAAGCCAGCGTTGTACTACCAGATGTGACTCTGGGGTCTAAATGCCCCAGTTGAACAGGGCTGCCTTTGTACTTGACATGAAATGCAGATTATCTTCCCTTTCTCTTACCATTCTTTCCTTCTATTCATGAGTTTTCTATTACCTGCAGGCCTATTGTGTTACAATTAGCAACACACAGTTCTTTGTTCAGAAGAACCATTCGTAAAATAAGCAATCTTTTATCCAGCCATCACAAAATCTGTTTTTAAATACATTTCTCCCCAAAATGTGAGCATTTTGTAAACTGAGAAAGGGAGAAATGAAATATTGAGAGAAGAAAGAAAGTCATATTTTAAGTATTTGCAATCCTTGAGTATCAATAGTTTTTGTTTCTCCCAATGCCTTAGAGGTATCTTTTTCCTATTATAATTTTAAATTATGAAAATTACAAGCAACAAATTTAGGAAAACTGGGAAAATATGATAATAGAACCTGTCATGTTATTCTTAGATTTCAGGTGAAAAAAATACATAAAGTGCTTCATGTATAAGGATATTTGATTCTTCTAAAATCCATAAATTAAAATTACTTTATGGTATTAGGAGTCTTGTATAGAAGAAACAAATATAACCTTGACTTATTGATAAGATTAGTAAAGTATAATAGGCCTTTCATGTGGTGAGATGAAAACATATTTCTTAATATGTACTTTAGATAACCCTTTCAGAGTACTTGTTTGGCTTGTCTTGCAGCAACATAAATTGTCCTGTTTGGTTCATCCTCTGCTAAAGTGTATGTGACTCCTAAATGAGGTTGTTTCTGATGGCTGCTGTTACTTAACTAAACAGTAACTTTTTCAGGTAGCCAAATTTAAAAATAGATATATTCAATAACATGAAATAATAACTAAACTTTATAATGAGAACAACTATTTTCTAAAGTTAGAATGCAAATAACTACCTTTTGCTGATAGCATCTAAAAATTTAACAAAATAATACAAAAGCATATATATTTTTAAAAAGATCTTCCTACATAAAGAACATGCCATGTACCTAAATCTCCTTCAAATCATATTCATTTTGCCAATATTAGATTAACATTTTAATACGGGTTTTGAAAAACAAATCTCAGAAATGAGGATAGAGTTCAACATACATACTACGTCATCAAATGCATGATTTTTCAACTTCATACTGATGAATAATTCTAAATTACCACACCCATTCACATATTAATTTAAAGGTATTTAATTATGGTCTAGAGACCTCTGAGGGTCCTTTAAAAACACTTTCATGGGCTCTATGAGTTGAAACAATCTCATGGTAAAACTACAATATTATTTTCTGTTTTACACTTATTTCTCATGTGTATACAATGAACTATTATAGAAGCTACATGACATGTGATATTACAGTAGATTAAGTGCTGAAGCATATATGAAAATCCAGCTGTCTTTTCTAAAGCAAACATTAATGAGATTTACAAAAATATTAAACAAGCCACTCTTTTCATTAATTATTTATTATAGAAAACATCCTTATAGTTCATAAAATATACTATTTTTTAACATATAACCTTGTTTTATTTTGCTAATGTAAACCAGTAAATAAATATTTTTAAATAGCTCAGTTTTAATTCTTAACATTAGAAGTATTGACAGATATCAATTACATTTTTTAAATCTCTTTGTGGTCCTCAATAATCTTTGAGTGTTTGAGACCCTCGGACTTAACACATAGTGCTTTTCTTTAAAAATTTCTTTGTAAACCTTAAGAACTGAAGGGGAATTTGAATTCATGTGCTACTTCTGCTATTTCCTTTGTATCTGCATTTTTACTTAGAACAATATGGCCATAAAGTAAAAGCTCATATCTAAATATCTGTCAATTGACTCATAAAGAATGCTTCATTTGACTACAAGATAAAATCAGGCAGGTTTATAGGAGTTTGGTGATTATAGATACCTTCTTTGCTAGCTGTTTCATTAAACCATATCAGTTTTCCTCTAATCAGGTTTTTCCTGACAGTTTGGCAAACTATTCCAAAAATGATACTCTAAGCACTCCTGAAGATAATGAATTTGTTAGGCCTAAAAGTCACAATAGATAATATCTGGGTGTGAATTGCATCTTTATATATTTAATGAGTTCTCTGTCCTTTCCCCCTAGAACAGCACAGTGTCGTTGGTATAACGTTGCCTTGGCAATGCTTAATATCATTGCACCCAGTATATGAAGATTAATGCTGTTCCCACAACAGGCGCCAGAAATCAGAAGCTGCTTTACAGCTCTCCCACATAATTCTGAGTCATTCTTCTCCTATGCTGGATCTGACACAATATCATTTGAATTAAAACGCAAGACACGTAAAATGAGATTTCTTAGTAGATCTAACCTTTGCTCAGCCAATTTCTCTTGGATCAGAAATCCTAAGTAGTGACTTTTTCTCTCAGCCTTGGGTGTAGGTTTCTTTTCTGCCATTACTAATAGATGGGTGCTAGCACTCTGACTACCAAGTTTGTTTCAATTGTCGTCTCGATCTCATAAAGGACAAGTAGTAACTGAAGACCAAAGTGTATATCTCATACCTGGGGTAGTCAATAATTATGCCATTCTGTCTACTTTTGCTTTAGAAGGAAAGAAGTTTACAATTAGATGGGAATCACCAAGTTTATTCATCTCATCAGATGAATTCCAACCAATTAACTGGTTCAAATGCAGGATGATGTTGCCACTATCACAACAAAAACCTTATCAGAATCATGAAGCTGCTCTTCCAACAAAGTGCATGATAGTATGATAAATACAAATAGCTTAAGGTATAAGCCAGAAAACCCCATGTTTTGAGTCCAGCTTTGTTATTTACTAGCTATGTGATACTGACAATTTCCTAGCTATGTGACAATGACAGTTTCCTTTTTGTAAAGTGGGGAAAGCATTGTCTATCTTGAAGAAGATAGGCTATATGGAAAAATCCCAGCACATAAACTGTCATATGATAAACAATTAAAGAACACTAAAAATTATTTACCTAATAAGGTAGATATTTTATCATTATTTTTATAAGAGTATCTGTCAGCACACAGACCTTAATAAGAAGATAGAGGGGATAGACTAAACCTGCTTAAGAAATTCAAGAACTTGATGTGATTGTTGGGATTAAAAATTCAAATCAGCTTTTCAAGAGAAAATGTTTTAAGTTTATCCAGATATACTAGGAAGATAGATCATAATGCTGTGGTTGGACTATCTAGTAACAGCAAAAATTACTTCTAGATATCAGTGACTGTCATGGAATCATCCATATACTCAAGATGTCAATGGTCTCAGAACCAAAACCACTCTGTCCAATAAGGAGTTGGTCATGCATGGTAATTTCAGGGAATGGCAGAGGGTTTTAGTTTAGGTTCCAAGAGACTGTTAATCCAAGAAAATATAAAGGAGAATATAATGTATATACATGCTCCTGAAATTTACAAGAGTGATGAATTTAAAAAGCAGAAAACAGCAGATAGTGAGGGAAAACCTTTAAATGCACAATAGTTGAAACCATAATCTAGAGGTGAATAACACTTGATAATAATCATCAAATGCTCCAGCAAGCATTTGGGTCAGTTGAGAAGAAAGAGGCTAGGTAATTAAGCTTCCTGACCACTTGGCAGATTGTTAGAAAGAAATGTTTGCTTATAATTCAAAGCTAGACGATAGTATAAAGAAATAAGAAAAAATTAAAGAGCTTAGAAATTCAGATCAAGCCTCTTAGTTGGAGCAAAGAGAAAAAAAATGAGGAAAAGCTATAAATTGGGTTTTTTTTTTTCCTGTACGTGGACAAGATGTGGTCTTGAAATGGCTCTTTTAAGACTAATATTCATGACACCTAGAATAAGTCTACAAGATTGTAAGGATTAATATGTTCATTGTAAGATCATACCTCCCAATAAAAACCATCATACTGAGTCACTAAGTTTACATGTTACTCTCATTTTGCAGATGGGATTAGAGTACCTAAGAATACCTAGAAAAATTCTATATAATCTATAAGTAGAACTGATGAAATGTCCTGAATAACAACTTTGTGGATTCAATAACTATAAGATAAAAAGACCAAAACTGCATCTCTAAATCAGAAATTCTTCTTAAGTATGTATGCTTCCAATTATACTTTATCAGAGAATTTCTCCTTGACATACTGTGGGTACCCTAGACTCACCACATGCAATTTATATTCATCATCTTAACCACAACACAAAACTCCTTGTATGCTCTTTTCATCTCTGATTGCACTGTTGTTAGTGTCAACATCATATACCTAAGGCTTAAATCTGAACAGATAATTAATAATGAGTAAAAAAAGGAAATCACATAAAGCCCACAGCTAACATAATATTCAAAGCTTTTTCTATAAGATCATGAATAAGGCAAGGATGGTCATTCTTGCCCATCCATTCATATGGTAACTTAAATTCCTAGCCAGAGCAATTAGGTAAGAAAAAGAAATCGATCATCCCAATAAGAAAGAAAGAAATTAAGGGTCTCTGGGTGCAGATGATATGATCTCATGTACAGAAAACTCAAGACTCCAGAACAAAGTTGATAGAACTAAAAAATAAATTTAGTAAATTTATGGTATAAAAATCAACATATTCAGTTGCTTTTCTATACACTAAAATAAACTTTTTAAAAAGGAAATTATAAAATAATCTAATTTATAGTAGCATCCAAAAGAATAAAATACTAAGAAATAAACCTAACTAGGGAAGTGAATGACTTGTTCATTGAAAACTATAAAATACTGATCAAAAAAATTAAAGAAGACACAAATAAAAGAAAAGATACCTTGTGTTCAGGATTAGAAGATTGAATTTTTTAAAAATAGCCATACTATCTAAAGTAATCTACATATTCCATGCAATCCCTATTTAAATCTCAATGGTATATTTTACAATCGATTCTAAGATTCATATGAAGACAAAAGATCCTATCTAGCCACACTGATTTTGAACAAGAAGAACTAAGCTAGAGTCATAACACTTCCTCATTCCAAAATGTATTACAAAGCTATAGTAATTAAAATCATATGGCACTGGCATAAAAACAGACAGAACAATTGAATAGAAATTGCAGAAATACACCTAGGTATATACAGTCAACTTAACCTTGAAAGGGGTGTTAAGTGTACACAATGAGGAAAGGAGAGTTGTCTCAATAAATAGTGTTAGAAAACTGAATATCCACATATGAAAGCGTGACACTGGACCCTTTGTTTATACCATATGTAAATATCAATTCAAACTTAATTAAAGACATAGTAAAACCCAAATCTATCAAACTCCTAAAAGAAATCATAGGGAAAGAGTTTGACATTGGCTTAGGAATGAGATTTTAGATGTGACACCAAAAGCACAGGAAATAAAAACAAAACTAGAGAAGTGGAATAATATGAAAATAAAGTTTCTGCACAGAAAAGAAATCAATCAATATGGTGAAAAGACAACCTATGGAATGAGGAATACTTGCAAATTATACCTCCTAAAGGGATTATATCCAAAATACACAAAGGAACTACTACAACTCAACAGCAAAAACAAAATTCAAATAACCTGATTAAAAAGTTGGATAAAGGAAATGAACAAACAGTTCTCTAAAGAAGCTATATGCATGGCCAACAAGTATATGAAAAGGTCCTCAGCAACATTAACAGAAAAATGTAAGTCAAAACCACAATGAGGGAGCTGGGGTTGTGGCTCAGTGGTAGAGCACTTGCCTAGCATGTGTGAAGCACTGAGTTCAACCCTCAGTACCACATAAAAATAAATAAAGGTCCATCGCCTACTAATAAAATATTTTTTAAAAAACACAATGAAATATCACCTGATTAGAATGGCTATTATTAAATCATTTTTTAAAAAGATAACAAATGTTACCAAGGCTGTAGAAAAGCTGGCACCCGTGTACACTGTTGGTGGGACTATAAAATGGTTCAACCACCATGGAAAACAGTGTGACAATTCCTTAAAAACTAAAAGTAGAACTACTATATGATTCAGTAATCACACTTACGTGTGTAGTTCCAGAAGAATTGAAATCAAAGGAATAGCTGCACTCCCCTGTTCACTGAATCATTCGCAATAGCCAAGATATGAAAACAATTTAAATGTCAATTGATGCATGAATAGATGTTTTTTTTTAAATGTGATATAGACATGCAATGGGACCTTATGAAATTCTGCCATATGTGATAATATGAATGAACCTGGAGGACATATCCAAATAAGTGAAATAAGCTAGTCACAGCAGGACTTAGATGAGACATTTTAAATAGTCACATTCATAGTTGGCTGCCAGGAGCTGGGAGTAGAGAGGAGTGGAAAGCTGCTGTGGAACAAAAATAAACTTTCAGTTACACGAGAAGAGTAAGTTCTAGAGACTTACCACATAAGACTCTGCCCATATTTAACAATACCATATTCTGGACTTAAAAATTAGTCACAATTACAAAACAGAAATTTTAAAAAAAGAGGAAAGAATGGGAAAGGAGAAAAAGGGAGGAAAGAGAGAGAGAGGGAGGGAGAAGAAGAAGGAGAGAGGAAGTTAAGAAATTAAGGGCCTCCTTAGGCTTAACTCATTCATCTCCTACATCCAAATATTGAATGATTTTTCTAAAACTTACTCTCTTCTGCATGTGAGATTTCCAATATCCAAGGCCTCATTTTCTTCCAATCAGACTGCCGAAATAGTTTCCTAACTTGTTTTCACCACCTCTGGTCTCAATGTCTTCCCAAAAGATGTCAAAATTGCTACCAAGTTAAAAGTCTGATCACGTCTCCCAGCTAGAGACAAGATTTTACCGATTCCTTACTTTGTATAAAGTTCAAACTCTCTGATGAAATGAGGTGAGATGAAATGTAGAGTCTTGTGTGATTTGTTTATCTAACTGTACATCCTCTACCATGACAATAACCATTGGTTCTACAATAGCAAAAACAAAATAGATCCCTAAATATATCACGTTCTGTGCTTTTTCACATGCTGTCCCTTCTTCCTGGAATCACTTTCCTCCCCAAATTCTTGAGAATGCCTAGAATGTCATATTTGTTTTCAAACTCTGCATAACCATTATGACTTAAAGAGCTTTTTTCCTCTTCCTCCTCTTCTATGCTACTTGTATATTTTAGACTAATCCTTTCATTTCACTTAGCACCTTGTGTGATGATTGGTTTAGATACTTATATTCATTACTTGATTATAACACTGAAGGCAGATGCATTGCCAATTCTTATTCTCCCATGTCAAGCACTATAAAATGAGACACTTTTTCTCATTGTTAATATTGAAGAAATAAATATACACATATATATTTTCATGATGGAATGAATGTACTAACTCAGTACATTGTTAGGTCCACTGCAGTCTTAAGTTATCCAATTGCTTGGGTTTCTCTCCATACCTGGCAAACATCTTTTTTTTAATGTGATATTTTAAAATTTTATATATGACAGCAGAATGCATTATAATTCTTATTACATATATAGAGCACAATTTTTTATATCTCTGGTTGTATATGTAGTATATTCACACCAATTCATGTCTTCATAAGCGTACTTTGAATAGTAAAGATAATCACATTCCACCATCATTAATTACCCATGCCCCTTCCCTTCACCTTCAAACCCTCTGTCCTATCTAGAGTTCATCTATTCCTCCTTTGCCCCCACTTCCTATCCCACTGTGAATCAGCCTCCTTATATCAAAGAAAACATTTGGCATTTGGTTTTTGGGGATTGGCTAACTTCACTTAGCATTGCTGAGTAATAGTCCACTGTGTATATATGCCACATTTTTTTTATCCATTCATCTATTGAAGGGCATCTAGGTTGGTTCCACAGTTTAGCTATTGTGAATTGTGCTGCTGTAAACATTGATGTGGTTGTGTCCCTGTAGTATGCTGTTTTTAAGTCCTTTGGGTATAGACCAAGGAGAAGGACAGCTGGATCAAATGGTGGTTCCATTCCCAATTTTCCAGGAAATATCCATACTTCTTTCCATATTGGCTACACCAATTTGCAGTCCCACCAGCAGTGTATGAGTGTACCTTTTTCCCCCACATCCTCACCAACACTTATTATTGATTGTATGCATAATAGGTACCATTCTGACTGGAGTGAGATGAAATCTTAGAGTGGTTTTGATTTGCATTTCTCTAATTGCTAGTGATGATGAACATTTTTTCATGTATTTGTAAATTGTACATCATCTTCTGAGAAGTGTCTCTTCAGGTCTTTGGCCCATTTATTGATTGGGTTATTTGTTTTTTGGCGTTTAGCTTTTTTAGTTCTTTATATACCCCAGTGATTAGTGTTCTATCTGATGAATGAGAGGTAAAGATTTGCTCCCAAGATATAGGCTCTCTATTCACCTAACAGATTGTTTCCTTTGCTGAGAAGCAGCTTTTTAGTTTGAGTCCATCCCATTTATTGATTTTAATTCTTGTGCCACAGGATCTGGCAAACATCTTAATCCTCTTTGATATACTCCCACTGTCCATACAGAAACTGACTTAATTGTTTTATGTAGAAACAATAGCAATACAATTTAGAAACATTAAAAGGTTTAAGAAATTAAATATCTCTCATGTTATTTTCTCTCATTCATAAATTAAATATAAATGAGGAGAATTTAATTGTAGTCTCCCTCTAATTCCTTTCTCATGAAGTTAGTATTCTATTGGGGTCAGGGAATAAGAGTCAACAAATAATTCCATGTTGTGATAAATATTGTGAAAAAAATATTTTAAAAAGTTTTACCTGATTATTTTATTTGTTGTAGAGGTTTGATATTTCTAAGATAAAAAGTTAAAGACTGGAGGAGGTATTAGGGATGAAATATATGCATGTACAAATATGCTTCAATGAAACCCACTATTCTGCATAATAAATATGTACCAATAAAAAAAAGAAAATTAAAGACATATGGGTTTATCTTAACACTTTCCAGCCAGCAATATATTGAATACTGAATTAGTGTGACATATAGGATATACTTTATGTGTCACATAAGCAGATAGCTTCAATTTCTTCAGCCAGGTACATTTTAATTTTTCTTCTCCAAGAAAATGTCCTCAAAAACATGTAGAATCTCAGAATGCTGTAGTTTCTCTGATAGGGCCAGCACAGTCTTACGGTCTCCATTTATTACCGCAAAATATACAGAAGCACATATACATAGAGAGAGAAAAAGACCCTCACTCAAGTGTGGTTGAGAGGTAGGTTAATTTACACACTTGTGGTCTTCAGAGAAATCTCCCCAAAGAACATCCTTTACATAACCTATGGATACAATAGCAACTCAGATTGTTAATACCCTAAATATGGTTGGCCTAATGTGGATGAATGAGAAAAGCTTCCATTTGTCTTTCAAAATCGAACATCTGTGCAGTTGTTAACAAAAAGCAAAGATGGGATTTTAAAAAATCTACTTATAGATTTTTAAAATCCTAAACAAATTTGAGTCTTAAATAAGGAGATTTGTGTTGTATATATGTTGGTAAGAGAGAAAGGAGGGAGTATTGACATAACATTGTAAAGGGGATACTATCAAGATGTGGTCATTTCTGCATGTCTTCAGAGTAAGGTATGGAAATGCATGTCACTCTTCAAAAGAATTAATGAGACAATTTGGTTAGTATGAAGCATTTCATTTCAGCCTCTTTTATTCTAATCATCTTGAAAATAAAGAAGAGAAAAATATCATCAGTGCTCAGAAAATTCTATACCTGCCATTATTGGCCTCTAAGGGAAGAACAATGTCAGTTTTCCAATAGTCATGATTTACAGAAATGGGAAATGTTCTAGTGATGGCTGGTTCCAAACTGGTTTATCATTAAATTACTTTGGGAAATTCAGTTATACATAAGTTTTGATATTTAACATCCTCTTGGAAAAACAAAGTAAGAATAATGTGTGTGTTACTCAATTTACAAACAGTGAAAGCCACCACCGAGCACAGAAATAAAAGAGGGGAGGATTAGCTGAACAGCGTGGAATGAAATAAAGGGAACTAGTGAACCAGATGGCAGAGCAGTTAAAATGTAAGCCAAGGGGATGGCATGACTTTGCCTATAGAGCTGTACCCTTCAAATTTTGTGATAATATGCAGATCTCGGCAAACACTTCGGAGACCTGAGACATGGCAAGACTTTCTCCTAATATTTTCTATGAGGAAAAGATGTAGGTGAGGCAGCTACAGCAAAGTTGAAATGAGAGAACTGGGAGTGTTAATCCTAGCACTTCCATGAGATATTTTGTGACCTTGGCATGCTTATAAAGAGCATCTCTAAAATTTCATTTCTTCTTCTGAAATGACTCCACCTTTGATCTCACAAGCAAGGGAATGCTAATAGGCATTTCATAAACAGTGGTCCTGATAAGGGCTGTTAAAGGAGATAAGAAATAATTAAAAGGAAAACAATTTAAATGCAAAGTGATACTTAAGTGTCAAATACTGCAGTAGCATCTGTTTCTTTTATTTTGTTTATTGTAAATGTTTGTTTTGTTTTGTTGGTGCTAGAGATCAAACCCAGGGTCTCACACATAGTAGCAAGTGCTCTACCACTGAGCTACATCCTCAGCCCAAGAGTTGACTTCTGAAAAAGAAATAAACAATACACTTTATGGTAGTTATCCAAGAAGAACAATGTTAACAAACTGGCATGTAGCTAACCAAAGAAATGGAAAATATAAGTTTTCATGAATATCAATTTCATAAAAACCATGTATATAGAACTTGATTTTCTAAAATGTATGTTGATAATGAAAGTTTCTATACTAAAAATGAAGTTTTATTAAAATAATTTCATTTTATCTATTATTATAAAGTTCAAACTCTGATGAAATGAGGTGAGATGAAATGTAGAGTCTTCTGTAATTTGTTTATCCAAATATACATCCTCCACCACACCAATAACCCTTGGTTCTACAATAGCAAAAACAAAATAGATCCCTAAATAGATCATGCTCTGTGCTCTTTCATATGCTGTTTCCTCTTCCTGTAAGAGGAAAGAGTCTGCCTAGCCCTGAGTTACTCCATTTTATACAGCCGCAGTTGCCCATGAGCTAAGCCACTTTGAGAGCAAGTGATAAGCCAGAAAGTCTTGATATTCTGTTTGGACAAATTGATAATCACAAATGGTGAACATATAGAACTAATTGAAAAGCATAACCCCCAGCTGCAAAGCACAATCATAAGGAACAAACAAATCAATGAAACAGTCTAATAAAATGACACCTGTGAATTTACCAAATTAAATCAGAAGCACATGGAGGCATGGGTTTATCAAACACATATCAGAGAAACAGGCCCATGACCTTTTCAGATACGCAAGACTACCAGATGATACAAGCCCCTCACCAGAAACACTTAAAAGGAAGGGCACCTCAGACAGTGGTAAGGAGGAAGATACTGACCCCATCACCTCATCAGATCATCTGGTGAACTCATCACAGGTCAATAGGCAAAACACCCCCAACTCTGTCTCAGGGGCTTTAGCTTAGTTCAATCTCCCTGATTGATGTGACACTTCAAAATGCCTGCAGTGCAGACTCAAGTTCCATGCTCTGCACCCTAAACAAATTCTTCATCTGGTCCATAATCTTATCTGACCACCTGCAGTGACTCTTCTTATTTGTATCTGGTCTCATTTATTCAGTGTAGCCTCTTCAAACCCTGTTTCTGCCTTAACCCTTTCTTAGCTATTCTGTAACCTAGATATCATTGTGTGAAATGTGACGTGTGAAATGAGTATTATAGATATTAACAATTAAAATTGAAATGAAATAAAAGAGCTCATGATTGCCTTGCTCTTGCCTACCAAGTAAACTATGAGTACTCAGTGAATTAATGTCAATAAAGATGATGTTGTAAAAAGACACAAATGTATGGCGTCTATGTTAAAGGCATAGCTCACTCATGATAATTATAAATAATAGTAATAGAAAAATAGTATTGCTTTTATCTGTTAAATAAGGAACAGGATACAGATAAATTAAACTAAATTTGGCCTAAGGATACCTTCCATTTGAGTATTTGTAAAATAAACTTCATCTTAACTTAGTTTTTAATCTTGCTATAACCCTAATTTAGGAGTATACTCTTATAACAAATAACTCACTATCAGTCTGTAAGAGTAGCTTGAGGTTCAGTTGGTTGCATATGTTCAGTTGATTCAAATCAGACAAATTTAGCTGTAAACAATTAAGCTGTTCATGTCACTCACTGTTATTTTCTGTCCCTAAATGATAGCTAACAATGGTGCAAGCCAGAGTTCTTAGAACCTGTTCTGCCCAACTAGAGAACCATTCTTCATTCAACTAAATTTTGTTAAATTATCTGATTTTTCCTTTTACCAGAGCTTATAGGGGGAAATGAACATAATGAAGAAAATGGAAAAGAGAAATAAATCTGGTCCATTGTCCTCATGAGCCATACCTTTCTTTTTCTAAAAATGGATTAATTGAGGTGTGATTAATATATCCTATAATTTACTCTTTAAAGTATAAATTCCAAAGATTTCTAGTATAGCTGTATGATAATGCAACCCTCACCACAAAATATGATTTTCTTTCCTGCTTAAAAATAAAACTTACTTCTAGTAGTCCCCCTACCTTTGCCCATCCTCATCCCAGCCTTAGGCTATGACTAATTTCACTTCAGTCTATCAAGTTGCATAATGTGGACATTTCACACACTGTGGATTGGACATGTCTCCAATAAAGCATGCTTTGGAAAGTCAATCTCAAGAGCAACAGCGTTGAGGTGGGATCCTTCAAAGGTGACTAGGTCATGAGAGCTCCACATATTATATTACTTCATTTAAATGATAGCTGTAGCGGAATACCCTATATTGGGTAATTTATAATTCTGGAGAAGAGGAAGCCCAATGTCAAAGGGTCCCTATCTGGTAAAGGCCCTCTTGCTGTATAATCCCATAGTGGAAAGGGTAAGAGCAAGAAAGCGTGTGCATAAAAGGAAAGGAGTTAAACTCATCCTTCCCAAAATCCATTTAGGATTTTCATAATGATTGTATACTTTCTAGACTAATTTAAGGAATATTGCCATCTTAACAATATTAAGTCCTCCAAACCATAAATTAAAGCATTTAGAACTATAAAATTCCCCCAAAGCACTGTGTTAGCCAAGCCCATAAATTTTGATACGTTGTGTTTTGTTTTCATTTCAGATATTTTCTTATCTCCCTTCTATTTTCTTCATTGTCCTATCAGTTATTTAGGAATGTATTTTTAAATTTTCTACTTTTTCTATTTTTAAATTTTCTAGTTTTTCTTCTGTTGTTGATTTCTAATTACATTTAATTTTGGTCAAATATTGTGTTTTGAATGATTTAAACCTTTTAAAATGTACTTAGGCTTGTTTAATGGCCTAGCATCTGATCAACACAGAAGAATACTCCCCATACCCTTGAGAAGAATGTGGTTTTCTTGCTAAGGAACTCCAAGGATGTCTGCTAACATTAGTTTTTTTTTAATGGTGATTTTCAGTTCTTCTCTTTACTAGTTGATTTTCTGCCCACTTCTACCCATTATTCAAGCTGTTCTATCTCACTATTATTGTGTGTATTTCACTCTCATTATAACATTTGCTTCATGTGTTTTGAGTTTCTGATATTAAGTTCGTGTATATTTATAATTATTATGTGGCTCCACATGGACTCATTTATTCTTAAAAAATAGCCTTCTATGTCTATACTTACAGTTTTGTCTAAAGTCTGATTTTGACTGATATTACAAAAGTTATTCCAGCTCTATGTAGCTTATAGTTTGCATCATATAACTTTTTCTATCCTTTTCCTTACAATCTTTTTGTAAGAATCTATGTGTCTTCTACAGAAATCACAAAGTTTTGGATGAGATTTTTTTTTAATCCATATAACAATGAATGCCTTCCTGATTGGATTTTAATTCATTCACATTCATTATTCATAATATGATAGTATGATGTATTTTTGTCTATTATGCATCTCATCTCTTGTTTGTTTCTCTGTTCCTCTACTCTTGCCTTCTTTCGTATTAAGAGGAAGTTTTTAAATCCAATACAAATAACTTAATTTTAAAATATATTTTTAAGTTAATGATTGCTCTAGGGCTTACATTTCAATTGGTAGACTTCATTTATACTGATATACTTCCAATGAAATACAGAAACATTATTTATATAAGGGCTTATTCCCTTTTCACCACTTTGTGCTAACTTTGGTATATAGATTCCATCTATATATTACAAACCAATAATACATTCTTATATTTTGTATTTGTTATTACTTTGTATAATCTATGTATTTTAAAGAAGCCAAGGAAAGAAAAGATAGCAAGTATGTATCTGTAGAGTTTACTATTTTAACCTCCTTCTCTCCTTCTGATTCTCTTCATTTCTTCCTGGGCTGTTGAGTTACAACTTGGGTCACCTCCTTACCCTACACAGCTTTGCTCTCCCCTTCCCTATCTGTGGTGTTACTGGCATGGAATATTTCTGTATCTTATAGGCCCAATGATCCAAACACACCACACACACACACACACACACACACACACACACACACACACACCTACTTATATGTATATATTTATATAATATGTATTTATATATTATATATTTATATAATAATTAGTCATGAAAAGAGAGGAAAAGAAATATGTGATTATTATCTGCATAATAATGTATCAGCATTCTATTTTTTTATACAGATTTGAATTACTGTCTGGTGCTGTTTGTTTCCAGCCTGAAGAATTTTCAGTATGATTTTTTTTTGTAAGGCAGGTGCTCTAGCATCCTATACTCAGTTTTTGTTTATATATTACTGTTTTTATTTTACCTTCATTTTTGAAAGACAGTGTTGACAGTTCTTTTAAGATTTTTGATGGTTTTTCTTTGTTTTTACTTTCAGCACTTTGATTACATCTTTCAAATTCCTTCTGACTTCCATTATTTCTTTTAGGTTATCTGTTTGAGTTATTGCATTTCTCTCACATAAAATGAGTTGCTTTTCTCTTTTTGCTTTCAACATCTGCCTGCTTTTCAACTTTTTGACTACAATGCATCTGATTATTGATCTCTTTCTACTTTTTTTATGCAGACTTGGTTGAGCTTCTTGTGTAACCAGATTAACATTTTCTTCATGTTTAGGAAACTTTCAGCCAATTTAAAAGTTATTTTTCTGTTTTTCTTATCTATTCGTCTGGTGCCCTTATATTATACATTCGTGTGTAGTGTGTGTGTGTGTGTGTGTGTACGCACGCGCATGTGCTTAGTAATATCCTATGTTCCACATATCCCTAGGTTTGTTAAGTATGTTTTCTCTCTGGACTTCAGATTGCTTAATCACTGTTGACCTAACTTCAGTTCGCTGATTCTTTTTCTGTCAATTCATTTTTTAGTTTTCAACTAGAAATTTTCCATTTCCTTTTCTTCTTCTGTTTTTTAACATTATACCTTCTCTATAGAGAATATGAGTAAGAAATAATCAATACACTTTTAATTTTTTAAAAATCACTTCTTTTAGCCTTTGAAAATATTAATATTAATAATAACTACTTTGAAATGTTCGCTAACTTCACCACCCTACTATCAGGATCTCCCCAAAGGCAGTTTTAAATGCCTGCTGCTTTTTCCTGTGTAGGAATCATACTTTCTTACTTGCTTACATATCTTATAATTCATTTTTATTGAGAGCTGTATTTTTTAGATATATTTTTAAAAATCCAGAGACTGGTAGGTTGTTCCTGATGTTTGCTGGGTCATTTGCTTATTTGCCTCACAATTCAGTTAAACTAATTCTGCAAATTTTATTTCCAGGTGTGCACCTTCTGATGCTCTTGCTCAGATTTCTTCCCCCGGTTTTCTTCTTTGGCCTCACTTTAGGAGTCACTTTTGTAGTGGCATGGGCTACTTATTTGTCAAAGGTTTTAAGGCTTAGAGGTTACTATCAAAGTTAGGGAGTTTGTTACCCCATGTTCTTCTAAGGATTAGTAGCTTAGGGATTCCCTCTGAATTTTCTCAAGCAGCAGCTTTGGACATATATAGCCACCTAGACTGTCAAGAATAACTGTGATTTTTATATTTATACTTTTACAAATAGCCCCCCAGGTCAAAGTATGTTATTGTTTGATCTATGTTTAAGCCCCTTAGAGCAATGAGAGTTCTATTCTGTTCATGGACAGGGGTGCAGTTTGGGAAGATGCTTCAAGTCTTCCCTCATCCTGTTCTGATTGCACTTGTACAGCCCAGCTCATATGCATAAGCCTAGGAAGATTCTTCTTGGCTCTTTCTCTCCAGTTCCTACAAAACTTCTGATTGTTTGATTATTTTGCTGGTTTGATAAAGATACCAGCCTTTTTAAGTTGCTCTCACTAAGAACATTATTGTTTAAAAAGAAAAACTCTTAGACACACAATTTTGCATGCTCTGTTCTAAATAAAACCAGTTTCTTCCAACACAGCTCCTGAGTTCCTTGTCTTCATGTCCTGCCTCTTCTGGACCTGGGCAAAACTTATACCTCCTCACCATGGGGGAGGATGGGGGTAGAAACCTGCTTCTCCAAGAATGACAGTCTGTTCTGAGTTGTGAGGGGAAGAGCACGGTGAGTACCCCTTATTGACTTGGCTTGCCCTTCCTGATATGGAACTTTCTTCCTGTGTACAGCTGGGGCAAAGGCAACTGAAGTCCCAGTATTTTCAACCTGTCACATCTGGTGTTGGAAATAGGAAATGGGAAGATAGGAAATGGGTGGGGAAAAGAGAAAGTCATTTCTCTCAGCCACATTGGCCTAGAAGAGAGTTTCTGCAACATGGGACTGGGATGAAGGTGAGAGATGGGAACCATCCCCAGACCAGAAGGTCAGAGGAGAAGAGGCTCCTCTCTTATTGCCTGCAGCTGCCCAGGGAAGAGCTCCTGGGATAGAGTCCTGTAACTTGGAGTTGGGTGAAAGTTAAAGGAAAAGGTAGTGGCTCAGATACCACAGATTTTTTTCACTGTTCTTACTGACCTTCAGTAGATTTTTCTACCCTCACTCTATGACCCTCAGACAATTTCCAGAGACTTTAAGTGATTGTTGTCTTGCTAGAGAAAAAGTTAATCAAGCACCTTAGTCTGCCATTGTGCCATGTCCTTCGCAGCTTGTCATTTAGCTAAGTAACAAATGCATATTCTGAATACCATCCTCCTTCCAAATTTATTCCCCTACTTTACAAGGTTAAGAATATGAAATGAGAGAAATGTCAAAAAACATGTTCACACAGAATACATTTTAGCATGCTGATAACTCCCATGACCAACTACAGCCCTCCACATAAATGATACAAATAGAATTGAAATATCCTGAATCACATCCAGGAATCAAAACTATTTCTGAATTGGCTTTTGTCTGTGGAGTCCCTTCCAATTTCTTAGATCTTGGGTTTCTTTTTTAAACCTAAAGCACTTTTAAATTGATAAATATTTTCAAGAATGATAAAGCAAGTTTGGCCTTTTTTTTTTCTTTTTTTCTTTTATTCCCTCTTCGAGGGATTATCTTGAAAAGATAATAAATGTCAGCTCAGGTGATAGGAATCTCAGACTGGAATCAATATCCAGGAGTATTAAGGCCATTTGCTGACTTTTCATGAAAATAGCAGGTCATATCTCTGCAATAATTAAAATGCTTTATGTTGCCTAATGGGGATGAATAGGCCTAAGTTTCTTCAGAGTGTGTTTAGTCCTTAAATTAAGTTGGCTGTCAGGCCTAGTAACCCAATCTTTAGATTGGTAGAGCACACACATTTTGCGAGGAAACTACCTCTATATTATTGGGGAAAAAACACATTCAAATGGTTAGAAATGACATAAGTAAGACCTTACAACAAGAAAATTTGAGATTCATTCCTAAATGGACAAGATAATTCTAAATTGATAGTTCAAATACAGCAATATTACCAAATGTTAGACAAAATATTATTCTAAATATACAAAAATGATGAACTATAAGCAACATAACTATGAAGAACTACCTCCTATTACTACCTTAATAGATGTGTGCTGATACTTCCCATCACTTAGTATACCAGATATTTACTCCTATACACCTGTGAAAACAGGCATTCATTTGCAAGATGTCACGTTTCTTAATTTCTTAAATACATGATTTTATAATACCTATGTTTAGTAATATTGTATTTTTCATATATCCACCTGTTTTCACTTTCTTTAAATGAGATTTTGTGCTATGAAGAAATATATAGTCATGCTTTTTTCTACATTTATGAAAAAATACTCATTAATACATGAATATTTACTAATATATATAAGTACAACTAGCCATTAATTTTAATCAAATATTTATGAACTTCATAGTAAAAACTAAAATATATCTTATAAAGATCCCCAATAAATGGAAAGATCTATAATATTAAAATGAAACCTTTTGGGCCTCTATGATTTTTTGGAATGAGACTTTAACTCGAGCCTTCAGATAGATTAACACTATCCAACAGAAATATACTACAAGCCACATCTGTGCAATTTTTAATTGGTAGCCTCATTTTGAAAAGGTAAAAATAAGTGAAATTAATAATCATTTAATGTCATTTCTCTAAGAATAATTTTATACAAAAATCCAACTTATTTATAAGCTCAGGTACTATTTAAGTTATTGTAAACTTTTGTTAGGCATTTAACTCTGATTTTAGCAAATTTCTTTTGTCTATTACTATAAAACTTTTATTTCAACTAAGGTCAGTGATTCTTTTTATCAAAAGGAAATAAATGATAACATTCACTATGAATTTGTTGAGCATATCTCTCCATATTTTCCACTTCACTATCTTTTTAAAAAAAGTAAATAATAATAAAATGACTTTTTTATTTTGCTATGCCAGAGTTAAATTCAATTGCCATTCTTAATGAAAATGTAATCTGACTTCTAATAATCTCTTTTTCTCTTTACTAGTCTGGTATTACCATCTTCACTCAATACTACACCTGTGATAAGCCTTTATTTAGAAATTTGACCAAACTTTCTTTCTTTCTTTCTTTTTTACAGTGCAGTTGATCAACCCCAGGGCCTTACACACCCTAGGCAAGTGCTCCTCACTGAGCTACATCCCCATCCCCATACTTAACTTTTAACTTAAACAAGATGCAATTATAACTAAAATAATAATATCCAGTTGAATTATAAATTATATATTTTATAGCATCACTGGATAAAAAGTCAAATAAGAATGCTATAATTTTACATTGGAGCACAGAAATAAGCATCCAAGCTGCATTGGTCCACAAGCAATGAATAGACGTACACACCCAAGCTTCTAAGATAAGGCAGAAACATCTTATGCAATCAGGCAGCTTAAGTAAAATATAGTTTTATGACAACAATAAAATTACCTCAATAGAAAAATACTTTACTTCACTTTTGACATTTAAATTTAGATAGATTAAAATTACTTATAATTAAAAATTTTATTCCTCAGCCGTGCTTGTTAGTGGTTGCTACGTATCCATATATTCACTACATCTAACTAATTAAAAACTCGACGATACTTCTAATATTCCTAGGTAACCCTTCTATGCTAGTTCTCAGAGATCTTATCTACTCATAAACAGAATTATTACAAGAGCTACCAACTGCTGCAGGTCTGGTACAGGTGGACAAGCTGGGGCTTGCAAGAGACACCTGGTGAGAAGGGCATATCCAGCTGTTGATGTGGGACCCTGAGGCATTGCTGGTGGAGGAGTCTGTGGAAGCTGTTGTCCTGTATAGCTATGGCTTTTCTGGTCAGCAGCTAAAGGTTTGGCTAAGGGAATAAAGCTGCTGCATTTGAGCATGGTCAGCTATCAGGATGATGGATAGAGAGGACTGAGGACAAGCTGGAACCTGCCATCATAGCTGTATTTCTGGCCACATTCCACCACCCTTCCCTTCAAAGAGCAATGGCTATTGCTTCCCTCCCACCTTTTAAATCTCACACAACTTTCTCTTTGGGTTGATTCTAATGTAAGACCATAGAAGGAAGAGGTTTGAGAGAAGCAATGCCAATTTCACCAAGTTGACAAACCACCATAGAGAGTTTGTTCAAAAGTCTCCCCCAGAACATAGAAGAGATTATGAGCTTCTAAAAATCAATGCTTGAAACAAAACCAAAATTCCAGTTTCAACTGTGATAATGTGAATAGATGGAATACTTAATTTGTGAGAGGAATTCTCCTTAGAAGTATTGCAAAGTTTCAAACTTACAGTTCCCTTATTTGATAAAGAGTAAAAATTGTGCATTTTCTCAGTGACTGTATAATTTTAGTCACAGTTTGCCTGTCTTTGAAAAGATTCTGCCCAAAGGACAGATACTATCAGTTGGAGAGTAGGTATTTTTAAATAATGCAACATTTCCTTGTTCAAGATATTGTCATTGAAAGAAGAGGAGAATTGCCCACTTGTGAACAACTGCTCTTTCTTATTACTACACAATTATTATTTTCTCGGGGATGAATACACACTATTTTTCTGAGTAGTACAAAAATGTTGAAGTAGACTTAGGACAACATTATTAATATGAGATCTAAATAAAAGATTAGTTGTAAGAAGTGGTCTCCATAGTTCTCCAGAGAAGCAATTGATACCCTTCTGGGAGGAAGACAAGTACATTATTAAAGACCAAACTTACTACTAATTATTTATCAGTATATGTTCTTTATCAGGAAAACTACTACAAAGAAATAAATCTGAAGATTAATTTCACTCTCAACAGTAATGTTATCTCACACCATTTAGTTTTCTACCTTCCAAAGTCTTTCAACCATATATCTGTTCAGTTTTTTTTTCATATATATAATAAAGATAACACAAAGCCTACTTTATGAAGTTGTGGGGATTAAACTAAACACAAATGCATAAGGATTAGAATGGTGTTGCACATGTAGCAAATGTTAACTGTTTATATTAAATTTGTTATTAAGCTTAATATTAGTGTAGTATAGAATTAGTACCAATATTAACACTGTTTGAAACACAGTGAAGTAATAGGTTATGAAATCCAATCTTTTAAAACTGGGAAGTTACTACAAAATGTTGCTGATAGGCTGCAGGCAGAAGCACACACCTGTAATTCCAGCCACTGAGGCACAAGGATAGCAAGTTCAAAGTCAGTCTCAGCAACTTAGGGAGATCCTAAGCAACTTAGTGAGACCTGTCTGAAAATATAATATGAAAAATGGCTGGGGATGTGGCACACTGGTTAAGCGCTCCTGAATTCAGGCCCCAGTTACAAAAGCAAACAAACAAAAAAGTTGCCAGCTTGGGTAACTTATGTAAACCCTGCCTCAAAATTAAGATTTTTTTAAAAAGGGCTGAAGATGTACCTGAATGGTAAAATGCTTATCTAGAATGTGCAAGGCTCTGGGTTGAACACCCAGGACCCCCCCCCCCAAGAAATGTCTGATATATTGAGAAAAAAGAATCTGTTCTGTGGATATGGGCCTCAACTCTTAAAGTTCATTATATTAGATTAAATGTGCATAACTAGATGAATAACTGAGTTTCTGTCAAAGACTGGAAGTTCTGTTCAGAAAGCTGGATGTTGAAATTGATTCTATCATAAGTAATGGTTTCCCAAGTGTTGATGAGGTTCACTGGATGGTTCTGGGACAGGGTAACTAAAAATATAAAGGTTCACTGGATGGTTCTGGGACAGGGTAACTAAAAATATAAAGTATTCACATGTATTCATGGGAAAATTAGGTCAGATTCATTTCACCATTCTTCCCTTCCTGTCCTTCCTCCCTACCCTACAACACAGTGAACCTTCATGCATATCCACAAAGCACCAATTAAAAAAAAAAATACTGAAAAAAAAAAAACAGAAAAAAACAGTAGAATAATGGAAAGGGAGCAGAGGGAGAGAGAAAAGAAGGGAAAGGGCAAATACTGGGGACTGAATTAGAGCAAATTATATTCCATGTTTGTATAATTACATTAAAATGAACTCTAATATCATGTATAACTAATATAATTAAAATTAGCTAATTAAAAATTCTCAAAAAAAAACAAAACAACAACAACAAAAGAATAGAAGTGAAAGGAAAAATACTAAAAGAAAAGATGCAAAAAGTATTGGAAGCAATATCTACCTAAGATTCTGCTGTCACTGCAGAAGATTTCTGGAGAGAACACAAACTTGCTGTTTTTGGAAAGCAAACTGGGTGGGTTTTTCTTTTTAATAACTTAAATATCAATGTTAAAATTTATTATGATCTTAATAATTAATTCACTCATACACTTGGATTAATGTGTTTCACTACTGAGGTGCTTCATTTATATTTTATAGATGCTAAATTTTTAATTAATCTATTCCCCTAACTCAGTCTATTAAGAATGCTTTTGAATCCTTGAGAGTTGAAACTTCAACCTTGCCTAATAATTCATTGCAATGTTTTGCTTTTATGGCCAGGAAATTCTTCTATATATTTTCTCTTATTCACACAGATTTATTGAATGCTTCTTAAGTGCCAGCATTATTCCACACACTAGACATGCAACAGAATATGAATCAAATCTCTGTTTTCTTGGATCTTTGGTTGCAGCAGGGAAGAAAAACAAAATCAATACCATAAATAAGTATATGAACTTTTAGAAGGTGAAAAGTGCTACAAGAAAAGGAACATTTTTATGATTTAAGTATGAGGTGTCCACCTAAAGCAAAAGTATTAGACAATGCAAGAATTTTCAGAGGTGAAACTATTCAGGTATACAAAATGCAACATCATCAGTAGATTCATCCATGAGTAACTGGGTGGTAACTGTAGGCAGGTGGGGTGTGACTGAAGGAAGTAGATCACTGGAGACATGTTTTGGGGGAATTATATTTTATCTCTGGTCAGCAGAGTTCTCTCTCACTGCTTCCTGGTGGCTATGACGTGAGTTGCTTTCCTCTACCATGCCCTGCTGCCATAATGTTTTGCCTAACGTTGGGCCCACAGCTATGGAGTAGGCCAACCATGGGCTGAACCTGTGAAACCATGAACAGAAATAAACTTTCCTCCTCTACATTGTTCTCCTCGGATCTTTTGGTCACCATGATGCAAAAGCTGACTAAAACAAACATTGTAGAGAGTGAGAAGTATCCAGGCAAAGAGGTGGGTAGGAGAACACAGTTTTTAAAATGTATGGTTCAGGTAGGTTCCATTCAAAAGAAGCCATTTGAAAGATACCGAGTCTTGCAAAATTTCAAAAAAGATCCAATTAACAAGAAGGTCTTGCACTTTATTGGTAAAATTTTATTAGCATGTCACAATATCATATTCCATCTTGGGAATAACATCTAGTTTTATAAAAATCATCTTTTTCATTTGTCATATTTATTATTCCTTACATCCTTCATTTTAGTTTGGATAATCTTGATATAAATAGCATTCTAAAATAAAGAACATTGATTAAATGTCTCTTTACCTTAATTAGCTAGAAATACCCTATATAGATAGAAGACTAAATTATTCCACATATGAATCTAATGTCAACTTTAAATAAAACTATTTTACCTGAAAAGTAAATTTTATGTAGACCAAAACCCAGACTCCTTGCTATGCTGATAACAGGATTACTAATCTCATAACATTTTCAGCAATTTGTTTTAAATTATATGTAGAATATGCAGTACAAATCAGATATTTGATTGGATTGGACTTTTCTGCTTTTTTTTTTCTTAATCACATGTGCTTATCAGATACTTTTTAGAAACTGAACATCACCACGTACCATGAAAGAGTGAAAGTTTTAATAGGAAGGAAAAATAGAGTGAGCTTCAAAACTTAAAATATTGAGATGAAACATATATGTATTTTTTATCGGTTTAAATAATGTTATGAAATGTTAATGGCATACATCTTGAATCTGAATCTAATTTCAGCTAATTTAGAAAAATCATCAGAAATAAATTCAGATATCTTTGATGACTTCCCAATAGCATAATTTTATATTCCTTTTCTTTTTATTTATATCACTTCTTTTTCCTTTTGCTCTGGTCCCTTGTGAGTTCAGATTATGTATGCATGAAGAGCCTTTTTCTTTCTTTCTTTCTTTCTTTTTAAATTAAGACTACAGCATCCACAATGTTCTGTAGCTATCTCTCCTCATTTCTTACCTAACAATCCATACCAAACAATTTAATGTACAATAAAATGAATAATAACTCTTCCATTTTACAAACGTGACTTCTATGCAAGGCACAAACGAAATTAAAATTGTCCATTAACATTTTTAAGTCGAAGTTAAATAATCCAGGAGGTAGATGTGATCATCTCATTTCCTAACAGTAGGAGCACACCACACTCTTTGCACTTCAGCTTCTCCTACAGACATTGCTTATTCAGCTTATTCATTTTATCATTGCTTATAATGTGGAAACAACTTAATGCTTACCCATCATGTTGTACTTAAATAAATGATGTAGTTATAAATTGAAAAATATGCAGTTATGGAAGTAAAGCAGATGTTTTCTGCTAGACCTTTAAAGTGTCTGTGATATAAGTAAAATCTATTCACCAGTTTTTTTTGTTTGTTTGTTTGTTTTTAATGGCCTAGGGCTTCCTAACTGAAAGAGTAAGGAAGGAATGTAAACCTCAATCTCCAGTGAACTAGCACTTGTCCCAATATCACATACTGATTACTGTTTGAAGGCTTATTTTTTATCTCATATGAAACTGAATCGATTTTCTATTGTTATATTTTCTTCCATTTTTATGTTTATCCCTGAAAAACGTAGAAAATCATTTTAAGCACTAAAACTTTTCCAAATGAACTTTAAAAGCAATTTGTCGGGTTTTTATAAAAACGCCATTTTTCTGTTGTGAACACTTGAATTTATGAATTAATTTATGAATTAATTTTAATTAATTTAATTAAAACATTTACAGGAAGTTTTCCAATCTAAGAACAATGTATTTCTATTTGTTTGGTCAACTCTAGTGAGTCTATAAGTAGAATAAAAATGATCTTTACCATGTTCCTTATATTTCTCCTTAAATTTATTCTGATACATTTTACCTTTTATTTTCTGAAATTATGTATCATCTCATATTTTCTAATGTACCATTTTGTATATTAACATGAATGCCACTAATTTTTAAAGTTTATTCTTTAATTGACAAGAATTGTATATATTTATGGTATACAACATGATGTTTTGATACACATACGCTTTGCAGAATGGCTAAGTCAAATTAATAACATGCATTACCTTATGTACCACTATTTTATGACAACACTTAAAATCTATTCTCTCAATAATTTTCATGTACATAATATATTGTTCTTAGATTATTGATTTCATATTAACTTTGTAATCAGGATTTTATTGAAATCTTCATTCATATAACTTAAAAGTAATTATATTAGGCTTACCAGGTAAATATTAAATTAACTGCAAATGATAATAAATTTGCCACTTCCTTGCCAATATTACTTTGCCTTCCTCAATCTAATCATATTGATTAGAATTTATGGAATGGTATTAAATAGACATGACAGTGAATGGCATTTATTCCTCTAGAGATTTCTTCTTATTTGATTAAAGTTTTACAGTTATACATAATATTTAAGTTCATCTTGACTAGACTTTAACAGAAATTCCTTCTTTATTGAGGATGATCCTGGTTTCCATTTTAAATAATCTATTTATTTTTTAAGAAGAAATATAAATTTTATCATTTTCCATTTAACATCTTTGAAGATGAATGTTATTTTTCTCCTGTTGACTTATTAAGTGGCAGATTACAGATTTATTCATATTGATATGTCCATCCTGACATGAATTTTACTTGCCATAATACTTTATGGCTTTACTGTGATCATTTTAGATACATTTTATTTAGACTTCTTAACAGACATTTGTAAGTGAGCCTGGTCTCTAGTTTTTCTTTATTTTATTATGTTTGTCAGATTTTTATAACAACGTTTTTCTGCCTATTTCTAAAGGAAGTATTTTTCTTCATTCTGTTTTGAAACATCTTAAGAGCACCAGAGATCTCTCTAAAAACATTTTACAAAGTTCAACTAAGTACTCATCTGAGTCTAAAAAGTTTTAACTAACATGACAATTTCATTTAATTGTCATCTGTGTTAATTTATCTATTAAGTTTCAGTAATTTATAATTCTGTGAATTAATTTCAAATAGGTTTAGAAAAGTAATTTATCTAGAGTTGAGTCATGTCACCTCACCAATTTGGTAAACATTTTGTAATGTTAGTCTCATTTTCACAGTACAATGTTTATGGAAACTCACAGATGTAGGAACTGTGTGAATCAAGAACCTGGTTCCAATATGAACACACTTCAGTTAACCAAGGAGACTACATGGAAATATTTTCCCTATTCTCATTTTTCACTTTGCACATTTGTAGTTTCTTCTTTTTTTTTATTAGATTGCCTCTTCTTCAAAAATAGACCATTTTCATATATTGTTATTGGTAATTGCTATCTTTATGTTTTCTTTTCTTCCTTCTGTTTAACATTTCATCTATCTTCTTAATTTTAATTCTTAATTTTCTTTATTCTTTTTTCTTTAATAAGTATGTGAGGTTAAATTTTTTCTCATATACTGTATGTAATATCACATTGATTATTAATATGCAGGAGTTAGTATGATTATTTATTAAATATTTGGAAGACTCAGTTTAGATTACTCTAAAACAATGCTATTTACTTCTTTCATATAAGACTAATTTTCCTGTTTAAGTCTTCAAACTCATACATGTGGTTATTCTGTCTTGCACATCCATAAAATATTCCACCCATCATTGCTTCCTTCCCCCAAACCAAACACAGCCCAGAAGAGTGTGAAATGTCATTAATTGAAAATCTTAGTTCAAATTAAGTCATTGTTGGTTCCCACCCATGTCTAACAATTACTTACAGAGAATCCAGATTACTTTGTGATCCTGGAAACCTATGTCTATCCAGGCTTACTTCTTTTGATTGGGTTAAAATGAAGAGTGATATGACAAGTATTTAGTAGTTCAGATTGTGGATTTCTACATTCATGGAAAATGCCATTTTCTTCTCTTTATTGCATTGCTTTTCAATTTTCCATTTTTATTTTACAGAGAAGAATGAGGTAAGAATGCCATTATTCTACCATTTCTAAAACCATTAGTTTTGATAGTGTAATATAATGAATAGGACTGATATTAAAGAGAAAATATTTATGGACAAAGGATTTGTTCAAAATATCTGAATAAAGTATGTTTCATTCTTTCCTGAACAATTTTAAGGGGAAAAATATTGCTATATCCATTAAAAACAAGGATATAGTTTTGAAAATGTTACATTTTGTGTAGAAATCTTAAAAGATAACAATAATGGTGAAAGCATAATATAGATAAATAGATGATAAATCTCCTATACAAAGAGCACTACAAACAACAAAATTTAGTGATTAATAAAATTCTACTCTCACCCATATTGTAGCACCCTTCCACTCCAAAAAAACTAGAAAACTGGACAACATACTTAAAATACTAGAATTTAACCAGTGTCCAGCATAGAACTGTGATCTCTGAAATAAAAGAAGTGAACAAGGTAAGCCTATAATTACCCTTGGAAGGAAACTCTCTGCCATGATACAGGAAATACAATAGTCTTTCTGAGTTAAGGAATGAATATTGGAGTGAGTAGGAGAAGATAACAGGAAGGCAAAATATTGGTGGAGCAAAATCTCTACAATCATGCATAATGATCCACTAGATCTTTATTAAATTCTAAATCATGTATGCATTCAATGAAACCTCTGAGTAAGACAAAGAACTACTCTCAGCAATGCCCCCAAACAATTCCAATTCTAAACTGAGACTGATTGTCCCAGTTGTGGAGGAAAGGCCTCACTTAGTTCCCAGGGCACTCAGGAAAGACCCTTCCTGGGGGTATACCTTAATGGTAGACAGCCTTAAAGAAAATGCTGCTAATGACCCACCTTAAGAAGGCTAAACTACAAACCAAAAAAAGATCAAACTGATCAGCAAATAAATTTCCTACAGCATAAAGAAAAAATAAAAGTTAAGACTCATAACAAAGTACCATCTATAGTATCCCCAGTACACTCAAGAGATGAATAACAAAAAGAAAAACATAGATCATCTGAGGAAGAGAAATAACAGAGATGATGTGATTTGTACAAATATGCTCAAGAATTTAAATAAAAACATGAATATAGTAGAAAGAGAAATAAGGGATTTAGATAAAACAAAATGAAACTTCTAGAAGTGAAAAGACAATATCTGAATTAAAATTATTGCATATGTTTAAAAGAAGTAGATATTAATGAAGAAAAATTCAGTTAGCATAAAGAAAAAAAACAATAGAAGCTATCCAAACTAAATCCCATAAAGAAAAACAAGACTGAAAAATAAGGATTATTTAAGACTCAGTGACCTATGAAACTATCAAATAATCTAACTTATTTAAAAGTTGGAGTTCCATGAAAGGGGCAGGCAGGAGAAGTAGTTGATAAAAATGTTTCAAAAACTATGGCTAAAATATTTCCGAATTTGATGAAAACTGTAAACTCTAATATTCGAGATGATCAATGAATCCCAAGTAGAAAAAACATATGCAAAACAGAAAAAGAAAAATGACCAAAACATCAAGGCATGTCATAACTATTGAAAACAAGTGATAACAAGAAAATGGTAAATGGATGGTAAAGCACATGTAGAAGGGAACAAAGAATGATCATAGACTTCACATGAAAATATACAAGGCAAAAACTGGGCACCTTCAAAATGTACATAGGTAAATAGATAAACTATAGCATATCTATACAAAGGAAAATTATTTAGTAATAGAAATTTCTCATAAGTGTGTCAATGTGAATACATCTGAAAATCTTTATACTAAAAGAAAGACAAAAATTATTGGTGTAATATCATTTATATGAAATTTTAGACTGATAAAACTATAAAAATAGAAAATAGATTAGTAGATATCTAGAGCCAAAGATAAAGGGCATGAATATCAAAGGGTAAAGGCAAGTTTGAGCTCTAATATTTTCTCCATTTTGGCTGTCTAAACTCATAAATATTTGCTCTAGGAATTAATGCAGTCCATTGTACGTAAATTATACTTCAATACTATGGACTTTTAAGAAAAAAAATAGCAGGTCTCTACCTGACAGAAATAATACAGCAATATTATCCATAGGTTATCAATATCCATGCAGGAGAAAGTAATGGCAAACAATGGAGAATCTGTCCCATTTTAGAACTTAAGTACTCCAATTAGCCAGGAGTTTTCCACTAGAGAGAATTCAACCTCACTAGAAAGCAATGAGATGGCATGGAAAGGATTTTATCCACTCATAGTAGGTGTGCATACAAGCTATCCACAGTGCGATGTTCAGAAGGGGCTGAAGTAACCTAATGTCTTAATCTTCAAATAACTGCTAGAACTCTAGCAGGGGGGGATGGGGAGTTAGGGAGGTATTGACTAAAGGACAAGTATTTCATTTAAAGAAGAGGAAAAAGCTCAGAAGATATATTGAGCATCATGGTGACTAGAATTAGTAACAATATATTATATACTTGAAAACTGCTAAGAAAGTAGATTTTAAGTATTTTTATCACAAGGAAGTAGTAAGTATGTGAGATATTATACATAAAATATAGCTTGACTTAGCCTTTCCACAATGTATACATATATCAAAACATCACAATGTTCACCTTAAAATAAATAATGCTTTTTATTAAATTAAAAAATGAAATAGAAAAAAAAAGAAGTGGTAGTAATATTAGCATTGGTCTTAAGCTATGTGTGTAACAGGGGACCTTAAATACATGAGCAATTGTAAGAATACTCTTTTGTTTCTGTGTTTTAAGAACTAGGATTCTTGGGGTGGAAGGAAAAACATACAGAGGTAATATAGAAGAGTTTAAGGAAATATCTCACGGTCCTTCATTTAAACTGAAAATATGAGAATTGTGTATAACGTACTTTATCCCTAAATATTATATGCTAGTTTTATCTAAGACATTCTAGAAATTATACCAAAACTTAGTAGTAATGAGTTTAACTGGTTATCATAAAACACTATTCCCCATTAAAAGAAACTGGGGCTTATTTTACAAATGGCTGCTTCTAGGTCTGGGTAAGGAAAATTCTGAATGGACCTGGAACATTTTACAGACAATATACCTAATAAGATTTCACAAACCCCTAGGTCTATATCAAAAGAATAGGAGCCAACCTGAACAGATTTCTACTGACCAAAAATGGGATTTTGAATTTCATTAAAAATAAGAATTGCCATGGATTGAGTATTAAATAATGACTTATTCCATAAATTCATAATAATCTATTTTTTAAAAAACTATACTTTATAAGCATTATGACAGTACCTCAAATTATAGTCTTAAAAGGGGCAAATAAAGAGAAAAGATTAAAAATGTATTCTACTTTTCCTGTATAAAAGGATACCATCATAGTGGATGAGAGAATGTGTTTCCTTATAAGACCAAGTCAAGAAATGAAAGAGAAATGGTGGACATAAGAATATTATTATTTTGCCCTCCCCAATTAATCAGTGGATCCAGAGATTGAAAATTGATGGCTGTTACCTCAAAAACTAATCAGATTCAGGCACAATGGAACTACCGAAGAAAGAATACATCACCACCAATAGTTTGCAAAGGGATCAAAGTTGAATACGATCAGGCTTCTGAACAAGGCTGCCAATTTCCAGGAAAAGCATAGGAGAGAAAAACCTGTTGAACTGCACAATGAGTGTGCCAACAACAAAATCCAGACTAAAAGAAACCACAAGTAAAATGACCCTGGTTCCTCAATAGATAAATTGTCAGATGGGAAAAATGATAGTGAATCAAATAAAAGAGACTTAAGATAGATCAAGTTAAAATTGGCCAAGACTGCTTGTTTTAGTCAGCTTTCTTGCTGCTGTGACTAAAAGATCTGACCAAAACAATTGTAGGGGAGGAAAAGTTTATTAGAGGGCTTACAGTTCATCAGTCTATAAAAGGCTAGGGATTTGAAGCGAGAGAGAATATGATAGCAGAGTATGGTGAGAGGAAGCAGCTGATTTGGTGATCAGAAGATAGCAGAGAAAGAAAACAACATTCTCCAAATGCACCATGTATACCCCATAGCCATGCCCCCAATAAACCATTCCTTCCAGCCACACCCCACCTGCCTCCAGTTACCACTCAGTTAATCACATCAGGGATTAGATCAAGGCTATAACCCAATCATTTTTCCTCCAAAACTTCGGCATTTTTATCTTGCTGTCATCAGGATAGAGCATATAGAAACATGCTGGATGGCTGGCGATGCTCTGAGTAGTACTTGTGAGGATGTTCTTTTTAAAATATCTCACAAGCTTCACGCTTGTTTTCTGCATTCTATTTCATAATAAAAAGGTAAAAATCAAAACAAAAGCCCTCAGACAATAACACCCCGCTTCACAAATTGAAAGAACATTCAATAGTTAGAAGTACATTAGCGATCACCTAGTCCCTGTCCATCCCTAAGGCAAAAATTCCTTCTGTATCTGCTACTGGAAGTGTGGTAGAAGGACCAGTGGCCTTGACATCCCCTGGAAACTAGAAATGCAGCATTTCAGTCCCCATACCAGACCTACTGACACAGAATCTGCATTTTAACAAGATTCCCAAGAGGTCCACATGTATGTTAAAATTTGAGAATCTTCAACATATTGATGGTTATTTGAGAACTTCCAATTATATTATACTTTATATTTCCCTAATCATTTTTCCAAGTCTTTAGTTATTAAGCTTTTGTTCTTATTAGTGAACTGAATACTTGTTTTTTATAATTTCCTCCATATAAGTACCCTCGTATTTTTTATATACCTACTGCATAAAGCTGGCCTTTTCTACATACTATGCTTCTATATTTCAAAACAGTCTCCTATTCTACAAGCTAGGCATTACAGGTTGTTTCATATATTCCTTGTAGGGCTCAATTTCCAGACTTTTCCCTCAATCACACTATATTTTAGTGAATGTATGATATCCTTCCTAAAATGGTGTCAAATTGTATAACCTGTCTCACATTGCCCAGCATGCAATGTTATGCAGGAATACGTCAATATTCTGTATTATTATAAAACAAGAACTAATATTTAATATGTTCAGTTTAGAATAGAAATAAAAAGCCCCAAATGACAAAGCCAACAAACGGCAAAACAGATCTCTTTATTAATCACGATCTGCACACTCCATTTTTTTCAATGAATTTATTTCTTCTGTATCTTTGTGATATGACAAACCTAGAGATACTTTAAAATTCAAGAATATTTTGCATATGAACTTTTGCCAAGTGTGGATTCCCCACTTCTTGACACATGTGATTGACTTTGATTGTTGAAACATAACCTTTTACAATTATTCATGCTAAATCACATCTTACTGTGTACACAAGGTTTTCTTCCTTATCAAGATATAGTCAATCATCCATCAATTATGTTGTCAGTGGGAATCCTACCTTTGTCCTTTTTGAAGTTTTATGCTGAGAGTTCTGAATGTAAACTTAGGGTAATATTTGGAACCCACATCTCAGCAGAGATAAGCACAATAGCACATGAAATTTGTAAATTTATTAGTTTTTTGAGTATTTATTGAATATCTAGCTTTTCAGTTTATGTCTCATTTCTAATAAATAATTGTATCTGTTAACTAAGCTTTTATCTAAAATTCAATAGAGTTAATGGCAAGAGTAGCAAATAAACTCTCTAGTCCAAAGAAGGGCATCCAATTATTGAATAATTATTGCATGTAAGACACTACATATATCGAGATTAATAAAATGTAATCTTTGTGTTAAAGAGCTCACAGCCTAGCTAGTGGGAAAACCACATGAATAAATACAGATATACAGTTATTCAGGAGTAAATATTATTTCATGTTCAAATGCAATTGTAATACAAAGAGGGTAACTCACTTAGCATAGAGGCTAAAGACTACTGGGTTCTAAAAACTGCTGATTGGTAGTCCAAGTAGTTTAATACAGTAGCCTGTTTTAGAAAAGAAGCAGAATTTGGCTACAATGACATGGAAGAGTACAAAGTATCCAAGAGGAGCTGAATTTGAAATAACCACTTTTTGTTCTTTTGGGTGGTGGTGGTGGTGGCTTTGGGGCCATAGGCTTCAGTTTTTACATCAGCAAAACGGATGATAAAGCCTAGAAGGTTTTTTCTGGTTGTGGAAATTAGACTTAATGCACCCAGTATGGTATTTGACACAAGGATAGATTTGACCAGTAATAACAATAAGCAAATGAAAAAGGCAAATAATTTTTTCAAGAAACAGGAAGGAAGAAGGGAATTTACCTGAGTCAGAGTCCAGCAATGATTTTGAAATTACAGACTTCATGAAAGTCTTAGAAACTGGTGTCTGTTTCAGGGATGACTTATAAGAGTTACAATTTAAATGGCCACTTTGTAAGAAAAAAAAAAAAGATGCTGCACTGTTCTTAACTGGTCATTCAGACTTATTAGAGACCTCTGGAGAGGTGAGAAGAGGTTAGAACACCGCTACATGAAGCAGCAATTGGTTTCTCTCAGGTAGACGACAAAACCTTAGGAGGTCACAGGAGTTATAGTAGTTTCCACTAAGCCCCTCTGGTTGTTACTCTCTGAGTAAGCACTTTGCTCTGCCTCATTGTGGAATGGAAATGAGATCATTAAGAATGTAGGAATATAGGCTCCTCAAATAATAAAAATAGGCGGCCTTCTAAATCAGCTTTATATTCAGCTCAATTAAATAAAAGGCAAGCATTTGTGTCATCCAAAGCTTTGCTCTAGAAATACTGCTGCAATTTTCTATGTTGCTTGTCCAATGTGAGCATTCCAATGTGTTAATAAACTTGCAATTTGACATGCTGATAGTGTCTCCCATAAATGAGATTTAAAATGTTTATAAAAGGGAGTTTTAGAGGAGGAGCCTCATACAGGCTGCTTTGCTTAGCTTAAGCTCATGAAAACAATGGTAATTCAAGCCAAAAGATCAAAAACTAATTGCCTGGCAATTGTCAGGCTTCATGGGGATGCTGAAAATATTGCAGAATTTTAAACTGCTGAAAAAAAAAGCAATTGTTTAGGTTGATTTAAAACTATGCCAATAAGCCCAATAAAATAAAAACCATCTCTCACCCTCATTAACTCCACAGTCATTAATTTAAACTTGCTGCTCCTTTGCTTCTTTCTTAGGTTTTTTTTTTTTTTAAGAACTTCTCTTCGAAAATAGATCAGACCAATTCTGATAAAATGTTAAAGAGAAACAGAATTCACAACCCATGCACAAAAAAACAGCTGTGTAATTAACTTAAATTTTAGGAACATTTTATAAATCTCTTGGTTGAAGTAGACCAAATTATATACCATTCTTCATAAAGCACTAAATAGTTCTTTTCAAGACTAAATTTGGTAGATTTTCACTAATTCCTATTGCCTAGGCTGTCTGAAGATAGTGCCTAGAAACTTCTTAAAATCATCCAGGAATACTACTGATATGTTACTATTTTTCATTATTAAGTATTAATTTCAAAATTAATAATTATTAATTATGAAGTTTTAGTATATATCAATACAAAACAAGACTGATTTTTTTATCATGCAGCAATTAAACAGTCAATGATTTAGAGTATTTTCTTATTATTGAAGTTTATGTAGTTTTTTATTATTGTCAACATAATTTCACATGCACTTCATTTTTTAGAATGACCATTCAGCAGAAGAACATGTTAAACAATACTGGAGATACAATTATGGATATCTAGACTATAAGTGATGCTAAAAGATAAAAAAAATCTGGCTTCCTTTAGCAATAATTACACTTAAAAATTGCAAAAATAAATTCAAAGGAGAAAGATAAATTAATTATATTTTGCTACATAATAAATTGCCAGAATTTATAGTATAAAACAATAACCAATCATTATTTAGTAGTAGTAGTAGTAGTAGTAGTAGTAGTAGTATCTCATGTGGTTTCAGGGATTAATGGGTTCAACTAAAGAGCCTACCTTGGGATCTATTATGCTGCAGCAACAGGACAGTGGCAGGAGCTAAAGAAATAAGACATGTGTTTTTCTTAAGTTAATAACTAATCATTTTTTACTAAATAAAACAGAAATTCTAAGTCTCTCTTCACTTTTCAAAATCAAATAAAAATAATGGAATGATTCTTTCTTGACATAGGAAGTTGCTAATTGCACTATACCTCTATATAACAAGGAAAATGTACACAAAGTCAGATTTGCCGTATTCAGGAGAAGTTGTAGGGACAGATTCTGCTTCAGTCTTTTTATTGAAAGTCTAATTCCCTGCATTGTATGCAGTAAGCAACATGCACTCTGCCATTCTGAGGCAATGAGATGTATTTTTGATCACAGAAAGGATGACCGGAGGCACCCCTTGCCTGTACAGTGGAAGGCATATTGACTCAATATCTGTTATCTTCTCTTCAGAACCACCATCAAGGCTACTAGCTACTACTTAGAACAGTTTCCAGCTTCCCTGAGGTCATGAATTCTAAAATGACCAGTTCATGAATATCAGTGCTGGCATTTGGTAAAGTCTGGGTTCTCCCCCAGCCCAGATCCTTGATTCTGCATGTTGATAGAATCTAGTAATATAATTCTATGATTTTAAATTTCATGTATTAGAAACTCAATCCATATGTTAATGATTTGGAGGTGACAGGCTATGAGGCTCTGCTATCATGAATGCATGAATCTGTTCAAGGATTAATTAATGAAGTAGTCATCATAGATGTTGTTGCTGTGTTATAAAAATCAAGCTCTCTAGCAAACTTATTCTGTTCCATCATGCAATACTGTCTTCTGCCACATTATATTGCAGCAACACATCTGCTAGATGCTGAACAGATGTTGATGCCATGCTTTTGGACTTTCAAGATATAGATCCATGAGCTGAATAAACCTTCCTTCTTTATAAATTACTCAGTCTGCAGTACTCAGTTAAAGCAACAGAAAACAGACTGAAACATACAGACTATTAAAGTAGACAGGCCCACAGTGAAAAATGATGTCGATTTCATAAAGATGATCCTTTGAGAATTTAATTCCAGAAGATGAAAGCAATGAGACCATCAGAATTGAGAATAATGGGGAATTTTTAATCCATTATCTTGTTTCTAAAATTCCTTCTGCATGGATAACCAAAGAAACAATTAAGTCTTTCTTAATATGAGCATGACCAAGGGCCTTATTGCACAGGTAAGAATAAAACTAGAGCTAACATGGTTTGAGGAGGCATGATCTTTTGACTAAAACAAAAGGTATTGGAGCTAGTGAAATAAGTCCTGCAAGTTTCCACAGGGAAAGTGTACTCTGAGTTTGTTTTGACTGTAGGATAAAGTAAGAACAAGAAAGTGTGCAGAGATTCACAGTCTAAAGAATGGTATCCAATAATTGAAGGCTGAAGAATGCAATATCCATTTGAGGATGGCAAATCCTCAGGGAGAGATGATAATATAAGGTGTACGGTAGGACCAATGACTCAGGCTATTTTGATCGATCAACTCTATGAAATGATCTGACATTGAAAGACAATCCATTGATATTTATATTTGCATTAGCATGAACATAAAACTTCAGTAATAGCAATTGCAGATTTCTTTCTATACCTGAATAGTGATTTCTGAATGCCAATTCAGTTTCATCAACTAAACCTGCACATTTTCTTACAAATTCAGATTTCTAGACCCCCATCTCTAGAGATTTAGATTTAATTGGTCTGATTTAGGGCCTGTAAATCTGTATTTACAAGTTCTCTATTACTAATGTATAACTATACTTCAGAACTAATAATATGTACAACAAGGCACTAGTCAACTACAAAACATCTATCCAACAGGAATTTATTCCAGACACTAGTATAAGACAACTTCAAACTACATGGATGATGTTCATCAGATTCATTGACTTTCCCTAAGGACCATTAGTACATCCCAGCAATAAGGCTTGATGAATGAATGAAAAACCACTGCATTGTTTTAACTAATATTTAATTTCCAAATAACCATCTTGTACTTCCCAAAAAGAAATCAAGAAATGGTATTTTTATTCATTATTTTATCAAAAAACAAATATTAATTGAAATTTTATAGAATAGTAGACTTGATATGCTATGCTAACGATACAGTATCTGCATGCTCCATCGTTATAGCTCCTAAACAGGGTTTATTTCTAATGAAAAAACAAAGGCTTTTGAATCTCCAAAATGAGAGGCATTCTTTGACTACCTGAATGCCTCTGTTTTCTACAAAAGTGATTGTTATGCAGCAGTGACTCACTGCCATAAAATCCCAGACAACATTTCATGTTCTCAGTGATTTTTATAGCTGAGATTTAGAGTCTGGTTCACTATTTCAATGATCTGTGTGGGGCTAAATGCCCATTTTCTCAAAATAGTAAGAAAATATCAGTGAATTTTCTCAGGATCGAAGATTTTAAATCCACGACCTCTTTACCAAAAGACTATCTTTACTAGCTTTGTTATTTCTTTAACAAAGGATTTTTAAAAGATTAGTACTTAATACACATATTCATAAATATTTTCTGGTACATGCATTTGGAAGATATTGCATCAAGACTGGACAGGATATCCAGGAATGGTTGGCAGGTAAGCAGAGTAACTGTGGAATTGTAATTGACAGAAATAGTCAAATCAGATCAGAAAAAAGTTTCAATCTATTTCCCATCTCTGCAGCATTAGGGGAGAGTGCCAGAAATAGACCCGACATCCTATTTCCCTGAGAGTAAGATGAACAGTTTCCTCAGAGCTTTCATAGAAAATCCCATTAGAAAAACATCTGTCTCTGAAATTTCAGTATTTTCTCCACATCTCTAAGCCATTTTTACACCAAGCCATATTCTTTTAAGTTCTGTTTATCATTTTGGAAATTTTTGGAATCCCATGACCCTGCTCAGAGTGGCAGGATCTTACTGATTTGAATGTTAAAAAGACTCAAAGGAGTCCTAAACAATGGGAAAAGAGAATAATAACATTGTGAGTAAACACAATCAAGTTGTTTTTGCCTTTTGTGTGTGCATTTTCGAGTGTGAAAATTTGATAATCTTCATTTTCCTTTATTTAATTATGTAAACAGCAAAGAGAAGACCTTCTACCTAATTCAGAGCATTACAAAGTTATAAAGTCAGTTTATTTGAAGGGGAGAAGAAGGTGGCAATGCTAGAAATATCTGACAGCAATGAGATTTATTATGACTACAGTTTTAGGGGGGAAAAATTTTCATAGAAAGAAACCTCATAGCACCAACTCAGATGCCTAGGAAATCTTAGACTTTGTTTGAAACAGAAGATTATAGTAAAAGTTATCCCTAAATTACTTAATTTAAGCCCTTAAATTTCTTATGGGATGCTGGGAGTGGTGGCCCATGCTTGTAATCCCAACAATTCAGGAGACTGAGGCAAGAGGATCTCAAATTCGAGGCCAGTCTCAACAACTTAGCAAAGCCCTAAGCAATTTAACAAAACCCTATCTCAAAAATAAAATATAAAAAGGGCTGGGGATGTGGTTTGGTGGTAAAGCGCCCCTGTTTTAAATGCCTGGTACAAAAAAAAAATTATTTAGGGTTATCACAATTGAATTACAAACCTTCACTAATAATTTCAAGAATGTACAGAGTGGCTGCCTGATTTCAATTTTACTAATTACATTAAACAATCATGCATTATGTGATAATTGGACTTGACCTGAGCTAAGGAGTCGACAAAACATATTGCAAATATAATATACTCATTTTTTGAGTTTTTTTTTATATTAAGCTACTTGAGTTAGAAGCCTTAAATGTTTTTCATATTTCTAAAATAAGTGTTTATCAGAGATCAAAGAAAATTATGACTCATTCCCAGGTGTGCTGGATTCATTCTGTCTTCAGTGGAACATTCCTCGATTTTTAAAAGTGATCTATGAACACTGAACTAGTACATGGTCTCTCCTAAATGGCATGGCAACGTGCTCTGAAAACCGCTAACCTTATTAAAAAGTGATGAACAGATACATCAGCTTATAAATGTCATACCCATTTCATTTCCACATGCTTAAATACATTTTAAGCAGGGAAACCCACAACCTGAATTCTAAAGTAACTCTCTCTTCATAAATTACTTGCCATATTTGAGCTAAATTTAGATCAGAACTCTAAACTATTTATGAGAGAAATGTCAATATGAAAGAAAGGGTATCTCATAATTTTCAAAACTGCCAGGATAGGTTAAAAGTCTTACTTAGAATTTTCTAGAGTTTATTGTTTTAATGCACCGCAGTGAAATACAATTTCGAATAGTTTAGGACATGCATTTTCTTGATATAATCTACAGTGATCATTAAAACTGTCATTGAATCCAAAGGAATGTATGGGAAATTTATGAAATATTTCTCTTCCAAATACATTTTACCTCAACCTTTATTAGAAAGAAAATAGAAAGGTACAGAAAAATGAGTAAGATCTAGTAAGATCAATGTTGTCTGCACTTGAGAACACAGAGTAAATGGAAGCGAGTTAGCCACTTATCTTTGATCTGATCAGTAGGCCTCCTGCAGAAGCAGCTCCCAGGGCAGCACAGAGGATGAGAGAAATTGTGAGATTCTACAAGATAGATGTAAGTGGAAATAAGGGACACGGCAAACTGAAATCAGAAAGGTCTCCTTGGGGAATTCAGAGAATATTTTTAAGAAGTCAAGTGGTAAATTATTTTATCCAACTAAAAATGCCTTCGACCAGAGGAAATAAGCCCATCTCCACACTCCAGATGATTCTCAGCTTTGTAATCAGCAGAGCCATCACAAGGATCCATTTAAAATGCAAGACACATCATATGCTATCTCTTCTCCAAATTATCTATCAGCTTTCCTTCTCATTCAAAATGATCCCAAGTTCTTTCTAAAGGCCCACAGGTACAGCTAGATCCTCCCTCATCCCCTACCACAGTGCCCTTATTGCCTCTTCTGCTCTAATTTCCTACCAAACTGGACTCCTCACTCATCCCTGATCATGGGGAAGCAGAATGAGACCTTCAATTTCCTGCTTCCTTCCTCTGCCCCCCTAGATTTTAGCACAGTTCACATCCACACCTCCCTCAGGTTTCTTACAATCTCAGTGAGAGGTGCCCCAGTCACTGTATTTGAAATTGTAATCCTCCACCCTCCACACTTACAATCCCTACCTACTTTCCTGCTGTGTTTGTCTACAGTTCTTATATTCCACAGACATTGTGTGCCATATATTTTACTTCCTCCAGACATTCCAACTAGTATATCAGGTGTATAGGGGCAAGGGTTTGTTATGTTTAGTGACTGCTGCATCCTCAGAACCTAGAAGAATTTCTGGCCAACTATAAGTACCTAATAAAATTTTGCAGTGTCGATGAATTAACAAGAACCACAAATTCCAAATACTCTGGGAATATTAACACATCAACTATGTGTTGCTAATTCCTGGATGTCACTTTTTAACCTTAAACTTCTGTTTTGACCAGCATATCCTGATACCATTTCAAAGGCTCTATATCTCTATCTGCATCTTATTTGGAAGGTCAATGTCATCTCTTCTATTTGTCATTCATCTAAATTCTCACCATCAAAATTCTACTAAAGATACATCTCTCCTTAGAAGTCTAACATTTCCAATATACCAAGTACATGCAATATACCAGGTACTTTGCTAAGAGAGCACTGGATACAAATGTTTAAGAGAGTATTTTCCCTTAAGCACCAGTACAATTCAGGGATGGGAATATAGTTATGCATTTCCTTCTCTAGCATTAACTTCTCTAGTGACTCTTACCTGAATAAACAATTTGGCTCCTGTGCAATATGTCTGTATGTGAATGTATATCCTCATTAATTAGTTCATTGTTTCATTCATTTAACAAATGTTTATGGAATCCCTTCCACATGCCTGGCACTGTTCTACTTGCTGAGTGTCGGGCATGGGCCCAGGCCCAGGAAACAGATTCAGGATCCCAGGCATGGTTGAGATATTAGTCATCCTTTATTCAAAGGTAGCCTCTGGCCAGCCCCCACTCCAGCTTGAGCCCCTAGCCATTTAGCCCCAGTCAAGTCCATTTAGCCCAGTCAGTTCCATTTGGCCCCCAAGCCATTTCCATAAGCCTTTTTTATATGCAGGCAAGACTAAGAAGGCACACAGCCAACAGGTTATGTGTGTGGGTGCATGCTCGAAAGCAAATGTTTGTGACCTTGATTATATACACTGAATCAGAGTGCTTGTGACCTTGAGTACACACTAACCATAACTGATTTATGACCTTGACTACATATTTAAAACAACCCGCTGGAAGCCTCCGTGAGGAAACCCAACTATAGCCATTTGGGACCTGCCCTAATACTGAAGATACCCATGAAGAAAATGGAGACTGTTTTTCCCCTCAAAGAACTCTTAGTCTAGTGGGTAGAAACAGCTGGTAAGTCATAAATAAATGTACCATATGTGTAAGTTGTACGAGTATGTATGAGCTGGTGATAAGCACCATACTGAAAAACACAGTACAGCTAAAGGAACAAGGTAAATAGAGATAACTTATATTGGGGAGTCAACGGAGCCCTTATTACATTCCAATATTTGAGCAGACCCCTAATGGGAAGTAAGGGAGTGGAGATATCTTGAGAGTAGTAACCCAAAAAATGAGAGAGTAAATGCAAAACAAAGCCTGGAACATGTATGCATGGTGTCTGCAAGATGACAGCATTGGTAAGGAGGGTGAGCCAAGGGGAGAGGAAATTGAGAAAGCAGGATGCAAGACCCTAGAAGGTCTTGGAGGATCTCTGATGTTTGCTTTCTGCCTCCCAACTCCCCAGTGAAGTGCTTTGATTACAGAACAGATTTGTGTGTTCTTTAAGCTTTCTATGCAATGTCCTATGGGACCTTGTGCAGAATATCTTTGGCTGTGATGAGAAATTCCCATTTTTTTAATACAAAAAAAAATCTGCAAAAACCTTGATCTTCCTCAAATAAGAGCAATTTTCTTGTAGAAACCTGAAATGAATTGCAAACCAATTCAATTACTCTATCTGTTACAAATTCACAAAATTTAGGCCAGAAATAGAAGCCTCCCTAAAACTTGTGACCTTTCTCTCTCCCTCTGTCACATTTCCCCAGAAATAACTTTGTCATTCAATCTCTTTAAAAAAAATTCTTAGTCTTTTTTAACTTCATAATCCTTCCAATTTCAGAGGTTTTCAGCAATAACAATGTTACCCCCTTTAGCTCACTACTTTTTTCTTTTAAAAGACACACCATTTGCACATTCAACTTGTCCTGATGCACAAATATTAGTATATCGTCAGCCATCCACTAAGCAGGCATAGATGTTGATATAGGCATAGGGGAGGCAAAGACAAGAAACCATATCGCAACCGAGATTCACAGATGTTGAAATCAGAAAGTCCAGCCTGACTGGAAATCCTTTTACTAGCTAAGAGATCCCATTTATAAAAGAATAATGAGGTTAGTAACAAACACATAGAACCCTTGAAAAGCCTCTGAGAATTCATGTCAAGTGCTTATCATAGGCCTGTAACATAGTAAAAGTTCAATCAATATTAAAGATACATAGCTTATTAAATTTTCTCATATATAACTTGATAAACCTAAAAACCATGCATACATTTATATGGTATATAACTTAATAAGCTTTACTCTTTCCATCTCTACCCTTTCTCTCTTCTGAGCTTTGATTCCAGACATTCCCACCTGAATGCTTTTCCAGTACTTAAAATCAGAAAACAGAATTAGTTTCTGCCTTATAGTGCACAATAGTTCAATCATTATACCAATATCTGTAAATCCAAATGTGGAACAGAAATAGCTTTCTAAGTAATCTGGCAGCCTCAGACCTTCCTCCTCTGAGATATAAAAAGTTCATCATCCACCACTAACACTAGTAGCTGTTATTATTTTCTGTTGCACAAATAAATTAATTAATAAAGGGAACAAGCCAGGCACGGTGGTGCACACCAATCCCACACAGCTTTGGAGGCTGAATCAGAAGGATGGAGAGTTTAAAGTCAGCCTTAGCAATGGGGAGGTGGGAAGGCACCAAGCAACTCAGTGAGACCCTGTCTCTAAATAAAATACAAAATAGGGCTGGGGGTGGACCAGCTCAGTGGTCGAGTGTCTCTGAGTTCAATCTCCAGTATCAAAAATAAATAAATGGAACAAGCTAAGGTGATGCATTAGAAATTCAGGCTGGCATATTCATTGGGTTTATGATTATTAAGTGATGTGTTTTTCCTTAATCCAGTTTCTCTGAGGGGAAACTCTGGAACAATCTTGTCTTCCTCCAGCCTGCCACCATACTAGCTAGAGAGAGAATGATTAACTGCCTCAGGCAGTTCACAGACCAAAGTTATCCATGTGGGACAATGATAAGCAAATCTTCTTTCTTGGTTGGTTATGGAAAGGTTTTCTCCACTTCCCCTTTAAGTACTTTTCCTTTTCTTTACTGCTTATGTCCAAAAGAAGGGCTGAAAAATTTGTTCTACATTTCACCCTCATTCATTTAGGAATTTTATAAACATTATCCTTTGCAAGACTGTAATACAAAAAGTTAAAATACCCTTTGTTTGGTATTCAGACATTATTTCAGAAATCTCAAATAACAAAAACACTCTGAGAAAATTTTAAAACATTTTGAAATCAAAAGCTCGTAAAGTACCTATCTATTACTACAATTAAAATAGTATTATTTTTAGGTTGAATGTTCCAGTCTTTTTTTACCTAGTAACAAATGAACATAAAACTAATTGGGACATATGACATCTCAGCATGATAATAATACATAATAATTTTCACTTTGTTTTTTTTAACTTGATCTTGATTTTCAGTTCAGCCAATGCATAATGTCAAAATGAACAACTAGAATCTTGAGAACCACACTGTTTCAAAGTCACATTTTAGCCATGTAAATGGAGTTCATAGCTTAATAACATTGTAAGTTCATCATCCTATTACTTCTGTGGGACTGAGTATAGTAAGCAACATGGAAATGAATTTATCTCCTTAGTCATTTTATTACCATATATGGAACCATTTCTTTTTTAAAATGAATGACTAAGACTTTGTGATTCTGCAAACCTTTATTTTAGCTGGTAAGCAAAAAGATTATCAACATGTCAAAATTATATTAATAGGCTCCCTGCCCTTTTCTCTGAAGTAAAAATGTATAAAATGCTTACTCCAGGAATTGCTTCTGCTTTACTGTCCCTTAATGGTGACTCTTGTTTTCTGCTTACAGTGCGTGATTCCCTATTTTCCTGCAAGCCATGCTATATGACATTTGAAAGTCAGAAGCTTCTTTTCTATTTGAAAAGCACAGACTTTTAATAAGTAGCTTAAAAGATAGTGTTGGTCCTAAGGAAACGTACTAGAATGGAGAAAGGTAATTACTTTTCCCACTTTCCTTAAATTCAAAAAATTTTTGGCCAATTCTTTGAGAATGGCAAAAAAAAAAAAAAAAGTTTCCTTGAAAAAGCACTTGATTTTCACCAATGGTAAAATAGAAGGAGTTTTTGTTGTTGAATGTTTGTTCCTTGATTCTGTTTAGCTTTCTGTTCAAGTATGTTCTTAGGTTTCAATGGGTTGAAATTCTCAAAATATAAGACAGGATCCAGCATTTTCGCTATTCATTTCTCTCCCTACATCCCCCTCCATTCTAACCATAGGAAATGTCAGGAAAGTTAGAAGAAATGTGAAGCTTGAAGGCACAGCTTTATGGTAGCAGGAGAAAGCGATGGACTGCATCAATTTTGTCATAGCTTTTTGTCACAGTAGAGTCTTCTAAAGTTCTGTAAAGGAGATTAAATGCACCACAGGGCATCAAGTGGTCCCTCCAGCAGTAAACTGTTATAAAACTTGAAATTTGTTATTTTATAACTTCCAAGTGAATGTAGATTTTATCCTCTACATTCTGTACCAGTTTATATCAAGGTAAGTGTGCACAGAGTTACACAGACTTGCCTCTTGCAACAGTTCAGTTTTCAACTTTTCATTACAATGGCCCTTAAGAAACTATACTGTTTCATATAATGACTTCCTTGACTTTTCCCTTATATAGTGACTTTTTGCTCAAAACACACTAAATAAATGCACTGTAAGAGTGCTCTGCCTAGAATATTGCTTGCAGCAAACATACTCCATTTACTTGTCAGTGTGGATTCTTCTCAGAGACTATCACTTGGAAGACATATGAACTATGCCCCATTTTTGAATGAAACAAAAATGTCTGTCTTTGAGTACATGCACCACACAAAACTGCAGCACACAAAATTGTTTGTGCAAAGGCTATTTCTTGTTTTGGAGCATTCATCTTTTTAGCCTTTATTTTGCCCTAGACTTCATTTTCTGCTCAATAACTTTATATTTAAATAAAATTTGTGTGTGAGATAACCATGAGTCCTATAAAGGTTTGAAACTCATGGATGTGGGATAAAAAGAATGATTTCCAGCTACTAGCATCAAATTTTTGTTGGGTGGGGGGCGGTGAGCGGGGTGGGGAGGTACCAGGGATTGAACTCAGGGACACTCAACCACTGAGCCACACCCCCAGCCCTATATTTTCATATTTTATTTAATGACAGGGTCTCACGGAGTTGCTTAGCACCTTCACATTGCAGAGGCTGGCTTTGAACTCATTGTCCTCCTGCCTCAGCCTCCCCAGCCACTCGGATTACAGGTGTGTGCCACCACATCTGGCCAGTAGCATCAAATTTACTGGACAAAAATCTACTTATTTGCTTTCAAATTACTATTCATAACTAATCCATTCAAATTTTCTCCATTATCTCATTTTTCTTCTATCTGTGAAAACTTTGGGTATCTCAGATTAGTATGGGATGAAGTATAATTTTTCCCATGAAAACTTAACAATGCTTTCGTCATTTAATGGCTTTTTTCTTTGCTGCATGGTTTTCAGGATTTAAGTTATGAAGCAAGGGAGACATGTATTCATGTAATCATTAATTTTCTAAAATACTTACAGGCAAATAAAATTGGCTTTCCAAGGAGATATACCAGATTTCCTTTGCCCTTCGGCAACTTCTGGCAAACTCATAAGCACATCAGTTAAACAAGAATAGAGTTTATGTACTTCCTTTTTCCTGTAACAAAACCAGTTAGATGTGCAATCTCTGTATGGAGTGAAACCTGTCACTCTACTTTTTTTCTTTTTTGATTGAGGGGGAACATAGGAAAATTATGTTTGGAAATGTTGGGGAACCTCTGTACTCACCTTCACATAGATGCAATGACAAGGGCTCCCTCAACCCATGAAAGACAGTGAATTTGAGTATACATAACTAAAGTTTGTGTCAATGAATATCTAAATTTTGCTTAGCCTCAGACTGATCATCTTTGCAAATGTTTCTTAAATGGTCAATGGCTAAAAAATTGGGATGGGAAACATCTGCACAAAACATAAGCTTTAGAATCAGAGCATCTCCTTTTGGCAAAAAAAGAAATGCGTTTGGAGCTAAAGCTAAACTATCTCAGCTCAAGTTGCCTGAAATTCTGTTCTGGGAAAGAAATGAACTTGGATGTATTTGTATAAGGCGACTTTCCTGAAATATTCATGGGCGGGCTGAATTACTCTCTTCCTCATTGCTTTTTTCCTTCAGCTAGTGCTGCTGGAGCATCTAGCTGCCACACTGCCTGGTCTAGGGATCAGCAGTCCACACCACTGGCTCTCCCTCTACATACTTCTCAAGCTTAAGTAGAGAATGTCAATTTTCTGTTTTATTTCTCCTCATTTTTTGGTCTCATTGCTCTAAAGACAGTATCATGGACACCATTGATCATTCTTGTGTTGGTCTCATTCTCCTCACAACACTGTTAGGAGATGATAAATTATTAAAAATATCTATTGAAAGAAAATGCATGTCTTTGTTTTCTCTAAGTTTAAAAGATGAATTTCCACTGAATTCTATGTTTCCCTCCTTTTTCTCTTGCCCTCTCATTTTTCATTACTTTACCATTTGGAAGCATTTTCTACTTCCAATTTTACTTCCAGTATCTATGAATATCTTTTATAGAAACTATTCAACAGCATTGTATGAATAGACAAATGCATTCATAATGCAATCATTGTTTTTATTCTCACATTAACTCTCTGATAATATTGAATACTTGCTATTTTTTAACCCTGCTTCCTTGTCCCTAATCTTCTTACCCCATGTCCATTTCTTACCAATTTTTTTTCATGGGTTTCTTTTTGTTGAAAATAGTAGTAGTGAATGTGAGAAGAATAATATAAACAAGGCTGGATATTTATATATCATTTTATATTTTACAAAGTGTGATCATCACTCTTTAAAAATACAATTTTTCAATATTTCATGATTCATAATGACTACAGACATCACAGGGATGCACATGTATGAGTCTAATCTACCTTTACTTTTTCAAAGTTTTTTTCCTAAGAAAAGTGACTCATGTTCATGTCATCACTCTTTATCTTCCCTGCAGCCTGGTGACGTTTTACCTTCTTACATTGATGAGTATTATGTGGTTTGAAGAGGATTTTTCTTTGACCTGAGGGCACCTGGGTAATTTTATTCATAGTAATAAGCATTATGATAAGCACATCCTATTCATTGTTCTAGATTAACCACAAAATTCTCTGAAGAAAGAATTAAAACTTACATGTCTAAAGTTACTAAAATTCGAGTCCATTTCATTAATGAACCTATATTCTTAAAAACTACACTGTTAGATTCTTCTAAATCTACTAAAACAAAGCCCCTGGTGGGATACTCTTCTGCTCTGAGGTTAGGACCTGAATGAAGTGCATCAGAAGCCAGGTTAGGGGCTGGGAACTGAGCTCAGCAATAAACCCTGGTGTTGTGCAAAACCCAGGGTTTGATCCCTAGCATTAAAGGAGGAGGAGGAAGATATCCTCTAATTTCTTATTTCTAATCCTCTAATTTCTATCCAAGGGTTTATCCTATTGTACTATATGTTCTTTTAGATTCAGAAAATACACAGGATATTATCTAATGATATGAAGTATATATAGTCAATAATTTGAAGAGACATATAAATTAAAGCCAATCTATCAAACAAAATAACAAGTACATTTAGAAGGCTGGGATTATGAATCCATGAGAAAACATCCCTAGCTCAGGTCACCGTTATTCATCAGGAAAGCCTTCCTCCAGTAGGACCTAAGCTTTGCGTGATGGGAGAGAAGGAGAACACATATGGAGATCTAAGTGGGGCTGGCCATGTCTTGACAGGTGTAGCTTGGGGAAATGGTATAAGGAAGGTACCCAGTGATGGTGTGGAACTTCTGCTCCTTCAAGGAAGCCTCACACAGATTATTCTGTAGGAAAACTTCTGTCACTCTCATTGTGGCCTGGAGCACATTTTCTTTGTGCACTTCATGGCATCTGGCAGAAGGAATGAAAGTTCCCACCCAGCTCTGCTGAAAACATTCCTGCTACTGGGGAATACCCCAGATATTAAGGGCTCAGTGGAGCATTCTCTGCCTCTTTTAGTCATTCCCAACAGGCTGTTGACATTTGAAATTAGAAATAAAAAGCTGGAGCACTTCAAAGAAGACAAATTCCTCTGATATTCCTATTTCCCCAGGAAAAAAAGAAGTAGTATTTTAGTATATCAGCTGCTCTGGATTCCGAAGCAGACCACATGCTTGGTGACAGCTGCTGACATAAGCAACTTCCTCAGAGTAAATCTTCCAATGTATTTCATACGGAAGTTCACTGAGTCTTTGCCTATGGACTGAATTTTAACTTAAAATATGTTAAATTCTGTTCTTTCAAAATGTGTCTAAAACAACATAACAACAAGCCCTATTAATGTTTTTAAACCATTTAGAGACTGCAAATAAAGTACCGAATAAAAAGTATTAAAAAACTACTAAAATGGCTTCTACAGTTGCCAACATAGAATAATTTGTATTCTTTAGAACCATATAACTCTACTCCTGAGAAGCCAGGCCTAACATCTGCAGCAGTAGGAAGCTTAGGGATTTACCTCTCCACAACCATCCATTACTGCTCATAATTGATGCTGTTCAGCCACAAAACTAAACAACACATTGAATTTCTGAAGGTTTAAAATATTTTAAGCAGCACGAAAAAGCCTTCTGAAATTCATGTAAATATGGGATATCCCTTTAGAAGATTCCTTTTGGTCTGGAAGATTAAAAGGAAACATACAATTAATAGGGGAGGAATACCACCACCCACAGAAGAAAAACATGTAGGCTCTAAGGAATGGAAACATGTTTGCTAGAAATGTGAAGCCCTGAAGCACTTCTTCCAGGAAGACGACAACAGAAGTTCTTTATGAGACAAGTCTCCGGGCTCTGGAAAGGGTCCAGACAAACTCAGGTGATGACCCCCTCCTGGGACTGGCAGCTCTCTCTTCAGTGCCAGGGATGGTCTAAGCTCCTATAGGGGGGTAACAGATCCCAAAGGCATATCCTCTTTCCTCCCTCATTCTCTATTCTCTTGCTGGATCCCTTGTTCAGAAAAAAAAGTAGTTCATCTTGGCTACTGACACAATACAGATGTGCTTTCAGTCAATACTGGGAGTTGTCTTGTATCACTTCATTCAGTATTTTTATCTGTTCAGGGATGCATCTAGACTTCCTGCATTTTATGTCAATTTCAATGTAGAACACTATTCCAAGATGGCTGGATTACAATAAACTTCAAATTGTAATTCCAAATTTTATTCCAAAGGCAAAAAGTGCCCCTGCTTAGTATTAATGAGATATTTAGTACTTAATGAGATTGAAAATGATACACCTATCCTTCTTTCTAAATGGATACTGAGGAGCAACATATTTAAAGCTGAAACCTGTTTCAGGTTTCTATCAAATCTCTATTTCATTCTGAATACTTCCCTGTTAGAAAAATCATGCTCATCAATAGAGTCTAATTAGAATCAATGCAGAACCATTTTGGATGAAGGGGAACAATAGAGTGAAACTATTCTGTAATAACCAAAGTAATGGGGTATAGCCCAGTCGTCTAGCACTTGCCTAGCATGCACAAGGTCCTGGGTTCTGTCCATAGTACCACAAAAGAAAAAAACAATCAGTAAGGTGAGAACTGTATAGTGTCAATGTTTATTTACTACAATATACATTGTTTATAACACTGTGATGGCTTGAGGACCTGGTTAACATTGTTAGACTCGTGTGGAGGTGATAGAGTAAGAAACCTAGGTTCATAGCATATTAAAACTCTAGGGTTGAAAGCATTTTTAAAGACCATCCAATCCAACTACCAGTCTGTGGTCTGAAATTTTTCTAATCTCATCGATGGTGTGACCCATTTGAATGTATCTATTAGAGTGCTTTTTAGTTACGAGTCATAGAAACTAAACTTGGATTAGTTTAAATAATAAGGGTAATTTATTTGTTGACATATTCAAGTTTAGCTGTAGTCTAGATTTCAAAGAAATCTTAATACAGTGACAAAAATAAGGGCAAATGCTCCCCCCACCTTCTATCCAGGTCTCACTTTTGTTCTCTTATTGTGACAAATCCTCCTAAGGTGATCTCCCTCCTGGTGACAAAAGAGCCCGGCCCCCAGGGCTACATGCTGCCTTCTTCATCTCCAGGAGGAACTTTGTCCTCACAACCCAGGCCACATCCCAGGCTTACTCTGATACGCTGCCTAAGTCACACCCAAAAGCCAATTTCTATGGCTCAGAGATGGAATCACCTGTTTGACTTGGCTTTGATCACATGTTGTCCTCTTAAATCTAAGACTGAAGTCAGCTGTTCCAGAATTCTATGGATCCTCAGTAACAAGTCAGGACTTCTAAGGGTATGTGACAGACAGCGAATACATGCTGAATGTGTCCAGTGATGGGGATCTTATTTTTTTCCATATATTTTTCCTTTCGCACTAGGGTATATCTGATATAAAGTATAACTATTATATATCACAGGTAAAGTTCTACATAATAATTTTGTCTACCTTACTTGAACAAGCAAAGTATTAAAGTAATAACACCTATATTGAATTTTTATCACCTAAAAAAAATAAAGAGTTCTTTTGAGTGAGAAAGTTGCCATGTTACCTGTAATTACTGCCCTGTTTCTATCTAGCAACAATACTGAAGAAACAAGGTCTGATGGGTGACTTGTAGCCAAGTAGAATATTTGTGTAGCTCACCTCTATTCCGGCTGTTAGTGAAGCTGCAGCTGACCACTGTGATTGGGAAGCTAACAGCCAAATTTTAGTAATAGTGGTGACAAGTATGTCTTCAAAACAGAAACATCCTTCATAGTATTCAGAGAATGCCACATTTGTGCATGTACATGGTTTTCCCACATACCAACCCGGTAACTCATATCATACAAGTTGTTACTTATACTTGCCTAATTTTACTTGGAATTCTAATGTACAAAAGAAAGAAAGGGGTGGGGAGGAAGGAAGGAAAGAACTGTGCTTTTATTTGCTAACTTGCCAATCATAAATTTATTTTCATTTCCTAGGCTCTCTCTCAAAGAATCTGAAAATCAGGACAACTTTGAATTCTAACTTCTACCTTTCTTTTATCCTTTAAATCTTCTCAGGCAAAATTTCTCTATTGATTCATACATTTGGGTCTTCAAAATGAAGCTTTCTATGTTTACCCAACTCACTTTCTTATTCAGTCATCTTTCTCAGGTCTATTGTCTGACTAATTACCAGAAGAAATGTGATTGTTTGGGAAGAGAAACCAAAGAGGCTAAATACTATTCCTTAATGTAGAATTATATTCAGCAAAGCCATAATAGCTTGTAAGCTTCTGAAGACAGAGAATATGAAAGAAATAATCTGTATCGGGGGTAGAAGGAATGGCAAGAATAAATCATATTGCACAATATTTTTTCCTTTGATATCTACACTATCCTATGGGCCATTTTATTTATTAAGAAGATATCTCATACTCATAACAAATGTTTGACTACCCTGATGAGTGATTGAATTTTTTGAATTGAAATGAAAATTGATTTTTGCTGCCAATCATACCTCCAATTTAAATCACATCAACACCCACACTTGATAACATATAATGTTCTGTGTAACATTAAAAGCTATTGCCTATACATCTTTCCATCTTCTATCCAACTCAGTGAAATCATATAATGCATCATTATTAAAGTATAAATCTTTACTGTGTAATTGAATAATACCTTCAGAAAGTGCCAACTGAAAGTCATTCAGTGCACATAATTGTCAACACTCTTTTGACAGAGGAAAGGCAGGAGAGTAAATTACATGAAATAAAGCAAACACATATAGGCTTAATTTAAAAAGAAAAAGTTTCTCACTGATGATATTCTTTATAAAGTCTTATCTTCTATGGATTAAAATAAGATGTTTGGAATCTTGAGTTTTGGTGATTCTAACAATGCTAAGTAATGCCACCTGTCAGTGAATTGCTGGGTTGAACATCACCAGCAGCTCAACCTCATGTCTTTACACCTTTGCAAACTTCTAACTTGTTTGGGCCAATGAACTGGGTTTGTACTTGTAGTCCTGCTTTTAATCCTGTTACATAAAAACAAGTTTGTCTGGTTGCCGAACAGTTTAAAGACAAGACAGAATCTCTTTGTAGTCTGTGCAAAATTATGAAGTTGTGCTGCTCAGAAAGTACTTGAACATTGGCATCTCTACTTTAATTTTTCTCCCAGAGGACTTCATGTTTAGTCAACTTGTTACTGTCACATTTTTGATATAACTTGTAGATGAATATACAGGGAATAGGAGTTGCTGGGATAGCTTGATGTAAGATGAATGGAAACAACCCTAAAAAGATCCCTTATGATTGCCAAATAAGGAGGTCTAAATGGATTATTTTAAAAATAATAATGAAATGGAAACAGAGTAATTAAATGGAAATTTGTAAAGAAAATTTAGAAACATACCCCACCTAGAGTAAGATGTTTAAGAAAAAATTTAAAGGTGAGGATTATAGAAACTTATAGAATATTTATCATAACTAAGAACAAATTGCAATGACATAATTAACTGATTAAAACAGGTTAATAGTTTAAACCTATGTGCCCTTCAAGAGGATTAAAAAATATTTCAACTAAAAAGATAAAGGTTCACACATTAAGAGTTCTTAAATTTGAAATAATGGTTAAAAAACTCTAGTTGATAAATAAGTGGAAATCTTATAGAAACATAAAATTATCAGAGGGAGACTTATACAATTGCTTCCTTTTAGAATCTACTACTTAGGGGTTTAACTTTCCCAAGGCCACTTGCCTTCCAATAGAATGTAAACACCAAACTAAAGAACCACACCTGGAGTAAATAGACTCAGAATTTCTATTTTACTTATGTGGCTTCAGATTTCATCCATCCATTAACAAGAAAACTCTGTAAATACCAACTTGCTGTGGCCACTAATCCAGAGGGCAGACAGACCCATCATTTTGTGTAATATTATGTTTACTTCCACTCAGTTTCTCTTGGCTAGCGAAAATATTCTTGTGAAAAAGGGTGAACCACAAAGTCCATTTGAAGTGTATCATAAGGAAAACTCTTTACATAGTTATGTTATTAAACTGGATTACTCCAAAAAAATCACAGTGGTGTTTTTCTCCATTACCTCACAGATTATCCTAGGAGAAAATCATTACTCTGCCTTTGGGAGGGAAAATTAAATTATGGTGATTATTTAGAATGAACCTCCAATTTTTGTGTCAGAATTCTAAACTCCCCAGAAAATGTTTCAGCTGTAAGTAAAAAGAAAAAAGAATGAATCTATTGAATTAAAAAAATTTTTAAAACTAGAAATATAAAGGTAACCAGAATTAAATACATTTTATTTCTCTAGATTACTCAAAAGAGATATTTACACATATAAAATTGTGTCTTTTTGGTTTTTTTTTTTTTTACAGATTTCTGTATGTTTATTTATACTATAAATAACACTATCACACAAAAATGTTCTAAAATTAGATTGTGGGAGGGTTGTACAACTCTGCAAATACACTGAAACCACTGAGTTGTCCATTTACAGGGCAAATTTTATGGTATATAAACTGTATCTTAGCAATGAAACTAAAAATATATATACAGAAGCAACAACAACAACAAACACTAGAGTGATTTGGGAACACAATTGGCAATGGCTAGCAATGTTAAAGAGAGGCATGTCCTTTTTGGTTCTTAACAGTATACGTTAACTCATTTGCCTCATTTATATAAATTCAGATTACATTTGAATACTAAATCATTATTTTAGATATTAGATTTGTTTTAATGCCATATTAACAATATTATTTCTTTGAGTCTAGTAAGCCAAACTGTTAAATTCTTCTCTGATAACACTGTAATATTACATCTTTTCTGAGTAACTAAAGAAACAAATTCTCATACCATTAACCTAGATTATTCAACCAACTCTTATTATTAAGAATTTTGCTAATTACACTGATATTTGATGTTCGATGAGATTAATTAGGTCGTCTTATATTTACTATAAATAAAAGACTCTGTGGGAGCAAGTTCTGGACATTTTTGTTTTTTCTCTCTCATTCCCCTACATAGAGTATTGGTTTTCTGCATGCTTTGTACATGGATGAACTATTGTATAGAAATGTGTCATTCTCGGGGTGGGGACCAATCTAGAAAAGTTGACTGAATTTACCAGAAACAAGCTCAAAGGTCTGAGTGGAACCATTAAGTTCATGAGGATAAAGGGTATAGTTAAGAGTCAGTGGGTAAATTGTGAAACACTACAGTTAAGATGAAACTTGAGCTCTGGTTTCAAAGATTAGTATAATTATTTTTGTTCAATGGCCAAACACAGACCAGGCAAGAAGTTAGCATGTGGACTAGACCAGGGAGATTGTCAAAGTTCCATTCGAATTAGAAAACATTAAGGTAAGCAAAAAGTGGGTGACAGGACTCAACTACAGATCAAATTTTTTAAAAAAGGTTAAGTGCTAATTATTAGGGATATCTTTATTTAAATACATAAAGCCCATGAGCACCAAGCTTGAGTGAGGAAAATTATTCTACAAACTAGTGTACAAAATGTTAGAATGTTGAAAATAGAATACCGAAAATAAATTTATCAGAGAGGGTGCAGTGGAAAGAATTTGGCATATGAAGATCCAGATGCTGGCACAGGGATACATTAGTGAGAATTTAGGTGTGACTCAAAATGGGGGGTGTTGAACTTCAAGAAAACAGGCAAACCAACCAAAGCAGAAAACTCTTCTGAATCATGACTGGAGAGCCAGTCTAAATAGCATAGGTACAGGTAAAATGCAAACAACCAGGCTAAAACTCAATAAAAACTCCTACTGCCTCTGCTAAGGTAATTACTGAAAAGAACTAAGACTTTGTAGAAATTTGAGGATAAATATCACCAGATGTTGGGGAAATGATGCAGAATCTTAGCACCAAGAAGAGTCAACCAGGTGTTTCTGCCATTTATCAGAAATTGTACATAGATCTTTAGAATCAATTAGATACACATTGTTTCTGGCAACATGGAAACTTCTATTTGTGCACTCCACCTTTTGTTATATGAATAATAAAGACCTTCACAGACCAACAGGAGAAGCAGAAAACTAACAAACAATGGTATGTGGCCGATGCTTTGTTAGGAGGGTGAGTGTATACAGGAGGGGCCTCTAACCACATGTGGGAATATTTCTCTGAGAAACATTTTGGTGCTGCTGGTTAAGTAGGTATTACATAATAAAAGGAGTAGATAAGGAAGGTAGAAGGTATTGCTACAGTAAAAATTTAAAAAGATATGTGCATACATATAGGTACATGTATGCAAATATATATGTGTGTGTGTATGTGTATTTCATATATATGAAAATATAGCAAAATTATAGGAATTAACATTGTTTGGTATCAGGATATTATTTTCATTTAGGAGTTCAAATTCTAATCCTCCTTCCATTCTTACCCAACATCATCTATAACAAAAATAATAAACAGCTGATTCATGATTTTAGAGCAGTAATTTTTCTACCCTAAGTCTTAGTTTCCTCACTGGTGAAATGGCTGTAACATCTGGCATGTGTATATATGAAGTTTAAGGCTCAAGGTATACATAGATAGATATATACACATGCAAAAACCTATAAAGATGCAAGTTAGTTTTATAAGGTTGTTTCACATGTAATATAGACGCACATAGAATCCTAGAACAAAATAGTTAAGTATTCTTCTCATTCTATGTCCCCAAAAGATGATGATTTGTTCACATCTAAAGGTAATTTATCTGAGGGCAGGGATGGGGGTTTGAGGCCAGCCTGGGCAACTTAATGAGACCCTGTCTCTAAGTAAAAACTCAAAAGGGTTGGGGATGTAACAGTTATATACCTGCTCTGGGTTCAATTCCCACTACATGAGAGGAGGTGGGGAGAGGAAGAGAGAAAGAAAGAACTTCATTTTTTTTTCCTATTATGACCAACATTCTATCTAAAGGCCACTTGAATTATGAATGAAGGAATGTACCTATTTAAAAAGCCACATTCCTTTCTAAGTTCACTTAAACTTCTATATTCTTTTATCAGAGAAGTAATTAATTTTAGAATAAAGTTTTAAGAATAGTTTTGGGGGGACAAAAAACACATTGTGTTTGTAAACAACGACCTGTTCCTATGTCATTCTGGATGCTAACTTTTAAAAAGAAGAAGAGTCTGCATCAACTCATCGAGTACCTGATAAAGGGCAAAGAGACAGATTTGAATCCTGTTGAGGGCCACAATCAAGTTAAGATGGCATCTGGCAATGTGCCAGGAGGAGTGGTTTGTGAGCCAAAGCCAGTGAGCCATTAAGATGATGAAGATTCCTTAATGACTGACTGCTGTATCAAGATGATGTTAATTGAAACAAGCTGTGTATAGTCAGTTGGGTATATATACCTCTGCTGTCCTGTAATAAAGGGCTCCCTCTGTTTCAACCTTCATAAGTTGCTTGTCACCCCCCTGTTATTTTGCCCAGCCAGACTGTGGCAGGATCCTGGCCAATAATCAGTACTATATCATAAAAACCCAGTCAGCAAGGGACCAAAAACTGCATTTAAATCTGTCTTAGATGAAAGTGGATATAAACTTGCATCCTAGCTGTCATATTTGTAACCATATTTTCTAAAATATTAAAGGAGTGTGGGAAACAGGAATACTGTCCAGCATCCTATAAAACCTATATCTGACTCTTTGTATCTCATTGATGTCATATATATTCTTTTTTAATTTTTATTTTTTAATTAGTTATACATGACAGCAGGATGCATTTATGCACTTTGATATATCATACATAGATAGGATATAATTTCTCTTTTTTCTGAGTGTATATGTTGCAGAATAACACTGGCCATGCAGTGATATATATACATAAAGTAATAATGTCTGCTTCGTTCTACTATCCTTCCTATACCCACATTCCCTTACCTTCCCCTCCCTTCACTTCCCTCTATCTAATCTAAGGTAACGCTATTATTCCCTAGTGCCCCTCCTTTTGGTAAATTAGCATCTGCATATTAGAGAAAACATTCAACCTTTTCTTTTTGCAATTGGCTTATTTTGCTTAGCATGATATTCTCCAGCTCCATCCATTTACTGGCAAATGCCATAATTTTGTTCATCTTTAAAGCTTAGTAATATTTCATTGAATATATATACCACATTTTCTTTACCCATTCATCTATTGAAGAACACCTAGCTTGTTAGCTATTGTGAATTGAGCTGCTGTAACATTGACATGGCTGAATTACTGTTATATGCTGAGTTTAAATCCTTTAGATATAAACTGAAGAGTGGGATAGCTGGGTCAAATGGTGGTTCCATTCTAAGTTTTCTGTGGTGCTGAAATCTTCACCATGTCAGCCTAGGATCTGACTTAATAAGACCCATAAATCACAATAAGTAAAATCAAGAATAAATGGGATGGGGGCTGGGGATGTGGCTCAAGTGGTAGCGCGCTCACCTGGCATGCGTGCAACCCGGGTTCGATCCTCAGCACCACATACCAACAAAGATGTTGTGTCTGCCGAGAACTAAAAAAAAAAAAAAAGGAATAAATGGGATGGATTTAAATTAAAAAGCTTCTTCTCAGCAAAGGAAACAATAATGTGGGGAGAGAGCCTACAGAATGGGAAAAAATCTTTACCACATGCACCTTCAATAAAGCATTAATCTCTAGAATTATAAAGAACCCAAAAAACTTTTTAGTAATATTTTTTATTGGTTGTTCAAAACATTACAAAGCTCTTGACATATTTCATACATTTGATTCAAGTGGATTATGAACTCCCATTTTTACCCCATATACAGATTGCAGAATCACATCAGTTACACATCCACGTTTTTACATATTGCCATACTAGTGACTGTTGTATTCTGCTACCTTTCCTATCCTCTACTATCCCCCCTCCCCTCTCCTCCCATCTTCTCTCTCTACCCCATCTACTGTAATTCATTTCTTTCCCTTGTTTTTTTTTCCCTTTCCCCTCACATCCTCTTAATATGTAAGTTTGTATAAAAATGAGGGTCTCCTTCCATTTCCATGCAATTTCCCTTCTCTCTCCCTTTCCCTCCCACCTCCCAGCCCTGTTTAATGTTAATTTTTTTCTCATGCTCTTCCTCCCTGCTCTGTTTTTAGTTGCTCTCCTTATATCAAAGAAGACATTTGGCATTTGTTTTTTTAGGGATTGGCTAGCTTCACTTAGCATAATCTGCTCTAATGCCATCCATTTCTCTGCAAATTCCATGATTTTGTCATTTTTTCATGCTGAGTAATACTCCATTGTGTATAAATGCCACATTTTTTAATCCATTCATCTATTGAAGAGCATCTAGGTTGGTTCCACAGTCTAGCTATTGTGAATTGTGCTGCTATGAATATCGATGTAGCAGTATCCCTATAGTACACTCCTTTAAGGTCTTCAGGGAATAGTCCGAGAAGGGCAATAGCTGGGTCAAATGGTGGTTCCATTCCCAGCTTTCCCAGGAATCTCCATACTACTTTCCATATTGGCCACACCAATTGGCAGTCCCACCAGCAATGTACAAGAGTACCCTTTTCCCCACATCCTCGCCAGCACTTGTTGTTGTTTGACTTCAATGGCTGCCAATCTTACTGGAGTGAGATGGTATCTTAGGGTGGTTTTGATTTGCATTTCTCTGACTGCTAGAGATGGTGAGCATTTTTTCATGTACTTGTTGATTGATTGTATGTCCTCCTCTGAGAAGTGTCTGTTCAGGTCCTTGGCCCATTTGTTGATTGGGTTATTTGTTTTCTTATTGTTTAATTTTTTGAAGAACTCAAAAAACTTAACACCAAAAAACAAATAACCCAATCAATAAATGGGCTAAGGAACTGAACAGACATTTCACAGAAGAAATACAGATGGTCAAGAGATACATGGAAAAAATGTTCAACATCTCTAGCAATTAGAGAAATATAAATTAAAACTACACTAAGATTTCAACCCACTCCTGTCAGAATGACAATCATCAAGAATACAGGCAACAATAAATGTTGATGAGGATGTGGGAAAAACAGTTCACTCACACATTGCTGGTGGGACTGCAAATTGGTGCAACCACTGTGAAAAGCAGTATGGAGATTTCTCAGAAAACTTAGAATGTAGGCAATTTTCCAGAATTTTATTGAGAAATTTTTGCATCTATGTTCATCAGAGATATTAGTCTGAAGTTTTCTTTCCTTGATGTGTCTTTGTCTGGTTTTGATATCAGGGTGATATTAGCCTCATAGAGTGAGTTTGGAAGGGTTCCCTCCTTTTCTATTTCATGGAATACTTTGAGGACTATTGGTGTTAATTCTTCTTTGAAAGTCTTGTAGAACTCAGCTGAGAATCCATCTGGTCCTGAGCTTTTCTTGGTTGGTAGGCTTTTTGATGTCATTTTCTACTTCATTCCTTGAAATCCATCTGTTTAAATTGTATATGACCTCCTCATCTAGTTTGCATGGGTCATATGTCTAGACATTTGTCAATATCTTTGATATTTTCTGTTTTATTAGAGTCTAACTTTTCAAACTAGTTTCTAATTATCTTCTGTATTTCAGATATGTACATTGTGATATTTCCTTCTTCACCTTATATTTTAGTAATTTGAGTTTTTTTTTCTTTTTCTCTTCATTAGCATGGCCAGGGGTTTATCTGTTTTATTTATTTTTTCGAAGAACAAACTTTTTGTTGTGTCAATTTTTCAATTGTTTATTTTGTTTTGATTTCATTGATTTCAGCTCTGATTTTAATTATTTACTGTCTTCTACTGCTTTTGGTGTTGATTTGTTCTTCTTTTTCTAGAACTTTAAGATGTAGCGTTGGGTCATTTTTGACTTTTTATAATTTTAATGAATGCACTCAATGCAATAAACTTTCCTCTTAGAACTATCTTCATAGTGTTCCACAGATTTTGATATGCTGTATCAGTGTTCTCATTTACCTCTAAGAAATATTTTATTTCATCCTTTATTTCTTGTACTATCCATTTATCATTCAACAATGTATCGTTTAGTCTCCATTTGTTAGAGTAACTTCTATTTTTTATTCTATCAGGGATTTCTAATTTCATTCCATTGTGATCTGATAGAATGCAGGGTATTAACTGTTTTTGTTTGTTTATTTTGCATTTTACAATAGTTTTTTGTGGCATAAGTAGTCTATTTTAGAGAAGGAGCCATATGCTGCTGAGAAGAAAGTATATTCGCTCATTAATGGATGAAATATTTTATATATATCTGTTAAGTCTAAATTATTGATTTTATTATTTAGTTCTATAGTTTCTTTATTTAGTTTTTGCTTGGAAGATCTGTTCAATAGTGAGAGAGGCATGTTAAAGTTACCCGTATTATTGTGTTGTGATCTATTTGATTCTTGAAATTGAGAAGGGTCTGTTTGATGTACATAGATGCTCCATTATTTGGAGCATAAATATTTATAATTGTTATGTCCTAATGATATATACTTCCCTTAAGAAGTATAAAATGTCCTTCTTTGTCTCTTCTGGTTAACTTTAGCTTGAAGTCTACCGTATCTGAGATGAGGATGGAAACCCCTGCTTGTTTACACAATCCATATGAGAGCTATTAGGTTTAAAGCTATATATTGTTTATACTGGGTGCTGTTGATATTGGTCTCACCACTACAGGCAAGGTCCTGGAAACCTTCAGGGACACTATAGGTCTACAGGGTAGAATTTGGGCTATGTTAGATCCATACTGCTAGATGGGAAAACAACATGAAAAAACAAGGGAATAAAGCACTTCAAACAAATCAAGATGCTCCAATGACAGTATCCACTGATAACACAGTAGAAAAATGTTCAGGAAGGAGTTTATAATGTACATAGTTCAATTGATCTGTGAAGTAAAGGACAGTATAAGGAGTTAAATCAAAGAAAAAATACAGAAAGTGAAAGATAACCTCAATAAATAGTTAGACATCATGAAAAAAAAAACAAGAAGAAATCCTTGAAATGAAGGAATCAGTAAACTAAGTTATAAATTCAATGGAAAGCATCACCAACAATCTAGACCACTTGGAAGACAGAACCTCAGGCAATGAAGATAAAATATATAATCTTGAAAGTAGAATTGACCATTCAGAGAAGATGGTAAGAAACCATGAACAGAACATCCAAGAATTATAGGATAACATGAAAATACAAAATTTAAGCGTTATCGGAATAGATAAAGGAGCAGAGATACAAACCAAAGGGATGCACAATCTTTTCAGTGATATAATAGCAGAAAATTTTCCAAACTTAAAGAATGGAATGGAAAAATCAAATACAAGAGGCTTACAGGACCCCAAATGTACAAAATTACAGCAGGCCCACACCAAGAAACATTATAATGAGAATGACTAACACAGAGAGTAAAGATAAAATCTTAAAGGCCATGAAAGAAAAAAAATCAAATTACATATAGGGGGAAAACAATTTGGATCTCAACTGATTTCTCAACCCAGACTCTCAAAGATAGGAGGTCCTGAAATAATATACTTCAAGCTCTGAAAGAAAATGGGTGTCAACCAAGAATTTTATATCCAGCAAAACTAATTTTCAGATTTGCAGATGAAATTAAAACTTTCCATGATAAAAGTTTAAAAAATTTACAACCAGAAAGCCTATCTACAGAACATTCTCAACAAAATATTTTATGAGGATAAAGTGAAAATCAGCAAAGGGAGGATCTACACTAAAGGAATATTCAACCAAAGGAGAAACTAAGTCAAATTAAAAACAGAAATAAATCCAAATGAAAGGGAATAAAAATCATATCTCAATAATATCCTTGAATGTTAACGGCCTAAACTCATCAATTGAGAGACACAACTGGCTAATTAGATTAAAAAGACCTAACAATATGCTATCTTCAAGAGACTTACCTCATGGGTAAAAGACATCCATAGGCTGAAGGTGAAAGGATGAGAAAAAACATATCACTCATATGGATTGTATAAACAAGCAGGGGTTTCCATCCTCATCTCAGATAATGATGTCATATATATTCTTAAGCAGATAAAGTTACTCTAGCTCCTATGTCCTAGAATACCTATTAAGGGATAAAAGAAAACTGCTCCAGATGCCCCCATTTTGGTGGATTGTAAGTTAGTAGAAGATTCTTATTTCTAGAATGTTCCCTACACAAGCCCACAGGCAAAAAAACCTCCTGGAATCATACACAGATATTTTAAGTTGGGTTCACATAGGATGAAATGTCCAGACTTGTCGAGCGCCTGGCTGAGTTTGCACGTGTCCTTCATTAAGTATATGGATCAGCCTGAAGGAAAGTCAGCTCTGCTTGTGCAATTTAGTGTGTTTATATCTTTCTGTTTCACAAAGGGGTTGCTTGTTGTCTAACTCTGACTGTTGACACAAGTGGAGGATAAATGTAATCCTCTCAAACTCATGCACCTAGCCGAAACAGAAAATAAAATTGAAATATATGAATGTAGAATATAATTTCCTATACATTTTTTCAGTTAACCTCAGGTTATTCTTTTTTTTAAGGTGGACACAATATCTTTATTTTACATTTATGTGGTGCTGAGGATTGAACCCAGTGCCTTGTGCATGCTAGGCAAGCACACTACCACTGAGCCACAACCCTAGCCCAGATTATTCTTTTGACAAGGTTCATAAAGATGATTTAAAGATGTATATTCATAAAGTTATCAACATATTGGAAAGATACTGGTGCATTCACTAGTCATATTTATGTTGTACTTTTCTTCAAGGTTTACAAAATATCTTGAAATATTATAATACTAATAATGTTCATTAAAGAAACTTTTAAAAAATCATACCCAATCATGCTAACATTTTAGAACCTTTTCTTTTCGGAATCTTTTTTCCTAGGTTCATTTTTCATTATTTTCCAACACATTATAGATATCTCCTTTATTATATGTATTTCTCATAGGCATTCCCTACACATTTTCCATATATATTAATTTATTTCCACACATTTCATTTAATGAAAAACTATGTTAGACACATAACAGACTAAATGCTGAAGATGAGATATAGTTGTCATGTTCATGGAGAACATGCTGTAGAAGATAGAGACTTGTGCATTAGAACTTGTTATACAGTCTGATAAGTACTAGAGTAGGAAAGTATATTATGGGAGCATATAGACGCTTCAAGGCTTCCTGGTAGGAATTAAAGGACCAGACACAAGATATTATGTTAGGAAACTGAATAAACATAGTGTAAATATGTCATAACACTTATATTAAGGGAAGAGATGAACAGAAGTGGCTGGAAAAGTAAATCATTCCTACATTGATCCTGAAAATATTTATTGAGCATCTACTTTGTGCCAGGCACCCACAGTACATTGATGGACACAGAAGCAGCACAGTTCCTTCAATCATCAATCCATGAGAGTTAGAAAATCTGGTGGGGTGGGATATTATAATAAAAGAGCAAATGACTTTGCCTAAATATTCAGTAAAGTCCCAAATCCAGTTTAAAGGGTAAGTAAATATCTCACAGATACACTGGAAAATAAGCCTTAAATGTTGAGCTTGACTAATCCAGATAATGGGGAATATAATGGATATAAGGAATGAGGAATCAGAAGGAGAATACAATGTGGAAGGTCTTCTAGAACATATTAAAGAGTTTAGTTTTCATTATAAGAGTTTAGTGGTTGTGAATCTGCAATCCGTATACGTGGTAAAAATGGGAGTTCATAACCCACTTGAATCAAATGTATGAAATATGATATGTCGAGAGCATTGTAATGTTTTGAACAACCAATAAAAAAATAGTAATAAAATAAGAGTTTTGTGGTATAAGTCAAGGAGTCACCTTGTCAAATATTTATTTGGAAAAGATCTGTGATAAAAAGATTGGATCACAGGAGCAAGAGCACAGGCAGGGAAATGGGGGAGGAGAGATGGTGTCATTGCTCCAGATGAAGAAAGTTGGCAGTGTGAACTGCAGCTGTGCCGTGGGCTGGTCAGATTTAAGAGATATCTAGAATAAAGTTCAATAGAACTTACACCTGATAGCACACAGAGAGAAATAAATAAAATGTAAGGGTAGTACTCACCCTAGTTAAAATAATGGCTCAGACAAATGATTGGGCCATTCCAGAAGAGTAACAAAAGTAACAAACTGGTTTAAAGAAGAAGTTGAGTTCAATGGAAAACACTGTATTTATAGTGTTTTTGTGACATTAAGGTGAAGTTTTCCAGTGTGATGATATACTTATTAAAAATAGGCTTTATATGGGAAAGCTTAATACTAAATTCTATTGCATTTCCAGAAAAAAAAACACTGTCCTTTTTCCTTTAACACAGGGAAGGAAATTTTGGATAAGCAAGATTACAATCTTGGCGCACCATACTTTGATTTTGGAGCAGAGGCCCCAAGATCTTTGGAGAGGTACATATCCAGATTCCTAAATAATTGCTCAAATGGGCTTGAGACAAACACTTCGGGTCATGTAGATAGGAGGCATGCTTCTCTCTAACCTGCACCTGGATTGCTGAGCAATCAAGTATGGTTTGAACACTAGTCACCTTACCCCATCAGCCCTACTGTACCCTACCAGAGGCTCTGGAAAGCAAGGAGGTGTGGATTAGTCTTTCTTTGCTCTCCTGGTTCCCAAGTCTGTACATGTCTGTGCCATCCATGAGTGTCCAAGTACTGTATTGACCTTTTAGGTTTATTATTACTTTTCATTAAGCAGCAGTGATTGGCATTTATGAAAATATGAGTCTGAAGGTCAAGAGTGAGGAATCTTTTTTTTAAGTCCATTTTTATAACTTTTATTTTATTAGCTTATCTTTATGTGGTGCCAGGGATCAAAACCAGTGCCTCACACATGCTAGGCAAGTGCTCTACCACAGAGCCACAACCCTAGCCCCAAGAATGAGGAATCTTATGCTGCCAAGTCCACCTAGCTTTAACATATGTGACTCAAAATTATTTCCAAAAAAAGGAGATTGATAGGAGCATTCCAAATTCTAAAATATTACCCATTGCAAAATATCTATTGAATCCAAAATATGATTACTTGTGAAAATTTTAAATTCTGTTTCACAATTAAACTCTTCAGTTAAAGAATGGCTAATGTCAAAATAATTATTAAGGTACCTAACATTTTAACCACAATAAATGACACACTATACTTAATTCTACATACATTATTTGGACAGTTTACATGCATAGTTCAAAATTAAACACACAAAATCAATATGAAGTGGTCAATAATCATTGACTTACAATATAGCAGCAGCTTATGAAACAATCTAATCATTTCAGAGACCAAAGAAATATTTTCTTTAAAATTAAAATAACTCCAAGGCTATACATTCTTTGAAATTTAATGAGGCCTTAAAATTAATTGATTATTCCAAAAATGCTTTATTTGTGACACCAAAATATAAAGTTTTTAAAAGTTTTTAATTGAAAATATATACATATATATGTGCTTATATGTGTGTATTAAATTTCACACATGATCTTAAATTTAAAAAATAAAAAATATTTCTTCTTGGTATAATTAATTTAATTTTTCATATATATCTGAAAGCTGAGAAAACAAATGTATTATAGATAGGGTAATCCTTTTGTTGTTTATTTACATCCTACATAAATGTTATTATAAAAGAATCATATAACATGAAAATCACTTTCCACTAATATAAAATTCTGACTCTCTTTAGGTTGTCCTTTTATCCAACATGGCCTCTTTCCCCCACACTTTTTTAACTAGTATTAGGAATTTATTTCATATAGTCATTAACTATCAAGGAATGATTTTAACATTAGCCATTTTTAACTGCACATATTGACTACAAGCACAATTGACACAATCCTTTTATTTAATTTTTAAACAAGATTCAAAATATATGAAAATATGTGTGTGTGTATGTGTGTGTGTATATAAAAAACAGCAAACCCCTATGTACTCATTCATTTACTTAAGCATGTAATTCCAAAGTACCTGAAAGCATATGGTTTTACCTCATAGACATTTTTTGCATTTAAAATTTATAAATGTAGGGAAAAAAATAGCACCATCATCCTGCACATGAAACAGTGCCTCTAAATTTAAGAAAATAAGCCCCAAGATTGGACCACATCTAAATGCAACATTGCTTTGTAATAAAAACCCTAGTCAGAGTTTGTTTGAAGAGAAAAAATATGAAGATATTTAGCATGTCGTATCTTAAGGCAAAATATTTTTTAAAAACACTCATCACAATATAAAAATTGTTTTGCTACAGATTAAAATGTTATGAATATTTCATAAACTTCTACACTTTATGTCCTAAGTTTTTTAGTACCTGAGGCTGTTTATTTAAAATATAAAATAAATAAATATCATGGTTTCTATCTAGAATAATTTGGTTCATTTTGATAATACTTTCTCTCTCTCCTAATTAACAATTATATATGCCATTATATACAATCTATGTATATGTTTCTTTTTAAAAGTAACTTCCTATTTTTAAAAGTTTTTTATTTCAAAGTAGGTGTTTGTCATTTCTTAAAGGTAATATTAATATTGAATAAAGACATCATGTTGGGATTAGTGTAACACAGACATAGAAAAATCTATATTCATTTAGCTTTACTATGAGATGAAACACGGCAAAATAAAGCAGGCTTTTACCCAGAGAACCTTCAACATATGCCTCCTGAAAACTCTGCCTGCAAGTTTCTGCCCACTGCTTCATCTGCCCATAACCTCTCTCTTTATTCTGTCCATGTTTATTGCCACAGAAGGGTTTCTCCTTATTTCCATGAGAGATTCTTCTTCCATGCCCTTGTCGTTTATCAGTAAGACACGAGAGCTAAGTAAATTTAGATTTTACATTCCCTTACTTCACACTCAAGGAAAGAAAAATGTAGAGTTTTAATGGCTTACCTAAGTAACCAGCCTCTCTTTTCTAATCTCTGTATCCAATCCTTGTTTCACTGTACCACACTCTGTACCTTTGAAGATAGCATGTCTTCCTAACCTCACTTTCATTCAAAAGGTTAATAAAAGCACACAAATAATTTCTCAGAAATTTTTGTAGTCTTTTTTCCACTTAAAGTTAATAACAATCAAATGATCAACTAATTTTCTGATCAGCAAAATTGATTTATTGATCCTATTCCATTCCCAGATTACCCACAAAAGTTATCACGAGGATCATGACTCTTTTTAAAGGGTATTAGGGAAAAAACAAAGCTATATGTTAAATTCTTGAACCCCTGTATCTAAACTACATCAACTCAAGGATTATCATGCTATCTTCAAGAACATGAACTGGGATACATTATCCATAAACATGTTTCTTTTCAAGAAATTTTGCACATTGGAAATAAACAAACATACTTTGTTGAAGACCTTCTTAAAGGCACAGAAAACTATATTCATCACATCCCTCTCTGATACATTTTTGATAACCACACAGGAGCTGAGTCATATAATTTTCTTGGTGTGAGTTATTGAAGTCTTTGATGTTGGACTGTGGCAGAGTCTTGTGAAATAAACCCAGTGTCCTCATGTCTGGGAGAATTTCTCTCAAAGAAACTACAAAGCATTTTTATATTATTCAATCTGTGTGCTACTATTTTTCCCTTCTCTTTTTCTGAACAAAGAAAGAAAAAAGAGAAAGACATCAAATAGGAATGGGGATCAAATAAGAACATATATGAATATATGAAAGTGGTTCGAAAAGTAGAGTTCTACATAAATATCAAAGGTTATAATCCTGGTGATCATTACCATGTGGAGGGGAATGAGGATGCCTCCACTTCTCAGTATTCATCTTCCTCCTATCATATCTCTACTGCCACAAAAAGCTCAAATGAGCTAATTTAAATTTTCTCAAAAAAAAATGAAGACTCCTGAGATAATGAATGATATTTTGATGCTATATTCCTAAATGAGTTTCAGATGGTATTTGCTTAGGCAGAGTTGGAAATTAATACAAATCAAACAAACAAAAAAGAACCTGACTCAAAAACAGGAAAACAAATGAGGAATGAATGGCTGTATCCCTTACAATAGACAATGGACAAGGTCAAGGACATTAGACATGGAAAAATTTATGGGAGTGGGGCTTGGCTGATTTTATTGTATGGGTCCTCAAACTTGCCCTTGTAAATGCTAGTTTTCTCTAGACCTGGCACAGAGGTGACTTTATATTTTTTATGCATTAAAAAAGGCTCATTTTGATCTCAGAGAAAGTTGGTTTATCTTACTGATCCTCTTGCAGTTTCTATTTCTACCCAAAGCCAGCTGTAGAAGCCTATAGGTTCAAAGTCCTGCAACAATCTAATCTTTAATTCAAAGTAACAGGAGTTTAGACCAGCTTGTGACCTACAAGCAGGTTTTTGCTTATTCCAAAAGACAGTATTTATAGTGTTATCAGAAGCCTCTAGGAGTCTATGAGTGTACATTATGAGATAGGGCATCAGCTAATCTCCCCAGGTCTTGGTGGGTATCTCCTTGATGGGATCAATGTGACTCAGCCCCGTAAAATTTAATACAGCACAGGGAAATTTTTAAATTCAGTGCAGAAACATTGAAAAGTATCTAATATGAAGGAAGATACCCTCTGATAAGTTTCAGAGGCAATAATTCCATTTAGGAGAGAAATTAAATGTTCATTTGTTGGATTATCAATTCCCCACAAATGGCAAGGAGCCCGCTTTAGATTCTATTGGCTGTGACAAATTTCGTAGTTTTTACCATGGGTTCACAACTGACATTCCTCTTAAAGATTCCCCTGGCTATATTCTCCTGTCTCCCCAGAGTTCTTTCCTCTCAGCTTGAAAGGCTAGAGAATTATTCCCTTGCTTCATCTATGTAGTGTTTTTGTCTTTTCCCCCAAATTATAATCTGCTTGAAGACAACTCCTGTGAAGGCTTTGTAATTCCTGATGCACAATATTGACTATGCAGACTGTGCACCCCTCTATAGAGAGAGGCAGGACTTGCTTTCGCTCCCATTTCCCTACTATGAAGTGCAGGGCTTCACCTTTATTACCACCAAATACGTAGGTAGTTCAGACTCCATACACTTGTTTTTATAGAACTTCCTGGTCTTTCAAGTGCCTTTGTAGAGCTCTTGAAAACGTATCTTTGCTATAAGTGTGCATTTAACCTCCAGAAATGAGTTGTTAAGTCACTGATCCTGTAAGGATATGGGGCAAGGAAGACTGAGGAAGGAAAGCCCAAGTGAGGTGAGGAACTGGCACCTGCCACTTGGGGGCAAAACACATGAAGAATCATAATGCCCATGACTGACCTTCCCAGTTTAGATGCAGACCATCTGTTAAACATTGAGATTTAGCAACTTCCCTTTTGCATAGAAAGTAATCTTCTCAAGGCTAGTAGCATCAATCATATTTAAGCGTTAGTGGGTTTATCAGCCACCATGATAGGAAAATCATTTGGGACCTTAAGATATTTGAAGGAAAACAAGCTCAAAGGTGTGGCCCTTGGCAGACAGAGAACAAAGAGAAATTGGAGAAGACCAACTTCACTGTCTTGGCAGGTATACTGGGTGTTGGCAGTCACTTTTCCTTGTGTCAAAGGGCTATGATAGAAAGGACACTAGATATATCATATCTGAAAATAACAGAAGACAATGCTACTAATGATAATAGCAAAACAGCCAAAGTAGCCCATTATATATGGAGTGCTTTGCACAACCTAGCACTCTCCCTGCACATGAGCTACTGGTTTTTATTTTTTAATTTCTGTATAACTTTAAGGTGACCCCTTCTTTTATCCCAGACTTCCCTCTGAATGATGCTTCTCAAATTGTAGAATGTGGCAAGGTGCCAGTCTTAGAACTCTAGGACACTGGAGAAAGGTTAAGGTCATTGAGCCACAGCCTGGGCCAAGCTTGGTAATTAATGTCCCTTGCCATCGTGCCTCACACACAAAAGTTAGAGAAGTTGGCCAAAGGATCGTGCAAAAGACCTTTGGTAATTTTCAGTCTGGGTAGAAGAAAGGATATTTTTGCCTCTCAAATAGCAAAGCTGTAAAAATATGAGCCTAGGGATGTAAATGACTATAACCTCATCTTATGGAGACACACACAAAGAACAAAGCAAGGGCAAGAGATGGAGAGAGGCTGTGTGGCAGGGTTTGGGTATCTAAGTGGTCCTCAATTTTAGTCCTAAGATCAGCTCAACACTCTCCCCACTTGAGTTGGTTATCTGAGCTACTGATTCCATCCTTTTTCCTCCCTTCCAATCCAAGCCACACTCCCTTAATTCTCAGTAGAGAAGGAGCATTGCAGCATACAAGAAGAAATTTAAAATGTCCTACAGGCTACTATTGCAAACGTAAAAAGATGACATATTTAATAAATGTTTAACCCATGAAAGAAAATATTATTTTATAATGTTTAATAAACCTGATACTATTCATGTTAAAAACATTATTTGCTCACTGGAGATCCAGTGATTATTTTAGACAACCAAATGATTAACTTTTTGTTAAAACTGGCTAAATAAAATGTAGTTGTCTTATATGCAAGTCAGAAACTATATACAAATTGCCTGAGCCCTTAATTTAAGTTATGACTTATAATTGGTTAATTATATTCTCTTACCTAAAAAAAAAAGCATCATTAATTGAAATCAGTAGACAGACCAAATTGAAGCCTAACATTTGTCATAAATTTTAGCTATTTCTATCCAAACAATAAATGGTGATTTACTCCAAACACTAAATAGTGATTTTGAGCAATATCTGGACATAACAAAAAGCCAAGTTGACCCAAAGTGGCCATAAAATAAAGAAAGTCAGATATTTTCCCCAATTGTAACATAAAGTATAAGTCTCTAATAATTCTAAATGTTTACTGTGTGTAAAATCCAGGATGGGGTAGTGAAAACCTCTTTCTTTTTCTGAGCCAGGAACAGGTTAAAGCTGACCTCAACCACAACATGGTTTCCAGAGTGGGGGATTCTATGCCCTTGACTCTTCTGGGTCACTTAACTTTTCAATGCAGGCAGCAGGGAATCTGGGCCAGGCTGCTTCCTTGGTTTCATGTGATCATGCTACCAGGTTGGATGGCGCTACTCAGGCTTGTAAAATAGGGCAGTATTCTCCAGGCAGAGTTTGCTAAAATTAGAGGAAAACCTACTGTATGCAAATTTCACACAAATTTATCCGTAGGGAAGGGATTAGGTTACATGTTGTTAATGTATATATGAGGTCGCCCATGTTATCAATTGCTATTATTCATTATGATAAAATAAGCATTCCAGATATAAGCTTTTCTTTTTTTTCTTTCAAATAATTGAGGTTAAGTTTTCTTCCTTCTTCACTTTGATACCTCTCACATTCCCCAATTTTAATAATAATTAAAAGAAAAGAAAAATCTCTTTTGTTTTTATGGCATCCCTAGCTGAGAAATCTGGAATGTTACTCACAGTAGGAAATCCCCAGAGGCTACTGGTCACTGTGCAAAGACAGTGCCACCTGGGCAAGCACACAAAGCAGGCTCTTCATAACACAAAGCCAGCTCTGCCACCGGTACAGCTTGTACAATTGAAGCTAAAATTTATTGAAGCTAAAGCATGTAGATTTTCTCTTGGTCAACAACCCAATGCACCTGAATTGTATAAACTGTTACCTCTTGGCAGATCCACTATTTCACAGCCTCTGTCAAAAATCTCAGTTAAGAAAATACAAATTCAAGAGAGATTAAGGGACAAGATACTCAAATATTTATCAACATCAGTAACTTAAATTTTAGCGAACAAAGTACATACATACATACACACACACACACACACACACACACGCACACACACCACTACAGGTCCTATTAAAAATGTGGAAATGTGTATCCGTCAGAGTCCAGAGAATCCAGCAGGCCTGAAGTCCTCATGTTCAGTGCTGGGGAGGATCACATTCTCGGAGAAACACTGCTACTACTATCCTTAGGCTTCATTCATTTACCAAATCATCTCACCAGAGAATCTGCATATAAACTAAATACTTAATCTCCCCCAGAAGTAGTTTCAAACAATTACAATTCACTATTCTTTCCTGATTTTAAAGGCTATTATGTGAATTGACAACACAAAGAATATCTTGCATTCTGTGAAACTTAAGATTGACAGTACTGTTCCTTTTTTGCTTAATGTCTTTTTGATAACGGGTAATACATTTCTCCTAGCACTCAGTGTCAGGAAAAAAAATATATTCCCTAATAATCTACTAATGAGAGTTGTAGTCTCTCATATTAATATTTGTCTTGACTGCCTGAAAATAGAGGTATTTTTGTTCTGAATCATAGTAATTTTGATTGTTTTTTTTTTACCCTGATTTTAATATTTTTGTCTTTAGTAATAAATATATCAAATATTTTGAAGTAATCAGACTTACAATAATAAGTAAAATGCCAAAGGAAGATGTTATTTTGCCATGAGTGTCTATGTATAAGGGCTGGGAGAGGAGAGTCTAAGAAGCTTTGATGATGTATTCTTTATATAAACATTCAGTACTGCAAATTCAAACGGTATAAGCACAAAGTAAGGATAGCTCACCAAGGAACTCTGTTCTTTTTTAGGATATTTATCTTTCTAGTAACATTAACTTGGATAAAGGCCAGTACTATGTTGTCCTGCTGAAACCTAATAATATATTTTGCTCATTATGTCCAACAAGCCTCTACATCTCTCCAGGTAATTGGGATTAAAGCCCTCTTTGTACTTTTCTCTATTCAAACCAATGGATTTAACAAGTTAGTCCTTTCACCTGTATTGTGTCAGCCTCAAACATGTCTTCCTATGCCAAAATCTTTCACACACCACTGCCAGGTGGAGACTAATTTCAATAAAATTCAAATTATTTAACCTGGAATCCAAGGCCATTTACAGTCTTGATGCAACTCATCTTACAAAGTCAATTTCCTCCTATGCCTCCCGTAAGCATTCCATCCCAGCAAAACTCATTTTCTACTGCATTCCCCTTTGCTTTCCCTCTTCCATTTAGTTGGTCTTTAAGAACTTAAAATTGCATTTATCCTTAAAGCCATCAAAAAGCCTTGCAAAAACCTGCCAATAAAAGTAATTTCTTTTCCCTTTATAACTCTCCTAACACCTTTATGGCTTTTCCTTACCACATATATCTTTTATGGTCAGTATTGGGAAATCAGTTGTATTTCCCCTGCAAGACTGAAAGAGTCTGTTACTACCATAAGACAAACCTAACACACCATGTACCACACAGTGGGAAGGCCCTCATCCATTTGGAGAATTAAACAAACTGTCTCATTTTCAAGAAGTGATGCAACATTTGCATTTATCTCAGCAACATAATATATAAAGATACAAAGCAATCTGAATACCACTGTGACAACAAGAGAGTCAGCTAAAAGGTATATACCTGACTTGCCAGAGCAGGGTTAATGGAGGAAAGCTCATGGATTTAGGATCAGTAGCAGCTAAGTCTGCTCCCCTGGCCCCTTTACATTCTGGAGCAGTGCACAGACACCTCACAGGATCCAGACATCTGACTCTAGAGCTCAGACACCCCCCACCCCCAGCTGTGTGGCAGTAAGGGGTTTTTAGAGTCATATGACATGACAGAATCTTGCTTCCAGCCCTACCCTGCCAATTCAGCAGACGCAGAGCTAAGTATTAGGCCTTCATTTAATCAGGCACTTAAAATTGAAGCTGCAAGATACGGGAAGCTTGCCACAGGATTTATCATATCAGGATTCCTGCTCAGGAAAGCACTGGCCCCTGTCCTGGCATGTTGAAGGAGGTAAGAGGCCAAGATGAGTGGCTGACCAATGCCGAGAGCATGAATCCATAACTTATTTCCATGTTGCTTTACAAGAAGCAATCCTGTTTTCTAAGAGACCAGCTTGCTGAAGATCAGTCTTGGAAAACTTAATTCTTACCTTTCATACATTCATAGCTCTAAAGCAACCTGAAGGTTATTTGTTGCATGAAACTCAGGTATAGGGGAGGGGTCCAACTAGACAGAACTTGTTACATAAGTGTGAAGCACTAGCTGGCAAAGATTGAAAACCTTCACAAAAGTAAAGCAGATCAATGAGCTAAATCAGTGAGACCCTCAGCTTGGGTCGTTGCTTCAGATGTCCTGGCCCTCCACTAAGAGGAACAGACAGTGAACCTCCCAAGAATCTTCATCACCTGAACAGGTATATCTTTCCCATATTCACACAGTACAGAAAAATAACATTGATCTCCTAAAGGATTATGTTTTATCATTGCTTTAAAGTCTAGAGTTCTGCCTGTTGTCAATTTTAATGGACGAAAGATCAAAGAAAGAACCCTCTGAGACAACCACATATTTAATTATTGGCCCCATAAAAACATGGGGGATGTGGACCATTAACCATGTGTTCCAGAGAAAGGCAGTGGTGCTTAGAAATACTGTCCAAATTTCTGTGCATATAAAGTTTCCTCCCAAAAAAAGCAAGAATGAAAACAAGAAAGGGCTGGGGATGTGACTGAGTAGTAGAGGCTTTGCTAGCGTGTGCAAGGACCTGGGTTCAACCCCCAGTACACAAAGCAATAATAAGAAGACAAAAAAAAAAAAAAAAAAGGTTTGCTCTGCCAGTTAATAGCTTGGAGTCATAATCAGAACAGCTATCTTTTCCTCACTCCTCAGAGGCAAGATGAAAAAGGAAAAGGATAACTCAGGGCAGAAGGGAGAACTATCCAGACCCCATGATGCCTCTTCGTTTTTATGAGCAGGCACCCTCAGGACTAGGGAGACCCAAAGTGGGAAAGGATCTTGGTGCCCAACTAGGAGCCTCAGAAAAATGGAATCCAGGACAAAAGCAGTGGCCACAGTGCTGCCTTTGCTCTGTGGACCCTCCAACTTATGCAAGCCTGAGGTAAGAATAAGAGTAATTGTCAGAAGTCCAAGTTCAGAAGGGCAGAGAGGTGCAAAGCCTTACCAAAACCCCGCAAGACCTGGATTCCTCACCATGATGAAGTAGAGGACACAGCAAAGAAATGAGAAAGGTATCAAGGCATCAGCACAACCCCTCCAGTGATGGCAGAGGGAGAGAGCTGACAAGCAGAGTCAGGATAGGGACAAAATAGAGCCCAGGGTCATACTCCTGCTCCAGGAGGCATGGTCTGAAATGTGTGGCCACAGGAGAAGGAAACCCACAACATAAAAAGGTTGACACCCTGGTCTGTGTTCGCAATGGCTGCTGGCCCCAAGCAGAAACCTTGCTCTGCTTAGCTGCACAGAAGACTTGGAAATAGAATTATATTTTCAAAACACAAGTAGGAACAAAATCTCATCAGTAATAACTTACGGTTTTCACTCAGGTTATAGTTTCAAATAAATATTCAAGAAAGCCGTGTTCACAATGTTGACAATTCTAGCCACAGAGATCATTGTTAGAGGAAGGCAGGAAAGCTAATTTTTATAAATGAAAAATAACATTTTGTAAATGAAAAGGAACATTTTATAAAGCTTATAAAGCTATTGACTCCACCCTCATTATTTACATATAAAGAGTACCAAATGTTGCTATGTACAATCCTAAGAAACTGAATGCTGAACGAATGGCATTCTAGTACCATATTGAACAGTACGCAATGTTTTATTCCTAAAATGTAGTTTCTGTAGAAACTGTCCAGTTTAATCATAGTAGGATACAAATAACAATTAAGGTGGTTCTGTTTTTGAACAAAAACAAACAATACAAAGTTCTGATATTTTCATCATTCATCTATCTGTCTAAAATTTTAAAAATCTAGAATGTTGAAAAGTACATCGAATTCTCTATTGTCTGTGTAAATTTGCAATATTCTGTTTAAAATGGAGGGTTTATATTTTCCTTTAACTGATATTCCTTCAACAAGTGTTAGCACTTTGAAAATTATTTGTATTTGAAAAGTCGTCACTGTTTGCTATGGTCAGAAACTACATGTCCCCCAAAGGTCCATGTGTTCAGGGCTGGTGGCCAGCCTGTGGTGTTGTTCAGAGGCGGTAAGACCTTTAGGAGGTGGGACCTAATGGAAGGAAGTTAGGTCATAAGGGGCATGCTTTTGAAGGGATTACTCAGATCCCCAGCCTCTTCCTTTCTCTTTTTCTTCCCAGTTGCCATGAGGTAAGCAACTTCCTTTGCCAAGTGCTCCTGCCATAATATGCCAAATAAAACAACTTCTAAAATGCTTGAGTTTATGTTCTTTTTTGGCATATTACCATTCCCTGTATTGCAGAATTTTATTATGGTTTCGCAATGGTAACAATTAACATGATTGAGCAAAAGAAAGAAAAAAGAAAGAATGATAAAGAAAAAATAAAAACTAAACAGGGAATGGAAGGAGGGAGAGAGAGAGAAGAATGGAAGAACAGAGGGAGGAGAAAGGGAGGGAAGAAAGGAGGAAGGAAATCTAGAGCTTCATGTTATGTGGAAATAGGCCTTCATCGATGCCCGTCAACTTTGAACTCCTTTTCTATATTTTGTTTTCCACATTGTCCCACCTTCCCAAAGTAAGAAAAATACAAAACTCCTTCTTTGGCCATGTTTGTTTTATCAGCACACCTCAGCAGTCTGTGGGCCCAGAGTAATTACTTTCATATAGAAGAGATCTTTGTTTGCTATCCCTCCTGGGTACCTAACTTTCCCCTGATTTTATCTAACACTCTATCCTGATTTTCTGGTGTGGGGGGCAGGTATGGACACATGACTCTCACAGGTGGCTTACTTGAGATTTCCTGTGTGTATTCTTTTATTCTTTATGACACTAGGTTAGTCATCTTTTCATCACTGCATCAAAAATATCTAACAAGAACAATTTAGAGAAGGAAAAGCTTATTTCAGGTCAGGCTATTTCAGAGGTTCAGTGTATGACTGACCAGTTCCATTGATCTGGGACTAAGGTGAGACAGATCATCATGGCAGAGAGGTGGCAGAGGAAAGCTGCTCAGCTCATGGCAGCCAGGAAGGAGGGAGGGAGGGGGAGGGGGGAGAGGGAAGGGGAAGAGGGAAAGAGAGAGGGAGAGAGAGGGGAGAGAGACCAAGAATAAGCAAGGAGCCAGAGATGAGATATAATCCCCAAAAATACATCGCCAGTGACATACTTCCTCCAGCCACACCCTCAACTGCCCACAGTTACCACCCTTTAGTCCATTCAAATTATTAATCCTTCATGTGTATTAATCCACAGATTAGGTTATAGCTCTCAGAACCCAATCTTTTTGCCTCTGAACACTTTAGCATTGCCAAACACATGAACTTTTCAGGGGACTTCTCATATCCAAACCTAGAAGTCATTTCATTAAGTCTAGAAGGGCATATGCAAAATTATGTGAAGTCTTAACGCAGCATAGAATTGCTTGAGAAATACCATGTACTCAGCTACTGCAAATTTTAATCCAATATGTCAGTCATTTTCTTAGTACCTCGTGCTGGAATAAAGACTCAATAAATTCAGGTCAATAACAATAAATAATTAAAATCTACTTATTGCATAGCATTTGATGGGGTATTTATATAGTTTGAAATCATTGGCTCTTCCCAGTATCCCATTCTATTTATCTCTACAAAGAAGTCAAGCAAACAAAAGTGAAACAAAATTTGCAATAGACATACCTCATATGAGTCTGTTAGAATGCATGTATCAGCAATAGGGTAAAACACACACACACACACACACACACACACACACACACACACACACACATTGAATAACAGATATACCATTGCCGATATTATTCTGAGCAGCCATTTGAGCAGCTTGGAGGATTCAAGGAGTTTCAATCATCAAAGTGAAGAGGAGTCCCTTTTACTTTCATGAACCTTAATTAAGCGGATCAATAGAATTGCTGTCACATTATGGAAGACCATTAAAATCTGCTAATTAATGAAAAGTTATGCTCATCAAAGCTTGGAGTGTATTTACTGTACTTCATTTTCTACCATTAGTAGTTATGAAACTGAAGAGCTTTCATTTCTAATTATACTCTCTTCTAATTAATTCAATGATTCCACAGTCTTGTTTTTATCATAAAGCAGTTACACGTAACACCCACAACCACTAACAATGAGAAGGCACCTGAATCAGGGCCCCCAGACTAAATTAGGATGCATCTCATTGGAACTGGAGCTATTATTTATCCCTGACCTCAGTTTTTCTGTCCTGTAGAGAGTGGAGGTCAACTAGCAGTGTATAAAAACTGAGAAAAGAACACTGCTGTGTATAAGATCATGAATTCGAAGTATCCCAGAATAAAACAGTTGGAAAATGGTTTTAAAGGCCAAAGGTGGGCTGGGGGTATAGCTCAGTTGGTAGAATGCTTGTCTTGCATGTACAAGGCCCCGAGTTCAAACCCCAACACTGGAAGAAAAAAAAAAGCCAAAGGCATTGCAGCAATACTGTATTTAGATCTTTTACTAATTCTCACAATTTGTTATTAAGTTTAAAGTTACTATTACTTTTGCTTATAGTATCTTTAAAGTGTCTTTTTAAAAAGAGAGAATATAATTCATATGACCCCTCAACTTTCAAATGTTTTATGAAAAATAAAATCATAATATGAAAAATTACCTATTTGCCAAATCATGCTATGAACCACAATTCAGAAGTTGCTTTTGAGTGTTGCCCCTTTTGTTCACTCCTTCCACCATAATGAACACATTTTGTTGATGGAATACATATGTATTTTTGAGCACAAATTAGGCCCAACATAACTGGGGACACAGTAGTTAAAGAACGCTGTCTCTACCTTCAAGTAACTCAGAAGGAAGGTAAGAAAAACAATGAGATGAGAGAACTAATAAAGTATGCAAAACACATCCAGCAGGGTCCTGGGAATGTAGCTTAATGGTAGAGCACTTGTCTAGCCTATGTGAGGCCCTGGGTTCAATCCCCAGTACTGAATAAAAATAAAATAAAAGTTACAACCAGTAGGAATGTCTAAGTCTAATTGAGGGGGACATAGTAGGGAAGATATGTCTTGTGTCTTTGATGAAACTCTTGAAGATTAAGAAAGAACTAACCAAAAATCCAGGGTAAGGGGACAGTGGTGGCCACAAAGGTCAGGAGACAGGCATTGGAGAAGGAAGGAACCCCATCTTCGTGTTTATCAATGCCACCTTCACTGTGTGATCCCTGGAGGCTGAAATCATGAAAACTCCATCCTTATCACATCACAGTAAATTGTACAGAAAGTTTCATGCTCAATTTCTTATTTTTCTGATTAACAGAATACAGGATTCTAAACATTATCTCCCATATCATGTAGGTAGGGTGGGACAGCTTTAAATTCAGAGACCAAACCCCATCATGAATCAATGGGAAAAAAGCAATGGAGAAGAGGGAGGTGGTGAGGTTATGCAGCAGATCATTCCAGGGAGTGGTAATCCTGGTACAATTGGCCTATTTATCATGACAGAGTACCAAAATGACAAAAATAGGACAAAGCACTCCTTGTGGAAAATAAAATGTGGTGTATTTCTCTTCACTGTTTTTGTTTTGTGGTAGATTTTTTCATTGTGGGTTCCTATCCAAATCCTTCATCTAAATATACTTTAACAATTTGCTTCATGAGGACGATGATCTCACCTTAAATGTGGCAAGAGAAGGCAAAACAAGGGATCCTGTGAGGAAACCAGGCCAAAGAGAAACCCATAAAATAAAGGAAGTGGAAGAGAAAAGAAGTAATGAATAAACTCAAGGAGAAAATGCCAAAATAAGATTTTTTAAAAAATTTTGGTTTGAAAATAAGCAGATTAAATATACAATCAGAGTATGGGTATGTATTTAGTATAGTCCATGGTGAGAAGAAAACTTGAAACATTGAGGGGTGGGGGGCAAAGGGGCAGTGTAGGTAAAGAATGATTGGGTTGGACTGGGAACAGGAGGGCTGGTTGGAAAGGAAAGAAAATAAAGTGCTAATACCTTCAAGGCACCACCCCTCCTCCTCTAACCTGCTCCCAAGGTTATCTGCCTCCAGGGAATTGTTCTGCTCTGCAAGGAGTTGTTAATAAATGCCCTCTGGGCCAATCCCTTCCTGCCTGTAGCCCTGGTGGCTCCTTTCTCACCTTAAGGGGAAGGGAGCAAGAGAACAAAGGAAATCTAAAATCTATTAAAGGGGCAGAATACCCACCTCCCTCAGACATCAACTTAGATGCCCTCCTCTGCCTGCAGAGGAGTCTCTGTCCTTCTCTTTCTCTCTGTTCTATCCTTTAAATAAAACTGTTTGCTCTTGCCTCAGGTGTCCAATGTTCAACACCAGGGGAACAGCAATGGAACCTGATTATCAACACTGGTATCAAAATGCACATTTCAGGCTCTCTTTTCTCCAATGCATGTTCTTGGCATCTTTGTCTAATATAAGATAATTGTAGTTTTGTGGGTTAGTCTCTGTGTCCTCTATTCTGTGCCATTGGTCCACCAGTCTGTTTTGGTGCCAATACCATGCTGTTTTTGTTACTATGTGGTATATAGTTTAAATTCTGGTATGGTGATACCACCTGCTTCACTCTTCCTGCTAAGGATTGTTTTAGCTATTCTGAGTCTCTTATTTTTCCAGATGAGTTTCATGATTGCTTTTTCTATTTCTATGAGGAATGCCATTGGGATTTTGATTGGAATTGCATTAAATCTGTAGAGTGTTTTTGCAAGTATGGCCGTTTTGATAATTTTAATTCTGCCTATGCAAGAACAAGGTAGATATTTCCATTTTCTAAGGTTTTCTTTGACTTCTTTCTTTAGGGTTCTGTAATTTTCATTATATAGATCTTTTACCTCTTTCGTTAATTCCCAAGTATTTTATAACAAATGGTGCTGGAAAAGCTGGAAATCCATATGCAACAAAATGAAATTAAATCCCTATCTCTCATCACGCACAAAACTCAACTCAAAATAGATCAAGGACTTGAATAAAACCAGAGACCCTGCGTCTAATAGAAGAAAAAGTAGGCCCTAATTTCCATCATGTGGGATTAGACCCTCACTTCCTTAATAAGACTCATGTAGCTCAAGAATTAAAATCAAGAATCAAATGGGATGGACTCAAACTAAAAAGTTTCTTCTCAGTAAAATAAAAAATCTGTGAGGCGAATAGAGAACCTACATCTTGGGAGCAAATCTTTACCCCTCACACCTCAGATAGAGACTAATCTCTAGGATATATAAAGAACTCAAAAAGCTAAACACAAAATAAAATAAATAAATAAATAAATAATAGATAGATAAATAACCTACTCAACAAATGAGCCAAGGACCTGAAGAGACACTTCTCAGAAGATGATATACAATCAATCAACAAATACATGAAAAAATGTTCATCATCACTAGCAATTAGAGAAATGCAAATCAAAACCACTCTAAGATTTCATCTCACTCCAGTCAGAATGGCACCTATTATGCATACAAACAACACTAAGTGTTGACCAGGATGTGGGGGAAAAGGTACACTCATACACTGCTGGTTGGACTGCAAATTGGTACAGCCAATATGGAAAGCAGTATGGAGATTTCTTGGAAAATTGGGAATGGAACCACCATTTGACCCAGCTATCCCTCTCCTCAGTCTATACCCAAAGGACTTTAAAGCAGCATACTACAGGAACACAGCCACATCAATGTTTATAGCAGCACAATTTACAATAGCTAAACTGTGGAACCAACCTAGATTCCTTTCAATAGATGAATGGATAAAAAAAATGTGGCATATATACACAATGGAATATTACTCAACAATAAAAGAGAATAAAATCATGGCATTTGCAGGTAAATGGATGGAGTTAGAGAAGATAATGCTAAGTGAAGTTAGCCAATCACAAAAAAAAAACAAATGCAGATGTTTTCTTTAATGTAAGGAGGCTGATTCATAATGGTTTAGGGAGCAGGAGCATGGGAGGAATAGACGAACTCTAAATAGGGCAGAGTTGTTAGAGGGGAAGGGAAGAGGGATAGGGTAATAAATTATGGTGGAATGTGATGATCATTATTATCCAAAGTACATGTATAAATACATGAATTGGTGTGAATATACTTTGTATACAACCAGAGATATGAAAAATTGTGCTCTATATGTGTAATAAGAATTATAATGCATTCCACAGTCATATATAAATTTAAAAAATAAAAATTGTTTTAATATACACATTTCAGGACTCTTACTACTAGTTCAGATTATTAAGTAAGTTTTCCATGGGAATATTGGCAAATTAGATACTTTATTTTCTTTCTTACTTTTGAGGACTTTTATTCTAAATATATCACTTTCAGTTTACCATTTTAAAGCACAATATGCAATTAAAATTATTTTTCTTTCCCCCAAACCACACTTTTTGTCAGACAAAATGGTATTTACTTTGTCCTTTGTTTTGTTATTTTAGTATTTTGGAACTCAGTGAAAGCTTTCTAAGTTATTAAGGCTATTACTTCATGGTAGCAATTTATCCAAATGTACCAATTTAGTCTAAACTGAAATATTTAAGGAAGCCAAAATTGAAGTTAGTTTAGCAAATACATAGAAGATTATTTTCCTATTTCTGATTCAGAAGCACTATTAATATGTACTAAGCTATTATTCTACTAACTAGTAAGTTTTTTTTATAACTTGCAGTTCCATATAATTCCAATGAATAACTTTTTTAAAAAATTACAGAAGAATGCATTACAATTCTTATTACACATATATACCACAATTTTTCATATCTCTGGTTGTATATAAAGTATTTTGACACCCAATTTGTGTCTTCATACATGTACTTTGGATAATGATGTCCATTACATTCCACCATCCTGCTAATCCCCTGCCCTCTCCATTTCCCTCCCACCCCTCTGCCCTATCTAGAGTTAGTCTATTCCTCCTATGCTCCCCCTCCCAACCCCACTATGAGTCAGCCTCCTTACATCAGAGAAAACCTTAGGCATTTGTTTTGGGGGGATTGGCTAACTTCACTTGGCATTATCTTCTCTAACTCCATCCATATACCTGCAAATGCCATGATTTTATTCTCTTTTATTGCTGAGTAAAATTCCATTATGTATATATGCCACATTTTTTTATCCATTCATCCACTGAAGGGCCAATGAATAACTTTTAAAACTAACTCTAAATCGTTCTAGAACATGACAGACTAAGACTTAAGTTTTACTATGGCCAGAAGTGGTGGCTCACACGTGTAATTCCAGTGACTCAGAAAGCTGAGGCAGGAGGCTCACAATCTTAAGGACAACCTCAGCAATTTAACAAGGCCCTGAGCAATTTAGTGAGATGTTGTCTCAAAATTTAAAAAAATTAAAAGGGCTAGGGATGTGACTCAGTAGTGGTAGAGCACCCCAGGTTCAATCCCAAGTACCAAAAAGAAAGAAAAGGAAATAAAGTGTTTCACTGGGCCTAGTGGTAGCATATTTTTATAATGTAAGTTTAAATATATTTCTCTAATCTATTAGGAAATATAGCCAAAATATATTTAAAAATAATTTTTAAACTGACACATTTTAAACTAATTAAAGAAAACCAGATTTCAGTTTATATGTATTATATTAGCTAAGTAGATATCTATGCCTGTATAGACGACAACACTAGCATTTCTAAAGAGGCCATTTATTGAAGAAGTATAGTTATGTGACTTGTCACAATCTTTCTAGAAGAAATCAGATGATATTGCCAAATACCTTAAATATGTATGTACACTTAAAGTCAACAATTTTAATGCTTTCGCTTTGATAACTCAATTATACATCTTTTAAAATCATAAGGTCTAACCAGTATTACATAACAAGAGAGTAGCTGGTTGATGATATATATTCTGGCATAATGCCAAAGTATTACCCTGATTTTATATTTTATATATATATATATATATATATATATATATATATATATATAAATATATATATAATCTCTCTCTCTCTCTCTTGGCAAGTTCGATCCAATGTTTTACATATTCTTATTCTAAAACTCTGGACCTCTAAGCAAGAAGTATTAGTAAGCAAAGAGAGAGCAAAAGAAATGACTGACCATAATACATTTTTTTTTGCTGTTACTTCAAAACTATTTTAAGGATGATGGAAATTGAATTTTTATTTTTCAAAGATTTCATTGCTCAATTATACTACTGATGACAATCAATTTTCCTATCATGTAAAGAAACTTGAAACTTCTCAAAGATAATGAGCAAGTTAAAGCCTAGATTTGTGTTCTTAAATTAATCTCATTTAATGTCTTCTCTGTTGATGGGGTGCTCAACACCATCAAAGGACTCAACATTTCACTTCTCATTGGGAAGCCGATGGTGTTTAAGAATGTAAAACCCCGGAGTGACACACAATAGCATGAACTGAATAACGTCAATTTTGTACAAACTTCAGTGAAAACTAAGATGAATCTCAGACTCCTGGGCCAAGAGCTATCAAAATATTTTCCTGGCAGATCATATACTAGTTGAGCTAGATTGAGGTTGAACAGACTGTAGCGTATTTTAGGTACTGCAGGAAGTCCTTGTGACTAAAGCATATTGAGTGAGAGGAGGGAGATAGATGAGGATTGATATCTCATCTGCAGAGAGACTTCTTTCAGAGCAAGGGGAATCTATTGAAGAGTTATGAATAGGAACTGGTCGGATCAATTGTTTTTTAATGGTCACTCTGGCTAAAGTGAAAAGATTGAACAGGAGGAAAAATATATATATATATATATTTTCCCCCTCACATCGTCATACCTGTATTCTGTATAACGAAGGGGGTATCCTTCCCTCTTCCATGCAATTCCCATTCTCTCTCCCTTTCCCTCCCATCTCTCTTCCCTATCTAGAGGTAATTTTATTCTCATGCTCTTCCTCCCTACCCCATTTTGAGTCACCTCCCTTATATCAGAGAAGACATTCAGCATTTTGGGGGGGGGGGGATTGGCTAACTTCACTTATCTGCTCTAATGCCATGACATTAGATTGGGTAGAGAGAAGTGATGGGATGGGAGGGGAGGGGAGGGGAGGGGAGGGGAGAGGAGGGGAAGGGGGGAATGGAAGGACAACAGAATAAAATAGACATCATTATTGCTGTGGGTATATACGTGACTGCATGACCGATGTAATTCTGCAATGTAATTTCTGTACACTCAGAAAAATGAGAAATTATATCCCATCTGATTCAAATGTATGTCAAGATCATTGTACTGTCATGTGTAACTAAAACAAAAATGATTTAAAAGATAAAAATTTATTTATATATATATACACACACACACACACACACACACACACACACACACCTGGCTATATTTAATTTATTAGTAACTTGGTTTCCTCCTCTTGGCTTTTAATAAGGGCTCAATACATAAGTAAATGAGTGAATGAATGAATGCCAAGAGTTCTTTAACGTGGTGTACCATCAGCAAAATGTTTTAATCAAATATCTATTTCTTGAGTCCTTTTAAAAACCACTGAAGCCTTTAGTAACTCTCTCAAAATCCCCAACTGTTATCAGTATTACTCATTTGCATTATAATTTAGTCAACGTCAAGAACAGGAAAAGAAAACCGTCACTTTTCTCCCAATCTGAGAATGAGCCTTTCCTTCCCCCCCCAAAAAAAATTAATAACAAATGGCACACATAAATATAGTACCTCTCATAACATTTTTTCTCTGTTCTCTTCATCTAAAAAGTCAACTTCCCACACATATCTACACCTTATTTTTTCCCATGTTTTCAAATGTTCGTTTTATTTAAAAATAACATATACTAATTTTTTTTTGCTATACAAATTACCAGTGTAACAAATATAGAAAACAGCAAACAAAATTACATTCTACAAGATATTTGAAAAACGTGAAGTCTAAATTAAGAATTGAAGGAGGATGGTTGAACTGACCCACAGTGTTCTATGTAAAGAGACGAGGTCAGGAATTCAGCATGCAGCTGAAAGGCAGCAAGAGGACTGGTACCCGCATCAGTGCTGGAACCCTCCCATGGTGACCCTCTTGTCAACCAACTCAGTGACTGATGCAGCAATGGAAGGGGAGGTCCCACACATTTTGTGGACTCCTGCAATCACTGCTCATCTCTGTGAGATGAAACTCCTTAGAAAGGTTTGTGAAGATAAAATCCAACCTTCCAAGTTTCCCTTCCTTTCAAGGAAATACCTTCAAGCACTTGACAAAAACCACAGTATTCATCATCATGTTAATTTATACATCGTATGGTGTATTTCAAGCTTTTGACCCAATTTTATATCTACTTCCCATATAATATATTTGATGCTTATTCCAAGTCATAGCTGTGAATTCTCATCAACTTCAAGGGGTTTCAAAACACAGAAGAAAGATGAGAGAGAACATGTTCTTCAAAGATAAATTATTCTAGACATAAATAATTTATTAAAATAACCATAATTGCCAGAACATGGTCTCTTCCATTATGCATCATTTACAACACAAGTTTATTAGAATTTTTACAATCAGTACAAGTGAGACTCTGAAAATATCTGTCTTCACACAGAGCCAAGAGGGTTAACTGAGATGAAAGTGTAAAAGTTTTCTTTAGAGGTTCCTCCAGCTTCCTTCTTGGCTGGCTCTAGGGTTCAGGAATAGGGATACAGTTCCTCCACCAATAGGGCTTCATATTTTCATATGAATTTTCATGAATTGATATGGAATTATAGTTAGGCAGTATAGTTTGGGCAGGTAACAACCTATTGTTTCAAATACACATATACACATATATATTTAGAGCTCTGTAAAGTGAGCATTTTACTTTTTTTTTTTTTTTTTTTTTTTTTTTGGTACCGGGGATTAAACCCAGGTTGTTTAACTACTGAACCACATTTCCAGCCCTTTTTATGTTTTTTTTTTTTATTTTAAGACAGGGTCTAAGTTTCTTAGGAACTCTGTAAGTTGCTGACGCTGGCTTTGAACTCACTGTTCTTCTGCCTCAGCCTCCTGAGCCACGGAGAATCCCAGGTGTGTGCCACCATGCCCAGCTAAGGTGAGCATCTTTTAAATATAAATTCAATCCTTACACAACCTTGATTTCCTTTGGTCAGTCAGAGTAACATCAAAGTCACAAGAAGAGAGTCCATATTAATTTCACTATAAACTAATTCTTTTAGTATAGAATTGGGTGCCATAAAGTTGACAATACTCCCCAGCAATGTCTTAATAGCCCTTTGTTTTTCCTCCTCCAAACACATGTGCTTACAACAGTTGATTCAGTTTCAAACTTTTACTGCCTGGATCATACCCCTCAACTCCCACGGGACACTTAACACTTACTCTATGCTCCCCCTCTATGTTCTGACAAATGCCACCTTCTGCCTTACAATCTTCTAGCTGCCCACCTGGCCCTGGCACTCTGCCTACATTCTGATTCACCATCACAGAACTAGAAGAGCCTGTCTAGCAAGCCAAGTTATTCTTTAAAACATAAGAAGAAAACATTGTGCTCCTTAAAGAACTACAGGAAAATAAAGGCAAGGAACATTTCTATTTCTATCTTTTCCTCCCAGATAAACCCTTAAATTTTTCACTGTGCAGTAAACTCAACAGGTCAACAGTGTGCATAGTTATAAAACAAAACTATCTGCCTTGAGGCTTTATAAGAAATATTGTATCCAGAAAAATCAGAGTAAATAAACTGGACTTTGAGGATCATATTTTTTAAATGCCATGCAAAAAAAAATAGAATGTTTTCAATAAGAGAATGTAAGAATTGAGAATGAAAATGAAGTAATGTTATATGAATTAGTATGAACAATAAATTGAGAATAAAATGAAATATCATGGCTTTAGTTATTCAAATGCTTGTACTGAGAAGGAAAAGACATTTGATCTTTTTTGCTTCAAGCGCAAGCAGATGGAGCCTTTAGGGAGGTAAGTCAGTCCAGCTCATGAACAAAGTATCCCAATTTATTACCTCAAAATGGAATTTTTACATAGGAAATTTGTGAATTTGTGAATAATGAAAATATTAAAGAAGCAGCTGGATTATACTTGAAGCAGTGTATTATATCCTTAATCCTTTTGTGATCTTAGTACCGTAAACCATAGTTATCTAATCTCACATTTGATTTTGTGTTATAATCCTTGGACATCCCCCAAATTTCTTCCACAGACTCGATTTCCAGGCCAAGAGAACAGACAGGTTTCATGTTGGCTACATCTGGATTTTAACCTTCAAATGTACATGTAAGATTTGTGTGCAGATTGCATGTAATGGAATAATTACATATATTGAAAGTCAATGCAAGTTATACTTATACATACACTAATACTATAGCATTTAATCCATTTATTTAAAGATTCATGTTTTACTGATTCCATATCAATGTAATGAAGAGATACACAAGCACTTAGCAGAGGCAGGGATTATAAAGGATAGGTTCAAAGATTCTAACCTCAAAAATAACAATGCTAAATTAAAAGGAAGTGAAGCAGGAATCAGAAACCTTGGAGTCAGCCTGGGATTTTCTATTGTGGATTCTTAGGAGTTGGTACCATTGAATTACTTTGCCTTTGAAATGGAAGGCTTGGGTTGAGAACAGTTACTCCAGTTCTAGGGTGATTAATTGGTCCCAATTTGTCTGAAACCATCCCAGTTTTAAAACTGAAAATATGATGTCTCAGAAATCTCCTCAGACCCAGTCAAATTGGGATAATTGACAAATGAACATAAGGTTAAAATTCTTAAAATCACATATAATAACAAAAACAAAAGCATCACATTCATTGAGTGTAGAAAAATAATTATATCCTTTGAAGTTATTACTTTCAACATCAAAACATAAATTATTAATATTTTAAAATGTATTTTGTCCTTTATTTTTTATGACAAATACCACAAGACAATATATGTTTTTTTAAACAATAGTATTAAGTTAAACTTTGTGTGGGCAGCATATCAATTTATGTCAGATTACAGGATCTGGAAAGGCAACAGCACATCTATTTATAGTAACACTGATAAGAATTGTTGGAAGAAACTAAGTTAAATCTATGAACCCACAAGGCCCCTTCATTATGCAATTTTTATGAGCAGTTGTGAGACATTTTATGAATGCCTCATTGACTTAAATTGTACAATATAAATATTACAAATCTCTCACCACTTTGTAGAATGAAAAATTAAGGAAGATTAGAAGGGGAAGGAGGCTGTAGAAAAGGAGGAGGTAGAAGAAATCAAAATGAAATTTCAGTTAAAGAAAAGGCAAGCCTTCTACATGTTAGCAGATGCTATCCGAGCTTGAGGACTAAAGTATTCACTGATTCCTTGCTTGCTCTAATGTGCCATCTTGATTGGGAGGGTGTGACTGCATTATTAGAAAAAAAGAGAAAAAAAAGTCACCTCTCAGTAATTATGAGTTATGACTATGCTTAATAGTAAAAATTTGTGATGAATTATGCAATGGATTTTATCTAGTCTGTTTACACATTTAGACATATAATTAAATGACTTTTTAAAAAATTCATTAAAGATTCAAAAAGATCTTGGAATTGTCTAAAGGTATTTACTTCAAATATTATATTATTTATATCACCATCAATGACAAGTTATTTATTTTTAATCTTTAATAAAATAACTTTTTTAGTGGAGCACGGTGGCTAATGCATATAATTTCAGCTACTCTGAAGGCAGAAGGAAGAGAATGACCAAGTTCAAGGCCAACTTGGGCAACCAAGCTAGACCCTGTCTCAAAAAATAAAAAAGGCTGGGGACACAGTTCAGGGGCAAAGCACTTGCCTACCATAAACAAGGCCCTAGGTTCAATACTAGCACTGAAAAGAAAAAAAAAATCATTTTTCAAGACTGTATTTTCTCTCAGTTGCCAGGGGGTGACGAATAACTTGTGTACGTTGATACAGCAGGAATAGGAGCCATTTATTGTAGGGCAACAGAGCTATTTATACATTTTGCACAGCTTATCTTAATTAGCATAAACTAGATACATCAATCAACCAATAAGGAATCTCCACACTTAATGGCTCACTTTTGTTACTTCTCAAACCACTCCCTCTGACATTTTGCCAGGCACCATCCAGACTTGTTTACGAACTCTAACATTTCTCTGGCAAAATACCAGGTGTTATTTTTGACTTATTTACAGACCTTAACACTCAGTGTTTCATTATGTTATATGAAACAACATATTAAAGAATATTCCAAAATCTTGATATGTCTCAGTAGTGCAGTATGTTTTAATTTGGGTAAAAATCAAAGTCATATCTAATTGTCAGCTTAATTCATTAAATGTGAATCTAAAAATGTAATGGGAGTGTAGTTTGGAGGAATTTCTCATGCATTCCTTGTTAAAAATCACTATTTTGATCTTGTACAAACTGAGCTACTGAATATTCACATAGCATGTTGGAAAATACACACTTTTCTAAGAACACTAAAATAAAAGATGCTAAATGATCTGAATGACCTAAATTATTGAATATGAAGCAGCATCTTGTCTTTAGATTGTTAACAAAAAAAAATGAATATACCTAAGTATTCTGATATCTACTTATTCAGACCTTTAACTGGACCTTAAATGACCTTCATAAATATTTACACTGTCACACTATTAATTCCTATCTGATTATCCTCAAAGAATATTCCATATTCTTTAAATCTCTCATCTCTCTTCTAATATCCCACAGCTCAAACCTAAAATAATCAACCTTCTCATCTCTTCTTTGTAGGTGACAATATATATCAACAAAAAGTGGCCTCATTTTTCTTCTCTCAGACGTTACCTCAAAAAGCCTAAAAAACATAGCAAATTTCATTATTGAAAAAAATATATATAGAAAGAAAAATTCTTAGAAGGAAGACAAAGGTTCTAAAGAAGCAAACTATGACCAAGATCTAGTCTGTTCTTATTCCACCTAAGGAACTGAACTAACAATTAGTCCCACTCTGCTCCACTTACAGTTGAAACCATAAAAGGGAATTTAAATTTATTCACTATGAAAAAAAAATCCATTAGCTTCATTCTAGAAGAGGGATAAATTATTCATAGAGTTGTCTCAGAAGTGACTCAGGTCCACATCTTCTGGCCATCTAAAGACTACAGACTACAGTTTTCTGGGCTCCCCAACAGCATTCCAGGTAATTTAAGTCTCATTTTATCATTTTCCATGGCAAAATTTCCTAAGATTTCTGAATCAAGCTAGCTTTTGGGGCGGGGGGTGTTGTTTTTAGATATACATGACACTGGAGTGAAGAGTCTTTTTCAAGACTATTGCGGGTGACCAGTGCCCTGAAGGGGTAGGTTCCTGCTCAGAGCAGGTTTGCTGCTAGAAGTTCTTGATACCAGACTTTCCTGCCTAATGGTTTCCACATTGTTACAGTTCATGCACAGTTCACATATGGGTCATGGATGGCTTCTGGCACAAGAAGTAGCTCAAGAACCAAAGCTAAAATTGAACTGGGTCTCAAGAAAGATTGTAAACAAATCTAGAAGTTTATCATTTTTCTACTTTTCTATAGATGGGCCTTCCCAGCTACTTTTTTTCTTTTTTTTTTTTTTTTCATTGTGGGTATGGCTAAACCATTCTCCCAATTTTACATGTTACAATTCCTCACATATATTCCTGCTTTATGGATATATCTGGGTATTATTTCCAGTTCTTGGGACAGAGCACCTGCTCAGTATTGTGATTAGTTCTATGGAGGAATATGAAAAAATTTCCTACCCTTGGCTAGACTATAAACTCATGAAAAAACATGAAGATTAGCCCAAGTATGATGACACACACTTGAAATCCCAGCTACTCGCAAGGCTGAGACAGGAGGATTGCAAGTTCAAAGCCAATCTGAGCAACTTGGAGAAATCCTGCCTCAAATTTTAAATAAATAATAAATAAAAAGGATTGGAGATGTAGCTCAATGGTAAAACACTTGCCTAGCATGTGTGACACCTGCATTCAATCCCAGAAACACCACCCCCCTACACACACTCATACACAAAGAGGCATACAGTGTATATGAAATAATCAGGGAACAAAGCACTATATAATTAGCAATTGAATAGTGGCATGTAAACAGTGTTTATATGGACTATAAAGGTAGACAGAAACATAAATCACATACTATAATACTTAATGAATAAAACACAACTATTTAATTATAATTCTCAGTTTGTCAACCATTGGAAGTCCATTGTATATAATAGAATTTAGAATAATATATAACATACAGAAATGAATTCCTGAAAATAGTTTTAAAAATGTGTTACTTTTAAAAATATGTTACTCTCGGGGTATATAATAAATAAAATTGTAAATCTATGATATATTTGTTAATCTGCTCTTTAAGAATCCATGTTTTCACAGCAAATTTGTTACTTGACCAGACCAACTGATGCGCCATTGTTGGGAGTCTGCCATCTTTAGCAGCTGACGTCCTTACTCCAAGCTTGCTCTGGTCCTGATTATTCCAACAATTCTTCTTCTAAGCATTATCCTTTCAATAATTATTTTTTAATGTAAGACTATGTAAGGTTATACATAATGGTGAGATTCGTTATTACATATTCATACATGGACACAACATATCAATAGATTTGGCCAATAACATTTCTAGTTATAGATAGTATAACTCTAATAGTAGAGTTGGTTGATATTGCAATGGGAATTAGTTTTTTTCTAAGTAGTCTAGCAACGTAATTTCATACTAAAAAATATTCCACAGTAACTGTTGTTAAAAGCATTGTACATATTTAATGCTCCTTAAAATAAAGGACTACCACCTTTTCCTCTTAAAGACATAATACTTGAATTATAATGAAGATTTATCAATAAGAAACATAAATTTAACTGTATTTATGTGGGTTTGTCTCTGTGTCTTCTGTTCTGTACCGTTGGTTTACATATAGGTTTTGGTGCCAATACCATGCTTTTTTGTTACTATAGCTCTATAATATAATTTAAGGTCTGGTATTATAATGGTCCCGCTTCACTCTTCTTGCTAAGGATTGCTTTGGCTATTCTGGGTCTCTTATTTTTCCAAATGAATTTCATGATTGCCTTTTCTATTTCAATGAGAAATATCATTGGAACTTTAATTGAAACTGCATTAAATCTGTATAATGCTTTTTGTAGGATGGCCATTTTGACAATATTAATTTCACCTACCCAAGAACATGGGGGATCTTTCTATCTCCTAAGGTCTTCTTTAATTTTTTTTCTTTAGTGTTCTGTGGTTTTCATTGTAGATGACTTTCACTTCTTTTGTTAGACTGATTCCCAAGGGGCTTTTTTTTTGTTTTGTTTTGTTTCCTGGGGCTATCGTGAATGGGGTAGTTTTCCACTTTCATTTTCAGAGGACTCATCACTAATGTATAGAAATGTATTGACTTATGGATGCTGATTTTATATCATGCTACTTTGCTAAATTCATTTATTAGTTCTAGAAGTTTTCTGGTAGATAGGATGAATTCAAACTAAAAAATTTCTTCTCAGCAAACAATCAATAACATGAAGACAGAGCCTATAGAATGGGAGAAAATCTTTACTACGTGCACCTCAGATACAGCATTAATATTCAGGATATACAAAGAACTCAGAAAACTTCACACCAAAAAATAATAATAATAACACAATCAATAAATGGGCTAAGGAACTGAACAGTCACTTCACAGAAGAAATACAATCCATCAACAAACATATTAAAAAAATGTCCATGATCTTCAGGGATTAGAGAAATGCAAATCAAAACTACTCTAAGATTTCATCTCACTCTAGTGAGAATGACAATTATCAAGAATACAAGCAACAATAAATTTTGGTGAGGATATGGGGGAAAAGGGTACGCTCATACATTGCTGGTTGCACTGCAAATTGGTGCAAGCACTAAGGAAAGTGGTATGGCGATCCTCAGAAAACTTGGAATGGAACGGTTATTTGACCGAGACATCTCATTACTCAGTTTAAACCCAAAGGACTTAAATTCAGCGTACTACAGTGATGCAACCACATCAATGTTTATAGCAGCTCAATTCACAATAGCAAAGCTATGGAACCAAACAAGGTGCCCTTCAACAAATGAATGGATAAAGAAAATGTAGAATATACACACAATGGAATATCATGCAGCCTTAAAGAAGAATGAAATTATGGCATTTGCAGGTAAATGGATGGAGCTGGAGAATATCATGCTAAGCAAAATACGACAAACCCAAAAAAACCAAAGGCCGAAAATTTTCTCTGATAAGTGGATGATAATCTATAGTGGGATTGGTGGAGGGGTGGAGGATGGGAAGAATGAAGAAACTTTAGAGTATACAGAGGAGAGTGAGGAGAGGGGAGGCAATGTGGGGATTGGAAGGACAGTAAAATGAGACCAACATTATTACATGTGTATGATTAATACTCCTGGTGTGATTCTGCACCATATTCAGCCAGAGGAAGAAGTTATGCTCCATTTGGGAATAACGTGTCAAAATGCATTCTACTGTCATATATAACTAATTATAGCAAATTTTAAAAAAATTAAAGAGATACATAAATTTACAACAAACTATTAATCAGGTTCAAGAGAAGGCAGATATTCTTAATCATGATACCTAAGTGGTGTATGTCTTTTAACATATACAAAAAAGAATTCCAGATAATATTCGTTATAGTAACTTGATCTTCAATTTTCAATATAACAAAAGGATATAAAATTATTAATCAGGCTTTTTTTTTAAATAAATGCCACTCCAATTCAAAATATTTAACCTAAAACCCAAGGCTGCCTGCTCAAACACTCCAATTCTCCTTAAGTATAGGAAAATGGTCATTATTTTTTCTTCTCATTCTGATAACACCTTTAAATTTATTCAAATTTCAGTAATGTAGCTATAACCATTTCCCATTTTAGAAGCACAATTTCACTTTTAGGCCTGTCGTGATAAATATGCTGAATATATCATTCATTAGTTAGATAAATGACATATTCAACATATTTACTTAAAAATACTTACAAAAAATTAAAAATTAACTATTGCCTCTGAAATTTCATTGCTTAATCAATAAGACTCAAAAAGTATCACAGACTTTTTAAAGTTTATTATTTTAACCTGACATTGGGGTCATTATTTTCTGGGCAGTGGGAAAGAGCAACTGACATTTTGTGCCCTGATGAGGCATTATATATGACTTATTTCCTTTTAGAAAGGTTCTGGGTCAAGATAATCATTATGTAATTATTCTTTACTAATTGTCTTAGTTTTTAAAATATTACAAGTAAAAAAAAAGGCCCAGTTCTTAGCAATGAATGTATAGTTTATTTATATAATTTATGAAAATTCTTTCACCAATAATATATGTCATTATGAGTTTTTCCTTTCTATATACCAAAGTTTGAAAGAAGTTCTAGATAAGATAAATAAAATTACTATGACTTAATAATATTTTCCTTTAACCAACTGCAATAAGAACAATTCAGGAGAGGCACGCTATTCAAATGACAAGTAGAAAGAGTGCATGAAGTTAATTCAATATTCTCTAGAGCACAGGGCTAGCCAAGGGTCTCAGGAACACAGAACTAAATCTGAAGTTTGAACAACAAAGATAAAGAGTGAAGTTGAAAGAGGAGGGCCAGGAAGAATTAGTATATAGGGTTGTTTGGCAGCAAAAGAAGTACAGACAGACATGAATCATGTATATCTAAAAAGAACACATAAAATAGAGTGAACATAGCAGTGTATAGGAACAAACAGGAGTCCAGTTGTCCTAAAGTTTGGAATTCCCAGGGGAAATGATCAGAGATGATACTGGAGAAGTTAGCAGGACGCCGGCTGTGTTAGTCACAGGGAGACTTGGGAATATTTTTTTTCTGTTTGTAACAAATCTACCTTATACTTACCACAGTCTGTCAAGTTCATCCTCTTCGTAGCAAAAATACTTCATCTAAAACCCCAAGGCTGCCTGCTTAAACACTGAAATTTACACTAGAAATGTTAAACCCTATGAACTGTTCACAGGCCAGGCCAAGCTGACTTGGAGGAAACGTGTCTGGGGTTGGTCAGTGTAGATAGAGGAGCCGAAGAAATGCCTTTAATTTCAGAAAAGGAAACCAAGTGTGTGCAAAGAATTGAAGTACAATCTGGATAGGTTGCCCAGGAGTCAGAGAGGACAAAAGAGCAATGAAAAATATTTGGAAATTAAATATTATACAGGCAACAAATGACTCTAGCAATTACAATAAACAGGAAAAACAGATGAATAAAATGTAGTAATAAAAACAAATATCTGTATGTGGGGAGCTGCCACATGGGAACCGAGTGCCCCTTAGCTTTGAGCGATGAGTGTGTGAAGATGTGGCAAGCCAGCCCTGGGCTCTGTGTGTGTGTATGAACTATGCACAAGGGTGGACTGAACCCACCTTGCCCCTCTGTCGGGCGGGCAACATAAGCGTCTTTTGGCTCACACTATGATCCCCACACAGCACAAGAGATGGGTGTGGCCTCCCTAACCCCCTGAAACCTGACCCCTTGCCTCATTTGAATGGCTTCTCCCCAGTGAAAGGGTTCAGCATGTGCTCCTCTCTTTCTTACCCGTCTTTCCCGCCTTGTGGGAGGTGCAGCTGAGGAGTGGTAACTGAACCCATAGAAAAGGTAATTTCTGTGTCTGTGTCTTTATTTAGTCCCCAAATTCACTTGGAGTGACCCTGACTAGTTTAGTCATGTGACTGCAACATCTGTTTCAATTTGTTTTCTTCAAATCAATGCTTAAGCCCTAGATCCAGGGAACTGATGATATAGTGAACCTTGGGACTAGGATGAAGTAATTGACACTTGTGATTTACTTAACCATTTCAAAAATTAAAGTAAAACTTGAATATCTAATTAGTGCCCAGGTTTTGTAGGAGAATATTAGGTATTAGCCAAAGCCAAGATACAATGCTTTTTTCTTATTTTTTCAATAAAATATCAATCATCCTAAAACTACTTTAAGAGGCAACAGCAAAGGAGGGCCTGAAAAGGGGTTTGGGGCAATCTGGGCATTCTCCAGAGCTCTGGACCTCCTTTTGTATCCATCTGTACCTGCAGAACTGCATCTTGCTGGGCCCTGCTAACCCACAGAGAGAGGCTTCCTAACAGAGCAGAGGGCTGGCAGAACTTCTGGTTCAGCAATCATGGCCAGTGTTGCTGCTGTGCTAACTTGCCTGCCTGCTCCTAGTCCACAAGTGTGAATTCCATGCCTTCGCTATTCCTTCATGCTAGATGTTAGTGCCAAAACCTACCTCGCCCCCATGTTCTTGGACTCTCTTGCCGCCTGAGCTGGCTTTCCATCTTGCAACTGCCAAACCAAGTAAGTCTCTGCATGTATAACCTGCCCATACCTTTGTTTGTGCTACTTACCTGTGTTGCACATCTGGGAAATTATGATAATGGCCATGATAGGAACTGCTTCAAGTTTGTAGCATTTTTCTTAAGTGTGAAGAAGGTACATATTGGTTTATATGGTCAGAGAAAGAGAGGAAAACAGCAGATTCAGACAATGCTGTGGTGCAAGAGAAAAAGATAGCTATTACAAAGAAGAGATAGCTGTGAAGCCCTGTGCTTGGGGCACACCTGTAATCCCAGCAGCTTGGGAGGCTGAGGCAGGAGGATAGTGAGTGAGTTCAAAGCCAGCCTCAGCAAAATTGTGGCTCTGAGCAATTCAGTAAGACCCTGTCTCTAAATAAAATACAACATAGGGCTGGGGATGTGGCTCAGTGGCCAAGTGTCCCTGAGTTAAATACCTGGTACCCAAAAGGAAGAAAAGAAAAATAGCTATGAAAAGATACCTTAGACACAGGGAAAATAATATGGAGTAATTTTTAAAATGTCTTGAATTTTATTTAAATTTGAGATATTTTGATGCTCTAAGTAAGAATTGAAAGGTCAATTCATCTTATATATCAACTTTGGGTTTGAATTGATAATTAAATTTCCTCTTATAGATAATTCTCCTATTTAGAATATTGTGAAGTGCAAGGCACATAGTTATGAGCTGGGGCTCTAATCCTTTCTTCCTTGTATATTTTGACCCTTCTCTTCTACTAGTATTAACCTATTTGTTAGGATTCTACATTTTTAACTTTTTTTTTAAACATTGAGCTCTTATACAAATTATTATCTGATATAGAATTTCCAAAAACTTGTCCCCTGCTATGGGTTGTCTTTTCACTTTATAGTGTCCTTTGAAGAACAAATGTTTTAAATTTTAATAGAAATAAATCAGAAATAAATTTATTTCTTCTGTTCCTGTGCTTTGGGTTTGATTCCTATTAAACTAATGCCTAATTCATGGTCACAAAGATTTATACCTATAGTTAATCCTGTTTTCTTTTTTTAAATTTAGATCTTGAGCTTAATCTTATATATGATGTGAGGTAGTGATCTAACTTTATTCTTTTACACATGAATATCCAATTGTTTTAGTGACATTTGTCAAACAGATGGTGTTTCAATAAGCCCTAAAGGTAATTCTGACACATGCTGAAGTTTGAGGACCACTGCATGGCTGTTTACTAAATCTTCTCTTTAATCACACAAAAAAAGACCCTTTCAAGCATAGTATACAGGAGACTCCATTACAGAAAACCATTAATTCCCTCTTGAAAATCAGACAGATCAGTCAAGTGCAATATTATATGTAACTATATTTAAAGGCAGTAAAAGAATCAAAATAATTTTCCATTAGCTCTGTATTTTTTCAAAGCCAGGCAGAAAAATTACACTTTGTCAAAGCCTGATATATTTTCCTCTTTGAGTATGGATATGTGTAGCAGTTCCCTCCCCAGCTTCCCTGCTTAGTTTTTTAATACTCCCCACCAACAAAATTGTCTTATTAAACCACTGGAAGAAACGATGAATGTTGAACACGTGCAAAAATCCAATTCATTTTTCTTCATTCTACTTCTCTCCATCATTTTTTCAAAGGAAATAGAAAGGGTCTATATTATAATGAAAGAGGTTGTTTTTGATGATGTGACGATGATGACGTGTTTTCCTCAACTAGCTCTGTTATTATATTTTCAGTTCTACCAGATTGAAAATAGATCACTTCAACTTAAATATGGTCATTGCCAAAGCAATCTTGTCCAGCAATTGTGACATTCATAAAAACACTTTTCAAATTTGCTACAGTTTTTTTTTCTTTTTTTTAGCACACTGGGAGCTTCATTTGGTTTATACATCTTCAAAAACCATAGCTTTTTCCATGTCTTTTGGTCCTGGCATCACTAAAGTAAAGTTATCATATTAAAAACCAAAAATTCTTTTTAAATCTAATACATTTTGGGCAGAATTCTTTAATTAAAACTATTAGGTGTACATACTGGCAACACTAACAATTCCTAGGGAAGGCCAAATATTCCCAGAATTGAAATGATTTTCCTAACACAGGAGGTATTTTAGCAAAGGAGAAAAAGAGGCTGAAAAATATTAAGCACTGTAATCTATCCAAAGCCTCCCAACTAGAAATTGAAAATGAGGATCTAAACACAGGTCCACCAGAATCCAGAAGCCCAGTTCTTTCTATTGAACTGCATAACCTCACTTATGTATATAAGTAATAAAATAGAATTGTAGACATATTGAATCAGGAAAAATAGGCCCAGTTTAGAAATATAGGTCTATTTAAAATATAAATTATTTGGTGCAAATGCTGTACAAATCTAGTAGTGTGCATTCTAGAAACAGATAATACATTAATGTAGCAGTAACTGTTTATTCCTTGTTATACTGATGGAAATGGAATTCACAGTAACAGAGTAAGAGCAATATCTGAATCTGTCTGGACTCAAGGTAAACCTATATCTGACTTGTTTGCCTAGGTCATCCTGGCTTACATCTGTTGTCCAGCATAACTATTAACAGCTTCTCCTTTACTCTTTAAAAGGGTGAGAATTATGTGGTTACCTTAAAGACTGGCACAAGCCAACCTTCAAGGCACAGCAGCTCCCCCAGATAAATTGATAACTACTTTGAACTCTAACTCAATGGATCATTCATAAACATGTGCCTGCCAAGGTCCCCTCTTTCCAATAGCTTCCTACAGAATGGAAAGTATGCTGTTAGAATTATTTTCTTTGTATCAAGATGTTTTATCTCCAGATGCCCTGAATTGGCAGCAACATGGGATGCAATCTGTTGCCAGGCACTGTTTTATTGATGTGGATTATGTACCTAAATATCAAACATGAAAACCAAATGATACCATTCGTGCCTGAAAAGCATAAAACATGGGTATTTACTTGAGGTGAGTGAAGGACAGGCATTTTAGTGAATCTCCTATTTCATTTGAAATTAGCCAAAATTTCTCCAACACAGAAAGATGAATTGGAGAAACAGGAACAAGAAAGACATGAGTATAGATTAATGTATATCAATGACTAAAGTATTTTTTTAAATATAGCTCTAGAACCCCATGCCACCTCTGCAGCACTGCAGTTGATACTCTTGTCAACTATGCTGTCTTTCTTTAATACTATTAAGTGAAGTGGAATAAAATTATTTTCCTTTTACAATACTGGTTAATCTCCACTTGGACTTATTAAGTTGCTTCTCCATCTCATTGTGACTTTACCCCAATAGTTCACTTACAAAGACATTTTTATTTTTAGAAGACTAGGTTCTTAATATGTTTCTAGAGAAATAATTAGGAGTTGTTTTCCATCACGGTTAAGGGCTGCTGGGGCACATACCTCTCAGGAGGTTTGTATGTATAGTCCATAATTATGTACATAATACAAGAATATTATCAAAAGTCTATCAGTGTGATAAATCTGTTCATCTTTCCTGGTGGCAATAAGAAATAAAGATGATCTATCTCTACTGAGCCTCCATAAAACAACACAACTAATTTATTATTCATTCACCTTTTAAAATTAGATGAAGTTATTTGGTTCCCTCCTGTTGAAATGTCAGATTTTTCTTCTAAAGTGCAGCCAAGTTGCAATTACCTAAAGGGAGTTCTAGCATTTGGGTTTGGCTTTCTGAATGGCAAGTTAGGGCAGACCCAAAAGATTCTGGGAAACTGTCCTGTGACATTCCTCCACTTCCCCTCCCTGTTGACAATCTGCAGGAATCCTCCAGCAGGAAAAAAAAAAAAATCAGAAAGCTTCCCCTTCATTCCATCAATGCCATGGAGCCCTTTTCTTTGTGCTCTTGCCTTCTCAGAAATGATCCTGTGTTTACAAGCAGAAAAGGAGTTGGATACTCCATGCCTGTCATTGTCTTCCCACCTAAAGTCCCTCTCACCAAAGGAACAATGAAAGAGGGAAAAACTTAAAACTCAGGGTCAGTTTGCCTTCTAATCTTTCACTATCACTCTTTTAAATTTAATAAATGGATATTTAACTTCTATCTAAAGGTCACATGAATCTTCTCTATATTTTCCTTGTTTTATTACTCATGCATTTTCTCTTCTTACTCTATCTTTTCCTGTCTGTGTGGACTTGTTCTTATGCCCCAGTACTAAATCTTTACTTGTGGCTTGTTTTGTCATGACACTCCTTAGAAATCGTGTAATCAGTCTTCAGCAGCCAATGTGAGGTATTTTGATGTCTCTTCTCCTCACCAAGTTATCTGAAGGCACCATGATGATCTTTGCACAACTGATGTCAGTCCTAGCATTTAATCATAAAAATACCTAACAATAGAGCACTTACTAGGAGCCATTCAGTATTCTGTCAGCTTTGAATACATTAACACATGTACTCTCGTATCAGGGTTATTAGGAATTACTGATACCATCCCAATGTGATGATGGGTTTGAGACTCAGAAAGGCTAAGTGTATTGTCCAAGGTATTATGGGCAATGATATCGTCCTAGGCATCTATCCATGAGCCTCACTCTATGGTGTATGCTGTGAACACTGGTTGCCCCATATCATGTCAACAGAATGTGATTCAAGTGAAATCTGAACTTGTAATGTTAAAAGACATGCCACTGTTAACACCATTTTAATATATGTATGTATTTGCACATGTCATCTACACTGTCTGCCAATTAGAACTTTCCCCCTACCTCATAACTAGCTATTAAAAGGACAATAAAGTAATAAACTTCATAAAATTATCCTACAAATCATGTTAGAAATAATGAGATGTAATCTGTCTCAGCTCTAAGAATGAATAAATCACTTTAATCCTTAAGTACAAAAAAAAGTGAAACTATTTCATACAACTGCACATATATCAAGTACTTCTTTTATATTTATTTAGTTGCAGATGGACACAATATCTTTATTTATTCATTTTTATGTGGTCCTGAGAATCTAACCCAGTACCTCACATATGCAAAGCAGGCGCTCTACCACTGAGCTACAGCCTCAGCCCAAGTTTTTTTTTTTTTTTAATATCTTAGTTGTAGTCAGATACAATACCTTTTTTTAGTTTTATTTATGTGGAACTGAGGATCAAACCTAGTGCCTTACATGTACGAGGTAAGTGCTCTACCACTGAGCTACAACTCCAGCCCCACATATCAAGTTCCTTATGTCATCATTTTAAGAAATTGGTAAAGAGTTGGCTTGTTAAATTCAATAATTTGGTTTACAACTATAATGATCAACATATGAAAAGTTATTAGTACAATTTCAAATAAAATAACTTTCCCTAAGCTTCTTACATTTGGTCAAATTATGAAAGTAAAGAATGCAAATCATGAAGATAATTCTATAAAGACAAAAAAGGTATTTCAGTAAAACTTAGTTTTATTATTTCATGTTTAATTTCCCTAATGAAATTATTCCATCTTCTAGTTCTATATTCTTTTCTGAGATATTTATTTTACTACATGGTAAAATTTATTTATAAGTAGAAATGACCCATATTCAACCTTAAATTGACATTTTTACATAATTTGTAAAAATATATGTAACATATATGTAATTTGTAACATATATGCTAGTTTGTATTTTTATTTTTTATTTTCATAAAACAAAAAACAATAAGGTAAAAGTGTATTTTCTGAATTTCACACCCACGTAGCTATCTACATGTACATTATAGGTATTTCCAGATGCCAATTTTGTTTCTAAAGTTTTGTTTTTTACATACTCTGTAGTTGTATTGTTTGCCAATTTTGCAAACCAGATTTTTATTATCTGGGGAGTTGAATCAATGTGCAATTTAATAAATGGAATTTAAATAATGGTAAAACACAAGTTCAAGATTGTTCTAGTTTCTCCAAAGGATGTGAAAACATAAAAATAATATTTCAAGGCATATTTCAAAACTCAACTTCCTTTCTGAGAAGCTTTAGTCTTCTTAATTATTTTTTTTCTAGGGTCAAATACCTGTCAGTTGTTCATTCCTAAATGGACAAGAAATGCCAAGAAATGTCAAAACCAGTGAATTTTGTCATTGTCCAACATTAGGCTTAGAGGTCTGTTTACTAATGTCACATGTATCAATGCTGCTAAAAATGAGCCATTCTGCATGAGTAAGGCTGGGGACACTTTGTGCCTTGGGGGTTTAATACTCTTTTCTTCTCTAGATTATGATCACCTCTGGTGTCTTGGCTGAGCACTCCAGACAGCTTTATTGGAATCTGCTGGCCTTGCCTGTTCACATATTAGCTGTCTCTTCTCCTGTGAAGATGGGTTAGAATCTTCCATTCTCAGAAAAGACCTGGAATGGCCCAATGGAAATGCCACATCTGGGTCTCTGCCACAGAGAGAGACCAGAGTAACCAAGGAAAAATTATGTTTTGAGAGTGACTGAGGAAGAACTCTGGAAATCAATGAGGAAGTGATGGGAACCCTAAACAGTGTAGATAATCAGCACTGTCTACAGAAGGGCAAACTAGAGGACAGAAAAAGGCAAATCACAACTTCCATCCTGGCTTCCTGGTGGGGAACTAGTACGAGACATCCAAAATAAGCATAAAAAGTGCCAGCAACCCCTGTCACAGCAGCAGACTGGCAGTCTTCACTTCAGGAAAACTCCACAGTCCTTACAGGATTTAAATCTAGTTCAGGGAGCTGGATGGTCTAAGAGTAACTGCTCTGCTCCAATGAAGGAATTCTTCCAGAATCCAATATGCTACAACAGCTACTGAGACATGACATCATGACTTAGGAGTCAGAAGCTGGCCCCAGACATAACCAGAAACTTGGACTTGTACACCCCTCACTGCGCAAAGGTCGGCTCCCTCAGTATTCTGTTTCAGAGACAGTGGCTCCAACAGCCGCAAGCCAGAGTTCCATCAGTACTTGCCTTGTAGGAACCAGGGAAGGTTTCTTGGTAAAGTTCTTTTAGGGAATAAAAAATGGAAGATCTCCTGGGGCAGCTGCATATGCAAAGTCCTTCTCCAATGACTTTCTATAAGAAGTTGAGGAAGGTTCTAGCTGTCCAAGAACACTGTTACCAATACTCGAATCCCCTGTACCACCTATACTCACACCACATGGGAACTAGAGAAGATTTCCTCCCCAACCTGCTGGTGACTATGGCCACTGGTGCCAAAAGCCTGGTTTCACCCATGATTGTCTCCTGGAATCTGGGAAAGGTCCTAGTCACATCCCACAGTTCCAGAAAAATACCAGCTATACAAACCCCACATCATCTGCACTCAGCAGGAACTAGGAAGGTCTTCTCCTCAGCCTCTTATTTGGCAACTGCAACAGCTGGTACAAAAATTCATCAGCCACAACCATGCCTGTCCTGCGGGTCTTAGGGAAGCTTCCGTCCACATCTTGCAGTTCCACAATAGTGGCTACCAGCTCTCGAAGCCCTGATACGACCTACATTTGCCCAGTGAGAACTAAGGAAGTTCTCCTTCCTAGATCATACCCTTGGGACTACAACTGCTTATGAAAAGAGCCCAAATAGTACTCAAACTTGTCCCATGGGATGAGAGGAAAGTCACATCTGTGTCCTGTAACTCCAGGATTATGAATACCAATGCCATAGCTTTGGCCCCACCAGCCTTTGCCTTGAGTAACCTAGCAACATTCCTATCCATGGCCTACAGCTGTTGGGCTGCAGATACAAAAGCTACAAGCTGTAATGCACTGGTGCTCCAACTATATGAGCTAGGAAAAATCTCCTCTACATACTAAACCTCCAAGAACAAAGATATAAGTGCTACAAATCTAAATATCATCTATATATGCCACAGAAGACCTAAGAAAATCTCCACAATCCATTGACTTGGAAACATAGCTGGTGGTGCAAAAAGCACTAGCATCACTTGCGCTTTTCTCTTGGGACTGGAGAAGATTATATCTGAATCTTCAGGAAAGCTCCTACACCAGTGCATGCCAGAGGCAGTTATACCATGGGACCTAGGAAAGGCCCCTATTTGCATTTCACAATCTCAAGCTCATGGTTATTGGTACCAAAGGCCCCAATATCACTTATGCTCATCAAATGGGACCTGAGGAAGGTCCCGTGCCATCTTGTAGCTCCAGAACTTGTGTCACTGCTGGTGCCTCAGGCTTGGGCATCTTCTGAATTCATCCTGTGGGACCTGGGAAAGTTCTCTTTTCCATCATATGGCTCAAGGGACCATGACTGCTAGTGACACAACTGTTGAGATCACCTGTGTTTGTCCTGAGGGACCTGGGGACAGTCCTTTCCACATACCACAATACTGAGACTGTGGCACTTGAGACTATAAGTGCCAGTGCCATCAGTGTTTGTCTCTAAGGGACCTTAGGACACTGGGACCTTTGGATACCTATCCCTATTGCAAAGTCATACAAATAATACAAATAATTTAATAATCTGTTGCAGTCTAGACTATTGATATAATCAGACACCACCAGCATTAATCAAAGCTAAAGAAGTCAAACACAAGCTACACTTTTGAGTTCACCTATAGCCAAAGCCAAAGTGCCTACCCAACCGATAATCTATTTTCCATTTAACTGAAAAAAAAATTTCCTACAAAAGCTACTCCATTAAAATTAGGAGAGGTGACTGTTACATACCAAGAAATAATTCTAAAACAGGAAGAGGAAAGTGTCAATGCAGATATAAGGGAATGAGCATTAGCCTTGCATTAGATTTCTCAATAGAAACCTTGAAGGCCAGAAGATAATGTGATGATATAGTGAAAATCTTGAAAGAAAAGAAACTGCCAACCAAGAATACCACACCCAGAAAAACTATCTTTCAGAAATGAAAAATAAATAAAGTATTTCCCAGGTGAGCAGAAACTGAGGGAATCAATCAATAGCAGACAAGAAGTGCATAAATGAGCCCCACACTAGAAACAGAAAGATAATGAATGACCACCTTTGTGAAAACATATGAATATACAGGACTTGCTGGAAGAACAGATACACAAATGAGAAACAAAGTCAAACCTTAACATTGGCAGAAAACTACCAAATCATGAGAAAGAGAGAGAGAGAAAGAGAGAGTGCACGAGAACAAGAGCGAGCACAGAACAAAACATGTTTCTACAAAACATACAGAAAACAATTAAGAAATTCATGGAGGAAGGTCATAAATATCCTTAATAACTTTGAATGTAAATGGATTAAACTCATCATTAAAAGATATACACTGGCCAAATGGATAAAAGAAAGTAAGACCTAACTGTATACTGCTTATAAGAAACTCACCGGCTGGAGATGTGGCTCAAGCGGTAACACCCTGGCCTGGCATGTGCAGGGCGCTGGGCTCAATCCTCAGCAGCACATAAAAATAAAATAAAGATGTTGTGTCCGCCTAAAACTGAAAAATAAATATTAAAAATGTTCACTCATTCTCTCTCTCTCTCTCTCTTTCTTTCTTTCTTAAAGAGAGAGAAAAGAAACTCACCTTACTGGTAAAGACACATTTAGACTGAAAGTGATGGATTGGGACAAGATATACCATCAAAATGGAAACCACAAACAAGCAGGAATAGCTAAATTCATATTAGATAAAGCTAATTTATATTAAAAACTGTAAAAAGAAGTGGGGAGGGCTGGGTTGTGGCTCAGCGGTAGAGTGCTAGCCTTGCATGTGCATGACCCTGGATTCGATCTTCAGCACCACATAAAAATAAGTGAAATAAAGGTATTGTGTCCAACTAAAACTAAACAATAATTATTTAAAAAAAGAGAAAGAGAAAACTGTATGTTGATAAAAATAATGATTACCAAGAAGAGATAACAATCATAATCACTTATGTACTCAAAACACTTATGTATATAAAACAAACATTATTAGAACTATAGGAAGAGAAGAGTCTTGAACACAACAATAATTGAGTACTTCAGCATTGCACTTTTTTCAGTGGATATATCATTGAGACAGAAAATTAACAAGGAAACATCTGAGATATAGAGCAAATGGACCTAACAGACATTTAGAAAACATTCAACCTAGAGCAGCAAAATACATATTCCTCCTATCAGCACATGGAACATTATCCAGAATAGATCATATGTAAGGACAGAAATCAAGTCTTGATAAATTTAAAATTTGAGATCATAGCATGTGTCTTCTCAGACCCAAACAGAATAAAATCACAAATCAACAATCAACAACAAGAAGAGAAAGAAAACAAATACATGGAAATTGTAAATGACCTATGAGTAAATGGAGAAATCAAAAAAATTTTGAAACAAAATTGTAGGACAACATATCAAAATCTGTGGGATACAGCCAAAGTACTGAGATGGAAGTTTATAACAATAAATGCATATATTAGAAAATTTAAAAGGTCTAAAGTAAATAAGTTACAATACACCTAAAGGATTTAGAAAACTGAAAACAGAGCAAACTCAAATTTAGTTTATGGAAAGAAATAATAAAGATCAGAGCAAAAATAAAATCAAAACTAAAAAGCAAAGATGAAAGACCAGTGAAACAGTTGGCCTTTTGAAAAGAGAGTTGATAAACCTTTAGACATTATACTTGTGAAACAATAAGACATTACTATGTACATGTATACCCTAAAAAACTGGAAAATGGGCCTGGGTTGTAGCTCAGTGGTAGAGTGCTTGCCTAGCATGTGTAAGGCATTGGGTTTGATTCTCAGCACCACATTAATTAATTAATTAAAGTATTATGTCTATGTACAACTAAATATATATATAAACTGGAAAACCTAGAGCAATGGATAAATTCCTAAACGTACACAATCTACCAAAATTTAATGAAGATAGATAAAATCTAAACAGATCAATAATGAATAGTGAGATTTAAACAGTAATTAAACATCTCCCATGTAAAAACAAACAAAAAGAAAAAGTCTAGGACCTAATATCTTTGTGTGAATTCTGCAGAACTTTTAAAGAAGAATTAATTCGAAAAAAGAAATTGAAAGAACTCTGCAAAACTCTTTTTACAAGGCCAACAATACCACGAAACAAAAGCTGGATATAACAATCAAAAAACAAAAACAAAAACAAAAAATAAATAAATATATTATATGTATATACACATACACACACACATATATTTATGTATGTATGTGTACGTATACATACACACACATACACACACACGCACACGCGCACGCACACGCACGCACGCGCACGCACACGCACACACGCGCACACACACACACACGCGCGCGCACACACACACACACACACATATATATATATATATATATATATATACACATACACACACACAGACACATGTATATCCCAGATGGACACATATGTAAAAATTCTCAATAAAATACTAGCAAACCAAGCTCAAGAACACATTAAAAAGTTCATAAGTTCATACACTGTAATCAAGTGAGATTATGATTATACTAGAAATTCAAGGATGGTTCAACACACAAAAATCAATAAACGTTGTTACAGTCTGTAAACAAGTCTGGATGGCGCCTGGCAAAATGCCAGAGGGAGTGGTTTGTGAAGTAAGGCCAGCGAGCCATTAAGTGTGGAGATTTCTTATTGGTTGACTGATGTATCTAGTTTATGCTAATTAAGATAAGCTGTGTGGAATGTATATATACCCCTCCTGTCCTACAATACACGGCTCCCACTCCTGCTGTATCAATGTACACAAGTTGTTCGTCACCCCCCGGTTATTTTGCTGCAGCCGGACTGTGGCAAAATGTGGTACAACCATCAACAAAAATGAAGTGTAAAAACCATACAATCATCTCAATACATGCAGAAAAAACATTCAATAAGATTCAACCCTTCATGATAAAAATTTTCTACAAATTATAGAAGGAACATACCTCAAGATATTAAAAGACTACATAAAAACCCAGAAAATATCATACCAAACAGGGAAAAACTGAAAGTGTTTCCTATAAGACCAGGAACAAAACAAATATGCCTGCTTTCACCAGTCTTATTTGATATAGCCCTGGGAATCTTAGCAAGAACAATTAAGCAAGAGAAGGGAATAAAGGGCATCAAAACTGGAAAGGAAGAATTTAAATTACCTATGGTTGCAGGTGTGATTTTATACAGTGAAAAACCTAAATGTTCCCTCAAAAAACTGTTAGAACTGATAAGAACTTCAATAAAATTGCAGAATACAAAATCAACACATGAAAGTCACATTTTTATATAAATAATGAGCTTTCTAAAAAAGAAATTAAGAAAGCAATTCCTTTCATCATCACTGCCAAAAAAATGTATTTAAGAATAAAAATAGATGAATGGGATTTAATCAAACTAAGGAGCTTTTACAGAGCAGAATGCAGAAAAAGTAGAATTCATGTACTTTTGGTGGGAATATAAATTAGTATAACCATTATGGAAAATAGTATGGAGATTCCTCAAAAAACTAAAAATAGAAGTATCATATGATCCAGCAATTCTACTACTGGGGTATACATCCAAATAAAATGAAATCATTATACCAAAAAGATAGTTGGACCCTCATATTTATTACAGAAGCATTATTTGCAATAGCTAAAATATGGAATCAACCCAGAGGACCATCAGCAGATGAATGGATTTAAAAAAGTGAATAAAAATATATATATATAATAAAATACTGTTGAGACATAAAAAAAATGAATGAAATTCTGTCATTTGCAGCAACATGGATGGGACTGAAAGTCATTATGTTAAACAAAATCAGCCAAACATACAAATATTGCATGTTCTCATTCACTCATGAAAATTAAAAAGTCAATCCCATAGAACAGAGAAGAGTAGTGGTCACTAGAAACTGGGAATAGTGGAAGGAGAGGGGTGAGAAGTAGTTAAATACATGCACTAAACACCAAAACACAAGAGGAGGAATTAATTTGGGTTCTCTTTAGTATACTAGGTAACTATAGAAGAATATGTACAAAATTCCCAACATATAAATATATTTAATGTTGGAAAAGTTAGAAATGCTTGCTACCCTGACTTGGTGATTACACATTATATACATGTATTAAGTTACCATAACGCACCCCATAAAAATGTGCAAATATTATATCATAAAAAGTAATAATAAGGGCTGGGGTTGTAGCTTAGTGGTAGAGTGCTTGCTTTGCATGCATGAGGCACTGGGTTCGATCCTCAGCACCACATAAAAGTAAATTTATAAAATAAAGATATTGTGTCTATCTACATCTAAAAAAAATTAAAAAACAAAAAATAATAATAATAAAACAAAGAGTCTTCTACTTTAGCATCAAAAATGACTTTCACCAGGCATGGTGGCATACGCCTATAATCCCAGCAGCTTGGGAAGCCGAGGCAGGAGGATCAAGAGATCAAAGCCAGCCTCAGCAAAAGTGAGGTGCTAAGTAACTCAGTAAGACCCTGTCTTTAAATAAAATATAAGATAGGGCTGGGGATGTGGCTCAGTGGCCAAGTGCCCCTGAATTCAATCCCTGGTACAAAAAAAAAAGTGAGATTAATATATATATATATTATAATGACTTGCTTGTATACCATCCTTTCATTTCTTAAAAAATCTATTCCTTCAAGTATTTCATTTTTTTTAGAGAGAGAGAGAATTTTTTAATATTTATTTTTTTAGTTTTTGGCAGACATATCTTTATTTGTATGTGGTGCTGAGGCTCCAACCCAGCACCGCGTGCATGCCAGGCGAACACACTACCGCTTGAACCCCAGCCCTCAAGTATTTCATTTTTTCAGAATGTTATTATGTGAAACTCAGACTATCCGAGGAATTCAAAGAAAAAGATTATGTTAGTTTCAAACCTGTGTTGAGCACATAATATGCCAGGTAGAGCACAAGCTACACAGAGGGAAGATGAAGAGTCCAACTCCTGAGAGTTTATATTCCAGCTGGATACTGCTTAGTAAAGCAAGGATTTGTGAGATAATGTCACAATATGCTATAATTAGGATATAAGCAGGCATAGAGTGTTGTGGGCTTGCAGAAGGAAGAGCTAAGGAGATTCAAGACATTTTCCTAAAGACTACATCATTGAAGGAGTAAGAAGAGAAAGGCTCTTCGAAGGGTATCAAAGGCTCTTTGAAGGAATTTCCAGACAGAGGTATATGTATGGAAGCAACAAATAACTTGTACCTCTCTAGGAAATAAGAAGTGTTTTGATAGCTGACTCTCCAACTTTGAGAGGATGGACAGAGGCAAAGTGATGAGGGGTGTCTGGAGAAGGCAGAAACCATAAAGGACTCCTTTCACGGTGGAGTCTGGGGGTGGAGCATTAAAGGATGTTAAGCAGGGCATTGAAATCATCCAGTTTGAAGCTAAGGTCCCTGTAGTCACGTGGCAAATGGTTTGGAGATGAGAGAAAGTGTGAGAAGGCCAGTCCAGAGGCCCTTGCAGTGATCCCCAATAAGGAAATGTGTGGGAGGCTGCTTCTTCTCACTGGACTAGCACTATATGCACAGTTTTCAACTAAGTTACATTTCTGGAAAAAAAAAAAAAATCTCTAGTAGGACATGTTGTTATCTATGATGTTTTTGTTTTATTTTGTTTTTGTTTGTTGTACCAGTGATTGAACCCAGGGCACTTACCACTGAACCACATCCCCAGCCTTCTTTTGCATTTATTTAGAGACAGGGCCTTGCTCAGTTGCTGAGGCCGACTTTGAACTTGTGATCCTCCTGCCTCAGCCTCCTGAGCCACTGGGATTACAGACATGCACCACAGTACTGGCAAATTACCTGTGTTTCTGAGTTCTATTCTTGAATTATGTTGCATTCGAAAATCATTAGTTTAACCCTTTGGAGAAAATTATCTGAGTTTGATTATAATTATGTTTAAAAGACTATATACAATTTTGCTATTGAATTTCTTTGGGAGATATGGTTACAAGATCTCATATAAAATGTAATATTCTTTAGGACCCACGATGAGAAAACTATCTTTCAAAGGTTTAGATTTTCTTTTTATTTGAAAATTAATTATAAAACCCACCATATATCTCTTTTTGATGTGATGTCATGAAACACAGGCATATTCCCCTTCCCCCAATAATAAGAAGCACTAATTTTACCCTCAACAAAGGACAAACTATAGCTTCTTTTATAAATATATTAGTTGTAGTTGGACACAATATCTTTATTTATTTATTTGTTTATTTATTTTTATGTGGTGCTGAGGATCGAACCCAGGGCCTCGCACATGCTAGGCCAGTGCTCTACCGCTGAGCCACAACCCCAGCCCCATATAGTAGTTAAAAAATAAGAAAAAGAAGCTATAAGAGCCTTTTACAAAAATGTCATATAAGAGGAAAGGAGGGGCAAGACAAGATAATACAAATGGAAGAAATGATTTACAGTAGAAGGGGTAGAGAGAGAAAAGGGGAGGGGAGGGGAGGGGAAGGGAGGGGGGATAGTAGAGAATTGGACAGACAGCAGAATACATCAGACACTAGAAAGGCAATATGTCAATCAATGGAAGGGAAACTGATGTGATACAGCAATTTGTATACGGGGTAAAAGCGGGAGTTCATAATCCACGTGAATCAACCGTGTAATATGATGTATTAAGAACTATGTAATGTTATGAACGTCCAATAAAAAAAAAAAAAAAAAAAAAAAAAAAAAAAAAAGAGCCTTTTACAGTAAATTAACTTGCATCCATTTTGAAATAACTAGTTACAAATATGAAATAAATTATATCACAGTATTTTCACACTGGGAATTCCTGAAATATTTTTTAAATATCCTAAACATTATACCATGCATTTTCACATACAAAAAAATATGTCAAAACCACAATGATAGTGTTAGGCTAGAGGAACAGTTCTGATCTACTTGAGAGAGACCTCTTATTCAAAGTAGCAAACTTATTTTTGTGATAATGTTTTCAAATATTTTTCACTACTCCAATAATAGGAATTTATTCATTTTTATCCACCTCCAGAGTATCTCAAAACTTATGGCTATTCCACAAACATGTGTTTCTAAAAAGAACATATTGCACACCAATATATAAAAACACAATATGATTACTATTTGTAAGTTGGAAAGCTATTACAGTGCTCTGTGAGTTATTTTTAATCAAGTCACTTGGAACTATTGTGGAAATAACGCCTAATGAGGACAAATTCTCAAGGACGATTCTAGAAGACATTATTTCAGCATTAACACTTCAATCAATCTGAGTGTCATTTATTTAATTTTGTCTAACATAACTTAACATAAGCAGCTTATGAGTAGGTATGATATATGTTTTTTTATATATACCCCAGAGAGCTCCAAGTAATGCTGCATAACCAGTCAGCATCAGGGACGAATTAACTCTTATGTTGCATAGATGAGCTCTACCTTCCAGGCAGGCTGACATCCACCCTGAATTTAGGCTGCAAATATTAGCTGGGCACTATCATTCAGCCACGTCTCGGTAACCACACCTGAAGGGCTTTGCTCATCTGGTTTATAATTTTAGAGCCAACTGAAGGATACCCCTGGTGCTCTATAGATGGTTCAGTTCTTCTTGAGGTTCAGTTCTTCTTGAGCTGTTTTTAATGTAAAATGTATTGGTCCCTACTTCCTGATTGGTGTTTTTCTTTCCCCTAGCAATGAATGTCTTGCTATAGTGTTAGGTATACCCAAGAGAGGTGTTAACCCGTTTATGATCTCAGACTTATTGAGCTATCTCCTTATCTAATTCCCTCTTCAAGAGGGCCAGTTTTCCGTCTGAACTTGGTATTTCCTGAACAAGTTATTATAAAGGAAAAAATGTGGGAAACTATTGGAGATTTTTCTTTAAAAAGTAGCAGTCTCCTTCACCAAATATTAGGTTTCCTGGGAAAGTCACCTCCCAGACTCCCGTGCTTCTCTAGTGCTACTGGTGTTTTAGCTGATATTTCTGGCAGGAGCATGAATGGTAGAAATAACAGTTAAACCTTTTTTCCTCCTTCTCCCTTAGCATCTAGCTGTTAACTCCTTATGGGCATTGCTCAAGTATTTAAAATGCTATTAATTGGACCATTCAAAAGGAGAGAAAATGGCAAAAGAGGAAAGACTGGTCCTAACAGAACTAAAAAAAAATATATAACACAATTGCCACTATTGGAGGAAAAGTGTTGATAAAGGCAAGGAAAACCTTTAAACCTACTGAGAGATGAGCCAGCACAGTAGAGAGGGTGAGGAGCAGGCAATAAGGAACTGGTACTATGGTAGAGAAATACTTTTTTGGTAGAGAAATTTGTAAGATTGTCAGGAAGCTTGAAAATACAAGGGTCTCTGAAATGCAACCTTTTAAAAAAATTCATGGCATTCATTAAAATTTCATGGAAGGATTAAGAAATAAAGATTTTAAGTGAAGCACATAACAGCACTTTTGCACTAGCTCAGCATTCTTCCAAAAGTATATTGGGGATTATATTAAACTAAGTATATATTCCCCAAGGTCTACCTTAACTTATGCCATAGAAAAAGAATAATGACTGTGACTGGGGATGTAACAACAATTTGTCAGCTATTGAAAGGACACAGCTGAATGTGAATCTAGCTTTTTGAAGGTCTATACTGTTTTAGGGACTGCATTTGATGTTCCTCTGTCTGTGAAAGCCAGTTATGAAACAAAGAAAACCTTAATTAGAATCAGATGCAAGATTTCTTCCAATTGCCAATCTCAGTGTTCTGGAAAATACACAGCAGTTCGGCATGAAGTCTTTCTTGCACGTGATTCTCAGCTAACAGCTAAGATAAATTCGACATCTTAACTTTGAACAATTTGTTCTACTTGAGAAGTAAAGGCATGCTGAATAAGAATCAGATCTGTAAGAAAATTCAGCAGAGCACTGAAATTCTTCTCATAATGCTCAGGGCCATTGGATTCCAGCCTCTTCTTAGATATGGATCCAAAGATGGCTTCTTCTCCCAGAAACTTGAAATCAACAACCTTAAGACTGCCTCACAAAAGCCAGGTAGCTGAGTGATCCTGACAGGTTCTCGTATATCATACTATTCAATCCATACAACATGCATTTAAGAAGGGCCTTACAATTGGTCTAAAGTTGGTGGACAAGAAAATGGAACCTGGGTCAAATAAAGTTCATGCAACATGACACTGACAAAAGGGGCAGAAATGATAAGAGCAAAAGGTGTCAACCTGAAAAGTCTGTGCAGTTTCCAGTGTGCTATTGAGAATTTATCAATGTCCTACAGCCTTGACACAGAAATCTAGAAATGGTAGAACTTGAAGCTTCCCATGAGGTCCCTCAGAGGAAGACTGAAATAATTCATTATATACCAGTTTAAAGATAGTGGGGCTGGAGTTACGGCTCAGTGGTAGAGTGGTCACCTAGCATGCATGAGGCACTGGGTTTGATCCTCAGCACCACATAAAAATAAATAAATAAAGTAAAGTATTGTATCCATCTATGATGAAAAAAAATTTTTTTCAATAGGAAAAGTTACATACTACTAAGTCATTTCATGTTTTGTAGGGTTGGACATGCTTTCAATATGTATAAGCAATGTTTCATGTGTGTTTTGTTTTGTTTTGTTTGTTCCTCAGCTTTGACTGAATGATCACAGCTCTAAATAGCAGCATCAACCTGTTATTTTAAGTTCAGCATTTATGAAGACAAAGTATCACTCATGGAAATTTTGGGGATTTCATAATACAATTTATAATGTCTTGAAAGATAGCCAATGTGTTTTGCTCATCTAGCTTTCCTCAAACTGTGAGGATAACATGTTCTAAGCACAAATGTCAATCTTCTACAAGCAAAGACCTGAAATAAAAACATGAGTCACAGAAATGTGTAAGATGTGATTTCCCTTCATACGCACTACAGAGACTTTGAAGAGCTCATTGATGGGGTGAAAGAATTCCCCATTAGTGAAAGAAAATAATTAACTAAACCATTAGTGGGAGAGTGAAGACATTGTTTCAAATGACACATCACATGTCGGGCCATCTTCACCTGGATGAAGCAAGAGGATTTGGATCTGTACCCTTTAGACAGTGTGGAATATAGATGTTCACATAAAATGAGAGTCATTTTATGTTGTGTTAGGTGCTGGATGCTACAGGGCATTCAAAGAGAAATAGGTTCCAAATCATGTCCCAGGGAAACTCCTGACTGAAAAGAGAGAAAGAAATTCAACTTATTATTATTAGAGTACAACCCGATCATTATGAACTTAAAACAATATTGGGGAAGGAAAATATTGCAAAAAAAATCTTTTTGCCTGCTGATATCAGAAAAACTCACAACTGGAACACAGTATATAGTATGTGATTAGAATGTGATAGAATATTTCATTCAAAGAAGAAAGGTAAGAAACAGAAAATGTAAATGTATCAAGTTGAAAGGACAGTGTACACAGAGTTCAAACTCAGGACTGGTCTTAGGCATGTCTTGGCAGCCCTGAAGCCATCTTCCAGAATAGTGGATCTCATGTTAGAAATATATGACACTCATAAGAATTATATTAATTGAAAGATTAATAGGTATTTTAAGAGAAAGAGTTATATATCTTTCAAGTCTGAAATGAGGCCTGAGAATCGGCTTTCTAGTACACCAACAGAGTGAACACAGTGCTAGATGACTGCAAAATATACTTTAAAAAATACCTTATAGCTTTAAGGTTGGGAGACAGCTTCTCCAGACTTCTATAGCTTGTGTGAACTGGCTGAGAATCAAGAGAATAACATAGTCCCAACACAGATTCATTACTTAGCTCCAGGGAAGAGACTCAAAGGCTTTGGAAATTATATCTTTAAAGTTGGAGGTGGGAAATTGTTTCTACTAGGTTTAGAATAATAATTCTCAATTCCGGCATACCTAAGATTCACTCAAGAAGACCTGTTAAAAACCACACGTGTCCTATTCCCTGTGCACAGAGTTCCTGACTCAACAGGCCTCATTAAGGCCTAGGACTCTGCATTTTTAAGTCACACATCAGTGATTCTGATGCAAATGGTTCTTCTTTGGAAAACATTTCTCCAATAGGATCTTTACAAGCACTGTACAACATTAAGGTTCCTATCTCTGTATTAGACATTTTGTTTGACTTATAACAGGTCCACCCTGATTTTCTTTGGGCCTCAAGTACCTCTATACATATTAAATTTCAGATAAAACCAATAATACATAAATTAACCTAACCTGATTATTCTTTATCTTCATACAACTATCACTTAATATACAAATGCTTGGCTTCTTCAGCATTATAATTATCTATCCAAAAGTCATTTTCTTGATCACTATCCTGTAAGATTTTCATGTAATTAGTGAAGGGAATCCTATTTTCATTTATCACATTTGCTTCTCAGTGAGTCATGATCTCTAGCTAATTAGAGATTTGTTGCATTTGGGTGAATGGGTGTCAATTAGGCAACACAAGCCAATATTTAGAATCAGAATTCCTAATTGGGCACTATAAAACAAAAGTCAATGCACACTATAATAACCCAATTGTAAGGAAGTTTACAACATAATTAGATTATTGTTTGCTCTACAGGGACAAATTTTAAAGGTTATATTTCTCATCAGCAAAACTTGAGTTTGATATTACTGTGCTAAATCAAAAGCCAGATTTAAAGTACACTTTTTTGAATGTATTATTTATTAGCTCAACAAATTACATCATAAGAGACCCAGATCAAGAGCATAAGCTGTGTTCCCACTGTAAGTGGTGGTATATCTGGGCAGGCATCATGGCAGCAAGACAGTGGGAACCAGTTTCTTCTCTTGCCAGGGGCCCCCAGTTCCTCATAGATGAGTTTAGAGGCCAACTGGGTCCCAGCAAAAACCATGAAAGCAGAAAACATGTCTGTCACCTTCATTGCTCTGTCCCCAGCACCTAGTATTGAGCTTGACATGTAGTTAAGTATTTAATAAAGTATTTAAGTAAAATTCTCTCCAGACAGAGAGAAAATGAACACCATTTCTTGTCTTGCAAACAGGGTCCCCAGTGAAGGAGAAAGAGGCAAGCTATTAGTGATCATGGAGGTTTATTTCCTAGCTTATAGCCTAGGGAAACATGAATTTCACTTACACTGAATTCCACTCAAAATAATGTTGTGCCAATTAAGACTTTAAAAGTTTTTTTAAAAAACTACTTATAAATGTGATTTTCACTAATACCATGTCTTTTCCCAACTCTCTCTCTCTCTCTCTTTCTTTCTCTCTCTCTCTCTCTCTCTCTCTCTCTCTCTCTCTCTATATATATATATATATATATATATTGAAAGATTAATAGGTATATATATATATATATATATATATATATATAGAGAGAGAGAGAGAGAGAGAGAGAGAGTTGGGAAAAGACATGGTATTAGTGAAAATCACATTTATATATATATATATATATATATATATATATATATAGAGAGAGAGAGAGAGAGAGAGAGAGAGAGAGAGAGAGAGAGAGAGAAATATATAGATATATTAAATGGAATGACTCATAAAAAGCCACTTTTATATTACAATAAGAATATGGCAACAGTAACTTGCAGTTAACCTTCACTGGGAAGCTCTAAGGCTCTTTTTCCATGTCAAAGAAATATATTTTTGCTATTCTCTCCAAACAGTTATAATAATTTGTAAGGCTTTACTAATTAAATCCATTATTTATGAAACTACCCAGGAAATTAAAATAGCAGATAAAATAATCTTTTTAAATCAAGCTGAATTTTAAAATAACATGTAAGTAGATGTCTCTATTCAATCTGATATTTTAAAAATACTATAAATTGAGCAATTTATAAACAACAGAAATTTCTTTCTCACAGCTCAGGAGACTGGCAAGTCCAAGATCAAAATGCTGGAAGATCTGGTATCTGATGAGGGCCCACCCTCTGGTTCATAGATGGCATCTTCTGGCTGCGTCCTCATGAGACAACAGGTCAACAAGTTCCCCTGTGATTCTGTTTGAAGGGCACTAATTCCATTGCCCTTATGACCTAATCATTTTCCAAAGACCTCAACTCCTACTAGCATCACCTTCACTGTTAGAATTTCAACAAATGAATTTTGGAGGGACACAAACATTCATAATTTAACAGTAGGAGAAATATCTTTTTAAAGCAAGCAAATAAAAACTAAACAATTTAGCTGAGGGTGCAGCTCAGTGGTAGAGTATGTGCCTAGAATTCATGAAGCCCTGGGTTCATTTTCCAGAACCAGAAAAATAAAATACCCATGATTACAAAATTTAATTCAACAAAATTATAAGATGGAAAATCATAAAGAATTGTCGTTATAAAGAGCTTTTTAGTGTCTATGAAATGAAATTACATATTATCTCTATTTAACAGTCTCATTGTTCTAAACATTTTTTCTCTTCCCTAAGATTTTAAGAGGATATAAATATTTTCCTGGACTGGTTCAGAACCTAGGGCTATATGAATTCTTCTTCAATAATCCTTTTAATAGGAAATGATGGCAGTCACCCAAGGCTTAATACCTTAAGAATTAGAAACTCCAGAGTAGACTATTTTCTCTTGCCTACTAAGTGATCCTCCCCCTCACACTCCTGCTTTTCAGAATATACCAGGATAAGTAAATAATTTTTATAATTCTCTCAGAGTACATGAGAGAGAATAATAGTAAAATCAAAAGGTTAAAGCCAGGAAAGTATTTATCTCTCTGTTACCTCTTGCTTCTTCCACAAATAGAGAACAAAATGAACAGATTTAGATAATAAAAATTGTATTGAACCACAGTATGTTTTAAGGATGGAAAGGTCTTAATCCCAATCTTAATCTGATTGGGATTAAGATTAAAAGGAGCCAGGTTCAGGGGCACATGCCTGTAATCCAGTGGCTCGAGAGGCTGAGGCAGGAGGATTGCAAGTTCAAAGCCAGCCTTAGCAATTTAGCAAGGTACTTAGCAACTCAGTAAGACCAGGTCTCTAAATAAAATATAAAAAAGGGCTGTGGATGTGGCCCAGTGGTTGGCCCAGTGGATGTGGCCCTGGGTTTCATCCTCAGTACGAAAAAAAAAAAAAAAGGAAAGATTTAAGTCTACTGAGTCATCAGTGCTTTTCCCTGCCATCCCCGACTTTTAATAATTTAGCCCAATATGTGATTTTATTTACAATGATTGAATGATTCATGGGTTTTTAATTTCAACAAAAGCAAAAATGGACTTAATGAGTCATTGTATCATCACAAATTGACACTTTGTTTTGCCTATTGCAAACCAGAAATTAGAAATGACACAAAGAGTTGCTTTAAAAAACAATCATTGACAACATATTAATAATTATGCAAATTTCTAACATTAATGACTTTGGGAAAAAATAGTTTAATAACATTCCTAATGCTCTTAAAAAGACATTTCTCTTTGAATCTTTTAAAATAGATAATGAGATACGATGAATAAAGGTTTTTACTCTTTTGGTCAGATATATGAATGATTCTTATCTAAAAAGACATGTAATGAAAATAACACTTGACTTTCATTTGTCTGGCATAATTAACTAGCTTATTATATTCCAAAAGACTTTGATGTATCATATCATCCTGGATTCATAAAAACCCTTGTGAGTTATAACAGTATATTATGAAACCAATTTGGGATATATAGTAAGCAAAGATAAGAAAGTAACAGCTTGGTAAAAACAAGGTTCAGATCACTATCATTTAATCTTTTGAAGAAATTGTTAACCACTTGCTATATTCACAGCATTGGACTACACCCTCTGTAGGAATCAAAAAATAAATAAGCAGCCTGACCTTCCATATGCCCTCAGTAACTTCACTTTATTCTTTTTTCTAATCTATGTACCTCTGCCCATACCGAAAGACCAACTACTACAGATAAGGTTGACATAACTTGATTTAAAGTTATAATATTTTGAATCTCATTTTTTTTTAAAGAGAGAGTGAGAGAGGAGAGAGAGAGAGATTTTTTTTTTTTAATATTTATTTTTTAGTTCTCGGTGGACACAACATCTTTGTTGGTATGTGGTGCTGAGGATCCAACCCGGGCCGCACGCATGCCAGGCGAGCGCGCTACCGCTTGAGCCACATCCCCAGCCCCTTTTGAATCTCATTTTGACATGACCATTTTTTAAATCAAAAGTATCTAAACACTGAAAAATAAAGGAGAATTCTTGCACATTTTTTACATGCAAAATATACTGGAAGAATATTCATTGTGATGATTAGGAAGATCGGACCTTAAAAGATGTGATGTTACTAAGTAATATCATTCATAAAGCTGAATTTGTCCTTTAGTTCAATTTAACATCATAAGAAATGACTGCATGGCCTTTCATTCCATAAAGTGTGTAAGTGTGTGTGTGTGTGTGTGTGTGTGTGTATATATATATACACATACTTCCATAAAATATATATATATAATTTTAAAATTCTTGTCGTTCCTTTCACAAATTCTACAAATGGAACTATAGTCTATTTGAAGGTTATTTATGTAAACGTAAAAGATTCAAACTTTTGACCAATTACAGCATGCTTCTTCTTAAAAGATGTAAGCAGGGTTTCTTAATTCAACAATGATCAAAAGATACCCAGTGGGTAAACTTGTTTTTAAGAGTAAGATGCTGTACCCTGAGAATGAATTAACTGTTTACTATGTAACATTTATGAAGCAAATGCATCTTCACTGACAAGATTCCCAAGTACAGATGTGTCCAATTTTCCCATTTCAGAAGCACGTGACTGCACACTCTTCAAACAGGAAACAGGGCCACATTCACAGACAGCACAGCTTGCTCTTCATCTGTCCAAGATATTTAAGAATATCCTGGAATGGAAACACAGTACTACCGCAAGGAAAAGGAACAGGGGCAAAACTGTGTTTGGAAAAACTTCCAAAAAAACCCCACAAGTTATGCAAGTTGTTAGCATTCTACATAACACTCAAATTTGGAAGGAGAGGCATGGCTGTATGCTCAATGTAATATTATAGAGGCACCCAACCACCCAGGAAAAAGAGCTAATATTAGGAATCCTAAATAGAGAATTATTTTCCATATTCATGTGCATAAGAACAGAGACTTCACTGACTATGTTGCTTCTTTTATGGTAAATGGCCTGTTATTTAGGTACTACAGAGTAGCTTTAAGTTTTAGAGGGGTAATATCTTAGTTTTCTTCATTTGAAACTTCTACTCCAAACATATGTATTGGAATATTTCCTTCAATAATTTAGTTTGGAAATTTAGTTCACACATACATAGAAATTACGAGAATGTGGGTGGATTCTTTCGTTTTATTAAGTAGGTGTGTTACTCAGCTGTTCATTGCTGTACCAAATACCTATACACACACACACACACACACACACACACACACATATATATCCATTATCATACACTTGTATTAATGGTGGACTTTAGAATGCATGGAGGATAATGCTAAAAAATTAAAATATAAAAACTGGAAAATATATATATGTATATATATAAATTTTGCCAGCAGCACAAAAAAGAAGGTAAGGAAACCATAGCAATTGTGCAAAATGGAAGTATTTGCTTTCAAATTACTCCTAAATACAAATGCTGTGTACTGTCATTTTTAGAAGCATATGACTTCCAAAACCAGGACCAAAAGACACAATAAGAATATATTGCCCCAGAAATGATGAAGCAATTCATTTCATCTCTGACATCAATAAAGACAAACTGAGAAAGTATGTATTGAGCAGTCTCTGCAGCATATTGCACTTGTTACTGAGGAAGAAACAAAGCAGGAAATGTATTTTAAAATATGTGTGAAAAAATACACTATCTGACCATTGTGGTGTACATCTGTGATCCCAGATACTCAGGAGGCTAAGGCAGGAAGATCAAGTTCAAGGCCAACCTCAGCTATTTAGACCTTGTCTCAAAATAAAAAATAAAAGGGTCTGGGATGTAGCTCAGTGACCGAATGTGCCCAGGTTTAATCCTGGGTACAACAACAACAAAAACAAATTTTTAAAAAAAGTCTACTATAATTGAGTCATTACAATGGAAAAAGGACAGTTAACACAAAATAACTTCTCCTAAAAAAATTGACCCATTAATATGTTAAAATACCAGACATGAAAATAAAGAGATGAAGTGGCACATGAATATCATATTTCCAAAATATTGTCATTCTACAATTTTTTACATTGCTCTAAATATTAAGATTAGTCCTGCACACATTCTAGCATGATCCAAACTCCCAGCCCACTAAAATGTATTTATAATTACACTCCTTGGATTCTCTATCTATGATGTAGATATTAACCATACAAACAATATGAACAAACATCTAATACCAAGTACTTCTTGTATTAGAGAACATCTTTAGTAAATTTGTCTCATATATACAAACCGGTGACTCTTGAACTAACTAAAATCAATTTTGTCCGAATGATTTTCCTTCACGCTGTTTGCTTCTTGCCAGATTCATTATCTGAATTAATAGCTCCTAAAGTTAAGGTCAAGACTAATTTTCTTTTCAATAGCTATAAATTCTTACTTATTTTACTCTGGAAAATAATTTAATGTTAATATCTTTATACCTGATTAGCCTTTAATAAATGTCAGAGGGGAGCCCAGGAAAAATGTAAATAAATAAATCAGAGACTTTGACCCCATTTTACCAAGATGAGGAACAAAGAAGTGGCCTTCACTCAATGCAGTTGCTAGAAAGAAGGCCCTCTTCTAGCCTGCTTTCCTTCCTTCTTTCATCCATTCCCATTTCACCTGTATCTTTCTTTTGCTCTAGGTTTTTCTATTACTATAGCACAGTAATATTTGAATTCCCTGCTTCTGAAAGGCAGGCAGTAACTCTTTTATCTGCACAACTGAGGGAATTGTTTGTCAAAACTCCCATGAATCTTTGCTTTGAGAAAGAATTTACCCAATGAAACATTCTGCATATGTGTGGAAAAGGCAAAGGGAGACCAAGTTGTGAAATAGCAAAGATGGAATTTTAAATTTATATGAGTAATCAGGAAGAAAAAGTGTAAAGGATTTGTAAAATAGGGTGATAGGCGATATAAGGAATGTAGAAACTAGACAATCAGGAAAGGAGGGACAAGGTGTAAAGAAGGAAAAAACAGGGCAGAAGGGAGAAATTCTCAAAGAAATTTTAAATTGGTGTGTAACCTGCATTTTTGATTTATAGTTTAAAAAGGAAACTGTGCTTAAAAACCAGGAAAATCTAAATATAGGTAATCACCTTTTGAAGTCAACAGATACAACCTTCCCTGATTAATAACCCATATTCTATGTTTTTAGGATTTCTTTTAAAGATAGTTTAAACAAATTTGAACATAGCCACTTTTTCTTTTTATCCAGAAGGTAGCATATTATGAAAATTATATTGAATTTTGATTGTTTTTCACTTCAGTACGCTCTATGTAACTTTCCATATTGGTAGATAATAAATTCCCTCTCACTCTTAACAGCTACATATTCTTCTACCTTATGGATGCAAGATGATATATTTAACAAGTTTTTGGTGGGTAGAAATATGGCTCATGCCCACTCTTTTGCAATTTTTTATAATACTGCAATGAACAACCTTGTGCAAGTAACATATGTGCCAATATTTCTTCAGGATAAAGAAGAAACCAAAGTGCAGTTGCTAGATTGAAGCCTAGACATTTATGGGTTTTGGTAGTTCCAGTTTTCCTATTATTATGGTTGTTTAGGATCCATACATTTTTCATTAGTCCAAGCTTTAAAAAAAAATGCTAGAATGTTGTGTTAGGTTTATTCTTTTTTGGAGAATTAAGTAATGGGATAGTAAAAAGAACTGGCATTTTCTGAGTTCAAAATGTTAGTAATGGCATCATGTGAAACATGAAACAACCCCAAGTTCCAGGAGGAAGGATGCAAGGAAGCTTCCAGGTGGGGTTGAAGTAGCAGAGGAACCAACTGAGACAGGCAGCCTCCGGAGGATGCTAAAAAAATGTCCTGATATACCAGATGAGGTGGACCTTTGAAGAATTACACATGCTTTCTGTTTAAAGAATACCATTAAGAGAATGTTCAGACATGAACTTATTAATATTCTCTCCATAGTTCTCCATATATTATTAATACAAGTTAAATTAAGAATCTCTTGCTATATGGAATCTTCCATTAAGTGTGAGACATTTAGCTACCAACATTACAGAGAAATACAATTCACCCTCCAATGAATTTGCCCCAGCTCATGATTTCAAATGGCTACAATCATCTACTTTCATAGTAACCACAGGTTACTGTAGTAACAGTAAATTTGACTACAGCGTGGGTGCTTTCTTAGTAGAATGACTGTTTTATAAATGATTTTTAAAATGTTAAACTTTTAAAGGCATAGTAATGAACACCAAATAGAAATATTAACATAATTGGGAAAATAAGATGAAAAAAGGTATTAGCTCCAATAAAATTTGTGACTTTTAAATTTATTGATGCAGATTATGATTAAATATGATAATAATCTTTCCATATTTACTTGGTACCTGAAGGAAAAATAATACCTAGGATTTTAAGCAAAATGTTTCCCTTCCACTCACTCTCTACAAAAACAGACCTTTAGAAACGGTGGCCGCACAAGAGGCCTTAGAAAACTTTCATTTGTATAGATTTAAAATTGTGTTCTTCCAAGGATTCCACAAGAGTGCTTCAGGGTTTCTATTAATATTTGATTTGAACATCTCTTTTTAAAAATTTATATTTTTGATCTGTAATTAATAGTCATTTATAGTTAATATATGCCAGAAAACTTTCTCACATTGGGGAGCACCATCGGTTAACTTGTACTATCAGGCTACTTATTTTGGAATAAAACCTATGATAAATAATTTGTTATTTCTCTATGCATATACAAAAGTTTTATAAATATATCATTAACTGGAATGGTTGTTGCTCTGCAACAGCTTTTTTAGTCCAAGCCTGAACTTACACCTCAAAAAAAAAAAAAAAAAAATCAAACACATTGGAACTCTTACAATGTTTAACTGGATATCAGGCATGACTATTGTAAAACTGTTCCTTCCGTATTCAATTCATGGAGTAAACATCAGCACAAAATATAAGCATGTGCATAACTCCTCTGAGATAACATTATGTTATGAATAGTTTTAATACCTACTAGACCAAGGTATTTGAATGATTTTTTTATTTATGATTTTTAAAATGTTTTCCTCAATAAAATGAAAGAATATTGCTTGTCACTAAAAATGGGCCATGGCTTTATTTGTTTCTATGGTTAGATAGAAATTGTGTTGTATGAAAAAGCACTAATTCTAGAGCAGCTGCTTTCAAAAGTGTAGCTCAGTGGTATAGCACTTGCCTAACATGAGAAAGGGCCCGAGTTTAATCCCCCAAACCACAAAAAGTTAAGAAATAAAAATGTTGATAATAGATAATTTATCCATATTTTAAAAGTATGGACTTTTCTGAGGTAGTTTTGAATAATGAGTTCCAGAATTTGCTTTAACAAAAAAATCATTGGTTACTTAGGACAAAAATATAATTCAAGTAAATCAAATGAAATAATACATCATTTTTTTTTTTTTTTGATAAAAGATGCATTGGTGCCAGGCGCCATGGCTCACGTCTGTAATCCCAGCAGCTGAGGAGGCTGAGGCAGGAGTATTCTAAATTCAAAGCCAGTCTCAGCAATGGTGAGGTGCTAAGCAATTCAGTGAGACCCTTGTCTCTAAATAAAATACAAAATAGGGCTGGAGATGTGGCACAGTCATTGAGTGCCCCTGAGTTCAATCCCCAGTTCCAAAAAAAAAAAATAAAAGTACATTGGCTAAATTTGTTTATCATTATAGCTTTATTATCCTGATTATTATGCTAATAATTTTAATAGCATGCATATACTTTGCCTTACACAAATAAATGTGACATTATGGTAATTTTTACTTTGGCTTTAGAAAATGAGAAAAACTTCTGTACTCAGTAGGCAAAACAGAACAATTTTCACTCATTTGAAAGCCTCTAATAGAGACAAGCCCTAAGATATCTAAAAAAAAAAAAAAAAAAAAAAAAGATTTAAATGACATACAAAACACTACAAGTTAAACTTCAAAAGTATTTTTAACCAAACAATGAAGATTTACAATGAATGGGGAGCATATTCATCAATTTCCTTCCCTTAAACATTTACTAATTAAAGAATTCTAGCAATCAGCTTTGCAATCAAAATGCCTTACAGTTTCTTAAAATTTATGTTAGTGTTATTTAAAGATAAAGGGACATAGAGAGACAAAGTATTAAAATCAATAAAAATAAACCAAAAAGGATTCATACGTTCCAGATGTCAGTTTGCCTATACTATCTGTCTGGCCTTTCTATCTATGTGAATAATTAATCTTTATGCTCTCCAAGGAAATCCACTCACTGATAAGCATTAGTGAGACACAAAAGCTTCACTGGAGAAATGGATAAAGGGGGGGGGTGGTATTTACAACACACATTTCCACAGACTCTAAATATTCTCATTAGAAAATTGAATCTCTTCCAATAACCTGGTGCTTAGCCACTCAAGAATCTCTTTTTCTCTCTCTAGTTCATGAAGAACATCCCAACCTGTGAGTCCCTCCTTCTGAAGGGCCAAACAGAAAATTTTCTTGGCTCAGGCAGAGGAGTTCTAGCCTGTTCTTAGGCATTGGGCATTGGCACCAGCCAACTAAGACTCAGGTCTGAAGACTGAGCTTCTGTCTGAAAGCAAATTTACCAAAATATCTCCATTTACGTAGGTTCTGCCTACAAGGAATTATGCTGCCAAGATTTAGAATTTTCTGGTTACTGCGGGGGGGGGGGGGCGGGAGGAGGGGGGGGATACCAATATAGAAATAAATTGAATGCTTCATATAAGACTGCATGTCCACCTATCACAGTACCCTCATTTGTTCTCATTAGTTGACTTTCTAATAAATAAATTTCCCACCTTGATAAATAATAGATCTTATTCGTAGGTATTTATGTTTTTTTGATATTGAGCCTCTCCCAATGTTTTCATCTAAAAATAGGTGAGAGGAAAACTGCTAAAATAATACAGCAAATAAAAATCAAACTCTTCTAGTTGTATTTCAAGCATTCAGTTTATTTGATGGGAAAAGCAAAAGCAGTTAAAGTCTCATTGATTTTCAAAAGCATAAGTACTGCTAAAAAATTATAGACATTACTCTGGATACCTAGTAGTTATGATAAGAAATATAGGTCCTGTTTTAAGAATCACTAAAAGGAAGGATACAGATAGATAAAAAGAAGTCACTCTTCTACCTTCTTGAGTATTCAATAGCAAATGGGGGACTACCTAAGACCAGGGGCAATAAATCACTCAAAAGACTAGAGGCCCAATTCTGCTCCCACCTGTCAGAACAGAAAATCTCAACAAAAACAAGACAGAGAAAACACTGAAGGGCCTTGACCTTTCCTGAACAGTGGGAGTCCTAGTGGTAGAATGAGCACTACTCTTGTCCTACCTAACAGGTCTTAAAGCAAGGCCCAGTAGGATGAACTCATTTCTAATTAACTATATCCCAGAACAAAGCTCAGAAAAACTTACAGAAAATTTTTAAAGGATTTGATTTTGCAAAGACTTATATATGTGAATGTTCATAAAACTTTATTTTTAATAGCCGAAGTCAGAAGCAGCCTAAATGTCCATCAAAATGTGAATGGATAAACTGTAGCATATGCCTACAATGGATATTACTCAGTATCACACTACACTGATGAATCTCATAACTATGTTGAATAAAAGATCAAAGACAAAAATAAACACATAACATCTGATATATAAGTATCCAGATGAAAAATATACTGCCTAGTGACAGTAGACTAATGGTTGCCTATGAAGGAGAAGCTGGGGACAAGAAGGGCAGAGGAGGAATTATCAAAGCACAGATCAAGGAAACTATTGGGTGAAGATGGGTATGATCATTGTCTTGACTGAGATATTTTTAAGTGTATATATTTATGTTAAAACATACTAATTTGTACACTTAAAATATGTATACTTTATTATATATTAATTTTGCATTACTAAAGTAGTTCAAAAGTTTTTACATGAATACAATTTCATTTCATAATTTGACATAAGAAAACAGTTTTTCTTTGTCCTAATTGTGTCTGTAGTTCTACAAAATGAAATACTGAGTAGCACACATGCACGCGCATGTGCACACACACGCACACACCTCCTCAGATTAAAGAACTAAAGATATTTCTATAAATTTTAATAATATGTACAAAAAAATTTGCTTAAGAAAAAAGAAAGTATAATGTTAATCCTTTTCAAGCACACAGGGATAGAGCTACAAATAAATTGGTTCATCTTCAATATTCATAACTTATTTTCCAAGAGGCTTTAGAGAATCACAGAAATGCCTTTTATTAAGTACTTCTTTGAGAAAAGCTCATATGATTTTCATATCAAAAAGTACTTATTTATTTTAAATGATGCTTACAATGTTCACTGCAGGAGAACGGCAAGGTGGTGGTGGAGAGGTATTGATATGCGAGTGATAATATACAGATTTTGTACAGAAAGGTATTTTTAATCAAATTCAGAGCAAATATATTAGTCAAGACAGTTGCTAAAGCTGAATTTGTTCACTCACAACAAAGTATAGTCCACATTATAGGGTCTATTTTAATCCAAAACTGCTCAAAGTCTTACTTTTTGGCAGATTGGGGATATTAAGCATATAATTTGTGGCAATATATAGATACTGAAGATCATCCCTGAAGATTATATTGTCATCACTATGTCAATGTGTCATTTAAGTGTTCCTTATGCAATCCTGATACTCGCCTATAACTCCTTTAGAATGCCATCATTTCTATATTTACTTCACTGTATATTCATTACTTTTCTAAGCAAAATTGCTTTATTTCAAGTAATGCTGACAGTGGTTGTTACAACGCATGAGGGAGATACGACATCCACCATATTACACTTAAAATTTAGACAATATTGCTAGGTAATCCTGATTCTAAATATGCCATTCATCATCTTCTAAAGGGTTTATGTTGATTGGTCAGAATCTTTCACATTGTCTCTTTCTGCATGTCTGAAACATCATTAATTTAGAACATAATTCACCACAAGGATGCAAAGTACTGTTAGTTTTTAAATCTCATGCAAATAAGTAATCGTTTAACATCAAGAAAATAGTAAAAAAGTTCAATCCTGGCATTAGAACAAAATGTAATTTGATTTGTGAGCTAAAAACCTGTATTAACAATGGTTAATAATAGTTTATAGCTCATCTCATTCTGTCTGCCCAATTTCTACAGCAAAGGATTTTGTAAGTTGATAAGGATAAATGTGATTTCTTTTGAAGTTTGAAGGTGAATACCTGATGCCTTCAGTGTATTATATTCTGGAAGCTCATACATTCATAAAATACATTGGATAGTTAGTTCATTATTGTGATGTTTGGTCAATATCCAGGTCTACCTTCTTGGACAAAGGGATAGAACTCTGAAACTGAAAGACATTTTTTTTCACTACTTCATAAATTTCAGGATGACACATGTTTCTATTCTTCACTTATGCCTCAGGCCTTTTATAGTAGACTCGCAATAATAATCTGTTGACATTGATAAATGCATGAAAACTTTCTTAAGAGTATCTCATCATGTATGCCTATTGTAAAACTGGATTCTGGAAGCAGCCAGTTCATTTGTATGCCAAATGCACTTGAAATTGTTCTGTCTGTTTAGCACTCAATAGCATTTTCACAGAACACAAAAAGCAATTATTTTATATTTTAGTCCTCACAAAAACCATGTAAGTGGTGGTATTATTAACTGCTATTGAGTGCAGAGAAAATGGAGGCTCAGAGATTTGCCTAAACCACAAGAATAGATAAGTGGTGAGATGAGTCAGAACCCAGCCATCCCTTCTCAGAGTAGGCACTATTCAGACTCATGGAAAGTTCAGCCTAAATTCAAGAAAGTTATGATGAGAATTTTTGCCTCCCTTTAAGAGATCCAGGCTATTTATATCACAAAATTACTGATATTAAGATACATATTAGTAAATGTTAAAATCATAGATGTTTAGAAAAAGTCTGTGTTCTTCAGATTGTGTCCTTATCACTAAAGTACATTTATTTCATAATGTTTATATATTGATGAGTTTTAAAATTTGAGTAATGATAAAATATTTTAAATAGTATATAAAATTGCCTTTAATAAATGATTAGAAAATTATCACTAATTTTTCATTTGTTATAGTCTATTATATGTAGAAAATAACCCATTTTGGTTGCTATCTTAAGGATACATAATTTTAACTTAATTTTCTGAAAAAAAATTTTTGATTAAGGCTAAAAGATTGCTAGCATTAATATTTGCATTAATGTTTTCATATAATAAATTAATTTTCAGGTAATTAATAATCATGTCATTTATAACATTTAAAGCATTTTTGTCTCTAAAATGATATTTCATATGACAAATAGCATTTCTGAGGTTGAGGGTGTAGTTCAGTGGTAAAGCACTTGTGTGGCACTGTGTTCCATCCTCAGTGCCACATAAAAATAAATAAAATAAAATAAAGATATTGTGTCCATTTACAATAGAAGTGGTGAGATGAGTCAGAGCCCAGACATACCTTTTCAGATCCAGATTTTTTAATTATAAAAAATTTTTAATTGAATTTCCTATATTTTACCAAATAGTGAATTATCTAAAAATAATTTTTAAAAATGGGGAAAATGACTGATTATTAAAGAAGCAATTCTATCAGATGGCTTGCTATCTCCAATTGCATACATTCTTCTCCTGAAATTGATGATATTAGCATAATCCCCATTATTAAATTGTATGTAGGTCATCAATTTCCACGTCTTCATTGGCCCAATATAAATGGGTGACAGTCATTACACAAAATGACTTATTTTTTTAATATTTATTTTTTTAGTTGGACACAATATCTTTATTTATTTATGTATGGTGCTGAGGATCAAACCCAGGGCCTTGCTCATGCTAAGCAAGTGCTCTACCACTGAGCACAACCTCAGCCCAATATCCTTTCATTTTTATTTTATAATCACACCTAACCTGGCATAACAAGTCCACATGATCTGTCTCTATCCTAGTTTTTTAGCCTTACATCGTTTGCTTCACTCTTGGGTACTTTGTGATCTAGTCAAACTGGAATGCTTTATATTTTGAACATGCCTCTCATCTCTGTTCCTTTAAATAGGACTTTTCACCATCTGGTCTGCTCTTTCTCCATCTCTGAGTACTGAAATCTTTTCATATGGAGTCTGTACTCTTTGACCTACGCCCAGCCCCACTTTCCACAAACACCACAGATAGAGAAGAGAGTGGAACTAATATTTGTTAACACATAAGAAATGTATAAAGGTATCATCCTGGGCTTAGTGATTTACATGTATAAATTCAGATAACTATCTTATGATAGCTTTTTATTTCTGCTTTTTAATGTTTTTTCTATCAGTCTGCTAGGTCGCTTTCTATGAGCAGAGTTCTGGATCTTAACAATGTTCAATCAACTCAGTTGCTCCTACTTCCGGAAGTCTTTCCCAAACTCTCAGGTAGTTTTCATTCCCCTCACTTCTAGCCCATACTCTCATATTCTATGAGAACTTTCAGTCAGAATGTAGAACAGTAGCTTTTATTTCTTTAATGTTCTAAGTAGGAACTATATTAAGAACTAATTATCCTAACAAAGATTATATAGTATAGATGTTACCATTACTCTCATTTTATACCTGAAATAACTAAAGTTCAGCTAGATCAATTGTCTAAATTCACTCAATTATCTAACATTTATCTGATTCCGAATCCTATGCTTTGGGCAAGCACATTTGTATTTGTAGGCCCAAATTTGCAAAAGTTGGGGGATCACCATGACATGTTCAGTGGGCTCAGATGTGAACCAATGCACGTCAAGATTTTCACTACTCTCCAATATTCTTGATGCATGTGGCAAAGAGTAACCAGCTGATGCCTAGACTGAATACAATAAAACCTATTATCCCTCCTGTATCCAAATTATACTTAGTGAAAAGATATGAAATGTGACACACTTCTTTTTTTTTCCCCCTCACATCGTCATACATGTATTCTGTATAACAATGAGGGTCTCCTTCCATCTTCCGTGCAATTCCCCTTCTCCCTCCCTTTCCCTCCCACCTCTCTTCCCTATTTAGTGGTAATCTTCTATGGGAAGGGAAGGGAGGGGAAGGGGGGATAAGAAGGACAGTAGAATAAAATAGACATTATTATTGCTGTATGTATATACGTGACTGTATGACCAATGTGATTCTGCAACCTGTACACTCAGAAAAATGAGAAATTATACCCCATCTGATTCAAATGTATGATATGTCAAGATCATTGTAACTAAATAAAACAAATTACATAAAGAGATTAAATGGACTTGATCAGTGTACTTTTCTTCATCTTTTATTATACGGATGCAATCTAAACACAAAACAGTGATTCTTGGAAAAAAAAACTGAAGAGAAATGAAGATTTGCCTTGTGATTTAATATTTATCTATTCTTTAAAAGTACTAATAAATCTATAAATAATAAGGCTGAGTTTTATAAAGAACTTCAATATCTTTGGACAAAAGGTTCAACTATAGACTTTTCTGCTATCAAAATAATATTTTTCTCATCCTCTAGCATTTGCAGAGATCCTATTGGGTACAGGAACTAAAATATATCAAAGATACCAGCTCTGCCCTCATTCCCAACTATGCCAGATTCTTTCACATACACCATAGGGAATTATGGGAACAATGGACTATATATTTTAATGTCAAAACAAAAATACTAAAAAATTGGGCAATAGTCATAGGGACAATCTCAAAATAGGGCATCCATTTACTTCTGGGAGAGGAGGTATAAAATATGGAGTAACAAAAGCTGAGTGTTTTAAATAAAAAGTTCTAAGTAAAGTAAGTGTTGGTTTCAAGTCTATTCTCCATATCTTGACAATCATAATTCATCTCTGTTGATTATTGCTTTTTTTTTGTCCTTAGTGTACCCTAGTGACCTTTATCATGTCCTTTAATAAATTCACTTCAGGAATAATCTATGTGATGCATCCCAGAGAAAAGGGTAAATTTGAACTGTCCAGAGTACTTCTAGAGCTATTCTGAGGCTCACTGTCATTCTAGGGACTGAAGATGTGAAACTCATACCTCAGCCTTTCCCAGATTTGGAGAAAACAGCTGAGCCCCAGAGATGGGCACCCAGAGAGACTGCTGCACAACCATGGGTCCAATCAACACAGTCATGGCAAAAGCTCATCTCTGGAAGTTATGTTAATATATCAAGTTTTACTGTTGGAAATAGCTTGTCCTCAGGCATCTCACTGACTTTAATTCTTAGAAATCCAAAGACACTGTTATATTAATAAATTGTGAGAAAACATATGCTTCAGTATTTTTGTGTTTGTTTCAAAATGACCACATAGCCATTTAATTCTTATGAATATAGAAAGAGGCTCCGTAGGTAGAGGGAATGATTTCAAAGTTAAAAATAAAAATAGGACTTTAATTTTTTAAAAATGGATTATATTTCATTCAAGGAAAATGGATTATATTCATAGAGATCACTGTTTATCACAAATACTTGTTCCATTTTATTTCTAATAACTGGTTTTATTCTCCTTGTTAATTTGACCAATAAATTACCATTAATTTTTTTTAATTTTTTGCCTAAAACAAAACTACATATAATTTCAAAATTTGCTTCCTGGGTTAATTATTTTAGAACAGAGCTTCATTGGACAGTAAGCACTTTGTGAGCAAAGACTAGGCTTTTTATTTATATTTCCCCTTTACTTCTCGCAGCACCTGACATGTAATAACACTCAAATGGTCTCTGAACAAAAAACTCATAGAAAGGGGAACCAAGAGAAAGGTAGTTTAGTCTATATCTCAAATAGTACACAACAGGAAACAGTTGATGTTGCAACAATCGGGCTTATCTGAAAGAGATCTGGGAGCCTTTACCAGGTAACTTGTACAAGGAACTTCTTAGGATAGCGAAGAAGAGAAAGGTGCTTTATTCCATACCTCAGATAGAAGGCTGCAACTAAACCCAGATTCCGTAGGCACTGGTATCTCCCTGCCCTCAGCATGGGAGGCTATAACATCCTACAGGCTTGAAGTGTCCTGGAGCTGGGCAGCTGGCATTCCCAGATAACTTGTTAGCAGCTGGTACCCCCAAATCTAGACTGCCTGGTGCTAAGCTGCCTGTGTGTCCTCCCACAGATGAACTAGTTTCCAGCATTGCACTAAGTGAGACCAATTGAAGTCAGCATGAGGTCTGTCCACCTGAATACACACACACACACACACACACACACACACACACACACTCCTATGACTCCCACTCTACCCTATGCCATGCAAGCCTCTCAAAAGCATGATGGGAAGATCAAGGAAAGTCATGCTAACTCCTGCTTTTCTTTTCTATGTAAAAGTTTCTTTTCCCTAGTAAAACCCGTTCCTTAATCCTTTCCATGATATAATATGCAATTACTTCACAAGTCCTGTGGCATGACAGATGGAAACCTCAAGGGATGGATTTTGCCTAACAGATACTACATCTATCATTATATGTCACTTGAATTCAACTAACATTTATTGAATATTTACTGTATGCAAAGTCTTTAGGCAAAGTTTTCATAAATACAAAGACAGTTTTCATAAAGATCAATATAAATATAAAGATCAATAATTTATCATCTTATTTCACTTGATAAGTCACAACCTGGTTCTGGAAACCAGTGTTACTTAAAACTCATTTTTAATCCACTAAATTTGTGGTAACTTGTTTTAACAACCATACAAAACTAATATACCCCTTATCTCATGCCCACAGCATACACCACCATTTGGTACTCTGAATGAGCTTTTAGTAAATATTTGTCAGTGTCGGACATTGATAGCTAATGCTGTTCAAGAGAATTTAAAATTCAAGTATCTAAAATATAATCTGTCCATTGGTAATTCCTGTAGAATGAGTGGTCATTTCCTTCTCTTAAAAATGGAGCTGAGAATATTTCCTATCTCATCAGATGAGGCAGAGGGAAAGGTAGTAATTAATGTGTTTAGAATATCCAGTACTGTAAGTATGCAAGAAGTAATTTGTTTTCACTTGTAATTTTGTTGTATACTGGTTTTTTATGTTTGCTCATCTTATTTGTGGGAGGTGAATAGTTAAGAAATTGGAGGAAGCATGAGTTATTCAAATTTTTAAGATATTGAAAAGTCAAAATGGTTTGGCTTAAAAATGTTCCATGACCTGAACATATGCTACAGTGGGAAGTTTATTCCATGTACTTACCACCCACTTCCCTTAAATAATGATGAGAGGCAGTATGGAAAAAGGAAAAGCATGCACTTTTAAAATCCTTCTCAGAGCTCTAGAGACCTGTTTCCAAGAATGAAATAGCCCAGGCTTTCCTCTACCTGTCTTTATACTCCTTTGTATGCTTCACCCTATAAATTGATAGGTGCTGACTCCCCATAAGGCATTAGGTCCTGGTATTTTACCTTGACTGTTTTCCTCTCTCTATCATACAGCAACTTTGAAATTGGCCACTTTCCTTTTCATCTCTCCTTGACCAAGAAAGGGGCAGAACAACAAAATATTAATACTCATTCATTCATCCAGCAAAAATGTTGGAAGTACTCACTAGGAACAGGCACTGCAATATATACCTTATAAATATGTTACTTAATCACAGAAATAACAATACTTGTTATAAAATAAGTGAACAATATGCAAGTATAATAGATACAAATTCAATTTATGTTCCTACTCCCACCTCTTAAGGATATAGACTATTAATAAGCTGATATATTTATATTCTCATAACTTTTTCTCTAAAGATATAAATTATTTATCCAAGTGTAAGTTTTTATAAGTCATTAACACAAATTGACTTCATCATTTAAAATACTTCATATTCATATCAAATATATAATTAGCATATATACATTTCACACATTAATATTAATGAATTTGTTACATTTTATTTTTAATATTTTATATACTTAGTATTACATTAAATATTATAGCACGTATCATATTTAATTATATTTAGTACAATCAACTCTATTGAATATATAAACAAAAATGTAATATCTCTGTGGAGTTTTAAAATATTTGTATATGGTATAAGCAACAGACATTTTATCTAACAAGTTAATCTAGTAACAAGATGTTGCTGACGTGTCCAAAATAGATGTTTATGAAATTCTTCCTTTTCCAAGAAGTTGCTCATTCCATTTACTTAGCCATGTTTATTAGTATAGTAGGCAATTTTTACAAAAAGAGATTAGAGGTTACCTCTATATTGTGACTCATTCTTATTTTAAAGCTATTGTAATGGAGTATGGCATCCATTAGACAAGAGTATTCTGGACAAAAATCCATGTCCATGTAAGACACTAAGAAATTATGATTTTAAGGAAAATCATTTCAAAATTATTTCAAAATGGCTTCTGTGAATTTTGTTTCATTTCCTATGTCTACTGAAGCCAGTTTTTGTAATAAGTGTTTGAAGGTTCATTTATCTAGGCACTTTTCTTTCTGATAATGGTTGATATTTATCTCCACTGAATTAAAGGAATGTATAGAGAGATAACTTGCCCAAGATGTCACTATCAAATCTCAAAGGGTTGAAAAGATGGTCCTCATACTTAGAATTCCCTGAGGCAGACTTGAAGGAAATGTGACAACAAAACCTGCTGGGTCACCTTATTATTTCTGTTTTCTTTTTAAGATGAGATTGCCTCATGCCCCAACTACCTCCCTGAAGATTTTGATAAAACATTTCAGAGTAAACAGAAACATGTTTTAATTGCTATTCTTTCTCCTTAGGAGTCAAAAAATGAGTTTTGGCTAGTGTCCTTTGGTTCTGGTATCTGTGTCAATGAAGATTCAGAAAGCCAACCAAATCTGTGGTATTACTGTTTTTTGATTTATCAGGAAGATATTTCTATGCAATGATTTGAAATAGGAAATCCTAGAAAAGCTTTCTAGATTGAGAAGTTAACATAATTTCTAAAGGCAGCCATAATTTTATAATGTTATCATAGCTATGGAGCTTGTCACCAGGCATTTCTGTATACATTTACTTGTTAAAAAAAAATAGCCCTATAAAAATCTAAAGTATATACACCCTCAATGATACCTGTGCAATAGTAAATAACTCTACAAAGTGTTTATATAAAGTGTTTCATTACCTATTAACATGGTAATATAGCAAATATTTTTTAAACTTCACAAATTAAAGAATATAATGCACACAGAAAAATCTCATATATGTCTTATAACATGGTGAGGTTCTTATTAATGAACCATGTATAGCACTCTCACACACACACACACACACACACACACACACACACACACACCTCAAACTATAAACAGAAATGTCTCTTTACCAGCACAGTGCCCTCAGTTATGTATTCACAAAATATAGAATTTTAAAATATTCTGTGCCTTTATAAGTTATGAAATTTTTATTCACATGGGGCACAAAATTTTTATTTTATGGTAAGTTTATTTTATATTGACAATATTATAGATTAGGAACATTATTTTAAAAAGAAAATTAGTGTATGTTCATTTTAAAGGCCCTTTTGGAGATTGAGTGAAACATTCTCTCTTTTAAAGGATAAGCAACAATCACGTGTGTGGTATTTTAAAGAAAATGCTTTATTAAAAATTACTTTGCAGTTGTCTCATTTGTAAAATGAAAGAACATATCATAATATATTACTTCCTGACATTAAAGTTTTCGTGTAAAGCCTTAGCTTTCGGAATCTTCCGTTTATGTTTCATCACATTGTGCTGGCTGACATTTAAAGTCTCTGCAAGCTCAAGTGGTATTTTAGGCCTGATTGTCACTGCTCTGTTGCCTCACAGCAGATTTTCCTCAGGAATGAAACCCACTGACCCAACTAACACCACCAAAAGAATATGAACTTATTAAGTCAAAGCAGAACTAATAAACCAAATCCATTAATTCCTTAAACTATTTCACTTCCCAGAAATCCTCTGATGGTAATGATTTAGCTTTGATGCAAGGTCATCCGGAACTATTTTAAATGGCGCTGTTTCAAAGAAATCTCGTATAAATTAAAGTTAAGACAACATTCAGTTCCTCCTCCTTTAGAACTGGATGAATTTTAAGGTTTTTCATTGTATGATCAATGAAGAGAACTATTAAGGATGATCTTATCATTACCTTCCAAAACTCCCCTCTCTTCATTCTCTATTTACCCACTACCACTTTTGTTCTGGAGTTTCTGTACTTGACCCTTTTCCCATCACCATCCCAAATGACCTCAGTTGTGCCCAGTTCTGCATAATTTTCCTTTTCTCATTCCGTGCATATTTTCTTTTGTTTCCTATATTCTGAAAATGGCTTAAAATCTAACTCCTTTGTAGATTCTTAAAATAGATTCCAGTTATCACACTCAGGTTTTGCTGACTCATCATTTGCTTCAAATTAACCATCTCAAAATCTCTATCATAACTAGTCAGGAAGTGACACATAATAAAAATAAATGGTAATATATACTCAGTTCTTAATGTGTGCTTTGCATTCCCTTTTATGCTAGATGAATGGCTAGGAAGGAGGCTGACATAGGTCTCACAGAGATGACAACCTGGATAGACTGACTACAGATATAGATAGAACTTCTGTACTTTCTCATGTAAATGTTCTTGAGAAAACTGTTTCTCACCTATATTTTCTGTGTTTCCATTGTTACTACATAAATTTGAACCAACTTTCCTGTCGAGCAAATTATTTTTGTAATGCACACATAATCTTTAACAGAGAACTTTGTAGTGAAATGTCAGTTTTTATTATTTCATTGAAAGGAAGCAAGATTTTTTTTTGCCAGCAATTCTCAAAAGACTCCATCTATCCTACCATGTGTATATACAAACATACTCCTGAATCATAAGCCAAGAAGAACAACGGAACCCTGTGTCTGGACTGCTCTCTTTTCCTAGTGACCCAGGTACTGTTGTGAGAGGGAGAGAGCTATGACAATTATAAATGAATTACACATTGTTTCTAGTAAAAAGAAAATGGAGGTAGGGTCTCTACTATAAGCCATTCCCTGCTGACAAAAATTGATCCCTACTTTGTCCATAAATCCATGGCTATACCTCACACAACTGTATAGATCACACACATAGCTCCCTCCTCATTAACTCCAAACAGTATGAAGCAGCTGACTGAGTAACTCCTGATGCCCCAAATAATTTTGTTGGCCATTGTCCTATGCAAACAAGTCACATCTTCCAAGAGCAATTGTGAAAAATGAGCTGCTGACCTAATAATATAAAGGGATTCTTTTAATTACTTTATTTCTCATCTCCTTCTACGTATAAGGGCTAAAGTTACATTTTCCAGGTCTTTCTCATTTTATTTTCTCCCCAATGCAGCAAAATATGAGTAGAAAAATAAAAAAGTTGATATTTAAAGAATATGGCAAGGATATTATTTTGCATAGTAAGCACATTAAAAACTATTAAAACCAACTTGCATTCAACCACTAGTGTTATAATTAACAATTTCCACATAAGATCCATGGCATTTTTCTTGCTTAAATGAAGGGTGATTTTTCATCACAGGAGAATTTTGGCAAGGCCCAGAGATGGTTTTGTTAGCCCAACAGGGAGGCCTCTAGGAGGCAGAGGATATGAGCACCACGATGCTTCCCAACCATCCTACAATGCACAGCCAGTCCTCTACCACAAGAATCACTTGGCTCAATGTCATCGTGCTAACATTAACACAGCCTGCTGTGGGGGAAGTTTGTGAAACATGATTAATTAAGATCCTAATGTCAGAAAATGTGAAGAGAATTCAATGGGTGGGTCAATACAAGATTGTATTTTTCCCTTTTTGTCTTGAAAAGTTTTTGAAGAGAGTAGAGATGCAGAGAGGATGATGAAAGGGAAAAAAACATTATTACATGCACAGCACATGTTTATCTAATTAAACCTACAGGACCACCCAACAAGAAGATGGTGATTTCATACAGTGATAATTTAGTGCAGAGGTTTTATAAGCAGCATCCTGGGTTTGTAGTCCAGCTTTTCCACTTTCTCAATCTATGATATTTGTCAACTTAAACATATATCATTAAACTTAACCTCTGTATACCTCATCTGTAAAACAAGTATAATAATAGCGTGTCTCAAGGAATGTTGTGAGATTAAAATAAGTAAGTAAAGTGTGAGGCATACATAAAGCATCTCATGGGTGTTTCCTTTTATTGGCATTATTCTTATTATGACTGTTGTCACCATAATTTCATAGATCAGAATGCTGAGGCTCAGAAGTATAGCAAATAGACAGGGACATAGTATGAATTGGACTATACACCCAGCTGACACGGGTTGTGATATGTCTGCAGTCAGGTATCAGACTCTTGCTCAAGGGCCAAGTGACGTCTTTTGGAAGTTCTACCTTATCCAAATATTACCCCACCTGGTGTTTGTATAAATTAATTCAAACTTTGTCTAGAACTTGAATATTTTATCTTCAAAACTTAGATTTGTTTTATGTGTACTTGAGAATAGTTCAATATCTTAAAGCATAATATGATAATGCCAGTGATAAAATGTGAAATCTAGCCTATTATAGTGGTGCACTAATCTCAAGGTTGGCTGATGCAAAAATAGCCACCAAACTTATTTCTAGCTCCTTCTGCCTCCCTGCTTCAACTTCCCACTACTCTGACCCTCTCTGGACTCCTATCCATATCCTTCACTCCTCCCTCATCTGTTCAACCATGCAGGTAGGAAAATAAAAAAAAAAAACTTGTGGAATTATTGATCTCAAATTAAATGGATTAATCTAATAATAAATGGAACAATACATGTCAGTCACGTACATATATCCTTATTGCTATGTAATGTAAGGTTTTTTCCTGTGTTTGGTGGCTGGACAGTGTTCTGTCTCAGAAAGATGAGTTTAAAATATACTAGTTAATATTCAGCTTTTATTTTCTGATTCACACAAGTTACTACTTCCTTTGTATATCCTGAATTCTGCACTCAGGTCTTCCTTAGAAATTGCATCCTAATTCCCACTATTTTAGTTACAGCTGCTAAATTGAGTTGAAGTAGCCACTATTGTCATTTTCTTAACACCACCTTCTTGCCATTTCCTCTATTGCTCTTCTGACCATTAAAGAATTGGGGAAAAAAAACAACCAAAATAAATTAATCATAACAAAGCAAAACCTGTAGTTCATAATATCATAAAGCAGACTTTTTCCTGTCCTCAAACAGTAATGAAGGTAATTTCCTCATCCTAGTTTACTTTCAGTTTTTACTCTTATTTTAAACCTAATTTCCCTTTCCTTACTTCACTTAGGAAAAAATAATGGAATAACTTCTTGCCTGCTAATTTTAAAAAAAATTAAATTAAATACCCTGTTATTTTCTATCCTTTCCCAGTTCAGCATTTCATAATATTCCCTATATTATTTCAGAACTCTCCAAGGTTCACATGAAAATTGAGTTGTGCTCCACCATTGCCCCAATGTTACTATTATTGGCAGCAAACATGAAGCAAAGCAGTGAAAAAGTTCCTCTAAGGGTGCAGTAATAGAGAAAAGAATGAGGAAGAAGTTTTCTCACAAACCAAAGTTAGAACATTTCAGGGAGTATTTTTTCACACTATATAGCATTTAAGTACTTGGATCAGTTTCCTATTGCTGCAGTAACAAGTAGTTGCAAACTTAACCTAAAACAATATAAATATGTTATCTTACAGTTCTGGAGGTCGGGAGTCCAAAACCCATTTCACTGGACTAGTCAAGGTGATGGCAGGGCTTCCTTCCTTCTGGAAACTAGGAGGAATCTGTTTTCATGCCTTTTCCAGCTCCTAAAGATTTCTTTGGTTGCTTCCTCCATCTTCCAAGCCAGTTATTGCAGGACAAGACTTTCACACCCTGCCTTACGCTGACTTTCCTGCCTCCCCCTGACTTTATAGCCTCCCTCTGATTTCCTGCCTCCCTCTTTCACATCAGGGAGAGATTACATTGGGCACACTTGGGTACCCAGGCTAATCCCCAAATGACGGTCAGCTGGTTGCCAACCTTAAGTCTCCCTGCAGCATGAAGACATCTTTAGAGGACCATTATTCTGCTTACCACAGCCCTTGTTTATTTGTTTATTTGTTTGTTTTTCAGTTACTTTTAAATAGTATAAACTAAACATTACAGCTGTAAGTCTTTTCCTTCCTTTAATATGTCCTAAAATCTTCATTATTTTACTGTTTTCCTGGATTATTTCAGGAAAAACAATACCTCTCCCTCTCTCCCTCCTTCTCTCTCTCTAGACAGAAATTACTAGACAATTTATAAAATAATCAGCAAGTTACTTCTTTTTTTATTTTTTTAAAAAAGCTATTTTGTGAGTCTATTTTTATTCATTTATTTTTATTCATTTATTTTTATGTGGTGCTGAGGATCGAACTCAGGGCCTCACACCTGTGAGGCAAGTGCTCTACCACAGAGCTATTGCCCCAGCCCAGTTATTTATTTTTAAAAAAAATATTTTTATGTGTAGGTGGACACAATACCTTTATTTTATTTATTTATTTTTACGTGGCGCTAAGAATTGAACCCCAGTGCCTCACATGTGCTAGGCAAGCACTCTACCACTGAGCTACAACCCTAGCAAGCAAGTGATTTATTAATTGGTAAAACAAAACAAAAATATAAATGCCAAATAGATGCCTAATGAAATGAGACTGATTTTAGCATTTAATTGATTTTTGTTCTCATAAGCATGTTTAAAACATTTAATATATGAACTACCTAGTAGAATAATTATAATTGCAAATAAGTAAAGGAAAAATTGTAAAACGAAAATTATTCTGAACCCCACCACAAAGGAAAGAGTTATATTTTTGCTATATATTCATCTAGCCATTATTATCATGGAAATATCTATGTCAATAATTAGAACTTTAGAATTTTGATGATTACATAATATTCCGTTATGTAACTGTAACTGTAGTTTGTAGTGTAAGTTTTATAAGGCTTGAGTCTACTTTTAAAAGATGTGATAGATATCCCTATATAAATATCTCTGTGTACCTTATCCTTAGGATAAATTGCTTGGAGTAGAATTATCAGGACAAAGATTATGTACATTTTCTATTTGTTGTTTATAAATATTGCATTTTTAAATAAGCCATATTTATTAACTTCTTGGTCTAAAAATGAATTTCTAGTTTTATAACAAATATGAAGTATTGCAATTTTTCTAGTTTTGAGATTTCAAGAAACCTTTTAGTGCAAATGACATTATAAACATGATTAGAAGAATGTAGATATAGTGAGTAGTTGATAAATATTTCTGAGTTTATGAATTAATAGCCACATTTGCTCAAGTATATGGGTCTGCAAATGCAATCAGCCCAAATGATCTGATATGTGTGCACCAACATAGCCACATATCTCCTTAATACTTTTTGTCAAATAGCAGGTTATATTGTTTTGAGCATTGATACACAGTAAAATTCTAAATAAATCACTTGAAAAATCTTTCTAGGCAGAGATTTTAAAAACCTCTCTAGGTAACTCCACTGTGCATCCAAGGTCTTATATTGCCTACCCAGGCTTCACACTAGACCAGACCCTTAAGCAGTCTCTCCAGAGGAAGGATACAAGCATTAAATTGCCTAAAGCACCCCAGGTGAATATCATATGCAGACCAGACTAAGAACCAGTGAAAGGGATTTTTTTTTTAATATTTACTTTTAAGAAGTAGTTGGGGGCTGGAGATGTGGCTCTAGCGGTAACGTGCATGCCTGGCATGCGCGTGGTGCTGGGTTCGATTCTCAGCACCACATAAAATAAAGATATTGTGCCCACCAAAAACTGAAAAATAAATATTAAAAATTCTCTCCCTTCTCTCTCTCTCTCTCTCTCTCTCTCTCTCTCTCTCTCTCTCTCTCTCTCTCTCTCTCTCTCTTAAAAAAAAAAAGAAGTAGTTGAACACAATACCTTTATTTTATTTATTTATTTTTATGTGGTGCTGAGGATTGAACCCAGGGCATCACATGTGCTAGATTAGCGCTCTACTGCTGAGCCACAATCACAGGCTCCATTGAAAAGGACTTTATGGTCAATTCTCCAACCCATCCATTTATACAGATGAAAATAATTGAGGCCTAATAGCTCAATAGTATTACCTATAGTTAAGTGGCTGTTAGAAGTCTGTTAATGTTAGCATGGGGATTCTGAATACAGAAGAAACCATTTTAAAAGATAAAGACATTTTTGAGTACCAAAAATAGATGAAACTTGGGTATCATTTAGAATCTTCTAGAAGACTTCACCAATTTTACATCTTATCTATTTATTGATTCTTCATTTTCTGATCACATTATTTATTAAGTCATCTGGGCACATCTTGCACCTTCGTTTTGATTATGAAAGGCCTTGGAACTAAATGTGGGGAGGCCCTGGTACTGTGAGTGCTGAACCCTGACGGGTCCCAGGCCCTTAATGGTCCCAGGTTCATCAATGTGTTCATAGAGAACTGAGCAGAATGAAAACAATAGGAAAAGAGAAGATATATCTTGAGGGGACCAATTGTTCTGTGCTGGGTTTCCTGTGTGGAAAATCAAATGACTTGCAACTAATTGTTTGTGTGCAAAAGTCTTTGGCAGTGATGCCAACAAAAGCACTGGATAGTGTGTCTGTTCAAAGCAAAACGTGGCAAATTATGCATTCAGCAAATCCTGATTATCTAAACCTCAGTCATGTGAGTTATTTGCTTTTTAGTTATGCTTCAGGAGGCTCTTCCTGTGAACACAATGTCTGGCCTGTTAGACAGAGCTGCCAAGACAGAGCCACAGGTGGCCATGACTTGGCAAGTGATAAAACACAAGCTACACTGAACACAATAAAAAAAAAATGGACAGGATTTTCCATCTGGTTTTCAATACATATAGACAGCACAAGAGTGTCTTAGGGAAAACTGAGATTTCCAATTAAACATTTCCCATGTTTTCAAGTTCATAGTTAATATTTGTATAAAGACCAGTATTTTTGCTAAATAATAAATGACTATATTCCTTTACCTTTTTTCTCTTATTTCTTATAATGCTATTAAGGATTCATCATGGATATTTAGCTCTCTACCTTTATAGAAATGGCATATGGAATGTGCGTACTGAGGATTTTTCAAGCATGTAGTCAAACTTCTCCTTCTTTCTCACTCTCAGGCACAATACACAGCCAATGGGATGCTCACAATATGTCGTTAATCTAACTATCCCAGTTTGCATTCTTTCTCTCCTAACAGTATGTTCTTTGTCTTTTTTAATCAATCAGTATAATTAGTATCAGTAATCAGTATAATTATCAGGAGTTTGGAAACTCCCACCCTATTGCAGCTACAACTTTCTAATAATCACCCTATATATGATCCTATATCTATACTATCAGTTCATCCTATCACCCAAATGAATATATATGTACATGTATACATATATATGTATGTGTGTGTGTGTATATATAAATATATATATAAATGTGAGAAAGCTCTCTCATCGTATCTGGATGCTGAATGTCTATTTGTTCCCTAGGATTACAAGTTGCAACTTCCACAATGCAGTAACTGAGAACCAAGTCCAATGCCAGGGAAGCTGTATGCTATTTCAGGCTCTGCTAGTTTATAAACTAACCAGATGGAACAACTTCAGGGCTCTATTTTTGTCATCCATAAAACAGAAATAAAAGTTTTATAACATATTGTACAGAGTTGCTAAGATCAAGTGAGCTAATGAACATGAAGTCATTTGTAAAGGTACATGATTGATATTTTTGCCACAAAAAAAGAATTCCCATATTTTAACATTAAATGACCTTATAGTTTAAAGGAAATGGTACAAACCAGTCTAATATACACTTAAACTCAAAATTCATTTTTATTCTCTGGTAAATAGTCATCAGTTTCTGCTTGAATACATTTAATGACGTGAGCTATTTATATCTGAGAGCAATACATTCCTATATGAATAATGTGCATCTAACCATGAAAGTAAAAATAATATACCATCTCTGATATAATTTATAAATTGACAACAATTTACCACAAGGATATTTGGAAAGTAAAACAAAATAATTTGTTTGTGTTTGTCATTATTAGCAAGAGATAGTCTAATTGTATCCAAAACTTCTTTAAAAAAAAAAAAAAGCAACTCTATTAAAAGTCAGACCTACATTTTCTGTTCTGATACTCTGACTCCCTATATTCTGAGATATTAGAGGATCCGTCCTGAAATGAATTCTACATCATCAAATCTAGGTTTAGCTTGATAATAGTTAAAAAGTGATGAGAATATTAGATCATAAAGGTCTAAAAGCCAAACGGATTTTTAAATGATTATGACCATCAAAGATAATTAGGATTATGGGTAATGAGTATATGAAATGGTACTCAACACATTAATCATCAAGAAGATGTATTATAATTATATATCAAGACACACAGAACAGAACTTTAGCAAGAAAACAACTGACAATTCAAAGCAATAGTGAACGTGAAAAGCAACTGAAACTTTCAGACATAGCTGGTAGATGTGCCAACACAACTACCTTGGAAAACTGTTTAACATTATATGTTAAAATTTAAAATATTGTGGGCTGGGGTTATGGCTTAGTGGTAGAGCGCTTGCCTCGCATGTGTGAGGCACTGGGTTCGATTCTCAGCACCATATAAAAATAAATAAACAAATATATATATTAAAATAATTTATTATAATAAATAAACAAATATATATATATATATATTTTATTGTTGGTCATTCAAAACATTACATAGTTCTTAATACATCATATTTCACAGTTTGATTCAAGTGGGTTATGAACTCCCAATTTTACCCCATATACAGATTGCTGTATCACATCAGTTACCCTTCCATTGATTGACATATTGCCTTTCTAGTGTCTGATGTATTCTGTCTGTCCTATTCTCTACTATCCCCCCTCCACTCCCCTCCCCTCCCCTCCCCTTTTCTCTCTTTACCCCTTCTACTGTAAATCATTTCTTCCATTTGTATTATTTTGTCTTACCCCTCCTTTCCTCTTATATGTCATTTTGTATAACCCTGAGGATCGCCTTCCATTACCATGCGATTTCCCTTCTCACTTCCTTTCCCTCCCACCTCTCAACCATGTTAATGTAAATCTTCGTCTCAAGCTCTTCGTCCCTACCCTGTCCTTGTTTCCTCCCCTTATATCAAAGGAGTCATTTGGTATTTGTTTTTTAAAGATTGACTAGCTTCACTTAGCATAATCTGCTCTAATGCCATCCATTTCCCTGCAAATTCTATGATTTTGTCATTTTTTAATGCAGAGTAATACTCCATTGTGTATAAATGCCACATTTTTTTTATCCATTCATCTATTGAAGGGCATCTAGGCTGATTCCACAATCTTGCTATCGTGAATTGTACTGCTATGAACATCGATGTAGCAGTGTCCCTGTAGCATGCTCTTATTAGGTCTTTGGGGAATAGACCGAGAAGGGGAATAGCTGGGTCAAATGGTGGTTCCATTCCCAGCTTTCCAAGAAATCTCCATACTGCTTTCCAAATTGGCTGCACCAATTTGCAGTCCCACCAGCAATGAACAAGAGTGCCCTTTTCCCCGCATCCTCTCCAGCACTTATTGGTGTTTGACTTCCTAATGGCTGCCAATCTTACTGGAGTGAGATGGTATCTTAGGGTGGTTTTGATTTGCATTTCTCTGACTGCTAGCGATGGTGAGCATTTTTTCATGTACTTGTTGATTGATTGTATGTCCTCCTCTGAGAAGTGTCTGTTCAGGTCCTTTGCCCATTTATTGATTGGGTTATTTGTTATCTTATTGTCTAATTTTTTGAGTTCTTTATATATTCTGGTTATTAGGGCTCTATCTGAAGTGTGTGGAGTAAAGATTTGTTCCCAGGATGTAGGCTCCCTGTTTATCTCTCTTATTGTTTCTTTTGCTGAGAAAAAACTTTTTAGTTTGAGTAAGTCCCATTTGTTGATTCTAGTTGTTAACTCTTGCGCTATGGGTGTCCTATTGAGGAATTTGGAGCCCGATCCCACAGTATGTAGATCATAGCCAACTTTTTCTTCTATCAGATGCCGTGTCTCTGATTTAATATCAAGCTCCTTGATCCATTTTGAGTTAACTTTTGTGCATGGCGAGAGATAGGGATTCAGATTCATTTTGATGCAGATGGATTTCCAGTTTTCCCAGCACCATTTGTTGAAGATGCTATCCTTCCTCCATTGCATGCTTTTAGCCCCTTTATCAAATATAAGATAGTTGTAGTTTTGTGGATTGGTTACTGTGTCCTCTATTCTGTACCATTGGTCCACCCGCCTGTTTTGGTACCAGTACCATGCTGTTTTTGTTACTATTGCTCTGTAGTATAGTTTGAAGTCTGGTATCGCTATACCGCCTGATTCACACTTCCTGCTTAGTATTGTTTTTGCTATTCTGGGTCTTTTATTATTCCATATGAATTTCATGATTCTTTTATCTATTTCTACAAGAAATGCTGTTGGGATTTTGATTGGCATTGCATTGAACTTATAGAGAACTTTTGGTAATATCGCCATTTTGATGATGTTAGTTCTGCCTATCCATGAGCAGGGTATATTTTTCCATCTTCTAAGGTCTTCTTCTATATCTTTCTTTAAGGTTCTGTAATTTTCATTGTATAAATCTTTCACCTCTTTTGTTAGGTTGATTCCCAAGTATTTTATTTTTTGGGGGGATATTGTGAATGGAGTAGTTGTCCTCATTTCCATTTCAGAGGGTTTGTCGCTGATATACAGGAATGCCTTTGATTTATGCATGTTGATCTTATATCCTGCCACTTTGCTGAATTCATTTATTAGCTCTAATAGCTTCTTTGTAGACCCTTTTGGGTCTGCTAGGTATAGAATCATATCATCTGCAAATAGTGATAATTTAAGTTCTTCTTTTCCTATTTTTATGCCTTTAATTTCTTTCGTCTGTCTAATTGCTCTGGCCAGTGTTTCGAGGACTATGTTAAACAGAGGTGGTGAGAGAGGGCATCCCTGTCTTGTACCAGATCTTAGAGGGAATGCCTTCAATTTTTCTCCATTCAGAATGATGCTGGCCTGTGGCTTATCATAGATTGCTTTTACAATGTTGAGGTATGATCCAGTTATCCCTAATTTTTCTAGAGTTTTGAACATAAAGGGATGCTGTACTTTGTGGAATGCTTTTTCTGCATCTATCGAGATGATCATATGGTTCTTATTTTTAAGTCTATTGATGTGGTGAATAACATTAATTGATTTCCATATATTGAACCAGCCTTGCATCCCATGGATGAATCCTACTTGATCATGGTGTATAATTTTTTTGATATGTATTTGAATCCAATTCGCCAGAATTTTATTGAGGATTTTTGCGTCAAGGTTCATTAGAGATATTGGTCTGTAGTTTTCTTTCTTTGAAGTGTCTTTGTCTGGTTTCGGAATCAGGGTGATGTTGGCTTCGTAGAATGAATTTGGAAGTTCTCCCTCTTTTTCTATTTCCTGAAATAGCTTGAAAAGTATTGGTGTTGGTTCCTCTTTAAAGGTTTTGTAAAACTCTGCTGTATACCCATCCGGTCCTGGGCTTTTCTTAGTTGGTAATCTTTTGATGGTTTCTTCTATTTCCTCTATTGTTATTGGTCTGTTTAGGTTGTCTATATCCTCCTGACTCAATCTGGGCAGATCATAAGACTTAAGGAATTTATCTATGCCTTCACTATCTTCTATTTTATTGGAGTATAAGGATTCAAAATAATTTCTAATCATCTTCTGTATTTCTGAAGTGTCTGTTGTGATATTGCCTTTTTCATCCCGTATGCTAGTAATTTGGGTTCTCTCTCTTCTTCTCTTCGTTAGCATGGCTAAGGGTCTGTCAATTTTTATTTATTTTTTCAAAGAACCAACTTTTAGTTTTGTCAATTTTTTCAATTGTTTCTTTTGTTTCAATTTCATTAATTTCAGCTCTAATTTTAATTATTTCTTGCCTTCTACTTCTTTTGCTGTTGTTTTGCTCTTCTTTTTCTAGGATTTTGAGATGAAGTATGAGATCATTTATTTGTTGGTTTTTTCTTTTTTTGAGGAATGAACTCCAAGCAATGAATTTTCCTCTTAGAACTGCTTTCAATGTGTCCCATAGATTCCGATATGTTGTGTCTGTGTTTTCATTTGACTCTAGGAAGTTTTTAATTTCCTCCTTGATGTCTTCTAAAACCCATTGATCATTCAGCAACCTATTGTTCATTCTCCAAGTGATGCTTGATTTTTCCTTCCTTCTTTTATCATTGATTTTCAGTTTCATTCCATTATGATCAGAGAAGATGCATGGTATTATCTCTACCCCTTTATATTGTCTAAGAGTTGCCCTGTGACATAATATATGGTCTATTTTTGAGAAGGTTCCATGTGCTGCTGAGAAAAAAGTGTAACTACTTGATGTTGGGTGGTATAGTCTATATATGTCAATTAAGTCTAGGTTGTTGATTGTGTTGTTGAGTTCTATAGTTTCCTTATTTAACTTTTGTTTGGTAGATCTGTCGAGTGGTGAGAGAGGTGAGTTGAAGTCTCCCATGATTATTGTATGTTGGTCTATTAGACTCTTGAACTTGAGAAGAGTTTGCTTGATGAACACAGCTGCACCATTATTTGGGGCATATATATTTATGATTGTTATGTCTTGTTGGTGTATGGTTCCCTTGAGCAGTATGAAGTGTCCTTCTTTATCCCTTTTGATTAACTTTGGCTTGAAATCTATTTTATTGGATATGAGTATGGACACTCCTGCTTGTTTCCGCAGTCCATATGAGTGGTATGATTTTTCCCAACCTTTCACCTTCAGTCTATGAATATCTTTTCCTATCAGATGCTTCTCCTGTAGGCAGCATATTGTTGGGTCTTGTTTTGTGATCCATTCTACTAGCCTGTGTCTCTTAATTAGTGAGTTTAAGCCATTAACATTTAGGGTTATTATTGAGATATGGTTTGTTCTTCTATCCATATTTGTTTATTGATGTTACTAAACCTGATTTGTTATCCTCTTTGACTACTTTCCCCCCTTTACTTTCCTACCTCCCATTGTTGGTTTTCAATGTTATTTTCCATTTCCTCTTCCTGTAATGTTTTGCCAAGGATTTTTTAAAGAGATGGTTTTCTAGCTGCGAATTCTTTTAACTTTTGTTTATTGTGGAAGGTTTTAATTTCATCTTCTATCCTGAAGCTTAATTTCGCCGGATACACGATTCTTGGTTGGAACACATTTTCTTTCAGTGTTTGAAATATGTTATTCCAGGATCTTCTAGCTTTCAGAGTCTGTGTCGAGAGATCAGCTGTTATCCTGATTGGTTTACCCCTAAATGTAATCTGCTTTCTTTCTCTTGCAGCTTTTAAAATTCTCTCCTTATTCTGTATGTTGGACATCTTCATTATAATGTGTCTAGGTGTGGATCTCTTATGATTTTGCACATTCGGCGTCCTGTAGGCTTCTAGGATTTGGGATTCTGTCTCATTCTTCAAGTCTGGGAAGTTTTCTCGTATTATTTCACTGAATAGACTGTTTATTCCTTTGGTATGGAGCTCTGTGCCTTCCTGTATCCCAATGACTCTTAAATTTGGTCTTTTGATATTGTCCCATAATTCTTGGATGTTCTGCTCATGGTTTCTTAGCAGACTTGCTGAGCTGTCTATGTTCTTTTCCAGTTGAAATACTTTATCTTCATTGTCTGATGTTCTCTCTTCTAGGTGATCTACTCTGCTGGTAGTATTCTCAATTGAGTTTTTAAGTTGGTTTATTGTTTCCTGCATTTCTAGGATTTCTATTTGTTTGTTTTTTATTACCTCTATCTCCCTGTGAAATTGATCTTTTACTTCCTGGATTTGTTTGTCAATGTGGTCTTTCATTATCTGATTTTGCTGTCTCATGTCTTCCTTGAGACTCCAGATCATCTGAAGCATGTATATCCTGACCTCTCTATCTGACATTCCATCTGTTGCACCTATTACCTCTTCTAAAGTTGAGTTGACCTGCATTGCCTGTGGTCCTTTCTTTCCTTGTCTTTTCATACTGCTGGCGTTTCTTTCTGCTTTGTGAAACTGTTGTGTTTTTGAAATTTTCCCTCTATTTATTTATATTGCTCTTGTATGGTTGAAAGATCACCTTGCAGGGCAGGTAGTGGCTGTGATCCTCCTCCAATTTGTGTGATCCGTCTGTTACGCTGGCAGGCCCTAGGTCTGCTCTGCTGGTCGGTCAAAGGTCCGCCTACCCAGCAGGCACGAGGGGCACCTCTGTCACTCAGCAGGTTGCTGGGCCTAACCTCCCGATGGGTCGAAGGTTCGCTTAGCTTGCAGGCACTGGGGGAGGGGTCGGTTCCACCCCTCAGTAGTCCGCTCGGCCCAATCTGCCAGTGGTCACAGCCCCGCCTACCTTGCAGACACTGGGGGAGGGGACGGGCCTGCCCTTCAGCAAGCCACCGGCCCTGTCCTACTTGTGGGTCCTGACCGCGTTCCCTGCAGGCGCGCGTAGCTGTTCTCTCACTCGGCAGGTTGCTGGACCTGACCCGCCCGTGGGTTGCAGGTTCACCTAGCTTCTTCTTGGAGTTCTGGACCTCCAAAAAAAATGATGGAGACAAGGGTGCAGTAGTGGAGGAATGGCCACCTGGTGGCATGTAGCAATGAGTGAATGGGTGGCTTCTAGAGAAGTAAGCAGAAGTAGGATATATATATTTTTTAATATTGTGACTGAGCAAGCCTGGGACTTGGAATAAACTCAACAATAATGAGTTCTATTCTTCATCAAAAGACATGTACAAACATGTAGAAAGAACTTTATTTATAATAGCCCAAACCTGAGTTTGATTCAAATGTCCATCAACTGCAGAATGGATTAATTGTGGAATATTTATGCTACACAATAGTGAAAAAGAACAATGTATTTCTACATACAACCACTTAACTGAATCTCACAGATCTTATGTTCAAGTGGGAAACAAGAAAGCTTCAAAAGCATTACATATTATATATGTATATATTATATATATTATATATGTATTTATAGAATGTTACATATGAAATAATATGTAATTCCTCTTTATTCATATTTTATATGAAGTTCAAAATTGGAAAAATCATTGTGGTGTTAAGGGTCATAATAATGATTACCTTTGGGAGCTGGTATGGTATGGAGATGAGCATGACAGGGACTTTCAAGGTGCTGAGAGATAAAAAGACAAGGGGTAGGTTGTAGCCCAGTAGTAGAGCACTTGACCAGCATGCAGAATACCATAGATTTCATCCTCAGCACCAAAAAGAAAAAAAAAGAAAGAAAAAGGAATGGTGCTGGAGATATTGGTCTATATGATGGTTACACAATTTTAGCAAGGCTCAACCTCCCGCATAAAGTACTGATCTGAGACAACTGATGCTGAGGCTCTGCCAACTTTCAGCATTTATAAAAATTTTATTTTACTTAAGAATGGTGCACAAAAGAAACTACCACCAGTAGAGACTTATAGCTTTAAAATCATATATTCTGAAATATAATTCATCCAGTTAGAAAGAGCTGCCAAAAGCTTAATTTGAATTAATAACTGTGTTTACAGAAGGGATGCTGTTCTGTAAGTGTATGTTGGCAAAAAGAAAGCAGATTTAGTTCCTCTGAATGTCCTTCTGTTTATTTAATATAAAAACTTATGAAAATGAATTGGAAGGCTTCTTACTGAAGAAAGCCTCCTTCAAAAATTAAATACATTTTAAGTCATGGTTACTTTATTCATTACTAAGGCAAATTAGGTATGACCTGGGTCAAGAAACAGATTTAATTGAGAAGGAGTAGCCTGGCAATTTGTAGACTCCTACAACAAATTCTAGTTAAAATTTATACCCCATGCTCTCTGGAAAAATGGAGTTTTATTTTTAAAAGGGGGGGGCGTTACTCAGAAAAGACTCGTAATATATGCCTGAGTATCATGTCCTCGGGGACCTGAACTTTTGTTCTTGGGAATTCTACTAATTCCTTGAGGCATGTTTTTTAGAGGAGGAGGATGTTCCTCCTGCCTACTGACTGCCTTTGAAAACTTAAGCTAGGGTGCCCAGCACTACACTCATTATTCAGAACTGTTCTAACAGAATCTGTCTCTCCTACAAGTATTGGAGATAAAAGTAATTTACTGTTCTGTTGTTAATAAGAGAAAAATTCAAGAAAAGTAGAGAAGACCTACTACCTACAACATGTAGACTTTTAAAATAACATGTCAGAGAAAGGGGATGTGCAGAAACACTAATCCCTTCCATGAGACATTTTTCAACTGAATGAAAAAAGACATCGATCAGGTAAAGAAAGGGACAGGGATTCGTTACAGAATCAAATGCTGACACCTTTTATTATGACATCTTGACTTACATGGTGGTGCATATGAGAGAAAAGAGCATTTCTGAGAAAGGCACAGAGAAATCCTGAACCATGGGAGGGCAGTTAAGTCCCAATTTTAGCAAGGCTCAACCTCCCGCATAAAGTACTGATCTGAGACAACTGATGCTGAGGCTCTGCCAACTTTCAGCACCTTGACCATTGCAGCTCATGCAGTTCACACCTCCTCTACCCCCCACTGCCGCCCAGCTTGCCACAGCCCCACCAATGCTTGGGCTGGTAGAGTTTAACATTGACAAAGTAGGAGGGACAAGCCAAGGTCCAGGGAAAGGGCTCTGAAATATCAGAGTTTAGTCCAATTTGGTTTTATTCAATCAAATTAAATATTTACTCTTCTACTACAGGCAAAGCACTATGATAGATCCAGGAGAAAAAAAAATACTACAAATGAAAATAAAACAGATCCTGGGGGGGGGAATGATAAGAATATTAAAAGATAATAAAAGACCAAAGGCCAGAGTGAATTTCTGAGTGATTATGAAGTGATGACTAATTTTACATGTCAACCTGAGAGAGCCACAAGGTGAAACATTATTCTCCCGCCTGATGGCCTCCACACCGGGTACATGGGACATGGGCTCTATTGATTTGTGGTTTATCAACTTTCATAACCATGTGAGAAAATTCCTTTAAATAAATAAATCTTTTATTCTGTTGCCTCAGAGAACCCTGACTAATATAATTGGTTTTGTAGAACTTAAAACCTGTGGGGGATAAAGTTAGTAGAGGTGTTGGAGACAAAAAAAAAAAAAAAAACTATGTATAAAATGAAGGATGTGAATGAGTGAAAAGGATATCCCAAATAAATCCATCATAACTGGAACAATTCAATTTTACTTTTCCATAGGAAATGAGGATGTTATAAGACAATGAAAATCATTTTAAAATCTAGTCTGTGATGCAATAGAGGATTGTGGAGATTTAAAGGTCAGACTCCAGTGCTGGAAATTTCAAATTCCACAAAGTTTGTGATAGATGGTTTCTTGTAATGTCAACCACTCAGTGTGTTCTAGATTCTAAAAAGAAAGAGAAAGCAATTTAGAAAGCATAAAAATGAAAATTTTATAAACAGTATGTGCCATTTTTTAAAATTTAGAAATTTAATTTCTCATGAAAACATGATTATTTTTTAAAAATCACAAACTCACTTATTTTCCCATGAATAAATTCAATGACACTAATTAGCCACCTGTTAAGAACTTCTTTCCTTGTTGGAAATACAGATAGAAGATGAATAAAATACAACCCTGCTCTCAAGGAGGGCTGAAGGAAGCCACACAGCAATCATTACAGTGGCACCACCAGTTCCATACTTGGGTGAGTGCACATGGAACAGCAGAAGCACAAAATCTTCCCCTAGTGAGGCAGAATAAGAAACATCATTCAGAGAAGGGGAAATGTTAAAAAATGAGTTTTAAAGGATAAAGAGATATGTCATGGGACAAGAGCTTTGGTACAGAGGGAACCTTGGGTATCAAAACTCAGTGGGGCAAAGGTCCGTGGCTCACAAGTAGATCAAATGGTAGGGGATGCAACAAAAGAAATGGCAGAGACCAGATCATGAGAGATTTGATATTATCATCTGAGCAATGGTGTGACCAATAATTGTATGTAACCATTTCTCTGAAGAACACTGATTAATACATATGGGAAACCACAAAAAGATTGTAACCAGAAAGTAACAAGATAAATTTTACATTTTGAAGAGTAATGCTGGTTATGGTGAGTGGAATTTCATTCTTTTATTCATTTAAAAATTATGAGAGTGTGTTTGAGCATATGAACATTTAGTACCTACTATGTGTTAGGATGGTATTATAAGAAGATAAATAAACCCAATCCTTGACTTTTCAGACACTGTCAGTTTAAGAAGTTACAATATATGTTGAGTGCAGTGGCACACGCCTATAATCCCAGCAGCTGGGGAGGCTGAGGCAGGAGGATCCCAAGTTCAAAGCCAGTCTCAGCAATGTAGACAGGCCCTACACAACTCAGTATTCAATCCTCAGTACCAAAAAAAAAAAAGAAGTTACAATATACAAGAAAGACCAAGTAAGAGACTACTGGAAATCCCCCTAAAGAAATATTGGAAGTTGACATGAAAGCTAGCTATGAGCTATAGCAGGAAGATATCATTGATAAGATCTGGTGTAACAATTGAATGCAGGATAGAGGTGACCTAAGAAGAAAAAAGAAATCTAGAGCTGTTGACAGTGGTGTATACCTATAATCCTAGTGACTTAAGAGTCTGAGGTTGGAAGATCTCAGGTTAAGGTCTGCCTGGGCAACTGAGTGAAATCTTATCTCAAAATAAAATAATTAAAGATAGGAATGGAGATGTGGTTCAGTAGTAAAGTGCCCCTAGAGGTTCAATCACCAGTACTGCAAAAATAAATAAATGAAGGAATCGATCAATCAATCTAGGATGATGCCCAGGTTTCTGTCTTGAGAACAGCAGAGAAATGACATTATGTGTGGGAGAAGGAGAAGCAATTTGGAAAAGAATGGCAATGAGTTCAGTTCTGGATAAGCTGGGCTGAGAGGTTTGTGGAACATATAGATGGAGAAGTCCAGGAATATAAAGGAATATAAAAGACATAAAATAAATGGGCCTGAGACACAGACAAGAATCCTCATCCCCTTGACATAAGTGGGAAAGGCAACAAAATATTAACAGTGATTGTCTTTATGGAATGGAATTTCTTTTTTAATCTTTTCTCTTTTCCAAGTTTCTATAAGTTTATATTTCCTTTGTAATAATTTGAAATGTTTATTGTTAAGGACAAATTAACACACATAGTTTAGTTCACTGTTACTATATAAGCTTTTAAGAGAATCTATGAGCCTACTCTCCAAAAGGTAGATTGAGTAATTCATTTAAAAGAACTGAACTATGTCATATACAGATATAGGCCCTTCACACAGATTATTTCGTTGAATTCTTAAGACAAAATTATGGAGTAGGTGTTATCTTCATTATTCTTTTGCATATAAGTAAACAGTGTGGGGAAGTTTAAAATGTCTAAGCTCATTCATCTTCCATGTGGCAAAGCTGAACTCAGATTCACGCCAAGCAGCAGCAATCATAGCAGGATGTCTCTCACTTAGTTTTCAGAAGACTGAGTAAACATAGACATGCAGTTAGGACTTCCTTTTTTCAAATGTTGTTTTGTTGTTGTTGTTATTGTTGTTTTCCTGGCAGTACCATTCCATTTAGACTTTTAAATAAGTAATCTATTGATCACCAAACTATAACTTCCTTAATTGAGCCTCCTAACATAGGACTTTATGAAAGTCATGAAGCAATATATATTTGCTGATTGACTGATTTATTGAACTAGAGAAGCTTTCTTTTAATAAACTATTGGTAAATCATTCACCCGACACTTGATTGGCGCTATTTCAGCCATTGCAAATGATATTCCCTAGGTATATTTACTGATCATATGCATAAACTTGGTTTTGATTTATACATGAGGATCCTATTACATTGTGCAAGAATAATAATCAGAGTATATTTAACCTAAGTGTATTTCTCACTATACTTTAGGACATTGCCTTTATGCATCATAGAGATAGGCTATGCCAGTTTTTTTTCTTTTAATGCCAAAAAAGTTCTTCAATGTCAATTGAAGATCTAACATTTATGTAGCACTTGCTTTGTCAAGCACCATTGTAAGTATGTCACAGATAATAGCTCATCTATTCTTGACAATGGCTTTATGAGGTGTTATTAGGATAGTCCCCATGTTACAGATGAAGAAAATTACTAAGGCATTAAGTAGCTTCAAGATCGCAGAGCTAAAAGGCATTAGTCAGATATAGAACCCAGAGTTCGGAGTCCACTCCTAACTGCTGCACTACACCGCCTCTCACATAAACAGGCTTCATCTTTTCAACCTGTAATCTCTTCATTTGCAGAATAAGCTGAATTTTTTTATGGAATATTGAGAGAAAAGATGGAACTCCTCCAAGAAATATAATAAGAGATGAGGGTGAGCTAGAATTCTGAATTACTAGTCTATGCAGTACAAGCTTAGAGAAGTCCTCACATTGCATGGATCATTTATTCCCCTCCATATAAGTCCAGAAACTGATGTTGACAGAACTTTATGGCATGCCTTCTATTCTAGTACCAAGTCAAGTCATGACTAAAATTCCCCACTGCCACATATTGGATAGTGCAAGAGCAGACAAAACTGAACATGACTATGACTGGGAAGAGAAAGATAACAATGCTGAAAATATACCTCTCAGGAATGAGAATCCCTGCCAATAATTTAATTGCCAAATCATTAATAGTGACACTTAATTACTGGGGCTCAGGCATGGCTCCACTATTTATTTGGTCAATGACCCCACAAAATGCCTATAACTTTCTAGAGACTTATGCCCTTAAAAAGGGGGACATTAAAAACTATTCCTAATCTTATTTCAAAAATAAATGAAAGAGCTGTGTAAATGGTAAAAGCACTACTCAAACATAAGATTTTATCATTGTGGACAAGCTATCAGAGTTTGTTCCTCAGTAGCCATGCACATTATCCAATCAGCTCCACCATTTTGAGTATGAACTGCTGTGTCAAAACATTTTTCTCTGTCAGATAAGCCAGATTTACTTGGTATTTTATACAGGTGTTCTATATTTATATCTCTGTAATAACAACACCTAGATCAAGATTTTATATCCTTATAAAAATGTTTATTTATTTATACTCTTATTTTCAAAATCCCACAGTTGGATGATTTCACTTCTCTATACTGTTTATCTCCATTAGACTTGTCTTGATCCTAGCATTAATAGTACCTAGCGATATCATTTTCTGGAAGATGTGGAAAATACTAGAAAAAGACAGGGTACAGGAAGAGAGAAAATATTGATGGGAATTCCTCACCAATAGGTTGTTTAACACCAAATATTCAAATTATTGTTCCCTAGACATTCGTTATTAGAGATAATGGGGGAAGTCTATACGTGTGCTCTGGGAGAAGCTCTGATTTCAAAGCTTCTTTCCTGACTTACTTGATAAAAAGTATACCTAATTACAGAAGCAAATAACAATGAGGAAAAGAATGTAGGTAAAATCTTTGTCTGAAGAAAATGTCATTTCAATTTAAAAAATATGTATTTATACAGGTTTTACATTAGAAATTGAGTCTACAATTACCAAGTATCTCTTTGGATTTTATTGAGGAAATTATTGTGATTTTAACTTACAGACTTCTATTCCTTTGAAGAAGATAGGTTTGTTGTTGTTGTTGTTGTTGTTGTTTATTTATTCATTCTAATTAGTTATACATGACAGTATAAAGTTCTCCGATCCATTGTACACAAACAGAACAGAAGTTTTCACTTCTCTGGTTTTACATGGAGTCACACCATTCATGCAATCATACATATACCTAGGGTAATGATGTCTATCTCATTCCACCCTTTCCTATCCCCATGACCCTTCCCCACCTTTGCCCCATCCAAAGTTCCTCCACTCATCCCATGCCCCAAAGTTCCAACAAACTGAAAATGATTTAGTTTATTGTTTCATAGAAAAATATTTCCTAGGCAAAATTTAAATGCAAGTAACAATCTTAGTGAAAAATTACCACAAGCTGACCTCTTTTTAAGGACTGTTGGGATTCCAAATATGAGCTCTGAATAGAGCCTAAAAAGGTCTGGAGAGAAACAGAGTAAGCTCAGGATAACAGCTGTCTTGGGAAGGGGTCAGGAAATAGAGTAATCCAGGGATTGTGGTTAACTTTATCTGCAATGAAAAAAATATCATTTATCTTCATTCCTGGACATTTTAAGTACTATCAGGCTTTTACTTCCATTAATTAGATTATTCATAACTTCAATTTTCACTCTGCTTGACCCCTAATATTTTTAGAAACCACTCAGATTTAAAGCCCATGTAAAGAAAGATAAGATTCATGCATATGAATAATCATATTTAATATCAATACCAAAATAAATACATTATTTATATTAACTGTAAATTCAACTGTGAAATACATGTTTTGCATTTCTATAATATTTAAAGATGTGACCTATTTGTCATGTACCCTCTAAGTGAGGAAAGACATATTAAAAGATTTCCAATATGAAAATATTTCTGAAATGTAACATCAGTGAAAGAAAAATACAACACAAAACACTTTCACCGAACTTGTTATGTCCCTTAACTGAGAGATGCTAATTTGTTTTTAAACTTTGGATGGATTACCTGATTATCACAAACAGCACATCATTGCATTTAATACTGTGACAATATTCCAAAGAGAGATTCAGAGACATAGCATTTTCTTCACCACAAATATAGCTGAAAAAAGCCACTTGATTGAATACACATCATGTTACTGGTGTAACCATGTGAATATCACCATGAGAAAACAGTGATGCCAGCTTTTATGATAATCAGATAATAACACATCTGCAGGTGACTCTAGGTCCTAGAGCCTGTTAGTGATCACATTGATCCAATAGTGAAAGTGTCTGCCATTAATGTGAACTCAGATTCAACACTAGTGATTTCTAAATTTGGAGGTTAAGCTTTTGGAATATCCTAGCAATAGTAGTTTAAAATTCACGTATATTTCCAAAATGAAATCGATAGAAATTTTCCTTAGAATTATTGCTTACAGAAATAACCACAAAAAGATTTTTTTGTACTGGGTATATTTTCAAAATTTCCTAGCTATTGTTCTTTATATTTAGTTATTTATTCAGTAAAGCAATCACTCCAGGAACACTTAACACTACTTTCAAATACCATTAAAATATTCTATATGCCACGTTTAGATTAAAATCAATCTCTGTATCTGGAAGAAAGTCGTTTGTTTACTGGTGAGCCAAAGTTGGTTTTACCCAAGACTTTGTTGACCTTTGAAGATAGCCTCTAGTAGACAATATTAAATACTTAACTGTGAAGTTCTTGTAATTATTCTCCAGGGCAGAACACCAGAAAATTTATACGTAATAAACAATGACTTCATTTATATCAGGTTAATGTGACGCAATTAATATATCAATTGACAACACAACCATGTAGAATCATTGTATTTCTATATGTGTACAGACTGGGATTCCATGTAAGAATGACACTCAGTACAAATGATCTAAATTTACTCAAAAGAAAATTTACAAGTTTCCAGAAAGTTACTATCTATCCCTTCTATATTAGGCTCAGAAAAAGAATTTTATAATCATTTCAAATATCAAGTTTTGAACATTTATATAAATGTCTTTATTCTAACTCCACTTATGGCAAAGCAATAATTTGGGGGAAATTGGATAAAATGCTGGCTGCTTTTAGCACAATTAGTGGAAATGCAGGGTATTTGATGGATAAATGTTTGCCTACTCAAACCATCTGCATCATGTTAAAAAAAAATGCAGTTTTTATTCTAAAACACAGCCTCTGAGTAGGCCAAAGGTTTCTGGAAAACAATACTAGCCCAGACATTACGAAATCTCTTTAATGACATGAATGAAAATGTTCTAAAAAGCATTTTTTATCTTAATGTAAGAAGAGAAGGAAAGTATAGGAGGAAAGAACTATTAAACCAGAATGGGGGGAAATTTCCCTTCACTTAATTATAACCAATTTATCTTTACTTATCATGTACTGTTTATTAATTTCAAGCAGTTTTTCATTTGGAAATTATGACTTCTCAATCTTCTAATAACCATTCTCTATAAATGCACAAATTTATAAAAATAGAACTTATAGGCATTTGTTGACTTTCTATAGATTAAAATGAAATTACCTAGGAAGAAAGGCAAAGTGATAAATGATCAACAATGGCAAAATAATGTAATAAAGCCATCACCTGCTAAGCAAAAAAAAAAAAAAAAAAAAAAACTCTGTTTCTATTTTTAGCAAGTTAAAGAATCAAGAAAGACCTCATAAATCCAGGGGTCTTTAGGGAAAGACCTTGGTCTCCAGGTTTTCCTTAGCAAACACATTTATGATATTATGGAAAGTTTTTCTTCTGTTACTTTTCCAGAGAACATATTTGGGAACTATGACGTATGTGTGAGAGAGTGTGTGTGCATGTACACAATATACACATACATGCACATATCCATCCTTTCTCCCTATTCTTTCAACACAGATAATCACCTAGGAGTCACCTTGGGAGTGTTCTCCTTAAGCTGTTTGGCAGGATACTATCAACCTGAGCCATTAAGTCAAGAGCAAATCTTATCTGGCCAGAGGAAAAAAATAGTTTAAAAACAAAACTCAGATGCGGAAAAATCACATTATCTAAAGTCTTGTTTTGCCTTAGACTTCAAAAGACTTCAGTATGGAATAAGTTTTGTGGAATAGGAAAGAAAGAGAAGAATTTGGCCAAGAAAACTGAAGGATATGATCAAAGTATAACATGGTGAGAAAGCGCTCAGAGCTTTTGGCTGTGCACTACCAACTAGATCAGATCACTCAGGCTTGGGTGAACTGAGTGAAGAAGCAAGTAATGCTATGGATGGCATTTTAATTGGGTTAATGGAATAATATAATTTAGTTAAATATGACAATATTTTTTCTGTTCCTCCAAAGCCAAACTACACTGATGGATATGTTTGCTACCATGAGTTTCTTTCAACTATTAATTTTAAATGTGCGATTAATTAATAATTCAACTATGCTTGAAGCAAAAAAAATCAATGTAGTGCTTGTTTATATTTTGAAAAATGAATCAACATTTCATATATAAGTGAATTTGGTCTACCTTAAGTACAGTTTAATGTACTTCTTTTCTCTACTTTAAAGTGCCATACACTTATTATTCCAGTAATGTTGCTGTTGTTAAAAATATTTTTAAATTCTTAAAAGGCAAGTTTGGGCCTTAGAGAAAGTTATACCCAATACTTCCATTTTTTAAATAAAAATATTTAGTTATTGCTATAAACTAATATCACTCTTTTGTAAAATTTACTTAAACACTAATAAATGTAAAAATAAGTGAAATAAAATGAATCATAATTTCTTCACCACATTAACCTTTTAATATATATCCTTTCACAATATTCCTATGAAGTTGTCACCTAGATATATTTTATAAAATGCTATTATTCTATATATAATTGATATTATTTAATGTATAATGCATATTATATATAATACATATATAATGTATATATAATATGCAAAGCATACACATATGGTTAATAATATGATTACATATAACGCATTACCATGACTTTCTCTATTAATGAATATGTCTTATTAAACTTTTTGTTAACTGATGAATAATGTTGTATTGAATAGATACAACACAAATTATTTAATACTGTTTTTCAAACTATTTTCTGAAAAGCCTTTCAAGATAATCCAAATTTGGGGCAGGAGAGTATCTGGATCTAACAAATTTAAAGCAGTTATAAAAGTTTCTTAATTGCCAGGTATCTCAGACTGTTCATATTTAATTCAAAACTGTGACTTTTCAAAAGTGGTATGTTTATGATGCACTTGTACAAAAAAAGCCATTGAATTCTTTATTTAGTTAAATCCTAACATTTTTATAAATAATTTAAGTTCTATAATATGTTCTTGGGGAAACTCTGATCAAATCACCTCCTTATTACTAGATTTTAGGCTGTTTTAATTTTATTAGGTAATATTAGTCATTCTTGCATAAACATTTTCACATACTCATCTTTGAGTATTTATCTGATTATGTTCTTAAAATAAAACTTGAAACTCATAATTGCCTGGCCTGGAGTATATTTGAGGACCTGATGCATATCACCTTATTATCCTTAAAGATTTTATCAATTTACATTTATATAACACTGAGTCTATTTTCCCATAAATTGACCAATACCAGTTATTATAATCCCTTAAGTTAATCTTTTCTTTCCCTTTCTAACTAACTGTGCCCTCATTAATTAGCCAATTTAGTCTCAAGCCTTGCCTTTAAGTGATATTTGGTAATTCCTTATGTAAGGGGCCACATCAGCATAAAGATAAAATACAAGAAAAATTAATAAATTGATTCTCACAGACTGCCATGTCCCTTCCCCTGTCCCATCCACTTCACCAGCACAAGTGATCACTACTTTGTAAATTTAATTTCTATGACAACAGCAAAGCCAAATGTCTCATCTTTCTAACACCATAAATGGCACCATAATCATGTTGTATTAACATTGATAATGATCATGGTAATTCATGTATTGCTGTATATGTTTTCAGATTTTCCAGCCTCTACAGAGAAAACAATAAAACTTAACATCATAAAAAACTATAAAAACCTGTACTCAGCAATAAAAGAGAATAAAATCATGGCATTTGCCGGTAAATGAATGATATTGGAGAAGATAATGCTAAGTGAAGTTACCCAATCCCCAAAAAACAAATGCCGGATATTTTCTCTGATATAAAGAAGCTGTTTCATAGTGGGGTAGGAAAGGGGAGCATGGGATAGGGCAGAGGGGTGGTCAGGAAGGGAGGAGGTGGGGGGTTAGCAAGGATGGTGAAATGTGAAGGACATCATTATCCAAAGTACATGTATGAAGACATGAATTGGTATGAACATATTTTATGTACAAACAGAGATATGAAAAATTGTGCTGTATATGTATAATAAGAATTGTGATGCATTCTGCTATCATTTATTTTTTTAAAAAAAATAATAATTAAAAAACTATACAAACAACCCCATGCCAATAAGACTAGATTCAAGAAATATTAGTTAGGGTATATATAAAATTTGCAAAATGAACTCAAGAAATAGTAAAACTGATTGGACCTATGCCATTTCAGAAATCAAATCAATAGACAAATATATACTCATCATATAAGCACCATAGTCACATAGTTTTATTCAAGTCTTACCAAACCTACAGGAAACAGATTAATCCTTACCTTATACAACTGATCCAAATTACCAAAAAAAGAAAGAGAGAAATCTAACCAATTCACTTTATAATGCTTTCTTATCACAGGGATTAAAATCAGATAAAACTGCATGAGATAAGAATATTATAGGCTGGGCACCATGATGAGGCCCTTAGCAACTGAGGGAGACCCTGTCTCTAAGTAAAATGTAAATAGGTCTGGGAATTGCTTTGGCTATTCTGGGTGTCTTATTTTTCCAAATGAATTTCATGATTGCTTTATCTATTTCTATAAGGAATGACGTTGGGATTTTAATTGGAATCACATTGAATCTGTATAACACTTTTGGTAGTATGGCCATTTTGACAATATTAATTCTGCCTATCCAAGAGCATGGGAGATCTTTCCATCTCCTGAGGTATTCTTCTATTTCTTTTTTAATGTTCTGTAGTTTTCATTATAGAAGTATTTCACCTCTTTTGTTAAATTGATTCCCAAGTTTTTTGTTGTTGTTGTTGTTTGTTTGTTTGTTTTTTGGGACTATTGTGAATGGGGTTGTTTTCCTAATTTCCCTTTCAGATGATTCATCACTGATGTATAGAAATGCATTTGATTTATGGGTATTGATTTTATATCCTGCTACTTTGCTGAATTTTTTTTATTAATTCTAGAAGTTTTCTGGTGGATTTTTTTGGGATTCTGTAGGTATAGAATCATGTCCTCTGCAAATAATGATAGCTTGACTTCTTCTTTTCCTATTCGAATCCCCTTAATTTCTTTCGTCTGTCTAATTGCTCTGGCTAGAGTTTCAAGGACTATGTTGAATGGAAGTGGTGAAAGAGAGCAGCCCTGTCTTGTTCCAGTTTTTAGAAGCAATGCTTCCAATCTTTCTCCATTTAGAATGATGTTGGCCTTGGGTTTAGCACAGATAGCTTTTACAATGTTGAGGTATGTTCCTACAATCCCTAGTTTTTCTAGTGTTTTGAACATGAAAGGGTGCTGTATTTTTTTTTTAAAGAGAGAGTGAGAAAGGGGAGAGAGAGAGAGAATTTTTTTAATATTTATTTTTTAGTTCTCGGCGGACACAACATCTATTTTTTTTTCTTTTTTTAATTTTTATTGGTTGTTCACAACATTACAAAGCTCTTGACATATCATATTTCATACATTAGATTGAAGTGGGTTATGAACTCCCAATTTTACCCCAAATGCAGATTGCAGAATCACGTCGGTCACACATCCACAATTTTACATAATGCCCAATTAGTAATTGTTGTATTCTGCTACCTTTCCTATCCCCTACTATCCCCCTCCCCTCCCCTCCCATCTTCTCTCTCTACCCCATCTACTGTAATTCATTTCTCTCCTTGTTTATTTTCCCATTCCCCTCTCAACCTCTTATATGTAATTTTGTATAGCAATGAGGGTCTCCCTTCATTTCCATGCAATTTCCCTTTTCTCTCCCTTTCCCTCCCATCTCATGTCTCTGTTTAATGTTAATCTTTTCTTCCTGCTCTTCCTCCCTCTCTGTTCATAGTTGCTCTCATTATATCAAAGAAGACATTTGGTATTTGTTTTTTAGGGATTGACTAGCTTCACTAAGCATAATCTGCTCTAGTGCCATCCATTTCCCTGCAAATTCTATGATTTTGTCATTTTTTATTGCTGCATAGTACTCCATTGTGTATAGATGCCACATTTTTTTTATCCATTCATCTATTGAAGGGCATCTGGGTTGGTTCCACAGTCTAGCTATTGTGAATTGTGCTGCTATGAACATCGATGTGGCAGCATCCCTGTAGCATGCTTTTTTAAGGTCTTCAGGGAATAGTCCCAGAAGGGCAATAGCAGGGTCAAATGGAGGTTCCATTCCCAGCTTTCCCAGGAATCTCCAAACTGCTTTCCAAATTGGCAGCACCAATTTGCAGTCCCACCAGCAATGTACAAGAGTACCCTTTTCTCCACATCCTCGCCAGCACTTGTTGTTCTTTGACTTCATAGTGGTTGCCAATCTTACTGGAGTGAGATGGCATCTTAGGGTGGTTTTGATTTGCATTTCTCTGACTGCTAGAGATGGTGAGCATTTTTTCATGTACTTGTTGATTGATTGTATATCCTCCTCTGAGAAGTGTCTGTTCAGGTCCTTGGCCCATTTGTTGATTGGGTTATTTGTTGTCTTATTGTCTAATTTTTTGAGTTCTTTGTATACTCTGGATATTAGGGCTCTATCTGAAGTGTGAGGAGTAAAAATTTGTTCCCAGGATGTAGGCTCCCTATTTACCTCTCTTATTGTTTCTCTTGCTGAGAAAAAACTTTTTAGTTTAAGTAAGTCCCATTTGTTGATTCTTGTTGTTAACTCTTGTGCTATGGGTGTCCTATTAAGGAATTTGGAGCCTGACCCCACAATATGTAGATCGGAGCCAACTTTTTCTTCTATCAGACGCAGAGTCTCTGATTTGATATCAAGCTCCTTGATCCATTTTGAGTTAACTTTTGTGCATGGCGAGAGAAAGGGGTTCAGTTTCATTTTGTTGCATATGGATTTCCAGTTTTCCCAACACCATTTGTTGAAGATGCTATCCTTCCTCCATTGCATGCTTTTAGCCCCTTTATCAAATATAAGATAGTTGTAACTTTGTGGATTAGTCTCTGTGTCCTCTATTCTGTACCATTGGTCCACCCTCCTGTTTTGGTACCAGTACCATGCTGTTTTTGTTACTATTGCTCTGTAGTATAGTTTGAAGTCTGGTATCGCTATACCGCCTGATTCACACTTCCTGCTTAGAATTGCTTTTGCTATTCTAGGTCTTTTATTTTTCCATATGAATTTCATGATTGCTTTATCTATTTCTACAAGAAATGCCGTTGGGATTTTGATTGGCATTGCATTAAACCTATAGAGAACTTTTGGTAATATCGCCATTTTGATAATGTTAGTTCTGCCTATCCATGAGCAGGGTATATTTTTCCATCTTCTAAGATCTTCTTCTACTTCTCTCTTTAGGGTTCTGTAGTTTTCATTATATAAATCTTTCACCTCTTTTGTTAGGTTGATTCCCAAGTATTTTATTTTTTTGGAGGATATTGTGAATGGAGTGTTTTTCCTCATTTCCGTTTCAGAAGTTTTGTCGCTGATATACAGAAATGCCTTTGATTTATGCGTGTTGATTTTATATCCTGCCACTTTGCTGAATTCATTTATTAGCTCTAATAGCTTCTTTGTAGACCCTTTTGGGTCTGCTAGGTATAGAATCATATCATCTGCAAATAGTGATAATTTAAGTTCTTCTTTTCCTATTTTTATGCCTTTAATTTCTTTCGTCTGCCTAATTGCTCTGGCCAGTGTTTCGTGGACTATGTTGAACAGAAGTGGTGAGAGAGGGCATCCCTGTCTTGTACCAGATCTTAGAGGGAATGCCTTCAATTTTTCTCCATTCAGAATGATGCTGGCCTGTGGCTTATCATAGATTGCTTTTACAATGTTGAGGTATGATCCTGTTATCCCTAATTTTTCTAGAGTTTTGAACATAAAGGGATGCTGTACTTTGTCGAATGCTTTTTCTGCATCTATCGAGATGATCATATGGTTCTTATCTTTAAGTCTATTGATGTGGTGAATAACATTTATTGATTTCTGTATATTGAACCATCCTTGCATCCCAGGGATGAATCCTACTTGATCATGGTGCACAATTTTTTTGATGTGTTTTTGTATTCGATTTGCCAGAATTTTATTGAGGATTTTTGCATCTAGGTTCATTAGAGATATTGGTCTGTAGTTTTCTTTCTTTGAGGTGTCTTTGTCTGGTTTCAGAATCAGGGTGATGTTGGCCTCATAGAATGAATTTGGAAGAGCTCCCTCTTTTTCTATTTCCTGAAATAACTTGAAAAGTATTGGTATTAATTCTTCTTTAAAGGTTTTGTAAAATTCCGCTGTATACCCATCCGGTCCTGGGCTTTTCTTGGTTGGTAGTCTTTTGATGGCTTCTTCAATTTCATCCATTGATATTGGTCCGTTCAAATTGTGTGTATCCTCCTGACTCAGTCTGGGCAAATCATAAGACTTAAGAAATTTATCGATGTCTTCACTATCTTCTATTTTATTGGAATATAGGTTTTCAAAACAATTTCTAATTGTCTTCTGTATTTCTGTAGCATCTGTTGTGATATTGCCTTTTTCATCCCGTATGTTAGTAATTTGAGTTCTCTGTCTTCTTCTCTTTGTTAGCATGGCTAAAGGTCTGTCGATCTTATTTATTTTTTCGAAGAACCAACTTTTAGTTTTGTTAATTTTTTCAATAGTTTCTTTTGTTTCAATTTCATTGATTTCTGCTCTGATTTTAATTATTTCTTGCTTTCTGCTGCATTTACTATTGTTTTGCTCTTCCTTTTCTAGGGCTTTGAGATGAAGTGTGAGCTCATTTATTTGTTGGTTTTTTCTTTTTTTGAGGAATGACCACCAGGCGATGAATTTTCCTCTTAAAACTGCTTTCATTGTGTCCCATAGATTCCGATATGTTGTGTCTGTAGTTTCATTTATCTCTAAGAATTTTTTGATTTCCTCCTTTATATCTTCTGTAACCCATTGATCATTCAGTAACATATTGTTCATTTTCCATGTGAAGTAGGATTTTTCCTTCCTTCTTTTATCATTGATTTCCAGTTTCATTCCATTATGATCAGATAAAATGCATGGTATTATCTCCACCCCTTTATATTTACTGAGGGTTGCCCTATGGCATAATATATGGTCTATTTTTTAGAAGGATCCATGTGCTGCCGAGAAAAAAGTATATCCATTTGATGATGGTTGATATATTCTATATATGTCAGTTAAGTCTAGGTTATTGATTGTGGTATTGAGTTCTATAGTTTCTTTATTCAACTTTTGTTTGGAGGATCTGTCCATTGGTGAGAGAGGTGTGTTGAAGTCACCCATAATTATTGTGTTGTGGTCTATTTGATTCTTGAACTTGAGGAGTATTTGTTTTATGAATGCTGCATCACCATTATTTGGTGCATAGATATTGATAATTGTTATGTCTTGTTGGTGAATGGTTCCTTTTAACAGTATATAATGTCCTTCTTTATCCCTTTTGATTAACTTAGTCTTGAAGTCGATTTTATTCGATATGAGGATGGCCACCCCTGCTTGCTTACGAGGACCGTGTGCGTGGTATATTTTTTCCCATCCTTTCACCTTCAGCCTGTTGTATGTCTTTTCCAATCAGATGTGTCTCCTGGAGGCAGCATATTGTTGGATTTGTTTTTTTCATCCATGATACCAGCCTATGCCACTTTATTGGAGAGTTTAAGCCATTAACATTCAGAGTTACTATTGATATATGGTTTGTACTTCCAACCATGCTTGATTATTTATCCTTTTTAAAAAAAAATTTAGTTTGTTTCTCCATGACTATCTTTCCCCTCGCCCTCTGTCTTTACTGAGGCACTTCCCTCTGATGGTTTTGGTTATTGTTTTTCATTTCTTCCTCGTGTAGTGTTTTGCTCAAAATGCTTTGCAATGCTGGTTTTCTGGCTGCAAATTCTTTTAACTTTTGTTTATCATGAAAGATTTTTATATTGTTGTCATACCTGAAACTTAATTTTGCTGGATACAGAATTCTTGGTTGGCATCCATTGTCTTTCAGTGTTTGAAAAACATTGTTCCATGACCTTCTTGCTTTCAGCGTCTGTGATGAAAAATCCGTTGTTAACCTAATTGGTTTACCCCCGAATGTAATCTGCCTCCTTTCTCTTGTAGCTTTTAATATTTTCTCTTTGTTCTGTATATTGGATATCTTCATAACAATGTGTCTTGGCGTTGGTCTACTGTGATTTTGTGTGCTCGGTGTCCTGTATGCATCTTCAATTTGTATATCTGTTTTTTTTTTATTTCTGGAAAGTTTTCAGTAATTATTTCATTCAGCAGGTTTCTCATTCCCTTGGTTTGAATCTCTGTACCTTCTTCTATCCCGATGACTCGTAAGTTTGTTTTTTTTATGTTATCCCATAACTCTTGGATGTTTTTCTCATGATTTTTTACCAGCCTTTCTGAGTTGGCTAGACTCTTTTCAAGATGATATATTTTGTCTTCATTATCTGACGTTCTGGCTTCTACTTGATCCACTCTGTTAGTGATACTCTCAATTGAGTTTTTAATTTGGTTTATCGTTTCCTTCATTTCTAGAATTACTGTTTGGTTATTTTTTATAATCTCTATCTCCTGATAAAGATGCTTAACTTCTTCTTTTATCTGTTTATGTAACTCATTCTCAATGTGTTCTTTCGCTGCTTGAATTTGCTGTCTCGTATCCTCTTTAAGGTTCCATTCCATCTGTCTAAGGTGTTCCTTGACTTCTTTATATGACCATTTTTCTGATGACTCTAGGTCCTCCTGAATATTTAGGTTGTCCTGCATTGTTTGTACTCCTTTTCTTCCTTGCTTTTTGAAGCTGCTCATGTTACTTCTTGTTCTGTTTGATTGATGAGTTACTGTTTACTCCTATAAATTTATTTGATGCTGTAGCTGCAGGATTCAATGAAGTTATCTCCTCCGCCGCAGTCTGATGACGTCAGTTCTCTGCCATGGTGGTATCTCTTGCAAATGGCGACAGTTCGTTTCCCTTTGCCGGGTGACCAATGCAACGGGTGGGTCCTTACTGTCTCTCCCAAGCCCCGTTTCAAACCTGTGGCCGCTACCTATGAAGGCTCGGTAGGCATTTACCTCCGTAGGATCAGAAGGGCCGACCAGTTGTTTCAGCCGGATGGATCAGTGCTGAGTCGCAGCTGTTTGTCTGCGGGAAGCAGGCGAACGGGAGCTTGAATTTAGCCCGGACACAACATCTTTGTTGGTATGTGGTGCTGAGGATCGAACCCGGGCCGCACGCATGCCAGGCAAGCGCGCTACCGCTTGAGCCACATCCCCAGCCCAGGGTGCTGTATTTTGTCAAATGATTTCTCTGCATCAATTGATATAATCACATGAGGCTTTTCTTTAAGTCTATTCATGTGATGAATTATGTTTATTGATTTTCATATGTTGAACCAACCTTGCATCCCTAGAAAAGTTGTATTCCATTTGTGTCCAATGAATCGAAAAGCTTTCTCCTGTCATGTATAACTGATTAGAACTAATAAAAAAAATTAAAAGTAAAAATAAAAATATAAAATGGGCTCAGTGGTTAAGTGCCCCTGGGTTCAATCCCAAGTGCCAAAAAAAAAAAAAAGAAGAAGAAGAAGAGTATGAACAAGGATTTTAAAATCCTGAATAATATATTAGCAAAGTTTATATAGCAACATGTAAACAAATTAATATATTAGGACTGTTTTCAGTTTATTCAAAGAATACGAGGATGGTTTTGCATGATAAAATTATTTGAGTGATTTTCTACATTAAAATAAAAAGGAGAAATTATTTCAATCATCAAAGTTGATGTAGAATAAAAATAACTCAATAAACTTCAATGTCCATCGTATGAAAAAACAAAAAAAAAGCTCTTGACAAATCAGTATTAATGGGGAATATCATATTCTATTAAAATCTGCAGTAAACATCATACATATTAATGAGTAGTAAAAACATTTTGCTTAATTTGAGAAGAAACACTAATTTGTCACCACTTAAAAATTTTTAAAATACAAAGAATAGTCCAGAGTGAATGGAAATTGTCATTCTCAAACATGTTCTCTGTACTGAAGCCTCCTGGGTGAGGATATCTTCAGTATCTGTTAAAATAAGAAAGTGTGCTCACTGTGTGATTTGAGAACTTTCTGTATACAGCAAGAATAACACTTGCACATAAGAACAAAGAGGCATGTGTGGGATGTAAACTTTAGCTTTATTTATAATGCTTAAGCATTGGAAATAGCCTAAATATCTACATAAATAAAGGAATTATTAAATAAATTATGATATTGCTAGTTTTGTTTACTAACATAAACAAAATCTGTATGAATATGTATGGGGAGGAAAAAAAAAGCAAATTGCCAAAAACTATGTGTACTGCTGCAATTTATACTTACAAGAAGGGCAAACAATATCACTTATTTCAAAAGTATAAACATGCATATAAATGCTCTAGTTCTGGAAAAATCCCCATCAAACTGATGATAGCTGTCATTTCTGAGAACTATGGATGCAGTCATGTTAGACTTTAGCTTCATCTGCAATGACTGAATGAGCCTATATTGATCTATTACGTATGAACATATGAAAAATACACTTTTTCTTTTTAGAGGCTGATGGGTGATATTTTCTCAAATTAATAAAATATTATTTACTACCCTGAGTTTGTGAAAAAATGTTTTCACCATGACAGTATTCCTTGATTTCTTAGAAACTAACACTAGATGTGAGATGAGAAACAAAAGGCTAGTCTTTAAAGGGATAATAAATACTAGATAAACCAGAATTAGCCTTAAACCAAAACAAACTCTTGGGAAACTGTTCATGGCCCAGGTTTTCAATGAAGAGTATTTTTGAATCCTAAAGAATAAAGGCTATAATTTCTAGATTCTTTTGTACTGAGCAATCCTATTTGCATATGCAGCCACTGTACATTCCCCAAATCTTCCTGGGGAAAAAACATGAAGACTCTCCTTTGTGTAGAACTTGAGAGCCCTCCAATCACCATGCTTATTTTCCTTAGTCCAGAGTGAGAAGCAGAGCTCTCTAAGAATGTATGAACATGGAGGACTGCACTGAAGTTCCACAGGGGAAAGGAAATACAGAATCCTATTCCTATCACTTGCACTGCAATCTGCAAGTCCTGGGGTCTAGACCCTGATTCATTCTGTGCCTCAGCCAATACTTGGGGCTTCTTTTTATTTTCTGAAAAATAAGGGAGCTAGATCTGAGTTTCTTTTCAATTTTGGAGTTTGGTGACTCCACTGTTAACTGGTCTCCATTATTTCTTTGAACACCTGGTAGAAAAGACTGCAAAAGCAATGTTGATACTCACCCTCAAAAACTCTACCTTCTGAGACATTAATCACTAAGATAATTGCTACAATACATGAGGGTTTATTGCTAGAGAAACTCTATTGTTACAAAGTCAGGTAGAATTAGAAAATAACACAGGAATGAGGGGTAGTCGGCATTGTCTGTAACAAATTGTCCAACAGGAGTAGCATTGCACTTATATGTACCTTAATACTTCTCTTATATTTACATGAAAGCAGAAGTTTCTCAGAAATTTTGTTAGAAACCTTTTACTGGAGCTCTCAGAAAGGATTTTTGAACAAGGGTGTGGGTTATTAAACTCTCAGTCTATCGGCTTTTCTCGCTGGCAAAGAGAAAGGTTGGCTTTTTGCAGGCAAGAATTTACCTGTTTTAAATAATTCTCTAAGGACTTGTCATGGCATTACACTTTCCTGGCTCCAAATTGCCTGTTCGGATTCAGTTCATGACAGAAAATCAGAGTGTGAACAATTGGAGAGCAACCACAGTAAGCTGAGTTAGCACATGAAGCAGTGCTGAAATAATTCTTAAGCTATTAGAGAACAACATGGGGTGCTGGCACCAGGTAGCCAACCTAGGGAAAGGGGTCAGAACTAGGGAGGAAAGGGAGTTTTTTTTACAATGAGGAATTCAATTGTAAATAATTTGCAAGGTGGGTTGATCTGAAGAGAACATGCAAGTCTCCTTGGTTTGGGGCTAAAATGTTGCCAGATATTGTAATTAATTTTAATCATTTCAAAAGCCATTTTGCTAAATTATTTTTTTTTTCTTTTTGCTTCACTACTTCTCATAAGTAGTACTGATCCATCAAGATTAATTCTACCCCTGGAGTTTTCTTTTTTTCTTTCTCCTAAAATGAACTTAAAGTTAACATCATGCAAAAGGACTTAATATCTAAAAGTAATCCCCATGTTGAAAGAAAATAAAAGAAACTTGCCGAGGTCCACACTAACTGGCATAATTCCACCCTATCCGCTAGTGTTCTGAGAATAATCACCAGCTTCACCTCGCCCTGCCTCCATAACTGCCAAGGAAAACAAATTATAGCACAATCACTCTCAGCAGTTACAGTGCATGTTAAAACAGGATGAAAACCTCATTACACACTCCAAAAAAGAAAGGAACAAGAGATAGATATATGATGATGATAGATAGATAGATAGATAGATAGACAGACCGACCGACAGACAGGGAGAAGTTTGTATGTGTTTGTTCAAGTTTATTGAAGTACTGAACCAAAACTTTTGGGGTTAGTTGCTATCAGTAACTGAGAGAATATCAACTTGAAACCAAATGTGAGGCAAGTGAAGGCTAAGTTGACTGATGATGGATTGCTGTTGTTGGTCTAATATCTTTGTGTGTCCTGGATAGCCATCTGGAACCCATGCAGAAAATTGAACTTGTGTATATAACACTCAGTAGATACTATTGACTCTGAGAGTAAAATCTGACATATTCAAATATAAAGTTATCTATAGGGAATTGCTTCAGCAAACATCTGTTGAAATCATCTATTGGCCAATGATGATTTGTGTGGACCACCTTTAACATATATATATATATATATATATATATATATATATATATATACTACATTTAATATATTTCTTTCAATAGTTAAATTCAAATCTAAATGTCACTATCCTATTTCTTTTAAATTTGACATCTTAAGTTTCATCAACTCCCAGTATTGATTCTTTCAAAGCTGAAGGAAAGCCGTACTTGTGGCACATGCCTGCCAGTAATCCCAGAGACTTGGGAGGCTGAGGCAGAAGGATCACAAGAGTTCAAGGCCAGCTTCAGCAACTTTGTGAGGCCCTGTCCCAAAACAAAAATAAACAGGGCTGGGATGTGGCTCAGTGGTAAAGTGACCCAGTATTCAAACCCTGGTCTGAAAAATAATTAAGGGAAAATGTTAAAATTCATTTAATAGCTATGTATTTCCTTAAAAAGATTCATTGTTTTTTCTGTGAGCACAAAGTTGGACCTTTTTCAATCTGTATACTTAAAAGGCTTAATTCTTTTGATCTAAATTTAAGAGTTTAAATCATAAATCCAAGTGAAAAATAAAGATGAGAAAAACTAAGTAAATGTATCTTCCCAAAGTAGTTAAAATTACTCTTAGTTTCTGTTTTACTCTTGCTCACTGTAAAACTTTCTTATTGCCGTTCAAGTGGAGAAATCTCTTGGAATTCTGGGCTTAACGTAGGAACAGCCAGATGAGTCATTTAGTGCACTAAAATCAAGAAGTGACTCAGAAAGAAAAGTTTTCTATTCCTGTTGTGCCTCAGTCCCTCTGCAGCATTAAACTTTCTACAATTTAACAAAATGTGTTACAACCTGTCCTTTGACCCATTTTTTAATGGCACAAAAAGCCTAAATTTTTCCTGTAGACCTTATTTGATCTATACTGTCAACCTGAGAGAATTAATGGCTCAGGTGATCTTAAAAGAAGGCAGTTATTTACTTGTTGAGTCTTCACTTGCATGTCTTAAAATTATACAGAGATCTATATGTAAAAGAAAGAAAATGGAGACCTTCACATCATTCAGAAATATATATATATATTCCTCAAAGTGAAACATAGACTTAAATGTAAGAACTAAAACTATAAACATCAAAAACGTATATGATAGACAAAACTAGATAAACTGGCTCAGGAGGCTGAGGCAGGAGGCCCACAAGCTCAAACCCAGCCTCAGCAACTTAGTGGGACCCTAAGCAACTTAGCAAGACCCTTTCTCAAAATGAAAAATAAAAAGGGTCGGGAATGTGGCTCAGTGGTTAAGTGCCCCTGAGATCAATTCCTGGTGTTTTTTTTTTAAAATAGGTAAACTATACTGTAACAAATATTTTTTAATTTGCTGCATAAAATATCTGAAAAAAACACTACAGAGAATAGGAAGAAATATTTATAAATCTTATCTCTAAAAAGGGTTTAGTGCTCAGGAAATATGAAGGACTCTTAAAACATAATGATTAAAAAGACAAAAACAAGGTTCAGCCAATTTGGAAAGCAGTATGGAGATTCCTTGGAAAGCTGGAAATGGAACCACCCTTTGACCCAGCTATTCCCCTTCTCAGACTATACCCAAAAGACCTAAAAAGAGCATACAACAGGGACACAGATACATCAATGTTCATAGCAGCACAATTCACAATAGCTAGACTGTGGAACCAATCCCAGATGTCCTTCAATAGATGAATGGATAAAAAAATGTGGCATTTATACACAATGGAATATTACTCAGCACTAAAAAACAACAAAATCACGGCATTTGCAGGGAAATGGATGGTATTAGAGCAGAGTATGCTAAGTGAAGCTAGCCAATCCCTAAAAAACAAATGCAGAATGTCTTCTTTGATATAAGGGGGGGTGACTCAAAACAGAGCAGGGAGGAAGAGCATGAGAAGAAGATTACCATTAAATAGGGACAAGAGGTGCATGGGAATGGGAGAGAGAAGGGGAATTGCACAGAAGATGGTAGGAGACCCTCATTGTTATGCAAAATTACATATAAAATGGTGTGAGGGGGAAGAAAAAAGAGAGAGAGAGAGAAACGTGACACAATAGATTGGGTAGAAAGAGGGGAGGGGAGGGGGGATAGAAGGGCAGCAGAATACAACAGACACTAGTATGGCCCTATGTATAAACGTGGCTGATTAACCAATGTGATCTTGCAATCTGTACAAGTGGAAAAATAAGATTAAGATTACGTACCCCATTTGAATCAAATGTATGATATGTCAAGATCATTGTAATGTTTTGAGCAACTAATAAAAAAATTTAAAAAAAAAGACAAACACAAATAATTTTAATAGACATTTCTCACAAAAAGAGATACAAAATTCTAAGGACATGATAAAATGTTCAACATCATTTATCTGTAAGTCAAAACCACAATGATATGCCACTTCACAACCACTGCAATGATTATAACCAAATAAACAGACAATGAACTTTTCATGAGGACATAGAGAAGTTAGAACTCTCACACATGCTGATAGAATTGTAAAATGATACAGTCACTTTGGAAAAGTAGTCTGGCAATTCCTAAAATTGTTGAACACAGAGTTATATTATAAGACCTGACAATTCAGACCCTAAATTATATACTCAAGAAAGTTAATACCATATGTTCCCATGCAAGACTTGTGTACAAATGTTCATTGCAACATTATTCACAATAGACAATAGTTGAAACAGGCTGGGCGCTGGTGGCATATGCCTGTAATCCCAGTGGCTCAGGAGGCTGAGGCAGGAGGATCATGAGTTCAGTGCCAGCCTCAGCAACAATGAAGCGCTAAGCAACCAAGTGAGACCCTGTCTCTAAGTAAAATACAAAATAGAGCTGGGGATGTGGCTCAGTGGTCAAGTGCCCCTGAGTTCAATCCCCAGTACCAAACAAACAAACAAACAAAGTTGAAACAGTCTGTATGTTCAAAAGCTGTTAAATGAATAAAATGAAGTGTATTCATATTCATATAATGAAATATTATTTGGCAATAGATTGGAGTGTAGTATGAATGTATAGTATAACATGGTTCCATCTCAAAACCATTATGCTAAATAAAGGAAATCACAAATGACCACATATAGTCTTATGATTCCATTTAAATGAAATGTCCAGAATTTGCAAACTTACAATGGCAGAACATAGATTAGTGGTTGTCTAGAGCTGGGCAGTGGTGTAAGGTGGGTGGTAGAAGGCTGATGAGAAGTGACTGCTAAATGTATAAGCTTTCTTATTGGGATTATGAAAATGTTCTAATATTTGATTATGGTTATGGTTGTGCAACTGCAAATTCACTAAAAATCTTTGAATTGTATATTTTAAATTGTAAGCTTTATGTATGTAAATTATATTCCAATAAACTCTTTGCTGTTTTAAAAATATCATGCATTTTAAAAATTCAGGGGGCTGGGGATATACCTCAGTTGGTAGAGTGATTTGCTTTGCATGCACAAGGCCCTGGGTTCTAATCCCCAACACCACAAAAATAATAATAATTATTAATTAATTAAAATTAAGAAAAAAATGTACCATTATGCCCTACCTCTAAAGTTTACATTCTGATACTATATGCTCAATTATATAACATTGGACACACAGAATTCCATTTATTTACATATCTAGAGATCCTAAAACTTTGTTACCCTATCATATACAAATTATTCTACTATTCAACTACCACATAGAATTAAACCCCTTTACTGTGGGATTAAAAATAACAGACATACTTATTCTTAAATCATATGCCAAAAACAGAGATGAAGAAGAAGTAAAAGAAGACTTAGTTATAACTTAGTATAACAGAAGTATCAGAGTTTAAGAAAGTGTAGAGGTCTTTTTGAATACTTGTTGTTGCATCCTGCACAGATTTGGGGCTGAACTAGCTAAGAGCACTTTTGAAATGTCTGCATGAAGTCATTCACAAACAGATCTTGATCATCTATTTTGATTGTGCCCGTTGGCATGCTGACATAATCAGGTCCACAACTGGATCCAGGCATACCTGGGCATGGCCGATGGATCACTGCTTTGGCCCCACAGAGAATTAAGGAGCCCACAAAAGAAATCTCAAGGGTAGAGGGCCTTAGGCAAACCAGACAGGCCAGATAACCAAGAGTCAGTGAGCAGGTGGAACACAGTATACTGTGACCTTGTCACTTTGTCTCGCACTTCCAGCACCCAAAGATTTATGTCTGCTGTCCATGACAGAGTAGACCATAAGTAAAAACTTGAAGACAACATTTCTGTTCATTAAGAAGGAAATCATGCCCAGCTTGGTAGTGCAGGCAGGAGGATCATGGGTTCAAGGCTAGCCTCAGCAACTTAGCAAGGTCCTGGTTAACCTAATGAGACCATGTCTCTAAAAAAAAAATAAATAAATAAAAAGGCTGGAGATGTGGCTCCATTGTTAAGCATACCCAGTACCAAAAAAAAAAATCATGAACATTTTTGGTTTTATGTCTTTATTTCCCCTATTCACTTTATTTTTACTCCCAAAATAAGATGCAGAACACTGCGTATAGCAGATCACCATTTGTGTGAAAAATAAAACAAATGTATACATAGATCTTCCTGTATATGCATAGAATAATTCTGAAAGAATTTGTAAGGATTGATAGCATAGGTTGACTTCCATGAGAGGACTTTGGATTCTGGAGACAGAAGTGGAAAGGTGATATTTTATACACACACACACACACACACACACACACACACATATAAAACCTCTATCTGAGGTACATGTGGTAAAGATTTTCTCCCAAACTGTAAGCTCTCTCTTCACTTTATTGTTTCCTTTGCTGAGAAGAAGCTTTTTAGTTTGAATCCATCCCATTTATTGATTCTTGACTATAATTCTTATGTTTTAGGAGTCTTGTTAAGGAAGTCAGTTCCTAAGCCAACATGGTGGAGATTTGAGCCTACTTTTTCTTCTATTAGGAGCAGGTTCTCTGTTCGAGTGCCCAAGTCTTTGATTCTCTCTGAGTTTATTTTTTATGCAGGGTGAGAGATAGGGGTTTAATTTCATTTAGTTACATATGAATTTCTAGTTTTCCCAGCACCATTTTTTGAATAGGCTATTTTTTCAAAGAATGTTTTTGGCACCATTGTCTAGTATGAGATAACTGTATTTATGTGGGTTTGTCTCTGTGTCTTCTATTCTGTATAGGCAGAGGGGAGTGAAGGAAGGGGAGGGGATTTGGAGGTAGAAAAGATAGTAGAATGAATCAGACATTATTACCCTGTGTACCTATATAATTACATAACTGGTGTGATTCTACATCATGTACAACCAGAAGAATGAGATGTTATACTCCATTTATGTATGATGTGTCAAAATGCAATTCTACTGTGATGTATAACTAATCAGAACAAATTTTTAAAAAATACAGAGAACAAATGAAACAAGAAGGTGGCAGACCTAAATATTAAGACATTTTAAAACTGAAATTAAAAATAAATGATTTAGAAAGTACTGTAGCATGATAATGTCCAAGTTGTATTGTTATGTTGTATATCGTGTGTATGTGAGAAAAAATCCCATCAGTATGTACAACTACAATGTACCAATTAAAAAATGTGGGAAAAAAGTTTTTAAAAAGACTGCATTTTAACAATTAAAAAAATGGTTTAAAGACACCAAAAAAGAACAGCTATTCATCTGAAGTGACTAACATTTAAATGTCAGCCTTTCAAATGAAGTATGATCTTACGGTTGTTTTCACATGTTGTAAACGACGAAATTTTATTGGAATTAATCCTAATTCAATGTTTTCTAGAAGGTTTCTTTTTTTATATTAGCACAAATGCAAAGTCACTGTAAATTACAAGTAAACTATTTCTTTCCTTTTTTATTTTTCTGGTTACAACTGGAAGAAAAGCATATCACTAATACCACAACACTTTGGTAATGTTTAGAAATTTTATTAAAAGTCTGTTTATTAAATTTTAAAGTCTATACTTAAGTAACCATCTCAAATGAAAATCTAGTATCCTGATTTCCTCAAAACATCTTCATTAAAACAATATAATCAAAAAACACACAACACTTTACTTACTACTTGCTTACAATTTTTCTGTGAGTAGATATATAATTTAAAATCTCTCCGGGGTAGGGAGAATATATAAATGTATTTACACATAATTTTGTGTATATCAGAGCATTCGTATACTATATCAAATGTTCCCATGGATCTCTTTGGTCCTAAAACAGTCCATATTAAGAGCACCTACTTAAACCATGTCTTTGTATCAACAAATGTTCAAGTCCAAAATCTGCAAGTTCTTGTTAAAGACTTTGTTAAAAGATGTTGAGGTATCTGAATATAGTATATCTCAACCACAACTAAGCCTACAAGATTGAAAAAAAAAGGAAAAATAAAGGGTAAGGGACAAAATAGTTCTAACCCATTAAATATAAAATTCAGATTTTTTTTTCTCCACAGGAAAGTAAGAAAATGGTTTTGGGAAATAAATATTCTGTAGACAAAACAATGACAAATGTTTCTGTGGAGCCACATAGAGACTTATCTTGTACTACTTGCCATATAGTAATATTGTTAATCCTATCTTGTACCTTCACATATATGCCATAAATGTACCTATTTGCTCTGCAAATACAAAGTTTATTGAGTGGAGGCATTGTACATCCATCACCAGACTTGTTATACTCTAAGGTAATGCAATACAAATCAAAAGGCAAGCATGGAAAACATTGTCAGCTCTCTGTGAACCATGAACATGGTTTAAGTACATTATATTAACAGAAAAGAAGATTGCCAGGAATGAGCAATCCATCTCTTGAAACAATTGCTGTCAAATGAATAATATGAGGTAGAAAAGGTATTCAAAGTTCAAATTAGAATAAAATTTTCAGGGCTTTGGGGAGAGCATGAATTGATACTTCAGTGTTGCCTTGTCACATTCATCAGTCTTTTGTTAAAGGAAAATACACACACACACACACACACACACACACACACACACCACCTAGAAAGTTAAAAAAAAAAAACTTATCTTTGACCCAATAAGAGTTTTTTTTTTATATATAAAAACTAAATTCTGTCTGGATGCTGGGTTTTTCAGTTTTAGCCTAAAAAGAACCTCTACTCTGATAATCACTGACCAGCTACATGTCTGGGCTAGGTGCAGCCTAGGAGCCACCATCATTCTAGGCTCCAAAACATTTATTTAATTTCTTCTTTTTATATCTAATATTGCCTCATCAAATCTTTCCAAAACCAAATCAAAAATAACCAGATACAAGAGGAAGAAAGAGCTCACAAAATTAGCAAATGCTGTCTAACAGTGTTTGTCTATTTTCCAATATTCTAAAATGAAACATTTCCAACATCCAGTACAAGAGTACAGCACTGAGTTCAGAGAGATTGAAGAGGAAATTCATCTTAAGTAAGGTACACAACTGTAAAGGAAAACCCAGATTTATTTCCATAAATTTCTTGGACTGTCTCCATGAAAACAAGTGCACGACACACATCTGTATCCCTCCTGTTGCCATTCCTCATCTTTCTCTTCGGCTTTTGAATTATATTTTCCAAGTAACATTGATTAAGCATTAAGCAAAATCTAGAAGGGGTTCAAACAATGACTGTTATTCAGGCACACTTCAAGTCAAAACATGTCTTACAGAACATAACTCTTAAGTTTGGAAGCCTAACACACTGACCTTGTGAACTTGCAATGCAGGAATTAGTCCTCTGCTCAGTTCCACTGTTTACATGCATTATAAACCAAGATTCCAACAGGAAACAGATGGCACACTCAAATTAGGATAATTTGAGGAGGTTTTATTTACAAAAGTCTATTTACAGAGGTCTGGGTGTCAGAGAATCACAATGGGTAGTACAAGAATGCTGGGCTTCTAATATGTTAACACCCCTAGGTCCAAAAGGACAAGGGGAAGGAATAGCTTTGGGAACTGAAGGGAGTCATAAAGCAAGTTTGCCTTGAAATAATGAATGATCTTCCAAGGACAGTGCAGCACCCCTATGGGCACTGGCAAAGAAAACTCTCTCTTTCCTTCCCCTATTTGCCAACCCAATAGGATGCTCAAGGGCCCAGCGACCCTGATCACCTCTGTCAACAGTGCCACCTTCCAACTTCCTAGAAGAGATCCAGGGAAATTAATACCTGTAAATCTCCTGCAGGGGTTCCCCATCTGCAGAACTACCAAAAGCCAGTAGAGTCAGCAGATAGCTTATAAATGAGTCAGCTTCCTGGAGGAAAGACCAGGCTGCAAAAGTGGAGGCTCCATCAGAAAATACCAACATATATGACTAGCTGCCTGTCCCTATACTTTCTCCTTAACAAACAAATGTCTTCACAAGTTAGAATTATAGAACTTGAAAAGATCTCACGAAGGCGTTTTCTCTGGAAATCTGTACTTCGTTGATGGTTCTCCTGCTCATAATGCCCACTATCATACACTTCAGAGAGTTATATATTACAAAGATTTAAGACTGCCAATAACCTATAAATGTTGGGTAGTATTGGCAGCAAATTGGAAAGGAAAAAAGGAAACTGATATTTTTGAATAGTCGTTTCTTTACGTATCTTATCTCATTTACTCTTCGAAATGACCCTATGAGTTATAATTTCTTATCCATGTATTACAGGTAATTTGAGACTCAAGAAGTTCAAACAACTTGTCCTAGGCCACACAGAAAATCCAAGGTGAATCATTGAACCCAGCATTATTTGTTTATAAATTCCATTCAGCTTTTTCCTCAGCACGCTCCTTGTTGTTAACTTACACACTTGAGTGCTTTGACCCAAAAGAGTTGAACATTTTCCCAGCACAGAGTGGGGCAGAGAGTCAATTGAAGACATAAAAGGGGAAGGAAGATAAGTTAGCAGGGTCTAATGTCTATCTGGTAGAATCCTGGATGTGAAAGAAATGGAGTAGTTAGGAAAGGGTTGATGTCTAGGAAGAAAGGAATAAAAAGAGACATTAAATACAGTTTCTGTGTTCTTCCCATCCCCTATCCTGTTCAGCCAGCCCAGCTACTTTTCAGTGTCTATGAACTTCGCACTTAGGTTCACACCCTCCACAATGTCTACAGTGATGCAATAGCTCACCCCTAATAATAATTTCACCTGTCCTCCATCTTGCCTTACTCCTACTTGCTATAAGGCAGCAGTGTACAACAGGCAATTTGTAGCCTCATGAATGATTACCTGGAGGGCAAATGACTCCCCGGGTTGCATGTGCTTTTGTACACGTGTGCTGTTACAGTAAAATTAAATCATGCCCACTCAGATAGGAGGATGTTGTTCTCAAAGAGTTTAAATCTTGATACCAAGAAATGAGTCAGTGACTCAAGGCAGACACATAAAGGGGCTATGTTATCAGATTCTGGGGATCAGTTTGCATAGCGAATAAAAACATGGAACCCAAATGAGTAAGTCCTTGCTTTAAGGAGTCTATAAACAAGCACTTACTCACAAACAAAAACAAAAATCCATGTGCCTATCATTTTTCCCAGAGGCAAAAATGGCCAACCGGAAATAACTAGTGAGAAAGATTATATAGCTATGCTTTGTACTTTTTTTTTTAAGATGGACTTAATACCCTTCTGTATGCCCTCAATGTTTTCTTTTTTAGAACAGAGCTGGAAATCTCTAAAAACAGAACACAAAGAAATAACTTCCAGGGTTGGGCAGGCACTCCCTGAATCAATAGGGAATCACCAGAAGTACTTTTATTTTTGACTCAAATTCCAGTTGTCACAAGGCCAAGCATTCTCCTAGCTTCTTCAATTTCCACACTGGATTCTCCAGAACTTATTTGTGAATGCTGTCTTTACCCAACTAGCCTTCCTGCCTGAGCCGTGAAATCATTTCAGACAGCTTACTGGATAAAGAGCTTTAAAAAGGCTGGCCTTTATTCTTTATCAACTAAAAATTGCAAACCAGTAGCCAACTTGGGCTTTTGATACATGTAGAAACTCTTTTGAGCTATTTGTATTTTCTTTACCATCCATGAAATAATTTAAGTCAGAAATAACTTAAACAAAAGATACTCTAATTCATGAAATTTTTTTTATCAAATATCTACAGTGGGTAGTCCTCTTTATATTACTCAAATAATTCAAAAACTAAGAGTTTATAAATAGTTTGAAACAGGTTGAAATTGCTGTATCTCCACAAAAATTCATATGCCATCATAGCAGGAAATATTATGCAGTGTTTATATTATAATCAATATGCATCTTGGTAAAAGAGCGCTAATCTGAGTCAGGAACATAGGAGTTGAAGTATGTCTCCATCACAAATTACCTGGAAGATTCTGATAATGTCACTAAACTCCTTTGCCTCAGATTCGTTTTCTGGAAAGCAATGAAGTTGAACTAATGCATTTTTTCAAGTTATAATCTGGAGAGCATCTGGCATTCTGAAGGGATGAATCGGGGGCCATTAGTGGAGGTGACAACTGGGCTCCACTCAATCCCACCTCCACCATCATCACTACCAAAGCAGCTCCATGACTTCAGATCTTGTATAGGATTTTGGTTGAAGACTTCTTTCAAACTCTTAAAAAATATTGACTATATTTTTATTTCTATTGACACATGAGTGTCTCTCTTTGCAGGGCAAATATCATTTTCTCTGACATATTAACAAAGTGTTTTTTAAAAATAGTGTGTCCAACAAGATAGAGATTTTATTCTCTGAAAATGGGTAAACTCCTCTGTTTGGATAGATTTCTATAATCTTCTTTGTTTTCACACTCTACTTTGTTATGTTTTAACAGTTTAAAGAGTCCTAAGTAGATTTTCTAACTTGGCTAAGAGCTAACTGGTAACTGGCAGAATGACATCTTTCTTTGAAATTAATTAAATATATAATTGGTAACAAAACATGCCACTTCCTTTAAAATATACTTTTAAGTAAGAAAAGAAAATTTTGATTCCCACCACAGTTTGACTGGCAAATATATTTAAATAAACAAATGAGTTTTGCCAAACCCTTTCATGAAGCATTTTGAGAGAAATTTTGCCCTCAAATTTGGGTCACATGATCCTGTTTCTGGCCTCTAATCATTCTCATGAGTAAAAAAGAGGTCATAGTTACCATGTTTCGCAAATGGAACACATACCAATTCATAGTGGGATAGGGAGAGGAAGCATGGGAGGAATAGAGGAACTCTAGATAGGGCAGAGGGATTGGAGGGGAAGGGATGGGGCATGGGGTAATTAATGATGGTTGAATGTGATGATCATTATTATCCAAAGTACATGTATGAAGACACAAATTGCTGAGAATATACTAAGTATACAACTAGAGATATGAAAAATTGTGCTCTATATATGTAATAAGAATTATAATGCATTCCCCTGTTATATATAAATTTCAAAAAATAAAAATAAAGATAAATTAAAGTAAGCCATAATAGCTTTCAGAAATTCACACAATTTGCCTAAAAGGAAATGTCTCGCTTATATTCTCATTTATGTTAACAACAGAATCTTTGGGGAAAAGTCATAAGTCACTTTGACAAAAGAGAGCTAACAGGAAACTGGCCAGCAACTGAATGATCTATGCCATGAAGGGAGAAGCCTTAATGTTTTGTTTGTACATGTTTTCTTAGTCTATGAGGCAGAAGCAACCTGGATGTTTATCTACAAAACCACAGAAATTTTATTTGCCACATGATTTCCTTTATTAAATGTTGGAGAAATTATAGGGTTTTTTTAATCATATAATGCCTCAAAAATTACTGGACACCTGACAACCCAGAAGCCATCACCATGTAGGCCATCCATGTTTTCACAGGAATTACTCTGTTATTTATTTTGTTACACCAAAATAAAACATTCTCTGAATTAAATTTCCACTAGTATCTCAATGTTTAAACCAGAATTTCTAAAGGGCTATATAAGAAACTACTTAGATAAGACCATAAAGAAATTTGGTAATATGTCACTTTAGCATCTTAATAGTCATTAATGGTTCTACTAGTCATTCATGCATTTACACCTTTATATATTGTAACTAGAATTCAGATGAGCAGTTTTATGACTATTGGTAATGAATGGCTTATATTATTTTATTTCCATTACCACCAAAGATAAGATGAAAATCAGAAGCTCAAATTTATTAATTTAAATGATAACTCATATTTTGATGTAAAAATATTGTGTGTTTATGAATATCTTAGATCAGGGTTCTCAAGAAAATGACTGAGGACCTAAAATTTGTATGCACTAAACTTTTGGGGAATCCTCTGGGGATGAACACCTGTAAGAGAACAAGGGAAAGAGGATTGAGGAGAAATTGAACTTTAATGTAGTGAATGGGAGCTTCACAAGATTCCAAAGCAGGTTAAGAAACTATAATGGACCTTCAGAGTTGTTTTGGATTAGATGAGGAAAACTGAGCCTCCACCACCCTCCCCTTATCCACCAATCATCAACAAAGCTTTCCCTTGTTGAGAATTTGTAAATTTCAATGAGATTAGTTCCTTTAACACAGGACAATGCCCTGAGAGGTACTGAAATGTAAGGCTTTCATGGTTGGTACAAGAGTGCCTTGTTCATAAAGGTGGCATCTGGGTAGCACACACAGCATCCACTATAGAGACGGAATTTTAACCAAGATTATTATTGTTCCAAAAGGCATTTATGTTTATTTGTTTTTCTTAATTTTTTTATTAGTTACACATGACAGTACAATGATTTTGACATATCATACATTTGAATCAAATGGGGTGTAATTTCTCATTTTTCTGAGTGTACAGGTTGCAGAATCTCATTGGTCATACAGTGCCATTTATGTTTAGTTTGGATAAAATGGCTTAAATTTTAGCATCTCTAGTTTAACTACATCAATACTAGCCTCATAAATGGACATGAAATAAAATTCAGAGAGAGAATTGATATGTAAATCGTTATCTTATGAAAGTAACTTGTAAGAATCTAAGCATCTTTAATGCCATGACAAGTTCCACACAGCCATGGACCTCTGAACTATAGAATTATTCTTAGGAAGCTATATCTGAGTCACCTATTAAGAACAATGAAAAAGTAATCCTTGCTCTACTAATTCTGGAGTATAGTTTATTTCATAAGATATAAGATCCCACTCAAAGCAGGGCATGGATGGGATGGGAAGTGGATGGGCAAAAAATGCTGTGTACATATTGCCATTTGACAGAAACAAGATTCTGAAGATACTGAACAACTGGTTTAGCCTTTTTATTGGGAGGATCAGCTGTGAAATAGCATTATGCATATTAATTATGAGCTACTGTGAGTTCATTTTCTCCTAATGCTGTGTGTAGTTCTAGATAGAAAGTATTCAGGAAGTGTCTTTTATCTTCTAAGCCCTAGAACAATTAAATCCAACAAATAAACTTTAAGAATCGGTAAGGACTTATAAGTAAACTAGGTTATTAGCATACAGCGCTGGTCAGCCAATGAGACTAGACACCCACTGGACTGACCAGTACATCCTCTCTTCTTTGGAAAACTACATGAAAACTCAAAGCATCCAGACAGCAGCTAGATGAACAGGGATGTGATTTGATCTGAGGAGGAATCCAACTCAGCTTGACAGACAACTTGTATCTACACAATTGATATTTCTGAGAAGTAAGCAGGAAATTTAAATAGCTGGGTAAAGCAGCATCTTTAATAAAAAGTTATTTGACAAAATTCAGCAATGATCATGTGATTATTCTTTTGCAGAGGGTCCCTTGGAGAAGCCCAGCCTTTCTTGTCACCTGTGAGGCCTCCAGCTACTGCAGCTGTTCCAGCAAGAGCTGCACCCTTTGTCCCACCTACCTACTCACCTCTGTCCCTGCACTCCTACAGGGAAGTAGTACAGGTCATAGCAACCTCCAAGTCATGGTTCAGTCTCTGGTCCAGATCTTTTTGTAGGGATCAAATTTACCAACATGGTACTTACAGATCACAATTGCCAGGTTGCCACTGATGGCATTGCAAGTGGAGATAGGGATAGTAGTTGAGGGCCTACCTTCTGCTCCAGGATTGACCCCTTCCTACCTCCATATTAGTCAGTTTTTAATTTTCATTTGTTGTTTTTTTGTTTGTTTGTTTTTTGGGGTCTTTGTTTTGTTTTGTTTTGTTTTCCACTAGGACAAAATATCTGAGAAAAGCCACATAAAGTATGAAATATTTATTTTGGCTCACAGTTTTCAGCCCATGTTAAACTGTGTCTATTGCTGTGGGCCTGTGGTACAGCAGAGCAATTTGGTAGAAGGGCTTTGGGATGAAAGCTTCCTACCTCTTAGCAGCCAAGAAGCAAGGAAAGAGAGCAAGGAAGGGACTTGAGACAAGATATATCCTTCCATGGCATATATCCTTCCATTCCCCACTTCCTCCAACCAGGCCCAACCTCTTACAGTTTCCATCACTTTTTAATAATGCTATTAAGTTTGGTATCCCTCAATGGATTAATCCACTAATGACTTAATCCACTAATGAACACTCATGACTCAATCACTTCCCAAAAGCCCCACCTCTGAACATTGATGCACTAGGGACCAAGCCTTCAACACATGAGTCTCTGGGGTATATTTCATATCCAAACCATAACAGCCCCTCATGCCAAAGTTGGGGCAGAGGCTACTGCCTCCTTCAACACCCCAGAGAATACAAAGAGCCTTGAGATGACTCAGAATATGGGTTCCTGAAACTTCATCAGCATCTGGAAATCCAGCCCTGCTTCGCTCAAGTTGGAAAAATCTTAGGGAATCAATACTCTCTCAAAGGAGTTAGCTGGAAGGCTTATTAAACACACAGATTTCAGGCCTTTCTTGGCCCTTCAGAATTTGGATTAAGGCCAGCACTGTATTTTTAATTAGTGTTTCATGTGATTCTTAATGTTCTCCCACATTTGAGAAACGAGGCTTTAAGGCAACAGAGCATCTCAACTTTGGTTTGTTAAGCATAAGTTAAATAATTTAAACCACAACCCACAAACTTATTCCCCTCATTTCTGAATTTCTAAGACCTAAATGTGTGGATTATGTGTATAGATTGTGGTGGTGTGAGTGTGTATACGGGGGAGTATTGTGTGCATTTTTGAAGTGTGAGTGGTATATGTGCAAATTATCTAATTGTGGTGTATGGAGTGGTGAGTATATGTGTACAGCAGCTTTGAAGGGGAGATGTTTGTATGTATGTACATGGGGGGAGTGTTTGTATATGGGCGAGAATATACAGCTGTATGTGAAGTAGCATGTACATTTTTGTGATGCAAGTGGTGTGTAGTGTGTGTGTAGGATTGTGTGGAGTAATGTATGTATACTTAAGTGTCTTGTGCATGTGTGGGTTTTGCATGTATGCTGTACAGAGTGGTATGTACATAAGAGTGCTACCTGGTATATGTGTATGTGTGTGTGAGCTGTGTATGTGGTGTGCATCTAGTGCATATGTGAACCAAGTACAGGTAGTGTGTGAACTGGTATCTACAAGCATGTGACGCCTATGGATGTATATGTGTCGTATCTGTGTGAGTTATGCATCTGTGTGGTACATGTGAAAGTGTTTGAGCAGTTAGAGTGATTCTTCTCCCAGTACCACCAAAGATAAGATGAAAATCAGAAGCTCAAATTTATTAATTTAAACGATAGCTCATATTTCAAAGTAAAAATATTGTATGTATATGAATATCTTAGATCACGGTTCTCAAGAAAATGACTAAGGACCTAAAGTTTGTATGCACCAACCTTTGGGGGAATCCTTTGGGGATGAGGGAGAAGAGGAAGAACATTGCAATTTCACCAGCATGTACTGTTTAAAATAGCTATCTTTAAAAAAATCAAGGTTCTAATTGTACTAGAAATGTATAGCTCTTTCTGAAAGAAATAATACTGAATTTTGAACTAGACTTTCTTTAAAAAGCTGTTTTATAGATTGATATTGTTTTTCTCCCTCATCTGTTTCTATGTTATTTTCTGTGATTAGTTGCTATTATTCTCACAATTAAGTTCAAAGAATCATATTGTTGATCAAAAGAAGATTATGTGCTTTAAGTAGGAAAATATCAGAATGACACTGCTGATCAACACCCATTTTATTTCTGTAGATATACTTTGATCTAATGAACCGCTGAACTAAACTGAAATTTTAAAAATAATAATAATAATAATGCAATCCACCTTTACCTTGCACTTGAAAAGCTTTCTAAGGTTCTACTGCTAACACTATTGTTCCCCATGCCTCATACCTATTTCACAAAATTCATGCACACCAAGAAACCCTCAATTTCCTTTTGCTATTTTCATATAACATTAACATAAGAATATATATAGCTTTATTTATGCATTTTCTTTAAATAAATTTGTACTATTTATTTTGCTCATCTTAAGCAATAATATTGTAAAACCATGGTTTAACATCCAGTTGTGGTATAAAACACATAAACCAAAGTATATAACTACTTTTAAAATGCATGCATGCACATTTGAATTCATTTCCCATATCACAGGGGCCCAGGCACATACTCAGCAAGTACTGGCCAAGACTGATTAATTCTCTAGATTTGTCATTGAAAAGTTGCTGTTCCTCTGCTCACAGCCTGTCCTCCTGACCCAGGAATAGATGCTGCTGAGTCCATTGTATACATTTACCATAGTAACCAAACATCTTCAAAGGTCCAGAGGTGAACCATTAAAGAAACTGTCAGAGTTTTTTGATAAGCAGTGCTTACCTACTAATGGCACCTGGTTCTAACATACAGTGAGCAGTATCTAAAGATACATTGGTTGTGTGGTTTATCTGTGTAAAACCACACAAGTCTCCCTATAGCAAATTCATAATCATAGGCTCTTTCAGCTCCAGAATGAAAAATATCAAGAAACTTAATTACATTTTGTTAATAAAAAGTACAATTAAAATGTATGAGATTTCTTTGTAAGGTTTAAGCTGGAACTTGTTTTCAAGGCCTGAGGCATGTGTGAATATACCAATTTGCATGTTAGCTGCAATATTAACCTGAGAGATAAATTTAGTAATTTTAATGCATTATATAAATAATTCTTATTCTGTATTCAAGATGACTGAGGTATGTTTTATATACATTGGTTGAGCGATGAGATAATGCTATACAAATTTAGCATAGAAAGAACAACCAGAAGAAAATCCTCTAAATGAGAGGAACAGAAAAATACATTGATTTATCAGTGGACTTGTTAGCTTTTGGTATTCGGCATCCTCTTAAAAAAACAGAAGTGAAGGCACAAGTGCTTATGAGTAGATTATGGGGAAGCTTAAGCTATAAACAGACATAAGGTGGTTACTGATGCCTTCAGGTAGGAGGTGTGAGGACGTGGTCATATCTACTGTTGTCTATAAAACACATGGACCCAATAATTCCTCTGGAAAATGTTGATAGTTCCAAATTGCATGATGCAATTAGAAAATTTTTCATGAATTCAAAAACTAATTTCATATTTAAATGTTAAAGGGATCTCTTTTTGAAAACAACAATAAGAAAACGTAAGAACCAGGCCTCAGAAATTCCTTTGGATGTGCCTGTGTTCCCCTCTTAATCAATTTCTAAACTATGACATTTTAATTGTGGGACTGAAATCAATTACGTTTGCCACACTGAAACTCAAGACAGTGCTGGAAAATCTGCCAGCATGGGCTTTTTTAAGCCAATTCTAATTTGGCCCAAGAAAAGCCAAGCATTTATAAAGTCTAACCAAAAACATCAGGAAGAGTAGGAAAATGTGTGCCATTTCAACACTCTCTCTGTGTGATAGGAACCAACATTATCCTTTCTTTCAATAGCATTCCATATGTATAAAAATAAAATTTAAACACAGCTGTACCCTATTCATTACAACAGATGTATTTCTGAGATGTTAATCAAATATTTTAATAGAGAATTATATTTTACATGCACCAGAGCAGTGGTTTCTTGTTTTGTATTTTAATGACAAGTATATTTTAAAACACTGCATCTTTATAAGAATTAAATTTGAATAAAAAACAAGCAAAAAATAAAAAATTTAAAATTGATCTATATCCCAATATCTCTACCAGTTAATCTCTATGTAAACTTTTTTGAAATTGTATCATTTGACAGAAGTAAAGAATTAGTATTTAAACTATTGAATCATCAAACTGCCCAAAGCAAACACATTTTAACATGCTTTAATTTCCAATAATTGTAAATAACAATTATTTATGCTCAGACTTTGAAATAAGATACATCACTAATATTTTAATTTCTTTAAAATCATTATTGATTCACAGGAATTTGCAAAGAATTGTTCAGCAAGCTCATGTGCACTCTTTAGGTATGTATGCCCTAACCAAATGTGATTTTTGTTTGTGTGTTTGTTTTAGATGTAATGGGGATTGAACCCAAGGGTTCTCTACATCTCAGCTATATCCCCCAGTCCTTTTTATTTGTTTTATTTGTTTTTAGGGGATTTTGTTTGTTTGTTTGTTTGTTTGTTTTGAGGGATTCTGAATTGCCCAGGCTGTCCTCAAACTTGCAATTCTCCTGCCTCAGCCTCCTGAGTCACTGGGAGTACAAGTGCAAGTCACCATGTCTAGCTCCAATATGAATATCTTACATGACTATAGTAGAACATGACATTGGTAGAACATAAAGCTTATTTATATTTTACTAACTAGTAAAAATAACTAGTACATATGCACTTGTGTGTGTGCATGTGTCTACTTAGTTTTATGTAATTTTAACATACAAGTAGGTTTATGCCATAGTCAAGATATAACACTGTCTCTTCCCTAAAAATATCCTTTGTGTTACTCCTATATAGCCATATCCACCCCACCTCTACTACACATACTAGCCCTCTGCAACTAATAATCTATTTTCCCTCTCTACAACATTATTTAGCAATTGTTATTTAAGAAGGCTTGGGCAATATATAACCTTTTGAGATTGACTTTTTTTCATTCAGTATGATTTCTACAAGGTTCAAACCAATTATTGTACACATCAATAATTCATTTTTTTTATATTGTTGACTACTATTCCATGGTTTGGGTATATAATAGTATTTAACCATTTACTCACTGAAAGACATTTGGGAAGTCTCTAGAATTTGGCTGTTACAAATAGAACTGCTAAAACATTCAGATACAAATGTCTGTATGAATATAAAAGTTTTCATTTGTCTAGTTTTCTTTGTACTCTAGGAATTTAATTGGACATATGGCAAAACAATTTTCCTTTAAAAGGACCTGCCAAACTGTTTTTGATAGTAGCTATGTCACTGGTATCTTTCCACCAGTGAGGCACGAGTGATCCAGTTACTCTAATCTCACCAGCATTTGGCATGATCGCTACTTTTTTTAAATCATTTTGACAGCTGTGTGGTGATATCTCATTTTGGTTTTAATAAGCATTTCTCTAATGGCTAATAATGAATGTCTTTCGGGGTGCTTATTTGCCATCTGTATATTCTCTGGTAGAATATACATTCCCACATTTTACTCTTCTTCAAAATGGATTTTGGATTTTTTTAATGATTATTGAATTTTGAAAGTCATCACCAAATTGTATATTCTAGAGGTAAATCCTTTGTCAAATATATATTTTCTCATAATCCATGGCATGCCTTTTCCTTAAACCAGGTTTTTCACAGGGCAAAAGTTTTTAATTTGATGAAATCTAATTGTTTTAATATGTGTTTTAGGAACTTTTGGCCTAGTCAGCATTTCATCATTGTGAAAAAAAATGCCTGAAGTAATAAAATGAGGAAAGGTTTATTTTGGCTTACAGTTTTAGAGGTTTCCGTTTTTTGGCCCAGTTGCTTCAGGCCTATGATGACGCTATACTTCATGGTGGGAGCCCATGGCAGAGGAGACATGTTCACCTCATGGCAGCTAGGAAGGAAAGAGAGAGAGGAAGTGACCAGTTCCTACCGTGCCCTCCCAGAGCAAGCCCACAGACTGCCTTCCTTCAACTAGGCTGTACCTCTTCCAGGCTCCCCCACATTCCAGTAGCATCACAGACTGACCAGTAACACATGGTCCTCTAAGGAACACTTATATGAACCATAGCATACACATTGTAAAAATTTAAGCTATAAGAGTGAAACATGTTCTTTCAACAAGTTCTTTAAGTTTTACATCCAGTGCTTAACTTTCAGTGCTTTATAAATGGGATGACTTCATAGAATTATGCCAGAAGGTAACTCCATATATTACACACTCCAGGGATTATTTTTATTGACTTCAATAATACTGAATATGTCCTGATAAAAACATAAATATTAATATTGTCCGAATTTCTCCCATTTCTCCATAACTAATAAAAAATTTGTCAAGTAAAAAGACAAGTGTTTAGACCAGCCCTGGGCAGTTACCACATTGACATATAAAGTTCACTGAATCAGAATCAAGAAAGGAAGACTAGATGACTCAGATGACTGCTTTGCCAAGGTGATTCTGAGCTGTATTTAACTCTGGGGGCGAAAGTGGAGTAGAGAGCAGAGGTCAGAATCATTTGACAAGTGTCAGGGGAAGAAAACACCCTTCCAATAGATCTAGTATAAAGTTGAATTTTTCCAGCTTGCTAAGGGAAACTGTACTTTCAGGACACAATCTCTCTAAACAAAACAAAAGGCCAATTTATGTCACATTTGAAAGAAGTGAGCAGTTTAGGGATTGGATGATTTTCCAAAGTGAGAGACTGAATCAAAGCTGTTACACAGAATTGCTGAACTGATAGACTAGGACTGAACCAAAGCCAGTTCTGTGGTTACATGTGTGTGGTTTAGTACTAGAGCCAAAGAATCAGTCTCTCTTCCATGAACTTTGAAAGAGTAATATTTAAAAAAAAAAAAAAAAAAAAAACAGATTCTACACCATTGAATCAGAATCTCTGGGGGTAATTATGAATAGTTCTATTGCTCTTCCAAAGTTCACCAACTACTAATTTATGTATCTATCTATCTATATAGATAATAGATAGATAGATATAAAGTATAAAGACATAAAGTATATAAAAATATAGAGAGACAGAAGGATAGAGATAGATATGTAAACATGAGTCGTGCATTCTCTGATTAAAGCAATTTGAAACTGATTTTAATTTGTGATATCTTTGAGACCATTGGAAACATACTGAGGTAAAGCAAAATCAGGCTAAGGAAACTTCCAGAAAGAAGGCTCTATGCTCTACAGACTCTTGAAGCTAGCAAAGGCACCAAGAGAACTAACTGGAATAATGCCTCCTGAACATCAAACAGTAGGCACTCTGTTCTTATCTCCAGTTCTTTCTGTTTCCTCCCCAAGAGGCCTGGATGTTGGGGCCAGGACCCAAGGGGAGGAGTTTTTGCAGAACCTTTGGCCTCTCATTTTTCCCTTAGAGAGAAGGTACTTCCACATCACACACTTAGTCACACACTTTAAGATCAAAGTTCCCTTCATTATTACAAAAGGAGAGTCTTTAAATTAGAGCAATTCAGCTTAGTTATTGAATCTTTCACTAGCCTTACCAGGACTACTATGCCCTTTGAGATCCTCAGTCCTCTAAGAAGTTCAGATCTTTGTGTTCAGATGGAATTTGCTCTCTTTTCAGTCATCTAAACTCCTAATCTAATTATCTGCTCACTTATATTGGACTTGGAAACTTTCTATCTTGATTTTTTTTAAATTTCCAACTCAGTAATTCAGCCATTAAATTTCAAAGAAAAGCAAGAGAAATCTATGTTATTCCTTCTTGTAAATCCTCTCCCCCACAGCAACAACATTTAGCTGTTTTTGGTTTTTCTTATGGTAACTTCCATATCTGTTTTTAAAATGCATGATTACTACATGTTACAACTAGAAATGTTGTAACAAATTTGCACAAATGAAGTGGCTTAAAATAATATTCTCATACAGTTTTGGAGGCTAGAAGTCCAAAATCCAGGTGTAGGCAGGGTCATGCTCCCACTTAAAGCCCTAAAGAAAAGTTCCTTCTTTGCCTCTTCTGGCCTAGTTCCATCACTCCAGAGTCTGCCTCCATCTGGCTTCTTTCTGTGTGTCTTCTGTGTATATTTTCACATGCTCTTCTTACAAAGAAAGCAGTCATTAGATTTAGAGCCTGTTATGGATGGGACATAAGGTGTCCCGCAAAAGCTCCTGTGTTAATGCAGTAATATTTGGAGGTTCAATGATTAGATTCTGGAAGTCGTAACCTCATCAGCCCATTCTAGTTTGAATGGACAGACTGCCGGCAGGTAATGGTAGGCAAGTGGGGCATGGCTGGAGGAGATGGGTCACTGGGAGCTTGCCCTGGAAGGCTGCATCTTCCCTGTGTCCCTTACCCCTCTCTCATTCTCTCTTTGCTTCCTGATCCAGTCATAAGCTTTCCTCCAATAGGCCCTTCTTCCATGAGGTTCTGCTTCACCTTGGGCCCAGACCAATGTATCAGCTGTCTATGGACTGAGAGCTCGGATACCATGAGCTAAAATAAACATTTTATCTTCTAGTTGTTCTTGTTGGGTATTTTGGTCACAGCCATGCAAAAGCTAACACAGGGCCCACCCACCATAATGCAATATGATCTCATTTTAACTTGACTAATTACATCTTCAAAGATTCTTATTTCCAAATAAATTCACATTATGAGATTCAGAATTTTGGAAGACACTATTTAACCCAAGTTACCTGCTATGCTATTTCTTGGCCTTAAAAGTCTAGACATTTTCCCATGGATTGCTATAATGGCTGGGGATTATTTCACTTAAACATCTCCCACATCCCTCTCCTTTCTACCCAATATAGTGAACGATGGTCTCATTCCTTCCAAGGATTACCTCAGCAACTTCAAACAGCATTCTTGCCCATCGACCACATGCTACATACCTCTTGCTTTTATTTCAACTGAACTATTTCCACTTCTCAACCTCAGGCAGCTTTACAAGTTTTACATGTTGTCAAGATTTTTAACATTTATCCTCTAAAGTTGATTATGCAGTGTTAACATTATCATACCATTTTTACATTATAACAATGTGTTAGAACTGAATGCTAAGCCATTCAGTAGAGAATGCACTTAACATTAAATTCAGCTAGATGTCTTTTTTACAGTCCACTAATTACATGTAGCATATCATTAAATTTTCCAAAGTACTCAGTTATATTTCTTTTTTATTACATTTTTCCTTTTCCAGGCAAATTTTCCAAGAACTTTCTATCTTTGTGCTCCAATGTGGACTCATTATTTTCTAAATCTATACAATTACCATCCTGGAACTTCCCTTTATTGTATATTTGGGGGACTGTCCTCCTTCCTGAATCTCATGCTTTCTTCCTTCTTTAAAGTGAACTATATTGAGATATAATTTATAAACAATAATGGACTCATTTTGATTCAGTTCAAAAAGTTTAGGCAAATAAATAATACTAGAAAATGTACATATACAACTATCAACATCGAGATTTCCATTGCACAAAAAAATTTCTTCCCGTATACTTGCATTCAGTCCTTTGTACCTCTAGCCAGATAAAGCTATATTCTTTTACTTCTACTATAGAATAGAGCATTTTTTTTCTATAAATCCATATCAATGGTGTAATTCTTGTGTGTCTGGCTTCTTTTATTTAATATGTTTTTAAGATTCAACCATATTTTATTGTTCCAATAGTTTGTCCATTATATGCCTTTATCACAGTTTGGGCATTCATTTCACAAATTCACGTTTCTACTTTAGGACTGTTATGACTATTGCTGAAATGAATACCTAAATACTCATCTTTGCATGGACATAGATTTTCATTTATCTTAATTAAAAAACTATAAGGGACTGTATGCATTTTTATATAAAGCTGCCAAACTCTTTTCCAAAGTAGGCTTACCATTTTAAATTTGATCAGCAAATATGAGCATTCTAATTACTACTATGCCAAAGTTGATATTGTCACCCTTTTAATTAGCATAAGTTGATATTGTTAGCCTTTTAATTTTAGCCATTCTACCGGGTTCATAGTGGGAAACCATTGTGATTTTACTATGCATTTCTCTAGTGAATGTTGACAGTTATAACCTTTCCATGTGCTCATTGGTCATTTGTACATCTCTTTTTATGAAGTACTTATTCAAATATGTTTTGGGGGGCTTGGGTTGTGGTTCAGCGGTAGAACGCTCGCCTAGCATGTGTAACACCCTGGGTTCAATCCTCAGCACCACATAAAATAAATAAATAAAATAAAGGTATTGTGTCCAACTACAACTAAAAAATAAAAATTTTAAAAAATTTTGGTTTTGTATATTCTCTTTCTTTGCGTGTGTGTGTATGTGTGTGTGTGTGAGAGAGAGAGAGAGAGAGAGAGAGAAAGAGCAAGGGGAAGAAAGAGAGAGAAAGAGATTAGGGATTGAATCCAGGGCAAGACAAACACTGAGCTACATCACCAGCCCTTTTTGTTTGTTTGTTTTTTGTTTTCTGGTTTTGTTTGTTTGTTGAGACAGCATTTTGCTAATTTTCCCAGGTTGGCCTGGAATTTATGATCCTCCTGCCTCCCCCTCCCCAGTAGCTGGAATCACATGTGTGCACCACCACTCCCAGCTTTTGCTTATTTTTAACTGGGTTGGTCATCTTTTATTAATAGGCTGTACAAATTCTCCAATTATTTTGAAAAAAAATTTTCCTTGGAAAATTTGAAGATCAGTATTTCCTCATACTGCTATCCTTTGTCAGATATTTCATTTCCCTTATATTTCTGGAATACATTTATTGATAATTCCTAAGAAAGAGTAAATTCTGTAGTGCTTGGATGTAGACATATGTTTGTTTTCCCTTAGTTATATATGAACTTGACAGCATATAGAATTCTAAGTTGAGCACTATTATTTCCTAAGAACTTTGAATATTGTCCTCTAACATTAGAATTAGTGTTGAAAAATACAATGTGTATCTGATTATTTTTCCCATTTTAAGATGATCATCTATTATTGACTTTTTTCCCTCTTCAGAAACTCTTAGGTGTATTATTTTTCCTTAATGTTATGAAAATTTAACAAATTCTCTGACTTCCAGTTGGACTTTTTTTAATAACTGAACTAAATACTTAGTGATTCCTACCAATAAATATTTTTCACCAATCTTTAGAAGCATGGAGTTTGGTGTCTTACTACTATCACACTAGCATCAGACCACAAGAAATGATTTATAACTCATCAGATGTGAGGAGTTAGTTTAGTAAAATAGTATAAGTTGCAATTTAATTTTATTAGTAAAATTATTACCATTAGTAATATTAGTGTCTTTTTGTAATTTTCTCCCACCCATTTTCTCTTCCTGGAATATTAATTATTAACCTGATAAACATCTTCATTTGTTTTCCTGGATAATTTCATTTATTTTATCTTTCACTATTGATAGAGTAATAAAAACCATGTTTTTAACATTTATGATATCTTATTCTTCTGACTTGTCCTTTTTATTGCATTTTGTTCTTGTTTTATAGGTCCAATTCTCCTTGAATCTAAGTATTTTAAATTTAAAATTCATTTTTTCTTTGTTCATTTGTTTTTAATCTTGTTTATTGAATTTTCCTCATTTTCCAAAGTAATTTTCAAAATCTTTTTTTTAAAGAGAGAGTGAGAGAGAGAGAGAGAGAGAGAGAGAGAAAGAAAGAGAATTTTTAATATTTATTTTTTAGTTCTCGGCGGACACAACATCTTTGTTTGTATGTGGTGCTGAGGATCGAACCCGGGCCGCCCGCATGCCAGGCGAGCGCACTACCGCTTGAGCCACATCCCCAGCCCTCAAAATCTTTTTACTTTGTTCTTTTTTTAAACATTCATCAAATATACAGTTATTCTTGATTTTCTAATTACTCTTACTGCAACACTAGAATTGTTGATGGAGAGCTCTGGGCATATAAGTAGATTTCTGACTGGTATATTTGTCTGAGGGATAGCAAGGAAAGAGAGACTACCTTGCTACAGGACCTTAAATGCTAGGATAATTTGAGCTTCATTCTAAAGTACTATCATTGGCTAATTGCACATGTTATTTCTATTTCTTTTGAGAGAAATTCCTTGATGTTCTCATTTGTGAATAATTGCTGCGCTGCTTTCTGTACCTATTTAAAGTCTCACTTGCTATACATACTCCCCATGGTAACTGCCCTTGAGTCCAGAGTATCTCCAGACAGATTGGCTCTCCTCTAACTTGAAACCCCTTTATGCGTATTCTAAGTGTGACATACTCCTCAACACTTCATCAAGTACCACTTCTTGTAGCCTTTCTTATTTTTTTTAATAATTTTTAGTTGTAGATGAACACACGTGTGAAGCAAGAGATCTACTACTAAGCTGCAGCCCGTAGTCTTCGTGATTCTAGAAATCTACGGAAATTAGTAATATGCAGATGTCTTCCTCTCATTCATCTGTGTTTATTATAATGTGGTCACAAAATGAAGCAAGTATAACTGTGGAAGCTCAGTACCCTACCTTCTCTGGCACTTCTTGTTTGTTGTTTGCTGTTTTGTGGGAAGTGGTGTTATTTGTTTGCTTTTAATTTATTTTAAAATGTTCAAACTCATTAAAAGTTGAAAGAAAGGTATATCACCAAATACACCCTTCACTTGCATTCAAGGATGTGCACATTGTCATAACCCCTCCATTTCCCTCTACACATGAGCAAATACTTCTGTTATGCCAAACCATTTGAAAATAGGCAACACACATCTAGCCACTTTGCCTCTAAACCCTTCAGACTGAAGATATTTTCACCCAATAACTACATTATTTCCACTCCTAAAATATCATCATTAACACAAATACATCATCTAACATTCCAGACTGCTCAACATGTGGCTAAATCATTCAGGGTCACTCCAGATGAATTTGGGTTGGCACGAAATAATCACACAAAGACAGAGAAAATACCTTCTACTCAGGGTCCGGTAATGGCTCTTGACATTAGGGGTTCATTGGAAATAAAGTGAACTATCTGAATTCTTTATTTTTATAGAGGGGGACACTGAGGTTCCATGGAATGTTCTTTCCAAATAAGGCAAAGGGTCAGGTTTCAGGGGATTGAGTCTAGCTTCATGATGTCTTGTGGTCAGTAGATTGATTGACATCTTGGTAAGTCACACCCATCTCAGGTGCTGTGTGGGAACACAGGAAGAGCCAGCGGAAAGTGCACAGTGTGTTGCACAGCCGAAAGAGGATGCAACATCAGGCCAGTCCTCGTATATGCTCAAGTCTCATAGTTCACACACACAGCCCATAGCTGGCCCACAACACCAGACCATTATCACATTTTCCCAATTATCATCCAAATGTCTTCAATAGAATTTTATCCTATTCTGCATCTATAGAATTTCCTTCCCTGTGGCACTCTCCTACCTCTCAATCCGGATGCATGGCACAAGCCTACCTAGAATCCCAGCAGCTGGGGAGGCTGAGGCAGGAAGATCATGAATTCAAAGCCAGCCTCAGCAAACACAAGACGCTAAGCAACTCAGTGATACCCTGTCTCTAAATAAAATATTTTAAAAAGGGCTGGTGATGTTACTCAGTGGTTAAGTATCCCTAGGTTCAATCCCTGTTACCAAAAAAATTTTTAAAATAATGAAAAAGCAATATCTCCTCCACGTACACCCATACAAAGTGTTTTCCTTACATTAAAAATTGGAGGCATGCTTAGAGTTCATACACACCCCAGTAAAATGTATACACATTAACACTCCAAACTATTTGTGGATGAGTCATTTACCACATATTGCTTTTAACAAAAGGGGTTGGCATCTAATTAAATATAATTCAAAGAAAATAAGTGTTGTTTCATCTCATTTACATTCAAGATTGTCAAGTTATTGTCTACACCTACATTTTAAATATCCATCCTTTTCTCTCTAGGAGAGAAAATTGTGTCTTTATTTTCCTAAAATTTTCCTAAAATTGTGTCTTTATTTTTATATGCCCCCAAAATATGTAAGAAGTAACAAAAGTGCTACAGTTTCAGGACTTTTGAATTTCCCATATCTTTCTACATTATCTCTCCCACAAAACTTGAAGATAACTTTCCTTACAATCAAGCATGAACAGTATATTTGTTGGATTCCAAATCTAGGTTTCATTATGATTGTATTACAGAATACATGGTTGAATCGATTGCATGTTTTCTGCTGATCTTTAAATCATAATTATTTAAGCATCATAAAATGCATGGCAGGTTATATAGAGGCATAGATTTATAACAGTACAACAAGGGGAAATTTTTATTAAGAGGGTTTCACAGATATTCAAGACACATTGATTTGTTTAATTGAATATTGCTACATTTTTCATACTTAGACGTCAATTTATACATCAATGTATATAAATGCAAGTCAGTTTGCAGGTCCATCCCTCTCCACAAATGGCATCATTTTTGTTTTCTGTTAATGTTCTTTTATTGAACTTTTGGCAATTGTTGACATAAAAACAGGGTATCAGATAAATATGTGGATAACTGCCTTCCTTTGACAAAAGAAGAATCTTTCCTAGTATCTTCTTTAGAAAGACCCCTTTTCCCTCATTTCTTCATTTTCTCCATATGCCAAAAATTTGCTGGAACTGCAGCATTGTGGCTAATCCTTGTGTTTTGTCCACAGTCTCTCAAAATTGTCACACTTGGTCCACTTTACTCAAATTCACTGAATTGCAAAATCTGGTTTAATTTTTTTTGAGTAATCATAAATGGATGAGAGTTCTGGTACTTTATGAGATCCTGGAATAACTCATACTCAATGATATTAATCCACAAGTTTTTTCTTTAAGGTAGCACTATAGAGAGTGATTAAAGTTAATAAATCCATCTATTTAAAATTACATCTTACATATCTTTGTAGTAATAATTGAACAGTAAGATGCCCTCTTGCTCAAAAATGAATCAGTGTTGCCTGTGGACAGCCAGTTTGCCTAACTTTTCTGCCTAGTACACATCCCACTCTTTTTTCCAGGAATAATGTCAAGCCATATGCCCAAGCAGTAAATAATGATAGAAAACAAGTATCCATATTATGACAAAACAGCAGTCACCAACACTAATGAGATTATAGCTCAAATACACAGGAAAGAGACAGCAATCTGGGCCCTAAGGTAAAACGTTAAGAAATTCCTTCTCCTGTCACCACTGAAAACACTATCATGGAATGAGAGGCACTAAAATAAATTGGCAAAACGAAACCTCGCTACATATGGTGTTTACTCAGAAGGGTGAGGTGCCAAAGAGACCGTGGACCACAGCAAGCTGAGCCTTCTCTGGCAGGGTTATCATTGAAAGAGCTGCCCTGACAAAGCTCGGTTTTTTGCGCCCATTAGACTCAGTGTGAAAGGTCTCCATTCACTTGCCAGCTGGCATAGTCGACATTATCTAAAGATGTGAACACTACAGCACTGGCCTGGCTGCAACTGGAAACCAAAGTGACGATTAATTATGGATGGAATGTGGCCAGGCAAGGCTGCAATTGTAATCAAATTAGACCACACAGAGGAAAAATAACATTTTATCCTGCATGAGGTACCTCACAGATAGATTTATGACTACACTGCCAGTTGGAGATAAAGTAAAAATCAATCATATTATTCATATGAGTAATATAAGCAAGTACTGGTTAAACAAAAAATATGCTTCCTATGATTGTGTTGTGGATCCTTCATTATATAGAGCTTTACTCAGCAGAATCACAGGTTCACAATTTTTGTTGTTGCTGTTCTTTTTAGATAAACATGACAGCAGTATGTATTTGGACATATTAATACATGGAGTATAACTTATTCCAACTAGGATCCCATTCTTGTGGTTGTACATGATATGGGTTTGGGGTTTTGTTTTGTTTTGTTTTTAATGAAAGTTAAGAAATACAGTATCAGCTGGCACTATAATGAAGAGATCTGGGAACTTTTTACATTCAAAGGCTTCCTTGCAAAAATATATTACAATATTTCCTGCTCTGTTGCCTTGCTCCTGTTATTATGATAACTCTGTTGCATGTTGAAATGTAGATACTGGAAGCTACAGAATATCCAGAGTCAACAAATAGAACAGCTTTTAATTATGTCCATGAATAATCAAAAAGATTTTTAAAAAAATAATGCTAATTCTATGTAGTAAAAAGGAAAAAATAAAAAACTTATTTCTTTAGAAGTTCCATTTAAATGTCAACCTAATTCTCCTATGGGAAGGAACATTATGAGCTCAGCATTCCTTCAAAGAGTTGTTCACTGTTAGGAGGATTAATTTGCCAGGTGAAACAGAGACACTTCCACCATAAACCACAAGTTAACAGGAAGCCTAGTCTCATGGACTAGAATCAGTCACAATCTAGCAAGTCACTCCTCACTTTAAAAAAAAAAAATAGCCATCTGCTGATGATGCAGTTATGGTATACACTTACCCAGTAGGAGCAGAAATGGCATGTCCTTTTCAAAACTCCCTGAGCATATGATTGTTTTATGTAGAAGTTTAACTAACTTCTGCAATTAAAAAGGAAAATCATACTGATTTAACCCAAAACTTACAAAGAATCTAGGGTACTAAGATCTTTAAATCAAAAGGCCCAGAGATATTTCATAGAAACTGATGTCTCTCTGCCCAAACCTTTAATTCCACTTCATTTTCTACCCCTTCCTATCACTGCCAAGCTATGTGCTCACAAAGGGGTGATGAGAGCCAGAAGATTCCAGCAAAAGAAGAGAGGGCTGAACGGAGCTGTGGCAGAAACCACAGCAGGCTCAGCTATTCTACAACACTCTGTTCACTCTCTACCCTCCTTCCCCTTCCAACATCCAACAGTGAAAAGCAGACTATCCAGGGGACCAAAGCTACTATGGAGTCATAGTCAATATGAAACTAGCAAGAGGCCTTCCAACAAGAGCAATGTTAGGCATGATAATGGCAAAGGGCATGGTAGATGATTTTTTAAAAAAACCTACAAGCCATAAGCAAGACAATTATGTGTATGGTCACCAGTCCACAGTTCTCACTCTATAGAGAGTTGCATCTTTTGAATAGAGACTCTAATTAAAACTGAGCGATAAACATTCATGTAATAACAATGGCATCTTGCAAAAGGATCTTTTTTCATGGGTAGTGCTTTGTGCTGGTCCAATTGAATTCAGGATTGATTAACAAGGATACCACAAAGAAGTCTAGGAAGTAGCCGAGTGTGGTGACGCCAGTCTGTAATCCCACTGGCCTGGGAGGCTGAGGCAGGAGGATCACAAATTCAAAGCCAGCTTCAGCAACTTAGTGAGGTCCTAAGCAACTCGATGAGACCCTGTCTCTAAATAAAATATAAAAAAGGACTGGGGATGTGGCTCAGTAGTTGAGCGCCCCTGGGTTCAATCCCTGGTTCAAAAAAAAAAAAAAAAAATCTAGGAAGTAAATGCTTCAAAGGATGATGGGGAGAAGCATCATCCACAGAACATCTTTTAAATATGATTAGGGTGCCTATTAACAACTGTCTCCCAGAACTCCTTCGCCTGTGTAGAGAGACTCACTTTAATTGTAAAGGTGAATAAAGCTTCAATTTGTTTTCCTACAAACTGAATTCTTTCTTTGTAACAGAACGACAGAACATCAGGAACATCAGGATACATTTACTGTGCATTTTTTCCTGATATAAAAGGAAACAGAATTTTCAAACTACTAAATAGTGTGTGTCTCTGTGTATGTAAAAGTAAGCTGGGAAAGGAAAAAAAAAATAAGGCTAATGCTAGAACATGGCCTCTCAACATCTGTCATAATTCAGCACAGTTTCTTGACTTTTGTAGAAAATCTTTATTTCTCTTCAGATTGGGTTTTGTCCCAAGCTCCTAACTAGGGTATGTTTTTTACCTGGTCAGTGATTTGTGTGTGTATGGAGGCGGGGCGGGGGGCGGGGGGTGAGTACTGGGGATTAAGCCCAGGAGAGTTTTACTGCTTCACTACTAAGCTTCACGCCCAGCCCTTTTTTCATATTTTATTTTGAAACAGGGTCTTACCAAATTGCTCATGGCTTCGCTATTGTTAGGTTGGCCTCAAACTTATAACCCTTGTGCCTCAGCCTCCCAAATTGCTGGGATTACAGGTATGCATCACTGCTACTGACAGTGATTATTTGTGTAGTCCCAGAAACTGTCACTGCCTTAGGGGCTCTTCTTCTTGCCATAGACAGAAATAAATATCTCACTTATTTGTGTCTTTATACTGAAATTTAATTTACACTCATGCCATTGGCTACATAGGTCTTTATGTGCACATGCCCATCCCTAGCCTCCCACCCATCCCTCTACCTTCTGCCTCCAATAATCCTCAATTCCACTGAAACTCACTTGAGGCAGGGAAGTGCACTTTGGCCTGTTTTGGAATGTGAGGTACTCTGCATGTAGCCTGATAACTACTGGATTCCCAATGTAGTTTGTCAAATTGACTCAAATTTGATTCAAAATATATCTGAAGAAAAATTCCTATGTTTACATAACCTCTTCTAATTTACATTGTTCCATCATAGAAAATATACCTCAGAACACATTTTACTCTTTCTAATCTTACTATCCTTTCAATGTAGTCTTATAAAAAATAGCCATCAAATATAGGTTCCCTAATGATTAAAATGCATACCCATGTAACTCAAAAATATGTAAAATATCTGGAGAAGGAGGCTCTTCAAGTCAATAGTGTAGGAAATGTTACTTGGAAGCTCTCCTCTCTAATCTCTTCGGTTCTATCTAACTTCTATTTCTTTCTATCAATTATTGATCTGTCTGTGCAGTAGAAGGAGTTTGGAGGGATCAGGCCATTCCAGCGGAAGAGGGAACCATATTGTTCTAACTGCTATATTGTACCAAGTGGATTGTGTTCAGTGTTCTCTGTTATTTTAGTTAATCTGAATGAATAAGTATTAATAGTCCTGGTTTACCCACAAGGGTAACTGAGTCTCAGGGACCTTCAGCCACACCAGGCATTAAGCAGAAGGGTCACAATTCAGACATTTTTTTTTTCTAAGTTTTAAGAACAAGATGACACTTTCTATGACTTTGCACGGCAATTGAACTGTCTTTACATAACATATTTTTATTGTATTGTCTTTTTTTTTAATTAGTTGGTGAGAAGTATTTCTTGTTCCATCAAATACTTACTGATTGCCCAAGTGATGGAAACAATAGTAATGTGTCTTTCAAAATAGCTAGAAGAGATGGGTTTGAGTGTTCTCACCACAAATACATGATAAATGTATTAGATGATAATATTAAAACACCTTGAATTAATTATTATACATCGTATTCATGTATCAAAATATAACAATGTACCTCATAAATATGTACAATTGTTATGTGCCAATATTAAAAAATAAAAATTAATAAATTTTATATGTGACTTAATCTCCAGAAATATACTACCAAAAAAAAAAAATCACACTTTTGTGTGTTTTTTCTACCAAAGTTATTTTAGAGTAAAACTCTGAGGATCAGAGAAGAGTATCTCTTATAAATATACATCTAGGTCCCCAGCTGTGATTTGATTCCCAATTTAGTAATGTACATACACAGTGATTTGGATCAGTATGTTTAGTCTATTTTAATCCTTTTCATTTGGAAAGTTGGCAGAGTACTATTTGCAGCTTGACTTACTGAATAACAATATATTTCTTCTCACTAGTACCTAATTGTACAGACATTTATAGAAAGGAGGTTGTATGTATTCTGCTTACATAACAAGGCCTATTAGAAGGAACGCGTGTGCCTTTATTCTAACTGTACAGACTAATCCCAAATCCCTTTGTTTTTAGCTGGACCTATCCCAGCCCCAATTTTTGAGCTCAAAATGCAAACCATGTGCCTGTTCTCTTACTTCTACTTCTTACTCTTGCCACATAATGTTTCTCTTGCATCAGGTGCTTTTTCCACCTTCCTGCCATCCTTTGGTTACTTCTTCCTGATTTTTTTTTTCCCCTCTGTTTAGCAAGAACTTTCTCCTGGGGATTTTTAGCCTGGGATCTACTCTTAAGATCCACAAATGCTCAAAACCACCATAGGTAGAGTTTTATTTCTTTTGTAATGTTACGTATTTTGTTTCGTGCATTTAATTACTTTTTTGTCTCCCAAAGGGTCTTGTGTCATAAAAGAAGTTTAGAGAGTCCCACCTTTTCTTTTATTGGTTCTTTTTAGTTGTACGTGACAATAGAATTCATTGTGGCATGTCCATGATGGTGGGATTCACTAATGGTATATTCATATATGTACATAGGAAAATTATTTTGAATTCATTCCACTGTCCTTCCTTTTCCTATCCCCCCCTCTTCCTTTCATTCCCCTTTGTCTAATCAACTCAATATCTATTCTTCCCCTCTCCCTCTTATTGTGAGTTAGCTTCCACACATCAGTGAAAACATTCACCCTTTGGTATGTGGGGACTGGCTTATTTAACTTATCATGATAGTCTCCAGATCCATCCATTTACCAGCAAATGTCATAAAATCATTCTTCTTTATGGCTGAATAATATACTCCATTATGTATATATACCACATTTTCTTTATCCATTCATCTGTTGAAGGGCACCTCAGTTGGCTTCATAGCTTAGCCATTGTGAATTGTGCTGCTACAAACATTGATGTGCCTGCATCACTGTAGTATGCTAATTTTAAATCCTTTGCTATTTACTGAGGAGTGGGATGACTGGGGCACATGGTGTTCTACTCACAGTTTTTTGAGGAATCTCTATACTGCTTCCAGAGTGGTTGCACCAATTTGCAGTCCCACCAGCAATGTATGAGTGAATCTTTTGCCCCACATCCTCCCAACATTTTTAAAAATATCTTTATTTTATTTATTTACTTTTATGTGGTGCTGAGGATGGAACCCAGGGCCTCACACATGCTAGGCAAGCACTCTACCACTGAGCTACAACCCCTGCCCCCAACATTTATTGTTACTTCTATTCTTGAAAATTCCTATTCTGACGGTAGTGTAATGAAATAGTATAGTTTTCATTTGCATTTCTCTAATTGCTAGAGATATTGAACATTTTTTCATATATGTTTGACCATTCATGTTTTTTCTTCCCTACAATAACCTGGTCCCATTTCAAAACACTCACTGTTGTTTTTTGCTTCCAAAGGTTAAATGCCTCCAAGAAGAGACATAACGGTTTTCACACTGTATTCCTTTAACTGCCTGGGACTTGCGCATAAGAAGGGAATAAGAGACATTTGAGGAACCAGATGGAAATAGGACAGGATGGATGAATTATATCAACTCAAAGTGGTAACTACTGCCCAGTGGCTCCATTTGAGAGTTACAGAAGAATGAAACATAGGGACATAAATTATGGTTAAACATCATTTGATAGGAAAAAATAACTTTAAATACTGGATTTAATAGAAAAAATAGATTTGATGTGGTGAACATGTTAAAGACCCAAAAGATGGTCTGCCTGGCTCCCTATGATCTCTCTAAAACTCCAATTCCAAACTGTAACATCTCTCCCATTCCACACCAGTTCTGGCCTTGGGGAGGATACATTTAAGAAATCAAACTTGTGATGCCCAATTCTTAGTGACCACTTGTTTCCCAGTGGCCAGGTGAGGATGTCCTGGTGGCCCAGGACACAGCCTGGCCCCTAAGCTTGACCACCAAAATCCCTACATTCCTTCTCTTAGCAACAGTTGCTCATTTTTATTTAGGAAAACATCTTTTATAAGAAAAATAAGGTATTACAGTGTAAAGGATAGAAACTAATATTTATTCCAAATATTATATTACACGCTGGTGAGGATAAAGATTTTTTAATTATTTCTAAATGTTAGATAACTTGTTCAACCTCATACAGCCATTAAGTTGAGAAGTCTGGGCTTAAACTCAAATCTTCCTGCTCCAAAAGCTAGTCCTTTCCTGCTTAGAATGAGAATTCAGGGAGACTAAGTCATCAAAAGCAGATGGTTGTGAAATCATCTTGATTCCAATCAATGTGGTAATTCCCAAGCCTGTGACTTGGGTCAAGGTGGCTCTCTTCTACAGAAAAATTTTTTCCCTACTATGTCGCTTTCTGGCCCAAAAGGTTATTATGAGAATGAAAGAATGAACCAAAGGGTCTGGTTCAATGCTAGAAACACACTAGGAGCTCAATTCATGTCTAAACAATGATTTGTCTTAATTTCCAGATCATACATCTCCTAAACAATATAGGATGAGTTGCCTGATACCGCCACACATTGCCAGTTTGGATGCTAGTTCTTTCATCAACCTTTTTCTGATTATTTGAAAGGGTGTTTTATTCTCTCTTTTTTATTTCCTAATTTCACTAGCTCTAATTCACCACCAGACACGTCCTTGTTGTATGTGCTAAGAGAGAAATAAAGAAACACTACCAGAGTATGACAAATCAATGATAAGATACATCCTACTTCAAACATGTAAAAATAGGAGAAGTGTGTTTTTTAGAATCACTTCATTATTGTGTCTTTAGTAATAATCTGCACAGTTTGTCACACTATGGATGAACCTTAGTTTTTGTACTAATACACACACGTTGGTCCATTGACCTGGTCCACTCTGGAGAGGATGAACTCCAGGGACTTCCAGCAGTCCTGCCTCCCAGCTGCCGGGACGAAAAGCCTAGCAGCCCAAAGAGAGTGTTGGAAGAGGGCCACAGTTGACAACTGTTTGTGGCAAAACTGTTAGCAAAAAAAAAAAAAAAAAAACCAGGAATGGGTATTCAGACCCAGTAAAGGAGGCCAGGGCCATCTGGGAAGAGAAACAATAGTATCTGCTTTGGGACATATTTGATGTATAACCTCAGGGTGGCTAGAATGCAGACTTCTCCCTTATGACCACATTTCTTTTATCTAAGGCAATCTTAAATATGTTTTAATCTAAAACAAAGATCATTTCACATATTATCAGTGAATTTGGAAACAACTTATAGTGATTTGAATGAACATGTTGACCTAGATGTAACTTACTATGATGTTTACAAATTAATTTTACCTTTTTTGGCTATTAACTAACATATTCCCTTAATGAATATCATAAGAATTCAGATTATATTCAGGATAATCCCTTTAGTTGTCTTGCTATAGTTTCAGATTTAATAAGGTGCCTTGCTTCCTAAGAGTTGCTAGACAGTTTATATCACTGAGCTCCAATCTGGGTAGCCATTAAAACTCTGAGAATCAACTTTGAACACTTTTTAACTTGAATGATGTCGAAATGATCTGTTTCTGTTGGTCACTAAAGGATGTGTGGGATTTGGCATTAGGACCTCTATTATTAATATTCTCTTTCCTGGAGGAGGATTGCCTAGTGTGCCTATAATTCTCTAGCTTCAGGGCAGGGTGTAGCAGGCCAAAGCCTGGCAAATGTATGCAGTTAGTTCCAAAGACACAGAGTTAAATTGGATCCAAGAGGCAAAGATACCATCAAGGGGCAAAGCCAAGGTCAATTACAGAGTCAGGCTAGAAGACGCCAACTAATAAATGAACAAGAGTTAATAAAAACTGGATAAAATCCAGAGGGAAATGAGGAAGCAGGAAATGAGAGTGCAAAGAGACTATTCACCTTTATTCTAACAAACAGCAACTTTACCAACATAGGGTTCCTTTAAAATGTGAGGATCCCCTGTTACTCAGAAGCAGGAAGAAAATTTAGAAGCACTCTCTATGCTAGGCTTTTGCAACCTTTGTACTTGACTGGAACACCCATTGTCTCATCTGAAGTTTGTATTTCCCTTATCTATAAAACATGGTGATTCAGAATCCTATCAGTGCTGCTTCGTGGAAACACACCCTGCCTGGTAAGAAGCGCCATGGCTAATTTCCCTGAGGAATCACCAATTAAAGAGCTAAGCTCTATTTAAACATTGACATCTTGTAGTTTTTCTTTAGCTTAATATCACTATTAAACATCATCTATTTAATAGCCCAGGGAAGAATTTTTCAAAAAGTCTTAATGAGAATGTAGGTCACTGTCATTCCAGTTTCTCAATGACTCAATTATTTGACATTTACTTAATGCCCTTTGAATGACAGCAGTCATGCCAGCTGCTGGCTGAAGGGGAATTTTCCAGCCTCACTTAAATAAATACACTGTTTATCTTCATTAGCTCTTTGTTAGGATTCACTCTGAACAAACATGGAGACTGTCACTCATCGAATTCTAAAGTAGTACTATTCCTGTTTTGTATGTCCCTAATGCCTGCTTAGTTCTTTTTTGTTTATTCCCTTGATATTTTAGATTTTATATTTTTGGTGTGTTTAATACATTGGTCCTCCACTAAATTCAATGCTTCTATATTTTCAATTTTAAATCTATAACTACCACATATTTGCAATTTACTTTCATTATGCATTTGAATATAAGAAGACAATAAATCTCTTAACTAGGATTCACATCAAATTCAGATGCCTTTGCTGATGTGTGATGATTGTTTATAATCTTTCCTTTGAATACAGTATGGGAAACCCTCTTTTGTTAAGTAGCTACCCTAACCTAGTGTGGAGACGTGATGCTTGACAACTTCCCAATATTACATATACCATTTGTGAATTTTTTTTCAAGGCTGGGGACTGAACCCAGGGCTTTATGCCTATAGAAGGCACTCTACCTCTGAGCAACACCCTAAGCCCCCATTTCTAATTTTTTAAATACCTAACATAGCCTGTACTGAGGAATCTCCTCCTCCTCCTCCTCCTCCTCCTCCTCCTCCTCCTCCTCCTCCTCCTCCTCTTCCTCCTCCTTCTCCTACTACTGCTGCTTCTCCTTCTCCTTCTCCTTCTCCTTCTTCTTCTTCGTTTTCTGTATATGATTGCAGGGATTTAGACTTCAAAAAGGCACTTACCAGTCTCCCATCTTTCCAGCTTTGAAAGCTCATTCTGCCGTTGAGGTTGAAAAAAAAAATTGGAAAATAAGGAAAGGAAATGTATTTCCAGAACTGTGGAGAAACATGTTAATCATAAAGTGCCCTGTGAGGAGTCCTGGCCTGTAAATCTCAATACTGCTCCAGAGAATTCCCCATACCCTACCCTAACTCCATCTTCAGCTTTACTTGCATTCTTAATTATAAAGATATATTTGTCAAAGTGGCCATTTTAAATATTATTCTGATTGTATTAACAAATGGAAGTATTTTGTTCAGCTAGTTTTCCATGGCACATAGTAAAATAAATGCCTTCTTGTTTCTAAACATGAGTTATTATTTATTATATGTTTACTATATTTGAGGAACTGCTAAGCTGTGTGTCCTTCAAAATTCTAGACCCAGGATGTCCTTCCCCAACTCTGAAGAGATGTCTTTTTCCTAGCACATGATGAAAGTAGAACTCTTAACCCTCTCTATTCATTGTCAGAACAACCTGCTTGCTCCTTTCAAAGTATTTTTCCAAATCTATAATTAGCATCTTACTTATTTGTTAACTGTTTGTCTACCTTTCTGTTTATCCAATAGAAATTCCACCAGGGCATAAACTTTGCCTTGTGCATCTCTGAATCCCTTATTCTGATACATAACAATAAAATATAGAGTGAGAAAATGTGTGAATTTTCTATAAGCAATATCTCATAGTCCTCTAAACAATTTCACACAATCATCTCAAAGAATTGAAATTTAGAGATGTTAAGAATCTTGCCTGAGGTCACACAAGCAGGCAGGCAGCACAGGATTAAAGCCATACCCTTAATCTTTGTGGAGTTTGTTTTCTCTTGGGCTCCATGTTGATCATCTTTCTGTTACTGTGATAATTACCTGACATAAACAATGCCAAAGGAAAAGAGGTTTATTTTGGTTCACAGTTTCAGCCTACTCTTGTCACTTGGTCCTGTTGCTTCCGGCCTGTGGTAACACAGTATATAATAGTGGAAGCATGTGGTGAAGGAGGTCTCTATACTTGTGTTGTCTGGGAAGTCAGAAGACAGAGAGAGGAGAGAACAGGATCCCAATATTCCCTTCAAGGAAAAACCCCCAATGACCTTACTTTCACTAGGCCCAATCTCCTGAAGGTTCCACCACTTCCCAATAGTGCCACAGTCTGGCAACCAAGCCTTTAATACATGTGCTGTGAGGTGCAAGGCATTTCTAAATAACAGCATACTAATTTCACTTCATGGTGCTATCATTTTCCCACCACCTATACTAGAAATCTGAAATCCACTCTAGACTTTTCTCACTTTAATACACACAAATAATTGGTTCCCAAAACTATCTATCCTCCAAACCTAGCCTCTGCTCCATTTCTGTTTACACAGTCACATTTTGGCCCCCCATCAATATTGTCCCTTTGAAACAATTAAGAGAGTAAAGTGAGAGCCTACAGAATGGGAGAAGATCTTTGCCATCGGCTCTTCAGATAGAGTATTTTTTTTTAATTTTAATATTTATTTTTTAGTTTTCGGCGGACACAACATCTTTGTATGTGGTGCTGAGGATCAAACCTGGGCCACACGCATGCCAGGTGAGCGCGCTACCGCTTGAGCCACATCCCCAGCCCTCAGATAGAGTATTAATATACAGAATATAAAAACAACTCAGAAACACAACTCCAGAAAAACAAATAACCCAGTCAATAAGTGGGCAAAAGAATGTAAATGGTCAATAAATATATGGAAAAAAAATATCCAACTTCTCTAGCAATCAGGGAAATGCAAATCAAAACTACATTGAGATTTTATTTAATTGCAGTCAGAATGGCAATCATCAAGTATACAAATAATAATAAATGTTGATGAGGATGTGGGAGGAAAGGTACATTCATGCATTATTGGTGGAACTAAAATTTAGTGCAATCACTCTGGAAAGCAGTATGCAGATTCCTCAAAAATATAGGAATGGAACCACTATATAACCCAGCTATCCTATTCCTTGGTAAAATCAGCATAATATAGTTATATATCCATCTCAATGTTTATAGCAGCACAATTCACAATAGCCAAGCGATGGAGCCAGCCTAGGTGCCCTTCAACAGATGAATGTATAAAAGAAAATGTGGTAGATATATACACAATGGATTATTACTCAGCCATAAAGAAGAATGAAATTATGACATTTGCCAGTAAAGGGATAGAACTAGAGACCGTCATGCTAAGTGAAATAAGCCAGACCCAGAAAAATCAAAGGTCAAATGCTTTCTCTGATATGTGGAAGGTGGACCAAAATAAGGAAAAAAGGAAAAAGAAGAAGAAAAGAAAAGTGGGGTGGGGGGATTTCCATGAAAACAGAGAGATCAGTGAAGTAGAGGAAGGAGATGTAGGAGACAGAAGAGGGACAGGAAGAGTGAAAAAGAGTGGAATGAATCTGAATGAATTTTCCTCTGTACATATATGAATATACCACAGTGACTCTCATCTTCATGTTTATCACAAGGCACTAATCAAAAATAATAATAACAATAATAAGCATATAGAAAAAAAGATCAGTAGAGCAGAAAGGAGGAAAGAAGAGGGAAGGGAAAGGGGAAGTACTAGGGACAGAATTAAAGCAAATTATATTCCATGCTTGTATAATTATGTCAAAATGGACCCTAATATTATGCATAACTGAAGTAAACTAATAGATAAATGTGTGTGTGTGTGTGTGTGTGTGTGTGTGTGTCCCCTTTTGCCTCTGAGCTCTTCTCTCTGTTGTGGGTGACCATCTCCCTCCTAGACCTTCCACCAGGCTGACGGACAGATTTAACATTTGATTCTCCTGGAATCACTCATTGCTTCTCCTCCTCTGGACAGAACTCGCACTCCTTAGCTTTGCTTAAATCCACCTGAAGACGTGGCTTCTGCCTTCCTCATGTTCACCTCCATCACTGTCCACTTCAGGACCTGTGCTCAGTGTCTAAAACACTGCATCCTTCCGGGTCCCTGAATTTTCATGCTCCCTGAATGTGTTTTCCCACTTGTCTGCCTTATTCATATCTGGTGTCCATCAAGCCTCAGAGCAAACATCTCTTTGTGAAGGCCTGACCTGATCTAACCCACACATGATAGTCACCACTAAGCTGTCACATGCTGCTCTGGATGCCCACAAAAATCCAGAAAAGGCCTTGACACTGTGAGACATTTGAGAGTGTACAGTGACTGTCACGTTTTGTTGTTTGTGTTTCTCGTTTGTTTTATTTAATTTTTTAAAATCTGGCAGTCCTTTTCAGACTCCCTCGGGGCAATGTGCCTAATGGTACCTGGAATAATATTTGCTGTGGGAATGTATCAATATTGTTATATTGTGTATTTTGTGCATGTCCAAATATGTAACAACAAATCCCATCAGTATGTACAACTATAGTGCACAAATAAAAAATGGAGGAAAAATAAAAAAGAATGTATCAAAGAAATGATATATTTCTGAACATGACTGCTATCAAATTCAATAAAGAAAAGAAAATGAAGTATGAATTTTTTTTGCCATAAATGTATTAAAGTGTCAATAGTTGTGGGTAGGAATCGGAGAGCATTCAATTTCTGACTCTGGCACTGAAGAATTCTCTGTGGGAGACAGTGGATCCTCCTCATTGCATCAACCCAGCCCCCAAAATAGCTTCAAAGTACTGTGTTCGGTGCCATGGGAGCTACACAGATAAACAAGCGGTCAGCCTGCCTTGGGGACCTGGCAAAGCAATGGGAGAGACATCATTTTCTAAAGGAATTCTTATGAACCCCATGACTTCTTTTTACTCCAGATACATGACCCAAAAATGTATTAAACTTATTTGACCTAGTCTTTATTTTCAGCTAATAAATTGTCTTAAAATTCCAAATTGCCTCTACTGGATTCCCTTTATTTGTTCTAAAACTCTCTTAAGGACTATTTCAAAAAAATTATAATTTGAAAAGCAATTTCATGCTTATAAATTCAGTAGCTACTAAAACGTATGCTTTAATTTCCTTTTAAATCTTATTATTTAAAAAAAATAGGCTTGAGCCTTCTTGAGAAATAACTTTTTAGTCATACTCATCAAATCCTATTTTGCAGATTTCTGAGATTTATAATGCTATATATAAATTTTAAACAGGGATTCCTACAGAGCCAGGACAGTGCCAACCAGCTGAACTGCTCGGGAGAAACAGCACTGAAAATAAAAGGCAAGGTGGAATAATTTTTTTTTTTCTTGTGAGCCTTGAAGAATAATTTTGCTTTGCCTTTGTCCGAGTTTCCATGGAAACTCCTCTCCTGGAAATGTGCAGTTCTTCAGAGCACTCGTCCTGAATATAAGCAGAACAAACCTGATGCTGTGATCTATTTTAGTGCTGCCACGAGTTGCAGAAATCAAGGAATAATTGTTATATTCATAAATAAGTCAGTCAACATGAAAATGAGTGTAATGGGGAAACAATGGTTTGGTTCAATCTCCCTTCTTTCTTTGGGTAAACACAATGCAGAGATATATATAGGTTTCTTACTGCATACATGAAATAATGAACAGCAGAATAGCAGTGAGTCACCAACAATCAGCCCAGATCTTTGCTTTATCCTATTAACTTGAGTGAAAGTAAAAAATAAATTTTTTTAAAAAAATCCAAAATAATATAAGCAGATCCAAAAATCACTTTGTTATCTACAAGGAGTTAATGAGTAGAGAATTCCCTTCTAAATGAAGATGGAAGTAATAGGGATAATGCTTTCAGTTCACATAGAGTTTGGTATTGACTAAGGAAGTCCATGATGCATATCATAAGTAGGGCTCATGAAGCAGGACTTCCCAGGTGGGAAGTTTTTATAAGAACACTGCGCCAAAAATACTGTGTATTATAGAAGCACAGAAATTCCCCAAATTCACAAAGTACAGAGTTAGGAAAAGGAAGCTGCCAGGTTTCTGGGTGGGAGAAGGAAGGGAAGCAGTGTTTATTAATAGTGTAGTCTCCATCTTGTACTGCTCTGGTTTCCACGGGCCAGTATTATCCAAGGATGCTCTGGGTATAGCTGGGGGTGGGGACCACAGCAAATAGGACAGGTGGGGTCCCTTCCCCCAGGAAGTGTATCTCCCTACAGAAGACAAAGGAGACAAACATAGAAGAGCTAATTTTACATGTATTGAATGTAATTCAATACAATTACAAAGTATTCCACCAAAGAAGTGCAGGATTCCATGAGAGAATGTAAAGAGGGACCCAAACCTTACACTTGCTATCTCCTTTCATTCTCACAGTAATCCCTCAAGTTAGGTGCTCGAATTCTGTTTTACAGGAGATAGCAGAGGCATAGAGAAAGTAGGAAATACCCCCAAGGTCAATCCCAGGATCTAAACGGTGGCGGCCATGTTCAAGCCAGTGTTGGTGTGTCAGGGTTTATGGTCTTTTCCTATGGCGCGTGATTTGTGAAATGACTTGATTTTATATTATATGCTTAAGAACTAGAGAGAGATAAAATACATTTTATCAAGAGATGCTGGAATTTGTGTAATGCCTAGATCTTTCTGAAGCACTTTCTTAATAAGCACTAAGGGATTCTCCTTTTAGGAACCCTTTGGAATTGGCAGTTGTATCATAAAGACTCTCATTTAAATGTTTATGATTTGCTTAAAACACAGGCACATTCCTTGTTAGGATTCTCAAGTGCAACCAAATGGCTGGGCTGGGACTTTAGCGTGTTCACATAACTGCACTGGCAGGCTGACTAGAAAACTAAGGGGGCTCCCTCCACACTCAGTCCTGGCCTGCCACTGCCTCCCCTCATTGGCTTTGGTATCTGGATACATGTCTATCAACTATATTTATTCAACCTGAAATCTCTTCTTTAGCTTTGTACTATTGTGACAAACACAGAGTTTTGTCACTGTGGGTGTTTGACAGTTAGAGAAAATAAAATTAGATTAAATCAAAATCGAAAATTACTTTCCTGCAAGTACTTATAACAAGTACGTTTATCAAACATTATTATTTCAACTGGATCCAAAATTCACATAAAAGAGCATGTTATTCAAGGATTTGCTGGGTAAAGTTGGGGGTGGGGACCACAGCAAATATGACAGGTGTCCTATATGGGCTGGGGATGTAGCTCAGTGATGGAACACATGCTTACCATTCGGGAAGCCCTGGGTTTAATCACTAGCACACATACACACAAAAATCCAAATATAAACATATATATGCACACAACTCTCTCTCTCTACACACACACACACACACATTATCAACTAATATCAAATGTATCTTTCCAGGAGTCTTATTTTTGGAAGAAGTTTGTAGTTACTGTTGTGATGACGTTACTCTGAGGTCTGATTTGGAAGGAGTCAAACTTCCTTCTTGTGAAGCTGAGGGCAGGGATGAAACATCAATCACCCTGATATGATCTCTAACTCTCCCAGCTCTCTGGAAATAAAGGCTTTCATCATTTCTAGTTCAGTTGTTAGGCCAGTTTTCTGCTTTCCCAGAACTGTAAGCTTTGTAACCTTAGAGGTGGCCTCCCTCTCTGGCTCACTGTAAACAATAATGAACAGCCTACGGTCTGGTCTTTAGAACATGCTTCCTTATCCACTCTGGAGAAACATGGTGCAAAACACCTGGTGCAACGTGTGCAAAACCTCGTCCTCGGGAAAGGAGTGCTCCCATTAGCCCAGATTACTCACACCACGGGGGTGGAGGGTGCTATGCTTTGCCACGTTAGGAAAAATGAGCCTTAGAAGAATGTAAGCTCTGCCTCCTGTGTTTAGATCCTCTTAGTTTAATTCAGTCTCGGTATTTACTAAGCACCTAAGATATGCCACATGTGGTAAAAAATGCTATATGAAAGTGAATCAAGGCACACACTGCCCTTAAGTGGGGATAGACATATAGTAATGGACAGTACCCGCTAGTTTGAGAACCAGATCTCTCTTCCTGGGCCTCTCACAGGCCCCTAAGAGTTGCTGTGTGTATACTCTGTCACTCACACACATACACACACACACACACACACACACACACACACACACACCACAGAGACACCAGCTCTTTTCCCCATGGGAATTCAAGTAGAAAAAATTACAGAAAGCATTAATGATATATAGATATTACAAGGACCAACTGCCCCTAACTCATAATCTTCCTCATTCCATATATATTTTCTGACAATATCACACAGTCTCCAAATTTGGCCAGTCCAGCATCCAACTGTAGACCAGAAGTTAACAAGGATTCTTGACACTGGGGTATCTCATCTCTAGACATAAATACAAGTACAATGATGTTTCTCTAATTCTTTAAAAATTTGCCTCTAAAATCTTAGAAATTTCAAACGAGGATACTTCTTCTTTTGATTATGCTAAAATCCACTGATCTCTTTTTTTTTGGGGGGGGGCTTCTATTGATTTTTATGTCACTCTGTATTCCAACACATCTTAATGCATGTTCCTCATAACACTAGCCCAGGCGAAACTCATGAGAAAAGTGGTGCTGAACCGAGTTCTCTGATCAGATAAATTTGGAAAAGTCTACATACTACCTTTCAGAGGTAAAGTCACTGAGAAGTCTCACAACATAAAAATGCAGTTAATTTTATTTAAACCAGTAGTTTCCTAATTTACTTGGTTAAAAAACTCTTTGATCATAAAACATTAATATCCTGAGCAACTAGGTTTTCAGGAAACACAATTGTAAATTGATACTTTTAGAAATATTTGGATAGGATGAAAGACTTTCATTCTCTAGAGCTAAGATAATATTATTCATCCTTTCACAAGTATTTATTGAGCATCTACCATATGCTAAGTACTTAACTCCTGCTTGTTAATGTAATGTAAGTTTCATCCATAGGATTCATAGGTCCTCTAAGCAGGTGACATGAAGAATCCCCTCAAGCTCTGTAAGCAAGCACCATGTCTGCTTTGGATTAGCCCTGTTATAAGCCACAATATTCCTTTGTTCTATCAATTGATCTCCAGTTGCATTTTTATCACTGACTTCCAACATTATGCTCTGCATCCAGTTACTGGATTTCCATATTGTCCCAAACACATCTGAGTTTCTCATTAGGTTTCCTATTTAGTTCTCCTGATCTGAGTCTTAATAGTCCCCACCAAGACTTCAAGGCAATTGGAACCACGTCTCTAGGAGTATGCTCAGAGCTAAGTCCCTGACACCTACTGCCACCACCTGTCACAAGGCCCCCATACTATACTTCTTTCTATTTTTTCAGATCTTCTGTGACTTATCACATGACTTTAATCTGTCTGTTGCTCGATTCTAGCCATTTCCAATTTCCTCTATCTTACATCAGCCAAGTCCTACTTGTGGAAATTCTCTCTCTCCCATTTCTGGAATTATGCCGTCCTATTTGGTTTTCCTTCTTCCTCTCTGAATATTCTTTTCCCACTTCCTTGATGGGTTTTATTTTTAGCTATCGTTGCTTAAACAAAGCCTATGCTCAGGCACAGTCCCAGACCCTGGCCTTTTTTTTCTCTGCACTCTCTCACTGGCAGCTCATATAACCATCAGCACTTCAACTACAACAAGAAAAACAAATGTAATCAAGTGTTAAAATATGACTTATCTTGCATCTTTGCTAAAACCTACAAATTTGTGAAGTCCAAATGTGAACTTCCTGAGTAGGTGTTTATACACAGCGTATTAGACACTTCAGCAACTTCTGTCCACCAATAGGTACGTGGAGATTAGAAGATGATAATCACAAATATCATTGTAAGTAAGCATCAAAATTTACATCATACTTTATTTTTCTATAATTATTGTGGAAATCAAATATCTACTACATATTTCCTCAAGAATGTGTAAAATGTCTTGATTTTCATTCTGTCTAGCAGCATTAAACAGTCCACAAAAGCCATTAAAATAAATACTCTAGGCAGGAGGTATAGCTCGATAATGATGTATTACATAGCATACAGGAGGCCCTGGGGTCAAGTCTCATCCCACTCCCAAGAAGGACTCCAAATCTCATTATTTAACTTGTGTCTAAGGCAAATCAGGAGTTAAAATGGATTTCATATATAAAAGCCATAATAATTCCCTGATTCACTATTAGAACAACTGGGTGTCTTTTTCATCTGAAGTGACAGATTGTTATGATAATTATTAATGGTGTGTTGTACCTCTCAAGTAATTTCAGGTTTTCTGTTTTCACTAGATTCCAGTGAGGAATAGGGAGTACAAATTAAGATGCACATTGTATTGTTTGGATTTGGGTCACTAAGAGTTTAAGTGACTTATTCAAGATCATATAGATAAATCCCATCAGAATCCATACTCTAAAACTGCTCTTTCCTGTTCCTCAAGTACAAAAGCCTGAAAGTTCTCACACATGTAGTATCTTGTAGTTACTCCTATGACAAAAATCAATGTATTTGAGAAACACACTAATGTTACACAGAGTGTAAATTTTAAATACTGTTCCATTTTATAGGGACATTTTATAAATAAGAAAAAGTGAGACCCAGAAGTTTTAAAATTTGACCAAGTTCAAAGAAAACTAAAAAAACATTGCACAAAGATATAAAAGCCACAGCATAACACATTAAATTCTGACATTTCATTTGTAAGATAATATAGATAACAGAGAATGTGGTTAGATTTTACCGTTTCTAGTGTCTTCATCAGCTTCTGAATGCATTTTCTGGTTCATTTTTCATCTCTAATGTTGGAGTTGAATTTGTCCTTTAACAATTCACAGAGCTAATTTCTAGAGGGAAAAAAAATGATGTGGGATGAGCTATTTATTGAGGTCAATCACTTAATTTCTTGTACTATTTTGAGGCAATTGGGCTAATAATGACTTTTTAAAGTCTGCCCTTTATAAATTTCTTTTGCCCTTTTATAGAACTATTATTGGCAATACAGCAGTGATATCTAAAGTGAACATAAACTCATGAGTAGCTAAATCCTGATACATCAAAAATAGTCTGATATTCCCTTTAAAATAATATTCTATCATTTTTAGAAAGATAATGCTTGAAAAGAGTCATACACTGTACTAGTGAAGCAGTTTATTATTGAAGTGAAATATATCTATAAAATGTTTCCCACTGGTTTCCAAATGTGGGTAGATTTTCAACTCAGCTCTTCTTTGGTGTATATGCATGTTTACTACTTTGAGTTGATGAAATCTGGCTTATAAATTTCTTAACAGCTGATTAACATATGACATAGATCCAAATATGTAAGAAAAAAATTTCAAATAATTACAATAGTAAGAATGGGTTTTTGAAAGCATATATTATTATCATCTAATAAAGAGCAACAATTCAAAATACAGAAATGTGGTAGTGATTAACCAGTTTTCAACTTATAGTTTCACATATGAGTAAATGCATGTTTGGTTTCAATGCATATTTATTCTGCAGAAATGTAATCTATTACATATACACATTTCATGCATATACATGTGTGTGCGCACACGCGTGAGACTTTAAAATAGTAAAAATCTGAATTCTGAATCTGACTCCACCGACCGTGAGACTTTAAAATAGTAAAAATCTGAATTCTGAATCTGACTCCACCGACCTGGCTAAGTTTAGTCTCAAGTTCTTCATTTATAGAAATGACAATCATCAAGTCTGCTGAGATGTTTCAACAAGAATTAAATATGTTAACGAATTGAAGATTTCTTACCATAGAACATGAAAAATAATAGATAGCTTTGATTGTCTTTCTTATCATGTCTTTGCTTTTATACTTTTTCCATAGGACCATATTGATTGTTATATATTCTTAATTGTAAATAATCAAAGAAAATTTTGATTTTGTTTGAGTGTAAATGTACAATTAAGGATCCTGAATTCTTTGCTCCAATTTCAAGCATAAAAGTAACACTTGGAGTTTGTTGTTGTTGTGGGCACCATTTAAAAAAGAAAGGGAAAAAAAAGTTCATTTATCACTTTCCTGAATTCTGAATTCTGTATTGTTATGTTCATGATCTTTTTCATATCTTTATCTAAAAGCAAAGTCTTTTATTCTTAACTGTGATCTATGACCAGAGTATATTTCAAGACTGAATATTCTGAAGCATAACACCAAATGTTTCTTTGAGTAATTCTTCTCATGGGAAAGTAGCAGTATGAAACAGATCACAGTAATCCACTGTCCAGAATAATGAAGGAGTCTTAACCTGATCTCACTATAAACACTACAAGTAAATGGAAATCGTGGTTCTTATTGACACTACTATTTCCTCCCCTAGATATTAACATCGTTTTTCTTTGAAAATCTTGCCTGGAAATCATGCTGTCAGAAGAAATAATAACAAATGACAACTGACCTAGAACAGGCATTCAAAAATTTAGAGATTTTTGATAACACAATACTATCTCTTGAGGACCTGTAAACCTGCAGAACTTGACAGTGGCTCTTTTCTGATTTCCTGGAAATGAAAGTGACCCAACTACATCATGGAACCCTATCCTGTCCTACTTACACTGGAATATTTGTCCAACATTAATTTGGTTAATTTCCAGTGTCAAACTAATTTCATATTTTTTCCAATTTGCAAGTTGCAATGTAATAGTGAGACACAGAAATTGTTACTGAACCTAAGACAATCTGCTTCCTGCTCAAAAAAACAGTCTCAGTACATGAGAGTTGGTGGGAAAGAAATCAGGTTTATTCATGTGCAGGCACCTTAAGAAAATCGGTGAGGTATGTATCATCCCTGATAAAAAGACAATCTTAGAGAACTCAGGTATGTGAAAGAGTTTTTACAGGGATGGAAAGAGAGGTTCAGGGAGCAATAGGCGTGAAGTCTACATGTTGAGCAGGATCTTCCTCATTCAGGTGTGTGTCCACCCCATCCACCACTAGAACATAGCAATTGGCTTTAACCTTCTGGGACTAGCACCTGCAATTCTTTAATACTTTACACAATACTTTTCTGCAACATAAACATCATAGCAATTTACATGATTTGTGTTAGTTGATGCACAGAATCAAAGAATAATGTCACCAGATGTCCTGAGTTCTGTAAATCTTAAAGATTGTTTAGCAGCTGACATCTTAATAATTTAGTTGTTACTTTTCTTTCAAATTTAGAATATCAGGCAAAGGGAGGGGAAGGAAGTCAAATAACAACTGGCAAATGGTGGCTACTGTTTCAAAATCAGATTAGTGTGTTATAAACAGCATTTTTCAAAGTAAAGGAAAAAATAGAATAATAAGAAATGAGATTAAACATAGTGAGATGTAGCAAATATCAGATTACATTATATAGAACAATATTTAAAATCTTATTTTGTGAAATTTATTTAGTTCTGCATGTGTGTCTGTGCACACGTGTTCATGTGTACTCCTGAGGAGTGATATGAGAGATATTTCTTACGGGAACTGCTATAGTTTGAATGTTTGTGTCCTCTCCAAAACTCATGCTGAAACTTAATCCTCAATACAACAGTATTAGAGGGTGGGGTCTTCAGCAAATGATTAGGTCATAGGGCCCTACCCTCTGGAACTGGATTTAAAAAAGGCCTGACACAACATTCATCCCCTTCTGCCCTTCTGTCTTCTGCCATGTGAAGATGCAGAGACGATACCATCAATGGAACAGGCCTATATCAGACACCAAACCTGCTAGCACCTTGATTTTGGACTTTCCAGCCTCCAGAACTAAGAAATAAATTTCTGTTGTTTATAAACCCACTCTTGGTTCTTTTGTTATAGCAGCACTAAAAAATGGACCATAGTTAAAATTTTGTGAAACTCACTAAAATGGCATACTAAGCACCATAAACCACCTTGATGCCACTTCAAAGAAAGGCTTATTGCTCAGTTGCTCAAAGTGCAATTATCAGAAACCTTCAGCCATTAATCCCTTATAGGATTGTCTCCGATGTAGAGGGCTACCTCATACCTTTCTTCAGGTCTCAACATCCCTAGGGCCCACCACATCCAACAATTAATGTGGAGGAGAAAAGACCAGGCTATCCCACTCCAAACAATAGCAACTCTGAAAGGTCATTCTAATTTCACAGCTCTCCCTGAGGTGGTTCTCCCTCTGCCCAATCCTGTCTCCTTCCTTTTTCTTCCACAGATGTGGATTCCAAGACACTCCCTAGTAAACATCTGCTACCCAGAGAATTCAACTTGTGATATCAGTTGATAGACTGAGAAGTCCTGTAAGCCATATCAGCTGAAAAAGGCAAATATATAATAAGCAAATATTTTTACATGAAATATAGTACTTTTCAATGAAAATTTCAAGACTATCACTTTAACCATACTCTTTTTTACCCTAATGGGTGCTAATGCATTTGATCAAAATGGGTACACCCATTTCTTAACAATGATTTGCTGGTTGCCATTTTTTTTTCTTACTCCTTAACTTATACAGCTGTGCTATCTCAAATGAACTAGGCTGAAGGGACAATGAATAGTCCTTCATTTTTTTCTGCCAGGTCTAGTTTCCATCATCCCATTCCAGCAGCTTTGTAGATATTCTTTGCCTTACAGATATGGCTACATCAAAGCAGCCAGAAGCAGGGAGCTTTGGGTGGGTTGTTACTACTAGTGAACATTCAAGTTATGTGTATATAATACTAACAAAGGAGAAATGATGCAAACGTTGTTTAATAATTTGGTTATGTTTTCTGAGACAACCGCATAAAACTTTCGTAGTTGGTGAAATATCCTTATAGAAAGTAAAATACTAGTTGTTTGTTTGTTTCTAGAATATAAACATTCACAACAGAGTCCAAATCAATTATTTTTACTAATTTGTCAGATCCATTTAAAAAAAAAAGGAATTCATTGATTTCTGTTATTTTAGTTATTTTTCTAAAATTAAAATATTTACTGCTGTTACACAGGCTAACATCTTGATCCAACTCGGAGGCTATATTTTCATCTTCAAATATATTCAAGTATATGTTCTCTAGATAAGAAGAACCAGTGGTGTCAGGTGGTCAAATGCAAGAGGAAAACACTTTTCACAAAAGACAGAGAAAGTCAAAGAATTTATTAACTGAAAAATTCTCAAATAAGGACATTAGCAAAATTCATGCCAGCTTGAGAAGACGGATTTATTTACCTTTGAATACTTCATTTGAATATGATCATTATAAAAACTCCAGCAAAAATTTATATGCTCACATTTTCTTCCATTTCATTTACAAGGAAAAAATAGTGAATTTTTTTTTCTTTAAGTAAGTAAAGTCACATAGGGGGGAAAAAAGTGGGGAGGTTTGAAAAGTAGAATTGAATCCTATGCTTTCAATAAACTGAGGTTTGTTTTTCTTCCATTCTCGGAATATACTCAGAGAGTAGATGGAACATCAGGTGGGTGTGAGCCAGGGGAACAGGGTTATGAGCTTTGACCTAAGCCCCCAGCCACCATGGGAATGAATTCAAGGAAACAGCTGCAGTCTGGGGTCTCTTAATAAAGGGATGCAGGGATTCCGTGTGACCTGGCTTTCCCGGTGTCTCTGATGGTCAGCCAGATTTCTTTCTTTCTCATGCATTTTCTGGGCTGGGAATATTCCTCTGGCTTTTCAGCCTTCTCCCAGACCTGTCACTCTATTTTCAGAGGGCAGCAACTGTGGCAGCCTGAAGTGGTGACCCAAAACAAGGCCCCTTGTCTGCCTTTTCTTTCATACGACAAATGAAGCCTCATATAACAAAAATGGCTGAAGAGGCCCAGAGATAGATTACGGGTTGAAGGAAGGTTCCTCAAGGATCCACTTGCAGATGGGACTGTGCACTACTAATCTGCCAGGGCTGGACAGCCTCTAGGAGGTAACCAATTTTCTTTGGAAATTCAGATTCCACGTATTCGCACTTAGTGAGAATGGGAAAGAAGTTAAGAATTTCAGCATGATTTGACTGAAGCCGTATTCATCCCCATCACCTGTCCTGTCATAGCCAGAACAATCACTTTGTCCAGATAAGGACAATGAGTTAGTTACATCCCTTCTAGTTAAGATCAGACCTCTAGGCCAGGCACATAACTTCAGACTTTTATTGCAAAGACTTCTCTTTTATTACAAGACGTTTCTCTTTATTCTAGGATCCAACAAAGCGAGAAGATTGGAGATTTTCTATTTCTGTAGCTAGACCCCTGTACTCAGAATGTTATTCAGTTACTCTGATGACAGACAATTAAATGAGTTGAATTGCCTTTCAACGCACAAACTTCAGATCATTCCATATGCCAAGAGGGAAACACCAAAGGATCCTCTGACACAGTATACCTCTGGATACTCTAGAATAAATACAAAAAGGAAGGAGCCTAACGTAAAATAACTCAAATAGTTTGATCATGTTAATTCTAATCACACTATCTGAAAGAATGATGCACTTGTCAAAGAAAGGTAAAATATTCATGCAGTGGCATCAATAAAAGGCAGCATTATAGGCTCATATATATAAACTTATAAATAACAAATGTTTTTTGATTTAATTTGAGACAGTTTGGCACTGGCACCAGCATGGAGTTAAGTTGGCTTTTGGTAATAGTTTACATTTTTCCATGGTTTCTGGATGCCATCCCTCAAAGTCTTCCAGTGGGTTTCTTTAAGTGATTTCCAAACAGTTTAATTTAGCCATCTCTCCAAGAGGGAAGAGCTTAGTTCCTCTCTAATTATATGACCTGATTCTGAACTGTGAAAGTTAAATGATGCTAATTAGTGGGACAGGCTGGGAATAAAAGGGGCAGGAAAAAAGGCTTTGTTTTTTCACCCTTTCACCTCCCATTAGTCACTTTCCTATGAATACTTTGGGTTCTCTCTCCAGAGGAATTTTCAAAGTATATGGATTCCTCACTTTTATGCTTCTCTAAATCATAAGCATTATTCACATTGGAATCCTTCCTATTCTTTGCAATGATTTTTTTAAATAGATATTCTTAATAACACTATGGCCATTTATTTATGTACATAGTATAAATTTTTTTAGCTTAGGAAAACAATCATGAAAGAAGGGTGTCCTTTTTTCTGTTAATGCATAACAAATTGCCCCAAATCTTTGTTTGTGGGGGGAGGGGTAATGGGGATTGAACCCAGGGAAGCTCTTACCACTGAGCTATAACCCCACTCCTTTTATTTTGTATTTTGAATCAGGATCTCACTAAGTTGTTGAGGATCTCAGCCAAGTTGCTGAGGCTGGCCTCGAACTTGCAATCCTTTTGCCTCAGCTTCCCAAATCTTAACAAATATAATGTGTTAATAAAAATTTGTTACTTCACCCATTTTCTAAGAAATGGGAATCTAGAAATGGCATACCTCTAGAAATGGCTTTACCTCAAGGTTCCTCTTGGTTTCGGTAACTGTTTATATTTGACTAACTGGATAAATCAGAATTAAAGCCTGAAATATAGACAAATAATATCCTTAAAACATCAATTTCCTTTACCAGTGGCTCTAATCCCACAATTTTATCTCAATCACCCCATAAATGGTGAAGAAACACAAACTACATTGAGAAATGTTCATTTAGAAATGTATGCAATTTGCAAAAAAAAAAAAACTGAAATTTTTTTGGGGGGGCAAAGTTGTAGAACAACTTTCCATACAAATGGAATCATAGAACTTGAAGAATATGATAGCATCTAGGAAATCTGAAAAGTATACAGTTGTTTTCTAACCTCCATGTTCACCCCAACCCCCCATTTTACATGTTCTCCAGATTCCTGATCTAGTGTATTTTATCACACATCCAGATCTGCTTCTTGTTTCTAAAATATGTGACTGTGAACACTGTGCTTGATGTGTAGTAGTAGTAAAAATGATGACCACGTGTCGAGAATGTAAAATGTGCTGACTTCTGCAAGAGACCTTTAAATATATTATTTCTATACATTAAATTTCAAAAATATAAAAAGCAATTTAAAGTGAAGTAAAGCACTTCTAGATAAGTAAATAAACCTTAGCAATGTAAGAATGCTAGGATGTGGCATGGATCTCTCCTTTTAAGAACAAAGTCCAAGAAAATTCTCACTACATTTCTGAAAAAAAAAAAAAGAATTATGTAAGCTAAATAAGCAATTCCAAAACGTCTGTAATATAACATTTTGAGAAGAGACTGACAAATTTCATACTTTAAAAATAACAAAACCACAGTGTTCATGGGTTCGTTCATTCATTCAACAAAGACTCAGTGTTAATTGTGTACCAGGTGCTCTGTTTGTAAGCTATGAACTAGATATATTAGGTTTCACTCTTACATAATAAATAAATCACAGAATGTCAGTGATATACTTATTATACATCACAGTGATGTATAATAAGTATAAAATTTTTAAAAGTTAGCAATGTAGTAAGGGAACAGAAAGTTGTAAAGGAAAGACTTCTTTCCCAAGGAGGCAATATTTTGAGAAGCAATCTGAAAGATATAAAAGAGTTAGGCACAAAAAGGCTTTGGTAAGAACTGTTCCAGGAAGTGAGGAAAACAGAAGGAAGATTCAGGTGCAGGCAAATCTTGACCTACTTAAGGCAGCAAGAAATCTAATGAGAGCAGCTGTCATGGGGGCCAAGATAGGTACAGGGCATAAGGCAAGTGTTTGTCCATGTATGGCCTGATAGGTCACTGAAAATACCTGGGCTCTTACTCTAAATATCATGGGAAATCTTTAGAAAGCATTGATGAGGAGACTAAAATGACTGAATTTACATTTTAAATAGATTGAAATCTGCTATATGAGGATTAGATTGTAGGCAGGAAAATATGGAAGAAGAATGACCAGTTAGGTAGCATTGTAATAGTCCAGGCTAGAAACAGAAGTTACTAGGATGAGCTGGATATCATGGAAGGTGTGAAAACTCGTTCAATTCAAAAACCAGTTTAAGTAGGTCCAAAACACTACCTGGTGGGTTGGGATAGACTGTGAGAGAAAAAAAAAAGTTAAAGACAAGCCCTGACTTTTCAGCTTAAGATCATGAATGAATATAAATATTATATACTGAATAAATAAGAAAAAGGGAAGAATGGATTTTGCAGTGAGAATGTGACATTCTAGATTCATATTTTACATGTTAATTTTGAGATGCAGTGAAATGCCAAAATAGAAATATGGAGTAAACAAATATACGTAAGCATTTAGGACTTAAAGGAAAAGGTTAGTGAAGGAGATTAGAATACAAGATTCATCAGTATTAAATGGCATTTACAGCCACGAGATTGTATGAACTCAACTAAGAAGGAAAAAACCACTCCCAATATTTAGAAGTTGGGGAAAACAAGAGGGACAGTAGAGAAAGATCATGAAGGAGCAACACTGGATTAGAAGGATATTCATGGGGATCTGATGTCCCATGGGCAAATAAAGAAAATATAAGAAAGCACAGAGATTTTCCTTTCATGGAGGGGAACAATGAGCACAGTGTGAAGATTAGAGGAGTTGAGGGTGGGAGGCTGGGTCATATCACAATGGCCTGACACTGATGACTGGGGTAGCAAGGACTTTTGGTGGTAACCAAGTTAGTCCAGGCTGGTTTTTTGTTGAAGGTATATTATGATTGGTTAAAGGCGTAGAAAGATAATTCTCTGCTTCTAAATAAAATTGAATCATGCTGAATATAGGGATTGATTTTTATCATTAAAAAATCCCAATTTGCTTCAATAAGTGGTGCTAGGAAAACTGGAATTCCATATGTAGCAGAATGAAATTAAATCCCTATCTCTCACCCTGCACAAAATTCAACTCAATGTGGATCAAGGACCTACGCATTAGACCAGAGACTCTGTACCTACTAGAAGAAAATGTAGTCCCAACTCTCCATCATGTCAGCTTAGGAACCAAATACCTCAAAAAGACCCCTAAAGGACAAGAAGTAAAATCAAGAATCAATAAATTGGATGGATTCAAACTAAAAAGCTTCTTCACAGCAAAGGAAACAATCAAGAATGTGAAGAGTGAGTGTACAGAATGGGAAAAAAAATCTTTACTACATGCACATCAGATAGAATATTATTCTCCAGGATATATAAAGAACTCAAAAAGTTTAACACACACACACACACAAAAAAAAAATCAATAAGCCCTAAGGCACTAAACAAGCACTTCTCAGAAGAAGAAATATGAATGGTCAAAAAATATATGAAAAAATGTTCAACACCTCTAGCAATCTGGGAAATGCAAATTAAAACTATGCTGAGATTCCGTCTCACTCCAGTCAGAATGGCAATTATCAAGAAAACAAGTAACAAAAAATGTTGGCGAAGATATAGGAAAAAGAGTACACTCATACATTGCTGGTGGGACTGCAAATTGGTGCAACCACTCTAGAAAGCAGTATGGAGATTCCTCAGAAAACTTGGAATGGAACCAAAACCGTATGACTCAGTTTATCCTACTCCTTGGTGTACACCCAAAGGACTTAAAATCAGCATGCTACAGTGACGCAGCCACATCAATGTTTATAGAAGTTCAATTCACAATAATCAAGCTATGGAACCAAACTAGAAGCCCTTCAATAGATGAATGGATAAAGAAAACGTGTTATATATACACAATGGAATATTAATTAGCCATAAAGAAGAATGAAATTAAGGCATTTGCCAGTAAATGGATGGAATTGGAAACTATCATGCTAAGTAAAATAAGCCAATTCCAAAAAAAAAAAAAAAAAGGCTTAATATTCTCTCTGATATGTGGATGCTAACAAACAATAAGGGATGGGAAAGGGAAGAATAGAAGTTCATTGTATTAGACAAGGGGAATTATGAGAAAGGAATTAGGAAAGACATAACTTTCTTTTGTTCATATATGAATACTCAACCAGTATAATTTCACATCATGTTCACCCACAAGAATGGGATCCTAATTAGAATAAGCTATATTCCATGTATGTATAATATGTCCAAGTTCACTCCACTGTCATGAATATCTAAGAAGAACAATTAAAAAAAAAATCCCAATTTGGCCAGGATTGGTGGGGCATGCCTGTAATCCCAGCAACTACAGAGGCTGAGGCAGGAGAATCACAAGTTTAAAGCCAGCCTCAGCAATTTAGCAAGACCCTGTCTCAAAATAAAAAGGACTAGGGATGTAGTTCAATGGTAAAGCACCCCTGGGTTTAATCCTCAGTACAAAAAAAGAAGGAAGAAGGAGGAGAAGAAGGAAACGGAGAAGAAAAGGCGGGGGGGGGGGGGCAGTCCTAATTTGTCCCAATTACTAGGGAGGCTGTGGCAGGAGGATTCAAGTTTCTCAGCAACTCAGAAAGACCCTGTGTCAAAATAAACTAAAAGGGGTTGCAGACTTAGCTTAGTGATAGAGAACTTGCCTAGCATGTGTGAGGCCCTTGGTTCAATGACCAATATCACAAAAAAGTTAAAAAAAAAAAATTCAATTTGTGAAATGCTTAAAAAGTCGTTGTTTTCTGATCAATTTAATTTCCTGGATAGCTATCACTTTCAAATTTCAAATTATTCTCAACTATCTTTTCTTTGATATTCTGTGTACTTCAGTGTATATGAACAAACATGGGTTAATACTCTTTCTGAGTACGATTTCTCATTTTGCATAATTATAGGCAGTAACTGCCTAGTGGGCCACCCTCACATTTTGATACAGGGAAACCAGCTTAAAATTACTGTCTAGGACAATCTCTAGACAGGGGAAAAAATTCAAAAAAAAAAAAAATATATATATATATATATAAATTGGGATAAATGCTGGTACTTAGAAAAGAAAAGAAAGTTTCAACATGCCCCCCTTGCCTTGGTCATAACAAGTGGCTGACAAACTGCCCTATGCACTAGTTGGAACTGCCCACTCTATCAGATGACCTGGTGACAGTACAGGTGCCAATCACTATGCAGCCCTCAGGTCTTGAGGATCAGAAGCTAGACCAAATGTGAGGTGGCAAAAAAGGTGACAGGGAAGGTTTACATCCTCACACCCCTCCTTTGAGGTGTTTTGTCATTTTTTCCTTTCTTTATATCCTCAAATAAGCAAATAAATAATTTTTTTAAATATAGGAAATCTATTTCCCATAAATCAGAGATAAAGTGTAATATTAATATATTTGGTAGTTATTTATATAGCATAGAAGTATCTAGGCTATTGGTCAATTCAACTTTTAAAACAAGATGGGTTTTCTTATATAAAAAATGCATACAAGATCAGTTATTATTAAAATGACTTCAGTAATGAATAGTATACTTCACTGTGTTCAGCCTCAAGTACAGTTATTTTCTATACAGTTTAAAACTGGGTTATAAATACAGGGATAATCTAAAACATTAAGATTATTCTATCCGCATGTGAAAACATTGCTTTTTATGTTCTTTTGTTTTGGGTTCTCTAAAATTTCATAAACTATACATAATAACAGTATAATTCCTAAATTACCTGACAAAAATTACTTTTAAACATTCTTTTTTTTTTTTTTTTTTTTTTTACATATTCTTCCAGTGATGGAACTCACATACCTACTGACTGGCTATTATAAAATATAACTTATTTCACCAAAAAAAATGTTTTCTATATCATAAAACAATTTAGATGATAGAACATCTGTTTTCTCACACAAAGTATTTTTTATTTTTGCTAATCATTTCAAAATTCCTCAGAAATTGATTATATTTGAGACCATCTTTATTTTTTATCCTGATAAATTAAGATTCAGAAAGTTTGACTGGTTTGGGAAAAGCATAAATGACTTCTAATTTTCTTTATTCAGTAACATGAAAATCAAGCACTATGTCCTCCACTCTTACAGTGTTCCCAGTGGACCCATCATAGTCCTCTATGCACACAAACAGCTCTTTCAACTCACAAACTCCTTTTGAAGAGAACAGGACAAGAGATGTGTGGCTGGGAAGAGATTATGGGGAGGGATTATGATTCTTAACATACTTTTGAAGGTGTGTTAAGTTTACTTTGTGCCCTATAAATCTAAACTCTGTAGGTTCTCATGATAGAGTTGCATATTTTTTAACATACAGAAAACCAGTATTTTACCTACATTTACTCATGTCATTCAAGCAATTATTGTTAGTTTCTACTTAATTTATTAGAAATAATTAATAACCCTTTTCCCCCCATTTTTCCCCACCCCATCCTCAGAGCCTTCTAAATCTTACTGGATTAGACAATGCTTGCTTTTACACAATTTCTCTTGGAAAAGTAGCTTACTATATTCTTGTTTCTTAAATTACCTTGTTCTAAAAAAGAACACAATTGGGAACAGAATTTAAAGACATTGGGGTAGTACAAAGGGAACCCCTTTTTGCTTCCATGGTTTATTTAAAATGTCAACTATCCTCTTATTTTGATAGCTGACAAAATTAACTTTGTTGCAGCATATATATCTGTAGACAAGTACACCAAAAGCAGAGTTGAAAAACACTGTCATTTCCTTGGACAGGCTGTGGAGACAATTCAGTCTAACTCCAAATTTACCCAACAAAAAGGAGTGTCTTCTTAGTCAGGATGAGGGAAAGGAAGCTATAACTTGCAGAAATGAACCAAGGTCCTTTCTGAATTTGACTTCAAAGGACCCACAGAAATCTATAGTTTTCAGGCTTCTGTGCAATTTCATGTCAAAGAAATTTAATGACAGTGACTTAAGCAAATAAAGATTTTCATATAACTGGAAATTCTACAGTAGGCAGTTCAGGGATGGTGCAAAAGCTCAAGGACCTCATCAAGATGCCATGCTCAGGGCTGGGGCTGTAGCTCAATATTACAGTGCTTGCCTGGCATGGCAAGACCCTGGGTTCAATCCCCAGCACTTGGGGGGGGGGGGCGGGGGGAAAGGCAGCAGCCAGACTCCATCTCTCCTGCTTGACCATTTTAATATGTGTCAGTCATACCCCTGGCTGAAAGATGACTTCAACTTCTCTAGACAGTTTATTTGTATTTGGACAAGAAGGAAGGATGAAAGTGCATAGATCAAACAGGAAAAATGAAAATTCAGTCATTTGAATCCTACTTATATCTCATTATCCACAAGTATCTGTTCACCAACCAGACTAGCTGGGGGCTAATTTGGATTGGGTAAGATAAACTCTCCACTCTCTACTCTCCAAATAGATTCGGCAGTAAGTACAAAGGGATAAATTTGCCAGGTAAAATACAGGATACCCCATTAAGTTTGAATTTCAGATAAACATGAATCAATTTTATATAATAAGCCCATGCAATATACAATAGGTGGGACAGGCTTATACTAAAAAATTCATTGCTTATCTGAAATTCAAATTTAACTGTGAATTGTATATTTTTACTTGCTAAATCTGGCAGCTCTAGAGAAATTAAATATTGGACAGGCAGCTAATATCTGCCATAGACCCCAAGCAGAATTTCTCCATTCCCCTGTATAATGTTAATCCTTCTGATACCACCAGTGATGAGTTCTGCTCCCTCAAATGTTGAAGTTTGAACATTAGAGAAGCTCACTGAGGCAAGCATATAAAGCAGGGTTTATTTAAAAAGGGGTAACATAGACTTCTCCTGCAAGGGAAAAGGGGGCAAGAAGCAAGGTGTTCTGCCCTTTTTACATGTCCTAGGCTTCCTTAGTTCTCCTGCCTCCTTCCCCCTATCTTTCTCCCTCCTGCGTAGGTGACTAGGCCCAGGAATGCTCAGTGGAATGGCCAAAAGGTGGGAAACAGGTGGGCTGAAGGGGGAAGGGCAGGATGGTGCTGCCCAGGACACATTAATTAACAACTTTATAGCTCCCTGTAAAGAGGGGCAATTCCTGGGACAAGTTACCTTAGCAACAGGTTGGAGCATGGGGAGGTTCTTGATAAGGGTGGAGGAAGGGCTCTGAAGGAATTAACATTTCAATCCCTCAGAAGACAGTCTCCAACTCTCGGGACTCACTTAATTAGCCTCCTGATCCAACCTGATTCATCTTATCTATACTGACTGCCTAATTCTGGCTTCACTTTCTCTCTAACTTGAGCATTTAACTTCAAAGATTAAAGTTGGTTTTATAATTGCCAACTATGAGGTAATTTTGTGTATCAACTCAGCTAAGCCACAGTACCCAGATATTTTCTCAAACATCCACCTGTATGTTGCTATCAAGGTGTTTTGGATATTTTGTGTGTGTGCCTGTGTGGTGCTGGGGATGGAACCCAGGGCCTTGTGCATGTGAGGGAAGCACTCTACCAACTGAGCTATATCCCCAGCCCTTAGTTGAAGATTTTAAAGGAAAATAGACTAAGGTCCTGTAAGGAAGAGGCAACTACCTCAACACTGCCTTTAGACTTCAGTAGCTGCACCAATTCTTCCCTGAGTGTTCAGCTAGTCAAGCAGCCTGCCATGCAGATTTGGACTATAAAGCCTCCAGAATCATGTCCTATAATCAATTCCCCAATTACACACACACACACACACACACACACACACACAGAGATGTATTTAAAAATACATATAATCATATACACCCTAATGGTTCTGTTTTCTTTAGAACCCTGACTAATATACTACTACCTGGGTCAAAAAATTGTGGAAAATATTTGATTAAAGAAACTTAGAAGTATGAGGAGGCCTACAAACCAATTGGAAAATATTCAAGCTGCACTTATGGACTCTTTTATCTATTTTTGGTGCTGGGGATTGAACCTAAGTCCTCCTGCTCACACTTAACCACTGAGCTACGTCCCAGTCCCTACACCCACCCTGCCGTTTTTTTTTAAAACTAGAGATAATATTTAGTTAATAACCAGCAACCAACTGATTTTTTTTCACTGAATTCAAATCTTCATAACTTGCCTTGAAACGGCAGCTTTAGGTGAATTTAAAGAATGTTTTAAAATCTGCACTTGTTTTATATTCTAGTCAGAGTAGATGCTTCAGAATACTTGACTTTGAATAATTATACATATTTTAATAGCTTTTTTTACCTCATCAAAATGAGTCTTATAAACTTCTTCACACAATTCATCTACTTGTGGGGTCAAAATGTCTCAAAGCAGTTCAGTAAAGTTGAGTAAAATCAGATACTAGTGTTAAGATAATTTTTAAAGGTTTGTACCAATGTATTCAGTTGCACACATTTTTAAATATTTTGCTAGACCTTGTATTAAAAAAATATTTTCCATAAAAATACAAGTTTCTAACACTTTTAATGTGTTGATTTACCTTAACCTAAGAATGTGTCAACAGTGGCAACTTATCAATATTTTTAAGAGGCTTCCTGGGTGTGGCAGGACAGCCTGTAGACCTTTGATAAAAAAAAAAAAAAAAAAAATGCTCTAAGTGAAGGTTAAAAAAATTACTCTTTGATTCACTGTTTCAAATGTTTATTTAAAAAAAAATCTCTGTGAATCCAACTAGTACTAGATACAGTTTCTGTTAAAATTCAATATAGAAAATCAGAATTACCAACAGTTTAGATCCAATTTGAATTCAGAGTATAACATGCTAAACTATAAAAGAATAGAAAATAGGGGGGAAAAAAAGAAGAAATTATTGCATAGTAAGGATTTTGAGGTTTTTTTTTTTTTTTTTCCAAGCAACATGCTTCCTTTAGAAACAACTATGCAGAAGAAAATGACAGCACGCCTTTTTGTTCTTCTTAAAGGTCTTCCCAGCTTTGTCTTTTTGTAAACTCAGAGTTTAAGTAAGAATGTATCTAAAACATTTTGCCATTCTTGTCCCTACTCTACGTAGGTCACCCAAGTCGCTGTTTTCAAGCAGTCTGCCTTGCCATGCATGTTTTCCTCCTGGTGTGCCAGCCCTGTCCTCCTGCTGCTTAATTCAAGGTCAGATAAAAGAAATAACCTAGACCCCTGGGGATGCAGCTCTGTGGTAGAAGACCTGCCAAGCTTGTGCCAGCCCTCAGTTCAATCCCCAGCACTGCAGAGAAATAAAATGAATAAATCACAAGAAAAGAAGTCCCCTGGGAATGGGTATTCTCCTAAAGTGAAGAGGACACCTCCTCAAACTGAAGCCAGGTTATCCAAGTCATCATGCATGTGACTCTGAATCAGTCTGCCTCGATGCAAAACACACTGCCCTACCCTCAAGAAGCCAGCAGGCTCTACCCTGTCTCAAGATTGGGGTCAACAGAGACTCTTTAAAAATTGGTGAGAAAGGAGGAAGAGTGACAGAAGAGAGGATCTTAAAGAACGAGTGTTTCCCCTAGATGGGAAAAACAGTGGAAGAGGCATGAATAAAAACACAGGGATCCTGAAAGACTGGATCCTGTTTTCCCACCTTGCTGCTAGCCATGTGGATTCAGGGAATTACATGATGTTTTCCTGCCTTCTGTGATCTAAGTTTGGGGGTGGAGGGGATATGAGTCTTACTTCCAGACTCTCACCATACCTCCCCAGGAAAAGATTAAATTTTTTTCTTTTTTAGTTGAATGTTGACAAATTATGATTGTATATATTTGTGGGTACAAACTGATGCTATGTGTATAAAATGTGGAATGATCGAATCAAGCTAATTAACATATCAAATACTAATAATTTATTCCTTCTGTTTAGTTGGAACATTTATCCTTTTACCAACATCTCCCCAATGTCCCCAAACCTCAGCCTCTCGACAGCTCCACTGTGCTCTCTACTTCTATGAGTTTGGATTCCCTTATATGTGGCATTTGCCTTTCAAAGGGCCTGGCTTATTTCACTTGTATAATGTTCTTTGGGTTTATTCATGTTATTTTGAATGACAGAATTTTCCTTTTTTTAAGACTGAAAGGTATTCCATTGTACATACTACCTGTGTATCCTACTTTTTTTATCCATTGATGGGCACTTAGGTTCATTGCATAACCTAGCTGTCTTTTCTAGCTCAGACTGATGATGTCTCCCTATTCCTCAGTGTTTTCATAATGATTGGTTAAAAAAAAATTACAATACATTCCTATAATCCTATAGGCTAAGAAGGCTGAGGCAGGAAGATCAGAAGTTCAAAGACAGCCTCAGGAATTTAGCAAGGTCTTAAGCAATTAGTGAGACCCTGTCTCTAAACAAAATATTTTTTATAAAGGGCTGGGGTGTGGCTCAGTGGTTAATGGACCCTAGCTTCAATCCACAATACACCCCCCCCAAAAAAAAATTACAATAACCAGTGACATTTAGTGGAAAGAGGACTAACTATATGGGGAGATATAACACGTGGATAGTCGTCCTGGACTCATCAATTAAAAGCTGTACAACCTTAAACATAAAATATTTGTGATGTTATAGCTTAGAGTACAAAAAGAAAAAAAAATGATAAGAATGGGTAGGTCTTATCTGAACCTCAGTTTACTCTTCTGCAAAATGTGATAAAAATTCCTAACCGAGGTGAGGAGAGGGTGGCAGGGGGTGTAGAGATGCTTTATGAAATTCTATATGTAAACAATCAGTGTAGTCAGAACATTACATTTCAATAAGTGGACAATTTCTTCCCGTTCTTCTTCTCTGCAGACTTCCTCCACTGGTCTTTGGATGCAGTGATATGTTCCCAAGATCCCTCAATTCATGGATTGTACATGCTAGGGATTATGGGAAAAACTTGGAGTAGTAACTAAAATAACATGTCAGAGTACTCAGTAAACTGAAGTGCCTTACATGTTTTTTTTTTTTTTTTGCTTTTTAAATTAAAATGTTCTCTCAAAAATTTAACTTTAAGCTTGTAAATTCATCAGATGTCAGTTCTCTTCATATTTGTTAATTTCTTGCAAAGAATAATCACAAAGTTGCCAAAAGACTATAAAAACTCAGAAATCCAACTATACAAGTCAGCAATTACTTTTTTAATGCAATAAAATGTTAATTCTTGAATTTTTTTATTGTTTTATATGATTTAGTCTGTAGACCATAATCCCAAGTACATTGGCAAGTCTCTTGGAAATAAACAAGGAAAAACCTCTAAAAGAAGACATCTATTTTTAGCTTTTCACTAAACCATTTCTTGCTTTGCTGCTGTAGTTATTCCAAAATTGGTCACAGTTTTATTTGAACTAGTGTAAGGAGAAAAAAATAAACTTGTAAAATGGAATTTTAAATACGCACTACCAAATTTAATTGATTTTTAATGCAAGTATTAGGACAAACCATGTCAGATATTTATTACCATCTACTGCATTTGCAAAACAATTGGTCTACCCCCTTCCTGGCCTCAACCCACTATTGACCCTGCTCAGACAGACACCCAGAGAGGGCAAGATGGGCTTCCTCCCCCAACACTCCCAGGCTGCATGTTGGCTGGGGCATTGTCTGGCCGATGGAATTCTGGAACCCATCCAGAGCTGCAGTCTGTGTGTATGTGGTTTAGTTTTGTTTTTGTTTTTCATGAACACACAGGTTTTGGCCTCAAATGTAGATAAAAGATAGCATAGGGGTGGGGAAGACCTTATTTTTTTTAGGAGAGAAAACTCAGAAAAAAATAAGTTCTCAATGAAGTTTTCTAATGTTATAAGAAAAAATTTTAGTTAAGTAATTAAAATAGAATAGAATGGCAGAGAAAGAAAGAAAAAGCCAGGTGGGGTGGCACAGGCCTGTAATATTAGGTACTTGAGAGGCTGAGGCAGGAGGATCACAAGTCTGAGACCAGACTAGGCAACTTAGTAATAAGACCTGTCTCAAAATAAAATTTAAAAGAAATAAAGAGAAAAAAGAAGGAGCCAACCACCTCAAATTTTATTTTAAGAAATTGTCAGAAATATCACCAATAAATATATAATCTTATAAGTAGACACAAATTTTTATATTTTTAAAAGAATCCATCTGCTGTCTTCCTAGATGTTGCAAAGAAAATTATTTCCTTGGAGTAAATGTGCAAGTATAAAAAGTTTTTGCTGTTTAAAAATAAAATCCAAAATAAATAAATAAATATATATATATATATATATATATATATATATATATAAAATTTTGCTTACAATTGTATTTATAGACTTTTCAAAGAATCACAATTAGTCTTTACATATATATAGAATATGGTGGGGGGGTGTAAAATTTAATACTATCAGAGAATTCACAGATGGAAAAGTCTAAGAGACTATCTCCAAAAGATGATGTCAGCAAGCAAAGAAGCAGTGTACTCAGACACTTGTTTTTTAGTAAACTACAATAAAAGAGTTCAGAAAGGCATAGGCTGGCTGTCAGGAAATGAGCTTAAGCAAAGGAAATGGGAGATGTCTGGTTCAGGGGATTTGAGAAAGGCTTTTACCAGTGAGCACTTTTGTTTTGTTTCTCATGCAATGCCAGGATGCATGCCTTGTCTTTTACATGTACAAAAATGAAATACCAAGGTGATAAGATAACATCTGGACTGCACAAAGTCCCAGGTTTCTTTGTCACAGAAGGCTGCTCACTTGCAGTCCCTCCCAGCCTTGCTTGATGTGGGCTGAAACACTATGCTGGAGGAAAGTGTGTTATTAACAACATGATGAGCACTGGTGCTTTTCCCAAGGTGAAAACTAAAGCTGCAGCAACTATTCTTTGGCAAGGAATTTGGCACTGGGACGTTGAAAGGTCACACTGAGTCATCTGCCAAGATTCTCCCAGACAGTCCAAATACACAGAGGTGCATGAAACTGTACAAATCCATGGCTGACGTCCCTGTAAATCCATCCTGTATTAATCTACAGCCTAATTTAAATGTTTGCTTATAGCATCCGAGACCCTAACATTCCTGCCACAATTTCCATAGATTATTGGCCCTAAATCCTATCTACATAGAAGTTATAAAATGTTTATAGGAAATTAGTCTCCAGATACCAAAAAGTATAGCAGATTCCCACAAAGAAGCTGGGACAAGAGCCCAGGTGGCCCTAGAAAGGGAGAAAAAGAGTCAGTCCCTGACAAATGCCCATTTTACAGGAGACCAGGACATGCCTGCAGGTTTCTTAGTGAAAGTGACAAAGGTGCTTGTAAGAAAATTCCTAAACCAGGTTCTGTGGGGTTTTGTAGTATATAACCTAATAATTTCTCACCAAGATATGGCCTGGGGGGAGGGGGTGCAGAGTGATGATAAAGCACTTCCTCTCATGTAGGAGTCTCTGGGTTGTATCACTAGCACTGAAAGAAAAAAAAGACAAGAGATAGCACATAGAAAGAACAACACAAATTATCTCAGATGGAAACATACATGCTATGAAAAAAGTAGGGGGTGAGGGTAAGAATGCAAGAATTCAGTGATTATCCTTAGCAAATCTGAGAGGCATCTAACCTCCAAGACCAAGCGTTATTCTTTGTGTTTCTCCTTACTTGCTCTTGAGGAACACAGATTTTGCCAACCTCTTTTAGTTCCAACTATTACAGGAAAATAACATGTGCTCTAGAACTGTCCTCCATGAGACCTTAGTTCAAAATGGAACCTCATTAATACCTTAACACCCATCTCCAACTATCTTCCCTTTCTACACTTATTCTATCCTATCCAGCATGAAACATTATATACACTCAGGAAAGCTGATCTCTACTTGTTGGTGGAGAGAAACCTATTGACGAAAAGGTTCAGCGTAAGCTAAATAGTGTTGAGAAATGATAACCCTTCCTGCCAAATTAAATAGCTAAGTAATTTGTAAGGTCAAAAGAACAAATTTCTACAGGTGCACACCTGTAATCCCAGCAGTTTGGGAAGCTGAGGCAGGAGGATCAAGAGTTCAAAGCCAACCTCAGCAACAGTGAGGCACTAAGCAACTCAGTGAGACCCTGAATAAAATATAAATAAAATATAAAATAGGGCTGGGGGTGTGGCTCAGTGGTCGAGTGCCTCTGAGTTCAATCACCTCCCACTCCCACCCCAAAAAGAGCAAATTTCTATTGATGGGATATCTATGTATGGAGTTTTGGCTAAGGTCTTCTCTCATTTTATACTATGTATAAAAATTGACTATTTTGGGCTGAGGATGTGGCTCAAGCGGTAGCGCGCTTGCCTAGCATGTGTGCAGCCCGGGTTCGATCCTCAGCACCACATACAAACGAAGATGTTGTGTCCGCCGAGAACTAAGAAAAAATAAATAAATGTTAAAATTCTCTCTCTCTCTCTCTCTCTCTGTCCCCCTCTCTCTCTCACTTTCTCTTTAAAAAAAAATGACTATTTTATTATGAAACAAAACTAGCTCTGAGTAGACTTATCACTAAGTTGAAAGAGTAACTTTATGACACAGTACCTTCTAGGAAGGCTATTTCCCAAACAGGAGGAGGGAGGTGTGGAGTAGTAGAGAATACTGACCAAAGAGGTGTCTATTGAATCTACCTGCTGATGGAGGGGTGGGGGCTACAACAGATATGCCAAATTATGGAAGAGTCACTAATGAAATCAGCCACTTGGATACAGGGCTCTCTTGCTCTGCATATTGAAGATAAGCAGCAATGTCAACTGAGACAAGAACAGACCCAACAGAAAGATCTGCATTAGAACACCAGATCACACAATTTGTCATACCAAGGAATCTGAACACATTACTTAAACTCTCTTATATGCAGTTTCCTCAATTCAAAAATATATAATCAGAGGATAAGAGACAGCTCGTGGCATATGTTAGACACTCAAGAAATGACAATATGTAAAATCATTATTTACTATGTACATTTTGTGAGAAGAGCTGTTAGAGAGAGGCACAGAGTGATTTTGTGAGATAAATGACATTAGAACCAATGGTATCAAAATTTACAACACTGTAAAAGCAGTGGAAACCTAGGGTTTAATTTTTCTCATTCATATTTTCTACTGGAAGCTGGTTAGCAGTTTCACCGAATTATATTCCTGTCCAAACCATGCTTCTGACCTCTGGTGCAGCAACACTCCATTTTTAACTTAGGTGTAGATAGAAGTGGACTATTTATAACCATTGCTTTGGGCTATAAATCTTGGGTGCTGGGATGGGCACCCACGGTCTAAGCCAGTGGTAAAGGGAGGTAACTGATTTAGAAGATGAGTTCTAAGGAGTTCCTCTCCCATTTATTTCAGCTGTATGGGAGAAGCAGCAGGCAATGAAGACAGGGTGGAGAAAATGATGAAAGTGCAGATAACAATCTGATGACCTGCTGCAGGAGAAAAATGCTGAAGATCCTCTTTATGATTGAAAAACAACTGAAACTTCAAACAAGCTAAAGCATCCTGATATGTATAGTTTCTCGAAACTGATTTTTTCCTAAGAAAAATTTTGCAGATGTAGATATTTCTCTGAGAGAAATGTCAGGATCTCTAGAACATTGTTCAGTGGTTTTTACTTAATACTACTACACCACTAATAACCAAAATGAAATTTTAGAGGAAATACAATTTTGATTGAAGATTAAAGAGAGAAGAACTATACATAGGAGAAATAAAAAATGGTCAATATTTTGATCATTATATTTATACACTCAATGAACACTGGATATCTGCACTGTGCTAGGCACTGGGAATGCAACTGTGAAGACAAATATGCTCCCCAGTATCAAAGTAGGGTGGGAGTAAGAACAGTGACCAAAGAATTAAATGATGGCCATGATAAGTGGTATAGAAAGGAAAAACTGAATCCAAAGGAAGGAGCCTACCTTAAGGTACGTTTATCCCTAAAACCTAATGAAGTTTTTTAAAAAGCGAATGGACTTTTTAGAGACCACACTATTGTTGTGTGCATGGGCTGAAGCAGGGTATAAGTGGACTATAATGTCATTGGAAGAGTTCCCAGAGAGGAAGACCTTGACTCAAGTGGGGCAGGTCTTTGGTGAACATGTTGGAAAAGAATTTCAGCATACACCAGTAAGAGAAACAGAGCCAGGTGCAGTGGTGTGTGCCTGTAATCCCAGCTATTCAGGAAGCTAAGGCAGGAGGATCACAAGTTTGAAAACAGCCTGGGTAATTGAGCAAGACCCTGTCTCAAAATTAAAAAAAAAAAAAAAAGTTCTGGGGATATAGCTCAGTGGTACAGCACAAACTGGGATTGCCCCAGTTTAAAAAAAAAAAAATTATCTAGGAAGGCAGATGAACATTCAAGGCAGAGTAAAATAGTAAAAGGCATCAACACCTCAGTCTGGCTATAAGTATTTATAGAGAGTCAGTAGCTAGGGGTAGGGGAGAGGTGGAGTCAGGGTGGAATAATGTGAATTTGCACCAGTTTTCCCAGCACTTGCTTGCTGTCCTCTACCATGTTTTGGCCAGTAAGGACTTGGGCTGGGTTGCTTAAGAGAGTTCCTTGTTCTGCATTTCAATGGTTCATGGGGCACTTCTCTTTTGAGACTCAGTAAATCTTTTTCTATATTCCCAAATTCATATCTCAATAGCAACTTCTCATGAGCTTCCTTCCTAGTGCCCCACACAATTCTAAGAGCTTTACATGAATTACCTCAGGTAACCCTCCTTAAAACCTTTTGAGGTAGATACTATTTTATCCCCATCTCAGAGAAGAAGGAGCTGAGAATAAGCCAGAACAGGCAGGGATTTGGAATCCTGGAAATCAGCCTTCAGAACCAGTACTTTATTATGATCTATTATGGATAGCAGAAGATCAGTTAAGGCCTATTACATAAATTCATAAAAGAGATAATTGAGGTAGAGGGTGTGGCAGTGAGGCTAGAGAGAAGTGAGATGACATGTGCAAAGTACAGAAAGTGAAGAGAGAGCAGAAGGCTAACTCTGGGTTTGAGCATTTGGGTGGAAGTTGCTTCCTTTAAGAAACATTTAGCAGAGGAGTATAAAGTTTACTTTTGAACAGTCTGAGAAGCTTCTAAGAGAAATGCCAAAGAGACAATTGGCTATATGAGTCAGGAGTCCAACAGTGAGGTCTGGAATAGAGACATGAATTTGAAAATCTTTAGCAAATTGATAGAATTTATAGCCAAAGTAGAGGACAAAATTCCTAAGGTCACAATTTTCAAAGTTAGTATGTCCAAGACTGCCTTGAAGAATGCATTATAAATGCAGATCTGAGATCCTATCTCCCTCTAGTACCAACTGTTCTCACTATAGGTTTCTAGTAAAGGGAAGGAAGTAGTTCTAATGCAGTTTGTCCATATCAGCTTTGAGAAAATCTAGGATAAAGACAGAATAATGGGGCTGGAGGTACAGCTCACTGGGAACACTTGATCAGCATCATAAGACCCTAGATTGATCCTCAATGCTGAGGCGGGGAAGGGGAGGGAGAGAGAGAATGTAATGAGAAGAGGCATTAAGACAGGGTCAGATGAACTCTAATATTAAAGGGGTAAGTATATAAGGAACACCTAATAAGACATTGAAAATGAGCAGCCAGGATGACAGGAGGAAAAGAAAGAAATGTGTCAGTAAGTACAAGAGAGGAGAGTATGATTTAGAAGGAAAAATAATGTCTAATGCTGACATCTTGACAGCATTTCTGAGGCCCAACACTGTCCCCAGCTCCTAGAATCCCAAGGGGAACATGATACACCCACAGTTATGGGGAGATCCAACTACATCTACCTAGCATACCAGGTGCAAATTTTTTTTTTAAATTTTACTTTACTTAAAACCTATATAGATATATTTACTTAAATTTATAATATGGCAGGTATTAATAAGTACAGATATTAAAAATTGAGGCTTACTGAGACTAAAGCATTTTTCTGGGTTTATGTTTAGTAAATGCCCTATTTACCCATAAGTCTTACCCAGGTCTGCCAGACTCCAGAACCAATCAATACTTGTTCGGCTACAGAGTGTCACTCTGCCTGGTAGTGTTGCATCACAGCAGGGACTAGATGTGTAGGAAACACAAGAGGGACACATTACTCAGAAAGGTGGAGTTGGAAGTGCCCGGGAAGGTCACAGATGAGCTTAGCCTTAAATGAGAAAGAATTGGCCAATCACATAATGATGGGAAGGGTGTTTCCAGCAAAAGAGTCTGTGCAATGAAGGATGGAAAGAGAGAACTTCAATTCTGGGGAACTTCTGAAGTATAGATTCAGGTATGGGAGATAGGATATAAACTTTATCCTGAAGAGGAACCATGTAGATATTTTAAACATGAATTGTGTAGAAAATCTATGGCAACCATTTGAAGGATGAATTGGAGGAAGGAAAGGAGAATGATAGTGGACCATCAATTGGGACCCGAATCGGTGGGCTGACAATAGAAAAAAAAAAAAAAGAATGTATGTCAGAGATCAGAAAGGCATGAAATAAAAAGAACCAGAGGCTTGGGTCAGGACTGGGAGGGTGGTGACAGAAAGAGAGGTAAATGAATGAATACCAGCTTTCTGACTTGGGCAATGGTACAGCAGGTAGAAAAGGAACCGGAGGAAAGCAGATGTGGAGAAGACTGAGGGTAGGTTTTGGAGGGTAGATAGCCTGCAGAACTTCCAGGAAGCCAGGTGGTTGGGAATATAGAACTGGTACTTAAAAATAGGTGTGGGCTATGGCTGAAATCACAAAGTATGAGTAAAACAGTGATTATTTGAGGAAGAGTTTATAATTCTTTTCTACTAGGAAAAATTAGAGGTTTTATCAATGACTCTTTTTTTCCCCATTTTTTTCAACAGTGTAATAGTCATTAAAGAAAACTAAGAAGGCAAAGTAAAAGCTTCTATCTTAATCTTGTCCCTAGTCAGAGATTTTTATCAGTTTGCTTGAAAACCAATGGGGATGTCATTTTTGAGGATAAGCACATTTTATCTAACACAGAAAAGATTTTATGACTCATCAATTTTTTCATCATCCAGATTTCATGTTTGTGAACATCTCCCATAGGCTCATATTTTTTTCAGTTTGGATGTGTTGATTTAGATAAAGGGGGAAAGGTGAGGAAATTAGAGTCGTCCTATCTTTCATATTGTGCTATTTTGAGTGATCAAAACAATTTACCTTGTCAAGAATTCTGTTGTCAAACAATAATCAATCCATGAAGAATGACAAGGACGATATTTTCTCATGGAAAACAAAAGCTTCTAAAACATTGCTTTGATTTTTCTCTAACAGCAACAATCACACACACACACACACACACACACACAAACCCAGTTAACATCATTTATACTCGGTTTGACATAGGTATTGTTAAAAGGTTTGGGGAATAATGTTGCCCAATTTTCTTAAGTAATACTTCTAAAAGGGAATTTCCATAACAATTATGTAATTATTACATGGAAATGGCCACATTGCTAGACAGGAAGGCCCATCCCAGGAGGAAAAAAAAAAAAAAGCATAGATTTCCGTTTGAAAACTACTATTGAGAGACTGAAGTGGTAAGAAATAAGATGAGTAATTCTAGTTCATGAAGAAGGAGGCTTATTGCCCTTTGTTTAGCAGGAGAGCCACTATCTTTTTGAAAGACAGGCTGTAGTTGTAGTATATAAACCAGCTCTGCCATGATGCACTGTCTTTGCATGGGTAGAGACTTTGGCCAAAGGAAAGGTGAAACTTTGTCATCCTTCAGACTTCACTGAATTGTCAAAATTTAGAGTATTTGCTCTATTTTTTTTTTTTCTCTCCGTAGATTTCTCCAGCTTTGGCGAATTCCTATACTTGTGCCCACCCCACTTCATTTCTCAGGATCAGAGTTATAAAAGTTATACTTTTAATGGACTCTTGTCAAATTCAAGGCTACTTAGTCAACATAGCCTCACATATATTTGGTTACCCCCCAGAGACCTACTTAGCAAGAACATGCTGTCTAAACTGGGCCTGCATATTCAGGGAAGAAATAAAACTTATTAAAGCTGATTTTAGAGAAAGGCCTATGTCAAGACAGGTTAGGAAATCAGTCCAATTTCTATTTTACTCAATAGGAAAGAGCACACAAAAAAAGTCTTTGGACTACAATCATGACTGATAAAAAGAATGATCCTTTCTATTTCTTTATATGAGTGCTTAAATCAAGCAAGGGTCATGAATATAAAACTTTTGAAAACTTGGTAAATAAAACTATATAGTAAACATTATTAGGATGCCTGCTCATGTACCACAAAACCCCCTTCTCTGAAAACTGCCCCACCCATTAGCAGGCCTGGAGCCTGATTATAGACCTTTGTCCTATTCTGGCTGCAGTAATTCAGGACAAACAGCTGACATGGGCAGGTCCAAAGTGACTTTTCCAGGCCTGTGCTGGAGTTGGGACTCAGACCTGGCCACCAGTCTGGGAAGTGAAATGCAGCAGAAAAGCTGGTCTGTACAGAAAGAAAAGAGTGAAGGGGACGTGGAGGGGTGATCATGAAATCGCTTGAACAGGGCAGATAATGAATTAAATAACTAAGACAAGTCTAAGAAAGAAGTAGTTTTGAGAGAAAATTAGAAGTCCTTTTTCTGTTCACGTGACAGCCACTTGTATTGCACATGCAAAGGAAGATGTGGATCAGATATCCGGAATTAGGGGAGATGTCAAGATTTAAGATACACACACACACACACACACACACACACACACACAAAGATTGAAGACACAAGATTTTTGAGTCATTGGCATGGGAAGGATTTTTAATCCGTATGAAAGAGAACATTTTAATCTGTATGGAAGAGAACATAAGGCAGAGAATGGATAGAAAAAAGAGAACAAAGCCAAATGCAAGGTGCTGCCACTTGTAGCTGTGAAGGAGAAAAAGAAAACCCAGCAAAGGGAAGGGAAGAACTGAAAGTGTGGTAGGGAAAAAAAAAATCAGATGATCGTGATGACACAAAAATCAAGAGTAGTTTTTCTGGAAAAAATGATCAAATCAACTCACTCTTACCAAGTAAATTAATAATTTAATAAAATAACATTTGTTTGATCAGGAAAAAAATTATAAGATGCTCCAAAATTTCATCAGGGGAAGCCAGGCACAGTGGCACACACATGTAATCCCAGCTGTAATCCCAGCAGGTTGAGGCAGGATTGAAAATTTGAAGCCAATGGGCTGGGGATGTGGCTCAAGCGGTAGCGCGCTTGCCTGGCATGCGTGTGGCCCGGGTTCGATCCTCAGCACCGCATACAAACAAAGATGTGTGTCTGCTAAAAAATAAATATTAACAAAAAAATTTGAAGCCAAACTAAGACAGAATGAAAAACCAGCCTCTACCTCAGAGCAAAGCCTGTCCAAGGAAGGGACATGGCCTTTGTCCTTGGAAAGACCCACAGAGCACCCCTAGGCACATTCCCACCCTGCTAAGCTGTTTATCTATAAATAACAGGAGAGATCTGCTGTGCCAGGTGTCCCTGACTCAGTCAGGCTAGGTGGGGATTCATAGCAACCCCCTAGCAGCCAGCAATCAGCAAGAGACAGGGAAATACCTGGGATGCCAGATGACCCTCCCAGTATTTTATGGTGGTTGATAATGTGTTGGGAAACCATGTAGTTCAGCACGTACATCCCTCTTGGCTTAAACCAATTAGTTCAAATGAATCCCGCTCTTGTAGTAACCAATCACCCCTACCCAACTTGTTCCCGCCAGTGAATGTGCTAATCATGTTTTAGAGTTGTTATTTGATTTTCCCGTGGTGTGTGATGATTTGCTAAGAGATGCTATGATGTAAGTAAGGTCCCTGCCTTCTCCAAAGAATGTATAAAACTGCTGCAAACCCTGGGCTCAGTCCTCTCAGCGTCACCAGTAGCTGTGTGTGCGCGTGGAGGACCGAGCTAGCTCTCAATAAACACCTCTTTGCTGTTTACATCGATCTTGGTCTCTGGTGGTCTTTTGGGGGTCCCGAATTCGAGCATAACAAGAATTATTGAAATTTTGTCTCAAAAATAAAAAGGGCTGGGAATGTAGCTCAGTAGTAGGGCACTTGCCTAGCATGCAAAAGACTCTGGAGTTCAATCCCTGATACCTCCCCAAAACAACAACAAAGGGCCAGGAAAAGGAAGAGAGAGGTGGGGGAGGTTAAGACCATATTACATTCTTATTTATGTTAAAACCTTAGCTCAAATCCTATAGTGACCCCCTAGACACCACAGCTTCCTGTTTGCAGCCCCAAATGATCTATGACAGTGATTGCTTCTCCTGTAAACTGCTTACCTATCCCAAATCCACCCCGTTTTAGGTTATATATAACCTAATATATTATATAGCCAACCAAGGTTTACTGTAAATAACTTGTGCCCTCCTTCCCCAAATGTTCACTATTTAGGAGAATAGGAATAGAATTAAAATCTCATGAAGAAGAAAGATAAAAATTAGATCAATAGAGTAGAAGGAGGAGGGAGGAAATAAGGGAAAGAGGTAGAACTATGGAATGAAATAAACAAAAGCTTGTTACATGCATATATAAGTATACCCAAAAGAATTTCACCTATATGTATGTAGAAAATAGGAATGAAAGGAAGATCAATGGAAGAGAGGAAAGAGAACAGGGGGAGGGAGGAGGGAGGAATGGAAATTGAATCAAATTCCTTGCATGTATTCTTTTGTCAAAATGAATCCAAACACCATGTATAATTATAATGCTCTAAAATAATAGCATTTTTTTTAAATACCAAAAAAAAAAAAAAAAAAAAAATCTCGTGAAGGTGATTGCTCCCAGGCTAGCAAGCAGGAGACTCAGGTTTCCAGCTATAACTCAGTCTCCTTCCAGGACACCACTTCTCTCCAACAGCTGCCTGCTTTGACTAGTGGCCACTTCCTGCCCTGATATATATAAATGGGTATTTGCTATGAGTTAATATACATTGTTTAAAAATAAAAATTTGGCTTTTTTCTTTTCTTTTTATTTATTTTATTATTAGTTGTTCAAAACATTACAAAGTTCTTGACATATCATATTTCATACATTTGATTCAAGCGGATTATGAATTCCCATTTTTACCCCATATACATATTGCAGATTCACATCGGTTACACATCCACTTTTTTACATACTGCCATACTAGTGTCTGTTGTATTCTACTGCCCTTCCTATCCTCTACTATCGCCCCTCCCCTCCCTTCCCCTCCCCTCCCATCTTCTCTTTTTACCCCATCTACTGTAATTCATTTCTCTCTTTTCTTTTATTTTTAATAAAATTGTTTATTTATTCTAATTTGTTATACATGATGGCAGAATACAATTCATTTCTTATTACACATATAGAGCACAATTTTTCAAGTCACTGGTTATACACAAAGTATGGCTTTTTTTCCTAAATCAAAACACCATTATTCCAGTTTCTCTCACTATCATTGGATTCTCTTATTTTAGTAAATAGATTCTGAGCCTTTTTAAAATGATAGTCTGCTGTCCAAAGCCTTACTAGCCTGTGAGCCCTTGAGCTACCAATTGTAAAGCTCAGTATTCTAACACCAGGACACTCTCTCAGCCCAACACTTTACATCACAATAGACAAGCCACTGTGAGGCAGCTTTGAAATCCCAGGGCTGTGGTCAAAGTACAGACCTCCTGGAAGGACAAAGTGTTCTGTTTCTGTAGCACAAGGGTGTGGCTTTTGTAGCTAGTAAAATAATCTGAACACAAAGGCCTCCAGATCCTCCAGAGCACTCTGCAGTGAGGGAGTCAGAGGCAAGCAGTGAGAAAGGAAGCTGACTCCTAGATTTCAGAACCCTCTAAAGGGACACCCGCCCCGCTTAGTTCCGTCCGAGTGTAACAGGAAAGGGTTTCATCAGCTAATGTGTGCACACTCACACGTGTACACACCAAGCAGAAGACAGGATGAGAACTGCCTGTGGGGAACTCTAGTGGAGTCCTGCGCCTGCTCTTTACAAGCCCTGACCAGCCTCTTGCTCTTTAATCCTTTCATTTCAGCAAAACCTAGTTGTCCTCAGACTGAGGAAAGGAAGCTCTCTGAGCCACCTTTAGCAGCTGCTTTGAAAGAGCCTACAAAATCAAACACCCTCAGCTGATTTCTATGTATCATGAAATAATCAGAGATGCTTTGATTGCCAGTATACACTGGAGATCTAGTGTTTTGCATGTGTATAGATTGAGAGTTAAAAATCATCAAGGATATCACTTATTGTGTAATTTAAAAATCCTCTGATCTCTGACAATTAAGAAAACTGGAGGTATGACTTTATCATAATCAGTCCTTATTGATTGGATTTTCCTCATCATTGCACAATTGTAATCACTCGGATCATTTTGCCTAAAAATGACTTAGCCAACTTCACCCAAGGAAAATACGGAAACTCCTTATGGAAAAAGACAATATAGAGGTTTATATTCTATTGTAGATCAATGACTTACAGAATTCAAATTTGAAGAAAACTTTAGGGGGTGGGAATCATTTGCTAGGATGAACCAGAAACAGTGTTATCTGTTGTTTTTGAGGTACTGGGGATTGAACACAGAGACTAGAGTATATTGGGCAAGCACCCTACAACTGAAGTACATCCTCAGTCCTTGTTATTTTTTTGAGACAGATTCTTGTTTAGTTGTCTAGGCTGGCCTCAAATTTGCCATCTTCCTATCTTAGCCTCCTGAGCTGCTAGGATGACAGGCCAGCATCAGTATTGATTTACCTTTCTTTAAACTTAAGAGAAAAATTTAAATGTTAAAAATTAATGAGTTACACATAATACTATACTTACAAAAGAGTTCAGAAATCCCTGTGGGTAATTAAAAGAAGTTTATTATCAGAGTTTTGTGGAAAAAAAAAAAGTAAAGTCAACCCAAAACAACCTAATAAACTGAGTTTCCCATGAATTAAAATTTGATACATTTTTAAATATCTCTATTAAAGTTTTGAAAAAAGTTTACATATGTATATGTATGTATATATAAAATTGGTAAAATGTATGACCTCAGTTACCCTCATCAAGATTAGTTAAGTGGTTCATTTTTGTTTGTTTTTTACAGTGCTAATCACAATGCTTTTCTTTTTCAACTTTTCTTTTTCACCTGCATGACCCCTCTTTCATTCTCAAGTTCTGAAGGGCACAATTGGGAGCACTAAAGGATAAGTGGTGCTGTGTATGATTATGTGATAACGGAACTCCATGAAAGGTTCGATTTCTTACAGCACACAAGGCACTAAGAGAACACCTCTGTTTGCCTTTGATGATGTGCACTCATTCACTGAATAGTGGCTGAATATCTAGGATTCACCAGGCAGTGGTCTGGGTTCTAGCAATATGGTAGAGAAGGTCACTGGGATGAGTGTCCTAAGAAGTCCCCCAAAAGACATGGTCCTTGGCTCAGGCCATGAAGGTCCTTGACATTATTGCATAAAGGAATTTCAGGACAGGTCAAAGTGAGATGCAGATTGACTTTGCTGAGGGACAGAATGAAAGTACTCTGAGAGACAGGGTGGTCCAGTATGGGCTTTGAAGAGGAGCATGTTAGCTACACCTTAACTAGGCCTATTCATACAGGTAAGATCAGAAGTACAGGGTATTCTAAGATCTAAGAGGGTATTTTCAGATCTATTTGTGCTGGTCACTGGGCATGTAGTACCGGGGGTTAGGGGTCATCTGTTGACGTGTTGAACACTGTTAGGATGAAGATAATTTTTACTTACATGTTCACCATTATCTGGATGGGGGTGGGTATTTCTTCTTTGTTTTTCATGTACTCTGCTCTGTGCCCACAGTTTTACAAATTGGTGTACCCATAGATAAGGTCCAATAATTGATTTAATAGTGCTGTTTGTGATCAAGATATGTGAAAGTGACATTTAAATCTGGATTTTTAATTCATATGAAAGTGGACTTTAGATCTGGATTGAAATCATGGCCACTTGTTCTGTTCTATATGTGTCCTCTCTTCTTATCCTTATGTCTTCTATTCTACCTCAACTAAACAAACAAGAAAATATCAAGCTATGGTAAATTTAAGGAGAAATTACAACATAATATTATATATAATAGGAAATGACTAGAAGTATGGTTACCAGACTTAGCAAATAAAAATAAAGACAACTAAGTTAAATGTGAATTTCAGATAAATAATGAATAATTTTTTAGTATAAATATAGCTCATGAGATATATGGGACATGCTTTTACAAAAAAATAATTGTTTTTTATCTGAAATTCAAATCTGGCAACCCTACCTGGGAGACTTGATAAATTGGGAGGTTAGGGAAGTCCTCTATAAAAATGTAATATTGACAGAATGCTAGAAATCAGCTATAGCAAAAGTTCTAAAACAGATGTGTGTGTGACTGCTAGATAATTAGCAGGTGTGCAAATCATACCAAGAAATCACGATAGTCATAACTGACCAAGAGAACCATTTTCTGCTCCATACCAGAGACCTATAGGAAGGGAAATGTACAAAAGAAAAAACTGTTACATGGATTGCAGAGAAGGGTAGATCTTGTAGTGAGTTATATGATTTATTAGGCAGGGTTTGGGTTTCCTGTGTGATATACTGGAGACTCTCACAGGAAAGGTCATGAAGGAGGAGGAGGTACTTGGAGACAAATGAGTATATAGGAGGCTGACATTGGGAAGGGAGGCTGCTCTACCCAGGGTTCTTTGGGGAGATTTTAAGATGTTAATTGATTTCTATGGAGTAGAACTATAAATTTATCCCTCTTAAAATATAATTCCTTTTTAAAATTGTTTTAAGTCTTTATAAAAGTTTTTAGAGGAGGATATGGAATATGCCCTGAGCCAGACAGCAATCTGGAAAGAGGAAAAGGACAATTACTGAGAGGGAAACATGTCATCTACCAATCACATACTTCAGAGCCACCAACAGCACAGAGTGGGAAGCTCTGGACAGAGCAGTCAGCCTCAGGGAGAGGAACAAACTGGGCAGTTAACAACACACAAAATGTAGAGACTTTTCTGGGGGCAAGCTGGGGTTCAGAAATGTGTGCTTTAAGCTCTTGATCAAAACTCCATGACCATACTCACCTGATCAAAAAGATATGTTTTAAAACCACCCCCTCAAAAAATTGAAAGATTTGAACTGGGATTTACTTTACTCCCTCTTAGAGAAAGAATGATTCAGATACTTGAGTTATAATTAATACAATTTATAAGCAGAGAAATTCAAATGGAATTGTTTACAAGAGCAAAAAATGGAAAACAACTTAAGTGACTAATAATTACTGTTTCACAAGTGATTAAGCAGCTATTAAAACTAAGAGATAGATACATACAAACTTAGTGATCTGAATAACCAACCTCTTGGTTTCTCTGGCACTAGGGATAGGGTGGGGCAGTGCTCAGGATTTTCAGTGCTAAAATCAGAAAAGTCCCAAGCAAACCTGGACTAGCTGGTCACTCTAGAAAGCTCTCCAAATTAGTTTTCATATTTGATTAGTTAAAAACAACAACTATGTACATTTAAATGAAGATATATATAGTCAATGACTGGGCTTAGGAACGAAGTGGGGACTCTCTCTCTCTTACTCATGTTATTTTTATTTTTTTTAGGAACATATCTTGCTTTCATAGGTCAAGGAAGGAAGGAAAAAAAAAAGAAAGCTTTTATTTTTGCATATCTTTAAAGTGATTTTAGAATGGATTCTTCCAATATTTACTTCTATTCATTTTTATTTATATTTTAGGCAAATCAGACATTCAAATATATATTATCCTAGGATGTTAGCTACTGAAAGAATATCAAACTTTAAATAAATTATATAAGCTATACAATTTATTTTTATGTTTAAATAATATTTATGATATTCAAATACATGTTTATGTAAATGATAAATAAAGTTAGTAAAGTAAAAAGTACCTATGTGTATAATATATACAAACATTACAGGTCAAGATTAAGGGCTTCCTGACAACTGTCTTCAGCTTTACATATCCTTCAAGCATATCTTTTGTTATCACACAGAGATAAACTTTCCAGTTATTTCCAGGTCTTTTTATTTGCATTCACAAATTTGTGTGTGTGGGTGTGTGTTTGTATATGTGTGTGTAGATGTTAGAATTCAGAAATAATACCCCAAAATATGGCACTTTGGCATACTGAATATATCATACTGAATATATCAGAGGCAGGAATATCTCTCTTCCCCACCCTTCTCCCCTGAAGCAGGCCTTAAGACTTAGGAAGAAGTTTTTCCCTCCCCTAAAATAGGGCATAGGATACTCATGTATGAGGTCCTTCTCTATACATAGAGGAAAGGTACATTCTTATCTCCAAAAACATAGGACACAGAGAGGAGTCTTAAGGGACAAGCCTTGATAAATTTCCCCCAGATTATTATATTTAGCTCATATCCCCTGTGTCTTGTTGCATCTCTCCAAGACTCTCCATTCTTCATCAAACCTACTATTAAAAAAAAAAAAAAAACAACAAGATTTAACTATCTTTTTGAGTCTTCATTTCCTTCTGAAGACGTCTATAAAACTTAAATTAAATAAATTTGTGTGTGCTTGGGTTTTGTTTTGTTTTTGCTTGGTGGGGATAGAACTCAGGACCTTACACATGCTTGGCAAGCTATAGCAGTCACCAGTCTGCTACCTACCTATACTCTGTCAGATTTCAGGTTCTTCAGCCTTGTGAGTATGGACTCCCAACAATGCCTCTCTGGGTGGTTCTTGTGCCTTTGACCTTGGGCTGGGGCTGTAGACTAGTCTCTCTTTCCTGCTGAGGTTTCTGCCTCCTTGGACTGAGCAGATACAGTTTTCCTGGCTCTAACCATGCAGACAGCCCCCGTGGGACTTTGCAGCCTCCCCCCGTGGGACTTTGCAGCCTCTGTAAGTCATTAAACTAAATCCCCTGTTTGACACAGATGTATCTTATTGGTTCTGTTTTTCTAGTGAACCCTGACCAATACAGTTCCAAATCATGCTACTATGAACACATAGGAGTATTTCCAGACTTTTAGTGAAATATAGGAAAAATCTGTCAGATACTACACAAACTATTGCTGTTGAATTTGGGGCTAACCTTTAATAAACAATGACATTTCTTTTAGGATCATCATTAAAAACATACTGAGACATTAAGGAAGCCATGTGTTGGGGGAGACTCCCCGTTGAAGGTAAGTTTCTGTCTTTCAAGAACATCACAGAATCCCTTACCCCTCCCCCTCCTCTAAGAAGGGCCCCAAGTGGAAGGGTGCCAAGACAAAGAGTGCCAAACTCAAAAGTTTTCTTGACCAATCCCCGCTGGACACAGTGTCCGCTCCCCGTTCCTTAGTCACCCTGCCAATCAGCACCTGCCACATCACCTATGCAATCCTCCTTAAGCCAAAGCTTGCAAGCTCACACTCTGCCCTCTTCCTCTCTGTCCTCTTCCCCTCTTCCCTCTTCCTCTTCTTTCTCTTCCCTCTCTACTCTCTTTCTCTCTGCTCTCTTCCTCTGCTCTCTGCTTTCTCTCTGCCCTCCTCCTCTCCTCTCTCTGCTTCTCCTTTTCTTCCCCTTAAGGCATACCCCCAATAAATCTCTTGGTTGAATCTCCATCTCCGGTGAGTCACTCGCCTTTCACCATGAACCAAGAACATCTGAGAATCTTTGTCCTATAAGCATCTTAAACATGACTATACATGCACAACAGAAGTGGTTTAATTTTCTTGGTAGTGGTTGTTTTTTAAGTAAGCCAAAACCATATTAAAAAGAAATACTTTCAGGGGCTGGGGTTGTAGCTCAGTGTGAGACACAGGGTTCAATCCAGTACCACATTACAAAATAACAATAATAATAATAAATAAATTAATTAATTAAAAGTATTATGTCCATCTACAACTAAAAAAAGTTATTAAAAAAAGAAATACTTTTAACCTCTTTCTTTTCCCCTGAAAAGAAAAATTACTGTTTCACAAGTGATTAAGCAGCTATTAAAACTATTACATACAAACTTAGTGATCTGGAAAACAAACCTCTTGGTTTCTCTGGCACTAGGGATAAGGTGGGGCAGTGCTCAGGATTTTCAGTGCTAAAATCAGAAAAATCCCAAGCAAACCTGGACTAGCTGGTCACTCTAGAAAGCTCTCCAAACTAGTTTTCATATTTGATTAGTTAAAAATGACAACTGCCTTCCCTGTGGTTCTAGAAATCAAACCCAGGACTTCACACATACTAGGCAAGTATCAATCACTGAGCTACATCCCTAATCCCTGTTTTGTCTTTTTTCTTGAAATCTTACAAACTTATTCCCAGCAGATTCTCAGCCAAGTTTTCATTTCATTCATATTTATTGTCATTGTGACTTGGTGCATCTCATATAGCTTCTATTCCTCAAAATTTTAAATTTTAGGACTGGGGATGTGGCTCAAGCAGTAGCGCGATCGCCTGGCAAGTGTGGGGCGCTGGGTTCGATCCTCAGCACCACATAAAATAAAATAAAGATGTGTGTTCACCGAAAACTAAAAAATAAATATTAAAAAATTCTCTCTTTTTAAAAAATATTTAAATTTTAAAAGATCAATGACATTTATTATGATTGCAGATATTATAATTTAAAACCGTTTATTTTAGATATTGGCAGTAAGAAATACAGAATCTGCCAATGTTTCTTGATCAAAGTTCAAATGAATGGACAGAATTACCTACAACTCATAATAGTATCCCTGCTAAGTAATATTTATGCCAGTAAAATTTAGCAATGATGATATTTCAATAGGTTTATGCAACTGCTGGATTTCAAAATAAAATTCTATGTCTGGCATTTCATTTCACCTGTGGAGATAAAGACACACCAGGCATTCTACGTAGCATAAGACCATACTAGTAGGTTATTGTGAAGGAATTTTTTAAAAAAGTACCAACTTCTGACTTCCCTATTAGACTCTGTAGTTTTAACTAGTTATTCCCAAACATCTAAAATAAAAACTCAACTATTTGACGAATCATTATACAATACCATTAGCTAATAAATCTGAGGACAAAGGTCTCCCTAAACCATCTTACAAGATGGTCCCCAGTGGTTTTCATGGTTTAATTATATGTATTTCACAAGAGTTGTGAGTAGTAAGGAAGTGAGGCCACCTGCTATGCTTTATTATCACTATCATTACTGTTGCTCTTGTTTCAGATGCTTTCAGTAAATGTTTGTCAAATGACCAGTTTAGCTAAAATTTAATCATTATTTTAAAATCCCTTTTATTAGTTTTAATATTTTATCACTAAATACAAAAGAATATTTATTACATATTTCCTGAGATTCTGTATAATAAGATTAGTATTACAATTTGGTGAATATTGTGCTTGATGAAATGATTGTGAAAATATTTTATCATAGCATACTTCTTACCAAAGCATTTTAGAAGAGAAATCTCGGAAGTGTGTTTTCCTTTAATAGCTTTGAAAACAAATTTAAAAAATTCTTATCTACTCACATGGTGTTTATGTTTTAACCCATTACAAGTGAAACCAAAGAGAATAGGATGAAGATTCTGAAAAGAAATGTATAAGTGAATTAATAACTTTCTGGTTTTAAAAGTAGCAGTGGGAAAACCATCTGGATCCAAAGTAAGTACTGAAAGGTAATAGTACCTGATTAAAGATCCAAAAGGATGACTGGGAGTTTCTAGATAATAAAAATGAATAGCAAGCTGAGGACTGCCTACCAATATGCAAATAGTTTTCCCTATGACTACTTAAATATTTGAGTTTACCTGAATTGCCTGTGAACCCTGTGAACTTGTAAGTCACAAGGAAAGTGTCACTGTGCTATATCCAAGATAGAATCACAATCCACCTATCAGGGAGGCTCCACCCCAAGTTGCAACCAGCTTTCAACAGGTCTGAGATCCTTGTCAAGACAATAATCCAGTATGCCTGCTCTATATCAAATAAACATCTATGACTTTAGAGATAAGTAGTACTATGGCTTAGTAAACTACAAAGAAATATCTTTGTAATGTAAAATACACCATTGGGAAAGTGGTATATGCTTTAAAATTTTATGAATTATGTAGACAGAAAGTAGCTTTTGCAGATTTTGTACAAAAGTAGATTTTATAGATTTTATAATGGTTTTGATTGCCTTTTTGTAATCTTAAAGATTACTCTCTTTCTGCTATCTATAGTTTTTTTTTAATTACTGTCCTGTGGCTGTACATGATAGTGAGATTCACTGTGGTATATTCATATATATACATAGGAAAGTTAGTTCAGATTCATTCCTCTGTCTTTCCCTATCCCATCTCCTCCTTTCTCAACGTTCCCCTTTGTCTATTCTTTCTACTCCTTTTTTTTTTTTTTTAAATCTCTCCCCTTTTTATTTTGGATTGCCTTCTGCATACCAGAGAAAACATTCAACCTTTGACTTTTGTGACTGGTTTCTTTCACTTAGTATGATATTCTCCAGTTCCATCCATTTACTGGCAAATGCCATGTCATTCTTCTTTATGGCTGAGTTATACTCCATTGTGCATATATACCACATTTTCTTTATTCATTCATTTCTTGAAGGGCACCAAGGCTGGCTCTATAGTTTGGCTATTGTGATGCTGCTATAAACATTAATGTGGCTATTTCATGTAGTATGTTGATTTTAAGTGTTTTGGATGTATACCAAGGAGTGGGTCATATGGTGGTCCATTCCTAGTTTTTTTTTTTAAATTTTTTTAGTTGTAGTTGGACCTAATACCATTACTTTTTTTTATTTATTTGTATATGGTGCTGAGGATCGAACCCAGCACCTCGCACGTGCTAGGCAAGCACTCCACCACTGAGCTACAACCCCAGTCCCCCATTCCTAGTATTTTGAGGAATCTCTGCACTGTTTTCCAGAGTGACTGCACTAATTTGCAGTTCTACCAATAATGTATGGGTGTGTCTTTTCCCTTACATCCTTGCCTACATTTACTGTTACTTGTATTCTTGATAATTGTTATTCTGACTGAAATGAAATAAACTCTCAATGTAGTTCATTTAATTTGCATTTCTCTAATTGCTAGAGATATTGAACATTTTTTCATATATTTGTTGACCATTTGCATTTCTTCTTTTTTAAAAAAAAATTTGGTACTGTGGATTAAACCAAAGGGTGCTTAACCACTGAGCCACATCCCCAGTCATTTTTATTTTTTGAGACAGGGTCTTCCTAAGTTTCTGAGGCTGCTTTGAACTTGTGACCCTCCTGCCTCAGACTCCTGAGTCCCTTGGATGACAGGCATGTGCCACCATGCCTGGCTGCATTTCTTCTTTTGAGAAGTGTCTGTTTTGTTCCTTTGCCCATTTATTGATTGGGTTGTGTTTTTTTGTTTTTGTATTTTAGTGTTTTTTAAAAAAAACTTTATATATCTTGGATATTAATGCCCTAACTGAAGAGCAGGTGGCAAATATTTTCTCCCATTCTGTTAGCTCTTTCTTCACAATCTTAATTGTTTCCTTTGCTATGAAGAAGCTTTTTAGGGCTGGGGATGTGGCTCAAGCGGTAGTGCACTCGCCTGGCATGCATGCAGCCCGGGTTTGATCCTCAGCACCACATACCAACAAAGATGTTGTGTCCGCCGAGAACTAAAAAATAAACATTAAAAAAAAAAATTCTCTCTGTCTCTCTCTCTCTCTCCTCTCTCTCTCTCTTTAAAAAAAAAAAAAAAGAAGCTTTTTAATTTGATTCCTGGCTATTGTTTTTGTTTTGTTTTTGTTTTGTTTTGTTTTTTTTAACTTCTTGCGCTTTAGGAGTCTTGTTAAGGAAGTCAATTCCTGAGCAAATATTTTGGAGTATTGGGCCTTCATTTTCTTCTAGCAAGTGAAGGATTTTTAGTCTAATTCCTAGATTTTTGATCCACTTTGAGTTGAATATTGGGCAGGGAAGGAAGGGTTAAATTTCATTCTACTACATTTAGATTTCCAGTTTTCCCAGCACCATTTGTTAAAAAGGCTATCTTTTCTCCAATGTATGTTTTGGGCACCTTTGGTTAGTATCAGATAACTGTATTCATGTCGGGGTTTCTCTGTGTCTTCTAGTCTATTCCATTGGTCTTCATACCTGTTTTGGTGTGAATACCATTCTGTTTTTGTTACTATAGCTCTGTTGTATAATTTGATGTCCAGTATTGTGTTATCTCCAGCTTTGCTTTTCTTGCTAATGATTACTTTGCCTATTCTGAGTCTCTTATTTTTCCAAATGAATTTCATAACTGATTTTTTCTAGTTCTGTGAAAAACATCATTGGAATTTTGATGGAAATTGATTTAATCTGTATAGAGCTTTGGGTAGTATGACCATTTTGACAATATTGCTTCTGCCTATCCAAGAACATATGAGGTCTTTCCATCTTCTGTGGTCTTCAATTTCTTTCTTTAGTGTTCTATAGTTTTCATTGTAAAGGTTCTTCACCTCTTTTGTTTGATTGATTCCCTAAGTGTTTTGGTTTGTTTTTTGGTTTGTCTATCTGTTTGTTTTTTGAGGCTATAGTGAATGGGGTATTTTTTCTAATTTCTTTTTTAGCGTATTCATCATTGGAGTATAGCAATGTGATTGATTTATGGGTGTTAATTTTATATCCTGCTACTTTGTTTAATTCATTTGTGAGTCTAAAAATTTTCTGGTGGAGCTTTTTGGGTCTTCTAAATATAGGATCCTTTTGTCTGAAAACAGATAATTTGAATATTCTTTTCATATTTGTATCCCTTTAATTTCCCTCTCTTGCCTGATTGCTCTGGATAGTATTTCAAGGACTATGTTGAATAGGAGTGGTGAAATGAGCATCCTTGTCTTGTTCCTGTTTTTAGAGGAAATACCTTCAGTTTTTCTCCATTCAGAAAAATGTTGGCCTTGAGTTTGTCATAGATCACCTTTACAATGTTGAGGTAAATTCCTTCAATACCATTTTTCTAGTGTTTTAAAAATGAATGGGTGCTATACTTTGTCAAATGCTTTTTCTGCATCTATTGAGATAACCAAGCAGTTCTTGCCTATACACATATTTGTGCAGTGAAATAGATTTATTGTCTTCTGTATGTTGAAACAACATTGCATCGCTGGGATGAAACCCATTTGATCATATTAAAATATATTATTCTATTCCTTCCTTTCATCTTACTTCTATTCCTCTCTACCCCATACTTACTGTTCACAGAAAAAATCAATTATACAGGTAAAAGAGAGTATAAAGGCACTCTAGCAAGCTTTAGAGATTGGCTACATATAGGAGAACTGAGTAGTTACTATATTAAGATACTGGAAGCATTATCATCTTATGGTCAGAGAAGGAAGACACTATGGCAAGGAAAGAAAGCTATAATGACACCTGTGGTGGGAGGAAATAGGAATTGGAGATGTTGGTGTATACTCATAAGTAAACAAATATGGGTGTGTGTTTATTATGCACATACATACTGTTACTGTGCATGTGCCCTCTTTCTGTATATGTATGTGTAAACATACATGTGTATAAACATACATGTATACATATATAAAAATTTCATTTTTCCATTGAGAAAGGCCCACAAGCCATAGCATCTCAGTAGCAATGAGCACGTGTAGTATCTAGATATGGGTTAATAAATATAATTCTACTAAAATAAATGGGGTTTCTCGGGCAAATGGCTGATCCTAGTCCTGGGACAAGGAAATGAACTTGTACCATTTGAGCCAGAAAGTAAGGAACTACTCAAAAGAATGATGGGACATGTCAAAAGGATACAGAAGCCATTTGCAAGGATTCATGCCTACCAGCCAAAGTTAAGGTAATTTTATTATCAAAGTAAATAATGATAGTACTAAACTATAGTTCATTAAGTAAAATAGACACTCATGAATCCTCAATGACATAAATATGTACATACATGGGAGTCTAATAATAAGTAATGTCAAAGGAATGAAGACATTAGTAAGATAAGCATTTTTGCAACCAATAAGTTAATCAGGCAAGAAATTACAATGAATGCTAAAATAAATGGGCAAAAGTCAGCTGTGAAAAAGAAATAATTAAGAAATAATTACTAATTCCAAAATGTGAGAAAATAGTGTACCCTTACAATAGGGAAACCTCATAGATACCACCTTATTTAAGTAATAAAATTAACATCAACACTAATGGGGGTTAAAATTGACACTTTGCATATGATAGGATGCAAGGAAAGCAGCAAAGCATTATTTTGTGAAATTTTGTCAAAAATTGAATTAACCTGGATATAAATATGAGGAAACATTCGATAAACCCAAATTCAGAAATAGTTCCCCAAACAACTGGCCTATAATCTTCATAAACAACACAGCCAGGAAAGTCAAGGAAGGTAGGAGGAACAGTTCCAGAATAAATGAGACAACCAGGTAGCACACTGATCCTGGAATCAAAGCCCTTCACCAAAAAGGGCATTACTGAGACAATTGGGCAACCTCAGATACAGTCTCTGAGTGAAGGGTATATAAACATGTTTGTTCTATTCTTTTAACTCTTCTTCAATTTCTAAAATTAAAAGTGAAAACATTTTTAAAAGTGCTATTTCTTGACAATGATTCCAGTGATTAAATATCCTAATAGTCAAACTCATGTAAGAAATAAGATGATCCATTTATATCACCAAGTTTACACACTGTGAACACATAGTTAGTGGTGACACACCAAATGTCTTACCTGTAAATTACTGGCATTATTTTTATTAGTATTTAACATTTATGTAGCCCCCACATTGTTGTGTAAAACATGGAAAAATAATTCCCTCAGGAAGCTTCTCTTCTAAAAAATAAAAACAAACACATATGTATAAGCACATACCCAAATATGATGCTTCTGAGATAGAGAGCCATGGGTCAGATCTGTAAAGACAAAACTAGACTGAAACTATTCCTCTCCCTTTTATTTCAGGTTAAAGAAGTCAGAGATCCAGGTGTCCACACATTGCCAAATTACTGCTCTGCTATTTGAAAGGAATGACAATGACATCCTGTTTGTGGTCATGGCCAATTTAGTATTACACTACACCTGTGAAACCCCAGGCCATCAACATTTCAGCAAGGCTGTGTAATCAAAGTGATGATACTTATTGCTTAGAAATATCAGTGACTTCCAAGATGCAGTATATGCCCTCTGTCTGTCTAACCTCCACGGGGTCAGAGTCCAACAAAGGCAAAACCTGAAGACACCTGGGGCTCATTACTGCTCCTCCATTCAAACCAGAGCTCCCTGATATTCCTCTCTACACCTAAGAAGCCAAATTTTAGTGCTACCTCTTCAAAAGTCTCTAATCCTCCCATGTTTGTGCCAAAATCTACCCTTCCCTCTTCCAATGTGAGTTTTAAACAAACATGTGTTTGTTTCTAATAATTAGTATTCAGACCACAGACTGCCATATATTGAGTTGGTACAGATAGAAATAATATATTGAGAGAGTGCAATAGCTTATTCAAACTTTGAATAACCTCTGAAAATGGTATTACTGGACAGAATATCAGGAATGACAGACGATTATCTCTGCAAACCCCACTATATTTGGGGCACTGCAGATAAAATTTCATTGATAAACTACTTATTACTATAAGTAATAATGATACAATGAATACTTACTAAGGGCAGGGCAATACTAAATACTTAACATGTAGTGATTCTTGTAATAACTCTAAAACAGTATATCATCATTTTCATACCATTTTATACATGAGAATAGTGTGATCCGAGAGGTTAAGAAATCTTTTAAAGATATATAGCTGAGAAATGGCAAAAAAAAAAAAAAGCATTTTTATCTAGGCAGTCTAGTTTAAGAACCCAAGTCTTAAGCTTAATAAGGGTATATATTTTTTTCTGTTAATAAACTCTTACAAGTCATCAATACCACTTTAGTCAATTTTTTCTATTCTATCAAACAGGTCTAAAGTTATAAAATTTCAAATCTAGAAAATTCAAAGAAATCACTCTAGGATACATAGGGAATTCACCAGTTCAAAGTATTTTAGGTAGGTTTAAATCATATAAAAATTTTAAGACATATTTGAAATGGAACTTAATAACTGAACCTCATGTGTCAGCAGCAGATATTGGGGCTTAGATCAATGGGTAGAACATCAGTAGCAATTTTATTTAAAACAAAACAAAGACAGTTCTGTTTCTCCATACTCCAAAACCATGCCTGTACCTACAGGGATATATGTATCCCAGGAGAAATAAGTGCTTGAAGTACTCAGTGTTTCTAAAAACACCCCCAAATAAGAATATCATAGTACCTAGGAAACACCATATCAAACATGGAATCTGTAGTAGAGAAAAAAAATTTCTTTCATGCCTTAAAAAATATATTGGGACTAGGGATGCAGCTCAGGGGTAAAGCATATGTTTAGCATATGTGACGCCCTGGGTTCTATCCCTAGCAGCAAAAAGAATTTAATTTTTTTTAAATATACATATATAGATAAATAAAAAAATCACAAAACATCAAATTATATATTATATTCTCTTTTTAATCATCTAGTATGCTCTAATACTTTTAGAAAAGATTAATATGTAGAATAGTATAAGTTATAATACAGACTAGTCCCAAACATCTCTAAAAAAATAGGTGAAAACAAAACTAAAATGAATGTAGTAACATGACTCAGTTTGGGAAGAAATCAAGCACCTTCTGAAATCTTAGCTCTGCTTTGAGCCATGCTGGGGCTTTTCTTGGCTCACGTCTTTGTTGTATAGTATCTGTTAGCAACCACATCTGGAAAGATGGCTTCTTTTCCCTCCACGAACATGTTAACTTTTTGTATTCCCCTCATGCCTAAGAGTCCTATAAAAAATAATCATGGAATTAATATATGTGTAAGAAAATGAAAATATATTTGCTCATATCATTTTACCTAAGTATCTCTATAGCCTTTCTTACTCAAATTCAGGACTTTTGGAATATGTGATGAAGTGAGTCTCTAACTGAAAACAAACAAACAAATAAATAAATAAATACATGATCACAGAAAAAGGCTTCTTCCTCTATGGCCTCATTCTCAGTATGGTTTCTGCCATTTTGACAGCCCCAGTTACTTTTTGGAAAGCTTTCTTTAATCAGGTTAGGTCAAACAACTTTGACATTGATAAATGTTAACAACAAAAGTTTTAAATTTTTAATATTATTATTACTTAAATTTAGCTAAGTCCTATGTTGCTAAATTATGTTTTTCAGTTTGACATTTTTTATTTAAAATCTGCTTATCAGCATATAACCTCAACATAAATCAAGGTACATCTGTATGAATTTACAATATAAAATAACTGATTTAGGTTCTGAAACTAAAGAGGCTTAGATTCAACATGTATCTTTCTGTGTAATCTTGATCAAATTACTTAATCACCTTAAACTGATTTGCTTTTCTATTAAATGTAACTAGTAATATTACTAAAAGGATAGTATAGTTATTTTTAAGATCTAAATCTAGACATAAAGGAAACTGGATCTCAGGAAAAAGAACCTAACATTGATATGTTACATGTCTTGTAGAGAACTTAGAAAGTGAGATTAAAAACAATAATCCAAGCTAGTAACTAGAGTTTAGACAAGAATATCAGAATAAAACATAGATGAAAGGAAACTTTAGAAACATTTTAGGGGAAGAGATAACAGAACAAATTAAAATTTTAAATTATTTAAAAATGGGAATCAGATTGTGTCAATCCTTCACTTAAAACTCTTTAATGCCTTCCTATTGCTTCTATCATTCTTAAATTTAAAAAAATTGCAATACTTGGAATTGAACCCAGAGACTCACACATTTTAGGCAAGCTCTCTACCACTAAGCCACATCCCCTGACCTACATTCCTATTGCTTTTAGAATAAAATTTATTTTTTACTGGTTAAGACCAATGTTCCATGTAAAAGAAAGGAAAAGTTAGACAAATTTTGTTTTTAAAACTGCTTGAAATCGGGGCTGGGGATGTGGCTCAAGCGGTAGCGCGCTTGCCTGGCATGCGTGCAGCCCGGATTCGATCCTCAGCACCACATACAAACAAAAGATGTTGTGTCTACCAAAAACTAAAAAAATAAATAATATTAAAATTCTCTCTCTCTCTTAAAAAAAAAAACTGCTTGAAATCATCAGTAAGCTACAAAGATGTTTGGATTTTGGGGAAAGATGAAAAAGAATCCCAAAGATATGATCTAAACCAACCCTTATAGCTAGTGGCAAAAAGTGAATTTCTTCTGGAGAAGGAAGACATTTTCTAGAGCCACAAATCATCACTAAAACTTTTATTTAAAATGTATGGAAGTCAATTAGATATAAAATGCAGAACCATAAACCATAAAAGGGCAAAATTTGATTAAAGACAGGAAACAAAAAGATTCTCAGATATCTAGATGTTGATATTTTCTGACAGGTGCCTTCAAGCCATAATTCAAGAAGATCTACAAGTCCCTATAAAAAGAATATGAATAAAATCACCCCTAGACACATAGGCAAACTGAAAAAACTAAAAACAAACATAAGAAACCAGAGAATAAGAAATATTACCTTCGCAAGAGCAAATATTACATCAACAGCTAATCTCCCAACAAGAACAATGGAAGCAAGAAGATAATACAATGAAAAGTTTTCAAATGCTAGAAGAAAATGACTGTCAACCTAAAATTCTACAATGAAATTTTATTTAAAAATGAAAGCAAAATAAATCTTTTTAGAAACCAAAAATAATTTGTCTCCTGCAAACCAAACTAGAGAACACATTAAAGGAAGTTCTTCAGGTATAAGGAAAATAATCCCACTTTGCGCCTCAAGAGAATAAAAAAGAAAAAAAGTACATGAAGAATAAATATGCAACAACATAACAGCCATATCTTGGGGATCTTAAATATGTAGGACTAAAAATACAACAACAAAAACTCATGTGTCACATGGGCAGATGGGAGGGTATAAATGCAATTAAAAAGTGTTTTAAGTGTAAAAGCCAATTTACATTAAGCTTATCAGGCAGTCAGGGACGTATGTTATAAATATGATAACAACAAAAGTAATAATAAAATAATTTATAACAGTGAAGGGTAAAATAAGTAAAAAACCTAAAAGAAAGCAAGGACGAAAGATAGAGTATTTATCTCTTGCTTGCCAATGTACCCCACACACCCGGAAGCATGATGTAGTCAAATATTGAGTATTCAATCTGTTTGCCAGAAACCATGCCAGATCACTTATGTTGCTTCTTTCACAACCTAATACTACCCATAAGAAAGGTAGTATTTCCATTTTGAGGTGAGAAGGCTACAGCTAGACATTTTTACTCAGTCACATGCTAATTTATGTCAAAGTTAAGATGTGATCTCTACTGCAAAATTTAAAACAAACACCCAGTTTCTAGGCATGGGGAATTATTTACTTATTGTTGTCACAAAAGGGCAATCTTTCACTACAAAACTAAAAGACTTAAACTATTTTATTTATTTGACTAATTGAATGTGTTTGAGTATAATCTATTGGCTATAGGCCATCTGGCTCTGCCCATTATCTTCAGTATTGCTACTGTTACAGACTCTATACTTTACCTTATCATGCCTGCTAATCCCCAAAATAATTTGCTATGACCATGATCAGTGAAATCTGTGACACTCAAAGTTCCCAAAGGGTTACAGAAAAACAGTGTAGTCCCTCATTAGTACTTCATCTAAATCCCTTGTTAAGATGAAATGGACTACTTGTAGATTTCTAAAACACCTTACATCTCTTAAGCATAAAGTACATATAAAGTCCTTAAAAGGAAAAGTATCTATCTTATCTGGACTCACCCAGACTTCTGCTAAGATAGCTGATGTGAGACACCCCTGGATCAATTGATGTTCTCAGGTTGGTTACAATGTCAAGCCAATGAAAAACATCCTACTATGTAAAAGAAAAGGCATCCACATGACAGCTAGGAAATGTTTCAGTAGGTGAGTTCCAGTTACAATCCCTTTATTCCTGCCTCTTAAAATATCATCCCTCTGGCATTCCCAGCCCCCAATTTTTAAATTCTATAGCAATGGTTTCTAAATATGGCGGATCCTGTGTTAAAAATCCCAGGAAGAGTTAGAATATAAATTACTGGCCCCTCTCCTCAAGATTTCATCAAGTGTCTGAAGTCCAAGGATTTTCAAACCTACTTAAGCTACTCTGAAATACAATCAGTTTGGAAAAATGTTGCTCCATGGAACTTCATTCTGTCTCATTTAAGGGAGTCTCCAAGCAGATAATGGAGAAACCATCACTTGATATTTTAATACCCAAGAAATACTTGGGCCTACTGTATGCCCAAGACTTCCAATCACATTCTGTTAAGTTATTCAGTTTCTGCTTTAAAAAATAACAAAGGAAGGGAGGAGGTATGGGGTTAGAAATGATGGTGGAATGAAATGGACATTATTATCCAAAGTACATGTATAAAGACATGAATTGGTGTGAATTTACTTTGTATACAACCAGAGAGAAGAAAAATTGTGCTCTATATGTGGAATAAGAACTGTAATGTATTCTGCGATCATATATACATTTTAAAAAATTAATAAAAAATAACAGGATAAAATTATATACACATAATAAAATTATATAAAATTTATAACATGTACATAATAAATGAATTTCATATAAAAAATAACAAAGGAAAACACACATACACAAACAAAACAAATGAATATTCATATCTTGTTGCCATTACATAGAGCTGCATTAGGAAAAGTTCTTTTTCAACCATATACTATATCAGCTATCTTCCATATAAACTAATTGAATTTCAATTTCACAAAACAATTCTACTGCCTAGTTCTTCTCAAAGTGGCAAAAAGTTATCTAGAAAACAGTTATTCTTAGGTGCAGAGTTATTTTCATGCATCTCAGTTTATAAAAGGGAAGCCCCTAGAATATTGTGTAAAATTTTTTATCCCAAACTGAATATTTTAAATATACTGGAAGAACTTTCCATATCAGATAAACCATTGTCAACATCTGTACAAATCAAAAGATTTTGTGATCTAGTTGGTGGCATAACATAATTTCAAATGACCTTGACATACTGTGTCACTACAGGCACAAAGCCACAGGCACATGGTCCAGGGCAACCATGGTCTGAAAGCTCTGAAAGTGTGAGCCAAAATAAATCTTTCCTCCTTTTAAATTGAATATCTCAGGTATACTGTCACAGGGTAGAAGGAAAACACAATGATGCTATTTTCCTCTTATATAAATTGAAATTTGTCATGATAAAAAGATTTTGATTAAATAAGGCCTTACTTGAAGGGATCAATTTGAACATCTCCAATTGCCTATGTTAGAATGCTACACACATCCTAAGATATTTACCACAGCTAAAACAGCAAGACTCCCTTCTATTCTTAATTCTATTTATATGTATGCATGAAAAAAATAGTTTATGACATCTAAAATGATAGTGTCTCTGTTGGAATCCACTAAAGTTCTTTCAACAAGGTTTTACTAAATGCGAACATTGTGTTTCTGAAAAATCACATTTTAAAAAGGTCTGAATTTTATAGTATTGGGATTATTTAAAAATTTACCTTTGAGGTATGTATGTATGTATGTATGTATGTATGTATTTTTTTGCTAAGGATTGAATCAAGGGGCCTCAAACATGGATTCCACCACTAAACTATACTCCTAGCCCTATCTTCTTTTGCAGCATAATAAATGACTGGATTTTCTGTTACCCCACTGGTTAACTTTAGTGAATATTAGAATCACCTCTATGCTTTGTGTGACCAGAGATCACTATGCCTACTCCCAGAGTTTCATGTTCCTAGATCTGGAGTAGAGCCTGAAATTTTTGCATTTCTTACAAGTTCCTAGGTAATGCTAATGCTTCTCATCTGGGGAAGATGTTTTGAGAATCACCAGTTCCAATAATCTAGGACTGATAATATAATATCTATTCTGCATTGGATATGGGGACAATATTCCAGGTAATACTTCTGTTTTGGCACTACTTTAATTTCTTTCTTATTATAAAACCAGGGTAGAGGGGGCCCAAGAAAAAAAGTAGGGTTTATTGTTTAATAACCAAGGATTTTCTACTTAATTCTTTATAACTCAATCTTTTCCAATATGGGCAATCTCAAGTCCAGTAAAATATAAGCAGAAAACATTAAAAACAAGACCCAAAACTGAAAGTTACTGGAAAATAACATAGCACATATATCCACTACAAACACAAACATACACCATCATCTATCAGATGTGTTCACAAATATTGGCAAGTTTCCATGGAAGGGTCAACATATAGATGTCTACTTATCATCAAAATTTGAATTACAATCTTGGGGCATTTTTAAGAACTGATAGTTCTAAATTGTTTTTATTTCTGTGAAATGAGTTTGCTTTATTTTTATTTATTTCTAGACCAGAAAAAACACATAATTTTAAATTTTGTTCCTTAGGTAAGAAAAGATTATATCATGCCAAAAATAGAGTGATGCTTTTAAAAAAAATGTAAGAAAATGACCTGGTTTTAATGGAATTTTGAATGTTGAGATTTTCCCAAATTCCACCAAGTTGCCATTTTGTGCCACGAAATACAAATGCTAAGAAAAACCAATTAAGAGGGTTGTTTTTGTTTGTTTGGTCATATGCCTCCTACAAAATTTTTTCTCTAAGTACATTTGTCAGAAAATATTCTGTCCATTGAATGCTTACTATGTGTCAGGTATTCTGCTAAATATTGTTTCATTTCATCTTTTGTTACCACAATGGTTGATATAATCTTCAGTTTACAAATGAAGAAACTAAGGCTGAAAATATTAAATTACTCAAAATGAAACTAGTCAGCAGTAGATTCAGTATTCAAATATGGACTTGTATGACAATGATCAATTACACCACAAGACCTCTTAGTTCATATTGATTCCTATTGGTTAATAATAGGTTCTATTTATTTTTCATGAAGTGTTTAGCACTGTGCTAAATACTTTATACACATTATTTCATTCAGTTCTCTCAATCTTATTTTTTCTTTGCAGTACTGGGGATTCAAACCAATATACCAGTGAGCTACCTCACCAGCCCTTTGTATTTCGTATTTTGAGACAGAGTCTTGCTATGCCAAGGCTTACCTCTAACTTGTGATCCTCCTGCCTCAGCCTCCTAAGTAGCTGGGATTACATTCACGTCACAAATTTCAAGGAACTTGCTTAAAGATCACACAGAATGGGAGAGCCAGGATTGAACACTGATCTGATTCCACTTATTATCTCCTAGTCTCCTTTTAGGTATTTCTGTATTTTTAACTTGCAAGTTACAGAATTAGATTCATACTCTGGCTGTTATTTGCTGAGAATATTATCTCTGATCTTCAAATATTTAATATTAACTTTATGATTATTACTTTGGCATCCTATACTGGTTCATAGGAAGACTTCATCTAAACATTCCAGTGTTCCACATTATTGCTATCCATTTCCATAATATTCTGCTAAATTTAAACCTGAAAACTAAAATTGAAACCTCAAACAATACTCAGAACTCTAAGTTATATTAGCTAGATGCTGAGCTTTACATCATCTACTGTTTGAAGAAACTTTAGCATCTGTCATTGCTAATGAAATCACTATTTATATTAATCATCTAATTACTGAATAGAAACTTGAAACTCTACACCATAGATTTCCTTCAAGGTCATTATGAATAATTAACAAAGAGCAGAGTTAAACAACTTGTACAAATAAACAAAAAATTCTAAGTCTATTCCTTTCTCTCTGTTGAGAAGCCACTAGTCATATGTAGACTAATAGTCCTCTCCATATATACATATATTTATAGCAATAACTATAACTTTTGGTCTCCAGTAAGTATCTAGTTTATTTTACTAGGATTTTTAGTATAATCTCTGCTGGCTAGAGTACACAATTTGTAATATATCTTAGAAGAATTCTGGAAATTTAAATCCCTATATGTATCAAAAGATTTTTACTTAATCTCTTTTGCAAAAATTTGAATTTAGAGTTGTCCAATCCTTGACTAGTATTATATATAAAGTAATTTCAAATATAAGGAAATATCTTACAAATATACTTTAGATATTAGAGGTGTAACTCAGTGGTAGAGTGCTTGCCAAGCATGCATAACACTCTGGGTTCAATCCCCAACAGTGGGGGTAGAAAAAATACACACACACACACACACACACACACACACATACACTTGTTCTTTTACAAAAGGCATGCCAAAAAAACAAAACACTAGATATAAAAGCATTGCCTTAACTCTTCAGAATTTGAGACTCCTTATTAGACTATGCTATTAGTTGCTAGAATAGGTGATAGGGAAATTGAATCTTCCAAACTTGAAAATATTATGAGTTTTGTAAAAATTGTCTTTTAATACATAAAAGGTGATACAGTGTTCATGACATTTTCTTGCTGCTGTTCACTAAATATGAAAACTTGGATAACAAGAATTTGCTGATCAAATTATTAGGCTACAAAATTCTTAGGGTCAACAAATTAACCTTTCAAGAGATAATTAACAGAGTACTATTTTATAGAGTAAATAGAAAGTAGAGACTGAAATCCTAAATTGATTCAGATTTGGGGGTTTCAGGAGCCAAGCTTTATTATCACATCTTGGATCTAGTAGTAATAATCAGAGTATCAGTGAAGGGTAAAAAACAAACAAAAGGATCCTCCCAGAAAACATCTTTCCATGCCTGTCTCACCTGAGAAGACACAAATCAAACTATTATAAAGCTAATCAGCCCAGCTGCTCCAAGTTGTTTTTACCCATCTAATTATAAGCTCCAGCAGAAGTGATAATACATATAAACTCAAAGTCGAACACTGTTCTCCTAATGCCTCAAGTAGTTTATTGGTAGTTATTATCCACATTTCTGTAAATATAAACATTCTAAGTGACCATCACTAGAGTGCAGGTACATTTAACATGAAAGCTCCACAGGAGGCTACTTCATTTTGTGTAAAACAAAAATTAAGGTTTCAAAAATTCAATTATGCTGAAAAAAAAATAAAAACCAAAAACTAAAACAAATGCTATCAAAGTGCATTTCTTTCAGTGATTTCAGAACAAACAGCTGTTGGCATTACACATAGGAAGTACGCTCATTTGCCAATATATGATTACTTGAACTAAGTCTTTCCTGAAGATAAGAATTAGACAAAGGTCTTTCCTCCTTATATATATATATATATATAAGAGTTTGGTGTTTTTTTGTTTTGTTTTTAACAGAAACAGCACCATTGAATTTTCATAAAACACTTTGCTACTTTCCTCTCATTTTCTATAATCATAATTCTTATCTGCAGTACTTTGCTATTCCTTACTATCATCAGGACTGTATATCTCAGGTAACACTGGTCAGTTGGTAAGCAAAAAAAAAAAAAAAAAAAAAAAGAAAGAAAGAAATTAAAGCTCAGAACATATATTGATATTTTACATATTCATTCCATTACACATCAGGTGTTGTTTATAAAGATTTTGCCCCTCCCAAGACACTACAAAAATATGTGAAAAACCACATCTGTTTTCAGCCAGCAAATATTAATAGAACAAATATCTTTTAACCAGAGTATTTTAGAGACCATGTATTATCTACATTCACTAATTGCTTTCTTCATAAATCCATATATCCAAGCAAATGCATTTAGGATTAGTCCACATTCCCATATTTACTTTACTATTAAAGTCAAGTAAATTATTCTAGGTTCTTTAAGTGAAAGTGCTTCTGACAACAACCTACTTCTATAATAGCCCCAAATCCCAAAAAAGTTGCTTTAAACCTGTATAGAAAGATGCATAGTTATTTCTAAGAAAGACTACACACCAAAACATGCTTCATCAAGAAAACTAATCCATGCACTTGAGTATACCTCAAACACCTTATTTTTTTATTAAAGTCAGACCAACTTAAACATTGTCTAGAATTAAGAGACAGCATTAAATTATTTGATTCCAGAAACATAAAAAAATCATTTAGCCAAAGTTTAAAAAGCAAACTCTTCCTCCCTGTCCCAGTGTGATCATATAACTGCATAAATATATGTATATATTAATCTACTTTAAGTATCCATTCACTAGCATTTTATCTTTACAAAGCCTAGTATGCAATATCTTTGCAAAGGCTTCCCCTCAAAAGATATAAGCACAAAACACTAGGCAGACACTCTTCAGAGTTTTATTTTACTAACTTCAGGTCAAACTTCCACAACTATTTTCTGGTCAATTTACTATCCTTGCTTGGCTTCCCAAAATGGTAGTACCGATAGATTTATGGTGTAGGGAGAGGAAACCACTTTAAGAAGCACTGCATTTACTCATCTTCCAAAAGGCAAATAAATTGGGCATCTGATTGTTCAACAAAACAAAGCTTTAATTGCATCCAGGAAAGCAGACACGCAAACCAGGCTGTAGACACTCTTCCATTTGTCAAAATCAGACCAGAGAAAACCTATTCCACACAGATATAAAAGGTATTGTTATTCATCTTTTCTTTTTCTGTTGCCGCAACATTTTTCTTCTTTTAATTATCATATCGTGTAGTTTCTCAAGTCCTTCCTTTAGTCCATCTCCTATGATTGCACAGGTAGGCTGCAAATGCCAAGGTGTTGATGAGCTCAGTTCACCCATTGCTAACAATTTTTCAATTTCTGTGAGAGACAGTGAGTTCCTCAGGTCTTGTTTGTTAGCAACTATAAGTACAGGGACTCCTTGATTTTCTGATATCCTAGTTATTTTATGAAGTTCTGTTTTGGCTTCTTCCATTCTTTCAACATCAACAGAGTCCACAACAAACACAATGCCATCTGTGCATCTGGTATATGACTTCCACAGTGGCCTTAATTTCTCCTGACCACCTACATCCCAAAAGTGAAAAGTGACTGTTTTAGAATTTCCCAAGGTTACCTTAATTTTCTCAGTGTTAAATCCTTTGGTAGGTACAGTATTTACAAATTCATTGAACTGCAGCCTGTATAAAACAGTTGTCTTTCCAGCACAGTCCAAACCCAGTATAACAATGTGGAAGGACTGAAATGAAGGGAGGCTGGACAGGATAGAAGTCTGATCTGACAGTCCATTCCCCATTTCCAGTTGCAAATAAGTGTCCCAAATTGTAATGTTTTCTTCTTTCTGCTTTGGAATCTCTTTGGCGATGCAGCTACAAGACTGCTGGGGAGGAAATGAAGAAATTATTCCTGTGAAATAATACATTAAAACGGGTTTTCTCTATTTTAGGTAAAATAAGTAACACGAGGAACTTAATTAAACTTGTTTTAGTAAGCAAATCAGATGTGATATGAAACGTTCACAATCCAACGCAAATCATGGAATAATTAAGATTGGAATTCTGTGTTTCACTTAATTCTGTGGTAACATGTACTTTCCTTTACTCCCCCCGCCCCGTGCTCCCCAAATCTTAGACTTCATTCTGGAAGACAACTCAGTTACCACTATCTAGTCCAACTCGTCGTAACCATAAAAGTGCCCTTTTTGGTGTCAGAAACTCATAAAAGGTAATTTAGGGATCTAATCCCACATGATTCACAGGATACCCAAGATCAGTGTTACAAGCTCAACCCGCCCTCCGCCCCCCAAAATAAAAACCCCTCTCACCTCCGGAATCGGAGTCTGGGTCCAAACGAGAAACCATTGGCAGGCGTTTCTATGCGGGGGGAACGCACCCCACGTCCGTCCGGCTTAGATCTCCACGCAGCTCTAGCAGTTGCTGCACTAGAAACCTTGGACTCAGACAAGGACCACGCCCACTCCTCACGGCCCACCCATGATCCCAAATCCCATTGGTCACCCGTATCAGGACAGCCCTGCCACTCCCGCCCCCGAGCCCTAATTGGTTAGGGTAACCGTCGCTCCCCGTGAGGCAGAGCAGGGCTCTCTCCCGGTCCACCCGCACCACCTGTTGACCCTAAGTTAGAAAACAAGGCGCTCTAGGAGGAAGCCGAGCGGCCCCTGCAGGGGAGGGGGTGCCTCAGACTGTCAGGTCGCCGTCAGCCCTCTGGCTCCGCCCGCCCCGGCGCACCTGCAGCGCGGCCCACAGACGTTGCGCCACGGTCCTCACATCCGGGGCCCGCAGTCACCGCCGGCGCCTTAACTCTTTCTCGGCTGGCGGAGGGTGCTCGTTATGGTCGCGCCAACCCCTGTGGCACAAACGATATGACCTGCGGCCCCCGCAAGGGCAGGCCCTCCCTCCCTGCAGCGGCATCCCTTCACCTCACTCCTCGGCAACGGGCCAGCTCTTCCCCCGCTAGGGCGTGGCCACCCGGCCAATCACTCCGCTACAGCTCACCTGACTAACCGTCCTTCCCTCGTCCTAACTCTGTGTCTCAGCCGTTTGGGAAGTACGCTGACACCTGTCCCAGGGTGTCAGCAAAGCCTGGACGGTGGCAGGGGACCACACGCCGCTTCCAGAGGCGCCGGTGGGCGCCTCGCGAAAGGCCGCCCCAACGGTGCTCTGCCGGCTACTGCCCGCGCCAGCCGAGGCCCCGCCCCCTTCCCGCGCGACGCCCAGGCGCTGGCCGTTGGGGGGCGCGCGGGAGCCGGGTCTCCTAGCAACGCCGAAACAGGGTCACTTTTCGAACCGGCCATTAGCTGGCTGCCCGCAGGGTCGGGTGGGGCTTCCTGACTCGGCTAGCCAGAGCCCTCGCTCTCCCAGACATTGCTGTCGCCTCCAGCCAGCTTCAGACAGGCCCCGCCCTGTACCTTCTCTCCTCGTGTCACCCTAGGGCGGCGGCCGTGTGACGCAGCGTCAGAGATTCCAGAGGACACCAGACCCGCAGGCTCTTTATGTAACGGGCGGTGAGGCGGTACCCCGGTGGCTGCCCTCCGCGACCTGGTCTGCCTGGCGCACTTTCCTCTTCTAAAGCAAATAAGCATTCCCTCCTGCGTAGCTCTTGGCTGTATCCCTGTGGGTTAGAGACAGGTAAAAATCCCGTTTTGCGTTGAGGAATGCACTCTGGAATATTAACATGGATGTTTCTAATGACCCAAGAAAAATAAGCGGAGGTGCTGGAACTACTGATAACTTGTCTACTAGTCATTGAATGCGTAATGAGTTTCCATTGGATAGTTCTGACTGAATGTAATTGTGTCCTTGATCCATAAATTTGCAAATATTTATTGAACTAGACAGTAGGCACTATACTGTGTACTTGAGGATAGAATAGATTGCAAAATAGACACTGTCTTTGCTCTTGTGGAATATTGGAGAAAAAGAATGAACTAAATTGTCTCATGAATAAATTTAAGAAATGTGACCAGTAGTAATTTCAGAATGCTCGTGACAACAAAGAGGAGTACTAAACTCAAAGTCCTGGGAAAGCTGTGAACAAAATTTTTTTGGTGGAAGTCACAGGAGACTGTAATTTAAATGAATCTATATGGTGTACTTATTAAAAAATGTAATTTTAAAAATACAGATTTGAATTTCCCTAAAAAATTTCCTGGCTTTCTCAAGGTCATTATTGCCAGTAATATTTATCTCCTTTATGTCTTGTGTACTGGATTAATAGCGGAAATAAAACCTAAGGACTAAGCACAATGTACAGTTTGCAGACAGCAACACAATTTTGGAAATAACTAGAAATCTCGAATGGCACATTCTGTCAAGGTATTTATTGAATCCAGTATAAGCTAAGGATTGTCTCATTAGTTATAATTATAGAATCTCATTAGACATTTACAGTAATTAGCAAGAAGGTGATAAAAGGCTTAGTGCAATAACTAGCTTCTTTTTCTTAGGAATTGATCAGTGATATTTGATTAAACTAGAATTATTTGAAAATTCTCCTTAAATTAAGAATATACAGCAATAAAATTCCACAACACACCTGTTTACAATACCTTTGAAATCAATTAGGCCCTTTTAGTATTCCTTTCAAAAGTGTGTGTCTACAGTCTTTCCTGGAGTAAAAAAGGAAAAGATATGAAAACACAGAGCCTCCCACCTTGAAGAAGAATTGCATTTTAATGTACTTTAGGCTTTTAACCAGAACCATGATTGGCAAACTACAGCCTACTGGTTAAATTCAGAAAGATAAGGATAGTTTTTACAAGGTTCAAGGGCTGCAAGAGAAAAGAAAGACTAGAATATGCAAAACACTATCAGTGTCCCCACAAAGCTTAAAAATATTTGCTTTCTGTCTCACTATAAAAAAATCGGTACACCTGTTCTATAAGCAATAATAACCACATGAAGACAGCAACAACTGATGTAAAAAGTGATGAGATTTGTGGAATATACCATCTACTTTGTTGCAGTCTTCCTACAGAAGGTTCATTCAAATATTTTATTTAGATGCTATGCCAGAAAAATATTCCCTTTAGGCTCTAGCTTAGAAGCTGCTACTGTGCCCCTGGGTGCCTCAGGGACTTTCTAGGGGTTCTGTGGGATAGTTTAATTTTTTGAGGGAAGCACAGTGACATCTGTTGAACCATATTAACAACTACAACTATTAAATTAGCATCCATCTATTTAATAAATGGAACTTTGGGGTGTTTCTTTTAGCCTGTGACACCATGAAAAAATTACTTAAACACTGTGAATCTCTGCTTCTAGCTACATTTTCCAAACTTGGCTAATAATGAAAATCACATGATATGCTTATAAATATATAGGTTCCTGGGCTCCATTTCAGACCTCCCAAATCAGAATCTTCAGGAGGAGAGACAGTGATCTGCATTTCAAATACACTTTTTACACTTTTGAGCAAATACTAATCTCCAGAAATGGGTACATTTTCTCCTTTGAAGACTAAATAGTTTACATTGTTTCCATTTTTTAATTAAATGCAGAACCCAGATCAAAACACATGCTTGTAGTATTCATCCTCTCTTCCACAAACTGATATTCTGTGATATATTACTAAAAGTACACAGTAGAACTAACATGTCTTTTCTAAACTTTGTCATTCCATAGTGAGTTTTTATTCCTTTTTGAGGATAACACACTTGTTTCAGTGCATATTTATTAGAATTTCTCAAGTTGGAAGGACCAGGTAATTAGAAGGCATAGTCATGGTTGAAGGCACTAGTCCAGTGGAGCTGCTAGAAACGCAGACACACAAGTACATAATTACCATGATATTCTACAAGAGTTATTATCAAGTCATATTTTTTAGAAACTTTACCTAACAGAAATAGGATGGCTTAACAGAGAAATGTCATATTTAAGGTGCATATTACAAGAACTCATCACCAGACAAGGGTGGGGCACAGAATTAAAGGTAGAAGCAAGAGTAGGCAAAGTTTGAGGCACAAAGTTATGAGATGTTCAAGCAAAAGAGGGGATTCTGATTTTCCCATGGGAAGAAAGGATATGCTAGAAAAGGAATGTTTTTCTGAGTCTCAAATGATGAAAGAAAAATGCATGCATTTTGTTTCTGAAACAGTGTAAATATCATTCAAAAAGTTTTATTGAGCTAGGCTCTATTTCCAACTGCCTTTTGAACCCTTTTGCCAAATACCCAACACATAAAATATGTGACTGACATCTGTATTAGTCTGGTTGCCATAACAAAATATGATAAAATTGGGTAGCTTACAAACAATAAATTTTTCTCTCTCAGTTTTGGAGACTGGGAAGTCCAAAATCAAGCATGGGCAGATTTCATGTCTTATAAGACCACAGTATAAAGTCAGGGTGAAAGTTTGACAAGACTCTAGGAAGAGGATACTAGAAGGTAAGTACAAGCCAAAATTTACTTAGGATGGTTCTAGATAAAAATTCTCAGGATCCACAAGCTCAAACCCTCTCTGTATACTTCTTTAATGAGCAATTTCAAGGCTATCTCTATTTAGACAACACTTGCTTGCTGTGTCCTTACATAGTAGAGGGGTAAGAGTCTTTTGAGGGCTTCTTTTATAAGTGCACTAATCCAATCAGGAGGGCTCCACCCCATGACCTAATTAAGGCTCTGCCTACTACTATCACCTCTGGAATCAGACTTTCAACATAGACACTGCAACATTCAGTCCATTGTATAATTTCATAATTATCCTGTTAATCTCCTCTTTTCATCTCTGGTTTGGTTGATGGTAATTTGTTCAGTAATCCCAAGAAGGAATCTCAGAGCCATTTAGAAATTTCTCCTAAGTCCCACTTAAAATTACCCACCAATCTCCCTTAAGTTCATTTCTTTCTTTTCATTCCAATTTCTACTATACATTTGGTCCTCATGATTTCTCTCTTTAGTTAATTTTGTTCCTGAATGATTTTTCAGCTAATAAGTACCCAAGCAGGACTTTGTCCTTCTGTCTAGCTCTAGATTCTTTTCTCTTTATCCACTATACTCTAGGGAATAACCTTACTATGAACCAGCACAGTATAAAGTCAGGGTGAAAGTTTGACAAGACTCTAGAAAAAGGATACTAGAAGGGAAGTACAAGCCAAAATTCACTTAGGATGGTTCTAGATAAAAATTCTCAGGATCCACAGCTCAAACCATCTCTATATACTTCTTTAATGAGCAATTTCAAGGCTCTCTCTATTTAGCTCCAAGTCACAGAACAGTCTGTCCCATCTTACAGGAGAGCCTTTATATGCTTCTACACACCTGACAACATATCAAATTGCCAAAAGATTCAGTGATAGAAAAACATTATTCCATATCATACACAAAGTGTAATTTCTATGTCCTTATTTCCTGGCCTCAGACCTGCCTCTTGCTAGGAAAACAGAACATCCACGCCTGTGTATGTGTGTATGTGTGTGTGTGTGTGTGTGTGTGTATGTGTATGAGTGTGTATGAGAGAAAGAGAGAGACTGTATATTTAATGTCAGTAGAGGAGTTGACGTTGTGAGGCTGTTGACAAAGAATTAAAAAAGACAAAAGAATAAGCCAATGTAAGTCAGGTAGAATCTTTGCTTCTATTCTGTGAGTCATTAGGTACCCATGAGAAGCAGCATGCTTTATAAGAAACTTTGTTCTTGATGGCTGTTCAGAAAATACTCACTAAGGAAAAAAGTAACAAAATATTTTTGTCACATGTATTTCAATATCACTCAATATAATATTTTGGTTGTCTATGGAAAACAAAGTGTAAATGAGCTTCCCATCATGGTACAAAAGTTGTTAAGTGTAAGCCAATAAACCATTAATACAAAGAGTCTTGTATATCTTATTCATTTTAAATTTCTACTTGTTATTTATGTTTCTATTTGCATTAACCCATAATGTTTCACTGTCCTACATAAAGGACACATATAAAAACCTATAAAACTTTATAAGACATTTATATATAGGATGATGGGACATAATGTGTTGAGGAAATCTTTTGTCACATCTGAAAACCTCAGTCCTCACCATTTGTATAGCAGCTATTTTACCTCAGTGTTCAAGTTATTTGCCATGGGAAAAGCCTATTGGTTTTCACAGCTAAAATATAAGTGCTGGTTGATAAAATGACACACAGACAAAATACCATAATTTTTAAGATAACATTTTAATGATAAGTGGATATAAAATGATTCATAAATAAACCTGTTTTCAACAAACTAGTAAAATTAAGACAACAATTAACTAATGTATAAAAATACAAAGGCTATAGCAGGAGTACATATAAAATGAATGAGTTTATTTTCAATCAGGAAGATTTACTACAGATCATGGAAAAGATACTAGTGAAGTTGGACCCTATAAAATGTTTTTGAGCCTGTGCATTCTGGAGGAAGGAAAAGCAAAGAAAAGTGCCAGGAGAAGGAGCTGCATTCCAGGAAGAAAGAAACAACATAAGGAAAGGCACAGGACAGAGCCAGGGTGTTTTCCAAGAAAATGCCTATTTGTAAATTACCTAAAACATAGGCTTATGTAACACCAAGCAAATAAAGTGGGGGAAAACGGACCCTGAGGGTAAGTGTCTTGAATATCTTGGTAAGGAACATGCGCTTCTATTGAAGTCTCTTTAATTTTACACCTCGTACCACAAAGTCCACATAAAACATCAGAACACCTGCCGCAGAGCAAGAACTCCTTAAAAGTAGGTGGTAATGTTCTATTTCTTGATCTGGGTTGTGCTTACATTGATACGCTCATTTTGTTATGGTTCATCAAGGTGCAAACTTAGAATATGAATGCTCTTCTGTTTATTTTTTATGCTTAAAAGAAGGGTTTTTAAAAAGTTGAGATGTTGCAAAGAAATAGTGTATTGGGGCGGAATTAACCTTTGGATGTAGTAGTTATTTGCCATGAATTACCATGTCATCACTGATGATTTCTCCTTATGGAAAAAAAAAACTATTCAATAAAATATTGATGAAATGTTAATTCTCAATAAAGTAATAACAGATTAACTTTTGGTGTTTTGTTTTTTAAAAAAAATTTAAAAACTAATCACCATTAGTTCTTCTCTTTCCATCATAAAGTGATATTAGAGTTTCACCAAGATGTACCATGCTTATACCATGGACTTGCATACTTCTAAAATATCTCCATGTCTCCCTGGAGACCTTTGATTATTGTTTCTTGACTCTCTTTCTAATCTAATTTCCACCATTTCTTCTTTCCCACTCCTCTATATTCTTGTACTGCATCCACATGGAACAACTTCTTCTGCAAGCATTCCATAGCTTACCATACTAACTCACATCTCTATACTTTTTCATATAATGTCCTTAATGTTTCATATCCACCCTGTCTGCAGTCCTGTACTGAAATGTAACCACTTGGAGATCTGTTTTTCATTAATTATAAGGTTCCAAAACCTTATAGACACCTGGTAAGACATCTTTAAATTTTCCAGCCAGAATAAATTACTCCTTCCTTATACCACTTCTATTTTGTGTAATCACTTCTATAAGAACTGGTCTTTCTGAAATTCTTTGTTGTCGTATCTAATTCCCCCATTAAATTTTGTGATCTCCATTGGACAGAAAAACTTGGTCTAGAGCTACAAGAATCTTTTGGGTAGAGAAGGAATTGTGTTAAATAGATCTTTTCTTTTAGGCTGTGATGGTCCCTAGGAAGGTCAACAACAGGAAAGTGCCCAAATGGGAAATTCTGTTAAGAGTTACAGATGTCTGGTCTGGTGAAATTGACTTAATGTTGAAGTTTGGACAGAGATGAGCGGAAAACCTAGTTCTGGTTAGTACCCTCCATAGATGAATCCAAAAGTCCTTCCTCATTCTGTCTTTCTAGCATAGAGATTTCTCTCTCTTGCCTCACTCTTCTTTTGTGTCACAACTACTACAGTCTCTGTAGAAGATCTTTATCAATAGTGCATTATAACAGTAAGGCCTATTTGGAGCAGCAGTGCTATGGCCCAGACTAAAACAATAGTGGGTGATACAGGCTGCTGGGAAACTAGTCATATTATTGTGTACTTATATCATTACAGAGCATTTGGGTGCAGCTTCTTAAATTAAGTTCTTATTGTTGTGGGCTCACTTGGTGAGAGATGAGAGACCTCAAAGAGAAAAATACTGGGCTTCCTGTTAACCTAGTCATGTGACCCTGAGGTGCTTTATTTTGAAAAATAAGAGTTCCTAAAATATATCTCATAAAGGAGCTGGATGGGGGTGTTGTGGGGGCGGGGGCGGTTCATACCAGTAACAGAATGAATAGTCCTTTTTTTTTTTTTCCTTTGAAGACTGCCAAGTCTAGATCTGTTCTTTAGGAAGACTGTTCTGGGAATAAAGCGGAGAGGGGACAGGAATGTAGGGAGGAGGACTAGTGAGGAGAGTTAGTAAGTCTTCTGGTTAGAGGTAATAGAATCCCTAAATGACAAAATCTAAAGGAAATACATTGAAGAGAAACAATGAATTTGATGATTTGTGGGAAACATTGACAGGTTCTAGAAATTTATTAGACGTATGAGGCAAGAGAGGAGTCATAAATTTCTCAAGTGTCTAGTTGGAACCATTAACAAAAATAAAAATCACAAAGGCAGACTCTGTGTGGCAGAAAAGATTTGACTCGGGACTAGCATGTACGTTTGACTTAGCTATGATACAGTGGTACATTCATGCACCAACCTAACTGTGTTAGGCAGCTTTTCATCACTTTGATTAAAATACCTGACAAGAAAAACTTGACCAGAGGAAAAAAAGTTTATTTGGGCTCATGGTTTCAGAGGTCTTAGTCCATGGTCAATTGACTGACTCTATTGCTCTAAGCCAGAGGTAAAAATGATGGTGGAATGGTAAGGCAGAGGAAAGCTGCTCAGAAAGGGAGAGGAAGGAGCCAAGGACAAAATAAACCCTTCCAGGGCATGCCCCCAGTTGTGTACTTGCCCCAACTAGATTCCATGTTCCATTCATCAGTTGATGAATCCACTGACAAGGCCAGAGCCCTCATGATCTAGTCATTGCCTAAAACCCACACCTCTGAATCTTGCTGCATTGTGAACCATGCTTTCCACACATGAGCTTTGGGGAGACATTCTAGATTCAAACCCTAACACTAACACAGTAGTTTTCATAACTAGCTGCTATTAGGATCAACTGATCAATTTTTTAACGTAGTTATTTCTGTTAGAGTGGAAAATTTTAGATAACAAGTTAGATGGATATACCATCGTTGTTTAAGCTGGCAATGCATTTTTATTTAATCACACTTCATAAACTGCAACTAATTATAAATGCTAAAGGTTAACTCAAAATGGATCAAGGAGCTTGATATCAAATCAGAGACTCTGCGTCTGATAGAAGAAAAAGTTGGCTCCAATCTACATATTGTGGGGTAGGGCTCCAAATTCCTTAATAGGACACCCATAGCACAAAAGTTAATAACAAGAATCAACAAATGGGACTTACTTAAACTAAAAAGTTTTTTCTCAGAAAGAGAAACAATAAGAGAGGTAAATAGGGAGCCTACATCCTGGGAACAAATTTTTACTCCTCACACTTCAGATAGAGCCCTAATATCCAGAATGTACAAAGAACTCAAAAAATTAGACAATAAGATAACAAATAACCCAATCAACAAATGGGCCAAGGACCTGAACAGACACTTCTCAGAGGAGGACATACAATCAATCAACAAGTACATGAAAAAACGCTCACCATCTCTAGCAGTCAGAGAAATGCAAATCAAAACCACCCTAAGATACCATCTCACTCCAGTAAGATTGGCAGCCACTATGAAGTCAAACAACAATAAGTGCTGGCGAAGATGTGGAGAAAAGGGTACACTTGTACATTGCTGGTGGGACTGCAAATTGGTGCGGCCATTTTGGAAAGCAGTATGGAGATTCCTGGGAAAGCTGGGAATGGAACCACCATTTGACCCAGCTATTGCCCTTCTCGGACTATTCCCTGAAGACCTTAAAAGAGCATGCTACAGGGACACTGCCACATCGATGTTCATAGCAGCACAATTCACAATAGCTAGACTGTGGAACCAACCCAGATGCCCTTCAATAGATGAATGGATAAAAAAAATGTGGCATTTATACACCATGGAATATTATGCAGCACTAAAAAATGACAAAATCATGGAATTTGCAGGGAAATGGATGGCACTAGAGCAGATTATGCTTAGTGAAGCTAACCAATCCCTAATAAACAAATACCAAATGTCTTCTTTGATATAATGAAAGCAACTATGAACAGAGTAGGGAGGAAGAGCAGGAAGAAAAGATTAACTTTAAACAGAGACATGAGATGGGAGGGAAAGGGAGAGAAAAGGGAAATTGCATGGAAATGAAGGGAGACCCTCATTGTTATACAAAATTACATATAAGAGGTTGAGAGGGGAATGGGAAAATTAACAAGGAGAGAAATGAATTACAGTAGATGGGGTAGAGAGTGAAGATGGGAGGGAAGGGGAGGGGGGATAGTAGAGGATAGGAAAGGTAGCAGAATACAACAGTTACCAATATGGCATTATGTAAAAATGTGAATGTGTAACCGACATGATTCTGCAATCTGCATTTGGGGTAAAATTGGGAGTTCATAACCCACTTCAATCTAATGTATGAAATATGATATGTCAAGAGCTTTGTAGTGTTGTGAACAACCAATTAAAAAAAATTTCATCTCACTCCAGTCAGAATGGCATCTATTATGCCAATAAACAACAATAAGTATTGTTGAGGTTGTGGGGGAAAAGGTACACTCATACACTGCTGGTGGGACTGCAAATTGGTGCAGCCAATATGGAAAGCAGTATGAAGAGTTCTTGGAAAATTGGGAATGGAACCACCATTTGATCCAGCTATCCCTCTCCTTGGTCTATACCCAAAGCACTTTAAAACAGCATACTACAGGGACACAACCACATCAATGTTTAAGCAGCACAATTCACAATAGCTAAATTATGAAACCAACCAAGATGCCCTTCAGTAGATGAATGAATAAAAAAATGTGGAATATATACACAATGGAATATTACTCAGCAATAAAAGAGAATAAAATCATGGCATTTGCAGGTAAATGGATGGAGTTAGAGAAGATAATGCTAAGTGAAGTTAGCCAATCCCAAAAAACCAAATGCTGAATGGTTTTTTTTTTTATATTAAGAGTCTGATTCATAGTGTAATAGGGAGAGGGAGCATAGGAGGAATAGATGAACTCTAGATAGGGCAGAGGGGTGGGAGGGGAAGGGAGGGGGCATGGGGTAATTAATGATGGTTGAATGTGATGATAATTATTTTCCAAAGTACATGTATGAAGACACAAATTGGTGTGAATATACTATGTATACAATCAGAGATATGAAAAATTGTGCTCTATATATGTAATAAGAATTGTAATGCATTCCGCTGTTATATATAAATAAAAAAATACAAAAAATACATACTTTCCCAGTTACAGGGATGTTTAACTACATTAAGGATGTTTAATAATTTGGGCTGGGGCTGGGACTCAGTGGCAGAATAAAATTTTGACAGAATTCATTAGTTCTTTACTTCAAAGTGAAAAGACCATCGGGTTCTAACAGATCTCACTGAGTTTTGGGATTAAAATATCTGATCGTCTGAAGAGAAATATACTGACAAGCAAATAATTAGTATGTACAGAATGAATTGAGGCCTGCAGTTTAAGATTGTGCCTACAATGTGTTTTCAGCTCACAAATAATTCATTCCAATATAGTATAAAAATTGCACTGCTACAAACATCAAAGAAGGGGCTAAACAAAGATTAAGCAAAGATATTTCACAATCCATTGTGTCTGGGGATTTATGCAATATGTGCAGGAATAATGGCTGAATATATCCTTGTTACTTATACCAGGGAAAACAATGGTGGGTACTTCGAAACTTAGCTTAAAAATTCTTGTCTAGTGACTTTCATATTGTATTTTGCAGAAGCCTAACACATCATGGAGGTTTCTTAGGCTTAAGTTTCTTCTCAGTCCAGAATTCTGTGGTTCTTTGCTCAATATTCTCTGATGACATATATGGATGATTTAACACAGAAATCCTTACTCTTGACTAGAGGGGGGTCAAAACCAGATAAATTATTTATGAATTAATGACTTAATGAAAGTTAAGGGAAAATAACACATAAATTGAAAACAAAGATCAAAAAGTGGTTTATAATTGCAATTTCATCCTACGTTTAACAGCCATGCAGAAATATGAGAATGTCATATCTTCAAATATTTTTGTGTAATTTAAAGTTCCACTACTATGAATAATGTAAAGCACTAAGAGATCACATCACTTGTGGTAAAGCATATATATTTTCTGTGAGCTCTCAGAAGTGAAAACATGATGGAAAATAATAATTAAAGAATCCCAACACATAAGGAAAACTATAAGTTAAATTATAAATAAGCCATTATTAAGCATCATATTTATTGCCAGCATTGATCACATGCTACTAAAAGGGAGTTTTCCTGGCTTTCACTGAGGCTTTGCTCCCAGATTTAAAAACAGTATTTCTAAGAAGTCATTTTGTGTATTCCATGACATCAAGGGACTTTCCCCCATAAATAATGAAGACAGAAGTTTTTCTGATTTCTACAAAGGTAATATGTTGTTTAAGACTTGTTTTTATTTATTGGAAACTGAATGAGTGTACAAAAAGTACCTGGAAAAGTCACTTTCTAATTGCTGGATTCCAAAAGGAAAATTAGATGATAAAAAGAAAAAATGAGGGTGGGAAGGCAGGCTGGCAGGAAGAACGAGAGGGCAGGGCAGAAGGAAGAAAGAGAGAAAAACGTTAAGGTTGGAAGGAGGAGAAAAAAGAAGAGTGGGTAGGGAAGAAGGCAGGGAAGAGCTGAAGGGAGGAAGGGAAAGCAGGGCTGAAATAGGAAGGGAGATCGGGGATGAAGGGAAGGAGGAAGACCAGGGTTGAAGGAAGCGCAGGGCTGAAAGGGGAGCAAGGAGAAAGGGAGCAGAGAAAGGAAGGAAGGGCGGGGCTGAAGGGAGGGCAGGGAGGAAGTGAGGGCAGCATGGAAGGTAGGGCAGAAAGGAAAAAAGGGCAGGGCCCAAGGGAAGACAGGGCGGCAGGAAGGAAGAGAGGGCAGGGAGGAAGGGAAAGAAGGGAGGAAAAGAGGGCAGGATAAAGGAAGGAAGGGAGGAAGGGCAGGCAGGGATGAGGAGAGGGCAAGGAAGAAGGCAGGGCAGGGAGGAAGGGAGGGTAGAGAGAAAGGGAGGGCAGAGCTCAGGGGAGGGCAGGGAAGAAGGAAGTGCAGGGCTGAGAAGGTGGGGCTGATGGGCAGGCAGTGAGAAAGGGAGGGCAGGGCAGAGGGGAGGGCCAGGAGGAAGGGAGGGAAGGGCTGAGGGGAGGGCAGGGAGGAAGGGAGGAAAGGGCTGAAGGGAAGGCAGGACTGAGGGGAGGGCAGGGCAAAGGCAGGGAGGAAGGGAAGGCAGGGCTGAGAGTAGGGAAGGAAGGAAGGGGACAGGGCTGAGGGTAGGCAAGTAAGAACGGAGGGCATGGCTGAGGGGAGGGCAGGGAGGAAGAAAGGGCAGGGCTAAGGGGGCAGGGCTGAGGGAGGGCAAGGAAGAAGGAAGGGCAGTCTGAGGGGAAGGCAGGAGGAAGGGAGGGCAGGGAGGAAGAGAGGGCATGGTTGAGGGGAGGGCAGGGAGAAAGGAAAGGCAGGGCTGAGGGGAGGGCAAGGAAGAAGGGAGGGAAGGGCTGAAGGGGAGGGTAGGGAGGAAGGGAGGGCAGGGAGGAAGGGAGGGCAGGGAGGAAGGAGGGACAGAGGACTGGGAGCAGGAAAAAGGGAGGGTAGAAAGGAAGGAAGGGCAGGGCTGAAGGGAGGGCAGGGAGGATGGGAGGGCAGGAGGAAGGGAGGGCAGGGAGGAAGGGATGGGCTGGAGGAAGGGATGGGCTGGGAGGAAGGGGATGGGCTGGGAGGAAGGAAGGGCAGTGAGGATGGGAGGGCAGGGAGGAAGGGAGGGCAGGGAGGAAGGGTGGGCAGGGATGAAGGGAGGGCAGGGAGGATGGGAGGGCAGGGAGGAAGGGAGGGCAGTGAGGAAGGGAGGGCAGGGAGGAAAGGGAAGGGCAGTGAGGATGGGAGGGCAGGGAGGAAGGGAGGGCAGTGAGGAAGGGAGGGCAGGGAGGAAAGGGAAGGGCAGGGAGGAAGGGAGGGCAGGGAGGAAGGGAGGGCAGTGAGGAAGGGAAGGGCAGGGAGGAAGGGAAGGGCAGGGAGGAAGGGAGGGCAGGGAGGAAAGGGAAGGGCAGGGAGGAAGGAGGGCATGGAGGAAGGGAGGGCAGTGAGGAAGGGAGGGGCAGGGAGGAAAAGGGAAGGGCAGGGAGGAAGGGAGGGCAGGGAGGAAGGGAGGGCAGTGAGGAAGGGAAGGGCAGGGAGGAAGGGAAGGGCAGGGAGGAAGGGAAGGGCAGGGAGGAAGGGAAGGGCAGGAGGAAGGGAGGGCAGGGAGGAAAGGGAAGGGCAGGGAGGAAGGGAGGGCAGGGAGGAAGGGAGGGCAGGGAGGAAAGGGAAGGGCAGGGAGGAAGGGAGGGCAGGGAGGAAGGGAGGGCAGGGAGGAAGGGGAGGGCAGTGAGGAAGGGAGGGCAGGGAGGAAAGGGAAGGGCAGGGAGGAAGGGAGGGCAGGGAGGAAGGGAGGGCAGTGAGGAAGGGAAGGGCAGGGAGGAAGGGAAGGGCAGGGAGGAAGGGAAGGGCAGGGAGGAAGGGAGGGCAGGGAGGAAGGGAAGGGCAGGGAGGAAGGGAAGGGCAGGGAGGAAGGGAAGGGCAGGGAGGAAAGGGAAGGGCAGGGAGGAAGGGAGGGCAGGGAGGAAAGGGAAGGGCAGGAGGAAGGGAGGGCAGGGAGGAAGGGAGGGCAGGGAGGAAAGGGAAGGGCAGGGAGGAAGGGAGGGCAGGGAGGAAGGGAGGGCAGTGAGGAAGGGAGGGCAGGGAGGAAGGGAGGGCAGGAGGAAGGGAAGGGCAGGGAGGAAGGGAAGGGCAGGGAGGAAGGGCAGGGAGGAAGGGAGGGCAGGGAGGAAGGGAAGGGCAGTGAGGATGGGAGGGGCAGGGAGGAAGGGAGGGCAGGGAGGAAGGGTGGGGCAGGGATGAAGGGAGGGCAGGGAGGAAGGGAGGGCAGGAGGAAGGGAGGGCAGGGAGGGAAGGGAGGGCAGGGAGGAAAGGGAGGGCAGGGAGAAGGGAGGGCAGGGAGGAAGGGAGGGCAGGGAGGAAGGGAAGGGCAGGGAAGGAAGGGAAGGGCAGGGAGGAAGGGAGGGCAGGGAGGAAAGGGAAGGGCAGGGAGGAAGGGAGGGCAGGGAAGAAGGGAGGGCAGTGAGGAAGGGAGGGCAGGGAGGAAAGGGAAGGGAGGGAGGAAGGGAGGGCAGGGAGGAAAGGAAAAGGGCAGGGAGGAAGGGAGGGCAGGGAGGAAGGGAAGGGCAGGGAGGAAGGGAAGGGCAGGGAGGAAGGGAGGGCAGGGAGGAAGGGAGGGCAGGGAGGAAAGGGAGGGCAGGGAGGAAGGGAGGGCAGGGAGGAAGGGAGGGCAGTGAGGAAGGGAGGGCAGGGAGGAAAGGGAAGGGCAGGGAGGAAGGGAGGGCAGGGAGGAAGGGAGGGCAGTGAGGAAGGGAAGGGCAGGGAGGAAGGGAAGGGCAGGGAGGAAGGGAAGGGCAGGGAGGAAGGGAAGGGCAGGGAGGAAGGGAGGGCAGGGAGGAAAGGGAAGGGCAGGGAGGAAGGGAGGGCAGGGAGGAAGGGAGGGCAGGGAGGAAAGGGAAGGGCAGGGAGGAAGGGAGGGCAGGGAGGAAGGGAGGGCAGTGAGGAAGGGAGGGCCGGGAGGAAAGGGAAGGGCAGGGAGGAAGGGAGGGCAGTGAGGAAGGGAGGGCAGTGAGGAAGGGAAGGGCAGGGAGGAAGGGAAGGGCAGGGAGGAAGGGAAGGGCAGGGAGGAAGGGAAGGGCAGGGAGGAAGGGAGGGCAGGGAGGAAGGGAAGGGCAGTGAGGATGGGAGGGCAGGGAGGAAGGGAGGGCAGGGAGGAAGGGTGGGCAGGGATGAAGGGAGGGCAGGGAGGATGGAGGGCAGGGAGGAAGGGAGGGCAGTGAGGAAGGGAGGGCAGGGAGGAAAGGGAAGGGCAGGGAGGAAGGGAGGGCAGGGAGGAAGGGAGGGCAGTGAGGAAGGGAAGGGCAGGGAGGAAGGGAAGGGCAGGGAGGAAGGGAGGGCAGGGAGGAAAGTGAAGGGCAGGGAGGAAGGGAGGGCAGTGAGGAAGGGAGGGCAGTGAGGAAGGGAGGGCAGGGAGGAAAGGGAAGGGCAGGGAGGAAGGGAGGGCAGGGAGGGAAGGGAGGGCAGTGAGGAAGGGAAGGGCAGGGAGGAAGGGAAGGGCAGTGAGGAAGGGAGGGCAGTGAGGAAGGGAGGGCAGGGAGGAAAGGGAAGGGCAGGGAGGAAGGGAGGGCAGGGAGGAAGGGAGGGCAGTGAGGAAGGGAGGGCAGGGAGGAAGGGGAGGGCAGTGAGGAAGGGAGGGCAGGGCTGAAGGGATGGGCTGGGAGGAAGGGAGGGCAGGGAGGATGGGAGGGCAGGGAGGAAGGGAGGGCAGGGAGGAAGGGTGGGCAGGGATGAAGGGAGGGCAGGGTGGAAGGGAGGGCAGGGAGGAAAGGGAAGGGCAGGGAGGAAGGGAGGGCAGGGAGGAAAGGGAAGGGCAGGGAGGAAGGGAGGGCAGGGAGGAAGGGAAGGGCAGGGAGGAAGGGATGGGCTGGGAGGAAGGAAGGGCAGGGCTGAAGGGAGGGTAGGGAGGATGGGAGGGCAGGGAGGAAGGGAGGGCAGGGAGGAAGGGTGGGCAGGGATGAAGGGAGGGCAGGGAGGATGGGAGGGCAGGGAGGAAGGGAGGGCAGGGAGGAAGGGATGGGCTGGGAGGAAGGGATGGGCTGGGAGGAAGGGATGGGCTGGGAGGAAGGAAGGGCAGTGAGGATGGGAGGGCAGGGAGGAAGGGAGGGCAGGGAGGAAGGGTGGGCAGGGATGAAGGGAGGGCAGGGAGGATGGGAGGGCAGGGAGGAAGGGAGGGCAGTGAGGAAGGGAGGGCAGGGAGGAAAGGGAAGGGCAGTGAGGATGGGAGGGCAGGGAGGAAGGGAGGGCAGTGAGGAAGGGAGGGCAGGGAGGAAAAGGGAAGGGCAGGGAGGAAGGGAGGGCAGGGAGGAAGGGAGGGCAGTGAGGAAGGGAAGGGCAGGGAGGAAGGGAAGGCAGGGAGGAAGGGAGGGCAGGGAGGAAAGGGAAGGGCAGGGAGGAAGGGAGGGCAGGGAGGAAGGGAGGGCAGTGAGGAAGGGAGGGCAGGGAGGAAAGGGAAGGGCAGGGAGGAAGGGAGGGCAGGGAGGAAGGGAGGGCAGTGAGGAAGGGAAGGGCAGGGAGGAAGGGAAGGGCAGGGAGGAAGGGAAGGGCAGGGAGGAAGGGAAGGGCAGGGAGGAAGGGAGGGCAGGGAGGAAAGGGAAGGGCAGGGAGGAAGGGAGGGCAGGGAGGAAGGGAGGGCAGGGAGGAAAGGGAAGGGCAGGGAGGAAGGGAGGGCAGGGAGGAAGGGAGGGCAGGGAGGAAGGGAGGGCAGTGAGGAAGGGAGGGCAGGGAGGAAAGGGAAGGGCAGGGAGGAAGGGAGGGCAGGGAGGAAGGGAGGGCAGTGAGGAAGGGAAGGGCAGGGAGGAAGGGAAGGGCAGGGAGGAAGGGAAGGGCAGGGAGGAAGGGAAGGGCAGGGAGGAAGGGAGGGCAGGGAGGAAGGGAAGGGCAGGGAGGAAGGGAAGGGCAGGGAGGAAGGGAAGGGCAGGAGGAAAGGGAAGGGCAGGGAGGAAGGGAGGGCAGGGAGGAAAGGGAAGGGCAGGGAGGAAGGGAGGGCAGGGAGGAAGGGAGGGCAGGGAGGAAAGGGAAGGGCAGGGAGGAAGGGAGGGCAGGGAGGAAGGGAGGGCAGTGAGGAAGGGAGGGCAGGGAGGAAGGGAGGGCAGGGAGGAAGGGAAGGGCAGGGAGGAAGGGAAGGGCAGGGAGGAAGGGCAGGGAGGAAGGGAGGGCATGGAGGAAGGGAAGGGCAGTGAGGATGGGAGGGGCAGGGAGGAAGGGAGGGCAGGGAGGAAGGGTGGGCAGGGATGAAGGGAGGGCAGGGAGGAAGGGAGGGCAGGGAGGAAGGGAGGGCAGGGAGGAAGGGAGGGCAGGGAGGAAAGGGAAGGGCAGGGAGGAAGGGAGGGCAGGGAGGAAGGGAGGGCAGGGAGGAAGGGAAGGGCAGGGAGGAAGGGAAGGGCAGGGAGGAAGGGAGGGCAGGGAGGAAAGGGAAGGGCAGGGAGGAAGGGAGGGCAGGGAAGAAGGGAGGGCAGTGAGGAAGGGAGGGCAGGGAGGAAAGGGAAGGGCAGGGAGGAAGGGAGGGCAGTGAGGAAGGGAGGGCAGGGAGGAAAGGGAAGGGCAGGGAGGAAGGGAGGGCAGGGAGGAAGGGAAGGGCAGGGAGGAAGGGAAGGGCAGGGAGGAAGGGAGGGCAGGGAGGAAGGGAGGGCAGGGAGGAAAGGGAAGGGCAGGGAGGAAGGGAGGGCAGGGAGGAAGGGAGGGCAGTGAGGAAGGGAGGGCAGGGAGGAAAGGGAAGGGCAGGGAGGAAGGGAGGGCAGGGAGGAAAGGGAGGGCAGTGAGGAAGGGAAGGGCAGGGAGGAAGGGAAGGGCAGGGAGGAAGGGAAGGGCAGGGAGGGAAGGGAAGGGCAGGGAGGAAGGGAGGGCAGGGAGGAAAGGGAAGGGCAGGGAGGAAGGGAGGGCAGGGAGGAAGGGAGGGCAGGGAGGAAAGGGAAGGGCAGGGAGGAAGGGAGGGCAGGGAGGAAGGGAGGGCAGTGAGGAAGGGAGGGCCGGGAGGAAAGGGAAGGGCAGGGAGGAAGGGAGGGCAGTGAGGAAGGGAGGGCAGTGAGGAAGGGAAGGGCAGGGAGGAAGGGAAGGGCAGGGAGGAAGGGAAGGGCAGGGAGGAAGGGAAGGGCAGGGAGGAAGGGAGGGCAGGGAGGAAGGGAAGGGCAGTGAGGATGGGAGGGCAGGGAGGAAGGGAGGGCAGGGAGGAAGGGTGGGCAGGGATGAAGGGAGGGCAGGGAGGATGGGAGGGCAGGGAGGAAGGGAGGGCAGTGAGGAAGGGAGGGCAGGGAGGAAAGGGAAGGGCAGGGAGGAAGGGAGGGCAGGGAGGAAGGGAGGGCAGTGAGGAAGGGAAGGGCAGGGAGGAAGGGAAGGGCAGGGAGGAAGGGAGGGCAGGGAGGAAAGTGAAGGGCAGGGAGGAAGGGAGGGCAGTGAGGAAGGGAGGGCAGTGAGGAAGGGAGGGCAGGGAGGAAAGGGAAGGGCAGGGAGGAAGGGAGGGCAGGGAGGAAGGGAGGGCAGTGAGGAAGGGAAGGGCAGGGAGGAAGGGAAGGGCAGTGAGGAAGGGAGGGCAGTGAGGAAGGGAGGGCAGGGAGGAAAGGGAAGGGCAGGGAGGAAGGGAGGGCAGGGAGGAAGGGAGGGCAGTGAGGAAGGGAGGGCAGGGAGGAAGGGAGGGCAGTGAGGAAGGGAGGGCAGGGCTGAAGGGATGGGCTGGGAGGAAGGGAGGGCAGGGAGGATGGGAGGGCAGGGAGGAAGGGAGGGCAGGGAGGAAGGGTGGGCAGGGATGAAGGGAGGGCAGGGTGGAAGGGAGGGCAGGGAGGAAAGGGAAGGGCAGGGAGGAAGGGAGGGCAGGGAGGAAAGGGAAGGGCAGGGAGGAAGGGAGGGCAGGGAGGAAAGGGAAGGGCAGGGAGGAAGGGATGGGCTGGGAGGAAGGAAGGGCAGGGCTGAAGGGAGGGTAGGGAGGATGGGAGGGCAGGGAGGAAGGGAGGGCAGGGAGGAAGGGTGGGCAGGGATGAAGGGAGGGCAGGGAGGATGGGAGGGCAGGGAGGAAGGGAGGGCAGTGAGGAAGGGAAGGGCAGGGAGGAAGGGAGGGCAGGGAGGAAAGGGAAGGGCAGGGAGGAAGGGAGGGCAGGGAGGAAAGGGAAGGGCAGGGAAAAGGGAGGGTAGGGAGGATGGGAGGGCAGGGAGGAAGGGAGGGCAGGGAGGAAGGGAAGGGCAGGGAGGAAGGGAAGGGCAGGGAGGAAGGGAGGGCAGGGAGGAAAGGGAAGGGCAGGGAGGAAGGGAGGGCAGGGAGGAAAGGGAAGGGCAGGGAGGAAGGGATGGGCTGGGAGGAAGGAAGGGCAGGGCTGAAGGGAGGGTAGGGAGGATGGGAGGGCAGGGAGGAAGGGAGGGCAGGGAGGAAGGGTGGGCAGGGATGAAGGGAGGGCAGGGAGGATGGGAGGGCAGGGAGGAAGGGAGGGCAGTGAGGAAGGGAGGGCAGGGAGGAAGGGAAGGGCAGGGAGGAAGGGAAGGGCAGGGAGGAAGGGAGGGCAGGGAGGAAAGGGAAGGGCAGGGAGGAAGGGGGGGCAGGGAGGAGAGGGAAGGGCAGGGAGGAAGGGATGGGCTGGGAGGAAGGAAGGGCAGGGCTGAAGGGAGGGCAGGGAGAATGGGAGGTCAGGGAGGAAGGGAGGGCAGGGAGGAAGGGATGGGCTGGGAGAAAGGGAGGGCAGGGCTGAAGGGAGGGCAGGGAGGATGGGAGGGCAGGGAGGAAGGGATGGGCTGGGAGGAAGGAAGGGCAGGGCTGAAGGGAGGGCAGGGAGGATGGGAGGGCAATGAGGAAGGGAGGGCAGGGAGGAAGGGAGGGCAGGGAGGATGGGAGGGCAGGGAGGAAGGGAGGGCAGGGAGGAAGGGATGGGCTGGGAGGAAGGGAGGGCAGGGCTGAAGGGAGGGCAGGGAGGATGGGAGGGCAGGGAGGAAGGGAGGGCAGGGAGGAAGGGAGGGCAGAGAGGAAGGGTGGGCAGGGATGAAGGGAGGGCAGGGAGGATGGGAAGAGCAGGGAGGAAGGGAAGGGCAGGGAGGAAGGGAGGGAAGGGAGGGCAGGGAGGAAAGGGAAGGGCAGGGAGGAAAGGGAGGGCAGGGAAGAAGGGAGGGTAGGGAGGAAGGGAGTTTAGGGAGGAAGGGAGGGCAGGGAGGAAGGGAGGGCAGGGCTGAAGGGAGAGCAGGGAGGAAGGGAGTGCAGGGAGGAAGGGAAGGGCAGGGAGGAAAGGGAGGGCCGGGAAGAAGGGAGGGTAGGGAGGAAGGGAGTTTAGGGAGGAAGGGAGGGCAGGGAGGAAGGGAGGGTAGGGAGGAAGGGAAGGGCATGGAGGAAGGGAAGGCAGGGCTGAACGGAGAGCAGGGAGTAAGGTAGGGCAGGGCTGATAGGAGGAAGGGAGGGCAGGGAGGAAGTGAGGGCAGGGAGGAAGGGAGGGCAGGGAGGAAGGGAGCGTAGGGAGGAAGGGAAGGGCAGGGAGGAAGGGAGGGCAGGGAGTAAAGGAGGGCAGGGTGTAAGGGAGGGCAGGGAGGAAGGGAGGGCAGGGAGGAAAGGAGGGCAGGGAGTAAGGGAGGGCAGGGAGCAAGGGAGGGTTGGGAGGAAGGGAGGGCAGGGAGGAAGGGAGGGCAGGGAGGAAGGGAGGGTAGGGAGGAAGGGAAGGGCAGGGAGGAAGGGAAGGCACGGAGGAAGGGGGTGCAGGGAGGAAGGGAGGGCAGGGAGGAAGGGAGGGCAGGGAGGAAGTGAAGGGCAGGGGGGAAGGGAGGTTAGGGAGGAAGGGAAGGGCAGGGAGGAAGGGAGGGCAGGGAGGAAGGGAGGGCAGGGAGGAAGGGAATGCAGGGAGGAAGGGAGGGCAGGGAGGAAGGGAAGGCACGGAGGAAGGGAGGGCAGGGAGTAAGGGAGGGCAGGGAAGAAGGGAGGGCAGGGAGGAAGGGAGGGTAGGGAGGAAGGGAAGGGCAGGGAGGAAGGGTGGGCAGGATTGATGGCAGAGCAGGGAGTAAGGGAGGGTAGTCATAGAGGGAGGGTAGGGAGGAAGGGAGGGCAGGGATGAAGGGATGGGCTGGGAGGAAGGGAAGGGCAGGGAGGAAGGGATGGGCTGGGAGGAAGGGAGGGCAGGGAGCAAGGGAGGGTAGTGGGGATGGGAAGGGCAGGGAGGAAGGGAAGGGCAGGGGGGAAGGGAGGGTAGGGAGGAAGGGAGGGTAGGGATGAAGGGAGGGTAGGGAGGAAGGGAAGGGCAGGGAGGAAGGGTGGGCAGGATTGATGGCAGAGCAGGGAGTAAGGGAGGGTAGTCATAGAGGGAGGGTAGGGAGGAATGGAGGGCAGGGAGGAAGGGATGGGCTGGGAGGAAGGGAGGGCAGGGAGCAAGGGAGGGTAGTGGGGATGGGAAGGGCAGGTAGGAAGGGAAGGGCAGGGGGAAGGGAGGGTAGGGAGGAAGGGAAGGGCAGGGAGGAAAGGGAAGGGCAGGGAGGAAGGGAGGGCAGGGAGGAAGGGAAGGGCAGGAGGAAGGGAGGGCAGAGCTGAAGGGAGGGCAGGGAGGACTGGAGGGCAGGGAAGAAGGGAATGGCAGGGGGGACGGGAGGGCAGGGAGGAAGGGAGGGCAAGGAGGCAGGGAAGGGCAGTGATGGAGGGAGGGTAGGGAGGAAGGGATTGCAGGGAGACCTAAGGGTGGCACTGAAGGGATGGAAGCGCTGAAAGGAGTACAGTGAGTTAGGGAGGACAGGGGTGAATTGAGGGCATTGAGGAAAGTGCAAGTGTGGGCAGGAAGGTGGGTGGGTAGGACTGATGGGTTGTAGAGAAGAGGATGCATAAGGGAGGAATGAGGGCTGGAAAGAAGTGAGGATAGGAGGGCAGAGTGGAAGTGAAGGAAGGAGCGAAGGAGAGGTAGGAGTGGAGGGGGATTGGGGAAGGTGGGGCAGGATGAGGGATGGAAGTAAAGGAGGGTGGAAGGATGCTGAGCTATCCTGTTTTCTTTGCTTCCCAGTTTCCTGGCGAGGGCATTCATCAGATGGAACTGTTCTAAGATCTTGATCTTCCTAACCTCTGAGAAATGAAAACATGGATAGTTCATTTTTTCTTAATGTGCTCAGGATTTCTCCAAGTACCTGGACAATTCCCCTCTCCTGATAAGCACAGGAGGAGGGGCTGTGCCACTTGCTCAGTCCTGGCAGATTGAGGCTATCTGGATATAAGAAGACCCTCCCATCCTTCCACTCCTACTCTGAACCGTGTTCTCCATTTTCCCTAGGGAAAAGCTGCTCCCAATCCCAGTGCAGGTCTGAGTAAAAGGGACTTTTTCTATTACCAGGCAGAGTCAATATGAGACATTCAGGAACACTGGAATTATGATGAGGGCATAAAAATTAGAATAGGCTCTGATGCCAGACTACCTTGGTTTGAATCACAGCTTTGCTGTCTTTACTAATCCATGATCTATACCACAGCAGGGAAAATAAAAAATAAAGACGTAAATATCATATGTCCACTAGACATTTACCCTATGAATAGTTTTCTAGGGAAATTTGAATCACAGTGCTAACAGGTACTTTGCTTTATCATTTTATGTTATATAAAAATATTCCCACTATAATTATCATAACAAAATATAGATTTACAAAGGTATTTTTGAAATTGTATTGTTAGATATTATGGTTTGGTTATAGTCTGTCCCCCAAAGGTTCATGTGCTGTATATTTGGTCTCTATGGTGGTGTTGAGGTGGTGAAAACTTCAAAAGATGGGGCCTCGTGGAAGGTTATTAAGTCACGGGGTGTACAGTCCTCAGAAGGAATTAGTTCTGGTATCATGGAATGGATTATTATAGAAAGAGTAATCCTGGTCCCTCCTTGATCCATTGTTTCCTGTCTTCATGTGATCTCTTCCACTGCATGGCTTGACCCTGCTGCATGTGTTTCACCCACTGAGATGTCATTGCCATAATGCCCTCACTAGAGCTGAACACATGCCAGTGCCCTGATCTCGAACCTCCCAAACTCTGTACTAAATAAACCTCTTTTTAAAATAAGTTATATAGCCTCGGGTATTTTGTTATAGCTATGCAATATGGACCAAGACAATATATAACATTCACAATATAATAAAAAATGTTAAAATCATGAGGGAATAGCTTAATGACTCTCACAAAGTAAGAACCACCCAGATCTCTGCAATATTCTACTTCTGTTGCATATATGCACAAGGGTATTGTTGATCTTATTTTTAAGTTGCCGATAGATGTTCAGGAAAAGATTTTCTTTACTTTTTCCCAGGAGTGCCCTGAGCCATCCCAGACTTCCACAGTTAGAACCTATGCTTCCAACTTGACAACAAGAGCTGTTTTCTCCTAGTCTTGAGAACTTCTATTCCTGCACTGATCCCAGAAGTATTACTGCCTAATCATTTTTGGATGAGGCAGTAATACTTTCTGGGATCAGTGGATGAACACAGTGGTAGAACTTAATCTCACTTGGGAGCCTATGGCAGGAAGATTTTTGTTTGTTTTTCTTGTTCAGTTTTTGGTTTAGTTTTATTTTTGTTTTGTACAACATCGGGGAATGAACCAAGGGTTCTCTACCACTGAGCTATATCCCTGCCTTTTTAATTTACTTTGAGACAGTGTCTCTCTTACTTGCTATCTCTGCCTCAGGTTTCCAAGTAGCTCAGATTACAGCATGCACTCCTTCCTGTGCTTGGCTTGAGCCTAGGAATTTTAGGTCCGATGACCAGATGACCAACACAGTAAAAACCCCATCTCAAACACACACACATATACACAAACACAAGAAATTACTTGTTCAACCTGCTTACTAGCTCTATAGCACCAGTCTAGTTATAATTCACTGTTTTCTAGAGGAATTGCTACTAACCCAGACACCCCTCTTTGGCTGACTCTGTAGTTTGCCAATTTTAGCACTGCAAGTCTGCTATACCGGGAATAACAATAATTACAGGCAACAGCAGCAAAAGCAACAACTTTGTGGTGCCCTCTGTAACCCTAGTAGTCAATTTATCAGAAAGTATTAGAAGAGGATCAAACAAGAGAATATCCCTACTACAGATTTTGCATTTGCTAATTCCTATTTGATACTAAGGAGTGTATTATGGTTTGGGTGTGAGACAGTGCAAGGAGGTTCAGAGGAATGATGATTGGGTTGTGAGAGTCTTAACCCAATCAGTGATTTAATCCCCTGAGAGAGATTAACTGAGTGGTAACTGAAGTGGAAGGGTGTGACTAGAGGAGGTGGGAATTGGGGCCTAGGGAGTGGAGCCTTTCTCTGCTTTTTGATTGCCATGATGTCAGCTGCTTCCCTCTGCCACACACTCTGCCATGATGTTCAGCCTCACCTTGAGCCCTGAGGAATGGAGCTGGCCTTCTATGGACTAAGACCTCTGAAACCATGAGCCCTCAAATAAACTCTTCCTTCTCTATAATTGTGCTGGTCAAATTCTTCAATCAGAGCAGCAAAAAAGCTGACTAAAACAGAGTGTGACCATCATGAACATCAGCAATCTGTGTATCTAAAAACTCCAATAACATATAGTGCACTCACTCTGCATAAAGTGAAGGACTGGATATTCTGTACCTGTGGTTAGGATTTCCCACTGTGTCATTTTAGGCAAACACCATGACTCTCCACCAAGATAATAAATATTCTTCAGAATAGGGACAGTGACTTGTGCTATGTTTACCACTGGTAACAGGCTCCAGGTTAAGTAGTATCATGGATTTGAACCATTTACTTCCCCTGGATTGTAATGGATGCCTTTGTCATGTATGTTATCCTTTATCAATAAAAAACTGTCATGTCAGCTTTATATATCCATGCCAAAACGGCATATAATTATCTTCATCCTTATCTTCATCCCAGGCATCAGAATTTTTTTTGGGGGGTGGGGGGGCTTATTTAATTTCATTTAATGAAAGTTGGTCTGAGTTAATCAGTAAGTGGTAAGTGAATGTAAAGGCCAAGGATATCACTGGACACTACTGCACACTTCATAAATGACTTGCATTTAGGTGACATCAAATGTATAAAGATATCTCTTTCTTTCTTCAATAATAAATTCATTTTAGCTTACTCTACATTTTAATTATTTCTTTTTAGTTATAATATCAAAATGAGTTCTACTATCATGTATAAGGCATGGAATATATTTTATTCTAATTAGGACCCCACTCTTGTGGATCTACACAATGGTGAAATTCACGGTGCTATATTTGTATATGTACATAGGAAAATTATGTCAGATTCATCCCACTATCTTTACTTTTCCCATCCCCCTCCCTTCCCTTCATTCCCTTTGTCTAATCTACTGAACTTCTATTCTTCCCAACCCCCCCACCCCTTACTTTGGGTTAGCTTTCCATATCAGTGAAAACTTTGACTTTTGGGGATTGGCTTATTTCACTTAACATGATAGCCTCCAGTTCCATCCATTTACTGGAAAAATGCCAAAATGCTATCCTTCTTTATGGCTGAGTAATATATGTTACATTTTCTTTATCCATTCATCTGTTGAAGGGCACCTAGTTTGGTTCCAAAGCTTAGCTATTATGAATTGAGCTACTAAAAACATCAATGTCACCGCATCACAGTAATATGCTGAATTTAAATCTTTGGGAAATACAGCAAGGAGTGGGATAGCTGGGCCAAATGATGATTCCATTCCTAGCTTTTTGAGAAATCTCCATATTGCTTTCTGGAGTGGCTGTACTAATTTGCAGTCCTACCAACAATATATGAGTGTATCCTTACCAATGTTTATTGTTACTTGTATTCTTGATAATTGCCATTCTGACTGGAGTGAGATGAAATCTCAGTGTAGTTTTGATTTGCATTTCTCTAATTTCTGGTGATGTTGAACATTTTTTCATATATTTGCTGACCATTCCTATTTCTTCTTCTGTGAAGTGCCTGTTCAGTTCCTGTGCCCATTTATTAAGTGGGTTACTTGTTTTTTGGTGTGTTTTGAGTTCTTTGTGTGTCCTGGAAATTAATGCCCTATCTGAAGTGCAAAATCTTTCTGGCAAAGATTCTCTCATATTCTGTAGACTGTTTCTTTATATTCTTGTGTTGGAAGCCGTGTGTAAATTATGGGTTTGTTTGAGCCTACATAAGGCAGGGAGGCTACTTTTCTGGAACTCCTAGGTGAAATTCTCTGGTTCAAGAAAGCCCAGGTCATGTTGGCAATCTGCCTTAGCTCATAGCCCTAGGTTCAAATGCAGCCGCCTAGAAATGAGAGTGACCTGCCAAGCCCCAAACAACTTGTTTTCTCATCCTTATCCTGTTTTCCTTAAGTAGCTGCCACACTAAAAATGTTTGATGTATTTCCCTTTAAATAAAAAATTGGGGCCTTTTTTACTTGTTCAGTTTCAGTTCCTATCAGGGCTGGAAGACTCGCCAAGTGCCCCACAAGTAAATCTAATTTCTGTCTATTGTCTTTTATTCCTCACTGATTATTTTCAGACTTTTTGTTTTCCTAGCTGGTTCACACCTCCAAGCAGGAATCTGCTCTACCAGGGTGCTGGTAACCCCAGCATTCTTGATTGTTTCCTTTGCTATAGAGAAGCTTTTTAGTTTGATTCCATTGCATTTATTGATTTTATTTATTTTACTTTCTGTGCTTTAGGAATTAAGGAAGTCAGTTCCTGTTTGGACATGTTGGAGCGTTGAGCCTACATTTTCTTCTAGCAAGTGCAGGGTTCCTGGTCTAATTCCTAGGTTTTTGATCCACTTTGAGTTGAGTGTTGTGCAGGGTGAGAGATAGGTGTTAAATTTCATTCTATATATGGATTTCCAGTTTTCACAGCGTGATTTGTTGAAGAGGTTATCTTTTCTTCAATGTATGTTTTTGATGCTTTTGTCTAATATAAGGTATCTGTATTTATGTGGGTTTTTCTCTGTGTCTTCTATTCTATTCCATTGGTCTTCAAGCCTGCTTTGGTGCCAATACCATGCTGTTTCTGGACTATAGCTTTGTGGTATAATTTGAAGTCCAGTATGGTGATACCTCCTGCTTTACTTTTCTCACTAAAGATTGCTTTGGCTATTCTGGTAGCATGATTTAAGATGATCTGCTTTCATGGATAGATCTAGGTACCTGATAGCTACCTTCTGTTTTTTTTGTAATTTATTTTAATTAGGTATATATGATAGCAGAATGTATTTTGATTCATTGTACACAATTGCAGCACAATTTTTCATTTCTCTGGTTGTACACGATGTACACCATATGTGCAATCATACATGTATCTGAGTAATGATGTCCATCTCATTCCATCATCTTTGCTGGCCCAATGCCCCCTCCCCACTCCTCCCTCCCCTGTGCCCCATCAAAGCTCGTACATTTTTCCCATGCCCCACCCCATTATGGATCAGCATCCACTTATCAGAGAAAACATTCAGCCTTTGGTTTTTTTGAGATTGGCTTACTTTGCTTAGCATGATATTCTCCAACTCCATCCACTTACCTACAAATGCCATAATTTTATTTGCTTTTAATGCTGAGTAATATTCCATTGTGTGTATGTATATGTGTGTGTATATATATATATCACAGTTTCTTTATCCATTCATCTATTGAAGGGCATCTAGGTTGATTTATAATTTAGCTATTGTGAACTATGCTGCTATAAATATTGATATAGCTGCATTATACTATAGTATGCTGATTTTAAGTCCTTTGGATATAGATGGAGGAGTGGGATAGCTGGATCAAATGGTGGTTCCATTCCAAGTTTTCTAAGGAATCTCTATACTGATTTTTAGATTGGTTGCACCAATTTGCAGTCCCACCACCAATGTATGCATGTGCTTCTCTCCACCCCATTCCCCCGCTCCCTGTATCCTTGGCAAATTTATTGTTGTCTATATTCTTGATAATTGCCATTCTGACTGGTGTGAGATGAAATCTTAGAATAGTTTTGATTTGCATTTCTCTAATTACTAGAGATGTTGAACATTTTTTCATATATTTGTTGATTGAATGTATATCTTCTTCTGAGAAGGGTCTGTGCAGCTCCTTAGCCCATTTATTGATTGGATTGTGGTTTGTGTGTGTGTGTGTGTGTGTGTGTGTGTGTGTGTTTTGAGTTCTTTATATAACCTGGATATTAGTGCTTTATCTGACATGCGTGTGGCAAAAATTTACTCCCAAAATGTAGGCTCTCTTTTCACCTCATTGATTGTTTCTTTTGCTGAGAAGAAGCTTTTTAGTTTGAGTCCATCCCATTTATTAATTCTTGATTTTATTTCTTATGCTTTAGGAGTCTTGGTCAGGGCCTAATCCGACATGATGAAGATTTGGGCCTACTTTTTTCTCTATTAGGTGCAGGGTCTCTGGTCTAATTCCTAGGTCCTTGATCCATTTTGAGTTGAGTTTTGTGCATGGTGAGAGATAGGAGTTTATTTTCATTTTGCTGCATATGGATTTCCAGTTCTCCCAGCACCATTTGTTGAAGAGGCTGGCTTCTGGTTTTTGAGGATGGTTTTAAAATCAGTCAAGTCTTATTTATCATTCACAGAGAAATGGATTCAATTCGCAAACAAATAGGTAAACAAATGTGTTTTCAAAAAGTACATGTAGTTTTATTATTACCTACTGAAAAATACAGCAATTATAATTTCTGCTTGTAACATTCTAGGAGTTCCCCAACTTCACTACCTGTTCCCATGCTATCAGTATGTAAATGAAATGATAGGATAAATGTGAATACTCACAGGACTCCTTCCTATAGGCAAGGAGTGAGATGTAGTACCAAGCTACAACTGAGATCATATAAGTCTTGGCATCACCTGTCAGTACAATCACCCTCTCCACACCTGACCTCTTCACAAAATAATGGAAATAATCAAATTTACTTCAGTTGCCTCCCTTCCCTTGTTCCTTGAACTCTGTTCATCATAAATTCCATTTTGGAAGGTAAAACCATACAATGTACACTGAGATTGTTTTCCAGAAGCTAATACATTCTTAAGGATTCCATACTGAGCTTCTATTTTCAGAACACTGGGAAGGGAATCAGGAGAATTTCCATGTTCACAGCATTGATGGGTCAACGTTCCAATGAAATCTTGTCCATATTCATCTCTTCCTCTGACCATTCTAAGGAGTTAAGGGCAATTCTCTAACGTTCTCACTACTATTCCAGCTTGGGCAAATTGGTTCCTTGGGAGTAGAGATCTGACAGAATATTACCTGAAAATCTCAAGCTAATGACAATATCAGACAATGGGGAAAACTGAAATTAGTTAATTTTAGTTTATTGTTTGCCTAGGAGTTGGCATTATCCAAATGATTTGGATAACATTAACATTAGATTTAATTCATGAATTATTAAAGCTTTAGATCAAGTCATAGTAAATTTGAAAGAATAATATTTTAATTCAGCATTGTTTGCAATTAGTGAAGAAATAATGAAAAAATATTTATGATCTACCTTTTCGGTAAGGTGTCATTTTTATTATAACAGCCTTTAAAAAATCTCTTTAGGATGGATTTTGTTATGTTAACTAAATTAAAAGGCCCATTTTTTTTTACAGGCAACAGAAAACATAACTATTAAATTCTTGTTCCTCAATTAGTAGAAAAATGTATTTTGAAATCATCATTCTGAAGATAGAGAAACATGATAAGATAGATGCAAATGTAATATTCACTTATATACCAAAAATGTTATTTTAATAAGGGATTGATGTGGTCAAATATTTGGCTACTTTTCACGTCAATATGAAAAGTAAAACACAAGTTGCAAAACAGGAGGGAGAATAATAATAGTTCTGACATATCTTCCACTGGTTGCATTATACAAGGAAATCAATAATCAGTATCTTTCTTTCTTTGCCAGCACACACACACACAAAAGATAGATTACTTAAATTTTGTTACATTATGTGTACATGCACACACAGATGTATGTATTTCTGTTGGCTATATTCAACGAAAGAGGGTTTATGACCATATGGTATGTGTATGTTCATTTTAGAAGAAAGTGACAGTTTTCAAAGTCACTATAACAGTTTAAACTTTTTCCAGCTATGGTGAAAGCCCCAACTGTACCATATCCTCTCCAATGTTTTCACTTGGTATCCCAAGTAAAATCCTTCAATTTTAGCCATTCCCCCAAGGAAATTAAAGTTGAATCACTTTTTACAAGGATAATAACTTTTATATGACTCTATATGAGATGCACTTATAAGCTATATTTTTCCCTTGGATTGTCTTACTCGGGGACAAGAGAAAACCAAAATGACCATTCTACATATGCCAGCTAGGCTTTTAAATCCAAATCCATGAATTAAGTTTAAAATAAATATTCAGTGTTTTTTTTTCCTGTGAACCTAAAGCAAGTCTTAACTTTTTTCCCCCCAGCAGAAGGGCTTATCTCACTACATAATACTATAGAGCACACCCCATCACCATCCACAGCACAGTATCATTCTGCATGGTCAACCACAGCTCAGAAATATGAAATGGAAAGTTTCAGAGGTAAACAATTTGTAAGTTTTAAATTGCACACTGTTCTGAGTAGCGTGATGAAATCTCTGACCCGTTCATTCAGGGGATGTGAATCATCCAGCTTATCCACATCACATATACAACCTGCTCATTGATCCCTTAGCAGCCTTCTGGGTTATCAGAGTGACTGTTGAGGTTTTGCCATGCTTGGATTCAATAATAGTGATTCAAAGGAGGCACACAGCATAAAACTGGAAGGACAAATGAACTCTAGTACCATGTGGCAATGCTACAGGGTACATAGGAAAAAATATTATACACAGGATTAAGTATTCTCCTCCATCTCAGGTATACACTAGGGACATTTGAATGTATCCCCCTCAGATAGGGGATGTGGTTATATGTTCACAATTACAATTCTGGAGAATGACTGAGAACCACTGCATTGACTAAATGATGAACCACATGGTCATATGCTTAATATTCTAACTTATACTGAGTTTCTCCCTTTTTTATTTTAATCCTTGGTATTATTCAATTTATTGGGCCCTATATTTCTGAGCCTTACATTGATTGTATTACTATTATAGAATATAAAATATTAATTTCAAGGTAAGTATCCTCAACTGCACTTTATTTATTTTTTAGATATTTTTTAGTTGTAGATGGACACAATATCTTTATTTATTTATTTTTATGTAGGGCTGAGGATTGAACCCAGTGCCTCATGCATGAGAGGCATGTGCTCTACTGAGCTACAACCCCAGCCTTCAAATGTACTTTAAATATGAGAAATTAGAATCTCAGAAAAATTTAGGAAATTGCCCAGAGTCATAGAGATAGTAAGGATAAGACCATAATCCAGACCTATTTCGTTTGACATAGACTTGGGTCATGTGACTCTCTTGGGCCAATAAAATGTTGATAAAATTGGCATAAGCTACTTTTGAGTATGAAGAATTTTGGATGTTTTTCCTTATATATTCCGAAGTATGAAGGATTTTTGATGATTCCTTCTGCCACAAGATCAACATTTGTCCCAGATGGGGCTTCTTTTATTCCCAATCTCCTTAGTGAAGAAGACATAGATTTCAGGTACAGTCAAAAACTTAATTTGGTCACACTGACATTAAATGTTGGGAATTAGGAAGGATGTGGACATCTTTGGGAAGAGGGCATTATTCTTCAACAGGTACTTCAACAGTACCCTGTAGTTGTCAAATTTTAATCTTTAGTATCATTTCCTTGACTCATTTTGAAAATCTGAAGGATTCTACTATTTGTCATCTGTTATGGTTTAGATATGAAACATCTCCCAAAAGTTCATGTGTGAGACAATGCAAGAATGTTTAGTGGTGAAATAATTAGATTATGAAAGTTATAACCTAACTGGTGAATTGATCCACGCATATGGATTAACTGGGTGGTAGGGTATGGCTGAGGAAGTAGGAAGTAGAGGAAATGACTTTGGGGTTTATATTTTATCCCTGACAAGCAGACTTCTCTCTCTGCTTCCTCACTGTCACGTCCTAAGCTGCTTCCCTCTGCCACGCCCTTTCACATGGTGTTCTGCATCACCTCCATCCCAGAGCAATGGAAAATCACCCAATCATGGACTGAACCTCTGAAATTGTGACCCAAAATAAACTTTTCCTTCTCTTGTTAGATATTTTAGTCACTCTGATTAAAAAAAAAAAGGCTAACAAAAACACCATTTAGCTAATATACTGAAAAACTGATGTGACTCCATTTTTTTTGAAAAATCAGCTTCTACTTCAAGGCCTGTCCAGAGGGAGGGGGCATGACCCTTGTCCTTGGAAAAATCCACAGAGAGCTCCTAGGCACATAGCCACCCTGCTGAGTTGTTTGTAAATAACAGGAGAGATCTGCAGTGCCAGGTGTCCCTGACTCAGTTATGCTAGGTGAGGACCCATAGCAATCCCCTAGCAACCACCAATCAGCATGAGACAGGGAAAATATCTGAAATGCCAGGTGACCCTCCCTAGTTTCTGGTGATTGATACCCTGATTAGGCCACCCTGCAGTTTAGCATAAACCAATCTGTTCCAACATATCCACCACTTAAACTAACCAGTCACCCTTACCCAAATTGTTCCCACCAATGAATGTGCTAATCAATGTTAAGAATTGTTTGATTTTCCCGAGGTATGAAATGATTTGTTGTGATGCATAGAGTATCCTCAAAAAAACCCTATAAATCTTCACTGAACCAAGACTCTTGTATGATTGCATCGGATTTGGCTCCTGGAGGTCTATGGGGATCCCACAAATCTGGCATTTCAATACCATCTTAATTCATATTTTTTTCACATGAAGTCTTCTTAAAACAAGACTATAGAACTTAAAGATTTAAATTTTTTGCCCTTAAAATAAAGCTGAGCTTTAATCCACCTTTGTTCAGTTTATTATTTACCAGTTAGAGATGAGTTGCATCTTCTATTGCTTCTTTTATTTCCATAAGTCCTGGAATTTCTGAACACTCTTTTATGACTCCCCTCCCCAATTTTCTCACAAACTGGACAATTCTTTTCTGTGTTCATCTCTTTCGTATAGCATTTTGCCAAAACAGCTAAAAGTGATCAATTATAATGATATTCTTTTTCTCTCTTCTTCATTTGAAATCACAATAGTATCTAAACCTCAATTTATTTCAAGGACAAATTTTACCAAATGTGTGCCACTGTACAACATAACATGTTCTTATTTCTCCAGAAACGTTTCTTTGCTAGTAACCCCAAACCTGGTCTGTCACAGAGGAGGAGACCTGCCAGCAGAGCCAAAGCAGCCACCAGGGTCCACAGCCACTGGTTTTTGTGATCTTGTAGGAAGAATTTTAAATGAGTCACACAGAGGAACAAGCAGGAGTTTATTAGAAAGAGTGAGAAGACCAACATTTAGTATAGGCACTGGACAGGTTTCCTCTAGGGAAAAGGATGTGGCCCTTCTAGAGTCTGACCCTCACAGAGTTGGGGCTTTTAAGTGTTTTGAGTGCCTTTGGTCTTGACTTGGTTTCTCATTTCCCCTGGATGGTTTATTACTACTTTGTTTAGCCCTCGGCAACATTTTTTTGTATGTGTGTGCGCAAGCGAGGGTCATACTGACCTAGTCACAAAGGAAGGGGAATACAGACCCAGTCACAAGAGATGGGTGTGACATGGTCTTTAAACAATGGTTCCCTTAGAGGGTTATAATTAACCAAGGTTAGGGGAGGTTTGGCAGAGCAGTTCCCATTTTCCAAATGTTTGTCTGCTTTGGTAAAGCTTTCTATTGTTGCCACTCCTATGACCTAGGAACTCTCTTTGATGTGAATGTCTAATGTCCTTCCAGTAAATTGCTGCTCTTCCTTGTCCTCCCCCCACTCACCTGCTCATGGCTTCAACTGTCTACCTGTGGGATGAGGGGAGGCAAAAGGATAGTCAGTGTAGGCAAAGAATGATTAAATGGGATCTGGAAGACAGGGGGCAGATTCCAGAGGAAATAAAATGCTAATACCTCCAGAGCATTTCCCCTCCTCCAACCTGTTGCCAAAGTTACCTGCCTGGGGCTGGGGAATTATTCCTCCCTGCTCTCACCTTTTGGTCTCTAGGCAAGATAAGAGGTGAAGGGGGCATGAGAACAAAGGAAATCTAAAATCTATAAAAGGGAAAGGGGTAGGACACCCCCACTCCCCCAGGCACCACCTTGGACCTCCTCTTCTGCAGAGGAGCCTCTGTTTCTCTTTCTCTGTTCTATCCTTTCTTGGATATTCAATGTTCAAAATGGGGGGCAGGGACTGGATGGATGACTCAGCCCAGATTTGAGAACACTGGTATCACCTGCAGCACTGTATGTTGTAAGACACTGTCGTGGCTGCAATCTACTCCTTGTAACAAATTCTGCATCTAATGGGCTTAGACTCAACTATGGCAGTAACAAATCATCTGGAAGTCTCAGTGGCTTTAAAAATATTCTTTCTTATTTGTGGTTCCTGTGTATCACGTGTTTTTAAAAGTTATACATATTAATTGTACAAAGTAATGGGTGTCACTGTGACATTTCCATACATGCAGATATTATGCTTAATCAATTGAGAGCTTCTAACCACTACTAGAGAACAAAACATTACCTAGAATGCAACACAGAGGCGAGTCCCTTTAACAAAAATGTTAAATATAGGTGGTGGTGAGACAGGGACCAAAAAAGAGGGACAAAATGGTAGATCAACTCTGGCCCTTCATTCATAATCTGTTTTTAAAAGTGTCCTCTTACTCCATACTCTTATAAGGCATGGGATGTGCCTTTTCTGACACTCCCATTCTTAATCAAATCAACCACAAACACCAGGTGTTGGATGACTACAGGGAGATCATAAGCTCTTGGACCTTACATCAAAACTTGTTACCCACTAAAATTCTTTCACTACATCATGGGAACAAATTTTTACTCCTCACACTTCGGATAGAGCTCTAATATCCAGAGTATACAAAGAACTCAAAAAAATAAACAATAAGATAACAAATAACCCAATCAATAAATGGGCCAAGGACCTGAACAGACACTTCTCAGAGGAGGACAGACATACAATCAATCAACAAGTACATGAAAAAATGCTCACCATCTCTAGCAGTCAAGAGAAATGCAAATCAAAACCACCCTAAGATACCATCTCACTCCAGTAAGATTGACAGACATTATGAAGTCAAACAACAACAAGTGCTGGCGAGGATGTGGGGAAAAGGGTACTCTTGTACATTGCTGGTGGGACTGCAAATTGGTTCGGCCATTTTGGAAAGCAGTATGGAGATTCCTGGGAAAGCTGGGAATGGAACCACCATTTGACCCAGCTATTGCCCTTCTCGGACTATTCCCTGAAGACCTTAAAAGAGCATACTGCAGGGATACTGCCACATCAATGTTCATAGCAGCACAATTCACAATAGCTAGACTGTGGAACCAACCCAGATGCCCTTCAATAGATGAATGGATAAAAAAAAATGTGGCATTTATACACCATGGAGTATTACGCAGCACTAAAAAATGACAAAATCATGGAATTTGCAGGGAAATGGATGGCACTAGAGCAGATTATGCTAAGTGAAGCTAGCCAATCCCTAAAAAACAAATGCCAAATGTCTTCTTTGATATAATGAGAGCAACTAAGAACAGAGCAGGGAGGAAGAGCAGGAAGAAAAGATTAACATTAAACAGAGACATGAGATGGGAGGGAAAGGGAGAGAAAAGGGAAATTGCATGGAAATGAAGGGAGACCCTCATTGTTATACAAAATTACATATAAGAGGTTGTGAGGGGAATGGGGAAAAAAACAAGGAGAGAAATGAATTACAGTAGGTGGGGTAGAGAGAGAAGATGGGAGGGGAGGGGGGATAGTCGGGGATAGGAAAGGTAGCAGAATACAACAGTTACTAGTATGGCAGTATGTAAAAATGTGGATGTGTAACCGATGTGATTCTGCAATCTGTATTTGGGGTAAAAATGGGAGTTCATAATCCACTTGAATCTAATGTATGAAATATGATATGTCAAGAGCTTTGTAATGTTTTGAACAACCAATAAAAAAAAACTTGTTACCCACTAAAATTCTTTCACTCTTGGGCCTTAATTCAAAAATCTGTTACTGTTACCATAGGTGGTTAGCTAGGGGTGAGCAAGAATGGGAGAAAAGGAGGACAAAAGAGGAGACCATGGATTAGGAATGGCCCTTGCCAAAATTGGCTCAGGGGATATAATACCCATCATGCAACACCACAGGGACATAAGTCCCCCACCCCTTGTGTGCTTGGGGCTATGGAAGAAGCCCATCTATGAAGGTGGGCAGGCTACTCAGAGCCACCAACAGGGGGCACCCCATCTCCCCTCACTTTTCACCAAAGGAGCCCCTCACACTCTTCCCTAGTTTCACCAGGCACATATTCTGTTCCCAAGACTGCACACACACCCACAAACTGCTCCAAGGATCAGTTGACCCTCATATGACCTTATACCAGGGGCCATCAGCCTGAAAGAGAAAAGAGGCCCATGCCTCAGTGTCCACACAGCATAGGTATAGGACTCCCCCTAAGGGGCACAGCTGCACACATGCTGGATCAAAAAGCGTGGCTACATGTCACTAAAAGTTTCTCATCATGGCAAATTCCCACACCCTATCCTAACAAAAGCCCAAAGCCTAATCATTTTTTGGCACACTCTGGTCCCTAGCTGTTCCACCCACTCCTCTCTCCAGGGTGTACCTCACTTTCTCTTGCTCTTCCCTGGCCTTTCCACAAACCTGCTCTAACTACCATTCCTGCCTTAAGATACTTCTATATCTGCACTGGGGTGACTGTGTCACACTCAAGGACTGAGGGTCACCGCACAGTGACTCTCAACCTCTGGTAACATTACCTAGTAAAATCTTTCATTCTCAAGCCTTCATTCAGAATTTTTACCTGCTAAGTCTTTTCCTACTCATTCAATCTTTTTTTTTTTAATTTTTAAATTTGTTCTGCTTTGTTATACATGACAGCAGAATGAATTTCAACTCATTGTACACAAATGGAGCACAACTTCTCATTTCTCTGGCTGTACACAATGCAGAGTCACACTGTTCATGCAATCATATATGTTCATAGGGTAATAATGTCCATCTCATTCCACCATCCTTCCCACACCCACTCACCCAATCTTTGCAAAAGTCTCTTCCACAAGAAATTCCTTAAAAGAATTATAAAAATACCAGACCCTTCCTTCCCTAGCCACTCAGTAGGCAGTTTTGCCTATTCTGTCAGGGCTGTCCCCTTCATCTGGAGCTGAAGTCCCCTCCCCCTTTTCCTCTCCCCACTCCATTAAAGCTTTATGTTGTTTTAGTCAGCTTTTTCACTGCTGTGACTAAAGGATCTGACCAGAAGAGGGAAGAAAAGTTTATTTGAGGGATCATGGTTTCAGAGGTCTTAGTTCACAGAAGGTCAGCTCCATTCCTCAGGGCTTGAGGTGAGGCAGAACATCATGGCAGAGTGTGTGGCAGAGAGAAGCAGCTCATATGGTGATCAGGAAGCAGAGAGAAAATGGTCTCTACTTGCCAGATACAAATATATACTCCAAAGCCACACCCCAATTCCCACCTCCTTCAACCACACCCCACCACTAATCACCACTCAGTTAATCCCTATCAGGGATTAATTCACTGATTGGGTTAATACTCTTATAATCCAGTCATTTCTCCTCTGAACCTTCTTGCATTGTCTCACACGTGAGCTTTTGGGGGATGTCTCACCTGTGAACCATAACACCATGCTCCCTGGACTTGGGATTTCATTTTTCATTGACAGAAGTTCCCATTTCTGGTATCAGTGATAAAAACTATTTGATAAACTACTTGAGACAGAAGATGAAAGCACTGAAGATTGTGCTTGACTGAATATGGCTAATCTCTAAATGGTTCTCCAAGGCAGAGGTAACTAAGTCCTTCTGTTGAACAGAGTATGAGCTTTCAGAATCACAGAATAAGGCTGACCTCTGCCAACTAGGTTTCCTGGATCTTTCTGCCCTTTCCTCTGATTAAATGTTAGACAAATATGCCATTATATCACTTTGAAGGGACACCATCATACTAACTTGCTTAGGAGTACCTACCTCTTTCTCTCCTCCAGTCTTTCTTTGGTTTTATATTACTACATATGTTTGACAAATGTATGTTTTATGTATGTATGAATCAAAAACTTTGATCATTCTACATACCCATTAACACTTTGCTGGTGATCCTGTATTCCTACGCGTTGATGACTACTAATATTTTAACATTTGGTGATCTGGTAGACAGAAAAAGTAAGGTTCTTCCATCTTATTACGGCCTTACTTAATTATGACATGACTTTTCATTATTTATTGGTCATTTTTATTCTTTTCTGGGAGTTATCTATAATACTATCTATAATAAAAATGACTACTTGGAAAAGAAGAATGGAAATAGGGAGCCACTCATCTGTAGCAATGCTGCAATCTTGCTGGGCAGAAATTCCAAAGTCTCCCTCTGTAGTAGTGGACGAACTTGGTTCTGCTCCCTAGGAAAATTCCCTGTCCATTGTCTTCCTGAGCTCCTGGTTTTGTCCTTTGAGAAATTCTTCCCTGTCATTAATCCCCTGGGACACATCTGCAGTGCATTTTGGAAGGCATTCCATATTAGAAATTACAATGGACAAACAATTCTATTTTGAGCTGAATACTGCGCATTTTCACTCTCTAATGATTCTGGCTTAGGGTGTCAGGATTGCTTTATGGTCAATCACAAGATTTTGTCAATTAAGCTTGCAAATTCTTTGCCAAAGAATTTGCTCAAGCCAGGCGCAGTGACACTTGCCTGTAATCCCAGCATCTTGGGAAGCTGAGGCAGGAGGATGGCAAGCTCAAAGCCAGCCTCGGCAATTTAGCAAGGTTCCATGCAACTTAGCAAGACCCTGTCTCAACATAAAAAGGGCTGGGGATGTGTCTTAGTGGTTAAGAACTCTTGGGTTCAATCCCCACTACATAAAAGAAAAAAAAAGGATTTGCTCAGAACATTTGCCTCCTGGTTTATTTGGTTCCAGGAAGTTGAATATGAAAGAAACCACAGCCCAAGGCTATACTTGGTTATAAGTTGATGCCACTTGCCCTCTCTTTTTTGAATTCACAGCAGTAACAGTGTGAAAACACCCCTACTCTGACTTTGTATCTGGATTGGCTCAGCTTCCTGGTTAAGAACACTTAAGGATATGCCCTGAGCAAGGTCCTGAATGACAACTTTACTATTATTTTGTTTATAGAATATCTTAATTTAGATTTCAGATCACCTGCTGAGAATTGAACAGTTATACCCCCTTTTATCTCTTCATTTAACTGATTGACTTCAGTTCTTCTCTCCAGTTCTCTCTTACAGCACATGCTAAAAGCAATAAGGAATGACCCATATGCCCTAGTATCCTGAATTTTCCTGACCCTTTTCCAAGAGAACTAGACTCCATAGGCAAAAAAAAATGTGCCTTCTTAGTGCCTGCTGATAAAAGTTTCACATAATGTTTTCACCTTAAGAAGGATTACTGACTACCCAGCTAAACAATATTCACACATTCTCAGCAAGACTACTAGTAAAGAAGGGTCAAAACATGTTTACATTAAAACTTCACTTCTGATATTAGGGTTTTTGTTTTTGTTTTGGTACCTGAAATTGAACCCAAGGGTACTTAGCCACTGAAAAACATCTCCAGTCCTTTTTTATTTTGAGACACGGCCTCACTAAGTTGTTAAGGTTGGCTTTGAACTTGTGATCTTCCTGTCTCAGCCTCCTGAGCTGCTGGGATTACAAGCCAGCGCCACTACAACCAGCCTGATACCAATTTTCATATGAATTAAGGTAAAGGCTAAACTTTTCTTTTTAAAAGGCTTCAAAATACAGTGGTTCGAATACCATAAAGTGTTCTTTTCTTTTTACAGTCTTAAAATAAGCAGATCAGGTCATAAAAGGGAAGGAAGCACTGCCATCTGCTACATGTGGCTTCTCTCCCTGGGTTCACAGTAGTTATTCAAACTCTTATTTTCCTGCCAGTGGAAAAAGGAATAGAAAAGTGGAGGGCAAACTGCTTCCATTTAGTAATTAGCTTCTACATTGGCCAGAATCTAGTCACATGACCATACAGAGATTGTGATCTGCTAAGATGCACAGGTAAGGATTCTATTGCTGAAAGGAAAAAGAGAGTAGAAAATGGGGACCATACAGCAGATATAGATACCACATTTTTTTGTTCCTATCATTTGTTTTTCATGTTTTCAAATCACTTTAGGGGAAATAACATGCATATTTAGAAATTGTATTTTTAGCTTCCAAGTTATATACAAAATTATGTATTTCCAACCTAAATTTTACATGAATATTCAAACTGTTGATGTGCACCAAGCTAAAAATCAATTTTAAAAAATTCTGTATTTGCAATATATTCTGAAGCCTTATGATTCAAATTACACTCCATTTTTTTAAGAGCTGTAGAGAACATCACTCTAAATTTTTACCTTCCACTTTCTGATGTGTTCAATAAAAATCTAAATTTATTACAAGTATGTTTGATGATAAGAGATTATGGTAAATGTAAAAAGTGGGAATTGTAAATATGTAAAATGATTTAAAATATACTTATATGAGGTAGGTTTATTTTGTTTTTGAAGGAGTTTTTCCCTAACTTCTACCTAGGTGTTTTTCATCTTAATTTTTACTTCCCTCCTCTATGCATTCCTAGCAAAACTCATTAAGGACAAAGTACTTTCAAACTAGCAATAATTTCTGGCATTCAGTTTTCTTCACCATCACCTCACCAACATTATTATTTTATTTATTCTAATCAATCACTGGGCTTGGGCTTTCCCCAGTATCTCTCAATTTATTTAGTTTTGTTTTTTATTGTTTGCAGTGCTGGGGATCCTAGGACCTCCCACATGCTAGGCAGGTACTCTACCACTAAGCTCCATCCTGAGCCCAGCATATCCACTTTCTGACGCGTCTGTTTAGGTTTTGGCTGTTTTTATTTTTTTGTTTCTTTGTTTGTTTTTCTGTCCTCACTGTACTGAGAGCATGGCATGCTCTAACTTCTTCCTTCTCCTCTCAATTGGCTTCATTCAAGGTAGCAGATCAATTGCCTTCTCTTGACTTCCAGCAGCTGGGCTGGTTGTTTTTCCCAGTCTTAGCAAGGGAAAGACTGTGAGGTGAATTGGCAAGCATAAAGCATGTTTAACCATAGATAAACTGAGGGTAAAAATCAATTACATGATTTACCTAGTACATCCAGCCTAACTAACAATGATGGGGGTCAAGATTTTTCACAAAGTCTTAACTAAAAGACCTATCAAGATACTATGCCATGTTCTTCAGTATTATATTGCTTCTGGAATCAACCACGCTGCTTCCAGACAAAGCAAAAGAAGCTCAATAGCATCAATAACCCACCAGTTGTATGTGGTTATGAGGTGATGCTCAGGAAGGATTTGGTTGCACCAAGACTCATTTGAATAGTTTATTCTTCTGAGGGAAAAAAAATATCTTGCCTGGATACTTAAATAAAATAAACCCCACCCTTTTCTTTTTGGTCTTACTTTAAAATCACCTTAAAAGCCATCAAGAACAAAGTTCCTTATTTATTTATTTATTTATTTATTTATTTATTTGGATACTGGAGATTGAACCCAGGGGTGCTCTACCACCAAGCTACATTCCCAGTTCTTTTAAATTTTTATTTTGAGACAGGATCTCACCAAGTTGCTAAGGCTAGTCTAGAACTTGTGATCCTCTTTCATCAGCATCCCAAGTAACTGGGATTACAGATGTGCACCACCACACCTGCCAAAACACATTTTTTTTAAGAACTCATGAAACTAGAAATTCTAGGACAACAGAAAATTTTTAAAAACTACAGAGTGACTATAACTCTTGTTAGGAAATAAGACTGAATTCCTATATATTTTTATTATTAACATTTTTCATTAAAAATTGGGGTAATCTATGGCTTTTTTGCCTATACATTTTTTGAGCTTGTTGCAGTGTTGGTGATGGACTTTGGAGTGATTTATCCCTATATCATTTATGAAATTAATTTGAGAAGTATTTGCAGTTGTGTTTGGCAGTAACCTCTGCTCCTTAGGAGTGTTGCCATGGAATTATAAAGAAAAAAGCTATGGGGATTCTATAGGGCCAGTTAGACATTGTTATAAGTTTCTGCTGTGAGTTGCTGATGACCTCTTAGTGCCTGAAATATAAAAGAAAGAATAAAATGCAAACTCAATTAAGAAGCTGATTCAAGAATTGTTTTTTTTTTTTAAAAAAAAAAGAAAGAAGAAGAAGAATAAATGTTTTCTCTAGTGCCCTCAGTAAAAGTTCATGTAAAATAATGTTTGGCCTCATAATGCATGACCTTTTTTGAAGCACCTTTATATTCAGAAGTCAAAATCTCAACATAATGATTTTTCTCATTCCAACCTGGGTTGAATATTATGTTCCATTAGAAGCCTGTTGGCTGACCCTTGCTGATGACGTACTGAGAAGCTGAGAATATGACCATTCTAGCAATGTCCTTATTGGATCTTCAAATACATAAACTCCAAATATATCCTGTGACCAAGAATAGAAAAATACCACTCAAAAACTGCCGCAATCTGGCTGCAGCAAAATAACCGGGGGGTGACAAGCAACTTGTGTACATTGATACAGCAGGAGTGGGAGCCGTTTATTGTAGGACAGGAGGAGTATATATACATTCCACACAGCTTATCTTAATTAACATAGACTAGAAACTGCTTTCATTGTGTCCCATAGATTCCGATATGTTGTGTCTGTAGTTTCATTTATCTCTAAGAATTTTTTGATTTCCTCCTTTATGTCTTCTGTAACCCATTGATCATTCAGTAACATATTGTTCATTTTCCATGTGACGTAGGATTTTTCCTTCCTTCTTTTATCATTGATTTCCAGTTTCATTCCATTATGATCAGATAAAATGCATGGTATTATCTCCACCCCTTTATATTTACTGAGGGTTGCCCTATGGCATAATATATGGTCTATTTTTGAGAAGGATCCATGTGCTGCCGAGAAAAAAGTATATCCATTTGATGATGGTTGATATATTCTATATATGTCAGTTAAGTCTAGGTTATTGATTGTGGTATTGAGTTCTATAGTTTCTTTATTCAACTTTTGTTTGGAGGATCTGTCCATTGGTGAGAGAGGTGTGTTGAAGTCACCCATAATTATTGTGTTGTGGTCTATTTGATTCTTGAACTTGAGGAGTATTTGTTTTATGAATGCTGCAGCACCATACCAAATGTCTTCTTTGATATAATGAGAGCAACTATGAACAGAGAGGGAGGAAGAGCAGGAAGAAAAGATTAACATTAAACAGAGACATGAGATGGGAGGGAAAGGGAGAGAAAAGGGAAATTGCATGGAAATGAAGGGAGATCCTCATTGCTATACAAAATTACATATAAGAGGTTGAGAGGGGAATGGGAAAATAAACAAGGAGAGAAATGAATTACAGTAGATGGGGTAGAGAGAGAAGATGGGAGGGGAGGGGAGGGGGGATAGTAGGGGATAGGAAAGGTAGCAGAATACAACAATTACTAATTGGGCATTATGTAAAATTGTGGATGTGTAACCGACGTGATTCTGCAATCTGCATTTGGGGTAAAATTGGGAGTTCATAACCCACTTCAATCTAATGTAGGAAATATGATATGTCAAGAGCTTTGTAATGTTGTGAACAACCAATAAAAATTAAAAAAAGAAAAAAAAAAAAAGAAGTTAGGGAATCCAGGTGAGGGAACTGGGAATTTTTTTTTTCATTAAACTTTTCTTAGAACTTTAAAAAAAAAAAAAACATAGACTAGACACATCAGTCAACCAATAAGGAATCTCCACACTTAATGGCTCACTGGCGTTACTTCACAAACCACTCCCTTTGCAAAATGCCAGGCGCCATCTTGACTTGTTTACAGACTCTAACAAAAAATTTCAAAGTGTCTTATTAAGTTAGAAAAAATAGCTGCTGAATATCTTTTGGGTTTGGTTAAACTCCACTGAACCCTAGCCACTCCCTTGTCTCCACAGTTGTCCCACATGTTTTTTATTTTCCAATGGTGTTCCTGCAATTAGGCAGATAGTGACAGCCTTCTATGAGCCCAGTAGGAAAGAATTTTTCTTGCCTGAATTTATAAAATTGTCAGGCTGGGGGGGGGGTAGGAAACAGCAATTTTACAAGGATTGGAAAATAAATGAAATGTTACTTATATTCTCCCCCAGCAACAATTTATTTTCTATTTTAAAATGATGTTGTAGGCCAAAGGTATAGTTGATGGAAAGGAGTAGGAAAATCTACTAGTTTTACAAGATATCAGCTTTTATCTTATAAATCAATTATCTAGAATACTATCTTTACTGCAGACCTTTCTATCCAGGTGCAATGTCAGCACTCCTCTCCCCGAAAGGAGGTCCAGAGTTTGTGACAAAGATTATAGGATCCTGTTAATGTTACCTTCGTAGCAAAAGGGACTTTCCATATGTGATGAAATTATGGATCTTGAGAAGAGGAGATTATCCTGGATTATCCCATGACCTAATTATCCATTGGACCCAAAGGAGGGATCCAGATTATAGCATCTCAAAAAGAGGCCCTTCCTTCTATAATTAGAGATTTTTATGCATTTTTGCCACTTAAAAAAAAGTGAAGGAAGGAGAATCAGAGTAAGAGGACACGTGGCCAATGGAACCAGAGGCCAGATGAGAAGAAAAAGGAAGATTTTTGAGGATGCTATTTTGCTAGCTTTAAAGATGGAAGCAGAGGCTACAAGCCAAGGATAGGTAGCCATCATGAGGTGGAAAATGAAGAGATTCTTTCTTAGAACACTCAGAAGAATGCAACCTTGCCAAACCATTTTACAGTTCTGAGCCTCAAAACTACTAAAATACCTTTTTATCCCTGTAGGTCCCAGAGTTTGTGGTAATTTTTATAATAGCAATAGGAAGTTAATATACCCAGGATTCAATAGGACTAATTTAAAGTACAGAACATCAAATTAGTAGTGTTTAAAAACATTTAAAAATATTACCTACCATACAATTCTTTATCCATATATATTTGTGAAACATACTAGGTCTTAGATAAGGGTCTCTGCTTTATGATTACAGAAATGGTAGATTTAGCAAATTCAGAGTTCTTATTTGGTCCTTTATGAGAAACACTACATTTTTTTAAATGAGAAAGCTGTAATGTCATGTGGTCTTCTTTAATTTTAGCTCATTTCCTCAAAATCCCACTATAGTAACATCCTGATATAATTCTATTTTAAAATCTAATTAGGTTAGGGGTTCTCACCTTTGGCACTATTATTATTTTAAACCAGATAATTTTTTGCTGTAGGTGAGAGGGTATTATCCTGTGCATTACAAAATGTTTAGAGGCATCCCTGTGTTCTACCTATTAGATGCTAGTAGCATTAGCTGTTCCCCAGTTGTGGAAAAAAAAATGTCACTAGACATTGCCAGTTGTCCCCTGGAAAGCAAATTTGGCCTTGGTTAAAAATTACTGCTTTAGTTTACCCACAATTTGGTGATAAATACCCTCTGACCATCTACTGGAACATTCACAAGGATATTTGGTTATATTAGCAGGAAATTATCAGAACATAGCTGTTTCCCTAAAATTCACATTTATAAATAAACGAGGTCAACAACCAAGGAGAGCATTCTCTCATGGACTTCCTTACTCCTCTTGCAGCCTCACTAGGATCTTCTCCTCCTCTTTGTTAGCTCCTCCTCATCTCACTTCTAAATGATGGACCATCCCAGGACTCAGCCTGGGATGATATGTCTACTCTCTGTACATTCATATCCCAGGTAACCACATTTCACTCCAGTGATCACAATGAGTGATCCCAACATCTGTCCCTAGCCATGACTTCTCTATTGAACTTGAACAGCCTACATCAACTTCAACTTGGTATTCAGTAGAATAAGCACCTCAAAAATTAACACAGTCAACTCCTGTTTTCCCCAGTCAAACCTTCTTCTAGCAGTTTCCCAATGGTGACTCCTCCAATAAGTGATTTTTCTTTGTCTCACACTCATATCAAATCCGTCCTCCATCACTTTATATTCAGACCATATCCAGTCCCTCCTTCACACCACCACCATCAGTTCTGGCCTGGATCATAATCCACATCTCCTAACTGGCCTCTCCTTCCAGGCTTAGCGTCCTGAAGTCTCTTCTCAGTGCTGAAACACAGTGAGCCTTTCATAACATGAGGCAAATCATTTCACTCAGCCAATCTCACTTAGAGAAAAAATTAAAATTTTGTAAACTCTATGTGATCTGCTTCTACTACCATTGTGATATTATCTTCACACTCTTGTCTCTCTCAATCCAATCTAGCTACATTGGCTTCTTCAGAATTCTTTGTAAATGCCAAAAACCTTCCTTTCTTAGGACTTTCCACATTTTCTTTTTCTGCTTGAAAAACTCTGCACCTCCCCAACCAGAGATATGCTCATAGCTCCTTCCTTCACTTTTTTCAGATCTCTGTCCAAATGCTACCTTCTTAGAGAGTCCTTGCTGGATTACTCTATCTTAAAAGGATCCCTCATCTCAGTCCCTATCCCCTTCTGTCTTATTTTTCTTCAAAACACTTATTGCTTTCTGGTATATGTATTTGAACATTTGCTTATTTTCTTTCTCCACCCACTCAACTTCATGGAGGACAGTGCATCCATTTCTATCTGCTCTTTGCTGTATTCCCAGGAGCAGGACAGCTGTAATGCCAGATTCGTGGGACCCCAATAGACCTCTAGGAGCTGAATCCAATGCAATCACACAAGAGTCTTTATTGCAAACTTGATCCTGGACTCAAAACCGTTTCAAATGCAGCAGTCCCGCGGAGTGAGTTCCGACCCTTAGTTCAGTGAGGATTTATAGGTTTTGGGGGGATACTCTATGTATCACAACAACACACAGCAAGTCATTGCATACCGCAGGAAAATCAAACAACAACTCTTAACATTGATTAGCATATTCACTGGTGGGAACAAGTTGGGTAAGGGTGATTGGTTAATTCAAGTGGTGAATACATTCGAACTGATTGGTTTAGGCTGCGAGGGGTTGCAAGAGTGTATACGCTAAACTGCAGGGTGGCCTAATCATGTTATCAATCATCAAAACTACTGGGAGGGTCACCTGGCATTTCAGATATTTTCCCTGTCTCATGCTGATTGGTGGTTGCTAGGGGGTTGCTATGGGTCATCACCTAGCAAAATCTGTTTTTATTAACATAGATAAAGAGTGTCCTCGACTGTACTGTTTGGATGTGCACATCTCTACAGGATTTTTAAAAATTTTTTTCTTAATTTTTGTGGTTATCAGGCAGACCACTCTTTTTATGAACTTGAAGAGACTTATAAAAATGTTAACTTCCATCCTTAATGCTTCAAAAATAAAATCTATTTGTAGAATGAGAAAGTGATCTTATATGGTTCCCTTTTTTACTTTTTTTAAAAAGAATATTCATAGCTTCAATTTTGAGACAATGGTAGGACACAGATAGTACTTTTAAGTCAAAAAGATCTTTCAACATGTGTCCAGTATTGTGTTTCAAAGGATAAATTATGTGTTAGTGGGTTTTCTGTTGCTGGGACAAAAATACTTGAGATAATCAACTTGTAAAGAATGGAAGCTTATTTTGACTTACAGTTTCAGAGGTTTCAGTCTGTTGTTGTGTAGCCCGGTCACTTTGGACTCTTGTCAAGGCAGATCATCATGGTGGGAAGCATGTGGTGGAGCAGAGCTGCTTACCTCATGGCATCCAGGAAGCAAAGAGAGAGGAAGAGCCTGGAGTCCCAATATCCCTTTCAAGGATATGCCCACTTCCTCCAACTCAGCTCCACCTACTAACGTTTCTACCACCTGACAACAGCACCATCACTTGGGGACCATGCATTCAGCACATGAGACTTATTTTTACTGTTCTTGTATGAAAATTATAAGACTGCTTCCTGGCTGTGAAGCTGGGCATAGAACAGGAGAGAGCTGTACTTGGTTTGCAAATGTTATAGCAAGTCTGGAACCTTGCTGCATATTATAATCACCTGAGACCATTAAAGTATTAAGGCCAGCCCCAGCAACGTAGTCAGGGATGTGGCTCAGTGATTAAGCACCCCTACGTTTGATCCTCAGTACTGGAAAAATAAATAAAAATTATTAATGCCAAGATCATACCACCAAGTTTATTTATGTCTTTGTTTCCAATCTTTAGACCGCTAAGACTTCTTTCTTGCTTTATTGAAGTAGGTTCCTGTTTGGGTAGGCCCAAAATGGCTCTAGTTAGGCTCTCTCATCAAAGGTTCTGGCGGGCTAAGTTATGTTTGTGTAACATAACTTAAGGCCATGAATCAGCTATGTTACAATCAGTGTGTAGTCAAGGTCAGGAACACTCTGATACAGAATATGTACTCAAGGTCATGAACATCTGCTTGTGAGCATGTGCCCTCTTATGTAACCTGTTGGCAGCCTGCCTTTTTTGTTTGACCTGCATTTAAAAAGGGCCTATGGAAATGGTGCAGGGGCAGAGAGGGGGTTAGATAGGGGTTAATGCTGCCTCCAAATAAAGGATGACCAATATTCCCAAGGCACACCACATCTTCTTTCAACTGTGGGATACCAGAACCTTGCTTTCCCTGAGCCTCAATTCCCACAAAAAACAGTTTTGTTTCCTTCTTCCTTCAGAGTTAGTTTGCAAAGGTTATAACAGGTCCCGACTCAGCGGTCCCAAGGAGTGAAAAAAGAAAGCTTTCCATTCTTTACAAGTTGATTATCTCAAGTATTTTTCTAAGATTGGAAATTTCTGGAGACAGTTTTGTTGTCACAATGAGTGGGGATGGGGGTAGGGCAAGGATACCACTGGAATTTAGTAATCAGAGGCCATAAATACTAAAACATGCTATGATACACAGGACGGCTCCCCAAGATGAAGAATTAACAAAATATCAGTAATGCCAAGGACGGAACACCCTGCCTTACTGTACTAAGTAGGACAGCTAGCACAATGTGGAATAGAATAGATGAGAGCAAACATCCACATCTTGTTTCAGGTCTTAGTGGGAAACATTTGGTTTTCTGGTCTTCAGCATGCTGTCAGCTGTACAATTCTACAGATACCTCTTTTAAGTTAGAGGAACATTCATTCTAGTCCTAGTTTGCAAAACTTTTTAAAAAATTACGAATGTTGGATGAATGTTATCAAAATGTTTTTCCTACATCCATTCAGAAGTTCATCTGGTTTTCCCACATTAGTCTGTTATGTTATGAGGAATTACTGATTACTTCTAAATGTTAAAATATGAATTCATGGGATAAAATCCATTTCTTTTTATGTATTGCTGGATTCAACTTATTAAACTTTTAGGGTTTTTACATCGATGTTGTGAGGACTATCTTTTTATTACTTTCTTAGATGTCTGGGAAAAGTACCATGAAACCCAGTTAGGTCTACATTTTCCTCTGTCAGAAGATGTTAGCTATGAACTCAACTTCTAGTGTATGTATATTGTTACTTAAGTTATCTGTTCCTTCCTCATTTAGCTTTAGTAGTTTCTGTCTTTTAAGGAAATTTCATTTCATCTATGTCAGTTCATTTTAATCTTCAAAATTACTGCATTGATAGGCCCTTTAAGTCCCTGAGATTAGTAATTTGTTTTCTCAATTTTTCTATATTAGTATACCTAAAATTTTATCATTTTATTGATTTTGAAAAACCAACTTTTGATTTCATTAATTATATTTTAAAGTTGTTCTGTCTTCTCTATCATTCCTTTCTTTCTGCTTACTTTGGGTTTAATTTGTTCATCTTTTAATTTCTTAAGACAGAAGATTCAATCATTGATTTGAAACCTATTTATCTAATGTGAGCATTTAATGCTGTAAGTTTCCCTTTAAGCACCAAGTTGGCTGTATCTTACACACTTAGGTAGACTGTGTTTTAATTTGCCTTGAGATAAAAATGTTTTCTAAGATTTCTCCTTTTACACCAGACATCTGGGGAGTTGTCAGATATGTCTCTTATTGATTTCTCAATTCCATTGTAATTAGAGAACATAGTTTATATTATTTCATTCTTTAAATCTATTGATATTTGCTTTATGGCCAAGGATATTTTCTGTCTTAGTGAATACTTTAAGATCCCTTTAAAAAACAAGTATGTAGGGGCTGGAGATATAGCTCAGTTGGTTGAGTGCTTGCCATACATGCACATGGCCCTGGGTTCAATTCCCAGCACACACAAAAAAAGTGTGTATGCTGTTATTATTGGTGAAGTGTTCAGTAAATAAATATCACTTAGGTTAAATTGGTTGAGAGTGTTGTTCAAGTCTTCTAGGTCCTTAGTGATTTTCTTTATCAGTTACTGAGAGATCATTACCCTAATAATTTGGAATTAACTATGGAATTCCCATAATCCCATCTTTTATTCCATTATTTTTATGGTTTCATTTTCACATTTAAATTTTTGAACCATATGGAACAAGTCCCAGGAACATTTACCATCTGGTGAAAATGGAAGTGGGCCAGGAGCCAATTTGAAGTTCATGTGCCCCTCACTGCCCCAGAGAGAAGGTAGGAATGTCATTTTCCTGCTCCATTTCCCCTTTCATGGAAGTGCAGTGTCCCCTCTCCACCAGTCACCCCTAACCCACTACCAAAATTGGTCTCTACTTCACTGGAGCTTTAGATTCTGTGCCAACTTTTGGTTTTTTGTGGCACATATTTCATATGAACTATATGATATTTAAAGTTTATCATAATTATCTAACCATAGAAAAGTTATTTGATTTTTACAACTTAGTGAGAGCAGTTTGAGAAATATTAACTCTACATTAATTTATGCATAAAAGTATTTAACCACAAAATTAATTGTGTAATTAAAAACATCAAATTTGAATAAAATGTCACAACACAAAACCTTTTCATATTTTAATGATGAAAGATACCATTAGTAAAATTTTTCTGTATATAGCTTTTGTGATATTAAACATGTACTGTCATGTATATATTTATATAGTTAAAATGATAAGAATACAGTTTGTTTTAACATAAAAGAGCTATAAATTTAAAGTTTTTTTAAAAAGGAAAGTTCCGCTTAGAAAATGACACTTAGGAGTAATGGCACCTTGACTAGGGAATGAAAATAACAACATACATTTAAAGCCTTTCTAATATAAACCTCACTACAAATATCCAATTCTTTTGAAAACAATATATAGAAAAGTAAAAAACATCTAAGGTATTTTAAGGTACAAGTTTGGCTAATGGTTGCTGAATTATAAAACTTCCTACTTGACAAATTTTCCTAGATAGGACAAAACTTTTTCTATTTAAAAGGTCATATAAACCAGGAGAGCTAATATTGGACCATAACAAAAGTTTACTTTAGGTTATTTCAATATATTGACATAAGAAAATTCCTTTTAAAAAAGAATTTTAAGCCAATAATAGGCATTAAAATTAGCCATTTGGTTGAGATTAATTTTCTATAGTCAAATAAACAAAAAAGCTCCCCTCCCTCCACCCCACCAAATAGCAATGGGACAACTGATCCCAAAGTGCCCCTAACTTATGTTTGTTTGTTTTAACGAAGATTAGTTACCATCTGCTAGAATCCCAGCCCAGGAACCAGCCTGTGAAGGTGGGTGGCTCATGGCCCTGTTTTATGATGACAATTGGTGTCCTCTTATCTCTTCCAGAAGGGTCTGTCTCAAGATACATTTTGGCTAAAAAGAGTTATAAAGACATAAATGCAGTTAGTTTTGGTTGAACTAAAATAACTATAGAATGAAAATTCTTCCAGTACAAGCAATAGATTAAATTTTCATTGTCTTCAAGTAATCAAATATGAACCATTTCTTACTGATTTTTTTTTCATCTGCCACGGAAAGCACCATTATAAAGTCTCATTATTGTCTGAAAGAATTGCAAACTTTATGGAATTATCTTTATGGTATAATTAAGGTTCAGTCTTACTCAAAAGGAAGTTTTTTAAAAAATCTATATTATCCATTATGGAGGTTTTACTATTTTCATAATAAAACAAGGGTTTAAGTGAATTTTACATTTTCAGAAATAATTATATTCTAAAGTAGGCAACAAAACATTTTCTTGTGCCTGTGCTGGAATTTTTCAGTTAAAAAAATTCCATTGCTCCTTAGGTTTTAGAATGATGGCTAAGCTCCTTCTCTGCTTCAATACGGATTTGGGGAAGATGTGGTAATAAAGAGCAGCCAGGTGCTTGGTAATAACCTTGTCAGGTTATTCCCATAATTGTCCCTGGAATCTAGCTTACCAGACTTCAGCGATTCTGACTTCTCGACTTCATTGGCATCTTTGCCAACCCAAATAAATATCTGAAAAATGAAACAATAACAATATGGACCAGTTTTGGAGCATTGCCTGGGTGCCAGGCACTATGCCAAGTCCTACACACACACACACACACACACACACACTGCTCATTTCATCTGTGTGGCAGCCCCAGAAGTGAGGGAGGCGCAGTGCAGGTGGGGGCTGAGAAAGTTCCATACTTCCCAATGTTCACTCTCACCAGGAGACACCTAAATTTGTACCCTGCTAATTTGACTAGACTTCACATTCACATTTCATGTTTACATGGCATTTTCTAGTCTGTAAAGTGATCTTTCACGGAAACAACAGATTGGTTGGGGTTTGTGTATCCACCCCTTGAAGGGTAGAAGACAGGAAATCATCATCCCTATTTCCTAGGTGTAGGTCCAGGCTGCAGAGGACCACATGGAGAAAATTATTTGTGGAATTCCCCAGACTCAGTTTAGGATTCTCTGACTTAAGTCTAGTGTTTTTCTCCTATAGTATTATGCCCTATGAAACTTTGGTAATGCACTTTATTGTTTAGTATCAAGGATTAAAAACTTCTACCCATTCATCTACTGAAGGGCATCTAGGTTGGTTCCATAGTTTAGCTATTGTGAATTGTGCTGCTATAAACCTGCTCTTCTGCCATGATGTTTTACTTCACCAGGGGTTCACAGCAGGGTAGGCAGCCTACTTTGGACTGCACCTATGAAACTGCAAGCCAAAATAAACTTTTTATCCTTAAAAAAAAAAAGGATTAAAAACTTCTTAATTATATAACATTCATATATATATATGTGTGTGTGTATGTATATATATGAATGTTATAATTAAGAAGTTTTTATTTTTATTTTTATTTTTTTTTAAATTTTTTTAATATTTATTTTTTAGTTATCGGCAGACACAACATCTTTGTTTGTATGTGGTGCTAAGGATCGAACCCGGGCAGCATGCATGCCAGGCGAGCGCGCTACCACTTGAGCCACATCCCCAGCCCCAAGAAGTTTTTATATATATATGAGATCTGCATTATTATGTAAAATCTGTAATACATACAATCTGATACATATTCTTTTCTTTGCCAAATGTGTAGGTTGAGTATTTTAATGCTGAAAAAAATCCTTCTGAATTACCTTATACTTAAGTCACTTTAAAATCGCTTGCAAGCAGAGCAATTTTGGTAAAATTAAATTTTGGTTGTGTTCTAATTCATACACAAGTATTGGAATATTTGTGTGCAGAGAACAGAACATATCACAACAGCATGGGAATTTAAATTAAAAGTATGATTTTTAATGAAATATAGTCAGAGGAAAATCTAGGACTAGACCCCCAATTCAATTATGGTCATTGTAGATCAAGAGGTAAAAGAATATTTTAACTGAGTGGCTTAGCCACTAGAAATAGACCTAACAGTAACAATTTCTTTCTTCTTTTATGAAACTTGATTCTTAACATACTTATTTTTCCTTTCCATTATAGTTAGTTTACATAAAGATTTCTAAAAACTGTTCGATGTGGCATGTTGAATCACTATTAATTTTCTCCTAAATTAAGATATATAAAACAGTAATATATTTTATTGTTTGGATTCAAAACTATTCTGTGCCTGCTTCTTCTTCAGAGGAGGGCTCCCCTACAACCTCTTGCCAAATTCCCACAGAAATTCTCAGTATTTGGCTTCCCCCATGGTATTGTACTTATTATCATATTTATTAGTAAAATGAACACGTGAATAAATCAGAAGCACCTTTCACAGTAAATGAAAAGTAGAAGTTTTTTGCCTAAAGCTATAAAGCCAAAGATGATAGCTATGAAATTATTCCCACAGTAAAAACTCAATTTGCCCTATGAATGTTGTTTTTTTTTTTTTTGCCAAACTGTGTCGATTCTTTTCAATATCACCATTTCTCAAAGCAGGTTCTGTCAGTTCCCAGCCACAAGTATATTCTCTTGTTACAAACAAAATGTTACGGTTACCTGTTCCCAAGCATCTAGCAACATGACATCATCTTCCGCTAAATCGTCCTGTGTGAACTCTCCTGGAACTTCTTCAATCTGAAATGTATGAAAAGCTTTATGACCAAACAGTAGGATCATTATTATACAACATATTATGTTGGAGGGCAGTAAAAACTTTAGTAGATATTTTCTTCTTCTTTTTGGGTAACAAAAAATTAAAGAATTGTTCATCTGTTTAAACAGGTGTCACAAACTGATGGCACAGTTTGGCCAGTATGCGACTCCGTGCATTTGTATGCTTCCAGGAACAAGAATGCAGACATCAATCTTACCATAGATCTCTGTGTGAGCAGCTCTTCATGACAAGCTATGTCACAGATTTTGTTGCCTACTGAGTCTCTAAAAACATTGGAGTTTATGGTCTAGGTATTAAATTGCCTTTTGTTTTATAGATCAAGACTTTTAATAAAAGTTAATAGATCTGGACATTTACTAAGTCAACCATTTTCAATAAAGCATATGCAAATTTTTATTATTTTTATTTTTAGGGGGTTAAATTGTATTCCCTGTAGTTAACATCAAATGGTAATGGGTAGGATTAGTTTAATCCACCCATCACCATTAGTTCAGTATCTTTGGAGAATTTTGCACAAACCCTGATTCTTTGGGAGGCATGGTAGATTGGACTATGGTTCCTAATTCTTCACTCTCTTGCTCTGCCATTTTACTTTGCAGCACAGTCAAACAGTTGGAGATGACTATCACCTTGGCCATGTTGTATTAGCAAACATGACTCAGCAGGGGTTGTCTTGTTTTCTTGGGCTCTGTCACAGGAAAAACTGGCATAAAACCAGACTGCAGCCCATAGGAGAACCTCCAGGAAGCTCAGCCTGGATAAACCCAGTCCCAGGCAACCTCCAGACTTCTCAGCATAATTCATGTTTGTTATACTCTGATAATATTCTGAGGTCCTTATTCAAAAAACAAGCAAAAAACAATCCTACAAACAATGATCATTTATAGAGAACAAGGGGTTTGTTTATGTTATCTTTTTACAGAATATTTACTAATCACATAAGTTTTAAAAACCAAAACCTAACCTAGCCTGCACAATGCTGTGCCTGCAATCCTCTGGGACTCTGGACTGGGGCTATAACTCAGTAGTATACTTAGTTCATCTCCAGTATTGAAGAAAAAGAAAAAAAAAAAAAAGAAAGAGACCACCTTACATATCACATACTCTGTACCAGGCACTGTTCTAATTTTTTAAATGAAATAATTAACTTAATATTCACAGAATATTCGCAACAACCACATGAAGTAGGTACTATGACTTTTCCCATTTAACAGATGAGAAAACACAACACAGAGGATAAGGAACTACCCTAGGGTCACACAGTCTAGGAAATCTCACCAGATAAGTGAAATCAGGTAGATTGGTTCCAAAAATTGTGTTTTTAACCAATAGGCTCTACCACCTTATGTGCATCTATTAATACCTACTTTCTGATGGTAATTATAAGGTCAAACTCTTGTTAATAACAATTCTTTTCCTTAAACTATGAAGGGAGCAGAAGGGATTTCAAGGATCAAACAAGAAAATGAACAGATAGAAAGGTAAGATATATTTCTTAAGGAGGCCGATTCATAGTGGGGTAGGGAGGGGGAATGTGGGAGGAATAGATGAGCTCTAGATAGAACAGAGGGGTTGGAGGGGAAGGGAGCGGGTATGGAGTTAGAAATGGTGGTGGAATGTGATGGACATTATTATCCAAAGTACATGTATAAAGACACAAATTGGTGTGAATATACTTTGGATACAACCAGAGATGAAAAACTGTGCTCTATATGTGGAATAAGAATTGTAATGCATTCCACTGTCATATATAAATTTAAAAAAAAGAAAAGAAATATATTAGATTGTCAAAAAAAGGTAAAATATATTTCTCAAGAGGCTAACATATGCATATGATCAAAAAGAACAGAAAAATTAATAGATCTGTTATGGTTTAGATATAAGGTGTCCCCCAAAAGCTCGTGTGTAAGAAAATACAAGAATTTTCAGAATTGAAATGATTATATTATGAGAGGTGTCACCTAATTAGTGGAGGCAGGAGTGCAGGGGGGTGTGGCTGGAGGAAGTAGGTTCCTAGGGGCATGCCTTTGAGGTTTATATTTTGTCCTTGGTGAGCATAGCTCTCTCATTCTGCTTACAGATTGCCGTGTCCTGAGCTTCTTATCTTATCCTTGCCCTTCCTCCAAGACACTGCCACATCTTGGGTCCAGAGCTATGGAGTCAGCTAACAGTGGACTGAGATCCCTGAAACTAAGAGCCAAAATAAACTTTCCTCCTCTAATTGTTCTTATCAGGTCTTTTGGTCAGAAAAAAAAAAATGCTGATTAAAGTAAGATTTAAAAAAAAAACTTGACTGAGAACAAAGTCTAAATACTTATTTTTGTAAAATATATCTTCCTTGGAAATACCATCAAATTTGTAGCAATATTAGCAAGTAATTCTAATAAAAATATAGAAACATATGCCCAAAAGAAGTTGTTTGGATGCAATATCTAGTTAATAGTCAAAACAACAAAATAGCAGATTTTTCTGATAACAAGTTTATAAAATATAGAAAATACAAGGATTTTTCTGCAAGGTAGGAAATAAACTATGGAGCTCAGCAACTAAGTATATATCACAATCCTCTATTAAATCTTTGATTTTTAGGTCAGTCAAGTCACATAATAAGCTGCCAGTGTGGTTTGTACATGTACAGTTTCAGCAAAGCATTCTGTATCTAGCATCAAAGGCCCCCCGGGACAGTATTCAGAAAACTGTGTGTGTGTTTATGTGTGTGTGTGTGTGTGTGTGTGTGTGTGTGTGTATGTGTTTTGAAAACAAAGCCTGTATTTACCAGAAATGTTGAACAGAATTTGTAGATCAAATTTTATATGGAAAAAAGAATTCACCCTTTAAGTTTATACAAAAGTCCAGGGTGTCAGACAACAGAATTTTTCCAGTTAAACTGAGGTGAAGGGCTATAGACTAGGATCATATTTCAGATTTTAATATAAAATCAATCTTGATATGTCATGGATGGCATATTCACATTCTCCCAAAACTCATAGGTTGAAGCCATAAGCCCTAGTGAGATGGTAGTAGGAGGGGGGCCTTTGGGAGGTGGTTCAGCTGAGTTAAGGTCATGGGAGCAGAACCCCATGGTGACAATAGTGCCACAAGAAGAGAAAAAGACTCAAGCTCACCCTCTTGGCCAAGTGAGAAGGCCAGGCAGTAGCCCTCACCAGACAACAGGTCTGCAGGTACCTTGACCTCAGGTCCCTCTACCTTAGACTTCCCAACCTCCAACACTGTGAGAAATAAATGCTTATTATTTAAATCACCCTATCTGTGGTATTTTTGTTATAGCAACCTGAGCTAAGACTGTTACATAAATCCTTCTAATTTTACTTTTCATTGCTTGGCATTCAAAGCTTATGGTTATACAACAAAACATTCCTACATATGTAGCTTTCTGTGATTTTGTCTGATGATCTTAGTATTTCCTTAATATTTTTTATTCATCCAACGTTGAGAAAGCATTTATTCTCTTGGGAAACTGAAATGCAAACCTTACATTAGATAAGAGTTGACTGCTACCCATGGAAAGTATCTAATTATGAAACTGGCAAATCTAACCATTTACAATTCATACAGCAATTATTGAATGCGGACACAGATGCAAAATGGCTGATGCCTTTAAGAGCACCTTGACTTATATACTACTTTACAGTATTCTTAATGCTTTCACGTCTACCACATCATTGACCCTTCAACTACCCTGGAGAGAGCAAAGATTATTGCAGGGAAGCTGAACCTAAGAAACACAGCTTTCACATGGCTGTAGAGCGTCAGAGCCAACACCAAATGCATCTCAATGCAGTTAGTTCTACCCCACTGCTTCTTAAAACACTTACAATGAATCTTCCAGTTTTGTTGGAGCAGCCATAAAGCCGAGGTGGATGGTCTTCAGCCTGCGTTTCCAGCAGTGGTGAAGTCTGGTAGTCTTTTTTCCCTCCAAGGGAATTCCAGAATTCCTCTGTCAAAAACACACTGAGTTACCCAATACACATCCAGGAGCATATGGTTTGTGTTGTTTCACATTAACAATAATAATATCTCATCTTAATTTTAACTCTAAGACACTACTGAAGCTGGGTGCCAGTGGCACACATCTGTAATCCCAGTGGCTCAGGTGGCTGAGGTAGGAGGATCATGAGTTCAAAGTGAGCCTAAGCAACTCTGCAAGACCCTATCTCTAAATAAATAAATTATATATACACATTTACTTATTTGTTTATTTTTTAAAGGGCTGGGAATGTGGCTCAGTGGTGCTTAAGTGCCCCTGGGTTCAATCCCCAATTTAAAAATAAAAAAGACATTACTTAAATATACTAATTCTAAACCCTCTCTAATCATCAAAAAAATGATGACTATTTATGAAAAAAAAGAGATTAGCAAGCATCCTAAATACAAATTCTGGCTATTGTCTTTGGCCCACAACACATACCTGGTTCCCCGCCTTCTTGAATCCTAGCAGTTTTGCACTTGAGGACATTTGCTACATACTCTGCTCCTTTCTCCTCCTCCTGGCTAGCACCTTTTCCAATCCAGATGTAGCCATTGTTGTTTCGAAGTTTCAGGACAAAAACATCATTGGAATTCAATGAATTTGCATCAACATCAACCTAGAGCATAAAGAAAAATACCACCATGATTCAAATTCATTGTTGATTCTCCAACAAACATTTCCTGAAGTTGTGACTGTGACAAACCATTTGCAGACTTCTGTCCTACCCTGGAAGATTAATTCGGGGCAGCAGTGCCACAATCCTATGGCATCGGTATCACTTTAATGCTCACCTGTCCTCAGACATTAGCACAGGTTCTAAGAATGACATCAGTCACACTTGCATGATAAGAATTAAGGGTTTGGCAAAGGCTGAACGTTCTCTTTGATATGTGGGTGCTAACTCTCAATAAGTTGCGGGGGTTGGTAGGGAAAAATAGAAGTACTTTTCATTAGACAGGGGAATAAAGGAAAGGGAGGAGGGAATGGGAATAGAAAAGATAGTAGAATGAATCGGACATAATTACATTACCAGTGTAATTGTATATCATGTACAGCCAGAAGAATGGGAAGTTATTACTCCATATATGTATAATATATCAAAATACATTCTGCTGTCATGTATAACTAATAAAAACAAATAAAAAAAGAAGGGCTTGGAAAAGTCACAATGATAATAATCAAATATATTGTGAGAACAAAGACAAGCTATAAGTGATGACTGGAAAGAGGGTGCAGTATTCAAATGAGACACACAAAGCAAAGATATTCAATGTTTCTTTCCCCAACTAAAGAGTAGTTTATCACATCACCAAGGAAAAACCTAAACACCATAGAACAAGGACGGAAGACTAACGTGGGGACAAAGAGAATACTACAGACTCACTAAAAAGTTCTTCAGACTCAGAAAAATTACAGCTCAAATCATAAAAGACACTGGCTACCCTTCATTCCAACCAAGAAGCTATGGACACTGCCTGGTTTCAGGCAGGGGGACAGAGTTCTGGTCCACATGATCACAGAGCAACCAGAGGGGCCTGACTGGGCCCAAACTCTGGCCTAAGGGTGCAGCTCCAGGTTTGACCTCTGGGCAGGGACAGAGGTCTTAGGCTTGATAATGAGCATGCCTATGACCTGGTGGTTTTGCAACTCTGTGTCCCTCTCGGTGAGAAGCTATCTATGATACTGTGTAGCTTTGTCACTGTGTATGACTTTCTGCACATGGTGGAGCTGAGTGTGATGAGTGATTCCAGGGAAATGAGGTGGAGCAGCCAAGAGTGTAGAGATCTCCAGGCCAAGTGCAGAGCATGTTTCAAGAAGGCTAAAGGATGACCTGCTGTGCCAAAGGATGCTGCTTGCCCACCTCTGAACTGCCAGGGCAAAGTCAAGACCTGCATGGAGAGATGGATTTCACCAGTTTTGTCAGGACCCTGTGCCTAGAGAGAACTCTAGAGATATAAGGAACGGCTGTTGGAGTTTCAAAGTCATGCCTCAGGGGTTGGTATTACCCAAGAAAGTGGTGATAGTCCTCTCCTAGTAGGAAAGAGGTCCTCTAGACCAAGCTCAAAGGAACCCATCAGATGTGGTGATGAAGAATTATAGGAACAGGGCTGGATTTCAGAACTTCTCCCCCAGTTGTCTCCTTATTGGTACAGAGGAAAAAGCCAGGACATCAGAGATAAGGTGACAAGAGGCCCATGGCTAGACTGGTGTGAGATCAGGGAAGGAGATCTAGATCTATGTTCAGAGAGCAATAGCCTGTAAGGAGATGAAGACAGAAAACCTTATAAAATGATGTTACTGAGGGGCTGGGAAGGCTGGTTTGAGAGTCTGCAAGGAAATAAGGTGATAAATCCTGAGTCACTGATGGTAAAGACCTGCCAGCTGGGAAAGAGACCAGGAGTATAACACTAGAACATTCTGGTTGACTCTTCCACCTGGAATCAACTGAGAATGCTGGTTGTGCCTAAATTGTTTTTTTTTTTTTTTTTTTTATTGGTCGTTCATAACATTACATAGTTCTTAATACATCATATTACACGGTTTGATTCAAGTGGATTATGAACTCCCGCTTTTACCCCGTATACAAATTGCTGTATCACATCAGTTACCCTTCCATTGATTGACATATTGCCTTTCTAGTGTCTGATGTATTCTGCTGTCTGTCCTATTGTCTACTATCCCCCCTCCCCTCCCCTCCCCTCCCCTCCCCTTTTCTCTCTCTACCCCTTCTACTGTAAATCATGTCTTCCATTTGTATTCTCTTGACTTACCCCTCCTTACCTCTTATATGACATTTTGTATAACCCTGAGGATCGCCTTCCATTTCCATGCAATTTCCCTTCTCACTCCCTTTCCCTCCCACCTCTCATCCCTGTTTACTGTAAATATTCTTCTCAAGCTCTTCGTCCCTACCCTGTCCTTGTTTACACCCCTTATATCAAAGGAGTCATTTGGTATTTGTTTTTTAAAGATTGACTAGCTTCACTTAGCATAATCTGCTCTAATGCCATCCATTTCCCTCCAAATTCTATAATTTTGTCATTTTTTTTAAAATTGTTGATATTATAGACTTTAAAAAATTAGTCATAACGGAATACATGCTGAGATCAATACAAGCCCAGCATTTCAACTATATGGCTGAAGAGGGCCAAGACTGAGCCCTGGCACACTCAGGTCCTTAGAGGTAAAGCTGGGGGAAACCCAGCCAAATCAGCCCTAGGAGGGAGGCTGGTAGGCATGGAAAAAATCATGGCAAGTGTGGCGATACAGACACTTACGGGGGGAAAAAGCGATCATTAAAACAGGAAAGATTCACTGAGACAAATGCCAGTGGGAGGTTAAGAAAAATGAGATCAGAGAAGTGACCTTTGATAGTGACCAGAGGCAGGTCACTGTCAAGCTAGAGAAAAACCACTTGGGTGGAGAGGTGGGAAGTGACGGGAGTGGCTTGAGAGAGAATAGGCAGAGACAGCGAGTGAGTGAAAACAACTTTCCCAGGATCAGTGCGCTCAGGAAGGAAAGAGGAACCATGAGGCAGTGGGGAAGATCAGGGTCAGATCAAGAAACAGCTTCTAAAGAAATTATTTTTTAAGGCATCTCAGAATATCTAAGTAAACAATTCAGGATATAAGAATAAATTAGTTGTGGATGTGTAACCGATGTGATTCTGCAACTTGTATTTGGGGTAAAAATGGGAGTTCATAACCCACTTGAATCAAATGTATGAAAGATGATATGTCATGAGCTTTGTAATGTTTTGAACAACCAATAAAAAAAATAAAATGGAAAATTGCAACAACAAAAAAGAATAAATTAGTGATAGAGAAGAGAAAGGAAATTATGGCCTACATTCAGGATGAACTGGAAGTGTGATAAAGACATGGAGAGAAATCCAGGAAAGTTTCTAGGAAAGCAAGAAAGAGGGGATCCTTTATAGAAGCTGATGGTGTGGAGGTGGGGGGGGGGGAGAAACCTGGTTTTAGGCAAGAGCCATATTTTTTATTCTATGTAGTAATTATTTATTTATTTATTTATTAGCATGTCATTTTATAAAATATATGATCACCAATTTATGGATAACATTGATATTAATTTATAAAACGTATTTATATGTAAATTACTAATATAAATTTAAATCTATTTCATAAACAGAAGGGAAAAAGAATGCATATGTACAGATGCAGATAGGTTGGTTACATTGCGAGGGGGTGTCGATAAGGTGATTCATTTGTGATGATATTTATGGTTTCTGTGAACTCTGAATCAAAGTGATCAGCAGAGATCAGGGGATGCTGGAAACCTGGGAGAGAGGAGGAGGAGGATGTGAAGGATGAACAGGGTTCATGGATTTGGCTACGGGATGGGAGATTTGCTAGAATGTGCCTCTCAGGGTAGAGGATCATAGGACAGGAGATGGTTGTCAGAGATCAGATGACTGAAACAGATTTCTGAGGAGCCATAGTTATTGGCTGTGGTAGGATTTAGTACAGGAGTATGCAAGTGTGAAATGAAAAGGAGTCAAGGAAAAGATTATTGGAAGATAGAAACCAAAGTAAAGGTGACAGAAAACAGCTGAAGCCCAGCTCAGTAGATGGCAGCACAGGAGGGCAGAGGAAGGAGAAGCTAATAAAAAGAAAGGAAAGAGGCAAGAGTGAGCAAGGACAGGACCCTGTGCAGCCCCATCCCTGTAAGTGGGCACTGGGCGAAAACATTTTCCACTTGAAAGAGGTGTATGGGACTCGAAGTCCTCAGAGGACCACCACAGAGCAAGGTGAAGGGAAGGGAGGCTCAGAGATGTGGCAGGTGGAGGGACACAAGACTGACTGGGTTTTAAGGGCTCAGCTGAATGGCAGAGGGAAGGGCTGGGAGACATTTCCACAGCACCGGGTCTGGGGGTACGCAGGGCAGTCTAGGGGTGTTTGCGAGACTTGGATTTCAACAGTGACTGAGATAACTGGGATGTGAGGTGTGGTGGGATTGGTCCAATGTGGCCAAGTTCACTTCCCACACTTGTTACACTTGTACAAACATTAGTCTTCCCTCTCAAATTTCCCCAGTGTGGTCAGTCACCTAACCATCACCAAAACCCTTCCTCAGCCCTTTCAAGATGGAGCTTAGGTCGTTCCTGCCTGTGATAGCTTCATTTAGTATAATATTTTTTTCAAAATCCATTTGTTTGACTTTGGTGTAATTGAAAAATGTGAGAAGCTCGGTGTCTGGAGCTTAACTTTTTACTCAATCCTCCTGCTTTTAGTGGTTTTTATTGTGCACAGTGGATTCATTATAGAAATGAAGAGAATTTACTTGCCAATCATGTACAGGATACTATTTGCAGATGGCTCAGGTGCACTGGGAAGTGCATAATCAGGGCATATTTTGCTGAACACATGACGTTACCTCCACAATTCTGGTGATAGATGCCAGGTTTCTCCGGACTTGAAAGAGGCGTGTAGGGGGGGCAGGTGCCTGCCCTCCTTTCTTTGATGTTCCATTCTTGTAAATAATGAGTGGCTTGTCTTTGAACAAACTCAGCAGGTGAGCAGGCTCTTTGCCTTGGGAGACTCTGACCTGGGTGGAGGGGGAATAAAAGAAACAGAATACAAAGTATAATGAAATAAGGTTCCATTTCTAAATGTGTTCTTATTTTCCTGTTTTGGAAAAAAAAAAAGGCAGGAGCAGAAGGAGTGATGACTAGTTATAGGCTTGTGACAATCCAGCAGGGATTCCAGGTTCACCTGGCAATGCTCTGTCACCTCAGACACCATGTCCCTGAAACACCTTCTGCTTTCAGAAAGCATGAAGATGAAGTTTGTTCATCTACATCTCTAAAAGGGAGAAGGCAAAAACAACAAAATGCTGGCATCTGCAACCTTAAATAAAAATTACTCTTCTTCCAAGAGCACCAGCATTTTACAGTTATTTATGGATGTACTAGACTTGCATGTGTTTTGTATCTCATTCAGAAGGTTGAGATGTATGTTCAAATGCTTCAAAGAATGAGAAAGACAGAAAGTCACCCTTATTATTTCTACATTCACATTTGTGTGAGATGACACTGGCAAAAATAAACTGAACATATACTTTTTACTTACCTAGAGAAATGGCAAAAATAAATAATGCTCAATATCAACAACTTTTTTTATTATATAAGGACTTTTCAAGATAAGAAAATTGAAGAAAATAAATGGTAAATAATTTGCTTGCTTTTACCTATTCAAATGGATTTAATTTCTTAAATAAATTATCTGTGCTTTTTTTTTTCTTTTTTTACATAAAGAGCTTAAATACTGGTTCAGTCCACTACTTGTTCATTTGTTCTCCCCTGTGTTAAAAGAGAACCACCTCATTTCTCCTGGTCTTTTTCTAGAAGCCAGATGAATAGGTATCTCTAGGGAATACTGTAAATAATGGACTTCATAAATACATTTCAACTGGTAGACATTCAAATAAGAGAGTTGATTAGGAAAATATCTCATCAGTCACAGCCGCTGAGCTGGGGGCAGGGAGGAGGGCATACTTAAAACCATTTGCTTAGCATTTCAGGTGATGGTGAGAAAACTTCAATTTCCAACATAAAAGAAAGGGGACCACTGAGTAAGGTCTGTGCTTTACTGTGAAAGGAGAATAAGAGAGAGATAAGGCAGATTAAAAAAATTTTTTCAGTAGTTTTAATATACTCTACAAAGGAATGTTTATTCAGCAACAGAACTTCAGTTTTTTAAACATTATTAAACTACTGCCATCTAGTGATAAAACTAAAAATTACCATTTGGTTGTCAATTTTGGATTCGCCCAATTCAGGGAAATTCATTAATAGGTAGGTCACATACTCCTGTATGAAATATGCAACATGTGAGGCGTAATGCATATCTACAAATATATTTTTGAATAATTTGGCAAGGAGTTCTTTAAAGATCAACTAAATGACATAGATGACATCAGTTCTTAGCCAGAAATAATTTATTCAAAAAATGAAAATAATACTTCATAGGGAAGAGCTAAATGCACATAAAGAATTCAATCATTGGGGCTGGGGATGTGGCTCAAGCAGTAGCGCCCTCGCCTGGCATGCGTGCGGCCCGGGTTCGATCCTCAGCACCACATACAAACAAAGATGTTGTGTCCGCAGAGAACTAAATAAATAAATATTAAAAATTCTCTCTCTCTCTCTCTCTCTCTCTCTCTCTCTCTCTCTCAAAAAGGAAAGAGAATTATAAATTTTTTTAAAAAAAGAATTCAATCATCTTGCTAATAACAATTAGCAAGTTAATTTGCTAGAAAAACACTTAATATGCACTTTAAGTGGAGATCCATCTTGCTTTCTAAATCTGCTAACAAGTACCAAGTGGGTAAAAAAAAAAAAAAAAAAAAAAACAACTAAAAGACCAAGGGCAGCCTTCCCACCTTAGATTTTATGTTCTAAAGTATGGGACTTACCTCTCTAACTTTTGCATTTAAAGAAGTAATCACGGGTTATAAAGAGCTGAAAACAAAACTTAACTCTTGTCTACACACAGAATCTTAGCTCACCTGACATGAGCCATGAGGAAGTTAAACAGACACACAGCCCTGCAAAGGGAACGTGATGTTATGCCATGCCAGTCAAGCCGACACCCACTCTCAGTCTGAAGCCCAGTGTGGAAGACACTTTTCCCAGAAGATGGGAAGCAGACACCTTCCTAAAAACTGGCCAGAGAAAACACTGGGGCAGGCAGAAAGCACTCAAGCAGCAATGAGCAGCTGCAGCTATAAAGAGAGGGAGGGAACAGGAGCAAGACAGACTGCTCTCAAGCTAGCTTTGGAGTCAAGGGTCAAACAAGTGCCCCTGCCAGGGTTGACAAGAACACAGACAGACACCTTAGAACACTCTGGCGGGAAACAGGACCCTCTGAAGTCAGATTTCAGAATTAGGAATTAAATAGGCAAATACCAAAGAATTTCTCATGGTTACTAATAAGGGTCCTGCAAAAATAGCAGATCCTGCACCACAAACATAAGAGGATCGGTAGAGCTTGAGAAAAGAGGAAAGAAGGTTGAACCAGGCTGGAAACAGCCCCTTAGACATGGTGAGGAAATCTAGAATAAGACATGAGTGACAAACTTTTATCATTATAAAAGCCAAATGTTACCTCTTCCCACCCCCTTCTTTCCATTTCAATTTCTCTCTCTCCACACACACTAACACAATTGTACTTATATGGCATGGTCATTTTGAATTTGGGTTCAGTTATTTTCAACAAATTACTTTTTGTATGGACAGAAATGCCCAAATAAAGAATCCGCTTCTCAGGCTGGGGCTGTAGCTCAGTGGTAAAGCACTTGCCTCACATGTATGAGGCACTGGGTTCAATCCTTAGCACCACATAAAAATAAATAAAGATACTGTGTGTTCATCTACAAGTAAAAACATTTTTTTTAAAAAAAGAATAAACTTCTCTCCTCCCTCACACCAACTTTCTCCTTTCCTTCCCCTTCTCTTTTCTCTTAACCTCTTTTTTCTTTCCCTCACTCACTCTTCCCAATCCTTTTTCTTTCTCTCCCCTCCCATTTCTGTCCATCTCTTCCCCCTTTCTTGCACTTTCCCTTCACTTTTATGTGTTGACTTTAGTTCAGTCAAAACTCTGGTTATCTAATAGAAAAAAATAAGATCACTGGTGTCTTTCAAGTTTGACTGCAGTTTGCCTTTGTAAAACATAACTTATGCACTTTTTGGATTTGAGAGTGTGTAAAATATTGTCCCTCTTTTTAGCCTATTAACTAGAACTAGTTACCTAGGCTTGCTCTATACTGTTGTATGTATTTTCTATTGCTTCTATAACCAATTGCCATTAACAAATTTACTATCTTACAGTTCAGGAGGTCAGAAATGAGTTATAGGCTAATTTAGTCTTGGGCTAAAATCTGGGAGCATCTCGTCACTAGGTTACAGTCAAGCTATCACAGAGCTCTGCTACTTTCTGCAGGTTGAAAGGGTGAATCCACTTCCTTGCCTTTTCACAGCTTCTAGAGGTTGCCCAGGAAGCCCCTTCCATGGTCAAAGCTAGCAACTGTGTTGAGCCTTCTTCATGCTGCACCATCCCTGTAAATCTGCCAGACTCCCTGTTCTACTCTTAAGAACCCTGGTGACTACTCTGTCCACCCCACCCCCATTAGCCCCAGACAACCTCCCTAGTTTTAAGTCAACTGATGAGCACCTGTAATACCATTTCCAATCTCAAGTGTCCTTTGTCTTGCAATACAATGAATCCACAGGTTCTCAGGGTTGGGATGTGCATGTGTTGGGGGTATCCTTCTGTCTATAATTGTTAAGCAACAGCTGGAAGTGACATCGGGGAAGAACAGTTTCAATGTCAAGTGACTGCCACTGTCATGTGATATGATCTAATATGCTTTTGGGGCTCTTAAATCAGTTAATGTTTTTTTTTGTTGTTGTTGTTGTCTTTAATTTGCTTTTGTTTGCTCCCTCTGTTCCAGAATCTGAGAGAACTCCTATGGTAGGAGGGGAGAATTTATATTCAAACATAAAAGGAAGTTAATATCAAGAAAATGTCAAGTTACCATCCTAACATAGGAGGGGAGGTGCACCTAGAAATTGAACTAGCCAAACTTGAACCTGTATGAACTTTGGGAACAAAATCATCCCAACCTGCGTAGCCTGTCCTCCCAAAGACCGATCCAACTGGACTGTCAGGAACGCAGATGTCGTCAGCTCATCTCTTGTGGCATTTGCTCCTTGCCTAGAGGAATGAAAGCAAAATACACATTACATGATCATTAAAACTATATTTGTATTTAAGTTTTACAACATTCTCATGTAGATATTCCCAGAAGACACTTAAGTTATTATGAAAGATCAAGAAACCAACTGAATTAATGACACAAACTGTCAAAATTATTGTGTTTGAAAGTATTAACACCAAGCCCTGAATTGTCCTGTGTGTTTTCTAGAACTATATATGTAGACATCTTTTATTGTCACTTTAAAGGCACCCATTAAACATAGCCTTTCATTGTTAGCAATATCAATTTTCCATGAGCCCTTCTTAAGAAACACCTCTGTGAGCCAGGAGCATGAGTGGAGGGGTAGCAGCTACGCGAGGTGATGGTCCACAGTGTGGGAGCTGTTATGCCCTAATTCTTGTTCACATATGTAGCTTCCCAAGTCTTCACTCCCTGCTTTTGTTAAAATAACTGCTTCACATTTTGTTTTTTATTCTGGAGAAAAAAAAATCCAACCAACTAATAGACAGTATCATCCAAATTTTGTCTTCATTTGCTCTTTTTTTCCCCTTTTGAATATTTCAACCAGCAAACTTGAAAAATACCACCAAAATTTTGCTGACACTTTAACAAGTCCTCCACTAATTATCTTGAATTTCTTTTCCTGTTCCTGCCAAAACTCCATGTTCCCATACACACAGATTCATACTAACTTCCTTTATGGACCTATCACCCAGAAGGGCAAGTATTTCTTCATAATCACAACACAATTCAGTTGCTCTTTGTTTGTTATTTTGCATTCTGTGTTCAGGGGGAAAGAAAGAAATCTACAAATTTGTGTATTCAGAAGTACATTTAATCCCAGTTTTCACCTTTTCACTCTGCCTCCTGGACTTAATGTATTATCTTCCTGTATCAAAATTACCATGTAAGCTCGAAAGTTGTTTAATTTGAAAGTCAGTCTTCAAGAGAACTCCTTATTTTCTAAATGCCTCCATATTACCTTTATAGAAGCTTTGAAGATCCACAAACCATACAATCTTTACAAATTTAAATATTTAACATCCATGGTTTTAGGTATTTAGCAAAGATGCTCAATATTTAGCAAAGATGCTCAAGTATGTTCAAACTTTAGATCTCAAAACATTCTCATTACATTACTGATGAGCACCTGTAATACCATTTCCAATCTCAAGTCTCCTTTGAGACTTTCTCACTCCTTCAAGTGGGGAAGAAGAAAACCAGATGACAACCTCCATCTTATCGCAAGGGTAGAAACTATTCATAATGTGTGCATTATCATTGTCTTCTTTTCCCTTTGAAGCTTGTGCAGTATGTGCCAACCTATCCTCCTCCTGAGTTATCTATCTTCACTTCATTTACCTTAAAAGAACCACTATCCACTTATGCTCACACAAAAATCCTGCGGGTCATCCTTGCCTCCGTCTTCTCTGTTCCCCATAACCACTCTTTCTGAGACAAACTTCTTTCTTTTTTTTTTTTAACCCCCTCCCCCAACTTTTTAAATTGGTGCATTATAGATATACATAGTGCTAGATATGGAAAATGAAAAACCCCAAGACAGTGTGGCATGGGAAAAGGGAATTAAAAAGAAAACCATACATTGATAGCTTTAATCTCTTTCGAGATAAATCCTTTCAGATGCTGGCCGCAGGTGGGGAGAAAGTGTCCCATCAAACCTAGAATGATAGTCTCTGGGAAGCTTTAATCTCTTTCAAAATAAATTCTCTCAAGGTGTTGGCCATAGACCCCCCCCCCCGCAACCCCCAAACCCAAATTCCTAAGTGGCCAAACAGACATGCTCACTCACCTCTCAGTATAACCTATATAAGCCCAAACTCCTCCTTTGGCCAGTGGCTCATTTTCCACCAGGAAAGTGGGTCCATCAGAGGCGCCTCACCCTGTTTCTGCATACCCTGTTACTGCATGAAACTTTGTTCCTGCATAAAAAGCTGAGATGATCCATGGACTTTGCATCTGGCCCAGTGCTAACACACACTAATGGGATTTGTTGTTACACATTGGTCCATGCACACAATAGAACAATGTCATCTGGCCAGTATCACTCCCAGCACTTTCCCTCTCCCTCCCCTCTTCCTACCCCTGGGTCCCCTTCCTCCACTGATCTCCCTTTGATTTCCATGAGATACCCCCACATTTTTCTTTTCCTTTTCCCCTCTAGTCTCCACATATGAGAGAAAACACACAACCTCTAACTTCTGAGTTTGACTTATTTTGCTTAACAAATAGTATAAACATGGGTATGCATGTCCCACTGAAGCATGATGACTTTAATTTTGTAGGATAAATAAGGAGAAGGGGTATAGCTGGGTCATATGGTAGTTCCTTGCCTAGTCTTTTGAGAAACTCCCATGCTGATCTCCATAGGGGTTGTACTAAATTACAATCCCACCAACAGTGTAAAAGTGTCCATTTTTCTCCACATCCTCTCCAGCATTTATTATCATCTGTACTCTTGATGATTGCTGAAGCCAGCTTCTTAACAGCTTGCAAATTTGTCTCATTCTTTCCATCCCTGAATTCAGTCCTCATTATCACTCAGCTGTATTAGCCCAACAATTCCCACTGGCCTTCTTGCCTCTAGTCTTCCCCCATCAATCCTTTCCTTAGATGTCAACTAGAGTAATTTCTCTAAAGGGAAAATCAATCATGTCATTTCCCTGTGCAAACTCTTCGAGTGGCTCCCAGTTCTCTGAAAACAAACTTTATCCTCCATAGCACGATTTACAAAGTCATTCACAAATTGGCTCCTTCTAATTTCTCTAGTTTTACTGCCTTTGCTCTCTAAATTTGCTCCAGCCATACATCTTAGATTAGATCATACGTTTCCCTGTATTTCTTGGACAATTTCCCTCTTCTCTTTTCTATCTGCCTCTATTTCTGCTCCCACTTAGCTGTCACTTTTAGGAACTTTTCACCAATCACCTTGGAGTAAGCTGAGGCGTCTGACTATAGTTCCCCAAAGGTCACTCAGCTTGGTCTTATCTTACAATCCTTTACATTACATTAAAAATGCCTGTCAAGCCGGGTGTGGCAGCACATACCTGTAATCCCAGCGGCTCTGGAGGCTGAGGCAGGAGGATTGCAAGTGCAAAGCCAGCCTCAGCAAAAGCGAGGTGCTAAGCAACTCAATGAGACCCTGTCACTAAATAAAATACAAAATAGGGCTGGGGATGTGGCTCAGTGGTTGAGTGCCCCTGTGTTCAATCACTAGTAACCGCACCCCCCAAAAATGCCTGTCAATCATCTGCTTCTCATAAAGCATAAGCTCTTCAGGGCACAGGTCATTTTTTGCTTGTTCTTTTCCATCACTGTATCTCCAGCAACTAGCCCAATGCCTTGCACATGAAGTATACAATAAGCACTTTCAAAAGATGCAAGGAATAACTACTCCACTTAAAATTTGTGACCCCATTTAGTCTGTTTAGTTATGTTCACATAGATATTTATGTGATTGTAAATTGTTATTGTCATAATGAATTATATTTTTTATACTTAAAATAGAATCAATGACTTGGAGGCTGAGGCAGGAGGATTCTAAGTTCAAGGCCAAACCCAGATAGTTAGCAAGGCCCTAAGCAACTTAGAGAAAGCCTTGTTTCAAAATAAAAATAAAAAGGGCTGGGAGTACTGCTCAGTGATAAAGCATCCTGGGTTCAACCTTTGGTTACTCCCCTGACCAAAAAAAAAAAAAAAAAAAGAATGAGAGAGAGCAAGAAAGAGGAACACAAGGAAAATCATGAAACAAAATGAAAGAAAAGTTAACTAGGAGTAATTGATTTTTTTTTTCCTATAAACATTGTGCTTTGCACAAACATTTCTAAATTAAAATTTTAGAAGACAAAACTGCAAAGTAAGGACATAATTCTATGGGACAGCTATACTCAGAACGAGAGTGGGAGAGACCTACAGATCAAGGCTTGAACATTGTTTTGTCAGTTACAACAGTTGTGATCTTGGGTGAAGTTACTAAACCTATCTGATCCCACTTGCTTTCTTTTTTGGTAAACCAGACAATATAAGGAAGTAAGTAGTACCTTGCTGTACAAACATGCTGCTGGTTGCTAGTAAGATGACCTATTTAGCTCTTAACCATATAAATTCATCTTGGGCAGTATATGGAGTGACAGTGGGGTTAGGAATGTCTCTGGGTGCAGTGGTTCTCATTAATAATTGTGTACATTAGAATCTCAGGAGTGCCACCACCTGAGATTCTGATTTATTTCATGTGGGGTGAAGGCATTTAGAGGTGTAAAAATTGTCCAAATTATTCCGGCATTCTGCCTGGTGTTTAGAACCACTTGATAAAGGCAGTGATCATCATGTACAAATCACTTGTAGATTTCGAGGCCTCACCCTTGACTCTCTAGAGTATTTTTGCAGAATCTGTTCTAATGAGTCAAAGGTGACACCTAAAAGTCCACATTTCTAAGCTCTAGCAATGCTTCTGGTTGCTAGACTATCTGTCTGTATCATCCCATCTCCTGAACTTGATGGGACTTGAGGCACTGAGCAGCAGGAATATTTGGACTTTGGGAACAGATGTGACTCTGTCATCTGGTGTGAGGGTTATTATCAGTAGAGACACGACATGCCTTAGAGACTGTCACTACCTTGTAAAGCCAAGGTAGGGTCTTTGTACTTTCTACCCATACTTTTCAGTTTTGTGATCTTTTTGGAGAATTAGTTTTCTTCCTGTCTTCTCAGCAGTATTATATTTTACCTAATAACAAGTTGGAGGATTTCATATTTTATAGGATTTATTTCAGAATCCCTATGCTTTGAAATCACCGGGCATAGGTTAGGCATATAAATTACTTGGTTGGACATTTGTTCCTTCTTCCTTGAGCAGGGCTTCTGAATAAAGTAAGTAAACCCAAGCTTCAGTTGACTCAAATCATTAAGCAAAACTTTGCAGATGGGGACCACGCTCGCATATTTTCTCCAATACTGTTATGAATTTCATAGAGACAAAAAATAGGGATGCATTACTTTGAGGTCTCTGGAATGTGTGATGGAATCACAAATTATTTCCCTGCATTCCCTGCCCCAGAGTATGCCTCACTGCAGTTTTCTGCAGCTCTAATCAGGTTGGGCGTCTGTGAATTTTATCAGTAAGACATGGTACCCAAAGCTGGCCACTAGAGGGTTAGCCTGCATATGAGATGAAAAATTCAACCACACATCCCATAAGAGGACAGTACCATTTAGGATATCAAAACTTTTTTCCTAGACTAGACAGGATGACTTTTATCTAACTCCTTCTGCTTGTGAACAGCAGATACCAGTCAGAAGCACATTCAAAAGAAAATATAATATGCATGTTGTACAAATCTCTCTGCGGGTAACTACAGGAGTATTCTATCCTGTACTGCATGAAATTTAATACTTTGGAGCAAAATCTAGCCCCTGTGGAACTTGAGCTCTTGTGAAAGTGATAAACTTACCACGTGTAGATAATCTGTCCTCTGTGATAAGTGTAGAGGATAATGTAGCAGTCACCACCATAGAATTCACCATAGGCGTTTGGGTCAATTTGGACCCTACCATTGTTTTCTACACGCCAAATCTGAAAGAAATGGAATAGACATACACTATTCAAATTTTCTTGATCTAATAATGATTTTTATAGGCTTTAAATTACTTTTAGTTTAGGTCTATTATTAAATAACTTTTAAATAATTTTTCTAACTAGTTTACAAACCAAACAAAGGGGAAAAGGTCAATCAAACTGGCAATTTGTTGACTTTTTAAGCATATCTATTTTTTTTAATTCCTTCACAGTATTTAGCTCAGTTCTGAGTCTGTTGATTAATAAATATCTATTATTTCATCAATTAGTTAAAATAACATGACACTGTAGTAAAGCACCAAACAATATCCAGCTTAGAAATGTATCTCCTAACTTTATAAGTAAGTATTTTTCATCAGCTATGAAATATTTTCTTCTTCTCTATGCATTAAGATATGAGACTGCTATTTTCTGAGGCAAGAGTTGGTAGACTAGGACCAAATGTGAATGTTGGTTCAGGGGACCAACAGGATTCATGTTGAAACCTAATCTCCCAATGTGATGACTTTGGGAGACAGGACCTTTGGGAAGTAATTAGATCCTGAGGGTGAATCTCTCATGAATGGAACCAGCGCCCTAATAAAAGGGAACCTAGAGACTCTCTAGCACCTTCTCGATCATGCAAGGACACAGTGAAAAGACAGCAGTCTATGAACCAGGAAGCAGACAACAACCAAACAGCCAATCCATCAAAACCTTAACTTTCAACTTCCCAGGCTTCAGAACTGGAGAAATAAATGTTTACTGTTTAAGCCCCAATCTATGCTATTTCTGCTATAGCAGCCTGAACAGATGAAGACAGATGCCAATATCATGCCTTCCATTTTTAAAAGGCACAACACAGGCATAAAACTGAAAAGATCCAACAGGGGATAAAAGTAGACAGAACCTCCTCATCTTCATCACAGATTAAAGACACTCCAAGTTGGAAAGATGAGAGTTGTAGAAACACCAATGAGTTACCAATCAGACTGCCAGATCACCGCATGTACACATGCTTGTGCACATGCGCACATCCTCCTGCCTGGGTCCAGGAAAGGAGCCGGGCAGCACCTGGATTTGAAATATGGAGATGAGCAAGTGGAGAAGAACAGAGTAGTGCTTTCAGAGAGAAGTGGGAAGGTGGGAAGAGAGTGGAGGAGAAGCAGCAGCATCACCCACGAAACCCAGGAGCCTAGACAGTCACTGGATTTCAGCAGTCCTGAGGTAGCATAGGAGGGCATCTCAGAGGTGCTGCGGTCTGAGATGGAGACTGCATCAGGGACACAGTTGGTTAAGGGCCCTGTGACCATACCACCTGTGCTAAGCACCACAAAGGATGTCTGAGCAGGAGATAATCCCAGACCCCGAAGTTAATAGCCCTCCGATGATGGCCAAGATTGACACATGACCTCCTTTGTCATGGTTCTGTGTAGCTTCGATTCACATTTTATGTCTTTGAGAAGAAGGAAAATTATTCTTAAAGTTTTTGACTACATAGTTTGGTCCTAGGACTGTGGTAAAATGTTTTAACTCCTGTCCTCAAGGAACTGCTGAAAGGTCTAGGAGAAATCTGTAAGTAAATGAACAACTCTGTGATACTTAAGTGATAAATCCGGTGGAAAAGATCACTTATAAGTTGAGCACTGAGAAAGGCTGAGGGAAGGCTTCTCAGAAGAGCCACAGCTAATGATAGGCTGGAGCTGCCAGGGAGAGTGGGAGGTTAATCAGACAGAGGGAGGAGTGGGGACGCTGCTAGAAAGCCAGGGGAAGAGTCAGAACCCCAGGCACTGAAGGGTGAAGAGAGAGGGGAGCAAGGGTCAAATTGCTGAAAGCCTCACAGGCCCAGCCCAGAGAGATGATTTCAGACAGACTGAGAAAAACTATGAAAATATTTTAGAAGGGAGTGACATCATCCAGTTCTCATTTAGACAACTAAAGAGTGGATTGAGTGTGAAGAGATTTTCAGCAGTTTTTAAAATCTAAAAGGGAATGATCAACAAACTCAGTTTGAATACTCGAATAATTATCTGTTTTTAGCACACATGCATGCTCAATTTGCTGTTATAAATGCCTTCGATCTACAGCCATACCACCCTGAACACACCCGATCTCATCTATAAATGCCTCCAGTGTGAGGAGGGAGGGAAAAGTAATGGTAGATATTACACTCAAAGCAACAAACCCTCACTGCACAACCCCAGAAATGGGCTTTCTGGGAGAAAGAACTGTTCTGGACATGGAAACAAAAATGCTATGTTCTGTTCAGATCTCTAAGACAGTCATGAGGTGAACTTGCACAAACCACCTAACTTCTCAGGATCTCAACATATACGTATGCAAAATGGGTAGTGAAGATCAGACCTTATCTTTTCCAGCTTTAATTACCATGATTTCGAGTACCATCTTGGACCATCTTTATTACTAAGTAAGATTCACATCTTAAAATGTTTGCAGTTTCCTATATTATATTACATCTATTACATACATCATATTACAGATATTATATCATAAAGCTATATGGTCTCACACATGCTGACATAAATGGGCTTGATAAAAACAAACAAAATCAGGTACACAAATACCTCTACTTTGCCAGAACCATCATCCACCATGTTGTGCTGGGCTGCCATCTGCGGAGAGCTGTGCAATTTTGAGGCATCAAATGGAACTTGTTTTATCCGAGCCACTCTCTCTGTGACATATACTTTCCCAAAGCCATTGCTCTGGTCTTTATCTTTCCAGTCCTTAAAGAACTGTTTGAAGATTGGTGTTTCACCTCCTTCTGGAAGAACCTGAATCTGAAATTTAAAATAGCAACCACAGTATTAGATAGGAAAACAAGAGATCATGGAATAACGTTAGTAATAGAGAAAGAATGAAAGAAATGAGACTATTGTCCGGGTTTCTGTGATTACAGATGTAAATTTAGAAGCCTGTGAAGCTAAAATAATCCAAGCCTGCTTTTTCTCATAATTAAAATAATTGCCACTGAATCTGAATGTTTGAAATAAGAATCATTCATATGTAATCACTATAATAGTCCCCAAAGTTTGGCTGTCTGCGTTAGGTTCACAAGAGAGCTGTGACCTGGAAGAAATTATCACATTGTTTCACATGTGTCAGAACATAACAATGAAGATGATAGCTGAGGCTGAGAGATTCAGAAAGGAAAAAGAATAATCAGCCAGTGTCTAAGTTGATCTTGATGATGACAAATACTATTTGGGTATTAGCCCAGCTCTGTATAACCTGCTCTAAGGGACAAATGATTAGTGCTTTAAGCTAAATCTACTGTGTTTGATTATCCTGACTTAAAGGCTGTGAAGCAAGTGAGTGGGCTTTTCCTCCTCTTGCAGCCCTAAAGGTCTGACCTGCAGTAACTGCAGAATCCTCTCCACCACACAGATAAAGTATTAGGGGCATAAGACACAAGAATGCACACACAGGTGGAGAAAGCCCTCGTACACATATATTACTTTTGAGTAAATTCTTCTGTGAGTTCTGTGGAGATGTCATGACTCCCATGTAAAAATTTTTTTTCCTGTCAATTCATTTTCACACATACTTGGGTATTGGTGGAATAATTCATTTGCTCTAGAAATTCTTCAGCTGTCTTCATTGCAGCCTTCCTCTCCTGGGGATTGGCATCTTTACCTAAAATAGAAGGTAAATTAAAGAGAAAATTTCAGAGAGGAAAATATTATATGATGAAGAAATGCATGTGTACCAAAAAAATGAACACAATTTTAATTTAAGTATCACAGTGCCAGAATGGCAATTCTTAAACTTTAAATTTAGTACATTAAAAATATTTAGTAATATAGTAATAAACAGTGCTTGTGAAGAGATTCTTTTTATGCTGTCCAAGTGCTTTAATTCCATAATCCCTGCTAAATGATGCTAGGAGGAGGAACATAGCAGCCTTATAGGTGAGATACTTACAGATCATTTCTCAAAAAGGCAGACTAGTTTTAAAAAAATCAAAAAAGATGTTTTATTTGTCCTTCCAAGGAAATAGCTACACATCTGAGATGCAGCATCAAAGTCAATGGCATCTTTTACCTTTCCATACGAAAATCTGCTTTGCAGCACCATGGTCTAAAATAAAGCATTCTTCAGAAAGCAGCATTGCCATGGAGAAGGGGTTTTCTTCAGCCACCACAGTCACTCTCATGGATCCACTTGCATCTGAAACCTAATACAAAGACCAGGAGCTCCATGGTTTTATTTTGGGCAGATACAAATATTCTAAAATTACATTATGGAGATGGTTGCATAACTCTGTAAATGTAATGAAACTTAACTGTCTACTTTAAGAGCATGAACTTCATACACTAACCATGACAAAGAGACAAAGCATTCATGAGTTCAATACCCCAAAAGGTTTTTTTTTTTTTAAGGTCTTTGGAAATAAAAGAACTACTAATGAAGTGTTAAGCTTTGACACTAGTTAAAACATTAGAAAAGAATTAACGGCTAAGGTTTATTGAGATTCTTACATGTACTAAGCATCTTGTAATGAACTTAACATAATCATTTCATTTCAAATTTAGAGCAAGCTTTGCAAGTAGGTAATGATCTTACATGCACTGCATACACTAAAAAAGGTGACACATAAACATTCACTCAGACCACAGTTACTGAGTGCTACTACATGGCAGGTTCTGTGCTAAAGGCCTTGATGGACTCTAGTTTATGGTACAGACTTTAGCATAGGTGCTGCAATTTAAGCATAGTCTGTGAAAATTATCAAAGCAAACAACTTCTATCATATTTGGAAGTAGGACTTTCTTGAATTTGCAGGTCCTACAAAATCAAAAGCAATATCCATGTGTGGATCAGAACGCACCAGTTCCCAAAAGTTAGCTTATTGGCTATAACCACCTGGACACTTGTTAAATATGCAGATTCCAGGGCCTTCCCTAAATCAGTCGTGGAGTTTTGCAGCACCAAGGTAGAGTTTGAATTCTGCATTTTTAGAAAGCACCTGAGGTGATTCATCTTCACTGTCTTTTTTAGCAACCCCAAATTATTTTTTAATAGATTTTATATTTCAGATGTGTGCAATGTGTTGTAGTTCCACTAGAGGGAACTATGGTTCAGGATTAACATTTGCCCTTTTAAAAACATTAATCCATAATGTTGTTCAAGAGGGTATAGTTTTGATTGATGATGTGAAGTAAATGATATTTTTTAGGCTGACAATGTTTTTAGAGAAAGTAATTAAACTACAGACTATTTAGATAATAATTTCTGTATAACTCATGTTAAAGTTATCAGTATTGAGCAGCAATGATGATCATATTTTCCTTTGCCATATAGGAAGGAAAAAATCCACTTCCTCATTATAAAAAGCAAGTTTATGCTACACAAGTAAAATTATAGTGTTTCTGGGGCTGTGGTTGTGGCTCAGCAGAGAGCTCTCACCTTGCAAGGCACTGGGTTTACTCCTCAGCACCACATAAAAGCAAATAAATTTTTTTAAAAAATAAAGCTAAAAAAATACTATAGCGTTTCTGAGCTAGAAAATCATTTATGGAGCAGCAAAAAGTTCCTTCCTGTTAAAGAAGAAAAAAAATACTACATTCTGCAGGGAGATTATGATCTGTTCTGAATTATTTGCTTAGAAAGTTGGAAGCGGAGGAAACATTTTAGCAACCTGCTTAACTGGTTTGTTTTGGGTTTTTTATTATCCTCATCAGCCATAAAATTTTAAAAATTATATAGTTGGAAGGTACCTGAGTAATTTTCTAATATAATATCTGTGTGTATCTGTCTGTTTCTGACCCTCTCCTCAGATAAAAAAAAATTAAGACCCAGAATAGTTATATCTTGCCCATGGTCATGTAGCCAGAAAGCTGACATAGAACCAGGACTGTCAGTACCCAGGAGAGGGCTGGTTTTACCCTGATTCCTTACAGCTGATTGATTTGAGAGCCTCGCCCTCCTGTAACAAGGAAAGCCTTTATTTGGCTAGAGAGGGCATTTTAAATAAGTTAAAATCTTATAATTTTATCAAGAATTTACAAGAAAAAGCTTACAAAATGTTGTATTCCATAAAGAAAACTTATTTTTGAGTGCAATATATCACAATTTTTGTTGTAAACTAGTAGAATAACAAATCTAAATTATGTGAGTCACAGCAGTAAGTCCATTTATTTGCTGTTTTTAATGAAAATAGCAAAAAGTAATAAAAATGATAATTTTAACAAATATGCAAAAGCAAGAAATTGATGGAACCTCCACATGTATGTGGGCAATGAGGAGAGTCATGAACTACAGCAGAGTCCTCCATACAGGCTCCACCCCCATCCAGCCCAGTGAAAACCACCGATCTGCTTCCAGGGAACTCACCATGTAGAGCTTGGCCATCCTTCTGTTACTTATATCTGCTATGGTGTCGTCATCATTGTCTCCATCCGGAAGCTCTGGTTTTGTCCCTAAAACCTGGAAAAAGTGAACAGCATGAAAGATAAAGTTCTATCACTAAAGAATGCAAAGTTTAAAAGTCAACCATTTTGCATTTATAAAGACATCAATTATAAAACACTTGAATTTTAAATCACCAGGCTCACACATTTCTCATCAATTCACACAGCATCAGTTTTTCCCCATGGGTCAAATCAGCCAATGGCACTAAGTAAACAAACACTGAGTTTCTTGGGTAGTGATGAGAATCTCCAAGAAAGCAGTATTTAATCCATTCTTTGCATATATAATGCAATCAAAAAATGCAAGTAATGTGTTGGGTAAAAAAATACATTTGAGTTTTGGAACCAGATAGGTGTTCTATCAACAGATAAATAGATAAAGAAAATACAGTATATACATACACAAAGGAGATTTACTCAGTCATAATGGAGAAATGCAAGGAATTTTAAAAGGGGAAGAGGGGAATTTCATGAAAATAAAAGGGAGACCAATAAAATAGCGGAAGGGGATTGAGAGGGAGGGTAGAGAGGAGGGTGTGGGGAAGTCCTGGGCAAAGGAATCTACTAAACTATGGTATGTTGAATGAACCACAATGATTCATATGTGTAAATCATATATATCTCACACATATATATACATACATATATATAATGTACTAATTAAAATAACAATGATAGAAGGAAGATCAGTAGAGTAGAGCAAGCAGATCCAGGGAGGGAGGAGGGGCAAAAAAAAGGAGAGTCCTGGGGAATGAGGAATATGGCATAATGAATCCCTATTAATTATGCCTAATTACAATGCACCAATAAAAAAGGAAAATACAATTGATTCTGCTTTAAATTTTATACTAAAATCACAAAAATATGTCTCTCGGCATTTTAATTAATTCATTAAGTAACTGAAACAAATACCATAGAACGCTAAGAACAGAAACAAAATATAAACTTGTTCGAAATAATGTGATTTTTAATAATACAGCCATAAACTCAAGTTCAGAAGTGGAAAGAAGTCATTTATTTAGATTCAATAAATATTTAATAAAATAAATTCTTTGCATAATGCATTTCATACTCAATATCTCCTGTAATATATTGCATTAAAATATATGCCATTGAATATCAAATAACAATAAATGTATATAAATCTTATATAAGTATGGGTACAGTCTCAAGTTTGAAAATGCACCAACTTATCCTCTGGGAATATGACATCCTTTTACCCAATAACAACAAAGAAATGTTTTAATTCTCTTGCATGCTAAATGATTATAACATAGGTTTTCTTTTTCCCTAAAAGTAAGATCATAACAAAAAGTAAAACACTTGCAACCAAAAACTTTTTGGTTTTGCTTTTTACATTTGTAGTTTGGTAGAATAAGTTATAAGAACCATCAAAGCCTCCTTAGGTACCCTTTGTAATTTTCCTCCAACCAAGACAGGAGATTGGAATAAACAATTTGGGTTAAGGACATATCTAATACTGGGAAGTCTCACAGGGGGCCAGCTGAGGCTAGGATTTTGAGCACACTCTAACTTTTAATTTTCAGATAATTCCCATATTTCTCAGGTATTTTAATTAGCCTCACAAAGGACTACTGTGTACTAGGGAATTGAACCAAGGGACTCTGAAAAACAGGCTTAATTCCAGGGCAAAGGGTTATGGTTATATTATCAGGTATCTCTAAGGATCATTTAAAAACTCAGTTCAACAACCATGCATTTACTGAACTCCTCACTGGGGAATATAAATGAGTTCCCAACCATCTTGCCCAACCCTTAAGGATTTTACACCCTGCCTAGAAAGAACAAAATAACTACACATGTTCACTTTATAAACCGTGCCATACATTTTGATCTTTGAAATAAACAGTCAATACAGCTTTTCTTTTTCTTTACAGGCAGGATCATGCCTAAATTCAAAACATTTTTATTTAAGGTTGCCATGTGATTGGGATTTCTCTCATATAGTCTTGTGTGTAGAATAACATATAATTGACAAGATAAAGGGGTAAGAAAACAAAGAAGCTTTAATTTGAGAGTGTTTCATAAAAACATCATTGACTACTGGGCAGTGAGGTGATAAGCAACTCAGTGAGACCCTGTCTCTAAATAAAATACAAAATAGGGCTGGGGATGTGACTCAGTAGTTGAATGCCCCTGACTTCAATCCCCAGTATAAAAAAAAAAAAAAATCATCGACTGATGCAGTCATGGCTTGTCACTCAAGCTTGGAGCCCTTTGTCTTTCAATTATTTCCTGTAGGTTTCCATTTAAAAGTGTCGTGACTGTGAAACACATTTCACAATGTACACGTGAAAACATATCACATTAAATAAATACAAGTTTTACTTTCAATCACACCTCCATAAATTTGAAAAAAATTTTAATCAAAAAAAATTTACATCTTATATCTGCAACTGTAGTTCTTAAATTTCCATTTGTTCAAGCAACCTCTGGGTAACTTGATAAAATACAGACTCCCAACTGCCAGTTATGAAGTTAGTAAGTTTAGGATGAGGACCAGGAATCTGTATTCCAGATGATTCTGAACTGGGTGCTTATTTATACAGAGCTAAAACTCCTCTGTCTGGATACCAAGGCTTCTCTAAAAGCTGGGTATTATCCACCTGTGTTATTTATCAGCCTTCTCTCCTTAGTCCCTTTCTCTAATCGAGCTGATGTTCTCAGTGTCCCTTGTGGGAGCCTTGCCCCTTACTTCCCCTGGGCTTTCCCTAATGCTAGATTCAAATTTCTACTTAGGTTGACTGGGTATAGCAGAAGCAAAACTGAGCAATTAGTCTTTGGTTGGCTCAGGTAATTATAATTAAAACCATAATAGTTACTGTTGGTTGAATGAGTCACACACTGGATCAGGAGCTCTAGACACATATCATCTCATCTTTATAAGAGCTCCCATGTGCTAGATACTGTTAGCCCAATTTTACAGAAAAGGGTGGTGATGCTCAAAGAGGTAAAATGACAATTTCACAGAGCCGAGAAGTGTTACAGTCAACATCTTCATACAAGTTACTCTAATGCCATTTCACTAACCCTCAGAAGAACTGACTGAGTAATTCCCTAAATCAAGGAAAATTGGGCAAGCCTTTTAAATGGGCAAAAGATTATTTCCTTAGATCTGTGCCTGGTGGACCCTTCCAATGACCTAAGGCTATAGGCATCTGAACTTTTCCCTTAACTTATTTTCTAGTTCAGTAAAAGGTGGATGGCATCTAAAAAAGTTAAAAAATTTTTAGTTATGGATGGATACAATACTTTTATTTTATTTTTTTAATGTGATGTTGAAGATCAAATCCAGTGCCTCACACATGCTAGGCAAGTGCTCTACACTGAGCCTCAACCAGAGTCCTCAAATTTTTTTTTTCACAGAAATGCACAGGGATTTTGTATGGTAGAGATGAAAGTAATTTATGCCCTGTACATCTACTAGAAAATTAATATCAATACTGTTGTCCTGTATCTGCTCTTTTAATTCTTCTTTGAACTAGTTAAAATATCTTACTGTTTCCCTTATTAACACATGAGTTACATATGATATTTGTTGGTTTTTTTTGAGAGAATTTTTTTAATATTTATTTTTTAGTATTCGGCAGACACAACATCTTTGTTTGTATGTGGTGCTGAGGATCGAACCCGGGCCGCACGCAAGCCAGGCGAACGCGCTACCACTTGAGCCACATCTCCAGCCCACATATGATATTTGACTACAATCACTCTATATTTGTATGAGATACATGATTTACTTTTTTGAAAACTACCCTTTTATATACAGTATTGCTTTTGTCTAAACCACATATATTGGAACGTATTGATATATTTGTTGCCTTTCACTGGATGTTATATGTATTCAATTAAAACTTTTAGTGCCATATGTGCCATGCCACAGGCATTTCTTGAGTTTTATTTAACAGATGCTTACATATTGCAAGGCACCTTTCCAGGTGCTTTCCATTTATTAAGTCCTTTCATCTTCATAGCAATCCCCTGAGTTGGCACAGTTACTATCCCCTTTCACGCACGGCATAACAGGCTAAGTACTTTACCCAAGGTCACACAGCTAGTAAGTGACAAACAGAATTGGAACTCTGTGCCAAAATATGTATTCCTAACTAATTCACCTCTTGCTTCCTCTGCCAAAGCCCTTCTTGATTTATATCATTTAGCATCTGAAATAAGTAGAAGTTCTCTCAGAGCAGAGATGGTACAGGGATGATGTTCATTCTCCCATTCAGACTGACCAATAGCAGCAATTACACCATGCAGCACACATTCTGTTCAGAATGGTGTGGCTTTCTGCAACCCCTAGTTCCTTCTTCTCCCTGGTCTTCTTAGTCTAAACTCTGGAAATGTTTAGCAACAGAAGACATTAAAGAAGTTAGAAAGTTGTAGAAATATAATTTTGTTTTCTGACTAAATCAACCTTCTTTTCTGCTACTTACTCTGCCTACAACAAGAGTTCAGTTCAAAGTAAATCAGAAGAAATGAGTATTAAATAACTAGAGCAAACGAAGAATTCTAGCCTCAGATAAACAATTTTGTGGCTTAAAATCTCTTGATTTTCCTGGCCTGCCTATGTCAGGAGTATCCTTGGTGGTTTTATTTATTTATTTTTTTTCTCTTATATGACCCAGGGTGGTTATTTTTCTTTCAGAACACAATACCTATGTGAAAAAATATTTTTTAAATAAAGGACCAGGAAGTTAAGCACAAATTGCTATACCCTTTCAATCCTTATTCACATTGTATTTTTTTTTAATTTATTTACTTTTAACCTTTTAGGCACCCCTCCTATTTTGGACATGAAATTTCAAAACTTAAAACTCTTGGTGGTTCTCAACATGAGCTTTTCCTAATTTATAAAAACAAGCAAGATGTTTGCCCACATTATACTCAGTATTTGAAATGCATCAAGAAAAGAGAGATAATATGTGACCTAGAGAAGGATAATATATAATTCAAAACTCCAGATCACTGTGCATAAAAATGTTCCAAGTTGCTGTTGAATCCCATTAGCACAGAGGGTCTTAAGTGCTTCTTGAGAACTCTGATAAGACCAGTAAGTACCATGATGAAACTAGCTTGATAGATTAGGAAAACTGGCCTGAGAGAACTTAGGAGTTTGCCCTTAGATCATCTCATAAATACTACAGCAAGGATGTAAATCCTGAGTTTTCTCAACTCCAACTTAAGAGCTCCTTATGTACAAAAAGAGGTATCCTGTTCTTATCTTAATCATTTTAGTGTGGATGGCTTTCCTTCTATTTTCACCATAAGCACAGCAAACACTAAGATTCCAAGAGCAAACATTTTAACTACTCAGTAATTTCTCTTATTTTTCTTCCCTACCTGAAAAACAATCAGTAGATTGCAAGCATATGGAGCATAGAAATAAATTGCAAATGTGAAGCGAGGCCTTGTTGGTATGGTATATTTACCTGCTGCAAGGCATTTTGTGTCTTAGGTAGACAAATATTTGATAATAGGGAAGATCCACACTGATAGAAAACCCAGGCACTTCTGAGGAAGGGCTGTGTCCCCCTGTTGCCAGCTCCACCCCATCTGGACATGAGATCCCAGCCTTTGCTCTCTGCTCTCTCAAGTGATGGGCTTCCCTGACTCTAAAGCACTTTGTCTCTTTAGTGATACAGCAAATGAAGAGAAATGTGATAATCAGGTAGAGAGTGAAGGTATTTTTGAGGAAGGAAAGCATGTGATCTGATACAGAAGTTTGGATACAAGGACCAGGTGTTGGCAAGAGAGTAAGCTATCCAATCACCACATGCACTGCTCTCAACAGAACTTTCTGCAGCAATGTCTGTATCTGCACCTTCCAGCACAGTTGTCATTAGCTAGTTCTTGCAACTGAGCCCCTGAAATGTGGCTAGTACAGATGAATAGCTGGATTTGAGAAAGTTGACTTATAAGTCATTCTAACATAGAAAGCTAACTCACAAGTTATTAGAATATCTCAGCCAGAACATTAACTTACGAAACCAGAGCAGTTGCCACTGGCTGCATATTAGAACCATCTGGGAAGTAAGAAAAGAGAATGCCAAGGTCTGCATGAGATTCTGGTTTGTTTATTGTGATGACCAAGCACTGTACGTTTGAAGTCTGCTCAGTCTCATTTGGAGATATGATTCAAGTGTTGGTGTCATCAGCTTTGCCAACCTAGTTCACACATCACAACCATCACAGCAGGTCAGCCAAGCACTCCTGATGTTCACATTAGTTTCCATAGCACATGTCCCCTGGATAAGTTATCAGGGTCTGGTAGTCTGGAAACTGCTTCAGAGCAGACCTTGGGAAAAGATTTTAGATCTTTTCTGGTAAGACCTCAAGCCCATTTTGGACATTTCTTTCTGGCAACATTTGCCTTTGAGTTTCCTCATTACTGTGGATCACTCCCTTGTCTTTTTGACACACCCTTCATCTAGAGTGGGCTAGAGAGTGTACAACTGTGAGGCTCCGTGGTCCTGTTTCCACACTGAAAATGGTGAAATAACGAATACCACCCAATTGATATGAGTGAAATAATGTATATAAAGGGATTCCTACAATCACTGGTATATCATCAGAACTCAACAAAAGCTAAGTTTTCCATATTTCTTCACTCTTACATATGTAGAGTCCAACCTTCCCCTATTCAAAGCATTTTTTTCCCTCTTTGACATGACCCTGCATATCCCTGATATGCTTCTTTGTGTTACAATTCCACCATTGAACTTCTTACATACATTTCATGATGGACTTACATTTTCTTGTTATTTGCTCTTATCCTGATTGACTGATTTCATCAAGCAGTCTATTGTGACAGTCTATCTATCCACTGATTTCATCAAGCAGTCGATTATGCCAAGTGAAATAAGCCAGTCCCTCCAAACCAAAGGCAGAATGTTCTCTCTGATATGCAGATGCTAATGTGCAATGGGGGGTGTAGAGAATAAAAGTTCATTGTATTAGACAAAGGGGAATGCAAGGAAGAGAGAGGGATGGGAATTGGAAAGGCAGTAGAATTAATTGGACATAACTTCATATGTGAATACATGACCAATGTAACTCCATATCATGTACAATCACAAGAACGGGAAGTTATATTCCCTGTATGTGTAATACATTAAAACACATTCTACTGTAGTATATAACTAAAAAGAACAACATCAACAAAAAAGAATGTAGGCTCTGAAGGAAGGCTGCCTGACTGTGATTCACTGATCTCTAATTCTCATTCCCATCTGGACAAATTATGTAGCCTCTCTTTATAGATTTCTCATCTATAAAGTAAGGATGGAGCAGACCCTCTTGGGCTCTGCCCATACCTCTCTTGTTCTACCTAGAGGCCATCTGTACCTTGTATCTTAAAGGGGTAAGCTTTCTCCTCTCTGTCTGATGGCATCATCTAGCCACGAGGTCGAACATGTCCACCACAAGGCATGCTGGGGCTTCTGGAAAGTAAACATCCAAAGAATGACTCTCTAGCAGTGAGGGAAGGGAGTTACTGGCTAAATCCTGTAGCTACCTCAGCCTTCCAATTCTCAAGGGTGCTCCACAGTTTCTGAGGGCCCCTCTGGGACTGAGCCCCTGGGTCCTGCCACATTAAATCACTTATCACACTGTGTTCTCAGTTTACCTCCAGCTGGTGCTTCCAGAATCAACTCCAAATAACAACCTGCCCAAATACTTGTCTCAGAGTCAGCTTTGGGAAGGATTCAACCCAAGACAGGTGTTATAAACGTATCCACATACAGGATTATTGTAAGAATTAAAATAACTCACCCTACAAAATGCATAGAAGGGTGCATGCAGGTCATATGGTAAACACTGAATATTTGTCATGGCAGTGGGTGTTACCTCCACTACTGTGAGTAAAATCCATTTCCTGGATCATGAAATTCCTGTGTCAATGACAAGTATTTGCATGGTATCAAGAAAAATGCATCTCAAAAGATTAAGAGTGAACAGAAAATTCAGTCTACTAGTGAGCCATTTGCCTTTACCCTGGGAAAACACAAGATGAGAGAAATAATGCCATCACTTAGCAGTGCGGTTCCTTGACAGTGAATGTCAACATTGAACTGCAGTGCATCTGATGCTTGCTTCAATCCACCTCCACGATCTGACTTCATTTTTTTTTTTAATAGGGGCTTGCTTTTAGTTTATTCATTCACTATGGCATTAATATTTAATTTCTCAGTTATGCATGGTATAGGACTTCATATGCTAATATATTAGTAGGGATTTTACTTGTTTGTATATAGACACTAACATATTTCCTTTTTGGTAGTACATTTTTTTTCAGAATTAGTTAAAAAATATGGGATTATCCAAAACTAAGAATTTCTACAAGTTTCCTTTAAGCAGAATACTATATTTACATGAACAAGCCATGCTTTCCTCACAGTCATTTTAAAATCTTTTTTATAAATGCATTTTTTTCAAAACAATGTGACTTTAAAGTTTCAATGCATTAAACACCCTTGTGACCAAATAGCAATTCTAATTGCTAATAACCCTAATTTGCACAAGTATTGTCAATATAACCCACTGCAACATACTATGATCCTTGGCTCTGAAAAGGCAATATATTTAGAAGCATAATTTAGATAGTCTCCATTTCAGGGAGTCCTCTCCAGTATACAAGCCTATTTCCTCATGATATTAAATGAATACACATTATACAATAAAACTAAGGATAAGAGAATTACTGGATCTTGAAAACTCAACCTTTTAATAACTGTACTTGGCTAATTTTTAATAAGATGTTAGAGGAAAACAATATAAATCAATATTATTGTCTATTATTATATACTTAAAAACTATTAATTTACAAAATTAATGTAAGAAATTGTAAATCATTGATAAGTAATTTTTCCTTTTGATATCTGAATTTGACAAATTCTTAGCACATGGGATAAAAAATGATCTAAAATTGCTGAAAAAAGTTTTATTAGTCTTTATTATGTATTATCATTATTATTATAACAAGAGAGAGCAGAAGCTTGCCATCCTAGTGTAATATTTATGTTAGCTTATCTAGTTTAATATTTATTTTAGTTTATCATAGTTTTTAAATATGTATTTTGTGGGGCCAGGTTCCATCCCTCTCCCCTGTACTGTTCATTCAGTCTTGGAATTGCATTATCCTATTGCTATTTTCTCACTTCCAATGCAAACTAAAGGGGAAAGTTCCTCATTCAGAAATGATTACCAAGTGATATAAATTTGAACTGATTATATCAAAGTGGTACCTTATCAGTAAGGTCACAAGTCTTCATGTTGAACTTTGGTGTGACAAAGAGGAAGGTTATTTGAAATAGTTATCACTTTATTGCAGCATATGGTTAACTAGCTTACTCTACACATTTTTCATCTTTGTTCAGAAAAAACTTCTCGAATCAGACAAATCAGTGGGAAACAAACAGGCATCTAAATTCAATGCTAGCCTTGAACAGCGCTGGGCCATAAATGGTAGATATAAACAGCTGTAGCAACTACAGTGTTCTAGAAAGGGTCGCAAGTTTGCAGCAGGTACTAATTGCCACTATAATTAATTGGCTATCAAGTGTGTACTAAGTTTTGCTGCTATAAAGGAAGATGGAAGAAATGATTTAATTGCAATGCACCAAAAAGAAGAAAGGGAAAGATTCCTGTTTACAGGCATCCCTGACATGTCATTTATTCCATATATGTAATGCAGATCAGAACTAATCTAGAGAGTGGCAAATATTTTGGATCCCTTTTACTTAAGCATCTTTGAATGGTAAACCTGTCAATAGACTTCCTAATCCATCTGGCTTTCACATGTGACTTCAATCAGATGACAAATTCTGATCAGTATTTCCTGTGTACCAGGCACCATGCAACATAAATAGAAGATTACAAAACATTTAAGTCATTGTTCACTTTCTCAAGAACTTTCCCAGGAAAGTTGAGGGAGGATAAACAAGGAATCTGAAGGTACTTGGAAAGCCCACAAAGACAAGTGTACTTTTCTGACAAAACTTTTTTTGTTGTCTCTTGAAGTGTTTACTATATCTATTGACCAAATAAATACCTCAGACAACTCAAATTTCCATCCTTACAACGCGCAGAGATTTGACTAACTATGAAATAAATGAGACAGTAACAGCATTTTAATGAGTGATTCTTTTATATGGATATTATAAACCCACAAAACAACTTTAGGCTTAACATTTTTTAAATTTTTTTAGTTGTAGTTGGACATGATATCTTTATTTTTATTTGTTTTTATTTTTATGTTTTTCTGAGGATCCAACCCAGTGCCTCACACATGCTAGATGAACGCTCTACAGCTGAGCCACAACCTCAGCCCTAGGTTTAACATTTAAGCAGCTCAAAACATCCATACTTATTCCCCAATGCTAAGAAGCTATGTAATTCTTATTCTCATTTATGTTATCTTCCTATAAAGCTTTAGGATACTTAAAAAATATCGTACACATTGCTCCAAAAATTTTGTGAGGGAGATTTTTCACAACTGCTCCTCATCTTTATGATCGATATTTCTTTGGCTCACTTGCCACTATTCCACAAAGATAAATGGAGAATGACTTATCTAATCAAAGACCATGCCCCAGAAAATAATGTTCCCTCCCCTCTGCAATATCATTTTAAACTCATCATGCCTGATTTAAATGTACAACTATATTTTAGTTAAAAGATTAAAATACGAGTAATGTAAGTCCAGTAAACCCAGGATTATGCTATGAAACAAACACTTCCACAGAGAAACTAAGGATCGTTGACAAAATTCTAAGTTTCCTAATTCCAATCTGTTTTCATAATAATTCATTTTACATGCTGAAATATGTCAATATTCCAAGGCTTCGATTATCAGAATTAAAATTCACTTCTATCTCTGTATATTTAAACTACCTAAGACCTTTATAAGCATTAGAAATGTGCACAGCCTTTTGATGCACAACCTTTTGAAGTAAAGTTTTGGGGAAGATTGAGACAATATAATGAGTGATTTCAAAACCAAAGTTACACCTCTGTGAAGTACCTTGGAGTTCATGGAACACATTCAGTTTAATTCCAAGCAGTGAGCAGCAGTGGCCATGACGGTTCCCAAAGAGGCGGCCCTGGGACTGTGGGCAACAGCTGAGCAAAGCGGTCACAGACTCTGGACAGTAGGGTTGTGTGCTAGAGAGTGAGAGATGGACTATTGTGATTGCTGGGCAGATGGCCTGACCTGGAAAGTATGATTCTACAGATGGAGGCATCCAACAACTCCTAAGAACATGCATTTTATTTATGGAATCCACTTTTTAGACACCAGCTTTGTATTTCTTATAAAGCTCAGTGCTTTCATCTGGAGTATATGCTAGCTGACTAATATGTGGAAAAACATTTTAGTAATTATAAATGAGTTCAAAATTTGGTTACTACTTTTCTTTTTTCTTTTCTTTCTTTCTTTCTTTCTTTTTTTTTTTTTTTTTTTTTTTTTGTTGTTGTTGAAGATGGACACAATATCTTTATTTATTTATTTTTATGTGGTACTGAAGATGGAACCCAGAGCCTCACACGTGCCAGGCAGGTGCTCTACCTCTGAGCCCCAGTCCCAGCTCTGGTTGCTACTTTTCAAGAAGTTAGTTAGAACTATCTACTCGAAGAAAAAAATACTAACAGAACATATGAATTATCCATCTCTAAATACAAATGGCTTTTATATAAATGTACTTGGTCTTAAAACTTATTTTAATCTACAGTATGGTTTTGTTCATAACTTTATCAATACTATTATCTAAAACAAAGGGGAATTTCTATAGCAAAACTACCCACTGGAAAACTGAAAAGCAGACCAAGTATATGGTCCCGTGTACTTCACAGTTGTCTTAAATGTCTAATTATTTGTCCTAATTAGCTCTGAGGGCTGCACAAACAGAAAAGCAGCATCTGCCTGCAAGGAACCTAGAGAGGCGCTAATAACATGTAAATTTTATTTGGCACAATACTTTGGGGAACTATGACTAAAATTTTACTCTTTGCCTAAATAGACTTTACATAATCCATCTTTAAAGATAATTAAAGAACTATCTGAACGAGCCAATCCAGATGCTCTGATCTGCACATTGTATATGGCCCATCAACCTGCCAAGAAAATGATTGAATAAAATTTTATTTTTCATGTTGTCATTTATGACTTATAAAAACAAGAGGCACACATTTGTACAATTTCTATACTGGGAGATGCTCTAGAAGTTAATCTAGTTTGTATGCTAATATCAAGTGGCCTAAATATGAATTTTATATTATTGGAGAGGGCTTCCAACCAAAGGTAGCATTCAGACCATGCTGTGTGGAGCTCAAGGACCCTCCTACTGGTACCCACTCTTTCTGCTTCCTAATGCATGCTTATCTCCTCAACCAGACAGCAGAATAAGCAGGAACTTCAAACTTTATTGGGAACTAACTCAGCACTCAATAAACACTAATTCAGACAGGATAATGACATTCTAACGTTCCTTTTTCATCCAGAAACAAAGATTTCACATGTAACTTTCCAGGGAGGCTTACTATTGTTTTTATAAAGTCAAGAAACCTGAGCTGGGGCTGGGGCTCAGTGGCAGAGCACTTGCCTCACACATGTGAGGCACTGGGCTTGATCCTCAGCACACATGCAAATAAATAAACAAAATAAAGATACTGTGTTCATCTATAACTAAAAAATATTTCAAAAAAAATTGAGAAAACTAATGTTTCAACAACTTAGCATCTGCTTACTATCCCCTGGTGGTATCTTTCCATCTGGTGTCGACCTCAGCACTTAAAGTGATTATCAACTTCACATATTTTAAAAAGTCTTTCTGGAGTAGAAGAACTAGTCATTTGGGTTGTTTCAACCTGTAGAAGAACTAGTCATTTGGGTTGTTTCAACCTGTCCCGTGTTCATTCCCTTATTCATATTCACCAATGTTATCTTTTAAAAAATGAAAGTCCGTAAACAGATTCTAAGTTATCTTTTCCTCAGGCGATCTTCTAGCTTCCCTCCCAATGTTTAAAGAATGAATACAGCCAACAACAGGGCCTTAGGGCTGATGAGATATTTACTTTCCCTTCACATTCATTGATTATTTTAAATATGAAAAGAAAAAAACATGAAAAAAGTTTTGTTAATTTATGTCAAACATTCATGATAAATATGTTTATAGTGAAAAAATAAGTACAAAACAAAGTGTGGCTTTAGTTAAAAGCCTTAATTACTTCCACATACAGGATTTTGTTGTTGTTCTTAGGTGCATGAGCTTTTAAAAGTGCTAAAGATACAGATAAGAGAGATAACCCGCCCTGGTTCCTAGTTTTGGTAATACCTGTTGTTTCCAAGTCTCATCTTGAGAGTACTGCCTTTACTCTGTAAAGTGTTCCAGTTTAAAGGATAAATTTATAGAAACTTTCATGGAAATAATAGTGTGATTAATAGATACCTGAAGTGCCTTGAACCAAAGATCAATTTTTTAAAAACTTTCAGAAAAATTATTTTTCATTTTTTCAGTATCAAGTACTTTAATGTGCTAAAAACTATGTTCCAAACATTCAACATTAAATATGCACTAAAAACAATTGGGTCATAATTAATTGAAATGTCCTTGATTTCTAAACATTACTTTTTAAACATTACTTTCATGTGTAGACTTTCAAAGTTGACAAAGTTAATTTTAAAAGATCCTTATTACAAACCAATCACCTCAAAGGTAAAATATAACCAATAATTTGAAAGATGTTTATTTTTAGACTCCTCTAGCAAAATCATCAGTTGCATCTGTCTCAGAAAAAGAAATGTCATTTCATGACTCTGCACACTATGGACCACCTTGGACCACTTCTGAAGCCTGTGGACCCACTCTAAGAAAAATATTTTTAAGGGCTAGGGTTGTAGCTCGGTGGTAGAGCACTTGCCTAGCATGTGTGAGGCACTGGGTTCAATTCTCAGCACCACATATAAATAAAAAATAAAGATACATTGACAATTAAAAAAAAATTTTTAACTCACATTATTAAAAAATATTTTTAAGTTCATAAAATAAAACACAAAATATTACAATTGAATATGTTGTAATTATGTTGGAATGCAACTGTCAAAATACATATCTTGTCTATTTTTTTTAGTAGTTGATGGATACAATATCTTTACTTACTTTTATGTGGTGCTGAGGATCGAATCCAGTACCTCACACTTGCAAGGCAAGGGCTCTACCACTATGCTACAGTCACAGCCCTCAAAATACATTTTTAAGAAATATGTAAATTAAAATATGAGCTTCTTTAGTACCTCATTAAATAATAATATTGCAAGGATCTAATTCTAATATCTAATATCTGTGACAATCACCCAAGTAACGACAAAATATTTTTTTAAAATAGTACTGGGGATTGAACTCAGGGCGTTGTACTTGCTAGGCAAGCATTCTACCACTAGAATTCCAGCCCTTTTTTCTTTATTTAATTTTGGGACAGGGTCTGCCTCAGGTTTCCAGGCAGCTGGGATTATAGGTGTGTGCCACAGAGCTTGACTAAACCTCAAAGATATTTGGAGGTTATCCACAGTAACTACATTGTGATCTGAAAAAGTCACAAGTACTGCTCATGCTAATCTAGTCTGTTGATCACATCCACAATTGGAGGAAATGACACATTTTAGTTAACAGGCTTGTGAAAATAAAGTTCTAATTTTCACAATCAATTTCAGAATTTTTTGAATTCTATCCTTATGGTTACAGGACTGAGAAAGCCCAGAAGTCCAACAAGTTTATCATAGGTACACAATTAATTCATCAGATAACCACTTACCCCTATAATCAGCCTACAAAACAACATTTACAACAAAAAGCCCACTGAGTGCTTGTTTCTCCTATCTAAGGAAGGCCCTCACTGAACTCTCCTTTCAGTTCATCTTGTGAGTGACAGCTGTCAAATACAATGCCCTATAGACACGGAGTGTTTCATATGGACACACAGTAGGTGCTTTGTAGGATTTTTTGAAAACCTCAAACAAAAAGTCTGTGAAACACAGGGCATTTTAAGGATCAGGTCCTTTTACTCCTATCTCTAATATTTCAAAATTAAGGATGTATTTTCCTCTTTTTTTCTTCACATTTGCATTTTCCTGTTTCAATTTAGTAATACAACATAATGCATTGTTTAAATTTTCTTTTTTCACAGATTTGAATAAAATCCAATAAGCAAGGGCACCAAATGCAGGCATGCACAGCCAAGCCCCTCAGCCACAGAGGCTTTGCTTCCCAGAACAGACTGAAAGTATCACCTGATTGATAACTAAATACAGCTACTGTCCAAGAGATAAGGTGGAATATCAGATCATTACTACCTAAAGGGACCACAGAAGCAGCTTTGTCTAAATGTTGACTTGAGAATGAGGAACCAGGGACCCTAAGGAGTCAAGGGACCACAGCAAAACATGCAAAAGCAGGGATGAGGTCTGACAGCCAACAGGACACCTTCTCCACCACTCCACCAGTGTCCTCAAATCATTGCAGCCTCCTTTCATTCATGGCTTCACTTTCAGTTCCCTGAGGTCAACTGTAGTCCAAAATATTACACAGAAAATTCCATATTTTGAAGGAAACCACAGTCACATAACTTTCATGACAAAACATTATTATAACTGTTCTCTTTGTTATTAGTTCTTGTTAATCTTTTAGTATAAATAATGTATGAATCGAACTTTATCATAGGTATGTACATATCAGAAAAAATATAGTATATACAAGGGTTGGTATTATATGTGGTTTCAGACACCCACTGGGGATCTTGGAACACATCCTCATGGATACAGGACGACTGCTATACAGCATTGAAACAAGGGCTTACAGTCCTGTAGAAATATTTCTTATAGACTTTTGCTTCCAAATATGCAACTTGAAAGATTTAAATGGTTTTAGTCATATCTCTAAAACAGAGGCCCTGAAAGAATACCAAAGAATCATGAATTCATTTTGAACAGTTTTCAATGTCTAATTTATTAACAGTGTTATTTTGGCTGTTGAAAATCTGGTAAAACCATCTTTAACTTAATTTTGTTTTGATTACCTTTTTTTCTGATTATAAAAGGAATGCCCATTATAAAGACATTATGAAAATACAAGGACAAATGAAGAAGAAAATAACAGCCATATCTAAAGAGTCAAAGATAATACTGGTAAAATTTCAACCTATTTCTTCCCATATATTTATGTTTGTCTAAATAGACAGCTTTATATACATAAACTTATATATTAAGGTAATATGGTATGTAAAATCCTATACCTTGCCTTTTCTCTTAGCATTATACCTTGAGCCTTTTCCCTACTGAATTAAAATGATTTCTAAAAACATCAGAAAAGTCTGTATTCAGGGGTTATTAAAGAAGTAAATTTTAAACACATTATAATGGATAAAATGATCTTATATAAGTTTTGATCACTGGATTTTTAGGCTACCATTGATCAGGAAACTAATGTATTAAATTGTTCTATGTCAAACACTAAAATATATTTATAAGATAGTCTTTGGAAAAATTTAAATGGAAACAGCTAAGCTCATCACTGGGTAGTACATAATTTCCCAGGAATTTAAACAAATGAAAACTCAAAAAGATATCCCCTACCACTATTAAATGCACAAGATTCAAAAAGTGCAAAAATACAGCCTGACAGAGTTCTGAAAGTCATGATGGACTACAGCATTTATGCAACCAATTAGCATTTGGTAAAAACATTTAGAGACTTGCAGGCTACAGGAACCAAATAAATACTTGTTAAGTGAATAAACAGCAATAAATTTGCCAACATATATCAAGACATCTGAATATGATTATACCCTGTGATGATAATCTTACTTATAAGAACAGATACAATATGGATAGTAAGGTACTCACTGAAGTTTTCTTAAAATGGAAAGCCTGGTCACAACTATTGTCTAATATTAAAATAATTGTTACCATGATAAGTGAAATAAGCCAATCCCAAAAAACCAAAGGCCAATATTTTCTCTGATAAGGGAATGCTGATCCACAGTGGGATGGGGTGAGGGTAGGGAAGAATGAAGGAACTTTGGATTGTATAGAGGGGATTGAGGGGAGGCAAGGGGCTGTGGGGATGGGAAGGATGGTGGAATGAGACAGATATTATTACCCAATATACATGTATGATTCCACTACCTGTGTGACTCTGCACCATGTACAGACAAAGGAACAAGAAGTTATGCTCCATTTGTGTACAATGTGTCAAAATTCATTCTGCTGTCACATATAACCAATTAGAACAAATTTTAAATTTTTTGAAAATAAAATAATGATTAAGTGAATAATGTATGTCTATGGAGCTGTAGTAAAAACGTGTCTAAAGACAGCTTCTTGGTTTGACTGAAATATTTAAAATACTGGTATATTTATTTCCTTTGTGGAAGATTTCATTTCCTTCTTTTTTTGTTGTTGTTAATTTTTTTTCTTTTAATTTCAATGGACTTTTACTTTATTATTTATTTATATGCAGTGCCCAGAATCAAACCCAGTACCTCACACATGCTAGGCAAGCATTCTACCATTAAGCCACAACCCCAGCCCCCTCATTTCCTTCTTTCAATAAAACAGTTGTCAACTTTAAAATGGGATGTAACCATTGCAATTTTTTTTAAAAAAATTTAAGAAGCATTTAATTATTATCTTCCTTTCAAAATGTATTCTAGTTGCCAATAAAAGTGTCACCCATGTGTTTGTCCTCACATGCCACAGAAGAAGGGGCTGGCGTTTCCTGTGATGATTGTTCAGGGGATGAAAGAAGAAAATATAGCTTTCTGTTTTCTTAATATCATCACACAGATAACCCTGATGTACACCACACACACACACACACGAAGGATGGTAGTAATCTTGTAACAAATAACACTAGTCACAGTACCTTCATAAGCTCAGATGGCTCACTTCCTTCTTCCACCACAATGAGTTGAGACCTTCCTTTTCTTTCATTATCTCGAATGCCGATGGCAACCTGGCTTGCTTTCAGACGCTCATATTTGTTGCATGAGGAACCACACCACTGGTAAATTTTCTAAAAGAAAGAGAGATCTTTTGGACTCAAACTTGATGGGCTACTCATTGTGATTAATTAGGAAAAACCAAAAAGGTATAAGAAAAGAAAATTAAAATTAGCTACAGGTGAGGTACATATAATTATACATATATTTAAATCATATCATATTCTCATTCTGTTGGCTGTTAGTATTCTAAAGAAAGCATTTTTAGTGCAAAATATAAAAACATGCCTCAGTGTTCTTTGTATATAAAATACAATAATTATAATTTATAAAAGTGAACTTATATGGATTATTCAAATTTAATATAATAAGTCTACCATATTTCAGAGAAGTAGTCAAGAATCTGTTAAGGCATTATACTCTTGATGGTCATAAAAAATGATATAACACTTTTGTCAAGCAATTTACTTATTTATAAATTTATTCACCCCAACTGACAAATCCAAGTTGCATATACTTGTCATGTACAACATAATGTTTTAAAATATAGAATGGCTAAATCCAAATAACTAAAATATGAAAAGCAATTTAACAGTGGTTATCAGGAGTCATAAAAAGAGTTAAAACCTTTTATCCAGTAATATCACCATCTAGAATTTATTGTAATAAATTATTCATAGAAGAAAAAACCCACATGTACAAGGATTTTCATTGATATATATCAATGAGGTATTAGAGAAACATTAAATGTTTAATAATAGGATATCAGTTATACAAATTACTATACATAGGAGAAAATTAGGTGCTTAATTATTAAAATTATATTTTAACAGAAAATATGGAAAAATAGAAAGTCATTTGATATATAATAGAGATATTAGCTACCATTTATATTGAAATATATATTTTAGATTTCAGTACAGTATTCAGAATGTATGCAAATCCCAATGCAAAATGAGAAATACATCATCAATTTATCTATTAAATGTCATTTAACAAAAGAAAAAAAAGTTTAAGTTACCCCAGCCTGGTAGGTGTGGGAATGGTCATTAGCACCCACTATTTGTGTGATATAAGCATTCAAAAGCTTCTTTTGAGGGCAGTCTGGCATCGTATCAAGCAATTAAATGTGTTTTGTTTTGTTTTTTAATATATTTTTCAGTTGTAGTCAGACATAATACATTTATTTTATTTTTTTATTTTTATGTGGTGCTGAGGATCAAACCCAGGGCCTTGCACATGCTAGGCAAGCGCTCTACTTCTGAGCCACAACCCCAGCCCTAAATGTGTGTTTTTTTTTAATTTTTTTATTAGTTGCTCAAAACATTACAATGATCTTGACATATCATACATTTGATTCAAATGGGGTATGTAATCTTAATCTTATTTTTCCACGTGTACAGATTGCAGGATCACATTGGTTTACAGCCACGTTTATACATAGGGCCATACTAGTGTCTGTTGTATTCTGCTGCCCTTCCTATCCCCCCCCTCCCCTCCCCTCCCCTCCCCTCTTTCTACCCAATCTACTGTGACACATTTTTCTCTCTCTCTTTTTTCTTCCTCCTCACCCCATCTTATATGTAATTTTGCATAACAATGAGGGTCTCCTACCATCTTCTGTGCAATTCCCCTTCTCTTTCCCATTCCCACGCACCTCTCGTCCCTATTTAATGGTAATCTTCTTCTCATACTCTTCCTCCCTGCTCTATTTTGAGTCTCCCCCCTTATATCAAAGAAGACATTCTGCATTTGTTTTTTAGGGATTGGCTAGCTTCACTTAGCATAATCTGCTCTAATGCCATCCATTTCCCTGCAAATTCCATGATTTTGTTGTTTTTTTTTTGTGTGTGTGTGTGTGTGCTGAGTAATATTCCATTGTGTATAAATGCCACATTTTTTTATCCATTCATCTATCGAAGGGCATCTGGGTTGGTTCCACAGTCTTGCTATTGTGAATTGTGCTGCTATGAACATTGATGTAGCTGTGTCCCTGTTGTATGCTCTTTTTAGATCTTTTGGGTATAGTCTGAGAAGGGGAATAACTGGGTCAAATGGTGGTTCCATTCCCAGCTTTCCAAGGAATCTCCATACTGCTTTCCACATTGGCTGAACCAATTTGCAGTCCCACCAGCAATGTACAAGTGTACCCTTTTCTCCACATCCTCGCCAGCACTTGTTATTGTTTGACTTCATAATGACTGCCTTTCTTACTGGAGTGAGATGGTATCTTAGGGTGGTTTTAATTTGCATTTCTCTGATTGCTAGAGATGGTGAGCATTTTTTTGTGTATTTGTTGATTGATTGTATGTCCTCCTCTGAGAAGTATCTGTTCAGATCCTTGGCCCATTTGTTGATTGGGTTATTTGTTTTCTTGTTGTTTAATTTTTTGAGTTCTTTATATACTCTGGAGATTAGAGCTCTATTTGAAGTGTGAGGGGTAAATATTTGTTCCCCAGATGTAGGCTCCCTATTTACCTCTCTATATTGAGAATTTCTAATAAAAATCAGGGATTTCTATAAATTTATCCTGGAGAAATATTCAAACACTGATTCTAACAACAAAGAAATAAAACGAAACAAATGCCCATCAACAGAGAGAGAGCTATTAAATACCATTACACGGATGCTTGTGGACTCCTCTTCAGGGAATCAAAATTGAGGAAACGTTTTAATATTGATGCAGAAAATTACTAGTATATCAGTAAGAATAAAATAAAGCTACAGAATAATACAGTTATATTTAAGTAGAAACCAAAATGTGTATTTACAGAAAAAAAGATATTTAAGGATAAATAGTTCTAAATGATGGGGGGCATGAATATTCAAAAAGAAAGCTTCCTATATGTCACATTCATTTATTAGGTGCTTATTATGAGGTAGATGTTGGGGATAAAGGGATGAATAAAAGAATATCAAGGAGAGATTGACTGACAGACAACTTTACTTAAAAATATGTTTGCAAAACCCATGGTTTTCAATTTCCACCGGTTTCATTAAAGCATGAAGAGGTAGTTAGCATAGTGGTTAAATGTGAGGGAGCTTGACCTAGGCTGTCACTTTCTGAGTATGTAACTGTATGCTTGCCATTTTTAAAAAGAATAGTAAATTAGTAATGGCAAAATAAATGAGCAAGAACCCAAGCATCCAGAGAGATGGACTATTTTCTCTGATTGCTCAGTCCAGACTCATCTTTTCATTCAAAGCCAGTTTACTGTGTGCCTAAACCAGGGAGGTTTTTTTGTGGGTACTGGGGACACAGCATTAAACAATGTAGGCCTGGGACCGTCTCTTTAAAACCCCTATTTTGCCCGTTTCTGACTGACCTAATATTCTTTAAGAATAAACTGTACATTTTAGGATTTCAAACTTTTATTAAAAAATAAAAGGACTATGCCTTGTAATTCTTTTCATTCTAGAATGTGACTTAATTATTCAATAAGGTCACGGTGAACTTCTTTCCTATCTCTAAGAGAAAAGCACACTTGCATTATTTCCTCTCCTTTTCTACATCTGGGTATTGGAACATGAAGCTCACAGATGGAGACCATCTGAATATCCTGCCAAGTTTAGCAGTCATAAAGAGCAAAAAAGTGGTTTCGTAGTCACTGAGCATTAAAGTACAGAGATGTGAGCACTATCCTTAGAGATCCTCAGGTTCTGGATGACTACTTAACTGAAAGCTCTCCAGGAGACTCTAGTATCCAACCACATTAGAACCATTGCTGGCCACCCTGGGCACACATAGCAGGGAATCCACAACATCTAATTAGGTGCCCAGTAGGTCACTCTGCCAAAGAGAGCCCAGGGTCTAGGCTTAGATTCCTTTCCCTCTCCTACTTCATAGTATTTTACAAATAATTCTTTTCTCAGCAGGTTTGAGAAAGCAAACATCCAAGGATTATATTTTATATCACACTGAAATATGAACAGTAGATCAAAAGTGAGCTCTAAGATTTCTCAGGCTTATTAGCAACTTTCAAAACTGACTATTTTATATGAACATCCTACAAATGTTTATGTTCTTGATACCTTAATTATAGAAATTACCTCTCATCTACTTCAAAGAGATTATATAAAATCCCACTAAATTTTATTAGCATCTTTAAAGTATCAGGGAAGCCTGATAAAATGTGATTAAGATGTTTTGCAGATAATGAGAATTTCATAAGCATAATTATTATTTAACATAGAATTTTATAATATTCCATGGAGTCTAAAATATTTCTCATAATATTACTTTGGATTGGAAGATTTTAGTATGCATCAATTCACATTATAGAAAATATTCTTTACCATTGTTTAGAGACCACCATCTCTACCTTTAAAATAGCAAAAAACATGTAGGAAATACTCATAAAAACAGCAAAACCTTAAAAGTGAAGTTTTACTTTGAACCCAAAGATAGCTAAATCATTAAACAAAGTGTTACAAAATATTTGTCATGGAAATGAATGGTTTGTGTGCTACTTATTATTTAATTATTTCTATCTTATTTTATGTTGCCATTATATACAAGTGACATATTTTCTTACTAGTCTTATTTTTCAGTGGCTGATTGACAAGAAATGCAAGAAAATAATGACTTCAATTGTAAAGTGTCAAAAGTCAGAATTGCTTAGTCACACTAAAACATCATCTTCATTTAATTAAATTAGTTTTCTATACAAATATAGCTATTCAATGGTGGCAACAGCACATTAAAACTTGCTTTAAAAAGTTTAAATAAAGGCCAGGTATGGTGGCGCACTCTTGTGATCCCAGTGGCTCTGGAGGCAGAGACAGGAGGATCACGAGTTCAAAGCCAGCCTCAGTAATTTAGCAAGGCTCTAAATTCAGTGAGACCCTGTTGCTAAATGAAATACAAAATAGGGCTGGGGATGTGGTTCAGTGGTCGAGTGCCCCTGAGTTCAATCCTCAGTACACACCCCTTCCCCAAAGTTTTTTTTTAAATAGAATTTTTAATAGCTCATTAAATCTAAACAATTTCTATTCCACTATGTGTGGATCATGTGTTTGGGACTTCTTTTAACAGAGCTCTACTGTGCTGAAATAAGTATGTGGTACTATTAATAAACTGTACTACCCAACACTTACTCTATTCAGAGGCAGTTGGTCAAGACTACCTAACCAGTCAGTGCACAGGGAAACTTTGTATTCACCTGGCACCGTGCTTGAAAAAACTCTCCTACAATTCCACTTATCCTGTTTTCTAAAGGGAGTAGGCTTAAGAAGAGAAATCCTGCATAGAGCTTTAGAAAAACAACTCTGAACTAATTTGATAGGTGATAATATATCACTACAACAAAAAGTTTTCACTACAATCTAAGCTATTTTATTTGTAATATGTTCATGTAATTTAGCTGATAAGTTTTCATCAGTTTAAGTGTGCTACACACTGAAAATTGTAAAACAAACAAGGTTTTAACCTTCCAAGATCCTAAGGCACTTAACAACTCAACACTAAATGTCATATTTCTTTGAGGAAGGAATATGAAAACTCCCTGTGAATATGGAAATATCCATTTCATTTGGAATGGAGTCCACTTGAATTTTGGCAGAAAGTGGTTTGATGTACATATTAACCATGCATACCCTCTTGCAGAAGTTTGTGGAACTATCATTAGCTGTTACTGAACAAACGATTACAGAAAAACAAAATTACTCCGTATAATTATTGGAAAAGGAAGAAAGAAGGGCAAAAAGACGCCCTGTTACCGGCCATTAGTCTGGTCTATCAGTAACAAGACATGAAAGCAAGCAAGTGACAATTAACAGAAACCACCACATTTGAGGAGGGGAGACCTATTATTGGCCTTGAAAACCAGAGGTTTCTAAAATTTCCTTTAAACCATGTGGTCAAAATTAATAAGTGAAACATCAAAGAGCAGCCAAACATCATTGGGGGACAGGAAATAAGAGCCCAAATAAAACAATGTTCAATGACGCCCTGAAAGGGAAACAGATTTCAGAAGCTGAGTTTATAGGGGCACCAGATCAGTCCATGAGATGTCAACCCACAGCACGCCCACAGAACTCGGCACTACTGCGCTGCCTTTTCATACTTTTCCAAGTCATTCACTATAAATACCTCTAGAATTTTATAAAAGGGGAATGGAGCCTGGGCTGCTGCTTCTTCCTTGCTTTGTACTGTGTTTAGTTTTTTCATTAGCACTAGTTTAAAAAAATACAGAAATTCATGAAGATATTCCTTTTGCCTAGAGGTTCTCTAAGCTTGAAGATGTTAATGACTGGTGAGATACCTCCAAGAATCTACCTTTTTCATTTTAAAGGTTTAAAATCTGACTTCCTTAGTTTTGGGATTAGTAAATCTTGTTTTTAGTTTCCTCAAAGGCAACTGAAATCAACATCCTTCGATGACACATGTATATATTTTTTAAATTATCTCTAAATGAAGGATGGAAGATGAACAGTGTGATGTGCAGGGCCACTGCAGGAACCATAGACCAGAAAGGAAGAAACTGCTTCTAAACTAGGGCAATGCAGTGGAGATAGAGAAATCAGGGGCTAAGTAGAAGAATACAGCGGCAGGATTGGTCAACAATGCCATCTGGCCATGCACCAGAAGGACAGGGAAAAGGGAAATGACTTAGACAAATTTGGCATGGCTGCTGCTAGTGATGCCACTCGCTGGCACCAGAGAGTAGGTAAAATTATGCCCTCTGTTCTAGTCAGAGTGTTCGACAAACCAAAGGTTTAGTCATACTTTATCAAAAGCCATTTCTGCCTGCCACCTACACTGGTGACTCAGCTATATAACTGAATGACATATTCTTCATGCATATGACCCTGAATAATCCAGCACCTTTAGACATTCCCTGTATGAAAGTGGTTCTCAATATTCACTGTATGTTGGAATAAACCAGGGAGGCAGGGCTTAAAACTCACCCACACCAAAGTCCCATCCCCAAACATTAAAAATCAGTATTTTTAGGGATCACATTACAAGAACAAGAATCATTATTTTAACCTCTTGGGGCTGGGGCTGTGACTTAATGATAGAGCACTTGCCTAGCATGTGTGAGGCACTGGGTTCGATTCTCAGCACCACATATAAAAAAGTAAAATAACTAAACAACAACAACAAAAAACCCTAAAAAAACAACAACTAAAAAAAAGTTTTAAAAGAATGTTGCAGTGAGTATTCTTATGTTTATCTTTAAAAAAAAAAAAAGCCCTTTCCAATGATTCTAATATAAAGCATGACTGAGAATTAAAGCAGAAATCCTAGCACCCTGCATGCTGTCTATTGCCCTCATCCATTCTCCAACCTCAAGGCATGTGTACCCCTACTCCAGTGCCCTCACTCCCCCATTGCACTTTGTCACACTTGTGAATGTAGCCTTGCCTCAAACCATTCAACAGTATCCAGAGGGCAAAGGCTGCCTGCTCTTCACCCCTACACTCCATTCACCCAGCACATACTAAGCACACAATAAATGCCTCTTGGCCATATTTTTATTGCAGGGCACTTTAAACAGATTTAAGATTAGATTTATCCTTTCTTCTTATCTTATTGCCTCAAGGTTCTTCTCTTATAAATCTAGTGTTAGGCATTACTTTGGGGGTATGGACAAAGTTATCCAGCATGAAGATATATGGTTTGCTCAGTCTTCAGTTTAAATCAAGCATTTTCAATCACAGCAGAGACAAAACTCTGAAAACTGACATGGTTTTAAATTAAAAGAAACTTGATTTTGCTAGAGAAAAGCATTTTCTCTGGTGCAGGGAGGTGGGGGGCATGAGAAGTGAGGATGCTGTCAAAGTTTGTTTTGCATATCAAGAAGCAGAGCCTTGGCCCTAGGTGCTAGAGCAAACTGTAGGAACCACAGATTAGGCAAGAACAGAAAAATGAGGTATGACTCCTTTGTCTGGTTGAAAAACAATAAAGAGGGAGATTAAGAAAACTAGGAAACCTGACCAGAGGCAATTAATCTTTGAGAAGAGCTCAGAACACTTTTTTTTTCCCAAATCACTTTTTGATTTGTCATAACCAGGGTTTAAATAAGTACCTGTCAAAAATCCATGCTCAGTCCCCAAGTATTGCAAGTGGTGGAGTCTTTAAAAGTTTAAAAGTCTTCTGGTTATATGGGGGTGTGCCTTGAAGGAGATATTCAGAGTCCAGTCTTTCATCTTCCTCTCTTTTTTTCTTCCCACCTGCTGTGAGGCAAGTAGCTTCCTCTGCCACACATTTCTGCCATGATATGCTGCCTCACAACAGGCCCCAAAGCAACTGACCCAACCAAACATGGACTGAAACCTCTGAAACTGTGAGGTAAAATAAACTTTTGCTCTTTTTAATTTGATTATGTCAGGTATTTTGTTATAGTAGCACAAAACTGATCAATACATTCATAGAGTCATCCATGAGTCTGAAAATTAGAGCAGAAATGACTATGAACAGTTCTCCAGACCACAGTGAGAACACAATGTCCTATCTCTCCAGTATGGCATGAGAAAAACAAAACAGAGTTCCCGAGAAGAGTACAACGTGGCTCCAAGAACCAGAAAGGGTCTTGCTTTCCCTTGATGTGAGGGTATGATATCATCAGAAGACCAAACTTAGGCCAAGCCTATTCTCTAAAAAGTGTCTTGAGAAAAGAGGCCAAAGCCCAAGAATGAATGGCATGGCTGAGCTTCAATGAAGACTACAGGTAAATGAAGATAAATTAGATTTATACTTCCATCCTCAATCTCAACCCCTATACCCAGGCCATAATATTATATAAATATCCCTAGTACCTAAGGAATAGAAAAGGTGACTAGTGGCATAAGTCTGAATTGCTTTAAGTGGTTAACAAAATTCATCTTAATAAGGCAAACATCACTTTTTTTTCCAACTCTCCTATGATACTAGGAGCTTGTGAATAGGGCCAGGTTGAGTTATAGAAGGAAAAAGAAAATCACATTTCTGGACATAGCACTATGTTAGACTAGTATGTTTTATTCCAGATAGACACGCATTTGTTGGCTTTAAGTCTGGGCATTACACGAGGAACAAAATGAGCGAGACACTAGGTTCATGATAGTGTGAAAAATGCTGAGAGCCAATCTCTGTACCGTGACAATAAAGTTAAGACCTGACTCCACAGGGGTGGAATGTAGGACAGGAGAAGCAGAAGAGGAAGAAGTCAGAGAACAAATTGTGAACAAGACGACATGGGAGTTGAGTATCCTAGCATAAAATGAGAATGGATGTTTGCTGGAGAAGGGAGTCACAGAGAGGAGAGGGTTCTGGGCAAAGGAAACCATCCCGGAGAGCAAAGGCATAGTGACTGGAGGGAATGTGTTGTGCATGGGGCACTGAGACATATCAGCAGCCATAAAGGGTATGGAAAGGACCAGAGGTGTTAGGAGGCAGAATCAACCAGGACAGCCAGTAACCGAATGTGGAGCTCCCAGGAGAAATTATCAGGATGACTCCTGGATGGGAGTCTGAGGGGCTAAGTGAGTGGAGGTTCTGTTAACAAGGCAAGGACAATAAGAGGAGAATTGGTTTGAAATGAGAGTAAAGACGATGCACTTCCTTTTCTGAACTCGTTGAGTCTGAAGTTCTCATGATGTACAGGAGCTGAATATCTCATAGGCAGCATGAAATACTGACCTTGAGCTCAGGCAAGAGGTCTGAGCTGGAGTATGAAACTGAGGTTTACCAGTGGATAGTAGTGAACACTTTGGGTGAGGATGAGTTTTGTTTTGTTTTGTTTTTCCAGGAAAATTTATGAAGAAGGGACAGTCATTAAACATAGACTGCTTTTAAAATATATTGGAGGGGGTGGGTAAGCCATGCAAAGAAGAAAGCAGGGCCTCAAAGGGAGGAGGTTAGGAAAGCCAGGAAAGGCACAGAACTGAAGTTAGGTAGCAGCTAGTGTCGAATGCAGCACAAGGATCAAATGGATCATTAGATCAAGATGTCCACTGGTCATTCATGCCCATGGCAAAAAACAGTTTCCAAAGAATGGTGGGAGTGAAAGCCAGACATGTGGGTTAAAGACTGGTGAATGAGGAAGTAGACGCTGCTTTTTCAAAGCAACATGACTGAACAGTGGGGGAGGGGTGATAGATTATAAATAGCCAGGAGAGGAGGCGAAGCTGCATGCCTGACCAAACCAGTTACCAGTTAACAAGGAAACGGAACAGGCAGAATATCAGGATCAGTAACTCACGACAGGAACTCCTACTGCTATTAGACCTAATTCTTCATCAGTGGCTTACTGACATACTTTTCTCTGAGTTTACACCAGATCTCAAACCTTGAGAATATGTGCTTTTTCCATTATCATTCATATTCTGTAGTTACTGGTGCTGGGTTATCATATTTTTTGCTGTAACTTTGTTAGTTAATTTATTATTCAATTTTTTACTAATACCTTGTATCTTTCTTTAAATTAGTGGGAAAATAAGGACTCACAAACTCACCAACATTAAAATGCATATTTCAAAATTACTTTTCCAAAGATGCAGTAAATTATGAATGGCTAAGATCCAGCCATGCCTTATACTATTTTCAGATGACACACTAAAATAACATACATAAATCATTTTTAAAACAATCATGATTTTCTTAACCTTCACACTGATTAAACTGATAATTTTACAGTCTCATACCTCAGGGTGAGGGGGTGAGAGGGAATCTCTACTGTAATCTAAAACCCCACAAGAGAGCAAATGTTTGTAAGGCATATAAAAAAGTATAGTAATTGTGACCATTTGTCATAAAAGCTGACATCCTTAAACATTCTCAAACTGTGGGATTTAAATTATACCTATAATCTTAGTTTGGGGTCAGCTGGTTTGAGCTGGGTGATGGCTTTGAACATTTAATTAATCTATATTTTTCATACCTGGGTAATAAAACAAGTTAATAGTTAACAAGGAAACAGAACATGCAGAATATCATAACCAATATGCATTGGCTCCATTTTGTGTCCCCTGATGCAGAAGGTGGTCTTTAAATAATCAACTCAATGACTGTTAAAATATTATAGTTCAGAAAATTGTTGTTCCATATACTTCTTTGTTTACTGTGGCACAATCCAAAAATAAAATTATCGATAATCACAAGATCTTATCACCATTTAGAAGCTTTTGGCAACGCTATCAGCCAGCTAAAGGTTAATAATGTGGGCATTTCTTCCAGCGTACATAGGTATCCAGGGCTTGATTCCTATCAGGGTTTCTATCCCTTTAGAATATAGGAAACTTCCATGACATAAGAAATAACTAAATTCAAAAACTTTGGTAACAAAATCATTCCAAATATCTCTTCTACAAGGTCTGCAAGGAGAAAAGCTGAGTTATTAAAGATGATTAATTATATAAAGATAATTTACTATTAAATAAGTGAATGCCCTTGAACCTTATAATAAAGACTGTCTCTTTATATGAGCCTGGATTTTGGGTCATTACTCCCACAAGTTGAAACTACCTATGGGAAGAGAGATGTGTCACTAGAACCACAAGCCACCTACCACAACATCCAACTATTTGTCCCATGTGGAAATTCAATATATTTTTTTAAATAAATTGGGGAGGCAAAGGGAAGGGCTCTAGCTAAAATGTTTACAATTGGCTCTTACTTCCCAGTTGAGGATAAGTAGTATATTTTAAAAATGGACCACTGAACTTTCTGTTTCTCACAAGTCCCCCCTTTTTCTTTGTATACCTTTTGGGGGAAATTCAGTATTTGTGGTACAAAATAATCAATGATTTAATGAATTCTGAGACTCTCAATAGAATCTCCACCAAATTAGGTATCATCAATTCCTAATTCAGCAAATTCTGAAATTGTTTCAAGACATTCTGTTATCCCAAGCCATCTAAAATATATCTAGTTTACTTGGATAGTGAAGAGAATATGATCTAGGGCTAGAACAACCCAGGTCCCTACCCAAGTCAACCCTCAGCTGCTATGAATGCAAGTGCCTTGCACACATCTTCACAGGCTTCGGTTTCCCTTTCAAAACTTAAATGATAACTGCCATTTCCCAGATGTGACTGTGCATCAGATGAGTCTGAATCACAGTCAGTTAAGGCCAAAAGTAGCACTAGAAACCAGATTTAAGAGGTTTAAAAAAATGAGGAAACAAAGGCTCCAGAGGTTAATGATTTGCCCAAGATCAAATCATAGAGAGTTGGAAAGCTGAATTGGAAACTATTCTTGATAATTAAATAGATTACTGCATTTGTATAGTAATTGCATTAGGCATAAAAAGGTTTTTAGGAAAGAATTACTTTCAATCAATAGAGTGATAAATTCCATTATCATTGGAAAGTGTCCCATTTCTTTAGAGACCTTAGAAATCACCCATTCAGATATCCACCTATAAAGGATGAGAACATCAGAGCACAGTAACTTCAATGAGAACTGAGATCTCATCTTTTTTAAAATGTCATTTTATATGTAAAAACATTCCATAAATTATAAAAGGCTTTAAAATGTAAGTAGTATAAATAGAAGTTAAGATAAATAATTCCTGTGCATAGGTTTTGAAAGACTGCTGTAATTAATTGCTTTGGAATTATGTGGGTTACTGATAATTGTGACCATTTTTTTGCATTATTTATTTTTGGTGTGAGATAATAGAGTAGGATAATAGGCTGTTTTTGTCTAGATCTGAAGATCAGGACTAAGAAGATTAATTAGTTTTTGAAGTTGAAAAGGACTTTCTCCTGAAATTTAATGTAGGATTCAGGGCAAAAATACTGTCATTTTACAGTGTAGGTGTCTAAATACAACACTGAGAATTATAGTCTGCCATAAATATTATTGAGAGCTCAAAGGTACATAAAATCTGGTATGACCCTAATCAGATTACCTACTAGCAGTAATAAAACTATAGATGCATTCTAACTTAAGGAAATTGATGACATTTATACCTTGGGAGTATTTTCTATTTATTAAATTAACACATGTCTGTACTGTTGCCAGATTCAAACTGATTAATTAGAACTTAACCAGATAGCTTCATTTGGAGACTCCTTAGGGTCCCTCTTCTATGCATACTGAATAAACTCCTTTGGCTTCTCTCTGTTGCTTTATCCCAAAATACTTCCCAAGGAGATACAGTAAATTAAAATGAGAATCAGATATACCTAGAGTCAAATTCTTGCTTTACCATTTACTGGCTGTGCACCCTTGAGCAAGATCCACAGACAGTCCAAACCTCAAGTAACTGAAGAAATACAGGCTGAGTCAGGACTCCATATAATGTTTGGTCCCACAATTTAAGACCGGACTATGAGAATGTTGATGTGACTGGTGATGAGAATGGTGACCACAAGGAGAAAGAGAGGGAATCATATACAGGCTCCAAGCTTCTCTGTGTTTCCTTGGCAACATTGATTTTCAGTGGTAAGGAATGCCCCTTAGAAACCTTACAAAGTTTTGAAGACACATTTCAGTCCTATCTACTAGAGTCTAATAGAAGCCATTCAATAATACTTCTTCCCCATGATGAAAATGATTAATAAGTATCCCTGACACTAGACGGGCCCCTCTTCCTGGAAGAAAATATGTTGGATGCCATTGAACGTGCCATGAAGATACCTAATATTTGTGCCTGTTCCTTTTCTTCTAGTAACCCTAAGGTATTTGAAAGCATGAAACAGTATGGCGAGTATGTGTTTGTGTATATATATGTTAAAATAGTTCTCCAAAATTCTTCAGCAGGCTGTTTAGTCACCTATGCTCAGTTTAAATTCTAGAACCTTCAATTGCTTAGGGAATCATTCCTCCCTACCCACCCCCACCCCCCACCCCACAAACCACGTTTTCCCACACAATTAAGGACAAAAATAATTATAGGAAGCTCTGTTCAGAATGAAGGGGAAATGTAATTAAAAATCATTCAATTTCTCTTCTATGGTAGGAAGAACTAAATCACTTTTGTAAACCTACCAAAGAACATAAAACCTTTGAAGTTTCACTTTATGTGCCATTTAAATATTTGCCCATTACACATATGATCGCATCTCACGTAAACATGACCTCTTTCCAATCATGTACAAAAAAGTGATTATTTCCAATGACACGTACATCCAATGTGATCTAAAAACAGTTTGCTTCCCTGTAGATGTCTGTGTGTGTACATGAAACTTACTGCGCCCAGGTCGATGATGAAGCAGTCGCCCTTGTTGAAACTGTTCCAGCTGAGGGGAACTTCTGTGGCCCTGACCACTCTCCGGCCCTTCACGTGCAGGAGCCTCTCCGCTGACAGGTCGTTGGTAAGAACATGATTTAGTCCAGATGCCACACCTCCAGCCTGATCAGTGGGAGGAAGACACAACACAAAACAGAGAAAAGTGGTGAGGCTGCTAACTAGTCAGGGCAAGGCATAAGACCACTGGTGTTTGTGCCCACCTGTGCCTGAAGGACCAGGAGAAAATAGCCACATAAGTCCATGTAAAGAGTTAAATAGGGAGAGAGTTCCTTGGTAAATCAACAGGTTTGTTTGTTGGTTTGCTCTGTTTGTTCTTCCTGTTTTAGAAACTCTATTTAAAAACCACAAGTATTTACGGAGAACCTTCAGGGAAGAAAACCCCAGATGCATTAACTAAAAGAAAGGGTGGTAGTTCTTGTCCCTCAGGAATGAGTGATTCCCAAATCATTAATCAGTGAAAAGGAATAATAATAATAATACTTTAAGGAAGAAGGCAACAGAAGGCTGGAAAAGTCAGAGGGAACAGGCACAGATGACAGTAGCAGAGAACAAGCACCCACATTAGGACATGGTTGCAGTTAGGACAGAGAAGGGGAGTAGGATCCAGCCAGGGATGTGCTGCTTCTATGCAGACAGCATCCTTGTTTTTATATTAAAATATCAAAGATCTTCTTCATTTTCTGGCAAAGAAAGCTTATCCAATATGTTAAGACTGAATATTTTTACCTTAAGTTAGGAGAGATACACTATCTGATTGCACATCTCCAACCAAAACAAAACAACAGGACACCACTGGATTTGGGAGATGCTAAAGAAAAAAACTTATACTGTATCAACTACATCTTCTTGCATTATTCACAATCATCATTTCATTTACCTTTTTATTTTTTAATTAAATGTTAGGAACCATATTTACTTCCATAATTAATTATGAAGTAATGTGCATAATTAAGAGGCATCATAAAGGATAGATTGCAGACTTCCACAATAGTCAAAAAAAATTGGCTATATTAAGTAATCTATAGAAGAGTCTAATTTTCAAATTTATCATATAAACATATACAGTAAATCCAAAATAAGGGACTAAGTTGCATATGTAGTCACTGGCACATTCTTTAAATTTACATATACTTTAAATTTCTACCATTCTCCAAGAATAGGCCCTCATAAATAGAAAAGTTTTATTGGAATAGGTTAAATATTGAGTCAGGACAATTATAACCTCAAATTTTTTTAAAAAATCATAATATCCTAGTCCCTAATGTTGCAAGATTGTAACATTTCTTGACTGAATAAATTGTTATATAACAAAATAAATACAAGTTTTCACCTACACATTATTGTTTATGGCCATTTTGGGTTTTTAAATAAGTAAAATTCATTGTGATCTGAGTTTAAAAAATAGAAAAGAATACTATGATCTGAAAAAAAATGTTATAAAATATAGAGCAGACTTAGACTGAGGATACACCCATAATATTCAGGCTAAACTCAGGGTGAATCATAAGTGATGTGTAATCTAAAAATTTGCTATTATTTTTAAAAATAACCTTGTCTCTAATATTTAATGCTACAAAGTCACAAAGGAAAAAATCATGCTCTCTCTCTCTCTCTCTCTCTCTCTCTCTCTCTCTATATATATATATATATATATATATATATATATATATATATATATCTGTGTCAGATAGTAATTCCATGAATACTGTTTGAATTAATGCTAGAAACTTCTAATCCTTTTCTGCTTTCATGAGTCAAAATTAAAGCAGAGTGGATGACCCTCCATATCAGTGGTACCATAAACACAGGTTTGCCAGCTGACAGATGTCTGATGGTCCCTGTTTACAACCATGGCTGAGAGTGGCATCTTGCTGAGCTTGAGAAAAGTATGTTAATCAGAAATTTAATAAAAGGGAGCAGTGGTAAGTAATAGGCCTCTGTAACACGTTCCCAGGCTCCCAAAAGACCTCAGCAAGAAATGACACAAGTCAACAAAATGAGACGGGAAGATGATCTTAGCATTTTCTAACTCAATTTACGTTGCATATAGCAACTTCATATGATTTCTGTAGCCTAGGTAATGGCAGACTTTGTCAAGTTTTACCCAGTCCAAATAAACAATAAACTTTTCCAGAAGGTAATCTTCAATTAAAAGTTTTTCCTGGCATATGAATCATTGGCTTATTTTGAGAGCATCCTAGTATAATGATTACTAGCTTTTAAGCACTGAAGTCACATGGTCACACAGGCACATACTAGCTACAAAACCTTGGTAAGCCTCTTTGAGCTTTGCTTTATCTTAAAAGGGAAGTTATAATAGAAACTGTACCATATAAAATTTACATTAAATTAGATAATATACAAAAAGTGATTAACCTATTCCTGTAGCTTGCAACTAATAATGGGATGAAATTCAGTGTGACATAACCATCTTCTAGGTGGTTATCTCTGCTTCCACATTTACTATCAAGTATTGCTGCAACTGCATATATTCCACATGTACAATGTCACTACTGATAAAATAGTCAACTGCTTTTCTTGCTGATAAATTTGACCTCCATTTGCAGACATCCTCTTTCTGAAAAAATGCTAATCTGTGGTGGCTTGAATTATTAGAAGCTAAGTATCCTATAACTATAAAATTACTTTTATCAGGTCTACTTTTGAATATATATCCAGAAGTTTTATTTTCCAATATCAATGGCCAATAGGACTAATAATGTCCTAAATCTTTATTGATTATGTATTGTTTAGATGTTTTATTATTTAATTTAATCTTTAATCATTATAACACCTGGATGAGGAAGCTGTTATTATGCCCATTGTACATTCAAGGGAATCTAAGACAGAAACCTTAAGTGTTTGCCCTAAGGCAAACAAGTCATTTGGAAGAAATGGGTTCACAACTAAGACAATGCTACAGCACCTGCTCTTAGTAACTACAAGTCCTTGCTTATTTCAAAAGTTGGGTTCATTAACATGATGGAAGTTTCAGAACCATTTGACATAAACTAGAGGAATTCATATGAATTAAATAAAATGGATGTAATAGTCTCACTTTTGGAGTCATTTTGAAATAATGATTTCAAAAGAGATAAAAGAACTTACAAATAGGCAAAGAAGAACTCAAACTATCACTATTTGCTGATGACATGATTCTATATCTAGAAGATCCAAAAATTCCGATAGAAAACTTCTAGAATAAATGAATTCATCAAAGTATCAAGATATAAAATCAACACCCATAAATCAAATGCATTCCTATATATCAGCAATGAATCCACTGAAAGAGAAATTAGGAAAACTACCCCATTCACAATAGCCTCAAAAATAAAATACCTACAAATCCATCTAACAAAAGAGGTGAAAGAACTCTAAAATGAAATCTACAGAACACTAAAGAAAGAAATTGAAGAAAACCTCAGAAGATGGAAAGATCTCTTATACTCCTGGATAGGCAGAATGAATATTGTCAAAATGGCCACACTACCAAAAGCACTATTCAAATTTAATGCAATTCCTATTAAAATCTAAAATCCCAATGACATTCTTCATAGAATTAGAAAAGGCAATCATAAAATTTATTTGGAAAATAAGAGACCCAGGATAGCCAAAGCAATCCTTAGCAAGAAAAGTGACACAGGAGGCATCATGATATCAGACCTTAAACTATACTACAGAGCCATAGTAACAAAAATAGCATGGTATTGGCACCAAAATAGACTTGTAGACCAATGGTACTACAGAATAGAGGACACAGAGACTAACCCACATAAATATGGTCATGTCATACTAGATAAAGGTGCCAAAAACATTCACTGGAGAAAAGATAGCCTATTCAACAAATGATGCTGGCAAAACTGGAAATCCATATGTAGCAAAATGAAATTAAGCCTCTATATCTCACCCTGCACAAAAATCAACTAAAAGTGGATCAAAGACTTAGGTACCAGAACCTGTACCTAACAGAAGAAAAAGTAGGCCCAAATTTTCACCATATTGGGGTTCATGTGTAAGCATGTGTATCTGAGTCTGTGTGGCTAACCCTCAGATATTTTCAGCTCAGTGGTTTCATTTTTATATCTAAGATTGAACCACAACACTGGGGGAATATGTGTATTGTTCTTTGCAGTAACTGAAATTGTAATTGCTATAAATACTGTATAAGGTGTTCCAGAACAATTCAGGTTCTGAAGACTTGGATTACTTGCACCAAATTCAGAGATTCTCCAGAAGAGTAAAAATGAAAACTGTTAGGATGCAAGTTACCAATATTTAATTATTGAAATAACTTTACAAAATATTAAAGGGCTCTCTTGTCAAGATGCAATCAAAAGATCTCCTTAAAAATTAACCTCTCAAAATAAATTTAGTCCATTCCACAAGCATTTACTGAGCACCTACTATGTGTCTGTCAGGTAGTAGGACTATATCAGTGAACAAAACAGAGTAAAACAAAATAAAAACAAAAAAACCTGCCCTCAATGAACTTTCATTTCATGAAGACATGAGGTATGCTTGAATAGGAGGAGAAACTGAAACTGTCTGAGAGAGGTGCTTACCTTATACTTCAGACCTCCTTTGAAATAGCCAACAAAATCAGTAGACTCGTAGCCTTGCAATTCTCTGCTCTGTACTGGCTTGCCCCCCAAATAGTCATCCATCTGCACAGTGAAGATGGCAGCGGCTGTGCTCTCATCCTGCGAGCACTCCTTTCCTGGAAGCAGCAAATGACAGCATCTCAATTATCATGCAAGGAAAAGCATTACAGCAGACTTTTTTCCTTTTCTTTTCTTTTTTCTTTTTCTTTTTTTTTTTTTTTTTGATTGAACCTAGGGGTGCTTTACTACTGAACATACCCAGCCCTTTTTATTTTTGATTTGGAGACAGAGGCTCCATAAGTTGCTGAGGCTGGGCTTGAACTTTTGTCCTTCCATCCTCAGCCTTCCAAGTTGTTGGCATTGCAGGTGTGTGCTACCACATGTAGCTATGACAAACTTTCTTCCAGTTGTATGTCAATGCAACAGTCATCTGCAGCAAGATCTTTAAGTAGATATATTAACTACAAACTTAATTTTGCTCCTGCTTTTTTCCAATGCCTTTGAATAGTTTTAAAAGAAACACTGCCATCTGAGTATATTTGAGAAAATACAACAATATACTCCAATAAGATTTAAGAAAGCATTCTTTTGGTACAGTCAAGAAGATCTTGCTAGGAAAACATTCTGCAATTTACTTAGCCTTTAATAGCAACAAACTCCAGGCTTCCAATAGGTCAATATGTTAATTGTGAAGAATATGAACATCATGGGACATAATGAAATAACTTTGGGAAATAGAGTGGTTTTTAAAAAAAGAAAAAAAATGAAAGTAACTGGACCTTACATCTATTTTTGAGTCTGTGACCCCATTTCACTATCTTGTTACTTCTGTTTGTATGAAGTAATCAATCTCTGAAGGAAAAGACAGAGTAAAGGATGTTGCATGCTAACATTTATTAAATGTTCATGTACTTGATATTGTCCCAGAAATTTAGCAAAAATGTACACATAAGTTTCTCTAATACTGAGCCCATCCAGGCAACCTCACTGAGATCAAAATGAAATTTTCTAAGAGTCAATGCCTGCAATGTATTTACAGGTCAGGGCCAAGACAATTCCAAGAGGAATACAAATTCTATTTTTACAAGAAACACTTCAAAACACTTACATACGAGTTGTATGAAAATCATAAGTGATTATAGAAATAATAACTAAATTGATGTATTTATAGTATCCTTACTATAGGACAGGCACTGTATTACCATCTAACATAAATGATCTTCAACCCATTGTCTGCCACGTTTCAAGGGAGGAAATGTAGGCTTAGAGAGGTTGAGTGACTTTTGTGAGGTCACAAAGTGATCTTTGGCAGAAGAGGACCCAGAGAGGTTTGTGTACCCAAAGCACAGGCTATTAGGAAGTACATCAGAGGATATGTTTCTTCACAGGGTCAACACTGCAGTATATAGCACAGGTAATGACTTTCTCAATAAGACCACTAAAGCTCAAGAAATAATGCCAAGAGTTAATATATGGGAAGGCATCAAGTTAAAAAGCTTCTTCACAGCAAAGGAAACAAGAATGTGAAGAAAGATCTTACAGAATGGGAGAAAAATCTTTGCTAGTTCCTCTGTGGCAGAGGATTAATATATAAAATATATAAAGAACTCAAAAAACTTATGACCAAAAAGAAAATAAATAAATAAATAAATAAATGGGCAAATGAACTAAACAGATACTTTTCAAAAGAAGAAATACAAATCACAAAAAAATATATGAAAAAAAAATTCAACATCATTAGCAATTAGGGAAATGTAAATCAAAACTACACTGAGATTTCATCTCACCCTAGTCAAAATGGCAGTCATCAAGAATACAAACTATAATAAATGCTGGAGAGGACGTGGAGAAAAAAGGAACACATCTACACTGTTGGTTGAATTGTAAACTAGTACGACTACAATAGAAATCAGTATGGAGGTTCCTCAAAAAACTAGGAATGGAACCACCATGTGACCCAGCTATACCACTCCTCAGTATTTATCCTAAAGAATTAAAGCCATCATACTGTAATGATACATGCATACCCATGTTTATAGCAGCACAATTCACAATGACCAAACTATGAAACCAGCCTAGGTGTCCATCAACAGACAAATGGATAAAGAAAATATGGAATATATATATATATATATATATATATATATATATATATATATACACACACACACACACACATACATACATACAATGGAGTTTTTATTCTTATAAAGGAAAATAAGATTATGTCATTTGCAGGAAAATAGATGGAACTTAAGACCAATATGCTAAGCAAAATAAGTCAAACTCAGAAGGTCAAAGGTCATATGTTTTCTCTCATATATGGAAGCTAGAGAGGAAAAGGGAAAAGAAAGGTGGGAGGGATCACATGAAAACCAAAGGGAGATCAGCTGAATAGAGGAAAGGGACCAGAGAGGGATGAGAAAAGAGAAAAGGATAACACTGGGGAATGACATTGGCCAAATTATACTGTTATATTGTGCACATGTACAAATATGTAACAACCATTTCAATTATGCACCAGTAAAAAATATAGGGGGAAAAAGATATGTTTTTTACATTCTGATTCTCATTAAGTAGTAAAATTTTGTGGTGACTAGCATATATTAATTTCTCCCATGGATAACCAATGCATAAAAATTTAGAAGCCTCCACAATATAATAGTTCAACTGATCACCTCAGTTGAAAGTATTCACCAAAACTGAAAAAAGGAAATCAGTCAGCTATTTAAAATAGAAAGAAACAATTTCTTTACAATTCCCCCTCTCAAGCTTGAAGTCAACCTGTGTAGTAGGATATTCTCTTTGTTTTTGTTTTTTGTTTTTTTTTATTGGTTGTTCAAAACATTACAAAGCTCATGACATATCATCTTCCATCCATTTGATTCAAGTGGGTTATGAACTCCCATTTTTTACCCCAAATACAAGTTGCAGAATCACATCGGTTACACATCCACATCTTTACATAATGTTTACATTTTTACATATTAATGACTGTTGTATTCTGCTACCTTTCCTATCCCCTACTATCCCCCCTCCCCTTCCCTCTCATCTTCCCTCTCTACCCCATCTGCTGTTGTTTAATTCTCTCCCTTGTTTTTTTTTTATTTTTTTATTTTTTATTTTTTAGTAGGATATTCTCAAGAAAAAAATTCAGCAGCTAGAAGAGTACTTGACATTAACAATTTTGTGAATGGTCTGTAGTCAAACATTAGTATTTGACACACATAAAAAAACACACATGTCGGGTTGGGGTTGAGGCTCAGTGGTAGAATGCTCACCTAGCACATGTGAGGCACTGGATTGGATTCTCAGCACCACATAAAGATACATAAATAAAGGTATTGTGTCCATCTACAACTAAAAAATATTTTTAAAACACACACACATACACACACGTGGTTTTCCAACTCTGAGAATAATAGTAAAGATATACATGTAGATTTTGTACACAGATGCTTTTAGAAACTTAAAATTAAATATCCAAGGTGCTAAGGATTATACTCAGCATAAATATTCTTACCTGACTACAAGTTGAAACCTGAATCTCTTTTGGTAGATGTAAATGGACAGGCATGAAGTTAATGAATGAACAGGAAATTAGTTAATTAAATTATGGTCTCATTTGCTGATGTTTATATAGTGTGCTAAACCAGGGAAAATCAGTATGAATAAGCCAGAGACCTTTCCTGAAAGAGGTTGAATAGTCTTAACAAAGCCAATATCAGTCTTTGAATGTGAAAACTGGCATAAATTCTATTACCATGAAATCCTAGCAAGTGTTCAGAAACAGGAATTTTGTGTATGAATTCTGCTTATAACTTCAATTGATTTTTCCCTTGTGAATTCTACTTATGACTTCATTTTTTCCCCTTAAACTGGTTTACTTATGTATGTTATGTTGTGTTACATTACTTTTTATATTTTGATACATTATTTATATATTTAGTAAACCTCTAAAATTTGTTCATTTTGAATTATATATTTAGTAAACCTCTAAAATTTGTTCATTTTGAATGTGATCATTTTATAAATAAAACAGACTAAATAAAAGAGAGGTTTAAAAACTACGTTAATACAACATTCATGGTTTTTTAAAAAAATGCATGCCATATTAGGAACAGGTGAGAACATACTCAACGTGATAAATAATACCTACAAAAGACATAAAGCTGATACAGTACTTAAATGCCTTCCTCACAAAATCAAGAACAAGGCAAGGATGTCCACTCTCACCACTCTTATTCACAGGAAATTCTAACCACAAAATAAGGTAAGGAAAAGAACCGAAAGATATAGGAATTGGAAATGAAGAAATTTAAAAATGTCTTATATAGAAACAAAAGGACTGTTTACACAATAAATTCTAAGGAATCTGAAGAAGTCCTCCTGGAATAATAAGTGCATTCAGCAAGATAGAAGAATACAATGTAAGTCAAAAACAAAAGTCAGTCACATTTCTATATAGAAACAATGAAAATTAATAAACTGAAATATAAACATAATGCCATTTACAATTAATTACTCCAAAGAAACTACAGTATGCAAACCTATTCGACAAAAATGTAGGGGAACTGTATGTGAAAAATTTTTAAATGGTGGTAAAAAAAAAAAAAATCAATGAGGACCTAAACAAATGTAAAGCCATAGACTGGAAGACTCAATGTAATAAAGATGTCCATTCTCCCAGAATTAATCTACAGGCTTAATGCTATCTTTACCAAAATCACAGTAATGTTTATGATAACATATATAAACATTATAAAAGTTTTTTTGGAAGGCTGGAGTTGTGGCTCAGTGGTAGAGTACTTGCCTATTGTGTGTGAGGCACTAGGTTCAATTCTCAGCACCACATATAAATAAATAAATAAAATAAAGGTTCAATAACTGGTAAAAAAAAAAAAAAAACACTTTTTTTTTAAAAAAAAGCTTTTTAAAAAATTTCCATTTATATGGAAAGGAAGTGGCCCTGGCATACTAAAATAACCTCAACAAAGAAGCCTAAGGCAGGAGGAAGTAATTATTCATGAGGAATCACTCTACCAGGATTAAGGTCTACCATCAGCTGCAGTAATGAATACAGTATGGTATTGGTAAACAGGCGGTTGCTCCTAATAGTAACATTTTGTAAAACTGTAGAATGGTTTAGTTTCTATAGTATACTGAAGTATTAAGTGTATGAGTACAGTACTGCACAGAATATCACAACTAAGAAATTCATGTTTATATAATCCACCAATTTTTTTATTTTCCCAGTTTTACTTGCATTCACTGATGTGTTTGTGTGCATTTAGCTCTACATAACTTTATCACATATGAAATTCATATAGCTGCCTCACAGTCAGGATCCCATAGAGTTCAGTTATGAAAAGATACCTTGTGCTGCCCCTTAATTACTCCATCCATCTCTTGGCTGCATCACCCCCTCCCTACTCTATCTCTAACCTCTGGCAACAGCAAACCTAAAATTTTCTCATTTCAGAATGATTTTACAGGGACTCATATAAGACAGAACCTTTCTGCATTTTTTAAAAATAGCATAATTCCCTGGAGATTCATCAGAGTTGCTGTGTATATCAGTAGTTTATTCCTCCAACCTAGGTATCTGTCAACAGATGAATGGATAAAGAAAATGTGGTATGTAGACCACACATGGAGCTTTACTCAGTCATAAAGAAGAATGAAATGATGTCATTTGCAGGAAAATAAATAGAAATGGAAAACATCATGCAAAGTGAAATAAGCCAGCCTCAGAAAGTCAAGGATTGAATGTTTTCTTTCATATGAGGAATCGAGAGAGAGAGAGAGAGAGAGAGAGAGAGATACAAAAAAAGAAAGAAAGAAAGAAATACAAAAAGTGGGGAAGAATCTCACAAAAGTAGAAGGGAGACAAATAGAGCAGAGACAGAGAGAGGAGAGGAGCACAGGGGAAAGTATTGAGGATATACTATATCTACCTATTCCAATGAATATACCACAATGAATCCTCTGCGTATATACCCATATGTAATCATAATGCACTAATTAAAATAACAATAATAGAAGGGAGATCAGTAGATTAAAGCAAGTGGATGGTGGAGGGAGAATGGGAAGGTACTGGGAAATCAGATTGATCAGATTATGTTAAGTGCATGTACAATTATGGCATAATTAATCCCACTATTATGTATAATTATAATGTTCCAACAAAAATTTTTGAAATAATTTATTCCTTTTTATTGGTATAGATATATCACAACTTGTTTAACCAATTACCTATTGAAGGTCTGGCTGATTCCAGTTTTTGGCTATTCAAATAAAATAAAGCTGCTATGGGTATTCTTTTTTTTTTCTTTTTGCTCTGGGCATTCATGTATAGGTTTTTGCATGAAAATAAATTTTCATTCCCCCCCGCCCCGAATAAATGCTCATGAATGCAACTGCTGGGTCATGTGGTAGTTGCTTGTTTTGTTGAGAAACTGCCAAACTCTTTTCCAGAGTGCTATACCACTTTTCTTTTACCGCCCCTTTTTTATTGTATAAGTTCTATGTATTGCATATTTTGATCCAATCCTTTTCATTCCCATTGCTTTGCACAAGGCCTAGCACAGACTAGTTATAAGACAAGTGTATGTTACTTTGAAATATATTTAAGTGAAGTTTAAAACCGGACTTTCAATAGGTAATTGGTTAAACAAGTTGTAATATATCTATACCAATAAAAAGGAACAAGTTATTTCAAAAACTTTTGTTGGTACATTATAATTATACATAATAGTGGGATTCATTATGCCATAATTGTATATGCACATAACATAATCTGACTAATCTGATCTAAGGAGAAAAGGTGAGGGTAAGTATGAGTACCACAGGTTGAGGATGTGACAGGGGGCAGCTTTACCACCAAGCCTTGCTCATTGACTTGTTGTCACAAGGGACTAGACACAAAAGGTGGATGCACCTGCTAGGTCCAAAGTTGAAATGTTTAAGAAAGACTAATACAAAAATTTGTAAGTTGCATGCAACAATTTCTTACTTTCCTTTAAGCATATAATGGTAATACAAGGTGGTACGTGAAATATCTGAGATGCCATGGTGTTATGGAAACACTGAGAGACACCTGGAGGGATGCCCCTCCCTCTGTCCTCCGTCATGTTAGGTCTCACTTCTTGCTTTCCCTTTTCTTCCTCCTACTTGACCTGTTTCTCATCGCTAACCTGTGTGCCTTTTCCATCCTCATTTGTCTTCATTCCTTTTCCTTCCAATTGATTTCCCAATTTCCTTTAATCACACCTTTTCTTTCTCTGAACTTTCAGCTCACCCACCTGGAGCTTTCTCTTGGTTTGTCTCTCTGATCAATCCTCATGAATTTACCTGAATTTATCTTAATTTAGGTCTTAGACTGTTAGGTGGGTGCAGTTTGCTTAGTATTAGGGGAAAAGGTGCTGGAAAATTCCCTCTGACGGTCTTGTTGCATACTTTACTCTAAGCTTTTCTACCTCCCCACAATTTTCTCTTGGCAAAAAGAGAGAGGGAAAGGGAGAAATGGCACACATGTGCACAGCAAGAACTCTGCCACAAAGCTACTTCCTCAGCCCTTTTTTTAAATTTTATTTTAGAGACAGGGTCTCACTAAATTCCCCAGGCTTGAATTTGGGATCCTCCTGCCTCAGCCTACTGAGTAGCCGGTATTACAGGCATGTGCCATCACAGAGGGCTTCTATTATGAAACTAAATGCATGACTGAGAGTCAAATCCTACAAAATGGAAGTGGTTAAGGAAGGGAATATTCAAAACCCACCTGCCAACTTCTGACAAAGCCAAACTTAACTGCCATGCACAGCAAGATGTGGAGTTCTTTTGCATTTTAATTCACCCAGATGTAAATGTGGCATTTCAGACACAGAATCATTCCAGATCCCAGAGCCAAGTTCTGGATGCAAAGACCACGGTGAGGACATCATTCATTCATGAATAAAGATTATATACCAAAGTTTCTGCATTTTCTGGTGTAAAATATAGATAGACCACTATGCAGTATAACATTATAACAGGAATAGCAACATCACAATGGGGAACCAAATGTATTTGGAACTCAGACTCAGCCTCCTCAACCACCTCAAGCAAGACTCCAACGCCCAGTGCAGTAATTGAAAGTGCATTCTTCCTCAGTGGAGTTCTCATTTCCCTAGTGCCTGCTCCACTAGGGAAATGTTCAGAAAGTCACTTCTCAATGTTTTATATTTGTTTCTTAAGACATTCAGATGTTAGAAATAGAAATGTTGGCTTTCAGAGACTTACAAACATGTACATGTGTGGTTTTGTGCATTTTCTCAAGCTCAAGAGTAAACCTAAAACTAAAGAAACACAAGTTCAAGGGGGACTAGGTAGTTTTTTAGAGGGCAAAAAATCTCAAATAATTAGCATGTTGTTAGACAGGGTGTGCCCACTGGCACAAGACCTCACAGGGAGAGAGGCTGGATGTTTACAAGTCAAAGTAGAAGGTAGAAAAAGTAGAACACACAAGGCCCAGTGTCCTGAAAGTTTGGCATGAATGTAGCCCAAAATAATTACTATTGCTAAAGCAGCGATTCTGTTCCACACTACATCCTTGTTATAAAAGACCAATAATAAATTAATAAGAACAAAGCAGTCCATCTAAATAAACAGCCATTTAGAAGCTGTTATTTTTCATAAAGCTATATGTATTTATATAGATAATATCAGTCTATTTTTTCCCCAAACATGAAGCAGTGTTGTTCAGGGAGAATCTTGATTTAAAGTGGCCCCAAAAGACTAATCCCTTCAAATAGTAAACAAATGGAAAGCTGATGCCCAAAGGCAACATACAAAAATAATTCACTTAAAAAAAAAAAAAAGTCTTGCCAGCTGCTGCTGATACCCACAAACTTGCTTGACTTCATCTCCACCCTGACAGGGAAACCAGGACTGGACTTGTTGAAGGTGAGCGGGACTTGGCCAGCCTGAGTGTACAGAGGCAGCGCCTCTGGGGTGTTGTGGGGTTTAGAGATTGGAAGGTGAAAAGCCCGGGAACTGGCTTGACAAAGGTCAAAGCCAGCGGGGTAAATCTACTCCTGACTTCGTCTGCACCCCGATTTGCAGTCGATCAGGAGTTGACTTCAGCCAGGAGAGGGTGACCAGTTTAAAAAAAGGGAGGTCCCGCGAGGGCGCGGCTAGCACTCCAAGTCTCCAGGCGTTCCCAATTTGCGGTCCCCTTTGCCTCCTAGCCTGCAAACCGCAGACTTCTGCATCTGCCCCTCCCCTCCCCGACCTGGGCGCGTTGGGGTCCCGCTGCGAACGCCCCTTACCAAGCCAGAAGTGCAGGCGGTAGGCGAAACCTCGGCTCGCCTTGGAGGTGTGCAGCACCAGGTAGGCATCCCCGACGTAGAAGTCTCCGTAAGCGCTCTGGGGCACCGGCACCAGCTCCAGCTTCTCGATTCTCCAGACCTGCAGACCCTCCTGCTTGCCCGCCCGGGCAAATTCCTGATGGTACAACTCTTGGGCCATGGTTCTCGCAAGCGATGCTCCCAGAGGTACAGGACCTGGCCTAACCTGGAGTAGGATCGAACGGAGACCTGTGGTAGGGACCCTGTTCCCTGAGGCTTTATAGGGCGCGCCCTCGAGGGAGGCGGGGCTCGGACTCGGGCGGGGCTCAGTACCCTTGCTCGCTGCTCGGGAGATGTTGGTGGCTTCCCAGAGACAGCGCAGCGCAGGCTGCCAATCCCACGCCCTTCACCAGGCGACAAGAAGAATCGGAGTTTCAGAAATCTTGAGATCCGGAAGAAATTTATGCAAACTCCTAGAACGCCTCCTTCAAAAACCTAAATTTTCTCTGACAGCCAATGGGAGAGACAAACGATTAAAGCTGCTTGACACCGTGCACCCCCATTACCAGGGTTCTGCAGTCTTTTCTCCTTCTCTCCTGTTAGTTCAGCGTCCCAGAATCGCCCTTAGCCGCAGAAGTGGTGAGATTATAAAGAGCGCACTAGCTCTTACAACGTCAAGTCAGCGTTTCCCTAGGAGTAGCAGTATTCACTCTTATAACAAGGCTTTCTCTGCCGGTAGCAGCACCTGCCTTTAGGGAGTATTGGGCCACTTTGGCATTCCCACCTACCCAATTCTTAATGCATTGATGTGTTAAAATTCCTAAGCATCCATTCCATCATTTCATTGACTGGTCTCTCCGTTTCTGATGGCCCAGGTTTCTCTCTGTCTTGATCTTCCCAGTTTGAAAACACCATACAAAACAGCATGTCAGGTTTCTTGGAAAGGGTAAAACCTGAAGAACTGGCTGTGTACTCAGGGGACAGAGCTCTGCAAATCCCCTGGAGTTTAGGAACTGTGGTTAAGTTCTCTTTCCACCTGGCACCCTTGGCCAAGAAAGTTACTGGTAAAAAACAGCAGCCATCCTCCTGGGATGTTCCCAGGCAGGGCTGTTTGTGACTATAATTTTATGCTTGGCCTGCCTTTTGAATTACCTATTACCTGGCTTCAAGGTACTAATTTTCTCCTTGTTTTACTTACATTTTATTTATTTATTTATTTATTTATTTATTTTTTTTTTTTTTTTGCTTTTAAAGCATGACAAAGCACTGTGGAGTACAGATGGAAAATTACTCTGTTTTGCATTCATTTAACAGAACAATGGTATGGCAAAGGTTTCTACTATTACTTGTAAAGCAAATCACCAAGTGCATTAAGTGATCAGAAAGCTGATTTTTATGCATGTAAATTTTCTTTGGCTATTTCCCAAATTGTCCCTGGGAGGTCCCTAATAATCTTAACAATTATATTTATTCCTTAAGCAATTTATGTTTTTTTAATTTAATTTTTTTATTGGCTACACATGACATTACAATGATCTTGGCAATTCATGCATTTGAATCATTGGGGTATAATTTCTCATTTTTTCTAATTGTACAGATTTCAGAATCACAATGGTCATAGAGTCACCTATATACATACAACAATCAGCAATTTATGTTTTAAAATATATATTAAAAGGAAAGTGACCACAACACTTGGAGTGACCAAGAGATCTTTATTGCAGCAATGCAAAAGAGGAGAAAAAGAGAGAGAGAGAGGAGAGGAGAGAGTGAGAGTGAAAGCAAGAGAAGAAAGAGAGAGCAAGAGAGAGCGAAAGCAAGAGAAGGAGACAGAGAGAACAAGAGCAAGAGAGAGGGGCCCAGCAGGAGGGAGTTTTTATAGCCCAAATCTAATGGGGTCTCTGGGTCTACAAGCTGCCTTGTTGGCGTAAAGTGACTGGATCATACAGTAGTTGCTAAGGATGTCATCTTCTGCCTTCAGGCAGATGGGGCAGGGGTCAGATGTGGGTTTCTGTTGCACCAGACTGGTGGGGGTTGAGTGTTCAGCCTTGAGTGGGGTTGAGTGTTCAGACTTGACACAAACAGGTGATAAAGGACCAGACAGAGGGGGGTTTGAGTGCGTGGGTTATCCTGCAGCTAACATTTGTTCAGCCTGCCCTGCAGGTAACTTAGTTCACCCTGTCCTTCACCTAACATGTATTACATGACTATGTTTTTAAAAATCAGTAGTACAAAATGTGTGTAATAAAAACTTTTCTGCGTTTTATCCTGCCACCCATTTACTTTTCTCAACGGCAACTATGCTACCAGTTTCTCACATATTTTTCAGATATTTTTCATCAAAAACAATATGTATAATATAGTTTTTTTAATTTTAATCAGAAATGGTAGTATAAACACTGTTTTGGATATGTGTGTGTGTTACACAGTACTTTTACAACTATTTTTACTGACCACATGATAGTCCATCTAACAAATGTACCATAATTTATTTAGTGTAAGTTCATAAGCATTTAAATTGTGTCTTTATTTTGCTAATACAATGTTTCAATGTGCATTTTTATAACTGAAATAAATGCTTAGAAATGTAATTGCTAAAGAGGTTGGAATTAAATTCTTTTGATGATGGTGATAATCACTACGAAACCAATAACCATCATTTGCTAATCTTCAGCAGTGATAGGCTATGGCACAAGTTACCTGGATTCAATTCCTGCATCCATCCTTGGTTCCTAGGCTTTCTGCATATCACTAAACAATGGCAAGCCTTGAGTTCCTCTGCTACAAAATGGAACTATAATTGTATCCAACTTATAAAATTATAATTTGGGTTTAATGAGTTGACACAAATAAAGCATTTGTGTCTGTTATATAGAAAATCTTTAGTAATTAGGAGCTCTTCTTAAGTGGTTATGACCTTTCCATTGCTTCTCTAGATCCCTTCTCCAGTCTTTCCTTCTCCTTCTCCTTCTCCTTCTTCTTCTTCTTCTTCATACTAAGGATTGAACCCAGGGGCTCTCTACCACTGAGCCATACCCCCAGCCATTTTTCTTTTGAGACAGGGTCTCACTAAATTGTGGGAGGCTGACCTAGAATTTGTGATCCTCCTGCCAAGTCACTGGGATTACAGATATGAACTGTCTTGTCAGCTCACTATTTCTAGACAAACAATTATATGTGACTTTTTCTCTTCCTTTGGCTGATAGTAATTATCTCATATGCTCCCTTTTGGTTTTTCTTTTCTCTGTATACATTTAGCTTCTTTAAAGAACAAAAACAAAACAAACTCAGGGAATTTTCCTATTTTTTACACATTGTCTGTTAATAGGTTGATAAGCTTTATTAGCTACATTTTTTTTCTTCTAACCAAAACTATGAGTGGTGGGTATAATAAGCTTCTTTATACAGATGAGGAAACTGAGGCTTTCAAATTGTCACAGGTTACCCAGCTGAATAACCAAAGACAAATTCAAACCCACTCTCAAATTCCAAGGTGTTTGCTCTTTACAAAAACTTATTCTCAGCTGGGCATGGTAGCTTATGCCTGTAATTCCAGAGGCTCAGGAAGCTGAGGCAGGAGGATCACAAGTTCTAGGCCAGCCTCAGCAACTTAGCAAGGCCCTAAGAAACTTAACAAGATCCTGTCTCAAATTTACAAAATTTTAAAGAGGTCTGTGGTTGTGGCTTAGTGGTAAAGTGCCCCTGGGTTCCATCCCTGGTACCCAAAACAAACAAAAACCTTTACTCTCTCAACCCATGTTGTTTGGCCAAGCTTTCTTCACTTAAGTGAACTTAATACTTTCATTTTCTTCCAACTAGTAGATAGAGAAGCTTCTGTTCTAGTGTGTCCCATGCAGCACTAAGAAATTTTGTTTTATCTGTGTCACTGAGCTGTTCTGTCTTGGTTTCCTTATCTGTGGAGTGAAATCGTTTGTTCTCTTCCTCTTTAGGGGAAAAAAATATAAGAACTGATGCTCTGGATTGAAGATAATTTAAAAATCAGATTTATCATTTAAATTCAGCTTCATTTTAGTGAAAATTTTTTTTCTAAAAAAAATGAGAAGGAACTTTGGCATAGGTGAAAGTAAAATTCTTTCTCGCTAGGGCTAGGACTAGGGCAGGGCCAGTGAGACACGTGCTTGGGAGGCAAAATTTAAGAAGGCACGCATACCAAAATACTCCTCGGCAATCAATAAATACCATTTCAAAGCATTATTTTTAAAAATCAATTTTAATGTAAAAAGCAATGATAAAAATGGCATTTCAATTCAAGGTAGTATTGTTTCCAGGACCATATTAGAGTCTGAGGAAAAGAAAATACATTGATCCTGACTTGACTTAGCATTTTTTTTATAAACATAGCATTGACGTACTATTCATCTAGATCACTGTTTTTTGTTTTGCCATCCCTTACATTCTGTACCCAAGGCAAGTGCCTTACTCTCCTGACCCTGGTCCTGTCCTGGCTACCTGAACTCCAGACTCAAACTTCCAACCTCCTGCTAGATGTAACTACCAAATCCATCTTGCCAAAGTCAAGTTCATCATTTCCTCCAAACCACTTCTCTTTTTTTAAAAAACTTCATTAGTAGCATCATTTAATCTTGACCCATCACTCTGACTTTATCTTCACATTTGATCCACAGGGCTCTCCAAAATCTCCTGAGGATTGCAATTTCTGAGGTCCGTTCCTGGTTGCCCACTCTTTTACTTCTACCCTAGATTCCCATCTTCAACAAACATGCAGTAAAAGTGGAGTTTAGTTTACAGCATGGCTTTGATCTATATTAAATCTTTGATCTTTCATTCTTCAGCTGATTGAGTTTAGGCAAATTACTTAACATTGTACCTCAGTTTTCTCATCTGTAGAACATGAATGTTGGTAGGAATTATTTTGTAGGGTTGTCAAGAGGATTCAATGGATGAATATATAAAACTTGGAACAGTACCTAACACATTGTATGGAGCAATAAACTGAACTGAGAATGATTAAATTAACTTCCCTTAATCTAATGCTATAAGAATAATGTTTCCAGAATCTAGTTTGGATAGATTTCCTACCCACTACCCACCCCTCCAAAAAAAAATTCCTCCAGCCTGACATAGTGGCGTATGCCTACAATCCTAGCAATTCAAGAGTCGGAGGGAAGAGAATTGCAATTTTGAGGCTATCCTCAGCAACTTAGCAAGGCTCTAAGCAATTTAGCAAGACCTTGTCTCAAAATAAAAAATTAAAAGGGCTGGGGATGTGGCTCAGTGGTAGAGTGCCCCTGGATTAAATTCTTGGTACCAAAAAATTTCTCCAAACCAGATGCCAATTTTCTTTCCATGCCTTTATTCTTCTCTCCACTTCATGTTATTGCTATTCTTTCATATCTATTGAAACTTTCCTTATTCTTTACAACCTAATCATCATGATCTCCTTTGAGCAAGTAAATTTCATCATCCTCTGCACTTCCAACACTTTTTTTTTCTTCAAGTCAAACTGTATCCAACTTTATTAAAGATACTTTTTATAAATAATCGTGGTATTTTAGGCTGGACATGAGCAAACACTCATTAATAGTATACAACAACTTTCAAACTCCCTTCTTAAATGGACTATCAGAATCAGAAAGCCACTCTAAAAACCAATGAAGTCTTAATTTGATACTCTGAATAGGGAAAGTTCAGAGTGAAGGTTGACATTTCACATTTAGCCTGTTGTTTAACAACTTTTCACAAGCTGACCCTGACTTTCAGGAAATGAAACGAAAATGGCAAAATTATTAATCTGAAGATCCACAGTCTAGAAAAGGAACTTTTGCTCTTCTGAGGGACACTTTTTCAAATGATGTCACTAGAATGTCCAGATTGCCCGACACATTGGTAAAACCAATTGTTGGAGTCAGGTCCCAACAGGTCTGAATTTGAGGAGTTAAATCTCTGTCAATGGCAGAGACAGAGAGGAGAACATAAAGATGAATTTGAGTTTTTCCATACCACAAGGTGTTTGTGCCAAGGTGGCTATGTGTGCCAATATCAGGGAATCCCTCCTTTTGGGAGCCAAGAGGAAGTCTTCAAAACTAGTTAGGGAAGTCTCTCAAAACTAGCAGGGAAAGGTGTTCTCCCCCCATAACAATCTAGCTTTGGATACATTCTACTACTGATATATGTTCCTTTCTCCAAAAACAACAATGAAGTGTTCTGTGCATGTTCTGTGCTAACAACATAGCTTAAGAAAAATTCTGCATTTTTATAAAATTGATGGAAAAAAAATAGATCTTTTAAGGCTTGAGCTCTAGCTCTGGAGGAGCAGGTTTAGCAGACAACCTTGCAGATCTTCTCTGTGATTCATCCTTCACCTTGGCTTTATCTCCTTTAGCATCTCCTTCAGCTTTTCTCTTGGGCAGACAGCAGTGGCTGGACACAGGTATAGGTCGCAGGGATACAGCAGCGCTTGGCTTTGGTGCATTCTAGGAAATCATATTTTTCTCTCATGAGGTTGTGAGCTCATTCACTTAGAGACTTATTGTGGGGCCTGGGAGTTGGAAAGCAGCCTACGTTGTCTATGTGAGGGGCTCTCAGGGTTCAGCACACTAAATCCGGATATTGTGGTCTAGCATACTAGCCACGCTCAGCCCCATCACCACGGTAATCTGGCCACCCTCAGGTGCACAGCATGTTCCTTTTCCTTCTGTTTTTCTACCAGTGACCTTTTAGCCCATTGGTCTCCACTCATAAGTGTGTTGCTAGCTCACTGGGTTATTACAACCCTCAGATGACTCTGCCCAGTAACCAACTATTCATAAAGCTTGCCTATGCATTAATTAGGCAGATAGGGTTCTCTGAAACTGGTCTCCAGAGGTCTCTTTTCGACTCCATCACTACACCCTCCTCAGCTGTGCAGTGGGCTTCCTTGGGCTGGACAGAGTGAGCCCACAACTTACTACAGTAATACATATTGAATATGTATGATCAGATTGTCAGTTTGGGATTAAGTTACATTTTTTCTTTGAGCAATTTACCAATCCTCTTAGTCCAGGAAGAAATAGCCAATATGAACAAGTCTTTTCCCAAAAGTCAGGAGGATTGAGGCATGGGACCTGTGGCTGAATTCAAGATCTGTGTTGTAGACTATTAATGTTCAAGAAAAATATTTTGTAGTTTAATCCTTGAAAAAAAACAATGACAAATAATATGATTGATTATTTGTGCAATTCATTAGAATGAGTTGGTAAAAACAACAATTGGCTTCAAGTGATCTTCATTCCTCAAGTCATATAATCTCAGAATTAAGAACCATCTTATTTTATTTCTACCAATGCATCATAACCCCAGAATTATTGCAAATGAACATTTATGAAAGACAAGAAGTATACCTTTCTTTTTTTCCATGCAAGGGAAATCCTTCCAATGTGCTATTTACTTTCTTTGATTATAAGTAATACAAAATATAATTGAAAATACATTTATTTTACTGGTTATCCTGCTAAATTGCAATAATTTATGTTTAATTTACAAAATGATTTGTGAGCATAAGCACAAAACCTGGAATCAGAAGACTTGAGCATTGTGAGGATAAAAGAGATTACGTATGTCAGTGCCCTGGGCACACAATCAATAAACATGGTTAATCATCAGCAAGAGCCCTGAGCCGCAGTTCCTATGAAAGCTTGGTGATTAGAACAAAATTGCACTCTAGGGAAAGTATATTTTCATCCAATCAGCCCAGGGAAGACCAGAATTCTTTTTTTGATTCACCTATTTTTTTTTTCAAAGTTTCAATCAGGACCTTGAACATTCCCCTTTATAAATGAATTATTTTAACATTATACATAAGACTATGAGTAGAAAGGCATAGTTCATGGTTCAGTAGTAAAGTGAAAGTTTTATTACTCTTTAATGTTTGCTGTTGTGATAAATATGTATGTGTGTGTATATATACATATATATGTATGCATATAAATTTGCATATATATATATATATATGTGTGTGTGTGTGTGTGTGTGTGTGTGTGTGTGTGTATTTGTTGATCTGGCATTTCCCTTTTAATGTTATCCTGTATTATTGTTACTACACAGGCAATTGAAAACCTCTGTAAGATTACTCTGAGAAGACATCATCATTTCTCTAGAAGTTTAGATGTTGGAAAGTGCTTTTAACCACAATAAAGATTGAAAAGCATGGTCTTGGGAGATTGATAATCTAAAATTATAACTTTAGCTTAAGCTCAAGTTGTAAATGGAGATCAGAGTTTAAAAATATAAAATTTAGGGCTGGGGATGTGGCTCAAGCGGTAACGTGCTCATCTGGCATGGGCGGGGCGCTAGGTTCGATCTTCAGCACCACATAAAATAAAATAAAGATGTTGTGTCCACCAAAAACTGAAAAAAAAATATTAAAAAAATTCTCTCTCTCTAATATATATAAAATTTAGACTAAATTACCTTGGGAGTGTAGCATTTTTTCCCTTTGTCTGACATTTCTAACATCTATTTACTAATAATTACAATTAACCTTTTATTCAGTTTTGTTTGTTTATAGCCCTGCTTTACCAGCTAAAGAGAAACAACTCCAATTTTCAAGGAATATGTCAGCAACATGTGAATGTTAGAACTGCGTGACATGGACCTATAGAAGTCACACATGACCAAATTATCATTTTTTAAATTTTTTTTAGTTGTCAATGAACCTTTACTTGTTGTTTGTTTATATGCAGTGCAGAGAATCAAACCCCGTGCCTCACACATGCTAAACAAGCCTTCTACCACTGAGCTACAACCCCAGCCTCCCAAATTATCATTTTTTTTTGTGAAGATACTTACAAAAATAAGGTTAGTTAATTAACCTAAATCAAAGGGAAGGTTTTTATTTTTTTTTAAAGTTGAGGCTTGATGGTTTCCTTCTGCTACTCAGGAATCATTTCTATTAGTCAGTCCTTATTTGAGTCCACATCCCCTGGCACATGTTTCAATTGAGCAATTTGACTGGTGTTGCTTTTACTCTTAGCTTCCCCTTATCTTGGTATTTTGAGGCTTCCCTGAAATCACAGACTTCTCTGAACTATTCCAATTAACTGAAGGATTTTTTAGTATATTTTATTTCACATATTTCAGAAAACACTGTATTTTGAAGCTGGCAAAAGGAACAACATCACCTTTGTGTCTTCTCATTACCTTTCCTAAAATGCCAAGGATTAAAAATAACTGCTCAACAACTCTCCCCTGGATTCCTAATAGTCACATTTCCACTTGAGGCCCACTTAGAAAGATGGGGAGCAATTTACTTCATCAAAGAAGTCCGGGACACTGAGACACTTGAGATAGCTTTTAAAGATGAAGGAGAATTATTTTTATTTTTCCCACTATTTTTTATTTTAATAGTTTTGTTGTTGTTGTTGTTGTTTTGGTACCAGGGGTTGAACCCAAGGGGCTTAACCCTTTTGTTTTTCATTTTGAGATAGAGTCTCCTTAACTTTCTCAGGCAAACTTTGAACTTGTGATCCTCCTGCCTCAGCCTCCTGGGCTGCTGGGATTACAGGCATGTGGCACCACACCTTGCTTATTGTGCATTTTTCTGATTAAAGTAATTACATGGGCTGGGGTTGTAGTTCAGTGGTAGAGCACTTGCCTAGCAGGTGTGAGGCACCGGGTTTGATCCTCGGCACCACATAAAAATAAATAAAATAAAGGTATTTTGTTCATTTACAAAAAAATAAAAATAATTACGCATGTTTATAGAAGATAATTTTGAAATTACTAAATATAAGCTAGATTAAAATACTCCCTAATCATACTATGTATGGATCCTCTCTGATACCATTTTAAACAATACTAAGATCACAATATGATATTTTGATTTGCAATTTTATCATCGTTAATACACATATCTTTTCTTTGGTTTAATGAGGCTAAAAGCAATGTAGAATTTCCAGAAAAAGCTATTTTTTTCTTTTAAAAACTCTGATTTGTTGGGTATAAACAATTTCATGTCATTTTAGAGTGAAAGTATAATTTAACTTTTTAAAATTTTGAAATTATAAATGAATTATACTCATTCATGATCATGTTATTCCTGCTCTCTATATTCATGAGCATTGTATCATTTAGGAAGTGAAAACACATCTTCATCAAATGGGCTTCAAATTCCGTCCCATAAAGGCTATAATATTTTAAAATTTGATGCATATTTTAAAATTTTTAATTTTTGAGGTGGTACAGACATAGCCATACATTATCTGACTATCAATCTTTCTTTTTTCCTCCATTCATCAACTCTCACTGTGTCTATGGGGTTAGGAGCACTATCATCAGTTCCCTGCTCTATCAATTCCAACTGTGTAACTTTTATCGAATCACTTTGCAACTAAATTTTCTCATCTTTAAAAGATTCTGTATATCAAAGGAAATAATTAGTAATGTAAAGCAAGAACCCACAGAGGGAGTATTTGCTTGCTACTCTTTTGACAGAGGATTAATATATGGAATATATAAAGAACTAAAAAAATTACACCCAAAAAATCAAATAACCCAATTAATAAATGGGCAAATGGGCAGACAAATCTCAGAAGAAGAAATGCAAATGGCCAACAAATAGGAAAAAACGCTCAACATCATTAGCAATTAGGAAAATGCAAATCAAAACTACACTGAGATTTCATCTCACACAAGTCAGAATGGTAGTCATCAAGAATACAGACAATCATAAATGTTGAAGAGAATGTAGAGAAAAAGGGACACATTTGCAATTTTGGAGAGATTGCAAATTAGGAAGACAACTATGGAAATCAGTATGGAGATCCCTCAAAAGACTCTCCATGGAACCACCATATAACCCAGCTACACCACTCCTCAGTATTTATCCTGAAGAATTAAAAGTCATCATAGTACAGGGATACATGCATACCCATGTTTATAACAGCATGATTCACTATGACCAAACCATGGAACCAGCTAGGTGTCCACCAACAGATGAATGCATAAAGAAAATGTGATATATATATAATGGAGTTTTATTCAGCCATAAAGAAAAATGAAATTATGTCATTGCAGGACAATGGATGGAACAGAGACCATTATATTAAATGAAATAAGTCAAACACAGAAGGTGAAGGTTTGTATGTTTTCTCTCATATGCAGAAGCTACAGAGGAAAAGAAAAAGAAAGACAGGGAAAGATCTTATGAAAATCAAAGGGAGATCAATAGAGGAAAGGGACCAAGGGGTGAGAGGGGAGGAGAAAGGGGAGAAGTTTTGGGGATTGGTTTTGGCCAAATTATATTGTTATATTGTGTGCATGTATAAATATATATCTACAAATCTTATCATTATGTACAACTACAATGCATCAGTTGAAATATGGAGAAAACATATTAAATAAATGAAAAATAATGGCTTTGTATTCCATTGTATTAATATACCACTTCTGTATTAATATATTTATAGTGTTTTCCAAATGCATCAATTTGAATAAAATGTCACAACAACCTTCCATGTATACTGTTCTTTTAAATGCATAATTCTATTTCTATACAGTAGACTTCTAAAAGTTGAATTACTGGGCCAAGTGACTTATGCATTTCTTAAAATATTAACATATTATCAAGTTATATTCTCTGAGTCAGTATATAAGAGTGACCATTTTCCCATTTCTGAGCATTAAATTCTAAGAATCTTTCCTTTAAAACATTGTCAGTCGGCGATCAGGTGGAATCCCGCCAGCCAAGCCAAGCCTGCACAGACCCCCGGGCTGAGTACAGGATTTTAGACAGGGAAGGAATCAGCACAGTCCCATCCCCCACAGCGGACACTCCACCAAGGCAATCAGCAGCCAGCATCTTGAAAAGCTGAAGTATCCACCGCCACTCTCCGACAGATCGCAAACAACAAAACAGGTGTGTGGCACTCAGCGCATCCCCCATACATCAGGAACTCGCATAAAATCTCTCCTGGGCTTTCCGGGGGAGGGAGTATCAGAGTGAGCCTGCATAAAGACTAGGGGGAACTAGAGGCACCTGACCTGCAAACCCCCTCCCCATTTGCAGCCAAAACGAAACCTGTATAGCTAGCGCTGGGGGAGGGGCAAGCAGGAAAAATCAAAAGGATAGAGTGCCTGGGATCCCAATTGCCAACTGTGGGACCCTGGAGATCCAGGCAGACTGATTCTCGCAGCCTGCCCCGCGGCTACAGAAGGCGTGGCGCCCCAGGGAAGCGATTAATTAGCAAGCAGGAAGATAAGTGACTGCAACTTGGTGGAATCCCGCCAGCCAAGCCCGCACTGACCCCCGGGCTGAGTACGGGATTTTAGACGGGGAAGGAAGTGGTACAGTCCCATCCCCCACAGCGGACACTCCACCAAGGCAATCAGCAGCCAGCATCTTGGAAAGCTGAAGTGTCCACCGCCACTCTCCGACAGATTGCAACAACAAAACAGGAGAAACCAAGACTAGCAGGAGACACCAGGAGGCTAGAGGCAAGGCCCTCGCGACTGGGCAGCTGGAAACCGCAGGCCTGCCGGTGAGAGTTCACCCACTGCCCGCGTAACTGGGCGGTAGGAGAAAACCGCCCGCAGGCGACCGGTCATCAGCCCGCGGCCTGTGATACTGCCCGCCTGCCGCGACCGGGAGCTGAAACCAAACAGAGACAGTCCAGTCACACCCCCTCATCAGGACACCCCGGCAAGGAACTGGGGCCGGTCATAGCAAAGTAGTGTCGTCACTGGAGCTCAGATGTCGGAACTTCCTTCACAGCGGAATCCACGTTAGCAGGCATAGTTTAACAACACAAAGGAGAGACATCAGAGTAATACAGAACCAAAACAAATCTATAGAAGAGAGCAGAAACACGACAATCCAATAGAGCTGGAAAGCAATGGGGACAACATGAGAAAACAAGGGAAAAAAGGAGTACAAAAAATGCAAGACAACTTAATTCTACAAGAGGACATAGAAACATCAGAAGCAGGGATAGGGAAAGAACTCAAGGCATACCTAACTCGAATGGAAAGGAATATTAGAGAAGACATGAGACAGCAAGTCCAAGCAATAAAAATATATTTTGAAAATGAATTAAACAAACAAATTCAAATGGCAAAGAACGAGCTCTACCAGGAGATAGAGATCTTAAAAAAAAAATCAAACAATAATCCTAGAATTGCAGGAAACTATAAACCAAATTAAAAACTCAAACGAGAATATTACAAATAGACTTGATCAAGTAGAAGTCAGAACATCAGATAATGAAGACAAGGTATATCAACTTGAAAAGAGTATAGTCAACACAGAAAAGATGCTTAAATCCCATGAGCAATCTATTCAAGAGATATGGGATGTCATAAAAAAAACAAATTTGAGAGTCATCGGGATAGAAGAAGGCACAGAGATTCAAACCAAAGGAATGGACAGCATATTAAATGAAATAATTGTAGAAAACTTCCCAGATATGAAAGATGGAATGGATTGCCAAATCCTGGAAGCCTACAGGACCCCAAACATTCAAAACCATAATAGACCAACTCCAAGACACATAATTATGAAGATAGCCAACATACAGGACAAGGAGAGAATATGAAAAGCTACTAGAGAAAAGAGGCAGATTACATTCAGGGGTAAACCAATTAGGTTAATGACTGATTTCTCAGCACAGACTTTGAAAGCGAGAAGATCCTGGAACAATGTATTTCAAATGCTGAAAAATAATGGATTTCAACCAAGAATACTGTATCCAGCAAAATTGAGCTTCAGATTTGACAACGAAATTAAAATCTTTCACGATAAACAAAAGCTAAAAGAATTCGCAGCAAGAAAACCAGCACTGCAAAGCATTCTGAGCAAAATACTACAAGAAGAGAAATTGAAAAATATTGCCCAAAACTAAAAACAAGAGGTATCTCAGTAAAGGAGGAGGAAAATAACCAAAAAGTAAAACTAGCCAAACTAAAATAAATAAATAAAGAAGCATGACTGGAAGTACAAATCATATCTCAATTGTAACCTTAAATGTTAATGGCCTAAACTCACCAATCAAGAGACATAGGCTAGTAACCTGGATCAAAAAAACAAATCCAACAATATGCTGCCTTCAGGAGACTCATATGATAGGAAAAGACATACACAGGCTGAAGGTAAAAGGTTGGGAAAAATCATACCAATCACATGGCCCTCGGAAGCAAGCAGGAGTGGCCATACTCATATCGAATAAAATCAACTTCAAACCTAAGTTAATTAAGAAGTATAAAGAAGGACACTATATACTGTTAAAAGGAACCATCCACCAACAAGACATAACAATTATCAATTTGTATGCACCAAACAATGGAGACGCAACGTACATAAAACAAACGCTCCTCAAGTTCAAGAGTCAAATAGACCATAACACAATAATTACGAGTGACTTCAACACACCGCTCTCGCCATTAGACAGATCCTCTAGACAAAAACTGAATAAAGAAACTATAGAACTCAACAGCACAATCAATAACCTAGACCTAACCGACATATATAGAATATACCAACCATCATCAAGTGGATACACGTTCTTCTCAGCAGCACATGGATCCTACTCAAAGATAGACCATATATTATGCCATAAGGCAACTCTTAGTAAATATAAAGGCGTGGAGATAATACCATGCACAATATCTGACCATAATGGAATGAAATTGGAAATCAATGATAAAAAAAGGAAGGAAAAATCCTACACCACATGGAAAATGAACAATATGTTATTGAATGATCAATGGGTTACAGAAGACATAAAGGAAGAGATAAAAAAATTCTTAGAGTCAAATGATAATACAGACACAACATACCGGAATCTATAGGACACAATGAAAGCAGTTTTAAGAGGGAAATTCATTTCCTGGAGTTCTTTCATCAAAAAAATAAAAAACCAACAAATAAATGAACTCACACTACACCTCAAAAACCTAGAAAAGGAAGAACAAAACAACAGCAAATGTAGTAGAAGACAAGAAATAATTAAAATTAGAGCAGAAATAAACGAAATTGAAACAAAAAAAAACCATTGAAAAAATTGATAAAACTAAAAGTTGGTTCTTCAAAAAAATAAATAAGATAGAAAAGCCCTTAGCCATGCTAACAAAAAGAAGAAGAGAGAGAACTCAAATTACTAATATATGGGATGAAAAAGGCAATATCACAACAGACACTACAGAAATACAGAAGATAATTAGAAAGTATTTTGAAACCCTATATTCTAATAAAATAGAAGACAGCGAAGATATCGATAAATTTTTTAAGGCATATGATTTGCCCAGATTGAGACAGGAAGACACACACAATTTAAACAGACCAATAACAAAGGATGAAATTGAAGAAGCCATCAAAAGACTACCAACCAAGAAAAGCCCTGGACCGAATGGGTATACAGCAGAGTTCTACAAAACCTTCAAAGAAGAATTAATACCAATACTTTTCAAGCTATTTCAAGAAATAGAAAAAGAAGGAGCTCTTCCAAATTCATTCTATGAGGCCAACATCACTCTGATTCCAAAACCAGACAAAGACACTTCAAAGAAAGAAAACTACAGACCAATATCTCTAATGAACTTGGATGCAAAAATTCTCAATAAAATTCTGGCGAATCGAATACAAAAACATATCAGAAAACTTGTGCACCATGATCAAGTAGGATTCATCCCTAGGATGCAAGGCTGGTTCAATATACGGAAATCAATAAATGCTATTCACCATATCAATAGGCTTAAAGACAAGAACCATATGATCATCTCGATAGATGCAGAAAAAGCATTTGACAAAGTACAGCATCCCTTTATGTTCAAAACACTAGAAAAACTAGGGATAACAGGAACTTACCTCAACATTGTAAAAGCTATATATGCTAAACCTCAGGCTAGCATCATCCTAAATGGAGAAAAACTGAAGGCATTCCCTCTAAAATCTGGAACATGACAGGGATGCCCTCTATCACCACTTCTATTCAATTTAGTTCTCAAAGAACTAGCCAGAGCAATTAGACAGACAAAAGAAATTAAAGGCATAAAAATAGGAAAAGAAGAAATTAAATTATCGCTATTTGCGGATGACATGATAATATACTTAACAGACCCAAAAGGATCTACAAAGAAGCTGCTAGAGTTAATAAATGAATTCAGCAAAGTGGCAGGTTATAAAATCAACACGCATAAATCAAAGGCATTCCTGTATATCAGCAACAAAACCTCTGAAAAGGAAATAAGGAAAACCACTCCATTCACAATATCCTCAAAGAAAATAAGATACTTGGGAATCAACCTAACAAAAGAGGTGAAAGATTTATACAATGAAAACTACAGAACCCTAAAAAGAGAGATAGAAGAAGATCTCAGAAGATGGAAAAATATACCCTGTTCATGGATAGGCAGAACTAACATCATCAAAATGGCGATATTACCCAAAGTTCTCTACAGGTTTAATGTGATGCCAATCAGAATCCCAAAGGCATTTCTTGTAGAAATAGACAAAGCAATCATGAAATTCATATGGAAAAACAAAAGACCCAGAACAGCAAAAGCAATTCTAAGCAGGAAGTGTGTATCTGGAGGTATAGCGATACCAGAGCTCAAACTGTACTACAAAGCAATAGTAACAAAAACAGCATGGTACTGGTACCAAAACAGGCAGGTGGACCAATGGTACAGAATAGAGGACACAGAGACTAATCCACAAAGTTACAACTATCTGATATTTGATAAAGGGGCTAAAAACATGCAATCGAAGAAGGATAGTATCTTCAACAAATGGTGTTGGGAAAATTGGAAATCCATATGCAACAAAATGAAATTGAATCCCTTTCTCTCGCCAGCCACAAAAGTTAACTCAAAATGGATCAAGGAGCTAGATATCAAAACAGAGACACTGCGTCTGATAGAAGGAAAAGTTGGCTACGACCTACATATTGTGGGGTCGGGCTCCAAATTCCTTAATAGGAGGCCCGTAGCCCAAGAGTTAATAACAAGAATAAACAAATGGGACCTACTTAAACTAAAAAGTTTTTTCTCAGCAAGAGAAACAGTAAAAGAGGTAAATAGAGAGCCTACATCCTGGGAACAAATTTTTACCCCTCACACCTCAGATAGAGCCCTAATATCCAGAATGTACAAAGAACTCAAAAAATTAAACAATAAGATAGCAAATAATCCAATCAACAAATGGGCCAAGGACCTGAACAGACACTTCTCAGAGGAGGACATACAATCAATCCACAAGTACATGAGGAAATGCTCACCATCTCTAGCAATCAGAGAAATGCAAATCAAAACCACCCTAAGATACCATTTCACTCCAGTAAGATTGGCAGCCATTATGAAGTCTAACAACAATAAGTGTTGGCGAGGATGTGGGGAAAAGGGTACACTTGTACACTGCTGGTGGGACTGCAAAATAGTGAGGCCAATTTGGAAAGCAGTATGGAGATTCCTGGGAAAGCTGGGAATGGAACCACCATTTGACCCAGCTATTGCCCTTCTCGGACTATTCCCTGAGGACCTTAAAAGAGCGCACTATAGGGATATTGCCACATCAATGATCATAGCAGCACAATTCACAATAGCTAGACTGTGGAACCAACCTAGATGCCCTTCAATAGATGAATGGATAAAAAAATTGTGGCAGCTATACACAATGGAGTATTATGCAGCACTAAGAAATGACAAAATCATAGAATTTGCACGGAAATGGATGGCATTAGAGCAGATTATGCTAAGTGAAGCTAGCCAAGCCCTAAAAAACAAATGTCAAATGTCTTCTTTGATATAAAGAGAGCCACTAGGAATAGAAAAGGAAGGAAGAGCATGAGGAAAAGACTAACAGTAAACTAAGACGAATGGGGGGAGAGAAAGGGAGAGAGAAGGGAAAGCACATGGAAATGGTAGGAGACCTTCAATGATACACAAAATTATAAGAGGTTATGAGGGGCAAGGGGGAGGGGAAAAAAGGGAGAGAATTGAACAACAGCAGAGGAGGTAGAGAGGGAAGATGGGAGGGGAGGGGAGGGGAGGGGGGATAGTAGGGGATAGGAAAGGTAGCAGAATACAACAGTCACTAATATGCCATTATGTAAAAATGTGAGTATGTAACAGAAGTGAGTCTGCAATTTGTATTTGGGGAGTTCAAAACCCAATTAAGTCAAATGTATGAAAGATGGTATATCATGAGATCTGTAATGTTTTGAACAATCAATAAAAAAATGAAAACTAAAAAAATAAATAAATAAATAAAAAATAAAACATTGTCAGTCGGATACATAATAACTGTATTTCATCTTTGAAGAGTTGTATTTCTCTGATTATTAGTGAAATTGAGCATCTTTCTTCTGGGAATTTTATATCATATTATTTGTACCTATCTACTAAAGTACATATTTTTATTTTATGTGAAGAATATTAATTTTTTCTTTCAGGAGTATTGCAAATACATCATTTCTTTTTTCTTTTGTTTTCTCCAGAGGAATGTCTTCCTACTCTGATATTCAATAACATTCCTATATGCTGTATTGTAAAAATTTTGGAGCTTTGTATTTTTCTTTAGATTTTTACACTACCTGAAATCTACATTTTTGTTATCATGTAATGTAGTAATATAATTTTTGTCCAAATTAAAATTGTATTTCTCAATATGAGTTCTTAAATAACACATGTATATGTATTGATTTAGAATATAATATTTTCACACATAATATTCTTATTTCTTAAGTTTCTATTTAGTTACTCATTTATTATATTTATTTTTCTGTAGCATGCTTTTATCACACTCTTTTTTTTCTTGTAATTTGAGCTATGACAGATCCTTACTATTTTTTCCCAAAAATTTCTTATCAATGCTTATATATTTTTCTATATGAAATAATGAATTAATTTTACATTAAATTTTAACATTAATTTAATCTACCCTTTTAAGAACATAGTATAATGTTCACATTTAAACATGTCTTAGTAGATAGCAATAAATAATATTTCAGAATTTTTTAAAGTTGTTATTCTTAAACCTTTTATAATCGAGTATAACATATATTTTTAACCTAGTAAATGTCAGCAAATTTGAAATTCAAGATAGATATAGTTCTAGAAAATGTGAAGTTCCAAAATGACATAAAAATACAAAATCTGAAGAAAGCAATCAATATATGTTAAGTAAACAACATTGTTTTAAAAGCAAAAAGTTTCCTTCCATAAAGTACCAGGCCCAAAAAATTTTACATGGGTTCACCACATTTATTTCCATTGTCTACTAGTTGACATAGAAAAAGAGAAAAGATGCTAAAACCATTTCTAAACAGAAATCAGCTATTATAATTACACATTCCAATAAAGCCAAATTAAGAAAATATAAGTGTGGGTTTATTTTCATTTATGAATATTAACACCAATATCATAAAATTTTATTCAAATAAAAAATGTGTTTTGTTAAAAGAAAACAAAATAAGATTATACCAGCAAAGTAGAAAATATTGTTCAACATTCCTAGAAAACTACTTAGAAAGGCAATTTCATAATTAAATGCCATAATAAATTACATTAAAAAAAACTTATCAAATAGAAAACTTCAGCATTTCTTTCAAGGTTGGCTCAAAAAAAAAAAAAAAAAAAGAATAGAAAACCCATGACTTCATTCCTATCCAAAAAAGTACATTAGTCTCAGACAATGCAAAAACCAGGAAAAGAAATAAAGAGAGTTGAGGATTTGCTAGAAATAATCAAAATTATTTATTTGTAGATGATAGTCATGTAGAGAAAAAATCTAATAAGAGAACCTATTGGCAAATGAAGAAAAAAAAGAAATTAAAGGAAAGTTCAACAAGACTATAAAATAGAATTAGAATTATGTAAGGGAAAATTAACACACATTCAAAAGGGTCCAAAAAACTTATAAAATTTTTAAAAATCTAAAACAATTCAATGTCACCAGGAGCTAAGAATAGAAAGATTTCTTAAACAAAACCCAAAAAAGCATAAATTGCAAAGAGAAAACTGATAGATTTGACTTTATCACACTAAAGTAGTTTTGAAGTAGTTTTGAAGTCAATCACCTGTCCCAGAGCAGCAGAGCAGCGGCCCAGGTCAACTGGAGTGCAAGTGGCAACATGGACTGAGGCAAGCCAGGGTGTATCAACCTGTAGCACCACAGCAGCCTGGCCTGGGCCCCAAGTTCACAAAATACTGCAGCACTGAACCCCAAGCACCCACAGTTAACTGATGTGAACCTCCTGCTTCCCTCCAAGTGGTAGGAAAATGGAAGTGGGGAGACGTGATTGGAGATTAGCATAAATTTGAACAAATAGCATTGGTACTTTTCCAAATCCTAATTAACATAAATTTGGACCAATAGCATTGACCAAGTGCTATACAAACCCCTAGACTAGCACCCTCAATTGACAATCCCTGTTGGGTCCCTTCTTGCCCTATAGGAACTGTCTCCTTTCTTCCCACATGAATAAATCCTACTCTTTTGTACTCACTCTTCTTCATCTATGGATTTCAGTCTTCAAATTCACAATATAAGAATCAAATAGAAAAAAATTGGCAGTGAGCTTCAGAGGTCTGTAGCAACATTTGGAGGACACAGCCTGCCATTAGAGCTGCAACATACCCCTCAATGCTGGTAGAGATGAATCAGTGTTGCCAGCTGTGACTCATGCCAACAGGCATGCCCTTTCTAAGACTGCACCAGGGTTTGTCAGCTGCAGAGGGCTCCAGATTACACAGACCCCACCCACCAGTAGAGGCAGAGAAACTCCAATTTCATCTTCCCAGATGTACATGTAAAATATATTCAATTTTTATAAATAATTAACCATAATAAATGTATACAAACAAAAGGAAATCAGCAAGAAGCCCTATGGAAAGGTAATTAACAGGTATAGAATAACCTGAATGGTTCCTAAGTATGTTATAGGTATTCAATTATTATTACTACGGGGAAGGCATCATTCTGATTTCTTTTAAAATATAGGTGTTTTGAACCTTACAGTAACTCTGTCATCTAGACAGCATCTTCTTTTTCAAACTAGGACACAGGAAGCAAGTGAGGGTCTCAGCAATTCAGCAAGACTCTGTCTTAAAATAAAAAATAAAAATAAAAAATAAAAAGGACTGGGGAGGTGGCTCAATTGAACTCCCTGGGTTCAATTCCTAGTACCAAAAAAAAAAAAGAAGAAGAAGAAGAAAAGGAGGAGGAGGAGGAGGAGGAGGAGGAGGAGGAAGAAAAAGAAAGGAAGGAAGGAAGGGAAGGAGAAAAAAAGAAAGCTACAACAGTATTAAATGGTTGTGCTAGATCAATTAGGTTTGACATTAACAAATAACGTCAACCAAAATGCACCCACTATTAAGACTAGATAAGGTTTTAGGAAAGGAAAAAGATTAGAAAAACAAGAACAAGGTATAGCAGCACCAATACAAATAGATCAAGGAACGGACAGACATGGGTTGGATTTTCAGAAAGGGCCACTGAGACAATAAAAATTACTTGGAAATCAGAAAGACCAGTATGGGTTCCTCAGTGGCCCCTGACTAAAGAAAAGATACAAGCAGCCCATGACCTGGTCAAACAACAATTAGCGGAAGGACATATACAACCTTCTGTATCTCCCCATAATACTCCCATTTTTGTCATCAAAAAGAAATCTGGTAAATGGAGATTATTGCAAGATTTAAGAGCCATTAATAATGAGATGGTTATTATGGGACCTGCTCAATCAGGGATTCCTCAATTGTCTCCTTTGCCAAAAACTTGGTATGTTTTAGTTATAGATATTAAAGATTGTTTTTTTTCAATTCCAATTCATCCTGAGGATAGTCCACATTTTGCATTTACTATCCCTGCACTGAATCATGAAGGTCCTGATCAAAGATGGAAAATGGAAAGTACTCCCTCAAGGGATGGCTAACAGTCCAACTATGTGTCAAATCTATGTTAACAAAGCAATCCAGCCACTTAGAAATCAAAATCCTGAACTACAAATATTTCACTATATGGATGATGTATTATTAGCACACAAAGATAAAAACATTGCTAGAATGTTATGCCACACTTACAAATTTATTAAAAAATTATAATCTAGAGATAGCAATAGATAAAGTACAATTGAATTTTCCAATTAATTATTTAGGAGTTCTATTATCCTCAACCATGGTCCGTCCACCAAAAATTCAAATACGAGTAGATCAACTCAAATCACTTAATGACTTTCAAAAGTTATTAGGAGACATAAATTAGATAAGGCCTTATCTAGGTATACCAATAGGAGAGGCTTGTGGGAAGCCGGTGGTGGCAGTTGGACTCTGAAGGTTTTTCCTGAGGAGCTGTGTGGTTTGGTGTGTGTGTTCTAAAAATAAAGTTCGTTTCTTTTGACAAGTGGCTCGTGAATTGTGCCCAGCCAGACTGCGGCAAATGGTAGACTTATTTAAACAATTAGAATCCAAGTAAAATTGCTTTGAGCCCAGGCACCAAACCACTACAACTCAACTGCTTCTATAGTTAACTGATAACTATAATATAGTTATATAACAGAAGCTAGCAAGGTTGTGGAAAAAATGAGAAACCTAATATAATATTGATAGGGGCAGCTTTAACATAGTGTAGCTATTTGGAAAATAATTTGGCAACATTTAGTAAACACTCTAGGTACATATTCTGTGCTCCCAAATTCTACTTAGATATGTATACTCCAGAGTGTCTACTCTCAGATGCAACAGGAGGCATAGACAATGAATCCACCCAGAGTATATTGTGGTAGAAAGAAGTGGAATCAGAGATTAAATTTTGGTAAAAGTATAATGTCTAACTAAAATGTGATACGTGGATATGCATGAGAATAATAACATAGTGTCAGAGGCAATGAACAGCCAGGAAGGAATGGCAAGGTAGGCAGATTTCAAAATTATAAAGGTAAATAACAGAAGGAAAATGCAGTGTCACATACGCAATTAAAAGCATGCTGTTTTTATGGTGTTCATATTTTCAAATGACCTTGAAACACATGGAATGCAGCCTGGAAAAGTGTATGCTGAATGCCTGTGAGTCAGCGTGTGGTGGAGAACAGAAGGGGATTGATGATAGAGGAATGAATGAGAACAACCATACAATTAAAAACTGTGGAAAAGGAACACGAGTGGGTCATCAAAGTCAGTTGTGAAGCAAGGAGTACCACCAACTCAGCTCAACACATCTGAGATCCAAAATCCCTGTGAAAAACAAATTAAAATAGCAAAAATTAAAAATCTGCTATTCTATATTTAAATGATTTTTTGAATGCTTATATATCAATATATAAAATTCAGAACTGTTAGAATAAAAAGTTATTTAGAGATTTAGAGAAATCTTGAACTAAAATCCTGTACTAAAGATTAGTACAAAAAATAATACTAAGAATAGTACTTTGTACTAAAGAATAGTACAAGGAGAATTTTTGGAGATAAACATAGTGGTTCCAATCCCATTTTTTCCTATGTATAACTTTAGCTTGGGTGACAAAAGGAAAAATCCGATCCAGGAAGTGTCTCACATGAACTGTGAAATCTAGGTTACTCATTTACTATTTTATTACCGTCTGGTAAGAATGTGTAGAAAAATACTTGTTCCTATGGACCTGTAATCCTGCAGCATTATAAAAAAGTGATTATGATTTTTAAGGATAATGTAATTTATATCACATCTATTTTGGCCTTTCTTATATCCAATTTCAAAGTTTTTAGTAACCCTTTGAAGCATATTTACTTAATGAATTAAGTAAACACCAAAGAAGTAAACAGCCTGTTCAGTACTTAAAAAGACGCCAGTCAAATGTGTTCTGTCTGATGGTCTTCATTGCTCTCCTCCTGCCCTGCTGCCCTGACAGTCTTTTTTTTTTTTTTTTTTTTTTTTTGTGGTCCTGGGTCTTGTGCATGTGAGGTAAGCACTCTACTTACTGAGCTATATTCCCAATCCCTGCCCTGATAGTCTTTATTATGTGATTTTAATATTCAACTATTTAAAACAATAACAATGAAAAACTACAACATAAATATTCCTTAAAATTCAGAGGTAAAAAAGATGAAAGCACCTAGTTCTCACTTAAAGTAAAATATTTATGAATAAAAAGACACAATGTCTGGGATTTACTTTGAAGTCCTCCAGAAACAAAGAAGGGAAGGGATAGGTGAAATAGAATAGCCCAAGTGATGATAATTGTTATGTTGAGTAACTGGCATATAGGGGTTCAAAAATTCTTAGGTCAACTTTTGTATGTGTTTAAAATTAAAAATAGATTATCTTTTAATCAGGTATGTGATGGCACATACCTGTAATCCCAGCATCTTGAGATGCTGAGGCAGGAGAATTAAAGTTGGAAGGCAGCCTAGCAATTTAGTGAGACCCTAAGCAACTTAGTGAGGGCCTGTCTCAAAACAAAAAATAAAATAAAAGGGCTGGGTATGTTCCTCAGTGGTTAAGCACCCTAGGTTCAATCCCTGGTACCAAAAAATAATAGTCATACAAATTTTCTTTTAAAAATGATACACTTGGACATTGCATGCCTTTAAAAATTATTTAGCTACAATCGCCTTGTAAAATAACTATGAAATGAGTAAAGCTCTCAGAGCTGTATGGTCAAGTACATTTGTAGGACATGATATCAGTCCACGAGGCCAGCTGAGCTCTGGACTGACATTTGTATCCATTTTCCAAAATAAGAGGCAGGTATAGGCTACTTTTTCTTGTGTGTGATATCACCTGTAACTTTTTGAATAGCTCTTGTCCAAAGAAGCTATTTTCCCTCTCATCAAGCAACTTAAGACTAAATTGGCAAATAGTATTTACTTCAATCAAATAACTTAGTGCAGAAAGCGAAAGATTTTTTTCTTTTTTGCATTTTCCCCAAAGATAGCACAGAGAACAACTGCCCAAAAGGAGATACATGAAATTAGCTAATCTTACTGATAAACTTAAACTAATGACTCATTAATTTTATGGAGAATTTTCTTAAAACATTAGTTGAAAATTTGTAGTATCTATATCCACATTTATTATGCTAGTTCATGGTAATGTAAACATTTTAAATTATGAATGCTGGATATTGGGGCTAGAGATGTGGCTCAGTGATAGATTGCTTGCCTAGCATACATGAGGCCCTGGGTTCAATTCCCAGCACTACCAAAGGGGGGGGGAGGAACAGCTGGGTGTGATGAAGTACACATGTAAACTCTGCTACGCAGGAGGCTGAGGCAGGAGGATTCAAGTTTGAGGCCAGCCTCAGCAACTCAGAAAGATACTTTCCCAAAATTTAAAAAAAAGGTGGGAATGTGGATGTAGCTCAGCGGCAGAGTATCCCTGGGTTCAATCCTCAGTACTATAAGTGTGATTGATTGATTAATTAAAACATAAAAAGAATAATGATAGGTTGATAAGAATAACTCTGGATACCTCTCTCTTGTAGGTTTTCTAAAATTATAATAAAACTCTTTGGCTTCTTTCCTGTCTCATAACATGTAAAATAAACTTATTTCATCGTTCAAAAGGTCTCCAGAAGTTTAATTTCCCTTTGCAACCCAAGCAGATTTTCTGTTTAAGTAGCCTTTAACTTAAATTGGATTTAAGGATTACATGACTAAAACTGAATCTTTCCTCTAGAAAACTCTCTGCCATCTGTCAAGAGCAGTCTAAAAGTTTCGTTAAGTGAGGGTTGGGAGTGTGACTCAGTGGTATAGTGCTTCCTCAACCTCCCCATCTATAAAATGGTGATGATGAATCTGAGTATATATGTATGCACACATACACACAAACAAATATGTGTACATATATAAAAACATGCATATTGTTATAAAGCTTAAAAAGCATTATGCATAAAAATTAATAACTAGAATATTTATAGAGTATGTTAATAAAAATTAGCTATTGCTCTGAAATAGCATTCATATTTAACTTATATAGTAATAAATATGTAAATTTGAAAAATAATTGTTTTTGAAAAGAAGTTTTAGAACCATATTGATTGTATAGAAAGAGGAAAAAATATAGCATATAGTTATACAGTTGAAAGGTTTAAACAGTTGTCCTGACAGCCACCAAAAAAATAGTTTCTCATTGGAAAACTTGCTTTTGAGTCTTAAACTGCATCTGGTTTTAATTTACCTTGGAAATCTTTTTTTTTCCTAAAACAAATGCTTGATATTGACAGTGACATGATTTGTTTTTGTTTGTTTGTTTGTTTGTTTTAGTTGCTTTAACAAAATATGCTTAAAACTTCACTTCCTCAAAACTTTCACAAAGAGAAATAATGCATCAAGTTAGACCTTGGACTTCACCACTTGCTAATGCCATTATACAACAATATGAATATGATCAGCTTTATCTTTATGTCCTGATACAACCACCAGGTATTCCCACCAAAAAGACCCACCCTAATTAAGCTTCTTGTCAGCAAGATTTTACAAAGAGTGTTAACAGGATTTCATAGGAGTTCTGTAGGGTGCTCAATATGGTTTGAAGCTTCCTCTTTCTTGTAAGTGCCAGGTTTGCAGGACAAAAGATGTGACATACTATCTCAGGAGAGCTTATTGGGCAAAAAGTTATGATCTCTGTTTTCCTTGGTAAAAACTTGTGAATTCTCTGACCTGAAATATGGGACAAAGAGTATCTGTTATGTACTCACCCACTGTCATATAACCACCCCACTGAGTATAAATCTTAAAGAATTTCCAGACCCAGAGTTCGGAGAGTTTTAGGCATTAGCACCCCTCATTTGATGCAGCTTATATAAACCTGCTTCCTGAAGATTCCTCCGGTGTCCAGCCTTATCTGTCCTACATCAGTTCTTGTTCTTGTACAACTTAATTCAAACGTAGACCATTTCCTCACTGCTTTAAATTCATAATTATTAACAGTCTCACAAGCCCAGGATTAAATCCGTATTATTGTGGGTCTGATTAAAAGCTTCTTCAGTCACTCAAATGCCAATATTTTCTCCATAAGCTACATATCTTATCTAATAGGATCTTACTGCGTTCAATTCACTGACTCTCTATCACATATGTATTTAGAGATTGAGGCTAGATTAGCTATCTGCTATTGAAGAAGCAACTCTTTTTTTAAAAAAAGTCAAGAAGAACCCTCAAAATGCTCAGAGACAACTCAGAGGAGGAATTCCAGTATCTGTTGGATCTGCAGAGCCTGACAGCACTAAAGAGGCCCAGGGTCTGCAATCTTGCCTTCAGGCTGACCCTTTAGGAAGGTTTAAGAGGTGTGAGTTCTGGAGACCAATTGCATAAAATCAGTTCCACCTATTGCATAATATGAACACTTTTTTGTTTTTGTTTTTTTTTTTTTTTTTGGTAGATGGACACAATAACCTTTATTTTATTTATTTATTTTTTTAATGAGGTGCTGAGAATTGAACCCAGTGCCTTATATATGCTAGGCAAGTGTTCTACCAACTAAGCATGTTGTTTTTTGAAAGAGCAAATACTAATCTCTAGCTGCTTCTGTGTCAATTCATGTGAAGTGCAGAAGATAGTGCCTAGCACAAGGGAAGGACCTAGTAAATATTAGCTACTCTAACCAAAGCATGTGTTATTTATATATATGTGTATAATATATACACTTACACACAGGAACATATAAATATGCATGTATATAAACATGCAAACAGTATGCCTATTGGTTTTATCTTTCAATTTTCACTTATCAGGGATTCCTTTTTCAGGTAAGTACACATAAGTTATTTTTGAAATTTTCTTTCTAGGACATTGTACAGATGTACCATGTTTATGTTGATTAGTATACCTTTAGTTTTTCTTTCCTGATTTTTTGTTTTATAGTTTCAGGTTTTTGTTTTTGGTAGGGCTGGGGATTGAACCCAGGGCTTTGTACATGGGAGACAAGCACTCTACCAACTGAGCTTTATCCCCAACCCAAGTTTTAGGTTTCTATACTTAAGTTTGCATACCACTCTTTTTGAAGGACAAATTCCTGGAAATAAAACTGATAATTCAGGATTGCTTGATATTTAAAATTTTTAATAGATGTTTCCAAAGTATTTCCAAAATATATTGTACTATTTAATATTCCTAAAAATTGTGTGTAAAGGCAGCTTAATTCACAATAGCCAAATTATGGAACCAGTCTAAGTGTCCATCAATAGATGAGTGGATAAAGAAAATGTGGTATATACACAATAAAGTTTTATTCAACCTCAAAGAAGGATGAACTTATGACATTTTCAGAAAATGGATGAACTTAAGAACGTTAAGTGAAATAAGCCAAACAGAAAGTTAAGGGAACTTTCATATGTGGAATTTTTCATATGTGGAAGCTATAGAGAAAAAAAGAAGAGAAATGTGAAAGGAAGGAATCTCATGAAAATTGAAGGGAGACCAGTAAAGAGACCAGAAGGTGGAGGAGGGAAGGAAAGGGGAAAAACTGGGGGACAATTTTATATTATAATATAGTGTTCATGTATGAATATATAATAACAAATCTCACCAATATGTGTAATCATAATGTACCAATAAAAATTTATGTATAAGATTATTGCCTCAGACTTTAGTCAGAACTTAATTTAATTATTTTAAATCAAATGGGTACAAATTGTACCATATCCCCTTCCTAATAGTGAAGTTGAGCACATTTCCTTAAATTTTTTGGCTGCTTATGCATATTTTGTGACTTTTATGTTCACAATATTTATGTGTTTACCTATTGTGTGATTTCCTTAATTTTTTCATCATTGTGTATATTGCAAATATTAACTCCTTATCTCACATATGTTTTACAAGTATTTTCTCCTAAGTATTTTTGTTGTATCTGGACTTTTCTTCATCTTTAACAAGACCTTTCCACACCAAGATTAAAAAATCCTTCCATAGTGTCTGCTTATTAGAAGATTTGTATATTTATAGCTTTTTTTCTCTTTAGATAGACATTTAATCTACATGTAAAATACTTTGCACATTGTGGGTAAATATACTTATTTATTTTCAGCCGCATTAATAGTTTCATAGTTAAATAAGAAATCTGAGGTGGAAAATGAGAGGTGGATGGGACCTTAAGAATTATTCAGGGGGGCTGGGGATGTGGCTCAAGCGGTAGCGCGCTCGCCTGGCATGCGTGCGACCCGGGTTCGATCCTCAGCACCACATACAAAGACGTTGTGTCTGCCAAAAAATAAATAAATAAATAAATTAAAAAAAAAAAACAGAAAAAAAAAAGAATTATTCAGGGGCTGGGGCTGTAGCTCAGTAGTAAAGTGCTTGCCATGCACATGTGAGGCACTAGGTTCATCCTCTACACCACATATAAATAAATAAATAATAAATAAATAAATTGTGTCCATCTACAACTAAAAAAATTAATTTAAAAAATCATTCAGTCCATGTCCCATTCATTATTCACATGGCTAAGATCTATCCAAAGCATATCTGCATTGAAAGTAATTTGTTTTGAATGTGTGGGCTTGATGGTGGGCCTGAAATTGTATTTGACCAGATCATTTCTTGCCTTGACATTTCCTACCCCGTGGGCCAGTATTAAGCAATTTGGCTAGTACTCTTTTCATGTTTAGCTTCTCTTTCTAGGTATTTTTGGTATTCCCTGAAATCATAGGTTTTATGAGCATATGCGGAAGCTATAGAGGAAAAAGGAAAAGAAAAGTGAAAGAAGAGAATCTCATGATTACAAATAAAGAGTATTGATTATTGAATCTGTTTTCTTTTTAAGTTACTTATTTTCAGAGTCTGACTAAGAGTTTCTGCAACTTCTGGTTTGACTCAATCTTCTTCTGAAAATAATGCAATGGCAAATGCCCACTGTACATGAAAATACTCATTTTTGTAGGCCAGGCCCAAGTAGGGAAAATATATGCAATTTGAATCCTGAAATATATGTATTGACATATTTGAACAAAAATTTTAAAGGTATGATGTGTAATTAAAGCTTGGCCATTTTTTTTTGAGAGAAGAGTAGGTTTTTTTTTTTACTCTTTTAATTTTTATTAGCATTTATTTTGTTTCTTTTTGCTTGCTAAAGTTATCATATAAATTTAAGGAATTTTAGAAAATATATAAAAGTATGCAGAAAAATTATATTCTTTAAAATTTTCACATATATTTCTAATCTTGCTGGGCATGGTGGCATACGCCTGTAATCCCAGCAGTTTGGGAGGTTGAGGCAGGAGGATTGCAAGTTCAAAATCAGCCTCAACAATTTAGTAAGGCCCTAACAACTTAGCAAGACCCTGTCTCAAAATGAAAAATAAAAAAGGTTGGGGATGTGGCTCAGTAGTTAAACCTGATTCCTGGTTTCAATTGTTGGTACACACACCCAAAAATTAATATGAATTTCCAATCTTTATGTATACATGTGATTTTTAAACAAAATAAATACTACCCATGATTTTTCTTTTTTCAAGTTTACTTTTTTTACTTAAAACAGTAGTTGAAAGTTGTGAGATTTAACATTAAAACCTGGAAAGATTGGTGACAGTTCAATGTGTGTGCTCTTGCCCTTTGGTAAGAATATACCCTTTCACGGTTTAATTTTTAAATTTTTTCTCCATTCATAACCTTTACATTTTCTTCATCACTCTTTGAGAATGCTAAGTAAGTGTTATGGTCAAATTGCCAAAGTCAATCACTGCCAAAAGGAAGCAGATATAAAATATATTGAATTACTAAGTAAAAGTGCTAGACAAGGGAGCTAATGCTTTGCAGTCGTAAAGTCTGGATTTTTTTCTAGGTCTTCCTACTAGCTGTGGAGCTTTTAGCAAGTTATATAAACTCTCCTCATGTTTCAATCTCTAATATAGAAATTTTGTCTTAAAAATAATTTTTGAGAACTAGACAGTGAATATAATGAGGTTTATAATAGCTAGCCTGAATAATAATCTTCCATGTATCTTAGTTATTATCTGTGCTGTAATGGATATTTCTAGAATAGTTCAATTAAATTTTAAAGACTCTTCAGCTAAAAACTTAAGTAATATAATATAGGTGATTAACAAAAATGCCTTTATTTTTTCCCTTTTTATTACACTTTATAATTATCTGTAACAGTGGGATTAGTTATAATATATTCATACATGCACACAATAAAATAGTATAAATTTGATCAATTTAATTCCCCAGTTCCTCCCCTTTCCCTCTCCACCCTCCCCCTGATTCCTTTCTATTCTACTGGTCTCCCTTCCATTTTTTTTTAATTTGTTCTAAATAGTTACACATGACAGTAGAGCACATTTTGACACATTGTACACAAATGGAGGACAAAAATCCCTTTAAAATGACTTTTATAAAAATACTTTTACTGAATGAAGTAAGGGTATAGAAAGATTCTATTTGATATCATTAATGACTTGGGATCCATAAAGGACTAAACTTCTTGGTTGGAAAAGTAAAGAAAAATGACTTAAAACTTGGAAGCTGGGCATAGTGACACATGCCTGTAATCCCAGTTGCTCGGGAGGCTGAAGCAGGAGAGTCATCAAGAGTTCAAAGCCAGCCTTACAACTTAGCAAGACCCTAAACAACTTAGTTAGACCCAGCTTCTAAATAAAATATAAAAAGGTCTGGGGATGTGGCTTAGTGGCTAACTGCCCTGGCTTCAATGCCCAAGAAGAAGAAGGAGGAGAAGGAGGAGATGGAAGAGGAGGAGATGGAAGAGGAGGAGAAAGAGCAGGAAGAGGAGGAGGAGGAGGAGGAGGAAGAGGAGGAGGAGGAGGAGGAGATGGAAGAGGAGGAGGAGGAGATGGAAGAGGAGGAGGAGGAGGAGGAGATGGAAGAGGAGGAGGAGGAGGAGGAGGAAAGAAAACTTTGAAATAAGGCCAAAGAACTACAGCATGACCTTTCAACATCATCCTGGTGTTCTGGTTATGAATCTAACCTAGATGTCTTTCAACAAATGAGTGGATAAAGAAAATATGGTGCATGTACACAATGGAATATTACTCAGCCTTAAAGAAGAGTGAAATTATGGTATTTGCAGGTAAATAAATGGAAGTAGAGAACATCTTGCTAAGTTAAATAAGCCAATCCCCAAAAAAACCAAAGGCCGAATGTTTTCTCTGATAAGAAGATGCTGATCTGTAGTGGGGCAGGGGGGATAGGGAAGAATGAAGGAACTTTGGTTTGTGTAAAGGGGAGTGAAGGGAGGGCTGGGGCTGTGGAAATGGGAAAGACAGTAGAATGAGACAGACATTATTATACTATATAATGTATGATATATGTAGTATGTATGATTGCACTACTGGAGTAACTCTGTACCACGTACAGTCAGAGGAATGAGACGTTATGCTCCATTTGTGTACAATATGTCAAAATTCATTCTACTATCAAATAAATTAATAGAAAAAAAGAAGCCCATTCAATGAGTGTTTAATTACATTGTCTACTATGGCAGCCTCTTATCATAGATGGCTGTCCTTGAAATGTGGCTGGTTGACCTCAGATGTACATAAATGTAAAATGAGCAGCAGATTTTGGAGACAACACAAAACAGGAATGTAAAGTATCTCACAATTTGTTATTTACACGTTAAAATCAAATTCTTGATATATCTGGCTACATGAGGTTTACTGTTGACATTATTTTTACTTTTTCTTGTGCCTCTAGAAAACTTAAAATTACCTATGTGGCTTATATTATATTTCTGTTGGATGGTGCTGGTTTGGAAGAACATACATAGCCTTGTATGACTCACTATTTAAAATTATTTAAGGCTTAGGCTTTGAAGTTTCATATTATATGGTAGATTTAGTTCCAGTCAGGAATGCAAATGATTTCCATCTGGAAAGAAAGATAACTCTATAGCTTATGATTTTATTATCCTGAAGAATATGCAGTTTGTGAGTAATGTAAGAACCTTATTAAGACTTTTTTTAAACATGTTTAGCCATGCCAATTTCAAAATGACCTTTGAACCAGCTTTGCCATCTTCCTGATTCCTTCACTGGAGAGGTAGTCAATCTTTGCAGTGTGTTCATTCTAGTGGTTTAATAGATGTGCTTTAATAGAGTTCATTTACAACTAATAAGACACATTAAGAGAAGTCTTTTTTTAACTTTCTGAAAATTATATTTTTTGTCTATTTATTTTTTGTTTTTTTTATTATTAGTTGTTCAAAACATTACAAATCATACATTTGATTCAATCAGATTATGAACTCACATTTTTGATGGAGCAAAGTCCTTATTCTATGGTAAACACTTTTTAATTATCTTGGCTTTTACTACCTTCTATAAATTCGTGGTGATTTTCTTAAAATTCAGCCACCATTGTTCGGAAAGTCACTTTGCAATTCACAGTTCACAAACAATACACAAAGAGAACTATAACCAGATGTTTTGGGCATGACTGTTATCAATTGTCTGCAAGGATATAATCAGAAGTCACAGGGTTTTATGTTAAGGTGGATCCCTATTGAATTTCTGCTTTGAGCAGTTCATCATTAATGTTCTCAGTGAGCCTTCAGTTATGCTGCTATTCATCTGGCTCTGATGAAAAGACCTAGACTTAAAAAATTTAAGTGCAAGCATTTTCCCTAAAAGTTTCATTCCATACCTTGTAGGATGGCTTTTCAATTCTAAGTGCAATGAACAAGAATCTTTAAAGTTTAACATTCGTGGCAGTTGCAAAATGAGTGGAGCTGCCTACTACTCCACAGAAATGTTAATTTAGAAATCAAAGTTAGTTTTTATCTAGAAATCCTTGTTGGTTCTCTTCCACTGCTAGTGGATGACTTTGATCTTCATGACACCTAAGAAAAGAAATCAATAATCATGTCTATGCTTTGTGCAGCCCTCAGATGATGCCAGTAAAGTAATTCACTGAAGAACTATTTAATGAGCATCTACTACACAGCAGCTACTCTACTTGGCATTGGGACACAATAGCAAATACATGACAAAATCTCTGCCTTCATGGAGTATCTCAGTTAGTAGCAGGACCCCAGTGATTGAAGAAGAGTAAATGAGGAAAGTGATTGGAGATAAGCACAGATAAATAACCAGGATCATGTAACAAAGGACCATGGAGGTCACTAGAAGAACGTTGGCTGAAGATGTGCGGACAATCAAGCATCTGGGGGAGAGGAATGACATGATAGAAAACTGCATGTTAAAAGGATCAGACAGCTGTGCTATAGTGTTGTGAATTGACTGAAATAGGCATCAGTCTCCAGTGAGCCACAGTAATTCAGGCAAGAGATGACGGGATTTATACCACTGTATTTACTAGGCTATGAAAAACAGTTGGGTTCATGAGATAAAGAACAGAGACAAGGATGGCTCTGTCTTATTTACTTTTTGTCTGAATTCACTGCAGAGTTGCTATTTACTGAAAAAAGATTATGAGAGGACTGAGAGTGATATAAGGGTTAAGTTTTGGATCTGGTAAATTTGAGAGGACTAGTACACTTCACAGGGAGGTGGGGAATAGGTTGTCATCGATGAGAGTCTAACAGTCTAAGTTCAAGAGAGATTCATAGTTCAGGGATAGATGTATATATTAGGAAGTCTGAGGCATGAAGATGACATTTAAAGCATTATAGGTGAGACTACTAAAAGGGAATGTGTGAGATAGAAAAAAGATGAGGGCAAGAACTAAGTCTGGGGGCATTCCAATCTTTATACTCACACATCCCAAGTAAATTCCAATCCAGAATTTGCAACATTTGTTTTTCTAAAGAATATAATTATTTTTATGGATCACCTATTAAAATTCCAGAGAACTGAAATGTGCTGAACATCCTTTGAGAAATGATATCATTCCTTGCCTCATCTTTCCACTTAATTTTTCTTATGTAATTTTTCTTAATTTTTCCTATTTCAGGGGCTAGGGTTGTGGCTTAGCAATCGAGTGCTTGCCTAGAATGTGTGAGGCACTGATTCTCAGCACTACATATAAATAAATGAATAAAATAAAGGTCCATCAACATCTAAATTTTTTTTTTGAAAAAACCCTATTTGACTTTATTTCAACTAGTTTTCACAGTGAATGAAATTAGAAAGGAAATAGGACAACCAATTCAATAAAACTGACAGTGGCTTTCAGCTCTGTCTTCCCCTTTTTTTCTATTTAAAGTGATAATTATGAAATCGTCATCAGAAACAAAGAAGAAATTTGAAGTCCTTTGTTTTCTTTCCCTCAATAATTTTTAACGACTTTTAGAAAATGGTTTCAATATGTTAAAAGAGGAACTTTCCACACCACTGGGAAATATCAATACTCAAAGTTTCTGATTTTTCAAGGACAGTGAGTGCCTCTTACTTGGAGATTTCTTCCCTTTAATATATTGGAGTGTCTCAAACAAGCTTCTAAAATTGTATTAGGAAAAAAAATGAAAAATAAATATTCAGATGTTGACTTCATGCCATAAGCATACCAAGTAAAGGTATATTAAAAAGAATTGTTTCAGTCTCTGCCACTTTGTATACATAAACACAAAGCTCATATATATAACTCTTGATTTTTTTTAATAAATAAACCCAATTACAAACAACTCTACATTCCTGAAATAAAATATTTGTCCATGAACTACCTAAACCTTACAGAAACTTTTCTGTATCACAAATGAACCTTTCCATTTGTTGTCTTTGGATAATATTCCACTGGGAAAATACCCAATTGTATTTGAAGTACTTTTAATATGGTTGTCACACTGCTCTATATTTTTTAAGCAAAACAGTTTTGAACATGCCACACAATAAAACTCATTATTCCATTTAATTATTAAGCATCAATAAAAATACATTAATTAAATTTTAAAATATTTTTTACCTATAACCAATCATTACCCCCCACACGCACACAGTTTAATAGTCATCCTTTAAGAGAATAAATGTTACATGCAGAGAATTCTTGTTTCTTTGATGGATGCAAACAGAACATAAGCTTCTGCCTTAGAGAAGCTTAGTGGTCAAAACTAGTAAGCATTTTTTTCTTGTTGTTTATCTGCCTCTTCTTCACTGAATCTGAAACTAGAGTATCTCTAACTTTCGGTCTTAACTGAAAACAACTTTTGTCAGCATTTCCATTTGATAGTTTCAAGATCTAAATTTCACAAGCTAAATCAAAACCCAGATGACAGTATTCTCATCCATGTTGTAACAAGAGAATTTCAAATTTCGCAACTCTAGTCTGAAAACATCTGTTGTTTTAGAACTTTCTTGGGCTTCTGGGAGAGTGCAGATTTCCCTGGAATCCAGAATAGTGTCATAATTCCTCAATGTTCTCATTAGGAAATGCACAGATGATCCTTCAGGGGAGATTTCAGGACACCCTCTGTTGTTTTGCCCCATCAACCATCCAACTGAACAAGAGAAATTTGAGAACAGAATTTGCTGAATCAGCTTCAGTGAAGGGGGAGTCTTACCAAAAGTTCACTCCTGGGACTGGAATGAATCTTCCCTGCAAATGCTAGATGTCCCGCACTCAATCCTCATATGTCATTATAGAGACCCCTAAAGCCAAACTCATAAAGGCATGCTAACAAAAAGGAATAGTTGAGCAGGATTACAACCATGACACACGGAATATGAATTACACTGTTAGCCTGTCATATTTATTCTTGGTTACTTATCAGAAAGTATGTGCATGAACTGAGTATTACAGTACATTATGAGTGTTTTGGAATACCATCTTGAGTAGATGCTGTTAACATTAATTTTCTAACAAGGACTTCAGTTTCCTAGTTTATAAAATTATCATGAGGATGTTGATGATACCTAACTATTCACTGCATGGTCCACAGAGAACTGAGTGAAGTTATTATGGCTGTGCAAGTGGTTGTATACTGTTGAGTTTGATGTGTAAAAGTCAATTAAAAGATGCTAAACATCCAGAACTCCTAAATACATCCTGACTCACAGTTACACATCTCCTTCTCCATCAGTACTAGAGGGTTGAGAGTGCAGAGAAGTGTTACAAGGAGGCTTCTCACCTAAGTGAAGGGAGGTGGGAGATACTTTAGGAGGAATACAAGGTGTCAAGAGAATGTGGAAATGGAATGCTTCCTGTTTCTTGAAATGAGATGGCCCCAAAGCTAACACTAGAAGATAGGTACACTGGTGTTCCATAGAGAAGCTGATAGAGACATGCCTCTAGAGGGCTTTCTAAAAGGACAGTAAGGTGGACCTTCTACTCTCATCTTCTTTTTCATCCAAATTAAATAAGTAAACAATTGAAACTTTAAAAACTGTTTTGTTTTGTTTTGTTTTTTTTAAGTAGGCACCGTTATCCTTGGGGAAGACCCCTTAAAAATGGAGATCCCCAGAAAGCCAGTTCATGAGTACTTAATATAAACAATCATAAAGATTTATATTTAGCTGTAAGAGAAGAAGGCAGCAGGATCGGCTCTAGATGTATGCTTGCTGAGCTGCAGAAAATGCAGAGGCTGCTTATGGTGTCCCTCAGCACAAGGTGTTATGAGAGTTCCTAGTGGGTGGGTATGTTTCCAAAGATTTTGATCATAGAGAGTGTTGCCTACTTCTAAGACCTTAGAAGATGGAAAGATCTCCTGTGCTCTTGGATAGGCAGAATTAGCATTGTCAAAATGGCCATACTACCAAAAGTGGACAGATTTAATGCAATTCCTATTAAACTCCCAATGACATTCTTCATAGTAATAGAAAAAGCAATCGTGAAATTCATTTGGAAAAATAAAAGACCAGAATAGCCAAAGAAATCCTTAGCAAGAAAAGTGAAGCAGGAGGCATCACAATACCAGACCTTAAACTACACTACAGAGCCATAGTAACAACAACAAAAGCCTAACATTGGCACCAAAACAGATATGTAGACCAATGGTACAGAATAAAAGACACAGAGACAAACCCAGATAAATACAGTTATCTCATATTAGACAAAAGCACTAAAAACATACATTCGAGAAAAGATAGCCTCTTCAACAAATGGTGTTAGGAAAACAGGAAATCCATATGTAGCACAATTAAATTAAAACCTTATTTCTCATCCTATACAAAAATCAACAAAGTGGATCAAGGACTTAGGCACTAGAGCAGAGATCCTGCACTTACTAAAAGAAAAAGTAGGCCTAAATCTTCACTATATTGGTTTAGGAACTAACTTCCTTAACAAGATTCCTAAAGTGCAAGAAGTAAAATCAAGAATCAATAAATGTGATAGGTTCACACTATAAAGCTTCTTCTCAGCAAAAGAAACAATCAGTGAGGTGAATAGAGAGCCTACAGAATGGGAGCAAATTTTTGCCACATGCACATCAGATAGAGCACTAATCTCCAGGGTATTCAAAGAACATAAAAAACTCAACACCCCCCCAAAAAAATTATAATAACACAATCAATCAATAAATGAGCTAAGGAATTGAACAGACACTTTCACAAAAGATGAAATACAATTGATCAACAAACATATGAAAAAGTGTTCAACATCTCCAGCAATTAGAGAAATGCAAATCAAAACTACTCTTAAGATTTCATCTCACTCCATTTGGAATGGCAATCATCAAGAATACAAGCAATAGGGCTGGGGTTGTGGCTGAGTGGTAGAGCACTCCTCTAGTATGTGCGAGGCCCTGGGTCTGATCCTCAGCACCACATAAAAATAAACAAAATAAAGGTATTGTGTTCAACTACTTCTAAAAAAATAAATGTTTTTTTTAAAAGAATACAAGCAACACACCTGTCAAAAATCATTTGACCATGTATTTAAGGATTTACCCCTGGGATCTTTTTGTCTATTCTACTGGTCTGACTTTATGTTAGCTGAACACTGTATCGGTTACTAAAGCTTTGTAGTAAGTTTTAAAATTTGGAATATGAGTTCTCCAACTTCATTCTTCTTTTTCACCCTTGGATATTTGGAGTTCCTCAAAATTCCATGTGAATTTTAGGATGCATTTATCTATTTGTGTAAAAAGTATCATTGGAATTTTGACAGGGATTGCACTGGATTTTTAGATCATTTTGGAGAACAGTGACATTTTAATAATATCAAATCTTCCAATCCATGAACATGGGATGTGTTTCCATTAATTTATGTCTTTTTTTAAGTTTAAAATACATATTTTCCAACTCAAAAAAAAAGAATACAAGCAACAATAAATGTTGGTATGGATGTGGGGAAAAAAGTACACTAGTACACTCATACAATGCTGGTGGGACTGCAAATTGGTGCAACCACTATGGAAAGCAGTATGGAGATTCCTCAGAAAACTTGTGATGGACATCATTATCCAAAGTACATGTATTGGTGTGAACATAATTTATATACAACCAGAGATATGAAAATTTGTGCTGTATATGTTTAATAAAAATTGTAATGCATTCTGCTGTCATTTGTTTTTTTAAAAAATCAATTAAATTTTTTTTAAAAAAAAGAAAAGAAAACTTGGAATGGAACCACCATTGACCAGTTATCCCACTCTTCAGTTTATATCCAAAGGATTTAAAACCAACACACTACAGTGACACAGCCACATTAATGTTTATAGCAGCTCAATTCACAATAGATAAACAATGGAACCAACCTAGTTCCCTTCAACAGGTGAATGGATAAAGAAACTGTGGTATATATACACAGTAAAATATTACTCGGCCTTAAAAAAAAAGAATGAAATTATGGCATTTGCCAGTAAATGTATGGAATTGGAGAATATCATGCCAAGCAAAATAAGCCAATCCCAAAGAACCAAAGGCCAAATGTTTTCTCTGATATCCAGATGCTAATTCACAATAAGGCAGGAGGTGGTAAGAATAGAGGTACTTTGGATTAGACAGAGGGGAGTGAAGGGAGGGGAGGGGTTATGGAGGTAGGAATGATAGTAGAATGAATCAGACATTATTACCCTATGTGCATATACGATTACTCAACCTTTGTAACTCTACATCATGTACAACCAGGGAGACTGAGAAGTTATACTCCATTTTATGGATGATGTGTCAAAATGCATTCTGCTGTCATGTATAACTAAAAACAACAAATTAAATTTTTTTTTTAAAAGAGAATGTTGCCTGCTTCTTAAGCGGAGATTCAAAGAGAGGTGGCTGACTATCAGGAAAAGGAGAAAGAAAATATGGGACCATTCATGCTCTTGCCTTTGACGTGCTGTATGGAGTGTCCCACGAACATCATGCATTCATGAGATAACTGGACTCCAGCCATGTCATGGGTAATCCTACCAAGAACGCAGCCTGCAAGGGCCTTGGGTCAGACCTGTAGGAGCAGTGGGCTGAAGCAGGGACTGAAGGTGAAATACTGGAGGTTTGTCCTCCTCAGAAGACTGTGAAGAATGAAGCCTCAGTTCAGGACAGAGAAGAATGTACAAAAATGTTCTCCACAAGCCACTCACTCACTGGACATCCGCCACAGAGGATGTCAGTGGCTAATTACCTCAGCCTCTCTTACCTGAGACTTTGCCCCTTCTCCTCTCATTTCTGCTCACCAGTACTTTGAAGATAAAAAGGCAAATCAAGAAGCAATGAAGAGTGATGAAGAGAAAGCACAGAAAGAGAAGAAGAGACTATGTCCCCTTCCCCATTATAAATCTCTGAGCTTTGGAGCATGGTTTTGTTGAGGAAAGTGAAGAATTTCTGAACTTAATGTGAGGTTAAAGTGTTAATTTATAGTGATGAGGCTTTATTTATTTTTGAAATTTAAAGAAATTAAAAGAAAACTTCCAATTTAAAAAAAAAAATGTATTGGCAAGCACAATGGCCCCTGTCTGTGATCCCAGCTACTTGGGAGGCTGAAGCAGGAGGATTCCAAGTTCAAGGCCATCTTGGGCAACTTGATGAGACCCTGACTCAAAAATAAAAAGGGAGGTAGATGTAGCTCAGTGGCAAATCACTCCTAGTTTCAATATCCAGTACCAAAAAAAAATTAAGTTTTACATATATGCAGAACAGTGCACAAATATGAAATTAGTATTTTTGTAGTATCACAAAGTGATTCCATCTGTGTTACTATTTCCCAGGTCAGGAAACTCCACTGTTAAGCACTATGTCTTGTTACACTGCAGGAGTCTCTTGTATACTGTGTCTCTTTCTGAACCATTTTCTCCTGTGTTTGAATCTTATTTTGTTCATCATGGCCCTGGGAGCAATAGGCCATATACTATGTATGTACCCTAGGTGTGTAGTAGGCTAAAGTGAGTAGATTCGTACAAATACACTCTGTGATATCCACACAAGGAAATCATCTAACTATGTATTTCTCAGAATGTATCCTCGTGGTTCAGCAACACAATTATATTATCATTAATAATCATCATCAAGCATTTAATCTATGAGATGTGAGAGACTATGCCAGCAGTTTATATATGTTATCTCCTATAATTATCCAATATCCTAAGAATATAGGCTCAGAAATTTTAAGCAAACCATCCAAGATCACACAATTATAGGTGATTTATTAAGAATTTGAACCCATTTGGCTAAACCCAAGTCCAAACTTTACCCACTACATTATTGTACCCTTCCACAAGAAGAAAGAGGTGTGAGCAATTATAAGGCACGATGCACAGATGCTTCTTGCTGTGTCTAAGAATAAAACGTTATCACCATTGTATAGGTGAAGAACTGAGGGAGGTACTGTGAGTAGTCACATGGCCAGGCAGGGAGTCAGGGTAGGCTTTCCATCTTTGGGTAGCATTGTGCTGTCTCCTCCTGGTGTCTTAACGTGAGCTTCCAAGAAGCAGGTGCCAAACAAGGATTCTAGCGAAACCAGAGGTGATTCTCCAAAGTAAAAATGCTTTGAGGTGAGACAGGAAGGCAGAAAGCCAATATGGTACAAATAACTACTGGGGAAACGGAAGTTTAGCCCCCAGGGAACTCTGGGGAACTGTGTGAAATAATAACTTAGTTGTTGCTCGAGGGCTGCTGCTGGGAGAGCTTCTATCCCAGGCTTCTGATCTGCCTTGGGCAGCATCACCTGTCAGAGAAGACCTCAGGCAGGGAGAGGTAGATTCTGGCTGTTGGAAGATAGGCAGGAATTTTCTGCAGTGATAAATATTGAGAGTATGCGGGTAGCACCAACGGTTTCTAAGAAAACTGGAATTGTGATATTGATACTGGTAGTTTTCCAGAATTCATCAAAACCTAGGAAAAATAATAATTCTTTGATCAAAGATCCACTTCAAATATTTTGAACATCATGGAAATACTTCATTTAAAGTTCCTATGATATTAGAGCTTTTATAACACAGAGTTCATTCTATTTAAAACAGTATCTGAAGCTGGGCGCAGTGGCACATGCCTGTAATCCCAGTGGCTCAGGAGGCTGAGGCAGGAGGATGGAGAATTCAAAGCCAGCCTCAGCAGCAGTGAGGTGCTAATCAATTCAGTGAGACCCTGTCTCTAAATAAAATATAAAATAGGGCTGGGGGTGTGACTCAGTTGTTGAGTGACCCTGAGTTCAATCCCAGGTACACCCCCACACACACACACAAAAAAAAAAAAAACACAAAACAGGATCATGTACTTCTGCATATCTTCATGAACTGTTTTTCCACCAGATCCAAAAACAACACTGTTCAATCAGGCCACCTTCTGTGCCTCTGAAAGAAGATGGTACAAAGGAAGTTGGTGAAAGCAAACCTTAACCCTAATTATCATTTCTTTTTTAAAATTGCTATTTAATAATCTGTGTTTTAAAAGCTTATCTGTATGCCAAATCCATATCTTGCTTTGCCTAGACATTAAGGCTTACAAACCAGTCATATTTGTCTAGGGTGGACTCTGAGCCACGGTAAATATGTATGTTCCCAGCATTTTTTAACAAGTGTTCCATGGAGTCTTCTTATCAGGTCTTCTTATTTGAGTGCAATTCACTAAGCTGATCACAGACTCCCAAATGAAGGGGGAGGACATTTGGAAAAAATATACCTCACAATATTCAGGCCTCAATCCACCATGCCACCTATCTTGGTAATCAGAAAACCCAAATTCTAGATAATCAATAGTTCACATTTCAAGAGAAAGGTGAACTCTACATTCTATATTTTTACAGATAGGAATACTGTTACCAGAGGAGTTTCAGAGTGGGGGAACCTCAACTCAGAACAATTGGGGTCTTTAGCATATGTGACAAAAAAGAATTTCAACATGCACCAGAGACACAGATTTATCTAGGAGGCAGATACACATTCCAGGGAGAATGCAGACCATCTCCAGAGGGAGAGAACAACAATCCCTTGATGTGGGGTGTTGATATTTATAAAGGGACAGTTAGCTAGGGCTAGACTAGAGATGGAGGCAGGGTAGAGTTATACAATTTCATGCAGTGGTTTTTTTCTTTCTTTTTTTTTTTTTTTTTTGGCAAGCATATAAGCTGTGTTGCTGCTGAGTTGCTTGTTTTGCATTTCAAAAGTTTGTGGGCATTGCCTGCGTTCCAACAGTTCATGAGCCCTATTTTTGGGGGGAGGGAGGGTAGAGATTTAACCCAGAGTACTTTACCACTGAGATACTTATCAGCCCTTTTTATTTTTTATTTTGAGACAGGGCCTCACTAAGTTGCTTAGGACCTCACTGAATTGCTGAGGATGGCCCTGAACTTGCAATCCTCCTGTCTCAGCCTCCTAATTGCTGGGATTACAGGTATGAGCCACCACACCCAGCTCTGAGCACTTTTCTTTTGAAACTCAGTATATCTTTCTTCTTCTGTATCCCCAAATTCCTATCTTCATACCTTTTACTATATATACAACAACTGATTTAAAACGCCTTCTCTAGCCCAGTGCAATGGTGCACTCCAGTAATCCCAGCTACTCTGGAAGCTGAGGCAGGAAGATCCCAATTTCAGGATCAGCCTGGGCAACTTGGTAAAACCCTATCTCAAAATATAAAATGTAAAGGGCTGGGATGTAGCTCAGCAGTTGAGCACCTCTAGGTTCAATCCCCAGTTTCATAAAGGTAAAAAAAAAAAAAAAACCTCTTCTATAAAACATTGTGGATGACAATGTTGGAGACATTTTCCAACAGCCACAAAGAAAGAGTCAAACCCTTCAGGTACAAAGCAGATTTAATGGGCCAAGGGACTTTTGTTAAAATTAATTTTGAATCTCAAGTGCATTCATGAAACCTCTGTACTGTTGTTTGCCTATTATCTTTTGATAATGCACATCCATGTAGCTAGACATTTGAAGACAATCATTGTTCCGACATCGCTCATGTATGTATCAATTTTGGAAATCAGAACCCAGGCATGGTAAAATGATGGACAATTTACATATGCAAATATAAATGAAACTTTGCTTATCGTTTATGCCAGTTCTCCTGGAATTAGTATTGTCATTCAAGTTCTACTTCTAATCCCAACACTGTCACCCTTTATTTTTCTGGAAGTCTCTTTCTAAGGTGTTTCCTGCTCAGTAGGATTTTGTGATTTTAATAACTATTCCATATTCTACCTTATGTTTTACTCAGCTGATTCCTGAGGTCAAGGACTGGGCTAATAAAGTATCCTTGGCAATTTCTGTTATTAGCAAATTTATTGTTTATAATAGTGAGTTACACAGAGTACATACAAGGAAAGTTGATATGCTGTATTTTAATTACTCATCTAGAAAGACATAAAAATAATCCATGCTATTATTTATAAATTATAATTGTATGCTTATAAAATTGTTTGCTTTTCCTTTTGAAAAGAAGAAAATAAAATTCAACCATATCCCACCATCCAGAGATAACCACTCTTAACATCTGCTATGGTTTGGATATGATTTGAGGGTGTCTTTCAAAGATTCATGTAAGTTTTGTCCCCAGGGTGGTGGTGTTGAATCAGTGGAACCCTTAAGAGGTGAGACCTAATAAGAGGTAAGCAGGTCATTGGGATGCACCTACAGAAGGAATTAATGTAGTTCTCTCAGGGCACCAGTTATTCTCACAAGAGCAAGCCTATCCCCTGAAACTGTATGACTTCCTGTCTTGTTATGTGATCTTTCTTCCACATGGGCTCCCACGATTATGCTATCTACCATGTTGTGATGCAACCAAGAGTTCCTTTACCAGAAGTCAAACTGACAGGGCCACCTGATCTTAGATTTTCAACCTCCAAAATTATGAGTTCAATAGACCTCTTTTCATCATAAAGCATCCAGTCTTAAGTACTTAGCTACAGCAACAGAAAACAGATTAATGCAACACCTTACTGTTCGTTGCAATTGAGATATAATACATAAACATAGCATGCATATATTCTACACCCTTATCTAAAATAAATGCTGTAAAATACAAATTAACCAGATAAATACTATTCAAATGAAACCATAATAATAATAATAGCATGTACATATATATATGTCTATATTTAATATGTGCTTTATAATATATTAATAACTAAGTGCTTTACATATGGTATTAGCAGATTTGTGGCTTACAATAATTTTATGATGTAGATTTGGTTATTATCATCTCCATTTAGAATAGGGAAACCAAGAGATGGAACACTTAGGTAATTTGGAGCAATAAATACAAGATTCAAGGCTGCACAGCTTAGCTCCAGAGTTTGACCTTTTTATTTTTTAAAAATATTTTTGTAGTTGTAGACACACAGAATGTCTTTATTTTATTTGTTTATTTTAATGTGGTGCCAGGGATCGAACCCAGTGCCTCACATATGCTAGGCAAGCACTCTACCACTGAGCCACAAACCGGACCCCCAGAGTTTGTCCTTTTAAGTATCATGTTCTTAACTTGTAAGTAGAAAAACAAATGGATTGTTGTTATACTTTAAAGTACATTTGTTAATTTAAGGGTTTTTTTCCTTTTTTGCAATGCAGGGGATCAAATCCAGAGCCTCACGCATGTTAGGCAAGCACTTTATTTATCATTGAGCCTCATTTCCAGCCCATTTTAAAAGGACATTTTTAATTTATCACTTAATTTGAGGTAATGAATTTTTAAAAACATCTTTTTAGTTACATATCGTTGCAAGTATTACTATTTATATATAATACGGATAGGGATATTGCAAAAAAAAATAAACTAATTTCATAACAACTTACTTGTATTTCAGAGTCATGGCTTAAATTTTAATCCAGAAAAGTTCCTTTCATAAGTTATCATAAGGTTTGGTAAATCAGATTGGTGCTAGATATGCAAAAGGAAAAGAATGCACTATTACTAATAAATATTATTTCTTATTACAGTTGGAATTTGATTTTTTTCCCAATATTAACTATTTCAATGGAGAAATTCATTTTCAAGGATTTGTTAGCATTTAAAACCTATATATGAAAATTGAAAGATAATCTAAAATTCAAATACTGTCTAGGCAATTGATTTTATGACAGAGAGAACTTCATTTACCCTTGTGTGAATAGACCAGAAATTATATCTTAAACAGTATGAAATCAAGAAAATATGTTTGAAATTTGACAATCCTAAATGCACATAGAGTTACATGTTCTTTTTTCTGGAGGTGAACCTATTTCAGGGACATAGTTAAAATACTGAACCGAGCTAAATAATTTGCCAAGCCTGGCATAGAGTAACTTTTCTTTTTAGTAAGTTGTAAAAAACAAAGTAAGGGTTTTGGGGATGGCTTAAGGAAAAAAATTAAACTGAAATAGAATGCATATAGTCCAGAAACTGATTAAATAAAATACCATAAATGTATATATTCGAAAGCTGAATCGATGTGGCACAGAATGTCGAACACAATAGTACCAAGCAGAAGTTCAATAGGGCTTTCTTCTTAATGAGGACAGAGTGACTCTCAGTCCTCCCATAGGCATACAGAAAGATATTACAAGTTCCAAAGAAGGAGACTGTCTAGTACAAGATTTTGCACTCCTGAAAGTCAAATACAGTAAGGCCAAGTTCATAGCAATACTTAGTTGAGGCTCAATTTATAACAATACTGACATCTAGTGGTAACACAATTTATAACTCTGTGCCTCCAACTCCCTCTTATGAGAGGAAACAGATGAGTTCAGTTAAAATTAAAATGTGTCTCATTCCTTGAGCTTTACTTACCTGTCTTGTAATTCCAGCTAGAACTACTGAAATATTTTACTATGCCAAGCCATGCAGGAGGCCTCTGTAGCTGTGATTCCATGGGGACAAGCTCTTGCACAAGCTGGAGGCAGACCTTGACATCATCCACATGGTGCTGGTCCTGCAGGATTTCAAGATGCTGGAGTTAAGGGGTCATAGAAGCTTCCACTGAGGTTTCAAAGGAGGGCCTGGGAGACCAGGCAAAAGTGTAGCAGGGTTGGAGGCCTTGTAAGCTGCCCCTTAGAGGGCAATACAGGATGTTCTGTAGAGTGACCGTGTATTCTGACAGTGAAGATGAAGCTGGAATGGAGACCCCAGGAATTAAGGGATTTCAGCAAATGCTGACTATTTGACAAGAAAATCTACTGGCCACAGAAAAAGCCAGGCTAGAGAGTCCATGTGGGACACAGGCATCTAGGTCAAAGGTGCAAGGCTGCCTAAGTCCTTGGGAGAACACATCTTGACACCATGTATTCTAGATTCTGTACACAGGGTCACAGTCTTGCTTTGACCCTATCTTTCTTTCCTATGTTCCCATGCCTCCCTTTTGGAATGGGAATGTCTACTCTGTGCTATGTTATATAGGATATTTATAACTTGCTTTTGATTTTTACAAGTACTCACAGCAAAGAGTTGGCCTTGAATTTCAGATAAGACTTGGACTTTGGGGCAATGCCGAAATTCTCAGAGATGAGCTGAATGCCAGGGGCAGAATGCGATGGTTTGGATATGAGGTATCCCTCAAGATCTTCCCTTAATGCAGAAGTATTCAGAGGTAAAATGATCACATTGTGATAGCTGTGACCTAATCAATCCATCTTAGTTGAAATAGGCTGACTGAGCAGTAACTGGAGGCAGATGGGGTGTGACTGGAGGTGGAGGGTCACAAGGGGTGTGTCCTAGAAGGGTTGTTCTTCCTAAAACCCCTTCCTTACTTCCACTCTTTCTCTCTGTTTCCTGACCCTGCCATGAGCAGAGCAGGTCCTCTGCTGGACCCTATCCTATGGTATGTTCTCTCATGTTGGGCCCAGAGCAATAGAATTGGCCATCTGTGGACTAAGATCTCTGAAATCAGGAGCCCCAAATAAACTTTTCTTCCTCTAAGTTGTTCTTGTCAGGAATTTTGGTTGCAGTGACACAAAAGCTGACTAAAACATTCATATTCTAATGGAATTATATTTGACCTAATTTGCATCTCTAAATTTCCTTCCACCCTTTTAAATTATAAGTCTAATTTTGTCCCTATCTTCTTTAAATTATTAATCACCAGAAAGATACATTAAAGCAAGGGGATGTCCCTTTTGGGGCAATTTTCATTTATATCTGCTTATTTCATGAATTTATTCTATTTTATTAGATTATAAACTCCTGGCAACTGATATCTGTTTTCTAGTCAAATCTAAATCCAAACAGTTTTCACACCTAAGAAAAGTTATGCCAGAAAGTGGCCAAACACCTGGCATATAAAACTCCATCAGAAACAACAACCAGGATCGTACGTCTCTCTTATGTCATTTATTGCTGAATCTGAACTTTATCATTCCATAGAAATAAAGGTACAACATTATAAACATAATATATATGTGATATACACATACTTTTTTGCTTATGTAATAAGTATCCTAATTAAGAAATGAATACAAAGACCATATATTTCCCCTTATTTGCTTTAAGATTTTTTAGAATCAAATACTCCTTTGTACTTGTATGAAGTCACATGGTTTTGGATTGAAGTAAGAAGTTCTCCAATATTTTCCACTTCCCACAAATACTACCTTTGCTTTCACTACCTTTGCTTTATGTAAATTCAGACATGGAAGTGTAGTTATAATAAACAGGCGATAATAGTTTAAGCACTGTTTTTTTTTTTTCCTTCCTTTAATGGTCCTTGATGGTTTTTCTGGAAATCTTTAAGATTACAGTTTCAATCTAATATGAGGAGGCTTTATTTCCCATATGTTGACTTGAATTTTAGATTGTGGAAGTTGTAGAACATTCTTTTTCCTGTTTGGAGTTGAGGGCTTAATGTGGAGGATACTGCTCTGAATTATCCTTGCCTCTCTGAGACTCATGGCACATCACGTGGAGGACATTTTCACATGGAGGAATCTGCAATAGGAGTGGAAATCAGTGATATTTGCCACTACAGCAATAGTGACAACAATTTCTTTCCCAGCCAGGGCAATCTGTGAAAAAAATTTATGAAGCAGAGAAAAAAACTTCAAAAATGACAGGGAGTGTGTGTGGAAAGGAAGGAAAGACGCATCATTGCTCCAAGTATTTATTCAGGATCTTTGTCACAGCAGACACTGTGCTAGGAACTAGGAATTCAAAAACAATGATTGTTGGGGACTACAAATCAAGTCAAGATGGCGCCTGGCAGTTTGCCAGGAGAAGTGGTTTGTGAAGCAACGCCAGCAAGCCATTAAGATGGTGAGGATTCCTTATTGGCTGATTGCTGTATCTAGATGAGGTTAATTGAGTCAAACTGTGTGTAATCAGTTAGGTATATATACCTCTGCTGTCCTGCAATAAAGCGGCTCCAGCTACCTTGAGTTCCTGCTCAGTTTCTGCTGAGTTTTCCCTACAATAAGGCAGTTCCCGCTTCAACCTTCAAGTTGCTTGTCACCTCCAGGTTATTTTGCCCAGCCAGACTGCGGCAAATGACTTAAAATCCATGTAGCTGAGACACAACTTGTGACATAGACATGAACAAAAGCAAATGCTGCAAAATGGTAGATATTACTACAGTGTTATGAGAAGCGAGTAGAGTGGGCAGCCAGCTCCATCAGGAAAATAGAAGTGATGTCAAAAGTTGTAAATCAGAATTATCTTAGAGTATAAATAGAGACATTATAGATGGTAAAGAGAGGAAATAATATTTTACCAAATAATTTTTCACATGAAAAAGTATGAACAATATGTCATAAACTATTTCTAGGATATCTATGGCTGCTTAAACCACCATGAGTACCTTATAGCTACTGCTATGGTACATAAGAATCAGATTTGCTTTTTGGTAACCAGCTAACCAGTGACCAGAATATTGCTGGCACACTTCCAGGATTTAATGACTTTGTCAATATGTTACTGGACAACGTCAATGAATTTAAAATCTCTTTGGGAAAAATAATAATTACAAATTAGAATATATATGGTGAAACAGACAATTCTGTGTTTGGGGGAATAAAGACCTGGGCATGAATTTCCATCTTGTGTTGTTTTATAACATCACAATATAGGATCTTAGATATTCTAAATGCCAATATTCAATAAGTTAAAGTTATGAATGAAGGAAAACCATATGGAAGATATATTGATAATGTCAACTTTTAAAATTAATAATTAATATTTTGCAGAATAAAATGATGAATTATTTTCCAAATACTATTTATAATAGTCACCTTCATGTTATTACAGTGAAAAACCTGAAGCAATTAACTTTTAAGAGAATAGGTTTATTTAACCCACGGTTTTCAAGGTTCAAAGAAAGAGAGACAGCACCTGCATTGGCTCAGTTCTAGAGAGGGCAGTGGAAGGTGGCACATCATGGTGGGAGGAGTGTATGTAGAAGCAAAACAATCACATCTCTAACCAGAGCAGAGAGAGCAGAAGGGAGAATAGCATCCCACAATCCCTTTTGAGGGTATATCCCCACAATGACATAAGGACCTCCCACTTCACTGCTAAAGCTTCCAGTACCTCCCAATAGCACCACCCTTTACAGATCAAAGCTTCCATTATAGTACATTCTTAGGAGTCACTCAAACAAACCATGGCTATGCCATATTGAAAGAAAAACAAGAACAGTGTAGCAGGAAAATTAAAAACGTATGCTTAACTTTCCTTTGTTCATATATGAACACATGACCAGAGTAACTCCACATTATGTACAACAACAAAAAGGGGGCCTAATTGCAATGGGTTGTACTTCATGTATGTATAATATGTCAAAATAACTCTATTGGCATGTATATCTAAAAACAAAAAAAAAATGTATGTTAGGGGCAGTGGAAATGAACATTAGGTAAAGCTTGAAAAATCAACTGGGGTACACAAAAAGAGGGTTTTATTAATGCCACACTAATGAGTTTTAAGTTTATCTAAGAGGCAATTGGAGATGAATGAGGAATTTTAATCAAGAAAATGATCAGCATATTATTAGTATATTAGGTAGATCAGTGTAGTGTCCATATGAAGAATGGACTCACAATTTCAAAAAATGAAAGTTAAGATGCAAAAATCATTACAACAATCTAGGTGAGAAATGATAAAAAACCTAAACAAAGATGTAGTTATAAAGCTAAGAAAAGGAATATGGAGTTTCTTTGGTATTTAGTAAATCTAATCCCTCTGGAATTTTAGTCAAATATTAATGCACATATTCTTAGCCAAAATAAGTAATACAGGAGGAGAAATGTTATGGAAAAAGGTTTTAATAATGACAACAAAATGTATGTATTGAGATTATAGGCCTGTTGTTATAGTCAGTTTTTGCTACAATAATGCTAATATAATTAACTACTCCCAAACTTTTTACTTGGAGGTAGTGTGTGCATGAATATTTGCTGAAAAATGAATTACTATAACTGGAAATGAAGAAAGAATTCTGAATTGGAAACAAAAATCTTTGAATTGAAGATCTCAAATAAGTCAAATAATTAAGTTGAAAGCCTCAACTATAGATTAGATCAAACAGAAGAAAAATATTAGAGATTGAACATGGTATCTTAAAGTATCATACTCACACAGAAACAAAGAAAGAATGAGGAGAACATTCAAGAACTTTGGCACACAACTAAATGATCAAAATTTCTCATCACTGGATAACCAAAGGGGAGGAAGTAAAGGTTAACATATTCAATGAAATAGCAGAAAACTTCCTAATCTTGGGAAAGACAAGGATATGTAAGTACGGAGAACTTTAGAATCCCAAATAGATATGATCAGAAACATCTTCACCACAATATATTACAGTCAAAGTATCAAAAGTATAGAACAGAGAAAGGATTTTAAAATTTGCAAGAGAAAAACATACAGTCACATTTAAGAGCAACTCCATTAAACTAATAGATTTCTCAGCAGAAATTCTATAGGCCAGTAACACATGGAATTATTTCAAGTACTGAAAGAAAATAACTGCCAACTAAGATTACTCTACCCAGCAAGGTTATCAGAAATGAAGGGGAAAATAAAGATCTTTCAAGATAAGCAAAATCTGAGGGAATTCATGACCACCATACTAGCCTTCCAAAAGATGCTTAAAGGAGTCCTAGATCCAAAAGTGAAAGAAAGATAAATTCCATCATGATGGTAGGTGAAAATACAAATCTCCATAGAAGAGTAGATATGCAAATGATAATTGGAAAACAAATGTTATTAATACATAAACCATCAAACTACAAAGATGAATAAAAGAAGAAGAAACAAGCAAAGAATATTCAAAACAACTAAAAGAAAATCAATAGTCAACAGGCATAAATCCATACCTTTCAATAATTCTGAATATAGATGAACTTGGTTCTCCAATTAAAACATACTCCCTGGCTAAAGAACTAAAATAAGACCCAACAACATGTTGCCTATAATTAAATCATCTCCCTAGTAAAGACACATAAAGACTAGAAGTATAGAAAATGATTTTCCAAGCAAACAATACTAAAGCAGGCATACATAGCTGTATTTATATTTGTCAAAAACAAAACAGTAAAACAAAAATAGTAAGAGGCAAAGAACATCACTATATGATGATCAAGGGATTGATTTATCAAGAAGATATAACAGTTGCCAATTAATATGCACCTAATGTTGAAGCACTTGATTTTATAAAACAAACTTTCAGAACTAAAGGGAAAAATAGGCTCCAATACAATAATGTGGGGGCTTTTATTGCCACACTATCACCATTGGATGTATTACCAAAAAATATATCAACAAAGAAGCATCAGAGTTAAACTACATTTTAAATGAAATAGACTTCACAAACATTTACAGACCATTCCATCCAATAGCTGCAGAATACATATTACTTTCATTAGCACATGGAACTTTGTCTAGAACAGATCATATATTAGACCACAAAACAAGTCTTTAAAAATTCCAAAAGAAATTAGATCAATCTATAACTTTTTTTCTGTTGCAAATAGAATGAACTAAAAGTCAATAATAAGAAATTACATATATACATGGAGGCTGAACAACACTTTGGAACAAATAGTAGATCATTGGGGAAGTAAGAAGGGAAACTTAAGGCTGGGGATATAGCTCAGTTGGTAGAGTACCTGCCTTGCATTCATAAGGCTCAGGGTTCAATCCCCAAAACCACAAAAAAAGCGGGGGAGGGATTTAAAAATGATTGAAACACAACACACCAAAACCTGTGGGGATGCAACACAAGCAGTACTAAAAGGGAAGAATTGCCGCAGTCCGGCTGCAGCAGAATAACCAGGGGGTGACGAATAACTTGTGTACGTTGATACAGCAGGAATGGGAGCCGTTTATTGTAGGACAACAGAGCTATTTATACATTTTGCACAGCTTATCTTAATTAGCATAAACTAGATACATCAGTCAACCAATAAGGAATCTCCACACTTAATGGCTCACTTTTGTTACTTCTCAAACCACTCCCTCTGGCATTTTGCCAGGCACCATCCAGACTTGTTTACGAACTCTAACATTCCCCTGGCAAAATACCAGGTGTTATTTTGACTTGTTTACAGACCTTAACAAAGAATTTTATAGCAATAAGTTCCTACCTCAAAAAAAAGAAAAAAAAAAAGATGTCAAATAAATAAGCTAATTAATGATACATTTCAAGGACTTATCAAGACTATGTTTTCTTTTCTTTTTTCTTCAGCACTAAAATTGAACCCAGGGATACTTGATCTCTGAGTTGCATCCCTGGTCCTTTATATCTTTTATTTTTAAATAGGCTCTCGCTAAGTTGCTGAGGCTGGCCTCAAACTTGGGGTCCTCCTACCTTGGCCTCCTGAGTAATTGGGATTATAGGCATAAGCCACTCTGCTTGTCATTTGCTACAAAACAGATAGAACAAGAGGATATAGTGTTAAGTAAAATCAGCCAGTCATAGAAAGATAAGTATGGCATGTTCTCTCATATGTGGAAACTTGGAAAAAAAGAAAAGAAAGAAATAAAAAGTCAACTTGAAAGGAGAAAAGTGATTACTAAGTACTGGAAAGAGGAGATGAGAGTGGAAAAAGAGTAAACAGATAAAATCAGAAAACACTGTATGCATGTATGGAAATATCACAGTGAATCCCATTAATATATGCAATTAATTTATGTTTATGAAAATAGATATAAAAATACCTTAGCAATGACAATTCCAATTGACAGATGGTGTCAGTGCCAGATTGCAGCAGGGATTGAAGAATGGATGGGAGTTTAGACAATTAGAGACAGGGAGTATCACCTACCATTTTGAAGAGTTCAGACAGGGAAAAGAATAAGAGAAAAGGTTGTGGCTAGAGAGGGCAATGGGAGATAGTTTTATCAGGATGGCAGAGCCTTAAATGAGTATCCACAGGAAAAGAAGTTAGTAGCAAAAGACAAGTGGATTAACTAGAACATGGCACCAGGACAGGAATAGGAGGTTGGGATCAAGGCTAGAGGGCAGATTTTAGGCAGTGCCCATTGATCTGAATTTTGAGGAGAAACTGAAAACTCTGGTGAGATTGTAGGCATGTCTATAGAAAGAAAGAGGGATTCCCCAGAAACCCTCATGGTGGCTTTAATATTCTCTCTGAAGGCAGGGTGACCAACTGCCCCAGTTTGCTTTGGACGGAGTACTTTCCTGGGACAGTGGTCAGCCTATCGTCTGCCCACAGGGAAGCCCTCCCTCCTCTGACCCTTTCCAACTCTTATCCTCTGGGCCATAAATCTGGACACTACACAGCCTTTTTTCTTGTTTGGCCTTTGTGTGGCAATCTTGTATCTGCACTTGAGGTCAGCTGCAGAAGAGAAGCACCTCTATGTGGTGAAAAGATGCTGGGATTTAATAAATTTCTATAGCTTCTTGGGAAGATTCTTCCCTGCAAAGGCTCAAAACTAAGGTTACTTTGTGCAGACCTTCCTAAAAGTGGGATCAGAAGGACCCCTTCCAGGGAAATACCCCAAAACCAGAAGAATCATCAGCCACTGAGTAGTATAAGCAGAAACCCCTTCCTTGGCTTCAAACGCCACTTTTTTTCTATAAATAATAAAAATAACAGCCATTAATCAAGAACTTACCAAGTACTAGGTCGCATTTTGTTTACTCTTCACGGCAACCCTGTGAGGTAGGTATTCCTTCCTACAGATCAAGGATCAGAAAAGACAGGTGCCTGAGCCAGCGTCACTCTGAGTAGCTGCGCCAGATTCAAACACAGGTCCCTCAACTCCAAAGTCCACAGACTCCCCCGACTGTGTGGCCTTCTGCCTGTTGACCATATCCCAGACCAGCTCTAAACCATCAGGCCTGCTGTACCTATCTGCTTTCCCTCTGGCATCTCACCTCTTGCCATCTTCTTTCAGAGTGACCTGTTTCCCCGAAATAACCAACTGCCACCAGGTGTCCTTCCTTTCCTGTTAGTGAGCACCACTTTGCTCTAATTGCAAATCAGAGGGAATGCAGGCGGGCTGGAAACTCTTCCCTGCTTCATTCAGTTAAACAAATTCACATTCTCTACCGATGTACTGACCCCTGGGGAAGCCCAGCTGAGAAAGTCACACGGAGGGCAAAACACAAGTGCCCAAATACAAGGCAAAATCTGAAAGGTTCAGATGATGTTCCTAGTCTCAAAGGAAGAGCACAACGCATCAAGTTAATGAGGGAAAGAATTATGAATGCTCCTTTGTAACTTCTATAAGTAACGTGGAAAGAACCTGGATTCTCTATCAAAATCTTCCTAGGATTTCTTCCTGACCAATTATGTGATTTCATATAGGTCCCGTTTGACTTCCCTGGTGAAGGAAATTTAGGGGTAATACAGGTTTTGTCCAAATTAAGTCATGAAAAGACAGAAAGCCGAACTCCATGTAAGACTGTTATTTGTTTTCCTTGCTGCACAATGGCTCAACTACTGCTCACTTCAACACTTTGTTTCACTCCCTGGGTCCTGAGGATTGAGTTTATCATTTGCCTCAGTTCATGGTGCATGCTCATTGTTGATTTTGCTGATTAACTAATTAGTGTTTTGATATTGCTTATGCTTTTTCTACCACTAACTCTGAAGAACAGAGGTGTTTCCAGTCAAAACTCTCAGGCAGAAGAGGAGGGACACCTGACCACTACTCATTCTTCTCAATCCCCAGGGACATCTTCTTTTGTCAAAGGGTCCATAAAATGTCTACTGATGAAAACATTTAAGACAGGAGGTTTCCACTCAAAGTGAAGACTGGATGGATTCTGAAATAATGGGTGTGAGGTGCTCAGAGCTGATGCTAACCTGAAGCCACCCACCTGGGCAGGCCCTAGCTCAGCACTACTCTCCTTGACTTGACCTTCCCAGGCTTTCTGGGGGCAGTAAGTAGGATGATCGCCTTGGTCTGGCCTCTCCTGGGCCCCCTCAGCCGCTGGAGTCCCAGGTGCTGTCTCACACCTCTGCTGTCAGAATAACCTTCAACTGTCCCTCAGAAAGGTTGACAGCTTAAGCTTAAGCCAAATCCAGGTGAGGTCAGGATATGGCAGGGAAGGTAAGTGGGTGGATGAAAATAAGAAGTAAGATAGGCAAGGGAGGAAGTGGCGTGTCTTCTGAATTTCTTTCACAAGAGATTATTGGTGTCTCCTGGAGACTAAAAGTAATATCTATAAATGATCAATTGGCCCCCATCCTTAATATACAATTTAAATTCATTTAATTTTTTGCTGACATGTGAACAACACAGAGGCTGAAGGGCTTCCTATCAGTTTCCATAGCCTCACCAGAAGCAACACCCGTCCCCACCCCACGTTACAGAGGAAATTCTACAAGTCAGAAATCAGGGAACATGCTCAAGACTACATGCACACTACCAGAATTTAAATGCAAGTTCACCCAAGAAAACCAAGCACCAGAATTGTCACAGCAGCTTTTCAAAGGCACAAATTTCCAATCCCACCCAATGCCAGCTAAGTCAGAAGCTGTGAGGGCAGAGTCCAAGAATCAGGGTTTGGGGAAGCCTCCCAGATGAGGCTCCAGTGGACACCCTGAGAAACTAGTGTCTCCAGATCAGGTCTCTTACATTTGTCCCCTTTGCACAACCAGAAATCCCTTGGGACCCCCGTTCCTCCTCTAGTTTCTCTGCAGGGTCCAGCACAGAGCAGACAGCACAGCCCACACTGCTCCACACAGCGTAAGTCTAATGCCTAATACCTACTTGTTAAGTGGCAAATGTTTGTTCTGAATTGTTTTCTCATCACTTTTTAAAGATCATTTTCATCTTTTTAAAAAATATTTGTAGATGAACAAACAGTATCTTTATTTATTTTTATGTGGTACTGAGGATCGAACCCAGTGCCTCACATTTTCATCTATATAAAAAGTAAAAGTATATTTTAGTAATGTCTCCCCTATGGGGTGAAAACTTGCAAAGAAGCATTTATCGTTACCAGTTAAGAATAAATGGTCACAGATTCCAATAAAAATGTTTCATTTTTCCTCTTTTTTTTTTTCTCTTTTTGTAGTACTTCCTGACTGTGGAAAGATAACTCACAGTCCAAATATTTCTTCTACTTTTCATAGCTTCTTTTGGGCAAACTCATTCTCGGATGGGATAGGTTATGAATCTTCTTAAGATTTCTTTCTTTTTTTCTTTTGGGATAAAATTATTTTATATGCTCCCACTCAAGGAGAGTTTGTTTCCATTAAAATATTCTTTCAAACCAGGCATGGTGGTGCAAGCCTGTAATCCCAACAACTCAGGAAGCTGAAGTAGGAGGATCCCAAATTTGAAGACAGACTAAGCAACTTAGTGAGACCTTGTCTCAAAAATAAAAAGGGCTAGGGATGTAGCTCGGTGGTAAAACACCCCTGGTTCAACCCCTGGTAGCAAAAAAAAAAAAAAGGATTTTCTCAAGCAATAAAATTTGGTTATGATAGTTTGTGAAGTGCATTCCAAGACACCTCAGTTAGTTCAAATGACATGCACACCAAAATTCAAATTCTTCCCCTTTCCATAAGCTGTTGTTAGCAAGAACAAAGCAGCTGTTCTGTGTTCCTTTTAAACCTCCTGGTTTGCTTTGTTCTTGCCCAAGAAAATTGCTTTGGAGATGTGTCCACTGACAGAATACTGGCCAGATGAGCCTGGTCTATTACTGAGGGTTAAGTATCTTATACCCCTGAAGTTGCAGCTTAGGCCATCCTAGGACACAGAGGCCTCCTGGTGACAGGTAATCCCACAACTCAGGAACCCCAGGTGTCACATCAGAGTGTGGTGGGGTAAGGGTTGAGCAAGGTTCCCTACAGTTAGTTGGCAAGACAAAAAAATTAGACAACCTTTTCTGGGTACTCAACGCAGAAGGAAAAAGTGCATGACATTGGACCCAAGGTCAGAGTACTCACGCAATCCTCCCATAATGGCATCAGGAAGGACATGCAGTTCATTATAAAAAAATAAAAAATAAAAACCTTTGTGAATACACACAAAGTCCAAAGAATGGTACAAGCCTTTCTTTTCCCATCAGGCCAGGCTTTATGTCTTTCTACTTCCTTTTCTGCTCCATTGTCTTTAATGTCCTGGCTTCCTCCTCCCAATGAACCTTGTGATCAAGTAATTTATTCATTCAGGAAAGACAAGCTTCTTACTCAATCTCAGAGAGGCAAATATGGATTCTTGTGTTCTTTAGACCATGAAATTAGGAAGGCAACAAACATTCCTGCTTATATTAGTCACCTCTTGTAAAACAATAAGTGATTTTGCTAAAATACTCTCATTCTTCCATCCTTGGCAAAATGCCATGAGAGTAATATGATCTTAAAGAGCACAACAGGGAAAAAAAATTGACCTTAAGTCTTTTCCAGTAAGGGTTTAAATACAGCAATACACTATACAACATCCATTACCTTTAGCAATAATAATTACAACAACAATTAGCATTTATTGAGTACATACTTTGTTTCTGACACTGTTTTTAGTCCTTCATATTGATCACGTCTATTAAGACTCACAATAATACTAGGAAATATATTTTATAATCATCCAATTATGCTGTGTTTAGATCTAGAAATATCCCCCCAAAGAGCTCATGTGTTAGTTACATAGGCATGTTCAGAGGTGAAAAGATTTAATTTTGAGAGCTATAACTTCATCTGTGGATTAATCTATTTGATAAATTAATAATTTAAAGTACTAGGCAGCAACTGTGGGCAGGTGGGGCATGGCTCCAGGAAGTAAATCCCTGGGGTGTGGACTTCACTTTATCTCATCTCTGGCTCTGTGCTCACTTACTCTCTCTGCCTCCTGACTGAGCAGTGTTGCTCTGCTATACCCTTCCACCATGATACTCTACCTCATCTCAGGCTCAGAGCAATGAAATTGGCCCACCATGGCCTGAGACTTCTAAAACCGAGTCCAAAATAAACTCTTCCTCCTCTAAATTGTTCTTGTCCATATTTTGGTCACAGCAATAAAAAGCTGACTAATCCATACTGATAAAAAATTAAAGCAGTTAATTTTTTCTAAGTCACAGTATATATGGGCCAAGCTATATGTACCTTGAACAGACAAACTCCATTTACCATTTCATATAAGAAATGTTTCTCCCGTGTGAAAGCCCCACCTCTGTAGTCCACCTCCTGCTAAGCACACCCTGTTTGGCAATGCATAGCAGCTATACACTGTTTCTTTTATTTCTTATTAAGAAATTCTTTTGTAAGATGTCCTCTTTTAGTTCCCATTTTTCCTGGGCAATGTACCCTGACTATACTTTTAACTGGGTCATTCTGACTCACTTCCTATGTTCCTATGGTTTTAACATACTTCACTTGTGGGTTTAGGGCTATAAATATGTACCCTACCTTCTGCAAAGGGGTGCAGAGACGACTTGGTTGCTGTCCCCTGGCCCACCTGTGAATGAAATTCCATGTTCTGCTTCAAGATTGACGCAGTGATTGATTTATTTATTTATTTCAAATGCACCACAACAAGTAAATAGTAGCCCCAGAATTTGAACCAAGAAGTTGGATTCCCAAGCCCATGTTTTTAACCAGTGTATTTGGCTGCTGTGAAACTATATGATTAGATCCAAGATAATGGACTAGAGGAAGGCTGCATTTCCAGTTGCTCCACAGCTATGAATTCAAGTAGTGGGAGTAGTGCTTCTCAGCAAGGTAGGTGAAAGAGGGAATTCACTGAAGTTCAATATAATACTGTGAGAGTCTCTTCGAGACGAAGAAACTCAAATGCATTGAATAAAAATCAAGAAAGAACATTGAAGCTGTGATAGTTGCAGCAACAGCAACAGTGCCAGCAGAAGAACACAGAGAGGCGTATGTGGACAAATTAAGCATGGAAATACCTGTAGAATAGAAAAGTAATCTGAGCTTAGCTGATACAGAGGTTACACAGGGAAACTGGTCTTTGAAAAATGCTCTGTTTCTCAACTGACAAGTAGAGAGTAGAGTCAGGAAGACATGTTAAGGAAGCCACAGTAAAGTTCGCTGCTTCAGGAGCCCAGAAGATCATAGCAAATATTGCCATGTTGTCCCAGCAAATGCCTGCAGTCTGGCCTAGGGTGTACTTAGCAGAATGTGAGTGAAATAAGCACAGAGAAGATTGTGACCATGGGAGTTCGAGTCAGAGTTGTGGAAGGGAATGCAATTTGTTTCCCTTTGAGTCTTTCAGCTCATGTGACCAGCTGAAGAGGGTCAGGAAACTGAACAGGTGGGTGTGAATACACTCAAGGACTAACCCTGGGAAAGCCAGTAGTAGGTTCCAAAATCAACATAAAAATCAATAGTTTTTTTTTTTAACACCAATAAAGAATCTTCTGAAAAAGAAATTAGGGAAATAATTCCATTAACAATAGCCCAAAAATAATAATACCGAGGCATAAATCTAAACCAAAGAGATGAAAGATCTCTACAATGAAAACTACAGAACACTGAAGAAAGAAATTGAAGATGACTCAGGATTATGGAAAGACCTCCCATGTTCATGGGTAGGCATTAATGTTGTTTGATAATGGCCATATTAGCAAAAGTAACATGCAGAGTCCATACAATCCCATCAAATAGCAATGATATTCTTCACAGAACTGTAAAAAATGTCATAAAATTTATGTGGTAGAACAAAATGAATAGTCAATGGAATTCTAAGAAAAAATAAAAAACAGTGCTGGAGGTATCACAATACCTGACTTTAAATCATACTACAGAACTATAGTAACAAAAACTTCCTGGTAATGGCACAAAAACAGACACATAGTCCAGTGAAACAGAATAGAAGATGCAAAAACAAACTCACACAGGTACAGTCACCTGATCCTTGACAAAGGTGCCAAAAACACCTTAGAGAAAAGATAGCCTTTTTAACACATGGTACTGGGAAAAGTGGTTATCTATATGTAGAATAATAAGTCTAGATCCTTACCTCTCAACCCACACAAAAGTCAACTCAAAATGGATCAAAGAGCCAAGGCAGTGGTGCACACCTCTAATCCCAGTAGCTCAGGAGGCTGAGACAGGAGGTTTGTGAGTTCAAAAATCAGCTTTAGCAACTTAGCAACAGGCTATGCAACTCAGTGAGACCCTGTCTCTCATTAAAATGTTTTTTAAAAGAAAGAGTTGTGGATGTGGCTTAGTGGAAAAGCACCTCTGGTTTCAATCCCTGGTACAAAAAAAAAAAAAAAGTAAGAAAGAAAGAAAAAGATTAAAGACCTAGGAATTAGACAAAAAACTATGAAAACTCCTTGAAGAAAATGTCAGGTTAACACTCCAACATAGAGTGTTAATCAAACAACATTAATACCTATCCATGAACATGGGAGGTCTTTCCAAAATCTTATGTCATCTTCCATTTCTTTCTTCAGTATTCTGTAGTTTTTATTGTAGACACCTTTCACCTCTTTGGTTTAGATTTATGGCTAGGTATTCTTTTTTGGGGGGAGGGGGGCTATTGTTACCCTAATTTCTTTTCAGAAGATTCATTATTGGTGTACAAAAAAGCTATTGATTTATATGTTGATTTTGGAACCTACTCCTGGCCTTCCCAGGGTTAGTCCTTGAATGTATTCACACCTTCTTGTTCAGTTTCCTGACCCTCTTTTCACAGCTGGTCACATGAGCTGAAAGACTCAAAGGGAAACAAGTTGCATTCCCTTCCAAAGATCTGACTTGAATGTCCCCTGATCACAATCTTCTCTATGCTTGTTTCATTCACATTCACTGGCAATAATTTTTCAGTAGAACACCAAAAGCTCAGAAAATAATGCCAAGAATGGGATGATATCGAACTAAAAAACTTCTGCACAGAAAATGAAACAACTAAGAATGTGAAGAACCAACCTACAGAATGGGAGAAAATCTTTGCTAGCTACTCTTATGACAGAAGATTAATATCTAGAATATATTAAGAACTCAGAAAACCTTAACACCAGAAAAACAAATAATCCAATTAATAAATGAACAAATTAAATAGATGTTTCTCAAACGCAGAAATAAAATGGCCAACAAACATATGAAAAAGTGCAATCTTTAGCAATTTGGGAAATGCAAATCAAAACTTCATTGAAATTTCATCTCACTCCAGTTAGAATGGCATCCATCAAGAATAGAAACAATAGGGCTGGAGATGTGGCTCGGCGGTGGCGCGCTCGCCTGGCATGCGTGCGACCCGGGTTCGATCCTCAGCACCACATACCAACGGGGATGTTGTGTCCGCCGAGAACTAAAAGATAAATGTTAAAAATTCTCTCTCTCTCTCTCTCTCCTCTCTCACTCTCTCTTAAAAAAAAAAAAAAAAAAGAATAGAAACAATAAATTATGGAGAGGATGTAAAGAAAAAGGAACACTTTTAGAATGTTGGTGGGACTATAAATTTGTACAACCATTATGAAAATCAGTATGGAGATTCCTCAGAAGACTAGGCATGGGAATCACCACATGACCCAGTTATACCACGCCTCCCTATTTATCCTGAAGAATTAAAGTCATCATACTACAGTGATTCATGCACACTCATGTTTATAGCAACACAATTTACAATGGCCAAACTATGGAACCAGCCTAGGTACCCATCAATCAATGAATGGATAAAGAAAATATTGTATATACACACAATGGAATTTCATTCAGACATAAACAAAAATGAAAATATGACATTTGCAGGAAAATGGATGGAACTAGAGAGCTAGTTTGAAATAAGTCAAACTCAGAAGGTGAAAGGTCACAGGGCTGGGATTGTGGCTTAGTGGCAGAGCGCTTGCCTCACACATGTGAGGCACAGGGTTCAATCCTCAGCACCACATAAAAATAAATAAAATCAAGGTATTGTGTCCATTTATAACTTTTTATAAAAAAATGCCTAACATTTATAAAATTAAAAAAAGAAAGTGAAGGGTCACATGTTTTCTTTCATCTGTGGAAGCTAAAGAGGAAACAGGAAAAGAAAGTGGGGCGTGGATCTCATGAAAATCAAAGGGAGCTCAGTAAAGTAAAGGGACCAAGGGGAGGGAATAAGGGAGGAAAAGGGGAAATACTGGATAACATTATTGACCAAATTATGGGATTCATGGAATAAATGATTATAAAAGTATAGCTCTGATCTTTGCTTCATTCTGTGCCAATGGAGAAAAATAGATAGAAAAGCTCACAATAGTATCCTCCAATAACCATACCACATATCCAGTCACTGAATCCACTGCTTTACTTGGAATACATTCAAAGGAACCATTTACTGCAGAGATATTATGCATCATATTCTATACTGCAAACAGAAACATGGGAATATTTCTCATTGTTACCAAGTAAGAATGTGGAATTCACATTATTTACAAAGCAGGGTGTATCTCAATATGTAAATCACACAGACCAAAGAATCATGCATAGGAGCTTACAGAAACTAATTTACCTGGCATGACTTATCAATGATAAGACTTGAGAACAATTTCTATAATCCCATGATTCAAGAATAGAGGTAACTTGTTTAAAAATCTGGAAAAAAAAATACACTCAAGGAACACTCACCAAACAAATATGAATAAAAGGCCAAATGACATTAGCCCAGGGTTATTTTTCTTATTATTTCTTATTTTCACAAGCCTAGTATTTCACACAACCATGTTGTAAAGGTGGACTCACATTATATGTAGATTCTTTTACAAAACAAAAAGGAAAGGCAGCAGAATACAACAGACACTAGTATGGCAGTATGTAAAAACATGCATGGGTAAACGATGTGATTCTGCAATCTATATACGGGGGAAAACTGGGAGTTCATAACCCACTTGAATCAAATGTATGAAATATGATACGTCAAGAGCTTTGTAATGTTTTGAACAACTAATAATAAAAATAAAATAAAATAAAAATGTAATATGTAAAAAACACAACAAAACAAAACAAAAAGGAGCATAAGATCAGTGTCTCTGATGTCATCTCACTAGGGAACACCCAAAACTACATTTGAAAATGATATCCTTTTTTTTTTATTTCAATGACATATTATTACTCTTTATTTTGAAGTTTGGTAGCAAAGTTACTGTTAACAATATAAATATTCTCTTTATGAGTGTTGAAATTGTCTTGGAAGTGTTGAAAAGGCAGTGGACATTCCAAGATGGGCTTGCAAGGAGAATCAATTATTTCAATTTTGAAGGTGTGTAGGATACCTGATGAGTTTATTCTGACTATTTTAACTTCTGTGCTGAGTGCCACTGCCGAGTCTGTATGGCCCCTGGCATTTTGCCAACAGTATTGATTGACAGGCGAGGCATTAATATCTGCCTCTGCAGCTACTTTTGAGTTCTCGCACTATTTTGGAGTTCTCGTGGGGATTTCCCGGGGATTCCCCGAGAGTTCCCATTGGTTGGGGAAGTGCAGGAGGAGGAATTTCCGGGAGAGATTTTTCCGGCTGGGGGTTCCTGGACGAGCCGCGTGGCATTGGGAGAATTCCCCAGGAGCGTGTGTGAGGTTTTTTCTTGCAGTTCAAAAACAAAGTTTGTTCCTGCTTCAGTGGCTCGTGATTTGTGCCCAGCCAGACTGCGGCACTTCTTTACTAAATTCTGATTTTCATGGTTTATTCCTCATTTGGTATTATCAAAAGAAATCTAAGTCGAGGTCTTTTAGCTTTCAAATTATTTCCATTTTCCACTATTTTCTCTTTAGCTTTTTAAAATATATGGTAAAACAATCCAATTAATCATTGCAGGAAGGAATGATCATTTAAGCTAAACCATATTGTTTTGCCTTTAATTTCATTTAAGAGAAATTAATATTTGAGTCATAAAAGCTTTATAGTTTCAACACACATACACACAGAATTCAAAGTTTTTATGCCTTCAAAAAAGAGCTTCAATGTATCATGATCAATTTTTAGTTTGATGAAAACTGACAAAATTGCTTCCATTAATAAATCAGCCATCACCTTTAAATATTTTACAGATGGAACTGTGTTCAGTATTGATCCAAGGTGGCATCAAAGCCATTACCATAAACTAATCCTAAAGGTTCTATATTTCTGTAATGTTCCACCAATTATTCTAAATTTATAATACCCTGTCTTTAACTTGGTGTATGCCATCTTTTGGGAAAAAATTATTAGTTTTTTGAGATGAGATATAAGAACAAACTCATTCTCAAGGTTCTATCTTTGAAATAGAAAAAAAAAAGGACGATGTTTGCACATAGCAGCTAGTTTGATATTCTTGAGGGCATATTCCCTATGTTTTCTCTATGTGCTTGTATCTATTCCCATTCAGGTGACTTTTTTAGGAGCATTTAGGGTTTGCCTCTGTGTTCATTGCAATATAATTTATTAAGAAACCTAACATGGGGCTGGGGATGTGGCTCAAGCGGTAGCACGCTCACTTGGCATGCTTGCGACCCGGGTTCGATCCTCAGCACCACATACAAACAAAGATGTTGTGTCCGCCGAAAACTAAAAAATAAATATTAAAAAATTCTCTCTCTCTCTCTCTCTCTCTCTCTCTCTCTCTCTCTCTCTCTCTTTAAAAAAAAAAAAAGAAACCTAACATGACAATTCCTTTGTTGTCCTTTTGTTCAATGTCCTCAGTGCCAAACATTTAAGCACAAGCACATTTCCACCCAAGTTTTCTTATTAAACTATCCATTATCACTTGTTCCTGTTTTGTTGAACGAGAGTGTTCCTTTGGTGTTTGGGGATATTTTCCTTGTCATTGTTCCCAAACCACTTTTCCTTCTGGGTAGCTGTTTCTTCCATTGTACTACAAGAAGTTGCCCAGGCTATGAGAAGAATGTCAATTGTGAGGTCACTATTGTCCAGTTGCCTCACTAACATCTCTTTATATCTTTTCACATGAGAAGAGACAAAAGAAAAGGAAGACAGCCGGGAGATAGACAGCTAATATTCAGAAAGGGATATTAGAAATGAAAGGGCCCAAGCCTTTAATTTCTCAGGTGGGCAAACTAGGGCCCAAAGAAACTTTTATTTGCTCAAATTTTATAGCCATCATGCAAAGTTAGGACTAGACTACAGCCTATGAATTCTTAGTGTTATTTTCATTTTACTATAGTCAATAGCCTCACATATCCTAAGACAACTGTTCTAAGAACAAACTCTTTGCCCCAGTGATTTTTTAAGTTAGAAATATATTGCATAAAAAGTTATGATAAAGAAGAGTGTAGTAGGAGGGCTGCTCAGAGGGGTCACATCCCCTCTAATCACACCCACCAGAAATGTACCAGCAATAGCTGTTCCCGCCATGAGAGTTGTTAGGATGCCTGGGATGTTTTAACACTGACCTATAATGTGATTATGTCCACGTAGCTTCTAAAATTGCTAAAAATCACTTCTTAACAAAACTAATTCAGTGGAAGAAAAACTATTTCAGCCAGTTTGGGGCACTGTGTAAAACAATAGCAGTGTAAGAGGCAGCAACTTAAGAAGATAAAATAAATGGAATAAAATTTCATCGGAGTACTGTCAGGAAATCTCAGAAAGCCCTCGACATTTTCATCCATAGCAAGAACTTATAGAAAATTTCTAGTTCAATAAGAAAATGAGAGCCTGTAAATTTGTCAAGCCAAATTATTTTTTGTGACTTGTGAAATTGGTTGTGTGATTTGAAAATGGTATGCATGATTTGATAACAGCACATAGACTTGAAAAATAAAACTATTGTCTTAAAAAAAAAGATACATGTAGCCAGCCAATAAATATGTTCAGTGGGAGTTAATTTGTGATTTCAAATACAGGAGCTGAGGATGCTCCAACATGGCGGCCAGCGAGCAGGCAGCATTTTCTATACCTCCGCAGTAACGGGATCAGAGAGACACATAAATACATTTGCATGCGACCTGCTGAGGAACTTCTAGCAAAATTCCACTGAAAGGAGACCTGCCGATAACTAGTAAGTCTGTTTGAGGGGTCAGTTTGTCTCAGGAGAGTGAATCTCAGCAACGCGGATCAGGGACACAATCCCACTGGCAGCCGCCGCCGAACTGCAGCAAACATACGAACGGCTGAGGCCGTACTGGGCCCCGCAGGCCTGAGTCTGTGAACTGCCTCTGGCAGTTTGGCGCTGCAAACAACACCCCCCCACCCCCCCAGCCAGTTCAGAGCTGCAAACCACGACCCCCCCACCCCCACCCCAGCTCCTGTGAACAACTCCCGCCCACCGGGCTCTGCAAAGGGCCCCGCCCACACGGCAAACGGACAAACGCGCCCCGCCCGCCCAGCACTTCCAACAGCCCTGCCCGCACGGGGGAATCAGGAGTGGCGCGGGACCCACCGCACGGAACTCCCGGCTACGGCTCCCACCAGAGATAACAACTGAGGTCTCTTGCACCAGTTTCCCAGGGCGTGACTACCAGAGGGCAAGCAAATTCGCTGGGGGTCCTCAGCCCCAAGCCCTACAAACTTAGGATCCCAGGGAATGGCAAACAGGGAGAGCGTGCCCAGGTGGCCATGAAAACAGGGCACACAGGAGCAGCAGACCTGGCGTGTAGCCAGTATTGTGGTGAGCATCACCGGTGAGCAGACCCGCCCAGTCCGGGAGGAAAAGCTGCTGCACAGTGACAGGCTCCTGCCTACTGAGAAGAGAAGCTTAGCCCGGTGGGCACAGCTTCACCTAATGGAAGAATAGTGAATCGGACTCTAAGACTGCATTTATTAAATTTTGTTTTGTTTTGTTTTGTTTTTGTTTTTTGTTTTTTTGTTGTTGTTGGTGGTGGTGGTGGTGGTTTTTTTTTGTTGTTGTTGTTGTTTTTTAAAAAAAGTGTTTTTAAAATTCATTTTATTTTATTATTTTATTTTTTAATTTTAATCCTCATCTCTATTATTACTATTGTTATTTTTTTAATTCTTTTTAATTTTCTATTTTTTCTTTCTCTTTCTTCTCTTCCTCTGTCTTTCCATTTCTTTTCAATTCTCTTATTCCCCCTTCCTTGAATTCTACCTGGTTACTCTCATTCTCTTTGGTGATTTCTTCCCTTCCCTGCTAATACCTTTCCTCCCAAGCATCAAATAAATTTATAGGAGTAGACAGTAACTCAACAGTCAAACATAACAAGAAGCAAAATGAGCAGTATGAAAAAGCAAGGAAGAAAAGGAGTACAAACAACACAGGACAGCCTAAATATTCAGGACAACATAGAGTCATCAGAAAAATGGTCATATAAAGAACTCAGGGAACACCTTAGACAAATGGAATGGAACCTTAAAGAGGACACGAGACAGCAAATTCAAGCAGCGAAAGAACACATTGAGAATGAAGTACATAAACAGATAAAAGAAGAAGTTAAGCATCTTTATCAGGAGATAGAGATTATAAAAAAGAATCAAACAATAATGTTAGAAATGAAGGAAATTATAAACCAAATTAAAATCTCAAATGAGAGTATCACTAATAGAGTGGAGCAACTAGAAGCCAGAACGTCCGATAATGAAGACAAAATATATCATCTTGAAAAGAGACTAGCCAACTCAGATAGGATGGTTAAAAATCACGAGAGAAACATACAAGAGATATGCGATAATATAAAAAAAAACAAATTTAAGAGTCATTGGGATAGAGGAAGGGATAGAAATTGAAACCAGGGGAATGAGTAATTTACTAAATGAAATAATTACAGAAAACTTTCCAGAAATAAAAAAGGAAACAGATATACAAATTGTAGATGCATACAGGACACCGAGCATACAAAATCACAGTAGACCAACGCCAAGACACATTGTTATGAAGATCTCCAATATACAGAACAAAGAGAAAATATTAAAAGCTACAAGAGAAAGGAGAAAGATTACATTCAGGGGTAAACCAATAAGGTTAACAACGGATTTTTCAACACAGACGCTGAAAGCGAGAAGATCCTGGAACAACGTATTTCAAACACTGAAAGACAATGGATGCCAACCAAGAATCCTGTATCCAGCAAAATTAAGCTTCAGGTACGACAACGAAATAAAAATCTTTCACGATAAACAAAAACTAAAAGAATTTGCAGCCAGAAAACCAGCATTGCAAAGCATCTTGAGCAAAACACTCCACGAGGAAGAAATGAAAAACAATAACCAAAGCCAACAGTGGGAAGTACCTCAGTAAAGATAGACGGAGGGGGGAAAGCAAATCATGGAGAAACAAACTAAATTGAAAAAAAAAAAGAGATAAATAATTAAACATGGCTGGAAGTACAAACCATATATCAATAGTAACTCTAAACATTAATGGTTTAAACACTCCAATAAAGCGACATAGGCTGGTAACATGGATTAAAAAAACAAATCCAACAATATGCTGCCTCCAGGATACACACCTGACTGGAAAAGACATACACAGGCTGAAGGTGAAAGGTTGGGAAAAAATATACCACACACACGGTCCTCGCAAGCAAGCAGGGGTGGCGATCCTCATATCAAATAAAATCAACTTCAAGACTAAATTAATCCAAAGGGATAAGGAAGGACATTATATACTGTTAAAAGGAACCATTAAACGACAAGATATAACAATTATCAATATTTATGCACCTAATAATGGTGCTGTGAAGTTCATAAAACAAATTCTCCTCAAGTTCAAGAATCAAATAGACCACAACACAATAATTATGGGTGACTTCAACACACCTCTCTCACCATTGGACAGATCCTCCAAACAAAAGTTGAATAAAGAAACTATAGAACTCAATACCACAATCAATAACCTAGACTTAACTGACATATATAGAATATATCAACCATCATCAAGTGGATATACTTTTTTCTCAGCAGCACATGGATCCTTCTCAAAAATAGACCATATATTATGCCATAGGGCAACTTCAGTAAATATAAAGGGGTAGAGATAATACCATGCATTTTATCTGATCATAATGGAATGAAACTGGAAATCAATGATAAAAGAAGGAAGGAAAAATCCTACATCACATGGAAAATGAACAATATGTTACTGAATGATCAATGGGTTACAGAAGACATAAAGGAGGAAATCAAAAAATTCTTAGAGATAAATGAAAATACAGACACAACATATCAGAATCTATGGGACACAATGATAGCAGTTTTAAGAGGAAAATTCATCGCCTGGTGGTCATTCCTCAAAAAAAGAAAAAACCAACAAATAAATGAGCTCACACTTCATCTCAAAGCCCTAGAAAAGGAAGAGCAAAACAACAGCAAATGTAGCAGAAGGCAAGAAATAATTAAAATCAGAGCGGAAATCAATGAAATTGAAACAAAAGAAACTACTGAAAAATTAACAAAACTAAAAGTTGGTTCTTCGAAAAAATAAATAAGATTGACAGACCTTTAGCCATGCTAACAAAGAGAAGAAGAGAGAGAACTCAAATTACTAACATACGGGATGAAAAAGGCAATATCACAACAGACACTTCAGAAATACAGAAGACAATTAGAAATTATTTTGAAAACCTATATTCCAATAAAATAGAAGATAGTGAAGACATCGATAAATTTCTTAAGTCTTATGATTTGCCCAGACTGAGTCAGGAGGATACACACAATTTAAACAGACCAATATCAATGGATGAAATTGAAGAAGCCGTCAAAAGACTACCAACCAAGAAAAACCCAGGACCGGATGGGTATACAGCGGAGTTTTACAAAACCTTTAAAGAAGAATTAATACCAATACTTTTCAAGTTATTTCAGGAAATAGAAAAAGAGGGAGCTCTTCCAAATTCATTCTACGAGGCCAACATCACCCTGATTCCGAAACCAGACAAAGACACCTCAAAGAAAGAAAACTACAGACCAATATCTCTAATGAACCTAGATGTAAAGATCCTCAATAAAATTCTGGCAAATCGAATACAAAAACATATCAAAAAAATTATACACCATGATCAAGTAGGATTCATCCCTGGGATGCAAGGCTGGTTCAATATATGGAAACCAATAAATGTTATTCACCACATCAATAGACTTAAAGATAAGAACCATATGATCATCTCGATAGACGCAGAAAAAGCATTCGACAAAGTACAGCATCCCTTTATGTTCAAAACATTAGAAAAACTAGGAATAACAGGAACTTACCTTGACATTGTAAAAGCAATCTATGATAAGCCACAGGCATCATTCTGAATGGAGAAAAATTGAAGGCATTCCCTCTAAAATCTGGAACAAGACAGGGATGCCCTCTCTCACCACTTCTGTTCAACATAGTCCTCGAAACACTGGCCAGAGCAATTAGGCAGACGAAAGAAATTAAAGGCATAAAAATTGGAAAAGAAGAGCTTAAATTATCACTATTTGAGGATGACATGATTATATACCTAGAAGACCCAAAAGGGTCTACAAAAAAACTACTAGAATTAATAAATGAATTCAGCAAAGTGGCAGGATATAAAATCAACACACACAAATCAAAGGCATTTCTGTATATCAGCGACAAAACTTCTGAAACGGAAATAAGGAAAAACACTCCATTCATAATATCCTCAAAAGCAATAAAATACTTGGGAATCAACCTAACAAAAGAGGTGAAAGATTTATACAATGAAAACTACAGAACCCTAAAGAGAGAAGTAGAAGAAGATCTTAGAAGATGGAAAAATATACCCTGTTCATGGATAGGCAGAACTAACATCATCAAAATGGCGATATTACCAAAAGTTCTCTATAGGTTTAATGCAATGCCAATCAAAATCCCAATGGCATTGCTTGTAGAAATAGATAAAGCAATCATGAAATTCATATGGAAAAATAAAAGACCCAGAATAGCAAAAGCAATTCTAAGCAAGAAGTGTGAATCAGGTGGTATAGCAATACCAGATTTCAAACTATATTACAGAGCAATAGTAACAAAAATAGCATGGTACTGGTACCAAAACAGGCGGGTGGACCAATGGTACAGAATAGAGGATACAGAGACTAATCTACAAAGTTACAACTATCTTATATTTGATAAAGGGGCTAAAAGCATGCAATGGAGGAAGGATAGCATCTTCAACAAATGGTGTTTGGAAAACTGGAAATCCATATGCAACAAAATGAAACTGAATCCCCTCCTCTCACCATGCACAAAAGTTAACTCAAAACGGATCAAGGACCTGGATATCAAATCAGAGACATGGCATCTGATAGAAGAAAATGTTGGTTCCGATCTACATATTATAGGGTCGGGCTCCAAATTCCTTAATAGGACACCCATAGCACAAGAGTTAATAGCAAGAATCAACAAATGGGACTTACTTAAACTAAAAAGTTTTTTCACAGCAAGAGAAACAATAAGAGAAGTAAATAGGGAGCCTACATCCTGGGAACAAATTTTTACCCCTCACATTTCAGATAGAGCCCTAATATCCAGAGTATACAAAGAACTCAAAAAATTAGACAATAAGACAACAAATAACCCAATCAACAAATGGGCCAAGGACCTGAACAGACACTTCTCAGAGGAGGACATACAATCAATCAACAAGTACATGAAAAAATGCTCACCATCTCTAGCAGTCAGAGAAATGCAAATCAAAACCACCCTAAGATACCATCTCACTCCAGTAAGATTGGCAACCATTATGAAGTCAAACAACAAGTGCTGGCGAGGATGTGGGGAAAAGGGTACTCTTGTACATTGCTGGTGGGACTGCAAAATGGTGCGGCCAATTTGGAAAGCAGTATGGAGATTCCTGGGAAACCTGGGAATGGAACCACCATTTGACCCAGCTATTGCCCTTCTCGGACTATTCCCTGAAGACCTTAAAAGAGCGTTCTACAGGGATACTGCCACATCGATGTTCACAGCAGCACAATTCACAATAGCTAGACTGTGGAACCAACCCAGATGCCCTTCAATGGATGAATGGATTTAAAAATGTGGCATTTATACACCATGGAGTATTACGCAGCACTAAAAAATGACAAAATCATGGAATTCGCAGGGAAATGTATGGCACTAGAACAGATTATGCTTAGTGAAGCTAGCCAATCCCTAAAAAACAAATACCAAATGTCTTCTTTGATATAATTAGAGCTACTAAGAATAGAGCAGGGAGGAAGAGCAGGAAGAAGATATTAACATTAAACAGAGACACGAGGTGGGAGGGAAAGGGAGAGAAAAAGGGAATTGCATGGAAATGGAAAGAGACCCTCATTGTTATAAAAAACTACATATAAGAGGTTGTGAGGGGAATTGGAATTGGAAAAAAAAACAAGGAGAGAAACGAATTACACTAGATGGAATAGAAAGAGAAGATGGGGGGGAGGGAGGATAGTAGAGGATAGGAAAGGTAGCAGAATACAACAGTTACTAGTATGGCATTATGTAAAAATGTGTATGTGTAACCGATGTGATTCTGTAATCTGTATTTGGGGTAAAAATGGGAGTTCATAACTCACTGAAACTAATGTTTGAAATATGATATGTCAAGAGCTTTGTAATGTTTTGAACAACCAATAAAAAAAACAAATACAGGAGCTGAAAGGGTAAAGTTTCTGAGCTGCAAAGCCTGAGTTAAAATGTAAAGGACCAGGCATTGTAAACCTGCTTCTAAACTGCAAAGCATGGGTTAAATTCCTGAGGCAGTTAGGACAAGGCCCTACTGGCCATTTAGTTGATTTATGGTCTGGGGTCCTGTGCAACTCCTCACGTAAGCATTCAAGACCCTGTGCAGCTTGTCACGTAGACATTCAGGGTCCGAACCAATCAGTTTAAATGTAACCCCCTCCTTAGGAAAGACCTATCACTCCCACCAGCCCTGTTCCCACCAATGAATGTACTAATCAAGTCTAAGAATTATTGTTTGATTTTCCCGCGGTGTAAGGTGATTTGTTAAAGGATTCTGTGATGTATGCAAAGCCCCCGTCCTCCCCCAAAAAAGTGTACTTAAGCATTGTTCAACCCCTGCTCTGAGCTCTGGGCTGTTTTCCCTTCCTGAGTGACCTAGAGCCTCAGTGCGCTGAATTGGATCCTAAATAAAAATCCCCGTCTGCTTATTGCATGAAGCCAGTCTCTTGTGGTCTCTTCCTCCGACGTTTCACCGGTCCCTTACAGAGCTGTGATGAAGTTTCCAAGACTAAGGGTCAAAGGTGTCATGATGCAATCCAGGCAGGACAGTGAAGATCCAAAAAGATGAACAAAGTGATTTATCCACTTCTTCATTTTGTTAAAATGATACATTTTTTTAAATGAAGATCATTTTTATTTGGGAATGGTGGTGCATGACTATAATCCCAGCTACTCGGGAGCTGAGGCAGAAGAATCAAAGATTGAAGCCAACCACAGTGATTTACAGAGACCCTGTCTCAAAAAATAAAAAGCGCCGGGAATGTAGCTCTACTTCTGAGCTACATTAATATCATAAAATTTTTTTTAATGATCATTTATTATTGAGCATAATATATGTACATTGGGTAAGCAGAAATGGAAAAGGGCATAATAAGAGCAAACAGATAGAAATGAGTATTTTGGGGGGATGGGTACTAGGGATTGAACTCAGGGGCACTCGACCACTGAGCCACATCCCCAGCCCTTTTTGTATTTTATTTTCAGACAGGGTCTCACTGAGATGCTTAGTGTCTTGCTTTTTGCTGAGGCTAGTTTTGAACTCACAATCCTTCTGTTTCAGCCTCCTTAGCGGCTGGGATTACAGGCGTGTGCCACTGGGCCTGGCTAAGAAATGAATATTTTTAAGGGTCATTGTATCGGATCCCCAGTGATTCCTGAAACAGCTATACAATAGATAACAAATGACTTTTGCCACACCCTATCAACAGCTCAATAAGAGTTGTTCCACAAATACAAATTTTAGGTTTGAAAATGTTCTGCATGGTTCCTGTGAACTTTAAGAGAAAGAATATACACAGTACAAATGTTTTTGAGTGCAAAAATGGGTAAACAAATTCAGCAACTTAAAATGACAGAGTTGCGATACAATTTTCAATTGACTTGTACATGTATTTAGACTAAATAAAAAGACCCATGCTTTTTAGACTCATTTATTTCACACCCTCTTTTATGTCAGATACCATGTGTCTTATTTTGCTATAAGAAGATAGTTTCCAAATATTCCAAGTATCTAATTTCCTACTGTAGTTTAGCAAAGGCCACAAACTTATCAGATTTCCTCCAAATTAATGAGCAGGGTACTTAAGGGCTTCTTTTTTCATGAGAAACAAAGTAAATGTATCTTACCTAATTCCATAAAACTACATCTCCCTAGTCCCCATGAGACTAGAATGGCTCTAGAGTAGCTTGATTCACACATAGAAGGAACTCAGTAAACACCAGTTATTAATCAGGCTTTCTCTGTTGATTCCTGGCCCCACCATACACACATAACTCCTACCAGTGTTTCCACCAGCAATCACTGACAGCAATCAGCTCTGAAGCCTGCCCATCACTGACCTTGGGGAAATAGTCAAAGCCTGATGACCTAGTTCCCTTCTGCTCAGGTAATTGAATGAATCTCTCAGGCTTTCACAGGAATCTGCACAGGCATATGGCGTCAAACTTTCATCGACAGTGAACCTATTCTACACCAAACTCCTCTAGTAAGATAAGTTGTATATACAAAGCCGGATTCCTGGTTTCTGTTGATTCTCGTGCATGCTAGCCAACCACCCTAACCCCATTAAAGCTGGAGCACCCTACCAGAAAATAAGGCTGAGACCTAACCAACCCTTTCTAGCTGCTGTCCTAAAGCTTGCCTAGGAGTTGCTCATATCCCTGGCTGGTTTTAATGATCAGATAATCCATTGCCCTTTCTCAGCCCTTGACCCAGTGCACCCCAGGAAAGTGAGGAGCTCCACGTGTTTGCTGATGCCCTTGGAAAATCATTTCTCTAATTCTTCTCCAAGTCCAGTTGGTCGAGTCGCTTTATGATCATGTTGTTGATTTTCTTTAGGTCATCTATGTCCCTTCCATCAGCTGTTAGTCTTCTGGACACATCATCCATCTTGTTTCCAGTTTGAACTTGAAAATGGAAAACAGACTGTGTTATACTGGTTTCCAGTATGTTCCACCAGGGCTCATCTGAGTGCTGAGAGGCACTCTTGGCAAAACCCCTGTTCCATTATCCATGGATTCCAGAAACCCAGGAGAGAAACTGGAGAAGAGTGAAGGTGCGCATTAAATGAATTATTTTTACAACCTCTTAGTGTCAGTCTAGACCACCCCTGGTAGCTCCCCCCAGGTTTTGGCTACGAAAGATATGTCTATGAGAAATCAAAGAAAACTGCCAATGTGCCTGATTATTTCTCCAGAAGCGATTGTTATATTGTCGCATTTCCAGGCCCATTCTCAGGAAAGGGCTTTTGCTCGTCATTTGGAAAATGACATTCTCTGGGTTCCAGCCTATTTTGACATGTCTGTTGATTCTAAATTACCAACTCATAATGAATGTTTAATCATTCCCCTCAGATCACTCCTGAGAATAGAGCACAATATTTTCCAAATAAACAGAACCCCTGTAGTATAGTAAGCTGGAATTGTAAACCTTTGAGGTCTGTTAATTGGAGTTAACATTTCTAAGAAATGCTGCACAGAATCAATGCTTTATCTTTGAACTCCTTAACATTTCCATTTCAGGCATTTTTTTTTCCTCAAAACTATCTTCTGGGACCTAATAGTGTTGATAACATGCTGCTGGGCTTGGCTGATAAACTAGCTGTTAGAGGTTCACCTCCCAGCCTTGGGGCAAATTGGCTGCCCTGTGCTTACTTCTTGCTCATGTCTGAAAAATTACATTGGATGAAACATGGTCCAAGACATGAAAGAAGTGTCTTAATTGAGCTTTGCTGCTCAGCTAGGCAGAGCTGCCACTCGCTTCTGGGGAAAGTGTGAGACTGGAACAAATCCATGACATATGAAATAATTTCTCCTCTCGCAACCCTTCTACATAGCCCAAACCCAGAAGGAAGGAGCAACCATGCTTGCCTACCTCTGTTCCACAGTGCACCAGTCCTGAAATAAATTCCATAAAAAGAGAAAGGGTTCCATGTATAAAAGAGTTAGAGCAAAAATATATGCCCACCTGCCCCTTGGAGATGCACAGGAAGCAAAGAAACACCCTGAACATTACCTAAGCCAACAGTTCTCAAACTCATTTGACCACAAAGACACCCCCCTCTTTTTTTATTTTTTCCCAAAAGGCAACACTTATCCCATGGAACAAGCATTCTGTGTAATATGCTGCTTGGCTATTCTTGCTACCATGGGCAGATAGGAATCCATAGTAATGTATTCTTGCTGTCTGTTATTCCTTGTTAGTGTAGAGATTATAACAAAAACGTAAGGCCCAATGGTTTAATAAGAATGTAATCAGTATATAATAATCTTAATTCTCTTGTGTCACAATGACAGAGTTATAAAGAATATATTATCTCACTTCAATTAAATAGTGGGATTAAGGTTGTGGCTCAGCAGTAGATTGCCCACCTAGTACGTGTGAGACACTGGGTTCAATCCTCAGCACCACATATGAATGAATAAAATAAACATATTGTGTCCACCTACAACTAAAAAAAAAAATTTAAAGAATACACATTTGCAGTGAATCCCAGGGCAGCAAAAATGGTTTTCCTATTAAAGATAAGGACAGATCAAGTTCATTTACAGATGCCTCTGCCAACTCTGGTGTAATACTGGATTAAGGTGTATCTGAAAACCACAAGCAGATTTTATACTTATTGCATCTCAGGCAGTGGAACTCACAGGAGCTCTAGAGCCCACCAGGCCAGGGTTTGAATCCCAGGTCTGTCTCTGTAAGCCCCATGAACATGGAGAGGTGATATCTTTGAGCCTTAGTCTTTCATGAGGAAATTAACCCACCTTGAGGGATAAAGTCTTAAGATAATCATATGTATAGCACTGAGTAATTGTCCAATAAAGAGACACAATTCACATTATCTTTTGGTTTCTTACTTAATGTGACTTTTTCCTCAATATAAAATGCTCAAGGCAAATAAAAAGAATCCTATTTAAACAAGAAGAATAGGAAAGAGCATAGCGTTTGATATCAGAAAGTATTTTTAAGCCCCAATTTGGCACTTATTAGCTATGTGACCTTGGGTATATTAAGCTTCATTTCCAGCATAATAATGGATCCTATGCTAGCTATACAGATTTTAGAAGGTTTTGAGCATTTGTTACTATCATTTCCCTTAATCTTGCCTCTTACCCCACAGAAAAGAGAATTTCCTATGGTCTGCTCACTGGTCTAGAGACATAACCAAAATTCCTTACTAGTTTAACAGGGTCATTACTCCTGTCAGAGGTCGCAGGCAGGACATTAATTTATGTTGGAACAACATGTCAAAATAGCAAGCCAGGTGCTCTTCCTGACCCTGCAGGCTCAGGGGCCAACCCTCCCACAATTGGTAGCTACCAATTGGTGGCTAGTTCACAATTACTGTAATAATTTACATGCTAGCTTCTAAGTGCACAAGGGCACCAGCTGGGTGAGAGAGAAGCAATTAAATATCACCCCTCCCCACCAGCCCCAACCCCAACCCCTGAGGCTAAAGACCTTGAGGCAGGAAGGAGGAAAGAGGAAGGCGTTGTTGGGGAAGAAGACAGGTTAGATATAACTCAAGGATGGTGCACTCTGCCCACCTTCCTCCTCTGATCACCTCTAACTCCACCTCCTCAGAGATGAGCTGAGAGGGGAAACTGGGGAGCTCTGTGGGAGGGAACCACATGCAGAAGGATGGGACAGCATGGCAGAGGGAACTGCACCTCTCCCCTACCCAAGGCAGAGAGCCAGACAGCACTGATGGCTCAGGGGGTCTCTAGGCTGGGAGGTGTGGGAAAGCTGGTGTCACCATTCAACCAACATGCGCATCCCAGGCCAAGAGCAAACAGAGAAGGTTATAATAGGAGCAGACACCAGCCTGGTCAGTGTCAACCTGGAAACAGCTGTTGTGGTCACAGCCCCAACATCACCTCAGGTACTTTGATTTGATTTCTGGATGATATGCAAATGAGAGAAATTGAGATGGGGTTTGAACCCTGAGTGTGACTACATGTAATAGATCTGATTTTAATGGTAGCCAACTGACCCTGCTGCCCGATGGAGTCACCTACAATTTGGGAGCTAGGTTTCCCAAGGGAAAAACTTAAATGTTATATTAATATTTAGCATACATGTCTGTGACCTTCAAGCACTGTGCCCTTGTGCAGTAGGCTTGTGCCCCAGGGACCGTATGTATCCCTGAGCAAAGGGATTCACTCGAGGTGTTCATTCCCCTTGTGTTTTCCAGGGGAAACTTTGACTTCCAGAAAGCACTGACTCATCCCAAGGGCAAAGTTGAACAACTGACTAGGAAAACCAGCTATGCATCATGTGCACTTAGTAATGAAAACCCTGCTGGTGGTACTTACTTATTAGAAATATCACGAAGAAAACCAGTGCCAAGCTGACGATCAGTGCAATTAGCAGCCCCATAAAGAACAGACTCCGCCTCCCATTTCCTGAACGTGTGCCAAAATCTGGGATTTTCTCTTCAAGAGCTAATAGGAAACAGACAAAAACAGTGAAGACAAAAACTCCTCAGCACACAACTTGTCAGCAGAAAGGAACAGCAGCACATTGTTAGAGACATGAGTAATGAATACACCCATTTTCCTTCTGACAGTCCTGGAAAGTGATTTATGTGATAGGAATGTCTTTGGATGGGTACAATTTTTGGAATTGTTTACCTTCCTCTCTTTTGGTATTCAAAGAATGAGCAAGGGTAAGCTACTAATCAAGCCTCTTTGGAAAGTTTAAGACTGTGTTAGTACTGAAGTAGCAGGACATGGATTGTTATTTGGGGGAGGGAATAAAGAAGCGAAAGATTAAGAGTGACAGAGGCTCTATAGTCCTCCCATAGTAACCCAGGAGCAAAATAGAGCTGGGTGTGGGCCACCTGCCTTGGGTGGAAATTGAACACTCTGGGCTGTCTCCCAGGAAATCCCTTTTATTATAGGAATAATCAAGCATGCCTACACCCATTTAAATAAAAGTGGTCCTGATATTTTTTGGTTTCTTAAAACTGTTTTTAAGATGGATATCCTCTGAAATCAGGGTTCTTTCCAATATTTTGAGTTGAACTGATAATCCAACCTGCTCATAAAATAGCTTGGTTCACCCAAACCTTGAATTGTCTGCATCCAGTAACCTTTTTAAGGCCTAGGTCCCTACCAGCTCTGAGATTAAACTGAGTAAGAAATATGAAAACTGGGGTAGTGGAGATCATTGAATTACTTTTTTGTATGCTCTCCTACTTTGAATTGGTCCCACACATTGTGCTCCTGGATTGTGGATAAACAAATGGCTTAAGTCCCATGCCCTATAAGTACATCCTATATCATCCCCCTTATTGACACCCACACACTCGTTTTTATTAAGATTGACTGCAATAAAAATGATGAAGACCTGAACCCATTTAAATGATGAGAAAACCAAAAACTGAGAAATGATTTAGAAGGGGAATGATAGATATAAAACTGGGATAGTAAGTTGGGAGTACACAAAAAAAAACAAAAGGCAAGTGAGCAATTCACATTAGGGTTGGTTCAAACATCAGCATTTAAGATAGAAAAGAAGGGGCTCAGAGGGTCTGGTAGAACTCATTTATAATATTTAGTGAGCAGCATACACATTTAGTATTCAGCAGATTTTGTCCACCCCGCATATTTTTCTAACTATTTAATTGGGCAATTTGTAATTCAGAAGGAGAAAATGAAGTTGATTCTTTTGCCCAAGAGAATTTTAATGCTATTTTTATAACTGGTGAATGTGTTGAGCATTTTCTCAGTAATACGCTATGAAACAAAACCCCTGGGGGGAAGGTGGGCAGTATCGAGGACCTAGCTGTGGTCACTAAGAAGCATTATTACAACAGATAACAGAGGCATGAGCAAGCCTCGAGAGTCCAGCTCAGCAGCCTTCACCCTTCTCAGGGACAGAAACATCACAAGATTTTTCCAGGATTTTTAAAGAGTTCAAATCTTCCTTAGGAGCCAAGAAAGCTCATAATCCCATGGGTATTCAAAGAACAAAAGAAAAACCTGCCTAATGATAAATAGCATTTCCAATGCCAAGCTATACGTACCACCCCAACCCCTACCCAACACCCACAAGTCCACTTTTGCCTTTGCCATTTTTAGGCAGCCTGGATGCCAGGAAGGGCCACCAAGCCACCAGGGGCACACATACGGAACAGATGCTGTGATCCAGCAGGATAGAGGTTTAGTTTGTTTAAGTCATTAATGGAATCCACGACATAAAGCTTTCCATCTTCGTGAATGTCACGAGATCCAGTGTCCTGGAAAGAATGATTCATTGCCCCTGGGAAAAAAAAAAAGTGACATTAAAAACAAGGGGCTGGACTGTGGAACTCCACAAGAACCAGAGGCATCAGGAAACTAGACAGGCAGACAAAGACCCACCCACAAATGCTGTTTTCAAGTAAGGGTCTGGCTTTGCTTATCCAGAGGAAAATATCCCTTTTGATGGACAACTTTCTAATTCTTTTTGCTTTCTTGCCAGGAAGCTCATGGTCAAATGTATGGACCAGTTTCTAAAATTATACAACTATTTATGCCCTGCTTATTTGCCTATACTCTTTTCTCTTCCTTAGATTGCTCAGTTCTACCTATTTCCCCCTGGATCTTGTTTTTTATTTTGTAATCGATTTAAAATTTTTCCTCTTTTATGACACTGTTCATGCTCCAGTGAGATGCCTTAAATCCTTTGTGCAGGAAGACTAGCTATAAATATAAAGATTGGCTGTGGCCAAAATCATTCTGAAAGAAGAAAACATTACTGTGAGAACTTTCTAGTTGCAAGAGGCTTTAATACAACATTGTAACTTTATATTCTCCCTCAATATGGCATGAGTCCTGACCCTCAAATCTATTCTTTAGCCACTAGCTGACTGTGGGTTTCTAGGACACAATCTTAGTAAACTTAGATGATGTAGAGAGAACGCTGCTAGATTCTAGTTCAATGACTTGAAAAGCCTACTCTTCTTTCATGGTAACATAGGTTTTTTAGGTCTGGGAAGGATTTTAGACCTGCTTTAAGTCCAGCCCTTATCCTTTCCACAAATGAGGACATTGGAGGTCAGCCAGGTAAATGCCCCAAATCATGTATTTAGCTAGTAGCAGAACTAGAATCAGATTGCTGTTCAAAATCACTGGGTCTTCCCTCCTGCTAATTTTCTATTCAACACCCTCCCTAATCCTTTTTCAAGCTGCCTTTGGTGATGCACACACGCCTATGATCCAAATGACTCAGGAGGCTGAAGCAGGAGAATTGCAAGTTTCAGGCCAGCCTCAGCAACTCAATGAGAACCTATCTCAAAATAAAAAATGAAAAGGGCTGGGGATGTGGCCCAGTGGTAGAGCAACTGGGTTCAATCCCCAGTACTCTAAACAACAACAACAACAAAAGACTCAGCACAAACCATCTCCTATGAGAGAACTGAACTTTTTGTGTGCCCTGGCTGGCAGCTGAGCATTCTTATTCTATCAGAGCATCTACAGACAGCACCTCATTGCATTTGTTGGCTGACATCTTTGATTTCCCCAACAGACTGAAAATTCCTTAGGGTAGGGAACAATCCTATTCAGTGCCACATTTATAAGCCCTTGACTTCTGTTAGTTAAGCTGGAACACCTAAAATATTTATTTAGGGTGTAACCTATCTGAAAAAACTTTTGAGGCAGTTAGTAAGTACACTAACAGAATTAAGGCTAAGGGAAAAATGCTCATGTGATATCTATTTGGACTCCAGTAAGGTCAGTGCAATAAATATTGTAGCTGCCTATAGGTGGCAACACACTGTTTACTTCCTGATAATATTTATTTTTTTTTCCTTTATTACCCAGCTACAGAATGAAAATTATAGAGTTAGGAGAAAACCAAATCCAGTGGGAGGGGACAGTATAAATCTTTAGAATATCTGGAAAAATTTGTCAGCCATTTACTAAACACCTTAAATTACACTATAAAATATTAAAACCCAGCCATTCCCCAGTAATACCTACAACCTATCTGTACTTGTGGAATATATGCTCTCAGGACCCTAGATAAGAAATCCAGTAAGCTGGAAAAGTCATGGACTAATCTTTAACATTTTTTCCTTAAGGTTTTTCAGAGTTAAAACTAAAAAGTGTTTCCATTCCTGAAAATTTAATTAACAAGAACACATAATTTCTTGGGGCTGGGTCTGGAGCTCAATGGTGGAGCGCCAGCCCCAAACGTGTAAGACACTGGGTTCTATCCTCAGCACCACATAAAAAATAAAAAATAACATATTGTGGCCATCTACAACCAAAAAAAATTTTAAAAAGAACACATAATTTCTTGAATATTTTAAACAAAATGCTACTGAACCACATTAGATACCTAATTCCAAATACATTTCTGTAACATTCCTAAGGGAAAGACATGACATGATAATCAAATGAAAAAAACACAAAAACAAAAACCCAACAGCAGCAGCAGCAGCAGCAGCAGCAGAGTAAAAGGACGTTAGAGATAAATTTTAACTTTGCAGTAAAATCAAGGATCAAAAGTATTAACTGCAAGGTCACAGATTTTCTAAACCCTCCTAAATGTGTTTAATATCTTATCATCTCTATTATTTATTATCCTAAATACTAATATTTGACCAGGAAAAAATGTTTGTGTCATGTCATAGGATCATCACTCCAAACAAACGTAGCTTCTATTTTAGGCTTGGTGACTGACGCATGCTTCTTTGGATCTCTGACTTAATATCCTTGAGCCTTAGCTTTCCCTTCAGGAATGTGACTGCTCTTGCTTAAATCCAATACAGAAGCATAATCCATGTTGAACAAAGCAGAGGATTAGCTAGGAAATCAGAGCTAAAAAACTGACTCATGAGGAACAGTCCAGCTAATGAAATCTCCAAACTACTGACCTTGCCACCTAGTTAGAAGGGGATTCCAAAAAATCTAAAACAGCCTATGCTAAGTAGTGCTCTGAAAGAAAATTTCTTCGGAGTGAAGACACAATGCAAGTAGATGCTATTTCAATATATTTTTTAATGAAAAGCAACAACATGCAAATAGAAACAAAGAACTGGCAGAGAACCCCAAGTTGGGTGTGGCCAGTGGCCACCAGGAGCCTGCAAATGGCTTGCAAATGATTCAGTTAGTAAATGGATATAAGATCACATGGCTTGAAAAGCAGGAATCACAGCTGTTTGACACCCAGTGGTTTCTATCTTTGGCATCTCCAAATGAGGGCATCTGGGAACAACCAACGCTGGAGAACCAGTGTGGCCAGCAATTCTGGTCATACTAACTCAATCCTCCTTCCGGACTCCAGGGTGCAAATTTGCTTATTCACCAAGATTGACCAAAGTGGCATCCTTCTAAAAGAACACTGATTCCTTTGACTGAAACATGTAAGTAATTTGTTTCTTCTAGTTTAGATCATTGCTAACAGCTGAGTTTGGGGAATGTAAGAATTTTTTCACTACCTACAAATAAATATCCTCACAAATAAAGATAGCTGTCTATGAAAAATTGCTTTGTGCTTTATTTTTTCCCTGCAGGTGCCTGGTATCATACCACAAAAATAACTCACACTGATATTGCTTGCCTACTGATTTACTAATTCTGATTTACTAATCAGAATTGTTACAACAGGATTTAATTCAAAGCTAATAACCAGTTTGAATCATGGTAATTGGTTCTTTAATTCCATTTCAGTCAATGCCTCTTCAGATTCAGGAAGTAACTTTTAAAATCCAGTTTAAATCATTTCTATTGAAAGTTAAAAGCACAGGGCACATGCAACAACAATTTCCCAAACTCAAGAATCATAATTTAGTCTCAGAGTAATAGCATGCAAAATTACTTACAAAAATCTGAGCTTTGCTTGGTTACCAGGAAAAAACAACTAATTACTCAGGAGCAACTACAACACAAAATGTTTTACAAATTCTGTAGGTCTTTCTTTGCCTTCCTGCAGAGCCCAACTGTTTCCGTGAGGCCCATAAACTCTAGCACAAAACTGGTGACCTGTTTAGTGTTTATTTATCCAAGCAATGTAAGATTCCAAATACTAACTTTCCCCATAATATCTAAGGTTTTCAATTAAAATATAACTGAAACTATGCTTTAAAACAACAAAACACCACTCCCCAATTGAGTTGGTGATTGGTGAGATTCTTGTTAGACTGAAATTAATGTCCTTATTTGGCTGATGCAACTGTAAGCTGACACCACATTTCCAGCACTTCTGTCATGGCGTACTCCTGTATATAAATATCTTGCAGCAGGCAGGAGCTGCTACTGTGATGACTAACTTGCAACCATTCCTGACCAAACAGAGAACTGCAATAAGTAGGGAGAGAGTACTACTGTGTCATCCTAACTAGGATGATGGCAGGAATGTTAAGTTAGCTTTCTATTACTACAACAAAATACCTGAGATAAAGAAACTTTTAAAGAGGAAAGGTTTATTTTGGCTCAGTTTTAGAGATTTCAGTCCATGGTCACTTGGCCCCACTGCCTTCAGAACTGTGGCAAGGAAGAACATTGTGGTAAAGATCACATGGCAGAGGAAGCTGCTTGCCTATTGGAGGCCAGGAAGTTAAGGAGACAAGAAGGGGCCAGGATACCAATATCCCCTTCCAGTGCACACCCCGAACAACTCAACTTCCTTCTACCACCTCCCAATCCTACCATAAACTGGAGATCAAGCCTTTAACACATGGGCTGATGGGAGACACTCAAGATCCAAACTATAGCAGCAAATGACTCTAGGACTTCTAAGTAGCTACAAAATTGAGTGGAAAGACTATATTGCAGTAGACCCACTGCAGGTGAAGGAAATGTCTCAACCTCATCTCCTTTTCAAAGGCTTTCTTCTGAGTTTTGTATATTCTCCTTTCTCGAGAATGTCAGTCTTTCACTTGTATGGTGACTTCACAAGCATGCCAAGGAGCTTTTGCCCTTTGGCGTACATAAAAGATGTTACAGTAAGGTTTGAGAGCACAGGTATAAACTATTCCAGTATATTAAAGGTTTCACTGTAAACAGATCTGTAGTCCTTTATAATCCTACTTGCCAACTGGACGGACCTACCTTTGGAACTTTTTGCACATTATTTAGAAAACGTGTGCTCTCCAAAGCTCCCTTTACACCTAATTTCCATAGGGACTTCATTCTGCTGTGGGGGAAAGATCATTTTCTCAGGCCTCATCTCTACCCAAGAACAAATTTATTGATGAAGAGTATGGAATTAGTAACAGTTTTCTCCAAAATCTAATTACACATTTAAAAACTGATAAATTTCTTTAATAAAAATGCTATTTTTTTGCCATGCCTAGAATTTATAAAGCCTACCAACTACTAATGTCATAAATCACCTATCTTTTGAAGAAACAGAAGTATCTGCCTTGTTTTTCCTCTTTCCTATAACCTTATAATCTCAAGTATTCATCCCTGTCAGAAACAAGGAATATGGATATTAAAAACTTTTTTGGGGGGGGGGGTACTGGAGAATGATTTCAGACTTGCTATGCTAGGCAAGGCCTCTACCACTGAATCAAGCCTTTAATTTTTTTATTTTTGAGATAGGGTTTTCAAACTAAGTTGCCCAGACTGACCCCTCACACTTTAGATCCTCCTGCCTCAGCTTCCTGAGTAGCTGGGATTATAGGTGCGCACCATTGCACCCAATTCAAGACTAAGAAATTTAATAGTCAAAGGACATATACATTGTTAAACGGCAAAGATAAAATATGAATCCAAACATCATATTAATGTCTGAATTCAACTGTACATCGATGAGGGTGATGAGACTGGCTTTAGACTAGATTACCAGAAACCAATTGAGGAACAAAGCAAGACATGCTATATTTTATCTGTTATGTACCTGAAGAAAATAATTCTCATATGTCATTTAATCTGGGGACATTTTCAAGTACTTCTTGCTTACTCTTTCAAATACTATTCTCAGGGTATCTAGATTAAATTCCCAGGAAATTAAGTAAATGCCATCAGACTTGAGTCATAGATATTAATTCAAAATTAATTCTTGAGCCTCAAAATAGGACAGGAACCATATCAAATTCCTTCAAACCAGCAAGATTAACCAAATCTCAAGCAATGAATGACTGGCATACCACAATAGCATTTTATTACTTTCAAGAAATTCATGCATTCTATAAGAGTTCCCAGTAATTCTTGCCTTGCAAATTACCCAGATACATTAAAGAGTCCACCCATATGTAAATTCAACATTCAGGCTAACTCATCTTTCTTCCTCCCAAAGCCCAAGAAGTAAGGCAGAATATTAAGAAAAATAACACAACCACAAAAATGAAAATAGGAGGCAACAATACTGAAGGGATTCTGTTGAGAGCCACAGCCAAAGGGGCCCCAGCAAACTTCCAGCTGCCGGCTGATGATTGGCTCACAGTGGCCCCAGCAACATCTAGCTGATTGGCTCCTCTGCGGTGATGTTCATTGGGCTGTTTCCCTGCCCTTCAGACTACGGAACTGCTCATTGGGGGACTTCTTTGGCTCTGCCCACGCGACCCAGCCAATCGGCCTCAAGAGCAGGAGGATTGTGGGAGGTGGTGTGGTTTGTGTGGGGAGAGGCTTGTGGAAGCCGGTGGTGGCAGTTGGGCTCTGAGGGTTTTTTCCTTTGGAGCTGTTTTGCTTGGCGTTTGTAGTTCTAAAAATAAAGTTTCTTTTGACAAGTGGCTCCTGAATTGTGCCCAGCCAGACTGCGGCAGGATTCAACAAATGTTCTGAACATAGAAAGAAGAGTGGAACCTGACTTAGAACTATCATTGATTAGTGAGCTGAATGACCCTCAGAATTCAGGCAGGCTTATAATCTGGAGGCAAGAATGCAGCATGGTGCTAAATTCCAGCAAGTAATGATAACCAAAATAAAATGTAAGAAGATTGGAAAATTGTGGTTAGTGAAATGTTCCAAAAAAAAAAAAATCAGAAAAAGAGTCATCTCAGGAGCTCATGCAACACGGAATTATTTTCCAGATTGTCAAGCCCACCAAAGCACTTTTTAGAACCCCACAAAGCAATTTTAAAAGCAAAAGACAAAACAAAATCACGGCAAATCTGAAAATTTTGCTAACTAGAAAACAATCCTTTTAAAATTCTTGAGTACAATAATTTGTCAATCTTTTTTAAATCCTGAACTTGATTTTTGATGTATAATTTCATACACTGAGCATATTATTTTATAAACATTAAGCCACAAAACAATTAATCCCATATGTATTCCTTTCCAAGACACTCATTAAGGAAGTACTCTACTGTAACAAGTTAACTAAAATGAAGACATGAAGTCCAGAAAACAAATCCCCAGGATAGTGAAGTTTCAGGAAAACAATTATGCATTAAGATGAAAGAAAATAAGTCTCCACTGAATCAAGTAAAAAATAAAGGACTTTAACAAATTTATTTAGATCTTGAAAGAACTGATGATGTACATAAAGTAAAATAACAGTATTAATCCAGGACAAAATGGTTTATTAGAATGAAAATGTAAGCACAGTAAATTAGTTCATATAATCACAGTAATGCAAACGGTGACATTTGAAGAGTAAGAAGACAAAAGAATGATCTTCCCTGTCACAATAGGAAGTTGACAAATGTCTAAAATAATAGTTATAGAAGCATGTTACTTAGAAACATGAAACCAAAGTGCTAAAAAATTAAAAAATAAAAAACCCTGAAAGCTAAACTGCTAAATCTCTTCTGGGATGAGAAAAGATGGAATGGGGGGTGGAGTGGGGCTGGGAGAGAGTGTCCCTATAAGCCTTTAGGTATTATCAAACTATGTGTGTAAATAAAAATTCAATAATATTTAAAAATATTATACAAACATGAAACAGAAAATGTAGGGAAAAAAAAACGTATTATTTGAAGTCTCTTCCATGATTCTAGCCTACTTGGAATATAAAGAAGTAACAATAAACAGACCTAAGTTTTAGATTCCAATCTGCTTCCTACTGTGCTGTATCAGAGAGATGGAATTCCATAAGTGACACCATAGCCAGCCAATGATTTTCAATTAGTAGGTACATCACACGTTCCAGGAGTTGTTGGGGATGTGGGAATGAAAAAAACTCTTTTGGAAAAAAAATCTGAAGTGATTTTGACATTTCTTTCTACAAAGTACACAATTCCCATCCCTCACTGTTTCTACAGCAAAAAAATCAAAGGAATGGGTATATGGATTCCAAACTGCATGTGTTGCTTAAGCCATATGATTTTAACAATTTTAATGCATTGTCAATAGTGTTCAACTTTTCATAAAACATCTCATCATAACGACAACCTAGTAATAATATTCTCAGTAGTTTTAATCCCAATTATACAATGCTGCAGGTTTTTTTCATAGTAATATTTTCAAATACAGAAATAAAACTTTGTCTCACTCCCTTCTTACCTGGCTTGAGTAACTTGAACTTTGCCTCAAAGCTGTAAGTAATGTTTCTGTTAGTAAAAAAGAAGCGCTTTCAGTGTGCAAACATCTTTATTTATTTCAAAGTAAAAAGAACAAGGTTTCATACAGCAAAACAGTGTTACTGCACTCAGAGGTTATTTCTGATATAGGCTAATTAATACACCATGAATCCTAAACAGCTGAAATGAATGGCCTATAAGTGCAGCATTTGTAAAGTCTCATGGTATAATACCTTTAGTTGAACCCAGTGACAAAATGAAAATTAAAAAGCTACAATTCATTTAAAATTCAAACCACAGCAGCTTTTCCAGGGGAACTAGCTCCCAAAAATTGTATCAGAAACTTATATTTAAGAGATTAAGTTAAGAACTTGTAGGTACACACCATTATAATCAGTCAGTATTTTTGACAACAGTATAAGACATTAAACCTTGTCTAACTTTCTGCATCTTGAAATCAAGTGAAATACCATCCTTTTGTTCTTTTCATGAATAGAATGTGACCAAACATTACGAACACTTTATTCATGTTTACTGATGATATTTACAGAATATTCAAATAATCAGAAATCATCATTTACAATACTATACATTAAATTATGAGGAATATAACCCACCCTTACTATAAAAATTATCTAAGTTGACCCAATAGATAGTTCATGTACATTAGAAATAGCTAAAAATTAAAAAAAAAAAATTAGAAAATATTTGGCAAGTGCTAGAAATCTAGAAGAATTCTCCAACATCTGTTCTCTTATCTCGACATTTGCTTCGTGCTTTTGTTCGAGCTTTGAAAGCTGCAGAATTATATAAATGCTGAAATGAAGAACAGGAAAATACATGTGAGTCAATAAAACTTAACAAAATATTCTTAAAGATGGGGGGGAAAGGGCAAATCATAAAGGAAAGAAATGAACTAATCTGACCCTATTAATATTTTAAATGTTTACAAACAAGAAGAGTAAATGAGAAAATTAACAATTCATGGCTACTCCATATTTAGAAAATTATTAACCCACTTTGTAAACTACCAAGTAAATTCCAATCAAAAAGTAAACAATGGCATCAATTAGTCTGATCAAGAAAAAGATGAATCATGTCTAATGTGAAGAAGTCCTACTACCCACTTGTCAACTAACAAAGAAAGAAAGTGTCATTTTAATACCTATTAAATTAACAAATTTTTAAAATTATAAAACCCAAAGCTGTCAAATCTGTGTGGTGCATGCCTTCATTCACTACTCTATGTGAATATTTATAACAGCTCTATTCACAAAGGCTGAAAGGGGTTAAAAGCCTAAATAAACTGATAAATGGAAAAGCAAACCAAGGCATATCCATAATAGAATATTATTCAACCAAAAAAAGGGAGTGAAATTCTTTTTTTTTTTTGGTACCAGCATTAAACCCAGGGGTGCTTAACTACTGAGCCACATCCCCAAGACTTTTTTACATTTCATTTAGAGGCAGGGTCTTGCTGAGTTTCTTAGGGCCTCACTAAATTGCTGAGGCTGGCTTTGAACTGATGATCCTCCTGCCTCCCAAGCTATTGAGATAGGTGTGCCACCACCTCGCCAGGCATAAAATTCTGATACATGCCACAATATGGATGAACTTTGACAACATTATGTCAAGTGAAAACAGCCAGACACAAAAGATCACATTGTATCCTTCCATGAATATGAAAAATCCAGAACAGGTAATTGCAGAGACAGGACAGATTAGAGCTTGCCAGTGTCTAAGGGAAAAGCCAGATATAGAATGGCTGGCTACCTACAGGTGAAAGGTTTTCTTTTGAGGTCATGGAAATATTTAAATTTGACTGAATTGCACACTATTTGATGGTACAAACTCCCAAGCAGTTTTCCTCACTTGTAAAATCAATCTAGTACCAAGTAAGCTATTACCTTATACAAAGGAAATATGTGTAAATACTCATTTCTATGTTATGGTAGTAGGATTATGGGTAAAAAAAATTTATTAAAACCCCCTACACTCTAAATGCAATAAAGCTTCCACACTTTTAGTACAGTTATTGTGTGTGCAACATTATGAAAAACTAAAATTTCCATTTAGCAGTAGACACAGTTCTCCTGTCATCAGGCAGAATCAAATCTTTAGATTGTTTTCTTTGGTGTATTTTAATTCTATTAAAAATAAAAACAAAACATACCCTTTCAAAACGAGAAATCTTCATTGTTTTAAGTGTTGCAGCATCAAGCAGCACTGGGGGTCCAAGTTCAAATACATTGCGAAGGAATTCATTTGACTTGTATAAGAAAAAGAGATAAGGCTCAATATTAAATATCACAACTCTCACTACTAAACAAATCTGATTAATAGAAGTTATGTGGGACCTATACTTTTTTTCTGTTTCTCAATAAAAAGGTAAATTATTTTCCATGCCTTGAATCCAAGAGATCTAAGTGAAGCTATTTGCTTTCATAAAAAGTTATCAATAACATTCCCGACTTATACAAAAATTATTTAAGATGTATTCCATTTTACTTTCAAAAGTAAATTTACTTTTTTCTAACACGTGAAAGCTTTCTGGATACTCAATTAACTTCAAAGTGATCTACATTCAAAGCAGCTCCCTAATTTATAAGTAAATATGTAGAATGGTATCACTCACCTGCAAGTGGTATTGCATTCCTGATCCAAGAACCTCCTTAAAGGTGTCATAGGTGTGTTTCTTGACCCAGCTATCAATATACATGCGTTCAGGACCAAATTTAACAGTTTCTGTTGGAAAATCCCGTTCCTAGCCAAAAGAAGAGGCAAATCATCACCAGCACTAAAAATGGCCCAAAGACATATTATATAAACACAATTTCTAAACAGACAAGCTGAGATACTTGAGCAATATTTTAAACTGATACTTCCATATTTGAGATGTGAACAGACTAAGAATTACTATCCTGGGTTAGGGTACAGAATTTGTCTTAACTATGTAGATTTAAAGATAGACAACTGAGTTAGAATAAATATTAATGACAAAACTGTACTGTGGAGAACACTTAAAATAATTTTGAAAGCACTCAATAAACTACGAAAAAAGCCCTAGACAACTCAGTAAGACCATGTCTCTAAATAAAATATAAAAAAGGGATGGGGATGTGGCTAAGTGGTTAAGTGCCCTTGGGTTCAATTCCTGGTACTGAAAAAAAAAAAAAAAAAAAAAAAAAGAAACTAGAAAAGAGATCAAATGTTTGTAATGGGTCCAAGAGAAGGGAAGAAGGCTGTTGAGTAATCTGAAAGACAAAAATGGCACAAGGCAAGTGGTGAACTGATAAGCAGAAGGGATCTAGGGAAAGAAGTAAAGATTAGGGTGGAAAGACCAAGCAAAAGAAGATCCAACAACCAGGAGGCTCCAATAGGTCCCAAACTAAGTTTATTAAGAAAACCAAAGGTAGCACCTGAGTGAGGTTAAGATTTCAGAAATGGAACTATTTTGCCAGGAGACCATTTCTAAGAGCCATGATGATATGGACCAAGAGAAAACGAAACAAAGTCAATGGAACAAATATAAGATAGGGCTTTCCCGATGGATAATGTCACCCAGAAGGGCAACAGAACTTGGTAGAAGAAAACTGGCTACTTAATTTTTTAAAGAACTGTGAATATTTAAGAATAAGAATAACCAGAAATAGATCATCTGACTATCACAGGGAAAGGAAAAAGAAGGTGATGAAACTTGAGATCAACTGCCCACCCTACAGCTACCCAGGCCCCCCCCTTCTTTCTCAGTAGACACAGAATACAATGTAGTAGAAAATAATGTGACTACTACACATGGACATACCATTCACTGCCTTGCAATTTCTGATTTAACCTCCTCGAGTCTGCTCCTTTGCCCACAAAAAGAGGCTACCTATACCTATACCATGGTGAGAATTACTAGAGGGACAAGAGAAAACATGTCTGTAAGGCACATAAGACTCTGGTTTAGCAATGACTAAAAAAAAAAAAAAAAAAAAAGTCACATTCTATTTCAACTTCTGTTTCAGAAAACACTGAGACACCAGGGAAGAATTCTTATTTCCCATCCACCCAAACCTCTATAAATTCAGCTGCATCCTTATCTAGTCCTCTCTCCATCCTAAATGTATCAGACCCCACACACCTTTGCTCCTTAATTCAAGGTGAATACCAGTCTTTCTCTTATATTTTCAAATTTTCTCTATAACAAACTCTACATTCCAGCATTATAGCTATCAACTCCCTTCCTTTTTCTACTGCTTATGCATTTTAAAAGAACAGCTGGGATAGATATATTGCCTCCATTTATCCACTCCCCATTTACTTTTTTTTTTTTTAAATCCCCAGAACGGGGATTAAACCCAGGAGTGCTTTACCACTGAGCCACTACACCCCAGTCCTTTTCATTTAATTATTTTTTTAAATTTTAAGACAGGGCCTTGTTAACTTGCTGAGGCTGGCCTCAAACTTGCAATCCTCTCACCTCAGCCTCCCAAATTACTGCGATTACAGACATGCACTACTGTACCCAGCTCTCCATTCACTTCCAGTTCACTTCAATCTGGCTTTTCTTCCACTGTACTAAAGGTGTACTTATAAAAAGGTCACCAATGGCCAATTGACAGATCTATTTGAAACATTCACTCTTTCACTTGACATTTGGCCCTGCTGAAAAAGCAAAGCACAGCGTGTTTAAATTTTGGCTTTGCTACTTATTGTTCTTAATTCCCTTTTCCCTAAAAAGGAGATAGCTGTATTGCTTAAGAGTGAAACTAATAATGAAACTAAAATAATAAAACCTAATATGCTTACAGATTTAAGGAATACACGAGTTTCAAGAAAGGTTTTGGATAAAAAGAAATGGTGTGGCGGCCACTATTGCAAGATGCTTAATTCTCCTCTATGGCAGGTTCAGCAGCCTTTATTTGAAAGATCCATCAAGGAAGCAGGATGGGGACGTAACACCTAGCAAGGAGGTTTGACAGGTAGATTGAAGGTACACTGAATGATAGCTACACTTGAAGCAGAAGCTAGAATAACAGGAAGCTCAATGGAAGAACAAAGGGGCTCATATTCTTAGATGAAGAAGAAAGGTTAGGTAAGGCCTAGAAGGGTAGACAGACTAGAGGATAAGAATGGCTTCAAATTTTAGCAGGGCTGAGGAGTAGAGACAAGAGACTTGACAATGCTAGTGTGTAAACTGAGATTTCAGAATAACAGGTGCTGAGTGCTATAGTGGCCTAAGCTGATCAATAAGATGCCTGGCTGTCAATCCCTTACAATTGATTACTTAGAGTGAATGTATCAAGACAGAAAATATGAAATCCAGAAAATCTAGGACACATCTTCATCTTATCTTTGAAGGTTACAGTATCACACACCCAAAAAAATCTAAATATAGAAGTAGTTTATAGTTATTTCTAAAATGATTTGTGTAATTTAGGGCCACTGCCACACTATAATAAAATCAATTTCAATTCTTAGCACTGATGTCTGCTCTATTTAGAGGATTTTATTTTTGTCTTTAGATTATAAAATCCAGAGTAAATATAACTTACTAGGAAGCAGTTACAGTCACCATAGCAGAAGTATTTAGATCCCAGAGGATCTAATTTATATCTTAGGTTATACTTTATAAAAGGTAGATCAAAACGAAGAAAGTAGGATACATATGAGAATCACAGTAACACATCAAAACTGGATCTAGGGTGCAGCCTGAGCATCTCTAGTTTAAATTCTCACTCTAAATTTTCATATGCTCATCAGGTTAAATGACTCTTTGATTATACATTTATTCTCCAAAAAAACCTGCCCTACCATATAACAATAATCTGAGAAATCTACTCTATAAACACTAGAAACATTTCTTATCTGGCCAATCAAAAATATTATCAGACTTTTGTTCTCTATAGTGAGACTGCCCTTATCCTACAGCTTGTTTTAATCATGCACTCTAATCCCTACAAGTTTCTACATCTAATTATTGGCAACATACATTGAAGCAAATTAGGACTACAGAAGAAATTAAGCATCATATAATTTTAAGTGGTCTTGGTAAGATGCTGGGTTTTGTTATTTTAGGTTTTAGTACCTACCCTTGCTACAGAGATCAAAAGGTCTTTGCTTTCAATTTTGGTGGTCCTAGGAGATAAACCCCGGGTCTTCCATATCCTAGGCAAGTGCTCTAACCACTGAGCTATACCTCCAGCCCTATTTTTTTTTAAAATCTAAAAATAAAATACCTTTATACAGCAGCATTAAATTTGCCTCTATAAGAGGAAAAAAAAAATTCTTCACCTACTTATTAAAAACCTTCATGGTCTTAAATGCAAAAATTTTTGAATGAATAACAAATTAAATCAACAAAATGATTCAATTGTAGAGTTTAGCCTGAAACAATTTAATTTTAAAGTAAATACCTATTACAAAGCATTTAAGAGGCCTACCTCTACTGCCCTCAGGACATCTCTGAAAACAGACCGCTGCTTTCTCTTGTCCACTTTGGCCCGGTGTTTATTTCCATCTGTAGCCAAAGCTCTAAGCATCTGTGTCAAAGACTCCATGTCTTCATAAAAAAAGTCCTGAAAAAGCAAAGCAATTTCATTTTACTTGTTTTTGTTTTTTAATTTTTACAAAGTTTCTTCTAGAGTTAACAAAAAATAGCCTACCTTTGAAAAACATCTAGTTATACGGAACACAAAAATGTAAGGGGTTTAAAGATTTTGGTGCCCAGACACATTCATATTATCATGCAAAATTTTAATCCAAAAATGCTAATTACAGAAATGCTAATTACCACAAAAGAGTTAATGGTCCCCCTTCCAAATGTATCCAGATGCATTCAACAAACACTAATTGTGCTACCACTAATACAAGACATTACTGAGATTTTAAAATGTTCAGTGATACACTTTTACACTAGTAGAGCTTCTACTCTTTGGCTACCCAACCCCAAATCACTCATTTCAGGGAAATACAATTATTCTTATTCCAAAGGTACAAGCTATTGGTACTGGTAATGCTTCCCTGCCCCCGATATCTTTTTATAGATGGACACAATACCTTTATTTTATTTGTTTACTTTTATGTGGTACCAGGGAACAAACCCAGTACTCACGCATGCTAGGTAAGCGCTCTACCGCTTGAGCCACAATCCTGGCCCAATGGTAATGCTTTTTAAACTTCTTAATTTCTAAGCAATGAAGCATTCATATTAGGTACACAATTTAAGTGATTAAATTATTTAAGGCAAGAAGACACTTTAATCTCAGTCAGGGGAAATTACTAAGTACATTATTTGCTACTACCTAAAACTGATTAAGAATTTCCTGGTAAACCTGCTAATACATTCTAAGAAGTCTCTTTATTTGGTCCTTTTTTCTCGATTCCCTAACTCCATTTATGTGGGTGGGGGTGTACAAAGGATCAAACTCAAGGGCTCACACATACTAGGCAAGCCCTCTACTCTGAGTTGTATCCTCTGCCCTCCCAACTCCATTTTACAACTGCAATTAAAAACTAAGACACACAATCCCAGTGCACACACCTCTAATCCCAGCAACTGAGAATGTTGAGGCAGGAGGATCACAAGTTGGAGGCTAGTCTCAACTACTTAGTGAGCAGAAGTATGAAAGATTTGAAAAATCTATAAAGATGAATAAAAATCTAAGCAAATTCTATACATCACCTTAATTAATTCTAAGAACTAAGAACCACTGCCAGTGATTCTCAACTAGATATGCTTTTGACTCCCAAAGGACATTTGGCTGTTTGGAGACATTTTTAATTGTCACAACTGGGGGAGAAGAGTGCTACTGGCATCTAGAGTACAGAGGCCAGGGACATTGCTAAACATCTTACAATGCACAAGACAGCCCCAAACACAAAAGTATCGAACACACACACCAAACAACAAAAACCTTTTTTAGATGATGAATCACTGAGTTCAATAAAATACTAAAAGATGGAAAAGAAATGTATACAATATTAGGAAAAAAAAAAGTCTTCATAAAGTGCTTGGAAATCTGTGTATGTATGTATATATGTAGGTAATGTTACATTTTCCCTTCCTTTCTGTGTGTGTGTGTATACATATACATGTGATTATATATGTATACATATATGTAACTCACACAGTAATTATTACATAGCAAGGTCAAAAGTCCTGGACTAGAATTTCAAATATACTACCCACTACACTAAGTTTTAAGAATTATAAATCTGTTTTATCATCTATCTGTCAAAAGAGAATATCCACACTCCCACACATTGGTTACGGATTAAATAAGATAATAAAAATAAATTGTCAATAAATTCTGAAGCATTAACTATTATATCAGAATTCTACATTGAGAGGAACGTACATGGAACTTGTATTTTTCTAAAAACCTGTGAAGCACCTGGGTGAGGCAGTTTAATCATATGTAAAGCATGTATTTTGCATTAAGTTTGAATCATAAGCATGCACCATTTACAACCTTGGGCATATTCATACTAGCCATCTGTGCCTCAGGTTCCTCTTACGTAAAATGCAAGGAATTAATGCTATCCACATTTCATAGGTATTTAATAAAGATTAAATAAAATATTAAAAGTATATAAAACAGTACATAAACATACATTAATCCCTAATGGCTTTCAATGTTATAAGATATAGCCTATTCAATCTAACATAATATAAATACAACAAAGTAGGTGGCTGAAGATTATTATTTGTTACCTAAATAACGGCATAGCAAAATTAAATGATTTCAAAAGTTAAGTAGAATAAGGACAAGCTCTTTACCACAGAGTTACATTCCCTTGGATTAATTCATTTTCAATCATCCTGTAACTACTACCTCTACATATATAAAAAGCTTACATACTTAAAAATAATGGCAGACTTGGTTCTGTTTATAACAGCTCATTTTTGCCCTTGGACAAGGATTTAAGTCATATAAACACATTTGGATGAGTTCTCCTAGCTATCTATGATTTATAAAGTCAAAGATTAAGATATACAGTGGTATACATTTACACAAATTTAAACAAATTGAACATGTATAATTTAAATTGCATTACAACTTTCCTTTTAAGATGCATTTAAAAGGTGAACATAAAAAAATAAACATTTCTAGCCAGCAAAGGAATGTAAGATTAAAAATTGGGACATCTGGGTGTCTGTGCTTCGAGGTTAAGAAACCATTAACTAGCTCAATAAAATTGATGACTAAATTTGAGGCCAAGTTTTTACATAAGGAGAATCATTAACATTAATTAACTTACTTCTCCTTCCTATCTCCTACCCTTAAAAGAAAAGTGGGACAACAGAAAAATTATGAGTAGACATTTTTAACATACAGGCCTAGAATGGAATGCAAAGGACTAAATAAACATGGCATACAATCCAGAACAATGTATCAATTGTATTTGAAATATGCACTATTACAGAATAGCAGGAAAAAGAATTCAGTTTGAAAATGACCGATTTACTCCTCAGATTTAAAAAAAGCATCTAGTGAAAGTAACTGAAGGTTAGAAATAGTATCTTCTATTTAGTTACCAATTTCCCATAAATATATGCATTTCCTTACTGGATCCTTATGTTTACTATCCTTATGAGAAGGACAAAAAAAAAAAATCTATGGACTTGACGTACAGGCAGTAAAAGCTGGTCCTCTACCTTACTTTGTTATTTATTTATTTTTTAATGTGGTACTAGGGATTGAACTCAGGGACATGAATCATCCCCAGTTTCTTTTTTATTACTTTTAAGACATGGTCTTGCCAAGGCTGACCTCAAACCTGTGATCCTCCTGCTTCAGTCTCCTGGCCACTGCACCCAGCTGGCATACAACAGCACGTTATCTGAACCATGTATCTAAGAAAAAATTCCCCTTCCTGTAGTTAAGATCTGATGCATTCCTTTCTTCAGCAATCCTTAGACTAGAAATTACAAACTAGAGTCCAATTTGCCTGAGATAATGGGTTTCCTGGAACACAGGACTTTCAATGCTAAACCCAAAAAGGTTCCAAGCAAACTGGGATAGCTTATCAAACTAAAACAAACTCAGTTACCTCTGAGAGCCAAGCCATGGAAACTAACATCCATGAGTAGAAAATGGATAGGGAAGGCACATGTACCACTCTAAAAAGGCGATGTTAAATGACAATGATTTAAGTCATCTCATCCCAAACCTCTGTTAACCTAATACTTCACTCATTTGATATTTATTATAAAGCATCACATGATTAAGTTACCTTAATATGTTAGGTATTGGAGAAATCCAAACATCTCCATTAAAATTACACAACTTTCTCAGTGAATACATCATCCCCCTATACTTCAATTCAACATAGTAAAAAAGTATAATGAACTATACTCAAATATTGCTCTACCAAACTCCTATTGGTTTATGCTCTCAGAAGTATCATCAGTGCTAAGAAGCAGCACAATCACAAGGTTCTCACTAAGCAATCCTGTAAATTTATCATCCAGTTCTTAATTGTGATGGTAATGTTGGAATAACAATCCTTGTGGCACAAGCTTTTTCCTCTGCCAATTATGTACTTACACTCTCCATTCCTCTGGCCAATTCAAAAAGAAGTGCCAAAGATTCGCCAGCAGCTATTCTCATGTTTACATCATCACAAGAAAGGAGGCTTGGAAGTTTATGGAAATGCCTAAAAAATAGTTAGTCATTACAATGTGAATGCGACAGTTATGTCGACTAAATGTTTTTACAAAATATGAAACTAAAAACACATACATCTCCAGCTTTTTCTTTACTTCACTGATTGGGCATATAGTCAGTAATAATGTCCATGCGAGAAGTGAGCTGATATGAAGCACTGTGTTTGGGGTGCTGCAAATAACATTACTGTCTTTCTCCTTGAGATAGGACTTGGTGAAGATATTTTCCAAACATTCCAGAGTTGAATACAGCTCCTATTGAATAAGAATATGACATAAAGTAACCATCATAAATTAGAAATAATCATATGTAACTGAAGTCAAAAGTTTTCTACTTACAGTAATATCATCTGTGGCAATAAAACTGCAAACACCAAAGGAAGTTGCACACTGAAATTAAAAAAAAAAACATATAGAGATCAATGCTTAGCTTTCTTATTAATTCTACATGCACTTTTGTAATTCAGTATGAAAATTTTCTCAACTACCTGACTCTACGACATCCTAAGGACAGTATATGCACGAAGCAGGGGAGAAGAAAAGAATTAGACCAAGAGTCAAAGGAAGTGCACTTTAGTTCATGCTCCGCTACCAAACTCCATACAACTTTAGGAAAGTGATTGTTTCTCTTGGTTCTTTTATTAATTCATAAAATTGAAGGGTGATGAATGTATTCATTAAAAAAAAATTTTAGATGTTGATGAACCTTTATTTTATTCATTTATTTATATGCGGTACTGAGAATCAAACCCAGTGCCTCACACATGCTAAGCAAGCACTCTACCACTGAGCCACAACCCCAGGCCCTAATTTCTAAATCCACTCTAGCCCCACAGTCTATGATTTAACTTATGCGAGTGAAGCGTTTGAAGGGGTGAACTAACTATTCCCATTGTTTCCTTATTGTATGCAGTATAGGTGTCTAGCAGATCATTTCAACCTTTAACTTTAACTTAAAGATGGAGCTGAAACTTGGACATTTGCAATAAACAAGCCCATTCTATTAAGGACCTTTTGTATTAAGACTGTTACTGGTTTTTTACATTTTTAAAACCACCTAGATTCATTGTTTGTTTGTTTTTTTTTTTTGGTAGTTGTAGATGGACAGATGCCATTTATTTGTTTATTTTTATGTAGTGCTAAGGCTCGAACCCAGTGCCTCATACTTGCCAAGCAAGTGCTCTGCCTCTGAGCGACAACCCCAGGCCTTCATTGGTTTTTATAAAGACACCAATATGAAAACTTGTAGAACGAAGCTACTTCCAAGAAATAAGCACTCAGGAGTAGAAATCTCATAAAACTTAAATAATTTCCAAATTATTAAAAAGTATCAAACAATTAAGCTGGGCGTGCTGGCACATGTCTATAATTCCAGTGGCTCAGGAGGCTGAGATAGGAGGATCACAAATTCAAAGCTAACCTCAGCAAAAGTAAAGCACACTAAGCAACTCAATGAGACCCTGTCTTCAAATTACAAAAATTGGGCTGGAGATGTGACTCAGTGGTCTAGTGCCCCTGAGTTCAATCCCCGTTTCCACCCTCCCCAAGAAAGTAGCCAAACAATTAGAAAATCAAAGCTTTCTCAAACTTCAAAACAGATAAATATTTCACAGGCCAGAGTTTCAGAGATTGCTATGCCTACCCATATTCATCTTTTTCAAAAGAACTTACTTAGGACATAGCAATCAGAAAGAAAAAAAATAACATTGTTAGTAATAAAAAATAACTACTCAATTAAAGAGTCCAGATCATTTCTTTAAGTGCCAATCAAAATTATTCTATAGTAACCCTAAATAACTCAATATAATATTTATCTGTATTATGATCTTCAATTTCAAAGATGTAGGAATTTGTTTTATATCGAATGCTCTTCAAAGTGTCAGAAAGTTAAAGAAAACAACTATCATACCGAGTTTGTGTTCACTAAAATGGACAAATGAGAATAAAACATTAACAAAAATCTACTGTTTATGTCTGGGCATCAAGCCTAGATAGATCTGTAAACTTATTAAAAATCTTATACTTACAGCTTGCCTAGCCTGGATACTAGCTGTCCCATCACAAATTATTTTCTTTAGGACTGGTCCAAGAGTTTTTAAAATCTCTTCACTTTCAATTCCAGGGCCTAACTGAATACAAAGAACAGAAGCAAGCGCTGCAGCTGCCCGCTGCTCGTCGTTCTTCCCTACAAAAGAAGCCAAAATACAACCATAACTAATTATTTTCAACAGACTAACTTATTAAGATAGTAATTCCCAAATTTTTTCAAATACAAAATGGCATCTACCATTTATGAAACCCTTCCTACACTTCAGGCTTTGACATAAGGTATAAACTCAGTGAGGCCACAGTGGTGAATCTTAAGAAACAGACCTCACTCAAATCCTAGACCAGCCACTAACTATTCAAATGATCTTCACTTAGTTATAGATGATTTTCCTCATCTGTAAAATGAAGATAAGTAACGCCCTTAAGGGAGTACTACATTGGTTCAACAAAATAACATGTTTCATGTCAATTTCTGCCTTCTAACTCCATAAGATATTCATAATGAACCTTGTTCAAGCAATCCTTGAATTAATCTCCAAGCATTTCATATATACACAGCCCAAGAGGTAATCCTTCAGATTTCCCTTCAAAATTTTTTTTGAATGAATAAGGGATTAAAAATAGAAACCACATTCACATATAAACGATTTTTTTTGAGAACCATATGCACAAAAGGGTGTAAGGCAATAGAAATCTATTACGTTGCAAATCAAAAATCTATAATGTGTAGGCCTCAATGGAATTTTTAAACTCAGCTAGTCCAACTACCATTACGAGACAGTTTTAATGCAAAGCATATTTTTAAAAGTCACTGCGTACACTGGATGCTGTGGCACACATGCTCAGTTCAATCCTTAGGGCCATACATGCAAAAAAAAAAAAAAGCTACTGTGTTATCTCAAATACAGTTGGCTCTGCTATCAGCTATACCACTAAAAATTTATGGGCTTAAGAGCTGTCTGGCTTTCCCAATGCCTTTCCTTATTCTGTATAATGAGAGGGTAAAATCAATCAAGGGTTTCATTTACGACAAAGCTTCCATCCTGAAGCAAAATGAGAAAAATAAGAACATAAAGTTCATTCACTTTAAAGAAATATGTGCTTTCTACATTTTTGGTGCTATAGTATTTTGTTAAAAAATTAATGATAGAAGGTAATTATCTTTATAATGTGCTTGGCAAGATATGTGAATTGGCAGATAATAATCTATCTAATTTTGTGGTTTCTAAAAGTCTGGTAATAATAAGCTGAATCTTTAAGGTCTCTCTTTATCCTTACAAGCTCTATCACTGAAACAATATAAATTCCAGAATTCTAGAACTATAAAGTTCTAGAAGGCAAACATTCCAAGGGATATCTTAAAAAATGATATCTTCTACAAGTACAATGGATATTCTAAATAAGTGCAAGGGAAAATGAACTAGATGACATAATATTTGTGCAAATTAGAAAATGAAGTAGGAGGTCTTTTGAAATAGTACTTCATCTTTACGTCTGATACACACTTTCAAGACTTCTATATCTAACCAGAGAGTAGCAATCACCTCTTAGGATAGAACCAAAGATGACAATCCAACCCAATCCTTCCATGTTTGTTACATAAATAAAAACAAAAGTTTCTAACAAATCTCATTCTCAGTTATAACAAGCATGCAATATTCCTTGACTATCATAAAGACTAAACTAGAATTGCTAATGTCATTAACAAATGTCATTGCAAAGAAGACAGCAAATTCATCATTAATTCTGCGCCACTTACTCAAAAATAAGGGTGATTACCTTTTTTTAGACAGCGTTCAATGCTATCAGTTAAAGTCATTCTTCTTTCCAGAATAAATTCATAAAACATTTTTGAAGCCAGTACATTTTTAATACCTTCAAGAGCTGCCTGCCTTGTCTTCACACTATTTAAAACAAGAAAGATCTAGTTGAGAATGTTGCCACTAGACAAATGTTTAAATCTAAATTATCTTCAAGTCCTAAACATTTTTCAGTAATTTTCATATATAACTTACCTTAATACATAAAAGATTTTTAAGCTGCTTATATTAGAACATTTTTCTGTTTTTTAGTTTGATAGGCAGAACTCTGAGTGAATAATATTTCAGTCTCAATGTATGATTTCTCCAGTATTATAGTAAGTTTACATTTTTAACACTACAATGTTTGCATCTTCTGGGCTTTACACAATTCCATCCCTTAGTAAGTTCTACAACTACTATAAAGAAAACAACACAGCTTTGATATTTTTCATGTCCATACCAAAATCAGTGGACAGGCAGCTTAAAGCAAAGTTTAATTATCATCTCTAATTGAAGATTAACTTTAATTCAATAAATCTATTTCCACTGTAACAAAATACAGTTACATATATGCTAGAATAATGACCAATTCAAATTGATCTAAATCCTAGCGTCAAGTTCTACCCACATTAATAGGCTAAAGGAACAAAAAACATTAATTCCTCCAAAGTAAACAAAAAAGCATCAGAAAAACATTGCTATATCACAGAACTGCCCAAATTATAAGTGGCTGATCAGAATCACCCAGAATGGAGAGTTTTTAGTATTTCCTACCTCTTATCCAGGGTCAGGTCAATTAATCCCTTTAACTTGTACTCTAAGTCTTCCTGAGTTCCTTCCTCATCAAGGACTTCTGGCCCTAAGGAATAATTATAAACCATCAATGTAATTTTAAGAAAGGAAAAAGCAGATACAGGAACAAGTATAATATACTTTAGCTATAAGAATTCCTTCACCTAAAACAACTTTTTATCTCAAATTGGAAGATTATATTTAAAATTCATACCATCTTCAGCAAAACTGGAAGGATCACTGTAACCACTGCAATGGCTCATTGTTTCAATTGATGCATCCTCATCACTAAAAGGTTGAACATTTCGATGCTGGCCACCTATTAGATAAAAGAAAAAAGATGATTTTGTTGCTATATATGCAAACATTTAGGCTACATTTTATGTTAAATTAGAGGTAAGGTAAGGTAGTTTTAACATTTTATGTTAAATTAGAGGTAAGGTATGGTAGTTTTAAAGATAATTTGAATTAAAAGGAGGGAGAGAAAAGGCTTCAAATAGAAACTTTACTATTTCATATGTCATAAAAGCTTGTTAAATTAAGGTTCCAATATACTCAAGTTTAAAAATATCCATGCTATTAATACAAAAAAAATTTTTTTAAAAACTAGAATATTTCTTTCAATATCATCAACTTATGGAACAAATTCATGATAACTTAGGAATTTCATATTAATAAAAAAAACTAGCTACTGGCCAAATTATATTATTATATTGTGTGTGCATAAGTAAAAACAAATTCCATTGTTATAGGTAACAATGCACCATTAAAAATATTTGATGGAATAAAGGCTACTCAGTTATAAATTATACTGAACACTGAATGCGCTAGAATGAGCTACAAATTCTACCCCAAGAGTGCCTTCAAATCACCTGATTTACCTAAGCCCTATTTCTCTTAGTTGGGAAATCAAAGACTATACCAAATATCACAAAGACCCTACATTCAAAAAGTTCATATTATTTACTACCTTATTTTTTAAATCCTGTAAGTTAAACTGAGTTATTTTTCTTTTAAATAGGGCATGTCATTATTTCTTTTTAATCAAAACAGAGAACTTAGCAGATTTTTAAATTAACATAGCAAGTAGCCTTCCAATTTTCTTGCTTATTGCCAAAGTAGTAAAGCATAAAGAATAATGAAACCAAGATCCTAAAATTTCACAATCACTGTGCTTAAAATAGAAGTAAACAAAGATCTATGATAATGTACTCTATTTCTGGATCCATCTTCATTATCTTCATGACTAGAAATCATGGCAACAGTTGAGCATCACCTGATTAATTTTACAACTCAATTTACATTTTTAATCAATTTACATTTTTAATTTTTCATATTCAGCCATTTTTAAGAGTAGTTCAATAACTTCTCTTGACTATATAGTCAGTTTCCATTTCCCCTTTTTCCCCAAAGTCAAGGGAAAGAGGGATTAGGAGAAGAAAACAAAAACAAACAAACAAACAAAAAACAAGGGGAAAAACCCTGCATGAATGCCTGATATCTGGGTCAAACTTTGTGAGTTTGACAAACTCACAAACTCACCTATTAATGAGGTGGCACTCTAGATACATAAAGTCCTTATTTCCACAGGATTTATTATTATTTTTTTTCCTTTCTGAAAATTGCTCCCTTTAAATCACTACAAGTTGGGCCTGGGATGTGGCTCAGCAGTAGAATGCTAGCCTAGCACGTGAGGGGCCCAGGGTTCAATCCTCAGCACCACATAAAAATAAATGAATGGAATGAAGGTATTGTGTCTAACTACAACTAAGAAAAATTTTATATATATATATATTTTTTTAATCACCATAAGTGGGCATACTTGTATTAGATTTTCTTAGCTTTTTGGAAATTTCCAGTCTCAATGGAAAGTTCATTAAACTGATAAAGAGAAGTTGGTCATCTATTTGGCTATATAGTGGAGACATCATTTAAATCTCATTCATCTACATATTATTTTAAAAATTAATAAGTGGTTTTCAAGTTTGTGAAATTTCCACCTCTTCTACTCAACTATTACTTGCTTAATATTTATCAAATAGGCAAAACATTCCATGAGATCAAGTTAAAAAAAGCCAATCTCATACCCACCCCTCCCCCAGTCCTACTCACAAGAGAAAACCAGAGTTAATAAATTCTAATGTAAACATCCAAAAACTTGGGAAGCATGTAATTTTATAGACTATTCAAAGAATTACTTTCTATTTGCCAGTATGTGCTAAAAATTAAGAGTTTTAAATGTTTGTATTTTATATACTAAAATAGTGTTTAAATGAACCTTTTCTGCTAAAAAGGCGGGCTGTGATAAGGCCGACAGGTCACAAGTCATCCTTGAGGCAAAATATTAAAGGCAATTCCCCTACAGCCATCAGACACCTCTACAGTTAAGTACTGAACAAGGAATGAAAGAGGTATGCCAGGAAGCTTCAAAAGGGAATGTTTGTGATTCATAAAGACCACTATTACTAATTTCCAAACTTCAGTTTGCTTGCTGCTTCTCATTACTTCCATTTCATCAATACACACAAAAAATAAAATTATGGTCTTCTAGGCAGAATTGAAATGTGTATTTCAAATAAGGAACACTGAAACAGAGGATAAGAGGTATCCTCAGCTGGCCCAAAGCAACTTGATGAAGAATAAATTTCACCAAAATGGAGAGCTTTCAATCAGGATAGCAACATAAAGAAGGATTGAATTTGTAATCATCCATTTCCAATGTCAATTATTAAGTGTATAATACATGATCAAAAGTGTTCAGGCTGCCATAAGGTTTCCAATAATCTGTAACAAGATAAGGTATATTTACTATTTAATCAAAGGCATATCATTCTGAGGATCAGAAAGAGTGGCAACTGTGTCAACAAATACCCAATGGCTAATATTAGCTGGATGATCTCCGAGGACATCCCAATATTCAACTCCATAATTTCAACAATTACTAAATGAGATGACTGTGTTCAGTTTTAGACTACTTTAACTGAGATTAGTGTGGTGTCTTGTAGGACTGACTTTCAGATGGGAATTTTTTCTTAACCGTATTATAAGTAAATACAGTTAACACCTACCCATTAGGAAAAGCTTCTACTTTGCAGTAAAGGCCCCCAAACCCTAAACTTTTCGCCAACTGCAAACTGAGTTCCTTGCCACCTGATTCACTGCAGAGAACCCACAGAATGCAGCACTAAAGGTGAACGCGGTTTCTGCTTGGGGGAATAGGAGGTCGCCTCGACTAGCCGCAGTGGGGCAGGGGCGCGTGACTTCTGCAGGTGCCAGTACTGAGTAAGGTCCCAACCAAAGGTGGGGCGGTGGCCGCATCCTCCGACGTCTCCGCCCCGCCAGGTGAAACACGCAGGATGCGCTGGAACGCAGCAGAATGGAAGCCACTCGCGCGCCTCTGCGTCATCGCCTCTGCGTCATCCCGGCCGCATAGCGTAAGGTCCAGGCCGCGTGACGCAGGAGAGGGTCCAAACCCGCCAGACGTTTGGCACTCCTAAGAACTCCATGTTGAAGCTGGGATTCACAGGCGGCCGGTGACAGCACGGGCGCAACTCCACCTCTATCCCGCTCTTGGTCATCTAGGGCTAACTAGCAGTAGTCTCTGGGGACAGCTCCTTTCCCACACAACTCCAGAGCACCTTCATCCAGACACACACTCAAGCCCAAGGGCCCTTTCCTCCCTGCCCTAGCGGCCGGTTCCCGAAGTGTGATTCGCACGCCGGAACCAAATCGCGCGAGGCACGGCGCCCAGGGAATGCTGGGAACGGTAGTTTGCCAGCCACACCACGCGCCTGGGAGACGCAAACGTCCTAAGGCAAGACGGAACTACAACTCCCACTCGCCCCGAGCTGGGAGCCTCGCCAACCCGGCCGGCACCAGGACGCCGTGGCGGGGATACCCCTTACCTGCCGTTGCTGCAGCTGCCCCTGAGCCGCCGCCGCCACTGCCACCGCGGTGGGGAGTGTTCCGCTTCTTATTCTTCGGCATCGTGGGACGCCCGGTGCCGTCTAAACTCGGAGTTTAGCGAGGATCAGCCGATGGAGCTGCACTTTCTACTCGTACGTCTGTGAGGCGGGCGGCTGAGAGGCGAGTCTTCGGCTAACAACAGAGGCGAGAAGCGGCGGGGGTAAAAATGGGCGGTGGCGGCAGCAGAAATCCCCGTGAAGAGCTGTGATCGGAAACGATACATGTTTCTCTCTAGCGCGGGAGCTAAGGCGGGGCGGGCGAGACCACGACGCCTTAAGTAGCCAGACGACCGCCTGTCGTCACCATATGTGGGCGGGACTCGAACTCTCACTAGCCAATCCCTTCAGATCTCCCCACTAGCGTCCACTTGGGCGGCGCGTGTAACCTGACTCCCAATCCCATGCGGCAAGTCTTAGTTCCGCGCCCTGAGAGTCTTCGCGGCCGCGCGGAATTTAGGGAAATGTAGTAGGCCCGGGGGTGGGGCCTCCGGCTCCGCCCAGCTGCCCCCAAGGGGCTTTTCTGCTTTCTTGCTTCGCTGAGTGTGACCCCGCCTGTGCTTGGCGCACGCCTGCGTTGGTATTAACTAATGTGGTCATGCCGGTGATCCATCCCGCAAGTATGCTTGGTAATGAGAGCCGCCTTCAGACTGGGAGCTACGCAATCACTTGTGCTACTCTTTCTTGGCCACTCTAGTTCTTTTCTTTAACCTTACCCCTGCTTCGCAGGGATCTCTGCCCAAGCACAACCATCTGTCTCTTTGAGAACTTTTCTGTGATAGTGTTTGGATTAATTTTAACAATCATCAGTACCTACATTTGAACTGTGGTTCAGGAATACGTCTCCTCCCATACATACGCCCCCCCACCCCAGTCCAGTATGCTTTTGTCCACTTTAGTTGTGTCATTTCGGGTATATGTCATATTCTAGACTTAAAATACCTGGCAATTTGGTGTCAAATCTCCATATAAGAATTTGCCCTTGACAGTCCTTCCTGCCAGTTAGAAGGTCAGTTTGGGATAAGAGCTTCCGAGAATTTAACAGCTGGTAAAACAAACATGAACTATAAATATCAATAATCTCGGTGGGGTTTGTTTTGTTTTCTAGAGGTGCTTCTAAGATCTCTGTCTTCCTTGTTAAACATTTGCCCTTTATTTAGGGCCTGTTATTAGGTTCCTATACTATGTTTATGACAGACCAAACTCTGAATCACTTCAGTGTAGGTGACTCATTCTCTACTCCACCTCTCACCTGCGCTCCATTCGCTTATTTTTTAACCACCTGTAGGACATTTTCACCTGGCTGTCCAATACTGTGTTTCCCTCTTCCTGTCTTTACTATATTATTATCTTCCCATATGCTCAAATTCCGAAAAATTCATACATGGTTCCTCTCTCTTTAGTGTTCCTGCAAAACAATTGGTTTTAAAATAAAGCTTTCAAATTCGTGTCTTATTCACTAATCACATGTGGCCTCAGTTCATGTCTGGGCTCCCAGACTTCATGTGCGTGTTTCATACCCAATGATTCTGTGAAACTTACTCACATATCCCCTATTTTATTTATCCTCCCACTTTAATAGTTGTTACAATATTTCAAGGTTCCCCTTACTGACATATTAAATGCCAATCCTCTTAGCCTGACCCTTATTCCCTTTCCAGTTTCCCCATACACATCTTATTCAGCTAAAATGGACTGCTCTTCCTTTCCAATACACAGCTCTGCTCTCTCACTTCGATTTCATCATTTATATTGTTTCATGTTCTTGCAATGCCCTTCCTCTGATTTTCATATTAAGTCTTGTCATCTCAGAAGATCTAGATCAAATGCTGCCACCTTCATGAAGGCTTCACACAGAATCTGTTCTTCACAGTTCTTTAACTTGCTTTTTAGTGTTCTAATGGCACTAATTACATCCCCACAGGCCACACAGTCTACTCCAAGATAGTGTTCAAAGGGCACCATTTTAGGGTTGCTTTTACTTTGTTTAATCCTGAAGGAGCTAGTAAATTGCACACAGCATGTAAACCAGACAAGGATGCCAGTTGGTGGACAAAGCTTCCATCAATTCCCTTGTATCTGGTACAAGGAACATCTGAAATCCAGGAGCTTTGGTCCCCATGGATGCAGTGAGATGTCTCTAGGATGAATGATCATGGAACTATAGACTCAATACCTGCTTAACCCCAGGCTCTTCATCTAGAAACAACATACATAAGACAAAAATTTAGCTACTCTGTAAATCCCATCACCCAGGCCTAATAATTGGTCTGGCTTCTAGGCCTTGAAAATTGTGCTTTGCCTGTGTTTGAGGCAACCCCTTTTTTTCAATATTCCTTCATTCCCACTTAGAGACTCTTCTTGGACAGCCTATTCAGAGTACATCATATACATACTTGTTTTACATTGATTTGTGAACACATCTGTCATCTCATGAAATTGTTGGCTTCCTCAAAACAAAAACCTGTTTACATCATCCCTGCATATTCCCTGTGGCACATTAAAGAAGTGTTATTCATAATTATAGATAGTATACATTAAATGAATGTTTACAGAATTATTTACAAACTGTTTTCTAGGCCTTGAATACAGAAAACGGTCTTCAATACAGAAAACAGTCAAACTGGGTACAAATTGTTTTCTATACCTATTGTTACATACATGTCATTACATTATTATGTAATTATTATGTAAATATCTAGTTTAGCTCTGGATAAATACAAGTATCAAAAAGATTTAGCCATATTCATGTGATAGTCGTTTTCAATTCAACATGGCCTATTTTGTATTATGTTTACAGAAATTAATTACAAGACTCCAAACAGCAGGTCAACAAAAATAATTACAAATGCCAACAAGAAAGGGGAAGCACAATAGGGAATAGAATAAAGGAGTTTTCTCCTAGTCAGTCTTTTCCTTTTGATTCAGGAAATAATACCTTCCCCAAGGATTTCTACCTACATCTCATCTCATTGGCCAAAGCTGTGTCATATGATGATCCCTAGCTGCAAGGGAAATTAGAAGACAAGTTTTTCATTGTGTTGTTTTATTTGGTACTTAGGAGTTATTAATAGTGTACAGGAGTTCTTTACCACTAAGCTACATTCTCCTGCCCCATATATATATTATATTTTTTTTATTGTTGTTTTTTTTTTTTTTGAGATAGGGTCTTGCTAAGTTGCGGAGGCTGGCCTCAAACTTGTGATTCTCTTGATTCAGCCTCCCAAGTGGCAGAAATTACAGACATATGCCACCATACCTGGCAAGATAGTTTTAGTTGATCTCTTTGGTATTCAAATTGGAGGTTCTACTGATAATAATGAAGGAGAAATCATGTATTTAAGGCAGACAAATAGTAATATCTGCCTTGTATATAAGGCAAAGTTCTGCCATGCTCTAACAAATAAATAACGTATTTGTTACCAAGTTGACATTATGTGCTCTTACCACTTAATCATAATAAAAAGTATTTTCCTCCTATAAAACATGATTTACTTTAACATTCCATCTAACAGGTATTACCATTTGTGGTAAGTATACTCAAATATTGCAAAAACAAGTGTTCCATTAAACAAAATTTAGGTTGAGAAGAATTACAAACTGTAATGTAGAGGACTTTGATTCAAGAACAAGTAGCACATATATTCAAACCTTTCTGAAAGGTATAACCATGAAAGGTTTTCTTTGAATACTTTAGTTATAGCCTCCTTCTGATTCTTTGCATAGCATTTAGCAAAATTAAATGTGTCCCAGATCTTTCATGTAGTTCGTCAGAATCTGGTTCTTTTCTATATCTCCTGAATCGCCTTTCATCACTTGACATATCCCTTCCCTTCTGCTATATGGAACTCCTAGCAGTTCTCCAAGATCGCCAGGCTCAAGTTTCCAGGTCTCATAAAGGCTTAACTTGCTAATCTTCTCATTTCACCTCCTGCCCCTCCTCACACCCAGTGAACTTCAGCCACACTGATCTTCTTTGCCAACTCAAAAACTCAAAGTTCATTCCCTGCTTAAGACTTTTGCAACAGCTCCTGTCTCTGCCTGATATGATCGTTTTTTTGAGCTTCCCACGGTTGCCATTCAGATCTCGTCTTGAATGACACCTCCCTAAAGAGGCCTACCCACTCTCCATTCTAAAGTAGCATCTTCATCCCCACCACCATCCTGCCTGTGGTATTCTCCTAAAGTGCCTAGCATTTTTCTAGTTCAGTAATTGATGTCTTGCTCCCCTTTTAGAATGTTAGAATTGAGAAAAAAGACCTAGTGTGTTGTATTCTCTACTTTATTTTCAGTACTGGAACAGTGCATGGCACTTAGTAGATATTCAGTTCCCTAAAATCTCCCTCATCCTTATAGTCGTAGATCCTGAACTCCCCAATATGTCTGATCTAAATATCTTCCCTAATAATAGCACTTATTGTTTTGTAATTCTTTTGTGGAGGTGGGAACTGGGGATTGAACCCAGGGGCACTTTACCACTGAGCTATATCCCCAGTCCTTTTCTTTTTATCTTGAGACAGGCTCATAAAGTTGCTGAAGCTGGCCTGGAACTTGTGATCCTCCTTCTTCGGCCTCCTGAGTTGCTGGGATTACAAGCATACGCCATCACATCTTGGCGTATTTTAATTCTTGATTATCTGTTTCCCCATAACACACGAAATACATATGGGCAGAGTTTGTTTCTAAAACACATCAGTTCTTTACAGAGGCATGTAGTATCTTTTTGCGAGTTAGAAAAAGTGCCGCAGTCTGGCTGGGCACAAAATAACCGAGCTGCCACAAAGCCTTGTAGGTTCAAACAGCAACTCTTTATTCCCGAACTCTCACCGGCAGTCTACTCACACTTCCTGGGAATACACTCCCTCCACCGGGCTCTTCGTGCCAATTCTCACGGAACCCCAGGGAGAACTCAATGGGAACTCCAAAGTAGGGGCACCAAAGGCAGCAGGATCTGCCGTAATCCCTGAGCTGCCCTATTCCGGGAGCAGGGTCACCTTTCAATCATTCCCTCTGGCTAAATGCCAGGCATCATTCCGACTTAACTGTGGCTCTCAACAAAAAAGGATGCTAGTTCAAGGAGTGCTGATGGGCTGAAATTCAGCCCCATTCTGCTTTAAAGCATGTAGCCACACCGAGTATTTGTTTGTGTTTAATCCAGTGAGGGAGTGAACTTGATCTGTACTTGAGTATTTTTCTTAAAAGGCAAGAAATTAATGAGGGAAAGCATAAGATTAATGTTTACTAGAAGTCCACACTGTCATTGTTCTAGATAGTCTTTTCACACATCTCACACATCTCCTGTAATTTTTACAATAGCCCTAGGAAGGAAAAATTGGTATTACCATTTTATGGATGAAGAAATGGGCTCAGAGAGGTTTTGAAACTTCCTCCAAGGTCATGCCATTGATAAGCAGTGCATCTGTGATTAAAACTCAGACCATCTGCAAAGGTTATTCCTGGCCAGCCTTCATCACATAGGATCCTAACTGCACACTCCCAGGATTTATGGGTTACATATGCAATACTGCTAGAAAGGGCCTATCTGGGCAAAATCTTGCCTACTTCCCCCTTTTTTTTAGTGTCCCTTGATCCCTTGTGCCAATATTTGGGGTCATTCAGTTGTGGACTGCCTGATGATTGTTTGGTAAATTTTGACTTTTTGGTTATCTATAAGACTGGCAGAATTGTATTCTTAAATAGTAATGTTATTGAGTTAAACAATTTTTTAAGTGGATTGTTACCTGTTATGTTTCAGGTTACATTGTTGTCTTACCACAATTTTTGTTTTATTGTCAAGAATGGTGATAATGAAACATGCTACATTTGGGATCCCTGTTTATTTAAGGACACAGTGGCAAATTTAGTTAGAATTCCTGAAGCCTTGAAATATACATTTTTTTTTCTGTTGCATAGAAGACTTCTCCGTGGGTTTCAGTTTTGAAATTGCATATACTTTCTCTAATGAAATTTCTAACAACAAAAAAAAAAACAATAAAAGCAATGTTTGTTTTCTAAAATGAGAATGTTGTTTATCTCACACAGTTGCAGTATTATCAATAATACAACCTAAGGCTGTGTAAGAAGAGTACTTACAGAGACAGTGATGTTTTTGACAGTACATTGGAAGAGCTTTTTATGGTAATTATGTATATTTATTTATTTTATGATTATCTTTTATTTGAAGATAAAGAAGTATCACTGGGCTTTTTCATTTTGATCTTCTTTGACACTTCATACCAAACATAATCAAAATTAACTTGTTCTTTACTGATCTCTCTACTTCCTAATTATTTATCCTTCCCAGCTTTCTCTATTAATGGCATCGATCTTCTGGACAAGTAAACACAGAATCTTAAAGTTGAAAACGATTTGAGAGGTTATCTACTTTAAACTCATTTAGAACCTTTGACAACATGATTAAGATCCAGATCTCTAAGTCAGTCTTCCTGGTTCAAATCCTAGAAATACAATTTGCAATGGATTCTTAAGCAATCACTTTACCTCTCCATGCCGTAATTCCAATGAGAATAATGATAGAACATACTTCATGTGATTGTAACAAGGAATACATGGAACAACACTTATATAGCACTTAGTCAAGGACTGAGCACAAAAAGCTACTAGCCATTAATATTAGCAAGCAGATATTTATCCATCTTTTGTCAAACTTGCCAGTGTTAAGAATCACATAATTCCTCAAGGCACCTCATTTCAACATTGTTTAACTTTCACTTTTAGAAAAGTCTCATATTCCTTCAATAACCATCAAATATATGCTATGTACCAAGCACGATGAGAACAGAGGTGAATGAAAACAGGGTATCTGGCCTCAGGCAACCTCCAGTTTAGCAAAAGAATGCAACAGCAGGAGGCCTGTGGCTGTCCTCTCCCAGCCCACTTGGAGGCATTACTTTTGCTTCTTTCATAAATGATAAGCTTCTACTAACCAGTTTTCTAGACATCAAATTAGGAGACCCTTCATCTGCCCCTAAATAACTGGTCCGTAGTCTTCCCAAATCCTCTCTTCTGGAGCAGATCACCTTGCCCCTGTGAACCTCCATTGCCTTATCTGAATAAAGGGAGTCAGTAATCCCTACCCTATTAAGTGATGGGGTCATTGTGATCTCGTAGCTTTGTACTTTGGCAGATGCCAAGTAACCCATAATGATGTGATAATCCTTATTTTAAACCAAAGAAATCAATAATTCTCCTAATGATAGAATTTTAGACATTAGTAAGCAAAGGAAAATCTTTTGGCTGGGAGTTGATAGGGTGAGAAATGAAATTCACCAACCCAACAGATCAGACATACAACCAACAAGATTAGACAGAAAACAAAGCATCCAGCATTGCCCCTGAAAGTCTCCTTGATAATTCTATATTTTGCTTGAATGTCACCAGATTTTAGATCCTGACAGATCTAGATTCAGAATGTCTGTAAGTTTGGTGGCCTTATGCACATTCCTTAATCTAAGCTAGATTTCCTTATTTCTATCAGATTCCTTTTCCTGGGAATTCAGTTAGAACTAGAGGTAAAGTCAGGACTAGTCTTTTAAGCAGAGGATAAAATGTAGCTACCATCTGCCCACTATAGCCATTAAAAAAAAAGTCAGTTTGCAGAGAGAAAAAAATGAAAATGAAAGAGGACTGCAAAGAACAGCAGAGACACAAGCTGAAACTATCTAGCTCCCCATGGGCTTCCACTTCTAGGCAGTAGAACTACCAGAGATTCAACTAAAATTCTGTCTTAAGGTTCCAGGAGACACCTTTGAACTTTTATTTATTTATTTTTAATATTTATTTATTTATTTTTAGTTATCGGCGGACACAACATCTTTGTTTGTATGTGGTAGTGAGGATCGAACCCAGGCCGCACGCATGCCAGGCGAGCGCGCCTCCGCTTGAGCCACATCCCCAGCCCAACCTTTGAACTTTTAAAGCAAATATTATCTTATGCTTAAATTAGGTAAAGTAAGTTTCCATTTCTTGCAAGCCAGAGTGACTGATAGTCTCTTTTTTTTTTGGCGGGCGGGGGGCGGGGGGGGGTCGGGGATTGAACTCGGGCACTGAGCCATGTCCCCAGCCCCATTTTGTATTTTATTTAGAGACAGAGTCTCACTGAGTTACTGAGCACCTAACTTTTGCTGAGGCTGGCTTTGAACTCTCAATCCTCCTGCCTCAGCCTCCTGAGCTGCTGGGATTACAGGCATGTACCACCACGCCCAGCAGTTAGTTGATAGTTTCTTAATACTTTCTTGATCTAGTTTGTCCTGCTGTCCCAGGAAACTGTCCAGGCAAGTGGGACTTAAAAGACCTATCTTTTATTCTCAGATGAAAAGTACTAGGAAGTAGAGACAGATTCACCAAAACTTTGGGGGCATGTTGGCATCTTTCTAAATTATGGAGAATGAATGCATTGCCAAATTTCATTCATCATTAGTACTATTTATTGTGAATCAATCCTGCCAAGAGAATTCTGAAAAGACACTTTAAAAGCTTAAAACGAACTGAACTAACCTTACCAGATTTATCACTTTAAATATTTGAAAGAGTTGTAAAATTACAATTATTTTAATTATTGTAATTTAAAATAGGAGGAAAAAAAACAGCCATTGAACAAAGCTACCAAAACACTGATAACTTTATTAATAATGCATTTGATAAATATTTTTCATATTCTTCAAGACAAACTTTTGCAATTAATTTGTTGCTGCAGAGATTGCTTACTCAAGACACACCTCAATCCAGTTCCTCATTCTCAGAACCTCAGTTCTGTTCAGATTGCCCACCTCCTTTGAAGGTTCATGTGTTTCAAGGAAGCCTCGATCTAGCTTCAGTTCTAGAGGTTGGATCATGATTGATCCTGTAACTGATTCTTCCTATAAATGGTTGCTTAGTCTTAGGTACACCACACAGTTCTAGTCAATGAGGTATATGAGTTGAGAAGCAGGAGGGGCATATTTCTCTTTCCCAAGAGAAATAAAAATGGAGAGGTGATCTTCTGTTTCTCTGGCTTTTGTTATTACAGTCACCATAAAGGCAAGCAAAGCCAGCACATCAGGAATGGCAAAACAAAATTCTGGGTGAGATTTTAGAGTCAGAGTTATCCAACATGCATCACCCTTTTCCTCTTGATCTCTTATTATGTGAGATAATAAATGCTCATAATATTTTTTTCTGGTTGTATACATAGCATATTCACACCAATTCCTGTCTTCATACATGTACTTTGGATAGTAATGATCGTCACACTCCACTATCAATTCTAACCCCATGCCCCCTCTCTTCCCCTCCCACACCTCTGCCCTATCTAGAGTTTGTCCATTCCTCCCATGCTCCTGCTCCCTATACCCTATGAATCAGCCTCCTTATAACAAAGAAAACATTCGGCATTTGGTTTTTTGGGATTGGCTAACTTCACATAGCATTATCTTCTCTAACTCCATCCATTTACCTGCAAATGCCATGATTTTATTCTCTTTTATTGCTGAGTAATATTCCATTGTATATATATACCAAAGTTCTCACAGGGTTCCGAGAGAATTGGCGCATGGAGCCCAGTGGAGGGAGTGTGTTCCCAGGAAGTGTGTGTAGAGTGCCGGTGAGAGTTCGGGAATAAAGAGTTGCTGTTTGAACCTACAAGGCTTTGTGGTGGCTTGGTTATTTGGTGCCCAGCCAGAATGCGGCAGCTGCCATTCTGACCAGAGTAAGATGAAATCTAAAGATCTATATAATTAAAATTTCAGAACCCTAAAGAAAAAAATCAAGACCTTAAAGATGGAAAGATCTACCTTGCTCTTGGGTAAGCAAAATTAATATTATCAAAATGACCATACTTCCAAAAGCACTATACAGATTTAATGCAATTCTGATCAAAATTCTAATGACATTCCTCAGAGAAATAGAAAAAGCAGTCATGAAATTCATCTGGAAAAATAAGAGACCCAGAATAGCTAAAGCAATCCTTATCAGGAAGAGTGAAGCAGGTAGCATCGCTATACGAGACTTTAAACTATACTACAGAGCAATAGTAACAAAAATAGCATGGTATTGTCACCAAAACAGAGTGGTAGACCAATGGTACAGAATAGAGGACACAGAGACTAACCCACAAAACTACAATTATCTTATATTAGACAAAGGTGCCAAGAACATTCATTGGAGAAAAGACAGCATCTTCAACAAATGGTGCTGGGAAAACTGGAAATCCATATGCAATAAAATGAAATTAAACCCCTATCTCTTACCATGCACAAAACTCACCTCAACATAGATCAAGGATTTAGGAATACAGCCAGAGACCCTAGGTATAATAGAAGAAAAAGTAGGCCCTAATCTCCATCATACGGGATTAGGCCCCAACTTCTTTAATAATATTAGACTCCTGTGGCCAAGAATTAAAATCAAGAATCACTAAATAGGATAGACTCAAACTAAAAAGTTTCTTCTCAGAAAAAGAAGGAATCTGTGAGGTGAATAGAGAGCCTCATCTAGGGATCAAATCTTTACCCCTCACACATCAGATAGAGCACTAATCACTAGGGTACATAAAGAACTCAAAAAGCTAAACACCAAAAAAACAAATAACCCAATCAATAAATGGGCCAAGGACCTAAAGAGACACTTCTCAGAAGATGATGTACAGCCAATCAAGAAATACATGAAAAAATGTTCATCATCACTAGCGATTAGAGAAATGCAAATCAAAACTGCTTATAATATTTAAGGCAGTTTTAATTTTGTCTTCCGCGATTTCTGAGACTTAGGGCTGAAAGCATGCCAGCCAATACTGTTATATCTAACAGTCTCTAGAATGATGGTACCATTTGGCCATTTTTAACATTCTTATATGTCTACAGAAATGAGATCAGTAAAAGTAATTACCCAACTATTCCCTTACCACCCTTAAAAGTTCCATATGTTCCAAGAAAGAAAATGTCTTTGAAATCCTCACTTCTGTCATCTGCTGTTTTGTATGTACAATGCACCAACATAGGGCCACTACCCACTTTATGCCACCTCCACAAAATTCTGTCCAAGGACACCCTGTTAAAACTATTTGGAGAATTTCCTTCCCTCTACGCCCACTATTATCGTGTATGACTGTTTTGTGGGCTTTTTTCACTCTCTTATTCTTTCTCCATCTTTGGCATTCCTAATTAGAGTTTTCCTATCCCTTAGTGGTCCTTAATAGGTCTATTTGTCATTGTTATTGCTATTGATTGGCAACAGAATTTATTTTTTTAACCAAAACATCTTTCAGTGGGAAGAATCTATTTTTCTGCCAGTGGAATTCCAGGTGGATAATTATCATTTTGCTAAGGTCAATGATTCATGGAATGGTTAGTTTCCTTCTAAACAAGATCTGTCATGATGGGTCAGCAATGATACCTTATCTATACTCCAAAGACAGAGAATGAAATGTACTTCACCCACATGATAATAGAGTTAATCTGATATACTTCACGACTGTTATTTCTTTGAAGGTTGTTTATTGGCTTGGTTTCCACAGCCTAGTCTTTTATGTGTACATGAAGGAGGTATCTTTTAGTCCCACATTATTTCCATGCATGCATCTATTTACACAAATTTGTCTTTGTCTCCTGTTTTTGTTTCTTACAGTGCATTTTAAGAAGCCCTAGGCTGATCAGGAAACTGTAAAAAAATAGGAAGTGAACCTATAACTTTAATACTTTTATGCTCTTTTTATATGTTTGAGACAAAATTCAAGGATGTTCTTTCCCTACTTGTTCTCCATGCTACCTCTTTTCTTAATTCACTTTCTCCCTATCCCCCCGTATGTTTCTCCTCAAAGGAATTCATGGTGCTTCAATAGTATTTTCACACCATATAAGATAGGATACCTACCCACATGTTTGGTTTTAAATAAAGAAGTAACTTTGCAAGATTCACTCTTTTCTTTCTTGTGATATTATTCATTTTTATATTTGGTTCTATTTTTTAAGGATAGACTCAATAGTTGTCTTATAACTTAGAGAGATACAAGCAATTGATTGATGTTTTAGAAACTCTTTAAAGATGATACACAATGCAATCTATAGCTTTGGTATTAATATTAAACTGCAGAATCATCTATTCAATCACTTTCCTTGCTTACAGTCACACAGACTCCCCCAGTTCAATAAATTCTAAATGCATCCACTCTAACCCTATCCTACCCACCTGGTTCTCCTTTGGCATTATGAATTATGTCTAATCGCTCTAGCATTCACCTCACATCAACCCAGAAGCCTAACCTCATCCACATACTGCCATTTCACATCTAAAATCTCTACACTCTCTCCTTTTCTTTCATTCCCACTGATATTATCAAGTAAAACTTAGCTAAGCTTATTTTCCCACCTCTTACCCAGCCTCAGGCTGTCTAGAATGATCTTCCTGAAGGCAAATCCCATAACCCTCTTCATACAGACTTTCTAACTCCCACCTCTGTCTCTATAGAATGGATTGTTCTCTCTGGTATGGTCCCTAGTGCCCTGGAGAAATTTCTGTCATGGGGAAACAGTATACCTTTAGTGGTAAAAAGGTACATTTTCTGGAGTCAGGAATCAGAATTTAACCCCTGATTCCACCACTCACCAGGGCCAAGTTACCAAATCTCCATGCTTCCATCTGTCCTCCTATAAAGTGGCACTAACCAATAAATAGTACTTCGTATAGTCAATGGGAGACTTCAATTAGATAATACACATTCATACTTAGCAAATGCCTAGCAAAAAACCAATCTCAATAAATGTACATGATTACTATTACAGAAAATCTATGACTTACACTAATTTATTTATGTTTTTATTTACTAGGTTTTGTGTTCCTTGCATTTAATCCATCTCTATAACCCATCCCCTAGCACTGGCCTGGAAAATTAACATGACCTTCAGAGCAGTAAATGTTTTTAAGAATCAAATACTGCTTGGCTTATAACCTTCCATTGGATTTTTGGTACCAGTAGAATAAAATTCTTACTCTTTAGTATGATTTACAAAACCTCCATAATATGGCTTCCTTGCATCTATTCAGCTTCATCTTCTCCTACACTCCAGCTAAGCATGATCACTTGCAGTTCCACAAACAGACATTTCCTTCAATCAGGTATGTTTTTCCAAGACTTTTCTCTAAACCTGTTGAACATCTTTTGATATTTAAAACCCAAATCAAATATGTTTTCCTTTAAAATCCTTTATGACCATTTTCTTGGTGGCCACCAAGTCTGGAAATGCAGGTAAATACAGGTTTGCCATCCATTTTAGTCATCCATAGTGAATATTCCTAACATACCAGCCTGCCCACTACCAGCTCTCCTATCTTTATTGTTCTGGATAGAGAAGCAAAATGCTTGGACATGTGTCTTGGTGGACACATACAGCAGTTGTTGCATTCAGCTTTCATTCATGATTAAGACATGTCTTCTTTGAACAAATATTACTATTTTTAAAAGAGAAAAAATTTAAGGAAAATGATCTGCTATAATTAACATTTGATAGCTTCAAGAAGAAAACTATTGAAGGAATAAAATGCTTAAAACATTTCAATATTAATGAGAACACTGAAGTATACATGCTTGTATTAATAGCCAATTAAAACTTTATAAAAAGCTATTTTTTGAACTGACCAGATAAAATTTATTGCTCTGAGGTCATGTTAATTTATACTTGCCAATGGAATTCACATCAGTGGTTGCAGTCAGAGCACGTGCCATTTTCTGTAAATGAACGAGTGCCTGCACACACACACATCTGCAGCAAATATCCTTTCTGGTTCAGCTTTGGATTATTCAATTCCAACTTAGTCTGCTGTCAGCAAACTGTCCAGTGAGATAATACTCCTTAAAAATGACAATCATCCAGAAAAATAAATGCTTAAACATGACAATGTCATGACAGAGCCTGTAAAATTGAAGACAGCCTCTGGCTAGTGATGATAACCACATTGTCAGAACACTGGCTCATTTAATGAGGGAACAGTTTCAAGGCTCTTTCTGCTTTCATAATGACTCGTTGTCCTGGGAAACTTCACTTTCTATGAGAATAAATCCTGTAGTAGCTCTAATTTGATGGTCACTATGACAACTCTGAAACTTTCAGGGACACTCTGTATTCACAGGAGGTTATATGCTGGATATGATTTTGAGGGAGCATTGTGGTGGAGGGGCAATCACGCTTTGAAATCTAAAGTGAAATTATTGTCATTCAATTAAGTATGACTACTCACCAATAATTGAACCTATAAAAGGCATCTTGCCATGTGAACCATAATAAATATTTATTTATAGCACAATAGCATCCAAAACTAGGAGTGCTGAGGTAGTATTTGAAAGCTCTCCCCAAAAAGTTGTTAAATGATATGGGGTGATTCAAAAAGAATCGAACACTTCCAATATGTGTTACAAGTTGAATATCCTTTGTCTAAAATGCTTGGGACCATAAGTGTTTCATGAAAATATGAAATCTGAAGTGCTCCAAAATCCAAGGATTTGGGATTTTCAGATTAGGGTTACTCAGCCTTTTCCCACCCTGCAAGAGCCAATCTGCAAATAGCCTTTTCACTGTCTAACCATATGGAAAATGTTAGGTTTTAGCCACATGTTTACATTGTTAAATGTTCAATTATTTTTTAATTGTTCTGTACAGTAGTTTGGGTATGTAATTTGAGTTCTAAAAACCTCCCCAAATGAAATTTACACAGTATGTGAAATCCCTGAAGTTCATGCAAAACTATGGTTTAGTTGATGTCAGGCACAGTGGCACATACCTGTAATCCCGGCATCTTGGGAGGCTGAGGCAGGAAGATTGCAAGTTCAAAGCCAGCCTCAGCAACTTAGTGATGTCCTAAGCAACTGAGTGAGACTCTGTCTCAAAAATAAAAATTCAAAAGAGCTGGGATGTGGCTCAGTGGGTAAGCACCCCTGGGTTCAATCCATAGTACCAAAACAAAGACGAGAAAATGTTCTTTAGCTGAGAGTTGTAGTTAATTATTTTATTCTATATTAAATAATATAACACGGGATCAATAAAATTTTCACTTAAAGAATTTACATTGATGACATAATTACTTACTATTGAGTTAATCTTAAAGTAATTTAGAATTTAATAAACTCCTACAGTTTTTAAAGGCCTGTAAAAGGCACATAAAAAGCATGTTATAATATAAAGTATACTACAATCCTGGGTATAGCAGCACCATAATCATCTTTCTTGCCCAGGAAGCCAAGGCCACTGCTAATTCATAGAAAGTCTCTGTCTAATTGATAAAAAATTTAAAGAGAATCTTTGATGCCCTTCCTTTTAGTAGGTGTAAGGCAGTCCTGCAATGGGGGGCTCTGTTTGGTACAGGGAATGCAGGCTAGATTTCAACTCCTCACCAACTCAGCTGGGTACCTTTGTGCAGTACACAAAATATGCAGTGTACACAGCAGCCCCAAGGGACCCCAATGAAAGTGAGACTACACTGTGGCTCTTCAATACTTTCACTAATTAAAATACCATGAATAGAGAGCAAGAAATGCTCTTATGTTATAAAAATAGAAATCATGTTTAGCTGATTCTAAAATCTACAACATGTTTGGTCAGGGGATGTAGCTCTGTTGTAGGGGTCTTGCCTAGCACACTCAAGGCCCTGGGTTCAATCCCCAGTGGTGGCGGACGGTGGAGGGCATGGGGGTGAGAGCCAAAAGATTCACATGATCCACACATTTTAACAATTTATCATCCCAGAAATTGAAGTATCTTATGGTGCTACATCAATTATGCCATTCAACATATTTTATATAATGAATATAATTGTTGAATATAACCAAAAAAAGATCAAGGAAGTGAAAGAATGCTAACTTCTATGTATTGTCTTTCCACTGAGAATAATATATCATTTTCTACTTCAAAGATGAGATGCTATAGACCTATTAAACAGAGCACTTTCTCTTGTCCTCTGTTTTCAAGGACTCCTTAGACTAAAATAATCCCCCTTTAATCCCCAGTTTGTTTATGCTTTCTTTGTGGCCTTGTGATGTTCTGCTTTGTACTGTATTATATTTGCTTTTCTCCCCTGCTAGTTTGTAAGCCCCCAAAGTACAGGACCTATGGACCTTTATGCTCTCTGCTACCCCAGGCAGCAGAGAGATCAGCTGGAAGCAGCCTGGGCTCTGGAGCCAAGATGATGAGAACTTGGCCCTGCTGTCTACTAGCTCTGTGGTCTTGGGAAAGTTATTTAACCTTTCTGAGTCCAATTTTCTTATTTATAAAATGGGGATAATAATTGGTATGAAAAATTTTATTTTATTTTATTTTGAGAGAGAGAGAATTTTTAATATTTATTTTTTAGTTCTCGGCGGACACAACATCTTTGTTGGTATGTGGTGCTGAGGATCGAACCCGGGCCGCACGCATGCCAGGCGAGCGTGCTACCGCTTGAGCCACATCCCCAGCCCCAGTATGAAAAATTTAAAAATGTGCCAAGTTTTAAAGGATTGGCACTGAGTAGATTCCTTATGATATACTGTCACCATTTTTCAGAAGCAGCATGAGTTTTGGAATCCGATGGATTCAAATCCTGGCCTGGTCACTTAGTATATCCCCTAACTACAAGTTACTTCCCTAAGCCTTAACTCCCAAGTACCATGAAGACAGAATTTGGTCTGTCTTGTTCACTGTTGTGTCCTTAGCATCTAACACAGAGCCTAATACATAGCTGTTGAAGGAACCAATGAATAAATGTAACATGAAGATCATTCCTTATAGCACTGTTGAATTACCAAAAGAAAAAAGAAGAAAAAACCCCCACAAAGTACCACTAACACACAATAATTGATTTTTGATGGTCAAAAATCGAATGCAAAGAAGTGGAATGCAAAAAGTGTCATGGGCATTCCTGTTGTAATTACAGGAGAGGCCATAAGTGAACATGGCTAAGTGGCTGGCCTGATGACTAATATCTTCTATATGAAATTGTGCTCATACCTCTAACACAATATTACTATAGGCAGCAAGAATCATTTATTCACATAATAAGTATTTATTGAGCACTTAGGATGGATAAACTATTTATGAACAAGTACAACTATGTCAGGGACAGAACATGGAAACGCTTGTTTTCTAGGAATCGAGGACTCAGATGACTGGAGTTTTCACATATAGGAGATCCCAGAAAGATAATAATGAGTAAGCAGGATGTTTGGTAGTCCCTTTCCTTATTTCAAATACTATTTTCATAACTGTGATCTTTCTGTTTCCACTCACTAAGAAGGGAGTAATCCCTATGACTTTTGGTTTTAAATGCAAATGGCATAGAAATAGATTATGTGAGGAGATAAATATGCTTACACCGATTCAAACATTACACAGATTTACATGTACAGAAATGTTATATGGTATGCCATAAATATGGTACTCCATAAATGTACAACGTTTATGTTTTTGTACATTAATTCACTCTATAAATGAATTAATAAAAAGAAATAGGTTGTGGAGGGCAAGACAGGCATTTCCTACTGCCCTGGATTCTTCCCTCACATTATTACAACATGATGGAAAGGAGGAGGATAGGAAGGAGGACTTCACAGAGGTAGGGATGGGTAGGTGGTAGGAGGTAAACTGTTTGGGGAGTCTAAAAATAAATGATGGCATCACATTTGTAACCTAGATTCTATATGACCTCACCTAAAACATTCCAAACTGATGTGTGTCCTTGTTCCAACATAGGCAGGGGAATAGTACTGGAGCCACATTTATAAAGGGGGAGGAGTTCAGGGCTGTTTTGCCAAAATCTCAATTTGAATTTTATTGGCATATATTTATATAGTGATATTGATCAATCTTAATTCAAAATATAATATTACATATAGTTATCTGTCTTCATTTAATAATTTCTGGGGCTGGGGCTGTAGTTCATTGGTAGAGCGCCTGCCTCGCACGTGTGAGGCACTGGTTTGATCCTCAGCACCACATAACAATAAATAAAGATATTGTGTCCAACTACAACTAAAACAATATTTCAAAAAATAATTTCTAGGCCAAAAGTAGCCTCCTGTCCAGACTTAAGCTTACTCAGCTTCCTTTGCAACCTGTAAGCCACTAATGATGGAAGCAGGTTTCTGGCCAAAACAGGGAACATAAGACACTGGTTACATCAGCAACACAGCTGGGAAAATAATGAGCAGAAAATACCCTAAGATCAAGGATACAACAAGGGAAGAAAGGTGGGAGGCCAGAGAAGGGGATGGAGAGAAGAGAGAGGGAGAAAGGAAAGAATTAGCAAATTAACAAGTTCCATCTACCTTAAGGATTAATTATGTTAAACATTGAACCGAAGGGGCTCTGAGGAATGCTCCTTCCTTATTCAATGGCCTTTGGGGAGGTCTGTGTGGATTAGCTGGGTACATGATGCTGACCTGTATGAAACAGGAGGCTGGGAGAATCCTTTGTTTCAGGCACTGGATAACATGAGTGGTCAGGGTATCTGGGGATCTCTGTTCTACAAACAGGTGAAGTGCATCTTTGATATTCTTCTGGCTCCTTCTATATAAAATACCTCCTACTCTGCCCCCTTCCACATACCAACCCCAAGGGGAAGAGAGACAGGGAAAGGATGAAAGGCAGCTAGGAGTGAATGTGTGTATAAAATAAGGAATTAGCCTCCTTACTAGACTCTTAGTGTTTATGGACTCTTTAGTGTTTATTCTGAATAGAACAAATGTTAAACACATCTCTATTCTCTGGTCTTCCAAGGGAAGCAAGGATCAGAGCTCATGCCATAGGTGTCTGAAAGTTTAGTCTTTTACCCAGTTCTCCTTCCTACCTCCTGATGAAAATCCTCAAGGAATGCATACCTGCTCCACACATCTTCCCTGGCTACTGCTTGTCCTCTTTAGGTAGCAGCATGGAGCCAGGCTGTGGCTCAGGTCTTCAATAGGCCATCCCTTGCCATCTTATAATCACCTCCCCAGGTTGCTGCCGGGCTCCCCTTTCTACTTTACTCTATCCACCAACTCATACCTATCCCTGATTTCTCCAAAGCACCACAAACATCACAAGGTTGGGGATAACATAAGGGAATTAAGATAAAGAAAACAGTATTTTCTCAAAAAAGAACAGAATTCCAAGCCTCTCCACCTGCCCCAGGCCACATCTGCTCAATGTTTCTTAGGACTAATTTTTTTTTTTTTTTGCTTTCCTTGTAGAAATGATTTTTGCTTTTATGTAGAATGATGATAGTAGCCCCAAGTGCTTTATGCAAGAGAAGTCCTTAGAGCATGGCAGGTGTAGCCAGCCTCACTGCACCTTTGTATCTTTCAACATGTTACAAGATGTGGAGACTGAAGTGCAAAGAAGGGACCTGAGAAGGATCTGGTATGAAACATTAGCACCAGGTGCCCCTGGCTCAGAAGTGTCCTCAAAAAGTAACATTCTAACTTTGTTTTATCTCAGTAATAACTTCTCTTACAATGGGTTATCCTCTTATTAGAAAAATTGAAGGACTGTCAGTAGAAAATTTACCTAGGCTGCAATTGTTTTAATATGAGGTTGTACAGCATGTTCTTTTTTAGAAAGATGCTAGGCCTCCCTTATGCTTAAAAAAAAGAACATGGTGAGGCTGCCTTCTGTATTGAGATTGTTAAGATAATAAATTGATATTATGGTCTGAGTGAGACTCTTTTGATGCAGACAGAACATTATGGGAGGAAAAAAGCTTAAAAATGAAATTAGATTTTTCATACATGGGGTAGTCAGCTGCTAAGATAACAGAAAAATCTTCAGAGTAATTTATCAGCTGACAATGCAGCAAACAATGAAGACAACACTTCTTTCAGATTAGAGAATGGCCCTGGACAACTCTGTGACTACAAGATGACAGCATGTTATATCCCACACACTGGAACTATTGAAAAACTAGTGTTCAAAGGTTTATATTCTAAAATACAAATTGCCTTTGACTTGAACTATGAAAAACAGAATTTTAAAGTGTGACACCTGCTAAATGTATCCCATGGCCACCATAAAGAGTGATGTTCGCATGTGCCAATTGGTTTCCATAGGTCTGAACATCCCAAACAGCAGTTGCCACTCAATTTCCAAGTTTGAGATTTGACAAGTCTTTAAAGGTAGAAGAGCCACTGTTGGTATAAAACACAGCAAGAAAATGAGTGACAGACAAGAAATCTAAACAGACTAACCTCGATGAGAGCAGTTCTGTCAGGTCTTAAAGGACTAAAGACTAAGTTATAGATGACTTTCCTGCTCATTGATAGACAGGTCAATGTTATTTTTCTGAAAACATAAACATTTGCTGGGAAATTTATTTTAGAGAGCATAGGTAAAGGGCAAACCCAACATAAAGTTGTCAAGTTGAAAAAGGTCACTGACATGACAGTAGCTTCTGAGGAGAGGATTGACATGATGTCAGCTGTTTCTTCCCTGAAGACTGATCTAGTGGTAACCAGAAGGATGAACTGAAAGGGGATGGATGGGAGTGGATTTAGGTTTTGTGTGTCTGAGTTGATACCAGCTTAAAGAGGGTGTGGGCCCTTTTTAAGAAAAAGAATAGATTTAAGAAGACAGCATTGCTAGGGCCCCTCCCAGAGCTTTGAATGGGTGGATACAAGCAAGAGACCCTAAGGTGAAGCTTTCTCACCTTCATCACAATAAGCCACCTCATGGGCAGGTGGCAGGAAAAGCCACCAACACTCTTTCCCTTGCCTGGTTGGAGGGAGCTGGAGCCCTAAGAGTTGTCTTTGATGCTTCCTCTTATCTCCTTCATTTGCCAAGCCTTGCCTGTTCTGTTCCTTAAATATTTCTGATTCATTTCTCTCTTCATTCCTAAGGCCAATACCTTAGATCTAGCCATCCCCACCTCTTTAACTATTCCACTGCAGATAGCCTACAAACTGGTTCCTGTTGCCACTCTTGGTGACCTCACAGAGTTCTGTCCTTCACCCAAGCAATCCGGAAACTGTATCAGCAGGTAGATCTGACAACTTCATGCTTCTGGTCATTAAAGCCTCATCAGGAGAAAGTATAAGTGTTCTTAGCATAACAAGCAAAGCCTTCACGGCTTCACCCTCTGCCCTCACCTCATCTCCCTCAGCTCTTGACATCTAGCATTGCCCTTTCCACAATCGATACTATACAGTCTGAAATTACTTGCAAATATCCGTGATGTTCTAACATCTAGGTTCTTGATTCCTGGCTAATCTCTTGGGTGTGGAGCCACCTTTCTTTACCCCTAGCCCTTCTCCATTCTCCTTCACCTCACTTTACAAGGCTCATTTTCTCCTAGGGTCCTTCAGTGACACCACCTCTCCACCCCCATGGAGACAGGTACCTTCCTCTGTAGTCTCGCCTGCAATACTCCATTGAGGCACTCAGCACACTATATTACATGTGCTTGTTTGCATCTCTCTTACCCTCTCCTCTCCAGACAATGAGCCCATTGGGAGTGGGAACCACATCTGATGATTCATTTTTGTATCCCCAATACATGGCAGAATGTAGGTCTTCATGAGGTATCCTTGAATCAATGAACAAATTAATGATTAAATTAGATGCTACATGAGTCATTCTCTGTGACAAGAGAGCAGAGAACTTAATCCTGGGGTATGTCCAAGCTTGCAGATAGGAGGAACACAAGAAGGCAGTTAAATATAGGCTACTGAGAATAATTCATGAGCAAAGCAGGAAGATCAACAGGAATTGTCTGTGTTGTCATCCTTCTTACCATCAAGTTAAGTTTCTTATTGAATGCATATTACTTTTTAAACAAGAAATAAAGGAGTTTTACAGGGTACTAAGCTGCTATAACAAAGGACCTCCAAAATGGAATGATGAAAATAAAATGTAAGGTTATTTATTTCTCATGTAAAGATCTAGAGGTGATCAGCCCAGGGCCCAAGGAGAAGCACTATTGTCCTCAACATACCAGCCCTGCCATCTTGACACCAATTTCTAAGACTGCTTCCAAACAGCAGAAAGAACAAAAGGGCAAGGACAAGACAAACTCTTAGCTTTAGGGAAGCCAGAAGTTGCCCCCAGCTCTTGGCCACATGCCCATATCTGGCTGCAAGGGAAACTGGGAAATGCAGTCTCTAGTTGATCCCATATGCCCAGTTGAAACTTGGAAGAGTTTTACCCATTAAAGGAAGAAGGCTGAGGACTATCAGACAACTAGTGGTCTGGTGTAAAGTGTTTTATCTCTACAAACAAGAGAACATTTTAGTAAAGTAGTAGCAAAAGCAGAAGATAGATTTCATGGGACTGAAAGTTAGTGGGCAACAAATATATGAAAATAAAAAGTATGAGACATTTATTCAAGTTTTATAGTAAATTAAAGAAAATAAATAGAATGTTAAAAGAACTACAGAGTTACCCAAGATTTTACTTTGTTTTCTTTTTTCCTGAAGGAAGAATACCCAAGCTCATTTGAGGATGTCGGTGGAGAGAAAGACAAAAATGTCAGCAGCCTAAACCTGGAGATTTAGCCTTATTAAGTCAAAAGGATGCCTCTCCTCATGCAATTGGAAGGGTAGATAGGAGAATAGTATAGAGACAATGGTCAAGTGGACATGAAGTTAGATTGGGAATTTCATAGCCCACCAGCTCTCCAAATTCCCCTGCTATGGAACTCTAAGTTCCAAACTTCCCCACCCCTAATCTTATCCAACCACATCCCCCAAGAACATTACCCTATGACCCATTTCTCCCTATCCTCTGACTTGCAAAGACAGTGACTCAGACCAAAAAATATCAAAAAAGTCTTCAATTCATTTATTTGTTGAATAAATAAATGAATTTAAAAGTCACCTTAGTTTATTTATTTATATAGTCTTAATTCAGTACATAACTAAAGTTCATCTTTTTTGTTCCCCCAGATAAGGATATAGAAGCAAATAAAACAAAGTCCTTAATTTTGTGGAGTCTGATCTTGAGGACAATGTGTACATATCAATGATAACCTTTGGAAGACAAATCCCCTGCCTCTGCTGCCTTACCAATCACTGTAAATGTGAAAACTTCAGGGAAAGTAGGAGTTAGGGCACTCAGTATGAGAGAAGCTTCTCCAACAACACTGAATATACACCTGTCTCCCAGTAGCCAAAAGAATCCACTACTAGATAATAAATCCATTTTGATATTAAATCGACAAATTTCTACAGACAGATGATGAACACGAACTGAATCTGGAGGATATAACAATTTAGACAGATCAGTTTCAAGCAATAAAATAGAAGATGCCATCAAGAGTCTAACAATCAAGTAAAGTCTAGGACCAGATGGATTCTCAGCCAAGTTCTACAAGACCTACCTTCGAAGAAGAATTAATAACAATACTCTTCAAATTATTCCATGTAAGAAAAGAGGGAACCCTTCCAAACTTATTCTATGAGGCTAGTATCACCCTGATAACCAAAACCAGACAAAGACACATCAAGGAAAGAACACTTCAGACCAATATCCCATATGAACACAGATGCAAAAATTCTCTATAAAATTCTGGCAAATTGATTACAAAAGCATATCAAAAAGATTGTGCACCACTATTAAGTGGGATTCACCCAGGGATGTAAGTTGGTTCAACATATTGAAATCAATAAATGTAATTCATCACACTAATAGACTTAAAGAATCATATGATCATCTCAATAGCAGAAAAAGCATTTGAAAAAATACAGCACCCATTCTTGTTCAAAACACTAGAAAAATTAGGGTTAACATGAACATATCCCAAAATCATAAAGGCTATCTATGCTAAGCCCCAGGCCAACATCATTCTAAATGGAGAAAAATTGAAGGCATTCCCTCTAAAAACCGGGACAAGACAGGGATGCCCTCTTTCACCACTTCTATTTGACATAGTTCTTGAAACACTGTACAGAACAATTAGACAGACAAAATAAATTAAAGGGATAAGAATAGGAAAAGAACTCAAACTATCACTATTTGCTGATGACATGATTCTAAATTTAGAAGATCCAAAAAATTCTAACAGAAAATTTCTGGAACTAATAAATGAATTCAGCAAAGTAACAGGATATAAAATCAATTCCCATAAATCAAACATGCTTCTATATGTCAGTGATGAATCCACTGAAAAAGAAATTAGGAAAACTACCGTATTCACAGTTGCTTCAAAAAAAAAAAAAAAGTACTTGGGAATCATTCCCATCTAACAAAAGAGATGAAAGACCTCTACAATGAAAACTACAGAACACTAAAGAAAGAAATGGAAGAAGACCTTAGAAGACAGAAAGAGCTCCCATGTTCTTGGATAGGCAGAATTAATATTGTCAAAATGGCCATACTACTAAAAGCACTATACAGATTTAATGCAATTCCAATCAAAATCCCAATGACATTCCTCAAAGAAATAGAAAAAGCAATCATGAAATTGATTTGGAAAAATAAGAGACCCAAAATAGCCACAGAAATCCTTAGCATGAAGCAGGAGGCATCACAATACTAGACCTTAAATTATACTACAGAGCCATAGTAACAAAAACGGCCTGGTAATGGCACCAAAACAGATATGTAAACCAATGGTACACAAAGACAAACCCACATAAATATAGTTATCTCATACTAGACAAAGACACCAAAAACATTCATTGGAGAAAAGATAGCCTCTTCAACAAATGGTGCTGGGAAAACTGGAAATCCATATGTAGCACAATGAAATTAAACTCCTCTCTCTCACCCTGCATGAAACTCAACTCAAAGTAAATCAAAGACTTGGGCACTAGAACAGAGACCCTGTGCCTAATAGAATAAAAAGCAGGCCCAATTCTCCATCATGTCAGATTAGGCCCCAACTTCCTTAATAAGACTCCTAAAGTGCAAGAATTAAAATCAAGAATCAATAAATGGGGTGGATTCAAACTAAAAAGCTTCTTCTCAGCAAAAGAAATAATCAGTGAGGTGAAGAGAGAGCCTACAGAATGGTAGCAAATTTTTACCACCTGCATATCAGACAGAGCAATAATCTCCAGGATATATAAAGAACACAAAAAACTCAACACCAAAAAAACAAATAACCCAGTCAATAAATGGGCTAAGGAACTGAACAGACAGTTCACAAAAGAAAAAAATCCACAATAGATCAACAAATATATTAAAAAATGTTCAACATCTCTAGCAATTAGAGAAATAAAAATCAAAGCTACTCTAAGATTTCACCTCACTCCAGTCAGAATGGCAATCATCAAGAATACAAGTAACAATAAATGTTGGTGAGGATGAGGGGAAAAGGTACACTCAAACATTGCTGGTGGAACTGCAAATTGGTACAAACTTTATGGAAAGCAGTATGGAGATTCCTTAGAAAACTTGGAAAGAAACCCCCATTTTACCCAGCTATTCCACTCCTCCGTTTATACCCAAAAGGCTTAAAATCAGAATACTACAGTGACAAAGCCACATAAATGTTAATAGCAGCTCAATTCACAATAATTAAACTATGCAACCAACCTAGATGCCATTCAACTAAGGAATGGATAAAGTCAATCTGATATATATACACAATGGAATATTACTTGGCCTTAGAGAATAATACAATTATAGCATTTGCAGGTAAAGGATGGAGCTGAGAATATCATGTTAAGTGAAATGAGCCAATTCCCCAAAAACCAAAGACTGAATGTTTCCTCTGATATGAGGATGCTAACTCACAATAAGGGGGTGGGGGCTAGTGAAGAATAGAGGTACTTTGGATTAGGCAGAGGTGAGTGAAGAGAAGTTAGGGGATATGAGGCTAGGAATGATAGAAGAATGAATCAGATATTACTGTGTGCACATATGATTACAAGACCATTGTGATTCTATATCATGTGCAACCAGAAGAATAAGAAGTTATACTCCATTTATGTATGATGTATCAAAATGCATTCTACTATCATGTATAACTAATTAGAACAAATAAAAAAATCCAAAACTAGATAATAAATCCATGGATTGTATACATGAAAAATGGAACTAATAAAACATATCCATCTTGCCAGGCTCAGTGGCACATGCCTGTAAACTCCGCAGCTCAGGAGGCTGAGACAAGAGGATCATGTGTTCAAAGTCAGCCTCAGCAATTTAGAGAGGCACTAAGCAACTCAGTGAGACCCTGTCTTTAAATAAAATACAAAAAAGGGCTATGGATGGGGTTTAGTGGTTGAGTGCCCCTTAGTTCAATCCCTGGTACCCCACCCCACCGGCCAGGAAAACAAAAAGAAATATATCCATCTTGAAGAGATGTTAGGAAGACAAATGTGGAGAGAAGGTTGTACCCTGCTCTGAGTTACTTGATGATGTATAGAACAGCAGTTTTCAGGTTGTGCCTAGCACTAAGTTACTCTATAAAGTAGCAGTTTGCACCGAGCTACTCCATTTTAAGTACAAGTTCTAAGGCAGAATGACTTGTTAACATGTCTGGAAAAATAGATAACTACCAGATGTTGGACATACAGAAGTCATTGAAAAGGAATAACCCCCAGCTGCATAGCACAATCATAAGGCACAAATTGGAAAATAAATTAGTCATGCTAATAAAAATGACCACCTGTGAACTTATTGAATTGAATCAGAAGCTCATGGATGCATGGACATATCTGACTCACATCAGAGAAACCAGGCTCATGAGCCTATTAGACACACCAGGCCACCACATGATGCACCCCCTTCACCTAAAATACACAAAAGGAAGGAAGCTGAGATGGTGTTACAGAGGTGGTCTTATCAGACCCTCCAGAGAACACGTTGGGAGGTTGAGTTAACAGGCGACAAGAAACTCCTAACTCCTTTCCCAGAGGCTTCAGCTCAGCTCTGTGTCCCTGCTTGACATGACCTCTTTGGAAACCACTTGCTGTTGCTGACTCTCACCTTGAACAAATTCAACAAGAGTTCCATACCTTCAACAAGTTCCTAAACTATTGGGTTATCTCATCTGACCATCTGCAGTGACTCTTTTGCAGCCATCTGTATCAGCCCTCCTCCTTTGTTCTGCTTCTTTAACTCTGTGGCCACTGGTAACCCTTTCTTAGATTGGGTAACTTCTAAATCATTGTGTAAAGAGTGATATGCAACTTGATATTCTAGATATTAGTAAGTAAGACTGGAGTGGAATAAAAAGAATTTGTAATTGCCCTGCTCATGCCTACCAAGTAAACCAAAATACTCTGAGGTAGCTTATGAATGTATTGTTATTCAGTAAATTCTGATACTGCAGAAAGATACACTTTCCACAGGTCTATAGCTGGCTCAGTGAACAGTGTCCTAGTTAGCGCTTACATTTCATACAGGACCAATGACCTTAGTTACCTGGATTTTCTACCAATGGCATATTGCTTTCCTCCCTTTATCCTTCTCTCCTCGTAACCCTTTGGCCTAATGTTTGCTTTTCATTTTCTTCACTTTCTCCTGCATATGATCACCTTCTGGTTTTGTTTAATCTCAACAAACCATTTCTAATCTCTGCCAGGCAGTATCGACTACAGGTTAAGTACCTGTCTGTCCAAAGTCTTGAGTGAGAGTCTCAGTCCTTGAGCAGTTTAACATCTACAAGCCTCTGTCTTCTCTTCTGCAAATGGAGATTTGGTCAGTTTGTGGTCAGCTTCTGAGAATTAGTGCGGTGTCCGTGTAAAGTTCTTCACACAACTTTAGCACCTAGAAATTGCCAATAAACCTTAATAATTATGGGACAATGCTACCAGATAAAGCAGCTGGCATCTGCCCAAAGCCTGAACAGTGCCAACTGCTGGCTCAAGTAAAAAAAACAAAAGTGATAAAGGAACATTGAATACTGGGATGTGTAACACACAGCCCTTCTAGAACAACCTTTTACTACACAGACCTAGAATGAACCAGGAGCTAGAAGGAGAGCAGTCCAGTTTTAACAGCAGTCAGCCTTGCCTGGGCCTCTTGGGGTTGGCCTTCATAATAATAGGAAGTGATGAGTCACCTGCCCCTGGGTGGGGACAGGACTGAAATCCTCCGTGGCAGGCCTCACTGCAGAGCATTCCAGGGCTTACTCTGTCCACTCTGGTCTCCTGACCCACTTACAGCTGACCTTCTCTTTGTCTCCAGTCCCTTCAATCCCCCGCCCATTGATCTAGCTGGTTATTTTCCTTCTCTGAGCAGCCTCCTGATCTCAAATGAGCAGGTGCCCTTACAGATACCTGGGAGTTTCCATCTTCAAATCAAGGGATGCTCTGAGCAGGAACAAGCACAACCTCTTTCCTAGGACACTTCTCTTGTTCTTCTTTTAGAAGAGTTAAGTGAGGGGGAGGAGGAAGCAAATAAAAGAACTGCACAAAGTAGAAATAGAAGAAAGGGAAGCTATGGGAGGGGGTTAGATGTGTTTTCCAGAAGATGGAGTGTAGCTCCTTTCTTAATCTGATCTTATCTGTGCCATCTAAGGCTGCTGCCAGAGTTATAGGATGGCTTGCCATCTATTCTCTGATAAAGATTCGCCCTATAATAAATAAAACTTTTGGTAACTTATTGACCCTTGGTCTACTGTTGGACTGTGAGATGAGTGTCTTGTTCTGATGTTTAGGCTGCACAGCTCTGTGGCAGACAGCAGGTGTCATGAGTTACAGAGATATTTAACACTGGAAGAAAAGAAGCCACACAGGAAGTTCCTTTGAGCATCCTCACTAACTGAGGAACCTGGATTGGCAAAAAATACTTCAATCCTCATGTTTTTAGTCAGCCTTTTCACTGCTGTGACTAAAAGCCCCCACCAGAGCAATTGTAGAGGAGGAAAAGTTTATTTGAAGGCTCACAGTTTCAGAGGTCTCAGTCCATAGACAGCTGGCTCCATTCCTTAGGGCTCGAGGTGAGGCAGGACATCATGGCAGAAGAGTGTGGCAGAGGAAAGCAGCTCATATGATGATCAGAAAGCACAGAGAGACCAAGCTCAGCTCACCAAATATATATATGCCACAAAGCCACGCCCTCAGTGCCCCACCTCCTCCAGCCACATCCCACCTGCCTTCAGTTACCACTCAATTAATCCCATCTGGCGATTAATTCACTGGTTGGGTTAAGGCTCTCATAGCCCAATCATTTCTTCTCTGAACCCTCTTGCATTGGCTCACACATGAGCATTTTGGGGACACCTCACATCCAAATCATAATACCTGAAGTCTTGAGTATACTACTTTCAGCACCATGTTCCTGTGTTCCTTTTTAAGTCTCACTTCCTATTTTCTAACTTGTGAAATGTGGAGTGGTTAGAAGCCTTAGGCAGGAGGCTGAGTGCTCACAAATGCTTCCTCTGTCCCTCTTCTCCCCTTGCAACTCTGACCACAGCCTTTGCAAGTGACAGGAGAGCAACAGCCATCATGTTGGCCACTTCTTTCCCTCTTGGGTACCAATCTCTGAGATTCCACTCTCCCAGCCAATGGGAATTTCCTATCCCGCAAGCAATGCAAACAATAGCCATCCCATTGTGGGGGCTCACACCACTTGGCTGTGACACCATTCCCCAGGCTAATCACAGGAATGGATGTGGCTTGGTTGAATGTTTCCTGCAACCTTGCTCCAGCAGAAATTGGGGCTGCCCTCTGGCTCACAGCGGACACTGTTGGCCGACCCCCTGATCTCAAGATTGTTCTTCTTGGCCAACACTAAAAGGTTTGTTATCTGCCCACCAGATCCCAAAAGTGTTGATCAAGTCCTCAGTTTCAATTTTTTGTTACATTTGTTTCTGGCTGACTTGTTGTTGTTAGGCCCTGGGTCTATGTGCTCATGTTAATTCTTTGATTTATTTTGCTTTTTGTTATGAGTTTTTATTGAGAAACAGGACAGAATCATGGAAAGAAAACTGAAAATTTGTAACTATTAAAGATTATATAAATTGACTTACTAACATTTCTGACTATAAAACTACTATAAAGTCATTTTACATGATCTAATAAGTCTGGGAAAGTTTAATCACCAAGTCTGTGAAAGCACAATAATCTTACCACCCAAGAGGAGCACTTTTGTATATTTCCTTCTGATGTTATTTACCTACAGTTTTTAGTAAGAAGAGTGAGCTTATTTTTATTAATTCTCCCATTGGTGAAGCACTGGCATTGTGCTGGGGGTGTAACATATATATTTGCTAATATTTCCAACAATATAGAAAGCTAATTTTTGCTAACATTGTGGAAAATGAGTCCCAGGATGAGTGAAGGTGAGTTAGCAATTTCTCCAAACTGGAATCCAAATCCACATTTGTCTGACTCCCAGAGCAAAACTTTTAAAAGGTGGACTCTAAACTGAAACCTTTTAGTGTCTTTTACAAAAAAATGAAATGCTGAGAGAAGGATGTAGGGCAAAGGATGCTATTCTTAGTGACAGTCAGATCTATCATTAAACTAGTCTTACTAAAAGAAATCTCTTTATCTGTATATATAGCCATTTTTAAAGAGAGATTTATTTCTCCATGTGTCCCAAATATCATTTCCTGTTCTTGTAAGCCCACTAGAAAGGAATGGAGAGATACCTCTTGAAAGGCTCATAAAGCAGCCCAGTCGGAAGTACAGTGAGAGAGAGTAAATCTTTGGCAGTTTGGGCCACTTTCAGCACAGTATGAGCCTAGGCAATGTCTTGGCTGCTGGGAACTGCCAGCTGCAGATAGTGACAGTGGCAGGGTCCAGAGCTATTGGCCAGACATGAATAGATGTCACTAAGGACAAAGGTGCAGTTGTAGCTCTGCTAAAAACATCTGGGCTCCGATAAAATACATATCAGGCGATCTCTGTACGAGCCTTGCACTAGCTTTGGGCATTCAAAGAAGTACTTACAAAGAATGGCTTCCTTGCCCAGAGGAGTTTCATTCATTCAAAAAATTTACTGAGCACCTACTATGTGCAGACATTGTTTAGACTGTTTGTATAAATACATCAATGAACAAAACAAACCAGGATCACTGCAATGTGGGCTGTGTAGGGGCAAAAGATAGACAACAGATAATAAATATAATTGAAGCAAGTTGTACAAATTCCACAGCCTTCCATGGTTCAGCAAGATTTACTGGGGAATTTTTCAAGGGCCTAGTCAACAAGAAGAGGCATGCAATCTCCCAATCTGATATTCATTTTAAATTCCTTGGTTTCCATTTGTTTCCAAAGTCAGTTTGCTGTATTTCCTTTTTTCATTTCATTCCATTATTAGTAGCAGTAGTTTTTGAATTTGTAAAACATTTACATCAATCAATATATCTAGAGAAATGTCACCTCCAGTTCTGTCTCCTAAGCCCCATTTTCCTTTCCCCTCTCAGAAACCATTTTTACTAATTTTTAATTTATTCTTCCAGAGCTTTTGCTTTGGGCAAAAATAAGCAAACATTATTTCCCCTCCTTTTACACACAAAAGATAGATTTCTATACATATCTTTTATCTGTTTATTCATCTAATCTTTTATTTGGAATCTTAGGTGTTCCTTTTTTTTTTTTTTTCTTTTTTGGGTGCTAAGGATCAATCTTAGGGCCTCTATCACTAAGTCACATCCCGTAGTTCTCTTCCTCCTCCTCCTCCTCCTCCTCCTTCTTTTTAACTATGTGGCATTGAGAATTGAACTCAGGGAACCTCTACCACTAAGCTACTTCTGCAGACTCTGTTATTTTATGTTGATCAGGATCTCACTAAATTGTCCAGGTTGGCCTCAGAAGTGTGAATCTTCTACAACAGTCTCCTGAGTAACTGTGATCACAGGCTTCCCACAGCTGGGGCCAGGTGGGAGGAAGGGTTCTTTTTACAGTTAAATCCATTCTCTACTTTTTTGGTATTTGTTAAGAGTTGCTTTGTGGCATAATATGTGGTCTATTTTAGAGAAGGATCCATGTGCTGCTGAGAAGGAAGTGTATTTGCTTGTTGAAGGATGAAATATTCTATACATGTCAGGTAGGTCAAAGTTATTGATTGTATTATTGATTTCTATAATTTCTTTGTTCAGCTACAATTAATCCATTCTCTATTTTGTGAATACAATGTGGTTTATTTAACAAGTCCTCTACTGATGGATATTTAGATTATGTATAATCTTTTGCCATTATAAATACTTTCAGAATAAGTAATTCCCTGTTCATATTGTCTTTAGTTCGTAGAGATTCTTAAAAGTTAACGTGCTAAATCAATAGGTAAGTGCAAATTCAAATATGGTTTTCTTTTTTTGTGATGGTATGGTGCTGCTGGGGATGGAAAACCCACGGCACTGTGCATGCTAGATGTTTTAGTCAGCTTTTTATCTCTGTGACTAAAATACATGACAAGAACAACTTACAGGAGGAAGAATTTATTTTCTCCAAGATGAGGCAGAACCTCAGGGCAGAAAGATGTGGTAGAAGAAGGCTGCTTACTTCATAGCAGCTAGGAAGCAGAGAGAGAACAAGAAAGGAGACAGGGTCAAGATATCATCCAAGCCCAACCCCCAGTGGCCCACTTGCCTACAGTTACCACCCAGTGGTCCACTAATCCATCAAATGGATTAATCCACAGATGAGTTTACAGCTTTCACAATCTAATCTTTTCACCTCTGAACTTCTCTTCATTGCCTAACACAGGAACTTTTTAGGGGACATAAACATCCAAACCATAACACTGGGCAAGCACTCAGTCACTGAGCTACAGCCTCAGCCTGCAGATGTAATTTTATTATTTAACCCAAATGATCCCCAAATGTGCCACTTTGCACTCCCACTGGTAGTGACAACAGCACATTTTCCACAACCTCACCAACAGGGTTTCTTAGCAATTTTATTTTATTTTATTTTTTTAGTTTTGCCAATCAGATGGGTAAGCTTTTAGATGCTTTTAAAATTAAATGCTTTTAATTCATTTTTATCTTAATAGAAGCAAGATTAGGTAGGTTTTTAGATATTCAAGGGCCATTAAAATTTGTTTTTCTTTTCTGAACAAATAATTCATGGCATTCACGTATTATGCCTTTTTTGTGTGTGTGGGGGGCAGATCCAAAATAAGCTTTTATGTTCTTTTATTTTTTACATAGTTTAGAAACAATTTTTCTCAGTGTAGAAAAAAAATAACTTCTTTTAGTGATCACAAAACATGTATATATTGGGAAGAACCAGCATCTCTGATGCCGCACATCTGATCCAGGAACACGGCAGCCTTCCTATTCCTGGGCTTCACAGGGCAGCTTTAACATTTTCCTGCTATCAAATTTTGCACATTTCTCTGTCCTCATTTAGCAAAACCACAACAGGATGCAGCTGAACATGGTTGGAGAAAAAGCCCACAATCATGCTGATTGATTTTCAAGTTCATTACCACAAACCCTGAATGGTGCCATAGTGCCACCAGACAGTCACACTCACTGGTCCTTCCATCTCCAGCTGCCTGGACAACTTTCATGCCTTCTCCTCTCTCTTTTTCCTTTCTTCTCACTCAGCCAATTGTCTTGTTTTCCTTAAGAGAACAAACAAAATAAGTCAAAAGAATTTCTGATGTTTTCCCATAGGATAATACTGCCAGCCAGCCACCCAAACTGAAATCTGTCCACACACTCTCCCTCTGGAAGAAAGTAGATTGACAAGGAGGGAGGTGGGAAGTAAAAATAAAAAATACCCTGTAGCTTTAGCATACCTAGGAGACAGTCAGTCATTGGTCAGTGTATGTGGGGGATTGGTTCCAGGACCCTGGAGAATACCAAAATCTTCAAATGCACAAGTCCCTTCTATAAAACAATGTAGTATTTGCACACATCCCCCCCATAATATCTAGATTACTTATAATACCTAATATAATGTAAACACTATGTCATTTAGGGAATAATGGCAAGAAAAAAAAAGTCTGTACGTGTTTAGTACAGACACAATTTTTCTTTGGAATATTTTCCACCTGCAGTTGTTTGAACCTGTGTCTGCAGAACCTGTGGATACGAAAGACTGTACCAATTTCAATTGAGATGTCAGAGGAGAAGTAGAAATCCAAGAGAAACCTTGCCCCAGTGCATACCCCAGAACACCAGGCTGTGAGGATTTCATGGGCAAGAGGAAGGAGTAGTGGGGTTTCAGTGGCAGCAGAGCTTCCAAACATCACTGGGGGTCACAGCAGCAAGACAGGGGGTGCACAGACAGGCCTCAGGCTCTGCTCTGTTCCACTGTCCTTCACAGGCCCTGCCAGGGAAAGTTGGGTTTGAAGTAAAGATGTGTATTCTCTCTTGACCACTGCAGATGGACTGGAGGACACCTGAGAATGCCTGGGAAACAGCAAGCACAAGGGTCGCCTTCTTACCCATGAGGCTGAAGGGAGATGTGGGGCCTAGTTTCCATGGCTGAGGCCTTTTTCTGTATCCAGTTGATGAGGTTGAATGTAAATAAGCCTAAAGAGATGACACTCACACTGGGAAAACAAGACAAACACCAAGCAATTAATAACCTCGGCAAAATGGTGCACCTGGTGTTTACTCCTGATGGTGATAACTTACCTAATTATGTAGCAGAGACAATTCAGAAATAGTATAGTATATAATAAGCCTCTAATCACAGGATTCAGTGGGTAAATTCAAAAGATGTTGCAGAACAGACAGATGTCATGAACTGGAGCCATTGGGTCATGGATATCTTGATAAAAAGTCAGGGGGTGTAAAGCTAGATTTTTATCTCTGGCATAAAAGCTGTTCAGGAGGCATTTGCCAAACCCACCTAAAAATGAGCAGGATGCGGGTGTACATCTTTGACCCATAAGAGTGTCTGACATGTTTCCAGGAAGGTCTCAATTTAGCCAGCAGAGGGCAAGAGAACACAAAAACCATTCCAAGATTTATAGACTTAGAAATGAATCAAAACCACAAATATGTATATCTTTGTGGGGGGTGACGGAGAAGCCATAAAAACAATTATGAATGTGCTCTTTTGAAAGAGTTTGTTTTAAAACTACATGTCTAAAACAGAGACTGATTTTCATTGGCATTACAACAAATTCTTGTCTTTCTATTAAAAAGATCATAATTTCTTTAAATAGTGCACACATTTCTCTAGATCCTTAAATGCTTAACAAAAATATGAGAATGTCAGAATGATTCAATATAGCATTTTAAGAAACATTTGTATTTGAAGATCCCACAGAAATAAGGATAAAGTCCTGAAACTGTAATAAACATGTAGCAGTGAAATAGAAATAGACTTCTTTAGAGAATGTGAATCTAGCTGGGTGTGGTGGCACACACCTATAATTCCAGCCGCTCCAGAGGCTGAGGCAGGAGGATTGAGATTTCAAAGCCAGCCTCAGCAACAGTGAGGCACTTAAGCAACTCAGTGAGACCCTCTAAATAAAATACAAAATAGGACTGGGGATGTCACCTATTGGTTGAGTGCCCCTGAGTTCAAACCCTGGCACCCCCACCCCCAAAGTGAATCAACTGTAAATATAGTATATAATGACATTCATTAAGTGGGCTAATGATTCAATCAAGTAAGAAGGAAAGGAGGTAGGAAGAGTGAGTGAAAGAATTGCCCTTTCCAATAGGTAGAGGACAGGAACAATGTCAGACCTAAGCAAAATGCTGAGGCCAGTGGCCATGCGTCGGCTCCCTCCTCTGTCATCACTTGCTCCTTCCATGTCATGTCTTCCCCCACCCTCACCCCTGCTAAAAGTGTACTCACTAGTCAAATGATACTTTGAACCTACAGATCCAGATAGAGAAATTGCAACAAGACTTCTCCAAGCATTTATAATGTGCTGTGTGGATGGGGGTGTGGCTCAGTGGTAGAACACTTGCCTGGCACACGTGAAGCCCTGGGTCTCATTCCCAGCACCACGAAAAGAAAAAGAAAAAAAGTGCTGTCCACACTTAATTTGAAAATCTGGTGGACTGGAGGTATGAGAACAGGGATTCTGGCTTTAACACTGCATTAGGTGGGTAAAACCTCTCTGGTTCCACAGTTGTCTCAACTAAAAATAAAGGTTGGTTTTTGTTTGTTTGGGGGATACTGGGTATTGAACCCAAGGCCTGGAACATTCTAAGTAAGCACTCCTCTACCACTGAGCTACTCCTATTCCTTTTAAAATTTTATTTTGAGACAGGGTCTTGCTAAATTGCCCAGGTTGGATTGTTCTTGAAATCTTCCTGCCTCAGGCTCCCAAGTAGCAAAATAAAGGTTTAAGCCTAGATGATCTCAAAGAATCCTACTACTCAAAATCCCTAAGATACTATTCGTTTGGTTCCAGGCTCAATAGTTTCCATCTCAGTTAATATGTGAGCTGATAAAGGAATAGGATGCTAGCCTCGCTGAAGAACTCAGTGACTTAAGATAGGACTCTTGAAGCAGGGTGTTGTGTTGCACACCTATCATCCCAGCTGAGGAGGCTGAGGCAGGAGGATTTCAAGGTCAAAGCCAGCCTCAGGTCCTGTCTCCAAATTAAAAAAAAAAATGCTGGGAATATGGCTTAGTGGTTAAGCCCCCTGAGTTCAATCCCCAGTACAAAAAAAAAAAAAATTCTTAAAGATCACTCTAAGAAATTAATCTCTATAATTAGCATTTCAGACCTAAAAGCAGGTAATGAGGAAGTCCATTTTATTTCATTTCATATGCTAGATGGAGGATTTTATGTCCTTCAAAATACACCTTTAGAGGCCTGCTTTTACACAACCTTAGGTTTTAATGAACTGTATTCCTAGGGTGCTATGCAATCACAGTAACAACAAAGAATTAATGGAAGAAAGGAAGGCCACATTTTAATATTCCTCCAGGCAGTGGGGTGAAGCAGCATTACCTACTTACTACCAGATTATTGGACATCTGTATCAGCTGGAACATGTCAGCTCTAACAGAATGTTCAACCACAGAAGCTTCAGCCTGCAGGAACAAAAGCTTAGAACTAGACTCTTCCAGGTGTGGTCAGCTCTGGCTGGTATTGTCCAGAGAATTAATATCACATGGTTTCAAAATGACTGCTGGATCCAGGCAGCCCAGCATCCCATAAAGTGGGTCCCGTGAGTGAGAAACACAGCTTTCTTCTCATGCAGCTCTTGTTCTTATTAGGAAGGGAAGTTTTTTCCCCAACACACTTGCTCTTATATTTTATGGGCCATAACTAGGTCATGCGCCTTCTCCTGGTTTAAATCAGCCTTGGTTCATGCCTTGGGGCTGCAGGGGTATACTCACAATTGCTTATTAATACCACTGGGCACATTGCTGCCAAAAAAGTGAAAGGGAAGCTTATTTTGTGGCCAATCTTTTCTTTCAATAAGACTAGGGACAGTGTTTCTCTGCTAGATCAAAATAATAGCTGGATTTAAACCCAACCATGGCATGGAGAGGTATAAAATAAGAAACAGCTGTTGATAGAGATGATGACTCTTTTTTTTTTTCTTTCTTTTTTGTCTCATTGAATTGAAGTCACTTAACCTGAGGTAGTCTGATTTCTCTGCACACCAGGTTTTATAGATTTCCCTGGTGACAGTAATTTGTGAAGTGGTAATTGATTCACTACCAACTCACTGCTATTAATACAGGAGGAGAGTGTTTAATGCATGTTGGTGAATGAGAACCATAGAATAAGACTCAATGTGAAAATAGCTGGGTTTGCAGGGAGACATAGATTATGATCTGGGACACATGGTTTGCATTACAAATATTAGGAGACAAAAAAGCATATTTCTAAGACCCTTTATTCAGCACCATTCTATATTCCTAGGAATCTTTGGACCTGAAGGAAGATTAATATTTAAGAATAATTTGTAATGGCTTGAATAGAGAATATGATAATAAGGCCAAGGTCAAGGACATGACCTTGTTTAGATTAGATTTTGTCACTGTTCCAAAGCCAAGCATATGCTACAGTCTCATCCAACCAGCATTGGCATCAATCATTCCCTTGATGACATGGAATCTGGGAAAAAGAGTAAGACTACATTAGCAAAACATCCCAAATGGAGGGGGGAAATCCAATTCAAATGTATACACCCAATGATAACATCTTTTTTAAAAATATCTTTTTAGTTATAGATGGACACAACATCTTTATTTTATTTATTTACTTTTATGTGGTGCTGAGGATCGAACCCAGTGCCTTATGCATGCGAGGCAAGTGCTCTACCACTGAGCCACAACCCCAGACCCACCAATGATAATATCTGCAGATCATATTGTCTGTACACATTTCAAATAAATTTAAATGAACTAAAGAAGGTATTTTGAAGTGTATATGTTTTCTTTCCTGTTTTTCACATCTCCCCGATTCAATGAAGTTCTAAAAGATTAAAATGCACATTAATACCAGGTTCCAAAAGGAAGTCTGACATCTGAGCCTCAAACAAAACCATTGTTTGTTTCATTTTCAATGTGTCATAAGGAAGAGCAGACTCTGGCTTCTAAAACTCCTTTCTATTTGTGGGAAACCAGATATCCAGTGAACCAATGGGGGAAACACACACATGTGTTTTCCTTCTTTTGTTCCTGCTACTGCAGAATCATAGACAAAAGTCCGAATCTGGAGTTTAGGAGTTTTGTCTATGATTGTCTGGATTTTTCTACTTAAGCAATCTAGGTTCGTTTTTAAATATGCAAGCAGCACCCAGCTTATTTTTCCTATTTTCCCCCACCCCTGCCTTTTCTCACTTGATTTAACTCCATTATGTTCACCAGTTGAAGCTATTATAATAAGATCCCTAGACTCGACATTTATTTCTCACAGTTCTGGAGGCTGTTAGGTACAATAGCAAGGTACTGGCCAGTTATGTTCTGACTAGTATTTTCTGGATTTGCCAATGGCTGTACTTTTGCCGCATTCTCACATGGCAAAGAGATAGAAGGGCACCAATCCTGTTCATGAGGCTCTGACCCCAAGACTTAATCATCTCCCAAAGAGCCCACTTCCAAATAGGGGTAGGGTCTCAACATATAACTGTGGGAAAGACAAAACATTCAGCCTATGGTACCCACCATGTGAGTTTTAACAAACTTAATTTCCACCTTTTCTCCTCTGTTGCTTAGTTCATTGTGTTTCTCTTGCCCTTCTGTGGAAAGGAGAGTCTGTGTTGGACAGGCTGCCGGATTATTCCCAGGGCAGTGGTTGGAGATATGTCCTTGGGAAGACTTTCTTGGCAGACAAACAAGATGTATCTGTCCATTTCTGCAGTAGCCCAATAGAGTGCAGCACCGCACTGCTCACTTCCTCCTGGGACGGAACTCTCTGTGAGTTGTCCAATTAATTTCTTCTTTTGATTCTTTTGAAATGCATAACACGGTTCATTCTCGGCTTCTATCTGTTCAAGAATTTACAGCCAGAACTTTAGACAAAAGGATTTTAATTGCATGCTGATAAAATGTCAAAACTATTGTGCATAAAGTAACTGTGATTTTTTTTTTATTTAACTATGTGTCCAGGATTATGGGATAGATTTGGCCTGTGAGTGAAATTCATTTTGTAACCCATCAGAAAATCTTCAGCCTATGAGCCAATTCTTATAATCTCCTTTAGAAGTCATTAGACCATGCCTTTCTACCTTTGGGATTGCAAAATAATACAATATGCTAAAATGAGTGGTGTGCAAATTCGGTTAACCCATTTTTAAGTAGAAGTAGTGATTTTTACCTCCCTGTGAAAATCTCAGTGATGAGTACGGGTTCTTGTTTGGAAAAGTTGCTTGTTTCACAGAGCACTGCTGTGCATGCCTTCTGTTAAACCACAAAGAGCTGCTCTAGAAGGTCACCTTCTCTCACAAGCGTTTCCACATGAAAAGCGAACATCCAGGGAAGACAACAGGATGTGACTTGACTTTTAAGATCATCCAATGAAATAAAAAAAGGTTTGCTCCAAGTTAAGGCAGGGGTATTCAACCAAGGCATGGGCTATTCTCCTTGGTACCCAGAATAATCAAGGTGGGCTACAGAGTTTCTAGAACAATGGTTAAGACACAAGCAGGATACCTAAAACACAGAATCATCTTTGAAAAAGGAAATTGTCATTTCTTTTGAGGTGAGACAAGTTCTCTGGGGGAGCAGAAAGATACAAAAAGTTCAAGGCCTTTGTCACCAACCTAAGCCTAAGAGATATTTAAGAATATTTCCATTTGAGGTGGAACAAGTCCTCTTCAGTCACTTGCTTCCTCTTCTGACTCTTCTCTAGTTCGTGTTTGCCTCCAATTCCAAAAACCTGCTCAACAAGTCTAAAGTTACAAAACAGAAGCAAACGCCCAACTTTTCTCATTACCAAACCACAAGACTCCTACTGCTGGGTTCTTTCACAGGGAGCTGGACCCCTTGAGGAACTCTCTTTCCTCCTAGACTCTCCACAGGTTGCTGAAGCTGCTTCCTTATTCTGGTTAATGGGATCTCAGATGAGCCTCCACATCACATAACTGCACTCCCTGGCTTTACAGGCACTGGGTGTTATGTCCTCCCACAGGCAGGAGCTGTTCCTCCCTGCCTGTGTGTATTCCTCAAGTTGTCAATGCAACTAAAAGCGAAAAGAAGGTATAGCTGTCCATGCAAGATCAAGTTAAATGTTTAAATAAGCTTCTTTATTGAAGTTTAGCATACATACAAAAAGTTTGAAAATTATTAAGAGTGAAGAAATACTGTCAAGGAGACTGGTCAAAGAAAACTTTGAAAAAAGGAGCTGTCAGCCTACAGTGAAATGTCTCAGAGGAAGAGATGCCAGGGAGGGGTCTGACATAGGACTCCTAGAGTTTGAAGTGTCAAAAGATAAAATCACAACAAATTTAGTTTGTTTTTAACTAACTTTTTTTTTTATGAGATGGAGTCTGTCTGTTTTGTTCAAGCTGGTGGGCTAGACAAACTTGTGGGCTCAAGTGATCCTGCCTCAGCCTCCAAAGTAACTGGGACGATAAGCAGGTGCCACCGTGACCATTTCTAAAGATATTAATTGGCTTTTATTTGCAGTTTTAGAGTCAGGAAACAATTATTCCATAAAATAGAACGAGTGTTTTGTTTTTGTTTTATGGTACTGGGGAGTCAAAGAATGAAAGTGTTCGGATGAGCTGAGCAGAGGAGTTTGGCTGTTATAGGCAGAAAAGGGTTGAAGAAAGCAGAAACAACAAAAAGCAGGTTGATCATCTTAAAGTTCCTTTCATGGTAAAGTTTAAAGCAGAGGAGACAGCATGCCAGCTAAAACTGACTTGTCTGAGGATATGGTTATTCCTCCCTCTCTCTTGCTCTCTCTCCTGATCTCTGAAGGTCAGATAAACAGCTCAGCTGGTGGCATAGATTGTCAGTGTGAGCAACTCCATTTTGGTTTGGTTTGTTGGGACTAATGCCACAGCTCAGTCCAAACCAATGGCTTCTTGTACATTTTATTTAAGAGCATAGAAACTGGTACCTGTTATCTCCTGGGACTGGCCAGAACAAGAACAGAGAATTACAATGGATGCAAGCAGCACTTCTAGCAGTGGTGGACAAGGGTGCTTGTTTCCCATGGTCCAAACTGACACTACAGAGGATCTTCAGGCTATGATCATCTTCACAGGACCCTGCTCAAGAGGACTCCTGCTGGGATGAGAAGACCTCTAGGTGAGGTCTCTGGAATAGAACCTGAGAGGGAGTCATCAGAAATCAGACAGTACAATACCTGGGTCAGAAAACACGTCTAATGAGAAGTCTCTTGGATAGCAGGTGTCCTCAGAAATGCCTCAGGCTGGCATGCAGGCACTCTCCAAAACAAAAGGCATTTGATATCTAAGAACTACAGACAGTATCAGCTAAGCTAAAAGGCAGGATGTTCTTTGCCTGCCATTCTGTTCCACATCAAATCCTAGAAAGACCAAATGTCCCTCCCCAGTGCTTCTCTGCAGAACTGCAGGTCAGGGCTGGGTACAAGGGTGAAAGTAGAAATATGAAGTGAAGGCATCATCTGGGCTAGATTCTTTAAATGCCTGGAAACAAGACTGTTGTAAGAGAACTGAGGGAGACCAGAGACAGATGGTGTGTGTCCAAACATCTACAGAGCAAGAAAGGAAAATCTGAGGGAGCTCATTCCATATACAGTCATATATATAAGTTGACTATTCAAAGTCAATGAAAATAAGACTTTTGGACACCACAAAGTTGCTGTGCAGTCTGGGGCTTCTTGATTCTTAGGCAGGAATTTGAGTGAGATGGAGAAGCTTTTTAATTAAAGTCAGAAGAGTAGGGTATCATCAAGTTCTATCTGAAACTTCAAAGCAGGAAAGATTTAAAATGACAGCTTGGATGTCCTAATCATCCTAAAATGGCAGAGTGTTGAATATAGTGTAGGTTCTCTCCAGAAGCTTCTTAAGTGGGAATCATCTGCCTCGTGGGTTATCACTTTCTACTCAGCCATATCACACTGCACCTAGAGTCCAAAATTTCATTGCAGGGGCCTCTGTGTCAAAGGCATGTAACCCAAAACTAATATAAGAATTGTGAACAGGAGAAAGAGGAGATTTGACACCTGCCATCTTGAGTTTGAAAGAGACTTCAGAAGTCCATTTTGAGAGCTATGACCTGAATCCCAATAGAAGTCATTGTGTGTGCCTCCAGATGGGCACACCCAGCCGCTGTGTGGGCATTAAGGTGGGTTTTGTTAGGAATCTTTGTATTTTTTCTTTGTATTAACCTTTTTTATCAAAGTGACTCCTAGATGTCTTTTCAGGGAGACAGTTTCCCTAAAGCTTAATGGGCTAGGTCATTCCCATTGGGGAGTTCCCTCTCCTTGAAATTTCCAGTGTCAACGAGTAAATGATTTCTTACATTTGAAGTTAGATCTCAAAGGTGGGCTGAGAGGAAAGTAGAAAATGTAATTGCATGTGTTAGAGCCTTGTTCTCCTTGGTCTGCATTTTAAGGAAGATAAATGTTCAGAATTAGCATGTGAAAGTGAATGAGAGGGATTATAGCTTCCAGTCCATGATGAGGTTGGCCAGAGAGGTAGGGAAAAAGCTTAGTAAATCTAAACAGGCCAAATAGAATTTGATTTAATGATTTTAAGAGTTTGTTTCAAGGTCCCTTAATTTCCACATCTCCTGTTGGTCTTAATTGGGATTTTGAATGTCCCTAAAGGCACATGTGTTGAAGGCTTGATGCCCAACCATGACACCATTGGGAAGTGGGTAGGACCTTTAGTAAGTGGGGCCTAGTAGAAGGAAGGGGGGTCCTTGAGGGTTTTCCCTAGAAGAGAATATTGAGATATGGGGACCCTGACTTCTTCCTGTCTCTGTTTCCCCACCCTCCCTCTCTCCTCTGTCTCTCTCTCTCTCTCTCCTGTTCTGCTTCCTAGCTGCCATAAGTGAACAGGCCTCCTCTGCCATGCATTTCTACCATGATGTACCATGCTGCCACAGGTCCAAAGCAACAGGGCCAAGTAACCATGCACTGAAACCTCTAAACCATGAGCCAAAGTAAACTTTTCATCTTTTAAAGTTTATTTCTCTCAGGAATTTGTTACAGCAATGGAAAGCTGATTAACACACTCCATATAACCAACTTGGAACTCCCAAGGGATATGGGGGTTTCTGGTCTCATGTCTTCTTGGCCTTTGAGGGCAAATGGTCAAGAATAACAAAGCAGAGACCTTTTGGAGTATACAACTGATTTGTTTTTCTCGTGAGTCATTCAACATCTTCAGGATTTCTTTATTGAAAACTGTGGGGCACAGTTTTAAAATATAAGAACATAAGACCCAAACTCCTTGGTGATAGTTCTGTGAAGAAATATCTGAAATCTCACATTCCTCTAAGAGCTTTGCCTCCCACTTCTTGTTCTTATTTTTCATAGCATCTGTAGCATATCTCAAGAGTAGGCATAAAAAATAAACTCCTTCCATGCTCTTTAGAAGACTCCTTTCACAACCTACAAGGAAGATTTACAGCGGCAATGTAAAATGGGCCATCCATCCTAACTAATGTTCTGTCTTCAGGTGCAAGGGTGACCCACCACCATTGCTACAGGAACTCTGAGCTGATTTACTTTTCATTGGTAGCAGTGAGAAGTTTAAACTGATCCATTCAGCACTCTCATAATGAGTATATTTTGCAAAGCAGCCAGCTAAGCTTAGAAGTGTAATCAATCCCTGGAGGAGAACAAATCCACATGGATAAAGAACAATAATTATAAATAACATTTATTAAATTCTTGATATGTGCCAGCCTAGTGCTTTATTCACATGCATAACTGCATTTAATCATTGCAGTAGCTTAACGAGACAAGAACTATCATATCTCTCCTTGCCAAGAATGAGGAACCCAAGGCTCAGAGAGGTCAGGTGTCTATTCCAAAGCCAAACAGCTTACAAGGCTACCATCTGGTGCTGCCCAGCAGGACGGTTGTTTTGCATTAATTAACACAGTGTTCCCAGTAATGGTACTTGCCACACACACCAGTTTGCTATGATATATGCAACTCTAAAATTTCCCCAAATGCCTACCCCTTCTGCCAAGTATTTAACCTTCTGAAAACAGCGTAACAAAGATGGGTGAGTCTGATTTTGTCAATGAAAATCTTGAGAGTGAATTCGAGGTGCCAGTTCATATTTCTGAATGTGTACTGTCCTGTTTGACTCTTCTTCAAGTGACAACTAAAGCTGTATCTTAAGAATGGGTCAGTTATCAGTTCTGTGATTTTTCTTTTTAAAGCAAATGAAAAGTCCAGATGTGTTCAATCCAGATTGTAATTGAGTTCACTGCTGAATTTCCTCTGAAGATGATATATTTTTTCCTGCCTTACAAGGCCCATTCTTCCTTCACTGCTGGTTGGATCCTGGCAACATTCACCCCAAGTACTAAGCCAGTCTCCTCACTCTGCCCATGTGAGGATTCATTCTTTCCTGAAATCTCCCACTGTCCATGTCACCCAACCTGGGCTTGGGGTGGGGAACTGGCACCACTTTAATCTTTTATTTTTTGGTACTGAGATTGAGCCCAGGGACACCTAACTACTGTGTCACATCCCCAGACTTTTTTATATTTTATTTAGGGACAGGGTCTCTCTAGGTTGATTATGGCCTCATCAAATTGCTGAGGCTGGCTTTGAACTTGTGATCCTCTTACCTCAACCTTCTGAGCTGTGGGGATTACAGGCATGTGCCACCGCACCTGGCAGAATCAGGCCTATTAAAATCAGATTTCTGCAACAAGGTGGAATAAAAGGCAAACCATTCAGGTCAGGTTGCTATACTTAGGGTAGGGAAATCTAGGTTTAAGAGAAACAAGTTTTGCAGAATTTAATGTTGGTGGGCCTATAGCCAGAACAAAAGTGAAAATTATCTTTTTTCTTGTTTTATAATGTTCTATTAAAACTAAAAGGAAAAATACTAATTATAATAAGTAATTATCAAACATTTCTATTATGATGAAAACATGTCCCACAAAATTTACCATCTTAACGATTTTTAAGGGTACAAAATAGCAGTGTTAACTGTATGCACCTTAATGCACAGTAGATCTCTGGACCTTTTCCTTCTTGCAAAACTGAAACAGCAACTCCTTGTTTTCTGTACACCCAGCCTGTGATAACCATCATTTTACTTTCCATTTCTGATGGTTTGACTGCTTTAGATACATTATATAAGAGGACTCTACTAGGGCTGGGGCTGTGGCTCAGTGGTAGAGCACTTTCCTAGCATGTGTGAGGCACTAGGTTCGACTCTTATAAGTGAATAAAATAAAAGTTTATTAACATCTAAAAATAAAAAAAAGAGGACTCATCCAATATTGGGCTTTTTGTGACTGACTTATTTCACTTAACATAATTTTCTGAAGATTCTTTCATGTTGTAGCATAACTATCAAAACATTAAATCAACTACATAAAGCTGATGTTATAACTTACTTATTAAAAATGTTATTAACTCTCAATGTTTTCATAAAAACCAAAATTACAATATTTCCCAGACATGCAAATGAGCTCTCCAGAGTTCCTTTCAAAGAGAAAGGTCTCCATGAAGTATGTAGTTATCTGCAGCCTCCAGACAAGGCAAATCTAGAATTTGCCTGCATGTGCAAGCTGAGGCTACACTCTTTCCACTAAGCTCTTGTTAACAGGCTTCAAAGCAGGAGCACAAGGGCCTAACCATTTCTATTTAACACAAGACTTCTGTACTGGTGATATTTGCTCCTGAGATCCTTGTGAGGTTGGCCAAGAATTTCTCAGGGCTGTATTGCAGTCCAAGGCTCTGTTCGCCCCAATTCCCTTTTTTCTTCTTCCTTCTCTTTCTCCATTCACAGGTGTCAGATCTGCATTTTGGTCTGAGGTTTTTCCAGCACACTGCTGATCCCTCTTATGATTGTCTTTTTTAGGCATTTTCCAAATCAACCTCTTGAAATTCTGACATGGAAAATTATTTTTCTTGCAGAAACCTCAGTGGAAAGGTCTTGTAATACAGGGGTATTAGGTAGAATCCTCAAAAGTGGGCCACATTAGCAGTAGAGCTAGATTATCCCTATCCTGAAATCAATTCTGGACCTACCCTAACAAAAATTAAAGAGAAAAGTGAAAAAGTCTAACTGGTTTCATAAAACTGTGAGCCCAAACTAACTGTAACATTATTGAAAGGAATACAATAAAACCAAACATTCAAAAATATAAATTTCACAATGTCCAACATCCAATCATAAATTACTAAAAATTTGCATGCTGACTAGGCATGCAAAGAAGCAAGAAAATGTTGTCATAATCAAGAGAAAAAGAGTATTTTAAACAAACCCTCTAGAACCAGAAGTGAAAAATATTTGTTACACTATACTAGAAAACTATCCATGGAGCTCAGGGACAAAACAAACAAACAAACAAAAAAAGCTCACAGAGCATCAATGATTGTAAGCAATATGTCAAGGAATCTAAAATATGCATAATTAGAGTCTCAGAAGAAAAGGAGAGATATCTGAAGACAGTAAAATAAAAATTTTTCCAAATTTGATAAAAACCTCACAGATCTAAGAATCACCCCCCAAATCCCAAGTGGAATACACACAAAGAAAATCACATTGATACAAATTATGAAATAGTATGCTCTCTCTCTCTTTCTCACACACACACACACACACACACAAAACACTTCCGACATTTTAGAAACTGTACATAACATTTAGCCCAATCTTGTCAAATATAAAATCAGCCAAATAAAGTTTATATTTTTGTTCATTGGTAAAAAAGAAAAAAAAATTGAGAGAAATGGGAATGAGGTTACTATTTAATTCACCAAAAGAGAATTTGCTAGATGAAATGTATTGAACCTATGAAAAAAACAATATGTAGATTTTATAGGCTAAGTACCTGCAAGTAGGTCATGAAACCTAAATGATATTAAATACTTTCTAGACTATAAGCAGTTTCCTAAATTCATAGGATCTCACTTCCTTAATACCCAATATGAGTTTACTATGGGAAACAAATAATTTATTAAAATTAAGACCATCTGACAATCATTTCAAAAATGGAAAACTCCAATGCCATTGACATAGGAAGCTCTGTGATAGCCCCTGATGATGCCCATTGTCTGTTGTTTATGACTTTGTATGATCCCTCCGTTTGAGAGTGGGCTGGGCTTTTTGGCTCACAGGTAATGACAGAATATGGTAGGCATGACAATATCTTGCTTTTGAGATTAAGTTATCAAAAAGACAGAAAGAACTGGCTTTTCTCCCCATGCTACCTTCCCCCAATGGGTCCTATGGAAAGATAGCTGCCATGCCATGTGTTAGCCCTGTGGAAAAACCCAATTGTCAGGAAATTGAGAACTGCAAATAACCACAAATGAGCTTCTGAGCAGACCCCAGTATCACCATTGGTTGAGCTGTTAGATGAAACTACAACCTCAGTCAATAGCTTGACTGGAACTTTAAGAGACAGTTTGAGCCCACCCAACTGTGCTAGTCAGATTTCTGTTGCTATGACAAAATACCTGAGAAAACCCACTTAAAGTAGGAATTATTTATTTTGGCTCATAGTGTCTGAAGTTTCAGTCCATGATTGAGTTGTTCCACTACTATTGACCCATGGTGAGGTGGAGCATCATGGCTGAAAGGGTGTGGCTTCCTGTAGCAGCCAGGAAGTAGAGAGAGTGAGGAAGTGGTTAGGGATAAGAAGTATCTTTCCAGGGCATGTCCCCAGGGATCTGCTTCCTCCAACTTGGCCCCACCTCCTATACTTTCCACTATCTTCCTATAATGCCATCAAATATGAACCAACCCATGGGTCAATCCACAGATGAGGTCAGAGCCTGTGAACATCACTGCACTGGGGACCAAGCCGTCAACACATGAGCCTTTGGGGGACATTCCAGATCTAAATCACGATACCAATGAAAGTATGTTTAGATTTCTGACCCATATGAATTTATTTTTTAAGCCTTTAAGGGTTGGGAAAAATTGTCACACAGCAACAGATAATGGTTATTACAACCATTCATCAGTTTAAAAATCTCATTCATGAAAAGGTGCTGAAGACCCTTTCTACATAATAGAGGGGAAGAGAAGCTGGCTGACATCTTTGTGCACTAGGGTATTTTTATGGATCCATCAACAAGTGACAAACTATGACACATAGATTTAAAATTCGGCCTCATGTATGATTCAGCAACGGGCAGTATAATACGGAGTCTATCAGGAACTAAAGCAACACCTTTATTACTAAACTCTCATTACCATTTTATAATCTTATGGAATTTTCATGTTTTATCAAAAGTGTTCCAGAGCAATATCTTTAATTGTGTATGTTAAGTTCAAGTTAAACAACGTTCTGCCCACACAAATGGGTAGAATTACATGATGACCCACTAATTGTCCCCTTGAGCAGACTTGCCACAACCCTTTGGCCATCTGGATAAGACAGTATCTTTGGGACTAATAACCTAGGGAGCTGGGACCTAATAATTATAACAGACTAATATATATAACTAATATATATAACTAATATATAACTAATATATATAACTCCTGCTGGCTAAATAATAACATTTGTGGTACAGCCATGAGACCAAGGGAGATAATGATTAAAATCACATCAGTAGAACAGTTTAAAGTTTATAATATTCCCTGTCATTCACAGTAATATTTCTCACCAAAAATCTTGAGTGCTAGATGTTATTTTTATTATAAGCCCCTTTCACCTTGTGGTTTTGTTTTGTTGTTGTTGTTTGTTTGTTTTTGTTGTTGTTTTGTCATGTTATCTAGGACAGGATTCAGGGTTTTGATCATTCTAGAAATCAAGAAAAATTTGCCAGAAACAGAGTAGTTGTTGATTCCCTAAGTCATGAAATACCTGAGTAAAATGTAAATAGTTCCATCATCATGAGAAAAATCCTATTATCCTACCGTTTTCCCAGCCTACCTCTGGCTGGACCTCGAGATTGTTTCTATTCCACATTAATTAAGACACTTTTTTTTTTTTTAAAGTTGCTTTATTCCAGCTTAATGAGCCAAAATCTCTGAGCCAACGGCTACCTTTTCTATCAGCCCCATAAACAAAATTGACCATATCTGTTATGGGAAAAGACCAGCCAATGACATGGTAATGAGCGCCTCCTGTGGAATTTCTATCTCCTGCAGAAATTTATGGCCTCGTTCTCAGCAGCATCATAAGCCTCCTAGAAAAAGGAGCCGTAGGTAGTTTATTTCTGTCTGGAAATTGATGCGTAGCCAGGGGTAGCATGTGCACATTCACATCTGCCTACAGCAGGATGTAAAATGTGTCCATGAATCAAACATAATTCCAGTATTTTTACGTCGCAGAGTCAGGACCTGCTGTGCGAGGCCAGTTTTTATGGCTGGGCTGCACTCAGCTGGAACACGTGCCTTGCTCTGGCGCTGCCTTATTTCCTGGTCTGGATCTTCTCCACAGGTTCTTTTGGCTCTAAGATTGTGAGATTTTGGACCCCTGGAGTTGGTATTAGGAGTCCACCTTAAACTGTAGAAGCCTTGTGTTGGAGCCTTGTGTCATCTGATATTTCTCATGGTGATTTGAGTGAGGAGACACATGGAGGAATACTACAGTATAGCTCTGACCAGCAAGGGGTCATCAAAACTAGTTTTATAAAAGGCAATGCCTGAGTGAAAAAGAAAACAGATTACAGAACAACATGTTGTTTTTTAATATTTTGTTTTAGTTGTAGTTGGATACAATGCCTTTATTTTATTTTTATGTGGTATTTAGGATCAAATCAGTGACCCACATGTCCTAGGTGAGTGCTCTACCGCTGAGCCACAACCCCAGCCCCAGAACAACTTGTTTTGACAGAGATCACAAGTGGTGTCTCAACTTCCTTTCTCCTCTGTTTCTTTGATACTGGAACTCCCGATTTTAAGCTGAGCACATAGCCATCAGAAACAATATTTCTTAGTAGCTTGCCAAGAGATATGGTCACATGTTTAAGTTCTGGCCAATAAGATGTAAGCACAAGGCATTATGTGCAACATTTGGAAAGTGTCCTGCCGGCTGGAATGCAGATAAGAAGACTGGAGCACAAGTAGCCATCCTGAACCATGAAGTAGAAATGATATGTGGAGGTTGGCAGAGCAACATGATAGAGGATCCCTGATTCCTAACAACATGGAATTTTAGAGCAGCCCAGCACTATCACTAAACTTTATTACATGATAGAGAAATAAAATGCTGGCTTGTTTAAATCATCACAATTTTGGATTTTCTATCACCGAAGAGTCTCACTGAAAAAGTAGGTACATTTGTATCCCACTTTAATAAAATTATATAGCTGTTCATGCTACATGTGAGTGCACAAGTGCTTATAAAAGTTAGGGGGGTGTCGGGTCCGGCTACTCAGCCTCTGTTCTCTTGTTGTAACATCATTCTGATTTCCTTGTAGGAAATTGCATCCTTCCCACCATCCCTGTGGGATGGTCAGTACAGGTGCTTTTCTGTCTTGGTGGACTCAAGGGGATTCCTGGAGATTCATTTCACCATGTCCTGTTTCACTGAAAGACAAGTGAGAGCTCCTTAAAGCTCAATCCTACATGCTCTCCATTTCTTGACCGTGCTCCCTCACAAAGGAACTGACCATCTGAACCGGCTTTAGCTACATCTAGAAACAGATGATTCACAAAATACACATCCAGCCGGGCCTCCTCTTTGAATTCTGCACTTATGGGTTGGTCAGCACTCTGGTGGAAATGGGTGACACACTCAGATTGGGACAATAGCAGGGGGTACGAGAGATGATAAGGGGTCATGTGGTATTCTGGAACTAGCAAGAGCACAGCCAGAACCTGGAAAAAAGAGAGGGGTGTGGTGGGAAGAGGGGTAGGTGGGGAGAGGGGTAGGTGGGGAGAGGACGGCTGATGAGAGCCATAGTCTCTGGTTCAAGGACACAGCCAGCCCCACAGCAAGCCCTGCAGGATGGGGACCAGGAAACAGACACACGCTGCACCCAAGCCTTTCCCCCTGGCTTCCTGCTGGGGTCCCCTACTGAACTCACTCAATCTGAAGCCAGAGTTGAAGGAAGTTCACTGAGGAAGGCCAGCCTCCCAAGGCCCAGAGCAGGGTGGAGAGGGTAGAGAGTAGGTCTGCAGGGATGGATGTTTGCAACACAACCCACACATCTAGCTGCCTGCTGAACAACTTTGTTTGGAGTGGTGAGAGGGAGGATTGAACCCAGGGGCACCCTACACTGAGCTACAGTCCTGGTCTCTTTTATTTTTTATGTTGAGACAGAGTCTGGCTAAGTTGCCCAGGCTGGCCTCAAACTCACCAGTCTCCTGCCTCAGCCTGCTAGTGGTGGGGATTGCCGGCATGCGCCACCACACCTGGCTACTGGACACCTTTAGATGAATTGCACACCTCAGTTCAACATGCCCCAAACCAAACCATTCATCTAGCCCCTCCCTGGATTCAGTCAGCCTCATTGTCTTTCACTGTTGCCAGTCTTAGGAAATGGCACCATCACCAATTTATTTGTGCAGGAAAGGAACCTGGAAGTGATTCCTGTTCTCTCTCTTTGCCTCTCTACCCACAGTGAGTCTATAGTCAGGTTCAGCTAATTTTACGTAATCGAAATTCAGCAAAACAAAACTGGCCCTCTCCTGGCACTTGGATTCCTGAGAACAAAGGGAAGAAAGGCAGGGGGTGGGGGAGGATGCCTTCTCCAGTTGCCAGATCACTGGCCATTGGAAGTCTTCTGCTTCTCTTTAATCCCATGAGCTCACCATTATTCTTTCAGTAAAGCCTCTTTTGATTTACTGAGAATTTCTGCTGCTTGAACAAGAGCCTTAAAAAATAAAATAAAATTGCTCATTAGGAACCTAACTGAACAAGCACTTTACTCCTTAAACACGTCAGAACCTATAGGACATTTGACACTATTCTCTATTTTTAAAATATCTTTTCCAAAAAGAAGCAATAAGAGATAATTTTGTTAGTGTAAGAATGTAAAGCAGTGCTACAGGTAATGCAGTCAGAAGCCTGCATCTCTGTATTGGCAATGGGCATCTCTCTGAAGAGAGTTCAGGGGTGATTTGTACTTTGGGTCTTTGGTCACCATTTTTTCAACTAAGTGTGTGAGTCCACATCACTTTTGTACCTGGGGTTTTCCAAGTAAACAGTCATCACAGAGGACTCTGATACAGGTGATCCATAGGTCACGCTTGGTGTAATTCCACCTAGGAGAGTAAGCACTTCAAGAATGAAAGCCATATTTCATTTACATACTAGACACTCAATAGACACTCCCTAAATGAATAGACACTCAATAAATGTTTATTGAATGAATGACCTCAGCTACTGTGGGAGTGTGTGTGTGCATGTGCACACAACTCCCCCACCCCCTGCCTTTCTTCCCTTTGTTCTCAAGAATCCAAGTGCCAAGAGAGAGCCAGTTTTGTTTTGCTGAATTTCGATTACGTAAAATTAGCTGAACCTGACTATAGACTCACTGTGGGTAGAGAGGCAAAGAGAGAGAACAGGAATCACTTCCAGGTTCCTTTCCTGCACAAATAAATTGTTGAAGGTGCCATTTCCTAAGTAAGTAAATTATCGTAACAAATAAATTATGATGTATTGATGCTATAATAGTAAAAATAGTAGCAGTAAAGTGATAATAATAAAGATTTGATATCACATACCAAGATGTGTAGCAAGAAGGCAGATATTACAGAAGAGAACTAAAGAACAAAGCAGATCTGGCTTTTGCTTGAGTGTCGCACCACACCCCCACCCACACCCACACACCCACATACAACACGCACACACACTCCCACAGTAGCTGAGATCATTCATCCAATAAACATTTATTGAGTGTCTATTCATTTAGGGAGTGTCTATTGAGTGTCTAGTATGTAAATGAAATATGGATTTCATTCTTGAAGTGCTTACTCTCCGAGGTGGAATTACACAAAACGTGACCTATGGACCATCTGTATCAGAGTCCTCTGTGATAACTATTAAATGAAGCATTAGTCAGCTTTCCATGTCTGGGACAAAATACCTGAGGAAAAAAATAACTTAGAAGGAAAGATTTATTTTGGCTCACAGTTTCAGAGGTTTCAGTTCATGGTTGACCAGCTCCAAGCAGAAACACCATGGTAGAAGGGCACAGGAGAGGAAGGCTTCTTACCTCCCGGCAGTCAAAAAGCACAAAGAGAAGGAGCATGTGAAAGGGGACAGAGACAAGATACACCCTTCCAGGGCACTGTCCCAGTGACCCGTTTCTTTCAACTAGACCCACCTCTCACAGTTTCCACCAGCTCCTAAATAATGCCATCAAATTATTGATCCACTTATTCATTTTTTCTTTTTTTATTATTATTAATTCAAAACATTAGAAAGCTCTTGACATATCATATTTCATACATTTGATTCAGCTAGGTTATGAACTCCCATTTTTACCCCAAATACAGATTGCAGAATCACATCGGTTACACATCCACATTTTTACATAATGCCATATTAGTGACTGTTGTATTCTGCTACCTTTCCTATCCTCAACTATTCCCCCTCCCCTCCCCTCCCCTCCCATCTTCTTTCTCTACCCCATCTACTGTATTTCATTTCTCTCCTTGTTTATTTTTTATTGATCCACTTATGAGGTCAGAACCCTCATGATCCAAACACTTTCCAAAAGCCCCACCTCCAAACACTGGGGACCAAGTCTTCAACACATGAGCCTTTGGGGGGCATTACAGATCCAAGCCATAGCTACAGTTTCTAGATTCTTCCCCAGGCACCAGGGAAGACAACGCATTGAAAATAATTTAATTTTTAATGATATAATGAATTAATTGAACAATGAGACAAGGAATTGGTGTCCTAGTTAGTATAAGACAAGAGCATTAAAGAAAATAATCCTAGAGTTCACTGACTTACTAGTGAGTGAATAATGTGTCACAATTTAGACTTTTGCCACCATAAGAGTATACATGCTAGAATTAAAAGTTGAATACCAGCAGCATCCATAGCCTGAAAGAGTAACTAACATATTTATTAATTATCCTCCTATTTATTCTTCAGATTACTTGTTGATAAACAAATTACACTTTCATTATAATTCATCTGTGGCCAATAATAAGGGAACTGGATTTTTACAGATATCTCTGTCTTAGGAATGTCTTATATTTTATGCCTGGATTCAAGTTCAACTGACTCTAGAGCAGTAACTATTTTTGAGTTACAAAACATCAAGAAAACTTCATTTAAGTTTGTTTTAATGTATTAAATGTACAATGCTTATTTATTCCACTTATTAGTAACTTTATGAACAATTTTATGATTTTTTGACCACTCTGTAGATCTCTTGATGATTAGTATATTCAGATTACTATTTTTGATTTAGCAAAGGCTGTCTTCAAGCTGAGAGTCTTCATTATTAGCAACACTAGTCCAGCTGGATTTTATGTGTTTTTATTTTAAAAATAGAACATCTGATAACCCAGAGATCATTTTGACAGTGTTTTTTCTTTTCTTCTCCTTCTTTCTTTTTTGTACTGGGGATTGAATCAGGGGTACTTTGCCACTGAACTACATCCCCAGCCCCAAACCTTTTTTTTTTTTTTTTTTTTGGTGGTGGTGCTGGGGATTGAACCCAGGACATTGTACATGCAAGACAAGCACTCTACCAACTGAGCTATCTCCCCAGCCCTTTTTATTTTACTTTATTTTATTTTTAAATTTGAGACAGGTTCTTGTTAAATTGCTTAAGGCCTCATTAAGTTGCTGAGGTTGGCCTTAAACTTGTCATCCTCCTGCTTCAGCTCCCAAGTCATTGGGATTATAGGTATGGGCCACCATGCCCACCATCCCATGTGTTTTTCTTATAAAGTCCCCGTGCTACATTTGCCCTGCCTTTATTGTAGATAGGCGCCATTCATCCACTCCATCTATTGATTTGTTCCTATGCAGAGTGTGGTGGACATGAGAAAATGTGGAGGTTCAAAGATAATTAAATCCCACCCTCCCCAAATGTTTACAGATAAGACACATCTCACATCACAGGGAAGAACAGCTAGGAGAGACAATATATAATAATGCCACAAATTTAAACACACAAGAAGAAAAGCAGAAATTTTCCACAGTTGAGATCACTTGATTTTTTTTTTAATTGTTTTTGAAAAACCTGTATTTTGCTTTGATTTGTACAGGATCCAGATAAAATGTTAATCCGCAAAATTCTTGGAGACTGTTACATATCCACCCTATATTAAATAAAAATGTCCTTATTAGTCTCCATAAGGTTTCAAAAATCATTTTTTTAAAAAAAAACTTTCAAAAGGTATTTTTTCATAAATGTTTTATTTTCCTTCAACATTTCTTCATACTCTCAGCATTCGAATTCATCAGTCCATCTTGAGCAGTCCATCTTCCATGATGGGACCTGGGGGTGGTCTTAGAGCTAGAAGCCCAGAATCAAGACATATACTCCAAGGAATTGCATCTACCAATGTTGGCTTCCCTCATCAACTGCCTGTTTTAGTCAAGCTTGACTGTACCTAATATACCCAACAAGAACAACTTAGAGGAAGAAAAGTTTATTTTGGCTTATGATTTCAGAGGTTCACTCCTTGGTTCACCAGCTTCATAGCTCTGGACCTCAGGTGAGGTAGAATCATGAGGCCATCATGGCAGAGAGCTTTGCGGAGGAAAGCAGATCAGAACATGACAGCCAGGAAGCAGAGAGCTCATCTAAGTTTTCTAAACGAATCTGCAATGTAAATGTTAACAAAAGGATTATTTTAAAGTTCCGGTGCTGTATTTGCCCTGCCTTTATTGTAGGTAGGCGCCATTCATCCACTCCATCTATTAATTTGTTCACTCATTCAGTCATTTATTCACACATTCCTATGCAGAGTGTGGTGGACATGTGAGAAAATATGGAGATTCAAAGATAATTAAATCCCACCCTCCCCAAATGTTTACAGATAAGACACATCTCATATCACAGGGAAGTACAGCTATGAGAGATAGTACATAATAACGCCAGAAATTTAAACACACAGAACACTAAAGGAACTCTGACTTGAGAGAGGTGGTTGCCATTTGAGTTCAACAGGGTGACCTCCTCTCTGACAGCTCAGATAACTAGGAAGTGAAAGGGACAAGATCCACAGCAACTTGGATGTGGGGTGGGGGCCAAGGATCAGAGGTGCTTGGAGTCTGGGTAGAAATAAGAAAGAGGAAGTCAAGAGGAGGAACAGCTTTGGAAAGTGGAAAGGGGTGCTCCTTGTAGGTCTGAATCTGTTCAGCTGCTGGGTTATCTAAGGAAAAGTGAGCTAGTCTCCAGCTCTGGAGACAGGATGGAGCTGAAGGTCAAGACAGTGTCCATGCTCCATTGTCAGCTGCAAATGTGGCCTCTGGTGTGTTATTAAGCTCTTGGGTTCTCAGTGAAGAGAACCTATTCTGATAAGTGAAGATGCTGTATTATGTCCTAGGCTCCCAGAACATGGTCTGTTTAAAAGGAAACTTTAAAATCATTTTCTACAGTTTTGTATTTATTTTAATGTATTTTTGGAAAAGAAATGTTGCAAACAAACCTTTGATTTCATTGATACTAATTCTTCGACTACGAAAAGAGGAAAGGCATACTAATTTAAATTATATATATTAATATATATATGTTTTATATATATATAAAATATGAGTCTAGTACTTGTGTGTGTGTGTGTGTGTGTGTGCGCGCGCGCATTAGACTGATGTGGAAATTGTGAAGACAGTTTTCCAATGCTGTTTCGGAAACCAAATATTAGGTTATGGAGAAAGTACTTCACACCCAGCAGTTCTAAATTCTCTCTATAATTATAGGTTTGGTGGTATTCTCATAGGTAAGCTGGAGGAACAGCCTAGACCAGCAAAAGAAGAGCCCGTGAGAAAGAAAGGGGTTTAGGGCAGAGCCTTGAGGATCCTACAGTTAGAGAAGAGGAGGAGCAGTGCAGCGAGGGATGGGACAGTTCTGACAGCTGCTCTGGACCCTGGGGGTAGGCGGCAAAAGAGCGGAGGCGGCAAAGGGGAGGAGCCAGGAGCGGTTGCATCTCTTGCAGCTGGAGCGCAGGGAGCCTGCACGCATAGTCCACATAGTCGGTGCAGAAGGGCAAGGACTTGTACTTCACTAATCCCTGAGGACTCAATGTGGTCGTCAGACGTCCTCTGAGCCTATGATTCAGAAAGCTGAGGGAACGGTATAAACATTAACCACACACAGTAGAACAACAGATTAAATCCGTCATCCCTGCGTCCCACACTCCTCTCTGCACCTACTCTTTTATGTACTGGCAATTCATTCTGGCTGACATTTCGCTGGTGTCCTAGTTCCAGACGCTGTTCAAAGTAGTGGGGATTTGAGAAATAGATGGGTACAGTCTCTGCCCTAAGGAGCCAACTGCATGAGAAGGAAAACAGACAATGTATAACCACATTCAAATGTACTGCCATGAGTCCAGATACAGAAATGTGCCCATGGACCAGGGCACATCCTCTCTTGGATGAGATTGAAAGAAGAAAGGGGTTGGATAAAATAGACATTATTATTACTGTGTGTATACACGTGACTGCATGACCATTGTGATTCTGCAACCTGTACACTCAGAAAAATGAGAAATTATACCCCATCTGATTCAAATGTATGATATGTCAAGATCATTGTACTGTGACGTGTAACTCATTAAAACAAAACTAAAAAGAAAAAAAAACCTGCAAAATCAAAAAGAAGAAGAAGAAAGGGGTGTCCAGGAAAGACTAGCTAGATATGGATGACCCCAAGTCATATGGGAAATCTTACATTTCTTATCACACACACTGTTCAAGTTCCACTCATTCAAACAATATTTGCCAATGCCTATTATGTTCCAGACACTAAACACTGGGGATAAAGAGCTAGCAAAATTGATGAAAATCCCTGCTTTCATAGAGTTTATAAGCTACCAAGGGAAAACAAATAATAGGCAAATAAATAAATAGCGAAATGCTGATACGTGCTGTGGAGAAAAATAAGACAGGAAGGGAGGATCAGTAGGGCTTGAGGTAGGGATGCTTGTTATTTTTTAAAAGGTAGTCAGGGGAAATCTCACTAGAAACAAATTATTTGAACAAATCTCTGAAGGAGGCAAGGAAGCAGACAGTGCGAATATAGAATAGTGTTCCAAGGAAGAGGGAAGCACAGATGATGAGGTTCTGGGGTAGAAGCAAGCCTGGCATATTTGGGGAACATCACAGAGTCGAGTCGGGTGAGGGGAACAATAGAAGATGAGTTAGCTGAATAAGGCGTCAGTTAAAGAAGTTAAACAATGAGTTGAGTAAGTTAAATGAGTTTGCACCCCTTCAGGTTTGAACATAGTAACAGAGAGAAGCTTTTGAAACCTCACTGGTGTGATTTTGTCCAGTGGAAACTGGATTCTTTGAATCTGTAGTTCAGGTGAAAGGTCTGAGTTGGGCACCAATGGTGTATGTAGATGGTGTGTAAAGTCATGAGAATGGATGAAACACCGAGGGAGTGCCATGCAGAGAAGACAGGAAGACAAGATCCAGAGGGCCTGAGACGTGAGGCCCAAGGTCATGAGCACACCAGTATTTGGAAACCATGACAATGAGAAGGAACCAGGAAAGAAACATCAACAACAACATAGCTAGAGAGGAAGGAGACTGCAGTGTCCTCGAAGCCCAGGGAAGAACTGTTTCATGGAGGAGGGAGTGACCAACTCTGTCAAATGCTTCTAATGGGTCACAGCAGGTGAGGACTGGGAATAGGCCACTGGATGAGGCTGCAAAGAAGTGCTTGTTGACCTTGACAAGATGAGTTTAGGAGTTCAAGAAGAAAGAGGAGGACTGCAAATTGGGGGCATAGAAGTTATTTTGAGGGTTTTGCAATATTGGAGACAAGACAAATGGGACAGTTGCTAGAGGGAGTTGTGGTGTCAGAGGAGTTTCTAAAATCTAAGTCTGGGATTTTTATAAAGACAAAGGATATTGCAGCCTACTCACATACCAGTGGGAATGATCCAAAAGAAAGGGAACATTAGTGATGTGAGAATAAGAGAGAAATATTTCAAGCACTGTCTTTGAATAGAAAAAAGAGGAATAAGAATGATAGAAAAGCGCATAAAAATGTTTGATCATGGATACATTTAAACTAATAGAAATCCCCCAACCAGCTGTTCATGTTTTATTCATCAGCACAGGTTTGCCCTATGGGCAGAGGTTCATGTTCTCTCTCCCTCTCTCTCTCTTTCTCTCTCTCTCTCTCTCTCTCTGTATGTGTGTGTGATATTTTTGCGTGAGTATGATACTATGGCCTGGTGATGTGTTCCTTTTTTTGGTCTCATGGTATTGAATGTAACTAGGTTTATGATGTCCTAAAGACGAACTGAGTTTTAGATATTCATCTCTTACCCATTCAACATGCATCTACGGAGCAGGTACTGCGTGCTAGGCACTTTGATGAGTGCTGAGGACACAAATATGAGCAAAGCAGGCTTATCCTTGTCTGTGAGGACCTCAAAATCAGACAAGCAAACCAATCTTGATAAACTGCATGCATGACTGTAATGATAAAGGCAGGTATATATAGTATGTTTAGGGGATACAGAAGCAGCACCTAACAAACATTGGGGGGGGGGGAAATTCTGGGAAGTTCTAGAGAAGCCGCATCTAAACTGAGACTTGATGGGGAAGGAATTATACAAGGATAACACAGTCTGACAAGAAGCATGACAACCACCATGTTCCCAAATCATTTATGTCACTTAAGATAAGAAAAAGGCTAGATATCCGCATGGGGGTTGCTGCTTTCCAGGCACCATGCACACATTATTTTATGAGACATTCACAGCAACCCTGGGAAGCCAGCAGTGCAGAGTTATTACTACTGTTTCACGTTACCAAATTAAAATCGGAGAGAGAAAAAGACTCCCCAGGTCACGAGATTAAGACCTGTTGGAACCAGGGCCTGCATATGATTGATACATGTGGGGAACCTACCATGTGCCTGGTAATATTTTAGAGACTTTAATCTATTCACATCAGGAGGCTGAGGCAACAGGATCACAAGTTCAGGGCCAGTCTCCACAAACTAATGAGACTGTGTCTCAAAATAAAAATATACACAAAAGGGCTGAGAATGTAGCTCAATGGTAAAGCATCCTGGAGTTCAATTTTCAGTACTACTACTATTACTACTACTAATAATAATAATAATCCTGACAAAAATCTCACAAACCCATCTTTTACAGTGAAAATACCGAGGTATAAATAGAGAATACTTTTCCCAAGGCCACCCAACTAATAAGTGCAGGAGCCAGGATTCATACTTAAGTAGTCTGGCACAAGAAGGCACTGCCATGCCCTTCATACCCTATGACTGCCCCTGGGTAGATAAATTTCTGTCTTGTACCAAGTACAAGAGAGGTGCATTTGCCTAAAGGTGTGCATGTGTATCTACATGTGTCTGTGTGTGTCTGTGTGTGTGTGAAATGGGAAGGGGGAAAGTGTTCTTCCCTGAATCAAGCATGATCTATGCCAGAAATAGTCAAATGGGCTCTATAAATGAAGTCCATGTTTATTTTGTGTAATCTTGTTGAATTAAGAGAAACTTCCATTATGAAGGGCTGGGGTATCTTTATTTCTGTGACTTGGGAACCGTCTTGAGGTTCCCCTGGTGGTGTCCTTGCCCACCCACGAGCTTTCCAAAGGCTGCGCAGTGCCTACAGAAGAGTCCACACCAGTCCAAACCGTGCAGGGCCTCACTACTGCAGCAGCGCTCTGGCACTGAGACATTTCAGCAAGGGTGAGGGCTTGGGCTGCTCCCTTCGCATCAGTTTCCTGAGAACACCCAAGCTGAAAACACGGCTCATAACATTTTTGTAACCCCTCCTCCACTCAGACCCTCTGGCATGTGGAAAATGTTCATCCTTACAGCGAAGAATTTTGAGAATGTCTGAGGGACATTTATAAACAAGTCTGTTGATGAAGTTTTTATTTTTAACAGCTTTATTGAGGTAGAATTTATATACCATATACTTCACTCATTTAAATAGCTATGATTTCTGATGAATTATAGAGTGGTCAACAGTCACCAAAAGCCAGTTTGGGGATGTTTTCATCACCCCCAGCAAGCTCCCCATACCCATTTACAGTTAATCCCCCTCCCACCGTCTGCTCTCTGCCACATGGGATCTTATTTCCTTCCCTATAAGTTTTCCTTTCCTGGACATTTCATATGACTGGAATCATACAAGACATGGCTTTTTCCCCTTAGTTTTATGTTTTCGAGTTTCCTCCATGTTGTAAAAAGTATCAGTATTTTGTTGAATAATATTTCATTGTGTGTACATTTTGTTTATCCATTTATTCCTTGCAGGACATTTGGGTTATTTCTGATTTTGGCTATTATAAATAATGCTGCTAAAAACAATTACATGCATGGCTTTGCATGGCTGTGTTTTCATTTTGGTTGACTAAAAGTTTTTAAGTGTATAGTTAATTCAGTGCCTTTTAGTATAGTCACAGAGTCGTGCAACCACCACTAAACCCAGAACATTTTCATCGTTCCAAAAAGAAATCCCATGTCCATTAGTAACCACACCCTGTTTTCCATTGCAATCCATCCCCTGGCAACCACTAATCTACTTTATGCTTCTAAGGATTTATCTATTTTGGACATTTCAGATAAAAGAAACCATACATATAAGACCTTTTGTGATTTACTTCTTTCTCTTAGTAAAATGTTTTCTGGATTCATCCATGTTGTGGCATGTGACAGTACTTTATTCCTTTTTATTGTCAATTTTTTTTTATTTTATGGATACACCCAACTTTACTTATTGATTCATCAGTTGATGGACATTGAGTTATTTCTACATTTTGGCTAATATGAATAATGATGTTATGAATATTTGTGCACAACTTTTTGCTAGGACATATGTATTCAATTCAATTGGGTATACATCCATGAGTGGACTTGCCAGGTTATACACAAACTCTATGTTTAACTATAATCTGAGACTATTTTAGAAAATATCATACCAATATGTATTTTAATGGAATCAATAATAGGCAATCAAATACTAGCAAATAAATAAAATGGTCCCCTATTTGATAATATTAACAATACAATGTCAATTAGCAAAATCATCACAGAAAGCTTAATGAGAGAGAGACAGAAATGGAAGAGAGAAAGAAGAAGAGAAAAAGAAGAAAATTAGAAGGACAAAATTCCAGGTATCCAATATTGGAACAAAACGACCTTAAACGTGTTCTTATATGAGTCACAGCTCTAATGTATAGTAAATCGTGTTGCTTTTTATTCATTTTCATTAATAATTGGAATTATTAAACCTTTTTCCTCTTATTGTATGTACAAACTGAGCAGTTCTGGTGAAATGTTAGTAAACCCTACCGTGGAATGTTGTGTCAGGTGGGTTAGTCACCTTGAGTCAGGTGACTGTGTTAGAAGGACAAAAGTGGTCCAAGCTCTTTGACCCACAGTAGTAAAGTCATGTATCATGTACCAGAGGCCCCTTGATAGATAAAGATGGAGACGATGTTCTAAGAACACACACACAGAATGATAATGTTACAGAGATCAGAGTTTTAAAAAAATAAATAAACAGGGAAAGGGGCTTTTCCCAGAGTCTTAAAGATCACTCAGGTACAAGGTTTGATCAATTTTAGAATATGATCCTTTTCTGAAGTCAAGAAATTGAGCTTTAAAATAACAGTCCCAGACATATTTAGCTATGCCAGCAGCCCAACCTCAGGTCTGGGAAGACGGAAGGAGTGGGTGGCTAGTGTAGGTCTCCCTGTGTCGCTTGTCATACTAAGACACAGGAAGGTGTTGAGAAGGCACAATTCTGCTTGTCTAAATTAAAGCCTCTTGTGATAACAAAAATGGAGTGAGTTCTTCCCACCAGTGAAGCTGTGGATCTTTTCTATTAGAAACACCCCTATATAGGGTCTGGTGCCCATCCTGGAGTGAGAGTAGGCAGGTGGGACAGAGACTCTTGGAGTTCTCATGTGGATGGTCCAAAGTCTCTTGGGAAGTGGCCTGCTATGTTTCACCTGCTGCTCAACCCAGAGTGACCGACCCTTGTGGTCTTTCATAGTAGAGACCTTTTCCAGTCTGCACCTTCAGTTACCTGGCCAGGAGCAATCCTTATACAATCAGGTGTCTCAATCTTCTATAGTAAATAGCAAAATAAAATAATAAAGAGACCTCGAAGCTCAGGTCATGATGGGAACAGCTCAGATGATCTGGAGACCCCATAATTCTAAAAAGTACAATAAATTAATTCCTGAACTACTTAATGTTCACCTACTATTTGTTCAATACTGATCAAAGTGCTAGGGATTCATCAGTGCCTCAAAGAGAAAAATATTTGTTAGGAAGAGAAATAAGGTAGGAAAAAGGAAGAGCACAGAGGGTAAGGTGGGTTGTAGTTAAAAATATTGTGGTTAGGGAAACTTAGGTGGAGGAAATGCTACATTTAAGCAAAGAACTGAAAGAGGTGTGATGTGGTTTGGATAGGAGGTGTCCCCCAAAAGCTTCTGTTAATAAAGAAATATTCAGAGGTGAAATGATTAGGTTATGAAAGTTGTAAATCAATCAATCTGTACTAGTTTGAATGAACTGACTGGATGACAAATGTGGGCAAGGGGCAGCACAGCTGGAAGAAGTGGGCCACTGGATGAAGGCCCTGAATGTGCCTCTTTCCTATGTCTCCTTCCTCCCTCTCTGTCTCTGCTTCCTGACTCTGCCATGAGCTGAACAGCTTTCCTCCACTGGGCCCTTCATCTATGATGTTCTGCCTCACCTTGGGCCCAGAACAATGGAATTGGCTATGGACTGAGACTTCTGAAACTAGGAACCCCAAACAAACTTCCTCTCCTTCTAATTGTTCTTATTGGGTATTTTGATGACAACAATACAAACGCTAACTAAAACCAGGTGAAGCCTGCTGCGATGGTACATGCCTGTGATCCCAGCTGCTCAGGAAACCAAGGCAGGAGAATTGAAAGTTCAAAGACAGCCTTAGCAACTTAGTGAGGTCCCAAGCAACTTAGTGAGAGAGATCCCGTTTGAAAATTAAAAAATAATAATAATAAAATAAAATGGGCTGGGGATGTGACTCAGTGATTAAGCATCCCTGGGTTCAATCCCCAGTACCAAAAACAAATTTTTTTAAATTAAAAAAAAAAAGTGAAAAAGTGAGTCACCCAGTACCCAGTGGGAAGATAGTTTTGGACATAAGGGACAGCAAGTGCAAAGGCCCGATGTTGGGGACATGCCTGTCTTATGCACAAATCAGCAAGGAGACCAGTGCTCTGGAATCAGAGTAAACGAGAGAGAGAGAGAGAGAGAGAGAGAGAGAGAGAGAGAGAGAGAGAGAGAATGAGGTAATGGGGTCAGATAGTGTGAGGCCGCATAGCACCTTGGAAGGACTTTAGCTTTTGCTCTGGTCTGTGGCACTTTATGAGCACAGAAGAGGAAAAGGACTAACTCATATCCTGTGAGGAACCCTCTTGTAGTGGCCAGTCACCTCGAGGTGCTCAGAGTTATCCTGAGTGTACCCAACCTGAGAAGTGCAGGTGAAGCTTCAGAGAAGACAAAGGGCAAAGAAAGAGAAATCAAGCAGAGAGAAGAGGAGGAATGGGCACACGTGGGGAGGGAGGTTGTGAATGGGAGTAGGAATAAAGAAGGCGGGGTCCCTACCTGCTCACAGTAGAGGAGTGGCAGCCATCACAGAGACCGATGTGACAGACACAGGTGTCGGATGGCATCCGTTTAGGGCCAAACCTCTTACCCATCTTTAGGACCCCAGGGGGCTGCATCACCCAGAAAAATGGCGAAAGGTAAGATGTGACCCAAAGAAGGATGGTTTTCACTTTATTATATAATGAAGTTGTAGGTCTTTGGGGACAGTGTCTAGTATGCCTCACCACTTGTATTACCTGTGTCCTTACTGACATCTGCTTTTAATTCAAAGTAAACATACTAGTTGGTACTGGTGAGATATTAAACATTTGTTTTATAATATGTCCTTGGAACATCACAAAATATATAAGGGAAGGGGACCGAGAAATCCTAAAGTTCAGTGCTGAGCAGATTTCTGACAAGAAGTGTTAGACAACTGACTAATTGGACACTGGCCCCTGTCCAGTGTCTTCACTGTGAAGAAAACTGTAGCATCGGAGTCAAACTACCTGGGTTCAAATCTCAGCCCCACGCCTATCAGCAAGTTATTTAATCACTGGATAACTTGGTTTCTTCATCTGTCTTGTTATTACCCCAATTTTCATAATGGAGTGCTGTGAAGATCAAAAACGCATTATCACTTTAAGTATGTAGAACAGGGCTTAGCGTGTAAGAAGTACTAACTATAGGACAAATTCTATTTAATTATAAAGACTAATCATAACATGTCTAACCAGTGCCCTACAAATGCTGGTTAGAATATTTTAGTGGATACCTTTAGGTCATCCTGGAAACACCAATTCAAATGCAAACCTGTTCTTCTGTTTCTCTTCAAACAAGTGATGGCAATAACCAGTCTGGGAAGAGCACCTTCCAAAGGATTTAGCTTATTTTTTAATATATATGTATATATGTAGTTGTCAATGGGCCTTTATTTTATTTACCTACATGCAGTTCTGAGAATCGATCCCAGTGCCTCACACATGCTAGGCAAGCGCTCTGCCACTAAACCACAACCCAGCTCAGGATTCAGCTTCTTGTAGTGTAGAATATTTCATATATCTCTGAAGCCTATGTCACAGGAAATATTCTGCCCTGGAAAAAAGTTCAGTTGTGTCTGCATCTCACACAAGTAAGAATCTAAAGTGATCGAAGACTTCAAAGGAAAACTGGAAAAAAAAAAAGAAATTATAAAAGTTCTAAAAGTAAGCATGAGAGAATCTCTTCATAACCTTAGAAATGGGAACACTTTCTAAAGGAAAACAGAAGCCATAAACAACTGAAAAATTTAACCTCATAAAGGCAGGGGACTGGAAAACTATATCGATCTGCATGATGCAAAAAAAAAAGACAAGGGGTTAATCTCCTTGATATAGAAAAAGCCCTAGATATTGGTTTAGACAAAAAACTCAATAGGGGAAAAAATGAACAAAGGACATGAGCAGACATGTCACAGAAAAATAAATATACAAGGCTCAAAATATATATATAAATATTCAAACTTGCATATAACAAGAAAAATGCAAATTTAAAGTATACTAAAATTTATTTTCCCTGTTAGAGTAGTAAAATCCAAAAGTTTGACAGCATAGAGTAGAAAATAAGCACTCATATAATTCGAAAGAAAGTTGTAAATTTGGTTCAAAATTTTTGGAGGATAACAATATTACAACATTGTTAATGAGATAAATGGTAGACTCAAAGATATGTCTATGTTTTAATTCCTGAAGATATGTCTATGTTTTAATTCCTGAAGATATGTCTATGTTTTAATTTCTGAAGATATGTCTATGTTTCAATATGGAAAAAGACAGCAAGGATCTTTAGAGGAGTTCATCCTGGATTATTTGAGTGGACCCTGAACACAACCACAACAAGATCACATGTATAATACAAGAGGAAAGACAAAGGGAGCTTTGAGGCAGCATTCAGAGAAGACACAGAGAAAAGGAGAAAGATATGTAGAAACCGAGGCTGCTGTGTTTTTGATATGGTTAGTGTCCTCTCCCCCCCAATCCCCCCACCCCCGGCTCAAGATGTAAGCATTTGCTTTGATAAATGCTCTAGTATGATATACTGCCCTTGCCAGATGCTCAGACCAATTGAACCTCCCAATCTTAGAAGTGAACCTGCAGAATTTAAGCCTAAATAAAACTGTCCCTACTTTATAAGTAGCCTGTGTCGGGTATTTCATTACAGTAATACAGAGCTTATTAATGCAGAGACAAATATTGGAGTGACATGGCCCCACCAAGGAAAACTTACAGCCACCAGAAGCTGAAAGAGGTGAGGAACAGATTCTCCTTAGAGTCTCTGAAGGGAATGTGCTGGCACCTTGAGTCCAGACCTATTTCAGAATTCTGTTATTCAGAATTGTGAGAGAACACATTTCTGTTGTTTTGAGCCACCAAGCTTATGGCCATTTATTACATCAGCCGCAGGAAGCTAATATATTATCCAACTAGCAAGCAGAAACAAAATTCAAAATATGAAAAAATCATAAATACAAATAAAATTATGAATATAATTCTCGGGGGCACTACCATCCCCTCCTGATGCTCAAAGGCAGCTTGGAAAGGTGAAAGAACACACAGTAGCTGATCTCTGTGACCTCAGGGTATTGTTGGCATTAGTGGGCAAAGAGCAGCAACGGTGAACAGGCTGCAGTAGGTAGGCCAGTCCTATACAATGAATTTGCCCAACCTAACATCACAGTGGAGAAGTACTACCATCCCTCCTGATGCTGCAGTCTACTTCTTGTAATTCTTTCCCACAGATTTACTTTTATACAACAAAATGAAGAATTCAGACGCTTATTCAATCCCATTTTTTGTGATATTAGCTAATTGGAAATAACCCAAATGTCCTTCTTGATGTAAGACAAATTAAATAATAATATGTAGTACATGGTTTCAAAGGTCTCAGTCCATAGACAATCAACTCCATTGCTCTGGGCCCAAGGTGAGGCAGAACATCATGGGGGAAGGGCTCAGTGGAGGAGAGCTTCTCAGCTCATGGTAGAGCCAGGAAGGAGACAGGAAAGGGGAAAGAGGTCACAGGGAAGAAGCACCCTTCCAGGACACACGCCCAGTGACCTACCTCCTCTACTCACGCCCTACCTGCCTACAGTTTCCACATAGTTAGTCCATTCAAACTGGAAAGGACTGATTGGGCGTAGCTCTCATAATCTATAATCATTGAACCTCTGAACATTCCTGCAAAGATGGAGATTTGGGAGGGATGCCTCACATCCAAACCATCACAGGTAGCCATTAAGACTTTTCATATTTGACTCTTTAGACATTTTTAAAAAATACTTTAGAATCATGTGAATATAGGACTATTAAAAAGGATCTAAGGCAGGGAGGTCGACTTTCCTCACAGATACGTGAAACCTGGGGCCACACTCATACCAATCAATTACAAAAGGAGAGCCATATCCTGAGTCTGAACATTTAAGTTATAAATCAAGCTAACAAACTGTTAAATAAAATATATTCTATTTTGATAAATTTGGTAACTACAAAATAGAAAAAAAAAACAGAATGAAATGTGAAAGTTGGCAAAACATCAAAGAAGATAGAATTGGATCATTATTGTGCATGGTCTATTCAGAGTCCAAAGATGTTGGGAAGAGTAGGAACCCAAGGACATGCAATTCATAATGTATTTTGTGTTTGTTCCATACATTTCCTTTTCCTGCCTTAATTTCAATAAAATCACTAATTACATAATTATAATTAAGATTTTCACATAGTTTGAGTCATATCAACAGTAATACCAGATTAGACAATATTTCTTGAGTAATTAAAGTTTTTGGGTTTTTTTTCTTAATTAGTTTCAATTGGAGGAAACTGCTCGGAGTCATAAATAACTGTAATTGCCAATGACTTTTCAAAGCATCACTTAGATTGGAAACTAACTATAAAATTTACATGTCATGTTCAAACATTACAAAGGGATGTTCATTGTAGAAATCATAACAAAATATTTTAATTTCACCCCATGAATCATTAGCACTCAATCCCCCTTCCCCTCATCTCTTAATACATTATTTGTATCTATACAGTATTTCTTAAATTGTTCTCTCTTCAAAAATATCAGTGTCATATCTATCTATATTTACATATAATATATCACAGTGATTCTCTACATCATGTACAACTATAAGACTGGGATCCTAATTAGAATAAGATGAACTCCTATTTGTATAAATATGTCAAATTATACTCTACTTTCATATATAGCTAAAAAGTACAAATTTTAAAAATATATCAGTGTTAAGTTCTAAGGAAGAAAACTAGAATCAGCATACCTCCTTCAGTGTCCTACTTCAAAGGACTCAAAATATTCAGAGCTTGCCCAAGTCCTCCTGAAGTATGAATATCTTTGCTTCTATTAGATGGGGTGGCCATGTAAATCAAAGTAAAATGAATTATGAAAAAGCATTTGAAATACTTAAAGGATGAATCATAATTATAGAGATTTATAAAATGGGTTTTCTTTTTTTTTTTTTTAAAGAAAAGGAACTGGGAAGTAAATTGACACTGGTGAGAACTGAAGAAGCAACAGCAAAGAATTTCACAGACCTGCTTGGAGGGCCCAGAGAAATATGAACCAGCCATCTGAGACAGATGCAGAAGGGTAGGCAATAAAACTTTCTCTAACAAGATTTACTAGGGGGAGAGAAATCTTAAGTCTGAGAAGGTAATCCAATTATTTCAATGAGCTTGAGTTTCTCCTTTCCACAATGTTTCTAGAACATTCATGTCATTGTGACCTTGACAGTGTGCTCATCTGTTTATAATATAGCAGCCAGGGTCTGATATAAAATTAAGTACCCCAGAGTACTCTATTAAAATGCTTTATATAGAGTAAGACCTTGATATTCTGTTTATTCACTAAAGGGATATATTTTAAAGGTAACTGGATAAGACAAAGTATTTTTTAGGGAGGAAGAGAGAGAGAAATTGAAGGTCAACTCTACAGAGAGGACTGGAGGAGGTAAGCACTGAGTGCACTGACAGTATAGATGAACAGTATAGATGAACTCTTTGAATATAAAAGGGCCTGATACCTCCATTAAAATTTTGTATCCAGTGGTCAGGGCTGTGCCAGATAGCACTCCAGAGGAAAAGACAAATGATTGCATTGTTTATCTCTGATCACGAAGAAAGGCACCTAATGCCTGATGGGCACCATATTTTACAGATAGAAATACCTCTATGCTTCGGTGCTATGTGAGGTGAAAGCCTGCTGAACTTGGACTGCAGAACAGGCATATCTCTGAGGCAGGCTCAGCCTGCATTGTGAGCAGCCTTCCTGCATGAGTCCTGTGATTTAACACATGTAATGGTAGTATTGTTTTCGATGGTGGGAAAAATTACCGCATGGAGTTTGTGGCAAGGTTCAGTGGAAGAATCACAGAATAGGCCCTTAAGGGTCAGTAGCTAGGTGATACCTTTGGATAAACAACTTCTTCTCTGCTCCTGGGCTCTGGTAGTTACAGAATGCCTGACCATAGGTCACCAAGTGACCAAGCTTCTAAAGCTAACCATCATAAATTGGGTCCTATCAGACTCAACAAGTCAGAATATTGGAGTAGTACAGCAATGGCCCCTCATGAAATGAAAAAGACATATCTAAAATTGAACACAAATAGCACTAGAGTGCCTAAGAAGTCCCATTAGAAGGCAAACCAGATCCCATGGCATGCACCTCTGTTGCCCCAGCATCCATCCCACCAGGACCCCTCTTCAGCATGCTTGTGGCTGCATGGGTGATCCTGTACCTACCTGAAGAAGTAGCAGAAAGCTCAAATTTATTTATGGTTGGTTGGTCAGTTCAGTGTGTGAATGCAAGATGGAAATGGATAGCAGGTGTCCCTCAGCCTCACTCCGGCATGGTCTTGAAAGACAGTGGCAAGGGAAAATTCTCCCGTGGACAGAAAGTTGGGTACATGTGGTTCTCCACTTTGTATGGCAAGAGAAATGGCTCAAGATTAGCATGTGTGTGGATGTACAGGTGGCATCAAATAAGCCAGCCAGATGATCAGGGACCTGGAAGATTAGAGACAAGAGGATCTAGAGGGAAAAAAGGAAGAAGAAAAAGATCTAGGGAGAACATGTAGTTGGACAACTGGGCACAAAACATGAAGATATTCATATCATATTCTAACTGGAGAAGTATGGACTCCTTGTGTCCAGATCCGGGCAGAGAGAAAACAGTTACCTGGCAGAGTTAATTGCCCCTGATCATAAGGAAGAGGCAGGCCTGTTGCTCCATATGGGACAGGAAGAAATTTGGGTGAGTCCACATGGTATTCCTTAGCCCAGCTGTGGTTGTACATAGGCAAGTAAAGAGGCCTAAGAACAGTGTGGGGACCAGGACCTTAGGCCACTTGCAGGTAAGGGCCTGGATTATAGCACCAGGGAGGATGCTGACGCCAGCAGAACTGGTAGCCAAGGGTGAGGGGAATTTAGAATGGACAATGAAAAGGGGAGACAAGTGTTAATTGCAGCCCCAAACCAGCTAAGCAGACATGGGCCTGGTTTGCCCATTTACCTCCCTTGTCCAAGTCTCCCCTCAGGAGGGGACGCCTACAGAGCAAGGCAGGGACTGCACTGCAAATGGGTTCAGAAATGTGGGTCCGAGTGCTGTGCTGGGAGAACAGGGCCGTAATGGGGACATGCCACCCAACTCCTTTTCCAGCTTCACCTCAGGCAGCAGACAGCCCTCAGCTGTCATCTGTTCAGCATCTGCCTCAATTCTGAAGAAGCATCCCTGACCAAGGTCACTCTCTCCCCTGGAGCCCACATCTGGGGACCTAGTGGGGCAGGTAGAGAAAGGCCTGGCTGTGCCAGCCTGCTGGGGTACCGGAGCACACAGATCTCCTGGGGCTGTGTCTCAGGAGAAGATCAATAATCCAACTCTTGAAACCCAAACCTTAGCATTTGCTTGTGGAGAACTCAACCAGAAACAAGGAGTTATGTGAACCACGTCGTCGTCGTCATCATCATCATCATCATCATCATCATCATCACTGTTATTATTATTGTGATGCTGGGGATTGAACCTAGAGCCTCACATATACTGGACAAGGACTCTACCACTGAGCTACAAATGGGCTGGATTCTCAGCCCACAGCACAACTCTTTTAGAGTCTCCCCTTCCATCCATCTTCTTCCCAAAATTAAACTGCTCCAGTCCTTTCTTTTTAGGGCTTCTTTATTTGTTCCTGGGTCACATTGTGGATAGTGAATCCCCAGACTTCACACTTACCTGGCAGAAAACTAACAGGCTCCTTGACAAAGCCCTGCTCCCATCTCCTCCCTCTCCTTCTCTATCTGTCTGTATTTCTTCTTCCACATTCCTTGTCAATCCTCTGGAGAGAAGAAGCCTTAGATAGTCATGTGTTACATTTTAGTCCCAATCACACATATCCTATTATTGTAAATTAGTGCTAATGTTTTAACAAAGTACACTTCAGAGGTATTTGCATTTTTTTAAAAAAAGTTATTAATCTAGAGAATGCCTCAAAACATAATTTAATGCATAATTAGATAATAAAAGAGTTGAACCTTCCTTTTATTATTCCAAATACATACTCAGACCCCCATTATTTCTCATGGTTGTTGCCCCTTGACTTACTCAAGTACTGAAGAGCACCAAAACAACAGAAATAACAAATGACTGAGTCCTTGTTAAATGCCAATTATGGGTCTGGAGCCTGTCACATTCCTCTAAACCTCACACCAACTTCCTTTTAGATAAATAGCTGAGTCTCTGAGAGCCTAAGTGGCTCCCTGGGGTGCACAGTTCAGAAGTGGTAGGGTGATAAAATCCACTCAAGTTATTTTGACTCCAAGTGTCCAGCCCACTGGAAGAGAAGAAAGCTGCTACCAGCTGGCACACAAACCCAGGCTGCCATTAGCAACAGCTCAACAATATACTGCAGAAATCAGCCTACATTTATTGATGAATAATGTTCAAAGGCACTGTCACCATTTAGGGTCTGAAATCATACAGCAGACTGTGAAGAAAATGTTTGGGTAAAATGTTCTGGTATGCGTAGGAAATTTTCCAATTTTTTTTTTACCTTAATTTTCTCACCCAAGCTTTAAAGCAATAATGAAGCCATCTATTCATGTGAGTGCTGTGAACTAGACAAAACCCGCATTTGCAAATGGGGTACCACGTACTGGTAGAAAGCTTTAGTAGATCTTTATTAGACATGCACTCATAGGGAATAAATAAAGATGCCGTGGGCTTAGCTTTCTAAGGATCACAATGCCTCAGCCCCAGAGAAGGGGTTTGTTTCCAGGAATAACAGCTGATGGAGGTAAAGCATGGATAGCTGTCTCACATCTAATGCAACATGACCCTCATTTGTGAATTCCAGTTCATCTGATAGTAGCCCTTTTTGGAAAACGTGGAGAAGTGATATTGTGGTTCCCAACTGTCTCAACAAATGGAACTTCCTTGATACCTCCTCTGTAAAAATGGCAAACTTAGGGGCAGAGCATGATGTTTGCAACCATGAAGATATTCAAAATATTTTAACCATTATGGTGCACTGTGGATTTTTTGGTTCCCCAAAGAAACAGGCAATAGGTTGCTGTAGCGTTAGGGTGGCCAGGTGGGTACTGGGCATATTTTCCTAGGGGGTGATAATCCTCCCAAGTCGAATTCAGGAGTGCTGCTCTGGCAACAGAGGTGAGGGTGGGAGGTGGAGGAAGGAGGACAGACACACAAGACAACTTCAGATGTACAAGAGACTTGGCCAATTCTAGAACTGTTCCCTTTTTGTGCCAACCAAGACTCTCCGGGGCAGGGGTGTACAGAGGTAGGGTGCTTACTTAGGGAGCTCCAGCCAGTGCCTATTTACCAACTGCTAAGGAACACTTAATAATTGAATAATGTATATGACTGTACTGGCAAGCAGTCCTGATTGTGACACATTGACACAGGGTGGCTTCCTGAAGAAACCTGGAAGGTCTTTGCACAGTACCATGACCATGAAATCTCCGAGCTTTTGATAATTTCTTCCAGGGGCCAGTCTTTGTCAGAAGCTTCCTGGATCCCTGGGGACTTGCTGTAACCATTCAGCAAAACTGCAGAAGCCTTGCAGAAGCCTCCTATAGCAGATGTAATACCTATGTCTTGACCTCAAAGTGGACCTGAACTTTGTGGGGATTAGAAGATGACACATCATTATGTCAGTTCCTTCAGGATGGGCCAGAGATAGTAAATAGGTGTCATCTCAGAGGATAACTCCAGTTGATTGCTGGTGGCTGCCTGATGTTGAATAGGATTCTGAAGCTATAATCTAGTGTCTGAGAGAAGAAATCCCAGGATTAGAGCACTGATGGTATCCTCCCTCTAGATCAGGGTTTTATTATTTTTTTAAAAGCTGTTTTGTGTATTATGAGCTCCTTTGTCATCTGGTGAAGACTACAGATGCCTGTGTTAGTCTGGTTTCCATCGTGTGTTAAAATACTGGAGATAAATCAACATAAAGGAGAGAAGGTTTATTTTGACTCACATTTCAAATGTTGTAGTCCATGGTCAGTTGACTATTGTTTTGAGGGCCTGTGGCCAGGGAGAACATCATGGCTAGGAAGATAAGGTAGAGCAAAGATGCTCAACTCATGGTGACCAGGAAGCAAACACAGCCAGAAAGAAAGGGAATGGGATTCTAATATTCCCCTTCAGGGCAAAACCTCAGTGACCTAACTTCTTTCCACTAGGCTCCACTTCATAAAGTTTATAGAAGTTTCCAATAGAACCACAGGCTTATGATCAAGCCATTGACACATGGCCTTCAGAGTCAGTTAAGATTTAAGCCATAACATTCCACCTCTGGTCCCCAGAGGCGCATATCCATCTCACAATGAAAAATGCATTTAGTCCATCTCCAAGAGTCCTCAAAGTCTTAATAGTTCTAGAATTGCTCAAAAGTTCAAGTTCAAAGTTTCCTCCAAGACTCAAGGCAAATTCAGCTATGAACCCCTATAAAAAAATTAAAAAAGAAAAGTAACGTACTTCCAAGATAAGTGGCACAGGATAAACATTCCCATTCCAGAAGGGAGCAATAGGAAAATAACAAGGAGGAATCAGACCAAAACCCGCATGGCAAATATTAAAACCTATAGCTCCAATTCCATTATACAGGGCACATGATGTGAGCTCCAAAGGGCATGAGCAGTCTCACTTCTACAGCCTTCCCAGTTGCAACCCACTCTCATGGGCTGGATCTACTCACTGCCTGCAGCTTCCCTTGGCAGGCATTCCATGTTACTGGCATCTCTAACTTTCTGGACTCTCCATTGTAGCTTCAGCTTCACTCTTACATCTTGACGATGCATCTCTTTGTCAGGAGCTGCTGGCTGGGGCTCAGACACTGCCACATACTGCTTGGTTTTCCAGGTTTTTCTTTAAAGTCTGAGTGGAAGACTCCATGACCATATAACTTTAGCATTCTGAATGCCTGCATGAACAGGGATGGCCCCAAGGTCACTGGCTTAAGCAGAAGTTGGTCCCATTTGGACTTTGTGGTGGGCCTTGAGCGTTTGGACAGCTGAACATGGGAACTTGGAGGAAACAAATCCCAGGGGATGAATGTGCATCCATGTGCAAGCAGCATACCCTTGGGCTCTGTTCTCAAACAAAAGTCTTTGAGCCTACAACGGGTAGAGTCTTGTTGACTCCTGAGATGCTCTCAAGTCATCACATCATTCCTATTATTCTAGTGCAAAATACTTGGTTTCGTTTTAATACATGCTAATCTATTTAACAACCATACCTTCCTTGGCCACAACTTTAAACACACTACTTTTCTGGCAAAACTGCAAGTTTTTCAAATCTTTACCCTTTGCATTTTGCTCCTGATTCTCACTGAAGTCTGACTATAAAAGCAGCAAACAATAGTCATGCTAAAGCCTAACTGCTGTGCTGCCTTGGAGCTTCCTCTCCCAGATTAATCAATTCATCACCTTTAAACTCAGTCTCACACAAAGTCCCAGGGCATGGATGAGATGTGGACAAGGTTTTTGGCAGAATGAAATGCAAATATTCTCTAGTCCAATTCGCAATAACGTCCTCATTTCCATGAGTCTGGCCTTTACTTTCTGCACTTCTATCAGCATTCTAGTCTTTTGGGTCCTAACCCAAATTGCCATTGATAGTATTCTAGGCTTTCCCTAGCCTACTCTCTCAATTTTTCCTAATTCCTCCTTCAAACCAATTTCCAAAGCTTCTGAACCACATAGTCAGGTATATGCATAACAGTTACCTGCCCTCTTGCTACCAATTTTCTGTGTTACTTAGATTTCTATCACTGTGACAAAATACGTGAGGTAAATCAAATTAAAAGAATTATTTTGGCTCATATTTCAGATGTTTCGGTCCATGGATAGTCGACTCTCTTGCTTTTGGTTCTAGGAGGAAGCAGAATATCCTGGTAGGGAGTGCGTGGTGAATCAAAGCTGCTCATCCTGAAACAGTGGCTGTTTCTTTGGGTCATTGAGAATTGTCCATGGCTGAGTTACTTTCACTTCCCCCTCTTTTTCCTTCTCCAAGGGTTTTGTCCCCTCAACTTTACCCAGCACTCTAAATTCTGTAGGAAAACCACACCTAAATGATTAAGATGTTTACTGCTAGATCATCGACATCCGATGAGCTTTAGAGATACATCAGAATGTGTAACTCACTTCCTTATTCTTTTAATAATTGCATCAACTGACACCAAACATGTAAATTGCTGTGAGATTTAACTTGAAGAAAAGTACTATGTCTATGTCTATTTAAAGAAAATGCAGGAACTAGTCCCAGTAGATTGATGTCAATTGCAATGTTCCTGCCAGAGGAAAATAGTAGACACACACCCTGGATGAGGAAGACTCCACTCAGCATTTAGACTTCCTATATATTCATCAGTGCATCTTTTTACCTCCATACAAAAGCCTTGTGCCCCTTAGTTCCCCAGGATGGAGCTTTGAGATTGATATCCTCTCCACATTCCCCAGATTCCGACTCTTGAAGAAACCTGATTACTTCCTCGAACTCTCATCTCCCAAATATTGATTTCCAAGTAGTTGGCAGCTTGGATCTGAGTCAGGTGAAAACTTCATGGCATTTGGAATGAAAAGAGAGAGAGAAGGGTCTGGGTCTCCATATCATTTAAGGGTTTTCCAGTAGCCTAACTGCCTTCCACTAGGCCCCACCTCCTAAAGTCTCCACCATCTTCCAGTAGTGCCACAGGCTAATGACCAAACCCTGAATCAGGGTTTAAGGCCTCAGTTAGTTGCTGAGGCTGGTTTTGAACTTGTGATCTTCCTGCCTCAGCCTCTGAAGATGCTGAGATTATAGGTATACACTCCCCCTTTTTCTTTCTATCTTTTACATATGAGAGAAAACATGACCCTTGACTTTGAATCTGACTTATTTCATTTAACATGGCCTTTGGTTTTTGGGATTGTCTTATTTCAGTTAGCATGATAATCTCCAGTTTCATCCATTCACTGGCAAATGCCATAATTTCATTCTTCTTTAAGGCTGAGTAATATTGCACTGGAGATATATATATACACCACAGTTTCTCTATTCATCTGTTGAAGGGCATCCAGGTTGGTTCTGTAGTTCAGCTATTGTGAATCGAGCTGCTATTAAAATTGATGTGGCTGTGTCACTGAAGTATACAGATTTTAAGTCCTTTGGGTATAAACCAAAGAGTGAGATAACTGGGTCAAATGGTGGTTCCATTTCAAGTTTTCTGAGTAATCTCCACACAGCTTTCCATAATGGTTCCATTAATTTGTAGTCCCACCAACAATGTATGAGTGTATCTTTTTCCCCACATACTAGCCAACATTTATTATCACTTATATTCTTGATAAATGCCATTCTGACTAGAGTGAGATGAAATCTCAGTGTAGTTTTAATTTGTATTTCTCTAATTGCTAGAGATGTTGAACATTTTTTCATATATTTGTTGACTGATCATATTTCTTCTTCCTTTGCCCATTTATTGATTGAGTTATTTGTTTTGTTTTTTTGGTGTTGAGCTTTTTGAGTTGTTTGTTTATCCTGGACATTAATATTCTGAGATATAGGTAACAAAGATTTTCTCTTTCTGTAGGCTCTTTCTTCACATTCTTTTTTAAAAATATTTTTTAGTTGTGAATGGACCTTTATTTTATTTATTTACATGCAGTGCCAAGAATTGAACCTAGTGCCTCACACATACTAGGCAAGCACTCTACCACTGAGCCACAACCCCAGCCCCCTCTCTCTCTTCACATTCTTGATTGTTTCTTTTAGCTAAATTGTGGAACCAACCCAGATGCCCTTCAGTAGATGAATGAATAGGGAAAGTTTGGTATATATATACAATAGAACATTACTCAGCATTAAAAGAGAATAAAATCATGGCATTTGCAGGTAAATGGATGGAGTTGGAAAATACAATGCTAAGTGGAGTATGCCAATCCCAAAAAACCAAAGGCCGAATGTCTCCTTTGACATAAGGATGCTGACTCATAATGGCGATGAAGGGGGAGCATGGGAGGAACTTTAGATAGGGCAAAGGGGAGAGAGGGAAAGAGAGGGGGTAAGAGGGTAGAAATGATGGTGAAATTAGTTAGACATCATTACCCTAAGTACATGTATGAAGACACGAATAGTGTGAATTGCATTCTGCCATTATGTATAACAAATCAGAATAAATAAATAAATAAGCTTCTTAGTTTGATACCACTCCATTTGTTGATTCCTGATTTTACTTCTTGTGCTTTAGGAGTCTTTGAGGAAGTCAGTTTCTGAGCCGACATGATGGAGTTTTGGGCATACTTTTTCTTCCATTTGGCACAAGTTCTGGTCTAATGCCTAGGTTCTTGATTCACTTTGAATTGAGCTGAGGAAAAAAAACCAAATATGAATATATATATTCATATTTGAATATGAATATATATTCATATTTGAATATGAATATATATTCATATTTGAATATGATATATATTCATATTTGAATATGAATATATATTCATATTTGAATATGAACTATTAAGGTCAATTGTGACCTTAATATATAAATGTCCATGAACTATTAAGGTCACAATTAAACAGAGAAAAGAAAAAGCAAATTTTGATGAAAAGTTAAAGAATTTTTTTCTTTGGAGTTCAAAAGATTCTCAGCTTCCCTTCTCAGCAGTGTTAGGTGGGGTCATCTGGAGTATGATGTTTGCTTGCTCCACCCTCAGGGTGGGGTTGCTACAGTGAGAGAGTTAATCCCATAGGCAAACTCCAGGAGGCAAGGTTTAGGTTTAGGTAGGCCCCAGGCTCTTTGCTGAGAAAATTGGTCTGGAAATTTTAAATCAGCACACCTCCAGGGCCTAGCAATTGCTGGTCCATGCTGGAAGACTGCACCCCAGGGGGTTTCTCCTGGGTTCCACTTGTGTGATAGTGGAGCCAATTCTTAGTCCACTACATCACCTGTAGACCCCATGTTTCCTGGTCTTGGGTTCAGTCTCCAAACTCAATCTCTCCCATCCCCACCCTTTCAAATTCCTGACCAGCACATCTCTCCCAGCTGCAAGCAGCCAGGTTGTAGGGGAAGGGGGAGAGCTGGGTAGGTTTCCATGACCAGTTGTCCCCTGTGTAAATCTCTCTCCATGTTTGATTTTCTCCTGGTCACTTTAGCACACTCTGTGTCGTGCACTATGGGTTTGCCAGGCCTGTAGGCCAAACTCAGGTTTGCGGGGAATAGGCTCCCCCAGCTGCCATCCCTGGCACCACAGCTGTAAAATGGTTCCTTCCTCTGTCCTCCACACAAAGCTGGGAGAGATGCAGTTTCTTTTCTTTTATGTGCAGCACACTTTTCAGTTTAGTTGGATAGTATCTTTGACCTTTGTTCTCTCCATATCCAAACATACCTCAGGCTTCCTAAAAATGCAAGTTCCTTAAATTCCCTTATCTCTCTACTTTGCTTGTAGAGGGACTGCTCTGGGTGGTAACTTTGGCTGTGGCAGCAGCTATGCAATGGGGATTTTTCCTTATTTCATTATATTTAACCTCCTGAATACTCAATCTGCTTTGAATGTCCAGTATTAAATTCTAGTAAAGCACCCCCCTTTATTCATTCACCCACAGTGCTGAGAAGCTGTCTGTCTACTTTCTTGGTTTCATGCCATGGAGCAGCCAGGAAAGTGACCTTCTCTACTCCACCATCTTTTTGTGTTTGTTTTCTTGGTAACAGGGATTGAACTCAAGGACACTCAAACACTGAGCCACAGCCCCAGCCCTATTTTGTATTTTATTTAGAGACAGGATCTCACTGAGCTACTTAGCACCTCGCCATTGCTGTGGCTGGCTTTGAACTCACCATCCTCCTGTCTCAGCCTCTGGAGCTGCTGGAATTACAGGCATGCATCACCACACCGGGTTCTATTCTGCCATCCTGAAAACCGTCAGTGTAGTTTTGATCTGCATTTTCCTGATTGCTAAGGATGCTGAATATTTTTCATTTATGCTTTAGCCATTTTTATTTCTTCTTTTGAGAAATATCTGTTCAGGTCATTTGCCCATTTACTAAGTGGAATATTTGCTTTTGTTTTTGCTGTTGAGCTTTTTGAGATTTATACATCCTGGATATTGATATTCTTGTCAGAAGAGTAGTTGGCAAGATTTTCTTCCATTCTGTAGGTTCTTTCCTCATGTTCTTAACTATTTACTTTGCTGTGAAGAAACTTTTTAATTTGATGCCATCCTATTTATTTTCTAGGTTTTATTTACTGAGCTTTAAGAATTCTTATTGAGGAAGTCTATGTCTCTGCCTATATATTGGAGTATTTTTAAAATTTATTTTTATTAGTTCTAATCAGTTATACATGAGAGCAGAAAGCTTTTTGATTCATTGTACACAAATGGAGCACCACTCTTCATACTCTGGTTGTACACAGTGTAGAGTTGCATTACATGTGCAGTCATACAAGTACCTAGGGTAATGATGTACTTCTCATTCGACAATCTTTCCAAACCCCATGCCCTCTCTCCTTTCCTGCCTCCACTTGGCCCAATCAAAGTTCCTCCATTCTCCCCACACTGTCCGCCATTTTGGACATTATGGATCAGCATCCACTTATCAGAGAGAACATTCGGCCTTTAATTTTTGGGGATTGGCTTACTTGGCTTAGCATGAAATTCTCCATCTCCAACCATTTACCTGCAAATGCCACAATTTTATTCTCTTTTAATGCTGAGTAATATTCCATTGTGTATATGCCACAGTTTCTTTATCCAGTCATCTATTGAAGGGCATCTAGGTTTGTTCCATAGTTTAGCTATTGTGAATTGAGCTGCTATAAACATTGATGTGGCTGTGTTACTATATAGTATGCTGATTTTAAGCTCTTTGGGTATAGACTGAAGAGTGGGATAACCAGGTCAAATGGTGATTCCATTCTAAGTTTTCTGAGGAATCTCCATACTGCTTTCCAGATTGATTGCACCAATTTTCAGTCCCACCAGCAATGTATGAGTGTACCTTTTCCCCCACATCCTCACGAACACTTATTGTTGTTTATATTTTTGATAACTACCATTCTGACTGGCATAAGATGAATTATTAGAGTAGTTTTGATTTGCATTTATCTAATTGATAGAGATGTTGAACATTTTTTCATACATTTGTTGAATGTATATCTTCTTCTGAGAAATATCCATTTAGCTCCTTAGCTCATTTATTGATTGGGATGTTTGGTGTTAATTTTTTGAGTTCTTTTTATAACCTGGAGATTAGTGCTCTATCTGACATGTGTGTGGCAAAAATTTGCTCCCCAAATGTAGGCTCTCTCTTGCTGAGAAGTTTTTAGTTTGGATCCATCCCATTTATTGATTCTTGATTTTATTTTTTGTGCTTTAGGAGTCTTGTTAAGGAAGTCAGGGCCTAATCCAACATGATGAAGATTTGGGCCTGCTTTTTCCTCTAATAGGCACAGGGTCTCTGCACTAATTCCTAGGTCCTTGGTCCACTTTGAGTTGAATTTTGTGCATGATGAGAAATAGGGGTTAAGCTTCATTTTGCTACATATGGATTTCCAGTTTTCCCAACACCATTTGTTGAAGAAGCTATTTTTTCTCCAATGTATGATTTTGGAGTCTGTCTACTATGAGATAACTGTATTTATGTGGGTTTGTCACTGTGTCTTCTGTTCTTTACCATTAGTCTACATGTCTATTTGGGTGCCAATACATGCCGTTTTTGTTACTATAGCTCTATAGTACAATTTAAGGTCTGGTATTGTGATATCTCCTGCTTCACTCTTCTTGCTAAGGATTTATTTGGCTATTCTGGATCTCTTTATTTTTCCAAATCAATTTCATGATTGCTTTTTCTGTTTCTATAAAGAATGACATTGGGATTTTAATTGGAATTGCATTGAACCTGTATAGAGCTTTGGGTAGTATGGCCGTTTTGACAATATTAATTCTGCCTATCCAAGAGCATGGGAGATCTTTCCATCTTCTAAGGTCTTCTTCCATTTCTTTCTTTAGTGTTCTGTAGTTTTCATTATAGAGGTCTTTTACCTCTTTTGTTAGATTGATTCCCAAGTAATTTTTTTTGAGGCTATTGTGGATGAGGTAATTTTTCTAATTTCTCTTTCAGAGGATTCATCACTGATGTATAGAAATACATTTGATTTATGGGTATTGATTTTATATCCTGTTACTTTGTTGAATTCATTAATTAATTCTAGAAGTTTTCTGTTGCATTTTTTTAATATCCTTTAAGTATAGAATCATGTTGTTGGCAAATAATGGTAGTTTGAGTTCTTCTTTTCCTTGTATTCCTTTAATTTCTTTAGTCTGTCTAATTGCTCTGGCTGGAATTTCAAGGACTATATTGAATAGAAGTAGTGAAAGAGGGCATCCCTGTCTTGTTCCAGTTTTTAGAGGGAATGTTTCCAATTTTTCTCCATTTAGACTGATGCTGGCATTGGGTTTATCATATATAGCTTTCACAGTGCTGAGGTATATTCTTACTATCCCTAGTTTTTCTAGTGTTTGGACATGAAAGGGTGCTGTATTTTGTCAAATGCTTTCTCTGAATCAATTGATATAATCATATCTTATCTTTAAGTCTATTGATGCGATGAATTATATTTATTGATTTCCATATGTTGAACCAATTTTGCATACTTAGAATGAATTCCACTTGATCACAGTGCACTATTTTAAAAATATGCTTTTGTATGCAATTTGCCAGAATTTTATTGAGAATTTTTGCATCTGTGTTCATCAGAGATATTAGTCTGAAATGTTCATCAGGAATATTAGTCTGAAATTTTCTTTCCTTGATGTATCCCTGCCTGGTTTTGGTATCAGGATGATATTAGCCTCATAGAATGAGTTTGGAAGGGTTCCCTCCTTTTATATTTCATGGAATAATTTGAGGAGTATTGGTATTAATTCTTCTTTATAGGTCTAATAGGACTCAGCTGTGAATCCATCTGATCCTGTGCTTTTCTTGGTTGGTAGGCTTTTGATGGTGTCTTCTATTTCCTTGCTTGGAGTTGATCTGTTTAAATTGTGCATGGTCTCCTGACTCAGTTTGGTTTGATTATATGTCTCTAGAAATTTGTTGGTGCCTTCGAGGTTTTCTATTTTATTGGAGTTTAAATTTTCAAAATTGTTTCTAATTGTATGTTGTGGTATTGACCTTATGTTTTCTTCTAGCAGTTTTGGAAAGTTTCTTGTCTAATTCCTAGGTCTTTGATGCATTTGAGTTGACTTTTGTGTGCATCTATATTAATGCATTCCTCAACAAGATCCAGAGGCATTCAGTGAATTCTGAAGTAGCAATGAGTGTAAATGATATTTTTGAGAGATCTGCAACAGCTGAATGTGATATGAATATATCTGTGTGTTCCCACCATACAAGGCACTGTTAATTCTATCATGATTTGTTGCTTATATTCATAGTGGAAGGAGCTAAATTTGTTTGTGAAAATAAAGAAGTAACTGTCTTTCCATTCCCTTTTGTAAATGGTCTGAACTCTAGATATGAGTGCTGTGGAGGAGAGAGTCCAGGGATTTCAGGTGAAGAACTTGTAATTAAGACTGGAGCCAGGCATGCTGGTGCACATCTGTAATCCCAGTGGCTTTGGAGGCTGAGGCAGGATGATCGCAAGTTCAAAGCCAGCCTCAGCAACTTAGTGAGGCCCCAAGCAACTCAATGAGACCCTGTCTCTAAATAAAATATATAAAAAAAGTGCTGAAGATTTGGCTCTGTTGTTAAGCACCCCTTGGTTAAATCCCCAGTACCAAAAACAAAGGAAAAAAGACTGGAGCATAGACCCAGCTCTTGTTTGTCATGTTGTTCTCTAAGACATCTGAGATTGGTGTTCCCTGTACATACCAGCAACTAATGCCTACTTATTGACCTAAATGCCTATCATATATATCATCCCAGGATTCCCTTGGAGGGTGTTGAGGGGCCCACACCAAGTATCTTTCTGTCTGTCCTTCCTTCCTTCCTTCCTTCCTTCCTTCCTTCCTTCCTTCCTTCCTTCCTTCCTTCCTTCTTTCTTTCTTTCTTTCTTTCTTTCTTTCTTTCTTTCTTTCTTTCTTTCTTTCTTTTTCTTTCTTTCTTTCATGGTCCTGGGGATTGAACCCAGGGGTACTCTACTCCTGAGCTATATCCTGAGCACTTTTAATTTTTTTTATTTAGAGACAGGGTCTCACTAAGTTGCCTAGGCTGTCCTGGAATTTGTGATCCTCCTGGCCCAGCCTCCCAAGTTGCTCGGATCACAGTGTGCACTGCTGCACACATCTTTCCATGGCCCAAATCATGACCCAATTCCTTGGGAGACAGAAAACTCTCCCTATTTTATAAATTCCCTGGGAAGCTTAGGTTGCAGTAGGGTCCCCAGAATGGAAGAGCAAACACCAAGCATCCATGAACTCAGTGAAGTGACATTTCCTGGTGACAGTGTATAAATCTAGGGGCAGTCATCAACCCTCTTGGACATGGTAGAGAATAGAAAAGAGTGACTCTTACAGAATCCACCTGCTATGGCATTGATAACACATAAAGTGGAGAATGGCCGGCAAACTCCTGTACTATGTTTATAAGATTCATGCGTTCTTGTAGGTTGATTAATTTATAATCCTCTCCTGGTTCAAAGTGGGACTGAAAACAGACCATTTATTCCACACATGGACATTTAAATTAAAAAATGAGCAGCAGACTTTGATGATGGCATCAGTGAATTAAACTGGGACTAACCCTTTTGGAACACGAGATAAAACTCAAATTTGGTCATTATTGTTTACTATATTTAAATGATATCTATACTGTCACGGAAGAAAGAAGTAAACAGCTTCCACCTGGGACATCAAATAAGGTTGCTCTGAGACAAAGTCAACCCAAAATTCTGGCACAATTGTCAATAAACAGAAACTTTTCTTGGTCTTGCTAATCCCCTCTGAAGCTCCAGAAGCAGTTATAGCTGAGGGCAGTGGAAAACGCATGCCTGGGTCTTGACCTCTGTGCTGTCTGCACAAGGATTTATTTCTTGACCTTTATCCTGCTCTAAAATTGCTTTCCAAGTCCAGCTCCCCGTTAGACTCTGACTGCTTCATTCTCTGTGCAATCAGACATTGAAAATGTGCTAGCAATAGTGCATTCAAGAGTATAAGAGTATAACCCTTATTAAAAAATAGCACATTTATTAAATACCTCCTATTACTCTAAAGACTCCATGCAAAGTTACCAACAATAGCATAGAGGAGTCTCCAGTTGGCTTTGTGTGCTCTTCAGCTTTGCCTGTAGATGTGCAGACTGCTGTTGCCTATCCAGCGACACCTATCCGTGTCTTTTCATTTGAGTTCCATACCCTGGAAGGAAGAACAGGTTCTGAGTCCTTGAAGCTTAATCAGTTTGAAGCCTGTTTTTCCTCACCTAATACCTGCCTAAACTGCACTTCTCTATATACTTAGTCAACACTCTTGCCAAACCCAAAAGTTTTTTAAAAAGAAGGAACCTGACCTAAATGATTAACATCAGCATACAATATATAGAGAAGCAGGTGGGGGAGGAAACAGGGTAATTATATCAGTTTAGTTATGATGAAGATGATAATGAGGAAAATAACAAAAATAGCACATTTATTTAAATACCTCCTACATGCTGCAAATCATGTTATTTCTGGACTATTTTATTCCATTGACAGAACTACATTACTTTGGCTACTATAGTTTTATGATATGCTTTGAAATTACTCAATGTGAGATTTCAAACTTTTTTCTTTTCCAGGATTGCTTTGGCTATTTGTGTCCCTTGACACTCAGATTCATTTTAGGATAGATTTTGTATTTCTGCAAAAAAAAAAAATGCTATTAGAATTTTGATAGAGGTTGTGTTTTAGAAACTACTTTCTGCACTTTAAAAATATCATTTTGTTCATTTCTTTTGACATCTGCTATGGCTGGAGATGGTGTGTTCCTCAAGGGTTCATATGTTGGTAGTGTGGCCCCCTGTGGGGTGATGCCAATTGGGAGGTAGTGGAAACTTTTAGATGTAGAACCTAATGGGAGGTGATTGGGTCATTGAGGGGACATGGCCCTTGGAAAGAATTAATGCAGTTTTCATGGTACCCTGGTTAGTTCTTATGAAAATTATTATAATAGAGCAAAACTGATCCCTTCCTGCTCCCTGGCTTCCTGGATTACAATGTGATTGCTCTAACTGGCACTCCTACCACTGTGATGCCATGCACCAGGAGGCCCACATCAAAGGCAACACAAAGGGAGCCACCTAAAACTTTTAGGCTCTACAGCTGTGACTTACATACACCTCTTTTCTTTATTTTTCAGCCTCAGGTAATTTGTTACAGCAGTGGAAACCTAATATACTATCCTTTAGAGTTGGTACTAATGTTTTTTTTGTTTGATTGTTTGTTTTAGAGAGAGAGAGAATTTTTTTAATATTTATTTTTTTAGTTTTCAGTGGACACAATATCTTTATTTTATTTTTATGTGGTGCTGAGAATCGAACCCAGCGCCCCCGTGCATGCCAGGCGAGCGCACTACCGCTTGAGCCACATCCCCAGCTGGGTACTAATGTTTTTATTTCCAAAATACACCTAAGAAAAATGAAGTACATAAATGTTAAACAGCTTGCCCATGTCCACACAAATAGTGAGAGAACCAGGATTTGCACACAGGCAGTCAGACTGTAAATACCATCTACTTAATCATGATCCTATATAACCTGCCCAGTGATATTTTTGGAAACCTAAAAAAACCTTGTTTCTACTGTAGAAGGGTGAATGAATCACATTCAACTAGTTGTTGATCAATATCCATTCTCTCTAATAGTTAGGTTGGTCATATAGCCACCCAGCTAGTGACCAAATGGCCCAGCATACCCTGCAGTTAAATGTGGCTGTGTGAATAAGTTCTGTCCAACAAGGTGTGAGTGGAAGTGATTTATACACTTCCAAGATATGAACCTATAAAGAAACACTTGAGCACACCTGCGGCACATCCTTCTCTTCCTCCTGACTGGGTTGTAAGTCCAACATAGTGATGGCTGTGTAGCCATGCAGCCCTAATGTTTGGACCACCAAGACTGTAATGGGCTTGACAGATAGACTCTTGATTAAACCATGTGTCCTTGGATCTTTTTGTTACAGCAGTGAGACCGAAGTCTTAATTCATATAATTAGCTTTGGAGGAAAGTTCATTTGGATTTTTTGCACTATAAGCTCAGCATAATGAGATTCTTAACACTTATCCAAGAATAGACTATTGCTCATGTGTATAACATTCAATGCTTGTTGGTAGTTGTTAACTTTCTTGGTGATTTTTAAATGATACTTCCAAATCTAGCACCTTTTAATGAAGTAGTTGGTGTGCTGAGTTGTGGAAGTCAGGGCCTGTGTTTTGAGTCTTTCCTGATAGTAATAATGAACACTTGTCTGTCTACCTTCTTTTTACCTATTCCTTCGATCATCTGCTTTTGTTTGTACCTGACTGAAGTTGGGCCTCACTAACTGGATCATCTCAACAGTGTGATCACCATCAGCCTGGAAACACCAGATGCGAAGCTTGGACAAACCAATACTATCTGGCTTGATTGACAGGCATCACAAAGAATGCCATGCAGGACTTATTCACACAGGTGTTACCACCAACCCTTCCAGTGACGCACACATGGTAGGAGTTGAACACTTGATGTCTGAAATTCATTGCCTGGGTGTAAATTTCATGTGGTATCCATCCAAGCCATCCTTAGGAAAGGAGTACTTGGAGCAGTTCTTGTGAATATAGACTTTTCAGAATTTATTTTTTTTTATTAAGGAAATCTTCAAACATCTTCATAAGTAGAGAGATTATTATGATGAGTGTTCATATCCATGAATATTTTTATATAGATGAAATCAAGTTAAAAAGAACATCAAGGGTAGCTTTGAAGAGGAAAAGAATTTTTAGAAGAACAAAGCAGGGTATGATAAAAGGGAGGGGATCATGCGCAGACAAAGGTTCTTCATAAGAGGGGCCCAGGATGACCTCTTACCTTGCCCTGAAACATTTCTGATACCACCTGCAGGATTTAAGAATTATTCATAGGAAAAATTGTTAATATTTGTTGACTTTTTCCTGTGCTGAACACTGTTTTACAAGCTTACAAAGTAGCCATTATTATTATCCTATTCTATACATTAGAAGATTGAGGCTTTGAGAAGTTCAAGTTAACTTTCTGGAAGTCCTATGGCAGGTGAAAAATAAGTGTATAAGCCAAGATTTGAACCCAGAATCTTCAGACTCAAGAGCCTGTTCATGTTAACAATATGTGTTTATTAAGTCTACTTCAGTGGACTTTTAAATTCAGAATCATTTGGGGCACCAGCTAAAAAGGCATATTTCTTATTATCACCTTTGACCGTTTCTGAATACTATGGTGTGAAGTCTAGGAACATTTGTTTGGAATAAAAATTTTAAGTCCATCAAAATTTGAGAATCATTGCTCCATAAAACATTGTAGAGGTGTAGTCTCCATCAGTTCTTTGAATTTTTTATGCCACATCTTTATCTGTAAAATGTTTTACAACATGTTTTCTCAGTGCTTTCTCATTCTCTCTCCAATTATAGTTGGCCCTCTTGATATGGTTGGAGAGTATTCAGAAAAAAAAATTGTGTCTGTTTTGAATATATACAGACTTTTCTTGTCACTATGCCTCCAAACAATACAGTGTAACAACATTTACATTGTACTATGTATTAAAAGCAATCTGGAGTTGGTTTGAAGTGTCTGAGAGGATTATGTAGGTTATATGCAAACTCTACACCATTTAATTTCAAGGGTCCATGGATTTTGGTATCCTGGAAGGGTTCTGGGACAAGTCCCTCATGGTTACTAATGGATGACTATATATCTCTTCTTTATAAATTACTCTTTGCAATTTCATGGACAAAATTATTTTAATGTACTATTTGTGTATGGATATGCACAAATAAACACTTAAAATATTCCCTGGGTATATGCATTCCATCTCACCTTTGAGAACACTGGTCTATGGTAAGTAATATTTGAATTTTTAATTTATCATGTAATAAATATCAGGAGTCAAAAGAAGATTGGCCAGTCAGATATAAATTAAAAGTCAGGAAACTTCACTGAAAAATTCAGATTTCCAACTTTTTTATTATGAAATTTTTTGTAGTTATAGATGGACAGAATGCTTTTATTTATTTTTTATTTATTTAGGTTCCGGGGATTGAACCCAGGGGCATTTGACCAATGGGACAGATCCCCAACCCCTTTTTGTATTTTATTTAGAGACAGGGTCTCACTGAGTTGTTTAGCTCCTTGCCATCGAAGCTGCCTCAGGCTCCAGAGGCGCTAGGATTACAGGCATGTATCACTGTATCTGGCTTATTTTTTTATTTTCATGTAGTGGTAAGGATTGAACCCAGTGCCACACATGTGCTAGGCAAAAGCTCTGCCACTGAACCACAGCCCCAGCCCTCCAACTTATTTTGAAAAATAAATTCGGCTATATGGGTCTGAGATTCTGGTGTATTAACAGAAGCTGTTTAGAGAAGACAGGCTGAAGATGAGTAGTGAGCCCTTGGAAAGAGGCACACAGGTATTCATTTTGAGACACTGCAGTTCCGACCTTGTCCACGTTATTCTCTTGTATTAATTACCCAGATGGTGGGCACTTCGGGCTTTGCTGTCAGAGCTACTGCCCAGATGTGAGGATTTCTAATTCTAGCCTAATGTGAAGATAGTCTTCGTGGTGTCATGTTGTATATTGTCAGGTCAAGTTTTACCCTCTTAACTTTTAAAATTAATCATCTTAGTTTGACCCACACTAGTTTACTATTTTTGTTGGCTCCAAAATCAAGGAATTTTCTAGAGGTCAACCTTATAAATCCATGATTATTATGTGCATCATGGTGATGGCTTGTTTTAATAACTTAACCCAGGTTATTCCATTGCTCGGGGATAATAACAGGCTAGTTAAAGAAGGAATTTCACTAATCATTGCATTTAAAAGATTAAAAAAAAAGACACATGGTTGACATTGTCATTGTTTTCAAGGGAGATTGAAAATAACTATTGGTGTCACTTTTCAAGGAAAAGAAGAATGTGCCAAGATGAATGCTATCCTATAAATTAATGAGCCAATTTTCCTCCAGAGTTTAAATCCCTGGCTGATCATAAGGTAGGGACTTGGGGAGGAAATAGAACTATTTTAGTAGTGCTTCAGAATTTCAATAGAAAAGGAGACACTAAGTTTTACCCTGAAGTCTGTGTTTATCCACTGTAACTGGACTATTGTAAAGGCATCCTCTGGCCTGCCACTTCAAGAACTCAAACTCAACTGCAGTATCTCCCAAAACAAGAAACTGATGATGGTTAAAGTTTCTCACTCAAAAATTTGCTAGAGATTAAAAAAAAAACCAACAAAGATAAATTTTAAAAAACAGCAAAGATCAAATTATCTTGATAAGGTTTGATTCCACAAGTATATATCTAGTAAAATTGGATTTGATAGAAATAATAGTCATAAAGGAATTCATTACATGGATAAATTAAAATTTATTTAATGGATACAGTTTGATATATTCAATTATTCCTGCATATTTATAAAAAGAAGAATTAAAAGTTTGAATATGATATTAACAAAAATATATAAAGTATCTGAAATGAATTTACTGGACAGGTTAGGAAACTAATCAGGGTATTAATTTGGCTTAATAGAACTCATTTTAGAAAATGTATTAATAATCTGGGCACAGTGGCATATGCCTGTAATCCCAGCAATTTGGGAGGCTGAGGTATGAGGATTGCAAGTTCAAAGCCAGCCTCAGCAACTTAGTGAGACTTTGTGTGGAACTCAAAGTATGGTGACAGCCTGGTTGAATGCTCTCAAATTCTAAAGCCTACCATTTATCATAGCCAAGCCTGGGTACTACCCACTTCTCTGGATTCTTTTGTTCACACTACTTTCCCTGCTTAGCCGGTCTTCCCATGGACTGATTCCTACTCTTTCTTTAAGAGTCAGATCCAGAAAAGTATTCAATGCTTCTTATGTGGCCTCCATCCCTTTGAAACCCAGAACTTGCCCCTCCTCATATATTCCTCTTGCTAAAGTCACTAATGGTCTCTTTGTTGTTAAATCCAAACAAAACTCTAATTGCCATCTCTTCCCATTAGTTCACCTGTCAAGCATTTCTTCCTCAGTATCCAATACCCCTTGCAGCTCCTTTTAGTCAAGGACAATGTCCACAAATGAATGCAGCTGTGGGCCTTGATAGCTATGCCAGGCAAGCAGGGGAAACGTGTGCCTTAATCCTGAAGAAGGGAGCTGGGCAGTGTCCACCATAATGCCTCAAATCAGCAGGTCCAAAATGAAATTCATGTGGTCCTGACCATTCTATTTCTGAATCGATTCCTATTATTGCCCTTGTTGAAGTTCTCATCCCCTCCTGACCAGTTTAGTGTGCCAACCTCCTAGGTTGACGTGGCCTGTTCTAGTTCTTCCTTCAGAGTCACCAGTGAGCTAGGGTTTTTTTTTTTTTTTTTTTTTTTTTTTTTTTTTTTTTTTTTTAATTGGATAGGATGTTCTACTACTGAGCTACATCCTCAACCCTTTTTATTTTCTAAGACAGGGTTTAGCTAAGTTGCTGAGATTGGCCCGAAACTTGTGATACTTCTGCCTCAGCCTCCTGAGTAGCTAGGATTATGGGCATGTACTACCATGCCCAGTTCTATTTAATTCAAAAACAACTTTTTTTTAAAAGCATTCTTTAGATTGAAGCTCTGAAGCTGTGAACCCAAATAAACCAAATAAATGTTTTTTTTTAGTTGTGATAAAATATACATAATATTTATCATTTTGGACCATTTTAAAATGTGTAATTAGGAAGTATTAAATTCACATTGTTGTACACCTGTTATCATGATCTAGAACTTTTTCATTACCCCAACAAAATCTCTGGAATCATTAAGCAGTAGCTACCATTTCTTCTTCTTTGCCTCCTGGTAACATCTATTTCCGTTTTCCAAGGAATTATTTTTTTATACAAAATACCCAGACACCATGTGTTATACAACATAGCCTCAAAGTCCTTGTCACCTCTGCTGTGCTGACCAGTCTGCCCTCGAGCCTCTCTAGTCCTTCTTTATAGTCTCTTCACTGTCTTGTTCTCATTCCACTCTCCCCTCACCCACCACTCTGCACCAGCTTCCAGCTTGTGGCCTCTAGACCCCCAACAGAGAAGTGCAGCCTGGCTTCCATGATTTTTTCTCCTGGGGAGCAGCCATCTGGGATTCTATCTCTTTATTCTCACAGAGGGGAGAGTGAAACATTTACTTGTGGAACCTGAGATCACCTGACACCCTGCCCTGACCTTACCCCCTCTTTTCTCATGGGGTGGCCGAACCTCCCTGGCCATACATTAGTATAGGACTACGCAGGGGATTGGGTCATTACAAGGAGATAGTTTAGGGGAGGCATGAAAGATAAGGAGATATTAACATAAAGAATAGGGACAAACATTCAAAAGCATTGAGGCAGGAAAAGTAAAGTTTCCTGCTTAAGAGACAGAAAGGTTGGTTACCTGAAGAATAGTGGGCAGTCGCAGGGGATGAATAGAGACATTCAGTGCATGTCTTCAGTTTAGAGTTGATTTTGTGTTCACCGGGAAACCATCTCTATTAGTTGGGAAGCTTTTATTTCAAGTACTAGAAACCCTACTTAAGGTTTCAAACAGGAGCATTGCTTTCAGAGGGGGTGGGATTCTGGCTCCTTTCTCTGAAATTCTCTCTGAAAGTCCCTGGGCCAGTTTCTCTCAATGCTGCAAGAAGGCTTTGGCAGCAACCAGGGTACATGGTTTCCTTCTCACAAGAATAGGGAAATCGTAGCTTCTTTAGGTCATTTAAGATAACCCAGTTTCCTTTCGATTGGATCAACTTGGATTGGCCACAGTGATCAGGGGCTTCCTACACTTTTTGGCTTAGATTTAGTTACTGTTCATTGCTAACCCACTCTGCCGTAAGGGTGGGTTATAACTCCCCTCTTCCTTGTAGCTGGGGCTGGGGTCATTCCCCAACGGTATGATTGTGACATAACGAGGAGGCAGTGGTTCCATAAAGAATTTGAAAATTATAAGGAAAGAAAGTGAGAGTGGATGTAGGGTAAGCAGTCAACAAAGTCATCACACATGGTAAGGAATCCTTAAAAAACACTCTAGCTGTTCTGAGGACAGTCTGGATGGACCCAGGTTAAGAGAGGCCAGTTAGGAAACTTTCACAGTAGTTTAGGTAGGTGATGGTGATAGAAACTGGGATGTATTTTGTTGTTAGAATTGACAAGATTTGGAGATAGATTTGATGACAAAGGAGGCAGTTTTGGTCAGATTGTGAGGAGTCTAAAATGCTAAGCTTTAGATTTTATCTTTGTAGGGAATGATGGAGGTGGTGGGGAGGGTTGGTTTTTTGTGATAGTAGGAGATCATGTTTTGTCTTTCACTTTCCTTTGAATTTACATTTTTTTTTTTTTACTATTTATCACAGCACATTATTTTGTTCTTCTAATGATTTTTGAATGAAGAAAACACCAAAATCATAGTAGTTTTATTTATTTCTCACCCAAGTTAATTGAGAATGTTTTCAAATATCTTTTCTTTTATAGTCTAATTTTATAATCCAAAAAGGACAATGCTTTCCTTGAGTCTTAGAATGCTGGAATTGTTAATTTTGCAGAATGTTTTCAGTATAAATTAACTGTCTTGCAATGCCATTCAATCATGCAAATTGCCATCACCAGGAACTGAACATGTTTTAGCTTTTCAAAATATCAATCATAGGAATGAGAGTCCAACTGAAACTTCTGGCTTAATCTTCTATCTATCATATAAAGCTTATGAAAAAGTTGAATGAAGTTTCCAGGAGACTGGATGGCTATTTTTGCAGAATAAGCAAAAGATAGCTGCAATCTGATGTCTTTGGTGGAAGTAGGCTGTATTAATTCTGTATATAAATTCAGCAAAGCACTTACATTAAAAAAGAATTCTTGTTCAGATTTCAAGTTCTACTTCATCTTATTAAAGAGAATTGCTTTGTGTCCATTTATTAAAAAGAGTTCAAGACTTGGCTTTGTCTCATTTTAAATTCCCATATATTATTTTTTGGATATTTCTGTTGTGCTTACTTTCAGGCAAGTTCTCATCTCTCCAATTCTGTTTTCTCATCCTCTCTTTACCCTTGATGAGGAGAAAAACTGCTGCCTAGATACTTCACAACATTGTGTTTTGAATGTCAAGTGAGGTGATACATAAAAAAGACTTGAGGACAACTAAGCTCTTATTTTGCTGTTATGCAATGTCTATAGTTGAAACAGTTGTTTTCAGCACCCAGCCCACATCTTTTTTCCATTAGTCTCCTGAGTCTTTGTAAAAGGGCCTTTTTTGGACTCCAGAGGGTGTTGGAGTAATGTGTAAGGCAGGCTGGAAATTCCAAGGAATACTCCCAGGATCAGCCCTCAAACCACAACCCATCAAGTTGCTTTTTTTTTTTTTTTTTTTTTTTGGTTGTTGTTTTTTTGCTCCTTTGCGGTGGTGGTGGTGAGGAGGGCAATATAAAAAGTGGTCTATGCCATCTCCCAGGGGTCCTCACTGAAGTTGAGCCCCAGTTCTTCATTGATACAGTTTTGTGTTCCATCCATTTCATTTTTCATCTTTTGAACTGGTTTCTCCTGGCTTTACCTCTTAAATAAATGATTTGCATTCAAATTCTTGTCTTAAGGTTGGTGGAATGAACTCAGCCTAAGCCTAGTTCTCATGGTCTTCAAAATGTCTTTGTCCATCTGGCTCACAAATGATATCCTAGCCATCACTTTTCTAGCTTTTTTGCCCAACCTTAGTGTTACATAGAACTATGTCTATTTTGCCTTCTCCCTGGATTATTGGTGAATCTCTAAGAAGTGGTTTCCTAATATCCTGGCCATATCCACCATCCTAGATAGGCTATGAAACTTCTAGAAGGGTCACTTGATAAATAGCCAAGCAGAGGGATATGACATATTACCTTTATTGCTAATTAACATTATATTGGGTTGGGTGCAGTGGCGTGTGACTGTAATCCCAGCAGCTCCAGAGGCTGAGTCAGGAGGACTGCAAGTTCAAAGCCTGCCTCAGCAAAAGCAAGGGCTCTAAGCAACTCAGCAAGACTCTGTTTCTAAATAAAATATAAAACAAGGACTGGGGATGTGTGGCTCAGTTGTTAAGCACTCCTGGGTTCAATCCCTGGTACCAAAAAGAAAAAAAAAAGATAATATTGAAAAAAAAATGGCTTATAGAAGTGGGAGAGTGAACTTTCTAACATTAAGCCCTTAAATTAAGGACACCTTTGAATAGTTAGTTATGTTGGACAACTTGAGGCTTCCACCTGCATGGACAGAGCCTGCCTGCCATTTTAAGGTTTGAAGACTGGAGGAATAACAGAATGTATATTCTCTCTGTAGATAGGCAGGCTTCTAAGAGAACAAGAAGGACCAAGGGGCTGAGGCACAGATGCCAAGTTCCTGTTATGCTAATTTGCAGTTAGAAAATTCATCCATGTCCCTTGTAGTAGTGACAGAGGGCACAGAGAAACCAAAAAATGTTATGTAATGGGTTTCTCTCTCTCATGGAAGCAAAATATTAGGGGAAAGGAGGTTCATTCTTTCCAACGCTCCTCATTTCTGCTTCTTGGGCTTAACCATTAAGCTCAAGGCCAAGCAAGAGTGTGACCATCTCCTTTATAGGAGTCAACAATCCTTCAGGGAAGTGCTGTCCCCATTTTCATGAGTGCATTCCTTACCCGCTCCTACCTCAGTGGCAATTACGCTGTGAATATTCTTGAGACTACAGTGAAGAGTGATGCTGTTGCCCTCAGAAGGCCAAACTGATAACTGGGGTAATTCCAAGTCCAGTCAGAATGACTGAGTTTGTCACTACAAAGTTGATTCCTTTTCTTCTTTAAGTCTATGCTACTTGTAGAATCTGATGGCTTCTTTCCCTTTTTTTTTTAAGTTAAAAAAACTTGAAGCTAATTTTCTCTTCTTTCTGCCCCAGACATGTGCTATTTAACATTTTGTTCTATATTTTGTTTAATGGAAACTTCATTATGAAAGATTAAGTCCCTGGGTTCTGGTTTGAACAAAAGCAACCATTATTCAATAATATCATGGCCACCCTCACCTTTCTGAGTTAAGACTATCCTAACTGGCATGGATTTTCTGATTGGACCTAATAACTTATCCAGGCCTGGCTCTCCTGTGTTTTGCCTTCCTTGCCGTCTTCATTTGGAGTCTCAGCTGTACAAATTTCTCAGGCATGTTTCCTCTGGCACCGCAAATGCTGTGTCTCCATCTGATTCAAGTGACATTTGGACACTCATTAAGTAATACCTTGAGTAGCTACTTTCTTTTGACTGATTTTTCTTCTTAGACTGTCGAGACCTTCGGGGAATAATTGATATCACTGTCTCAGGTTTGAAGGAGCAGTTCCTTACCACGAAGTCTCTATGTAGCTCTAAAAGCACTTGGCCAAGAAGTGGCCCACATTCTTGTTCCTTCTGTTAGAGGCAGTACAGTTTCCTGAGATTTTGCTTCTTTTCCCATTGGATTTCACTGGGTCCAAGTTACCATTTCTTTTTAAGTTTTCAGTTTATTAATCCTTGTAATCAATTTGCACAGTCACCACAGAGACTGGCTTTTTGCCAGCACTAACATCTACCTTTGCAGTCCCCTTGACTTTCTTCATTATGTTCTTGTGTTCCTTTTACTGTTTTCTTGAAATCTTTTTCTTTTCATACAGACCATGTCCTGCCAGTCTATGTCTGGGTTCATTTTTCTTTGCATAATCCAAGGAATCATTAACTTATCTTGTCACCTCCAAAATGGATTCTGAATCCAAACACAAAGATGACATCTGATGTGGTCTTGTACATTTTGGCTAATTTTTTTATCAAATTTCTTTCTTAGGTACTGTTGCTTTCACAGGGTAAAGAACATCATCAACCATTTGTTTCCTCTGAAGTAGTCGTTGGGTATGAACTTACTGGTCTAGAAAGTTACTGTGACATTCATGGTGGCAGTCTGTCCTCAGAAAGCCAGGGAGACAAAGAGAAAAATCTACCTGACTTGTTCTCTAAACTATCAACTTTTTCTTCAAAAAACCTCTTTCTCAAGCTTGTTATTCTTGGTTTACTTTGTTAAATTCTTCCATTGCTTCTGTTCTAAGACTGAAGAATGGTGTAGAAGACATTCCATACATTCCTTGACGTTCTGAGATCTGACTCCTAGAAATAGTGTTCTAGGAACAGGACTGCTTTTTTTTTTTTTTAATAGACAGCATGCCTTTATTTTATTTGTTTATTTTTATGTGGTGCTAAAGATCGAACCCAGTGCCTCACATGTGCTAGGAAACTGAGCTACAGCCCCAGCCCACAGGACCACTTTTTAAATCTTTCGTTTTAAAACAATTTAATTTTGTCTTTCACTTAGCCGTTGTTCATTATAAGGGCACCATTTCTTTGCCTGGTGTTCAAGAAAATTTTTCCATAGGTGTCTGCAGAGCTGGAGGCCTGGACATCTAAAGGTATGGTCAGAGCTGCTGTGATTTATAAATCCAATCAATTTAGGATCACATGTGGGAGAAACTGACTTTTCAAACTCTGGACAGGTCACATGACTCCAAGATTAATTTGGGGGCACTGTGTATACAGGCTGGCATTGATGATTCAAAACTAGAACCTCAGACTACAGTGCTATGTAACATATATGTTGTGTAAAGAATTTATATATAAGTGCTATTATACAGTTTATACAGTGCTATGTAACATATATGTTGTGTAAAGAATTTATATATAAAGAAAGGACAGAATTAGAAAATCACCATTACAACCTCAAAAAATATAACAGATGTAGAAAATAATTACCAATGGATATTATACTAGATGAAAGATATGGGGAACTTTATAATGATACAACAAACTGGCAATGGATCTATCTATCTATCTATCTATCTATCTATCTATCTATCTATCTATCTATCTATCTATCTATCTATCTGAGATAGTGTCTTGCGGAGTTGCTCAGGGCTGGAACTTTTGGGCTCAAGAGATCTTCCTGCCTCAAACTCCCTAGTAGCTGGGACTATAGGTGCATGCCACTGTGCCCAACACTAAGCAATTTTATCTCTAAAAATAGTACATCAGATATTATGTACCTGATGTAATATTATAGGAACTACACAGTACTTCTTATGAAGTAGTCTTGCAAAAAGTTTTGAATTTAAATTTAATGAAGTTTCTAAATCTGCAGGAAAAATGGGTGATACAGGAACATGTCACACAAGGATACAATCATCCAAATTAAAAAAATGAAGTAAATGATCCAGTTTCATTGACAAATAAATGGCATAAAAGAAATGTGAACTGCTACAGATACAAGAACCATAATGAATTAGTCAACCAAATGTAATGGATGGATCTCCTTGAAATGTGATTAAACAACCCCCCAAAAAAGACTTTTTGAAAACCTTTTAATTTCAGATTTAGAGAAAACCTCCCATTGTACTAAGAATTCCACCTACCCTCTCCATGCTAAGGTCTTACCACGTTTACTTTATCACTCTCTATATCTCTAGCCCAGTTTTTTTTAAAATTTTTTTCTTTTAGTTGCCTATGGACCTTTACTTTATTTATTTATATGTGGTGCTGAGAATCAAACCCAGTGCCTTCCACATGCTAGGCAAGTGCTCTACCACTGAACCACAACCCCCAGCCCTCTAGCCCAGTTTTTTTGAGAGTAAATTGCAAATAGTTGTTCCTTCACACCTAAACACTTCAGTGTGCACTTTTGAAAAATGAGGATATTCTAATATATAACTATAGTGCAATAATGAAATACTAGAATAGTAATACATTTACTATAGACCTTATTTAAAATTTGCCAACTGACTCACTAATGTCTTCTATAGCAAAAGGAAAACACTGATTTCTGTCCAGCATCCAATACATCTGTTGAACTATGATTTAATAACTAGAAAGTTTGTCAGTCTTTGTTTTTTATGACCTTGACATCTTTGAAGAGTAAAGGTCAATTATTTTGTAGACTGTCTTTCAACTTAGGTTTGAGTGATGTTTCTTCATTACATCCAGGTTATACATTTTTGGTAGAAATCCAAAAAAGTGATATTTTGTTCTGATTAGTGCATTTTACCAAGAGGCATGCAATATTTGTCCCCTGATTGATAATACTGCAAAAGGACATTTTTGAGATAACTGGGTAAGACTGAAAATAGATAATATTAAGAAGTTATCATTAATTTTGTTAGGTATTATACTGGTATTGTGGTTATATTTTGTGGCAGTTTTTAAACAGTGTCATAAATCTATTACATTGGATGGAAAAATAAAATTGATTATATTAATGTCCATTTTAGGGGATTTTAACAACTCTAGACAGAAGGCAATAATGACAATATAATCAATTTTTGCTCATTTTTTTTTTAAACCTGGAATTGAACCCAGGGACACTCAACTACTGAGCTATATCCCTAGCCTTTTTTACTTTTTGAGAAAGGGCCTTGCTAAGTTGCTGAGGCTGGCTTGAACTTGCAATCCTTCTGCCTCAGCCTCCCAAGTTGCTGGATTTATAGGCATGTACCACTGTGCCCAGCTTGATTATTACAAAATGGTGTCCAATTTGTACATTATACAGATCTCTGATTTTTTCTTCTTCTGTAGCTCTTCTTTTTATCATTACATTTATGGTTTACAAATATAGCAGAGAAACAACACTGTCAAATTAGTGACTTATTGGATGAAGGAAGCCTGTGGGGAGGAGGCTGAAACAACTCGTTAAAATCAGGCTTATGAAAAATTTAAACATTTCTTTCTGGATTTTTTATTATAGATAATTATTACTTTAATGAAATGAGATGATTTAAGATGATGGGTCACACAATATAACTATAGCCAAAATATAAAAAGTCCTCATTTTTATTTTTCAACTTAATTTTTTGAAAACAGCATTCACTACAAAAAATCATTTCATCAAGAATTAATATTTTGCTGGTGTTCAAATTTAAACTATTCTATAAGTTTCACAGAAGAAAAACATGAAACTGTTTCTGCAGCAGTTTCTTCTAGTTTTTCAAGCACTCTTGAAGCAGCAACTGGTTCAAAATGCTACTTTGTTTCAAAGCATCTAGTTTAGATGTATCTTCACTGATAATGGGAACATTTTCATTTTGTTCCTGAGCTGTCAGGTCACTTTCACTGTCAGACAGTGTACACAAGAGAGTGTCATTTTCATAGGTTGGAAAGTAATACCTGTAAAACAACCACAGATATATTGAATAACCTAACTAATAAACTGTCTAGAAAATTTCTAAGTTGTTGAACGTAAACATACATTATTATAATTTTGCTAGATTCTCTTACTAACAATGTCATAAAATTTTGCAAAGGTTTTACCGGAGATGACTTTGACTATCTTTCCTTTTTTTTGTCTAACATGAGCCTTGCAAAATCCAGTCTTGCTACCTACCATTCAGCCTCTACTTGATATCTATTTGATAAGAAACACTATCTTGAAAGGCAGCCTACTTCATATCAGGTAGCTCTAGTTGTTAGATAATACCTCCTTCGTATGAGAATGACATCCCTTTAATTTCTACTCAAAAGGCTCAGTTATTCCCTATATAACAAAGTTAAAAATAGTTACTTTATCAAACACAAATTCTTCAAATACCCTATGAAAATATTAGGTTTCTCCTTGTGTTCTGTTTCCTAATCTAATCATTACTGGTTCCTTCATATCTAATCTCTGTAAGAAGAATTAAAAGAATGGGATACCATTTCAATCCGAGTAGATATGGACTCTCACAAATCTGAGATTTTTCTGAAGGAGAAAGACTACAGTTTTTTGACTAGTGTTTTGGGGGAACCTGACTTAACAATCTCTGAGAATAGAGAAACCTGGGTAGCTAGAACCCCATAGCTGGTTTCCCCAGCTGAGGTTATCAAGAATGATGTGGGAGCTAGCCCAGAAAGGTTAGACTGTTAAAAGATACTTGGGAGTCTCACAACAGCTCAATAGGTACATATCAGATGACCAACTGTTTAATTTTCAAAGTGCCATTATGTAACAAATATACAAAAGTCTAGCAGCATGCATATCCAGAGTTATTTTATTTCTAGGAATTTACCTAAATGAAATCATTAGAATAAGTGCACAAAAATGTAGGCATATATAAATATTCATTCTATCACTATTTACTATTTATCAAAACAAAAAGAAACAACTGAAATATCAAAAAACAATTAGAATATTAAAGCCATATAATGGAATATTTAGAAAGCATTAAAAATGATACAACAGAAAGATGTTTACAATATTCTGTTAGTGAAATATAATTTAAAAAGTCCATATCTACTTCTGTATCTGTCTACAGCTATATATATTGCCACATCATAAAGTATGAAATAGTTGCTGTTATTTCTAAGGGATTATTTTAAGATAAAGTTTTTGAGGAATGAAAATATTTGTTTTTACACTACATATATATTCCTTTTTTTAAGTTTAAAGAAATTAATTAAAGAGATGGAATAAAGAAATCAGAGCATAGAAGTTTATACCTATTTTGGAATTACTTACTCTAGTTGATCCCATGTCTTTCTTTCAGGAAGTAGTGAAATATGTTTAGTTTCTTCCATGTGAGTCCTTAGGTCTGATTTGGATTTGAATTTCACATGGCAGCCATAACATCTACATTGGTGAACTTGTCTTCGAATGAAATTGACCAGTTTTACTTGCTGATAGAAATTTAATCCTAAAAATGACAGCATATAGAATCATTAGACAACTGGTCAGACCCATATTGCACTGCTATAATTTCTTTTCAATTGAAGTTTAAATTAAATTTATATTTTACACTGTTATGTAAAAACATAAAACTTCTACATTGTTATGGGTTATCATGTGATGCTTAGCTACATATTTAAACTGCAATGTTAGATCAGGATAAACATCTATTTCCTCAAACATCATTTATGGTGAAAACATTCAAAATCCTTTGTTATAATTTTTTAGAGGACACTTAATTAACCAATCTGAAGAGGCAGTGCAATTATAAAGCATACCAAATAATTCGAGTCAATACTTACAGGGCTTATGGGCTCAGGACTATTCTAGTCACTTTCCATATATTAATATATTTTATCTTCACAAAACACCAGCAGGTAGTAGTATCATATCTATATTACATATTATTAAACTTTCCAAGGTTTCATGGCTAGTAAGTGGCAGAACTAGGATGTGACACCTGGCTATTAGCTCTAGAGCTGATGTTTCTGACTACTAATTACATATACAATGTATATACATGTCTGTAAGAGCAACACAACCAAGAGTCTAGGCAAGTACAGAATAAGCTGAAATGTGAGAAGTGAGAACTTCACTGAGATCCATGAGGAAATCGGTACTATATAACTCAATGTCCCTAATTCTTCCATATAATGATACTGAGAATGATTCAGTTGGATATATGTGTAATGAATAATGGTAGCTACACTGCCAAACACTGCAGTAGGTGTTTTAGATACATTATTCATTATAATGTTTTTCTGACCTGAGTTCCAAGGTAATATAGCCAGTAAGTGTTGGAACTGGAGTATGAACTCTAATAGGACTTCAAAAATCTGTGTTCTTTCTATTGGTCTTCTCCACTTTATGATAGAATGAACCATTAACTTATATTTCCTAGAAAGCACTTATCCATTTAGGAAAGTGAGCGAAATTTTATGTGAAGGAAAACAAACCATTTTTGAATATTATAGTTCAAAACAGATGAGAATCACTACTTCAGAGAGCTCTGGTAGGACCATCTATACAGACCATTTTGGCTGTGTGCTCTCCAATCACAGCTATAAAACACAGTCATCATGTACAGGTTGGCTTATTAAAAAATGCAGCATCATGGAAAATAACTTCCAAATCAAACTTACCAAGTTCTGACTTTATTTTGAGGAGATTAAATTCATGTGCATCCTAAAAAAGTAATGAATACACTTGTAAGCATATGAATTATTTAACCTCTCAGGATAAAGATATAGATAGCTTATAGGAGTTGGAGTACTCCAGAAATAGCTTGAGTTCATCATCTTCCCCTTTTGAAATTTTCTAACTACTTCACCTCACATTCAACTTCTTTTTAAAGCACAGTCCACAGAAATCATATCAGTAAGTTAAAATGTTTTAATTATTTGTAGCGTATAGCTATAGTTTTCATAATTTACTGTGTCTGAAATATGTAGTCTGGTAAAAGTGTGCAGGTAAGATGTTGTGGTTCTACTGCACAGGGAATCTAAACTAAAATTATGGATACAGGTACTTTGTTCCACAAGCAGATAGGCAATTTCACTCATTTCTGTTTTCTTTTTTATGCTGTCAAATACACAACTTAAACGTGGAAGTTTGTCCTCACTTCCAAATTCCTGTAAATCATACTTCCTTTTGATTTTCACAATGCAGAGGCTTGCTTTATTCTGTTTCCTTTCTGCAATTGTGTCAATGTTTTAATATATAAGGTGATGAAGGACGGACATCATCTAACTGTGATGGCCATCACATGCATGATCATCAGGGATTTATGATACATTGTCACTGAAAGTGACCAAGCAGAGGTTGAAGCCACCTATTGAGGATGGAATCCCTACACAGCAGAGGGTACTGCAGTTCCTTTCAACTGAAAGACACTAGGCTATTAGCAGTTAAATTTAAACAGAAAACTATACACACATATTCTGCTTTCATAAGGGTGAAGACCTTTCTAAGACTACCCAGGTTCTTATTTTACTGAACTAAAAAAGTTTAGGAATGAAGAAGAGAGCATGGTCCACTGTTGACAAAGGTAGCTGAGAGCAAGAGATGGAGAGAATATCAGAATCACTCAGAAATATTTTTCTATTATAATCACCTTTCAGCCCTCAAGCTGATATAAATTATGATGTTCCCCTTCCCTACCCTCAGAATATACTGAAGATCAGAGGTGTAGGGAGTATGTCTCTCTTAGGTATACTGGATGAGTAAAATTTAGAACTATTAGCTTCAAGCTTTACTAAAATGTAAAAATGGCACCCAGAATGAAAAGCAGGCTGGGGATATACCTGAATTTCTTCTCTCCAAATCTTGATAACTGAAGGTTCTATAAGACCATACCCTGGACACTGTTAACCTACTACCTTCTCCCCCATTCTTCCAGGAATGTTAAATGGCAACATACCTGTTCTTGATTTTCCAGTTAATAGTCCTTACATGCTTTCTCCAGAAGCAATGAAAAGACTCTGAATCTCTACTGTTACAGTTGGGTACTGTTATTTTTTATCTTGTAAGCATCTCAAAGGTGGGATAGTGTTAGTGGTCTGTGTAATCCCAGTACTAATAGGCACCCTGGTGTAGTCATATATACTAAGTAAACCGCCCTGCACTCTGGTTCTCCTTGATAGACCTATCCTGTCTCTTCTGTTTTGATTATTATTTGCTTAATGCACTTTTACAAATGGAATAATGATTGAGAAAACAAAATATAAGCAAACAAAGGTGCAATAATTATCAGCTTCCTGTCAGAATGAAACAAAATTAAAATGTATAAAAGTATCTCACCTCCATGTGAACATATAATTTCTCAATTGTTTCTGCTTGATTTTCACAAAATAGACAGACAGCAGAGACAGGATGTTCTTCCCAATCAGACCATTTACTGGGGTAAAAAGAAAGAAACAAACAAGAAGCATGGATATTCTTTTAAATAAGAGGCTGCATTACATGGCGACTTGGTATTATTTTCTCATCCCTGGAAAATGCTGCCAATCTCAACTCTGACATTTTGGTAAAGATTGTCACATCATATTATAACTTTCTGCTATAGCTTTTGAAATTCAAAGCAGCACCATGAAATTAAAATAAATAGAAAACAGGTGCTGCTCCATTTTCTCATATTTGCCATTCTTCTGAGCAGCTATTTCAAGATAGAATCAGTGCAATGTTTTCCTGAGACAACTAGGTTTAATTTGTAAAGGAAGCATATCAAGAGATGTGGTGCTTGCTCTCATTAACCACAAGCACTAAGCGTATGTGCTGTGAGGCGCGCGTGATGTTGGGAGCGCTTCTGCATGACAAACAATGCATTTTCAAAAAGCAAAATATGTATTTTTCACAAGGGAAATACTGATCATTTTTAAATGGGCAAGTTGTAAAACTGGTTTTAAACAGAGAACTAAAAAAGTATACATGATCCCTTTTAGTACTTCCCTGATCTACATGCATGTATTTTTGAAATACTTCTTGTCAAGTGAATAAAAGTAAAAATGCCAGTGTGGAAGAATTGTGAAGACAAGGAACTATCCATTCAAATTCAAATGGGAGAGTTTCTCTTGGCAAGTTTAGAAATCATCATTGTTTTGACTTTGAAGATCAACCTAACCCAATTTCCATTAAAGCTTCCCAATTAGAAAACAGTGAATACTTTCCCTAATCCTATGCATCCAGCCCATCTGCTCAAGGTCATGACTATTAATATTTATAATATTTTATGTCATTAAAACTTCAGCATTCATCTATTAAACATTGTAACTAGTATGTCCTAATGGTAAGGAAATATTTTTATTATAGTCTGGAGGACTCGCTACCTAAATCTTTCTATATCAAGTAAATTTAGCAAATGGTACCTCTGCAACTTTGGACTTTTTCACTAAAAATAATCTCAATCCAAAATCCTGGGAGAGAAAAAAGGTCAAATAGCTTTTATTAAAAAGAGAATGACTAACAGTGAATCCTTTCAGGTTGAAAAGAATACTTCTTAAACTTGTAATTTCAAGCAAAGTAGCTATGTATGTTTTAAGTTAGTAGTCAATGGGATAAACACAGAAAAAGATTAACTTCAATCAGGTTATATTCTATACTCCAAAGGTATAGAATATAACCTAATATAATTAGGTTATATACTCTACTCCAGTGAGAGTTCCAAGGTCCTAAGATTTCAGAATCTGGAGATCAACTGAATAAGCAAGGCATTTTGGGATAAATTTTTTTCTGAATTATATATAATTGTTGTGCTAATTTAGTTGGAATAACTGTCTTTACTATTAGATTTTTCTGTAAGACTTATTTTGAATTCACATTCTTTCCATATTACATGAAAAAATGCATGGCTCAAAGAGGGGATTTTCTTTCTTTTTATTTTTTCTCTTTGGAATGATAGTTTTAGACCAAACCAAAGCATTATCTTCTTACTCTTGAAACACAGTAATTAATTAGCAGCAATAAGTCTTACTCTTCCTGATGGTCTAGGAACTCCCCATCATCTTCCAATTGAACTTCTTCCCATGATTTTCCAAGTTCCTTTGTAGGAAGAATAGTGAGTAAACAGATTGAGAAAAGGGGAAAGAAGACAGAAAATAGTCATAGAACTTAAACGAAACAAAGCAAAACAAAAACAATCAAAACCCCCCAAAACTAAAAAACCAAAAGTCAAACCAAACTCACTCAAATAGTTTTGAAACAATACAGGTAGGATATATTAAGATTTTTATTTCAGCAATAAGAATAGTTATATCCTAATAAGCTTTCAATGTTTCTCTTTTTGTAGAAGCAGAAGTATCCTTGCAATCAAGTTCTTTTCTTTTAAATTTAAATCAGTGTTTTCTCAACCCTGGGTATGTATTAGAATGTCTTGTGAATCTTTAAAAAAAGCCACCATATCTCCTGACAGAGATCTGAAACAACCTCCTAAATTGACTGTTTCTACTCAAGGGCCTCTGTGGTCTATTTCCCAGACAGCAGCCACTGTAGTCTTTCAAAGGATACTTCTCTGTATGTACAAACCCTCTCACAGCGTCCCATCACTCTGAACAAAATTCAGATCTGATGATGGCTTATGAGACCTCCATAGCTTCCTTGTCTCCATCCTTATTTCCCAATACCTCTTTTCTTCCTCAATTTACTCCAGACCAGTCTTTTTGCTATGCCTTGGACACAGCATAGTTACACCACCCAGCTCTTTTATACGTGTTGCATCCTCTGCCTGAAATGCTGCTCTCCCATGTGCCTCCACTGGCTCAGTCACTCTGGACTCTGCTTAAACCATCCCACCTGAGCCTCCTTGGACTACTATGTCTAAAACAATACTCCTCTTGCAAGTTACTTTTTTTTTTCCTTCTGTCATGTTTTATTGTTTTTCTAAGTACTGATCACTACCTTAAATCATTGTCTGTATCTGTTTATTTTCTTATTTGTTCACTTCCCCCACTAGACTGTCCAGGAGGATGTGGCCTTTGTTCATGCATACAGTGGGTACTAGAAAGTATTTTGTGAGTTGGATTATAACTGAAAAAATCTAAAAATTTGAGGACAACTTAGACAGTATTTTGTAAGATGACTAAAAGATGTCTATAAAGCACATAGTACTGGCCATGAGTAGGTGCTCAAGTACCCATTCAAATCCCTTTTATCCCTTACAGTTAGTAGAACAATTCTCCCTTGTGAAGGCTATGTCTGGCAAGCCTAGTCCCAATTCCAGCAAAACTTTATGGAGTGAAGAGCAGGAATGATTTCTTCTGGCCCAGTGATTTCTTTTGAGCTATTCCCTGTTTTTGTCCTGTCTTCTCTCTCCACCCAACTTCAAACTATGCTAGGCAAAAGCAGATGGTGCACCATAGAGGAATGTAGAAGTATTAATGGACACCTTTAAGCAGGAACCTCTGGAGGGGGTCAATTCCAGCTTGACTTGCTATAAGCACAGATAACAGTATTCAATATCCTTCTTTTGGAAAAACACCAAATTCACTTTTCTCAAAAGTATTCAATAAACTAAAAACAAAGAACTGTGAGTACCATTATGATTTAGGGGGAGAAAGAAAAATCTATCATCCATAAACTTAATAAGACTTTCTGAAGGTATCATTACAGATAGTAAATTTGGACTTTACAGTATACTTCCCAGAGTTATCATAAAGCATGTAAACATCATTACAGGACATCAAGAATGGCTTCTACACTATTAACAGGATCTTTATTAGAACATTTGGCAATAAATTAATCTTTCTTGCCATATTTGGTCTCTCTGGATAAGGACTTTTGGTCATGCTTTTATTGCTGCAAGATATTATTCAAGTATGAGCCATCTGTGATATTATCATTCTAAACGATATAGGAAAAGGATGTTTATCAATAAATGTTTTGAGCCAAAAGGACAACAAAAAAAAATACCTTTCACTGTCAAATTTCCAAACCGAAAAGCATAATTTTACAATTTCTGTGGTGTTCAGTACAACATGTAAGAATTTACTTAGGTAATATAGTATCAAGCATTTATCAAACTCGAGAGGAAAATAGAAATATATGTTCATTAGTATATTAGGAAATAAGCAATCACCATGTGACATGGCCCAGGCTTCCCTAAAGCACTCTACTTTGGTACTGTTAAATATATGGTTTATTACAGGAACAAGACCCACAGAGAAAAAAATTACAAAAAATAAAGCACATAACTCTTTAATTAAAATGCTGTGCCTGCTAATGAATCATTTAGGAAAGCAAAGGATGCAAGAAAAACAAAGTTTGGAAGCCATATCAATAAAGATGTTCAGAACACCCCCTCAAACCCCAGCATCAGATGGCTTATGAACAATGAGAGGGTGGAAGAAAACATGAAAAAAAAAAAAAAGAAAAGATCCCAACCAGCACACTCACCCCAGTACACACACTTACATATGCTTGCACACACACACACACACACACACACAACAGTAACATTTAAAATGTGAACAAATTAGAGTGAACTATAACAAAACCATGAGAAACAGGTTTAAGAGTCTACATTTATTATATGTGGCTTTGTATATTTTAAGAGTAAAACATTTTCAAATGATAAAACAATGGCAAAAAATTAATTCTCTTTAGGAAAACTCAGGACTTGATACATGAGCACCATGGGAATATGTAGCCAAAAGCTGAAAGATGGCAAGCAATTTGTTGCCTGCTGAGGCAGGAGTACATGACTAGTGAAACTTACTGGTACTTTGTCCCTTAACCACCCTATCTTATTGAACTCTTTTGTTTGTGAGAAAACAAACCGAGAACTTGAAGTAGACTTTGCAAAGAATTTTTAATGTATTTGCAAGCCTGGCTATTATTCAGAAAATGGATATGAATTATTAAACATGGAAATAATCTAACCTAAGAAGAAAAAAGGAACCTGTCAATTTGGCTCTCCTCCCTTGATGACTGTTGGAAAGTCTCTTACCAGGATATCCTGGACACTTTCATCACTGCATACTGGAGATTCTATAGGTGTTTGGGAGGGGAGGAACTTTATGGAAGGATGACAATTATTGCACATAGGATATAAAACAGGTCAAATACTGACTATGTAGACACCATTGCAAGGTGTTCAAACACACAAGCTTACTTGTCTGTCTCCCATGCCAACCTCTGAACTCTTTGAGAGCAGTGATCAAATTAGTCATCCTGTCTGCAATGTTTTACTTTCTGTTCTAGCAGCTGTGTCCTGGAAGGCACTTAAATGTATGTAGAACATATGATATGAAGCCAATGAAGTGGATGTCCAGGAGCCAACTACCAATACAACAATCCTTCTGTCTTTTGTGCACAAACATGTCAGCTTTTTCCCTCAGAGGAATAAACCATAAATGTCTCATTTACTAAAACTTTTTAGTATTAGCATTATTATTATTCATTGCTTAAGTAAAATTTTATATTACTTCATATTAATGACTTTTCTTTTTTCATGTTAAATGGACTTTAAAAGAAAACAGAGAAACTGTTGGCCCTCTTTTTTTCCCTCTGATTACACATTACTACTATTGGGAACACATTACTCTATTTATATTCACATTCCATGTATTATAATACTTTCTTTTACAACAATATTCTTTAAAATATTCCTAGAAAGTTATTAAGATTGATGCCTCTTGTAAGCACTCCTCTAGTTCAGGCATTACATATCTTTAGAGACTTTACAGGCTTCTTCAATCATTTTCAAAGATGTTTACAGAATTCTCATAATACTAAGGCATCACAACAAATTTAAGCTCCTCCCCAAAATCTCTTAGATACTGGCTATCTACCCTATTAGGAAGGTGCACAGTGCTACTTAGGCTATAGGTTTATAGGTGAGAGACTTAATGCACAGATTAAAGTTAGCTTACTTTGATGTTGGGTCACTTTTTAGTTTGTTACAAAAGAGGCAAGGGAGGGTAAAAATATCATTATGAAATCAACACCACTACTTGACCAAAAAACTTAACCAAAAGCATAAGATGCATTATCTGAACAAGAAAAATGAAGAAAACTGATTCAGAAGATAAATACTTTTCATTGTTATATGAACTTGGGAAAAATTATCTTCTGTGCTCCAGTCTCCTATTCTATAATATAGGCTTAATAATAATACCTGTGTTGTACCGGGGTTGAGGCTCAGTGGTACAGTGCTTGCCTAGCATGTGTGAGGCACTGGGTTTGATCCTTAGTACCACATAAAAATAAAAACAAATAAAATAAAGATATTGTGTCCATCTACAACTAAAAAAATACCTGTGTCATAGGTATGTGATTAGGATTAAATGATTTAATATAAATATCTAAGTTTAATATAAATATCTAGGATGGTGCCAGCCCACAATAAGTATTCTAATAGTTACTGGATTTAAAAAAATGACTTGTGTCAATAATACCCTAAAGCTGTGATTTAATTTCATTTTATATTCATTAAAACTTTATCTTCTCTTTAGCCATCATTTGCCACAGTAAATATGGATACTATGTGGCCATTACAATCTAGCATACTCACCTAGATATAGCTGGCACTCCTATTAATTATTTCAGTTTTGACAGTTATATTACTTGATGCCCTGGGAATGAAATATACTTTTCAAAAAGTGCCAGTAGAATATTATTGTGCAGATTCTTTAGAGTATCCTTTAAAAGGTAAATACCTCCAGCTATACAATGTTCTACTAATTCTAAGCTTTTGAATATTAGTTTAAAACAGTCCCATAAGGAAGAACTACTAACTTACTATCACAATTTGCTGCAGTAGTTCAATACTTCTTAGAAATAAGACTGAAGTCCACTCCCTATTGGATTAAGCTAGGCCCTGAAGCAGCACTTGCTCTAGGAAGTACAACTGAATGATTTCAAGAGAACTCAAAGGGTGCCTTTGCCTTTAGCTGGTTGTAAAACATTTGAAGCAAACCATGGAAACCTCCCAGAGTCAATCTTCAAACACATGCTAAACTTGCTTCTCATGGGGAATTTCAGTTTAACATTATATGGATGTCAGAACAAACAAAAATTCCAACCTTAGAGTAGAGATTTCCACCATAATTCAGGATATGCTTCTTTCTATCCAATAGATAAAAGGGCTGATTATATTCAATTAGCCTTCTGTGGCCAATGAGTTTACATTTTAATTCATTCATACTGAGAGGAAAAAAACCAAACCAAACCCAGTTTTTATTGCTTAAGAAATTATCAGTTAAAAACAAAACTCCCCATCTTTCTTTCAGTCCCTCTAGAGAATTACTTAACTCCTTTCTTTGTATGAATAGTTTCCTTCCTTTGCTAAATAGAATTAAAAAGTTGGGGAATGGAGGGTAGGACCAGTAGTATTCCCTAGTCATTGTGACAATCCAAAACCCCTTCCCATATTTCTAAGTACCCAATGTGGCATATGCTTCCAACTGAATACCTCTTTTTACCCCAAAAGACTGTAATCTATAGAAGCCAGCAAATGCTATCAAAGTTTCTGGGCAAGGAGAGCTTTCAATGCTTTTAAAATCCTCAGAGAGGTAACCTGGTTAGTTCACCCTGCCAGGCAAACAAATAAAAGTTGCCTTGCATAGTCAAATGCATTGGTTTCCCTAAAAATGACTCTGGAAATAAACTGGGCCAGGCCCTGTGTTCAATCCCCAGTACTACAAAAAGAAAAAAGCTGGTTCAGCTGGGTGCAGTGGTGCATACCTGTAATCCCAGTGACTTGGAAGGCTGAGGCAGAAGGATCACAAGTTTGAGGGCAACCTCAGCAATTTAGCAAAACCTTATCTCAAAAACAAAAACAAAAACAAAAAACAAAAAAAGAAAAAGTAGTGGCAGGAATGAAGTTTAGTGGTACAGCACCCGTGGGTTCCATTTCCAGTATCATAAAACAAACAAACAAAACAAAACAAAATAAACCCCCCCCCAAACAACAACACAAATCAAAACGGGTACAGAGAATAATGATGATACACATGTTTTTAGAGAAATGGGAGAGTCTTTTAGTGGGGAGGAAGGGAAAGAGTAAAGAAATTGCTTTTAAATAATCATCTTGCATAGTACCAGAGCTCAACAAATGTTTTTGTAGGAGAATACAGTAGTCTCTGGCTTCAAGTTAATAGATAAGGTGATAAGTGGAGGATGGTATGTGGACATCCAAATGATATACTTTTTTCTTTTTTGGTCACAATCACTGTGAGTTCTAGAACATGACATTTGTACTATATAAATGATTTGCATTTGCCAGATCAAATGCAAATCAAATCAAATCATGTTTTGCAAACCACTGCTAACTGCTGCTTGAAGGTGTTCCTCAATTAAATTTTAACCCTTGTGCTAATTTCTTATTCAAACATTAGTTGGCCTTTAGGAAGATTTTGTTTGTAGAACTGCAATTAAATTTTAAATTATGAGAAGAAAGCTTACCAAGTAATTGATGACATAAAATCTGTCATATTCTCTGTTCTTAGGATTGATTCTGCGATGCTGCTTTTTTCTCATGTGATCTCTAAGTGTATTTTTGTCCCTAAAGTTCTTCTCACAATATAAGCACTGCAAACTAAAAGAAATACACAAACATTGTTAAGATTAAACAAGTTTCTTGGATAGTAACTATAGGAGACCTTTATTGAGGTTGTATTTATTCATTTTAAGTCATACAAAATATTCAAACTACCCTTGTTGGAATTATCTTGTTGCTTTAGTAATCAAACTACTAGTAAATAATTATAATAGCAACTAGCACTGACTGTCTCTATTGTATATGATAATTAACACATGGTAGGTATATCCTGTAAACTAATTTGCAGGTTTGCCAGTCCCTAGTACCTGTGGAAGTTTTAAAATATTTGCCCTCTCTGTTGTTACTTTCTGATTTCTAAACTGAATATTTACATTTTAGATTTTTTTTATAATTTCATATATATTTATTGAGCACTTATTAGGTATTATGAACTGTTATGTATACATATATATGAATAAAATACACGGTAGCTGTTTTTATTATATCATTCTCATATGCCTTCTGCTTGAATATCTCCATTAGTAGGGAATTCATCACTTAATAAAGCAGTAATTACCGGTATTGAGCAGATTACTAACAAAAGTGTTTTTTTCTTACCAAGTCTGACAGCTGAAACTGCCTGCAATTTTTATCTATTAGTCATCAGAACCACAGAGTAAATCTAATCTCTTTTACATGAACTCTCAGTGATTGTAATCTTCCAATGTTTTAGTTCTGAATTTAAAAAATTTCTATTAAACACCCTTTTGCTTATTATACCACATAAATAAGCATATTCTTTTATAGCAAATAACTTAGGGGCAATAAGGTGATTACTGATATTCATTATTGCTAATCCTATTAGAATGCACAACATGTCTTTAAAACTGAATGGTCATTTAACAAGTGAAATTATTCATCTTAACATAATTGAATAATATAACAGAATTCAAGTTAAGAACTTCGTTTTTTTTTTTTTTTTGTAAATCACACATCTGTGTCTACTTCATTTATAATATATTACTGTTCTTAATGTAGTGGGTTGAGATTCCAGGCAAGTGAGCATTATATTTTCTTCAAAAACTAGGTCCTGGGGGAAAAAAAAATCTTTGGGCCCTTTCCTAGAAAAAAAGTAGAAACATTTTTGAAAGCCATTTTGATGATTCAGAAAATTTCTTGCATTATTTTAACAGGCTAAGCTTTAAATATTAAAGGTTGCTAGAATATAACCTTGGGACAATGAAGAATTATATACAAATTTGAATAAAAAATAAAAGGTGAAAGAATACATATACTTGGCTATATGTCACATAAAACTGAATTAACTAATACCTTGAAAATATATTTCTTCATTAAATATGTAAAAAAGTTACAATGAAAAGTAAAGGAATTAAAATTTCAAATTGAGAATAGTGATTTCTGGGGAGATAAAAAAAGGGAAAGGCAAACAGGGAGTCAAAGGAATAAATAATGTTCTATTTCTTAGACTACATGATAAGTACATTCTTCATACTCTACATGATATATTTTCTATGGTAGGTACAGTTTTTGGCATAAATGACATATTTTAATTGAAAAAATTTAAAAACACTAAAGTCAGTATATTCTACATAAGATAGGATGGTTGTACAAAATGCAAATTCTTCCAGCACAGGAGATTTCCATTTCTTCAATTACTTTTATCAAATTAATTTAAAAAATTCACAGTCCATTATTAAAATATGTCTAGGCCATGTTTCATAAAATAGTACTTACTTGTCAAGCTTCTTCTGTAACATACATAGAAATTCACTGCAGTTTACAATGTTGTCTGGCAATCCAATATTGAAAGCATGCTCTCTGGCCATGTGGTTCAGAAGAACAGATCTATGAAGAATTTATATTATTTACAAATCATCTAGGAACAAATTAGGCTAGAAATAGTAATCATGTAACAATAATTAAGAGGACTAAACAAGCACTAAACACTGGCATAAACATTTCAGCTATTGAAGAGTAATATGTTATAAGGTATGTAAGTACAAACATAATCACATCAGTACTGAAAGGCTGAAATTAACTGACACTGGAAGGGTTATCCTCACAGCAATAACAGGTTTCTGTCCTTTAACCTATTAAATAAATTGTGCTTCCTCTACTTTTGCAATTGATAACAAGTACGATGGTTAATTTTAGATATCAACTTTACTAGATTAAGAAATACTAGAGAACTGGTGAAGTATTTTTGGACATGTCTGTGAGGGTGTCCAGAGGAAACTGGCCTGAACCTAAGTGGACTAAGTTGGGGAAGATGTGCCTTCAATTTAGGTGGGCACCATCTGGTTAGTGTGGATAAAAGAAAAAACAGAGGAAAGGTGATTTAGTCTCTCTTCTGAGGCTGGGGAACTGTCTTCCTCCCAACCTTGGATACCAGAATTCCAGGCTCTCTGGCTTTGGGACTCCAAGACTTTACTCTGGTGGCCCCAGGGTTGAGCTTTCAGTCTCAGACAGAATTACACCACCAGTTTTCCTGGTTCTTAGCCCTTCAGACTGAGCCATGCTCCTGGCACCTGAGGGTCTCCAACTCTTAAGACACCCTGTCATGGGACTTCTCAGCCTCTATGATTGCATACATCAATTTCTCTAATAAATCTCTTGTATTACCATCCCCACAAGTATCCTATTGGTTCTTTCTGTCTGGAGAACTCTAACTAATACAATGAGGGAGAGATGAAACAACTGCCTAACAGTAAGATAAACTGTGGTCATAGACATTTATCTAACTTGAACCCACAGTTAACAGGTCTAATTACTTTCAAGGGTTATGATGAACTGGAAACAAAATGACCAGCCTACTGATTAGTCTATGCAGAAAAGGAAAATTTTATTGTTTTCTAAATTTAATTTTAACTGACATATAAAAACATAAATGTACATATTTATGGGCTACCATATGAAATTTTGATAAATACATTAATGTAATGTTTAAATCAGGTTAAACATTTCTGTCTCCTTGAACATTTATCATTTATTTATAGTGAAAATATTCACACTCTTATCTTCTAGCTTTCTGAAATACAAAGTGCATTATCATTTTATCTAGTCACCCTATTGTGCAATGGCACACAGCAACTTCTTACTCCTGTTTTATCTATAACTTTGTGCCCACTGATCAACCTCTCCCCATCCTTCCTTACCCCATGTTCTCCCCAGATTCCGGTAATCACCATTCTATTCTCAACTTCTATGAGATCAACTTTGTTTATATTCCACCTAACAATGAAATCATGTGGTACTTGTCTTTCTGTGACATATCCTCAAGTTCTATCCATGTTCACAAAAATGAAGGATTTCATAGTTTTATATGGCTGAATAGTTTTCCACGGTGTATATATGTGAACAAATTTTAATTTATGTAACTTCTACAATAGCAAATAAGCAAATTTGTAGAATATATCCTTCAAGGATGTTATTACAACTTTACTTCATAAAATAAAGGTGAAAGTTTTGTGGAACTTATCAGTATACAACCCACATAAATATTATATGCATATCGGCATATTACATTTTATTTTATGTAGCTTATTTAGATATTTTCCTTGCCCCCACCATTTTTTTTGGGGGGGGAGGCGGGGACTAGGATTGAACTCAGGGGCATTTTACCACTAAATTATATCCCTAGCCCTTATTTTTTATTTTGAGGCAGGGTCTTTATTAAGTTGCTTAGGGTCTCAGTAAATTGCTGACACTGACCTTGAATTTATAATCCCCTTGCCTCAGCCTCCTGAGTTGCTAAAATTACATGTGTACCAACTGCACCCAGCCCAAATTGCTTAGTTTCTTTTTTCCCTTGAGGAAGTGAAATAAAACAAACATTTCCAAAAATGCCTGTTGGCCTTTTCTTTTTACTATGTGGAGATATGTTTATTAATCTGTGGTTAACATGCTCAATGTGTAACTGCTTAACTATTGCTGACAACTATGACTAAAAGTACTTGTTGGGGTAGTTCAGAGAGTCTTTTGTGCCTACAAGGGTTCTTCTTGGCCAGCTTAGCTAAAGGTAGATCCTCCCAGAGGTACTGAGATGTTCTCCATGATTCTAGGCTCTGCTACCTCCCCACAGTGAATGTGCCTGTGGGAGCCTAACCTGGTTCCAAAGATTTTTTGTTTTTGAGCCTGCTAACCAGGTAATCAGATCTTAAAAGGCAGGGAAGAGGATAAATAGGCAGTTGTCTCAAAGCAAGCAGGTTTGTTGGGAGGGTTCTCCTGCCCATGTGCTCAATTGCTACCATCCCTGTTGCTTTCTGGATTGAGGTAAATTCTGTGAAAGGACAAAACAGAGGGAGGCCTGCCCAAGGAAGAGTTTTGGTGGAGTTACCAGTCTTTGCTTGGCCCCAGGCTGTAATCTGATATTCTTTGGTATCTTCTGGCTTTAGGGAGCAGTGGCCCAAACTTAGCCATAACTTCCTTTGGGTTCTAAGACTGATGTCCAGGCACTAAAGGACGGCCAGGTATAGTTAGAATGGCAGCAGGTTCAAGAAGGTATTGTTCTCTCTAGTAGCTCCTAATTGTGTGAGCCAGTTCCTCTAATAATATCCTCTTATATAATTCTATGTCTCAGAGAACCCTGACTAATGTAACCATCTAACTGGTTTGCTAGCCAAGTCAACACTGGGTTAATTCACCCTATTTCTGTGAGTTGAGAAGGTGGGAAGAAGTCACTATCATTTGCGTTCACTCTACTAACCCTAGCAGCTGGTTGGTGAAGGCAGGAAAATCTTTGGGGCTTTGGAGCAAAGATGGCACCTTACTTGATCTGCTTTGTCTTAGATTTTCAAATTCTTTAATTTATGATCAGTCAGATGATCTCCTAAATTGTTGACTTCAGTTTTTAAATTTAAATTAATTTCTAGCTAATTAAGATTTCATTTCTGAAAAATTAACTATATGACAATTTAAACTAGTATTTGAACTCCTTACCTTCTTTATAAACTTAACTTTAACATTAATCATACAATTTGTCTTCAAATTACAAGTTTCACAGAAACTTAGTTTTCATAATTTTTTTTCACATTTACATCTTTTTTCACATTCATATTAGTTCTTAAAGGCATCTAATAATTATTAATATATAATTAATACATTTGGGGTTGAATTGAAATTTTACTTACAGTATTACTTCATGAACTAGACTTCTTCCTTCTACACTTTAGAAATAAAAATTTCCCTACACAATTCTCTCCAATCTCATTTTTTTCCCCTGGCTTAATATTAGCTGTTATCAGTCTTCTCTAAACTTTTTTAAAAGGTATTTATTTATTTTTTAATTGTAGTTGGACACAATACTTTTATTTATTTATTTTTATTTGGTGCTGAGGATGGAACCCAGGGCCTCACACCTGCTAGGCAAGTGCTCTACTGCTGAGCCACAACCCCAGTTCCCTTCTCTAAACTTAAAAAGGTATTTTGGGCAAATTGGATTAAGTTAAAGGAACAGCTTTGAGAAGAACTTTCATAAGGATGTCTGAAAATCTGTTCCTCCATAAAAGCAATTAGGACATGGGCAAAAATTGTCAAAAATCAACTTTGTTTTTAGAACTCTGGAAATTCACCAGAGGCTTACAAAAATCTAATGAGTTATTGAAGAAAAAATGGCAATGGGTTGGGGTTGTGGCTCAGTGATAGAGTACTTGCCTAGCATGTGGGAGGCACTGGGTTTGAGTCTCATCACTGTATTTAATAAATGAATAAAATAAAGGTCCATCAACAACTAATAATATATATTAATTTTTTTTTAATAGTAAGAATGATGAACTTTGTGGTGCTCTATTTCATTCCTCTCTCTTAAGCTACACCACAGCTTTGAAACCCAGCAGCCTCACAGGCACTGGAGGCCAAAGGAAGAGTGGGACATTTCTAAAGAATCATTACTATTTGTCTGTCAGGTACTGAGAAAAGTCCCATTCACAGGGTTTTTCTTTATATGACCTAAGTCTACTCAGGCTATTTGCAAAAAAAAAAAAAAAAAAAAAAAAAAAAAAAATCAGCGACAACTTTTTTAACATCACAGCTGCCTGAGGAAAATATTGATTGGGGCAAATAATGCCTAGCCAAAACACCTATAAAGAACTGGGGAATGAGATGCCTATAGAAAAATCTGAAAAGTTCTGGCATATTCCTGGGGATCTAGAAGGCCATGTGCAAGCTCAGGAAAAAAATGAAAAGACCTAATCTCTTACTTGTAGCTAATTCTGAGCCTCTACCCAACAATGAAGTGTAGGCTACGGCAGAGGTGTAAACTCATGTAGGGTTGAAGGTATTTTTCAATCTACATACAGAATCCTAGACAAAGAACTGATCATTAGTGAACACTAAGCTAACTGGGTAAAGACTTCAGAGTCCACACATGATCAAGAGTACACAGTTTAAAAAATTAGTCTATGAAAGTTATTAAACATACAAATAGCAATAAAAACCCTGGTGAAGCAGGGGAGGAATCTGATTGAGTTGCCACATTATATTATTTATTATTTTCTTATTATTTTCACATTATGTTACTTAGATGTTGAGTTTTCAAAAAAAATAATATGCAAACAAACCAAACAAAAACCCCTAATTCATACACATGGGAAAAAAAAGTCAACAGAAATTACTCCTCAGCATCCCATAAGAATAAATAAATAAAGTGAAGGTATTATGTCCATCTCCAACTACAAAAAAATAAAACAACAACAACAACAACAACAAAAAATTACTCCAGAGGAAGTCCAGAATCTAACAAAGACTTTAAGTCAGCTAAGATGAATATGTTCAAAAACACTAAAGGAAACCATGTCTAAAGAATCAAAGGTAAGTCTGAGAATGATACCTTACCAAACAAAGAACATTTAACAACAACAAAAAAGTAGGAATTATAAAAAAGATTAGGAATTTTGAAGTTGAAAAGTACAATGACTGAACTGAAAATTTTACTAAGGTACTCAAAAGAAGCTTTGAGCTGGCAGAAGTAAGAATCACTGAGTTTGGGCTTGTGGCTTAGTGGTAGAGTGCTCGCCAAACACATGTGAGGCACTGGGTTCTATCCTCAGCACCACATAAAAATAAAATAAAGATATTGTGTCTGCCTAAAACTAAAAAATAAATTAAAAAATTAATTTCACTGAGCTTGAAGACTGATCAATTGAGATTTTCCAGTGCAGGTACAGAAGAAAAATGATTGAATAAAAATCAATAGAGTCTTAGAGCCATCCTCTACCAACATATGTATAATAGGATTTCTGAAAGATGCTGGTAGAGGAGAAGTGGTAGAAAGGAGATCTGAAGAAATATAGTCTGAAAACTTCCCATATCTGATGAAAAAATACAAGAAGCCAACAGACGTCAAATAGAAGACACCAACGAAATGCAAATCAAGATATAAACTGTCAAAGGGCAAAGACAAAGAGTGAGTCTTGAAAGTGGAAAGAAAAAAATTAACTCATAATATATGAGGGATCCTTAATAAGACTAACATTTGAATTCTCAACAGAAATTATGGATATGAGAAGGCAGGGGGATGATGAAAGTGCTGGGGGAAAAAAGACTACAAACCAAAAATTTGATGTCAAGCAAAACTGCTCTTCAAAAAATGAAGAAGAATGGGGCTGGGGTTGTGGCTCAGTGGTAGAGAGTTTGCCTGGCAAGTTTGAGGGCACTGGGTTTGATCCTTAGCATCACATAAGGATAAATAAATAAAATAAAGGTATTGTGTCCATCTACAACTAAAATAAAATAAAATAATAATAATAATAAGAAGAAGAAGAAGAAGAAGAAAAGAAAGGAGGAGAAATCAAGGTACTCCCAAATAAACAGAAACTGAAAGAATTTCCTACTAGCATATTTTCCCAATAAGAAACTAAAGGGAGTCCTTTAGGCACTTGACGATAACTCATATCTAAATGAAGAAATAAAGAACACTGGCAAAGCTAATTACAAAGGTAAATATAAAAGGCAATATACATGTATGTTTGGTGACAACTCTTGTCTAATAGACAAATGCATAATTCAGTAAGATGTCTTTTGTATGGTCACAATGGAACAAAGGGTGGGGAGGGAAAAAAAAAACTATGTTGGAGTAAATTTTTTTATACCACTGAAATTATGTTATAGGTATTGATTAGAATTAGATTTTTCTAAAATTAAAATTCTAATCATAATCCCCAGAATATTCACTAAGAAAATAGCTAAAAAATATGATAAAAAAATCAACAGGAAATTAAAAAACCATATTCTGGAAAATGCCTATTCAATACAAATGAAGGCAGTAATGGAGGAGGAGAGGAATAAAACAATCTAAAAAATAGAAAACAAATAGCAAAATATTAGAAGTAAATTCCATGTTATTAGTAATTATATTAGACACGAAAGAAACACTGCAATCAAAAGGCACAATGGATTTTAAAAAATGACCCAACTATATGCTGTCTATAAGAGATACACTTTAGACTCAGACCAATAGGTTAAAAGAAATAGCTAGTACATTCCATGGTCAAAGGTGTACTGGGGAGGATAAAGAATAGATCTAGCAAAGACTTAGGTATTATACCAGAAACCCTACACCTACTAGCAGAAAATGCAGGCCCAACACTTCAACATGTCAGCTTAGGAGCTGACTTCCTCAACAAAGCTCCTAAAGCCCAAGAAATAAAATAAAAAATCAATAAATGGTATGGTATTAAACTATTCTTGTTGTGAATACAAATAAGTGGTATTCACAGCAAAGGAAACAGTCAAGAGCGTGAATGAGAGAGCCTACAGAATGGGAGAAAATTTTTCCCATCTACACCTCATATAAGGAGTTAATTTCCAGGATATACAAAGAACTCAAAAAGATGAACACCAGAAAAACAAATAATTCAATCAATAAATGGGCATAGGAATTAAACAGACACTTCTCAAAAGAAGAAAAATAATAATAAACAATATAGGAAAAAATGTTCAACATTTCTAGCAATTAGAGAAATGCAAATCAAAACTACACTGAGATTTCACTTCACTCCAACCAGAATGACAATTATCAAGAACATAGTAACAATAAATATTGGTGAGGATGTGGGAAAAAAGATACACTCATACATTGTTGGTGGAACTGCAAATTAGTGCAATCACTCTGGAAAGCAGAGTGATTTCTCAAAAATCTAGGAAGGTAACCACCATTTGATCTACTTATCCTGCTCCTCGGTATATAGCCACAGGAGTTAAATCAGCATACTACAGCGACACAGCCGCATCTATGTTTATAGCAGTGCAATTCACAATAACTAAGCTATGGACCCAACTTAGATATTCACCAACAGAGGAATGGATAAAGAAATTGTGGTATGTATACAATGGAATATTACTCAGTCATAAAGAAGAATGACTTTATGACATTCACTGGTAAGTAGATGGATCTGGAGACTATGAAGCCAAGTGAAATGAGCCATTCCCCCAAAACCAAAGGTCAAATGTTCTGTCTGATATGTGGATGCTAAAAGGGAGGCAAAGGGATTAGAAGTTCAGTGGATTAGATAAAGGGGAATGAAGGGAAGGGAGGGGGGATAGAAATAGAAAAGACAGTGGAATGTATCTGACATAATTTTCCTAGGTACATATATGAATACACCACACCACGGTGAATCTCAACATCATGCACATCTACAAGATTGGGATCCTAATTAGAATTATTACATCTAATTAGGTATTAGATATATCTACTATAATAGATATATGGATTATATCTAATTAGAATTAGGTATATTCTACATGCTTATATAAATATGTTAAAATAGATTCTACTATCATGTGTAACTAAAAATAACAAATAAACAAAAGAAAAGAATAGATCTAGAATAAGAAAGTACTCATTCCTCTTCCTTGTCCATTATTTAACTCTTTGTGTTTGGATTCTTTTTATGTCCCTATAATGGGAAAATACAAGTACAGGACTGCAGTATAGCTAATATAATAACAGTGATAAATTCTGAAAAATGGGTTATTAGCAATTTCATCACTGTGCAAAAATCACATAATGTACTTATACAAAGCACTCAATGTGGCCTCCTGATACAATTAAGGCACATGGTGAACAAGAACATGAGGCTGCTGCTGGCATAGTACAGCACACTGTTTTATAATAAATTTTAATAAATAGAAGGAGTACATGCTAAAATAATGATAAAAAGTATAGTAAATATGATTAATAGTTGGGATATTGAACCATCCTGATCTCCAGAGAGGGGAGAGAGGCTGCAGATTGAGTTCAATGATCTAACCAGTCACAGTTACATAATGAAGTTCCAATAAAAATTCAACATCAAAGCTCAGTGGAGATTGCTGGTTAGTGAATTCAGTGGTGTGTCAGGAGGATGACAGGTCCTTATTCCTTGAGGAAAGGGCACAAAACTCTGCATTTAGGACCCCCTCAGATCTTGCCTTATCCAGCTCTTGACTTGGCTGATCTGATCTTTATTCTTTCATAATAAACCTATAATTATAAGCACAATGATTTCCTGAGTTCTATGAGTCATTCTAGAGAAATATCAAACAAATGAAAAATTTCAGTTGGAACCTCTGACTTCATAGCTAGTTGGTCAAAAATTCAAGTACCCTGGGAACCCCTTAACTTATGATTGGCATCTAAAATGGGGGTGATCATGTTGAGGTTTGAACTGAAAACCTGTAGAATCTGATGCAAACTATCAATGATTAGTTTCCAGAAATGAATTGTAGTACACCAGTTGATTTTAGATCAATAAGGCTTGGTGACTTAATTAATAATATCACAACTTTTTGATTTTCATCATTTTTAATATTCAAAAGTGAAAAGCCAGGGGTTGGGGATTTAGCACATTGGTAGAATGCCTTCCTAGCACGTGTAAGGCCCTGGGTTTGATCCACAGCATGGCAAAAAACAAAAATAAAAAAATAAAAAACAACCGAAACTAAAAACTGCCAAACATTTAGCATTAACAAGTTAGTATAGAGAGGTACATCTGTAGTTTGTTGCATATGGTCTTGCCTGTCAGCCAATTTTAAAAGCCCTACAGGATTAAATATCTATTTTTTGGTATTGTATTCCCCTGATCTGCTTAGAGCAACCACAGTTCATCTTTGATGTCAGGCATATTAAAGAAAAAAAGTACTACTCATTTATGAAGGGGTCCTGGGCCAACCCATAAAACTTAACTAATACAACCGACAATTACAAATGTATTAACAAGTTTTCAGATTAATAATGATAATATTTAAAGTTGCATAACGGCAAACCTGTTTCCTACGAATTCCTCATTGCAAAACATACAAATGCCATGGAAATTGGTATCATTTCGTTCTTGCTGCTGTTGTTCCAGAATTTCTTTCTGTAAAGTAGAAACCGATTTATATTATCTTTAATAAATACAAAGTTGGCAAATATCATAGTTAGAATGGGAGGAAAGGGGGGATGAAAGCAAAAGGGAGTACACAGAAACTGCTAGTTTTTCAAATTTTTCCATTATTGTCTTTGTATCAATACTCCAAGTCTGTACCATTAAAAATCTATAGAACACTCCAGTTAAACAGCTATGCAAGAAACTAAAAATCAGCAAGGTTTTTCCACCCTGCTCTTAACCTTCTGTCTCCTATCCTCACCTTCCTAAAACAAAAATACGGTGTTTTTTTTTTAACCTACTTCTTTCTCTGAATCTTAGTTTGTAATTAAGTTCTGCTCAATTTTCACTTGAACTGTTTCATGTTATTTTTCTCCACCATTTCCATTACCATCACCCTGAGTCCAATTTTTATTCAGTTATGGGAGTACTAGAAATAAATCTCTTATAGAATTGCCTGATTATAATCGCTTTTTTCATACCTATATTTTTTCCAGCTAGAAATACTTTTTAAAATGTTGTTTTCATGCACATTAATCTTGTACATTCCAACTCAAATAATTAAAAATATGCTTTGGTTGAGTCTGACTTTAATCAGGATGGTTGTATACTTCTCTTTCCCAGAAGTCATTTTATTTCCCTTGGCCTTTTCACTTACAGATTTAATCTGTTCATCAAAAACTTGATTCCTATTTCTGACTCAGTGCAACAGTTAAGAATCACTGAAACACAGAGGAGATTTAGAATTGAAATTTGGCTCTCACCTATAATCAATATTTACCTTTTTAATCCCCAGTTACCTCATTTTTAAAATAAAAATAAAATATCATCTTGCAGCACTGATTATAGAAATAAATCAGCTAATTTATGTAAAGAGTTCAAATTGTGTGCTGGGGATGTGGCTCAGCGATACAGTATTTGCCTAGCATGCCTGAGGACCTGGGTTTGACTCCCAGTATCATAAGGAAAAATAAAAATCAAATTGTGAATTAAATGTAGGATATTATTTTTATTGAGACCACTTAAATTCTTGGTGTCATCTCTGGTAGTTATTGCCTCTTTTGTCTTCCGAAGGAAGACAAAGGCCTTTTCTCCTATTAATATATTCTATTTCTCCTAACCACATCTAACTTCTCTACTCCAATAAGATTTCCTTTCTGAGCAATGTTGCTCAGGACTGGCTTTCAGAACATGTGAGCTCAAAGGGACCTTATGAAACTATCTACTAACTCTATAAAGAGACTTTATGGTAGCATGTTTAAAGCTACATAGCTACTTGGTGCTAAAGTTGTTGCTATTTTCATGAAACAGTAGCTTTTTTCTTAGAAGGTACCTACTATAGTATATCCATATACAGAGCTTAAAACAATGATCTATTTAGTGAACAAGTCCAGAGTCTAGGAAATAGAGATCTGGAGAGGTAGGACAGCACTAAAATTTTTCTACAGCATATCCACACTAAAACTTCATTGAAATGAGGCAGAGATGGATGAGGTGCTTAGAATTTGAGTCTTTAGAACACACTAAAATGATAGGATTGATAATATATGCAAGTACAATTATGCCTTATTTCTAATTAAAAAAAGAGGTATTTTACATAAGTGAATTTTTTAGATTATGGAGATTTTAAATTGGTATTTAAAAGGTTAAGCTTTATATGAGATGGCTTCAAAAGCAACTCCTATGTTTTCCTTTTTAAATTCCTTTAATTTTATTATTTGATTATGCTAGTTATAGAAAAATGTGAAGATACAGAAATATTCAAAGAAAATTAAAATTATCTACTATTTCTCTCCAAAATATGATAATAATATATTATGTGTTTCCTTTTAGCCTTATTATACTTACATACCATTTTAAAACAAAACTACTATTGTAAAAGGCTTACTTTTTTCCATTTTATATAGCAACCATTTTTTAGGACATTAAATATTACCTGAAAATATGATTTGTTGCTGATTGCTTTACGATCTAATTATAACTAAACCATAATTTACTTCTAATTATTGGATATTCAGATTGTTCTGAATATTTGCTATGATAACTAATAACAAATATTAGACATATCCCTTCATACATAATTTTATATGTATCTCTCACACAATTTTTTTTAAAAAATAGTTTTTAGTTGTCAATGGAACTTTTAAAAAAATGTATTTATATGCAGTGCTGAGAATTGAACCCAGTGCTTCACACATGCTAGGCAAGTGCTTTATCACTGAGCTACAACCGCAGCTCCTCTCACACAATTTTTTAAGGGGAAATTCTAAGGAGTACCAACAAAGTTTCATTAGTATTTTTAAGCCTTCTGATGCATTTTACCAGAACTTCCCTCCAAAAAGACTATACCAATTTACAATAAATACCCAGAGTCCCATTTCTTTCTTATATTCCTTGGCAACATAGGAAAGTGGATATTATCCTACAATCTTTATTGTTACAAACTGAATTGGGGGTGATGAGGTGAGAACGTTATCTTTTTGTTTTTTTTCTCCCAAATGTAAGCCTTACCCCATGTTTACTATTTATTTGCTTTTCTTGTGTGCTCTGAAAGAGTCTAAGTCTTTTAGGTGGAGTCTCCAATACACGCAATGTCTTATCTTTCTTTCCATCATGTTCTTCTTTTGTAGGCAAGGCACATGAAAGCTGCATGTCTTTCTCAAATCAAGCCCCCACCACCAGTTAAGCAAAACATGCAAAAATGACTAGAAAATCTTCTTCTGGGCAGCCATCTATTTTAATGTGTTGGTAATAAGAGGGCCATATTCTTTAGGTTATGGAATGTTCCTGACCATTCCATGGACCCTTACCTGAGGATGGTAGCAAGGAGTAAACTTTGGCTTTATTGGCATTTTCTTTCAGGGTCTTTAAAACTCGTTTCATTGAAACTGCTTCCTTGTGCTCCTTCCAGCAATCATAATTTGTTGCCATGGTGATGCCTATGTAGCAAATTCCAGCCTCTTCAGCAAGAACTACATCTGGAACCATGATTATATCGACAATATCTAAATCCCTGGTGCAGAACATGAAGCTTTCTGCCGAGAAGCTAAAACAAGGTCCTTCACTTATAACTACTCTCCCCTTTGAGTGACACTAGAGTGTCAGAACAGCTCGCCCATTGGAATATGACACACTGTTCTGGCACAGGAATGACTTCCATCATAGAAGGTCTGAGGCTTCATGGTGGTCCTGTTGATGAACTGATGACTGATAATGACCATATCATTGGGCTGAATCTCCTCCATCAAGGAGTTGCAAGCTGTCATCACTGACATGCATGAAGTCCTTTAGAGTCAAGATGTTTGCCTGGCAGATGACTTTTGAAGGCATGATGGTATGCTGCCTCCGATGTCTTACAAGGGGGATGCAATTCATATTTTTATCTTCTCTCAAATTAAGGCATCAGATGGCTTGCCAAATGGAGAATCCACATATTTTTCAGTTCTTCTTTCTAAAATTTCTGAACCATCTAGGCCTGTTCCACTAATTATTTCAATCTTCATGCCTGTGGTAGCAGTGCCCAAGGCCATGTCTGCACAGAAAGGAAGCTGTATGGGCAAGCGTGCAGGGCCTAGATGCTGGGCCTCATCTCCTTGTTTTCACTGCATTTCCAATTCAAGATGTAATTTAAATGCCTTTTTAAAAAAATACTTATTTTTTAGTTATAGATGGACACAATATCTTTATTTTATTTTTATGTGATGCTGAGGATTGAACCCAGTGCCTGGTAGGCGAGCACTCTACCTCTGAGCCACAACCCTAGCCCCCAATTCAAGATGTAATTTAACCTGTTCAGTATGATATAGTGTCCTTGCCAGGAATAATTGTTACCATATTGTATTGTAGTACAAATATATTTTACATTCAGGATCTCTTTGCCCCTACAAATAATTCTAAACCGTTGAGCTCTCCCCAGTTGGAGTTTATTCTCTCTTTTTTGGCCATCTATGCTCATCTACTTTCATTCACTGAAAGTTTTCATTACTGTTAGTGGGTTCATTTCTGTAAGCAACCAGCTCCTTCATCTACCACTCATTTCCATTTATTATTCTTTGTTTAGATTTTCTGTTCTTCCTGTTAACCTGGATCACAACTATATATAGGATCTCCCCAAAACACATGAAGAAAACCAGATAATCAAACTCTAAAGACTAAAATTGTTAAATATGTTTGGTACGTGAGAGAGTAACTCTAGCATCTTCCCTGAATGGGTTGCAGATGGTGTTGTCATCTAGCAGGTAAGCTTTGTCTCTTATTTCTGAGTACTCCATGATTTGGATCTACTGAGGCTACGAGTTACCAGATAGATAGACAGATTTAAAGGAAATACTGCCCCCAATATGCATTTAAAAATGTTTATCTGATGCACGCCCAAAGGGATGGAAGACAAATTCCGATTGTAAATGGATTTTTTAAAAAGTAGTCTATAAATACGTAATGAGTACACTGCATCTGGAAGTGAAACAACTAGAACTGGTACTCCACAAAGCTTTAAGTAACATATTCATGGATCCCTGTTTTCTACTGAATAGAATTCAGTCTTCAATATGTCATTCTCAATGTTCTGTACTTGATTCTAACCTAGGTTTTAAAAAGCCTTCTCTCACATTGATTCCCCTTGTAACCTTATGTTGTAAGTAAAGCAACAATAAATACTATAATTTGTTTATTATTCTCTGTAGCATTCACAATAACTTATTATGATTTCTTAAACTAAATGGGCTGAAGCAACTGTTTCATCTTTTGCCCATTAGAGTTTATCCTTGTCCTTCAAGGCTCAGTCCAAATGTACAACTGTGGTGAATGGAAAGATCAGTCAACTGGGATTTAGGAACTCTGCTTTCTTCTGTTTTTGTGACTACCTAGTGATAACTGTAATCTTGGCCATAACTCTTCTCTAGGACTCAGTTTCTGCTGATTTCTCACTTTCTTGGTTTCTGAACACCCGTTTATGGTGTTCTATCATCACCTACATTGCTTGGTCTTTAGAAAAACTGTTTCCTAACAATCTCTGCTAATAGAAAATGAGCTAATTTCTTAAAGCAGATTCTCAACACACAATTAAATTTATACCCCAAGTACAACAACACACATACGACAAATCTGAATGCTCTTCTGAATATCAAAATGATCTCAAAGAAGTATTTATACACACTTGATTATTCCTTACTGACATATGGTTGGTACTTATATGATTTGTATTTCATACATAAATTGGAGAGTTTCCTATAATAAAATGACATTTTTAAATACAGTTAATAGCTGGGCATGGTGGCACAAGCCTGTAATTCCAGTGACTCAGGAGGCTGGGGCAGGAAGATTGCAAGTTTGGGGCCAGCCTCAGCAACTTAGTGAGGCCCTAAGCAGCTTAGAGAGATCCCATTTTAAAATAAAAAATAAAAAGGGCTGGAGATGTAATTCAGTGGTAAAGAAACCCTGGGTTGAATCTCTAGTACCAAACCAAACCAAACAAAAACCAAAACCAGATAATAGCTTACTGCACATATAAACTACTCTAAAAAAATTATTGTTGGTTATGATTTAAAAAAAAAAAACTTACAAGTTTTTCTTTTTAAACATCATAACTGACAATGTTTAGAAATATTCCAAGAATTTTATATTGCTGTAGGGGAGGGGTTTGGAGAAATTGGTTTTTACTTTAAAATACTATAATTTTTACTTTTTAAAATTGCTTTTAGAATTAGTTGTATGTGTATCCAATTTTTTTGGGGGGGCTTACAAATGCATGTTTTTTTTTCATTTTTACTTTTACTATTATATATACATAATTTTAATGAGTATATATCTTTTTATTTTGTGGTACTGGGAATTAAATTACAGGGATGTTCTACCATTAAACTACATCTCCAGTCCTTTATTTTTTTTTTTTTTATTTTTTAAATTTTGAGATAAGGCCTCTTTAAGTAGCCCAGGCAGGTTGACCTCAAACTCCCTCAGCCTTGGGAGTCACTAGGATTACGGGCATGTACTTGACTTTAATAAACAAAACAGGAGGTACAAGTCAAGATTAAGATTAGGAACCAAAAGAGTGATAATTACTAAATCCAATAATTAAGGAACTAAGATTATTATTGTATAACAATTATTATATTTTTAAAATTATTAACTTGAAATAATGATATCAAGTTTTCTCTCTTATTTAATAAAGTCAACTCTAAGAAGTATTTGTGTCTTATATAATTAATCTGATAGGAAATTCTCCTTATTTCTTAAAATGAGAACACCAAATGTTATATATACTTTTAGTCAAATTTTACTTATACATAAATAAAACACATTAAAATAAACAAATATTTTAATCTGGAAAATACTGTGTCTGTAACAATTTTCACTATCCTTTCTACTCAACTCAATAAATTAAGGAGAAGAAAGTTCTCCTTCACTGAAATTGGTTTTGGTGACATAGTTATGACATGTCAAGTGAATTTGTAAACAGAGAACCCATTCGACACAGGTAGTTTCCCTAATTTTATCACTATTTTATTTCTTCTGTGATTTTTCACTATGAAAATTCTCACCAATACAGAAAAGTTATAATAATAGTACAAAGAAATTCCTACACCTAAGGCTTACATTTAGTAACTGGTAACATTTTGCCATAGATTTTTTTTCTCTCTTTAAGTGTGCACGTGCACACACACAGATTTTTTTGCATTTCCTTTTTTTTTTTTGGCTGAACCATTTAAAAATAAGTTGCAGAATCATGACACTTTTGTCCTAAATATTTCAGTATGCCTCTACTAAGAATAAGGACATTCTCTGACACACACCACAAACTATTATCATTATACCTAAGAAAATGAACAATAACTTCAAAATAGCATGTAGCAGCCAGTTGATACTTAAATTTCTTCCACTGTCCCAAGAATATTGTTCTTCACTACCTCTTACTTGAGACTATTCTTAGGTTCATACATTTAATTTGGTTGTTAGGAACCCTGTCTCTAAATCTTAAACCACAAAATAATTCTATAGCCCGGGACTCAGGTTCTAATGTGTAGAAAATAGAAAATTTTTCAAACCAATAGTAGTCTTCCTAAGCACATGGGTAACTGCTAAGAAAATCTTATTACTGTTATTATCTCTATGTAATCAACATATATGCTACTACATGATAAGCTTGCTAAGGGCAAAACTATTTGATTCCTCTTTGTAGCCTCCAATGTGCTACAAATAACAGACAGGGTTACACACTATCTGTTTACTAGGGTTACTATTTCCTGTGACTTTTATCTCCATAAATCTTTTAAGTGATTAAGAAAAGTTTAGGCAGAAGACAACCACATTGTCATTATTCACCTTGCAGTTTACTTGCTATGATGTGAAAAAACAAAACTAAGTTCTACATTCTGTACTTCTTTTTCTGTAGCAAACATGCTAAAAGGAGCTGATCAGGCATTATACATTAATAAGGAAGAAACTGAACACAAGCTACTTGAACAATCAGAAAATTATATTTTATTTTCTCTTTATTTCTTTTCTTCTTCTTTCCTTCTTTTTCCTTCCTTCCTGTGAAACCATAGCATCTCCCAGAATGAGTTGTAGCATATATTTAATGTCATTTATGAACAAAAAATATAATATTAGGAGACAATCTACAGAAAGGACCACAAAGATATACAAATTGATCAGCTTTGTGGTTTTATTTTTCTAAAAATTTCATGCTGGGCTATACAGTAGGTTTATAATGGCACAGATGTTATATGTTTGAGTTTCTCAAGCAGATAATGAAATCAGATAAAAGTTTCATTATAAAATAGGCTGGGATAAAAACCATAGTTTTTATGGGTTTAGAATGTAAGATCAGCTTATATAGTAGGCAATGAGTCATAATAATAAGCTGCATGTTTTTCTAATTGGCATAAAATGTCATGTATAGTAGCAAAGAGGTCAGCATGTAGTCTTTTATCTTTATTCATAAGTTGGGAACAGAGGAAACACTAATGAAACAGCAGATAAACCAGATGGCACTGAACACAGTCATAGAGGATTGACATATAGGTAGGAAAGAAAAATGTTTGGGTGAAATTACAAAAAATAAAAATCAATCAAATTAGGAAGATTGCAATTTAGAAAATGTTTAAGTAAGAACCTGTACATAGGAAAGCCAAAAACTGGTGCTTAAAATGACAAATCCAATGGAAACAGCTTGCATTGTAAATTAGTAAAACTAAGGCTGATACTAACTATAGATATAAAAAACATTTTATGAATACTGACAAGTAAGAGATTTACAACAGTTTCCTGATTGAGTGGATGTGAGTGGTGTGTTACTGGAGTCCTGAGCCAGAGTGTACCTGATTTTGTGCAGTCCCAACAAATCAGATCCAGCTACTCACCACAAAACCAAATGGAAAAAGTAATGGTGAAAGGCAAGAGAAGAATTTATTCAACATAGCTATAGATAAGGGGGAGTCAAACATCCTCAGCTCTGTCTTCCATCCTGAGTCAAGATTACTGACACGAACTTCCAGATTATACAGGGAAGTGAGTTCAGAAGTCTACACAGTTGAGCAGTCTTCGTTAAACTGTTGTCAGTCATTATCTCAGGATGCTGAGCAGAGCCCTGATGGCAGCAATAAGAAAGTTGCTCTTGTGTGAGCTCCTCACAACATGTTTATCAATCAGACCTGTGATTTTTGGAATACAAGGTGACCAGAGGAGAGAATGACTCAGAGAAAAGAACAGGTCAGGAAAGCAAGACAGCATGTTCCTTGAGTTTTTAAGCAATGGCTAGATACTTTTAGGTGCAACTTGTTGATCTGGAACAGGACAGTGTAAAAGCTGTCAGTTGATTATGGTGTCCCTCTGAGTCTTGAAAATATCTTAGTTATTTTTACCTTGATGCCTTCCATCTTGGAGGGAAAGAATTACCTGCTTAAAGTATCAAAGAAGACAGATGTAAATGAAGGCAGAGATGCCAAGCTTTTATCCTCCTTTCAGTTGCGTACTGGATATCTGCAGGCCCAAGCAGAGTCAGTGCTTTTAGCAAAAACAGCCTTAAAGTCCCTGTTAGTCAAGAGAAAAAATAGCCAATTCTAAGATTCCTTCCCAACCTAGCCCAAGGGAAGGAGCATGGCAGAATCTGTTAGGAATTCTCGGTCCAGGAACTTGGGGCACTCCTCTAACATAGAACACTTCTCTCCAAGTTATGGCAGTGGCCTAAAGGCTCTACAGGAATGCCACAGACTTTCCTATTTCTCCTACTTCTACTTCTAGAGCCATGGATTATCTCCCAGGTATTTGATATTTTTTTCAGTCTTGTAGAGGATTGTGCCCTTAACCTATGAACTTCTCCTGTTCTAGTAAGTGTTTCTGGCTAATATAAAACAATGTAGGATGGAAATAGGAGTAAAGGAAGGAAAAGGAAAAAAAAGGGTAGGATGGGCTCATAAACAGAAAAGAATAAATAAAAATATATTTATCTATACATAAACACACAAAAAATTTAAACCTAATGGTAGACCCCAAATTTGGTTCTTCTTATTTTTTTTTTAACTAAAGGAAAATACACCAAGTGGAGGGTTTGCATAATAGAGAATTAGGCTGGTCATTGTCCTGTTTTTCTTAGAAAACTTCTAAACCCTTGGACTTTCCTGAGTGATTGGAATGTCTTTGTTATTGATGGGAGGCTTTTTTTCTTTTCTTTCTTTTTTGTTTTAATATTTTTAGTTGTAGATGAACATAATACCTTTATTTTATTCATTTATTTTTTACGGTTATGAGGATCGAACTCAGTGCCTCACATGTGCTAGGCAAGAATATGCTAAAGAAATAACTCAGGATGGGGACTGGCCAGCCAGAAATACTAATCAGGTTAGGGTTTTGAGCCACAAGATATCACCCTAACCTCTGGGTTGTGGTTAATGATCTAATCAATCACATTTACTCAGTGAAATCTCAGTAAAAACTCTAAATACCAAAGCTCCTGTATGATTCCTTGGTTGGCAAAAGTCTTAGTACTATCACATATTAATGTGCTGGCAGAATAACACGAGCCTAGGGACAATGAAAACTCTGAATTGGGGAAATTCCCACATTTTGTTCTATGTGTTTTTCTTTGGCTTGTTTTGATTTGTATTCCACTGCTATAACTGAAGATAGGAAAGAAGAAATTAAAAAAAAAATAGGTAGAGAGGCAACATAAGGAAAGACAAGCAATAAATATTGTTTTAGAAGTTCTGTGTATTTTTCTAGGCCTGTCATTCCCTAAGTCAGTCTCTCAGACCCGACACTCCCAAATTCTTGGGAGATCTGAAAATCTCCCTTGTGCACTGTTAATTAAACCCTCAATAAGTAGATTAGGCAAAGAGAGATTCTATATTTTAGAAACCTGTAATTTAGAGGACTTTCTATTGATCAGATAATGGAAACTACATCAGCCTAAGGACCCTGAGAATGACCAGACCACAGAAAATTGTCTTGCCATCCACCAGAAGTGATATCATTCTTATATACCTTTCCATACCCACCCCTCATCAAGTTTTCTTTATAAAAGGAGCCAGGAACCATCAAAATGCATCTCTCACTCTCAAGATGGCCCACTTTCTCCCTTCAATATGTATCTGCTTTCCTAAATAAACTCGTGTCTAAGCCTTTGTCTGATATGTGCTGAAATTCTTTTCTGTCTCGAAAGCCAAGGACCTTGCTGGCCCTTAGCTAAATTCGGATCCTTTCCAGAGACCTCTTCTCCTATCATAGATTAACACGAGAGTCATAAAGGCAGTGTTCTCCTGAGTTCTGGGAAGCATGATAGCAAATTATTAAACCTGAGGGAGTAATGAGAATCGATGAATTTACAGTGGGCTGGTCACAGGTGAAGGTGGCCAGGGGATCCCTCACCTTATAGTTGGTATCTGAAGTAAGGACAGTCTTATAGAGGATTGTGCCCTTAACCTATGAAGTCTGACCTCTTAGTAGCTCGTGTTAGAAGTCACTGTAAGTATGTGAGAACAGTACACTATGTAATATAGTGGATGATGTACTAGTATAAACAGACCAAACATAGGGTTGTTTTTCACATTGGTTCTTCAAATAAGTTAACCCTTATACCAAAGCACATCTCAAAACAGTAAAATAGTACAAAGGTTTAAGAGTTGTCATGATGCATTACAAATATTTGCTCTCTTTTGATTGGATGCTGACAGTTTCAGGATACCTAGAAAAACAAACTTTCTCAAGCTTTCTTCTCTAAACATGGTTTTGGTAAATAATGGTTGGTTATGACTGGGGACTCAGAAAACAATGTTCTCCAAATATGGCATTTTTTTTTTGCATGCTGAGCAATGAGATCTAAAAGAAAATTAAAATGCCTTCAAAGCAGGTTCAGAATCAAGATGTCTATAACCTTATCTTATTTTCTCTATTTCAAATGCAGGGAGAGGCTTTCTGCAAAGTTGATTTATTTGGCTAAACTCCAGAACTGCCAAAGAAGAAACATTTACCTCTGGCTCCTTCCCTGAGCTCCTATCACAGAAGAAAGACTGAAGTCTTTCCACATATGGACAATTTTTTTTTTTTTTTGAGAGAGAGAGAGAGAGAGAGAGAGAGAGAGAGAGAGAGAGAGAGAGAGAATTTTTTAATATTTATTTTTTAGTTTTTGGTGGACATAACATCTTTGGTTTTTTTTTTTTTTTTTTTGTATGTGGTGCTGAGGATCGAACCCGGGCCGCACGCATGCCAGGCGAGCACACTACCGCTTGAGCCACATCCCCAGCCCATCCACATATGGACAAATTTTTATCACATACCAATGTCCTCTGTTTTGGCTTCAGAGAATCATTTACAATCCATTGGATATTCTGCAGTACCAATGGACTTTGTCTCAGGCCACTGTGTGTTCTTCTACTTCATTTGAGTTCCCCCCAAATCACTTACTACTCTCCTAAAAATTGTCTACATTCCTCATTTTTCCCCTCCTGTAGAAAAAGGGGTATTTTAAATTTCTGAGTCATGTTGGATAAACAGGTTATCAATATGAGATTTTCCCCTTTTTGCATACTAATAAATTTACATGCTTTTTCTTCTAGTTAATTGAAAGTCAGTTTATTCCGGTGAACAGTGGAATAAATTCAGAGGGCAGTGGGGAAATTTCCCTTCATCCCTATAGTCCTAATCTTGGCTTCATCTTTTCTTCACTTAGGTACTTTAAAATGCTATATTTCTGAGCCCTCCCATGGATACAGGGTCAGAGACGTCAGAAGATCATCAGCAAGTATTTGGGTTGACTGTCTTGGAAAAACTTCACAATCTTTGATGGGGTTTGGATGGTGCTATATCAACATATAGCTCCTTGGCCTCTGAGAAAACAGTAGAGGTAGGAAGTTCACCCTCACCCTCCTTTCCTGAAGCAGATCATAAAACCTTCTTTGAGAGGTGTCCTTCCTATTTCTGGAGGAAAGGAACATCCTTATCTCTGAAGACCAAGGGACAGTGAGAAGACTCTGAACAAACAGGCCTTGCTATGTGCCCCCTAGCTTTTTAACACCAGATCATATCCCCTTTGTCTAATACTACTCTACACCTACACATTTCTTCTTCAGATTTAATAATAAAACACACAGGTTTCCTTGTTTATTTGGGTCTCCAGTTCCTTATAAAGGTTCTTGTTTCAAGTGGAACTTTCATCAAATAAATATATATGCTTTTCTCTTGGTAATGTGGCTTTTGCTTTAGGGATCTCAGGCATGAATCTACAGAAGGCAAAGCTATAGTTTGGATCTGTAATATTTTTCAAAGGTCCATGTGTTAAAGGCTTGGTTACAGTTTGGCATTATTGGGGGTTGGTAGAAACTTCAAGAAGTAGAGCCTACTAGGAGGTTTTTAGGTTATTGGTTATTGGTAGAAACTTCAAGAAGTAGAGCCTACTAGGAGGTTTTTAGGTTATTTTTAGGTTATTGGTGTGCCCTTGAAGGGGAACTATGGGATCTTAGTCTCTTCTTCCTCTCTTTTGCTTCCTAGCTGTTATGTGAGTGGTTTTGCTTTGCCATGCACTCTAGTCATGATCTGCTACTTTGCTGTAAGCCTAAAAGCAATGGGTCTAACTGATTATATAGTAGAACCTTAGAAACCATAAACAAAGTAAACCTTTCTCTTAATAAGTTGATTATCTCAGGCTTTGTTATAGTATGGGAAAGTTGACCAACATAGATGAGTAAAGAAATTTCCTCTTCTAATTCCCAAAGGCAAACTGGAATGTGAATGGAAAATAATTTAATTCTTACTCAAAAATGTCTAGAGACTAGCCATATAGCAGACCAAAGAGTTCATTAAAAAATAATTTCTAATCCTCACCCCACCCTCCCAATAGCAACTACTGGCTTTCAAAGTTGTGCTTCACATTTCATGGTCACAATTTTTTAAAAAGTATTAAATTTTAAGTAAGGTGTTACCAGATGCCTTCCTGATTGGGTGGGTGTCAGAATACTTTCCAAAGAATATGAGGCAATGAATGACATACTTTGCTAGCACATACAGTACTCTAAAGTCAAACTTCTGGCAGAATGTAGGAGGTAACTAAATGTAGCAATTTATTGATAAGATTTTCATAGATAAATCAGTTATGAAGTCAAGATTAAATAACACCACTACCACCACGTTTTGGAATTTACCTAAGACAACAAATTGGTAGGGTCAATTGTCTCTTAAGCTAGTCCTCATTTAAACAAATGAGTGTGTGTGTGTGTGTGTGTGTGTGTGTGTGTGTGTCTTTTTGAACTCTACGAAAGGAGGGCAAACATCCATCTTAACCAAAGTAGTGCTTAATCACTAAGATACTAATTAAAACAAAGCAGGGGGAGAAGGCACCCCATTTCTGGTTAGGAAGAAGAAAATCCCAAAAGAAGAAAGTACAGGATAATGGGGGAAAAATCACAACTTATTTTGAGTCCAAAGAACAGAAGTCACAAGGCAACCAGACAAACAATTTCAAAAGGTGGTAAGAGTCTCTGAGGAAAGACAGGGATGTATGAACTATTTCACGTTTGGCAGAGCATGGGAAGAAGAGGAAGAAAAATATCTGAAATTAAAGAACTCTAAAAGGTTGAATTCCTGGAGGTTATAAACACAAGGCTCAATTTTTCTACAGGTTTCCTCCAAGTTTTCAGGTAAAGACTTGGGGAACAGCAAAGAGATATGAACAAGAACCCTTTAATGGTGAATAGGCACAAAATCCAGCTGGCTTCCTGGGACCATTTCAGCATACAAAGCCAAGCTATTGGTTGCTGGGAGAAGACAAAAAACCTGCACTGATACAGAGCAGAGGTGTGCTACTACTGGGGGTGGGGGGCAAGAATGCTGAGAGGTAATATATTACTCTTGAGTGCTTTCCCTAGAAGGTATCTAATATGCAGTAGTATTCTGTGGTATAAGAACAGGATGTAAAGAGGCTGAAGAAACTGTAGCTTGTTTGTCAAGCATGTACTATGATGTACTTTTCTCAGAATATTCAAAAAAGCTATAAACAAATATTTGGTTTAAAGGATGCAAATATTAAAGAATTAAATATTTAAAATGTCTGACCATGAAGGCCTGCTCTTTTAAAAGGCAAGGTACATGTGGCCACAAGCTGATGGAATGACAGTTGGAACAAAGGGCAGATGAGACCTACAGCAGCACTTCTTGGTCACTGTGTTCCCCTAATATGTCTAGGGAATAGTAAAAGTCCAAAGTGCATTTACATTTTGTTTACATGCTGGGATTATAAAAAAGCCTCTCAAGAAATGGGATAAAAAACATGAGCATTGGGGAATGTCAGAGGAGGAAAAGCCTTGAAGAAGGATCAATTCTGCAACAGTTTAGAGTTTAGGATTTTCTCAAGATTTAGCCGTCAATAAGAGTTCATGATAGAAAACAAAATGGATGTTCAACATAATGGGAATTTAGAAAGTAACAGAAATTTAAAATTTCGTTAATCAGATGCAGAAAAACATCTGTACTATTGATACAAATGAATCACAAAGTACTAGCTTTCTTCTGAAGTGACTGACTTACAATGCCAGAACCCAGGCTTCATGCCAAATGGCAAAGCCTCTCATACATGGAATGCAGATGAGCCTTTGCTCAGACATTCAGAGTTTGCCTTCCCTGCATGGAGAGTGGCACTTCAGCTACCACTGGTGAAACAGGGGCCAGAGATGTCTGTTTGCAGTCCATTCTCCATTTTTTATCCCCCAGTACACAAAGGAATCAGCGAACTTAAAATAACATTTAGGTGAAAACACTGATTGGGATACCCTAAAACACTATTTATTCAGCAAAAAAATTTCCAAAGGTTGAGAAGTTTAGTATCAGGGCATTACAACTTATGACTTCTATTTGGTCATAATCTTGAATTCAAAATAGATTTAAATCTTTCTCACCTACTGACAAAAATGTTTCTAATCAACAGTTGATATAATTTTCAAGTACTTCAACATTGTAGCTAAAGTTAATTATTCACAGAATCCAAATCTTTCCCCTAAATCATTTCCGTTAACCTTTTGAATCACTCTAAATGTCTTCACCTTCTTTGACCACTTCCAAATTATTTGTTTGCCTGCAGTTATCATTTTAGAGACTCACCTCAGATATCACCTTCTCCAAAATCTCTTCCCTTCCCTTTGAGAAAAGCCATGAGATTCTGGACAACAGCATTCAAGCAGAGCAAAAGGAAGTACAAAGGCAAGAGCTCTGTGTGTCTGAGGAACAGAGACATGCCAGTGTGGCTGAAGCTCAAGAGGAGAGTAGGTGAGAAAGCAGATCACAGAGTCATATACCATACCAGTTCCTGAGACCTTGGTAGAGAGTCTGGATTTCTATACTAAATAAATTTGAAAGTATTGGAAAATTTTGATTACTAGAGTTATGATTTGAATAACAGAACATTATATAAATTATTGAAACAGTCTTCAAATTGTCTCAAACCGAGGCAGGCTAATAATACCATCTCCTCTTGTTCTTTCTGCCATTTCTTTTTTCTTTTGACAGTAAGATGGTATTTTCATTTTAATCATACTCAGTGTTACCATAAAAGCTTATTTTCCCTATCATACCCTTTATTCTATCTGATGTAACATTCAATGTCTGGAATCAAAATATAAAAAGCTCAGTAAATTTCCACTAGTTTAAGGATTAAGGGACAAGTTTGGTTAACAAAGTAAAATAGAAACAAGAATAAATTTTGTATAGATATTGATATCCAGCTTCAACTACTTTCTTTTTTTTTCTTTAATATTTATTTTTTAGTTTTAGGTGGACACAATATCTTTGTTTTCTTTTATGTGGCGCTGAGGATTGAACCCAGTGCCTCACGCATGCCAGGCGAGCACGTTACTACTTGAGCCACATCCCGAGCCTGGGCTTCAAAGTGGAACTACCTGCAACTTAAATAATTCAGCCCTCTGACCAGGAATTAAGTAAAAATTTATCATTCCCTTGCAAAAGAATTCACTTTAAAGTATTAAAAGATGCTAAACAGCACTTTTAATACTTAAAAGGAAAAAACTGATATATTTCCTTGAATTTGATAACCTGAGAACTTGAATTTGTTAGCAACATACTCACAAAATGTTCTTAATAAACAAAATACACAGAGAGACAGGAATAACTGTACCAAAATAAGGATCATCAATGGCATAATACTTTCTTAAAAAAACAATTGATAAAATCCCTCTTTTTTCAGCAGTTTATGAGAAAGTTAACATTGTCACTGTATCAAGGATCTTAATAAATTAATAAGAAAAGACTGCTCATGAATAAATGACTAAAGATAGTAAAACAAAATATCCAGAGAGAAATTTCTCCCCCCTCCCTTCTTCTTCCTTTGGGGTGCAAGGGAATGAATCTAGGGTCTCACACGTGCTGGGCAAGTGCTCTATCACTGAGATATATGCCCACCGGCTACGAAGAGATATCTTAACTGGGTGATTATACTTCTCCAAATCCATGAGATCTGATCTGACTAATATCTCACCTTCTTGAAAGACATCAGTACCTCCCACCCTTTCTGCAGTGATAAAGGCAATAACCATCTGCTTCCTACAAAGGATGGAAAGACAGTATTTTCTTCTACTTTGAGTCTTACTGGGGTAGCTTTAAAGAGTAAGGAAGAGACAGAACAGACAGAAAATATATATATATATATATCTCCAAGACAGAAAAACAATGACACAAATTTAACCATTTATATCATCACAATGAAAAAAGAAGGGTGGAAATATAGAATGAAAAGAAAACTGAACTGAATCACATGAAAATCCAGTTTTTAATTTTTATTAAAGATAGAATATAATCTAGCTTAGCAAGAAGAGGTTAAAAAAATGAATTGGTGGCTATGAAAGACTGCACAAATATCCATCTTTTCAACTAAAGATGGCATGTCCCATTGTATTACTACCTGACAGAGAAAGTATTTTCCTGCATAAACTCAGGGTCAGGTATAGTAAGTATTATGGCTCTCTAAAGACAGAGGAAACTCTGAAAACATACTATCTTCAAGTTTTAAAAGAAGATAAAAGAAGCTTAGGTCTAGGGGAATAAGAAAGTCCTACCTACTATTGACTAAGAAAAGAAGAAATCAGATTTTATTTAAAAAATACAAAACATTATTTTTTTATTTATGTCCTATTTAGCAATTTTTAATTTTAACAAATGTCAGTTTACAAAATGTCACATTTGCTTAGGAAGGAAGACCAAATTTGAAAAAGAATCCTGGTATAATCAGAAAGAGAACGGTGCTTTGGTTTGAAAAATGGGAGTTGCTTTCCTGTCTATAGTATGTAAATGTGACTGCGTACTTTTCTCTTAATATCTTTGACTTTGTTTCTCCAACTGCCTTATTGATTTCACAGTCAATGTATATACAAAATGTCATGTAAATTTTAAGGTACTGTTGAGAAAGTGCAAAGTGGTAAATTTTAGGGTTCAGATTAATAATTTTTCAGGTTGTGTTTATATTTGTTTCTCAATGAAAACATCAGTTAATCTTAAGTTTAAAATCACTAAATGGTCATTTAAACTAATGATCTCTGTTGGAGCACTAATGACAATGTTATATTCAATGGGAAATATGTTTGGGGAACATTTATTCTAGTTGCAGTATTAGAACTTATGTTAGAAAGTTAGAAATTATATAAAAAGGTATAATTGTAAATTGATATTTTACTTTGAGGTGATCTATACACAATAATTTGATTCTTTACAAAAAGTCTCTAAAATCAATAAAGAAAAGTGGCATGAGAAAGAAAAATCTTTTCAGTGGGAGACAGGTAATTTCATTTTGTTGTTGCTTTATTGTGGGCAGGGGGAGGTGAGACATATGAAATAGAATTAAAAATTTTCAAAAAAGTTTCACCCCAGAGGATCAAATTGCCATATAGGTTAAAATTTTCATAAAATGTTTATAGTTTTCATGAATGTTGACTGAAGCTGACATTTACAATAGTGATTTAAATACATTTCTCCTCTTCTATACAGTTACATAGATGTTTTCCCTTTTCCCAATTTAGTTAAGTTATATCTTCCTACTGAAAGCTTATGAATGCCCTGTTTTCTTCTGTAGGCAGGTGGAAAAAGAAGTTATTATTTTTTTTTAATTCTTAGGTGAAAAATGTAACCCAGCGATTAAGGATGTCTGCCTTTGCTATTTTATATCTTTCTTTAAAATCAGAGAGATCTGACTATACATAGAAATCCCAAGCCAATAGTTCAGGATTAAATTTAAGTTAATACTTCATGAGAAAGACTCAGAGAAGATACAAAAGTGAATATGACAGTCCTAATCCTTAAGAAACATTAATTCAGTAAAGAAGGCAAGTTTTTAAACAACTAACTGTAATTGAAAAGCCAAATAAAATTGTGTGGTATTAGAGCTTTGAAAAAGATATTAATTCTGACAGGTGGCATCAGGGAAACGTTTCTTTTAAAAATGTGACATTTGACATTGTGCCTTAAGACATGTATCTACCCAGGAAGAGAGAGTGCTGGCATTATTGGTTGATGAGGCAAAGTCCTTAAAGCACTTAATACACAAGAGTAAATGTGAGACAAGTATTATTTTCACTAGAGTACAAAATCCACAAGGGCAGGGACCATTGTTTCTTTCATCCTCGGTTATATCAATAGCATGAACAATGTCTGGTGTAAAATAAATATATGTTGAATTATAAATGAACTGAACACTGTACAGTTGAAAGAAGGAAGGACGAAGGCACTGGAAATGCAGCTTGAGCCTGGGAAAGCTTAAGAATATGTGAATGATAAAGAATACTATAAGTTTTTGAAGAAGGAAATAAACTGATCTCCTATTTATTTTTAATGTTACATTCTGCAGGCCATGTCAGCTAATTGAGAAAGTGAGTGAAGAGACAAAGGAGCTGGGGCTGTGGCTCAGTGGTAGTGCACTTGCCTGACATGTGTGAAGCACTGGGTTCAATTCTCAGCAATGCAAATAAAAAAAAATAAAGGTTTATCAACAACTTAAGAGAGAGAGAGAGAGAGAGAGAGAGAGAGAGAGAGAGAGAGAGAGAGACAGACAGACAGACAGGAAAATAAAAGGTGCCAGGATTGCAAAGGATATGGATATGGGACTTGGGTGGAACTGATAGGACTTTACATATGACTTATGTGTAGAGGTGAGAAAAAGGAATGAGTTAAAGATGATTCTAGAAATTTCCAAACCAAATGACTAGGAGAATGGTGGTATTACTATGTAAGTAAAGGAGAACAGGTAAACAACAATTTTTTCTACAGGAAAAAAGAAAGTTCAGTGCCTAGGCTTATTAAATATAAGTGCTGGCTAGAAATTCATATTGAAAAGTTTAAAATAAAGAAATTTAGACTTGGGGTTCAGAAGTGAGCCAAGATGAAAGCTCTATGTGGACTTAATCAAGATATATGCTCTGATTGCCTATTCTTCACAAGCACCAGAATTTAAGCCATCAGCATAGCAATGGTTGTTATGAATGGGAGATAAGTCATTGGGAAGCATTTAAATATTTAAGAAAAAAATGGATAAAAGAACCATTGTATGTAATTAAACTAGACAGATGAGAAATAAGACTATTGCACAAATATCAAGGACAAGTTTTTAAGAAGGAAGCTAAGGGAAGAAGGTGTACAAATTATTCAAATCCTCAAAAATTTTTCCTAATTTAGTGGTTCCTTTCAGAATATAGTTAAAAAAAACTTTAAGAAAGCATCAAGTGGAAATCAAACTTTTCAAAAAAGAAAACTGGGAACATACACAAATCTTACAAATGCTAAGAAGTTGGTGAGGTCTCAACAAAAGTGGAAAAAGAAATATCATTCTGACCTTAAATCTGCCACTGCAACTTTCAGTGAATCATTTGGACTCTTTATCTCTAGCCACTCTTACTGAAACAGGGATTTTTTTTCTTTTTTTTAAACAAGAGGTTCTGGGAAAAATACCAACAAGAATTTAGGAGTATAGCGAAGGCCTTGGAAGGATGTTTAAAGACTAGTTCCTGTTCTCAAAGAGGTTAGAAGGTTATTTTTTAATTAAAAGCAAACCATGCAATAGTACTTAAAGTAAATGCTTTACTTAAGAGTTTCAATTTAGAGAATAAATATTAAAAAATGATTTGTGTACAAGTAATCATTGAGGCAGTTCAGGAGAGTAAATGGCATAGATAAACTCTAGTTTGAAGATTTTCCCTCATAGACTTGAGTTATTATCCTGTTGATGTTGAGTTGAGTTTACTCAAATATAGACCAGATTATATGTCCATATAGCAACAATAAAACAATCTGGTTGGTTTAAGTTACATATCCCAGAAGCTAAACTAAAATTCTGATTAATAGCAACATAAGGGAAAATAATCAAGCTATGATAAAGCAAGTGGCTTTATAAATCTCTGGGTGTGTGATTCTCCTGGGATAAATTGTTAGAGAATATGGACCATGGACATAAACATCTTCAGGACTTCCAGTATCCACTTTCTAATAAAAACAAACAAACAAAAAAGAATTCCAATATATGATAAAAAATACCTTTCAGGAATGATATGCCAGTTTGCATTCTTTTTTAAAAATATTTTTTAGTTATACATGGACACAATACCTTTATTTTGTTTATTTATTTTTATGTGGTTCTGAGGATAGAACCCAGGGTCTCACATGTGTGAGGTGAGTGCTCTATTGCTGAGCCACAACCCCAGTCCAGTTTACATTCTTAATAGCAGCTGAAGAAGTGCTTATTTCTTAACATTTTTGCAATCATTTAGTATTATTTTCAAATCTTGTTAACTTGACAGAAGAAAAAAATAAATTGTGATTTCGTAGAATGTTGTCTCATTTGACCATTTAGACTTCTTTTTATTACTGATTTGTAGAGTTCCTTATATACATAAAAGAGAAAGATCCTGTAGTCACTGATAACTCCAAAAGAAGGATTACCCAAACCACCCTCATGCTTCTACACTACATAATATAAAATAGACTGGCTGCAAATTCAGTCCATTTTCCTGCTGCTTGGCAAGTCACTGGCAGGCCACTGTTAGCTCCTTTGCTTTCCCAATCTCCAATTCAGGCCTGAATCCTCTCTTTCCCTGTGCAGACCTGTCAGACCATAAGCACCCAGGACACAGTGAATCTACAAGGCATGCAAGAAGATGACTAAATAAATACTAGCCTGGCATGGCATGGCCAAAAAAGGGCAGGAACAGACACATTTGTTTTAAAGACAGCTCTCCTTCTTATACACTAAGTGGTCCTAGGCCAGCCAATCTTTGGACACAGTTTTATCATCAATAGAATGGCATTTAATAGCTACTGCAGAGGACTATTATGAAGCAAAGACCTAATGCAAGGCATGGACTATGACTAGCACTAAGTAAATGTTAGCTTCATGTCTCCAAGTTGGTATATGCTTTTTCCTAAAATTTGACAGCTTTATATGGATTTTTTACATAGCTACATTTACTATCTTTTCTTCATGTCACTCTGATAGGCAATAAGGACACATCAGTGGGTCTTGATTACTACAAAGTCAACTTTCCTGGCACTAAAAGAGTTTCTGCAATTTAAACTCAAGATTACCTCTTTAAGTCTGTCTCATACTCCTCCCCATAAAATTTTTTCTAGTTCAGTAAGAGTAGCTTTATTCATTTTCCCCAAATATACCTGGAACATTCAAATCTGTATGCTTTTTCTCACTTTTCTTCAATTCTCCAACTCTCCAAATTCCAAGACACATTATTATTATTTTTTATTATAATCTAATATTTATTGAATGCTTTCTATGTGCCAGGTATTATTCTAAGTCTATTACATGCATTGTTTTCACTTTATCTTCACAAGCTCTACAAGATATTCTATTATCTCTGTTACCAAGAATACATATTTGGCTTTCTTCTCTAACAGATTGTACAGTCTTGCAATATAAACTATGCCTTCTACTTCTTTGTATAATCATCAAGAAGGAATTCAATGAGAATGTATGAATTGATTACATTTTCATTCATATTTTGTTCTTTCAACTGCTATAATGCTCACTTTCATCAAACCTATTATGCTGTCAGATTATAAAGTAAGTAAACAAGATTATCCAAATTTTGTAGACATCTCTAAGGACCCAAGACTATTTACAGACATAGTAAAGATTCTGCATGCTGAAGAACAGCAACAGTTTAAGTAGTAGAGTGTGAGTTCTTACAAAGAAATCCTTGGAATTACTAAGATCATGAAATGAGCTTAAGTGAGAAAACTCATGGGTATTAAAAATCATAAAAGTGAGAACAAACAAAATTAATAAAATGTGACAGTACAGTCACCATTGTTTTGTAGTTCGCATAAGATATCATAATAGGGTGATAAGAGAAACTCAGCAAGTCCTTTCTCTTCACTGGATTTATCATACAGGGAAAGCACAATTTTTCTTGCATGTAAGCCAAAGCCCCGTAATATCATATCTCCTTTACCGGGAGAAATAATCATTTGGGCTGCTTATAAAATAAAATGTGCTTCAAGGGACTTTTTCAAATTATATGTCTATGATATTATGGGATTTATTTTCCTTCTAGGTCTCCTGGGTTTATAGCACAAACATTTAAATCAAACTTCTTTTCATAATGTTCCTAGCCAAGTCTAGAATACAAGAAGATTTATAACAGACTGATAAAGAAGAGTAAGTCAATCTGAAGATTAAATAAAAATAACAGAAAACTGAGTACTTTTAAACAAAATTAATAACTTAAAATTAATTTATGGTTAACTTATTAAAATGAAAAATTTCATACCTTGAGTGAATTGTTACCTTTTTTAAAGATTAAAGATACTGAGGTTTTCAAATTAGCTTGCTTATGATTAAGGATGAAAGTGAGAACAGCTACTATGTTAGATTTTTAAATCATTTGCTTAATTCATATGAAAGAATAAAAGAAATGCCAGTGTGGAGCACATTCTAGTGCAAAGGAGAAAAAAAGGTTAATCAATTCAATTCAATTTTAGCTGAGGGCATTTTTCCACGACTACTGAACCCTAGCATGTGTCAGGCAGCTAAAATTACACTAAAACATGCAAGATCTGTTATTTTAGAGATAATCCAGGAAGCAAACAAAGCCAAAAATTCTCTCTATATTTTTAACATGAAATGCTTACATTTTTAGTCAGGTGTATATGTATTTTTTCTCTGTTAAGACTTTCATGTATAGGTCTCCTCTTTTGAGTAGTTTGAGTTTCCATAATAAAAAGTAGAAAAAATGAACAATAATAAAAATGATTTTGTATATATTTCTAATACACTATTTGCCCTTTAAAACAATTCTTACCAGTCTCTGCTTCTGAAGCTCTTCTCTAAGAATTCTATCTTCTGGCAAAACATCACACAACAAAAAATAATTGTCTTGTTCTTCTGTTGAGAGATAAGGAAAGTAAATGAGAAAATAGATATTTCCAAGTTTTTTTTCTAGAAGAATTTATTTCTTTAAAAATGTTTGCATACATGTGTATGACTGTGCATGCCTGGGTGCACATACAGTAGGATCTAGTACAGAATCTGTTTTAGCTTTATTCCAATTTAGGCAAAATAAACACAGCAATTTAACTTCAGTCATCATAAAAGGGAGAGCAATTGTAATTTGAGATAGTAAGATTATTCCTTTAAAATTTTTGGAATGCAGCGAAAATATGGTACCAAGATGTATACTTACCAAGTGGAGCTGTGGAATTGATTCTTATAACACTACAAAAATCTGTGATGGGCTGTTCAGTGAACCTTTTCTTCCAATATAAAATGTACCTTAGAATAATAATTTAAAAAAGGGTTGGTGAGAAGACTCAATATGCTACTTTCGTAGAATAATAGGATTATATAAGAACATTTCATTTTATCCCAAAGCAACAAATAAAATTCTAACTGAATACTGCTAGAAAATTTGTGAACACAAAAGCAGTGAAGCATTGTAGAAATATGAAATAAATACTTAATGAAATGAAATTACCCTGTAAAAGCATAAACATGATTAAACTTTATCCCTAAATTCAATAAACAGATATATAGGACAGTTAAACTGAGTTACTTTAACATGATAATGAAGTTTTCTAAAATAATACATGAGTTTATATGTATTTAAAATGCAACAAATAAATAGGCTTCTGACACATTCTGCAATAAATAGAAAGTTGAGTGTTTATCTTATAAAAGAACAGAGGTCATAAGAATAATAAAATGAAAAATCAGTCTACGTTCAAAATCTATATAACAAGAGAAAAATTCCATATGTCCACATCATGTTTGAAAGAAGTCAAATTTAGCCTTTGGAAAAATAGCTGAGCTTACAATTCTTATATCTAATGAGCAGATTTAGAAGCAGTATACAGGTTGAATTTAAATGCAACTCATAACTCACAGACCTATATATCTGATGAAAGAGGTAATAAGATGACAGGATTCAACAAGCTATGTTTCTTTTCATTTACTTAACAATATATATATACTGGCAATTGCAATTTTATTTGCCAAATGGTACCAATAAGAGAATGTGGTCTTCTTGGGGAGAAAGGAGTTGGTAAGGGTTGACTCTATAGTTGATGATTTATCAGATTATGCAATGATGGATAAAAACAGTAACTTAAACCAAAGAACCAAAGACCAGTAAAAGATATGTGGTCTTGAAATCGTTTCTTTTTAATATTTATTTTTTAGTTGTAGTTGGACACAGTACCTTTATTTATTTATTTTTATGTGGTGCTAAGGATCGAACCCAGGGCCTTGCATGTGCTAGGTGAGTACTCAACTGGTGAGCCAGAACCCCAACCCCTGAAATAGTTTTAATGGTGTAAAAAACAGTACATAGAAACAATAGGAATTTGGACATTTAAAAATGGCTTCATATATACCTACCAGTGTTTTTCATATAGTAGGCCCACAACAAATGTTTTAAAGTAGTATGAGAGTATTTGAAGATTCTTGCTAAGTTTTCTAAGTAGCCTCCTACTTGACATATTTGTTTCTCATTTTTATTCTTTCCTCCCTTTTTCTTAACATTACTTCTACAATTCCATGGTTCTCTAGAGATAAGGCATTACTATATTAGAAAAAAAAATCATGCTGGAGAAAGGTCTGAGAAAAAGAGAGAATCAAGATATAAGCTGACATAAAATGTAAATAAGTATTTAATTATAAAAGGAAAGAAATGAATGACTAATGTATAAGAATAGATCCATATTTTACTTCTTTCTTCTCACATAAAACCACATTATTAACCCTGATGGATAAGTAAGAGGAGAAATCTTCCCATATGGAACAGTACTGAGCTTCATCCTAAGAGATAAAAAAAAATGCTGATCTTAGGCTCCAGCTCAGCCTGAAACCACAAATACTATAAATGATGCACTGTTGCTCTGTAGTTCTCATTGGCTTCCATAATAGCAGTCTCAGAACAGACAAAAAGGCAAATTTATCTATCAGAAGCTCTTAACATTATTTCCTATGCCAGCTTCAGCACCTTTCATTTCTCAGTATTCTACACAGCTACTTTAGTTCTTTTCTCCCATGAGAAGCAAAAAAGGAGAAAGAAAAGGCTTAAGAGAATAATAATGACATTCCTTGACCTTTACTTATTTTCTTCTCGGCGTATCTTTTATTACAAAGGGTTGACAGGGATAAATGAACATAGTAGAACCTATATTAGAGATGTTACATTGTTCTTCCAAATTGAAATATGCAGATATCTACTTTAATGACCAATCAAATTCATATATGGTAGACCAGGTGCTGAGATAGAGGACAACATTCTCTCTAGAGTTCCCTTATGGTCACCATTAGAATATACCAAAGAAAGATACATCAGCCTCCAGTGTCACTATCTGTGTGACGTCCTCTAAATGAAACTGACAATAATGGTCAGCCCTATAAAACAGTAGTTCCATTTTGAGTCTATAGCCAATTATAGGAGGCAGCAGTCACTCCTTGAATATATAGACCTAGGAAAGTGTGAGGCAGATGACCAATAAGAATGTGGTGGATCCTAGAGATCAAACTGCCCTTTGAATTATCATTGATTTATTTATTAATGAAATATCAATACCATTTCTATTCTGTCTGCACAGATATTCATCTAGAAGCAGCTTGCTTTTTAAGTGAAGAAAGTGGTCAAAACTTCATAGTTGATGTATTAATATGGTATGAAAGGAACAGGGACTTTGCATTCAGGGATATGAACCTAAATTTAAGGTATTTCATTTTCCCAAAGCTCACATTACTCATTTGCAATATCAGTTGTTGGCAACTAAATAAAACAAGTTAAGCAGTATCCAAAATCCTGAATGTTTAACATGTGATATTTATTATTAAGAGAAAAAAATATAGTAGTGAAGGATTTATGTTTATCTCAGGGGAATAATGGTGCCTAAAACAAAAAATATTTCACCCTCAACAAAAGGAAAAAAAATGAGAAAGTGGGCATGGTGGTATGCACCTATAGTCCAAGCTACTTGGGAGGTGGAGGCTGAGGTGAGAGGATCACTTGAGTTCATGAGTTTGAGACCAGCCTGGGCAAGAATGAAAGAACCTATATATATATATATATATATATATATGGAACATTGCAGCAAACATCTACTGAGAAAAATATAGTTTAATAAATAGTGAGAAAGCTCACAGAAGTGGCTAGGGAGACAAAAGAGTAAAATAATGATGTCATGTGAAGACAACAATGATAATTGGAATGGAAGCCACCATTTGCTGAGTCTTTGTCTGTCTAAGGTCACAATTAGAATGTAAGAATTGGGATATGAACTTTGGGATATGAACTTGTTTTGACTCCAAAGTCAAACTTGGTCTTCTGGAGAACAGTGCCTCTTGTGGCACATGGAGATCAATCTGCATAAGAACTGCAGAAAAGGGAAGACAGGGTGGGAAAAAGCCCGTATAGTTGTAATGAAATTATTAGTTTTTTCCTTCAGAAGACAAGGAAGTTCTGTATAATACTTTTTGACAAGAGAGAAACAGAACTAGAGACATGAAGTCTGAAGGCAAAAGGAAACTTCTCTTTCCCAAAAGCATACTAGACAGTAGTGGTGTTCAGCATAAACTGCACCTAACTTCAGGCCTAAGGACAAAAAGCTGATGCCAGCTGTGTGTGGCTGTTGATTTAGAACTACTTGACTAGGGACAAGTGAAAAGTAAAGCTATTACAGAGGTAACAATGACCTAATTCCAACAGTCAATGGGTCTCCGTCTCTAAGGATTTCCACGTTTTGATACTGTCTCCATGATCTCTGAAGAGAAGGATCACATATATACCATCTATTTTGTGTCAGAGTTTACTTCAAGGTGATAGACACAGGGAAGCAATGACTAACATCAATGGACTTAAAATCCTGGGTATATTCTGCCTAGCAAACCCTTTGAAATATTTAGCGAGGGGCTGGGCATGGTAACTCACACCTGTAATCCCAGTGACTTGGAAGGCTGGAATCTCGAGTTCAAGTCTAGCTAACCTCGGAAACTTAGCAAGATCCTGTCTCAAAAATGAAAATGAATGAATGAATGAATGAATGAATGAACAAATAAATAAATAAATAAATAAATAAATAGAGCTAGGGATGTAGCTCATTGGTGGAGTACCCTTGAGTAATGTGTTCCACCCTTAAGAAATGTACACACCCACACAGACCACAAGTTAATGAGGGCTTTCAAAGGGTTAAAGAGAGTGAAGCTATTATGATATAGTCTGGCAGTCTTCAAATAGGTTCAAAGTTATTTTATTGCTCCATGAACAAGTAGTCATCAATTTTATTTACTTGTTTGTTTTTATTCATTTTTGGGACTGAACTCAAGGGCACTTGACTATACTTCCAGTCTTTTTTGAGACAGAGTCTCACTAAATTGGTAAGACTGGCCTTGAACTTGTGATTTTTCTGCCTCAGTCTCCTGAGTCACTGGGATTACAGGCACATGCCTGGCAGTTATCAATTTTAGAAATAATGTTTTTCAGGTACTGTCAGTAGAATCTGAAATATTGTTAGTTGTCGTCTCAAGGCAGGCAGGGGATAAATAGGTAATAGGCTAGTTCAATAGGAAAAAATTATCAATGAGTGTCTCTTCTTGGGAGACAATGTTTGTTACAAAAGCCACATATAAACCATTATACAATCTAAATATATAAAATTATGAATCAAACCTTATTGGGATATGATATATAAATAGACCTCAACTACAACATATATTTGACCTACGCCTAAATTTGAGGCAAGAAAAATACTAGTTAAATGTAATAATGGTTATTTTTGCTTAGATTTAAGAGGTGTCTATATATATATATTTCCTTGTGGTTAGTACAGGCACTCAGATAAATTGCATTCAATTGAGATATAGCTTAGTGATAGCAGGCCTTAAATAAATACATGCTTCTTGTGATTTTTTTCCCACCCACTAGAAGATATTTTTTAAAGTTAAGGGATCATTTAGTACTTTTTTTTTTTTAACTTCTCTGGTTTATTCAGAGTTAGAATTGTAGCTACTCAATCTGTAAAGGCTACTGTGAAATAACATGGTATCAACACTTTATTGGGATGACTGCTATAAAAGAATTTTATACTTTACTAAAAAGCCATGAATGTAAGTCAGCAAATACTTTTCTCCTTTCAAAAGAACTTCAAATCATGTCTCAGAATTGTCTCAGAAAAAAATAGTCCCTCCACCATCACTGATATACTTATTGATAAAGGTATAAAGATTTGAGATATGGTTGTCAATTAAGTAGGACAAAATGAGTGAAATTTAATACAGAAGGTGGCAATAATTAAGAAGTTAACATATATCGTTTGGAGCGATTTTAATCTACTGAAAAAGCTAGAAAATAGCTCAGTAAATAATTGTTAAATACATTCAAAGGGAAAATTTTTATGTTTCTTTTATTTTTCCCTAGAAAGTTTATACTGTTAATTTGTTTCAATAAAAAATGTCAAATATATTTAATGTGAAAACTTGACAGTTTACTTCTTGTTTATACACACACACACACACACACACACACACACACACACACACATATATATGTATTTTTTTTTTTTGTGTGTGTGTGTGTGTGTGGTGCTGGGGATTGAATCCAAGGCCTTGTGCATGTGAGGCAAGGACTCTACCAACTGAGCTATATCCCCATCTTGTATCTATTATATATCATCTTTATTACTTATTGTACTTGGAAGGAGCAACTTTTTCCTAGAAGTTCTGGATAAATTCATTTATGCTACTGAACATCTCACTGTTCTCTCCTCCCCACCTTACCTCTTTAGCTTCTTTTCTAAAGTTAGGAATAATCCACACACATAATATGAGAAGATTTGAACTTATCTCTGATCATAGTCAAGACTTGTTTTCGAAAGAAATTTTTAGTTTCACTAAATAGTAGATATTATAATTTAAAGGAGAATGGATATGTTAAAATGTATTTTAAAGTAACAGAGCTTACTCAATCTACTCCAATCCATTTGAATTGATCTCAGTTTTACTTACTGTGATAATTTTATTTAATTAGGAGGACAGCTGATAAGAAAGATCTAGGTTTCCAAGTTTAAAATACATATTAACTATGCAGTTTAGAAAGCACTTACAACAGATATGCATGTTTTTCTTCAATTAAAAATCATCAATTTTATTATATAACTAAATTTAGGGAGTAATTAATTCTAACATTTAATTACTGATTCCTAAGCCCTGAGACTTAGTAAGTAATTTGGTTTTTCTGTTTATAGATGAATAATAAGATTAGTATTAATGATAAGAATGAGAGACTGATTAGTACAAATACATCTACTTAACTATCATACATAGCACAAAGGTGAAAAGATAAATTCTGATTCAGATACTCAGATTTTAAAGGCAGAAGAGAAAGGAAAATCTTAACACCTCTCAATTATCACTGGTAAATGATCATATTTTTCTGCAATTCATTAGAGATACTTTGTGCTTACATAGAAAAAGAATTAAAAAAAATAGTTTCATAACAAAGAAAAGCTGAGTAATATAATTCTTACTCATTTAATAGTCCTATCAATGGTTTATAAGAGAAAATTAGAACATGTCTAGCTTACAAAGTGTCTAAAACAAAATCAACAGAGTTGCCCACATACTATAATTAGGTATCATAAACGAAAAAGCTCCCAGACTACACCAAGAATTAACAAATACACACACTCATTCGAGTGTGCACACATACTACCCCCAACCAATTGAAAAATAAAAATGAGAATGAGAAGCACAGTGTCTCCTCTGAAAGTGAAGAAGAAATTATTCTATTTACCAGTTGCTGACGTATACTATTCATGTAACTCTCCTCCCTTTCTCTGTTCCTTCTCTGCTTCCTGACCAGGCAGCACTAAAATGTACTAAAACATACAGTGCTGAATGGATATAAGGGGCAATACATACGCAGGAGGCACATGGCAGACACTCAATATGGGTGCTAGGCAGTTGGGAAGGATATTGAGGACAGAGATCAGGGTTAAAGAATAGTTAATATTACCCTTGTGGGTACGCTAGCTATTCCAACTTTCTAGAATTTTAGATTATTTAGAACCCTGGATGACATCTCAAAAGTTATATTTTACAAATAATTATCAGATTTTTAGACCAGAATAAATGCCTATTGAAAATGCAAGCTACATTTATAGAAAATTAAGATTTCAAATATATCTTCAGTAATAAAAATACAAATGAAAACTTGGCTTTCAGTTATCAGGTACACATTGTTACAGGCACTAGCAAGTAGAATACATACTGTGTTTTATATACGATTCAACAACTTATAAGAGCTGGCAGGATGATGCTTAAAGTAACTTACTGGAAGTCACAGGTTAGGAAGTTTTGAAGCCTGTATTTATCTCAAGGCCTGCCTTGTATCACAGTCTACCTTAATAATACAGTTTGTGGTTTTGGAATACCCATCATAAGAAAGAAGCTGCTTTCTAGTAATGATATATGTTATCTGAGAGAGAAATTTTTATAGTTAAGATGCAAGGATATTACAATGTCTGGGCTACTCTAATATTTTTTAGTGAAATCAGAAGAGAATATCTCAAAATGAGACCTTACCAGATATATTAAATTATAGACATGCAGTAACTATACAAGTTAATAACTACCATGATGTTGCCTCTATGAATTATGTTTGCCAAATTTCAATCAATCATGAAATGTGCATAACTACTACTCCACTATAGTTGCTTAAGAGAAGGTATTTCTCTTGAACAACTACTATCAGAAAGTATAAATTGGGGAAAAAGGGATATTGCCTATATCACTTATCTGCTAGTATGATAATTCAGGTGTTTCTCAGTTGGAGCATAGCTCACTTTGAGCCCTGGCTGTGTAGGTCAATTTTCATAGAAAAAGAATATTTCCGACATGCCCAATGTTAGCATGCTCCTCTCTATCTACTTTTTCATCTTCATTATCCTTTGTCTCTTAGAATCTGTCACTGATTTCCATAGCTGTCACTCTTATATCTTCCCTTTGGCTTGTTGAATGATTCCATTTTTTTCCTCCCTCCTGGTTTACAACCTGAGCATAGCACTTAGTTTAAACTGAGATTTGTTTGGACAAGACCCTGTAGACTTGAAAGGTTCCAAGTATCCCTGTTTTCAAACATTAACTTTTGGGTAGCCCATTGCCAAGTCTTTTTTCTTGACTTCCTATATGGACCCATTCACCTAGAGAACGCCTATGGCCTCAAACATGAAAAGAATGTTGATCTGACAGACATCAACAGTGTCAAAAATCTCATGAAATGTGGCAAAGAAAATATTATTTACTCATTTGGAAAACTGACCAATTTCCAGAATTAGTAGGAAATGCACTAGTATCTGACATTCTCAAACACAAATCACACACTCAAGAAAAAGAGTACAATTTCTAAAAGAGTCTAAGGAGAAACCTGAAAATGAATATGTACTTTCATATTTGCATGGGAATTAGTTCATAGTTTATACCATTTCCCTAATGAACAGTGAATTATTTTATAAACAAAACCAAATTTACCTTTGGAAATCAACAACCAGCTTAACATCAGCAATGACAAGTTTATGCTCAATAATCATGTGCTTCAAAAGTTTGTCTTGTTCAGCCACAGGAAAATGCTCTTCACAGAAAATACAAGGCACAGATGCAGAACCGTCTAAAGTGGTGGTGCCACCTGGACTTTCTGGCAGGGAAAGCGGCTCCAAGATACAATCCTTACTGTTACTTTCTGGAAGAGATTAAAAAAAAAAAAAGAAATAAAAAAAATTTAAAAACGTGAAACCAATATTTTAGATCTTTATTCATGTAACTCTCCTCCCTTTCTCTGTTCCTTCTCTGCTTCCTGCTTCCTGACCAGGCAGCACTAAAATGTACTAAAACATACAGTGCTGAATGGATATAAGGGATGATTTGAATGATTGTGAATGATTTCTCACCTTCTGCATTAAAAGGATCCTAAAGATATTCATGTATCTCCAAAAAGAAAAACATATAGTGATAGAGAGTAGATATTTTATTATCATTTTAAATACTTTTGTAACCCTGAGGTAGGGAATAATGCAAAAGCAGCTCAAACTCCCCATTTGCTTGCTTGAATCAGAAAAACCCATTTGTCAGGGCAGCTGTTTGAGACTTCTTCTTGGACACTGGTCAGTGGCAGAACTTCTGGGGTACTTGCAAGCAGGAAGGTTACAAGATTCTAAGGTTCAATTGTCACCTATGACTTAGAGTTATCACACAAAAGGAAGTAAATGGTATATACTGAGACTACAGATGATGTCAGGCCAGTCTTTTAGGCTACTCTCTGTCACAGTGGCAAACTCTTTCCTATTTCTGATTATCTGTTACATATAGAGAAGATAGTTCTTATATAGGTGGGTGGCCCAAGTGGTGATTTTCTGTTTATATCTTTCATTTGATTTTTATACATTTAGGTATCAGAATTGAGGCTTCTGTGAATAAAGAGATGAATGCTCAATTAATAGACATAAATGATAAATATTTCTCTTATCTGTACTATTCCTTTTCCTAAACATCACCTTATAGTATATTTATGAATTGAAGTGTATAAGTTTTGTGTCTACAATTTCAGGATCTCAAACTATAAGCAGTTATGTTGCATCAGGACCTCTCTTTAGTCTGCCTGAGTGGAAGCCTACACCTTCACTTTATTCAGGCTAGTGAATAGTTAGTAACCAGAAAACTAGTATAAGGAAACTAGGGTAAAACCTTTGACGTTTGCAGAAGGGTGGAGAACCTTCTTAAGAAAAAAAGATAGCTCTTTGACAGACAATAGTCTTTAGAATTAGGTTAATATTAATTCTCCTATTACATTCTATTTCTTATTTTTATCTTACTGTATTCTTATTATTCAAAGCATTTTTAAAAATTTTTGTTGATGGATCTTTATTTTGTTTATTTTTATGTGGTGCTGAGAATTGAACCCAGTGCCTCACACATGCTAGACGGTGCTCCACCACTAAGCCACAAGCCCAGCACTTTATTCAAAGCATTCTTAGTTGAATAATTGAATCATTCAAGGTAGACTGCTGACCATGGCCTAAGAATTAGATAACTAATAAAAGAGGGGTACTTTAATTTATCCACTTAACAAAAATCAACTATTTCCTGAATGCCAGTCTCTTTGTTTCAATGTTGCTCCACATGATCCTTACTATCCAATTTAAAGTGCTCATAATTTTATTGAAGGTACAAATAAATTAAAAATGTAAAGAGAGCTATATGGAGCAGAAGAATGGAGAGTACAACTAAGCTTATACAGTGCTGAATGGATATAAGGGGCAATACATACGCAAGAGGCACATGGCAGACACTCAATATGGGTGCTAGGCAGTTGGGAAGGATATTGAGGACAGAGATCAGGGTTAGAGAATAGTTAATATTACCCTTGTGGGTATGCTAGCTATTCCAACTTTCTAGAATTTTAGAGATGACCTCTATAGGAGATGACCTCTAGTATATTATTCATATATACTCTCCCCTATTAGAAGTATGCTAAACCAAACTGTTTATTTTTGTTCACAAATTTTTTTATTATATTTTTGTTATCTTAAATACTCCCATATAACAGTAGGGGAAGTATTTAAAATACACAAGCACTTTATAAGTACGGTTAATGCAATACATTATTAGCAATTTACATTTATTAAATTAGGTAATGGAATCATGAAATTCTGCAGTTTTTTGGTTATAGGCTATACTCTTTAGTTTAGGCTAAATTTTCATGTATTTTTATGTATATGTTACTTTTATGTACATATATATTAAGTATATTACTTATGTCTAATTCCCCCATCTTAATATTAGAGATATGTAATATACCTATGAAACTCTATGATAATATTTTATACTAATAGAATATAACAAAAGATAGCACATTCTAAATAAAGTCAACATTAGTAAATATTACCTACCAAATAGGAAATTACAAGTACTACTATATTACATCCTTCTTTCCAAATTTGATTAAGATAGTTGTCATTTTGTTTGACTGTAGAGCACAAGACTATGATAAATAATTGTTACCACCAAGCAGGAACTAATGTTTTTTTTTTTTAAATATTTATATTTTAGTTGTAGTTGGATACAATATCTTTATTTATTTATTTAATGTCGTGCTGGGGATCGAACCCAGGGCCTCACCTGTGCTAGGTTAGTGCTCTACCACTGAGCCACAACCCCAGCCCAGGAACTAATGTTTGTTGAGTTTTTGCTATTTGTAAATTACCAACAAAGTGCTTTAGGGCATTTTCTCAATTAATCCTATTTTATTTGGTAGTGTTACTCTAATCCCATATTCCAGAACTGAGAGTAAAAAAGATAAATACTTTCCTAAAGTAATAATGTAGGTAAGTGGCATAAACATAGTTAAGTTCAGACTAAACTCAAATACTACATTTTTCTGCTCCCAGTACCAAAAATATTTCCTTACCTTTCTTCTTAAATAAGTACTTTCAATGCTGTTTTGATTTTATATATATTTAGAACTACTCTGAATTTATATGCATTCTGCCAATGTCCTGCAGTCTCCCTGATACCACCTCCACTAGCACTTCTTGAACAAATCCCAGTAGCCCATGTTTTTCAAAATAATCACTGGAGTACAGTTCATCTTTATCATTGTTTTTACTTTTTCCCAAGGCTTTACTGCAAACTCTACTATTCTGTGATTCATTTTTCTTCCCTTTTGAATGTGTAATGACCAGTTTTCCTCTTTAAAAATTATTCTTAGGAAAATGGACTGAAATGTTCATGTATACTAGAACCACCTTTCTTGTCAAAGGCATAGAGAAACAAAATCACGAATATGCAGATTTCATGTATGATAAAGTTGTGGTTTGGTAGTATTAAGTTGTATTTGGGAACTTGAGTGACTATGTTTTCCTGAAAATAGAAGTTTTAATAGAACATTTTTAGACAACAGATTTGTTTTCTCCTCTCTCTAACCATTAGCACCTTGCTCAAAATTATAATAGCTCTAATCATATAATGTTTATCTATTTGTTCCCCTTTCTTGCCCTCAGATTGATAATCCTTGGAAGGTAAGATGAGCCCCCGTAGTCTTTATTTACTTGCAAGTACACTGAATGAACGTCTTATGCCCACCATGACCCATCATTGTTTATTTTGTGTCTGGCATTGTTAAGTAATTTACATGTATCTATTAACTTAATTACCTCTCACCATAACCTTAATTAAGAAGATTTCAATTTGATCTGTATTTTACAAATGAGGGAACTGAGAATCTCAGTGATCTGTGCTAGATCGCTATAAAGTGGCGAGAGAAAAAAAAAATCGGAATCCAAGTAGTGTTAAGTGTTTGCACTTTTAACCTATGGATAACACCAAGGAATTTAGATCTTTTCTTATAAGAAGTAGAGCCACGTCTATGTTTTAAACAGATATGAGGAGAACAAACTGGAAAGAGGTAAATTTCAAGATGTAGAGACCAGTAGGGAGACTATTGTGGATGTTTAAGAGTGAATCAGCAATATTAGCAGTGGTCAGAAGGGAAAAAATTGGAATTTTTGAAGCAAGACTAAAAAATAGTGGTTTAAAGCCTCCTTCTTTAGGGTAAGGGCGTAGCTCAGTGCTAGAGTGTGTACTTAGCTCACACAAGGCCCTGTGTTTTTGATCTCAGCAACCAAAAAAATAAAAAAGAATTCTTCTTTAAAAAGAACCTAACACAGAAGTCCAGTCTGTCAATAGACAAAACCTAAATTGCTTTAGCTGAAGTAGGGGTGAGGGGTACCCAGAACTCCATCTGTCAACTGCCCTAGTCCCTTGATTGAACTTCTTTCTGCTTTTCTCTAATCACCAGGAATAACTCAATTAAGGGCAAAAGCTCATTCTAAGCCAGAGCCCCTCACCTATAATGATAACAGTAACACCAATAATAACAGCAGTTGCACATATTGAGTAATATTACTCTGCACATGCTATGCTCGTCCTATGTGCAGGTATGTGCCTTGTATCATTGAATCCAGACAACTACAACCTTATAAAAAGACAGGTCAATGCTATCATCATCCCCCTTTATCAATGTAGAAACTGAGACTGAGAAATGAAGTAATTTTCTTATAGTTACATGCTACTCAGGGCCTGAGCTGGAATTCTACCTGAATTCTGATTCTAAAACTTCCCAAATGATCATGTGGTCCCCTCTACAGATCTAGAAGCCTGTAGTCTATAATATTAAACTATTTATTTAAGTCTTTTGTTGTCATATTCTACCAGTATAAAGTACTATCATAGAATTTTATAGGTGTATTACATATCAGTAGGGACAGATATTAAACTGATAGTTCTTGATTACTAATTCCCCACTGGGAGGGAAGGAATAGGAGAACAGGGAGCCTCCCATGTTTCTGGTACACATGAGACTGCCAGTCAGCAATTCATGATTAAATGTAGAGAAGCAGATTTGGTTTTATGGGAGAGAAGGGTAATAATGAGTATGTTTGGGATGTGTTGAATTGATCTGCTCAGAAGTAAAATATTCCCCTATGGGTGGTAGACAACAGGAGCAGAGACTGGTGTCTGATGTGATGTATTTGTACCATCCTCTTTGTTTGCCGGGTTCTGCTTTTCCAGGTTCTCCTCCGGGACTGGCCCACTTCATCTCTCTAGGCCCAATAAAAGCAAATATCTCTGCAGGAATCAATTACTTACACGTATTTCTGCCACTGTGCTAGTCTGTGAACTCAATGTAAGTGACTTATTTATTTTCACGTCTTGTGTAGACTACAAGGGCTGCTGGAACAAACCTGGCATTTAACATATGTTTGTTAAATGAAGACAGGAAAGAATGAATAATGGACCAGAAGTACTTTCAACTAGAGTTCTAATGTTAACTTAGTTTCTAGGAAAGTCCTATTTTGGGAAACATCTGTGCCTGTCTTTAGGAGAACTTTCTCTGTTTGGCATTAAAGGTAGTCCTCTTATATTCATAGCTAGATCTTTAGTGCTGTGGGCCTTGGTAGAACAGGCCCATCAGAAATTAAACAATAATAATGCACAGTTATATCAAATTCAAAGATAATAAAAAATATTATTGAGTGTAATAGGTATGTTACATTTTATTAGGAATTTTTAAATTCCATTTTTTACTCTTCATGTAAAGATATTCCAGTAAAAAAGGAACAAGTGTCATTTGGGATACAGAGTAAGTTATACCCACTTCATCAGAGGATGTTTATATGGAATAGAATTGAATCCTGGAAAAAAGAAAAAATATATATATATCCCCTTAGGTACTGGGGATTGAACTATTCAGGGGCACTGGACCACTAAGCCACATCCCCAGCCCTATTTTTTTTTAATTTAGAGACAGGGTTTCACTGAGTTGCTTAGTGCTTCACTTATTGCTGAGGCTGGCTTTAAACTCACGATTCTCCTGCCTCAGCCTCCCAAGCTGCTAGGATTACAGGTGTGCAACACCTTGCCCAGCTGAAAATATATTTTAGTATAAAGCAGTGTTTCCAAATCTGTTTGAGTTTCATCATCCAGAGAATTTCTTTCTTTATTTTTTTGTGCTATGGATTGGATCTGGGTTTTGTACACTGAAGAGCTTTTTAAAAAATACCAAATTCACACTGGGGATGTAGCCTAGTAGTAAAGTACTTGCTACATACTTTGATCCCCAGAACTGCAAAACAACAACAACAACAGGAACAACAAAACTCTGAATTCAAGACCTTCCTTTAGATTGAGGAAATTCTAATCTGTCCTAAAGAGTGTCCCTAAAACACTAAGTTTTGGGCCAGTAAATATAATTCACTTACATTTGCCTGACAGATTGTAATTTCCAGCTGTTGTGAATATTATATTTACATTTTATTGCATGGTAAAAAAAATAATGGATGCAGAAAGATACAATACTTTGCTTCAGGGACCTGGAACCATAAAAGGTAGAAAGAAGTAAGCTACATCTAGCTCCTTTCAACAAACAAGCAAAGTATCTTAGATATTCTGCTTTGGCCCCCAAACGACTTCACATATGTGTTGCAAATAAAATAATCTACTCTAGTTCTTACTTTGAATAGTAAGTTATTCAAATGAAGTATAAAAAAATATCATCCCAAGGAAGTTGGGTTTTTGAGGTGATCCTATGCTGATTATTGACAGTTTTACTGACTCTAGGGAAGTATCCTTAAAATATCTAATTATTACTCTAGGACAATGCTTCTCAAAGTTTAATGTGTCCATGAGTCACCTGGTGATTTTGTTTAAGACATAGATCCTGATTCAGTAGGTGTGGTGGCCATGGAAATGTACCATTCAAATCTCCTGCTGTTTTGAGCAAAACTGACAATAGGAACTCAAGTGCTGTGCTCTGAAATCCCATTTGCACTGAACAGAATCAATGACAAGGGATGAATAGTCAACATCTATAAGAAACTCCTACAACTCAATTACAAAACAACAAATAAGCAGATTATAAATTAGGCAAACAACTAAATAGACTTTCTCCAAAGAAAATATACAAATACCCACCCATATTTGTAATATGAAGAGATGCTCAACATCATTAATTAAGGAAAAAGAAATCAAAACTACAATAAGATACCATCTTACACCTGTTAATAAACCCAGAAAAAAAGAATAAAAATAATGTTAGTAAAGATGTGCAGAAATATTAAAAATAGAATTATCACATGATCCAGTTATCTCATTTCTGCTTATTTATCCAAAATAAGGGAAGACGAGGTCTCAAAGACATATTTGCATTCCTAATTAAGCATTATTCACAAAAACTAAGAGGTGAAAACAAATGAATGAATAAATAAAATATGACATATAAATATAATGAATATTGTTCATTCAGTCTTAAAAAAAGGAGGAAATCCTGTCATATTCCATGATGTGGATGAAATTTGAGGGCAAGATGATAAGTAAAATAAGCTAGTATCAGAAGAGCAAATATTACACGATTATACTTACATGTGGTATCTAAAGTAATAAAGATCATTCAAGCAGAAAGTAGAATGGTGGTTGCCAGAGGCAGAGAAGAGGGGTAAACAGGTAGTTGTTGTTCAGTGGGTAAAAAATTTCCATTACAGAACATGAAAATTTCTGGTAATCTGCTGTATAGCAATGTACATATGGTTAATACTACTGTACATTTAAAAATTTGTTAAGGGGGTGATTTCACATCATGTGTTTTTAAATCACAATTTAAGGGGAAAAAAAAGGAAAGAGCCAAGTGAATTAAGTCAAGATGAAAGGAATCATGGTCCATTGACTCCTATTAACTAAGCATGACCAAGTTACTTAAACCTCTCTTACTTACACTGCTTTCACAATATAAAATGGATTAATTGTAATACCCCCTTGGAAGAATTGTCATAGGATTAAATGAAGAAATTAACATAAAGGACAGGGTGCCAAGCACACAAGCTCAATACAAGGTTACTTCCTATTATAACTACTAATGAGTATGACTATATATTTAAGGATGGAGAGAGTTGGCTATCATGTGCTCTCAGGTATACAATAAATTCCTATGGATTAATCAAAAACACATATTCCAGGGTTCCAATACAGATGTAAAGAATAAAATCACATGACAGAGCCTAGGATTCTAAAAAAGAATAAGCCCACTTTCCAACTATATTTACATTTAGTGCTAATTACATTGGTGAAATTCAAAAACTTTGCATCTCCTTGATCATCTTGCTATTTCTGTAGCACATCATAAGAAACATAAAGGAATAAACAGTATTTTTGATAGAGAAGGAAAACTGAAGGAATCTAAAATGATAGCCTCTATTTTCTCAGCATCAGGTAAGGAGGCTCCACTCTTTCTAATGACCAGGGCTAAAATAAATGTGGAAAATTTTTAGAATTACCATTGAGGAGAATTTAAGTGCCATACAAGATAAAAACAGCACTGAAGGCCTAGTTGAGGTTAGCTAGCTGTCTTAGTTACAGTCATTATACTTATGTTTTAGCAACACATTTGTATTCTGTGTCTAGAAGGACTTTCTTAGAACATATGTTATATGCTCTGGATTTTTCAAATGATGCAGCTTTACAAAAAAATACATATACATAAATACACATAATGGTAAGATTCCTGAAAGGAAACTTTACAAGCATCTAATCTAGTGTTGTCCAATAGAACCTTCAGTGACGAAGAAAGTGTTCTGTATCTGCTCTGATAATGGTAACCATTAGCCACATGTGACTTCTAAGCCCTTAAAATGTGAACAATGAAAGTGAGGAGCTGAAATTCAATTTTATTTAATTTTAACTAATTTAGTCACATGTGACTACAACTATGTTAGGCCATTTAGGCAATTTATAAACTCTGAGTTTGGGGATTTCAATGTGAAACTGTATTAAACATTATGTGTAGATGGAATTTTGTGGAAAGAAAGTCTTTTGACTGAATAGATTCTTAAGGGGTTCTGGGGACATCAAAAAAGTTTAAAAATGATGACTCCTATTTCTTTTTTCTTGGTAGTGCCGGAGAATGAACCCAGGGCCTCACACATGCCAGGCAAGCCCTCTATCACTACACCTCCAGCCCTTCCTATTTCTATATATTACATACTATCATTTTTCCTACCATTTTTATTTATGATGTTAAGTGAACAGTGTCCTTATGTTAGGATTTCAAGCCACTAAATAATTTACTAAAATAATCACAGTCCTACAGTAGGGCCTAAAATATTTCACTTTGCATCCAGAGCAAGAGACCAGCCTGAAGACAAAATATGCAATAATTATATAAGGTATAATGATACAGTAACTACAAATAAACCACTCTGTAAAGTAGTTTTTAAAATCTGGTTATCACAATGCCTGATATAATAATTGTTGACATTAAAGTTAACTCTTTAAACAAACTATTGTTTTTGGAAGTAAAACATTATCTTTATATAAATAGCAATTTACTACTAAAACTTGCTATAATTGATTTTCTATAACTTACTAAAAAAAGGAAAAGGTCCTTATCTATGGTGATATATATTCCGGGAAGACTATAACAGGGTTAGATTATTGTATCTGTCTGTGCTAAAGATGTACTTAGAAAAGGCAATATTCTTTTCCATGTAGAAGCTGGAATGAGAACTCTTTTGCTCCCCATAGATTTTCCTTTTCACATTCTCTTTCTATACCGGAAACTGTTTTGGTTGTGAAACTATGTGCCATCTTTTATTATGTGACAGTTTATAATGAAGCAGGTTTATTCAGTTTATATGCAAGTGTTAACAATAGCAAAAATGAGTCAGATGCTGTATGACAACATGTGACAACTATCCTACTATAACACTGAAGGTGTTGACACATCCAACCTTTCTAGAAATACCTATATTTTGTTCTTATACATCCACAAAGCACTGTCCATCCATTGAATTTTCCCCAAATGAGCTGGGAAATGGATTTATTCTTTTTGTTTAGAAAACTTTCAATGAACTTAGGTGCTATTGAAAAAATGGGCTCAGAAGCAAACCACTTAATATAGAAGCTGACCATCTTGTAGAAATGGCTTGATTTCCCATTCACATTACAAGTGGATTGCGTGGCTGACTACTTAGACCACAGTGATCAAGCTCCTTTCCCTTATTAGACTAACAAAGCAACGCATAACTCCAAATTTTGGCTGCTGCTCCTCTTCAGTGCAGCATTACTTAGCTTCAAAATAACTTAACGGTGAAAATGTTATATTCAATTTCCTTTCTCAGCCAACTTTGGAAAAAAGTGGGAAACTAAATGGTACATTGGTTTTATTTCTTGGTTATAGATTACCTATGTTTCTGGTTTATACATGATACCTTCTTACCTTAATCCATACTATAAAGAGAAATTAGTCATGTCTGTTTTAATAATGCAACAGTTAACAATATTATGGAAGTGGTAGCTATTTGAAATGTTATAAGTCCAGAACATTTTAGAAGGAAGTGAGTCCTAGGAAGATAAAGTAAGTTGATAGAAATGAAACTTTCCTTATTAATTATGATAATTGTTGATTTATTTGTAGATTTAATTCAGACAACATTCTGTTAAAAATATGCTTTAAAACATACCTGGTTAAATATATTTGGTTCTCTAGAAATATTTTCTTTGATTCTTATTGCCAATGAAAGATTTAGATTCTAAAAGAAAATGAAGGATGAAGGCCCATACTCTACATCATTACATTAAATACTCTTTTGTATCAAAGATATTCCTCTACTGCTCCTACTCTACATTTTTTAAAGATACTTCAGCACTTTTAAGTTAGGACTACTATGAGTGATTATTTCGATAAGGCCAGGAATAGGAATGCTGGGGCTTTAAATAGAATTCAAGGTTGGATATATATTTCATTTTAAGTGATTCTGCAATCTGTATACGGGGTAAAAATGGGAGTTCATAACCCACTTGAATCAAATGTGTGAAATATGATATGTCAAGAACTATGTAATGTTTTGAACAACCAACAATAAAAATTATATATTAAAAAAAGAAGTAATGGATACAAATGGGAACTAAATCCTCAATTTATCTCTTTCTCCAGTAGAATGCAGAATGATCTTTATGTTGTAAAGCTTGAAATAAAAAAGTCATTAAAATGATGTTGAGAGCCACAGCCAAAGCGGCCCCAGCAAACTTCTAGCTGATTGGCTCACAGCGGCCCCAGCAAAGTTCCAGCTGATTGGTTCCTCTTTGGTGATGCTCATTGGGCTGTTTCCCCACCCTTTCAGACCATGGAGCTGCTCATTGGGGGACTCTTTTGGCTCCGCCCACGTGACCAGCCAATCGGCCTCAAGAGTGGGAAGAGTGCCGGTTGAGGTGCTGGCTGGAAGTGCTGGAGGTGGCGGTTGGGCTCTTGGGGAATTCCTGGAGAGCTCCTGAGGAGCAGTGTGGGTGCTAAAAATAAAGTTCTTTCCTGCTTGACAAGTGGCTTGTGAATTGTGCCCAGCCAGACTGCGGCAAAATCTGAACATTAGTTAATGGTAAATTTAACCAGAATATCTTACTGCCATCAATACTGGTGATCCTAATGAGGGTCAGTGTAATGAAAGACAAGGACCAACAAAAGGCTCTCTGTGAAGAATGGGGCCACAAGGTGACTTGTAACTGCTGTCATTTATTCCTCTAGAGAAAAAGAAAGGAAGGGAAGGTAAATTCTGACTCAGAAAGATCTGATTGGTAACTGACATGCCTCATGCTTTATAAATAATCAGTACTCAGTGGAAATTTCATAGTGTATCTACATAGGTTGGAACATGTGAATTTCTCAAACTTTTTCAAACAAGACACACACACACACACCTCATATCAATAAGTTCCTTGAAAAAATTATAATTTGCCTTTCTACTCAGTGAAAAGTACTGTTTTGATGACGACTCAACAAATACACTTCTTTCTTTGGTTTATGTCCTAAACATATGAATAATGTAGAAGAAAGTCAAGTCAAGTCACTATCTATGTTGAAAGGATTATTAATTTAGACAAAAATCATAAAATATATTCTCTACTCTTTTGGCAAACATTTTGGCCATCTTAAATAGCAAATATCATACCAATACCTAAAATTAAGGAAATCTGTGCCAATTCTTTTTTGATCTGTTGTTGAGATGCTCAAGTTAGCAATTACTAATTTAGTCTAATTTCTTTAGAGGACAGACTATAATTAAGACAGTGGAGTTTGATTATGATAGTATTGTAATATTCAGCACTGGATAAGTTAGCTGAGATTATATCTTACAGGATTTAAAAAAATTAAATTGTTGATGGAGCTTTATTAATTTTTTTATATGTGGTGCTGAGAATTGAACCCAGTGCTTCACACATGCTAGGCAAGTGCTCTACCACTGAGGCACAGCAGAGCCCTATCTTAAGGATTTTAATTGCTGAAATAATAAAAGATCTTATAAAAGCCTTCTCAGCAATAAAGCAGCTTTGTCATAGCATGGCTTTGAAAGATTTGAGGATTAAAGTTAGGTAAAGTCTTAGCTGATATTTATCGTATTGCCATAATTTTGTTTTCCTACAAAGAAATGCTCCCTTCCTGCCCATTTTCAGACAAAAGGCTGTGCTAGGTACTAAGGATTGAGCTGGACTACCTTCAAGGAATCTATATCTTTTCCCAATGGAGGCTGGTCATTTTCCTCAACACATGTTACCCAACAAAAATGTCAGAAGCACCAAAGGAGAGTAAAGAACAAAAGTAAAAATTTCAGACAGCCTATATTCAGATGACAGGGGGAGAAAGATGCGAGTGGTACCAACATGAGGTTAAGGGAATAATTCTATAAAATGGACCCAGTATGCTAACCCCCACATGCTTCCTTTTCCTAGAAACAATTTACCTGCAGCCCTATCTGGTTTAAGTGGACAGGATCTATCATGTTTCACAGTAAACTACATGTTATCTGCAGGAGAAATGCAGGCCCCCAATACTGTCAAGAAGAGGAACCCATGTTACCCTGAAAGGGGAGGCTTTTGTGATTCTTTTAACAGACCAGATCCTGAAACTCAGGGAGATAAGGATAATTTCTCCTAACTATAAAATCTGTAAGAATTTATGGTTAAGAATCCAATTAAAATAGGTTAGTATAGACCAAAATCACCTAGAGTTGTCCTGACAGTGGGGACTTGAAAGTCATCTTGCTGTCAGTTAAAAGTCAAGAGGTGGACTTGGGCAGGACTCTCTGAAAACTTCTCTGGGATTCTCAATAAAACTGGAGTGCAGGAAATGGAAGATGTCCCTCTCCTCTTTGAGAGGATTCACTTTCTCACTTCAGAGAGTCTCCTTTTCCTTTTCCTACCCCTTCAATAAACTCATTGCCTGTTACTCTGAAAAAGACATGTCTGAAATCTGACTTGATTGCAAGAATTGTGGTTTGAAGGGGATGCCTTTGTGCTACCTCAGTTTTCCGAAAGTCCGGAGCCCTGTAACACAGCAAGTAAGACGCCAAATCACAGGACTCATTTCCTCAGTTTTAGTCACAGATCAGACTTCTAGTACAAGTGTTTTGGCCTTAGGTTAAGGCATTTAACAAGTCCTTTTTCTTCATGTTTTACTTGAACCTATTAGGATTTTGACTGTCTTTATAAAAACATATAGTGAGGAGTCATTAAAAGCTTCTTAAACACCTGAGATTTAGTCATGTTTAGATATTAAAAAAATAATTCTCTAACTTATTCATATTGACAATACTCTGTATTTGGTGAAGTTTAGTATCTTACATGGAGATATTCTAGTCTATAAGCTTAGTACCATAAATCCTGTCTCCATGATAAATGGAGATCTTTAATCTACAAGTTTGATATCATAAAAAATGCTATTGTCTTGATAATAATCTTTTACAACTATCTGACCATATCAGAAAAACCACTTGACTTCTAAGAAGAAAGATGAGGGGGTAGAATAATGCTGGATAATAAAACAAGACAACAGATTTAGTCCTACCATATCAGACACAGTATTAAATTTCTTACGTTTGACATCACAATTACAAAAATAAGTTTAAAAATATTGTAAATCTAATCTCTAAAAGAATAAGTAGTTCAGTAGGCTAAATGAAACACACTGCAAATTACTCAAATAATAAGTACTGAATTTTGCCACACTTAACCTGACTAGCACTGGGTTCACTGAAATACCTAAATGCAACTATACTAGAAATTACATCCTAATAAATATCTTTAGTTATTTTTATTTTTCTGGCAGTGGCTCTCAACTGTGACAGTACATATAATCAACTCAGGAGCTTTAAAAAAATGCTGATTTTTTTTTAAAACAAAGATTCTTATGTAATTTTCTCTATGATTGCCAAGACATGTTTCATGTGAATCTACAAACCACTGTTCTAATGAAACCTGTTATGATCAATTCTACAACTTCATAAATTAGTATAAGTATAAAAAGATAAAACATGTTGTGGTGTAAGAGTGAAAAAACAGTATCCACTTTTGGGGAAAATATCACATTCTCCATAGGTTTTAGAAGAAAGAATATTTGATGATGAAAAAATTATATTTTGTAGATAGTAAATTGACTAGAAAAATAGACTGCAACATATAACAAAATTACAGTCTTTATTGATACAATATATGTTCTTTTAATGTGAGTTAGCTCATATTCATTTGATAAACTAAAGAATAAATGTTAGTGGAACATAAAAGTTATATTGGTTCACATGTATTATTATTTTTTAATAGCACAATCATAGTTTGAAGTACCCAGGGGCAAATTTCTCATTATTAAAAGAAAGCCTGAGCAACAAATGAAAAATATCTCTAACAAAACTCCTATTTTTTAGGAAAATTCTAGGTAAGTCCTTCCTTAAAGCAAGTTGGACTTCAAGAACTGCTATCTTCCTCACTAGTAAGCTGTTTAAGGAAGCAGAGAATGCAGACATAGAAACCTGCAAAGGGATTTTTTCTAGTTTTTTAAAAAAAAAACATCTAATTGGCCAGGTGTGGTGGTACACACCTATAATGCCAGACCTCACGATGCTAAGGCAGGAGGACTACAAGTTTGAGGGTCTTAGCAACTTAGTGAGACCCTTTCTCAAAATAAAGTAATAAAATAAATAAAAAATAAAAAAGGGCTGGGCTGGGCTGGGGCTGTAGCTCAGTGGTGAAGCATCCCCTGGGTTTAATCTCACCAACCAATCAACCAACCGTCACCAACAAAAAACTCCCAAACACCTAAATGATAGAGATCTATATATGCTGGGTTAATTTTGATGAAACTGATCTTCATTAAAAGCACATGCCTCCCAAGACCAAGTTTGAAAGAAAATGAGAAGAATCATTTTTTCTATGATTCTGGATGCAAATGCATTACTGAATTAACCATGTCACGCTTATTATGATTGTTCTGCTTAGAAAGTTCCACTGGATTCAAGTAATCTGTCTCTAACCCTATTCTACCGACAAGCTCTGTTATTTTTATTGTGTGATTTTGTAAAATGCAAAGTTTTTCAGGAATACATATATGGTATTGGAACAGAAGCATCTGTATATAGCCAAGCATTTTTTTGGTAGAATACAATGGGACAGGTGAGGGCACCTACTGGCCACTTCTGATAATACAGCTTAGATTCTAGATTTCCACAAAGCTTTGATCTTAAGAGAAGCTGGGAGGAGGGAATGAGGATTACCCCATGTTAGAAACAGAAAGTTATAACTCAAAAGTTTTATTTTATAGAGACATCCTCCTTAGGGAAGTGTTAACAATAAGCATTCTTCATATGCCAGTGCCCGCTATGCCAAATGACTAGTTAACTATTGTTGCATCAAGTTACAACCTAGTCAACATGGAGGTTTTATCCCTTTCTGAGGCAGTTCTACTTCTTTCCTGCAAAATAATCAGAAATATGCTTTATAATTGACTTCAGTGGAATGATTCTAATGATTCTTCCCCATGCCGGATATATAACTGCCATGCAGTGAGATAAAAATACTAAATGGAGAAAGATAATAAAATTCTCACTTGAGATTTCCAGTCTGCAAGATTTGGGGTGTTGATTAATGGAAAACCACAATGATATCAAAGAGAAAAGTTTTAAAAGTGAAGAAACTCCTTGATACATCTGCATTAAAATAAAATGCTCTAGTGACTATTTATTTGAATTTATTAAGAGGTAATCAATGAAACCTAATCAAATATTAATATAAAATATACACAGTAATAATAAATCAAGAGTAAATAAAAATAAACAATGCAAGAAAAGATTATATGTATTGGCAAAACAGTAACCTATCCATGGTTTTGGTATTATATGTGTTAGTTTGATCTAAATGTGATTCTTAAAAAAAATAAAAATGAAAAAAAAAATCTCTTTTTGGTATACTTTAAAAAAAAAGCACCACTGGTCTACTGGTCTATGAAATATTCAAAATCTTTCAGACTTATTTGAATGAGCCTTACACAGGGCTTAGTTGGTCCTATGAAAAGAAAGGATGAGTCCTTGTTACTTGAAAATTCAGGAAGCATTCTAGGAACATTCAGGGAAGTCTTGGGGAATGTCTCCACTGGGGCAGCCTGCCACCACTTGAAGAGTGCAGTGGGCTCAGGTCCCATTTGTGGAATGAGAAAATGTCAACAGTGGAGAAAACCTTGCTTCCCTCTATGCCTCTTGCCTCTCAGGTTTGATGTTTCAAACTTCCTAGTCCTCTTCCAAGCCTCTCATGGCCATTAAATTGAGAGACATGTTAATTGAAAAAAAAAGAACTAAAAAGGCAATTAAATGAAGGGAACTTTTAGAAGACAATAGTAAGAGAGAGAGGGGCAGTGATGGAGAGCGTGTATGAGAGAATGAGTCTACAAAAGTGAATCAAATGTTAACAATTATTAAAAACACAGTTCATTGTCTTTTCTCATTTCTTTATTCCCCAGCCTCTTCTTATATTCAACTTGAGTCTATGAAGCTTAAAGCATTTAAAACATAAAGACCTTTCAAACAGAATGTGTTTATTTTCAGGGGATCCTAAAGTTAAAGTTATAGGGAAATGTTAACGGCTTACAACTGATAAAGGTGAGAGTAGCATCAACAGGTATTAAGTTTCCCATATCCCAGCCCTCTACTGAACATTGAATATGGATATAGCCACCAAAAACAAAAACAAAAACAAAATGTAAAGAAAGTTATTTGGGTTGTACAAAATAACATAAGGGATCAATAATTTTATTCAATATATCCAATGTATTTAAAAATTTAGTAAGAGGCAAAGTAGTAGTCAAATAATTTTTCAGAGCAGAAAGTGCTTTGCTCTTGATTTCACTGCCAGTTGTCCTTTCAGCTGTGTTTAAACCGGTGATTCACAACCAGGGAGAAGACACTGTTAAAATGACTTGGGACCGCACTGTTCAGTAAAAACCATGGAGATGAATAAACTACACTTCATAAAAGAATAAAGAGCAGAAAGTTTATGAATATCAAAGAAATAATTCCTACATTTATCAAAGAAGATTACACACAAACACACACACACACACACACACACACATATATATTACATTCAGGGATTATTCAGAATTTTAAAGAATGATTTCTTTAAAATTTAACATTTATATGACAATAATGCTGTGAGAGAATACCTAGAACTATTAATAGCCAAGGATACCTTGAAAATGAGGGGAAAATACTACGTCAACCCTGTTAGCCTTTGGTGAAGCACTTGTTTTAGGACTAAAATAAAATTTTAGAGCTTTCAATAACATTGTCAGTGTTTCACACAGCTAAATTTTATAATTATTTTCAAATGTCAGTTTATTGTTATGATATACTGGTAAGGTCTTCAGATAGCTTAACTGAAATTTCAAAAGCTGTCATGGCTTTTACCTCATTGTGCAAAAAAAAAGTCTTCATTTTGGGTTTGTGATTTTATATCTTATGATAATCCTTGTCAATTATTAGTGACCCACTGGCCAGGCAGCAACTATACAGCAATCTTAAGATTTAAAAAGTAAACAGAGGAAGCAAAGCTACCTCTCTACATTAAGATGACAAGACTACTCACAGCTTCTATTGTCCTTCTTAAAGGTAAACAAGCAGAGAGAGCAATATCTGCCTCCGTGTGTCAGAAAAACAACAACAACAACAAAAATTGTTGTTTTTCTCTTTATTCTCACACCACAATCACCAGCAAGAAAGCAATCAGTTCTGCAGTGGATACCAGTTGGTGTTTCCTAGTCCAATTCAGTTCTGACATCATCTACCTGGAGATAGTATCAGATCCCAGAGGTTGAGGGCTCAGTACCAAGAATGCCCTTCAGATGCCAGTCACAAAGCTCAGGTTGTTTTACTTGTGCTTTTGGGTGAATGGTTATAAACTGTGGTTCTTATAACCTTTTCTTTGGGCTCTTTTCACTTGTTTGAGTGGCTTATGAAACTCAAGGAAACATTTACAAGTTCATTATAAAGCATGTTATAAAGGACATGGAAGAAGAAATGCACAGGGCAAGGTATGTGGTATGTCCTTGTTAGGGCATGCCACTCCCCAAGAACCACCACATGTTTAGCTATCCAGAAGCTACTAGACTTTGCTCCTTTTTCCCCCTCCCCTTTGGCAGTACTGTGGATTGAACCAGGGGCATTCTACAACCGTTATGTCCTCAGCCCTTTAAATTTTTTATTTTAGACAGGGTCTTACAAAGTTGCCTAGGCTGGACTCAAACTTGTAATCCTCCTGCCTTAGTCTCTGGAGTAACTGGATATACAGACATGCAGCACCATGCTTTTGGGTTTTTATGAAAACATCAATAGGAATGACTGAAGAATATGAAATATGTCAAAATATGAAAGGGCAAAAAATGGTCTGATGTAATTCTAATAGCACTCCTCCAGGGTTTGGGGCAACATTCCTCTGGAATGACGGAGTTCTTATGACCTCTTATCAGGCAAGGGAAAGTCAGATTATTTCTTTATAGCCACTTCTAAGAAAAAAGGTGTGTGTGTGGGGGGCTGGGGTTGTGGGTCAGCAGTAGAGAGCTCACCTCGCATGGGCAAGACCCTGGGTTCGATCCTCAGCACTACATAAAAATAAATAAGTGAAATAAAGGTATTGTGTCCAACTACAACTAAAAAATAAATATTTTTTTAAAAAGAAAAAAGGTGGAGGAAGAATAAAATTTCTGTGAAAAAAAGAAAAAAGGTGGAGGAAGAATAAAGTTTCTGTGATCTGCCTTGGGGAAGAGGTATGAGCATCAGGTATAGCACTGATGTGGGACTTTCACATTTTCCTCTTTTTTAGAATTAAAAAAAATAGCTCTCAATTATTCTCTGCACTTTTTTGTTTTTTGGGACCGGGGATTAAATCTCAGGCACTCTACACACTGAACCACATTCACAGCCCTTTTAATTTGTTAAGTTGCTGGGGCTGATGTCAAACTTGCAATCCCCCTGCCTCGGCTTTCTGAGTAGCTGGGATTACAGGTATGTGTTAAATGTGCCAGGCACCTCTGTACTTCTTGTTTGACTGATGTAATATACTTTGATTAAAATTCTTATTAAACTGTTTTGACTGAGCCTAAATAGCATTTTAATACAAAATATTCTGAACACAAAAATGAATATACAGTTCACTGTGGAACTTTTAAGCAAAATGAAGGGAAAAAACTACCCATCTTCTATCCTATCAATCACAAATAAGCATTATTAGCATGATTTTTCTTCATGTGTATCTCAACATGTGTTTTTATTTTAAAAATACAAAAAAATGCTTTTGGGTTACTTACTGTTTTCCTCCACTTAATATGCCAACAAGAACTTTCTACACCATTAAATATCTTTCTATAAAATTACTGACAAAATTTTTAGTATTATAACTTTGGAAGTTAATTTATTTTAGCAATTATCCACATTAGACATTTAGGTTGTATACATTTCTTGTTATTATAAAGATTTTTTTTTGAGATTAAATATTAGAAAATATTAGAATTTCTAGGTTAAAGGGTATAGACATTTTAATGTGAATCACTTTCATCTTAAGTTATGAAGTGGTTAAAGGTAAGTATGGGCATTAGGAGGAGCCAAATATCATAATAGTTGACTTTGAGGATAAACCTGATTACTTTCCTCCATTCTAATACGAAGAGTCAGAGAAGATGGTCAACAATCTCTTCAGCCTTTGAAGCTTCTATTCTCATAAACAGCCTGAATAGGGATCTATTACAAGTGAGACCTATTCCTGAGTAGGGAAGTAGCCTCTTCTCAAAAGTCTTTTCAGCAAGAAGCAGGCTACAACTGAGAAGAAACAATTTGTTATTTCACTAAGGAAAGTTTTATTCAAGACTGATTGAATTAAAAATTGAATTGTTTAAAACTTTATTTTGTCCTTTTCTCTCAAGCTTAAAGACATTTCTGCAATACTTCAATTATTAGGCATAAATCAAGATTAACTCTCCCTTTTAACTAGAATGATTATAAATAATTATTAAACATGAATTAAATTACTGAGTTGAGTAGCTAATATAGCTAAACAATCTAGTGTTTGTTATCATTGGTAAGTGGGTCTGTAGGATCAATCATGTATCTTGACCTCTAGTGGTAGTTTCCAAAATGTGGTTCCCAAACCTGCAGCATCAGAATCCCTGGGGAACTCATAAAAAATGCAAATTATGAGGTTCCAGTCCACATGACAGCATCAGAAGCTCTGGGATGGGCCTGGAAGTCTGCATTCTAACAAGCCCACCAGATGAATCTTGATGCAGTGTAAGAACCACTGGCTTAGAGACACCATAAGATCTTGAAAAACTTCTAAATTGTTTCACAAGATTTATGAGGCACAAAAGGAACAGATGCCTAAACAAGACTGAAGAAGAAAGTAGGTAACTGGTCAGGGAGAACCTGCTATATCACAACAATGTTTGGACTTTCTGAAGTAATTCAGTTTTCTCAACAAGTGATTCGGCCAGAATTACCCCGTGCCAGATCTAAATTAATCTAATTTTGGGTTGGCTCAGAGGAGGATCCCCAAGTGATGCAAAACCCACTGTCTTTGTCTACATATTTTTGCCTAGAAAGGGTCACTGTGGCTTCTAGACCCACAATCCATTTCAACCTTTGTCCTCAGTTGCAAAACAGATTTTATATTTTCTATCATAAATGACTTTTTATAGGTATTGTCCAATGTCCTACAACTGAAACCTATGCTTCCAGAGGTGAAGATTCTGAGAGATAATATATCTTTTTGATCAGAGGTAGTTCTGAAGATCAGAGCCTGAACCTTTATGAAGTCTAAAAACTCAAGAAATCTTATTTTAAAAATTGTGTATATGCAAGAATACATTGTCAGAGGAAAGTATTCACAATTTTCACCAGGTTCGCAAAGAGATCTGTGATGGTAATAAACCTTAGAAAGCAAACTGAACCCACAAAAAAGTCTACTGTCTAGAAAGCCAGTGAAATCTATTTAAAGGCCCGATAAATATTATATGAGATGCTGACACACAAGTGCACATGAAAGGCATGTATTATAAAACACTGGTTTTGAGACAAATCTGAGGGGTCATACTACCCAGTTTGATGACCTAGGCTCTAAAAGCTGGGGCTTTCAGAGTTGGACTTTATTCTCTCATAGCTTTATGCTCTTCAAGGACAGACTCATGAAGAAAACAGCTTGTTTCTACTAGGCATTATGCTAGGAAATTTACATAATCTCTGATTTAATTATCAGAGATGTTCAGTGAAGAAAGAAGTTTTGTTTCTTTTTCCTTTTTTTTTTCCTGTGTGTGTATGTGTGTGTGTGTGTGTGTGTGTGTGTGTGTGTAGCTGAGTATCAAACCTAGGCCCTAATGCATGCAAGGCAAGCACTACCACTGAGCCCCATTCTTAGCTCTGGAAGGTAGTTTTGTTCTGTGAGGCTGTAATAATCATAAACAGTCATAAACTCATCCAAATGGGTCACTGACAGTTCAATTCCATTAGCACACTTATGAAGATTGGTCAACTGGCAATAACCTCATTCAGTGACTACATTGAAAAGTTCATCAATCCCCATGCATTCCTGCTTCTGAGAATCTGTCAGTCCCTTATTTCTACAATTTTCAAAACCCTAAGTAAGATCAGCAGTCTTAAATCAGCATTCTGTCTTTAGTCAAAAAGGCTATGCCTTTACAAATACAGGTTTCTACTGTCCATCAACAATAAATCCAGCTTTCTGTTTCAAATATTGAGTAGAGTGGCCTTTTCTTTGACATTATGGTTACATAGCCAGTTAAAAGTCAAGAGGACTGGAATTCATTAAGTCCTAGTTTAGAACCCAGGTTTCACTCTCCGTGAGCTAACATTCAAACGTCTCAATTATGATAGAGAAACTTTGGCTTCTCCCTCCCTGTCTTGGCAGTGAGAATGCTGTATTTTAAATAAATTATTAGTAATTATTATTGCTCTGTTCTATTATTGTTATTATTATTACAAGCACTGAATAGCTAAGTCCTTGTTAAGTTAGACAGTATCATTCATCATCATCAAGTAACCATATTTTTAACTGAAACAAAATTCCCGGTTTGATCATTTTTAGATCCATAAATCTGGGCAAGCAGCCTTATGGCTCAATTATCTTTTTTTCTGGTTTACCTGAATTTAAAAATGTCTCAGTGTTTCAGAACACAGAATATGGAGATGGAATCTATTGAGGCTGAAAACTAAAAGGGCAGACTGTAGGAAGGAGAAGAGCTATTAAATGCAGGCAGGCTGGGAGCAGTGTAAAGAACTCACTGTAAAGAAACAAAGTAATGAGTTAGGGAACAGTGATTTCTAAAGAAAATGAGTACACCCTTGGTACTCATATACTAGAGACACTGAACAGAAGAATAAATGTTTAACAAAGGAAAATACTCTAAACCTTTAGCAAAGTTGCTTTAAAAACTTAATAGAATTCCAAGATACTTATTATATCAAAGGGTATTACTTAAAAACCAAACAAATGAATTTATTTGTAACAAATGGTAGTTCAGGTCACCTTGCTTTCAAAAAAAATTCTATTACAGATATTCAAATGAAAGCATGCAAAATGACATAAGAGCTTTGACTAGAGGCTTTGATATTCAACAGGATTAAACAAATGAGCACTGATGTCTTTTAACAGGGAAAAGATTATGAATAACCTCAGACACAATTCTAAAGGGACCCTGAAGGTTAAAGAATGTATAGTTATGGGATGAAATATTACATATGATAATATTTAGAAAAGATGCATGAAGATAAATCAGGTTAAAGGTTATCACTATAAAATAAGGTTACCCCCATCATCAATAGGAGAGTTATTATTTGTTTCTCCTAGAAAAGTAAGAAACAGTTATCAACAAAGGCCCAAATGAAGTAATCACTTTCCTTAATCTGAAACAACAACAACAACAACAAAAAATCCCACAACCAAAAGTAGATTATAGCTGGGCAAATGAAATGTCATTTGTTTGTTCTTGGTGGGATGTAGCAAATTTATATTTTGTATCTTTTCATTTTTTTATATACCAAAAATCAAATCTGTTAGGTAGACAGACTTTACAAATAGGAGGCACAAATGATCTGCATGTGCAGCATTACTAGTTTTGAAGGAAAAGATGAAAGTTTGAAGCTTCATCCTATATCAAGCAACTGGTTGAGGCTAAAATCACTAAATAACTTACAATATAAGGGAAGCCAAGTAGGAAACTCAAAGACCAACCCAATACTAGAATGGTATCTTTTTAACATTTATGAAGTTACTGATGGCTGATGCTTTTGTTACTGAGATCTTCCCATGTTACCTGAGCAAACCCAGAAAGAGGAGAACCTAATGAGGCAAGATCTAATAGAAATTAAATAAAGGTTATGTGACCTATCACCACAAATTCTAACCTCTCTTTCGCACACATTTTGTGATTGGCTTTGATTGACACGAACAACTTTACCAAGTCATAAAAGAACTGTTAAGACTAAAAAATATTTCAAATTTGTCAGAAATAAGTCTCAGATGAAAGGTGCAATCAGTATGTTATAACTATTTATTTTAGAAGTCAGAAAAGATGGTAGAGAGGCCACAGCAGGTACAACTGTTTCTATGACCTATGCTCTCAGATTGGCCTCCCCTCCTGATTTTATCCCCTTTGTCCTAGTTTTAGGAAACTGATAAATTCCTTACACTCTGAAATGTAATTTGAAAATTTAAGACTAAACCCTTCCTAGAAATAACTGCCCTATAAAAGCAAGACTGAGGGGTTTATTTAAGAATATCTCGGAGTTAACATAATGATAGAAAAAAATGGAAATGATCCAGTAATCAAAAGTAAAAAGATTACATGAATTACAGAAATCATGTATGTCAGAAATACTGCTGAATTAAATAGGTTGTATAAAAATATTTATAATATGAGCTGTATTTTTTCAAGTAAGTGTGTGTGTGTGTGTGTGTGTGTGTGTGTGTGTGTTTTAAAAGGAACTAACAAACAAAACAAAGAAAGCTAAGCTGGAGAGTGAGAAGGAATTACTTTTGTCTTCTTTCTTTTTGTCTTTTTGGTGCTCAAGCAGCTTTTATATTTAAGTTTATTTAACAGAAAACTTATCCGTTTGGTAAACTGTTTCACAATAGTTTTTTCTAATGTACCTGTAATTCAGAGATTGCTTACTTCACATTGTCTATTAATTGGATAGCTAGAAGACTGTTAAGAGTCCTTTCATTTCTTTTCTAGAAAGGAAGTGCTGGAGGTTGAAAACTTTAAAGTGAAAATAGTTCAGTTTGTTTGAGCTGTTACTTTTGTGCATGCATTAACACATTCCTAACTTTCCCTCCCGAATTCTCTAATAAAGCTTTGGATATCAAAAATCTCCACTAAAACTACAAAGCCTCCACCCCCCACTTCTCTTTCTTGTAAGTAAAAGTGCAAACAAAATGCAAAGAAAGCAATAAAACAAAGCCATGAAAAGCAAACAATTAAAAAAAAAAGACTAGATTGTGTCTCTGGAATTAATAATTTTAAGTGAATTTTTTAAAATGTGAAATACTATGAAAAATTTATTCCCTATCAAAGTACTGGAAAAAAAAAATCTTTGGAATGCATTTGTGACTTAGTTTTCTTTCAAGAGATTTGAAGCTCATGCCACTCTTTGCTGTCCTAAAATCTATTCCTATATTTTTGCTCTTGGGCCAATTAGAGTTAGATAAGTGTTTTAAAGAGGAAATGGATTTTCTTTCTAATACTTGGAATATACTGAAAACAAAAATTCTATCAGCCTTTTGTAATATATAAGAGAGTAACAAACCTTGACTTAGTTTTATTTGTGCCAAAAATTCACTGTATTTTGTTTTATTATTTCTGGGGATAATGAAATAAAATCAGAACATCTGTTGGCATGTTAAATGTCTTTCTAATTAAATCCAGCATTTAATGAATCAATTCCTTAGTAGCACGCCTGGTTTATTATCTCATTAATACAGATGGCTAATATCAGCAAGGGAAGTATAAGAGAACCTCAAAAAATACAAATTACAAAAAGAACATGGATATGAGGGAGAAGAGTATTTGAAATGAAGTATTAAAAACTTTAGTTTTTCAAAGATTAAAAACCAAATAAGCTTTCTAACATGGAAAGGAGGACATTTATAAAGATATATTTTTTTAAAAAGATACAAAGGTTAAGTTAGCATGCTGGGGATAAATATATAGATAAAAGTATTCATTTGAACCAGACAATATTTTTTGAGCCAAAATCATGAAATATGATAACATTTCAGAAACTTATATATAAAGGCTAAATAAGGTTTCCCCACAGATGGCCACATATATTTTTTTCAACTTCCGTTTGAAGGTTTGCCTAAATTGGCACATAGCAATCCTCAATAAAAGTACATTAATTATTTAAAATTAATTACTAATAACAATAGGAAAAGTGATTGAATACTTCATCTACTTATAGCCACTTATTTGGCAAACTTAACTTCAAAATAACTGAATAATACTGGGAAGAGGATAGCCAGGTAAAATACAGATGTCCAGTTAAATTTGAATTTTAAGTAAACAATAAATAGTTTTAAAAAGTATAAATATGCCCCAGATATTGCATGGCATTGCCTAGTACAAATATATCATATGCCATACTTGAGATATATGCTAAAAATATTTTTTATCTGAAATTCAAATATAGTTGGGCCTCATTCTTTATTTTCATTAGCTGAATCTGGTAATCCTAAGTAGAAAATAAGCAAAAAAGTGTTCTCTGTATTCAAATTAGATGCTAAAGCTCATTCACCCACCTCCTGGGAGACTCAAAGAGTCCACAAACTGGCAACTTTGTACCAAATCCACTTTGCTGATACATTTTATTTGCTGTGCATATTATTTTATTTCATTTAGTTATCAAATTAAAGTGGAAAGACTAGGCATTAAAAAATTTCTAGTTTTTACAAAAGGAGCTAGAAATCATGATTACATTCCTATTTAATGATCTGGATCTGGATGGTTGCTTCCTTTGTGTGGCATATTCCTATTTATCAGGATTCTCACCATTCCCTATCATTCCAACATCAATATGAAGACAGTATTAATTAAAAGTGACCATTATTAGATGCAGTCTAATACCTGGTATTTATTAGACTAATCCCATTTTGGATCCCACTTCTCTCATTTCTTTTACCTGGCAAATCCTAATAAGCTGAGTTCATGCCTTAGATTGTCAAATATATCCATTTTATACCTACTTCTTTCTATCACAATTAGGATATGGAGAGAAGCTGAAATGTTCTTAAAGTCTATTTCTCTCATTAGTTTTTAAGTTTGATGTAAGGCAGGGAGTTTATCCGTTTTATTTATTCTTCTGGTTCTAACAACTACCACTATGCCCAGCACATAGAACATGCTGGGTAATATTTGCTTGGTTAATGAATGGTCACCTCACAAGGAGAAGCAAGAATAACTGAAAGCAAAAACAACAAAAAGAGCAATTTAGGAATATTTGGGATGAAGTCAGTAAGTAAAAATGTGTTATGCTGACAGTCATCAAAACATGTTGTTTGTAGTGGGTGAAGTATATAATCTCTTTGAAAAATAACTACTCAACATAATAATCTTCAGAAATCTGGTAAGCTCCTTATAAAACACGGTGTGTTTTCTGAGATGTTACCAGACACATTAAAAGTCATTTAATCCATTCATTGCTTCATAAACTGCACCTAGAATTGTTTTGTATTTCCCAATTCTAACAACACTTCCCCAGTACTTTGAATTTTGGAAGGGTGTGGAAATGTAAAAATAATGAAAAGAGCAGATTTCCTACATGATCTGAACAATTCAATCTAAAAATTATGGTACTAAATCTTTCAAACAAGCACAGAAACTCTCTGTTTCATCTTCTAGCTTTAAACTTCATTGATAGACTTCCTGGGAGATTTTCTTAAATGGCTAACATACCCTTCTTCAAAGGTAGATATAGTCTTCTTTCTGACAGAAAAAAAAATTTGTTATTTCTGTATGTAAGACACTTAAGAGATACATGTGGGGCACAGCAATAGTTGAATTTCAAAGTTGTTGACAGCTGAGAGAAAAGGACAAAAATATTTCAAATAAAGAAATTATTTCAGAAAATCCATGATGTCTGCCAGGGCAACCACATATAAAAAATTTTTCATTCATTCAAAAAATACTTATGGAAAACCTATGATATGTTAGACATCAAGTGAGGAAAAAGGCTAGAGATATGAAGACATCAATCTTGTTATCTCAGGACACAAATAGAGACACTACTACTACAAGTTTACCAGTTACAATATATAGTATTTGTTATAACTAAAGTATGTGCAAGGTCCATAAGAAATTCAAGATTAGGAGAGCATCTAAATCTGCTAATGAGGTATAAGAATTGTCTGAACCAAGACATAAAAGGGATGGGGATGTAGCCCAGTGGTAAAATGCGTCTGGGTTCAACCCCAGTAAAAAAAAAAAATAAAATTAAAATAATTTAAAAAGGGTGGAAGCAACATGGTAGGTAAACAGGGATGGCATATGCAGGAAACTAAGATTATTATTAATATTGAGTAATCTGGGCTGGGGCTGTAGCACAGTGGCAGAGTGCGTGCCTAGCAAAGCACTGGGTTCAATCCTTAGCACCACATTAAAATAAAATAAAGGCATTCTGTCTATACACAACTCAAAAAAAAAAAAAAAAGAGAGAGAGAGAGAGAAAGAAAGAAATGAATTTGACCCCAATAAGAAAGCAATCACGTGGGAATCAACCTAACAAAAGAGGTGAAAGATTTATACAATGAAAATTACAGAACCCTAAAGAAAGATATAGAAGAAGACCTTAGAAGATGGAAAAATATACCCTGCTCATGGATAGGCAGAACTAACATCATCAAAATGGCGTTATTACCAAAAGTTCTGTATAAGTTCAATGCAATGCCAATCAAAATCCCAACAGCATTTCTTGTAGAAATAGATAAAAGAATCATGAAATTCATATGGAATAATAAAAGACCCAGAATAGCAAAAACAATGCTAAGCAGGAAGTGTGAATCAGGCGGTATAGCGATACCAGACTTCAAACTATACTACAGAGCAATAGTAACAAAAACAGCATGGTACTGGTACCAAAACAGGCAGGTGGACCAATGGTACAGAATAGAGGACACAGTAACCAATCCACAAAACTACAACTATCTTATATTTGATAAAGGGGCTAAAAGCATGCAATGGAGGAAGGATAGCATCTTCAACAAATGGTGCTGGGAAAACTGGAAATCCATTTGCATCAAAATGAATCTGAATCCCTATCTCTTGCCATGCACAAAAGTTAACTCAAAATGGATCAAGGAGCTTGATATTAAATCAGAGACACGGCATCTGATAGAAGAAAAAGTTGGTTATGATCTACATACTGTGGGATCGGGCTCCAAATTCCTCAATAGGACACCCATAGCGCAAGAGTTAACAACTAGAATCAACAAATGGGACTTACTCAAACTAAAAAGTTTTTTCTCAGCAAAAGAAACAATAAGAGAGATAAACAGGGAGCCTACATCCTGGGAACAAATCTTTACTCCACACACTTCAGATAGAGCCCTAATAACCAGAATATACAAAGAACTCAAAAAATTAGACAATAAGATAACAAATAACCCAATCAATAAATGGGCCAAGGACCTGAACAGGCACTTCTCAGAGGAGGACATACAATCAATCAATAAGTACATGAAAAAATGCTCACCATCGCTAGTAGTCAGAGAAATGCAAATCAAAACTACCCTAAGATACCATCTCACTCCAGTAAGATTGGCAGCCATTAGGAAGTCAAACAACAATAAGTGCTGGAGAGGATGCGGGGAAAAGGGCACTCTTGTTCATTGCTGGTGGGAATGCAAATTGGTGCAGCCAATTTGGAAAGCAGTATGGAGATTTCTCGGAAAGCTGGGAATGGAACCACCATTTGACCCAGCTATTCCCCTTCTCGGTCTATTCCCTAAAGACCTAATAAGAGCATGCTACAGGGACACTGCTACATCGATGTTCATAGCAGCACAATTCACGATAGCAAGATTGTGGAATCAGCCTAGATGCCCTTCAATAGATGAATGGATAAAAAAATGTGGCATTTATACACAATGGAGTATTACTCTGCATTAAAAAATGACAAAATCATAGAATTTGGAGGGAAATGGATGGCATTAGAGCAGATTATGCTAAGTGAAGCTAGTCAATCTTTAAAAAACAAATACCAAATGACTCCTTTGATATAAGGGGAGTAAACAAGGACAGGGTAGGGACGAAGAGCTTGAGAAGAAGATTTACATTAAACAGGGATGAGAGGTGGGAGGGAAAGGGAGTGAGAAGGGAAATCGCATGGAAATGGAAGGCGATCCTCAGGGTTATACAAAATGACATATAAGAGGAAAGGAAGGGTAAGACAAGATAATACAAATGGAAGAAATGATTTACAGTAGAAGGGGTAGAGAGAGAAAAGGGGAGGGGAGGGGAGGGGAGGGAGATAGTAGAGAATAGGACAGACAGCAGAATACATCAGACACTAGAAAGGCAATATGTCAATCAATGGAAGGGTAACTGATGTGATACAGCAATCTGTATGCGGGGTAAAATTGGGAGTTCATAACCCACTTGAATCAAACTGTGAAATATGATGTATTAAGAACTATGTAATGTTTTGAACGAGCAACAATAAAAAAAAAAAGAACTGGAACAGTAAAAAAAAAAAAAAAAGAAAGCAATCACGGAAGTCTAGGTGAGATATATTGGAGATCTGAATCAGAGCAGTGTGTTAGTCAGCTTTTTGTTGTTGTAACCAAAATATTTGACATAAACAACCTAAAGAAAGAAAGATTTATTTTGGTTCACGGTTTCAGTTCATGGTTGGCCAATTCCATTGCTTTCGGCCTGAGGCAAGGCAAGAGCATCATGGCTGAAGGGCATGAAGGAGAAGGAGGAGGAGGAGGAGGAGAAGGAGGAGGAGGAGGAGGAGGAGGAGGAGGAGGAGGAGGAGGAGGAGGAGAGAGAGGAAAAAAAGTACTCTTCTAGGGCACACCCCAGCGACCTCTAAGTAGACCCCACTTCCTAAACTTTCCATCACTGCCCACTAATGTCACTGAATTATTAATCCAATGAATCAAACCACTGATGAGGTCAGTACCTTCATGATCCAATCTCTTCCCCAAAGCTCCACCTCTGCACATTCTTGCAGTTGGGACCAAACTTTCAACACATGAATTTTTGAGGAATGCCTTCAATTTTGCTCCACTTAGAATGATGTTGGCCTAGGGCTTAGCACATATAGCCCTTATGATGTTGAGATATGCTCCTATTATCCCTAATTTTCTAATGTTTTGAAAATAAAGAGGTGCTATATTTTGTCAAATGCTTTTTCTGCATCTATTGAGATGATCATATAATTCTTATCTTTAAGTCTATTGATGTGATGAATTACATTTATTGATTTCCATATGTTGAACCAATCTTGCATCCCTTGGATGAATCCCAGTTGATCATGGTGCATGATCTTTTTGATATGTTTTTGTATTCGATTTGCTAGAATTTTATTGAGAATTTTTGCATCTATATTGGTCTGAAGTTTTTTTTTTTTTTTTTTTTTTTTGATGTGTTTTTGCCTGGTTTTGGTATCAGGGTGATACTGGCCTCACAGAATGATTTTGGAAATGCTGCCTCTTTTTCTGTTTCCTGAAATAAATTGAAGAGTATTGGTATTAGCACTTCTTTAAAGGTCTTGTAGAACTCAGCTGTGTATCCATCCAGTCCTGAGCTTTTCTTGGTTTGTAGACTTTTGATGGTGTCTTCTATTTCGTCACTTGAAATTGATCTATTTAAATTGTGTATATCATCCTGATTCAATTTGGGAAAATTATATGCTTCTACAAATTTATCGATGCCTTCAAGATTTTCTATTTTACTGGAGTACAAGTTTTCTTATATCCAAACCATAACAGGCACTGATGATCACCAGGAAGGAGCAAATGCCAATGCTTAACATACCAGGCTTAAATAGGTGATCTGATTCACTCTGTTGTTAATGTTTTCTTGGACTTACCACAGATAGGTAAGATGAATCTTACTTATCTTTGATTTCTGAATTCTGTTTAGCTCTTTCTAGCTCTTTATTACAATGCGGAGAGCCTGCAGTCAGATCACCACCTTCTGCTCTACTCCAATGTCTTGAAACAGGTGCTTCAGTTTGGGGATGACCAGCACTTTTAAAACCTTAATTTATAGACTCACTCTCTTCAGCTCAAATTTGTGTCTGGATCTTCATGTCCTGGGGCCTACTTGTCTCTTAAAACTTTGCTAGGTTAACTTGTCCTTTTTGAAATTCTCTATTATATCTCATTCCTATATTTGTTCTCTAAGTCTTGACCTTCAAAAGATCTTTGTTTTTACTGAACATTTCTGATGTGTTTAACATAAAAAAGATGAATTACTAACCACAAGTAAAAAAAAAAAAAGCACTATTTAAAACACTTTTTTCAAAAAAGTGGATACTTGTTAGCATCTCTGAATCAAAATATATATATTGGCTTCCCACCTAAGAAACAATCAAGGAAAAAAGAAAACCCACATACTTTTACAGTTGGAATTATTACCTATTTTAGACTTACTGGCAATAATCTGGCCTTTTTTAGTGCATGTTAGTGATACACAAGTAAGGATGAGGAAATATATTTTTAGTAGTTAGAATCAATCAGACACTCTCCAATACCATATTTTATCTTAACAAAAATTCATATTCAGCTAATTACTTCATAGTATAAAGATATAAAAACAGTTTAAAGTATTAAAAAGCCAACAATAAAATGACTTCTAATCATGTTAGCAAAACCCAAGAATATACACACAATGATATATGACAGTGTTGCCTATTGTGGCACTGTCCATTTTGTACACCAGGGGTTCTACAACTTTAGTGCACCTGAATCACCTGGAGGACTTGAGTTGTTGACTCAGTTGGTTTGTGGTGTGGCATGTGAATGAGCATTTCTAACAAGTTCCTAGATGCTGCTACTGTTGCTGGGAACCATATTTTGAACATTAGTCTGGGATGTGAATGTTGGGAAGAAGATGGTATCCCAAATATTATTTATTGACTTCTAAAAAGCTTCTTTAAATTAGTGATTTATATTTCAGTCAGTTTAGGAAGTTATGTCTTCATTATGGGAAATGTTCTAAATACCAATCTCTTTTCAGGAAAGAAAATAAGAAATGCAACTGTTTCATGGTTATTTTCACAGAGATGCTCTGTGGGACAGCTTCAGATGTCACAGTTTCATTAGCATTATCCAGTGTTGCTATGGGTACCAACTGGAAAGAAATCATCTTCACACAAGTATATGAACAAGGAGAATTGAATAATGATGATGATTAGGATGATGATATAAAAGAACATAAACATTTCTGAGAAAATAAAGCAAAGTCGTATTGTATATTTGCTGGTATTCATCTAAATTAAGGCTTAAATTCTCTTTTAACAATAAGATATAGCTACATATAGATCTCTTTATCTTTGGCAGATATAATGATCTCTTTAAAATTCATGAATGAAAACAAAAACAAAATCTTTTTAAAAAGACAAGAAGGAAAAGTGGCAGAAACCACACTGTGGGATTTCAGTAAGTACAGATAAGCACGATGACCCCAAGACTGGATGCTACATGAAAAGGATGAGCTACTTGACCAACTGGATTCAGCTTTGCATAATATAAGGATAAAGGGCTCAAGTAGGTATGAAATACAACAGCTCTGGTGACTGAGGAAGGGAGGACAGGCGTATTGCCTGCTCTCAATTTTTCAATAAAACTAGGAAGAGCCAGGAAAGAAGGGGTATCTTGAGAGGTAGATTTAAAAGGGTTGAGGAGCAAGTAGTATTAGGAAGAAATTGTTTTAGGTGGCACATGACAAATGACACAAATTATATATGTAATTATATATGTCATAATTTAAGTATGGTTTAGAAGAAAGTTTATATTTAAATTTTAGACCCAACTTTAGCAAATAATACTAGTCTCCATGGAAGTTTCCCCACATTTTTTTTTTTTGGTCAAATTCCATCTTTTTTTATTTTAGAAGAAAAACATAGAAGCAAAATTCTTATATTATTATATCTGTACAACAAAAAACCAATATTTATTATCTCTGAAAATTAGATGCTAACTGCCTAGCAATATAGCCTTTAAAACAACCCATTTTGAAACTTCTGCCAGAGCCTTCTCTTTGAAAACTTTACAATCATATTCACCTTTTCCAACACCATTCTGTGTCAAACATAATTGCCCCGCAACTCTATTTATAAGACACCATCTTGTTATTTTTCTGCTTATAGGCCTGCTTCTTCTGTGATTTCTTAAGGATAAAAATCACATTTTATTCATTGTTCTACCTCTAGTAGTTAGCCAGTTCCCGAGGTACCCTTTCTAGGTGTTTAGGAAATACTATTTCATTCATGTATTTCTTTGTTCACTCACTCACTGATTTCATAAAGCCTGAGCTGCTAAGCCTCCTTAGTGTCTTTTTACTGGATCTCATAGCCAGGACTTTGGCGGTATTATGTCATTTCATTTATATACAAAGGCCTACTCACTCTTTCATTTGATGAATGCACTTCATTACTTCTTTCAGATAAGGAAGCAGCAGCAGGGAGGTATCAAATTCCTTGTCTCAGGTACAAGGGTATCATTGGTAAAGAACACTGCAGGACCCCAGATTCTAAGTTTGTTCATTTTGTACTCACAGATTTCAGGAATTGGACTAAATTATTTTTGTCCTAAAGACACCATGACCACATGCAGAAAAGAATTTTTTCCAGAAAAGACTTTTTAAAAAGTTTTTCTTCTTTCTCAGTGACTCAAGCAAACCACAGCTCTATGCTTGTACTGTATACAGGAACATATTACCATGCTATCTTGCTCTATTCATTCATTCTTTAAAGGAAATGCTTAAAAAACAGAAGGGCACTGTGGTAACAAAGGCACTTTATTCTCAGTTCAGTATTCCAACCATTGGCTTTGTCCTTCTGTTCCTTAATTGCAATAAGCTAGCCTCTTGCATCTCAAATGTAGCTATAATCCAGAGAAAATGGACATATCAATGAGCCTCTCATTAGCAATACATTTCTTAAATGATGAGATAAGAAAAACATAAATAATGGGTCTTTGCTGTGCATAAAGGCACAAATGGGATTGAGAATTAGCTGTATGTCACAAACCCGGCCAATCTCACAAATTAACAGCTAATTTAAGTGGCATGATTTGAGGAGTATTGTAAAGTCTTCCATCCCTCAAAAAATTATTCTACTGACTTCCTGCTGATACATAAAATCTTTATTAGTACATTTTGTTTTGTTTTGTTTTGTTTTGCACTACCCTCGGTTATTAGCTGTCTTTAAAAATGAGAGATATTACTTAGGCACTATGTCACTTAAAACCTCAGTATAAATTCTACCTGATCATTGGCAAAATGAGTTAAAAAGTGAATCACTTAATGCAATGCACCCCCTTTGATCAGTCTTGAGTTGAACAAAATGGAGAAAAGAAAGATAAGCTAATTTCAAGTAGCTTCCAAGTATAATTTATGAGACAAATCATAAACACATAAAACAAACTGAAGTAAAAATATTTCACTGAGTGACATAAATTTGCTATGTTATTAGAGAGCAACATTTCTAAACTTTCTAAGCAATGGAACTCTTTTCCAAATTATCTTACAACCAATACTATTATGTAAAACATATAAAAGAGTTAAAGAGAGCGGGGGGAGGCCAAGCGAGCCATCTGTTCTGATTGTCCCTAATCCTCAGTGGGACTCCTGGGGATCTGAGACATCTAAAATTACAGTTTAAATCATTAAATTTAGCTTATGTACATGGGGCAAATGAAGAGAACGAGAAAATCCACTGTGAGTCTGAGAGGCAGAGGAAAACTTCAAGTAGGGATTCTTCCTCTATTTGGTTCTTAGAGCAGAGCAGGGTTTATCTGGATGAAAGAGCGGAAGAAACAGGAAATGCAAAAAAAAAAAAAAGTATATAGGCAATGTAAGATCAGTGAGAAATAAAAGTGAATAGAAATTAAGTATAAGCTAGAAAAACAGGCAGAAAAGTTAAGATCTGCTGTAAAAGAAAATAGTGAGGGACCAGATTTTCAATCTTCAGAACTGATGTTATAACAGCAGTTGGAGATGTGGAGGCTGGTAGCAAATGCAGGAGGCTTTGGATAGAGAATCAATGTTTGCTGCTGAGAGAATTATTTGCCTTCTAACTCACAGTAACAGTTTTTCACCAGTATTTCCACCATTTGGGACAATTGGGGAGACGTTTTTATCCTTTCTATTTCTTTGTTTATCTATCTCAAAAGAGAATTAAAGGTTAAAAAAGAACAAAATAGTCACAACCCTACCTTCTTTCTCCTTTTGGGACAGATGTGCTTGAACACATTGTCCAGGTTCCTCTTTTCTAGGCTCTTTGAATTCAACTATTGGTAGGTTTGTGACTAAGCAGGCCACTTCTTCTAATTCCATGAAAGGGACAGGACGGCTCATTTAACATAGTAGTGAGTCATAGCTACAAACACAGTTTAAGTATAAACCTTCAATTTGAAGCAGAAGGCCAATATTTTATTGCTTACTTAGTTCATTGGATCTTTGTATTTATTAGTTAAAAGATAAGCTGTTCTCCCTGCCTCAGTCCATTCTCTCATCATAAGATTACTTCATGGGCACTCCAAACAAAGCTTTACCAGGACTCACGCAGGTCAGAACCTTTGATCTGTGATTATTTTGACAACAGTTTTTGGATCACAGCTAGTATTACCCAGGAGTGAGAAAATACTAAACATGTATAATTTGAGGTTGATAGTCCAGGCTAGAAAACAGACAAGAGAATCAACCACAGGGAAGTAAGTGACAAAAACAGGATCACCAATAACTTTGGAAGATGTCATTTTAGATTGTTTCGTAGGGCAAATTCTGAAAAATAAATTTATAATAGTTTTTTTTCAGTTTTTCTTTATACTCTTTGGTGTTATATAACTTTATTGATTGTTTATAAAATACAGTATAATAGGAAAAATAATAAAAGTATTTCTATTTTCAAAATTTCTCTTACTTTGGTTGTTTCTGTATTCTAAAGGTTTTTCACTCTTGTTTTAGAACTTTTTTTTTCAGACTCTTAACTATGTGAGTTTCTCGAGATTTTTGTGCTTTTGTTTTGATCCTTATGAAAAAATAAAAATTCAACCAAACACAAAATCCACTCATCTCTTCAGAGCCACATCCACTCTCATGGCTTTAACAGCAGCAGATGTGCAAATCTCTTTCTATAGTCATGACCAAGAGGCAGATCTCAAGAGTAATAGTATGTACTATAGTCACATCTAATGCAGGTGGATTGTCTTATTTTCCTCAGAGGGCATAGATTCTCAACCTCACACTTTTCATAAAAAATAAATCATTACCTTGTCTTTCAAGCTAGAAATTGGGCTATACATTATTTATCATCTTTATTTGTTCGATGATCCAAATGAGTACTCAAAAAGTATAAAGCACAATTTGAGGCTCTTTCCTTCCAGGTTGCACAAAGTATTGTCACCTTATAGCCTCAAAGGATCTGTAATTCTTAATTATAATAAACTTAAAAAATATTCCTAGAGTCCTATTAAATGACAGGTGCTCAATGATTAAACAGGTGTTTCTATTTTCTCCATATTTTTTATTCAACAGTTGTATGCAATGGTGGAATTTGTTGTTACATATTTGTACATGCATACAATATAACAGTATAATTTGGCCAATACAATTCCCCAATATCTCTCCTTTCCCTTCCTTCCTCTCTCCCTCTATTCTCTTTACTTTGTTGTACTGATCTCCCTCCTATTTTTTAAAATACTTTTAGTTATAGATGGCACAATGCCTTTATTTTATTTATTTATACTTAGGTGGTGCTGAGGATTGAACCCAGTGCCTCACATGTGCTAGGCAAGTGCTCTACCATTGAGTTACAACCCTACCCTCTCCCTTCTATTTTTATGAGATCCTCCCACTGAACAGGTGTCTCTCTGAATTTGTACCTCTTCTACTTTCCACTTCAGTCTTCTTTGCCTCATATCAATATTATTTCCAAAACTTCCAAGATTATTTCCTAGACTTCTTACTCTCCCAGCTTGAATTCACCTTATCTCTATTACTCCTCTCAGACTGATTAATATTCTGGATAAAATTTGCTCACGCACCCTGCTCTTTTGAATTCAATCTTTTCTGCACCTATTTTAACCTCACTCCATACTAGCTAACCAATTTAGTTTGTTATGCATGCCCTTCTCTTTTTTCGGTGTGAGGAACTGAACCTGGGGGCACTTAACCACTGATCCACATTCCTAACCCTTCTTTGAGACAGGATCTTGCTAGGTTGCCATGAACGTGCGATTCTCCTGCCTCAGCATCCCAAACCACTGGAATTACAGGCATGTGCCTTTCTAAGCCATTCATCAAATTCATATTTGCTCAGAACTTACTATGTGCCAAGCATTTGGAAAGACACCATGAGGAACAAGATAGATAAATCCCTGTCTTCATGTAAGTCTGCTTCAGTATCTTCAGTATCTGTCTCTTTTATACACACTAATGCTCTATGCAGATACCAGACTGCTTTCAGAATGCAGCTCCCCTCATTTGTAATGCCCTTTGCCTTCTATGCATTATCTAATTCAAATGAGGCTCAACTTCCTCCTCCTCCAGGGTTGAATCTCTTAGGTCCTCAAACGTCTCTCTTCTCAGTGTTTTACTTCTCCCTTTAGTATGCTATTTTAATATCAAATTTCCTACTAAGCACTTTGAAACAGACATTACCATATATTTCTGTAATGATACCAATAAAGTTCATGGACTAGTGCATATTTGAGAGCCACTTGGAAGTCATTTGATAAAAAGATAAGAAACAAAGAGGGACAAGAGAACACTTTCCCCTCCTTCAATTGTGGGAGCACATTTATCAAGGAAAGAAAGCAAGTATTTCAGTTTTGAAGTTCTGATATTGGTTTTTATAAGATATCCAGTGTTATGGGTTGAATTGTGTCCCCCTACAAAGATAGTGTAAAGTCTCAAGCCACTGTACCTCTAAATATGATCTTATTGGGCAATCAGGTCTTTACAAAGGAATTCAAGTTAAAATGAGGTCATTAAAAATCATAATCCAATATAAATAGCAACCTTATACAAAGGGTGGGAGGATTTGGACACAGGGACATATACAAAGGGAGAATATCATGCTAAGGTGGTGGCAGAGATTGGGAGGATTACCTACAAACCAGGGAAGGCCAAAAATCATTAGCAAACCATAGAAGACCGGAAAAAGGCTTGGAGCAGATTTTTCCCTCATAGCCCTCAAAAGGAACCAACTCTGCCCATACCTATATCAGATGACAGCTTCTAGAACTTTGAGACAATAAACTTGTTGGTTTAGCCACCTGGATTATGTTACTTTGCAACAGCAGCACTAACAAATTAATACACTCAACTAGGGAACTGAGCTTTTCCCTTGTGGCTAGAAGAGGATGCTAGAGGAGGATCTAAGAGGATACAACCATTGAAAGCCTATGTTCTTTTTCACCTCCTTCACTCTACCTGCTCTTCCTTCTCTTATTGTCTCCTTGTACCTCTACACTTTCACCCTGTGTGAGAGCCATAGTAAGAAACAGGTGGTGGTAACTTTAGTGAGAGGTCTTTGTCACCTTCATCCAGCTGCTCTGGCTCTTGGAGCCTATGGATCCCAAAGCAGTGTATGTATTGATTGTTGTCACTGTCTGGGGGTGAGGGTGAAGGAATAAGCAAAGGGAGGAAAGGACGCTTGAAGGACCATGAGCCAAAATGACCAGGATAAGAGTAGTTACTATCAAATTAAAAGCTAGGAAGAGGAATATGTTTCTGAAAAGTGGGCTAAAAAAGAAGAGGAGATACGAGAAAAAAATTGTTTTGGATGTTGTAAACAAACATTAATTCAAAATTTGAGCTCTTCTGTGATAGCAGGTGGGTAATCAAAGTAGAAATAAAATAACAGGATTTGTGTTACTCTTTCTATGTCATTGAAGGTGAAAACTCTATAGTTCATTTTTGAAAATTGTTCATAATTGCCATGTAAATTTTTCCTAATCATATCAATAATTATATATTATGAAGCTTTTAACTACTAAGTTATGTAAAATTATGTTTAATGCATATATCAAGATTATAAATAGAAAGTATAGGTTAGTGGTTTAAGAAACATAACTAGCTAGGGTATAGCCTTGTGGTAGAGCATGTGCTTAGCATGTGCCAAGCCTGTATTTGGTCCACAACACCAAAAAAAAAACCCAACCAAACAAACAAAGAAGTATATCAACTAATCAAAGGATTATAAATTTTAATCTAGATACTTAATATAACTAGGTAATTAAATGACACCTTAAACACAAATATTCAGATATTTTAACAGAAAGAGGCAATAAAAACAACTATATATATATGTATCTATTTTTTATAAACATAAATATATATGATATTAAAGAGAAAGATTGGTTAGGGAAAATAGCAGTTTTTATTTTTTTTCAATCTTTGTGTATATTTAAATTGATGTCTACTAATTTATTTTAATTTTAAAAAAGCAAAAATATGGTATACAAAATATCAATGAGTCCATCTTGGTGAACAGAAGTATATTATGATTAAAAATTTCAATGAAAAAAAATACTTCAAATCTCAATAGATTATATAAGTAGAGAACCTAGAAGGGGAAACATAAGTGCAAAATTTGGAAATATAAATATCCATATATTTTAGTTTGGTTTTTAATAATTCACTCAGTCATAGGAAATATCTTATTTGCACAGATACTACTGACATATAAATGATAATCAGAAACTACTTTGAAAATCTATACTCCAATAAAATAGAAAATCATGAAGACATTGACAAATTTCTAGAGGCATATGACCTACCCAAATTGAATCAGAAGAATATTAAAAATTTAAACAGATAAATTTCAAGCAATGAAATTGAAGATGCTATCAAAAGCCTATTAATTATGAAAAGCCCAGGGCCAGATAGATTCTCAGGTGAGTTCTACCAGACCTTTAAAGAACTAATACCAACCCTCCTCACATTATTCCATGAAAATAGAAAAGGAGGGAACCCTACCAAACTCATTCTATAGAGCTAGAATCACCCTGATACCAAAACCAGACGAAGACACATCAAGGAAAAAAAACTTCAGACCAATATCCTTGATGAACTCAGATAACAAAATTCTTAATATGGCAAATCACATTCAAAATCACATTAGATAGTACACCATGATAAAGAGGAATTCATTTAGGGGATGCAAGGATATTTCAACATAGGGAAATCAATAAATTTAATTATCAATAAACTTAAAAGACAAGAATCACATGATTATCTCAACAGATGCAGAAAAAGCATTTGAAAAATTTCAGCATACATTCATGCTCAAAACACTAGAAAGACTAGAAATAGAAAGAACATACCTCAATGTTGTAAAAGCTATATATACTAAACCCAAGACCAATATCATTCTAAATGGAGAAAAGTTGAAAGCATTCCCTCTCAAAACTGGAACAAGATAAGGATGACATCTTTTAGCACTCCAATTCAGCATAGTCCTTGGAACCCTAGCCAGAGCAATTAGACAAAAGGAAGAAATTAAGGGATAAAAATAGGAAAAGACGAGTTCACACTATCCTTATTTGCTGATAACATGGTTCAAATATATTTAAAAGATCCAAAAAACTCTACCAGAAAGCTCATAAATGAATTCACCAATGTAGCAGGATGTAAAATTAACACTCATAAATCAACTGAATGACGATTCAGCTGAAAGCAAAATCAGGAAAATTATCCTAAATATCCTAATCACAATAGCCAAGAAACAAACAAACAAACTTGAGAATAAATCTAAAAAAGAGGTGAAATAACTCTACAATGAAAACTACAGAATACTAAAGAAGAAAATTGAAGAAGACCTTAAAAGATGGAAAGATCTCCCATGCTCTTGGATAGGCAAAATCAATATTGTCAAAATGGCCACACTACGCAAAGTGCTATACAGATTCAATGTGATTCCAATTAAAATCCCAATGTCATTCCTTATAGAAATAGAAAAAGCAGTCATAAAATTCATTTGGAAAAATAAGAGATCCAGAAGAGCCAAAATAATCCTCAGTGAGAAAAGTGAATTAGGAGACATCGTAATACTAGGTCCTAAATTATACTACAGAGCTATAGTAACAAAATGGCATGGTACTGGCACAAAAACAGACATGAAGACCAATGGAACATAATAGAAGACACAGAGACATATCCATAAATATTGATATCTCATATTAGACAAAGGCACCACAAACATATGTTAGAGAAAAGATAGCCTCTTCAACAAATGGTGCTGGGAAAACACCATATGTAGTAAAATGAAAATGAATTCCTATCACTCTGGACAAACACTCAATTCAAAGTGGATCAAAGACTTAGGCATTAGAACAAAGATCCTGTGCTTAATAGAAGAAAAAGTAGGCCCAAATCTTCATCATGTCGGCTTTGGACATGACTTCCTTAACAAGACTCCTAAAGTGCAAGATGTAAAATCAACAATCAGTAAATGTGACAAATTCAAACTAAAAAGCTTCTTCTCAGCAAATAAAACAATAACATGAAGAGAGAGCTTACAGAATGGGAGTAAATCTTTACCACTTGCACATCAGAGAGAGCACTAATCTCCAGGATATATAAGAACTTAAAAAACTTAACACACACACACACACACATATAAATAAATAAATAATAAAAAATAACCTAATCAATAAATGGGTAAAGGAACTGAACAGATACTTCACAGAAAAAGAAATACAATCAATTAACAAAAATATGAAAAAATGTTCAACATCTTTAACAAGTAGAGAAATGCAAATAAAAAGTAACATTTCATCTCATTCCAGTCAGAATAGCAGTTGTCAAGAATACAAATAACAATAAATGTTGGCGAGGATGTGGGGGAAAAGGTATTCATACGTTGCTGGTGGGACTGCAAATTGGTGCAACCAGTCTGGAAAGCAGTATGGAGATTCCCTAGAAAATTTGGAATGGAACCACCATTTGACCCAGTTATCCACTCTTCGATTTATACCCAAGGACTTAAAATCAGAATACTACAGTGACACGGCCATATCAATGTTTATAGCAGCTCAATTCACAATAGCTAAGCTATGGAACCAACCTAGGTGACCTACATTTTTTGCTTCTTAATTTTCTCATCTCCTAAATGTACCTGAGGTGATAAAATGAGATCCAACATGGGACAATGTTTTGAAAAATATGACTAGCTAACAATGAAGAGAAGACTGTGGAGGTATACTGTAGCATGGTGTAGATGGTGTAGCATAGGCTTTGCAAGGGTAGTATCCTCTGGTGGCTAAGAGAAAAGGAGAAAGAGATGAAACTAGGGGTGCCTGACGTTCAGCACTGGAAATACAGTCTAATTCCCTACAAATGCCAGGTGCCAAAGCAAGCCATCACTTTCTGGGTCTCTGAATATAAAATACAAGAGCCAAGTGTATCATAGTCACAATTCCAATATGGAAACTGAAATCAGAAACTGATAATAGAAATGAAGTATTAAGAACAGAAAGCAAGGCAAGAAAATGCTGAGTAGATGCTTACTTTTAAAATAGAGGCATGGAGTTAGTAAGAATGTTTCACAGAAATGAACACAAGTTCGTGAGGTACAAAGGCAAGGAAAAGATATTACAGGTAGAGAGATAATATGAATTAAGATTAGAGTAAGCAGAAGGTGATATACTTTTTCAAAATATGCAGAGATAATGGGAGTGAATCATTCAGATTATTTTAGGTTTTTAGAATCACCAGCCATCTGTCTGAAGAGTAGAAGGTACTCCACTGACCACAGAAAGAACTTAAATGCAGTGATGTTGGTGATATTAAAAATCTTCCATCATTAGATTCTTGACTTAAGATACCGAACAAAACATTTGCTATGTAATTGCTCTAAAATAAACAGCTATTAACCTGCTATCCAGATTTAGGGCTCAAAAGTATCTTGAGTAAAGGACATCCCAGAGAGCAGTTTGAACCTTGCCCATCCCTTTCTATGAATAGATTATCATCAGATGCTAATGTGTGCTACTATTTGTGTATATATACATGTATACTTCCAATAATCTGAGTAGTCTCGAATTTTAGTACCTGTTTGTAATCTGGCTTTCAAATTAATTCAAAGAGATACATCAACTCATATTAGGTTACTGGAGAGGAACACTTGAAAATTCAGGGAATTATCCTACATGAATTTATTAATCTGCAAATTACAAATTATTGCAGATAAGACTATTTTTTTAATAACTCTCCAAACAGACACATTTTATTTCATTTCACAAGGTTTCTTCTGCTGTCTAGTTGACACTTTATTTATTTATTTGCAATTTACCTTGTTTATCTTTTCCTGAGAGTTTAATCCCAATTATACCAACTTCTAATCCCTATCTTTTTTTTAAAAAATTTTTATTGTTGGTTGTTCAAAACATTACATAGTTCTTGACATATCATATTTCACACTTTGATTCAAGTGGGTTATGAACTCCCATTTTTACCCCGTATACAGATTGCAGAATCACATCGGTTACACATCCACTGTTTTACATATTGCCATACTAGTGTCTGTTGTGTTCTGCTGCCTTTCCTGTCCTCTACTATCCCCCCCTTCCATCCCCTCCCATCTTCTCTCTCTACCCCATCTACTGTAATTCATTTCTCCCACTTGTTTTTTATTTTTTTCCCTTTCCCCTCACTTCCTCTTGTATGTAGTTTTGTATAACCATGAGGGTCTCCTTCCATTTCCATGCAATTTCCCTTTTTAATCCCTGTCTTAATTCCTAGATTTTATTAACCACTTTTAAAATCATCTTTCCAGGGCTGGAGTTGTGACTCAGCAGTAGAGCATTCACCTAGCATGTGTGAGGCCCTGGGTTCGATCCTCAGCACCACATAAAAATAAATAAAGTATTGTGTCCAACTACAACTAAAAAAATGAATATTAAAAAAATAATCTTCCCAGTCTCCAAAATATTTCACTATGAGAAAAAAGGGTTTGCAACTTTTAGTTAAGAAACAAATATTTTTTTGTGGAAGTCCCTGAATAATACTGTTGTTTTCACCAATGGAGCTAATTGGAGAAATCAGAATACTGTAAATTGATGTCATTTTTTCTTTCCTAATGAAATGGAAACTAGTCTTTTATCTAGTTTTTAAAGTAACAGACTAGATTATTTTTTCCTCTTAAAATAACCTATTTGAAGCAAATACACATGCAAGTAGGAAGGAATACCTAAGTTGTAAACTGATCAACTGAGAGATTCTTTGAATTATCAAAGTCCTACAGTTCTCTTGATTCCAGTAATCAATTTAAAATAGTACCACAATGGTATGCTTCTTTACTTTCATAAATGAAAGGAGACATCATTCATGTTAAAGAAAAATAATAAAAAACTTTCATAGGCAATGAAGTAATCTATTATAGTAAGTTCTCAAGATGGGGTGGGGGAATAGAAGTATAGAGAGAAAGAAAGATAAAAAATCTGAAAAATTGCTATCTAACATCAGGGCCAGATAGTGCTCATCAGAGATTTCAGAGCTATCACAAAACATGCAATTTATCATTAAAAAGATCAGATACTTTTGAAATTTGGATAAGGATGACCCTGACTTATATATTATGACAAACCAGAATAAAGGATTTGCAGTAGATGTGCAAGCAAGTTTAAAATAACAGAAAAATTAAAATGACAAACCAGCATTTCCCCTTTCTGGTTTATCATACTAAACTATTCCAACTAACACATCAACTATTTAAAAGAGTTTTAAAAAACTGTGAGTATACATGTACACACACACATAAATTTTTAATACACACAATTGGACCGCTATCCAAATCCCAAAAGATATAAGGTCTTGTTTGAAAACTCTTAGATTTGTATAAAATCTGGAAACACTTAATATAAATGAAAACAGAAATATAAAATTGCAGGAGTATCATGGCCATTTATAATCACAGAAGCGATATTAGCGGAGACATTCCTTGGAAATAAGAAAAACATGACTTAAAAATTAAAAGTGCAGATTTTCACACAACAGAGTTAAGTGTGCACTCAATGAACAGACTTAACTCTTTGATCTGTCCCTTTTAGATTGTTCTAATGTGGGACTCACACTTTAGGTACGGTTATAAGTAAGGGAGAAAAAGAAAAGCCTCAGTTATTTTTGTGGCTGAGAGGGAGTAATTAGTGGGACCAATTTAGGGTGTCCTGAATGAGATCCACTTTCATTTTGGGCTTGTTCATATACTACAGAGAAATTATGGCTGGATATTGAGCTGGAAGTTTATATGATAGTTTATACATTTTAGAAAGATTTATTCAGCTTGGCATCCAGGTAGAACTGCATAAGGAATATGTTCTATTAACTAGTCTCCTAACAGCCTGCCCTACTTCTATATCCATTCCCATATTAGGACTGATACAAAGGCAGTTTCTACTCAGCAAATCTGACTCACTCACCTAAAAACTCCTTATTATGCAGAGGAAAACCCTGTTCTACAGTATGGCCAAGGTGCTATGTAATACAGCCCTTACTCTATTCTCCAGCCTTGTCTCTAACTCCATAGGTTTGTTTAAGCACTGGTAAAATGCAGGTGTAGGATATCCCCCAACTTTTTCTCATACAGCTTCCTCTGTCAGGAAGGGCTACTTCTTTTGGCCACCTGGCAAAGGCTTCTACCTATGCATCATCTCTTCATGAAGTCTACCCTAATCCCCCAGATAGATTAATAACAGGAAGGAAAATCAAGATAAGTTAATCTTGCTGCTTCAGTGTGACTTTTTTATCGCATTTCTGCATTATTTTTCTATACTAGAAAAGTGGTTCCTTCAAGATAAGAATTTTGTCTTCCTGTTTTTTTGTGCCTTCAGTGCCAAACACATAATTAATGCTTTTTAAATGCTTGCTGAAACTCAAATTCCAGAATATCAAAGATGTCCTTTTTGTCTTAGGGATAATTGTTTATGAGCTCTCTTATTTTTTACTGGTGAGATTCTATTTACTGCTTTTGGAGACCACTTTGCCTAATAGAGAATAAAGACCCAAGTCTATTAGAAATCCAAAATCGGGTAAGTAAGGGCAGAGAACACTACGTAATTTCTTATAAGTTCATTATCAAACATAATATTTTGTTCTGGGCTGGGGTTGTGGCTAAGTGGTAGAATGCTTGCCTACCATGTGTGAGGCACTGGATTATATAAACAAACAAATAAATAAATAAAGGTCCATCAATAACAATAAAAGTTTAAAAAAACAACAACAACAACAACATAGTATTTTGTTCAATTTTATCTTCCACTACATCTCTATGGAGACTGCAGCTTTTAGAAGAGATTCTGAAATGTCCCTGGATGGCAACTTGCTCTTTTTTTTGCAAGAACACCAGGTGCCAACAAAACCAGGAAAAGGTAAGGAAGGAGTCTCCTCTAGAGCCTTTGGACAGAATATGACCCTGTTTATGTCTTGATTTTGTATTTCTGGCCTTAAGACCTGTCAGAATAAATTTCCTAAATACTAAGATGCATTTGTGGTAATTTGTTACAAGCAAACCTAGGAAACAAATACAGTATGTACAACTGAACTATTAATATGAAAATGTGTCTCTCTATAAGCGGTCAACTGATTTTTCCAGGTAAATATTAACTACATAGTTTACAAAAAAATATGTAGGTACTGCAGCCTGCAGTTCAGGAATGGCTATACATAAAAGGTGACATTCATGTTAAGATATGAAGTATGACTTTACCCAAAAGAGATATATATTTAAAATGACAGCCACAATGTTTATGAAGTATAAATTATGAAGAACATAAATTTAAAAAATCATATACAGCACATAAACATATGAAAATGTGTTTGGATTTCCACAAGTCTAAATGAATCTCATAGCAGGATTCAAGATCTGCTAATATTGATAAAGTTGTAATTATTCTTGATATCTATAAATAAGATGTATTCAGAATCTGATTCATTCATTTATTGCCACAAACTGTAGTGCAAACACATTTTCAGGCAAAGGTGATAAGACAAAAGTGAGCAATCCAGTTGTCTCATTTATAAGCCTTGCTTAAATCAGTCTACTAGGAAACCACTTTTAATGTAAGTAAGAATCTTGAAGAAATGGAAATTTTCCAGTTGGATCTGAATATTGCCAACTAGAAGTGAATAACAATGGGTCCCATGAATCATTTTGAAGCTGTTTTAAACAACCTTTCACTAAAATATTCCTCTATATCACACTAGCTGTGGATTTCACATCAAAGTGAATTCATCATTTAATTAATAAACAATAATAGAAAAACTGACATCTCTGACATTGGTGTCATATACAAACAAAAAAAATTGCAACTAACCTACATTCTTGAAGTCAATGAAAGCTGATAGAAGAATGCAAATTAAAATTTTATCCTGCTAAATAATGTATTAAATAGCTACGGTTACCTGACTTAAAAAGTACAGGCTTGAGTACTATGGAACTGTGGTCAAAAATTGCTTACTTAGAAAACTCCTTTTTTATCATATAATAGTCAAATTCTAATTTAAATATACTAAGAAAGTAACATTAAAATAAAGAAACAGGGCTGAGGGTATAACTCAAGTGATAGAGCACATGCTTATTAGCTTCCTGGGTTCAATTCCTAGCATAAGAAAAAGGGGGGGGGGACAGGGAGAGACAAAAAGAAAAGAAAAATGGACACTGATTTGAAGACCAAATGTTCTTATGTTATGCTAAAGTGGTCAGCTTTGTTTATACAAATATTTATTTCAATAATATCTTGGGTATTTCAAACAACTCTGGCATCCTGGATATAATGGGAAAAGATACTCTTTAAAGGATGTTGCATCTGTTAGAGGCAGAAAAAATATACTATTTCCTGTGTGTTCACCTTGTGTTTAGTCTCCTACATTTATTTTCTTCCCATCAAAGGCATGAGGTAAAACAGGAAAGCTGTAAAGGTAAGCAACAATAGTTATTATAGAAACAGGGTGAATGATCTTTTCTTGGAGATATTTATAGATGGGTAACTGTTTGGGATGTCTAAATTCTTAATAAGGAGAAGATCCTGTTTAACATTTCCCAAATTAAATTCCATGGAACACTAGCAATCCTGTGAAATGTTAATAGGCTTTAAGGAAAAGGTAGTGATAGTCAAATATTTGGGAAACTCACAGAATATTTCTCTTTTGACAGTCACAAAAATTAGAATAAATTACTAAAGTAAGAAAGCTCTTACAGTATTTGCAAACTGTTTGATCAAGAAATTCTCTTCATGTAAAACTGTTTAATATTTTTCTGCCTGATAGTTCTATGTATTCCTGGAATACTGTCCCTAAAAACATAAATAACATACTAAAATTATGTTAACCCTACCTACTTCAATCACATGGTGAACAAAAAAACCATAAACTTCTGTGAAAACATTTTAAAAGCATGATAGCAAAAAAATGCATTTCCTTTCGGTCTATTACTTGAAGGTTTTAGCTTAATTCACTGAGGCTGTAAGAACATGTCAATTTGCATGGTTGGATATACTTTGTCTTTCATGTAAAATACATGTGAGGCACTGGGTTTGATCCTCAGCACCACATAAAAATAAAGAAAGATATTTTATCAACAACTGAAAAAATAAAGAGAGAGAGAGAGAATCTTTATATGAAATCAGCTCTGTCCCAACACATTTTTCTAATCTCAGGAACTTCCTTATAGGACTGAGTTAGTTATCTATCACCTGACTTTATTAACAAGGTCATAGCCCCTCTCCTTTTGGATGTGACAATGAAGAGTTAACCCCAATTGCTTTAGAAAGCCTTCCTAATGACTAAGGTTATCCATAATTCCTAGTTTAAAAATTCTACACAGTGAGTTCCAGGTTGGAAAGATGGCAGAATAAGAAGAGGTCTTCTGCAAATATTATACCCTCCCCATAGCAAAAACAATTTCACAGCCATCTATGAATAAAAGTGCCTTGAGGAGAGTCCTGGGATTCAGGTAGGAATCCCCTTTGGAGGGTCATTTTGAGAAAACAGATCTGCTGCCACATGGCTGACTCATGAACTGTGGTCTTGGTTCCAGACCTGGAAAGGCTTCATCCCCTGTGGACTTGGCTATAGCCCCAGCTGGCTTTGGACTCTACTAAAATCATCTACACCAAGGGACCCAAGAAGAGTCATACACACTAGTGATTAGGGAGACAGGCTTGCCCATTTTGGTGTTAGCTGGGGACCTTGAAAAAGCACTCTGATGTGGTTCTAGCCCCTCTTGGCTATGATCCTAGATTAGTCTTGCTTGAACAAGGATGCAGAGGGAGACACATCTATCTGAATTCCATAGGCAGTCTTGCCAAACCTCAGACCGACAGAATATTTTGAAATGGTTCTGAATCTGGGACTTAACCCCACTCAGCTGGAGACTCAGAATAGTGCTGGCCAGCCACAGACTAGCTGGGAGTCATGCTTGTGCATGTTCCTATGGCAAATTTGGTGAACTCAGTTCCACAGCAACAACTAGAAGAACAATAGAAAAGGATTAACTAGGAATTGCTTTTGGGGGGCAAAAGAGAACACCAAATTGACCAACTTTTAGCTAGGCCATGTCAAAAAAAAAAAAAGAGTAAAGTCTCAAATACATAAAATTAGAAATGAACATTAGAACTGATAACACAGAAATATAAAGGATTATAAGAGACCCCTGTAAACAACCATATGCCAGCAAATTGGAAACTCTAGAAGAAATGGATAAAATTCTAGACACACGTAACCTACCCAATGTGAATTACAAATATAATTGGAATAGACCAATAGTATATGAGGAAGTTGAATTAGTAATAAAAAATTTTCTTTCAAAGAAAAGCCCCAAACTCCTGATTCCACTGCTGCATCTGGCCAATATTTAAAGAAGAACTAATAATAACATTTTTCAAACTCTTCTAAAAAAACTGAAGAGAAGGGAACACTTCCAAATTCACATTATGAAACCTGCATTATTCTGATACCAAAACTAAATAATGACACTATAAGAAAAGAAAATTAAAGGCCAATATTCCTGATAAACACAGATGCAAAAATTCTCAACAAAATATTAGTAAGCAAAATTCAACAGCACATTAAAAAAATCATTTATCTTGACCAACTGCAATTTATTTCACAGATACAAGAATGGTTTAACTCATGTGATTCTATAAATGTGACACATCACATTAACAGAATGAAGGATAAAACCCATATGATCATCCTAACAAATGCAGAAAAAGCACTTGACAAAATTGAACATCCTTTTTATGATAAAAATCTCAACAAATTACACATAGAAAGAATGTTAGAAACACAGTAACATGCTATATAGGACAGACCTTCAGTTACTCAATGGTGAAAAGTTGAAAGCTTTTTCTCTAAATCAGGCACAAGACAAGGTTGCTCATTCTAGACATCATTGTTCAACATAGTACTGGAAGTTCTAGTAGGGCAAATGTGCAAGAAGCAGAAAAAAAATTCATCCAAACTGAAAAGGAAGACTTTTTGCAGATAACATGATGTGTATATACAGAAAACCCCTAAAGATTCTGAGTTTGGTGGTACACGCCTGTAATCCTAACTGCTCCAGAGGCTGAGAGAGGAGGATTGCGTGTTCAAAGCCAGCCTCAGCAAAAGCAAGGCAATAAGCAACCCAGTGAGACCCTGTCTCTAAATAAAAAAAATACAAAATAGGGTTGGAGATGTGGCTCAGTGGTCAAGTGCCCCTGAGTTCAATCCCCAGTACCCAAACAAAAACAAAACAAAACAAACCCTTAAGGATGCCATCAAATTAACAACAACTTTCAGAACTGATAAATGAATTTCGTAAAGTAGCAGAATACAATTCAATGCAAGAAAATCTTATCACTTCTATATACAGAATTTACTGTCTGAAAAAAAAATCTCATTCAAAATAGTACAAAAAATGCTTAAGAATAAATCTGACCAAAGAGAAAGAACATCATTTGTAAACTGAAAACTATCAAACACTGATGAAAGAAACTAAAAGCACATATAAATGGAAATATTTTCCATATCCATGAATTGGAGTAATTAAGACTGTTAACATGTCCATACTACAGAAAGTGATCTACAGAGTCAATGTAATCTATATCAAAATTCCAAAGCTATTGTTCACAGAAATAGAAAAAAAACAATACTTTTTTCTATGTGTAATTAGTTACACATGGTGTAATTAGTTACACATGGTAGTGGGATGCATTTTGACACATCATACATAAAATGGAGTATAACTTCTTAATCTTCTGGTTGTACATGATGTATAATTACACAAGTCATGTAATCATATAAGCACATAGGGTAATAATGTCCAATTCATTCTACTATCCTTCCTACCCCCTTACCCCCTCCTTTCCCTTCATTCCCTGCTGCCTAATCCAAAGTATATATTTTTTCCTAGGTCCCCCACCTGGCCACCACCACTTATTGTGAATTAGCATCTGCATGTCAGAGAAAACATTTGGCCTTTGTTTTTTTGGGAATGGCTTATTTCACTTAGCATGATATTCTCCAGCTCCATCCATTTACTTGAAAATGCCATAATTTCATTCTTCCTTAAGGCTGAGTAATATTCCATTGTGTATATGTACCACATTTTCTTTATCCATTCATCTTTTGAAGGTCATCTAGATTGGTTCCATAATTTGGCTATTGTGAATTAAGCTGCTATAAACATTGATGTGGCTGGGTCACTGTAGTATGCTGATTTTAAGTCCTTCGGGTATAAATGGAGGAGCGAGTGGGATAGCTGAGTAAAATGCCAGGTCCATTTCAAGTTTTCTGAGGAATGTCCATACTACTTTCCAGAGTGGTTCCACCAATCTGTAGTCCCACTAACTATGTATGAGTGTACCTTTTCCCCCCACATCCTCACCAACATTTGTTGTTATTTGAATTCTTGATAACTGCCATTCTGACTGGAAATATTAGTTTGGATTTGCATTGGAGATATTGAACCTTTTCTCATATATTTGTTGACCATTCATATTTCTTCTTCTGTGAAGTATCTGTTCAGTTCCTTTGCCCATTTATTTTATTATTTTTTTTTGGTGTTTTCTGAGTATTTTATATATCCTGGAGACTAATGCTCTATCCTAGATAGAGCACATTTTCTTAATCCATTCATTCTTTGATGTGCATTTGGGTTAATTCCATATCTTGACTATTGTGAATAACATTGCTGAGAACATAAGAGTACAGGTATGTCTTTTACCCACTGGTATTTATTTACTCTGGTATTATACCCAGAATAAAACTATTAGGTCACATGGTAGTTCTATTTTTAATTTTTTGAGGATCCTCCACCTATTTTCCATAATGACTGTGCCAATTTACATTACTAAGTGCTCCCTTTTCTCCACATTCTTTCCAACACTTGTTATCTTTTGTCTTTTTGATAATAGCCACCCTACCAGACATAACAGGATATTTCTTTATGGTTTTAACTTGCATTTCCCTGATGATAAGTGATACTTACAGCATTTTTCCATATAGTTTTTGACTTTTAACTTTTGTTGTTTTAAAACAACTTTTCCTAGACCAGTATCAAGAAACTTTCAATGAAAAAAAGAAGATGCTTTTATCCTTTATCCTTTTTATTTCCACCCCCCCACCCACACCCCCTGCTCAAGGATTTATATTTTCAGGTCTTGTGTTTAAGTCCTTCATCCATTTTGGGTTGATGGTTGATGTTTTTATATGGATAAGTGTCAAATCTCTGGGGTTTTTTTTTTGCATGTACCAGTTTTTTCAGGACCATTTATTGAAGAGACTGTCTTTCCCCATTGTGTTTTCTTCGTACCTTTGTCAAAGATCAGTTTGTTATCAGAGTCCTAGGCCAGAGGCTCAACTCTGGGGATCCCAACAAATCAGGCCTAACCACTTGCTCCAAAACCAGTGGAAAAAGTAACGGTGAGAAGCAGGAAAGGAACTTTAACCAGTATACTTGTTCTAGGAAGACTAAGTGTACCAGAATTTCTTGCCCTGCCTTCAGGGATAGTAATGTGAGCCCTCAGATTATATAGAGAGAGAACCAGAAGTATTCACAGTCAAGTAGTCTTGGCAAAACTGTGGCTTGGCTGATCATTATCTTGAGATGGTCAGGTTGTTGCCTGATGAAGAGTTTTGCTCATCACAGATGTTTATCTATCAGACTTATTCTTGGAATCCAAGGTGTGAGGCTCAGAGCAGAAGAGACAGATGCAGAGATGCCAAGTGTTCTACATTTGTAGTCACAAGTGAAGAGTAAGTGTTTTTAGCAAAAGCAGCCTCTAGATTCTTGTTACAAGTTGATTATAAATGAGTAGATTTATGTATGGATTCTCCATTCATTACATTGATCTGTATGTCTGTTTTTTTCCCCCAGTGGAATGCTGTTTTGATTACTAGAACTTTTTTTTTTTAATTTTCTTTTAATTTTTTTTTTAGTTGTCAATAGACCTTTATTTTATTTATTTATATGCGGTGCTTAGAATTGCCTAGCCTCACACATGCTAGGCAAGCGCTCTACTACTGAGCCACAACCCCAGCCCCGATTACTAGAACTTTGAGTATAATGATCTCATTTGTATGAAACCTGAAAAAGTCAAACTCTGGAAACAGGGTGTTACCAAATGCTGGGGGCCAGAGGATAGGGGGTGTGTAGACGTTGGTCAAAGGATACAAAATTTTAGACAGGATGAATAAGTTTATATCTACTGTAGAATGCTGGCACTATTATTAATAAAAATATATCATTATTATATTAAATGGCTAAGAGAATAGATTTTAAATTATTGTCACCATAAAATAAAAAAGAGTCTGTGAGATAATGCATATCGAATTAGCCTGGTTTAGCCATTCCAAAGTGTACATCAAAACATCATGTTAAACATGATGAATGAATATAGTTTTTGTTGATTAAAAAAAATCTAAAAACCAAACAAAGGGCATACTATTAAAGTTTAGTGTGGGTCTTCATTATGACTTGTATCAGCTAGTATTCATGAATGCTAATGCATCTTTCCCTTTCCAAGTTCGTGTACATAATTTAGCTTTGATATTGTTATTTCCCTTCCCACAAAGCTTTACTTATTTTACCTCATAGTTGTTGCAGATTTTTATGTCCTTTTTTAAAAACTGTGTTAGTATTACTTAAAAAGAATTTAGTACTAAACTGTCTTTGAGCAAGATTAGGATGCACGAAATACTCATAAATATTCGTCAAAATAGAACAGTCTTAAGTCAATGAACATCATTTGTGATGGTTTAGTGAATATTTTTCTAGTCTGGAAAAAAAGTTAACACATTAGTTTTTACTGACTTGTGCATTATAGTTAGAAATATTACATTTGAGAAAATTTACTACAGTGTTTCGAAGTATGGACTTAGAAAATCCAATTTTCTGCACCTGAAGATTCCGTACCACTTATCATTGGTTTTGTTATCAGATGTGGTGTCTTCAGTGCCAGTCATATAAGATGTGTTTATTGTTAGTACTGAAGCACTCTGAACAAACTTTGTGAGTTGGCTTTTGGAAATTCACTGACTATACCTGTGCGCTGAGAATTCTAGGTTTCCAGCTCCTGGAGTGTGAGAAGACAAATACCCATCTAAATGCCACTGATCAATATACCGCTTCTGTTTACCTTTTAAGCGGTATGAGGAACAGTGTTATACCATGTGAGGATTAGGTGATGAAAGGCTATAAATCAACTTTTGGACTGAGAAAGCAGGGTGAATTGATTATGCAACGAATTATAGTAAGCTTCATATCCTGCAGAAATCAAGTTCCAACATATGAAACTAGATGACTTAGCTTCAATTTTCATTTCTATACTTTTCCAGTGCCCCCACTTATATATAATCTATATATCATTTTCTCTAAGTAGAATAAATAGACTTGATACTTGCTGTATATGTCCTTCATTTTTCTGTTGTTGCCTAGGTCTATAATGCTTTTTCATTGTTTATACAAATTCATTCTTATTAGCCTCAAAGCCCAGTACCAATGGGTAATAATCTCTTCCTGGTTCAACTCTACATAACTCTGACATTCCTTAGCATCTTCTACTCTGTAATACAGTTACTTCTGTACCTCTCATGGTTTTTAGGCCATAAGATCTGTGATGGAAAGACCAAAACTATTTTTATCCTTTTATTCGATAGCATCAAGAATATATAAGCTTGCACACAGCGGATAAGAAGGTCTGATTGCATTAAGTCTCAGTTCTATCAATAGTTCTCAGATCTGCACTGTTTATAATAATTGGAAAGGAGTGGGATGGGGTGAGATGGGATGCATCCTCATGATTTTGGAGTGATGGGCCCTAGGTCATAAACTGGTAGTGGTTCTCAGCTAATTTTCTAACTTGGTATACATGATTAATGACCCACACATGTGCAACTAATTCTCAAGGAAATAACCTAGACTTGTTTTTTCCTTTTTATAGACCTTTGGGTATCTATAATGTGGGCTTCCTAACTATAAATTCAATTTTTCTTTCTTTTATTGATACTGGGAAGATGCAGTTGAAAGGATGTTAGTACAATCTAATTCTCTCATTTACAATCAGAAAATCTTAACCAGAAGTACAAAGGGCTTATCTAAAATTAGTCAGTTAGAAGCAGCAATTGTATTAAAACGCAGGCCTTCTTATTCCTTGTCCACTAAACTTTTCACTAACCCATATTTTCTATGATAACTGTTGCTAAAAAACTCTGTGTCCCAGTTGGCTATTAGCATTATTTTCTTTTTAAAAAATATTTAATTGATTTTATTTTTTAAATACATGACAGTGGAATGCATTGCAATTCTTATTACACATATACAGCACAATTTTTCATATTTGTTTGTATATAAAGTATATTCACACCAATTCATGTCTTCATACATGTACTTTGGATAATGATGTCTATCACATTTCACCATCATTGCTAACTCCCTGCCCCCTCCCTTCCCCTCCCACCTCTCTACCCTATCTAGAGTTCATCTATTCCTCCCATGCTCCCCCTCCCTATCCCATTATGGGTCAGTCATCTTATATCAGAGAAAACATTTGGCATTTGTTTTTTTGGGATTGGCTAACTTCACTTAGCATTATTTTCTCCAATGCCATCCATTTACTCCGTTTACAACCATTACTTACTACTATGAGTGGGTGCAGACTTACAAAGCTTTCAAAAGTTATTCATAAACCAATTTGTAAGAAATTCTAATGGTGCTTTCCAACTCTCTCACCTTTTCCTTTCTCTTTCCCGCTCCATTTGAGGAAATTAGTTGTGCTTTAGCAAAGATAGCTTGATTTATATTATGTTACAGTTCAACAACAGTTTCTGCTAATAATTGCTTTATAATGGTAATTACGATTAACTGTGTACAAGATATTTTCTTTTCTAATTGGCTATTACTGGTGAATAGCAAGTTGTTACACAACTGAAGGCTATGTTAAATAAATAACCACAATTACAATTCTGAGGTCTTTAATGGTAAACCAGCAAATATAAGTATTTGGATAAAAACATTTTTTTTTTCTTTTTTAAGGGCAGGGTCTCTGTCATTAATTTCAGGGAGGGGAAGGTTCATGTTTCAGTTAAGAAAAAACAGGAAATAAGGGCAGTGTTAGAGAAACCAGGAGATAGAATGTGAATTTTATTTTTTTTAAAAATAAGCACATTTAAAATCCTTGGTATGCTAAGGTCCTCAGATAATTCTAATGGAAGATTCTAATGGATCTACTTCTTTCAAGTATGATAAGGAAACATGATTCTCTCCAATTAACTCCGGTAAGACAGGAATACCAAGCCTTGTCAACGACATTGAAATGTCCCCGTTGATAAAGCCAGAATTATTTTTCATTTGTGTCCCTTGGAGCACCTCACACAGAGTTGGTCCACAGGTACCAATCAATACTAAATGCCATCACAATATGACACTATCCCTGAGGATGAAGTCAAAATGTATATGATAGTCCTTGGCTTTAAGGGGTTTGCATACATAACCAGGGAATTGTCTTGATTCTAGCTCTAATGTATTTTTTTCTGTCTTTTGAGATGGAGTCTCGGAGTCTCAAAAGTCTCACTATGTTACTCATTAACTCTCAATTCTTCTGCCTCGGTCTCCCAAATACTTTTTATGTTCTTTGATTAGTCTATATCACTTTAAAATTATATCCAGACTTTGGTAGTAGTAGCAACAGGAGCAGCTATGATAATAATCAGATCATATGATTTGCTCAAGATAACAGAGCTTTTAATAGTCCCTTTTGATTCCAGTTTGTCTCATTTCAAAGCCTGTACTTCTACCCACCATTGCCTCTTGTAATAGACCTTCATCAGTAGCATTATTCATCCCTGTTTTTCATCACATCAAGAATGCTGTCACTTACACCACCTGTTATGGTTTGGATCTGAAATAACCCCCAAAGGATCTTATGTTGAAGGCTTGGTCCCCACTTTAGCAATGTTCAGAGGTTAGACTTTTAGGAAATGATAAGGATAGAGCTTTCAAATCCTATCAGTGGATTTCCACTGATGAATTCATAATCTGAATGTACTATCAGGAGATGGACTATTGGAAGATGGTGGAAACTGTAAAAGTTGAATAATAATCTTCTTCTTCTTCTTCTTCTCCTCCCCCTCCCTCCCTCCCTCCCTCCCTCTCTCCGCCCCCCCCCTCTGTCTTTTCCTGGCTGCTATGGATGTATGTCAGCACTTTTCTTTCCTCTTCCACCATGTTTCCACCTCACCATAGGTGTGAAAGCAATGAAGTCAGCTGACCATGGACTGAAACCTCTGAAACCATGAGCCAAAATAAACTTGTGTCCTTTAAGTTGATTTTTATCAGATACTTTGTCATATCAACAAAAAGCTGACTAACATATCACCTTACTCAACTGTCTAATGATACCAGCACTATTTTCCTGATGATATTAAGGCTCAGAGAGGTTACATAATTTTTCTCAAGTTTACACTAATACAAATAGAAAATCAGGGTTTGGGATTCAAGTCTTCTGACTCCTATTCCAGTTTTTCTTTCCATATGTTTTATTTAGTTAATATATTTATTATTTAAAATACACTACCTGCAGAGAAAGCCTCACAGAATCCTACTTGGTATTACTTAAAATATTCTATCACTTTTCAATTGTTGATTCCCCCTTCTCCCATTAAATCCTACTTAGCTTTAGAAAACTTTTCTTGGTTTCTAGGGCTAAGAACAACAATACAACCCCAGTTGACTCTCTCACAAATGAATGCTCTTGGTCACAATGAATATTAAGTTGAGATGTAAACAGAAACAGAAGACACATCAGTCATATCCATCACAACTTTTGAAAAAAGCTCCCCTGCTCATCTTTGGATCAAGTAGGTCAGTAGAACACACTTGTTTCAGCTAAAGGTGGCAAGTCTTGGGTATTGTCAGTGAAATGGCAATTCAATCAGTCCCATATATTTATTAGTAAGTCATAGCAACATGAACCCTAATTCTGTGTCAAAATTTCTAAGAAAAGCTAATAAGAGTATTTAAGATTCAGCTGTTGGTAATGACAGTTAATGTACATTGCCTGATTCTACATACCATAATTTATGTTTAGAAGAAAGTATTATCTCTATTACATGAACCTGATAAACATCACCAATTCAGTTTTTTTCAAGATGAAAGTATATGCACATGTGTTGTGAAGGGCAATGCTATTTGATTGTATGAACAATAGGTCTGTGTCAACATAATGAGAAGTATATGTAAATTCATTATCTGATAAAAGTACCCACACATGCTTCAAATGAAATCTGATCATGAAGTGCAAAAGGTATATCAAAATCATCATTTGTATCACCTCTGACATACATGCCAAAGATGTGCATATACTTATAACTGAAACAATAGTCACAATTTATTGAAGACCAAGCTACTATATCTACTATGTTCCTGAGTCATTTCAGCACACAGATATGATATTACTCTTATTTTAGAAGAGAAATTAAGGTTCAGATGTTAGCTGACCTGTGACTGGTAAGTAACTAGGATTTCATCACAGATTGGCCTTTGAATTTTTTCACTGTATCATACTGCCTTGTGCTAGTAACATTAGTTTTAAAACACATTTATGTTCAAGAAAGTCTATTTCAGACTTCATTGAATGGTAGTTACTATTACAAATCATTATACTAGTGCATAGGATAAAAGTTCTCTCTCAGTAAGTGATCTTGTACAAGTCACTCTTTGAATCAGTTTTCTCATTTATAAATAAAAGGGGATAATAATACCTCAGGGGTGGAAGCATTTGAAACAGTAGCTGGTAGAGTTAGTACTTAATAGATGTTAGCTATCATCATCAGCATCATTATTATAAGATCCCTTTTTATAATGGCTCCTCTCTTAGTATCCTATATAAGATGGGTCCTGTGCATTTATTATAGGAAAGTCAAAGAATGTTTTGTATTAAGTTCCCTTTCAAATTTATACCAAACAAGACTTAGAAGACTAGGTTTCTGCATTTCTCTTTCTTCTGTTACATTCTTTGGTTTATTAATTGCAAGGCCATCCCAGTATACAAGGTTACCCTCTTGAAGACTCAGTGAATGTGTGGGAGTGGGAAGGTGGCAGCACTATGTAGGGGTGAAGAATGATAAAGAAGATAATATAAAGGGCTTTCAGAACACATAGTTGGAATACCAGTACACAGCACTAAAAGATCCTCTGACAGCCCCCAAATTCCAAGAGAGCATTGGCAGCATAAGCAGTTATCACCAGCACATTCCTAAGTTTCCCCTGGGTTACACAATTTAGATTGTTCCTTAAGTGAATAGAGCATCAGAGAGCAGGCAGTTTTATAGTTCAATTGGGCATATCTTTATGAAGAAAGCAACAAATGTTTAATGAGGTCCAGCTTTATTATAGCAAATATGCTGGACTTTACTAAATACATAACTCAATAAAATAATCACAGTAATTCTGCAAGGTAGAACATGTAGTACACAATATATACTATATATTTTCATTAATGTGATAGCATATACAATAAATCTATGTTAAGCAGCTATTAAATATCAGAATTGAAATTTATATGTTTTCCAAAATAGAGTCTAGTCTGGTTTCCATTGTCATGCCAAATATATGAGAATGGACAATGCTGATAAATGGAAATAGGATGAGAACCTGTAGAAACTGGGTAACAGCTATACAGATGATGGAAGACAGATTTCAAGGTTTCATGTGTTGAGTCATTTGTTTATGGGTTGCAGGTTATAAAGTCCAGATCTAAAGCATCCTTTAAAAATGCAATCATTATATAAACAACACTAAGACTTTACTTTTAAAAAACAATGAAGAACTATATGGAAATGCTAACTATGATTAGTTATGACAGAAAATCGTTTTCCTGATATACTTTGTACTTCTAATTGGTATGCATGTTTCACAAGCATAAAATATCTACTAGTTTTTATTTTAATTCCTCTGCTTAAAATAGCTGCCATTCCAAATACTTTAAATAAATTTCAAACAGATTATAAACATTAAGCTGTTATGGAATGTTTATTACATGAACCTATGATAAACACTGGATAAATAAAAGTAGAATAAAACAACTCTTGTCTTCAAGAAGTTCACAGTCCAGTGCAATAGAAAAAGTTGTCAACAAATAACTATTTTGATATGGTAAATAGATAACAGACATATGGGAAAGGAAGCAGGTGACTGAAGGTGAGGCTAGAAAAGTAGATGAAATGTCACACGGAGAATATGGAGTTAGTTATAAATGTTGCTGAGTTAATGAAGATTTCAAGACTCATGAATATACTTGTTTTCGAATACAGATTAAGGGAGATAAAATTAAGACTTAGATAAAGGGGAAGGTTTTTCTACTGTTCAGACTAGAATACTGTTCTGATCAAACATTTATTAAACATTGACAATGTGCCAAGAACAGGATTGGGCAAACCAAAACAAGGTTTGGTTCTCAAAAGCATAATCCTAGAGGTGAGGGGACACAGGTTAAGTTAGCTGTGATGGTAAGGGTGAGAAACAGAATAGTGCTTGTAGAAATGAAGCAAAGGGACAGATTCAAAATATAGCTCAAGTACAGAAAAGTAAGACTTGGTAACTAACAGAATTCAGAATCTGAGGGCAAGACAGAAATCAAAGATGTTTTTAGCTCAGATTTGACTCTAAGTGCTACACTCCCCCACTTCTTCCAGAGACATCACAAATGAGATATTAAAGCCTCCAAAAGACAAACAATATAAATCCAAATATTACCATAAACATCATTTATCGGGCATATATTTGGAGAGAGAAAAGATTTTTGTCAGAATATTGCAAATAGAGGTACTAGTTAACAATTTCAGAAGAAATCATCCCAGTCATAAAATACTCCTAAAACTATTGTCAATACTAAACCATAGATATATTCTTATTGACTTCTTACTAGAAACAGCAAAAGAACAAATATCAGCAAGGTATGCCCAAGTGTGAGAGATGTTTTGCCTATTTATTATTATTATTTTTTTGTTTTGTGGTGCTAGGGATTGAACCCAGGGCCTTGTACATGCTAGGAAAGTCCCCAGCTAAGTTCCCAGCATCAATTTATTATCTGAAAATTTGGGGAACAATATGAAATCCGAATTCTGTTCAAATGTATGGAAAGCATTGTTGTAAAAGACTTGGTCTGAGATCCAATCAATTTAGGGCCCTTCCTGGAGACAGATGAAGCTGTAGGAAGCCAGGCAACAAAATGGTCTCAGTGAAGTTACCAGCTGTATCTGTCTACACATCACTCTGCGACTCATTCTAGAAGAATTTTGTAGAACTGCAAGTATTTCTATTAAAAAGTTCTTAGGTCTCTCTATCCCAGGATATCAAACATAAAGATTGAGATTTTAATTAGAGCTAGAGGGAAACCTCTTAAAGGTGGCAATTTTCAAGAAATTAAAAAAAATATTCAATTTTACAGAGAAAGATATACTTGATAACCTAAGTGTCTGACTAACCAAAATAATAAATATACTTCTAACATAATTATTTCACTTAAAATTTGCATCACACTTTGCTGGCTTTGAAAAGAATTTTGATAAAGTCACAGAATGACACATACATTATTAAGGGGAAAGCTTAATAAAAACTTTACCTTATAAGAATGACATAGAAACCAACCAATAAGCTCTCCTATTGACTGCGACAAGTCAATGAGAAGACTGGGTAGTTCTGAACCAGGGTAAGGAATTCTTTTATGTTACCAACACTGCAAATTCATTGGTATTCAATACTTCCGATGAGAACGAATTGAAGCCTAAAATTAAGCTTTCTATTTAGTTACAACAATCCAATAATCATTTAAATATCAGCCATAGATTAATGATTTCCTCACAGTTAGTGAGGATTTGTATATTACTGGCAAGAATATTATGCTGAATAACTTTTAAGAGGGAAATCTGGCATCTATCAAAATTTTAAAAATTCAAAAGTAACCTTGGATTCAACAATTCCTGACAAAATAAATAGCCACTAGACAAGGGTCTATGTATATAAAGATATTCACTGCAACAATACTGAAAAAGTAAAGCCACCTCTATGTTTGTTAATATGGGAATGGTTAAAGTATAAAACATCCATATTATGGAATCTGAGTGCAGTTCTTAAAAAAAAAAATAGAAACAACAAATATACTGATATGGAAGAGTTTTATGATAGATAACAAGAGAAAGAAGCAAGTTGCAGATCTTTGAATTTACTAAAATTATTCCTTTCTATTTAAAAATTGAAACCATATAAATGTCATACAAGAAAATGTCAAAAAAATCTATGCATCAAACTGTTACTGCTAATAACTTTGGTAATGAGACTGTATGGTGGAAGAACTTTTCCTCACACACCTCTGAATGAACTGAAATGTTTAAAATGAAACATATTTTTATAAAAATTATATACATCTATAAATATATATATTTCTTTTTGGCACCAGAGATTGAACCCAGGGGCACTTAGCCACTGAGTCATATCTCCAGTCCTTTTTATTTTTTATTTTGAGACAGGGTTTAGCTAAGTTGCTGGTGTTCAACTTGCCATCCTTGTGTCTCAGCCTCTCTAGCTGCTGGGATTACAGACATATACCCTTGGGCCTGGCAACATTCATAATTTTAAGATAATCAATGATTTTTGAGAATTGTATGATTTTGGAAAGCATATCCATGAGCTCAATTCAGAGATTTAATTTGATTAAAGATTCCATCTTTACTTCTTAAACTGGCAGCCTTCTGGAACTTTGAAGAATATGGAAATCCTAATAGTCTGTTAGTATTAGATAAGAGCTGAACATATGGTCAACCAATGAAAAAGGAGTGGGGTAAGTTTATATTTAACTCACAAGCCTATCAATTGATAAGTACTGAAATTAGAATTCCACCGATGGGAGTTGGGAAGAATCTGCACTTAAATCTCTGTGCTGTTGAGATAAAAACTTTATACTAAATGTTAATTTTGCTGTGAAGATAAAAAACAAAGAAGGCAGAAAACCTCAACAAAGACTGAGAACCAAATTTAAGTCCCAAATCATATCCATTAGAGAAAGACAATCTGTTACATTAAGTTATACACAAAGGCAAAAAAAAGGGGTGGGACAGGGAAAGACTTAAAAGGAGTCCCATACATCATCTACCTGCAGCTTTCAGAGTTTGATTCATGGTCACTACCAGTAGGTCAGAGGTCAACATAGCAGTGGGGTAGAGACCAAGTAGCTGTGACGGTTTTCATAACCCTCTTTAAGTGTTCTCTGAAGTCACAGGTGCAAATCTTCCACGTCCCAAGATGATTTCCTAGGCTCCACATTCAATATGGGAGAATGCACAGAGCAGTCAACAGATTACTAATATGGTCCAGTTGGCATCCAGTTGGCAACTAATATATAGTGGAGAGCAGTGACCAGTCAGCAACTGGAAACCCTTCCCAAACCAAATAAAACACAACTCGGAGGAGGCCAAATCCAACAGTACTCGCGAGGAAAAGGAGCTGCTAATCCCAGAATTATAATCACACACGCGCGAATCGGAGCTGGTCCACACCCTCCCCCCCCCCAAGTGGACCAAGTGCAAAGCTGGGAGCTCCAAACCGGAAGACAAATGCCCACAGCGCTTCCCAAATTGCGAGGAATGTCTTTTCATCTCGTTTTCTACGCCCTCCCGGGATCGATCTGCCAAATAGCCGTATTTGACCCCGCCCCTCATCCCAATAGGTTCTGCCAGTGGTCTCCTCGCGCCCAGGTGGTCTCAGAGCTGAAGGGCTCCCAGGGTCCTATTGGCAGTAAGCTGCAGTCGGGGGATGAAGAGAGGAAAACAAATCGCCTGCACCTGAGGGCACCATACTCACCTTCACAGTCTACACCTGCGACTCCACTGCAGCTCTCAAGATCTTGTTCCTCCAGTCCCGCAACAGCCCCCTGGGTCTTGGGGGCAGCCATTTCTCAGCTTAGCAAAAAAGGGAGGGCCACCGGGAGGAGCCGGACAGGGACGGGCCGGTACCAATAGAAATGTGACTTGAGGTGAACGCCTCCTCCACGCGCCGTTTCCTCCACGCCTACGCCGCGCTGTCACGGCCTGGGCCAATAGGATGTGGCGAGCGGACTCTAATCCCCTCCCCTTACAGCTACTACCACGCCCCCATCCGTGATGGAGAGACAGAGAACTACAATTCCCGGCGTGCTGTGGGGGCCCTGGGAAGAGAGGGCTGGTAGAGGCACTGACGGGCGGGGGTGCGCCCGAGAGTGCCCCGGCGTGTTCGCTTAGTTCAGTGAATCAGAACAATGACTGCGCCGCCGGGTCCCCGGGAGCGCGTCGGGAGACTGTGAGCAGCTGCTGCCGGGAGAGCGGCGGGCGGCGCAGCCTCGGTGGCGCGGTGTCAACGCCAGGCTTGAGAGCTGCTAGCACAGACCCTGCCCAGCGCCCGCAGCTCGCGCGGGGCTGCCGGGCTCCTGCGCTTGCAGCCGCTACTCGCGAGCTGTGCATTGTTGTGAGCTGGTTGAGGGGCGCGGGGATTACAAAGCCTGGAAACCCCGGAGCCCCCCTTTAGCCATGTGGATACCTACGGAGCACGAGAAATACGGCGTGGGTGAGTCTCCGCCGGGCGAACTTTTATTGGGCTTTGGCCGGAGCTGGTGCGCATTTCTCGTCCTTGCCCTCGCGCCCCTCCAGCTCCGCCGGGCTGGAAATGCCTAATCCTGGCATCGTGCAGTGGGTTTGGGGCTTTGCGGAGGGAGCTCCGGACGGAGTGGGTACGCGCCGGGGTTTCTCTTCCCACCGCTTGCTTGGCGAGCCCTGAACCGGACCCCGAGCGCCGGGACGGCTGGGGAAGCGCGCGGCCCGCCCGCCCGCTCGGGGCTCTGCCTGCAGAGTTTGGAGTGGCGACGGGGCGCATTGTGTGTCAAGTTGGAAGAGGAGGCCAACAGGGTTCTTCTCCTTCCATACCCTTCTTGCCCAAAGCGGCAGAGCGACGGCAATGGGCCGCAACGATTTCCCAGGGCGGTGAGGGAGACGACAATCCCGCGGCGAGAACGTCCCTAAACAGTAGGGAAGCGCAGAAATCCCTCAGGATGGGGTTAGCATTCCCGAAGTGCGGAATGTGGCATAGTCCTCTAAAGACCCGCTCTGACAGACCGAGCCCGGTCCGAGGCTCCTTCGTTCCCCCCGATGTTTGGGGTGTGTGTTTGGGGTCGGGGGATTGGCAAATTTCAACATCTGTGCCTCTCGGCTGTTTGGTTTTTGGAGGGGAACCGATATTTCGGCAGTGTTTTCACTTCTGACCACCTTCTCCACTCAGGGCAAGCGCAGCGGGGGTGGCCGTGGAGGATGGCTGTAGAGCGATAATGGGGAGGAGGGTCAGAACGCCTGGATCTTCGAGGCAGGGAGACAGGTTTTAGGAAAGGACTCTGCTGACACTGGTGTTGAGAGAAAAGGAACAGGGTAGTGCTCGCTTTTCTGTGCAAAGGTGAACAACAAAGGACATTAATGTTGACTGATGAATACAGGAGTCTCCCTTCCTTTCCCTCCTCCCTTTTCAGGCGGATTACAGTTCCCGTTTTTGTTGTTTGATATCAGCTGGGTCGCCCCTTGACAGTTACTCCTTTTAGGGTTGAGACTATTAAGCCAGACTCCCTGGCAAGCCTGAAGCAACCAAATGCAATTATAATCTCCCAGAAGGTCTAACACACAGAGAGAACATTATGGATTTTACTAACAATCTTTTATTTCCTATAATGCCCCGTCCTGTCCACTGACGTACTTATTTTTATTTGGGACAGTGATTTAGATATGTGTGATATCTGATTTTGTTTGAAATTCAGTTTCCTGCAATTAAAAAAAAATCTAGAAAGCCTTTGCAGGAAGTCATAGTTACCGGGGATTCCTGCATCACCCCTCCCCCCGCCCAGCTTCACCTGGGGATAGGTCTTTGGAGTTCACTGAAAGGACTGTTTAAGCATCCCCATATTTTTTACATTGGGTTTCTTTCTGGACTGTGACCAGTTAGCAAGACAATAGTTTGTCCTGGACCCACCTTTGAGAAAGGCTTCCAGCTTTCCCTGTCTTCAAAGTGTAAAGGGAACCTTTGCCAAGCTCTCTACTGGGGAGAAGTAGATGTTGGTGGTTGTTTTCCTTCTCCTTACTCTCCTCTTTGGGGCGAGGGGGGAGGAGGGCGGTGTTAACCCTTGCTAGGGAGAAGACATTGCCTTGGGTGAACTGGTGATGAACCAGAGGATATCACCTCATAATGGACCTTAACACAGTGCAGGAAGCACAGACCCATCCAGGCAATACTATCCTGCTTGGAGCTGATCCCAGATGTTGCTTTCTTCCAAGTGTTAAATTATACAGATTATGAGCGGGATTTATTTTCTTGATTTCTTTATGTGCCAGGTCACAGCTGGGCTGCTGGTATCGATTAGTTCATCTCTTGCCTTTCTTTACATGCTGTGGGCAGAGGCTTAAAAACCACTCTGGGATTTCTTGGAATTGCATACCGGATATTATCAGTCAACTGTTTTGGGCTGCCACAGACTACTCGGTTTTGGTTGTGATTTGGTTGCAGAGTAGGGGAGGTAGAAGGGCCTGAGCATACATATTTGGGAAAAGGAGGTTGAGTGAGGATTGAGATAAGGGGCAAGAGCAAAGAGGGTTCTTCTACCCAAAATTATTGCTATCGTTCTCCTTTATGCAGTATCATATGTACAGGAATGTTAATCATCTTTTAATATTACATTTTGAGCATTTGGCTTGTGGAATGCTGAGCTGTTTTTTAGAATCCATCTGTTAGGTGTGTGTGTGTGGTGAAAATTTTGCTAGGATACTTATGATGTGTGGACTTTATTTCTCACCATGGAGAGTACTATTTGTGGCTGCTTATACTGCAAGTTATTTTTTTTTTAAACCTTGGTTGGTGTGTGCATTTCTCTCATTTAGTTCTTATAAATAGTAAAGATATTTTATGGGCTCAGATGTTTGGCTGATACCAGGTATAGTAGTAATTCAGTTTCTTCATTCTTTGAAATAAGTCAATCTTAGTAACTTAGAATATCTGAAGTAAATCTATGCAAACTGTTTTTTCACTGATACTTATGTACCATCTTCTATGTATGGGATACTTATGTCTATAATTTTTGATTAAATTTCAAGTAATATATTAAAAATATAAATAAAATTAATTTTATAATCATAGTAAGATTTATCAGAAATTCTTTTTCAAATTTGATACATGGCTACTATTTCCTCCACGTAAATGATGAGTGATCTTCAAATAGTGTATGGTCAGTCATATTCCTGAGTGTTATGATTCTAGGGCAAGACATAGTGATAAAACTATAGTACTGAAAGACAGGGAATGTTCTCTTTTAAAAAACTTATTAGCAAGGATTGGAGATATAGCTTACTGGTAGAGCACTTTCCCTAGCATTTGTGAGGTCTTATGTTCATCTCCAGTTCTGGGGGAAAAAAAAAAGCAAATTAGTAAGCACAATGGTAGGCATGTTTTATTGGGTAACTCTAATTAGTTTCTGTTCCTGTCTAGATTCTGTTGTCAGCTATGTGACCTTAGATAAGTTGCTTAATCTTTCTGAGTCCTAGCCCTTAGGTCTGTTCTACCTAAGGTCCTTCCCAGTTCTAATTCTGTGGATTACTTCCAACCAAATGTGTTCTTTGGTTAGAAAAACATGTCCATTGTGTAGAGATTGTTATGAGTGAGAAACTTTTGTTGTGACATGTGCCACATGGTTTTAAACTAAGATCAGAGGTAAGTGAATGCTACCTGGCAAGCTACCAGAACCAAGGTGACTGTTGTTCACTTTCTCAATCTGTTCAATTCTCTCTCTCCAGTAGTAGTTCCATGGGCAGTGACTAAAGCATTTTTGATCTCCCACTCAAAAATTTCCTCACGATCACTATCTGCCTCTTGCATGTCCTCATCTGTCAAGCTCCTACCTCCCTTAATTTGGTGAGGGTTCTTCACAGAGAAGGTTAAAACCATTGCAGATATGTTTGTGCTCATTTGTCCAATAGGCATTTTTTTTTGCACAGTGTTTGTAGGTGAGCCAGTGAGTCTTCCTGAGCTGCAACCCACACCCTCTCACACCTAGCCAGATGTTTTACATATGTGAGCCTGGTTAAGCTTGGCAAGAGAATGTAGGTTGGAAAACAAAATCAGCAATAAATCCATGAGTCTTACGGGAAACAAAATTAAGAGCAAGCTAATCTGACAGTCATGAGAGTCTTTTTAAAAATAAAGTATTAAAAAGTCCTAATGTCACTGAGTCCTTACAAATATTCTTGTCCTGTCTTTCTCTGTAAGCATGTGTGTGTGTGAGTGTGTGTGTGTGTGTGTTTAAACTTATCTGAGTAGGAATCACATTCCTTTTTAAAATCCCTTCTGTTTTAGGAAAAGGAGATAGGTACCTCCTCTTTTCTATTCAGGATCTTCAGAATCTTCCTTCAGAAGGTTGCTTTAATGGTAGCTCCTATAGGGAGAGTCTGATGGGCTTACACCTTCAGTCTTACTTTTCAGTTTTTCAGCTAAGGATTCCTGTTTGTGGTACCATGTTGTAGTTAGATTATACAGGATCTAAATAGTGGTGTGCTGCTTGGGATTGTTTGTGACATTTAGAGCCTAACACAGGATTCTGAACTTCCAGTGGAAAGAGAAGAGGAATGATTTATACCTCCAAGTAAAGTACCATTGAAGGGCTGTGCAGATCTGGTGGCAGCTGATGATTCCACCCTCCTGTGGGAATAGCCTATAAAAATGTTTCCCTCTTTCGGTCATTCTCCTAAGTGATGATTCTTTCACAAGGTCACCATGGTAACATAAAGTTGATGCCCTTCCTCTCTGGTCTTTTTTTTTTTTTTCCTTCAGAATCTGTTATGGTAGGTGCCACAAAAGAGATTATAAAATTTCAACAAGTTTAGGTTTTTCTGTCGTTAGCTGTTCTCATTACTAAGAGGATATAACACTTTTAGAATTATTTTTGATATAAGTTTCTAGCATAGTGACCTTTATGCTATGAGTACATGTGTCAGAGAAACATTAACACTAAGGAAATTCAACCAAAATGCTGATAAATATAATATTAATGTGTTTCATGGTTAAAAAAGTGTGAAAATTTTTTTTTCAAGTTTACCCTCTGAAACAGAAGGACAACTTCCTTGTATGAGATGAGGAAATAATTTCAGAGAGTTCATTCTAGATCAGCAGTTTTTAATCTTGTTTGACTATCATCTCTAAAAGGAATACATTTAATTTCCTGGCCCAGCTTATACATAAACACCATCTAATACCACCCCATACATACAACCAAAACCATATTTGTTCATACCCTGTGTGATCTATTATTTTTCATTCAAAAAAGATGTTGATCATTAACTGACTCAGTGACATTGAAAGGTCCTGACCCGTTGTTTGAAAACTCTGCTCTAAATGCTACATGTGTGAAACTGGAAGGTTTGAAGTCAGACTCCTTAGATTTTTGTTAAGTTCCTCTCATGTTGTTGGCACAGTGTTGATGGGTAGTTTTTTTTTTTTCTCCTTCTGTTTTTAACAGTTACTTATTTGTATTTATTTTGATTTAGAATTTACTTATATTTTTTTCTTCAGTGAAGGTCTTTTTTATATAATATTTCTCATTAAAGGTGGATTGAATATTCAAAGCCATTACATATATTGTATAAGTTGTCTCTCTAAGTTCATGTGTGTTTTGCTACTAAGTTCTTTTTGCCCACCATTGGAATTAACTGCATAGTGACCATTTTGGTCTGTTTTTTACTATTGCATTTGACAATTCTCTTGGATCACTGTAACAGAAGAATTCATGCAAAGTATCTTTGGAGTCATATAGCCAATTATAGGACCACTACCCATCATTCTTTGTGCCTTTTTTATTTTGCTGATCATTTTTAGACCAACAAGGTGGCCAGTACAACTTTTTTTTTTTTTTTTTTTAAAACTGAACTGGTAAGTATATTTGGCCAGAGGATGGTAGGACAAAAGAATAAAGCAGTACAGTTCTCCAAGCCTATTTCCATTTAAGCAATTTAAACTTAAGAAACAACTGTTGTCCTCTCTGGCATTAAAAAAAATGTGTGCTAAGATATCACTGAATATACTAATTAAATAAAAATCACACAAAAAAGTTTCAATACCTTTTGGTGTCTTGGTTGCAATAAAACTAATATGGAGTACACTGCTGATTGTATTGGAAATAAATGTGATCCTTTTTGCAAACTGTAATTTTTATATTATAAATAACAAAAGTATATAAAATATGTTTATATGTAATATACAAAATAGCATTTATGGAGCACTTACTGCATGCCAGGCACAGTTCTAAGAGCTTGTCTTGTGCTGTCATTTAGTCATCATGACACACCATGAGGTAGATTAAATTACCACTCATATTTCACAGGAAACTGAATCATGGAAGGGTTAAGCAACTATCTAAGGTCATATAGAAAATAATTGGAATCCATCAAGTCTTTGCAGACCCCACTCTCTTAGCTACTATGTTGCATTGCCTGTACAACAGCCATTATGGAAGTTTTAACTGCTAATCCCTGTCCTCAGTGTTTACATGGAAAAAAAAATAGGAGGAAAACACTACACACAAAGTTGTCCCTTGCCATGTTTTCTGTAAAATAACATAAAGGACCATACAGTAGTTTAATGGATTTAGGTTATGACCAGCTTGTCAGAGTATTATACAATAGGATATTTTATAAATAAAACTATTTCTGTAATATATTCCAGGTTCCTAGTGTTAAGTGACAAAAAAAAAATCAAAATACAGACAGACTAGGATTGAAACCATAGAAAATATGTATCATATATATAGCATTTGGTCAATGAACAAATGAGAATAATTCTTGCATTATAACATTATCAGTAAGTTCTCATTTAAAATATTTGGAAATACTGGAAATCTGAGTAGTATTAAACTGTAAACATACATATTATTTCTTATGAAGAAGAGGGATGGCATAAAAATGAGTAACGAGTTATTACAATCAGAGGTAAGAAATGTTAAATTCTTGAGCCAGGTTAACAGTCCTTGATATGGTGAAATACGGATGGATTTGAGAGAGGGATTTAAGAAATGAAAACAATAGGGCTTGGTTCTTGGTTATGAGGAATTGGAGAAAAGTTTAGGATGATGTTCTCATTGGCTCAGGAGACTATCACAAAAAATATCATAGATTGCATAATTTACAGTAATATTTTTTTCTTTTTCTTTTCAGTACTGGGGATTGAACCGGGGGGCTTTGCACATGGTAGGCAAGTGCTCTACTGCTGAAAAACATTCCCAGCCCTTAGACTGGGTAATTTAAACAACAGAACTTTATTTTTTCACAGTGCCAGAAGCCCAGAAAGTCCAAGATCAAGATGCAGGCTGACTTACTTCCTGCTTTGCTGATGGACACCTTCTTGTATTCCCATGTGGAAGGAAGGGGTTAGGCAGGAGGGGAAGCGAACTCTTTCCTGTCTCTTTTTTTTTGGTGGGGGGTGGCAGTACCAGGGATTGAACTCAGGGGCACTTGACCACTGAGCCACATCCCCAGTCCCAGTTTGTATTTTATTTAAAGACAAGATCTCACAGAGTAGCTTAGCATCTGGCTTTTGCTGAGGCTGGCTTTGAACTCTTTATCCTCCTGCCTCAGCCTCCTGAGCTGCTGGGATTATAGGCATGTGCCACTGTGCCTGGCCATTCTCCTATTTCTTTTTATAACTGCACTAATCTCATCAGGAAGGCTCTCTGCACATGACATGAGTGCATCCCAAAGGTACCGTCACCAATTACCATCATTAAGGTTTCACTATGTGAATTTTGGGGTTCAAAACATGTAGTTCTCTGCTTGGGCACCTAGGTGAATGCATGTGCTATTCATTCAATAAATGAGATGTCTTGTCTAGGCAGGACAGGTTATAGGGTAAGATTAAGAGTTTTGTTTGACCCCATTGAATCTGAGACACCTGAAAACTTAGAGGAGGCAACATCTGATAGGAAGTGGATCTGGATCTGGAGCAAAGAAGAAAAGCTCTAGGCTGAAGATGATGATTAATCATTTGGTTTGTGTGTGATGACTAAAACAATGGGCCTACTTGAGACCTAGCTAATTGTTCTGACTTTTTGATTATGTAGTCTGTCTGTCCATTCCAAGTTTTAAGGTGACAGACTACAAATTTCCAAACAGCAGTCATCTCCAAGCCTTGTATTAATAAGGATACAGAGAACTCTACAAAACTGAGATATATTAGCTGTCTGTGTAGTGTTGGTAGTAAACTAAATTTTATGTTGTTTTCTTGTGTCTCACTAGTGCATTGCCTGGCTGAGGCAGCGTTAGTTATTTCTATTTCTGTGACAGTTTTCTCCCAAATATTTCATGCCAGATCATGCACATTTGTGAGATTTCCACAAAAGGATGTTGAAAAACAGAATGCACAATAATAATTTAATACACAAGATTTATGCATCCCCCAAATAATATGTAAATACCTACACAAATCCACAAATGGAAAAAATGCTTAAATATCTAAAACAGTAGATGTGTTTGTATGTGTGAGACGTGTGTGTGTGTTTATTTGTATATATATATATATATATATATATATATATATATATATATATTTTGTGGGGGGCGGTAACCACAGGGTTCCACAGGGTTAAATGTACAATTTTTAAAAATTATACTTTTCCAACCATGAAAAATATGTGATTTGAAGTAAGAGATTCCAGCGTGAAGTGACTTTAAACTTCCATTCCCTAACGTACCCTTTCATAACTACACACTGAAACAACCAATAAATGCACAGAAAGAGGCAAACATTAATACTATTAAAAATTAAGTCTGGGACTGGCGATGTAGCCCTGTGATTGAGTGCTTGCTTAGCATGCATACCACCCTGGGTTCAATCCCCAGCATCATACAGGAAATAATATAAAATAATAAATAAGTAAATAAAAATTAAGTTTGGTACAAAGCCTATTGCCAAAATTTGGGAGGTATTTCCCCCTGGTTTGTAGAACTGTATTAAGAAAATCAACTGGTGGTCTACTGTGGTAACTGTATTTAATAATAGCATATTATACATTTGGATTTGCTAAGAGTAAATCAAAGTGTTCTGACAGCAGGGTTTGAAAAGTAACTATGTGAGGTGTTAGATGTGTTAATTAGTTTGCTTGTAATCATTTAAAAATGTATATATATCAAAACATCATGTTGTACACCTTAAATATATATAACTTTTATTTGTTAAATATACCTCAATAAAGTTGTGAGAAAAAGGAAGGAAAACCAATTGGTGGTTTTTCTCTGCTTTCCCTTATTAAGCAGAATGGCCTTGATGACTGGAAACATTGCAGGAAGACCCATCACCCTCATCCATAGTTCAGAGGTTGGATCAATACGTTCAACTTGTATTGCCAGAGTGTCCTTTACTGTCTGAGGCATCTTTGATCCTTCTATTTGCATCCCATCTTTTTACTTTTATTGAGATGACCATTTCCAAAAACAATTGGGACAGAAAGGTAGGTGGCTAAGTGGATAAAAAGGAGACTGCAGAGGATGCCATTTTATCTTTGATAAGTATACTGTGGTCTTCCTAAGAAAAATGAGTCTATGAGTGCCCTTGAGTGCTGCAGTAACAAAACTTACTGGATTTTTTTTTTTCCTCGCTATCTGTTGTTGGCAGAGAAAAAGGTATAGGATAAGAGATGAATTTATCAAAAGTGTCCCCACACTGTGGTACATGGTATATGTTAACTAGGAATTTTGACTTGGTGCTGTGTGCCTCTGCCAGTCTTTGAATGAAGACCTGAAAGTGGGATCAAACCCACACCTTTATTTTTGGCCCAATCCTTTGCACTGCAGAGAGACTCCAGCCCCAGATTGCATTACATTTACATCCCTAAGGAGGAAAGAAACTAAACCTGGAAAGGGGTATCTGTCATGTAGTAATGAACTAAAACATGGGCTTAGCTTTTTATTAGCTGGTGAGGCAGAGAAAGCAAACATGACATTTCTATAGGAGGCTTTTGGAAACTACTAAGAGGTGAGTTTGATCTTCGCCTGGACTTAGATCTCCTGTGAGCATGCCACAGAGAGAAGGTGGTTGGCGAGAATCCTCTGGATAAGAAGTTTGAAAGTCTTCCTAGGTGAATTTGCTAAATATTTCTACCGAGAAATGAAACACTTTTGTTAACTAAGCAATTTATTTTTCAGTTTTATTGAATTCTTAATTGGATATTAACCTAAAAATATCTCCTTGAAATGTTTAAGCAGAAATGTAGAGATTTGGTTCTATATCCTTTTTTTCTCCAAAATGGATTGGCAACCAGAGGTAGACAGGTTTGTGCACAAGGGGGTGCATGTATGTGAAGCAACTAAAGATAGCCTCATCTGAGGTCCTGGATACAACATTATTCTCTGTCCTGGGGAGAGCAGAGGGCCTACTCTCTGTTTTCCTGAGACAGCCAACATTGGTTAGGAAATTTGTGAAGCTTGGGTAATAATAGGTTCCAGGTTTAGCTTGGCTTTTGAAGAAAGAGGAAAATCCCCCAAACCTGAAGAAGCAGTTCTATAAAGAATGAAGATAGGAAAAATCTCTGAAGTTTTCTCCAGAAGTCTGCATGAAAAATACTAAGAATAAGATGAGGAATTCTACAACATTGCACACTACAACATTCCCCTTCTCCCATTTTTTTTTTTTAAAAGAGAACTGTGTATTAACTGTATTCAGAATTTCCTTTAATACTCCTATCAGTAATTTGTCAAAATTAAAAACACTAAATATTTATGGTTTTGGTCCCCAATTAGAAGAGGAAATATATATATATATTATATTAAAATTTAAAAAATGAGAAAATACTTATGAGAAGTGAAGAATTGGGCACAAATTACAACATGTTGCCATGTTGTTACAACCAATGGTTGTAATTGAGGAGTTGATTTTTTTCCCCTTTCTATTTTTTGAATAATTTCCAAAATTAACATGAATTTCTTTTATAATGGGAAAAATTAAACTCTTTTATAAGTCAAGCACTATTTCTTGTATAGGGTTTTCTCTCAGTATTTGAGGTTAGACTGTTGTTGAAAGTTGAGTCTGGACAGCCTGAATTTAACTTACCTTATATATCCAGGAAGAACTCTATTCCAGAGTTTTTAAGTGGCTTTTTTTTTTTTTTTTTAAAGAGAGAGTGACAGAGGGGAGAGAGAGAGAGAGAGAGAGAGAGAGAGAGAGAGAGAGAGAGAGAGAGAGAGAGAGAATTTTTTTTAATATTTATTTTTTAGTTCTCGGCGGACACAACATCTTTGTTGGTATGTGGTGCTGAGGATCGAACCCGGGCCGCACGCATGCCAGGCGAGCGCGCTACCGCTTGAGCCACATCCCCAGCCCCTAAGTGGCTTTTCTTGCTATGCCAGTTTGCTTACTTATAATGTCGCTGCCCTGTTCATTTCTCAGTAGCCACTGTAAAGCTGTGCTTTCAGGTGCCCTTGGGGCATAAGTCTTTGAAAAAGAGCCCTAATCCGTCTTTGAAAAATAGCTTCAAATGAATTTACCTAAGATAAAAATGTTGTTCTCTCCATGAAGTATTTGCTTAGAAGACTGATGTTAGTGTCCCTGCTCATTTTGCATGTTTCTGTAAACTTGATCCTGAGGGACAGTGGGCCCTGGGATAATTTATTCAAGAGAAACCTTTCAACATAGAGATTCAATGACTTGAAGAGTTTTTATTTGGCACTTCTGAGGAATGATTTCTTATTATGCATATTATAGACCAAGCATATTCCCCACAAATTTATATACATATGCCTAAGTGTGGCCATATTTGGAGAAAGGATGCAATTGAGGTCATAATGGTGGGGCCCCAATCAGGTAGGATTAGTGTCCTTACAAGAAGAGACACTAGAGAACTCGATTGCTCTTCTTGTGCAGCACCCAGGAAAGATCATTTGAACATACAGCAAGAAGGCTATGGTATGCTAGTCAGAGAGAGAGCCCTCACCAGGAACCACCCTTGATAGACCTTGATTGGGCCTTCCATCCTCCAGAATTGTGAGGGAATATATTTCTGTTGTTGAAGCCATGTAGCTGGTGGTATTTTGTTATGACATTTCATGATGACTAATAATCTAGGTTAGCACAATTTTAGACACTGTAGTAAGAAGAACAAAGAAAACAAAAGCAGAAACCTTTTTATATCAGTGTAATCCATGTAATCAATATAGTCCCTTTCCATGGTCTAAGATTTAATTTCTCTGTCCTGTCCCAAGAAGCATAGATTTAACTGAGACACTCTTTGAAGATGGTCATCTCCTAGTAATTCTAGACTTTCGCTTACTTGAATAATAGCTTTTTTTTTTTTTTTTTTTTTTTTGCAAAGTTTCCCACATTGTCTTTAAGTTATCAGGTCACTTTGGGTGCCTTTAAAGCAAGCAACAGAAGTTGGGTCTTTAAACGCTTTTTTTTCTCCCTGCCACAATTATTTACAAAAACCTGGGATGACAGGTTTAACCACCTAGGTTGCATTTAAATCAGGTAGATGAGGTTTTATTGTTTGGAACTTTAGTTGGGGGCATGACTTTAGGTGTACTTTCTATGAACGACCTGACTGTTGAATGCCAACTCCTTGAGGAGAATAAAGAAAATTTAAGGGAAATATTCTTTTCCATTTTTTTATATCCTTAAGTGTGTGTTCCCTGAGAGTAGTTAGTATATCCTTCTAAGTGTTCACTTATTGCATTTGTTTTTCTCTTAGTGACAAACATGCAGTCAACTTTTATGACACTTTAGTGGGAAAACTCTTTTTGAATGTTTTTTTTTTTTTTTTTTTTTTATGAGACATACCTACTGTGTATAAGGCATTGTCCTAGTATGATGGGCATCCAAAGAGGTATAGGACTGGATCCCTGGGCAAGCAGAGGAGCTCTAGAATGTTTCATAGTTTTATCTCATTTCCTTTGTTCAACATTTTTTCAAGGTAGGTGTTATGTTCATTAATTGTTTAGTATTCATTTATTAAAGTAGTGCATACATGCATCACAGGGAAATCAGTGTGAAGATTAAGACAGATATTTTCCTCTCTAGCTTTAAAACGAAGATAAGGACTTGGGATGGTGATATTATTCACATGTATGCCGTAGGAAACAGCTCTGAGAAGGGAGTGTCTCATATCCTGGAGAACTCAGAATATACACAAAAGAATAGAAGTTGCATTTTAAGATACTCCCCAAAGGCCTGAGTCACCAGCTGCTGTGATTGTCCAGTATCCCCACCTGAGTGGAACTGGCAGTGAATAATTGGAAAGTCTTTTTCCTCTTCCTTCTGGGTAATTTCTGCCCCTCCCCCCACCTCATTCCTGTCACCTGACCCATGCTAAGTATCTTAGACAATAGTTTGTCATATTTTTGTGATTTCCTTCTAAGACTGGGCAGTGGAAGAAAGAGGGATTCAATATTGATGATGATTCTTTAAGATTTTTTTTTAGCTATAAATAAAACCTATAGTATATTTTTAAGTGACAGAAAGCTTTATAAGTGGGCAGTAGAGGAAAAACTAACTTAATATGAATACTTGCCAGGAGCTAAGCCTGTTGCTTGGTGCCATACATGTACTCTCAAGCCCTCCTGCAAATCATTTTTTTTTTTTTTTTTTGTTCAAGGGGAATGTACTGGGGAAGGCTGACAGTTAGACACACAAAGGAGGCAGAAGCTGGGGGCCTACTCGTGGCACCATACTCCTTTATATTATACCCAAGACCTAGGAACAGAATCTGGAGAAATAGTCTTAGACTCTGGGGCTCTGTGGACAATGGTAAGGAAATTGCCAACCATATTTTACATTTTGTATAACATGCTGGTATTAATACCACTATTCTGTGAAATAAGTCCCTCCTGTGTCTTTTTGTTCTAGCTTTGGTCTTTTAGTCGTGGTCAGATTCACTGTACTCTGTAGCAGTATGGAGCAGCTAGAGGGGCCACTCGGGGGATCAGGAAATGGAAATGATGCAGCCAGTGAGGTGCACAGGGAAATGAGAGAGCCAAGGACCAGATACTGCTGAGTGACTAGAAGGGAATAAAAGTGTGGATCCATAAATGAGGATGAGCCTAGCTAAATCTGAACAGGAGCAGAGAGGAACCCTAAAGCGAAAATCAAGTCTGCAGTGACATAGCTGAGTGGCATGATGAGAGCTAGATGGGGGGAGGGCCAGCATTGACTGGAGGAACTGGAAATCATAACCTCTGAGCTTGTATTCTGATGTTGTAAGTTCTTGCTCCACATGGACCTGGGATTCTCACTGTGCCCCATGGCAACTCAAGGGAAGCCTTGTCCTGCATGGCCAAGGAGCTTGTGTGTTCCTTGGTGTGCTAGAGAAATATCTCTTTTGTTTCAATTACTGTTGAAATTTGTCATCTTTCTCCAGTCTCCTCTACTATGTGCTTTTGCATGTAAACCACAAGTGAGTTTTAAAAAAGCAAATTGTTAAAGTGGTTCTCCTGGAGAGGAAAGCAAGCAGCAAGCCAGCCAGCCAGCCTTTAGTGTTTCCTTTGCAGTCAGGATCTGGAGTCCTGAGGCATTTCATGGCACACAGGGCCCTTCCTAAACTAGCATCTGCCTGCAATCCCATCCTGTGTTGACCAGTTCTTCCTCTTTAATCCCTGTCCTCCATCCTAGGGGCCTGCTGACCTCTCCTCAGAGGTGCCAGACTGCTTCAGGACCATAAACCTGCCTTTGCATTTGCTGGAATTCTGCTTGGGATGACCATTCCCTTTTGCCCTTCTTTACCTGGTAAACCTAGCTGCAATGTCTTGTCAAGATTTTCTGTTTCTGGCCCCTTGGTATAAATAAAAACTGTTCTCCTTAGCTTCACATCTGTGCCCTGCAGCTGTCTGTCTCAGGGCACAAGAGAGTTTCACTGTTTGGAAACTACCTTTACTATAGACTAGTGAAGTGCTTGAGGCCAGAGATGCTGTGGTATTCAGCTTTGATCTCCCTAGAGAGAAACACAGGCTCAGTAAATGTTGTATCAATGAATGAAGGGTTTCCTAGAGGAGGGAGAAAATTCTGCACTCAGTGTATCATACTTACTTGTTAAGATTATTACCAGCTTGTCCAGAATATAAGAACCAAGGTTTGTTGAAGTAGATGAGGATTGGCTCAGCAGGGCAGGGCATGTCCCCACATTCCAAAATGTTAACCAGAGGAAGACATATTTGTTAAGAGAAGTGATAAAATTTGTTAAAAGTGCATCAGAGTATCTATATAAAATCTGAAACATGTATCATAGTTTTATTCATTCTATGACCCTACAAAATTGTCATAAAAAAATCCACATAGAGAACAAAAACAAAAAGTCTACCCAGTGCCATTTCATTCAGTAATTTACTGGTAACCACTGAGATTAATGAAGACAGGACTGGAATTCCTTATTTTTTTTAACTTCTCTATCTTCTTCTGCTTCTTGCATAATATTTGCTATAGATGTTGTAGTTTATAATGCTTTTATAATAAAAGTACAATTTTTTTTGAGTCAGTGTGTACAGGTCTAAATTTTTAGTAGAATATAAGTGAAGTCTCTACAACAACATATGACTGTTGGACTCCACTTGAATGCTAGGAGATGCTGAGGCACATCTGCTATTGTCCTATGCTCTGGTCATCATCTAATCACTTGCAGACAGTCCCTGGGTAATACTAAATCTTAGGTATAGTGCTTCCTGCAAGTTTGGGGTGCTTTTCCAGCCTCTTCAAGTGATTCAGTTTTGCAACAAAAACTTCCTACCATTTTTTCTTTTTTTCAGGACAAAGAGTATCCTGAGGTTGCAAGGCAAATTATTATCAAAAGACGGAAACAATACTCCTACCAACTATGTAGTTAGCCATTGGTGACAAATAGCATTTTCATTTGACTGTGTAACCAAAACAAAACACAGAAGTATATAGCATGCTGAAGAAATGGGCTCCAGTTGTTATTTATAGCTTCCCATTTTTCATTTCTGTGTTCATTAAAACAGCCTTATGCATTAAAGTACTTTATTAGAAATGATCTGTCATGGGCTGGGGTTGTGGCTCAGCAGTAGAGTGCTTACCTAGCATGTGTGAGGCCCTGGATTCCATCCTCAGCACCACATAATAAATAAATAAATAAAAAATATTGTGTCCAACTACAACTAAAAAATAAATATATAAAAAAAGAAATGATCTGTTATGCCATGTGTATAGTATTGGAGGTTATACTCAGCACATGATGCCTAGATTTGAGGATGTCTTAGCTGTGAAAAGGGCTACCTTCTTTCTGATTTACATAATAGTGTGACATGGACTTACTGGAACCCTCATCATTGTTCTCAGTGACTCATTGCTGAGCATATATAAAATTGAAAGTACAAAATACATTTATTAGGATAAAGTGCTACTTTTGTGGGTTTTATATATTGAAATTATATATAATAATTTATTTAAAAAATACAAAAATCAGAGTTTGAAAACCACTGACTTGTCAGAATGCCTTCAACGAGACTGGTGTAAAATCTTAAATTCTGTTACGGGAAGCTTTGAGGTTACTGACTGTGTCCTGCTGATGGGCTGACATCTTTCTGCTTTAAGTAGTGGTTGAGAAATCTATTTTGGAGGTATGAATTGCCATGGAATTATTGCTTTTTCTATAACACATGTTCAATGTAGCACAGTTTGTACCATGGATTTAATAAAGCTGTTCGTGTCTGGAAAACAGGGTTTTTTTTTTTTTTTTTTTGATGCCATCATTCTGTAAAGTGCCCATTTGAAAAAGTTAAAAGGAGTTTATCTTTATCGAATGAAAGTAAGAGCCTAGGGTTCTAATTTTGGTTCTTTCATAATAACTGTATGAATTCAGGCAAAGCATTTATTTTCTTAGGGCCTCAGCCATAAAATGAAAGTTGGATGACGTGATTTCCAAGTTTCTTTCAAATTTTAAAATTCATTGTAAGTTAGAGATTTCCTTGGGCGTCTGACCAGATGTCATGGAATGTCTGGAATATTTTATATCACAAAAGTTTTGATTAGTGTTCAAGTAACTGAGTTGAATTTATGAGATATTTACTGTTTGTGCTGGTCTCTTCTACCAGCTTACTACATTTGCAGTTATCTTGAAGCTCTTGGACAGTTCTCCATGTGTTTGATTCTGTGAATTTTGATATTTGATAAATGCCACATAAAACCCACTCTTTCCCCCTGTCTTTCTGTCCCTAGTAAGGCATTGCAGGTATCATTAACTTATTCAAACAAACAAATTAAATGCTGTACTCTACTTTGGGGTTATATTGTATGACTTCTAAGAAAACATTGGTTAGTGGGGTCAGATTTGGAAATAACTTATTTTTATGAAAGGCTTCTTTTTTATTGTAATAAAAAAAGCTCAGGGATGGAAATATATTACACTGGGCTGTCAGAAGGAAAAGAATCATTTTAGATTTCATTCTGCATCCAAATTATAGCTCTCACTGGCCATACCACCGTGCAAGATTGGTCAGAGTCCACTGACTGGTTGCCTTTACTCCTTTAATTGGAAAAAATTAGGACTATTAATCATTGTGACACAAGGCAAAATGTCATCATGGCATGACATTCTTATTTTCTACCTGAGAAATGGTGGCTTCTGAAAGCAAAGTCAAACTCTCTGTTTCCTACTTTCCCTTGCTTTTTCCTTTCTGGCTTCAGTTCTTTGGAGTAGATCAGAAAAAGGCTTACAAAAAGTGTGGTGTGTGTGTGTGGGGGGGGCAGACAGAAGCAGAGGAATAAAGCATTCCTTCGATTTCTTCCATAGAAACCTCTATGAAAAAGAGGCGAGGTAGAAGAAAGACCTTACAAGCCAAGCTAATGTGACTGTTGCACAAAGACATTTAAAATTATTTGCATGTGGGTAATTGGTGGAGATAGTCTTTTTAGTATGTGGACATCAAAATGACTGAACTCTGAATTTTCTTCATTTCTTCCCTGCTGGATTAACTCAGAAGGACAGTGTTTTAAGCTATTAGTCAGAATTTTCTGATGAGGATAATAACTTTCTATCTATTGAAGTAATTATGGTTGTAACACATGAATTATTTTGGTATTGAGTTTTGTAATTTCTGTATGTTTTGGCATACTTAAAATTTGTTTGGGCGATTGCATGCTTTAAGCAGGATTTGGAAGAAAATACTAGTTTTTCTCATGCCTGACTTTTGAAAATATTTCTGTGTTTGGTTGTTTTCTCTAGGCAGCAGTATTAACTGCTTTTTAAAATGAGAAAAACAAAACAAGGTTTGTACAAAACTGTTTAGGGATCACCTCTTCCTTCCCCTGTTATATATTTCTGATAACCATGGCATATTTACTGGATGACTTTTGTTTATCTAATGTATAAACAACTTCTTCTTTAGGTCCCTGAAATTTTGTTGCCTTTCTACAGAGTTCCTGTAGTTCTCTGAAAGGAGAGATGACATTTATTTGTTTTTAACATTTTCAAGAGGAAGACTATCACAGCATATTTGGTGAACATTATGTCCAAATGCTGTACTTTGTCTGTGGGTGTCTCGTTAAGCACAATGGAAAGATTCTTGAACTTACATCTTTAACATGGAACTGAAGTTAATTTGATTTCAAATTGTTCATGCCACCATATTTTGTGATGATATAAACTATTAGAGCAGTACCTCATTTTTGTAATAGTAGTAAACCAAAATTCCTGCTTACTGTGTGCCAGGCACTATGCCAAGCTTGTGCATCTATTGTTTTATTTGATGCTCCTGACAACTGTTCTTATCCCCATTTTACAAATGAGAAATTAAGGTACAGAAATGTGATAGAACCTGCCTGAGATCACAAGTCTAATGAGTAGTGGAACTTGTGATTTGCTACCATGTTCTAAGTACCTTAACCACCCAGTCATGCTTTTGTTACTTGTTTGTTTTGTTTTGGGTTGGCGGTGGTGGTGTGGGACTAGTGGGTATCCATTTTCGTAAAGCTAAGTGACTGACAGAATTCACTCTGAGTTTTGCAGCAGATGCATCCTCTTTTGAGACCAGGCAACTCCACTGCTGTGCAGTGGTTAAGATGGCTACTGATATTGGTTGGACATCTGTGATTTTGAAACTTGTGTGCTGGACTGGGCCCTTGACTATTTGCTCCCGTTTGAGAACCCCAATGATATCTCAGCCTACACTATAGCAGGTTCATCAGAAGTTAATGTGGACTGAGAGACTCTGGCTCTGGCCACCTGCCACCTGCCTTTAGTGTGAAAGTGAGATGGTCCCTCCATTGCAGGCAGGGGTGGCAAAACTCGTTATTTTTCAGGTGATCTGTAAGACTGGATGTCACTTAGGAAAGGCAGTTTAGGACTGTGCATTATCATGCCAGAAGGAGCAGGTTGTGAAACCAGAACACATGGAAGGAGAGACCTGCTGGTCCATTAGGGATGGTCTGTGGCAACACGAGGAAGAACTGACAATGACAACATTGTACAGTTTTCGTGTTAACCTGAATATATCTTTTATTTCAAGTGACTTTTGTCCTAAATGACTTACTTGATGGTGACACGCTTCTGATTACCTTGTAAAGTTGTCAGACCTGATAGAGAAAATAAGACTTGAATGCTTAAGTCATCATTTTCCTGTGTGTAGAATGATAATATTCTACTCCTGTTCTGTGGGGCATTTTACTATTTGGAATGCTTTCTCACCTATCCTATTTGATCCTTTTAGCCTCTTACAAGGAAGATGGAGTAGTTTGTTCTTTTTTTTTTTTTTTTTGACAAGACAGTTAAGGCGTGGAAAATGAAGTGACTATTGGAGCTCAAGTTAAATGTGACAGGTTAAGACAGCCCAGCCCTGCTGTTTGTCAGAAGGACTGTCTCAGTTTGTTCTAGGTACCTGTTTTCCATATCTGTAGAACTTGCCACATGATTTGTATATATAGGTGTCCACATCAAGAAGTGGCTCCAGGGGCTGGGGTTGTGGCTCAGTGGTAGAGCGCTTGCCTAGCATGTGTGTGTGAGGCACTGGGTTCTATTCTCAGCACCACATATAAATAAATTAAATAAAAGTCTATTGACAACTAAAAAATACTAAAAAAAAAAAAAAGAAGTAGTAGTAGAAGAAGTGGCTCCAACAAGATCCTTGGCCATTGACATCTTCAAGTAAGAACAGCAGTGTGCATCTCATACTTTTATGCTTCATTCCTGACACCAGTAGTGGCCTCTGCACTACAGGTGCAGTGTGTACTGGATATTCTCAGATTCAATATTACTGGTTTCCTATTGATTTTTATAATCATTTTTATAGCTCATATGAGTTTTTTTTTAAGCATGGGAAGGATTCTAGCTTTAGTTTCCTTTTCTATAAACAGGTACTATACTACTTATGTAGTTTATCTACAGTGGAACTATCATGATCAGCTGAGATCATTTATGAAGCCATGTAAATGATCAAGTGTTTTATAGGCATAAGGAATTGTTATGGAAGACCTTGAGTTCAGTATGGAAGTTGGCATCCATTAGAACAACTGGTCATGATATCATCTATTAGCTCCATTCTAAAGCTCTGTGGGGGATTATGTGGTTCACACAGATGCTGTTGCTGATGACTGTAAAGGTGCAGAAAGGCTTCTTTCTCAGTTTCCTTGGGGAGGACCTGCTCACACATCTGAATGCTCTTGTACAAGGTATGTGTCCATAGGAACCGGGGCCCACTGTCAGGAGTTACCAGTTGACCTGCAGGGTACTGGGCAGAGGGTCAGTGCCACGCTATTTGGAATTAGCCAAAAGAAAGATAATAACTTTTGCTATTTGTCCAAAAAGGAAAAAGAATAAAACTGAAATACATGTTGGAGAATGTGTTATTAAACCTAGAATTAGTTGAGTTAGTCAAAGGACTACACTAGTATGTGCCTATGTGGCACTCCTGTATGCGGGTTAGGAGGAGACTACTGCTGCTCTGAAGGCTGCACCCACAGGAGGTGCCCACTGATTGTGTAGAGAGGAGCTTTTGGGAAGACTCAGACCTTCCCAGCTGTATTAGCAAGTTATGGTCACGGCGCAGCTACGCCCATGCAGTATTCACTGATGTAGGACCTCCTCTTGGGGCTAGGCTCTGTGCTGGCCTCTGGTCTCTATGGTGAATGGAGGATTTTGCAGTCTCATGAGGCTTAGCAAGTCATTCACTTGTTCAGTATGTGTGTGTGTGCGGTAGGTATATGTATGCTTTGAGCAGGGAGATGAACAGTGAATTCCAAGGAGCTCAAACCTGTGTGGAGAAGACAGAGAGGTCATTGATTATGTTCCTGAGAGAGGGGATTGGTTATGGTAAAAGTCTGCACAGAGAAAGGACCAATCAGACCCGTGTGAGCTCGTGTGTCCTAGAGATTGTGAATGATTTTTGAGTAGAATTGAGAAGGTATTGTAGAAGATAACTAGGTAGAAGAAATGGAATATGGCCTTTCTGGATCAGGAAACAGCATATGCAAAGGCAAAGAAGCCTACAGGTGCCAACAGAATAGCCAGGGAACTGCACGTGGCTCACTCCCACAGCAGTATCATAATAAATTACCTTACTCCAGTTGAAATCAGTGCTTCTCAATATGATTGAACCACCTACCCACCCTTCACCCCTACTCCAAAGGGTGTTTGGAAATGTGTTGTTTTGGATGGATAGAGTAATTGTGAAGCTGTGCTGGTATTTACTGGACAAAGCCAGGAGTGCTGTTTGGCCCTCAAAAGGAGCAACTGCCTTGTCCCATATGGTCATGGCATTTTCTTGGAGTAATCAAAGTTTAAATCCTGGGAGTTACAATGCCATCAGGTGACAAGGTAGAGAGCATGCCTACTGTTTTCAGCTGAAGTGTAAAAGCCTAGGTCACACCACTTTTAGGTTGTTAGTAAAGAGTGGAATGCTTTTCCCATTAGTATACTTTCCTGAAATTTCTTTACCTTTTCTGGTTTCTGTGTTTTATTGATATTCATCCTTATAAAATTCTAGGTAATACTTTCTGTTGATGGTGCCTTTGTTAAGAGTTAACACTTTGTTGCCTTCCTCCTGTTTCTAAGCAGAGGTTCTTCCATTAAAGAAATAGGTCTCTTCCTTTCTCATCTCTCCTTCCCTTCCTTATTTTATTGGCAGTTGGCTGGTGATTTTGAAAGACTGGACTGGAAGATGAGCTGGCTGCCTCCTTTCTATGGAGTCTCTGGAGAGGTGACCTTCTGATTTATAAGATTAACAGCAATGCCAGAGGCCTGCATGTTTGCCACCTAAACTTAGCATAGGGGATTTTTAGCTGTACCCTCTGTACAGTGGTATAGTTTGTATAGTGTATGAATGGAGCAAATGGTTGCTGGAGCTCCTCTGGGCCCACCCAGCTGTACCAGGGCCCAGAAAATTCTCATGTGAACAAGGGTATTGTGTGTTTCATGGCCACCCTGTTGCACAACTCCAGAGGGCACCATTGTGTTCTCCTTGTATTCTGAATTTACTCTTCTTGGTCTAGTATGCTGTGCCTTGAAAGTGAGTCAAATGTCCCCAGGCCTAACTATGCCTTTGCATGTAGAGTTTATAGTAGTGAAGCTGAAATTTTAATTAGACCTGCTTCGTCTATCTCTCCAACAGGGGAATGGCGTGTTATTTATTTCTTGTCTAGTTTCCTTAGTGAAAAGAGGCTTTGGGGCTCTGCGAACTCTAAATTTTGTCTTTCTGACACAATCCAATTTATTCATGCTTTTGATTAGAAGTTCAAACAGTAGAGAGGAATATAAGTAGCAAACTGAAGTATTCCTTCATCTCTTTCCACCATGCTCCTTCTTATAAATTATCATTGCTAATGCTTTGGGGGTGACTCAGATTCTTTTCTGTTCTGGTGTTGTATGTATTTTTAAAAATGTTAGCACATTATTTATGTTGTATAATTTGCTTTTTAAAAACATGGAGAGAGCTTTCAAGTACATTTGAAGTTTAGTTCTTAATTTGAAAAATTACATATAAAATAATAATAACTATAATACTTAAATGTGAGGATTACTGTGCAACAGACACTGTTTTGAATCCTTGACACATATCATAATTCTCTGGAATTGGCAGTATTGATTCCAGTTTTCGGCTCAAGGTACTGAGGTGCAAGATTAGACAATGGGGAATGGAGGAAAGGGAAGGAGGATAGGAAAAGGAAAGACAGTGGAATGAATCTGACATAATTTTTGTATGTACCTATATGAAAACATCATGGTGAATCCCACCATCATGTACATCTATAAGAATGGGGTTCTAACTACAATAAGATATGTTCCATGCTTGTATAATTATATCAAAATGGATTCTGCTGTCATGTATAAGTAAGAAGAAGCAATAAATAAAAATTGTTGTAAAAAAAGGAAGAAACTGAGATACAGAGATCAAGTGACTTGTCTAAAATATATAAAATTGGTCTTTGAAGGCAGAGTGCTTGACTCCAGAATGCACACTCTTAAATGTTACATTGACAGCACATGGCCTAAAATTCAGAAGGCGCAAAAGGTTAGTGATAAGGTAACAATTGAAGTTCCTGACTCTGTGCCCTAGTACTTCAAATTCTTGTCCCAGAGTCAGCCCTCTTCATGTCATTGTGAACCCTTGGGCTCTCTTGTAGACTCCCTAGTACAGAAGGCTCATTACAAACATTTTTCTTTATTCCCTAAGGTATAAGTTCATCTATTGTTTATCCATTTAAACTCTGTGATCCTGCTTTTGAATTACCCTTTTTAAAATAGTTGCATACTATTCCACATAGAAATATATCATCATTTAGAGTTTCTCTTCTGGTTTCTAATAGCATGTTATTCTAAACTACGTTCTCAAAGATTTTCACCTTTATATTGTATTCTAGTAACACATGGGTGAATATTTCTGTAGGATACAGACTTCGACATGAGATTGGCCAGTAAAATGGGATGTGCATTTACCATTTTTGTAGATGATGATATATTATTTTTTCCCAAAAGGCAGTGCCATTTTGTACTCCCACTAGTGTTCTTGTTTCTGACTCCCTTGTCAACAGTGGATATTATCGCCAAAGTTTTGTTAGTCTGTAAAGTGATGTCAGTATACCAGATGAGCAAAATTAGCAGCATTTGGAGTTATCATTTAGTGTATCCAGTCTTGCTAATATTCACTTGCCCAAGAAGAAGAGTCATATGCAAACCATCATGTGGATACTTCCCTTTTTGACCAAGAAATAGCTCTGTACTTTACTCTTAAAAATGTAACTATTAACTGGGGATATAGCTCAGCTGGTACAGTGCTTGCCTTGCATGCACAAGGCCCTGGGTTCAATCCTCAGCACCACGCACACACATAAAAGTGACTATTAATAGCAAGCCATTTTTATCAACTTCAGGAGAATGACTACCATGTCACTGTGGAAGACAGGGGCAGACAGTTATGATTTGGGAATCTACTCTCTACACTTGAATACATAAAGCAGTCCTCTTACCAACCTTCCCACTAAGGTGGTAGAGCAGTTCCTAGCTACGAAATGCTGGGTGGCAGTGTGGGGACCTCAAGGAAGCTCTCATTGGGATAGTGCTTCATGCAAATGGGAAGCTCAAGCTGTCATCATGGAATTGATGAAGCTCCAGGAATGACTCTCTAGGGCTTGTGCTTTCATATGGGCTCATTCTTCTTTGAGAAGATTTTCCAAGGAAAAGTCAGTGCCTTTAACTCCATGGCTGCAGATTCAATGCACACTTTTTTTCGGACCTGGAAGAACAGCATTTCAGTCTGATCTGCCTGACAGATCCCAGAATGTGGTATGTGAGCTTGTGGGTCAAAAGGTCGGTTGTGGATGGAAGAGGGTATTTTTGTGTATGAGGGGTGCTGCGCCTCTGTTTCCCTGAGCTCTTTGATCCTCTGAGGTTTATTGCATGACTCGGGAAGGCAGAGTTTTACAGGATAGCTTTGCAGCCTTCTGGGAGTTCCGGGTCGAGGTGTGCTGCTGGCTCCTTCCTTGTCTGGGTTCTGCAGCTGCCCACCCTTGTGCTTAGCGGCTGCCGTTTCTCTTTTAGAGTCAGTTTTCTAAATAATGAACTCAGGGTACATGGTACTGACAACTGCTCTGTGGTTGACTTTGAAGCTATCAAATTTTAGTTTTTACTTTGGAATTTTGTTTTCCAGTCATGTTCTATTTTAGACTGTGGGATTTACTGAAGAACAAGAAACTGATGTTGCCTGCACCCCCTTCCGAGGCTGTCCCCTTTCGAAACAGGATTGACAACTTGACAGTTTACTAACAACATGTCAGGAGTGCATACACTATGAAGACTCTAATTTGAAAAGTGTTTATGATAAAATGATATGAGCCCAAGTTTAATATTCATCACGCGATTGAGGTGCCTGTTTCACTGGTCTGTTCTTGATTTTGAGGGGTTTTAAATAAAGCCATCATAATCTCCTAAACCTTGTTGATGGAACTACCATTTTTATTTCTGCGCTTCTAATTGAGTTGAGTTTTGTAAGGGTAGAAGAAAGGTTTTGAGGTGACCTTTTATGTCAAAAATCACATACCAATTTTCTAGAAAAACTTTCAATTGAAGTAGTTGTGTTCTCCTTGAAGAGTTTCTTGGAGTGCTAAATGTGTTTAATTTGCCTTGCAGTTTTTGTGTTCTAATATCTAGGTCTAAAAAAAACTCTTTGTATTGGTACAGAGTTACATGAAGTGAGTCTTTTGCACAGATATGGCTGGGAGATAAAAGCTGAAACTTACTAACACTGAAACTTACTAACAAAGGATGCTATGTTAGCAGTGTATTATTTGATATCTATAAGGCAGTGCTTCTAGAGAACTCAGGAGACTTTTCCCTGTGGTCATTTCCATCTCTCTTCCCATTAAATAAATAAGCATCCTAAGTAAACATTCTAATGTTCTGAGTGCTCTTTATGATCACTTTTGAGGAGTTGGCTAGACTCAAGCACAGTTTTTAGAAACTTTCATTCTTTCTACTATCATAGTTGCATTTTATGTCTGAAATTTCTGTGTCTTTAAGATCATCTTTATGATGGATATTATCCTACTTTCCTGTGGATCATTTAGCATATTGGGATCTATACAAAATCTTCTAGTTTGGCAGCTTCCTGTTCACATGTATTCTGTCTTTGAGCTCCTCTTCTGTGCTTCTGAGTAGACTATGAAAGAGAAGGATGAAGGGAGGTGTGATGGCTGAGGGTTGAAAAAAAATTTTTTTGTTTTCTGCTTTCAGGGAGTGAACCGAGGGCCTCATGCATGGTAGGCAAGTGCTTTACCACTGAGCTACATCCCCAGTCCTTTTTATTTTTTATATTGAGACAGGGTCTTGCTCAGTTGTCCAGGCTGGCCTCAAATTTGTAATCCTTCTGCCTCAGCCTCACAAGTAGCTGGGATTAAAGGCATGTGCCATTGTGCCTGGCTAGGAATCATTTTTTTAAAAGGCATGCAAAACCAGTCATTTCCATGTGACTAGCTGCTACCAGAAACCAAGTAATGTCCTGTCATCATAGATTAGGCAGCTGCTTTGTAGGACTGGAACTCATTGTGTTAGTGTGTGTCTGGTACTTGAGGAGGGATCTAAGGACACAGTTTATTTTCAAGAGCTATTTTCCTTGTGATGCTCTTCTTTCCTGATGGGTATTTCTGTTCTGAGCTAAGTGGTAGGGGTGGGCAGCTGGGAAAAAGGTGCAGAGTTATATGAAGTGAGTCTTTTGCACAAGTATGGCTGGGCGATAGAAGCACTGTTACTGATTTGTTTTCTCTTTTCTTTTCCTTCTGCTTTTTTAGTGCTGTGGATTAACCCAGGGACTTGCAAAAGCTGAGCATGTGCTCTATCACTGAGCTGTACTTCCAGTCCTGATGATTTTCTTTATGTCTTACAGCTTCCTATCAACCTACTAAAGTCTTCTTTTCTTTCCTTCTTGATTCTCTTCTGAAGAAACTCTCCATTCATTTAAATTATAAAATGAGTGAAAACCACTAAAAATTAAATAAGAGGAGAGGTGTACCGTAAGCCTCACTTTAGAAGTACAAAATGGGTGACAGGGCCACTGCTTCTTATCTCAGAAGCAGGAACACTACTACTCCTGTTGCATGGGCTGCTATAACACTGAACTACATTTAATCCATCACTGTGATGCAAGAAAATGAGAGCAGAGTCATCTTTCAGCAAGCTCTCAGAGAAGAAGAGTGTGCTACTGTTGTCAATAAGCATTTGAGACTCTGTATACTGATGCTCCATACTTAATCCACTTTGTTTATTAGATTAATCAAGGTCCCACAGTCATTGTACTATTGCTATGAGTCTCGGGGGGATGTTAGTCTGAGAGTGTGTTGTTACTTGCCTCCCACATGCAGCTTATGCCAAGCCAATGACAGCTAATGCCCAAGCGACCACCATGGTGTCTGCCTAACAGAAGAACAGCATTTCTGCAAAGTGGGTGTCCTTTTCTTCAGGTGAACATAATACTATATGGATAAAAAGCTGGAGTTCCTCTTAAGAGCATCTTTTTTTTAAATTAACATTATAAAAGGGCTTTTTTTCAAATTTATGTGAAAAAAATCAGCATTCCCTTTTACATTTAAGTATCTGTGTGAGTTGATTGCCAAAGAAATTGGTTTGCAAATGTGTAAGGGTATTTTAACAACAGCTCCTATTCAGTGAATATTTTGTTATTAGGCTAAGTGCTTTCAAATCCATTATTAGCTGGGCTAGTCTTCACAATGACCTCTTCAGGTAGGTGCATTTACTATCATCCCTGAATTTCAGAAGAGCTATCTATGGACACATAGGTATGGAGGATAATGAGCTTTGAGCCTAGGACTCTCTGATTCCTGAGCATTCACTCTTTTAATAAATTGCTCAACCTAGACTGATGTCTGTAACAGAGGGACAGGCACCGCTCTGCAAGGATCACATAGATTTCCAACGTCTGTCCTCAGCTACTGTTCAGTGATTGAATGCCCTGGAGCTTGGTTGTTGGACAGTGATGACTAGAATTAGAAGTTGGTTGGCAGGAGAGTTATTTTCTTTCCTACTCTCATTGCAACTCACTGTCCCTGTAACCTAGGGCAATTTAGGTCAGAAAAGGACAAACACAGCCAAGCTCTTGAAAATGTTATGTGGGATTGCTCACGCCCAGATGACCAACATCTGTGTAATGATTTCATTCAAGAACAAACACAAACAACCACCATCAAACTTGTTTCTTTTATATTATTATTTTTTTGTCTTGTGTGCAATCTCAACACTGAATAGAGTGCTCTCAGAACAAATGCACTTGGTTGAAAGAGAAGTAGTTACTCAGGAGACAGCTTAGTATAATGAGTCAGTTCCCATATTGTTACTAAGCAGGACTTGGTGGTTAGAAGACTCTGGAGGGTAAAATTTGCTGTAATTAAAATAAATTAATTGGCAGGTTTGTGCAAAATACAGGTTTTACTGTTTTGATTCCAGAGAAGCCAAATAATGACATTATATTTATGGTATTTTTTTCAGTACATTTTTTCATGCCAAGAATTGGGCCATTAAAATTTTTTTATTTGGCATTAATGATGGGAAGACATTATGAGAGGTAAGGCAGACAGAATTGCATTTCTGTTGGAGGGAAGAGCAAATCTGTCAGCCCTACATATTTTTCAGTGTTCAGACCAAATGGAGAGTTTAGATCAAATGGAGATCTTCAGACAGGAATTCATGGACCCAGAAACTTTCTAAAGGATAGGTCCTGGATGTGATAATAAGGGGTATTGGTAGATTTCAGGAATCCTATTTTTAGATCTCAACTTTCATATACTCTTTGTTCCCTGTAGTCTCCTGTTCTAATAGACACTCCCCCTCCCCCTTGCCAAGAGAAAGGCCAGTCTCAGTTGTTTTCTTAATATTATCAGGGTGCTGTTTGAGACCCTGGGGTGAAAAAACACCTGTGCTCTGAACAAAGGAATGATTGAAATGGTAGTGTTGGTGTTGATGAAAATTAATGATTCTAATGACAGGATAACAAATACTTTTGCAATTCAGGTGGCATCTGATTCTTTATTTTCCACAAAATTGAAAGAGGACTTAATTGAGTTGTCAGTTGATCATTAAAAATAATTTTGGTGATAGATCACTCTGAGATTTTTTTGGCATACATCCCAGAAGGAATTCAAACTATAGAGGAAAATTATTAAAGCAAACTTAAATTTCCATGTAGTTACTTGCATGAACAAGTTTTCTCAGCTTTTAGATTAAAAGAGGGGATGGGTCAGATAAGAATAAAATTTATGCCTCTTTTAGAAATATTCCTCTATACATACCTAATTTAATTACAAAAGTACCTCATCTGTCTCATTATGAGCTGAATTTTTAAAGCAGCTTATTTTTATTCTTAATAGTTATAGAATATTTAATATTTATGTTTTTATCCATTATATAAAACTGACAACAAATATAAATCAGCCCTGATACACAAGTAATTTGAGTCTTATGGTCATAAGAAACTTAAAAGTTAACATTTGTATTTTAAAAAGTTCTTTTGATCATAAAATATTTATATTTATGTGTAATTTTTTGTTTCCTATGACCATGATATTTATATACATGTAACAATTTTCATTGTTATGCATCTATAATAAACTTACTTCTTATTATGTCTTTCCATCATTAATGCCAAATAAAAAAATTTTAATGGCCCAATTATCGTTGTACTTATTATACAAAGATACATGATAGAATGACTAATAAAATGTTCAAACATAAAAACTACTTTATATAAAGATAAAAATCTGTGAGGATAGTGCATTGGAAATAATTCAAGGATAAATATAAGGAATAAAGAAAAATAAAGTCTTTTTACCCACACTATTTCAGGTTCTTTCTTTCATGTGTAATGGTAAAAAGCAAGTTGATGTCTTGATTCAGGTGGATACATTTTAGAGAATCATGTTAGTTTAATTTTCAAGTGTTATTATTCAGTGCCTTGGAAATGTAGATCGTTTTTCACTGTTTAAAATTGCAATGAAAAATATTATTAAGATGTCAACTTAAAAATGTACAAGGGAGAACATAGTTGTCATAAATCTTTTAATAGGCTTGCAAACAAAAATAATTTAGAAAGCAGTGAGATAAAGCATCATATGGTGACGATGAGGAACTAGTCTTCTGGGAATGCAAAATGTAAGTGAGAGGAAGCCCTAAAACCTAAATCCAGGGTGGATTCCCTGGAACCATTTGAGGTCAGAGTGAAGGAGAGGTGTTGGAAATTGTACCTTTCACTATCCTATGATGGTGGTGAGAACTGTTAATTAAAATAGTCATTTTAAATATTATTATTATTATTTAAAAGCCTGCATTTATTCCCCATATTAGTGTGCATTTGTGTTGGTGTGTGTTGGGGGCGGTTCTTGTGGTGATAAAGAGTTTTTGGTCCTTTTCCTAGATAAAAGTAATATGAAGGGATCTTGTGGTTTTATGCAAGATGACACCCCCACACCACTTCTCTTTGTCATAGGTCATCAGAAGCTGACCCTTAAATTTGAGCAGCAAGTTCAATGAGTTTCTGAACCACGAAAGCTCTTGGTAACACACAGCTCAAGCCAGTAAAGGTAGAGTGTGTCTTGAGGAAGGTGGCGGTCTTTTCCAAATGGGGCTGGTGGAACAATTTCTGTTTTTAGTGATAAGTATCTTCTCAGGTTGTATGGCCTTGTCTGATGGGATGCCATGGACTCTTACAGTCAACTGGAAGTTCAGAGGTCATCAGCTAGTCAAGGCTCGGAGTGGGTGGGCATGGTCCAGGCTGTGGTGCAGATCATACCTGGCGGGCTATTGCAGAGCAAGATGAAGGTGGAGAATCTGGATAGAATTGGTGCATAGGAGGATGGTGGGGAGAGATGAGGAGGATGGAAAAAACCTGCAAGGGAAGGCCGCAGGGTCCTCTCTGAGGCATCTTTGTGGATCACCTGCCTAGGGCTGTGGCAGGAGGTCTAGTCTTCCCCACTGCCTCCCACACTCCTGGCCCTGTCAGCACCCCACGGGTGTCAGGCTGCACAGACTCCTGGCTTTCTTGCCTTATCTGTTTTAGTCAGTGCACAACTGGACATAATGCTGCTTAGGTAGCCTTTCTCAAAGGCTATTTTCCACTTGGAATGGCCAGTGAAAATGTCTGACTGTGGGTTTTTGCTGGGGCAGCTCCTGCCTTGGGCATTTCCAAGCTTTCCCTCAGCTGGTATAGCCATGACCGTGGTCTCCTGCAGTTCTTGATGGCACATTGAGTGTGCACTACCCTTTGGGAGCAGGTGATTCCTAAATATTGCCTAACAAACAACTATTTGGAAACCAGACTTGATCCCAGTGGAACCCTTTCAAACTAGCTGCTGACTGCCTTTAAAAGAGCAGTGCAGGCTTCAAAGCCACTTCTGTTTGGCTCTGTTATTAATCTCTTTAGGAAATGATTCCTTAGGGAACCAGGATAAGAGGGCCTGCTGCCTACAAAACAGCTGACTTGCCACTAAGCCTTTAGAAAGAGACAATGGAAAATAATCTGGTACAACAAGGGCTATTGTCCGGAAGTGACATTTCCCCTTCCCTCTAGTTGAAACAGTTGTGTTCAGACATGGAAAAGCAATTATAAATTGGGGAGGGGGCTGGGAGTCATCTCCTTTTGCTATTTCTTTGTCACACAGTGCATGAAGGAAGTCCTGCTTTGTTCTACTTTGTTTCCTTTCTGGTGTTTGGACAGAATGTCTGTAAAATCTGACACTTATCAGGCAAACCTATAGAATGTCAGAGGGATTGCATTGGATTTTGCGTATTCATTGGTTGGCCTTTGGGCTGTTGACATGCCAGATGTGTTTGACATCAGGGAAATGATAAATGTCCATGTGATCACACTGATTGTCACATGTGTGCTTGTTGATTAGTTTGTTCAGATATGAGACTATCCTCTGGGGTCTGATATACTAATGAGATCTTTCTTTATAACAGAGTGTCATTTTTACATGTGCATCATATAGCAGAAAATAAAGTTTAATGCCTTATAGTTTTAAAATTGGAAATACCAAAAAAGCAGGGAAAAAGTACCAAAATCTCTCTAAAATCCTTATACCAGAAATAACCTATTATTATTCTTTAAGGCATTGCCTTCCTGTCTTTTAAAATTTTTACTTATGTATTTGATGTATTTTTATTGTAACAGGATCATATACCATGTAGGGTTATGGTTTTTCTATTTAATGACAGATTGGTCAAGAATTAATCTCTGTTGCAGAAGATGAATCCTGGAAAACTTGAATTTCTGTAATTTTAAGTAATAGTGTTGCCTGGTTTTGAAGGGAACAGTTGCCCAGATTTTTACCTCTGTTTCTAACACTGGCATTGAGTTTCAAAAATTCACTGGTTCTCTTTACATGGGAGATGGGTTACCTGGCCTTTGACCGAGGTCATATGCTTCTGGTGGCTCACTTTCTGTTAGGAGAAGAAGACACACCCTCTGAGAGATCTGGTCAAAATCCCTTCCTAGAGAAATCCAGACCTTCACAGAGAGGCTGGTGCATTAAATTCGGCCATCAAGAAGAAGGTGTCTCACTTTTCTTATTTCAGAAGTATTTTTGAAGGTATTTTCTCTAGCTAGGTGGGATGTTTGCCTTCTGGGTGGAAGATATTTCCTTAAATTACTCTGAAGAATCCCAAGATGCATGGTGGAATGAGATTGACATCATTACCCTAAGTCCATGTATGAAGACACGAATGGTATGAATATACTTTGTATATAACCAGAGATATGAAAATTTTGCTCTATATGTGTAACATGAGTTGTAATGCATTCTGCTGTCATCTATAACAAATTAGAATAAAAATTTTTTTAAAAAAGAATCCCAAGATGCGTAGCACAGAAAACTTACTGGAATATTTGCTTTAAATTTCATTTGGACAGTATTATTGGCTGAATTATGTCCCCCACCCCCCTTTCATATATGGAAGTCTTAACACAGTACTTTAGAATAGAACTACATGTAGATAGAGGCCTTTAAACAGGTGACTAAGTTAAAATGAGACATTTAGGGTGGGCCCTAATCCAGTCTGATTGGTGTCCTTTTGAGATGAAATTTGACTTACAACAAGATACAAGGGATGACCAAGTGAGGACACAGCCAAGAGGGCGGCCGTCTGTTAGTTAAAGAGAGGCCTCAGAGCAAACCAGTTTTGCTAGCACCTCATTCTTGAACTTTTAGACTTCCAGAACTGTGAGAAAGTGAATTTCTTTTGTGCAAGCTGACCAGTCTGTGGCAGTTTGTTTTGGCAGTCCTAGACAACTATAATAAGGCTGCTAAAAGAATCCTTGAAATATTAGAAATGTCTTTTCCAATTATAATAATATGGAGAAAATTTCAATGTGTATGTGAAGAAGACACCTTAGAGGATCAGGGGGATGGACTAGGGGATGATGGTACTTAGGTAGATGCAGGATTTTGGTCAAGTTCTAGCTACCAAATCCTGTGGTCCATTTGGTGTGTTCCATTGTGTTATTATGCCTTATAACTTACATCCGTGTATCATTATGTGATTCCCCCCTCCATGGATTAAATATAGTAAAGATAAAAGAAAAAAGTTAAATATAAAACAAGGCAAAATACTTGTTTACATGGATTATACTTAGTGAAATAAAATATGACATGGTCAAAATTCTTATTACTATTCATTTTCATCATTTTTCTTTTCATTAGTTATTTCTTTATGGGAAATAGGTTAATTATTTTTTTCATTTAAGAGGAAAATTAATATCAGAAGGGAACCATTCAGCCTTGCCAATGAGATAGGAAAATGCAGAGCTTAAGCCATTGAAGCATGATTCTGAAATGTCTGTGCTTTGAAGGAGGGTCAGAACTGTCTGTGAAAGCTTTTTTAACATTTAGACTAGAATATATTTACCAGGATTTTGAAAGTAAGCTGTGGGTGTTTAGTGAAAGTGGTTCTGAACCATTTTCATGTCAGTTTAGCTTTTTTTTTTTTGTTACTATGACTAGTAATTTTTCATGTTGCTAAATCACATTTTAAATGAATAGAAGTGGTTATAAGGTAAAATATCTGACTGGATTACTGTGGTAGAAAGGCTTTTTTTTTTCTTTAAAGCACATATGTACTAGTTCTGAGTATGCTGTGGCCCTGGGTGACAGTATTTTGTGTATCTTGATAATTATTTATGGAGAGACATTTTACTTCAAGATTTCTTGGATTACTTGAGCATATCATCAGGTTTTCTGGATACTGAAAGTCTTTTAATACCCTAATTAATTTTTTTGTAAAAGATGTTTAATATCCTTCCCTCTTGGACTATTGTGAATGTAGCTTAATCTTTTGTGTAGTTAAGCAAGGCCATCATTATGAAGACAATGCTTGTTCTGCAATATGGTGTGGCTCTGAAGCTACTGTGATAAGTACAAGTTTGCACCTATGATAAATAATCCTAAATTTGTTTCCTTCTTTGAGTCTGTGCATCTTTGCGTCTGTGCGTGCTTTTTAATTTTTTTTTTTTTTGCCTTTTCTTCTCTCCTATTTGTTTTCAGACCATCACTTATAATTTTCTTGGCTATTTTTGCAGTTTCTTTCCTCCTCATAATTTTCTGCCTTTGCTTTGCTTATGGAAATGGAGATGGTAGCAAGTGAATTTATAGTGGTCATGTATAAATCAGAGGCCCAAGAAACTTGGTTTCAGGAAAAACTGCTCATGGAATTTATGGTATCATAGCTGAGTTACTCAACTGTTCACACTAATAGCTTCTATTGCATGCTTGTGTAGGTGAGCCCCACCCAGTGGTGGTCATCTCTCTGAATTAGACTGGTGAATGAGCCTGTAGGTGATTTGTCTCCTCTCTTTTCAGTTATAATCAGTAGTTTTTGCATTTGAAAAATTCAAGTTCTTGTTTCTTTCAGACCTGTTTCAACTTTGGAATAGAGGCTAAAAGTCTCATCAAAGGCTACAGAAGAATAGGGATTGACACCAAAGTTCTGGGATAGTCCATAAATGCATAATTGATGTTCATCTCCTACTTCTGCCTCCCTTAGCTATTGGCATGCTATTTTTCAGATATTTTGCAAGTCAACCACAGAAAAAATTTTATAATACCTTGTCCCATACTAAATTCTTTCTTTAAAAAAATCAAATATTTGTAAAATTCTTGTAATTCTTAATTGAATCTTCCAGAGATTGAAATTATCTTGTTCTAAATGACACTTTAAATTTTGTGCTTAAAATTTCATCCATCAGGTTGTGTTGGTACCAGTTAGAAAACTAACTTTGGAGTAAAAGTGAGAATACAAGTGTATGTGTACTTTCTTACAAAAGACCACACAGGGTGCTGATGTTTTCCGTTTGAGGTCTGCCATGCTTGAATTGCAATTTTTCATGGATTTCTGACCCAAACTGGGACAACAGATGTACCTGATTTTCCCCTTCAGTGATTTACAAATATAGTTATAAATAGAATTAAAAAGTGTTCTTCAGTGATGGTCAGGGTTTACCTTATCTCCCTGTACTGTTTAACCATGTTTTTAAAGGAGCTTTTTGCAAGTGTGATAGCAGGTCACCTGAGGTGAGTGACTTTGAGACTTGGACTTTGAAATCTAGATGAACATGCATGGGAGTGATGGACATAAGGTAGAAAATATCTAGTTCTCCTTTCGTGTAGGCCAAATGGAAGGCACTTTGAATTATTGAATACCTTAACGAGTTTTCAAAACTCACTTCTAGATCATTTTACAACAAAGTTTAAAGGCAGTTTAAAAGTTGATCAAGGGCCTGGGCATGTGGCTCAGTACTACAGCAACTTTCCTGGCATGTGTGAGGCCCTGGGTTTGAACCCTAGTACAGCAAAAAACAAAACAAAAACAAAAATAAAACAAACAAACAAACAAAAAAACCAAAAAGAACCTTGACTGATAACTTTATATACATATACATATTTATATTTATATATGTGTGTGTGTATAAATGTGTATATACATATTTTATATATATATATATATATATATACACACACATACACACACACACACACACATACATATACATATGAATATATTTTACTAGTTAGTTCAGTACCTGATAAATTTTAGTTCAAACTGACAAAATATTTTAAATACTCATGGGAAATAGTATTTTTATACTGGAAAATGTGATATGTGGTGGATTCAATGATCCTAAAAAGTAATAGGTTTTTCAAATTTTGATTTAGATGTAATTGTGATCATTACTGCATTTTTACACAGTAAATGTATTTTTACCCAGATAAATATACATTTATCTAAGGTAATAGATAGGATAATTGTTATTTAGAGATAGAGAGTGAGAAAGAACTGGTGGGTTTTCTGCTGGCATAGGAGAAAGTCAAGGAGTCTTAATTTTATAAAACTCGTTAAGGTATTCAATAATTCAAAGTTTTAAATTAAAAGACTAAATAAGATCTTAAGAGAACATTTTGCTTTTAACTGAGGCAATAGTAGGCGAAGAGTGGTCAATTGAATTACTTAAATTTTACTCAGACATGAACCAGTGCTTAAAGAAACGGTACAAAGACTCACAGGCATTGAAAAGAAAGTAGAAAAGATGGCTATTCACATAAGAATGTGAGATTGCAGTTTTTGTTATTGATAACTTAAAATAAATTCCTTGAGTATATGTGACCCCCTCCTGTTAAATGTTTTTCTTGCTTCTCCTTTTGCTGAAAACATTTTAAGTTAATGAGCTGATTTCCTAATGTCTGTTATGGAATTTGTGGATTCTATAATAAATTGAGTGTTCTCATGCCTTGTCTTTCACAAACATTTCTTATCAAGGTAGGACTGGCTTCCATACAGCTGTGCACTGGAGAGTCATGAGTGACTGCAGCCAAGTCTGAATCCAGGCCGTCCGGCCCCTGGCCAGAAGCTTTGCCAGCTTAGCTGCTTGACCACCTGCTTCTGTTTTTCTGTTCCACTTGCAGATGGAGGATGTTTGCTCTTCTTCTGGCATCAACACCAATTTTTAAAAATTCCTTGGAAGAACTTGGAAAAGGGAGACAAGAGGTTGATCCATGTGCTGTAGTTTTGTTCCCTGAAAAATAACATCTCTTAATTGAGATCCTGGGACTTTGGTCCAGCCCTATATGCCATTGACCCAATGGAGTTCTGTCTACTAATGACGAAAGCTTTGTAGTTGAAAATTATTGGAGACGTGTCCAAAGGGAACTTTGGAAATTATAAACCATGCCATGGCTTTTTCTCTGTCCTTCCCTATCAAATATACATTGGATTTCAATAAAGTAATGAGAATTTAAAACAGATGCAGTTGTCAGAATTTCTTCTTCCAAGCAATTACTTTAAAAGAAGTTACTTTAAACATTTAACGTATGTTTCTATGAAACTGCCATTCTTGAAAACAAAGGAAATTCTTACAGCCCGACGAGGTCAAATTTTTCTTTTCTTTCTTTCTTTCTTTTTTTTTTTTTTTTTTTTAACTTTAAGGGGTTTAGCTGGATTGCTACATCTTATTCTCTTGAGGGAACTGAACTTTAAATTTAAAGTCAAGTCCACTCTTAAAGGATTTGATTTAAAGTACACTGTAGGATCTGAAGACACCTCCAGTAACAAGATATGACCCAAGTAAATGTTTAAGTTTTCCAGAGAGATTCCTTAAATCAACACACACACACACACACACACACACACACACACACACATATTCATACACACACAAAAATAGTAATATGGAAAGAGTTAGGAAGAGATCCTTTTTGATTCATAAACCTGATGATTGGTTTTTTATGCTGTTGTATGTGATATGCCTTCCAGTAAACCTTGTTAGGACATTGGCACGTTACCCATCTAATGTGGAAAAAAAGAAAGGATTAAGAAGAAAATTTTGGGTAGTCAATATTTTATGTGTGTACACTTACTAAACTCATTGAGTTGTATATACTAAATATGTCTAGCTTTTTAATGCCAATCGCGCCTTTGAAAAGTGATTTATGAAAAGAAAAACAAAATGCTTGTTCCTGGCACTGTTTTTTTTTTCATGACATAGTTCCATTAACTCATTTATCTTGTCCCTAAAACATGCCTTTTAATTTCCCAAGACAATGCCACATCATGTTCACCTACAAGAATAGGCAGTTATACTCCATGTGTGGATGACACGTCAAGTTATATTCTGTTGTGTATAACTAAAATCAAATAACTACCCAAAACAAAGAGCTCTTGACTCTCTTTGCTTCTTATAGATATGGTGTTTAGAAGTAGAAGGAAAAGAAGGCAGCATGTGATTTTCCTCTTGACAAAACAGAAGAGAGATGACAGAAATGGTAAGGGAGTTTGGCACTTACTTACTCCTCAGTGGCAGCAGTGGTGCTCCTAGGATTGTGACAGTGCAGCAGATACCAGAGGGAAATGGTTCCTGAAGGAGGACTGGGGGTGTTCAAGGTATTCCAAGCCTAGGCACCAGGTGAGAAGTGTGAAAAGCATGTTTAAGCACCAGCTTTCTTTGATCAACTTGTGTTATTAAGTGATTCCTGGATGTTCTCATTTACCTTGATCTGCGTCTAACAGAATGTACCCTTACGGTTAATTCATTTTCTCAGAGAAAGATACATACTTGGTTTTCCCATTTTATATCACTTTGAGAAATTGATATGACTTTATATTTACATGTCAAGAGAACAAAATGGAATAATAGTTCTTATCTTAGATTTTATAACCCACTATATGTGCCCTTTGTAGACATGCAGTGGACATTTTTGTTTGTTTGTTTGTTTCTAGGCACAGACTGAAGCCCATGTTGATATTCTGCTTAATATTAACAGTTTCTGCTGATGTTAGTATTTAGAAAGATAACAGAATTTTTATTTCTTAATGGATAGTTCTGTATCCCATGTGGTTGTAATAATATGTTTATCACCATTAAGTGAAAGTTTCTGAATAGTGTGTAGTGGAACTCAGACCAGGGTTAATATTTTGTCACTTGCTAAATGTTTGGATCTTAGCTTCCTCATCTGTAAAAAGAGACAGTTCCACCTCAGGATGGGTGATGGACATTAAATGAAGCAAAGCACAATGGCTGGGATATTTAATGCTCCAGAAAGAGTTTTAAAACTATGTGTAAGCACTGAGCACGAGACGGGCTTTCTGGTGACTCCTCAGATTGTTGAGAGAAAGGATATCAATCTATTGAGTGTCATTGTAGATTCTGTGCATGTGTGCATGTATAAATGAAGTAGTGCACACTTAGTATACTAATTTCTGGCACAGAGTGAGCAAATAATTCAGGCAAGACAGGAAAATAACAAGAAAGATTAGTTTTATTTATTCGGTTTTTCAAAGCTTTATTATGCATGTATTTCATTAATATGGCTATATGTAGATTTTTAAAACAGTAACAAAAGTGTATATTTAAAGAGCATTGCATATGCTGTGTAACCACTAAAGATGTGCAGGAAAATCCTAATATGATGAGATTGGGATAATAAGTATACCTACTTCTTTGGTTCATCATGTTTATTGAACTATATAATGAATATTTGTAAAGTACTTAGAAAGTATCTGCCTTGCCTGTACTAAGCTCTGTGCAAATGTTTGCTGAAAGTAAGATAAATAAATAATGAATAAGTAAATCAATGGGTCCTCTCTTTGGCTGTCACTAATTGTGCCAGGAGTGGGCATACAACCCAGAGACAGCCATCCATCAGCTGACACTGGCACGATTTTGGTCTAGCTCAAAAAGAAGCCCTGGGCCAGATTCTCTTCCAGGAAGTTATATTTGGGAAGTGAGAAATTAAGTCAATTAGCTGTGAGAAAGGGGATTCACAGCCCAGTGAAGAGGGTGGCCGTTAATGGATGCGTGCAACAAGGGACTCCATTGCCAGGGCAGGGATAAGAGTGGAGCATGTTGGGAGAAGAATGAGGAGGGTGGGAGAAGAGCAGAATGCCTGGTGGGTTAAGCCACACTGGAGTGGCAACCCCCACCCCATTCTTTTTGTTTATTTGTCTTATAACATTTGAGTGAAGCTCTCTTCTTTGTGTGACAAGAATATGATGTGATTAGTCATTTACAATAACTAGCTTGGGATTTCTTAACTTACTTCTTTTTGGCGAATGATTATTTTCATTTAGAAAACAGCTACCTGTTGTTATAGGATGTGGCAGTAGGTACAGCAGCAGCTACAAGGGAGGAGAAATTGCCATCTGACCCTCCCACTCAGGGAGTGTTATGTTGCTGACAACATAATGAACAAAGAAATGTTACAAAGCAGTGTTTACCTCTTTAATGGAGTCAGGCATCCTTGGATAATTCAATAATGCTTGAGAACATCATATGTTTTGGTATAGGTGACTAGATCAGTAAGAAAAGGTTAAATTGTGTTTACTATGGCTGTGTTTTTCTTTCTTTTTAAACTATGGTAGAGATGCATGCAATTATTTTGGGAAGGTTTCCCTGAACACTAGGTCAATTACTCAGATGAACTTTGGACATTTTTATGAACCAGTATTCTTTTAGTTGCTAGTGATGAAAACCCGTCTTGAAAATGTTGGCTCATATAACCAGTGGTGCGGGGGCAGAGCTGATTTGGGGGCAAAGCAGAAACCAAGAGGTTAAATGGACTCTCTTATGACTCTGTTGCTTTTGCTTCAACTCACATGATTGGGGCTTTTAGGTAGGAAAAAGTAGAGAGACCATCTTCTTTTCAATGTCCACACACAAAATTCTAAGTCCTGCTTGGGTCACATGCCTACTTCTAGATGTACCACTGTATCCAAGGGGGATGATGACCAAGATTGGTCCACTCTGGGTCCATATTTCCTGAGGCAAGGTGGGATACCACAGTGACAGGCCTGCCCCAGCTCTGCAGAGTGGAGGAGGGGCGGCCCCTGGGGGGAGGAGTGCTGGCAGGCAGAGACAACATTTCCACTCCAGGCAAATGAATGGCAGAGTGTTTGTTATTCAGGAAACCACTCCTCCAGAGCTCTGCTCTCTTGATGCCAGATAAATGAGGTTTCACACCCTTTGGAATTACTTACTTGTTGGGAACATACAAAATAAAAATTGTGATGTTTAAGAAAATGACCTAACTACACATTTTTAAAAATAATGTGTATATGTGTGTAAGCTATAATAAGGACTGATACCTTTTTTCACTAGCCATTTTAACAACCTTAATACTAATAACATACCCTCATTTCTGTCCTCTGGATCCTAAAATCTTGGAAAGTTGAAGCCAGTCTGGATGGGCTTTAGCAGCTGTGAGTTTAGAATATTCTTTAGTTAGGATGCTTAGGATGCTGGATTTTTGTCATCGTTTTCTTAGAGTCACTGTGGGAGAAAGGAAAAAAGGAAACAAAATCTTTAGAGGACCTTTGTGACAAAGTAATTGTTATGCCAAGTTGGGTAAATGTCATAAGTGAACTATTGATATTACTTAAGTGGTCTAGAGAGACTGTTCCAGAGCTCAGGTTATCCCCAGGAGAGTGTAATCTACCCCTATCTTCCTTTCATAAATAAAGCATCCCTTTCATCAGGTAAATTAGCCCAACCACTCTAGACAGTAGCAGAGGATTTCACTTATTTATTTATTTATTACCCCTAAAAGACTTTCTGTTTGAAATTGGGATGCCGAACTAGTAAGCTGCTTTTGTGTTTCACAAGTTGATAGTACGATAAAGATAGATCACAGGATCAAAGAAAATCTTCTGATTATCCTTTCTGGTCTAATTAGAATTTATAAGAAATATAGCCTTCTATTGGGTTTTCCATGACAGACATGAAAGATGTATTTATCTTTTTATCTTTCCTTTCTGTTACTGTGGGTCTTGTTTGGTGCTGTTAACAACTGGGTTATATGGTAGAGTGTGAAATTTTCCTACTTGGATTCTGCAGTAGAAATCTGTCTTACTCAGTTTTTAAGACCAGCACAACAAGTTTACCAGTTCATATTTTTTTCTGTTCATTTATACTGAACTTCTGTAGTTAATAGGAAATATGTTCTTTAACGAGTAGTTGAAGACTACTTATCACCAGTTAGATCTCCTAATAGAAAAGGAAGTTGTAGGAGATTTGTTGTTTTTAAAATGTTTCTGCACAGGTCGACTTTCAGGTTAGCTTAATTATGAAAATATGAAGACTCATTGGAGTTTGTAATTCTTTCTGCCCCCCCCTGCAAATATTAGTTAAATGTCTACATTTACCTGAGTAAAAAATGTAAAGGAGCACAGGGTGATCCTGATGGTAGGCCCCAAGTCCTGCCTCACAGAGCCCAGAGTCCTTGTTAGCTTGTGAAAATATTTGCTAAGCCTGCAGTCTCAGGAAAAAGTGGTGAGATACAAACTGATGAATCTTTAATAGAGGCTATAGCCAAGCACAAGTAAAGTCCTTTAGAAAGATGAGTGTATAGAAGGTTAAAGTTTAGCAAATTAATTGTTGTTCCCTGCTGGAGGAACATTCTGTTTTCTTTCCTGCAGTGGCCACTGACCTCTGGCTGGGGAAACAGTGATGCCTGTTTAAGAAGACCACCCAGTGCTGTTCAGAGATTTCTGTGTAACCTCTGATTGCCACGTGCACATCCCTGATGATTTATTATAGATACTAGGATACTTTTCAGAGCAGGCTCCGTAGACTGTAGACTTTCTTTGTCACTACTGCTCCTCTGGCTCCTCCCTTAGGGCTCTTCTCAAGCCCCACTTTCCTGGGAAAACTTCACCTCTAATCCCCTGGAAACCTGGAGTGGTCACAGTCTCCCTCCCTCCTTTCTTTCCTTTCTTCCTTCCCTTTCTTTCTTCTTTCTTTCCCCCTCCCTTCCTCCCTCTCTTTCTTTAGATGATGATGATGATAATGATAATGATGATGTCATCTTGCTATATTGCCCAGGCTAGTCTTGAACTCCCGGGCTCAAGTGATATTTCCACCTCTACTTCCCCAAGTAGATGGGACTACAGGTGTCTCTGAGTGGTCTTTGCTGCTTTTATATTCCCGGTGGCTTTCTGAAACCCTTGGAGCTCAATATCATAGCTGTTGCTTGTTTGGTTCTTTGGTACAGCGTGAAAGTACTTTTGCTTTCCTGGTTATATTATCCTACCAACTCTATTTGTAGAGATCATTTTAGTGTCTCATTCGATATTCACAAAAGCCTTTTTGAGAGAGGCACAATTAGAACCTACGTTTGCAGATGAGCTGAGTCACAGAGTTGGATATTTATGGAGCATTTGCTTGGACTGCAGTGCACTGAGGTGGACAGATGGATACTAATAAGTATGATATGCTCAATTGTGTAGAAGTTTACAGCCTGACCAAGGAGAGAATTTGTACACAATTACAACAAATTGACATTTTATCTTGCAGAAAGTGGAAGGAGGGAATTGTGATTTGGGAAGATGAAATCTTCTGGGGGAGGATGTTGTGTATAGTTGGCTTCCAAGGGGGGTTGGTTCCAGGACACCCCTTATATAACAAAATCTGAAGGTGCTCAAGTCCCTTATAAACCATGGTTTAGGAGGGAAAGGGAAAATACTGGGGAATGACATTGGCCAAATTATATATAGTCATATTGTGTGTGTGGACAGATATGTAACAACAAATCCCACCATTATGTCCAACTATAATGTACCAATAAAATATGGAAAAAACTTTAAAAAACATGGTATAGTAATTGCATATCATGTACACATATTCTCCCATATGTGTTAACCCATTAAGCCCACATTTTCAATTCTGTGAAGATTTTAATGAAATTGACCCAGATACATTAAAATAGTTTGGAAATTATAATATAGAGTGTATACATCCTTTATTATCATTAAGAACAAAAATACAGATTGTCCTGTAAGGAAGACATGGGAACAGTATAATATCTTTTACATATATAATATATACTATAAGTAGGATATTGAGCAAATATGATATCCTTTCATACATTACACAATATGTAAAGAAGTGCCTTTCATGACCTGTTCAATAATTGATTTTTGGAGGAAAGAAGCAAAACACTTCAAATAAAGCGTTATAATACATTTTTTGACAATATGTTTTTGGTTCACATGGTATGGTTTGTTCTGGTATTATTGTTGCTCTTGCTGTTTGAGAATGATATGCCTTCTCATGTCAAATCTGATACCATCTTATATAGTACTAAGTCCAGGAGTGTTACAGTCGCTTCCTTCCCCATGGGTTCTCAATGCATCATTTTAGGTAGGCTAAGCTGATCTCTTTTGAAATACAACACATTAATGAGATCCTTCTTGTCTTTCTTCACAGATTTGTGAATAATTTACGCATTTACTAAATATATCAATTATGTTTTGTAAGTGAATAAGGCCAATACCAATTTTTAGTTCTCATAGAAGTGGAGTATTCAGAAATGAACCAGTCATGTTTATTCATCCCACCATTGAAATTGTTGCAGATACCTACTACCTTTAGTTGAGGCACATTAGCCTTTTTCTATTGTTGAAGTTTGCAAAATGCTTACATTGTACTGTATGTAGTTTATTCTAACAAAGACACGTATAACCACTTTACAGTGAGAACTTCATTATTCATATCAAATTGGTAACCATACAGCCCTCCTGCTTGTTTTTTTTTTTTTTTTGATAGTGTTGTTGGTTTCAAAGGAACTTATGTAGTCTCAGTGCCTGTGGCTTGAAATACGATATTTCACATGTGTACTGACAAGTCATAACCAGTGAATAGATTTAAAAAAAAAAAGAGTGTAATTTTGGAGTGTAATTTTAGATTCTTTACCACTTTGAGCATTTGTAGAACTAGTTTCATTCCAAGCAAAAGATCATAGTTGTTTCCTTCTTGAATATGTTTTCCACAATATAAGTCAAAGTTATAGCAATATCCTACTATTCTACACAGTGTTGAGAATTTACAACCAAATCTTATGGGCTTACCTCTTAAAATTATTTCAGTGAATTGTGTCCATAATATCTGATAATCATTTTATCTACTGTCAAATATTCTTCAAACATCAAATTTCACACACAACTTTTGATTCATATTTACTAGAGGATAAAATTTAAAACCTTTGTCTTCAATATTGTCTTCTCATTCATTATTAATGCAAGAATATATAATACTTTTTACCTCCTAGAAATGATTTCTTAACATTACATTTTTTGGCTATAAATATACCCAAATCTTCATTGCTCGACCAGTGATTTCTTAAGGAAGATAGCATGCGATAACTGAAGAACATAAAAATGCGTAAAAATGTTTTAAACTCAATTATACTAAAGTATTTCAAATTCATTCTTAGTTTCTTCAGAATAGCATAGATTGTTTATATCAGGCATCAATACTTCAAAAATATGTACTGGGCTGGAATATTTGAACAAATTCCTTATTTTCCTCAAGCATTCAGAATGTGTTTTCTCTAGTTTTTTTTTTTTTTTTTTTTTGAGTATGGAAACAGGTCAGAACTTGTCAACAAGTAGCAATGTGTTCAAGTTTGTCAGTGCAGGGCACTACACATTACTATGCGGTCTACGTTATCCCAGGGCCTTATATATAGGACAGCTCTTTTAGAACACTGATAATTGCAAATATAGTGCATTCCATGCAATAACCTAGTTCTAGAAATTTCAGGAATGTATTTCTTATGTTGCATAGCAGTTATGCACATAAAATTTTGTTCAAACATTTAGTAAAAGTAACTTTTGTAGTAAAGTTTATGCTATTTTCACAGTGAATTTAAAAATATTTCAAACTCTAATAATTCACTATTATTGTGGTCAAAAGAATAGAACTCTACAAACACAACAATTATTTAAAAATTGCCATTAGTGGCATATTTGTTGCTCAAGTGGGTGCTCCACATCTAGAACAGTGGGATAAAGTGTTTTAAATTACCTCTAGTGCTTTAAATTAAATTTTGATACCTAAGACAGTGAAAATACTATGTAAATAGCAGTTGTACTGTATTGTTTGTGGAACAATGACAAGTAAAAAATTTCTGTACATATACAGTTCACACTTGGTTCTTTTCCCTCCCGTCTTTCCCATCTATGGTTAAATTCATGGATGTGGGCCTGCAAATACAGAGGGCCAACTATGTGAGCGAGATGTCTGAGTACATGGGTAAGACTGACAGATGCAGGACATCATTGTCAGGGAAACAAGAGAACAAAAATCCAGAAGTACAGGACATGTTTTAATAGGAGGAAGTAGGATCATTGATCTGGAATTCATGCGATTGTTTAGTAAAGCAGGAAAGAAATAGTCAGAAACTTATGTTGGATCAAATGATGGAGGACCTTAGTTGTCAGACTGAGGATTTTGGTTGGGTCATGTATGTGTTTGAGAAAGGTAGTGAGTGATGTGATGAAGGTAGTGGTGGAAATGCAGCAGAGACAGACAGACAGACAGACAGACACAGACTGACTGACTAGAAATGAGAAGGGCTAAGGGATGGGTATGGAAGGCTACCTGCTAAATACTCAAATAGGGATATGGGGGGTGGGAAGGGGAAGAAGAAAAGACAGCCCTAGTCAAGGGATGGGGCTGTGGTGATGGGGGTGTGTAATTTGTAGTATGGTGTAGACTTAAAAGTTGCTGGACCATCATTCCAAGAGAAGGTACCATACTTCTAGCAGGGCATGCTTGTGGCAATATACCAATAGATAGAATATACCGAAGGAACTTGGTTAGATTCACAGGGATAAATTTTCGGCCAACTCCCTCTTTGTCTTGTTTTATATCCTCCATAGAACCAACACAGAGCAGGCCATTTCTTTCAGTTATAGTAACTTAGTAAAACTGGGCTGAATCTTATCAAGTGTGAACCTTACACTGTAGTAATAGTAAATGAGAATGGATAAGAAATATTTATGAAAATAGATGCTTTTTAGTGTTGTCAGGAGATTGAGAAATGTCAGTTTATAACTGAACAGTTGAAAAGCCATTTAAAAAATAGTTTTCCTCCATTTGTTATAAAAGATTTCTGAAGACTTTTATTGAGCAACCCTTTGAATTTTTCTAAGTATGTTAAAAGTGATAGTTTCTTTAAATTTTTCAGTATTTGATACTGTTAGTTTTAATAAAAGGGATATTTCTTATTTATGAATAAGGGAGATCCAAATGTTTTCACTGACTGTTCAAGTATTCTTTTGGAATATAAATGCATGCCCTAAGTATTGTCCATATATGGAAATATAACTGGTAACTTGGCAAACATTTTCTGAAACTAAAAGTCTTGCAAATTAGGTCAAAACTGTATAATTCATTTTATTTAGGAGTTGCAAATACTATAAAAGAGAAGCACAAGAAAAATCGAACAAAGGTATAACCGTTTTTTTTCAAAACTTTTCCCGTATGTACTTTTAAATTTTAAAAATTAAACTGAGGAGTAGGGTAGCTGGATCAAATGGTCTTTCCATCCCAGGTTTTCCAAGGAATCTCCGTACTGCTTTCCAGAGTAGTTGCACCAATTTGCAGTCCCACCAGCAATGTATGAGTGTGGCTTTTTCCCCCATCCTTGCCAATATTTATTGTTGTTTGTATTCTTGATATCTGCCATTCTGACTGGAGTGAGATGAAATCTCAGAGTTGTTTTGATTTGCATTTCTCTAATTACTAGAGATGTTGAACATTTTTTCATATGTTTGTTAATTGATTGTGTATCCTCTTCTGAGAAGTGTCTGTTCAGTTCCTACCCTATTCCACTCCTCGATTTATACCCAAAGGACTTAAAAACAGTATACTACAGGGACACAGCCACATCAATGTTTATAGCATAGCTAAATTGTGGAACCAACCCAGATGCGCTTCAGTAGATGAATGGATCCTGAAACTTTGGTATATATACACAATAGAATATTACTCAGCAATAGAGAATAAAATCATGGCATTTGTAGGTACATGGATGGAGTTGGAGAATATAATGCTAAGTGAAATAAGGCAATCCCCAAAAACAAAAGGCCAAATATTTTCTTGGATATGAAGATGCTGACTCATAATGGGGATGGCAGGGCGGGGTGGGGTGGGAAGCATGGGAGGAATGGAGGAACTTTAGAGAGGGAAAGGGGGTAGGAATGATGGTGGAATGAAACATCATTACCCTAAGTACATGTATAAAGACACAAATGGAATGAAAATAAGTTGTATACAATCAGTGATTTGAAAAATTGTGTAATATGAAATGAATTGCATTCTACCATCATGTATAACAAAATAAATAATTTAATTTTAAAAAAATTTAAGAATTAAAACCAAACTGTACAATTTCAAGATTTTATTTCTTTACTATAAATTTTTCTTACTTTAAACATAACATTCATTGAATTATTGTACCATTCCTTACATACATATATAATGTAAACGTATTATGGAATGCTTGCTTACCTATATCTATATATAATATTAATGTTATAGGATATTAAGGTGGATGTCTACTTTCTTTGTAAATAACGTTAGATAAATACATCTAATAATTTCTATATGTGTGTACAGTCTTTTAATAGTCTCTGTAGTTAGGTATGTAATTAAGAAGGTCAGTACTTACTCTTGAATTCCATCAATTTTGTGATTAAGCAAACATTTATTGATCACTAGACTAAAACAATACTGACTAGCTCATCCCTTAAACAAGAGTGGAGGGAGTGTTCAAATCTGCTACTTTCCGAGATGACATATAAAGTATTAATTTAAACAATCTTCCGTGGTTTTTATAGTCTCTATTATAGTCCATCATGCTTTGTGAGCTAAGACAGAAGCATGTTTTAGCTTTATAACCCATTAATATAGTTGTATCAGCCAAATGTTAAAAAACAATGAATATAATTTATAATTCTTTGATGCCATAAATTTTTTTTTATCAAATTAAAATACAAGCCCAAGTGTGAACTTTTTATTACCTCTAGAATTTCAAATATTTTTAGAGATTGTTTATGAAACTGTATTCCTTAGGTGTCTGGTAAATTCTACATGCATAGTTCTTTTGGATTGGAAAGCATAGGGGAGGATGGGGGGTGAGAAACTGTTGTTTACTGCATGTCTTGTGTGTTAGCCACAGTGAGGGGAGGTCCTTTCCGCCATCCTGAGGTTTGCACTGAGATTCCCTTTACAGAGATATAGAAGGTGAGGCTTAATAAAGTAAGAGGCCAGGTTGAACTGCTTAGGTAAGACACCCCAGTTTGTCAGCCTACAAAGCCCATGTTCTTTTTATTATATTTAGTAGTCTCAAGGTTGTGAGCCCTATGAAATCTAACTGGGCTATGATTCCCCTGTGGACTGATGTCCTTATTTAAATTAAAGCTTTGCTGTCCACATGTGGCTCCTTACGTTTAAATTACATTTAAATCTAATTAAATTTAAATAAAATTAAAAGTTTAATTTCTGCATTGCCCTATACACATTATAAGTGCTCAGAAGTCATATGTGCCTAATGGCTACTACAGTAGATGGTGCAGATGTTGGGCCTTACCATATCACAGAAAGTTCAATTGCACTGTGATGGTCTGGAGTGCAGGCTGCCTCTGGAAAAGTCCTGATGGGGCAGTTGTCCCAAATCCAGAAGCACTTGTTTGAAACTAATAAGGTTCCATATAAGAGTCACTCTTAACTATGCATGCTTTTACCCATCTTTTTGAACTATGCAATTTACACTGTCTAACAATATGCGGACAGGAGAAGTCTTGTCAAACCCCCTCATTGGCCATTATAGCATTATCATGATACTGGTTAAATGGAACGTTACCCAACAAACATTTTTTTTTAAATTAAGATGGATTATGAGAATAAGTAGTGATTTCTGTTTGTCTGATACCAAGATAAATGCAAACTGTGTTACCTCCCATGTAAAATTATTCTTTTACATTGGCTTAATACTACTCAACATGATGCCTTTATTCAGGAGGAATGACAAAAATGGGGAGGACTTAGAGTTCAAATTCATAGTATTCTCTGGTTAATCTGAGACATATTAAGTTAATCCTTAATGATGTTTTCAGGAAATTTTTAGGATTCAAGGTATAGACTTTAAAAATATTATTATTATTTGTGAAAGGGATACATAAAAGGAGTTTTTACTTATTGCATATATGTTTTGTGATGGCATTTAAAAGTAGTTAGGTAAGAGAGGTCATTTTGATGGGGAGACAGTGTCATGTAAAATCTAAAAATGTTATTGCTGATCTACCAGTTTAGCTTCTGTGAGCTTTATCAATTTTCTTATCACTTTCTTCATTGTTAAGTTGGAATAATAATGTCAAAGTCATTACTATTTGACAAGCTTTGCTTATCAAAGTCATTGGAGATACTCAGAAAGTTTCAGATTCGGAGCACTTGAATTTTCAGATTCAAGATGCTCAGCCAATACAATGTGTGCCAGTATTTTAAAATCTGAAAATCTCTGAAATCTGAAAATCTTCTGGTTCCAAGCATTTTGGATAAGAGACTCTCAAGCTATACACTAAAGTGTTTGGGAAATGTAACAGTGCTGTGTAAATGTCATGATACTGTCTCATCCATCCTCTTCTCTGTACCTGTTTTAAATCTGAAGTATAGCAAGGTATTGCACCAGCTTCAATAGTCCTTAAGTACGCTTTCTGCTATTGCATGCCTCTGGCCTGGCATGAAGTGGTAGTGAAAGATCTTGTTCTTAGGAAGTCAGTAGAGAGGATATTGACATTATGGGAAATACTTTAGGAGGAGTCCTGATACCAGGGGCTATGTGAGCTATCTATTCTTTATGTACTTGTTCATCCTGAGTCAGTGTTCGTTCTTGGGATATTCTTTATCTCATTGATAAAGTATTGGTGTTTGTTTTAGTCTGTGCAGCAGAAAACAGAAGTCTTCCTATGTTGTAGACAGTGCTTTATGTATCAACTGCCATCTTTATTCACACAAGGGGAAATTGTCTAATACTTTTTACTATTTACACCCAGAAGGACATTAGAACATCATTATAGAATTTAACCTTAATCAGTATTTCAGAAATCAGGTGCAAAAACATAGGAGTGCAGAGGTGTTGCTCTTAGCTTTGAAAGCAGCAGCCTCTTGATTAGTGATTATCATCATTCTCAATCCTAGACTTTCTTTACATATGGTGTCATTTAAAGGTTATTCTTTTCATTAAAATATTAAAAATATGCTACATGATTAAAATATTTCTACAGAAAGTTTTTCCACCTCTATTACAGTAGTCCATTTTTTATTATTGCTAGCTCTTAATCTAGATACTGATGTCACTAAAATATTTCTGCTTTTAGTCTTTCATAGTACCTAGTATGATTTTTTGCACACATTGCTGGCTTTTTCAATAGCTATGGCTGGTAGAAATTGGAGGATGATACTTTTGTTTTGCTAGGATAATGTGTCCTTCACACACATCCCACATTCTGTATTGGAACTGGCAATTAATTTTCTAGTTGGAATAATGTTATAAATAATGAGTTGGTTCCCAGAATGGTCCACCAGATTAACCCATAACATAGCTGAATGGATGAAGAAGCATACATGCTAGAATCCAAAGATACTGTCATGAACTGATTCAGAGCTAAGTTTTATTCAGCTAACCACTTAAATTGATATGTTGATAACATTCTATTCATTTTGTAGTATAAATCCCAAGTAACTATCATATTTGTTAAATTTTAAGTTATTTCTCAGTGTACAAACTTCCTCCCTTCTCAGAAACTTTAAACTTAAGTCTGGAACAAATAAGAATTTAGTGACTGGTAGAAGCTGAGCTACATTTAATTTCACTTGTTTTTATGCAAAAGTTGTGCTGACTTTTAAAAAAATTAGCTCTGCACTTTTTAGGGCTTTTTCCTTCCTTTTTTTGTAATTAAATGTAGTTTTTAAATGGTCTCATTTGATTAATTTATACTGTTTTTTTCTTAGGAGAAATAACTAGAAACTCAGCAAGTCAGTACATGGTGGGAACAAAAGCATAAGTCTACAAATTTATTGTGCTACATCCTACAATGGTAAAAACAACTTATTGTAAAATAATATTGAAGTATAAAGACTGCAATTTAGTATTTTCCATCTACCATTGCAAACTGTAGTCTTTACCACCGAAAGTGATATTGACATCCTATGTGATTACTGATTGATCTTCTTTATTACTTGTTTTTGGAATGGTGAAACATGAAAATTATTTAAATTCTTATAAGTAACAGAGTATAATTTACTCTTATAGCATTTAAGTTTGCAAGAATATTGACTTTTGCTACTTAAAACGATATATCCTTTAGCTTGGCTATAAGTACACTATAAGTACACTCTAAGTATAAGTAAACTATAAGTACACTCTTAAGAATTGGTGGCACATGCCTGTAATCACAGTGGCTCGGGAGGCTAAGGCAGGAGAACTGTGACTTCAAAGCCAGCCTCAGCAATTTAGCAAGGCCTAAGCATCTCAGTGAGACTCTGTTTCAAAATAAAATACAAAAAAGGGTTGAGGATGTGGCTCAGTGATCAAGTGCCTTGAGTTCAATCCCTGGTACAAAAAAAAAAGAAAAAGAAAAAGAAAAAGAAAATCAGACTTCGATACATTTTGAATGGTACATGCGACTGATTTTGCAATTTAAAATCTGCAGTAGGGATATTTGAATTTTATGTGCCCCATGTGTGTGTTTTTAGCTGAATTGAGCAAATACAACCTTCTCACTAGGAATTGTAGAGGTTGCTTTTCCTTTAGTCTCTGTAACTTTTATCCCATAACACCAGGGAGCTATATCTTGCTGTAGAGCACATGGACCCAGTTATCATCACTGTGACTACTTCATTTGATGGAAAATCTGTAACAAATCTGGAATATTAGTCTGTTGGTTCATATTGAAGTGCTCAGCAGACAGCTGTGTTGAAACTGTCAGTTATATTGTAGAAGAGTTAAATGCTGTTACTTTCTATCATGGAAGGGTTTTATTGTCCATTTTCTGAGCTTATTACATAGTAAATTGAAGAGTTGTTTTTCTTTAGTTTTTCCAAAATTAAAGTTGAGCCTTTATGTAAAAAAATTGCTTTATAAATAGAGCATTTGAGAAAATAGCATTCATTATTCATTTGTACCTTTTAATGGATTTTAGTTTTTCTGTCTCAAAAGCAACTAGACATCAAATGATGTGGTTTTATTTAGTTATTTTTTTAAATCAGCAGTGGTTTGGTGCTCTAGTTGAAGTCCTGGTTCTACATTCTATATTTGTATGTGACTGCTATTCCTTTTCATCACACTGACTCTAAAGTCATACACAGGTTCTTTTTGGATAATCAGCTTTTTGTAGGTGGTTGTGTCATAAAAATCATTCTAAAGCATAGTTCCCTCCCACATGTCTACTTCTTGCTGAACTTTCCTCATTACTGAAAAAAGACTGTTGTTTGAAGAAACAAAAACAACAGTACTTTCTATAAGAAAAGTAATTAGAGACCCACCATTACAGAACTTCATGTTTGCCAGATTTTATCTTAGTGTCAAAATGGAATTTGGGAAGGGTTGCTCTGCTACAGTGCAATGACTCTGATGTATGTTGGCCATGAATTCCAGACCCAGTGATATTGCTCTGAAATACTTCTGCCACTGCCTTTCTTACCATAGTGGCATGACATTTGTGATGCAGTGCATCTGCCATTAAGTTATCTTCATGTTTCCTAATACTACTAAATAATGGCTACTATATTTTGCACGTTTGTCTTTTTGTTAGGTACTGTCTGACATACCTAATGTGCATTAGTAATATTTTATTTCCTCCTGACACTCCTGTGAAGTGGTGTTATTGTTGTAAGGAAACCAAGGCTGTAGGAGGCTATTGCAGCAACTAAAGATGGGCCACCAACTTGGGTTCAGATGTCAAAGCCCCAGCCTTTAACACCTAAGCTGTCCTAGCTGCAGACATAAATCTTCTCTGTTGTAAAATGCTTCAGATGTGTGTTGCATCCTGTCTCCTAAGCAACTGGCTCCAAGGTGTAATAAAAGTATACAGGAGTAAGTTACTCCCCTGTCATTGAAAGACACTTATTTTATATGTGTTGTGTTTAGTGGGAGATAAGGAAATGCTATTCCCACCCTCTGCTTCGTACCTGAAAAATCCAATGGACAGACCTTCCTGTCTTTAGCATCGCCAGTCTGACTGAGGCTGCATAGTGCTTCCTGATTAACCCAGACTTGCTAATGTTTTCCCCCAAAATGGGTAGGACATGTTGTTCGAACATATGGAAGCCCTGAGAAGAGACTCTGATTGCATGCACGTTGGGACTTTGAAATTCCTGGGGAGATTGAGGATGGTGTTTATTAAATGACTCTGGTGCTTAAAGCTGGAAGTAGTTTAGGAACAGAGGACAAATGAACTATCTGACAAACTAAGAGAAAGAGGTGGCAGTGGTGAGGTGAGCAGAGGCTGACAAGCTGCCTGGAGGAAGCTCTGTGAATGGGAACTAGGGTGCATGTTTGTGAAGGGGAGCATGACTGAACATGCTGTAGAATGGGTGGGCTTTGTTTCTCTTCCTGAAGGAAATAACATGGTGCAGGTTGCTATGAGGAGATAAAGCAAGTTGGGACAAGCTCATCTCCAAGGATGAGGGGCAGAGTTCTGAGAGCAACTGACTTGGAGTCTAGAACGGTTTGTGGACAGAGAAGGACTCATTCATGAAGGAAGAATCACTCATACTACCCATGAATTACCTAAGCACTGGGTAATTTGAATTGTGATAAATTTTCCATCTTTAGCAAAACAGTATTCTCCACAGTTGCATTGGAAACTTAGCGAGATGACTAGGTTAGGAAGGTGATCTTGGGGTCTTAGGTACTCTTAGGGTCTTTTATTTGAAAGCAAGAATATTGGAGTCAGAACTAGGTAAAATCTTAGGCAAGTTACTTATTTCTCTAAGATTATGCTTCTATTTGTACTGAGTCAAGGAAGTGGGCACAGTAGAGATAATGTCTTCAGATAAGGAATGAATTTTCTTGTCTTAGCTTATGTGAACTTGTGTTCTCTTGTCCATGATAGAATGGTTGACCTCTTCTTTGACAGTCTTTTTTTTCCCCACAAAATAAGGATACATTGTGTGTTCCTTATAATGTTGTTCTTTCCTTCTTTTCTTTTAAATATATTTATAAGTGGTTTCTTTCTTTCCTACAGAGACATTGTAAGGATCCTGTATTCTCTTACACAGAGGGGTTATCAGACCCATGTTGGCGTGGTAACAGAAAAGTCACCATGTGAGCTCTGAATCTGTGCTCTGAAAGTCCCAGTTGCTGAAAACGTGATTGTCTTGCATTTTTTCCCCCATAGTGCTGGCTTATATCAGCCTACGGGCTCTTTGCTTGAGCATAGAAATGGTGGTATATTCAAGTGGGCAGCTAAGAAACTATAATGACGAAGGGATGGCAGTGACATCCTCTTCTAGAGCCTGGGATGGCCTTGCAGCTGCAGCATCTTTTACTTTATAAACATTAATGAATCTCAAGTCCCTGTTGACTCTCATGAAAATAAGTTCCATGGGGAGTTTCTATAAATCCACATGCCTTAAAGAGTGAGATGTGGAACAGACAAAATAAAGTAATAGAGCATAGTTGAGACTATAACCAAACTGCCTGGGTTGAACCAACCTGCAGCTTAGAAGCTGTAGACCTTGACCCAGCCATTCAACCTTAGTGCCTCAGTTTCCTCATATGTAAAATGTGGGTATTAACTAATATATTATAGGCTTGTCTTGAAATGTGGGTATTAACTAATATATTATAGGCTTGTTTAGAATGATGCTTGGCTCTGTTTAAATGTTTTTATATAATAAAATATTGAAAACTGATAATAACGGGGAGTTTTCTGAGTTGGCTGATTGGAATGTTTCTGTATAAGATTAAAATCCAGTTCAACATTGCTTAAATAAATAGTTATGGATTCCACAAATGCATAACATCTAGGGGTAGATATTTCACATTTATATAACATTTCACTTATCAAACAGCTTCAACCCTAGCACAATATTCATGTACTGATAACATGAAATCCTTTACATTTCTTATTCTGTTCTGAGATATTCTGTCTCTCCACACACTTTAAAATAGGACAATTTTACTTGTCTTAAAATCAATACATAAATTTATTTTTAACTGATATCTAAAATCATAAAAGCTGTAAATACTACTGGGTTACTGTGTATGTTTTATATATGTATATGTTGTGTATTGTTTAAATCAGGTTAAGTATACTTGTATTCTCATTTGTCATTTCTTCATGGTGAAAACTTTCATCTTTTTGAAATGTACAATATTCAGTGGTTATATTTAATGTCATGTTTGTCCCCTGCCACCCTACCCATAAGGCTTTTACGTGATCAGGATTGGGATTTATTAAATCAATGTAATCTCTAAAGAAGGAAACATAGTAACTCATGGGTCTGTGCCAATGAATGGATTTATATGTCTTTAGTATAAGACATACCCGGGTCTGGTCTTGAGAGGGTTTCTTGCCTTCCTATTGAACGAAGAAGCCCGTATCCACAAAAATTGGAGTTAATGCTGTGCATTTGGTTCAATAATTGGTCCTCCATTTTCGCTGAATTGGATTTCACGTTGGATTTGTAATGATGGTGAATTTATAGGAAACTGAATAATTTTAAGATCTGGGAACAGTAACTATGTTAGGGGATCTTTTTTGGTACTAGAGATTGAACCCAGGGATATTTTACCACTGAGCTACATACCCAGTTTTTTTTTTTAATTTTTTATTTTGAGTTGCTGAGGCTGGCTTCCAACTTGAAATCCTCCTCACCCTCCTGGATCACTGGGATTATAGGCATGCACCACTGTGCCTGGCTCTTGATAGGGGCTCTTTTTAAATTTTTTGTTTTTGTATGGGGAATTGAAGTCAGGGCACTTAACCACTGAGCCACATCCCTAGCCCTTTTTATTTTTTATTTACAGACACAGTCTTGCTAAGTTGCTTAGGGTCTCACTAAATTGCTGAGGCTGGCTTTGAATTTGTGATCCCAAGTTGCTGGGATTACAGGTGTGTTCCACCATGCCTCGACTATGCTTGATAGGGGTTCTTAAGCAAGAGGCCCATGGATAGAATTCTAGGGTCTTTATGGGTGGATGGGGGAGGGGGAATCTTCGTTTTTACTAACCACTGATTGAAACCTAGATTCTTTAATTATGGGTGAAGACAGCAAATCATGGGAATATTTAGCATTTGAAATTATGGTACTTTTGAAATATGCCACTAGTTCTGAATTTTAGTGTGTTGATGAAGAATCTCAACTATATTTCATAATTTTGTCTTAGTATTTTGATAGCTATGCTTCAATTTAATTATTTTCCTTTGTGGTCCTATGATAGGTCATACTACATTTTTAGTACTTTTTTTAAAAAAATAATATTATTCTGAGGCCTCAGCAGACTATTGCTAAAAGAGGATCTAGGGCAAAAAAATTAAGACCCCTTACATATTCGTTTGCTCTGTAATAGTCCTGGCTCTTAGCTATTTTTCTGAGAGCTTTACTGCTGTGTTCCTCCTCTGCACTCTAGAGAGCCAAGTTGTGGCCTTTGAAAGGTCCAGCAGAAGTTACTAGAATCTGGACTGTGTTATTTTTATCTATGGTTTACACATCTGAAAGGAGACAACTTCCTTTAGCTTTTCCCTCTCTCCAGTACAATTACTGTCTACATAAACTTTCAGTGAAAGATGTCGAGTCAGCAACAGTTTACTAGAAAGCTAGATGCTGTGAAAGCAAGACAGAAAGCAGAGAACATCAAGCCCTGGGAGTGGGGATGAGAGTGAGAGGAAGCGCATGTGTGTGCAAAGGGATAATGTGAGGCCCCAGGGCAGAGCTGGTGGAGGCTGTGAAATGAGGTGGGGAATAGTGAGTCAGGTGGTATAATGAGGAGATGGAAAAGTAATTAAATTGAGGCTTTCAAGCCTACTCCTGATGGAGGCTTCTCTTTATCAAAATCTGCTTTTTCTCCTGGGAACAGTTCCTGTGTAGTTAAGGGTGGATTTTTTACCTGTGTCTTCAATTATTTGAATGTAGTACAGAGGTTTTGAGACTCAGGGTTTGCCTCCCCAATAATGCCCTTATTTTTTTTTTAAGGTTGTTGCCAGAACCTTCTGATGTGCAATGACTAGATTTTACACTGAAGTAGGCAAACTCTTCACTTGTCAAAAATACTTTTGAGAGTATATCTGGAGGATATCTAGAGATATTGGGCAAAAGGGAAGAAACATTTCAAATGAAAATGTTTTTAGGCAGTATATCTCATAACTATAAAAATGTTGACCCGGGCTGGGGATATGGCTCAAGCGGTAACGCGCTTGCCGGGCATGCACGGGGCAGTGGGTTCGATCCTCAGCACCACATAAAAATAAAATAAAGATGTTGTGACCACTGAAAACTGAAAAATAAATATTAAAAAATACTCTCTCTCTCTCTCGTCTCTCTCTCTCTCTCAAAAAAAAAAAAATGTTGACTCTTTGGTAAGCCAAAAGGTAAATGTTATAGAAAAAATGGATTGGGGGCAAAATTTAAGGTGGCAAGTATGGACTGATACACCTATGCTTATGATATGGTTCTGGAGGATTACAACAATGGTTTATTCTGGTGCTAATGAGACTTAGGATCATATGTCTTTGAAAACCCCCCAAACATGTTTTACTTACCTTTTGCAAAAGAGTTTTAATAAAAAAGCTGTTGGATTTATGTGGATTATAGTGTGTAGAAAACCAGAATTTATTGCTTGTCTATGTAAGTTTCTAATGATAACACCAAATTCAAATTGAGGATAGTCTAAACTAGGAATAAGACAACATGCATCAATATCTATATTCACATAATTAAAACAAGTACCATGTTGCTTTCAAATACTTTTAACAACTATATGCAGTATAACTGTTGCTACCATGTATTACTAAGCAAGACTTATATATTTATATATATGTCAGAATTATATGTCATTTGTAGTTAGATATGTTTATAAAGTACTAAAGGCTTTCAAGAAATCTATTGAAAATTTTTTAAAAATAATTTTTATTTGTATCCTTGTTTTCCCAATCATAGGTGTGTCTTTAGAGAAACTAGAATTAAATTTTGGGTATTGTTAAATTTACCTAAATTATCACAAATTTGTAACCAATTGAAATCAATGAGGAAATTAGATGGGATCAGGGATATCCCAGAACCAGAACTCTGATTGTCAAACGTTCTTTCTGTGCCAAAGTTTTTCAGTTGTACTGACAACAAAACAGCTTTTGTGATTCTGGAATTTGTGCCTTTTATTTTTTTTTCCAATTCTGAAATCAGGGTGACCAGGAAGAACAGAATGAAGTTTTGCCAGTGTATTAAAGAAAGTCTCAGTCAACCCCTAAAGATGCCCAGGCCGTGGGGACATGTGTAGCTTTGCGTTGGAGACTGAAACTCCTCCGTGCCAGCTATAGAAAAAAACTGATTCAGGGTGGGGAAGGGGATATGGTTAATGGTTACAGGGGTGCAGTTGAATAGGAGTAATTTCTAATATTCTATAGCACAGAAGGATAAGTATGGTTAACACCAATTAATTGAATGTTTTGAAATAACTAAAAAGAGGATTTTAAAATATGTATTTTATTTTTAATTGGCACATAGTAATTATACCTATCTCTGGGATACAAGATGTCATTTCAATGCACGTATACAATGTGTACTGATTAGATCAGGGTAATTGGCATATCTATCACCTCAGACATGTTATCATTTCATTCTTTTGGAAACATTTCAAATCCTCTCTGCTAGCTATTTTGAAATATGCAGTTAATTTTTGTCAGCCATAGTTCTCCTACTGTGCTGTAGACCATCAGAAGTTATTACCCCCATCAGGCTCTACCCCCATAGCTACTGGAGGGAGGATGTTGGCACGTTCCCAACACAAAGAACTGATAAATGTCTGAGGTGATATGCCATTACTCTGGTCTAATCACAACACATTTTATGCGTGTATTGAAATGTCACCCTGTACCTCCCAAAATGTATAATTATAATGTCAAAAATAAAAAATATATTAAAAAATGAAAAACGCTGACTTTAAGAAGTCTTTCTGGTAAAGCATTCAAGGTCCAGCCACTTTCCAAAGCTGTGTCTGTCAAGTCACCTTGGTTCCTGCTACAAAAACTAGCCTTTGCTGTAAGCAGTTGACAAATACTGTCAAGTTGTGGTTTTGGATGTTGGATACTTGGTTTTATTGTATGGATTTGCAGTTATGGGAGGCTTTTTATCCTGCTAAACATTATTCTTTTCCATTCTGTTTCTCTCATTTCCCACATCACAAATAAACATTTGAGCAAATTCTAAAAGAGTTTGCAGTTTAAGAGAAGTTAGATGACACTGAATAATAAGTTGAAAATAAATGTAGTTTTACACATTTGATCTTATACTCTCCTCCACCTTTTTTCCTTCTCAGGAATGGATGCTGTGACTTGGACTTTAGAGGAAAAGTCAGATGAAAATAGCATTTCCATGCAAATCAGGCTTCAAAAACCATTCCCTGAGTGCATGTATGTCTAGTGGAATGCAAAGCTTACTTGAGAAAGGATGAAATTAGGTGAGCCTGAAGGAAATATAAAAATCCTGCTTAATGATCCTGTTAGGTTTTTATACAGATTAAATGTTATTAAGTGAGGAATGGTAAGCCCGTCTGGATTTCTCTTCCTCTGAATAGCCAGCTTTAGTGCCATAAACTGGGAAGGCTTCTGTTGTATCTCTGAATACATAACCTTGCAGTATCACACGCCCTGAGGCCCTCTTCCTGAACAACATATGTTTGCATGTGGCTCAGTTTTATGTGAGCTAAGCCAATCATCGTTCTAATAGGGGAGTTTATGAGTGTGTGTATTTTCATATGTTAAGAGTGATTTCAGAGTGTGGAGTAATGAGACATGGCCTGTTGAAGCCAGGCATTGCTTAGGGATGTAATTCAGTGATCTCAGCCTAATTCAAAACTTATGCTTAAAAAGTAGCCTCATTCCAGACCTAGAGGCAAATTGCCCTTGATCCAAACTCCTTTCTGTGTGGCTCATCTAATCTTTGCTACCTCTTTTCTCCAACACCTGGTGCCTTTGTACCTCTCCAAGGTGCACAGCCCTTGTCTTGGAACCACCTTTAACTGACCTCCTTTTTATATAGATATTGCTTCATTAAATAACTAGCTGTTCTATGGAAGCACAAGAAAATTTCTGGGTTTTAACTCTGAAGTGTAGTACTTTAAAAATTTTAACAAGTTAGAGGTGTTTTGCAACCCAGTAGGAAAAAGAATGTCTAATGATGCAATCCAGGCACATTCTTGGGATCTGATCCCTCTTGTCACCCCTCTCTGCTTGCTTTGTGCCAGTAGTCCTGGTAGGTTCCTTGATGTTTCCATGCATTCCTAGACAGACTGAGCCTACTTCACTGTTCTTTGGATGCATGGCATTTTGGTATAGGGTATGATTATGTGATACCTCTGGTAGAAAGACAGTTGTTTTCAAAGTTACCCTTTGCTATTTTCTCAGCTGTGCCAGAAATCTGGGTAAAATGAATATTAGCTTATTAGCTTTGGCGTGGAGGTGCTGAACTGCAGAGCTCTGTGGCTGCTGCCCTGGCTCCTTGTTGACCTGGCATCCTGGAGAAACTCTGGTCCTCTTATCCCTGACTCAGGCTACAGCTGGGAGCTGGGAGCCTTGTGCCATCCGCCTGGGCAAATGTGGGAAATGCCAAATGGCCTGGCAATCTTTATTGTGGCCTTTGCATCCTCACTGAACCATACGGTACTAAAATGTCAAACTGTTCCTGAGTGTGGGCCACAGTTGAGGCAGTTAGATGGAGAAAACACAGTTCAGATACAGGATCTGCTCTGGCTCTTTATTCTGTCAGTCCTGGGCTTATTGCTCTATTACTTTAACCATCATTTATGAAGTAATGCTTTGTTGAGAGTGGTATTCTTAGTTGTGAGAGGCACCGAAAAAGAAAAGGATCAGATGTTGCTTAATGGCAAGGATTATATCTCTCTGGGCCCACCCATCTTGTATGTAATGAACTGTCAGTAGAGGAAGGTGAAATGAGTGGACAATTTACCAACAGAATGTAATAGGAGGAAACTATCTTAGAAATTGAAGGAAGATAAGAAAATTGAGTTTCAAAACAAATGTAATGTCCTTAGGTTGTGATTACAGAGATATTACTAGAAACTAGGCCTCGCCCTCCTTTGCATTTCAGCTTCTTTCCAGTGTATTCTGGCAACTGCACTTGCTGATGGATTGACATGATGCTTTGAGAAGCTTACAATCTGTTACGAAGAGAAAACATAACAGGGGCTTACAGATGATCCCAATCAAAAATCCACAAGCGCTAAGTGATTGAGGCCAAAGGGAGTATATAAAAGTCCAAAGGGAGAGAGGAGGAGATGAGTGATGTGGCTCAGATGAGGTTAGCCCTGGCAGGCTTCCTAGAGGAGATGGCTGGGCTTGGATTTGGCTCATAGCTCTTCTCAGTCCTGTTCTCTGGAGGCTTTATGTAAACATGGTTTTCTCCTAGTACAGGGCATCTGACTGATTGGTAGGAAAGGGAGAACAAAGAAAAGGTGTTTGAATTCAAGGACATCCCCCTGCCCAGCCTAGGAGGTCTCATACTTTTACATGTGCTCCCAAATGCATATAATTAAGGAAGTAAATTCAATTTGAATTTATGAAAAAGTCAAGCAATCACATCTACTGGGTGGAGAAGTGCTGTAGCTTGAGAGACCTTTGGACTCTAATGGATCTCTGTTGTCTTTTCAATTTAAATAACTTCTTCCTGTCTTGGTTTATAGATATTCAAAGAATTGGATTGCTTGGATTTTACTTAATCATACTTGACCATATGTAAGCTCAGCTATTTAAGGCATTCAAAACAGCCAAGTTCATTTGACTGTGTTGTGGTATTGTGACATTTATGGGATTTGGGGCACCCACCCCCCACCCCCACCGCCAAGCCAGCCTTTTCCTGTTTCTACTACTGTGCAGTTCTAGTCTGTGCCTGGGATTTAGCCCAAAGCTTTGCAATCCTGTGGGAATTACTTTGGTCCAATGGTGACATTCTTTTCCTTTTTCCATTTTTTTTAAACCTTTTTATTTTGAACTAGTTTTACAATTACAGAAAAGTTGTGAAAATTATTCAAAGAATCTCTTCACCTCTCTAACTTATCCACCTCCCTAAGTTTAGTTAGTATTTTACATAAACACCATAAAATGATGTTAGTCAGCCCTTTCCATCTGCCCATAGAGAAAGCCTTACCATTATCTGCAAGAAGATGCAGGTCGAACACGCTCTGCTACTGCTGCCTTGTGCATAACGCAGGCTAAATGGATATACACCCTGCTTCATTTCTACACAGTGGAGAAATATGCAGTTAGTGAAAACAAATGTCAAATGCATAATACTGAGTAAACAAAAGCAAGTTGTCCAAGGTTATATACCTGTCTACCACTTTAACTTCAAAACCACACTGAGCATGTTTGAAGTAAAAGAGCACATGCATGTGAAGGATATACACCAAATTCAGGATCCTGGTTACTTCTATAGTGGTAAAGAATATGGATGAACTTTCTATTGTATTTCCAGCATTAAATTTTAAAACTGAATGCACGGCACTCTGGGATTCTTCATATTATTTTCAATGTCTATAATGTTTAACTTGAAACATAGGAAATAATATGAAACAAAACCCTAGCAAGGCCACTCATTATAAATGCATTAGTGATTAGCTTTCCTCAGGTAGGGGCAGACCTGAGTTGATAGAGGTTTCAGTTGATCTATTAGCTCTTCTGTGTGGGTGAAGCCTTTAACACATCTTTAGTTTTGTGTCACAGTTTTCCTCGACTGCCTTTACAAGCCTATTATAACATATGACCATGAGAATTAAGACCTTCACACTCTTCAGTATCAGGACATTAGACAAAGGCATACAGTGTTGTCTGTGGCCCTGTACTCTACCGGGGTTAGTATTACTAAGTGACCTTGCCCAAGTTCTTTACCTTTCTAAGCCACAGTTTTTTTTCATCTACAAAAGGGGTATAATAACAGTGCCTATTTCACAGGGCTGAGTGAGGACTGAGGATACTCGTGTAGCCCACAGAGCCTGCTCCCTCCTCTCATCCTATTAATTTTGATCTCCATAGAATTTGATTACTAGATGCTTTAAATTTCACTTAGTTGCCAACATTGAAGAATGAGGGGAGCAGGAAGGGGTTACATTTTAAAAGCAAGATTTTCTGGCTTCTCTTGAATAAATGGAACAGAATCTAGTGGCACTGAAACATCTAGTGGCACTTGCAAGCTAGCAACAACCACTGTCCTGTGTAGGTGAAAGTGTCCCCAATTTACTGCAGTTCCCAGTGCTCCCTTATGTATCCTGGACACCGAGGCAGCCTGTTCAATGACATTGATTGTTTAACAGCCACTCGCTGGGGCAACATTACTTCCTAGGCTTCCTTTAGCATTTGATTTTGCAACCACAATTTAAAGAGGTCTCTAGTGAGGCAGAGATGGAATTGGGTTGTGTGTCCATAGTCAGGTTTCTCCAGAGAAACGGAACTGGCAGGAGATTACAATATGTATGGATTACATCATTTGCATGTGTGTGTATGTATTTGTGTATATATATATATATATGTATATACACACATGCATGCATGTATAGATATGTATATACGTGTTTGTGTGTATGTGTATGTAGGAACTGATGCAGAATTTCTTCTGGGAAACCTCAATGTTTGTCTTGAAGGCCTTTCTACTACTTGAATGAAGCCCACTGGCATTATGGAGAATGGTTGCCTTTACATGGAGTCTGCTAATTGTAGATGTTAACCACGTGTACAAAATGCCTTCATAGCAACATCTAGATTACTGTTTGATTGAACAGTTGTGTACCATAGCTGAGCCAAGCTGACACATGAAACTCACCATCATAGATGGTAATTTGTTGAGCAGTGTTTTGATATTTAATGATATCTGTGATGGAAAAGGATTATGCTGGGATTGTAGATTTTTCAAAGAGTTGAATATAAAGAACTCTGAGACCTTAGAATTTTGCACATAAAGCTGCTGTGTCTGTGTCTGGTCTGCAATCCAGTATGTTGGTGATTGATGATGTGGGATGCTTCCTCTGAGAAGAGGGTAATAGAGATGCTGGGCCTGGTAGTTCTGGCTGTGCCATTCAGGGCAGTTGGGAGTAGTCATGTGTAGACTCTAGGGGTTTTGGAGGATGACAGGGCATTTAGGAAGAAATAGATTTCTTCACCAGCTGTAGAGCCTCATGCTAACCAGGTGTGCAGATGTGCTATGGCTGTTCAAGGTCAGGTATTAATGCAGGTTCTGAAAATACATCACCTCATGTGGCTCTGTGTCTTGGAAAGTTGCCAACAGGGCTTAAAAGGAATTCTTGCAAAGCCTTCTTTGTTTCTCAGAAGTTTGTGCAGAGCTACTATGGAGAGACAGAAAACAAGGCAAAGAAATGTTTTCATGTGTGTTTATCTCTGTATTATTTTTATTGCATCAGGTAAGATGAATTTTTCTTTGGGTTTATTTTGAACAATATTTTTGGGGGGTGAAGAGCGGGGATTAGATAAAGCCTCAAGACCATTTCTATACATCTTTTGAGAATTCACTACCATTTAAAATACTGAATATATTTTATTTCCATGAAACAATAGACTGGCCAGAAAAATCCAAGAATATTAATCGTAACAAATGATACCAACAACCCAGCAGCTGAAGCTCAAAGTTTTAATTTCAAAAAGTATGTTCTACATGGGGAAACACTTAAGGACATTGGAATGGGCAAGGATATTTTTGGACAAGACACTAAAAGATCTGGAAACAGAAGTAAAAATAAATAAATGGGATTTCCTCAAACTAAAAAGCTTTTGCATGGCAAAGGAACCTTTTAACAAGTGAAGAGACAACCTAAAGAATAGGAGAAAATATTTCCAAACTGTACTGAGACAAGGAGTTAAAAATCAGAGAGTGTGTGTGTGTGTGTGTGTGTGTGTGTGTGTGTATATAGAACTCGGCAAACAACTTGGTAACAACAAATTCACACACTCCCCTTACCACCCCGCCCCCCCCCAAAGAACTCCACAAATGATTAAATAAAACAGACAATGGTCAATTTTCAAAGGAAGATATGCAAATGGCCATAGGTATAACAAAAAATGGTTCAACATCGCTATCATCAGGGAAATGCAAATTAAAACCACAAAAAGGCAGCACCTCACTCCAGTTAGAATGGCTGTTATTTAAAAGATAAGTGCTCTTGAGGATGTGGAGAAAAGGGAACCTTTGTGCACTGTTGGTGGGTATGTAAACAGTGTGGCCATTTTGGAAGATAGTATGGAGGTTCTTCAAAAAATGAAAAGTAGAACTCCTGTATGATCCAATAAGCCCACAACTGTGTGTATATATATAATATAAAAGGAAATCACTCTCTGAAAGAGACATCTGCATGCTATGCAATTGTTGTTCCCAGTAGCCCAGAAATGAAAGCAACCTAAGTGTCCATCAACTGATGGATGTAAAAAGAATAAGTGGTATATGGAATATTTTTCAGTTGTACAGAAGGGTGAAATCCTGTCATTTGCAGCAACATGGATGGAACTTGAGGTCATTACGTTAATTAAGTAAGCCAGTCACAGAAAGACAAGTACCACATGATCTTGGTCATACCTGAAATCTAAAAAGTTTGCTCTCATAGAAGTTGAGAGTGGAATATTGGTTATAGGAAGCTGCGGAGAGTGAGAGTGAGGGACAGATAGGGAAAGGTTAACAGATATCAAGTTACAGTTAGGAGAAGGAACTTCAGATATTCGATTGCAAAGTAGGACTAGCCATAATAGTAAGTAAGGTACTGTTTAATTTAAAAAAAAAAAAACTCGAAGATTTTGAATGTTTTTATCATCAGGAAATGATAAATTTTCGAGGAGGTAGGTTTATTTTGATTTGAGCATTATACAATGTACGCATGTATTGAAATATCACATGGCACCCCATAAATATGTGCAATTATTATATATCAATTAAAAATTAAAAAATGTATTTTTTGGAAATGTATTTTTTTGGGGTGGATCATATGAAACCGCTAAAGAAAAACACAGCAAGTTTATTGGCTGCGGGTGTGGTCTGCAGTTGCTGCCATGGAGTGAAGATGGTGTCCTACAGGTGGGGGTGAGGGTCATCAACATTTGTACACTTCAGAGTTTCCTATTCTAGGGGGAACATAGAGCCTTATATTGGTTTGTTATTGTAATTGATTTCTTCACTTCTGTCCTTCATTAGTACCCGGATTGCTCAGCCCTTAGTTTTTCTTGGGAAAATTCCAGTTGTGTTAGGTTTTTTTTTGGGGGGGGGATGGGGTGGGGGGGGCGGTACCAGGGATTGAACTCAGGGGCATTCGACCACTAAGCCACATCTCCAGCCCTTTTTTGAATTTTATTTAGAGATAGGGTCTCACTGAATTGCTTAGTGCCTCACTTTTGTGGAGGCTGGCTTTGAACTCCCTATCCTCCTGACTCGGCCCCCCCAAGCTACTGGGATTATAGGAGTGCACCACCATGCCTGGCCTATGTTAGGTTCTATTCTTGGACCATTTCACAAACTTTTGGGAAAGAAGAGTAACTAATCTGGACTTGGGAGCTGTGATATCTAGCCTTGGCCCATTTGGTGTATTACCTTAGTACTGGGGCCTCTTTTTCCTCATCTTAACCGCAAGGAAATTGAGCTGGATGATAACTAAAATTCTAGAGATATTATTTTACTTCCTTATAAACTCCAGTTTGGCAAATTCATAGCTGTGTTGGAGTCCCTCACAGTCCCTTGGTTCGCCTACTCATTTCTTAACTAACATCAGTCTTTTTGGAGACCTGTGGTCTGGCGTCGAGTGCTGTCTTGCTCAGACCTCCATTCTCTTGCTCTCTTTGAATCATCTTCTCCCATCTCCCTGTTTCTCTACACTAAAGGGCTTTACTGTCTTTCAAGTGCATCCTGGAATTTAGTTGTGTCTCCTTGAATATACTTTTTTTTTTCTTTCAGAAACACTTCTTACTATCACTGCTACTACATTAAGGCACTTACTATTTTGTCACACCTGGTTACAGAAGCATCAGGCTGCCACTGAATTTGTTAATTTGATACATTTCCTATTCCCTCTCTCATTTTAGGTTAGATGAAATAAAATTCTTTTCTCACATTTTCTAAGGTTAGGTTGAGATCTCACCCCTTTCCTAAACTGTGTCTAGTCCACAAGTTGTCCTTTGCATTTTAAAAGTTTTACTCTTGATGAAACTGTTGCATAATGAACCATTTCTATCTAAGAGACTGTAACCCCTGCTCTATATTTGGTATCAAGAGTCAGGGCAGTAATTGTCTTCTACAGCCATATACATGCCCAGCCACACACAGAATATTGTGTTTGTTTCTGACAGCACATTGTTTAGGAAGATGTTGACAAATTGGAGTGGACCCTGAAATGGGCAAAGGCCTTAGAAATTCTGTTGTAAGGATGATGATTATAGAGGCAGTTATTTAATCTAGTAGCTGGTGATGATGAAGATGGTTAGCACCTGACACAATGCTGAAGGTGTGCCTAATATTGCGAAAAGGATATATGTTATATATATGTATACACACACATGTACACACACATACACATTCTCATGTAACAAACACACAGAGCTTCTATGAGTTAGGTATTGTTGGTAGATTAGGAAACTGAAATATAGAGACATGTGATACAGTTCCAGGTCACAGAATTGGTAAATGAAGACTATGCTGGACCAGAGTGTCTGCCTTAGGATCTGTTTTGTATCCCTACTTTTTTTTTTTTTTTTGGTTCCAGGGATAGAATCCAGAGGTGCTCAAACACTTAGCCACATCCCTAGCCCTTTTTTATTTTAAGACAGTCTCACTAAATTCTTTAGGGCCTCTCTACATTGCTGATACTGATTTGAACTTGTAACCCTTCTGGCCTCAGCCTGCTCAATTGCTGGGATTATAGGCATGTGCCACCATTCTGGCTTGCTATCTCTACTTTTGAGAAAGTTTATCAAACTGGAAGAGAGATTAGCATTTAGCATTGATGAGGGATTGGCCAAGCCATGTAAAATTATTGTCGTACTTTGTTTTATTGTATCTAAAATATCACTGTTTATAAAATGAATTATCATTTTATTTTCCTCTAATAAAAATTGCTGCCAATTAAAATTAAGACACACAATCATTTGTAAAGCCCCCTCTGATTCTCTAGTTGTTGGTATGTGAAGGGAGCATGTCTTAGAATAGATGAAAAATGTTCTTTGGTATTCCTCCATTTCTCGGATCAAAGGACCAAGCTATAAGGAAGATTTTAGCTCAAAGAAATTCTTCTAAGCTCTCAAGCTGCTGAGAAATATAACCTCCACTTGTCAGAGGGCTTGACACAGCAGGGGCTCAGTGTGAAGTTGCCTGTTGTGTAGGTGTTGAGATGGTCAGGGGATCTTGCTGGGAGATAAGAAGGATTTATTCAATTTGAATCCCAGGTGAAATAAATGACCTTTAAAACTCTTCCATATCTTAGTATTTTGAATGAAATATAGCATACAACACCACATAAGCAATCATAAAAAATTTTAAATGTACTTGGCCGTTATCTATACCATTTATCCATAGCAATATTGTGACCCAGTATACCTTCTTGCTCTCTTTTTCCTTTCCTTTCTTTCTTTTTTTTTTTTTTTTTGACATTCAGAAACATAGTTGGTCATTTTTCATATTTTCCCTTTGGTAAGGTCTGGAATTTGTGACTCAATATTGGAAGTCCCATACATTCTCATTCAACCCATCTTCCCTGCCTTCTGCTTCTCTCCCAAATCCAATAGCTGAATCCCACTGTGTTTCCTCATTGAGAAGAAATGGCAGGCTACCATAAATAAAGGCTCACAACACAGTGCTGACATACATACTAGCCTTCTGGGAAATGTCAGCACTTGTGCTCTTCTCATTTTTCAACTTAGCCATCGGTCTCTGTTTTTCAAAATTCTATTCATCCTTCAAGACTCAGTTTAAGTTTGTTCTCCATCAAAACAACCTGCCTGATTACCTACAGTGTGGTGATTTCTGCCTCTTCTTGTCTACTATTTTACTTACATCATTTTGATGTTTTTTTTACAACATTTGACCTTGAAATCTAGTTATTTTATGGAGTCTTTTGTCTTCCACCTGATTATGAGCTGTGAGGGCAGAGATGATTCTTAGTCATCTCCTCATGCTCTAGCAAAGGGCTTGACACAGGAAAAGAGCTCCAGACATATAAGCGAATGAACGAACTATGGCATTTCATTGCAGATTTATCTTTTCATAAATATCTGGATTAGGCTAATAAAGATTATTTTGTGTTTTTTAAATGCATTGTATGTGTCAGTGGAATTGGGAATTGTGGCATGATTTTAAGCTGAGTGATTTACAGGCCAGTCTGGGAATGCAGCTGTTAAATAAGCCACACAGAGAAAAATCTATAAGCAGATAATGACTTTTTATGTGTTGCTATATTTTATAATGTTTCTATATTTCTTTTTATATTAAAATACTTATTAGACATAAGAGAAACAAGTTTCATTCTTTTTGTTGTGAATTTCTTCAGAGCTTTGAAGTTTTGCAAGCTCTTGATTTGGATTCTAAACTGTAGTGAGATGAAAACTTCTGAGAGTATGTTTAATTTACACTGGCATCTTTGGAATCACTCGAAAGAACTCCCCTTTTAATCTGGCATAGAAGATGCGAAGAGAAAAATCTTATTAGTTTTTGATGGTTGTCTAATGCTTGGCTTTCTCCTTTTGCTAGAGACAGATTATTAATTTGTGGCAGGTGTCTTGGAATTAGGATATGTGTGGAAGGGAATCAAGAAGGATGGATGGTTTCCTTATTATTTGCTATTCCCACTGGCCTTCCAGATATTCCATAGGGAAAGAAAAAAATTAGGTTTTCATCATTACATATTGGGGTAATTTGCAGTAATTAAATTTTTTTTGGTGAAATAATGATTAGGATATTATGTAACCTTTGGGAAAGAGAAAAAACTATTTGATCTGTTTTTTTTTCCTTTTGTAATTTAAGTTTCTGATGGTTGAATTTCTAGTCTAGATGTGCTTTAATTCCTTTATAATCATCTGCAGGCTACTTAATCAAGGCAGCGGGATGTCAATTTGAGGGGATGTAATACTGAACGCTTGGATTGATGGCCTTCTGTTGATTAAAGGAGATGGGTTATATAGCTAATAAGATCTTGCTTTAGGGAATAAAATTTAATAAATAAATTAGACTACAATTGTGTATTGGAATAAATTTAACATGTCTCATGAAATCTTTCCATTCCAAAAACATTATTTTCCTTCAGTACCTACTAGATGTGTAGTACTTTCTGTATCAAGAAAGTATAAAAAGATACTTTATAGTTACCTTTGTATCTTTATAGATAGATTTTCTGGGTTTGACAAAAAGCATGAAAAAGAAAAAAATAAAGAATAAATATATTAGTAAGAGGCTATTTATTTCCATGAATTTAGCTATTTTTAAGTGACTTTCAATTTTCACAACAAAAAACAAACTTGAATTATATTTGCTTGAAAAATACACCCACTTTCAATTAAGTATTTAAGTGAATTAATTTAAAGAGCCCCAGTTGCAATAATTATGTCTTATTTAAAGCAGATTATGTCTTAGTTAAGGCAAAATTGAACTGACCAAGGATTTAAAAAGAGTATAAATTATATACGAAGGACTACATTGGTTAAGCAGATTTTTATTTATTTCATTTGTGTTTTAAAATTGAGATAAATTTTACAGCAGTCAAAGTGAATATTAAGAAAATTACTGAAGTAAATATTTTTTTAAATCATTACTTCTACTTCGAGGAATAGAACATGTTTATCACGGGAGAGTATTTTTCTTATTAAATAGGTTAACACACATGAGAGTTTTTGAAACTCACCTTGATATAGCTATCATTCTAGAATTGATTTTTGTGGTCTTAGGTATTTTATCATTATAATTTTATTTATTTGTGTGTGTGTGTGTGTGTGTGTGTGTATGTATGTATGTGATACTGGGGTTTGAACCCAGGGCCTCACATACATGCTAGGCAAGTGCTCTACCACTGAGCTACATCCTCAGCCCAACAAAATTTTGTAAATTTATTTATAAACATTAGTAAGAACACTCTCTTCACTCTCTGCAGTTCATTTGGTCAACTCTTCATGTTGAAGTCTGGTGTCAGTAAAGAAGATTACTTCAAGAGATTTAGAGTCTTGATGGTTCTGGTTGGAGCATTTACCCCCTCTCTAGCTGCTGTGGTCACTGCTGCCTTTCTGTGTCTCTGGGAGGAGTAATGCTATTGTTATAGTAAAGGCCCAACACAATTTGTCTTCTTTGTGTCTAAGTGATAGAGTCTGGGACTTAGTCTGATTACAATAGAAATGATTCTAAAGCCTTGGAATGGAGTAGAATTCAAAGTACTATGAATAGTGCATTTACGTTTTTCAAAATGTCTCTTTGATCAACCTGACCTCACAGCAAGATACAAGTTACACCAAAAATAACAGTTAACCTAAAAACGGGAGTTACACTCTAGTTTTTCTTTCCCATCCTATGCTATTCCATTCCATTCCACTCCATTGGGTGGGTGATTTCATGAAGCATTAATGAGGGATGACTTACAGTTTTGAGAAACACTGGGCCATTTAATAACTATCAGCCTGTATACAGTGCTTTTTGGCATACAGTCTTTATTCTTTTTAAGAATACATCAAAACAGTTGTTTTTATACTTATTCTTTTTCATTTAGGTAAGGAGGTATAAAATTTGAAAGTATAAATTCAAGATTAAATAGGAAAATTTAGATTATTTGAAGATGTTTAAGAAGATCCTGACAAAAATATTTTTGAAGTAGACAGATAAATTCTGCTTCAGTCATTTTTGGGTTCTATTTTGGTTTCAGTCTGGCTAGAAAGAACTGCATTTGAGGAAATCAGTGACACAGGTACACAAATTACTACTGTTAATTGTAGTTTATCACCTGCCCTTAAAACACCTGAGAGAAGCAGTGTGTCTTACATTCCTGTCCTGGGATTTAGGTTGCAGTGAAGATTTGAAAGTCCCAGGGGGGTAATATAATAGAGAAGGAGATAATTCTTCTGGAATTTAAGAGATTTGGTGATCCTAGAATTTATGATACTAAATTCTAAGGAACCAAAACACTGAATCTAATATTTCACTTCCATGTACTCTCAAGTGAAATTCAGGAGTAAAACTCTGGACAGAGAGCAGAGTTCTCTGGGGGCCTCCTTATTTAATGAATCCTGCAGGGAGTGTGGGTCTGTCAAGCTGTGGGCTGAGTGCCCCAGGGGAAGAATAAACCTGGAGTAAATTTCACTAAAGCCAAATAATATTTTATTCATTCTTTAAGAATTTTTCTCTGTGGGTCCCCTGCTCCCTCCTGCTTTGTAACCAAGGATTTGGGAACATAGGTGCACCAACAAGACTGAAGGCTTTTTATCCCCCCATGAAAGCGGTTGTCTGACTGCCTTGCTGTGTGTATGCCTGCCTGTTCTCCATAGCTTCCTCCTGTAAGGTCCTTTCAGGGCAGGGATGCCATCAATCTCTATGCTGTTTCCAGATACCAGCTCTGCGTGAATGTTTGTTGATTCTATTTTTAACATCGCATCCTTTGTGTGAGCTGCCACAAGGCAGGGATGACCAAATGTCCTGTTTTTCTCCCAGGTTCTTTCCTGGTTATATTCCATTCTTTTGTTCATGATACCTAGAAATCCTTTTGGAATGGCAATCTGTGCTTCTGTAACTGTGCTGAATCTTTTTAATTCAAGCAAAAGTATGCCTTTGAAACTGTGTGGTGTAAGCCTCTTCAGGAATCCCTATAGTTAAGACTAACAGACCACAGAGAAAATGACCTTCAGCTGCAAAGTAGGGGGCCAGTTTACATGGCTTTAGGAGATCTTATCAAAGTGAGAACCAGCCACTGTGGTAGTCCATGTGGTCTGAGGATGGCCACCCTTTCCTCCCCTCCTCACACCCCTTTTATCTTAGCCCTCAACAGAGACACCAGTAAATTGGCCTGAAATGAGATTTTGAAAGCTGCTCAGGCTCACAGTGATAATGATCATAGGAAGGGCCTCTTTTGTCTGATTTGGACTTCTGCCTCCAGACCCTGCGTGTTTTCCCCATAGGACCAATGGCTTCTTTCCAGGGATAGAATTTAAAAGTTGTCTCCTCCTTGTCCCTAGTCCCTACGCCAGTAGATCAGTTGAAGCCATGAAGTTTGTTACACACCCTCCTTTGTTCATTTCCCTCCCTCCTTTTTGTGTCATTGGGCTTCACATCTGTCTCTCCTATTGCCTCTTTAAGGGCAGGGTCTATGCTGTGTGACTCTTTTTGTCTCCTTGTCAGCTGCTGTCATACTTGACTCCTCATAAGCACCTAATGAATGTTGCAACAAAAATCAGTGAATAAATGAATAATGTATGTATCACATTTTATCTATTTCTTGTACCTTGTATAGAAGCATGCATTCATTCTATCATTCATTCATTTAGTAAAAAAAAAGTATTTGTTATCTCAGGGGCTGAGGTTACAAGAGGGAATAAGACAGTTATCAGCCTCAAGGAGCCCCTAGCCTATTATATGTAAAGGTACTTGATTTTTTCCTTCAGAGCCACAAGTGGATGAATGACTCAGCCTGATGTTTGTTGAATTGACATCCCTGTTTCCTGTAGGAATTGCTTGCCACCAAGCCTGCCCCAGGTAGACAGGGGATCATGTGGCTGTATATACTTGGGTTTGGGTGCTCTAGTTGTTGCAGTGACTGATTGGTCATGGGCCACAGCACATTTTAAAACAATCGCAAGTGCTGAGAAGAGAATTGATCTCATCCACCACACAGCATACATCTCATGCTGAGAGCTTTAGATTATTTCAGAGAGTCAGTGACATCTCAAATACTACAAGAAGCAGAATCACATTTTTTAGTGTTAGGACATATTTCAGAGAGTCAGTGACATCTCAAATACTACAAGAAGCAGAATCACATTTTTTAGTGTTAGGACATATTTATGGCGCTTGGCCTGCCATTTTCTTGATATTGTTTAGGTTTTCACTATTCTAAGTCTGTGTATTTCAAAGTTAAGTTGGCACTGGGAGAAATGGCTCTATTGTCTAAAATACTGGAAGACAAATGGATTTATTTTTGGTAACTTCTACCGGTGTAATGACTTTACATAAAATAAAGACTGAATTCCCAAGATTGTGAATTATAGCCCATGTAAATTCAGCTTTGCATTGTCATTAATATTTTACTTTCACTGTGAACAAGGTTGTTAAATTTAAATAAAAAATTGTTGGTTTCCTTTGGTAAGATGCTTTATTTTTACTCACCCCCTAAACATTTAATTTTTCCCCACATTTACCAATTTAAGCTTATTTTGTGAGTACAAATCAGCTTAGAGAAAGGGCAGATTGATCTAAACATATGTTTGGAGCATGTAATATGAGATTCTTTTATCACATTATTACTATGTTTATTGTATGTGTATTACTTAGACTAGTGATAGCATTCAGTCCTAGTTTAATTTTAACCCCCCTCTCCTGCCCACCATCTGCTTAGAAAACAAAGCATCATGTTTTATATTTACTGGGAAAATGCTTATAACCATGATTCCATGATATCTTTTTTTCTTTTCTTTTTTTTTTTTTTTTTTTTTGAGACAAGGCCTCCCTAAGTTGCTTAGGGCCTTACTAAATTGCTGAGGTTGGATTTGAACTTTCAATCCTCCTACCTTAACCTCCCAAATTGCTGGCATTACAGGCATGCCCCATCAGGCCTGGCCCATGGTATCTTGTTTATATTTTAACCACCAAAAGGCATTCATATGAGGAAGAGAAGTGTAATATAGGTATCTCAATGTACAAGGGCTGAGTGACCCTTTGTCATTGGTGGAACACGGGGGGTGTGTATGGTGCAGCTTTGAGACACACCGCCTGTAGGGTGGCACTACAGGCCTTTAACCTGGTGCTTGGTTCCTGCCCAGCCTCTTCTTTCCTCTCTCCCACAGGTGACTTGTGTCATCTTCACTTTCCCTGCCCCCATCCTTGGATCACTCTAAACCTGGAATGCTGTCCCAGGCCTGTTTGCTCTTTCCTTCCAGGTCTGCCAGGTGACTTCTTACTCAACTTTCATTTCTGCTCAAATTTCCCTTGGTGGAAAAAGCCTCTCCTGACCTTTCCAGGCAGAGTTAAGTGTTTCCATGTCTAATGCTGAAGATTTCCAAGCACTTGATGCTGGGGGAATGACTTTACTGAAAACCCAAAGCTGTAGATATGGGGAGGCATTTGCTTCTTTATTTGTGTTATTTGACATGGATTCTAGTCTCCAGTGTGTTGGTAGTTTTTGCTGGTAGTTTGAATAACCTTGTGGAAATCACACCACCATAAAATGATGAACATTGTCTAGACTGTTTATAGGTTTCTATAAGTGAGGTAAAAATTTGCTTGAGATCCTTTTTATTTTTCACTTTTACATTTGGAATAATTATAATTATAGACTCATAGGAAATTACTCATATATGAAGAGTCCCAGCTTCCCCAGTGATGATATTTTACACAGTTGTAGTACAATATCAAAACCAGGACGTTAATGTTGGTATGTTACTGTTAAATTAGACTGTGTTCTTTGTTCAGTTTTCAGTTTGTGCATACGTGTGTGTGTGTGTGTGTGTGTATGTGTGTGTGTGTCTAATTCTATGAAGTTTAATCCTATCTATAGATTGGTGTGTTTCACCACTACAGTGGACCTTCCTTTTGTTTCTGCTTTTTAGGTGAACTTTTCCCTCTGCTACTCCCTGGCTCCTGATAAATACTTGTCCATTCTCCATTTCTGTAATTTTGTCATTTTAAGAATACTACACAAATGGAATCACACTGTGCATAACTTTTTTAGATTGGCTTTTTTTCCCATTAAGCATAATGCCTTGATATCCATTCAGCTGTTATAAATAGTTCATTCCTTTGCATTACCCAGTAGCATTGCATAGTGTGATTGTACTGGAGTTTGTTTAATCATTCAACCAGTGAAGAACTTTTGGGTTGTTTGCAGTTTTATTTACACATTTGTTTGTTAAATTTATTTTATTAGAAACAAACTGTGACGAACATTTGTATAAAGATTTTTGTGCACACGAGTTTTCATTTCTTTGGGATAAATGCCTAAGACTATGGCGACTAGGTCATAAGCACATGTTTAGTTTTATAAGAACCTGCCAAACTGCTTTCTACAGTGACTATTTTACGTTTTTTGCCAGCACTGATAAGAGAGACCAGTTTTTAAGGTGATAGTAATTTAACACTAAGAAGGTCATCTGGGTACAGCAGTCAGAATCTTCTAGGATTGAAGGAGGACAGTGCTAGAATCTTCCCTTGTCAAGATATATCAAGGGACTGTCTAAATTATATGTTTATGGTGCTGTTTGTCTAACTGAATATTGTTTTAAATAAATGAACCATAAGCTTAGACTTTCTTTTTTCTTAAATTTCTTTTTTTTTTAGTTGTAGATGGACAAAATATCTTTATTTTTATTTGTTTACTTTTATGTGGTGCTGAGGATTGAACCCAGGACCTCAGCATGCGAGGCAAACGCTCTACCACTGAGCTACAACCCTAGCTCCTTAGGCTTTCTTTATAAAGACAAATGCATATACATATTAGTGATGTAGTAGAATTGGTTTGCTTTGTTGTTGTTTTTAAATGTTTTTATCTTCAGACATTTAGTGAGAGATTGTTAGTGTCAGACACTAGGGAAGTGTGGGGGAAGTGTTGAACTCCCAACTCTAACCCATTTTAGCTGTGGGTATTTATCTAGTCTTCAGCTTCATCTCTAATGTGGTGGTGATAATACTGGGCTGTTGTGACGACTAAATAGTATAAATTGCATGGTCCTGGAGATCATCTCTCCTTTACCTTCTCATTGTTTTTTTTTTTTTTTTTTTTTTTTTTGGTGAATTTTTATGTTGATTAGAAATAGCTAATATTTCCATTAGTTTTGCAGAAGAAAGAAAATGTTATTGATAATTCTGTACTGATAAGAATTGTGGTGATGAGCCTGCCGTTTATTGAGAACATGTAGAATGCAGTGCCATGTTTGGTAAATATGGATCACCTGTCTCGTTTGAGCTTCATAGCAAATCTGTTACTAGGCATTCTTATCTACCCATTTTCTACATAAGGGAAACCAAGGCCTATAGAGTAAATTAACTTGATGAAGGTGACGTATTTTGAGAAGCAGGAATTTTAACTTTGGTGACTCTGTCCCTGGTGCTCCAGTTTTATCATGAATCTATGTCTATTTCTTAGAGTTGATTGCTTTTCTGCATGCACTTCTTTGAGTGGTATAAATCGTAACTGAAGTGATTCCATACTAAGCATTATCAGATACACTTCCTACATTCACTGGGAACTAACCTACTAAGAAGTACAATTGAGCTTTGTCTAGAGATGGTGGAAACAACCACACAGACAGGACGACCTTGCGTTTCAGAACGCAAGTCTAACTAACAATGGTATTTTAAAAATAACTAGCTTGGATTTTTGAGAGGCAAGATAATGACTTTAAATGACATGATAGAGAAGATTTTGGATCATTCTCATGGGAGAAGCTTTGTCTGTAAATCATGATTTCCTATACATACTGTAATTTAATTCATAAAGATATCATACAAAGTAGTCCATATTATAATTACCTGAGAGTGAACTGACCTGTCCCTTCATGAGGGACATCACTTTTAAAATATATAATTCATTTTCGTTTTTAATTTCAAATTTGGTAAAGCTGCAGAATCTCAGGCTTGTTTTTGTAGTGAGGCCTCAGCTCAGTGATGTGGGGCCACGCCCAGTACTCTCTCACATGTGAATCTTCCTTAAGAAAAGTTGTTTTTCATACATAGGAAAGCAAACTCATTTTTGGTATGAATGCCTCATCTAAGTGCTATATATTTCTTATCACTTCTCAGCACATTAAGAGATTCAAATACAGCCTGTATTTAAAAGGTGAAGCACGTTATATATAGTTAGGAAAGTGATGGAGAAGAAGAAAAAGAAAGTTATATATGAAATATAACAGGAAATGTATTGCTTTAATGAAAAAAAAACTTTGAATTAAAAATGATATTTGGTTAAGTATGTTTTTTTAACCACTGTTTAATGAGTACCTGCTGTGGACCTAGTACTGGACCAGATGGTTGATAACCTATGATTTTATTTTACTTTAAAGCAGCCTTATGAAGTAGTTGATGATATTATCCTAGTATAAACTAAGAGGTGAGATTTTGTGTCACATGGCTGGTTAGTGGCTAGGGTTCATTTATTGCTGTTTCTAAGGCATACCTTTCCCTTTGGTGCACCTGAGGATGGAGAAATGAGGTGGGATTTTGTCCTTGTCTGGGTGGGGTATCCTTTAGTATGTCTGTGAGGTGGTGGGTGGAATACTCTAGTCAGTTAATTTCTTATGCAAACATAAGTGACAGAGATACATTTTCCTTAACCATTTTTCCCTCATTTTATGTTTAGTTTTTTGTATAAGAATAAGTTAGAATATTGGCTTATGATTTCACTTAAAATCTTCTCTCCATATTCGGGAAAAGAATACCCTGTTCTCATGATAAACTTTAGATTACATCTAGTGCCAGGACAATCTAATTGGGGTGCCATATAACCATACATGACCCTTCTGTTCCTTCTAGCTAGATTCTTTTTCTGACTAGATAGACTCCTTCTGTTAGGCTTTAGAACATATTCTTTAGGTTTAAAAGCAGGGTTTCCTTCCTTATTATATCTGATTTTGGGGAAAATGGGAATCAGTTGGCCTGCCTTGAGTTCTGATAGTAAAACATAGTAGAAAGACAGTTCAAGGCCATATGGGATCTAGAACATAAAATTTACCATGGGTGTTCCATAGGTAGGTAGTGGAAATTTTCTTAAGTAGTTAATAAATAATAATAAATTAATAAATAAATAATTTATTACTTAGTTAAATAAATAATTTTCTTAAGTAGTTAATAAATTATTTTCTGTTTTTGACTTTGAGTCAGAGGTTTGGAAATGATCTCTTTCTAGACTTCATAACTAGAGAAATGTAGTTTTAGTGTTTATTTGGTTATCATGACCCATATGACATTTACTCAGTTTCCCCAAAATAGGGCAGTGAGTAGGATTAGAAATATTACAGGTATTAAAAATTTAAGAAATAAAGACATGGAATTAAATGAAAGGCAGGGGCCTGGTGGGATGATACAGCTCTGATGGAGACTGGATTTAACAAAGGGAATGAATGAAAACCTGTACGTTTCTTTTATAGGTATAGACACTAAAGGGTTTTAGTGTGGAAAAACTTCTTGAGGGAAACAGGATGAAGTTGAGAAAAAAAAAAAACATGGTTGGGGCTTGACAAGTTATATCCATCTCTTCTACCTCTGGACAGTGTTAGGAGCCACAGCAAAAATATTGATACAGGCAGCTTTGGGTTTAGTGACTGCCAGCCAGCAATTCACATTCATATGGTAATTGGACTCATGCTGTTTACCTGGGCCCCGTTCAGGACTCAGGTTACTCATGTCACTCTTATAATGGGAGAGTTCCCATTGGTTGGGAAAGGATGGTAGGAGGGTGTTCCGGGGGAAGTGGAGTCCCCCCCCCCCCCCTCAGGTAGAACACACGTGGTGGACCCACTTGTTAGGGGACGCACATGGCCTCTCAAAAAATAAAACTTTGTCTCAGTTTGACTGGCTTGTGTTTTTGTGCCTGCCCAGCAGGGAAGCGCTCAGCAGGGGTGCGTCAGGCAGTGCTCGGAGATAGCAGCGGCAGGAATGGGGCTCAGGGGCTTGACAAGTTATATCCATCTCTTCTACCTCTGGACAGCTGGGTTTTGAGATCAAGGCTATTGAACTAGTGAATTCCACCATAAGCATGGAACTTGGAACTTGGAACTTTGCTGTCAGTGGGAGTTATCATGCAAATGGGAGTTCCCCTCATATCCTGGCACCGAAGGGTTCCCCAAATCAGGTCTCAACTGTCCAGGTTTCACATAGTTCAAAGCAATGATTTATTATCTGCTCACAACATTTGGTGACTTACAGTATAGCTACAAGTAAAATAAAAACATTTCCATTTCTAAAATATTAAAATAAAAGCAGACAAAGCCTATTCTTTATAACAAAATGGAAAATAAAGTACATGGCCCAGAAACACATGAAAAGATAAAATGATAAAAATAAATACAAGCATATTTATTATCTCAAAGAGCCAACACTCAGATTGGGTTTTTAAAAATCCCAACTAAATAATGTTTCTGAAAGAGTTTTAAAACATAATGACTTGCCTCTAAAGTAGTCAGATTCATAGAAACAGAAAGGGGAATGGTGATGGCCAGAGGCTCTGAGGAGGGGGAAATAGGCATGGTTTAACAGGCCTAGAGATTCAGTTTTGCAAGATTAAAATATTCTGGAGATTTCTTTCCTAACAGTTTCAATACACTTAACAGTACTAAACAGTACACTTAAAAATGGCTGAGGTGTTAAATGTTTTTTTTTTAAAAACAATTAAAACCTACCAATCCCTCAAAGTTAAAATTAAAAAGAGTAAGATCTGTTAGTACTGGTAAGTGAGAATTAAGTATGACAGTGTTGATATCACATAAAGCACAATTCAAGGGAAAATTAAATGGGAGAAATATAATTTTTGGCATCATTTTAATTTTTAATTTTTAATTTAGGAGTAAATGTAAACCCCAAACTAGAAGTGGACGGAGAAACTGATCAAAGTGTAGTAGTAGAAGAGAACTTTTATGCTCTATTCAAATAGAAGGGATCGTTTTCTGTGTTAAGTAGAGATCCAACTATAATTTTGCACCAAGACAGTCATCAGTGACTTTGGTGAGAGCAGTTTCATTGCATCATTGGGCTCAAAACCAAGTGTGACATAGAGGAATGAAGGTCAAGAAACCAGAGAGGGGGCCTGAAATATCTGTCTATGACTGTATGAGCCATCCTGCTTAGAGTTCTTTCCTCTGTTGACAATCTGATTTTTAAAATGTAAAAGCATTCAGTGTGTTTCTCTTTTCTCGCACATTAGAATGGGTGAAAAGTTCCTGGGCAAGGATGATGAGCCTGCAGAGGTGGCAAGCCTAAAGAAAGGCTCTGCTAGTTCAAAGGAATTGCACATAATGCCAAGAGGTCACTGGTTGTGAGAACTTGAAGCAGACAGGAAAGACCCTTTGCCTGTGTGGATTTGTCTGAAGCTGTGTTCAACAGTTTTTTGTTGGAGAGAAGTTATGGATCTTCTTGAGAAGCTCTAAGAGCATGTTCAACAGAACACATGGGAATTTATGGGACCCAGTGACAGGATAGAATCCTGCTATTGTCCCCAGAAAGAAGAGTACTTCTGTGGATCAGAGACTCTCCACATAAACTGGAAAAGAGACAAAATGGGCATGAGATTTGGGGTCAGGCTGACTTAGGTTCAGATCTCAGCTCTGCCATTTTCTCCACATATGTTGTTGGGGAGTTATGTAATCTTGCAGTTTTATTTGAGATCAAAAAATATAAATGGTCTAGCATGTAGTAGGCACATAGTAGATGCTCGATAAGTGAGAGCTTCTAGTTAATGTCTCATTTATGCTGAGATCAGAGAGTGAATTTTCTTGATGTCAGGCTACTAGTTGGAATTCTCTGTTACTGAAGAGTTAAAAAAAAAAACTGTACTATTCAGTCTCCCTACACTCAAATTGCTATAGTGATATAACTTTGATATCTCTATATTTCAAGCCTTCAGACATCTAAAAAACTCTCCAAATGTAGAATTCTTCTAAAATTAGCAAAGAAAATTTGAAGACACCCTCAAGATCATGAAATCCGACTTCCAAGATCTTATTTAATAGATGTATTTCATTTGAGTATCTGCACTCATATATAATATAGTATGTCATGAGTGTGAATATTTTAAAGATGATATATCAAGGCAGATTTATTTAATCTAGAAGTGCTTTCCAAATATGTTCTTCTCTAGATGTATCCTTTTAGTTCTAACGTGGCTAATAGGAATATAGGGGATGTTAATATTTATAGTATTTATAGAACATAGGGGATGTTAGAACATAGGGGTGTCTAGTATATAAATACTAAGAAATATTTTTTGTCTTTTGTCTAGATCACTGATTCAGACAGGAGATAAACCTTACCAAAAATTTGTGAAATTTGTGACCAAATTTCCTTTTCGTGTCATTGTCAAAAATTTTTTAAATATCCCTACTAAATAGTTTTACCCAAAAATTCCAAAAACGATATGTGATCCAATAGATACAAAACACTTCCACAATTAAATTTTATTAACATTCGACTCCAAATGTTATTTGTTAAATAATGGTAATATTTGTGCATAGGGCTTGAGGCAAAGGGACCCGTTAGGAATTAATTGTGATACTCTAGACATAGCTAATACAAAGAGCAACCTAACCATATATATGAGCACTTATATGTCAGGCACTGTGCCAGTACCTTTATATAATCCTTTCAGCAGCTCCATGAGGCAGGTACCATTATAATCTCTATTTTGTAGATGAGGAAACTGAGAAAGATCATGATTTCCTCAAGGCCACAGATGTAAAGATCTGGGATATGAATCCAGGTTGTCCGACTTCAGAACCAAGACTAAACCACCACTCCTTACTGCTTCTTGGTGAAAGGGCCATCGTTTCCAAACTTCATGTAGTATGCAGTTGCTTGGATTTGCTACATATGTTTCTGTAGAACCATCATTTCAGTAAGTGTTACTTCTTGGACTAGCCTCCATGTGCCTGAGGCCTCTAAGTGCCAAAGACACTGTAGATCCTAAAAACATTTTGAGGTCCCAAGACAGTGTTGGTTTATTTATTCTTGGATGGCCAGGTACTACTCTTTTCTGGGCTGTCCTATCCTCAGGCATTTCTGTCCTTTCCCGAACTCTTCCACCTACTGCCTGGCCAGTGGTGGTATACTTCCAGAAGGGGTGAGGACAGAAGCTTAAAAACTCTGGGCTGGGTAGGGTGAGGTGGAGGTTTCTAGCAAAGCCTCTGGGATTCTGCAGTTCCTCCAATTCCCTACCTTTCCCCTTCCCCTTCCCTTGACTTCTCTTTCTTCTTTCCTCCCTTTCCCTCCCTTCCCCTTTTCTGGTTTGTTTTTTTACTTCTTGTCTTGCAGTGTGATTTCTGCTTCCTCTAAGAACATCATATCTCTTCTGCTGCCCCGAGTCCTTGATGGAATGACGTAACGACTTGGCTATAGTCTGAGGGTGTTTTTACTGCCAACAATGGCTAGAAACAGGGAGCTAAAGTGACTAGCTCTGGTCCCCTCCCTGTCTCTTGTTATTCACATAGATGTTGTTTCAGTAGAGAAAGAAGATAGATAACAGTTATTTATAAGCCATTGAATATTTGTTACTACATTTTTATATGAAGTGCGAATTTCATTTTGGCCCTACATTTGGCCCAAATGTTTACCTTCTTGCCAAGTTCATCTGAAACCTCACCTCCTCACTCTAATCATCAGCTTGCCTCTCTCTCTGAATGATTTTCATTTGAAGGGGTCCAATTAAGTCTTGTTAAGTGTGACAGTCAATTACTCAATAATCCCTATAAAGTCTCTAAAATATAAAAAAGAGAAAATTGAAAATAGCCTAAGTAAGCTCTGAGGAGTTTTAGAGAAACGATTTCTTCTCTCATTTCTGGAAACAGGGAGCCAAAGTGACAAGCTCTGGTCACATAATGTTATTCTTTAATGAATCAGAGATCTTCACAAGATGTTTTTTTGTGGAAAATGAGGATGGTTTGATAAGCACCACGAGTTTCCTTACACAATAGCTCTGTATTTTGTGTAGAGAATTTTACATGAATTCCTCTTGGTCGGGAGGAGAAGGTCCTTCTTACTTACAATGACATGAGAGGAAAAGGTTTAAAGAGAGTTGAATGTTGAGAGGCTCTTAGAAAATCCAGTGACGTCTTTGTTTGGAGGCCCAGGATTGTCTCAAGGAAGAAGCAGGTCATGAAGTGTGGTCTTGGACCTAAGTTTCTATTTTGAAATAAAAGCTGTAAATCAGTTCTACTGCAACATGACTGACTTCTGCATTCCTCAAAAATCACCATGCTGTACAGAGTTACACAATGAAAACCACAGGACTTATGAGGAAAGTGGAATTAGGGACCCAGCATTCAAAAACTTAAAAAAAAAAAGAAAAGGTAGGAACCTAGTGAAAAACAATGTCATGTTTTTGCACATCTTAAAAAATTAAATACGTACATACTACAGTAAATTTAAACTTAGCATTTTAACTTAAAAAGATAATCAATTTGCTTGTGAAGGTGGAGTTTAGAGGGCTACCTTTTGAGTTGTGAAGCAGTAGAAGAGGTCTGCGAACTTTGAGAATGGCCATTAACACCCAGTATCAGTGGCTTCAGGCAGAGGCAGTCAAGGGAGGTCCTTGGTCAGTGTTTTAAAGTATGTGCACGTGTGTGTTTTATGTACTTCTAAAAGGCTTGGGTTAGTTGAATGTGGTTACCTAGCGTTTCTTTGGGAGAAAGCCATGCTAAACACACAAAAAATTGGTGTTAGGCTCCCAGGGTTCTCTTTAATATCAGTTTCATCAGAACAAATTTGTTTTCAAAACCAGCATTATAGAAAATTATACCGTGCATTCTTTCAAGTTTTCTGTTCTCTTTGTTGTTTTAGAAATATACATGGAAATCCTTTAATTGGTCTAAGAGGAGGCTCTTAGTTGCTGTAGTTGTGAATATGTCACAGACAGAATTGTGGTCAGGGCTCAGCCTCACTGCCAGGTACAAAGCTATGTTTGCAGTCACTGGCTGTTCCTAGATTTTTCTCATTTGTGACACATTTTCTTTGAGGGAGGGGTTGGGACAGGTACATACTTTTCTTTGGTGTTTATGACAAGGGAGCATTTTGAGTAAAATTAAGTATTTATATGTTCATCAGGAGGTAAATGAAAAAACAAAATAGATTTTTTTCCATACATAAGAAGGAAAGAGGCACTGGTATATTCTATATTTTGAATTAACCCAGTACATTACCCCGAGTGAAATAGGCCAGACACAAAAGGCCAGATGTTATATAATTCCATGTGTATCAAATATCTGGAATAGGTAAATCCATCCACAAAAGACAGTTTTGTAGGCTGCCAATAGGTATGCAATTTACAAAAAGTTATGGAACTAAAAAAATATTGTGTAACTGTTAGTTACACAGTATTGCAAATGTATGAAGTGAATGGCACTCTTTAAGATAGTTTGGATAACAACTTTTATGTGGTGCATCTTTGGACACAATTGATAAATAAAAGACATATGTTGGATCTGTTTCTGGGCAGGGCCCTTTGTTCAGCACCATGTTGGTGTAGAGTGAGGCCAACGTGCTGTCTCCAAGGAGTTTGCAGCTTTGTTGCAAAGAGATAAACAGAACAATAGTTAGACTGCAAGGCAGAAATGAAATGTGCCATTGAGGAGGTGACAACAATAGGTTGCAGGTGCCCAAAGAAAGAGTGCATCTGTCTTTCTGGAAGGATGCAAAAGGCTCTCCTATAGGCAGTAGCACTTGAGATAGAACTGTTAGGTTGCAAATTAATGTTCTTAAGAGATCTGAAAAATGGCTATTCCTAGGCCTGGCCCAATTTAAGTAAAGTATCTCTGGAGGGAGGAGTTTAAGAATAGTTTTTTTTTTTTTTTTTTTTTTTTTTTTTTTTTTTTAAGGTTTCCTTGTGTTTGTTATATGCAGCCAGGTGTGAGAACCACAGGTACAAGCAACAAACCAATATTGTTAGATGCATTCTGGGCAGTGGGAATTATAGGGACAAATGCCTAGCTGGGAGAACCCATGTTCTGTTTCACTAGACAGGAGTGTGAATGAAGGAGTGGGGAAGTGAAGTGAGAAAGCTGAGGGCAACTTTAATGTCATGTCAGTGTAGGAATTGCACTTGTTTTGTTGTTGGTGGAGAAGACCAGGAGGATTTTGCAGGGGCCAGGTGGGTTGAAAAGCTGAGCTTGTGCTTTAGATAGGTGAATCTGGCATCATTTTGAGATAAAAATTGTCTATGGTATACATAGACTGGACACACGAGACGTGTTAGGAGTGGATTTTTTTTTTTTGTTTTGTTTTTTATATTGGGGATTAAACATAGGGGTGTTTTTACCACTGAGCTACATACCTATCACTTTTTATATTCATTTTTAAATTTTGAGACAGGGTCTCATTAAGTTGCTTAGGGCCCCACTAAGTTGCTGAGATTGGCCTTGAACTTGTGATCTTCCTGCCTCAGCCTCCCAAGCTGCTGGGATTACAGGCATGCACCACTGCACTTGTGGGAGTGGCTTTTAATGGTTTAGTATAGGGGCTCTCAAAATGGAATCTAGAAGTCCCTGAAGCCTTTTTGAAGGTCTGTAAAGACAAAACTATTTTCAAGACAATTCTAAAGATGTTATTTGCATTTTTCACTGGGTTTGACATTTGTGTTGATCAGATGCAACTTCTGGTATATTAGCATGAATCAAGGGCATGGTACCAAAATGTAGTCATTATATTTTTCACCTCTGAGTACTTGTAGGAAGAAAAGTTTTGCTTAAGAATGTCCTTGATGAAGCGTACAATACTCGGCTTTCAGGTTCACATCTTTTTATTATCTGTGTGACAAAGTGGGAAGCATATATAAAGCTCTTCTGCTGTGTACTGAAGAATGTTGGTTTCTTGAAGCAAAACACTTCCATAATTGTTTGAGTAGAAAAAGAGAACTTACCACTTTTTTCATGGAATACCATTTTTCTTGGAAAAATGACTACCACACTATGGTTTTCAGACTCTGGTACTTGGCTGATGTTTCTTGGAAGTGAACAATGTGAACGTATCACTTTAAGGTAAATAACTGACAACATTTATTGCCAATGATAACATTTGAACTTTTATACAAAAAGTAAATTTTGAAAAATCTGCATCTATTGCTGCAAACCTATACCAATAATTTAAAACTTTTCTGATGAGATTTTGTGATGTTTTTATATTGTGTAATGAAACATCAATATTCAGATTACCTACATTACTAGGTGAGCCATGATTTTGATTTTCCAGTGCTATCACAGGGAGTGACTGTGTGGGGAGAGTTTGGCCAGGAGGCAGGATGGATCCTTTGTTCAGGTTTTTATCAGAGTAAAGTAGGTTGAGTTTTCAGGATTTGGCTTCTGCGTGGGTGATGGTAACAGAATTTTTGGGCCTGTGGACTTAGAAACCAGCAGTAGTTTTGGGCTGGGGTTGTGGTTCGGAGGTGGAGCGCTTGCTTAGCATGCATGAGGCACTGGGTTTGATCCTCAGCACCACATAAAAAGAAAATAAGGGTATTATGTCCATCTACAACTAAAAAAATAAATCTTCAAAAAAGAAAGAAAGAAACCAGCAGTAGTTTTAAGAAAAAGGAACTCCAATGAGGAAGCTGGCTATGGGGTAGGAGCAAAGGAAAGTGATATTGTGCTTTTGACTGGACCCTGATATGAATATTTTTAAACCTTTATAAATGCTTTTGAAAAGAAGCTAATGGTATTATTAAAGCTTATCTGTTATGGGAGTAAAATATAGAGAAACCAGTTTTCCAAGATGATGATGATTGTTCTTTTCCTTACTTGCTCTAATAATCATAATTTCTTTTTTGTCCTTTGTGACACTGAAACAGTCTGCTCTGGGCAGCTAACCTGTCAGCAGCCCTAGACTTGTGCACTTCCCCTCTTCCTTCTCAGTCCAGCTGTTTCACCAGGGTCTCAGTTCTGTCATTGTTCTTAGGTACTAGAGACTTTCCTTGGTCTTAGACACTGGTCTTGGTATTTAAGAACTCAGGAACAGAGCCATCTCTTTAGCTTTTAAACTGCTAGAACTGGCCAACGCCCCACTTTGCCTCAGGAATTCCCTAATAATGGCTCCTTTCACTATTGCCTCTGACCTAATTTGTTGTTGTTTTTTATTTGCATGCTCCTTTTTACTGATCATGCAGTAGTATAATTTTTTCCCCTATTAAAAATCCACCCTACCTTTTAAGGGTTCTACTTGGGGAAAATCTATAATTTGCTTAGCAATAGTTCAGCTCTCTCAAAATGACAATCTGTCATGTCTTTGAAGACAGTGTGAAGTACTAAGTGAGGGGCCTGAGACTTGAGGTGGAAACTCTCTGGGTAGGATATAACTTTCTTTGCATAGGAAAAAGAGAGATGGAGAAGTTCCCGAGAGGTTCCCTTAAGGGACAAAATACAGTGAGATTCAGAAGCCTCTGATGAGAAGGCAAAAGAAGGGTAGACTAGTAGCTAGAGACTAAAAAGAAAGATTTGAGAATTCTTTCTGGGATACAGGTACCTTTTGTGTGGAAAAGGTGCCAGCAGGAAGTGAGTTTCAGCACATTTGGGGAGGTCAGTTGCATTGCCCCTGTGGGCCAGGCTCTTTTTGAATCAGGTGAGGTACCCTCTCCAGCTGAACACTGTCTGAGAAGTGGATACTAGGTTTGTGCTGGAGTGTCTGAAAGAGTGAAGGTCCTCAGGATGGCCCATGATTGGGGTGGAGAGTCCTGCAGGCAGGAAGTCACTTCCAGCAGAGATGAGGTCTCCCCTGAAAACAGGGCCACCATGTTCCTGGCACAGAAATTCCTGGATGATCCCCACTGTGCATGATATGTGCCAGATTTGCCCTTGACCATGCCTCAGCCTACTGATGAATGTGGCCTTAAGATCCTATTCAGACTTTCCTGTATTCGTATATAAAGAAACCACCTGCAGCTGCACATCTTGTACAACCACAAGAATGGGATCTTAATTAAAATAAGTTATACTCTGTGTATGTATAATATGTCAAAATACACTCTACTGTCACATATATCTAAAAAGAGCAAATTTTAAAAAAAGATCCCATATGGCATATGGATCCTCCCCAATGTTGGGGCACTGATGCAGGAATAATAACACTTATGTGTTTTCTATTATAATAAGCTTAGTTTCTTAGCATATCTAGTCATGTCTTTGAAGACTAGGACTCTAGGTTGAATGGGTAGGTATAGACCTAAAACTAAATCAAACTGGATTCAATCCACTGAATGATACAGGTCAGTGGTTAGCCGGTGCATATGAAGTACTTATTTCCATGGGTTTTTATCTTAATCATAATTGAGTTTTGCAAGTGTTAACAATGTTGTAAGAACAGATTTTCCAGTATTGATTTTTTTTCTTTTCTTTTTTTAAAATTTTGAATAAAATACATTTTAGTGAAAAAAAAAAAAAGCAAAATTGGGAGACTTGGAGGCTCCTGTTCATATTTGGCAATCCTTTAGCTTCTCTGGGAATTTGTGCCTTTGCTTTTGGATACAATGCTGTGTTCAAAGATGATTTCACTGCAGTTTGACAACAACAACAAAAAGTAGTGTCACGTATAGAAATATAGCCTGGTCACTCACAAATATGCACCATTTATCCAACAGCCAATCTCCCTCCAAACTTTCCCAAAATGTGAATTCCTTTGCTTTTCTGCTGAGGCACAATAGTCTTAGAAAATCAATACATTCTTATTTTTACTTCAGTGGTTTTACCTTGGGAGACCAGGTGGCCCCAAACTTTCTACTACAGAAGCTGGTTGCATTTATGTGAGAGGTGATTTGCCTGACTTTCTGTGGAATTTTCTTCAAAAGACCAGTCTTGCTTGCTATATACTTTGAGCTTCCCAGATATTTTTTCCTTCTGTGTGTCTCATTTGGGGCCTGCAGAGCAATCAAGTAGGCTAGTGTTCTCCCTGCCCCTCAGATTGGAGATAAGAAGTGTAGTCAGTGAAGGCCTTTAGACACTGGGGAGAAGGTCCTCTGTTTTTTTGCTTCCTTGTTTGTTGCTTGGGGAAGTGAATTGGCTGGCCGGCAAGAGAGACCACTTTGGAGGTTCTCATGGTGAGTCCATGTGCTTTTTCCACACTGTCGAAATCCTGTCTTCCTGGCTCTGCCCTTGGGATGTCACCATGTGTTCAGGGAGTTAGTCTCTTTTCTCCTAAGGGAATGAAGTGCCTCATTTTGAGAGAAATCCTTTGAGAGGGGCCAAGGCACTTATCTCTTATATCAATTATTTGAAATTGGCTTAGGATAGGGGCATTTTTTTTTCCCTCATTTCTTCATGGCTGTTCCCCTTCTCCCCCAACAAATAAAACTGGGCCAGACACTAGACGTGATTAGTCACCTTTATATCCCTGGTTCTTAACAATGTGCAGAAAAAAGGGGTCTGGATTTATTTACTGCAAATTAAAATCCCCTGCATTCTACTAGATCACATCCCCAAGGAGAAGGATTACAACATCCGTTTCATGGTTTCCTTAGCAATTGTTGGATTTCCACTGGCACTGAAATGCAGTCATGTGGGTATTTTGACATTTGTCTTCGATAAATAGAAAAGGATGTAATTAAAGGTCAGATCCTGAAATGGGATTTTAGTTTATTTTGATGTCTGTGGAAACTTACTATGTTTGGCCAGTGTTCTTTTAATGATTTAAGTTTTAAATACCTTTTTAATTATCTAAGTTTCACTGAGGTCTGCAAATTAAGGCAATATAAATAAATGTCAGGTTGCCAGAAGGGTGATCTAACAGCTTCCTCAGTCTTTTTAATAAATGGTATAATTAATGGTATAAAATATTATGCTGCCTTGTCTATTAATTGGGGTAGAAATTTCAATTCAGAGGCAGGATGAATTTCTCCTTGACATGTATTATCAAGTTTAAAGGCAAAATGGGCTAAAGTGAGGGTATTGTTTATACCAGTCACATTTTATCCAGTTCCTAGAAGGATTGTATCACTCCAGTGTTGTGTGTGACACCTAACAGATTACGTAATGAATATGAATTTAGAATTCCGGTTGGTATCCTTATTTAGAGTGGCATCTATTTTTGCAAGCTCTTCAGAGTTTGGTCTAGCTTCCTGTGAAGATCTTTCAATTTATATCTGAGTATGTAATCTCAGAAATGTTTATGTTACACTGATCTTAACATATTATAATAAACTTATATTTAGAATTTTTTTGGTGTCTCTATGTATGCATGTGTTTTTTTTTAAAGAAAAGCTAAGAAATTTTAGTCTCTTCATTGCCCTCTATAAGGTACTTTTTCATATTCTGAAATAGTTATTCTTGTAGTGCATAAAGTCTGGATAATTGAGAATTTATTTTTTCTGTGAGCTCTTGCTTATATCAAATTCAGGATTAATCTTCATGTTGGCATTCAGTGCCCATGGCTGTGGGCTTTAATAGAGTCCACCTTCCTTGATCACAGAAAATTAGAACATCACCAACTAGGGCAACTTGGGGCTTTCCAAATGCTTGCCATCTGGAGATCTTGGTTCATGCCTATAATGATTTTTTTTTCCTGCTCCTATGTCCTCATTTTTCAGAATTTCACCCATCCTCCAGGGCCCATCCCAGGATCTTCTGCCATATAGTCTCCTGGTTTCTCTAGTTAAATAAAACATGATATTCCTCTTATGGTGTGGATTACTAGTTCTCCAAAATTGCTTCATTAGTCTCCTAGGTTTGCCATAAAAAAAAATATCATGGACTAGGTGGCTTGCAAGACAGGAATTTATTTTCCCTCTGTTCTGGAGGCTGGAAGTTCAAGTTCAAGGTGTCCACAGTCTTGGCTTTCTCTTGAGACCTCTTGCTTTGATTTGTACACAGGAGCCTTCTCTGTGTCTTCACATGACCTTTTCTTCATGTACTTGCCTACCTGGTATCTCTTTCTCTTCTTAGAAGGACACCAGATTCTAAGAAGAGAAAGATTGGGGCCCACCTGCATAACTTTTTTTTTTTTTTTTTTTTTTTTGGTGGTGGTGGTGCTGGAGATTGAACCCAGGGCCTTGTGCATGCTAGGCAAGCACTCTGCCAACTGAGCTTTAACCTCTTTAGCCTCTTTAAAGATCCCATCTCTAATTAGTCATATTCTAAGATGCTGCTGGGTTAGGCCTAGGCCTTCAATATAAGAATTTTTTGGGAGCACAATTAACAGTGGCTACTTGTATACATCATATATATCTGTTCCTCCTCCTTTTCCCTCATTAGATTGGCTATTTGAAGGTATGACCTTATATAAATGGGCTTAGGAGACCTGAGTGTAATGCTTCATATGTAATAAATGGTCACTAAATACCTGTTGAATATAAGTTTAATTAAATCAATCTCTCAAAAATTTAGTATGCTTATTAGACTTTTATGGAAATGATCTATGGCCAAACATGGTACTTAAAATTACTTCATAGATTTGGTCAAATGCTGCCAAGTAATTTATTAAACAGAACATTGCTGGAGTGCTAAGCTACTCTGCTGTTTTATTTTTCTTTCAGATTTAAGTAATTTCACTGTGATTTTGCATTTATATATCTTCTCTCATTCTTACAAACTCAAGGTGGAAAAAAAAAGTCAAGACAAAACTTAACCTGTCCACCTTATAAATCTATATGCAAATCTTTACTGCCTTTGGCAGTCATTCTATGCATTCATTTGGCAAACCTTAAATAATGGCGATGTAATCAGCCAATTCATTGAGCTCTTTGGGTAGTGACATCAGGAAACCATGCTACTAAGTTTTGAATGTTTCTGGGAATATTTATGAAGTTAACATTGACTAGGTTAGGAAAGTGGTAACTCCCATTTTGAAAATTTAGGAGGGTCAAAGTATTTGTGCCATCCACCATGATGTAGATTCCTGCATGAGCTATCAAATACATGCCTGAGTGTCTGAGCGGAGTCTGTGCTGCATGCTAAAAAGATGCCTTGTGTAGCCTTCCTCTGCATACCATCTCTGTGTGCATGCTTTGTTCAGAAAGGCCTGGCTGAATTTTGCACCTTTACTAACAAGGTGCTGCCTTGCTAGCCTGTGGTCTGTTTAGAGCTATCCTCACTAGCAGTTTAGAATCCTAGTTCCTGGAGGAAGATGGGAATATGCACCCTCAACCTTTCTGACAAACAGCTTTTATGAGAACCTGCCTAAGAGAAAGAGGCATTTAGTTTACTATGCCTAAAGGACTTGTATTCATTTACACCTCCGGGGACCAGATTCTTTTAGATTCTGTGGTTACCTCCAGCAAGCTGTAGTGGAATGCTAGACTCTGTTCCCTTGCTGAAAGCTGAAGGAACTGCCAAACAGAATCTGCTGCAGTCCATTGTGCATTTGCGCCATCCCAACCCTTTGTGTGAGAGTAAAGCTTCTAAGAAATTTCTTTTAGCATCTGGTAGCTTTATGTCCTTGCATCAAGGAAGTTTAGAATCAAATTCGAAACTTAATCACAGTCAACTTAACTCATATAGTTATAATGCTTGCATTTTGATTTTACTCTCGTGATTATTGATTTGATTTTCATTTTAAAAGTTATAAAACTATTAAGAAGTTATAAAAAGAGTAGATAGAGGTCTCCTTTCTCATTACCCAGTTTCCTCTCATGGTGTCTACTTTTTTTTTTAATGTACTTATTTTAAAAGAATTTTGGATTTTCACATTTTTTAAAAAAATTTGTTTCCCTAAATGTATTCCTTGGTTCTTCATTATAATTTCCCATGACTTATTTAGAGAAAGAGTGAAAATAAATAGAAGTTGATTAATAAGGGAATATAACTTAGCATCCTATTGCCTGTGATTTAACTTAAACATGTTTCAAATCAACTTCTGGGGTAATGGTGACTAGGAGTTGTTGCTACTTGGATGTAAGAATAGAATAATGCTTTCAATGTACTCTGACAGGTTTCTGATAGTGGTTAATATTTTCCTGCTTTTTTTTAACAGTCCCAGCAGCATATTAAGCTAATAGTTTTTAGGGGATAATCTAAACTGTTGCTTTGAGTCAGTAGTTATTCTTTAACCCACCATCTTCCACATCACTCTTCTGACCCTTGCTTGAGCCATTTACTACTTAAGATCACGATATCACCATTCAGCTTTGGGTTTGTTACACATTACTTTTTATTTTTCTACCTCTTTTTTTTAAAATTTTTTTTTAGTTGTAGATGGATACAATACCTTTATTTTATTTGTTTATTTTTATGTGGTGCCAGGGATCTAACCCTGTGCCTCATGCATGCTAGGAAAGTGCTCTACCACTAAGCCACAACCCTGGCCCTTTTCTACCTATTTTTAAGTCTTTTTTCTCCATTCAGATTATGAATGTTTTGAAGCTTCTGCCTTATACTTTTTATGTTCTTTCTATATTCCTTAGAACAAATTCAAAACATAGTAGATCATTTGGGTATTTTTCTTCTAAAAAGTGATGTTTTGAACTTCTAATTGTGCTATTTGTCCACTACAGAAGGATGGGAGTAAAGGAGTGGAACATGGGAGTAGCCAAGGATAATTTTGAGTTTTGGCATTTCCCTTGCACTCAGAGAGCTCAGGTTCAAGAGCCATGCTTACAATTATGCTCTCAGAGACTGTGAAGGTCCTGAGTTGGGATTTTCCCTGTTTCCCCTTAGAGGGACCTATTCTCATGATTAGTTTGCTAATGGAGCAGGCATGCTGGTTAATGAGGCTTTCTATTTCATTGGTGCATTTAAAATTAAATCAGTAATAATTGCCATGTTTATGATTCATATTCCAGAACACACAGTAGCCATAACACATCTGTTGTGGAAATACTATTATAAGATTGAGAAAGCACTGACCTGCCTAACCCCTGTTCACTAATGACTGCAATTGTAAGGGAAAAAAATCTGAATGAATTTCTCTACAGAGTCTGTGGGTAGGCTAACGTTGGGTCCTCAACAGGGAGAAGAGAGTTGAGAATGGGATGGATGATTTGAACTTACTGGTCCTTTGGAGATGTAGTTCTGGCTGGGAGGGGTCCCCCACAAGGTAGCCCTGTGTCTTGTCCTTGTATGAGCAGGACAGGGACCAGATTGCAGAGAAGAGGAAATATTGCTTAGGACTGCTCTTAAAGGGCACTTATTGGTTTATAATTTTAAAAGTTCCTACATAGATCATTGTTTATCAATCTGCCCTACCTTAAGAGTGAACCTTTGATTTTATAGGTCGGGATCAAATAGACTGCAACTCTGATTCCTATGAGTAAATCAGGGTCCTTGCCTAGAAACCAGACATTGTGGCTTACCCCTGGCTTTCAGGAACCTGAGGCGGAACTACAAAGGGAGGAGGGAGGTGGTTGGACTTGTGGTTATGACTTCTTCTCTGGGCTCAAGTTCCCACTTACTTTGAAGTACCTCTGAACCTTATTTTTAAAAAAGTTCCACCTTGATCTAACTTTCCATTTGCTTTCCCAAGTTTGGGAATTTTGATTCAATAATTAAAACCAAACCCAAAACAGCAGCAGCAACAATACAACCCCAACCAATGTACTATTTTTCTATAACTTAAGATAATAAGTATAGTTCATACATTTAAGAGTGAAACTATTTCACATTACTTGAGTTAATTTTGCAGGTGCTTTAAGTGAATTCTCTGTAGTATCAGATAAACTCAGATGTGTGTACAAATCAACAAAACCAGAGACGGGCCTAGGCATTTGCGGATTTGCTTTCTTTTAATAAGAAAATCTCTTCAAAGCTATTTTAAACTTGTTTTATTAATAAGTTAGAAAGTTTTGTTAGTGTAAACAGGATTTTGAAAGGGCTAATTCATTGTGTAAATGTTAATTTCTGTCACTGAAATTACGTGTTCAGAAAATTTAAGGTACTTTTCTTAGTGTTTGGCATATATTAGGTGTGTTATTCGTCATGACATTCAATAGCATAGTCATCCAACTTGTCATAGTCCATTCCATTCAGGTAGCTCTCATAGAAATACCATAGAACATCTGGCTTAAACAACAAACATTCTGGAGGTTATGAAGTCCAAGAATAAGACACTGGTAGATTCAGTGTCTGATGAGGGCCCACATCCTGGTTGGTAGATGGCACCTTTTCTCTGCGTCCTCACAGGATGAAGCTTCTTTTTTCTTTTTCTTTAATATTTTTTATTTTAGTTGTTCATGGGCCTTTATTGTTATTTATTTACACATGGTGCTGAGAATTGAACCCAGTGCCTTGCACATGCTAGGCAAGTGCTCTACCATTGAGCTACAAATCCAGCTTTGAAGCTTCTTTTTGTAGGAGCACTTACCCATGCATGAGGACTATATTTTCCTGGCCTAATTGCCTTTGAGAAGTCCCACCTCATAATACCATCACAATAGGGGTTAGGATTTCAACATACAAATTTTAACACAATTCAGTTCATCCATGTATCTTTCCCAAGGCCTCACAACTAGAAAATGGCAGGACTGGAATTTGAACTCTGGCAATTTGCTTTGGAATCTTACCTCTTCATGACTATGCTATGCCTTCTTTCAGCATTCAGAGTTTCTTTCTCTTTCTTCTTAGTTGTCAACTTCTCAGTCACTTGCTTACTGATCATGCATTTATTGAGACCTGATATTAAGTAGGTGTTGTGGTCTGCCATGTTTCCTGCCCTCAAACATCTCAGCCTGGCAGTAGGAGACGGATGGTTAACCCCAAGGAGCATGCTACCCAGAAGGCCATGTCAAGAGGAGAAAGGGGCCAATGAATCCCAAGAAAGTCCCCCAAGCATTAGCATTGAAAGGACGGGTAAAAGATAGGGGTTGAGAAAAACCAAATCAAACAACAACAACAACAAAATTAAAGCAAAAAAAAAAAAAAAAAAGAAAAAAAAAACCCACCACAAGAACAGTAGTAAAAAGGTAAAACAGTTAGGTTTGAAAAGTGAAGTATTAGAGTTTAAAAATACCAGAAGGGAGGGTTCTGAGGGATTTCATTATATGAACAATCATAACAACAATAAACATCAAATTAAACTGAGAGAATTGCTTCAGGAAGTTGGCACTTGGTCATGACTTTTCTAGGTCTGATTGGTAGCCTTGGTAATAAGCTCTTTTATTGGTCTCATTTGTCTTGTGACATAGAAGGACTTGATGCTAAGCAACCGTTGTAAAAATCAAGCCTTTCTTCTTTATAGCATATATTTCACCCCTCTGGGGACCCAAGCTGTGGCATAGGCAGGGTCACCATTGTCTTGATTCAGAAAACATTTTGAGTGATATATTATGGATGAGTTTCTTAACTAGCATGTGAAATAAAATAGTAAATCATCATGACCTTACACTGGGGTAATGGAGCAGAATTTATACTGATGGGTGTCTGCCTGTGATGAAATTGCTTGTTAATTCTGGGTAGATGATATTTTTTTGGTGGGTTGTTGACCATAATGATTCTCATTTTTAAAAGTGGTGCCAAAAGTGAAAATCTTCTCACTATATATGTCACCCTCCCACATCTTTCCACAGAACAACCTCAGATTCAATTCCTAGGAGACTCTAACAGCAGATGATTCCTGTTCCCTAGAAACTTCTCAGTGTTGGCTGTGCACTTGGTTATTTAAGTCTGAATTTAAAGCTCAGAGTTGAGGTTATAAACCATTCTTAAAGGAAGAAATATAATTCTTTCCCATAGTTCATATGACTTCTGGATGATATCTATATATACTTCCATATATCTGTATATTTAACTATATAGCTACACACACACACACACCTTTTTAAAAAAAAAAAATACCACTTTTATTTATTTATTTTTTTTACAATTTCTGGCCACAGCTTTGCCATTGGTAAACATTTGAGTGTTTCCAAGGCCCAGTCCTGGGATATGGGAGTGAATGTAGTATCGTTCTGAATTCACTGAGCTGAGTCTGGTGGAGGAGATAGCAGTGGGCGGTGCACCTTGATTTATGCAGTCCTGGATGTTTAGTGGGAGCTAAGGGCACAGCCATCTGTGTTCTGTGGAAAGTTGGGGAAGGCTTTTCCTTAGTGGTGGAGATGTGGGTGAAGCCCTTGGGCTGATTTTGAGAAAATAAACAGTTTCCAGGCCCACCTAATGGCAAGGATACAGTTTATTTTCAGGCATAGGTTAAAACAAACAAACAAACAAAAAACCAGGAACATCCATGCTCTCCCCCCTCCCTCTTCATCAGCTGGAGAATTCATTGATTTCTTCCCAAAGACAATGGAAAGGCTGCTAAAATGTATTAACTCAGCATCCAAATTCATATCTGTTCCCCCTGGACTCTCACAGGAGTGCCAGAGGTCCCCAAAGAACAATCTCCCAACTGATAGAGTGCTTGCCTTGTATGCACAAGGCTCTGGGTTCAATCCCCAGCACCACCACCACCAAAAAAAAAAAAAAAAAGAAAAGAAAAGAAAAAGCGAAGAAGTATAACCAACTGATTTATCATTGGGTAGATTGGTGTGTAATTGTTCCATGGCATTATCTGATTTCAACAATTATTTTACATGGTTATTAATATCTGAATTGTAACTATATGAAAAGTATATAAAATGTTTCATGCATAATATAACATTCCTTGTGTGCAGTTGGAAGGAGGTATGATAGTTGGCATATGTAGGTTTAAAGCACAGCTCATTTTTATTGCCAGAATTTATTTTTGTTAAAGTATTTCATGGAGTCTAAAAATAAAGATATGACTATAAAATTGTAATAACCTCAAACATTAAGAGAGTAGAATACTGTTTGAGTCCTTGTTGTGCAAATATGTATCAGTGTTTAATTTGTGCAATGAATCTACAAAAACAAAACCTGTTCATTATTTTTTTCATTGATTTTTAATTTGATATAGCCTACCTGCAGTTATGTCATTATTAATGTGTTAATGGGTTCAAATTCCACCAAATAAACTTGTAAAGATGAGATAGTGAATATTTTTATCCTCTGTTTTGTTCATCTAGTTGGTTACCTAATTGCATGTATTATCTTTCTTTTTTTATACATATTATGGGATTTCTGGGCCAACTTCATGCTTGGTTGATTGATTTTTTGTTTTGTTTTGTTTTTATTGTTTTTGGTTATCTTTTATTTAGGGTGGGGGGATATATTGGGTTAATTGGAAAGCACATTCTGTTTTGAATGATGTGTGTGTATATGGTCTGTGAACCTAAAAGAAAACATTGTTTATTCATGAATCCAGCCAACCAAACTGTCAGTTTTCTTCAATGCTAGTCATGTGGTATGATAGTTGCTGGGTGCAGAACAGAACTGTCACCTTCTCTGTCCTCATGGGACTTAAAGTGAAGTACTGGGAATGGATATTAGATGAGTAAACAAATAAATAAATTAATAATTCTCAGTTTAAGGAGCACAATAAACTATTTTCCCCTCTTGAAGAGAATAAGGGGCTACTATAAAATAGAGGCCAGTGTATGGTGGGTCTTATTGTGGTTATATGGTTACCAGGGCTGACCTCTGCTGAGATTTCTGTGAAGTCTCATTGATTTGCCTTTCTGGCCTATATATGGAGGTAAAACACTTTAATAATTGAAATTTCTTCCATATTTTTTCTATGTTGTAAACGTATTTTTTAGATTATTTAAAATCCCGTATATGTTGAGTCTAGTATTTATCTGTTTGTTTTTTATTTTACATATACATGTAAGAGAAATTATTTTCTAGTAATGTAATATATAATTTAATTATATATAAATAAAATATAATTTTCTTAAAAAGTGGATACTTTATAGAATTTGAGCAGCGATGTGTACTGTCTTAAATTTGTATCCTTTGGTGCTTATGGCTTTTCATTTTGGTATGTATTCACACTTAGGCTACCTCTCATAATTGTGCAGTATGGAAACATTTGAGATACCAGGCTGAAGAGAAGGAATATGTTTCCTAAAAGAGTATGCTATTTGTATATAACATTTTAAAATCCCTAGTTGTATAACTATTTCTGATGTTGAAATGCACAGCAGAATACTTTGGATTCCACCTTGGAATTGTTTCCCATGGTTTAACCTCTGGCATCCTAAACTGGGTTAGAATTGGGAGTTACTCTGATGTTCCACATTAACTCCTGCATCTCAACCTAATGATGGGGAAGTTGTTAATGAGCTGTTCTCTTAGGCACAGAAATGACTTTTGGAAAGTTTTGTCCATACGAAACCTGTGTGGTCATTACAAACATTAGTGACCAGAATAGCTAAGGTATGCATGATTAAGCACATTGCTATAAAAATATCATTCAAAACATGCTTAGCCTACAGAAGGGCAGTGTCAGAGACCCACGGAGCAACTTGAACCCTTTTCATCCTTGTATCTAAAGCTTTTTAAACTCTTCTGTATTCACACCTTCCTTGGGATCTGGAACCAATCCTTTTCCCAATGGAGAAAATGTAATCCTCTTTAATTTTATGGTTTGAGTCTTAGTACCTGTACCTCTGCTCTTCTATCTCTTGGCCTCTTCCACTTGATTGCTTAGGTTCTGTTGACTCAGCTTCTTTTCCTTCCAACCATGAGTTGGCTTCATGATGGTAACCAGGTCTCACATGCCATTCCCATGCCATGTCTTTGTGTGCTGTCTGTTATGCATCCATGTATTCTGCATTAGGATCAAATCCGTAGATTGATCACTTCCTGCTGCTCAGTCCCTTGACTGAAGTTCTGCCTCTGAGCCCTGCCTCTGATCTTACCTCATGTAGACTGCCTACTTCTCTGCCACTAAATGACTTTTTGTTCCTGTGTTCCACAGTGCCATGATCTGTGGCCAGAATGTTCTAGGTCCCTCTCTCTTTGATGTCTAGGCTTGTGACTTACTTTATAGTCTCACTGGGGCCTTTACTGATCAGCCACACTTTTGTCTTTAGGTCTGACCAGCACCAAATCTCACTCATTTTGGAGTCCCTCATAGATATTTAACACTGCCCTGACTAGTGGGTGGAAGTCACAGGCATCAGAATTCTTTTTGGCTGAATAGACATTTATTGAGCACCACCTGTGTATAAGGCAGTACTTTGTGTTGTGACAAAAAGATGTGTAAAACTTGATCCTAACTCCTATACACATTCTGTTAAGAGAACAACAACACAATTAGTGCATGATGCACAGTAAGTTGAAGAATGGCCTAAAAGTCTGTCTGCCCCCCGCCTCTCTCTCACACACACACACAAAATCTTATAATTAATAACTTACTTTAGAGAGACCTTATTATACTCATTTTTTGTTGTTATTTTCTTTTTTTAAAAAATTACTGGATACATCTACATTCGTGAAACTGGCTTATTCAGTGTTCTAAAAGTAATTTGGGAAGCACTTGCATTTCATGGTTTGTTTTAAAAAATGTGCTGCTTTTATTTAGTCTCACTGTGCTTTAATGAACTTAATAAAAGCATGTGAAGTTGGCATGCATGGATTAGAAACATGAAGCCATTTGTTGATGGAGTTATTACTACAACAATTCAAGGAATGAAGACTCCTATGAAATTTTTGTTGAACTCCCTGTCCATAGGATTCATAAAGCCAAATTACTTGAAAAATATTACAGGTTACTTGGTTACATACGTTCCTGTTAATAGATTAAAATTTTGAGTTTTGACTTCGTTTTGTATCCTATTTACCCTTTCTCCTTTTAAAAGCATATAAACTAAATATTTCTTTTAACAATTGAAATCCTTTACCTTTCTCTGCATCTTCTCTTGTAAGCCTCTTATTTTCCTTTAAGTACCTGCAAATATTTATTCCTCAGTGCTTCATCATTACCCTTTCAATTCAGTTGTGGTGCCTTTTGTTGACATCACCTGTCCATATAGAATAAAGAAGTCTAATATTAGCCTTATACCATTGAAGGACTAATCAATGGGAAATAAAGTAGAAGAATGTTTTTTTTTTAAGATTGGAAATTATTTTTTCACTCTACAAAAAAATATTCACTAAGATATAATTAAAATATACAGTTAAGCTTTGGTCATCTTTCAGTTTCCACATGTTCTTTGGGCTGATTCCATCATTTTTTATCTCTAGCTATACGTACTATTTTAGTAGATAGTTGTCATGTTTCTGTCTTTCAAGTTAGCTACAACTAAGCTATTATAATTTGAAAAATGTCTGTCCTTTCCCAACTTGTAGTACTGATAATGACTAGAGATTCCCCAGGTGTAAACTCAAAATCTTTGGAAGATGTTTGACCTAAGACTATCTTCATTTGATCAAACCATTATTTGGGAAGGAATGAGTTTGCTGAAATCCAGCTTTATTTCTTCTAGTCCCCTTTCAGCTATACTGTATACCTTGTCACCATGTCATAAATGAAAATCACTCCAGCTCATCCCTGAGCCCTGATCTGATTATCATTGCAGGTTTTTGTTTTTCCTTGTGATGACTATCAATTTAACCTGTGACAGAGCAATGTTATTGAAGTATTTTATTTTAGGGGGATTAAATGAAAGATAAATTTATTTTTGAGAAAAAGATAACACAAAGAATGTGCTTTTGAAAGAACCTGTCAACATATATTTTATTATAAGTATTTACTCATCAGTTGCTATTATTTCAATACTTTTTTCTACTTCTCATAGGTAATTCAAATTGTTTTAGATGATAATATCAAAGTTCAATATATTTTCCAAGATGAGAACTAAATTTGCTGTTCTTAAGTTTCAAAAATAACTACTTCAGATTTTTTTCTATTGTTTTTCCTTATATATCAGAGAGTCATTAATGTTCTTATTAGAATTTATTCCTTGTGGATCAATTTTTATCCCAAAATTTCAACAGGATTTTTTAAGGGCAAGCTTTGAAAATCTAAATTTATATTAAATGGGATAGGACATTATGTTCTTTAAGAATTGGGATAAAACTTGCTCCTTTCTTTTTTTTTTTTTTTTGTACTTCTCTCAAAGTGATATATTGCAGTAATAAGAGTTTCCTGGGTAGTTTTGCTTATACAGCATTTCTCATTTAAAAGGAACGGTATCTTTGCTGACTGTCAGCTCTATTCTAGGGGTGTTTTAAAACATTCCTGTATAAATTCTGTTTCTTAGGATTGTTGGTCCACATGAAGTTGGTCCACTGTGGTAGTATCAATATAATTGTTTATTCCCCCTTTAAGTATAATATAGCTTTAAATTTAATTTCCACTATCGGGAGTAGATTATCTTCACAAAGAGTTACATTAATGATTTGTAGACCATCTTAAATGACACTTTCAAAAAAGTTAATTGCCCAGAGAGCATCAACTATAGTGATTTGTGGGAAATGGGAGGTAGAGGGGGTGACAGGTGAGGGCAGGAGAGATGGGAGCCATGTAATGTTTTTCAGGTGACCACGGCACAACTCCTGGGTAATATTGTGCTCACTGTATCCTTTCAAGTGACAGTGTGACTGTCCACCTATTTAAGAATGCAGCAACATAGCTCAACCATGTTTGGCTTCCTTTTCTTTTCTGCCTTCTGATATAATTATCTCTGCATGCCCCCAAATCTTCCATGATGATGCCCATCTGTGAGAGACTAAGAAAGGCAAATTCTCTGTTGATAAACTGCAGTTTGATTCTGCCCAACACTAGTCTCTTGGCTAGTAGAGATTTCAGTATTCTGTTCCCACTTCTCCCAAGTGCCCACTGAGAGCAAAATGAAACCTCGCTGACATCCTGAGGTGTGTGTGGGTGTAATTTACTGGTGCCCAGAGCCTGCTGCCAGTGCTTTTCATTCCATCTTCCTAGGAAAGGAGGACAGTGCAATTTCAAAACTGGAATAGTGATTATGGCTTTCTGATCTGCTGCTGCCTGTTGGGCATGTTAAAAAAGAAAAGGAAGAGAAGTTTAATGCAAATCACGATCTCTTTGAGGCAGGGTCATCTTTAGCTGTTTCACACTGCAGTAGCCTTTGGAGAAACTGTTTTTCACTTGAGTTCCTTTAGACATTGCTTTGAAGAGACTTGATGCTGCAGGCCCAAAGCCCTCATGCAGGTCCCAGGAGAAGCAGGAACCTGGGTACTTCCCAACTTGGTAGAGAAAGCTCATCACTTCTGTTAGCTAAGGTTTCCTAATACTTGCAAAGTGTGCTGATTGACTAACATCTTCATGTGCTAGAAAATATTGGTACCATTGTCTCACAAAATTGTTGAGGAGATTAAAAAATTGAATGTGAACACCCAGTATGATAGCTGTTAGTACTTGGGAGGAACTCCCTAAGTGTTCATTTATCTTTTTGCAGATGACCAAACCGGTGTAGTAAATGGACTTCATGATGGATGAACAGTAGACAGGATGTGAATATTTACCTTGGGTATCAGGCCAAGACATAGTTCATGACAATCCCTTGTATCCCGTATTAAAGTTAAGACAACTAGTCTCAGTAGAGGTGCAGATATTGAAAACAGGGCTGGAAGTGGCTCTGTTAACACTGGGGTCCCACTAGAACACAAAGCCTGGTGGTTCACTGGCAGAGAACTTATGTGTACACATTTGGATATCTTGGATACGGAGCATAGCATTTAGTATAAAAAGCAGTGTGGGTTGCTAACATCGTCAAAAGACAGTAAAAGAAGAGACTGACCAGATTGGCCTCTGAACTCAGGAATACATATCGAATTTAATGGAATAGGCTTTATGAGTTGTATGCTTTTCAGCTCTTGATACCTTTAGAAGGTACAGGAAAGATTCTGTGTCTGCCAGTCACTTCGAATTTCGGGAGTACATGTTAGCTGGGGGCTTTGGTGGGTAGAACATGCTCCAGGTGAAAAAAGACCCGAGCTCCTCTGCTTTTCAGGATTGTGGAATGGCTGGGTGTCTTAAATTATTTTCAGATTGAACCTTGCTTGCTGTTTCAGCATGGAGATACAGTGCTGAGCGTGTGGGAAGTTGTAACCATTCATCAATGTGATTCAGTCTCTCTTGGCAATGCACAGACAGCAAGAGCATCTGTTCTATGAGGGAGCCTTGAAGATTCTAGAAGCCTGTTTCCAATTCAGGAACATATAGATTTGTGTAGTATACCTGTTTCTAGAATCAGACAGATCCTCTGCATGCATTTAGGGCTGGTCTGCCAATCTCCTAGAAGTCCAAGAAGGTCTAAGTGTGCTCAGATATCTTTTCTTCTTTCTGCCTTACCTGCCCCTGCCCAAGCCAAGCTAATTCTTCTTGGGCTTGATGCTCAAATATCAGGTATGTATACCCTGTAAATCCCACATTACCTCTTTTTCTTTTTAAGAGGAGAGGCTGGGACTCTTGTGGATTTTTGTATCTTAATGTCTATGAATTTGTTGGCTGGAAATTTGGGTTCAAGCAATATTAAGTCTGTGAAGCAATGTAAATAGAAAATTTAGACCCGGGTACAAAATCCCTGGTGGGTCCTTTCTTCATTTTTTAACTAAAAAAAAAAAAATAGTTATCTTTCTTTAGTTGAGTGATGTCTCTCAAGTTCTGTCAATTGCAGTGCCATTGGTCATTAGTGAACAGACCTTTGTGGATGTGCTTGAGGGTGAGGGTTTTTGATGAGTGTGGTCCTGATGAAGTGGAGAATCCAGGCCTGGCTAGGAATCCGATGACTGAAATTCTGGCACCTACCTTACTACTGCTAGCACTTTGGGTCAAATAGCATTATTACCCTGGATTCAATTGCTTTATCTATGAAGTGAGGGCTTAAAAGAGCTCTAATTCTGAAAACCTGTCTCAGTTGTCACAATTTGTCTATTCCTTGAAAGCACATTTATTGTGATTCTTTGCTCCAGGCACTATATTTATAATGTGCTCAGAATATAGTTTATGACCTCAAAATTGTCATTCGATTTTTTGCATGAAAACTAGTCTGTCCACCCTTTCAGATGAACTTATATATTTAAGCTTCCTTAAATTTAACCAGTTTGCCTTTAATGCAACTGTTTTCAAATTTAAAGAGGTCAGAGAATCTTTTATTTTTTCAGATATATAAAATGTGGTTACATATTCAGATGCCTGGATTATTTCTGAAATAGACCAGAATGATTTGTCTAAACAGATACTTTGGAGGTGTTAAAGATGAATTAATTTTTTGATTTAACTTTCATAGTGCTTTAACTTAGAAATAAAAGAATAAAAAGTTATAAGTTTGAAATAAAAGTTATAAGATTGAAATAATTCAAAATTGCATCTTCTATAGATTTTTTTTTTCCTCTCTGTACTGGGCATTGAACCCTGGGGTACTTTACCTTGAGCTAGTTGCCCAGCCCTTTTTACTTTTTATTTTGAGGTAGAGAACTAACTTGCAAGACTGACCTTGGATTTGGGATCTTCCTGCTTCACCCTCCTGAGTGGCTGGGACTACAGATGTGTACCATCTCCTTTAATTGTTTAAAGTATATGACTTTTTTTGTTGTTTGTTTTTTGATAATGCTGGGGAGTCAAACCTAGAGCTTTTCAAATGTTAAGTAAGTGTTGTATCACTTAGTTGTGTCCCCAGGCCTAAAAACATAAGATTCTTGCTCTTAAAATACAATTAGGATCAACCAAGCTGGCAAAGATCAGATTTCTATGGCCTATATTTTAGATTTTTGTCTTGTTGGATACTCCAATAATACCAAGTTTCTTTTATAGCAGTTACCATCCATGATAATTATGCATTTATTTGAATGATTGATTCATACTATCTTCAACCTGAGACTGGAAGTTAAAATATAGGGTCCAGGGACCCATCCTTAAAAGACTCACTCAGAACGTGTAGGAGAAGGATCTTAAGAAAAAAACCATCTTCTACCCTAATGTATGAAATATGATATATCAAGAGCTTTGTAATGTTGTGAACAACCAATAAAAAAAGAAAGAAAAAAACCATTTTAGTTTTTCATTTGATTGTATAAATCCTGATCTGGAAATCTCTGGCAGCAAAAACTAATGTCAGTTTTCAAAGATTTGTGTTAGTGCAATGCATTTAACACAGAACTATACTTTGTCTTTGATTCTTACCTCCTTTGGGAAGAGTTGTAAGTTAAAGTCATTAGTTTTAAGCTTCAGACACTTGAAAGGTCATTCAGTGAAAAACTGTTACTAAAATATTTATAAAAATAAAACTTATGGGTGCTTGCTGGCGATTTATTTATTTATTTATTTATTTATTTATTTATTTATGAATGATGTGGAATAGGTGGTCAGCATTGGCAAGTCATGGGCATAATAAATGAGTAAAGGTTACGGTATTGATTAAATATAGCAAAAATGTTCCTTCATTTAAGAAACCTAATTTATAGCCCTGGAACGGAGAAAATGTAATGGATCTTTATAGAAATTAACTGGTGATTCTCACATAACTTTTAACTTTTTTATGGTTAAATAAATATGTTAATTCTAATATTTTATTTAACTAGTGTATCCAAATATTGTTCTTTAACAGGTATTCAACATAAAAATAATTAATAGGATATTTTGTAGTCTTTTTAAAAATCAAGTCTTTGAAATCCAGTGTATCTTTATTTTTGACAACATATAATAGGAAGTATATATACTTACTACTTGCTAGGTATCATTGTAAGCTCTTTAAAGGTATTACTTACTGAATCCTTTTAGTCACTATGTGGTGGATAATACTGCTATGCCCGTTTTATAATGAAGGGAACCGAGGCACACAGAAGTTAAGAAAACTTCCTAAGTCACAAAGCAACTAAGGGGCAGAGCTAGAATATAATCTAAGGTAGTCCCCCTCTAGAATATTTGGTGTTAACCATCAAGCCACCCTGCCTTAGTTCACACAGTTCTGTGAGGAAACTGAATCAGTGGGAGCTTGCTAGAGGACTTAAAACTAAGTGATTGAGCACATATTTAAATCACATGTTCTTTCACAAAGTATGAAGAGAAAAATTAAGATGATATTCTGACTGCTCTTAATTATAATACTGTCATTATTGAATAGGAAGACCGTCTTATATGCCCTGGTTTGTTTATGGTTTGAGTGTTTCTTCCAGTGGTTCTTGTTTTGGGACATTGTTTTAAGTGTGACTATGTTAAGAGGTGGTGGGATCTTTAAGAAGTGGGACCTAAAGAGAGGTTGTTAGGTCACTGGGGATGAGTCATTGGAAGAGATTAATATAGTTCTAGTGGGACCTGTCTCTCTCTGATTTCCTGTCATGCTCTGTGATCTCTCCCTCTTACATGCATTCTCACCATTGTGTGCTGCCATGATGTTCTCACCAGAGCTGAACTGATGCAGATTCTATGCCCTTAAGCCTCCAGAACTATGAACTAAGTGAGCTCCTTTTCTTAATAAAGTTCCTAGTCTCAGATTTTTCTGAAATGGACTAACAAAATGCATGGATAGAAATTTCTTTTTTCTTTTTTAAAGAGAGAGAGAGAAGAGAGAGAATTTTTTAATATTTATTTTTCAGTTTTCGGTGGACACAACATCTTTATTTTTTATTTTTATGTGGTGCTGAGGATCAAACCCAGCGCCCTGCACATGCCAGGTGAGCGTGTTACCGCTTGAGCCACATCCCCAGCCCCAGAAATTTCTAACTAAAATCCTGGTATTTCTACTTATTGTGTATATATGTTCAAATAAGCATATGTTTTTCAAAAAAGAGAGGTGAGAAAAACCCATTAAATATTTAGGATATACATTTCTGATTCATAAACATTTAATCTTTCAAAGAATAATGAAGGAATATTTCAGCAACTGAAAAATCATGTTTAAAAAGCCTTTGTAAATCTGTGTATCATCTTGGAGTTTGTCCTAGCTATGATCTGCCATGATTGGTAACATTTCTGGATGTTTAAACTTGAAAAATGACCATGCAGTAAAACTTCACTTTATAACCTACTTCCTAGGCAACTGTGTGAACATCATCTAAACTGACATCTTGGAACTTTACAAGATGAAACAGTTGACCACAGCCGTGGTGTAGGGAGCTGCCCTGTCTGCACCACAGAAGGGACAGCCCAAAGTGCTGGTTTTTTTTTTTTATTTTTTGGTCTATTTTTTTTTTTTTGACATTTCCTCTGCTTTGCCCAGGTTTCAGCATGCAGTTTTATAAATTAAAGTCCTATAGATTGTTTCTTTTTTCCCCTTTGGAGCAGTGAGAGTTTCGTTGTTTTTGGTGGAATGTATGTTCCAGCTCTCCTGGGTACTTTTGCTTTCCTATCCCTGATGACTGAGGAAATTGTGACCAATCCCTTCCAGTCTTTGGCTACTCTTTAATTCGCCTGTATGTGCTGCAGAGTTAACATTGAGTGTGCTTGGGCAGGATGGCCTTGGCTCAGCAAAAACCCTGTCAGGATCAATTAGATGTGATTTCAGAGTTGGGTTTTATTGACATTTTGCATGCCAGAGTCAATTTGGAAAATTGCCTCTGTTACCACATCCTTATTTCTGACCCTGATGGGAAGCTGACATTGCCAGATTTTAACAACCACTGTTTTAACAAGAGAGACCTGTGTCATACACACTGATGTATCCCCATAGCTCTGGGTTTTGATGGCAAGGAGGAGGTAGGGGCTAAGAAAATATTGATTGAATTTGTGAATTTTGATGTTCTCAGTTCTGATGTTTTTTAAATTATTCTCTTTCATTGACTATCATGTTATATAAAATGAAATTTCTCCCGAACTTAGTTGTTCAATAGAAAATTATAATTCTAAAAAATAAAGACAAAAAGAAGAGAGAGGCAGGCAGGCAGGCACTAACTGAAGCATTGCTAATGATCTCTAAAAGCATGACCTATGGTGGGTTAGTTTTTCTGGATTTCTGTTTTTGCCTTACTGTGGAAATTTGTACACAATTATACATAAAAGTTATATCTTATGAATTTCAAGAATTATTCGTATTTTGCCACCCTTGTTTATCTCACCCAGTCATGTCTTAACCTGTTTTTCTTTTTGTGGAGTACTTTTAAGCAAATCCTAACTATTGTATCCTTTTATCTTAAAACAGATCCGTATGTATTTCTAACTGGAAAAAATTATTTTCCAACCTAAGTAACATTCCATCATCACACCTAACATAATGAACCATTTTAGGAATTAATATCATGTAACTGCCAGTCATGTTAAAATGTTTCCGGTGGTTTCTAGGATTTGGTTTCGCAACTGTTCCCTCTCCCTCAATTCAGGATCTAGTCAAAGTACACACAGTACATTAGTTATTCAGCCTCTTAAATCTTCTATTACTGTTATTCTGACCCCTGCTTCTGTTTTTTTTTTTTCCTGCCATTGATTTGTTGATAAAATGGCTCCTATGTAAGATTGGATGGACTACCCTGTGAATTTGGCTGATTATTTTCTTACAGTGTGTGTTACACTTTAAATTGAATATTAGATTAGAGACTTTATTAGATTCCAGCTTGTTTTTTTCCTGCTTTGGAAGTAGGCGGCCTTGCGTACTTTGACCTCCCTTCAATGAGGGCATGCTCTCTGGCTGTTGCTCTGTCAATGACACTATTGAAACACCTACACCAGGAGGTTCAGTGCTGTCAGCCTGATCCTGTCATGAAGATCCCCATCGACTTTTACCATGATGGATTTAGGATTCATTGATGATCACTATTTCTCATAGCAATTAGAAAACTGATTTTCTTATTGTCATTTTTCATACATTTATTGGGTGGGATTCTATAAAGGAGAACCTCTCTTTCTACAGCTTGAGTACTTTAAAATAGTTTGTGCAGGCAAGGCAAGTTAATCTTGATTCTTTTTCCTTATTTATTACTTTTGGGAGTAATAAATCTGTGCCCTAGCAATCTCCAGTAAGGAACAATTAAAATTTGTCATATCATTATTAACTCATGAATTTATATTTATGGAACATCTTTGAATCCACTGCAGTCATTATTCTCTTTGCTTCAATTGCCCTATCCAGGCCACTTTGACCCCTGTGTTTTTTTACACGGCAGTACTTGAACATCTCTTTACTCTTTCCTTCTTGTTGTAACTGTTATCCATTGCTGTATAACAAATAATCCCATAATTTAGTGGCTTAAAATATTTTTTGTCACTGTTATTCTCCAAGCTGGTACAACTACTGTTCGTCACTATCAATTTTATTTTTTTTTTTATCATCTTTGGGTTTTAAGTCTCTAATCTTGTTTCCCAAATTCCAAAGGGAATTTTTAAATTCCTCTCTGAATGTCCTGACAGTTGAATTCAAGGAAGCATTTGGGGGCAGAAGAGAACCTATGAGGTTTTACTCCAGACTTTACCCTGTTAGATCTGTTCCTCATTTTGTGGAGGAGAGATTAGCAGTGCAATAGGATCTTCATGACTTTCTGATGTTAAAATGAATATCATGGTATATGCTATGGGTAAAGGCACTAGTTTGATGTTAGACAGCCCTGGTTCCAAATCCCACTCCACCACTTCCTAGCTACACAGCTTGGCTAAGTTATTTACACTCTTTGAATTCTAGTTTTTCCATTGTGTGAAGTACACATGGTGGTACTACTTACCTCTTTGATGGTTCTGTGATTTAACTTAAAGTGATAATGGTAAAATCCCCAGCACAAAGCCTACCAAATGGGAAAAACTTAGTAGATGATAACAATCAGGTAGCAAGTAATGTTCTTGTGATTTGACATTAAATCTCATCGTCTGTTACTTTACTCTGTGCAAACTTGAAGAGGGGTTTTCTAAGAAAACAAGGAATTTTCTTTCATTTTCTTTATGCAGGTCTTGGAATTTCCTGCATTGGTTGATTTATGGGAAGTATAGTAAACATTTTCTCAGCCCACAGCACCATGTGACTTTCTTATTGCTAGTCAGCAGTGTGAAACCTCAAATGAAAGTTTATTAGCTCAGAGTTTGGTACAACTGTTCAGCATAGCTAAGCAGACTTTATTTAAAGAAAGCGCCTGTTCTCTTTTTCTGGACACAAAAGAGTCATGTATCACACTGTTAAATAGTGGCTTGGCTTTGCTTTCCATATAAATAAATTTTTCATTCTGTTGAAACTTACACTGGTTGGATGCTAAACTTTAAAATATTTTAATAGCTTCTAACAGATATGTAACTGTTTTAAACAAAGGCCATTTGAACATCTTTTCACCCTTTCTTTATTGTTGTACTAGTTTTCTAGTGCTGTATATCAAATGATCCCAGAATTCAGTGCCTTAAAATAATTTGGGTTCATTATTATTCTCCATGATGCAGATTAGCTGGGCTATCCTTTGTGTTGCAGGTCTGTCTGGGTTCAGGTTTTCACTCTGGATTAGGCTTTGGTCTATTCCACAAATGTTTATTCAAGGTCCCAATAGGATGAGGCACCAAACTAGGTAAACTTTTCTTATGTGATGGCTCAAGTACTATAGGGCCAGTCCGTCTGTGCATGTTTTAAGTTTCAACTTAAATCGCATCTGATTCCTGTCCTTTGGTTAAAGTAAGACATTTATTGAACTTAACATTAAGTGGAACAGGGGAATGTACTTCTTCTATAAAGGTGGGGAGGGAAAAGGCAATTACTTATGAAAGAGTGATCTAATTTACCATAGAAACCAGGGTCATTGATATGATTATCTAATAATATTCTGTGTTACATATAGTTATTGTTCATACCTTTAATGTCCCTGTCAGTAGTTCTGTGTTCCACCTTGCTCACTTTATGCTGCAGTTCTATGAATAACTGTGTTTAGGTAAAGATAAATAAGTTCCATACAGCTGGGAATGAAGGCACAAGCTTGTAATTGCAGTGACTCCAGAGGTTGAGGCAGGAGTATGGCAAGTTTGAGGCCAGTCTCAGCAACTTAGGGAGACCCTGTCTCAAAATAAAAAATCAAAAGGGCTAGGATGTAGCTCAGAGGGTTCAATCCCTAGTAAGCACATATGTACACACAAATGTATGTTCTATATAGGACTTAAGGACCTGTCCTGGGGACTGAAACTCCCCTACCCCCACCCCAAAGCTGTTAGGATGCTTGATCACCTTTACCTTTACATTTCTCCATAAAGTTTACTCTAGAAAGAATCTGTGATGTTGCCAGAAATTTGATTTCTGTGAGTAAGGATTTAACTTTAATATGTAAACGAGTAGGAGATAATGGCTAATTCATTAGTTAGTAGTAACCAAGTCATACAATATGTTACTAATTATACATTTCTGATTCTAACCTTGCATCCATAATCAACTTACATAAAAGCCAGGAGGAAATTGCGCAATCTCTGGTACTTGTAAATAAAAAACAAATGGAGATAATAAATGTGCACACCCAAGGCAATTATGGTGCTGTTCACATGTAGAATGAAACCATTTCAAACAAGGTTAAAATCATATTAGTATCAACTTCTATTAATTAATAATTCCTAATAATTCTGCCTAAGTTGCAGTAAGTTCATTTTACCTTAGTAAAATTGATGGGAGAAAGGACTGATTAATAAGATTAGTGTTATGAACCACTGTGGAAAAATATTTTTTGAGAACATTTATTTGGGAAGTATAATTAATACTAATTATAATTAGTGCTGATTTCAAGTGTGCTTAATTTGTTCACGACACAGACCCAATGGACCTTAAATTGCCCATCTCTACAACAGATTAAAAGTAATAGTGTTTTATTTTAACACATTTCACGGTAAATAATATTTTATCAATTCAAAATGTGTTTCTAACTAAAACACATGGATTGGATTTTACCATGTTTATAAAAAAACGTATTTTTCAGGTGCATGAAAAACACTACCAGTCTCAGTTGCTTTTGATATAAAATCTCTGAGCAAATGCTGTGGTAGTTAGTATTTCTCTCTCCTTTCCCTTGTTTTTCCCCAGGTAGGAAACTGTAAGCCTTAAGTGGAGAAAATGTGATGTGAGAAGAGAAAGTGAGGTCCCTACTATCCATCAATGCCTCCCCATCTCGATTCATCAAGGGTCTTATTTAATAACATGTTCTTTGTACTTTCTTACAGAAAGAAAAATGAATTTTGTAGCAAGCAACAATTATGTTGTTTGATTAGATGGGAAATCCCAGCCTGCCTCAGGGTTTCCAATTCTATCATCCCCCACTAGAAGGAAAAATGTCAATTTGTACCGCAGAAACCACCACCCTATGTCCAGCCATTCTTCCTTTCCCGTGGCTTTCCTGTGGAATTACCCACTCCCTACCCAGCCTGTTCTCAACCATTCAGAACCACAAACACAGGCGAGGTAGTGGCTTTTATTTTCTCTACTTGCATTATCACAATTTATGGGTGTTTGGGGGTAAAATATCTTGTAATTGAGATCTCACTAAGCACAGTTCCATTAGCCTGATGGAGGTTATTTAAAAGATGGTTCTCATGCTTGGTGCTTCATTTTATCTTTACTCCTATTACTACTACTCCTACCATTGGTTGAATGCTTATTCCTCGCCAGGCGCTATGCTAAGACTTCTGTGTGTATAACCTCAAGATTCCCAGGTGCTCTGCAGTCAGTGTTCCCAAGATATCCATTTGTCTCACGAGGTTTCTGAGACCTGGAGAGGGTTAACCACTTGCCCAGTTTGTCACATAGCTAAAAAGAGGCAGAGCAGGCTGCAGCACTGTTCTGTCCCTTGACAGAGCCTTGTTGCACTGCCCCATTACTCTGTGATCCTCTTTTTTTTTTTTTTTTTTGGTCTTGATATGTGGCTTATCATACTTTAGTATTTTTCCCTTTTTACTCTAAAGCCCCAAGTTGATTTACCATCTTTATTTTTGTTCTCCTAATGAGAACAGCTACGAATTAATTACTTAATTTAATTAACATTTATTAACTCATCAGCTGAGTATGGAATGCTGCATTAGGGACTAGAGCTACAAATACTTATTTATTTTTATTATCTATAAAACATTTGGGATGACTGATTAAAAAATAAAGGGATAAAAATAAATTGCGAAGACCCTGAAAATACCATGACTTCCCTTAAAAAGGGGTCCTTCTAGAACAATCCCACTCGAAGGTGATTCTTCTGTGTTCTTGCTTTTTCTACTCCATCTTTTCTGTGGGACAGAATACGTTCATCTGCATTTTCCATTTCAGACTTCCCTAGAGGACTCTCCTCTCACCCTGCGCCCTGGATTCAAGCCAACCTGATTCATGACCATGACAACCCACCTATCCTAAAGATTTTGTAGTGTTCAGAATAGTTTCACATGGATTGCCTTGTTTTACAGTGAAATAGCGAGTGTCATATGGACACAGAGTCCTGTAACGCAGCTTGCCCACATTCTGTGTGGCTCCTCCAAACCTTACCACTTCCTTGAATTGTCCAGAAGACTTGGATTCCTCTCTGACGGTTCCTCCTTCCTGTTTCGGTTCTTCTTTTGTGGGCTTTTTTGCACCACCCCACTTTCATGTCTCAGTGTTTTCGTCACTGGCTTTACCCTTCTGTCTCCTCAGATGTCAGTCTCCTGTCCCTGGCCTCTCTGGGCTACTGGCAGATCTTCCAGAAACATACCTTAACATAAGGTTCTTTGTGTCCTTTAAAAAAATTTTTTTTTACATTGTTGAAAAGCTGGAGCATTTTTCATTCTTCTTTCTCATTCCTCACACTCAACAAATCACACAGCACAAGTTTTAAATGACATAAATGTAAAATATGGTTGAAAGATTGAAATATCCTATTGTCTCCATGTAATCGCTAGCACTCAGGTGGTGGCGGCTATATTTGTAGAATCCAAGGAAAATGACAAAGGCTGTTGTCCTTGACAGTGATACTCTCACATCTTTGGATCTACTGGTTGTATAACTCTCCTCTGGAACAGAGGAACTGTGTCTTCCACTGCTCACTGAGGTGAAAAAGAAAGTCTACCATAAGGCCTGTCTGCCTTTAGCCAAATGGGAAGTGATGTCCTTACCCCTTGTCACAAATACATAGCTGATCATCAGTTCTTCTTGAGCAACTTGAGCTGGCACAGGAAATCTGAGACATGACTAAATGATGTGTCAGGGAGGAAAAATTTCTGAAATGTTGTTTAAACAAAAATTGGCAGATCTGTAACATTTCTCTATTGATACAAGAAAACATTCTAAATGAAGAAAGAAGCTCAAAAGTTGTTTTTTTTTTTTCCTTTTCTTTTCATGATGTTGAGTCTTGTTAACATTACTCTGCTAGGGTTGCTAGATTTAGAAAGTAAAATTAAAGGACATTCAGCTAAATTTTAATTTCAGATAAAGAGTTATTTCTGTTTTAGTATAAATATGTTTTAGGCAATATTGAGGGCATATTTTTACTAAAAACTTATTGGTTGCTTATTTAAAATTTATATTTAACCAGGCATCCTGTAATTTATCTTATATCTTTACTTTTAAGAAAGTCTAGTAATCCATATTAACCTATTAGGTAAATTAAAGTATTGATTCTTTTTTAAAAAAAAGTCTTTAAAAAAAAAGTGCTCTAACATTAATTCCTCTGATAGAAGCTAATTTAGATAACAAAGAAAGCATAAGAATTTAAAGGCTAATCTGTCATAAATCACTTCAGGTATGTTAGATCAAAAATGAAGACAAGGAATCTCTGAGATGGAAAAGTAGCATTTACCGATGATTTTTAGCTACAGTGTTTAACTTCTGCCCATTGCCCCTATGTCTGCCCTCTGGAGGCTATAGAAAACAGTGAAGATGCTGTTACACATAATAGCCATCCCTTGCTAAGATCAATAATGGTTATGGATCTGTCTTTGTTCTGATTTATTTAATCCTCACAATAGCCATATGAGGTAGGTACTTTCATAATTTGTTTTTCAAGTTGGGAGACTAAAGTACAGAGCTGTAGATTAGCGCTTAACCATGGCCACATAATTTTGTCAACTCTGAAGAGTATTCCTTATAGGGTAATGTCTCTAGATCCTTCTGTCTTTTTTTTTTTTTTTTTTTTTTACTGGTTTGTCAGTGCCCTGGTATATATTTTGATCAAAATTTAAAAGCGTAATTTACTTGCAGTATAATTTTTAAGTGGGGTACAGCAGGATTTTTAGTGGCTTTTATACTAGATGTTATGTTTTTACCAGTGGCCCAAAGATTACTTGAGTGTTTGGTTTGGTTTTATTGTGGAGTAGGGGGATTTACTTGCAGGTAACCCAGTTGATTCTGATGGAATTTCTATTTTATTAATATTTAAAAAAATTGACACATAGTAATTCTACATATTTATGAGACACAGTGTGTCATTTCTACACAAGTATGCAATGTGATTTTTACAGACTAGTGCAATTAGCGTATCCTCAGTATTTATATATTTGAATTGAGAACATTAAAAATCCTAATAGGTATTCTGATTCAATTAATGGTTGCCAATTATAGTTATCCTAATGTGCTGTAGCACCTTAGAAGTTATTCTTCCTCTCTAGCTTTATCCTTAAACCCATTAACCATCATCACCACATCCCCCCTCCCTTATACTCATCCCCAGCTCTAGTAGACTCAATATTCTCTACTGTTTTGAGATCAACTTGATCTTCCATATATAAGCCAGAACACATGGTATTTGTTTTTATGTGTGTGACTTCTCTTAATATAATACCATCCAGTTCCATCAATGTTGCTACAGATGACAGAATTTTATTCTTATTTATGGCTGAATAATATTCCAGTGTGTCTATATACCACATTTTCTTTATCATTCATCTGTTGATGGGTACGTAGGTAGATTGCATCTCCTGATTGTTATAAATAGTGCTGCAAGAAACACATGAGTGTAGATGTCTCTTTGGCAGACTAATTTCATGTCTTTTGGGTTATCCCAGTAGTAGCAGAATTGCTGGTAATTCTATTGCTAGCTTGAGGAAACTGGCTGTACTAATTTACATTCCCCCCATAACCGGGTATGAGAATTTCATTTTCTCAGAATCTTTGCCAACACTTGCTGGGTTTTGTCTCTTTGATCAGAACCATTCTCAGTGGGATGAGATGATACCTCATTGTGGTTTTGCTTTGCATTTCCCTGATGATTAATGATGTTGAACATTTTTTTTTCATATACTTGTTGGCCATTTATATATACTCTTTTGAGACATGTCTACTGTGGTCATTCACCCATTTTAAAAAATGGATTATTTGGGCTTTTTGTTTTGAGATTGAACTTTTAACCAGATAAAACTTCTGGGTTCTTGTTTATACACCAAAGCAAGTTAGTTGAGTCTCTTTCAATTTCTCCATATGCAGTTTTATAATGTATGTTTAGGAATTTATTTTATTTGTATAATTTTTAGAAATTGTCTTGCTTTACCTTTCTTCCTATTTGCTAACGCATTATATGGTGCTTTGTAATGTAATGACAGTCATGATGAGTGTTTAGAACAGAGACCCAGGCTCAGCAGGTAGTTATGTGCATGCATGAGCTCACCTCCATTCCTTTCCCTGGATGTTCCTGATGCCTCTGCTTCCTTCCCAGTGGCTGAAGGTAGACACTGTTTAGCCATCTTGTCCTTTGGAGAGATGCTTGGAGCGTTTTTGTTTTTAAACCACATTTTGCTCCCTTCTACCGGAAATAATTTCAGATCACTTTCCATGATAATGAGTAGTGATCCTGCCTCTTCATACTTCTTATCTCCCAATCATCATCTCTTCATGTGCCCCATTTTAGTTGTAATATTAGTAAAATTTCACCCCAAATATTGTGACTTAATAATACTTTGCTCTTAGTAACCAAAGTAGTAGGGAGTTAATAATAGGAAAAAGTATTAATCTGGAGAATTGTAGACTGCTTGTATTTCATGTAAGAAAATCTTAAAGTTCTGCTGCAAGTATTGGATGTAGCTGGGGGCAGGACACTTGAAGAAGACAGGATGTAGTGAGACCAAGGGGATTTCTTTGTGTTTGTTTTTAAGGAAAGCTGAGACTTAGATATCAACTAATTAAGCATCTTCAAACATATTCATATACCTTGTAATCCTGGGACGTTAAGAAAAATATGATAAATTCATCTTGAGTCAGTGCATCATATGTGTTCAATAAATATAATACAATTTAACTCAGGCTTGGAGTTTTAATAAAAAATGACCACAAAGGAGTCAGTTCATATTGTTCTCTTTCTGGGATTGCTTTGACATTTCTTAGCTACCTTTTATACTTTGAATTTGTTCATTATAATTTTTATTTCCCAAAGGCGTTCAAATGAATAACATTTTACAAAAATTTGAGAGCATTGCATAGTAAATTATAAGTATTATTCATTGCTCTTTAGTATCAACATTCAGCCTACAATGTTGTCATGATAATGCAGATAAGTAATTGGCATGTTAAAACCCCCACACCATATAAATAAATTATAGGTGATCTTTAAAGGTACAGTAATTTGTTACACACCATGGTTTAAAACATGACTTTATAATGCAGAGTACTGCAACTCATTATGGAATACTTATGAGTGATTTATTAGTGAAAGACTTTTTCTTAGTACTCATTCCATCACTCTTGAAGCACACACTAGAACCGATTCAGATTCATAACTCTCTGTTATATAAACAATGCATTTTAAAAAATGCTCTTTTCTATAAATATATAAAATAATGTTATTGTACAAAAAGTATAAAATGAACAATGTTCCAATTTGGTTTCCTTTTATGAGGCTTATCTTTCCATATCATGTACATGTGAATTCTACTCTGTTTTTCTTTAATATTCAGAAAGCACCTGTATGGATTGTTTCCCAGTAACTATCTAGAATATGATATTTGGCTGACTTTCATAGCACTTTTCTTTCTTTGGGTTAACTGAATTTACTGATATATGTGATCACCGTATAATAGGGTGAGGGAGAGGATTTATCTCCAGAATTACTTTCTTCAGAACACTGTACTGCGTCAGGGATTTGAACTTCTGACTGTTGGTGTATGTTAACCTTATGAATTGAATAGTGATTGGCTTTCAGCTGCTGCTTCCTGGCGTTTCTCTCCCTCTTTCCCATTTGAACTTCCCATTGAATTCAATCAAACATGTCTACCCTGATGACTGTGCACACCTTGCCATCTGTGTTTACTACATTTCTTGGAGAAAAGAATCTCCCAACTTTATGATAGTCTTTGTTTTATGCTTTTGGAAATAATGCCTGTACTTGTTAATCTTTAAGAAATAGTATATTTAGTCATTTCTTAATTAAATGTATTCTTTGCTTAAAAATAAGGCCTTTTGCAATGTTTGATTCTTACCTATATTCTGAAAATGAGACTTGTGAGAAACTGAATGGTTCTAAGCTTATTTTAAATGAAAAACGATTTTCTTGTATCTATTCCACTTTGTTTCATAAAACCCTGAACATGCTTTACATAGATTCTAGTACTCATTTGTAACTATGAAGGAATAGTAATCAAACTTGCCAATAGGAGGAGTGTTTGGGGAAATGTGAATTAAACCAGCCACCTGGAGAACGTCCAGATATTACAAAATGTATTTGAAAATATCAAGTGAGCCTTGGGGTGGAATTCCATAAATAATCAAAAACCCAGATGTCTTTGATCATCAAATAATCTGTAGAAGTGTGCCAAAGTGTCCTAAGCCTTCCTCAGCTGTTTTTTAAGTAACCCACTTAATACAAAAAATGGATTTCAAAAAATTTAACCATCTTTGCCAAATCCAGTTTGTCTTATTAACTCTAATTGTCCAGTCCCCATATTAATGAATAATATGATTTTTAAAGACCCTCAAATCTCTTCCTCAGTCAACTCAAATTAGCAGATATTTATTGTGTATCTATTGTAAACAAGTTAGTTATTTCCAGAGGATATCAAAGTACAATCGTACTGTTCACCCTGAAATTATTAGGAACAGTTCTAACAGAATACTGTAGTTGTATGTAGTATTTATTAGAGAGTGCCTTAAGTGGATAGCTGAAAATACTTTATTTTTAGCATAGTAATCAACAGATATTTCAGGAGTTTTTATTCACTGTAACAAATTCTAAGAGAATATGGGAAAATTATTAAATGTAGTACTTCCCCTTGTCAAAATAATTCTTTATGCTCCAACTTAAGAGAGAAGATAAATAACACATATTGCAAGGACATGAGTAGATGATAATGGTATTAAAATTTCTGGTGCCATAAGAGTCCACAGCAAATGGAAATGAGAAATCAGTAATGACTACGTTATTTTGGCACTTCTCTTGAGCTGGAAGAGTTTCTGCCTTGTTGCACTATTCATTTCTCCAGGGAACTTTCTCCTTTTTAAAAGTCAGAACCAAATGTAGCCCTACTTGTATTTTTACTATTATAAATGGGTTTCATCATGGCATTTGACGGGGGGTGGGGAGGATGACTGCATTTAGGTGCAAGTACTTTTAAATTAAAACTTTTGGTTCAGAAATTAAAACTGTCATATCACTTTCTGGGATGGATTAAAATTCCATTGTTTATTGCAAACAAATATGACCTCAAATTTGGGAACTAGGTTGTTTTTAACTATATTTAGTGAGTTGTATCTGAATTTCTTTCTAAGTTATATTAATCTTCAGAGGAAAGACTTTGTCTTAGTCGTTAAGCTTTGTACCCGGTGTCCATGTCTCCCCTTTACCTGCATTCCTCTCTATGCTGTCTTTTCCACCTCCCTCAGTGCTGTCATGTTCAGAACAGGGCACTGCATATGGGTCTCTGATAGCTATCTACAGAAAACATTTCTTAGCTCTGCAAAAGCATCCCTTCTCCAGTCTCATCTCCGCTTCTCTGCAAAAATCCCTTTCTTGGGCAGGCTCTGCATTTTCTTGTTGCTATATTCTACTAGAATGTCCCTCCCTTCCATTTTTACTGGGTATGTTCTTATCTTGTAGGGTTCTGGTTCAACTATTAGCTCTTCATATCTTTCCCTGGTCCCACTGTTATAATATTTCATTCTATAATCTGTGTTCTTATATTTATTTTAGCCTATTACACATAATGATCGGGGTCAGAAACTATACCCTTTCTTGGGCAGGCTCTGCATTTTCTTGTTGCTATATTCTACTAGAATGTCCCTCCCTTCCATTTTTACTGGGTATGTTCTTATCTTGTAGGGTTCTGGTTCAACTATTAGCTCTTCATATCTTTCCCTGGTCCCACTGTTATAATATTTCATTCTATAATCTGTGTTCTTATATTTATTTTAGCCTATTACACATAATGATCGGGGTCAGAAACTATACCGGTTATTTGAACAGAGATATGTTAATACTAAGAATGGTTGACTAGGTTGAAAGGTGATACCTAGGAAACTGGCAGGGCAAGAAGAGAACCCTAAAGGATCAAGGGTTTTGCAACTGCAGGGAAAAGGTTGAGTTATAAAAACGTTGCAAGTTAGAGGAAGGCCCTATGGACTGAAACACATCTCTGAGGAGGCGATGTTGCTCTGCAGGTATAGCTGAATTCAGAAGGTCCCTGTGGCTTGAGATCCAAGTCCTTAAGGAGGGGTGGCCATCTCACCCAGCGCTGAGACCTAGGTGTGGCAGCTGGGGCAGTGTGAGGCTGGGAATACTGACCAACAGATTCAAGTGCTCCAGGGAACTGTTACTGTACAGATCAAGGGGCACTGCTTGGATAACCCTGCAACCCACTGACAGAAAGAAGTCCCTTCTCCCTCCTCTGTGGTGCCATCTCCCACTAACAGTCCCTGTGGCATGTCCAGGACAGCAGTTGGTGGAGCTGAAATGAGGTTTTCAGAGCGTCAGCCCAGCATCACAGATCATGGTAAATTTGGAGCTTATAGATAATGATGTAACAACTGACACACAGGGATAAAGAAATATTTTCTTCCTGTTTGGCTATGAGTTCCTTGATATAGGTGATATTTCATTTATTTGTCATCCCCAAATCCCCAAATACCTTAAATCTTTATCTTTCTGTAACTCCTTTGACAGTAAAACCTAATTTAAGTGGTGACATGATACTCATACATGTCATTGCAAAAATATTAACCCTGCCTGCATACTAACCCACATCTGCCTGGGAAGGCTAGTATTCCATTATATTTAACCAAATTAATTTTCCAAATCTGGAAAAAATTCTAAATCATACAGCACACCTGACCATAAGGTTATAGATAAGGAATCTCAGATTCCCAGGGCCTAGTATAACTTTTTTTATGGTTATTTAGTGAAGATTCCATGAAATGGAAATATTGTTGGCTAACTTGTTATTGTCATTTTATTTTATGAGCTGATACTCTGGTTATGGATAGGTTTTATTACACATGAGAATTGCTAAAGAGGTGATAAATCTATGAGCTCTTTGCAGTTTATGAGTACATGGAAATATCATGGTTTATTGGAGCTTTGGAAAAGGAAGCGGAAGCTCTTTTGTTGAGCCTCTGAGAAAGAAAAGAAGATGTTTTGAATTCCCAGTAGCTAAGGTGTTGAAGCAGGTTATGCTTTAGGAATTAATTTCCATGTTAGTTAACAGTAAAATGAGTCCAGCAAGGTCAAGAGGGATGTTATTTTACTATAACCTGTGAGGGTCAAAAAAACCCAAAAAAACCCAAAACTCCTCTAAAATCGTAAACGTGTTGAGAGAGGAGTAATCTGGGTTTTCATCGGTCTAATCTTTTTAATGAGGAATATGAGGTAAGGCTCCATCCCTCCTCTGACAAGGGTCAGATGTAACTTCCTAATAGCTTTATATCTGTCAGTATTACATATTAACTCCTGGTACTTTTTTCTGAAGCTACTGGACTTCTGATTTTTTTCCTCTAAAGGCAATGACATGTAAGCAGGAAGATAAGAATTTGGCAGGTAATTGTGGATAAAAATAAATTCAAAGGTTAGAAAATAGTCAAGAGGATTATGCTTAACATTCCTTTGAGAAGACTGAAGACTGCTCTGAGTACACAGTACTTTTACAATGTATATGGCATTCCTATTGCAACAGAATAATTTCAGTTGGAAACATAAGGAATTTTTTAAGTCTTGATTTTTTTACATTTCTGTATTCAAGTGGTGGGATGTTTCAGGTGTACAAGTTAAATCAGGGTCAGTTAAATTTTGAACCATCGATCTTAATGATTCGGAGGGATTCCTCCTCTTCTTTATTTCCCTCTCCTTCAGTCACCATTGAGTCTTTTGATATATTTAGTGCACTCTGCAGATGCTGTGGCAGATACAAGGGGAAGAAGTTCCTGACTTCAGTGTGCTTAAAACTGCTAATCAAGAAGAAGATACAACAGACTCACTTAGTTGTTAAGTGCAGGAGAAAAAAGCTGTATAATTGTTGTCACATTCATTGGCAGCATCAGATATCAACAAAAGTGCCAGATGTCTTTAGAGGAGAACTCTGCTGTGGGCTGTGGTAAAGGTAAAATTATATTATAATCAATGCTATCATTTTAAAAACAAAATGGTTTTGTAGAACAAATTGTTTTTTCCTTCTGTCATGCAATTCAAAACAGTGCTAATCTGGTCACAAGCAATTCAACACAGTGAGCCATCTTCCACTGGCCCCTTTTCCTTGCTGTGGGTTTGGATTTGCTTCAAGGTAGGGGGAGGTTGCCACTGAATGGCCCATACTTTTTTTTTTTATTGGTTGTTCAAAACATTACAAAGCTCTTGACATATCATATCATACATTAGATTCAAGTGGGTTATGAACTCCCATTTTTACCCCAAATACAGATTGCAGAATCACATCAGTTACACATCCACATTTTTACATAATGCCCTATTAGTAACTGTTGTATTCTGCTACCTTTCCTATCCTCTACTATCCTCCCATCCCCTCCCCTCCCATCTTCTCTCTCTACCCTATCTACTGTAATTCATTTCTCTCCTTGTTTATTTTCCCATTCCTCTTACAACCTCTTATATGTAATTGAGCCCTAATATCCAGAGTATACAAAGAACTCAAAAAATTAGACAATAAGATAACAAATAACCCAATCAACAAATGGGCCAAGGACCTGAACAGACACTTCTCAGAGGAGGACATACAATCAATCAACAAGTACATGAAAAAATGCTCACCATCTCTAGCAGTCAGAGAAATGCAAATCAAAACCACCCTAAGATACCATCTCACTCCAGTAAGATTGGCAGCCATTAGGAAGTCAAACAACAACAAGTGCTGGTGAGGATGTGGGGAAAAGGGTACACTTGTACATTGCTGGTGGGACTGCAGATTGGTGCAGCCAATTTGGAAAGCAGTATGGAGATTCCTGGGAAAGCTGGGAATGGAACCACCATTTGACCCAGCTATTGCCCTTCTCGGACTATTCCCTAAAGACTTAAAAAGAGCGTACTACAGGGATACTGCCACATCCATGTTCATAGCAGCACAATTCACAATAGCTAGACTGTGGCCCACACTTTTGAACTTCGTATCAGGTGGCAATTACTTCTCACCTATTGCCCCTTCAACAACAGCCATCTACTTGTTACCAACAATTCTTGTCACCTGAACAAATTCCTGAAGCTCCAGGGAATCAGAGGGTCTAATCAGGGTTGGGCTAATGTGCCTAAGACTCCCCCGCTTCCTCTAATGTTTAGATATTTCTTCTTGTTTACTTCCTACTATGAACATGTCCCATGACCTTGATTTGTTTTTATTTAAAATTTTACTATTATTTTTAGTTGCTCATTTTTATAGTACTGCTACTACAATATCCCATGACCTCAAATCTTTGCCTCAGGAATCTATATATTCAACTATTCTTGAATCCTGTCAAGTTTTTATTGTATTGGTTCCAAAATTCAATGTGATTAAAACTTAACTCCTTATCTTTACCTCCAGAAGTATATCACTTCCTATAAGTACCATTAGCTAATGACATCATTGTTGATGTGCTTGCTTCTCCCTGACAGGGTAAAAACATCCTATCCCTCCTTCCTCCTCTTGCCCTGATTTCTGAAAGGTTTCCAGCTACTTAAGTCTACTTCTGAAATAACTATTTAATTAGGTGTCTTTGTCTCTCCTGCCATTACCTTAGTTTGACTTTATACTAGAGTTTGCTTCCCATCTAATTTTACTGTCTTTCTTGCCATTTCTGACCCATCTTCCACAAGGTCACTAAAATAACTTGTTTTCTTGTGATTCTCATCTTCAGCTGCTTCAGATTCTTTAGTAGACCAGTTTACAGCTACATAAAAACTCATGTCAAAAATGTCTACCTTCGGGGCTGGGGGTGTGGCTCAGTGGTAGAGCACTTGCCTAGCATGTGTGAGGCCCTGGGTTCGATTCTCAGTACCACATATAAATAAATGAATAAAATAAAGATCCATCAACATCTAAAAAAAATATTTTAAAAATGTCTGCCTTCCTTTCCCCCACTTGTGTCCCCAACCCTCACTTTGCTTTGTGACTGCAGGCTCTTTGCCCTTGACTAAATATATGCCTTGCCATCTTTGTTTCCACCCTTTGCTGTTGTGTTCTTCAAGCAACAGTTTATGGGTAGGTATCTCCTTTTCAGTACTTCACCGTGTCATCTCTCTCTGCACATCCACCACCTAACAGAACAACAGTGACAGTAAGATGCTTTGTCTTGTATGATGTATCATCCCTTTCAGTCCTCACAACAGCCCAATGAGGAGGGTGGGTGCTCCTTTCCCCATTTTTACAGATAAAGCAACTTGCTCTGCATCTTCCAGTGAGAGGTACAGCTGAGATTCAGTTAAGTTGTTCTTGCTGTAGAGAACTACCTTTTAATGAAGATAACGTGCTGCTTCTCTCATTAGGCTGAGAGTCTCCAGAAGGCAAGAATTGTATCTTTAGTGAATCAATGGTTAAATGATAAGGTGAGAAATGTGTGAATGTTATAAAGGTATTTAGCCTATGAAGGCCAAAGATAACAGATGACAGAAGTTTGCTTGCTTCGTTCATTGTGTGGCAATGCTAATGTCAGGCAACAGATAATCACGTGGGTGCTCAGAATAGCCAGTTGTGTTATTGAAGGTAGTCAAGAGTGCATTTAAATGTCAGGCACACTCTCTGCTCTGAGGCAGGCACATTTTGTGGAGGAGTGAAGAATTAGAGATAGAAGTTGGAAAATCATCCTAATGAGATCATTCATTAATATTTCTCTTTTTTGTTGTTTTTAAATGTTTCAGTTGGATACTTTCATGTTAACTCATTAAAGTACTGATTCTCTGGTGAATCACTTTGTGACAATCAAAGGAGGCTGAAATACTGCTTCCATCTGCAGGCTCTCTGAATTCCCAAGAAAGTTCTTAGAAACACGACTTCAATCACTTTGTGAGTGTCCACTAAGTGCAGAACACATGAGAAGTTCTGGGGGCTGCAGAGATGAATGAGACCCCATTCCTGTCTCTAGAAAGGTGAATCTCCCTTTAGTCACAGAGGAGATCAGAGAAGGGGTATTGCTCTTTAGGTGGCCTTATAGGCTGCTCATTGCTTAAGGCAGATCATAATTCCAATAATAATTTACATGCATTTGGAGCATGTCAGGAACTGCTAAGCATACTATGTGGATTCTCTTCTGAACTTTTGATGAAAGACTTAAGAAGTGATATTATTTATATCACAAGTGCGGAAAGTTTGGTGTTTAGAGAGGTTAAACAACTTGACCATATTCACATACCTGGGAGGAATGAAGCTGGAATTCACACCCAAAGCTAGTGTGTTTCTAGTTACCCACCATGTCATACTACCTTCCTATTTGACTCAAAGCAATCTAGAAGAATATAACTGTCAAGGTCTTTACAAGGTGCTCTAACATTGTTTCATCTTTTCATGGAACCAACCAGGATTAAAGGTACTATTCACATTTTACAGTTGAAGAAACTGACCCAGAAGGATATGCTTAGACCAAAGTCAAATTCTTAACTGTTAACTAGTGATGCCACTAGTTGTAGCTACCACAGACCAGTCCTCTTTGCACAACTCCTCAGTAGCAAGAAAACTAACATGAATAAGAAGTTATGTTGGAACCAAGACATTTGGAGCTTAATTTATTTTCTTCAGTTCATTTTTCCTTTCCCTTATTGAGTGGGGCATGCATAATTTTCTTGGCTTTGTGTATAATTACATACCTGCTCCGAGACGAATACTCTAAGTGAAATGATTAATGGGCCAAGATTGGATGTAGTTGCACTGCAGTCTAAGTTTTTCAGTATCTTTCACCGAAAATCCTAATGTTTGTTGCTAGTGGCAACAAACAGCCAGAGTTCATGCTGATAGGTGTCTGCTGCCGTTTTCCAGGGCAGTTAACATGGTAAGCATGTAAGAGTTCCCTAAGGATTTAAGTGGTAGCCTTTGAAGGCATGTTTTGTTCAGTCATTCTGCTCTGGGGAGTTTTCCTGTTCCCCATAGGTACTGGAAGTGAGTCAAAGCTATCAGTTCTAGAAGAGCTGGCAGGAAACTCATTGCTGCCTATTTCCTACAAGTAATGCTGTTTCAAAACAGGCAGCAATCCCAGTACTTCACCGTGTCATTTACACTATTTTTTTTTTCCCTTTTAGCCCTCTGGTTATCACTAGTGAGAATGTGAAAGACTTTATTTCCTCTCAGTATATTTTGTAACCCTTCAAGACTTGGCTGACTTCATACTCCTGTGAGAACACCTCCCTAGCTACTGTCTCTTGCCCATCCTAGGATGCCTTTAGTTGCTCTGGCCAGAAGCACCACTCAGATGGTCTTTCCGACCAGTCCCTCCTCAGTCAGATGTTGGGGGATGGGGATTTATTTCTTTGGTATCGTGTTAATATCCAGTTCATATGTAGGAATAGAAATTTTATTTTTTCCCTAAGTAAACATGATTGTTCTTTTTGATTATAAATGTAATAATGTTCATTGTGTAGCAGTTGTATAAAAGATAAAAAGTGATATGAAATTTCTATGAACTCACTGCTTGGAGATAACCAGTATAATTAGTCAGGGTTCTCCAGAGAGGCAGAATCAACTGTGTGTGTGTGTGTGTGTGTGTGTGTGTGTGTGTGTATGTGTGTGTGTTCGTTTCCATTGAGAGACCAAGAGAGAGATTGGAGAGGGTATTTATTAGGGGAGTTGCTTATGTGATTGTGAAGGCTGAGGGAACTAGGGAAGTTGATTTGTGTGGCTTAGTCCAGGTTTTAAGGCCTCAGAACCAGGGAAGCCAATAGCATAACTTCCAGTCCAAGACTAGACCCCAAGACTAGACCTGAAAGGCCACTGGTACAAGGAATCCAAAGGCCAGAGATCCTGAAGGTCTGATATCCAAAGGATGGGAGAAGAAGACGGGTGTCCCAGCTTCAGTAGAGAGACAGAAAATGTACATGTGTGAGCATGATGTACAAAATTACCTTCCCTCTGTGTTTTTGTTCCATCTGGGCTCACAGCCAGTGGGATGGTGCCCACCCACAGTTCTGGAGGTTGGATATCCCTACACAGACCACTGGTTTAAATAGTCTCTTTTAAAAACATCCTAATAGACATACCCCAAAATAATGCTTTACTGGGTAGCTGAAGACCTCTTAAATGAGACAAGTTGATAAAGTTGATACCTAAAATCAACCCTCACAACCAGAGTTAATATTTTGGGGCATTTGCTTTAAGTCTCAGTTGTGTGTGTCAGTGTGTATGTTTGATATGTCTTTGGGCAGGAGCTCAATTCTGGAGTCTTGATGTTTTATCATCTTGATGTTTTATCTCGGCTCTCCCTTGATGCTTATACAGAGCTTGGATACCTGACCTATCACATGGTGATTAATATCAGTGACTGTCCCTTAATTCCACCAATAGTGTTTTATCTTAGAATTGCTTGTCTGAACTTGAGGGGAAAAAACTGTCATGACACAAAAGTATCATAGAGATGAGCTTGTGTGGAAATGGACCTTGGAAGTCATCTTGTCTAGTGGCTATAATGCCAGCAATATATGAGACCATCTGGGGGAACTTGTTAAACTGCTATCATACAGGGCCAACGAAATCATAATCTCAGGGCTGAAGTCTGGAAATAATAAACTTCTTAGGGCATTTCTACAGTCAGCCAAGTAACACTGAGTGGGCTAGAATTTTTTATTCATCAGTTATTTTTTGAGAACTTATTGGGAGCCAGGTACTATTCTAGATTTTAGTTATTTATTAATGACCAAAGTAGACATTATATTCTCTCTCATGGAGTTAATGTTTTACTGGGTAATAAAGTAAAATATCAATGAAGCAAAAATAATAATTAAAATGGTGGTAAGCAATTTGAAGGAGAAGTACTGAGAGAGAATAACATTAGCCAGGGAAAGGGAGAAGAATGGAGGAAGATTTAGGACCTGTATGCTGAGAAAAAATTGACCATATGAATAATGTGGGAAAGACATTTCAGGCTGAGGAATGGCATACACAGACACCTGGTATGGGAAAAGGCATGGTGTACATTTCAGGAAATGTGGCTAGACAGGAAAGACATCACAGATAAGTTCAAAGTTCATCTAGTGACCCCAGCACCCATGCAGTAACTGGCAGAATGGTTTTGAGCCCACTTTGTCCATCCCTGTCCAGTGAGTAGCTACAATGCTGCCCATTCAGTGTTCTCAGGCTGCCATAACAAAATATCACAGACTTGGAGCTTACACAATAGAAATTCATCTTCTCACAGTTCTGGAGATCAAGAGTCCAAGTTTCAGGTGTCAGCAAGTTCCAAAGGCCTTTTCTTACAGATGACTTGCTTTGGTCTCTGTCTTCACATGATTCTCCTGCTGGCGTGCCCTTTGTGTCTCTTATGTATCCAAATTTGCTCTTCTCATAAGACCACTCGTCAGGATGGATTAGAATTTCCCATAATGGCCTCATTTCAACTTGATCACTAATATAAAGGCTTTACCTCCAAATGGAGTTATATTCTGAGGTTCTGGGGGTTAAGATTTAAACATGAATTTTGAGGAGGCAGAGTTCAGCCCATCATAGCCCTCCTTTTGTAGTTAGCAAAAGCTCTCATTTGTCAGGACCTAGTCTAACATGACAAAGCCCATGTTTCCCACTTGCTATTGGAACCAGGAGGAAAATATGTATTGCATTGTTGGACTGAAATTACTATAAACAAAACAGAGATTGTTTTAGGGTCCCTGCAGACTCCTTTACAGATGGAGGGGTGGTGAGCAGTGAGGAACTGGCTTTAGAAAATTTTTTGCTTGACCAGCTGGAATCTTTAGCAATTTCAAAACCTTTCTTTTCTAGAGAGTTCTTATCTGCCAGGGTTATTTGATGCAGACAATAGATTTCACCCTAGCTTAAAGTGGGATTTATTATGGGATATTAGCTGGTTTATAGACTCTTTGAAAAGATGCAGAAACATGCTGTAGGCTAAATTTCTGTGAACATTTCCTAGAACCACCCCCACAGGACTAGCCTGACAAGAGAGCTGCTGCCACCTCCACTACACAGCCACATTGGCTCTGCTGTGAGCCACGAAGCTGCTGCCATGTCTACCTCCCAAGCCCCACATTTCTGCTGTCACCTGGGTCAGCAAAACAGATACCTAGGGCTTGGCAGGTTTTGTCACATTGTTCATTTTCAAATCGAAACTCACATCTGAAGGATGGAACCTGGGCTCATCAGACTGCACACTAGCTGCCAGGGAGACCTGGGGAGGAAGGATTCACAGTATGGGATGGCCTCTGCCTCCTAAGAAAAGAAAGAAAAATATTTTGGGGACCCTCAAATGTCCTATGACGGATGTCCTCTACCATCACCCTATCCAAATTATGCTCACATTTTATCTCTCTTCAGCCTGCCCAGGCAAAATTAGAAAATATGAGCAGTATCTGTACTTGTTGTCTAGTATATCCTTGAGAGAGTACAAATAAGACACGAAAAGCAGAAAGTAGAATTTGAAGCATGGAGAAATCTTAGGAATCTCATTAGTAAATGTTCTTCATTTTTATTACTGCATTTATATAAGACACAAGATTGATAGAAGGCTGTAAAAGAAAAAAGGCTAGTGTATAGCAAGTGCAGCTCAGCCTTCTTGATCCCCTGGGCTTTTGTCTTGAGCCTCCTCTTAAAACATGGCTTTGATATCAGGGTAATTTTTTATGTTTGTGGTTGGATACAGTAGAAGGTATTGGGGATGTCTTCCCCAGTGTTGTTTATCTCAAATTGGGGGATTCCGTGTGCTTTGCCTCTCTTAGATGGACTCTATCTTAATTAGTTTTCTGCTGACAACTTCTCTAACCCTTGGGTGGGCCTGGGAAGGGGACTGTATCTGGTTCATAGTCATTGCTAACTATTCATATGACATAAAGATAATGAAAACTGTAGTGCTATGGAGAAGGACACAGTAAAAAATCACAGACTATCTTCTATTCATGGATGCATTTGCAAAAGTTCAGTCTCATCTCTCACTGATTGTATTGGTGTTCTAGTGCTGGAGATACAGCAGAGCAAAAGATACATTGCCATGTCTTGATGGTCATTTACAATATATTCATCAAGAGATGTTATATAAAGTACTAGCTAATATATGTTAACACGCTGTCTTTACTTTGGGATATAAGATTTAAGAAATTAGCATTATTTGTACTTGAGATAAAATGGCCACCTCCAATTGTCTTTTGAATGTTTAGGTTGTTTTCCCCTACTTCCATGACTTGCCTTATATTCTCTTCCTCTTTTGAAACCTGTTTTGCTTTACACAAAGTGATTTTCATAGACAAGAGGAATGGATAGTCATTGCACTTTTCTTTCAAATCATGTAGGACTGAAAGTTTTTAAATTATCAACTTGTTGGGAGGAAAGATGGTGGACATAAACATCAGTGTTATTACTAGGCCACTATACATATTAGGTAGAAATGTCCTTTACAAAGTAAATATTCACCACCCCACTGAATGAATGGATGATTGAATGAATGAATGAAAAAACATACTTTGGAGTCAGATCTGGGCTCACCTTCCTGCTGTGCTACTACCTACTGTTTTAGCACCCTTTCCTGTAGTTTCCTCATCTGTACATTGTGCAGTTGGACCTACTGTATAAATCTGTTTTGAGGATTCATAAAATGTCTGTTTGAAAAATGAGATAATACTGACCTGGTATTTCAGCTCTCAGTAAACATTTCCATCACCACTACCACCATTACTTTATTCTTCTTTGGGAGATTCCCAGTGAGATTTCCATAACAAAGACACTGGGAACTTCTCCAGCAGAGGAACCTGTTGACAGTTAAAAAAAAAAAAATCATGTACACCTTTTTTTGTGTAGAACATTATTAACATCTTCCCAGAATATTGTTTCACAAAATAGAATTCCGGAAAGGCTGCTATGAATCAGTTACTGTTATAATTCTTTTTAAAGCAAAAATTTGGTAACTTCTTGTATAATGCTTTTTTTTTTTTTTTGTTAAGTGGCCAGAGGAAGCTGATGAGTTATTTGCTGTGTGTGCTGTTCTGTATTAAATGGCTGGATGACATATTAGTTTTTGTGGTAATGTGACCAAAATTAGGACAAGAACACTTAGAGTTGGAAAAGTTATTTGGGGCTCATAGTTTTAGAAGTCTCTCCATCCATTGCTCTGGGACCAAGGTGAGGCAAAACATTGTAGGGGAAGGGCCTACTGGAGGAAAGATGCTTAGCTCGTGGCAGGGGGCAGGAAATGGAGTGAAGATCCACCTTTCCAGGGCACAGCCCCAGTGACCCACCTCCCCCAGTCATGAGCCTCCCCTCTCCAGTAGGGTTACCACTCACTAAGTCCTGTCAGACTAGGATGAACTGATGAGGTTACAGCTCTCACAATCCAGTCACTTGACCTCCAAACATTCCTGCATCAACATAGGAGTTTGGGGGGAACATCTCACATCTAAATCATAACAGATGGAATGGTACAAAGCAGGTGACTGAAAGGCCTGAGGCTTGTCCCCCTTGAAAGAAGGCCTGATTGGCTTCTTGTTCCTGGCCTCTGTCTTGAACTACCTTGAGAACCAAAGCCTGGTACTTTGAGATGGTTTTTTAGAGTGTGGCCATCTTCTCTTCCAGATTATTTGTGTCTGTGTGGTTTAATTCATGAGGATTGCCTGGCCCTGTGGCTCACCACTGCAGTTCGGGAGCAGTGAGCGGTCCAGCCAGGGCAGGATGCAGCTGTCTTCCAAAGTCTGCACGGTAGTCTCTTCTGTATGTTGGGCTGTAGCCTCAGATCCATCCCAAGCGGTAATTACTGGAAATGCTGATTTACCCATGTGCGATAATCATCACTTTGTGGGAAAGGTACCCACAGATGGGGGAGGTAGGGAGCAGTTTTTTAAATCTCATCTTCTCCATTTTGTACAGGGAAAGTTTTCATTTATTTGAAATAAAGGAATGTAAAAAATGAAAAGGTGGTCAAATAGAACATTAGGGATTAAGAGTTGTACCTCAGATACATCTCTTTTTTCTAATGTTTGTGTTGTAGGAAAAGGCATATAATATAAAATTGAGCATACGAAGTATTTTTAAGGGTCCAGCTCAGTGGCATTGAATGTAGACATTACCACCATACCGTGACCCCATTCATCTTGTAACATTGAAATGCTACACCCATTAAACAACAATGACTCCATTTCCCCTTACCCTCAGTCCCTGGCAAGCACCCTTGGAGACTTTCTGCCTCCATGATTTTGGCTATTCGAAGTACCTTCCATAAGTGGAATCATACAGTATGTGTCTTTTCATGACTGACTTATTTCACTTAGGAGAATGCTCTCAAGTTTCATCTATGTTGTAGCATACCTAAGAACTTTCTTCCTTTTTGGGGGCCAGGGAATAATGGATAATGAACCCAGGGGCACTTTTCCACTGAGTGACATCCCGAGTCCTTTTTATTTTTTATTTTGAGGCAGGGTATCATAAGTAGCTGATGGTCTTACAAAGGCTAGCCTCAAACTTGAAATCTTCCTGCTCAGCCTTCTATGTTCCTGAGATTGCAGGCATGCACCACCGTGCCTGGCAGAAGCTTCTTCTTTTTGAAATCTGAAAAATATTTGGTTGTATGTATATACTACATTTTACCTGTCCATTCATCTGTTGATGGACATCTGGGTCACTTCCATATTTTAGTTATTATGAATAATGCAGCTATGAACATGCATGTACAAATACCTTTTTTTTTCCCTGAGACCCTGCTTTCAATTCTTTGGGTTTCACACCCAGAAGTGGAGTTGCTGGATCATATTATTTTCAGTTTTTTGAGGAGCAACCGTACTCTTTTCCACAGTGGTTTATAGCATGTTACATTCCCATCAACACTGCACTGTGCTTCTAATTTCTCCATATCCTTACCAACATTTATTTTTAGTTTTTTTTTTTTTATAATAGACATCCTAATGGATGTGAGATGATGTCTCATTGTAATTTTGATTTGCATTTCTCAAAATGGATTAACTCAGCCATTCTCATTAGATTTTGCTTTTGATCTTAAAAAGGCTTAACAAGCAAGAATGAAAGCATATCCATTCTTTTTCTCTCAAGGTGCTGAGAGTGAAATCAATCCAGTTTCTGTAGGAACAGGCAGCCCTTTGTGGAGGGTGCTTTTTCCCTGCTAACTGTAAGGTACTTCATAGGCACTTGTGACAAGTTTGTGCCCTTTGTGAATGATTGTGGAGCTCTAGCTACCAACTTACATATAATCTTAATAATTTTCATTATCCTAAAGTTTTCTGTGTTTTTCTCTTATGTATTAAAATATTTTTAGTGTCTTTAAACATATCATCTTTCTTCTTGTTCTGAGTTGGCATAGACTTTGAGAGTAGTGAAGTGGTTATATTTGTAAGTGAGAATGGTTAGTATGTGCTATTGAAAAAGGCAGGTTTATCAAAGTTTTAGACATCACTATTGGAAAGTATGTGCTAACTGCTTATCAATTTCCACATTCCCTGGATTTTATTATTTTTTGTTTTGATGTATTTATCAAAAATTTTACATTGATTTTTATATTAATGAAAATATTATTGTATCAGTCACCTATTCCTGTTAGCTTTACTGGAGAGACTTCACGGAGGAGATAGTAGGGACTGTGTATCGAGAATTCTCTTTCATTGATCGTATCATGTGTTGGTAAAATAATTGTATATCACTTCTGCTGTTAAATGAAAATGAAGGGAAATATTAGGGATAATTATTATTATCATGGTTTTATTTGACAAGTGAAAGAGTAGATTTCTAAATTCTGCCTTGATTTTATATTCATTACATTTTTTAATATTCTGAAATTCTGCCGTGTATATTCTATGAATGCAAAATTATTAGCTATATTTTAAAAGCATTTTTGTTGTTTCATTTTCCTCTGGATATCCTGAATGAATGAAACAAGGTTGCCCTCCTAAAAATCTTCTAAAATTTAGGCTAAGCCAGACTAGGAAGCCCCAGATGTGTTTAGAGTGGAATTTAATCGTTCATTCAAATTAGTTTTTCCTCCAGAGCTCTGACCTATGACTTGGCAATAGCTTTTCCCTCCTGAACTGTAGCTCCCTGCCTTCCCTTCCTAGTTCCTAGAAGACAAGTTTCCAGGACAATATGATCCTTGGAGATGTAGGAAGAGGAAAGAGGCTTTGCTCTTTGCAGCATGATCATCCATAAAACCCACTCAAGGATTTTTCCCTCCCTCCCTCCCTGTCTTCTATCTGGCTCTCTGACTCATTTCATTATTTTCTTGCTCTCCCAGAAGATAACAAACAAACCCATAATCAGGGTTCTTGCTTGAATGAGGCTCTGAGAATTGTTACCCTAGACTTTTGCTCAAGGGACTCCATATTTAACATGTTCATGATTGGGTTAATAAAACGGGGAGCAGGTGACAAATTTAGTCTATGGAAACCCTATTCAAGAGAGTAGGCATTTGAAAGGGCTGAAAAGATATACCAGAGAGTCTCATCAAGCAGCATGGTTTAGATGAAAGGTCACAAATTGAATTTAATGTGAATTATGCTAAGGTGATTTGTATTAAGAAAATAATTTAGGCATATTGTATTATGCCATTGCTTCATAGTGCAGTTGGAACCTTCTCGAAGTAGAGGAGGCAATATTTGCTATTACTTATAACAGAGGCTTTAAGGATTTATTAAAATGCATAATTACCTAGACCGTGTAGTTTATAAAAATACATTTACGATGGTAGGGATAAAGATAAAGGAATTGTAAAAAGGGAGAGAAGAGAAGCAGAGATATGTTGCTTGTCACTGCTGTAGGAATGCTCGCTCCCCAAGTATCTATGCAAATATTTCTGCTTTATACAATTCATATAATTTCTTTTATTACTGAAATTCCAATGATGAAAAATTTGAATCTGCACTCCCAATGTGTTTTTATTTACAATTTGTATCTATATGCTATAGATACAAATTCTACATACTATATTTGTATCTATACTATAATTCTTAATAAGAATATATAGTATAAATACAAAGTACTACAAAAACAGATATTTTAATAGGACAAGATAAAGTTACAATAAACTTTCTATTATTTAATTTTTTACTAGTGATTGAAGTCTTAATTATATCATCTATTTTTAAGAGTGCAGTGTGATTAAATATGCCTCATTATTTTTAAGCTTAACTTGATTCTTTGAGAATTCAGCGATTCAAAGGTTGTTTTCCATGTGTAATTTATTATCTTAAGTTTATTTGTTACTGTAATTTATGTATAATAAATAGCAACCTTTTTAAAGTTTGTAGCTTAATGAATTTTAACTTAAGTAGTTTATTTTGATATTTGATTTTTAATAGCTGATATCTATGCAAAGATACAGTTAGTAATTAATTATTTATGAATTACAATGGCTATTTCAAATGGATTTCTTGATTATTTCAGTGTTGTGTGTAAGTTTATTACCTATTTTTCCAGTACCTATTTATTACCTATTTTTACAATCTACATTTGATCAGATTTTCAGTTTTCACCAACAACATATGGCTGATTCAAGTAAAGCTATAAAGTGTCAGTTTTACCATTTCCTGTTTGTTTGCATCTGCTTACATTATTGCTGCTATCCTTAATCCATGTTTTCTTTGCAGGGATCTTTTTAAGCCGTTTACCCATTTTGTAAATGATTTCAGTTAAACGGAGATAATCTTGTTTATAAATCCACTTAGCTAGGCCCAGGTGCACTACAATCTTTCACAGTGTACTGAAAGTGAAAACCTGATCTGAACTGTTCCCTTGGGATAGAGTTCCCCCCTCTTCTTGAAAGCCTCACATTGCCATTACCATGTGATGTGAAGAATGGATAGGTGAGAATTCATAATAATAAGCATTAGAGCTTAATTTGTCTTCGATGTGTTTAATCTTAACATTTAAAAAATTTACATAATGTATGTATGTAATATATATTTAACATACTTCTTTATTTATACAAAGAAATTCTAATATGTTCTCTTGTGCCTTACCTTTTGGACCCAGCTATATCAACAGTTGTCCAGTTACTGAAAACACGTCCATAGAGGGCTGAGGATGTAGATTGTGGTAGGTAACTTGCTTAGTATGTGGGAAGCACCAAGTTGAGTCCGAGTACTTAAAAAAAAAAAAATAAGTGAATGAATGAATAGAAGAAAAGCATAGAATCCTTTTTCCTTTTCAAATAACATCTTACTAAGAGGCCGGTTATGTAAAAGTAAGCAGAGCTATTTCTCTTAAAAAGGGGTCAAGGAGCTGAGATCTCACCTAATCTCACCTGCCCTGTCCCTTTCCTACCTGCTGCCCTCCTGTCCTTCCAACCAGAGCTTGCTGAGCTCTGGTTGATTCAGGATAGGAGGGAATATTTCTCTGCTCTCAGTATCACGTATCATTGTTGCTACTTTGCTAGCTAGCCCTTTGTATTTGTGTTATGGACACTGAGGTTCTTGCAGTGCTTATATTTTATTTTTCTCTTTACCTTTCCTTAGGACAAAGTTAAAGCCAATTCTCAGTCTCATCTTTGGCAGTGTGTAGAAATGCATGGAGTATATTTGGGATGTCAGACCTACTCCTGACATCATCTACAGTCATACCTTTATTTTTCTTTTCTTCATATACTTTAATTTAGATATTATTTTTAAATTTAACAAGTTAAATTTATTTTAATTTTTTGTATTAAATGTATCTTATATTACTTTATCCCCTTTTGGAATAAGTATGAAGGCTTTGAAAATAGAGTCCAATATATTTTATCATTATTCATAAATTAAGATTTTTTTTGAAGACAAATTCTAAATAAATTTAACATATATAAATAACTTAGTGAATGACTTATGCTTAATTAAAAGGATTTAAGACCGAAGATTGATGAATTCAACATTAGATGAAAAATCTTTTCCCCCCTATGATCTAGAAAATACATAGTTATATTTTATAATTTTGTAGAATATTTTTGATAATTACCAGTTTAGAACCTAATTTTTATAAAGGGGAACACCAGGGATCTCAGGTTTTAAGTTGGAAGTCAGGTAATATAGTCATGATTTTTGTTTTGGTTTTGGCAGCATGGTCAGGATTTTAATGGATAAGGGAGGTTCTTTTCTTTGGAAATTGGAGTCATTTGTGGTAGGAATATATGGAGATTCACAAAGGTATATAATGATAGGTTTCCTCATTTGGAAATTGGAAAGCAGGATTAAATAACTTTTATCCAAGCAGTATATGGTTTTCCAGTCCCAAGCCCAGTGCTGAACAAGTCATTATTTTGTGACCCAGTTCTGAAGTAGGGGTACTCGTTTTCTGTGAGTTCCAAATACATTATCCTGTTATTTTGTCTGGCTTTCCTCAGAAGAGTGCTTCATGAGAAATGTCCTGAGACATCACACAGTGGGAGCTGGAGGAGCTCAGAGGGTGATTTCATGGACATCTGTTGTTGGCCTCTGCAGCAACTGGAGCAGCTCCCATCGTCATTTGGCAGCTAGCTCTTCTCTACTCTTCCACTGTGGGCTTGGGTCAAGTCTCAGCCCAAATAAATGGCCCATGGTGTGGAGATGGTGACGTTTCTGACAACGTCCCTTAGACTTTTCTTTTTTTTTTTTATTGGTTGTTCAAAACATTACAAAGCTCTTGACATATCATATATCATATTTCATACATTTGATTATGAACTCCCATTTTTACCCCATATACAGATTGCAGAATCACATCGGTTACACATCCACGTTTTTACATAATACCATATAGACTTTTCTCTCACAAGTTTCTGATAGATGGTTTGTAAGATCTAGTAATCGAATGCATACAAATAAGTGCAAAAATATGCGCAATTTTAAACCCTCAAAACAAAGCCTCCTGTTTTATAAGTTGAGTATTGTCAGGTGTTTGGAAAGAGCCCTTTATTATTATTATGCTTTGTAACACTTTGTAATTAAGCCAGATGATGCCTTGTTGGGGATATACAAGTTAGTGGCATTTTTCTTTCTTGGACGAATCAGTTACCTCTTGAACTTTTGAGAAACAGAGGTCACAGTGGGAGGAAATTAATGGAATGATTTTTTTTTTCCTAGTAGAAAAATTTCTTTTAGAGAATCACATATACACTAAGTCATAAAAGTGAGAGGGGCAAAGGTGTTCTTTTCTTGCCTTGTGTTTTGTCTTGTGGCATGGTCTGTAGCAGTAGAGTCTGATTGTGGCGCCTCGCTTGTCCTTCCCTTGAACTTCAAACCCTTGAACCTGATCTGAGGAGTAGGGTATAAACAGCACCCTAGGGTCTTGGATGTGGCCAAATATTGTTCTATAATTAGCAAGGTTTATGGCCTGTCGTAACCTTTCCTTGAATGATGGCTGGGCTGTAGGAATTAGAACTTTTATTAGTTCCAGGTTTTGAATGGTTAAGATAATTCAGTTACATTATGTATGAGCTCTTTGAAATAATAATAATTGAAATGAATAAACAGTAGGAAGGGGGAAATGTAGCATTTAACTGGTTTTCTACTTTTCTATTTTTTTTTTAAACTCCTGTGAGTTTGGTGAATTAGAAAGCAGAACAAAAAATGGGAATCATATGGGTGATTTCTCACTTGGTTTTAAAACAGACTGACTTTATATTTAATATAAGTTTTGAAAATTTCTTTGGGCCTTAGTTTAAAAAACTTTAAAATGAGAATGTGAAAGGAAGAATTAAGAGCTTAGTAATAATAGTGGAGAGGAATGTGAAAAAAATGCAGAGCTATATTAAAAAGAACGAAGGGAGGGGGTGGATGTATATATAAGCCCAGCTGCTTCTGGTATTATTACAGTTGAGTGAGGAGGAAGCACCAAATTTTTTTGTATTGTAGTTCAGGGCTGGGTCTTTAGCAGTTCAATAAAACATACTGATGGTAAATGGGTATGTTGGAAATGGACTCAACAAAAACATGGGAATTCTTCACTGAGATAACATAACTTGATAATGAATTTCAAAGAAATCCATATGATACAATATATGCCCATGGTGGAGAGAAGTAAAGGAAATAGGAAAGAATCTTCATTGAAAGTCTAAACTTCTACCAAATACAACATTACTTGTGTTTATAAGAATAACATTGGGATTTAGATATTAAAAGTAGCAATATTTGTACATATAGCTATATATATTTTTCCTTATATAGATCTATAAAAAACAGATATCTTTTTAGGGGATGGGGTTGTGGCTCAGTGGTACAGAGCTTGCCTAGCATGTGAGAGGCACTGGGTTCAATTCTCAGCACAACATATAAATAAATGAATAAAGATTCATCGACATCTCAGAAAATTTTTTTAAAAAATAGATGACAAAAACAGCATGGTATTAGCACCAAAACAGACCTATAGACCAATGGTACAGAGACAAACCCACATAACTATAATTGTCTTATATTAGACAAAGGTGCCAAAAATGTACATTAGAGAAAAATAGCCTCTTCAACAAATGGTGCTAAGAAAACTAGAAATCCACATGTAATAAAATGAAATCAAACCTCTCTCAGCATGCACAAAACTCAACTCAAAGTGGATCAAGGACCTAGGAATTAAACCAGAGACCTTGTACCCAATGAAAGAAAAAGTAGGCTCAAATCTCCATCATGTTGGATTAGGCCCCAACTTTCTTAATAAAACTCCTGTAGTGCAAGAATTAAAACCAAGAATCAATAAATGGGATGGATTCAAACTAAACAAAAGCTTCTTCTCAGCAAAAGAAACAATCAGTGAGATGAATAGAGAGCCTTCATTTTGGGAGCAAATTTTTACCACATGTACATCAAATAGAGCACTTATCTCTGGGATATATAAGAAATCAAAAATCTAAACACCAAAAGAAAAAAAATGACCCTATCAGTAAATGAGCCAATGAACTGAACAGACACTTCTCAGAAGATGATATATAATCAATCAACAAACACATGAAAAAGAGTTGAACATCTGTAGCAATTAGAGAAATGCAAATCAAAAGTTCTCTAAGATTTCATCTCACTCCAGTCAGAATGGCAGCTATGAAGAATACAAACAACAATAAGTGCTGGTGAGGATGTGGGGGAAAAGGCACACTCATACACTGCTGGTGGGACTGTAAATTGGTGCAGCCAATCTGGAAAGCAGTATGGAGATTCCTTTGAAATCTAGGAATGGATCCACCATTTGACTCAGCTATCCCACTCCTTGGTTGATATCCAAAGGACTTAAAAACAGCATACTACAGGGACACAGCCATATCAATGTTTATAGCAGCACAATTCACAATAGCTAAATTGTGGAACCAACCCAGATGCCCTTCAGTAGATGAATGGGTAAGGAAACTTTGGTATATATACACAAGGGAACATTATTCAGCAATAGAGAATGAAATCACAGCATGTGCCGGTAAATGGATGGAGTTGGAGAATATAATGCTAAGTGAAGTAAGCCAATCCCCCAAAACCAAAGGCCCAGTGTTTTCTTTGATATGTGGATGCTGACTCATAGTGACGATGGAGGGGCAGCATGGGAGGAATGGAGGAACTTTAGATAGGGCTAAGGGGTGGGAGGGGAAGGGAGGGGGCAAAGGGGTAGGAATGATGGTGGAGTGAGTTAGACATCATTACCCTAAGTACATGTATGAAGATACGAATGGTGTGAAAATACTTTGTGTACAATCAGTGACTTGAAAAATTGTGCTCTATATGTGTAAAATGAAATGGATTGCATTCTGCCATCATGTATAACAAATTAGAACAAATAACTAGAAAGATATCTATTTTTTATTATTTAGCTATACCTTTTTAATTAAAGTCTTCTGAGAAAAAATTGGCATGCCTTGGGAAGATTTAACAGTATTTTTTTTTTATCTTTTAAAATGCTAGAATATGTTTCATAGTAGTATAAAATCATTTCATATAATAATATAGTATCATCTAAGCAGCTACAAAGGTTCTTACCTTCATATTTCCAAGTTTTTATTGAAAAAAAATATTTGCAGCCAAGAACAAATTAAATTTTCCTATTATTAGAAAATGTCATTCTTTTCTCTGATCTTTTCCTGACCTATTAATGACTTCTCTAAAAATGATTACGATCATTTTTAGATATCTTATTTCAGAAATTAGTATCATAAGGTATTAAGCCTACGTATTCTCTTAACTCCTTCAATCTTTCTTCCTTTTCTTTTCTTCTATAAAAGAAGTCGTTTACAAAGAACCCGAAATTTAATGTCCTTGATAATTCTCCATCTGAAGTGCATTTAGAAATGTTAAGGCATTTGTAGTCTGGTGCCATTTAACATACCCTCCAACATAGTAATAAATCTTTCTGTTGAAATGTGCTACCTCATCCTGTCTGAGGGTTTATAACCTTTCAGCCCCAAAGCTGAGATCAATCCTAGCTCATTCATGAAACGTTCTTTACAATTCCCACCCACCCTGATTTTGCTTTCTATTTGCCCTTACTTCCTAAATCTTAAAAATATCACTTTTTTTTTTTTTTTAGTTTTTCACTCGTTTATATGTAAGCATGTTACTAGATAGTATAGCAATATAGTGTTAATTCACATGGGTCTAATATGTTTTGTTTTGTTTTATGACCATATTTTGCTCTTAGAACTGTGTTGCCAGGTCATGAGGAATTTTCACAGTTAATTCACCTATATAATGTGATAATCAGAAATTACTAACTTTGAAATGCTAAGTTAAACAAAATAGCCCCTAGATATTTTAGCTTCAGAATTTGGAATATCTAAATTTAGTAATAATTGTCAACTTAAAATTGTCTGGACAACATGAAAACTTACGGATAGTTTTAAATCAGTAAACAAAACAAAACACATAATTGATATTGGCAGTTTTTTTTTACTGGGAAAGTTAATGGTGAAAGAGCAAGTATACATTGCAAACTAGAGATCTTTCTTTTATTAAGGCTCCTGCCCTCCAGTGAATTTCAACCTAGGGCTTTTGTTTTAAAACATACTATTCTGACTACTGTTGAAAGTCATTCACATCAATGACTGCCTTTAATCTTTCTACCTAAACAATTGTTTACAATGTAGAAGAACAATTAAAATCCAATAACCAAAATTATTTCTGGATCAGTGTACTGTAGGTGAAGTAAAGACAGTACTGAACAGGTTGTTGGACAATTAAATAGCCTATTTAAGGTTGTTTTGATTTGTGTACTATTCATTTAAAACCAGAAAATGAGCTCAGAGACCTTACCATTGGGTGGCAATAGCTTGTACTGTTTATCTCACTTAGACGCCTCCTTTAAAATTTAAACAAAACAAGGCTGATCCAAAGAATTTTAAAGTCTTTTAGGAGAGGCCTCTTTAAATTCTGGGGGAAAATGCTAAATTTTTTAAGACTGACTCCCTTGTTTTAGAAGGAAAGCTGTGATGAGTATACTAAAGGAGAAGCACACAATCAGTTCTGAGTGTAGGCTTGACCTCAGACAACAGGCTAGATGTTCAGACAGGTTCTCTTAAACCCTTAAAATAGCTTCCTAGTTTCAGTACCCATGTGATGTGGGTGAATAAATGCAACACTGGGAAGTTCATCTCTTGCCTTTGTCACAAAATTAGTTATAGTGAGGATAAGGCTAATTATTCTCTCTGGCCTTCTCCCCCCATCCCTCCACCCCCAGGGCTTTAGTTATGCTAAGCACATACTATACCACTGAGCTGTACTGCCAATCTGCTTATCTTTGGATTGAAGCCTTCAAACACCATACTCTTTCCAGAACATCTGACATTACAGAGCTATAATTAGATGTATTTTAAAGTTCTGTTGTTAGGTACATATGTTTTGGATTGTTAGGACCTTTTGATTAATTGACACTTTTACTGGTATATAATGATCTTCTTTGATCATGCTTATAGTCTGTTCTCTGGAATCTACTTTGTCTAATATCAACATAACATCTTCAGCCTTCTCTTGGAGAGTGTTAGCATGTTTAAACTAACTTTGTATGTGAAGTGCTTTTCTTATACTTATCACATAATTAGGTCTTGCTTTTCTCATCCAGTATGATAACCTCTGCCTTTTAATTATGGTATTTAAACCCATTTGTATTTAATGTGATCATTGATATGCTTAGATTCTAATCTATCATCTTGCTATATGTATTCTGTTTGTTCCACTCAAAATTCAGCAGATGCCAAGTATATCCAATAAAAAAAACGAGCACATATGATAAGTGGGTTTTGAGTTGACAAGTTTTTCTGTTTAAATATTATTCAAATGGTAGGGGGTTGAACAATGATTTCTCTAAGCAGTAGTTCCATGGCATATGGAATTTATACATGATAGCAGAGGGGAACTTGCCTTCTTTCTACTCCACAGAAAAAGTACTGTTATTTATTTTTTTTTAAATTCACATTATGAGGCATGAATTTTAAGATACTTTTTTGGTTTTCTGCAAATGGCAATTAATATATATTCCTTCATCTTTTAAATGGTAGCATTTGCTATGGCTTTGCTTTTGTTGTCTGTGAGGACTTTTTCAGTCAATGTTTCTCTCTTGAACAAAATGTTTTCAGCAACCTATCACATATCAGACGATGTAGAGATACATCATTTGAACGTACTGGTTCTTAACATTGTAGAAAGAAGTTCATGTTCTTCAAGGTGGGGGGGGGAGTCCTTATTTGTTTGATAAATAATTATTGAGCAATTATTGCCTTTTAAGGCAAGTGCTAAGTTTTAACTGCGTGGATGAAAAAACTTGATCCTTGTTCTCAGCCAGAGAGTATTTAGTGGCAAATGATTTATCATAACCACACATTGTTATGACTATTTGCTGCTTTATTCACGTATTTAACAGCTCTTTATTGGGATCTTCTGTGTACCAGAAACTTGCAGGCTGTGAGTTCCCAGCAGGGAACTGTGGAGCTAACATTTTAATGAAAGGATGATGGTGTGGTGAGTAGCACAGTTGTAAGATTTCCATGTAAGGTGACATTTGAGCCGAGACCTTTAAGAAGTTGAGAAGACAAGTCACCCATGTGTCTGAAGCGAGTATTCTAAACAGAGGCAAGTGTGAAAACTAAAAAGTGAATATGTGTTTGCTGTGATGCAAGAACCACAAAGAGGCCAGAGTGGCCTATGCAATGAAGGAGGGAAAATGGTTGGAAGAGACCTCAGCAGGGTAGGGTGGGGAGGAACTGGGAACCAGCTCTCCTGGGGCCTTAGGAGGTTTGGAAAGGATAGGAGTTTTTCTTCTGAAGCACTTATCCAGTGGTTTTGCTGAAGGATCAGATATAGGGTAGATAAAAGAAAACAAGATCTTAGATCCAAACAGCTGGTAGACGAGAGTGCTGTTTATTGGGGTAGGAAAGACAGTGGTGGGGTTCGGATTCAGGTACGTGTTAGATGTCAAATGGAGATGATAAGTACATACTTGTATTTATGAGTTTACAGTAGGTGGAGACGTTTGGCCTAGATAAAAAATAAAAAATAAAAAATCATTAGGACATAACTAAGAAGAAAAACAAACTCATTCATCTTGATGAGCATTATGTAAAAATATTTAAGATTGTTCAGTACAGACCACTTTTGATGCAATGATGATTCTAAAGCACAAGGACGTAGAAAGAGGTGCTTGAGGACATGCATACTTTTGGTGGAATTCATGTCCTCTGACTCTTCAGCTACTGCTGTTTGTAGCTCAACATTCAGTCTTCACCCATGCTACTAAAATAAGGCCCATGGGAGCCTCACCGGCATGGGAAGCAGGGGTGTAAGGCAATATTTAAGAGTACAAACTCTGGAGCAAACTTCCTGGATTCTAATCCTGGTTTTCCCACTTACCTACTGTATGATCTTGGTGAAAGGATCTAGCTTCTTTGTGCTTTAGTTTCCTTATCTGCAAAATGAGATTGATAATAGTACAACAGCTTCATTGGGAAGATGAACTGACAGGACATATGGAAGGTATTTCAGACAATACTTGTGCTTTCTAAGTGTAGCTGCAACTACAGTTTATTTTGGGGAGGGGAAGGGTCCTGGGAACTGAACTCAGGGTGATTTACCACTGCCCTTTGTATCCAGTCCTTTTTATTTTTTATTATGAGACAGGATCTTACTAAGTTTCTGAACATCCCACTAAACTGCTTAGGCTGGTCTCAAACTTTCAATCTTCCTACCTGAGCCTCCTGAATTGCTGGGATTAGAGGTGTATGCTACTTGGTCCAGCTACAATGTATTATTCTTATTAGTCATTATTATTCTAGTTAAGCAGTTGAGAGATGTTCAGAAAGTCTTTTTCTTTTTTCTTTTTTAAAACTGAATATCCGTGACTCAAATGCAAAATAATGTTGTCTCCTTAGTGTTCCCTAAGATTCTGACTTTAGAATGGAAGCTAAGAGCCTTCATTACAACTTCTGGGAGCTCAGAATTAGCTTGATATGTGGGGACATTCGAATACCGTGGGTAAGCCAAACTGATGTCAAATATTCTCAAATCCACCTCTATCCTTTTTCCTACTCTTAAAAAAAAAGGTGGGGGGTTGCCTTTTTTTATTCCTGATGTTTGAATCTACTGATTCTTATAATTGGAAATAAACTCTGCTCTTTTGATTATTTTCTTCTTTCACTTCACTAAGTTCTGTGAGAATGCCTTATCTGCCTTTTCATTAAACATTCATGATTTTGTGACATCTCATTCTCTCCATTCAGGGCTTCATGGGTGCCTTGTTAATAGAAATGTTAGGCTTGTCTTTAACATTTTAGGCAATGTCTTTGTTATCTACATTATAATATTGATAAGTTTTTATGTTATTGGTGCATCATTGCATACTAAAGACAAGTAAGTTCCTCTTTTTAAGGATCCATCTGTGTGGGTAAGAATTCATTTGTGGCAGTTTCTTGAGAGTAGAAGTATTGAATATCATGCTTTATAAATGAAGTTTGTAACTTCCAGAGGAAATGATTAGACTATTGATTTGATATTTTTAGAAAATGGACATTTAATTTTTATTATTTATTTTTCTGCATAAACACATATTAATGATTTTATTTCCTTCTGGAAGGACACATACTCACAAGGGTAGATGGTAGTTCCTTCCACGGAGGAAAAACCAAGTGATAACTCGATTTTACTTTATTTTAGTAAAACATTTAGTAGACATTTATTGACATAGTTTTAGTCAAGACAACTGAAATTCTCTCTAAACCATTGTTGGGTAACATTGTCTGTTATTTCCCTCTTTGTGCTTAAGGTGCTTAGTGTCAATCCTGAGGTATGTAGAGTGAGTTAACAGGGGTGTTATTATCCAAAGATGATGGTCAGGCAGGTAGCTGTCAGATAGCAAGATAGCAAGGGTTTAATTTTGTATGGGTTGTGCTTTGCCAACTATATACCACTTTTCCACTGCTGTATTTGCTTTAATTTTTGTCCTGTGGTATTTTGGAATTTCTACTCAGCACATAATGGTTTTCCAGTTTCCCCAATAGTTACTTATAACTATATATTACAAGTTGTGACTCTATCTTGTGAGACTTGGCCAATACTGATTGGTGGGTTCTTGACCTGTCTGTGGTCCAATATCCTCTTTTACACTTTTGACATGGTCTCCTGACCCAAGACAAATCAGACATGGGTTTGGAGCATAGCGTCTTCATTTCCTGAGCACTGATTTCTCTGGGCTCCAGTGATCTAATAAGTGGATAAATATCCTCAGAGATCATAACTCTTTATCACTTTGCACCTGGCTGCTTTTTTCATTCCATTCGAGGACTGGGGTGTCAATGGCCACTGTCTCCCTGTGAGCCCATAGGGGTGTGGATCTGTTCTCCTGAAGAGGGTGGTGAGGTGTACACAGGGCAGCATGGGGCCTAGGCCAATGCCTTCTCTTTGCCTTTGGATCAGAGTATAAAGTCTAGGAGGGTCATGGAAATCCTGTAGGTCTGGAACTTCATTTTGTTGCTAAGGAAAGGAAACTTCAGGAAATGGGAAGGGTCTTTGTCAAACTGAAAGTTAATAGCAGAATAGAAACATAACTAAAATGTCTTTCTAGTTCTGTGTTTCCCCATGGTGAAATGGAACAAGAAGCAAAGTGATAAGGTAGATGATGTGGATTTTATGCCCAGGTTTATTGTTACATAGTAGTTGCATGATTTGTAATAATTAACTTGCATCATTTTTGAAATTTTTCTTTATCCATGGTATGGTGAACTTGTCAAAGACCTTGCCTTTATATAAAATTTGTCCTTGAGGTCAGAAGAAATATATATTTTTAACATCTATAATTTTATATTCTTATGAACTCTGACAGCAACACCTCAGGGTCTCACCTCTCCTAAAAAGAATTATAATAATTGGGCATTCTGTGACCTTCCTGTCACAATAGATGGGTACTTGAGATTCTAGATGGATTTTTATCAGAAGTTTTCATCAGTATTTCCCTGTTAAACCCAAGGAATAAAGTTAATACGTCTCAAGTTACAGTTTCAACTTGAGGCTGCATCTCAGCCTGAGCTGATATGTTATCATTGTTCTATCAAAATTTTTTTGATCATTGTTAGAAGCAGTTATTACTTTTCTTTTCACATTTCTAAGTCCACCTCTTAGAAATAACTACTTTAAAAAGCAAAGTATAGGTAATGTCTAAATACATATTTCTAGACTACACGATACACATGTGTACATATTTAATGCATGCATGTATAATTGTGTACATATTTTTAAAGGAGTAATATTGCATGCACTCCTTTCATTTAATGAAGCTCCTTGATTAGTTTTTCATATGGTTCAGTTTTCTTCTACAACACTTTCTTAATGTCACCTAATATATTTCCTTTGTATGGAGCAAAATTTACTTAATTTATCACTTCCTGGACAGTTTAATACAAAAGTACAGAGTGTGTGTTGTATAATTTCTCCTGTTTGTATCCCTTGACCTTTCCATTTAGAATTCTAATCATTAGAAGATAAAATTTAATAGTATAAAAATGGAAGATTGAATTTATATTACCTGAGAATCCTATTGGAGAATTTCCATTCAATTACTTTTTGTTATTTAACATTGATTTTATATCTCACTTAAAATTAGGTTGGTATATATTTATAATAGGTTACATGCAAGATAAGTCATAAGTCTGTGCTCTAAATCACTCACATTTTATTAATGAAGACATCAGTATGAATAAGGTAATTACAGTAGAATATATATGATATATGGTAGGGGCTGAAGGTCATATGCTAACTGGGACCAAGCACAAGTAGATAGGACTGACTGTAAGTAACAGAGATAATTGGAGTCAGTCTCAATCTCTCCCAACACACCCATCTCTCCACCCCCATACACACACACACACACACACACACACACACATAAAACTCTGTGTGTGTGTATCTTCCCTACAGTTCCTGGGGCATGCTAGGCAAGCTCTTTACAGCTGAGCTAAAATTCCCAGCCCTGGAGACTATAGTCCTTATCTAAAGGGATCAGCTGTTATTTAATTCCAACCAAGCTATTAACATGGGAAATAAGGACCTGAAGTAATAAGATTTTCTGGTTTTTTTTTTTTTTTTTTGGCGGGGGAGGGAGCTGAAAATTAAATTTGTGAAAAACTCCTTATTCTCAAATGTTACCAATAATTGTAATTGTTTTAAAACACAGTACAGGCCAAAAAGATGTCTGTGGATCTAATCTATCCCACAGGCCTGGATTGACATGGCTCCAGGGCAATTGGGGATTCTGGAAATCCTTCAGAAAGAGAAGGCTTTTCCTACATGCAACTTTTCAGCATTACTTCAAGGATAGAAAACCAGAAGAATTCAAGCAGGCAATTATTTAAGCGGGGGAAAGGGGAAAGAATAACAGTTTGTAACTAGACTTATGCATTTTCTGTATTGCATAGTAAGTGTTTGATAATTCAACTTTATAGTAGTAATTTTGCAGAGTTCCTTCCAGTATAGGTAATCAGTAGACCTTTCAATTGAAATAATAATGTAAGATTGGAGACAGTGTTGACACTACTTATACTCAAGCAGGGAATGCATCTGAAGTGTATATTTAAATATGGATGATGATTCTGGGGAACCTTAGAAAGTCACCCAATGTGAAATGATATATCATGGTATAGGAATGTTAACATGGTTTCTCTGCTCTGCCTGCCTCTTGAAAGTCCCTTTCCTGTTACTCTTTGTGCTCTGAAGGGACTAGAACACCTTTCAAAAGCAAAAGGAGCAGCCTTTGGTGAACATCCTCAGAACAACTACAAAACATGGGATTGGTGACTAAGAGCAGGGATTGCAGTTAGCTGTAGCTGGTGTCAAAGGTTATCTTTTGCTTGAACCAAACAGAGATCGACTTCTCTGAGGATTATTTAACTTCTATTTGGACTTATATTGTTTTTTGTTTCTTTTCTAATTATGTGGCAGAGTTGTTACTTTTCAGCCTCTTCCATTACTCCTTCCTACAAAGTTTTTTATCTTATTTCTTTTTTTTATTGGATCTTTTTAGTTATACATGACAGTAGAATCCATTTTGATATAATTATACAAGCATGGGATATATCTTATTCTATTTAGGACTCTATTCTTGTGGATGTACTTAATGGTGGGATTCACTGGATGTTTTTTATATGTACATAGGAAAGTTATATCAGATTCATTCCACTGTCTTTCCTTTTACAATCCTACAAAGTTTTTTTGGACTCAAAGTTCACAGAATAGAAATGACCTATGAAGTGCTGAATTAGTTCAGTGGTAGAGCACTTGTCTAGCATGCATGTGGCACTGAGTTCAATCCCTGGTACCGAAAAATAAATAAATTATAGATAGATAGGTGGATAAATAAATAACCCCATCAATATGCCTCATAATTATTTTTTTTTAAAAGAACCCTGAGGTCATCTCCATTTTCTTTTCTCTGTGTACATTCATATGGCTACTTCGGATTCTCACCCCTACTGAACTACAAGAGACCTTACTATTTTTCTTAAATATGAGACATGCTTATTTTATAAAATCCAAGGAAAAATACAAAGAAGATAGTTACAAATCACCTTCAAATCTTGCCTGACAAGAATAAAATGTTATTATTTGAGGAATATCAGTCTCTTCATATATAAAAATAGAAGAATGAATGAATATATAGGTAGGCTAGCATGAATAATTGTGTAAGACCAGGAACATGGTATGCATGCTGTTTTAAAATTTAAAGCATTACATTTAAAAGGAAACTGAAGAAAGTTTTGAACTTCTGATAAAATGTCATCATGAAACCATTAGTTTCTAAAATGTCTCAAATGCAAAGAGAAGAGTTCAGAGGAACTCATAGGCAATTGGTGCCATTATGTATTACCTTTACACACTTTAGAATGACTGAAATTGAAAATAATAAAAATATGCAGTTTATATGAGAATGTGGAACAATTGGAGCTTCTCTATATTCTTGGTAAGAATGTAAAAATGATATGGACCCCATGGGAACACTTTCTTACAAAATTAAATGCACCCTTATCTCATGACTCAATAGTTCTATTGGCATTTACCCAAAAGAAATGAAAATCTGTGCCCACAAAATATATTTGTGCAGTAGTGTTTTCTTCAGATATATTGTAATCATGAACATGTATAAATAATTTTTACACAAATTTGTATATTTCTACAATGGAATAGTATCTTAGCCAAAAAAATAGCAATAAAAAGGAAACTTTAATATATACAATGATATGAATGAGTTTCACATCATTATATTGAGCAGCAGAAGAAAAGCAAGAGAATAGAGTTAGCTCTTTGTATCTGTGGCTTTGGCATCTGTGAATTCAACCCCTATGGATGGAAAATACTAAACAAAGAAAAAAAATTGCATTGGTATTGAATGCATTCAGACATTTTTTTTGCTGTTATTTCCTAAATAATATAACATAGCATTTATATTACATTATATCTTATAAGTAACATAGCAATGATTTAAAGTTTACTACAGGATATGCATAATTTATATGTAAATACTGGGCCATTTTATATAAGGAACTTGAGCATCATCATATTTTGGTACCACAGATACCCAGGAATGATTGTCTATATTGTATCAATCCATTCACATGATGTTCAAGAACAAGCAAAACTCAAGGTGGCAATAGATATCAGAACATTGATTGCTTCTAAGATGAATAGGAAGAAGACTGACTGGAAGGGGTAAAAGGGAGCTCTCTGGGATGATGGCAGTAATATTCTGGATCCTAATCGGGGTGTTTAAATGAGTGTGTATATATATTTGTCAGAGAACTATTAAACTATATGTACTTATGGTCTGTGTATTTCAACTTAAAAATGTAAAAACAAACATTTAGGTATTAGATATTTTCCCCATTATGAAACAAGAGAAGATTAGCACAGTTGTGCTTCCGCCCATCTACCCTTACATTAATTGTATTATTTTTTTCTTTCTTTCAGGTTTCACAACATTCATTCTCTGATCTGCAATCACAATCCCCCAGTTGTTTAGTCTTAGTCCTGTATTTAAATAGATTCTCTGCTCACCATGGATCATTTTGCCACAGCTTTTCCATGTCTGAGTTATTTGATTCTTCTGTTGTTTATGCATATTTTATTGTCAAGTACTTTTTTTGGTTTGTTTACTCTTGGAGAAGACTCATGGATTCTGTTTCCTGAGGTTTTAAACATTTTCAAGTGCTGGCTGTTTGCTTTTATACTGGAACTGTAATTTAGCTGGGTTTAATATTCTTGGGTCACACTTGTTTCCTCTTTTAAAACATGACCCCACTGTCTTCTGGCATTGAATGGTATTGTGAAGAATTCTCTAGTCAGCCCAATTGTTTTTCCTTTCTCCTTCTAATAGATGACTTGCTTTGTATGCTTAATTCCTGAAAAACTTTTTGTTCTTATGTTCAGTCACGTAACAGTGCTATAGCTTTATTTCAGTTTAATTGTATATCAGTTTTTCCCTGGCATAGGAGTTGCCCTTTGATCCACAGATTCACTTCTTATATTTTGGAGAGCTTTTAAAATAAGTGTCAGTGATTTTTAAAAGTGGGTGTATTTTTTGACAGTGAACACTTTTCTCATTTTTGTGGGTGTGTGTACACATGTGCACACATGCTGGTTCAGGAACAGCAAGCATCTTAACATTTGATTTCCAGGATTTCTCCACCTTCTCACTACCTCACTTAATTTCCTTGTCTTTTCCCCTGGCACTGAGTATGATTATATCTCTGTGCCATTGATGAGATTTTCATCTCCCCTGCCCCTTGCTATTTCCAGTTCATTTATTAACTGTGTAATATGTTTGCTTTTTGTGTGTGTGGCATTTCCTGATTTCTACAGTTCCTTTTTTATTTTGGTCTTATCTTGCCATTCAGTTTGGGGGAGTTTTTTTGTCCTATGACATTTGATAGACTGTGACACACTCATTAAAAGTCATATTCTATTTCCTGGGCAATGTTTCTTCCAGTTGTAGTTCCACATTTGTCTTTTGCATGCTAGGTTTTAAATTTTCTGCTTTGTTTTAGTATGTTTTTACAATCATCCTCATTTTATCTCACTCATGCGCCACATTGTATTTTTGCTCTGATCAAGTAGAAGTGAATTAACTTGGTGCTGTTTCTGCCTTTGGGGGGACTGATTTGTCTCTAATCCCCACCTGCACATTGAGGGCAGCTGTTGCTTCAGTGCAGTACTCTTAATCCAAGGTTGTGAGATGGGATAACTCAGCTAAAACTGAGTAGTCTTTGCTGGGGGACCTGGATCTAGGTGACATATCATCTTGGTATTTCTGGGACCTTTCCTGATTTAATCTTGAAAGCTTCACATCGTAGAAATCCCCCTTACTTAGTCCAGGGCACACTGGAATGGCTGGTTATGCCATCTGGATCTGCTTTCTCTTCTAAAATTTTTAAAAATACCCTAGGACCCTGCCCACTGCATGCAGCCATGGGTGATTTTGCTTGACCCAACTTTAGTATCTTATAATATGGCCAGGATACCTTGGTAAATACAGATTCTAGCCTCAAAGATCTTTTTTCTTCTTTGGAACTTTCTATTCCAGTTCACTTTCTCTCCAGCTCAGTTAATTTAAATGAGAATGTGCAGAGTTTAATTAGCTCACTCATTTCCTTATTTCCACGTGTTAGGCAGAGTTCAGGGCAGGATTCAGAGACATGCTACAATTTTATTCCTTTCTTCCATCTGCCACTTTTCAAAATATGGCATTTAGTTTCTTTTCCTCATTTATTTCCCTTAGAATGACACTTAAAATTTTTCATTAGCCATTTGAAGAAGTGAATTCTGCTTGAATCCATTATTGTGACCCAGTCCATTATAAAGCTTCTCTTACCTTGGCTGGTCAAGTGGTCTATTTTCTATATTTTCTGCTATTCTGTTCCCCAACACACATAGATACATGTGCGCACGCGCACACACACACACACACACACACACACAATCTCTCTTTCCCATATGTATATGCAAGTGAAAATATTTGGCCCTTTAAATTAAAATGAAGATTTGAGAGGGAGCTGACAGCCAAAACCCAATCAAAAGTACAATAGATGAGCCCATTGAAAATGCTCTCCTTTCTTGCAGGATTTGTAAGTTAAGATGCTGTCATTTGACACTTACTATTCCTAGGTATTGCTTCAGACTGAGCGCTATATTTAACATGGAAACATTGATGCTGATATAGGTTTTACATCGAGCTTCCTAGTTCTCTTAAGACATTTTTTTAAAGCATAAAGAAGATTATGATTCCTCAACAGGGAAGTGGTAGTTCAGATTTCCAAGGACTGTGTTACTTGGGACAAGAGTATGCAGATTGGAAAATTAGTGCTGGCTTGCTGGCTTTCCCCATTCCTGTCCTTAGCAGAACCGTTTTCATAGTTCTGTGACTGTGAAAGCTGATCACACAGTCATAACTTGACTTACCAAGGAAGATAAGCTCGGCTCTAGGGATGTGGCTTAGAGATAGAGTGCTTGCCTGACATGTGCAAGCCCCTGGGTTTGGTTCCCAGTACAGATTTAAAAAAAAAAAAGATAACTGCAGCCTTACTAATTTGAGCTTTGAATGAAGGTGAAAAACCATTGCAAATTGACTTCAGAAAGAAATGTAAGGCATTTGTTGAAAAGTATTGGTGGATCCTTTAGTGCAGATGTAGCATGTACCATTAGAATAATGGACTTTAATCCTTTCTGAAGAGGTTCAGGGTTTTTTTGTTGTTGTTTGTTGGATATTTTTGGTTATTTTGTTTTGCAGTGTAGAATTAGGTGTACTCAAAAATCCCCTTACAAGTTCAAGTTTTATGCTTTTCATCCTTTCTCTTCTTCATGTCTAAAGAAGTAGGTAATAATAACAGAAATCATTCTTTATTTGAAAGACACTTATTAAAAATCTATAGATTCCAAATAAGCAAAAGGGATGATCCTCAACATAATTAGCTGTTAAACAAATTTAAATTGAAATCACAGTGAGATACTACACACACACACACACACACACACACACACACACTCTATTATGTCTGAAATTAAGACTAACAAAGTGTTGGCAAAGATGTCTCATCTGTTACTAATAGGAATAGAGAAAGATTATCATTTTTATATTTGCTCTTGTTATTCCATTTTTCCTAGTCTAGAATGATGAAGAGGTTTGGCCTAGTTTTGAATTATGTGTATCTGTCTGACAGTATATTATATTTCATTTGGAATAATTTGCTTTATGTTGAGCTTTTCAGAAACATGCAATATAAAAATTGGTGAAAAAGTAAAAATTTATCTTATTGGATTGTTTGCTTACTCAGATATATTGCTGGTAAAATAACCAGATGTATTTGATGAATGAAGTCAGAAGTAACATATAATTTTATTCACATTTGTGAGCTACCTAAAGGAGTCCTTTTATACCTCCATTTTCCTCTCCCTTGGGAATATATTTTTTTAAAAATATGTTTTTATTCCCCCTTAGAGCATATTTTTTTTCTCTCCATGGAAAGCAAAATATATTAGTGAAAATTATGCAACTAATACTTAAAAGTTAATTTGCAGCTGTGAACAAGAGGCAATGCACTTGTTTTCATTTCTCTCTCAGCCCCTTTTTTTGAGGCTGTGTGGAGTGTTGGGGGAGGCAGACAATAAAATGAGCAATGTAGGATGACAGTGGCGTGGCTGGAAATGACATCTGGTCTACCCTCAGCAATACCCTTGCTTTCTGGTTTATATGGTGTTCACATCATGTCCAAGAATCTGACTGCAGCACGATGTGGTAAAGAGAGGAATGCACAATAAGACATGTCCTTCTTTGATGCCTTCCAATGAATACCAAAATGCCGCAGGCTCCTTTGAAAAATAAAGCAAGCAGTTCTCGAAATGGTAGTGAAGGACAGGGTTCACGTGAGACATCCCTGTGGTATGTGTGAAAGATTGTTAAAAAAATTTCCTTGCTTATTTGCATAAGTAACTTCTTAATTATATGTAGGGTATAGATCGATCTTCTTGGGATTTCTAACTTAAGAAAAGCAGCAGCACCTTAAGCCTAATTATTCATCAGCATTTGATGGAGGATGGTGCAGGACTTCTTTTCGTGGCTGTGTGTGAGCAGGTGTTTCTGTGCCCTCTGTTCCTAACTACTTCATAATTTTAATGCAGCTGATGTTTGCTCAGAATACCAAAATACTGACTTTTCCTCCAAGATGATGTTCATTTTGTCACCCATCATACTTTTCTTGCTGTCAACATTTTCTGAGCTTGCTATGACCTACTTTAAGGGTCTCATGAGAAGATTAAATATTTGGGTGAATTTTGTGTAGTCGACTGCAGTGGCTACAGCATTTTGTGCTTGTGTTTTTCCAGCTTGTTCCTATGGAGATAATGGCCAGCCTTGTCATGCAAACCCACTGGCTGCTTTTTTTGGTAGACAGGCTTTTTAATTTGACTCTCAGAGAGCAATCTCCTTTGATTTGACTGATTCGACTTTGTAATGTACCATGTGTATCTTTTGGTATTTTGTCAGATGTTTTAATGACATGTTCACCTCACATTAATTTTGGTTGGTCAGCATTTCACTTAGAACTCTCTGTTTTTCAGGGGTTAATTTAATAGTTTTACGAGTGTTCTGGAGTGGAGCAAGCAATCATCCTGTAGCAATGAGATTAATTTGAAGAGACTTGAAGTGATGAAAAACACATAGCAAATTGTCTTTGGAAAGAAGTCAGTTCATAAATTGTATCTCAAGAGAGAGTGTGGTAGGGGGTACCTGTTTAAAGGTTAGGAACCTGCCTGCAGCAAGGGGGGCCTGGCTTGCTTTCTGAGAAGTTTGTGAGGAAGATGTGACTGATGTTTAACAATATAAAGCTTTTATGAGGCGGGACAGAAAGAATGAGGGAGGGAGGGAAGAAAAAAGAGTAAGAGGGTAGAATTAAATTTCCTAAAGAAAACAAAACAAAACAACACAACAACAACCCTGTGTTGTGTTACCTTAAAAATGTTAATAAGAGAGTGGTGCTCAGAAGCCCTGTAAATAAGAAGGGGAGTGGAACAGCTACATGAAGGATGTCTCAGGTGGGTCAGCAATGAATCATGGGGGCGGGGGAAGCCACCTTTATTTGCTGGAGATTGGAACCATTCCCTCTTCCAGCATCCTGAAGTCCAGTGTCATCCCTGCTTTTTCTTCCTGGTTGCTGGTGTTTCTGATCCTTTGGCCTTTGGCAGGTAAAGGCCATGGCTGTGTATCACTCCTACTGGTTGTAAAATGCCCTCTGCTCTATTCTAGTTTGATGGCACTAAATGAAGAGGATAGATGGGTGTGGGTTCACCATGATGAACTATAAGTCATAGGAGAATGAAGATGAGTGACTTCTGTCTTAAAAGACTTCATCTCTTGTTCTCCCTTGGACCCCAACCCGTTTTTCATAGAATATGGTCAATACTTTTAGTTACAAATGGCAATCCCCCACAGATTCAAACTAGTAAAAGAAAGAAAAATTCATAAGTTGGAAATCCAAGGAGCTGGTTCTTGCTGCCTCAGCTGTTGGATTCAGGAGTTCTTTGTATCTTCAGAGTTTTCTTTATCCCTTGCAATCTCTGTCTGGGTGACTCTAGCTTTTCATGCATCTGAGAACTCAAAGTTCCCAAAGATGAAAGATCTTTTTCTCACCAGCTCTGCTGGAGTTGTCTAATACGTCCAAATGCAGAGGAGATAAAATGTGTGTGGGGTGTGCCCCCTCAAACTCTTGGCAATGAGTATAATGATTAGAAAAAATAACAGTAAATTGCACCAGTAGCTACAGTACCTTGTTCCTGTTTGACAATGTTTGTACCCTTGGAAAATATTGATCCATTATTTAGCTTCATTAATTGAGGCAGCATAAAAATAGGTGGGTCCTTTGTGCTAGACCTAGGACAGTGATTTTATTTATGCATTTGATCATGTCTGGGGTTTGAGCATTCATTGTTCAAACTGAACGTGAATTCCTGTCTGGTCCTCTTCTCATTCTTGATGTGTGTTCTTCTTAAAAAGCAGGTTCTCGGAAAGCTTGCTATTGTACTCCCAAACCCCAGATTAGGCTTAACAGTCATTTTTTTCTGCTTTCTACAAATCAAGAATCTGGTTCCTTGTGTTGTACAGTTCAAATCTGAAGTCAGCATTTGAATTAGAGATATGACTTGCTAGTAGCCCAGTTCTTGATTGACTGTAGTGAAGTTTTTCTTGCAGATTTAATGGTTACTTCTAAAACTGTTTTGCTTCTGTTAAGAAAGCAAATTCTTCAAATCCTGAACCAGAAAATTAGGTTTGCTATAACTTAGACCTTTATATCTTTTCTGAAGTATTATAGCTGTTTAATTGTCCTGAATATTTAGAAAAAGAATGAATAATGATACTGTTTCATTTCAGCCATGTTTCTCACAAATAATTTTTATGATACATCAGTAGTTTATTCTTATACTCCCAAGGATTAAGTGGGATCAGATTGGTTCATATTAGTATCTCTTTCTGTTAACACAAGCAAACCACCCAGTGAGTGCAATTACCATCTCCATTAACACAGCTGTCTGGTGAAACTAATGAATTTTCATGTAAGTTCAAGAGTGACTGCTGGCTGACATTTCAGATTATCTAACTAAAGTGACAAGTTCTGTCATTCAAATTAGCATGGAAGTTGAATGGTTAATAACCGTCATCATCCTCTTGTCATTTTGACTTTGAAAAAAAAAATGTTGCAAACACCACCATCTTGGGATGAAAAATCAGTGGTGATATTTGATGAATTGTTTTCTCCCATTCTTTTTTATCCCTTGAATCTACTTAGGATTTTCATTTTTACAAAACAGCTTCATGTCTAGGACCTACCCATGAAAGAAGCCATTCTATGCTATATAAGAAGTTCAAAATGCTCTTCCTAGCCAGGTGCAGTGATCCATGCCTATAGTTCCAACTACTCAGGAGGTTGAGTCTTCCTCCGGTCACCAAGAGAATCAGATGGGCTAGAGTGCAGGGGAGATATGCATCCTTTACACAGAAGTTGTAGTAGAAATTATTATGTTACTTGGGGGTGGCCATTTGGCCTTTTTGTATTATACATTCACAGTGATTCATTTCTCAGGCATGTTTTGGATTCAGTGCATCCCAGTGATGGGACACTGAATGAAGGGATGAGTGGGCACATTTCATAGCTGTGTGCTGCCAACACAGTGAGAGGTTCTCCAAGGGCAGCTGGAAGGAGCCTAGTGTTGAGACAGAAGAGGGAAAAAGCAGAATGTACCTTCCTTGCAACCTAATACTGCAGGGCCAGCCTTGCTTGATATCTGATTTACATTTCAGGTACTCAGTAGGAAAATACTAGCCCAGCATTATTATGTTTAAACAATTAGAGCTCTCAAAATAAATCACAATCACATAAGCAGGATTGAGCTATTGGAGGGTTCAGTGTAAAATGTGTGACATCCAGTGCTGAGAAAGAAATGGACAAAGGGAACCCAGGGAGGCAATTAGAGTGTTTTTTGTAGCTCAACTGAGACATCAGCAACCTGTGTGGGGCTCAGTGCAGCTGACTGTGCCAGAAAACAGAGTGCTGCTGTTCTCTGGAGGTGTTCTCATTCTTCTTGGAGTTTCCATTTCACTTGATCCAGGTTCTTCCCAAAAGATTTCCTTTGGGTTGACATTTCTCCCACGTGATTTAAGCCCTGTAATGATTTTTGAAGAGATTAGTCAGATCATTTTAAGGTATTATCAGTCAGTTACAATCCAGCCCATCACTTGTGCTAGGTAACCTTAAGTGCTGAGCTCAGGCTAAGGAGACAACAAAGTTCTGTTAGGAACACTGGTGTAGTGGTTTTCAAACAGATATGATTTGGTACAATCTGTGGCCTCCACTTTTGGAAAGGAAACATGTTTTCATAAAGTTTTAGGACAATATTGGAACCCCTTTTTTCTGGGGGAGGAGTACTACAGATTGAGCTCAGGGGCACTTGACCACTGAGCCACATCCCCAGCCCTATTTTGTATTTTATTTAGAGACATAGTCTTACTGAGTTGCCTAGCACCTCACTTTTGCTGAGGCTGGCTTTTTCTGTTTCTTTTTCCTTTTTTTTTTTTTTTTTTTTTTTTTTAGTTGTAGATGGCCACAGTACCTTCATTTTATTTATTTGTTTATGATATTATGATACATCGAACCCAGTGCTTCACATGCACTAGGTAGACACTCTACCACTGAGCCAGGACTCCAGCCCCTGGGGCTGGCATTGAACTCACCATTCTCCTGCCTTAGCCTCCTGAGCCGATGGGGTTATAGACATGCACCTCCACGCCTGGCTGGAACTCCTTTCTATGGTTGCTGTTACCTGTTGGGGTCTCAGCCATCAAAGGAATAAGCTTTGAACTTATTAAAGATGTTCTTATTCTCAAGTATATCTTTAAGAGTCAATTTGCCACTTGCATTGCCCTCTCATTCCTATGGGACCTGCAATTCATGCTCTAATGATACTCAGCTGCCTGTGGCTCCCTAAATGGCTTATTATTTTATTTTATTTTATTTTATTTATTTTATTTTATTGCCTTTTCTTTTGCCATCCTTCTTGTCACTAGAAACTCAAGTCCAGTGTTGTCTTCATTGTGGAGGCTCTGCGCTCCTCTCTAAGATCTGTCGGTTATCCCACTTTCTGCACTACTCTGTAACCACCTTTATTTTCCTCTGTCAATCTGAATTGTGACTATTGGAGGCTGTGGATTCAGAGAGAAAGAACTATGATTTGCCCACTTTGTCTCAGTATCTCTGCCTGGTACTCAGATCAGTGATTACGAAATAATTGTTGATAGGAATTGGGACAATTTTTTTTCCACTGATGTCTTGAGTATCATATATTTTATGGCCCCCTACAATACAAGCTCATTGGCCTAGCCCAAATTCCTAGCTTATTTTAAGTATATTTGATCATCTTCTTTGACCATAATAGCAAGCAAGATTCACATGAACTGAGTCAGTTTCTATCACTTGCCTAGCAATTTGTTGCAAACTGCTTTTTAATATAGTTAATAGTTGCCTCAGATTATAAAGTGCCAGTGAGTAGTCTCTGAGCAGTATCTCTCTTCCAGCTCAACACTGATGTCTGGTTCCCAGACGCTGTGTGTTTGTGGACTCACTTAGTTGGAACTTCTGTTGTATCTCATACAAATTCAAAGTGCTCTGGAATGGAGATGACTAGGATAGTGGTAGGCAAACAAATAAAGTCTAGAGAAGGAGTGGAAAGCTTTTCTCGTAACTGACTGGATAGTAAATGTTTTAGGCTTTGGGAGCCATGTGATCTTTGTTTCATCTATTTAGTCATTATAGTGTTAAAGTGGGCATAGTCCACATATAAAGCAAAGAATGTAATTATTGTTTGATAAAACTTTGTTTATGGACACTGAAATTTGAATTTCTTGTAATTTTCATATACTATGCAATATTTCTCTTCTTTTGACTTTTGTTTAAGCATTTACAAATATAAAAAAAAAAAAAAATTCTTGGGAGCCAGATGTAGTGGCGCACGTCTGTAATCCCAGCAGCTCTGGAGACTGAGACAGGAGGACTATGAGTTCAAAGCCAGCCTAAGAAATTTAGTGAGGCCCTAAGCAACTCAGTGAGACCCTGTCTCTAAATAAAATACAAAATAGGGCTAGGGAAGTGGCTTAGTGGCCAAGTGCCCATGTGTTCAATCCCTGGTACCCCCCCCCCCCAAAAAAAAATGTTCTTGGCTCAAAGCATTACAAAACCAGGTGGCAGGTTGTATGTAGCTGATGGGTCCTTGTTTGCTGAACTTTGTTCCTTGTTTGAAGGATGCCAGTATAGAAGCAGTAACTGTGTCTTTATTATGTGGGCCCTTACCACCTCTTATGTGTTAGATTATACACTGTGTGTTAAAGTTCAGTGTTGAGACTGATGTGTGCACAAATACAAATACAGACATGAGTGCAGTGGGAGGGGTTTGCATTGCGTATTCTGGGAGTATTAAAGCAGGGCACATAACTGAGCCTTGAGTTTAGTACGATAATAGTATGTCCACGTAAGAGTAGGCAGGGAAGCTTTCCTGGCAGAGGTGACACCTCCTTAGTTGAATCTAGGATGAAATAGTGAGTGGGTCCAAAGACTGTTCCTAGCTGAAAGCTCCATGTGAGCAACTAGCAGTTGAGAAACAATATCCTAATTAGAAAGAAACTACAAGGATGAGGTTTTGCCATTAAAAAGTAAAGGATGTTAAGAGAGGAGGCCTAAAGCAAAGCAAGCAGCTGGGCCAGGCCACAGAGGATGAGGACTTCATCTTGACAGTCTTGAGAAATTATTGAAGGGTTTTATATGGGAAGATGTGACTGAATTGGTTTGGACCTGATCATGCTGGTGCAGGAAGGAGGATCAGAAGGGTTGAGTCAAAGGCCATCCTTAGGGTGGCCAACAAAGGGGTGCATTGTATTGATGGAGCAGCCTAGCTTCTCCTTGGCCACTCTGATAACTGAGCACTTTGATTAAGACTATAAGTCAAAGAAATTTCATAGGTCTCTCTGCCAAAGTAGCCCAGGCGACCATTATGTAGCTACTCTCCACAGTATAGATTAGAAACTGGTTCTATTTTATTCCTTGTCCTTATCCAAGGTGTCTCTGAGCTTGCAGTGACTTCATATGCATGGAGTTTGACTGGAAGCTCCATGTGAGCTTAGAGGACTCGGTGACTATAAGGTAGAAATGGTGAACTTAACAAACAGAACATCACTGGAACCTAGCACCCAGTATGGTGCTGCCCATATGGTGGAGAATTCTGCTGATCTGGCTTGTCAGCATTTAGAAGACATCTGTACTGTCATCAACATCACTAAATACTTTAGGTTGATCTCCAGCATCTCTGTTGATTAGTGCTTTCTCAGTGACCAGCTGTGTTATGCAAACCAAGTTTCTCAACTTGGAAATTTAGTTATTTTGTGAGCATATTCAGTAAGCATAGTAATAAGGAAGGAGTTGTTTTTTCCTGCAAAGTTTTGTAGCTGCTAATAAAAAGGTAAAGCATTTAGTTCAGAAAGGTTTTGTATTATTTTGATAATTATACATTAGACATGACTAAGAATTGTAGGTCTCAGAAGTAACATTAATGAGAGCTCAAACATGAAAATAATCAATGTTTGACAATGTACAGGGGAGTAAGGAATTGGGCTATTTTGAGCAAAGATATTCCTGTATCTTTATTGAGTTTAGAAGAAATTACTCTGACTGCTACATGGAGAATTGAAGGTCAAGGTTTCTGAAGCAGGAAGAGCTTCAGGAGACAGCATTGTAATCTTTGTTAGCGAGGCTGGTGGTTTGGCCATGTTGGCATTGGTTTAGGGGTCAGAAATGACATGACTCTAGATATACTTACGAAGCAGAGGACAGAAATTGTTGGTGGGTTGGTTAAAGGATGTAAGAGAAAGGAGGAAGGGATTATTTTCTAGGTTTGTGGCCTGAGCGAGTGAAAGGATCCAGTGCCCACTTACTGGGGTGGAAGCCTGCCTGATTGTGGAACAAATTTGGGTCTGAAGATTGTAGTAGGATGGAAAAGGGAGGTCTTAGGAGTTCAGTTTAGTAGAGATATTAAATAAAAAATTGAATATACTGCTGGTAGGGTGGTGTACACCTGTAATTCCAGGTATTTAAAAGACTAAGCCAGGCTTAGTCTTAGTGGTACATGCATATAATACTAGCAACTTGGGAGTCTCAGACAGGAGGATGACAAGTTTAAGGCCAGTATGGCCAACTTAGTGAGATCCTGAATCAAAATAATTTTTAAAAGGGCTGTGAGTATAGTGTAGTAGCAAAGCATTTGTCTAGCCTGTGGCTTAGTGAGAAATTACAGCCAATCCATCATTAAGGATAAAAATTGAGGAAATAAGCATTTCATCAGGGAAACCTTTCTTTATAATTGACACATAATAACTATATATTTATTGGTACAGTGTGATAGTTAGATATATGTGTACAATGTTTAATGGTCAGATCAGAGCAATAACTTTTCTTTGTGTTGGGAACCTTCAAATACCTCTTTTCTAGTTATTTTGGCGCAAAGATGACAGCTCATGTATGTTTGCTGTCCAGATGTTCCAGTTACTATATTGAACACCTTCCATCTCCTCCATGGGTCTCCTTCTATCCCCAGTAACTCAACAAGGCACATTCTATTACCACATCCTCTTACTCCAGTTCTATAGTTGGTGAATGGTGAAGCACAGCAAAGCAACTAGCTTGCCCAGGATCATGTGTTTAATGAAGAACAGGCAAGTCTGTGCCATGCTTTTCCTGTCTATTCGGGTGCCTTCTCCCATCTCAAGGAGCAGTATCTGTCAACTAACTGGGGTTTGAACTCTCTGTGGGTCACTTTTAATCTTTGTGACCTTAGGTAAATTACTTTGAGTCCAGCTTCCTCATCAGTAAAATAAAGATAATTCCTACTGCAGTGATTGCTGTGAGAAATAATTGTAGATAATACTCCTGAATCAGCACATAAAGAAATATTCTGTTGGGGGTGGGTTTGTGGCTCAGTGATAGTGCCTGGCATGTGTAAGGCACTGGGTTTGATCCTCAGCACCACATAAAAATAAAATAAAGATATGTGTCCACCTACAGCATATACACACACACACACACACACACACACACACACACACACAAAGAAATAGTCTGTCTATGATACATGTTTAATAAACATTTATTAAGTGATCATAGGTGGGCATGGTGACACGTGCCTATAATCCCAGTTACTCAGAAGGCTGAGGCAAAGGATTGCAAATTTAAGGACACCAGGGCTACCTCATGAGACCCTGTCACATAAAAAATTTTTCAAAGGTTTGAGCATGTAGTTCAGCAGTGTAGCACTTTCCTAGCATGTATGAAGCCTGGATCTCATACTCAATATTGAAGAAAATAAAGGGAAAAGAAGAGTGAGTGATTAAATATGGTGCTAAGTACAGACTACTGCATCTCTTGTGGGGACCTGGGCAGGTATGGAGGAAATGTGTATATGCCAGCTAAAGGCTAGTGATCTTTCTCAGCTTACAACTTTGATATTAATTATAAGGATAAATAATCAAATATATATTTTATAAAAAAGTAGATTTAGTATGTCTTTAACATGATATTGTGCTGTTGCTGTTGGTGGTGGGGATCAGGTGGCTTATTTAATCTGGGGAAGCAGGAGCAGGGTTCTGGGGGACATTCATAGACAGAACCTTGATCCTTTTTTTGTATAGTTATGTTTTATAGATGGGAATGATTTAAAAGCCTTTTGAGGAAATATTACACTAGAACTTTCAATGCAGTAAGTAAATTAAAAGATGTAGATGTTAAAAAAGCTATTGAAAGATGGGAGAAATTAGCTTACAGAGTAGACATGGGAGAATTTATAGAAATGATGGGCTCCTCTGTGGATGATATAAAATGCTTAAGCTGGCACTTGGACTCACAGGGTGGATTGCCCTAATTTTCCTGCTGGAAGATATTATACTTTCTCCTGTACATCACATAGCCCTGGGAGTATTTATTCCACTCATGTATGAGAGCTGTGTGTGAGATGCATGCACTACTTCTTTCTTTTACAGGCTGTTCAAAGGATAAAAAGATACTGATTTTACTTTCTTTTTTTTTTTTTTTTGGAGGGGGGGTCCTGTGCTTTCCTTCACCTAGGAATAGGCCCTTTGAGAATAGGTACCTGCCCTCAAACACATGCGTGTGCACATACAATTTCATATCTCTAGGATTCACTTCACTCACATAGAACATGACCAAGAACTTACAAGGAAATGTCCGAACAAACAAAACAGAGTTGGCAATATCTGTGTGCTAAAGCTCATGATACTCATTAGTGGCAGTTTAGTAATTGTTTTTTTATGCTTAAATCTAAAGGGCTGATTTCTGGACCAAAATAATTTAGAAGAATTATAATGGCTGTGGGGATCAACCTTTGTCCTCCAGTGTGCCCTCTGGTGTTTGGTTCCTGGCATGGATAAAACATGGGAGGGCATCTCCCATCCTCATTTGACCTTCATCTTACCTCTAGCTGGGGTTACTGACCCTTCAGAGCTCAGCTGCAGTCTCTGTCCAGCCCGGGCTGTGGACTCCACAGACTCTGCAGCTCTACTGCCTTCTACTGTCCTCTCAAGGGGAAGAGTGTGTCTTTGGGGAGAGAGATTACCTAACTCAGACTCAACTTACTAACTGTACCAGGTGGCCATTTCCACCCCACTTTCGCCACCCTTGTCCTTGCCGTCCCTTCCAACGTACTCCAGAGCAAGGAGCACAGAACCCTTTTCTTTAAAACTGCCAGACCCATCTGGAAATGTCTGTTGAACCTCCGTCTCTATTCTTGGGTCTTGAACCCAGTATGATACTGAACAAGCCCCATGTTTGTATACACCTCTATGCTCACCTTTTTATTCTTCTGTTCTCTTTTCACCCTCTTATTCGTTCTCCCTCTTCTTCTCCATTTCTAGTCTGGGAGAGTTTTTCTCCTTCCTATGAGGATATCATTTTTTTAAAAAAAATTCTCAATGGCTTCTAATTCTTGATATTCAAAGGGAAGCTTTAGGAATTTAGAAAACCACCTCCCAGCACTGCCATACCCTTGCTAATGAAAGCCTTGGCAACTGGACGCCTTGACTTGCACAGCTAATGACTAGGAACTGAGCAAGCCTGTTTGGGATATAAGACTGCATTGTCTGCTTTGTTTTGCTGTCCCCCTGAAACAATGCCGTTGCCTCAGTGAGAAGCATAAGAAATTACTGGGAATGAAAAATACAAATGATAACAGTGAAACATATTGTCCAGCTACAGAATCAAATGTGGAGTAGTAAATTTAACACCACCCTCCCCATTTCCTAATGTTGAACTTGATTAAGTTCAGCAGTTTCCTATGGAACAGCACAAGTGTGGAATGGAGAGAAAACTGGAGGGAGTGATTTTCTTCTTGATCATGTGAGCCAGTCTACCTTTTAAAAACCATACCTGTAGATTGTGAAGTCGTAAAGACCTTATCTCTGGAGGTCATGTCATTCTTACGACTTTTCCATTTCTCCTTGGGCAACACAATACAAATACTTGGATAATTATAGAGGAAATTTTAGGAGTTATTTTGAGAAACCCCAAGTCATATTTAGGATTAGATCATGTTTTTAACAGGGCTTTGATGGTGATAGGACCTGGAAAGTTCAAAGTCAGGCCACTGGGTTTAGCGTCAAGCACACCCTGTTATATTCTAGCCTCATCACTCCATTATCCAGATTTTGTTCACTTGTTAAATTTCTTTAGAAATCTTTTACTTGTGGAGTACAAGTGACTCTTTGGAATAGAAAGCAAAATTATTTTTAGCCTGTGTTCTGTGCCATGGGCTCCTACACCACTCCCAGGTTTGGGGGTCTGGCATGACATCTTCATATGCCAAAGACTGCTCTTCAAGAAATAATTGATGTTTAAAATTTTTCCAAAATCAGACGTAAATTCAGAAATTATTTTTTTTACAAGGCCAGTATAGATTTGAGCTGCTGACTGAATGAAGGGTACCAGGGGTGCCTACTGAGATGTTTGTATTATTCTGTTTGAAGAAACAAATGGACCTGACATAGCTAGAGAATATATGAAGCTGGTTTTGTTCACCTTGAGGGTTCAAGATTTATACACTCTGAGTAGCAGGACCCAGGTAGTCTTTGGGAAGTTGACAGAATGATCTATTATTTCTACACTTGCATCAGGAAGTAAAGAAAGGTTCAATCTTGTGCAAAAAAAGGAAAGTAATAGCTTTTAACTCATCTATTCTGATGAGATCTTGGCAACTCTGTACTGTTTGCTTACTGTGTTTGTCAGAACTAGGCTGGGTGTGGGGAGATGACTTAAAACACTTTAATGCTTTTATATAACTATCATAGAACTTCAAAAACAGCACAGCAAACTTTTCCCAAAAAATAATTGTTATTTTTTTTTCTGCAGCCTCAATTATATATTGGAATTTCCTGCATCATATGACTTTTTAGGAAGAACTCACAGTGAAATGCAGAATTATTTAAAATTGTAGACTCTAGCAGGCAAATGTGCTATTTTGGATTCATAAGAACCATTAAAAATGAGCAAATATTAGCATACTAAAATGATTTTAAAACTCAGTGATTAAAAATGTTCAAGAAGTACTTTCATTTACTAATATTTCACTCAGCTGTAGGGACTAGAGTTGAGAAAGACAACAAAGGTATTTATACATTTTACAAGTAGATGATAAACTCAGAATTTTAAAGCATATTATTTTGTGGTTTGATAGCTTATAGTCAGTATTTTGATTAATATATATTTAGACATGGTTAAATATTTATATAGATTGCTGTTCAATTTTAAGAATTCACTGCATTAACCTTTATTATTTATAGTGAAACTTGTAGTAAGTTGTCAATGCTTATAAGGCATAACTAACATATAACTGTTACCTGAGGGTATAAAACAAGAGACTTTTAGTGACAGTCACTACTTAAAGGAGAAAAAGCCATATCTTAAATATACTTTAATCTATACTCTTATATAAATACACCTTCCAGGCATGCTTAAGAAGGTGATGTCCCAGTTCTTCCTTTATTAATAGGAATTATCAGTAAATTCCCACACACCTATGGAAGAATACACCCCACTCTCAATTTAATTTTTGTATGTTGAATATATTTTTGGAAGTTTGAGATTCTTTCAAGTAGTAAAATTTTCTGTTTAGTTTTTACAACTCTTGTCATGTCTAGACAGGCATTTGTTTCTCTCTACATTTGTTGGAGTACTTAGGTGCTCACTTTGTACCTGAGCCCCAGGGGCATCACATTGTCAAATTTAATTAATGGATGGAGCAAGCCACTCCACTCTGTTGGTCAGAAAAATAAAAACAAACACGAATTATCATCAGAACCAGAGAACTGCAGTAGATGGATTGTGAAATAAGTGACTGTTTTTGGCCTTAACACCAGACGTGTTGTTTGTTTTTGAAGATATTTTGGAACAGTTATCTAATTTGTTTGATGAGTTTCATAATAGAGGGGGAAAGGATAAGCATTTATAAAGATTTTAACCCCAGCCAAGCACAAAAATGTTCATTTCTGTGAGGAAAATGGAGAGAAGAGTTAATTTGTAAAAGTTTCTTTTAAATAATGTGGCTTTGTTGCAAACAAAGGCCATCCACATTTCAATTATTGTAGACAACATCTGGGATCAATAGTTAGTTCAAATTTACAGTGAGAAGAAAGTCATGGGAAGCAACTGCTTCATTAGTTTATAAAATTGGAAGAGGAGGAGAACAGAGGGCATGGTTCTCAGGGGAACTTGGTGCCCTATAAAAGCCCTGAGGAAAGATTTAAAAGTTCATTTATAATTGATAAATGCTGAGTTGGTAATGTTCATTTTTATCCTAGTTCCCTGATTTGGTTATTATAGTTTCATGAGTTTTGCCTCAACTTCTCATTAAAATTTCCAAAACAAACTAGCAGCACTTTTTCCCCTTAATATCTTTTCACTTTAAAAGTAGTCATTGACAGGAAGCAAAAAGGTTTCATAGAGAATTTATAAAGTGGAAATTGCAAGGGTCTATTAATTTCCTGGATAATATTAAGCCACATGAAAACGAGGTTCACAAGTTACCGTATATACAGTGATGCAATTATTCCTGTAAGGCCTTACAAGTTCCACTAATTTGCCAAGGTAAGGAATAGTTGGCCTGGGCTCCCCTCAAATTCCCAGAGACCTAACTGAGCTCCCTTTGCTCAGATGACTCCCGTGTGTGCACTGGATATGGGGTACAAAAAAAGTGTAGTTGAAAGAGACTGGTGTTCCTAGTGTGACTGTGTACCTATGGGGAAAGGGAAGTGATGGAAGAAGGACAGAGTGATAGGACAGAGTGATTTCATAATCTGGGCAGTATGGGTGGATCACCAGCTTTTGTCAAAATTAGTGTGGTGGCTTCTTCTGGGATCAGACCAGAATGAGCAATGTGGTAGTGGGGAGGAGTTAGCTCAGCCCATTCTCTCATCACATTTGACAAGAACTCTCCAGTGCTGTACCCCACGTACTACAACTTCCCTTCCTCCCATTCCGTAATTCCCACTGCAAGTGGACTTCTTGTTTCACCTGCTGTAGCAATTAAGTAATCTTTTAGGTAGCTTGAGAATTCAGTAATTGATTCTAAATAGCCAACTTCATGAAATCTCTGAAATGCAAATCTTTTGTAAGATTGAGACTCACTGTAGTTTGTTCTCAATATAAGATTTTAACAACGAGTTCTAATATAATATGCAAAAGAATTAATTTTTGGTAGCTGCTGTGAACATCAGAAAGGTGTAAGATCTTCATTAAAATCAAGTACTATTGTTTGGAATTATTTGGAAGGGTAGAGGCCTGCCATGAAATAGAAGAAATGAACATCTATGCCAAGATTCCCTTATAATTCATGAATTGTAGTGAAGATAGAAAGGTTTAATTCAAACCTGTAAATGATTATAGTTGTTTTAGTCAACTTCTTCATCGCTATGACTGAAAGACCTGACAAGAACAATGATAAAGGAAGAAAAGTTCACTTGTTGCTCACAATTTCAGAGGTCTCAGTCCATGGATGGCTGACTTTGTTGCTCTTAGCCTGAGATAAGGCAGAACACCATGGCAGAAAGATGTGGTGGAGGAAAGCAGCTCAGTACATAGCAATCAGGGAGCAGAGAGCTAGCTCCTCTCCACAAGGATAAAGGATAAGCCCCAAAGGCACACCCCCAGAGACTTGCTTCCAGCCACACCCTACATGCCTACAATTACCACTCAGTTAATCCCTGTAAGTGAATTTGTGCACTGATTAGGTTAAGGCTCTCGTAACACAATCATTTCACCTCTAAACTTTCTTGCATTCTCTCACCCATGAGCTTTTGGGGACCACCTCATATCTACACCATAACCATAGTTAATGACAAGACCCATAAATTTTCCTTAATGTTGTTGACTGAAGCAGTTTAAAAGCTAACTTTCAAAGACACATATACAGCTTAATTAGTTAAGGAAGTAGTATCTAAAGGGTTAGAAAATTGGGGGCAGGCATGGTGGTGCATTCGTGTAATCTTGTGACTTAAGAGGTTGAGGCAGAAGGATTGTGAGTTAGAGGCCAACTTCAGCCACTTAGTGAGACACTGTCTTAAAATGAAACATTAAATAGAAAGGGTGGGGTTTGTAGTTCAGTGGCACAGTGCCCCCAGTTTAATTTTCAGGAACAACAAAGAGAGAGAGAGAGAGAGAGAGAGAGAGAGAGAGAGAGAGAGAGAGAATATGAATTGGGAAAAAATATTATTTTTTAATTTTTGGAAACAAATGAAATTTTATATAATATATCGAGTAGGTTATTGCAAAAATACCTTGCTTTATATTTTATGCTTTAATTTTTAATTATTTTATGCTTTATATTTAAGAAATCAGACTTAAGTCAGTATATCATGCCTACTTCAGAAAGGATCCACCCAAAACAAAGGACCCCCATTGTTTTGAATGCAATTGAAATGATGCAATTGTGTTTGAAGAGCTTTGTGCAAAAACAACAAAGTTAGAAATGGATAAGATTACAGGTAAGGATCATATAAAAATCCTCACTGGATGCTATGAAGTATGCTAAGTATATTTTCACAGTCTCAGAGTATCTCCCTTTTTATTAATTACAAAGGAATAACTAGTCACTTTACCATGGAGAAACCCAACAAATACCAGCTTAATGGAGATTCAAGGTTGGTGACACCAGTAATGAAATTTAGAAATCATGGATTTCAGCACATGTGGGAAATCTGGTTTGGGGATGCTTTTTGGTGGGAAAGGGCATAATACCATCTCAAGGTAGTGTTTATGTGAGCTGGGTCCCTGTCTTCTGATTCATTTTAATGGTATTTGCTGAACAATCAGTAGTTCCTCATTTCTAGGATCTCTGCCAGAGTACTAGTCTCTACTCTGAAGATGCATTGAATAACAAGATTTCAACAGATAGTAGAAAGGATTCAATGGATAAAAATTAGTAAATGCATGCAAAGGAAGTGCTAAATTGAATGATTAAGTGACAGAATCCAAGAAGCAGAAGAGTAGCCTATTTGCATACTTTGAATTATAGTTTGTAGGAATCAGAAGATACAGAAATCCAGTTGAATACATGAGTAAACCACACAGTGGTGATTTTATTTCATTGTATCTTTCATTGATTTTCCTGAGTATTCACTAGGTATCATGCACTGTGTTAGGTGCTGGGACATAAAGAGTTCAAAACCAGAGGTGGTAAGTGTAGTAAACGTTCAGGGATGTAAGTAGGAGAGGTGTGGTGGAGTGGGGGACAGAGTAAGCCTTCCCTAAGCAGGATACTGAGTTGTTTTATGGGGCAGCAGGAGGCTTGAATCCTAAAAGGAAAGAGAAACCTTTATATCACTTGCAGAAAGACACATGGAAGGGTTTCCATGTGACCAATGAAAATGTTGGTAAAGATGAGATTAGAAGAGTGTATTGGAGCTGGATTTTGAAGGATTTTTGGATTTTGTTCCTCTATGTCTCCATTAAACTGTTGACTGGCTCCCCAATTTCCTTGAGAATTTTTTTGTGACTCGTTGTCAGTGGCTGAAAATTAGTTTAGTGCTTATTCCAAATTGGTAATTGGCTTAGTAAAAACCTAAAATATGATCTCCTTAGATGGAATGTGTGTGTATGACCAAGTATTCAGTGGTAGATTTGATACATTTGATTGGGAAATGGTATTTTGCTTATTATTTGATAAGTTTTCACTTGGATTTGGGGGAAAGGAAATAATGTTTTCTATAACTTCAACCTGCTTTGTGACATGAAAACGGTACTGTGATCTTTTCCGTCCTGGTGTTGTCTGTTGTCCCTAAAATAAATAACATATTTTTTCAGAAAGGTGATATGAAAAACTGAATTTCTTCCCCTCCTATCTCTACTCTAGCATTTTGGGAAACTCCTTCTAAACTCATTACTTATCATTAATGAACACTTTTGGCTTTTTTGTTCTCCACTTTTTTTTCTTTCTTTCCTTTTTTTTTATCAGAAAGAGCAATCATATCAGCTTTTTCTCTTTTGAGAACCTTAAGCCTTAATCTAACTTTAACTCATTAATGATGATCTCCAGGAAGGTATAATAACAAAAGAGAGAAAGTCTTTAAAGTACTTTTATAATTGGAGGCCTCATTTTGGCTTTTGAATACATGGCAGATTCAGATCCAGCCTCCAAATTTTCATTTAGCAAAGATGAAAAAATAATATCCCACATTTACTTACATTTATAGATTTACAAATCATGTCCTCGTACATTCATTTGATTCTCGTGACATTCTGGGAGTTAGGTCAGGCAGCTGGTGGCATCCTGGAATAGCAAATGGTGGAACCAAGGACCACAGGGTTCATAAATAGTTGGGCTAAATGCTAGGGCTTCATCTCTCTGCTTAACACTGTGCCCCTTTCCTATGTGCTAGGATGCTTTTGAGATAATTGTCTGAGCTTTCTCTTCCAAGATGCTCCACGTGGCTGGAAGTTGGCCAAAACTATGACCTTTTCTGTCATTTTAAGTTGTTTCTAAAAGTACTGATAGGTAGATGGAATAATTAAAGTTTTATTTTTTGACCTTCAGTTCTCATAACCACTTAGGAAAGTGCCTTTGCATTTGTGATACAAAAACCAAGGTGAAGAATGTGCTTATGACTGTGGGGGAATGAAACTGCTTCATTTATTGCCACAGTGACAATGTCATGGAAGAGATCTTCATTTGGTATAATTCCCTTCTGATATTGTTCAATTATTTCCCTTATTTGACTCTTTGTGTTGTTTTTGTTTTTTTCTCTGCCTCTAAAATAGGAACTGAAATGCTTATATCATAGGAGATTGTAACTAACACATAGTGAATTTAGCAAAACCTAGCTGAGCACATTGATGCACATCTGTAATCCTAGTGACTCAGGAGGCAGAGGCAGGAGAATCTCAAGTTCAAAGCCAGCCTCAGCAACTTTGCAAGGCCCTAAGCAACTTAGTAGGACCCTGTTTCATAATAAAAAATAAAAAGAGCTGGTGATGTGGCTCCACAGTTAAGTGTCCCCGGGTACAATCCCTGGTACCATCAGAAGAAGAAAAAAAAAAAAAAAAAAAGCAAATCCTTAGGACAAATTCCCTTTTTCTTCTCTCTTAAAAAAATATGACTTGAAAATTCAAAAAAAGTAAATTCTGAGTTGGAAGAGCTTTAAAGCTTGTATCAGGTTGAACCCCCTAGAAAGCAAACCCTGACCTGGAGAGTAGGATGTAGGGTATTTCAGGAAGTGTTCTTGGGGCTCAGTCCATGGAAGGGAGAGAGGAAGGAAACAGGAGTAGGCAAAGTAAGAAGTTGACCTATCCCCATGTCACCTAAATTAGAAGGACTCTTCAGAGTTGCAGCAAGTTATAGTGTGAGGGTTTGATCTTCATTAGATGCAGCTGTCTTGGAAAGGGGTCTGGACCTTGGACAAAGCAGCACTCTTCAGCTGAGGCCTTTCTAGAATAGGAATGGCAGTGAGAATGGCCTACTCAGCATTCCCAATGGTGTTAAGCCATGCATTTCTAGAGAGGCATCTGGGTGGTACATCACAGCACCCAAGCCATGCTTTGCCTTGAGTCCAAATGGCAGTGGTTCCAATAAGATGGAATTCTGCAACCCATGGTATTAAAACCTGTTAATTATCTAGGATAACAATAGGTCTTTAGGTGATACTTGTAACATATTAGCATAAGTTTTTTCAGTATGCTTCTGGGATATGAGGGCTATCTGGCTGCGAAATCATTGATCACCAGGATTGATTCCGCTGATCTGGCTGACTAGGTGGGTATCCCCTACCTCCCTCACTGCTCTATGTGTGTCCCTCCTGAAACTCCTCGGTCAAAGAGGATGACCTTCCCCGATAGAGGAGGACAGTTCTTTGGTCAAGGGTATACCAGTAGCTGCGCTCCCCTGCTGGAACCTCCACACAAGCTCTCAATCTGCTTCTGATTTTTCAAGGTCACAAAGACCAGCCAGGAGTTGAGTCTCATGTCTCAAAGGCTAACCATGGGAACTGTGGCATAAGAATGGACTCCTCTTTGTCAGTGTGCATACATCTGTGCCTCTCAGACATGCCTGCAAGTTGCATGAGCTGTGTGGACACAGTCCACTGCAGATCCAAATACATGGCAGGTTTGAAGAATAAAAGATGGAGTACAGGCTGCATTTCTCTGTCCCCTGCTCCCCTCTGGGGTTCATTTTAAGCATCAGTATTCTTCCATCTCTTCTTCCCACATTTCCTTTGATTTTTTTTCCCCATTCTTTCCGGACCATCAGCCCCCATCCACAGTCATGCTGTCACGCTACTAGCCAGCTAGGATTCCCCAGTGGTTGGCATTGACCTTGCACCTAATGTCATCTTTTGAAGCAGAAAGATAGGAAAGGATAAGGGAGAAAGTGCTACCCTGTATTTCAAAAGTGATGTTACTAGTAGACATCTCCAGATGAGTTCCAACCTATCTTCCCTCAAGCCCTGGCCCAGGCAACTATAAAAAAAAAACAGGAGTGCCTATGATAGATCATCACTTTGGCTTCCCCGACATCGTTTTACCTTTCTTTACAGGGGTTTTGTGCATGAGCTGAAGAGTTGGCCCCTTTCCCTTGTCTTCACAGTTGACCACTTCAGGAAAGAATTTAGCTCTTAATCCCTTTCCCTTTTCTCTATTTCCTCCAGCTCTTATCCAGTTTCTTCAGGAATTCTACCTCTTTCTTCCTTAGTAAGTCCCCCAAGTGATCCCACAAGAGCAAATTAACCTAAACATAGTTCTAGTCCTGACAATCAAGAGCCAAATGGAGCATGTGAAACAAACATGGATGTAGAAAAAGAACCATTTTGAAGTGTCCTCTGAAGTGCTTCAGAATTCCTGTGAGTCGTCTGCAATGTCAGCACTATATTTTGAACACCAGCCTTAAAGAGTTTAAAGTTCTTACAGTTATCTGATGTAAAGTTTTATATCTAATTTCTGGTGCAGTCATAGTTTGTTTTTGTTGTAAACAACACCAGTAGTTTCCCTTAGTCCTATATTGGGTTCTGTAGGGTAACCTCAGAACTTGAGGATAGCAACATCGCATCCTGTGTCGTATTAGCACTGCTAGGTGACCTTGTAGGCCACAACTTGTTCATGAGTTGGAGATCCTCTTACCAGAAAGATAAAGCCAAAATTCTGTCATAGTGAGATGAGTTTCCTTACTTTGGGCCACCAGGGACAAAGCTTTTTTCGTTATTTTTTTTTTTTCCTGTTCTTTGTTCCATTCATCTTAGATTGTCAACCTGTAAAGGCCAAGGGCAGCATTTGCTGGGCTTGAATTGAATTGTGTCAAGGAGAATCATTCTAAATATTATTTTGACACTGATGATGAAGAATGTGTTATTGCCTGCAATTTAGAGCTACATGGTTGACTTTCGAAAAGTCTTTAATTTTCTTAATTTTCAATTTTTAAAAGTCTTGGAACTCTGTGATTAAATGCCTCCTATTAAGTTCAAAGGCTTTGAAAACTTGTGTCTGTTCTTAACATAAACAAACAACACCATTAACACTAAGAAATGAGCCCCTGTTCCATAACGGCCTTTCACTTTCCTTGTACCCTCCTCATAGAAAATATTGAGTAGTTGTATTTGAGAATGTTTCTCACAGGTATTAAAGCTTTAAAAGTTTTAATAAACTGTCAGTAGGGACTGAACTGATAATGTTATTGAAAGAATGACATTGTGAGAGTAGGCAGCACGGTTATGCTATAATTTCATGCTTTCTCTGTGCATAGGCTTTTTAAGGACTTAAACATAAGCTTGAACATAGTATAAGCATATAAACAGTAGTATAGTATACTACTATGTATACTTTATTTTAATCCAAATAAATTATACATAGTAGTAAATGGGGAGAGATGACTATAACATTGCACAGTAGTTTTTTATGTGTTGTTTAAAATTGTTCTCTCAGGGACCTTTTGACTAAAACAACACTCCTGGGTCTTTGTATTTCCAGCTCTGACAAGGTTCATTTTCTGTGATCTTTTCTTATAGCCTGTAAAGTTCAATTTATAAGAAACTGTTCCACTTCTAAGAAATTAAACAAAAAAAGTGAAATCAAGGGACCAACACGATGAGTTAAGTTTAGTAACCCCAATATTATTGGGGAAAAACCTGCCCTAGGAAGTGTGCAATGTGTAGACAAGTATGAGGAGAGTAGCTGGCAGCAAAAAAGAATTTTCAACTATAGACTTTCATTTTATACAAAAACATTTGGAAAAAGTTAATGAGGTTTGGTTGGAAAGTTGTTTCCAAAATTAAATCTAAAAATAACATATGTTTTAAGTGCATTTGATGGAAATGCCAATTGAGACTATCAAGGCATATGTTGTCTTTGAGTCTTTGCTAAACTAAATTATGTTTAGTTTGTGATACAGTACATGCTACCAGTAACAAACATGAACCAGCCATGTTTTCAAATCCTTATTCTTTTTTGGCCCTGAACTTCTTTCTTCTTTCAGTTTTCCCTTTTATAATCTCAAGCCTAAATATCTTTGCTGGTGTAGCATTCGTTAGTGCATAGAAAGCTGGAGTTACTAACTCAAAGACTCAGAGTGGCTTGCCATTTCAGAAGTAAAATCAAAGTCATACCTTGAACTATACCCTGAAAGAGTTCTCCAATATGATCTGTGGTTTAGTATTTACTACTTAGATATTAGATGTCTGTGAGGTTGTCTGAATCCATTAAAACTTGGGTACCATTTTTCTGTGGTGTCATCCATCCGTTTATTCCTTTCCTTGTGGGTGCTTGACTGCATTTGTGTACTCAAACATTCACACTTGGGGTGTGGTCAGTGTGCCTTGGGAGCATACCTGAAAGAGTAATTGATTCCATGGGATCCAAGATTTCCTTCAGGAAATCTTCTAAAGGCCTAACATTGGAGCTAAGCCTTAAATTGAGGCTACTTTTCAGTGCCTAGTATAGAAAGGTTGGGGAAGGCAAGCCCCCAAGAAGGAATAATATGTATAAAGGCACTGGGGCTCCAGGTAAGAGCTTGATGAGAATTGGGGCATAGGGCAGTGTGCAGAGGGGTAGGGCAGAAGTGAACCTGGAAAGGCAGAAGGAGAGCACTTGGTAGGCTCTTCAATGAAATGCTGAGAGATGTCTGTTCCTTTGGCTTTCTCAGACGGCTGTTGCAGATTGGAACAGATGTCCATTTGATCACAGTGACAAAACAGGCTGGGTTAGGACAGAGTTCTTAAATACATCTTATGCCATAAACATATCTTAAGGCTTCTTCCAGACTCAGAATCTCATGGGTTGAAAGGGTCTTTCAGTGCCTTTGGTCTTGCTCCTTTATTTTATAAAGGAAGCATCTGAAGGCTAATGAGGTTAAAGAACTTATTAGCTTATCTTTAATAGTAATTAAATAATAAAAACTGATGAATAAAATCATAATTCACTCTTTTAGACTGCTTGGATTAAAAATGAATTAATACATGGTTATAACTGAGAAAAACTCTCATTCTACCTTTAAATAGCTCTTGTGACAGAATGAGTTTTCATAGGTAATATGGTTTGGTTCTCAGAATTTGAAGCACCCTCTTAAAATAGTGTTCCCTGTAACGTAGGAATTTGACTGCTTCAGAGAAAATATTTAAAAGTAATGGTCACACTCTCTTTCATTTACTTGGCAATTATTTGCTGAGCTCAGTCTATGTGTCATACTCTCTGCTGAACTGGGTATACAATTACAAGTTGAAGTCAACACAATCCTTCATCCATGGAGCTGACAGTCTATTGTAAAAGCCATCATTCCAAAACTTGCACAAATAAAAGGTCTGATTAAATAGAATGTGGTGCTGTGAGTACATGTAAGTTGGGGTGAAAGGCTGTGCATCAAGGAAAGATTCCCTGAGAAAGAGATCACTGAGCTGGTATCTGAAGGATGAATGTGGGTTCATTGGTAAGGAGGTAAGAGAATAATATTCCTTGTAAGAGGAGTGTCATGCACAAAGTCCTTTCAGAGTGAATATAGCAAGAAGATATTTACAGAAGGTCACTGTGACTGGACTATAGAATCAGGGTTGAGACGTACAGGATGAGACCTAAGGGAAGGGCAGGGCCTTACAAGGCTAAGGTAGTAATTTTTATATTATTCTTAGAGCTCTGATAAATTTAGGTGGAGGATGACATCATCCAATGTACATTTTCGAAAATACCTCTGGAATCTTGTGTGATAGATGAGTTGGAGAGGAAGTGGGCATAGACTCATTAGGAGATTGCTGGAGAGGACCAGGAAGGAGGTGATAACAAGGCCTGGGTGTGGGTGGGAGTAGAGACAAAGTATTTGACAAAGGTGATTTCCAGAGATATTTAGAAGACAAGATCATTGTGACATGGTAATGGGTGGGGGATGTGGATCAGGGTGTATGTGGATGGCCCATGGGTTTCTGATTTGTAATCAGTGGTTGGTGCCATCATTCAACCGAAAAGAGAACAGTGGAAGATAACTTTGGTTTGAAGGCATCTGAATGTAGGGAAGTTAAGTCTGATTCATTCCACTGTCTTTCCTATTCTCCACCCCTCTCTTGCCTTCATTCCCCTTTGTCTAATCCATTGGACTTGTATTCTTCCCCTCCCCGCCCTTGTTGTGTGTTAACATCCACATATCAGAGAGAATATTGATTTTGGGGAAATTGGCTAATTTCACTTGGCATGATAGTTTCTAGATCTGTCCATTTTCCAGCAAATGTCATAAAGTCATTCTCATTTATGGCTTTGTAGATTAATATTTTAAAGTGGATGCTTGGAGAGAGAAATAGCTCAGATTTGGTTGCTGGAATATTGGAGACAATGAATTCAGTTGGAGGCACACTATGTTTTAAGTTTAGATATTTAAACATCTGAATAGAGATGCACTCATTGAAGTTTGTCAATAGCTTGGGGCACAGCTCAGACTAGAAAGTTGGAAATATATCAAACTCGAGAGAATGTTGAAAGTCTTGGAACTCTTTCCATCTAGGGAGAATGTATATGGATAAAGGGAAAAACTATTAACAACTGAGGTGTTTTTAAACTGAATTATACAAGGTAATATAGTAAATTATTTCAGATAGATGTCTTATGTAATTCCCTACTACCTTTTAACAGTACCTTCATTATTGCCTGAATTTGCCCAATAACCCTATGGAGATTCGGAAAGGTTGGTACCTTGACCAAGGTCACATAACTAATAAGAGGTGAAATTGGGGCTTGAACCCACGTGTCATAATGCCACTCTCAATGCTGTTTTCCTCTATCCCATCCTTTCTACTGTAGCACCTTGAGGAGAGAACCATGGATAACACCAGCATTTAAAAGGTGGTCTAGAGAAGTCTAGAGGATGTGGGACAAGCAGTAGACGACTTATGGAACACAGTACACTGAAAGGCAATGTGAATGTGACCACTGTGAGGGGTCTGGATACTTCACAGCAGTTTCATAACATAATGTAGTCTGGACCCAGTAGGTTGAGGCATGATGGGAAGGTGAAGAAATGAAATTCACAAGTTCAAGGTGGTGAGCGGGGAGGGGCAGGGCAACCAGCAGGAGGAGAGGTATTCCTTGGGTGTACAAGGGATTCTATGTGTGGTAAAAGCTGCATTTAAAACTGGGTTGGGAAGTCCAGGCACTAGATGTCTCAGAGCAGCATTCACCTTGCCCCATGTTGAACCAGCTGGTTGAGAAAGACATAGAAAGTTTCTATGAGTTTAGAAAGACAATTCTGGGTACAAGTTTATTTTGAAGTCTTTTAAACTGATCAATCTACTGTCCAGTTGGTGATCTCTTATATAAGAAGTTTTCTGAAAGTTACATTGAGTAAGATGCATAGACTCTTTTGATTATTTTTCAAGCAAACATCTTGCACACTGATATGAGGCAATGTGGTATTTATGGTTATAGTTAGAAAATGACATCATAAATTAGTGCTTGTCTGAAATGTTCTAAATTGGTTCCTACATGGTTATTTTCATCTATCTTATGGTACTTTGGGTTGCGTTTTTCTGTCCCGTGTTTTGATCTCCACTGTTAATTTTGTTTTGAGATCATGAAAGGGCTTGAGACTTCTCTAAAAGCCCATTACTTATTGGTATGTTTTGATTTTTGACAGATTCAGGTGTTCCTTCAGGCTTTTCAAATACATTCCCAACAGTAACAGAAACTTGCTTTGAGGACTGGGGTTTTTATCTAAACCCCACTACCCAAAACAAAATTCTAAAAATTACTTAAATTTTTTTTGTCTTTAAAAAAATCCTTTTTGTCTGCTGTGAATTATACAAGTTGATTTCAGTGTCCATAGTGTTTCATAGTAGATGTCCTGTCTCTATTTGTGTGCTGAGATATATTTTCTTTATTTCTCCATCCATCTTTATGACTTGAGCTTTTACTGTCCAAGAGAGAATCACTGAACATCATTCTTTCTATAATTCCTGAAGTTGTTGTCTGGGGATGACTAATCCATGCATATCCTGTCTGTAGGTAGCATATCCTAGTACCACCCCTCCCCCCCGCATATTTTTCCTGAGAACAATCTAAACCATTAATCTATAACTAATAGTGACCTCCCATTCCAAATGATATGAGAGCTAAGGCATGTGGGAATTGTGGTGGCTGTGTCTTTAGTCCTAGGGGAGGGCTCAGTCATTATTAAATAAAATGTCCCCATTGATTGCTACCACAGGAAGACTGCTTTTAAGCCGCAACCTTGACAAGGTCCTTGGGGACATGGTAGCAAATAGATGCAGTCCTGTCTCTTGAAGGGTTTATAGTCTAGGGAAAGGACATCTGCTTCAAAAAGTATAGAAGAAAGGAAAACCAAGCTTAATGATGAGTAAAAAAAAATGTATTTATTTATTACTGAACATGTATTTTCAACTAAAATGTCAGGTACCTGGATTGACCAGGGAATATAGCAGTGCCCTAGAGACACAAGCCCTCACAGACCTCTTTAAGAAATACCTTTGCTTATACGTAATTGGGCAATAGACTTGATGTTTTGTATACTAATAGTAAATTCTACTTTGAAATGCATGTTTATAATGTTTATTTCACTAAGAAGTTGGCAAACTATATAAGCAATGATTTTCTGTAAAATTATATAAAAGTAAAATGACAGCAGCTTCTAGTTATTAAAGTGACTTCCTGTTCACATTCATTTTTTCTAGTCAATAACATTTAATTGTAAGCAGTGTAACTGGCTGTAAGTGACATGATTGCCTTCATATATTCTATGTCATCTCTTACAGTTATTGCCAGTTTTCGAGGAACTGTCCCATATGGCCTGTCATTGGAAATTGGGGACACAGTTCAGATCCTGGAGAAGTGTGATGGTGAGTGGCTGATGATGATTGTTTGAGGTCACATGAGCGATCTCCTCAACCCAGGGTTCTATGAAGTTTACAAATTCGTTTTTTCCTCTGTTAATTTCTGGAAATTTTCCAGTAGTTAACAGACTACTGTTTTTGGCAAAACTTGTTTCTTGTGCATTGAATATTTGGCTTATGGAATAGCAACATTTGGTATTTTTAAAGGTGATTATGTTTTTTCCTAGTATTATTTCCTTGTAGTCAATATATGGCAAAATAGAAAGCAATTGAAGCTACTCTGTTTGTGGGAGTTCATGACTCAGTGCCAAACAAGGAGGCTTTTCTCAGAATCTCAAGAGTCTAGCACATCCCCTCCTGCCTTTGCAAAAGAAAGAAACAGAAGTCCAGCCCGGAAATGGCTTACCTGAGGCTGGTTAACCAGATCCCTCAGGAAGACTCCTGTCCAGGCCAAGTCAGCTCTAATTTGTCAATCTTTCCTCTTCCGAAATTGGGAGTAAAATTATTCAATACATTGAAATGTTAGTAGACTATATGATCTTGTATTATTATTATTAATTTATGTACCTTTATATTAAAGGTACCTAATATATTCTCACATGTTTCCATTTCTTTTCTATGAAACATCCCTGAACTCCAGTACTCACGAGATCCCAGATGAAATGACTACCTCTTCTTTTTGCCTTGTTAACAAAATTACTATATATTTTAGACCATCATCAGAATAACCAAAAATAACCATTTTTTTTTCCGTAGATGCTTTCCTTACTAGGAATTTATAGTATGATACTATTTTATCTCATCAATTTTGTTCATGGTTTAAATTATATTCCCACTAACAAATTTAGGTAGAGCCTGAATTTAGGTAGAGCCTGACATTAAATGGTGATGATACATAGGTGTTTGTTCTGTTCACTGTAATTGATAAAGTTTTCTATGTCATTACTAGATGCATGTTGTCCATTTTTATTTTGTATACAGGTGAAGACAAAATTTATTTTGAACTGGTGCATGAAAAGATTTCTCTGTGGTATAATTGGACAGAGAACTCTCTATGACATGTTTGCAATTCTCAAAAAGTTTTGGTTTCTGTTAGGATAATTATTTACTGATTGATATATATTTTTTAATCTGTCCTTATGAGAATCTTGTAAATCCTGAGGTATTTACTATTTCAATTCATTGTGCTTTCTTCAGACTGTTTTTAAAAATGATATTTTATAATACTGCATGTCCTTTTAGAAAATGCATTATGAGGAACAAAATATTTAAATACAAATCTCAAATATTTGCTTTTAGAAATTCAATTAATCAACCAATGCATAGCAAAATAATTTCTTACAAAGAGGGCAGATAATTTTTGCACTTGAAAGTGATGCAGTCTGAAAATAATACTTTTAAATTGGGTTATATGTTAATCACATATATTCATACATATACTCTACATTTGTTTTCAATTACAAAAAGGTATGTTCCTCTTGTAGTACTGTAAAATTGATTCAGAATTGCTTGGAGCTTAAATAATAAGCAAACTACAGAATAAAAATCACAGTGAGCTCATTGAACAGACATGGTGTTGCTAAAGTATGCTAGTTCATTCTGGGAGTGGTGAGACCTGGTTTTCCTCTTCTGCTATGAAACTAATCCTAATCCAAGACACGGAGTTTAAGGGTATGCAAATTCACTGCATGACTGCTAGTCTGGCACTATTATTTGGTGGTAGAGTCTGTGCTTTTTAGATAGGCAAGAAAAATTTAGAAATGTATTATGTCATGTGCATGTTCTTGAAGTTCCCTTATACATAGGGTGACATTTTATAAAATGGGGAGAATTGGTACTCAGGTACATCAAGTAACTTGCCCAAGATTAAAAAGCTAGTAATTTGTAAAGTGAGAATTTAAACCCAGTACTGATTCCAAAGAGTTTGTTTCCATTATGCATGTTTCTGTTTGTTACTTAAAGTTGTGGTATAATTTTTAACAGTTTGTTATTAAAACACTTAAAGTGCGGGTCACTTGAGCTATTATCTAACCTAATTCTGACTGCCACCATGTTTATTTATAAAGTATTTACATGTAGGGTAAAATTTCATCAGCAAAGAATAGATTAATTTGTAATTATTTTTTATCTTTAAAATATTATAATGGTCCATCAAAATATGACTATGATTATTTCTCCACAGGCTGGTACAGAGGATTTGCCTTAAAAAACCCAAATATCAAGGTAAAAACTGTAATTTCTAACCGTAATTATAGGATTTTACAAAAAGACAACTATTTAAATTATCTTCCTATACAATTGAAATTATAGTTTGTATTCTTAGTTAAAATGCAAAATGGTAATACAGATTTTTATAATTCTTGAAATTCCTTTGAACTTGGATTACAGTTAAGATATGCTACTCAAATGATAATCCTATATAGCTCTTGAAAATTGTACTGAGCAGACCTTAATAAGCTCATTATATATAAACAAAATCTTTTTGAAGTGTTAGTTTCTCAAAGAACTAAATTAAAATTCAGGCAAGGGGGATATAGTTCCAAAAGAAATATGGAATAAAGGCATTTAATTTTAAGTCTTTTGTGGTATCATTTGTAAACACTGGTGTGGAGAAACAGATTCATTGTAGTGGCACATTAAGAGTCTCCTTGGCTTAGGGAACTGAAACCTGGAAAATCATATTATAAAAATGTCCACCTTTCTTACTATTCCAGAAAGAAACTAAGATTCATTATCCTTTATATACTTATATAAATCCTCGGGAATTATAGTAGGAAGTATGTGATTTTTGTTTTATCTTTCACTGGGATACTTTGTGATTTTGACACTAAGCCTTACTAATATCTACATTTTTCTACCTTATTTCAATCTCCCCAGCTTTCACTCATACTTCCCACAGTCTCTAATATTTCTTATATGTCATATTCATTTTTTGGTTTAATTCTAGCTATACTAAAGTTGTTAATGAGAAAGTGTTTCATTTCTCATTCTCAAAACACAGCATAAGATAACTATACTCTCTTGTCTTTTTGCTCAAATGTGGCTTTTCCAACTGTGTTTAATTACTTCATTTTATTATTTTAGATTAGTCTAAAAGGAGAGCCTAAGGACAAAAGAGTATACAAATTAATTTTTTAATACTTTAGCCCTCATTTAAAGTACTTTTTGGACATTTGCAAGGCACATGAAAATATAGCCTCAGTATTTAATTATTCATCTAGAGCATGTTTGGGAAAAATTTATTATGACTTCTGAGTTACTTTAGTCATATCTAACAAACCTCAATTCTAACTTTTCCTTATTAATTACATTTACTCCATTTGTTAATCGTATCATATTGAAGTAAATTTAAGTTTTGCAGAAAAAAATAATTTAAAAAATCTATATCCATATTTACTACAGTTGAATATATAGAGTTTGCTTATTAAGTTTTATTTTATATTTGGGTGCACAGGAGTGATAACATATTCAAATGACATTTGTTTTCATAAATATTTAATTGAGTTTGTCATTTGATTATACATGATAAATTCTTCAGAGGACATTGTCACTTAACAGAAAATAAAATTGATGCTCATTTTGTTGTTGTTTCTTTCGATTTCCCATTTAGAACAGAGGAACAATTTCCTTGCCCTATCATTTCTCTATAATAAAAAGCTTTATGTGAGCATGGCTTCTTTTGTTTAATTTTTGTGCCATCAGAATGGCAGCATAGTGATTAATTGCTGCTGTGCTGCCATCAAAGATCTTCCATAACACACAGTACAGATAGTCTCCAAATTCACAGTGTTTTTTTTTTTCTTTTTAGTGTATATGGTTAAATAAAACCATGAGCGTTTGGGGGTAAAGAAAAGAACAACTAAAACAAACAAACATCTATTAAAACCATGTTGTATTTTATTTATTATATTTTACTTTTATGTTTTTATTAGTACATTATAGCTAAACATAATAATGGGGTTCCTTTTGACATAATCACTCATGCATGGAATATTTTTAAACATCTATTCACTATAGCATGGTTTTTATTTTAGTATTCCCGAAATTGTTTCGCTTTCTATTTCACATTTGAGTACATTATTACATTTGTCATGTGACATTTGATTTTTTTTTCCGATTTTAGAGAATATTTGAGGTTTTTAAGGAGCTGGTAATAGAGAGTTAAAGGAGTGGGCCTGTGCCACAAGGGATTTCAGCCTGTGGCATGTGGGAGAGATGTTTTTTCTTAACTCCTAATATTGTCCTACTGTGTGACTGTGCCTTTTACATTTGTATTCTGAGCCCACCCTGCCGTAAGAGTCAGTGAGCACCCTAACCTTCGTGTTTTCTCTTCCAGGGTATATTTCCTTCCAGCTATGTTCACTTGAAAAATGCCTGTGTAAAGAACAAAGGGTAAGAAATAAGGGTTTTTTGTTTTGTTTGTTTGTTTGTTTTAGTAGTTGGAGGATTTTCACAAAGCTATTACCTATTTTGGAATTTTATAATTCATGCAAGCTTGAAAAATGAGCTGTACAAGGTCATGATATTGTTGGTGCTGTTTGATGAAGAGACGCTGACTAAGGCCATTGGTGGAGGGAATTAGAGAACCCATCTGCTCCTTCAGGACAATGATGGGATCTAAGAGACTGAGGTCTCTCGTTGTTGGCATATCATGGAACCAGCTCAATCTTAAGCAGAGGAGTTGGTTATTTTGGTTTCCTGTTATTTAAGGAAGCATGGCAGTTAGATCTACAAAATGTTAAGTCATGTCTTCTCAAAACCCAAGAATTTCCTCAATTTACCACCGATTTTAAGAAGCCAAGTCTATCTTTCTCTAAATGAGCATAATACCATAGTCTTAGTGTTAGCATTCCACAAAGCCATTGTTCTCCTTTAGAGAATATTATTTATATGACACTCAGTTTGATTGAGCTCACTGATTATATACGATTTCTTATATATTTAACATTTTTTCAATCAGTTCCTAAAATGATTGGTAGCGTCTGTCAGAATAATACCACTCAAGCAAGAGTAAAGTTATCTCAAAATAAAAAATAGTGGGTTCAATCTTCAGCACCTCATAAAAATAAGTAAGTAAAATAAAGGTATTGTGTGCAACTACAACTAAAATATATAAATAAATAAAGTTAATGAACAGACTCATTGTAAGATGGATTTGGACATAAAACATTTAGAGCCATTATCATAGGGAATCTTTATTGGGTCATTGTATAATTTTAATTTTATAACCAGAGTACAGATTCAGCCATAGAAATTACATTCTTCCTCAAATAGTTATAATAGCAATCTGGTATTTGAACTCTTAAACCAGAGTAAATAATATCTTCAAATTTTAGTTTTACCAGAAAAGTTCCAAGTATGTTATTCAAATGGTGATTTTTATGTTCACCCTCTGTAAAGGTACAGTATTAAATTTTTGTTCAGTGAAAGAGATTCTACGGTATAAATATTTCCTATATGGATAAAAGTTCATCTAGGAGACTATTACCCCATATAGCTTATATATGTCAGCTACTTTAACCAAGTATTATTAGTAGGAAATAGTAACTTTTCAAAAATAGTAGATTGAAACTATAATTCTAATACAAATACTTACCACTGCTGATAGAAATCTTTTAATAAATACATATCCTTCAGAAATGTGTAGCTATACCCCCCACAATTATCAAGCAAAGTTACCAGTCCTTTTGAAGTCTACCACCCCTGGCTTGAAACTGTCCAGCCCTGTTCAAGTAAACCAGAGCTCAGGACAGAAAGCTTTTCAGCCGCATACTGCTTCTTTGTCCTGATCTCTCTGCCCTAGTTATCTGGAATGGGCATTGTTGAAACTCTGGGGTCTATCCTAGCCCTTAAAGTGCTTATCTGGACAAGACCCTGCAGTTCTTTCCTCTGAGTTCTTTCTTGCTGCATTGGCCCCAAGACCCACCCAGCCTCCATCAGACACTGATCAAGGAAGAGAAAAATAGAGCAGGGGATAAAAGGGATATCAGGCATTACTCCACTTAGTCAGCATCCACCCCTCAAAGGGCATTGGAGTGGGACATAGTTTTAAAGTAAGGACTTACTTTTTTTTTTTTTTTTTTTGCAATGTTGTATATCTTGCCCCCTTCCATATGCCTCAAGAAAGCTTAAATGCTGGTAAAGTTATCTCAAAATTTGGTTGTGCAAGTTTAAGACTTGCCTATGAGGTATCTACCTGACACCAGGCATGATAGGCATGGGGCAGCAGAAGAACTTATGAATAGAACAGACTTCATTTTCTAAAAAAGAATTATTGGAGTTGGTCAGACCCATGGTTCTGGGACTGTTATTGGAAGAAAAACATTGGTCTGAAAACATTTGAGAACATGTATTGCCAGATGATTAGTTACCCAGAGAAGAATCTCTGTGGGAATTTGAAGGTACCTATCTTGTTGGAAGCAGATTTTCAACCTGATGTTCCACTGGGATGAAGTTGCTGCAAAGTACATTTCAGAATAAATGAAAAAAATATATAATTTCAAAGCAACTGCTTATGATAGACTATTTGAATTTTAGTTTTGGTTTTTGTGTATTTAATAGGAAAAAACTGCCTTGCCCAAATGGCAGTTTTGTGCTTAAAAACTTGCATTTTGTTTGGACAGCTCTCTCATCAACTTCCCACATATTGAATTGTCTTTATAGTCTTTTCTGAGTTTTCAGAGCAATGGAGGACTGATGGGGACCTTTAGGTGATAGTTTGTGTGTGAGGCCACTTCTGGTTTGTTCTTGCTGAGGTCATGTCACTTTTAAAATGTTGAGCAGGATGTCAGGTTTTCTTGGAAATTCGTTGTTCCCTCCCTGACCTTGTGTAAGATCATTTTATAATCTCTCTATCTCCAAATAGTCATCATTTAAATTGCAACATCTGCTTCAAAAGCAAAATAAATGATGTACCACCCCTGGAAAATGTCATATATAGACTTAATAAAAGGTTCTATATTTGTCACAAGTCATATATCAATATTTGCTTTTAATTCTAATTTTAAATTCCAGTTTTGCATTTTGAGCTATGTGAAGCTCTAGAATGAAGGAAAATATTCACAGGGTAGGTATTAGCAGCCATATGAAATGAGGAGATGGAGCTCTGGTGAAGGAATCAAGGCAAACTTTTAGTTCCTATACTTCCATTAAGAAGATTTTATAAAAGACAGTTATACACACTTTGGACATACCATCAAAAAGGAACGACAGAGCAGTTATGAGCCTCATACTAAGAAGTAATTTTCCCTTGATCATGGAGATGACCTGGTTCAGTGTCTAAGAAGCTGTTACCTTTTACATATTAGATGTTGTCCTTGAGAAAATGTAATGAAATAAAGAAAACAGTCTCCATCAACATAGCCCATGGTGTTCTTTGAGATGCAGTGGTAATAACCACGTAACCATTTTAACCAGCATTGAAAGGATTGGAAAAAAGAAGCTAGAGATGCAGAAAAGGAGATCATTACATGACAAAGACAGAATAAAAAAGACAAATTAAATCTTCCCTTTTTTTTTTTTCTTATCTCCTTACATTTCTTAACTTCAGGACAAAGACACATATCTATTAAATGTTGGTATGAATATTTTTATAGTTTCTGACTTTTAGAGAAGAAATGGAAAGACTGCATTACCCTAATTATAGAGATTAACATTTTGGATGAATTTTTAAATATCTAGGAAGTGTTAAAAGCCTTTAAATTTAATGCTGCATGATAACATTACTAATAGTGCTAATGATTTTTCGTGGTCTGGTTCACATATAATAAAAATGAAGGGTTAATAACCTCCATTGTGTGTTCACTCAGGGTCCCAGTGTCCGGTTTATAAGGATGTTCATTTGAGTGTTCCCATCCTGATGGCTCAGTAGCGTTTCTTTTACTCTCTTGGTATCTCATGGAGTCATAGCACTTGGAAGGCAAAGTTCACCTCAGACTATGTAACGTCTGGTGACCTCATGTGGATTTGGGGCTAGGAGAGGTTAAAAGAGTCTATTGGTCTATTGGTCACCCTGTCACCAGAGTAGAACTCTTATGTGGTTCCTTCTCTACTGCAGGGATCACACTTAATCTGGATGAACTGGCTGATTCCCTTGGGTATTGCATTGCCCCGTGACTGTCCTCACACAAACTCATAATCAAGTCCCAGTTACTGTCTTCAGGACCCCAAATAAGTTGATGGCTCTCCTTCCTAGTTTATGTTTTAGAGTACTTAAAACCAAATTGTTGCCCATGGTCTTTCCATATAGGCCTTTTCTTTTCTAATTTCACAGACAATTTGAAATGGTTATTCCTACTGAAGACTCCGTTATCACAGAAATGACATCAACATTAAGAGACTGGGGAACCATGTGGAAACAACTCTACGTGGTAAGTTCTTTTTTTTTAGTGTAGCGGCTTTTCGGGCAGAGAGTTTTCTTAAGCAGTATCTGAACACAAATAAACATTGACTGACATTTGAGCACCTGCTGTAAGTCTCTAGGACTTCTCAGGAAACCAGGATATAGATCTTATAAGACATAGCCTCGTAATCTCTGTGTGCACTGAGCATGGGTCTCATACGTTATTTTTCAATATCGCAGGATAAAAAAAGGTGACTTTTCTGACATCTAACCAAATAGGATGGTTTACATGGATCTACTATTAGACTTCCTGAATATTTTGAATTCTCAAGGACAAATAAGTTTATTTTTAATACAGTTTTAGTGGGAGCGGTAGTTTATCATATTTTAATTCTATAATTCAAGTGTACTATAAATGACAACTTCTTATCCAGAGTCAGTGAGAATATTCTAAATATACTAAGGAAGGGAATGTTTCTTGAACAACAACAACAATAACAACAAAAAAAAAATCGGTGTTTTAAGGTATATATGATTACATTATTGAGTGCTTGTTATACAACAGATCCCTCTGGAACTACTCCATGTACAGTATTTCATGTATTCCTTATGGTTAATCAAGGAAATAATAACTGTGATCATCTCTAGCTTATGAAAGGGAAAAATGAAGCCCAGAGAGTGAAGTACTCCATATTCAGTAGTCCCTTTCTTATCTGCCAGGGATATAATCCCAGACCCCTGTGGAGCTTCAAACTGTATAATACAGAACCCCAAATATATACTATGCTATATTTTTTTCCAAAATAAATATCTATAATATTTATCTATGATAAATATCGGTGATAAAGTTTAATTTTACAAATTAGGCACAGTAAGAGAATAACAACAATAATAAATAAAATTGAACAGCTATAACATACTATAATAAAAGTTCTTTAAAATTTATGAATTGTTTGTTTGTAGAATTTTGCATTTAATATTTTGAGAACTCAGTCACTTGTGGATAAATGAAACTCTGGGAATTGAAACTGCAGATAAAGGGAACTACTCTCATTGGAAAGTAGCTGAGCTAGAGTTTTGATGTGAACCTGGTACTATGTATGCAAACTACTATGTATGCTGAAGTCAGAGGGTGATGAAGTTTTGAGGAAGAGTAATGAGATTTCTCCTTGTATTTTCAAAAAAAAATTTCTAGAACAATTTAATCATTTGAAGGAATGTGTTCAAAATCCAAAGGTGTGCTTATTCTGACAAAATTATTTTAAGTCGCCTGAGAGAAAAATCCAAATTAGTAAGGGGCATAAGCACAGAAAGATAGTTTATATTGTCTATTACATCTAAAATGAATAGGGTGTTTCATTGAGAGAAGAATATCTTGAAAAGTCACTAACCAAAATCCTTTGGTCCTGGAGTTTTCTGGCCACACCATTCTGGAGCTGGTGGCTTTAGAACTCACTGGGAAAATCCACATGACAAAGCTTACATCTTAGATGAACTGCCAGAGTGTGGTCCTTGTAAACATGAAGTCAAGATAGCTGATGCACAGGGAGGGCTGTGTACCAAGATAGTGCTAATGAAATGCAAATCTTTCTTTTATTAATTTTTAAAAATTTATGCTGGGAACAATATTAAATCCAGGCATTATTTCATTTGAATTAGCATTTTGTGTGACACATTGTTTGAAAAGTTTGAACCACTGCATCCCAAATACCCAACTTAAGAAAGTTATAAAAATAATGACAGTGTAAGTGTTGTCCATTAGTTGAGCTGCAACACCCAGACTTTTCCTTTTATGTAGCTTCTAGTAGGGAACAAAGTTGAATTTCCTTTTGATTCTGTCTTATCTAGCTATTTTTACCTGCTTTTGAGGTTGGAGGCATCTATTTTGGGGACAGACTTGGTAGGTTTGAAAAATCTATGTGTTGTAAACTCTGGAAGTAATCTCTTCTTCTGGTGTCCTGAGTAATGGGAAAGAGAGATAATTATCTAACAGATTCCCTGGCTACTAAAATGGTAGTGGATTATATGAGGAACAAATGTAAATTTCAATCCTGAGATATCAGTTTTGGCACTGAGAATGAGGCTAACTTGGCCACTTTGGACCTTTTGGTTCTCTCTTTCTGATGTAAATGTTCTGTGCCTAGGGTTTGGTTCAGGTTTCATTATGCTTGAGAGTATTTTGGATACTGTCCATTTTCTCTTCCAGTGATTTCAAAGTACCTGCTTCTTCACTGAAAGGTGTTTGATGAGGGCAGTATTTTTTTGTAAATTGTAAATATTATATAATGTATGCCAAATGCTTAGAATAAAAGCACATGGTAAATGTTTGAGCAGTGCTTGTTGCTCTTCTAAATAATATTGGTAAAGGCCTGAATTATGTCTTTTAAAATAACACTTAACAAAATATTAGTAATGTAACCACAGAAAGTTTAGGAGAAATACAGTGCTCATCCTCTACTGAGTACTTTGGTTCAGCCCTGAGCTATTTTACATTTATCTTCCCTGGGGCTCTGCCAGGTAACTTTTATTCTCAAATCTTATCAAAGATGATTTATCCAGAGTCCCACATTGAGTGGTAAAGCCTGAATCTAAATCTAGGTCTGCTGCTGTAAAAACCTGTTTGCTACATTTCTGAAATATTGCAGGAATTTTTAGATACTGTTTTATTCCAAATGTTTGATATGTTACCATACTTTTTCATTTAACACTGAATCAAAGCATTTTTATTTCTGAATAGTCTTCATAATTATCCAATTTCACACATCCAATTTTTATGAACTATCATTTTTTTGACGAGATGTGCAATCTCGTAATCTGTGTAAAAACACTTATTTTTACAGTGGTGGTGAAATCAGGTGGCCAAGCCTGTAGCATGACAATGTCTGTTCCACCCCTTAAAGGGAAAGCTGACCAGCTGGCTTTAATGTTTACAAAGGATACCGCTTTCTTCTCATCTTTACATTATCTTAAATTGAAGTACAGGAGGTAACATCACAGAAAAACAAGTCCATCTTATAGAACGATTGCAGATCTCATCTCCAAGTGCAGGCATGTGGCCTTTCAGTGTGACAGTCAGTTCAAGAGGGTGCTGGCTCTCTCCTTTGCTGCATGAGATTTGATTTCTTTTTATACTTCCTCATGGAATTGTTTTACTCAGTGGACTTTTCCTTCCCACTACTGATTTCATCAAATGTTTGATATTCCCAGCTTATTCTTTTGTAAGACCTAAACAGAATCTGTCTCTTGAGGTCCACAAAAAAAAAAAATAATAATACCTTTAAATCAAAGTCCCCATTCATTCTCCTGCAGGGGTTACAAAAGACAGGCACAGCCCCTGTGGTTGGGCTCTAAAAGCCACGTGGAGGACACAGACCCTGGGTTGCTAATTATAAGAGTATTGTGTCATAGTACTCTTGCTTGTATGGGAGTGTATCACATGAGCAAAAAGTAATAGAAGACAGGCTCGATAGAGTGCTTTAGGAGTTGAGAGCAAGATTATTTATTTCCCAGAGGATCAGGGATGCATCCTAGAGAATGTTTTCTGTCCTCTGCACATTTGTCTGACCTGCACAGCACATGAAAACTCCTCAAGACACCAAGTATCAATAAGGTATAAAACACTTCACTACTTTTTAAAATTAAAAAAAATGTGTTATCACTCAGTGTCTTTACCCATCACGGGAACCTGACATCTCCTACAGCTTGTGGCGTGAGAGGACTTCAGGTAATTGATAACCGCCACTTTTTGTGTGACCTTCTAATGATTTTTGTGAAAATTAAAATACAGCTTCTCGTTAAGGAAGGTAAGAAGTGAATCCTTACATAGATTTACTCTGGGCTGGGTACAGTGGTGCACACCTGTAGTCCCAGTAGCTCAAGAGGCTGAGGCAGGAGAATCATAAGTTCAAAGCCAGCCTTAGCAAAAATGAAGCACTAAGCAATTCAGTGAAATCCTGTCTCTAAATAAAATACAAAATAGGGCTGGGAATGTGGCTCAGTAGTCAAGTGCCCTGAGTTGAATCTCCAGTACTCCATCTCCCCCCAAAAAAAATTTATTCTGATATCTGTGAGACAAGAGATCTATATTTTGGTTTTGTTAAAGAAACAGTATTTGTAGAGAGCCTAGTAGCTGTATTAGTAATGGATAATTACTGAAATGGTATTTATTTGGGGCCAGGCATTGTTTTCAGAGTTTTAATATACTAACTCGTTAATCCTGACAACAACCTTTTAGGTGGGTAGTATGATACCTGTTAATAGATGAGAAAACAACACAAAGAAGTTAATGAATCACTGAGGGTTTTTTAAGCCAATAAATGCTAAAATTAGAAGGTCATTGGGCTCTAAATTGGTGCTCTTTAACATGGCTATGCTGCTATCTTCATGTATGTTACCTGTAATCTATAAAACAATCTTGTATAAAGATAGTACTTCCCTATTTTAAAGATGACAAAACTCCATACTCAAAGTTTATGAAACTAGTAAGTGGCAAGACCAGGATTTGAAGTCAGGAGTTTAACCCATCTTTTTTCACTAAGCCACAGAGCTTAATGATTTTCATAGGAGGTTATCATGATTCTATGTGATTGTATAAATAATTTAAAAGCACCACTTTTTAAAAGTAGTAAATACTGAGCAGATAATGACTGTGAAAATTTATCAGTGAATTATCATGAATGAGCTTGAGAGTCCTCTGTGCACCTAATTTCTAAAGTAAGATCTAGCTGGGTGTGATGTCACTTACCTATAATCCCAGTGACTTGGGAGGCTGAGGCAGGAGGATCACAAGTTCAAGGCCAGCCTCAGCAACTTACTAAGGCCCTAAGCAATTTAGTAAGACCCTATCTTAAAACAAAAAAGTGCTGGGGATGTAGATCAGTGATAAAGCACTCCTGAGTTAAATCCCTAGTACAAAAAAAAGGGTGGGGGAAGATCTAATGAATTGTTAAGGTATAACAATTATATAAGATATAATTGGATTACGATGTTTTCTATTTCATCGACTTTAGTTGTATGCAGCCATAACACTGAGGGGAGAGAAAAGAATGTGAGCAAGAGTTATCAGGAAAGACTGCCTCACAAAAGTGGATGTCGTGCTGAGCCTTGAAGGATAGTAGTGAGTTTGGACAGAGGTAAAGACAGGAGCACATGAAGGTGTGGAGGCATACTGGAAACAGGAGCACTGTGGTTGTGTTGAGGAATAGGAGAATGTTGTATTCTTGGACAGGAGAGCAGCATTGTTGAAACTTGGATGAAAGCAGGTAGAGTCATACTTGCACTTGAGAACAACGCGGGAAATGAGTGTGTTGATGGTGAATCTGTTCAGGATTCAGGAAGCATATAGAGTGTAACCAAGACTCACCCCCTGCCCCTTCCTATTTGGTTACAACTCAGCATGGGACTGACTACCAGTTCTCTTCTTTGCATATTTCTTAGAGAAATGAAGGTGATCTCTTCCACCGGCTGTGGCACATCATGAATGAAATCCTGGATCTGCGGCGCCAGGTGCTGGTTGGCCATCTTACCCATGACAGGATGAAGGATGTGAAGCGACACATTACTGCCCGCCTTGACTGGGGCAATGAGTGAGTACTGACTGTGGGAGGGTACTCTCTAGTGGGTGAACACAAAGGAAGTAACGTAGGTGTGGGAAGAAATCACATCGGCTTTGACCTTTTCACCGGCTTTATGAGGACTGTCATTGATGGAGCCAAGAGCCACATTCTTTAGGTCTGGTGTCACACCAAGGCATTGTTTGCTCTCTAGTGTCTTGTGTGGTGTGATAGTGTGCATGTATTCATATAAAATGAAATGTTCATATGGGTTAATTAAATATTGCCTCTGACTAAAATGGACCTTATCTTCCAGTAGGCTTTAGGTTTGGCATGTGTACTGGTTCTTATTGTGCACCTCTCCATATCATGGTGTGGGTTGCCAGTGTAATCTGAAGGGAGACAGTGATGTTAGCAGCTCCTTCTGAAAGGCTTAGGCCAGGTGCACCCCGGGGACCTTTCATTACTGTTGTGATGGTTCCTGTGCATACATGTCAGCTACTCGGGAGGAGCTGCTTGGGAGAAGAGTAAAAAGCTGTTTTTGATGGAGATTTACCTTTAAAGAAAAATGTGGGGAACTACCTTAAAATATCAATCAAGCACTTAAATAGTAAGTCTAATCACTAAAAGCTCTGACCAAAACTGATATAGCACTAAGTATGACTGGCAGTATAAGAATTAGAAATGCAAACAAGCCAATCTAGGATTGCATAGGGCCTAGGTTTAAGGCACCAAAATGGTTTCATAATATCCTACAAGGCCATAGCCTACCTTTATTTCCTTTCCGCAAGCTCTCATTTACTGTTTGGACCTTCACAGGATCTTAGGGCAACAGAATAAAAAAAGAAAGAATAAAAAAAGAGAGAGAAAATGTCAGGACATTTTGAACAGTGGACAAAATGCAAACGACAGCAACAAAAAGAAAATTGGAAAGTAGAATGTTTCCCCTACCCTTAGGAAGTCACTTTATCAGAAGCCAAGTGTGATTCCCACCAAGATGTTAAATACTACAGGAATGACAGATTTGAATCGTGCCACTCACCCAGAGCATGTATGACATCTTTTTGAATGTGCTGTGCCACTCAGTGACTAGCATAGCCTTATCTATTTATCTCTAGAACATTCATTTCTCTGAGAAATAAAGCAGGTACAGGCGTGGAGTGACTGAATCATGACTTAGTTTTTGACTTACATGAGTTCTAGCTGGTGGTTTGAACATTTGTTGGGCTAATTTATGGTAAATTGGTAAAACCCTGTTGCATGAAAATGAATGATACATTTATTAAGATCATCTTTAAATTCATGAATTTTCTGAGCTCTTATTCTGTTTTCTTTGAATTTCATTGTCCACTTATTAAAAATAATTTGTAGCACACATATTATGCATTTTCCTTGTTACTTTAAGAATAAACTTGTTTTCCTATTGAAGTGCATTGTGGAAAGCAAACGAGGATAATTTTTTTTGCCTATTAAACTATATCAGATTGTCCTGGAAATTATCTGTCAATACTTAAATCTCTGTATGAACATAAATAAAGAATATGTCCAATCTCAAGTTGCCTATCAAACTGTTGAAGCGAAGCCCTATGGAATGGGGAGCCTGGGTGGAGGAGATCATAATCCATCTGGCTCCTAGTGGGGTCAGCAAAATAGTGGTACATGTTTCTGTCTCCTATAGAGGGCTTTGATGTCCTTTGAGATCTGATATCTCTAAGATTATATGGGAGGGAGAATTAGTTCCTCCTTTCTTCATATAACACAGAGTAGGATAGTGGCTGCATTAACATTAAGTCTGACCATTTCTCCATGCTTAGATTCTGGCTTCCTGTATCCTGTGGGGTCTGTCTCCATGTTGTCTCCCCCTACCTTGCCTGATTTCTCTGTGTGCCTTGTAGAACACTGCCCAGAGTCTATTTTGTGAGCTAAGAAACCTCAAACAGTGCCTGGATTATCCTAAGGAGATAACCTAGAAGTTGATAAAACCAAATAAAAACAAACAAGATTCTTTTTTTTTTTTCACACAGCTGGGACTCCAGTTAGCCAAGAAAAATTGAAAAATCAAGTTTTATGGGAGAAAAGAGCTTATAGAATAATGATTCCAGGCCTGAAAGTTCAGGAAGTTCTGGAGCCCGCATCTGGAGCTGATCTTTACTCATTCTGCAGTGATAATCAGATGCCCTTCACATATCTTTTCTCCCTCACATTAAATGGCTAATTCTATCTGAATTTCCAAGTTCAAATTCACAAAGAAGGAATACCATTGACAGCTAATCCTTCTATTTGGACTGGGTACTTTATACAAGCCTCTCAGAAGCTGCTGGCCAGCCCATGGATTCTTTGTTCTTAGATCAGGTGTCTGCCTGCAGACCAGTCAAGTATGTATTAGAAGGGGAAATGTTCAGATAACTGCCTTATGTTCCTTCCTCTTCCTGGAGAGAAGGTGGGCAGCAAAGCTTCTCTCACCATGGTTCTTATGTGGTTGTATGCTCTCTTCTCTTTGCTGGATAATCTTTCATCAGCAATGTATTCCTGATATCAAATCCTGTCTTACTTTAGTATATATAATATATAGTGAGTCTCTCTTTGGAGGGATTGGGGAATGGACCCTTTGAAAATCCCTGGTGAGATATGGCATAGGAGGATATGTTGAAAATAAATCACTGTGCTTGTGATTTGAAAGTTCAACCAGAAGAATGAGTGTGTCATTTGAGTTTCTTAAGGAATAACTCAAATAAGGGAAATTTAGAAAATGTTTTTAGAGTTTGAAAGGTAGCTTTCTGCTCTCAAGGAAGGGATACTGTTCTAGTTTTAAGGACAAATATCTCTCTGGGTAGCTGGGCAGTATTTGGTCTGCAGCAGGTGGTAAATTAATAAATTTTGCTTATGAAGCTTTAATGAAATTTTGAGAAGGGCATGGATTTTTTTTTTTTTTTTTTTTTAGTATACAAAAGTAAGAAAGCTGTGTTCTGTAATTGGAGGTGCAATGTTACAAAGCTCCCGTAGTGGAAAGAGTGATATTGTAAAAGGGATGCCAAATAAATTATCTTCCAATAAGCATGAGACCTGGAGTGTGGTAATTGAGAGGAGTCTGGTGGACAGAGGGCTTCTTGTTCTTGATCTATAGGGTATTGCAAAGGCATGTTGAAGCCAGTAGGATGGTAATGGATGGTTAAGGCGATGAATGGAACAATGTGACTTTGGCATCAGTGTTGTGCAGTAGGTGCTCTGGGGAGCAGGGTGTTACAAGGTCACTGGAGGGAAACTGGCTTGAACAGGCTTGTACTCGCATTCCTCTGTTCAGGCTAAGACAGCCCAAATCAATTACCATGCATGGTCCCTCTGAGACTGGATATAACCTTAGAATACTTCTAGCATCACAAACCACATGTCGGTCACAATGACACCTGACCCTGAAGTTTAAACAAACCATTCCACCACTCTAGGTGTAGAACGGTGCTGCCTCAATTTCTGTTTCCTTCGTTTACTGAGTTTCTTCAAAATGTCTTACTCCAGAACTTGCTCTGAATTAATTCCAGGCACAAGTGACCTGACTCACCTTAGAAATGTGTTAACTCTATACTTGGTACTACGCCAAATCCTAAACACCAACTTTCCCTCTCCTCAAGTCCAATTTCCAGAACCAAATTATTCCTAGCTCTAGTTTCCACCCTACTCCAGTATAGAAGGGCTTTTCTGGTGATAGTTTATAGGTGTTGAAAGCCCTGAGTGGCAGGAACATTCTACTAAATGCCAACCCTTGCCTCCTTGATTTGCCTATCTTTGTTATCCACTTCTTCTCAGGTTAAGCTCAGTTTCCCGCCTTGCAACTTGTCTACCCCAGTTGTAGTAATAAGTCATACAGGGTATAGCTATGAGTGAGAAAAGGATAGTAGGTGATACATCTAAATTTTAAGGTGATGTAGTAAAAGTAATTAAATATATTGCATAGAAGTGACCTTTCTCCAAATGTTTTGCAATTTTTTTTTTTCTAGACAACTAGGACTGGACCTGGTGCCTCGGAAAGAGTATGCAATGGTGGATCCAGAGGACATCAGTATTACTGAGCTCTACCGATTGGTAGGTATAAGAAATGTTGACTCACACCACACTGGGGCTGATTTTGTGGTTTCCATGACTCTTTTTAAACCTACTTGATTTTGTAAGAACAGGATGTTCAGGTTTAATTTGAAGAGAATAAAAGAATGGAGGGCTAAGGTGACCCTGCCCTGAGGATAGTACTAAGACATTTTCCCTTTCTCAGAGTGATGTGATGTTTTCCACTGAGCCCCCAACTCCCAAGCACTAGAAAGTAAATGCAAGGTTTTACATCCTTTTGCAAATCTTTATACTTTTTGCCTACTGTAGTGAAATGGTAACAAGTCACACATTCATACCTGTTGTGTTTCCAGTGTCCCAACTAATGGTATCCAACCATTCATTGTCCATCAGTATATTAACCTGCCTTCCTGTCCCTGTTGTTGTGATACACATTGATTACAGAAAGCGTGTCCTCCTTGGTCTTCACCTGCTGATCTTAAACCCATCCCCAGACCGTAAGCCTAGGTGCCAAAACCTAGGTTTTCCAAATCTGATCTAATCAGCCTTGAATTTAGCCTTATATTCGTAAATACTTGTATAGAATTTACCTAATTTATTGATATTAATTAAGCTCTTTTTAAAACCCCGAATCAGAGTAGGAGGTGGTTGGGAAGAGATTTTGTGGGCCATTACCTTTTACTGTAATATCATTACCATAATATTTCTAGGAGGATTGCCTGTCCTCCCTCCATTTAGGAAGATCCTGCTTCTTTGGAGGTAGCTTTTCAAGCTTACAGTCTTTTTCTGAAAATAGTGGGATAGTCTAAAACTGGATGGTTATCAATATATGAAAAATGTGTCAAAAATCATCAGTAAGTCCATCAGAGTTTGAATCTGACTTGTGAAGTCAGACATAGTTTTATCCGTTTAAGTGTTTTTCTTCATCACCCATATGTTTAGATTATCTATTCTTTGGGTTGTTGTTGGAATACATTCTGGTTTTATAGAGGATCCCTTTACTGTGTGGTGAACTTCTTGTGAGCACTGTTGCATGCTATAGGCCTTTACAGCATCTGTGCTGAGCAGAATGTATGGTGCATGGCAAGAAGATAGTAGTAGTTTAACTCAAATTAAAGTTATCACTACTTCTTAGCCTATATAGCAAATATAATTTCTGTATTTCACTTGTCAGTCACATCTTCTGATGTGACATCTGATTAGTTAGTTAAGCCATTGCGCTATGTATTTTCTCACTTTTAAAAATAATCTTTCTTTCAATTTTAAGTTGCTTTAGGTTGTACACAGTGTCTTCTGTCCCTGGTATTATGCTCAAGTTAATTTTGTCCAGTGATTTGTACTTAATAAGCACTCAGTCATTGTTTTGGAGATCATTATGATATGATGAACAGACTATGGATTGTGGCTTCAAATATCTAGATTTGCAGTCTTTATGAGCTCTCTGGTCTTGGACTTGTTATTTCGTCTCTGAGCCTTAGTTTCTTCATGTACTAAGTGGGAAAATAATTCTTTTCTTGTTCATTACTTAATTTAAAAAAAACATGTAAAATGGCTTTCCTTATATTTGCAAAATTACCTCTATAGGTAATTGGTTTTTATTCTTTTATCTCATCTGCATTAGGGAAGCAGCATGGTAAGAATAAGTGATATAATCTGTACTCAATATTAGATTAGAGTTGGCTCTTTGGAATGAAGTAAATAATAGAAGCTTAGACACAACAGAAATTTAATTCTCAAAATGTGCAAATCTATAAACAGGAAATTCTGAATTGGTTTGCAGCTTCATGATATGAAAAGAGATTCAGTAGATGTCATAGCATAGATGGCTTCCCAAGGACTCTTCAAAGCACAGTAGAGCTGCAAGAGTCATAGCCATTACATCTGAACTCCAGGCATTCAGAGGACAAAGTTTCCTCTCCATTGATTCAGTTATGTTCATGAGCCTTCCTGAAAGTTCCGTTCCGCACTGACCTTTACATCTCACTGGCAGAGCATAATCACACCCCCAGCTTTAGCTGAGGATGTCAGATACTTGACAAGCAACAATAATGTCTGACACAAACACTTTCTCCACCTAGTTTTATTTTCTGTATATGCAATTTTGCCTCAGTTCTTTTGACTTAACCTTATACGTGGGTGACAAATTGATTTCACCTCTGTTAACATTGCAGTTTACTGGTGGTGGCTGCCTGGAGTGTAGTGGTGATAAAATTCTGAGATCTCATCTAGGCTTTGATTGATTAGCCACATCTGCCATTGGTGAGAAAGAAAAGAGGGGATATTTTAGTATTTTATATCATAGATTCTAGCCCAAAGTCTTTGTTGTACAGATGAGGAGAATAAAACATTATAATTTCACTTGAAACCTTAATTTCTCCTCCATAACATTTTACTGTTTCTTTAAAAATGTAGCATTGCATTTTACTATTTCTAAAGCAAAGACCTATAGCCTGAGAAAAACCCAGTGATTATAAACTTTAGGAGAACATGCTGTCTTCTTTAAGGTGTACATTGACTTAGCAATAATCAGTCTCTGCAGTCCTGGTCGTTTTTCTGCACAATATGAAAATGTCTGTTGACTCACCAAGGAGAATTGGGAGGCACAGTCCTTGCTGTTGCTGTTGCTTGCTGTTACTTGGACCAAGTACCACGACATGGAGGTAAAATGTCCAACAGAAGATGTTTTCTTTAGGGTCATATTTATAAGACAGTTTTTTTTTTTCATGTCACTAAATTCATATTGCATCAGGAGGAAAAATTGTCTTGCTTTAGGTTTTTGCTAGCCTGTTAGCAGATCTTTCTCACCTAATTGTGCTCATCTAAGCAGTAAAAGTGCTAAGCCTCACAGTGTTAACATATGTCCACTCAGAAAGTCTTGTCTAGTGCCAGAGGCCAGATCTCAATCCTGCTATAAATAGAGAAGCTAATTAGCTGATTGTCTGTTTCTTTTGGCCTGCAGAGTATCTTCATAGGAACCTTTTATGGTTTTATAGGATCATGTTATCTTCTTGCTTAATCCTTAGTGGGTTAGACCAGAGCTTTACAAATGGAAAATTATGGTTCTCAGAGGGAGATTTACACCCCACCTCCCAGTACACTTGACATTGTCTGAAGGCATTTGGGGGTTATCACACAGAAGTGGAGGTGAAGAGAGGCCAGAGTCCAGGAAAAAATCATGAAACATTCCACAAAACCTAGGATAGCCCCCACAATACATATTCAGCCAAACTAAACTCATAAGGTTAAGAATTGTGTGTTTTCACTCATGGAAGCTAGAAAGGAAAAGAGAAAAGAAGGGGGGACTAGGGGGTCTCATGAAAATTGAAGGGAGATCAGTAGAATAGAGGAAAGGGGGCAAGGAGTAGGGGAGGGTAATAAGAAATCATGGGGAATGCTATTGCCTAAATTATATTGTTGTGTGTATATTCAAATATGTAACAACAGATCCCATCATTATGTACAACTATAATGCACCAATAAAAATATGGAAATAAAGAGATATTTAGCCAAAATTGTTATTAGCACTGAGGTTAAGAAATCCTGATATGGACAATTCATCTGATGATTAATGTATTATATGAAGATTAAAAAGTTCAGTCAGTTTGTAAATCTTTGGGATGAATATATTTTTCTCTTAATCCAAGGTCTAGATAAACTGTAATCACATGTAGAGTAACTGGCACGTACATTTTAACCATAAATTATTTCAAGATGGATTTTTTTTGTGTGTTATAGCTACACAATTACTACTCTTTATATTATCACTACTACTTTTTAGTAACTACTTTTGAAATGTGAATATGCCTTGTAAATTTTGTTATTGCAATAATATTTTCACAAAGATATTTTTAGCACTTCCCCAAAGCAGTGAATTATCAAGAGATAAGCAGGTAATCATAACCTACTTAAGCCCAAATTCATCCTAGTCCTAGGAGGGAGTTCCAGGTTGAAGGTTGAAGGGAGGGAGAGGAGAGCTTTCAATGCCAGGGTGTGCCAGACTGGAGGGTTGTGCCACATGTGCAAAGGGTGGAATCAGACTAGCATGTATGCAAAAACCAAGGCAGTTGTTGTTCAGAGGATGTGACATTTGTCAGTCTGCTCTGATTTGCATCTCTTTGCATATGATCCTGATCAGTGATTCTCAACCCTCATTGCCCATTAGAGTCACCTGGGGAGCTTTTAAAACTACCACTCTCTGGACCCCCATCCCCTAGAAATTCTAATTTAATTGTTCTGGGATAGGACCTCCGTATAAGTACTTTTTAATAACTCTCTTGGTGACTTTAAAGTGCAGCCAAGGTTGAGAACCACTGATCTAGATATATTGGATTCCTTGCATGAGTAAGGGAGCTTATTTTCCCATTGGTTCTTAGTGAAGGTTGTGATGGATGCTAGAAACTGTGCTTTTTGTAGTCAAAAGCAGACACCTCCTTGAGGTCAGTGCTTTTCTTGCAAGTTTTTTACATCTGGTTCTCTAGCTCTGCCATATCGTAGACATTTAATCAGAGCAGCCTGTGCTATGTTTCCCTTTGAAGTCTATGTATGTTGAGCTTTTTAAGTAACTTAGCAAGTCAGTTAGCAATTTAAGGGAAAACAGTCTTTGTGAGTTAAAGAGATATAGTTTTATGAATATATGATGCTTCTTTTGCCATAGTAAAAAGAATTTTAAAAGCACAAAGTAGAGAAAATTCATAGAAAACAAGACAGAATTATGTTTTTTCCCCTCTAAAGTTAGAATACTCTTTTCCAAATAGCTTTTTTTTCTAATAATTATGGTCAACACATACCACAATGCTGAGGCCCACTTAAAAAAAATGTATTTACTCTTCGCTCTGCATTGTTACCAAGAGGTGCCCAGTGTATCTCTTGAGTGGAAAGTGATTACAGGTGCATTTAGTTGATCTCATTTTTATTTTAACCTTTGCTTTTCAAGTGGTTGAAAATAAAAGTTCAGAACATGAAAAAAAAATCTGGTAATTTATGCCACTATGTGATTTACAGGTGGAAATTATAAAGATGGCATTTTGGCTTGAAAATTGGTGTGTTGTTCATTAATTACTGAACTCTACTTAGAAGCTTTAAAAAGATGGCTAAGGTAAAAATGGGGTTATATTCTTTAACCTCCAACAAAGGCTGTGGCTTAGTTACCATGGAGTTAAAAATCTCTGAGGCTTTTTTTTTTCATTGTCAAGCAATTCAGAAGAGATGAATTCATTAGTAGTGTGTGATATGAAAGTGATAAACCTCCACTTTTTTAGCACCTGTTCTGTTACTACACATGCCCCTCCATGTGTTTTTCCTGTGGTTTTCTCCTAAATCATTGTCCCTCAAAGTGCCGTTCGAGAGCCAGCTGGACTCTGAACTGTTGAAAATTGGGCCAAGTATAAGACTGGCAAGCAAATAATTAGAAATTTTTTTTCACCATTTTGACATTGCCATGGTACTTTTACTGTATTTTATAAAAGTTGAAGTATCAGCCTCCAAAATATCAAGAGGAGAAGCAACTTGGTTCCTTGTTATAAGCAGCATGTGGAGTCCTGTCCTAGAGAGTTTATTATTTCTGCTCCATCTTTAGCTCTCAGCCTCAGTGTCACTTTTCCAGAAAGCCTTCTTTGACTGCTCAGACTAAGTTCACCCCACCTCCCCACCTTTCCTGGTAATATAGGCCTTGCCCTTCACTCATTCAATTTCAGTTTTACAGAGGGTCGGGGTACACAGTTGTGCTAATGTCTGTTTCCCCCACTGGATATCTCTATGAAGGCATAGATCGTTTCTTTTTTTACTCACCATTGCATTCCCGTTGCTTGGCACATATCAGAGACTTAACGGATATATGTTGAATGAGTGATCTTCCCATGTTCTTCTTACCCTTGGATCCTCTCTTCCCTTAATCCCAGAGCTCTCAGTTCTGGTCCTGCCTCCAGCTGTGACAAAGATACCAATTCTTTCCTTTAGATACCTTGCTGGCTTTCCTAAATCTGTTTCCCTGTAGGTTCTCAGCAAGTTAGAAACATGTTCTTGCTTTAGTGATAGAATATCATTGCATACACTGTCTCACAAAACTACAGTTTTGCAATTTAGTGTAATTTACAGAAGGACTTTTAGTTTTGAGAAATGAGAAGTCATAGCTACGTTTGCTCAGCTACCATCAGTGTGCAATGGTTAGTGAAATATAATATAATATGTTTTTTAAAAGATGAATGATAGTTTATTCTCACCCTGGGAGTTGATAGGGGAGCTGCAGAATCCTTTGAACTTCCTTCTGAATCTCCTCTATGAGTTGATGTGATTTTAACATTGGTAATTTTAAGTCTTAAAGCAAAATTGCCTTCATGAGCTATAATATACACTTCATAGTTTCTCATTTTAGAAATTGGCAGAAATTTTAAATTTAAATTAGAACTGAATCCTAAAATTAAAAAAAAAAGAAAATTTAGCCTGAGACATCACTACCATTAATTAATTAATTTGTTGAGTGCCACTATTTTCTTTGGTCCATTCTAATCATGTTTTTTGCTGGGGTTGTGGGGTGTTGTCATTCAGATGGAACATCGACATCGGAAGAAGGACACCCCAGTGCAGGCCAGCAGTCACCATCTCTTTGTCCAGATGAAGAGCCTTATGTGTTCCAACCTGGGAGAGGAGCTGGAGGTCATCTTCTCCCTCTTTGACAGTAAAGAGAATCGACCAATCAGGTAACTACATATGGAGATACTACCTATGGAAATAATGTTAGGATGGTAGAAATTTGTGATACAGCACATTTTAAGTTCTGTGACTTTTGTACAATTTTACTCTGTCAGTCTCAATTTTCTCATCTGTAGAACTCTATACAGCCTATAGAATTGTAATAATTGACATCAAATGGAAGCATGGCTTTGGTTTCAAGTCTGTTATTTGTTTTGTTTGTTTTGCATTGGAAATACAAGGAAGGAAGTTTCTTTACAGTCTGAAATTGGTTTGCTTATCAAGGTCAGCACATTTTTTTTCTTTCAGTTTTCTGTAAACAATTATATTATTCTTATCCTGTTTGGATCAGTTGATATCAAGAGATAGTTAAATATTCATAAATCTTTTCTGTAAAGTTTCAGAATTATAAAATGATGATGAGTTTTCACACTTTTTTCTCAGTTATATGAGTCTTACCTGTTGTCCTTTGGAAAATGTTAATTTTAACTTTTTTTTTTTTTTCGGTGTTAGAGATTGAACCCAAGGCTTTGTGCATACTAGACAAATTTTCAACCACTAAGGTACATCACCAATGCAAGTTTTTAATTTTTAGAAAAAAAAAATCATAGTGAAGCATATAGCAAACCATCTTTTAAGTTAAAATTTTTACATTTAAATCAAGAATTAAAATTAAGTCACTCAAATCACACAGAGTTATCTTCATTGTACCATGCTTTAAAAATTACTTATGAAAATAGTACTAGCAATTTTAAAGAATTCTGAGCCCCACACATTGTTTCATAAACATAAAATAATTGTGGAATATTTCTTTTCTCATAAAATTGATTTCTTTTTCTAGGAAGTATATATCAGGGTTTTTAAAATACATTTATACTCATAAAATCTTTGGTGAGTTAATTTCTGTTAGTCATTTTTTACTGGTAAGTGTACATTTTATTTCATGACAGTGGATAGTGTCCGTAGAATTTAGAAGGTAGTGTTTTGGTTCCATAAGGACAGAATTTATGAGGTGTGGAAATAACAATGGCAATACCACTTGAAAATCTACCTTATACACTGCTGGAGGAAATGAATCAGAGTGTTAGAAGACCTTTCTCCCTTCACAAATCAGCACATTAAAAAGGGAAGTTAAGGGTTTGAAAGACTGATCCAAGTTATAGTTTAGCACTTTTTAAAAAAAACATGTGACAGATTATTTGAAGATAAATCATCTCTGCTGAAGTATATATGGTTTATGGGTAGAGTTTGACAAAATCTTTGTAACATTGTTTGCATGTAATATGGTTTCTTTAATATATTTAACAAACTGTACAAACTTAAAAGGAACAACGATGGCACTCTTGCTCATTCATTCCTTGAAGCTGAAGTCTTTAAGAAACATAAATTCTCTTTTGCCACTAATGTTCTAATTGCATTGATGTCAGATTATATTAATTTAGGGTTACGATTAACTTCTTCCTGAGTTTTGTCTGGTTATAGACATTTTCAAGTTTTCTAAAACATTCTATATAGTCATTGATTTCCAGAGCTCTCCTTTTTACTTGGTGAAAGTAAGAAAATAACTCCCAAAATATTGTCTTTGTGGTCCCCAAGTTCAGACCAGGAGTGGGCCCCTTTTCCTGGTCTGTAATGTGCTTGGTCTTTGGTGCTCCCCTGCCTCCTTCCTCTCTTCCCCTGTCTCTAATATCCCACCTGACCTGTGAAGACCCAGGAGAAATGAAGCCTGAAGTCCTCTTTGCCTCTGCTCACGGAGTTGGTTCACCTGTGGCTCTCACAATCACTGTACAGGTGTTTGGCAAAAGAATGAATCAGAATCAAAACATAAGCTTACTCTGTATTGGAAACCATCTCCAGTTTAGCTTATCCACATTTCTAAGGCCTCTGACAGTCACTGATTGTTATCTCTCAGGCTGAGTTCCAAATCTTGTCAGGAGTAAGTTTGATTCCAGCTGCCAACCACACCAGGGCACAGTCCCTTTGTGAAGAGGTACAGGGTGCACAGTCTCAAGACAGGGCTTGATTCCTGTCCCTGGAGTTGATGGCACCTCCATAGTCCTGACCTCTTTATGCACCCCTACCTTTCCCTCCATCCTAGAACTGATAAGGATCCTTGCTTCCTTCAGTGTGCCCCGCAGAGATAATGAATCTAAAATGTCTGCATCATCTCAGAAGAAAGTGTTATACATGTAAGATGTGATTTTAGGGTACTATTAGATTTCTTCTTATGTGGGTATTTTTAAATCATTATGTCTTTCTCTTTTCAACTTTTTATTTTAGAATTACACATTAAAAAGGTAGGACAGTATGAGGCATGCTGATATACCCACCACCAGCTTCAACAGTTATCAGCTCAGGGCTGTTCTTAATTATATCCCTGTCCAAGCCTCCTCTTTGCCCCCAGATGATTTTGAGTCAAATTCGTAACCCTCTAACTATTTTTAAATATAAGTATTTCAGGGTATATCTCTAAAAAAGGGAACTCTGAAAGAAATTGCCACCTAAAAACTCAATATTTATCTTGATATCATCAAATATCTGATTCCTGTCAGTATTTATATTTCCCCTGTTGACTCATAAATATTGTTCACAAATTATTCAAATCAAGAACTAAATCAGATCCATACATTGCAACTGGTTGATTAAATCTTATAAGTCACATTTTCCCTATTGCTTCCCTCTCCCACTCCCTCATAAATTCCTTGTATTTTATTTTTTGAAGAAATGGGAGTCATTTGATTTCTTGTTTTCTGATAGTTCAGAATCTAATTCCAAACAATGAAACCGTGGACAAAAAAAAAATGGTATAGTTAAATGAATGCTTCTGTTGTTATATAGCGTCATTATTGTTTCAGTTTACAAAAATAAAATGCAATCTAAGTGAGATCTTTATAGCATTGCCCTGACCATTAATCACAGGAAGTTACCTCATCTAAGTACAGATGGAGGGGCCAACATTTGCAAGACCTGTAAAGGAGAGAGAAGGAAAGGAGGATGTTTATTTCTCTTATGAGGCAGACAACTAGTTAAGACTTTGGTTTTTTAAACCTCCCTCCTTTAAGAAGCAAACAGCCATCTGTCCAACTTTGTTTTAAGTGCTCTAAATATACTGTTATAAGCATCAGTTTTAAAGGTGAGGCAACTAATGCACAGAGTGATTAGGTAATGTGCCTAATGTTCTGTAAGTGGCAAGAGGTAAAACAGAGCCACAAATCTTGTAGTCTGGTCCCAGAGCCCTGTCATCTTAACCTGTACATTGTAGGCCTCTTCAGAATTATTCCTTAAATGCTTTAGTGTTTGTCTGAAATTTTCCATAGTTGGACAGGATTTTATTGACCAGAATGAGAGTCATAGTCTTAATAAGAAATTATTATAAACTAATGATAATGGCAATACTGGAATCAATATAAGCCCTTAGGAATAGTCCATGCTCTAGAAATTGGTTCTTAAAATTGAGTCCTCAAAATATTTCAAGAAAAGCAAAGTAGGGCTGGAGGTGTAGCTCGGTCATATAGTACTTGTCTGGCATGCTTAAGGCCCTAGGTTGGATCCTCAATACCACAGATAATAAACAAACAAACAAGAAAGAAAAGTAGCATCAGCTCTTGCTACCCGACTGTGATCAAAATCTTAGATTCCATTCTTTCAAGTATCAAACATACAAAAGGAGCAATGTGTAAAAACCACAAAATTGTGAAGCATATAATATCTCCTCAGGTACCAGGAAAATGGAATAGATAGATAGATAGATAAAATTAAATAAATAACAACCCTTAAATCATCATCAAAGCCAGGCCATATTTGGAAAATTGGTGCTAATTTTTTATCTTCCAACAGTTACTGGCTCCGCCTGAAGTTGGCCTAGATTGTTAGGCCGCTGCTGCGTGGTATGGATACCTCTTGTATGAAGTATGAGTAAAGTCAGGTGTAGTCTCACAGCATCCTGCTGGCGCTTGCCTGCTGCAGACCTCTTTTCCACTTTCCTTCCCCCAGCTGTTTGTGTAGCATCACCAGCTCAGAAGGCCCAGGATGAAGGTCCCATAAGATAGGGGCTTTAGGAAATAGACTATAGAGTTTGGAGACAGAGATTAGCCATGGGCCAGAGTAGGCCAGCTATTCGATGATCATTAAAAATAACACACTTCTGGGGCTGAGGATATAGCTCAGTTGGTAGAGTGCTTGCCTTGCATGTGTAAAGCCCGGGGTTCAAACCCCAGCACCACCAAAAAAAAAAAAAAAAAAAAAAAAAAAAAAAAAAAAAATTAGTTTTCCAGAATGAAGTTTCACATGAGTGAAATGTTTCTAGTGAATATTTATCTGGTCAAAATTTGATTTTACCAGTCTGCAAGGGTATAGCCAGGAAAGGCAGGGAACCAGTTCTCTGTAATTTTATTTTAGACATTTTATAGCCTTTGTATAATGTTTCTTATGTGCCAGGCACTGTTCTAAGCTCTTTTAAAAATATTAATTTTTTAGTTGGTGTAAAATACCTTATAAGGTAGGCAGGTACTACAAATATATCAAATTTTATAGCTGGGAAGACTGAGGCACAAAGATTAATACCTTGCTAAAAGTCCTACAGTTGGCATGTGGTGGAGCTGATATTTTAACAGGGAAGTCTGTGCAGGAATAAGTATTCTTAATCTCTTCACTCATCTCATTATCCATAATATTTAGAATATGCTACAAATTATAAAATTGTAATTTGTTTTTGCTTAGCCAATTTTTACTCACCATTGTGTAGTAAGAGATTTGTGGAGAGTTTGTTGTTTTGTCTTTTAAGAAACTAGAGTAGTTGAACTTGAACTCTTTAAGAATTGACAGAAAGAATCCAGTGATGAGGAAGAGATCACATTCCGGAAGAGGTGAAATCAGGGATGGTCAAGCTCCCTTAGGAGAGGGGCTTCAGGAAACAGACTTGAATTTGCAGATGGGAGGATTATCCATGGACCAGAGAAAGGAAGAAAGGGAAAGGTGTGCTGTGTCTTAACTGAGCTCTTGGACTGGGAACATGCATTTTTTCATTATACAGAGAAAGTGAACAACTTGGTATTATATTTTACAGTATCTCCTTTAGGTTGTATTTAAAATTGGCTCTTAGAATGCATGGCAATAGAAATTGCCATAGTGTTTATGCTGTGCATAGATTATGGAGCTATGGATCTGTATATTAATGCTTATCTTTCTTTGACATGGCAATTAATAGACAACTGACTGTAAATTATATGGGCCGGTGAAAATGACATAGTTCAGTGGTTGACTAACTCCCCTAGAACGTTCATTACTTTATTTATCGATGTATTCTAAGGCTTCATTAATTAAAATTGTACATTTGTCTTGGGAACTAATTCATTATTTTATTTCCTTCTCATCTGAGACCATATTTAATAGGACCTGAGTGCCACCAATTGGCATTCACCTTACTATAGGGCTACTCATGCATGTGAGCTGCTGGCATGGCCTTTTATTTGAGAAATTAGGAGCAAGATAGTACTTCTGGAAAAAGCCTTATCCTTGTAATTAATTATAGATGAAGTTAAATTTCTGTTGATACCTTATTAACATACTTTCCTGCAGTTAGGTATATTTTCTATCATTATTCAGTTAAATTCTCATTTTCCTGGAAATACATTTCTATATAAATTTATATGCCTACAATTATATTTTATTCAGTATATCATAACAATTCTATTATTTAAAGAAAAGATAAGCAGTGATACATTTGGTGAGAATACAGATTTTTTATATGGACTCATATGTGAATTTCTCTCCATCTGGAAGATACTTATCTTCCTGCATCTTGAAACCATTTTACAGTATGTACGTGGCCACCCTCTGATTATATCACTTGGGTTGAAATCCTGGCTGTGCCATTTAGTAACTATATCATCTTGGGCAAGTTAACTCATGTATATTGTGGCTATTAACTCATCTGCTAAGTGAGGATAATAGTAGTGCATTCCCCCTAGAATTACTTTAGTACTAAACTCTGAGTGTGATGCTTGCACACCTGGTAATTAGTTAGTAAATCTTAGCTATAATGATGAAGATTTTAAAAAACCAGAACAGGAGGTATACTTTAACATAACTAGAAATATGTGATGGTTGCCCTTGAATTCTTAAAGAAATCATGTCTTCAAGGAATTGTTGATTTTTTTATGTAAGATATTACAGTAAAATGTAAAATTTAGAGAGCCCTCCTAGTAAACTAGTAAAATGGAATATTAGGTGGAAGATTACTTTATTGATGTAGTCTAGTCCCATAGATGATCCCAATACCATTCTGTCTAGAAAACATACCTGCATCCAAGTGAACCCACAATGATTACCTTTGATAATATATTTGACAGAACTTAAAAGGAGTGTTTTTCTACCTAGGCGCAGAGGCGCACACCTGTAATCCCAGTAACTCAGGAGGCTGAGGCAAAAGGACTGCAAGTTCAAAATCCACCTAAACAATTTAGCAAGACCCTGTCTCAAAATAGAAAATGAAAACAAAAACAAACAAAATAGGCTGGAGATGTAGCTCCATGGTAAAATGCCTCTTTCTTACTGATATAGGAAGGTCAGTATTGCCTTTAAAGCATAAACTTTAACTTACAGATGAGAGCAAAATCAGAGCTCTAAATCAGTATAAGTTCATCCTCCAAAGGTGAGAAAATTACAGTTAGAAGAATGTTGTTACCTCTTCCCGTTCATTTGTTTATTCACTCATTACACAAGTGCGTAGGAGTAACTGTCCTGTGCTCACAGTGCAAGGCCCAGCTGGAGATCCAAAGGTGACTCTCAGAGCAAGTGCCAGGAATCTACTTTAAAAAAGATGAAGGATGCTTCTTTGATTAATGTGGGAGGTGGGTCAGTGAAATAGGCATAAAATGTTGAGGTGGAATAGAGGTGTTTTGTGTTTGTTGCCTTACTCTTTTGTGAGTAAAATTCTAAACAAGATTGGCTGCCATCTGACAGCAAAGGACTGGAAGTGAGTTACAGGAGGAAGGTAGGCAGACTGAGAGCAAGGGTGTGATAGGGATCCACCCACTACCGGGTGTGGACTCAAAGGAAAAGAAATCAGTCAAAGAGACCTCCTCTGCTCTGGCGTGTTCATTGCAACACTATCAAAATAACCAAGAGGTGAAAACTACCTAAGGGTCAACCAATAAGTGAATAAAGAAAAGGTGATATATACATATACAGTGGAGTGCTTATTCAGCCTTAAGAAGGAAATCATGTCTTTGGCCCAATATGGATGAACCTAAAGGACAGTATCAGTAAATAAGCCAAACACAGAAAGAAAAATATCAAATTATCTGACTTATATGTGGAGTATAAAAGAGTCAAACTATAAAATATAGAGAGTAGAATAGTTATTACCATAGAATTGGTGGGGGCTTGGGGAGATGTTGGTTAAAGGACATAGAACTTGTTAGATAGGAGAAATAAGTTCAAGAGATCTATTGTATAATAAGGTGACTATAATTAATAGCAATGTATTCTTGAAAACTGCTGAGAGTGTAGGTTTTAAGTGTTCTTACCATGGGGTGGGAAAGTATTTGAGGTAATGCATATGTTAATTAGCTTGATTTAGGCATTCCATAATATGTACATATTTTAAAATATCATGTTGTATAATATAAATACATACAATTTGTTCTTTTGTATTAGGAATTAAACCCAGGGGTTCTTTCCCGCTGAGCTACATTCCCAGACCTTTTTATTTTATTTTATTTTTTAATTTTGAGATAAGATCTTGCTAAATTGCTGAGGCTAGCCTCAAATTTGTAATCCTCCTCCAGAGTAGGAGTGTACCACCATGCCCAGCTACAATTTTTGTCAATTCAAAATAAATAAATAAAATGTTAAAAAATAATACTCCAATGTAAAAAAAAAAAAAAAAAAAAAGGAAGAAAGAATGTGATAGTGAGTTTGTGATGAGTAACAGAATCCCCGGGTGCATTGAGTGAGCACCATTAAGAGATCTCTGAAATCTGTAGGGAACCTGGCTTCCAAGTTAGCTTTGCTAGGAGTGTTCAGGCAGTGCAGATCAGAAGTAGGAGGTAGGGCTGATGATTGAAACACCACGTGTCCAAAAGAATGAGAAAACTGGGAATCCCGTGATATGTTGAAGAGAATCTAAGAAATTACATTTGTAGCTTCTAGTAGTTCTCTTTGGGGGCTGACAACATCTAAGAGCCTTTTCATTTTTAAAAGAAAATGAAAGAACTATACTTTTGAAAAGACTCAGTTCCTGGGGAAATTTTTCAAGAGCATACAGAAGGGAGCTGTTAAGGAAACTAGTTATTTGGCCGAGAGTAGGAAAAAAAAAAAAGGCTAATATTTTTGTGTTTACATGTTAGTACATAAGAGGTCAAGAGAGCAGATAAGATTTTTTAATTCTCTGTGCGCTGCACTTGTGTTTCTTGGTTCATACATCATTTACAGCTCACCATGGCATGATCATACAAGTTTGGCATCTATATTTTTATATAAATTAGGAACATATATTATTTTGAACATTGAAAAATTGTATGCATGGTTCCCTTTTTCTAGTTTCATTTTATAAAACTAAAATTGTAAGCTGTCCAAAGCAAAGCAACAATGTAGGGGAAAAGTTCAACTGGCCAGACATTCAAGGAGCACAGCCCCAAGAGCAAAAATAGATGGAGAAGGCATTCAGAGACCTCCGTGAATCCTGGCAGTATCAGCCACCCATACTGCCCAGAGTGTTTCCTGCTGTGTCTAGACATGCTGGCACAGATCTCACTGGGGGTGTCTGCCTGTCAGCGACCCAAGGCACCCTTCCCTTGGGCCTCTTGTTGAAAGGCACTGCTGCTCCCCACCCTCCCTCTTCTCCATCATTTGATTGTTCTGGCAGGTGCATGAAAATTGGGATTGTTGTCACTTCAGAGTTAATCACATTTGTGCTTTACTCCCCCTTTGGTCACACTTCTGTGTCTCATAAAAACAAACAAACAAACAAGTAATTGCTTTAGAGACTTAGTGATGTCCTTAATGGGAGAGATTTTAAAGAAATCAGCCAGGAGGTGAATCTAAATGAAAACAAAATAGCCAAGAAACACTTTTTTTCGTACTGAGAACACTCAGGGTAGAACTCGTTTATTTTTTTATGTTGCGTTTTAAGAGCCATACAATTCCAATTATTTTTGAAATTGTGAATCACATTATTATAATAGGTGGCTAGAAATTCAAAATTGCAGAAAACCAAAAAGCCTTACAAACTGGCCTTCTCTTTCTCTTGAGTTCTAGGCAATTATTTGGGTGACTTGTCCCTTTTTTACCTTAACATGGAAGTATTTTAGAAGGTTACGGGAAGGGCATTTTATTCCTATCTGTGTGTTTTAAAATATGGCCTGATTAGTGTTCTTTTTGCTAGAATTCTGTTTCTTCCTCTACCCTGTGATTATTGCTTAGAGGGAATTCAGTATATTAAGTTTTCCCAAGTTCCCTGAGGGATAAACTGTCATTACACAAAGAAACCACCTGGAAAGGACTTCTTTGGTATTCCGTGCCATTTATGTTGCAGGATGATTCAACATCAACAAAGAAATTATTAATGATGCGGCTGTATCTTCTCATCATCTTTGTATTCTCAGCACCTTGCAGAGTGGCTGACACATGGGGTTGATGCAGTTAAAGGAAGCTTTCAAGTCTTGCGTTGCTGTTGAGTGGAAGCATTAAGAGTTGATGCCATTAGCGTCTTAATCTTCGCTATCATCCTTCCACTCCAGGGGGGATGTGCTTCTTAATAAGCGAGAGAATTCAAGGTGTTGAGTGCATCAGAAACATTATAGAGTTGTTTCATGTTACACTATGTTAATCAGAACTCTGCTCTCAGACCTGTCTCTAGGGAACCATCATTTACAAACACTGTCATGCTAAAAAGTACATAAAAATTGTCAGATAAATGCATAGCATCTTTTCCATCTCATTTCCATTTAGAAATTTTAGACTACAAGTTGAACAGAGGCTACAGCTTCTTGTTCTTGTTCTTGTTCTTCTTCTTCTCCTTCTCCTTCTCCTTCTCCTTCTCCTTCTCCTTCTCCTTCTCCAGTTAAACATAAATTCACAGTATTCCTGTGGAATTATTGAGGTCAGTTCATTCATTCATTTATTTAGCAAATAATTGTTTCTCTCCTCTTCCAGGCCACTCATTTGGGGTGCTCATCATTGAATAAAATGAGAAAAGTTAGTCCTGCCTCACAAATCTTATATTCTACTTATGTTCAAATGTTGAGAAACATTTTTAAGGCCAGAATTTCTATAACTTTCTTTTCTAAAGTATCCAACATACAAATTTTATTTTATAAAAGTAATTCCAATGTCTAAAACAATGATTAACCTTTTCAGTGGCTAGGTTAAGTTCAGTATAAGGTTCCTTTTTAAACTTATGTAAATTGCAGACCTCAGCAGATATTAGTGTACCTGTTCTTATGCATATTAACATTTGTCTATCAGTACACAGGCTTTGTAGCTTTCTGATTAAGAAAGCTTCTGACTTTCAAAAAAGCCTATGACATGTGCCATCTAATTAATAAATGCCATTTAATGATGATTTAGTTTCATTTTAAAAAATTGTAGTGAAAATGAAGAATCTTACAGGTAAGCTGCTGAAAGGGAAATTTGATTCTGACTTATTTTTATTAAAAAAAGAACATCTTTTTGAGATAATAAATGCATGGAAGATTTATTACACTTATTGTTTTTGTAGGACTTGAATTGCATGGATTTTTATTGCCTATTCTGTTTTCATGAAGGCTTCTTTGCCTTAAAAAAATTGCATACTTCAACCCAAAGAAATTATGAAGAGCTTGGGTTTACTTTACTTTCAACATTCTTTATTACACATGCTTTCCTAAAAAAGAGGCATTGTTAGAAAAGTCAGAATAATTGCTGAATATATATCAGAGTGATTCCTTCCTCATAAAGTGTCAGAGATACAATGTTTACAGTGATCAAATTATGTAAATTCCCAGAAGAATAAATATGAGACTTTCTGCCTACCCCTTCTTATTTCACAGTCTCTGTTTCTGTTGACCTAGATACTATCACCCCTACTTCTGGTTCCTTCTCTGAGAAACTTGTTTTCCAGTTAAACTTTTCTGGAGAGAAATGCAAGCAAATATTTTCCTAAGTCATTTAGTCATAAAATATTCTTCTTTCTAAGGATTTTACTCAAAGTGAACTTTGAGATTTCTAGGGTCCCATGTCTTTTGAATTTAGATTCATTGTTGCCTTTCCTAAATCAACATCTAATCAAGATTATTTGTTTTATGTTTCAATCAATAAGTCTGGAAACTGTTTGTAACGTGAAGCAGCAGATGTGAAAATCATTTATTTATAATTTTATGGAGTTTTGCATGCCTTGTATCATTGAGTCTTACCTTCCTAAACACAAAATTACTTGAATGTCTTTATCATCTGAAATGAAAAATAGCACAAAGTGGTTAATAATCACCCTGAGTAGTAAGAAAGAAAAGGACTTGATATTGAAAATTGGCAATGAACTTGACTGTAGCTTAGACATTTATCTCCTCTTGTGTCACTCAGCAGAAGTCAAGTTCTTTGCTGTTCCAACAAAGCTATCCCATCATTAGGTGCTTAGTTCTTCCACACTCATGCATTTGTAAAGTGAAGCTGTGCTTGGATGTTGATCTTTAAAACAGAAAGCACATCTCTTTCCTCCTTAAATAAACGACTATGGAAACATTGGCATTCAGGGTCTTCCTCTTTCCATTTCCCTTTAGTCAAAGAGCTCATGGCCCTAATGTTGCTTTAGTTTTAAAATTAGAAAGCATATTAATAGCCTCTAGAAAGACTTGCTTGAGATGTTGCTTTCATTTATTGCCAAGGAAAAACTCTGTCATTTATGTTGGTCATGTGATTGGGAGAAAGACGGGGAAAAGTCTTTGACCCTAAGGTACCTGGGTTTTGTTGCCTGTTTTCTGATAATATATGACTGTCTTAAAAGAAAATCAACGATTCTGACTGGTTAGGACCTTAGTTTTTAAGCTTGAACAGGGTCCTTTAATGTACCTGGACCTGATAAATCAGGATCACCTGGTAGTGCCTCAGCTTTGTACAGCTTCTCAGGAGAATGTTCTGATAACTGGGTTAGGAGTCCTTGGATAAGGACACCAGTCCAGTTTGCTACTGATAATTCTCTTTGCATATAACATCCTTTTATCCTTCATCCATAGTGAGCACTAAAGCCCATGTGGCCACCCAGGGCTGCCAGCCCACCCTCCACCCACTTCTCATGGTGTCCTGCCTGATCTAAGTAGCATCAGTTTCTGGGGATGTTACTTCAACAGTTCATAGTGTAGCTTATATTTTTCTATTTCAAGTTGTCTTTTGCCACTTGTGCTAGGAAAGAACACAATTACAGCTCTCTTCACACTGTTGGGGAGGAAAGGTAATTTTTTTTTTTTTACAACCTATATATCTTCTTAGTTGGAACTAACCCCTGTAACAAAAAATAAAGATTCACAAAGAAAACCAGAGTTTATTGGCATGTGCATTTTGTGTATACATGGAAGACACCCAGGGAATGAGTAATTCTGAAATAGGTGGCTGTGAATTTCAGCTAACAGCATCTTCAATAAAGATCAGTATACTGATATAGAAAGGACAAGATAAAGTCTCTTACCTTAGGTACATGTATGACTGCAGAAATGGTGTGACTCTACATCACGTACAACCAGAGAAATGAAAAGTTGTGTTCCATTTGTATACAATGAACCAAAGTACATTCTGCTGTAATGTATAACTCATTAGAACAAATTTAAAAAGAAAAGATAAAGTTTCTAAGTGCAGCAGCTTGTGGGAAGGCAAATAAATGCAAAGAATAGTTAGCAAAAGTTGTTAATGTAGATACCCATTGTGCCGTCTCCAGGCCCGTAAGGGTCTAAAATTGTCTTCATTGGTGAACATGGTTCCTCCTGGTAGAAGTGGGAGGCTGGATATTGCATACATCTGTCTCCTTCTAGGCAAATAGAGGGAGAGCAGAGAGATTTCCCAAATCTGCTTCTTCTTAATTGCTCAACAATCCTTATGCCAGGGAGACATATTTTGGGGTAGCATATTTTGGTCTCTTACAACAGATTGTTGGGAGCATCTTGCTCTGTTAGTCAATCAGAAAGCATCTGAGAAAATGTAGGAGAGCCAGGAAATAGAAGCCATTGAGTTCATGCATACTCTGTTGCCTTCTAGATAAACTCTAGAATTCACACTGTCCAGCCATCTTCTTACCTCTTCCCATCTTATTGTCCATCTTATTGCTCTCATTGTTTCCTCCCTGGTTTCTAGTGTGTCTTCTCTCTCACTTTCTCGGTATAGAAGAGGTATTGGTTGTTATTCTCACATACAGCATAATTAATTTAAGATATTGGCTTTGTTTTTTCGAAGTTACTACATGGATATTTTGTTGCAAAATTGATTTGTATGAGTAAAAAATACCATGACAGTTAGGTTTTCCTCCAATTGACCATTTTAATGTTTTCTCCCTTTTTAATTGCTTTTGGAGATCATAAATCTATTCCAATGATTTAATTTTTTAAAAAATATTTTTTTAGTTGTAGTTGGACATAATATCTTTATTTATTTTTATGTGGTGCTGAGGATTGAACCCAGTGCCTCACACTTGCGAGGCGGGCGCTCTACCACTGAGCTACAGCCCCAGCCCCTCCAATGATTTAACTTTTAAAAATTATTTTAGAAACTGTCTTTGTCGTTTTTATAGCTTTATATCTTTCATACCACATGGTTCAACCCACGTTATTACCTAGTCGTATATTTTGGATAAAGTACATGTTGTGTAACTTTTACATGCATTAAATCACTAGACAGTTTTGTTTCTTAGGTGAGTTGTAGAAATAAACATGAATCCATACAGAGAGATACAAAAATTTTTATATGAAATATAAAATTTAAAAACCTTTAGAATATATAAATACATTTCGATTGAAATATCAAAATCTCTGATATTGGCCACTAGTGTCTTTTAGTTGCATTACCTTCTGAAGGCAACAGACACCCCATCGGGGAGCCACTTGATGTTATTATGCAGAAGGTTACAAGAACCTTCCCAGATCTGTCTGGCCTGGGGTCCTTTAGGACTCTAGGTAAAACTTTTGCAACAGAAGGTTGCCTGCTTCTGAGGGGTTGAGATGTGCTGAGAAACAGAGGAGAAGCCATTGGAGTCCTCAGATCCTCACCCTGCTTCCTATAGTACATGTAACGTGGTTAAAACCATTTCTACCAAATTGTGCTATTTGAAACATACTCTTCATTATTAGAGGTCTTTTTCAGGACATCAGAATTTCAGTGGTTTGGCTGTGAAGGCATAAACTTCATAAACACACACATGTTGTGGCTTATTTTTTTCTTTTGGCTTCATGCATTTGTAATTATTTTTTAATTTTTATGGAGAATATTTTATGTGACATAGTTAGTATTGCTCTTTTTCTGTTTCTGAAGTGCTGTTCTTTCAAAGACAGGGTTGCATGTTGTTCAGAGCCAAGACACTCGAGCTGGACTCTAGATATTAGTATCCTGCCTCCGTCCTTGCCTGGTCATACAACTTTGGCCAACTTACCTGTTATCTCAAACCCAGCTTTCTCAATTGTCAGGCAAGCAGCATGATAGGTTCTACCCCATTAGGGTAGTTGTGAGAATTAAATGAGAAGATCCACATAAAGCCAAAGTTATAGGGTCTGGCACCAGAAGGTACATATTTGCTTTTATTATTTTTCTCTAGGAGCTATGCTGGGGACACTTATTTCTGTTCTTATTACATTATCTTGGTTTTCTCAAAACCTTGTCAGAAGAAGGTAGGTTATAAATAATAATTATGATTTGTTAGTCTTTATTTCCAGAGAAAGAATTATTTATTGTTGATTTATAGTATCATGATGTATAATGAAACACAGGTGGACACTAAATTGCTTCCTGTAGTGAAATTTACTCTAGAAGAACATGAGGCAGTATATGAGGCCAATAATGATCTTTTCTGTACTGATAATATCAATTCTCTTTTCTCAGGTTTTCTGTAAGTATTCAATTTCCTTAATCTTTAAGAAGAGGGAGGCATTAGAAAACCTTAGTCACTGCAGATTTATTTATTATTATATGTTTAATATAATGAAGATATAAAATCTACATTGGGACAGGATTAAATGGCATGATCTAAACATTAGAAGTGCCATGAAACTGATATGGTGAATCTCACATCTGGTGGTGGGACAGCATTGGTTGAAATGTCTTTGGGGGAAATTTTGGAGATTTCCTTAACATTAAAGAAAAGGATATTATGAAAAAGAGAAGGAACATTTGGGAGAGTTAAAGCTTTTCCGTTATTTTGACGATGTTATGTTTTATCCCTAAAATTGTATATTTGTTTAGTCTTATCAAGGAATACCAAATCATTGGGTAGAAACTGAAGATGGTCAATGACTAGGAAAGAAACACCCAAATCTCTTAAAAGTTAGGAAAGAAGCATGAACAATGCAATTCAGGTATATTTATCTTATAATAGGACACTTTTTAAGTTTAGGAAAAGTAGATTTGTTAATTTTTTAAAAACAACTTAATAAGCAGACTTAAGATAGAGCATTGAAAGTACATTTATGTGTAGCCACAAAACTTCATGTGACATAGTTGAGAGAATTTTAGAAGATGTGTCTGAATAAAATATCATTAACTTTGTTCAATTTTTATCTTGGCCTTGAAGACAGACATCCTGGTATTTCTCAAATATATGAATGATAGAAGGTGATTATAACCCAGAGATTCTAAAATTCCTTACTGTAGGCTTTCCCCCCCTCTCCAAAATCATTTGCTGATTGATTACCTGCTATATCAATAAAGGTGAAAGAAACTGAGTTTGTATAACAGCATCATGTCACCAAATAAATTTTTTAAAAAATTGACCACAGAGATATTCTTTATAAATAAGACTGTTTTTTAACAGTTTGCACATAACTACCTCCACTGCACTCATCTTCAGTCTATTTTTTATCTCCCTCTTAAGGCATGTTTAAGCTAAGGCATACATCATTAGATTAGTACATATTGATATTCTTTATGAAATAAGATATGATATAGTAGAATACTTTCATAATTAGGATTCTATCTAGACAAGTGAAATTAAAATTGTGATAGAGCAAAAAGGATCTCTTTCTGAAATAGAATACATTAGAAAACATTTTTACCATAATATTGATAAAGCTCACGTATATGGAATATGTATATATTTTACATTTAGTAGTATTAAATTTTATATTTAGTTGAAACTTAATGTCTAAAATGCCTGATAGATTTTTATATATTAATCTTCTTGGCATTCATCATTGTGGATTGACCTATCAGAAGGTAATGTGGTATTTGTTTCCAGTGTTTCAATGGAAATAAGTGTTTAAATGTATCATTCAGAAACACAACTCAAAAAAAAATGTATAGTTAGGACATACTGTTCATGATACAGAAGAGGGGGAAATGCTCACATTGCTTGTGTTTTATAATTAGTAAATACAAATGCCAGCTTTAAACTTTAGCAGTTTTGACTAAAAGTAAAATCAAATTCTTAAACTCTTTTTGAAGTTTGACCTTTGTTTAGTAGAATAATTTATTTATCAAGTCATTTTTTCATTGAAAAAAAAAAAAACTACCAAAGTCAAGTGTGCTGCTACATGCTTCATAACTTCGGAGGCTGAGATAGGATCACAAGTTCAAGGCCAACCTCAGCAACTTACTAAGGCCCTAAGCAACTTAGTGAGTCCCTGTCTCAAAACAAACAATACCTACTGGGCTGGAGTTGTGGCTCAGGGGTAGAGAGCTTGCCTCACATGTGTGAGGTACTGGGTTAGATTCTCAGCACCACATATAAATAAATGATCAAAACAGGATCTTTCAACAACAACAACAAAAAAAATAAAAATAAAAAAAACTTACCAAAGACTGCTTTGAAGCCTACTCAGTCAGTATCGATACTTCTTCCTTTCCATTTAGTCCAGGTCATGGGGAAATTTCCTGAACTTTTAAGACCAGGCTTGACTAAATCATGTGGGTATCCCAGGTAAATAAATGACAATGCTTTTATCTCAGTATTCTGGAAATATGAGCTCAATGGTTGTGTAGAGCAGAGATATAATTTACCTATGACATTCAGATGAAGTGTGAGGGTTTTCACTTTACACATGAAATAGAATCTCTACTCAGTCACACACCAGCTCTGTGATCTTGGGCAAAGCTATTTATTATCTTAGTTTTTCCTTTCTTTAAAATGGTTATCATAATAGTATCTGCTTCCTAAGAATGAAGTAAATATAAAAGGAGTTAATTGATGTGAAGTCCTTAGCAGAGTGCGTGTCAAGTGGTGAATTCTCAGAAGTATTACCTAATAATATGACTTTAGACTGTTTGAAATATAATTCCTTTATCTTAAGATACATGTTTGCATATTTTCTTTTATATTAAATTTGAAATAATACTGAATTTTCTTCTACTATGAAGAGAGGATGAAGTCTTTTTTTTTTAATTATAGTAAATGACAGTTGGATAAGACTAATTCAACTCCACACCCTCAATTGTATCTGTCATTCCCAGTGTCCATTTCAAAATAATATTATATAGGAACTTTGACTTTAGTTGAGGCTCCTCATGGTAATTTGTATTCTCTCCATTTATGCCTTATCAGCTACCTGCTCTGTGGAAAAAAGCTTAGGTAATAGAAATGGAAATGGCCCCATAGAAGTGTGTATTGGTTGCCCTTTTTTATATGAGAGGTCAGAAATAGGCATAATATAAGAAGAAAGATGAGGTTAGCCAGGCAGTTGTATCTGTTAAATATATCTCTGTGAATTTAGATCACAAAAGAGAATAAGTTTTCCATAGCGGCCATAAATTAAAATCTATATGCTTCCTTAGAGATCCGTTTATGGTTATCATTTTTTTTCTCCTTCTGTGTATTTGGATGGCACAGACATTGTTTAAGCCAAGGATCTAGTGATGAATAACAGAGACTTGGTAGGTTCTGGAACTTTAACTGATGTCCAGCACTCCATTTCCCTGCTTGCTCCCTAGGCAGAAGCTGCACTGCCCAAGGCTGTACCACCATGTGATAATTACACATTCCATGGGTATTGGCTTTGTGTTCTCTGCCTGAGGCAGCCAGCATTTTGATTCTGTCATAGGCACCAGGATATTGAAATTCAGTTAGAATTTGAAGCTTATGGTAGCTGGTAGATTAATTTTCCTTGGGTTGATAATCATTTTATTTTTTGAACATAAATAAATAGTGTCATACATGATCTTGAATCTAAATGGTGTCTACAAGTGTTCATTGCCTAGAATTAGTGGCTGATCAACAACATTGTTTGTATTTGCATTAAATCTGGGTGGAACTGTATTTTCAAATGCATGTTCAATGAAGTTTGAGATCCTTTTGTTTAAAGATCAAAGAAAATTCAAGTTTCAGTTTTGGGGAGTTCTGTTTGTGTTTTGAGTTATATAGACTTAGAAGACCATAAAATATAAAGCTACTTGCCCTTAATTTTAGTGAAGTAATATGATGTAAAACATGAAGATGATCTTGATAGGTACAAACACATGAACTATCAGGCTATATTTTTTGGTTTTGTGCATTTATTTCTACTTTTTGGAATACTAACAATGGTATCATTGATAGGGAAACCTATCTTACAGCTTTAAAAGTTGTTTTGCCTGTTTATGTTTTCTTTTGCAATTACTACTTTGCCATTTTATAAGAAGTGAAGGAAATATTTAGTCTTCAGTACTTTCCGAATTTATATAGGTAATTTTGACATTACATGAATAACTTAACAAATGTTGAGCTTAACTCTTAGAATGCATAGCAATTGGAAAAGGAATAAATATTAAATAATTTTCAAAGCATTCCTTTTTTTCCCTTATAGTGAGAGATTTTTCTTGAGACTGAATAGAAATGGGCTTCCCAAAGCCCCAGATAAACCAGAACGACATTGCTCTCTCTTTGTGGTAAGTGAATCTTCTTCTGTTGATGAGATATCTTCTTCCAGCTGTGCTTCATATTATTTAGGAGAAATAAAAGATTGTGAAAGAACATAGTGAATTGATTTAAACTTTGTAAGTAACACATACCTTGCATTAATGGCCAAAATTGTGAATACTGTCATTCACAATTACTGTACTTCCCTTAGGGTATTATTGACTCCTTTAATTTTTCTGTTGGTGTGTTTTGGTGCTCTGATATGATTGCCAAAGTTCAGTAGCAATAGGGCTGAGCATGGCACCTGGTGTTTAATATGTGCTTCATAAATGTGAGAGAGAGCCTGAATGAACAATGGTATTTCCTTTTAAACATCTCTTAACAGCAGTTGACTCAAAGTTGATTGTAGTGATATTTTTAGAACAGAATTTGAATCATGTCAGAATTTGAATCATGTGCTTCTGCTCTAAACATTCCATTAAGAATATTTATGTTGATCTTTGTCTTTCTGCTCCTGTGAAAATACTGTACTATAATCTTTAAGTGCTGGTGCAGATTATGAATTCTAAAATAACCCAACTTTATTTTTTGGTAGGATTTGGGTAGCAGCGAGCTAAGAAAGGACATCTATATCACCGTGCACATCATCCGAATTGGTAGGTACTGCACTTGTCACTGTTTTACAGGCAAATAGCTGAGAGGTCTCCATGTGCTTGTGTGTTTGTGAGTTTGTGTGTTTGTTTTGCTCTCCGGAATGAAATGTGAAATCCAGAAGCACAGAAATCAGGATTTGTTCTCTGGCCTCCCCAACCTCATATTACAACCTTCTCACCTACCATGAATAGATATTAATCTTTTTCTATGTAAGTTGTTAAGGAATTTGTTGTATTTCCTCTTGTTTTCTTGAATCTCCTAAACACATCTGATTCAAATATTCTGTATTTTCCCTTTAAAATTTTAATTTCTTGTAGCATGAAATAAACTTTTAGGACCTGAGTTTCCTACAAGTTGAGGAAAGCTTCATACCAGCTATCACTTTCCTAAATGCAGAATGTTTTAAAGCATTATTACAGAAGATTCTACAAAAAGAGGTTTAAGAGATGCTGAATACTGTATTATTTGAACTGCTATAATGTCATAGCTCATTAATGGGTCTGAGAAGTCCTACAGGGAGAAATTAATATGGTTCTCTAACTTTGTTGACCCAGCTTCCCCCAAATCTGATTTGACTGTGAAAGCATGGATATAATGTAGCATTTATTAATATCTTGCAGAACACACATTGGTATTCTATTTTCCCACATATTTTCACCTTTTGGGTCAGAGCAGCTGGGTGAAATAAGGAATGGTGCAGCTTCTGCAGTGTTTCTAATAAGGCTGACCAGCCGATGCTGGAAATGTATTCCCGATTCTTAACTAACTGTGCTCCGTTACTTGCAGGGAAATACTACTGCAGTGCAGTAATAGCTTGCCATACAGACATGCTAAATGACCTTTAATTTTATAGTCTTTTAGTTTACGCATGCAACAACCACATTGTGCATTGAGAGAGACTATAAAAAAACCTTTCATTCCAACATAGATTTCTCTATATGTCTTGTAAAAATGTGTTCCGAATATTTGTTTTCATTTTAAATTATTTTTTGTATTTGAAAGATAGTAGAAATGATTTAAAAAACTAAACTATGTTGCATTTTAATTTTTCCTTTAATAAATGAGTATGTGAGAAAAAATTGTAAAGTACCTTCTAAAATTTTGGAAAAGTTGCAATCTATGTTGCTATGTACTTTTGAGATTAAAACCTCTGTCTGTTGGAGAATGATATGATACAGTTTCTTGTATAATTTATATATATATATATATATATATATATATATATATTTTTTTTTTTTTTTTCAAATTTGTAATGCCAGTTGTTAAATGTAGTTTGGGATATCTTTATGTAAAACTGCTAAAACTTGAATATAATCTGAAGCACTGAGAGTAAAAGTAAACCACTTTTGCTTTTGGAACTTTCTAGACAATATCTACACGATTTGGGTGAAAAAATAAAAACATGCTGCTGAGTGTGTGCCCTTCAAGCCCATGGTCCCCCTCTTACAGCTTCATTGCTGAGGCAACCACCTCAAAAGTGTTGCCTGTCATAGGGCTGCCTTTTAAATACCTGGTGTTTGATTAGTGCTTGCATTTTTTACTAAGATTTTATGGTCATTACACCATTCAAAATGAATGTTGATCCAGAAATTACCTACCTGCCTGCCTCTAGGTTTGCTAAAGATAAATCTCTGGAATTGTTGAAAGAAACTTGCAAGAAATTTTTACTGCTTGAAACTGAGGAGGAATGAAGTTAGGGTAAAATGCTCTAAGAAAGGTTATGACTTTGTCTGCCATCCTCCTTCGATTTAGTAAAATTGAGGAGTGGAAGATTGTTATCTTTCAGGGACAGATACTTCTTTTTATAGAATGTCCCTTGTACCTGCTTTATTGGGAAAAGGACATGCTGTCCCTCATTGGAAAGTTGGAACAATAACACCTCAATGCTGGAAAATTATGCCCAGCCTTTGATTTGGAAAGAAGAGGAAGGAAAAAAGAGCAATTAATAGTTTTATATCCCCCTGCCCATCCTAAGTGAAGTTCTTTGAACCTCTCTGTTTCCCCTTTTGGCTTTTGGCTGGACTCTTAATATTTTATCTTCCCCAATTCCTCCTATCTTCCTTCTTGTGAATTCTTATTAATCCTGGAGTTGGGAACCCCAGGGCTGACACTGTATCATCTCATTGGTGTAATAGTTAGACCAAAGCCTCAGTGTGCAAAGCTGTAGTGCCACAGTGTCCTGAAAGGACACAGAATACTACATGTCAAGGACTTGAGAAGAAGCAGCTTTGGAGGGAGCAAAACTTCACTGTGGCAGAGCTTGCAAGCCTCCCTAGAGCACCTTCTCAAGTAGTTCTGAGAACAGACCTTCTCCCACCCCCCTTATTTCTCAATCCTCCTCCATAGTTTTTTCTTTAGCACAGTACTAGAGGAAGGGGATGTTTTAAAAAGGACTGGTAGGTGTGCTATGCCCTTGTATAAATTGTAGGAAGCCAGAGCTAGAAGATTCCTTAGGAATATTCATGTTCAGTTTCTATTTTTTTATTAATGAGTTTCTTTTCTAATATTAAATAACTTTGAAGCACTTCTCTCAGAAATCTCCTAATTACTTTGTCATCTTGCATGTACGAAGGAATGAGTAAGTGAAATAAAATTTGTATTTTAAATCATGATATTGATCAAGATTGCACTATTTCAAAGCACAAATGCTTTAGAATTAAATCAACCAATTTAAATATGACATTACAAGATGTTTGACTTGTAGGCAGAAATTATATTAAAATTGTGTATATTTAAATTTAGCTTCAGATTATAGCTTAAGGTCATGAAAACATGACATTTAAAAGTCTTACATTTTGCATATCTAAAAAGTGATTGATTTCTGTTGTCCATTTTTTAAGTTTTGATTCTAACCATAAAATAAGAGGTTTTCAGGATTTTATTTGTAAGCATTTCCCTGAAAGTGACATATTGCACATATAGTTTTCCATTTTTCTTTAGTAGTGATGAGTAAAAACCCAATTGGATACTACCATCCTTTTGGGTTTTATATATATATATAAAACAAACATTGGATTTTGGAAATGCTAGAGACATCTTGATATGCTATAGAATTTTGCTCAGATAGAAACTACTTATGGATCTGCTGACCAGCATCTAGAGACAAATTTGCATTTTTTCTTTTTTTTTTGCCCCATAATAACTTCTTATATTTCAGCTTCAATATACCTTATGCTTTGGGTCTTTAAAATAATCATGGGAATTAAATATGAATAATAAATTAAAATAATGATAACATATTTTCAAATAAATGACAATTTTCAGGCATGTAATGGTCAACACAGTCCCAGGGTATGTCAGTAATGGACCAAGTTATCTACAGCCTGCATAGTGAGGCAGAAGCATGCTCATTTGGTCACCTGTGCTTACTTGTTATATTCAAAGTCTCTCCAACTGCTTTTTTTCAGATGTGAATTTTTTGAAATGGTTTTGTGAATAAGGAATTTTTTAGAAAATGGAAAATGTCATAGGCACCATGATTGCCTTTAATAAAGTGGGCCTTCTGGGATCTCTTCATGAATCATAAGAGAAGGAAAGTGGTTCCCAGACATGGGATCAGCTCTAATTTTCATAGTTTTATGGATGGCAGCTGAAGCTCAGAGTTCATGCTGCTTGCCCAAGGTCACAGAGGAAGGTGACTGGAGCAGGCGATCCTGAAGCAAAGTGAAATCTTCTTTTGCTCCCATCCTGTGCCCTTTCCATCACCCAATTATGTTTTGTATGACCTGCTTGGTGGTTCTGTGTGTCTCTGATTTGGATGCATCTAATCAAATATTTCCATGAGTCATGTTTGCTCTTTAATTGGATAGGTCGAATGGGAGCAGGAGAAAAAAAGAATGCCTGCAGCGTCCAGTACCGGCGACCCTTTGGTTGTGCGGTTCTTAGCATCGCAGATCTGCTAACAGGAGAGACAAAGGATGACCTTGTCCTGAAAGTGTACATGTAAGAAGCCTGAACACGGTGGAGCCTGGGTGGGCACAGGGGTGCATCTGGATCTTACCTGGATAATACTTTATGTGTGGAAGTGCAGAACACCACATGGGTTAAGCTTGAGTCATTTTTCAAACTCCCAGCAATCTGTTGACTTGCTGCAAATTAGCCCACAAGTCACTCTTAGTCAGAAGAAATATGAAATCAAAAACCAATGAATACAGATGGTTTATTGATTGGGTAGGCCATGTACTGTGTAGCATACTTCCACTGAATTTGCATACCTGGTATATCTTTCATAATTCATTAATTCATTCTTGGAAAGTGGAAATACTGCACTTTGTAATAAAAATGAATGAGAACTAAGACAGGGAAGCTCAGGTGATTACCCTCCTACTCCATATATTAAACTGGCCTGCGGTAGTAAAGTACTACGAAAGTGTGTCTTAAACAACAAAAATTTATTGTCTCCTAGTCCTGGAGGCTAGTAGTCTGAGATAACATGTTGGCAGAGTTGGTTCCTTCTGGGGGCCGTGAGGGAAAATCATTTCCATGCCTCTTTCCTAGCTTCTGGTTGGTTGTTAGTGACCTTTGATGTTCCATGGCTTGTAGTTATTGTCATCCTGAGCTCTCCCTTCATCTTTACACAGCATTCTCCCTATGTGCGTGGCTGTCTCTGTGTCTAATTTTTTTCCTTTTATAAAGACAATTGTACTGGATTGAGGCTCACACCAGTGACCTCATTATCACCTGATAACTTCTGTAAAGATCCTCTTTCCAAATAAGGTCACATTCTGAGGCACTTGAAGTTAGGATATCAACATTATCTTTTTGGAGGGGGACACAGTATAACCCATAATGCTCTTCTAAGAAAATCACTTGACATAATCTGAATTCTAAGATAAATGATTTCTTAAATGCACATGGTTTGAGTCAGCCTACCCTGTTTACCTCCCCACACATCTAAGAATTGAGAGCTGAAGTAGAAAAACATGGTCGGAGCCAGCCCCCTGGGGTATCTGCATTCCTGTTTTGAGGGCCAAATCCTGGCTACCTCCACAAGTAACCTTGCTTTTGTCTTTTATTCCAGAGTTTGTGTTGCTAGATCTAACATATGCCAACAGTTTTTTCATATATGGTAGTCATAACCAGCCTACCCACTATGAGACACATACTTCAATTGCTTATTTTTTACCCACTACAGCAGTGTTTCATGGATTTATCTACTCTCCACCAAGTGGTGACCTCTGTAGCAAGTTAAGTAATTGACAAAGATTTATCTACATCCTGTGGTTTGGGACTGGAAATTCTCTTTATCCCTTCTTAAGAGGGATAAAACCTGTGACCTTGATTTTAAACTTGAAAACTTTTTAAACTAGTGGGTAGCATAACTTGTTACTCTCTTTGTCACAAGTCAACCCTCATTTTTAATGGCTCGACTTAAATCTCTAGTGGTATATATACACAATAGAGTATTGTTCAGCCATTAAGAAGTATGACTTTATGGCATTTGCTAGTAAATGGATGGAATTGGAGATTCTCATACTTAAGTGAAATAAACCAGTCCCCAAAAGTCAAAGGTTCAATGTTTTCTCTGATATGTGGAAGCTAATCCAAAATAAGAAAAAAAAAGATTAGAAGAAAAATCAATGGAGTAGACAAAGGGGATTGAAGGGAGAGGGAGAAGGGATGGGATAGGGAAAGACAGTGAAATGAATCTGACCTATGTCTCCTATGTGCATACATGAATATACCACAGTGAATCTCATTGTCATATACATCCAGAAGATGGTTTTAAAAAAGGATTAGTAGAGTAGAGGTCAGGGAATGGGGATGGGGATAGGAGGAAGAAAGGGAAAGGCGAAGTACTAGGGAATGAATTAGAACAAATTATATTCCATGCTTTTATAATTATGTCCAAATAAATTCTGTTGTCATGTATAACTAAAAATAACAAATAAAGATGAAGAAATTCATAAGTAATACTTACAGATTCTGCTGTGAATCTTAAGACATCATTTATTTGAAATAAAAATGATCAATAAAGGCCAACCTTTACTGTGTGCTTACTATATACCAGGGACTCTGGTTAGCATGTTAAGCCTATTGTGTCCTTTTATCCTCAAAACAAACCGTGAAGCAGATGCTGTAATCTCAGTTTTACTCATAAGGGGACAGTTAAATGACTTGCTCAATATCATGCCTCTAATAAGAATGAGAACCAGATTTTTTTTATTGGTTGTTCACAACATTACAAAGCTCTTTACATATCATATTTCATACATTATATTGAAGTGGGTTATGAACTCCCAATTTTTACCCCAAATGCAGATTGCAGAATCACATCGGAGAACCAGATTTGAAATCAAGATTGTCCAATTCCAGGACTAGAGCTCTCAGGGTATTAGGTTGTGTTCTTCCAAATGTTACTTCATACTACTATATAGTAATATGATGATGGTGGTATGTGCTGTTGCTTTTTATGAAAATTGAAATTCTTTGCAAACACAGTCTCTTCTTAGAATAGTCTTTCCAGGTGTGGGTTGCAAGGGCCATGTTTATCATGCCACAGGGAACACTGAGGGGCTGACAGTTACATGCATCACCCTTGATTATGCAGCCAGATGAAGGAGACCCATGAATCCCGGCTCTGCCTATGGCAGACATTCACTCTCATGAAAATAAATTGTGCTGGTCTTCGTGGTATTTTATTTTCTGATTTTTTTTTCCTTAAGCATCAAATAAGGCTTTGGGTAATTCTTCCTAGAAGAGAAATCCCTTAAAAATGACAATTCAGCAAATCATGAGGCCATTTCAAGAGAATACTAACCAGTCAAAACAGTCACTGCACAATAGAGAAGAACCGGGAATTTAGTAAAACACTCCAGGAAGTGCTTGTTAGAAACAATTTGTAAGAAATTTCTAAATGTGAAGGTGACCAAGCCCCATGTCTATCTGGCACTCTTAAGAACGGTAACAGATACCTTGTCTGAGACTAGAAGGGGCCCTTTGATTTTATATGGAGTTTTTTTTTTGGTGTTATTGTTAAAGAGCATATGCTCTAGAGTCACTTAACTATCTAATAGGATAGTAACCCTTCTTTCTTCCTTTTCCACTGGGTTGAAATAAGGAAAGTGGAAGCCAATGTACTAAGTGGCAATTGATGTTTCACAATTGGATAGGTGGGATGGCTTCTTCTATCTTCCACTGTATACATTGTTCTCCAGCATTTTTTTTCTTTGGGGGCCACTTTTAATCTGTGAGTTCATCCCAGCTGTTGCTTTGATGAGGTAGGTGGCCATGCCTCACCAGGCGTGGGCATTACTTCTCATCTTAGCATAGCCGTGCTAAAACCATCAGTTGTTTACAGCAAATTTTGAGGAATTCTAAGGAGATTTAGGGAAGTACCTTGAGCAGGTGTGCATTCAAGAGCAGGTGTGCATTCAAGATCATTGCTTAATCCATGTTTCAGTAAAGTTTAACCAAGTGATTATTTTCATAGGTGTAATACAGAGAGTGAGTGGTACCAAATCCATGAGAACATCATCAAGAAGCTGAATGCACGCTATAATTTGACTGGCTCCAATGCAGGTGAGTACATGGAACTGGCTAACTTGGTCCTACACTTTTTATTTAGGCCTTTTGTTTAGGTCAAAAGGAAACGGTCAACCCCTTGGTTTTTTTCTCTTTGTCTTCCTAATTTTAAAAATGCTCAGTAAGCACTGTAGTACATCTCCCTGCACTGTGTGTGATAGTCCTATAAGTATAAATTTTCAGAAAAAAAAATGTATTTCATTCTGGCTCAAAACAAAGTTACGGATCTGAATGTGTTCAATGCTGCCAAGTCTTGAGACCTATAAATTTTTACTTACTACTAAAACCTAAATGATAGTATGTCTGGGTTCATGACTGTAGGTTTGATAAACAGAAGTCTGACAGGAAGTTCCAATTACAGGATGCCTCATTGCTGTAATCTGCTGTAAGCAGCATTATTGTACTGGGTAACCACCATACAGGTTCACATATTGAAGTGGGCTGAGGAAGTGATGATGACTGTGATGTCACATAGATAAAATGTACGTATGCTTATTCAGACAGCAACTCATGTTCTATATGCCACTCTAAATTATATGTAATATATGGCATGCAGACTTGTATTACAGTAGTTATACATCATAGACTATGTGACATTATATGGTGTAAGTAGATTGTATAGCATATATAGTGACTCCTTTACATGTGATTATTAGTGAATATTGTTTGTGCCTATTCACCCTTCAGTCAGACATTGAAGCAAAATAATATGCATTTGTGTGTTTCAGATGATATAAAGAAACCTCAAATTAAACAAGCCATTATTTAAATGGAATGCATTGTTTTTAGAAGTAATTTTTAAAGCTCTTGAATATAAATAGATATTTGTGTGATAGTCCAACTTTACTAGTAATTAGGAGAACCAGTTTAAATTCAGACCAGCTTTTCTTTTCAGACTCATGCACATCTCTCTAGGCCAATGTATCCCACAAAGAGAAAGTAACTGCAGCCAGAAGCCTTTGTGGTTCAATTTCTTGAGAACCATAAGGATCCACAGCTCACACATGTGGCAGCATTTCAGGCTGAAAGGAATGGTGAGGTCAGATGAAGAGTTGGCCTCCTTCTCCCAAGAGTTGGGGAGGTAATGGGTTATATTTGATATAGATGGTCATTTGCTTTGGCCAAGCCCAATATCTACCACTAAAAAAACAAGAGGCTTAGAGCTTCTGGATACTGAGGGCAAGCCTCTAAAAGACTAAGAGGAGACAGTAGAAGTGTCTTCCATGAGTAATAAGTTTATTTTAGAATCTGCTCCCCACACTTGTCTTCTCTTCTCCCCAATAAAGAATTATGGGAGTGCTGTGTGTGGACCAAATGGTTTCACTTCAGTGCATCCTCCATAAGGTAGGAAATGTGCTACTATTTTAAACCTTACCTTACCAAATCTGTGGACTTCCACCAAATCCAATCATTCTGCTCTGAACCTTTCAGTGTTTCTTGATACCTCTGACCACTATTTTATCATTAAATATTGAACAAACCTGTGCTTCCAGTTCAGTGGGCACTAGCCACCACTCACATGTGGCTACCAGGCAGTATTAATACTAGCTGAATGCAGTGCCAGGAGGAGTATTAGAAGCTAGATGTCAGACTTTGAAGACTTCATATTATTAATAGAATGTACAGTATCCTGTTAGTATTGTTTTTATATTGATAACTTGTTAAAATGTTATATATATTGGGCTAAATGAAACATACTATTAAAATTATGTTTCTTTTTACATTTTTTAATGTGGTAAGTACAAAGTTTTAAATTTCACCCATAACTCATGATATTTTTATGGGACAGTATTGTCCCAGGCCTGGTTTACATGATAACGTTTTCCTCTAATTTATCTCATGCCTCACAAATAAGTTCATTATTTCTTGCTCCTTTCTTTCTGTCTACTGACTGTAGATGGGGGACTGTAGCTTTTGGGGAGCTAATTCTCTCCCCCCCCCATAAGTCCTATTACTCTCTATTTGCTTGCACTTGCCTTCTATGTGAATAAATAATTACAAAACTAACTGTCACCTTCTGAATTTTCCCCTGTGTTTCCTGACTTTCCTGTTCCCTGCCATCATAGATGTCCTCTTTTTGTGAGGAAGTGGGGTACTTGTGACTGAACTCAGGGGCACTCTACCACTGAGCCACATCCCCAGTCCTATTTTGTATTTTATTCAGAGACAGGGTCTTACTGAGTTGCTTAGCGCTTTGCTTTTGCTGAGGCTGGCTTCGAACTCACAATCCTCCTGCCTCAGCTTCCTGAGCCACTAGGATTACAGGGGTGTACCACTGTGTCCAGAAAAGATGTCCTCTTCACTAACCAGGACAACTGCAGTACATTTCTTTCTTAACTTCTTCTTTGTCCCCCAAGCGTTACCCTTTTTGAATATGCCCCACACAGAACAAGACTCATCTGTTGTTGGGTTGTCTGAATAGGTCATTGTCCAAACTCTGAGGTGATTCCCAGTTGCCTCCTGGATCATAGTGAAGATCTTGATGATGAGCTTTAATTGAATCCCAGACAGATTCCTAAGGCCACTGATACTGTATCCTGTAAGGCTTCTCTTAGGGGTCAGGGTTCCAATTAAACCAAACTACAGATTCTCTCTGCTTAAAGACAGGAATCATCTCTTTGAGAGTATAGTGTGGTTTTTTTTTTTAATATTTTGCCAATGCAAGCAAGATATCGAAGGTATGAATCAGTTTCACTGGAATAATAAGAATATCATCTTCTAGAGATTATAGAAGGATTAAAAAAGAAAAATGTATGCAAAGTACTTACCATAGAACTTTATACATAGCAAGTGTATGTATTCACTTCTAGCTGTCATTATTTATCTCACTTTGAGCTATCATCTGGAATATTTTACCCTTTCCTCTTAAGTTACCTTGTTTCATTGTTTTTTAAAAAATGGATAGGAAATAGTAGAAGATGCAGGAATATAAGAAATTGAAGCAATTTCATCTCCTTAAGGAAAGCTTTTAGAATATTAGTTGGATTTTTGATAAGTTTGATTATTAAACCAACTCCTCCTACACTTTGTTTCTTCCATCTCCTCTCTACAGATTTGATTGCTAATATCTCCTTCTGGGATCCTTTCATTGTTTATTGTCCGATTACATAAATTACTCCAGGAGGGATGAGCAGCATATTCTACTTCCTTGGGGCCATTTCTCCTTGGAAAGTACTCCCCATGTTCCATGTGCTTTGTCAGCAATATTGACTTTACCAGGAACTGAGACTCCAACCACTTTATTCCCTGATTCTTCATTTTTCTGTTAAACATTATACTATAATGAAAACTGTGTTGCTGTCTTTGGGAAAAGTAGTAAAAAAAAATCATCATCGTAGCATATAATGGCCTCATAGAATACTTTCCCCTCCTTTTGGTGTGGTGATGATGATTTTTTTGCTGTCTGCCATGATAATTAGAGTCCTTGGCAATCAAATATGTGTTCATTTTACCTTGCTTCTGCTACAGAGCCCTCCTCTCCTGTTCTTATGACCTCAGCCCTTCTCCATCCTTCTCCAGTCAAGCCTGAGTCCCAGCCAGCCCTACACAAACTCCTCTGGTCTCTACCTGATCCCTTCTCACTCTTTGAAGCCCTAAGCTTAGGCACACCTCGCCCTAAACCTTCTCATTCTATAATACTGCTCCAGAGAAAGAAAGCTCAAAATGAACCTTTAAAAAAGGCTTGTATTCTTCCTACCAGAATTCCTGTTCTTCATTCTTGGTGGGTCATCGTTCTTGTCACCTTTATCTGTTTCCTCCTTGGGGAAAGGGAGTTACAAGCCCAGGTGGGTGTTCTGGATCCATATTGCTTCATTATCGAAAGGGAGGCACTCTAATGACTTCCTTTAAAATAGGAGAGGAAGCAAGAGTACAAGAAATTGAAGTGGGAACTTGGGGCGCCTAATGTTTGGTTATCACAGTGGCTGGATATTGTTGACTTCCCACTTTTTTCTTCTTGGAACAAAGAATTGATTAAATGGAAGCAGTACAAACATTTTCAAGAGAATTGAGTTCACTCAAAAAGTGCTGGTTTTTTTCCTGCTTTTCCTCTGCTATTCTTTGATTTGGTACTAAAAAAAGAAGAAAAGAAGAACTTTGAAATTACTTTGAAACAAATTCTGCCAGCTAATTTCCAGGCCCTTTATGCTTCATTGGTATCCTCCATATCTCTTATTAGAGTTGTAATCTTGTCTGTTTAATAGATGAAAGGATTCATCGATTAAACTGGGGTTTTTCCCTCTAACCTAAGACTTATGTTGTAAAGGTACATTAACCACTCTTTTTGTTGAGTTTAGATATAGGGATGAAATTGCAAGTGATCCAGGGAATTTTTAAAGGTAAAAAATAATTAATATATCTCTTCAGTTTGATTCAGTTAGGCTGAGTTATTTGAAATTTCACAGGTCTGCTATGTGGGAATTTGAAAATCCAACAGCAATATTTTGAGAATTTGAAATTCTAGAAGTATTTGTTAAAATGAGCCTGGTTTAGGTTTATAGAACAAATGTTTATTACAGTGTCACCTCTGATAGTGATTAAATTCTAGGAATGTGACTAAGCCAATATAATTAACTGGGGCAAATTCAGTTCTTAGACTTGAGACAAAGTATATAAAACTCATTAGCAGTTGTTCATATCCCAAGAGAAACTTTAAAATATTTTTATCATGTCTTCATGAATTATTGTTTTAGAGTTTATACATGCAGTTTCATTTTTATTTATTTTTTTAAATACACGACAGCAGAATGTATTACAATTCTTATTATACATATAGAGCACAATTTTTCATATCTTTGTATAAAGTATGTTCATGCCAATTCATGTCTTTATACGTGTACTTTTTGCATTACAATTCTTATTACACACATATACCACAATTTCTCATATCTCTGTTTATAAAGTAGGTTGACACCCAATTCTTGTCTTCATACATGCACTTTGGATAATAATAACCATCACATTTCACAATCTTTGCTAATCCCCTGCCTCCTCCCTTTCCCTTTCTCCTCTCTTCCCCATCTAGAATTCATCTATTGGTCCCATATTCCCCCTCCTTACCCCCTTTATGACTCAGTCTCCTTATATCAGAGAAAAAATTTGGCATTTGTTTTCTGGGGATTAGCTAATCACTTAGCATTATCATCTCCAATGCCACCCATTGACCTGCAAATGCCATGATTTTATTATCTTTTATTGCTGAGTAAAATTCCATTGTGTATATATGCCACATTTTTTTATACATTCCTCCACTGTAGGGCATCTAGGTTGGCTCCACAGTTTAGCTATTGTGAATTATGTTGCTATAAACATTGATGTGTCTGTGTCCGTGTCCCTGTACTATGCTGTTTTTAAATCCTTTGGGTATAGTCCAAGGAGAGGGATAGCTGGGTCAAATGGTGGTTCCATTCCCAGGTTTCCAAGGAATCTCCATACTGCTTTTCATATTGGCTGTACCAATTTGCAGTCCCACCAGCAATATATGAGTGTACCTTTTTCCCCACATCCTCGCCAACACTTATTGTTTGTTTTCATAATAGCTGCCATTCTGACTGGAGTGAGATGAAATCTTAAGAGTAGTTTTGATTTGCATTTCTCTTATTGCTAGAGATGATGAGCATTTTTTCATATTTTTGTTGATTGATTGTATATCCTCTTCTTAGAAGTGTCTTTACCCCTCACACATCAGATAGAGCACTAATCTCTGGGGTATATAAAGAACTCAAAAAGCTAAGCACCAAAAAAACAAATAACTCAATCAACAAATGGGCCAAGGATCTGAATATACATGCAGTTTCAACTAAAAGAAATCATATTTGCTAATCAGATAAACTTACAGAACCTTCTTTTTGCTTTCATGAACTGGGTGTACATACTTATCTTCCTGACAATTGTACTGTACATAGGGAGAACACTTTAGCTCTGCAGAAAGTGCATGTTATTATTTATTTGGCTGATGATTTTTGGAGTGTTAGGTTGTTCAAATGCAACCTGTCTACACATCAGTGTAATCACTTAATTCAGTGTTACAAAAATGATATTACTCTTAAAGATTTTATCATTGCCCCTAATTTTTTTAACATTGCCTTTAGAAATTTTGCTTTCTAATAGCATTAAAATAAAAGTAGTACTTATTGGCACCACCTATTGGTTAGATTTATAGTATGTTATTGTTTTACTGATTTTTGGATTTTCCTAATCATTAATTTTTAATTCTTCTCAAGTTTTTAAAATAGTCAACTTATTCTAATTATATAAAAGTAGCAAGAATAATGCAAAAAATTACTAATTTCCTAAAGGTTAATATTTTATTACTTTTCCTTTATCTCCAAATATACCCCCACCATAAACACACTTAAATTAATATTATTGAGTTGGTATAATTCTTAAAGATTACATCAGTACTACTGATTTGTATATATATATATATATATATATATATATATATATATATATATCCGTGTGTTTATATATATGTTTATATATATATATATATATATATAAACATGTTCACATACATATTCTACTTGTATATTTGCATTTATTTTTCTGAACTGCTTGAGAACAAATTTCCTCTCTTACAAATTGCCTCTTTTATTTCAGAACATGGTAACATAGCTATAGTATGATGATCAAAATCCAGAAGTTAACATTGATATAATGTTGTACAGACCTTATTAAAATTTTGACAATTTTAATAATAAAAGAAAACCCGGGCTATATTGCATGTGGTTGTCATATCTGTTTAATTCTTTTTTTCTAAACCATTTCTCTTGACTGAAAAAAAATATAGTTCAAAATATGATACTAAATTAGACTCTTATCTATTCTTTAAAGCCACCAGTAATCTTAAAAACAAAAAATGACCTCATTGTTAACAAATAGAAGAAATGTTTAGAGCTTAATGGTATTTTTTAAATTACATTTTTCTGATTTTTATATAATCAGTAGGAATACTCTTTAGAAGGTTTTATATATATATATATATTATATATACATACACACACACACACACACATAGAAGTATTTCAACAAGATAATATATATGTGAATATGGAAGTATTCCAATAAGTTCTTTTTAAATTAGTGATTAGAGCCATATATGCTTTTCTAATACAGGGAATATATCATCTCCTCACCCATCCTGAGTTCATGACTGACTTCCCTATCACAAAAGACAAATTAGTAAGAGAAGAGCATACAGACGTATTTAATGTAAGTTTTGCATGACAAGGAAGCTTTCCTTAGAAGAAACAGTTAGACTTTACTGTTTTTCAATACTAATTTGTCATACAATGGGAAGTCATGGAGAAATATGATAAAATTATATTTTATAATATAATTCCATATAATATATGATGGGAATATTTTATTATGGTAATAAATTGGAGGAAATGTAGTAAGCCCTGTTTATTCAGGTTCTTCTCTGCCAGACTTCATTTTCTGAGACAAAGATACTGTTTTCCTATGGGTATAAGGAGAGCACCTCTAACATAAAATTTTGATGACCTATTTTAGGGGAGAAGAGCAGGGAAGGTAAGAGTAACTTTCCTGCATATATGATGTTCCTAAAAAGAGTGTGCCATATTTTAGGGTAACATGTTCTAAGTCCCATCACTATGCTGTACACACACACACACACACATATACACACACACACTCTCTCGCATGCACATGCGCACACATACTTATGAAATGGCTTTCCACCAGTGGATTCCTAGGTACTTGAGGTCATGAAAAAAGAAATACATGTAGATAATTAATATTTACAGTAAAAATGAACAAATACACAAAACTTTTTTAACCTTGACATAATCCCATTATATACCCTTGAAATGTTGAGATCCTAAATAAGAATGAAGATAAAAGTATAAGGTGAAAAATCTCCATTAATCAAAAGGGAAATGTTAAAAAGCCTCTGAATGGTCTCATGTACCCCTGAAATTACAGCTGCCACCAAACGTGGATGGGCTTCTCTCTAGCTCTCAACTCTTTTCTAAGTAGAACTCAGTGAAAATGAATAAATTTCATATGTCTCTTAACATCCCTTAATTTTACACTCAATGATTCATGTATTTCTCTGGTCTTATTTTCTTTATGACTCTTAGTTGTGGTCTAACCACTTCTTTGACAAAAACATGAAAGCCTTCCCAAAACTGTGAAATTTGGAACTAGGAGATCTGTGGACTGGTAATTATAATCACAAGATTATTTGTTCATGCTATTTTTTTTTTTTACATACCAAGAGGTAAGGCATCCCAACAGAGTTATCCAATTCAAAGATGAAAGATGTCAGGGAGGTAATGATCAGAAGGTGATCCTATTGTCAGACCCTTTGAATCATCCTCAATAATATCAAAATTGTATTTTTAAGAGTTTATTTACTTTAAGGGAGAAATAGCCATACTCACAAATTTAGTAATATAGGCTGAAAGTCAGAAATTAAGATGGACCTATTGAGAAAGAAGAATGGAAGAATATTCTTTTCCTCTTCACTTTTCAGTTGCTCTCTTTCTTCTCTCTTATTCTTTATTTTCGTTTTAAAATGACTTGTAAAGTACATGTGAAAGAGGAATTGCATCTCCGTATTTGGACAGGAGCAATATTTATAACATAGATGTCTGGATCTGCAAGATGACAGTATTAAAGGGTACAGCTGTAAATTTGGTCATCTGGTCCTGCTGGATCAAGACTGAGCAAGTAGGCTTCCTTTTTCCCATGATCAGCATATTATTGCTCACTGTTCCCATGTTGCCATCTTGATTTTATTACCTAACCTGGCTCATTTCTTCACTCTAGTTTCTTCCAGATGCTCTGAAGTTTGCTCATTGACTCATTTCTGACAGTATTGTTTCATTTCACATCATGCCTTTAAACATTTGCCCTCCTTTTGTTTCTATGCTCCAGAGACCCAGGGCTCTGACTTCCCACTGTAAACACCTTGCCAGATCCATCCAGAATTTTACTGCAGGGTGTATCTTTGAAAGTTTTCTCTGGCTCAGAGTTGAACTCAAAAAAGATATGTAGCTGCTAGTGTATTTATTTAAAAAGTCCATTACCTTAAATTACAGTTTTAACTTATAGCATTCCAGTGTCTGTAGCAAAAATTTAAATGATTAATTTTCTAAGTCAAGTACTTAGGCGTGAATAGACGTAAAAAATTCTTGCTTTAATAATATTGAAGTTGTAGGTATTTCGGAAATGAATAGATTTTATTGAAGGTGGTTTTCTGAAATAATCTAATAACACCATCTTTAAGAAGTTTTGCTGAGCTCAGGATATTGGTGATTTTGTAGGACAAGCTTTAAAAACCTACCAATTAAATTTTGCTCTTAGTCCTTACCGTCCAAACACATACAAAGTGTGGAAGTACTGTCCGTATTTGGAGAGTTTGCTACAGAATGGTGATGTGAGAAGCTACAGCAACCTGCTCCTAGTTGAAACAACAATAACTGATGAAAATTATATTTAAAGGGGGATTAGCATCTAGAGATTTTCCTAAGAGCTTAGAGCCAATGAAGAAACCTGCATTCAAGAATGATGACTACATTCTATAAGTGCAGCTATACCACAACCCACTTCCTCCTTTTTGCCTGCTTGAGCTCAGCATGATGGAAGTTCCAATCCAAGCCAAAGAGATGGGGTTCCCCTTTCTCTTAGCTCCCAGTCAAGGAATATAATAACTTACCAGGAAAGGACAGGCCACTACCCTCTCTCATCCCCCCAACTTGGAGATGCAGACTGAATTCCTGCAAGTGTGGCTGAGAGGTTGGAGACTCCCTTCTTCTATCCAATTCCCACTCATAGTGCAGAGGGTCTGCCTCAGATGCAGAAGGCTAAGAATATTGGGGCACTGATTGCTGTTACGCTGGTTTGCTAATAGGGTAGAGACTTTTATTTGGGAGAAGCAAGCGACAGTTCCAGAGGTTACTACCTATAGTGGATTAAATGTTTGCATCCCTCCTCAAAATTCATGTGTTAACATTTTAACTCCCAATATCATGGAAATAGGAGTTAGAACCTCTGGGAGGTAATTAAACCATCAGTAAGGAGCTCTCATGACTATCATTAATATCCTTGTAAAAGACATCCCAGGGAGCTCTTTTGCCCTCTTCCCACCATACGAGGATATTGTCAGAAGACAGGTAGACTACTACCTGGATCCTCCCCAGAACCCAACCATGTCAACACTTGGCCTCAGACTTCCACTCTTCAAAACTGTGAGAAATATATTTATGTTGTTTGTAAGTTATCTAGTCTGTATGGTACTACATTATAGCAACCAGAACTCAGACACTGCTCTAACCCAGCGCCTTATTTATAAATCAGTGATGTCACTCCACAGAAGTAGTCTTTTATAGATGCTCCAGCTCTGGAATGGTGGCTCAGAGATTTGCCCACAGAGAGGCAGTCCCTATAGAGTTAAACTGAAATTCTCCTGAAAGGAACTAATCTAATTTGAAACAGCATGTAGAAATTCACACTGAAGGAAGGTCTTGGAAAATATGGAGACTTGTGGAGAAAGAACAAAGAAAAATGAACAGAACCTCAGGAATACCATTAAGAACAAACATATGGTCTGGGGTTGTGACTCAGTGGTAGAGCACTCACCTGGCATGTGTGAGGCTCTGGGTTTGATTCTAAGCACCACATAAAAATAAATAAATAAAATAAAGGTATCATGTCCATCTATAACTAAAAATAAAATTTAAAAAATAGAGCAAAAAAAAAAACAACATATGCACAATAGTAGTTCTGGAAGAGTAGAGATAGAAAGTCACAATTACATATATATATATAATATATATTTTATATATTATATATCTATATATATCTTTATCTTTATATATATCTTTATATAATATTTAATATTTGTATTTAATGTGTATTATATTTATATGTTTATATCTACTTATATAAATATGTATTTATATATATTATATGTATTTTTATATAGGAATAAATATAGATATATAACATACATACATAAATATAGATACATAAAAATAGATACATAACTTTCCAGATTTGATAAAAACATCACAAATCCAAGAAGCTCAACAACTCTGACATGAGGAACAGAAAGAGACACACACCCAGGCACATCTTTGTGAAAATGATGAAAGAAAAAACAAAATCTCGTTGAAAGCAGCAAGAGAAAAACAATTCCTTATGTCTGAGGGAAGCACAGTAAGATTGTCTCTTGACTTCTCATATGAAACAGTAGAGGTGAGAAGGTAGTGGGAGGACAGATTAAAAGTCTGAAAGAAAAAAGTAAAAACTGCTAACCAAGAATCTTAAATTTTATTTTAACATTCAAAAGCACAGTAAAGACATTTCCAGACAAAAGAATTTGTTGCTAGCATACCTTTCTCATAAGAAATATTAAAAGAAGTTCTTCCAGACTGAAAGCAAGTATTTATTACCAGAAAATAAGCCAAATCTTTATGAAAAACAAAGAGTAGCATTAAAGCTGTTCATGGATTGTATAAAAGACAGTTATCAGTGGCTATTTCTTCTTCCCTTCTCTTTTTAATTGATCTCAGTACAGAGCCCCATCTTCTGTAGTCTCTGAGATCAGACAATCAGAAGCTGTCCATCATCCTCATTTTCCTTATCCCCCTACATCTAACATAATATCGTAACTTATTACTTCTTATACTTCAAGATATAGTGTTTTTTGCTTGTTTCCTACTTTTCCCCATCTCTATTGCAACCATGTTAGCATTAGCCTCTGTTATTTCTTGCTTTCACAGCTGCAGTAGCCATTAGCTGGGCTCATCAGTTCTGCTCTTTTTCTTCCCAGTACCATTTTTCAGGCAAGATCAAGTCTACTTTTCTAAAATGGCAATTTTTTCATGTTCTCTTTATTAAGAATTCCACACCAGGTTCTCATTACATATGTTTCTAAAGCATAAGTGTACTTTATCACAGCCTTCATAACTGCTGCCTGTCTATTCTGTCTCACCTCTGGCTATCCCTGACTGTACTGGCTTCAGATACACTGGGCTTCTTGTTTCTTCATAATCCTATGCTCTTTCTTATTGTGGGACTTTTATGTGTGATCATCCCTCTACAAGGAGCACTCTCTCTCCATTTTTCACTTTACCTTCTTTTCTCTTTCAAATCTTAAATATTATTTTTTTAGAAATGCCTTCCATAGCCAATTATCTTTTATTATTTTTACATCTGTCTCTGCTTTATTTTATTTTATTTTAGTTGTAGAGGGACACACAATATCTATGTTTATTAATTTACATTTTTTAAGAGAGAGAGAATTTTTTAATATTTATTTTTTAGTTTTCGGTGGACACAACATCTTTATTTCATTTTTATGTGATGCTGAGGATTGAACCCAGCGCCCCGTGCAGGCCAGGTGAGCACGCTACCACTTGGGCCACATCCCCAGCCCAATATTAATTTACTTTTTATGTGGTGCTGAGGATCAAACCAGTGCCTCACACATGCTAGGAAGCACTCTGGCACTGAGCTACAGCCCCAGCCCCTGTTTTCTTTCTTTTTAAAAATTATTTATTTATTCTAATTTGTTATACATGATGGCAGAATGCAGTTTATTTCATATTACACATATAGAGCACAATTTTTCAAGTCACTGATTGTACATAAAGTATTTTCACACCATTCGTATCTTCATACATGTACTTAGGGTAATGATGTCTAACTCATTCCAAAATCATTCCTACTCCCTTGCCCCCTCCTTTCCCCTGTCTTCCCCTTTGCCCTATCTAAAGTTTCTCCTTTCCTCCAATGCTTCCCCCACCCTCACCATTATGAGTCAGCATCCTCATATCAAAGAAAACATTCAACCTTTTGTTTGGGGATTGGCTTACTTCACTTAGCATTATATTCTCCAACTCCATTCATTTACCTGCAGATGCCATGATTTTATTCTCTAGCATTATATTCTCCAACTCCATTCATTTACCTGCAGATGCCATGATTTTATTCTCTTTTAATGCTGAGTAATGTTCCATTGTGTGTGTGTGTGTGTGTGTATCAAAGTTTCCCTATCCATTCATTGACTGAAGGGCATCTGTGTTGGTTCCACAATTTAGCTATCGTGAACTATGCCACTATAAACATTGATATGGCTGTGTCCCTGAGGTATGCTGTATTTAAGTCCTTTGGGTATAAACTGAGGAGTGGGATAGCTGGGTATAATGGTGGTTCCATTACAAGTTTTCCAAGGAATCTCCATACTGCTTTTCATATTGGCTATACCAATTTTCAGGTCCACCAGCAATGTATGAGTGTGCCTTTTCCCCCACATCCTCACCAGCACTTATTGTTGTTTGCATTCTTGATAGCTGCCATTGTGACTGGAGTGAGATGAAATCTTAAAGTAGTTTTGATTTGCATTTCTCTAATTGCTAGAGATGCTGAAATTTTTTTCATATGTTTGTTGATTGATTGTATTTCCTCTTCTGAGAAGTGTCTGTTCAGGTCCTTGGCCCATTTATTGATTAGACTATTTGTTTTTTTGGTGTTAAGATTTTTGAGTGCTTTATATATCTTACAGATTAGTGCTCCATCTGATGTGCTTGTGGTAAAGATTTGCTCCCATTTTGTAGGCTCTCTATTCACCTCACTGATTGTTTCTTTTGCTGAGAAGAAGCTTTTTTTTTTCTTAGTTTGAATCCATCCCATTTATTGATTCTTGTTTTTAATTCTTGTGCTATAGGAGTCTTATTAAGAAAGTTGGGGCCTAACCCAACATGATGGAGATTTGGGCCTACTTTTTCTTCTATTAAGCGCAAGGTCTCCGGTTTAATTCCTAGGTACTTGATCTACTTTGTGTTGAGTTTTGTGCATGGTGAGAGATAGAGGTTTAATTTCATTTTGTTGCATGTGGATTTCTAGTTTTACGAACACCATTTGTTGAAGAGGCTATCTTTTCTCCAATGTATGTTTTTGGCACCTTTGTGTAATATAAGATAACTGTACTTATGTGGTTTAGACTCTGTGTCCTCTAATCTGTACCAATGGTCTACCAGTCTATTTTGGTGCCAATACCATGCTGTTTTTGTTACTGTTGTTCTGTACTATAGTTTAAGGTATAGTATAGTTATGCCACAATTTTCACTCTTCTTGATAAGGATTACTTTGATTATTCTTGGTCTCTTATTTTTCCAGATGAGTTTCATGATTGCTTTATTTTTATTTTTTTTATTTGTTTTAATTAGTTACACATGATAGTACAATGACCTTGACATATCATACATTTGAATCAAACAGGATATAATATCTCATTTTTCTGAGTATAAAGGTTGCTTTTTCTATTTCTTATAAGGGATGTCATTGGGATTTTGATTGGGATTGCAGTGAATCCGTATAGTGCTTTTGGTAGTGTGGTCATTTTGACAATATTAATTCTGCCTATCCAAGAACAAGGTAGATCTTTCCATCTTCTAAGGTCTTCTTTAATTTCTTTCTTTAGGATGTTGTAATTTTCATTGTAGAGGTCTTTCACTTCTTTAGTTAAATTTTTTTTTGAGACTATTGTAAATGGGGTGGTTTTCATAGTTTCTCTTTCAGCAGATTTGTCACTAATGTACAGAAATGCCTTTGATTTATGGGTGTTGATTTTATATTCAGCTACTTTGCTAAATTCATTTATTCTAGGAGATTTCTGGTGGAATGTTTTGAGTCTCCTAGCTATAGAATCATATTGTCTACAATTCGTGATAATTTGAGTTCTTCTTTTTCTATCCATATTCCTTTCATTTCTTTCACTGTCTGATTGCTCTGGCCAATGTTTCAAGAATTATGTTAAATAGAATTGGTGAAAGAGGGCATCCCTGTCGTATTCCAGTTTTTAGAGGGAATGCTTTCAGTTTTTCTCTATTTAGAATGATGTTGGCCTGGGGCTTAACATAGATGGCCCTTACAATGTTGAGGTATGTTCCTGTTATCCCTAATTTTTCTAGCGTTTTGAATATGAAGGGATGCTGTAATTTATCAAATGATTTCTCAGCATCTGTTGAGATGATCATATGATTTTTATCTTTGAGTCTATTGATGTGATGAATTTCACTTATTGATTTCTGTATGTTGAACCAACCTTGTATCCCTGGGATGAACTCTACTTGATCATGGTGCACTATCTTTTTGATATGTTTTTTTTATTTGATTTGCCAAGATTTTTTGAGAATTTTTGCATTTATATTGGTCTGAAGTTTTCTTTCTTTGATGTGTCTTTGGTGATATTGGCCTCATAGAATATGTTTGGAAGTGTTCCCTCTTTTTCTATATCATGAAATAGTTTGAGAAATATTGGTGTTAGACCTTCTTTAAAGGTCTTGTAGAACTCAGTTGTGTATCCATCTGGTACTGGGCTTTTTTCTTGGTTGGTGGGCTTCTGATGGTGTCGTCTATTTCCTTGCTTGAAATTTATCTGTTTAAATTGTGTATATCATCCTGATTTAGTTTGGGAATATCATATGCCTCTAGAAATTTTTTGATACCTTCAAAATTTTTTATTTTATTAGAGTACAAATTTTCAAAATGATTTCTAAGTATCTTGTGTATTTCTGTAGTGTCTATAGTAATATTTCCTTTTTTCATCACGGATGTCAGTAATTTTAGTTTCCTCTCTCTTTCTCTTCATTAGCATGGTTATTGGTTATCAATTTTATTTACTATTTCAAAGAACCAACTTTTTGTTTTGTCAATTTTTTCAGTTATTTATTTTGTTTCAATTTCGTTGATCTCAGCTCTGATTTTATTTATTTCCTGTCTCCTACTGCTTTTGGGGTTGATTTATTCTTCTCTTTCTAGGGATTTGAGATGTAATGTTAGGTCATTTATTTGTTGACTTTTTCTTCTTTGAAGGAATGAACTCCATGAAATGAACTTTCCACTTAGAACTACCTTCATATTGTCTCAGAGATTTTGATATGTTGTATCTGTGTTCTCATTCACTTCTAAGAATTTTTTAAGCTCCTCTTTGATATCTTTTGCAACACATTGTTCATTCAGTAGCATATTATTTAGTCTCCAGATGTTGGAGTACCTTTATTTTATCATTGATTTCTGTTTTTATTTCATTGTGATCTGATAGAATGCAGGGTAGTATTTTGCTTTTTTATATTTGCTACAGTTTGCTTTGTATCATAATATATGGTCTATTTTTGAGAAGTATCCATGTGCTGCAGAGAAGAAAGTGTATTGGCTCATTGATGGATAATGTACTCTATATATGTCAGTTAAGTCTAAGTTATTGATTGTATTATTGATTTCTGTATCAGGCAAAATTAAGCTTCAAATTTGACAATGAAATAAAAATAAACAAAAGCTAAAAGAATTTACAGCAAGAAAGCCTGTATTATAGAACATTCTTGGCAAAATACTCCACGAGGAGGAAATGAAAAACAACAATGAAAATCTGCAATGGGAAGAACTACAATAAAGAAAAAGCCAACCAAAGGAGAAACCAAGTCAAGCTAAATACAAAAAATAAACAAAAATGACCAGTAACACAAATCATGTCTCAATAATTACTCTAAATGCTAATGGCCTAAACTCACCAATCAAAAGACAGACTGGTAGTTTGGATTTTAAAAAAAAGACCCAACAATATGCTGCGTTCAGGAGACCCATTTCATAGGAAAAGATATCCACAGACTGAAGGTGAAAGGTTGGGCTAAAATATACCATTCACATGGTCTATGTAAGTAAGCAGGGTTTTCCATCCTCATATCAAATAAAGTAGACTTTAAGCCAAAGTTAATCAAAATGGGTAAAGATTGACATTTCATACTGCTTAAGGGAACCATACATCAACAAGACATAACAGTTATAAATATATATATCCCTAACAATGGAGCATCTACATTCATCAATAAGACTCTTCTCAAGTTCAAGAGTCAAATAGACCACAACGCAATAACTCTGGGTGACTTTAACACACTTTTTTCACCAATGGATAGATCTTCCAAATAAACCCCCTTATTTTTTTTTTAACAACAGTTACCATATAAAGGAAGAAAATTCTGGCAGGGTACACAAGAAGTTGTGTATATTGATTAATTCTGGAGTATGTTTCCTTCAATAACAGGACTTTTTGTACAATTTGAACTATTTAACATATACTTGCTCTACTTTAAAATTATTTTATCTAGTTAAATTTTTAAATGTTCAATGATTAATGACTAGGACACTTGATAATTATCTTGTTTGGTGAATAAATAACAACAATAATATGTATACCCTCAGATATGAGATATATTTCTCAAGTTTGTTTCTGTTGTTTATGAATGCCAAATCAAAGAGTAAAATGGAAGAATGAAAATAAATTTTCAAATCCTAAGGATTTGAAATCCTAATAAATTTTCCTGGCTTTGAGGTCTAAGGCCCTAATGCACTTGTCTAATCCTTATTGTTAGACTCGTGAGTACTTTGAAGTTTTTCGCATTTGCTAAGTAATAATGTGAGGAATGACTCTTGTATTTTGGAATATATCTTTAAAATAATGCCTTAGAAGTAGGATTATGAAGGGAGCATATGAACTTTTTTTATGACTGTTTCTGTAAGGTACCAAAATAAAAGAAGGCTTGGATGTTCATTTTTGAAGAAAAATAACGCAACCTAGAACAGAGAATATCAAAAGGAATTTAGAAGATAAGGGGCCTGAAGATTCAGAATTATAGACTTACAAGTAGGAAAGGGAGAATTAAGGGAGGGGGACAATTCTTGTTTTATAAATTGGTTCATTTCTGTGATCTCTGTGGGTTCAAGGTAACCTTCTGAGATTAGTTCTGTCTTCTGTAATACTTTATGATATTAAGTTTAATCCCTTATTATTTTTCATCTTGACTATTAAAATTATCTGTAATAAGTATTCTGCCACCTCTTTTTCTGTGTCACTACCAAAATCGTTCAGCTAGGCCTATTTTTTGAAAAGAGTTTTTTTAAAGCTTTCGAGTATCTTGGCTGAGTTGGAATGAATAGCCTAATTCAGTGCTCTTCATTTAACTGTATTTATTTTGAGAAAAAGTAATATGAAGCAATTTTTTTGGCTTTTTCTTAGCATAGCATATTTTTCTAAATGTTTTAAATGAAAGAGAATCATTTCAGTTACTCATCAAACATCTTGACACTTCTAATTGAGGAAATAAAGGATTGATAATAAATATTAATCCTTATTTAACTGAAGATTTATTTATCACACTTGTGTGGTAACTCAGGAAAATGAAAAGAAAAAAACAATTTTACAGTATTACATACATTTTTACATTTCTCAATTCAATATTTTAGTCATTATTATAATTTTATTCTATGCCTTAATTTAGTACATTTATAAAGATTTTGGAGCAAAGTTTTTCAATTAAATTTTGGTAACCTTGGTGGTTTTTAAATACCTACATAATTAGAGTAATTTCTTGGTTAGTTAATTAATTTACCAGTTACAATTACCATTCAGTTGTCCACTAAAGGCATACTATTATTCTTCCTTCATGAACCCTTGTGTTATTAGAAAACAATAGGGATTTCAAGGATATCAAAATAAATCAGTTTTTCAAAACAGGTGGATCTGACTGTTGTAACTTCCCCTTTTACTACAAACAGATGAGAATACTATTTAAATTACAAACAAAATGTGATAAGAAATAGAAAATTGATTGTCACTTCCACACTTGTGGTACATGGGATTCGAGTGAAAAAATGACACCCAGTAAAGATGAGTCATAATAAACCATACTAGTAATGATAATCAACCCTGAAATCATCAGCTGTGAGGCAGAGAAGAAGAGTGATCATGACTTCCTAGAATTTGACGTAATAGCTTTCAAGTAAAGACTAAGGTAGCAAAAGAGATTCATAACAGAGAGAGAGAGAGAGAGAGAGAGAGAGAGAGAGAGAGAGAGAGAGATTGATTTTAAAATCAGTGCACCAAAGATGTCAGTTGAGCATATTTGCCTGGCATCGCTCCAGGCACAGGTGTGTATCAAAGAAAATTATAATCCCTGTCCTCTTGGCACTTAAATTCTGTTGGTCCTAAAGAATTAAAGAGGGCTTCAGACATCTCTTTTGTCATTACATTTTTTTTTAATGAAAGAACTGCTTATGTAAGAAATTAACACTGTTGAAAAATAAATCAATAAGCTGAAATTATAGCTTAATATATTAGCCAGAGAGCTACACAAAGGGGGGATAATCAAAAAACCTGAATACACCTGTAAGAGATATGAAGAATTGAATGAAAAGATTAAAATGCATCTAATATGAATTCCAGAAAGAGCAAACAGAGTACACGTGAAAGCTGAGATATTTGAAAAGTTTGCAGAATTTGATTTTGCAGAAAATGCACATGCTCATTAAGAAGCAAAAGTCATAGCTGGGTGTGGTAGCACACACCTGTAATCCCAGTGACTCCAGAGGCTGAGGCAGGAGGATCGCAAATTCAAAGCCAGCCTCAACAATTTGGCAAGGCCCTAAATATTTTGGCAAGACCCAGTCTCTAAATAAGATGTAAAAAATGGGGATGTTGCTCAATGGTTAACTGCCCGTGGGTTCAATCCCCAGATCCCCCTCCCCCCCAAAAAAATGGAGGAGGAAGAGATGGAGAAAAAGCCACAAAACAGGATGAATGCAATTGAAGTCATTCCTAGATAAACTGTAGAACAATCAAACAGCAAAATCAAAACTAGAACCCAGAGAGAAAATACTGATTACCTACACAGAAGTCGTAGTCTCAGCATCACTTACAGAGGTCAGAATGCCTTGGAATTCTCTCTTAAAATTGCCGGGGACAAATGGCCAACTTTGAGTTGTATACAAGCCAAACTAATATTTAAAACTGAGAATGAGGAACTGGGGGCACTGGGGATGGAGCTCAGTGATAGAGCACTTGGCTAGCATGTGCTAGGCATTGGGTTCCATCCCCAGCACTGTAAAATAATAATAATAATAAAAACAAAACTCAGAATGAAACACAATTGTGGATAAAGACCTAGAGAATTTACTACCCACACTCACTGAGAAGACTGGTCAGAAATGACCATCAGGAAAAAGAACTGAACCTAGAAGGACAGAAAGATAAGAAGTAAGAGTGTGCAAAGAGAATGGTAAATGTGATGATCAATCTATTTACACATTGTTGGTAAACAGAAACCATTTAAAAATATCTCATCATTGGAGTTGCAAAGATCCAAGTTCTCCAGACTTGTTCAAGAAGAGAATCATGCTGTTGATTAAATAGAGTCTTTATGTCAGCTGTTTGTACTAAAACCTAGAAAACCCAGTCCGTTTAGAGGATAGAACTGAAGTGGGGTCAGGGGGAATGAAACAAAGAAAAATCCTAAGAATTGAATAACAGAAATTAAGTTAGTAAGATAATCTCTCCTACTCAAGGATTCTGAATTTACTACTTCTTTGGAGCTTTGACTTTTTAATACCTGAGCACAATACCTGTCTATTTTTTTGTACACTGCCTACCTGTATTGGTCAGTTACAGCTTTGTCAAACCTTTCATGCCATAGCATCCATCTTGATAGACAGAACTAGATTGTAATAGTTGACTTTATCTAGTGGTAAGAGAGCAAGTCTATTGAAAAGAATGTTGTTGATTTTTTGATGTATGGAACTTAGGGAACTTTTGCCATTTTTATAGAAGCTAATTTATTGATAATCAAGGTAGGGAGGGATAAGAAGAGAACAATTGGTGCAATTTGACAATAGCAGTGGCAGTGGGTTCTTGCAGCAACTGCATCTAACTTCCTTGAGTACTTCCTTTGTGCCAGGCATAGCCCAGGTGTTTTATGGAATTGGTGTTATTGTTGTCTTCACTCTACAGACATGGGAACTAAAGCTCAGAGAAGTTAACATCGAGACAGGCTCTTGCCACGTGTGATGTACTTTTGAAACTGCATCAATTAATAATATCATATATTTGTCCTGGCTTTCCATTTTTGCATTGCTATACATCAGAGCTACATGTTATTTGGTTCATTAGTGGCAAAATGGCTGATGTAGTCTAAAATTAATCTTGGCTGCTACTTACAAATCCTGCTGTGTTTGCCATTTTTTATACAAAAATAAAGAATTTTATGAATTTAAAAGGAACCATCTTGGAGAGTTAGTTTTAATTCTTATAAAACTAGAGCTACCAAACTATCAACCACATTCGGTGAAACAGGTACCAAACCTTTTTTTTTTTTTTTTTTTATACTTCACAACTGCTCTATATGTTGAACTTAATCTTGAATAATTTGCTGTTTTGTGGCAGACAACAGATAAATTAATGACTATGCTTTTGTTTAAAATTAGCTATCAAATTTTATAATTGAGACTTAAACATCTAGATTGGTGTGAAAGTTCAGTTTAATGATTACATTTCTTCTAATAAGGGGAACATTTCTCCCATACCAAGTTCATTTTGAGTACTAAAATCAAGTGTCAGAAAAAGTGATGCAAACATTTCTTACATAGTTTAAAAATTAAAGAATTAACCTGGTTCCTTAGCTTGTTTTACAGGTTATTAAAAATCTCTATAAAAATTGTGCCCTCAACTTTCAAATTCTTTCAGTAACAAATTTTTACCTTATTTTTATATTCCTTTTATACACTTAAGCCTTTTTTGCCTTATGCTCTATTTTTTTTGTGTGTGGTGTGTGTGTCTTACTTTCATTATTAGATTGTCAGTTCCTTAGGAGCAAGAACCCTATGGTGTATATCCTTACATAGCACCTTCTATTTCCTCTCAAATCACATTACTGTTGGTCATAGTGTTTTAAATTATGGCAGGAATGAGGTAAAGTGTATGAATAAAATTTTGAAAGTTGCACCACCCCCAGAGATAGCAGGAATCTCCAAGCCAGTGAAGTAGGATGACGAGGAAGAAAATGGAAAGAAAGATACTCTTTTATGAACATGCCCTGTGTCATAAATAACTAGACCCAAAAGGATAGGACTAATCTTCAGGGAATTGAAATATACAAATATAGGTCTTTTTTTTCCTTCTGACTTTATTAAGGTATAATTGACACATGAAAATTATGTGTTTATGATATACAATGTGATCTTTTAACTTACATATACATTTGTGAAATGTTTAAATGAATATAATCAACATGTATCTAGGTGTGTATGTGGAGACAACATTTAAAATCTCCGTTAGCAATTTTCAAATACAGAATACATTATTAACTCTAGTGACCATGCTGTAGGTCCCCAGAACTTACTGCCTCTAACTGAAATTTTGTACCCTGTGACCAGATCTTCCCATCTACCTCATTCTCCCTACCCCACTCTGCCTAGCCCCTGGCAACCATTATTCTTTTCCCTGATTTCTGTCTTCTATATATGAGTTCAACTTTGTTAGAAAGAATGTCTAAATATTTGCTCCCTTCTTTGCAAGGATGAGTAGTTTCTTAGGTTTAATATGTTATTTCTTCTTGTTGTGGTGACTCATTTATCCAACCTCTTGATTGTGGTCATGATAATTAAGGACCACTGTAAAAATAGGATCAGGAATTTCCCTGATTGAAAAATAAATAGAAAGCAATGGCTCATTGTGGGCAGATCCTGTGGACTCACCACCAGTACCATGGCTTTGTTTTTGTTTGTTTTTTTTTCTCTTATTGAAAGTACAGGCTTTCTTCACGTTTTTTAGTTAAGTATTATAGTTTCTTTATGGAAAGAGAAGATGATTTGGGCAGAGCAAGTATATTGTGGTCAATCCCTCCATCCAGTTGACCTTTCCAATCCTTGACTGTAAGTTTTTCATTCTGGAACTCCAAATGGCACCCCCACACACACACACCACCACCACCACCACTACCACCACAATTTTTATTTCTGAGGTAGACAAGAGAAATAATTACAATCAATATCTAGATTTTTCTAAATATTCGGGTTGAACATTTTATAGGATACATCAAACTCTTAAGTTTCTAGTTTTCTTTGTTCCACAGTATTTTGAATATTTTCTCAACACTTTGACATTCCCTTCCCTTTATCCACTACCCTCTATCCACTTCCTCCTCAGTGGGTCTTCACTGTTTTTTGTACTCTCCCCTCTCTATGGCTTTTTTAAAAAATATTTTTTAGTTGTCAACGGATATTTATTTATTTATTTTATTATTATTATTTTTTTTTGTCATGCTGAGGATCAAACCCAGGGCTTCACACATGCCATCCAAGCACTCTACCACTGAGCCACAAGCCCAGCCCCTCTCTATGGTTTTTGATGTCTAGGGAGTATTGATATATTTCTCTGTCCTTTATTGCTCTCTGTCCATCCAGGTCTTTTCCTAAAGCATTCATTTTTGTTTTCTCTTTTTGTATCTTCTTTAATTTTCTTCAGAATTCCTGTTGTCTCTAACTAAATGCTTGTGTGTGTGTGTGTGTGTGTGTGTGTGTGTGTGTGTGTGTGTGTGTGTGTGTTTTCATGCTGGTCCTCAAACCCAGGACCTTGTACATGCGAGGCAAACACTGTACCACTGAGCTACATCCCCGAACCCCTAAATGTTTTTCTTTTGTCATTGTCTTAACTCCTCCGGAAAAAGAGTTTTGTAAAAGAAGTCACTACAGGTTGAATGAATGCTGGCTCTTATGGAGCCAAACAAGAATGCTTATCAGCTTTCCTGAACTGAAGAGCGTAATGTCTTTGCTTTCTCACTTCTATTGAGTATTTCTTCTTCTTCTTCTTTCTTTCTTTCCTTCTACATACCTCAGAGTGTTACAAGTATTAATGAGCCAATACTTCCATGAGAAAGCCCAGTAAAATGATCTTCACTTACAAAAAAAAAAAAATCACAGGATCTAAAAAATTGAGTTAAATTCATCTTATTCTGCACTTGAAAGCATCACATAGATAGTAAACCATGACTTTTGAACAGTTCTTTCCCTGGCAAGAAGAACTATTATTATTTACCATGTGTGTCATACACTGGTGTTTATCAGATACCAGCTTCTGATGATGATAGTGATGATGGTGATGGTGGGGGTGAGTATTTGCAGGCAAAAGGATGGAAGTGGGAGGAAAACAGAGGAGCCACTCAACGAGTAGGATAGTAGAGGGTGTGAGTCAGAAAGAAGTAGCTGCTATGACAGCTAGGCGGGAACCCAAGTTATTATGTCTTCATTCTCCTGCCTCTAGGTTGTAAATGGAACCAGTGGGGCCACATAAAGTATCCCTAAGCTGTACAGAGAATTGCATCCACCAGATCATCTAGACCCACTTCATTCCACCTGGCTGTGGAAGGACAGACTCTCCTTGAAGGGTTCAGTTGCCTTAGTTGCCCAACTCAAGTGAATGGAGGGGTAGACAGGGATAGTTTGGTCAAAATGGGTGCAGATTTAAAGTTGTGAATACCTGCCAGATTTAATTTAATTCTCATAGCACCCCCCTGAAACAATACTCTGTTAGATGCCTGTGGGAAAGGGCGAAGACAACATTGTGGTGGTGCCCCAGTCCCTCTTTCCTTTTTCTTTTGCCCCTCTTGAAAAGCAAGCAAATCAACCAACAAAACACCGCTTTTGCCATTCTTATTTGCTGGTATTATTAGAGTTAAAAAAAAAAGATCCTAATCTAGATGCATGGCAAATAAGTTTAGCATTTCCTTGTCATTGCGGTATACTTGTGGTCCTTCTTATGCCTTTGGCTCTAGAGAGCATTCTCGTGCTGTTAGTTATGGGTCAGAGTGGAACCTGACATAGTATGGGCATTATCAAGGGGAAAAGCAGTGATAAATAACAGTATAGATTGAAGATCTCAAGGGAACAAATTTACCATTTTCTCGAATCCATCACCCAACTTCATTTTTAAATTACATTCAGGTTAACCATGACAAAGTTTTTAAAAGTGAGTTACCTTTGACAAGTTTCATATTCTATTACTAATGTAGGTGAGGAAACTTTCTGTCTTTCTTGTTTTAAAATAATTATGGACAAAGGAAAGGGGACTGAGAAAGCTGAAAGACACTACCTGTCTTTGAAATACATACATTCACAAAGACATGACATTAATTTCTTTTTTGTACTTCTTGCCAGAGAATTGGGGAAATTATGTATGAAGAAAGTGTCACTCATCTTCTGTATATCCTACTGTGATAATGTCACTGTAATTGGGGTTAAAAAAAAACAGATAATTTTTCTACTTTAGAGACTAAATTTCCTTTGTTTGTCAAGGTGTCCTACATCTTGCCAATTCTCCTCAGGAGAAAATAAGTGCCATCCCGAGTTTCTACTGTGAATAATGACAAGAATGTAACCTTAGTTTTGTTATAATTATCTTTGTTTCTTAAGTTTCAAGAAAAATCGTCATCAATATCCTTTAAATCCCTGAATTAATGCCTTATGATTTATTGTTCATGCTTCTAATATTTGATAAGTCATTATTCATAGGCCTTATAGAGTTGAGCAAAAAAAAGCGAAAACTCTACTATTGACATGCTGTCTTCTGGGGTCAGGTGGCCACCATATTGCTAGGATGATTGTTGGTGCAAAGATGTGTTTCCTTAGGTGGGGCTAGGGAGAGGGTGTGGGGGCTGGAACCAGGCTTCCTGTGAGCCTCCTTATAGGTGAGAAAACTCAGAGTTTGATGATGGAGAAGTGTTATCTAGTTTCTGTTGATCTGTGTGAATATTAACCCATAGTTTAAAACTGTGCTGCCATAAAATGGGCCTATTGAAGTATATGGGCTTCTATTTATGCTATTTCTATTCTGGTTCTAACTTGATATCTCTCATTTGTTTCAGGGTTAGCCGTTTCCCTCCAACTATTGCACGGAGACATTGAACAAATCAGAAGAGAGTACTCATCCGTCTTTTCTCATGGAGTATCCATAACAAGGAAGTTGGGTTTTTCTAATATTATCATGCCTGGTAGGTTATGTGGGTAGGGTACATCAAAATGATCACGCATGGGCATGTTGTCTTTTTTTGACATTTGAGAAATTTTTCAAATTGTCAATTTTGAGGCGTTCATGTGGGCCATGCTGAAGAATAAAATGAAGTGTGTGATAATAAGCTTTTTTTTCAAAGTATTTGTACATCCTGATTATCTTAAGGTGGGTAACTAGTGTTGGCCATGGCTACATTTCATTATGACCATGATAATGATAAAAATGGGGATAGTATCCAGAAAATATTTTACCCCTTAGTGGAAAATGTCAGTGAATATGCTGGGAGGATATCCTTATAGGTTTTTTGTTTTGTTTTGTTTTTCCTTTTTTTGATACCAGGGATTGAACTCAGAGGCACTTGACCACTGGAGCCACAGCCCCAGCCCTATTTTGTATTTTATTTAGACACAAGGTCTCACTGAGTTGCTTAGTACTCTGCCATTGCTGAGGCTGGCTTTGAACGTGTGATCCTCTTGTTTCAGCCTCCCAAGCCTCTGGGATTACAGGCATGTGCCACAGTGCCTGACTCTGTATAGGTTGTTTTTTTTTTTTTTTTTTGAGAAAAAGGAAAAGACACAGATTTTATATATTTAAAACATCTGACATACATCTGAAGCTGTAATTCCATTGTTTTTCTTGTTCCATAATCCCCCTGCTGAGACGCCTTAAAATGTACCTCTATGACTCGTATATCATGTTTCTTAGTATCATTCCAAAAGCCAAAATTGTTCTGTCGGTTGATATATTTTATTTTATTTTTTATTTTTATTTTTATTTTTTTATTAGTTGCTCATGACAATACCATGATCTTGACATATCATACATGTGAATCAAATGGGGTATGAATTCTCATTTTTCCAAATGTACAGGTTGCAGAATCACATTGGTTATACCGCCACGTATATACATACAGCAATACTAGTGTCTATTTTATTCTGCTGCCCTTCCTATACCCCCCCCCTTCCCTCCCATCACCTCTCTCTACCCAATCTAATGTCCGTATAGGTTTTGATAAGAACTGTTACTGGGCAGCAGTTGTCCTCTCTTGCAGGATTTTTTTCCATTGTAAATACATATCTATATATGTAAATAAGCATCCATGTACAAATACCATATGTCTTTTTTACGTTTTCTAGGTCAGTTTGTGTATATGATTCATGTCTTTCTTGGACCCAAAAAAGACTCCACAAGTGTTTGTTTTCTAAATGAAAAGGCAGAGGTTAAAAGGGTTCACATTGTGAAATCAATGCAAAGTTCATTGAAACTGATGGAATTTTGCAGTAAGTTGGTCTGTATCTCTCAACCAAAATAAGTTTTGGAAAGCATGCCCCTTCGTAATCTTATGGCAACTTACAGTTCTCTGAGTATTTTACATACAAACTGATGAGATGGGCAAGAATAGTATACCTGCTGATGAGAAAAGCTGTTGTATTTAGCATTGATTGAGGATCAGTTTTATGCCAGGATCCCCAAATTAAAGGATGAATTCATTCATTCTACAGTTTTTTTTGTTTTGTTTTGTTTTGGGTACCTTCTATGGGCCGAGGTATTCTTCCAGCTATTGGAAATACAATAATGAACAAACATAAAAAGAAATCCCTTTTCTCATGGAACTTATTTTCTAATAAAAAATCATAATTAATGTGTAAGTAAAATATATGTGTTTAAAGATACTAAATACTAAGGTACAAACTCAGGTAAGTAAAGGGCTTAGGAATATCTGAAATGATAGTCAGGCTGGGCTGAGAGATGGAAACTTTAGATAGGTAAGAATTTATGTGATGACACAAAGAGTAAAGAACTGAAAGAAATGAGGATGCCATGCAGAGAGAAGCATTCCAGGCAGAGGAAACAAACGCAAAAGCCCTGAGGCAGGAGAATGCCTGGCATATCTGAAGAACTGCAAGAAAACCACCGTGGCCAGAAGGGAGTCATGGTGATGGGAGACAGAGTAAGGACAGAAAATCATGTGGGGTCTTGGAGATCACACTAAACACTTTGACTGTTTTTCAGAATGATGAATGGAACAACTGGAAGATTTTGAGCAGGTGTGTGCCTAACTGGTATACATTCTGACCAGATTATTATAGTCTCTACGTGAAGATTGTACCTGGAAGGAAAGTGGGAGGGCAGGAAAGAAACAGGGAGATCAATGTGGAGGCTGTTGGAGATTATCCAAGAGAGTGTGATCATAGCTTGGAGAAGGGATAGCTAGGGAGCTTGAGACCTGCTCAGGCCCTCAGGGGTGACCTGCTCATGCCCAGGCAGAAGACACAGGGAGATCTGGAAGGGGTTAGAAGGAGCACAGAGGAGGCATAGAACCTTCCTCCTGTTGAAGGAACCTTATGGAAGATTTCATAGAGAGGTAACATCTAAGCAGGATTTTCAAGCCAATGACTCCAGGCCACATCTCCCATTGTTTGCCTCTGTGCTAGCAGCAAACCCAGCTCTGGTACTGAGCCTGTGCAGGTGTGGATAGCAATGCTCCACCTCTAATGTTAAAAGAAAACCTAAACTCGAAAAACTTTTTAATTTTTTTAATATATTTATTTTTAGTTGTAGATGGACATAATATCTGTATTTATTTACTTGTTTGTTTATTTATTTATTATTCATGTGGTGCTGAGGATCAAACCCAGTGCCTCAAGCATGAAAAGCAAGCGCTCTACCACTGAGCTGCAACCCCAGCCCAAACTTTAATTTTTCAAGTTCTGTGAAGATCTGGATTTCATGAGAGAATAGCCTGTTAAAATCCTTTGAAATGTAAAAGCTTAGAACAAACCAGAAACGTTGAAATGCCATTTAGTTGTGAATCCAAGATGCTAAAATTCTAGAAATTTCTCATTGTCCCTAGGAATAGAAGACTGAACAGGTGGAATTATCCTCACTGAGCTTTGGTTTATCTGTCCCTTCGTGTGTCTAGCCCTCTCACTTTCTTTCTCTTTTCCTTTTTGTCTTTGTCATCTTCTTCTTTAGCATCCATCTCTAAGGTCTCTGAATTTTACCTTAGAATGGGAGTAAGCTATGCAGGTTACTATGGCTTACTTTAATTAAAAAATATTTAACATGTCACATCCTTGTTTTACAAACCAAAAAATGAATTTTCATCAGCCTCCAAATTTTATGATGGGAAGGCTCTACCTTGTGTTTGGTCTTTCATAGAAACAAAAATCTTCTGCCCTTTCACCTGCAAGTTAGGGGATGAAAGATAGCATATTGAGTATTAGTATTTCTCATTGCTTCCTACCCCACCCTCCACAACCAAGAAAAGGGAAAAAAATATAGACCAAATGGAACAATATAAAGCTGTGGACAACCTTTTTAAAAATTAGATCCTCTGGACTATGATTTAAATGTCTTGTGATTGTTGTGAATAAAAACCCCAAATGACCAGCCTTGCCCATTGCACCATTTTGTGATCTCTTGATAGAAATTCGTTCATGCAGAGAGAGCTGAGAGAACAGTTTGGAAGTCTTCCTGAAATGACCTGACCTAGCTTAGAGACCTATTCTGCCTGAGCATCTCATCCTACTGTTGTTGAAAATGACTGTTTATAGATCTGTTTACTTGGTGGCATGCTATTCAGTGGCTCTTGCAACCGTTCATTATTTCCTTCAGTTGCTATAAATAACTGGTATTTCCTCTTCAACAAAAAAGCAAAAAAAAATTCATCCCACTGGGAAGCAAATTGATGGGCAAATCTAATATAAAAAACATATTTCAGAGCAGAATACAGCCAGCTGAATTCCTCATCTTGGTCTCTGGGCAGTATCATTGAGAAATGGAAAAATATGAAGCAAGATGACACTTCACTGGCTGAATTGTCTGGGAGGTGCTATGCTCATGCAGCTTTTGTCTGGCTTTAGTGATGGAAATGGTCTTTCTGGGGGTATAAGGCATGCTTCTGTCCCTTTCTGGCTCTGTCTTGTAGTGGAAGGTTCACATTGTCCAGAAGAACAGCCCTTCCCAGACACAGGTCTGCACTGTGGGACTAGAAGATAATTTGAAACACTTCCTTCTCTTTCTTTTCTCCTTTTTATTGTTGACTTCTTAATCTTTCCAAATTAGATGAAGAAAGGAGAGATGTAGTTATTTATTCAAACAGCTGAAAGGAGCTCTAAAAGTGACTTTTTTTTTTTTTTTTTTAACATTGGGAAACATGTAGTTCTGTCTTCTGTGGTTATTTTCAGAATGGTCAATTAATTCTCACCAGTGGCTTAGTGAAAACTTGAGCTGAGTGCTTCGAAATTGTTTGTGAACAACATTTCTGATCACAGTGTGACATGGATAGTCTGAAAGCATGATTTTCTTTTTCCATTTTCTAGACTTGCTTTCAGAGTTAATTTGCATCTGTAGTGGTCTGATAGGGGTCAAGACAGGTGAAGCACACGCTCATTCCAAAAGGACCAACTTCATCAACACAGCCACTGCCTCTCTGCTGAACAGAATGATCTGTGCTCTTGAAGTAGACAGGAACACACAGAGAACTGTTTGAAGGATAGCACAACACAATCAGTGCCCAGCTCTTTTTGAAATGAGAAAACATGAAGACAGAAACTCTCCCCTTGACCTTGCTTTTGTACAGGTGGATCTCTAAGATATCATCTGGTGTGAAGAAACTGCCTGCCTTTGTGCTTTTGGAACCATCAAGACAATGATCATTCTCTGAGTTAAGGGTCAGTTACTCCATACTTTATTTCTTAGGATATTATTTCCAATTAAGAGAAGGTATTTTCAGAGAAGCTTTATCACTATTACCAATAATCCAGATGATTATTCTGAGGGGAGTTTTGTGCTTTGGTCTCTAAGCCTAAGAGAGGGAGAGCAGCAAAAATATTTAAAATCATGCTCTCCTATAGAAATAAAAAAGCAAACCACAAATATAATTTAAAATTTGCTAGCAGCTACTTTAAAAACCCAGGAAAGAAGAGGTGAAATTAATTTTAACAGTACATGTTATTTAAACCTTTACACTCAAAATATTATCATCTCAATAGGTAATCCATATAAAATATTTTGAATGTTTTTGAACCTCAGTCTTGCTGCTGTTAAAAAATCTCCTTGCAGCCAAGTCACATTTTAAGTGTTAGTTGCCACACATGTGGCAGCATTTATTGTATTGGACAGCCTGGCCATTAAATGTCTTAACAGACTATGCAGATCAGGCCTGGGCCATTCCTGAGTATCAGGAAGGTCTGAGTTTCCATTCACCAGACATTTTGGAGCAAATATAACAGATGTGTCTGGAAGGTCATGGAAGATCTAACTGCCTTTCTTCCACCTTAAACACCCATTTTTACTCTTAAGTTTATGATTTCACCATCATGATCTCACTACTTCATCTTCCCTGCCTGCACCCCATTTCCCTGGAGACTTGCTCCACACAGGAGTTTGTTAAACTGTCACTCATTGTTAGGGAACCTGTGATAAATTCCTTCTGGTGCTCTTAGTTGGTCTTTGAAGCTTCTAATTCATTGTTTTTTTTTTAAAAAGTAAAATGGTGGAGTGATAAGGGAAGTGGATATTGATCTCAAGATTTATTTAAATTTGTTTTGTAAGTAATTTGACTAGATAATGATTTACAGGGCTCCAATCAAGAGTGTTATAAATGTGCCTGCCTCATGGTTAAGAAAGCAAGCTACTGTGCTTTTTTTAATATAAATATTATTATTTACTGCTTACTGATAGAGAAATGCACATCAGCAGATGGAATTAATCCAGAGGTGACCCTTCTATGGAGAAAGTAGATTGGAACTATTATGGTATGATTTAATTTTCCTTAAAAGTATATCCTAAATCTAACCAAAGTTCATCACCCTCCCAGCCCAACTCAGTGAGCCTCTATATCATATAGGGTATGTGTGTGTGTGTGTGTGTGTGTGTGTGTGTATAAACATATAGCTCAGACATGAACCCCTAATCATGCAAAGAAATGGTGGCCTTGCAAGCAGTGAATGCCACAATGACCAGAGAGAGATGGAGCTTCTACCACATCACCCTGAGTTTGTCTCTCAGCTTCGGATCAGACTAGGGGAGGGGATGGCACCTCTCAAATTAAGAAGCCCAGAGCTTCATCACCCAAGGATGTAGAGCTTTCCCACAATGGTCCTTCAAGCTCTTCATGCATTGTCCCAGAGTGAGATAGGCCATGGGGGAATGATCACCTGTCCCTGCACCTGCCTCTCTGTAGAACTGTTCTAAAACACCTGGCACAGGTGCTGTTCTGTGAGTTACCCTTGTATATTGGATATTCATAAGCAAAAATTTGAAGATACCCCCTCCAAAAAAGACCACTACCCCCTACAACTTTCCTGGAAGCATAGCAAAACAAAAAGGAGAACAACAGACAGAAAGTAGAAAAATAACTTCGATAGGTTTTACTGAACTGAATCGGTGAGAAATGTTAAGCTATGCTTCACATTAGTTAATTTTCCACCCCATCCTGACATTTTTCTTGTGTGTGGTCTGCTTTAGTCTCCAGTTACCTGTGAATCCTCCTCCTTCCTCCTCCTTGAAGGTGTCATGAAGTGACACAAGCTTAGCTCTAGAGGGCACATTATATTAGTTTCCTATAAGAAACCATCACCACAAATGAGTTGGCTTAAAACAACACTAATGTTTATTACCATTCTGGAGGTCAGAGTTCATTCTAGTCTCATGGGGGAAAAATCAAGGTGTTAGCTGCATTTCTTCTGATGGCTTTGGGGAGAATCTCCTTCCTTGCCATTTCCAGCTTCTGGAGTCTATCTGCACATCATCATTTCAACTTCTGTTTCCTCATCACAACCCTTTCTCTAACCGATTCTTCTGCCTGCATCTTTTAAGGACCTTTGTGATTATATTGGACCCACCCCAGCAATCCAAGAAAATCTCCGTATCCTCAAGATCCTTAATTTAATCATGTATGTAAAGTCCCTTATTTGTAAATTAACATATTCATAGATTTCAAGGATTTACTTTACTTAAATTAGGTTACATAAGGTAACATGTCCATAAGTTCCGAATCCTTGGAACATTTATGTACCTGCCACACACGTGAAGGACCCTACAGCCAATGTATTTGATGCGGAATTTTCTCTTCAGGGTTCCTGAGAGTGGTTTTCTGGTATATTGAAATTTTTTTTTTTTTAGTATTTTTTTTTTGAGAGAGAGAGAGAGAGAATTTTTTAATTTTTTTTTTTTTTTTTTTTTTTTAGTTTTCGGTGGACACAACATCTTTATTTGTATGTGGTGCTGAGGATCGAACCCAGTGCCCCGAGCATGCCAGGCGAGCACGCTACCGCTTGAGCTATGTCCCCAGCCCAGTTCATTGAAAATTTATGATGACCAAGAACACATCCTCAGAAGCTGGGGTTGTATCTCAGTGGCAGAGTGCTTGCCTGGCATATGTGAAACACTGGTTTCGATCCTCAGCACCACATAAAAATAAATAAAGGTAAAAAAATGAAGAAAAAATAAAAAAGAACACATTATCAGATCTCCTCTCAAAATGACCTTTTTCACATTGGACCATTCTCCCTCCCTCTTCTATCCACTGGTTTGAGGTTTTTTGCTTAGAACTTTAAGTCCTTTCTTCATATTGTCTGTAGCCTGTATGTTATCATTTGCCGTTTCTGTTCTATAAAGAGGGTTCCTAGAACTGAAATCAGTATTTCATGACTTTTTTGATCAATGCACAATAATATAGGGCTTACACCTTCCTTGCTGAAGTCACTTGTAGTGAGAGACAAGGCAGATTGTTTCATCTTACCTGATAGCTATTCTCACTCTGGTGAATTGCATTTTTTTTCCTGGATAAAGTGGGGTTCTAATAATACTTTGGACACATTTCTTTACGTCTTTGCTTCAGTTTTCTCATCTCTAAAATGGAAATAATAGTGCCTTTTTATAAAGTGGATGTGAGCATTTAAGGAGAGGTTCTACTTCTAGTGCTTCACAAAATACCTGACCCACATCTGGTCCTCCCTGAAGTATGCTGCTGCTGCTGCTCTTACTAGCAGGACTCCCACTACTGGATGAGTTGCTAACTCGTCTGAAGTGATTAGTACCAGAAGTGTTTCAGATTGCAGAGGTGTTTTTTGTTCTTGTTCTTGTTTTTTATTTTGGAATATTTGCATAAACTTTACCAGTCATGTACCCTAATTTAAAAATCCAAAATCAAATGTGAACCTTGATGTTCAACTCTCAGGATTTGCTTCTATTAGTGGAAACCTTGTGCCTGCTTAGGTCAAGCTATTAATCAACCCTTTGGACTGAAGTCACTGAAGTCTTTCGACTTTGTTCCCATTGCTGTGGCCTTATCTTTATCTTGTCTGCAATATTTTGAGAAACCTTCACTTGTATACAGGTTTCCCAACTAGTGGGCCTGCTAATGAGAGGAGAGTGTCATGCACATCAAATTTACAGAGTAATAAATTTGAGAGGTGTGAGGTGTTAATAAACATTGTCGGGAAAATAGCTTTTCACACTGGTGCCATGACTCCATTTTATACTCACTTTATGGTTTCTCTCCTAATTACCCAAGATGCTTTCCTAACACCACTTGGGCTTATTAGTTTACTCCAGAGCTCCTCAAGTGCATCAGTTTTAATTAGCACTTGTTTCAGCTTTATCCTTTTGCATATTTTGGCAGAATGTGGCACCTTGCAGTATTGGAACATAGCAAGCCGCAGAATTCCTGGAGAGAAGCATATATAGAATGTCTCCCAGGAGAAATATTCTTTTTGTCATGTGCTTTATTTTCAAAGAAATCTTGGTTCAGTCTAAAGGATTTACAGAAGATAAGAGGGCTTACAGGAATGGTGACATTTGAGGAGTAGAATATTAAAGCATCTGTACAAGGTATTCTAATCTATGGATGTCTTCTATTCTGGAAGCTCTTCTGTAAGTCAGAGAATAGCATAAGAAAGTCACCTTGTCCTTTCCAAGGACAGGTGTCCCTCCACTGTCTTGTCTGTACCTTTGCTATTAGTTCACTCTCATTTTGACAATGGAAAGACCTGATTTCCAGAGCTTTGTATTGTCCTGTGTAGACTAATGTCACAATATAGTAGTAGCAAAGAGAGTAGAACTTAAATCTCCTTATTCTGATTATCCTGTGACCCTACAGCCTTTAGGCATGCTTGAGTTCAGAATCTCCTTTGTAATGAAGACACAGGAGAATTCAGCTAAGTTAGAAGCTAAATAGACTTTGTGGATTGGCATGAGATTCTAGTGTCATTTATCACCTTGCTCCTGTGTTAGACCATGGCATGGCTTACTTTGGTCTCTGATGTTCCATGAAGATCCTTCTCATTAGCATGGTGAATTATAACTCCTTCTCTGCCCCTATTCGACATCCCCTACCCCTTCTCTCACTTAAATTTAGCTACATTGTTCAGTGTGTTGTATATTTTACTAGTTTATTAAAGACCTACCTTTACTAGAATCTGCAATGATTGCTTTATTCACTGCTTAGAATAGTACATCTGGCACATAGGAGGTGCTCGAGAAATAGTTGTTGAATGAATACATGGAAGAAAAATTGTGGGACACTGGCAGTCATCTCCCTGCCTTCCCTCCTTTGGGTCTAGCCTACAGACGTGAGAAAACAGGGTACCTTGCAGACCTCCCTCATCCCTCTTGCCTTTGCTGAAGTCAAAGTGGATGTGGCCTTCTAGCAGAGGAGTGAGGAAAACACTCTCCCAAGAAAACCCTAGTCCTTCTTTTGCAGGACAACTAATCCCTGTGTAGTTAGACAAGCTAATTATTCATTATGAGAAATTCCTTAGGTAAAATTCCCTATAGCTATGCTTCCCATTAATCAGCGTCTGGTTTATACTTTGCTTGTGAGATGCATCACCTACTTCAAGGACCAAAATAATTTTATTGGTTTTTTTTACCTGCCACATCTGTTAATGGGAAACTGATGTCAAGAATGTCCTTCCAAGCTCCTTACTGACTGGTATGTGTGTAGACAGTTAGCACACCAAAGTTCTTTTTTATTGGCCTAAGTAGCTTGATTTGGATGACAAAATTTGCAAGTTTGCTCTTCGTTCTCTAGTAGAATTTTTAAAAAATAACCTTAAGGGTGTGTTTGTGTATGTTTTTTAAATACACACACACACACACACACACACACACACACACACAGAGGCCCTTGTATCCACAGATTCCACATTCACAGATTCAACCAGCGACGAATCAGAAACATTCAGAAAAATAATTGTGTCTGTATTGAACACATAGAATTTTTCTTATCATGACTCCTTAAATAATACAACAACTGTTTACATAGCATTTACATTGTATTAGATTTCATAAGTAATATAGACATGATTTAAAGTACCTGGAAAGATGTGTGTAGGATATATGCAAATACTGCACCATTTTATAGAAGGAACTTGAGCATCCATGAATTTTGGTGTGGACCAGAGGACCGTTAAACAATCTCTCATGAATACCGAGGAACATCTCAATAGTAATAAAATGAAATGGGTTATAAAAAAAAATCTAGGAAACTTTCAAAAGTGACTGGACCATTCATTAAAACATTAAAAACATGGAAAAAGTTAAAACAAAACTTTCAAAGCATATATAATATTTTTTATTAATTTATTTATTTTAAATAGGTATGTATGATAGCAGAATGCCTTTTGTTTCACTGTACATAATTGCAGCACAACTTTACATTTTTCTGGTTGTACATGATGTACGTTGCACTGTATGTGCAGCCATACATGTACCTAATGATGTCTGACTCATGAAATGTGTTGGTTTTGTCCTGGACTTATAAATTTATCACTTTCCCAAGTTGGTTTTATAAGCTGTATAAGAATACGGAAATTCATAAGCCAGAGATTTCTGTATCAATTGTTTCCACTAGCGTGCATTTTATATACTCTTTGCAGAGGGTGGTTTAGATTTAATACTTATTGGAACTTACTCAATTTGTTTGTTTTATGCCCATCTGTTTCCTAGTCAGCCCAGGTCATTTGGGAATGATGCTATCATAAAAGCTGGTTTTCGTGGAAGATGGTGACTAGGACACTGGGATTGGAGAGCTGGGGTACTTTGTTAAACACACTTTGATCAGAAACTTTTATAACTCTCACAGTTGCAGACATTTATGTGGTTATTTTTCTTTCTGGTGATTTGCCTCCTAATGGAAGGTTTTTCTCAAAGAGTATTACTTTTAATCTTTCAAACATTGGAAAGTTATAATAAATAAGTTCGGCCTTGCCATCTCACCAACATTGATCTTCAAAAATTTTCAAGTATAGTGTTTCATTTATGTATTTCTTATTTCTATCCACCCATGCCACTTAATTCTTACAGGAGAAGTTAAAAAAAAAAGCATACTTTTAGACCATTTGCATAAGTTTGCTAGTTGGCACAATGTTTTTTTTTTCTTATAATCATAAGAAAAGAGTGGGGTTAAAAGGCATTCAAGTTCTATAAATCACAAATGGAGAAAATATAGATGGTTCATGTGTGCCTAGAAAATGTCGGTTTGAATCTAGGGCCTTACTCATTTGTTTTATAGCTTGATGGTATGAAATATTAAATTGAATTTGTGTGAGTGAATTATTCTACATCTGTGCTCATAAAGTGCTAATCTGGATTCTTCGAGCAGTGAGATCATTTTGTCTGTGAATTTTGGAAAAGATTTAAATTGTAACTATACTCTTTGCAGTCCTATCATTTTATTCCATTTAGGTAATTCTTCTACTCTAAAGTGCCGTTACTAAAAAGTAATAATACTGGTTTCTGTGAGCCACCTCTGCTAGGCTGTCATTTTGTAATCACACCTCGTAAATGAAATGAGGGAAATATTGACAAATGGTGAGACTGGACACCACCTTCCTTCTCAGTCCTGGTATTCATCTCTTAAATGCACATTTGTAGTATTGTGAGTTCAGACTAGCAGAAGTTGGCTTTTATTCTTCTTCAGCACTGGCAGTGAGGGTGGGACCCTTCTTTTAAAGTACATTTGTACCTTTATATGTATGACAGTAAATTTTATAAACTAAAGTTTTTCCTGATAAAACACTATTACACTTCCAAATATATATATAAAACGTGATTTTATTTTTCATTTCCTAATAGGTGAAATGAGGAATGATTTATATATCACCGTAGAAAGGGGAGAATTTGAGAAAGGAGGGAAGAGTGTGGCCAGAAATGTGGAAGTTACGATGTTCATTGTAGATAGTAGTGGCCAGACCTTAAAGGTACGTTAATACTGGATATTTTTTTGGTAAAATTATTCTACATAATTGCTTTGGCTTCATCTTTAATGTGATCAGTTAATTTCTGATTTGCAGTATTGTCTTCTCTACCCTGTATAGTTTTCTTTTATATATATGTGTGTGTGTGTGTGTGTGTGTGTGTGTGTGTGTGTGTGTTTTATACGTGGGCACAATATCTTCATTTTGTTCATTTTTTGTGGTGCTGAGGATCTCACACATGCTAGGCAAGCTGTCTACTGTTGAGCCACAACCCCAGCCCAAGTTTTCTTTTTAAAAACTCATTAGGATGCCTCTCAAAAATGAAATAGAAAAGCAAAAAGGCTTTTATTTTATTGTGTCAAATATTTTCTTCATAACAGTTATTCCTTAAGTGTAATATTTATTTATGCTATTTAATTATTCCCCCTTTCATCTGCCATGGTTTTGTATAAACACTTGTTCTTTGGCAATTGGCTAAAAAAAAAGTTGGGGGGAGTCATATTTAATCTTACAATTTTTTTTTTACCATAATTGGACATGAAGACTGGGGTACTATTTGCCATTTGGGGTGATAATAATAGGCTCCTTCATGGAAGAAGCATTTTTCCTGAGGCTCTTCTTTTTGAGGAAGTATATTGCCCTGTTGCTTTTAGTGTTTGCTGCTGGGCCCAGTGAATACCTGCTGGGACCATGAATGGGCTTTTGGCTTCAGCAGTCTGGGGACTTTGCCTCATATTTGTACTTCCAGTGGGTCCTGCAGTTGTCCATCTCCCATACATCACCTGGGCACAGCATGCCCTGGAAGACCAGCATCAAATTAAACAGACAAACCTTACTGGGCAGCAGCAAGTACAGAAATGACGTGGCAAAGAATGGGGAGGTGATTTCACATGGGGTGTTGTTTGGGGAGCCCAGGCAGAAAGAGCACTGATTGTGGTGCCACTTTGAAGAGACTCCTTTGGATGAAGCTGTCTTTAACCTGCATGTTTCCTTTGTTAGGATTTTATCTCCTTTGGCTCTGGAGAGCCTCCAGCTAGTGAATACCACTCCTTTGTGCTTTATCATAACAACAGTCCCAGGTGGTCCGAACTGCTGAAACTGCCTATTCCTGTGGATAAGTTCAGGGGCGCACACATCCGCTTTGAGTTTCGGCATTGTTCCAGTAAGTGTTTGTTGGGGTTGGTTCTGTGGCTGTATTGTGTTGATATGTGTATAGTATATTCATTTAGCTGTAGTGATGATAGGAGGCTGATCTGCAGAAAGACTGACAAATGAGATTTCTGGAGGGAGGAAAGAAGGTGAGTGGGAACCCTGAGAGGGAATTGGGCTCACTATTTGCAAAGCCAAAAACCTTTATGGAAACAGAGAAGAAATGAGAGAAGAGGGGGGAAAAACTGCAGGAAATCTGCAGATTCTCTTTAAATTGATTGCTTTTATAAAAAGCTCACCATGGTCTAGAAAGATTAGATAGAAAGGGAGACAGCATTAAAACTTGGGTAGGTTCTGGTCTTCAGCAGCCCTGACCAGACTGGTAGCACCAAGAACTGATCCAGCTCCTGGTCAGAATGGCAGAGCTTACTCAGAATCTTGTGTGCATGTTCATCCACTGGTAAGCCTGTTAGACTTGAATTGATGTCTCATTTGTGTATATCTGCATCCCTGTTCAGTGTCAGATGATGTTGAAATGAGGATCAAATAATGTCAGCCGGAAAAGGTCTTTCAGATAATACAAAGTAATAGCCTTATTTACAGATTTGAACAACTCAAGACAGAAATGTTACCAGATTTATTCATGTGGACATTACTGTCCATGAAGTTGTCATTTCCTGGTATCTCTATTTTAATTCTCTTATATTCATTACCACGCTCTCAAACATCCTCCATACCCCCACTGAGCTCTGACCAGTAATCTTCTGATATTCCCTGTGTCCCTGAAATGTATTGTAGACACCCCTAGAATATACATTGTGACAGGAGAAGATTCTGGTAAATCTTGCTTTGAGAGGCATATAGCAGGTGAGAAGTATAGGAGAATCACAGTATTAGAAAAGTGGCAGGCTCCTCTCCATTCTGTGCCTCTGCAGTCTCAGGGCACCATCAAGAGATACATGGCGACTTCCCCTGAGGGATACTATAATTCAACCAGTTCTCTTCTTCAGGAGAGGACTACATCTGTGGCCATGACTATGGCATATTTCATAATTGGTGCAGAAAGCTCTATAAATTAAATTTTGTTTTAGAATACAGGAAGATGGCTAGCAGAGTCTCACTGGTCTTTCTGGACTTGAAATGGGAAAACATAAAGGACTTAGAGTGATAGAAAACTGTTCTTTCCACCAGTCTTTGTTATCAATTCTCACTTGGACCTAATATGAGCTTTGAGCTTTAAAGCAAGAAAAGGGTAGAGGAAAATAAAGGTGAAAAAGCAGGGAAGCGGGGAGAGCATTTGGAGAAAATTATTGTAATTCATGACTTGGAAAGCAGAACAAAGGCTGTTTTCAGTAAAATCTGTTAAATCTCTGCCCTCTCATCCTGTACTTTAAACATTGCTCACACATTTGAGATGTTTTAATGTTCATTATTAAAATTCAAAAGAAATAGCAAAGCATAAAGAAGAAAAAATTCCCATAATCCCATAAACTACACATATTCACTGAAATTATTTTATCACATGGACATCAATATTTTTGCTTGTTCAAAATATCATTTATTCATGAAATGAATATTTATTGAATACCTACAGTGTACCTGAGCACTTGACTGGGTGTTGGAGATGTATTTATGAATACAAGATTTCCCTCTCATAGAGCTTTTATTCCAGAGAGGGTAGATGAGGAAATAAATTCATGATACATTAGTCTCCCCATAACCACAGTTTTAGTGGTTCTTGATTTCAGTTATCCAGAGTCAACCTCAGTTCAAAAATGTGAAATCGAAAATTCCATAAATGATTCATAAGTCTTAAATTGCTTGCCATTCTAAGTAGCAGGATAATACCTGGCACCATCCCATCTTATCCCACCTGAGTTGTGAATCATCCTTTTGTCCAGTCTATCCATATGGTATATAATACCCACCTATTAAGTCACTTAATGGCTGTCTCAATTATCATATTGACTGTTTTGGTCACAGTGCTTGTGTTCAGTCACCTTTAGTTTACATAAATGGCCCCAGAATTCAAGAATACTGATGCTGGCATTTTAGATATGCCAAGCAGAAGATATAAATTGCTTCCCTTAAGTGAAAAGTTAAAAGTTCTCAGGAGGGAAAAATCATATTCTAAGTTTGCTAAAATCTATGGTAAGTTATTTTTCTAAATCTTGCTGTATCTAATTTAAAAACTAAACTTTATCATAGATCTATATGTATAGAAATAAACATGATATATGGATACTGAGTGGTGAGTGTAGTAAAGAAAGGCTAAATTGAGTTTGGGGGCTAGAAAGTGATAGTACTATGTTGCTACTTTACATAAAGTGGTCAAGGGAATACCTCTCTTATAATGAGGTGTGTCAACAACAAGGTAGAAGTAGTAAAGGCTTGAGCTATTGAAGTATCTGGGGAAAGAATATTCCAGAGAGAGAGAATGGTAAATACAAAAGACAGAAGCTTGAAACACACTTGGCATTTTCTTTTTTGTTGGGGAGGGTCAGGTACTGGGGATTGAATTCAGGGACACTCAACCACTGAGCCCCATCCCTTGCCCTTTTTGTATTTTATTTAGAAACAGGGTCTCACTGAGTTGCTTAGCACCTCACATTTGCTAAGGCTGGCTTTGAACTCGCAATCCTCCTGCCTCAGCCTCCCATGCCGCTGGGATTACAGGTGTGTACCACCACACCTAGCATGCTTAATATTTTTAAGGAACAGCAAGAGAACAGGGAGGAAAAAGCAAGGAAACCAGATCTACTATTGTCTCTTACATCATCACAAAGACTCCGTGGATTTTATTGGAATGAGAAGGAGAGCCATTAGAGGGTTTGGCTTCTGTATGGATGATAGATTGTAGACAGGCCAGTTGAGAACAGGAAGACCATTTGGGAGGCTTTCATAGTTTTTTAACTAAGAGATTAAATTAGTCACATTATGGTACTGGTTTGGTTCTTTTTCTAGAGATTATTGACGAATTAGATGTGAAAGAATGAGAAAAGTCAAAAATGATCTGAGGATTTTAACCTGAGAATGAATTATTCATTTAATGACATGGGGAAGTCAACAGGAGGAAACTGTTTGGGGAACAAAAATCAAACATTTCATTTTAGACGTTTGATATTTATTAAATATTCAAAATGTCAGGAAATTGAATGAGATCCAGGTTGGAAACTTGGGAATGAGAACATATAGTTCAGTATTCTGCTATAACTATTTAAAGACCACAACTCAGGGCATGAATAGCCTTGATTTGTAACATTTGTTGATTTCCATGACATAAGTGCTCCAACCATGGCCAATTTTAAGCTACCAAAATGATTTCATCAAATGTGGAGTTGGAGAGAGATGCCTATTCTCAGCTCTTATGATTTAGTACAATCCAGCTCCAGCACATCATTAATTTTGACATTTTTTTAAAAGCCATGAGTCCAAATGAGATTCCTGAGTAATATGTTTAGATAGCAGAGAGAAGTCCATGGATGGCTCTCTAGAGCACTCACCCACATTTATAGCTGGGAGAAAGGGAAGGAGCCATTAAGTCACAATAAGAAGAGCCAGGAGGTTGAAGGATAATCAAGGATAAATAGCATCCAGAAGGCTAAATGAAGCTAGTTTTTCAAGAGAGAATTGATCAGATATGTCAGGAGACAGTAATAAATAAGGTAAAGACAGAGAAATTATCATTTGATTTGACATTGAATTTGGCAGGTGATTTTAGTGTATTTGTGGTGATGGATGTGAGTTCAAGAGTGAGATAGAGAAAAGGAAGAGAAAGCTATAAATATAGACAAGTCTTTTGAAAAGTTTTGCTGTAAAGAATCCAAGAGACATGTTCATGGTTAGGAAAACTCAATATTGTGAAGATGTCAGTTCTTCCTAACTGAATGTTGTCATGGTGAGAGAGAGCAAGAGCGAGAGCGAGAGAGAGAGAGAGAGAGAGAGAGAGAGAGAGAGAGAGAGATCCTAAAATTTATATGGAAAAGGAAAAGCAAGAGACCTAAATAGCCAACACAGTATTAGAGAAGAACAAAGTTAGTGGATTGACATTGCCCGAGTTTAAGAATTACTGTAAAACCACGTAATCAAGACAGTATGATATTGTGAAGGAATAAATTGATAGACCAAAGGAACAGAAGAAAGAGCCCAGAATTAGTCTCACATAAGTTAACTGATCTTTGATGAAGAATCAGAGGTAATATAATAAGAAGATAGTCTTTTCAACAAATGGTTCTGGGACAAGTATATATTTGTCCAATTTCAAGAAAGAAATCTAGAGACAGACCTTCCATCCTTTACAAAAATTAAATCAAAATGGATCATAGATATAAATGTAAAACATAAAACTATAAAACTTCTGGCAGATAACAGAAAATCTAGATGATCTTGGATTTGACAATGACTTTTTACATTTAATACCAAAGTCATGATATATAAAAGAAAGAATTGATAAGCTGGACTTCATTAAAATTAAAATTTTTCTGATCTATGAAAGACACTGTGAATAGAAATAAAAGACAAGCACATATTGGTAGACAATTTTTGCAAAAGACATTTGATAAAGGACTATATTAAAAATATACAAAGAACTCCTAAAATGCAATAATAAGAAAACATATAGCCAGTTAAAATTTGGGCATAAAAACATTAACAAACACCCCACCAGAGAAAGTATACAGATGACAAATAAGCATATGAAAGCATGCATCACATCACATATCATACATATATCAGAAAAATACAAATTTGAACAACAGTTATATATCATCACACCCCTTTAGAATAGCTAAAATCCAGAACACAGACAAGACCAAATGCTGGCAGGTGTCTGGAACAACAGAAACTCTCATTCACTGGTGACGGGAATACAAAATGATACCAGTCATTTTGAAAGACAGTTTGGTAGTTTCTTACTAAATTAAACATATTCATATCATACAAATTCAACAATCACATGCTCCTTTGGTATTTACCTAAAGGAGCTGAAAACTTATGCCTGCACAAAAACCCACACAGACATTTATAGCAGCTTTATCATAATTGCCCAAACTTGGAAAGAGCCCAGCTGTTCTTCAGTAGGTAAATGGATAAACGGTGGTACATACAGACAATGGAATCTAGGTCCACTTAGAAAGAAATAGATTATCAAGCCGTGAAAAGACATGGAGGAAACTTAAATGCCTATTACAAAGTGAAAGAAACCAATCTGAAAAGGTTACATACCGTATAATTTCAACCACATGACAGTCTGGGAAAGGCAAAGCTATGGAGAGAATATACAGCTCAGTGGTTGCCAAGGGCTAGGGGAGGGAGGGATGAGTAAGCAGAACACAGGGCATTTGGGGGTGGTGAAATTTCTGGATGAAATTATAACAACAGATGCATGTCATTGTACATTTGTACAAGCCCATAGAATGTATGACACCACAAGTGAACCCTAATGTGCACACTGGGCTTTGGGTAATAGAGATGTGTCAATGTCAAGTCATCAGCTGAAGAAGTTGTACCACTCTGACAGGGGATGTTGGTACCACTGAAGGCGATGCAGGAGTCGGGGTAGGGTAGGTACGTGGGACACCTTTATATTTTCCTCTCAGTGTTGCTGTAAACCTGAAACTGCTTTTTAAAAAATAAAGGCTGCCAGGTACAGTAGCACGTGCTATAATCCCAGTGGCTCCAGAGGCTGAGGCTGGAGGCTTCCAAGTTCAAAGCCAGCCTCAACAGTTTAGCAAGCTCCTAATCAACTTAGCAATAACCTGTCTCAAAATAAAAAAAAAAAAATATATATATATATATATATATATACAAAAAAGGGTTTGGGATGTTGCTCAGTGGTTAAGTGCCCCTGCATTCAAACCCTGGTACCCCCCCAAAAAAAAAAAATAAAAAATAAATAAATAAAGGTTATGAAAGAAAGGAAATGGAGAAAAGAAAGAAGAGGGGTTTGGGGTTGTGGCTCAGTGGTAGAGGCTTGCCTAGTATGCATGAGGCACTGGGTTCAATCCTGGCACCACATAAACATAAACAAATAAAATAAAGGTATTGTGTTCATCTACAACTAAAAAAAAAAATTTTATAGAAAAAAAGGGAAGAGGAAAGAGAAAGGGAAAAGAAAATAGATCAGAGACATGGGTTAGGAACTATAATGAGATAGTTGGTCATGGGAGGGTATTTTTTAAGATGAAGTTTTTAATGCCTGTTTATTTGGTGTAAATAATTCAGTCAAAAGGAAGAAAGGTGATACTGAAGACAGAAGGTACAACAGTGCCCTTGGGATAAGGAGAGTAGGGTTCAGTGTTCAAGGAGCAGGAGTGTGGATACTTGACAGTATTACAGGGGAGCACAGAGGCAGTGGGTTAATAGGTTCTGTAGTATATGGGAGCTCTCTCCACATTAGGTGACAGTGAGGAGGGTAGCCAAGGTGTTGGAGGTAAGACAGTTGTCTAGGAAGTGGATTAGGTGAGTGGAGGCTTACCCAGCGAAGGACCCCTTTGTGGTTAGTGTGCATTCATTAAAGTGAAATTAGGTTAGTTTGGCATAGAAGAAACTCAAGGTTGGATTTAACCAGCTTGAGCGTTACCATGGAAATGTGGAGGAATAAGAAAGCCAAGGATATATGGAAGGAGGTAACTGGAATGTTGGACCATTAAAATGGAGACTGAGACAGGAGGGGACTGAGAGCAAGCTTTGTGAATTGAAGGTTCCAGGAGGCAGAACTATTGGAGTATGGTACTAGAAAGAATAAATTGGAAGTTTAGAGGTAGAATGCACAAATTTAGTGTATTTTATTAGTAAAAGGGGGTGATACTATGCAGACTGTATGTAGCATTCCATTAAGTTATTAATCCTGATCTAATGGCTCAGGAAAAATTGTCATGTACATTAAACTTTGTTTAATATCTATTTTATTTTATAATGGAGGGCAAATTTGGGAAAGCGATTGTATTGCTTCTTATTTTTGCTAATTTTATTTATTATGGAATCTTTAGTTACTTTATTTTTCTGAGTTGAATACCATAAACCTTACCAAAACTATAGAAAAAAATAAAATTAGGAAATTGCTTCTAACTAACACAAACCGTACCAAAAAATAAATTAGGAAATTTTTCTAAATAAGTCTTCTCCTCTGAATCATAAAGGTCTTCTCCTCTGCATCCCAAAGGTCTTTGCTCAAATTTTATTTAACTTTGTTTTCCCAGTTTCTCTCTAGAGTTGAAATTAATAATTTTAAGGATTTAAGAACCCTCCCCCCCTCTTTTTTTTTTTCAAAAGGACCCACCTAAAAGAAACCACACTTTCAGGAATGTCTTCATGTTCAGGGCCAGTGCCTCTCTGCATGAGGTCCACTCCCTGAGGTTGAATGCCAGAAGCAGTTGAAAGGGAAGCTGTTGCCAACCCTCTTGTGTAATCTTCAGGATCACCATATCTAACTCTTCTAGTCCAGATCTTATGATCTTTCAGGGCAGAACTTTCCTATTAAAATGTAACACTCTGCTGCTACACTTGTATGGGAAACAATAACCATCCACCCCCAAACAGGTCACAAGCCCTGGAGAGCTCTTCCCTGCACTGGCTAAGTACAAGGAGAGTCAAGTTAAACAAGCAAGGTTCTGTTAACAGTTTCTCCCTTTTTGGAGAAAAAAGCAAGATGGAAGAACTGGAATGGTACTTAAAAGATCTAGAGCAAGTTACCTAACATCTGGGATCTCAATTTCCTTATCTATAAATAGTAGCTAAGGAGCCTCAGAATTTCTAGCCATTGTACTTCTTAATTAGGTATCAGAAAATCTCATTGCCTCATTTCCAACTTCCTGAATAATACTACAATAAGCCCGTATTAAATTATAGCTTGCAATTCATATTGCCTTTCAGTGGATCATCCCTATTCCAAGGAAGTAGTTTTCACCTGCATCACACCATCCTCACATGTATGGATACAGGGAAGAAAGGTCTATCATGGAGCAAGGCAGAGATGGGAAGTTTCCTTTCCATGGGTAGTAAGCAAAATCTTTAATTCCATATTCATTCATTTTTTAATTAAACATTTATTTATTGAGAGCCTACTATGTTCTTGGCACTCTGAGAATATAAAATAAAACAGATAAGAATTCTCCTGTTTTAGTTGGCATTTTTACTGCTGTGAATAAAGGACCCCACCAGCACAATTGTAGAGGAGAAAAGGTTTATTTGGGGGCTCACAGTTTCAGAGGTCTTAGTCCATAGAAGGCTGGCTCCATTCCTTGGGGCTTGAGGTGAGGCAGAACATCATGGTGGAAGAATGTAGCAGAGGGAAGCAGCTCATATCATGATCATAAAGCCAAGAGAGACTCCACTCTCCAGATACAAATATATACCCCGTAGCCACACCCCCAGTGAATCACTTCCTCCAGCCACACCCAGCCTGTCTCTAGTTACCACTCAATTAATCCATCAGGGATTAATCCACCGATTAGGTTAAAGCTATAACTCAATCATTTCTCCTCCAAACCTTGCATTGTCTTACACATAGCTTTTGGGGGACACCACATCTAAACCATAACACCTGCCTTCGGTGGTGCTTAGGGATGATGTGAGAAGAAACAAGCAATCTACAGAATTTAAAGTATGATTTCAGATAGTGAGTCCTATGAAGAAATTTAGACAAGGAATGAAACTTGGATATTTGGGAACAGGAATATGGGGTTAGAGGATGGATACTTTAGGTATATTTCCTACCATAAATGCAGTTCTCTGTGTGTTGAGGGGTAAGAGTGGGGACAGTTACATCTCTTAATGTTCTTACTTCTTAAACACACATGTGTAAACATGCACTTGAATAAGCAAGTGATTCTTTCTTTTTTCTTTCTAGCAAAGGAGAAAGGGGAGAAGAAGTTGTTTGGTTTCTCCTTTGTGCCCCTGATGCAGGAAGATGGCAGGACCCTTCCGGATGGCACCCATGAGCTCATTGTGCACAAGGTACCGTTCATCACTTATTGGTCATGGCTGTGGAAAATGGGGCAGTTATTAACTCACTCTCTTGCCAGTTTAAAAAAGAGAAAAAAATTCACTGAAAAGAATGTTATTGTGTAAGATTGCTGGCAGGGAGAATGCCTTTGAAAGTATTATTTGAAGGTATTTTTCTATATACTATGTCATATTCTAAAACATAGTTTAAAGATCATTTATTTTTATCTTAATTTAGAGATAGGTATTTGAGTAAATCTGAATGCTGATCTTAACGTCTTTTTATTGCTTTGATAAGATTAAGTAAACCTCACAAATAAAATTTTAAATACTTTTTTAAAATTTTAAATACATTTTTTATGTATCTGTATGTTGCCAGAGGTGAATTTAGCATAGTCAGAATTACACTTCTTTTTCTTTTCTTTTTGTCTGCACTTTGCTATCAAGCTGTTGCAATTTTCATCTTAAATCCAGAATTACTGTAAAAATGTTTCAAACAAAGTGGGCTATTGTAGGCCTCCAAAAGAAAATTCAGAAAGTGAGGAACCCAAAGAAATGATAAGAATACTTGCAATAAGGAAATATAAAATAAAAATGTATTTTTAAAATATACAGGCAATTTTCTCATTGACATCCTTCCATTTTTATAACCCTGTGATAGTCTAGGCTCTCATCAGTTCTCACCTGTGCTATCTGGTCCTGCTGATCTGGGTTTTATCTCCCCCTACTCCAGGTTCTATCCGGATATTAAAGGTGACCTATCTAAAATACAGATCCAGCAAAGTCATGCCTCTTAATCTAGGAGTCATGCAAAATCTCATTGCTACAAGAATAAATCCTGGGCTTCTCAGGGTGTGCCAGGCCTCTACCTCCACTGCTTCACCCCTCACTACTTCTTGTCCCTTCATGCTGCAGCTACATTCAGCCCTTTCTAGTTCCTTATATCCTCATACCCTCCCTGCCAGATCTGTCTGCTCTTCCTTTAAGGACTCCTGGAGTCATGCCTCTCTCCCTGATTTTCTCTTGTGCATCCTCAGGTGCTCACCTTACCCACACTCTTCTTCAGGAACTGTTACCAGCTTCCTGGCTGTACTCCCCATGTTTCCGGCTGATCAAGCACCCTCCCTTGACCTCCCTAAGTTTCTGCATGCATCTCTTACCATTTTACTCAGCACATTGCCCCACATTTATCTGATGATCAGTAAGTTTTTGAGCCTCTCTAAAGCAGCAGCTATGCCAGAGGATTCTGCCATGCAGCAGATGTGCAGTGAAGATTTGTTGAATGAATAATATGATCACAAACAAAAATTTACTTTACCTTTAGATAACTGCTAATAAAATAAGTAGTGATGAACAGCACATCTGGTCATTCCTATTATGTGCATGTAAATATGTGTGTCTGTTTCTTTAATAATTCGCTTCCTTGCTATTTGTTCAACATGTTCATTGAGGAAAAATTCCAGCCAGAATATAATCAAGACAGGTACAGAGAATATAACATGACAATCAAATCCATCCATTTCTGGTGCTTACATTCTCTTTATTTCATAAAGTTATCTAAAGAAACTAGCACATGAACAAGAATGACTTTATGACATTTGCCAGTAAATGGAAACCTATTATGCTAAGTGAAATAAGCCAATCCCAAAAGTCAAATGCTTCCTCTAATATGTGGAAGCTAAAGCACAAAAGAGGGGAAGAGTTCAGTAGAGTAGACAGTGGGAAATGGAGTGAAGGGAGGGAGATAGGAAAAGGAAAGACAGTAGAATGAATCAGATATAATTTTCCTATGCACATATATGAAGACATCACAGTGAATCCATTCATGTATATGCACAAGAATGGGGTCCTAACTAGAATAAGATATAATCCATGTTTGTATCATTATATCAAAATGTATTCTACTGTCATATATAAAAAGAACCAATAAATAAACAAATAAATAAATAGAAAAGGAGCTAACAATGTTTAAATATAAATAAAACATATTGTAGAGTAACCAGTAAGGCAAACAGAAGAATGTACTAGATACCTGGAACCATCTATTTATCTCACCTGTAGGCCAGAAACTCCCTTATAAGAGATAGTAGTATGACAGGCAGAGTCTTCATCCACTCTTTTCTGAAAGATGTAAATAGCAAAGCTATCTTAACCTTAAGTCTTGACTCAGAATAGTCAGGACTGAGATAATTAAAACTGGGGTAATAGAAGAGTGCATCGCTTCTGTATCATATATCATGTATGGACAGTCACCTGTGGGTTGGAGCATGCTTCTTTGACACATGCTAGTTTTGCATTCGAGTCCTAATTGATTTCTGTAAATGAGTGTGAAAAATACCCAGACTCTCAGTTACTGCCTAGAGACACCCAGTACGTAAGATGCCAGAGGACAGGTAGCAGAGCTCACTTCTCCATGTGAGCAGTTATGAGTCCAACTGACGTTGACTCCCACAGGCCCAGTCGACTCCTTTATCAGAGGCCTCTCTGGTGTCTTTTCCATGGGGCTAAAACTTTCCTCTAAACAGCTTTGAATGAGCTCAGGCCCTTGCATAAATTTTGACTAAGTACTCAGAATTCTGATCCATAGAGGCGATTTTACTTGAGCTTGAACAATTTACCATGCAGGTATTCCCAGTGATTATCCTCAACCAGAGGGTAAGCTCAGGATGATGATATGTCAATTTGGGGCAGACCTTCATTGTATAGACCCATCCCGAAGCATTAGCTTTACAATCAAACCCCCAAGTTTCAGAGTTTGCTTATGAACAGGGTTATTTAAGTATTGCTTATTCAAAGATTTGTGAAATTCTTGCCAAGTATAACAACTTCTGTTTCCAGCCAGGTTGATGCTGTGGTTTTCTTTCTCATATAACTGAGCCAACAAGTTCAGTTTCAGCTTAAGGCCATTTGTAGTTTGTGATTATAAAACCATATTAGCAGCATAATTCTTATCCTGCCATGGCAGGAAGGCTCCCAGTCTGCTGATAATTGCAACCTTAAATGTATTACTTAAAAAGAAAGTGACATGGAGTAGGGGGTGGGGGGAGTGGATTTCAAATCAACGGCTGGAAAAGTAACTCACTTAATAAGTGATGTTGAGATGACTATGATAGGGACACCTTTCTCCCTTTCATCTTAACCTAAATGATTACATGTTTGCAATGATTTCCAGTGCAAATAAACTGTAAAATCTATAAACATTTAAATGGTGTAGCTCCAGAACAATCAGAAAAATAACTCTTATCAGTCATCATGAGAGATTTAGTCCTTCCAGAGTTCTCTTTGCAGCCCTCAGAACATCAGCAATATTCCCAGTGGTTGATGGGTAGGTCCAAAACTCCCCTCTGGAGTTACTAATTTGCTAATTATAGCATTTAATCTTCATAAGTTTTTTCATCTCACTGCATTTTGTCAGGATTGTTGTCTCCCTCAAGTTTATGGGGATATTTTTGGCTTCCTCTGTCCAGCTACTGCTGGAAAACAAGAAAAGAGACCAAAGTAATGAGGATGGGAAATTGTATTTTCCAAAACTTATGTCTCTTAAGGATAATGATGTGAGGATCTAGGAGGACGACAGGAAGACAGAAGCTGCACACTGGAGTCCTCATTCTGCCTGATTCTGTTGGAGGGTTCTTAGTAACTGAAGTAAATTCTAAAACACCCTCAAGACCATTAAAACTAAATAATTAAAATTAATTACATTACCTGCCTTTAAGAAATTGGGGTTTAATAAATTCATATTGCTGATTATCTGACATCATCTTCGTTAACATGGCCCAACTCAACAAAGCTAGGGTTTTGCTTAGTAGAGAATCTGATTCCTCTAGCAGGATTTATTGTGGCTTTCTAATCCAAGACATCTGAATAGGAAAAGGGTCAGGTGAGAAGTCCCAAATAGGGGATAATACTATTTCCTGTGGGGAGAGGATTAGTTTAATGTGATGATATAGATTATACAAGTCCTTTGCAGGTTAATTTATTTCACCTTTGCTACCTAAAATGTGTCCATAAATCCTTAAGTCCATATATTTGTTCCTACACATTTTTAGTTTCTTATGCCATATTGTATTTCCCAGCTGGTCCAAGTATTCCAACACCACCTCTTTCCACTGGTCATTATCTTTGAGATGAACTTCTCTAATGCATTTGGAAACTGGTGCTCCTTATTTATCCTGAACATCAGTGTATTTGCATTCATAAATAAAATTAGAAGATGAAGGGAGTCTGGAATTTTAGGTAGACTGAAGGATTTGTTACCTCACTTATTCCACATGCTGCTCAAACAATTCTGAGAGATTGTCTTGGAACAATGATCAGTCAATCTTAGATCAGCCAGAAAGCTATGTATTCACCCTAAGCTTGAGGGTAGAATTGATCACTGAACTCTTGTTTCACTATACACAGTGAGATAAATTTTAAAACACCTGCAAATTTTTTTAAGTAAATAACCCAGTAAGTTTATTATAAAAGTGTATCTAACTGAACACAGAAGCTAAGGGGAAAAAATTTGAAAGGCCAAGATACCTTAATAGGTCCTAGCACTTAGGGCTGTAATTATATGAAACGTATCCTGAAAACTCCTTTCATGCTAACTACTACTACTTCTCTCTTCCAAAAATAATCTCCCTTTAATGTAACCTGGCTCATGTCTGCTGAGAGGGCTTCCCAGGTACCTGTTGGGGTGAAAAGCTCGTCTCTGAAGCCTTGTGTCCAGTGCCTGGAGATCAGCTGTCTCCTCACCCCTTTCAGAAATACTGACTGGCTTTTCACTTCTGGTGAAGAACTTGCCTACCCTCTGTAAGGCTCCTTCCATATAGCACTGTGACTTTCTACCTATCCTGCTGGACCTTCATTTGCATTTAACTTCAGTGTGGTTATTCTTTGGTCCCTTCATTCCCACCCAGCAGGATATGCCACATGAGTGCTAAATAAATACTTGGTAATTTATAGGACGATAGATAAATAAGTAGGTAGGTAGGTGGGAGGATGGGGGATGGATAAAATAAATGATCCAGAATCATCCCATATCAAAACTTCTAAACTCACAATATCCTAACCATAACCTTTCAAACTCCCCCTTTTCTACTTCTATTTTCCAGTCTTAGTCTCCTCCAATAGATCGCTCCTGCCTTTACTTACTTTCTTTTCTTATTTGGGGTATTTCTTCTTCCTTAGTTCTGCTGTGCCCACATGGGAAATAAAGACCTGTCCTGTGTCAGTCTTTCAACTTTGCCTTCTCCTTGCCCCCTCCTTTACCCTGCTCCAGGCAAAGTTGGGTATTATTAGAGGAAATTATAGTGGTTATAGGTTAGCATCAGCCTGACCAGTGTAGATCAGGACCACCAACATTCAGGCAGACTAATTACCTCCCTCTCAATCCCCGCAGAACTACTGGCAAGATTTTACAATTTCCCTACCCTACTACTTCCTGTCTACTTAATAGAGAAAACAGAAGCCACCAGACAGGAACTTCCTTAACTTCCTGTGCTCTTCCCCGTGCCACCTGCAAACTTATCTGCATCCTTCCTTTTCTTCCTGCTTCCTGTCTCAAGGGATGAGGCAAGGCTACTTCTCTGCAAGGCCAATTCTTCTACTTTCTGCCCTCAGTATTTTCCTCCCTCCTATATTTTCTAGGATGCTGACCCTCCCAATGGCCTCCCTCTTCCTCCTGCATCCAAAACTATTTCCTCTATTTGGCACTCTTCACTCAGAGCAGAAACATGCTTCAGCATTTTTCTTTAAAGAACATTAAAAAAAAAAAATAACTACCACACTCCTTCTTCCCTTTCCATCATGACATGCAGCCTACATTAGAAACCAGTCTTCTCTCCCTTTCTCTACTTCCTTTGTCCCAGTTAATCACATTCAGTGTTTCCACCATTCAAGTAAAGTTTTTCACCTCCCGGTCATGAATGTCCACCCAGGAGCTAAAGTCACTATACCAAAAGAATTAAAAATGTTTTTTTCCTTTACTTGACTTCCCTGTAGTAGCATGTGACAATGTTGACTATACTTCTTGAAAATCCCACATTCTGTCATCTGTCTGGCATTGCTTTTCTGAGTTCCATCCTTCTTCCTCTTTGAGGATTTCTCTCTTTACACCTAAAATGTTGTTGTCATGGATTAACCTTCCACTGCCTTCTGTCTTGGATCTCCTCATCCACTTCCATGGATTAACTTACTACATTTCTATGCTGATGAGAGCCAAATCTGATTTTCTGGTCCATAACTTTTATCAGCCTACTGAACATCTTTAGTTGGTTTTTTCCAAAGATACCTCAAATTCAGCATGTCCAAAACTGAGCTTTTAATCTCACCTTCATCCACTCCTGCCATGAATAGAAACCTGCAAAATTTTCTTATCTTGTCACGCTCATCCTCCATAACTAAACAGCCAGTTGAATGGTATTGCTTCAATTCAGGGAATTTTAACCAGAGGTGACTATCAGAATTACCTGGGGTTTTCTTATTTAAGAGGTCTTGGATAGTCCCAAGGCTTTTCTATGTTTGAACAATTTTATGTTCTAGCCATACTATACTGCATAAATTTGTCCAGCTATGCCTGTGCATTTTTAACAGTTATTTTTAAGATTCATTTAGGCTTACAGAGGAGTTGCAAATATTCCCATGTAGCTGTCACCCAAGTATCCTTATGTTAACCTCCTATATAAACTGTAACGTATCAATCAAAACTAAATTAATCTTGGGGCTGGGGATGTGGCTCAAGCAGTAGCACATTCTCCTGGCATTGCACGGGGCACTGGGTTCGATCCTCAGCACCACATAAAGGTAAAATAAAGATGCTGTGTCCACCGAAAACTAAAAAATAAATATTAAAAAATTATCTCTCTCTCTCTTTAAAAAAAAACTAAATTAATCTTGCTAAGACACTCTTAACACAAGATTTACTTGGATTTCACAATTTTTCCACTAATGTAATTTATTTTGGGGGTGGGTATCAGGGATTGAACTCAGAGGCACTCAACCACTGAGCCACATTCCAGCTCTATTTTGTATTTTCTTATTTAGAGACAGGGTCTCACTGAGTTGCTTAGCACCTTGCTTTTGCTGAGGTTGGCTTGGCACCTTGCTTTTGCTGAGGTTTGCTCATGATTCTCCTGCCTCAGCCTCCCAAGCTGCTGGGATTATAGGTGTACGCCATTGTACCAGTCACTAATGTCATTTTTGTGTCCCAGGATCTTACATTCCATTTAACTGTCATGTACCCATGACCTCATACATGTAGTTTATTCCCCAGAGCCTTTCCTTGCATTGCTTCTTTCCTCCCTTGTCTTTTCTCCCTTGCCTGTGGGGTGACCCTCTTATTCTCTAGGACTGAAGTCAGGTGGTCCTTCCTAGAAATACTTCTTTCCCTTCCCCAGAAGAGTTACTATCCAGTGGTCTTCAGAGTTCTGAAATCAGTTCTAACAAACAAGCACCAAGGTTAGATAGGTAATAATGCCCTCAAGGACAGGGGCCGTGTCCATTTCCTTGTTACATTAGTAATGCTGACTTGAAGGACTGGCTAATAGTAGGAATTTATTAAATCACATATCTTACAAAATGGCACATATCGTGTTCCGGAACACTATTCATGGACTGACCACTATGGTGTCTCTCATGTGCCTAAGACAGGAGTCCCAAGTAGCCTAGCATATGATGTACCATTCACTGCTATTTGTACTGATTTCTATTATGAAAAATAAAAAAGTATCTGTGAACAAGATATGTAATCCCTTGATTGAAGCTACCTCTGCTACTACAGAGCCTGCATTTTGATACTTCTGTAAGATTCTGAAGGAGCCTGTCCTTCTGGTCAGATCTGATTTCAGAACCATGTATGGTAAAATAGCTGGTTCTCGTCTCCTTCCTCTTCTTTGTAATAAATCAACTGCTAGCCATTTTAAGATGACTGCACAGATTCCAGATTATCAAAGCAAACAGAGAGAACTATCTAGTACTCTGACAGTGACATAGTTTTGTTCACCCAATCCGATAGCAACCTCAGAAGGCCTTGTTTTGCCTGAAAAGAACTTCTTGATTCATTCTTCCCTCAACCAACTACCATCACAGAGCTACCACAACCTAGCAACACTTTAGCTGTGTTTTTTCTCCTGTAAGAGAAACCTGGGTTTGATGGGAAAAAATCCCTTTGCCAAAGCCAAAACAGTCCATATACAGGTGTTCCCCAGAATACAGATGATCCATATTTTACCACTCATCCAGTTTGGGAGTATAACTGGATTTTACCATGATGACAAAATCATCTCTCACTTGTGTGACGTAGAACAATCTCAGAGCTACAGTTTGGTGCAGCCTCCCCAGTACTGATCCTATTTTCAGGGTTGAATATTTTCAAATAAAGAACCAGCAGTGCTAACCACACTTTCAGAGTCATTTCTGTGGCTTTATTGACTCAGTCTTTCACCTAACTGGGAGATTGTTCATTCCCATTTGTTTCCTCCTTCTCCCACCTAGATGAACCATGTCTGGGGCATTCACCACTGACTCTTTTCATTCGCTGGCTTCTGCTAGTAAACTGTGCACTTCCTGTTAGGAGTCTAGGTAACCTTTTTGGCTGAAACCCTTGCTATCACCTGCCCCTGCCCTATAGGCCTCCCTTGTGGAACCCTGTTTCTATTCTTTACTGTTCTCGAACCCTATTTCCTTTCTAGAGTCCTGGCCCTCAAAGGACTGACCTCTTGTTCATTCTTTGTAATCTCATGCACCAGTGTCATGTCTTATCTCCTATCTGCCCCTCTTACCTATTCCATCCAAGTCACATGATTCCTTTTTTTTTTCTCTGAATGGTTTCAGCATGTAGACCAGCCATTTCCCCGAAAGACTCATGGCCTTTTCTCTTTTGAAATCATTTCACTTCTACATTACAACTCAGAGCTCTTTCCCAGGTGTCTCTCACATATATTCCTTTTTTTGGTAAGTGAATGTGTTTTAAACTTTCTTAAAAAAAGTTAAAAAACATACAAAATGTTTCACATTTTATTTACAAATCAATAAATTTTAAATGCATTATATTTGAATTCAAAATGCGTTTAAAACAACCTTAGAAAGAGGCAATATTTTATAGTAGTTGTGAATACAAAACCTGAATCTGACAAGGACTACTCTTGTGACATTAGGTAAAACACATAAGCTCCTCAGGTTTGTAATATCCTGTTTCATAAGGTTGTTATGAGAATAAAAGAGACACAAGTGCTTAGCAGTGCCTGACATACAATGTGTTCTCATAAACTGTAGCTCTCTGAGTTGTTAAGTCTAGTGCTTGTATTATGTGTTAAGCATGGATGCTGTAAACCTCAAAGAAAAATAAGATATGCTATAGAAATTTCTGGGGGCTGGGGATATGGCTCAAGTGGTAGCGCACTCGCCTGGCATGCGTGCGGCCCGGGTTCGATCCTCAACACCACATATAAAACAAAAGATGTTGTGTCCGCTGATAACTAAAAAATAAATATTAAAAAAATTCTCTCTCTCTCTCTCTCTCTCTCTCTCTCTCTCTCTCTTTAAAAAAAAAAAAGAATTTTCTGTATAATGTCTTAAACATTTCAGAAATTGATTAAAACCTGTCCAAAGAGTGGCTATATGTTTTTCTTTATTGAGTTGATAGGTAAAATTCTCTATTTACCCTCCCCCATCTCTCTGCATGGTCATACACACACACACACACACACACACACACACATACACACACACCCCAGTGGTTTTGGTGGAAGGTCTTAAAATTTCTTTTGTGTTGACCATACTTATTATTATGTTTTGTACTTGAGTGAGGGTGATAGAGTTTAGCTGCAAGAAGCTGTCAAGATGTCATGTCCTAGCTCAGATGCTTAGTTCCCCAGGAAGAAGGAGGAGGGAAGTAAAAAGATTAGATGAGGGAGTGGGGAGAATAAGAAATACGTGTAGGGTCAGAATTTCTGTGGACAGATGGAGCATATCAGACTAGGGCAGGCTGCAGTTCCTAGGGAGGTAGCCTGGAAATTGCTGGGCAGCCTATCTGAGTTCAGTTTGTCATTAGACTTTAGTCACCATAAGAAGTGGTGATTAGATCTATGGAAGACAAATCAGGCTGAGGATGGGAAACAAGAGCATGCTTCTAACTCTATAGACCAGATCCAGTTGGGGAATAGAGTAAATTTAGGGTGCTATGACTTGCTATGATGGCCCTGACACCAGGAACAAGAGTAGGTGGTGGGGGGCAGTGATCCAGGATTCCAGAACTTTGCTTTGGTTTGCCCCAAGCACTTTTTCTGAAGAAAGCATTTGAAGTGTTCACCTTCTAATTATCCTTTAAAATATATGTGTGCATTTTATGCAGTTATCTGTCTATGCTAAGTAACCCACAGTAATAAAAGGAAGTATTTGGAGTTGTAACATTAGAAGAGAATTATGGACGTTGTTTATTATGTTTGTATTGATACTCCTGTTATGAGGCAGATCTGCTAGTAAGAATATCTCATAATATTCTAATTTTGTTTCTGTAAATTCTTCCTAAAGACTTATTGAAAATAAGAATTTTTTAAAAATACACTTTGTGAATCATACAAAAGTCTCAAGCACAAGGGTTTCTGTGATTAAACTCCTGCCTGTTGCCAGGAAAATACTTGAAGCAATTTAAATAAATAGAGTTCACATGAGTTTTGAAATTTATACCCCACACGTGCAAGGCCCTGAGTTCGATCCTCAGCATCACATAAAAATAAATAAATAAAATAAAGGTATTATGTCCAACTACAACTGGAAAATAGATATTTAAAAAAAAAAGGAAGGGAAGGGAAGGGGGAAAAAGGAAGGAAGGAAGGAAGGAAGGAAGGAAGGAAGGAAGGAAGGAAGGGAGGGAGGGAGGGAGGGAGGGAGGGAGGGAGGGAGGGAGGGAGGGAGAAATTTATGCCCCAAAGAGACTAAGCTTAAGCAGGTATATGTCTGTTAAAACTTTTTTTTTTTTTTTTTTTTTTGGTGGGTACCAGGGATTGAACTCAGGGGCACTCAACCACTGAGCCATATCCCTAGCCAAATTTTGTATTTTTATTAGAGACAGGGTCCCACTGAGTTGCTTAGCACCTTGCTATTGCTGAGGCTGGCTTTAAACTTGCACTATCTCAGCATATCTCAGCCTCCCCAGCCACTGGTATTACAGGCGTGCACCACAGTACCCGGCTACAACATTTTTTTTTTCTCAAAATTTTAATTTGTCTTTTAAAAAGCAGCATACATATAAACCAAAATTCGATAAAAACACCATACTCTCATTATTAAGATTATGTTAACTGTTAACCCCTTAGTGTGTATCCTTCTAGCTATATAGACTTTTAAATTAAATGATAACAGAGCATATATATTTATTTTAATGTACTTTTTTAAAACAATTAATGGTTTTTTCAGTCACTAAATTCTTATCTCACTTAGAACTTAACTTTCAAATACCCACAAAAATATTTGGGCAATTCAGCATGCTTGTTCAAATTCAGGACCATCTGTTATATCAGGCTGTCTCTGAAGTGTTGATTAATCTAGAACAATCCCTTTGTTGACAACACTGACTTGAAGAGATGGGCCATGCCTATTGCAAAAGGCACCACTCTTGGGGTTTGTCTTGATGCTTTTCTATAGCGTTGTTCAGCATGTCGCTCCATTCCTGTATTTCCTCTGATGCCAGGTTAAACATCTTTGGTGACAATGCATTGTAGATGATGTGTGTCCCTGTGTTGCCTGCCTTGGTGTGATCACAGCCTGATCCCCCACATGCAGTTGTGTTTGTCCTCTTGCTAATAGGAAGTAATCTATGTGTTGGCATCACATGAGCATTCAGGTCCTCATCAACGATTCTCCTGCTGATTTTAGCAGTAAACAGCAGTCCTTAACTGAAGAAATAATTACAGTAGGGATATGATATTATATTTTCTGAATCTGTAATTTCTTTTACATTTGTTAGCCAACATTTTTTGTGAAGAAGAGATTTCCTTTGCATAGTGGGACTATTAGATTATCTGAAATACCTTTTCTTTAATTGCAGGTTTTCAAAGTACAGCTTTAACAGCTGACTCAGCTGAGATGTTGGAAAAATTTAAGCATTCTTTTTAAAAATCCTCTGGTCACTGCAAATATGATTTCTTGAGCATTTCCAGTGTATCAGGGACTGTGTTAAAGGCTTTATGTAATCTAATTCTTCTGACAAGATAATGAGGTTTTAGAGAAAGACAACAGAAACTCTTGAGCAGTTAAGTAACTTGATAAGGTCTCTCACATTGGAAATGACAGCACTAGGATTTAAATTCAGATGGATCTGAGTCCATAATTTGTACTTAATTCTTTTTACACATTTTTGTTGCATTTTACTTAAAAGCCAAATTCTGCTTATAATGTTTTTTGGAATATTTCATTGTTCATAAATGGGTAGGAATGGAAATTTTGCTCAATAATTCTTAATGAAGTCTCTTTCCTCTCTCTCTCTCTCTCTCTCTCTCTCTCTCTCTCTCTCTCTCTCTCTTTTTTTTTGTTTAAATATTTTAACAGTGTGAAGAAAACACAAACCTTCAGGATACTACCCGCTACCTCAAGCTTCCGTTTTCCAAGGGCATTTTCCTTGGGAATAATAATCAAGCCATGAAGGCAACAAAAGAGTCTTTTTGGATAACATCTTTTCTCTGTTCCACAAAACTCACACAAAATGGTAATGTATGATACAGTGTTATTTGAAAGCCTTTGTACCTAAGTGCATGTATGAATTTTGGTAAGAATATTCAGCATGTACTACAGTTACATTTAAGAACTTTGCACTAGAAAAATTGTTGATCTGTTTAGAATTTCCAATAAAATGGATACAGGGGTGACCCAATGATCTGTTGAATACGTGACATTTAAGGATTTCAAAATTATCTCGGTGTTGAAAATCAAGTACACAACTCCTCAAACAAATCATTAAAACCGAGCTGCATTTTTAAAAGAGACCAAAAAAAATACCACCACCTTAATGTCTTGTTTTATAGCTCCATGAAGAGTGCTAATTGTAGGCTTTAGAATAAAGCCTGTTTTTTGTTTAATTAGATGGATATTGCTTTTCTGCTCTGGCATTACTTTTTATGTCAGTGATTGTTTAGCAAGTTATGATTAATAAAGCAAGCTTTTCTCCTTGGCAAATTGTTATGAAAACATCGTCTATAATGAAAGAAGTAAATTAAACATTTTTTTTTCAGTTTTTCATGGTTGCCATATAAGGCTCTTAGCTCGTACCCTGAATGCTATATTAATAAGTTAGATTCATTATACTGAGGAGAATCACTTCATAATAAGGTATTGTGTCTCATAGAACACCACTGTGCCTGAACATTTGTTAGGTGTTATTACTTCTGTCTGTGGTGTCATGGATCATCCTTTGTAGAAGGAAGCATAGTTCTTCTCTTAGAACATAGTATCAGGAAAGAAGCAAAATATAGTAGTATATTGACCACTTTTTAAAATGCCACTCAATTTCAGCATGCATTTTGATAAGACATCAAGTTAAGTTGTCCTAGACTTCATCAGTATTTAGTGGTAAATGATGTTTACTTAAATAAAACCTCCATTGAGGAACAGGGTAGGCATGTGAAAAATGGAGGAACTTTGGGAAAAGGGGAGGGAGAACAGGAAGTGGGTATGGGGGCAGGAAAGACGGTGGAATGAGATGGACATCATTACCCTAGGTACATGTAGGACTGTACATATGGTATGATGCTACAATGTGTACAACCATAGAAATGTAAAATTGTGCTGCAGTTGTGCACAATGATACAAAATGCAAATCCTGCTGTCATATCCCCCAATTAAAGTAAATAAATAAACATCCATTGACAAAACTCAGCGATTAAAAGGCATTAAGTAAACCTCAGGTATTTGTTATGGGACCAATCTACTCCTGTGGAGGTTATATAGATGACAAAATCAACCTGTTGCTTTCTCTCTTAGACAAAATTTATGTTCATCCTACATGGATTAGGATGAATATAAAAAAATTCATCCTAATGAATAAAAAAAAATTGTATTTATCCTACATGTTGTAGAGCTCATATTCACATATAACTAAACATCCCTAGTAAAACATTTTAGGACCACGTTAGTTAACCTTTCCATTGCTGCTATAACAATTGCCACAAACCTGTTGGCTTAGAACAACACAAATATATCACCCTACAGTTTTAGAGATCAGGTATCTAAAATCAGTTTTACTAAGCTAAAATTTGGACACCATAGAGGAGAATACTTTTTCTTACCTTTTCTAGCTTCCAGAGGCTGCCTGCATTTATTAGCTCTTGGGCCTTCCCCCATCTTCTAAAGCCAGTAGTGGCATCTTCAAATTTCTCTCTTACCCTCTTCCATGTTTATAGGACCCTGGTGATTACATTTGACCAGAAAATCCAATATAATTTCCCTATTATAAGACTTTTAATCACATCTGTAAAGTCTCTCTTGCTCTGTAAGGTAAACAGTCAAATTTCTAGGAATTCGGATATGGATATCTTTGGGGGGGAGCATTATTCTGCCCTCCATACAGATAAACCTAACAGTAGAGTCACTGACATCAAAATATTTGGCCTTGCATCCTGAATTTGTTCTAGTTCAAGGATTTAGGATGTTAGGCAGAATTATGAACATAAGAAAGGGAGAACCAAGTGCTAAAAATTAGAAGTTGCTCCTTTACAAAAGAAGAAAACATTTCCAGGTAAATTTAGAAAATAAACTATTCATGAAACCATTCTATTAAACAGCTCACTATACAGAAGCTGGATCAGAATTCCATGCAATGTCTGGCTCATTTTTGGAGGCTGATTATCATTTTGACTTTGATTAACCTTGTCAATGTAAGACAGCTCAAAATGAGCCAGGAAATGAATAGCATGCTTTAAGAGATGAGAAGGGAGAAGGAAGTCAGTTGATCTTTCTAAAATTTACATGCTGGACACACATCTCTGTGTAGAAGTAATCCAGTTCCAAATTGGAATTAAATTGATACGTATTCATTTTGCTTCACTCAAAAAAATATACACATCACATTTCTACTACAGTTGGACATTTAACAAGTGATTCAGTCCCTAGAAGCATTTTCTTAGAGCAGATTTGCATTTCAGAATTCATTAAGGTCTATCTGCACTCTCTGTGTATTACCCAGTATTGTGCATGGATAATGTGCCAAGGCCAGGACATTGTGCTGGAAATCAGTGATTGCCAGAAGTAGAGATTTTAAGCAGGAGTGGGGTCATGTCATCCTCATATTTTATAGCTCTTATAGTATACTTAGTAAATGCTTCTTAAATGGAATATATGAAATCCATATTTTCAGATCATTGTTTCTCATGTGTAGCTAACTTATCTTCATATGATTAAAACAGACCTAGGAGGTGACAGTTTGCCTCAACTTTGAGTACTTGAATACACAATTGTGTTCATGTAGATATAACTGCTGTGTGCTTTCATGTGCTCCTTTAAGAGCAGTCCCAATGGGATTGTCTGAACCACTATAGTTGGTTGTCAAGCTCTGTTCATGAGGCTCCTGATCCTCAGTGATTAGAAGGCATTAAATAAACCTCAGTTTTACTGCCTCTGGGGATGCCACTGTATGACCAGCAGAGCCACCTCCTTGCATTGGACAGAGCCCTGAACTACACAGCAACTGCTTCACTTGAAGGGGAAGGGAAAGAGAGCCAGGGGAAGGAGTGAGAGTGGGATGGGATGGGGTGGGAAGTAAGGAGTGAATGGCTGGGGAAATGTAATAGGAGTTTTTAAAAAGAAGATATTAGGAATGGGAGGCATCCTGAAATTAAATGGGAGAAGAAGAAAGGAGGAAGAAGAAAGAAGCAAACTAGGAGAATAATAGAGCCCTGTCTCTGTAATTCATTGTGGGTCTCACTGTGGAACTATCTGATATTCTAAATAAAGCCAATCCATTTTTAAAAGGTTTCAATAATATCCTCAGGATATCTGAGTTAGAAAGTAATATTTAACATTTCCATGATTTTTTTGGTTAGAAGACATCATAAATCTATTTCAAAATTGGTATTTCAAATATTTCTTCTTTTTCCTATTTTAAATCATTCTTCTCCTTTTCACAGTTGTAGATACACATTCCTATTTAGTACAGGTTGAGTATTCCTTGTCTGATATGCTTGGGACTAGAATTATTTCAGATATTAGGATTTTTTTATATTATAAAATATTTACATATGCATAAGATATCTTGGGGATGAGACCCAAGTCCAAACATAGAATTTATTTAAGTTTCATATACACCTTATATACATAAGCTAATGCTAATTATAGACAATATTTTTAATGGTCCAGCATTTTGGCTATGATCTATCACAGGAAGTCACAACTTAACTGACCCACAACTTAAGTGGATTTCCACTTATGGCATCATGTTGGTGCTAAAAAAGTTTTGAATTTTGTAGTATTTTGGGATTTTGAATTTTCAGATTAGAGATGCTCCACTTGTAGTAAACTTCTTACTAAAATCTTTTATGAAGATTATCTCTCATCTGTCTTTGGTGAAATTGCTTCCCTTTCCTGTTAAGATTCTTGTGCTTTTTCACATTTCTGTTCAATCTGTATTTTCCTTCTCAACGACTTTCTTGATTTTTGTGAGGTTTAGGATGTTTTGATTCGTTATTAGTCTTTTTGTCTCTCAGCAAGTCCCATTTGGGTTTCTTCTGAAACAAGTGCTTTGAAGTGAATTTCTCACTGTTCCACCTGGAAAATCCCTCCAGGCTTCTCTCTCTACCCTGCTGAGCCTGGAAGCCATCCCTGCTGGGCTTGCAGGGCTCAGGGCCCACAGGTAGTTTCAGAAGGGAAGGCAGTTGTAGAGGAGGGCACTGTGCTTACCCAGAATCCAGGGCAGAAGATAGCCTCTGAAATCTAGGAACTGGCACTCTCATGTCTGAGAACACTGGGCTTGTCATTATTGTGCAGTGACCTTTAAGTCCTGCAGGGTTTGGGTCACTTTGTCCATCAAGAAGACCTTTGATCTAGGCAAAGTTGGGTGCTAAGCGGAGTATTCATGTTTGGAGGTACAAAGGTAAATAAAGGAGGTTCTCAGCCCCCAAGAAATTCTCATCTTACTAGGAAGAGGCACAAATTATTCAACAAACATTTGTCAGTCAGATACCTACTCTCTTCTTGCTATTGGGAGTACCATAGGGCCAAGCTTAGCTCTATTTTATATTGATGTTTATGGTCAGTTTGGGGCATTAACAAACAACTGTGATGGTAAGACAGGAGTTACTGTTAGGTGGAGCACATAGAAGAGATGATTAGCTAGGGATCCCAGAAAAGGATTCTTGGATGAAGCAGCATCCAACCTGAAAACTAAAGGGTTAAGTAGGAGCAGGGAGGAATAATTAGAATACACTGAAATAAATGCTATCCTGGAGATGCCTGCAACTTAAATGGCCAGGAGGGGCATTTAAATGGCCAGGAGGGGCATTTAACTTAAATGGCAGGAGTTCTTGTGTTTAAGAACTCAACTTTTATCACTATTCTCTATAAAGGCAATTAATCTTCCTTTTGTATTTGAAAAGGTGATATGCTTGATCTTTTGAAATGGAGAACCCATCCAGACAAGATCACAGGCTGTCTCTCCAAATTAAAAGAAATCGATGGCTCAGAGATAGTAAAGGTACATGTTATTTCATTACCCATCTTGGAAACTTACAGAATAAAGAACATTTGGAGGGGAAGCACAAATAGTATTTTATTCATTCATTTACTACTTCTTTATCCAACAGTTTCTGCAAGATACACTGGATACCCTATTTGGAATTTTAGATGAAAATTCCCAGAAATATGGGTCTAAAGTGTTTGATTCTTTGGTAAGTTCAGATTCACTCAATTATGTTGTAATGATTATCTCTCTCAATCTTGACTTTCATGAGGCTGTTTTAGAGATATGCAGTTGATAATGTGTTTATTTTTAACGGAACAAAAAAAAATCTCAATCTGCATTTGGTTTTAAAAAGCTCAATTTTTTTTTTTTTTAGGTTCACATAATAAATTTGCTGCAAGATAGCAAATTTCACCACTTTAAGCCTGTAATGGACACTTACATTGAGAGTCATTTTGCTGGGGCCCTTGCGTACAGGTAAAGCCATTTATCTTGTAATTCGTTTAGAAGCAGTTCCTTTTGAGCTTGTCTAAGCAGAAGCAGCTGTATAGGAACATTTAAAGGGGGTGCAGGAAGAAATGAAGCACAGCATCTGAAATGCCTCTTGAGACAATATCTTTCTTCCTCACACATGGCTAGGACTGATTTTGGTTGAAAACAGGAAAAAAAAAAAACAACAACAACAACTTCCTGAATTCTATCTCTGAGACCTAAAATATAAAGTATTTTCTTCTTGTCTCTGTTTAACTTGATGTTCTTTAGTCAAAAATGTCTGGTTATTTCATTTCAAGGCTTCATTTAATTACCGTATTCCCTGATGATTATGTATATCTTTTTTTTTTTTTTTTTGGTACTAGGATTGAATCCAGGGTCACTTAACCCTTGAGACACATACCCAGCCCTTTTTATTTTTTATTTAGAGACAGGGTGTCCCTAAATCCAGGGCCTTGCTAGTTTGGTGAAGTTGGTATTGAACTTGTGATCTTCCTGCCTCAGCCTCCTGAGTTGCTGGGATTACAGGTATGCATCACTGCCCCTGAAGATTATCTTGAAGAAAGAGATACGGAGAGGAAAACAATCTTTGCCTTGGTACCTGCTTGAAAGCATTCATTCATTCAGTTGTTAATATCTACTGAGCACCTACTTCATACTAGAGCTTTTATTTTGTTCTGATAATGTGAAGACTTGGTCTCTGGCCTCAAGTCATTTAGTTTCTGGAATCTACCCTTTGATGGCTGCTGCCATTTTAACTGTTCCTCATTTCCCACCAACTTGGATGATGCAAGTAAGGCTTAGAGTGAATGAATAGTGCTTAGCTGGTGCCTTCTCCCAGGCAGCTTAGTTGACAATTGCCAGAAGGCAACTCTTCTCTCTTTCAATCCTATAAATAACACCTTTCTAGTTTTGGGCCCTGTTTAAATATAATCCTGAAGTTCTGTTTCCTCACTCCAGTGCTGTCATTGCTTTGCTGTCCACATTTCTACCTTAAACCTTCAGCACCTGTGGGCACGTACATACACAATTCACCAGTTCCCAGAGGTGAGCTCAAAGATCCTGGGAGCAGATTTTTACCTGCCTCCCAATCTAAGTGACATATAAAGGTAGTAAGTAATCACATAAGTATTTGATCAGCTTGAGTATTTCTGACAATGACATATTTTACTTAAAGTAGGTCTCCAAAATTTTAGTAAACTAAGATATTTTTGTAAGACTTTACCCTCTATCAGGGTGATTTACTACTAAGGTGAAATGTAACAACAGGAACAGTTTTGAAATGTTGGCCTGCTCAACCTAACAATTTGGATCCCAGTATGAGGAGGTCAGTGCTTCTCACTGAAATTGTCATTGGAAGATAGAAGACAAGAGTATAATTTCTAATATTTCAAGTTGGCCAGAAAAGCAAGATAACCAGTCCTAACGAGACAGAGAAGGCCTGTGCAATCTTCTCAAGCTGTAGGTGGTTGGGAATTTGCTGACATCTTTAAAATAGAACTTCCTGCAGCATCTCCCTCCTAGCATGTCCGGATATTCTTTTCTGACCAATACAAAAATTCCTGTGTGATCTTTTCTCTAAAATTGCAACAAAGGTTAAAAAGGAAGCTGTTGCCCCTCCCAGAACAAAGCCAAAAGAAAGGCTTTGAAGGCCAAGAAGGTAGTGCTAAAAGGCATCCACAGCCACAATAAAAGAAAAGACCCACACATTACCCACCTCCTACAGCCCAAGACACTGTAGCTCCAGAGGCAGCCCACGTACCTTCAAAAGAGTGTCCCCAAAAGAAACATGCTTGACCATGCTGGCATCATGGAGTTCTCCCTGACCACTGAGTTGGCTATGAGGAAGATACAAGACACATACCTGTGTTCATTATGGAAGTCAAGGCTGAAAAGCACCAACTGATTGTGAAGTGGCTCTCTGGCATTAATGTGATCAAGGTCAATATCCCATCAGTCCTAATGGAGTTCAGAAAAAAGGCATATTTTCAAGAGGCTCTTGATTACGATGCTTTGAATATTTCCAGCAAAATTAGGATTATCTAAACGAATCCAGCTAGCAAACTCTTAGTATACATTTTTTTTATCATAAAAAAATGGTTGTGTGAATTGTTTCAAGAAATTAAGAACTGACCAAAGTTGAATGTGGCAAGAATGTAATCTTAAGTGTCCTAGGTTGTTGATTTCCTTTTTAAATTTTTTGTTTCTTTTTTTAAAAAAAAATTTATTTGTTTTAATTAGTTATACATGACAGTAGAATGCACTTATATACTTTCATATATCATACATAGAAGGGTTATAATTTCTCATTTTTCTGATTATACATATGGTAGAATCACTTGGTCATACAGTCACATACATACATAAAGTAATAATGTCTGTTTCATTCTACTATCTTTCTTATCAACATACTTTATATACAAACAGAGATACAAAAATTATGTTATATATGTGTATTAAGAATTGTAATATGGGCTGGGGATGTGGCTCAAGCGGTAGTGCGTTCGCCTGGCATGCGTGCGGCCCGGGTTCGATCCTCAGCACCACATACAAACAAAGATGTTGTGTCTGCCGAAAACTAAAAAAAAAATAAAATAAATATTAAAAAATTCTCTCTCTCTCTCTTTAAAAAAAAAAAAAGAATTGTAATACAAAAAAAAAAATAGCGTTACCTTAGATTAGGTAGAGGGAAGTGAAAGGAGGGGAAGGCAGGGGATGTGGGAATAAGAAATTTTTTGTTTCTTAAAGCTAAATCTACTTTGCTCCTCTAGAAACGTTTTCTAAGATGCACTTTGGCAATAAGACTTATTATTTTTTTCATGACATGAGAAATCCATGGGGGTGTAGCTTAGAGTTTCAGGTATTGCTTTTACTCCCTTTTGCCTGCAGCTGAAAGGTAATGCATCTATCTGCTCATGTGATCAGTGGGGAAGAAATCCCAGCTAGCAGTTGTTCAGGGTTGACTACAAGATCCCTACTTCCAGCCACTTGCTTGGCCAGAATCCTTTTCTCCAGTATTTGTGTTCACTCCTTTGAGAGAGCATTGCCAGAAATAGGGTGGGCAATGGAATATGTTCAGATTAAGGGGAATTTCAAGGGGCGACAGCACATTTTCTCTCTTTAGCTTCAAAAAGGGGTAGTGACATTGATCTACAGGCTTAGTAAAATATTATATAGCAAATTGACAGAAAACTATGAACCTCACAGGGAAAGAAGATTCCTCATGATGCACATATCAGGTTTATTGGCATTTCATTGAAAGTTCAACCAACTCTACTTTGTGCACATTTCTCCCTGTATTTTAGAGATCTCATCAAAGTTCTCAAGTGGTATGTGGACAGGATAACAGAAGCAGAGCGGCAAGAGCATATCCAGGAGGTGCTGAAGGTAATAGCATGCTGTTGAAAACAGATAACATATTCTAACAAAGCTGTGGCACTGTGATGCTTAAACTAATTGGTCTCCTCTACACAGACAGTAATTGGTGATGATATGCTACTGACATTCCAATTCAAGGATCTTAATCAGCTTATGCTGCTCCAGAGCTGATGAAATTCAAAAGGGACTTTGCCAGGCTTGTCCACTGGAACCTGCTCAGGATTGAATCCTTGCCTCTCTGGCCTCCTGGAAACTTGAAGTCAAATTCCTGAGTGTCAGGGGGAAAGGGCCTATGAAAGAAGACTGCACATGAGCAGTTAAGCTTAGAAGTTCCTGGCTCTTGTTTCTATCTACCTGACAGAGACCATCTGAGAATCATGCATCTTAAATTTTAAGAGAGAATAGGGTTGTTGAGGAAGGATCACAATAAGGAACCCGAGGCTTTACTGGGTCTCATGTTTGATGCTGTTCCTGTCTCTGGGCCTTATATGTTCCTTTGTATTTGGAGATACTAATATCTGATTCATGATCAAGGACAATACAAATTCTCAGTGGTCTAGGCCCCGCCCTGGTAGTCTTCTGTTGAGTATCATCTTATGTATTACAGGTAAAGTATTCATTTTTTGAAACAAGCATTGTAATCATTATGAATTTTTCATTTTGGTCTGCTTGAAGGTAAAATGCCAAGTGACAAGAGTACCTACCAAAGCAAAATCACTTTTTTTTGTTATCAGGAATTGAACCCAGGGCTGCTTTACCCCTGAACCACATCCCCAGCCCTTTTTATTTTTATTTTGAGACAGGGTCTAAGTTGCTTAGGGCCTCACTAAGTTCCAAAATCACTTTTGAAAATCAGGTATCTCTTCATGGACCAAATCTAAAAAGCCATCTGAGGATCAAAAATATTCAGCATTCATGAATTCAGCATTCGTTCAGAATTACAAAACATTTTAAATTTTCTGTACATTTATTAGGCATTAGGAAAAAATGGCTCTTACCCCTTCAAGTAAATACATTTAAAAATCTCACAGGACCTTGGTGTTTAAATCAGTAGTTGAAAAGTCTAATACTGTACCATGCTTTTTATGCTGTGTCATGGTTACATAAATACTCTTGCTCTCCTTTGAAGCTAACTTTTTAAACTTTTCCTTTTCAGGCACAAGAATACATTTTTAAATACATAGTTCAATCCCGAAGGCTCTTTTCCCTTGCCACTGGTGGGCAAAATGAAGAGGAATTCCGCTGCTGCATTCAGGAGCTCCTTATGTCCGTCCGTTTCTTTCTTTCACAAGAGAGCAAAGGATCTGGAGCATTATCTCAGTCACAGGTAATTTGTTTCCATCTCTGCTGAATGGAGGAAAACTGTGAATGTGATCTGGGTTTTCTTTTTTTTTTGTTTTGTCGTTGTTGTTGTTTTACACAGCAGCATAACTGAAATTCCCCACCAGAAATCCACAGCTCCACACTTCATATTTGTAGTCTGATCATCATTGTGAATAGACTTAAGCATCCCCAGCTCTGAGCACCAGCTTTCCCTAGATTGCCTTTCCCAGCCCTTCCCTCTGCTTAGAGGGGCTGTTGGTTGCCTGCTCCTTGTTTCAGTTACCAGGATGCATCCTGCTGGTCAGGCACATCATCATCAGCCTCAGGGGAGGAATTGTAAGAGAGCCAATCTAGTGCAGTTCTTTCCCCCAAGCCTGGTACTGCATTTTCATCTATTGAGAATCATTAGACTTCACTAAACTGCATGTTGTTTTGTTTTGTTTTATTTAACTTGACTGTAATCATCCTGGGACTGATCGTGTAAGACCAGAGCTGAGTTCATGCTGCCAGGTTCTCTTACCAGGTGTAGCCTAACATATTGCTTTTTGTTTTTTGTTTTAGAACAGGATCCAACTACTTTCCAAATAGCATGGCCTTGTACGTGTTTCAAGAGATAATTCTGAATATCTTTCTCTATTCTTTCTCAATCCTTCTTATGTACTTCTAATTCTAATGACTTGGTTTCAAATCTGTCAGAAGAAGCAGGCTCTGTTCATACTCTTGAGACCAGAGACTTTTAATCCTTGAGCACATATCAAGGGAGATGAGATCAAACTAGATCCTTAATGGTTTTGACACAATTTGGTGACATGGGGCATTTGGAAGGCATAGTATATGATAGCAAAAACAGCAGAAGTGTACCAGTCCTGTGATAATAGAGCTGTGCTTTTTCTGACTGTTTATTGCTATTCTTGTCACATTCTCTTCTGTACAGTGATGGACTCATCTTCCATCTGGGCAAGGATACAACACAGGCTTTTTTAAATGTCATCTTGGCCTCTCTAGTCAACAGCACAATCACTGCACTTCAGGAACTTGCCAGAGACCTCAATATCAAATGTCCAGTAGCCAAACCCTACTTGAAGTAGTCGATATTTGAGAAGCATAATCCAGCAGGCTAACCACATGTTCCCATCATGTTTCCGTTTCTACAAAAGCTATTCGTAACTTGAGTTTTCATCCTAAGATTTCTCTTTACTGGTTTCAGAGACAAAGTTTGCCTAATTTGAACCTGAAAAATATTTTCTTACTCTTAAGAGTAACCTTAATTCATGGGTTCTCACTTCCTAGACATTCTAGAGATTTCTAACCCTCTTTAAAGCTATAGAAATATTTCTTTACCTTAGTTGTATTTCTATTGAACCCTAACCATCCCCATAAGGTGACTCCGGCCACTATGGTACTGCAGGGAGAGTAGTTCTGCTTTTATTTTTGTAACACACTGACTTCTATTGCTCTTGGTTATTGACATTCTATCCACGACCAAGTTTGAGAAACAACTTTGGCACCTTTCAATAATCGTATTTGAACTGTGCTCGATGATACATGCCTGTAATCCCAGCAACTCAGGAGGTTGAAGCAGGAGGCTCACGAGTTCAAAGCCAGCCTCAGCAGCTTAGTGAGACACTACCTCTAATAATATATTTTTAAAAGGGCTGAGGATGTGGCTCAGTAGTTAAGTGCCCTGGGTTCAATCCCTGTTACCAAATAAATAAATAAATATATAATCATATTTGATTTTTTCCCTTAACTGCCTGATAAGACATAAAGCCAACTCCCAAAACATAATCCTATTTGATTTTTTTCCTAATCAAGAGATAATATACAAAATATGTGCAAGGCTTCTGAATATCTTTATCAATTTTTCTGAAGTCATTCTTTATTGTTTTGTACAGTATCCTTTACCCCTAAATTTTGATGTAATAATTTTCTTTTTAGTTTGATGCTAAGAAAAAGCTCATATAAAATGATAGATTGGTGAGGGGTTTTTTAAAAATATTTTTTAGTTGTCAATGGACCTTTATTTTATTTATTCATATGTGGTGCTGAGAATCTAATCCAGTACCTCACACATGCTAGGCCAGCACTCTACCACTGAGCCACCACCCCAACACCCTAGAGTGGTGAGTTTTTTAATGAGTGCATGGCCCTCTATATTTTGGGAGGAAGGGGAAGGCCATACTTCTTTCTATATCAGGTTTCCTTGTGATCTCACACCTTTCTTCACAAAAGCAGGGTGTCACTCATCTGATTGATTCAGTGTGACCCTTTTCTGTTGTTGAATAACAAATGACCACAGCTTAATGACTTTAATTAATGCTCTTTTATGGGGTCACAATTTTGAAGATTGGATGTCTGCGCAGAGTTCATTGAATTCTTTGCTGAAGGTCTCCCAAAGCTAAAATCAAGGAATTGGCTTTGATGTCTTATCTGGCAGCTTAGGAAAAGAATATGCTCTCAGGATTTTTTTAGGCTTTTGGCAGAAGTCTTTCCTTGTGTTTGCAAGATTGAGGTCTGCTTCCCTTGATGGCTGTGAGCTGGGGCATGGGAGATACTCTTGGCTTCTAGAACCACTGGCATTCTTCAGCATGTGCCTTCTCCATCTTCAAAGCCAGCAAACATATGCTGAATCCTTCTCATGCTTTGAATCTGTCTGATTGCTTCTGCTACCAGCCAGAGTAAACTCTGTTTTAAAGGTTTGTGATTAGGAGAGGTACATGTATATAATCGATATTTTAAGGCCAACTGATTAGTAACCTTCATTACATCTGCAAAATCCCATTTGCCTTATAGCATAATATAATTGTAAGAACAGTGGGAACAAAGGTCATTGGGGGTCTTCTTTGAATTCTCTCTACTACATCCAGAACCAAGGATATTCGTGGCCTTGGCTTTTCTATCAGGCTGCCTTGAAGGGAGAAATCCAGATTTCTTGATCAGTTTTGCATTTCTTCCATGGCTACAACTCAGGGGAAAGCCTACTCCTTTGAGACAGAGGAGCCATCCCAGCAATCTCTCAGATTGGATCAGTGGACAGCAGCCCCACATCTGTCTGTTATGGTCCTAGTAAGGAAGTTCATTTAATGTCATGGCCACAGCCCAGCTCTGCAATGGCACTTTCCTGGGTACCTCTGCCTTGGGCAGTACTAAGGGCCAGTTCACTGGAATAGCAATGGTTTTTGGTTTCCCATTCCACAGACAGACCCCTGCTCCAGGATCCCCTGGAAAAGAAAAGGAATGACAGAAGGTTTAAAGGCCCAAGATATTGCTGTAAATTCCTGCTGATTATTTTTCCCTATTTGTCTTGGCCACCAGGAAGATCAAAACTAAATTGTACTTTTATTTTTATTTTCAGTAAAAACTCTTAGCTTGCCCTAGTACTTCTTTCTGTCCTTGTCATACAATCTTTGTTTCTTTATTCTTTTTAATAGTCTTATTACATATGTATCAGGTACTTTTTTAAAGTAAAAAAGATGTAAATAAAGAATTAAGGGATACATTAAAGGGTACATGAAGAAAATCAACTTATTTGACGTTTTAGTAATCCAAAAACTAGGCTCATTTTATTTCATTTCACTTGTATTTTTACTTCATTCATATGACTCAGCTCTTTGCAGAGTACATTGAAAGTTATATAAATATAGTCTTTAACAGAGATTACCAAGTTATTGACTTTAAGTAAGAAGTAAATTATAATTTTTAAGAGTCAAGAGCATAATCATTAGCTCTTTGAATTTGAATCATCAGCACATGTAGACAGCACTCAGTTTCCATGGCGTCATGGCGTTGACTTTCCCTGGCTGGGCAGCCAGTGAGCTCTGTAGGCTCAACATAGTGGAAACCTGTACCCGCTTCCCTCAGTGACTGCAATTGAGGCTGATTGACAGCTCCTTCCATTGCCCTCTGTTTATGGAATTTATAAGAGCTGAGTTTGTTTTGATGTTCAGTTATAGCCCGATTTTTTAAGTTATGTCTCTCAGGAGTTGACATTGGCATCCATTTTTTCCCATATAAAATGATCATAAGCTTCCTTTATTGACCAAAAAAATAATTGTTCTTAGTCTTTACATACACTTTTTGGTTTATAATAGATCATGAAGTGATGCAAGATATTGTTCAATGATCTTTTTTGTTTTAAAAGTGGTAAAACTAAAATGACTTTCCAAAGTCACAGTGTTGATTAGAAAACAAGTTAGTACTTTTTTAACCTGATCTTTCTGCCCTGCCCTGTGTTTTCTCTTAAATCATAAATTGAATGTTTTAGGGAATCGATATGTTCAGCCTCTTGGAGATAAATGAGATTAAAATGACCATTTCAGAAAGCTTTGCCAAAACAGAATGAAATCCAAGTGACTGCAATCCAGGTCTTAGTAATGCATTCATTCTCTTCTGATTCTCTTTTACTGATTCGGGGCGGGGGGGGTTGCCAATCATTTTGCTAATGTGATTTTTAGATTCTCTTAGTTTTTATTATGTTGTTTCTTTGCATATTCCTGAAAACTTTCTTCTGTCACAGATCTTTTCAGATTTTTGCCTTTTTAGTTTTGGTAACAGAAATATTTTGTATTCACGTTTCTTCCATTTTAAAATACTGTCACAATTCTCATGATTTATCAGGAAATTGATTTAAATTTCTCTTCTCTTCAAGGCTGTGTTTCTGAGTTCCTTCCCGGCAGTGTACTCAGAGCTGCTGAAGCTCTTCGATGTTCGGGAAGTGGCCAACTTGGTGCAGGACACCCTGGGTAGCCTGCCCACCATCATGCACGTGGATGATTCCCTGCAGGCCATTAAGCTGCAGTGCATTGGCAAAACTGTGGAAAGCCAGCTTTATACCAATCCAGGTAGGCTGAGTTCCAGATAAAATTATGTCTCCAGAAGACCATTATATACCTAGTTTGTGGTCAGCAGAAAATGTTTTTTAAAAAATTAAAAATCACTTTCTCAAAACATTGTAATTTGTATGGCAAATTTATTTAGTGGTCAAATATAAAAGCATGACTTATAAAAGATTATTTCTAGAAAGAATGAACGAGACACAGTGGTGTATGCCTATAGTCCCAGATACTCAGGAGGTTGTGAGTAGAGGATCACCTAAGCCCCAGAGTTGAGACCAGCCTTGGCAACAACAGCAAGATCCTGTCTCAAAAAAAAAAAAAAAAAAAGGGAAGAAAGAATGAAAACTAATGGTTAAATGTTTTGTTCTAATCATAACTACTTGTAATGTAACGTGATTTTTTTGGAACATTTTTTTTCTAGATTGTTTTTAATGTCAATAAAAATGTAACATTTCCTTCAGAGGTTCTCATAAGCACCCATGTGATCCTTGTTTTATCTCTTGTTTTTCATAGTTTTCAATTGATTTTTGTCCTGACTAAAACTATATGGAAGTTTTATGTGCTGTCATTTTTTATTTTATCTCAATAGCAACTAATGTTACTAAATTGTTTTGTCATAATTTCTGTTACATAATCCCATTGCTTCTTGTTTTCTTCTTATTTTTTCCTAAAGTAAATAAGAGTAAATTCCCACTTCGTGTTACTTTACTTAAAGAAGTTTTCATCAGTTTCATTAAGTAAAAAATCTTTTTATAGATTCTAAGAATCATTTCTCCTTATGAATACATATATGTATGCATACATAATTCTTTTGAAATAGGATTTCCAATATACTAAACAAAGAAACTTTTTTACATTATTTTATCATAAAATGTAATGAACTGACAAACAAGAATAGAGCACAATATGAATAAATCATAAAATATCTTAACGTCAGATATCTGATTTAGGACTTTTATCAAGAAACTTATCAGAGGCTGGGGTTATGGCTCAGTGATAGAGCACTTGCCTAGCACATGTGAGGGGCTGGGTTGATTTCTGCCATATTTCTCCCAAACTGACCAGATAAGTTTTTGTTAGGTTAAACTCTCATAAAGAGTCATTCAGGTAATCAAGACAGTTTTAAAGTGTAAGGAACTTATTTGGGGGAATTTTGCTCATTTATGTTTCTGTGAGATTTGCTCTGTTTATGGCCCTGTTTCCTGTTTCTATACGCTGAAGGCAGTATAGAAAGCAAGACTAGATAGATTGTTAAGACAAGAAACTGCTACCTTCCAGGAATAAAAATACTGAATCTTTGTGGAAGTTGACGAGAGTATTTATTTATTGCCCAGTGAAGGGCAAAAGGACTTATGATGCAGGATATGTAGATTCTGCAAGGTCTGAGCCGAGCCCTGAAGGAGAGGCTCTGGGTCAAGGTTGTGAGGTCAGTGATTGTGATATGGTGGCATGAAAAAGGACAAGGGGGCAGGGAATGTATAGGATGTTCCCCTTGGAGGATGATGACGGAGAAGCAAAAGCAGCTCACAGTCAACATGAGAGGAAAAGCTTTCATTTGCCCCTGCAGGGCAGGCCTTGACTTGATGTTCACTAACTCATCGCTGAAGAAACAGAGACTGCCATGTATAACTAGAAGGGCACAGCACATCAGAAGGAAGCCTGTCTTCATGGAGAAAAATAGCAAGTGACCTGAAGGCCTTCCAGGGCTCAAACTCCCTTGTTTAAATCACGTGGGTCTATCCTGGAAAGGGTTTCTATGTCAGTAACCTTGAATCTAAGGGATAGATGAGCATATTTTTCTTTTTTCCAGTTGAAAGAGGAGATTTTTATAAGGAAAATAAAATGTGCATTGAAAAAAGCTGACCCTACAAATGTTGTGAAGAAAAAGGATGTGTTGTCTTGGATGGTGGTTAGAAGACTATTCAAGTGGAGGTGGAAGAAGAGGGGCAATATAAAACTGAGTAATTAGGGCATGGTGGGGATGCAAAGAACCATAGTGCAAGAACTCCCGGGGTAAGCCCACTCCAAATAATGGGTAAAAGATAAAGCCTAACACTTTTGACTTCTAAAGCAGAGTACAACACATTCCTAGTATAGAGGAAACATATTTTTAGAAAGAATTTGGGATTAGCTGCCCTAGTTTCCCCAAAGGGACTATATCCAAATAACGAGAAATAGGTACATTTTTTTTCTTTTACTCTAAAGAGATAAACAGGTATAGAAAGACTCATGTTTTGGAGGTAGTTGTGCTAAGATAGTTTCCTATTGCCACTGTGTTTTAGTCCGCCTTTTCACTGCTGTGACTAAAAGACCTGGCCAGAACAACTGTAGAGAAGGAAACGTTTATTTGCAGGTTCATGGTTTCAGAGGTCTCAATCCATGGACAGCTAGTTCCATTCCTTGGGGTTTGAGGTGTGGCAGAACAACATGGCAGAAGAGTTTACAGGGGGAAGCAGCTCTCATGTTGATCAGAAGGCAGAGAGAGAGGCTTCGCTAACCAGATACAAAATATATACCCAAAGCCACACCTCCGTTCCCACCTTCTCCAGCCACACCTCACCTGCCTTCAGCCACCATCCAATTAATCCCATCAAGGGATTAATTCATTGATTGGATTTTAGTGGGGTTAAGATTATCATGACCCCGTCATTTTTCCTCTAAACCTTTTTCATTGTCTCACACGTGAGCTTTATGGGGACACTTCACATTTGAGCTATAACACACTATAACAGCAACCACAAACTTAGTGGCTTTGAGCAACAAAATTTTCTTATCTTCTTATTAACGTAGAATAGAAGTGTGGTTCTCATTGGGCAAAACTCAGGATTGCCAGACAGTAATTCTTTTGGGAGGATCTAAGGAACCATTCATTTTCTTTTCTTATAGTTTTAAGGACCACTTGCATATTACTTGGCTCATGGTCCACTTCTTTCCTCTTCAAGGTCAACTGCACAGCGTCTCCAGGTCTCTAACTCTGGCTCTTTTGCCTCTTTCATGTATGATGATCCCTGAGTTTGCATTGGCCCTTATGTATGTCCAGGATAATTCCTCATCTCAATGTCCTTAATTCAATTGTATCTGCAAAGTTTCTTCAATCATTACACAGTTCATAGGGTCCAGAAAATTGGGATATGGACACATTTAGGGGGTTGCATTCTGCTTACCACACATGTGTAGAAGAGACAGATTCAAAAAGCAGTGTGATGCATCAATGTATAGCAGCTCAATTCATAATGACTAAACTATGAAACCAAACTAGATGCCCTTCAACAGATGAATTAATAAAGAAAATTTGGAATATATACACAATGGAATATTACTCAGCCTTAAAGAATGAAATTATGGCATTTGCTGGTAAATGGATGGAGCTAGAAAATATCATGCTAAGCAAAATAAGCCAATCCTAAAGAACCAAAGGCTCAATGTTTTCTCTGATAATCAGATGCTATTTCACGATAAGGGTATGGGGGAGTAAGAAAGAATAGAAGTACTTTGGATTAGACAGAAGGGAGTGAAAGGAGGTGAGGGGGTATGGGGAGAGAAAGGATAATAGAATGAATTGGACATTATGACCCTATATGCGTATATGGTTACATGACCTGTGTAACTCTACATCACAACCAGGAGACTGAGAAGTTATAATCCATTTATGTATAATGTGTCAAAATGCATTCTACTGTCATGTATAACTAATTAGAACAAATAAAAATATTTTAAAAAGTAGAAAAAATGGAATTCAAACTAAAAACAAACAAAAAGCAGTGTGATGGCTAAGCTCCGTATAAGAAGGTAAAAACCAGAAATATAAGATCATGTTTCTTTATTGAAAACAAAAGAAATGAAACACAGAAGGGCTATAGTTGTGTGAGTATACACATCCTGATCAGATATACATTACAAATGATGATTTCATGATTAAATTTATAAATCAGAAATGAGGGGTAAGATAAAATAGGGATAAAGACATTATAAGGAATCAACTGAATCCATATACAGCTAAAAATAAGAATCTGAGAAAGTGACCTCATTTTCTTATGGGCTTATATTATCCAGAGAAAGTAGTAGAGAGCACAATTAGCCTACGTTTTAAGAAAATAAATTTTAATACATTTTGAAGAAAATGACCTTTGATGTACAAGCCCACCAAGAGAGATCTAAGAAGTTCTAAAAGTTAATTTTGTATGGAATCCAATATTAGGCATGCTTCTTCAGAGAACCAGAACCACTCTGATATGTGTACAAATAGAAAGTGATCTATTATAATAAACTGGTTCACATGATTATGGAAGCTGAGGAATTCCAAAATCTTGGTAAACAGGAAACTAATGATATTGCTCCAGTCCAAGACCAAAGGTCTGAGAAACCAGAAAATCAATAGTGTAAGTTCTAGTCTGAGTCCAAGTCCGAAGGCAGGAGAAAATCAATGCCTCAGCTCAAATTCAGCCAGGCAGAGAAAGCTAATGTTCCCTTCCTCAGCCTTTTGTTCTGCAGGCCTTCAGCAGATTGGATGGGGCTCAATTCCATTGAAGAGGACAACTCTGCTTTACCCAACCTACCAATTCCAATATAGGTCTCCTCCAGAAACACCCTAACAGACACACCCCAAATAGTGTTTAACCAAATATATGGGCATCCCTTCTGCATGACTAGAGAATATTCCCAGTTGAGTTTAGATTATAAATTAACACAAAGGAAAGATGAAAGAAGGACACATAGTAAAGTTAACACCAAAAATAGAAAATGAAATATTGTCATGGGAAGATACAAGCCAGATGGAGTTAAGGGTCATTGAGCAACTTCATGGTTGGGCAAAGCAGTCAGGAAGACTGAATCATCCCTCAGCAGCAGTACCAAGGTTAGACCCCTAGGGCATCTGACCCAAACTGAAGGACATAGCTAACATTTGGAATCTGAGTAGTTGGTATTCAGTATCTAAATCACCTGGGGTCCAGGCAATTTTATTTCAGGCATTAAAAATTGGTGACTCATTTTCCTCTTTTTTGCCCACATTTTAATCTTTTTGTTTCTTGAAGGCCAGGAATAAAAGGGTCTGATGAGTATATTTGATGCATAGAGATTGGAAGGAAGAAGGAAGTGTGGATGCTGGGAGAAGAAACAGGTATTTTAGGGCATAGTAGTCACAGGTCAGGGACAAAATCTAGGCTCTGCAAGGTCAGATTCTGCTAGAGCTGTGGGTTTGACATTCACTTTGCATTTGTCCCCATTACTTGGTACATAATGATTTTTTTTTATCAGAGATCTGCAGTCACTGCTGAGCTTTTTCTTGCTAAGAAAAACTCATATATACTTCTGATTGGGCATTATTGAGCAACTTGTTAAGCAAAACCCAGTGCAGAAAATAGAAATAAATATAAAAACCTAATGCATGTAGCATGTGCCATTGGTGAGAAGTATGCTGGGGCTTCTTACTTTTGTCTAGAGACTAAAAAATCGAATGTTTTATGGTAGGGATTTTGTTGACAAAGTGATGAAATATATTTGTGTGTGTGTGTGTGTGGGTTTTGCTTTCTGCTAGAAATTCCCCCCAGTCACCATGCCCAATTTTATAGATTTGAAACAAGGCTGCAACAGAAGATAAGGAAAGGGTGAGAGGGGATAAAGTAGAGTACAAGACTATTTTTAAAGCATGTTTAAGGGATGTTTGATTAGGTTTATCTTTTAATTTGATAACTTCAAAAATAATATGCTGCCATTGATGGTCTCCCATCCATTAGTAACTTGCATTTCTTAGAACTGTAGTTCATGTGCAGTTTAGTGTTGGCTTTATTGCGCTGCAAATGATTAGATGTCTTTTGCAACTGAAAATGCCATTTGTTTAAAACCATGGGCTGACAGAGTTCTCAGATTTGTACTTCTAGGCCAGATCTCACCTCTGAGCTCCAAACCTAAATATCCGGCTGTCCTCTCAGCGTCTCCATATGGATGTCTCCATATGGATGTCTCCATATGGATGTCTCCATAGGCTTTTCAAACTTGGTGTGTCTAAAATGGAAGCCTCAGGATTTTTCTTTCTAAGCTTATGTCACTATGTCTCTGTAGATGGCAACACCATCCACCTAGAAACCTCAGAGTCATTCATGAAACTTCCTTGTCCCATTTTCCCTTTATCTGCACCCAAACCCTAGGCTTCTGGGTGCCTCCATAGCATCTCTCACATCAGGTCCCTTCTTCCTACCCTGCTTGCCCATCTCTAGTCCAGACTCTCCCTGGCTTGAACTGCCTCCATCCTTCTACACTCACTTCCCATAGCTCCTTCTTCCTATCTACTATGTAGCCAATGTGGCCGTTGGAAAAATCACCAGACCCAGCTCCTCACTCTCAACCCACTTGTTTTTTTCCGTTTGGGGGGCATGCTTCAGAACTGATTTCTAGGCTTATGATCTGGCCCCGGCACATACCTCTACTTATGTCCTTGTCTCCTTGCTTTATCTGGAATCCACTTTTTCCAGCTCCTTCTGACCCTTGTTTATCTCCAACTACCCTTCAGGGCTCAGTTAAACTTTCCTTTTCTCAAGAGATCTCCTTTCTGCACTGTCCACCCCATTAGCACTCTCAGCATACTGTGTTTTGCTTCTAGATTGCCCAATACAATTCTTTTTTATTATTTATTTTTTAAGTTGTTGATGGACCTTTATTTTATTCATTTATTCATATGCAGTGCTGAGAATCAAACCCAGTGCCTTACACATGCTAGGCAAGTGCTCTACCACTGAGCCACAACCCCAGCCCACCAATACAACTCTTAACTAAATGAAGAATTGTATATTCAGTTATTGAATGTCCATCTCCCTCCCCCACACCAGAAGGGAAGCACCAGAGAACAGGTGATTTATTTACCCAGATAACAATTGTGTTTCCCACTTCCACAACAGTGACAGGTGACTAGCAGCTTGGCAGAGTATATACTCTGTACTGGGTCATGGAGTTAGGATTAGGATACAACAGTTAAAAATACTGAAGAAATGATGCATATTAGATGGAGAAGAAAAAGGAAATCTTATTGGAAAAGCAACTTCTGAGCTAGGAATGAGCTTGAGAATAGTGGGGGTAGAGGTAGGAGTTCCAAGCCAGTAGAGGGCACAGTTGACATAAGTAATAGTGCACATAGCATCAATTTTGCATTCACGGTTCAATTGAAGCCAGTGGGTGAGATCTATAAGCTAGAGACACAGATCATCCTTAGAGCTGCACTATTGTTTTCCTTTTTATCCCAACATAGCCTAAATCTGCAGTGCTTCACATTCTGAGTGTGTGCTGTCTGTACTCTAGCCATAGGGAGGTCTTTTCTCAGGTTTGCACTATCTCTGACTTTGGCAGTTTATGTCCCAGTGGCTTTGATCTGAGTTCAGGCTTTTGTTGCTCTAGTGCTTCTCTGTAGTTGGCAGCTCTGCTATTTGCAAAGTTGTATGGTATTGAATGCTCCCTTACCCTCCCTCCTGAGGCAGCAGCTGCCTTGGTGTCCTGCTGACACCCAGCCCCTACCTAGGGCCCAGTTTGTGCAAAGGGATAGGTAACTCTCTGTTCCACATGGGACTCTCAGGCAACAAAGCTTGTTGATAGAGGAGGCAAAGGTACACTTCCTCACAATGAAACTAAAGGAAAACTCCCATCAATATTTCTCTACCTACTAATCCCATGCCCTTGGGGAGTTACAGTGGGGAGCTGGCTTTATGTACTACAGGCAAAGCAAAAAGTAAATGAGACATTCCCTTATCCATTCTGGGGAGACAATATAGTGATCTTTACCTGGGACATGGAATGAATGTAGTGACACTTTAAAGGGCAGAATCTGCATGACAGATTGTTTTGATAAATGTGTGGAAGATTAGTGTATGTTCAACTACAGGGGATTTTTCTTTCTTTTTTTTTTTTTTTTTTTTTTTTTTTAGTTATTTGAGAGGATCCTACTTGATGGGTCCAAATGTTAACTTTTAAAGGTAAGAATTAGCATTTCAGCCAGTCAGCTTATTTGGCATTTACCTGCTGATTCTATTATTTGCCAACTGACATTACCCTAGTAATGAAGAAAAAGCAAACCTGCAGACTAGATATTCACATATTTCTTTCTTAATACACTATATACAAATTATTTGTGTTCTTGCAGAAGATATTTTCTTAACAGTTGGCTGCCAATTGAATTTTTAGAAATCAAATTCAACTAGCTGCAGGAACAGATCAAATAAGCGTTAGCTTCCTTTCTAATTAAACATCACCAGACAGTAATTCCTGGCTCTGCAGCTTTCAATCTCTTTTTTTCTGGTTCTTTTTGTCCAGCAATTGCTTTGTAAATAAGTGAAGTTACTGATGAGAGTCACTGTTTAAAGGAGGCTTCAATGAATGATTTTACAAGTTTGGATTTTAATAAAAGTATGAATGCTTGGCCCTTATGTCACTGGGTTTTTGTGGTAAATCTAATTCCAAATGTCCTTTTTTGAATAGCCTACTTTCAGCATAAAAAGAAATATGAGACTCCAAACCTAACTCCTAAAATGAACCAAAAAAGATAATAAATCAGTAATAAATCAGTCAAAAACTGATAAAGGCACTTTCCCAGTTGTTTATACCTTATTTGTAGTCCTTATGATTTTAATTAGTATATAGAATCGCATATTCTTTTACCCACGGATGTAACATAATCGGTAAATTTCATTCCTCATTACCTCTCTTTTCTCTTTCCTCCTCTTTCCCTTTGACCCCCTTCCTCTACTATACTGGTCTCCCTTCTATTTTCAGGAAATCCTTTTTTCCCCCTTTTTTCTCTAGCTTCTCCATGTGAGGAAAAATAATGTACGGCCCTTGACTTTCTGAATCTGATTTATTTTGCGTAACATAATGCCTACCAGTTCCATGTATTTTCCTGAAAATGATATAATTTTATTCTTATTTAAAAGCCGAATAGAACTCCATTGTGTATATCTACCATATTTTTTAGGCTGGTTCTATAACTTTGCTATTGTGAGTTTTGCTGTTATAAACATGGGTATGCATTTGTCACTCTAGAAGCCTGGTATGATGACTTTAATTCTTTTGGGTAAACACCAAAGAGTTGCATAGCTGGGTCATATGGTGGTTCCATGCCTAGTCTTTTGAGGACCTTCAGTATTGATTACCATAGGGGTTGAACTAATTTACAACCACATCAACAGTATATAAGGGTTCCTTTTTCCCTGCATTCTTGCTAGCATTTGTTATTATTTGTATTCCTAATGACTGTCATTCTAAATGAGAAGAAATCTCAGTGTGATTTTTTATTTGCCTTTTCCTGATTGCTAAAGTTGTTGAACATTTTTTTGTTTATTTGTTGACCATTTTTGTTTCTTCTTTTGAGAAATCTCTGATTAGCTCATTTGCCTCTTTATTGATTGTGTTATTGCATTTTTAATGCTAAGTTTTTTGAGTTTTTTATATACTCTGAATATTAATCCTCTATCAGAAGAATAGCTGGCAAAGATGTTCTCCTATCTATAAGTAGTCTCTTATAGATGTTGGTTGTTTCCTGTGTTGTGAAGAAGCTTTTGAATTTGATGCCATCTCATTTATTAATTCTTGGTATTATTTACTGAGCATAAGGGCTCATTGAAGAAGTTGTTGCCTATGCCAATATGTTGAAGGATTGACCTTGTGTTTTCTTCTGGCAGTTGCAAAGTTTCTGGTCTTTGATTTGTAGGTCTTTGATCCACTTAGAGTTGAATTTTGTGCAGGGTGAGAGATAGGGATCTAGTTTTGTTCTCCTACATATTGATATCCAATTTTCCCAGCACCATTATTGTTAAAGACACTGTCTTTTCTCTAATTTTTTTTGAGGGGGGCTAAAAAACATGGATCAGATGACTGTTTTTGTGTGGGTTTGTCCGTGTGTCTTAATTACCACCTATATAGTACTCACTATGTTCCAAGTACCGTTAGCTCATATCATCTTTTACAATCCCAAGAGAAGGTACCATTGTTATCCCCATTTTACAGATGAAAAGATTGAGGCACAGAGAAGTCAAGGGAATGGCCCAAGATCACACAATTAATATTTGTCACAGCTAGAATTAAAATCTCATTCTGATTCTAGGGTCCATGAATAGAAAGAAGGCATCAGATAGGAACCTTGAACAGAGTCCATGGTGCAAGTAAAGTAGAATTTTAAATTTTGTTGAATTCCAGTCATCATTTACCTTTTTTGATAGTTTGTAGCTTTCTATACCTGTTTAAGAAATCTATGTCTAGCTTAGAGACACTAGGATAGATCCTGTGTTTTGTTCCAGGGGATTTATACTTTTAGCTGTACATTTAGGTCCATGATACATCCCAATTTAATTTTTATATTCAGTATGAGGGAAGGATAGAGGTTCAGCTTTTTAACTGGGTATTCAGTTGTGCCAGTACCATTTGTTGAAAACTTACCATTTCTCCATTGACTTGCCTGACACTTCTTAAAGAAAAAAGTGTTCAGTGACACTGATGTATTTTGATGAATTTATTTCTTTGTAGTTCATATATGCTGTTAAAAATTGCATTGCTAGCTGGGCATGGTGGTACACACCTGTAATCCCAGCAATTTGGAGACTGAGTCAGGAGGATTACAAGTTCCAGGCCAACCTCAGCATCTTAGGTAGACCCTTTCTCAAATTGAAAAAATAAAATAAAAAGGACTGGGGATATAGCTCTATGTTTAAGCACCCTGGATTCAATCCCCAGTACCAAAAATATATCATATTGCTATTTAATTTTAATTTCTTATTATTACCATTATATGGAAATATAATTGATATATACACATTAAACTTGTATTTTGAGTCATCACTAAATTTGCTTAAGAATTCAGTAACTTTTTTTAGATTCCATAGCATTTTACCATATTGATAATTATGTATTTTATGATTAAAGAGAATTTACTTTTCCTTTTAATCTGTAAGTATTTTTCTTCCTTTCTTTTCTATTTTTAAAATTAGCTTGTGACATTGGCCAGACTTTGACATACAGTGCTGAAGTGAACTGGTAAAATTGGTTATCCTTCCCTTGTTTTTTGTTGTTAGGGAGAAATTATACAATTTTTCACTACTAAGTATTGTGATAGCTAAAGGTGGACATTTCATTAGTGCCCTTTATCGATTTGAGGAAATAACCTTCTGTTCCTAGCCTCCTGAAGATTTTTGTCATGACTGTTACTGAATTTTGTCAAAAGTTTTTTCTTTATTTATCACCAATATGGTGAAGCACATTGATTGATTTTCAAGTATTAAAAGAACTTTGCACTTTCTTGATAATATATTCTAGTAGAGTGTATTTACTATATTTGTTTTGCTCAGATTTTGTAAGAATTTTTAAATCCATGTCCATGAAGATTGTCAGTCTGTAGTTTTCTTATTTTTTAATGGTTTTGGCTGATTTGGGCATCAGGGTAGTGCTAGCCTAGTAAAATGAATTATAGTCTGCATTCTGTTTTATGGGAAAATTTGCATAGATTTGGTATGACTTCTTCCATAAATGTTTCATAAAATTTACCAATGAAGCCATCTGGACTTGGAATTTTCCTTGTAGGAAGGTTTTTAACTACATATGCAATTTGTTTAATAAATAAATGTGGAGTCACTTAGACTCCCCATTCATTCTTGAGTGAGTCAGTGAAATTATAATTTATGCAATGATTTGAAAGACCCACATGGATTTTTATAAACCAAGGGCAGTCCATCTGAATTGTCATACAGATGACATCTTTTAGAAAACCAGAGCAGGAGAACCCATAATTACGGATTCACCTGCCCAATAAAATGTGTTTGCAACCTCAAAATCAGTACTTATGGCACTTTTGTGATCATACACAGAAAAACACAGGTGAAAAAAAAAGTTGAGTCACCAATGCCCACAATCTCAGCAGCAGGTTAAAAATAAAAGGGGGGGGGGGACAAGGCTCTGTTTTCATTTCCATTCCCATACACAGATGAAGAGAGAATGGAGATGGGAGGAGACAGGGCAGTACAATGCTAGAAACTCCAGCTTTGGGGCTAGGGGCTAGTTGACAGAGTTTGAATCCTGGTTTAGACACCTATCAGTGGGGGTAGCCTCCCTCAAAGTCACTTAACATCTGATTCAGGCAGGCTTTAGGAAGGACCAAGAATTGCGACTGTTAGGAACCTTTGAAGATTAAGAGTACTATACATATGAAACTTGGTTTAAAAATCTTTTTAAGGAATAGGTACCATTTTACCTTTTCCTGCACCAATCACTACCATTATTTTATTTAAAAAATTGAAAATTTACACTCTAAATAAAGTGAATGAGATATGGCCTGGATTTAGGAGCCTCAGGCACAGCTAAATTTTGAAATAATCAGAGATTTATATTTAAACAGAGAGACCTCTACCCTCTACTTCCTTTCTGGGTTTTAAATTAACTTTAAGATAGGTTCCTGCTCCCCAGAGAGGGAACTGCCAATTTCTCTCTAAAGCAACTGACTGGCCTAACATTCAGATACTGAATTTTGGGGATTTCCCAGATGAACAACATCTGGAGGACTTCAATCCAGCAGTAAAACTTCACCAGTCCATAAACTTAACTCGGCACTCAAGAAATAATTTTGTTTGTTTGCTGTTTGTTTTGTTAGCCTTTTAGTTTTTCACTTGTAAACATAAATGAACAATGAAAGATTTCCAGATATTGGTAAAAAAAAAAACTCTTAATTTGAAGGCAGAGGTTACAAATTAAAAAGTAGAAAACAATAACTTGAAAGAAAAAAGATAATTCAGGGAGACCTCCAAAACACTCCAAAATTATCTCTGACATTCCCAAAGGGAATTGTATATCCCAGAAGAACTGCACATACATGAAACATGAACAGGAACCTGATAAAGAGAAGAGTCAGGGAAGTAAACAGTAATGGTTGCATAATGAAAATGCAAAACCTATGGTTTTCAAATTATGAAAAATTTCAAGATGGAAGCAACCCAGCATTAGCATGAAATCAAATATGGGACCCTTCCCAGCCCAGGGACCTCTGTGACCACACAAACCCATTACACTGGACCAGGGAAGAAGAAAGCTCTTGGAAATGAAATATACAATAGTATAAATAAGAAAAACGAAGAGTTGGAATATAAAATAAGGAAATTTCCCAAGAAATTGAACAAAAAGATGGAAGAATATTCAAGGAAAGTAGAAGATAGAATAGAGATTCAAAATATAAATTTGGAGTCTCAGAGTATAGAAAATATAGAGTGAAGAAAATAATTCTAGAAATAATATAAGACAAGTTTCCAAACTGAAGGATATGAGTTTATAAATTGAAAGGGCCAAGGTAAGACACTATGAAATGTTGTATTTTCATGAATAAAGATATTTTTCCAGAAGCTTTCAAAGATGGATAGAAACAAAATAATCCAATCACATATAAAGGATTGGAAATCAGAATGGGAGCAAAACCATAATGTTCACTTAACCAGAAATTGTGATATAACTAGTATTTTGAAAGGCTGTGGAGAAGGGAAGGGAGTAAAAAGGCTGAATCATCATCTACCATAGTAAGAAGTCAGTGGACTGTCCATCTCACTGAAATTTCAGGAAAGAGCAAGAGAAGCATTCAATTTAGAGATTTTGGGGGTAAAACGAACATGTGGAAAAAAAGAAAACCTGTCTCAACTAAGAGGCAGAGGTCTCTTGAGTGCCAGAATTGTATTGGGGAAATAAAGCTACTGTTTTTCAATGTGAATCATGTAGAGCTGGTGCCCTTATAACTACAAGTGATAATAATTTAACAATTAAAACGGAATTAAAAAGTAGATAAGGATTCATTGCGTTTTGCGTGGGACTTTAACAGATGTGACACTAATGATTCTGCTCTCCCCAGATTCCCGATACATTCTCCTGCCTGTCGTGTTACATCACCTCCACATTCACTTGCAAGAACAGAAGGACTTGATCATGTGTGCGCGTATCCTTAGCAACGTATTTTGCCTCATCAAGAAAAACAGCTCAGTAAGTAAATACAGGTCATAGTACGTAGTTCCCATCAAAGAGCTTCTGGAAATAAAATTTTAAATATCTTCAAAGAAACCATGCTACAGAGGAACCCTCTGAGACTCACTTTCATTTGCAGCTGGACTGGGTTGTTGTTGGGTTTGTTGTTGTTGTTGTTGTTGTTGTTGGTTTTTCTCGGAAGGAATTTTTTTTACCCTTGTGGGATTGCTGTAACCCCAGCTAACCTGGGTTCTTAAACTTGGGTTTCAAGAAAGAACTGAATACCAAGTGAGAAAAATTAGAAAGTTCAAAGCCTCCCACATGTGTCTTTAATCTTGATGTGATGAACACTCTGTGGCAAGAATAAATTACTACTTGCAAAGGAGTTGTTGGGGTCCATTCTGTGAAAGGCCACATCGTGATGCTCAGGGCTTGGCTTTGGCTCTTAGGTCTGGTCCCATGGAAATTGTGGAAGCAAAGGACAACCCCAGGAGACTAGGGGTAACTTGCAATTCTTTGCCCCCAACAATAGTAATCTAAATTGTTATGGCTTTGGGGATTCTTGTCACGGTGCTTGACTCTTGACACAGTGCATTGGGTTAGAGAATGTGGTACAAAATAAGAAAAACAGCATGCTTGCTTATAAATCAGACAAACCCAGAGTATTTCTGTTAATGGCTCAGGGATCTGGTGTGAAATACACATAGGAAGGATGTCCTGTTCCAGTTCTGTCACTCTGCAACTGTTAATTAAGCATTGTTCTCATTGGTAACAGGTTGTACAAAGCAGAATTTTGGCAGCCAGTGCTGAGATGCCTGTTTCTCTGCCTGCCTATTAACCTCTATGCTACAGTTTTCCCATTTTTGTCACTGTTATGATCAGCTCTGAAGAACTGGGATGGGTCCCTAGGGGAGCAGTGGAGCGAGGGCCCCAGTCATGTAGGAACAGAGTTGGTATTTGAGAGTAAAAGGCTAGAAACCCTGCATGTAAAACTGTGAGAAGAGGGCCATGCATGGAAAGGAACAGTTCACTTTCACCCACCTCAGTGATCCAGGCCCCAGAGGTGATCTGAAACTGGGTAGAACAGTGGCAACAAGGAAAAGCCATACATTCTGATTTAAAGTTCCCTCTGGGGCTGGGATATAGCTTAGTTGGTAGAGTGCTTGCCTTGCATGCACAAGGCCCTGGGTTCAATCCCCAGCACCACCCAAAAAAGAAGAAAAAAATTCCTTCTGTATAATACATAGTTGGAATGTTTTTCCAAATTATAATTCCTGCAGTTAAAAAGTAAGCCAGATTTTTCACTACACAAAACCAAAAATAAATATCAGCAGTAGTGGAGGTTATTTCTCCTTCTTTATTTCGACTTGGAAGTTAAAGTCAGGTTTTGGACCTAGCTGATAAGGATTTCAGAGCAGAAACCTACTCACTGGAGGGAAACCTTGGTAGCTTTATTGCAGGTGTAGGAAAGTTCATCATAAAAATCATAGCCAAAAGGCTCGTTAGAACTCACACTTCCTAATAGTATTCTTTATAGAGTGAGCTCCTTGGTAAGGAGCCCTTGTACACAGAGTTCTGTCTTGTGCAAGTATAATAAGAACCTAAATCTGCTATGTACAGTCAGTGCAGAGCAATTTGAATTTGTCTCTCAAATCCTGGGGGCTTGGGTAGTATTAACTGTGCTTCAGGAAAGCAGTTCTTGCCACAGCTGACCCTAGCTCCACAGTAGCTAAGGATGTTTGTCTAGACTGATCACCGTTTCCTAATATTTACATGTAGGATTTTTAAAAATCATGTTTTATAGGAATAGTCATTTGCATATCAACCAGAGTTTTGGAGAATTACCTGTATGGCTCCAGTGCTGAGAAGAGTAAATGTAAGCACAATTGGGAATCACGGAATTATAGACTCTAAGAACCAGAGGGGACTTTCAGTGAGGAAGCAGGCCCAGAGAGGCAGTCTGATTTGCTTGAGGTACATGCCTGTTAGGGCATAGCTGACAGTCTCAATTAGCCTACTGTGCTTCCTATGGCCTCACCCCAACTTTTCATTCGTATCTCAGGTATCCGTTGCATGGCCAGGTGGTGTACCCTTGAGTAAGCTGTAACTTCTCTGGGCCTTGGTTTTCTGTAAGGTCATTCACTTATGTGAGGTCCGGATCTCTCATGCTCTTGAGTTCTCTGAGTCTCCAATTCTGTATTTGGAAATGGACCTTTTTCCCCTTTGCAATTAAAGAGAGAATAATATACCTATTAAGCCACAATTTCCTGAAGATTTTTTTCTCCTTAGGAAAAATCTGTGTTGGAGGAAATAGATGTGATAGTGGCCAGCCTGCTGGACATCCTGCTGAGGACCATCCTGGAGATCACCAGCCGACCCCAGCCATCCGGCTCCACAATGCGGCTCCAGTTCCAGGATGTGACTGTAAGATTAAAGCAAATGGCACTTGGAACAGGGCCTAATTTGACTTCTTAAAGCTTCAGTCATTTTGAGGGTGGGTTGCTCTAAGAATCCAGAAAATCCAACCTTGCAAGAGTATGTGTGAGCATTTCAAATGTATGTGAGTTCTCCTTCATTTAATAAGAAAACTGTCGTATGAATCTTGTGGTTAAAAGATCTTACAACAAGCAGTTTCTAATTTCAGAAAGTCAACTTTGATATTAGTTTTCATTTTGCCCAATTTAATCTACAGTTTTATATCCCCAGTTAACTTGGTAACTTTTCATTCTCTTTTCATCTATCAGATTACCTGAGGAACCCAAAATAGTGAAATAAGGCCATGAAAGTCAGGGTCCTTGGATTCAAATTCTGGATTTTTCACTGTGTCTAGCCAGGGTCTTTACTCTGCTAGACTTCAGTTCCTCTCAGCTATGGTATGATAAGATATGACTTGGTAAATTCTAAGGGGCCTTCAAGCTCCACTATCTTATGAGTCTAATGTAAATAATGCAATTCATATAAACTATTAAGAAATAATATAACTGATAGTTTATATACACATACACACACACACACACACCAGCGCACACACATATACATATATTTAAATGTGTGTATACACATACTTTTTTTCTCTTTCAGCAGTGCTAGGAGCCTTATGCATACCAGACAAGCTCTGTACCACTAAGCTATCCTTAGCCCTTGCACACACATATTTCTATTTAAAATTCACATTCAACTACTAAAAACTATCTTTAGTCTTTATTAAGAATATTCTCAGACATTCAGCCAGCCTTTCCAGGCAACACACCTTCTACCCTGGCCTAGTTTGTGTGTAACCTCGCGAAAATGGCCCCAGAGCTGGTGAATGCTGCTGTGGCTTACTCAAAGACGCAACTGGGCACATTTTGGCATCCCTCCAAGGTTGAGCTTGTTCCTCCAACCCCTGATGAGATCCCTACAGCTATTCAGAGCCTGAAAAAAATAGTCAAGAGTGCTCAAACTGGTAGCTTCAAACAGTTCACAGTTAAGGAAGCTGTGCTTAATGGTTTGGTGGCCACTGAAGTGTGAATACTATTTTATATAAGAGAGATCATAGGCAAGCGTGGCATAGTTGGCTACAACATTTGAAGACCAATCTTTAACATCTGATTATATTTGATTTATTGTTTGAGTTTTCTTGGACCATATATGATCAGATTGCTATCTGAATAAAATAAGATGTGTCAGGGGGAAAAAAAGAATATTCTCTCAAGCAAATGGTATCATTTGCAGAAATGGCATTAGATGCTGTAGTTTTCATGTATAAATTATTTACAACAGTGTCAACCTTTTCCATCAGTTTTACCTATAATGTGTTTTGGAACTGCTGTCTTAAAAATGTTTGCCTAGGTCCTGGTGCAAACAATTTTTATTTTTACTTAAAATAATAAGAATTCTGTAGCAGTTTTCCCATAAAGGTTGGCTGTTTCATGATGGCTATCTTGTGTTGCTTTCTTCTTGCTTCCATCATAAGATTTACCTGAATAAACTAAATTCCATTTTGAGGAAGTAAAGTTAAATTCTTTCTATTAATAAGTAGAGTTGGAAGTAGTATGAAAAACTTTCTAATTAGTATACTCACCACACTGCTTCTTTAAAAGAAGAATAAAATAACAGTTTCTCATTGGCCTGAGGCATTTTACCTGTAAAATGGGGCCTGACTTCTAGAGTTTATTGCATATACTTACCATATTACCTGGTGCACAATAAATGCTCACAGCGTGTTACTGTTGCTTACTGACAATGGAGTTTAAAGATTTGGGGGTTTTGTTTTAAATTATGAGTTTAAAGGTTTGGGGGTTTTATTCTCAATTTGGGGTTTCTTTCATCTTTTATAGATCAAACTTTTTTAAATAAGTATACAATCACATGCAGTTAAGAGAAATAATATAAAGCTATCCCATGTGGCTTTTACTTAGTTTTCTCAATGGTAACCTCTTGCAGAAATCTAGAATAACATCACAACCAAACTATTGAAATTAATACAATTGAGATGCAGACTATTTCCATCACCCTGAGTATTTCTTGTGTTGACATTTTATAGCTAAACCCACTTCCTTTTCACCTCCACCTCTTCCTTAACCCCTGGCAACACAACTCTGTTCTCTATTTCTGTAATTTTGTCATTTCAAGAATGTTATATAAATAGAGACATACAGCATGTTAACCTTTGTGACTTTTTTTTTTAACTCAACATAATTCTCTGAAGAGTCATCCAGGTAGCTGTATCACTAGTCGCTGGTTTCTTTGTTTGTTTGTTTTTTGTGTTTTGTGGGGTTTTTTTTTTTTTTGGTAGTTGTAGATGGACAGCATACCCTTATTTTATTTATTTTTATGTGGTGCTGAGGATCAAACCCAGTACCTTGCATGTGCTAGATAAGCACTCTGCCATTGAGCTACATTCCCAAACCTCACTAATTGCTTTTTAATTGCTGAGTGTCATTCCATGGTATAATAGAACATGGTGCTTAACCATTCACCCACTAAAGGTCACCAGGGTTGTTTCCAGATTTTGGCTATTACCATAAAGCTGTTATATGCATTGTATAAGTTTTATGTGAACATAGGTCTTATTTTCTGTAGTATAAATTCCCAGGGGTGTGTAACTGCTAACCCATATGGTAGCTGGGTGTTTAGTTTTTTCTTTTTTTTTTTTTAAGAAACTGCCAAACTTTTTTCCACAGTTGCTATGCCATTTTATATTCCCATTTATGAATAGGTTCTTAACACCCTCATTAGCATTTGGTATTGTCACTTAATTTTTGTTTTCAGGAGCAGGAGTACTTTCTGATAGATGTAGAGTGATATTGTGGTTTTCATTTGCATTTCTCTAATAACAACCCAAATATTCTTTTCATATGCTTATTTGCCATCTATATATCCACTTCAGTAAAATATTTCTTCATATTTTCCCATTTTCTTATGGAATTGCTTTTTACTGTTGAGTTTTTGATAGTTCTTTATATACTCTATATATTATGTAGTTCATTTTTCAGTACATAATTTGTAGATGTTTTCTCCCACTCTGTAGTTATTTTTTTTTTCATTCTCTTATCAGGGTTTGCAAAAGCAAATATGTTTAGTTTTAGTGAAGTGTAGTTTATTAATTTTTCCTTTTATGGGTCCTGCATTTGGTGTCAAGTCTAAGAAGTCTAGTTCTGTATCCTGAAGTTTACCACCTAGTTTTTTCCTAAAAATTTTATGATTTTATAATTAGCATCTAATGCCATGAACCATTTTAAGTTAATTTTTGTGCAAATTGTGTTGAACCATTTTAACACCACCATCATCTCAATGTTGACATCTGTTGACAGTCTTTTTTTCATTCAGTTTGAATTCTTCTTGACTCTTGGTATAATGATTTTCATTTGAAATCCGAACATTTCTGTGTTATAATGTTCTGGATCTTATGTAAGCCTTCTGTTTTTGCTAGATTTATGCAGTATCACTCAGCTGGGAAAGAAGAGGATGCCAACTTATTATGGCCAGATGGAGATAGAAGCCCAGATCTCCCACTTGGCCTCCACTGACACCTGAGGGAAGAGGGATGTTGTTACTGTTGGATAGCGATGGAAAGTTCTGGCCCTACCCATAATCTCTACTTGCCGGGTTTCTGTTCTCGAGACTAATAGGCTCAGGGGTCACTCCAGTTGAACTGACTAACTGGGCTGCGCAAAATAACCACACAAGAGACACAAATACCTTTTCCTTAGGGGTCGCTGTGACGGCTCCTCTGACCTTAAGGGTCCGCAGAAAGAGAGAGAGAGTGAGAGCACGTGCTGACCCCTTTTATTGAGGAGAAGCTATTCAAATGAGGCAAGGGGTCAGGTTTCAGGGGGCTGAGTCTATCTTCATGATGTCCACTGTCAGCAGGTTGACTGACACCTGGGTAGGCCACACCCAAGGGCACAGTAAGAGGAGGGGACACACACAGGGCACTTCCATGGAAGATTCTATCCTAAATAGGGCAAGGGGTTATATTACAAAGGAACAGGTGAGCGTAGCTCCACCCATGGGGCTGTAGGAAGACACACCCAGGCACTGAGACACTGACCCTTGAACCCAAGAAGGGTGGGGAAAGCTCTGCCACATTTCTGTGACTGAGCGCCTCCACACCCCACCGGGGGAGTGTGACTCAGTCACGTGTAAGGTTGGTCTCCCACGTCGACTGACACCCTTGTGAGAGTGCCCCTGTTATTCCTGGGCAGGGGTGAATGTCCTCACTCTCCAGGAGGCTTCCTCTGGCACCACCCAATGGGGAGAGAAAAGTGGGATTGTTCCTGGGAGGCAGTGATGGACGTCCAGACTCCCCACCTCCACTGACACTTCCCACTGGGGATGAAAGTACCTGCCCCCAGTTGGGCTTTCTCTGCCACAGCTCTGGGAGAAATATTGGGGCTTCTTATTACTCGTGAGAGTAAGAGTCTAGGCCCCCACCTGGCCTTCAAGGTGTAAATGTGGGTAAAGCCAACAATTTTTGTGGTGTTCTGCTGGAATAGAGTGGTTATTACTTAAACTATTATCTTGTCAGGGTCCCCCTCTTCTGGTCCTTTTGTTACAGAGCAGGCTTCTCTTAGGGTACCCCCCCCCCGCCCCCGCCGCCATCACTCAACTGTTGGTGTTTCAGGAAGGCCTGCTTCTGTAATCAAGTCTGGGGTGAACAAGGCCAAAAGAATAGAGCACCGTGACCTTCCTTGGGTCCCAAGTTTCCTGGCTAGACTGTCTTCTTTCTCCAGCTTGTGGATCTTCTTCGGTTTGTTTTATATATTATACTATCCAGGTTTTTAAGTGTGTTTAGCAGGAACAGTAGCGAGAAGTATACCTACCACCCTTTTACCTCAGAAGAAGGGAAGTGTTCATTATGGTTTTAATGGTAATAATGTAACTACTTCCTGGAAATAAAGCTCTTACATGAAATTATCATTGCACAGCAAAGAGAATTGTATAGCACATGCACTACAGGGTTAAGTCGTTCCTGTGGTCACAAGCTACAGTGCTCACCTCATCTCTACAGGGTATTCTTGATCTTTAGACCATCACAGTGCAGTAACCAGTGAGAAGCCACAGACTGGAAGAGAGCAGTGAGTCAGCCTTGCGGGTGATGTAGGGGGTGGAGCAGACAGAGTGACCATCCTGTGTACTCAATTTTAGGAAAATCACATAAAGAGAGTCGTTCCCACACAACTCTGGGGTGCTCTTTGCTGTGTGAAAAGCTTAACTCTTGAAGAAATGTGGGATGAAATTTTCTAGGAAACAATCCAAATTATTTGGCAACTTTGCCATTCATGACTCTGGTTTTATGCTTTAAGACATTTTTTTTGGAGGACTCAGGCAGACCCAGTTTGATTTACTGTTTCACTGAGTGGGTTGAGTTACGAAGAATGTCTCTAAGCCTCTGTTTGTCTTTAAAACAGAGAAAATAATTTTCTTCATCCCAAAGTTAATGACAGGATTTCATCAAGTCTGTAAACATGTTTAAGCGGTATCTGGTCTCAGAATAAACTTTAAACATTAGTTACTGTGGAAACACTAGGAGTCACACTAATGTTATCATTGATGCAGACTATAATCTGTTGTGGTTATAACTAATTCTGTGGTGAGATATGTGCTCTGCTCATTCACAAAGTCAGTTCACTCTGGGCACAGAAGATCTAAGTTCCTTATCATTTTCCTGCAAGGGAATAGGCTTTCTAAACTGGGAGTCTTTATGTGGCAGCTCCATATTGAGCACCTTTCAGTCTTTTGAGCATGTTTTACCCATGCTGGGTGGATACACTGTAGGCAAAAGCAGTTCCCAAAAGCATGTCATGATGAGTTTCTCCATGCTCTGTTAAGTACCATGGTTGTGACCCTGCCTCCCAGCAACCCCAGCATGAGGACAGGCTTCTGTTGTATCATAATTCCCAATAACAGTAGTCTTATTTTTACCATTTAAAAGGATTGTACTTTTTGTTCTTCTACCAACTGTTCTTTAAACTTTAAAATGTTCTCTCTGGCTAGAGAAAGAAAAAAAAGCACATTATAATCGGTTCCTTTCAAAACTCTAATTGTACATAGAAGCAGATTTTATAAAGCAGCATAACGGCCATTTGCCTCACACCCTCAACTAATTGGACTCCAGAGTTCCTTACAATTTATAAATGCTTCTTTGCACATAATTCTGTTAAGTACCACTTCCAAGTGCGGGTGACTCAGCTCAGCATAGACCACATCTCAGACAGGTCCTCTGTATGCTTATCTAAAGTTTTCATGCTTATGATTACAAAAGGAAAGGGGTACAAGAGAATTCTATTAAAATATCTGGAAAAAAGTATGCATATATTTAATGGAAGGTTTCTTGACACATTCAATACTCTTGAAGCTTTTTATAGAAATGCCCATTATGCGCCATGTGTACATAAAATTGGCACAAGCCACTGAAGACGACGGAGTTTTAAAGGCAATTTGTTAAGAAATTCCCCACACTAAACTAAGTGAATTTTGACTCGTGTTTTTTGTTTGTTTGTTTGTTTTTGCTTTTTACATATTTTTAAAAACAAATTGTGAATTAAGGTTTTCATATAGACACACTCTTAAAATATCTTAAAAATAAAAAAATTACATTGTAGTCCAAAGATACATCAGTAAAATATTAAACATTTAATCCTCTCACCAGGGTTGAATGTGCTTCAAGTTCTTAAATTGATTAAGTGAATAAATATAAATAGATGTTGGGGTTGATAATGTGCCGTAAGTGTGCCAGGGATTATATTTCAGAATGGTAAGTTATTTTCAGTGGGCCTCAGCCAGATATAACAAATACATAGTTAATAACCTGAATTCAAAGAGGTGTTTATCTATGTACATCTATGTATGTTTATCTATAAATACCTAATGAAAGTCTATTCACTCTTGAATTTTTTCCTCATTATTACTGATATTATTACAAATAATATGTAGTTTTTCAAGCTTTGGATTATTTCAATGTTCACAGAATGTTGTGTTAAAGTAAAAAAGAATATGGATGTAGTAGATGTATTAAGGATAGTTTGTTGAGGATAGAGAGAAACGATGAAAAACTAGGTTTCTACCAATTAGATTTGCATTTTTAAATTGAGATATAATAAATTGAAAAGTGTCAATATTAGTTATCAACAGACAGATTGTTGTACTTAGTTCTATTTAAATCCCCAAGCTCTCTATAAAATCACTATAAAATTTTCTCTATAAAATCAGATTAGTCTGGGAATTTGGAAGGAAAGCCACGGAGGGCTGACTTCTAGAGCCACAGATAGTTGGTTCACATCTTGGCTAGGCCAGCTTGCTGTGAAAGCTGGAGTAAACTTTAGAACCTGAACAAATACTTATTGTATCTTCAAAGTGAAGTTGTCCACCCAACAAGATTAATAAGGAATAAACTCAACAATGCAATCAAAGCATAGTAACTTCTATACCGTATAAATCATAGTGAAGTTTTTATTGAGTTAATAATTGTCATATAATAAGTTGCACATGTTTAAAATATACAGTTTGGTGTGTTTTGACATGTGTATACCCATGGTCCATCACATCACGGTTGTCACGATAATGAATGGGACCGTTGCTCACAAGTTTCCTTTTGCCCTCTCTATTTGTTCTGCCTCGATCCTCCATCCTGTTCCATCCCCCAGCAACTATTTGCCCGAGTTTTATATTAAATTATCTGGCACTATACATATGTTTCCATTCTCCAGAATTTTAATATAACTAGAATCATATGACATATAGTTATTGTTGGTTTCAGGGGGTTGTTTTTTCTTGACAGGAGGTAAAGGTGTTGTTTTAGCCTATTTCATACAGTGACATTATTTGAGTTTTATCTCTGTTGCTTTGTGTGTCAGTAGTCATTACTTATTATTGATGAGTAGTATTCCATTGTATGAATAGACTACAGTGTGTTTGTTTATTTGCTTGTTGGTAGACATTTGGGTTATTCATAGGTTTGACTATTGTTCCATTTATTTATTTATTTAGCACCTGTAATATATTCTCTTGATTACCATGCTTTAAAATAAGTCTTAAAATCAGGTAGTATAAACCCTACAACTTCGCTCTTCTATTTCAAAGCTGTTTTGATTATTCTAGATCCTTTGCGTTTCCATATATCTATTTAAATTAGCTTGTCAATTTCTATTCTCAGTAAAATCTGCTGAAATATTGATTGGAATTGCATTGAACAATACAATTGCTTATATTGTTCCCATGTCAATGTGGGAAGTATTAATATCTTAACAATACTGAATCCCTCTCAATCCATGAATATAAGATATCTCTCCTTTTTATTTAGGTGTTCTTTAATTTCTTGCATCAGGGTTTTATAGCCTTCGGTATGCAAAGCTTATACTTCTTGTGTTATATAGACCACTAATTAATTTCATATTTTTAAAGGTATTATAAAGGATGTTATTTTAAATTTTAATTTTATATTCCTCATTTCTAGTATATAGAAGTGAAGTTGATAATTTCACACTTATATCCTGGGACATTAAAAACTTCTTTCTTCTTCTTTTTCTTTTTTTTGGGGGGGAGGGTTGCTATTGATTGAACCTGTGATCTCAGGTATGCTAGGCAAGTGTTCTACCACTCAGCTACCTCATCAACCTCAACAAATTCTAGCAGCTTTTTGTAGATTCCATAGCATTTTCTATGTATACAAGTATATTGTCTGTAAATTGAGACAGGTTTTTAAAAAATTCCTTTAAAACCTGTATTCTTTGATTTCTTTTTCTTGATTTATTATACTACCTAGAACCTGAATAGAAACCATGAATAAGCTTTGGTAGGTTTGAAAAGTATTTTTTTCTTCATTTTTGAAATGGATAATAAATCTTGGTTGATAGCTGTTATTCTCTCATTGATTACTCTAAAAATGTTGCTGTACTGTATTTTAGCTTGTATTGTTCCCAAGAGAAATCTTCTCTCATCTTTGTTTCTCTGTATAAAATTTATCTTTTTTCTCTGACCAGTGTTAAAATTTTCTCCTTATCACTGACTATAAGCAATTAAATTATGATATACTTCAGTGTAATTTCCTTGATATTTCTTTTGCTTGAAGTTAGTAGAAAATTTTTTAATACATAGTTTCTGGTTTTTCAAGAATATAAAGGATTTTTTCCCCTTACATCTTTAATTGTTTTTTCTGCCCTATTCCTCTTTGGGGCCACAAATTGCATAGATAGATAGATAGATAGATAGATAGATAGATAGATAGATAGATAGATAGATAGATAGATTCTGCTACTTGAAGTTGTTTCTATAATTCACTGGGATTTTTTTCTTTTTATTTGTTTTGCTTCTTCAGTTGTTTTTTTTTTTTTTCTGTATATGCTTTACTTTGGAGAATTTCTGTGACCTTATGTGTAAGTTTAATGATCTTTTCTTTTGCACTGTCCATTCAATGAAGTTTCATCTCACAATTTGCAGTCCATTAGTTCTATTTTGAGTCCTATGTGAACTCTTGGTATTGTTCACTCAGTTCTTTCCTAAGTGTTATTTTTCTAGCCTTGGGTTGTTTCTTCATACACAAGCACTAAATTATCAAAAGTTGTTTCTTCAACTTGTCCATCTCATGTGAAATATCAAAGGTTCCTTGGTTTATTAACAAGATAATATGTTGAGTTTGTAGGATATTTCTATTGGGCCATACAAATTAGTTTCTTGAATATTTACCCTAACTAATGTACAAGCGAAACCATTTTTCATATCTGTATATTGCAAATGGCTGTCCACATGCAAAGAACCAACTTGAGTTCTGGGTTGCCTTCCCATGGCCATGAAGTTGTATCCTCAGGCTTCCAATGGCAGCTGGTAAAGATTCATTTGACTGTGCTAGCTCAGCTGACTCTGTTGGAAAATCCTACTTCTCAGGGCGTTTAGTCTCCAATTTTACATGTGAGCCTTTAGTCCTTTTCCCTGTAAATTCAAAGATACAAATTCCAACTAAACAATACTTCTGTAAATATTCAGTTAGCTGCCACAGATTGCTTTTCCTGCTGTGTTCATATTGTTTTAAATGGTATTACTCTATTTAAAAATAGATGAATGATTTGCTAAGCAAAAATGTTTGTACTGAAAACAAAAGAATTTTAAATTAGAAATGCATTTAAAAATGCAAGTGATAGCAACTTTATATAGGTCTTCTAATCTAAGGATTCTCTGCATACATTTTTATTTTTAATTTTTGAGAATTGGACTTTGTAAGATCACATGGAACCCAAGCATAAAGAATGGCTATTAGAACTGTTTTCAAATGGAGATTGAAATCATCATTATGCAATGCATTTCTTACTCTGCACCCTGTCAGTCAGTAAGCCAACTCTGATGAGTTGGAGGAGGTCATGTGAATTCAAAAATAGAGCATGAAGTTAGTTAAAGAGCTTTGGAGTAAAACAATCTGCGGATAACTCCAACTTGGCCACTTTCTAGCTTTGTGATTTGGAGCAAGTCTTTTAGTCCATTTGAATCTGCAGTTTGCCTTCTTTAAATAATATTATACCCCAGTTGATGTAAGTCTCAAATAATATAATGAATGGAGGTATTTTAAGTGCTCAGTAAATCATCATGGGCCTTATAACTTTCCCTCAAGTGTATGGAATTAGTCCTGAAGTGAAAAACTTTTGCCCAGGTTAAAAAAAAAAAAAAAACAATCATAGTATGAAGTAAATGGTAATTACCTCAGGGGGAGATTTTGGCTGTGGTATTACAGGCAATGTACAAATTTACATTAAGAAGAGTTCATATAGTGAATATGGATTATAATGAATTTTTTAAAAATATTCTCCTTGAGGGAAGTTCAGAGTAAATCACTGGTGTTCTTTTATGTCCTTCCTTAAAAATACCTCTTTTTTTTTTTAATAGGGGGAATTTGTTGCCTGTCTCCTGTCCCTATTACGACAAATGACTGACAGACATTATCAACAACTTCTTGATAGTTTCAATACAAAAGAAGAATTAAGGGTAAGTGATTTTAAATTTTTTCTTTTATGTATATTTTTAGTTTTTCATGTTCTTATCACTCTTCAGATAGCTTCTTGACAATTGCTTTACCTCTTTCCATTAAATTCTAAACTATTTTTTTTTCTTGGCCTTGTTCACAAATCCACTTGGCTACACTGGCACTGTAAGATTTGTATTACTCAAGCAAAGTAATGAACCCTGATTTTTGGAGGACATAGTATTTGAAACACCTTTCTTCCAAGTTCAGTAAACTAGAAATAAAATAACAGATCTAAGAAGACAAAGCAAATAGACTAACTCTAGTTAAGTGTACCTAAAATATCACCTTTGTAGAAAATAGGGAATATCATCTAATCCTCCCATGCTTCCCCTTCCAATCCCACTATGAATCAGCCTCCTTAAATCAGAGAAAACATTCAGCATTTGTTTTTTGGGGATTCGCTAACTTCACTTAGCATTATATTCTCCAACTCTATCCATTTACCTGTAAATGCCATGATTTTATTCTCTTTTATAACTGAGTAATATTCCATTGTGTATGTATACCACATTTTCTTTATCCAACTCTAGAAAGGGCAAAGAGATAGGAAGGGAAGGGAGGGGACGTGGGGGTAAAAAAGATTGTGTAATGAGATGGACATCATTATCCTCAGTACATGTATGAAGCCACAAATGGTGTAAATATGCTTTGTATACAACCAGAGATGAAAAATTGTGCTCTATATGTGTAATATAAATTATAATGCATTCTGCTGTCATATATAACAAATTAGAATAAAATATATATATAAATGAATAAATAAATAAATAGAAAATAAGGGAGATTATATAAACACAGCGACTGATTTCATCCCTGTAGAACTATATTGAGAAGTTTTAGTTGCAACTTTCTGACTAGAGAAGCAGAGTTCTATTTGATATTCTTTATCAGCTTTAATCTAATCAAAATGCTATGCTAGTCTGACAGGCTGACATTAAATAGAAAGTAGCAATGCCAAGTTATAAAAATCTAATGTATGCCAAAAAACATCTAGTATTGGAGGAACAATAATGCTTCCTTTATGATATCACTAAAAGCTTAGAAGTTGATTGTAGTCAGAGGAATGACCTCTCATCTGCCCTTATTTGCTTTTATTTCTCTTTCATCTCTTTAGTTTTCCAGATACCTGCATATGTAAGTTATCATACTGGGAGAATTGCCTAAATGCTGGTTGATGGAGAATTATAGGTCAATGCAATTCCACTATAATGTTTGATTGATGGGAGGTCTATCACAGTGCCTTAAAGAAATATTGGTAGTTATTTGGATAGTGTAAAGGGGTCACTTACTGACTTTTTTATTAGTGAATTATATTTATACATAAGCGTGGAATTCATCATGCCATATTTGTACACACACATAACATACTTTAATCCATATCATTCCCTAGTACTTTCCCTTTCTACTTATTAACTTTTAAGTGCCTGGAAGATACTACATGATGTCAGAAGACTCTTTCTCTTACCTTGGAGCAATTGATAGTTCATAAGCCAAGTCATGCAAAACAATTGTTTTTTGCAGATACAGTCTACACAGCATCACCTGATTGTCATATGCCATGGTGTTTTTCGTTTTTTCACTCAGTCTTGAGTTTAGAATTAAAAATAGATAAAAGGCCTTAGAACTTACACCACTGTAGGTACATCGGAAGGAAGGTAATCATGAAATTAACTTTCATCAGAGACTATTTAATATAGTTGAAGAATAATTAGATTTTACGTAAGATGCCTGTGACTTCATATTTCAAAATTTCTCATAAAAAGACTACATATTTTTAAAGAGCCTGGGAATTAAAAATAGCCAAGAAGCATGGATTGAAAGATATGATTAATTTAATCAAGGTATTGAGTTTTATGCTGTAGTGTTCTCACTGATAATAAAGCAAATGGAAATAATCAGTGAAGTGTTATATGTGGGCTTTATTTCAGTCGGCCAGCATACTTTTTCAAAAGACATATATTTCCCTCTTCAAAATTAGCTGGCCTTCAGACAACAGAGATATTTAATGATACTAAATACTTAGTCTGTCATTCAGGAAATACAGGCTGAGAATCCTAGGTATGGCAAGCACTGAGCAGGCACTGGGGTTGTAATCCAGCACAAGATATCTTCCAGTTGGGAGAATCAGATAATAGTGGACATGGATACCCTACAGGTGATGGATCAGGCAAGGACATGGTGTTCTGGAGCATCTGGGAGTTGCTGCCAATAGACTCGAAGAAGCAGGAAAATTTCCCAAGGAATGTCTCAATTGAGAACCTAGAGATTAGTAGGCGTGTGCTATCAATTATCACCTTGGGCTAGAGATATAGTTCAGTGGTAGAGTGTTTGCCTAGCATACACAAGGCCCTGAGTAGGATCTCCAACACTGCAAAATAAATAAATAAATAAAATGTCACCTCAGTGCTCTGACACTTCTTATAATCTTGAATATTTTTGTTTATGATTTTATGTATTTTTCCAACCCACCCAGCTACTAGGTTATAAGAAGCTTATATCTGAAGCTTTGGTTCATTCCTCTCTTGTCAGATTCCAGAACATCCCTAACACATATAAATATTGAAGAAATATTTGTTGAAGCCAGGTATGGTGACATATGCCTGTAATCCCAGCTACTCAGGAGGCTGATGCAGGAGAATCTCAAATTTTAGGTCAACCTGGCCACCTTAGTGAAAACCTGTGTCGAAATCATAAAGTTTAAAAAGGACCAGGGATGTATCTCAGTTTTAAAGCACTTGCCTAGCACACATGTGGCCTTTCCTTCAATCCTTGGAGGGAGTGAGGGAGACAGTGAGGAAGGGAAGGAGGGAAATTGGCTTATTGATTGTTCAATAGAATACAGAGTTTGAGAAAGAGAATTGTTAAGACATAAGTCTTTGTTAATGGATGTAGACTTTATTTTGAGGATATTTGGTAGCTTTTGAGGGTTTTAAGAAGGGAAATACATGACCACATTTGTCTAGTAGAACCACATCTGTCTAGAAGTGGATTAACTAAGATGAAAATAGGAGGCGGAACCCTATAAAGATGTAGTAATCTAAGCTAGTAATTTGGTGTAGTAATTTAAGCTAGAAGAGACTGTGGCCTGAAATAGAGAACCTCATGGTAGTAAATTCTGGAGACATTTAGGAAGTTGAATTGGCAGGACTTGATAACTAACTATATTTTAAAAGGTGAAAGAAATGAAGGAGCTGAAGATAACTCCAAGACTCTTTAACAATAGTCTAAATGTTGGTCCATTCATTGATTGGGGGACATAGAAAGAGTAGATGTTGAGGTTTGGGAGCAAAGGTAAATTCTGAGTTGTCTGAGTTTGGTCACCTGAGGGACATCCAGCTGGAGGTGTTTAGTAGACAGTGTCTGAGGTTCAGGAGAGAGGTGGGCTGCAGAGGCAGATTGGGCAACTGTCAGCCTGTGAATAGTAATTGACATCATGAGACATCCCAGGAAACTAGACTCAAAAGGACTTACGTGGAATCTTAGGCATTAAAGAGAAGGGAGTGGTGACTAGTACCTGTTCCTTCAAAGAGGTTAAGTAACATTATTAATATTATTGGGAAAGCCGATGAGCAATTTCAGTGGTGAAGGTGAAAGCCATGCTACCATGCAATTGAGGAATAAAAAAAAAAGATATAAAGGAACAGAAGGCTGTAATATTCCAAGAAGAATAAGTTAAAGGAACTCTTTATGTATAAATTTGGGTGTTAGAGCAGTATGTATAGTGGAGGAGACTTAAACATGATTAAATATCAATGATTAGAGCCAATGGAGAGGGAGAAGCTAAACTAAAGGAGAGAGGGCTGCCACACCTCTCACAAAGGGGAGGTCCCTGACAAGGCAGCAGGAGGGGAAAGAATTAGCCCTTTACCTGTATGGGACTAGAAAGGCGATAACTGGAGTAAATGCCAGCTCGAGGTAATTTATTTACTTTGCTAAAGGCTAATGAGTCATCAGATTTTAATCCACATATTAAAAGACACCACCTTTTAATAAGTTTTTTCTGTTCTCAGTTTTCTGAATAGCTGAATAGCCTTGGCTATTATATTTCTCAAAGCTATATTACATTGTTTTAAAGATAATAACATTAATCCATAATCCCCTACCTAAAGTTTAGTACCAAATGCATTTTGGAAACCAGAATTTTTGCAACTTCAGAAAGATAAGATAATGCATTTATTGTATTTTATAGTATAACACCTCCATCAGGATCTTCAATAACAAAATGTTCACTCAAGAGGAAGAATAAATAAAGATTACAAATAGTTCAGGTCAGATTATATAGCTGAATGGTTTAGAAAACCAAAAAAAAATTTTAAATATTTTTTAGTTGCCAATGGATTTTTTACTCTGTTTCTTTATATGTGGTACTGAGTATCGAACCTAGGGACTCACACATGCCAACAAGCACTCTACTACTGAACCCCAACCCCAGTCTCCTGAAAACCAAAAAAATTTATACTCTTTTTTAAATTTTTATATTACAGTAGAGGAACTAAGGAATAGTAACATTTTGTATAGAATTTAATATATACCAGGCACTGTTCTAAGCAGTTGATTAATATTAACTCATTTACTTCTCAAAGGAACCCCATGAGGGAGCCCCTAACTTTGTTGATGTTGCTCTTTTTATGGTACTGGGTACTGAACCCAGGAACACTATACCACTGAGTTACATCCTCAGACCTTTTTATTTATTTTGAAACAGGATCTCACTAATTTGCCCAGGCTGACCTTGAACTTCAATCTGCCTGCCTCAGCCTCTCGAATAGTTGGGATTGCAGGTGTGCATCACTGCGTCCCTGGCCAGTCCCCCTTACTGTATTACAGATGCCAGTTACTTGATTCAGCAAACATTTCTTGAGTATTGTTGGTTACACATAAGTAATATTAAGGCTAATTAAGCAATCTGCTATAAAGGTTATCTAAATCAATACAAACGAACGTGCTATGTTTAAACAACAAGAATAATGACTAACAGTTAAAGAACACCTCTCCACCCCACCCCCACAGTCATAAGCCAGACATGCTGCTAAACACTGTCTGCAAGTCTCTTGTAGTATCACATTTCGTTCCCCCGCATTGGAAGATGGATTGATGCAGTTATTCTTTTTTTTTTTTATTGGTCATTCATAACATTACATAGTTCTTAATACATCATATTACACAGTTTGATTCACGTGGATTATGAACTCCCCCTTTTACCCCATATACAAATTGCTGTATCATATCAGTTTCCCTTCCATTGCTTGACATATTGCCTTTCTAGTGTCTGATGTATTCTGCTGTCTGTCCTATTCTCTACTATCCCCCCTCCCCTCCCCTCCCCTCCCCTCCCCTCCCCTCCCCTTTTCTTTCTCTACCCCTTCTACTGTAAATCATTTCTTCCATTTGTATTATCTTGTCTTGCCCCTCCTTTCCTCTTATATGACATTTTGTATAACCCTGAGGATCGCCTTCCATTTCCATGCAATTTCCCTTCTCACTCCCTTTCCCTCCCACCTCTCATCCCTGTTTAATGTAAATCTTCTTCTCAAGCTCTTCGTCCCTACCCTGTCCTTGTTTACTCCCCTTATATCAAAGGAGTCATTTGGTATTTGTTTTTTAAAGATTGACTAGCTTCACTTAGCATAATCTGCTCTAATGCCATCCATTTCCCTCCAAATTCTATGATTTTGTCATTTTTTAATGCAGAATAATACTCCATAGTATATAAATGCCACATTTTTTTTATCCATTCATCTATTGAAGGGCATCTAGGCTGGTTCCACAGTCTTGCTATCGTGAATTGAGCTGCTATGAACATCAATGTAGCAGTTTCCCTGTAGCATGCTCTTGTTAGGGCTTTAGGGAATAGACCCAGAAGGGGAATAGCTGGGTCGAATGGTGGTTCCATTCCCAGCTTTCCGAGAAATCTCCATACTGCTTTCCAAATTGGCTGCACCAATTTGCAGTCCCACCAGCAATGAACAAGAGTGCCCTTTTCCCCACATCCTCTCCAGCACTTATTGTTGTTTGACTTCCTAATGGCTGCCAGTCTTACTGGAGTGAGATGGTATCTTAGGGTAGTTTTGATTTGCATTTCTCTGACTGATGCAGTTATTCTTATTCCCAAGTTATTGAGAGAGATGGGAATTCTAGTAACTTACAACCTCTTTGCTTAGGCAGCTGAACTCAGCTCTTCCCTGAGCTTTACTGCACTTTTCTAAACCAAAATCTTTGCTATCAAAATGCACAAAATTTTATTTGTCAATTTTTTTTAAGATTAATAAGGTATTTCTAGTCATAGAGTGGAAGTAAAAATACCAAATGAGAGGGGGAGGGTTTTTTTGGGGGGTGGAGGCAAGTTTGTGTCTACATATAGGTTAGAAATTAAATGAATAAAGAAACTATCAATAAGTTAAGATACGAATTAATAAAGTACTAGTTAGTGAAAAGTGTAACTGATATTGGGATTAGACACTAAAAATCCCACATAACTCTATACTGTTTCAAAAAGTGAAAATCACAGTATATGTCCTGTCCTAGTTCATTTTCTATTGCTATAATAGAATGCCTGACCCTGGAGAATTTTTAGAGAAAAGACATGTGTCTTACATTCACAGTTCTTAGGGCTGGAAAGTCCAAGGGTATGGCGCCGGCATTTGCTTGGCTTCTCTCAAGGGTCTCATTCTACCTCAACTCATGGTGGAAAGTAGACAGGCAAGTGAATATTTGCAAAGAAGAAAGAACACAAGGGATGGACTTGACTTATAACAACTTGCTCTTAGAATTCAGCCAGTCATGCATGAGCAAGAACTCAGTCATGAGAGAAAGGCATTCATCCATTCACGAGGGCCCTGCCTCTGACCCATACACCTCCCACTAGGAATTAAGGTTCCAACAAATGAACTTCTGGGGGACATACTCAAACCACACCTTGTCCTCTTTCTTCCTGCAAAATGTTCCCTAATTTCCAGAGCTAGCCATAGATGATGTGTATCCTCCTAGACTACATTCTATGCTGTGTCCATACGTTTTTAAAAAGTGAGATCATTTCATTCTTCTTGTGCTGTCCTTTTTTTTTTTGGCACAGAATTATCTCATGCATAGTATGTATCCCAGTATATCATTCTTCTGAACCTCATTATTTAGATTCTACACAATTTAGCCATTTTTTCCAGTTATAGATGTACAGAATAACTTTTTTTTAAATTTATTTTTATGTGGTGCCAAGGATTGAACCCTAGGCAAGTGCTCTACCACTGAGACACAACCCAGCCCACAACTTAATCATTCTTGTGATGAACATTTAAAATGTTTCTGATATTTGCAACCAGAGAGGATCTTGCAGTAAATACACACACACACACACACACACACACACACACACACTCACACACACACGTATATACACACATCTCTATGGACCTATATCGTTATTACTATAGTATTAATTCCTGGAAGTAGAATTATTGGGTCATAGTATATACATATTTTAAATTTTAATTGATTCTTACAAATTACATATTAAAATTTTCAAATGACTATTTTTGGGTTTTATTCCTAGCATCACTGCTTTTTTACTTTTTTCTTATCATTTCAAAGAAAGATTTGTCTTAGCATTTCCCAAAGATTCTCTAAATCAATGAATTTTGAAAGTGTGTAGTTCTCTAGTATCTACTAAGACTAATAGTACTTTAACTCCATTCATGCTTAAGGAACCTGGAAGCCCATAGGGTTACTATTTACGTGATTTCTGGGTTTTGGCATAGGCCACTGCTTCTTCTTGGCCCTCAGGTACCTGTGCGTGAGTGGTGTGAGTCACGGAGCTAGAATGCAGGTGCGTGGGAGAAGACCTGAGGGCTGGCACTCTGAATTGTTTAATTTTTTTCCTTCTGTACGTTACATAATTCTAACACGAACAAAAAGCAAAGACTGGGTTAGTAATTAAGTATTTTTTTTTCCTCTTCCTGTAGTCAGTAATATCTTATTATTCACCCCCCTCATGCTGAGGACTAAAGTTTTGTCCAAATTTTTGGTATTTCATGTATATACAGCAGTTTCACTCCTCTTCTTTTGTTGATTATGACTTTTCATGTAGAACCATGGGAATCTTGGTGTAAGCATGAGATTATAAAAAGTACAGCACTATTATAACATTCCTTTGCCATCCTAAAGCTCGCTGGCCCACTAGCTTTAAAAAAAAAAAAATGTATCTGATCAAACTTTGATCCAGCCTTAAAACTGAGCATTTCCTGTTACCTAGAGAACAAAGACCAGTCTCCTTGTCACATTGTCCCTATCTTCAATCTACCTTCCAACATATTATCCTCTATTTCCTTTCAAAGAACTTCTACTCCAGCCACTTAAAACTACTTATATTTTCCTAACAAAGCATGTTTATAATTCCCGATTCCTCTGATCCCTTTTGTTCTTTACATTTGAAATGCCTATTTCGCTACTACTCCGTTTATGAAATGTATATCCTATCCATCTCTTCCCTGATTTCCACTCATGCTACAAAATCCAGTTCAGATTTTACTTTCATGATGAAACCTCCAAAGACGGTGGTCCACCCCTCTCTTAACACTTAACAGCATCCTGATTATTTGCCATTTATTTTGTTTTCAGTGACTATGGGTTCCTTAAGAGAAGGGGCCATGTTTTTGTGTCTTAAGCACAGAGTCTGGAACTTTAAATCTTTGTTGAATGAATGAGCCCTCTGAATAGATTTCTGTCTGCTTTGATAAGCCATCTTTTTCCATGTAATTATTTTGACTTATTGTCTTTATTTGAATATATTGATTACAGAGAAATAGTTCTGTCCTTCTCAAAGATTAAAGACATTTTGGGAGTTATTTTGCATAATATACTTAAAGATTCCACTTTAAGGATGTAAATTTTAATGTGATAAGGATTATTAGCACCCTTTAATTGAATTCAAACCCCATATCGAGGATATTACACATTGTAAATTTATGATGAATTTTAAAAATAATACCTAATGATGGTCCAAATCATAAGTGAAGGAACGGTGCTAAAGGTCTGTCCTGGCTTTGAACTCATGATCCTCCTGCCTCAGGTTCCTGAGCCACTGGGATTACAGGTATATGCTACTGCACCCGGCTTCAACCCCATTTACTATCCCTTCTCTTGCATTCTCCTATTGCATGGAATATCTGGCCCTCGGATGTACCCTCTTTCATGGAGCATGCACACATCTGTGTGTTTATTAGATTAACATTCATCTCTCCCACCAAATGTGAACGCCACAAAATAAAGAAAGCATTTAGTTGCTGTGGTGTGGCATGTCACAGGCACTCCATAAATACTTGATGTATGAATAAATAAAATACTATATCACACTCTAACCAAGTGTCCCCAGCATCTAACATGGTGCCAGGCACATAATAAAGCACCCAGGATTTATAAATGAATAAATGTCAGTGATCATTCCTAAAATCATAGCAACAACTACTGCTTTCTTTTTTGTTTCAACACAGACCTTTGTGTTGTTTGGGAATATTTTAATATAAACTGTCTTCTTTGAATCTCTTCTGTTACCAAAAAAGTAATTCTCCAAAGTTTTTCTTTTTTCCTTTTGAACCCTGACTTGAAGAATGAAAATAATATAATTAAATTGCCAAGTTGTGCTATGTAAAATAAATAAGCAGGAATAAAGAAGCTGCTCCAGATCTGCCAATTTTTAAATGGTGACATATGAGACACATTTCTGTGTGCTGTCCAAATTGGAATATTATAGACATGGGAGTGTTCTTTTTATTAATCTATAAAAAGAATCTGTAGCTTAGTCATATGAACAAAATAATTGTGTCTGTCTATGCAAAACCACATATTTAGTGAAATGACTGGAGCTGGAAAGTACTTAAGAGGACAGAAAGGAAATAGCACTGTACTGGGGACAGGAAGAAGGAGGTGCTGTCTCATTCAGGTCTCAGTGCTTTAGAATTTTGGAACTTATTATGAAATGAAATCTGTTGCTTGGGAGTTGACAAACCCTCTCTGGACTGAATTGTATGTGAGTACCACAGTGGGCGGTGTTTGTGTCATCTCAGTGAGGTCAGATAAAACATTAGCCTACAGTTGAGAAATAAGAAAAATTGGACGGTACTGTATGAATAGGTAGGAATAGATAGCTGATCATACTAACCCTAAAGCCCTCACATTTTCCAAGAATGAAAGCTCAGTTATAAAAAAAAAAAAAAAAATTGCCACAGGAGTTGAGCTAGAATTCAAATCTAGATTTTTGTGATTCTCAGTTTAATGTTTTCTCGCCCCTTCTTCTTCCAATGGTTGTTTTTGGTTCCATAAATGTAAATAACACTTAAGTGAGTACCTTAGAAAGCTACTCAAGAGACTGAAAAGTTTTCTTAGGAGAAATAAAGATTTATGTCAATATATAGGCATGGGTATGATGTCACATGCTGCCACAGCCTTTTATTCTGAGAGATAAATGGGAATAGTAAAATGGGATGGCACGGAAACAAGTTGTCTGTTCCCATCTCCTATGTCAGGAATAGCCTTTCCTTTGTCCCCAGCCCTACGCAAGAACAACTGAGGTTGATAGCCCGTAGGATAAGTGTCTTATCTCCTTTAGCCAACCCTTATACCCGACTTTGCTACTGACACGGCAGTAGCGCATGCACACACACACACACACACACACACACACAACCACACACACACATACATACAACCATCACAACCAAGGGTGCTGCCAGAGTCCAGTGCTGTTAAGTCGTGAGGTGAGATGAAACTTCCATATTTTAGAATTTATTTGAACTCCTAATTGTAGACTAGGAAAAACAAATGACTCCCTGCATTCACTCTTCTTTCATATCTGTTTAAACAAACAACAAAATAGGAAACCTTTGAAAGACAAATGCAAACTCACTTTTTGCAGTGATTATATGTATTGATGTCTGAGAAACTCAAAAAGAAGCAACTGAAAAACCATTAGAACAACTTTGAGAAATGCTTTTAGAAGGATTGTTCATAATTATATTATGCTAATAATCTACTATCTCAAGGGAGGGCTAGAATGTGAAGTGTTTCCCCTCCAAAAAATCTGGGGGGGACACTAAGTATGGAACCTAGGTCTTGTGTATGCTAAGCACTCACTCACCCACTAACATTTACCCCCAGCCCACAAAATTATCTGATCTGCAGTGAAACATGTTTTGAAAGCACTGCTTCCATTCATTTTTGAGACATGGGCAGGATCCCTGTGGCCATTTAAAAGCAGATGACCTAGTGGGAATGCTTCCACATGGCGCATACTACATATCAACATATGTGTGTAGATGCCAAAGAAGCTAAAATAAATTCTTGTCACAATATTTATGGGCTTGATCGAAGCTGTTAGAATGTGAAGGAAAAAAAAGAAAAGCTAACACATGGTTCTCAGTTTTTAGATTCTTTCTATCTTCTGTTGATATGAGTGACAATTGTAATCTTATATCTAAGCAGCTTACATATTTAACATAATGTGTTGTTGGTTTGATAAATAAAAATCTTCTGTTTTGAGTCACTTTTTGTTTGGTAAGCAACACCATGCTGTTGCCTTCAATTAGATTGTTAGAGGAATATATTTTCCTAAAATCACTTAAGGTTATGAAAAAAATCTTTATGTTTTCTGGTTAACAAATCTAAATCAAGGCTAGCTGAGCCAGCTCACTCCCTACACCGCACACATTACTTCCCTGTTCCCCTTGGAAGTATCATGTGCTGAAGCATTTGGGGCCCCCTCTTGCAGTGTTTAAAGGAGTGACGTGTCCACGTCTAAGGACAGCTTCTTGTCAAGAGTGTTATATGTTCTCACCACAAAAATGATACTACCTGAGGTCATCCATTTTTAATTAGCTAGATTTAATCATCTGCATCATGTACATGATGAAAATATACAATATTGTCTGTCAATTTAAAACAGAAAAATTTTAAATAAATAAAAAGAGAAAGAAGAAATGGGGAGGGTCAGTGTCAGGTGATCAGTTTCAGAGTAAGATGCCAGTAATGCCACTACTCTATGGCTTGGGGTCTCTATGAGGACAATGTCGAAATTCAGCCAGTCACTGGGCTCAACTTAGCACATGTTTTATTTGAATTTAATCTGCATAGCACACTCAGGAAAATTCACTCAGATTCTATAACCTGCACACATTCTCTTAAAACTGCATCTTGAGAACACTCTCTAAAAAAAATAGGTTTTTGTATAAGAGGCTTTTTGATGAACATAACTTTAAATTTCAATGCTTACTTAACTGAACCGGTACAGCTTACTGTTCCTTGGGTTGAAAAGTTCTGATGTTTAAGATGCTATAATAGAAGAAACAGAATATATTTGCTTGCTAATCTTCCAAGTTGTTTCTAGAACCTAGAGTTTTAGAGCTTGCAAAGACAAATGAAAAGTCATTTCTACTGTGCCCAAGCAGAAAAACAGAAGACAGTGTTTGGGCAGAGCGGCAGGCCCATGGCTTTGCGTGCTGAAAGTGGGAAAGTGATATTCCTGCTCCTGAGTATATTATGAAAGAAAGGTGCCCTTCTTCTCTGTCATTGCTTTAGAAATGATAACAGCAGTACTGTCTGTCTCTTTGTGTGTATTGACAGTTATGCTCAATCAGTAAAATGTTGTATTTTCTCCTTATCCAAGGATTTCCTGCTGCAGATATTTACTGTGTTCCGAATATTGATACGCCCAGAGATGTTTCCAAAGGACTGGACTGTCATGCGCTTGGTTGCTAACAAGTAAGACATTTTAGTTCATGATAATTGTGGCTCAATGTATAGAGGCAAAGGAGAGTAAAGAATGGCCTTTTTATTTTATTTCCAGTTTTAATTCTCTAAATCCTAGGGTTCTTTTTTATTATTATTACAATTTGTCTTGAGTTATTATTTTGTTTTGAATGTATTAATATCATTAAAAAATCAAATAATATTATAGAGTATGCATTGAGAAATCCCATTCCCTACCTACTGGATCTTTTCTACCCCCTAGAACAGCCTGTCTGTAGCAAGCATTCTTATCTGTTTCTTACAGTTTTGCCACAGTTCCTTTATACATAGTCAAGCAGACAGCATTATATTGCTCTGGACTTGCTCTTACACTTATAAATCGCAGGAGATAAAAAAAAGCCTCTCATTCTTTTATGTTTTTTTTTTCATTTCTGACTGAATAATATCCAATTGAATGGATATACCATAGTTTATTTAGCTAGTTCCCTATTGCTGGACATTTGAGTCATTTCTCATCCTTCTTAGTTCTTTTTACCCCCAACAAAATACATTAAGCATCTACTATCTGCTGATCTCCAGAAATGAGACATGATCCTTGCTTTAGACATATGAAGATTGGAATTCATTTTGTTTATCCAAGCAACGTGGCCATTAAGGAACTGAAAATAGTGCTCTGAGGAAAGTTCAGAACTAGTTACAGACATTTGGGAAATTATTAATGTAAAGTTAATATTTGAGTCCCTAAGAGTTGATAAAATTACCTGATACAAGACATATCCATCAAAAAATAAAATGATCTGAGGTCATTATTTGAAGGAATAGGAGCTAGAACAGGAGATTAGGGTACAGTGAGAAAATGTTAGGCACCGTTTCCATAGAACACAGTGTCATGAGTTCATATGCTATCTCAGCTTCCTGTCTTCCTAGTCTCAGGAGAAAGAATGAACATAAGTTCTTTAGGAAACTAACCTGGTCTTCACTTCCAAACTCATTATTTACTCTATTTCATTAACATTCCTACTTTCTAAGCCCAGGCTTGCCTGCTTCTCCTTTTCCCTCTTCTCCAAATGCCAACTCCCTCATCCTCAGGATGAAGGTTGGATTCTCAACACATCTATCCATAGGCCAAGGTCACCATATGTCTTCCCCAGATGCCCAGGTACAATGGTGCTGAGAGCCCCAGAACACAGGATTCAGTTTTGATTAGATATGCTTCATATGGCTTCTGCTGCAGTACACATTTATAGACTTGGAGGTGTTAACATGATGTGTTAAAAACTTTGTGAAGTAACAAATAGTATAATATGGCATATTATATTTTACATAAGTAAAGCAGCTTTTCCATTTTGAAGACTAATTGAGAGTAGTGAAACAGCTCTCCTCAGAATTTAGCATTTATTTTAGTTTTGATATCTGTGAGTAGAATCAATATCAGTTCCTCTGAATGTCTGGATGCTACAGATTGAAGTTGGAGCTTTTGCTCATACATCTGGACTTGCTAATAAAGATCAAACATTCTGGTACTTGTAGAGGACTATGAAGTGATCCAGGGAAGCAGATGGGAAGTGATTCAGGTAGCCAGTGTCACCATCACATAAAATCAGCATTTGGTTGTTCTACCCCATGTGCCAAATAACGTTTTGGTTTAAATTAGAATTTCCAGTAGCAGAAATTCAAAGTGAAAGTACATTTAACATTTTCTTCCTTAGGTACACAGGCTTTGCTTGAGCTTGCTGAAAATCATGACAAGAATATGACTTTTTGATATTAAATACTGTCTCTGTCTGCCCCACCTAAAAATCCCTACTCAGTTTATAAAGATGTGCATGGTCACATGGGTGGTTAACAGACTAAGAAGTATATTACTCATCTACAGTGTTAACCACATAGGAACATGATTTTTTTAAGAGGTGAGCTCTGTGTTGTCATATATTTAAACAAGAACTTTCCCCATATAAAAACCCAAAAGTCTTTTGCTTTTGCTAAAAAAAAAAAAAAAAAAAAGACAAAAAGCCTTTGCTCAGTGCAACAGTTCCATTATGTTGCCATTAAGTGAATGCTGAGGGCAGATTGCTGGCCATGAAAGGACTCCATGAATTAGGCACCTGCCAAGGTAGAACAAACCATGTACTCTTCTACCAGGCTCTGCTGTCCTCATTTAACTGTACAAACCATTCCCCATTCAAATTATGAAACTATGTAAGACTTAGCCTTGCTCTGTAAATGCAATATAGTGCAGAAATAAGCCCTCAATTATATGTCTTTTTTGTGAAAACTATTAACCTATACATAATATTGATAGAAAATACATATTTCTGAAATATGCTAAAATATTTTAAATATGTTAAAGAGCATATGCTGGAAAGGAAATAAATTCCTCTTTGCTAAACTGAGTAGAAGCAAATTGCAGGAACTAGATCTACATCTCTGAAGCTGACTACCTTTTTTCCCACAGTATTAACTTTCTTAGACAAACATTGGATCAGGGCTTCTGAGAGAGACATTCAAATGCAAACTTCCGATTTTATTAACCCATTTGTGTGCTTAGAATGTGGCCAACTGATAGCAGCTAGCTGGGAAGTCAGTTGCCCTTTCCTTAAACTCATCTGAATGACTCATCCCTCAGGTGTTGGCCCCATTTCCCCATGTTTTCAAGTAAATGCCTTTAATTTTCATCCACAGCTGTGTTGTCCCAAATCTTATAGGTTTCCTGCTTTATGTGAAGTCCTGAGACCAAACACCTGGTGATTTCTATGGTTTTTGTTTATTTCCACCTAAATATCTAAAATTGTGTAGCACAGGAAGTGTGTCCAGTCTAAATTCCATAAGGACAAGACATTTCCTCTTTCTTGCATGCTGCAAAGCTACTTTGTGCCCACTGTTAAATTCTTAGTAGATGTTTTGGTTGAGGATAACCACTCAATCTGAAAAAGAAGGAACATAAGGAACATGAATACCAAAAATACAGGACACTTTGAGAGCTGTGTCTCTCCACCCCCTTCCCGTCCACATTGTGAAATGAAGTACAAAAATAAAGTCACAGCTTCATGCATATTTTCAAGGAGATAAATCTTGCAACACACTTGCCTGCTAAGGACAGTAAAAACTTTCTCACCCTTCGCATCCAATTTCAGATCCTCACTTTGTTTGTCTTATATGCAGGTTGGCCTCAAACATGTCTTACATGAACCAATTTGGGTTTCCAACAGGTGTATCTAGCAAATAAATAATTTGTTAAATCATGGATTCTTAGCAGAGGTCATCCATTCATTCACTGACCTATCTATGCAGCAGGTTCCCCTGCCCCAGTGCCCAATGTGTAAAATAAACACTGTAAAGCTAAAAAGCATATGTCTCTGAGTGTGTTTATGAAAGGAACTTTGTTCTGGACTGGAAGGGAAGGGACATTCATGAAGAAGTGAAACTTGAGCTGAAAGCTAAAGGAAGAGGTAGCAGGCAAACAGTGAAGGAAGAATGTGTAGGAATTGTACGTAGAAAAGACCCCGTGGTCAGAGGGAACAAGGCTCACTCCAAGAACTGAAAGACTGTTAGTATGGGGAGGTATCCACTCCAATTGAAAGGAGAAGACAGGGCCCAGATATTAGTAGATACAGAGAACTGTCAGCACAGGAGAAACCAGGAAGCAACAGATATGAGTTTGCTGCAGCCATCCAGTTAAGAAAAAATGGTGGTTTGGCCATTGCCGCAGTCTGGCTGGGCACAAAATCATGAGCCACTCACAGCCTTGTAGATTCAAACAGCAATTCTTTATTCCCGAACTCTCACCGGCACTCTACATGCACGTTCTGGGGAAAATCCACACCTCCACCAGGCTCTGCATCCCAAATACCCTCTGAATCCCGCGAGAACTCAAGGGGAACTCAAGGAGTGGGCGCTTGAGGCAGCAGGATACGCGCTATTCCCAGCAGGATCCACCTTAAACCTGGAACCGCCCTAATCCAGCAGGATCCTCCTTAAACCCGGATCCACCCTGGTCCTTGAGCAGGGTCACCTTTCTCAAACATTCATGCAATATCACTGCAAATGACCTGGGTCCAAGGCAAGCCCATTTCCACAATGGAGAGTCTTCCCTCTAAGCAACATTGGGTAGGCTGACAAAGAAATTGCCATGCGTCATTCCTACTTGGCTATGGCTCTCAGCAGGCCATGTGATTAGCAAGGACTGTAGTGAGAAGGTTGATTTCAACCATAAGGATGGTGGAACTTGCAGATGAATTGATGTGCATGGGAGAAAGAAAACATGTCCTTGGAATTTTTTGGCCAGAGCAAAAGGAAAAATTGTGGTGCCATTCTCTTAGGTGAAAAATATGAAAGAGGAGTAGGTAAGGTGATGAATGAGGTGAAGAATTCTACATTGAACCTAAGTTCAAGATGTTGTTAGATATCCAGGTAGAGATGTAGAAGAGAAAGCTAACGTGTGCTTGGGTGGAGCTCAGGGGAGAGATTGCAGCTGAAGATGTACTTTGAGGGTCATCAGCATATGGCTAGGATTTGAAGCCATGGAACTGAATGAGAGCACACAGGAGGAAAGTGTAGACAGAAAAGGAAATGACTTAGGCGTGAGCCCTGGAGAGTACCAACATCTAGAGCTGTTGGGAGGTTGGGGGTGATGTGGACCAACAGCTAACCTTGGGATTTGGCAATGTAAATAAATACTGGTGACCTTGACAAGTGCTATTTCAGTGGCATGGTGGAGATGAAAGCCTGATTAGAGTGAATTCAAGAGTTGAGAGGCTGATAGCAGTAATTATAGGCAGCTCTTTAGAAGAACTTTGCTATAAAAAGGAATAAATGAAGCTATATCTGGAAGGATACATGAGGATCAGAATTCTTTTTTAAAATAGGGGATATTGTAGCATTTAGATTTACTAATAGGAATAGCCCAGTTAATACAGAAACACCTTTGGGTTAATGAGGGGAGTACAGTAGTATTGCTGTGTGTCTCTGTCCACAGTGTTCTCATACCTAAAAATAAATCCACTGTGCAAGCACGCAGTCAAGTTCAGCTGACATTGCTTCCTTCAGTAAGACTTTCTCATTGAAGGAAGCTTTCCACACTTAGAGTAGCACACAAAGAAAACTTACCTGGTACACACAACGAAAGCTGTGCTCAAACAAGGAGCATTGTCCATAGTTATAGGGTGGAAGGCAAAGGATGTGATAGGGACCCTGAAAAGTTGAACGGTGGAATAGATAATTCATTGGCCATCCACTGACACTGGATGTTGCCTCATTTTTGTTTTTCCTAAGGATAGTTATTCTTTAAGTGTAATAAACCTTATAAGTGAGAGAGGGAAGAATAAGATATTGATCTTTATCAAAACTATGTAATACAGTGAGAATTATATCTAACATAAATAGTTATTACAAACACTTTGGCATGAATTCCATGCACATCGAATCTCCCAGTGAAGTAGAGAGAATGGAAACCTAAAGGAAAGGCTTTCTTAAGGCTTTGGCCTAGTATGTCCAAATAAAGACTGTTGCCACGTGACTGATTTTCTACCAGTGCATCCTAGTGGAGTTTGCAGATCACTACAGTCTTTCCTAATTCTCTTTGCCTCTTCCACACTGCATGCTTCATGGATTGGCTTCATGGATTGGAAACAAAGTCACTAGTTTCTCCCTTCCCAGCTTTGCCTGAGGCTGTGCCCTCCTCTCATGAGCTTTGCCTAATTTCAGTGTGTCCTTTAAAATATCTGATATATCAAACATTTTACAGAGTTCACATTTTAAGATTACCTAATCTGGTAAATCAGTATAATAAACCATAGATTCAAATGTAGTGAGGAGGCTTCAGTCATTCAACCAACAATTATTAGCCTAGGCCCATGGCAATTCAGTGGGAAACAAGGCCAAATTCCCCAGATGTCTTTGTTCTCTACATTCTGATCCTTCTGTATCTTCTGTCTGTATAGCATTCCTCTAAATGGGAAAGGATGACCACAGGCATCAGAATCACCTGGCCAGGCCCCATCGTAAACCCACTGCTCAGAGGTGGTGTGAGACCCTGAAGTTTCTTTGCAACTTTCTCATGTATGCCGCAGTTTGAGAACTGCTGTCTCCCATGAATTCCCTTGGTGACTGTCCAAGATTTTCCTCTGCCCTCAGTGTCTGTGTTGATTGCTGCTGCCCTCAATTAAGGTGCCAGATTGTAATGAAGCCATATTCTAGATTTAGGTTTTCTTAGGTTTTTACTGTGTAAGCATCAACATTGCTAATACGCACTTCATCCATAAGGTGTTTCTCTAAGTCCATATATGATTTTTGGCAATGGGCTTGGGCTTGAGGAGATTACCAGGATGCAATAGCTTTCAAAAGGATAAATTATAGGAGATTAGTTTTCTCTAGGGAAGGTGGGAGTGGGTGGTTGAAGATAATTCCTAAATCACAGAATGAGATGACAACTGGAAAATCTTGAAGCAGTAACTTATTTCCTGTGTATCAATTCCTCTTTCCTGTATAGATTTTATCATTCTGCATCCACAAATTGTGGTTCTCAGAAGTGATTCTTGTGCCTGTGTTTCTGTGGAAGAAATCAGTCATTTGATCATTTGTGGGAGCAGATTGCAAACTATTCTTGGCTATTGAGTTGGACCACCAAGATTTGAAATAATCCCATATTCAGAAACTGAGTCATGAGTAAAAAAATAAATAAAACCAGAGGAGCCACATGGTTCTAGATTTATTAGAAAAAGTCAATTAAAAAAATAACTTCCCTCACCTGACTCCACAGTTACTCAGCACAATGAAGGAGGAAAGCTGTATGAATACTTGCAACTGGCTTAGAGACCTGGCTGCTAGGAAGCTGTATTTCCATACTGAGTTACCATGGAAAGCTCTGGAAGCTACCTATGGAACTTGGGCTGAAATTTATAGGCATAAATGAGAATCTTTTGAAGTAGAGTCATTTTAAGATCTTTCTAGCCCTGAGAAGTCTTACTTTTGGATGCCTATTAAACTACATGCCACAGTAGATATTTTTGCTGAAGAAAAATATTAAAATCACTTTTTACATTTATCTCTTAAATTTTGGCCTAGGAGGCAATCACTTAATTTTGATTGGCTATGATTTCTTAGCACTTATGCAAATTTGAGGATTCTTATGAAATGTTAAAAGGTGACCTGTAATTTTTAAAATAGTAAAAATTGCATAAATATTAAATTAATGAAACTCATCAATATAGTCTATGGACATGTAATTAAACCCCCCTTTTTTAGTTTTTATTTCACAATTTGGTTCCATAACATTTTTCAGGTCTCAATATTTTCCAAAACTCATGAAAATCTTATAAGCCTAAGCCCCTTTGTGCTCAATGATAAAGATGCCCCAATAAGAGTCTAGAAATAAGGACTGCATGCTGCATTAAAGAGCCATAAGAATCTGCTAAAATTCTAGAAGTCAGGAGAATGCTGAAGCAGAATTTTTTGGAATATTTTTCTGATTCAGGCCTCTCTAGAGCCTTGTTCTTCAAAGGCTGAGTTAGGGACCAACAGCATCAGCATTACCTGGAGCTTGTTAGAGACACAGAATCACAAGTCCCACTCCAGGATGGGTGACTCATAATCTGCATCTTAACTAGGACATCAGGCACCCACTAAAGTTTGAGAAATGCTGCTCTAGTCTAAAACAGTGGTTGTCAGCTCTGGATTCACAAAGGAATTATCTGGCAAACCTTTGTACCCCAGACAAATCATTTTAGAATCTCTGGCTAAAGGTATTATCCAGACATCTGTATTTTTTTTTCAGTTGTAGATAAATGCCATACCTTTATTTATTTTATTTGATGCTGAGGATTGACCCCAGTACCTCACATATGTGAGGCAAGCACTCCACCACTGAGCCACAACCCCAGCCCAGACATCTGTATTTTGAAGCTCAGGTGATTCCAATTCACAGTCCAGATTGAGACACACTGTATCATAGCAATACCAAAGAGTTTCCATGTTGTTTACCAGTAAGTGCTACAGTTCAGGAAGCCATGGACATTGTTTATTTGGGACCCAGCATATACATAACAATTTGGTAACACTTGCATGGAATAAGATCTCTTGGTTGAGTTTGTAAACTTATTTCCAGGACGTTAGGCCTAATTGGCTAAATCCCAGATATGTCATGTTTCACTAATACTCGAGGATATTATTTCTGAACAATAATCCAAGATTGAATTTTTGGACCAGAAGACAATTTGCTATGTCAGACTCTTGTAGTAGAACTATATGTATTTCTCTACTGAACTTCAAAGCAGAAAGTTTCTACTTATAGCCATGTTAAGGATACAAAATTTCAGTTTCTCTTTCTTTGTTTCTTTCTTTCATGCAAATCATGGAACCCAGGGCCTTGTGCATCCTAAGCACATGCTTTATCACTAAGCTATACTCTAAGTACCCACAAATTTTCTTCTTTAAACTTAGAATCCACACTTCTGCCACATAATAGGCAAAGAGCCACTTCCTTACCTGATAGCATTGTTGTTTTCTGGTTATTAAAATTTAGTTTCATAAAGTAAAATTTGAGTAAAATACTTTGGGAACCTCAGTGATTTCTTCAGTTTCATTATTGGTGTTGCCAGTGTCTATGGAAAATTGTCACTTTCACAAATTTCACAAATTTGCAGGCAATTTGTCTCTTTAATATGAAATTTACTGGTGATAGCTGCCACTTTGGGGGCTGAAGAAACCACAGAAATGGTTTCTTAGTCTTATCATAGATTTTTCTTTATTATCTCTCATACCAAGATTCATTCAGAGGTATAAATGACAACTAGGTAAGACAGTGTCTGTTCATGGTTGAGCATATGCCTGAGAAATGGTGATTTCCTCCTCTTTCCCTTTCTTTAAATTGAACTTCCACATTCAACCATCCAACCCCTTAGCTTATTATAATGTTTCCGTACCCCACAAGAAAGATCTAATAGTGAGCCAGGCTTGGTGGCATACCTGCAATCCCAGAAGCTCAGGAGGCTGAGGCAGGAAGATAGTAAGTTCAAAGCCAGCCTCAGCAACTTAGCAAGGGCTTAAGCAACTTATCAAGACCCTGTCTCTAAATAAAACATAAAAAGGGGCTGGGGATGTGACTCAGTGGTTAAATGCCCTTTAGTTTAATCCTAGGTACAAAAAAGAAAAAGATCAAATAATAAATTTTCTAGCAGATAATAATGAACATTCATGTCTTTCAAAGACTATAAATGTTATTAGTAAATATTCTTCTAATCTATATGAGTACCAAGGTGTAAACTTGATGGGGTGCCATTTTGTTTCATTCTACCTAGGGTCTTGTAGCCATCTCCTTTGATTCTAAATGCTATAATGAGAATTTGGGCCTTATCACATCATAATACTGTGTTGTGTATGCATCTCAGAAGAAGCCAAAGAAGTTTTAAATATCCACCATTTCTGTGTTTTTCCTTAATTTATATTATTTCAGTATAATGCTGTATCTAACATTTAATTAACCTGTTGAAAACACAATTCAATTTTGAATAAATACTTTTTTGGCTATAAAAATGTGCAGATTTTGAACAAATTATGGAACTTTAGAACTAGGCAAGACAGTTCACCAAATCCTTTATTAATCTCCCAGCAAGATACATATGCTGTATATGACCCCTAGGTTAGGCTTTCTTCGATTTCTCCTGTATTAGAAATACTCCTTTCTCTGAGTAGCTCTAATATTATCAGCTTTACACAGTTTAGTCCTGGATTACAGACAATTTTATAATTATTGGAAGTCTTATTGCCCTGAGAGTGAAACTGCCTTTTATAGTTCTTGTATAACCTCTAACACTTTAAATGGGGCACAGCAAAAAAAAAAAAAAAAAAAAAAAAAAAAGTCATCTAATAAATTCATCATATATTTTATCATTTCATTTTTAGGTTCCATTTCTTTCATGATAATCAAAAGGAATGTTAGGTTTCCATTAAGTCATTTTGCCTTGTTCAAAAATTAACAAAAATATTATAAGACATTGTGATATTAATGTGTTTCTGTTTGGAATTCCTGAATCTTCTTGTGTATTGCTTTACAAGGAAACTAACTTCAGTGATAGATTTTTTCCTTCTGCCTGATGTCTCTTTTGTGAATTATCTGACACCCACATGTTTACTGAAGGAGCTTTTCTTTTATCTTAGTTACTTTTTATTCTTACGTCTAATTGATTTTTACTAAAATGAAGTTTTCAACTTATAATTTATTCTTTTTCTCACTAGTGTGATTATTACAACAGTTCTATACCTCTCAGATGCACTTCGCAAGAACTTCTTAAATGAAAACTTTGATTATAAAGTAAGTATCCATTTAGATGACTGTCTCACTTGGGCTAAAAGATTTGTATTGCATTTTAGTAGATTAACTAATATATTTCCTTGCCCTATATTAATTTTAACTGTGAATAGTATTAGAACACTTTCATTTTATTTGCACACAAGCAGAGCTATAATAATGCTTATCAGCTTGATGGAGATCAATAGTACTTAAAAGAAGATAGATCTTTATTGTTGGTATACGTAATAATTCTTGCTCTTTTCTGTATGATTTAGTTGTATAACAAAGAAGAATTAGAACATAATGTTTTCAAGAATTTTTTTAAAAGTAGTTTATATGAGGAAAAAAATTACGAAGTAAATGCTTGATTTCCTTACTCCTCTAGCTTCCTATGTTTTAGAATTAATCAATGAAAAAATAAGAAATATTTCTAAAAACTGTTTTTCAGGCAGAACTCTCTGTATACTATAATATGAAGTGATAGACCTAGGTGCCTAAAAATTCTTGATTCCTATTTTTTTCAAATGGCAAACAAAGATAGGAATTTTCGATGGTGGATTCTCTTCTCAGTGTGGTTCTGTTTAAGCATCTCTGTGTCTTATCCTTTTTGAATAGCATTTTTCATAAATAAGCATTTAATAAAATGTCCCTTAATGGATAATTAAAAACTATCAAAAAAGCACAAATACAATAAAAACCAATGGGATTTGAATAATTGCATATTTCTTTAAATCATTTCTCATAATAGTATGTCAGAATTTCAAAATCAGAGTTCTAGTTTTCTATATTTTTATCTTCTATTTCATTCTTACAACTACCCTTTTTGGATGCATTCCAAATTTGGCATATGTTCTTAATTGTTTCTTTGGATAAATACTTATTAGTGGAATTGTTGAGTTAAAGGTTGAGCCAGTTGTATTTGATTACCTATTTTCCTAAGTCTACCCAACACTAGAAGAGGCAGCTTTTTCCAACAGTTAGATAAGGGGACCATCTTTTTTGCTTTAATTTGCAATTTCTTACTAGTTATTAGTTATTCACTAGTTACTAGTTATTGATTGAAGTTCATATTTTGTGAATTTTCTGTTCTTGACTTTTGTTTATGGTTTTCCCTGCGTTGGTTTGTTTGGAGATGGGGTTTCACTGTATTTCCCAAGCTGGGATCATATTTATGATCCTCCCACCTCAGACTCCCAAAGTATCTGGAATTGCAGATGTGTATTATTGTGCTCAGCTTGGGGCTTTATCATATTCTTTTTTATTTGTCAGAACTCTTTACATATTACAGATAGTCTTTCCCATATTTCTTATAGCTCATTGTCTATAATTTTACATGGCATCAATTAAGACATAGTTTTTTTCATTAGAAGTTCTACACATTTTTAATGTTTATTTCAGGAAATTATACTCTGATCTATTTCTTATTCTGTATTTGGTATAAGAAAATATGGACTCAAAAGATTTTCTGGGCAGGGAATTTTTAAGTATTGCCTGAATTGAAAGCAATTAGCATATCCAAAGAAGCATATGCATTTTTTAAAGTTCTACATTAAAAGTAGTTCCAAGACTGAATTCATATAGGAATAAAGTAACCCATCTTATATCTCTGCCTCACAGGAGATACAGAAATAAGAGAAACAAAACATCTTTCATTTAGCACCTACTCAAGAGCTTATGGAACTTGGGATATAGCTTTGAAGCAATATCTAAGTAGACATTATTTATGTGTTTACTTCTTTTTATAGAAAATTTAAAGCATAGATTTATAAAGAATAGAAAATAGTATCATAAGCCTCCATGTATTCATTTCCACCCTTAACTGTTATCAAGTTGAATCTTATTTCAACTCTACCCCCAACCATTTGCCACTTCTGAAGTAAATCCAAGATATTGTGTCACTTCACCTACAAAGATTTTTGTAACAATAGTATTTAAATATCTTGCTCTTATTTTAGATCTGGGATTCCTACTTTTACCTTGCAGTCATTTTTATAAACCAGTTGTGTCTGCAGTTGGAGATGTTTGCACCTTCCAAAAAGAAAAAGGTGTTAGAAAAGTAAGTACCACTATGTGTTCAGGTGGGAATGTTAACTTCTAGAAGGTGCTTGTTCCAAATGGCTCACGAACCAAAAGGTCCATAACTAGAAATCACAAGTGGGATAGCAGTAACCAAAAGGGCAATAAGCAATTTCTTAGGGAAATTTCAATATTTTGAACTTATTTATACATTTTTATCCCAAGTCTTTCAGGATTCAAAATTATTATAGCATCAAAAAATATGAAACAGATTCATTTTATTGAAATATTTGTGTAAAGAATTGATTTAGAGACATAAAGACATGTACATTAGACATGTTTAATTAAAAACGTCTTGCCTTTTAATTGAGAATGAGAGATTGTATTCTACAGAAACACAAATACTTTGTTCTGGAGGTTCTGTGTCAGGATTGCTTTTTTCTATTTCAGGTACGGTGACATGCGGGTGACAATGGGTTGTGAGATTTTCAGCATGTGGCAGAACCTAGGTAAGTGATGAAAAGAGAAACCTCTACCATTGCACAGCTTATCATTGTACTTTCAAGCATACAAAGGAAGAAGGAAATTTACCAATGACAGCATTTGAAATCAAGTGTTGAAATCAATAAGAATATCTATGGGAAGTCATTGGCATTTTGACAGTGAGTAAAGTTACAACTAATTCTTTAAATTGGTGTCTGAAAAATCACCTTTCCTTTATGTGTTTCATTATTAATTAATGGTAAATTTTAGAATCTAGCATTACTCCAGCATTACATACCCATTATTTCTAGCAATGAGCTAGAGGGTAATTGGAGACTATAACTACTCAAAATGTCTAGAAGTCTAAATTGAGGCTATGAATCATCATAAATTTAGATTAAATTTCATGAAACATTGACTTAAACATCATCACTCTAAAACCCTTCAGACCATTGACCTGTGTCATAAAGAGTATAGCCAAAGGACTTTAAAAGCAGCTGTGGTTGCTAAGAGACTGTTAGATCCAATTTTGTTAAATCTGCCACAGCAGATAGAGCATATTATTCCAGCAAATTGATGGCATAGATCTGGTTGCACAAAAAAGAGTAATATTTTGGAAACAAATTGATTTAAAAGTCATTGACATCATTCTACAGATTTGTAACATTTAATTTGGTATGTTAACTATATAAGTTTCTAGTATTCATTAACAGTTATTGCATTTTAATTCCTCCTTGTGATTTATTAAAATGATTGACCTATTTAAATTGAATATATAATGATCTGAGCATACCTTCTTTCTTGGGCTCATCCAATAACAATTTGGAAATGGCAGAATTTGCTTTCTGAAAGTGAAAATAGAACCATCATCATTTTGCTTGAATTATTACAGAGTGATTTTTGACTAGAATATGTTTGTCCCTCAAATACACATAACAGTTTGAGGGTGCCTCATTATATATAATTGAGCCCTGTGTTCAGTGCTTGGTGGTGATTTCAGTAAAATGAATGAATGAATGAATGAATGAATGAATGAATGAATGAACAAACGAACGAACGAACGAACGAACGAACAGATAAATAATACAAAAAAGGAAGTTATCATCTTCAAAATAACCTCCAACTATGAAAGGCCAGCCAGAATAAATCATGATCTGTCTTTAGATTCACTTCAAAATTAGCATTAAATGTTTGTGTTACTTGAAGAATGCTCCTCTTAGTCTTCATATTTGGTTGATTGTGTCCTTGTTTTTTCAAAAGCAGATCATGGACCTTATAAATCTATATTACAATTAGCATTAATTAAGCAAGCTAATTTCCAAAGTATTTTGCACTGAGGTGTTTAAAGAGAGTCATGATTATTTAGCTCTTTTCCTAGCCAATTATAAGATATAAGACATATTTGGTTTGTTACTAAAATATTAGGAAACATGGAAGGCTTTCTCTTTTGGATAAATCTGAGCATTACTGTGTGTAATGATTTCCACATAAATCTTTTGTCTGGGCCAGGATAGCTATGCACTGAGGCTTATGTCCCTTGGTCTGCAAAATTAAGCAGGCATACAAATTTTTTTTCTCTGTTTTGTCTTTGTTCCAAAACAAAAATATTTCTGCCTCCATTTTTTATGTTAAATTATTCTCTGTTTTTCTGAGAAATCTAGAGATGGTAGAAAGTCTCTTAAGCACATAGAGTTCATCATGCAGTATCTTTAGAACATTGCTACTCAAAAGTGGACCAGCAGCATCAGTCTCACCTGAAAGCTTATAAGAAATACAAATTGTCTGGTTCCACCACAGACCTACTGAGATAGAATCTTTGGGAGACCACCCAGAAATCTTAGTTTTAGCAAGTTTTCCAAGTATCTCTTACACACTTGACTAGAACCACCCTGCTTTATACACAATTACCCCCTTTCTCTGTTGTTAGAGCTCTAACGACTAGCTCTCTCATAGTCTAGAACTCTCTTAGAGAAGGTTCATTATATACACCTTTGAGTCCCCAGCATGATATAGTTCAAGAGTAGGGTGAGTATATATTTTCATTTCATTCCTTGGTTTCTGTATTATTTCCCAAGTTGTGTCCTAACTTTTCTGAAGCTTCCAAAACATGAAGTGAATTTTAAAGTTGCTAGTATATAACAGATAGAATTTGAATGTGTTCAAAAATATTAAAACCCCTTCTCCAGCATACATTTTTGCAAAATGATAAGAAAAATTAAATATTCAGTGAACTATTTAGACAATTTTATAAGCTTCATATTGGCTTATATTACTTAGGAATATCAAAATAAACTAGTTATGGTATGTTAGTTATAACAAAAATATATGAGATATAATTTATATGCCTATAAGAATGTCATATTTAATATTTGAATGCGAAAGAATTTATACATTTTCATGTTTTAATTTTACAGACCAGTAACTCATAAAGTATTGACTATGTGCAAGTTATTTGGGAAACAGGAAAGAGGGGTCTACAACTGTTAAAAACTTGCATTTTAAACTTTTTTCCGTTATATGTGGAACCAGAAGAAATCCTGATAAAGTTACTGTCTTTTAGTAAAGCTAGTAAGTTCGGGGGCTAGGGTTGTGGCTCAGCAGTAGAGCACTCACCTACCACGTGCAAGACCCTGGGTTCGATCCTCAGCACTACATAAAAATAAATAAGTGAAATAAAGGTATTGTGTCCAAATACAACTAAAAAATGAATATTAAAAAAAACAAAAACAAAAGCTAGTAAGTTTGTATGAGTTAATAAATTAACAGCCTCAGTACTTTTTAATAGATACAAAGAACATTTACTTTTAGAAAATAAGTTGAGCACAGGAAATGTCTGGTCTGACGAAATACACTTTTTACCACCTGAAAGGCTTTTGCTGGTTGATCTAATTTGGAAATACAATTTTACTGAGCAATATTTTAAAATCAGATTTTTGTCTTTGGGGTTTAGCTCAGATGTGTTGAATTCTTATATATGCTGGCAATGACTTGGCTTTTTCCCTAAAGTGCTCATAAATATAAAGTGGAGCAGATGTGGTGGCACACACCTATGTTCCCAGCAACTCAGGAAACTGAGGCAGGAGATTGCAAATTCAAGATGAACCTGGAAAACTTAGTGAGACCCTTTCTCAAAATTAAAAATAAAAAAGACTGGGGATGTGACTCAGTGATAAAGTGCCACTTGAATCAGTCCCCAGTACTGGCAGACATAAATAGAAAGCTGAAGGATGTTCAAATCTGGTCATTATATCCCCTAGAAAATAACCTGTGAGCAACTTTTCAACCTGTGAGACCTGGAACTACTTAAAATTTCCAGTTGTTGTTTTTAACCGTAGCCACCAAACTAGTAGACAAACTCAGTTGGGTGTGCTTGAAATATTTTGTAGTTCTAAACTTGTATAACAAGTTATCTGTAGTATTAAATGTTTTTATGACTATTTACATACAGAAAGTTTAAATTTCTTCCTGAATATTTGGACCCTTTAATTATTTATTAAGCCAACAAAAGCAGGCGACACAGGCTGCACCTTCTCTTCCTCTTTCATCTCAGTCTTGGAGCTTTTGAGCAGTCAGGGTCAAAAGTGCCCATTTTCGACTTTATGGGGGTGAATCAAAAGGTTCTGTTTTTTTATACTTCAGCCCAAGAATATGAGGCCTGGTTGGGGACATAGGAAGAAAACCAGAAGGTTTCTTGTGTATAGACAACCAGTGGTACCCCACAGGTAAACAAGGCAGGAATTTTTTTTTCCCCCTTAGGAGACAGCAGTGGTTCTTGGGGACAGAAAGGCTTTTGCTCTTCATTGAAACTTTGAATTATGCTCCTTGTCTCCATTGCATCTGGAGCACTCGACACAACAACATCATCCTATCACATGATTGAAATAATTTTTTAAGTATTTTTAATTGTAGTAAATTACACATAAAATTTGCCATCTTAACCATTTCCTAGTTCATTCCATGGTATTAAGGACATTCCCATTATAACACAATCACCTCCAACCACCACCCATTTACAGAATTCTTTTTGCTTGGCTAAACTGAAACTCTATACACATTAAACAATGACTCTTGGGTCCCCTTCCTCCCCAGCCCATTTTACTTTCTAGCTCTGAATTTGACTATTCTTAGTACTTTAAGTGGAATAATACAGTATTTGTCTTTTTGTGACTTTTGTTTCACTTAGCAGAATCCCTCAAGTTTCTTTCATGCTGTAATGTGTGTCCGAATTTCCTTCCCTTTTAAGGTTGAGTACTATTCTATTGTATGAATGTGCTGCATTCTCTTTATTCATTCATCCATCTTTGGATACATGATTGCTTCAACCTTTTGGCCATAGTGAATAAGGCTGCTATGAACATGGGTCTACAGGTATCTCCTTGAGACCCTGCTTTCAATTGTTTCAGGCATATGCCCAGAAGTAGAATTGCTGGATCATGTGATCATCATTCTATTTTTAACTCAACCATCTACCATATCATTTTCCATAACTGCTGCAGCATTTTACATTCCCACCAAAAGAGCATAAGGGTTCCATCCTCACCAACACTTGGCTGCTTTCTAAGGTTGTTGTTGTTCATAGTCAACATCCTCATGGGTATGAGGTGATATCAAAATATTTGTTTGGGTATAATAACTTATTTTTAAAGAATAAAGACCAACTAGTGATAAGTGAACACCTTTTCTTGACTATGCTGTTTCTCAGCATTTTCATTTTTCTAACTTGAAGGATTATAAATACTCTGTCAAGAGAAGGGGAAAATACAGATTTCCCCCCCCCAATTTTATCTGTTGGTATTTGTATTGGTATGAATAGTCTGCAGAGAGGTTAGACTTCACTACTGTGTCCCACCTTTGGCCCTCATCTTACTGCAAGGTTAAGTTTTTTCTCTATTTTTAAATGAACTCATATTCCTACTAAATATAAAGTGAGCTCTTTGTTCCACATTTGCAAACACAGCATCTTGTAACTGCTGTAGAAAAATCAATACTTCCCTAGCAGGCTGTTCTGTGTGCATAAATATAAAACTCCAACAGCCCAAGAAGCAGGTGCCCTAAATACTTCAAAACAAGACCATGTGGCTGACAACTTGAGATGGGGAAATAGACTAAATCTGTAGTTTAAAAAGAAATCATTTGAAGGAAATTTAGTTTGCTATTGCTATACAAAGCTCAAATTTTTGCTTTGCTGTTTCAGGAGGAATTAAATTTTCAATGGTTGTGGTGCATGTTCAGGTTTGCACAGATTCTGTGTTCCCAAAGTGTGTTTTCAGCAAATAAGACTATTCTTGTGCATTTCTGCACAATAATTTAAATGTAGGTGTGACTGTTCCATGACCTTATTCTCATATAAGACTACAGAATGTATTGTATGGGCCTTGTTTGGATTGTGTTTGAAATAAAATCATTATAGATGATGTCTTTTATGATGATCAGGCAAATTTTAACATAGACTGGGTTTTAAATTAACAAATGTTGTTTGTTTTGTTAGGCATGATAGAGACACTGTGATTCTGCAATCTTAAAATGTCCAGTTAACAATATTTATTGATATAACACAAGTAGAGTGATCTCTCAGACTTGCTTTAAAATGCTCTAGGAAAAAAATTATGTGGGATGTTAAATGAAATAAAACTAACAAAAATCTTGATATTGAAGCCAATTGATGGGTTTATGGGGATTTGTCTTTCTATTCTCTGTAATTTAGTGTACATCGATATTTGTTTTTAATTATTTTTTTGTAGTTGTAGATGGACAGCATGGCTTTATTTTTTTTGTGTGTTTATTTTTTATGTGGTACTTAGGATTGAACCCAGTGCCTCACATATGCTAGGCAAGTGCTCTGCCACTGAGCCCCAACATTGATATTTTTGAAAAGAAGAAAATTGGGTTGTAAAATGTCTATAAACATAAGAACGTTTTTTTAAAGAAGAGATTAAAAAATACTCAAGCAAACAGTGGTAAATAAAGTTCATGGCCTACTAATTATGATCTTCATTAGAGAGGGCAAAGAACACCAGACTTGAGAAAGATTTAAAACTAACGTAGTAGCTTTGAATCGCATTCTGCCCACTCAGGCCTGGGAGAACTAACTGGACTGGCAGGAATTTCAATTTATTTTGTATTTCTTCTCTTTTTCATTCTCCTTTCCACACACACACACCCAAAAACTATGCAGAGCTTTAGTGTCTTATCTAATGTTAAAGCAGCAGAGAGGTCTTCTGGGATAACTGGTCAAATGCTAAGATGTCTGTTTTAGTCAGATTTGTCACTGCTGTGACTAAACGAGTAATCAGAACAATTTTAGGGGAGGAAAAGATTATTTGGGTTTCAGAGGTCTCAGTCCATACTGGCTCCATTCCTCGGGGCTCAAGATGAGGCAGAATATCATGGCAGATGAATGTGAAGGAGGGAAGCAAAGATCAGGAAGCACAGAGGCTAAGCTCAGCTCACCAAATGTATACCACAAAGGCACGCTCCCAATGACCCACCTCATCCAACCACACCCCACCCACCTTCAGTTACCTCTTGGTTAATTCCTATCAGGGGAATAATTCACTGATTGGGTGAAGGCTCTCGTAACCCAATCATTTCACCTCTGAATGCTTCTGTATTGTTTTACACATGGGCTTTGGGGGGATACCTCACATCCACGCCATAACAGTGGCCTTTGTCCTGATGCACTTGGTTCCTTCAGTGTGATGACTCTTTGTGGCTAGACTTCAAGACCCTGCAGCCATTTCCTGGGGCACAATAGTGGGCCAGAGGTAAGACCTATAATTTCAGGATTTACCAGCCTTTGCCCTGACAGGAATATCCTTCCCTCTTTTTTTCTTTTTTCTTTTCCACTTAATAGGACATCTTGAATAAACAGTGAGTTTAAGCTTTTGCAAATGGCAATGAGAGTGATTGAGTTAAGGGCACTTCTGCTTTCTGCCGTGACAAAATAACTGAAGAAAGAATTTGCAAATGCTAGCTGCTAGTTGCCGGCTTGAAATGTATGTTTGAAGAGCGGGGTATAAATAGGGAGAATGATGAATTGCTATTTCATTGAGTAGGTTGATCTTGAAAGGATTCAACTTTTTTTTTCTTTTTTTGGAGGAAAGTATACAAAGTTACATTAATAAGGAAGTTGATTTCGAGGTGTTCTTGCTTTGATGAGGAAAATAAAGCAGTCTTTTGAGAAAGACAAGAGATTGCCTGAGTCAAAATTCAAAGTAGGAACACACAAGGAATAACCAGCCAGGTTTCTTCCTCACATATAATTGGTATGGATAAATAATTTATAGAGGGTGAAGTACAATGAAATTACTTTTGATGAAACCTCGAATGAGGAAGGGACTGTGTGACTTCGGTGATATAAAAGTAAAGGGACTTTCAGATGGGCAGAGGCCTGTGAGCTGTCCAAAGCCTCTTGTCTTTAATTCACTCTGAAACTAAACCCAAGGTAAAATCCATAAACTTCCCAATTGTGATAGAGAAACAACTCCCTGAAATCTCTGTGGAGTACCCAATCCCAATAATGGGGGATATAACAGATGCCCCAGGATGCTATGTCTATAATAACTAAATAAGAGGGCAGTTGCTAGTACAGATCACAAGGTCTTGGCCCATAGGACACTCAGGATGTGGAGCAGGGGTGAGGATATCCTTCCCTGAGTCAAGGCAGGTGTCTGAGAGTCCTGAGACAGCATCAGTAACTATCATTAGGAAGCTGATACAAAGCCCTCTAGGTATCTGCAAGATAAGAGGTAGTTCAGACCTGTGGCCTCTGTCAAGGGCACCCTTTCAGAGGGAATTCAAACTCAGAAAGGCATAGAGCCTCCCATTTTTTCCTGTTGCCATATTGATCCCTACAAGTGGACAAGATGCTGCTCAGAAGGGTTTTGACAAAAGGATTGGGTGATGACATTGTGCTGGTGTGTCAGAGCTCTTCTGATTGCATTTGACAAAGACAAAGCCCCAAATGCCCCCAGTTAAACTTGTGTTGAAGAAATGCATGGTACCGTATATCTGGAAAGCCTACAGGTAGATCTGGCTTCAGGCAAGATAGTTTTCTAGAGAGAACACTGGGGCTCACCATTTCCTAACTGTCCTTTGTTCCATGCACTGTGTTAATTCTCAAGCAGGCTGGCTCCATTCAGTGGGAAAGTGGCTTTTGTTGGCTTTTTAAAACAATTTTCTATTTCCTAAAAGCCCCATAGAGAAGTCTTTCAGGGTCACAAATTTGCCCTACTGGGTGATGTGTCCTTCATGAACAAATCCCTAGGTCCAGGAATTAACCTGTGACTTTGGACAAGACCCAGGTTATATGCCTTTCTGAGACCAGGATGGCAGAGTGAGTACTCCCTACTCCATATTCCCAGCCCATAGAATGACAGATGAACCATTTCCCCAAAGGGCAGGATGCTGGCCAATTGGCATGTCTGACTACCTCTTCCCTCCCACCAAGATTCTGGCTTAGTTTCTTTCTTGCCTTTGCCTTCAGACAACTTTATGAGGAAAAATAGGCAATTCCTACCAGCTCACCTTTTCTGTTTCTTTTTACTCTTTAATTCACGGTCACATTTTCCTTCACATTATTCTTCTGCCAAAACTAAAGGCCTGTGTTGAATCCACAAGATAGTGGTTACTAATTCAAACTAGAGCCAGCCTGCTTAGGTTCAGATGCTGGCCACCCTGATCACTAGCTGAGGAACTTTGGGCAAGTGGTTTAACTTCCCAGATTTTAGAGTTTCCTTCTCTGTAAGTGGGAGGTGGTAGTTCCTACTGCCTGGAGTTGTTATGGGGAATAAATGAAATTGTACATGCAAAGCAGCCCGAGCCCTGCCCGCCACATGTAAGTGCTTTCCAGTGTCAGCAGCTATTAGAAATAAGTCGCCACCTCTAATGCTTTTGCAGTCCACATCACCACTTTCCCATGTTCCCCTGCCTGCCTCTGCCCCGTCTCTCTTGTTGGCAACTCCTCTTGTCCTGGCCCTGGTGTGCTCAACTTCCTCTAAGCAGCCTTCTTCAATTTTCCCAGATAAGATGAATTGTGCCATCTTTTCCCCTCCTCTTCTATCCTTTGTCTGTCTGTCTGTCTGTCTGTCTCTCTCTCTCTCTCTCTTTATTATTTTAAAAAAATTATTAACATATATTAATTATACAACTTAATAGGTTTCACTGGAATATTTCCATATATGCATATACCATGCCTTGATCATGTCCTCTCTCCCTTCTACTTCCTCCCTCCAGGCCCTTTCCCATTGCCTAATAGTGCCTATTTTACTTTCACACCATCCTTTTCTTCCTTCTTTTTTAAGTTTTCACATTTAAGGGAAGATACGCAATGGTTATCTTTCTACGTGTGGCTTCTTTCACTTAAGATAATATTCTCTAGTTCCATCCATTTTCCTGCAAATGTCATGATTTCATTCTTTTTTTATGGCTGAATAATACACACATAGGTAGGTAGATATAGATAGATAGATAGATGATAGATGATAGATAGATAGATAGATAGATAGATAGATAGATAGATAGAAGATAGATAGAAAGAAAGATACCACCTTTTCTTTATCTGTTCACCTGTTGGCAGACACCTAAGCTGGTTGCATCTTAACTATTATGAATACTGCCACAATAAGCATAGGTATACAGATATCTCTTCTGCATCTTAACTTCATTTCCTTTAAATATATCTATACATATGGTAGTTCCATCTTTTGCTATTTTTAGTTTAGTTTTGTTTTTTGTTGTTTTGGGAGGTACTTCCATATTTTCTATAGTGGTTATACTAATTTACATCCTCTCCAAAGTATGTAAGGATTCCTTTTTCTCCACATCCTCACCAGCATGTTTTTGTTTTTTGTTTTTGATAATAGCTGATCTGACTTGGGTGAGATGAAAGCTCAATGTAGTTTTGATCTGCATTTCTCTATTGACTAAAGATATTGAGCATTTTGCATATATTTATTGACCATTTTCATATATTTTTTCCAAGTGTCAGTTCAGATCATTTGACTATTTTTGATTGGATTACTTGCTTTTTTTATGTTTTTTGTTTTGTTTGGGTTTTTTTGTTCTTCATATATTCTGGATATTAATCCTCTGTCACATGAATAGATAACAGATTTTCTCCCACTCTGTAGGTTCTCTCTTCACTCTGTTGATTATTTTCTTTGTTATGCAAAAGCTTTTTGATTTGATGTAATCACATTTTTCAATTGTTGACTTTTGTTTCCTGAGCTATTGGAGACCTGATTGGGAAATTGTTGCCTGTCCCAATATCTTAGAGTGTTTCTTTTGTGTTTTCTTCTAGCAGTTACAAAATTTCAGATTTTACATTAAGGTCTTTGATCCATTTTAAGTTTACTTTTGTACGGGACAAGAGATAGGGGTCTAGTTTCAATCTTTAATGTATGAATATATGGTTTTCCCAGCACTGTTTGTGGAAGAGGCTGTTTTTTATTCTCCAATGTATGTTTTTGGCACCTGTGTCAAGTTTGTTTCTGTATCCTGTATTATGTTCTATTGGTCCTCATGTCTTTTTATACCAAATACCATGCTGTTTTTATTAATACTGCTCCATAGTACATTTTGAAATCAGAAATCATGAGGCCTTCAAGCCTCATTAATTTTGCTCAGAATTGACTTGCCTATTCAGGGTCTCTTTGTTGTATTTGCATTTTGATTTGATTGTAGGAATTTTTAAATTTCTCCAATTTCTTAAAAAAAATCCCCTCTTGTCTTGAAAGAACATTAAAAAGGGTATCATTCAATCTCTACGTGTTTTTTAATTTCAGTGGTGTCTCTTACTGATTTTTAGTTTCATTCCATTGTGATCTAGTAATACCAAGAAATTATTTCAGAGGTGGTTTTTTTTTTTGAATTTTGGTAAAAATTCCATGTGTTAATGAAAAAATGTTTATTCTGCAGCTGCTGGATAGAATATTATGTAGATTAAGTCCATTTGGTCTAAGTGTAATTTAATTCGGATGTTTACTAGTTGATTTTGTGTGGGGGAGGTCTGGATGATGTAGCTATTGGTAATAGCAGGGTACTGAAGTCAACTAGTATAATCATATTGTAATATGGCTATCTTTTCCTTTATGTGAGGTAGTGCTCAATCGCTCTGACAGTTGCTCCATATGTGTTTATAATTATTTTATCTTCTTGATTGTTTCCTTGTTCAAAATTTGTGGTAACCTTCTTTGTCTCTTCTGATTTTGAAAGTCAGTTTTATCAGATGTAAGTGTAGTTACTCTTGCTTGCTTTCAGATTTCATTTGCTTGAAATATAATTTTCCATCCTTTTTTTTTTAATTTCTTGTAGGCAGCATATTGTTGACTCTTCTTTTTTAATCCATTCAACCAGTCTGCATCTTTCTTTTGGTGAATGGAAACCATTTACATTCAGGGGTATTATTGAAAGGTATATAGTTGTTCCTTTCTTTGGGTTGATTTTCTTCATGTTGTTTTGAATATTTTATGTCTATTTCTTCCTCTTATTCATCTTATACTTTACTATATTGATAATATTTAATTCCTTTCTACTTGTTTGTCCATTCTTGAAGTGAGATTTATTCTTTCCTGTGCTCTCATGATTGTATTTTTCTTTCTCTTCTGAATACACTTGTGAATGTAGGATTCCACTAAGTATCTTCTGTAATGTGGGTCTGATGGTCATGAACTGCCTAAGTTTGTGCTTTTCTTCAGAGGTCTTTATTTCTTCCTCAATTCTGAAAGATAACCTTGCTGGCTATAGTAATTTTGGTTGGCATTTATTTTCTTCCAGGGCTTGAAATACATAATTCCATGCCCTTCTATCCTTTAGACTTTCTGCTGACAAATCTGCTTATTCTGATGGGTTTGCCTTTAAATATGATTTGGTGCCTCTCTCTTGCAACTTTTAATATTCTTTCTTTGTCCTGTAATTTTGGCAATTTAACTATAATCTGACATGGAGAGGTTTTTTCAGGCCATGTCTGTTTAGGGTTCTAAATGTCTCCTAAACCTACATGTTCATGTCTTTTCCAAGACTTGGGAAATTTTCTTCTATTATTTCACGGAATAATTTATCTGTTTCTTCAGTATATAGCTCTTCTCCTTCCTATATGCCATTTATGTAAATACTTGATCTTTTAATGGTATCCCAGAGATCTTAGATTTTTCCCTCTCTTCTTTTTTTTTATTCCTTTCATTCTTTTTTAATTGTTGTCTGAATATAATATTTTGGCAGAGTAGCCTTCAAGCTTTTGTGTCATTTTTTTTTCTGTCTGCTCTATCTAGTCTGTTGCTCAGGCTTTCAAATGAGGTTTTTATCTAACTTGTGAGCTTTTTATTCTCAAGATTTCTCTTTGGTTCTCTTTCAATTGTTCACTTATATATTGCATTGTTTTCCTTATTTCATTCAGCATTTAAAAAATCTTTCTTTTGAATTCTTTGTAATTTCATCTACTTTGATATCTCTGTAACAAGTTACTATGAAGTTATGAACTTTAGGAAGTATTGTTTGCCTTGTTTTTTCATATTTCATATGCTTTTATGTTGAGAGCTGTACATCTGTTGAGATCCATATTTCTTCTCTTTTTAGGTGAAGCCTTCTTAATAAGCTGTCTTCTTCTGACACTATGTCTTGGGGTGTCAGTTTGTTGTTCAATATCAAGTTTAATTTTAATTGGACTGAATAATACAATCTCCTTGTCATTTCTACGGCTGTGATTAGTGGTTTTTCACATAATACCTACTGTGTCAGAGGCTGAAGGAACTTCTTTCTCTAGAAGTCTCACAAGAGTAGGGGGTCCCCTCAGTAGTTCAGGTAGGTATGACATAGACAAGAGAGTAAGTGGGGTGCATCTATTAGGGTTACTCCTACAATAGGAGTGGAAACCCCTATTAGGTGATAGAGGTTTCCTCAGGTACTGTTGATATTGGTTCTGTTGCTTGAAAAGACTCCTGGTACTAGGTATTCTCATCATGGTAAAGGACCTGACACTTTTATCCTGGTATTTCATGGTGAGATTCAGGGATGAGAGTTGTATCTCCCACTTTGTGACACCTTCAATCTTGTTATCAATGTGAAATCTAATAGAATGTGGAAGCAACCAATGCTGAGCACTGTATAGATATCATAGCCACAAGTTTTATTTTTTTCTTTCTTTTGTTGCTGTGGGAGTGAGTGCAGTCAGATTCCTCCTTACCATGCCCACTTGGGAGGGATTACTGACTAGGGAATTTTTGCCCCAGGGTCTGAGCAGGACTAGATCATGGCTGGAGCTAGGTACAGTTTCAGTCAGCTAGCCTTAGAAATATTGTTCAGCAGCGAGCACCTATCCAACATGCTTAAAGTCCTGGTCTCAATCCCTAGCACAGGGACGGGTTGGGGGGAAACGGGGCAAACAAAAAAATTAAATTAAATTAACAACAACCCCAACATTTACTATGTACTGATAAGGGAAAAGTAATATGGAATGAAATAAAAATTTAAAAATATTAGGGCTGAGGGTATAACTCAATGGTAGAGTACTTGCCTACTGTGAGGCCCTGGGTACAATCCTCAGCACCACAATAGATAAGTAAGTAGTTAAAAAAATAATAAATATTTTTTTAAAAAGTAAATGTTAAAAAGAGGAGACAAGGAAAACAGGTAAAGGCGGGGGGCGGGAGAAAAAATAAAAAGAGGGGAGAAGCTTCTCTGAGTCTTCTTAGGCTGTGCACCCCTCAGAGAAAGCAGAAACGGTGTGTTAGTCACCCACCTCGTCTTTTTGTTTTGATTTTTGCCTGACAAGTAGCAGGAGTGGTTTGTAGCTGAAGCTAGTTGGAATTCCTCTCAGCCCCTCTGCTGGCTGTAAGGAGTTAGTGCTGAAAGCAGACCTCCCAGGTATAGATTCTCACTGGAGATTTTTGGACTGCACATTTCAAGGGCACAGAAAATACCAGTGCTACATCAGGTCGATGGGCTAGGATAGGGCATATAACTCGCCTGAGAGAGATTCTATTTGAACTATATACTTCAAGGGCTGGACTAACACTGGCACTGCAGCTGACCAACAAGCTAGCCTAGTGTGGACGCCCCCAAAGATCCTCTCTGGAGCGAGACTAACGCCAGCTCTACTGCAGATCCTTGATGGCCCAGAGGGCAGAGAGATGCAAGGGGGTCACAAAGGCGCACTGCTAGGAGGGGAGGAAATGGGGCAATCCGCCCACCACCCATGATTCTGGTGCTACCATTCTTGACCCCCTCGTGAAATGACACATGATTCACTCCCCTGGGCTGTGATGATTGGATTCCCAAACTACCAATTTAAAAGGAAGTTCCTTCCATTCCCCTCTGCATCAGAGACCATTTTCCTACCACACAGAATTCTCAGCTGGTTTGTATCCATCTCTCCCCTGGACCAAACTGACATTTGAGGTGGCTGCCTGCTAAGTCAGTGCTGTGGTATTGCCTCAGGATCCAGGAAATAGAAAAATGAAGGGGCCTTTGACTCCCACAGCAGTATAAACTTAGAAAATAGGACCCTTCTCAAGACGACACTATGAAAATATTCTGGGAAGTACAGACAGTTTTCCAGGGCCTGTTCCCAATGCAGAGTCCAAAGCTCTTGTCTGCTTAGATTACATGCCAGGAGGGTGCTGGATCCTGCACCAGTGGAGCTAACTGGAGCTCTCCCTCTTTTACCTCTATCCCTGCCAAGGGGTACTCGTCCTGCCCTGACATGCTGCCATCAGTGCTGGAGTGCTCTGTTTCTCCCACTCTGCTGCTATCCAAGTCTCTCTGTCTCTCTCTCTTTCTCTACTGTTGCATTCCAGCACTCCCCCATCGTCAGTTTGCTCAACAAGGCTATACTCCCTTGTTTTGAGAAGCAGGCAAGTGTTAGATGCCTCTAATCCACCATCTTGGAACCTGAGTTCTAGTTTCTTTCTTTTTTTTTTTTTTTCCAATCCCATATGGTTAAAACCCAGTGCCTCACATATGCTAGGCAAGGGCTCTACCACTGAGCCACAACCCCAGCCCTACACCCCTTTCTTGATATTAGATTTCTATCTCTATGACAGCCCAAAATTTCTTTGTGTTTCACATATCTGCATGTAATAGTGTACTCAAATTACACTTAGACATTCCTATTTCTTGAGCCACTGAATGAAACAGATTAATGAAAGAATAGATCAATGAAATGGAAGAACCTAACACACACATAATGTTAAGGAAAGTACATGTTTAAGATCTTGACATTCCCCAAGTTTTCCAAGCTCTTTTCAAACTCTTTGCAAATTATTAAACCAATGTTTCACTTATAAAACAATGCACAGGAAAGAGGAACCCATTACAACTCTCTCTCCCCTTTTGTTTATAATAATTTAAATCAGTAAAAATTCAGATCTTGGCTTTGATTGATTTAATGCATTGTCCAGGTTAGTTAAAATGTAGGGAGGGGTGGGGATTCCATGACCTCTTTGGGTCACAGATTATAGAGAACTTTCTCTAAATCTCATCTCTCATGTCAGTAGCATGTGTGATGTTATAACATGGTTCCTCCTGTCTTCTAAAATATTCACCTACATGCAGTGGTGTTTCTTTTATGCAATGATGTCCCTGAAGGAAAGTTTCATCATGATAGAGTACCTATAGTCTGAGGATATAAGAAAAAATGGATAACCAGGTGCCAGTGGCACACACCTGTCATCCAGTCTCTCAGGAGGCTGAGGCAAGAGGATCATGAGTTCAAAGCCAGCCTCAGCAACATCGAGGTGCTAAGCAACTCAGTGAGACTCTATCTCTAAATAGAATACAAAATAGGGCTGGAGATGTGGCCCAGTGGTTGAGTACCCCTGAGTTCAATTCCTGGCATAGCCCCCCCACCAAAAAAAAAGACAGAGTTAGAGAGAAAGAAAGAATGTATGCCATAGGGAAAATTAATCAGAAAAGGTTTCCTGATTTTCCCCTAAAGAAGAAATTACCTTCTTTCTTGAAGCCACCCATCTTAGGCTCAATCTCCTAAGTTGTTCTAAGGATTCTAACAGGATACTCAGTATTGTATGCTTTTGACTATGCTGCTCAAAGTTAGTTCTTGAGAAAGAGTGTATTTATCATGGTATGCAGCGTTTGGATTATAAAACTAGAAACTTCTCTGTGACTTTTAACATAGAAGATTAGAGTCATGGATTTCACACCCACTTGCTTTGAAATCATCTGTGTCCATGCCATCTCCTGCCTTCTTTTCCTCTGATTTATCAGTACCACACATTTTAAGATTTGATAATACACAATTTTGAGTTAATTATTGTTACATTTTATTCTTTTCAGAAAATAGTTATACTGTGTGTGGGGGGCTACCATTTAGACTTTTATTGAGGCTGTGTATTTATTATGTAAAAAAAAACAAGGAAATTTTATAATACTAAGAATTACCTTTTTTTTGTATATTAAACCCACTTAGAGTCTCACAACCCAGAGATAATGACTATTGTTAACCATAGGAGGGTATAATTTTCTAGACTTACATTTTTCTAAGTGAAAGATGTTCCCATACCTATCACATTGTATCTTGTTTCGTGACTTAATTATATTGAAAAACTTCACCTGGGTTATCCTTCTTCAGGCTCATTTTTAATAACTGCATCAAAATTTTAATGTATGAATGTATAACAACATATGTAGTCAATTCCTCATGATTTGTATAATTTTAATTGTATCTTATGATGGGATTTTTTCTTGGAGATAACTATAATATATAATTGAAAATTCTTATAGCGATAGTTTTAAACCACATTTTATAATATTAATTTTCTGATACATTATGAAGACTAAATATGCTAAAACTTATATATTGTATTCAATTTAGGAGAACACAAACTGCACTTCATCCCTGCCCTGATTGGCCCCTTCCTAGAAGTGACCTTGATACCCCAGCCAGATCTCCGAAATGTCATGATTCCTATTTTTCATGATATGATGGACTGGGAGCAGAGGCGGAGTGGCAACTTTAAGCAGGTAGGCAGAAGTGTTCCTTGAAACAATTTCACTTCCCCTCTAGCATCTCTGATTCCAGATTCAACCCTGAGCTGGGAAATGAAGGCTGGGGCCAGCACACCTTCATTTGGCTGGTCTGTCCTCTCCCATACCACATGGCCTGGACACTTCTCTTTGGTCTTGTGTTCCTCTGAGCCTCTAGGGAAGCCCTTTCAGTTAAAAAGTCTTTGATTTCCCAGTTCTATATTTAAGAACTTACAGAGACTTTATCTGCTCCCAGTTGGACACAGAATAGAGGAATCAGAGAGTTAATGATTCTTAAAGTCATTGAGCTCAGTGGTCTGCACATTGTATTTGGTGAATGGCTTAGCTTTGAGCATTGGATTCACAGTATGTTTTATTGCTCTTAGCTTGAAACATTGAGAATTAATTTAAAGAAAAAAAAAGCAGGGGGAATTCTTGCAAAGGAAATCCCAAGGGGATGAACCTATCATTTCTCATTGACATAGGTTCTAATAGTGTTCTCTAGCTTGGGGAAGACAGACATTCTGATTTGAACACCAGATCTTATAAGGGATCAGCTGCTTTTGCCATGCCAAGTCCCTTAAGCTGGAGACAGTGAGTCTACTGTCTGTTCACACAATCAATGCACTACCCTGTTTGCTCATAGGATGTGACCCTTGTTCTAAATGAAATCTTTTCTAAATGAAATCTTCCTCAAATCTTAGGTGTCATTATCAACTGTATGAGCTGTCTGATTGCAAAAGGCAATTGCAAAAAGTGATTCAATTAGCAAAAGCTTGGGTATTTCATGTGTATTGTTATATACATTTATTTTCAATAAAGTTTGGAAAGTGAAAGGATTTTGAAAAGTTGTGTTTGCCAGGTATGATGATGCACACCTGTAATCCCAGCTACTCAGGAGGTCGAGGAAGGAGGATCACAAGTTTAAGGCCAGTCTTGGCAATTTAGCAAGAACCTATCTTTTTTTTTTTTTTTTTAAGACTGGGAATGTAGCTCAGTGGTAGAATGAACCTGGGTTCAATCCCAGTATCACACACAGAAGAAGAAGTCATGCTTGGTGTGTGTGTGTGTGGGGGGGGGGGTAACCACTTGCCTTCCCCCTTGTATTTATTTCTTGAAATTTGGTTTAAAGAAATAATTGGGCTCAGCACACTTACCAAGTCAAATAGCCCTCACAATCCCTAATTGTTTCAGTTCTCTCTGGCCATAGAGAGGTTTTTCATTTTCTATCTCTTCTCCTGCCTCAGATAGATCAAAGGTTTTTTTTTTTCTTCCTGATATTCAAGTTACAAAGAATTTACATCCTTGAAAATATAAATGTTTTGACTACAGTCCTTTCTCTCCCCTGCTGCTTATTGCTGACTTAGAATATTTCCATGGGTCTACCATCTGTACATGGATAGGACAAGTTCTCAACTTCAGCAAAGATTTAGTGCAACCTCAACTGTTTTAGGAAAGAAAATAGATATAAAACACATCAAAGATTTAAATTCATGTATGTGGGCATGTTAGTTTGCTGATGCCCTTATATATAGTGATGTAAAGAGAAAAGAAATAGGACTGCCAGTTTTCACAGTCCCTAAAAAAGAATTCAAACATTTAAATTGGGCTGCAAGCATTCGTGTTTGAATCACAGATAGATAGATGTCTTTGGCAGTAGGCAGAGCCATCCAGCAGGGAGTTTGAAGTTAATTCCATCCAAATTAGGCCCATAGAATTCCAAGGGGATGTCTGCTATTAACCATGGCTGATAATGTCACTTTCACAAAATACAGTATGGCTTTTTCCCTGGGATAAATAAGTATGCTTTAATTTGCCTAGAAATGCTTGTGAACAGGAAGAAAGAAGAGTAATATTTGAGTATGTTTCAGGTGGAAGCAAAGCTAATTGACAAACTGGATAGCCTGATGTCAGAAGGCAAAGGTGATGAAACGTACCGGGAGCTCTTCAACAGTATGTGAGTAATGTTTTATCTCAAGTCGATTCTATTCGGGGGATTTGGTGTCAGTCCTGAGCTGCTCCACACTGGTGTAGCTGAGAGTTGCAAAGACAGCTTGGGTCTCATAGGACTGCTTTGTCTTTGTGAAGTGTGAAATAAAGGATAATTGCCTAACTCTGGAAAATGGATCTTATTATGTTGATGATTAGACATGTCTCCTTATTTTAATCTCTGATTAGGACAGGTCGTATGTGTTACATAACAAATCTCACTCTTTTCATGCCTAATAATTTTAAAAAAAAGAAGAAAAAACATTGCTTCAAGATAATGATTTTAAGTGGGTCTATGAGTGGGAGAGGGACAAAGGGGTATGATTGTAACACGTCTGTTCAGTGATTTCCAAAGCCTGATATCCTTGGCTGATTTGCTGTTGGAAAAATAACCTATTTTGCATTTGTTCTTTAGAACCTCGTTTAATCCATTTATACCGATTATTCACTCATGATTATTTAGTGCTTCCTTGGTGTTTCTTATCACAATATTACAGAAGCAAATCATTTTTAATAAATTATGTGTTTAGGATTTGTATGGAGGATAGAGAAATAATGGAGTGCTATAAAGAGACTTTGTGGTTGTCCCTACCAGTATTACCTGGTAACAGTCACAGGAATGAATTGCTTGTATGGAGTGTTCATCCACTGTGTTGAACTGGCTAGAGAGGACACGTGAGAATGATTCGGGGCTTTGGGTTTTCTCTTCTGGTACCTGTTCTCTGTATGGCTTTCTGTGGATCTTAGTCATTTTCGAACCTGGTATACTTACAAGATCTTTCTTTTTTGAAGAAAGGATTAGCTCATTGATCTTGCAAAAATTTTTCAGTCCTTTCAGAGAAGTGTCAAAATAGTTCAGCATTAGATTTTCAGTTATGAAATATACTTTTAATTGTCCTTAAGCCAACTGTCAGCTAAAATTCAAGAATAGTATTTTGGTATTGATGACCAAATATAAGATTCTGTAATTCACTTTAGGATTATTACGTTACAATGGTGGAAATACTAATATATAGGTTTGAAAAATATTATAAGTGACTGATAGGGTAGATTTCAGCTTGCCTGATTCAAAATCATTCTTGAAGCTTTCAGGAAAATTATATTGAATGGAAAAGCCAAGAAAGGGTATAGAGATTTCATGTGGTGGTGGTGGGTGATAAAATGCATTCTTTGTACTGAGCCCTGAACACCATTTTCTTCTGATACTGTAATTAAACCAGAACTTTTAATAATTATTCACCAATCCCTTGTTCATTCTTGTGTACAAAGCGTCTGTCTTTCATGACAGCTGGAGTTTAGTAAGAATTCTGATTAAAACCTCATCCAATATAATAAATTGCTTTTGAAAACTGCTCTCATTTCAGTTACTAGTCTTTGGTTTGAACAAAGAACTAAAATAAAAAAGCACTCAGTAAAATGAATCTCTTGAGATTTGTGATTAATTATTTATAATAAGCTCACAAGATTAATAAATACATGCATAGTTCTATATTGCCTCTTATCCTACTTTAATAAAGACCTGATAGCATGCAGTTTGGATTGCTTGTGTATAAATATGACTTTGAAATAGAAGATGTACTTTGACATTAGAAGCAAACCAATAATTAAAATATTAAGCCTCTGTAATTAGGACTATTTTAAGAATCCTGATTCATTCAATGGAGATTTTTATTCTTTTGTTGATTTTTAGGATATTACTAGAAAGGCTGCTATAAATATTTTTCTTTCATGCTTTTGTGATCAGCATATTGAAAATAAATCAAATCTGAAGTGATAATTAAATATCATTACTGCCTGGACTCAGATAAGAAAGTGAAAATCTCAACTATGTTTCAAGAAACAATAAAATGTGGTTTTGGTGATAGAAATCACAGTGAGTTAGCGTGATCACAGTGAGTCACTGCACACATTATGAATTAGGAACACACGCCATTATGGTACAGATTCTCAGTTCTCTGTAATTTATATCCAAAATATCTTAAATTTTGTTCGGAAGCTGAAAAGGTGGAAAGTAGCTCATTATTTCCTAAAGTGTAATACCTGCCAAAGTAGTCCCTGCAGAGTAGAACTTTAAATTTGCATAGTACCTTAGAACTCATTTCATCTTTCCTGGCCTCTCAACATTATCTCCATGTACTCATACTACAACTTTTTGAAGTTAGTGGGGTTTATAATTTTTGTTAGCACTGAAATTGTGAAGCAGACACTGCAATGTTAAATATCTAAAAGAGAATATCAGAACCAAATTCTGCTTTCTCTGGATCCACCTGATTCACTTATTGGGCTTTATTTGTGTAGAGCTGGAATGCAGCAGTGACTGTGCTATCAGAGCATACAGTAGGCCTAATTTACTTGGGGAAAATTAAAGGGCTTCCCCCAAACAAGTAACATCCATCTCAGTTCTTTCTTCTGCTCTAATTCAATAAGACTTCAAATTATTTCAAAGATCCTTATTTTATGATCACCTATTTAATTGCTGTTTGGAGACAGAAGATTAACTGTGTAACATCATACCTTAGATCTTTAACTCTTCTCTTTGGGTCGTTTAAGAAGAGTATGCACAGATACTAGTATATAATTCAGAGTGATAGTCTCAGCACGATCCTGTTATGATACAGAGGGAGGCAGATTGAGAATCAGATTCCACCACCTCTTTACCCCCAGAGCCTGGTGAGCAGTGTCATATGGTAATACCAGTGTTTTATCCAGATCCCCAATGTCATAGAGTGACATTGATTATAAGCAGCCTTATCAATTAGCAATGAGAATTGCCTCTCTCTGTGATCAGATGGGGTCCCTATGTACTCAGTTTGAGCACATGAGCATGATTATAGACCAAATGAAGACACCCAGTCTGGCATAAGTTATCTAGAAAGATTCTTCTCTTGCTGCTGATGGCTTCTCCTTATCAGTTCCTGTCAGGTATACTGGGAACTGGCAAGCTTCTCAACAAAAGGAACAAGCCTGGGTGAAAACACAGGTGGATTGGGTTCCAGACCCAGTCCTAACATTTTGGTCTTGAGTCAGTCAAGAAAACAGACTGTGTACAGCTTTGCCTCTTCTTATAAGAGGATTATGTGGCTCTGACTCCTTACTGTCTCAGTAGGCTGTGCAAATTAATGAAACTCATGAGAGCAGTCTCCATGTATTTTTAGAATTATTACTTAACTTGAGTTCTTTGTTTTTTAGCCTCTGAAGTATATGAGGTGTAGGCTGTCACTTGGAGGAATTTTTACATCATCCTGTGTTGCTTTGGTAGGCAGGTTTTCATTTCAGGACTTGGTTCAATACCAGCTTGCCATTTAAGTTTGAAACAGGTGCTGTTCAGAGGTTTTTTTTAAAAAAAAAAAGCATTTAAACAAATTAAGGGACCTTCCCCCTGGAAGATTTGCCAGAATGAGCTTCATCTCTTCCATATGCAATCTCTATCCCACCCACCTTTAATCTATAAAATAGTTTAGAATAAATTAGGAAGGCAGGGGCCGGAGTTGGGGCTCAGGAGTAGAGCGCTCACCTAGCACATGCGAGGCACTGGGTTCAATCCTCAGCACTACATAAAAATAAATAAAATAAAGGCATGTGTCCAACAACAACTAAAAAAAATATATTTTAAAAAATTAGGAAGGCAAATTATTGGGAGTATAGAGGTAACAGATGAGGAAACAAGACAGAAAACTGGGCCCTAAGACAGAAATAGCAAGAAAAAGAAAACTGAGGAGAACATAGCTGCAAAGAAAGCCTTGATGAGATAGCTTTTTTCCTTAGTATTTATTTTTCCACTAAGTGCATACATGGTATGCTTAGATTGTACTGAAAGTATTGTATTGAAAGAAATATTTTCTTTCAGTCTTATTCCTAAAACCATGATGAAAGGGAAAGGAAACAAGATTTTAGACAAGAAATTATGATCATTAAATTCTGAGGGCTAGGGGAGGTATCCTCATACTGCTGTGCTCATGGGTTTTGATTGTTTTTTGTTTTTTGCTTTTTTTGTCTTTGGGGGTAAGTTCAGTCACTACGCCCTTGCAAAGCCCAATGTTAATTTGCCAAGAGGCGGAGTGAAAGTAAAACAGATCCTCATTATTATGATTGTTATTATTTTGTGTTTACATAGTGCCTGTGCTCCAAGGTGTTTAGGACGAGGGGAGATGTAGGAGGAGAGACGTGGTTCAGTATTTGTCATCAATCTGCTGTAACAACCACTTAGAAAATCCTCTGTGATTAATGACAAAATGAATGAAACTGTTGAGTGAGTGCACAGATAGTACAATATGTATTGAGTGGGCAAATGTTAAGTGAAAGGAAAAAACGCAAAACGTCATCCCGCCTGTACAAGGATTTTCCTGTAGCAGTTGCGTTGCGGTAGAATTGCTTGGATGAGGATGCATTCCACTGAGAGGTAGGAAAACATTTTTATGTGAATAAAGCAAGCTCTTACTTAAAAGTAAACTTGGAGGTACTCCTGTTTTCACCTCTTGCAGTGTTATTTGATGTAGTGAGGCACAAGCCTCTGTTAGTATAAGAGAGAAGCTAGGAAAAAAATGTCTTTGAGATATGAGATGCTTTGTATATTCTTGAAAATCTGATTATGTGCATGTGTTCATATTTTATAACTTGGATAATCTGAAAATCAATTTGCTTTGTCAATGCTTCCTGGATTAGAATTCCACTATTTGGTCCCTATCCTAGGTAAGACATTGTTTGCAAATTGTGCTACTTGTGAAATGTTGCAGTGGTTGCTAAGGCATTTAAGGTACTGATGAAAGTAAAATGGTTGTCATGGTGACTGATAAAAATAAATGTTGAAAATGCCCCGGGTTCTTTCTTTTCCAGTCTACTAAAGAAAATAGAGCGGGAAACATGGAGGGAAAGTGGCGTTTCATTAATTGCCACTGTAACTCGTCTAATGGAGAGGTTGCTAGATTACAGGTAAGCCACATCCCACGTTCTCCAGAAATGCTGCATGCCAGAATAGCAAATAGCCAGAATACAGTCAGGGTTCCACTTGAGTTCATCACTCAAGGAACTGATAATCACACCTTGGACTCGTAACCAGGTAGTTCAGAGTATTTAATCTGGGCACTTTGGGGTTTGTTTTTGGTTTTTGATCTTTCAAAGTCTTGGAGAGTTGAAAGGGCTCTCAAAGTCATCCCTGACAGTTCTCAAAATAATAATAACAATAATAAAAAGTAATTTTTTTTGTCTCAACCAGTAGAAAATTTCAGCTCAACCACTAGAAAATCCTCTGTGGTTCCTTTGCTTTAGGGTGAAGAGGACTCTTTCCTTTTTAGAGGGAAGAGGGTATTATGTACCATAAGGCTCTCTCTTTTTAAAGTGGTGGGGCTGGCAAGGGTAAAACTCCACTGTTACCTTTCCTAGCTTGAATTCCTTGATTTTTGTATTATCTAGACTTGCAAAGGAGTTCATCTCATTTACATGCACAGTGATCTTGTTTTCAAATAAGAACAAAACCCTCACTCTCTTGCCCATGGCCAGGCTTGCCAGCTGCTTCTCCTCCCACTTTAGAAGGTGTTCAAAGTAACTTCACACTTGTTTCCTGAGCCCCTTTCCATGGAGAGGGAGCAAGACCCTGATGCTGAAGTGAACTCTCAGCAGAAACTGTTGCTCAGGAGTCTCTGGCTTCCCAGCTTCACCAGAGACCCTTAGTCCCCGGAGCCTTTCTCTGAGCTCACACAATTGCCTCTGGTTTCTGACAGTACATTTTGGAGGGGGTCTGAGGGTGGGGGATAAAGTAACCAACCATTTTTTGCCCCTAAGAAGTAAGTTGGGATTTTTGTTGTTGTTGTTTGCATAATTTTAGATTTATAGAAAAATAGCAAGTAGTCAGATGATAGAGGTTTCACGTATGTCCTCCTAAGAAGGAAGTTCTGACTGTTGCTTTTTGTTTTTAGGGACTGCATGAAAATGGGAGAGGTAGATGGCAAAAAGATCGGCTGTACAGTTAGCCTTCTGGTTAGTAACACATTCTCCTTTTCCTCCTCTTATCCTAACATTTGTTTTCTTTATGGAAATACTGGGTTTTTTTGTTTGTTTGTTCTTAATCTGCAGTGTAAATTTTTTTTTTCCCTTGGATGTTTCTGAGAAGAGTTTAGAAATGTTTCTCAGCTTCATGGCAAGTTGCAGATTGCATGAAAGCTCAGAAAATCTTCAGCTCTGAACATTGCAGAATGTGCCAGGTGCATGCCCTCAGCCCTAGTGCAGACCTCATGAGATCTCAGAGAACACAGCCCCTATTGCGTTGTTCGCCCTCCTCCAGTCTCGTCCTGCCCTCCTGGGAAAAGGCACAGTATCCCCAGATTGAGGTCCTTTTGCTTCTGTGTCCTTTTTCCTTTCACCAGAGTTATAATCATTCTATATTTTAATAAACATTACTGATCTCTTCTTTTGTGAACTAGTGACAATTTTCTTTTTCACCCACTGATTTTCAACCACTAGCATCTTTGCAAATTCAATTGATGATAGCACTATTGTTAAGATTTGCATCCTAACCATAGGACCATATAGTGTATCACCCAGGCAGGACATTTTTGAAAGTGAAATTAAATATGATGTAAGGATAACTGTCTAAACCAATTTTCCTGAGCAAACCAAAATTGACATAAACTGTTACCCACCAAATGATTCTCACCACGGAGCACAAAAATGACCACACATTTAGATGTTTATTTTTCATATTTTAATACAGGGTAAATTAATGATTTTGATAATTTCCCTCAATCTGATGTGAAATATAAGAAGAATGACTGCTTCCACTTCCAAATTTGTGAATTTCATGGATTGTTTTTCTTACATTTTGCAAAATAGATGAAACATCTCTTCTAAGTACTTATACAGCCATTCTCACTCTTCCTCTAATCCTCTGGACCCCTTAAAAAAACTGTGCTGTTCTCTGTTTGCCTTCAAGTTTTCTTTTATCCCCTCTTTGATTGGATCTTAGTTCATTGGTTTCAGTCTTTTAAATTTTGTTTTGTTTCTGTCATAGTCCCTCTTCAAAGCTCAGAAGCTTCACTTTCTTGTGACTGTCTTTCTATACTTCCCTAATATTTTGCTACACTGTTCTTCATCTCTGAGTTGATGGCTTTGTCCTCTTTTACCACATCCACCTCTTCCTTCTCATTTTAAATTTAATTGCTACGTCTCCACCTCCAATATCAGCTCCTAAAAATAGCGAGACCTGAGCATCCTCTATCAGGCTACATCTGATCCATGTGTTGTACACTTTCTCCCATAATTTTTGTCATCAGACCCAACAGTGACCTCCAGATCATCAGCCCAGACTCACGGTGTCAGCCCTTGCTGTCACTTCCAATCTTGAACAGTTATTCCTGTTAAGTCCACCATCATATCTCCCTACTTTCCTGCCAGCTTTTGTCAGTCTTTCATCAGGTTGAAAACCTCAGCCTGTTTTTCTCATGTCCTGCTTGTATGTCAGTGTTTGGGGAGAACAGCCAAGAGCTCAGTAAACTTCAGTCTGTCTCCCTAACCCTGATTATAGGGCAACTTCAGGCACAAAGTCTCCTCAGAAACCTCAAAACAAAGCCTTCACCTTTCCCAAAGGAATCCTCTTCCATTGTCTTCATCCCCTTTCACAGGTGCCTTCCAGTTGGAAGTGGCCAAATTAATGCTGTCCCTTGGTTCTTCATCCTCAACTGGTATAAAAAAGAAGAGATCATTTCCTTGGGCCAGAGATTAGTACTTTGTCCTAATTGTGCTTACTCTAGTCTTCCAGTAGGAATAAACCAGAGATTTAATAAAACCAGAGGCCCCATCACTAATCACATGAGACAAGAGTTTATACTGATAGCTTTCCATAATCAAGAATAGTCCTTAGAGAAAATGTCAACATTTTAAGAGCTATTGCAATTTCAGTCCAGGACAAGAACGCTTATTACAGGACCAGATATATCACTTTGAAGCTAATCTTTTTAGCTTCTTCTCCATATGGAAAGTTCTTGATGTTTTCTTGCAGCAATATGGTTCTCTTCAACCACTTACTTCCTTTGAGAGATTTTTCTTAAGTCTTTGGAACGATCAGATCCAAATCCCCTTCAGGAGAGCTCTGGCTTCCCTTATAAGATCAAGAGTTAAACTCTACTGTGAAATCGGCAAAAATGCATAATATTTGACATGACTAATTCTAGGAAATGTAATTATTGTTTTGTTCCTGTGTCACAAGTTTTGCCAGACATATGTGAAATATTCTCATCTGCTGACTGGAGAGATCTTTTTTTTTTTCTTCAGAACTATTCATTTATAGAGTTATCACTTATTTTTGTTCTCAAAGAAAACAGCTTCTTACCAGAAAGCTATTAGAGCAAATCAGCCTTTAATAATGTAGAAACCTGCTGTGGGGTTGTTAGGCTGTGTTTATGGTACAACAATTCTTGCTAATTAAAATGATTTTGGTTATAATGAGAGAGATTTGAATAGTATTATTTACTTAGCTTTTCAAAGAATGCCAGGAGTCTACAGGAAACAAAAGGAAAGAAGGAGGATAATGGTATGAATTGGAAAAAAGAAAACAATGCTTTTTGTTGAAGTCTTGAACTTAATGTCAGTGTCTCCAGTGAGAAGAGTCCTCATCTTGGAGAATGGACACCAGTAAGATAGTGGGCAGAAGGTATATCCGATAGAGGGCCATCAGATTTCAAGTCCAATTTAAGCAGTCACATTGGCTAGTTTAAAAGTCCATCAGCAAAGCCCTGTCTAGCTAATCGGCTTCAGAAATGGTCAGAATTCCTGGCCCTTTCCCCCCTGAAAAACTTGTTGCTACTCAGTGTCGACAGATTTCTCCTCCTGTCACTGCTTATTTTCCCTCAACTCTGTACCAAGTAGCATTAGTCAAAGCAGCAACAATAAGTAACACCAGCAGTTTTGAGCATCTTAAAAAGAAATTTCATGATATACACCGATCTACTCAAGGAAAGAACCTCATTTGGAGACTCAAATATAATGTGTTTCCTAGAATCCAAATTCGTATACATTCGTTCTTGTGATTACTAAGTTCATTGAGGACTAATGCATTTTCTAGTGTGGTAAGGAAGTAGATGTGGATGCTTATAAATATACCTTTAAAATACCAGCATATGTGTCTAGCTAAGTAAAAAAAAAAAAAAATGAGTTTTTGGTGAGCTGGGGCCGTAGCTCAGTGGTAGAGTGCTTGCCTAGCATGTGTGAGACACTGGGTTCAATCCATAGCACCACATAAAAAACAAATAAAGGCATGCTGTCCATCTATAACAGCAAAAAAAAAAAAATCTTTTAAAATGAGTTTTTGGTAACAATTGTTACAACATTTTAGAGCAGTTTAGTAACACCCAGATGTTTTAATATAAATGAATAGAATATTTTCAATAAGTATGCCCCATAATAGCATACTTATTGAAAATAAGTAAGAACACAGGTAAGAAATGCAGAATAATACCTTAACAACAAAGAACATTTTTATTTACCCTCTTTTTACATAATTCTTGGGGTAGGAGGATGCTTCTCCACGGTTTCTACTAATCCTTACCTATATGTCTCAGAGACTTTTAGAGAAAAATGTATTTTTGAAATTAAAGAACTGTCCTTTGAATATCAACCAGCGAAGTGAATAAGCATGTTAATCTATTTTATATTTTTAATATATTTAGATAAATAGATGATCGTCTAGATGACTGTTAAACTAACAAAAAAAATAATAACAAGTAACAAAAGAAATGTGAATGAATGGTTATAACCTAAGAGTTACTGACAGCTTATCCAGCAATTGATAATGTTTAACATGGGTCATGTTTAATTAAAAATCTATCACTGAGCTCCTTATTTCATTTTTAAAAAGATATTTACCTGGAAAAATGCATCAGTTCTCTTCCACAAGACAAACTCTCTTGATTTCACAAAGAAAATGGAAAATAATTATAGGTATAACTGTTGAAGAACTATCTATGCCTGTACTCTCTTTTTTACAGAACAAAATGGAAAATAATTATAGGTATAACTGTTGAAGAACTATCTATGCCTGTACTCTCTTTTTTACAGAACTTCTATAAGACTGAACTGAACAAGGAAGAGATGTATATACGCTATATCCACAAACTTTATGATCTGCATCTCAAAGCACAGAACTTTACAGGTAATTCTGTCTTTGGCTCAGATTTGGGGAAGTGGGCTAGATACTAATGTATTAAACATGATAACTCCTCTGCTTTTTGTAATTAGAGCTGAGGACTCAGGTATTTCTACTTTAAATTTAAAATATATTTTAATTAGGTGTATGTTTCTAAGTACTCTATTTTTTGACTATTTCTCTCTGTATAACTTTTTAGAGGTTGATCTTAGGATTACAAAATACATACCTAACATTTTACAATCTACTAACAGTGTTTTGCCACTTCAAGCTAAATATGGGAACTTTATAACCATAGAGATCCCAATATTCTCCCCATTTGGTGTTATACTTGTCATATGTATTATATCTACCTTCATTCAAAACTGTAGCAAATAATGCATTGGTGTTGCCTTCAACATTCATACCTATCTCAAAAGAATTTTAAAATGATGTTTTATATTTGCTCAGATATTGGCCTTTTCTGTAACTCTTTCCCCATTTATGAAGTTCTTGGTTTCCCTGTTATTATTTCCATTAAACCTGAATAGTTTGATTTTTCTTTTAAGGTTGATCTAATGATGAAGAATTCTCTTCATTTTCCTTCATTTGGGAATGTCTTCATTGTACCTTGTGTTAGTCAGCTTTCCCTTACTGTAACAACATACCTGCAGTAGTCATCTTATAAAGAGGAAAGGTTGGGGCTCACACTTAGGGAGGTTTCAAGCCGTGGTTGGTTGGCCCTATTGCTTTTAGACCTGTGGCAAGGCAGCACATGATGGTGGGAAGCATGTGACAAAACAAACCATGCATCTCATGGCCAGAATGTGAGAGAAGAAGGAAGTATTCCCACTATCCTTTTCAAGGACACACTCCCAATGACCTAAAACCTCCCAGTAGGCCTCACCTCTTAAAGTTTCCACCTCTTCCCAATGGCAGTAAGCTGGGGACCACGTCTTTAACACATAGACCTTTGGGGGACATTCCACATTCAAAGTATAGCACACCTTTTTCACTGAAATATATGTTCGCTAGTGTAAAATGCTAAGTGAATAATTCTTTTGTGCCAGTACTTTAAAAATACTGCTCCATTGTCTTCTGACTTCCATGGTTTCTGATGATAAATATGTAGTCATTCAAATGATTCACCTATTCTAATGCATACCTGTTTTGTGGTTGCTTCTAAACATTTCTCTGCAGTTTTCAGTGGCTTAATTATGTTATATATGAACTTATTTGAGTTTGCTGAGCTTTTTGGATCCATACCTTATTTCCATCACCAAATTTGGGAAATTTTCCGGCATTATTTTCCCAAATGCATTGCTATACCAATCCTTCATTTCTCTTTTGGGATTCCAATGGCATGAATATTAGGCCTTTTTTCTGATAAGTTCTTAGGTCTCTGTCCATTTCTTTCCCCAACTTTAGTTTCAGATTGGATGATTTCTGTTGATTCAGTTTCAAGTCCCCTGATTCTCTCCTGTCATCTCCATTCAATGGTTGAGCCTTTCCAGTGAACTTTTTGTTTGTGTTATTGTATTATTCCATTCTAAAATTTCCATTTGATTATTTGTGTTTCATAGCTTTCAATTTCCTTTCAGTTATTCAGAAGTGTTCCTATTTACTACATGGAGTGTGGTTATAATAGCTGCTTCATAGGCTTTGCCTATGGTTCCAATATGTGAGTCATCTTGGGGTTGGCATCTGTTAATTGCCTTTTCCCTTTGAGAGTTGTTTAGTTTCCTGGTTTTTTGAATGTCAAGTAATTTTGGATTATATCCTGGACCTTTTGAATATTATGTTTTGAAACTCTGGGTTCTCTTAAAATCTTCTGGAGAATTCTGACATTTTTTTTTATTTTAACAATCAATCCAGTTAGGTTCAAACCTCAAGTACTGAACCCCCTTTTGAAACTTGTGATTCTAGTGTTAAGTTTTGTTTTCAAAATTCTTGCATTACCATTCTGGGTTTTCCTTCATGGGTACCTCCCAACAAGGAATTCTGGAACCTAAGCAATGATCCACACCATTGTTCATGTCTCAAAGTCTTAGTTATGTCTATCTGACCCATTCTACAAATGTGCACCTTGGACTTGAGCCCAAGACTTCCAACAGAAACTAGAATATCTCTTTCTCAAGTTCTCCATCTCTGTATCCTTCCCATTCTTCCCAACTCCCAGGAACTCCCTTTCCTAAGATTGTGATTATAAGAGCCAGGGTTAGATCCTCTTCATACTTTGATGTCCTCCCTACAGTTCATCTGCTGGGGCCCAAGCAGTGAGATTTAAAAAAAAAAAAAAGCCATAATCTCACTTTCCTATGTACACATATGAATATACACCATGAATCTCATCATCATGTATATCCACAAGGAACTAATTAAAAACAAACAAAAAATTAAATAGCTGAAAGATCAATAAAGTACAGGGAAAACAAGAGGTTGGGAGGAAGGGAGGGAAAAGCTGGAAGTACTGGGGACTGAATCAGAACAAATAATATTCCACGCTTTTATCATTATGCCATATTACATTCTGTTGTGATGTATAACTAAAAAGAACCAGTAGAAAAACATTTAAAATTTTTAAAAAGCCTGTGGAAGATAATGCTGCCATTGCCATCGCTCCCACTGCTGCTGCTGCCACCACCACGGTTTGCAGCTTTGTTCCTAAGTCTTTCTTAGAGGGAGACCAGAAGAGTCTGCAGGCTCACAAGGTGTCCCCTTCCTAGTTCTCTGACTAGAAGGGAGCTCTCTCTTTCTTCCCATTTGCTGTGCCAGGAAAGAAGGAAATGTAAGTCAGACATGGGAGTCTAAAGATAAAAACTGAATTCAACTCATCGTGGTCATTCTTGGAGTTTTGGTTTTCCTCCTCAGTCTACCTGCTCTTAGTTTGGATTTCAGAATCCTCCAATGGTTGTATTATATATTCTGTCAGGAACATTTAATTGTAATCCCTGAAAAAGAGACAGTGGAATATGCTCACTGTGTCTTAACCAGACCTTTTTGTTGGAGTCAGGACTACGAATCTTGACTTTTTGCTGCACTTTTCTTCCAAAGGACTCTTGAATCATGCCCCCACCCAGCCTTAAATGAATAAAGGAATTTTTTTTCTGTAATGGTCCCCAGAATTTTAACCTGCCTCTAGCTGTGGTTCCCCTGCTTCAATTGATAGCATCACTCTTTACTCAATCTGTGAACCTTGATGTTATCCTTGACTCTGATTTTCTTAACCTCCCTCAAAGTAGTCTTTCATAAGATTCTATGGATTCTATTTCCTCAAAATTTCTCATTGCTCCCACTTTCTTCATTGTTTCCACTTTCACTGCCTCTATTAGACCTCATCGTTCTTGCCCCTACCCCCTCAACAGTTACCAATGTTATGCTTGAGAGCCAGGAACAGCACACTACAACTTGGAAACCAAACACCTGTTTCTTTAAAGAAAGTTTAATTAGAACTCAGCCATGCCCACTTATTGTTGTATTGTCTATGGCTGCTTTTGTGCTACAGTGGCAGACTCCAGTGGTTGAGTTGAAGACCTCCTGCCCCACAAGCCTAAGTATTTTCTGTCTGGCCTTTTAAGAAAAAAATTCCTAACCCCTTCTCTAGATGTGAGTCTGCTGTCAGTTTATTATTCTACAAAGTAAAGTTCAAGTCCTTCATTCAAGGTCTACCATAATGGAACTACCCTTTGTCTGTTCAGCCTCATCTTTCCCCTTGTACATACCTTCCTTTCATCCAATGGCCCCAGCTCCTGTATCCCCTCCTTGAAGTAACTCCATCCCCCCACACCCCTCCCATCCTCACTGGATTTCTCTTCTTTCTCTTTCGCTCAGTGAATCCAGTCCGCCAGCTTTCACCCATAGGACAAGCTGATGTTTCCATTTCTATTTTTTTTCCCCACATTGTATTTTTTTCAGATTTCCATGGGCACCCTTGTCACATTGTTTTTCTTATCAATTATATATTACATTTAAAATATATATGTATGTGTGTGGGTATACAGACAGGTAATACCCAGATAAGGGGTGAGTTCTCTGAGGACAGAGACGATGTGTTCTTCTCCTTAGTCTTCTAACTTTTTAAAATAGTAGCAATGTAAGATTTAAATAAGGGTATCACTAACGAACCATTAATTAAATTTTAACCCCTGGTAGGAAGATTTTCCTTCAGTATTGATAGGTCTTGAATCACTAAGGAAACAATATAGAAACCAATTTTATTTTCAAATCCATAAAATAAGAAATGAGAGAGGGAACTAAGGACAAGCTATTTTGATATGAAATGGATATATTTTGGTTCTCTGAAATAAAGTCCAAATTTATCGGATATTTCAGAATAGGTCTTTTTTCCTTATTTACTGAACTTGCAGTTGTATGTTCCCCAAAGTCATAAGTAATAAGTACTTTTCCTGTGTAACATTTTGTTCTTCTTTCTTATGTGCTCGTTTTTGTGTGTCCTTGGAAAAAGTGAAATTGATGGGAAAGCTTTTCTTTCTGTTTAAGTAAATCAAAGGCATTTCTGGTTTAGCCCTTTTCGAAACTTTCACGATGCTGCTTCCTGTTCGTTATGCATCTGTACTCTTCTGTGTTGCTTATTTTTGCATATTTGTGTCCTCACTGTACACTTCTCAGAATAATGGAATAACCCACATTTAATTGTGTAGTGATAGATTTTGTTTAAAATTGTGAACACTTTTTAAAAGATCATCTGCTGGAAATTCATTCCTCTTCAACACATGTCTAAAGATGCAGAATAGGGCTGGGGTTGTGGCTCAGCGGTAGAGTGTTTGCCTAGCATGTGTGAGGTCCTGGGTTCAATCCTCAGCACCACCTGTAAATAAATAAAATAAAGGCATTATGTCCACCCACAACTAAATAAATAAATAAGTATGCAGAATAAACATATAACAATGCATGAAAACATTCACAGTTTATCAGCTTCTTCAAAAACAGCTTCATGGTTTGATCATGTTGTTTGCACCTCAAAGTACATATGCTTCTGTTTAATAAGAAATTTTCTACAGCTTACTCTCCACACACCATTTCTCTTAGCTATGTATCATCATTTCCCCAAATCAGGTTCTGAAGGACTTGTCGTTTGTCTTCACACCTTTCTCATGCCCCTGTTCAGTCATATGTCAGCTTCTCCTGGCAACTTGCACATGCCTCCTTGTTTTTCCAGACTTTTCCAGGGGCAACTCACCCACACCTGACACTCCAAGTATTCCTGGACCTTCCAAAGACAAGCAATATTGGGAAAGCAATTATAGGGGCTGAAGATATTTATTGCTCTTTCTTTGTTTTTTAATTGTGGTGAAACATGTACAACATAAAATATGCCATCTTAACCATTTTTAAATGTGTGGTTCAGCAGCAATGTCATGCAATCATCACCACCATCTCTCTCCAGAACTTTTTCATCTTCCTAAATGAAACTCTGTACCCATTAAACACTATTTCTCCACTCTTCCTGCCCTTGGCATCCAACAATCTATTTTGTCTTATGAATTCGACCTTCATGGTCCTTTAAGTCACTCTCTGTGAACAGCTGTGGGAAGGCTATTCTGAGTACTATGGTGCAGTGGGTGTCACCAAAGAAATTTGAAAGAAGCAAAAATAAGTCCTAAGGTCCAACGTTAAAATAAATTAGGAGTTGTTCTGCCAGCTAAGGGGGAGAGGCTTGAAGAAACTCTGGAGCAATGATGGAGCAGAGAGATTGGCTGCAGCCAGATCTTGAGCAGTCTTCTCCCTTAAGAAGCCTAAATTTATTTATTATTTTAGCTAGTGAGAGTCATGGACTGCTTTTAATCAGGGAAGCAACATGACTATTTGCAATGAAGGAAGATTGTATTGTTAAAAGTACACAAACTGAAGGGAAAAGATAGGAGACTGCTAAAGAGTTCTAAACATTGTTGCCAAAAAAAATTAATAATAATAATAATAAAATGAAGCCAGGAGATTGTTTGAGCTCACCTAAGGGTAATTGAAGAGGGGAAAAAAAAAAAAGGCCAGAGCTTATATCTCCTGGGATTTCTGTACTGAAGAGACAAGAGTAAATGATAGGGCTGCAGGCCTTTCAAATTACACTGTTTTTTTGTTTTTTTTAACATGGAGATGGCCTCTTTAAAAATTTTTAAGGAGGACTCCAGAACTTAAAATGTTACTTCAGAACTTTATGTATAGTTGCCTTAAGATAAATAAATTAAGAAACAGTTTGTCATGTGTTGATATTGTGTTAGAAGCTAATATTAACACTTTTGAGAGACAGATGGAGTAGTGTTTAAATGTATTAGTAACATAGGGTTTGTCCATTTTATTCAATTTAAAAAATAAGTTGCCTATTATAATATTAAAGGAAAAACTATTATAATATTTCATTAATGACAGTGAATTCTGGTTCCTATTCTTGATCTTTTTGACCCTATTTGTGGTTCAGGAAAAGAAGAGATCTGCAATATGGCAAGTATTCTATAAAACACATGACCTATCCATTAACCATGCTGAGAATCTGTTTATGTGTGTATAGAAAAAACACCCCTTTTGTTATTGTTGTTGTTATTGTTTTCCCTACTTGAAATTCAACCATACCAAGCATGTAATGATTTCAGTAGCCTTTTACTGAAATTTGTGGGGCCAACTATTGGGGTCTTATCACACAGACCAAGACATTATGCTTGCTCACGCACTCTCTCTTACACACACACACACACACACACCTCATTCAACTCTTCCACTTTCTCCAATTCTTCCTTTTCTGTTGTTAGGTTTGTTTTTTTGTTTTGTCTTTTTACTTCACTAAGCTTCTCACTGGCTTCTTTGCCCTTCTAAATTCTGGCTACACCCTGAATGTCTCCTCCCCTGAAAGCAGTTTCTATTTTTCAACTCTTTGTTAACCAGAAAATTCCAGATGTCTTTCTCTTTGTTGGTTTTTGTTGTTTCTTAAGCACACCCTTTCAAAGGTCTCAATGATCCCCATGAACTGTCCTAGCAAACAAAAGCATGTCCCCCACCCTGCTATGTCTTGGAACCAACTATGACAAGAAATCTTTGAGCGTGTGTATTATGACCCTAGCATATGGTTGTGGGCAGGGGGACAAAAAGAGAAATGGAGAACACTAGCCACTGAACAAGTCCTGATAATTCCGTTATCCAAGGGAACTCACCATTCATTAAACTGCTGTTGCATATATTCTGGACACTTTTCTACTATCTCACAAAATTTAAAGAACAGTTTTTCCTGACCCCATTTGGAGGGGGGTGATTTGGGGTCACAGCTAAGTTCCTGCCTCCCCACTTGACTTGCAGAGGCTGCCTACACTCTCCTGTTGTATGATGAGCTGCTGGAGTGGTCGGATCGGCCCCTCAGAGAGTTCCTGACCTACCCCATGCAAACAGAATGGCAGCGCAAGGAGCACCTGCACCTCACCATCATTCAGAACTTTGACAGAGGCAAAGTAAGTAGCCCTGCCTGACCCATGGTCTCGCCTGAGGTGACTATTGGCGTCCCTTTTCCTTTGATTTCTAGTGTACGGATGCTTACCTCCTTGATCAGGAATCCTCACACTTTAATGTGCATTAGAACTTGTTAAAATGCAGATCCCCAGGCTCTGCCCTAGACTTTCTGATTAAGTAGCATGGGGCTGCAGAATCTGTGTTTTTTTTTAAGGAGGACTCCAGAAGTTTCCCATGTGTACAAACTTTGCATTACACTTTGATAAACTCATCTTGAGGTTTCGATACCCAGTCATAGTTCATAGACTGGATGGCTAATGAACAGAAGAAATTCAAGCCAGCTCTCTGGAGCCCCTTTTTAAGGGCACTGATGCCATTCATGAGAGTTCCACCTTGGTGACATATTCACCTCCCAAAGGACCCTCCTCCTAATATCATCACCTTGGAAGGTAAGATTTCAACATGTGAATTAGGAGGAAACACAAACATTCAGACCGTAACACTTAGCTATTTTATTTTCTGAAAAACCATTATCAACCTTCATGTGCTGTCCATATTGGCATATATTCTGCCCCATTCCACTTTTTTGTTTAAAATATAGAAAACTAGATTTGCTAAAGAAGTTTATGGCATCCCTCATATTTAGAGATGCCTGGGGTTTTGAAAACACTTACTACAATTAAGTACTTTGCCCCACATCACTTCCTCTCCTTCTTTAAGGGCTCACAGTTCTCTTTTTTAAACAATTGTGAATCTGACCACCAGGGCTCACAGTTCTCTTTTTTAAACAATTGTGAATCTGACCACCACTGTTTATTTGATCAGAACCATTGGATGTTTTAGTGGTATATCTTGGATTTAAATATCTCTTCCAAATTGCAAAAATTAAACCGAAAAAATTAAAACACAACTAGTGGCTGTCATTCTTGTACAGAACAAATTTGGGTATGCCTAAAAATGAGATGCAAGGAAATTGCTTCTTTCATATCCTCCTCTATTATTTATATGACTACGCTGTCATAGCATTATGTTAGTAGCAAAAGAAATGGCTTTGTACCCTCCTGTTATAAATTTTTTACCTATATGATAAACTGTTATAACATTTCTTGGCTTCCTATATTGGACCATTTCCAGGAGTTTGTGCCAGACCAGAGTTTGCAAACTGTGACCCTCAGGTCAAATGGCTTACCTCCTATTTCTATACAGCCTACAAGTTACAAATAGCTTTCACATTTTTAAGTTCTTGAAAGAAATTGAAAATGAATATTTCATAGCATGTGAAAAATAGGTGAAATTTACTTTTGTGTTCTAATTCTTATTAGAACACAGCCATACTCATTCATGTCTATGGAGGTTTTCATGCTATAACGGATAAATGGCTGTGGCAAAGACTATATGGTCCTCAAAGCCAAAAATATTGACTGCCTGGCTCTTTGCAGAAAGTATGTTGCCTATGTTAAAACAATGACTTTTTGCATTTCTATTGAGAATACCCAGCTGGGTTGGACCCGTACAATTTGCAAATGCAAGTTAGCCCAGCAAGGAATGGAGGTACCAGCCCAGATAACTGGACCTTAGGGTCAGTAATCCTTCCCTCCCCAGCACTGAGGGCCTGTGCGTATCCATCTACTTGGCCATTGTGGAACTGCAGTCATTTCAAGATGATGATTCTGAACAACACCAGAAAATATTGTTCCTGCACCATATGTTAATGACTGTAGTGGTGTGGTATCATTTCCAACTTTCTCTAAAGCTTTTAAGTAATCTGTATGTTAATTACATAGTGTTTTCATATTTAAAATTTCAGAGATACTATTCAAGTTATGTTATAAAGATTAAGGAGTAAGACTTCATGATATGAACGCAGTCATATCCTGACCTTTGGATGCAAAGTTATATAATACGTTTGGGTTACAGTTACATCATTCATTTATCCACAGTGCTGGGAGAATGGCATCATCTTGTGCCGGAAGATCGCAGAACAGTATGAGAGTTACTATGATTACAGAAATCTGAGCAAGATGAGGGTAAGCTACCTGGGTGCGTCCTAATCAAGATGCACCCTTTTTGATTAACTTTCCACTGTAGTTCTATGAAATCAGCTTTGTGATCATCTTGATATACCTTGTAGGAACCTTTTATAAGTGTTTTCTCTGAAGCGTACTCATCTGTGTAATGCAGAGAAATAGCAAATTGATCTGTGTAATGCTTTTGTTAATATACCAAAAGTGACTCCTTCATCTGTTTCTAAAATGCATCGGAAATACACAATTTAATCTAGGATTAATATTTTAAGTTTATTGTGGAAAATCTCCACACTGTTTGAAGAACTTTCCAGTTGTACACATATCTCTAACTATATGCCATTCTTAGTTTCATAATCTGCAAAGCAAAATAGTAGAAATGACTAGCTAGCCCATTTTAAAATAAATTTAGGGCCACATTGTGTGTCACCTCTCTTTAGTTTCAGAAAATACAGTTTCACTGAACTTAAATCAGGTTTTAGTACCCCCAAAAGACTTTAATGTCTTTGTTCTGAGCCAGTTGTTTTGTATCACCTTTGGTTTTAGGTTCATACAAGTACTTCTTGTCCTCCAAGTCCTTATTCTTGGGCATCATGAACATTTTGTGTCACTTTGTAATATTTAATGAGTGCTAAAGTTTTTTTTTTGGATTTCTAAAATAGGATCATCAGCTTTTATATATTAAAAAAAAGACCATGATATCACCTTTTAATCTTAGGTAACCATTTAAGAGGTGATAACATATACCTTTAATAGCTTTCAAAATTCCTTATACCATAAGTTACTTTTTCACCTGGAAGGAACTAGGTCCATACTCTTGGCATAGTATTTCATGTCAGCAGTTCATTGATATTTCTCCTAGCATGAAAAAAAAAAAATTCTTATTTTAACATCAGTTCATCGTGCTGACTCTGGCAGGCACTGCAGTTTTATATAAAAAACGTTTCTGTTCTTCTCTTGGCATCCTGTCCCTGTAACAGAAGCGAGGTTACAATGTTTACCCGTGAGAGCCCTTGGGTGCCATAGACATTAAGATTTTTATAAACCCAAAGCATTACACTTCATACCAACTGCTCTTTGGGGTGTTGTTACTGAGGGTGGGGGGAAGTCTTCAAGTGCAGTATTAGTCTTTCTCCAGAAACCCTGGAGATGATAATCATACCTTAAAAGGGAAACTATAAGCTTTATATGCTCCATAGTTTGCACATTTTCAAAGACGCGTACTTAAGAGCTTTCAGTCCAGACGGCACTTTGCACTGTGGGTCTCCTTTGGTTTGGTTGGTTGGTTTACCCCTGTCCCAACCTGTGCAAGTTTGCACCTTCCAAATGCATTACCAGGTACAAGGTGGAGACAAATCCACAGGTGAGTATATCTGGCATGAGAATGCTCCAGAAGGGTTTTGCTTCTAATTTTTTATGTAATTTAATTTTGAAGAAAATATCCCCTCAATAGACTACATGCATAGAGATAATTTGCTCTGTTGATAACATGTAATAATATACCTGGTCCTTTAAACAAGGGTCACCAAACTATAGCCTGTGGGCCTAGCAGGGTTGATTAGTTGTGACAGAGACCACATGGCCTGCAAAGCCTAAAATATTTGCTCTCTGCATGCTTCTAGATTGTTTGCTGATCCTTGCCTTAAAGCATAAAAAAAGGAGTCAATCTTCTTTTCTTCAACTGAATTAAAATGAAATTTTCCTTTACACAGAAGAAATATTCTCTTCTATTAACTGGTAGGGCTGAAAGATGGGTTAGAATACTTATAACCTCTCTGATATCTTCCTAGATGATGGAAGCCTCTCTATATGACAAAATTATGGACCAGCAGCGTCTGGAACCAGAATTCTTCAGAGTCGGGTTTTATGGGAAAAAATTTCCATTTTTCTTGAGAGTAAGTAATAAACTGTTTAATTAGCTTTCATCCTACTCATACAGATAACTTCAATCAGGAAAACTAAAATGTTAATGACTTTTTATGACTGATAATGACATCATGAGTTTTTTTTTTTAATTTTTTAGTTTGCAGACACCATATTTAAGCTAGAATGCCTTGTTTTGAATAATTTCCCAAGAATCAACAATTTATCTCTAGGTTTATCTTACAAGGAGTCTTTGGTAATTTAGTTTCCCTCCTGTGATATTCACAGACTCCCAGTTTGTAATTTTCTTACAGTTGGCATTAGAGAAAAACAGGTGGAGGTGGGGAAATGGAACACCACACGGGGTTGGGTGCTACAGGCTGTGTACGTCAGTTTTACATCAACTGTGAAAGGTAGGTTCTGGAAACATACACTCTCCACAAGGTTCTGGAGGTATGTGTGTGTGGTACTGGGGGTTGAACCCAGAGTCACTTTGACACTGAAATATATCTCCAGCCCTTGATTTTGAGACAGGGTGTCACTAAATTGCCTATGCTGGCCTTGAATTTGTGATCCTCCTGTCTTAGCCTGAGTAGCTCAGAGTAGAGGCATGTGCCACTACACCCTGCTATCCATACAACTTTTAATTCTTTTAAATATCAGAAGGGGGAAAATGGACATTTAAGTTGAAGAAAATTTTGTAATATACTATATATTATATATTATGCATTAGATAATGTTAGTGTCTCTTTACCAAACCAGTCATAATATAATTTTGAATATTTTTTATGAAGCAAGAAGCCTGTGAAGGCAAAGTACCTAAGGCCCCCTAAAGTCATAATGAAGCCCTGATCAAACTCTGAGTTTTGCTAGCAAGTGCACAGTGAGGTACCCATACAGCTATATATTTTGTGCAATTATTGTAAAAGTGTAGACCTTTTAAAAGTAGTTGAGAAGCCATAATTATAAAAAGAGTTTAGGAAATTGGAAAACTTCACTGGCTGATGCAGTAAATCTTGCGTAAAAGTCAGTTACAATAAATCAATCTCTATATCATCAGTCTTCTGAAAACAGCTTTTCTGGACATAATTGGGATTTCCTTCAAAATGAAAGAGAAGGGTTACCCTCTATTGGTTTCTAAAGGGCACTGCAGGGCCTCACTTTGTGTGTGTGTGTGTGTGTGTATGTGTGTATGAGAGAGAAAGAGAGAGAGCTCAGATTCTAATCTTTTTTTTCTATTTAAAAATAAACATCAGCTTTAAATTTTTTCTTTCATTATTTAATCAATTTCAAGATAATTTTTTAAAATTCCATAAATACCTTTATACAATTTTATGATCTAAGTAGGTTTTCTTCTCCTCATGCAAAGTTCGTTCTTGACCAACATGACCCAGCAGATCTGCTTGTAGGTATTTACTAAGGAAAACTGAAAACACAAAGATCTGTACCTGGGTGTTTATGGCAGTATTATTCATAATAGCAAAAAAGTAGAATCAGCTCAAATGTCTCTTAATTGATAAATGGTAAAGTAAACCAGCAACAAATAGCAATGAATTGTAAGGGCTGGGGACATAGCTCAGTTGGTAGTACCTCGCATGCACAAAGCCCTGGGTTCAATCCCCAGCACCACCACCAAAAAAAAAAAAAAAAAAAAAAAAGGAATGAAGTACAATTCCATGCCATGATGATGGAGAAGTTTGAAAATATTCTGTGAAATGAAAGAAGCCAGTCACAAAAGGCCACATTGTGTAATTCCATAATAGATAAATCCCTAGAAACAGAAAGTAGTTTGGGGTTTCCAGGGCTGGAGGAAAGTAAGTGACTAAAAGGACATGTGTGAGATTGGGCATGGGGTTTTTTGGGGGGATGATGGAAAATATTCTGATATTAAATTATTCTGATGGTTGTGCAATTCTATGAAAAACTTAAAAAATCCACTGAATTGCATGTTTTAAAATGTTGAATTTTATAGTAGTATGTGAATTATATCTTAATAAAGCTATGACTTTTAAAAACAGAATATTATTGAAGGAAAATGCTTAATTTCTTTTTATTTCATTTCAAATATCAGAGCCAAAGTTTTTCTTTCAAAATAGCTTCCTAACACTACTGAAAGATTATGCACTTAGAGTAACTGCTCTGATTTTACAAAGTGTTATTATATATAAGCATTGTTTTTAAACTATTTAAGTTTGGAAGTATTCAGATGTTTATTTTGGCACTCCTTTAGGAAGGGGTTGTGTTATCTCCTACTTTATCAAGAAAATGTATTATCTTTTAGTAAAATTGTTAAAATACAGCATCTGAAGGTACAACTTTCATTTGCATCAAAAGGTATAATTTGTATCTAGAAAGTTTTAAATTTAGGATCATTTAGGGTCCTAATTTCTAGATGGTTTGCCTTAACTTGTGTTTTTTCAAAGGATCACTATTAATTTAGAGATTTGTAGGAAACTGAGGTAGGTTCTCAGAACCTGTGCCACAGCTCTCTACAGCAAGTTTCTGACTCTCTCACTGTGACCTGGAAGTCTTCTTTGGGCATTTTATATAATAATAGGAACTTCAGGGAGCTGAAAAGCACTAAAAACCTGGGACCTTAGCTCCCAGGCTCAAACTGCTCTTTTCTTCTTTAGGATCTGGGCTCTCACTGGTAGCTCCTGGGAGGTTTTCCTGAGCATATCAGACCATGTTTGGAGTTTGCAGAGCTCAGTCCTTGGACTCAGACCTGAGTCTAAGTACTATGCACATGGACAAAGTGCTTAAAGCCTTTGAGTCTGTTCCCAGATTATAGAATGGAGTAGGGGTGGGTGACTACCTCTCAAGCTTGTACAGAGTAAATAAGTGTGGTGTGCCTGGTCAATAACTATACTCAACATTTTAATTTCATGATCATGAAACAGTCAGAAAGGGTTCCCTCGTATCTAACCAGCCCATTAAGATACCTTTCAAAAACCTGCCTATCTTCCCACCTCTCTGGCTGACCTCAAGAATAACCTTCAATATCCCCACCCAAATGAGACAGAGTTCTGACCCACAGAAGACATATTATATATTTTTTAAAAATCCATCAGAAATATGTTTAACATTTAGCAGGATCCTGAAACTCCAAAATCCTAGTTTCAGGCAGTTAAGACGATTCCTGGCTACAGGCATCTGAGCTGAGCTGGTTATGACAGGGAAGTTTCTTTGCCAGCCCTTTTGAAAGCTGGAATACAGATGGGCTCAATTTTCCTTCCTCCGGAAGGCTGTGTTCAGTGGAAGTGTTAAGGCTGACCTTAGAAGCCTTTTAAAAAGAATGCATTTTTAGTTGTTGTATTTGCTTTTTTTTCCCTCCAAATTGTGAATTTATGTGCATAAGTTTGACATCCGGTTTATAAGAATCATCACATGTGTACATTAGCCTTTAGATGGAACACGATTGCTTCATTTTGTTCTTTGGTACTCTGAGAATCAGACACATCGTTGCACTTCCTACAAGTGAACTGGGAAGAGTGAGGTATTCTATTGGGTCCCCATAAGAGCAATAGAGAGTGAAATGCATGATCTTTGCCCTGCATTTTTAATATTATCTCTGTAATAAATGCCATCACCTATATAGTCCTAATTTTGTTTTTGGTTTCACCCCCTAGAATAAGGAGTTTGTGTGTCGAGGGCATGACTACGAGAGGCTGGAAGCCTTCCAACAGAGAATGCTGAACGAGTTCCCCCATGCCATCGCCATGCAGCACGCCAACCAGCCTGATGAGACCATCTTCCAGGCAGAAGCTCAGTGTATCCACACCTGGAAGGCTCACTCCAGTCAGGTCACACTGGCTGCTAACAGCAGAGCATTTGCACACTGGGCGTTTAGCCCCTGGGCCCTTCTCAGTAGCCACGTTCTTATTCTTCCTCATCTTCTTAATTTTAGCCCAGATCCTTCTGAACAGGAATTGTTCTATTTATTATCATAGTGTCAGATGAAAAGAAATCCCTTACGGATTCTGCTGAAGAACTTTTTCCCTTTTAATTAAAACTCCTCTGTATCTCAACCTTGCTTTTAAAGCTCTTTTTAGTGATTGCCCTTAGAATAATTTTCCTCTGACTTATCTTGTGGAAGCTACTTCAGCTCAGGATGATAGCAGTATGTTCAGGGGTGCAGATGCAAATCATTCACTCCTTATTCTGGAATGAAGGAGGGAAGAAAAAGAGATCTCTTCAGCATCTTCTGGAGACTTAGCTATGACATCTGGGACACCTTTAGTAGTTACCATGCAGTTCACACATCCATCATCTAAACACAAGCAAGTCAGCTTAAATCACACAGATGTTATAGGCAAAGGCAGTTCATCACCATACTTCTTCCTGAATTCCTCTGCCTTTGCCTGAAACTGATGGTCTTAAAGAACATATAAAACTCCAAGTGACAATTATGGATACCATCTCAAAGCAGAAGCCAAAATGCAAGAGAAGGAAGAAAGTACATGAAAAAAAATTTGCTTTATTAGAATTAGAAGAGTTAGTAAACATACAAGTAAATATGGGAGCCCTTTAATGGAGTTTTTTTAAATGTCAATTATACCTAAACATCTAAATACCTGGTTTAGGAGAATGGAAAAATACAATTATGGTCACAGCATCACACATGGAAATGTAAGTCATTGTCAGTGTTCTGGTTTCTGTATTTGGTCATGGCAACATAAGGGTTTACTTAATACTATAAACAAACAATAAGTTCTAAAGGGCCATGTACAAACTAAGATAAAAGTGCTTCACCAGGCCTGGTGGCATACACCTATAATCCCATCTACTTGGGAGGCTGAAGCAGGAGGCTCTCAAGTGAGCCAGCCTGGGAAGCTTGGTAAGACCCTGACTCAAAATTCAATTTTCTTTTTAAGGTTTACAGTTCTTTTTTAATATAATTATTTCATTTGTCTATCTATTTATTTATTTTTATGTGGTGCTAAGGATTGAACCCAATGCCTCACACATGTTAAGCAAGCACTCTGCCACTGAGCTATAGCCCCAGCCCTGAAAATGTAATTTTTTTAAAAACGAAGGCTGAGGCTATAGCTCAGTTTTAGAGCATTTGCCTATCATATACAAGTAGATTTGATCCCCACACATATTCACACACAAAAAATAGTGTCTCACATACAAGGATTAGGAGTGATCTGAGTAACTAATATCCAAACTATCCCCCCTACACACACATACACACACACACACACACACACACACACACACAAATCAGTAATAAGCTTGGTAAGACCAATTCATAGGCCATGGGAATTTAAACCTGACCCTTTGTCAGAATCACCTACCTAGAACTAGTTCAAGGCCTATAGTTTGAGATATGATTTCAAGTGTGTTTCTAACATCTTTTTGGCAATTTTATAAATGACTTCAACCTAAATGGAAACACCAGATTGTTAACAATCCTCTTCTCTCCACACAGCTCAGCTCGAGCCAGACTTCTTTTAAGTTTGCCAAGTTCAGGTTCTCTCCTTGACTCTTTAATCCTAGATTTGCAGATATATGCTGTAACCCCTATTCCAGAGAGCCAGGAGGTCCTGCAGAGAGAGGGTGTTCCGGACAACATCAAAAGTTTCTATAAAGTGAATCATATCTGGAAATTCCGCTATGATAGACCATTTCACAAAGGCACGAAAGATAAGGAGAATGAATTCAAGGTACCATGCAGTTCTTATTGCATTTTTCTCCTCATACTCTCTTCTAGACTATGAGTTCCTTGGGGCAAGATTCTTCTGGTAAATGCTCAGAATAGTGACAGAGCCATAAGGGGCTCTAGAAATCCCTTAGTATAGTGGTTCTTCAACCCTTCCACGTATCAGATTAATGGGGATTGTTTCCTACAAGAAGAATTTTGACCCCCAAGCCCAGGAATTCTGTCTTGGCTGTGGGAAGAGGTTCTGAAATCAACTTTCTTCTTAGAGTTCTAATGCCAGTGGTCCTTAGACCTGTCTTTGAAAACTCATGGTTGAACTCAGTCCTCTTGCCTATTCATGTTGAACCCATTGAGGGAACCTCAGGATATCCTCAGATACAAGAATGAAATTAGTAAAGAATATTTCAGGAACGGGGGATGTTGAGACAGAAAACAGGCGATCCTGAGACAGAGAACAGGCGGATAAACTGCTAGTACAGTGGGTGAATTCTGTGCCATCTTTGTTGTTTTTCCTCATTAGAACGGTGTGTAATTAGGATTTCTGAGAGAACCCAAAGTAAAGGCATGTGTTGTGTTGTCTGCTCAGTAGCTCCAATATGCCTTCCTAGTTCAGCTTGCTCCCAGCCAAAAAGGGTAAGAGTTCTGCAACCCCATGGGGAGAAGGGTCCAGATTGTTTGGCACATAAATTAAAATCTTCCCTTTCTTTGAAAACAGAGACACAGTGAGACCAGATAAATCCCCAGTTAGTCAGTTTTTGCACTTAATCAAAAAATTCAAGGTGAATTTATTATTGGAGTTCATTGGCTTAGCATCTTTCATTACAGATATTCTCTGTTTGAGCTAGGAAGCATTCTCCTAATACTTTTCAGTCAGAATTACCTAATGTTAGCCAGACACAGAGGTGTATACTTGTAATCCCAGCAACTTGAGAGGCTAAGGCAGGAGGATCACAAGTTCAAGGACAGCCTGATAGCAAGACCTTGCCTCAAAGTAAAATAAAAATGGCTGGAGATGTAACTTAGAGCACTTGCCTAGTGTATGCAAGGCAGTGGGATCAATCCCCAGTACCACTAAGTACATATGTACATACGTACATGCAAACCTACTTACCTGTCTACCTAATGTTGTCTCACCTGTCAGCCCTACCTAAATGTTGGTTCCCAGTCCTCCCAACAGTCACTCCAGGGATTATTCACCTTTAAGAAATCAGAAAAGAAAACTGTGATTATTTTGCAGAGTTCCATTAGAGCTGAATAAAGGACAGTTCTTTGTGCAGGAAGGTTTGGTGGGTTATGTAGCAAGCAGGGAGACCACTGGAAAACATCACTGTGATATTACTGAGAAGATCCATGATCGTTTTCTAGTCCTTTCTAGATACTTCTGTTTCTCTTTTTGCCTCTAAAATCCACTGAAGATCTAATTAGTTTATGATGTAGTTCTCTTTGCAGTTGCTTCCAGTGATAACAAGTCAGAGATGCACTGGAGCCAAACAGCTGACTTGCTCCAAGTCCCATGCTAATTACCTTTGGGCACAGCACTGGAACCCACATCTTCTAACACCCTCTCCATCACTATCTCCACTGCACCACATTTCCTCGTGGCCCTCGCTTTATATATTTATCATTGATACAGCAACCCTCTGGGGCGGGGGACAGTAAATCTGGCTCCTCATTTTTGTGCTTTCAGCCCTCAGAATTGGCTCCAAACAGCACCCCCAAGCCTGTATCTACCACAACCCACTCACCCACCCTCTCCCTCAGTTCCAGCAACACCCAGCTTCTCTCCTTCTCTGTCACGGTGCCCTTTCACAAGCCACTCGGCTCTGTGCGGGCTGCTTCCTCCTGCCTGTGCAGCTACCCCCACTCTCCTCCTGGCAAACTCCTACTCACTCTTCAAAATTCAGCTCACGTGTCACCTCCTCTGAGGGCTGCCATCCCCCTCCTCAGCATGGCATGAACACCTGCATCCCTCGCTGCAACTTGCATGTTCCTTCTCTTCCTTCCAAGATCTTATTTATCTGCTCACCTCCCTGTCACCACCCGAATGCTGTGAAATCTTGTCACAGTGACACTGCCGTGTTCCTTTCGATAATTCGCAATGGGCATAAACAAATCCTTCCTTTTTGTTGTTGTTGTTGTTGAATAAATGGCACAATTTCAGGCATTTCATATCCTCTTGGTTTAAATAAGAAAAATGAGGCATAGGTAGAAAATGGGTTGATGAAAGAGAAAATTGTCACAACAGCAGCTTGTGCCAAAGGCAGCTGTGTCCTGAGGGTGCTAGTCCTGGTCAAAGGGAGCCCTGGGCCAACTCAAAGGTCAGTCTAAATTACAATGTTTTGGGTGGACCCAGCGGAGGAGGAGGAGTTGGCAGAGGTGGCGACAGGTTCTAGGGGTGGGGTCAGTGCGGCTCTGCAGGTGAATAGTGCGCTGCTTTTCAGCAGGTCCATTGTCTCTTAAGGTTTAAAGTGTCTTCACTTTTAAAATGGAAAGATCAAGCTGCATAATCCCTAAAGCTCTTTTTTTTTCTTTAGGATACCGGTTATTGTAGTCTTGCGTTGACTAGCTCCTTCAGTTCCTTCTTTCCAGTGAAAACGACTAAACCTTGAGGGACAAAGAGTTTGAATTCACACGTTAGAGAAATAGCAAAGAATGTAACATGATGGCCTATTTTTATATTTTAAAGCTTGCTTTCTGAAGCACGAGCTCATTTATTCTACATAGAAAAAAGTTTCAGGCACCATACAATGGATTTATTAGCATAAGCTTCAGCAGCATCTTACTGTGATAAGTTTCTTGAGTGCTCAAGCGAAGACTAAAGAAAAGGTGACAAATAAGCAAAACCTGATCGCATTAGTCATAGCTCAGTGCCTAGAAAGAAGGGCAACGGGGGACTTCATTTGTTTTCTGTTTTGTAGAGCCTCTGGGTGGAGAGAACATCATTATACTTGGTGCAGAGTTTACCCGGCATCTCCCGCTGGTTTGAAGTGGAGAAGCGTGAAGTGGTAAGGACCCGAGCTTATTCTCAAGTACTTTCTCATCACAGTAGCTCACCTGGAATCATGCTGGATATTAATTGCTTCTGTTTTTGACTCCAAGTCCCTGGATTCACTCATAGTAAGTTAGTGAATATTTATGATACTGACTGCTGTTACTAAGGCTGTGATGGTGAACATTAACTTTGTCCTAGTCCATCCAGCCAGACAAATTCCTTGAAAACAGCTGTGACTGCAGCCTATAAAAAACTACTTGGACCCTTGAATGAGAAGAAGTGAAATTCAGCTCTCCTAATTGCTCTAGATAGCTAAGTAACCTTCAGTGTGTAGGTGGCAGACCAGTGTCAAGAAGGCTGCCTACCATGTCTTACTGGATCATCATATTCAAGCTATGCATTCTTATATCAGAGTAATGTATTCTTTTCCCAAGTTTCACAATTTTTAACAAGAGACTAAAAGCTTTTGCCAGAAGTTACATAATAAAATGTTGAAAACAGGACAGTCTCAAACTCAGATTTTTCTGATTCCAAAGCCAGTGGTGTTCATCTCTCCTAGCCTTGGTTTCCTTATAGGCAAAATGAAGCTAATATAAAGTCCCAGCACCATGTATGACACACATAAGTCTATACTATGGCAGTCTCCAGTAGAGGGGATGGTGTGATATTAGTAACTGAGCTGTCCTGCATGGAGTACCAGATAGAGATCAGTAGATGCCATTATAGAACCTGGTAGACACAGCACTAAGCTGATTGTCAAACACACCTTTGGTTCCACTCCCCAGAAGTGAATAACAAGGAGATAGTAGCTGGAGGCAGCCACATTGAGGATGATACCCAGCATACTGCCATCTCCACTGCTCTTCAGGCTAACAGCATCTGAAGTCAGCCACAGCCCTGACTCTCCCAGCATCCCTCCTGCTCTTAGCGTATCTGTTATGGCTGGATCTGGTCCTCTATCTGAAAGAAAGTGTGCCAACTGTGAAAGTATAATTTAACCCATACTTTATTTAGATAACAGGGCCACTCTGTCAATGAATAACAGCAGCCCCTGCCCAAATTGTCTTTCCAGAATGGCTAGTCCTACCCCAAATCGCTCAGCATTCAAACTCAGCTTATTATGTTCAATTAAGCTAAGGATTTAATGGGATTTTCATTTTGCAGTGACAAAAAAATTAATACAGCTCCCTAAACTAATTGAACTCAATTTAGCAGATTGCATCATTGCAGTTGTATTCTTGTTTAGTGTGAATCAAGGATCCCCCAAAGCTGGTACGGCCCGGTGTCCTCCATGGAAAAGAGGAGACTGCCAAACCTAGTGGTCAGAAAGTCTTATTATTATGTTTCCTACTGAATGGCATGGACCAACCCACAGAAGGGCTCTTGGTCATCCATGCTGCGATAATGATTCAGAAAGCCCTGTTAGATCCATCAAACCCAGAGCATTAAATCCAGTGAGGTCTTACCAGTGGTCCTAGCTCTTGAAACACACACATACACAAACACACAGCATGCTGGTAATGATAAAAAGAGCTTACTAAACACAGCCTTTCAAACATCAGCTGCCTACTTTATTAGAATATGTAATCTTATGTTCTGTCAGAACAAATCAAACTCGGCTACTTGTTCCCTGAGCACAGCCCACTCTTAGGAGCCTTTGTGTTGTTCTCTTGTTCCTGCTGCCTGGAATGTTCCACCATCTATTAAAGTTACTGACTTGCTGGTTTAATTCCTATTATATAAGGCCATCAGGAACACAGATATGTTGAAGTAGGTCTGCAATAAATATATGCCAAAATGAATTGAGATTCCTTGTCTGCAATGCCCAAATCTGAGAACCAAAGATGTTTACATTGGTTTGACTTAAAAGTCATTTGCTTATATATCTAAGCTCTTCAATGTAAGGCCATTTATTAACTTACTAAGTGAATGCTTATAAGCTTCACTGCAGAAATATTTATTCAGTTGATTAAAGGAAACTGCCCAGAACCTGATGGGGATTATTGAATTATATACCCTATATTACCTTTCTAAAATCTGAAAGTTCAAGGAGCTGGGGCTATAACTTAATGGTAGAGCATTTGCCTAATGTGCAAGACCCTGGGTTTGATCTCTTGCACTGCTGAAAAGAAAAGAGAAAATCTGAAAAACTATAAATTCAGAAACGTGGCATTAAAGGTTTCATATGAAGTTATAGATCTTTATTTTTTAAATCATACATCCAGATAGCTTATAAGATTTTGTGAAAACACTAATGCCTTTAAATCTGTAGTTCATTTGAAGAGCACTTTGTCATTTGATTCGACTTGGCTCTCTCGACAAATGAATGCTGAGTGTAGATGATCATCTCATTTTCTTAACTCCCAACTGTATGCCGTCTTGTGCTGTGCATACGAAGTCCAGTCTGTCTGGGCTTGTGTCCCCTCTTCTCAGCTATTGTGGTTTAGATATGAGGTATCCCCCGAAAGCTGTGTGAGGGAATGCAAGAATGCTCAGAGGTGAAATGATGAGGTTGTGACAGCCTCAACCTAATCTGTGGATCAGTCCACTGCTAGGGATTAACTGGGCAGCAACTATAGGCAGGCAGGGTGTGGCTGGAAGAAGTAGGTCATTCGGGGTATGCATTTGGGTGTATATTTTGTTCCTCTTGAGAAGAGCTCACTCTTCTCCTGGCTCTCATGTCCTGAGCTGCTTTCCTTGGCCACACCCTTCTACCCTGAAGTTCTGCCTCACCTTGGGCCCAGAGCTATGGAGTCTGCTGATCATGGACTGAACCTTTGAAACCGTGAGCTAAAACAAACTTGCTCCTCTGAGTTGTTCTTGTTGGGTCTTTTGGTCACAGCAATGTTTCAGCTGACTAAAACACCAGCTGAGCTGAAAGCTCCTTTGACACCAGAGGATCTACAAATGATCTTTATTGTCTCCCATGGTGCTTTGTATCAAATAAGCATCTAGAAAGATAATAGTAATATTTGGGGTCTCTCAATATTTAGTCCTTCAGAAGAAAAGAGAACCATGGGATGCTTGGATTTTAAGGAGTGAATTCATTGTTACAGTACTAATTAGAATGAATGAATGATGATTATCCAAACCACATTCTAATCAATGAATATAATTACCTGCCCTTTTCAGACCTTACTGATGAACAGTTAACTTGACTTTCACGTCCTTTTCTATTTTACTGCATGGCTCCTGGTAGAAGTATTGGTAATTCAGAACATAGATCATCTACTTTTTTCTTCCTCCTCCTTCTTCTTTCTCTTCTTTTTCTTTCTTTTTCTTTCCTTTCTCCTCCTTACTTCTTGAGTGTTTCAAAAGTCAATATTATATATATATATATATATATATATATATATATATATATATATATATTTTTTTTTTTTCATGCTCATTTGCTTATCAGGTTGAAATGAGTCCTCTGGAAAATGCAATTGAAGTTTTGGAAAATAAGAACCAGCAGCTGAAGACACTGATTAGTCAATGTCAAACAAGACAGATGCAAAATATTAACCCCCTGACCATGTGCCTGAATGGAGTCATAGATGCTGCAGTTAACGGTGGGGTTTCAAGGTACCAAGAGGTGAGAATTAGGGATTGTTGTTTGAGAGAAAGTTTTCAGTTTTGATTTCTTAGGGTGTCATGAATCTTTTCAAAATATGTGTTCATATCACCATACATACAAATGGCTACAATTGACACATATATAGTCCTTTGTGAAATAGCATAAATGTATAGCCATTTGTGATGTCCACTTACTCCATTTCCCCAACATGTAATGTTTTGAGGATGTGTTTATATGAATAAAAGTAGTAAAGATATCAGGATTGCTTAATGAATGTTTGTCTAAAATAATTTGTATGAGCAAAGAGGTTCCTGGGTGTAGAAAAGTCTGATCTTGTTTAGACAATCCTTTAAATGGACTTTTCCTCTGCCCTTTTAGTTTTAAACAGAAGTACGTAGTCACCTGAAGGATGAGGCCACCATCTTGGTCATCCTGAATCATGCAACAATTTATTTTAGGCTAGAATGCCCTATATCTTATTGACATGGGTTTGCTTTTTGTTTATTTTACCAAAGGTACTTACTGTACAATCTCTGATCTTCTTTTAACAATCTTTTCCTTATGTTCCCTTCTGACCAGCCACCCACACTAGGAATCATTCCATCTGTCCCCAAGTGGTTTATAATCATGTCATTTCTCTTAAGATGCCAGGTCTTTAAAAACAACAACTGTGTCTTTTACTTCCTTGGTAACTGTCCTGAAGTAGACTGTCCCTTCTCCTCCTAGGCATTCTTTGTCAAAGAATATATTTTAAGTCATCCTGAAGATGGGGAGAAAATTGCACGATTAAGAGAGCTGATGCTTGAGCAGGTAAGTGAGACAGAAGCCAATCACCTTCTCTCCATCTTGCCTGGTACGTGCTTACTTACCAGAGGCCCGCCTACATTGTTCTCTGAATCAGTGGTCTACTAAAGTGGTGATCGGGAGTTAACAGGCACACCTGTACTGCATCCCAACTAACTAATTTCTACTCTTTCTTCCCACTTGAATTCAAAAACAAATTTAACAATGAATGAACTATGGCAGCCCATAATAGCAAGCACTTCATATAGTCTCTTTGAATGTTCTTTCCCCAAAAGACTTTCTGTAGGCTTATTGCTGACTTCTCACTCAAAAATTTGTGCGTAAATAAGTTCAGGCTACCTGAAAGTAAATGAATGAGTGCATGAATGAATGAGATTATTATGCAAATGTTATAATTAGGAAGTGGACAATCAATAGAATTTTCTTTATAACAAATATTGTGCTTTACAGACTATGCCTATAGATGATATAGAATGTTCAAAATTAAATAGAACTCTCCCCGCCCCCCCCCCTTTTTTTTTTTTTTTGGTACCAGGGATTGAACTCAGGGGCACTCAACCACTGAAAACAAACAAACAAAAAAAAACTTTAACAATGAATGAACTGTGACAGCCACATCCTCAGCCCTATTTTTGTATTTTATTTAGAGACAGGGTCTCTCTGAGTTGCTTAACACCTTACAGTTACTGAGGCTGGCTTTGAACTCCAGATTCTCCCAAGCATCTGGGATTATAGGGATGCACCACCACACCCAGCTAGAACTCATCATTTTCTACTCCAAAAAAAACATTGTTTATATTTACTTATTTGGTACCATCAGTTAAAAGAACTGGAGTGACTAATCTGTTGACTGCTGTGTACTTCCAAGATTAAGCTCTTCCAGGATTATAGCTTTTGGCCTAAAAATGGTTTGAATACCTCAGAGGTAGGAGAGACATGATTAGAAATCTAAGTGAAATGGGAAATAAAGGCATTTTATTCCCAGGAAAAGTGGAGCATGTATGATAAAATGGGGAAAAGCATCTCTCCCCACTTGATAACACCAAAGTGATAAACAAAGCGTGTTCTTTTAGATTAGAAAGTGATGAAGTTGTATCTGATTTTAGTCCATATTTTATGCTCACTGGGCTCAGTCCACAAAACTTACCATGGATGAAGATACTTGTACAGCTTCTGGAAAAGAAAGAGGAATTACTTGTCATTGATCTGCAGTGAAATAGAGAATAAATCAAGTTCTCAGTGTGACCCCGGGTGGGATGTAGCTATTAGAATTAAACAGGTTAGGTCATCTAATTCCTAGGAGTATGGGATGGCTTTAACCTTGGTTGATTTTTTTTTTAATCTACATTTTACCTGAGCATGATCTCATGTGAATGCTTTGCTTCAGGCTGTGTCTGCTGTATTCAGCCTGACTAAATTTGTTTCCCCAGAGTTAAAGTAGTAGCTCAGGGCCAAGAAGCTTCCCAGGAAAAATAACCAGGGAGCATTTATTTACACCACATCATGCCTAATTATGTACCAGGACCTTTGGGGAAGACTGTAGCCTAGGAAACAAGATCTCTTGTATGGATAAGAGGTACAAATGACTTGTCATGTGATCCCCTGTTTATGGGACCATTGATTAGGGGCCTGAGCTAGAGAATGTGCCATCCTTCCCAGGTAGCTCAGATAAGCTATCTGTTGCCATATAGAGGCACTGCCCTGTGCTCCTTCCTGGAGCATGGCCCTTGACAGACACATCCAGCTGTCAGGTCCTTTGAGGATTACCTCAGCTTCAGAGAGCCACCTGGCCCACAGCACTATCTTCCAAATGGTGCACCTCCAAGATTAAGGGGAAAATATAAGCCTGGCCAATTGGGGCAACATGGGAGGACACAGTAAAGCTCCACAGGGCTTAGGCAGTAGCTGGCCAGCTTGCCATGCAGCCTAATTTCTTTTTTCGACAAGTTCTGCTTCTGATCCACCAACAGATTCTCCCCAGCGAACATCCTAATATCCAAGCCAGAGTCTACTTCCTGAATGACCCAACTTGCAATGTTGTCTGACGAAAAGGGAGGTGGCTCAACAGCTAGCATTTAAAATGGAGAAGACTGGCAGCTCCTCTAACTAGACTAATCTCCTTCATCCTTCCCATCCCCTCAGGACAGAGGTCAACTGCACCTTTATCCCACTCTAGCTCTTTCTTTCAAAGGTGTCCTTCATATTTATTTCAAGGTGTTTTTCCCCTTTTACAAATGTGTTGGATAGGGTGGGCATCCAGAGTAGGCGTCGTCATTCATTGTTGCTTAGGGAAGCTGCTAGATTCTCTTATTCATTAGGGTCAGTTTTGTTTGGCTCTGAACTTCCAACCTAAAATCTTCAGGAGCTGGAAAGATACAAAACCTTGTGGTATAGTATCATTTGTTTTCCTCCCAGTCTCAGGAGTTGGTGGTACTGATCACTGTAGCATTTTTAAATTTCCAAGATAGCTGGTACTCAAATCAAAGGAATCATACACTATTCCCTTTTCTAGCTGAACAAAGGAGATAAACATGTTTATGTCCATTTCCTTTTGGGTCCTCACAGCAGGAAAACTTTTTAAGAACGACCTGTTCCTTTGTTGCATTGTAATTAGCAAACAAGAATAATATCTTAAAAACAAGAATCCCTGGGCTGGTAGCTCATGCCTATAATCCCAGTGGTTTGGAAGGCTGAGGTAGGAGGATCAAAGGTTCAAAGCCAGCCTCAGCAACTTAGCAAGGCTGTAAGCAGAGTCTGTCTCAAAATAAAAAAACAAAAAGGGCTGGGGATGTGGCTCAGTGGTTAAGCATCCTTGGTTCAAATTTAAAGAAGGAGAAGGAGAAGAAGCATATCAACAGTTGCAGAATTTCTGCTTGTTTTTTTCCTTCTTGATGGGGTTTGAAAATGTGGGAGGGATTTGGGGGTGGTCACAGAAGAACCTAATGGAAGAAAAGAGGATAACAGGAAAGAGAGACTGCCATCCAGAGAAGAGATTCCTGGAGGAGACCCGGTTGACCCTCCTAACAAGGGAGCAGCTCTTATCTTATGCTGGGAAGGGCAGGAAAGGGTCAAACTAACTGTTAGGAGATTTATATTTCAAGATCTAAAATACACAGAAAAAAAATTACGAAAAAACAAGTTTTTGGAATCAGACAGACCCAAGTTCAAATCCCCATTTGTCTTTGACTACGTGCAAGACTTTTCTGATCTTGTTTTCTCTCTCATAAAGTAACAATTGTTCCTCTCTTATGGGATCCAGAAGATTAGCAATAATGCATGCATACAGTGTTTGGTCCATAGCATACACTGTGAGAGATGGTCATTGATGTGGGTTTTTCCTTATGTTATTATCAAGGCCCAGATTCTGGAATTTGGTTTGGCTGTGCATGAGAAGTTTGTACCCCAAGATATGAGACCCCTTCACAAAAAGCTGGTTGATCAGTTCTTTGTGATGAAGTCAAGCTTAGGGATACAGGTATGTATGCTCAGTGTTCATAGTGGAGTAATCTGACTACTGCACTTTGCTTTTCCTTTTTCTTTTTGAAGAGACAAACAATGAAGCATCCAACAGTGACATCTTTTGGTTTTTCTGCCAAACTGCAGCACCAACCGGGGAGCCTTTAAATATTTAAAATGCATTGTCTGCTATTTGCCATGTTTATGTATCATGTAAACAACAATGTGAGGGAAGGTTTAGTAATTCTGGAATTTACCTTAATGGTTTCCTATGTAAAGATTTCATGGCATTTAGGACATGTATCTAGTACATTAAAATATCGTGACAGTTAGTTTGCCCATATCATCACTGTAATAAAATATTTCCTTTACCACATCTTTAGGAGTTCTCTGCTTGTATCCAAGCCAGTCCTGTTCATTTTCCTAATGGAAGTCCTCGGGTGTGTAGGAACTCAGCACCAGCTTCCATGAGCCCAGATGGTACCAGGGTAATTCCTAGGCGCAGGTAAGTCATATTTTGAATTACCTTACAATTTGGCATCCCCACAAGATGATCTGGAATGGTTCTCTCACTCTCTATGGCATAATTTGTCAAATGGGCTTTTTCTTAATGAAATAATTAACCCGCAAGGCAGCTGCAGACATCTGCCACTGGTAAAACAGCAACAGCATGAGAAATAAACAAACTCAAACATTTGATTATATTGAGGCAAACGGGAGACAACAAAATGGGATGTCTACTCTTCCCCCCCTTTTGGTTTTATACCTTGCCAGCATGTGATAAAGTGCAATTTGGAAACCAAGTTAACGACCATTTTTTTTTTTTTTTCCCTGAAACAGCCCATTAAGTTACCCAGCTGTCAACCGGTATTCTTCCTCCTCACTGTCCTCACAAGCTTCTGCTGAAGTAAGCAATATTACAGGGCAATCAGAAAGCTCTGATGAAGTCTTTAACATGCAGGTACTTTATTAGCTTTTTGTCTGGTCGTGTTTATTCCTTTTCTGTCTCAATCGTGAGAGTATCTGTTCATTCTGCTGTGCTCATGAACAGACCTTCAAGCAAGAACTTGACTTAAGGACAAACCTTTAAACGCTCTTATTGCTTTGTTGGTCTTTGGAGCCTGCAAAGATGTTTCCAAACTACCATCACTTTAAGAAGACATGAACAACAATGGAAAAGCCCAGGCAAGCCACCCAGGGTTAGCTTTGAGACCTACCATCCCCCCGTCCTGAATTTCTTGAAGTGTGTTGCCACACTAGCTGCCCCTCAGCATGTCCAGGTGGCTCTTTAAGAAAGACCTGGTTTCAGGGTTCATTAAAATTTTTTTTTCTACTTATATACATTATCATAAATTTTCTATAATAAAGTTTCTTTTTGGGAGGGGGACCGGGGATTGAACTTAGTGGCACTCGACCACTGAGCCACATCTCCAGCCCTATTTTGTATTTTATTTAAAGACAAGGTCTCACTGAGTTGCTTAGCGCCTCATTTTTGCTAAGGCTGGCTTTGAATTCACCATCTTCCTGCCTCAGCCTCCCAAGCCTTTACAGGCATGTACCACCACACCCAGCTATAATAAAGTTTTTATAAGAGAAAAAATATAGTTTTTAAATATTTTAGAGCCACCGTAAGTCTTGCAATGAAACATTTTATTTAGACATCACTAATATGGCATTTAGGATAGTTTAGTAGGACCGAGCTGAATTGTTCCCCCCACCTTCTTTGGAAAAGGAATACAACATGTATTTCCAAATTCATGCTTTGAATTCATTTTTTAAAAGAATGAGAAGGCAGTCCCTGTGCCTTTTAGAGACCTTCACCCAGGTACATGCCCTGGGCTGGAAGTCACTCTACTGACTCTTTGGGTGTGTGCTGCTGATAGGTATGCAGTCACAGACAGTAGCAGATATGAGTACACAGGTATTCCTTTGGTGTCAGTGAAAATCTCAGATTCTTGATTAATTCAGACAGGACTTATCAGTCTGAGTTTGTAAGATTTTTGTATATTTTTAAATGGCCTTTTGATGGTTTTTTTTTTTTTTGCTAATTTGAAAAAAAAAATGTTGATGGTTTTGTTTCTAATGTATCCATGTCATTTGAAGCCTCTAAACAGTATGTAACAGCTCCCCATGTATTTCCAGCCAAGTCCATCTACCTCAAGCCTGAGTTCTACTCACTCTGCTTCACCTAATGTGACAAGTTCTGCTCCATCGAGTGCCAGAGGTCAGTGCCAGAATGTGGGGGAGACTTAGGGTGTCCAAAGAAACCTGTGGCCTACTGCCACCGAAGCTCAGCTCTTGCCTCTAAACAGGTCCAACATGGCACCACACATGATTCTTCCCTTCTCTTCCCAGCTTCTCCTTTGCTATCTGACAAACACAAACATTCCAGAGAAAACTCTTGCCTGTCCCCAAGAGAAAGACCCTGCAGTGCCATTTATCCAACACCTGTGGAGCCATCTCAGGTATTCTTTGTGGGTGAGGAAACCAGAATATAGGGAAAAGTCTGGAATTGCTTACATACCTCTGCAGAAGCACACCATAGCTTCTAAAAGCAACCAAATGGGCATTGTCAGTCCACAGGCCAGCTGGGTGAAGAGTCCCCCTTTGTTTTATGCCCTTTGTAAGGAACTCTGTATGAGCCTTGTATTTCTGGTAGTGCTATATGGGTTGTATAGCAAGCAGTACAGCTGAAAAGGAAAATAGGAAATCCTTTTTCCTCTTTAACCAACATTTTGTTTCTTTATTAAACATTCCAAGGGGGAGTGGGTGAATGGATCGCCTGTGTGTGTGTTTGCATGTGTATGTAACAGAAATCTGGGGGAGCCTTTTAGGTTAGCAGATGACTCTCAAGAAAAAGTATACTGCTACCTGGCACTCTTCTTTTTTTTTTTTAATTTTTTATTAGAGCATAGTTATTCCTGGTAGCTAGGTTCATCCTGACAAAATCATATATGCACGGAATCTGACCCACTCCATTTCGGTCTCCAATTCTCCCCCTCTCCCCACGACCCCTGCCTCTATTTTTACTCCACTGACCCTCCCCTTGCTCTTCCATTTATCCATCCTGGGTTGGTGCTTTCCACATACACATATAGTTGAAATTCCCTGTGGTGTATTTATATATGCACATAACATGATTTTGTCAAATTCATTGCTCATTTCCTCCCTTTTTCTGCCCCTTCTTCCTCCCTCACAATCTCCTTCTTCTACTCCGCTGATCTTCCCTATATCTTTATGATATCAGATCCCCCCCCATGCTTTTTTTTTCCTTATTTTGTTCTAATTTTGACAAATGAGAGGAAAACGTCAACCCTTGGTTTTCTGAGTCTGGCTTGTTCCACTTAGCATGTTCTCTAGTTCCATCTGTTTACTGTTAAATGCCATAATTTCATTCTTCTTTATGGCTGAGTAAAACTCCATTGTGTTATATACCACATTTTCTTAATCCATTCATCTATTGACGGGCATCTCGGCTGATTCCATAATTTGGCTATTGTGAATTGTCCCTCACTCTTTCTTTTTTCTCTTACCTATGTATGAGAGCTGCAATCCATTCCATTCTGAAATCCCCAAGAGTGCAGGAGCAATCTGTTTGCCTTTGCCATTCTTCTTTAAGGCATTGAGGGCAAAGTGGCTGCATCCTCTGGCTTTCCCAGTACCCCTCACAGGGACAAGGGAATGTGGCTTGAACCCTCCTCCCCCAAACTTGGCTTCAAAGTGATTCTCTTAATCTGCAGGTTGAGGTCATGGGTTCAGCCCTTTGGGCGCTTCTAGAACATCAAAGAATGATTTCAAAGTTGAAGATTTGTATGTAGCCCTGAATTTTTATAGACTATTTGGGAGTAATTTAGAAGCGGAGAAAAATAGTTATTTCTACTCCAGCTAATTTCTCTGTTTTTCTACACCATCCTGGCAGAAGTCTGTAGCTGCATCTGGAAGTGGATGAGAGCGAGTGGGATTTGGCTTGATTGGTTTATCTTTGCTGATTGTGTGATCTTCCCGAAAGTCCCAGGATACCTCCTCTGCGCAGCACTGATGTCTTGCAGAAATTATATCTGAGTGCGTTTGGCTGAACCAGCTAACCAGTTTTATTTCCCTTTGTCACTTGATGTTGCAAGGGGATTTCACAGTGTGTTCCATCTGCTCTAGGAAAGTATGTTGGCAGCATGGGAAACTCTGAAAGCCTTCCCTGATTACTCTCCTGAGTTTTCTACTTTGGGTAAAATTCAAAGCAGTGTGTATATTGCCAATATTACAATAATAATATTGCCATAGTGCATCTAGTTAAGGACTTGGAACTTTTTTTTAATAGGTAACCATGTAAAACTGGCATTTTATAGGTTAAAAAATATAGAATATTAACCATTTCATATGTTTTTAAACTTAATTTGGATTTAAAATGTGAAGGGGTTAAAACGTCCATTCATTAGAGAATTTTTTGAGCTACAGTTTCTCCTTTAAATTTACCTTAATTTCATATTGCCAGTCTAGCATTTGTATTTATAAAGAACACTATAGCTCAACCACTATTTAATATTTTTTTCTATATTTTTTGATAAATATTTATTTACCATTGATATTTAAAATGAAATACAAACTTCTAAAACACTGTTCTTTTTCTCAAAACCTAAGGCTCTTTTACCCTTAAGTATAATTGAATTCTTTGTTCCTAGGCTCATCATACCATATAAAAAAATACTTTGAACAAAAAGTTTCAATAAGGAGATATTCATGTCATTTTCTAAAAGGTCTCACTTGTCGGTATGTTGCATCATAAAAACAGACTCTTAACCCTTTCCAGAGAATGCTGTTTAATCACATTGGAGATGGGGCCTTGCCGCGAAGTGACCCAAATCTTTCTGCCCCTGAGAAAGGTGGGTATCTACCAGCCCCCTCCTCAGTCCTGGGATGTACAAGGGTTTGTTTTGTCCTCATTTTCTCTAGTCTTCCGTGTGTCCTGTGGAAGGCAGGGCTCTAGGTCCTTAATGATCAGGACTAGTATACTCTTTAGGGAACTAATGAAAGACAGTATTCATGGAATGGATCCATTCTTCATTAACTGAGATTTAAGGGCAGAATCTGAGCAACTTAGAAATGCCTCTGTTGAATGACTTTTGTTGTCTTTCATTGAGTCCCCAAGTAAAGCCTGTTCTTCCTGAAACAAAGTTGCCAATTAGGTTACTTGTTCAGCACAATGAAAATAGCAACTTGGCAGATTGATTCTGCGGTCCCTATCCTTTGTCTCCCTTACAAAGCCCATTCAGCCAGCTCATCTGTTGTTTGTGGTGACTCAGATATGGGTCTTGTACAATTAAATATTATTAAAAATTGCAATCCAGTGCATAACGGAGTGTGCCCTGCTCAAGGTCACACACACGTGCAGACACACACAAATGAGAACCAAATCATGCATCTGAATAAGCAGCCAATTAGCATTAGTTTTGCAACATGGGCAGAAGATGAAGAGCAGATTAAATGTCACTTCTTCAACTGTGGGGGGTGGGGGTTTGCAGCAAGTCACCAATTTGCCGCTTCAGGGTCAGGCCTCAAAAATAGGAGTAGTCCCACAGGCCAATGAATCAAGAGTCCCTAATGAAACGTCCTGGTAAAGTACACTTTAATTGCCCTCATTAAAAACTAGACTGTATTGTCATTTGGGTACTGACACATTAACATTAAAACTTTCCAAAAGAAGATGGAAATTAGTGAGGCCTTAGCCAAAATAATTTTAAAATGCTAATTTAACTTTAATGTTTTGAGTCAAGCATTGATCTTTGCCACTAGAACTTGGGTGGTGTGCTGTTTTTCTCATCTCTTCTATCAAAAGAGAACCACAAAGCAAATTTAAAAGGAATAGAGGAAAAAATATCTTAAGAGTCATTCCACTCCGTTAAATGAAAGTGGTAATTCAGTGGGAAAATGTGGACATTTTCAACATGTCCAGGAGATGGCAGTATCTATACAGGGAGTGAGCTCCTGGAACTCCAGGCAGACTTCATTGCATAGTGACTGTCACCAACCTTGTCAGTCCTGCCCTGGTTCCTGGCAGGATTGTTCTATATTCCTGCATCTCAGTGAAGCATGGAGCAGATAGATCACAAAATAAGAATGGCACTCAGTATTCCAAATGGTTTCCTTAGGACATACTTCACTGCAATCCACTGATTTCGGGAACAAGACTTCTTTCTTCAAAGAATTGGTCAATGAGGTGGCGTGGTACAGCCATGCTTTCCCAGTAGTTCTGCCAAACAAACTGTTGAAATATTAGGATGTCATTGCCTTCTCCCTTTTTGGGTGCCACATGTCCATAAATTTCCACTAAAAAACAAGTTTTAAAATAGACCAGTGACTATATCTTCCATCTGTCTCCCAGCATCTAAACACATTTGTAATTCTCAACAAGTTTCTATACTCTGGCATAGAGATTTGTAGTCCTGTTTTACAGTTTAGGGAATTAAAGAGACATGCTAGCCTACAATTAAATGTCAACTCTGTCAGGTAGCCAATTAAACAGAGTTTGGGTATTCAGGAGGTTTTCCTCTTTGTTTTTTGTTTTTTTGTTTTTTTGTTTTTGTTTTTTTTTTTTTGGTTTTTCATTCTGAATAATTCTGGATTTTTGCATTCTGGATAATTCTGACTTTATTCTAATATCTCAAGTGTTGGAAAAGCAAAGCTGGACCATGTGTTTTTAGCTGTGTTATTCCCTTCCAGCTGTGAATCCTACCCCTAGCAGCTGGAGCCTGGACAGTGGGAAAGAAGCCAAGAACATGTCGGATAGTGGGAAACTTATCTCTCCCCCTGTCCCTCCAAGACCCACACAGACTGGTGGGTATTTGAAGCATTTGAACAATTAGTTTTGTAAACTAACTTTTACTCACTACTCCAACTTCTCCTCAACTCCTCAAAGAAAGGTGGGCGTTTGTTTCTGAGGTGAAAGCCTTGGTAGCTGCATAGTTCTCCCCTTTCCCCAGCTTCTGTTACATGTCCAACATGGTCCATTTCTAATGAAGCCCTTAGGCAGATTTTGTCAGTGCTCCCCAGTCACCATCTTCAACCCTCTAACCCTGCTGGGCCACTCACGTTTCCTCCAGCCTTTGCTTGAGCCACCTGGTTCCTATCACCCTCTGCTAACCCAGGCACTCTCCTCAGTGTCATTCAGGACTCATGCCAAGGTTTCAATTGCCCCTAAATAGGAATTAACTAACAGCAATTTCGATGGGCTTCTGGCATTCATAATTACCTGCTGCTTTCTAAGTCTGGATGCAAGGGGAGTGTTTTTCAAAGGTCGATGCAAGGCACTGCATTCCCTAGGATCCTAGCTCACAAAGCAGATTCTGAGACCTAACCTCAGCCATACTGAATTAGAATTTTAGGATTTCTGAGAAAAGAACCTTGTGTCTGTATTTTTACCACACCTTTCAAGTGATTCTCATGCTTACTAGATTCTGAGAACCTCTGGTAGTGGTTTCTGAGAAACTTCTGGGATGGGGTAGTTCAGTGGTAGGTGTTATGTTTAGTACATGCAAGGCTCTGGATTCAAACCTCATCACCAAAAAGAAAAGAAAAGAAATTTCTTTCATGCGTGTACAGCAATAAGAGGCCACTTTCCTCCTGAATGGAGACTTGAATGTGGAGTTTTGATGTTGTTTTGGGTTTTTTTTGTTTGGGTGGTTGTTATTTGTTTTTGTTTTTGTTTTTTGGTACTGGGGATTGAACCCAGGGGTGCTTAGCCACTGAGCCCTATCCCCAGCTCTTTATATATATATATATATATATATATAATTTTTTTTTTCAATTGAGAGGCTGAGTTGCTTAGGGCCTCACTAAGTTGCTGAGGCTGTCTTTGAACTCATGATCCTCCTGCTTCAGCCTCCTGAGCTTCTGGGATTATAGGCATTGCACCACCACACTGGGCTGGAGCTGTTTTTAAAAGTGTCCTGTCCTACATTACTGACTCTGCTTATTCTGGCTTTGGGGGTCTTCTCAGCACTTACCTATGTCAAAAGGTGACTTGAACTTTACAAATATAGTTGCCCTAAAAATAAGAGAAAATATGACACTGTTTTTTCCATAGATTTTTCTTCACTGATCTTTCATATTTCATTTGCTGTATTCTAGCATCTTGTTCTGTTTCTTTTTTACTAAGAAAGTTGACTTTACCTTTTAAAAATAATCTACATGCTACCCAGTTTGTTCTAAAATTGTCAAAGCTGAAAGTCAAGTTACCTATAATTTTTGAAAGGCACATGAGACCTTTAAACAAAACAAGAAATTACTTTAAGCTTATTGATCATCTGCATCACTGTGTCAATGTGATGACAGGAGATTAAGACACATCAGCCAATTTTTTTTGTATTTCATTTGTGATTCACATAGATTCAGGCTGTCTCCAGTTCAAACCTGATTGTGTCCCTACAGTTAGGAACTTTAAAGGCATTTTTTAAAGGAAAAACAATGTTAATAATATTAGCAATAATGTTAATAATAATTATTATCATCATCATCATCATTATATTGATGGTAGTTAGGTTCCTAGGCCAGTTTCAACCTGAAGACAAGGATATTAATGGAACCATTTTTAGCCTTTGTGGGAAAATGCTTTTCCAGAGAAGGATCTGTGAACCTGCACTGAGTGCCAAGGCCACCATGGAGATGTCACCACCTGCCTGAGTCAAGAAGAACAGGAAACCTTGACTTCTGCCACAGGCATGACATAAATATAGCTCCCAATCAGGATTGGCTTCTCTGTATATGCATGATTTCTTCCATAATCAGTACCCACAGTTGATGAGCCACGAGAAGTAGCCCTTGTGTTAGAAGGTGACATGTCTGACAGCATGCCACAGCCAAGTGAAGGCTACACCCACCATGTGACAATAGATCACTCTTCCTGTTCCCTTAGGAGAGTGACCTTCCTTCTCCCCAGGTAACTTGGCAGGGCGGCCATCCCTTCTGCACTGATTGCCCTCATGGTCTGTCCTGATGTCATCATCCGTGGTCACTGTTGTAGGCCTCTGTAACTGTCTGTCTTTCTTCCTTTCAGCTTTTCTGTGGTTTTCTTAGGAGTTACAAACCTTACTGTGACAACTGGGAGAGTGGCAGCTAATCACAAAGCAACATATCCTGAATTCACTTCAACTTCTCTGTGTGGAATTGGGAAGTGTGGCTTGCCCTCCCCCTGGTGACTGTGTCATATGCAGCTTTCACCCAGCATAGTCACGATCTAGAGAACTGGATATGATCCACAGGCACACACAGAGGGGGCAGTGCCACCATGCATGCTATGTCCCAAGTATAAGACTTAAAAATCTAGTTAAAGAGCAAGGAGATCACTTTTCTGGCCATGATGACAAAATCCATTGAATACCACCACCCATGGGACAAAGGGAAGACCCGTGAACAGTGTTGGGGGAAGAAATGACCAAGGCTTTTTGTCTGTTTGGGGAGTATTGGGTTGGGCTGTGTAAAAGGAGTTTGATTAAATATATTCCCATGGACCTATTCTAAGCTGCCTGGATGGCCTTGGTCTTCCCATTGCAGCCCAGGCCAAAGCCCACAGCTGTCTCCCAAGGACTGCTCCCTGGCACCTCACACCTAAAAGCACCTTACCAGGTAGAGGGATCAAACAGTGGAGAAGCATCTGGACATTAGAGAAATAGAAAGGGCCTTGGACCAATTTGGGGCCCTGTCACTTTGGTCAAAGCATCATGTGTGCACTGGCAACTTTTCGCTAATTGGCTCAGGTCTTAGTAATGCTATCCTTTGTGAAGAATTTGATGGGCCTCGTTTCGCTTCTCCCCTGTCCCTACCCTGCCTTGCTTAGGAGGGCCTTATACACTGGATCATCTATAGGGCTTGAACACAGAGGGTATTTGCATATGGTCAGATGTCTGATTTTTCTTAATTAAAATGTTATCTCTCTCCATTCACAGCTTCACCAGCAAGACACACAACATCAGTATCCCCCTCACCTGCTGGGCGGTCTCCATTGAAGGTACAGACCCTTCTTTAGACTGAGACTAGAGACTAGCCCAGGTTCCTTTATGCTGTAAGACTCATCCCAGACAATTGAAAGGTGTTTTCATTTGCCCAGACAAGGATATACAAATAAGAGGTAGGGGAAGGATGGGTAAGAAAAACTCTGGATTTTCCCCTTGGGGAGCCTTCTCCATGAATGCAGCTATTTGTTTTTGGATTATTAGCCTCACTCCCCAAATAGTAGCAATGAGAACTTAAAAACTATAGTCAGTATGTATAAGGAATTAGGAAAGAAATATGGTCCCAATGAATTTTTAGGAACATTTTCAGCCTATTCTGTTGCTTTAAGGTACTTTGCACAATACACACACACACACACACACACACACACACACACCACGCTTGAAAAACATCAGTAACAAAGATCTCCTAAATATTCTACTGTGGGTGTTTTGCCTTTATCATCAGCCTCACCTGTTTTGACAAAGTGAAGTTCAACTCTCTTTTTAATATTTTATACCAAGATTGTCATTCACATTAGAATTACATATTTAGTCATGAAAAACAAAATGGTAAAGTGGATAAAAAAATTTCTGGAAACAAACTGAGAAAGGTTTAAAGGTCAGAGTTTTAAATTGGTGTGTAGATACAGGCTGCTGAACATCTCTAAACATACAAATCCCTCATGAAGATAAAGAATAATATTTAGTCTCTATCCAAATTGAATCAGACTGGCTGCAAGTCTTGTTAGTACATATGAGAGGTTGGTGTTCAGAGCTGCAGCACCAGAAGCAAATAAAAGGTTGAAGTAAGTGTTGAAAGGACGATTTTGTACCTGAGCGACTTAGGATTTACACGCTCCATGTCCTTCTTGTTGATGAGATGGTTCTAGCTAATGTGAAAAAGACAAATTAGCCTCTATAAACACATAGGGGCATGTTGTGATCCCAGGCATCTGTGCTGCCAAGGAGAGTTGCTGATATAGAAATGGAGATTCTGGAAATCAAAACAAAAAGAAAAGGAGAAAAATCACAAAGAAGTGTGATTTCATTTGTGTTGCCCAGAATTTCTGACACATAAATTTGCTTATCAGTGGAAATTATTTGCTAGTTTTGTTGTCTTTCTGCAATGCAGTGTTATCATAGAGTACACAGACAGCATTTGCTTTGGAAGCCATTGCCTGTCATCCTGATGTGAGGAAAGGAAAGCAACATGCTTTTCCACATTTTTACATGTACTTACTGGCAAAGAGCTCCACATGTTGCTGTGAAATTATCATATGTGTTTTTCAACTTGATTTTGCAGAGTAGTAATAAGATAATAAGTAGTCTAAGGAATTAATTCCTAAAAAATAAGAAGAATCCAAGGCCTGAAAATGTTCAAGTAGCTATCAAACAGTTCTAGTTAGCAAACTGATATATGTTCTCTACAGACCTGCATATATTTTTACTGGCCATGGATAATCTTGAAGCCATGCCTTTGTAAATGGGGCTTGAAAGAGGAGAAAATAGATTGAACGTTTGTGTTGTAACACCTGGATTACATTAGAGGGCACACTGCTACCAAGTTGTTAAATTTAATATGATTAGAATGCATTGTGCTGTCCTAAGTGGTAGAATTCAATTTTTTTTTCAACAGTTAAACAATGGAGTTAAGCTTTTAGAGGAGACTTAACTTACCTGCCTTCTTTTGAATTTGAAATCTAATTTTTGACAAAGACAGCAGTGAATGTGGATTTAATTAGCTATGCTTTATTTTACTGTCTATCAAAGGAAATGATTGGTGTTTACCAGCATTATTTTGTTGAAAAAGAGAGACCAAGGTAAAGTTGGGCCACTGTAGCATTTCTCAAAGTATGTTCCATAGAATATTGGACCTGTGTTATTAGTGGAAAATTGTTCTATGGTCAAATAAAATTAGAAAACACTGGGCTAAACAGAGTTATTCAGGTCTCTCTATTATAAGACTTTGCATGTTAATATGATTTCAAGGTACATAGGAACATTTCCCAGTGGAACCCTTCTTGGAATATATTTTAGGATTTGCTGTCCTTAGATTACCACCTGGGGGAGCAACAGATTCAGATGCCAAATTGACCAGACTGCTGACATAAATGAGTTAAGAAGGCTGTGTAGAAAGCCATGTGGAGGAGTGGGGATTGTGGTGAATTGAAGCATTCATGCCATTGTTGCAGAACTTCCAGTTTTTTAATATAATATCAGAAACCTAGGATTTTGTGTGAAATTTTCCTATTTTAAAAAATTAGTAAATTAGAAACTAATAATTTAAAATTAAAAATTTAACATTAAAAATTAAATTTGTTTTAAAAAAAAAAGTAGCGGATGGAACTGCTCACAGCTTAGGCTGGAATCTGAGGGCTCAGTTTACAGCTTCATCTCAGGAGTCTGAGCAAAGTCAGAAGAATCAAGTGCAAGGCCTCTTGACTAGTGGGAAGTGCCCTACCTACATGTCCTCAAGCTGCCCCTGTGTCCTGCAGTTGTGAACTGCTGGCCTGCTGAGCTAGAAAAGCAAAATGGAGTCCCCAAGGCTGCTTTCACCAGTTGCCTTTCTTTCAAGCTGGATATAGGACAGTGGTTTGCCAACAAATTCCCTGGCTGGTATCTTTCATCCTCTGTTTGAAAATGATAAGAAGTCAAGCCGGCATTGAGGTGAACTGGATGCATGAGAGGCTGGCAGATAAGTGTCAGATGTGCTTGACCACCGCTCATGTTTGAGTCTGGGTATTTGCATTAGTCAGCTTGGGTTCTCATAACAAAACACTATAGTGTGGGGCTTAAACGGCAGAACAGTTCTGATAGCTAGAAGCCCAAGATTAAGGTCTTAAAAGTCTTGATTTCTCCTAAGAACTCTGGCTTGAGATGGGCAGCTGGCTCTTAACATCTTCATATAATCTTTTTTTTTTCTGAATACCAGCATTGCTCTTTGATACCGAAATTCCTCTTTTTATAACAGAAAGTAGTCAGATTGCATCAGGGTGGGTTTAACTTGGTCCCTTCCTTGAAGTTGGCTGCAAATACAGCCACCTGATGCGGTTCTGGAAGCCAGGGCTTCCGAGCGTGGACTTGTATGTGGGTGGTGGGATGTTCAACCCACCAGTGTCCCTGACTCTGCCGTCTCCCCTCTTTCTTTTCCATCTCCCCCTCTCCTTGCCTTGGGAGCAGGGCTCTGTGCAGTCTTTCACCCCATCTCCGGTGGAGTACCACTCCCCAGGACTGATCTCCAACTCCCCGGTCTTGTCGGGCAGCTACAGCAGCGGGATCTCCTCTCTCAGCCGGTGTAGCACGTCGGAAACCTCAGGCTTTGAAAATCAGGTGAACGAACAGGCGGCCCCAGTGTCGGTGTCCAGCTACGCGGGGCCTGGACCCGAGGAGCCGGTGCGCAAAGAGAGCAAAACCCCACCCCCGTACAGCGTGTACGAGCGGACTCTGCGGCGCCCGGTCCCGCTACCTCACAGCCTCTCCATTCCCGTCACTTCTGAGCCACCGGCCTTGCCCCCCAAGCCGCTGACAGCGCGCACCAGCCACCTGGAGAACGGGACCAGGAGGACTGAGCCCGGCCCGAGGCCCAGGCCCCTGCCCCGGAAGGTTTCTCAGCTCTAAGTCACTTTTCCATGTACCTGCGATGAATACCTGGCCGTTTACAAAATAAGACGTATGATGAGAAGACATTTAGTGTAGGCACTTTAATAACTTACTCAGATCTTTCTTTACATGAGTGGAATTAAAACTTGCTTATTAATATAATGTTGCACAATATTAAAAGTTACTGATCTAAAGCCCAGATGTTACATGAAGTAATGGCTGAATCTCTCTGGAACGTTTCTCCTAGTGGTAAATAGTGATAAAGACTCTTTTTGTATCTTTTTATGTTCGCTTTTTTTTATATATATATATATATATAGTTTAATCTTAAAACCAATACAATATTGTCAAACAGTACAATGTGTGATAATGTTGTATACTTTTTACTGAATACTTGATACTCCGAGAAAGCTTATTACCGTCAATGCACATCCTCACACAATGGTCCTTACTTTAGAAGACTTCTGTAAATAAGGTGAGGTTTCTGGCTCTTTCCATGAGCAGAATGTTCAGTGCACACCCTTGAATTGAAAGGTTAAAGCTAGTTAGACAATATATTAAGGGGTTGCAAGGATTGGGACTAGAAGTCATTTTGTTCTTGAAACAAAATGTTTCTTTAAGGTTGTTTTTGATGTTTGACAGCTGTCTGCATTCTTAAAACTCCACCTTGTGAATCAATTGCTAAATCCTTTAGTATCCTGACACCATGTTATCTACTGTATTTCTTTTCAAGGTGCAATTTGCTTTCAGAGTACCAATCAGCTAGATTAAGCAAAAGACCCCAAGAGAAGTGTTTACTTGAATTTTGTGCTTCCTTACTTGAGAGTATCCCATTTAAAATGTTTCATTGCAGAAGAGCAAGTGTTCAAGTATTAATAGGCACAAATTACTGTGTCCCATTAACAAGAATTCAGGAATCAATATAGGACAGTATTAAATCAATAGCGTAAATGAAGAAAAACACCTTTGTGAAAATATATGAGCATGATTAAATGGCAAAAGGACTTTCAAAAGGCAAGGGCATTAACTTTCAGTCCTGCATAAAATTAAAAATTCCTCACAACTCTCTCTTCATACCAGTGAAGCTTGTCTTCTAAGCTGATCCTGTGGTCCTTTTGTTAGAGGAGGATGATTATAGAATGTTCTAGCTTGAATATTGCAACATAGCATCTTAGATCTAGATAGATAAGCTGATGCCGCTGTTGTAGGAGTGTGGAAAATGCACCTTGTATGTAGTAATGTATTTTGTATCTTTGTTTTTTTTCTTTTACTGACTGTTTATAACACTCAATTGACAATAGATATAAACTGTATTTTAAATCATACTGTTAAATATTTTCCCTCTTTTGTTGGGAAGCTCATTTTAGTTTAACCCTATTTGTTTTTGTTGATAGCTTACCTGGAAGGCAGTGACCACTTTTTTATATTCTCTTAATGAAACCATTCAGCAGGTATATGCTGTTGAGGCTGGTTATAGAGGTTTTCTATAATAAATGTTCAAGTATTTTTGTACATAACTGGTTAATTTTAATAAGAGATACCATTATGTGTAAAAAAAAGGTAAAAATAAAAGCAAACAGTTGTGGATACAGTATGATTGTTATAATTATGCCAAATACTTTATGTATGGAAAAAGAATATTTGTACATATGTGCTTTTAACAATAATTCTGCCATATTGACTTTACAATTTTGAATGTCAGAAAAATTAATATATGTTAAAATATTTATGTTTAGTGAAAGTATTCATAATTGAGGAAAGGAACAATTTTAGCTTTGTATCTTGCAAGTTTTGCAGTTGGAAATTTCTTGAACTAGCTTTCGCTTTTGATGATAACACTTTGTGTTTGTAATCATATCCATATATTTATATATATGTGTGTGTGTGTGTATATATATATACATACATATATATAAATGTAGGAAGCTCCATATTTCTATTGCTTTAAGAAGTAAAACCTTCCACTTAAATAAGATGACATGCATAAGATAACAAAGCTTCTTTGATTTCCTTTTCCTGTGTAATTTGATAGATTTCTTGACTAGTGCTTGGGCACAGAATAAATCAGTGTTATTTGCTCTTGAAGCCACTTTTTTTAAGAAAAAAAAATTTTTGGCAGTGAACAGTTGAATTTATCATGTGCGTGTATTTCTAAAGCAGCTATATAGCAGAACATTTCAAGAGATTCCCTTAGCTCAGATGTTCATATTGGTTGCTGCTGGATGGTAAATATTAAATAAAGCTACCAGATTAATCTTCATATTACTGTCTTTATTCCTATCATCAGTGCGTCTTTACCAAGAATAGCAGCTATGTATTGTTGGGCTCCAGTTAATGCACTTCTATTCTTTATGGCTCATTTATGCCATGAAGAACAAAGGGTGAAAAGAATCAGTGTGGGTCACTGTCCTGTGGAGAAGGTTACATTTTTCTGGGTGGCTGAACATTAACTGGCCTAACTAAGCCAATTTAACCAGTCAAGCCATCAGAGTTTCTTTGCATTAGAAAACTTGACACAACACAGGTACAACTGGGCAAGGGAATGACCTAGTGCTGCCTTTGCCAGCTGTGACATGCTCTATTTGCATGCCTGCTTTTATTCCCTGATTTTTATAAAATGTTATGGAATATATTTGACAGTCACTAAATCCAATGACTACAAGTTTTCTGTTAATAAAGACTGGCTTTTAATTTTGTGAGTTGTGTCTGTGCTGTGTTAGGTTTATGACATTCATGTAACTCAATGCTAAGCAAAGCACTGTCTAAAGCTTCTGTCCCATTAAATACCAAAACCCAGTTAAAGGCCATTGTCAACATCTTCCTGATTGTTTCTCAGCATTAACTAAATGACTTAAGTGTTTCTGGAGTATTTTCATAATAACTGAGCCTGTAAGTATTTCAAGTCTACAAGCATAATTACGATATGAATAGGTCAGTTTCCCACCTAAGAAGGCTTCTGTGTGCATTGTGATTGTTCTACAAAAGACAACAAAAGAATAGCAAATCACATAATCTTGCCTTTATTTGCTCTTTACACTTTAAAAGCTGGCTTTTACTATAATGAATTCTCATTTAATGATTAGATTATGTCTTGCCACCAATATATAAGGAAACCAGAAAAGGTTTGAAGATTTGACTATCAATCTCAACATGGCTGTTATTTTTTACATATCCCTTTTGTCTTTTTCTGCATTGTTGAGTTCCTGTTCCCGAAATATCACCAACAATGTTGATGATACAGGGCCGTGTCCATTGCTCAGCATATGAGAGAGCCCCGTCCTGACAGAGCTTTGGCCCTGTCTCAGAGGGGCAAAGACAAGATCAGATTTTATAGAAATTTTGGGGTTTTGTTTACAGTGGGTCTTTCATTGAGCAGGCTTTGATTAAGATTAAAGGTCAAGGTGCACTTGTGTAGGATGGGTGGAGACAGCAAGGCAGGAATTTTGAGTCAAAGTATGCAAAGAATCTTGGGACATAAACCATCCATTGGTGCTTTCTATTAAAGAGTTGATGGGTCCCTTGAGAAGTTCCTATGCTGAATAGTCATCATTCACCTGGACAAGAGATTTCCTGGAAGAATAGAATAATGCTAATAAACAATGGAATAAGTGCATTAGATGGCTGAATTTGTAACTGTGAAAGGTCTGCTACCTGATAAAGCCAGTAACTCAAGAGACAGAGTTATGGGAGAAGAAAGATCGTAAGTGACAACAAGATGGCAGGTGGAAGACGGAGGACTTTCTCCCAAATATCATCGTGCCAGGGTTACAGCCACAAAAGCACATATGGGTTTTATGGGGAGTCTGATTTTAGTCACAGCCAGGTGGGCACTGGAATGGTGATTCATGCTTGCAATAATTAATTCTTTTGACATGGTTTAGGTATTGCTCACAGGTCACCAGGCATTCCAGACATACCTGTCAACCTAAAGAAAGATTACTGGGCTGGGATTGTAACTCAGTGGTAGAGTACTTGCCTAGCATGTTTGAAGCCCTGGGTTTGATTCTCAGCACTGCATATGAATAACTAAAATAAAGGTCCATAAACAACCAAAAAAAATTTTTTTTAAAAGAAAGTAAGTCACTGACAGAGAGTCCTATGACTGGTGATGTTCTCTGATGTTTTCACTTATTCAAGCAGGGCTGACTTCATTGGTTATTCGTTTGGAGAATGATACAGGGGAGAGAGGTGAAACAAACAGTGAAAAACAGACTTGCTAGAGCCAGGAGCAATTTAACCCATTCATGGGCTTCAGTTTCATTTCTCAACATGTATGTTTTACATAGTTGTAATCACAGTGAATCTAGAAAGACTGCCTTATTTTTTGCTTAAAGTTATAGCAATTATTTTCATATTATCACATGCATATAATGATTATTCCACAATTTAATGATTTCTTTGTTAATGAACATTCTATGATGCCTAATACTATAGTACTACAAATGACACCACTGAGACCTTCTCATTGCATACAGCTTTTTCAATGTTTTGCATTATTTCCTTAAAATGGATTTCAGACTGAATTGTAAAAAATAAACCAAATACATAAGAATTATGTTAAGCCAGGTGCAGTGGTGCACCCAGTGACTTGAGAGGATCAAGAGTTCAAAGCCAGCCAGCAACAACAAGGCACTAAGCAACTCAGTGAGACCCTGTCTCTAAATAAAATACAAAATAGGGCTGGGGATGTGGTTCAATGGGAGAGTGCCCCTGAATTCAATCCCTAGTACCCCCAAAAAAATATGTTAAAATATGTTTTGTTTAAAGAATGATGGCTTTGTAGTTCTCGTTCTCTTGTATAAGAGAAAAAAAATCATTTTCCTTGGATCTTTCCAGTTCCTAGCAGGCCTACCATAACAAAAGGTAGGCTAACAAGGAAAACAAACAGAAGTCTTTTAACGTGTACCTTATGTACCTGTGGGAGATGTCCAGAGAAAAATAAGCAACCCTCAAAGAAGTGGTTTAGAATTCAGGCTTAAGTACCACCTTCAACTAAAAACAAAGAAAAAGGGGTTGGGAAAGGAGGCTAGCTATCAGGAGGTGACCAGAAAAAGCAGAAAAAATGAGAGTAAAATTTAATGTGTCTGTTTCAGTTCCAGCCTTCACAATTGATAAGAGTCTCTTGTGATTCAGCCATCTTTGTCTTCCTGGCACAGTGAGGGAGACCCCCTTACAAATGGAGATTTCCCTCATTGATGTGAATTTCTGGTACTAAAGGGTATCTTCTATTTCCAGAACATCTCCCATGTCTGATGTTTCTCAAAATAATCATCTCAAAATAATCTTTATGTCAGAGAGGCATTTTGTAGGGTGGGATATTTTGGTCTACAGTCATATCTTGGGGTGGCATATTCTGGTCTTCTATACATAAATATAGGTTATTTCTGAAAACGGTTGCACCCATTTTGGGGGCACTAGCAGCATAATTTTGTGGCAATTTTTTCAAGATTGGCTATCATGATATTACTTTCTTTTCCCCCCTCTAATTTAATATATAGGAAGAAACTTGCTGCTGTACCTAAACTTTGAGAACATGTTAATAAAGCAATTAAGTATTTTACAGAATCCTGGGCTAAAGAATTGGTACCCTGATAAAGTAAATAAAAGGGGGAGATGAAAAGCAATAGGCAGCCATGCACAGTGGTGCGTACCTATAATCCTAGCTACTCCAGAGGCTGAAGCAGGAGGATCTCAAGTTAAAAATCAACCTGGGTAACTTTTTTTTTTTTTTTTTTTTGGTAACAGAGATTGAACCCAGAGGCTCTTAACCACTGAGCCACATCCTTAGCCCTTTTAAAATATTTTACTTTGAGACAGTTCTTGCTAAATTGCTCAGCGCCTTGCTGAATTGCTGAGGTAGGCTTTCAACATAGGATCCTTCTGCCTTAGCCTCCCAAATTACTGGGCTTATAGGCACATGCCACCATGCCTGGCCCAAACTGGGTAACACAGTGAGACGCTGTCTTCAATTTTTTTTTTCTTTCTTTTTTTTTTTTTTTTTTTTTTTTTAGGCACATGGTATAGCACTTGCCTAAAATGTGCAAGTCCTGAGTTGAATCCCCTGTGGGAGCCAGGGGCCAGGGTGGAGAAAGGCCCCTTCTGAAAATACTTCATCTCAGAGAAGAGATTGCTAGAAAAACATTTGAGGTATTTGGGGTGTAGCTCTGTGGTGGAGCACTTGCCCAGCAAATGCAAGCTTCCAGATTCAAAAACAAAAACCATTTAAGATCCACTGTCATTCCTGAGCATTTTGGACAGATGTACAACCTAATTTATCCGGAGTTGACATTGAGATTCATAACCAGAGAGGGAGCCAGACACCTATAAGTAAGGATAATGATCTGAACAGTCAGAAAGTACAACTTTCTGCTCACCAAGTGAACTATCTCCAAGGAGGGTAAGTTATACAAGTGAAGAAGGCAGTTAATCCCAAAGAGAAAAAAAAATTTATATGAGAAAGTAAATGTAACTATAGTATACTATGTGAATGAGAAGCATATGATATTGACATGGAAATGTTGATCTTGCCCCAAATTATTATATAATTTTATTGGAAAGATGAGAGGAAGGAATGAATTTGTGTATATGGAAAATAAAATAAATTATCTTCCATTAAAGGATGTCAGTAGATAATGCCTACAATTTAACTAAAAAGTAGTAATATGAGATACTTTTTATTTACAGATATAAAGAACAAACATTAAAAAATAACTTTAAAAATTGGGCAGGGGATGTACTTCATTGGTAGAGATTTGTCTAGCATGTGCAAGGCCATGGATTTGATCCCCAGCATTGCAAAAAAAAAAAATTAAAAATTGAAAATAATTATATTTGGTAAATGAAAATGGCAGAGAGTGGGGATGTTGAGGGGCCTCCTGTTTTTCTTAATGGCTTTATGGAAATAAATGCATGTACAAGTATAACACATTTTAAGAGATTGAAGCAAAAAATATATAGCATTCAGATACCACTTTACTGGTTTTACTTCTCTTATTTATTTATTTTTCTCCTCTATGTGACAGAGTAAATCTAGATCTGGGCCTCTTTGAGAAGCACATACAGACTTTGAAACCAGTGTCTACTGAAAGGAATGTGTATGTGGCAAGTAGGAGGAATAAAGGTGGAGGACTTTCTGCACCCATATGAGACCTCTCCTGGAGCAAAAATGATTGGCAGTGAGACCAGCAGACAGTTTTAATCCCATTAGGTTTGTTCTTTAGTAGCAACACTAAGCAACCAATAGAAACAACTTTTAGAGAGTTCTAGAAGGACGCTGCAGGTATTACCAGTTTACAAGTTCCTTTTGTGTCAATATTTCTCACTATGATGAAAGCACATCCAGGTCTTCGTGTGATTACTCCAGAACAATTTTTAACAGTGCCAGGTTATTTCCCTCCAAGAGAGCAAAAACATAACAAATGTATGGTGAGTGCTACTAGGGCTCAGGTCTCTCATAAAGAAATTTGGGGGCTGGGGTTGTAGCTCAGTGGTAGAGTATTTGCCTTGCATGTGGAAGGTACTGGGTTTGATCCTCAGCACACATAAAAATAAAATAAAGGTATTATGTCCATCTACAACTAAAAACATATTTTTTTTGTTTTTGTTTTGTTTTTTTTTATTGTTTTCTTGGAGTTTTTATTTTTTTATTTATTTTTTTATTTTATTTTTTTTTATTGGTCGTTCATAACATTACATAGTTCTTAATACATCATATTACACGGTTGATTCACGTGGATTATGAACTCCCGCTTTTACCCGGTATACAAATTGCTGTATCACATCAGTTTCCCTTCCATTGATTGACATATTGCCTTTCTAGTGTCTGATGTATTCTGCTGTCTGTCCTATTCTCTACTATCCCCCCTCCCCTCCCCTCCCCTCCCCTCCCCTTTTCTCTCTCTACCCCTTCTACTGTAAATCATTTCTTCCATTTGTATTATCTTGTCTTGCCCCTCCTTTCCTCTTATATGACATTTTGTATAACCCTGAGGATCGCCTTCCATTTCCATGCAATTTCCCTTCTCACTCCCTTTCCCTCCCACCTCTCATCCCTGTTTAATGTAAATCTTCTTCTCAAGCTCTTTGTCCCTACCCTGTCCTTGTTTACTCCCCTTATATCAAAGGAGTCATTTGGTATTTGTTTTTTAAAGATTGACTAGCTTCACTTAGCATAATCTACTCTAATGCTATCCATTTCCCTCCAAATTCTATGATTTTGTCGTTTCTTAATGCAGAGTAATACTCCATAGTATATAAATGCCACATTTTTTTTATCCATTCATCTATTGAAGGGCATCTAGGCTGGTTCCACAGTCTTGCTATCGTGAATTGAGCTGCTATGAACATCAATGTAGCAGTGTCCCTGTAGCATGCTCTTGTTAGGGCTTTAGGGAATAGACCGAGAAGGGGAATAGCTGGGTCAAATGGTGGTTCCATTCCCAGCTTTCCAAGAAATCTCCATACTGCTTTCCAAATTGGCTGCACCAATTTGCAGTCCCACCAGCAGTGAACAAGAGTGCCCTTTTCCCCGCATCCTCTCCAGCACTTGTTGTTGTTTTGGAATGACCCAGCACACTTTTCCCACCCCTCACTTTCTGTAGGGGACACTATCTTCATCTCCTGCCTTATCATGCAAACTTACCCAACTCCTTCTTCCAAACTTAGATGAAGATATGGCTAAGCTTTCCACCCAGGCATTCATCCCACCTTCCACTGGTGAGGAAGTGAGGGGAGCCAGCTGTAACCTTTGTCATCCAGCTGACCTGGTGGCCAGGTCTGAAGACAAGAACAAATGTAAGTAATGCCAACCGTAGATAGCAGGACAATCTTCTTTCGCTCTCTTTCTCTCCTTTTTATTCCCTTGATTAGGCATCTTCCTAGGTCAAGAATTTTTGAAAAGTTGGCAGAATTAGCTGGATTAAATGTCAAAACTTGTGTAAGTCAAAGAAAAAGCCAAAATAAAAGAGCAAACAAGACAGGAAGGACATTTTTGGAAAATGTGACAATGTTAATATTTTAATTTTTTTAAATGCATCCAAATTGATTTTTAAAATAATAATTAAGACAATATGAAGATGCATAGTATTGGAAAGGAAGGAGGAAATATGTTAATAGACAAATAAATACATAATTTACAAAAGACGAACCATAAACAAGCATATGGTAAAATAACTAACCATTCTCCTAATCAAAGTAAAACAACAGTGAAATAACATTTGTTGCTTATGAAATTAGCTAAATGTGTGAAATCACAGCACCCAATTATGAGAAGAATGTGGTAAAAGTTCTACTCATTGACATAATCAGTGGCACTAAATTAGGATAACCTTTTCAAATCACAGTTTAGCAGTATGGGTCAAAAGTCTAAAAAATGGTTATGTCCTTTGAGCCATATAATTCCATTATTAGAAACCTATTCTAATATTTCAAAAATGGGATGTGTTTGGAGAATCAGGCAAAAATTTCAAGTCTGAGAAATGTTAATAGTTTTGAGATGGTTACATAAAATATGACACATTCAATCAATGGAATGGAGTGTAAGACTATGTTTAAGAATGTTTCTAAAGATTGGTAACAAGAAACACGATGGAATGAGATGGACATCATTATCCACAAGTACATGTATAAAAGACACGAATGGTTTGACTACTTTGTGTACAACCAGAGACATGAAAAATTGTGCTCTATATGTGTACTTTGAATTGAAATGCATTCTGCTATCATATACAACAAATTAGAATAAATAAATAAATGTTTAAAAAACAATTAACAGTTGAAGAGATGAGAAATATTATTGATTTGATTATTACAACTTACATGTACATATACTGAATTACCATAATGAACCCCATAAAAATGCATATATATAAATTATAGCTTTAAAAAGAAAAAAAAACAGAGCGGTAACAAGAAAAAAGTTAATTGCATGGAATGGGAAAAGGCAAGATTTAAAGTATACACACACTATGTTACTTATATGCTTTTAAAATTGCAACCTTAAAACATAAAAACAAACTGGTAATTTGTCATAGGGAGGGAAATTATGGTGATAATTTGTCTTTATTCTCAATTTTCCAAAAATTTTGGCCAAATAATTACATTACTTTCATAATTAAAAAAAAATAAAGTTGTAATAGAAATGGAAGGGCAAGTAGGCCCCCACTCACTGCCACTCGTAAGTGAAGCTGAGCAGAGAAGCACCTTCAGCTGAATGTTATGAATGTGCTGAGTGCTCTCCATGGAATGCAGTTAATTTTCTTATCTGGCCCTCTATCAGAGAATATTCAAGTCAGAGCATTTCTAGAAGCAAGAAAATTCTGAGCAAGGAGAAGCAGGAATAGCCTAAGGAGTGCAAAGGGTGAACCCGATAGCAGCCAGCACTGGGGACACTGACAATCTCCTGGGTGTTTGTGGAAGTGAAGGGGTAGGCTGCTCTTTCCACTTCCTTTGCCTCCAACTCAGTAATGCTTAGATCACCGAAGAATAGGGTATAATCAAGGCATCTACCATGCAACTTAAAAGAGAAGTCTGGGAGAAATAGAAGTAAGAGGAAAGCAAAAGGGGTATTGACCCACAATGGAATCAGAGATCTGTAGGGCCAATGGAAAAAAACATCAAGAGAAAGAGCTATAGGGAAATAAGGCTAACGTAGAGCAGGAGAGGCTAAGGGCTTGCAGAGGGAACAGGAGGAGAGGTGTGTCTCAGAATAGACTGGAAACAGGCAGTGCCTGGAGCTGTGTTTGGGGAAAGTGGAAAATGTGCTGGCATGCAGTACAATGTTTCCCAATGCCAGTGTTGCATTATGAACTTTCCACATGTTTTTCCTGAAATGGAAAAAAAAAAAAGAAGAAGAACAATGTGAAATGGACAAATGTGTTGTCTTAAATTCTCAATTATCTTAAATTGGGAAGAACTTTTCTTCATCTTCTTAGGATGTTACAGTGTCCTCTGTTTTTAAACTATGAGTGTTAACAGATGAGGATCTTTCTCCCAGTGTCTTTATTTGCACAATTAAAACTTGACTGATGGCTGTTCTCCAGTTTTTTCATTAGATGGCTTCATGAAATCTCAAAGGCTAGAAAGTAGGGGAAGGGGACATGGAGGTAGAAGCCCAAGTCTGAATGGAGCCTAGAGTAGGAGAGGGCCAGTGCTTCCAGGCATCTATTACTCTTGATGGAATGAGATGAGACATTTGATCAGGCATGGTGGTACATACCAGCTACTGAAGGGGGCTGAGGAAGGAGGCTGAAAAGATATTTGCAATGCTGTTAATTGAAATTTTTGAAACAAGTTTGAGGCCAACTTGAGCAACTTATCAAGATCCTATCTCAAAATAAAAATTAAATAGGTTGGGGGTGTAGCTCAGTGGTAGAGCACCCACAGTTCAATCTTCAACACCAAAAAAAAAAAAAAAAAAAGGGGAGGTGGGGGAAGGTTGGGATATTTTGTAGAAACTACTTTTAATATTTTTCTCTGCAAGAGTCAAAATATTTTACAGAACAAGTTGATTGGTTTTCACCTTAGTTTCAAGTACTTATCAGGATATAGATTTGTAGTACTAGTAATTTTACATTATTTGGTAAGTTTTGAACCTGTTTTAGTTCTTCCTCTCCACTTTTTCATGCTCAGCTGTGATTTCAGACTTTTTAGACTAAGAGCCCGGGGCTCTTCTTGAACTTTGAGCCTTGAGTGTTTGATTGCTGCAGAATTCAAGTCAAAAGTACTTGATCAAACCTGGTGAGTGGGTAATGGCTTCCAGACACTGATTTTCTTTTCTTCCATATTCCCATCACTGGCTTTTAAAGAAAATTCCATCATTCTTTAAAGTTCGTGGGGAGATGTATGTCATTCAGAAAATTTATTCAAGTAAGATGCATCAAATATTAGGAACATAGTGCTAAAAGGAACTGATGGTTTCAAGGGTGGGGCTGGCTGGCAACGACAAACATGCTTTAGATGAGGTGCTGAAAGTGGTTTGACTTTCTATACCATGCCTGATGATGCCCACTGGCTGCCTCAGCCATGGCTGTCCACTCACTGCCACCTGTAAGTGAAGCTGAGCAGAGAAGCACCTTCAGCTGAATGTTATGAATGTGCTGAGTGCTCTCCATGGAAGGCAGTTAATTTTCTTATCTGGCCCTCTATCAGAGAATGAACATGTTTGTAGATTGAGGCTTTGGGCAACACTCTCTAAAATTCTTTTTGACCCAGAAATTTCACTTCTAAAAATTTATTCCAAGAAAATATCCTTATCAGATATGTACAAAAATATGTCTGCATAATCATTGCAGCACTGATTATAATAATGAAAATTTGAAATATTCTAAATGGCTTTCCCAATGTAATGCTTAGTAGCTATTAAAATTGTGGTGTGTATGTACATTTATGACATGGAAAGATATTTACAACACTGTTTTTTTTTTTTTAATTTTTAAAAATAATTTTATTAGTTTTTTTAATGTGGAACTGAGAATCAAACCCAGTGCCTCACACATGCTAAGCAAGCACTCTACCACTGAGCCACACCCCAGCACTACAAAAATGTTAACTGAAAATTTTGATATAAAACAGCACATATAAACCCATTATCAAAGAAATATATATACTAGAATATATGCCCAAAAGTTAGTGTTTATTAAATCTGGGTGGAGGGATTATAGTTGGTTCATTCTGTCTCTCCTTACCCTGCCCCATGTGTATTTTCAATTTTCCTATGGTTAGTTTTGTAAAGAAGTAAATAACTAAATAGGAGAATAAATGATAAGGGCATGATAAGAACTGGAAAGGAATCTAAGGAGGTTGCTGTGGTAATGCTGAGGCATTTATCCTAACATGAGGTCTGACAGAGTGGAGCCGGACTCCAGGGGGTCTGCAGTAAGGATGATCTGATTAAAGGCAGCGTTGTGGAGAAGCAAGAAGGGCACATTTAAGAAATCTAACTGCAATAGAAATAATAGTATGTGTCTGGGAGAAAAACAGTTGGCCTGTGAGGTGGGTGAAAATGTTCCTGAAGATGGGAATGGAATACAGGAGAAAGCAAAAGCATTGTTCTTTAGCGAGAGGAGGGATGCATCTTCCTCTGGAGATCTAGGTGCTGAATACAGATCAACTTCATTTTAGGAACGTGAAGAAAGTTTGAAGAGTTCACTCCCAGTGACCCCATTTTATCCTTATAGTAGGAAGAGAGTATTTGCTGAATGTAAGGTCAGTGAACTGAAGTCGGCCTGAGGAGAATTGTGAGGTTAGGACCAAATTTGTTGGCTCTAAAGATGAGACAAGAATTCCTGAATATTGTGGAGGGCCAACTGAGATTGGAGTGGTGAATTTTTTTAATGACACCAATCAATGCAATTTTGTGAATTTCTCTAGAAGAATTCAGTGGCCACTGCCTAATTTCCAGGAAGGTAGATGAAAGTTGTCTTTAACTGGGTTTAAAACTTGTGAGGCTCTGAAAGACTTGGAAGGATGTGACTGGAGGTTTGAATAAGATCAAGGAGATGATGTGAAAGGAGTGATAATTGGAAGGAAGAAGCAATGGGCACATGAGTAAAATACTGGATATTATCATTTTAAAGCAGTTCTGGGTGAGGAGTCCAAAGGTGGCTGTGGAAGTGAGTGGTTGATGTTCAGGGGAGTTGAAAGTCAGGAATCAAAGCATAGGGCAACAAATGACCATAATGTTTCTTTGCTGCAGATGTAAATTTCCATAATGATCCTTGATGCCTTCATCTTCTTAATACATATATTTATTATTTACCTGTTTTATTATATTTGTAGAGGAATATAGTTTTCTCCACTCAAAAATACTATTATTCATGATCTTCAAGGCCTTTTGAGAGCTGGAGATGTTGTTCAGTGGTGGAGAGCCTTGGCCCTGGGTTTCATTTCCAACACTGAGAAAATAAATATATACATACCTTTGATTTTCCTGTTGGTCAAAATACTCAATTGTTTCTCTTTTCTGTAGAGTCAGAAACTACATGGGGGAAAAAAAAAAAGACAAGGTGGAATCTCCTAGCTTTCCCACTACCCACACAGTAGACTTCTTCAGACTGTGAGGTTCATTTGGGAAGCTCCAGTTCAACACCTGGGTAGATAGCTTCACGGGAATCTTTGGATTATAAGACCCTCATTTGATGTGGCCTCAAAACCCTTCTGCAATAGAAAGGAGCCAAATTTTCAAACGTTTCTATCTCCAAAGAACTGACAGTGAATCAGATAAACACTTATTGATTCAATCCCACACAAGGTCAACCTCTGAAGATATCTTTCCTTGTTAATTGGTCCTAAGTGAACCCTCTGCTTATTTTCTTAGGCTCTAGACAGCAATTTCCCATTTCTTCCTACCATCTTTTTTTCATGCTTTTCTTCACGCTCCAGCACTTTTTCACTGACTAGTCATCACTTCACATATAACGAGGAAAAAAATGTTGACATTCCATTAAAAACTGCAATGAGAAGATGAAAATGTCTCTTTCCTCTCCCTGGCTAAAAAAAAAAAAAAAAAAAAAAAAAAAAAAAAAAAGTGCCAGGGAGGCTTAGTCTCACAGTCTCACAACCTTGAGAACCCTATCAAATGTAATGAGCCAAGAAACAGCTGGTGCACTAGACACATGGATGAAAACTGGGGAATGGCGCCTGTCAGGCATGAGTGGACACTGAATAGCAGAGATGACCACAAAGGCCACGAAGGTTGGATTTTACATTAAGCCCCTTTGATATGTTCTACCACGAGTGGCGTCCAGATCACAGGTGTCACATTTGAAATTACTAGCTTAAATGTTAAGATAACATTTATTTTTTCATGTAACTACTGGCCATCAGTCATGGCATTAATCCAACAAGACAGCACTAGAAAGAATTAAAGATTCCCATTTTTCCTTATCAATTACAACCACACCAAACTCCCTGAAGCTGTTCAGAAGACAGAAATATGAAAAGAAAGCACTGTTGTTATTCTGACCTGTGGGTTTCCCTGGCCTCTGTGACTCATTATCTGTGCATTCAACAATTATTATGAGCCTATTATATGCTCATAAATACCCTTTCAGAGTTCATTTTTTAAAATTTAAAAAGGAGAACTCACTAACCCTCAGGGAGTCAATGGTATTGTTAAAAGGACAAATCAGAAAGCCCAAGTAACTAGAATTATTATCAAGATACCAAAGGATTTGTGGCTAAGATGTGACAATTTTCTTATAATGAAACAAGGCAAACGGGACTGGACCCACCTACCAGGTCAGACCTGCTGCTGGGGTGACAGATCAACTGTAAGAGCTAACAGCTGAGCACAGTTTGTACAAAGAAAAGCACAAATCCCAAATCTTACAGACATTTTCAATTATGACTGAAGCACAAATTCCAGATCTTATAGACATCTCCAATTCTCTGAGCTCAAGGTGAGAAGGCAGGGGTTCCCCCACAGTCAGCAAAAGAGCTCTACAGGGAGACCTGGGGCCAGTGGTTGCTCAGGAGACTAATACTCAATTCTAGTGGTGTCTGTGGGATCTTCTTAAGGAGATCAGAGTTCTGGTGTCCCAACCAGGGTCAGAGGCAGCAAATGCCCAGTAAATTCTAACCAGTCAGGACGGGAAACATAAAGAAGCTCAGTTCTAAGAAATGACGTGCCTGAGGAAGCACTGGGTCTAAAACAGACTCAGAAGCTTATTCAGACAGAAGAACAGGTAAGAGGTGGAAGTGACCTATGTTGGAGAGCAATTGACATGCCTTTAACTCTCCCTGGGATGCCATATCCCAGATGAAGGATGAAGCAGATTCAGTGAGAATCCAATCCTGAAACCTCAGGTGGAGCGCTGGGCAACCTCATGACAGGTCAAGAAAGAGTAGAGGTATTGATAGAGTAAGGCTAGAGTCAGGAGATGGGATGTGAAGCAGAAGTAAATCTGAAGTATTTTCTGTCTCCAGCATTATTTATTAACTCTGGACTCAGATAGGACAGAGCTTTCTTCTGAGGAAGAAAGGACACAAGAAATATGTGGAAGTGTTAGATTTATCAGTACGTAGCTGACGAAGGCTAACACAAGAGGAATGAAGAGTTAGACGGCTGCTGGCTTTGAATCGGTTGACTAATAATGCTTACAGGCACTCCAGCTCTCTCTGTATTTCTGTTGCACTACCCTTGGTGTATATGCTTCTTCCTCTGGGTGTGTTGGTACAAAATGACTAAACTGCTGCGGTTTCAGACATTACATACCCAGATTATAAGAAAGTGAATATGGGGCCAAAGAAATGGAAGAAGGGTCAAAACAGCTGATCTGACAGGCTTTCTCCTTTTCCAAACATGGAACAGTCTCCTCTGAGTCCTCTATTCAAATAGAACTCATCCTTGGACCTTGTAAGGAAGCAGTGGGATGGAAGAGTTTCTTGGGTGGGGATTTCAAATGAACGTTTGAGAGAGTTCTGATTATCAATTATAAGGAAGATATTAGAAGGCAAAGAAAAAGAACAAGCCAAGACAGAAAGTGGCAAGGTATGGTGAATGGAGGGAAGTTTGGGTGAGTAAAGAGAAATAAAGTTGGAAAAGTTATAAAAGAGAGATGAAGTCAAATAAGGCCATGGTTGCTCATGGAAAAGTATTTCCCAGGGGCTGGGAGGTGCAGCTTAGAGATAGGGCACTTACTTGGCATGTGCAAGGCCTTTGGTTCAATCCCCAGAAAGGAAAGAAAAAAAGCACTGCCTGTATTAGAACAACACTCATACTAACAACAATTTCAGGATACTTTGTTGATTAAAGTTATTAGCTAAAAGGCACTTTCTCTGTCCATATACATTAATTGAGTGGTTGCCATAACCCAGGCACTGTTGTAACCACTTTCCTCCCTATCATCCTAGGAAGGAAGGTGAAGCACAGAAAAGTTTTTGTTTTTTTTTTTTTTTTTTCACAGAACCACTAAATATCAACACTTGGATCATGAACCCAGGTAGTTCCTACACCCTTGCCTCAAATGCCTCAAATGTCTCATCTGTAAGGAACTCACAGAAAGAGGTTGCATATTCAGTGGGTCATTCCTTTCTGTACATCACTGAAACAAGGATTTAGTTCACCGTGAAAACACTTGTAAATTTTCACACACCAGCTGTCCCCTGATTTAATGGAGATTACTAAACCTTTAGTTTTCATTTGGTGCTAGAACCCCTGTGTCTTACCTGGATTCATGGCAGAGACTACATTTCTCAGCCTTTTTACCTAGGGATTGTCATGTGACTAAATTCAGGCCAGTGGTACGTGATCATAAAGGGTGTATGCAAATTCTAGGATAATTCACATAAAAACAAACAAGCTGCTTTCCCTGAATGAAGGCAAATGAGCAACTTTTTTTTCGTATTGCCAGTTGGAACTGCAAAGAACTACAGCAGCAACCTTGGGCCTAGAGATGGAAGCCACACACTAAAAGTAGAGGTCATGAAACAGAGCCACTTACCTACGCTAGAACCTCTGGATTGTTATGTGGGTGAGTTGGGGAGTGAGGGCAGGGAGGGCTTTCTAACAAATTCAGTCCATAGTAACAACAGCTTAGAATGAACACTAGCCTGACCTGCACACATGCAATTTCAATGAGAGACTTGATGCAAGTTTTTTCAGTTGGATTTTTGTGCCACTGTAAACAGTCTTAGGATAAATCAAAGCAGACACTTGAGATACTTTCACATATACATTAAAGACTATTTTTAATAAATTGTAGGGTATGTGTGTATATTGAAAATACTTAAGAATATATAATGCCTTAAAAATACTTTTGAAGGTTATGTTCTCCCCACAAAAACTAGGCTGATCCAACCCATATCTCAATCCATCCAAACCAAAAACATACATTTAGATCTATTACAATCAAGATATGTGGTTTTGACCTGGCATGTGCAAGGCCTTTGGTTCAATCCCCAGAAAGGAAAGAAAAAAAGCACTGCCTATATTAGAACAACACTAATACTAACAACAATTTCAGGATACTTTGTTAATTAAAGTTATTAGCTAAAAGGCACTTTCTCTGTCCATATACGTTAATTGAGTGGTTGCCATAACCCAGGCACTGTTGTAACCACTTTGTTGCCTAGTCCAAAGGATTTCTTCTGAAATTTTCTTTTCAGGTAGACACAAAAACTTTGTAACAGATTTTTGTGTTTTATGGATAAAGTATCACCCAGAATCCCATCTCATTGCTATCTGGGGGAACCTCAATTGTGAGTAGTATGGTTGAAGGCAGCATTTAGTCTCCCACTATATGAACCAAGGGTAATGGACCTGTTATGCCAGATTCGTGGGACCCCAATAGACCTCCAGGAGCCGAATCCGATGCAATCACATAAGAGTCTTTATGGAAAGCTCAAGCCTGGACTCACAACTGTTCCTGACGCAGCGATCCCAGGGAGTGAGTCTCGGTCCTTTGTTCAATGAGATTTTATAGGTTTTGAGGGAATACTCTATGCGTCACAACATCACACAGCAAATCATTCCATACCGCAGGAAAATCAAACAACAACTCTTAACATTGATTAGCACATTGACTGGCGGGAACAAGTTGGGTAGGGGTGATTGGTTAGCACAAGAGAGGGATTTGTTTGAACTGATTGGCTTAGGCCACGAGGGGTATATGTGCTAAACTACATGGTTTCCCAACATGTTATCAACCACCGTAAACTACTGGAGGGTCATCTGGCATCCCAGGTATTTTCCCTGTCTCATGCTGATTGGTGGTTACTAGAGGGGTTGCTATGGGTCCTCACCTAGCCTGACTTGAGTCAGGGACACCTGGCGCTGCAGATCTCTCCTGTTATTTGTAGACAAACAACTCAGCAGGGTGGGTATGTGCTTAGGCATGCTCTGTGGGTTTTTCCAAGGACAAGGGTCATGCCCCCTTCCTCAGACAGGCTTTGCTCTGAGGTAGAGGCTGGTTTCTCAAAAATGGAGTCACATTAGTTTCTCAGACCCTATTTCTCTTTTCTTCCAGGCAGCCAGAGGTCTCTAGCTGGCTACATCACCTTAGGATTTGGGCTCATTTCTATTGATATGAAGACAAAGGATAAATTAGAATTCATCCCAGGTCTCCCTCAAAATGACCTAATCTACCAATACTACAGAGCCCCAACCCTTTTCCATGCCTCCTCTGATTCCCAAACACTGATCCATAAAGTTTCCTATGTCTCTAACCTCTTTCCTGGATATTCCTTGATTTCTTTGTCTTACCTAACTGCTATTATCCCCTTAGAATGCCTCCCTTAAAAATAACAGACTTCTCTAATGCAAGCTTTTTTCTCTTAAATCTCATATACCTCAGGACTAGGAGTTGACTCTCACATTCTCCTAAATTCCTCACAATTTACTCCACCAGGATTCCAAACACAACACTTTCAAACCTTCTTCCAGATTACATGTAACTTCCTTGTCACCAAACCTGTAATTACTTCTCTATAATCACTGTTCTGTCTCTCAGCAGCATTCAAAGCTCAGTTGACCATAACACCAAAAGCACAGTAACAAATTAAAAATAGGTAAGTTGGACTTCATCAAAATTAAAAACTATGCTTCAAGTAGTGTCACTAAGAAGGTGAAAAGACAGCCCACAAAATGAAAGAAAATGTCTGCAAATCTTGTATCTGGTAAGGGACTTACATTACACACACACACACACACACACACATACACACACACACACACACACACATATATATATATATATATATATATATATATATATATATATATATATCTTACAATTATATAATAAAAGACAAATAACTCAATTAAAAATCAGCAAAGAGCCAGACATGGTGGTATATACCTATAATCCCAGCAACTCAGCAACTTATTGAGACCCTCAACAATTTAATAAGACCTTATCTCAAAATAAAAAATAAAAAAGGACTGAGGATGTAACTTAGTGGTAAAGCACCCCTGGGTTCAATCCCCCGTACCCCAGTATCCTTTGTTTATATCAAAAAAGTATGTAAATAGACCTCTCTCCAAAAAGGATTTACCAGTGGCCAATAAGCTCATGAAAAATGCCCAGCATCATCAGTTCTCAGGGAAATGCAAACCAAAACCACAATTAAATACCACTCCACACTGACTAGGGTAGGCATAATCAAAAAAGACAAACAATAACAAGTGTTGACAAGGAAGTGGGAAAACAGGACCAGCATATCTTGCTGGTGGTAAGAATTTAAATAGTAAAGCTAATTTTTAAAAAAAGTCTGAAAGTTCCTTAATTGGTTAAACATAAAGTTACTGTATGACCCAGCAATTTTACCAAGTATATACCCAAGAGTGCTGAAAATATATATCCACACAAAAACATATTCATGAATGTTCATAGAAGCATTATTTATAATAGCCAAGAGTAGAAAGAACCCAAATATTAATTAATGAATGAATAATAATCAAAATGTGGTGTGTTTTATATGATGGAATATTATTTGGTAATAATAAGGAGTGAAACACTATTGATAATGTCACAATATGAGGAATCTTGAAAACTAAGTGAAAGAAGGTAGTCACAGAGGACCACTTATTGTAAGATTGCATTTATGTGGACAGTCCATTATGGACAATTACATTAGAGGACATAAAATATAGTAGAGGTTGCCAGGAACTGAAAGAAGATAGAATGGGGAATGACTGCTGGTGAATATGAGATTTCTATTTGGGGAGGAGGTGTATGAAATGTTCTGGAATTCGTAGTGAGAGAGGCACAGGTCTCTGAATTATACACTTCAAAAATACTTTATGCTATGTGAATTGTAAATTTATAAAGTTGTTGTTAAAAATATCCCAAGGATGTAACCTCCTCATTCTTGAAGCACTCTAGCTTCCAGGATACCATTCATATTCATATTCATTTTTTCTCTCTCTCTCTCTCTAGTTCCCTCTCCCTCTCTCACTTGTAGCTTCTTCTCAATCTTCTTTGCAGGTTCTGCATCCTCCCCCAGGCCTCTGGCATTTGATACCCAATCTCAGCCTAACCCCTCTCTTTTCATTTCCCTCCCTCCCTAAATGACTTCTTCCCATTCCCATAGTTTCTTATGGCAGTTTTATGCTAACACATTTTTCCTGAGTTCAAAATTTCTCTATCCAGCAACCTAATCAATATCTCCAGCTGAATGTCTTAAAAGTATTACAATTTAGCTTGTCCAAAACTAAACTCTCAAAAAATTTTGGGGACTAAAACTATAGCTTAGGATAGCAGAGTAAATGACCAAGGGGCAAAGAAAAAATAGAGGGATGATCTATAGAAATAGAAAAAAATATGGACAGAAGCATCAATTAAGCCCTGAAATCATTGACTCAGTACACAAGTGTTCTAGGCACATCTGATATGACCACAGGCGCTAAGAGAGTGAATACCATAGAAAAGAGTAGCCTTTACCATTACTGAATCCATAATGAAATGCTTAATAAAATCATCTCTAATCCATAGAGAAGATACAGAAATTCAGAGTCAGTCTTAAGACACAAAAATAGCCAGGTCTGATATTTGTAAGCAAGCTCTTGGGACATGGCTGCATGTTTTAGCTTGGGTGTCTAGAAAATACTTTGAGAAGGAGATTTATGTATAGGAGTTTTATTGGGGAGCTTTAAAACTTTGTGAGGAGTGAAGAAAACAAGCTTAGGCAGAGGGAGAAGCTGGACTGAGATGCCCTTGACACAGAAGACTCAGCGGATCCCATTGTGAGCCTGGAGCAGAAGTGGCCTTTCACAGGGGTCTCAGTTTGAGATGAGGGGCAGGCATTTTACTCCTGCATTGATCCGTCATTGGATGGCTGCTATTGGGGGAGAAAGCGGAACTGAAGCAAGGGAGATGTAATCTGGAATGAAGCAGCTTTTTTTGGCCAAGAGCAATTTCTAAGGGCAGTGGGGAAGCCAGGGCACATCTGTGAGCCATTGGTGCTCACAGTCTTGACCACTAAAGCCTCAATTCTGAAGGGGACCTGAGTCAGGTATTGCAGCTCTACCATTCTCCCTATCTCACTGTCATTATCACATCATGTCACTGCAGCTGTCACCAACCATCATAGCAAAGTAAACATTGCAGGCCTCAGAATTCCTTGATGATCACTTATTATTTACTGGATAAAAGAAAAGGGGGCCTTGTTTATTCCCTTTGGTTTAGAGCAAGAATGGAAATGTTTAGATCCTCACCAACTGGTTTTAGAAAATTATTTCACGGTTATGGAGCTATAACAGGCAATAAAAAGGTACTCAGCCACTGCTGTTTTGACAATTGAACTGTGAGTACTTCACAGGGCAATCACAGGACCCCACACTGAAAAGGAATGAAATTTCATATGCAATGGATGAAACACTCTACCCAGGAAGAGAAATGACAGCAGATGGTGAGGTCAGCTTGTTAGCTCTATTTATCTAATTAAAGCCTATACATATACTGTCAGGTAAAAATCAGCTGTCAGAAAGTCCACCTGGTCATAATTGATCATCATTAATAAGTCTGTTGTAGTCACTGCTGCCAAAATCTTAGTTACGATCTTATAATCTCCATTAATTTAAAATACAACTTAGATAACTGAGCTTGGCTTTACTTTCCCAAATTGGAACACAATGATGACTGACAGTGAGGAGGGGAGCAAAGTTGTCCACTACATGAACATATCTACTCTAGAGTCAGGTACCAGCAGCAATAGGGAGCTGAGATCAGGCTTCTCTGCTCAGGCTGTTTGATTATGACAGGTATACTGTGGGTGCAGCAAAATATTGATGAAAACAAATGAGTCTGGACTTCCTATTTGCCCTTTGAAACTAAATTCAGTTTGGGGCCTTATCATGACCTTTACTTGAGACATCTTCATCTGAAATATCAATTTGCATAAATCCATTCAGTGAAATTACTCTTGACTTTCCAAGAGATAAGTCTAATTCCTGCTCACTCTTCAGAGAAGTTCGGAAGACTGATGAAGCATTTTCATTTGAAAGAAGTTGGAAACACCAAAGGATTATAGTTCCTCAGTTGGTTGGTATCAGGGAGTAAATCTAGGAACACTTAACCATTGAGATAGTCTTTAAACCTTCCTCTTCCCTTTCTCCTTCTCCTTCTCCTTCTCCTTCTCCTTCTCCTTCTCCTTCTCCTTCACCTTCTCCTTCTCCTTCTCCTTCTCCTTCTCCTTCTTCTTCTTCTTCTTCTTCTTCTTCTTCTTCTTCTTTTTGTATTTTATTTCAAGACAGGCTCACTAAGTCTCTTAGGGCCTCACTAAGTTGTTGAGGCTGACTTTGAACTTGTGATCCTCCTGTTTCAGACTCCCCATTGCTGGAAATAACAAGTTTTTTAAAATGTGAAATAATTGCTGAAGTTGTATCGCCCAGTTTCTTTAAAATTCTACATGACCCATATGTGTATTTATAAAGGATATTACTAGGGTAATATAGCAAAAAACAAAATATATGTGGCCTTCATGCCAATGATCTAGATTATATATTTTCTAACACATTTCTTAGTCTTTTAAATACATATTAATATATGATTAGATCTATTGCAATGTATTTTTTCTCAGGAGCATGCCAACCAAACTTTTCTTAAAAGCTAGTTAAGCAGTTGAAGCCATAGAGATACAAACTACTGCAAATTAGCATGGATGTTACACCTATCCATTAATATATAGTCCATCAAAATTTTCAGACATGAAGTACTAAAAAGAAATATAAAGAAAAGGGAGATCATATATGAGTAATATGCTTAGAAGCATGATCCAGTTTCTAAGGTAAGTAAAACTCCCTTTGAAGTTGGGAAAGAGTTTTACTTACCTAAGAAGCAAAGGATTTAGTTCCCAAGGAAGATTATATGAAATGATGTTAGTTTAAATTAGCTCTCAGTAAGTAGAGAGTAGATATGCCCATAATTGGCTTTGTCGTATAAAATCACACCAACTTAGACTTTAGAGCTCTTGATTAAATTTTGTCATGAAGGAAATTTCTCAGCCTCTGGGCCAGTTTTAACCCTGTTGGGATGGTTTTGATATTTCCAGTGACAGTGTCACTCAAAAGTGACAGATGCTTAAGTAAAATATCAAAATTTACCTAACATTTTCCAAAAAGTACTTCAAAGATATAACATGTTAAACAATGTCACTTTTAAATTATTTATTTACTTACTTATTTTTTGGTTACTCTATGGGAGCAAATTTGAAAAGCTCCTGTAAGTGTCTTTGCTCTATATTAATTGACTACAAATCAATGTTACAACTTAAGGAACTGTATATTGCCTGTTTTATTTTTTTTTAAAACAAATGGGATGTTTAAGAGAGAAATGTAATTAAAATAGACCTCTGACATTAACACATTTCAAAAATCAAAATTTTGACTTATTAATAATAATCTTAGAAGTTATATAAATTGAAACTGATAAGATACAAATGTGAATTCCATGAACTTTAAGTCATCTCACTTATGTATGAGCCTACAGCCCACCTCCCCCAAATCCCTATCTCAAGTTAACCTTTTGTGTTCTTTATAATCGTAATTAATTCAAATTCAACATTTATCTGGCAATTACTCTCTGCCAAGTACTGTGATAAAATTTTCTTTTACTTAATCTTATCAATAATGCCTTGAGGTAAGTTTTGTTATGATCTCCATAGTAGTTTTACATCATGAAATACCCAAGGCAAAAAGAGAATTTACCATTACCCAATTACAAAAAGAGAAGGTTTATTTTGGCTCCTAATTCTGGAGTTTTCACTTTTGTCCTTGGGTAAGGGTGGCCTATCAAGGTGGAAGTATGTGACAGAGCAATTCATTCACTTTTATCACATACCAGGAAGCAAAGCAAAAAATTCAGAGACTGAGGACGACCTGTCACCTTCAAAGTCTCCAGTGACTGAAGGACCTTCCACAAGGACCCACCCCTTAAAGGTCCACAGGACTTTCCAATGCTACCAGCCTGGTGAGCAAGCCTTTAACACACGGACCTCTGGGGGACACGATAGTGAAACCATGGCAGTTTCTATTTTGCGAATTAGGAAAATGGGATGTGAGGAAGCCAAGTAATTTGCCCAGTGTCACTCAGCTGTTAAAAAAGGCAGATTTGATCCCAGCATTCCAGTCCTGGGCCTGTGCTGTTCTTTTTTAAACCTTCTGCTCCTGCACTCAGAATCACATATGACATGACTCAGTGCTACAAAGTATGCTTCTATGTTATCTACAACCATTAAAAAGAATAAAGTTTTAGTGAAAGTTAAAATTTTGGACAAATGTGACCCAGGAGTTAGTTATCTGTACAACATCACTATAGCTTCGATGTTGAGTGCAGGCAAAGAGCTTAGGAATAGTCTTCACAAACGTCAAGGGTATGTTGTGTCTAGGTGCTTTTATTTTGTTTTGTTTAGATTCATGTGATATTATTTTTAAAGAAACACCCATTAAAAAATGGTTAATTTTTCTTATGGCATTGAAAAAGGAAGTAGAACTTACCAGGAAAATTCATTTACATACATTAGCTCATTTCCAATAATGCCAATATAAAATTACTACTAAATTTGTGCTTATTAATTAAGAATAGGAAAAAAATGCAGATATGTCTATGGTTCCCAGCTTTATTTTATTCAGCATATTCTTTTGGTTGAAGGGCTAGCAAATAACACTTTGGCCTTCGTCCTGTGATATGAATTAGTGTTAGTTAAGCAAGCAGCACCACGTGGGCTCCTAAGCTGCTGAGTCTTGACTATGTCTGACACACACAGCTGAATTAACAGTTCCTGCCCCATCATTGCTTATCTATAGGATAATGACTAAATAAGAAGTGACTTACAAGTATACCGTTGGTCCAATTTAGTCATTAAGGTGGCTGAAAAAGCAAAACAATTGTGCAGGTATAATCAATTGCTTGTCAGTTGGTGGCTGATAGGGATGAAAGAGCCAAAATCAACAGAGTAGGCCCATCTGGCCATATGTGAGACGTAGCTGAACTTTCATTTTGTCCATTGATTTATTTTGTTCTCTAGATAAGGGCAAAGAAAATTGGGCAAAAAACAAATTTTAGAAATTGGACCAATTCAGACCTGAAAATGAGTACTTTGTCTTTACTCGGACTTGATCTGTAACCAAGAGAGACAGCATATCTCCAATACCTAGAAAATGGACAAACATACAAAGGTAAGGCAGGTAACTGGAGGAGACCAAAGCAATGGTAGTGGAGATCAAAGCATCTGCTGCACCAGGGAATTCCAATTGTAGATGCCTCCAGTTACTTGACCAGAGTCAAGTATAGTGGTAACATATTTATATTTTACTTCAAGTTTGCAAAGTCCTTTCTCATACATTAGCAATATTCACAAAAACATCAAAGTATGGGGAGTGATATTGGTCATATTATATTGTTATATTGTATACATGTATAGGTATGTAACAAAAATCCCATCATTACGTACAACTATAATGCACCAATAAAAAATATGGGAAAAAATAAAGATGATGAGAATGGGCATAAAAAAATACCAAAGGAGTAAAGATATTGTTTTTTAATTCACATAAAAAGAACTGATGCTTACAAACAAAGGAGTGGAATATGAGATGAAACTAACATTAACAAGGTGACCATTGGTGGGTCATAAGACATGTAAGATACATGTTTATCTATCTTACACTTTATTCTTATAACAACTCCATGAGTTAGAGATTTTTTTAAAAAACATTTGGGGTCTCTGCTCAGCTCATTAGCTGCTCCATTCCTCTAAGACTAACTCCTACCCATCTAGGCAAGCCTTTAAACCACATTTCACCACATGCCACTGGGCACTGACCATGCAGAGTGGGCATGGACACCTGGTCCAAACTCAGTCAATCAAGACTTTCAACCAGGCATTAGAAGTGGATTTCTAAGAGTCACAGATGCAGGATCCTGGTTTACCAACCAGGAGGTTACATGGCCCCAGCAACAGAAACCAGAAAGCCACCATGACATGGCACCATGCTGAATCTCACACAGAGATCTCTAAAGAAGGTTGAAATATTTTCCCCCAAATCCTGAGTCACACCTAATATTCATCACAGAACAGAGAATGAGTAAAAGGAGTCCTGTTGACACATGGTGCATAATGTAGAATAATTTGTTAATTTAATTTATAAGTGTTGTTATTGAGTCAATGAGTCTCAGAACTGGAAGAGACCTTTCTATAATATACCTAGCAGATGGTCACCAGCCACTATGACTCGACTCCTCCCCCACACCATGAGATATCACATTCTCTCACTAAGGAGTTCTGGGGCACTTAGATGAAGCCAAAGACTTGCTCCATTAGCCTTCACATCCTTGTTCTTTGGAACAACAAGTTTCTCTCTTCCAAGGACAATTCTTTATATATTTAAAGAGAGCTTAGTCTGCTTTGTATCATATTGAAAATTCCTTCCAACATCCTATATATGATAGATTCAGATCACTTATGTTATGGTTTAAATGAGGTGTCCCCCAAAAGTTCACAGGTAAGACAATGCAAGAAGGTTTGGAGGAAAAATAATCAGGTTATATCCTTAACCTAATCAGTAAATTGATCCCTGATGGGATTAATTGGGTGGTGACTGGAGGCAGATGGGGTATGGCTGAAAGAATTTGTTCATTGGGGACATGGCTATGGGGTCTATATTTTGTATCTGGAGCATGGAGTCTTTCTTCTTCCTGATCATGATGTGAGCTGCTTCCCTCTGCCACATACTCTGCCATGAAGTTCGGCCTCACCTCAATCCCCAAGGAGTGGAGCCTGCTGTCAATGGATGAAGACCTCTCAAACCGTGAGCCCTTAAATAAACTTTTCCTCCTTTAAAATTGATCTGGTCAAATCTTTTAGTTACAGCAGTGAAATAGCTGACTAAAGCAACTTAATACCCTGAGACAGGCTTCAGCAGTCATTCTCTGCCACGGTGTCCTCTGAGGGGATCTGAGGCACCCTCTACAATTGACAGCAATGTAGGGAAAGATTATTATTTATGATCTGATGTATGTCTTAGAATACCCTAACCATAATTTTTTTAATGTACTAGCTTTATTTACTTATCTATGTATTTATTTTTATTATGGCAAAACACATAACATGATTCTTCCTTCTTACAAAAATTTTAAGTGTGCATTACACTATTGTTAACTAGAAGCACAATGTTGTATGCTAAACCTTTAGAACTTTTCATCTTGCAGAACTGAAACTCTATACCCATTGAGCAACAACTCTCTGGCAAACACCATTCTACTTTCTGCATCAAGGGGTTGGAATACTTTTAATACTTCATATAAATGGAACCATGTGTAGATTATATATATAATATATATAAAGTAAGTGTTGTGTATATATGTATAAAAAAGAAAGGAGGAATTCCTGTGACATACTACAACATGAATGAAACTTGAAGACAGTATGCTAAGAAATAAGCTATTCATTAGGACAAATGTTGCACATTTAGATTTTTATTTTTTTATTTTTATTTTTTTTTACCCCTTTCAATGCTTTATTCACTCAAATTACTCAATACAATTTTACTCTATAGGTTCTTTTTAAATTTTTATTATTGGTTGTTCAAAACATTACACAGTTCTTGACATATCATATTTCATACATTTGATTCAAGTGGGTTATGAACTCCCATTTTTACCCCGTATACAGATTGCAGAATCACATCGGTTACACATCCACTGTTTTACATACTGCGATACTAGTGTCTGTTGTATTCTGTTGCCTTTCCTATCCTCTACTATCCCCCCTCCCCTCCCCTCCCATCTTCTCTCTCTACCCCATCTACTGTAATTCATTTCTCCCCCTTGGTTTTTTTTTTCCCTTTCCCCTCACTTCCTCTTATATGTAATTTTGTATAACAATGAGGGTCTCCTTCCATTTCCATGCAATTTCCCTTCTCTCTCCCTTTCCTTCCCACCTCTCATCCCTGTTTAATGTTAATCTTCTTCTCATGCTCTTCCTCCCTGCTCTGTTCTTAGTTGTTCTCCTTATATCAAAGAAGACATTTGGCATTTGTTTTTTAGGGATTGTCTAGTTTCACTTAGCATAATCTGCTCTAATGCCATCCATTTCCCTGCAAATTCCATGATTTTGTCATTTTTTAATGCAGAGTAATACTCCATTGTGTATAAATGCCACATTTTTTTTTATCCATTCATCTATTGAAGGGCATCTACGTTGGTTCCACAGTCTAGCTATTGTGAATTGAGCTGCTATGAACATTGATGTGGCAGTATCCCTGTAGCATGCTCTTTTAAGGTCTTCAGGGAATAGTCCGAGAAGGGCAATAGCAGGGTCAAATGGTGGTTCCATTCCCAGATTTCCAAGTAATCTCCATACTGCTTTCCAAATTAGCCGCACCAATTTGCAGTCCCACCAGCAATGTAAAAGTGTACCCTTTCCCCCACATCCTCACCAGCACTTGTTGTTGTTTGACTTCATAATGGCTGCCAATCTTACTAGAGTGAGATGGTATCTTAGGGTGGTTTTGATTTGCATTTCTCTGACTGCTAGAGATGGTGAGCATTTTTTCATGTACTTGTTGATTGATTGTATGTCCTCCTCTGTGAAGTGTCTGTTCATGTCCTTGGCCCATTTGTTGATTGGGTTATTTGTTATTGTCTAATTTTTTGAGTTCTTTGTATACTCTGGCTATTAGGGCTCTATCTGAAGTGTGAGGAGTCAAAATTTGTTCCCAGGATGTAGGCTCCCTATTTACTTCTCTTATTGTTTCTCTTGCTGAGGAAAAACTTTTTAGTTTGAGTAAGTCTCATTTGTTGATTCTTGTTATTAACTCTTATGCTATGGGTGTCCTATTAAGAAATTTGGAGCCCGACCCCACAATATGTAGATTGGAGCCAACTTTTTCTTCAATCAGACCCAGAGTCTCTGATTTGATATCAAGCTCCTTGATCCATTTTGAGTTAACTTTTGTGCATGGCGAGAGAAAGGGATTCAGTTTCATTTTGTTGCATATGGATTTCCAGTTTTCCCAGCACCATTTGTTGAAGATGCTATCCTTCCTCCATTGCATGCTTTTAGCACCTTTATCAAATATAAGATACTTGTAATTTTGTGGATTGGTTTCTGTATCCTCTATTCTGTACCATTGGTCCACCCGCCTGTTTTGGTACCAGTACCATGCTGTTTTTGTTACTATTGCTCTGTAGTATAGTTTGAAGTCTGGTATCGCACCGCCTGATTCACACTTCCTGCTTAGAATTGCTTTTGCTATTCTGGGTCTTTTGTTTTTCCATATGAATTTCATGATTGCTTTATCTATTTCTACAAGAAATGCCCTTGGGATTTTGATTGGCATTTTATTGAACCTATAGACAACTTTTGGTAATATTGCCATTTTGATTATGTTAGTTCTGCCTATCCATGAACAGGATATATATTTCCATCTTCTAAGATCTTCTTCTATTTCTATCTTTAGGGTTCTGTAGTTTTCATTGTATAAATCTTTCACCTCTTTTGTTAGGTTGATTCCCAAATATTTCTTTTTTTTGAGGATATTGTGAATGGGGTAGTTTTCCTCATTTCCATTTCAGAAGATTTGTCACTGATATACAGGCATGCCTTTGATTTATGCGTATTGATTTTATATCCTGCCACTTTGCTGAATTCATTTATTAGCTCTAGTAGTTTCTTTGTAGACCCTTTTGGGTCTTCTAGGTATAGAATCATATCATCTGCAAATAGTGATAATTTAAGTTCTTCTTTTCCTATTTTTATGCCTTTAATTTCTTTCGTGTGTCTAATTGCTCTGGCTAGTGTTTCGAGAACTATGTTGAACAGAAGTGGTGAGAGAGGGCATCCCTGTCTTGTTCCAGATTTTAGAGGGAATGCCTTCAAGTTTTCTCCATTCAGAATGATGCTAGCCTGAGGCTTAGCATAGATAGCTTTTTAAATATTGAGGTATTTTCCTGTTATCCCTAGTTTTTCTAGAGTTTTGAACATAAAGGGATGCTGTACTTTGTCAAATGCTTTTTCTGCATCTATCGAAATGATCATATGGTTCTTATCTTTAAGTCTATTGATGTGGTGAATAACATTTATTGATTTCCGTATATTGAACCAGCCTTGCATCCCAGGGATGAATCCTTCTTGATAATGATGCACAATCTTTTTGATATGTTTCTGTATCTGATTTGCCAGAATTTTATTGAGGAATTTTGCATCTATGTTCATTAGAGATATTGGTCTATAGTTTTCTTTCTTTGAAGTGTCTTTGTCTGGTTTAGGAATCAGGGTGATGTTGGCCTCGTAGAATGAATTTGGAAGTTCTCCCTCTTTTTCTATTTCCTGGAATAGCTTGAAAAGTATTGGTATTAGTTCTTCTTTAAAGGTTTTGTAAAACTCTGCTGTATACCCATCCGGTCCTGGGCTTTTCTTAGTTGGTAGTTGAGAGCCACGACCAAAGGGGCCCCAGCAAACTTCCAGCTGCCAGCAAACTTCTAGCTGCCAGCAAACTTCCAGCTGCCAGCTGATGATTGGCTCACAGTGGCCCCAGCAAACTCCTAGCTGTCAACTGATTGGCTCCTCTGCGGTGATGCTCATTGGGCTGTTTCCCGGCCCTTTCAGACAATGGAGCTGCTCATTGGGGGACTTTTTTTTTGGCTCCTCCCACGTGACCCAGCCAATTGGCCTCAAGAGCAGGAGGAGTGGGGGAGGTTGAGAGACTTGTGGGAAGCCGGTGGTGGCAGTTGGACTCTGAGGGTTTTCCTGAAGAGCTGTGTGGTGTGGTGTGGTGTGTGTGTTCTAAAAATAAAGTTCGTTTCTTTTGACAAGTGGCTTCTGAATTGTGCCCAGCCAGACCGTGGCAGGTAGTCTTCTGATGGCTTTTTCTATTTCCTCAATTGATATTGGTCTGTTTAGGTTGTTTATATCATCCTGATTCAATCTGGGTAGCTCATATGCCTTAAGGAATTTATCGATGCCTTCACTGTCCTCTATTTTATTAGAGTATAGGGTTTCAAAATAATTTCTAATTATCTTCTGTATTTTTGAAGTGTCTGTTGTGATGTTGCCTTTTTCATCCCGTAGGCTAGTAATTTGGGTTCTTTCTCTTCTTCTCTTTGTTAGCATGGGTCCATATGAGTGGTATGATTTTTCCCAACCTTTCACCTTCAGTCTGTGTATGTCTTTTCCTATCAGAGGAGTCTCCTGTAGGCAGTATATTGTTGGATCTTTTTTTTAATCCAGTCTGCTAGCCTATGTCTTTTGATTGGTGCATTTAAGCCATTAACATTTAGGGTTACTATTGAGATATGGTTTGTACTTCCAGCCATATTTGGTTATTTATGTTACTTAACATGATTTGTTTTTTCTCTTTGATTAGTTTTTCCTTTACTATACTACCTCCCGCTGTTGGTTTTCATTGTTATTTTCCATTTCCTCTTCCTGTAATGTTTTGCTGAGGATGTTTTGAAGAGCTGGTTTTCTAGCTGCAAATTCTTTTAACTTTTGTTTATCATGGAACGTTTTAATTTCATCTTCCATCCTGAAGCTTAATTTTGCTGGAAACACGATTCTTGGTTGGAACCCATTTTCTTTCAGCATTTGAAATATGTTGTTCTTGGATCTTCTAGCTTTCAGAGTCTGTGTTGAAAGATCAGCTGTTATCCTGATTGGTTTACCCCTAAATGTAATCTGCTTCCTTTCTCTTGTAGCTTTTAAAATTCTCTTCGTATTCTGTATGTTGGGCATCTTCATTATAATGTGTCTAGGTGTGGATCTCTTATGATTTTGCACATTCGGCGTCCTGTAGGCTTCTAGGATTTGGGATTCTGTTTCATTCTTCAAGTCTGGGAAGTTTTCTCGTATTATTTCGTTGAACAGATTGCTCATTCCTTTGGGTTGGACCTCTGTACCTTCCTGTATCTCAATAACTCTTTAAGTTTGGTCTCTTTATGTTATCGCATATTTCTTGGATGTTCTGCTCATGGTTTCTTAACAGTCTCGCTGAGCTGTCTATGTTCTTTTCAAGTTGAAATACTTTGTCTTCATTGTCTGATGTTCTATCTTCTAAGTGTTATACTCTGATGGTAGTACTCTCGTTTGAGTTTTTAATTTGGTTTATTGCTTCCTGCATTTCTAGGATTTCTGTTTGTTTTTTATAACCTCTATCTCCCTGTATAGTTGATCTTTTGCTTCTTGGGTTTATTTATGTAATTCATTGTCAAAGTGATCTTTCATTGTCTGATTTTGCTTTCCAATGTCTTCCTTGAGATTCCAGATCATCTGAAGCATGTATATCCTGAATTCTTTATCTGACATTCAATCTGCTGCAGATATTACCTCTTCTAAAAATTGAGTTGACCTGCATTGCTTGTGGTCCTTTCTTTCCTTGTATTTTCATACTGCTCACATTTCTTCCTGCTTTGTGAAACTGTTGTGTTATTAATTTTCCCCCTATATATTTATATTGCTCATTGTATAGACAATGTTAACAGTTCTCAATATCAATAGTACATCATCTAAGCACACGTTTTCCTTATTACTACATTTATAGCTAGACTCTATGTCTTCAAATGTTGGTTTCGATTATCGTTTACAAATATAGTCATTAATTTCGTGAAAGGCATAACGTTTCTGGTAGCTTTAAGAAAACTGAATTTCAGGTGTAGGATGTTATGTTTAAGGGAAAAGGAGTGAGGGTATGGGGTTAATCTAACTTAGTAACTTTGGAAAGCTCTAACCAATAGATGGGTAATTTATGGAAGAATGCATAGATTCAAATTCCTATCTGTATTTATAAGATTACCCTACTTATAAATAGTAAAATTTAGGGGGTTGCAAGTGGGATACAGGGAGTAAGAGGGAGAAAAATACAAATAACAAGGAAAGAAAGAGAAAAAAGAGAGTGGGAAAAAGAAAATAAGAGAAAAAAGAAAAGAAATAAAAAGGGGGGAGGGAGGTGGGGCATATGCAATTGCTCTATATTATATTATTCTGGTGATTCAGTTGTTAAAGACCTTTTTCATGCACAATTTTTGGTTTCACATATGTTGAGGTTGCGAGGACCATAGGGGAAGGGTGGAGGAGACTGGATGAATGGATGAAAAGAGAGAGAGAAGAGAAAAAAAAAGAAAGAAAAAAAATGTCTCTCAGAACTTTGTTTTCTTTTCTTCCAGTTGGTGGTGTTGTCTATTCCTAGCTTGAGTCTCTGGGTTCAGGATAGTGGTGGTAGTCAGTGTGATGAGCTTCCACCTGTGGCCTCTCTACTCTTATTCTCTGAGATGTAAACCAGGTGCCTGATCCGCTGCAGAACCGAGCTGGTAGCCATGCCCACTGGTTGGTGAATTTTAAGGGTTGATGGGATTTTCCAAGATGAGTTCCATCAGTTTTTCTCATAAGGTGTTTGATGAGGTGGGGGTGTTGGGGTGTTTGTCCAGAGCTCGGTGACGTGACCGCACGGGCAGGCAGCTGGGCCCCTCCTCCAGTTGGGGTGGTCTGTCTACCACACCAGCGGGTGGCTATGCCCCCTCTCCGGGCTGCGTGGTCTGCCTACCATGCAGGTAGGAGGCTGGGCTCCTCCTCCAGCTGGGGTGTTCTGTCTATCGTGCAGGTGGGCCGCTGGGCCCCTTCTAGATTTTTTAAATTGTGGAGTATATACTTCATATACAAGTATACTTATATTTACTTATTTATTAAATTGTAACATATACAAAAGATCTGATAGCATGTTCTTATACAGTTATAAAATAATCAAAATAAATAAGTACACAACAGAGTCCTCACAGCTTGACAAGTGAGACATTTCTAATACCTTTCAAACCAGCTGTGAGCCACATGCTATCATTTTTTATTTTGTATTTATTATGACCTCATATTTCCTTATTATTTTATTACATAAAATACACAGCCTTAAACCATATATTGCATGCATTATCCCATTCTTAAACTCCATACAAACAGAATCATATTCTTTCCCATCTTCTCTGACTTGCTTTTTTATTCCACATTGTTTAAAATATTCATCCATGATCCTATATACTGCTACAGTTTATTAATATTCACTGCTTCATTTATCTATTTCCATGATGGTGAATATTTTGAGTTGTTTCTAGTTTTGTGCCTCTGAAATTCGATGTGACAGTTCTTACACCTGCCTCCTTATGCATATGTCCCAGAGTTTCTGTAAGGTGTATACATACATAAAGAGTCACAGAGTATGCATGTGTTCATCTTTAATGAAAAATATTTGTTTGTTCTCCAATATCATTTTGCCAATATGCATTCCCATCAATAGTGCTTAAGAGGTCTGTAGTTCCACATTGTTGTTATGCTTAATATTGAACGACTAATTGGCTTTTCCAATCTAATGGGAATAAAATGGTACCTCACTGTGATATTGTTTTTTCTTGAATACTAAAAAAGCTAAACATCACTTTATTTGTTTATAGGTTGTTCTTATATCCTCCCTGAGAGATGCCTCTGTGCTTCTTTTATTGAATTGAAATTTGTTTCTTATTGATAATAGAATACCTTTATATATTTTTCATATTAACCTGACATGTTAATGTATTACATATATCTTCTAGTTTGTGCCTTGTATTTTCCACTGTCTTTAGGATGCTTTTGATAATCAAACATTTTTAACTTCAGTGTAGTTGGATTTATCAGTTTTTTGTAAGAGTTTATGGGGTTTTGTTTAAGTAAAAATTTTTTTCCATATCTCAGGGGTAAAGCTACTCTTTTGTAGTACTCAAAAATTCACTTCCCTTTAAAACTGATATATTGATTCACCTGCAATTGATTTTTGTGTATGGATATATGTATTTGCATAAAAATATTTTCATTTTTCAATCCAAATAACCAATTGACCCCATCTACTGAAGAATTCTTCCTTTATTTGTTGATCTGCAATGCTAGTTCAATCATAAATAACAGTTCTTCTTACCCATTGTTTTGCTTTCTGAGGTTTCAGTTACCTATAGTCAACTACAGTTAAAAAAAAAATTAAATGTAAAAATTCCAGACTAAAACAATTCAAAAGTTTTAAATTGTGTACCTTTTTGAGTAAAGAAATTTCCCACTGTCCCACTCCATTTTACTCAGAAAGTGAGTCATTCCTTCATCCTGGATATCCACACTGTGTATGCTATGCCTACTTGTCATTTATAGCCATTTGGGTCATCAGATTCATTGTCATAGGTATATGGTGTGGGTGTTCAAGTAAATCTTATATAGTAGTCTCATGCTGTCACAATGCCTACATCATTCACTTCACATCATACCATCACATAGGTATGGATAGTACTGTAAGATATTTTGAGCCAGGTGCTGTGGCGCATGCCTGTAATCCTAGTGGCTAGGGAGGCTAAGACAGGAGTATCACGACTTCAAAGCCAGCCTCAGCAATGGGGAAGTGCTAAGCAATGAGACCCTGTCTCTAAATAAAATACAAAATAGGGCTGGGGATGTGTCTCAGTGGTTGAGTGCCCCTGAGTTCAGTCCCCAAAGGTATTCTGAGATAGACCACATTCATATAACTTTTATTGTAGTATATTATCATAATTGTTTAATTTTACTATTAATTATTTTTAAACTCTTACTGGACCCAGTTTATGAATTGAACTTTATCATAGGTATGAATTATAGCAAAAAAATCATATGTATAGGGTTTAGTACTATCCAGAGTTTCAGAGATCTATTGAGGTTCTTAGATTGTATCCCCCTATAGATAAGAGAGGACCACCACATCACACTTCCATGTTTGTGTGCATGTGTTTGTTTCTGGGTTCTGTTCTGTCCATCCTTGCCTACACATCTCACTGTTTTGCTTAGTATAGTATATCCAGTGCTACAAGAAAACTTTTCCTGACTCTTCTTAAGTGTGCCGGGCACATATTCTTATGAAAATTTATTGTTTTGAAAACAAAATACAAAACTTTATATATTCCTTTAAAAATTCCTTTCATTTATTTGGACTACTATTTTATCACACTGAGTACATTTCACATCACAATTTTTTCATCTCTTATATTAACTAAACCTCAAAAGTTTTTTGTTTTATTTTGTTTATGGTAATGGGATTGAGCCCCAGGAGTGGTCTACCACTGAGCTATATCAAAATCCCTTTTTATTTTTTATCGTGAGACAGGGTCTCACAAAGTTGCCCAGGCTGGCCTCAGACTTTCAATTCTCCTGCTTCAATCTCCTAAGGCCGTAGCATCTAGGTGTGTGCCACAGCACACAACCAAATCCTTGTAAGTGTTAATATTTTCATCTTATTTGTTCATAAATGTTTGGAGCAAGACAGAACCCACTTTTCTGTGACTCTAGTGGGGCCATATTACTAAGTCATTCAGTGAGAAATAAAATCATCACTTATGTGAAACAGTAATAAAATAAGATTCTTAGCTAAGGTCCAACCCTTTCAGGAACTTTTGGATGACCATAACCAGCTGAATCTCCCTACACTTTAGTTCCTGGAAACCAGTATGAGCAATAGTGGTAATAGTAGTTCAAACAAACAAGAAGGACAGAGGCTAATCTCTTGGAGAAAACAATGGGTGATGAAATTCAGGATCATACCAAAATGACTTACACAGTCTTTCCTACTTTTATGGGTGATAATAAAAATAATTTCAATTTCAAATGATAAAACATTAAAGAATCTACCAGTGACATAAAGGAAGAAAAGTATTTCTTGCAACTCATTTAAATTTTTTATTGTTGATGACTTTACCTTATACATGACAAAAAAAAATAGGTCCATCAAGTAAGAATTTCTTGAAATTTCTACCCTATCCTCCTAAATTTACCAGACACTGTTCCCCGTCTAGCTTTCCTTTCGTTTCTGGGGGAAAATGTATCTCTCCTCCTGTCAAAATCTGCACTCTCAACCCCTCCTTCCTTCTCAGAGAGCTTGCTACATCATTTATCCTCACCCACTCCAGATCCTTCTATCTTTGCCATCTACTGTCCCCATCCTCTCAGCATTTAAATAAATTCAAATGTCTCCCATATTAAAAAAGCAACACAAAGCAAAACAAAAATCACCTTTGCTCTTACATCAATTTATAGCTAGTATTTAAACTGCTTTCCTCCATAGACAAGCTTCCTGATGGCTTGGTTCCATTTACTTTATCCACATAGTTCCCTTGCATTAGCCCCTCCATTCACTCCCAAACTGCTCTTGACCCCAGTGGTCTTGCCAATTTTATCAGAATTTCCAAGTCCAATAAATATTTCTATTCCTTCTATTAGTTGAAGTAATAGAGCACATGGCACTGTTAACCACTTCTTTCTGGTGGAAATGCTTTTGCCCTTCATTTTCCATAACATTCTTGCTCCTTGGTTTTCTTATCAACTTTCTTGGCTTCTGTTATAGTTGGGATCTGCACTGTACCCCCTACTGGCTTGTAGCTGGTGGAGCTACTAAGAGGTGGTGGAAATTTGAGGATGTGGGGACTAGTTAGAGGAAGTAGGTCATTGTGGGTGTGCCCCTTGAAGGGTTTATTGAGACCCTAGCCCCTTCCTTTCTCTCACCATGAGATGAGCAGCTTTCCTCTGCCATGTGATTCCACCATGATGTTTTCCCTTACCAAAGTTCTAAAAGCAACTGCACCAAGTAACTGTGGATTAAAACCTCTGAAACCCTGAGCCAAAATAAACTTTTCTTCTTCTCTGGCTATTTTTCTCAGGTATTTTGCAATAGTGATGCAAAGCTGACTAATGCAGTTTATCATTCCCTGTTCCTTGCTTGGGAAGCTCTTCTTCTACCATCCATCAAATGTCTGTGTGTCCCAAGGTTTATTCACCCCTCTTTCCTTTCTCTCACTGTTAACACCCTTCTTGACCAACCTCATCCCTAAATCTGTAACTCTATCCACACATTTTCTGAATGAAAATCTGTGCTTGGGTGACCCACAGGCCTCAAACAACATCTTTTTCTCACCCCAGAGTGGTTTTATTCCTTTTAGTTTTTATTTGTTGTAGGTCACTTTAGCCTCAATCCTGTAAATTATTTTAGGCATCTCAAAGCATCAGAACAGCTCATACAGTACAACTAATTTATTTTTAAAGTGTCCAATTTCCCTCCTTCCTCTTCCCTCCATCACCTTACCTCTGAATTAGTTCTTGTCTTCTGTAGTGGATTGAATTTTGTCCCCCGAAATATGGGTTAGGGTTTTGTACTTGGAAATGTGATCTTATTTAGCAACAGGGTCTTTATAGATGTAATCAAAGTAAGATGAGGTCATACTGGATTAGGGTTGGCCCTAAGCCAATGACTGGTGTCTTTAGGAGAGGAGGGAAATTTGGACACAGGTATACAGATGCACAGGGGAGAAGAATGGGTGATGATGGAGGAAGAAATTTTAGTGATGCTACTACAAGCCAAATAATACTGAAAACTACTAACAAGGAAAGATTATTCCCTATTCTTCAAAGGCAGGATGGCTATACCAGAATTACGAAAGAATAAATTTCTATTGTCTTAAGCCACCCAGTTTGACATATTTTTTGTAATGATAGCCCTAGGATATTACTGCACATTCATTATCCATTACCTAAACTGTTATATTAATGTATTAAATGGCATCATGCCTTCAGTATCACACCTAACATTTATTTTCCATAATGCCACCAATGTGCTCTTTCTAAAAGGAAAATGTTATCCTATGATGTTTCCTATTTTTAACTTCCCTGGCTGTTATGTTTTGGATATGTAGGGTGCCCTAAAATTCATCTATGAGATAATTCAATAATGTTCAGAGGCAAAATAATTTAGATAATGAGAGCTATAACCTAATCAGTTGATTAACCTACTTGAATGGGTTAAGTGGGTGGTAACTGTAGACAGTAGGGTACAGATGGAGGAAGTAGGTCACTAGGGCATGCCTTTGGGGTATATATTTTGTTCAACACCTTTCTCTCTTCTTCCTAGCTGTTATGAACTGAGCAGCTTTCCTTTACCGGCCATTCAATCATGAAGTTCTGCCTCACCTCAGGCTCAGAGCAATGGAGGTCACTTACCATGAACTGAGCCTCTGAAACTGTGAACCAAAATACACATTTCCTCCTGTAAGTTGTTCTTGTGTATCAGTCAGAGCTTTGGGAACTAACTTACATACTGGCCCTCCATTTCATCAACTATAAATAGGTGCCCTATTTCATAAGGGCAGAGAGGGTTAAATGTGTAATTACACGAACAACAGTGTAATAGTATGTTTAAAATGGGACTTTTTCTTATTTCCAGTTAAAGTCAAAAGGCCAACAAAAATACCACTAGTAACAAGTGCCTTGACACATTAACACAATATTCTGTGTCAGCCCTATTCAACAGAACTTTATGCAATGGTGGAAATATATCTGTTGCCCAACCCGGCAACATTAGGCAAATAGGAATTATGGCTAGTGGGACAAGGAAATTCATTTTAAATTTAATTTTAACTTTAATAGCCACATTGTTAGAGGCTACCATATTGAATAGTGCATTTCTAAACCAAGAGTTAACAAACTTTTCCTGCAAAGAGTTAGGTGGTAAATATTTTAGAATTGCAAGCCACACAGTCTCTGTTGCAATTCAACTACTCAGTCTGCCATGAGAGCGTGAAAGCAGTCACAGAAAATATATAAATGAATGAGCATGTCTGTTTAATACAACTTTATGAATCAAAACAGCTGGCAGGCCAGATTTGGTCTATGGCCCATAGTTTGACAAACTCTGTTCCAGACCATTCACACAAGCAAGTCACACTGAGAGATGGTAAAATTAGTTTTGTCAACATTAACCTGCCTGGAAGGTACAAAAAAAAGCAAGTTGAAAAGGTCTAGAGAGGGATCTAGGTGTGCTGTGTATATGCTAATTTGTTAGTTTATGACCAATAGGTAGGGGATGGGTGCTTCTCCCTCCCCACAGAGTAAGAGGAACTCAAGAGGATTCAAAGAGCTCCATACACATTCTCTGAAATGCAGAGAATAGGGGAGTGACTCATGGCTGACTCACATCTGGAGCATTTAAAGATGAGCAGCTAAGTCTAGATTTGCATGAGAAAGCAGAAAAGAGATACAAGCGTCCCCTGGGAGGTAACTATCCCTTCATCTCTAGCAGTTTAAGATGTCTGCTTCCCCAATGTGGGGAAGAAAGGCACTGCTGCCAGGCACAGTGGTGCATGCCTGCAATCCCAGATGCTTAGGAAGCTGAGGCAGAAGGATGGCAAGTTCAAAGCCAGCCTCAGCAACTCAGCGAGACCATGTCTCTAAATAAAATATAGAAAAGGGGCTGAGAATGTGGCTCAGTGGTTGAGTGCCCCAGTACCAAAAAGAAAGAGAAGGAAAGGAAGGAAGGAAGGAAGGAAAGAAAGACAGACACTGCCCATGATTGTTCACTTAACTGTAGTCTGAGGGCCCTGGTGCAAGATGCCGGAGGAATGGACATGAACAAAGCCAGATTTGGACTCCTGCCAAGCCCAGGGGACACCAACTTCCATCTTTTTTTTTTTTTTTTTAATGATTTTGTTTATTTGTTCTTTTTAGTTATACATAACAGTAGAATGTATTTTGACATATCATACATACATGGATTATAAATTCTTGTGGTTGTACATGATGTGGAGTTACACTTGTCATATATTAATATATGAACATAAGAAAGTTACATCAGATTCCTTCTACTATTTTTCTCATTATTACCCCCCTTTCCTTCCCCCTATTCCCCAGTCCAATCCAGTGAACCTCCACTCCTCCCTACCCTCCCTCATTGTGAGTCAGCATCTGCATATCAGAGAAAACATTCAGCCTTTGGTTTTTTGGAATTGCCTTACTTCAGTATATGCTAGTCTCTAGTTCCATCCATTTACTGGCAAATGCCATAATTTCAGTCTTCTTTATAGCTGAGTAATATTCCATTTTTATATGTATGACATTTTCTTTATCAATGCATTTATTGAAGGACACTAGGTTGGTTTCCATAGCTTAGCTATTGTGAATCAAGCTGCTATGAACATTGATGTGGCCCTGTCACTATAGTATGCTGATTTTAAGTCCTTTGAGTATAAACCAAGGAGTAGGATAACTGAGTCAAATGGTGGTTCCATTCCAAGTTTTGTGAGGAATTTCCATACTGCTTTCCAGAGTGGTGGCACCAATTTGTAGTCCCACCAGCAATGTATAGTGTGCCTTTACCCCCACATCCTCGCCAACACTTATATTCTTGACAATTGCCATTCTGACTGGAGTGAGATGAAATCTCAGTATAGTTTTAATTTGTATTTTTCTACTTGCTAGAGATGTTGAACATTGTTTCATGAATTCACATTTCTTCTTCTGTGAAGTGTCTGTTCAGTTCCTTTGCCCATTTTTTGCTTGGGCTATTTGGTTTTTTGGTGTTAAGGTTTTTGAGTTCTTTATATATCTAGAGATTAATGCTCTACCTAAGATGCAGGTGACAAAGATTTTCTCCCTATCTGTAGGCTCTCTCTTCATGTTCTCAATTGTTCCCTTCCAGCTTCAACCTTAACTGCATCGATCAAGTTAGATGTGTATAAACCTCCATTCACATTTACCATGGATATATAATAATTGCCTATGCAAGTGTGGTGCCAGACTGCTGGGTGTCTAAAGTTAAAGCCACATCTTATTTATCATTTTGTGCCCAGAATCTATGACAGTAAGTAGTTTAGTAGACACTCTCTAAATACTGTGAGAGTGAATAAAAACATTTGTGCCTTTGGTTTAGCTGGCAAAGGAATATGTCTATAGGAATACTTGTGTTCCATCATTATCAGTATTTTATAATCATAAAAATCTTTTGATATTTTGCACAGCTATGGAATCTTAGGAGTAGATGAGGGGAGAACCTCTTACGAATATTGTTGGAGATATTCAAGAAGTGACATATATGTGTGTGTGTGTGTGTGTGTGTGTGTGTGTGTGTGTGTATATATATATATATATATATTAATTAGATGTTGATGGACCTTTATTGTATTCATTTATATATGTGTGGTATTGAGAATCAAACCCAGTACCTCACACATGCTAGGCAAGTGCTCTACCACTGAGCACAACCACAGACCCAAGAAGTGACTTCTTTTTAACCAATTCAGAATGCTGTCCCAAACCATCCCTTTTTAATATGAAATACTTTGAACCTATGAAAGTATATGGAGCAAAATAACATACATCATGTACTGAGTATCCAGTTTTGTCAGACCCTAGATTCAGATATTTCTATAAGAAACAAAACAAAGATTTTTGAATGGAAGCGCCCTGTGTCTTTTTCCTCAAAGCATTTCCCTCCGTATCTAATCCAAAAATCACTACTATTTTGAATTTGGCATTTATCACTTCTGTGAATATTTTATACCTTTTATAACATATGTCTGTATCTGTAAATAAGATATAGAATTATTTCCTATGTTGTAAATTTTTAAATAAATGATGTCATTTTGTACGTATCCTTAAACAACAACTTATTTTGCTGAATACTCTTTTGATATTTACCTGATATATCAGGATGCATGTAGCTTGTTTACTTAAGCACTGAATATAATTCCATTGCAAAAAAAAAAACTAATTTATTTACCCATTTTCTTGGTGATGGACATTTGTGTTACTTACAATTTTTTGCAAATCAATGAGTTAAGAATTCTGCTTTTACTAGTGTATACGAAATCTCATGTGTCTTTCTATCCATTTCCCTGGTTACTGAATATGAGTATCTTTTTATATTTTTATTTATTTTGCTTCTACTTTAGTAAATTCCCTATTCAAATCCTTTGTCCTTTTCTATTGATTCCCTCAGAATTTTCTTACTTGCCTTTTGAATTATCGTAGCTTTATGACAGATAATTGGTAAGACAAATTCACCCACCTAAACTTTGATAGTGCTTGCTTGCAAATTTTCAGGCTTTTTCTTCCATTGCAATTTTTACATTTTTGTACAGAAAGGAGGTTGATAAAGACGTGTCTGTCTTTTCTAGGACCTTTAGTTCAATGTTAAATAGATTCAATTGAAGTATTCAAGAATAGGACATCCTTACCTCAATCCTGATTTAAATGGTTTCATTATTAAATGTGCTCTTGTAATAAAGAATCTTGCCCATTTTTGATGTTTGATTGCTGATGACTCATGTTCACCACTCTCCCTTCCCTTTCTGCCCCATATATGGGCAAGCTGTTGAGAAATCCTGAATACTCTCTTCTTTAGCATCAGTAGGAAGTACAAACCAAGCAAGTCCCAGCACCTAGGTAAGGAAACCTTTATCCAGCTTCAGCTCCTAACCAAAGTGAGGTAGTTGGGTAGGGCTACTACAGCAAGACCATAGACTGGGTGGTTGTTGCGATTCTTTTTTTCTTTTCTTTTTCTTTCTTTCTTTTTGTTCTTTTCCTTTTCTCTCCCACTGCCCCTTCTTTTTTCATTGTTGGAGATCAACCCAGCCACACACATGCTAAGCAATCACTCTACCACTGAGCTAACTCCCCGCCCACAAACACAATTTCATTTTCCACAACTCTGAAGATGAGAAGCCCAGGATCAAGATGTTAGCAAGGTAGGTTTCATTTCCAGGTTTCATCTCGACCCTTAGGCCCTGTTTTCTCACTGAATTGTGCTTCCATGACCTCTTCCTGTATTTGAGGGTAGAGGAAAGGAAGCCAATTACTTCTCAAAGGACCCATCTCCAAACACCATCATATTGGAATTAGGTTTCAACATATGGATTTGGGGGGGAGGGGGGCACAAACATTCAGTCTATAGGACTTCACCTCTTTTTTTATTTTTATTTTTTTACTTATAGACGGACATAATAGCTTTGCTTTATTTATTTATTTTTATGTGGTGCTGAGGATTGAACCCAGTGCCTCATGTGTGCTAGACAAGTGCTCTACCACCGAGTCACAATCCCAGCCCTAGGCTTTCACTTCTTAATGAAGAGTGTTAAAGGGCTGGGGTTGTGGCTCAGTGGTAGAGCACTTGCCTAGCAAGTGGGAAGTGCTGGGTTCAATCCTCAGCACCACATAAAAATAAATAAAATAAAGGTATTGTGTCCAACTACAACTAAAAATATATTTGAAAAGAATGTTAAGGAACTCATGGCCAACTTTTAAAACTGCCACAGTTGTCTTATAGGTCACATGCATTTACATCCCTTCCACATACAAAAACATATGCACCATGAACCCACAAAAGTCCCATTCTTTTACAATATTATACTCAGGTTTGAGGTTCAGGATTTTTTTTTTAATCAAAATAAGGTTCAGATGTGGATGAGATTCCTAGGGTGTAATTCCTCAGATATGATCTGAAAACCCAAGAACTAAAGAAGGAAATTATTTCCCCCACAATATATCCAACACACTAGGGCAGGACAGGCATCAACTGCAAGAGACACTCATTATTAGAAAACAGGGAACTGGGGTTGGGGCTGGGGTTGTGGCTCAGTGGTAAAGCGCTTGCCTAGCATGTGTGAGGCGCTGGGTTTGATCCTCAGCACCACATATAAAAAAATAAATAAATAAATAAATAAATATATTGTGTCCGACTACAACTAAAAAAAAAAAAAAAAAAAAAACCAGGGAACTAGAAAGCACATGTCAATAACTGGTCCATAGAAATTCTGAAATCAGTCATGCCTACGCATCAGTTCCTTAAACAGGGCCTTCCTAGAAATGTTTCAAAGTGACTCTAGTCTCTATCTTCAAGGTCTTGGTTTTATCTCCTGCGTCATCCTTCTGTTTCTAAAAGAAATAGCTCATTTATACATCTGATAAATAATCTCTACCCATACAAGTCCAGGGTTCTAAAGACCTTTTTTTACTTTGCTATTTCTGTCCCTTTCATTCCAAGCTGATATTAACTTTTTAAAATTTTGTGTGAGTATTGGGGCTGGGATTGTAGCTCAGTGGTAGAGCACTTATCTTGCACACATGAGGCACTGGATTCGATCCTCAGCACCATATAAAATAAATAAATTAGTAAAACAAGGGTAATGTGTTCATGTTCAATTAAAATTTTTTTCTAATTTTATGTGAGTGTTATGTTTTAACTATTAGGTATCCCCCCAAAAGCTCGTGTGTGAGACAATGCAAGAAGTTTAAAGGTGGGGCTGAGGTTGTGGCTAAGTGGTAGAGTGTTCACCTAACCTGAGCAAGGCACTAGGTTGGATCCTGAGCACCACATAAAAATAAATAAATAAATAAATAAAGGTTTTTTTTTTTTTTTTTTAAAAAAGAATGTTAAATGAAGAAATGGTTGGATTATTAGAGCCTTAACCTAATCAGTGCATTAATCTTCCCATAGGTGTGGCTGGACGAGGTAGGTCCCTGAGGGTGTGTCTATGGGATTTTTATTTTGTGGTGACAGCTCTCTCTCTCTCTCTCTCTCTCTCTCTCTCTCTCTCTCTCTCTCTCTCTTTCTCTCTCTCTCTCTCTCTCTCTCTCTCTCTCTCTGTATGTATATATATCTTTCTCTCTCTCTCCCTCTCCCTCTCTTTCTCTCCCTCTCCCTCTCTCTCCCTCCTCCTTCATAGGTGCTGTGTTCCCATCTGCTTTCCTTCACCACACTCTTCCACCATGATGTCCTGCCTCACCTTGGGCAAATGCAGTCAGCCATCTATGGATTGAGATCTCTGAAACTAAGAGCCCTCAGATAAACTTTTCCTCTTCTAATTGTTCTTGTCAGCTCTTTGGGTCACAGCAGCAAAAAAGCTAACTAAAACAGTGAGTTTCTGGGCATCCGTTTATGTTCCATTTCATTAGTCACACACAGAAATCTCTGCTAGGAAGTCTTTCTCTCTGTTGGGTGTCCTCTGAGGCTGCTAGGTAACAATCCCCTTAAGGCTCTTGAATTTGTTGGTTCTCGTTTCTCTTACAATACTGGTATTTAATGGAGCATGTCTGCAAGGCATACCTTAAGATCCTTTTTTGAACAGAGTCTGTGAGGTCCACCTTAAAATTTTGTGAGGTCAAAACAAAGTTTTATAAGTCATCCTCTGGATAACATCTTTCCCCTGAGATTACATTTTCCAGATATCAACTAGGACTTGATCTTTCCCTTGAAGTCCTTTCATATGTGGAGAACTCTGCTAGCTAGAAAAACTCATGTGTGCCTGTTGGTTTTGTTTCAGCTCTACTCTTTTGTTCATTGCTCCTGCACATTTTATTAGAAGCAGAGATGAAGCCAGGATACATCTTCAATATTCTGCACAGAAATCTATTTTTCTAGGCCCTGATGGTATTGTTCAGTGGCAGAGCAGGTTCTTGCTATGTCAGTACCAATCCCCAACCCAAAACAAACAAATAAACAGGAAAAGAAAATGAAAAAAACCCTCTTTTTCTAGATCATTGAGTTCATTAAGTGTATCTCCTTATTTTCTATTATTCTCCCAGGTGACAGTATTAGCAAACTTTCCACTAAGATATGCAAGGGTCCTCTTTCTCTCAACTTCTCATAACATCTCTCTCAATTTCCTTCAATACTTTACCTCATTTTCCTCAAAGCCCAGCAAGCTTTTATCAGCCACCTAGCCCTAAAATCAATGCCGTGTTTTAAGTTTTATTATGAAAACACCCATTTTTCAGGTACCAAGTGATGTTTCAGTTATCCATTAGCTAAATAATGAACAATCTCAAAATTTAGAGACATGAAACACCCACTTTTCATCATGCTCATAGATTCTGTGGGGTGATAAATTCAGACAGAGCACAGTGAGGATGGCTTGTCTTTGCTTCATGATGTTGAGGTCTCAGCTGAGAAGTCCTGGATATCTGGGGTTGATTCACAGGGCTGAATCATCTGGGGGCTTCTTCATTCATGCTGGAGGATTTGTGGAGATGATACGAAGGGCTGTCCTTGCTCCACCAGGAATGTTTGCTCAAAAACTTCCATAGACTCTTTCTATCAGGGAGTCCTTTGTATCCCAGCATCATAGATCATTCAATGTCACTTCTGCTGAGTTCTATTTTTGAAGCCTTCAAAGCCTGCCTAGGCCTGGGGGTATAGCTCAGGTGATAGAGTGCTTGCCTCCTATGCACAAGACCCTGGGTTCAATCCCCAGCAATGCGCGAGCGCGCGCGCACACACACACACACACACACACACACACACACACCTGCCTAAGTCCAAGAGGGAAGGTATAGACTTCATTTCTTGATAGGAAGAGTGTCAAAGGATGTGAAGCCCTGTTTTTTTAAAACTTTCAAAACAACCGCAAGACTTTTTTTATATTATAAATTTTGCCATATTCATAAATGGAAGTCTCCTGAAGTTTCTTTACTTATCTAGCATGTATACCTTTTTTGAATCACAATATTTATTAGAAGTATATACAACTATAAATGGCTGAAGTAAACCATTGTGAATTGGAATTTCAAGTGAACAATAAGTGTCATCATGTGGCTGGAGGAAACAGTTCAAATAACTTTAAGAAGCTGCTGAAATTAGATCTTGACTCAACATTAACCTCAATAAAAATGATATATTACTTGGGGAACAATTGTATTTAACCTTATGAAGTAAGATCAATGCAATTAAAATGAATATTCTCTGGAGAGTGCCATATGACTTGTGCTTGCTCTTATTTCATGTGCCTTTAGTTGGGGCACTTGAGAAAAACAAAAGTCTCAAAGAAAATACTATGATTTGGAGCAGGTAAATTTGGCTTCCAGACCAACATTTTTTTTTTTTTTACCTAGAATCACTATGCAAATGTTAAACACAGAATATTCTAGCTAAAGATCACTCACATGGATGAAATAGTTGTTAGAACTTCATTCATTAAAATTACATGAAAGAGGTTTTGTTTTGTTTTTTCATTTGTAGTGCTGGAGATTGAACCCACGGCCTGTGTATGTTGGGTAAGTGCTCTACCACTGAGTTACATCCCCAGCCCTTTTTAATTTTCTTTTGAGACAAGGTCTGGCTAAAGTTCCAGACTGGCCTTGATCTTGCAATCCTTTTGTCTCAGTCCCCTCAGTAGCTGGGATTACAAGTGCATTCCACCATTCCCAGCTCTAATGTGTTCTTTTGTAGGAAAAAAAATCACTCTGCTTTTTCATTCTAGAGCACAATAAATCAACAATTTTAACTTTAAGAATACTATGTGTGTGTTTTCACTTCATTCCTGCCAAACATATCCTATACTTACATTTTTAATAAGTCATTTTGGGGAAAAGAATTTTAAAAAAAGTTTTTGGTATGCATATTAGAAAACATGACCTTCTCAAAAAAGAAGAAAAGAAAAGAAAACATGACCTTCTCAGTTACTGTTTTAGAAGTCCCTTGTAAACTGATATCTGGGACCCACTTTATTTTTAAAAGGAAGAAAAATGATAGGAGGGGCTTTAAAGACCATAGATAAGTTTAAAAAATCACTTTTATTTAATTCTAGCCAATGAGTTTAACAATGAAATTCTTAAGACAAACAAGTTGTTTTCAAACCCTCGAGCTAGTCTTCCAACTTGGGAAAATTTTATCTGTGTAATTGAAAGTGGAATATGTAGTCCATTTAATATTAGATTTGTTTAGGAAGAGGCAGTTTTGGAATTAGCAATCATAAGCACAAAAATTGGTGAAACTTTATTAAGTGTTTTGTGAGATTTATTTTTAGTGTATTATAAATCTAATGCAGTCGCAGAGTCCTACTGGCAGTTTCTGTGAAGTACCTGTATTAGTTTATATCAACTTAGGTATATAGATAACATTGGATTATGTAAAGAAAAGAAATAAGTTTGCCCAGCACCTTCACACAAGTGGATTCAAATTTTAAAACTTAGGTGGCCAAAGAAGTAATATGAAACCAAAACACCACTGCTAAGCCATGAATAAAAAGAGAAAACATAGAGCATGTAAATGTTAAGGAGGAAATAACTGAACACATGAGGAATTCCAGAAAAGATGGCACCAAGCATGGAAAATGCTAGGTGCTTATGCTATTACTCCCTGCTTCAGAGCCCATGGGAGATATTTTTGATTAATCATCTTTTCCTGTCAAACCCCAAAACAGTCTTTCCAAAGCAGAGCTCCATGCAGCTTCTGCTTATTGTTCAACATCAGCATTCAGATGAAACCTATCTACCATCTCTGGATGAAAGGGTCATTGAAAGCCCAAACTGAAAATGAGTCACAGGCATAGCTGATTTTAATTTATCACTAGGAATATAGCAAGTAGGAATCTCACAGCCATGCTGCCGTGACACTTAGCCATGATGTAACTGCTGAAGAAACTCCAACAGTTTCACAGAGGCAGCAGAGTAGGAGTGAATGACTGTGCAATTGAATCTCTAGCTCTATAATTTTTAACAAAAATTTCACATCTGTAAAAATAGAGATCACAACATTTTCACATCTGTAAAATAGAGATCATCACAAGGAGGAGCCCTTTTTCTCAAGGTTATTAAGGAGATTGATAGAGGTAGACCTTGCAAATTACCTTAAAATGGGTGCTTACTAAATGTCAGTTCCAAATTCTACTTGCATGATTTTGAAAGGGACATAGGATCCTAGAACCAAGCATCTGATGTGGTTTAAAGGAAAATAAAATCAGGAGGATGTTACTCAGAATTGTTTGTGGCATGTAAGTGAAAATTAGGAATTCCTATTTGACAGAGAGTGACCAACATTTCCGTGTGGAAACTGGAGCAATGTCACTCAAGTGCATTACAGGGACCCTGAAGATAGCTGGTGTTTATTCAGGATCCAGATTATAATTTCAAACACATCTTTTGAACTCACACTAAGCAAGCAGATAATCAAAAGGGAGAGCCTACAGAGGCAACCAGGGTCCAAGGAAGAGCTCTTTCAGAATTCTGCTCTGTAGGGGTGGAGTTTTCTCTAGGATAGAGGCCAAGAATTTCTTGTTCTTTATTCTTTCAGGTGAATTTTTGACCCATGACAAGTGATACTGGTTATTGTTTAAGGCAGTCATATAAAGTTTACTTTTTTATGTATAAACCACATTAAATATTAGAAGCACATAGATATGGCATAAATTATAAAATAACTTGTGTGTTAGTGATGGAAAGTTGGGAAAGAGTAACTCAAGTGTAAAAGAGAAGAAAGGAAAGAGAAGGGCAGACAATGAGGGGCAAGAGAGGAAGGAGGGATCCTTGAATTCAGGGAATCCAAGGTTTCCTTGGCCACACCTGATTTGACTTTGAAATGCTTACCTCTTAGCTGCCTAACCCAGTGAAGAAAGAAAGGGTGACTCAAAGGACTCAGCTTGGTCACTTTGAACAATTACCAGATCAGTTAATTCAATTGCTCTCTCCCTTTAATTAGGAGACAATTCACTCTTAGCAATTTAGTTCCCTTTGACATTTAATTAGCACTCCCAATCTGTAAAGGGTGAGTGCTATCAATCAAATGAGAACAGCAGCAATGCTCATTTCCATGTAAACAGCACAGAGGTGGGTATTACCATAACTGCCTACTCTCCAGCCATTAATCAAGTAGGTTTTCTTCTGTTTACCAGGCGTCATGTAGCTCACAGTGCAATTAGGTTTTACCTGTTTCAAGGCAAGTCAATGGGGAGGGGGTTTATAATATAATGTTGGGGTGAAAGAGTAATATTTATTCCTCTCCCACATTATAACGGTCATGGTTAAACACCCCTATAACAAAAGACAGATTAATATGAGAAATGCATAACAAATTTATTTAAGCAAAATTTTATGTGATATAATAAGAGGCCTCAGAATTGAAGGCCAAAGGCCCAAAGAAAACTGTATAGTCATGTCCTGAATTCGAATGTTTTGGTGAATGATGGACCACATATAGAACAGTGGTCCCATAAGATTGTGATAGAATTGAAGAATTCCTACCACCTAGTAATGGTAGAGTCAGAGGAAACAGTTCAAATAACATCATAATGTGGCAGTGCGAGGCACGATTTGTGTTTGTGGTGATGCTTGTATAAACAAACCTACTAAACTGCCATTCATATAAAAGTATAGCACATGGTTTACATATTTACTGTGCTATATTCTCCTAAAGTGAGTCCTAGTAATCAAAATTATTCTTCCCCAAGATTGGTCAGAGAAATTAAAACCCCTCTTCTCCCAAGCCAGCCAGCCACTAAACCAAGAAAGGCCACTTTCTCTCTTCTCCTTTGGAGATCCTCATTCTAGAGGGACCCTGCCATATCCCAAAGGAAGGAGTGCCACATGGAGAGGCCAAGAAGCACCTGAGCAGCCAGAACTTGCTGAGTTTTCTGCCTCAGTCTATTTCCATTAGATCACATCCCTTTGTCCAATTGCGTTTCCACATGGCTGGCTATTCTTCCACAATCCTATGCAAAGAAAAAAATAGTTTTCCCTGGGTCTTTAGGTCATTTCTGAAGGCTCCCAGGTCATTAATACTTTGATTTAAATAAATTCATTATGCTGTCTTCTTATTAACCTGTCCATTGCTATAGAAGTGTCAGTTATGTGTGAAGAAAGGCATTACATCATTCTGTCCCTACACTACTTATGGTGAAATGCAAATAGACTGTGAGGCTTCTGTACTACAGGAAAGGCAAGAAGAGAGTGTGAAGGTGCAGAGTTGGACATGAAGGACCTTCTGTAAAAGCTGAGGAGTTTGGACTTGTGCAAAACGAAATGTACCTGACAAGGAGTGCTTTCACTCAGGATATTGCAATAGGGAGAACGTTTTCTAATGCAGATTGTTTCAAAGAGAGGAAGAGAATAAGGTTTCATAAAGAGAGTGAGTCATTGAGGAAGGGTGGATGTGGTTGTAGCTGGGAAAATGCAAGGACAGGCTCGTCCTTTGCAGAGCAAAATCTTTTTGTAAAAGGATCATAAAGGGTGGGAATGGTTCCTCTACCATTGCTTCTTTTCTCGACACAGAGCTCTAAATTCAACTTTCTGAGACCTTCTGCTATTTGTACCAAAGAATATGTTCAAAGAAGTAAAGATCCATCATCAGGGATGAGATCTAGTCACATGAGCATTGTAGAGCAAGGTCAAAAGCAAACTACCTGCTATCACTTGCTCCCACTGGAAGAACTTGTCTCTGGCCTTTCCCATACCCCTGTTCTTACTTTTGTCTGTCCATCCATTCTGGGGGTTCTCTGGATCCCAATCTAAAGCATTTTTTATGATGCTAGTGTGATTGCTATGGGTCTCTAGTTCCTACTCTCTCCCCTGAGGCTCAAACATAACTGAGATTGCAACTTTCAACAAGATCATCATGACATCCTATCCCATATTCTTCTTTTTGGTACTGGGGATCAAATCCAGGGGCACTTAACCATTGACCCACATCCCCAGCCCTTTTTTTGTACTTTATTTAGAGACAGTCTCATTGAGTTGCTTAGGGCCTTACTAAGTTGACCTCCATCCTCCTACCTCAGCCTCCCAAGCTGCTGGCATTATAGGCATGTGCCACTGTGCCCACCCCTAGCCCATGTTTTTGAAGAGCCTTATCTCCTTGTTCCCCCAAAAACAAATCCTTGTATTTCATACCTGGCCACAACTCCTATGCTAACTGGAAATGTCTTGAAAGAACAGCCTTTCATGGGTAAAGAAAGTGGCAAACACTGGCTTACTGCAGCACCCCAGATAATCTCCCCATAGTCAGATAGGAGTTCCACCTCCTGGGTAAGGGCTCATGCCTGTGCCTGCAGATTGCATAAATAAGAGGGGCTGCTTTGGAACTGTAAGCAAGTTCAGCCCTGAGCCAAGGACTCAATTCTTGGGGGTTCAAGCCCTGAGCCACACTGTAACCAATTGATCAATTTTATTTGGGGTTTGTAAACACTAGATTCTATGAGTTAGTTAGAATAATGATTCTACTCAATGTGTTAGCCTTAAAATGAGATGACTATACTTAACATTGCACCAGGAGATATACTGGGGAGGGGAAACCACTAAAACTTGCATGAGTATGAAATTATGTTATCAGATAAACAAGCTCAGCTCCGATATGCTGCTTCAGAAAAACATAAAAACTAATAAAATGCCAAACAGTACTGATATTGCTGAAGTTTCCCCAAAACTAATCCCACAAAGATAATATGCATGCAGTGCTGACAAGGGATCCCAGAGCTATGTGGAGAAAGAAAGAACTCAAAGTAAATCCAATCACCATCATGGTGGCTGGGGTGTGCTTTCTGATTGAACTACATAGAAAACTAAGGATCCTTATCACTAAGCTTTTTTAGGAGACAGATATCAAATAAACAGCAGATTTTAATCTCTGTAATAAATGGCTTTAAAGTAATTGGTTAAGTTTGTACTATTATGAATTTAAACAAAATTAAACCGAGCCATGAAACTTAATAATACCTTGAGTTTATAGACCACTTTCCTTAGATCCCGCCCTTTTTCCTTGGCATTGGAAAGTCAATTCACTTCTGTCTGGTGTAATTTTCAAAGTAAAGAATAAGATTTACCAATTAAATTCTCTTCTCCCAGTAAATTTTAGTAGCATTTCCCCTCACAGTAATCTTTCACAATTACATAGTAATTTCTGTATAAGGTCCTCCAAGTGTTTTGCAAACATTAATTAAGCTTTGCAAAACCCCAGCAAGGGAGAGGACCAGATTTATGCCCAGGAGTCCTCCTCGTGCTGAGATGGTGGCTGGAATGACATTTGTTCCTGTCACTCAGAATCAGCACATAGAGCTTTAACCTGTGGGAGGAGAGGATGTGCTGATTCTGCCAGAATTACAAATGACACCACAATGGCTCTGCTGGTTTTGAAAAAAAAAAAATACAGTTGACTTTCCTTATCAAGTAATTGCTCTCTTACAGAGTAGGCAAGATATTTTTATCTTTGATTCTGAATAACTGATCCGAGTTTTATTACATTAATGTTTTGAAATCGATTTAGATTCAGTGTTCTATGTGTCCTACTCTATTCATAAACATTGTTTTAGTAACAGCTTTAACTTTTATGTATCTAATTGGTTGAAAATGAGACGTGCCACACAGAAGAACATAGTTGGAGAGTTGTTCATTTCTAGGCTCAAGTGGATCCCGTTTATATATATATAGATAGATAGATAGATAGATAGATAGATAGAGAGAGAGAGAGAGAGAGAGAAGAACACAATACCTTTATCTTATTTTTTATTGATTTTATTATTTTTAAATACATGACAACGGTGGAATGCATTAAATCCTTATTACACATATAGAGCACAATTTTTTGTATCTCTGTGTATATATATATATATATTCACATCAATTTATACCATTATACATGTACTTTTTTGCATTACAATTCTTCATACACATATAGAGCACAATTTTTCATATCTCTGTATATAAGGTATGTTGACACCCAATTCAAGTCTTCATACATGTACTTTGTATAATGATGGCGATCACATTATGTGTTGCTGAGGATCGAATCCAGTGCCTCATGCGTGATAGGCGAGCGCCCTACCACTGAGCCACAACCACAGCCCCCTACTCTCCTCTTTTAAATGTACAAATGCAACTTTAAAGACAAGAGGCAAAGTGAGAAATGAAGAAAAGAAGGAACAAGCTGGATGACCCAGTTGCTCCGCTCCAGCTCATGAGATATGCACTGAAAAAATCAAAATGTTTAACATTAATAAATAGAAAACTAAGGGCTGGGGTTGTGGCTCATAGGTAGAGTACTCTCCTAGTATGCCTGAGGTACTGGGTTTGATTCTCAGCACCACATAAAAATAAAAAATAAAGATATTCTGTCCACCTAGAACTAAAAAATAAATAGGAAAAAATAAATAGAAAACTAAGCTAAGTGAAAATTCACACAGGATTTTTTAAGCGACTTTCCTTAAAATATTATCTTATAAGTTATGACATGGGCACTTCTGGCCCAGAAGTGTAGGCTGCCTGTTTTCCAACACACTGATGACAAAGTTGGTGTAACCAAGCCACCAAAACTCTTGGCAATTAACCCTGTGTCACCCTCCCTAACCCTGTCCTGAAGCTCCAGTCGTGACATTGTCTGCTGTGTACTAGTCTTCTTAGTTCTCAACTCTGTGACTGCGTCTCATAGTCACTCGGGGAAATGTTTTAAAAACCTCTGCAGCAGGACCCTACCACATACCAATAAAACAGTCCCAGAACGAGGCCAGCTGTGGGCATTTTAAATGCCCAGGATCATTGTTACCTGCAGCCCTGGTTAATGCCCCTCAGGGAACAGCTGTGGAAGCTTCCCAGGAGCCAGTGAAGCAGCTCAGTCTTTCTGAAGGATAATGGCGACATGACCTCCAATTCTGAGAAAACTCCTCTACAGAACAGTAAGGTATTCATACTTTCATGTTGCCTTTTATGATTCCCGTCTTTAGTCATCATTTTGTAAGTACCTGGTTGCTGGCTTGAAACATTGACTAGAGGTGGGAGGGACCGGCTGGGCTGACCTGGCTCTCAGCTTCAGGGTCAATGGGTGTTCCTGCTGGGCTGTTGTCCTTGGCATTAGGGCCCATCTCACTCTCTGCTGGCCACTTCCATGATCATAGCCCAGCCTTGAGTACCTAGAGCCTCTGTCGAGTCAAAGAAATGTTAGAGAGCAGAATGAAATTAACTAAGGGGAGCAGAAGGCAGGTCAAGGAATTCGTATTCTAAACAGCATGGAGAAACATTGCAAAACAGGTCAGCTGGGACTATCCCAAAGATGTTACCTAGGTTAGCATTTCATCGCTAGACATTTCATTTTTCATCCCTATCCCCCTAAATTTTTCCGTAAGACCGATTTTCTACATGGATCTAAGGGAGCAAGACATGCATTATTAATTTTGTAGGAAAAAAAGGTAGTTATGATTCAGCCAAGTTTGGTAATCCTGATGGCTTTAGGTGGTACTGAAGAACTGCATTAAGTACATGTTGAAACACAATGAGAAAACAATTTCCTTTTTCATTCTCTTAATCCTTCTGATTATACCAAGATAAAAATCTCAGGCTGGTGTTAGTAAGTCTTAAACACCTTCCCTGCACTTGATATTATCTCTTTTTGACAAAAAATTTAGGGAACAATAGTAACCAGTTAGAATTTAAGAACACAGTTTAGATTTCATTTGTATTTATTTATGTGGTATCTTTTATTCATGACAAGCAATAATTTTCTTCAATTTGTGTAGTAATTTAAAGCTTCCTCACAAATTACATTTGTTTAAGAAAATGTGAGTTGATTTAAAGAGATAATAAGATAGGTGGTGCACATACATAACAATAATTCTGAAAGGAGACATAACTACTTTAGCTAAAAGTTATTTATATAGAGGTGAGCATGTTTAAGCAGATCTCATTACCAATTTGATGTTACAGCAAATGTAAGAAGCATTGTGTCTAATTTTCAAAATTAAATCAATATTTAAATCTAAATGCATCTTCACTTCATTGTGCACACCTATATCCAATTTTATTTTCAAAGGGAAAGTCAATTTTAACCATTTGGGTAATTATAATAATTTCACTTGCTTTTAGTACACTGAAACTAGGGGTTTCAAAAAATTACAAAATGGATTTTAGAAAGGCAAATAGCTATTGAGTTAAATAAGTTGGGAGAACCTCATCCGTGTTAAACCTATGTGACTGGTTTACAGGTTGGGTCATTTTTGTCCTCAGTTGATCAAGATGTTCTATGTACATGGTGCTTTTTGGTGGCAAATTTTTGGCTTTCATTCTTGCTTGTTTTCCAGCAAAAACTGAGGTTGGATGATCATTATGTAGATTTGTAACATCTGATTCTACTATGGAGCTGAGGTAGAGCCCAGTAATCATTAGAAGGTAGCTGATTTAGATTATGCTTTCATGCAATTTGTGTATCTATGAAAATAAAATATTGGATGAGAAAATGAAATAAATATAATCACCTACTAAAAACCTGACAGAAAAAAAAGGTGCCTATAACCCCACCACTTCAACACTGTCATTGCTATGACTCAGATATATTTCACTCCATGGTATATGTGTGTAAATTTTAAATATAATTTCTACCTTCCTGAGAGTTCCAATACATGCTCCACCATTTACCAATTTTAAAATTTTTGCTCCTTGTTTGCTTTATCATTCTCACCCTTTCCCCATTTTTCTACATAAAATTTTTTTCTGAGTTTCATTCATCATGTTCCCTTATCACTAAATACTTCAGTGTGCATTTACCAAATAACAAAGATATTCTCTTATATAACCACATCACCATGGTCAAATCAAAGAAGTTTAACATTGATACAAATCTATGGTCTACAGTCCATATTCCATTTTTCCCAATTACCTCAATAATGTCCTTTATAGAAATTTTTTTTTTCCAGGCTGGGTTCCAATCTGGGATCACCTAGTGAATCTATTGATAACATCTGCAGCCTTCTTCAGTGTGAATAATTCCTTTGCCTTTTCTTACATTTCATGATGTTGATATTTTTGAAGATTTAAGGCAGTTATGTTGTAAAATATCCTTTAATCTGAGTTTGATATTTCCTCACGATTAATGGCTTATTTATCAGATGGCTATAAATATTATATCATAAATATTTCTCCATGTTATTTAGCAGTATTAGCTTTCAATTTAATTATTTCATAATATAATGGAAATAGATTAATATTGGAACTGATAAGTTCAGGTATATAGTCTTTTTCATGGTTTGGATTATTATCTTAAAACATAAGATCCAGAAATGGATCAATGAATATGGGCCACTTGACAAGTATATAACATAAATTTCCAAATAGCTTTCCAAAGGGACTATTCTAATTGATATTCTCACCATCTACAGTTGAGAGAATGTTTCATGATGACCTCACAAGTTTTGAGACTGATCACTGTATTGTTCCCCATTTATTTATTAATCACTTAAAATACCCCTCTGGAGGCTAGGATGTAACTCAGTGGTAAAGCACTTGCCTAGCATGCAAGAGACCCTGGGTTTGATCCCCAGTACTTCAGTCCCCAGTAGTTTTACTTTGCATTTATTGTATTTTTGGTTAAGAGTAAAAATTTCCTCCGTAGAATTTTCCAGTACTATTGCTTTTGACTTCACAAAGCTCTGGGCATTTATAAATTGATATATACTGTAACCTGACCCATTGAATTTAGAATAAACTACTTAATATTCCTAGGATTTTATTATCTGGCCAGTCCTTATCTTTCCAGCATGACTACTGTCCCTCTCATGATGGTCTCCTCATGCATTATCCTCCACGTAAACTGCAAACAAGTTTTCTCTTGCCTCTGGGCCTTTGGGCCCTCCGGGAGAGGAAAATAATTTTCTCTCTATCCTTTATAGTTTGTAACTGGGACAGATCCCTGTAACAAAAAACAAGAAAAACAATCAGAAGCCGATGAACATGTATACATGCAGACTTGGGAGATGCCTAGGACATAAGCAATTCTTAAAGAGGTGACTTTGGATCCAGGGTTCTATGGAATCTTCAACAAAGAGAAGTAAACTTTTAGAGAAATGACAAGACAAAGGAAAAAGACCTTGGGTCTCTAGGGATGGTGGAAAGGCATATGAGTGGGATTTTTATTATGTATGGCCCTCTGATGCTGTCTTCAGGTTGATAAGGGTCTAATACTGCTTTTGGTGACCAGCCTTTGTCTTTCCTAGTCAGGAAAGGAGGGATGCTTTTATAAAGTTGTGTCCTGCTTTTAGGTAAATGGTGGGGAGCAGGTAACTTTTCTTGTAGCTGCTTCTCAATTGCCTTCAACTTAAAATAATTCTTATGCTAAAGTGGCATATTTTGGGATGGCATATTCAAGTCTCCTAAACACACACTTTCACTCTGCTTCTAGTCTTCTTCCTCTTTCATCTCTCACAACCAGTCTGTCTGACATCAGATTTTGAGATTTCAGCTTAGATGTTACTAATTCTTTTCATGATACCCACCACTCCCCCTGTCCCAAAAGCCTAGGTAGTTTCCTTCCAGTGCATGCACTTGACCCTGTCTATCACCCCATATTGGTTTTTATAAACTTTAATTATTGGATAATTTATTTAGAGAGCCAGACAACTCCTTTTTCTTTTTCTTTTTGTATTAATTGACTTTCTTGTTCTGGTACTAAAAATAGCTGCCACGTACATTCATATATGTAAACACATAGAAAAACATTGGGAAGGATATTGTTATGGGTTTTGAATATGAAGTGTCCCCCAAAAGCTTATGGATGGTGTGAGACAAAGCAAGCAAGTTCAGAGGTGAGCTAGGTGTGGTTGCACTCACCTGTAATCACAACTGCTCATACCACCCCAAATTCTGATAGGGAGTTTATCCATCTTTATTCCCATTCTTTTGCCCCTATCACTTAGCACAGGGTTTAATATATTTGCTGACTTAATAAATAAATATCAGGTCTTAAATCATATGGGTACACACCAAAGAAATGTTTTGCCTTTTAGTGCCAACTTTTGTCTTCTCCAGCAGACCAAATTCACCTCCAGGGCAATGACTATTTTTGTACTGTATATGATGTTTTTATTGCCTCTTCTATGATATTTCTCTGTGTCATCCTGGGGCATTGAAGGTTTGGATCCAAGAGTTAAACTGCTCACTGACTGTGGGGTAAAAGTAAAGTTGGGAAACGGGAGTCATTGGAAATAAGAGCTGGTGGGAAAAGTCATTTAAAGTTCTGGGAATATATGTTGCCCATCTGCTGAAAAGATGTTTATAAGATCACTGTCCAATATGGTAGTCACAAGCACATGTGGCTACTAAAATTAAATTACACTGAAAATTCTGTTTCTCCAATTAAGAGCATGAAGAGAGAATTTTTCCCTTCAGAATGGGAAAAAAAATCTTGACCAGTTACTCCTCTTCCAATGGGGGATTAATATCCAGAATATACAAAGAACTCAAAAAACTTAACACCCCCCCAAAAAAATCATCCAATCAATAAATAAGCAAAAAGACTAAACAGAAACTACTTAAAAGAAGAAACATAAATGGTCAACAAATATATGAAAAGATTTTCAATATCTCTAGAAAGCAGGGAAATACAAATCAAAACTACACTAAGATTTCATCTCACTCCAGTCAGAATAGCAATGACCAAGAGTATGGTGAAGCTGTAGAGAAAAAGGAACACTTGTACGTTGTTGGTGGGGCTACAGACTAGTGCAACTACTCTGGAAGTCAGTATAGAGACTCCTCAAAAAACTAGGGATGGAACCACCAGATGACCCAGCTATCCCACTCCTTGGTATTTTTCCGAAGATGTAAAAATCACCATACTACAGCAATACAGCCACATCAATGTTTATAGCAGCACAATTCACAACAGCTGAATTATGGAATCAACCCAGATGCCCATCAATAGATGAATGGATTAAGAAGTCATGAGACACACACACACACGCACACACACACCCGTTCTACTCAGCCATACAAAAGAATGGAGTTATGGCATTTGCCGGTAAAAAGATGGGAATGCAGAATATCATGCTAAATGAAATTAGCCAAATTCAGAAACTCAAAGTTGAATGTTTTTTCTCATATGTGGAACCTATAGAAAAATAAAGGAAAGGGGGATAGAAGGAAAGGATAACATAAAGAACCAATCAAATATAAACTAATAGATAAACAAAAGGAAGTCGAGTAGAGGAAGGAGAATGGGAGAGGGGAGGGAGGACAGGAGGGAAAAGGAGGGGTATCATGAACTGAAATCAATTTCCAGGCATGTGTCAGTATGTTGGATGAATCCAATCACTGTGTATAACTATAAAGCTCTAATAAAAAAATGCACACAAAAAAATTCAGTTTCTGGGTGATCCTAGCCACATTTCAAAGGCCCCATAGCCACACATGGTTAGTAGGTAATAAATGAGACAGTGTGAATACTTCCATCACTGCAGAAAATTATTGGGTGGCACTGGTTTAGAACATGAGTTTCAGCATGGTGCTGAGCTCCTTTCAGGAGGAATACACAGTAAAGTACCCAAGGCCCAATTCTACTAACTTTTCTATAGGTACACTTTTGTTTAGGGAACCAAGTCACAACTATAACTAATGGCCATAATAATAGTTCCAGGACATATTAGCAACTTCATTCAGTTTTTCAAAGTCCTACACAATTTTTAGATTTAACAACCTGTCAGTAGGGAGATTTATTTGGTTAAATACTGGCTCTTAGTTTTACTTAATGTATTATTAATTCACTTAGATTGTTTGCATCAACTTTAACTCACTAAATCAATTATTTTTGATAAAAGCAACCACATTTTGACATTTTTTAAAATTTAGTTCTGTATAGTAATTGAGGTTGTTGCTACATGAACAGGCATCTTTTTTAGAAACTTCTGAAAATAGTTATTTAAATAAGCAGGCGTAGAACTGGGCATGTATCTCAGTGGTAGAGTGCATGCATGGCATGTGCAAGGTCCTGGGTTCAATACTAAGCAACACACACACACACACACACACACACACACACACACATATATACACAGAAAAAAACTTGTTCCAGAATCCAGAAAATAGGCAACAGGGAAGAACAAGACGTAGCCCTGTCCCATGAAAGTGATGATAAGTAAATGAGACAGAAAGAAACAAGTAAACAAATGCTATCTCCTCAAATAGTGAGATGTGGTAGTTCTCTGTGGAACTGATACTTTGAACAGAGACCTAAACTAAATATTGAACAGAAAACAATCTTGCAATAATATGGTAGCAACAAAAATGTTTGAGGGGTTAAAAAATTATAATGGCCCTATCTGCAATTTTATTGTTACTGTAAATAGTTAATCCAAGTTCTGTGTGAAGTATCTTATATGCATCACCTAAATTATCTCCTACCCACCTTTGCCATCCCCTACCCACTTTGGGTATTGGGAGTTAAACCCAGGGGTGCTGTGCCACTGGGCTACCTCCCCAGCCCTTTTATTTATTTGTTTGTTTGTTTGTTTATGAGACAGGTTCTCACTAAATTGCTTAGGACCTCATTAATTTCCTGAGGCTGGCCTTGAATTGGTAATCCTGTCTCAGTCTCCTGAGTGGCTGGGATTACAGGTATTTGCCACCACATTCTCTTCTACCCACTTTGATACAAGTATTCTTTAATTTGTTATTTAGATGTTGATGGACCTTTATGTTATTCATTTGTTTATATGAGGTGCTGAGAATTGAACCCAGTGTCTCACACATGCTAGGCAAGTGCTCTACCACTAAGCCCAGTCCTGATTTAGGTATTCTTTTCTTCATTTTAACAGATGAGATAGGTCCCTAGGGAGATTAAATGACTTAGGGTCACATGACTAATAGATAAGGGACATTGAATTTGTACTTGGAAAGTTTGAATACAGGGTTGGGACTCTAGAACACTAGGCTATTATTTACTTACCTTGAAAGAAGTTGTGAGCTACTTGTGCAGTTGGACATTATCTGATGACCCCACTTAGGGAGATCCTTTTTTTTTTTTTTTGGCATAAGAATGATTATTTCCTAACAGTAGATTCACATGTATAGATTTCCAGTTAATAAGACTGAAGTAAATACTGATGAGTTAACAGAAGTTTTGTTTTGTTTTGTTTTGTTTTGTCAAGGAATGTCTGCTGTTATTTCCCTTGGGCAATATCTCAAACTGTGGTTGGTAGATCACCTAGACCCTAGACATTCTGGGACTTGTTAAAACATGGGCTCCTGAAACCTATCTGGAATCAGAATCTCTGACACCTGAAATCTATTTTTATAACCACCACTGCTGTTTCTTCTAATACATGTCCCCAAACCTCTCCCCTCTATGCAGAAAGCATAGTTGATTGCCTAGTCAATAGTCTTCCTCTTTTTTGTCTTATTAACAGAACCCCAATATAGTTGCTTTGCTGTTAGGGATGAGATACTCCAGAAGATTGCTCCAGGCCCAGCAGATGAATCACAATCAGCCTAAACCAAACAGAGTCATCTCAGCTTCTTCCCCTGAGGTTAGTTTAGGGATTCATTTTTGGCAAAAGATTTAAAAAGAGACATTTCTGGAGCTGGAGTTGTGGCTCAAATGGTAGAGCGCTCATCTGGCACTCGAGAGGCACTGGGTTCGATCCTCAGTACCACATTAAAAAAAAAATGCAATTAAGATATTGTGTCCACCTACAACTAAAAAAATAAATAAATAAATGGAGAGACATTTCTTCTGGGACCATCTGGGAAATAGTTTCCTACCTTCAAAATAAGGGGAGGACTTGCAGAGAAAGGACTTGATTGTGTGAGGAAGTGATGTCTAGAGCCTTTAGAAGGCAAATGTGTGGAGGAGCCTGGGAGTCTGAGTCAACCTCTTGACCAACCTGGAGTTATCTCCTTCTGGATTACCTCGTGGGAGAGAAAATAACTGACCCTAATTCTTTAAACCATTTTGAATATTTTGATGCTTGCAGCTAAGAACATGCTAATTAATATGCTGGGGGAATGCTAAACAGAAATTTTTTTTAAAGAATTATACCTTTGGTAGAAACTCGAGTTTTAAAATGTCAGGGTTTTTGATATTAGACATTGAGTTGAATAAAAATGTATACTTGACAAAAGTGTGAGAAAATCATTGACAGGCATTGACCTATGTAAATAAATTTTGAAAGAGATGATCATAAGAACTATTCTTAGGATATATAACTAAAATATTGAGCGTAAGCATTAGCTTATAGAAACTAGTCTTCATATTACCTGCCAGAGTTCCAAAATGAATTCTTAAAACGAAAAGATTTTGAAAAGGTGAAGAAATGAAATATAAATGTAACATCCTTTTGCAGAGAGAATCAGCAGTTGCCAGTAGGTTTCACTGTCTGTGCCTCTGCAGGATGCTCCTGCCATCTGCCCTAATGGAAGTGTTGCAATGTTCTACTAAGGGTGACACATTTCCCCTATCTCCCTTGGGAAACTGACTACCAGTAAAAAATAAATAGGTGTCAACCATGGTGAATTCTGAATCCCCATCCTGATGGAGCTGATTTTCTCGTTCTCTTTCTTTGGCCTTTGTCTAATCAGCCACTCGGCATGTGGGCACTCTGTGAGATTGGAAACAGACATTCTCACATAGTAACCTCCCTTATCTAACTCTGAAATTCTTTTCATCTAAAGTCCTGAGACTTCAAACTCAGAAATCATGTCTGAAGCAAAAATAACAAAGGAAGCTTAATACAAAGGCAGATTCTCATTCTCCTTAGGTGGTGCCACTTACAAAACAGAGGGAAGGATCTGGAAATGAGTTTTTTCTGTGGGGTGAATGTTCTTTGAAGATTTTGCAGTTGCCAAAGCACTGGAATATCCTTCTTGTGGCTATTACCTCTCAATACACTTGAGGGTCTGAGGCTGCAGTACATTTACATAATAAAGAGGAGAGTTTATATAAATACACAGATAATTTCTATCTTCCCTATATCCCTCTCATCCTAATTTTTTGTACTCCTCCGGCACAGGTGTTTTGGGCTTAAATAACTCAGTTTGTATTTCCTATGTGGCTGCACAAAGCAGTGGTTAGGATCATGTGCTACTGGAGAAACAGCAGCATTTTATAACTTCCATAGTGAATATTGGTTGATCAGGAATCCCAGACAATTTTTTGTACAATCAGAATAATCATTTGGGTGCGGAAATGGAGTTCTTGACTTCATACTGAAGGTTCTTGACTTGACTAATGGGCTTGAAGGTTTTCAATATGTTTTGATTCTTCTATTTTCATATGACCAGGTGTTAGGCTACTACGTCAGGGCCATTTCTCAAGGACTATTCTACCCATAACTATTTTTATTATTACTACCCAAAACAGAACTTTATAATGATGAGGCAGAGATGTTCTTAAAAAATAACATGTAAGGCATCAATCTTTTCTCAAATAACACTGATATGCAATAGATTACAGATTCTAAACTAGAACTTGAACAGATCCAATACTGAAAGATTAATGTCAAGAGCCTGATGAACACTTTACTGTCAATCATCATATATCCAGAAATTTATATACCAAAATGTCCTCTTACCCTGAAACAAAAAGATGAAGAGCCTTATGCTAGTGTTCTATCGCTGCCATAACAAACTACCACAACTTCAGCAACTTAAAACAACACAAATTGATTATGTCTTCACTCCATGAGTCACAAATCTGACAGAGGTATCTGTTATGGTTTACATATGAGGTGTCTCCCCAAAGCTCCTGTGTTCATACAGGAGTGTGTGGAGGTGAAATGATTATGAGAACTGTAACCAAGTTTGAATGGGCTGATTGGGTGCTAACTATAGGCAGGTGACGGGTGGCTAAAGGCATTCCCTGGAAGGGTTCATCTTTTGTGGTCTCTTCCCTTTGCTCTGTTTCCTAGCCACCATGAGGTGAGCAGCGTTTAACTGCCACACCCTTCCACCATGATTTTCTGCCTCACCTTGAACCTAAAAAAAATAGATTCAGTCAAGAATGGACCAAAACTCTGAAACTGTGTGTCAGTACAAACTTTCCCTCCTCTAAATTGTTCTTGTCCCTGGGCTAAAGGTGTCATTCAAGGTGTCATCAAAAGGGCTTCAATCCTTTCTGGAGGTTCTAGGATAGAATTCATTCTCTTGCCTTTTTCACTTTCTAGAAGCTGCCTACATTCCCTGGCTGATGACCCCCTTTCTTCATCTGTAAAACCAGCACCAGGAGTTGGAGTCCCTTTTATGCTGCCCTCTCTCTGGTTTTCTGTAGCAGAGACGTGTTCTCTGCATATAAGATACAGTGTGTAGACTGGTTCTTTCTATAATCCAGGACAATCTCCCCATTACATTGGCAAAGACCCTTTGAGCATGTAAGGTAACATATTCACAGGTTCTGGGGACAAGGATATGGGCATTTTTAGGAGCCTTCTTTCTACTATAGACCTCTACTCAGAAGCGTGCCAAACGGGTACATATCACAATATGATCTCCTAGTGCTTTTATTTCAGCAAGTCACAGAAAATTGAGAGTTTAAGGATTACTGATGTCTGTTCTCATCAGCTGTTATTATTCAGATTTATATTCCAAACCATGCACAATCTGTTGGAAGACTTTTTCTTCAATGACAAGGTTTGGCCTTTCTGTAAACATTACAACTTAGAGGTTTTATGTTGTGTTGGGAAGCTCGTGATGCACAATCTGAAGGGAAAGGAGGTTTACATTTATTAAGTTTATGCTCTGCCAGGCATTTTACATACTTTCCAGCATTTGATTTTCCTAACTCTCTAGTACTCCTTCCACCATATCATATTTATACAGAATAACTCCTCTTGTGGAAATTACTAAAACATCTACAAGGCAAGAGTATCAGGCAGTGGTCAAGGACTCAGGGTCTGGATTCAGAAACACGTGGGGGTGCTGAATGGCCTCTTTTCCCTTCAGACCCACCCTCCACCCTCTTCATCCTGTTCTTTTCCCAGAGAGAATCATTTTCATGGGTACTTCAGGTTGAGTTTGGTCAATGGGAGGTATTAGCAAGAGACCAGAAGGTATGATGAGAAATGGTTCAAGCCATTTATTCTGTCGATACCTTTGCTTTTGGGCTATAGCTTGGCAGTGCTTGCTTTTCCTTTACCTAAAATTACAGCATCTCTAAGGTATCTGGAGGCCTATGAAAAATATGGAGCCCACTTTTGCTAGCCCTTATGTGCTTTACTGTCCCTTGATGATGCTATTAACTCCTGCCCACACCTTGACAAATACTTCCTTCATTAAATACTCCTGAATTACACTGTTTAAGTGTGCCAACTGTTCCTTGCCAGGGTCCTATCTTAGACACCTGGGTGTGCCAACATCCTGGGATCATGGATGAGTTATTACCTTGGGGAGGATGAGTTGTTTTTTCAATTTTTTTGTGGATGAGTTATTTAATTTCTTTGAACCTCAGTATTTTCACATGTGAAATGGAGATAAAAATGCCTACCTTAGGAATTGGGGAAGGACTAAATTATTTAATTCATGTTCAGTTTAACAGTGTTTGGCACACAGTAAACACTTAGAGGAAATTTTGCCAAAATAAAGGAAATGAATTCTCTGAGAACCGATAACTCCATCTGGATACAAATGTTCTACCATGTCATTTCCTAAAATTTATTTTTTGCTCCAAAAAAAAGAAAGAGTTATTTTGAGCAATTATTAAACTAAGGTCTTTGAGTATACCAATAACTAATTGTTAGCAATGTAGCCAAAGGTACCCAAATAGTCCTCACCTACTGAGGGATGTTCAAATGTAAGCATCTTTCATTTATTTTTGATACCTCTGCAATTTTCCAGTATGACACAGAGACTCTGCTTTCTAGTTTTCTGAATATAGAATGATATAAATAATGTAAGCAGAGAATTTTTGATAGTAGAATAGGTAATATTTTTGGAAATACAAGTCTATCTATAAATCTACTGAGACATTATAATTGCTTCATAGTACAAAGACTTTACACAATGATCTCCTTACAGGTATAAGAAGTTCGTGGTGAGATTTTTAAAGAGGACATTCAGTCTTTAAAAAGGAATGCTTGTCATGGAATCAAAGAAATGATGAAGTTTCAAAAATTTCAAAAAGTCCTTCAGGATTTTAGTTCACAATGGTTCATACTGAGAAAGAGAAAATGAGAGAGAGGGAGAGGGAGAGAGAGAGGGAGAGAGAGAGAGAGAGAGAGAGAGAGAGAGAGAGAGAGAGAGACAGACAGAAAGGGAGGGAAAGAAAGATTTGTAATCAGAACTTACAAGGTCACCTTTTCAGAGAGCAGATGAAAAAACTTTTAATAACTGACAGCACTGTCACCATTGGTTTAAGACTGTACTTTGAAAGATTTCTTCCAGAGGGAAGATGAGGCTCTGGAGGTATGAGCAGAAGACCGAACTGCTCTGAATGAGAAATAACAGAAATGTGGTGGGATCAAGCAATGAAGCGAACAGAGAAACATACAGATGAGGAAAACAAGCCATGACAGGTGGCTAGAGCCATTATATGCATGTGTGTGTGTGTGTGTGTGTGTGTGTGTGTGTATGAATATGTTTCTAATGTGTTTGCCTTAACTGTGATTTAACCACTCTCCTTCTCCAGATCATTAATAAAATCTGCTATGCACTCAAATTCCTTATCTGTGTAATTTTCTCAAGAAGGAGAGGGATCTGTAATTCACATCTGGGTCAGTACACAGCACAGATAATATGTGAAATGGAGATAAAAGCAGGAGAGAAGGTTGGGGGTGGTTATAGTTTGAATCTGGAATGTTACGCAAAGGCCTATGTGTTGAAGGCTTGGTTCTCAGGTGATGATGCTATTGGGTGGAGGTGGAATCTTTAGGAGATGGGACCTGATTGGAGGAAGTAGATCACTGGAGGGCATGCTCTTGAAAGGTATATTGGGACCCTGGCTCCTTCCTTTTTCTCTGTGCTTCCAGCAACTTCCCTATAGGCCCCAGGCAATAGGGCAAAGCAACCATGGATTGAAACTTCTGATACCATGAGCCAAAATAAATCCAGCTTCTTTGAAGTTGATTATCTCAGGTCACAGCAATGAAAAGTAGGGACTAACTACTAACACTGGGGCTATAACTGTTAATTTTAGGTGTCACCTTGGCTAGATAAAAAGATACTCAGATAGGTGATAAAACATTCATTCTGGATATATCTGTAAGGGTGTTTCTCAAAGAAACTGGCATTTGAATCAGTGAACTGATATAGAAGATCCACCTATTCAGTGTGGGCAGGCAGAGTCCAATTGGGTGAGGACCTGGATAGAACAAAACTTTAGAGGTCCAGATTCTGAGACCCTTGACTTCAGTCACCTTTGGGTCCCCTGGTTCTGAGGCCTTCAGAACTAGAAGCTACCACCTTCCCTGGTTCTCCAACTTGCAGATGGTGTACCATGGAACTTCTCAGCTTCCATAATTTCATGAGCCAGTTTCATGAAGAAATTCCCTCTCATCCATCATTCCTATTGGTTCTCTCTGTTTGGAGAACCCTGACTAATACAGAGGACCAGACAAAATTGAACTTCAGAGGTCAGCAGAAGTGGGAACAGATATATCCATAGAAACATGAGCTCTAAAAACTTTGTGAAAATATCAGGGAGAGATACTTCCCACAGGACAGATGACAGAGACTGAAGCCAACTCTTTTTTAAATCTGAAATGGCAGGGTGACCTAAGCTCATATGCGAATTTCAATGTATCAGGGATCCAAGTGAAAAAATAGGCATATAAAATTAGAGCTACTGATGCCAATCTGATAGGATGACTATTCTTAGGGCTGATATTTCCCTGATTGCTTATTTTGATAGTTCCTTCTGAATCTATACTAAAAGCAGAGTTTTTTGGGTATCAAATTTATTAATTGGTTAAGTATTTCTTGATAAAAAAATAGCCATTGTTGAAATAGCATAGTAAAGGTCTTCCAGTAGAAGTGTTGATACTGGTAGACCTTCTATTTTCAACTCAGCTTGTTCAAAGGGCATACATAATCAAATAGGACCTATTTTAGTAAAGCAATTGAATGAGGACTTTAGCAGTGCTTCCCCAATATAACAAAGGACTTTAATGGTGAGAGTAATTTTAATTGGCATTCAGCATGTTCCCTTGGCTTTATTACTTGAAAATCAACTCACATTTACTGATCACCTTCTTTCCTGAAACCAGTGTGTCCAGAGACCTTATGAATAAATGAAGAGACAAGGGAGGTAAATCCATATATATATATATATATATATATATATATATATATAAAACCTTATGTGGTAGCTAATTTATATGTCAATGAAGCTGAGACATGGTTCTCAGATATTTGGTCAAACAATATTCTGGGTGTTTCTGTGAAGGTGTTTTTTGGATGAAGTTAACATTTAAATTGTTGGGGTTTGAGTAGGTTATTCTCCATAATATGGTAGGGCTTCATTTAATCAGTTGAAGGCCTTAAGATAACAAAGACCAACCATCTCTGAGAAAGAAGGAATGACTCTTCCCCAAGTCTCCAATTTGCTAGACCACACTGCAGAGTTTGTACTCACCACACTTCTACAATCATGTGAGCTAATTCTTTAGATCTCTACATATGTACATCCTGTTGTTTCTATTTCTCTGGACTAATACACTATTGTTGTGGTGTCCCCCCAAAACTCCTGTGTGAGACAATGCAAGAAAGTTTGGAGGAGAAATGATTGGGTTATAACACTGACCTAATGGGTGAATTAATCCTTGATGGAATTAACTGGGTGGAAACTGAAGGCAGGTGGGATGTGGCTGGAGGAGGCTTTTCATTGGGGGCGTGGCTATGGCCTATATATTTTGTATTTAGAGAGTAGATTCTTTCTCTCTCTGAATTCTGATCATCACATGAGCTACTTCTTTCTGCCTCAATCTTCTGCCATGATGTTCTGCCTCACCTCAAATCCCCAGGAATGGAGCTGCTTTTTATGGACTGAGACCTCTGAATCTGTAAGCCTCCAAATAAAATTTTTTTCCTCTACAATTGTTCTGGTTAGATCCTTTAGTCACAGTAGAAAAAAAAAAACTGACTACAACAACTACTGAAGCCATTTTTATCTTTATAAGTAATGGCCATAACAAAAACTCTTGGTCAAGGGGATGGAGATATAACTCGGTTGAAAAGCATTTACCTGGCATGCACAAGATCCTGAGTTCAATCCCCACGCCCCCTCTCTTCCACAAAAAAAAAAAAAAAAAAAAAAATACATGAAAGAACATTTTTGATCAAGAATTCATGTTTATTGTGCACATTTATAAAGTTTGTATATTATAGTATTCCAGGTAATTTTAGTTTTAGCTCAATCTCCTGAAGCGAAGATTGCAGTTTTCAGTTCTTTCAATAGGCAGTATTTAGGCAACAAATATTTTTTAGTTCCTACTCTGTGCACTGTTCTTAGTGCTGAGGACAAAGTGGTGACTAAAAGACCACATACACACATAATAATAATAATCCTGCTCTCATGGAGCTTATATCCTAGTAGAAAGAGACAGACAACTAATGAACTTATTTAAATCAGATGGTGATAAGTGCTAAGAATAGGACTAAAGCAGTTTACTCCCCCCCTCCCCTGCTTTAGGCTAAAGGTTGAAGAGATGAGGTAGGTTTGTGCAATTTCATATAGCGGATTTGAGTAAGTGACCTTTGAATGGAGAAGTAAATGAGAGAGCCATGCATATTTATGAATGGGAAGGGTTCCTGGCAACAAAAGAAGCAAGGCCAAGGACTCTGGGGCAGAAGTAATAAAAGGTGTGACGGGAAGGCACAGAAGATGGTATGTCTGGAGGGAGATGAAGCCAGAGAAATTCCCAGGAAATTTTGTATACAAAATTTGAGGATCCAGGAAAAGGCAGCAGTTTGTTCTGGATGAGATGGAGAGAAAATGAAGTGTTTTGAGCAGAAGCTTCATATGATTTAACTTGAGATTTAGAAGACTTCCTTAGGCTACTCTCACAGGTGGGTACAGGGGTTAAAAAGAAAAACTTGTGGAAGAGAAGACCAGTTGGAGACTACTGTAAAATCCTATCAGGAATTGATGACAGTAGGAACAGTAGAGCTAGATATATTTCAAAATGTAGAGCCAGAAGAATGGAAAAATAAAGAGTGAAGATTGACTCCATGTTTAGGGATGTGAAGTAAGAGAATAGAATTGGGTTTATTGTAATGGGAATCTGGGAAAGGAGCAATTGAAGGAAGAATGTGGATCAAGGATCTGGTCTTGACATGTTAATTACTAATATCTACAACATATAAGTCACATTTCACATTTTACACATTGATAAATGTGTAAATGTCAGACACTTTAGGGAAAATGTCAAGAAGGAAGTTAGTTATGTAGATGAGTATGGAATTCAGGGGTGAGGTCTCAGCTGCTAATATATATTTGGAAGTTTTTAGTAAATAGGTGGTCTATGTAGTTATTAAACCATACAAAAATTCCCAGGAGGTAAATCTAGAAATTGGAGAAACCTGAGGCCAGAGTCTTTGGACACTCCAATGTTCAGAGATTAGAACAAGAGGAACATCAAGCAGAGGAGACTGAGGAGAGCAGTGAGGGAGGTACAAAAAAACCCCAGAAAAGGTAGGGTGTTCAGGGACAAGTGAAGGAAGTGTTTCAAATAATAGAGAAAGTGATCTACAGACAGGTTAAAAATAAAACAAGGACTAGACCAAGACTTGATCATCATTTTTATCAGTATGGAGGTTATTAGTATCTTGCTAATAGGAATTTGATTCCAGTAGAGGGAACAAAAAGTAATTAGAATCCATTCTAGAGTGACATCGATGGAGAATTGTAGACAAAAATATACACGTATCTTTTTGGAGTTTTGAGATACAGGCAGTAAAGAATGTAATCCTAGCTGTGTTAGCTAGAGCCAAACCTCGAAAGGGTTTTTGACCTTTTTTTTAGGTTGAAGAGTTAAGGACATATGTGTATGCCAATGAGAATGATCCAAAAGAGCAGGCAGTTTTTACAGCAGAGTTTAGAGAGAGTAAATCAGTGCATAAGTTGGATTTAGACAGGAAAAAATGGGAAAGTTTTGAAAGTGGATGCAGATAGGTTGATGGATTTAGTAATGGGAATGTGGCAAAACTCTCTTTTGATTAGTCAACTTTTTCCAGTGAAATAAAAGTAATGAACTGAGGATGAGGAGAGGGGAATGTTAAATGCCAACAACTGAATTTTCTGACTAGCTCTCTGTTTTCTTCAGTTGAGTTTAGGGAATTTGGAGCAGGACACTTTTTACCTCGTCTTCTTCAAGCAGAATATTTAGTATTAAGGATGTATTTTGGTTCATGTTTAAGGAGACTGACCAAGAACACCAGCCAGCTTTCTCATTATTTAGCCTGCTGCTCCACCGTGCCAGCACCAGGGTCTGTCCAGTTACATTAAGAGGAATAGGACTTGGGACCTGTCCTGACTCTGTCTAGACTTAGATGAGGACTTATGAATAAACCCGTATTCCAGATGTTCCACTGGCTCTTTTTCACCTTTGTTCTTCTCTAAGAACTTACTTAGTCCCCAAAAGAGTTAAAAACACTCGCTCTGGAGTTATTATCAAGTGCTGACTTTTTAAATCCATTCCTTCTGACAATCCACAAAGCAAATAAAACATGCAGGACCCTCTGTGAACATGGACCTATCTTTTGAAAAAAGAAGAAACAATCCTCTGCCTTCCATATTGCTGAATGTGAATTTTCTAAAATTTTCTATACTAGAAGTATAATTTTGAAACATCCTTCCAAAGGTATTCTACTTGATGGGTGAAATATTATTGAGGTGTATTCTTTTGGTAGGTCAGGGGGTGGGTTAAGGTTTAATGTGAATGTTTTTGTTATTTGAAAGATTTTTTTTCTCTCCTTTTGAATTTCTATATTGTTATCAGGGATTTTCCTTCTCAGTACTGGTCCTACTAGAACAGGGTCAGAAAATAGGAGAAAGGAGACTAACATTCAGTACTGTCTATCTGGCAAGCATTTTCCAGAGGTTATTTAAATTTTAAAAGAATGTTCTGAGACAGGCTCTGAGTCTCCATTTTGCAAATTAGGAAACTAGTATAATAAAAATAGCTCTAAACCACTTGGCATCGTGGAGAGTTGTTAATTAATTACAGTGCTTCAGAAAAAAATTGGAAATAAAACACAGCCGAATTTTGCTGCAACATACTATAAGACTTCCTGCATAACCCACTGTGTCTTGGCCTGGCATCCTGGCTCTGTCTCACTCTGCCAGCCCGACTTAATCAAGGTCATTGAAAGCTATTCCTGTCTTGCCAGGTGTAAGCAGCTGTTCCAGATTGGTGTTATCAGCAAATTTATTGAACTTGCTCTCCCTTCCATCACCCTGTGGATAACTCTGGCCCACAACCAGCCCTTATGGATGGACACCCCTTGATAAATGTCCTCAGGATGACAAGAAGTCACTGATAGCTACTCTTTGATTGCAACTCTTCAGCCACTTGACAGCACTGTGATCCAAGCTATGTATTAACAGCTTGTTGAAAAGAAATGTCATGTGAAATGGTATCAAAAGCCTTACTGAAGACTGGATATATTACATCTATTGCTTCCCTTTTGTCAGTATGCCAAATAAAGAAATTAAGCTTATTGCCTGATTTCTTCCTCAAGGCATGTTGTTAACTACTCAACAGCTCTTATTTTGTTAATTTGCTTATCAATGAATCATTTGTATCTTTCCACTGAGAAATAGCATTTGATCTTGCATTTCAACTGACAAACAGCTCTAAGACGATATTCTGAAAGTCTTCAGACATTTTTGGATTGTCTTTTTTTAGGTTGTGTTTTGAAAGTATGATTGTCTTGAGCAAGGTATGCATTAACGTAGCCCAAACACTCGTGTCTTTCCACAATATCAGAATTTATTAAATAATAATAATGATTCACAAGCTACACCACTATCATCTTTGCAATTCACTGAGTATTCATATGTTACCTGGTAGCCATAGGACAGGCAATCCTGTGTTTCTTTTATTCCACTCTTAATTACTAATATCTACAACATATAAGTCACATATCACATTTTACACATTGATAAATATAGGTTCCAGAAAGGCTGAGAGAGAGTGAAGATAACCATAGGGTTCTAGGAAGCCTTACTAAGAGCAGATATAAATGCAGAGTCACTCTAGGTGGTCATATAAGATTACTGACCAGCTGGACTAGACAAAGAACTTGTTCAGTGATCAGAGTGTCAGAGCATAGAACTTATTCTAGATTAGAGTCCAGATGGCAGACAGTTTTAAAGTGAGCCACATCAAGCAGGCCCATGACAAGAGGGAGTTGAGCTGAAGCCCAGGAACTGAGTTAGATATTTCTCACCTTTGGAATCTGTGACGTGTTCACTGGGTTTGATGACAGATTGGTGTGGGGGCCTACAACAGTCTTGAGGTGCACCTCTTTTATGGGTCTCAGGTGAGGCGGTTGCTTCATTCAATGATCTGGTGTGTTTGATAAGCTCATGGGCTTGGTTTTTCAGATTATAGGGCTTGTATGCCCATGAATTCATGTGCTACTGTTTTAATTTGATGAGTTCCCAGGTGGTCATTATTTACTAGCACAATTTATCAGTTTATGTTATGGTTCTATTAAAGGTGGTTGTGCAAATGGTGGTTGTACAAACAGGTTAAGGGATAATTCTACCTTGGTGCTTGTGCTCAAAGTGAAACAGTCCATAGTGAACTATTGCTTTATAAAATGGAACTAGGGGCTGGGGTTGTGGCTCAGCGGTAGAGCACTCGCCTAGCACGGGTGGGACCGGGTTCGATCTTCAGCACCACATAAAAATAAAGGCATTGTGTTGTGTCCATCTACACCTAAAAAAATAAAATATAAATAAAAATAAAATAAAATAAAAAATAAATAAAATGGAACTAGCCATAGCCTGAAAACTACTGTAACGTGTATCATGGAGTGAGAGCAGGGCACAGCCCACTCTCTGCAATGGGGTCCAAGAAAATGCTCTGGGATCCAGGGAACAGTGAATATATTTACTTTGTCCAGTGCTGTATTTACTCTCATTTCAGACAAATAGCAACTGACCACTAGATAAAGATTGTCTTGATCCACTTTGAGTTGAGTTTTGTGCATGGTGAGAGATAGGGATTTAATTTTATTTTATTGCATATGGATTTCCAGTTTTCTCATCACCATTTATTGAAGAGACTATCTTTTCTCCAATATATGTTTTTGGTGCCTTTGTCTAATATAAGATAACTGTAGTTATTTGGGTTTGTCTCTGTTCTCTATTCTGTACCATCTCTATTCTGGACAAGTCTATTTTGCTGTCAATACCATCCTGTTTTTGTTACTATTGCTCTGTAGTATAGTTTAAGGTCTGGTCTAGTGATGTCACCTACTTCATTCTTCTTGTTTAGGATTGCTTTAGCTATTCTGGGTCTCTTATTTTTCCAGGTGAATTTCATGACTGCCTTTTCTATTTCTATGAGGAATGTCATTGGGATTTTGATTGGAATTGCACTGAATCTGTATAGTCCTTTTGGTAGTATGGTCATTTTGACAATATTAATTCTGCTTTCCATCTTCTAAGATCTTTAGTTTCTTTCTTTAGTGTTCTGTAGTTTTTGTTGTAGAGGTCTTTTACCTCTTTCACTATATTGATTCCCAAGTATTTTATTTTATTTTGAGGCTATTGTAAATGGGGTAGTTTTCCTCATTTCCCTTTCAGAGGATTTGTCACTGATGTACAGAAATGCCTTTGATTTATGGGTGTTGATTTTATATCCTTTTACTTTGCTGAATTCATTTACTAGTTCTAGAAGTTTTCTGGTGGAATTTTTGGAGTCTTCTAGGTATAGAATCATATTGTCGGCAAATAGTGCTAATCTGAGTTCTTCTTTACTTATCCATATCCCTTTAATTTCTTTCATCTGTCTAATTGCTCTGGCCATTGTTTCAAGCACCTAGGAATTAAACCAGAAATACTGAACCTGTTAGAAGAAAAAGTAGGTCCAAATCTCCATCATGTCAGATTAGGCCTTGACTTCCTTAGTAAGACTACTATAGCACAATAATTAGAATTAAAGAATCAATAAATGGAATGGATTCAAACTAAAAAGCTTTCATTTCCTATCATACTTACCACTGCTTTCACTTCACACTGTTTTCACTTTCCTCTCAGCAGAAGAAACAATCAGTGAGGTGAATAAAGAGCAAATCTTTACCACAAGCACATCAGATACAGCACCAATCTCTAGGATATATAAAGCACTCAAAAACCTTAACACCAATAAAAAAAATCAATAAATGGGCCAAGGAACTGAACAGACAGTTGTCAGAAGAGGATATACAATCAATCAACAAATATATGAAAAAAAGCTCATCATTTCTAGCAATTAGAGGAATGGAAATCTAAACTACTCTAAGATTTCATCTCACTCCAGTCAGAATGGCAGCTATCAAGAATGCAAACAACAATAAGTGTTGGCAAGGATGTGAAGGAAAAGGCACACTCATACATTGCTGGTGGGACTGCAAATTGGTGCAACCAATGTGGAAGGCAGTATGGAGATTCTTTGGGCACTTAGAATGGAACCATCATTTGACCCAGCTATCCCGCTCCTCAATCAACAAATACATGTCTATACACAGAGGACTTAAAAATAGCATACTACAGGGACACAGCCACATCAATGTTTATAGAAGCACAATTCACGAAAGCTAAACTGTGGAACTAACCTAGATGCTCTTCAGTTGATGAATGGATAAAAAAATGTGGGACACATACACAATGGAATACTATTCAGCATTAAAAGAGAATAAAATCATGGAATTTGCAGGTAAGTGAATTGGAGTTGGAGAATATAAAGCTTAGCAAAGTAAGCCAATCCTCAAAAACCAAAGGCTGAATGTTTTTTCTGAAGGATGCTGATTCATAATGGAGTTGGGGGTGGATCATGGCATGGGAGGATTAGACAAACTCTAGATAGGGCAAAGGGATGGGAGGGGAAGAGAGGGGGCATGGGGGTAAAAAAGATGATGAAATGAGATGGACATCATTACCCTAAGTACATGTATGAAGACACGAATGGTGTGAAAATACTTTTATGTACAATCAGTGACTTGAAATTTGTGTACAACCAGAGATATGAAAAATTGTGCTCTGTATGTATAATATGAATTGTAATGTATTCTGCTGTCATATATAACAAATTAGAATTAAAAAAATTTAAAAATATTGTCTTTGCATACCCGTTCTGCCTCCAGTATTTTACTTTGAAGAATTGGTATCATTATTCCTAGGAGATCAGTAGCTTTGTGATGGGAAGAACTGAGTGTGTGAATACATGTGTATGTATGTGAACATACTTTTTCAAAGGAAGGTGAATTCTTTCCTACCACTGTGCTGTGTTTCTTTAACTTTGATCGACTTTGGACTTGCAAGATTTGCTTCTTTTGTGAGACTGGGGATAGAACACAGGGATGTTCTACAACTGAGTTCTATCCCCAACCCTATTTTACTTTTTATTTTGAGACAGAGTCTCACTTAGTTGCCCAGTCTGGCCTCCAACTTGCTATCTTCCTGCCTCAGCCTCCCAAATCCCTCCCAAGAGATTACAGGAATGCACCACCATGCCCAGCTGAATTTACAAGTTTTTGATCAACCCCAGCAAAAATTCATCTCTTTTCTCTAATATCACTTCCTGAATCCATGACAATAACTCCTTTGAAATACTATTCAATCCCTTTCCCTTGCTGGTAGAAATACTGAGGCTTTGGTTTTAATGCTGAATTTTCTATTTTACATCTTTCATTTCCTATCACTCTGCTTTCACTTCTGGGATAGGGATAAAGCCAAGGCTGATAAATGCATAGAATTCCTACTCAGTGAATTTATACATATATTCACATATGTGTGTGTGCATGTGTATATCATTTCAGAAGTATTTTTTTCCTTTTGAGGCTAGAGGAGGCTTCTCAGTATAATATTCTAGAGCAAGGGTCAGCATACAGAAGGCTGGGCAATAGATATTTTAGGCCAGTCTTTTTTGTAGCTACTTAATTCTGTTGTTTTTAGGGTAAAGACAGCCATAGATGCTATAAAATGAATGAAAATGACTTTGTTCCAACAAAATGTTATTTACAAAAACAGATGACTGGCTGAATATAGCCCAGCAGCTATAGTCTATGGTTTGCTTCCTGTAGATTACAGATTCTTACTCTAGATACCAACAATGAGAGTTGACATCTAAATGTGGAACCCTCCTGGTTTTCTTGGGCTCTAGGATAAGGTGCTATAATATTTTAGTTTTGACTCTTAATTCACCCCTGGTAGATTTCAACTTGAGAAACTGATTTAACTTAGTTGAGTGCCCTCTGCACTAGATGTCTTGAATGTGAGTAACTTTGGGACCAAATTTCAGGCCATACTCACTTCCGTTCTTTTTCTTTTATCAGTGGTGTGGGTAGTTGGGGAATCCTATACATTCTTTAGTTTGAAGATATGAAAAGAAATGGCATGAAATACCTCAAAGTCATTGGCTTAGAATTGGTACTATTAAATATGGCAGTTCAATCATCAGAAGCTTTTCCCTGTAGGATTAAAGAGAAGCAAAAAACAACAACAAACAAACCTAAATTACATTATAATGGGATAGAATGAAATGGACTTTGACTGCAACCTAGCAACCATCAACTGTATCTCAGTTATTTATGAGATTTAAAATGTGTGGAAGTAGTTTGTGCGGTCCTGTTCCTGAATCCTCTGGGCTAGCTGCTTTATCAAATGGACAATTGATGAGAAGGTATACATAGCTTTGAAAACCCCCGAGGCATTTCAGGCTAAAATGAAATAAAATAAAGATTATTTTTCTCAAAAGAATGTTGTTTGAAACTTCTGTTTTCAGCTAGGATAATTAACAAACTTCTCAGTGTTATTAAATACTATATAGCTTTATACTTTAAAAAGGAAACTTCTGTTATTAAAAGAATAGAATTTTTCTTTCAAATTTTTTATTGGTGCATTATGGTACGTAATGATGGGATTTATTGTTGCATATTTATACATGCACTCAATATAATAATATAATTTGACAAAATCACTCCCAGCTCTTTCCCCATCCCCCTGCATCCATCCCCTGGTCCCTTTTCTCTACTGATCTCCCTTAGATTTTCATGAAATCCCTGCCAACCCCCCTTTCCTTTTTCCTCTCTAGTTTCTACATATGAGAGTAAAACATATGACCATTGACATTCTGAGTCTGGCTTATTTTTGGTTAACATAATGGATAGTCTGTAGTTCTATCCATTTTCCTGAAAATGGAATAATTTCATTTATATACATACATAAACATATATACATAGATATATTAAATCCACACTACATTTTCTTTATCCATTCATGCATTGATGGATACCTCGGTTGGTTCCATAGTTTGGCTATTGTGAATTGTGTGGCCATAAACATGGTTATGCATATGCTACTCTTTAGGACAAATACCAGGGGATGGTATGGCTGGGTTCTATGGTGGTTCCATGCCTAGTCTTTTGATTTCCATAGAAGTTGTACTAATTTATAATCCCACAACAGTATAAAGTGTTCTTTTTTCTCCACATCCTCTCCAGCATTTATTATTGTTCACATACTTGATGGCTGCCATTCTGACTGGAGTAAGATAAGAAATCTCAGTGTAGTTTTGATTTGCATTTTCCTTAAATGTTAATGATGTTGAACACTTTTTTCATGTGTGTATTACCCATTTGTATTTCTTCTTTTGAGAAGTATATGTTTAATTCTTTGCCCATTTATTAATTGGGTTATTTGATTTTGGGGAAGGTGTTAAGTTTTTTTTAGTTCTGTATATATTCTAGATATTAATCTTCTTTCAGTATCTAGCAAAGATTTTCTCCCATTCTGTAGGTTCTTGCTTCACATTCCTAATTTTTCCTTTGCTGTGCAGAAGCTTTTTAATTTGGTGCTATCCCATTTATTAACTCAGTAGATTCCCCCTGAGAAAGTCTTTGCCTGTGCATATATGCTGGAGTGTTGGCCCTAAGTTTTCTTGAAAGAATTGCAGGTTTCTGGTCTAATTCCTACCTAGGTCTCTGCTCCATTTTGAGCTGACTTTTGTGCAGGGTGAGAGAAAAGGGTCTAGTTTCATTCTTCTACGTGTGGATAGACAGTTTTCCCACACCATTTGTTAAAAAGGCTGTCTTTTCGCCCATGTATGTTTTTGGCACCTTCGTCAAGAATCGGATGTGTGTTTGTCTTTGTGTCTTCTGTATCATTGGTCTATGTGTCTTAAAAGATAGAATATTAACATGGGCTGTGTCTTAGAAAATTGTCTAGTGGAATTCATTTTCTTCTCAGTCTGACATTATCATCTACATGAGTTTTACTCTTCTCTTGCTATCACTGCCAGCAGAGATCATAAATGCCCTCTTCCCAGATTACTTTCCAGAAGAAAAATACAAAAGACTTGATTTGATCCTTTCACTTAAAACATTATATGAAAAACTATTTTTTTTAATTAAACTTAGGGCTGGGGTTGTGGCTCAGTGGCAGAGCACTTTCCTTCCACGTGTGAGGCACTGGGTTCTATCCTCAAGACAACATAAAATAAACAATCATTATTGTTTATTTATTTTTATGTGGTCCTGAGGATGGAACCCAGTGCCTCACACATGCTAGGCAAGTGCTCTACCACTGAGCTACAACTGTAGCCCCTGAAAAGCTATTTTTATATCCACTCATTACTTTCAAGTTCTCTTTAATGCAGCTTTATCAATTTGGACAATAAAATCTCATTTGTTTGTACATTTGGGCAGGGCTACCCTAAAGGGGTTCTGTTTGATATTTATGGCAAAACAAAATTGTGCATAATGATGATTAATGCAAATAATTCACCAATACTAGCTATAAATTCAACTAGGATTAGTAAAATCTAAACTCTTTGGTAGACTTTCAGTGCATACTTCACACCAGCCACTACTTAATTCTCCAGCTATCTACACCAACTCTATGCAGCCTCCACCAAGGCCAAAGCTGAAGTTCACCTTGTATTTCCTTTCTCTCTGTGCTTTTCTCTGTAATGGGAATATCCTTTTCCCTCTAGTTCTACCTTTCAAAATGCTTATCCTCCTTTAAAAGCTGCATTGAAAAGTCTTCAGCTTCATGAAGCCTTCTCCAATAGTGCAACCAAAATGAGCTCTCTTCCAAGATTTTATGGCATGTTATCGTGGTGGCATGTTGGTTTGCATGTGTGGTAGAGTCACTGACAATGACTTTACATATAAGCCAAAAAATCTGCCTACATCATTAGTCATGCTTTAAAATTCATTGATAAAGATTTTTTTTGTCCACAATTTCTTTCCTTTTATGTATACTTTATCTTAATATTGAGACATTGTATTCAAGTTTTTAAATGTTTATATATATAGATATATTTACATATATGTATATATATTTACATATATGTATATATGTGTGTGTGTTGGTTATATTATCTATACATTTTTCAGAATAGTCAAGGGAATATTCTAGTGTGTGTGTGTAAAAAGAGTGTGTGGTGTGGCTGGGAATGTAGCTCAATGGTAAAGCACATATTTAACCTCTGCAAGGCAGACGTGGGGTTTGATACTCAGCAGGGTTGCACATATAAACACACACAAAAGAAAAGAAGAAAGAGTCTGTTAGGTCTGATAAGATAGAGAACACATGAAAGAGATATCCCCTTTCATTTATTCCTACTTCAAACAATCACACTAATAGATACCCATGTGCCCAGGCCAGTAATTTTGGTGACACCATAAATTTCTCCCTGTGCCTCTCTTCCCTCCAATCAATGGCTAAAACCTGTTGATTCTACCTCTGGAAAGTGATATCTCCAAGCTTACCAGCCAATTGGTGTAGCTCACAAGGGTCTCATCATCTGTGACCAAGATTATTTCAATTCCACTCATCTTCCAGAGGATTTTTGTGTACTAGAGACCAAACCTAAGGCCTTGTAGATACAAGGCAAGTGATATACCACTGAGCCGTACCCCTAGCTCCTTCACAGGATTTTTTCAAAAACTTTGTTGACATATCATAATTGTACATCTTTATAGGGTATGATGTTATAGTGTGATACCTGTATGTATTGTGTAATAATTAAATCAGGATAATTAGTAGATCCAATAGCTTAATTTTTGGTCATTTATTTCCTGTAAGAATAGTCAAAATTCTCTTTTCTAGCTATTTGAAATACAGAATTTTATTGAATTGTATTGTTAGCTATAGTCATCCTACTGCCAACAGAGTATAAGGACTCAGAGGATATTTATTCAATATAAATCTTATTATGTCATATTTCCATTCAAAATTCTTGATGGCTCTCTACCATTCACAGATTAAATATTTCAATTCCTTGGCATAATGAAGACCCTTCATGATCTGGCTCCATGTTGCCATATTAAGCATCATCTCTTATCCAGCCTCATTCCCTCTTGCTCCCACAGTTCTTGCCTCTTGCTTTCTACTGCATCAATATAGCTGCACGTTAGTTTCTAACCCTGCTCTTATATTCCTCAGTGACTTGGCATATGGTACTTCCTCTATCCCAGATGCTACCTGGATGCTGCTTCTCTAAAAACATCCCAGACTTTCTCAGGAATAGTTTTTCTGTTTGATTTTGGTTTTTAAAAGCAGTTGTTTTCTTGTGTGTCTGTATTTCCAGGGCCAGTAAGCTCAAAGAACGTGGAAATTGTATCTTTCCTTCCTTACATCCTCAGACCTAATTATAAATGTTCATTGATTAAATTAGTGAATGAACAAATGCCTGCACTGAAATAACTTTGCGAGATTTGAAATAATCACTGCAGATCACTCTGTTGCTGTCATAGTCTTCTTTCTAGTAACCTAGTGTTATGTTTTAGATGCAAGGTATCTCCCAAAAGCTTATGTCTAAGACAAGGCAAGAAAGTTCAGAGGTGAAATGATTGGGTTATAAGAGCCTTTAACCTTATCAGTAAAATCCCCTGATAGGGATTAATTGGATGATAACTGTAGGCAGGTAGGTGTGGCTAGAGGAGGTAGGTCACTGGGAATGTGCCTTTGGGGAATATATTTTGTTCTTATTGAGCAGAGTAGTCTTTCTCTGCTTCCTGGTGCAAGGTTCTGCGCTGCTTTCCTCTGCCACACCCTTCCACAATGATTTCTTCCTCATCTCTGGCCAAAAACAATGGAGTTGACCTTCTGTGGACTAAGACCTCTGAAACTCTGAGCCCCAAATCAACTTTTCCTCCTCTGAAATTGATCTTGTCAGATTTTTTAGTCATAGCAACAAAAAAGTTGACTAAAACATTCAGTTATTTGGTTAAATTTTTCTTTTTGGATCTTTTCTATTGATGCTTTCTTAGAGTTTTGCTGAATTTGCTGTTTTCTTTCATTTTGCTTATTCCAATTTATTTTATTATTTCTTTTGTATTTGTGATTCTATGAAGTTCATAAATGATAGAACCATTTCTACTCAAAAACACTGTGTAACTAATTTTACATGAATCACCCTTGCTAAGAATTTTTCCTTCTATCTAGCAGAAACAAGTTTAAATATAGAATCTCAGGCTTTAAGAAAATGTAGACATCTTTACCAGAGTAGATGATGATGAAGAAGTAGTAGTAATAGTTAATGGTTATAAGCATAACGTCAGATAATCTGTGTAGTTTTCTTAGTATAGTGTTTTGTACATAGCCAGTTCTCAGAAAATGAGATGCTGAAGCTATTTATTTTCTTTCGCTTGGATTTGGGCTTTTTATTATTATTATTGGCCATTATGACTTTTAGTTTAAATATTCCTGGAAAGAAACTAATCATTTAAATACTGATAGAAGAAATTGTATGCTGAGAAAAATTGTGCTTTGAGACCCTTTTGAAAATATTCTCCCATGTTTTTTTCCCTGATAATAGCCACTTTTTCATTTGGTACATGATCTTATTTCAAAACTTATTTAACCTTTGATGCTGTTATTTTATTATAAAGTTTTGTTTTTCTGTTAAACATGGATTTTCAATATTTTAAAGTCAAGATTTATGTTGTATGAGAATATATTACCTTAAAAACTAAAAATTGATGTCAGAATATTATTTGATTTTAATAGTATGGTTTTAAACTTTTCAAAGTGTATTATGAAAGTAGAATGGAAAAGAATTACGGGGAACAAGCCGAGCATGGTGGCACGTAGCTGTAATCCTAGTGACTCAGGAGCCTGAGGTAGGAGGATCTCGAGTTCAAAGCCAGCCTCAGCAACTTTGCAAGGCACTTAGCAAACTCAGCGAGACCTGTCTCTAAATAAAAAGATACAAAAGGCTGGGGATGTGGCTCAGTGGTTAAGCGGTACTGGGTTCAATCCCTGGAACCAAAAAGAATTATGGGGAGATTCTACAGCTAAATCTCTGCATTATGACGTATACTATGCCATTTCTCTACCCTGGAGGATGTTTGGAAGTCTTTTAAGAGGAAGACAATGAATATGCTGCCAGAAAACTGACTTAGACATATCCAACAGCTCAGAAAAGAGCCAACCAGATCTTTGGCAATTTGTAAATCCAGATCAGCTAGCTCTTCTTATTCCACCTCAGATGACATATTCTGGAGCCCCCAGGGACAAGTAGAAAAGCCTGTCACATTTAACCCAGTTAATCCTTCAAGGCATTGCATAAATGCCATAGCTGTAAAATCAAAGGAGATACAAGCTCTCCCTCTCTTTTGGAGGGCACCCCAGTCCCTCTTCCCATAACTGCCTGGGATCCATTTCAGTGCTGCCTTCTCTGAGGCTGCTCTGAACCTGGGATGTATTTTGGTTCCCATATCCAATGTTAAGGATTTGGACAATCTAATGAACTATAGAAGTACCAATAGTTCAGTTACATTGGAACAGGATCCTATTGCCTTAATCCAAAATTTGAACATATTAAATGCCAATTTTGAACTCTAAAGTCAGTTAGTAGAGAAGTATTTATCTTCTGTTTTATGTGATGATGAGAAGGGGATTTTAGAAAAATATATATATATATTCAACATTATTATTTCATATTTAAACAAACACCACCAAAACGTTATCATGTTTTGAAATGGAAACTGTAGAAAATAAAACCCAATAAAATCCTCTTGTTTGGAAAGGATTTTTAAAATTACTTATCTTCTTTATTAGAGAGATTCTCTCTAAAGGAGATGGATACTTCTCCCAAGTGACAGAACACTTTCATGGAGATGGCCAGGGGAAAGATTTTGATGGTTTTGAAAGAGAGTAGTCATTAGCAAGCTAACAAAGGATCACTATTCTAATTATTTTGTCTGTTAAGCTAGGTGGCTGGGCCTTTCTATCACCATTCTTCTATCTTCTTTTTCTTCTTAATTCCTTTTTTAAAAAATATGGTGCTAGGATTTGAACCCAAGGTACTGCATACGATAAACACATGATTTCTACTGAGCTACATCTCCAGCCCCACTCCAAAAATTTTAATTTTCAGTCCATAAAATACATAAAGTCCCCAAACTGCAACTAAGCCCAGACTGGCTAGTTAAAAGTGACAACTTCTTATTCTGAGCACTCCTACCCTCCACTTAATCCAGCAAACTCACAACTTTGAAATATAATATTTACATCACTCTGTAATAATAATGCTATCTGATACAAAACTTTCACTTTTAAAGTGTTACTCAGGAACTTTAGATGAGCAGTTCTACTTTTATAATAAAGTAAATTGATACACCATATCAAGTTGTTCTGGAAAAAAAAAAAAAAAGATCATACCCTTCTCAAAAGAGAGCAATCTCCTGATTTCGTACCAGCAGGCTTTGGCTCAAATTTGTCATTTGAACCTGACTACTCTTAAGTGAGTGATTTCTTGATTGATTTTCTTACACTTTCAACAGTGATCCTCAGTGTTCAGTTTATTCCCTGAAATGTCACTGTAACCTCTGTTATGGGGTCTGGGGGGGGGGGTGTCTACTAGAGAAAGGTAATCTAGAAAATAGGATTCTGTTAGCCTGAAGGAGTTAATGTAATACTAGAGAGGAGAAATTTAATTGCCTTTCTTTCAGAGTGTTTAAAATTCTTAAACTTTCTTCAAATTGTAGCCACCTGCCAATAAATAAAGCAAAATAACAATAGACTAAACAACCTGAATAATGGAGATTTATTATATTCTCAAGTAAGATTTATGTCTTAGGATATGTATTAAAAATTAAGTATGAAAGGGTTTAGGAAAGTGTAAAAAATGGTAGCTAGACCTAAAAGCACTTTGCATTGCATTGACTTTTTTTTTTTTTAGCATAGTACATTTATTTTTTGTATTTGACAACAAAATAAGTGAACAGCCCTTATTTGATTGTTTAGAAACAAATGGAAACTGTATTCTTTCTTCTTGAACATTCTTGACAGAGTGTGAAACAGTCTTGTAGAGAATAAATTATTTTCTTCTAGCATTTCCAAAATGTAGAGATAAATAGAATTTAGACTGCTCTGTAATCATTAAAATACTTTTAATATTTTTTCAAATGTGGAATGCTTTACAAACTTGCATATCATCCTTGCACAGGAGCCATGCTAATCATCTCTGTATCATTTCAGTTTTCGTGTATGTATTGCTGAAGTGAGCACTTGAATATATTTTGAACTGTACTGTTTCCATTAAAATCTGAAACTACACAACTGGAATAATATGGAGTAGAATGCTTAAAAACATCTGCAGCAGAATGTTAAGCACACAGTTAAGAGCTCTTGATGACAGACACACACACCTCTTTCTCCAAATCAGGCACTTCAAGGTACTCTCCCTTTTAAAGTCCTTCATACAAAAAGAGATGTTACCATATACTGCTGTATGTCCAAATATCTAGCCATTTCCCACTTTGACTGACATATTAAATAAATAAGAAACTAACATGACATTAAAAACAAGAGCTTCTCTAGCTGCCTCCAGGAGTCCAGACAGACCAGCCTTTCTGAGAATCCAGAATCATCCTAATGCAATTTACAAACAATCCTTCCTGGGAAAAGATGAATTGAAGTTCGTTCGTATTGAGTAGCCTAAGAGAAAAGGCAGCAGCATAACACACCATCATGCTTATAATACCTTCATTTTTTCTTTTTCATTCTTCTCTGGCATGGTGACAAAAACTGGTGAGTGTGTTTGTTAAATATTTTGCAGATTTTAAATGCACTATAAATGCTCTCAGCAAATCCACCATGATATTCTAAGCTGAAGTAGGGGTCTTGTCCTTAGTTGTATCTTATACTGCAGATATTTTTCTCTAGGTAGCCTATTCCTTCAAAGTCCCTGAAAAATAGGACAGACTTCATGAGGAGGATATTTAAAAATAGTTTCAGAGATCTGCAAAGATATAAAAGTTTTGTCAAAAGAATAAATTGGAAAAGTTTTTTAGAAAGATCATTGATAAGGAAAATATAGTATGGAAAGTACTAATAACAAGAAAAGGGCTAAGTCTCACAGGTTCTTAAACTATTTTGAGCAGTCAGGGAAAGTCTGTGGACCACCCTTCTCAGCAAATACTTTCAGATACAGGCTTTTCCCCATTATGTTCAAAGAACCTCTCTCCCCCAGGTTCAGAGCACTCCTGGCTCTGGCAAAAAGAGTGGACTAAGTTTATCTTGAGTACTCTGTATGCCTTCTTTTTCCATTCACACCACCCATCACCTCTCCTTTCCCAGGTTCTAGGGTTCATCAAGCCCTCTGTTTTGATGTCCTGTCCAAGTTTATTATCTCTGAACAACATCCAATCTTATAGCCTTTTCCATCTTTTCTCACCAATCCCCATATCCCCAATTCAGGTCTTAATCTTCTTTCAGGTTTTATTTTAGTAGATTAGAAATTCTTTTTTATATTCATTTTTTAGTTGTAGAGGGACACAATACCTTTATTTTATTTCTTATGTGGTGCTAAGGATCAAACCCAGGGCCTCGCACGTGCTAGGCGAGCGCTCTACCGCTGAGCCACAACCCCAGCTCCTAGATTAGAAATTCTTAATAGTGGAATTCATTTTCTAGCAAGCCATATCAGGTTGGGGTACAGCAGTTTTTTTAATCACCCACATCATATAATTCTCCCCCAATCACACACACACACACATTGTCTGCGATTTCTCCATAGTGGGGAGTGGTAGGGAGTGGTATCCTTGGCTTCCACTCCTGGTTGCCTGGCATGTGGAGGCAGAAACAAAGCCTCTGATAAAATTGGAAATTAATAAGAAAATAATAATTAATTATAAAAATTAATAAGAAATTAGATCGTGCCTAATTAATGAATTTATATTAAAGTGTGTCCAAAGTGAATTTCTTTTTATTAAAGATAAATAAATGATTATCCTTTGAAAACAGGGTTCATTTCAAACCTAAGTATTAGAAGTCAATACTAGGCATGATATTTTTTTAATTGTGAGCTGACCATCAAGAAAATAGCACAGAAGAAAGCTCATATCTGTTATGGGAATCATTTGGTATCAGGAGAATTTATAAAAAGAGAAAAAGGAGACTCTGCTTACTGTCTGGGTAGTGAGAAGGGGAAGATTTTGAATTTGTGATGTCAAAAGATCAAGGACAAGATGAGCTGGCTGCTTCTGTGCACATGCATTCTTGAAAAGCCAGTTTCAAAGCATCTTTAAATGAATTCTGGAGGCTTCTCCTCAAAAGCAAATTAAGCATTTTGTTACTTAAGGAATTTATGTTTGCATATACAGGCTTAGCCAATTCTAATGCTATCCTGGAAGGAGACAGGATCTGCAAGTGCTGTATGCTGACAATGCATCTTTTACCCTCCTCCTCCTCATCCTTCCATTCTTCAAATCATGAGCAAGGGCAATGGCTACAAGATAAAGCTGAAAGAATAGGGTGCCTCAATTTTTTAAAGTTTGTTATTTATCTAAAATACGGGACGCTATGTGAAAGATGTTAAACTATAGAGGTGATATCAAATTCAAATTTTAAAGGAAATTCATTTTAAATAATAAGATAACATTGCAATATTTAATATTCCAATATTAAAGTTAAAACTCTAACCGCTAAGGTTAATTATTATTGATTGGCACTGCTGATTAATACAAGATATTTTAAAATTCTTACTTATTCTATTACTTTTCTATAATTTCTTTGATGTTTTATTTCAATTTGATTTATTATAAATAGTTCATAGTTGCTATATATTTAATGTTTTGTCACCCCATAATTTTATATGTTAAAATTCTAGCCTCCAAGGGGGTGGAATTAGGAAACAGGGCCTTTGGTAGTAAATAGATCATGAAAGCAAAGAGTTCTAGAATAGGATTAGTGTCCTCATAAAAGGAGCCTAAGAGAGACCCCTGACCCTTTCCACCATGTGAGGACACTGCCAGAAGACAATGGTTTCTATGGACCATAAAACAGGTCTTCACCAGAAACCAAATCTGCTGGCACCTTGATCTTGGATTCACAGCCTCCAAAACAGTGGCCTGAACAGATGAAGAAAGATATATTCTGTTTTACTTTTATCCACTTCATTCCAGAACTTCACAGTGATCCAAATGTTAACATAGTTAATAGCAGCTCTATTTGTCCTAAATCTAGATGTATTTCAGAAAATGAACACCACTTACCAAGCAATACCAACTAGCAAGATAAGATCACTTCATTCCTCTTTCAATGAGCAATGAATTAGAATGGAAGAAGTGGGTTGGACTTTCTATGCTCTGTTTAAAATTTTGCCTTGTTTTCTTTAAATGTTAGTGGGAGGGAACCCAAGAATACATGTGTGATGTGTGGCAAGGTGGTGCACACCTATAACCCCAGAGACTAGGGAGGTTGAGTCAGGAGAGTCACAAGTTCAAGGCCAGCCTTAGCAACTTAGGCCCTAAGCAATTTAGTGAAACTCTGTCTTAAAACAGAAATAAATAAATAGGCAAGGGATGTGGTTCAGTGGTAAGTCACCTCTGGGTTCAATCCCCAGTAAAAAAAAAAAAAAAAAAAAGAAAGAATACAATGTGACTCAAGAAAACCCTGAGGGGTGGGATTAGAAGAATGATCTAGAAGGAAAAAAGTTGGGGAGGGCAGGCAATGAACCAATTTGCACTGAAATTCAAAATGAGGGAAAAGTGCCTGGAGATTTAAAGGAAATAATAGATGTGAGATAAATAATAGTGAATATTTTTCTCAAAACTACCTAAAAATCTAAGTGGGATTTATGGAAATTTAGAGTCTTCTCTATGCATACTCATATATATATATATATATATATATATATATATATATATCTTTATTGCTTCACATTTTTCCCAGGAATTCTGTTAAAGTTGCTATTTATTCAGGATTCAAATGAGTTTCATAAAAGTTCTTGGAGTAGGATTTTTGAAGTGAGAGTTTGAAGAATTGATGACAATTTTGTGTTACATCTGTGTAGAGGAGAAAAAAATGGAAACGTGGTTACAACTGTGTTTTTATTATTGTCAAACCAGAAAAGCCCTTACCTGAACATCTGATAAAAGAACTTATATCACAGTTGCTGGACTATAATTTTCAAAAAAGTATGTAACACAATGAATTTGCCTCTTGGTGAGTGCAAAGCCAGTAAGTGCAACTAGGAAATAAAATAGTGGAGGGAGTTTATTGTAGCAAGTGAAGAGAGAACTGGGGATAGTTTTCAAAGCAGTGTTCCTGTGAGCAAAGAGAGAAAGGGGCTTTTTGAGGAAATTTATATATCCATATAGGAAAAACTCATCATCACATGTAACTGTGGGGATATCCCTGAGCATGCCCAATTGAGGTCATAAATCACATTAAAAAAAAAATGGCAGACACTAATGCTTCTGGGTGGAGCATTTAGTATTATTTGTCAGAAGTGTTTTATTTTCTTTTTTCCACATTTCTACTGGTGTATTGTAGTTGTACATACAGATGGGATTTTGGGTTACACATTTATACAAGCACACAATATAACAATTATAATTTGACCAGTATCACATCCCAAGAATTTAGTATTATAAAAAGCATAGTAAACTTAAAGTCACCTAAAAAAAAAAAAATGAGTGACTTGGTGATTTTGTTTGGTTCCTTGTAAGTCTCTCCAAAGGGCCTCCATTAAAATGAAAAACAAAACAAAACAAAACAAAACAAAAAAAAACATAAAAATCCAACTTCCAAGGCATATTGCCCCTCCAGTCCTGTAAAGTATAAGAGCCTGCCCCTAAAAATGCAGGCCTGGCAGCTAACAGGTATACTTATGGCTCTTACCAAATATAAAATCAAGACAAATTAAATAGCCTCTTTAACTCATTAATTAATAAGGAAACTAGTAATATATTAAAACAGTTACTTCACAGAGGTTTTGTCAGTTTTTGTCTTTTCAAAAGATTGATTTCAGTTGAGAGACACAGAAAAACATAAAAAGTTTATTTAGTGAAATGGAAGTAACACTCTGAGGTATGTAGAGCAGTCCTTGAAACTGGCTTGGGGTCTTATAAGAGGAAGGGTTTTATGTCTGGTTTGGGAACCTCCCTTCTCATGTAGTATGCATTTGGGGCAGTCACTGCAGTTTCCCACCATGGCTTAGTATACCTGTGCCAATTTCACCATCTTGGAAATTTTTCTAGCATATATTATATCCATTTTCTCCATATTGGCAAGGAGCTCTCTGGCCACAAGAAGTGATCCCTGGGTCCCTGGGTGGTGTAATAGTCAGCTGGGGGCAGCCTAGGAACAGGGACAAAATTTCCTTTCCCAATCTCCCTTGCACATGTCTATGCAGCATTGTATTCTAACAAAACCAGTTCAAAGAAATATTTAAGTAACAGATATAAAATAGGCTACCAGAAATGCTGAAATGAACTTGTTAATAGAAATAAATTAGCTAATATTCTATAGATAATCCCAAAAGATTACATTTTATTTATCTTAAAGTTAGAAATCAGTTTTAACTCTACCAGGGCTGGGATTGTAACTTAGTGGTAGGGCACTTGCCTAACATGTGTGAGGCACCAGGTTTGAGCCTCAGCACCACATGAGAATAAATATGTAAAATAAAGGTATTATGCCCATGTATAATTAAAATATATATTTTCTAAAAACTTTTAACTCTTCCAGACAAGATAACTTATACTTTTAAATATATATATATATATATATATATATATATATATTTTAAAGTATATATAAAAAATTATATATATATAAAACTTTTTTGTAATTGTACTTGGACAGAATGCCTTTGTTTATTTTTATTTGGCACTAAGAATTGAACCCAGTACCATGCTAAGCAAGTGCTCTGCCATTGAGCTACAGTCTCAGCTTTTACTTGCTCTTTTGTGGAAAAGAATCATCCCATTACTATAGACAAGAGACATTTGCATTGTTATTATTTTTCTACTGTTTTCCCTATTGGTTGTAAGATAGTCTAGTTAATCAAGGATAATTAAAATGTATATTTTATATATATATTGGCATCAGATTCACCATTTTAGGTCAGGAGCCATTTTATCTGGAGGTTCCAAAGTTTTGATTCTGAGGCAAAGCTGCTTAACTTCCTGTAAGAAGATGTGCCTGCTATCAACCCCACCCCAGATGAAACTCCTAAGCAGCTTATGAGATTCCTCTTGGCTCTAAAGCTGCACTGTGAGTGCTGACAGGCTGCTATTTTCCTTGGAGGGACAGCCTTGTCAGTGTGCCTCCTGTTACCAACAGTATATCTCTTTCTTGACGTTCTGGTATGTGGTGTGGTCCTTGGACTTTGCGTGGACTCTGCGAGTGTCCTTTCAATATGTGCTATCAAAAACTATTTCACCATGGAGGAAAGAGATGGATATCATTACCCTAAGTATATGTATGAAGACATGAATGGTGTGACTCTACTTTGTGTAGAACCAGAGATATGAAATCTTGTGTTCTATATGTGTAATATGAATAGTAATATATTCTGCTGTCATATATAACAAATTAAAATTTAAAAAATCATTTCACTCTGGGAGAATAAGCCTTCAAAGAACATGGCATACATGTTTTAAAAATCTTATTTTTCCCAATCTCTTTAGTACCCCAAACTGAAATCAACCTTTTGTTGTCGTCTTTTCCTCTCCATAAAAACTCTAGTTTTGCTGACAATAGTGGCACATCCTATAACTCCAGTGGCTTGGGAGGCTGAGGCAGGAGGATTACAAATTCAAAGCCAGCCTTGGCAACTAAGCAAGGCCCTAAGCAACTTAGTGAGACCCTGTCTCAAAATAAAAAATAAAAAGGACTGGGGATGTAACTTGGTGGTAAAGTGCCCCTGGGTTTAATCCCCAGTACAAAAAAAAAAAAAAAAAAAAAAAACTAAAACCAAACAAGAAAACCAATTCCAGTTTTTAACTTAAATAGCCGCCCAGACCACCTAAACTAGTTCAAATTCCCTCTATAATATGCTCTCAAAATACCTGTACTTTTTATTTTCCTCAATCTGTATTTGTTTGGTAGATTTCAAAACCTTTTTTAAATATGAGTCTGTTGCAGAGGAGATGGGCCTGCAGAAACGAAGTAACTGATCCCCCAGGAAAATTTTCAAATGATTTGTACAAAGTAGACAGGAGTTTATTAGAAAAGTAAGAAATGAAGATAACATACTCTAAAGTCTCTGCACAGATTGCCTCCAGAGAGAAAGGTATGGGTCTTACAGAGTCTTGGATTTTTAAAGGCTGGGGGTCCTTCATTCTTGCCTTAGTTTCCTATTCCCCCTCCAGCCCCAAGTGACCTTTTTATAGTTTTGAGTAATTTCCTCTGTGAGGGCCATGATAATCTAGTCACAAGAGGAAGGTGTGACATGATCTTGAAGTGATGCTTCCCTTAAGGGTTGTAATTAAATATGGTTAAGGGACGTTTGGCAGAGCAGTTCCCATTTTCCAGATGTTTGTCTGTTCTGATAATTCCCTGTGATTCCCTATCCTGTGACCTGTAGACTCTCTTTGATAGCTATGTCTGATGTCCTCCCTGGAGGTTACAGCCTTCATTGTCCTTTCTGCACTCACTCGTTCATGGCTGATGAGTTCCCTAACATCTCCACCCCAACACTGAGTGCTATGACAGCAAAACTCTTCTGTATTTTATTCATAATTGTACCCTTAATGCCTAACAAAATGCATAAGCACTCAATAAATATTTGTTGAGTGGATATGTGAATTCCCTCAGTCCATCCCCTCCCTCCAGTAAGCCAAGAAGGAAGCTTACAAAGGTAGTTAGTATACTATATGGCTTTTTTAAAAGACTTTATAGCAAGACTATCTGGGCTTCAATTATAACTTCACCATTTATTAGATATTGTATGGATATATACAAATTAATAATAAGAGGCTAAAGAATCAGATCAGGGGTATATCTCAGTGGTAGAGTGTATGCTTGTTATGCACAAGGCCCTAGGTTCAATCCCCAGCACTGAAAATTTTAAAAAGAAAATAAAAATAAGAGGGTTAACTCTCCTTGTTGAAAATAAGGAGACCTCTCTTTCTTCTTTCTCTTAAATCATTTACTTAAGAAAACTTCCAAATTTAAGTACTTTCCTCTTTCTTGAAAATGTATAAAGGGGCTGGGGTTGTAGCTCAGTGGTAGAGCACTTGCCTAGCATGTGTGATTCACTGGGTTTAATCCTCAGCATCACATAAAAATAAATATATAAAACAAAGATTTTTTTAAAGTTATAAATCTTTTGAAACCAGATCTGTCAGTTTTATGACCCAGGAATGCCTTTCTCAGGGACCTGGGGGTTATCTCTTTGAACTAGTAGCCCTACCTACCAGTTTCTGGGGGAAAGTAGGAACTAACTTTGGTAAATACCATGCTCTAAGTTTCAAAACTACCTCCTGTCATTAAGATATGATAAGCCTGGGTTTTTTTTTTCCTGGATCACCTCAGTTAGCTAACACTACAATACCAGGTAACATTAGGATGAGCTATGTGACAAATATTAATGTTAAGTCCTCTTACTTGAATACTAATTGCTTATCTTGAAAACATGTGAAATGTTGTTAACTGTTTGGCTATATAAAAGGATGAGATTTGTCTTTGCAAACTCTTAGTAGAGTGCCTGTGGTGGGTATCACATTGTAGCTTAGTGCTTATTCAATAACAAAACTATTTTCTCCTCCCCTATCTTTATGGAGAGGTTTTGGAGTTGGCAGCAGATTTTGTTCTTAATTTCCCATGCAGTAGGTAACCTTAGGGGAGTTACTTTTAACTATAAATCTGGGCCTCAGTTCCCTAGTCCATAAAATGAGAAGCCTAATAGTCCTCTTCATAGGGTCATCATGAAGATTCCATGAGGTAATGCTGTAGAGCACTTAAAAAAAATGCCTGCCATAAATCAAGAGCTCAGTAAGTATTCTATTATTATCTCTTTTTAACTGATCACCACAGTGGCTTCTGGAGTTGATGCTTTGAGGCATATCTTCACTAAAAAAACAGATAGATACAAATACAGATTTAGGCTTTGATAGGTTGAAAGAAAAATGTTGCCAGTTTCCTAACAACCGTGCTTTGTAGCCTGATGGTTAACTGTTTAGCCAGGGGTTGTGAAAAGTTCTGGACATGACATTGTTATATATTCTGTGGCTTAACTTCTATAGCTTAACTTTTAGTTATATTATTTTAAAATGCAAGGATGGAGTTCTATTTTCATCTTTCATTTCAAACTCATCCAATAACTCAATATTCTCCCTGGTTCCAAATTATCCCTTTTGGTTATATATGGATTCTACATTTAGCGGTTTTTGTTTCAGCTGCGTCTTCAGTATTCCAGTCTTGTGTTTTTAAAAATTCTCATTCCACTATGTTTCTTTTAATTTCTTCTCAATTTGATTTTTTAAAAATTTATTATTAAATAGAAGGCAAGGCAATTTGAAGGGGAAAACAAACAATTTTAGTGAGAATACAGTAATAATAATTTTGTGACAAATTATCCCTTTGGGTGATATGATAAATTCTAAAGCAATAAAATATGTTAGCTGCAAACATTTGCAATAAACCTAGTACCAACTGCAATGACATTATTTTAGAAGTTGTAGGTCAGTGTTAGGGCTGAGTTCAGTTAACTGAAGGCAAACCCTGAACATTACAGCTGAAATAGGGCCACATTAGAAGTGCTGTTGTGTGATCACATTTTAGTGTCTATTATGTCTTGATTAAGACTCCCTTGGATATTCCTTTTTAATGGAATTTGAGGAATTAAAAATGGCTTCACAAATCACTTTTTAATCTGGTGAAGTAAGCAGGGAATGAAAAACACCATGCTGTCATCTTCAAGTGCAAGGCAAGTTGTAAATAAAGAAAACAAATTAGAGGCTGGTTCACACCTCATCAGCTACCTAACAACCTGTTACCAGTTAATTACACACCTTTAAAATGCATGTACAAGAGAAATTATTTGAAAATCAGTTTCTCTAAAAGGGAGGCTGGTAGACAAGTACCATATCAGATGAGGTAGCATTTAACTATTTAGATGTTATAACCAACCATGAAGGGGAAAAAATATTTACTCTAAAATTAATAAGCCTGAAAATGCTACCTATTAATATTCTAGCCTCAAGGGCATCCCACCAATAATTCATTCCAGGCAAATAAATATTTGTTGGGGATCTCCTGGGAAATAGAATCTCCAATATTCCTTTATGACCCATTTCAGTCTTCTCAGTCCCTTACTGGATATCCACAGGTTGTTTTTATGTGCAAAGTCCAATCCTAGGTGGTATGAAGAGAATTAGACCACAGAAGACAAAGCTATGCATCACACTGTCAAGAAGTTTAAACTATCTCCTTTTATGTTTTTGTTCTACAATTCACCTATTTTCTCTTGTTGGGTTAAATAGAAAGCAATTGGGAGCCCTGTCTAGTGAATAGCAAATAAATTTGGGATGGAAACTGTGGAGAACTAATATGTTATCTAGTCTATACATATAGCCTCAATAAAGGATTTTGTGATGGGATAAATGTGTCCTTCCCAAAATTTGCATTTTGACATTCTAATCCCAAATATGATGGTATTAGAGGTGGTCCCTTAGAATATGATCAGGCATGAGAGTAGAAGCTTCATGAATGTGGTTAATGCCCTTATAAAAGAGATACCTCCAGCTCCCTTTTCCCTTCCACTAGGTGGGGACACAGTAGAAGTTACCATCTATGAATCAGGAAGTAGGCCCTCATTAGACTCACTAAACAATGCACTGATAACCTGGTCTTAGAATTCCTATCCTCCAGACTGTGAGACATAGATCTTTCTTATTTAAGCTGCTCAGTATATTCTTTGTTATAGCAGCCTAAATAAGCTGAGACATATTTTTTCTTTATTAAATTACTTATTTATTCTAATTTGTTATACATGATGGAAGAATGCAATTATTTCATGTTACACCTATAAAGCACAATTTTTCAAGTCACTGGTTGTACACAAAGTATTTTCACACCGTTTGTGTCTTCATACATGTACTTAGGGTAATGATGTCTAACTCATTCCACTGTTTATATGTATGTATTTTTTTCTTCTAAAATTGTTTTCAGTACATAAAAGACTCCAAAGTATGGCTTTGTAAACACTGAAGATGTTATGGAATTATCCTCAGGGATATTGATTGGCATACTGTCTCCTGGGGTAATTTGGATTCAATCATTTTCTCACTCAATGCTGCAAATCATCCCCTGTTAAACCAGGATAATCATTACTTACCTAACTGGGTTGCTTGGAGACACATCTGACAGAAGTAATTTCATTGTTCTAAATATGGTAAATGTTAAGTATTATTTGTTATGGCATTTATGGAGAATGACCATGACATTGGTTTGTTTGCCTGGTCAAATCCATTTCTTGTAGCATTTTAATGTAACTTAAAATCTAAATTCTTAAAAGGATATTATGTTGTACACCTATGAAAAACTACTTTAAATTACTCTTTTTAAAAACATAAAAGGAGACATATGCATTTTGAAATCAATTAAGTCCACAGAAGTACATTGATTTATAAACCATACAAATCCTATTTGAATTATTTAGTTTTAATTACATTCATTTATAAGTGATTATTTATATGATATCTATTCTGATTATTTAGCCACACATCATCTATCAATTCTTCAATGGATACTTTAGTCAAAAGGCATCTAGTCATTTCCAAATAAAATTAAGTGGAAGGATCACATGAGCTCAGAAGTTTGAGACCAGCCTGGTCAACATACTGAGACCCTACACCAAAAACAAAAAACAAAAAACAAACAAACAACAACAAAAAAAAAAAACCTCCCTTCTCAAAAGCAAAACAATAAGGAACCTGGGTGTCTTTTTACTTTTTTGTGTCTTTTCCAGTTTTTTTCATCAATGTTTTATAATTTTCATTGTAGAGATCTTTCACCTCTTTAGCAAAAATTTTTCCTAAGTACTTTTAAAAAATATTTTTAAGTTGTTGATGGAGCTTTATTTAATTTATTTATTCGTATGTGGTGCTGAGAATCAAACCCAGTGCTTCGCACAAGTTAGGCAAGTGCCCAACCACTGAGCTACAACTCCAGCCCCCTACATATTTTTCATGCTGTTATAAATTGGATTGCTTTCTTGATTTTCTTTTCTGTTTTCTTTTTTTTTTTTTTTTGTACTGGGAAATTGAACCCAGAGACACTTTACCTTTACCATTGAGCTATATCCCCATCCCTTTTATTTTTTATTTTGAGACAGGGTCTTGCCAAGTTGTTGAGATTTTCACTTAGTTGCTGAGGGTGACCTCAAACTTGTGGTCCTCCTGCTTTTGGAGTTACTACATTACTTCATGAACCACTGCTCCTGAATGCTCTCTTAATTTCTATTTCAGATAATTTTCTATGGCGTACAACAATGCTACTGAACAAAACAAAAGCCAAAAACTTAAGATTATACATAGATAGACACATGCACCATATTTCATAGTCCATAAGGCCTTCATTAGTTGGTTAGATAAATGGTATAACTGGTTTAAAAGGATGTGTGGATCTTTATTAAGTCTTTGTCTGGATATTGTGTGCAGCCCGTAGAAAATCTTTTTAGTGACTAGTGAGTAATGAAAATTCTCTGCCTCATGCAGGTCAAATCCAGAATACTGTTCTACATCCCTCCCCACCTCCACTGGTAAGCTGCCATTGGTAAATTGAAAAGATAAGTTAGTTCATATGAAAAGGTTGAAATAAGGGAAGAGCAGAAATGATACTTCATCAAATTCAAAAGATAAGACTATCTTGGGCTGGGGTTGTGGCTCAGAGGTAGAGTGCTTGCCTAGCATGCACGAGACACTGGGTTCGATCCTTAGCACCACGTAAATGTAAAATGAAGATATTGTGTCCACCTAAACCTTAAGAATAAATATTTTTTTAAAAAGATTATATTATATTAATTATTGCAATAATTTTTTATAAATAAAATAAAACACAAAAGACAAAAAAAAAATCTGGAGTAGACTTCCATTGTCTCATCCCTCTACGATACTTACTCTCTCTTTGTGTGTGTATTTATTTTTAAATAAAAAAATGAATCTTTATACTATTTTATTCAGCAATTCCTTGTTATTGGACACTTAGAGGGTTCTTAAGCTTTCTATTGCAATAGTACTAGAAATAAACAAACTTGCAATCTTTCCTCAGCCTCCAGAGTGGCTGGAAATATAGACATTTATCACTGTGCTGGAAATATTCTTGAACGTGTATCATCACGTTCTTGGGCAAGCATTTCACTGATTAAATAGTTAGAAGAAATGTTTGAATAAAAGTTACTTGTATTTAAGTCAAATCAGGAATATACCCTAGCTGCCACCTCCTTCCTGCACTGGAAAGCAGCCCACTTTCATTGTTTTTACTCGTCTCTTAGATAAGAACACATAGTACCAGCTGAGTATGGTGGGACATGGCTATAATCCTAGCTACTCAGGAGATTGAAGCAGAAGGATGGCAAATGGCAGTCCAGCCTGGGCAATTTAGCAAGAACTTTTCTCAAAATAAAAATGGGAAAAAAAAAAAGTTGGGGGGTAGGGTAAGACTGGAAAAGTAGCTTAATTGCAGATATCTCTTGACTAAGCATGTGCAAGGTCCTAAATAAATAAACAAAATTTTTTTTTTAATTTAGGGTTTTGAGGCCATTACAGATTAATCATTTATTCACCTGCTATTTATCATTTTCATTTCTTTTTCCATTATTCATTGTTTACCCAACATTGTCTCACTCTCATTGTCACTTCCGGCAAGTCAATCACTTGGAAACATTGCTTTATTGTCTATAAATTGTTCAAATGAGATACATTCAAAATGTTTGTATTTTTGCATCCCTTTTTCTCTTACCTGATTTCATCTCCATTTCACTAAAATGTGTTGTGAAAAGGTAATTTATTGGGGGGGGGGGGCGCAAAATCATGACTCTCCTACAGATTGAAAAAAAAAGTGTTAAAAATTTTTCTTCACTTATTTGATTAGGGAACCAGATACATGCTATGCTGGTTCCAAAGGAAAGCCAAAAGATTCACATTTTTATGGAATAAAGGAATGGGATGGTAAATGGAGAAAAATGTGATTTTTTTTCTTGTAGGGAGGAAGTAAAGTCAATTGAAACCCAATCAGACAAGATGGAATGTGCATGTCTATCCATTTACAAAGAGTTGTAAAATAGCTCAAAGATTATAAAAGGCTAGAATCTGATACTGTGGGGTTTACTATATGTAGATAATGTGTAGTTTCCATTGAAACACATTTTTTCCTTTTTTGATAAGAATAATCTTGAAAGATTATTCTTGATCACAAAATAAGATTCATGTCAGTAGATCTGTCATGATAATTTACATAAGCACAGCAAGAATAGTATATTACTATATATATTTTCTTAGTTTGCATGTGGGAATTTTTATAAAGTATCTTAGAATAGGTTTTTTAATCTATTAATGCTATCCAAAGGCTAGAAAACTAGGGTAAGAAGCTAAGTATGGCTGTGCACACCTATAATCCTATAAAGATAGAGTGCTTCTGGGTTCATTCCCCAGATCACTCCCTACCTCTGCCAAAAATGGGCAAGACTTCATTAATAGATATTAACTGCAATTCCTATAGATTTGGGTGACTTCCTTTATTCTTCAAGTCCCCCACATATTATATAATACTTAGGCTTGCCAGGAAATGAACTTTTGTACTAACCTGGAAGACTGGGAGCCCTATAAGTCAAGTTTCAAGCCAGTGTACCCAATAGGGCCTTGTGAGCATTGGTTTCATGAAATCTATAACCTTAGTTTCTTAAAAATATATAGTCTTATTTGATTAAAATGAAAATTACTTTCAAATATTAAAACTGGATTCCCACATACAAAAGAATAAATTTGGACTTATTCCTCATATCCTACACATAAAAATTAATCAACAATGGATCAGATCTATATAAGAACTAAAGGAATAAAGCTCTTAGAACAAAACATAAGGATTAAATTTATATCCCTTTGGGATAGGCCAAGCCTTCTTAGATACAACATACAGATACACATGGGCATGCACACACACACCCCCACACACACACACACACACACACACACACACGGGCATGCACACACACACTGGCATGCATACACACACACACACAAAAAAAAAAAACTCAAATAACAAAAGAAAACTTAGATAATTTGCATTTTACTCTACTTTTACTCCAAAAGATTTCCATCAAGAAAGTGATAATCCACAGAATGAGAGAATATATTTTTTAACTCCCATTTTTAATAAGATACTTGTACATAGAGTATATAAAGTCTGACCAGGTACAGTGGTGCATGTCTATAATCCCAATTCATGGGAGCGTAAAGCAGGAGGATTGCAAATTCAAGGCCATCCTTGTCAATTTACTATGACCCTGTCTCAAAATAGAAAGGGCCTGGAGATGTAGTTCATCATTAGAGTGCTTACCTTGAATATACAAGGTTCTAGATTCATTCTCCAATACCACACAATCACACACACAAATTCTTATAACACAGTAAGATAGGTAACATAATTACAAAATGGGCACAGGATTTGAATAAATATTCCTCCAAGATCAAAATACACATATAAAAATGTGATTGATGTCATAAAGTGATGCCATTTCATAGTCATTAGTATGCCTATAATAAAAAGGACAAGTGTTGGCAAATGTGTAGAGAAACTGGAACCATCACACTGTGCTGATAGAAATACAAATTGGTGCAGCCACTTTGGAAGGCAGTCCTCAATTAAACAGAGTAGCTGTAAAAATAGTTAACAGAGACTCATCATATGACCCAGAAAATCTATGTCTTGATATATACACAAGAAAAATGAAAACATATGCCCACACAAAAACTTGTATAAGTGAATTTCTATAATACCAGTATTCCTAATAGTTAAAATAGAGGAAACAACCCAAATACTCATCAAATGATAAATGGATAAATAAAATGTGTTATATTCATACAATGGAATAAAATTTGATAATAACAAGCAATAAAATACTGATACATAGCACAACATAGAATCTTGAAATGCTGTGCTAAGAGAAAACAATCAGTAACAAAAGATCACATATGAGATTACTCCTGTAATCTCAGCAACTTGGGAGGCTGAGGCAGGAGAATCATAAGTTTGAGGCCAGCCTCAGCAACTTAGCAAAGTGCTAAGCTGTTAGTTAGACCCTGTCTCAAAAAATAAAAAGGGCTATGGATGTAGCTCTTTGGTAGAGTGCCCTGGGTTCAATTCCCAGTACCAAAATAAATAAATAAATAAATCACATATATTATATTTCACTTATATTAAATGTGCAAAACAGGCAAATCTGGCTCAATAACAGGGAAGATGATTGTTAATGGTTACAGAATTTCTTTTTATGGTGATGAATATGTTCTAAAATTGATTGTCATGATGTTTGCATAACTCCGTGAACATAGTAAACCATTAAATTGTACACTTTAAGTGGTTAAGTTGTGTGGCATGTGAATTACATCACAATAAAACTGATATGAAATAATAACTGAAATTATAACCATTGAAAACAGTGTATTCTTGTCTTAATATCAGACAAAACAACACTGCGACTGTTTTGTAATAAGATTTTTCTCAAGCACATTTAAACTAGCCTCTCTTCAGATTTGACAACCTTTCTCTGTAACACATCAATAATAAAATATGAAATAAATCTAATTATTTCTAGTACTTCTCTTTTTATAAGAGGAAAGGCCAAATCCTTGCAATTTTACAGGCACTGTCTGTGAAATCTCAGAAAGTTTTATTTATTTGGGGTCCTCAGTAACTTGAAGAACACAAATGGGTCTGGAGACCAAAATTATTTTTAATTTTCCTCAAAAAAAAAAAAAAAATACACAGCTGTATTTCTCTGAAACTATAGTTCCTAAATATAGTCTAAACCACATATTCATTATAACTTTTAGCCCAAGTAACTGACGGCAGTTTCACAGAGAAAACTGGGGGATGCATAATTGTGCACTGTCGTATATCAGCATTTTGTAGCAGACTCACAGAGCTTGTAAATACTCCTAACCCAGCTTTCCTCAGCTATCCACATCATTCAAATATGCTTTTCAAAGTGGCAGAAATGAGCACATTCATTATAGCCTCAAAGAGATAGCCTCATAAAAATGAGAAGCAGAAGGATATAAACCTGAAGTTATAGTTAGTAATCAGTATTTCAGTGTTCTATCCTACCATCTTGGGATATTACTGTCTATCTAATGAGTATCCATTAATTAAATCCACTTTGTGTCAGTCCAAGGTTTTAAGTTACCTATAGATTTTAGAAATTATCTTTAAAGATGACATATGACAAGGCATAATTTCTGTTGAAATAAAGTCTATCAGAATAATGATTTGATATGAGTAAGCATAAGTTTACATTTTTTATAATCTTAGACATATAGTAAGGCAAGTTTATTTGATCAGTAAACCTATTTAAGAGACCAAGGGCTTGGCATGGTGTTGCACACCTGTAATCCCATGACTGGGGAGACAGAGGCAGAAGGATTGCAAGTTCAAGGCCAGCCTTATTAAGTTAGCAAGACCCTATTTCAAAATTTAAAAAATAAATAAATAAATAAAATAAAAGGGTTTGGGGATATAGCCCAATGATAGAGAACCCCTGGGCTTTGTCCCTAGTACTGCTAAAAAAAAAAAAAAATACGGAAAAGATACCAAAGTAGAATTAAAAACCTGTATTTACATTATTGTTATATTCTGGTAAATCAAAAAAGCCAGCAATTTTCTATTAAACCAATAATATTAACCTTGTCTCATTTGCTAAAGATTTATCACAAAACGTATGTAATCTTGATTCTTAAAACATTTCTGAGTTAGTTTCTGCAAGAATTCCAAATAGAAAATAAACAGAAAAAACTAGCACACCAGATTCTCTGCCATCTCTTAGCCAGCAGAAAGCTCTGCAAACCATGAATCCCTTTACAGAAGTCATCAAATAATCAGGTCATAAAACTAAATTCTCACACATTACTTCCACCAATGGAGAATAAATTATTAGCTTTAAGCCAACCCAAACCAAAACAGAATCAGAAAATTAGTACAGGGGGGAATTAAAATTTGAAACAGAGAGAGGAGCAAAATTCCACTGGCCCTTTGGATCTACCTCTGTGAGCCCAAGGAAAGACCCTCTCGAACCTGAATTGCCCATGAGTGCACTTCTCTGACTATAAAGTTTTCTTGGTTCTATTAGGTGAATCCACTGGGCATCTTAGTGGAACCACCAAAACCATTAAGTGTGAATTTTCTATAAAAGGTAAAATCATGATTCATGTGGGTATAAAAATTAGCATATGTTAAAATTTTTATTTTATGCATTCAATGAGGGAACCAGTTAGAAAGTACAATTGGTTTAACAGGAAAGTCAAAAGGCACAAATTTCTACGGAGGAAATAATAGAATTGCAAAAGAGGGCAATACCATTTTTTAAATAGGGGTTAGAAAGTTAGTTTAACTTTGCTAGACAGAGCAGAATGTATTTGGTTATTGTTATTTGATTATTGGTTATTTGGTTACTGTTATTTGATTATTGGTTATTTGGTTATTGTTAAAGACAACCAGAGCCAGATAGCAGTTAAATAGTAAAGGCAAATTTATTCAGAAACTATTGTAATAGGGAAAGAGATCAGCATAAAATTGAATTCCAATTCAAATGCAAGAAAAAAATGGGGACTTAGAGCAAAGGACCGGAGAGGGGTTCAGTGAATGAAAAATTACTAATAGGAAACTTCAAGGCTAGAGGCATGCTTGTTAGATTGACTTAATAGACCAGGCTGATAGGATAGGGTGAGGGAAGAGGAATTTGACCAGCTATCTAGGGTGATTAGATACCAAGGGTGGGAGATTGACTCAGCAGAATTCTTACTAAAGCTGAGGTTAAGTGGGCCAAGGACCACTGGAGAGGCCCTAGTCAAAAGAGGATTCAGAGAAATTTGACTTGGGGGAGAGTCTTTGTCACTATCAATTTACAAGTAGTACAAATTTATGAAAGGTTAGAATCTAATAACCCAGAAGGATACAATGTACATAGATAATACACAATTTCCCACTAAATCACAATTTTTTCTACAGTCGTTTCTTGTCAACATTTTTTATAGCACCTGTTCATGTCTCCAGTAGACCCTATAAATGTTTAATTGCTTTTCAAATGAAACCTGACTGTTACATGACTACTTTAGAAAAAAAATCCTACTGATGGGGTAAATGGAAGGTAGATTTATTAATACTGATGGACAATGCCCCAAGTTTGTCTCTAAAGAAACAAAACAACAGCCAAGGGTATGGCTCAGTGGTAGAGCACTTGCTTCGCATGCATGAGGCCCTGGGTTTGATCCCAAAGACCACATAGATATAAAAACAAATAAAATAAAGATATTGTGTCCATCTACAACTAAAATAAATTAAAAGAAAAAAGAAACAACAATTGCAACAGTGTAAAGTTATAAACCAATTTTAATCTGAAAAATTTTTAAAAAAAACTTAAATTGAGTTTAAAAGATTTTTTTCTTTATTTAGATAGGATTCAGGACAATCCCATCAATTACCCTGGACTGCAAAATATGACTATATTATATTCCACCCCAAGTATACCTTTTTGACAATGAACCATTTGGATATTTCCCCCAAATAATCCAAACTTAAAATATTATTTCAGGCTGATTTTTTTGGCAAACAGCAAACATTGGAGAAGCTCTGAAAACAGGGTCTCTTACTCCTTTGTACATTTAAAAAGACTCTTTTCAGTACTGGAAAGAGAAGAATGACTAAATCACAGGAGACTGTTAATCAGTAAAGAAGTCACAATTTATTGACTTAAATCTATGTAACAAATCTTGCTCTTAATTATGTAGCAAGACAGCCCTTGCTAGATGGCAGCCCTTGGATCTGGGTCTTCCCAGCCTCCAGAACCATTAGCCAATAAATTTATGTTCATTAAAATTACCTAGTTTGTGGTATTATGTCATAGCAGCAAACCCCAAAACTAAGAAAATACACATCTTGCTATGATTCTGTTTAGTTACATCTTTTGTTACAAGTGATTCCAACTAAGAACTATGAAGGGTAGAAAGAAAATGATTTTTCCTTTCACAAAGTTTGATGTTGAGTTTTGGGCTTAACTGATTATAAATTAAAAAATCCCCCTATTAGTTATTTTGATATAATTTTTAGCTAGGAACAAATGAGATTATCGACGGAAGTGGAGGGACCACATTTTTTTTTTTCATGACTAGGGACTGAACCCAGAAGTGTTCTACCTCTGAGCTATATCCCCAGTCCCTTTTTTCATTAGTTTCATTTGTGGCAGGGTCTTGCTAAATTGCCTGGGCTAGCCTGGATCATGCAATCCCCCATCTCAGTCTCCCAGATTGATGGGATTACAGGCATGCACAGCCTGCCTAATAAAAAAGCTCATTTTAATAGATTATATAATTGATTAATTCACTTGATAATCGCGTATGGACTATTCTCAATGTGCCAGGAACTATGTTTTTGTCACCAAAGTCCTAGGCCAGAGGCCTGACTGGGGATCCTAACAAATTAGATCTGGCATTTGCCCCAAAAATCAAATGGAAAATGTTAATGGTGAAAAAAAAAAAAGAAAGGAACTATAATCAATATGGCCATATTGGGATGAAGAAGGAGATCAGCATTTACACTCCTGTTTATAGGGTAGTGTTTTAGTCAGCTTTTACATTGCTGTGACCTAAAGAGCTGACAGGAACAATTTTAGAGGAGGAAAAGTTTATTTGGCATTCATGGTTTCAGAGATCTCAATCCACAGGCAATTGACTCCATTGAGGTTGTACCCCATGGTGGAAGGGAATTTGGGGGTGAAGGGGGGGAGCAGCTCAGGACAAGGCACCAGGAAGCAGATAGAGACCTTTGCTCACCAGGTCTCCAGTAACCCACCTCCTCCAGCCATACCCTACCTGCCTATACTTACTACCCAGTTAATTCATATCAGTAGATTAATGCATTGATTAGGTCAAGGCTCTCATAACTCAATTATTTCACCTCTAAACTTTCTTGCATTGTCTCACACATAGCTTTTGGGGACACTTCATATCTAAACCATACCAGGTACTAACATGAGCTCCCAGATTGCATAGAAAAGGGGGACTAGAAATACGCATAATTAAGCAGTGTTGGTGGAACTGTAATCTGGTTGATCATTATCTCAGAATTGGTCAAGAAGGGACTTGTTGGTGGTGATAAGAAAGTAACTGTTGCTTGGGGGATAGTTTCAATGCATTGCAAGATTTTTATTGATCTGACCTGTTGTTCCAGGAATCCATTGGTGACTTAGAGCAAAGGAAACATGCAAAATGGAGGCAGAGATGCCAAGTTTTTACATTTGCAGATCCAAATGAAGAGTCAGTATTTCTAATTTCTAACTCCTTGTTACACTTACACACACACACACACACACACACACACACACAGTTTCAGCTTTCAAGAACTTCAAATATGGGCTGGGATTGTGGCTCAATGGCAGAGCGCTTGCTTTGCATGTATGAGGCACTGGGTTAGATCCTTAGTGCCACATAAAAATAAATAAATAAAATAAAGGTATTGTGTCCATCTACAACTAAATAAAATAAAATAAAATAACTTCAAATTGATCTGCAGCAGTAATTACTCATAGATTGTAGTGAGAATAGTACGTTTTAGGTATGCAGAGGGTATCTTAGGATCTTAGCCCTCAAGGAGCAGAGCCAGAGATGTCTAGAGAAGAATGTTTAAGATGAGTGGGTAACAAGTACATGGGTTGAAAGCCAAGAAATCAGATATTGTTCTGGCAATTGCAAGTCCTTTGTGTGGCTGCATCATATAATGTGAGAAGGAAGCAATGGCAAGAGAAAAGGGAGAAGGAAAGCCATAGATAAGTCAATTGTGACAAGTTACAGAGCAGGGCTTTCAGTCCCTGGTGAATTTTAAGCTAGGGAGTTGCAAGATCAAATTTGCATTTTAGAAAGATCACCCAGGCAGCAGGATAGGGAATGGACTGTTAATTTCTGTGTTTCCCAGTGTATATTTCATTGATGATTCACCAGAGTTCTATCTGAATCTCAAGTCTCCCTTGCATTCTTTCTTTACAATGTTTGCCACAGCTTTGCTGTATTTTGAGTGCAAGGCTTGGACACTGATAAGGGATGAAAGAAAAGAAATGGAAGGGGGAAATGATAATAGGAAGCTGTAGTCAGCAAATTAGAATCTGAAGGCTAAAGTCTGATACCAATTATTGTAAATAAAATGATATTGGCCAAAGTCTTACCCATAACCACATGTTACACATCATCTATGGTTGTGGTTCTGCTGTAGCAGCAGAGTTCAGTTTGTGAGAGAGCATAGGTAACGCAAAGCTGAGCTTATTGACAATATGATCTTGGAAGTTTTTGACTTCTAAGAGGTTAAGATTTGTATGTTACCCTATTCTTTTTCTTTTTCTTTTTTCGTTATTTATTCCCTGCTCTGTATTCAAAAGAATTTAAGCAAGTGTTTATGGGCAGCTGCATGAAAATGTTCAAAGCTTGAAAACTGTGCTGATAATAAAACTTACATGGATGACTATATGATGCCATGTAGGAAATCACTGATGTGACAGTGATTCTTTTCAAAATATTGCAAGAAGGAGCAAAAAGATCTGATTTATATGTTACTGAGTTTGATTTTGCTTTGTTCAATGAAAGATAATTGATAACAGAAAAGTTTTTGAATTTTCTGCATGACTTTTAGTATCTTGAATTTGAAAATCTCAAGAGTAAGCACGAGTTTGGAGGTTGAGCTCAGAGTTCTTAGTGGATTCCTGGCTTAGTGCCTTTGGACTTAACAGAGTGTCTATTTGTGGAAAAAGTGCACAAAGTATTTTTTTTTCTTTGACTAATTTAGCATCTTCAGGAGACCCTAAGAGAGTCACTGTAATAAATAAGACTACCCTGGATGGTACCATGTAGGCACCTCACACAGCCTACAGGATATAGAATGGCCAAGAACCAACACAGCAGTGTTGGCGTCTTCTGTACTTTCCAGCAGGTTCAACAAGTTCCTACATCTTTCTCAGGTTTCACTAGCTGCCTGCTCAGCAACCCTTACCCAGGATACCTCCAGATATTTGAAGATTTATAGTGAAGAAGCAAAATCCTACTTCATGGTTAAATTTTCTATAGCATCTCCATACTCTTCTCTGGAGACTGAGATTAGAATATGCACTGGTAGCATTTACTTAATAAGAACCTCCTTTGGCTCTTATTGCTAAATCTAATGACTAGTTGAAGGGTAGATAACATAGATTTTTTTTTTTTTAAAGTGTGTTTCAGTCCTGATTGAAATTTTCCACCATTTCTGGGAAAGTCAATTTACATAACATTTGCTGTTTTCACCTCCTAGTGTTAAGCCTAACTTCCCTGTGCTGTCTTTTTGAATCTGTTAATCAACTTTCTAGAAGACTTTCTAATTGCTTACATCCTTGCAGAAACCCCTCATTGAGAAAGAGATTTAATTTGTTCCTTAATCCAGTATTTTCATGCAGGATGGTCAAACACTATTTTTTTTGTTACAGCATTTTGTCAATTTTGTCATTAGTTTCCTGATAGAGTTCCTTCTTTTGATCTTAATCTGACTTCTATTTTCCTAATATTCCTGTCACAACTTTTGGTTTTATTTTTTGACCCAGAACATCCTTTTCTGCCAGAGAAAAGTCATCATCATCGTCACCATAAGAAATATTGATTGCTTGCCCACAGAGTGCATGTCATTGCTCTTGGTGCTCTGGGGTTTTACCAGTTTCATTAGCTTTCTTCCCTGATGCAGAGAAACTACAGTCAAACCACAGAATATGGACAAACAAATTTAAAAAAAACAAAAAAAAACAAACACTCCATTCTGTATCATGTCTTACATTTGAAGACAACGAAAACTGGGTATTCCAAAATGTGAAAAAGGAACTAATGTGGATCTCAAAAAAAGGCAATTTAATTAGAAATGTATTCAAGCCTGTAAGTATATTAGCTCGACCTTATACCCTGTTTGTTTCTTACCAATGTAACTTTTTCTCTTCCATCTACCCTTTCCCTTTTTGCCCCCATCAACTCTTCTGACAGCCGCAGAATGAGTGTTAGCAATGTAGTATTATTTGACATCCTTCTTTTTATAAAATTGAATTTCTTTTGATAAATGTCAGAAGGGGACACACATTCTTCAGTAAAATGAGCTGAGCCTAGAACAGATTTGTCACTGCCACCTCACCAGTCATCTCTTCTGCTTCTGACAAATACAGTATGTCCTGAGCTTGTCTGTCCTTGGTGACCTTAAGGAAATGGAAAAGTGATCCCATCCTTTTTGATTTCGGCAGGGTGAGTTGTCACAGATGGCAAGTTAGAAATGATTAAAATGCTTACGTATTCTTCCTTTGTTGCTGTCCTTTCTGGATAAACATATAGACGTCTGGCAGAACGAAACTATGTAGAAGCTTTTATGTTAATTAAATAAAGGTATTTTGCATTTTGGTCTTGAAACATCTAATGCTGTAAAGATTCTGTAAACATTTATTTCACTAATCCTTTTAGTAGACCAATAGAGTGATCGATTTTAAAATAGCCAGTTCTTCAACATTGACTCTTCTTTTATATAAATCACACTAAAACAAGAAAATTGAACAGAAATAACCTTTAACCTTATTCCAGTGAGTGGATCAATCTTTCTCTGAGGACAGGCTATTATTGCTAGTTATTCCAATGTTGAAATTGCCTTGAAGAGTGGGTAGTATAGGAAGTCAAAGTCAGAATAAAGGTATGAGATTGAAGTCATTGCCCTCAGAAACAGAGAACTATAGGAATGAATATATAGCCAGGTATAGTGGTGCAGTGGTGTACACCTGTAATCCCAGCTTCTTAGGAGATTGAGGCAGGAGGATCTCAAGTTCAAGGCCAGCCTGCACAATTTAGCAAGTCCCTGTCTCGAAATAAAAAATTAAAAGGGCTGGGGATATAACTCAGTGGTGGAATGCCCCTGGGTTCAATCTTTAGTAGTTCAGGGAGAAATAAATAAATAAATAAATAAATAAATAAATAACAAGATAAGACATGATTTATGTTATTGCAGTGATGTAAGCTAGTATCTTTTTTTAATAAGTTCTAGAAATAAAGGAAGTCTGTCTTTTCCAGATCTGCCTAAAAGGCTGTTGCTTCTGCACTTTATTTTTCTTTTAAATTTGAACTAGGAATTTCAATATTAAGCTATATAAGAAAGAATTCAATTGGATTTTGCAGAAGATAAAAATGTATTGTTTACCAATTTCTTCCTTTAACAAACTTTTACTAATCTCTACTGTGTGTTAAGCATAAAATGGGTGGAGAACTTAACCGATGAGGTACTTTCCCTCAAGAGAGTAATTTGCCTATGAAAAAAATCTCATGGTAATTTTATCCATAGATTATAAAATTGACATAGATTTATAAAATTATAAAATTTTATCTATAGCTTACAAAATTTCCATTACAAAAATAACAAGCGATGTAAAAGTAAAATAACAAAGAGAACAAAGAGGAGTAAATCAGAAAGCAGTTTGGAATATGGTGTCACAAAATGCAAAATAATAAAAGGCCTGGGGATATAACCCAGTGGCAAAGTGCCTCTGGGTTTAATTCCCCTACTGTAAAATGGAAATAAACAAATAAACAAACAAATAAATAAAATAAGAAGAGACACTTAAGAAATTATCTCTCTCTCTTAAGCAGGTAAGGATACAGCAAGAAAGGGCCAGTCTAGAAACCAGAACAAAAGGCCTTTACAAGCACTGAATCTGCTGCCACCTTGATCTTGGACTTCTTAGTCTCTAGAACCATGATATTGTTTGAGTTTAAACCACTCAGTCCATGGTATTTTTATAATATTCTAAAATGACTAAGACATGACTTTTCTTACTTTACATTATAAGGAGAAAAGAGAGGCACAGAAAGGTTTAGTAATTTGCCTATCATCACAAAGCTAATAAGCAGTAGATTCAGGATTTCTCCCAGGTTAGCCTGATAGACCCAGACTGATTTTCTCTTAAAATTGGGAGCCATCTCACCACAAAGCTATGAAAAGCTAATTTCGGCTTTACTATAAATTACTGCAAATTCTGAACTTGCTTGGAATGCCTGCCTGTGCCTTGAACTCACCCATGACTGGCTCTCTCTGACCAGATAGCAGCCCTCTCTGAAACTTTAGTGACGCCTCATAAATCTTGACCTTCCCTAGCCAGGTAAGGACCCTCTCTGAGGCTCTAATAACCTTCATAAATTCTGATGTCAGGGCCAGCAAAAATGTAAACTAGGCTTTGTGTTATGCACTTCGGAGATTTGTTATCTGGAACCCCCCCTTTGTGTAACTTTCTGGGCCATAAAGCTGAGCTGCAAGAAAGATGCAGTACTGTCTTGTTCCTGCGGTTTTTGGTGGGAGAGGCAGCCCAGCCGGTCAAAATAATAAGCTTGCTTCAATTTGATTTTAATTGGAGTCAGTGGTCTTTTCTTGCATCCTGGTCTAAGAAGCCAAGTTCTAGAACCTGTGCCCTTAATAGTACTGTTGCTATAATTCATTTAATAGTTATAAATTACTTAACTGTTGACTTTCACACCACATAATTTAAATACAAATATGAATAAAAATGGTGCATTACCTTCAAAAACTCACTATTTGGAGAGGGAGAGAAAATGAAAATTACAATGCAGTGGGAAAAGTATGATACTACAAATAGGAAAAAATATATTAGAACCAATGAGGATATAGTAACCCCATGCTTATTGTTTATTGTTTTCTTATTTAAAAAACAAAAACAAAAACAAGTGAAGACTGCAATGCACAGTGCAATTGACAAAGTGTTGATAAATTTGCTACTAAGGCAAATGGGAAATCAAAGTGATGCTAATGCCTGTTTCCAAACTTAATTTGTGGGTATTCATTGGCCCTTATAGGCCAAATTCATTACCCCTCAATGATTCTAGCTTTCCTTCCTCTCCTGCCAAGTAGGACTAAAATTTGAATATGGGAAGGAAACAAATGTGTTAAGTGGTCAATTAAGCACTATAACTATTCTCTATTTTTATTTATTTTCTTTTGATGCTTGGGATCAAACACAAGTCCACATGCATACTAAGTAAGCATGATGCTACCAAGCTACATCCTTAGCCCCTTTTGTGTTATTAACCACTAATGAAATTTACTTTTCTTTCCTCTGCAGTGTCTTTATTCTTCTTTTCTCAATTCTAAATTCATAATCCTAATTCTTGCCTAAAATCTCATATGAGTATTTTCCAAACATCTCATAATCAACATGTTCAACCCATGACATTAATAATTTAGGGACAGAAAGATGTGACACCTTTTTTTCATTCATCATGAGGGCTACCTAGAATGCTCCTATAACAAAAGATAAATTAGTGAGAGGAAAGCAAAACAAACATTTTTAATCAAAGTTTTTAGGGATTAAAATGTTAATTCCTTCAGAGCCCTTCCTCCACCCTTATCAGATAAGAACCTCCCCTTGCTCCACCTGTTGCCAAAGTAACCTGTCACAGGAATTGCCCCTCCCTACAGGGAGCTATAAGGTTGTTAATGTGTCCTTGGCTGCACTATCCTGACCTTCTTCCACCATTGGCTGTCCCTCTTAACATTCCTGGGCCTTGTCACAAATGCAAGAGGGAGAAAGATAAGGGGAAGAAGGGGGGAGAACAAAGGAAGCCTAGGACATATAAAAAGAGCAGAACACCTTGCTTTTTGGGATACCAGAATACCAGCTATGGCCCCCTTCTCCCTTGCAGGAGAAGTCTATGTTACCCTTTTTAAAATAAACCCTGCTTTATATGCTTAAGTTTCAACATGTGGGGAAACAAAACCCATAATTGATAACCAGTGGTATGAATTTTACCAGCCTTCATTGCCCCTGGTCACTGCCATGTGACCAGCTCTGGCCAATCACATCTAAAGTAGGTTCTGAAGACATGGGTTACTCAATAGCATGAAAGAAAACTGAGAAATGCTGTCACTAATATTGTGAAGTTTTTGCACTAACACCAACAGGCACCTACCTACAGCTATTTGAATTAAATAAACTTCTATATGTTAAACCTGTTAAATAGAAAGTCTATTTCTTGCATCCATATGTATTCTAATTGATTAACTCACCAAGTTCAGTTAATTTTTAAAAATTTCTCTCCTATTTATTGCTTTCTTTTCATTCAATCAATTATTCATCATTTTTTCACTTGACAATTATAACATCCTAATTAGCTTCCCTGCCTCATTTCAGTCTCATCTATTCCCCATTGGCACACCAGAGTAATTGTTCTGAAACACAGATCATGCCCTCTTTCAAAAACTTTCCTCAGCTCCCAATTACTTAGAGAATAAAGTCTAAACTTGTTAGTATTAATGATCTGGCCTCAATCTGTTTTTTCTAGTCTCATTTACTTCTCTGTCCCTCATGGACTCTATACTTTACTCTACAAAATTACATTCCTAGATACACACTCCCTGAACTTTCACATCTTAGTCTCTCTTGCTCCCTCTGGAAAAAAAAATTGTAGGAACCCTCTTTATCTCTCGGAATCAAGCCCAAATGTGTCCTCCTTGAAGGCCTCCATGGTCATCCAGTAGGAATTAACCCTTGAATTCTCAGAGTGAAATGTTTGTTGCTGTTTTTCAACATTCTAAAGTTTAGAATGCCTCAATTTCAGGTAACTTGTACCTCCAAGCATTGTATATGTATACATCTAAATTCTCTTTCCTATGCTGAATTTACACTTTCATCCTTCACTGAGAAGTAGACATTTCATGCCATTGCAAAGATACATGGGCCTAATAGTCATCTATTTGATCTTGACAACTTTATCATTTCTATCCTTTCCTGTTATCTTGCAGTGATAGATGCAGGTGGGAAGGCCCAAAAGGTGGGAAATGGGTGGGCTGAAGGAGTAATCTGGGCAGGAAGGGCCTGGAGCAGCTTTTGGATTGGCATCTCCCTATTTGCTGGGAGCTGCTTCATTAACATTTCCTTAGGATGGGCTCTGGGCCTTGGGGACATTAACAAACATTTCAATTTCCCCAAGTGCTGCTCTGGTTTCCTGGACTCTAGTCTCAATTATGGCCTCCATTATATTTATCTTACTCGACTTTAGACCCGATTTACCTAACTACACTAACTATCTATCTGTAAATCTGGCTTCACTACTAATGAAAACATAATGGAAACCATTATTAAAATCATGAACTAGCCTCAGATTCGGTGTATTTTCAGCTCTAACCAGATGCTCATTATACATAAATTAATTTTGAAGAATTGATATAAAATTAGAAAATATGTAGACAACGTGAGAATATATGTTGACAGTTGTGAGTTAAAGCTAGGTCTAATAATGGGGAAAATAAGAGACATATTTAAAATTGTGGGCTTTAAATATAATACAATGGTAGAGTACTTGCCTAGCATGCATAAAAGCACTGAGTTCAATCTCAAGCACTGCAGAATAAATAATTTTTAAAAGCATGGATTAAGAATCATCTTCAAAAAAGGGTCATGGTAGCACATGGCTGAAACCCCAGTACTATGGAGTCTGAGGCAGGAGAATTACTTGAGCCCAGTCTGGAGTTTGAGGCAAACCTGGGCAACACAGCAAGACCCAGTGTCTAAAAAACAAACTAAAGAATCAGCCTCAAAAATTCCAATTATCCACAGGCAGAGAGAAAATCACAGACCCTTATTTATATTGATTGGACACAACTTGGTAGGAATTCTTTTATCAAGAGAAGAATGAGGGGCTAGGGGGTTATGGCTCAGTGGTAGAGTGCTTGTCTAGCGCGTCATACAAATAAATAAATAAAATAAAGGTATGGTGTCCATCTATAACTAAAAATATTTTAAAAAGAGAAAAATGAGAATTGTTTGTATTTTTTATTACTAAAATGTTCAAAAGTTACATATCACAAGTCAGAATCACAATTTTCTGTATAATCTCCATTGGCAAGTCTATTTTTCTCAGAATATTCAATGCTATCTAAAGCAGATAAAGAAATATAAAATTGAGATACAAAATTATTTTTGAAAATCACTCTTTTTGGTCTTTAAAGTTTAATCTACACTTTAAATTCTAAAAAAGTCTTTAAAATAGTCATCTACACATTCTAGAAGACTTTGTGATAGACTATAAATTTATACCATAATTACAGACTGTATAAAGCAGTTAGCCCTGAATAAAGAGAATTCCCCACATAGCTTGTAGGTCTGTAACTCTACTTCTGTGGGCATAGTACAAAAGGATATGTTAATTAATTGGGCTCCAAGAGAACAAAGAATTCCTGATCAAATAAGCTTAGGAATGTCCCTTACTAAATCCTGTTGTGGAGATTCAAAATACACATTAGCATATTAAAGGCTATATGAAGTCCCACTGTTAAAAAAAAAAAAAAAAGACAAAAAAACCTACTTAACTTTGTTCAGTGATAAAACACACAGTTATTTGTAATGAGGAAGAATTTTTTTCCCCTCTGTACACCTATTAACAACCCCTTCCCAACAAAAGAAAACAAAACCTGTATAAAAATTTTAAAAATTTTTCCTTAATCTCAATTTAGGAAGAACTAAATAATGAATTTCAGAGAAAAATGTCATATTATTTTGAATTTTCTGCTATGCCTAATTCCATGTTTAGCAGAAAAGCTCTCCATAAATGCCTATTGATTAATTGATGAGAGAATTTTTAAATGGAAGCCAATTTGGAGTGTTTATAGCTCTAAAAGAGCTTTGGAACCTATGTGACTTCCAACTAATGATTCTTTTTAAAAATTTTGGTAACTCATAAAATTTACCATCTAAACTTTCATAAGTTTACAGTTCAGTTGTATTTGGTACATTGACATTGTTGTGCAACATTCTCACTGTTCTTTTTCAGAACTTGTTTCATCACTGAAACAAAACCTCGGTGCCCATTCAACAATAATTCCCCAACCTTCCTTCCCTAGTCCCTAGAAATCTCAGTTCTATTCTCTGTCTCTATGAAGTTGGCATTCCAGGTATCTCATATAAATATTTGTCTTTTTCTCTCTGCCTTATTTTTACTTGCCATATTGTTTATAAAGGTTTATCCATATTCTGTCATCTACCATATGTCAGAATTTTGATCCTGTGTGTGTGTGTATGTATAACTGAAGATTGAACTCAGGGCCTCTCGCATGCTAGGCAAGCACTCTACCACTGAGGCACATCCTCAACCCAGAATTTCATTCCTTTTAAGAGTTCAATAATATGCCAATATAAGTTTGTTACCAGTGTTCTATGGTGAAGGACCCCTGCTCCAGAGGTCCCACAGAGGTCCCCTCTTGTTTCAATATGCCAATCAAAGAGACAGGCAGTGGTGAAGGGCAGGAAAGGAGCTTTAATCAGTGTGGTTATACCTTGAAGAATAGATATAGGGGTACAGCTACCAAAGATCTGTCTTCTAGAGGTTGACAGAAACTTAGAGGTTTTATAGAAAAGGGGAACAAAGGTAAGGATTTGGTTTGCATGACTGTGGGGGTTTGTATAGCTGGAGGAGTAGGTCATCTTGTCAGGCTCTGGTCTGGTTGATCATTATCTCTCTGTGAAGCTCTGGGAAGGTCATTATTACTAGGAGGGTAATTTGGTTTCCAATATGAGATGATTGCATCTGCATGGGGGGTAGCCTTGGTTCCATGATGTGGTAATTACTCCCACTTAGCAGGCAATCTCAATGGGGTGATCCATTCTGTGAGGCTGGCCATGGCTTTGCTATAGTTCCAGTCCATTGTTATAAGATGTTTATCAATCAGACTGGGAATACAATGAATTGCAGAAGAAAGTGGTTCAAAAAAGAAGTTTAAAGAGGCAAATGGTGTCAAAGTGAAACAAAACAGAGTTGGTTAGGTCAGTGACTAGTCTCTCCTTCAAATTCATGATATTTAGTTTATCTGTTGATGAATACTTCAGTTGCTTCTATATTTTGGCTATTATGACAGAGGGGAAAAGAAATATATTTCCCTTACTCATCCTAGGTTTCATGGCTGAGGCCCTTGTACTAAAAGATTAATAAGAGAAAAGCACACACATTTATTTGTTATCAGTTGTATGTGACTTGAGAGCCTTCACAAGGAACTGAAGGTCCCAAAGAAATAGGCTAAACAATAGGAGTGACAAAGGAGATATGAACTAATGGAAATGATACCTCTGGTTATCGGTGAGTCCTGCTTCTCCACATGTTGAAGTCTGAACATTAGAGAAGCATGCCGAGGCAAGCATAAGAAGGGAGCAGGATTCATTTAAAAAGGGGTAAGATGAGGGAAAAGGGGACCATAGTTGATATCCTAGTATCCCAAGAGGGGAGATGTTCTGCCCTTTTTATATGTCCTAGGATTCCTTTGTTCTCCTGCCTTTTCCCCCTTCTCCTTCCTGAGTACCCTGAGTAGGTGACAAGGCCCAGGAATGCTCAGTGGGAAGGCCAAAAGATGGGAAACAGATGGGCTGAAGGGGGAAGGGCAGGATGGAGTGGACAAGGACACACTAACAACCTTATAGCTCCCTGTAGGGAGAGGAAATTCCTGGGACAGGCTACCTTGGAAGCAGGTTGGAGCAGGGGCAGGTTCTTGATAAGGGTGGAAGAAAGGCTCTAAAGGAATTAACATTTTAATCCCTTAGGGGACAGTCTCCAACTTGCTGGACTCACTCAAAATTAGCCTCCTTGATATGACCTGACTTGATTTACCTATCTACACTGACTTCCTGTCTAATTCTGGCTTCAGAAACAGACTGGAGAAACTTAGAACTGTTCAGATTCTCCTTGGCATCTCTGTGTCTTTGGCTCCTTTCCTCTAGATATATGAAGAACACATCTCACCTGAGAATCTCAAGCCCTGCTTTCTAGGTTTTATGAGCTATTCCAGGAAAAGGTTGAGGGAAGGTAAATGGAACCTTACTGCTTCTGCTATTTTCTGAAATTCCTTCAATTGAAAATACTTTGTGGCAATGTTCTTTGAACCCAATCAGTGAATGATACTACTATGAACACTGGTATACAAGTACAGAATCAGTTTAAGCCCTTGAATTTAATTCTTTTTGGTATATTCCTAGAAATAGAATTGCTGGATCCTATGGTATTTTGTTCAACTGCCATATTTTTTTCCTTAGTGGGTGTACCATTTTACATTTCTACCAGCAACACACATTGATTCCAATTTCTTTACAACCTCACCAACACTTATTATTTTCCATTTTGAAAACAACAGCTTTCCTGCCTGGTGTGGTAGAATCCCAGTGATGTGGCAGGCACAGGCAGGAGGATCACAAGTTCAAGGCATCCTTAGCAATTTAGCACAATCCTGAAAGTAAAAAAAAAATTAAAAGAAATTGAGATGTAGATGTAGTGGTAAAGCATCCCTAGTTTTAATCCCCACTACCAAATAAAATAAAATAAAAAGCCTTTCTAATGGATGTGAAGTGGTATTTTATATATATATATATATATATATATATATATATATATATATATATATATATATATATTGGGGGGGGGGTAGGGGATAACCAGAAAGAAATGTTACAGCCATTGATGCTAAAGTTATAGAGAAAAAAGTAATCCAAATCGTGGGTGTCTACTTCATCCACATTCAAAGTTCTAGGCAAGAGATTCAAATTAGCTAATTTAAATCACATGTCTTTGTTTTAGGAATAAAGGAGCAGAAGTTGAAATTTCTGTCCACTTAATTTGAGATTGTCTAAAATTAGAAAGATATCTGAATGTTGGGCAAACACCTCTGATCAAGTCTCACTGGAAGGACAAACTTGGTCTATCAGGTTTTCTCTCTAGATATACCTGAATAAAAACCAGTATGATTTTAGCATACCATTCTTGGTCTCTCCAAAAAAGGAGACATAAATTTGAAAGCTGTGAGTGGCCATAATCTACCTGGAATATGGACTGAGAAAACCTCTCTTTGTATGTGAGTGAGTGAGTGTGTGTGTGTGTGTGTGTGTGTGTGTGTGTGTTGCCAGGGCCTTGTACATGCAAGGCAAGCACTCTACCAACTGAGCTATATCCTCAGCCAGAGAAAACCTATCTTTAGAGAGAAAAATGAAACAAACATGCAGACAGAAAAAAATAAGAGAGATGAATAAATATCTAACTTTTCAGTTTCTTCCTCAGTCCTGTGCTGCAGTCTGGCTGGGCACAAATCAAAAACTTTATTTCTGAACTCCACCAGCACATTCCCCTCATGCTCCCTGGGAACTCTCCGGAACGCCATCCGGAACTCCCACCACCGGAAATTTACCAACCAACTCGAACTCTTCAGGAATGCCCGCAAGAGCTCAACCGGAACTCAACGGCAACTCCTCAAGAACTCATCATCTTAATGGCTAGCTGGCATCACCTCTCAACCACTACTTTCATCCCGACTCGGCTGTGGCCCTCAACAGTCCTGACTGCTCTTCTTTATTATTATTTTAAATTTATTATTTGGTGCTAGGGATTGAACCCAGGGCCTCATGCATGGTAGGTAAGTGCTGTCTACCACTGAGCTACATCACTGACTCCTTTATTCTGAAACTATTTTCTTGCTTAGGCTAACATGAGATAGTTGCTGCTACATCCCTTTTGTGGCAACAAAGACATTTAATATAAGAACTGTAACCTGTGATAGGGTTATAAGTAAGACATTCTTAATTAGTAAAGAAGGACTTGTAAAGTTAAGGCAGGATGTGGGTTAGGGAGGAAACTCAATCCCTGTCTATTCTATACACCAATCTTGGGCTAGAAATTTGTCATCTTTATGCAATAGTGAAGTAACTAGTCAAAATTACTCATTGTCTCTTACAACACATACCATTGTCCACAAAGCCATCAGGGGTCTTGGTGGGGAATATTAATATATAGCTATCTTTTTGTAGCTACCAATAAAAGGTATAGTAGAAGAAAAAAAATCAAGTTGGTTTTGCTTGATTGGAAGCACATAGAGGAAGTTCAAGCTTCCAAAAAGACTGATCAGTTTCAGAAGAAGAAAAATCAATCAAGAAGATGGTAGTTGTAGTAGTCATGTCTTGAATTGACTCCCAATTTTATAGAAAATAAATAAATAAATCTCTTGACTGGGAAAGTGCAGGATCCTAGAAACAGGAATGGGGATAGCTTGAAGGAAACATAAAAGTGGGGAAACATTGACCATAAACCTACCTCTTCACTCTCATCCTTTTAGAGTACCCCTCTCACTGGATAAAATAGAAAAACAGGGACAATATTCATAAGTGATTGAAAAAATACAGATCTCCTATTCTGGCTACCTTACACCAGGGCAGATATTCTAACTCATGTCCTGGAGAATAGTATGAATGACAAACAAAGGACTGAGTTGAGTGGGCAAGTACTGGATATTCAGTTCAGAAGCCTGGAAATTTTCAGGGCATGAGCTAACAAGATTTTTTTTTGGGGGGGGGGTACCGGGGATTGAACTCAGGGCACTCCACCACTGAGCCACATCCCCATACCTGCTTTGTACTTTATTTAGAGACAGGGTCTCACTGAGTTGCTTAGGTCCTTGCTAAATTGCTGAGGCTGACTTTGAACTTGCAATCCTCCTGTCTCAGCCTTCCAAGCCCCTGGGATTACAGGCATTTGCCACCATGCCTGGCCTAACAAGATTTTTTTTTTTTTGACAGAAAAAGAAACATCTATTTAATATTGTTTAATACCTTCAAAATCTAACTTCACTTCTTTTTTTAGTTAATTAATTTAATTTAATTAGGTATAGATGCCAGTAGAATGCATTTTGATTCATTGTACATAATTGCAGCACTAATTTTCATTTCTCTGGTTGTACACAGTGTAGTGTTGAACTGTATGTGCAGTCATACATGTACCTAGGGTAATGATGTCCATCTCATTAACCATCTTTCCTGCCCCCCTCCCCCCTCCCTACCCATCCCCCACTTTGCCCCATCAAAGTTTCTCCATTTTTCCCATGGATCAACATCTTCTTGTCAGATAGAACGAACATCCGGTCTTTGGTTTTCGGGATTGGTTTACTTCATAATATTCTCCAACTCCATCCATTTACCTGCAAATGCCATGATTTTATTCTCTTTTAATGCTGAGTAATATTCCATTGTGTAATATGCCACAGTTTCTTTATCCATTCGTCTATTGAAGGACATCTAGTTTGGTTCCACAATTTACCTATTGTGAACTGTGTATCATAAACATTGATGTGCCTGTGTCCCTGTATATGCTGATTTTAAGTCCTTTGGGTATAGACAGAGGAGTGGGATAGCTGGGTCAAATGGTGGTTCCATTCCCAGTTTTCTAAGGAATCTCCATACTGCTTTCCAGATTTGTTGTACCAATTTGCAGTCCCACCAGTAGTGTAAGAGTGTGCCCTTTTCCTCCTACCTCCTTGCCAACATTTATTGTTCCATATATTCTTAATAACTGCCATTCTGACTGGCATGAGATGAAATATTAGAATAGTTTTGATTTGCATGTCTCTAACTACTAGAGATGTTGAACATGTTTTCATATATTTGTTGATTAATTGTATAACTTCTTCTGAGAAATGTTGTTCAGCTCCTTAGCCTATTTATTGATTTGGTTGTTTGGTTTTTTGGTATTAAGTTTTTTGTGTTCTTTATATATCCTGGAGATTAGTGCTGTATCTGACATGTGTGTGGCAAAAATTTGCTCCCAAAATGTAGGCTCTCTCTTACCTCATCGATTGTTTCTTTTGCTGAGAAGAAGCTTTTCAGTTTGAAACCATCCCATTTATTTATTCTTGATTTTATTTCTTGTGCTTTAGGAGTCTTGTTAAGGAAGTTGGGTCCTAATCTGACATGGTGAAGATTTGGGCCTACTTTTTCTTCTATTAGGCGCAGGGTCTCTGATCTAATTCCTAGTTCCTTGATCCACTTTGAGTTGTGTTTTGTGCACCATGAGAGAAGAGGATTAACAAAATTTTAGATGTTGGATTTTAATAAATTGAGTCCAAAAGGAATGTGACAGCTAACCAGACATTATAGGCACTAATGTGCCAGAAAAAGTGAAAACAAACACAACAAAAGAAACACCCCCACCCCAAATTAAACCTGGTAAAAGGGGTTCATAGTTCACTTTCTCCAGGAAAGAATTCAGATTCAATTCTTTGAAAACCTTCAGACATAATCCAAGGAGAAATTAGTAGAAGTTCACTATTGGATCACTGAGAAAATTGCAGAAGTAGCCAAAATTATGCCCACACTAATCACTAATTCTTCTACTTTTCCAATCTGCCATTATCTGGCTTAATAAGACTTATATTCTAGATCAGTGATCATTCTATAGACTTTTCTTTCCACTGTTACCTCTCTATGTGGGTATTTCCTCCAAGTATTTTGTACTATATTGGAGGTGATTAAGAATTAAATCTGATTAAACTTGAACTGGGAGTTTGTGGTTAGACTTATTAAAATTTGTAATACTGAAAATGTAAGAAAATGGGAAGGAAACTATAATTAGTTTAGGAGGAAACAAGCATCACCTGGAAGTTGTGCTCGAGAGTGTTGGCCCCCAAATAGCATCAATTTCAAATGTAATAGATTATCTGCTCATTACTTTGGATATTTTTCCATTGCAGGGCATGTGTGAGGGAGGGAGAGAGAGAGAGAGAGAGAAAGAGAGAGAGAGAGAGAGAGAGAGAGAGAGAGAGAGAGTGTGTGTGTGTGTGTGTGTGTGTGTGTATGTTTGCATTTGAACATGGGTAATTGAATCTTATTAGTAGGAATATATCATGTAAAGGAAGAAGTATGTATGTTCTGAGTATATTTGTAGGGCTTATTCATCTTTTAGCAGAAATTGCCTGTCATATCCATGATGTTCTGCTGACAATGCTGTTATTTCCATTTTTAACATCCTGATGAAGCCATAATTGGACCAAGGCAAACATCTGATTCAAAGTGGGTCAGTTAGCATCTCTGTCTCCAGGAATAAGAATCGGCGCGGGATATTCTTTTCCTATTGCCAAGTTCCTATCTTAGCCCATTGTATAAGTTTCTTAATCTATTAGAAAAAAATTATGTCTTTCTCTCCATTTTAAAGCAATTCATCCTCGTAGGAGTTGATGGACTTCATTAGTAAGTTGAGAAAAAGTCATTCCATATGCCTGACCAAACGCTTTATTCTCCTTCTACATGTGTGCAAATGGAGTGTGGTCACCTCCTGATGCCTTCCTTACGTGATAAGCTTATCAGGTCAGGCCTGCTCTTGAGATGCAAGAAATGCATTTGCTGGATGGTCTGCCTGGATTGGGTAAGTTATTTCAAAGGAAAGTTGTAGAAAACTACTTTTTCTGTCCAAACCACATTCTCTAATCCAGTTTTACTGTGGCCATTTCTCAGTTGATGTGTAATTCATAAGGGGAAATGAGTAAATGGCTCCCAAGTGTCAAAAAATTGAGGCACCCAATTATTCTGGAGGGGTCTCCCAAATGATGGAGATGTAAACTCAGGAGCTGTGGAGTAAACATCTTCTACCTATTATGTGGTTGTGAAGGATAGAAAATGCATCTTCAGAAATTGAAAACAAAGCAGATGTATGATTGAAACACAATCAAGAGAGATAAGGTTATGATGGCTTTAGTCCCATCCTGTAGCCTAGCTGCCTCCACTGCCCTTGGGTTCTGGGAAATAACACTCACTCTTTATAGTGTTTTTGTTTGTTTGTTTGGTTGGTTGGTTTAGTTTTTGTATAGGCTGGCTCAAGTTGCTTTATAATTGATGAGGATCCTAACCAATATACTCTTTGAACTTTATTCTTTTCCATAAAGAGCAGTTTTAATATATGTTCTATGTATCTCACTAAGAGAACAAAATGTAACAATAGAGACAGAATCATAAACGCTTTAGAGTTCTTTGATAATATCTCCAATAGATGGTTTATTAGCTTTTTCCTTTGACAGGAAATCATTCTTTCTTTCTTTCTTTTTTTTTTTTTGTAGTACTTGGGATTGAACCCAGGGCCTTGTGATACCACTGGTTATTGGTGACAGTCCTGCTTCCCACGTGTTGAAGTTTGAACATTAGAGAAACACCCCAGGCAAGCATATGAAGCAGGGTGTATTTAAAAAGGGGTAACATAGACTTCTCCCTGGAGGAAGAAGGGGGCCATAGCTGGTATCATGATATCCCAGGTGTTCTGCCCTTTTAATATGTCCTAGGATTCCTTTGTTCTCCTGTGTTCCCCCCCACCCCCTTTATCTTTCTGCCTATGTGACTAGATCCAGGAATGCTTAGTGGGAAGGCCAAAAGGTGGAAAACAGATGGGCTGAGGGGGGAAGGGCAGGATGGAATAGACTGGGACACATTAACAACCTTATAGCTCCCTGTAGGGAGGAGAAATTCCTGACAGGTTACCTTTGCAACAGGTTGCAGCAGGGGCAGGTTCTTGATAAGATCCCTCAGGGGACAGTCTCCAACTTCCCAGTCTCACTCAAAATTGGCTTCCTTGACCTGACCTGCCTTGATTCACCTTATCTACACTGACTGCCTATCGAATTCTGGCTTCACTTGTACATGCTAGGCCAACACTCTATTACTGAGCTACATCCTCAGTCCTATTTTATCTTGAGATGGGGTCTTGCTAAGTAGCCCAGGTTAGCCTCAAACTTGTAATCCTCCTGCCTCCATGTCCCAAATAGGTGGTATTACAGATTTGGCATGAAATCACTTTTTCTCTCTTTTTAAAAAAAGAAAGAGAGAGAGAGAGAGAGAGAGAGAGAGAGAGAGAGAGAGAGAGAGAGAGAGAGAAAGAGAATTTTTTTTTAAATACTTATTTTTTAGTTTTCGGCGGACACCACATCTTTGTTTATATGTGGTGCTGAGGATCAAACCCAGGCCGCATGCATGCCAGGGGAGCGCGCTACCGCTTGAGCCACATCCCCAGCCCCCAAATCACTTTTTCTTAAAACCATCTTCTCTCTTTTCAAAATTGTCTAATTTCTAGATAGAGGTTGTATGTGTGTGTGTGTGTGTCCAAAATATTCTTCTCTGTGATTGCATCTCATTTAGCCTAATTCTTTCCTCTTGAGTTGCAGAATAAATGCATTCTGTCTTGTTCAAGACAGCCCTTGAAGTTTATTGAGATGGCTATCAAATTCTCATCTAAGCCCTTTTGTCCATAGACTAAACATTTACAGGCTATTTAAGCATATATCATGATTTCTCTGTATTGGTAAGTCTGGAATGACCCAGTAAGTTTTGACATACAAATTGGAGAGAGAAACATTTTGATTAAGGATTGATCATTGAAAAAGAAGAAGTAGGAAAAAAAGCTCTGTTAATATTATAATTGGTCTCAGCATTCACTGTATTTTTATAGCATTTCTAAATCCCTCACAGATGTCTTCTAATTCCAATAAAAATATGATAATCCCCCAAATCATAATTTATTATGTTTTTTTTAAATAGCTACCTGTTTTAAAATAATGATGAATGACCAAAATAATATGTGGTATATCATTTTTTAATGATAGAGTAATAGTACAAATGTCAGAATTTTTCTGTAAAGACAAAGACACTATTTTAATGCATTTGACCATAGCATATATGTCAGTGATATGTTAAAAAAAACTACTTAATAATAGAAAAAGTTAAAAGAAGAGAAAATCATAACAATAAACATCAGATAAAAATAATTTAAAAGCTGAAAGATAACAATACAAATACTTAAAATTAATCATTCTTAAAATTACAAATTTGAGCTGGATGGGGTGTCATGTATGCTTCTAGTCCCAGCTAGTTGAAAGCCTGAGGCAGAAGAACTGCTTGAACCTATGAGTTTGAGGACAACTGGGCAACATGGCAAGATCCTGTCCCAAAACAAACAAACAAAGAAACAAAAAAAAAATAAAAATTTAAGATATACAAAGCATGAATTTCCCTATCTGATCATTTTTATCCTTGTTTGGTGACAAATCTCATAATTAGAAAATTTATTTTTCATGTTGCATTGACATTGGTTGAATTTTTAAGAGAGCATCAAAGTGCATTTTGAAGTTGAGTGTTTTAGCACACATAATTAAGGACATTTCAATTTTGGAAATTGATACATACTGCAAAATTTTTTTTTTAATACTAGGGATTGAACCCAGGGGCGCTAGACCACTGAGTTACATTCCTAGTCCTTTCCATTTTTTAAATATTTTTGTCTTGAGACATGGTCTCACTAAGTTAGTGAGGCTGGCCTGAACTTGTGATCCTCCTGCCTCAGTCTCCCAAGTATCTGGGATTATAGGTGTGCTCTTTGATGCCCAATACATATGGCTTTTGATAAATTCTGATTTTAGATAGGTTCCTGATTTTATGTTGAAATATTATGTAAAAAACCATTTCTTCCTTGCATTTTCTCTATTAAAGTATTTTCAAAGAGGACTTTTGGTTCTGGGAATACTGAAGTAGTCCCATTCCTTTTAGGTCTTCTTACAAATGAAAACCTCCGAGTGTAACTCAACAAACAAGTATAGGAAAACAAGGTTGAAAGAAGAAGAAGGGAGACCACTTAGGAACCTGAGGACCTGAGGAGTGCCACTATACTGAGCTTCCTGGATTTCCTTATTGCTTCCCATATATCCCAGAAAGTGCCAATAACATACTAAAAAAAACTTTTTGTCAGTGTCTGCCCTGCTCCAATCAAACACAGATAGAAAACGGCACCTCTCTGCCTCCATGTTTTAGTAGGGCTGAGCAGAAAGCTGATTTTCTACTTGACAGGCTGAAAACAGCAGCAGCCCTGATTCCCCCACAGGGTGATAGTGGCTGGCTGAGTGAGGAGCTGATCTTCTATCTCCTGCCTGGCAGAAACAGGTACTGCTCTGATTCCCGGCCAGGATAGTGTCAGCAAACTTCAGCAATGAGCTGAGATTATACCACAAGGAGGCTTAATGAGGTGGCAGCATGCTGGGCTTGTCACAGCTGTGCTTCAGTTCCCCTCTCATCAGGCCTCCCCCAGCCCAGTGTCACTGGGGACCAACAGGAAGCTGAGTCACCACCCCCACCTGGCATCAACAAGACTAAAAAGGATGTGTGACTAGTCAGCCTCTGCTCACCCCCAACCCCCAAGTAAACAGGGCCCAGCAAGTTGTTGAGCCTCTATACCCACCTGGCATCCATAAGACAGGACAAGGTGTAGGAGTCTGGGCAAGTTGCTTACCTCCCTCTGTTCCCTGGTGTCAAGGAGGCCCAATGGAGAACCAAGAAGTGAACTTCCACCCAACCCTGCTGCATCAAAACAGGGTGAATCAACTACCTCCCCTAATTTAGGGGCATGTCCAGTCAATCAGAGGCACGAAAGTAGTTTGAGGGGTACCTTTATAGTTTTTCCTCACTCATTAATTTTCCATTTGCTACTTTATTATAACAGATAAAAGAATAGAGGAACCCTGACTCTCAGTGTACCAAATAAGAAAGGCAAAATTGTCATTAGTTGACATCATTGCTAGTCATCTTGTGGAAAAAAGATAGACAGGTCACCCACCTGTAAAATTGTGAGTAGAGCTCACTCTTTGATGCTTCTCTATTTTTTCCTAGACTATTGTAACCTAATGTGAATAATATTTAATCATGAGTAGAAAATAATTTTTTTGGAAGACCCTTATAATGGGAATGTGGGTGTAGCTGAATGGTAGGGCACAGGTGCATGTGTGAGGCCCTGGGTTCACTCCCTAGCACCTTCCCTTGACCAAAGAAAAAACCCACAAAAAGTCCTTTATGATGGATCATTATTTTTTAGGAGGTCTGAATCTTGAACTGACATTTAATAATAACCTATCAATTAATAGGAAAGTAGGCATGAGAAAGAAGACTCCTTTGATTGTTGACCAAAAAATTATTCTATAACATTTAGAGAAGGGTTACTGCTTCTAAAAATGTGAATCTAAGTCTTTCATATCTTCTGATCAGTTTGTTTACTGGCTACTGATTATTGATACTGTAGGCTGAGCAGAGGGTGAAAAGGGTAAAGAATCTTGTTAGGGTTAAAAAAAAAAAAAAGTCAAAATTTCCTTCCTAGAGTTGGCCAAGGCAAGACTGATAGTTTTGGCCAACAGGGAAAAATGAGCTGCCATTTTTTAGATTCAGAAAATTTAGTACTTACAGAAGCAAGAGTACCCAAAGGTACCAATTCTGGTGTCCCTGGCACTGAGTGCCACTGAATAAAAAGGGGGGCCTGATGGCTGCAATTTGGACAACAGGACATCCTGTTGCTAAGGCTTGAGTGCCATGCTTTACCTAAGTATTTTTACAGCCAGCAGCTGTACCCCAAAGAGGATGAGGCAGAAAATCTTATACCTCTTCAGAACATAGCAAGTAGTGGAAATCTGGGTCACAGCAGTCACCTCCACGCATAGGGAGGTGAATGAGAAATCGTCTTGTTGCACCTCCTCACAAGCCTCTCATGATCTCACTGTTCCAGGAGGTTCAAAAGACCTTCCCATGGACTTGGGTCCCCTGCAGTCAAGTCTCACTTACATAGCCCATGTAAAGATGTACAAGAGCACATGTGGAGTGCAGGGTTCCAGAGTAAAGCCATCTCTTACTTTAAGTTTCTGTAGTCATTTATGTGACTGTGGTTTTGTTGATTGAAAGTTGGTTCAACATACAAAAATCAATAGATGTAATTCATCATATCAATAGACTTAAAGACAGGAATCATATGATTATCTCAATAGATGCAGAAAAAGCATTTGACAAAATATAGCACCACTTTATGTTCAAAACATTAGAAAAACTAGGGATAATAGGAAAACGTCTCAACACTGTAAAAGCTATCTATGCTAAGCCCAAGACCAACATCAATCTAAAAGGAAAAAAAATTAAAAGCATTCCCTCTAAAAACTGGAACAAGACAGGGATGACCTCTTTCACCACTTCTATTTAACATAGTCCTTGAAACTCTAGCCAGAGCAAATAGATGGATGAAAGATATTAAAGGGATACAGATAGGAAAAGAATTCAAACTATCGCTATTTGCTGACAACATGATTCTATATTTAAAGGATCCAAAAAATTCCATAAGAAAATTTCTAGAACTAATAAATGAATTCAGCAAAGTAGCAGGATATAAAACCAATAAATCAAATGCATTTCTGTGCATCAGTAACAAATCCTCTGAAAGAGAAACTAGGAAAACTACCCCATTTACATAGCCTCAAAACAATATAACAAAACAAAAACTTTGGAATCAACCAAAGAGGTGAAGACCTCTACAATGAAAATTACAGAACACTAAAGAAAGAAATTAAAGAATATCTTAGAAGAGGGAAAGATCTCTCTTGTTCTTGGATAGGTAGAATCAATATTGTCAAAATGACCATACTACCAAAAGCACTCTGCAGATTTAATGCAATTCCAATCAAAATCCCAATGACATTCCTCTTAGAAATAGAAAAAGCAATCATGAAATTCATCTGGAAAAAATCAGAGACCCAGAACAGCTAACGCAATCCTTGGCAAGAACATTGAAGCAGGTGGCATCGCAATAGCAGACCGCAAACTATACTATAGTATATATATATATATTATATATAGTGTATATGTGTATGTATGTGTGTGTATATATATATATATATATATATATATATATATATATATATATATTATAGATTATAGAGCAATAGGAACAAAAATGGCATGATATTGGAATGAAAATAGACTTGTAGACCAATGGTACAAAATAGAGGACACAGAGATAAGCCCACATAAATACAGTTATCTCATACTAGACAAAGGTGCCAAAAACATATTATTGGAGACAAGATGGCCTCTACAATAAATGGTGCTGGGAAAACTAGAAATCCATATGTAGCAAAATGAACTCAAACCCTTATCTGTCACCATGCACAAAACACAACTCAAAGTGGATCAAGAACCTAGGAATTAGACCAGAGACCCTGCGCCTAATAGAAGAAAAAGTAGACCCAAATCTTCATCATGTTATATTAGGCCCCTACTTCCTTAGCAAGACCCCCAAAGCACAAGAAATAAAATAAAGAATCAATAAATGAGATGATTTCAAACTGAAAATCTTCTCAGCAAAAGACAATCAGTGAGGTGAATAGAGAGCCTACAGAATGGGAGCAAATTTTTACCACATGCATATCAGTTAGAATACTAATATCCAGGATGTACAAAGAACTAAAAAAAACTTTAATTCCACAAAAACAAACAACCCAATCAATAAATGGGCTAAGGAACTGAACAGACACTTCTCAGAAGAAGATATACAATCAATCAACAAATATATGAAAAAATGTTCAACATCTCTAGTAATTAGAGACATGCAAATCAAAACTACTCTAGGATTTCCTCTCATGCCAATCAGAATGGGAGTTATTAAGAATAAAAGCAGGGGCTAGGACTGGGGCTCAGTGGTAGAGCACTTGCCTAGCATGTGCAAGACATTGGGTTCGATCCTCAACACCACATAAAAATAAATAAAATAAAGCTATTGTGTATAACAACAACAACAAAAATTAAAAAAAAAGAATAAAAGCAACAATAAATGTTGGCAAGGAGGTGGGGGGGGAGGGGCACACTCTTACATTGCTGGTGGGACTGCAAATTGGTACAACAAATCTGGAAAGCAGCATGGAGATTCCTTAGAAAACTGGGAATGGAACCACCATTTGACCCAGCTATCCCACTCCTCTGTTTATACCCAAAGGACTTAAAGTCAGCATACTACAGGGACACAGATACATCACTGTTTATGGTAGCACAGTTCACAATAGGTAAATTGTGGAACCAAACTAGATGTCCTTCAATAGACGAATGGATAAAGAAACTGGTATATACACACAATGAAATATTACTCAGCATTAAAAGAGAATAAAATCATGGCATTTGCAGGTAAATGGATGGAGCTGGAGAATATTATGCTAAGTGAAGTAAGCCAAATCCCATAAAACCAAAGGCTGGATGTTTGTTCTCTCTGATAAGTGGATGCTGATCCATAATCCGGGTTGGGAGGAACACAGGAGGAAGGGAAGACTTCTTGAGACAACCCATGTGACTGAGCAAAAGGGTACAAGGGAAAGGGATGGGGTATGGGGAAGGAAAGATGGTGGAATGAGATGGACATTATTACATGTATAAAGACATGAATGATGTGACTCTGTGTATAACCAGAGATATGAAAAATTGTGCTGTTTGTATACTATGAGCTGAAATTCATTCTGCTGTCATGTATAACAAATTAGAATAAATAACTTTTAAAAAGACCGCCTAAATAAATTATTTCTTTATTTACTTTGCTATATTTTAATTGACACATTAATTGTAAATGTTTATGGTGTACAGTGTTACATGGATACAATGTATAACATTTGTGAATAAATTATTTTTGAGATAAAAAGCTTAAGCAGAATGATTATTCCAGTCAAGAAGTTAAATTAAAAGTTGTCTTTACTAAACTGGAGAGTCACCTAAATAGTGAGAATAAATAAATCTCAGTCACATCATGAGACAGTTATTTGCCTTCATTTTCATTTCACTGCCACTCCCCCTAGTCTTCTTCTTCAAGTGCTTTATTTCTTTCATAGAAGAGATAGAAAGGAGGCAGAAGCAATCCAGCAAATAAATGCTTGCCCTTTGCCCTCCTGACTATGACTGTTATACAGTGGATCATACAGCCCTCTTGAGACAATCCATGTGACTGAGCAAGCAAGGGTGTAAACTGTGAGGCTATAACCAGCTTATAAACAAACATCACTGTGTATCTCCTTCCTCTGTCCCTTCTCTCCTCTTATTGCTTTTCTAGGTTTGCATATGCCCTGCCCTCCAATAAAATGTTAGTATTTGTAAGTTTCAGTTGTGTTTTCTAGGAAATCTTGGCTAAAGCAGTCATTAATTTTTATTTATTTATTTATTAAAAAATCTTTAAGTTATAAGTTTATATTTAAACATTCATTATGAAAAATTTCAAACATACAGAGAAAGAAAAGTAAAAAGAACCCCTGCATCCTCTACATTCAACGCATCTTTTTTTTTGTCATCAATAGTTTTATCTTTCTTCTCTCTTTTTTAATTTTTCTTGAAGTATTTTAAGCACATATCAGAGTATGTCATTTAACTTCAATATACTTCAGAATGTCTTTTAAAAATTATAGACATTTTTACATAAGTACAATAAAATTATTTGGATGAAATAGCAATATTTCCTTGGTATTGTCTAATATTGGTTCATAGTCACACATCCATGGTTGTCATAGGTCTTTTTTGTAATTCTGATGTTTGAATCATGCTCAGGTCAGAAGCTTCTCCTGACCCCTTTCCTTTTTTTTTTTTTCACCCCTGTTATCAACTAGTTGCACAGAGAAAACTGTGTCAGTAATCTTATAGAGTGTTCACATTCTAAATTTCTTCATTAACGTCTCTGTGGTGTTATTTAAGTTCTTCTTCTAAGTCTCATGTTTCTTGAAAGTCTCTGAGAGGCAATGAAGTCAGTTATAAGTGTTGATTAGATTCCATTTTTGTTTTCCTTTTTGTTTTTCTGGCAAGAACACATCATAGTATATGGAGCTCTTCAGATGACATTAGACCAGGAAACACATTTTCTGGTGTCGTACTTGTAGCAATATTTGATTAGGCTCAGGTGGTGACAATTTGATTTCCATTGTTAAGTTTCTCATCAACCAGTAACCTAATGGTTTCATCCATTGATGATTATTTCTTAAATCAGTTTTTTTACATGTGGGATTGTTAAATGGAGGTTTTCCAATTCTACTGTTTCTTTAATAATAATAATAATAATAATAATAATAATAATAATAATAATAAATTTTCCCTCAACAACTATTTAATTTCCAGAAGTATTGTTTAATCAGAAAAGGCAATATAAGTTTTAATAATTTTCTTTCAACTGACAATTTTAGAATAAGAAGTTTGTGTTAGTTACTTGTAATAGTGTCCAATGATTTTCTTTCTTTTTTCCTCTTTTTTTTTTTTTTTGCCTCTCCTTTGGAGTGTCATTAAGATATCATGGATTTTTATATATTATTTTTAAAACAGTTGCATACATTACTTTTTTTGATGCTTAAATTTGTCCCACCTTTGGCCAAAGGAGCCCCTTAATGTTGGTTTCTGTGTCCCTTTAACATCTTATTTGTTGTTTGGATTACTTGTTTTGTGGCGCAAGATATCCCAAGCCCATCCCATAGTCCAGACCTGAAATTCTACAGCCCTGGTTTTTATTAATTGGAAATATGCTTAAAAATCCCAAACTGGAAGACTGTTTTTTTTTGTACTAAAAATGAAAGCTATATTGTAAAGCTATATTTTTTCCAAAAAAACCTTTATGCCCTATATTTATGTTTTTTAAAAAAATAATTTTATTTATTTATTTTTATGTGGTGCTGAGGATTGAACCTAGGACCTCACACATGCTAGGTGAGCACTCCACCGCTGAGCCACAACCCCAGCCCTATATTTATATATTTTGAAACCATAATTGCTTGTTTTATTTTTATTTTAGGCTCACATTTATGTTATTTATATAAAAGGAGCTATATACTATTCATTGTAAGCATACCTAAAGCTGGGATTAATAACTATTTACCGAAGTTTTATTTTTCCAGATGGTATAACTCATATTCAAAGTTTCTCAAAAAGTTCCTGATGAAGGATATAAATTAAATTTCAAATGTTTTCATATCAGTTCAAATAAGAATATAAGTTTCCTTGATGCTGGTATAGTAAAAACTTTGAAAAACTTTCAGAAATGTGATGGTTGATATGAATTGTCAAATTTGAGTTTTAGCTTGGAATAAGTTAAACTAAATGGGATATTCACAGTCTTGTCTTCAGTTCCTTTTAATATATATATATATATATTATATATATATATATATATATATATATATATATATATATATATATATATATATATATTAGATGTCTATATATATTTAATATATATATATTAGATGTCTGGACCTTTATTTTATTCATTTATTTATATGTGGTGCTGAGAATAGAACCCAGTGCCTCACACATGCTAGGCAAGCACTCTTCCACTGAGCCACAGCCTCAGCCCCTTGTCTTCAATTCCTTTAACTTTTTTTTTTTTTTTTTTTTTTTTTAAGAGTAGTTTTAGTTTCAGAGCAAAATGGAGCAGGAAGGACAGATTTCCCATATATACCTGGATACCAGGCATGATCAGCCTCCCTATCAACTTCCTGCACCAGAGAAGTATACTTTTTGTGATTGATAACCTACACTGAAACATCATTATTAAACTTCGGGGTTTACATCAAGGTTCATCTTCATGCTGTACATTCTGTGGGTTCTGACAAATGTATAATAACAGGCATCGTCATTATGGTATGTTACAGAATAGTTTTACTGACCTAAAAATCCTGTGTTCTTCCTGTTCATCCCTTCCTTCCCCACATCCCTGATCTTTTCATTGTCTTTACAGTTTTTCCATTTCTAGGATGTCTTATAGTTAGTATCATACAGGTTTTTAAACTGCCCCTCCTCCTCCTCCTCCTCCTCCTCCTCCTACTTCTTTTTAATTTTAATTGTAGTTGGACACAATACCTTTATCTTATTTATTTTTATGTGCTGCTGAGGATTGAACCCAGTGACTCACACATGATAGGCTAGCATTCTACCTCTGAGCCACAATCAGGGCCTCTGCTACTGCTTCTTAATCACATCTGATGAATTTTAGTGACAAAGTTAGATCAACTTTGCAACATTTTGTATGTTTATTCACATTCCACTATAATAAAAGCCACATCCACCTGTCTTCGCTTGTTTATCTGTTGTACATTCCATCACAGACTGTCAGGTCCTAGTGACTAGGACCTGTTTAATTTGGGTTCACAATACCAAAAAAACCCAGTCCAGATAATAAATAGGTACTGACTGCCATTGGAAGAGGGTGGTCCTGTGACCTAAGTACTTGTGGAATGAAGTCATTAAGCATGGCAGAAAATAGTTTATGATATAGTAATTATTTCCATTAAATAAGTTGTTACACTTTCTTTGTAGGTTATAGCAGAGAACCCAGTTAAGAGTTTGTATTTTTGAAAATTTGATGGCGAAAACTCAAGTATAAACTTTCTAACAGGTGATTTCACCTATTCTGAATTACTCTTTTTGCTTAGAGGCAGCACAACTGAATAGTATTCCTGTGTGTACATGAATAAAAAGGAGTCACCGGAAAGGAAAGCAGAGAGAGAAAGTGAAGTGCTTGGTCTCTATAGCTGTGCATTCAAGGAACTATAAGATATTGATTTCCAGGCCTGTAAAATAACGAGAGGAACTGATTAGATGGTTTCCTAGATTTTCCATTCTTTGTTGCCCTCTAAGCCATGAGTACCGTGCTGAGTTTACATAAGTGCTTCTAATACATGTCATTGCTTGCCAAATGGGTGTTGTTCCTGATCCGTTGCAGATCCAGGCCAGGTTTCAGGCTTGACCCAGGCGGTGCTCCAGGGCTGCTTTTCTGCCGGGGGTGGAGCTTCGGGCCACCGCCCTCGCGCTAGGGGTCGGGGCGGGGCTTGCCGCCGGCGGGGGCGGGGCCCGCGCAGGGACTTCCCCTGGGTAGAGCGGAGCAGCCGGTGCGGAGGGCTGGCCCCCCTCGGCGGGTGGGGGGTGGGTGATCGGGCCACCCTGGGTGGTCCCCTGGGCCTGGGACTCTTCCCCAGGGTTGGCGTCCCACGGAGTGGGCGCTCTGGGAGGCGGAGAGCTGCTGGGCCGCAAGGCGACCGAGAACATGTGTGCCTGCGCATGTTTATCTGAGGCCCGCGCGGTCCGCGGTTTCTGTCTTTCCTCCTCCTGGCTTATTCGGTTATGAAACCGGTGGTCCCCGTGGCAGGGTCGCCCCAGAGCACGCCTACCCTTGACCTCAACCCTGTCCATGAGGGAGCGCTGTGGGGACAGGCTGCCTGGTAGTGTTGGGCAGGTGGTGGGAGTTCCTCAGGTTCGAGCAAAAAGATTTTTAAAGGACGTGTCTGTCTCTGTCGTTTTTTACTTTTAGGGTTCTGACCAAATTGGGCGAGGGCACAAAATAACCACTTACCCCTTCTCACCGAGGAAGAGCGGGAGAAAGGGTAAGTAAGGATCAATCAGGGGTGGAAGGAGCTAGGGCTTCCTCCTGGGAGAGAGAGAGAGAGAAAACAAACTTGTGTCCAAAGTCTACTTTTCACCAGAAACTGAAGACCCACCTTCAAAGGTCAAAGGCCTCTAGCCCAAGACTTTTTGCAGGTTTGCAGTTTGTAGAGTTGCCTAGAAGTTTGACAGCTTGAACTTGGTCAAATGGCCTGACAGAAAATTCATTTCCCTTCACCTATTTTAACTTGGAAGGTTGGTCCTATAGGGTTCCTGTCTTGGGCCCATATCTTATTAGAGAGCTTTGACTAATCTCTGGGACTGCAGGGTTTTAAAGAATCAAGGTCTTGATTGATAATTAATTGAAACCCCTCTGGAGATTTTTATGTTTTAAAAGAGGAGTACTGAAAAAAATTCTTTAGGATCCTGAAAGACAGTGTTATTGCCAATATCACAAATGTCCAAGTTCTTTTGGGATCTGCTCTCAGGGCTATGGAAGAGGAAATTTGTGGAGGAGAGAAATTACCAGGCTGGGCCCTTTACTCTTGACTTTCACTTTGATGCCCTCTTATAAGCATTTTGTTCACTTTTGAAAATTTGTTGAACAGCACATTGAAGTCCTGGGAAGTTCACTGTGATTTCCATGGTCTTCTCTTTCATTGGTTCTTCTCTGGGACCTTTCCATCACTTCACTAGTATACTGATTTCCTGTTTTCTGTGTGAGGCAATGAAACACAGCTTCTCTCAGATGGTTGTGAACCCGTTGGCCTCATACATGTCACATAAAAATAAACATTTTAAATTATTTAACTAGATGCCCTCTATCTTACCTCTATCTTACCGTTGGCTTCTTGGTTACTTGCCTTCAATTTGTGCCCAAGTGGCAGGTGACCACATAATTTATTTTATAAAAAAACCAGATGTGGTTGTTTATTGATGAAGTATTCAGGTACTGACTGAATCCATGCTTGTTGGCTCTTTCTTTCCATGTGCTGAACACTTTGATAAAAGTGGGATGGTGAGAGACTGTTGGAGATGGTCATTTTGGATGGGCCCTTGCACCAGTGTTCTGTGGATTTTCTGAATAATTACGTGTAAAATAATTATGTGTAAAAACTTTCCTATACTATGGATCTTTTGTTTTTTGGTATGGGGGATTGAACTCAAGGACACGTGACCACTGAGCCACATCCCCAGCCCAATTTTGTATTTTATTTAGAGACAGGGTCTCACTGAGTTATTTAGTGTCTTCCTTTTTGCTGAACTCAGGATCCTACTACCTTAGCCTCCCCAGCTGCTGGGATTACAGGTGTGTGCCACCATGCCTGGCTACTATGGATCTTAATGATTTGCAAGTCTATATAGTGTTGTGGGGAGAACAGTATTATTATTCTGTCTTATTCCAGTCAGTAATAGACTTTCAAGGATAACTTACCATAATTTGTGTCCTAAAATGAATAGTATTTTAGTGATTTTCCAATGTAATAAATATATTGTATGAGTACAATAATTAATTGGGGTTAACTTTTTGAATTGAAGTTAACTACTTCTTCCATAAGAAGGCCTAATATTAGAAAATATGGAGAATTAACGATGATGCTGGTAGGAAAATAAATACTGAAGTAAACTGTTAATGTGCATGGATTTTTGTACATTTAACTGCATTTTATTGAAACAAGAAATGTCCTTTGTCTTTTTTTGGTTATAGAAGTTTATAAGGTTAAAACCAAGTTGTTTAGAATTAAATCTTGCAGGAATATGAAAGGCAGGAAGTTAGTCTCATATAAGCCCACTCTCAAGATAACTACTTTTTTTTTTTAACAATTTGGTATTTATTTCTTCAACTTTTTGCTCCTTATATATATCTAGCACACAACGATATGTTAAATACATACAATTTAGTTATATGTTAATACATGTAGAACATGTATAAAACATAAGATGTATGTGTATATACATGTATATATTGTTTTTTGATGAAATTATAAATTTATTTTCCTCCACCATTTTGGCTATTTACTATCATCCCTTGCTTTCCCTCAAATTCTCATGTAGAAGTAACATGGCTTTTATAATCTTTTTTTTTTTTCTTTCGGTACCAGGTATTGAACCCAGGTATGCTTAACCACCCAGGTATGCTTAACCACTGAGCCCCAGCCCCAGCCATTTTTAATGTTTTTATTTTGAGACAGGGTCTCATTAAGTTGCTTAGGACCTTGCTAAGTTGGTGAGGCTGGCTTTGAATTTATGATCCTTGTGCTTTGGCTCCTAAGCTGTTTTTTCTTTTTTCTTTTTTTCTTTATTTTTTTGTGGCTGAAGAATCAAACCGAGCCTTATGCATTGCTAGGCAAGAGCTCTACTACTCAGTTACCTCTCCAGCCCCTATAGTCTTTTAGATATGGGCTATAATCCTTGCCTTTATTTTATTAACTGTGTCACTATGGAGTAGTTAAAACAGAGCTGCTCTTTGATTTATCATTTGTCAAAATAATATACTGAGTAAATAAAAAAGACTGTGTAAAAAACAGTGCCTGGCATGTAGATATTCACTGTTAATTTTCCTCCCTGTTTTTCTGTCTAATCACTCCTCATTTTTTATGATCTTTCTTTTGATAGTGGAAGACAGTCTAGTACTTACTTTCCTATAGGTGCTATGCATTCCTGGGAGTATGCATTTTCACAGATCACCTACCATATCTGATCCTAAGATATCTGGGACAAGGACTGTCAACTGATGTGGCTCCATTTCCCCCTATCAGATCATTCTTCAGTCCTGCTTAGAAAGTGTCAGCTTGAAAAATGAAGGGCAAAGCTTTCTATAATGTGTTTAAAATGCTCTGACACTGCTCCCAAAGTGAGAAAGACATACTACTGCATTTAGCTGAGTGCTTAAAGTTAGGATTTCTATTTCAGAAATGTCTTTGGTTTATAAGAATTACAATAAAAATGCTGACGCTTCATGTCCAAACTGTCATGATTTTGCCAAGTTGTGGGTTTAATATACAGCTAAGCTGTGTATTTAGTGTATCTAATACTGCTCTGGAAGCTGAGAAAGACAAGTCCACAGACATCTGATTTCACACCAGACATCTGGTTTCATTTTGCTAAGGAGTACATTTTGTCAGTAGATTATGGGCATATCAGCTCTGCTGCTGTAGTTTGTAGCATATCTATTATAAGCTCTGGTCTATAGGGTTTAGTATGATGTTTTATTCAAATGACAGCATACTGAAAATGAGCACCTGGTCAGATAAGCACATTTCCCACAGGTGTCTTCTAGTGTCATTGTTCTTACAAGTTAACAAGGTGAAATAATTTCTATCTTTGGTGATTTTACATTCAGTTTTTGTAGAAGCAAAAATATTCTTAGAAGAAAAGCTTCACTTGGGAATCAGTTGTATTCCAAAGGTTCATTTCAAGCCTATTGTGTATATGTTAATGATGTACTTATAGGAATGAAATAACAAATAGCATTTACATGTACAGGTGAGAGCGCTAAACCTTTTACTTATTATTTTTCATTCATCAAGTGTCCATTCTGTTAACAATGGTAAGTGTATACTCTAATGTATATATAATAATAAGTTTTGGAGAAAAATGTAATTTGAGCTCCAACCTAGAATGGCTGGACACATTCATCTCCATTTTGAGATAGTGAGGGGCATAAAAAAATTCTGGAGGCTCACCTTCCTCCATTTTAGGGTGGGCCCTGTCATTGTTTAACCATGTGACCTTGGACACAAATATTTTTTCTGAAAAATGGAATAGTTATTCATGATTAAAGTGAGATTCAGTGATGGTAAAAGTGGTAAAATATCTGCTACAAAATAGGTTCTTAATAAAAGTTTCATTTTTCCTCTAGGTCCTGGATGCAAGACCAAAGACCCCACTCCTGAGCCCACCCTTATATCCAAACTAACATACTAGCCAGGACTTGTGGCTTCAATGGAGGGCAGTTGTCCTTGGGACTTGGTAGTGGGATCTGGAAAAGACATATGTAGAATAATGACGAAGGAGAAAGCTGGTGAATTTTGAGAGAAGTCCAGGGACTTAGCTCTGTGAATTGCTTGGCTCACAGAAAGAACCATCTTAGCCTCTCTATTTTTGTCCAGCTGTTCCACTGGAAACTCTTAGCTTCTTATTTCCTGCTTAGTCCAATAATGACTATTTTTCTTTGTAACCTTGTTAAAGCCTGGATAACCTTATTTTTCTGTTTTTTGGATAAGACTTAATAATAGATGTTTGTGCTTCCTTTAGCTCTCCCGCTTTCTCTCTCTTTTTTCTATATGCTAGGTACAGTTGACTTTCTTGCCCTTTTGTTGGCCTAGAGCTTATTAATTAACTTTCCCCTCACTATTTTATTTATTTTTTAATTATATGCTGCATGCATTGAAATAGTGCTGAGGATATAAAGATGAAAAGTCACTGTCCATAGCTAAGGGGATTGTAGTGTAGTGGAACTATGAGTGTCTATATTCAAATACAATGTGCTATTTTGCTATAATGGAGGTACTACAAATGCATAGGAAACCTAGCATGAACTCTTGATCTCTGTTGGGAATATCAAGGAAGGGGCTTTAGTAGTGGTTGTGTTTGAGTTGAGACTTGGAAGCTGAGAAGGAGTAGTCAGCTTGACAACCAGCAGACAGCATTTCCAGGAGGAGATAATAGTATGAGCAGTTGTATGGCACTATGAGGACATGGTGTGTTCTTGGAGCTATATGTAAGTCAGTGTCATTAGTGGGTGAAGAGCAAGGTTAGGAATGAAAGTAGATGGAACTAGATAAATTCAGTGTTCTCTTTCTAGCCCATATGTACTTGTGAGTCACGGAGGAATTATGAGGTGAAAGATCATTGAAAGCAGTGTGCTCGGAAACTTGTGAGTGGACAAGTGTGGGGATGGGGACTTGGAAAGATGGGAAGCCATTGAGGATGATGCATTAGTATGGAGAAGAGGGGTTGAGAGCTCACACAAGGATGGAAGTAGTAAGGATAGAGAAGTGAGAATGTTTAGGAAAAAATACTTAGGAGGCGGAAGAATTGGCTGTTCTTTGTGGTATTAAATATAAAAGGTATGGGAGAATGAGAATGCTACAGTGCCTCTCAGGTTTCTGGGTAGTGAGAGGGGAAAACAGAAGAGAAAGCAAATATGAGGGAGAAGATGATGTGTTCAGGTTTGGATACGTGTTTAGCATGCTTGCAGGGGTGTCACTGGTGAGTTGGAGGTGTCCAGAAGGCATCTGAATATAGGAGTCTGGAACATCATAAGAGTTTCAGAGACTGGAAGTACATTTTTCTAAATTCTTAACAACATGGAGAATAGTTGAAGGCATGGGTAAGGATGAAATGTTGAGAGGAATTGCATAGAAAGAGTAAAGGCTAAAATTAAGTCTTAGAGAATATTGAAACTTAAAGGAAAAGCCAAGAAAGAGAAAGATACTGAAGAGGGGTGGCCAGAGAAGCTAGGAGAAAAAGCTTTTCAGGCCAATGGCAGAATTTCAAGAAGTAGAACCCAGTTAAAATGTAAATGTAAATCATAAAGTATGATGAAGATTTTAAATGTCTGTTAGAAGTCTTTGATTTCTTGGGGATGGTGGGGGCAGGACTAAACTGCCATGGGTAAAGAAGTGAATTGGAGAAAAGGTAAGATAGAGAGAAGCGACAGACATGAGAATAGGGAGTAGGCATGATTGGGTCCCATCTCTGGGAGATAATGACTTCATTGTTCTTTAGTCAAGATATTTGTTTAATACATTTTCAATAATAATGTATATATTTAAAGTATACAACATGATGTTATGGAATATATATAGATATTTAAATGGTTAGTATAGTGAAGCATATTTACGTTCATCATCTCATAGTTAACCCCCACCCCAGTTCTTTTTGTGGCAAAAGCAGCTAAAATCTGCTCATTTAGCAAAGATCCCAACTATAATATAGTTTTATTAACTGTTCTCCTTAAGTTACACATTAAATCTCTAAACTTGTTCATCTTAAATTTCTTCTACTTTATATTGTTTGACCCACATCTTCCCTTTCTTCCCCTCTTCCTCATTACCACTGTTCTATTCTCTCTGCATACTTTTCCTTTTATGGGTGCATTATAATTATATAAAATAATGAGATTCATTATGCCATATTTGTACATGCACATAACATAATTTGATCAATCTCATTCCACAGTCTCTGTATTTTTAAAGAGCCCACATGTAACTGAAATAATTTAATATTTTTCTGGCCTATTTCACTTAGCATAATGTCCTCTGATGTCATCCATATGTGACAAATGGCAAGATCTTTTTATTTTTAAGAGTGAATAATATTTCATTGTATACTTATACTACAGTTTCTTTATCCATTCATCTGTTGATAGAAACTTAGGTTGTTTCCGTATGTTCACATTCATTGGGAAGGCTACTATAAAAAAAAAAGAGAGAGAGATACAACAAGTATTGGTGAGAATGTAGAGAAAAGGGAACCCTTGTGCAGTTGTTGGTGGGATTGTAGATGGTATAGCCATTATGGAAACAGTTTGGGGGTTCAGAGAAATTAAAAATAGAATTACCATGTGATCCAGCAGTCTTTTTTTAAGGTCTATAATCAAAAGAAATGAAATCACCACTTTGTAAAGATATCAGTTGAGATATCTAAAGGTTCTTCAGCAGATTCTAAGATGTGCTTGAGAATAAATGAGGAAAGAATGATAACTACAGTTGTTGACTTTTTTTTTTTTTTTTTTTTTTTTAAAAGAGGGATAAACACTGTGTTATGCTGAGAGGAAGACCCTTCATAGAAAGGGGTATGTTGAAAAAAGAGTTGCCTCTATTCTTATCACATTTTGTATGTGTGTGTGTGTGTGTGTGTGTGTGTGTGTGTGAATGAAAATAAGGTTGTGAAAATCAGGTTGTCTCTTTATTTGCCTACTTCTTCCCTGCTTTTTAATTCATACCTGACTCTACCCTTAAATGTCTTTTTCATTTAATTCTTTCGTGCCCAGAGTTCCATTGTTGTTTTGTTCCCATCACATCTGGCCTTTTTGCATACTTTATTCTCCAATTCAGTTGAATAGGTAAAAAAATCTACTTTCCATCATTAAAGGTTGAAAAAATTTCAGCAGTATATACTAGGAGACTAACAGGGAACATAACCATATCAAACATTGAAAAACAAAACAAGCCCATAGTATCTGCTATTTTAAAGGCTCTGAATGCAAAGACATAAGATGGAAAGAATTAATAAGACTGGATTCTGCCCTTAAAGAGCCCTTAGGCCAGAGAGGGGAATGGATACGTAAATAAAGAAGTGACTAAGTTCCTTGATATGTGTATGCCATTATAGAGGCAGAGTATAAGATGACTTTAAAAAAAAAAAAAAAAAGGGGGACTTCTTAATTTTTTGTGATCCTGAAGGCTCAGAGATGATGTTTGAGCCACAGCTTCAAGTATGGTGTGTTAAGTTTCAGGGAGTAAGATCAAGGTAATAAAATATTCCTTAGTTGTCCCATGAAAGCAACAAATTTTGCTTTTCTTTCTTTTTAATTTTTCTTTCTTGTTCTGCTTGGTTTATTTTATTGCAAGGTATCTTTGTCTTTGAGGGAGTTCTTAGGGGATAAATATGTTTTGTCTTACATATAGATGATATACAAGCATTTTCTCCCTTTCTTATACAAACTTTGTATGAAATTTTCACCACTGGCTTGTGGTATATTAGACAGCTAACACAGACTGGAGCAGTTAATCACAATATCTGGGGAATGGGGTCGAGGCCCTAATATTTTTCAGAGCTTCCCAGGTTTTCTAATGGCAGGGTAGAGAACCACTGCATGGTTTGTTTACATGAAATGGCAGGGATTTATAGCTTAAAAAAAAAAGTAGGTTAAATTGTTGCAATTCCTTTTAAAACTATGTGTCCTTCTAAGCTACTTAGATTTCTCTAAGCCCATCTTTCCTTAAATAGGATGGTAGTATATGTATCCTGTCTGTCTTGCTGAGTCTTGCACATCAAAAGCTGATTTGTGTGAAGGAACATATTATATAAATGTTGTGGAAACAATGAAATATTTTGTGGCATTTTCTAAGAGCCTGTAGGATGAGAGCTGCCTAACTTTTCCTGCAAGATAGTACAGATTTTATAGATTTGGATTTAATATTTTACCATCATGAGGTTTCTTTTTTTAAAAAATATTTTTTTACTTGTTGATAGACCTTTATTTTCTTTATTTATATGTGGGGTTGAGAATTGAACACAGCGCTTCACACATGCCCTAGCCCTAGAGGCAGAGTATAAGATGACTAAAAAAAGAAAAAAAAAAAGGGACTTCTTTATTTTTTGTGATCCTGAAGGCTCAGAGATGATGTTTAAGCTACAGTTTTACATATATTTTACTACATTTTTATAATGCTAAACAGTTGAAAACCCAAAGCAAATAGCAAATCCTCCTCCTCACTTTGTTTTTGTTTGCAGCACTAGGTATTGAATCCAGGGGTGCTTTACCATGGAGCTACACCCCCAAGCCATTCTATTTTTTTTATTTTGAGGCAGAGTTTTGCTAGGTTGCTCAAGCTGGCCTCGAACTTGTGATCCTCCTTCATCAGCCTCCTAAGTTTCTGGGATTATAAGTATGCACCGCAACACATACCTAAAATGCAAATCATCATTTGAGCATTTCTAGGTTGGAGTATTAATTCCAATTATTTAAGATCATGTAAATGTTTTCCATGATTAAGATTATAAGGTATATAGATATTCTCAGGGACTGCGGGTATAACTCAGTGGTAGTGTGCTTGCCTAACGTGTGAGGCTCTGGGTTCAGTTTCCAGCACTGCAAAAAGAAAAGAAAAAATATTCATTCTCAATGTTAATAATGTAATTGTTCAGTATTAAAATGCTAAGGTCAGGTATTTATTTTGAAGGTATATACATTTAAAATCAACAATCTTATAGAAGTTAGTAAAAACTGCAGCATACCATAGAGCCCTACAAATTTGCTTATTTGTAGGTTCCATGTAGGGATATGTACTATGTTTCTGTACTATGGGAAGCCTGGTACATTAGTATCATTTATATAATAGTATAGGAATGTTCATCCTTTTGGTATTATGATATACTTTAATTGAGAAGTGGTATTGTTTAATGACAAAATTGAACCCAAAGTCTGAAGACTGGGGTTCTAGATCTGGTTTCTCTAGTCACTCTTTATCATAGTAGTAAGTTAACCTTTCTGAGCCTCATATAAAATTAGGATGTATTAGTTTCCTGTTACTTGGTAGCATATGAGAAACTTAGTGGATGAAAAGATTATTCATTTGTGATGTCATAGTTGCTATAGGTCAGCATTTTGGGGGTTCTACTTCAGGATCTCGTGAAGTTGCTCTCAGAGCTGAAGTTTTTAGAGCATGGCTGAAGCTAAGAGATTGAGTTTCAAGATGACCTGCTCACGTGGCTGGCAAGTTGGTTCCTTTCCATGAAAGGTTTTCCATGAAGCTGTCCTCTTGCCATGGGAGTTGGCTTCCACAGAGCAGTATTCAAGGTACCAACATGGAAACTATAGTGCCTTTCATGATTTATCTATATTTGTTTTTTAATGTATTCTTTCGGATTCATAGACCATAAGAGCATAAGGTAAGGATCACTGGGGACTCTTATGGGGGATTGGCTACTTGAGAGGATAACCTCTGCCTGATATAGGATTGCTTTGAGGTTAATTTAAGAATTTATATGAAAGTCATTTGTAAATCATTTATTAGACAATATAATTGAGGCTGAGTAAAAGTGGAATTAGTTTGTTTTATGCCATATTAACATTATGCCTGTTCCAAGTCTTTCTTCTCTTGCTAAAAAATTATTTTATCTTTTATCTTTATTTTGTGTTAAAAAAATCTACTCCTTTAATAAAAGGCTAGAGCAAAATGTGTTTTTCAAATTTTTCCCATCCACGGGTATAAAAGTAGTATGTTGAATGGGAGAAGATTAGAAATAATAGTGATGGTAGCAAGAACCTTTTGGTTCTCTGCTGAGTAATATTCTAATATGTCATTCTAGAGAGTCTATCTCCTTGATGAAATTTCTGCATGTCTTATTCTTTGTATATCTCTCTTGTCATTTGCTTGATTTTGCCTGGATTAGAGTTCTTTTGTGGATTTGTCTATTCATATGTTAGACTGGAAACTTCTTTTTTCTTTTTTTTTTTTTTTTCGGTGGGGGGTGGTTACTGGAGATTGAACTTAGGGGCGCTTGACCACTGAGCCACATCCCCAGCCCTGTTTTGTATTTTATTAGAGATAGGCTCTCACTGAGTTGCTTAGCGCCTTGCTAAATTGCTAAGGCTGGCTTTGAACTTGCTATCTGTGCCCCTCCTTGGAAACTTCAGAAAGTAGAAGCTGTGTCTTACTCTTTTCTGTACTCCTCACCAGCACATTTAACCCAAGGATTTGGACTTAATTGGTGCTTAAGCAGTTTTTGCTGAATTCAACTGGAATAGTTGCTCAAACTCTAGCCTTTGTGCCTCCTTTTAAATTTAAAATTAAAGGGTTCTATTTTGCTCAGGTGGTGGTGATGGTGGTGGCTCCTGCCAGATCCATCTTTAACTCTACTTTTTATAGGTCCCTGGTTTGCCATTAGAGCCCTTTACCTCTCTTAAATGACTCTGAGAATTGGACTGCTACATGCTTGGTCTGGCCTTCTCAAGCATGCAAATACACACAACCCTAACAATCATTCTTATGTGACTTTCAAAACCTTGTTGAACTTCTGCTTGGTTTGGTAACTATATAACTTGATTTTTGACTTCTTGGGTTTAGAATTCCCAGAAGATAAAAGTATACAACTTTCTTCTGTGTAATAGATCATAAAAATTTAATCTTTACAGTTTTCTCCAAAAGTTTATTGAGATAGGTCTTTGTAATGACACATTGACACACACACTTTTATCTTTCTTTTGAAAAATGTAGCAGTTATGTTTACCTTTTGAAAAATCATCTTGTTCTGTAGCTGGAGGATACACTGTAAATACACTATCAAGTTCTAGTTCTGAAATTGTATATATTAGAGACATTTTTGAAGAAGGGAAATGTTTGTAATTTCATCACAGTTTTTATTTTAGGATAATTTGTTTTGAATGATATTCTCAACATGTGGACCAGTAAACAAATTCAGAGCAATTTAGAATTCTTTTTTCTTTTTTTTTTTCTCTCCTGCAGATTTACTGATTTCCTTGCTTCCGCAGCCACTACCTGCCTTCTCTATCTCTTCTGTACCTCTTTCCCAGTTTTTGTAAGAGAGTGTAAAAGACTAGCAGGGGGCAGATCAGACATTGCAAGTAGCGGTGGGTGTGCAAAGAACAGTTGCACTGCACTGAAGTTTAGTTTTAATAACTAATAGAGTTCTTTACTAAATGGTAATAGAGGACCTGTGAAGTAACGTTGATAGGAAAAGATTAGAGTTGCCAAAAATGTTTTGTCTTAATTAAAAAAAAATAGACTTTATTTTTTTAGAGCTGTTTTAGGTTCATAGCAAAGTTGGGTGGAGGGTATGGAGTCTACCCATGGTCTCCCTGCCCCTGTATATGCATAGCCATCTCCACGGTCAACATTTGGGGAATCAGTTGTTATAGTTGATGAACTTACATTGACAAGTCATTATCACTTGAAGTAGTTTATGTTAAAGTTCATTTCGTAGTGTAGTATGTTCTACGTGTTTGGACAAATGTCTAATAATGTGTTCATTATCACAGTGTCATATTATAGTATTATCACTGCTCTAAAAATTCCGTATTCTTCCTATTCTTCCCTCCCTTCCTTCAAACTCTTGTGATCTTTTTATTAACCTTTATAGTTTTAGGCCTTTTCCAGAATGTCATAGAGTTGGAATAATGTAGTGTGCATCCCTTTTCACCTAATTTTTAGTTTTCCTTGGTGCAGCATATTATTTACAAATTATCTCAATTATTTTTCCAAGAGCTTATTTATCTAATAGCCACTTTTCTAAGAATTTCATTAGCTCAGATTAAAACAATAACTACCATTTAGTTTTGTTAAGTAGTATTTAGCATTATTATTATGTAAGGATAGTTTGAAACACATTATAAAGCCATACACTTTTGTTTCTTTTAAGTCTCACTATTTGTCATATGCAAGAGAGGTCCTGTAGACTGAACAATATATTAGAAGATTCATTTGAGAATTTGGTGTATGTGACTGCATTATTTTAATATTCTAAATTAATATTCAGTTAAAATATTAATAGAGACCGGGGATGTGGCTCAAGCGGTAACGCGCTCGCATGGCATGAGCCGGGTGCTGGGTTTGATCTTCAGCACCACATAAAATAAAGATGTTGTGTCCACCGAAAACTGAAAAATAAATATTAAAAATTTTTTTCTCTCTCTCTTCTCTCTCTCTCTCTCTTTAAAAAAAAAAAAATGCCAATTCGACTTCACCTCTCTGGTACACGTCCCACCTCTCCATACACCCTTTCACTTTTCCTATCTTTAGGAAAAAAAATATTCATAATAAAACTTTAAAATATAGGCATTAAATATATATTCTGGACACTAAAATGATGATATATGGAGAAAAAATTGTGGAATTGGGCTACGAAAATCATTATGAGCATGGACAAGTCATTTTTGTCTATGAACTTCCTTCTCCTTTTAGGAATATGGAAAAAACATATACACGTCATGGGTTATTTTTAAGGACTATATGAGCTATTTGTATGAGTCTGATGTAAATTTGAACTCATTATAAAAAATGTGAGGAGTTAATTGGTTAGTGACTCAAACTTTATTAATATTTTCAACTTCAAAATTTTTTTTTTTAGTTTTTATAGATAATAAAGAAGAAAAATATTGGTTTGAGGCTAATAAGGCAATACTGTTGGAAAGGTGGTTATTTAGCTGTATCTGAAAATAAAATGAATTCATTTTTTAAAAAATATATTTTTTAGTTGTAGATGGACACAATATCTTTATTTTATTTATTTTTTTATGTGGTGGTGCTGAACCCAGTGCCTCGTGCATGCGGGGTAGGCGTTCAACCACTGAGCTATAACCCCAGCCCATGGCTTCTTTTTTTTATTGCATGTATCTCATTGATTAAACCTGCTTATGTGGTCTCATTAAAGGCATACACTTTGGGATGTTCTTATTGTGTAAGAAAGTTCTGGGCAAGAGAATGAAAATAGCTTTGTGAAGTTGAATTCCTGAGGCAGGTAATATAATGAATTCAAAATTCAATTGTAGTTTCAATCAAAATGTTCCTCTAGTTATAAATATTAAAACAATGGATAGTGACATATTTTAAATTCATGAAAACTTTATATTTCCCGGTTTGAGAATGTATGACATTATTATATTTCATTCTCAGCTTTTGTATTTTTACTAATTTAAAATTACTTTTTTGTTAGTTTCACAATGCATTGTATGGTTAAAGACAGAATGATGGACTATCCTATGAAAAAGATGTAAGAAGAACTGTTCAACCACTAACCCCTAAGGAAGAAATGAGGAATCAAAAAGGAATTGTCATTAGAAAATTAGAAAGAATATGTAAAATTCCCATTTGGGGGTTAACTGACTTAAGATGTTAAGAATGAGGGAGTAAAAAAATTAGCAAGCATTATAGAGGAGATATGGATGAATAGCTTTTCATTTTTTGGATATGCTTGTTTGATACAACTTTTCATTGTAGCAATCATAGAGAATGTCAGTTTAGAGCAATGAACTGGGTGAGAAGATAGACAATATTCCATCCCTGTAACTGGACTTTCACTAGTTCAACCAAAATTGGGGAAATTTAGTGACATTTCCTGAAAAATCGTTGTGAACATTTAGTACCAGGTCTTGAAAACTATTTGTTTGGCCTGAGATGGAGAAACAAGTGTTAAAATTGTTGACTGAATGGCACATATTGGAGGCCCGTGTTTATCCATCTTGAATTTTATGTTAATTAGAAATTGGGGAGAGTCAACTATGATTTTTCTATCATTAGTAGACTAATTTTTAACTTGCTCTGGTTATTTAAAATTGGATAGAGACGATAATTGTTTCAAAACCACAGGCAAAGAAGCAGAGCAGCATATTACCTTATTCTACCTTTCTGTAGGATTTTATTCCATAATGATTCAAATTGACTTATTAGATTAATATGAGTATATTTGGTATTTGAATTAGTTTTAGGTCTGGACACTTAAGTGCTAGTTAAGCTTAATTTCACAGTCAATGATTTTTGTAAAATTCCTCTCTGACCAGGTTACTCTTCTGTTTAAAATAGTCCTGTGGCTTCTAGTTGCCATAAGATTAAACTGAAAACTTGCTTAAATTAGTTTAAAAGACCCTTTCCTACCTGGTCTTCCTTGCCTTTTTTAACATTTTCTTTTTTATACTCCAGCATTAGCATTCTATACTCCAGTCAGACTAATTTATAGGTAATACATTCTAGTTTACTTTGACCTTTATTTCATTTTTTAAATTTATAAATGTCAGCAGAATGCATTATAATTATTATTACACATATAGAACACAATTTTTTGTATCTTTGGTTGTATACATAGTGTATTCACACCAATATGTATCTTCATACCTGTACTTTGGATAATAATGATCATCACATTCTACCATCATTAATAAACCCATGCCACCTCCCTTCCCCTCCCAACCCTCTGCCCTATCTAGAGTTTGTCTATTCCTCCCATGCTCCTATTCCCCATCCCACTATGAGTCAGCCTCCTTATATCAAAGAAAACATTCCGCATTAAGTTTTTTGGGATTGGCTAACTTCACTTAGCATTATCTTCTCTAACTCCATCCATTTACCTGAAAATGCCATGATTTTATTCTCATTTATTGCTGAGTAATATTCCATTGTGTATATATACCACATTTTTAATCCATTCATCTACTGAAGGGCATCTGGGTTGGTTCCACAGTTTAGCTATTGTTAATTGTGCTGCTATGAACATCGATGTGGCTGTGTCCCTGTAGTATGCTGTTTTTAAGTGCTTTGTGTATAGACCGAGGAGAGGGATAGTTGGGTCAAATGGTGGTTCCATTCCCAGTTTTCCAAGAAATATCCATACTGCTTTCCAGATTGGTTGCACCAATTTGCACTCCCACCAGCAGTGTATGAGTATTACCTTTTTCCCCACATCTTCACCAACACTTATTGTAGTTTGTCTTCATAATAGCTGCCATTCTGATTGGTGTGAGATGAAATCTTAGAGTGGTTTTGATTTGCATTTCTCTAATTGCTAGTGAGGATGAACATTTTTTCATATATTTGGTGATTGATTGTACATCCTCCTCTGAGAAGTATCTGTTCAGATCCTTGGCCCATTTATTGATTGGGCTATTTGTTTTTTTGGTGCTTAGTTTTTTGAATTCTTTATATACCCTAGAGATTAGTGCTCTATCTGATGTGTGAGGGGTAAAGATTTGCTCCCAAGATGTAAGCTCTCTATTCACCTCACAGATTATTTCTTTTGCCGAGAAGAAACTTTTTAGTTTGAATCCATCCCATTTATTGATTCTTGGTTTTAATTCTTGCACCACAGGTGTCTTATTAAGGAAGTTAGGGCCGAATCCCACAAGATGGAGATTAGGGCCTACTTTTTCTTCTATTATCTGGGTCAAAGCTTCTCATTTTTCAGACACAGCTTAAAAGTTTAGAGACCTCTATTCATTCTCCTTGCTATATGCTCTTATAGCTGAAAATTCACTAGATATTCTTAATTTTCTACCTTTGTATAATGTAACGGGCTCTCTCTAGATAGTTGTTGAATCAAGGTGCCTTGAATAGTAGGGGAGAGAACAGAAATATCAACTTGAACTAATTTTGCAGGACAGAACATTCAAAATAAAGGATACAGTTTGAACAAAGACAGTGGAATGCTTTTGTTCTTACATTTAAGATGAATGAATAAACTGGCTATAGGAAGGGACTATAGGGAAGATAGGTTGAAGTTAGATTGTGGATAACCTAAATATTTTATAAACCTTGTATGGTTAGTAGTCTTTAAATAGTAGGGAAGGAATAATTGAAGGATTTTTGACCAGAGACCCACATGGCAAATAGTGTTTTAGGAAGATTAATAAGTGTGTAGCATCAGTTGGAATGTAGAGGGAGGGAATGATGAAGAGTAGACCAATTGAGAAACTGTAATTTACTTGCAAGGTAATGATTATTTTCACTATGTTGATTGTGGGGATAGAAATTAAGAGACGCTCAGAAACTGGTAAAAGAATGATACAGGTTAACTACATAATTATTATGAATTGTAAAAAATAGGGAAACATATTGAATCAAAATGCAAATTATAGAACAGAGATTAGCAGTTCATATGTAAAAAGCATCAACAACTCAGTGGGAAAAAGACCAACCATTTCATAGAAAAGTGAATAAAGATATGAAGAATATGAATAGTTCATAATAAGAGAAATACAAAATAAAACTTCAAACAGATAACTTTTTAAAACCTAATTGTCAAAGAAAATATGAAAATATATCATTGAGATTATAGGGAAGTATAGGCAATGTCATTCTAATGGGGTATATGGATTTATATTTTATTGAATCTTATATTTATTTATATCTTAAAATATAAACATCATTTGATTCCTTTACTAGAATATATCCTAAATATCTTATACTTAGTTTAAATAATGTATAGTTAAGATATTCTTGGGGCTAGAGTTGTGGCTGGGTGGTAGAGTGCTCGCCTAGCATGCGTGAAGCACTAGGTTTGAACCTCAGCACCACATAAATGTAAAATAAAGATATTGTGTTCACCTAAAACTTAAAAATAAATATTAAAAAAGAGATATTCTTGGCAGCAATTGGAAACAAATGCCCATCCTTAGGGAATTGGATCAATAAGGTATACACAGTGGAATATTTAATAATTGCTAAAGAGAATAAGGCAGTTTAAATATGTACTGAAATGAAGTAATCTTCAAGACACTAAGTCAAAAAGCAAGGTGAAGAATAATGAATTAAGGTGAAGAATAATAACCTAGTAGGTTATTATTTTGGAGAAGATTGAATTAAGATATGTATTTTGTTTTGTATACATAGGGTATCTCTGGAGGGGATAAAGTGGAAAATATTAATGGGGATTAGACCTTGGTAGCTAGAGACTAGGGATGGGACAGAATATTATTTTTTATTGTGTACTACTTTTGGGGTATTTTGAATATTTTACAAAAATAAAGAGAAGAAACACATTCAAAATATTATATATAACCAATTCTGAGAAATTAAGGATTAGAAAAATTATTTTTAAAAAGCCCTGCAGTTCATATATCTGCTAAGGGATTTATATCCACAATATATAAAAATTTCTGTAAAACAAAAACAAAAAAATTAAAAATTAAAAAGGATCATAGGATTTTTATCTCCAAAGAAGATATATAAATGGACAATAAGCACATGAAAAGATGCTCAGCATCACTAACCATTAGGGAAATGCCTGTCAAAGCCACAGTGAGATTCTATCCTTTAGGATGACAGCTGGAGTAGGACTCTTCTGTGGGCAGAACTGACCAATAAGATGGCTGTTTTACTCTCAATTATTTTCTCTATCTCTTTTTGGTACTAGAAACTGAACTCAGGGATGCTTTGCCACTGAGCTACCTCCCCAGCTGTCTCTATTTTTTTAGACAGGGTCTCACTAAGTTGCTTAGGAATTCACTAAATTCCTGAAGCTAGCCTTGAATCTGCAATCCTTCTGCCTCAGGTTTTCTTTTAAGATTGTAAAATATGTTGTCCTTTTTTCTCCTGTTGTGAGACTGTGTGTGAGCTTGGTTTCTGGGTGTAGATGTTTTGTTTTTGGTGGTTTATCTTATTCTGTTTCTCTCAGAATAAGAGAGCTTATTTTTGTCTAGTTGAGTTTTTGTCTTTTTCCTACTTGAGTTTGTCTCATTCTTACTTTCTTTGGAATGTGAACCATTCTCAGGGATCCTTTAATCCTCCTGTTTTGTTCTTGCCATGCTGATCCTGCCTGTTTTATATTTAGGGGAGACAATTATATTCCTTTCCTGATAAAATGCTCATGAACATTCTTTTTATGAATGCTCAATGTGATCATCTCCTCCCCCAGAGCATCTTTCCTCTGGTTTTGCTGCTGTTAAGTAAGACTGAGCCCTGTTTGCTCCCTGCCACAGAGGTCATCTTTTCCTACCTTTCTCTATGCAATTGTTGAGAGCCACAGCCAAGGGGCCCCAGCAAACTTGCAGCTGATTGGCTCACCGTGGCCCCAGCAAACTTCCAGCTGCCAGCTGATTGGCTCCTCTGTAGTGATGCTCATTGGGCTGTTTCTCCGCCCTTTCAGACCATGGAGCTGCTCATTGGGGGACTCTTTTGGCTCCGTCCACACGACCCAGCCAATCGGCCTCAAGAGCAGGGGGTGAGGTGGTGGAGAGGCTTGCTGGGTCTGAGGGAATTCCTGAAGAGCTCCTGTGGTGCCTCGTGTGTTCTAAAAATAAAGTTCGTTTCTGCTTGACAAGTGGCTGGTGAATTGTGCCCAGCCAGACTGCGGCAGGCAATGGAGAAGAATGTCAAGTACACAAAAAGCTAAAGACATTTTATTCTAAGGGTTTCCCCCCCCAAAAAAAAAATCTCTAAAAATTCATCTGCACATATGAATTCACTGGATCTTATTGATTTTCTCTATGACAGTTGAGGTAATTAGTTTCTTTGTTGATGTTTTACTGTTTTTTCTCTTTATACTTTAACCTTGCTCTTTCCTCTTTGCATGAAAGAAATATGAATGGAATTCACAAAGTTGATAGGAACTATACTCAGTTTTAAGGACAGAATTTTACTTTAGCAAGGTATTAAATTGCTCAGTTTGTTTCCTTGATTTTTTCTTCTTCCTGATTCGTAGGTATTAAAAACAGCAGGATATGTATTCTTAGCATTTGATAAAGGGGAAGAGGTGAAATATGATTTAGTTTGTTTTGCTAATTTTTTTCTCCTACTGGGAAAGGTGCAGAAAAGAAAAGTCTGAGAGAAAGTATTTTCTATTTAGCATCTTTTGGAAATACTTAGTCAAAGGAGAAAAAAAAGAGATATATTCTCAAGTATTGCTATTTCATTATAGAATAAAAAAAATTAAGAGTGGTAGTTTATTTGAAGGAGAGATTATGTCTTTGGGAAAGTTTGACATCTAGTAGCATTGATTTGCATGTCTGTTGCTTTTATCAAATGTATGATTAGATCTGAACATATAAAAACTACATTTGTTATTATACAAGATTTAATTTTATGGTAATATCATTGACTATATAATTTTTATCTTTGTTAAAAGTATTTTTGACTAAGGAATCTGGCTGGTTAGAAACTATGCTATTGAAGCAGTACCTTGGGATTGATTAAGGGTGGTCTTGGCTCATAGAAGGGTAAAAAAGCTAAAGACATTTTATTCTCAGACTTGTCCTTTTTCTTCAACATACATGCACCCACACCTTTTTTTTTTTTTTTTGTCAGTTCTGGACATCAAGCAGATATCCAGAGCCCTGTGTACTAGGCAAGTGCTCTGCCACTGAGCTACATCCCCAGCATTACAGCACATTTTGTTGTAAAATTAATATGAGCGAGTTGAGGGTCAGTTTATTATAGGAGATGACTGGGATATGGTGGTGTGGTTATAACAGTTTTGTATTTGAAAAGTATAGCACATTAATATGGTTATGAATGTTTAATAGGCAGTTTAACTGTTGCAGAAAAAGTGGTAGTTTAAACTTAATTGTGGTTTGAGTTTAAATATGTGGTTGATTTTTAAGTACTTTGCTCTATATTTGCTGAAAATATTACATGTGAAGATTATGCTTTAAACATTGTAAAATGTTTTTCTAGTATTAGCTAAATGATTGTGGGAAATGTTACACTTGAAAGGTCATGTTGATTTTCTGGCATTTCCAATTTTACATTATCTATATATAGTTGAATTGGTTTAACTCCTCCTTGAGCGTTTAAAGATTCAGGTAATAAATGGAAAAGAAAAATTGTAAAAGGGAAGATGTTTTGGAATGCACCTGTCTTTCAGTTTTCTTTTTTGAGTTTTGGAACTTCAAATTCTAAATGGCAGTTGAAAGAGCTGAAAGGACAGTACCATAATAAGGGCTTCATTACTCATTAAGTTCAAACATAGCTCATTATATTTTTCATTTTTCTATTAATTAATATTGCATGTAAATCTAGTCCTTTCCCACTCCTCCCTCATTTGAATGAGACTTTGAGTATTTATTTAGCTTTTTTTTTTTTTTTGGTATTCAGGGATTAAACCCAAGTGCACTTAACCACTGAGCCATATCCCTAACCCCTTTTTATATTTGGAGACAGGGTCTAAGTTGCTTTAGGGTCTTGCTGAGTTGCTGAGGCTGGCTTTGAACTTGTGATCCTGCCTCAGCCTCCCAAACTGCTGGGATTATAGGTGTGCACCACCTGTATATTTACTTTTTACATAGTGGTTAAATTGTCTGTCTAGTACCCTTTTTCCCCCCCTTCTTGGAATTTATTAAGGGTGGTCTTGGCTCATATAAGGGGGCTCAGCCTTGTCCTTTTTCTCCAACATTCATGCACACACACACCTGTTTTTTTTTTTTTTTTTTTTTTTGGTCAGTTCTGGGTATCAAGCACAGAAAAATTAAATTGTTTCTAAATGCTGCAGTAGCATTTATGAAGTCAATAACCTATTCTGCCCCATGTTTATTGGGAGTGGTGAATAACTGGGAGGCATTTAGCATGGAAGTCTTTACATACACAGGTCACTGGGTTAAATAGTCTGGATGTAGCTCTGCTATTTACTGTGTGACCCCAGGAAAATTACTTAAACACGAGTTTGTATCTTTTAAAATGGGGGATACAAACAAGGTAAATGCAGTGATTAAATGAATTGATTAGAAATAACAAAATATTTTGCTATCTTTAATACAGTGATACAGTATTTTAGACAACACAAAATGAATATTCTTTGCTGGCCTGATTTTTAAAATTTCATTGATTTTACATGAAATTATTATTTATTGTTTATTTTTTCCCAATTAATGCTTTATTTCTTTAATTTATAGATGTGGTCATAACTTGAGGAAGAATAATTTTTTAAAAAAATATTTATTTTTTATTTGGAGTTGGACACAATACCTTTATTTTATTTATTTGTTTTTATGTAGTAGTGAGGATTGAACCCAGGGCCCCTCATGTGCTACGCGAGTGCTCTACTGCTGAGCCACAACCCCAGCCTCAGAAAGAATAATTTTTACTGATTTTGTTAATGGTGAATCACTCTTAACTTTATTAAAAAGTGAGACAAAATTTCACTGTACCATTAATCAAAAATTTTATGTGATTATTTAATATTTATTGAAGTTAAAGCCCCCAAATATAGCACAATGTTGATATTATTTTGGCCAAGGAAAAATAATGTTTTACATATTTTCCAGAGGGTCTATTAGACACATCTCACTTTTAAAATTGACTTTTCATTTTTTATTTTATTATGACAGTTTTTGCTTGATATGAGGAGGTAAATTTGCTATTTTTGAATTTGTATATCTAACTTTTTCCCAGGAAAGATTTTTGAGTAATATGCTAAGTCTTTTTGCAGAACAAAACTATGTTAGATTGTGAAAAACTTTATTATTCACAACTGATAGATACTAATTTAAATTGCTTAAATTTGTGTATGGCTCATATAATTTTGTCTAGCCTCATATATTTGATAAAACCTATCAAAATTGTTACTGGATTTTCCTTCTAAGCCATTTACTGTAATAACCATTGTGACACTAATATCATTTAATGTTGATGAGACAATAAATATAAGTTTCTTACAAAATGGGAAAAATTAAAGGATTATTCTCAAGGCTTATAAGTTGCTAATTAAAATTAAAAAACAATAAAAACAATAAACTTTTTGGTGGCTAATATGAAAATAATTTAGTTTTATTTATTATTGGTGCTTATTTGCAAATGAAGTCATACTTATCCTTGTTGCTAAAAGTAGGAATACACTAGAAGCTTTTCCAAATGTGTGCTTTTTCTGTACTATCCAGCCAGTCTCTTGACATGTGTTTTTATTAAATGAACACACAGGTATTAAGTAAAGATCAGACAAGAAACTTAACAGTGTCATTATTGGAAGTGAACATAGTCTTATGAGTATGTTAACATTGCTGCAGAAGTCAGAAATAGTCCCAGAGTGTGGATGCAGGGATATTGATGGTGATGGGGCACATCCTGGAAGACAGGCAATTTTAGAACTGAAAGAGGGGCCATTCTCAAATGAAGGTAGCTGAAATTAGATTTGTAGAATCATTCAGAGTTGGAGCAAAAAACCTAGGGATAGCCTGATCAAGTAGATGATGTTAATTGCCTATTCTTTGGCATAGTTAGGACTTAAACCCAAATTTTTGGTTTTTAATATGATATTGTGGGAGGAAGAAGAAAGATGTAGCTCTAGAAAAGAATGGATACTTGGTTCTTTGGAAGTGATACATGCATGGAGATACTACTATCAGGTGGATTGCAGGCTCTCAATATAGCCTAATCAGATCACTCATTTTCTCTCTTACTTTAGTTGCTAACATTCAAGGAGTATATGATACTAAATTACCAAACTGGCTTTCTATTAGCATTTTAAATGTGTGGTATTAAAAACCATAACTATAATTAAACAAGCACATTTATTTAGTATTTACAAATGCTTAGCAGAATTCTAAGAACTTTAGGATATTGAGAAAGGATTGAAACATGGAAATGGGAGAATGGACATAACTATAAAATGGTAACAACATTGAGTGCCAAATTAGGGTATTGCTAGTGAGTGCCAGAGTGGGTGAGAAAGGCTCATGTAAGATTTCCCAGAAGAGATGAAAATTGGTTGGTGTCTTCTCAGCTCAGTAGATTTCATAATTATATGTGTTCAGTTTTAAAGATTTCAGATTCACCTAACTGGTTAAGTTACAGAGGAGGAACTTAATTTCAGGTGTTTCTGTTACTTCCTGTTGAGCACCATTCCACAATTCCATGCTGTTGTGCACAGGATGGCAAGAGATTTCTGTTGGAGGGATTTCTATTTCAGCTCATCACTCTTCAGTGAGCTCACAGGTAGATGAAATTTTTCCCACTGGTCTTCTGAAAGTTGTATGATGAAGCACCCCTTGTTTCAGTAACCCCGGTTCCTTTTTGTTTCCTGATTGCAAGGTAGCTTAAATGTTAATTAAATGTGATTTCAATGGATCCTCCTATTTAATATGATCTTTTTTTTATGAAGAAGCTATTAAAGTGAGGTAGAATATAAAACAGCAGTAGCTGGCATTTTCAGTAGCTTGTTCTGCTGTTCAATTAGATTATTTTGGTGTTCTGGGTTATGAATCATTAACTTGAAGATTGGTACATAAATAATGCCATTAAACATAATAAGATAAATAAATTTAAAAATAGATTCATCAGAGAATAAAGATACATCTCAAAACCCAAGCACTTTTCCCTGTACCAGAATATTTCTGTGTTTAAATAGTATTTCACATTTTATCCCAAATGGAAGACAAAAAACCTGACACAGATGAATTTAGTCTAATCAAGATATCTGAAAGACACTCAGGATTTAATTATATAATGAAAACCTCAGTCTACCCTTGACTATATTTTAAAAATTTTTTATTAAAAAATTGTGTTTTTTTTGTAGTTGTAGATGGTCAGAATGCCTTTATTTATTTATTTTTTGGGGGTTATGAGATTTATTTATTTTTAAGAATTTTAATTGAGTTTTTAAAAAATAAATGACAGCAGAATGCTTTACAATTCTTATTACACATATACAGCACAATTTTTCATATCTCTGGTTGTATATAAAGTATGTTCACACCAATTCGTGTCTTCATTCATGTACTTTGGATAATGATGTCCATCACATTCTATCATCCTTGCTAACCCCCAGCCTCCCTTCCTTCCCCTCCCACCCCTCTGTCTTATCTAGAGTTCATCTATTCCTCCCATGCTCCCCCTCTCTACCCCACTATGAATCAGCCTCCTTATATCAGAGAAAACATTTGGCATTTGTTTTTTGGGGATTGGCTAACTTTACGTAGCATTGTCTTTTCCAACTCCATCCATTTACCTGCAAATGCCATGATTTTATTTTCTTTTACTGCTGAGTAATATTGCATTGTGTATATATGCCACAATTTTTATCCATTCATCTCCTGAAGGGCATCTAGGTGGGTTCCACATTGTGAATTGTGCTGCTATAAACATTGATGTGGCTGTGTCCCTGTAATAAGCTGTTTTTAAATCCTTTGAGTATAGACCGAGGAGAAGGGATAGCTTGGTCAAATGGTGGTTCCATTCTCAATTTTCCAAGGAATTTCAATACAACTTTCTATATTGGCTGCAGCATGATACACTGGCATCAAAACAGTTTGGTAGACAAATGGTACAGAATAGAGGACACAGAGACTAACCCACAAAATTACAATTATCTTATATTAGACAAAGGTGCCAAAAACACTCACTGGAGAAAAGATAGCCTCTTCAACAAATGGTGCTGGGAAAACTGGAAATCCATATGCAACAAAATGAAATTAAACCCCTATCTCTCACCATGCACAAAACTCAACTCAAAGTGGATCAAGGACCTAGGAATTAAACCAGAGACTCTGCATCTAATAGAAGAAAAAGTAGGCCCTAATCTTCATCATGTGGGATTAGGCCCCAACTTCCTTAATAAGACTCCTGTGGTGCAAGAATTAAAATCAACAATCAATAAGTGGGATGGACTCAAACTAAAAAGTTTCTTCTCAGCAAAAGAAACAATCTGTGAGGTGAATAGGGACCCTACATCTTGGGAGCAAATTTTTACCCCTCACACATCAGATAGAGCACTAATCTCTAGGGTATATAAAGAATTCAAAAAGCTAAGCACCAAAAAAATAAATAACCCAATCAATAAATGGGCCAAGAACCTGAACAGACACTTCTCAGAAGAGGACATACAGTCAATCACCAAATATATGAAAAAATGCTCTTCATCTCTAGCAGTTAGAGAAATGCAAATCAGAACTACTCTTAAGATATCTCATTCCAGTCAGAATGGCAGCTATTTTGAAGACAAACAACAATAAGTGTTGTCGAGGATGTGGAGAAAAAGGTACAATTCATACATTGCTGATGGGACTGCAGAATGCCTTTATTTTATTTGTTTATTTTATGTGATGCTGAGGATCGCAAATGCTAGGTAAGCGCACTGAAGCTGAGCCGCATCTCTAGCCCCACCTTTGATTCTTTAAGGCAGTGACTTTTAAACTTTTCCTTTTCTTATTTTAACATAGTAAACCCTTCTGTAAAGAGAATCTTGCTTGGAATTCCATTCTTTAAAAAGAAAAAAAGGGGCTGAGGATGGAGCTTAGTGGTAGAGTACTTGCCTAACATGTGAGACTGTGAGACCCTACGTTCCAAACTAGCACTGCAAGAAAAGAAAGGGGGAAAAAAAAGAAAAGAAAAAGAAAGAAAGAAATTAACAGATAAAAGCAAAGTGACTCTGATTGAGGTGTAGGGTCAGGGTTCAAAGCTTTGGACCTGCCTCCTATCATGGCTTTGTGGTTGGAGCTATTTTCCTGTGTTTTCCATGTGACCTGAAATTTTGCCCATAACCCCAGGCTCCCCACCCTGTAGTCTTCCTGTCTTGAGTGCCCTCTATGCCCATCCATCTTGAGTTAGAATATTGGTAGTCCTGGCCAGACCCCGCCAGGCCTAGTGTGGATATGTTGGCTCCAGGTGCTTTTGGCCTGGCAAGGCCAAAAGCCAATGGAATTCTATGACCTTGTACTGATCACTTTGGTCACTGCAGACTGCTGTTCGCCCCCAGAACTTCACCAGCCACCTGTGTTCTGCCTTTTCTGAGAGTTACCCTCCTTACTGCTGCCACTGTTATGGTTTGGCTCCTAAGGTAGGGGTAGCAGGGGCACTGCTATTTGCTATTAGGGCTGTTTGCATTGGGTCTCGTGCCTGCCTGTGCCCAGGGATACATTTTTCCTGTTTATAGGTTAGCATCTGGGCTGTTTTTGTATTTTTCTCCTTTGTTTTATTATCATCTTCAGAATTGCAAAATAAATTTCTTTCTCTGAAGACAAAGAATTTCGGGTGCTTAACATCCCATGATAAAAGAAATCTTTCCTTTCTTCTCTTACTCTCAAAATACCAATCCACAATATACTAAACTCACAATATTCAAACCTACAATAATTCTATCCATAATACTTAAGTCCACAATATTATAAACCATAAGCACACTTTTCTTGAGAGAGAGGGCCAAACACTTACTAGTTACCTTGCTTCCACGTAGATGGTCCCTATTCAGATGCTAGATCTCACCTGGGTCTGGGGCAGGAGACAGAATTGGGGTTCCTCTGCATGAAGTAGGCTGGTAGCAGAATAAAAGCTTATACAGAGAAAGTGACGAAAAAAACACAGTACACAGGAAGTAATTTTTTAAAGCAAGGAATGGACAGCTGTTCCATCTTAGGGATCGAGTTTCCACATTAAAAAGAGAGAGAGAGATGGAGCCCACACTTGCTTTATTTATATGGATAAGCATCAGAGTTTTTTCATGGAATATTCTTTGCCAAATAAGGTAGGGGGTGGGCTGTCCAGTTCCCAATGGGTTATGTCCAACTCTGGAGCTACCAGTTGGAGCTACCAGAACTGTCCCACTAGTAGAGGGATGCAGAGATCTCACACCTTGCGCAGTCTGATACACACTGGAAAGCCAGGATGCTTCTCCAAAGGAAGACTTAAGTCCCCCATGGCTCAGTACCGAGTAAAGACCTCTCAAGTAGCTTTACAGGTGGCTTCCCACAGCCTCCCTTGGCCTTTGAGCTTCCCGGGAATCTTTAGGATACTGTGGAGCAGAGGTTGAAAAACATCACTTTTAAGGGAAAACAAACTAAACACTTTGTAAAACTATATTGTTAATTGAAAAAAAAATCTTATAGTTGAATGCATTATAAAAATTACTTGATCTTCCTAACATTTTATTTTCTTAATGAGTGCTGGGCCATTATGATTTACTGAAAAAATAAATAAAAAACCCAAAAAATTAACTTTCTTAATGTGTGTGTGTGTGTGTGTGTGTGTGTGTGTGTAATTTCTTTAAAAAACACTTTGTCCATCAACATACTCAACTGTGAATTAAATCCATCAGGTAAGAGATGGAGATTTTAGACCAATGCCCATGCATGAACACAGTTACTACACACACAAAAAATTTGTTACATGTGGCTGGGCAGTGCCTTTCCCTCAATTTATATATCTACAATATTCATGACATTTTGAATGTTATGTAGAGAGACTATGGAGAGGAAATTATGAGGTTAGCTTATCAAAATAATAAAATTTTTAGTAATTATTAGAATTGATTAATTAATTTCTTTAATAAAACTATACTGAACATTGAACCTTATTTTGTATTTAATTACAAGGCACTGAAATATGGCTAGTGAATGAGAATCTCTGCCCTAACAGAATTCACAGTCAATAGAGGGTAAAGATGAGAAAATAAGACATGCTATGTTATGGAAACATACAAAGGGAATCTAATTCAGACTTGGAGAATCAGAGTGGACTTGCTGTAGAGTTCTCAACCTGAAAGATTGAGACTTACCAGTTTTATTTAATCTGAAGAATGAGTAAGAGTTGGTAAAAAAACAAGAAATGTGGGAAGAATGCTAAAGATGTAAGGGAGAGCATTTATAAGTGTCCAGAGACAAATGTAAGTGTGGCAGTTCTAGAAATTGCATGTTGCTAGGTTTGGTTGTTGGATGATGTGCTAATGAAAGAGTAGATAGAAATGATGAGACTAGAGATCTCAACATAATTAGCCTTGTAAAATCTGATTTGCTATAGGGATTTGGGGAGTAACTGAAATATTACAAGCAGGAGGAAGTTATTTGTAACTTTTCAGGAGAGAGCACTTTGGGTGACTACCATGTTGACTTTGGGGCTGCATTTTGGATAATGGAATCATTTTTTTTCAGGGTATAAGAATCAAGAGTATAGAGTACTGTATAGTTTATCTGTTCCTAACATCCCTGATTGCCTCTCTTCTTTAAAAAAAAAACTTTCTTCATTTTTTTATGACCCCTCTAACCTTATTTACAAAGCTAGAATAATTCAAGAGAACAATATGTAATGTTCAGTATCTATGTAGACCCACAGATATGCATAAAACTGGTATGATGTCTGACATCTGACAGTTCTTTAATAAATGTTTATTGATGTGAAAGGAGTAAATAAAATGAAAGGGGTGCCAATTCCTATATTTTGTTGTTGGTCATGATTTCTGTGCTTCTCCCAACCTATCCTTTAACTTCAGCTAATTTTAACATCAGGTGTTTTTAAATGAGGCTACAAGGGTCCACCCATTGTATACTAGTACTAATGATAATAAAACTTTATCATTATCTTTAAATTCACCAGCTTTCTGTTTTATTCATGTAACAATTAGAGATGCATATATATTATTTAAAGGAGAGTGAAAAAACTTTTATTCTTTGGAAATTAGTGTAGAAGAATAATTGATAAATTGAAAAGATTTTTTTTTTTTGCCCCTGCCAGCAAAGTTAATTTCTGAAATATCTGAGAATGATCACAAAGGGAACTTACTTTAAAAAAATATTTTTCCCCATTATTATTATATTTTTTTGTTGGTGTTGTATTGGTGTTTGAACCCAGGAGCATTCTGCCTAAACTTGCCACCTTCTTTCCTTAGCCTTCTGAGTCACTAGGATTATAGTTTTTTGCTACTGTGCCTGGCTGCAATATTATTTTGTATTTTATTCAACTTACCTTACAAAAATATTTATATCATATTCATTATACACAATTCAATTAGTTTTCACTTAATTTTCCTTTTGAAGAAAAACACCTATTCAATATTGCTAAGATTCAGAGAATAGGCAAATTCAAGGCTCTTTTTCAATGTTTTGTAGTCACTGCTGACTTTAAGTGATCAACTTCTCCCACATCTAACCAGTTGGGAACACCTTCAAGCAAGCTCCTGTGTTCTTTTATGTTTCCATTTTTTCCCTGAGTGCTTATTTGTGACATAAGATAGTCAAGGCTTATGTTATTATCTTCCCTGTCCCAGCCCCAGAATCAACCTTTTTGCTTAAGAGTCCTGGTTCCTTATATCAGGGAATGGTATTAGAACCTAAGAACTGGTTACTGGATATATTGATTTCTACTTTGGTGTTTTGCTTAGGGCCCCACCCCTCCACCCCCCAGCATTCCATGAATTCTTCCTGTGTATTTCCCTTTTTTCTAGTGAGAACCCAACCAACACCTTCACTCATTTGCTCCATTCTACTAGTATTTAAAATACTTTCAGAATTATTTCCTTAATTGTGTCCATTTCTCCCCGACTCCTTACTTAGATTATATCATCGAATACTTTGTTCAAAATTTAATTTAGTCCCTTTCCCATAGTTGATTACTGTTTAATTTTCTATTTAGATTTTTAGTGTCTGTGGGACAAACATCATTTCTAAAAAGAAATGTATGTGTAAGTGTAGGAAACACATAATAAAATGTATAATTTAAGGATACTAATGAGGTTGTTTTGCACTGTGTCTAATATTACTTATTAGAAACTATCACTGAAGCAAATTGAAGTATAAAAATTTTTTTTCCCTTTTTCTTGTTTCTCTTCCTTCCCTTCTTTCCTTCCTCCTCTCTTTCTTTTTGAATGTTTCTGGGGTTTTTTTTGAATTTTATTTAGAATAATAGACACATCTCTATTATGAATGCCATATATGCATTCTTGAAAATGTTTAATTCTATCAAATCATCTTGTAAAAATAAATTAAAGGCCTATGAGGAAGATAGGGCTAGAAACAGATCATTGGAAACCAAGTGCTGTTTTCTAAATAGAACTAACAAAATAGCAATTGTTAACAACTACACTGTTAAATTTCCATTGTTACTTGCACTCACCCAACATCACCATCAATCTTAGCCTTAAACCTTGGTGTAATTCCTTTGAGTTGTAGGTCCTTAAAACACTTCACTTCTTAAGCAGACCAATATCACCCAAGCTAAAAATCTGCTCCAAGATATTGACTTGTCAATTTTGTTTTATTAAACACAGGGGAGAAAATTTTCTTTCCATTCTTTCATTTGCACTCTCAGCTTCCTCAGCTTAATGATGGAAGTCTTGAAGCCTAAAGGGACTTTCTCTTTAATTGTGTGAAAACTTGCTCTTGATTGGATCAAAACCTTCACATGCTGGGGAATTCTATCTAAACCAACAAAATTTTCACACTTGCTGATATTATTTTTTGCCTGAGTTAATTTATGTTAAAAATATCTGTTGTAGCAAAAATATCTTAGTGATTTTGCCTTAGTATATAAAGGTAATACATATCCATTATTAAAGATTTAAGTAGTGTGGAAAAATATAAAGAAGAAAGTAGAAGTCATTTTGTTACAGAGTAAGGGCCTGCCATGGGGAAGTCTTTTCTCACCTGTTCTTGTGACTGTGCCAGAAAGATTTCAGGCATGTTGCTCAGAGTAGCCACCATGAGTCTGTTAGAAGGGATAGGGAAAGGAAAAAGGGGACACTCTCAAGGAGAGAGTGGGTCTTCCCAGAGAGGAAAGGATGGCAATCTCTTACCTCCAGTTTTATTAGAGTTTCAGGGAAGTTTCCAGAATCCTGCCTAAATCTACTTCCTGACTTTTGACTGAGAACAGGATGACATAAGACTTTCAACTTCCCATTGTGCATGACTACTCTGGGTCACATTGGCCTATGCTGACTGGTTTTAATTGTAACTTGTTCTTATAGATTTTATGGTTAGGTAGAATTATCTGTATTTCCCTGAGTTCTGGAATCTGGTCTGTGTAAGGGTCACAAAAGTACCCCTTGTTTAGGGTAACTTATGGTGTTCTTGTTGGCATTTCAGGCTTGCATTTCTTTTGTAGATAACAGGTTATTTGCTGAGGAATGTAACATATCCTATTGACTTAAGCCACATAGGGTGGCAGGTAAATTGCTTTTCAAAAGAAAACTTATGGCGGTCAGAAATAGTAAGTCCAGTTTATAGAATTATTATCTTAGCTTTATGTTCCTACCACTCATATCTGTGTATTCCCTATTGCTTTGATTGCAGTGTTATCATTTTGGTTCATATTTTTCATCATCTATCCTCTTTCCATGACTATGATGATGATGATGATGATGATGATGATGATGTGTATAAAATTTCACATAAATAAATGGGTTCACATTCTTTTTTTTTTGTATCAGCATATTTTTCTTTCTTTTTTTTATTGGTTGTTCACAACATTACAAAGCTCTTGACATATCATATTTCATACATTAGATTGGAGTGGGTTATGAACTCCCAATTTTACCCCAAATGCAGATTGCAGAATCACGTCGGTTACACATCCACAATTTTACATAATGCCCAATTAGTAATTGTTGTATTCTGCTACCTTTTCTATCCCCTACTATCCCCCCTCCCCTCCCCTCCCATCTTCTCTCTCTACCCCATCTACTGTAATTCATTTCTCTCCTTGTTTATTTTCTCATTCATGGGTTCACATTCTATGGACAGTTTTCCAACTTATTTTCAAGACAAATTGTCAAGCAATACATCTATGAATTGTCTTTTTTAATGAATCCAAATTATTCTGTTGTTTGCATGCCAGTTAATTTACATGTTTGTGGATAGCTAGGTTGTTTTAAGTCTTTCACTGTTATAAGTAACGATGTGTTGAAAATCTTTGATTATATCATTGAAAATGTGAAAGAAATTCCTAGGACTGTGCCCTTTGCATCATAAGGTTTGTTCATGTAACATTTTGGTATATAATGCCATGTTCTATTCAGTAAAGATCATAGCCATCTGTATTCCCAGGAAAGCATGATAGGTTCTATTTTCCCACACTGAGTATTGTCAGTTTTTAAAATCTTTGCAGTCTTATAGGCAAAAACAAACAAAATGATACTTTGCATTTGCATTCACTTTATTATTAGTGTGTTTTAGCATCTTTATATTTTTATGTATTATCTCCATATTTTACTTCTGATGGAATGCTTTTTCTTGCTTTTACTCCCTTTTCTTTCAGAATTTTCTTTTAAAAAGCAACATTTAGGGTTGGGGATGTGGTTCAAGCGGTAGCGCGCTCACCTGGCATGCGTGGGGCCCGGGTTCGATCCTCAGGACCACATACAAACAAAGATGTTGTGTCTGCCGAGAACTAAAAAAAAAATAAATAAATATTAAAAATTCTCTCTCTCTCTCTCTCTCTCTCTCTCTCACTCTCTCTTTAAAAAAAGTAATATTTAAGGATTGTATAATTTTAGAGATGTTGAGGTTTTTGTTATTAATATATGTTGCATTTTTTTTATCATGCTGATTTTCTTTGAACCTTATTTATGGCATTTTTTGACTTTTAAAATTAAATTCATCAGGTTTTTAAAAATGTTTTCTATTTTTTGTTAAATGTTTTGAAAGACCTCTTTCTACCCTTAAAAGACTGTTTGCCTTTATTTTATTTCATATTTTTATTACTTTTTATTTATTACTTTTAATGTTTAACTTAACTGAAAGTTATTTTCTCATTATAATGAGTTGAATAAATGTTCAGTTTTGATTTTCTCCCCCTCCAAATTGTGATTAGCTTTTTTAGAATCATTTGTTAATTCAATTTCCTTTTCTTCCAATGTGAATATTGACTTTTCATATACCAAGTTTCTTTGTGTTAGGTCTTTTTTTCTGAGTTTAATATTGTATTAATTAATTCTGCAAAACAAATTACCCACAGGCTTAGTGGCTTAAAATATTTATTGTCTTCCCCTCAGTGCCCATGAGTCAGAAATTTAGGAACATCTCAGTTTCACAGTTCTGATTCAGGGTCTCCTGGAAGGGTGGAGTTCAGATTTCACCCCAGGCCTAATAGTCATCAAAAGGCTTAACTGAGGCTGGGAAATCTACCTTGAATGCAGCATACTCACATCGATGGTGAGTGGGTGCTGGACTCAGTTTCTGTTTACAGGGGCCTCTGGCCAGACTGGATGTCCTAGTGACAGGGTGTGCTGACTTGTGTAGAAGTAGTGGTCCCAGAGGAAAAAGAACCTGGAAAAAGCTAGTATTTCAAGTGTAGCCTCAGAAGTCATGGCATCACATTCTGTTTGCTAGCAGAAAGTAGCTAAGTCCAATCACCTCTGAAAGAGAAGGGTATTAGGCTCCACCTTTTGAAGACTATGACTTTTAAAGAATTGGTAGACAGAGTACCACTTTCTTTTTGTTCTCTTCTATATATACCTACTTCTGACTAATATCAAATTTTTTAATATATTGACTAATTTAAAGAGTCTTATGTCAAATTGGTAGAATATTACACAGTGTTATGTTCTATTGTATTTAAAAGCCACTGGCTCTCATTGGTTCACCGGTCAAGTATCTAAAAATTATTTATACAAAATGATGTTAATAATAAGTGGGTGATATGTTAAGGTTTTATTTTATTTCCCTAACTTCTCATGCTTTATTACAATTATATTGTTGGGATCATTTATTTTATTGCAAGTGCCTGCTTACAGCATTCTTAAAAATTGTTTTATATTATTTGATGCTTCCATGAGTAATTTTGAAAGCTATCGTTGACAAATACATAGTAACTTCAGGACATTGCACATTGATGAATTTCACAGGTATCAAAAAAAATTCACTTGTATCTTAAACAGCATCTTCTATTACACGGGCAATATGCAAAATCAGAACAAGGCATTATGTGTGCGGAACAATCTAAATTACATCCCAGCCTTCTGTGTTGTAATACTCATCAGAGGCTCATTATAATCCCTGGACTTTCTTTGCAGCAGACACTTGAGTCTGGATAGTGCTGTGCTCCATCTGCCTTAGTCTCCGGGCTACACAGCACGAACTTCATTGTACTGTGGCCCCTTGGCAGTATTTATTTATTTAACTTATATTGCCTCCTTGGACTTTGTTGCCATTTCAACAAGTCCATGCCCATGTGTGTGTATAGATGGATTTGTGCTTTTAAGTTTAAAGGATCCCAATCACTCATTCAAAGGAGGTTTTTATTGTTGCTTTCATCTTAAATTGCATAAATCTTTTCATCTGGCTTGTGTCTTTATCTAGTACTGAGTCTGCACTAGTGCCGCTTGAGCTCCCTGTGGACTTGCAGCTGCCATAGATGGGCTGTGGGCAGCCTTCCAAATCTTCCAACCATAGTTTGGACAGGTTTTATTTTTGACACACTAATCAGAGCCCTAATGGGCTTCCCTCCTGCTGGAGCCTGTGTTTCTAATTTTTATATTTTTATAAAGAATAACAGCAGTTCCTGGGATGGCCTCATAAGTTTGCTTGTTACATTATATTTCTCAGTTCAACATTTTTGACCATCCTCTTCCATCTTTGTCCCTTTGGGGTCTAGTGCCCATGGTGGTTTTGAGCAGACCTTCCTGCTTCCTACTTCCAAAGAAAAATCATGTTGTTGGTCCTTATTTGTTGATGTGAATTTGAGTTTGATGGATTATATTCACTTATGGACATTTATAATGAAAGCAACACATTTGAAAAATTCAGGTGAGTGTCAGGATAGAATTATCATTAGGCCATGGAACCTTTTTTTTTTCCTTTTTTAAAAATTTCCTATTCTGTATCCTGTTGAGCCCAAATGAGACCCTTGTGCCATTCTAAAATAGGGCAGCACTAATATCCAGAATATGCAAAGAACTCAAAAAATTAAACAATAAGATAACAAATAACCCAATCAACAAATGGGCCAAGGACCTGAACAGACACTTCACAGAGGAGGACATACAATCAATCAACAAGCACATGAAAAAATGCTCACCATCTCTAGCAGTCAGAGAAATGCAAATCAAAACCACCCTAAGATACCATCTCACTCCAGTAAGATTGCCATTATGAAGTCAAACAACAATAAGTGTTGGCGAGGATGTGGGGAAAAGGGTACACTTGTACACTGCTGGTGGGACTGCAAATTGGTTCGGCCAATTTGGAAAGCAGTATGGAGATTCCTGGGAAAGCTGGGAATGGATCCGCCATTTGACCCAGCTATCGCCCTTCTCGGACTATTCTCTGAGGATCTTAAAAGAGCGTACATTGATACTGCCACATCAATGATCATAGCGGCACAATTCACAATAGCTAGACTGTGGAACCAACCTAGATGCCCTTCAATAGATGAATGGATAAAAAAAATGTGGCATCTATACACAATGGAATATTACACAGCACTAAAAAATGACAAAATCATAGAATTTGCAGGGAAATGGATGGCATTAGAACAGATTATGCTAAGCAAAGCTAGCCAATCCTTAAAAAACAAATGCCAAATGTTTCCTTTGATATAAAGAGAGCAACTAAGAACAGAACAGGGAGGAAGAGCATGAGGAAAAGATTAACATTAAACAAAGACGAGTGGGGGGAGAGAAAGGGAGAGAGAAAGGAAAGCATATGGAAATGGTAGGAGACCCTCAATGTTACACAAAATTACATATAAGAGGTTGTGAGGGGAAAGGGGTGGGGAAACAAGGGAGAGAATTGAACAACAGCAGATGAGGTAGAGAGGGAAGATGGGAGGGGAGGGGAGGGGATAGTAGGGGATAGGAAAGGCAGCAGAACACAACAGTCACTAATATGGCATTATGTAAAAATTGTGAATGTGTAACTGATGTGATTCTGCAATTTGTATTTGGGGTAAAAATGGGAGTTCATAACTCACTTGAATCAAATGTATGAAAGATGATATGTCATGAGCTTTGTAATGTTTTGAACAACCAATAAAAAAATAAATAAATTTTAAAAAAATAGGGATAGTAGGGGATAGGAAAGGCAGCAGAATACAACAGACATGAGTATGTCAATATGTAAATCAATGGAAGGGTAACTGATGTGATTCTGCAATCTGTATATGGGGTAAAAATGGGAGTTCATAACCCACTTGAATCAAAATGTGAAATATGATATATCAAGAACTATGTAATGTTTTGAACAACCAACAATAAAAAAAAAGAATAAAGAAAAAGAAAATAGAAAAAAAAATAGGGCAGCAGTGTGGTTGTTATGGAAAGTATCTAGGAGAAATAAATAAGAAGTAACGTTAGTTAGTAGGCTAAAATATGAGTTAGCCATGTAAGTAAGGAGAACAAAGCTCACACTTTGATGACTATACTTCAGAAACAGCATGTCATGTGTTTCTAGTGACTTTTTTATATTACTCATTGTCCAATGTTCCACTTCTGATATTATTGTTTATTTTGTGCTCATCTTTTTTTTTTTTTTTTTTTTTGGTTCTGAATGTTATCACCTTGTCCTCATTATTCTGTCTCTTTATTTCTTAGATTTGGTTTTTTAAAAGTTTTAGATTATTATTATTATGTTTTTTGAGAAGGTTTTTCTATTGATAGGCTTTTGAATTTGTTTAAAAGCAATTTTCACATACAACCCAAATTCTAAATGCAGTATTTCTTTTTGAGCTATTCTGTAAGTATTATTGATACTAGAAAAAATGTTTCTATATACTAGAAAAATGTTCTTTTACTAACTCAAAATACTATTGTTTCAGAAGTTGGCTTATGGTGAAATAGTTCAAAATCTGGTAATTGCTTTGTTTGGGTTGTAGGAAAGTACCTGTTTTGTTTCATTTACACCTATATTTAAGTTGCTCCATTGCTAGCAAAAATCTACATGGATTTTAGCTTCTATTTAATGACAATAATTACTTTTTCTATTAATTTGGAAAAAATATAGAGTGCAGTGTTGAAACTCAACTAAAACTTAATGTTTCCCAAGGTTCTCTTTGCTAAGGTTATCATTTAATAGGATTTTTTTTTTGTGCTGTAAAAAGCCACTCACTATCCTATTAATTTTTATAATAAACTATTTTTTTTACAGAATTTGTGGAATCTTAATAACTGAAATTTGAGATTGGGCCTTAGTTGTAAATGCTATCAATGTTGTCTGTGTAGATTTAAACAAAAGGTTAACCTTTAGGGTTAGTGTGTTCTGAGGCAGCTTTTCAAGAGACCAACCAAAGTTTATGGGTTTTCTTTGATATGGTTTTCCAACATTAGTGAGCCAGTGTTCTCACTATCTCAAATAGAACATATGTATTTTTAATCCCATTATTTTAATTTCTTCTTGTGTAGGATATTTACAAAATGTAATTTATTCTTATTTCTAACATTCCTGTGAAAAATTTTGAAGATAGAAAAACTTGTAAGAATTTTGTAATGAACCATCCTAAGCCCACCACCTACATTCTGATTCGTTCATTTTTTTTTCTTTTCAGCTTTTCTAACTTTGATATTTTTTAATTTTTTAAAAAAATCTTTATATTTTAGTTGTAGTTGAACACAATACTGTTATTTTATTTACTTATTTTTATGTGGTGCCTAGGATCGAACCCAGGGCCTCGCATGTGCTAGGTGAAAGTTCTACTGCTGAGCCACATCCCCAGCCCCTATTTTTTGCAATTCTAGCCTTCCCTTTTTCCATCTCCCTCAATGACTATGACATAATCTACTCCTGTGGTTCAATTTTAGCAGTAAGTCATATATTTCCTCTTATTCTGCTTTAAAAAAAATTCTCAAATGTGGGGGCTTTGGGAAGGGTTAGAATTCAATAAGTTCATTAAGGTGGAGCTCCCATGATTAAATCCTGATGACTTTATAAGAAGAGGAAGGGAGATCAGAAGACCACGTGTATACGTGTTTATTCTTTGTCTATTGTCATCTCATGGTCTATGTCACTTCAATACTCTGCCAGCAAGAAGGCCCATCATCAGATGAAACCCTTAGACCTTGTACTTCCAGAATCATGAGCCAAAAAAAAAAAAATCTTTTTTCTTTATAATCTTTCTCAGGAATTTTATTATAGTAATGAAAAATGGACTAATACATACTACCTAATGTTACACATCATAATAAAAAACAAAATGGTTCTGAAACATTGTTTGAATTGTTTTCTGTAGCTCTGCTGCCAAAATTGTACTAGTTAATCAGTTATTTATTTATTTATTTTGTTAGATGTATCTAAGTGCCTTCCTTTACTTGCATGCTTAGACTCTGTTTATAGTCAGTTTATTGATAATATGGTCTGCTGGAGAAATCCTTGGAGTAGAGTAACCCAATCTTATGTTGTCATCTACTTGTTTCTAATGATCTTGTCACAAGTCCCTCTGGAAGGAGGAGGCATGACTTCTTGAATCGGGGGGTCTAACTTAGTATCTGGCATAGAGTAAGTACTTAAGTTTGAAGGAGTGAAAATTCACACTCCATTCACATGGGCAAAGACCGTGCTAACCTTCTATGTCATACATTCATCCCTTAGCAGAGTTCCTGGATACATGGTAGATGACCATAGAATATGTAAATTGAACGATTCAGGAATTGCATATCAGATTTTCTTGGAGCCTTGCTCTTATATTCTCTGATATTCATTGTCTGATAGTTTCCCCTTTTACTTATTACTACAATTGAAGAGTTACATTTTACCCAAGCTATAAAGAAATAACTCATTGTTTGCCTCTTCAAACTCCTACACAAATTTTAAATCATTTTTATAATTGGGATGACTTGAGATGTATTTATCCACACGGTTGCTGCAGATAAGTGATTGGTGAGTTTGTACAGGCTGAAATATAAGCAGATTCAAGACTAATTTTTGATGAATTCATGCATGATCAAGCTATAATAAATTGTTATGGGAAAGAGAACAGCTGATAGTGTGAGATGTTGTGTGGTTAAAGTCACATCACCCAGAACCTTCTACTTAAAGGTGATATATGCCAGGTGGCAAATATGACTTTAACTGAATCTGAAAGCTTATTTAAAAATATTCTCACATTAAGTACTTCAGCCATGAAGTAGTACTTAAGCAATAATTTTTTTAGGAGCAACGCTTTGAACTGAATGACTTGCATGAGTTACTAGAAGAACAAAGTAACTGATAATAATTATTCCCTTTTTGCCAGGGATGATTTTTAGTATCATATTGTTATTGCTCAAAGGAAGTTTTCTTACTAGAAGTGGGCACTAGGTGCTATTTGTATGATATCTTTAAACATTTGAAATCTGAATGAAGGATCAGGGCACCCTGATAATTCTTTGGCAATTTCTCTAGATGAGCAAATACATTAACTTTACCAAAATGTGAATGCCATTAGGACTTTAAAATTTTGATTTGGTATGATTGACATAGAAATGTAATGTTCATGTCTGTTATTAGCATATAGCTTCTTTAGTATTTATATGCTAGTTGAAATCTTTTAACAGTGTTTCATGTCCTGAGATATAGGCATTCTTCATAATTCAGAGAGGATACGACTACACTGAGCCTTGTTTTTTGAGCTTCTGAAAATAGCCACCGTTCGCACTTTGTTCACAGGGTTGCTTTTATTTTTCTCCTGCTTTCTTGATTTGGAGCAGGATCTATCAGATTGGCACTCTTCCCACATGCTGCTTGATAATCTCTCAGCAAAAAAATACTTGCCTTGACTTTGTTGTGCAGGGGACAGTAACAATGCTATGAGCAATGGAGTTGTAGAAATGAAAAGTGAAAGAGCAGTGCCTTTCAGTTCTTTAATTATACTTAAAATGCTATTTTACATGATTGGTACTGGTTACAGCTTCCTCTTTACTGCCTTTTAAAATTTAATAAAAGTTAACTTTCTTTTCAATATTTGAAAGACTCAAATCTAATAGGCAATTTCCATATATTTTCTTAGTCAATAATAACTTGAGTGTTTATGTTAGTATCAGCCAGAAACAGTAAAAAGAAAAAAACAATTTAAAATTATAGGAATAAATTATGCTAGGCCTAGAAAGGTCCTTAGAAATGGAATCTAACACTCTTCTTGTTGAGGAAATGGAGGTCCAGAAGTGACTTGTGCAAAGTCATATCACTAGTTTTGAGCTAAGAGTGGAATCTGGCTCAGGGGTCCTGACTCTTACCTAGCTCCTTAATGGGGGCCACAGTGACTGAATGAGTAGAAGTATTGAAGAGAATACAGATTGGAAATGTGAATTTGATGTAACTATTGGTAATGTCTTTTTCCCCTTTACCTTTTACTCAGACACACTATCCTTTTTTAAAAAAAAAAAAATTGATTCTTTTTAGTTATACAAGACAGTACATTTCATTTTGACATAATTATAAAACTATGGACTATATCTTGTTCCAATTCAGACCCCAATGCCTTATCTTTTAGTTGGATTAGTTGTGGCATCTTTACATTTGACAGCATTTCCAGTTTTTATCCTGTGGAAAGAACCTAACTGTTGGCATACAGAGGGCATAGTGAACAGAAAAGAGATACTTGAAGTGTGTGGATCTTAGAGTAAAAGTAGTAAAGATTTGATAGTACTCTCAAGTTTAAAAAAACATGTAGTATTCATTCTAGCCTCAATTGGCTACAAAGAAAGATTATATTCAGTCAAATATACTGACAGCTATTTTAATAAAGAATTTTACTAAGTGTTTTTGTTCTACTTTAGAACAGGAGAGAAAATGGTCTGAGAAAGTGTAATTAGTTTGTTGTGGTGGGAAAGATACCAAGACTAGGGTTACCCTGTATTATCTATATATCAGTGACCTTTTAGGCAGGAACCATCTTTCTTTCTTAACTATTAGCAACAAGCAGAAGTCTGAAATAACTATTGTTAGCATTTTTTGAGTCTGCCTTTTTTCTTTCACGCTCTATATTAATAATTATATAAGTGACATATGGGTGCTTATTAAATAATTAAAACAACAATACAAATAATATTCAATTTCAAATACTTTTGAAGGGATACATAAATTTATCTAGAAAATATAGTGTTGTTTACTGAGTCTTTAAATGGTATCATAGTATATGTTTTATATTCTTTGTACTTAGCATTGGTGCCTGACATCTAATAAAGAAATAGTTTTCTGAGTTAAAAATTAACATAACGAATTTTGTATATACTAAATTCAAACTGAAATTTTTAGTTTTGTAAATCACCACATTATATTTTGACCCTAGGCTTTCACATATGCTCCATTTTTGTAAAATGCTCAGGTATCAAGTGTCAGTTTGTTTGGGAGAACTTCCACCTTCCCTGATCTTTTTCTGATGAATACACTTCCTTGCTTCAGACTATTCTGCTTCTGGCCCATTGGCCCTTTTTAATGGGAAATACTTGTTTCAAGGTAGTCTTCCTTGGTACATTGTGACTCCTCCAGGGCAAGGAGCACATCTGTTTTTTCACTGCCCTGTCCCTTGTACCTAACCCTAGCTTTATGTTTAGTGTAGGACTCAATAATTAACTTTAGGAATTGAATTATGAACATGTTTTTAGTATTTTGGTAGGTAATTCAAGAGAATGACAAAACACCAGTGTTTTGGCAGGTTGTTGCTCTTTCCTGACACTTTATCTCCTTCTCTCCTCCACCATTGCCTATTAATTTCCAGATCCTACCAGTTTAACCTCCAAAATGTGCATCTTATAAATTATTTATGAACTTATATATTTCACAGTCTGGAATCTTTGGATTCATTTGTATTTTGGAAAACACCAAGAGGGAAGTATATGGGAATCATCAAGCTTTTAAATTTAATAAAGGTTTGACTTGTTAAACCTTTATTTAGAAGTGTTTTCAGAGTGACTGTGCTAATGAAATCTAATGTTGAGAAAAATGTATCTTTTGCATCCTGATAGTACAGATCTAATAAATCTGCCAAAGTTATTTTTCTCTTGCCAAGACTTGTAGAAGATGATAAATGGAAACTTTGTTAAACAGTCTGTTGAAAAAGTATATTAAATATTTTGTGGAGATGTATAAAAGCAGTTAGTAAAGGTGTTTTGATTCTAGGTGAAACGTGTCATTGATGAGAAATTAGTTTTATTAAAGGCCTCATATTAAAGCTCTAAATGAATGAATGAGACATGTCAAGCAGGCTTACTATTTCAGGAATGCAATGGTAGAAGTTTCTCATAGAAGCATTTTTTTTCTTGGGCCAAACACATTTTGTGGGTACCCGGTGTGGGAACTCATAAGCAGTTTTTCTTAAGATTATAGTTGGATGAAAACATGTTTTTTAATTGTTTATTTTCAAAAGTTAGTTTGTAATTACTTTTACTTCAGTTATACATATATAAAGGAGTTTTGGTTTTGGTGAATGTTATACGCAGTATATGTTGACAAAATTGTAAAACAACTGTTTTTTATTCCTTGTCATACACATATATAACCCCTGTTGATGTCAGTTATAGTAGGTCATTAAGAATTAACCAATTCAGATTATTATTTTTTTTGGTGCATACAGATTTTAAAGGGGATTAGGATATTCATAGATCACTTTAGATAAAACTGCAGTGTATGTGTGAGGTGAGTACTGAATTTTATATGTGTGTGTTTGTGTATATATACATATATATGTATATATATATGTAAAACACATTTCTTCACATATATATGTAAAATATATTTATTCATGTGGGACATGGGCAAAAAAGTTTGAAAGCCATTATCCTAGATTGATAACTGTAGAGAAGTTTTTGTTCTGTTAGAAAACTATGAGTTCCTCTTTACCATGTCACCCTGTCTATACTCAGAAACACTCCTTCAGAGTAAGATAAGTGGCATCTCTTGAAAGAACTCTTTGTAAGTGGTTTCATAACTATGCAGTGTTTATGTCATGTAGGTAGTGATACTTTTTCACATGTTCCTCTTGTCTTGCATTTCAAGGTTAAATTGGGTAGTTTAGTGGGTAAAATCCTTAGAAGCGAGTGTATGGGCAAAATTTGTAGTTTTTCCATTTTTTAAAGTTTTTTTTAATTTTTATTTTTAGTTGTAGATGGACACAATATCTTTATGTTTATTTATTTTTATGTGGTGCTGAGGACTGAACCCAGAGCCTCGTGCATGCGAGACAAGTGCTGTACCACTGAGCTACAACCCCAGCCCATTTTTCCATTTTTTAAATATTTACCTTGTGTTAGTCAGTTTTGCATTGCTGTGGCCAAAGTAGCTGATAAGAACAATTTAGAGGAGGAAAAGTTTATTTTGGTTTAGTTTCAGAGGTTCTGTCCATGGTTAGCTGGACTCCATAACTCTGGTCCCGAAGTGAAGAAAACATCATGGCATAAAGGCCTGGTAGAGGAAAGCTGCTCAGTTCTTGGCACCTGGAAGGAGGGTGCAAGGGAGGCATGGAGGATCTGGGGAGAGGGTTGGAGAGGGAGAGAGGGGGTGAGGTGGACAGAGCAAGCGAGAGTGCTGGAAAGTGCACTTGAGCATGAGCCAGAGAGCCAACAAGCTAGCCCTCTCGCATGTGCAACCATGCAAGTATGCTCTGTTAGCTAGGGATGAACTATAAAGCCCAAAGGCATGAACACTGCCCCCCCTTTCTCCAGCCATACCCTGTCTGCCTATAATTACCACCCAGTACAGTAGTTCTTTCAAATTATTAATCAAATAGATTAACCTATTGATTAAGTTACAGCTCTCGTGATCTGATCATTTCACCTTTGAACATTATTGCAAATTATCCCACACAGGAGTTTTTGGGAGACACCTCATATCCAGACCATACCATATTAAGTCAGCCCCACCCACCAAAAAATATCTGATGTCTAGGAGCATTGCACCACTGAGCTACATCCCCAGTTGCCCAGGCTGGCTTCCAACTTGTGATCCTCTTGCCTCAGCTTCATATGTAGCAGGGATTATAGGTGTGCATCTGGCTTGCTTTTGAAACTTTTCAGTTACACCTTAATTGCTATGATAATTTTAGTTGTTTTCATTTCATTTTAAACTGCTAGTTAGGAATTAATAAAATAATCTGTATGACCTAAAAAAAAAAAAAAAAGACTTTTGACCTGCAGTTTTATCCCCCTCCCTCTCTTTCCCTTTCTTCTTTGTTTTCATGAATATGTTTCTCAATATTTTTTTTTCTTTCCTTGCTATATTCTCATCTCTTTTTATCTCTTTTTTTTTGTGTAGTATGAATATTGTCACAACACTCTTTTATTGGTAGTGTGACTTTTGGGAACTTAAAAAAAGAAAGACAAAATACTTTCCTGTGTATGCCTTCTGGCAGATGCTTGGTCTAATTGCATTTTTAGACTTCCTGGAGCCACTCTCAAGAGGACAAGAAATCTTAGATCATCCTGGAAGCAAGTTGACCTGTGGGTTTGGAGCTGAAGGCAGCTTGTGATTGTGTTAAAGAAATTTTCAGTTACTCTGATCTAGTCTTACAGTCTAAGTAAAGAAAGAGAAATCAGGATTCCCCTGACTCTCTGTGAGTCCCTGTACCCTTTACCCACTTTACCTACTCCTTTTAATCTTGAGTAGCACATGGAGATATTTTAAGCAAGACAATGAACCAACTTGTCATTTATCTTTCCTAGCCAGGAATGTTCTTTATCTGTTGGAATGCATTTGGCTTCATTTGGTCCAATAGAGTAGCAAATCTTGACCCCTCACTATTTTATATTTCATTTTATGAGAAGGCAATAATTTAGAGGAGGAAAAGTTTATTTTTATTTAAAAATTTTTTTGTTGTTGTTGCACATGGACACAGTGCCTTTATTTTGTTTATTTATTTTTATGTGGTGCTAAGGTTTGAACCCAGTGCCTCACACATGCTAGGCAAGTGCTCTACCACTGAGCTATAACCCCAGCCCAAAATGAGTCATGAAATACTGTGGTAATTTTTTTTTTGTGTGTGTGTGTATGGCAGTGCTGGGGATTGAACCCAGGGCCTTGTGCATGTGAGGCAAGCGCTCTACCAACTGAGCTGTATCCCCAGCCCCTATTTTTAAATAAACATTCAATGCTTTTAAATAAGCTTTCTTGGATCGGGTTGCCTGTGTCACAAGAGTGGAAGGAACATCAATTCAGGTGAAAACAAATTCAACTTCATTCTTTAAAGTACAGGCATTATTGTTTATTAAGCACTGGAAAGAAGAGTTCTAGGTATTACTTCAATACTGGAAAATGAAAAATTTTAAATAAGCATTGAAATAAGTAAATTTTATTTTTAAATAATAATTGCCTTTTCATAATCTCTAGAAAGTCTGAAAATTAATCAAAAGGTTACAGGGCTAAGCAAGTGTTGATAATTATATATGTATTGAATTCACATGTAGTGATATATTTTTCAGTCTCATAGATTTCATTGTTATCTAGGATCAGTTTAGTTATTATAGCAAAGGCCAACACAGTGGCAGTTTATACATGGTAGAAAATGATTCCCCTCTCATTTAACAGTCTGAATATAAGCAGTGCAGGACAGTTTCAGAGCTTCTGTGGTGTTGGGGATCTAGGATCCTTCTATTTTGTTGTTTAGCCATCTCTAATGTGCAGATTTTATAACTTGAGATGACTATTCTTGTTTTTACTGTCACATTGTTATTATTAGAGTTCTAAGTTGGGGAACAAAAAAAAAGGGAGGATGGGCCCCTTTTAAGAGCATAACCTAGAAGTGTGTGATTTTTGCACATATGCCATTGATCAGACATGGTCATGCTTTCTTGTGAGGGAGTATGGAAAATAGTTTTCAGCTGGGTGAACACACGTCCCACTGAAACTTCTCTTAGGGGTATAAAACCATAATAGCCACAAATAAGGATTTACTTATCAAAAACAAAACACATGTTAAGTTTACTCAACAAAAAAGGATTTGATATGCTTATTATTTTTTCTTATGTACTATTGCTTTGAGGATAGAAATTTTCCACTGAAATTTTCAAGTAGAGTTGAGCTACTGCAAAGAGTTAATCTGAATTAATGTATTTCCCTTTGGGATTATAAGTCAAATTTATTCTAATGGTTATAAGGATGTATAAAATGTATAAAACACATTAAAAAATAAGTTTGCTCTTCTGCTTCCTTCCCTTTTGTCTTTCTGTCCGTCATTCATGGGATGGGAACCAGGGCCTTGTGCATGCAATATTCCCATCCTCTTATTTTTCTTATGTTGTTTTTGCCCTTATCCTTTCTTGAGGCTAATTTCACTTGTTTTATTTGTATTTCTAGGTATGGCACAGTCACAGGGCTGGGTGAAAAGATACTTGAAGGCCTTTTGTAAAGGCTTCTTTGTGGCAGTGCCCGTGGCAGTGACTTTCTTGGATCGGGTTGCCTGTGTCGCAAGAGTGGAAGGAGCATCAATGCAGGTGAAAACAAATTCAACTTCATTCTTTAAAGCACAGGCTTTATTGTTTACAAGCACTAGAAAGAAGAGTTCTAGGTATTATTTCAATACTGGTAACTGAAAGATTTTAAATAAGCATTGAACTGAAGTCTCACTTGACTAATTTATAAGGTTTTCTAAAACTACTAGTATAATCAGAGTACAGGTGAATAAAAACAACTATCAAGTAGTCCTCTGAGTCTGTAGTTTGACTTTTTGGTGAGAATTGTAAATAGAGATTCTAAAGAAATTTACAGTTTTCTCTGAGTATGGCTATATAAAATATCCTTTCAAGATCAAATTATTAGTGCAATTGAAGAATGAGTTTGGGTTAAATTTGGTTATTCTATTGATATATACTTTCAGTTTATAGAAAAATCTAGATAACTGATCCCATATATTCCAGTGTGTTCTTTAAACATTTGCTGAGTGAAAAATATTAAGTGAACTTTACTGTTGAAGAACTTCAGCATGTAGAATTCCAAAAATTACATGTGAATAGTCTTCTGGAATACCAGAGAAAATTTTATTGTTCTCAAATTTATATTTAGAACCTAGCTGAATAAGTAAGTTTATGTTGTTAAGCAACATTTGTATTTTGTAATATTATTTGTTTTCTTCTGTTACTAACATGCTAAATTTTTGTATTAGGTTAAATAGTTATTAAAAAAGAAAGTGAATATATGAACTTCCAAGAGATTAAAATTATACAGAGAAAAATAAGCTTAGTTTTTTCCTTTTCATTTTTGTTAGAACTGCTTAAGGACATTAATGTCTAGTCAGCTTTGTGTTGCTGTGACCAAAATACCTGACGAGAGCAATTTAGAGGAGGAAAAGTTTATTTTGGCTCATGATTTCAGAGGTTTAGTTCATACTTGACTGAGTCTGTTGCTGTGGGCCCAAGGTGAGGCAGAACATCATGCAGAAGAGCTCTTCACGGGATAGATGCTTAGTTTATGGCAGGGTCAGGAGGCAGAAAGAAGGGGAAGTGGACACAGGGAAGAAAAGATAGCACACCTGTAGTGACCTATCTTCTCCAGCCACCTGCCTACCACCCAGCCAATTCATTCCAACTAGGATGCATTGATTAGATTATAGCTCTCATTTTGCCTCCAACTATTCCTGTATTAACATAAGAGCTTTTTGGGGACACCTCACATCCAAATCATAACACAAAAGCATCATTAGCTTTAAGAAGTTAGGATGGATTTATTTATTATAAGTATGATACACACACACACACACACCACACACATATATACACACACATATACATATTTAAATATATATAAATCAGTCTCCTTTCTGAGTTCTGGTAGTCTGTGAGGTAAGTTAGTATAGCATATAGTTACGGCGGGTGCTCTTTGGTTTAAAGTAGGGCTGCCTTCATATTTACTTCTACTTCTATCATTTGAAGGGTGCTTAAGCCCTTCTCTTCATCAGGGAATTCTGATCTCTATTCTGTCTTTCAAGTTCCCACAGCAAAATGGCCACTTATTTTGAATGCAAAAATATTTTAATGTAGGGGTACAGTAAACATAGGAAGAACAATTCACAGGTGTATGTCTTTTTTTCTAAATACAGTTTAATATATTTAACATTGGAGATTGCATTTTCTGCCTCTTCGGTTTTAAATTCTTGGTAGCCTTATCTTAGACGTAATCCTTAAGGAAAGATAGACTTTATTTGCAGAGCTTTTGAATCAGATTCTTCATTTCAGATTGAAACTTCCCTATTCTTAGCAGTCCAAATCCCTTTTTGGTCTTTTGGATCTTTGAGTCCATCTATGGCTATGTATCTTTTAATAACAACTAATAAGAGTAAAAATGATTTTCTCCAATTTTGTTAGTACTGCTTGATATACAGCCATCATTCTCCTGAGGGAAAAAAAATTCTTTTTTTAAAAATATTTATTTTTTAGTTGTAGTTGGACACAGTACCTTTATTTTATTTATTTATTTTTTATGTGGTGCTGAGGATCAAATCCAGGGCCTTGCATGTACTAGGCAAGTACTGTACTGTTCTGCTGAGCCACAATCCCAGCCTCTGAGAAAAAAATTTTTAGAAACAAAATCTGCTTACCTTAGATCTGATGATGATCTAGGGGACCATGTTATTTTAAAATGCTAGTCCATGGACTAATGTTAGATGTGTTAGAATCTGCAGATGCATTAGAATTTGTAGCAGTATTCCTGGGCCCCACCCCTAGAAATCTAATTTATTATCTTGGAATTGGATAGGAAAATAACTTGAATTTACTTAGGTATAGAGGGGAATTTATTGGATGGCTTATTATATACTTATGAGAAGTGCAGGAGTACAACAGTTACCAAGGACAATTGGAACCAGCACTCAAGCACTGTCATGGTTATTAGTTTTCTATGTTCTGCTTCTGTCTGCATTTTGACTAAGTTCTCTCAGATTATCTTTCTCCGAATGTCAGGGCACATGGCTTCTGTGAGCTCTCATGCCTTAAGATGCCTGGTTTGAGAGATCACCTTTCTTGCCTTAATTTCAGCTTGAAAAATTCGGGGAAGGATTATGATCAGTTCAGCTTGAATCACATACCTTTATCTTAACAAATATACAGATCAGCTTTGGCCAACAAGGTGGGTAACATAATTGGCCTGGCTTTGGACATCCCCATATCCCCAGCCTGTGGCTAGACTGATCTATCGGAAAATGAGAACCTTTGTTTTGTTTGTTTGTGTATTTTTAAATTTGGCATTGAGGATTGAATCCAGTGGTGCTTTACCACTGAGTTAATTCCCAATCCTTTTTGGACAGAGTCTTGCTTAGTTGCTTAGGGACTCACTAAAATTTTGAGGCTGGCCTTACCCTGCTAAATTGCTGGGATTATGGACGTGCTCACCATACCCTGCTAGAGAGCATCTGTTTTACAATTCATTATACTCTGGGAATTCGGAGTAAAGTACAAATGATGGTTCCCAGAGGAAAGGGGATGCTATTTTTAGAATACAAGTAGAAAGGATAATCTGGAAAGAAAGGAAAATATGTATGTTTATTATATTGGATCTTTATTTTCTCAATTTGAAACTAAATCTAGGAATAACAGATAATTTCATTTACATGTTCATTAGCACCAAGTCATACTTAAAATTATTTGAGCAGAAATCATAATAATGAAATTTGGGGATTAACTAATAATTTCAGCATATTTAAAGACATCCTTTGCAACAGACAACTTTGATGAACTGAATGTTTTTAGACAGGTTCAGCAGAATTTGATAGAATTTTATTGAGATAAGTTCTTTTTTATTTCCACATTTTTTTTATTGGTGCATTATTATAGTTGTACATAATGATGGGATTTGTTGTTATATATTCATGTATGCACACAATATAATTTGGCCAATATCACTCCCCAACACTTCCTTGGAATAAATCCTGGTTTTCACATTTCTTTAATTATGGAGCTCTGTCGAAGTCCCAGAACATCCTGTAGGAAACCCATCTGCTGAGCTGTGGTTGTGACTCAGCAGTAGAGCGCTTGCCTAATGAGTGCAAAGTGCTGGGTTCAATCCTCAGAACCACATAAAAATAAATAAACAAAATAAATAAACAAAATATGGGTAATTTTTATTAGTACTTACAACCACATAAAAATAAATAAACAAAATATTGTGTCCATCTACAATTAAAAAAATAAAAAATAAACACACCTGCTTTTCTTGACTCAGGTCTGGAAATTCCATTTGGTGCAAGGTAATTGGTTGGTTCATTGTGAACAGGGATATTCTGGATATGTGGTGGTGACTTCTGGTACCAAGGCTTAGAAGTACGAAAGGAAAGCAAAAAAGAAGAGGAGGACAAAGGATAATATAGAGAAATATGAGGAAAGCAAATAACATAGATACATTGGGTGATAGGGAATAATGAAGAAAATTAGACCACTCATTTTCCAGTGAGTAGGGAACAGAGACACAGAGGACCAGTGATAGAGACTACTAAAAGAGGAAAAGTGCTAGGCTAGAGGTTGACAGGACCCTCAATGGGACAATCCTTGCAATTGTGCCCTTGATGTTTGATGCATCTCTGCTGCCTGTTTGGGTGCAAGAATGATCTAGCCACTCATTCTGTATCTCAATATTTATGAAAGGAACCTGTGTACCATTTTATAAGAGTTAATATTGGTATGAGTTATCAGTTTTGAACATTAGTCATTGCATAGGACTAATTCTCCTGGTGTTCTAATCATTTCTGTTGTTTCAAATATAAAATTAATTTTATATCTTAGGATATCATTTTTGAATATGGGTAATTTTGATTAGTACTTGTAAGTTTATTGTGATACAGACATTTATCAATGGCTACTAAGTATAAAACACTTAGGTTAGGTACTATGAGGGTGATGAATCAGACACAAATTCTGTCCTCAAGATGCTTTTACTTTAGTAGAGAGGATATAACAATTATTTGTCTTGGATAATGAATACATCTTCAGAAGAAATCTCTTTAAACGCCGTCAATCCGTCAGATAAATGTTTTGTCAATTTTTAGTATATCCAGAATTGAAAATCTGTTTAGTTTAGCAATCTATTTTTTGGAGAATTGACCTGGAAATTTTAATGAGGAACAGAATAGAACCAGAAAAATAATACCTTAGCCCTTTTATTCTTGGCCACTCTATTGACTTTTTGCTATGGCCATAAACAACTCCGAGATTTTTTTTGGCTTACATAAAAGATCTTTATTTCTTGCTCATGACTCTCTGGGCTGGCTGCAGTCACTGTAGCCTATTGGTTTGGTTTAGTCTATTGTACACAACAGCACCTGCTGGAGTGTGCTCTTCTCATGTTTGAAAGCAGGACAGAAGATGAGAAAAAAATACACAGAGCCTCTTAAATTCTTAGTTAGGAACTTTTATTCTTATTTCCATATTTCAGCGTTCAAAGCAAATCATAGAACCAAACCAGATTCAGTGAGTGTAAGGATAGTTTCTACCCTCAGGGAAGCCATAGCAGAGGTGGGAGGGATGGAAGAATTGTGAATAAATAAGTCTATCTACCATAGCTACTCTGTGACTCCAAGGACATATGGTTGATTTCAGAGCGCATCTAAAAAGTTGTATTTACCTTTGAGTGTGCAAGAATGATCCTTGTTTTTATAGTCTAAGATTAACAAAATTGGAATGAACTGATATTGTGAGTCATTAAAGTTGGGAATGGATTTCTGTTTTAGTAGATATTTTTAGGTTTGAGATAGCCCAGGATCAGTATTTTAGAGTAGCTTTTCTCTTTTCCTTCCTTCCTTCCTTCCTTCCTTCCTTCCTTCCTTCCTTCCTTCCTTCCTTCCTTCCTTCCTTCCTTCCTTCCTTTCTTTTGTTTTGAGATGGGGTTTCACTATGTTGCCATGAACTCATGATCTTCCTGCTTAAACCTCCTGAGTATCTGGAATTACAGATATGTGTAACTTTTGAGTGACTTTTCTTAAAGATTACTCTGCAACATATAGACCTATTATTAAAGAACATCCAAGGATTTCAAGATTAAATCTTTTAAAGGTATATGTAATTCCAGTTCTTTGAGTTTATTCAATAAATACTGTCATGGCAACACTGGAAACTCCCTTTGTGTAAAAAATTTTGTGGTAAGAAATCTTTAAATGTTTCAGAATTTCTTTTGGCTAGTGATTAACTAGGGGAAGCTTATTTTCAGGATTTTTTTTCTTATGAGAAATAATTCTTTTCTTTTAAAATACTATTCATTGGTTCTTTTCTTAGGTTAGGATTTTCCAATATTAATTTATAATTCATTAAGTATCTGACTAGAAAGATAGGGGTGATCAAACATGGGGAATCTCAGCTAGCTGAAGATAAATCATACATGAAACTGAAGTTTTTTTTTTTAAACTTTATTTTATTTAATTTTCTTTTTTAGTTGTAGTTGGACACAATACCTTTATTTTATTTATTTATTTTTATGTTATGCTGAGGGTTGAACCCAGTGCCTTGCACTAGGCAAGCGTTCTACTGCTGAGCCATAACCCCAGCGCCCCCCGCAAAAAAAAAAAAACAAAAAAAAAAAAAAAAAAAAAACTGAAGTTTTTAATGATACAGTTCAATGGAAAATGGGATTCAGTTTATGAAACATTTGATTTTTCAAAAGCTATATAGGTGCTTCCATTTTATTGGATGAGATGCCCCTTTTGCAATGCTTGACACAATGAATGCTGGCACAAATTGCTGGTTAATGATTATTCATACTGACCCTATTCCCCTCTGGTGAGCATGAATCACATCTACTGATTGTTGAAAGATTACCTATGAAAGTAGATGAACTTTTTTTTTTTTCCAAGAAGCACCACATTATATGACATTAATTTAATTCAGGAAATGAAGACTGATATTACATACAGTTGAAACTACAGAGGGAATTTATGTAGGTGGAATGCAATTATTCAAATTAGAACTTCAATGGCTTACAGAGGCTTTTAGAGTAAAAGGGTGCCCTAGGAATAATTTAATGACCTCATACCAAAGGTTTAGGTTTTATTTGATTGAGAATGCCTTCAGCAGGGTTACCAGTTCTGATAGAAGGTGTAGGCTTTCCACATTTAAAATTAAGATTTTAATACTTTAAAAAGTAAGTGAAGGAAAATAATTTTGTGTCACTATCTTATTTTTGTTGCAGTCACACATAATTTTTATGTTACTATCCTTGAGATTTTCATTTTTTTTTTCCTGTTGTGCATTGCCAGGATAAAAAGTATTTGAATACATCTCCATGCTATACTATCTCTCTAGCTCAGGCTTCAGAGACATATTTATACAAAATGTACTTGAATATTAGAGTAGATGAGAGAAAATAGGGTTTTTTCAGCAATGAGGCCTCTATTTGTCAATAACATACTTTCTTTAATTCGAAATTTTCCTGACTTTCAGCTAACTGTGTATGAGCCTGAATAAAATTGATTTGTAATAAACCTGTTATACTTCTACCTAGGTCTTTGCAGTCATTGTTTTGTTTCTTGCTGAGTTTAAAATTAAAAGTTCTGTCAAAAACAAAAGCAAAAGTAGTAGAGGGGCTCTTTCCTTCCCCTCTCTCTTTTAAAATTTTTAACCTAGAGGGGCGTTAGTAATACTCAAGAGTCATTGTTGGTTGTAACCATTATTTTGACATTCTGGGAAGCTGGCTACAAACAGATTCTAAAGGCAAGAGATTTATTGTGATTTATACTGCAGCATTTAAGATCAAGTTAGGGAGTTTTATGTTACCTGCTGAATTTGCACTTCTAAGATGCTGGGAAGCACCTGGCACATATTCTTCCTGTGCTGACTCCTCTGCTTGTTCTCCTTAGTCTGCTGGGGCTGATGTTGAAGGAAGTCAGGATTTAATGTTGGAATGCTTTGAGAGTTGTTTTTGTGCTTTCTTCCCAGATTACTTTTGATGCAGAAATATTACCTGAGGTTTTTACCTATTAGGATACTATGAGTTTTAATGTAGTTTTGTAATCTGTCATTAACAGAGAATTCAAATAGATTATTTTGTATTTATAGCAACAAACTTATATGATCCCGAAACAGTTGATGAGTAGTAATGTTAAAATGTCCCTTGATGGATTTTTTTTTCTTCCCATGAGAGAATTCCTATATGCTTCTGTTTTATATAATCAAGTCAGCTAAGGTTATGTATGTTATTTAAACACTGGGTTTTTTCATATCTTTTAAGAATTTTTGTTAAATTGGGCGTGGTGGTGCCAATCGGTAATTCCAGCTAGCTGTGATGCCCAGGCAGAAGGATCGCAAGTGAGTTTGTGAGTAGCCTGGGCAATAAATAAGACTCCATCTCAAAACAAAACAAAACAGAAAAAGTGATTTTAGATTTACACAAAAGTTATAGGAATAGTACAGAGAACTCCCATGGGTTCTGTACCCAGATATACCAGTTTTTAATTTTTTTCACATTGATTTTCCTTCCTTCCTTCCTTCCTTCCTTCCTTCCTTCCTTCCTTCCTTCCTTCCTTCCTTCCTTCCTTCCCCCCCCCCTCTCCCTCTCCCTCTCCCTCCCTTCCTCCCTCTCTCAGTTTCTCCTTATCTCCCTTTCTCAGTATTTCTGTATGTATGTATGTATATGTATGTATATATATATATGCATATGTAAGTATACATATGCACATTCTTATTGTTTTTGGTATTAAACCATTTGAAAGTAAGCTGTATACATCCTGTCCCTTTCACACTTAATATTTCATATATTCTTCCTAGGAGTGTAACTAGTAATGGAATGGTACTTTTACTTTATTTTTTAAGAAATTACCAAACTCATATCAAACTAGTTAGCTCTGTGAGGGCAGTCTGTCTCAAGCCATAAGATGGGATGCTGACTGATGCTGTTTGTCCTCTCATCATACCTCCAAGCTGCCTGAGAGGAAGAAGTGAAGGGCTAGCTTGCCCCATCTCATTGCTGCTGGGTGGACAGGAAGTCCTTCCTGCTGTGCTGTGCTGATACCACAGTGTTGGGATGGGGCTAATTTGACTATATTAGGATGGTTATTATAAAAAAAATGTTTACTCTTCTGCTAAGCCACTTTTTACTTGGTCCTTTGTCCAGTAACAATAAGCTTTTTGCAGGCTTCCCCCCCTCCACCCTAATTTTTGGTTCCACATTGTAAGCTTCTCCAGTGCCTCATATAGGATATAGACAAGCTACAAGAAAACATAGGGACATTGCAGTGGTGAAATTCAAGTTCTAAGGTTCCTAGCCTCTTGTCTGCCTTCTTTCTGTCTTGCAGTCTTCCTGTACTTGTTTGTTATATTGTCTGGGGTGTTTATTGTTATAAGAGGGAGGACTTCCACTTTGGTCCAAGGCTGGGTGGCTTGATTGATTAATTAATTTATTACTTTGGTCCAAGGCTGGGTGGCTTGATTGATTAATTAATTTATTACTTTTCTAATGGTCAGAAATGACTGATCTCTGGCCAGTAGAAAATGGGTGAAAGTGAGATGCTCTTTCTAGGCCTGGCCCATAAAAACCTTGTTATTCACAACCACATCAATGTTTATAGCAGCACAATTCACAATAGCTAAACTGTGGAGCCATCCTAGATGCCCTTAAGTGGATGAATGGATTAAAAAATGTGGCATATATACACAATGGAATTTTATTCATCAATAAAAGAGAATAAAATCATGATATTTGCAGGCAAATGGATGCAGTTGGAGAAGATAATGCTAAGTAAAGTTAGCCAATCCCAAAAAACCAAATGGTGAATGTTTTCTCTGATATAAGGAAGCTGACTCATAGTGGGATGGGGAGGAGGAATAGATGAATTCTAGATAGGGAAGAGGGGTGGGGAAAGGGATGGGGCACGGGATTAGCAAGGATAGTGGAATGCGATGGACATCATTGTCCAAAGTACATGTATGAAGACACAAATTGGGTGTCAACATACTTCATATACAAACAGAGATATGAAAAATTGTGTTCTATATGTGTAATAAGAAGAAAGAAAACAAATACAGCATTCTGCTATCGTGTATTTAAAAAAATAAAATCAATTAAATTAAAAAAAAACTTGTCATTTTCCATGTTATATCTTCTGCTTGCTTACTAGATTCATGTGTCTTATATTCTTTTAGGAGATGATTACTCTGACAAGGAAAGGAGACAGACTTAGGAAAATTTATTATATTATACTCACAGGTCTATACACAGAAGGCAAGGCATAGACACAGGGCCATTTAGGATGGACACTAGGGAGGCCAGGAGGAAGAAGGTAAGAGCAAGGGGAAAGCTCTAGACCAGAGTCTTTATTGGGTTTTCTGTGGGAAAAATAAGGCAGAGCAGGGTCAATAGGTTAGAATGGTTAGTTTGAATAATTTTCAAAGAGTTTCGCTAATTGGAATGATTAAGACAGAGGAACATTGTCTCCTCGGTTGCCATGACCAAAGACAAAGTGGTCTTGGCTCTGGATTGGTGAGTTTGCATATTGCAGTTATCCTCTGGCCCAGCTTTTGTAATTTTTAAGAATTGGCTAGCCTTGGGAGGGAGCAATCTCTTCCTAGCAGGGAATTGTTTTTTATTTTTATTTTTGTAAAGATTTCCAAACACCATAATATACTCAAACACACACACACTTTTGATGGAGTTACATCTCAGTAAATCCCTTGTAAGTTGAAAATATCATGTCAAAAATGTATTTTGCGGCTGGGGATGTGGCTCAAGCAGTAACACGCTCGCCTGGCATGCGTGGGACGCTGGGTTCAATCCTCAGCACCACATAAAAAAATAAAATAAAGATGTTATGTCCACCGAAAACTGAAAAATAAATATTAAAAAATTCTCTCTCTCTCTTCTCTCTTTCTCTCTCTCTTTTTTAAAAAATGTGTTTAACACACTAACTTACTGAACATCATGGCTTACTGAACATCTACCACATAGAACACTGTGGAGCATTGGTTGTTTACCCTCATGAGCATATGGCTGACAGGGTGTGGCTTGCTGTCATGCTGCCCAGCATTGAACAAGTATTGTACCATGTATCAGTAGCCAGGGAAAAGTTCAAAATTCAAGATTCAAAGTATGGTTTCTACTGAATGCTTTTTTTTTTTTTTTTTTTTTTTTTTGCACTTTCACAAAGTTTGAAAATCACAAGTTAAAATATTGTTAAACTGGGGACTTCTGTGTAGGTACTATACAGTACAATAGAAGATCCAGTTGAGGACCCTGAGGCCACCATGGGGAATGGTAGCTTCATGATATCAGAAACACCTGAGTGTGACTGTATAGAGTAAATCTATTCAGTGTTGTGTTATGCCACTGAGCTCTGAGATTCTGTGTATATATGTAGTCAGCATAACTTCTCCTCTGCATTTTCTTATCTTTTGCTCTGTTTAAGGTTATTCTCAAGTTTTATCTTCTTACAACTTTCCTTAATTCCGTCATTCAGTTTTTTGAAATCCTACAGCATTTGGAAATTTGACTCATGATTATGATTTTTTCTGTTATCCTCTAGTATTTCATAGGTTAACCCTACTTTTGTATGCTTCTAAAAGAAAGGGAGTGTTTTGTCTCACCTACCAATTTAGAGGCAAGTTGAATAAATATTTATTAAATTGGATCTTTGAAGCATTGAAGTGCCTGAATAATTAAACTCCACAGAAATATGATAAAATAAAATTGTCATCCATTTTTTTTTTGACTTTGAGGGTGTTTCTGTACTAGTCTCCTGAAAACTTTTTAGCTCCTTGGTGAACCCATCAAATTTTTTATGGCAGAGAATTTCAACCTTTTTAGCCTATGACTCATATTAAGTAGTAAGAGTTTTGCATTATACACATATGTGCACAATTGAAATGAAAGTTTTATGTAACAGTACTTAAGCCGTAATTACCATCATTAAGTGCAATGCCCTTTGATATTTTCAGTTCTGGCTGCAACCTATTAAATTGATTCTATGACTCACTCGTTGGTTGTGACCTATAGTTTGAAAAATTCTGCTTTATTGATGGAGGAAAGCTTGAAAGAATGAAACAGTTGAAACTGAGCTATAAATAGGGGAGTGGAGCAGGTTGTCTTTTGATTCTGAAATTTTAAATGTTGCTTTGTCATAAGGGCTTCAAGCAGTAAGTGCAATGTGAAGAATAAGGAGGCCCATTGACTGTTCCTTGTTTGAGAAATCCCTTTTGTAATCAGTGTGCTCCATGGGCCTTTTTAAAATTAATACCACACATGGTTGTACTTATTAACTAAGAAAGTAAGATTCATGAGTACCATTCTTGACATATGAAATTAGAATCATTTGCTGAGGGCCTTGGAATCTGAATTATATTATAAAATTTGAGAACTCTTTCCTTGAGAGAGCCCCAAGTCTTGGGTGAGGGCAAATTGTTGAGTGTTTCTTAGATTTGCTAATTACTTTTGCATGAAAAATCCGGATCGCTTTTGTTTGTTGATCTTTTGCATTCTTACTCTTGTACCTTTCAAAAAATATTCTTTTATTCCCCATCCTTTAGTCTGTTACTCACCATATGTTTGTGCTAATTTTAAGTTATTGTTTCTCATCTTTTATGCCAACAATTATACTAATTTATGTCATTTTAAATTTTCCTTACTATTTTATGAACTTCATTTTTCTTCCTAATTTTCATTTTCTGTTATTTTTACACTTTATTTTTATTTAAAAAATAATGCTTAAACTTTTTAGCTTATCATTAACTTTTAAGATGGTTATTATCTTTTATTTAATTTGCCAGAAATTATTTCTTGTATTTTTAAAAAAAATATTTATTTTTCAGTTGTAGTTGGACACAATATCTTTAATTATATGTGGTGCTGAGGATCGAACCCAGGGCCTTGTATGTACTAGGCGAGCACTCTACCGTTGAGCCACAACCCCAGCCCAAAATTTTGTATTTTTTAAAAAATAAAATGGTCTTTTATTTCTATAATTTAAAAAAAGGATCAACAGGAAGCACAATCACAAGAGTGTTCTGAGTGAATTGTCCATTCACTTAGTGTGGAAGATGTGTGTATTTTTATAGCAATGGCTCCTCATTGAATTCAGGCCTCTCTCCTTCATTTGCATGGCTTCCTCCCACATTGACTTTGGCCTTCTGATTTTCTTTGACCAATGGGACATCAGCAAATATTGCTCAAGTAGAAGCTTGGTAAAAATTTTTGAATTGGGGGCTGGGGTTGTGGCCTAGTGGTAGAGCACTCTCTTAGCATGTGTGAAGTGCTGGGTTCGATCCTCCGCACCACATAAAAATAAACAAAGTTATTGTATCCAACTACAAATAAAAAAAAATTAAAAAAAAATTTTTTTTGAACTGGGAACATGTAAGAGCTCAGGTTATACTGTTAAAGTAGATATCGGAAGACATTAAAGCATCCTGGCAAGCAAGCTGCAGGGAAGTTTATGACTTATTAATGGGACTAGCTTGGACTATCCAACCCTGTTTAGTCCCAGTTAATTACAACTTATATAAGTGACCTCAAGAAACACCAGCACAGGACTGGCCCAGTTGACTAGAGCCCAAACTCAAAATCTTGGAGAAATAAACTTAAGTTATTCTTTTAAGGCAATTTTGGAGTGCTTTTTTTTTTTTTTTCCCTTATACCAGGGATTGAACTCAGGGACACTTGACCACTGAGCCACATCCCCAGCCCTATTTTGTATTATTTAGAGACAGAGTCTCACTGAGTTGCTTAATACTTTGCCATTTCTGAGGCTAGCTTTGAACTCAGGATCCTCCTGCCTCAGCCTCCTCAGCTACTGGGATTATATGTACTTCTGCACCCCGATGGAGTGTTTTTTTTTTTTAACTTTTATAGAACAATAGATGACTGAAACAAAAAACTGATAGTATTAGCATACATTTATATATATATATTAGTGATATTATTAGTTTTGCATAAAAAACCCTAAATTTTGTGATATTGGTTTTGGTTCTAGGTAGCAGTTGGGGGGATAGGAAAGTGATGGGAGGATTATCTGCAGAAGCTAGACAAATGACAAACAACCTTTAGTGGAAACTGGAAAGGTGGTAAGGAAACTGCTATTGGAGTAATTAGAGGAAATACAATGTACCCCATATTTTCTGGGTTGGAAAATAAAACTTTTTTTTTTATTCCCAGTCTCTAGCAGGCAAAAGATACTCAAAATAAGAAATGGTTTGGGACAAAGATCAACTCTTGATTGGAAGACTCTTTGTTAAGACCTCAGAAAGATTTAAGATGGACTTAATAAATTCTTTTAATTTGACAGAGGCGATTGTAATGTTCTTAAGGACTTTGTGCCATAGCATCCTGGTATTTCCAAAATAGAGAAAGATCTTTTTAAAGTCTTTTTTATTTCTCTCTTTAGGGTTCTGTAGTTTTCATTGTATAGATCTTTCACCTCTTTAGTTAAGTTGATTCCCAAGTATTTTATTTTTTTGAGGCTATTGTAAATGGAGTAGTTTTCCTCATTTCCCTCTCAGAGGATTTGTCACTGATAACAGAAATGCCTTTGATTTATGGGTTTTGATTTTATAACCTGCTATTTGCTGAATTTATTTACTAGTTTTAGAAGTTTTCTGGTGGAGCTTTTTGATTCCATATGGAATTATATTGTCAGCAAATAGTGCTAATTTAAGTTCTTCTTTTCCTATACGTATCCCTTTAATTTCTTTCGTCTAATTGTTCTGGCCAGTGTTTCAAGGACTGTGTTAAATAGAAGTGGTGAAAGAGGGCATCCCTATTTTATACCAGATTTTAGAGGGAATGCCTTCAATTTTTCTCCACTTAGAATGATATTGGGCTAGGGCTTAGCGTAGATAGTCTTTACAATGTTGAGACATATTCCTGTTATCCCTAGTTTTTCTAGTATTTTGAGCATGAAGGGGTGGTGTATTTTGTCAGATGCTTTTTCTGCATCTATTGAGATAATCATATGATTCTTATCTTTAAGTCTATTGTTGTGATGAATTACATTTATTGATTTCCTTATGTTGAACCAACCTTGCATACCTGGGATAAATCCCACTTGATCATGGTGCACAATATTTTTTGATATGTTTTTGTATTTGATTTTCCAGAATTTTATTGAGAATTTTTGCATCTATGTTCATTAGAGAACTCCAAAAGCTAAACACTAAGAAAACAAATAACCCAATCAATAAATGGGCCAAGGACATGAACAGACATTTTTCAGAAGAGGATATTCAATCAATCAACAAATATATGAAAAAATGTTCATCATCTCTAGCAATTAGAGAAATGCAAATCAAAACTACTCTAAGATACTATCTCACTCCTGTCAGAATGCCATCTATTATGCATACAAACAGCAATAAGTGTTGGCGAGGATGTGGGGAAAAAGGTACACTTATACACAGCTGGTGGGACTGCAAATTGGTGCAGCCAATATGGCAAGCAGTATGGAGATTCCTTGGAAAACTGAGAATGGAACCAGGTATGGATCAGGTATCCCTCTCCTTGGTCTATATCGAAAGAACTTAAAAACGGCATTCTAAAGGGATACAGCCACATCAGTGTTTATAGCAGCACAATTCATAATAGCTAAACTGTGGAACCAAGCTAAATGCCCTTCAGTAGATGAATGGATTAAAAATGTGGCATATATACACAATGGAATATTACTCAGCAATAAAAGAGAATAAAATCATGGTATTTGTAGGTAATGGATGCAGTTGGAGAAGATAATGCTAAGTGAAGTTAGCCAATCCCCCCAAAATAAATGGCGAATATTTTCTGTGATATAAGGTGACTGACTCATAGTGGGGTAGGGAAAAGGGAGCAAAGGAGGAATAGATGAACTCTAGATAGGGCAGAGGGGTGGGAGGGAAAGGGAGGGGCAGGGATTTAGCAATGATGGTGAAATGTGATGTACATCATTATCCAAAGTATATGTATTAAGACATGAATTGGTGTGAACATACTTTATATATAGATATGAAAAATTGTGTTCTATATGTGTAAAAAGAATTGTGATGCATTCCGCTATCATGTATTTAAAAAATAAAAGCAATTTAAAAAAAGAGAGACAGGTCTTTTTTGAAAGAATTATGGGTGTAGTTTTGAGGGGAATGGAATGAACCCCAGTTAGATAAGTAGTAACTTTACAAAATTTCAAGGGAGATGAATTAGCTTATACTAAAAGGGGATGGTCATTGTCAAAAGAGGCCTCTGGGTCCCAACATACTATGAACAAAAGTGTTTCTTTTTAAAAAGCATCACATCTCTGAGTGAAAAGGCCAGAGATAAAGCTAAGAGTCATGAACAATGATTGAGTAGAGAACCATTACAGAGAACAGAGAAGGGCCCCAGTAAGAGAACATTCCTTTTCCTGGGGTAGGAGGCACTGACTACTTATGCTGATGGATTTTAGATTTTTTTTTGGTGTGACTTGTATGTTTCTCTCATTGCCTTTTAAAGTCTGTTGTGGTTATGTTGCTCCTGTCCTTCCATTGTATGTTTCGTGTTTAGAGGAAAGATTTTTTTTCTCATAAATTTCTGATTATAGGCGAACTACCCCCAAGTACCACCCTAGAGTCCTCATCCATATCTTGTCCTGATGTATATCATGAGTTAACAGACTCTGATCCTATTGTAAAGGTCTGAGACTTGAAGGTTCTTGAGGAGCGTTGAATATCTTTTGTGTATGGGTGGGATATGATTCATTGGGTCCAGAGGGCTGAACTTTGATAGATGGTTACATTCATGTTCCTTCTTAAACCAGTCCTCATGAATCATGCCTCTGAGCTCTGTGTAGTCTGCTCCTAAATTTTTTCTTGGCTTGGCTATGTCATTACTATTCTTTTTGGCTGGTGGAATATCGGCAAATGTGCAGACTGATGCTTGTTAGATACTTACACAATGGTGCTTGTCTTCTTGGTACACGGCTGCCTCCCTGACTGCAGCTGCCTGAGTCTTTCCAGCCAGACTAATGAAATTCCTAGTTAAGCAGAGCCTTCATTATAGAACCATGAGCCAATAAGTGAGTTTTGTTTTAGGATTTGGATTGGTTTGTTTTGAAGTGTTAGATGAGTAATATAAAAACTATATACTTTTGTACCTTTCATCCACCACAACACTTTTCAATAGGTAGTTTATTTCCTACTCATTTGAACCTCTCAATTCTAATGGCTTTGATCTTTGTAATCCAGGAGGCCCATGGACCAAAATTTTTCTTGATACTGTTAGAATAGTGTTTTTTTTTTTTTTTTTCTGATATGATACTGTATCATGTTCAATAACGAAGAACTAAAGGATCTGAAATCCACGGTCTGTCTTTAAAGATTTGTTCACAGGTACTTTATAAGCTTGTGAATAGATTGCTGCACCAATGTACCTGTTTGTAGGAATTTGGCCCTTCTGGAGTTCTTCTGGGAGATCATCCAGGCAGCCTTCTAAAAGTGTTGTCATCTGTTGAGCTTGTTACTTTTTCTTCCTACATACTTTAATATGAACATTTATTTATTTTTAATTTTTATTATCTTTATTAGTAAAATGTGTGTTATACATAATAGTGGGGTTCATTTTGACATATTTATAGATGCATGTAACATGATTTACTCTATTTCATTCCTTAGTAGAGCATTTATTTTTTTTAGATCAAGAAGGATATATCACAGAGAAAGTAGTTTCTTCTGGGCTAGAATTTCTTAGCAGAGGGAAGGGAAGATGGTAGATTGGAGCTAGGCAGGGATCCCAGATCTCATAATAGAACAGGGAGGTAGTGAGGGAGCAATTAGACTGGAGAGGTGGATGATATAAAACATGCTGAAAGACTCAACATTAGACAGTCTGTGACCTGGAGAGACTTGAAGTTTGGTTACTAGAGCAGAAAATAAGGGCAGAGTTCACTAACCCTCAACTGGACCAGGGTGGAAGAAGGTAGGAGAGGCAACAGAGAGAAGGAGGGAAGGGAAAAGCATATAAGCTCACTCCCTGGAAAGAAAAGCAAACCAAATTAAAATGCCACAGAAGCAGCATGATCATTAAAGATCAAGGAGTTTAACCCAAATGTGGACAAAAAGTCATGCTGGGGATGGTAGCCATTTTGTGGAACCATAGCAAACCAGCCTCCAGAGAAGAAATTAAATCAATGTGGCATCTCCCCACCTACAGATAACAGCAAATTGAACCAGAAGGAGCATGTCTGCAGTGAGATGTCTCAATAATCAGTCTAGAAATAACTCATAAATTGATTGCTATTAGCCAAAAGTTATTGAAATCTTTTTCCCTTCTCCATCTGAACAAGAGGAAGGGGCTGGAATAGTCTTGCCTCTGGAAGGACCAGCTTAACCCAGTGCTTCCTACAGCCTAGGAAGAGACGAAGCAGATGCCCATGATCCCAGGGGCAGGAAGTGAGAACTCAGATTCAGGTGGAAAAGCAGGTTCAGTCCCAGGCAGTGAAAAGGAATGGTAGTTACAGCCAGTGGGTGGTCATGGTAGGAAGCTGCCTGCTGTTCTGGACATCTGAGAGGAATGGTGGTCAGATTTCAGCTATAGCTGGCAGGAGGTTGGCTACATCAGGAAGGTGCCTGTGTCCCTGGCAGTAGAGAAGGACAGTGTCTACATCATGGCCCCAGCCAGTTAAGTTGGTCACACCAAAATCTGTTTCAATCCCAGTCAGCAGAGGGAAGCAACACTTGTTGTTTACAATCTGGGTCATTGGAAGCTGGAACCCAGATGAACCAGCTCAGTCTCTTTAAGACCACTAGTAAGGAAAGTACCTGGTGAGCTGTGTCAGTCAGGAAGGGATGCTTCTGTATCACAGATCACCCACAGAGAATCCACAACCACAGGACTTATGTTTATAGATAGCTATCAGCCACCAGGCTTCATGACACTTTGAAAATATTCCTGTGGAAGGAAGCCAAGAGCCTGCATCCTGAGCTCCTGCACACGATAAAAACAGCCAGCAGACACAACACTTCATCCTCTAAGCAGCCAGCCTGAGGACTCTGGACTGATAAAAGAGAACTAGCTGATAGAAGTTCACAGCATCTAGAGGAGTAGCTCCTGTTGCCCCTCTGGAGAGATCCAGAGAATGATGGACATATTCTAAAGATCCCATATCTTTACAAAATCCAAACTAAGACTCAATAAGAATTTTTCTCACCTTGGCATTATTTACTATAAATAGTTCTAACATAAATTTTGATCATATATATCACTCTTCATTTTGATTTGATACTTGTTACCCTAGCAGCTAATTATGCCTCAACACATTTGATTGTATTTCTTCTAATGTGTTAAAGTGTTTATTGGAATTTTTCCATCTTTGTTTTCCTAACTCTGGTTTATACTTGCTCCTCTCACCCCTTTTTTCTCCCTCTTTTTTTTTTTTTTCTACCGGCTACTGCCTCAAAATCTAACCCCCTAATCCGTTTTTTTCTTATTTTCACTTTGGTATGTATTATTCTTTTCTATCCTTTTTGTTTTTGTTTTCTCTTTCTTGTGCCCATTTTTTCTCTCTCCCCCCTTTCAGACCCTATCTAATGTGATAACAGTTTTACTATTTAATTTATCTATTCTAGAAATTACAAGTTTATGCCTAGTTTAGAGGAACTATGGAGAACAGAGTCAACAAATTTTTATTGTTCATAAGATTGAATATTATATGGCTTTGTTCTCAAGTGAGGTAGTAAATAGGATTTAGTGTCTTCCCTCAAAATGGTGTTGATACTTCGAATAGCAGAGGACACACTGAGTCAAAGTACAATAGTTGGATATTTGCCCAGCCTGGGTCTTTTAAGAGAAATAAGCTCACAAAATATAAAATGTTATATAAAATAAAAACATAAAGTATGTTCAACATATCTAACAATCAGGAATAACGACATTGAGATTTCTTATTTTAGTCAGAATGGCAATTATCAAGAATAGAAATAATAATAAATGTTGGTGAGGATATAGGGAAAAAGAGAGACTCATGTTGTTGGTGGGACTGCATATTAGTATAACCACTCTGGAAAGCAGTATGTAGGTTCCTCAAAAATTGAGATGTAACCACCATATGAGCTAGCTACCCCACTCCTCAGTATATATCCAAAAGATATATAACCAGCATAGTGCAGGGATGCAGCCACATCAATGTTTATAGCAACATAAATCACATTAGCCAAGCTACAGAACCTACTTAGGTGCCCATCAACAGATGAATGGATAAAGAAAATGTGGTTTATATGCACAATGCAGTATTATTCAGCCATAAAGAATAGTGAGATTATAGCACTTACTGGTAAATGGATGGAACTGGAGACCATTAAGCAAAATAAGCCAGACCTAGAAAGTAAAGTTTGAATGTTTTCTCTGATACGTCTGGTAGGCCAAAATAAGAAAGAAAGAAAGAAAAGGGTGGGAGAATTTTGTGGAGTTGAGGAAGAGGATTGAGGGGGAGGAGAAGTGATGGGAAAAGGGAAGAATGGTGAAATGAATCTGACTTAACTTTCCAGTGTATACATACGTGAATATACCACTGTGAATCTCACCATCATGTATATCCACAAGGCACTAATTAAAAAAAATCTGTAAATAAATAGAAGAAATATCAATAGCATGGAGGGTCAAAGGAGACCCTCATCACTGTATAAAATACATGTATGAAGATGTGAATTTGGTGTCAACATACCTTATATATAATCAGAGATATGATAAATTATGATATAATGGTGTATTAAGAATTGTAATGCAAAAATAAATAAATAAATAATACCAAAAAAAGTTACATGAAGACAAACAAAAAACAAAGAAGAAATATCAGTAGAGGAGGGGAAAGGGGACAGGGGAAGAGGGGAGAGAGAAAGTGGAAGTAGCAGGGATGGAAGTATAGCAAATTATATAGTATTCATGTATAGTTATGTAAAAATGAATGCTAAAATTTTGTATAACTAAAATGAACTAATACAAAAAGCAAAGAGGGCTGGGGTGATGGCTCAGTGGTAGAGTGCTTGATTTGCACATGTGAGGCACTGGGTTCGATCCTCAGCATCATATAAAAAATAAATAAATAAAATATCAAGGTGTTGTCTCCATCTACAACTAAAATGATATATATTTAAAAATTAAAATAAAGAAATGAAGGACTTAACAGTTAATGAGTAAAATAAAGAACTCTTTCCTTATTTTAGGAAGGAGTTAAAGATTTGTTTGTATACAGATGTATGTGGGAGCCTTTCCATGTAGCTGTCTTATGTTACATATAGAAAATCATCTTTTTGTTAATATGTAGAAATGTTATTTATGTAAAATTTGTGTTTCATTAATTTTATATGATCTCTTCCTTGTCATGATTAATTAGAACTGTAAATCATAATAGCTGACTCAAAATCTATTTTATTAGGTAAGAAACAATACACATATTTAATGTTCATGTCTTATTTTATAATGAGCCAGGAAGTTTGCAGATTTTATGCTTACAATCTAGTTGCAGTGATCTGAATTAAGGTGATTCTTAAACAGTAAAGAAGTTTTAAAAAAGGAAAATGAATTTCAAAGATATTTGAATTAAGAAGGACTCAGGTTGTGCGCTTAGATGTAGAGCACTCGCCTAGTATGTGTGAGGCACTGGGTTCTATTCTCAGCACCACATTAAAAAAAATAAAGGTGTTGTGTTCACCTGTAATTAAAAAATAAATGTTTAAAAAATATTATAAGAAGATATAAAAATCAGATGCTTTTCCCTTTAAAAACAAATTGCTTTTTTTTTCTTATACAAAAACATTGCAAACTGGTGCAAACTTAGGAAATACCAAAAAACCAAAACAAAACAAAATAACAATCAATACTACCTTTCAGAATTATTTCAATGTTGTTATATAATAATAGTAACAGTTTAAATGTATTGAATAGTAATAGTGTTCCAGTCATTGTGATATGGTATTCACTTAACACATTAATTGATATTCTCCATAACTGTATGATGAATGTTCTATAATTATACCATTTTAAAAATGAAGAAATTTGATCAGAGAAACTGAATTACTTATTGAAGATTACACAGATTTAAGTCCAGTCTTATTACTTCAAAGTTTGAATTTCCAAAGTACTATGAATTGTTACTTCCTCTTTTGCAGAATTTTCTTTCTTCCTTCTGTCCTTCCTTCATTCCTTTCTTCTTCCTTCATTCCTTTCTTCTTCTTTCTTTCCTGTCTCGCTTCCTTCCTTCCCTAATTGGATCATACCATTTAAAAAAATTTATCACAACCTCACTTTATTTGCCAAATATATTCAAATATCCTTATGTATTAATATTTCTTTGATGTGTTCTTTAACCCTTTTTTTATATTCATATATCACATGATTTAACAATGGCTAAATCATGGTTTAATTAGATTTCTATTATTGATGCAATAATAATCCCTCCTTATCTTAAGTGTTATTTCCTGCTGTTTCATTTACTGTTGGTCAACTGGGAAGCATTATTGTGGATTCCTGGTGTTCCTCCTGACTATTTCTGGAGGTTAATAGTAGTTTAATGCTTTGTTACAATGCCTTCCATATTGTCTTTGTCTCATCATAAAGGGATTGTGTTTTCTCACATCATCATCAGAAGTGTGACTGTGGTACAGTAAGATACCTTGATAGAGATGATGTTCATGTAATTTTTATTACATTGTATCATTTTGATAGTTACATTATTAGTTATTGTCATTCATCTCATATTGTGCCTAATTACAAAGTTTATCACAGGTGCATGTGTATAGGAGAAAACATAGTGTATATATAGGGTTTGGTACTGAATTTTAGGTAACACTGAGGGTCTTGGAATATATTACTATGGATAGATAAATGGATATTACTGTATTAAAGTTGGCTCAATTATTCAGTATTATAAATAATGTGTGATTGACAACTTTGTACATATATCTTTTCACATATTTCTACTAATTTCTTTAGGATAACTTTAAAAATTTTTTTTTACTTGTAAATGGGCACAACACCTCTATTTATTTATTTATTTATTTATTTATTTATTTATTTATTTATTTATTTATTGTGCTGAGGATGAACCCAGTGCCTACACGTGCTAGGCAAGTGCTCTACCACTGAGCTACAGCCCTAGGCCCTCCTTAGGACATCTTTTAAAATATGTTTTGAGGTCAAAGTATAAGATCATTTTATATTCTTTTAAGTATATTTTAGCAAATTACCTTATTTTTATTCCTACCAGTAATATATGAGAGTGCCTGTAAAACTTGATATATTACTCTAGTAGAACATACAGTTAAGATTAGGAGAATGAAAAACTAGAAACTCAATATTTTCCCAAGTTAATGTAGTATATGTTCTACTTGTTAAAAAAACTAATATCTCTTTTAAAAGGAAAAGTAAGAAATTATAGTATCTGTAGACATAAAAAATATTTTTATGTGAGTAAAATTTCATGGAGAGATTCTAAAAGAATGAAAATATTCACTTCAATTTAAAGTGGAGAATATAAGACTACCAGTAAATAAGGGAATGAGATTAGAATACAGTTTTTAAAAAGGGACTCTTAAAGATCTGTCAGATTAAAATGTTGTTGGATCCATATCTGGATATTGGAGGGCAAAAAATCCATTGCCTGGCAGAGTCAGAATTCATTTTTTTTTCAGTGATGAATGAATGAGTGAGGAAAAGAAAACATGAATAGATTTTTATAGTTTTACATCCTTGACCAAGTTAGCATTTTTGTTTTTTGTTTTTGTCCTCTTGTCCTTTAACTTTGACCTGAGTAAAATCCAAGGTCTACATGTGTGAACAGAGAGCGACTGGCAGAATTGTCTGATCAAGGGCAGGGGTGGTAACTGATTGGGGCTAGAACTCTGGAGTATGAAGAGGAGTTTGCACTAGGAATGTCACATACCACCAGGTGTTCTCTGGTGGAGCCTCTGGATACTGGAACAGGTATGGAGAACCCATTTACACATAATAAAGCATCAGGTACGACTAGGATTTAATAAATATACATTTCTGGTAATGCTTTATTATTTGAATTTCTTTCATTTAGCACTTAATGTGGAATTTTATGTGACTAGGGTTTTTGTTGGGTTAAGAGCCCTAAAATAAAAAAAAAATTGTATATATTTTGAGTTAAATGGATGGTCCTTATAAGGGGTGGTGGGTCAAGCATTATGGAGGTGATAGGTACCCTTTTTGTGAGAGGAACCTCACAAAAACCTTTTTAACTAAAAGGTTTGCTCTGATTGGGTATATTTAGTCCATTTTTTTATGCATACCTAGTGAGATAAATCTGAGAACTCTAGAACTATGCAAATGATAGAGACCCCTGAAAAAAAAGGGAAGAAAGATGAAATTTTAGATGATTTTATCTACATTTTTAAAAACGTGTGCTATCCAATAATAATAATACTATAATCAAAATATACATTTATTTTAATTAGATTTTATGCCTTCTGGCTAGTGTTGCTGTCTAAAAATGTTCTAAACAAATAGTACAATTTTAATTTGAAATATCTCAAATTGAAATAGTATACACACACACATGCACTCCTACATACACATATACATACACATATATGCACAGATACATGTATCTATACATGTATATGTATAGATACATGTATATGTAGCTATATGTATTTTATAAAAATATACATACAAGTATCTGTGTATTTGTGTATTTCATAAAATTTACACATACATATATGTATCTGAATATGTGTGTATATATTATATATATGCATATGTATATATATGATATATGATATATATAATATTGAACCTATGGTCTCATACATGCTGGGCAAATGCTCTACTGATCTACATCCCCAGCCCCATCTGTTATATTCTTTCACTACTAGTTTTCCCCATGACCATTTCTCTAATGCTTCTGTAAAAGAAGTCTGGAGGATACTGATAGTTTTTCATGACTGCTCTTGGGGACTGTCTTATAGATGCATAAAATTTAAAATTTTTTAAATTTGTGATATTTAAAATTTGTAGGTTGTATATAACCAATGGTGGTGCTTTTATAGGCCAGAAAAGGTTAAAAGCATTGCTTTCAAATAAGTTAAAACCAAGCTTTGTTGGTAGACTGTAGGCAAGAATCAGCGACTTTAAAAATTAATTTTTAAATTAGGAAATAGTGGGGAAAAGGAAAAAAAACAGAATAATATGATTTACTGATTGTTAGCTTCAGCTAAATCTTATCAGGCAAGAAATCTATCTTGACTCTGTTTAATTCCCTAGGGGAGTTTTATTTTTCTAAATGAAAGCCCAAGTTCCCTCAAAACTTCTATATGATTTAAACTTGTACACAAGCTGAAGTTTTAGGACACCTTGACAATAATATTTGCTTGTGGGAGGAGTAAAAATCCTTTAACATAGTTTTTGACCAGAGATAAACATTAAAGTCCAATTTTTGTGTTTTACTTGTTTGGAGAGCTGATTCCATATTGATTCTCTCTAGCTTTAGCATGAAATATTAGCATCTGTTGAACTCTGCTGACTTATATTGTCTTTCTTAAAGTGGACTGTATAGTACTTAGGTCAAAAAAATATATACAATTGGCTTTTTAAAGTGTAACTTAAAAATTTTCCAAAAAGATATATTTGTTTGTCATAAATGTTAAAACGTATGAAATGCAACTGCACAGAAAAGGGAAAAGAAGATCATAATCTCAACCAGATTTTTAACATCTTTTAATATGTGTATTTATGTTTTGAAAAAGAAAGCTTAAAACATAGGTGGAATATTTTCAGAGATATTTATAACTTTATACTTGTGCACATTAAACATTTTTTTGGATTAATTCCTAGAGGCAAAAGAATTTAGTTCCAAAATAAAAGCATGATGACTTATTGCTTGAAAGAAGTGGAGAAATACTTATGATTTAGAAATGAGGAGTAAAATTTTCTGTCTGGGTACTTCCAGCTTAATGTTTAAAATGAGAAAGGTCTTAGAACTATGAAAAAGCTTAATTTGTCTTGATCTTATGGAAGGAATGCTGTACTGTATTTTGTTTCCCTTTATTCTTTTGTTGTCAACATCATCATTATCATATTTTCTGACTGCTAGACTGTTTTATGTACTGGGTTAGGAAGGGTTAGTGTTTTTTTTTTTTTTGGTCAGAGTAATCTGATGAGATAGGGGTACTATACTCCTGGTTTTATAGATGAAGAATGAAGCATAGTACTATTGAATTATTTGCTCAAGATAATGTGGCTAGCAAATAAATGGAGCCAAGACTTAAAAATAATTTTCTGTATTTAGAATAAAACCTATTTGAATTTCTCCAGGTTTGACTAATTCCCCCCCCGGAAGTGCTGGTGATCAAACCCTAGGACCTTGCACATACTAAGCATGTGCTCTATCAATGAGCTATACCCCCAGTCCCTTAAGTTGTTTTTTTTTTCCTGAGCAGTTCATGATAGAAGGACAAGAATAGATTGAATTTGTGAGAGAGTGAAAGTTTTTAAAGGGAAGTCCAGGCAGACCACCTGCTGGGCTTCCTTTGTTTTTTGTAATTAATCCAACCCTTATAATGTTTTTACCTTTACTATTGGACATTTCCTTTATTGCTAACAGCAATGTCACATATTTTGAAATATAGGTGGAAACTCCTAAATTAAGATTATTTTTGCTTAAAATCTTTATTGTTTATTATTTGATATAGTTTCTGGGAATCTAGGATTTAAAACATTTACAACATTACAAAGAAACATACTTGTCATACAAGATTATCAAAGTTTATGGGTTTTAATTTTGATTTTCTGTTCTAGCTTCTCTGATTTGAAATGATTCCTTGCTCTGTCTGAAGTATATACTACTATTCCCACAAGAAAAAACAAGATACAAAATTTCAAAGCAATAACATGTTTTACTGAGGATGAAGTTGTGGTTCAGCATGTGCAAGATGCTGGGTTCTATCCTCAGCACTACATGAAAATAAATAAATAAAATAAAGATATTGTGTCCAACTACAACTAAAAAAATATTTTAAAAAAGCTTTACTAATTTTTCTGAATGTCATCTAATTTACATTTTTAAAAAATTTTCCGTTTGAATTTTGATTTTGAAGCTAGTGAATTTTCCTAAAAGTAGTTTTAGAAAAGTTAGAAAGTATTCTCTAAAATAAAATGTTTTATTGAAGTGCAGAGAACCATGGTTTTTGTAATGCTACAGAAACACTTTTCCAATTTAAGAAGATTTTTCTTTATGATGTCTTACTCAGATTCATAAATGAATAGTAGTTATTTTATTGTTGTGATTACCACTATTTCATTATGGGTAATAATATTAAAGCAGTGTTATACTTTATTACTAGTGCTTACATTGCCTAACTTGAAGAGATAATTTTTTTTTTACCAGTTATCCAAATATGTTTTCAGTGATAGAGATGTGTATATTGTTTAGATAATGTACATGTTTAGGAACCATTGTAGTTTATAATGTTCTTTTAAGAGCTTTTATGTTTTGGAATTACAAGTATAGGTATATTTTCCTTTGGGATAAAGTATACAAAAATGAATAAAATATGGGAAACTTACACTTGAGAGTCATATCTCTAGGCAGATACCTATTAAGTACAATCACTGAAGTTTACCTAAGTTGCTATGGGTTTATAGATGGGGGAATAATTAATTCCACCTTGCAGAGGAGAGGAAAGGTAAAAGAAAACTCTATTGCTTCTCTTGTAAAATTACATAGTTCTTCCATATGCTAATGATGATTTTCTAATATTTTACTGTTTGAGATTAGAGATGCTTCCTTCTGGGATTTTTTCCCCTCTGTATAAGTGTTTTGATTTTTTTGTTTACAGTGTCTTACCTTTTGTGTCTTACAATTAGTTTAAGAAAAGTTGGGAAAAATGATTCTATAAGGGAAAGGCGGATTCAATTGCTCCATAGAGAGCAGCAAAATATAATTTTAAAAGTCTTACAAGAGAACTGACTGTAGGCTTCTTTTGTTTATTAACATAATATTCTTTTTCTTTTTAAAAGCCTTTATAAAAGAGTGAACTGAATTGGACTCTGAAAGATGAGTAGAATTTTCAAAGTGGGGAAAGGGCATTCGAATTTGGCAGAAGGAAAGTCTGAGGATGGGAGTCCCGGAGAGTAGAAATTGAAGCTAGAGTCTTCTAGAATGGGGGGCAGGTGAATGGTGCTACTGTTAACCATAGAGGGTAATAAAGCAATGTATTTGAGCGGCTAAGGTGAATGGAATAGCATCTCTGTTTGGGGCATGTTAATTTGTGAAGTGCTTGGGAATTTCACTATTTTTTATTCTTTCTACTTAAATATGTTAATTTCCTTCAAAGTGCCTGGAATTCAAGAACACAAACCTAGGGAAAAAAATCTGTTTCCTAGATGTTTATAAAGGCTCTTGGAAAAAGAGATGAGGGAATAATTATAATGTACATTTAAATATAGTATGATAGAAATAATAACATATGGTGGGGAACTTGGTATTTTTGATCACCTGTGACTGAGGATGGGAAAAGGGAGAAGATGAGTATTAGGAAAGTATTCCTGTAAGATGGATAAAATGTGCTTCCTGCTTAGTTGTAAAGACCAATAATAAGTAAAAAAAAGTTACAATATGCTCAGTATTGTAATATGAAGTGCTTGCTATAAATTTAGTTTACAGAAGGAGAAAAATCACTTGGGATTATGCATTTAATAGCCATCAGCCTATGGGTAGTATTTGAAACTGAAAATATTGATGAAATTTTCTAGAGAAAGAATTTAGAGACAGATAAAAGAACTAAAGGTATCATTCTTGGAAATTATAATTAATTAAATAATTTTTTAAGGACAATGGTTAAGGAAGAATCATCTAAAGCATTACACATACTATATAAGTGTGTATGTGTGTGTATGTGTAATTTTGGTGATGGGGTGGTAGTGGTGCTGGGGATTAAATCCAGGGCTTCACTCATGCTAGGCAAACACTCTATCACCGAGCCACACCCTGAGCCCTTAGAGCATGGTTTTAACACTGGGTTGCAAAGCTATTTGTATGTTCAAGATCCATATAGTTAGTTTGAAATCAATATAGTTGGATATAGAAAGAATTTTAAAAGCACAGATTAAGAAAAAAAATCAAGGTATATGTAGCAAAGTAATTATTCTTTTGCAAAATTTTATTTAAACGTGTGTTTGTGCATGTACTGGATGTAGTATAAAATTCATTTCTTATTTATGGTTCTAAAAGATTCACAAACTTTTAGAAACACCAATAAAAGAGAGTATGAGAAAGTAATCAGAAATAATTAAATCATCTTTGTTTTTCATCATTCTGATGGCAAGGAAAAAAAATGGTGAAAGAGCAGTGGGAAGAAAATTTTCCCTCTGTTGTCCAGAGCCCAGATGTCTCCCCCTAGGCCACCTTCACTTACACCGGTTTTATAGGAGGAAAGAAATAAGGAAAGGGAATTCACAAGACATAGAATTCAGAGACAAAGAGGATGAGGGAGATAAAGAATTTGAAATAGATTTGAATTTGAATGAGAGCTAATGAACTCTTTGAAATCTCAACTTTTAATCTAATCATGCTATTTCAATACATTCCATTCCCTAGCTCCATGGCCCAGTAAAGTTCTTCAGGCTTGTTCCATGCCTCAGCTCTGTTCCTTACTTGGGAATGTAGCAAAGAGGGAACTGGAAAAAGGATACGAAACTGCCCATAATTAAAATTGGGATGCAGTAATATCAGTAATAGAAGTTACTGAGAGGTAAATTATGGACCAAGAGCTGCTGTAACACTTTAAATGAATGATCTCACCAAATAAGTTAGTGTTTTTAAATGCTCACTGTCTTGCACAAATCAACCACCTAGAATGTCTATTCATTATTACTAGAATAGTGCTTATAGTAAGTACTCTGTAGGTAGTGACTATTTTTTAATTATTAATTGTGTAATAGTTACTAATTATCACCATTTTCCCAGTACATGTTTTGAACAACCAATAAAAAAAGAGTGCTCAACTGATTAAATAAAAAAAAAAAAAAAAAAAGAAAGGCATGCTGAGGTTAAATAACTTGCTCAAGCTCACACAGCTAGAAAGAAAATGGAATCCTTTCCATCAGAGTTAGAAGAGGTTGATTAGTATTGTATCTACTAGTGTTATATCTATCTAGTTATGTGATGGAGGTGCTTAAGGTATGATGATGGTGGAAAAAAAATCAGCTGAAAGACATTATGATGAGAAACAAAACTCTTTAGCTTGGTGACTAGTTGGAAGGAGACAGATGATTAAGATTTTAAGCTGGACTGGGAAAGTGGTACATAGGATGTAGGAAAATAAGAAACTTTTTATTTTAAAGGAACTGATGAAAAATCAAGTGGGATGCTAGAGAAATTCAATATGAAGGTAGAGATTTAGAAATTATTATACCAAGAAGTTGGTGAGAACTCTGGGAATATTTCAGATCTCCAAGGGTAACCAACAATTTTTGGCTACACAAACCTGGGGCATCAAAATTAAGGTCATGATGATAGCCTTCATACCAAATTTTCTCATCTTTGCCCATGTCTACTTTGTAGAAAATCTACCAATGATTCTAAGAATCTTTAAGAAAGAGAATGTTACTGCTACTCCAGGGACTGGCTTTTGCTTGGTGTTCAGTGCTTTCCTTACTTGCCCTGGTTGCTGTGGTTTTGTCTCAGTGAAGGTAGAGAGATGCAGGTGTTTGGCACCCTTCCCATAACCACAGAAATTGTTCCTTCTCATGTTGATGTTCTCAGTCAACCATGGAAAATTTCTTAGTTCTTGTTTTGTCCCACCATTCTCACCTCAAGTCTTAGACTTGTTATCCATTGACTTTGTCAGTACCCCTGTCCAAAAGGCAGGTGGCTTTATGATTCCTCATTCATATTTTTGTGCCTAGTAGGTAGTTCCTTCAGATGAATTCTTACACAGTGTTTTTCAACATTTTCCTCCATCTAGTCTTAGGCATAGGTACACTTACTTGTCCTAGTCCTAGAATGAAAGCCATTATAGGCTCAAACTGGGACCAGATCCCTTGGAATATGATCCCTTGGGAAAAGAGAGGTTGAGATGGGAAATCCCTACATTTTTTTAGAATATTTTTTTTTCTTAGTTGTCAGTGGACTTTTATTTTTTATTTATTTATATGTGGTGCTGAGAATCAAACCCAGTGCCTCACATGTTCTAGGCAAGCGCACTACCAATGAGCCACTACTCCAGCCTGGAAATCCCTACATTTTAAATGATTATCTAATTGCCTGGTTCTTTTGCTCCCTCTAGTTTTATAAGGGTCTTCTACTGGTTGATTTGAGATTATTTCCTCTTTTCACCAGATGGAACAATGATGTGTGTGTGCTATTGTGTAATTGGGTCCTGTCTGAATATTGGGAGGATTGGGTTGCTTCTTTCTCAACTTTTAAATTTCTTTTTTTTTTTTTTTTTTGCTTTTCATAACATAGCTATTTGTTTTATTTATTTTTTCTTTTTTTTATTGTTGGTCGTTCAAAACATTACATAGTTCTTAATACATCATATTTCACAATTTGATTCAAGTGGGTTATGAAATTCAACTTTTAAATTTCTTTATAAAACTTTCCATATTTCTCTACTTGAGTTTAGTAAAGATTTGGATATTTAGCACATTTTTTTTCTTTCAAAAAGCATTGGTAATTTATTATTATTTTTTCTGGTTCATTTATTGAGAATCCCAATGAGCCTTTTGAAAACTCATCATTTGCAGATACTTTAAAATAGCAATTTATTGAAAGGTACTACTCTAAAAATGTTTTACTGCATTCCAATCAAGCTATAAAGTTCAAGGACTGTGAAGATTAAAAAATACAAATGAGGGGCTGGGGTTGTGGCCCACCAGTAGAGCACTCACCTAGCACGTGCAAGGCCCTGGATTTGATCCTCAGCACCACATAAAAAAGTAAATAAAGTTATTGTGACCAACTACAATTAAAAAATAAATATAAAAAATACAAATGATAGATGTATCTGTTTTCTTAATATTTTAGCCTTCTTTGAATCCTGGGGGAAGCCAGTCATCAGATGTGGTACTTTTGAACCACTGGAAAGTAAGGAATTTTGAAGTACAACGTGGTGACATTGTATCATTGGTGTAAGTAATTCAGAAACATACTGTCTTTGTATTTATTCTTATGCTGGTTAAACTGTGAATCCACTGGTAATACCATGTGGCCAGTTATTAAAGTAATGAGTAAAATGTAAATACTATATTAAAAATTAATTTTGAAATATAATGATACTACAAAAACCTTTTCTATTAAGATTATTTTATTAAGGTTATTACACTACAAAAACCTTTTCTATTAAGATATTCATCAGTTGATTGGCATTGTTGGATTTGGTAAAATGTGTTTAATGAAATAGTGATAGAAATTATTATTTTGATGATCCAAAGTATGTGCATTTGGTATTACTTTGGAATATTTTGAAGGTTTGTATCTTGGTAAGCAACTTTTATGTTACCTTACTGTTTCTTAGATTTTTGAAGCTAAAATTTAGCTGATAATTATAATGTGAAATTTAATGACAGTTATATGTATCAACAGTTTAATTGAAAAAGGAACTTGGGAAGACTCTACTAGAGGCTTTTGTTTAGAACCAAAAGGTGGCACTGTTTCTCTGTTAAAATATTGTGACTGGTCTGGAACAAAAATTTCATTCCTGTCTTAGTTGTAGAAAAGGAATGTCAAAGTGTGCATAATTGACACAATGATATAATACATAGTCCTAGTGCATGCTTGAATGGTTTAGATTTGAGATTTTTATTTGTTTATTTTAAAAGTAAGACACACTGAGAAGACTACTGCAGAACTTGTCTAATTTCTTTTGGTTTCAGCTATTTATAAAAATATTTAAATTTAATTCTCTGTTATGCAAGTTAGTGGACTAGGTTAGCAACTACTGTAGCAGTTGTACTGTTGTTTGTTTTAGTGGTAGTAAAGACTGGTATTGAGTGGAGACTTCCAATTTGTATTTCTTATTTTTGAATTGTAATGATTTTCTTCTCATTGGATAATAATTTATAATTAGTGAAAGCAAACCAGTATCTGTTTCTTCATACTTACCCTTGGCTAATGCTTTGTGGAAATAGTCCATAAGTTTGTCTCCTTCAAGATTGATCGTTCTACTAAGATTCATTTGAAAATATATTAACCAAATCTAGTTAGTAGCTAATGAAATAAACAAATCTGAGTGGATTTTTGTATGGCAGACATCCAAGGATGGGGATTAAATGCTTCTTAGGTTTTGAGTACCTTCTTTAATATTAACCTGTTCTTTGGAGTGTACTTTAATTTTGTCATTCAGAGTAGTATTTTTGCAACCTCCTTCAAAACCTTTTCGGTGCTGGTTAAGCCTGTCGTATGCTCATTATTCTTTTGCCTTTGGTTTGACAAGGTTACATCCTCACTTAGTCTGTGATAGAGCAGATACCTACCCAAGTGAAAGAGGTCACACTGCAAGCAGAAAATTGTGCAGGTTTTTTTTCCCCCAGTAAGAAACATGCTATCTCTAAGCAAGTGAATTTTAATAGGTAATTGAAAAGTAAGAAAGGCTTCTTAAAATTCAGGGTTGCATTGGTTCATAAACATATCCTAGCATATCATGGATTATATTGAAAAGAGAACACTGTTCTTTTAGGTAAATATTGAAATGATGGCTATTTATTATATAAATTATTTAAAAAACATTTATATTCAAATTACAGTTATTATAATACATTGTGGCTATTCCAGGTGAATTATATTTTTAATGAGTCAACTATGTGCCGTTTCTTTGGTAGGTACAAATAAAATACACATTCATAATACTTGTTGCCACCTGGAGTCATATACACAAAAGAATATTTATTGTTGATTTTATATTTTAATGATAAATAATCATTAAGCAATATTGTTGCTTTCTTTGAGAAATAAAGGAAAAGTTTGATATTAAATTCTTATTTAACTTGAAGTAATAGTGTAAAAGCCATTAAAGCCACACTGTATTTAATGTTTTATTTTTTGGTTTTAGAGCAAAGATGTTTTCTTGACATATCTCCTTGTTTTCATACAATTTATAGACTGCTTTAGAAGATTGATGGTGATTTGATAAAGGTTCATGTATAGATTTAATCCATGTTGAACAACATTGAATATTTGCTTTCTTTACAAAGAGCATCAGTTTGATCTTAGCATAGATGGTAATTTTCATTATTACATTAGAACATTATATCTAAGAAATATGTGATGAATACTGAAATAATTGGATGTTGAATTTAGAGACTATGTAAAATGCACTTAATCTTTTTGTTGAGAAACTGATGTCAATAGCACATTTAATTGATACATTAGTAATCTTTGGTAACAAGTTAGTATATTTTTATGTTTAAAAAAACCACCAGAACCCCCCCACCAGGAATGGCATTTTATATATTTAGAATGTGTGAAGATACATCATTTCTATCATAATTTATAACATATTAATTTTTAGAAAAATTTCAGTTTGCAAATTCATAGTTAAATTAGTAAGGCTTATGAAACTTTGTAACTGAAACACAATAAAAAACAAAATAATCCTGATTTAAAATTCTAGGTTTCAAGGGTGTATGCATTTTTAATGAAATAAGAAATTAAAAATTTGTTGCCTTCACGTTTTTTTTGGTTTTAAGTACTTAGAAAAAAGTATTAACATTTTGTTACTTAACAGCAAATAATCACTAAGCAATATTATTGCTTAATTATAGGTGATATAAGGAAGGGTTAAGGCTGTCTGTGAATACAAAAGCAAGGAAGGATATTGTCATTAGAAGTTGCCAGTAGAGGAAAGATTGTAAACTTTGTGCAAAATATGCTGGTATTGGAGGTTTATGCTATGGTCATTGTTTTACATTACTTTTTAAAGTTTATTTTCAATGTGTGTGCAGTTTTTTTTTTAAAGAAAAGATCAGGGATAACTTTGCAATAACCACTTTTTAGAAGATGATTAAATGTGTAACACTGATTCTTTTTCTCATACATGGCTTTTGGTTGTTGTTACTAATAAGGAAAAATATTCATGGTCTGAGGTAAAATTACATTTAAACACATGTACCTTCTGCATTGTATTGATCTTTTCTCCTTTTACTAATAATCTCTGAGCTAGTTCATGTTACAGAAACACATGGTGTAGCAGAACTGTCTGTCCTTTCTATTGTAAAGGGGTATTGTTTGGAGCTTGTTGACCATTGCAACTTCCTAAAGAAAGAAAGGAATGGGGGAGGGAGGCAGGTACATACTGGAACATGCTTCTTTGTATCTTGTTAACTTTTCCTAGCTCCCTTTTTCTGTAAAAGGTTGATCTCAGTGGAGCTATTGTTTAAGCATGTTATTTAGTAAAGTTAATTAAAAAGGCATATTTATTTAATAAAACTATAGGTCACACAAAATATGATTTGCTGTCATTAAATTCTCAGTATAATTGAGTATATATACATGGTATCATAGGTACTTAGTTGATTTGCAAACTAATAGTAGTGATTAAAGTGGATTTTCTATACCTTGGAATTGACTTTTCATTAACCTGTGTGATGGCCTTACTGCAACAGGCTTAACATAAGTAGCACTATTTCACAATAATATATCATTAACAAGTCCCCTGGAACAGAGGCTTTTCCATAATAAAGTTTCAAATAATCACATTTAAAAGTGTTTTAACTTTTCATTTTAAAACAGTAGTAAAGAAAAGTTGTAAAATTGGCAGAGTTCGCATTTATGTTATTACATGCAAGCATAGTGTAATTATTGAAAGCACGAAATTGACAATATTACAACAATATAATATTTTTAATTAATTTACGGACCTTAATCATTTGCCATTGTTTTGATTAATGTCCTTTTTCAGGGCAAGTCCTACTCAGGATCTTATATTTAATTTTTATCTTTCATGTCTGTAGTCAAGTCCTCGAGTCTGTGACAGTTCTTGGTCTTGTCTTTTATGACCTTGGTACTTTTGAAAGGTACTGGCCAGTTATGTTACAGAATGATGTTCAACCTTTTAAAATTTTGAGGCAAGTCTGACTTTAAATGCAGAAGCATTGATGTTAGTGGCAGTTGCTAAGGAGGCCACAGCCATAGTAGCAGCAGAGTGAGGCAGAAGCTCAGGCTGAGTAGGCAACAGGGTTAGCTGGGCAAATGGTTAATTTCAGGGCAGAGGAGAAGATTGTAGGGTCACTTTTTCAGGCACAGATATTTTTATTTTCTTGGGACCATATTCTTAGATCATGACTGACAGGGTCCATGGTTTCTAAAAATAAACCCAATTAAATCTGTAATTGCTTCAAGAAGCAAGGAGTCAGAACTGTACAGATGAGGGAAAAGATTACGGTTTATAGTTAGAGGTAGAAGGGAAAGAAGAAGGGCTTAATCACAGATTGTGCTACATTGAGCTGGTTTAATGTTCTAGAGTAGATTAGGGTGAGGGAATTATTTAATGACCATCTCTCTATATAGACATTGTGCTAAATGACTTGAATGTGTCATTTTAATTTATTTCTCATAATAATAACTAGAGCTACTTTTAAAAAAATTTATAGAGCTACTTATTTTTTTAATACGATGAAATTCAGAGCAAATTAGGTCCGAGTAAATAACAGAGCTAGAATTTGAATGTACGGTCATTTGACCCTAAACTCTATACTACTATGTGATGGAATAGGCATTGTGTTTGTAGAGAACTTAATGTGACCACTGCCACTTATTAAAATGATAATACTTAGAATATTCTCAATCAAATATATACATTATTAAAATTAATTTCATCTGTTTATTTTTAATTTTATTGTGGCTTGAAGAAAATTTAAAATTAGTCTGATATTCATCATATTTTTTTTTTGGAAAACACTATGTCTAAACCTTTCATCAATATTTACTGTTGTTTCCCTGAAGTATATCTAAGGTGAATTAAGATGAAACCTCTAAGTCTAAGATGGAAAACACTAAGGTAGATGCTGGGTTTTGATGAAAGTCCTGGAGTGATGAGGTCCAAAGACAAAAGGGAAGAGGCATGCAATCTACAAGAGAAAGAAAAAAAACAGCCACAATAATTTTTTACTATTTATTGATTGCTTATTTTTTTTAGTCACTGAGTTCTCTGTTCAATTTTATTTAATCTTTATTTTTTTGGTGTAGTTGGACACAATACCTTTATTTTATTTATTCTTATGTGGTGCTGAGGATTGAACCCAGGGCCTTGTATGTGCTAGGCTAGCATCTACGTCTGAGCCACAACCTCAGCTCCTTATTTAATCTTTATTTAAAAAATATCCAAAAAAGTAGACAGCATTGTTATCCGCACTTTATAGATTACACTGCTGAGGCATATGTTAAGCAATTTGCTTAAGTACAGTTTAATAGCAGAGCAAAGGTTTGAACTGCCTTACATCAAAGCTGTGTTTTTAACTATTGTATCATAATGCCTCTTTATATATGGTATGAAGAGCAACTTAACTATTCTCAGCAAAGAAATCATGAAGCCTCTTTTATGTCTACATCTGTCAATTTATTCCTATTTCTGAAACCAGATTCCTGATATAGTGGTTTCTAAAGTGTAGTCTCTTCATTAATAGTGCTCTATTATGATTATATAATGTGCAAACAATTTCAACAGCTGTTTTGTGACATGTTAAACTCATTGCTATGTTCTGACAGATGGTCAACGTGTTGGCTACATCTCTAGCAGTAAATGTTTTATGGAAATGTGAATCAAGGAAATAATGAAATAGAATAGAAACTTTCTGGTGGTAGTTAGGATTAAGTAGGAAGAAAGGTGCTAGTTCCTTTGTGTCTTCAGTATTTGTACATCTTTAAAGGTCTTGGCCTACTAAGGGAAACACAGTGGAGCCTGCTAAAAAAGGAATTTCATGTTTTAAAACAAATGCCTAGGCAATTATAATATTGAATAATAACCTATAATTGTATTAAAAGCCAGTTATCAGTGAGCTAAAAATAATAATTGCGTGCTGTCTTATGTTTCTGAACTGATTCTGAAATTTATTTTATATTTTGTCTATAACCAAATGTTTTTCTGAGTAGGTAATATTGTACATCTTAGGAATATGCAGAATAACCTTGGCTTTCAATGAAAGATTTTGTAGGTGATAGGAATTGCCTAGGTTTCTGTTTATTTTTTTTCCCTTTTCTTTTTAAATTGACAGTAAAATACTGAGAAGTGAAATCCTGTGTTTCCATTTATTTAGAAGGGATTTAGCTTTTGGTAGTCAGTAACCCATCATAATTTGTACTCATTACAAAGTATATTTACAAATGTTACCTTTAAAAAAACATAATGAGATAATGTAAGGATTATTTCTATTATTTGAAGTACATTAAACTGACTTTTAAAATGCTATCATAGGCATGCAAAAAATTGGTATTATTAAGGCAGGCTTAATAGCAGTGTATTTTTTTTGAGTAGGATAAACTTCCTTCACAAAGTTTTAATTATGCAGAAAAATATTTTCTTAGTTTAGAGACAAATTACAGCTTAAAAATATTTTAGTGATCATAAATTTTAATTTTTAATTATTGAGATTTTATAACTAAAGGAGACATCTATAGCTTCTGTTCATCTTATTTTATAAATCTTACATCCTTTGAGAGGTAACTAGACATTGTCAGAACAAAGTTGCATAGGCAACATTCTAGGAAATATGGGATACTTATACTTACAACCTTTCATTTTCAGTGTGAAAAAAGCAGTCTATAAAAATACTCTTATTTATATTTAAAAAAATAAATGCAAGACAACATTTGCAAAGAAGGAAGGAGCTCCTGCTAGGCCAGTGGCATATACCTGTAATCCCAGTGATTCTGGAGGCTAAGGAAGGAGGATATCAAATTGAAAGCTATGCTCAGTAATTTAGTGAGACCCTGTCTCAAAATAAAAAAATAAAAAGGGCTGGGAAATAGTTCAGTGTTATAATATCTCTGGGTTCAATTGGCAGTACAAAAACAAACAAATAAACCCCAGTAATAAAGAAAGAAAGAAAAAGAAAGAAAGAAAGAAATAAAGAAAGAAAGAAAGAAAGAAAGAAAGTAAGTTAGTTCCTGAGTTTTTATATATAAGGAGTTAGACCAAGCTGTGGAGGAAAGGCATTTTGAATATGAGTTTAATAGTTCAATTAATAATTCTAAGAGAGAGTTAATTGAGATTTTAGAGCAGTAAATAGCTTAGGTTTCCAAGGAGGAAATATAACACAAGTCAAACTATCCTATAAGTATGTCAATTTATTTTAATTACTTTTGAGACCAGTAATATATGGAACCATGCATAAAGATGGGCCACTAAAATCAGTCAGGACCTGATTTTACTTTCTGCTATCGTGGACTAGTTTATTTCAGACTAAGTCCACGCTAAGAAAAATGAGATACTTAATTAAAAATAATGTAAAGGCATTTAAGCACCATAAGGGATAAAGATCCAATATTGAAGTGAAGCACACTAAGGTGAGTTCTATATTTGGTACTACCTCTGTCTTGGATTCTGTCAGTTTGTAAGCAACGCAGGCCATAGGTTAAGAAGTTAAGCAATGGTAGCTAAGATGATGAGAGGCTGAGCAGAATTTTTGGTAGTTTCACAGTGTTGGGAAGTCACAAGATTTCAGGGAAGAGAAGGGAGACTCTGGTAAAACACTCTGTTTTTAATTGGAACCCCTGAAGGGCATATCCTATGAGTTTTGGAAAACTAGAAAGAGACTATATTTTACAGAAATTAAAATGTAACCACTGATGAACTAAATTCTAATTTTAAGGTAATATACCTTTATTTTAACTGTCTGCTGTTGCCAAAAAGAAGTTCTGGCTTGTAGAGTTCCTGTAACTTTTTTTGTATACTACCTGGCATTCAATAAAAAAGATTTATACCACATATATATTAGAAGCCAAGATCAAGGGGGGAAAAAAGACAATAAATGATAGAAACAATTGCATAGTGATCCAGTTAGTGGAATAAGAGTGTACACCATCTATGAGATAAAATTATTAATACATTAAATATTGAAGAAAAGATGAGAAATTCATCATATAATTAGAATACAGAATAAGAATTCAAAGAAATTCTAGAAATGAAAACTACTATAACTCAAAATAGGCATTTAAAAGAAGAGCTTAATAGCAAATTAGATATATATGAGGAGAGAATTAGTGAAATGGGTAATAGTTTATGAAGAAGATATCTAAAAGAGTATGGAGAGAGAAAATAATAAAACATACAGTGAGTAGTGTAAATAGTATAATAGTGGAAAAACTGACTTCCATCTAATTGGAGTTCCAGACTAAGAGGAAAGAAAGAATGAAAAAGCAACAATATTTGATAGGTTCAGGACAAGAATTTTTGAAGTTTTTATGCCATAGATTAAAGAATAACTATAGATACTATCAGAAAAAATATAATGAAAATCACATTTTAGGGCTCATGGTAGTCAACCACTGAAAACTAGAGTAAAAGAAAAATCTCAAAAGTAAAAAAAGACATATTACCTTCAAAGAAGCAAAAAGGAGGAAAGAAATGGTATTTCAATCAATGGAAGATAGACAATCATATTTAAAGTGATACAAGACAAATAATATATCAAATTTGAATTTTGTACTTATTTCTTCAGAAATGAAAAAAATACATTCTTTTTCAGATAAGCAAACTCTCAGCACATTCTTAATTGTCCCATTGCATTTTATTTACAGAATTGATTAAAAGTGTTATAGATAGGAACTTCAGAAATCAAGCCCTAAGTATGGCCCTTCTAAACCCTGGACTATGTGTGACTGTACTGGTTGAATCCTCAGGTCGCTGGTGCTGGTGATTGGTGGGTGTTGGGCATGCACATAAACTGGACCAGTGAGAGCCCTTCCTACAAACTGATATATAAATGTTAGGGGACTGGAAAGATGGTGGAATGAAATGGACATCATTACCTTAAGTACATGTATGACTTCACATATGGTTTGATGCTACATTGTGTACAACCAGAGAAATGAAAAGTTTTGCTGCAATTGTGTACAACAGAATCAAAATGCATTCTGCTTGTCATATATGCCTAATGAAAATAAGTAAATAAATAAATTAAAATTTGAAAAATTTAAGGGAAAAAGGAGTTCATAACCCACTTGACTCTAATGTATGAAATATGATATGTCAAGATATTTGTAATGTTTTGAACAACCAATAAAAAAAAAGGAATTTGTTAGAGTTTGATCTCTTCCACTTGAAAACTAAATAGAAAGCATTTTAGGAATCAAGATGAAAATGTTCTGGAGCTGGACATATAAATCAGTCCCAAGAATATAAGAAAACTGTTGCAACTTTTGAATCAGGAATCAAAACTGATTTTAAGTTTCTTAAAGAAAAAGCCAATAAACAGAAATTTGAAACCCATAGGAGATTTTTTTTTTTTTTTTTTTTGGTGATGGTATGGAGTGAGACTATAGCCTCCAGCACGTTAGGTAAGTGCTGTACCACAGAGCTACATCACTAGTTCAGACAAGGAAATTTTGAACACCAGGTCTTTATTGGCCAAAGGCATCAAATGAGTATATACTCATTGAGATTATGTCTTTGGTGGGCACTTTTGAAAACGAAAAACTTAGAAATTCCTATGTACATGTTTTACAGAAGGATAAGCACAAAATTCATTCTATTTGTTTAAAATTATTCAAGGTAAGAAGTTGTAGGAATCTTACTTTTCTTTAGTCCTTGTTATTTGTTACAAGAATAGAATTTTTAAGATTCTAATGGTTAACTTTGTTTGGATTATGTCTGTCTCACTTGTCAATTTAGGATGAATTTCCCACCAGTAAACATACTATCTGCTGGTTCTTACAAAACAGATGCTCAATTCCATGTTCTTTTTCATAGTTTAGGTATTGGAAATAGGGGAGAAAGCTGAAAACTAAACTTAAACTTATTTGATCCAAAATCAGCAGTTACCTTCCTATTTTTCTTTTTCTTTTATTAAAAAAAAAAGACACTATGTTTGGTTAGTGGAAGTGACAGTTCCTGGAAAATGTGTCTGTGGCTGATAAGAAAGAGGAGGGCTTAAAGCAACAACCACGAAAGTTTATAAGTGCTTTGGAGCTCAAGAAAATGCTTCTCAGAAAAGAAAGGGAATACCTTTTTTGTTTTAATGAGAAACATCAATGACCCATATTATGAAAGGTTATTCTCTTGCATAATCTAGTGACAGATTTACTCATACTCAGAGGTCACATGAATATTTACTGAAGGCACAAGTTTAGCTTTCACTTTATTAGGAATTCTATGGATATTGAAATTGCTGACAGAGAAGCTGGCTCAGTTTGATTTGGCTATGGATATGATAATTATAATATGGCTTTCTATGCTTTTAGAGGTCATAAATTATGTGCAAAGATTTGTGTATTTGGATTGCTGAAAATTTACTGTGGAGAATTATAGTAACATAGTAGGAAATATCAGTGTGACTAGTATGTCTCTTCTGAATTTCACCATATAATTAAGAAGAATCATTAAAATATTTCAGGTTTATTAAAAATTCATTTTTTTTTACTAGAGGATCCTTAAAGAGCAGTAAGAACTTGAAGAAATAATAGGAAAGCTTTGGTAATGGTGACAATGTGTTAATTGAGTTGAAAGAAGGTAAGGAATGTATTAGAAAAGATCCAAATTTGGCAAAAAAGATTTGTAATAAATCAAGGGGGTAAATCAGTTAATAAAGAGGCCAATTATCAGTGAAGGAGGGGAGTGTATTTAGATTCTAAATGAAAGGTTGAACTGCTTGGGTGAATTTCAGTTTAACAAAACGGAAGAAAAGCAATATGGATAATTAGGCAGTAATAAGATCATACTAAAAAAAATCAGAAAACTGCCTTAGGTTTTAGGGGAATATTGGCTAATGAACTTAACCTCCTGCAGTTTTCTTTGAATTTTCACATTTCTTTTTCTAGAAATGGGGAAAAATTATGTTTTTAGTTATTTTTTTAAGGAGGTAATGATTCCTTGGCATTGTTTATTATATTATGGATTTTTAGGTGTCAACAAATAATGAATTATAGAAAAAGATTTTTTTGTAAGGGTATAAAAATATGTTATCATTTTTTAGTATTGTGGATCAGTTCTTTAAATTTGAGTTTATTTTACTCAACTGTTTCAGTATAGAAGCACATTAGAGGCTGTCGTTCTAATTGATCCAGTAAGAGAGATTCAGTATAGAAGATTATGACTCTTATAACTGTGTCTCATATAAGTAAAATCCCAAATATCATCTAAAGAAATATTTTTTCTAGTTATTTAAATTATATATATATATATATAGTTATTAAAGTATTAGAATTATGTTAATAGATTCTTGACCACTTTTACAGCTTATACCGTATGCCCCTGTGAAACTTGAATTATGGAACCATTTTGATGATTGTTTCTAGAATCAATATAAGATCTAATTTTACATGACCTCTGTACTAGTGTTCAGATAGAAGAAATAGTAACCAAGATAATTAAATTCAGAGATGATTCCAAAAGTAAGGATGGCTTGCCTAAGAATTTGGGCTTACCGTTTGTGATGATGTGTTGAGGAAAAGGTCATCTGATATACACAGAAATAACCTTTTTATTTGTAGCCTCTCTTTTGTTACTGGCTTAGTATATTCTGTTTTTACTATTAATCACTATATCAAATGTAGTTTTGCATTGAACACCAATGAGAAAATCTACTTTTCAAAATGTTTGTAGCTTTGCCCCGGGGTAAACTTAATAGGCAGTAACTCAAGGGGCAGTCATGATTATATAGTCCAAAAATAATTGGATCAGATACCAAAAGACCTAGTTTCTGGGCTCACTTTGACAATAAGGAACTGCATGTTAATTAACTTGTCAATTAACATTTGTAGATCAGTTTTTATTATACAATGAAAGGATTGTATCTAATAACTTCCAAAGTGACCTTTAACTTGAAAGATTTTTTTCTCTGTGATTATTTTATTTTTCACATCGTGGGTTAAATTTATTTTATGATGTGAGACAAACCATAATTTCTATTGGATACTTATTTAATATTTAAAAATATTGGGTTTATTCTTTTGGCAACTGTTTCCTAAGTGTTTGTTTTGTGCATAGAATTAGCCACTGGTAATAAAAGAATAAAGAAAACAGGAAAAGCATCTCTTCATGGAACTTACTATTCTGATAGATGTATGTTGAATAGGAAAGAATTGAAAATAGACATTTTTGAAACTTGCAAAAAATGTGGTATGTGGTCATATTAACATGGAAGCTTGATATTCAGTAAATGAACAATTATGTCAAGCATGGTACGGTGACTAGTACTGGTTCCTAAGATTAAGTGCATGTTCCCATATTCAGTTACTTTATTTTGCTAATTTGAAATCAGCCTTGATGAGAGTATTTATATAATAAAAATTGGCAATTATTTCACATCAGTCTCTGTGTGTGTGTGTATGCGTGTGTGTATGTACGTGTATATATTACTGGGGATTGAACTCAGGGTGCCTTATACATGATAGAGAAATACTCTACCCTAGCTACATGCCAGGCCCCCACCCTTCTTAAAAAATTAACTTATCTAAAAGCATACAGTGCCAAATGTTGCCAGCTGGCACAATGGAAATGGAAGATGTAGTTTCTACCCATGTGAATCATATGAGCAAATTAAATGTGAGGCAAGCACATGATATACAGTGAATTTATAGTCACCTGAAAAGTTATTGATATGATGTTGAAATAAATGAGATATTGAAGGTAGAAGGGCTGAAAGAAAAAGAGATATGAATTGAAACTAAATTTTAAAGATGGTTACTATATACTTGACTAGAAAGTAAGCAAGACAGTTTTAGAGATGGTATATACAAAAATTTGAGGCAAGAGTGGACAGTTTTTAGGGAAGAAGTGGTAAAATAGTTTTGTTAGTTTTGAATAGGTATCTAAGCTTAATATCATATAAGCATAACAATAAATCATAAATTAGCTTGTATCCAACAAGTTCAAAATATAGCCAGATTTTCACTAGTAGTAAAAAATTGAAGACAGTCACTGAATTTTGATTTGATCTCTTAATAATGTTCTGAGAGGTAAGGAAATAATAGTTTATATCAAAGTATAGACTTTATACCATATTCAAGGCCTATAAATGTTGTTTGTGGTAAATATTTCCTAGAATATTGATATTGAATCTACTGTACATGCATATGCAATTCCATTATCATCAACTGTCAGTTATTCTTAACATGAAGTATGTTTCCATAAACCTACTTCACAACAATTTGATTCATTCTGCCAACATAGAGGAAGGCATAATTCTCAGTAGCTCCATGCTAGATTATTCTTTAAGAATAATAGAGGACATTGAGACACTTAGCACTTGCTATTTTGTAATCTGAAAAGGGACAAATACAAGTAGAGAAAACTGAAAAACCTTTTAAGGATGTATTGAAGCTCAGCTTTAAAGGACACTGGGGGCTCTACTCTAGGGTAGTAATAGTAGCCATTGTCCAGCTGCTGAAATGGAATAACTGTGGAATGGATGAACTCCATTTATGTGAAGAGGGGACACAAACAGCACAAACAGGAAAACATGTAGATCAACACTGAAATCTCTTTGGAAAGCACAGTCATCATGTGCCTGTCTAATTCTATTAGATAGACTTGCAGCAGCCTTTTATCTGTGTGATACATTAAAATAATACATTGAAATGTATCCATTGATACATTGAAATTAATACATTGAAATTCAAAAAGTGGAAGTTAGAATTCTTTTTTTTCACTTTCAATAATGTCATTTTAGAACACCAATAATAGTTTTTATTTGTTAAAGTAAATGATAGGGTATGTATTTGGAATGAAATAAGCATGCTCAAATAATAAGCATGATCAGATAATCTTTATTCATTTTTATAAATGCTATTTGGAGCAATAGCTGTATAAAGGAAATAACTATCATTATTTTGGCAGTTATTAGCTTATTAATCTACCTCATAAACTTCATACAATTTAAAATGTTTATTTTTTGATTTCACATGGAAAATTAACATAAAATAAATAAAATAATATGATTGCTTTTTATTTTTCACAAATATCTTCTTTTTACATGGGAAGAATAAATATATTTATAGTACATTGGAGTATTAAAGAAATTATAGCCAAGGATTTTGGTTGGTTATATTTGTAGGTGTCCCTGAAACAACATATTGATTGAATGGAACTTTGAAAGTTTTGCTGGGCAAAGGAGGACTTTCAGTTTTGCCAGAATTTGAAATACTATATTGTCATATACTGAGCCATACTCTTAAATTTTTAAGTTTAAATTTCTGTGGATATTGTATTAATTAACATTATAAAGTCTTAGTTATCATTCTCAAATGGCAGATAATAGCACAAGAGTTGAGAAATAAATCCTTTGAACTTTTCTAGATCTATTTTTTAATTTTTTTATTTAATTTTTTTAGTCATACATGACAGTAGAATGCATTTTGACATATAATACATACATGGAATGTACATACATCAATCAAATTGAGAGGAGGGGAGGAGTAGGGAGGATAGGAAGGGCAGCAGAATAGAACAGACAATTTGATAGATCTATTTTTTTCACAACTACTTTATAAGAGGTATGTGCTTGTGTGGATGATTATTTTCTTTAAAATCAATACAGAATTGGGCTTGGGGTTTTGTGGCTCAGTGGTAGAGGGATCACCTAGCATATGTGAGGCACTGGGTTAGATCCTCAGCACCACATAAAAATAAATAAATAAAATAAAGATATTGAGTCCATCTACAACTAAAAAAAGTATTTAAAAAAGTTAATACAGAATTGAGTTGAAATAATTTAGAGTATATATAAATATATGTAAATATAAAAAGTAAATGATAGGGTATGTATTTGGAATGAAATAAGCATGTATATACATATATATGTATATATACTCTGAACTATATATGTAATAATATGTATTATGTAATATATTATAATATATATATATATATGCCTGAAGTAAAACAAAACCAAACTAAATCATAAATAGGCATAACCTTAATATATTAAATTATAGATTTGATCAACAAAAGACACTGTATATTGAGGTCCTAATTTTAAGATGTTTGGAGTTACATCATTTTGAATGTGGGACCGAATAAGGTTCATAAAGAGTTCAACTAATATCTTCTTAAATTTAAACTTTGAAAGTTGTTACTGGTATTGTAAGAGGTAGGAATAGGGGTGAAACCAATGGACTAGAGTCTAGTCTGGGTTTTGTTTCTAGCTATGTGACCTAAATGAGTCACTTAGTCTGTTAGGACCAACTGATCGATAGATTGATCGATCTATCTACCTACCTACTTACCTACCTATCTACTTATCTTTTTTTTTTGCCTCTTCCTACATTTTTATTAGTGACTTTTAGTTGTACATAATGATGGGATTTGTTATTACATAATAATATATGCATACAATGCAACAATATAATTTGGTCAATATCATTCCCAGTACTCCTCCCCCCCTCACCCTTTAGGTCTTGTTTTCTTAAACTATATTATTTCTTTATCCTCTAAAAGCCTATAAGATATAAGAAATGTTTCAAGTGATGAAATTTTAGGTTTCTTGATGGATATTGGAGGAAATTTGGCATCAAGTATGGATAGTAAGTTTTATAGAACAATCCTATATCAGTAATACGTGGTGATAACCCATAACTAGGTTAGCAAGCAGATTTATTTCTTTGTAAAAAAATCCATACATAGATGTTTCTCTTACTGGAGAGCAAGAGTTAATAACATCCTAGTAACACTGAATGATGTATACTTCATTTATTTACAATATGATTTCTATATTTGGAATCTAATACAGAGAACTATCTTGGTTACGCTGTTCAGTTCACCTGACTTTTATAGGAAAACAATAGATCCCCTGAGGTAACACTAATGTAGATACAAAGTAATTCTGGCACTTAGTGGATTTAGTTAGGGTGAGAAATAATGACTTTAATTGTTACCTATTTCTTAATATTTTTACACTTGGTTGTCTCTTGGTCTCTTTATTCTTCTAGCATATTTCAGTTGGATAAGATGGTAGTTCTTTATAATGCAATGTGTTTTTTTCTCCTAGCTAAATTCTTTTATTATTAACCTCATCTGCCTTAGCTGGCAGTATAGTCATCAGTGCTGTAAGGAACAGGATAAATATTAATTGGAGTATGTTACTTCTTGGAGACCTTTAAGAATTACTAAATACGCTGAGGAAATGATTTTTGCTTCTATTCCCCGAGTGTTTGTTTAAAATTTAATTGCTTAATTTGAAAGAAAACTAGAGGTCATAAAAAGCAAAGCATAAATTGTCAACAGAAATATTTTTGTATATAGTAAGAGTGTTTTGCCCTTTCCTCAAAAAGAAAACAAGGTAATAACTGATCATCATATTTAAAATGATAATTATATCTCTGTAATTCCATGGAAGTCTAGACATGAACTCAAGATCTGGCATATTATTTTCAATGTAAATATCAGCCATCTTTGAACATTTATTATGAAAAATCACTTTTATTGTGCTTCAGCATGACTCATTAAAGTGGGACAAGACAGAACTGCAACTGCAATAAAATATTCCCATTAAAATGAGTACCATCTTTGGGCTAGGGTTGTGGCTCAGTGGTATCTTGCTTGCCTAGCATGCATGAGGCACTGGGTTCCGATCCTCAGCACCACATAAAAATAAAGATAATAAAGTCCATCAACAACTTAAAAAAATTTAAAAAACAGAAAAAAAATATGAGTACCATCTTTTATAGAACTGTATATATTTCTGGGCCATGTATACAATTGGAAATTTTGGAAAGGCAAGTCTTTGGGGCTTACTATATTCCAAGAATTGTTCTAAATTTTTACCTTTATTACCTCATTTAATCTTCTCTAATAGCTTTGTGAAATAAAAAGTATTATACAATGAGGAAACTGAAGCATCTAGAGACGGGTAACTGGCCCAAGATCACACTTTGAGAGTGAGGATTCAGACCAGGACTTTCCACCTCAGAGGCCACTCAACCTCATACCTCTTCTAATCAGTGATTTTGGTCTGCCCTCAGTCTGTCTAATTTCATGCTAATGGACTCTAAAAGCTCTGCTCTTGGCTAGCTAGTATTCTCATTTTTAGGATGAACTATGAGATATTTTAAATTTATTTATAATAAGCATGTCCTCATATAAATACTTAAATATAGTAAATATAACTGTATTACATAGTCATTTTTATACCTTAACAATAATTATTGCTTGTTCAGTATAGTTATTGTTATGACTAAGAAACATTCCTGCTAAGTGAAGTAAGGGGATTTTTTTTAACACAGTTGTTTATTTATTTTAAATCAAAATAAGGCTAGTAGTTTGCAAAATCAATGAATTTCCTTTCTTAAATTCTTTCCCCAATTTTTCACTCTTTCCTAAAAAACTACTAAATCTAAGGAGCTTTCATATTCTTTTGAGTCATGTCAAATACCTTCTCTTCTTCCCCCTCCCCAAATTAAGTGGACATCAAGCACACGAATTTTGGAAGGAAAATCAATACTGAAGGCCCATTTCTCCAGATGAGGGAGGAGTTTGAAAACTGCTGTGAAAAGCTTGAATATATGATGGGGAAGTGGTTGGGAGTGTATCCTGGAATAGCTTAGACAGGGGATTAATGAATACTGAGATCTTATCTGACAGTGAAGTCATCAAAAATGTGTCGTAAGCAGATAGAACTCCTCAGAATTTAAGATGTACTGCCAAATGGGGGACAGAGAATCAGGTATAGTAGAAATATCAAATCTTAACTTTTTGAATAGGATGTTTGGATAGTTAAAGTTAAAAAAGTTGGCTGTATTTATATATATTCCTAGTCAGTGTTTGATTGATAAATAAGGTCCACATAAAAGGACTGAGAATAGATAAATTAAGACATAGTTCAGAGGAAAAACATTAGAGGAGAAATTAATATTAGCAACTAGCACTCATGGAATACTTATTTTAATACAGGTATTATTCTAAGTACTTTAATATAGAATGCTATTGAATGATTATAAAGTTAATGTAATTTGACATCTCATATAATGATAACTGTGACTTTTGTTTTTATACCTATTTTATCACTGTAGAGATAGGTAAAGCAATTTGCCCAGTTTACACAGTCTAGTAAATAATGGAGGTAGTATTCAAAGTGGTTCATTCTGCCTCCACAATTTATGATCCTACCATATGCTTTTCTGGATGAAGATGTAAGTGTGAGAGAGGGAAGGATCAAAAAAGTAATATACATACATGTGATAAAGAGCGATGTCATTACTACCAATATTTCAAGTCTTGATTTGGGTTAATCACGACAGAGGCTAAGTTTTGATAAGTTTCTGCTTCAAGTTTTGATAAATAAATGATTTAGTGAGTGGCTAATTTATCTGAAGTGAGTGGCTCAAATAAGATGGATTACATTTTGAGATTTACTTTGATAATTAAACATTCAGAATATTAAAAAAATCAAAACATGTAAATTTAGTGAAAAGATACTTAGAAAATCACTTTTAACATAAATCAACCCCTGAGAACGTATTATCTGTTTTTTGGTATATATACTTCAGGCTGTGTGAGTGTGTGTGTGTGTGTGTGCGCGCGCATGCACACCTGTGAGCGCACTTGTGTGATTTACATGGGTTAGAGTGTTTTGGGTGTTCCCTCCCCTATTTTATCATCTGTTCAATATATTCTGAATTTTCTATATTACCTATTGTTTAATTTTATAATAGAAAAATGTTATGAACTCAAATTATGATAAAACAGTATGATTTTGACCTTAGATAATCTTGCCACCTGACTCTAACATTTATGATAATTGTAGGAATTTATTAAAGGCAAACAAATAAAATATTTTGATAAAGGATTTTCCTCAGTGCAAGTTTGCAAATGATTGCACTCTTTCTTCCCTTTTCTTGATTTTTTTCTTTTGCCTCTTAAAAAAAAGATAAGGAAAGTATTTATTTAAAAATCTTTACAAATGCTTTTGTTTATGAATTACAAACAAAAAATTAACAAAATGTGTGTCTCTAACTTTCTGAAATGTTACTTGACATGAAACTTCCTATTAATTTCCAGTATATCTTCCTCTACTTTTTCAGCATTAGGATTGAAGCAGGGCCTCACACATGCTAGGCAATCACTTTATCACTGAGTCACATCCCTAGCCCTCTACATGCTTTTTAGTTCTTGCAGTTTGCACTGAAATGCTTAAACAGAAATATGTTTCTTGCATTTGTTGAAGAAATATTTCTTATCTAGTATATAACATAGGTAATAGTTAAAATGCCTTAAGAAAACTCAATCTGTGTTCCCAGGTGTTTATTGCATTTCTAGTATCTTGGGTTTAATTTGAGGTACATTTGCTAACTGAGGTTCTGGCTACTACCACACTGGTATGTCCTCCACCTTGATGCTAGGGTGCCATTTCAACCCACATAGCTGAATTTCAAAATGAAGCTTGTTGCTGGTTTCTAATTGCCCTTTGGGGCTTTTAAAGTTGCAATAAGACAATCTTAGAGCATACAGACAAGAGATTGGAGGAATAATTTTATTAGTAATTGAGGATAGTTTTTCTGATAATTTAGGGTACTACAGTGTTAGGATGCTCATTTGTTAAAATAGAAAGTATTTTATAGATATTATTGATGGAATAATAGCCTGTAAAAATTGATCAGAGTTTTTAACCATTTAAAACTATTTTTAGTTAAAGGCTGAATGGATAGATTAAATGGAAATAATTTACATATTTAATAGAAATTTACTCATTCCAAGAAAATGTTCTCATATGAAGAAAATATTTATACTAACCAAATAGTAAAAAACCAAAATGCCACAATTAAAAAATTCAATTATTGAAAATCTAACTAATATAATTTACATCTTAGAGATTGACACAGACTAAATGTCCAAAAAATTGTTGAAAAAGAAATAAAAACCAATGACAAATTTAAGATTTAAATCCTTTAGACAAAAATAACTGGGTTGTAAGATTCTGTTTAGAAATACAGTGAATTATGTGCTATATCTTGAAGCAAGTAAAGAACCCTGGGAACATTTCTCATATGTCAGAGTATTTTATATGTTTGCTTTAAGGGACAATTAGTGATGTTTGGAGACTTTACAATAACTTTGTGGGAAGGACTAGGGCAGTTGTAATGAGTGAAGTATAGTTTTGCCATATACAAAAGTAGTGTGTTACAGGCTAGTGAAATGTAAAGTGTCTTGTGTACCTTGAAGGGCTGCTGTGGCTATATAGATCTCCTTTATTCTCCAACCGTTCTAGTTTTACATTGATGGAGACAGTGTCCTCAGTCAGGCTATATGGTAGGAATATATTTAAATTTGTGCATTCTGTTTTATTCTACTGTAGAAACTTACAGCTTAGGTTTCTGCTTTTTCTTTCTTTCTTTTTTTTAAATATATTTTTTAGTTGTAGATGGACACAATGTCTTTATTTTATATGGTGTTTAGGTTTGAATCCAGTGGCTCACAATAGCAAGGCAGCGCTCTACCACTGAGCTACAGCCCTAGTCCCCTGCCTTTTCTTTTTATGAAATAGCACTATTATTAAAATTTGGAAGGAGACCTGATTGATAGCGTTGACAAGCACTTAAAATATTAGGTTTTTAATCAGGTCAAGACCTTAAAGATCCCTGCGTTTTGCCTCACTTTGCAGATGAAAAATTTGAGGCATAGGAAAAGTGTTCTGGTCTAGAACCTGGTTATCTGATTCAGTATAGTGTAATTTCAGTAATCTCTGCTGTACTCAGTCTTACAATTTGAGTGCTAAAATGTTAATGTAACCGGTGGAGAATTTCCTCATAATAGTGATTAATATTGATGTGCTTTCGGTAAGTCAGCAAGCCAGGTGTCTGGGATAAGTACCATTTGGTAGGTAAGGGAAGAGAACTGGAATGCAAGCTTCTAATCATAGGTTATCTAGTCTTTTACTATAGGACTTTTCTGAATTTAGAAGACTTGAGGTTCAGTTTTGATAATGTTGCTTATTAAACTGTATGACTTTCAGGCAAAGTTTAAGTTTGCCAAGGTTTAGTGTCTTTTTGTATAAAATGACAGTAATGATCATTGTCCTCCTTACTTTTTAGATTAATTGTGGAAATCAAGACAGTTATGGGAAAGAGTCAAGTTTTAGTTTACCAACATTTTTGGTTACTACTTTTTTTTGCTAATATTACAGACCCAGTAATAAGGAAACAATTAAAAGTGTTATGTTATTAAAGGCTGAAAATTAAGAAGAGATCTGACTGATTTGATTGAAATTGTTTTCTAATAATTAGTTAACAGTTTTATAAGCTGTTAACTAATCTAGAACTGAAAAGAGGAAAGGAATGTGACCAGTGCATCAAAAAAGAAAACAAAGATAATTATTTTAGAAGTGTGGGTGATTGATTTTATAATCTCATCATTTGCTCAAAGCCAGCCCTATTATGCTATGTGACCTTGCCTTTCTACTCGCTACCAAATCATGTTGCTACTCTTAGTCAACAAGAGGTTGAATAATCTTTATTCAGTCCATAACTTCACCTTTTATTATCCTTCAGGATATTTATTTATTTGATACCAGGGATTGAACTCAAGGACACTCAACCACTGAGCCACAGTCCCAGCCCTATTTTGTATTTTATTTAGAGACAGGGTCTCACCGAGTTGCTTAGCACCTCACCATTGCTGAGGCTGGCTTTGAACTTGTGATCCTCCTGCCTCAACCTCCAGAGCCACTGGGTACAGGTGTGCGCTACCATGCCTGGATTATTTAACTTTCTTGAGGTTTTATGGATCTCAGTTGTAAGATTAATAAACTTCTAGCTTGTGGCTTAGCCTAGCTCCATTAGTTAAGAAAATCCTGATGACAGTGGTAAGGTTTCTGATTATAAACTAGTTGCTATTTATTAACCTGCTGTATATTTTTTGCATTTATAACAATGATATTTTGTGATTCCTAAGATGAACAATTTTTCATATTTTAAAGTGTCTTAAATTAGAAGTAGAAGGCATTTTTAACATGATGAACTTTTAAAATCCTGGTTGACTATGTGGTGGTTTTTACTTTTTGTTTGTTTTTGGTCCTGGGGGACTGAATTAGGGCCTCTAGCATGCTGTACCACTTAGCTACACCCACAGCCCCTGTAGTTTGTTATTGTCTCTACATGAATATGATTATAAATGTTAACACTTTAAGTGAGTTATATGCATTTTAGGTCCTATGACTTGGCATTATAAAGATAAGTGTGTATAGACAAAGACTTGGGAGTACATAGTGAAATATATGATAAAGAGATAAAAAATAATAAGAAATATAAGTGATAAAAAGCATTATGTTATACTGTAATTATCATCTTTTTTTCCTAGTGGTATATAAACAATATAATGTAACCTGATGTTAGTGCTTTGGATTCATTTAAGCACGCTATAATATTTTAGTTACAACTCTTTAAATGGAATAACTTATGACTTAGTGGACATTTTAAGAAAGTGTGTTCATGAAAGATGAATATTATCTCAAAAGTTATTTTTAATTATAGATTCTATGAAAGGAAACTTTTAAAGTTTAAAATCATAATGCTTATTCAAATAGAAAATGAAGTACTATCAAAGGCTTTATTTAGCTCATTAAATTAATGAGGGGATCAGTAAGCTATCACAAGTTATTCAAAGGAGTATTCTAAGGCATACATATATAGAAGTCAGGGATGCTGAAATGAAAGTATAGCAGGTGTAGAACTTGTCAACATTGACAGTGTGATTATTTCCATTACACTGAATAAAATTTCTTTGCATTTCTATAAAAAAGAATGGTTTGTATTATTATATATCCTACAACTGTAGAGTTATAAAGGAACAGAGAGAAAGTTTCTAGCCCTTGTGGAATTGATAATCTAGAATAGTGTATTAGATAGGACAATAAGACACCCGCTATTTTTTTTTTAAATTTCATTGTCTCCCAGTTTTTCCTGACAAACTTAGAATTTAGGTTTCCTAACAGATGTTTACCAAACTTAGAATATATAAGAAGGATTTCATTCAAACCAGGCTAGCAGAGAGTTTTACCTTATCTTGTGACCTCTTCCTCTATCACTCATCATCCTACCTAGCTTTAATAGAGTATCACTGATTTTGAATCTCATATCCTTTGGGAAATTAAGGTGAATTAAACCCTGATTACATTTTTTTGGCAGAGAAAAACATTAAACATCAGGAAACCACAAATACTTATTGATCATATACCTTATAAAAACCCAGCTACTTAAAAAAATCTTTCCCAAGAATTACTCTTAATAGAATTACTCTATTCAAAATAAAAGAATAATTGCAATATATTAAAGCAGCATTCTTTTGAAATTACACAAAACAGATATTCTTAATAAAATTAGGTATATTTGAATAAAGTATTTGAATTTGATATCTTTTTAACTTCCTTTAGTGAGTTGAATGAAGCATTTCTTACTTTTTAAAATGTAACCATATTTTGAATGCTTAAAAATGAGAAAAAGGAAAATAAAATTAATTTGAGCCATTTTTTTTCTATGTAATGTCTAGTAGTTTGGGATCATACATTTAAGCATTTAATCAATTTTGAGTTATTGTTATATATAATAAAGATAAGAGATTTAATTCTCCTGCATGTATATATTCCAGCTTTTCCTGCACTGTTTATTTCCCCAATTTGAGGTTGATACTTTTGTTGAAAATTGGTTGGATTTAAATGCCTGGATTTATTTGTGGTTGCTGTGTTGAGTCCTGTTAGTCTATTTGATTTTCTTTATGTCAGCAACATACCATTTTGGTTGGTTACTATAGCTTTGTAATGTATTTTGAAGACAGGTAGTGTTATATCTGCAGCTTTGTTGTTTGTGCTCAAGATTCTTTGGCCATCTGGTGTCTTTTGTGATTCTGTATGAATTTTAGGTTGGTGGGAATATATATTAGTACAACAATTATAGAAGATACTTTGGAGGTTCCTCAACATATTAAAAGTAGGACTACTATATGATCTGTCAATCCCACTATTAGAGCTATATCCAAAAGAAATGAAATCAGTATGTTTAAGAGACATCTGCACACCCATATTAATTGTACCACTTTTCACAGTAGCAAAGATATGGGAATCAACCTAGATATCTATGAATAGATAAATGGATAAAGAAACTGTGGGATGTACTATTCAATATATGGAATGCTATTCAGCCTGAAAAAAGAAAAAAAACAAGGCTTCATTTATAACAACATGGATGAACCTGGAGAACACTACGTTAAATAAAATAGACCAAGCACGGAAAGATAGACCTTATGTTAGTTCACTCACATGTGGTATCTAAAAATGTTGATCTCATAGAAGTGAAAAAGAGAATGATGGTTACCAGAGGCTGAGGTGGTTAGTGGGGAGGAGTGCATGCAAAGATGTCAGTGATATAATTATAAAATTACTGTTAGGAGAAAGGTTTTAAAAGTATCCAGGATAGGTAAATATAGAGACAGAAAGTAGTTAAATGATTCCCCTCACCTGGTGAGTGTGTGAGGGGATTAGATGGGAAAGGAGGAGACAGTGGAAAGTGATCATTATTGATTTTTCAGTTTTTTTGTAATGTAATGATAATATTCTAAAATTGATTGTGGTGACAATTGTACAACTCTGTGATTATATGATTGGATGATTACTATTAGAACTAATGAACTTTATACTTTAAATATGTGAATTGTATATGTGAATTATATCTCAATAGAATTGTTTTTATTGTATTTGACAGAATCAAAGCAATAACAAAATATTTATTACTTCAAAATTGAGAGTAAATTAAAATTAATTTTCTTTTTTTTTAATCCATTGGAAGCAGGCATTTACTCTCTCTTTTTGGATAACAATAAATTATTACTTGAGAATTATCTGATTTAAGTAAGAGGTGTTTATATGGGTTCAGTTTGCTATTATAAAATTGTTCACAACGGTTGATATTGTGTTGAATATTTGGATGCATAAAATTCTTATGGAACACTCAGATACATTTATTTAATGGCAGTTTATCAGCCTCTAAGATACATTTTTGATACATAACGTTTTATATTTAAATCTGGTGTTTAAATTGGGCTGACTTCCCAAACTATATATAGGGAAGTACTCATTCATTCATTGATTTATCAAGCAAATATTTATTAAGTGCCTGTTTTGAATTGGCCACTTTATAAATGCTTGTTATTTCAGGGAGATCATTCTTTTATTTTTTTAAAACTTATTTCTCTATTCTTTTATTTGTTCCTTTTAGATATACATGACAGTAAAGTATATTTTGACATACTATATATACATGGAGTATAAGTTAGTCTAATTAGGATCCTGTTCTTATCGGTTTACATGATGTAGAGTTTCACTGGTTGTGTATTCATATATGAACATAGGAAAATTATGTCCAATTCATTCTGTCTTTCCTATTCTCATCCCCGTTTCCTTCTCTTCATTCCCCTTTGTCGATCCAATGAACTTCTGTTACCCCCAACCATCTTATTGTGTGTTAGCATCCACATATCAGAACATTTGGTCTTGTTTTTTTTTGGGGGGGGGGGGGATTGGCTTATTGCACGTAGCATGATAGTCTCCAGTTCCATCTTCTTATTGGCAAATGCCATAATTTCATTCTTCTTTATGGCTGAGTAATATTCCATTGTGGAAATATACCACATTTTCTTTATCCATTCTTCTGTGGAAGGACATCTAGGTTGCTTCCATCACTTAACTATTATGAAATGAGCTGTTATAAACAATGATGTGGCTTTGTCACTATAGTATGCTGATTTTAAGTCCTATGGATATATACTGAGGAGTGGGGATAACTGGGTCAAACAGCGCTTCCATTCCAAGTTTCTGAGGAATCTCCATATTGCTTTCTATACTAGTTATACCAGTTTGCAGTCCCACCAGCAATGTATGAGTGAACCTTTTCCATCACATCCTCACCAACATTTATTGTTATATATATTCTTGATAACTGCCATTCTGATTAGAGTGATCTTGGTATAGTTTTAATTGCATTTCTCTAATTGGTAGAAATGTCAAACATTTATATATATAATTTATATATGACAACGGAATGCATTAAAATTCTTTTTATTTATTTATGTATGAAAGTGGAAAGCATTACATTTTTTTCAAGCATCAAAGGAATTTTATTATGAATTCATGCATAAGGGACCAGGTTTCTTCACTGCCTTTAGAGACAGATGGGGCTCTTGAGAGATGTCTTGACTCCTCCTCAGTATACTAAAGAGATGTCTTGACTCTTCCTCAGTATACCTCAGTCTATCAAAATTGACTTCAGCAAAGCCAATCATACTATTTGGTTCACAATGTTATTATCGATTCTAAATAATACCCATTTATACCTATGTGTGGCTATTGAAAGGACCTCATTGCAAGGTGCTAGGCCCTGCGCAGAGGAGAGAGAGAGAGAGAGAGAGAGAGAGAGAGAGAGAGAGAGAGAGAGAGGAGAGAGAGAGAGAGAGAGAGAGAGAATTTTAATATTTATTTTTTTTTAGTTATCGGCAAACACAACATATTTGTTTGTATGTGGTGCTGAGGATCGAACCCCGGCCGCACACAAGCCAGGCGAGCATGTTACCGCTTGAGCCACATCCCCAGCCCAAATTCTACAATTCTTCTTACACATATAGAGCACAATTTTTCATATCTCTAGTTGTATACATAGTATATTCACACCAATCCATGTCTTTATACCTGTACTTGGTATAATAATGATCATCACGTTCTACCATCATTAATAATCACATGCCTCTCCCTTCCCCTCTAACCTCTCTGCCCTATCTAGAGTTCGTCTACTCCTCCCATGCTCCCACTCCCTATCCCACTATGAGTCAGCTCCTTATATCAGAAAAAACATTTGGTATTTGTTTTTTTTGGGGGGGATTGGCTAACTTCACTTAGCTTTATCTTCTCCAACTCCATCCATTTACCTGCAAATGCCATGATTTTATTCTTCTTTATTGCTGAGCAATATTTCATTGTGTATATTTGCCACATTTTTTTTAACCATTCATCCACTGAAGGGCATCTAGGTTGGTTCCACAGTTTAGCTATTGTGAATTGTGCTACTATAAATATTGATGTGGCTGTGTCCCTGTAGTCTGATGTTTTTAAGTCTTTGGGGTATAGTTAGAGGAGAGAGGGATAGTTGGGTCAAGTGGTGGTTCTATTCCCAATTTCCAAGAATTCTCCATACTGCTTTCCATATTGACTGAACCAATTTGCAGTCCCATCAGCAGTGTATGAGTGTACCTTTTCCCCACATCCTTGCCAATACTTATTGTTGTTTGTTTTCATAATAGCTACCATTTTGACTGGTGGGAGATGAAATCTTACAGTGGTTTTGATTTGCATTTCTCTAATTGCTAGTGATGATGAAAATATTTTCATATATTTGTTGGTTTATTGTATATCATTCAAGTCCTTGGCCCATTTATTGATTGGCTTATTTGTTTTTTTGGTGCTTAGCTTTTTGAGTTCTTTATATACCCTAGATATTAGTGCTCTGTCTGATGTGTGAGATGTGAAGATTTGTTCCCAAGATGTAGGCTTTCTATTCACCTCACAGATTGTTTCTTTTGCTGAGAAGAAACTTTTTAGTTTGAGTCCATCCCATTTATTGATTCTTGATTTTAATTCTTGTGCCACAGGAGTCTTATTAAGGAAGTTGGGGCGTACTCCCACACAATGGAGATTAGGGCCAACTTTTTCTTCTATTAGACACAAGGTATCTGATTGTATTCCTAAGTCCTTGGTTCATTTTGAGTTTTGTGCATGGTGAGAGATAGGGATTTAATTTCCTTTTGTTGCATATGGATTTCCAGTTTTCCCAGCACCATTTGTTGAAAAGTCTATCTTTTTTTCCAATGCATGTTTTTGGTACCTTTTTCTAATATAGGATAATTGTAATTTTGTGGGTTAGTCTCTGTGTTCTCTATTTGGTACCATTGGTCTACCAGTCTATTTTGGTGCCAATACCATTTTTTTTGGTTACTGTTTTTTTTTCTTATTAAAGAGAGAGAGAGAAAGAGAGAGAATTTTTTAATATTTATTTTTATTTTTCAGTTCTTGGCAGACACAACATCTTTGTTTGTATGTGGTGCTGAGGATCCAACCCGGGCCGCACGCATGCCAGGCGAGCGCGCTACCGCTTGAGCCACATCCCCAGCCCCTTTTGGTTACTGTTGCTTTATATTATAGTTTAAGATCTGGTATAGTGGTGCCACCTGCTTCATTCTTCTCGCTAAGGATTGCTTTAGCTATTCTGGGTCTCTTATTTTTCCAGATAAATTTCATGATTGCTTTTTCTATTTCTATGAGGAATGTCATTGTGATTTTGATTGGAATTGCATTAAATCTGTATATTGCTTTTGGAAGTGTGGTCATTTTGATAATATTAATTCTGCCTATCCAAGAGTAAGGTAGGTCTTTCCATCTTTTGACTTCTTTCTTTAGAGTTCTGTAATTATCATTTCACCTCTTTTGTTAAGTTGATTCCCAAGTATTTTATTTTTTTTTTAGGGTATCATAAATGAAGTAGTTTTCCTCGCTTCCATTTCTCAGGATTTATCACTGATATGCAGAAATGCCTTTGATTTACGAGTGTTGATTTTATATCCTGCTTCTTTGCTGAATTCATTTACTAGTTCTAGAGTGTTCTGGTGGAACTTTTAGGGTTTTCTAGGTATAGAATCATGTCATCAGCAAATAGTGCCAATTTGAGTTCTTCTTTTCCTATATGTATCCCTTTAATTCTTTTTGTCTAATTGCTCTGGCCAGTTTTCAAGAACTATGTTAAAAAGAAGTGGTGAAAGAAAGTGTCTTATTTCAGTTTTTAGAGGGAATGCCTTCAATTTTTTCCATTTAGAATGACATTAGCCTGGGGCTTAGAAAATAGATAGCCTTTATGATGTTGAAATATGTTCCTGTTATCCCTAATTTTCCTAGGTTTTGAACATAAAGTGGTGCTGTATTTTGTCAAATGCTTTTGTGCATCTATGGAAATGATCATATGATCTTATCTTTAAGTCTATTGATGTGATGAATTACATTTATTGATTTCCATATGTTGAACCAACCTTGCATCCCTGGGATAAACCACACTTGATCATGGTACACTATCTTTTTGATATGTTTTTGTATTCAATTTGCCAGAATTGTATTTATTTTTATTTTTTGGTGGTGCTGGGGATTGAACCCAGGGCTTTGTGCATTCAAGTCAAGCAGTCTACCAACTGAGCTATATCCCCAGCCCTCAATTTGCCAGAATTTTATTGAGAATTTTTGCATCTGTTTATTAGTGATGTTGGTCTGAAGTTTTCTTTCTTTGATGTGTCTTTGCCTGGTTTTGGAATCAGGTTGATATTGACCTCATAGAATGAGTTTGGAAGTGCTCCCTCTTTTTCTATTTCCAGAAATAAATTGAAGAGTATTGATATTAGTTCTTCTTTAAAGGTCTTGTAGAACTTGGCTGTGTATCCATCTGGTCCTGGGTTTTTCTTTATTGGTAGACTTTTTTTTTTTTACTTCATAATATTATTTATTTATTTATTTATTTATTTTTGGTTGTTCACAACATTACAAAGCTCTTGACATATCATATTTCATACTTTAGATTGAAGTGGGTTATGAACTACCAATTTTACCCCAAATGAAAACTAAAAGTTGGTTCTTCGAAAAAATAAATAAGATCGACAGACCTTTAGCCATGCTAACGAAGAGAAGAAGACAGAGAACTCAAATTACTAACATATGGGATGAAAAAGGCAATATCACAACAGATACTACAGAAATACAGAAGACAATTAGAAATTATTTTGAAAACCTATATTCCAATAAAATAGAAGATAGTGAAGACATCGGTTGGTAGACTTTTGATGGCATCTGCTATTTCGTCACTTGAAATTGATATGTTTAAATTGTGTATATCATCCTGATTCAATTTGGCCAAATTATATGATTCTAGAAGTTTGTCGATGCCTTCGATAATTTCTATTTTATTGAAGTACAGGTTTTCAAAATAATTTTGCTGAGGATGTTCTGTAGTGCAGGCTTTCTAGTTGTACATTGTTTTAACTTTTGTATATCATGGAAGGTTTTTATTTCATTATCAAATTTAAAGCTTAGTTTTGCTGGATATAAGATTCTTGGTTGGCATCCATTTTCTTTGAGAGCTTGGTATATGTTGTTCCACGATCTCTTGGCTTTGAGGGTCTGGGTTGAAAAATGTGTTGAGATAGAATTTGGTCTCCCTCTATATGTGATCTGATTCATCTCTCTTATGGCTTTTAAGATTCTATCCTTTTTTTCTGTATGCTAGACATTTTCACTATAATGTGCTTTGGTGTAGATCTCTTGTAATTTTGTACACTTTGTGTCCTGTAAGCCTCTTGTATTTGGTTTTCCAATTCATTCTTCGTGCGTGGGAAAACTTTCTGATTATCTCATTGAAGAGATTGTGCATTCCTTTGGTTTGAAACTCTGTGCTTTCCTCTATCACAATAAATCTTAGATTTGATTTTTTGATGTTGTCCCATAATTCTTGGAAGTTCTTACTATCTTCACAGTGTGATCAATTTTATTTTGTAGATTGTATACTTTGTCTTCATTATCTGACATTTTTTCTTCTAAGTGATCTAGTCTTTTGATTATGCTTTCCATTGAGTTTTAAATTTGATCTATTGAATCCTTAATTTTAGGATTTGTGACTTTTTTTCAGTCTCTATCTGTGCTTTGAAATAATCTTTGCTACCTGTATTTGCTCTCTTATCTCATTGTTGGAGTGATCATTTTTTTTTTGCCCATATTTGCTTATTTAGGTTATTCTTTAATTCACAGATTATTTCAATTACGAACTTTCTGAACTCCTTCTCAGACATTTCATCAACTTCACTGATGGGCAGAGCAAAGTTCCTTGATGTGGCTGGACAAGTGGTTAAAATATAGTTCCCAGTTGGAGGTGTTCATTGGTGATTGGTTACATCCAGTGAGAGTCAATGTCCATTGGTTTTGACCAGTGAAATGATGTAATTGCAACAAGGCATATTCTTTGCACATGTCCAGGGAGCTGTGCTCCTTATCAGTTGCAACCAGTTATTGCTAAGGATGCCTATGGCTAGTGCTGCTTATAGCTCCTTATCAATTACAACCACATGTGACTAAGCATGCCTATGGTTGCTGTTCCTTATGGCCAGCAACTTAGTGAGTCCCAGCATGTCTGTGGTAGCTGCTTCTTACAGTGTCCAATATTAAATCCCTGTAAAGCACACCCACCCTTTTTCATCTACATTACTGAGAAGCTGCCTGTTTTCTTGGGTTTCACACATGGAAGAACCATGAAATCCACCTTCTCTATTCTGCCATCTTGAAAAAGACTCAGGGAGCTCTCTTGCAGCAACTAAGAGAACAGGAATGATTGGGTTTTGATATGTAACAGTGACTCTTGGGATTAGCTCGGCACATTGGCAAGCAGCAACCCATCAGTGAATATTTGGAATGCTCCAAATCACCTTGTATATTACTGGCAGCCCGTTCAGTCTTTTTTTTTCTTTCCCCTTATTAATTCTGAAGTAAGTAGTGTGGAGCCCTGGAGATATTTCCCATTAACACTTAAAGGTGATCTTTTAATCCAGTTTTTTGTTGCCATCTACCCTTACTTGTACTTACTTGGTTTATGGATAAGATGTTAATATCAGATAATCCTCCATTTAAAAATGAATATGTTTATAATAATGCATGGTTAATAGATTAGCAAATATATATGAATCAGTTACTAATGGGCTTTTGTGGATTTTTGAGGGACCTTATTGATCAGGGAATTATCAGTATAGTGAATCTGTAGAGGTGGGAAGAACACATCAAGGATGAGGTGCACAAAAATGAACTCTGGTGTTAAATTGATAGGAAAGGTATTTAGGTCAGGAGGCTCTATTATGACATTGCCCAAAGTGGGAGAAGAAATAATCAAAACAATGGGATGCTTTAAATTTTTTCATGGCCAAAAAAATGAGGTTAGCCAGGAATAGAGCTTTTGTTTAGATTTTATTAGAGGCTGAGCTGTGCCTTCAGTAGTTCCTCCTTCTCCATGTGAGATATGTTTCAAGTCTTCCAGTGGATACTAGAAACCCCAGATAGTAGGAAACAATGCCTTTTCCTTTGTCACCAAGTTTCTATTATACACCTGACTCTAACTTTTACAATTTAAATTGCAACAGCAAAGCTAGCACAAATTTCTTTTTTGTTCTGCACAATTTGTGGCTAGAAGATTTATTCCTTTTATAGATTAGTAACCTCACAATACAATTTTGTCTTTCCTTTTTAAGTCAAGAACTGTTGCCTTTCCACTTAAAGGAGTTACTTTTTGGGTTCTATTTGGCATATTTGAATTGCCAGCATCTGTACTCCTGTTGCATCAGTGTCATTATTTAGTAAAATAGTAGTTACTACCACATAAGCACTATAATACTATGATAATTGATCCGATAACCCAGATGGCTACTAAATGTCCAACAGGTAGATAGTATACACATTGTGAATATGCTGGATTTATGAGATTGCACCACATTTCTCAGAATTGCATACAGGTTAAAACCTGTGAGTTATCTATTTCTGGAATTGTCCATTTAATGATTTTCAAGTTTAGTTGGCTATAGGTAATTGAAACCTTTGCAAGTGATACTGCAGATAAGAGGTTATTACTGTATATCACCTCCAATTGATATGATAATGGGCTGTTACTCATAATAATATGTGGGTAAGAAAAGTCACATGCAAATTAAGTAAGTTAAATTAGAGCAACAAGTAGTTTAGGTAGTGCTGCCTCAATTGAGGAGTTTGATATAAGGAAGTAGAAGGCGATTCATTGAGTATATTTGTGAGCATCTAGTAGGAGTCAGGCACTGTTCTAGTGTTAAGGGAAAATTATGGCAATGGCAAGAGATAAGTGGCACTTGTAGATGCAGAAGTACAAGGTTTATTTAACAAGGGTATGGCCTCAATGGAGTCCTCTCTTCAAGCTGAGCGTTGCCCTTTGCTCAGCATCTTTTATAAAATAGTCAGACTTCTAGGTTTCAGGACTTTCTCATGCAAGTGATCTTGATTTCTCCCTTTTTCTTCAGCCAGCTCCAGCTTCTTCCAGAGGTGCTAATCAAGTACGATTATAGAAGCAGAAACTAGCAGGTTGTAATTATTAACAGAGATAAAAACAAAAAGGAAAAAGAAACATCTTAGGAAGGAGTTGCTGCTTCACTGGTACTTGGGATAGGCTAATGAAACAAAATGATGTAGGTCCCTGCCCTGTTGTGTCTTACTTTCTAGGAAGAAGAGACATATAATAAATATCCGTGTAAATTTTATATGTTAAGAAGATTATGCTACACAAGAATGTGAAAGGGGGGGGGCTCAGGACGGTTGCAGAAGGAAATGTGATAGATTGCTATATAAAATTGAGTGATGACTTGATTATGAATTGGTGAGTCACAGCAGTCTCCTGTTTATATTTCTTTCATTTTCCCTTACAACTCCAGAGTACTGGAAGCTGGGCCTGTCCAGGGAGACTAGTGGCCTAGGGATAGGAAGCGAATACTCATTTTTCAAATTGAAAAAAAAATTCATATATTTTACCTAAGATTTTCTTTTTGTCTTTTCTATTCAGGAATAAGAAATAATAAAGTGTGTTGCAGGAGAATGGGCAGCAGATTATCAGTGTTCTGAAATAGAGATAATATTTTGGAAATTAATCTTGTGAAGGATTTTGGTAGCATTTGAGTCATGTTCTTCATAGGAATTTTATGACAATTTTGTGTAACTCTGGTTTGCTGAGGGAATTCTAAGTTTTATCTACTTTTCAAAAGACTGTTTTTTTTTGGGCAAAACTATACATATCTTGACAGCTTGTTAATATAATAGTATCTGTCTTTCAATTTCAAATATGCAGACTGTATCATAAATTGCCTTACTAAATCTGATTGCACACACACACACACACACATACACACACAGTTATAGTAGGGTATACAAGATTATTGCTGGTAAGAACTTTAAAGTAAGGCTCAGAATTAGATTATAAACTTGGTTCTTGATTACTGTATAATACTATATAAGTGATACATAAAACAGATTGGTCTCAACTATTCCATGTATCACTGAGTTATATAGTCTTTGAGATATCTTCCTCTCCTAATGCTACTGCCCAATTAGTGACCAGGGCTAATTTTAATCTATATGAAAAAATATTATTAGTTTTACATTCTCTGTGGTCTGTTTAAAACTGCCTTTTAAAAATAATACCTGTTGGTTTCTTGCTTATGTTTCTAGTGATGTGTCTTGTGAAAATGTAGGATTTCTTTATAGGATAAGCAGTATTTTAGACTTTAGACAACATTTGACAGTCTATGACATTTCAGTCACTGATTACATTCTATTAACGTGTGACCTTTATTGAATTGTTTTGTTTGAAAAGATTTTTCCCTTTACTGCTGAATCAGTTTTCCTTGTCTCCTCTTTCCACTTTGTTCTCTTATTCTGCTCTTTTCTTCAATTAATCCTGTTTGCCAACCTCTACCCTTTTAGCACTCCACAAAAAGAATTCTGAAAACTGAGCTCTAAAACATTAGAGAATGCTCATGATGTAGAGAATGTGCTTGAATTCTAATTCAACAGAATTAGAGAATTTGAACTTTGAGGTTTCCCTATTCCAATCTTCAAATCTGTTTCTTTTTAATTTTAATTTTATTTTATATGGCAGTAGAATCCATTTTGATATGATTATAAAAGCATGGAATATATTTTGTTCTAATTTAGTCCCCAGTAACTCCCCTTTCTCCTCCCCATTCCTTCTGTTTTTTTTTTTTCCCTCTACTGATCTTTATTATCTCCATTACTCTGCATGGTTTCACTCCTTTTGAAGGCAAAGCAGTTTAGTGTATATGTCTATCTATCATTTTTCCTCATACATTCCTTAGGAGTGAGGAAGAATAGATGGTAGGAAGGTGGAAAGAGGGCAGAATGTTTTTTCCCTTGGAGGGGCTACTCCTCACTTCAGGTTAAACATGTCAGGTGATGTTCACTTTTGGTGTCCCCCCAACAGTGTCCTATGTAAGACATTGTTGTCTCTACTTGAGAAGCACTTTTTCACATAAATTATTTTTAGGGAAAAGAGTTCAAATGTATGCTGAGGATGGAGAAATTGATCCCTTAAATATATGTATATTCCTAACCACACTTCAGAAAAATCTTCTTGTAATTTCAGTGGCAAAAATATATGTTTAAAGACCATTGCACTATGCCCTATAGTTTCTTATTGTTATTTTTATTCTAGTCTTGATGTGAGATATGTACATTATCATCATGTTTAACAGTGGCTTGTTTATGTTCGGAGGGTAGGCAATATATATATATTATCTGTAATGCTGGATTTGATAGTTTAGCTTTTGATACAGATTGTTGCAATGAAAATAATGATGAAGAAGAAAGTAAAGGAAAGGAGGAGGAGGATCCTAAGGAGTAGTTACCATCATTTGTCCCATTTAATAGATATGGAAACTATGACACAGAGAATTTACTTGTCCAAATGTGTGCCTTCCCCACTGTACCAGTACGCAGCCATGTGCATGTGCGTGTGTGTACATATACATATTCATATGAATGAACGTATTTGCCAGCACAATATAGTGGGCTCCATCCTAATATGTGTGCATCAGCATATACCTGATCACACAGAGCATTTTAAACATTTGAGATGAACTGGTGGTGTAGTTGAGATAAAGTGTATGGGTAGTATGTGAGTCCCTGGTGTTGGGGCCCCTTTGGCTGTTGTGAGATTAACTAAAATCCTGACCCAGTGATTGTCTGGAGTCGGGGGTCTGTTTGTGTGTTTCCACAGGGAGAACAGCAGCCAATTTGGATTCCAGAGAGATTAACTAAAGCGAATTCTACAGACCAAAAAGAAGATGATTTGGCTCAAATCAATAACAGCTGATATCCAAAACTCCAATTTGGCTATCCTTACATCTGCGACAGAACCAGGATGCTTTTTTCAATATCTGTTTTATTATTGCCCTTTCCCATATCATGAAGTTCTATTTTGTTTTTTGAGCTCATACAGACCTAGGTTAATGTTTTGCTGATCAGTTCTATTTTTTTTTTTTTTCAAAAGAAACTAACTTTATTTTTAGAACTACAAACGCCAAGCAAAACAGCTCCAAAGGAAAAAACCCTCAGAGCCCAACTGCCACCACCGGCTTCCACAAGCCTCTCTCCACACCAACCACCCCACCTCCCACAATCCTCCTGCTCTTGAGGCTGATTGGCTGGGTCGCATGGGCGGAGCCAAAGAAGTCCCCCAATGAGCAGTTCCGTAGTCTGAAGGGCAGGGAAACAGCCCAATGAACATCACCGCAGAGGAGCCAATCAGCTAGATGTTGCTGGGGCCACTGTGAGCCAATCATCAGCCGGCAGCTGGAAGTTTGCTGGCAGCTGGAAGTTTGTTGGGGCCCCTTTGGCTGTGGCTCTCAACACCCTGGGTTTGGTTTCCAGGACTGAAAAACAAAACAACTATGAGAAAAAGAACATTGTAACTAATGCAGAAAAACAAATTCAAGTTTTTGATAACAGGAGAAAAATCAGAAATGTAGCAACAAATGTATTTCTTTAAAGTGAAAAAGAAAGTGATTTTTAAAATAAAAGCATTCAAAAATCACTTTCACAGAAATTAAGCCTATGTACATTTATTATTTTGTGACATTTACAGATAAAGTAATTTATAAATTTATTTAAACTTTTTTATGTTTTGAAATTGGACAAGATGCATATACTACATCCTTTACATTTCAGTTTTTACATATATAATGCCATTTTTCTTTCCTTTCTAATGGATTAGAAAATTAAATTCTTTCATTTAAAACTCCTTCCTCCTTTGCATTGTGACTACACAGAAAGAACTGAAAATACACCAAGTTTTACAATATTTATAAAATATTTAAAAATAATATATTTAAAAATATTTATAAAATATTTAAAAATAAACAGGAGAAATAAATAAATAGTTAAGCATATTTGAATTAAACATAATAATTTCTGAGATATTAATGATTTCAACCTTTACATTATTGTGTCTGAACATTTGAAAAAGTGGATTCTGAAGTCCCTCTGGGATATTTTAAGTAGACTTATATTCTGTGCTGTCTGGACTGAGAAGGAACATAAAACAGCACACTTATATGTCCCCCTGTTAAGAACTGTTCAAAGGGGACTTGATAGATGTTTGAGCTCTGTATGCCTAGCTGCACCAAGCCAGTTCAAGTTTACTAGGTTTCCTGGGAATTAAGTTCATTCTGAATCAAAATGAGACCCTGATTTTGTCCTTCTCTCTGTCCTTTTCCTAACCATTCAGATTTCTTTCTCTGTCGACAGTGGTCTCAGAACTCTGATTATCCTGAAAATAGGAAGTTATTTTGGTGAATTTATAAAATAATGTATTTTATCATATTTGAAAAATTGGTTATTTTATGGATAAGAGGTATATGTAATTAACAGAGAAATTCTTATCTCTGATATTTTGTGTGGCCATGTTTTAATCAATTACCCTTTAGGCTTCATTTTCTCTATCTTTCAAATGAAAGGTGTTAAAAAGCATTTGAATCTCTACCCTTAAAAAAATAAAGGCAACCTATATTATTATGTGTACATATTGTTACTGATTAAAAAACCTAGTGGGTTGTATGAGGCTTGCATTCCACTTTGATGTTGCCCCTGTCAGCACAGAGGATTTTCTTGTATCATATTTAAATGGTAATTGTACCTAGGTCCAAGCCAACTCAGTTTGACTTTCCAATTCACAGGACTTGTTTGTACAGCAGCAGTTAACTATATAGGAAATTTAGTGTTAAAAACATGTATCCTCCTATGATTTAAACAGACCTCCTGGCATGGAATCAGAAAATTCTGTTAGTATATATTTAGCATTATAGCATCACATGTTGTATTATCTGCACCCAGTCCTAGTTTGTACCAGATTTTTTTTTTTTTTTTTTTTTTTTGTAGTTGGAAATCGTTTGAGATAGCTACACAGTGGTTGCAAAGAACACCTTGTCTTCTCATTAGCACAGGCCATTACTGAAGGTTAGGGAGGTACCTTGCTGCCATCTCCATCTGACCGCTGGCTTCAAGGTTATTTCATACAATATCATAACATCAATGAGAGTTTATATTGGGATTAGAGGGTCAGGAAAGGGGTAAAATTCTGTATTGGAGGGTCTAGAAAATCAGTCAACTGCAAATGATGAAGTTCCCAAATAACTTCTCTATAGATATTTCCAGTGATTGAAACCAGTTTTGAAAAAGCAAAACCTGAAGTAGTTTTTGGCTATAATTTCCTATAGAGATATACACTAAGACTGTTGTGGGACCAATTTGTGGAGCATGATTAGGTGGCTCCCAAAAAGGAATCCTTACTCTGCAGTGAGCACTTGAATGTATTGATTTGGTCATTCCTAGGATAAATAATTCAAACCATATTACCTGCAGAGGTCTCACACAGTTTTTGCACTGCCTTATCTTCTAGTCCTTGTGTTCTTGTCATTCCTTATTGTAATGTTGTGACTCAAGTTTCCTCTCCCTGAGTCATCAGGACTGATAATACAGTTTTGAGATGTGAAAGCACTTGATGCAGAGATAGAATTGCCTGAGACTGGGGCTGGAAAGCAAGGAGAGTCTTCTTACTGCTGGGCCTCACCTTGAGTTGACATTGGGTCTGCACTCTTTCTTTGCCAAGTAATGCCCTCCTATGAGTGTGAAGTTTCTCTGGGAACAAGTATTTTCCTAGTCATATCTTATCCTATGAGTGTATAGGACATAGTAGACCTGTATATTTAAACTCAAGACGGCTGCCAAGTGGTTCTAATTTCTGCTTTAAGTTTATATGTGAGTGTAAGGGAATGAGAGATTTATTGTTTAGTGGCTACTAGTATTATTGATCAGCATCTTCTAAGAAGACAAATGACTGACCCTGCTCCTTGTTACAGTGACTTTAGTTTCATGTTTTCTTTAGTCATTGTCTTTGTCCAGATTGTAAACAACAACTGAGCAGAGAAATGTTTATATTCCATTATTATTTTTTCTAACAATACGATGAAAAGGACAATCTCAAGTAAAGGAGATTGTGTACTTTTAAATTAGCTTTCCAAGGAAACAATTTTAGCCTTTAACTTCCATTAAAACTGTATATTTTTTTCCTCCTCTGGATGATTGTCAGAAGTTACTATAAAAAGAAGCATTTTTGGAAACAGTGAATATGAAACTCTTGAATATTATACATGTTTAAACTCAAACCCCTTAGTTTTATGAAAAAGTGATGGTAGTTTATTAAAAAAATGTAGTTCTATACGTTTTAATGACTAAGAGCTCTTTCTATGCTCAAACTTCAAATGATTGTTATAGATAAATGTATATATACAGTATTCTTTGAATCATTAGAAGTTAGTATTTTTGGTTGAAAAATACCTGCTCTTATAACTCACTTATATTGGCGTTTAATAAGTAACTCTACTAGATTTGTTTCAACTCAAGAATATTTTTTTCTCAAAGAATACTTTTACAAATTTTGTGGAATAATAAAGAACAAATAATTCTTACATACTTATATGAACTAATGTTAAAGAAAATTTAGCAATTGAATCTTTGTATGCCTGGAGTGTGGTGCATCACCACAAAGGGTATGGTATTGTTAAAATCCTTGTCTTCTATTACATGTATAATAATTGCCCATAACCTAATATATTTAGTTGTGCAGGTTGTGCATTCTAGAAGTGCAGATAGGTAATCAATAAAGAAAAAACGAATGTTTCAGATAAAATAAGACCTATACAAATAATTAAAATAGTGTTATATGATAGTTACTAGATAGCTAGAGTAGATGATTGGGAAGAATAATGAAATGGTTCTTTAAAATTGTAAAAATCAAATAATAATACTTTTCTAAATAGTAAAAATAAAATTATTTTATATACATTTTTTTAGAATTTGTTGTTTTCATACTTTATTGCTAAAAATGCTCAGACTGACACAGTTCTTTTCTGTTTTTTTTTTTTTCCAACAGTTGTAGCAGTGGGATTTTCTTTTTCTTTTTTTTTTTTTAGATCTATTTTAACTGATGTTTAAAAAAGAATATGTGCATTTTTGTGTATTCATGTAAATATTAACTCAGAGACAATATTCCAAGTATAATAATATATTTAGGGTTTAAAATTTTTTAGTTTTACTTCATTTTAATTTTTTATAGTGAAAAAATTGTATTTGGAAATATTCAGCAATATATACTATATGTTTAAGCATATGAAGAAAAGACTTGTAAAGCAACTCAGACCTGTTTTAAAAATACATCTTTATTTAATTGAACTTTTTAATTTCTTTATTAAATATACTGAACAATTTCATTTTTGTGTTTTTACATTGTTTGGATAAAACTGTTCATTTTAAGGGATCATTATATTTCCTTCTGCTTTCTCTGAGCAAACTATTTCCATATTGCCACTTGATTTTTACATCCATCATTTTAATGGCTTTGAAATAGAAGGTCAGGTGATTATGGTTCAATTTATGTGATAATTCCCTTATTTTAATAGTTTTGGTTTTAGTGGAGTTTTGGTTTTAGTGGTTTGTAGCTTTGTTTTAGTCAGATTTTTTCATTGCTGCAAATAATAGATGTGACAGGAACAATTTGAGAGGAGGAAAAGTTTATGTGGGGACTCACAGTTTCAGAGGTCTCAGTCCATAGACAGTGGCTCCATTCCTCAGGTGTCAAGGTGAGGCATGACATCATGGCAGATGACTGTGGTGGGAGAAATAAGCTCGGGACATGACAATCAGGAAGCAAAGACTCCCCTCACCATAGACAAAGTATATACCCCAAAGACATGACCCCAATGTCCTACCTCCTCCTGCAGACACACCCTCCCTGCCTACATTTAACACCTGGGGATTAATCCACTGATTAGGTTAAGGCTCTCATAACTCACACATTTTATCACTAAACTTTGTTGCACTATCTTATACATGAACTTTTGGGGAACAATTCACATCTAAACCGTAACATTCTCCCACTGACCCTCAAAAGCTCATGTCCATCGCATAATACAAAATACATTTAATTCATTTTCAAGAGTCCCCATAGTCTTAATAGTTCAAGCATTGCCCAGAAGTCCATGTCCAAAGGCTGTGGCTGTGAGACTCATGGCATACTTACAGTTTGAGCCCCTATAAAAATGAAAAGTAAGTTATATATAACCAATATATAAAGTCATAGAGTCAACATTTCCTTTTGAAAAGGAAGAATGGGTCATAGAAAAAAGGGAATCAAAATGAAATTAAAATCCAGCTTGGCAAATAAATTCTGTAGTTCCACATTCAGCATCTGGAACAAATGGCATAGTGATGTCCTCTCTAAGGGCTTATACAGCTCAACCCCTATGGCTTTGCTGGTTGCAGCCCACATGCCCCCCCCCCCCCCCTGTTGGCTTGTCTCTGCTGGATTCCTATAGCTTTCCTTGTTAGACATTTGATGGTACTGGCATTTCTTAGTCTTGGAGATCACCAGTGCTGCTTTGCCTACCTTCACACTTCTTCATGCATCGCCCTTTCAGGGGCTTCCCACAGGAAATCTGACCCTGCTGCACTTTGCCTGGCCTCCCAGGCTTGCCTTTGAAATCTAGGTGGAAGCCTCCATGACCAGATTGTTCAGATATGCATTTCTAAGTACTAATTCTTTGTTGTCCAAAGATTATATTCACTTTTTAATAGAACTTAGGGAAGATTTGACTTGATCCTTATTCAATTTGTGATTAGATGTTCTACAAAGGTTTTGATTTGAAAAAACAAAGCAAAAAAAAAAAAGCCATGATATCTCAAAGAGAAGCTATACTACCTCTTTATGAAGTTTGGAATCAGAGCTTTTGATAGGGCTTTGGTGATTCTTATGGAGGCCATTCTTTAATAAAGTGAGTCAACAAAGTCAATAAAGTAAAAAATTTATTTTCTTAGTTAATTTCTGTCTTGGAAATCTTCATTGAAAACTTATTTCTAGTAACAAAAAAGATACAGTAGTTTTTCAGTTTATCTTCAACAAAGGCTAATAATTTTTCAACAAAGGTCCAGCGAGCACTGGCCTTCCATTTGTTCCATTACATTTTTATGGACCCACCCATCCTCTTAATTGATCTACTGTGTCTTATAGGCCCTCCCACCCAAGTATCCGACTAAAAACTGTATTTGTAGGTTCTTCATGTGTAGATTGAATCAACCGTAGATTGTAACTATTCAGAAAAAAATTGCATCTGTACTGAACATGAGCAGACTTTTTTCTTGACATTATTACTAAAATTATATGTATAACAAATTTTTAGATTGTATTGAACACTTTTAAGTATCTAGAAATGATTTAAAATATACAAGAGGACGTGTATAGGATATATGCAAATACTGCACCATTTTATATAAAGACTTGAGCAACAGTGAATTTGGCACCTACTGGGCGGCTGGTAGCATCTTGGAACCATTCCCTCCTGGTTGCTGAGGGACAAGTGTATACCGGAACATTAAACTGGATGAAAAGAACCTTTGTGGTATTACATTCTGCATATTTTTTTTTTCTTATTTTGGATGGCTGTTAGGGTTACATTGTCCTAGTTTAATAGGACTTAGTAAAGTACTTGTGTATGAGAAGGCAGACCCAGCGAGCACTGAGGAAAATGATTTACTCATGAGAACACAATAGTTTCCTTTTTCTTTGGTTAGTAGAATTTTAAGCAAGTCCTAAGATCCTTAGTGATGAATATTAGCATAGTAGCATGAGTTACATTTACTTTCTAGGTTTATCTGAGTTTTCTTATCTCACAAAAGAGCTATAAATCTTCAGTAAAATATCTTTTACTGAGTTGGAGCACTCTTGTCCTCCATAAGAAAAGGGCATGATATATTTAAATTTAATAATGCCTATTGTTTATTTAATTCCTAAGGTAAAAGAGAAAACTGCAAAAATATTCATGAGCTGTAATATATTCTTATTTTGTGTACCCAGCATCAAGGATGATACTTGGAAATACTACTTTAAAGAAGTTTATTTTTTAAAAATAGATAATTTAAAATAGTTATCTCACTATTTTTCTAAGTGATTGTGTTATTTGTTAAGTAGGATTGTGACCTAAGGATGGAATATCTGGTAACTTAAGGAAGGTCTGGTGCAAGAACAAGAGTTTTATCTGCAATTATTTACTTCTTTTTAAGTTAGCAGCAAAAGAGACTCTTGGAACTATAGTTCTTTATAAACTCAAATTTTGAAAAAAATTGGAGAAGGATTTTTTTCCTTTCATTAAAAATTTGTAAATTTTTATGTTTTTACTTTTCCTATAGGTTATTTTTAGATTCCATTTCAATAGTTTTTGGACATATGTCATTTAGCTTATCCAGGGGGCATATTGCAGAAAGTGAAAATATTAAATACATTTTCTCATCTTGTTAATAATTTTCAATACACTTACTGTAAATATTCTCCATTTTTTCTGTTTTTCTTTTTCAGACCTTTGTAATTTTATGAGTTAAATTCAGGCCAGAAATAGAGTGGCTCAAGATACATTCCCTTATGATTGTTGTGTATATATATGTGGCAATAGTTTCAAAGGCAATTACATTAGGATCATTGTTATCCAGGAACTGAATCCATCCCTCTAGTTTTAGAGCTAAGACTCTAAACCTTCTGATTTGATTCTGGTCCAGAATATTTCCTAAAATACTGTGTTGCCCTTCTGCTGTGAATTTGATTCTTTGGTCTGCATTTCTCAAAGTGCAAGCTGATATGTCCAATAAAAAAACTTAATGAAATTATTTTGCCACACGATAAATGTTTTGGAAAAAACCCAAAGGTATCCCTAGGAAGGGATCATTTCTCTGAAATTCTATTGCCTTTGAAAGGAAGCATTTAGCTGTTGGAGTCTCAATTTAAGAAACACAGGCTGTTTCATCTGGGTTGGAGGTCAATTAGATGTGAGTCTTTAAATCCGTTACTTAATTCTTCTGTGCTATTGTGAAAGGATGATGTTTCATAAATATGGAATCAGAGATGCTATGTTGATTTTTTTTTCAAGCCAACTTTCAGAGCTTTTATTTCATAATGGGCAGGTATTATCCTGCTGTTCAATTCAGGAACCATGCCTTGCAGCAGCTGTGTTTGTGAGTGTCTACACTTCCCAGGTCTATGTGTGGGGAGCCTGCTCTGTCAGTTCAGGCTGCCAGCCCAAAGCAGGCTTTATACCTTTTACTGAGGCCCTGCTTCTTTTGATGACAGGTGAAACACTGGTGAAGGAGGGTTTTTAAAAGAAACAGTTTAATTGTTTCAGGTGAACAGAAGAAGGGACCCTATTTGGGTATATAGTCTAATAAAGAAAGAGATGATTCTATGCTCCTGCAAGTTATTTTAGGGTACCTTTGTGGGGGCTCAGGGTATGCTATGAAGAATGTTCCCCTCACAAAATACTGAATGTTATGACTGAGAACTTTTTATGTCCCTAACAGTGACCTTATAAAAGTAAATTTTGAGAGCTGTCAGAACCTATTTTGACTTTCAGTTTCATTTAATTTTTTTTTTTATTGGTCGTTCATAACATTACATAGTTCTTAATACATCATATTACACGGTTTGATTCAAGTGGATTATGAACTCCCGATTTTACCCCGTATACAGATTGCTGTATCACATCAGTTTCCCTTCCATTGACTGACATATTGCCTTTCTAGATTCTGATGTATTCTGCTGTCTGTCCTATTCTCTACTATCCCCCCTCCCCTCCCCTCCCCTCCCCTTTTCTCTCTCTACCCCTTCTACTGTAAATCATTTCTTCCATTTGTATTAACTTGTCTTACCCCTCCTTTCCTCTTATATGACATTTTTTATAACCCTGAGGATCGCCTTCCATTTCCATGCAATTTCCCTTCTCACTCCCTTTCCCTCCCACCTCTCATCCCTGTTTAATGTAAATCTTCTTCTCAAGCTCTTCGTCCCTACCCTGTCCTTGTTTACTCCCCTTATATCAAAGGAGTCATTTGGTATTTGTTTTTTAAATATTGACTAGCTTCACTTAGCATAATCTGCTCTAATGCCATCCATTTCCCTCCAAATTCTATGATTTTGTCATTTTTTAATGCAGAATAATACTCCATAGTATATAAATGCCACATTTTTTTTATCCATTCATCTATTGAAGGGCATCTAGGCTGGTTCCACAGTCTTGCTATCGTGAATTGAGCTGCTATGAACATCGATGTAGCAGTGTCCCTGTAGCATGCTCTTGTTAGGGCTTTAGGGAATAGACCGAGAAGGGGAATAGCTGGGTCAAATGGTGGTTCCATTCCCAGCTTTCCGAGAAATCTCCATACTGCTTTCCAGATTGGCTGCACCAATTTGCAGTCCCACCAGCAATGAACAAGAGTGCCCTTTTCCCCGCATCCTCTCCAGCACTTATTGTTGTTTGACTTCCTAATGGCTGCCAGTCTTACTGGAGTGAGATGGTATCTTAGGGTAGTTTTGATTTGCATTTCTCTGACTGCTAGCGATGGTGAGCATTTTTTCATGTACTTGTTGATTGATTGTATGTCCTCCTCTGAGAAGTGTCTGTTCAGGTCCTTGGCCCATTTATTGATTGGATTATTTGTTATCTTATTGTCTAATTTTTTGAGTTCTTTGTATATTCTGGTTATTAGGGCTCTATCTGAAGTGTGTGGAGTAAAGATTTGTTCCCAGGATGTAGGCTCCCTGTTTATCTCTCTTATTGTTTCTTTTGCTGAGAAAAAACTTTTTAGTTTGAGTAAGTCCCATTTGTTGATTCTATTTGTTAATTCTAGCGCTATGGGTGTCCTATTGAGGAATTTGGATCCCGATCCCACAGCGTGTAGATCATAACCAACTTTTTCTTCTATCAGATGCCGTGTCTCTGATTTAATATCAAGCTCCTTGATCCATTTTGAGTTAACTTTTGTGCACGGCGAGAGATATGGATTCAGATTCATTTTGGTGCAAATGGATTTCCAGTTTTCCCAGCACCATTTGTTGAAGATGCTATCCTTCCTCCATTGCATGCTTTTAGCCCCTTTATCAAAAATAAGATAGTTGTAGTTTTGTGGATTGGTTACTGTGTCCTCTATTCTGTACCATTGGTCCACCCTCCTGTTTTGGTACCAGTACCATGCTGTTTTTGTTACTATTGCTCTGTAGTATAGTTTGAAGTCTGGTATCGCTATACCACCTGATTCACACTTCCTGCTTAGTATTGTTTTTGCTATTCTGGGTCTTTTATTATTCCATATGAATTTCATGATTCTTTTATCAATTTCTACAAGATATGCTGTTGGGATTTTGATTGGCATTGCATTGAACTTATATAGGACTTTTGGTAATATCGCCATTTTGATGATGTTAGTTCTGCCTATCCATGAGCAGGGTATATTTTTCCATCTTCTAAGGTCTTCTTCTATGTCTTTCTTTAGGGTTCTGTAATTTTCATTGTATAAGTCTTTCACCTCTTTTGTTAGGTTGATTCCCAAGTATTTTATTTTTTGGGGGGATATTGTGAATGGAGTAGTTGTCCTCATTTCCGTTTCAGAGGATTTGTCGCTGATATACAGGAATGCCTTAGATTTATGCGTGTTGATCTTATATCCTGCCACTTTGCTGAATTCATTTATTAGCTCTAATAGCATCTTTGTAGACCCTTTTGGATCTGCTAGGTATAGAATCATATCATCTGCAAATAGTGATAATTTAAGTTCTTCTTTTCCTATTTTTATGCCTTTAATTTCTTTCGTCTGCCTAATTGCTCTGGCCAGTGTTTCGAGGACTATGTTGAACAGAAGTGGTGAGAGAGGGCATCCCTGTCTTGTACCAGATCTTAGAGGGAATGCCTTCAATTTTTCTCCATTCAGAATGATGCTGGCCTGTGGCTTATCATAGATTGCTTTTACAATGTTGAGGTATGATCCAGTTATCCCTAATTTTTCTAGAGTTTTGAACATAAAGGGATGCTGTACTTTGTCGAATGCTTTTTCTGCATCTATGGAGATGATCATATGGTTCTTATTTTTAAGTCTATTGATGTGGTGGATAACATTTATTGATTTCCGTATATTGAACCAACCTTGCATACCAGGGATGAATCCTACTTGATCATGGTGTATAATTTTTTTGATATGTATTTGAATCCGATTCGCCAGAATTTTATTGAGGATTTTTGCATCAAGGTTCATTAGAGATATTGGTCTGTAGTTTTCTTTCTTTGAGGTGTCTTTGTCTGGTTTCGGAATCAGGGTGATGTTGGCCTCGTAGAATGAATTTGGAAGTTCTCCCTCTTTTTCTATTTCCTGAAATAGCTTGAAAAGTATTGGTGTTAGTTCCTCTTTAAAGGTTTTGGAAAACTCTGCTGTATACCCGTCCGGTCCTGGGCTTTTCTTAGTTGGTAATCTTTTGATGGTTTCTTCTATTTCCTCTATTGTTATTGGTCTGTTTAGGTTGTCTATATCCTCCTGACTCAATCTGGGCAGTTCATAAGACTTAAGGAATTTATCTGTGCCTTCACTATCTTCTATTTTATTGGAGTATAAGGATTCAAAATAATTTCTGATTATCTTCTGTATTTCTGAAGTGTCTGTTGTGATATTGCCTTTTTCATCCCGTATGCTAGTAATTTGGGTACTCTCTCTTCTTCTCTTTGTTAGCATGGCCAAGGGTCTGTCAATTTTATTTATTTTTTCAAAGAACCAACTTTTAGTTTTGTCAATTTTTTCAATTGTTTCTTTTGTTTCAATTTCATTAATTTCAGCTCTGATTTTAATAATTTCTTGCCTTCTACTTCTTTTGCTGTTGTTTTGCTCTTCTTTTTCTAGGATTTTGAGATGAAGTATAAGATCATTTATTTGTTGGTTTTTTCTTTTTTTGAGGAATGAACTCCAAGCAATAAATTTTCCTCTTAGAACTGCTTTCAATGTGTCCCATAGGTTCCGATATGTTGTGTCTGTGTTTTCATTTAACTCTAGGAAGTTTTTAATTTCCTCCTTGATGTCTTCTAAAACCCATTGATCATTCAGCAACCTATTGTTCATTCTCCAAGTGATGCTTGATTTTTCCTTCCTACTTTTATCATTGAATTTCAGTTTCATTCCATTGTGATCAGATAAGATGCATGGTGTTATCTCTACCCCTTCATATTGTCTAAGAGTTGCCCTGTGACATAATATATGGTCTATTTTTGAGAAGGTTCCATGTGCTGTGCAGCGGCGGTTACCCTGAGCGGCTTGGGCCGCCCCGCCCGAACCCGCAGTGGGCCTCCGCCATCCGGGCTTCCCCGGAAGGCATAGCGCTCGCTCTGGGAGCAGCTGTTTCTCCATCCCGGTCCCTAACCACGCGGCCACAGATAACCGGCTCCTCAGTTTCATTTAAAACATCAGTATTAGTTCAACAATGTAATTTTCAACTTCTTTAGGGTACTTCAGAGTTTTGTAATTGAGTATCCTGAATTTTAGTTTATTGTATGTTTTCTTAAAATTATTAGCATGGCTTACCAATACTAGGTAGCCTTTGAGAAGGCTACCTAGTATTGCTCCACCATGTAAATTAAATTAAACATGTAAAACATATAAATTAAACATGTAAAACACTTCACGATAATGGCGTTAGCCTTTTCCTAGGCCATGGTACCTGTAAGAAGCTGTCAATCCTTACCTTAGAAATAAATGCATGAGTAGGTAACCTATGCACACACTCACAGGCACAACACCTTCTCTACCTCTCATCTCTCTCTCTCACTGTGTTTCTCTCTCTCTAACTCTCTCATATTTACACACATTCCTGTGAATGTTTACCTATATCATCATGCATTCCTTCTCTTACTGTTTGGTTCATAGAGATTCACAAACCTTCCGAAGTTCATGGGTAACTAAACTCCCAAATTAAGACCATTTGAGTGATACTGAGTGAAAAGAGGAACAGAAAAGATGACATTTTTTTCTTTGAAAGAAAGCAGCGTATTTATACATTTACCTGTCCTGAATATTTGTTCATCCATCTGCTGTATATAAATATATCTAACTGTGCCCCACCCATCCAACCATGCTTGGTCAGATGCTTTATATTTGTCAAAATGTCTTAAATATTTTATTTGTATAACTTTCTCCCTCCTCTCCCCTTTTAAAACCTGAAACTACACTGCTTTCTAAATACAGAAAATGAAAGAATGATTCATGGAAACTATGAAAGTGTTTAAATAGAGAATATGTAGAGATTTGTTTGTGGTTGTATAATAATATGCTTTAAAGCATTTACAGATTTGTGAAGGTGCTATACTCGTTTCATCTGTGGCTTGGCTAATCTTAGGGCTCATTTTATACTTTGAAAAGTCTTCCTTTGAACTTTTTGTACTGTTCTAGTTTTAATATAAAGCATATTGTCAAGAAAGCAGAATAGGATTTTCTTGGGTGAAAATAAAGCTGTTAGGCATCTGCTATCTCTTTAGAAAGGTACTCTATCAAAGTTTTTAAAAAAGTTTCTAATGTAGATCATATTCCTTTTAGAAAAACTATTTTCCTTTATTTTTTTGAATTGACAGATTTGTTTATTTCACATACAGTCCTAAAACACTTTTAAAGGTGTTTTAGGACTTTGGAGATTTACCTAAGTATTTTTAGATGTTGAAATTTTTTATATTAAATTGTTTTTTTCTGGTCCTTTAGTTCTTTAACAAATTACTGTTGAAATCTTATTTCTTTTAAAATTTTAAGTGTTCATTTTCTACTGCCTATATATTTCTTGTTCTGATATGAAACAAAATTTATTTTGCTTTAGACAAGTAAGGCAGAGTGACTTATTTGTGAAATAAGGTTCTAATTGCCCTATCATTTTCTCTAAGATTGAAATACAAGAAAGGACTCAATGAAGAAAATCCTTTAGAATATTGTAAAAAATTTAAAAGTATAAAAAAGCAACATGAAGATTTAAATGCACACAGTCTGCTACAGGATGTAGCCAATGAGGAGTGCAGCCTGAGTGTTAGTGCTGCACATTGTGCATTCTTATCAGGAGCGTCGCAGCCAATCAAGAAAGATGAAAAAGTAAATGTACTAGTAGCACTAAGGTGGTTTTTTTTTTTTTTTTGTAGCAGAGATTGAATTTAGGGGCACTTGACCATTGAGCCATAACTCTGGCCCCATTTTGTATTTTATTTAGAGACAGGGTCTCACTGAGTTGCTTAGCACTTAGCTTTTGCTGAGGCTGGCTTTGAACTCATGATTCTCCTGCCTCAGCCTCTGGAGCTGCTGGGATTACAGGCGTGCACCACTGTGCCTGGCAGCATTAAGGTTTTAAAGCAGCCAATTTGGAAAGCAGTATGGAGATTTCTTGGAAAGCTGGGAATGGAACCACCATTTGACCCAGCTATTCCCCTTCTCGGTCTATTCCCTAAAGACCTAAAAAGAGCATGCTATGGGGACACTGCTACATCGATGTTCATAGCAGCACAATTCACAATAGCAAGACTGTGGAACCAACCTAGATGCCCTTCAATAGATGAATGGATAAAAAAAATGTGGCATTTATACACAATGGAGTATTACTCTGCATTAAAAAATGACAAAATCATAGAATTTGGAGGGAAATGGATGGCATTAGAGAAGATTATGCTAAGCGAAGCTAGCCAAGCCCTAAAAAACAAATGCCAAATGTCTTCTTTGATATAAGGAGAGTAACTAAGAACAGACTAGGGAAGAAGAGCACGAGAAGAAGACCAACATTAAACAAGGATGAGAGGTGGGAGGGAAGGGGAGAGAGAAGGGAAATTGCATGGAGATGGAAGGAGACCCTCGGGGTTATACAAGGTTGCATACAAGAGGAAGTGAGGGGAAAGGGAAAAATAATACAAGGGGGAGGAATGAATTACAGTAGTGGGGGTAGAGAGAGAAGAGGGGAGGGATGGGGAGGGGAAGGGGGATAGTGGAGGATAGGAAAGGCAGCAGAATACAACAGACATGAGTATATCAATATGTAAATCAATGGAACTGTAACTGATGGGATTCTGCAAGCTGTATACGGGATAAAATGGGAGTTCATAACCCGCTTGAATCAAAGTGTGAAATATGATATATCAAGAACTATGTAATGTTTTGAACAACCAACAATAAAAAAAAATTAAAAAAAGGTTTTAAAGTGAGCATAATCAGAATTCTAGCAAAATAAGATGCATACCTATATCTTAGAAAAATCAACATGTTTTATTTGAAGAAAAAATCAGTGTTATGAGTTTGACTAATAGAGCTGAGCTGCAGGCTCTGTATTTGCCCTAGTGACATTCAAATGAACTGTTTTTAAATATTTATGATATGTGAGACTAGATTTATAATTTAATAAGTATTCTTAATATTAAGAATACTTGGATTTATTTTTTTGCGAGATGAAAATAGTATGGTGCTTCATAAACTGATCAGTAGTCATGATCATTTTGCAAGGTTGTCCCCAAATTTATAGCCTGTTCTGATACTCTGTGCAGAAATACTCCCTTCTATTTATCATTTATTGAGATGGATCACTTAATTGCAATCTCAAAGTTATAACTTCAGTTTCTCAAATTTCAATGTGATGATAGTTTTCAGTTAAATAGTAACAGTCATTATTATATATACAAACAAATGAAATCAGATTTTCTTTTTAATTTTTTGTTGTTCTAGAGGTCTTTTCTCTAAAATCTCTGAATATTCTTCTTCTTTCATAATGCACTGTTTGATCTTTAGAGTAGCCTAATATTGCTTTTCCTAACTGATTTTTTTTCAAAGTCTTTTAGAACAAAACATCTCATTCAGCCTAGGATCATTTGAAAGTCCTGATAGAAAATGGTTTGAAGCAAATTACAAAGCATCTTGAGTCTGAACCTCAGGCCCAACTCAGTTACTGGAAATTTTTTTTGCAGGATTATTTGAGGCAAAGGTCCAGTGATATTTCTCTTCTTAGCCACTAACAGATAAATGATAAAAGAATTCTAAGGTCTTTGCTAGTGAACTCTGTAAAGAGTGCTAGTCTTGGTTGAGCAGAAGTAAGGAGTTTGGTTCTGAAAGGGAGTGAATGAAAAACTATCATGACATTGAGGTGGTCAGTAATGCAATGAGACTAAGCGTTAAGACTTTGTAACTACACTCAAAAGATAGGATGAATTCTCGTTTACCTCAGCTCCTGGCCCAGATTAAAAAGCCTGTCTCCAATTACATGGATATGTACACAGGCAAATGTTTTTAACATTAATTATATTTATTGAACACCAAAGCACTGAATGTTTTTAGTCTTTTTTTAAAAAAAACATGTTGTACATAAGCATGTGAACTCTATATTTTACATATGTGTGTGTCCATGTGTATGTAATATATGTATATGTGTAAATATAGCATATATAGCCATATGTTGCAGATAATAAAAATGGTATGTTCCAGTAAAACTGCATATACTAGAATTTTGGTCAGGTTGTTTAGAAGAAAAAAAATAATCATCAAAGGAAATGAGATCACATACATACCTGACAAAGAAAGTTGTAATATTTTTAATATTAAAAAATATCTAAGTAGAATGTAGACAATTTAGACTGCATTTTGATGTTTATCCTTTGTGCATTTTATATGGGGCTGAGTTGCTATATGAAAGATATACATTTTTAATTGCTACCTGATCTAGGAAATTTGTCTAAGCCCCAAGTATTCACTCTTAGGATTTTAAGGCTTTAGAGGATTGTTTACCAAAGTGAACTGCAGAAACATGAAAACAAAACAGAACAAACAAAACAGAACAAACTCTAAAATCAAAAGTGAATATATCTTTAATGATTGAAAACATCATACATGAAACTTAGGTTTAGTGGTGAACAGCTGACACTTTGATTATACGGATGATTAAAAATGTAGTAATCTTTTAGCAGTATGTATATAAGATAGTAAAAAGAGGAATCATGCTTATGTGTCTTTACTTTAGATATTTTGACATATTTATGAAGCAACTGTCATATAAGTTACTTTTTAGCGGTAAAGTATATTTTATATATCACAGGCTTACTTATAATCCTTTCTGCAGCCTGAAATGAACTTTCTCCTCTATCCCAGCTGACAAAAATCTCACTCTGTATGGTCCAGAAATTGCCTGGTCTGCCATATTCCTGTAACACTTTATATCATACTGTATTATAATTAAGTTCTCTTTCTTCTGTAGCACTTAGGGACATCTGCTACATAGAAGGGGAAATGTTTGATAAGTATTATGGAGTGAATGAGGAATGGATGAATAAATTATGTTTAATTAAATAAGCAATATTTTTGAACAGTCTTAATAATTTGGATCAATTTTTCTAAATGCCTGAGCTGATTAAGGAAGGAGAAAACTGTATTTATGATTCCAAATCTTTGGGAACACTTGCTAATTTCTCTTACTCAGTGAATTAAAAAATGAAGATTATGAGGAAGTGACTTTTAAAATTTGTACACATTTTATTATGGAAAATTTTAAACGTATAGAGAAGTTGAAATACTTTTACAGCGAATACCACTTATATTTTACCATTTTTTAATTATATAACTATCCACCTGTTAATCCATTAGGTCATCTTCTTTATTTACAGTCCATGACAAATTAAATTGCAAGGGCTTCCCCCTTAATAACTTCACTATGTTTATCCTTGACTAGAGTTCAATAATAGCTTATACTTTTTTTTCTTTTGAGCAGAAATTTAAATACAATGGCATGCGTAAATCTCAAATGAACATCTGTTGAGTTTCAACCTATGCATGTAGTGGGCATCTGAAACCTCAGTCAAGATACAAAACATTACCATCACCCCCATAGAGTCCTCTCAGGTCCCTTCCTAATCAACCTCTTCCCCACACCTCAAAGACAATCCCTGTACTAATTTTTTCCCCACTATATATTAGTTTTTCCAAAATGTGACATCTTTAATAAAGTAAATGTTACGAGAGAAACATGCAAAGACAAAGGATTGTTGAGCAAAATGAATAACTAAAGTGAAAATTGGAAAATCTGCAAGGACAATTGATGAATGTAAGTGACTTAATAAAATGACTAATGACAAGTAGTTAGGGGGATGCCATAAGCAACTCATGGCTAGCATGCCTTGAAGCTTTGTAATTGCTGTAATCTTATTAGAATATGTAAATCTAAAAATCACTTGATGAAGATTTTTACCTGGTGATAAAATTTTGTAACCTAGATAAACATATTTCTCAAAAGTCATAAGTCAAAATATAGTGTTAGTTTCAAATGTTTTGCTTTGGAGATGGAATTACTTAATTTTTAGTTTTAAAATGATCTAGTATGGAATGTTGAAAAAAATATATACAGAGTATTAATTAATGTATGTGAGGACACATCTTTTGGTATATATGAAATTACTTTACATTATAGATGTAATGACTCCTATTTGTTATTCAGATACCTTGTGATATATCTATATATCAATATATATCATACTATGTTTCCATTTTTTTTTAATTTTAAAGCTTAATTTTTGCTTTCTAAAATTTTTTATTCTTTTTAGATATAAATGACAGTGGAGTCTATTTTGACATATTATACATACATGGAGTGTAACTTATTCTAATTAGGATCCTATTACTGTGGTTGTACATGATGTGGAGTTACACTGGTTGTGTATTCATATATAAGAATAGGAAAATTATGTCTAATTCATTCTATTGTCTTTCTTATTCCATTTTCTCCTCCCTTCCCTTCATTCCCCTTTATTTAATCCAGTGAACTTTTATTCTCCTCCCACCCCTTTTACTTTGTGTTAGCATCCAGATATCAGAACATTTAGCCTTTGTTTTTTATGGAATGGCTTATTTCACTTAGCTTCATAGTCTCCAGTTCTATCCATTTACCACCATATGCCGAATTCCATTCTTCTTTATGGCTGAGTAATATTCCATTGTGTATATATGTGTCCCACATTTTCCTTATCTGTTCATCTGTTGAAGGTACTAGGTTGGTTACATAGCTTTGCTATTGTGAATTGAGCTCTATAACATTGATGTGGCTGCATCACTGTAGAATGCTGATTTTAAGTCCTTTGGATGTAAACTGGAAGAATGGGATAGCTGGGTCAAATGGTGGTTTCATTTCAAGTTTTCTGAGGAATTTTCATACTGCTTTCTATAATGGTTGTACAATTTGCAGTCCCACCAGCAATGTATGAGTGAACCTTTTCCCTAACATCCTTGCCAACATTTATTGTTACTTGTATCTTGATAATTGCCCTTCTGACTGTAGTGAGTTGGAATCTTGGTGTAGTTTTAATTTGAATTTCTTTAACTGCTGGAGATGTTGAACATTTTTTTTATATATTTGTTGACCATTCATGTTTGTTCTTCTGTGAAGTGCCTGTTCAGTTCCTTTGCCCATTTATTGATTGGGTTATTTGTTTTGTTATTTTTAAGGTTTTTGAGTTCTTTTGTATATTAATCTTGGGGATTAATGCTTTATCTGAGCTGCAGGTGGCAAAGATTTTCTCCCATTCTGTAGGGGCTCTCTTAACATTATTGATCATTTCCTATGCTGTGGAGAAACTTATTAGTGTGATACTATCCCATTTATTGGTTTTTTATTTCACTTCTTGCACTTCTAAGAGTCTTGTTGAGAAAGTTGGTTCGTAAGCTGACAGAATGGAAAGTTGGGCCTAAATTTTCTATATTTTCTTTTCTCTCGTCTAATGCCTAGATCCTTGATTCACTTTGAGGTGAATTTTGTGTAAGGTGAGAGATAGGGGTTTAATTTTATTTTGCTACACATGGATTTCCAATTTTCTCAGCACCATTTGTTGAAGAGGCTCTTTTTCCCATTGTATGTGTATGGCACCTTTGTCTTGAATGAGATAACTGTATTTATGTGTGTGTATGTCTCTGTGTCTCCTATTCTGTTCTGTAGGTCTTTATGTCTGTTTTTGTATGAATGCCATGCCATTTTTGTTATTATAGCTCTGTAGTGTAAGTTAAGTACTGGTATTGTGATGCCTCATGCTTCACTTTTCTCCCTGAGGATTGCTTTGTCTATTCTGGGCATTTTTCCAAATGAATTTCATGACTGCTTCTTCTATTTCTATGAAGAACATCATTAGAATTTTAGTAGGAATTGCTTTGAATCTGTATACTATATAGATTTTGGTAGTATGTACAGGTTTTGGTAGTATAGCTATTTTGACAATATTAATTTTACCTATCCAAGAACATGGGAGATCTTTCCATATCTTCTAAGGTTTTCTTCAGTTTCTTTCTTTAGTGTTTTATAATTTTCACTGTAGAGGTCTTTTACCTCTTTTGTTAGATTGATTCCCAACTATATTTTTTAAAGCTATTGTGAATGGCATAGTTTTGCTAATTTCTCTTTTAGTTGATTCATTTTTGGTGTATAGGAATGCAATTGATTTATGGGTCTCAATTTTATATAGTGCTACATTGTTGAATTTGTTTATGAGTTCTAGAAGTTTTCTGGTGGAGGATTTTGAGTATTCTAAATATAGAATCATGTCTTCAGTAATTAGGGATAGTTTGAACTCTTCTTTTCTTATTTGTATTCCTTTAGTTTATTTCTTCTGTCTACTTGCTCTGGCTAGGTTTTCAAGAATTTGAATAGGAGTGGTGCAAAAGGGCATCCCTGTCTTGTTCCAGTTTTTAGAGGGAATGCTTTCAATTTTTGTCTACTTAGAATGATGTTAGCTTTGGGTTTAGCATTTATGGCTTTTACAAAGTTGAGGTATGTTCCTACTATCCGTAGTTTAACTAGGATTTTGAACATGAATGGATGCTGAATTTTGTCATGCTTTTTCTGCATGTATTGAGATAATAATGTGATTCTTGTCTTTAAGTCTATTGCTGTTTCAATTCTGAACTTTAGTGTCCAATACAATCTAAAATATAGCATGGCTTAGTTTAGACACTAGCCCTTGTCATTATGAACTCTTTGTGGTTTTTAACTATCTCTATATATCTAACTATAGCCAAAAGCCGAATATTAGCTAATTACCCATAAAATCATAAGTCACTATACCCTCCCACTCATAGGTACTCACTGTTCCATTTTCTGTCTCTCTGAATAATACAATAGTTTTTGAATGAGGGTGATAAATTATTGCTTTGTTCCCAGTTCTCTCAGGTAAGTAATTTTTCTTTTCTTTCTTTCTTTTTTTTTGTTTTATTTATTTAATTTTTTAAAATACATGACAGTGCAATGCATTACAATTCTTTTTTCATATCTTTGTATATAGAGTATGTTCGAGCTAATTCATGCCTTTATACATGTACTTTTTTGCATTACAATTCTTAACACACATATATACCACAATTTTTCATATCTCTATTTGTATATAAAGTATATTGACACCCAATTCAAGTCTTCATACATGTACTTTGGATAATGATGTCCATCACATTCCACCTTCCTTGCTAATCCCCTGCCCCCTCCCTTACCCTCCCACCCTTCTTCCCCTTTTCTTTTTAATCTTTAGTAAATGAATCAGTCAGGGCTAAATCAGAGAAACAGAATTATTAGAATATGTATATTTCAAGTCTAAAATTTGGTTTTTTATTTTATAAGACTTCTCATTTTATATTTGATTTTTTTCCTCCTTGGTTGTCAATATATTGCTCATATATTTGATAACATTATACTACAGTTAGAGGAGGCAGCAAGTGAAAACACTTTGGAATAGGTGTACCTGGGAAGTCATATAAATGTAATCCATTTAAAGCTTAAGCCATTTATGTGAAATTAGGCATTTCATTTGATTTGTGTCCATGGCTATGGCTTTTAGAAATTTGACATACAATTTATTTGATGCAATTTCAGATTGAGAATAATCTTGAAATACAATAATGAGATATTATGTTATTGAAGTATTGTTTACTGAAGTGTAAAGGGTATGAAATTATATAAATAAAAGTAACAGGTAATATTTGCATGAGTAGCATTTAGGTACTGGGAATTTTTATATTTATGTTGTATGTGCATTTTTATAACACAAAAAGGTGGTTTCAGAAATGTTGGTGTCATTTAGAATAGTCTTTTAAATGTAATTAGATGAGTCACATTTTTTTGTATTTTATTTTCTCTAATGAATTTGTATTGTCAGGCAAGCATTTGTTTCAATATATTGTTTATTCAAGGAAAAGCCTTGTTAGTTTGAATAACCATAACTGTAAATGCATTAAGAACTTCACTGGTATTAGCAGTACAAAGCTCAGTGGTACCTAATTCGAGGAATGACATATCAGTGCTAAATGTGATCCTGTTGTACTGAAGGTTAAAGATATTACAAATAAGTCCAGAGTGAGAGGAAAGGATGTATTTACAATTAACCCCTTTTAAGGTCCACTATGCAATGACAAGGTTGTGACTGAGTAATTAATGTAACACATATGGAATGAAAGAAATGAAAACATAGAGATTATTAATTAATAAATATATAGTTTAATGAAGCTACTGTTTAGCATCAGGGGCTAATCAAGAGATGTAGACCTGAAACTTAGACCATTTAGGGGGAGTCCTCTGTCAAGGAAAAATACACACACACAAAAAAAAAAAAACAAGGAAAAATACAAATTACAAATACAAATTTATGTTCAAGAGTTAGAATATATTTAGAATAAGAAGTCATAACTGATTACAAATTTTAATGAAGATGATCAATGACATTATCATTGCAGTATTTATAATATAGTATTTTAAGATGGCTGATCACACCTTTAAACTTCTTCTTTACCTATAGGATGTATAATGATGATTGCCTCTCCATATGGCAATGCTTTTATAACATTCTACAAAGAGTTTTAGAAGGATAAATTAGTCTTCCATATAGTATGGTAATAAAATTTGTTTTTATTATTGAAATTGGAATCTATAAAACATGCAACTTCATACATACATATTCAGTTCTTGAAAAATTGCTTATAGGTGTGTCCTCTACAAACACAGGGTTTCTGAGAATTTCTCTTTTATGTGTCTCATTTTTTTTAAATGAAATGTATGGTACATTTATAATTGTATATGCATTATAAACTTTCTAATAAGAGGGAACTTATGATTTGACTAAGCATTGATTAAAAACTTAATTATCTGCTTATACTTTTTATGTTTCCTGATTGTAAGAATTTCCCACAGATTAGCTTCTGGCTATGTACATTTCAGACTTTGATTCTTTTCTACTTATTACATACCTCTAGTCCTAATTTCCATTGAAGGTATTCACATCCCCATAGATTCTGACTCTGCACCTTTATATCATGACTCCAGGTTATTTACCAGTGAGAAAAAGGTGTATTCCAAAAGTAATTCCTGTACTGGAATAGATACAAAATTAACTACCTATGGAAATGACAGAACTATGTCTGTATATCCCAGAAAACCCAAACTCTGTTCTAATTCACCTTCCCCTTTGCTTAATCCCCAAGTTGCTTGCTGTTATTCCCACCACCTGACACAAGAGAGAGAAGAGGGAATGAAAAGAGAAAGATAATTTATGCTTAAAATATATCATTTTTTTTAAAATATGTAATCATGTAAATGTATTGCCAAGGCTCCTTCCAGGTTCTGAAGGGATCTTTGAAACTGAGGAGCCCTGAAGCTTAAGCTTCATTACTAGTTTGATGATAAATCTACCTCTGCCAAACAAGTGCTATTTCTGCAATGATGAATGTCTCTAATATCTGTGCTGTCCAATATGGTAGCTACTTGCTTTATACAACTGTTGTATTGAGTGCTTAAAATGTGGTTGATGCAACTGAGGAACTGAATCTTTGATTTAGTAAATTTAAATTGCTATCAATTTAAATAGACACATGTAATTAATAGTTACTGTTGGATAGTTTAGGTTTAACATCTAATATATTAATATATTTAATAAAATTAATGCTTATTTTATCCTAGTAAAGACTTGTATCTTTTTCTGTTGAACTTTTGATGTCATTGAGATAGTAGACTTTTAATTGCAGCCTAAATTTTGTATCATATATGATTTGTTTTTTGTCTATAAGCAAAGCAAGTGATTCTCATATTATGGACAGTATTATGCTGACAGAACTACAGTAAACTAAAAAAATACCTTTAAAGTATTCCTTTTGGTTAACATATTTTACTCTTATTGCAAATAATCTTGAGTCAATTTTATTGAAAAATCCTAAATTATGGGTTAAAATCTTTTGCTTGAAATCTTGTTTATTTTTCTTTTAAGAAATTTCCAGACAAAGGGAAAGTGAATTATTTAGTTGACATACTCAATATTTTATTTGACTGCTTACCTATGAACCCTGTTTCACTGCAGAATTTCTGCCACTGCATTAACATATATTCATGAGTATTCTATGTATTCTAGTCTTACACCACAAATAGTTTAGTAATAGATGCTTTTGAGGTGAAGCATGCTGGGGATTTAACCCAGGAGTACTTCACTACTGAGCCACCTATTGGGCCCTTTTTATTTTTTATTTTGAGACAGGGTCTTGCTCAGTTGCTTAGGGCTTCACTAAGTTGCTGAGTCTGGTTTTGAACTTGAGATCTCCTGCCTCAGCTTCCTTAGCTGCTGAGACTACAGGTGAGTGCCACCATACCTGCCTAGCAATTAATGATTTTTAACACAATTTAAAAAAAATTTTAAGCATCAAATAACAGTAGCACTCCACATATTTTCAAAAAAATTCACCATAAAATTTGCGATGATTATGTGGTGAAATATAATAGTTTGCTAATCCTAGTGATCCAAACCGGATTTCAAATTTTGGACTAAATTGTAGTCTTGTTAGGACACGGTATTACATGGTAACTCATGGATATTTAATTGGTCGAATAAAAAGAAATCACACATATTGTTTAGTACAGTTAGTGTATATCATGGTGTATCATTACATATAATTTTCTGAAAGACTGTGTATTTTATTCATTATATGCCTAGTATTGGGTAGAAAATTTTCGGTACTGTTAATGCAGTGTATTAATGTGTAGTTTCAAGCATAATGTGTAGTTTAAGGGGCCAGTAAATAATTTTCAGTTCATTTGCTATTTTTGGGGGGAGGGGGTGTATTGGGGATTAAACCCAGGTATGTTTAGCCATTGAGCCACATCCCCAACACTTTTTGAGACAAGATCTTGCCAAGTTGCTTAGGGCCTGGCTAAATTGCTAAGACTAGACTGGAACTTGATATCTTCCTGCCTCAGCCTCCCACGTTGCTGGAACATTTGCTATTTATCTTTATTTACATAGTTGAGTGTTGATAAAGCTGGGACTAGATAGTCTCTACACATGTATATGTAATAATTATAATTAACATTTAGTTAGATTAGATTAATTTTTTTAATTGGTGAAATTTACTTAGTATAGTTAACCATTTAAAATTGTATGATTTGGTGGAAGTTAGAACCTTCAAAATGCTGCATCACCTCTATCTAGTTCTAAAACATTTCCGTTATCCCAGAGGAGGATTCTATACCCAATAAGCAGTTACTACCTGTTTCCCCTCCCCTAAGCCCTGGAAGTCACTTATCTTCTATCTGTCTGGATTTACTTTTTCTGGATGTTTCATGTAACTGAAACAATACAGTATGAGGACTTTTGTGTCTGGTTTCTTTTACTTACTGTGTTTTTGAGGTTCATCCACATTTTAGCATGTGTCAGTATTCCATTCCATTCATTAGTTTTTTATACTCTTTTGTGTACATATATGAACTTGCATTTATTAAATTTTTTTTATAGATAGGCACAATATTTTTATTTTGTTTATTTATTTTTATGTGGTACTAAAGATCAAACCCAGTGCCTCACATGTGCGAGGCAAGCACTCTGCCACTGAGCCACAACACCAGCCCTTATTTTTTTAAATATGTATATTTTTTTATTTGTAGGTAGACACAATGCCTTTATTTTTTATTTATTTATTTTTATGTGGTGCTGAGGATTGAACCCAGTGCCTCACCCAAGCTAGGCAGGCACTCTACCACTGAGCCACAACCGCAGCCCACATTTATTTGTTTTTAATGTTAGTAGGATAGTCCAGTACAAATACTCTAAATTTACTCTGATGAAACATTGAATTTAAATAATGGATGAAAAATAAAACTTTGTATCAATGAGGCTTATATCGGTGTTTTGTTTTAAAACTATAATTTGATGAGAAAAGAAAAGAAACAGAAAATAAAATACATTTTTAGCTTTTTAGTCATAAAAATAAAGTCATGAAAATCTTTGGATCTTAAATGTTTATTATTTTCTTCTATATCAGTGATTGTACCATTTTTTTTGCAAGTTTGGTAGTAATTCTTTATTGCTATCCATTTATTCTAACCACAATCTTTTTTTATAGGTATGTACACATACTGTTTATTAATAACTTAATGATTTTAAATGATAGAAAAATATACATACATATACAATTTTAATATATTTTTTTGGATTTTTAGATCTTGGCATATATAAATAGATAATTATTATTACAATAATTTCAGTACAATTATTTCAATAGCATTAAGTCTAATTACATTCTCAATTACTGTATACACTAAGAATTGCTTTTTTGTGTGGGGGTTACTAGATTATACCTTTTTTAATGATGAGCCTCACCTACCAGAATTTTAATTTTGTGATACAAGATGTGCCACTTGATAATGGTATAAAGGATTTTTGTCTTTAATGTTGGTTGATTAGGCTGGACCTCATTTTTTTCCCCTAATATAGAGACAAGAATGCAGAAATATATGAATATTGACTCTGTTTTTAAAACTTTTGTAGAAGTTTATTCAGAAAGTCAGGACTCATGTCATGTTTCATTTGCAAAGTAAAAAAATTTTGTTTCTCTTTACTTTTTTTGGCGGACTAACACTTGTATATGTTAATTTTTTTTAAAAAAATTATAGCTTAGTAATAATTTCCAAATTCCTAAGTAGAATTTTAAACATTGCTCCCCAATTTGTTCTTATATTTTATTCTCTGTTGTATGATTTTTAAAAATAGTCTATGGTTGTTTCATATATGCTGGTTGTAATTTGACTTTTCAAAATGTCAAATGCAAGCTAAGTGCAAAATAAAGTAATTTATGTTTTATGACTATGAAATTTGATGATTCAGTTTTCAAAATGCCCTGAATCCTCAAATGTCTTTTTTAAAAACTTAATTTGTTGGCTTTGATGGTTTGTCAGTGTGAAGTAACTATTATTAGTTTTCTATTGCTGTGTAACAAGTTACCACAAATTTAGAGCTTTAAAACAACATTAATTAATTATCTCACAATTGTCAAGAGTATGGGTTGGACATAGCTAGATTATATGTTACAGGTGTTACAGGCCAAAATCAAGGTTTTGGCTTGGATTTAGCATGTGCAAAGTCTCATGTGGGATTTCATGAGACCCTCTTTCATGGTCATGTTTTTTGGCCTTATTCAACTTGTTAAAGTTGTGTCATTGAAGACTGCATTTTTTGGTTTGCTTCTGTAGAGAGACTACTTACTCTCAGCTCACCCTTAGTTCCTTACTCTATTCTCTCACCCCCCATACAAGGCTCAATTCTTAGAGATCAGTAGAAAGAATATATTGCTGGAGCTTTGAGGCTCTTTCTTTAAGAAGAGCCTAGTCCCTTGTAAGGTCTTGCCTGATAAGCCCAGAATAATTTCTGTTTTAATAAACTCAAATACACCTGCTTTGGGACCTTAACTACACAATGGTAGTGAAGTCTATTCTATTTTACAGTTCCTGCCCTCACTTCAAGGGAAGGGATGATAGAGTATGCATCAGGATACCTTCATAGAATTCTGCCTACCACACAGAAAATATGTGAAAATTTTATTTTATTTTTTGTTTGTTTATTTTGGGAAGTGGGGATCAAACCCAGCACCTTGCACGTGCTAAGCATTGTTTTGGTCAGCTTTTTCCACAGCTGTGACCAAAAGACCTGACAAGAACAATTTTAGAAGAGGAAAAGTTGATTTGGAGCTCATTGTTTCAGAGGTCACAGGCTCCATTCCTTAGGGCCCAAGGTGAGGCAGAACATCATGGTGGAAGGGTGTGGCAGAGAAAAGAAGCTCACGACTTCCTATCAGGAAGCAGAGTAAAGCTAAGCTCAGCACACAAAATATATACCCCTAAGGCACAGCCCCAGAGACCCACCTCTTCCAGTCACACCTTACCTGCCTATAGTTACAATTCATTTAATCCAGTTAATCAGAGGATTAACATATTGATTAGGTTAAAACTCCCTAAACCCAATCATTTCACCTCTAAACTTTCTTGCATTGTCTCACACATGACATTTTATGAACCATAACACATGTGCTCTACCACTGAACTATTTCCTCAGCTCCCAAGTTGTACTTTTTAAAAAAAATAGTTTTTAGTAGTCAGTGTACCTTTATTTTATTTGTATGTGGTGCTGAGAATTGAACCCAGTGCCTCACGCATGATAGGCAAGTGCTTTACCACTAACTACAACCCTAGCTCCAGGTTGTATTTTTTAGATTGATTTTTCATTTGATTTTTGGGTAATATTTTCCTGCATTTTTTTTGGCCTGTGCCAAACCTTTTTTTTTTTTTAATTTAAATTAGATAATGAATGTTAGGATTTACATTGTTCAGCTAAATTTCAGCCATTCCAGCTGCATCAAACTCCAGTGTGTTTCTCAATTTCTTTTGTCCATGAGGCTCTTTCTGAGTTCCCCATCCCTATTATATCATTGTCTGGACTTTATATCTAGGTTAAAATATAGGCAGTCTTAGAAATCACCTGATTTATTTTGCTTCTCCGAATAATACAGGCCAGTCCTGTCTTTTTCCAATATCTGAAAAACCTTTTTATATTTTCCCCACTTTTCTAATTCATTACATCTTTGGGAGGGCAGTTCTATAGCAGTTTAGTATAGTTATTTTTAACCCTTAAATTCATTGTAATGAATATAGTTGCTTTAAACTTGAACATAGAATTTAGTTAATCTTTAGAGCAAGCTGTTATTATATACTTGTGTCAGGGATTGCACAGATTCTTTGTATAAGGCAGTAAGATTATTTAATAAATGTTATATCAAACTCTTTATAAAGAAAGCCAAACAAACTATTACATTTTTCACAAAAGTTAAGATGCTTGGTAGGTCATTTAAAAATTTTTGTCTAGGGCTGGAGTTGTGGCTCAGTGGTCAAGTGCTTGCTTAGATGTGTGAGGCATTAGGTTTGATTCTGAGCACTGCATATAAATAAATAAAATAAAGGTCCTTTCACGACTAAAAAATATTAATTTTTTTTGTCGATATTTTTGTACACCATTCATTACATTGAAAACAGAGCTTTTCTTAAAAACATATACAGCTTTTCTTAAAATTACATTGAAAACATATGCAGCTTTTCTTAAAAACATATACAGTTTTTCTAAAAACAAACCCATGCTGTTTTGATGGTTCTTACCAAATTACATGCTGAATAATGAGAGTGGCTCATTGTTATATGTTACTGCCGCAGTCTGACTGGGCACAATTCAGGAGCCACTTGTCAAAAGAAACAAACTTTATTTTTAAAACTACAAACGCCAAACAAAACAGCTCCTCAGGAAAAACCCTCAGAGCCCAACTGCCACCACCGGCTTCCACAAGCCTCTCCCACACACCAACCACCACCTCCCACAATCCTCCTGCTCTTGAGGCCGATTGGCTAGGTCGCGTGGGCGGAGCCAAAGAAGTCCCCCAATGAGCAGTTCCGTAGTCTGAAGGGCAGGGAAACAGCCCAATGAACATGACTGCAGAGGAGCCAATCAGCTAGATGTTGCTGGGGCCACTGTGAGCCAATCATCAGCCGGCAGCTGGAAGTTTGCTGGCAGCTGGAAGTTTGCTGGGGCCCCTTTGGCTGTGGCTCTCAACATCTCCCCCTCTCTGTTTAAACGACAAGCATGTGGCTTAGGGACCGTGCCTGCCTTAGGTTGTCCAATACTACATATGGTCCTTACCCGTCTTCGGATGAGCTGACCTCAGGGCGTCAGCCTCCTGTCTTAGGTTGGTACCATTGTAATTGGATCTTACCCGTCATTGACTACCGGTCCAGTATACAGCCACACCTGTGGAGAGGTACCAGCGGGGGGGGTGAGGTTCTTTGCCTCACCTCTGTTGGCCCCCAAATAGCTGAACGATCATTACAAGCAGAAGGGAGGAAGATATACCAAATCAATACTCCAATACTACCACAAGTCGCTGCACCAACAGATAGTTCACAATGCATACAAGTGAGTTCACAATGCATACAAGTGACACATAGTTTAGGCAAATTCTGTAAGCGGTTCAGTGATGGCTATTGCAGAGACTGTAGATTAGTTTTATCTTTGTCTTCACCGGCACAGGGATGAAGATAGGAATTCTGGCAATAATGGCTAAAGAAAAAATTATATAACATTCTAGAAGGTACTAAAAGAAAACAATTTTCTTAACAATTTACATTGTCTTCACCGGCACTGGGATGAAGATAGAAAGTCTGGCAATAATAGCTAAAGAAAACATTGTGTAACATTCCAGAAGGCACTAAAAGAAAACAATTTTCTTAACAATTTACATTATCTTCACTGGCACTGGGATGAAGATAGAAATTTTGGCAATAATGGCTAAAGAAAACATTGTGTAACATTCCAGAAGGCACTAAAAGAAAACAATTTTCTTAACAATTTACATTATCTTCACCGGCACTGGGATGAAGATAAGAATTTTGTCAATAATGGTTAATATTAATAATTGTGTATCATTCTAGAAGGCACTAAAAGGAAACAATCTTCTTAACAATTTACATTATCTTGAAAAGAATTATTAAATATAATGAAAAGGATAGGTGAAAGTAAACAAACAGATCTGTTAACCTTTTTTTGTTTACATATTAAAACAATTCTTAACAGTTATTTACCCAATTTAAATTAAACCATTTAAATCACGTGAATAAAAAAAAAAAATTTTTGGATCCTTTTTTTTTTATGAGCGCTCATCATATATGATATATGGACATATGTACATTCAAACACATAACACAAAACACAAGTGTGCACACATAATACATACAACACATAACATAATGGTAAAGGCCTTATAACTTTTTACAGGTGAAATCTCCATTGCAATGTTTAACAACTCTATAGTAAAAAAAAAATATATATAGAACTGATCAGCAAAACATTAACCTAGGTCTGTATGAGCTCAAAAAACAAAATAGAACTTCATGATATGGGAAAGGGCAATAATAAAATAGATATTGAAAAAAGCATCCTGGTTCTGTCGCAGATGTAAGGATAGCCAAATTGGAGTTTTGGATATCAGCTGTTATGGATTTGAGCCAAATCATCTTCTTTTTGGTCTGTAGAAATTGCTTTAGTTAATCTCTCTGGAATCCAAATCGGCTGCTGTTCTCCCTGTGGAAACACAAAAACAGGCCCCCGACTCCAGACAATCACTGGGTCAGGACTTTAGTTAATCTCTCCGGAATCCAAATCGGCTGCTGTTCTTCCTGTGGAAACACACAAACAGACCCCCGACTCCAGACAATTACTGGGTCAGGACCTTTCCATTGTCCTGTTAGAATATCTTTCCAAAGTACCTTGGGCTTATGTACATTTTTTGGACACATATGCCTTTCTGCAGCACTAAGTCCTGATGAATCTAAATTTAAAAAGTTTAGAGTAAAAAGGGTTATTTTAAGTTTATCTTTGGGGAATATATACCCCTTCCCAATTCCGTCTTTTTGCTTTAATAAGTACATTTTAATAGTTTGATGAGCTCTTTCAACTATGCCTTGTCCCTGTGGATTGTATGGGATTCCTGTTATATGAGTAATGCCAAATGATGAGCAAAATTGTTTAAAAGAAGTAGACGTATAACCAGGGGCATTATCTGTTTTTAACTGTTTTGGAATGCCCACAGTGGCAAAATTTTGTAAGCAATGAGCTATAACATCTTTAGTTTTTTCTCCGGCATGAAGGGAGCCCATCAAAAATCCAGAAGAAGTATCAACTGTAACATGCAAATATTTTAATTTTCCAAATTCTGGCAAGTGTGTGACGTCCATCTGCCAAATATGGTTAGGTATCAATCCTCTAGGATTGACTCCAAGATTAACTTGTGGTAAAAAGGTCACACAATTTTGACATTGTTTTATTATTTGTCTAGCTTGTTCCTTAGTTATTTTAAAATGCTTTTGTAAAGTATTAGCATTGACATGGAACCTTTTATGAAAATTTATAGCTTCTTCTAGTATAGAGAAAATATGTACGTCATGTGTAGTTTTATCTGCTAAATCATTGCCCAAACTAAGGGCTCCAGGCAATCCTGTATGTGCCCTGATATGTCCTATAAAGAATGGATCTTTTCTGTCCCAGATTAAACTTTGTATAGTGGAAAATAAAGAGAAAACAGTAGAAGAAGGGGAAATCCTACCAGCATCTTCAAGGGATACTATAGCATTAACTATATACTGACTATCAGAAAATAAATTAAATACAGAATCTTTAAACATCACAAAAGTTTGTAATACTGCATTAAGCTCTACCTTTTGAGCGGATTGTTTGGGTACTAAAAATGTAAAAGTTCGATCAGGGGTAACTATTGCTGCTGTACCATTATTTGATCCATCAGTGAATATATTTGGAGCATTCATGATAGGTGTTTTTCTTGTCATTTTTGGAAAAATTACAGGATGCAATGACCAAAAAGACAATAAAGGATTAGATGGTAAGTGGTTATCAAATGAAACATTAGATTTGCACATGATTATTGCCCAAGTATTTAACTCATTAGCTAATTCATCAATTTGATTCATAGTATATGGAGTAATAATTTTATTAGGAGAAATTCCAAACACTGCCTTTGCTGTTTTTATTCCTTTGAGTATTAATTGTCCTACAGCCTCAGGATATCTAGTAAGAATATTGTTAGGAGAATAAGATAAATGTATCCATAATAATGGACCTTCTTGCCAAAATACTCCTGTAGGAATATTTTTTGTTGATAGTACAATAAATAATAAAGGCAAACTTATATCAATTCTATCCAAATGCATATTTTCCATATATGTTTCAATGATTTTTAATGCCTTTCTTGCTTCAGGCGTTAACATTCGGGGTGAATTTGGATCTGATGGACCTTTTAGGATATCAAATAAAGGTCCCAATTCTCCTGTTGGAATACCTAGATAAGGTCTTATCCAATTTATGTCTCCTAATAACTTTTGAAAGTCATTAAGTGATTTGAGTTGATCTACTCATATTTGAATTTTTGGTGGACGGACCATGGTTGAGGATAATAGAACTCCCAAATAATTAATTGGAAAATTTAATTGTACTTTATCTATTGCTATCTCTAGATTATAATTTTTTAATAAGTTTGTAAGTGTGGCATAACATTCTAGCAATGTGTTTTTAGCTCTGTGTGCTAATAATATGTCATCCATATAGTGAAATATTTGTAGCTCAGGATTTTGATTTCTAAGTGGCTGGATTACTTTGTTAACATAAATTTGACACATAGTTGGGCTGTTAGCCATCCCTTGAGGGAGTACTTTCCATTCATATCTCTGATCAGGACCTTCATGATTCAGTGCAGGGATAGTAAATGCAAAACGTGGACTATCCTCAGGATGAATTGGAATTGAAAAAAAAACAATCTTTAATATCTATAACTAAAACATACCAAGTTTTTGGCAAAGCAGACAACTGAGGAATCCCCGATTGAGCAGGTCCCATAATGACCATTTCATTATTAATGGCTCTTAAATCTTGCAATAATCTCCATTTACCAGATTTCTTTTTGATGACAAAAATGGGAGTATTATGGGGAGATACAGAAGGTTGTATATGTCCTTCCACTAATTGTTGTTTGACCAGATCATGGGCTACTTGTATCTTTTCTTTAGTCAAGGGCCACTGAGGGACCCATACTGGTCTTTCTGATTTCCAGGTAATTTTTATTGTCTCAGTGGCCCTTTGTGAAAATCCAACCCATGTCTGTCTGTTCCTTGATTTATTTGTATTGGTGCTGCTATACCTTGTTCTTGTTTTTCTAATCTTTTTCCTTTCCTAAAACCTTGTCTAGCCATAATAGTGGGTGCATTTTGATTGATATTATTTGTTAATGTCAAACCTAATTGATCTAAGACATCTCGTCCCCATAAATTTACAGGAAGATGATCCAATACATATGGCTGTATAGTTCCTTCACATCCTTCAGGATCCTTCCAATCTAATACCATTGCACTTTTATCGGGATTATTCGCCACTCCTAGGCCTCGAAGCGTTTGAGTGGCTTGTTGTAATGGCCAATGTTTTGGCCATTCTTGACGAGAGATAATGCTAAGGTCTGCACCTGTATCCAGTAGCCCATTAAATTCATGTCCTTGAATATTTAGTTTTAGCATGGGGCGAGAATCTAAATTTAAAGAAAGCATAGCCCAATCTACACCTGTGGAGCCTAATCCCTTGGAACCTCTTTCTACAGTATGATTGGAAAATTTATCATGTAGGCTTGGTATTATTAGTAATTGTGCTATTCTATCTCCTGGTGAAATTACTGATATACCCTTTGGAGAACTGGCTATAATTTTTATTTCACCTTCATAATCGGGATCAATTACCCCAGGACTTATCAAAAGTCCTTTTAGAGTAGAAGAGCTGCGTCCCAATAATAAGCCTACTGTTCCTTTGGGAAGAGGTCCTTTCACCCCTGTGGGAATGATTTGAACTCCCATCTCTGGAGTTAGTACTGCTCTGGCAGAGGCGCAGATGTCCAACCCTGCGCTCCCTCTGGTTTGTCTGATGAGGGATCTGATGCCCTGGGCACTACCCTGATGGGGTTGCTGGGGTTGCTGGGTTCCTCCAGAGCTCCGTATATTTGTGGTTTGGGGCCCCGGAGCATTGGGGCCCCCTGTCCGTTTTTTGGCAACGGAGCCCGATGCCTTTGTCCACGATATTGTGGATAAAAACCTTGTCCTTGTTCGTTTTTTGATAATGGAGTACCCTCTATGGTGGTTTGAGAACGGCATTCATTAGCCCAATGTCTCCCTCTACGGCATCGTGGACAAATACCCGGTATTCTATTCCTTTGATACCTAGTATTGTTAAACCCTCCTCCTATGGGGCAATTCCTTTTAAAATGTCCTGCTTGTTGACAATTGTAGCATGTTCTTAGCCCGGCATCTAAAGCCTGTTTTACTGCAGCTGCCACAATTTGCCCTTGTTCATTAATGTCTCTGGCATCTAAAGCCTGTTTTACTGCAGCTGCAACAATTTGCCCTTGTTCATTAATGTCTCTGGCATCTAAAGCCTGTTTTACTGCAGCTGCCATGACTTGCTCTTGTTCATTAATGTCTCTACACAATTTAATATATTTGTTTAAATCTTCCTGTTTCCATGGTCTAATGATATCTCTGCACCAACGATTCGCTTGGTCATAAGCCAGTTGTTTTATTAATGGCATTGCTTGTTCTGTATTCCCAAAAACTCTGGTAGCTGTTTGAATAAGCCTATCTACAAATTCAGCATAAGGTTCATTAGCTCCTTGTATTATCTTAGATAATTGACCTTGTAAACCTCCATGTCCTTGTAAAGTCTTCCATGCCTTAAGTGCATCTATAGCAATTTGTGCGTATACACCAGGATCATATGCAAGTTGTTGCTGCCGATCCTCATAAGGTCCCTTTCCTAACAACATATCTAGATTTCTCTGAGGATAACCAGCTGCTGCATTTCCCATAGCTGTCTCCTTGCAAAATTCCTCATTAGCAACCTTCCATAACAGGTATTGTCCTCCAGTTAGCACAGCTTTACACATATTAGCCCAATCTGCTGGCGTCATGTTTAAGTTGGTAATGGATTCGATCAAGCTTACAGTGAAGGGTGCTTGAGGACCATAGGTTGTTACAGCCTGTTTTAGCTCCTTCACTGTTTTGTAAAATAAACCCTGGTGAATTCGCTGCCCTCCTACCTCAAATACAGGGCATACTTGAGATCCTGTCTCAGGATCCCAACTATCAACTGCAGGGGTTGGGAGTCTCTTAGCATATGGAGGTGGTGCTGTTGATTGGACACTTATGCCCTCTGGTGATAGAATGCTGTTAGTAGCAGTCTCCTGTAGAGGTGGTGCTGTTGGTTGGAGACTTTCGCTCTCCGATAGAAAGGTGTTATTAGCAGTCTCCTGTTGTAACTTTTCCCCTGATGGCTTTTTCTGCTCTAAACTTCCTTCCTCTGTCTCACTAGCTTGAAAGACCTTCTCTTGTACTTGAATCTTTTCCTCATTCTGACTAACTTGAGAGACCTCTTTTACTTGAATCAATATGTCTTCTCCTTCCTCTACCTTTGTCTGATCTGAAGGCTTTGGACTAAGCAAACCAGATACGTTCGCCCACAATGTCAATGTGCCAACTGGCAGAGTCCCTGGGTTGTACTTTTCTATTCTTTTTAAATCTTCACCATGATGGTTCCATTGTGATATATCTAACAACTCCTCCTTAAAAAGCCATGGGCTATATTTTTGTATTGTATCAACGTATGCCCTGAGTATTCTTGATTTTACTGAGATGCCTCCTTCGTCTAACAATTTACTTAACACTCTTTCGGTTTGTTTTTTACTAATTGCTGATCCCGTATTTCTACTATAATACAACCCAGCAAGATAACACCAAACCAAACCGAGACAGAATCCAATAAAAATGGAACAACAAAATTTCATTATAGCCTTTCTATCCTCCTGACATGTGCATCCGTCCTTTCTCCCTATCTGTTCCTCAGACGCAAATAGTTTTTCCTCAGTTGTGAGCGGTTTTTCTTCCGTCTCACTCGTCTCCAGGGACTGAAATGTCCATCCGACCTTTCTCCCTATCTGTTCCTCAAACGCAAATAGTTTTTCCTCAAATGTGAGCGGTTTTTCTTCCGTCTCACTCATCTCCAGGGATAGGCAACTTAAAACAAAAATGAAGCAAAACAAAAGAGTAAACTTAGAATGGCTGCCCATCCTCTCGCCCTGCCCTCAGGGGCGAGCAGTTTACTTACCCTCAGTCGCTCCCTGTGCGAGCCACCAAATGCCGCAGTCTGACTGGGCACAATTCAGGAGCCACTTGTCAAAAGAAACAAACTTTATTTTTAAAACTACAAACGCCAAACAAAACAGCTCCTCAGGAAAAACCCTCAGAGCCCAACTGCCACCACCGGCTTCCACAAGCCTCTCCCACACACCAACCACCACCTCCCACAATCCTCCTGCTCTTGAGGCCGATTGGCTAGGTCGCGTGGGCGGAGCCAAAGAAGTCCCCCAATGAGCAGTTCCGTAGTCTGAAGGGCAGGGAAACAGCCCAATGAACATGACTGCAGAGGAGCCAATCAGCTAGATGTTGCTGGGGCCACTGTTAGCCAATCATCAGCCGGCAGCTGGAAGTTTGCTGGCAGCTGGAAGTTTGCTGGGGCCCCTTTGGCTGTGGCTCTCAACATGTTACCCAGGGGGATTATTTAATATTCTTGGTTACATAGACTTACAAATTTTTAGATGTGGTCTGATGTCCATACTGAATCATAAATTTATTATTGATGCATTGCTTTCTAGGTAGATATGTTATACACTTAAGATTTAAGAGTAGGGATTGATTTCCTATTGTGGAATGGTTTCTTCAACTTTAAGTGAATACCTTAAATAAATATACTATTAATGTGTATAGCTAACACACATACACAAAAGTTGTTTAATTATTAGCTTGGAACATTAATTATAAAGTTTCCTAATAAAATACTAGAGGAAACATTTACTGAAGAATATTTCTACATAAAAGCAATTTAAATGACAGAAACTTGTCATCACTTAGAAACATTTATTCTGTTATAAATGGAATATTTTTTAGCACGAGTTTTATTCTAGGTTTGCATCAATATATCATTTAGTCAGAAAGTGCTGATGTAGGTTTTTTAGCCCTAGACTGCAAAGATATTGAAGGTGAATGTGATTTTAGTTACACATTCGCTTTCTTTTACTGTCTGTGTATTGCGTTTTATTAGACTGTTTAAAATACGTTGTGGTCAAATATTATAGGCTTGCCGATCATTTATATGCCTTAGGTTTTTTTTTTTGTTAAATATTAACTACCTACTAGTGGTTTATTTATCATCTCTTTTATTTAGTACTCTCTCTAAATTTGAAGAGTGTTTTATTGGGACATACACAGTAAGTTAGTGTTGCCAAGTTTTCCATTCATATTGGTTTACTGCCATGTGAAATTTACTACTAAACTTTCATATGAAAATGATAAAACACACTGTCATGTTATCTTGTCCCATTGTGTTCTTCAGTTGTAAGAGCAATGTTATACCTACAATTTTGTGACATGATAAACTAGAAAAATAGAGTGTGTAACTCAGTATTTGTGCTTATGTTTATGCATGACTTTTGCTGAATAAAATTGTCTTTATATATACCATAGTGATATTTCTGTATCTGTTTGAACATAGTATTTAGTAGATTAGGTCATGTGCATTCTTTATATTTATTTATAATAATATAGTCTATGAATATAAACTATTGTGTAAAGAACACATATTATTACCAGTGTCAATGACTACTAGAGATAATCAAAAGATTTGCAAGTTGGTTACTTATTGGACTGACTTTAAGTGTTATTTATATTCAACTTACCATGTTTAACCATATTTGATGTCATTTTCTAATTTTTTAGTAATATGGATAAATGTTATTGCTTAGCATATAAAGTTAGAGTTATTTACGTTTATTAATATAAGCTAATGTATTTGTAGTATATTTAGCTTTGTGACCTTGGGTATATTATTTAATTTCTTTGTGCTTAAGTTATTCCATATCTGAAATAGGTATAAAATTATTTTGCTTCTAGGATTGATAAAGATTACTACATCAATGTTTACAGCAGCTCAATTCACAATAGCTAAACTGTGGAAGCAACCTAGATGCCCTTCAGTAGATGAATGGATAAAGAAACTGTGGTTTATATACACAATTGAATATTTCTCAGCATTAAAAGAGAATAAAATTATGGCATTTGTAGGTAAATGGATGGAGTTGGAGAATATCATGCTAAGAGAAGTAAGTCAATCCCAAAAAGCAAAAGGTCATATGTTCTCTCTGATAAGTGGATGCTGATCCATAAAGGGGTGGTGTGGCATGGGAAAAATGGGGCAAAGAGAAGGGGGTGTGTGGGGAGAGGGCATGGGGGCAGGAAGGATAGTGCAATGAGATGGACATCATTACCCTAGGTACATATATGTCTGCACTTATGGTGCGATGCTACATCATGTACAACCAGAGAAATGAAAAGTTGTGCTGTGGTTGTATACAATGAATCAAAATGCATTTTGCTGTCATGTTTACCTAATTAAAACAAATAATTTAATTAACAAAAAATAATGAATTAACCCATACATGCAGTTAATGGATTAGTAGATTCATGGGTTTATCTCATTTGTGGGTCTACTCTAAAAGACAGTTTGACTAGGTCTTTTCCACATTCTCTGAGGTGCAAGAAGGCCATCACCAGATGTAATTCCTCAACTTTGAACCAGGATCATGAGTCAAAATAAACTTCTTTATAATTTAAGAAAAAAAAGATTAAATGAATTTATATATGTAAAACACTTGGAATAATTCTTGACTTCTAGCATACTGGGTATTAGCTATCATCATCATTATTACTTTAATTAAGTCAAGAAACACTTAGTGAAAGATCTTTTTTCTTTTTCCCCTACATTTTATCAACACACAATTTACATTCAATAAAAACCCATGCTAAGCATAGAAATCAGTTATATATAGTGAATTTAGAGTTGTGTTCATCACCTTCATAAAATTTTAGTATGTTTTTATTATCCCCAAAACATTTCTCATGGCTCTATGTACTTATTCTCCTTATTACCCACTAATCCCAGTCAACCATTAATGCACCTCCTGTGTTTCAATGGGTTTGCCCTTTGTGTATATATTTCTTTTAAAGTGAACCATACAATGATTTTTTTTGTGTTGCCTTCTTTTATTGAGCATAAAATTTCTGAGGTTCATCCCATTTTATAGCATGTATCAATATTTTGTTCCTTTTTATGACTAAATAGTATTCCTTGTATAAATGTACCTGATTTCATTAACATACCTTTTGACAGACTTTTGTTTTCAGTTTTTAGGTATTATCAAAAATATTGATTCAAATATACTCTTACAAGTCTTTTTGGAGTCAGGTTTTCATTTTTCCTAGGGAGATTTATAGATGTAAAACTACTGAGTTATATGATAAATTTATGTTTAACTTTTAAAGAAACTGCCAGAATTTTTTCCCAGGCAGCTACATGTGCCATTTTACATTTCTACCTGCAATATATATTTCTACCTTCAACTCTCCCCAAAATGAGTGCAAATTTCAAGAGTCTTGTAATCTATTTTGCATGGAATCCAACTCTAGCAATGTTATAGAGAGATTGACTAAGAAAGGACCTCTATTTTGAAATAATGTTTGAGGAGAGACCTGAATAAAATTAGGAAGTGAGCCAACTAGATATCTGGGGAAAGAATCTTCCAGATAGAAAAGGAAGAGCAGTGATTTAAGGCAGAACTATTTTTTTTTAAGAGACAGAGAGAGAGAGAGAGAGAGAGAGAGAGAGAGAGAGAAGAGAAGAGAAGAGAAGAGAAGAGAAGAGAGAAGAGAGAGAGAGAGAGAGAGAGAGAATTTTTTTTAATATTTATTTTTTAGTTTTCAGCGGATACAACATCTTTGTTTGTATGTGGTGCTGAGGATCGAACCTGGGCCGCACGCATGCCAGGCAAGCTTGCTACCGCTTGAGCCACATCCCTAGCCCAGCAGAACTATTCTTAACAATAGAGACCTATACGGAGTAACAAGAATCAGGGGGAAGAGAGCAAATATAACAAAGGGACACACCCTACCTGGCCTTTGCAATATTTTCAGTAGTGTAATTCTATGATCATTCTAGATTCTCTGTAAAAAATAGCATGTAAGGAACCTAGAGCAGAAATAAGGCTCTGATAAATATTGTTGGTGAAAAATGGTTGTGACTTGAGTTAGGGTGGCAGCAGGTAGGATGTGGCCAGAATTGTATGAATTTTGAGAATATAATTTCTTGATGGTTGGAATAGAGAATCTGAGAGTAACAGTCGAAGAAGATTCTATAATTTTTGGCCTAAGTAATTGTGCATGAACGGAAATGTATATAGGAGTAGGTAGGGTGGGAGAAATAGAATTTTTATGTTTTAGATATGCTAAGTTTTTATCCATTAGGCATGCAAGAATATATGTGTCTTGAAAAGAGGGAATGTAAATCTAGATCAGGACTGAAAACAGTATTTTGGAAGTTGTCAGAATATGTAATATTCTGAATATGTAATATTCAATATGTAATATTCAACATAGTAAAGCTATGTGTCTGCGAGACATCCCTTAGACAGGAATTGACAAAACTTTCCTGAGAAGCTCAGAAACATTTTAAGTAGTTTTTATAATTTTTATAATTACTCATCTCTGATCTTATAATGTTATAGAACGTATAAACAATTAAGCCAGTGGGTATGGCTGTGTTACAGTAAAACTTTATAGGTACTAAGCTAGATTTGTCCTACAATCAATGGTTTACTAACCTCTAACCTTAACAGTGAGTAGAGACAGAAGAGATCTAAACCATAGCTGAGTCCTAAGGTAGTATTAACTCTTAGACCTTTGAAATAATGGGAGAATGGAGACAGGGTTATGAGAAGGAATATCCAGTGAGACAGGATAGAAACTCAGAGAATGTGGAGAGGTTTCCATTTAAGGTTCCTCATTTCACCTCTGGGTTTAAGTGGACAAATGGTTCATATAAGAGTCCAAATAGGTAATATTCTGATTTCCTGTAGTCTTAGACATACTAGTTCTCTGATAATATACTTTAATAATTATTTTGTAGAGTTTATTTTATCATGTTAAATTTTCTTAGTCTTGAGTGTAAAGTTCTAATTACAATTTTTAGTACATTCTTTTGAGTGGTATTTTAAAATTTTTTATATAATCTAATATGTGGGGGCTTTTGTTAAAATGCTATAATTGGATATTTCTGTTTCAGATTATTTAGCTGGTTTTGTGTTGGAGGATATACATACGTGGGAACAATGAAAGTAGAACAGAGGTCAGAGATAAAAGATATATCCTTTAAGTTTGAGCATTTCTATTTCTTGAGACCTTTGAAATCTTTGTAAAAGGATGTTGTTGCACATTTTCTATTAAGTAATAAGTATGAGCTGTATATGTACATGTGGAATTCACTATACCATCATTGGTAAAAGGACTTTCACAGACTTGTAATGTTATAACTCAGAAAGATTACTGATAATATATAATCAGAAATTTTGGTCAAACTTGTATTTAATTTGTGGAATTCTGGTTCTAGCAATCTATACCTGGTGTAATTTTAATTTTTTTGATATTACTATAAGTCACAGATGTAAAGAGAAATAGGAACTATGGAATTCCTTTAGATGTGTATTTTTTTCTTTAATTGTGGGACTTCAGACATTATAAGTGGTTTTGAGATTTTTGTATTGCTTACTGACAGACATTATGTATCAAGAACTCACATTATTGTAGGTCACTGAATTAATTTAAGAAATACCAATTGACATCATTCCTTTAGGGAATTGTGGGCTGCTCTTTGATATTATTGTCTTTGTCAAATGTGAAAATTTAGAATAAATTTTAGTTTAGTGTAGAGGGTTAAATCTTAAGAATGAAGTGATATCCCTCTTCAAATTTGTTTTCAATTTGGATGGCAAGTGAAGTTGATAGACTTTCTTTCTAAGATAGTTTTCTCTCCAAAATAGTAAAGTACTTACATTTACCATGTATTGTATATTATTGTTTAATCCTAAATGGAAAAGAGGTTTCAAAAAACATTTAAAACTCTTCAGAGTTATGTTCAAAGGTCATTTGTTATTTGTGAAAGAAGGTAGCCATAATTAGTATTCTTATGTGCCTATTATATTCAAATGTATTTATATTCTGTCAAATATAATGTGTTTTAGATGAGATCATTAGGAAATAAAATTTTTCATTGTCATTACTTAACAGTTGGCAAACCCTTTTTGCTAAAAGGCTCTCAATTATTCCACTAAACAATGGTGGTAAAGCATTTTTAATTATATCACATTGAATCTGATTACTTGGTATGCTAGTTATCTGCTCAGGTAATTTACATTCTTTGTGCTCTGAAATATTTTAGCAAAAAATTGACAAGTAATGAATTTATGATGCAATTTATTTTCTAGTCATGTAGATTACATACCGTGATCTAGGGCAGTATTTAATATGATAGATTAGCAAGACCTTTGTGATAATACTCCTTATGTGTTGTGCTTCCAGTGATATTATTTAATTATTATATGTATTTAGGGTGTTCCATGTATGCCCCTTACAATAGCATGTAGAATAAAAAATACTTTTCAAAAGATTTTAAATTGGCATGTCTAATTTTGCCCAAATAATTTATAGTTATGATGGCAATTTTATATTTAGAATTCAAGCTACCTTTTTAATCAAGGAGACCCCAACTTTACTAATACTACTAATAGTAATACAAAGGAAGAGGTCCTCATTCCTAGCTTTTATCAACCATCTGCAGGATTCTTTATAACCTGAAGAATACAGAACTTGGGGGTTTGAGGTAGTTTCTCAAGTTGTATGTAATTTTGGAGTAGCTGATTAACTTTTGGTCTATGTTTTTTTCATGTGTAAAAAGAAAATTTGGACTCAATTATTTTATTGGTCATCTTTAAATAACTTGTATATCATATATTTACTATTCACTACTTGATATACTAAATATTATAGGAAGTATAAAATAAATAAATGATGAAGAATTGTAAGCTAGTTGGTATAAAAAAAGCAATTTAAAATTATATAAGGCTGACAATATGAACACTGCATACTAAAAGGGAAGTAGTATGGATTTGGATGATCTGGAAAGACTTTCTGAGGAGGATAGTGCTTGAGTTATACTGGAAAAGATTTGGATTGGAGGGACAGGGTTGCAATGCAAGGGTTGTCATAGAAAGTACAGGTATAAGTAGACATAAATAAATGTAACATTTGTAGAACTCATTGGAAGCTAATAGGTAGCAGATTTTAATATGTAGATATGAAGTTTCTTGAATGCTATCTTGAAGAGTTCCTGTTTGATGATGTGGTAACTGGAGACTTTTAAGGTTTACAAGAAAAAGGGTGATTCCATTTCATTATGAGGGTAACCTATAGAAATAAATAAAGGAACTTGATATCAGGGACCAGGAATAACCAGGTGGTGAGTTTCATAGACAGTTTCAGAACAGCAGGCTTTTGCTTAGTACTGGTTTTTAATACATAGGATGTATATAGGGAGAATGAATGAAGGATTGGTTTATGAATTTATTATTGTCATTTTTTTAGCCATGGATATTTAACATAGGAGAAAATTTCCTGGAGAACATTGTTTCCTGGATTTTATCTACTAATCTAACATTTACTACTATGGAATATCGGAGGCTTTTATGTTGGTTTAACTTTGAATCTGTGATCTTTCTACTTCTATGGCTTCAATAAAGCATCTCATATTATTTTTTTCCACCAATTTTTGTATATATTTATCCAATTTATATTTAACCATGTGAATTGCTTGAAATGACCATGACTTGGCTGACATTTTTGTCAGTCTTAACATATAGTTTAGGAACCTCATGAATACTAGGCAGTGGTCCACCACCAGTTAGAGCCCATACCTCTAGAAGTGCTATAGGAATTGTTACTATACTGTATTTTTGGAGAGGACATGGCTAGGAATTTTTCTTTTATTAGTAGCTCAAGAAGTACATTGAACTCAGCATTAAAAGAGAATAAAATTATGGCATTTGCAGGTAAATGGATAGTGTTGGAGAATATTATGCTAAGCGAAGTAAGCCAATCCCAAAAAACTAAAGGCCAAATGTTTTCTTTGATTAGTGGATGCTGATCTGTGATGGGAGGGGCATGGGAAGAATGGAGGAACTTTGGATTGGGCAAAGGGAAGGGTGGGGGAGGGGTTATGGGGGGAGGAAAGATGGTGGAATGAGATGGACATCATTACTCTAGTTTATATGCATGATTGCATGAATGGTGCGTCTCTACACCATGTACAACCAAATAATTGAAATGTTGTGCTCCATTTGTGTATGATGAATTGAAATGCATTCTGCTCTCATGTACAACTAAGTAGAAGAAATAATAATAATAATAATAATAATAATAACATTGAAATTTAGATGGGTATTAAAGTTACAATTTCAGTAATTTCCACCTATCTATATTTTAATGCTATAATTTTTATGAAGAACTGTTTTATTCTTCCTTGTTAGTTGAGCACAGGTTTCTTTATATTACCAGAGTGTACATTCCTTACAGGCAGAGAATTGATTTTATGTGCCCTTGTTGTTTGAGAACACTTATTACAGGTTGACAGAAAATATTTGATTTAAAATATTTTCTTTAGTGGTTATGTCTAAATATTCACTAAAATTGGAATTGTATTTTATTTTGTAGACTTCTTTTTAACTCATGTTTTAACTTGGTGAATGATATTTGAAACAATAGGCTTAATTTTTTAATATTCTTCAGTGAGATTAAGCTATTTCAGCAAATAACATAAGATTCTGAAAAAATTTAAAACAAATGTTAGCCCAAAAAGAAGTTAGTCTAAAAATTCATGGAAGTATTTAAACAATTTAGACTAGAGCAAAAAATGGGAAAAAATAAAACAAACCTTTTCTAATCAGAATATATTTGCAAAGGACTTGTTGGTTTAATCTCCCCCGCCTTTTCTCCCTATATGTGACTGAATAATCATTTCTATTGGTCATTATAGAAACAACAGAAGTTGTAGAATTGAAAAATGTTAATTATAAGAACTTTTACTACAGAGACACCTGATTTTTTTTCATTTTTATTTTTTCCTTTTTTTAGCTTTGTGAAGATTTAATTGACAAATAAAAATTATATGGTGTACAACATGATCTTTATTATAATGCATACATTATGAAATAATCAAATCAAGGTAATAACTTATCTATCACATACTTTTTTTGTGTTGAGAACTTAAAAAATTTTTTTCAGTTGTATATGAACACAATGCCTTTATTTATTTGTTTTTCTATGGTGCTGAGGATCAAACCCAGTGCTTCACAGGTGCGATAAGCGCAGCCCCTGTGTTGAGAAATTTTAAAGTCTACTCTCCTAGAAAATTTCGAGTAGCTAATGTATTGTTATTAACTATAATCAGCAATACTGTACAACACAACTTCAGAATTTGTTCTTCCTATCTGACCAAAAATGAGTCTTTTAGTTAAACAGGATAGGCCAACAGTTCCTCTTTAGCTCTGTGCCTGATGTCCTGTATCATTATTTTCTTCCCATTAAGCTCTGCAGAATATCTGAATGCAAATTTAGCATGGGGAAAAGACATTAAAAGATGTTGTCATTTAGATTACACACACTGAGGATCAATCACCCAGAAAAGCTCCAATGAGAAAAAGATAGGGACATTTTAAATGGACAATAGGTTATGTAGAAATGCTAAGTCTGGACGAACAGAATGGTGGGAATGGAGAAATATCACCAAGTAGATGGTACAGTGGCAGGGTGTGTAAGATTAGGTTCTGGAAATACAGGACAAGTCATAGAATTTTGAGCTTGAACAGACTTAATAGATTTGTCTTGCTGAGAAATTACTTATTTCTAAATTGGATATCATGGCCTAAAAGGTTAAATGACTTGTTAACTACTGAAATCATTAGGAATTGGCAATAGACCTGAAAGGGATTAGAAATATTACTAATATTTCTATTAGTAATCAATTTAGACTAGAGCAAAATTCATTCATTCAACAGATATTTACAAAGTGTTTATTGTGAGCTAGGTGATAGGAGTAATATGATCCCTGAAATATAGTTCTTCTAAGATTATTGTTGGTTAGTGGGAAGACCCATTGGTAAGTTAGAATGTGAAATTTAAGATGGTAAGTGCTGTGATCAGGCATGGCTTTGAAAGCAGGAGAAATACCTATCTAGTCAGAGTGGGACCCAGGGCCCCTGAAGGCCTTCTGGGCAAAGTGACATTTAATTAAAGTTAGTCTGTACTCTATTGGTAAATAGGAGATGACAGGGTTGTTTTAATGCTAGTTTAAAATGGGACTTATCCTGTGCTTCTATTTTTGAATTTGTTTCTATAGCTAGAGAAATTGAGTTCTTTTTAAATTAATATATTATAAATATAGTGTGTTTTACACTAAACAGATATACCAAACTATTCTTTATAATGTAGGGTACTTGTTGATTTTCTTATTTTATAGTACTGTTAGGATAAAAGCAAGGACTGATGGAGAATATTGGTTTTGTATTTTAGAAAGTAGTCAAACATGCTAATACATGTTTATATTCTAGATTTTAAAAACAACAATGTAACTTTTTTTAAATGTGAAAGGATCATGGATAATACATTTAATCTGAAAGTGTTTGTTTGAACTTGATGGGTGAGATTATTCTGTCTAAAATATAACCACAGTTAATGCCCCTCTAATTCTGTGTGCAAAATATGGAAACCATAAAAATGCTTGAAGTATGGATGAATAAAGTTGGCCTTTAATGCAAACCAAGAAGAATTAGCCTTTAGATTGCAGATCTGTCAAGGACAAGGAGGCACTGTCATCCTTAAGAACACAGGGCAGGAATCCTATTTGGAGAGCAAAGGCAAATGAGTGAGGTGTGGTTGAATTGTTGTATGTTAAAGGATCATGTCAAGGCTTTCTTGAACTCATAATCTCATGATCTTATTGTCTATTTGTCATTTTTTTTTCTGGTAAAGCTGAAGCTTTTCACTTTAAAGAGCTTGAAGTTTTGCATATTCGTTCTTGTATAAAATGTTCACACAGCAATATTTAAAGCATTTATAAAGCAACCTGAGTGTAGAATCCTTCTAGATTTGAATTATTATTTCCTTAATTGCTCACAGGCTAGTGATACACCTGATTTGGTCACATTTTTAATGATTTTTTGCAAAGCATTGTAGTTATTTTTCTTGGATGAAATAATCTTTCTCTTTTTGCACTCATATTTCATCAGTTTCTAGATCATTTACTTAATGCAATTACAGTAATAAGAACAACTAGTAACAGGTGTGGCCAGAAAACAGCAACTCTTAGTGAGTGGTAGCTCAAGTGCTAAAGGAGAAGAACATATGTATAGTAGACACTGGCCTGGATAGGGTTCTCCACAAAGGCGCCAGTCTCTGTGTTTCATGTGTTGGAGTTGAGGACGTTTTCAAAATGGGTATCTTCTGATATTGACAAGAAATCTGCTGATATTGCTTAGAAACTCTCCAGTTCTTCTATTCCTATGCTCTTAGAGGCTCTTTAGCTCTTTGACAATCTTTCATCTATGTATTGGCTATAAGCTATGTTATTATTAAAGATAAAAATAATGGTATATGTTAGTAATTAGAATGGACATTACAGAAGATAAAAACTTTTGAATAAAATAGTAAGGATTCTCAAATTTACAAGGGAAGGGTTTTTTATATTAATAGAATATATTTTGGTAGTAAGGTAAGGAGTGATATTGATTATTGAGATTTCTTTCTTTTAAACTTATCCTATAATTAGGATTTTACTTTTCATAGTTTTCTGTTATGTGTGTGTGCATTTGTTTGAGCTTTCTTTGTTTGAAAATGTGATGCAAACAATACACACATAGAAATTGAAATTTAGCTCTACTGCAGACCCATATTCTCCTCTTGTTTTGTTCTGTTGCTAAGGCAGAAATTCCCATTTACTTGATTATTATCTATTGCCATGGAAATCGTTTTGTTATATTTCAATTTCACTACAGAAACAAGCAGCAGGAGCTAATGGACCATAAGAGGGAAATTTGTTGTTTAAACAATGATTATCTTTTATATTTGGCTAACATGAAAAGGGGAAAGTATAATTCCTCTGTCCTACAGCATGAGAAGGTAAATGGATGAAAGTTAGAGTTTACCTGAAAAAAAATTTCTATCTGCCTTGTGAGTCAGAAATAAAATTACTGACTCACAAGGTAAAATTATAAGATGTGCCCATATCAAGTGATGTTTTATAAAATCAGAAAAGAAGACTTTGTGTCAGGTTGGGCCACAAGATGTATGTTGGAGTTGGAGTTTGGTCTTTTAGATGTATGTTAGGGGATCACCCTGGGGAGAAAAAGGGGAAAGATATGGGAATTGGGCCAAGGAAGAAACCAAACTACAATGGAGGCCTGGAAAAAAATCCTGCCAAGTTGGCAGAGTGGGGTGGGTCCTGGGGAAAGTATGACCTTCATAGTTGTTTCATATCACCCTGCTTTGTCATAGGATGCCCAAGGCAGGGCATTTATGGGAGAGATGTTGAAGTCTCTTGGCCTAGAGGCCATGCATATGGACAGTGAGTGAGCCAGTTCTTCCAGAGAGTGAACTGGATGTGCATCTCTTTTGTCTGCATGGGTCTTTTTATTTTATGACAATCAATATTTTCTTCAGTTTTATCTTTATAATAGTTATATAATTCCTGAATATACATCATCCCAATCAACCAAGTGGTTTTGTTTTTGTTTTTTCCTTTTTCTTTTTGCATCACTAGGGATTAAACACAGGACTTCACACAAGCTAGGCAAGTGCTCTCCCCCTGAGCTGTATCTCCAGCCTCCAGCCAAGTGTTTTGTAAGAATCAACAGATGTTCAAATTTCTTTTGACTTTCTTATTTTATTTGAGTCCTTTTAGAATTATATAGGCTGCATTTTTGCCTCTAGCCACAGTGGTTTTTTTTTTTTTTCAAATTCATAGTAGATTGTATACCTTCATAGGAAGTTGAGGTTTTTCTTAACAGTATATGAGCATTGAATGCCAAATTTTTTTCTTTGTTAAACTTTTTTTTTTACAGTGATTTTAGACTTCTATAAACATTATAGAAATTGGCCAAAAGTTTTTAAGTGGACAATCCTAGGAAGTATAGGTTTGCATGTACATACCTATACAAACAATATATGTTCATTTATCTATCAAAACAGCATACTACAGGACGTTTATAGCAGCACAATTCACAATAGCTAAACTGTAGAACCAAACTAGATGCCCTTCAATAGATGAAATGATAAAAAATGTGGCATATGTTTACAGCTATAAAAGATAATAAAATCATTTCATTAGCAGGTAAGTGGATGGAGTTAGAGAAGATAATGCTAACTGAAGTTAGCGAATCAAAAAAAAAAAAAACAAACCAAAACCAAAACAAAACAACAAACAAACAAACAAACAAATGCCAAATGTTTTCTCTAATATAAGGAGGCTAATTCATATGGTAGGGAGAAGGGAGCATGGGAGGAATAGTCGAACTCTATAGAAGGCAGGGGGCATGGGGTTAGAAATGATGGTGGAATGTGATGGACATTATTATTCAAAGTACATGTATGAAGACATGAATTGGTATGAATATACTTTGTATACAACCAGAGATATGAAAAATTGTTCTCTATATGTATAATACGAATTATAATGCATTTCATTGTCACATATAAATACAAAAATAATTAAAAATGTCATTCTAAAGTGAAAATAAAAAATTTTTAAAAAATCTTAGTAAAAGAAAAAAAATGTTCCCAGTGGTATTTCAAATTCCGGTCCCAAACAACAGAGTTTCTTCTTTCTCCCCACCTTTATACTTTTAGTTTACTCCAGCATTGAAAAACTTGGCTCCCATTATTCTTAATACACTTACTAGTTTGGTTAGTTCCTTTGTATGTAAACCAATTTGACGCCTATATGTGTTACCTCCTTAACCTTGCCCAATGACCCCAACCATAGGGCTGAACATTTGTTTCTTACCTTGCTGGCCATGCAAGCTACTTCCTTAGCCCCAGTCATGAGCAAGGGGCCCAGATACTTTGTTTCCTAGCCCTATTATTATTTTCTTTTGTATATAAAGTGGTACATGGAATATAAAGTGATTAGACTAAGCAGGTAGTATTTGGTATAAAGAGATTAGTCTGAGCAGGTAGTATTTGGTATAAAGTGATTAGACTGAGCAGGTAGTATTTGGTATGGGATATGTCATAAAAGAAAATTTGAAATTAAACATGGAATTCTTTAGTATTTTAGTTTTTAAAAATTATTTTTCCAGATGTGAATGATAGGTTTTTAGTGTTTAACTTAACATTTTTTCATGGGTGACAATAATAGCACTAGGATAAATGCTAGCCATTTCTGATATTAAAGATAGCTTCTGGATAAGAATTCATCTATATTGTTAAGGTAGATTTTTCTTTGGTTTCTTTTTGTATTTAGTTCTTGGCAGCTTGATAAGCAAGAGCTATTAGTATAAAACAATTTTTATTGAGGCTTGTTTATTGGTTTGCAATAATGAGAACAGTTATTGAGTCTGGTGATTTTGTGCTTTTATTTTCAAGTAACAAAGTGTTCTTATTTTGTGATGATACCATAGAAAGCTAGTTTAAAAGCTAGTTTTAAAGGATCTGTAGCTTTGAGAGGTTATAATTTAGAATGGAGGCATGGTGGTCAGAGGAAATGAGCCAAAGTTAAAAGCCTTTTCTGTACCATTGCATCTGTAACCACCCTCAAAGTACTCTGCACTTTATGTCACAAGAAAGCCTCAAATCCTGTGGGTAAATGTTATCTGCAGGAACCTCATCATTTCTGAAAACAGTTCTTTTATTCTTAGAGTGTGTGAACAAGAAATACAAATAATAGTATTTTCTTTTCTTTTTATAGGACAACATATAGATATAGGGATTCTTCTGCTAGTTTTGAATAAGTGCCATTTGATATAAAAAGCAAAATCAAACTTAAATTCAGTGGATGATAGGACAGAAACTTATTGTGTTATCTTGGTTAAATCTCTTTTGTGAAACAGGGTTATCAATTTTTCATTTATGTGGGGCTGCTTTATGCCTTATTTTATTTTGTAGAGTAAGTTATAATTATACTTAACAAGCTAAATATTTATGGCACAGATATTTTTGCAAATAGATTTAAAGATAGAGCTTGGTTATGTACAAACTAGAGGGAAAACAGGAGTACAATGGATTTGGACAAAACAGTTGATGAACAGTGAGTGACTGAAGTGAAGGCTCATGGCTCTTTTTTTGTTTAAAGTTTTACATTTTCTCATGATTCTGTTGAGTTATTCCTTTGTCTAATGTGATTTAGTTATTCTTATACCCTGCCTCTTTCATTTGCCTCTTTCTTTTATGAACACATTTACTCACAAAATAAACATACATACACACATAAATTTAAATAGTTGACATACCTAAAAAGATTCCCAGCTGAGGATTGTGTAGAACCTATGTATGTGCTATATGTGTGTGTGTTCACATAAACATGGCATTTTCAAATAGCAAATTATATACAATCAAAGTACTTGCAGGTGTTTAATTTGTGCTTGTTAAGTGAATGAATGAACATATGAGTCTAAAAGGAGAAATGGTATTAAGGACTGGAGTTAACTAGATATAGGGATGGATTATTCATACAATGATAATTTATTCAGAAAAGTGTATTTGTTGTCTAGTTGGTTATTTAAATTATTTATTAATCATACAGAGCAATTTGTAGGTTGTATCTGCTTTCTTAGCCCACTTTTTTGAACCAACTTCTCCCAGTTGGTAGAAGTTAAGTTGATAATTAACTGAGATACACAGATAATTCACTGGAAAAGATAAATCATGCCTTAAATGAAGATGGTGATCTGTTAGTGGGACTAGAGATTTATGTTTTCCTCCTATTAATAACTCTTTTTACTTCAGATCATTTTCTGTTTTGTGATAGCCAAGAAACTCTGTAGAATCAAAGTACTTTTTTTTTTTAATGATAGAAACCATAATGAACCCCCCAGGACATCTGCCTTTAAAAACAACAATAAAAAGATAAACTTTCTACAGTTATAACTTTAACATTTTATTATTTGTGGTGGTATTGCTATTGCTGTCTGTGAAAATTGCCACTTGTCATCTTTTTGGACTATTCAAATGTGTGGTTGGGGACTCACTTTGGCCTGGGATAGTGCTCTGGATTCTGTTCAGGATTTTCAAACAACTTTCATGATGTTCTTAATATTCTATGAACAGGGTATTTCTTCTTCTTCTCTTTCTGGAATGTCTGAATATTTTATTGCTACATTGAATAGACCATTGGAAATCTAAGATTTGGTACTCTCCTCTTCTTTTAGATCTTTGTCTAAATATCATCTTGTCAATGAAGCCTTCTTTGGTCATTTTATTCATTTACCCCTCACTCTGCTTTATTTTCTTCATAGCACTACTTGACATAATTTTATTTATTGTATTTGTTACCTGTCTTACCCAAAGAAAAAGATCCAGGAGGGCAGGACTGCTGCAATTCCAGTACATTGCACATAATAGGCAATTATTCAATATTTGTTGATAAATGAGGTCTTAGAAAATTCACTTAATTTTTATGACTTTATGTCCTCAAGTATAAAATGGTACTATTTGAAATACTTTTTATACTATAATGTACATTATAAGATGCTCTGCCTTTCTTAATGAAGTTGAAATTCTGTATTCATTAAGTTCAATTTATGTATTTTTGGTAAAATTAATCAAATCCTTGAAACTGTGGAACCATATTTGCAGTTATTATTAACCATATATTCTCAGTTATTGCTGTATAACCCAAATAATATTTTAATACAGAGGTTAGACTTTTTTCCTTTTTGGTACTGGGGAATGAACCCAGGGGCACTTAACCACTAAGCTATATCCCGCGCTCACTCCCGCGCTTGCGCGCGCGCTCTCTCTCTCTCTCTCTCTCTCTCTATATATATATATATATATATATAGTGATCAGGGTCTTGCTGAATTATGTGCCACTGGGCCCAGTTCAGAGATTAGACTTTTATGTGCACCTGTATAAATTGTTGCTTATACTATCCCTTCTATTCCTGGAGAAATTGATGTGTTTTCTCTTGTTCAGAGTTGCTTCTCCATATCTTTTCAGCATCTCCTCTCCCAATTCCTCAGACCCATGCTCCATTATTTATTCATTCTATTTTTAATGTGTTCCAGTTAGTTATACATGACAGTAGAATTCATTTTGACACATTGTACATAAATGGAGCCCAACTTCTCATTCCTCTGGCTGCCCATGATACTGAGTCCATTATTTATTTCATTTCTTGCTGTTTTAACCAGTTCCTCTGCACTGACTATCTTTCTGAGCTTTTGAACATACCCACCTCCCTCATATCAAAAACAAAAATGAAAACACTGCAAACTCTTTCTTGATTTTGTGCTCACTACTTTATTGTTTTTTTTTAATCCATAAATAAGCTTTAGAATCTCTTGTCTATGGTTGATCTCTTGTCTATGCCTCCCCTTTGCATTTTGCAGGCTTGCTCCTTCTTACCCCTGGGATCGCTTTCATGAAGGTCTTCAATGATCTCTCATTTGCTAAATATATTCTTTTTGCTTTTAATATTTTTGTATGCTTTTCAATGCTTCTCTGAAATTACTTTTCTTCTGTGCTTGATCCTTTCAAATGGTATTTCCTTAAAGTATTCTTTTCTTTTGACCAATAAAATACAAATTAATAGAGTAGTGAAAGGAAGTCTAGTAGAGTAGAGGAAGGAGAATGGGATAGGAGAGAGAGGTCGGGAGGGGGGAAAAGGAAGGGAAAGGGGGGATCATGATCCAAAGTAGATTTTTATGAATGTATGAGTTTGTGAGGATGAGCCCAACTACTAAGTACCCAAAGCTCTCATAATAAGGAAGATTTTTTTTTTGGGGGGGTGCTGGGGATCAAACCCAGGGCCTTGTGCATGCAAGCCAAGTAGTCTACCAACTGAGCTTTATCCCCAGCCCCAAAAGTTCTCATAAAAAAATCTTATCTTTTGGTTTCTGTGACTTTACATTTGTGTATTTTTCTGATTTATAACTTGCTGCTCCTTGTTAGTGGAGTTATTATTTTTTTTGCCTTTACTGTCCTTAAATGTTCTTCCTTGTATAGCAGGCCCTTATCTACACCCTCTGCTTGAGCAATCACAGCCAAACCCTTCATTAAGGACTGCTGCCGATTCAACACTGATAACTCCAAATTTTCTAGCTTTTGCTTACATCTTTCTCTTGCATTTTAGATCCTGGCATCTAATTGCTGGTAGTTCCATTTAAGTAAACTAGAGGCATTTCATACATGATACATTGATGATAACAAAAATATTCCTCCTTCCTCTATTTGCTGCTTCAACAGATGATAATAGTCTCCACTCAGTTTCCCAAACCAAGTAGCTGATAATCATTTTTAGACTTTTATTTAGCTCACTGCAGTATGACCAGCATGGTATCCACCATACAATAGGCATGCAATAATGATTTTAATGAATGAGTGAGTGAATATATGACCTGCTTTCTCATCTCTTAAACCCAGACAGTTCCCAAGTCCTGTCTGCTGCAGTCTGGCTGGGCACAATTCAGGAGCCACTTGTCAAAAGAAACTAACTTTATTTTTAGAACTACAAACGCCAAGCAAAACAGCTCCTCAGGAAAAAACCGTCAGAGCCCAACTGCCACCACTGGCTTCCCACATGCCTCTCACCCCCACACCAGCCTCTCCACCTCCCACAATCCTCCTGCTCTTGAGGCCGATTGGCTGGGTTTTGTGGGCGGAGCCAAAGAAATCCCCCAATGAGCAGCTCCGTGGAGGAGCCAATCAGCTAGATGTTGCTGGGGCCGCTGTGAGCCAATCATCAGCTGGCAGTCTGAAGGGCAGGGAAACAGCCCAATGAACATCACCGCAGAGGAGCCAATCAGCTAGATGTTGCTGGGGCCTCTGTGAGCCAATCATCAGCTGGCAGTCTGAAGGGCAGGGAAACAGCCCAATGAACATCACTGCAGAGGAGCCAATCAGCTAGATGTTGCTGGGGCCGCTGTGAGCCAATCATCAGCTGGCAGCTGGAAGTTTGCTGGCAGCTGGAAGTTTGCTGGGGCCCCTTTGGCTGTGGCTCTCAACATCTCCCCCTCTCTGTTTAAACAACAAGCATGTGGCTTGGGGACCGTGCCTTCCTTAGGTTGTCCAATACTACATATGGTCCTTACCCGTCTTCGGATGAGCTGACCTCAGGGCGTCAGCCTCCTGTCTTAGGTTGGTACCATTGTAATTGGATATTACCCGTCATTGACTACCGGTCCAGTATACAGCCACACCTGTGGAGAGGTCTTTGTACCAGCGGGGGGGGGGGGGGAGGTTCTTTGCCTCACCTCTGTTGGCCCCCAAATTTTAGCTGAACGATCATGACAAGCAGAAGGGAGGAAGATACACCAAGCCAATTGACGGCTCTTGTTGGAAAAATTGAACCACCGATGACATCATCAGCAAAAATACCCCAACACTACCACAAGTCGCTGTACCAACAGATAGTTCACAATGCATACAAGTGAGTTCACAATGCATATAAGTGACACATAGTCTAGGCAAGTTCTGCAAGCAGTTCAGTGATGGCTATTGCAGAAGCTGTAGATTAGTTTTATCTTTGTCTTCACTGGCACTGGGATGAAGATAGGAATTCTGGCAATAATGGCTAAAGAAAAAATTGTGTAACATTCCAGAAGGCACTAAAAGAAAACAATTTTCTTAACAATTTACATTATCTTGACTAGAATTATTAAATATAATGAAAAGGAAAGGTGAAAGTAAACAAACAGATCTGTTAACCTCTTTTTTTGTTTACATATTAAAACAATTTTTAACAGTTATGTGAATAAAAAAAATATTTGGATCCATTTTTTCATGAGCGCTCATCATATATGATATATGGACATACGTACATTCAAACATACAGCACAAAACACAAGTGTGCACACATAATATAATACATACAACACATAACATAATAGTAAAGGCCTTATAGCTTTTTACAGGTGAAATCTCCATTGCAATGTTTAAAAACTCTATAGTAAAAAAAAAAAAATAGAACTGATCAGCAAAACATTAACCTAGGTCTGTATGAGCTCAAAAAACAAAATAGAAATTCATGATATGGGAAAGGGCAATAATAAAACAGATATTGAAAAAAGCATCCTGGTTCTGTCGCAGATGTAAGGATAGCCAAATTGGAGTTTTGGATATCAGCTGTTATGGATTTGAGCCAAATCATCATCTTTTTGGTCTGTAGAAATTGCTTTAGTTAATCTCTCTGGAATCCAAATCGGCTGCTGTTCTCCCTGTGGAAACACACAAACAGGCCCCCGACTCCAGACAATCACTGGGTCAGGACCTTGGTTAATCTCTCTGGAATCCAAATCGGCTGCTGTTCTTCCTGTGGAAACACACAAACAGACCCCCGACTCCAGACAATTACTGGGTCAGGACCTTTCCATTGTCCTGTTAGAATATCTTTCCAAAGTACCTTGGGCTTATGTACATTTTTTGGACACATATGCCTTTCTGCAGCACTAAGTCCTGATGAATCTAAATTTAAAAAGTTTAGAGTAAAAAGGGTTATTTTAAGTTTATCTTTGGGGAATATATACCCCTTCCCAATTCCGTCTTTTTGCTTTAATAAGTACATTTTAATAGTTTGATGAGCTCTTTCAACTATGCCTTGTCCCTGTGGATTATATGGGATTCCTGTTATATGAGTAATGCCAAATGATGAGCAAAATTGTTTAAAAGAGGTAGAAGTATAACCAGGGGCATTATCTGTTTTTAACTGTTTTGGAATGCCCACAGTGGCAAAATTTTGTAAGCAATGAGCTATAACATCTTTAGTTTTTTCTCCGGCATGAAGGGAGCCCATCAAAAATCCAGAAGAAGTATCAACTGTAACATGCAAATATTTTAATTTTCCAAATTCTGGCAAGTGTGTGACATCCATCTGCCAAATATGGTTAGGTATCAATCCTCTAGGATTTACTCCAAGATTAACTTGTGGTAAAAAGGTCACACAATTTTGACATTGTTTTATTATTTGTCTAGCTTGTTCCTTAGTTATTTTAAAATGCTTTTGTAAAGTATTAGCATTGACATGGAACCTTTTATGAAAATTTATAGCTTCTTCTAGTGTAGAGAAAATATGTATGTCATGTGTAATTTTATCTGCTAAATCATTGCCCAAACTAAGGGCTCCAGGCAATCCTGTATGTGCCCTGATATGTCCTATAAAGAATGGATCTTTTCTGTCCCAGATTAAACTTTGTATAGTGGAAAACAAAGAGAAAATCCTACCAGCATCTTCAAGGGATACTATAGCATTAACTATATACTGACTATCAGAAAACAAATTAAATACAGAATCTTTAAACATCACGAAAGCTTGTAATACTGCATTAAGCTCTACCTTTTGAGCTGATCGTTTGGGTACTAAAAATGTGAAAGTTTGATCAGGTGTAACTATTGCTGCTGTACCATTATTTGACCCATCAATGAATATATTTGGAGCATTCATGATAGGTGTTTTTCTTGTCATTTTTGGAAAAATTACAGGATGCAATGACCAAAAAGACAATAAAGGATTAGATGGTAAGTGGTTATCAAATGAAACATTAGATTTGCACATGATTATTGCCCAAGTGTTTAATTCATTAGCTAATTCATCAATTTGATTCATAGTATATGGAGTAATAATATTATTGGGAGAAATTCCAAACACTGCCTTTGCTGTTTTTATTCCTTTGAGTATTAATTGTCCTACAGCCTCAGGATACCTAGTAAGAATAGTGTTAGGAGAATAAGATAAATGTATCCATAATAATGGACCTTCTTGCCAAAATACTCCTGTAGGAATATTTTTTGTTGGTAGTTCAATAAATAACAAAGGCAAACTTATATCAATTCTATCCAAATGCATATTTTCCATATATGTTTCAATGATTTTTAATGCCTTTCTTGCTTCAGGCGTTAACATTCGGGGTGAATTTGGATCTGATGGACCTTTTAGGATATCAAATAAAGGTCCCAATTCTCCTGTTGGAATACCTAGATAAGGCCTTTTCCAATTTATGTCTCCTAATAACTTTTGAAAGTCGTTAAGTGATTTGAGTTGATCTACTCGTATTTGAATTTTTGTTGGAGGGACCATGGTTGAGGATAATAGAACTCCTAAATAATTAATTGGAAAATTTAATTGTACTTTATCTATTGCTATCTCTAGATTATAATTTTTTAATAAGTTTGTAAGTGTGGCATAACATTCTAGCAATGTGTTTTTAGCTTTGTGTGCTAATAATACATCATCCATATAATGAAATATTTGTAGTTCAGGATTTTGATTTCTAAGTGGCTGGATTGCTTTGTTAACATAGATTTGACACATAGTTGGACTGTTAGCCATCCCTTGAGGGAGTACTTTCCATTCATATCTCTGATCAGGACCTTCATGATTTAGTGCAGGGATAGTAAATGCAAAACATGGACTATCCTCAGGATGAATTGGAATTGAAAAAAAAAACAATCTTTAATATCTATAACTAAAACATACCAAGTTTTTGGCAAAGCAGACAATTGAGGAATCCCCGATTGAGCATGTCCCATAATGACCATTTCATTATTAATGGCTCTTAAATCTTGCAATAATCTCCATTTACCAGATTTCTTTTTGATGACAAAAATGAGAGTATTATGGGGAGATTCAGAAGGTGTATATGCCCTTCCAATAATTGTTTTTTGACCAGATCATGGGCTGCTTGTATCTTTTCTTTAGTCAGGGGCCACCGAGGAACCCATACTGGTCTTTCTGATTTCCATGTAATTTTTATTGTCTCAGTGGCCCTTTGTGAAAATCCAACCCATGTCTGTCTGTTCCTTGATCTATTTGTATTGGTGCTGCTATAACTTGTTCTTGTTTTTCTAATCTTTTTCCTTTCCTAAAACCTTGTCTAGCCATAATAGTGGGTGCATTTTGATTGATATTATTTGTTAATGTAAACCTAATTGATCTAAGACATCTTGTCCCCATAAATTTACGGGAAGATGATCCAATACATATGGCTGTATAGTTCCTTCACATCCTTCAGGATCCTTCCAATCTAATACCATTGCACTTCTATCGGGATTAGTCGCCACTCCTAGGCCTCAAAGCGTTTGAGTGGCTTGTTGTAATGGGCAATGTTTTGGCCATTCTTGACGAGAGATGATGCTAAGGTCTGCACCTGTATCCAGTAGCCCATTAAATTCATGTCCTTGAATATTTAGTTTTAGCATGGGGCAAGAATCTAAATTTAAAGAAAGCATAGCCCAATCTACACCTGTGGAGCCTAATCCCTTGGAACCTCTTTCTACAGCATGACTGGAAAATTTATCATGTAGGCTTGGTATTATTAGTAACTGTGCTATTCTATCTCCTGGTGAAATTACTGATATACCCTTTGGAGAACTGGCTATAATTTTTATTTCACCTTCATAATCGGGATCAATTACCCCAGGACTTATCAAAAGTCCTTTTAGAGTAGAAGAGCTGTGTCCCAATAATAAGTGTACTGTTCCTTTGGGAAGAGGTCCTTTCACCCCTGTGGGAATGATTTGAACTCCCATCTCTGGAGTTAGTACTGATCTGGCGGAGGTGCAGATGTCCAACCCTGCACTCCCTCTGGTTTGTCTGATGAGGGATCTGATGGACAATGTGTCCTGGGCACTACCCTGATGGGGTTGCTGGGTTCCTCCAGTGCTCTGTATATTTGTGGTTTGGGGCCCCGGAGCATTGAGGCCCCCTGTCCATTTTTTGGCAACGGAGCCTGATGCCTTTGTCCACGATATTGTGGATAAACACCTTGTCCTTGTTTGTTTTTTGATAATGGAGTACCCTCTATGGTGGTTTGAGAACAGCATTCATTAGCCCAATGTAATGGAGTACCCTCTATGGTGGTTTGAGAACAGCATTCATTAGCCCAATGTCTCCCTCTACGGCATCGTCGGCAAATACCCGGTATTCTACTCCTTTGATACCTAGTTTTGTTAAACCCTCCTCCTATGGGGCAATTCCTTTTAAAATGTCCTGTTTGCTGACAATTGTAGCATGTTCTTGGCCTGGCATATAAAGCCTGTTTTACTGCAGCTGCCACAATTTGCCCTTGTTCATTAATGTCTCTGGCATCTAAAGCCTGTTTTATTGCAGCTGCCACAATTTGCCCTTGTTCATTAATGTCTCTGGCATCTAAAGCCTGTTTTACTGCAGCTGCCATGACTTGCTCTTGTTCATTAATGTCTCTACATAATTTAATATATGTGTTTAAATCTTCCTGTTTCCATGGTCTAATGATATCTCTGCACCAACGATTCGCTTGGTCATAAGCCAGTTGTTTTATTAATGGCATTGCTTGTTCTGTATTCCCCCCAAAATTGGTAGCTGTTTGAATAAGCCTATCTACAAATTCAGCATAAGGTTCATTAGCTCCTTGTATTACCTTAGATAATTGACATTGTAAACCTCCATGTCCTTGTAAAGTCTTCCATGCCCTAATCGCCTCTGCAGCAATTTGTGCATAAAAGCCAGGATCATATGCAATTTGTTGCTGCTGATCCTCATAAGGTCCCTTTCCTAACAACATATCTAGATTTCTCTGAGGATAACCAGCTTCTGCATTTTGCCTAGCCGTCTTCTTGCAAAATTCCTCATTGGCAACCTTCCATAACAGGTATTGACCTCCATTTAGCACAGTTTTACACATTTTAGCCCAATCTGCTGGTGTCATGTTCAAGTTGTTAATGGATTCGACCAAGCTTGCAGTGCAGGGTGCTTGAGGACCATAGGTTGTTACAGCCTCTTTTAGCTCCTTCACTGTTTTGAAAATTAAACCCTGGTAAATTCGCTGCCCTCCTACCTCAAATACAGGGCATACTTGAGATCCTGTCTCAGGATCCCAACTATCAACTGCGGGGGTTGGGAGCCTCCTAGCATATGGAGGTGGTGCTGTTGATTGGACACTTATGCCCTCTGGTGATAGAATGCTGTTAGTAGCAGTCTCCTGTAGAGGTGGTGCTGTTGGTTGGACACTTACGCTTTCTGATAGAAAGGTGTTATTAGCAGTCTCCTGTTGTAACTTTTCCTCTGATGGCTTTTTCTGCTCTAAACTTCCTTCCTCTGTCTCACTAGCTCGAAAGACCTTCTCTTTTACTTGAATCTTTTCCTCTTTCTGACTAACTTGAGAGACCTTCTCTTTTACTTGAATCAATATGTCTTCTCCTTCCTCTACCTTTGTCTGAACTGAAGGCTTTGGACTAAGCAAACCAGATACGAACGTCCACAATGGCAATGTGCCAACTGGCAGAGTCCCTGGGTTGTTCTTTTCTATTCTTTTTAAATCTTCACCATGATGGTCCCACTGTGATATATTTAACAACTCCTCCTTAAAAAGCCATGGGCTATATTTTTGTATTGTATCAACATATGCCCTGACTGTTCTTGATTTTACTGAGATGCCTCCTTCCTCTAACAATTCACTTAACAGTCTTTCGGTTTGTTTTTTACTAATTGCTGATCCCGTATTTCTACTATAATACAACCCAACAAGATAACACCAAACAAAACCGAGATAGAATCCAATAAAAATGGAACAACAAAAATTCATTATAGCCTTTCTATCCTCCTGATATGTGCATCCGTCCTTTCTCCCTATCTGTTCCTCAGACGCAAATAGTTTTTCCTCAGATGTGAGCGGTTTTTCTTCCCTCTCACTCATCTCCAGGGACAGGCAACTTAAAACAAAAATGAAGCAAAACAAAAGAGGAAACTTAGAATGGCTACCCATCCTCTCGCCCTGCCCTCAGGGGCAAGCAGTTTACTTACCCTCAGTCGTTCCCTGTGTAAGCCACCAAATGCCGCAGTCTGGCTAGGCACAATTCAGGAGCCAGTTGTCAAAAGAAACTAACTTTATTTTTAGAACTACAAACGCCAAGCAAAACAGCTCCTCAGGAAAAAACCGTCAGAGCCCAACTGCCACCACTGGCTTCCCACATGCCTCTCACCCCACACCAGCCTCTCCACCTCCCACAATCCTCCTGCTCTTGAGGCCGATTGGCTGGGTTTCATGGGCGGAGCCAAAGAAATCCCCCAATGAGCAGCTCTGTGAAGGAGCCAATCAGCTAGATGTTGCTGGGGCCGCTGTGAGCCAATCATCAGCTGGCAGCTGGAAGTTTGCTGGCAGCTGGAAGTTTGCTGGGGCCCCTTTGGCTGTGGCTCTCAACACTGTCTCTTACTTTCTGCTCTTGAATTTTTTCCCCCTATTATTCTCCACTCTATCTGTTCTGGATTAGGATTTATCTTCTCTAATTCTGGTGACTGCAGTAGCATAATTGTCTTCATTTCCTCCTACAGTTCCCTATTCTACATTAGTGATGCCCAATTCAAATTTATTATGGAAGCTTATAGATATAGTTTTATATATTTTAGTAGTCATAATGAAGAAGGTCATATTGATTGTAACTTATTTTATTTGATCCAGTCTATCCAAAATACTATTCCAATATGTGACTCTAGCCAGCTAAATGTTTAATAGGCACAGGTTGCTCAGGGCTAACATACTGGTGAAAACAATTCTACCTACCCTGCTGTCAAGATAAACATATCATTTCTCTCCTCTACTTCAGCTTTTTAAATGAGTCCGCATGTCTTATAGGACAAATATCTCAACTTGGTATTATCTCTTTAAAGGTTTGACATGACCTGGTCCTTATCTACCTCACTTCATAGTATTTGTACTTTGAACCCCACCCTCTAAAGTCCACCAGGTAACACCAACCTAATCTAGTTCTTAGAAATATGATGGGTGCTCAATTTTCTTAATTTTTCTCCTATCTTTATTCAAAAGCTACCTACCCTTTTATGGAATAAATCTCTCCAAACTTCATCCTGAATGCTGTTTCCTTCATGAAGAATGCTTTCACATGTTCAGGTAAATTTTCTCAGCCTATGGTTTTCACAATGGTTTGAGAACATCTGGTTAGAAATATATTTTTTAATGTGATGCAGTACATATATGCACACATACATTCTCATATTAATGTCTTTAGTTATAGTAAAATATATGTCTGTTAATATCTAAATCTATGCCTATGTAAAACTGAAACAAAGTTTGCAAAGCATTGTTGTGTTTCATGAAGTATACTTTAGTGTTTTATATTCTATTTAAAATTTACATTAAAAATTCTGGGTATGACTATACTAAATCCATGGCCCACAGAATTAATCATCATCTTCAGTTTGAATAACACAATGTTGAAAAAAGAATAAAAACACAAATTTATACTAGCAGCAATCTTATACATATAAAGTCTATTATTGACATTTACCAGGTTGCACTAACATTTGTTTTTCGTATGTATCTCCCTGCTAGACTCTAAACTTTCTTTCTCTTTTCCTAATCTGTATGGTTCTATTGCCAAGTCCAATGCCTATTTCAGTATAGATGCTCAATATATGTATCTGTTGAAAGACTCAAGCCCAGAAGAACTATTCACAGGGGTTCAAGGGCATATTTTAACCATCAAAGTTAATCAGCTGCAGCAGTTTGTACTGTGTTGTCTTGGCCCTTGTTGACTGAAATGCAAGCCCCTGGGTGATAACATGATTTTTTCTTTATTTTCAAATCTACTTATACCTGAATAAGCAGCCCAGATTTGTTCTTTCATTCTGGCAACATGGAAAATGGATACCAGTGAGAACAACTTGATATTTTTTTATTAGAATTAACTCAAGTACTGTAGAGAAACAGGTTCTGTTACTTTTTTTGTGAAGGAAGCTGAAATTATGTTTATATTTAGAGATTAGCAATTTATATGTGATATATTTGTTATTCCTGATAACACAAAACTAACTCCGAGATAAGCCAGATGGCTAATTTCTAGGTTAGTTTCACTGCTAATTAAAAGGCTGATTTTTCTCTCTCAAACTCAAGAGTGTGAATGTATTTATTGTCAAAATATTCAATAGCTGGACAAGTTAAATTGGTCCAGGAAGACCTAATTGGGTATTTTCCATCTTGCATAACTCTGGTGCTTATATTTATGAGAGCCTGGGGAATAGCTGTTAGTAAAGGTATTGATTACAAGTCTGCTGCTTTTTAATAGCTGTGCATTAACTCAAGAAGTTAAATTTCAAGGGACTAAAATTTTAAAAGAAAAATAAAAATCTGTAGAACTAGTTCTTTCACTTCTACTTAAGTGAGTAGCTTGCATTTATTACATCTGGAGTGTTGCTGTCAGTCTATTGAAGAGGAACTCATGATCAGATTGCTCAGATTTTGACCAAAGATCATTATCTTGCTTGAGCATGTTGTAAGAATCAATAAATATATAATTTGCTATTGCAGATTCTTTAAAGATACCAAATATAACATTATTTTGAATATAGAATGTGTTTCTTTGGTAAATGTTTAAAACTCGTATAGCAGGGTCTTAATATGAAAAGTAATAAATATACCATTGGAAAAGTGTTAACAAAAAGACAATATTTGAAATACCTTCAAATTATTTAGATGCTGTAATAAAGTATTGCTTTTATCCTAATAAGAAAAATAGTGATTTAATTATTTCATTTATAATGTTGAGAGATACACACAGAAGAGTTTTTGGTGGAGCTATTTTTACTGTCTCTGGCAGTTCACTTTTGATTTTTGTTTAGATAATTCATTATACTAACTTGACTATAGACATGAGTTAGAATATCCACATTTGTCTTATCTGTACATTTCTGTTAATTTTTATCTAACCTTATTCATATGTATGAATTTTGTTATTAGTGTTAGGAAACATTTAACCAAGATTGTAGTTTAGAAAGCCCCTCATGAATCTGTTCCACACTTGAATTCACTTGCTAGTTTTCTTACTCTTAAAATGAGTTCCTGTATATTTGCTGAGCAAATAATTGGTAATTATATGTTGAACAATTTTTTTATCTAGAGTTTGATATTATCTATAATTTTGATATCTGAAATTTTGAAGTTGAAGGCTTCATATATATATTGTTATTAATATTATTATGAATTGAGAAAATAACTGGAATTTCAACGTGGTTTCTTTTTACCTTATTAATATGATAAGGGAATTGATTTTAAGCTCATTGGAATATCAAGAATGTTTTTCTGAGTTGTAACAATCTAATTGTTTTAAAGTAAAATAGTGTGAAAGATCATTTTATCATATAAATATTTTGACCTATTTTGCATTTTGGAAAATGGCTTATGTTTAAATACCTATAATGATTATAATCATATATAATGGATATATAATTTATGGCTCTCATTGGGTAATTTCTTTGACTAGAATATAAATTTTACCATTAGTCTGAGTTTGAAGTTTGCCATAGAAGTGAGGAATTGATATTGTATATGGTCTTTCTTATCTCTAATGGGAATTTTTACTGTAAAGTTTATGCTAAGCTTTCAATGATATTTTATTGGTATTTCTGGTCTTCTCTTACTGTGTACAGATGTCAAATATCTTGCTCTTCAGCTAATAAACAGATTGTATTCTACTGTCTCATTAGCTTTTTAGTTAATTGTGTTTCAAAATGATCTCATTAGCCTTTTGATAAATATCATTTTAATTAAATATGCATAAGTAGGGAAGGATATACAGTATAACAATGCAGTAATTAGGATATATTTTATATTGTATTATGGATTTATGATTGTATTTCTCATGCAAAATAACTATATAGTTAGGAGCATAAACTAACCTGTTTTCATGTTGTAAAAGTCACAAGTCTGTTAAGTATGTGGATTGGATTAATTGAGTTAACCTTTATCACAATGCAGAGAAATTGATATTGTAAGTTCTCAAGTTCCAAGAAGTAAAGAACTCAGGTTTAGTAGCTCGTTGTGCTGATTTAGAGAGTTGACTTTTTGCCTACAGGATTTTAAAAAATATTGATCTGATAATGCAATTGCATATTATAAAAACTCCTCAGTTAAGTTCTCCAGCAAGATATTAAAATAATTATCATGGTATTACAGAAGCATTTGTAAGAAAAAACACACTTTAGAGATAGAAAGAACTGGCTTCAGGTATCTTTTCCAGTTACAACTACCACAATGCCTTTGACTGATTATAATAATACCTGCCTCATAGAATTGGTTTGAAAAAAAGTGAAATAATTAGACTTAGTGAGTACTAAAAATATTAAATACCATCATCGTCATTATTGTAAAAGTCATTTTGTATTCTAAGTGTGTTTAAATTTTCTGGAAATTTTGTTTATCAATTTTTATGTTTGTGACAATTGTAAAATGTTGACTAAGTGAATTAAAAGTATATTAAACTTTAAACGTTTTGTGTGTCTTGAATGCCAGTATAATTAGCACACTGAAAAAGATACAATGGGTATTGAATAAATTTGCTGAATCCCTAGCAACCACTAATTTGCTTTCTGCAGATTTCACTATTCTGAACATTTCATTTAAGTGTAGTTATATAATATGTGCTCCATTGTTACTAGAGTCTTTCACTTAGCATAATATTTTCAAGGTTTGTCATGTTGTACATGTTGTACTATGTATCAGTACTATATTCATTGTTATGGCTTAACAATATTCCATTGCATAGATGTACTGTATTTTATTTACCCATTCACCCGTTGATGGGCATTTGAATTGTTTCTATTTTTTGACTACTTTGAATACTACTTCTGTGAAGCTTCACATATACGTTTTTGTTTGAATCCTTTTCAATTCTCTTTGGTAGAGAGCTAGAAGTAGAATTGCTGGCTTATATGGTATCTATATTTAAGCACTTAAGAAATTGCTAAACTGTTTTCCAAAGCATCTGCATCATTTCCCAATTTCACATTCTCACCAGCTGTGCATGGAGTTTCAATTTCTCTACCTTCTCATCAACAAAAATTATCTTTCTCTTTGATTATAACCAACCTAGTAGATGTGAAGTGGTATCTCATTGTGGTTTTGATTTGTTTTTTCCTGATTGCTACTGATGTTTAACATTGTTTTATGTGTTTATTAGTTACACACCATATTCATATATACTACAGATATATACACACATATATATATATATATAATGAGATTTTAAAGCTGTTTTACTTTCATAATTTGTTTTTAACTGAAGTAATGTCATATTTGTACATATTCATACATTTATACCATTACTTTTTATTCTTTATGGTTTTAAGCATGTGTTAATACAAAGTCAGTTGTTCATCATAATTTCTAGTGAGCTAAGTATTATAACCATTAAAAACTGAAACTTACATAAGATAAACAATTTTCTCAAGGTTACAGAGCTTGTTAATGGTATAGGATTTAGCTTGTTAATGGTATAGGATTTAAACCTTTTAAAATCCAGAACTTGATGAGTTCTTAAAGGTGATACTCTATTACATCTCAATCATGTATTTTAAGCAGTCTATATTATTATTTTTGTTGTTGCTGTGGTTATTTCTTTGTACCTGATTGTATAATTCCACAGAAACAAAGACTCACATTTAAAAGGACTTTATAATTCATAAACTGTCACTTTTACCAAATGTAGGAAATCTTTTCATATGTTTGCTAAGACATTGTTATTTAGCCAGGATTGTACCTTGTTTTCTATCTAAATTAGCATTAACTGGATTGTTTGTTAAATGCATATTTTTAGGTGTTACCCAAGATTTTATGAATGATTCAGGCCTAGAAATTAAAATATAAGCCAGTGGGTGAGAATCACTTCTTTGGTGGTTCTATCTCACTAGACAAATTATTATTATTTTTGATAGTTTTTCATCTATTTTCTAGTACCTTTTGTTAGTTTATTAGTTTCTTGTATTATTTTATCTGTAGCAATATTTAAATCTATTTTAAAACTGGCAAATATGGCACCAATGTGAAGGGAGACTACTTTAGTCTCAGTTTCCATCCTGGGAGTTCTGCTGAGTTAATTCTTCAGTTAGAACTCCATTTCTGAGAACCATCTAAATTGACCAGATAGCACACTTAAAGCACAAGATCTCTGCCATGAAGGAGCCAGAACTCTTTTAGTAATTATAAACATTTATTTATTTTAATATATGTGTGTGCATGTATATATATATATATATATATATACATGCACACACATATGTGTGTATGTATGTATATATATATATATATATATATTTAATTGTAGATGGACACAATACCTTTTTATTTTGTGCATTTATATTTTTGTGGTGCTATTGAATCCAGTGCCTCATATGTGCTAGGCATGTGCTCTACTACTGAGCCACAACCTCAGCCCAAATAAGCATCTCTAAAAATAGTGAAGTCTTTTAATTAGATTATGATATCATATTAGAATATATTAAATTTTGTGTATTCCTTTGGAAAAACAAAAGTCTAGTCTGATTTCTTTAATGAACTGTGTGATACCTATAGCTAATATCAGATGAAACATTCAGTGTCTTTGCACAGGAAATAACCCCATCTCTTTGTTTTCTCATTTAGGCTGCCAAGCTAGGGGGGCTATTAAACGGTCAAACTTGTATACTCAGGTCCTACTAGCTTTTACATTTTAAGCAAAACTATTTTACAAAGAATATTTATGCATTTGACTCACAGGAGCTGACTGTCCTTTTGTTCTAACTTGGTAAGAACTGTATGAGTGCCTTTTTTGACTTAACATTTGTGAAATATGCAAGGAACTTTATCACAGAAATAAGGATAATGGAATAGACCAGACCTGGAAAAGCTCACTTTGTAGAATTGTTAAGTCCTACATTTCTTCTATTTATTTATTTATTGCCTAAAAATCAGCTTCTTATCATGAAGCTCTATAGATTTTTCTTAGTTATTTTCTTTAGAAGCCATTTTTCCTTTCTGTTTATCTATTGTTATCAGCTTAGTTCAGGACCTTACCAGCTTTGAAAGATCAATACAAGGAAAAGTAAAAGGGTCAGATGTGAATTTATTACAGGAGTGTTCACTTGATTGATACAGATGCTTTGTCAACAGGTTACCAATTTGCATTATTCAGTATTCATTTATAGACACTTATGACACTGTCAAACTCTAGTGTGTGAGCATTCTAAAAAGACTGGCTTTGTGCTTGGATAGTTCAAAGTGGCTCCCATTAAATAATTTGAAATTACTATGATGCAGGTTTGGCTTTTTCATGAACCAAATGGTGTCTTTACTGAAGACTAAAATAGAAAGGGTTAGAGTAAGTCTAGAGCATCAGAGAGGAGTCTGACATTTTCCTCCCCATTATTAAAAACAAGAAAAAAAAACACTTTTAAGCTTTGATTTGATTCAAAACAAAAGCATAAGCCATTCTTGTCATCTGTGAGTTTCCTAACTTAAAAATGCATTCATTTAAATCTTTGATCTGTTTCTACATATTCTCCATTTATGCTTGGGGGGAAGAGTGAGTGGGATTTATGAACTACTGTACTCAGTAGAGGAGAAATTAATTTGGCATGAAATATATAGGGTCAAATCTTAGTGCTTTTTTTGTGTGTGTAGTATTAGAATTTTTTCTACCTTCATCACCCTATCCTTGAAGACATTTTCCTTTAGTTCCTAATCCTCACTATCAACTTGTCTCCTATAGGAACTTATAAGTATCAGTAAAGCTTATAACCAAAGTTTTCAAGAAAAACAAGCAAATTAACATTTCTATCCCAACTAGCTTTATAAGTAGCAGCTCCTGGAGTTTTAAGGCATCAGGAAAGAGGAAGCTTGCTGCCTGCCCTCTTTCACTAATTCACCTTGCTTAGCAGATTTGAAAGGCAGTTTTCTCTCCTTTATTCCGTGTTTTTTTTTTCCATGTCAGTAGTTTTGCTCCATTCTTGATATTTACTGAGCGTATTTACAAACATTATTTCATCTAGTTTTTAAAACAACTCTGCCCAACACTCATTCCACTACACTATGCTGCCTATCCTCCAGTATATCAACTTTTTTGACCATCTCTAATCCTTTTTCTTTTTAATGAAAATTTGTTATATCCTTTCCCTACCATGTAGTTTCAGATGAAACATATTCTTTTAGTAACTGCTGTGTGAAATGCATGTGCTCTCTCTTTCTTCTATATTTATTTTTTTCTGTCATATGTGCCACTTTTTTAGTGTTTATGGGCAAGTTGTATAATTCTTTGTAATGAGTAAACTGGATAATTTTGTAGGCCTCGTCCTCAGTAGCCAAAAACAAAACAAAACAAAACAAAAAACCCAACAAATGAAAAAGCAAATTACATTGGTACTTTATTTTCACTTTTATCCAGGCTGATTATTGACCTTAAATGTGTAGATTTATGAGTATTTGCTGAAATATGATTCATAATTTATAATATTTGAAACAGGAAAATGAAACTGATAAAGAATTATGACTTATCATGTTAGGGTTCCTTGTTTCATTTTGATAGTGTTAAAATTGGTGTTTCTAACCATCCTTGTTTATACATGGTGTTCATGACCTCTTTGGTAGACTAGGAGTAAAAGAGAAAGCTTTTATAATTTGAATTTCTTTATTTATCTGCTGCTCTGCCCCCATACTCATCATTTTATTTTCTCCTTTTTGGGGCATGTACTGGACTTTGAACCCAGGGGCACTTTACCATTTAGCTATATCCCAAACCTATCTACTTTTATTTTATATTTTGAGACAGCTGAAGCTGACCTCGAACATGCAATCCTTCTGCCTAACCCCCCCTCAAGTAACTGGGATTACAAGCATGCTCCTCTGCCTGTGATTTACCATTTCACTTTCTATGAAGCAGAACTTGCTTATATTAAAGAAAAAAGATAAGAAAAAGAACTCACATGAGAAATAATCATGTCAGTGATCATCAAGAAACTTGTGGGTAATATTTTTACCTTTACATTTTTATTTTTGATTGATAGACTTCGTTTTTAAAGAATATTTTGTTTATGAAAAATTTAAGCAAAAAGTACAGAATTTGCATAAAACTCTCTCTGCCAAGTTTCTTCTTTATTCTTTGTCTTGTACATTCTACATGTACCGACCTTTATGTTATTATACAGAATAGTTTTACTTCCCTAAAAATCTCCTGTTCACCTCTTTCTTTACTTGCCTACCACCTCCAATCTTCTAAGTTTTTTATTGTCTACACTTTTGCCTTTTCCAGAATGTCATATAATTGTAGTCCTATAGTATATAGTCTTCCTAGACTGGCTTCTTTCACTTAGTGATGTGTATTTAAGACTCTTCTGTGTCATTTTGTAGTTTGATAGCTCATTTATTTTTATTTCTGAATAATATTCCATTGTACAGATGTACCATAGTTTATTTATTTGCTAATTGAAAATATCTTTGTTGCTTCCAAGTTTTGGCAATTATAAATAAAACTGGTATAAACATTCCAGTGCAGATTTTTGTATCTATATATGCTTTCAATTCATTTGGGTTACTAGAACCTTTTTTTTTTAATTTTATTATTGGTCGTTCAAAACATTACATAGTTCTTAATACATCATATTACACGGTTTGATTCAAGTGAGTTATGAACTCCCACTTTTACCCCGTATACAGATTGCTGTATCACATCAGTTACCCTTCCATTGATTGACATATTGCCTTTCTAGTGTCTGATGTATTCTGCTGTCTGTCCTATTCTCTACTATCCCCCCTCCCCTCCCCTCCTCTCCCCTTTTCTCTCTCTACCCCTTCTACTGTAAATAATTTCTTCCATTTGTATTATCTTGTCTTACCCCTCCTTTCCTCTTATATGTCATTTTGTATAACCCTGAGGATCGCCTTCCATTTCCATGCAATTTCCCTTCTCACTCCCTTTCCCTCCCACCTCTCATCCCTGTTTAATGTAAATCTTCTTCTCAAGCTCTTCGTCCCTACCCTGTCCTTGTTTACTCCCCTTATATCAAAGGAGTCATTTGGTATTTGTTTTTTAAAGATTAACTAGCTTCACTTAGCATAATCTGCTCTAATGCCATCCATTTCCCTCCAAATTCTATGATTTTGTCATTTTTTAATGCAGAGTAATACTCCATAGTGTATAAATGCCACTTTTTTTTATCCATTCATATATTGAAGGGCATCTAGGCTGATTCCACAGTCTTGCTATCGTGAATTGAGCTGCTATGAACATCGATGTAGCTGTGTCCCTGTAGCATGCTCTTATTAGGTCTTTAGGGAATAGACCGAGAAGGGGAATAGCTGGGTCAAATGGTGGTTCCATTCCCAGCTTTCCGAGAAATCTCCATACTGCTTTCCAAATTGGCTGCACCAATTTGCATTCCCACCAGCAATGAACAAGAGTGCCCTTTTCCCCGCATCCTCTCCAGCACTTATTGTTGTTTGACTTCCTAATGGCTGCCAATCTTACTGGAGTGAGATGGTATCTTAGGGTAGTTTTGATTTGCATTTCTCTGACTGCTAGTGATGGTGAGCATTTTTTCATGTACTTGTTGATTGATTGTATGTCCTCCTCTGAGAAGTGTCTGTTCAGGTCCTTGGCTCATTTATTGATTGGGTTATTTGTTATCATATTGTCTAATTTTTTGAGTTCTTTGTATATTCTGGTTTTTAGGGCTCTATCTGAAGTGTGTGGAGTAAAGATTTGTTCCCAGGATGTAGGCTCCCTGTTTATCTCTCTTATTGTTTCTTTTGCTGAGAAAAAACTTTTTAGTTTGAGTAAGTCCCATTTGTTGATTCTATTTGTTAATTCTAGCGCTATGGGTGTCCTATTGAGGAATTTGGAGCCCGATCCCACAGCGTGTAGATCATAACCAACTTTTTCTTCTATCAGATGCCGTGTCTCTGATTTAATATCAAGCTCCTTGATCCATTTTGAGTTAACTTTTGTGCACGGCGAGAGATAGGGATTCAGATTCATTTTGGTGCAAATGGATTTCCAGTTTTCCCAGCACCATTTGTTGAAGATGCTATCCTTCCTCCATTGCATGCTTTTAGCCCCTTTATCAAAAATAAGATAGTTGTAGTTTTGTGGATTGGTTGCTGTGTCCTCTATTCTGTACCATTGGTCCACCCACCTGTTTTGGTACCAGTACCATGCTGTTTTTGTTACTATTGCTCTGTAGTATAGTTTGAAGTCTGGTATCGCTATACCGCCTGATTCACACTTCCTGCTTAGTATTGTTTTTGCTATTCTGGGTCTTTTATTATTCCATATGAATTTCATGATTCTTTTATCTATTTCTACAAGATATGCTGTTGGGATTTTGATTGGCATTGCATTGAACTTATAGAGAACTTTTGGTAATATCACCATTTTGATGATGTTAGTTCTGCCTATCCATGAGCAGGTTATATTTTTCCATCTTCTAAGGTCTTCTTCTATATCTTTCTTTAGGGTAGACCCTTTTTTTTTTTAACACTTCAAGAAGTTGGAATGACAATGAATGAGAGTTTTAAAACAGTTTATATAAAAGAGAAAACATAAGCTTATTTCGGTAAATATATGTGTTTGATTGTGCATTGATAGTGATTGATACCATTTTGTTAATAATTAGTAATTCATTTTTGAAATTTATTATTTACTTGAGAATATATATTTGTATTTTGTATGAAAAGATATTATCGTGATACAGAGAACAAAAATAACTCTTTTCAGAGCAGGATTCCAAAGTTTATAGACATATTTTTTGTTAGTGTTTGTGTGTGTTGAATATGTTAACTTCACATGAATCCGATATAGGATTATTACCTCATCCTAAAAGAGTCAAACATGACTAGTCTAGGGAAAAGAAAGAAAGAAACCTCTACTCCTGTCCCCCAATTTTTACAACTCTTTTGGGTATTGTTTCACTGAACAAAAACTTTTTGAATATATTTATTGTATGCTCTTTGTGTACTGGGGAATACCAGTTAAGAAAACAAAAAAATTCTGCCCTCAAGGAACTTACATTTTAGTGATAGAAACAAATAAGAGCATTTGTGGAGAATTCTAATAGAATTCACAGTGCATAAAATATTTGCAAACAGTGTTGGAAAGAACAAAACTAATACAGAGGGCTGTGGAGTGGCAGGTGTGTCTGGGGAAACCTCACTGCCCACAGAAATGGTGTGGGAATTAGAGGATAACCTGGGGGTCCTGGGCTTCTCTGGATGCTGATGAAATGGGGAAATGAAGGGCATAATATTAATTCTGATGGTTCCAGGAAGATAAAATTGTAAGATTATGAGTGTTGTGGTGGCAGAGGAGGGGATGGGCTTTCAGGTTTTACTTTATTCCATGGCTGTATAAATGCTGGGGAGGTTTGGTCCTCCCAGAGCTCCAAAAGTCTCCCTTGGTTTGTGTTGATAGAATCTCAGAAGTTAGGGAAGGCAATGTTTTATCTAAAGATAAAAGGGAAAGGATCTTTTTGGGCAGCTTATGTGAAAAGACCAGAGCTGGGCAGGGTTAAGGTGTGGATTAAACAGTGCCTCAACCATGTCACTAAATCCCCACTTCCATAACGCTTTTCCGCCTCTGTGGTATCTTCCTTCTAAAGCAACTCATTTTGCGGTTACATGACAACAGCCAGTGGCATCTGTGGATTGGCAGGCAGAGGACAAATGTATTTTTTTTTTCCTGCTTGGCATCAGAAAGAAAGAGAAAAGAGATCAATATCCCTTTCTTTAACATGGTTCAGGTTTTTTATAGAAGCATTCAATATAAAGCAAAATTTATTCCCAAGTTTTCGATCTTTTGTTATGTTTTGTGTCTTATTTGCTAGTCGCTTATAATTTTTATGTGTGAAACTGGGCAGAACTCAGGCTAATCGTTGTGTAATTTTGATTGCATCTCCCTGGCAAAACTGGAATGGTAAAGCTCTGTGAAATATTTGCCAGAGTGATTATTCTTTCACCCAGAATTGTGACCATTTGTCGATATATTCTGAGTTTCATAGCTTGGAGACTGCCAATTATAACTGATTAGCTGAAATACTACTTTGTAGTGTATATTTGATGTTGACAGGTTTAGCTTTAAAAATAGTACTTTTACTGTGTGATTTTCTTATTACATTTGTTCATTTTGTTTGGATTTAATAAACAAGGTGGGCTTGTTTATTCTAAAATGGACACACCTCTTCACACCTTTTAAAATGTTAAATTTCTAATATATGCCATATATATTTTCAGTTGTTCACTTGACTTCTGTTTCTTTAAAGAAATGGCCTAACTGCTCGTGTGACCTGTGAGTTCAGTCTCTGTACATACAGTCTGGTCCACAGCGGGTGCCTGCTAGTTGCAGTGAATCTTTTTTACAAACCTCATGATACATACTATGCCAGAGACCTACTTTAAATGATGCATTCTATACACGTTACTGAGATTTTGGTTTTGTTTTTAACTTTGTGACCCCATTATCCAACTGTCATTGAAAGAAAGGCAATCAAAGGTCTACAGTCATTGAGGGGCTGCCATGAAGACTCTGCTCCATAGAAGAAAGCAACACACCCCAGTAATATCTTCCCTCTGAGGAGGGATGCAAGTAATAGAATGAAGCAGATGTATGCACTTATTCTGAGTGGAGGCAGGTTATAGAATTCAGGAAGCTGTTGCAGCAATCAGGAAGAAGACAGTGTCATCAGACAATGGAGAAAGGCAGAGAAATTGGTGGATTAGCAAAGGAGAGAAATAGCCCAAGGAGAGTCCAAGTATGGAAGACTCAGACTTGCCTTTTGGATCCTCAAGTTGCTCTATTCTGGGGACAAGTAGATTCTGTTCTTACTTAGCTAATCATATAGCCTCTCCTTTCAATAACCCCTCCATCCCTTATTATATCACCTGACATATGCTGAGTGTGTTTCTGTTTCAGAGTTGTCTGAAAGAGTTGATGTGTCACAATTGCCTATTAAATAATAAATCATATTCTGAGTTATGATAATATGTAACCCCCAAAGACCTTACACAGTGAAATAGTCTAAAACAAGTCTGATAAATGCCAGGAATGGAAGTGGAATGTGTGAAAAAAAGAAGTGAGATTATAGGTTTTGTGCTAATATTTTCTTTCTGTGTATAAATTTTATTCATCTTTATACACAGTTTATCTGGTTATGTCACAGTTATTAAGAAACTGTAATAGTTTAAATGAGGAAGAAAAGATGGCTATCTACTAAATTGGTTTGGAGGGAATCTCTTAATACTGTCTTTTGGTCAAACTGCTAAGGCTCACTGATTCAGTGTGAACTTTGAGTAATGATTTTTTTTTTAATTAGAGCTTCATAGTCATAAATAGTTGTGTTTATCTCAACAAACTCATACAAGCATGGAATTCAATTTTAGTTCATTATTGTCCCCTTTACCTTCACCCCTTTTCCCTACCTCCTCTCCTCCATCCTCCTTCCTCTACTAGACTTCCCTTTGCCTGTCTATTTATTTATATTTTATTTTTTTTTTGCTTATAAATAAAGGTGACATTCTTTGTGGTATATCTATATATTCACATAAATGATTTTTTAAAATTTTGGTACCAAGGATTGAAATCAAGGGTGCTCAACCACTATATCACATCCCCAGCTCTTTTTTTAAATTTTTGAGACAGGCTCTTGCTAAGTTGCTTAGGGCCTTACTAAGTTGCTGAAGCTGACTTTGAACTTGAGATCCTCCTGTTCAGCCTTTCAAGCTGCTGGAATTGCAGGCACATGCCACTGTGCCTAACCCTAACATGATTGTTTAAGAATTCATTTTGTACTGCCTCCCCTTTTCCATTCCTCCACTCTGCCTCTTGATCTCCTTCTTCTCCATTACTGCTCTTTATCTTTATGATACCCTATCCTCCCACCCCTTTCCTTTATTTTACCCTAGCTTCTGCATATGAGGAAAAAAAAAAAAACATTTGGTCTTTGACTTTCATGGCCTGGCTCATTTCACATAGTATGACTTTGTTCCTTTCTATCCATTTGCCTGTAAATGCCATAATTTCATTCTTCTTTATGGCTGAGTAGAACCCTATTGTGTGTGTGTGCGTGTGTGTGTGTGTGTGTGTGTGTGTGTGTGTGTATGTATGTGTGTGTGTGTATTATAAGAGAAATGAGATCCTGACAACATCAGTTGGCAATTATACTTCATCATCTAGAGTTTTTTTTGTATTTTAATGTTTTTGGTTATTTGAAAAATTCCCATTGTTAATTTTTTAATACATAAATGAACTTCACAGGGAAACATTAAATGGAGACAATTTTTGTGGCTTTTAGTGCCTAAAGACCATAGATCAATTCGTATTCCTTTTTTGCCATCCCACAATTTAATATAATGACTTTCATGATAGATGGAGGTTTTTGTGAATTAGAATTGCTTTTAAAGGTAGTAACATCCAAGCTTAGGTCTAGAGAAGTAAAACTTTAATAAGGGGAGTAAAATATCAGACTTTCAAAATATAGTTAGTATTTGATAAATATTAATATTAAATAATGATCATTCTTGTAAATGTGATTTAATGACATTGTTCTTCTTGACTTGAAGGGATTTTTGAGACTAGCCCCCTTTAAAAATATATATGTATATATTTTTAGTTGTAGATGGACACACAATATCATTATTTTTGTTTTATTTTTATGTGGTGCTGAGGATGAAACCCAGGGCCTCACATGTGTGAGGCAAGTACTCTACCACTGAGCTACAACCCCAGGCCAACTAGCCTCTTTTTTTTTTTTTAATTATAAAGAAGTAGTAGTAGTACTTTCCTATTAGATGTCTTTGTTTCAATACTGAAACTCCTTCTGACTTTATACTATGATTTCCTACTGTTTTTCACTACTATTACCAATCCATGGCCAATGCCAGTTTAAACATTTTTGGTGTACTTGGCACAAGTAATTATATGCTTTTTAGGAAAATTAAAAGCACAGTACTATTATGAATATATTTCTTTGAAAGTATACTAATCATTTTATACACATGTGGTAAAATAGGTTTATCAAATCATTTAATTTTTAAAAGGAACTATTCTTTTGAACATACAACTTTTATTTAAGGCTGGTATTTATACAGTATTTGAAAACATGAAGAAAAGCACATTTGAGGAAAATGTTCTAGTATTAGAAAATGTAAAATCCTATAGAAGATGCATTGCTTTGCCTGTGTATCTCAAAAATGCAGTGGCATTTACTGAATACTGATATTTTCAAAACAATTTATTTCTTATAGCTAAATCTTGTGAGTCATGACATGTTATTCTCTTAAATAAAGAGTTTAAAAGTATTTGATTTCTGTTCTGTTAGAATTTGCTATAACATCTATATGTAAACCAGTAGTATCAAACAAGAAAGAAAAAGGGAAAATACTATATTTCAACAGTTACATATGTCTAATTTATTGAAAAAGGTCTATATTATTGTCATTGTTATTTAAGAATCTTTGGTCTCTTCTATGAAACATAATATTTTATGATTTTTTTCAAACAACATGCAAGCTGCACACTGTGGCACATGCCTGAAATCATAGTGACCTGGGAGGCTGAGGCAGGAAGTTTGCAAATTTGAGCCCAGTTTGAGCAATTTAGTTAGACTTTGCCTAAAAAAAAAAAAAAAAAAATTAGAAAAAGCTGGAGATGTAGCTCAGTAGCAGGGCACTTGCCTAGCATGTGCGGGGGCCCAGACAATAAGCTGGTCTTGGTGGTGCATGCCTGCAATCCCAGCAGCTCATGAAGAGAATCATGACTTCAAAGTCAGCCTCAGCAACTTAGCAAGACCATAAGCAACTTAGCTTCTAAATAAAATATAAAAAAGTTCTTTATATTTGGATCAGTGGTTTAGTGCTCCTGGGTTCAATCCCTGGTTCCCAAAGGAAAAAAAAAGAGAGAGAGAGAGACAAAAAACTTGCAATTCATACCATCTTCCTTTGTGAGTTAGGAAAAAAAAAACAACTAGAATTAATTAAACCTTCAAATGTTGAAGCCAATTGATGGAAATTGGATTCTAGATCTTTAAATCTTTTGGCCAGTACTTTTTGTAATATGCCAAAAGTAGTGGAAAAGCATAAAAGTCACCCAAAGAAATGTTCAATGTATTATATTAGTTTTATCATCTTATGTTTTTATGTTTTTTCTATACATTTATTATTGCTGTTATTTCCAGCAAAGGAAACAGACTGATTTAAAAGCTGAAAAGGAATTCCTTCAAAGTATGTAGAATGAGAAGAGCTCACAGAATTGAAGAGAGACTGCAGAGAACCAGGCAGATCTGGAAGGTGTTGGTAGTGAGAACACTTGGTAGTAAGAAAAGAGAAGAAAGGAAAACCCAGTCTCTGTTGCTGGCATGAATCAACTCTAAGCATCTCTTTGATATGTGTGTAGAGTTTGACCTAATAATATACTATGTGTCTGATTGACTGAGCTTGAGTTGTATGCTCACTTTTCTATATACCAGTAGAGTGAGCACAGGGCTTTCTTGAAGCAACCTTCAAGGTATGCCTTTGGTTGAGAATAAAAGTTCCCAAATGTGAGTTGGGATGAGGTCCAGAATGGGGCTGTGGAGGCTGGGTTGCCACAAATATCTAGTTGCCTGATAATTGATCATATTATATTAGAAAACATATTTTTTCTGCCTTCAACATTATTAGTCTTTTCTTTAGAGTATACTTAAAATTTTTTAAAAATGTATATTATCTAATAAATAGAGAAAATGTTTTAAGTTTTTGTACCATTGCTTTGTTTACTCAGTAATACTTCCCTTCCTCCACCCCCATAAATGGCCAGAAGAAGAAAAAAAGAGGGGACTGAATCTAAGATAGTGTTTCTTTCTACAGTTTATATACAGCGGCTGCTGCCCACAGCGAATGGAAATAATAGCTGTAATTTGTTGCTTGCCTACAGGTTTAAAATAGTGGATTTAAAGTAGTATGTGGACATTTTATCTATGTTTTCAATGCAAGAACCATTGAGGTCAGAATGTTGGGTTCAGAGAGGTAATAAAGGTGTAGTGGAACATAGTGTTTACACAAGTATGAGTTGTAGAGTGAGATTTCCTGGGTATAAATTCTCAGTCTAACTGTGTGACCCTGGGCAAGTTACTTGATGTTTCTGTTTCTGATTTTTTCCCATCTGAAAAGACGGTAAATAATAAGATCTATTTTGTAAGAGTGACTTGGAATGAAAACAAAAAAAAGACATAACATTTAGTAAGTGCTGATTAGCATGATGCCTGGTACTTAGTAAGTAATAAATTTTAGCTATAATTATTTGTGTTACTCTTGTTAACTGTGTTGTTTTATTAAAAATAACACCCCATGTTTGTTGACAGGGAAAAGTACTACCAGTACTACCAAGTTAAGGAAGAAGGAAGATAACTAAACACAAAGTAACTCAACCTAAAAACAGTATTATGCTTTTTAACCCCCAGTGCAATAAAACAAGTTGAAGACAACAGTACTTCAGAAGTACTTATTCACCTAGGTCCTGTTGTGCTTGAGTTGTGACTTTTTATTATCACATAGTAGTTTTGAAAGACTCATTGAAACAACTTATAGAGCATGATTTTTTTCCTTTATTCTCTTTTCTAACATAATCTTGCCCACACAAGAGTACATGCAGTACATGTAGTTGTAAAGCATGATTGTAAGAGGAGCAACCATGAGTCTGTCACCCAGGAGGGTGAGCCCGTGGTATCATCAATGCATTGCTCCCCTCTCTGACAGAAGTTAGATTTTGTGTTTCTCATTCCTCCATTTTTTTCTTTGCCTTAATCTTCTTATTTGAAAGTAATTTTAAACTTACATAAAAGTTACAAGGGCAGTACAAAGAATGCCCATATGCTTTTTTATATCTTTATTTTGTTTATTTATTTTTATGTGGTGCTGAGGATCGAACCCATGGTCTCACATGTGCCAGGTGAGCGCTCTACCACTGAGCCACAACCCCAGCCCTGCCTATATGCTCTTTAAACTAGGATTTATCTAGTGTTAACATTTTCTTCCCTTTGTTTTACAATGTGAGCTGTCTTTCTTCATATATATGTGGATGTATGTATATATATAAACTGAGAGAATGAAAAAATTATGTATATATAAAGATGTATATATGTGTGTACATATATATATATATATATATATATATATATATATATGGATGTATATATATGGATGAATGTATAGAGAGAATGAATAGAGAATAAAATGTGTAAGCATGGAATAAAATGGAACATGGAAGGAATAGACAAACTCTAGATAGGGCAGAGGGGTGGGAAGGAGAGAAAGGGGGAGGGGGGACTAGCAATGATGGTGGAATGTGATAGACATCATTTTCCAAAGTACATGTATGAAGACATGAATTGATGTCAACATACTTTATATATAACCAGAGATATGAAAAAATTGGGCTGTATACATGTAATAGGAATTTTAATGCATTCTGCTGTCATTTATTTAAAAAATCAATAAAAAAGAAAAAAAGAATAAAATATGTAGAAAAAATATGAATATTATTTTTCTTCTCAGAATCTTTTGAGAGTTATGGATATTATTGCCTTCCCTTCCCTAAATATTTCAATGTGATTTTCTAAGAGTAAAAGTCTGTTTTGCTTAACTATGGTACAGTTTTCCAACATCAATAAATTGAATATTGATATAATGCTATAAACTTACAGCTCATAGTTGAATTTTGTCAGTATGTACTTTATAAAATTTGTCTATTTCTCTCCAGTACAAGATCCAGTATAGTATTATGTATTGTATTTAGTTGTCATGTCTCCGTTGTCTCTTGTAATCTTCAATCTTTAACAGCCTGCTTTTTTGTCACATATAACATCAATTTATTTGAAGAAGAGAGGGCTCTCCCTTCCTTCCTCACTCTTGCTTTTTTTTTTTTTTTTTGATAGAATGTGCCCAATTTGGGGTTGGTCTGATGTTTCCCCTTGATTTAGATTCAAATTTTGCATTCCAAGCCAGAATGCTATATAAGTGATGTTTTCTTTTCCAGGTATCACATCTGAAGGCACTCAATGTTTGCCTGATCAAGGTTTTGTCCAGTTTCTTTATTGCATAGATGCTAATTATGCTCTTGCTTTTTTGTTTGTTTGTTTACATATTATTTTAGTTGCTGATGGACCTTTATTTTATGAATTTATATGTAGTGCTGAGGATCAAACCCAGGGCCTCACATGTGCTAGGCAAGTGCCCTACCACTGAGCCACAACCCCAGCCCATGCCCTTGCTTTTAATAAGCAATCTGTGGGGAGCCATTTTCTGACTCTCCTTATGTTTTACTCCTAGTAGAAATTTCTCCTTTTGACTTAGTGTCTATTAATATTTCTTGCCTTATCCAGACATTTTTGTGATGGCTGCAGAATTTTAATATTCCAATGACAGCATCTCCTTTGCCAAACTTCAACATTCTACTATGAAACTTCCCTCTGGTATTTCTATCTTTTTAATTTTTTTTCCCCCAGTGGCTTATAATTCTGCGAACTTGTGACAAGCAGTACCCTTCTTTGAGCATTTCCTTATTTTCTGGCATAACAAGTTACTTAAGAACAATCATGTATTTTTTCTGTCCAGCCTTAGACCTAGCCATTTCTTTAAAAGTCACATTTCACTTTAGAGGAGTGGCATTAAAAACAAAATGTGAGTACTAGGTTCACTGTACCTGAAAGTTGATTAAATTTTGGTTTATAACCAGTTGACAATTGTTTCTTCTTTTCATCCTAAAGCAGGTTTTGGTTATTTATTGGGTTTCTGTCTTTTAAGTCAAGATGCCTCCTTCAGAACCTGTGATATTTTAACTCCCTAAGCCTTATAGTTCTTTGTATATTTATCATGGTGTTCCTTATATGAATGTCATGATTGGCTGCCATGTTGTAGGAAATCCAATAACTGCTCTACTGTGGCATGAAACAAGCAGCTGTATGAAATTAATAATGATGCCTGTCATGGGCAGATGAAATAAAGTATTATGATGTGGCATTGTTGAAAAGGATAAGCATAAAAATATTTTTAAGAAATGAAATATTCATGTTGGCAGATCATGTTTCAGAACCTGACCAGTTTCAAATAATCACTTATAAATTCTACATCTTTCATGAAGTACAGGAAACTAAGGAAATATAGGATTGTGCAAAGGCCACTCCAGGATATTAATTTTATATTGAATTAAATTCAAAAGTTCAGCATCAGAAAGGTTAAGACCTTCTCATTTAAAGTTTACCTTATTTCTTAAGTTACTTCCTGTCTTTTTTTTTTTAAAGATTTCTAACCACAGTTTTTGCTACAGTGGATCTGGTTTTAGCAAAATGAGTAATTGCAATAATGCATACATAATGTTTATAGTTTACATATGATGTTTCACTGTATCACTAATGTGACCCCACATACCTACACTGATTATGTAATTACTGTTATTATAGAAAATGTTTCTGAGACAAATTATGTAATTTAATCAAAACAATAGAGCCATTCTCTATATATTCAACTTGTTGCAAAAAAAAAAGAAGAATTGAGGCAGATTATTAAAAAAAAGAAAACCCAAACATAAAACCATCAGATAACATTCATGCCAAAAGCACATGAATAGTGAAGAAACAAATTTGCCAACTGTAAGATCTATTCTTTTTAAAAAAAATTTTTAAAGTCATATATGGACACAATGTCTTTATTTTGTCTATTTTTATGTGGTGCTGAGGATTGAACCCAGTGTCTCACATGTGCAAGACAAGTGCTCTGCCAATGAGCCACAACCCTAGATCTATTCTTATGATTAAGAATTAAATTTCATTTTATTCAATTTGACTCTTAATATTTATCACCTTGTTTGTGCTATTAAGTTTGTTATTAAAATAGAGATGTAGAGAAATTTTCTGAATATAAAATGATAAGTTCTGGAGGAGAACAAAGAAAATAAACATTGCTTATTGTGCATGTGTTTGAAGGGGGAATGGCATGTGTTGGGGGGTGGTCATACATGAAAAAGATATGGGTAAGTTGAGCCTTGAAGGACAGGTAAAAATTAAGTAGGTGATAACTAGGGCAAGGTGTTCTAGAAAGAGACAACATGATGGACAGTTAATAGAAACATAAAACCACATGATGTGTTCAGGGAGCCAAAAAACAATTATAGGAGGAAATGGGAGGTAGTTGCAAGTTGAGCCTGGAGAGGTAAATAGTGGCCAGGTAATCATGTCATCATATTCTTTGTTTTCAAGTTAAAGATACGTTGAAGGCTTTTAAACAAAAAGGTGTCATGATCAGATTTGTTTTATAGATCCTCTCTTTAAATTGTGGAGAAGGTGGACTGAAGAGAAGAAAGAATACTGGTGAACAGGAAAGCTAGTCTAACACTTCAAAAGTTCAGGATAATGATGAACAAAGGCATTCCTAATTGGTTTATATATAGTTCAAGCTTTATGGTCTTAGGACTTAAACTGGCCCAGTGCTAAAAGATGAACAAAAATGGAAATATGAGGGTTACCTAATTCTTATGATCAGAAAGGTTGAAGTGTCATTTCTTTTAGAGACAAGTGTTTTTTATACATTTTCAAAATTATTTTTCCCCTTCTTAGGTCAATGTTTCTCAAAATTTTATCTTCATAGGAATCATCTAGAGGTTTTGTTAAACTCAGATTCTGATTCATTCAATTTGGTGCAAGGTCCCCAAATTTTCAAGGTTACAGATAATTCTTTATACTGTTGTTTTGAGGTTAATACTTCGAGTAGCAAGAATTTACATCTTTTTTAGTTTTCTGATGATTGTGGCCCCAACAGTAATGTTATAAATACAAAGGTCATCTTCATATGATTGCTTTCTGTGAAGTGCTTTGGGATTGCATCTGGAGGGAAGGAGAGAGGGAAGAAGATAAGGATGGGGTAGAGGGTGGAGAGAGGGGGAAACAGAACTTAAATTACTGAAAGTGCTGAAGGATAGAATGTCCTTTAGCACTGAGGTCTTCAAAATATGGTACATGATTACTTTGCAAGGAGTACATAGTTGTTTTTGAAGAAGTTAGTTTTTCAGTCTTTATCATACTCTTCCCTAAGATTCATCCACCTACAAACCCTGCAAAAACATGTTTGCCTTTTCTACCTTTTAGTTCATAATTACTTTTCCTTCTTGTTAAAAAAGGAAGGCAGATCTCTCACCCAGTACTAATCTTATTATGGTGCATATGTCTAGGGCGGAAAATTCCGCTTGCATCAAGAGTGGACAAGTTAGAAAGCATTGTTGTTGCTATGAAAAAGCAAATGAACTGGACACTTGGTAACAAATCATTTTTCAACTTAGAGGCTTTCTATTTTTTCGATTTTGACAAATTTATAGGAAGATGTAATTCAATTACCAGTTGAAAAATTAAAAGAACACTTGATATATGAAAACTGATTTTGAACATTTGAGTAGCATTGCTAGTTGAATAAATGAACAAGGGTTTTTCAGTCCTTTCATAAAAAGAGAAAATAAAAAATGAAAAGAATATTGAAGTGGAAACTAGTCTTATAATAGCACTAACTAATAATCATCCAGAAACATGAACTATTTAAAAAAGAAAAACTAGCCTTTTTATTTGATTAATAAATGTATTTCCAACATTTTTTTTAGTTTGAACATTATAGTTTTGGGAAATAAGACAAGCTTTAGAAGTTCAGTTTTAAGATTTTACCATAAAATTTTTGTTATAGAGAAGTATGAGAGGGTGACCAATTAAAAACTTTCAGAAATAAAAATTAGAGTAAAATTCTGTGGGAAAGTATGGATATGAATTTAAGCAAAAAAGTGGACTAAATCTAATTTCTAACCCTGATTCATTTCTAAGAAATGGATGCTAATTTTTAACAAAATACTATGAATTTTAGATACCTTTAGTACTCTTCAAGTAGTAATATAATAGTTTTACTTTAAATTAGCAACTTTTACAACATACTGGAAATTATATCTTTTGTGATCATTTAACTTATGATGAAAAATTTTAGATGTCAAGTGAAAGTATACATTGTGGAGTATTAGAAGTTTTTTAAAACGAATAGAGGAGGACAAAAAAATGAAGGCTGTTGCTTCAAATTTCTTTTCATAGAATGTAACTTTCTTCACCATCTCTCTGTATAAAATTTGGGTGATAAATAAAACTAAGATAATGCTCATTGAGAGTATGCTATTTGTTAGTAATAAAGAGTATAATCCTAGGTTGTGAATGTCTCACACGCAGCTTTATGATAAAGCTGAAATGTTATCAACAATGAGTGGCACACATAGCTCTCTTAGATGAACACTTCTTCACTGAAGGAGAAGACTATCCCTAGGCAACCCCAACATTTCCCTGGGAAAGAAACTTTTGGGTCAACTCAGGCATGAGCAGACAAGTATTTTGTTTCAATAGAGCCCAATAGATATGATTTGGATGTGGAAAAATTATGTCCTAGGTTTCATTTACCTGATTTAGCCATGCTCAGTTATGCTGCAACTGCTGTGATAGCTTGTGGAACTCTGAATAGTGAATTAGCTGTAAAATATGCTCCCTAATAATTGAATTAGTAAGTGTATATAATTATATAGAAATTACTCTATATGCTACTAGATAATTAGATGTTGGTAAGTGCTTGCAAAATGCAACAATTTTTGTTTTGATATGCATACTGCGTGTTGTATTGGTAGTAGTGAGAATAATAGGGACCAGATGCCCACACTGCTAATAAGTTGTGAAACTGGTATTTAAACCCTTTTATTCATATCATGTTCTTTCAACTCAGCAATTGGAAAAGCTGCCTAGTATTTTATACATATAGAAAACTGGTTCTATTTAAATATAGTTTATTGTTTACTAAAAGAAATCCTGGTGGTAATATAGGATTGTGCTAATTTGTTTATGATTTTTTAAAACTTAAAAATTCAGGACCTAAGCAGATTTTATTAATATAGATTATCAACATTTAACATATTAGAAATTAATACTGAGAACATTTTAAATACCTTCTTAATTAATTTGAAACTGAGTAATACCCATTTTATATTAATACAAATAAGAAATTTTTATGAAAAATATATTTTCTGAACAAAAATATTTAGTAAGAAGAGAGGCACTGTTTTACATTTTTGTAAATCTCTTTAATGTCTGGCTTAATAGAAACAGCTCTATTCCCCTATTGTTTTAGTATTCAATTTATTGTGGCATGTTTGGGTTGAAGTGTATATCAAAACAATCTGCTCTCAGATCAGTATGTACATGGAAAAGGGAGACCTTATGGAAACCCAGAAAAGTTTCCAGAGACTATCAGAGTCTTTGTATTACACCATGAAGTCTGCTGCTTTAAAATATTGTCACAGTGTTATATTACACTTTCATAATTTCTTTGTGATGTAATAAAATGGGAGTAAAGCTTTTATGTATGTATTATTTTGATATTGTCTGCACTTGATTTTAGTGACATATTATGGAGAACATTTTCTAACTTTGTGTAATTACATTTATGGCAAAATTATAATCAGAACCTGAAAGCACTAAAATAATTTATGGAATTTATTAGAATATTAGATTCAACAGGATAGTATTTATGGACAAATGTTTTTCTCAAAGAAAAATTCATTGAAAAGAAATTAAGATATATTTTTATTAATTTAATAGTTGTAATAGTGCTGAATACTTCTTTTATGAAAGAACATTTATCTCATAAATCCTTTAAAAAAATCTATATCCCCAACCATTTATTCTTCTTTCTCCTTCTTTCCTACTCTCCCTCCTTCCTTCCTCTTACCTTTGTTCCCTCTTCTTTAACATTATTTTAATACATCTCTCTTGAACCCCTTATGAGTTAGGGTGAGGACTAACTTATGTAACAGATTACAAAATATCCAATGGTCTAAACACAATAAAGCTTTATTTCTTGTTATACCTCACGAATATGTTTCTGTCTGAGAGAAGGGCTTCTTGATGCATCGGTGGCCAGCCAAGGAAGCTGCAGTTTCTGCTGTTTAAGAACCTGGAGGATTATGAGACCACTTCAGTACTGTGAGATCTAGGACCACGTGTCCTCCTGGATCACACTAGTGAAATGGATGCCATGCCCTGGCTGCTGACACTCATGAAAGCAGAGATTGAACATTGGAATCTATGCTGCAGAAAGATGAAATTTCTCTGTGATTGATTTTTCATGTGATAGCAGAGGGAACAGCAGTGGGCCTTTGCCTCACTACATTCTCTGTTTTCCCAAATCAGGCCAGTGCCTCTTCTTGGCAAGAGCTAGATCATGTGCCGAAGTCTAGCTATCCTGGGTGTCTAGGAAATAAAATTTTAGCTTTTGCTAGCTATTTAGCATCTATTAAAGAATGCAACTAACATGAAGGTGAAGGAACCAATCTGCTGCGCAAATTAAAAAAAAGGACTAAAATGAAATATAATAAAATGTTCATAACAATTGTCTCTGGGTAATTAAATCACAACACCTTTTACTGTCTTGATTTCTCTTTTCACCCTTCTTAATCTTCATTTTTATAAAGGAGACTTCATCTTTCTGCCATTCCAAATGCCTCTGTTAGTTACTGTAAGAACATAAAACCAACAGCTAAAACCATCTACATTGGTCATTTCTAGCAGCCACTGGAAGATGTTACTTTTCATTTGAAAACTATCGAAATTTAACCTGTGTATAGTTCTCTTGGTGTTGGGGGTAATTTAATGACTTGGTAAAGTGAGCTTTTTGTTAGTACTATAAGTTATTAAAATTTATCAGTCAAGACCATTACTGCTTTGCTGCCTGGTATGGATGTTTTTGGGTTTCTAACTCCTCACTCTGGCCATTATGGTAACCAAAGGGTATTGTGATAATGAGTAAAACAAAATAATTTTATGCTTTGTGATTTTCCCTTGGGATGTCAGAATCAATTACTATTCTCTCCTATGCATTGCTGCATTTTGAAGAGTCTATGTAGAATATGATGGGAAAAGTTACTTTTATTAACTCTAGGGTTTGCCAAAGTGAATGGTGAAGTACATAATTTATCCTCAACTCCAGTGGTATCCTGATCTTTGGGGAGCAGGAATTAAAGGTAATAAGATAATGAAGCTGTGGTATAGATAAGGAAACATGAAAGAGTATTTCAGGAAGGAAGTGAAGTTCAAACTTACTGGGAGTATATATATCAACAAGTTTATAGAGATTGAGGCACCCAGGAGATACTGCAAAAACAAGCCAAATTTTATTCAGCTAATCTAGAAAGTTAATTTTCTCATAAATAGCATGGCTTAAGTGGGTATTTTCCTCAAAATTTATAATTGTATGTTAAAATTGGACCTTTAGGAAGTGATACTTAGTAAAGTATTATTTGAACATGTTGAGTGAATCAATTTACTAGTCTATGTATTCTTCTGACTGTATTCTATAATAGCCCAGTAGAGATTGGGTTTCTGGATCTCAAGTGGGGTGTCCTAAGGGTTCAGCTGATCCTAGGATGAAAAGCTTAGGCTCTTCATTGTTTGCAGACATGAATGAGTATAGTTGTTATTGGTGGAGAGGGCCTGGTGGAGGATTGATTAAGTAATAATCCAAATGACTGGCCTATGGCTTTTATTGACGTGCACCCTTTGTTTACCCCATCTCTTTTTTTTTATTAGTTGCTCAAGACACTACAATGATCTTGACGTATCACACATTTAAATCCAGTAGGGTATGAATTCTCATTTTTCCACATGTACAGATTGCAGGATCACATTGGTTATACCTCCATGTGTACACATACAGCAATCCTAACCCGTCTCTTTTTTTTATGGGAAGATAGTTACATCCCAGATGGGTTCAAAGTAACAGAATGGAACAGAAAACAGCATTTATATGTGTATCATATGTGTGTATACACACACATGCAAAAAATTTTCATGATGACTCATATTGTTTGTTTAGAGAATATTTTTAATACATCGCTTACTTCATTAAAATAGTTTTGTAGACTTAATTGCATTAATTTGTTTAATAAAAATAGACAAAATAGAGCTCACGAATGCTCCAGTAATAAAAATGAAAAAAAAACAAGTGCAACATTTAGGTAAAACAAGTTAATTCAGCTGACACTGTTTTTAGTTGTGAAAGGACAAACCAGCATCTGAAGGGAATGCATTGAGGATTTTTAATGTGGCAATTAAACATGGTTAGGGGGCTATGCAAATTAGCATGTTTTTAACTGCCTTTATGGTCATCTTAATCTGATATGGCTGACTTAATTTCATAGTCATTTGAGGATAGTTAATTCTACTTTATAGTTGCTTACCAGAAAATTATTCCTGATGCTGTGTAGTGAGGTTTTGCAAATGAATTTAAAGAAAATTGTTATTATTGGAAAAAAATTCATTGTTTAAGCACCATCTAAAGTTGCTGCCTCTAAGGGATCGTTGCTGCATGGTATTTAAAAAAAGGTTTCAAATGTGATTTATATCTTGACAGTTTGAATAGAAGGACACAGATGTGTGTATTTAACCAAAAAACTTTAAATACCACAGAGGGCCAGACTATGTCCACGTCTCCTTGAAGTGGTTGGTGATTAATCCCATGACAAATGAGTTTGCAGTTTATGAAGTACTGTACCAGTAGATAATACTCTTCTTGTTTGTACATATATGTATTTTTAATCTTCCAAATATCTGTAGAAATATTTGTTTTTTTTCCTCTTTTTTTTTATACCAGAAATTTCATTCCAGCTAATCTGAAAGTTAACTAACTTTCTCATAAATAGCACTGCTTATATGGGGATTTTCCTAAAAATTTATAATTCTCTGTTAAAATGGAAACTTGAGTGATATTGAGTAAAGTTTTATTTGAATAATTGAATCAATTCACTAGTTTGAAAAGGACTCTGGGTGAACTAATTCTCTTTATAGTTGATTACGTTTATTCTATGTGTGTGTGTATATATATATATATATATACACAAAAAAAATATGTGTATACACAAAAATATGTGTGTGTGTATATATATGTATATATATGTATATAATGTGTGTAATATCTGTGTGTATATTTTGTTTTGTAAATTCTGCCAATGTAGAATCCCATGTGGCATAATTATTGTCCTTTGGCATTTGTATTTTCAGATAATCATTATATACTCATGAAACCAAATATTTTAAGGCTCACAGCTTTTCTAATAAATTAGACATTCTATTTCTAGATATATGTAATCAAAGACTTATAGGAAAAGAACTCAAATATTACTATTAGTAAAGCTTAAACATAAATCATTGAAACATGAAGCAAGAGTAAAGACTATGTTCTATGTATATTCTCCTTAAGTAAAAAAAAATCTGAATGTGCTTTCATCTTTTCTCAAAAGGAAATTAGAAAATAGACTATATTTAATATATAAGTGAAAATTCAAATGATTACTAGAAAGAACATTTTTCTGTACATCTTATATATGAGTAGAATGTTTTACTATTCTATTTTTTTTTCTCTTTTTAAAATTGCTTTTCTTTGAGTTCTAGGGATTGAACCCATGGCCTTGTGCATGATATGAATACAAACTTTTTAAATTACATGGGAAATTTATGACAAATGGAAAAAAATAGATTTTGGAAAAATACCAAGTTACTATTAATGAGAAGATGCACAGTTTACATCCTCTTTATTATTATATTGAGAAATTTTTGAAGAGTAATATATCTTGTATTTATACTGTGTCTCTGGTTAATGATTTACAGTGTATTTACAAATTTTCATAATTTATTTTTATAAAGAACATTTTAGCAAACTTATTTCCTGCATTATTAGTAATATATGCACTATATATGTCTAACTTTAAAAAATTTAATTCAATTTTGTTTTTTTTAAACGCCATGTTCATTGTAGGAATTGTTAAAGAGAAAATCTCTAATTTTACACTTCACAGGCAACCATTGTTAATTATTTTAATGAAAACCATCATGTTCGTAGAAATATAATACATTCAGTGGACATTCATGAAATGTTTTTCATTGATGTCCATGTTAAAGACTGACTTGGGAAAACTAAACTTTGTTATTTTTCCCTAGATGGCTTCCGCCTAGTTTCTTCTCTTTTTCTTTCTTCTCTTGTATTTTGTTCTAGTATCTATACAGTTTCATTTATTCTGTTTGGATTGGGCTTCAGTGTAAGATAAAGATTTATTTATTTTTCTCAAATGAATGGCATGTCTTCATTTTGGAGAACTTTTATTGCTTTTGATAAAAATTTGCAGATATCTTTATATAAACTTTGCAGATCCTTCTTAGATTTATTTCTACTTGTTCCATAGTTTTTGTTGCTCATGCTCAAAAACTTAAAAAAAAAATAAAATTTGCAACTGGTTATTTCTGTAGATTAGAAAGCCATTATTGTTGATCATGATTCTGACCACGTTCTAAATGTTATTATTTATCATTTTCAGTTGAATTTATGTGTTTTTCCAGGTGGTCATATCATAGATAGCAATAAGTTTTCTCTTTTCTTTTCAAAACTTTGTACTTTTCTGTCTTTTTTCATTTCTTGTCCTGTCCTCCCCGCCCCCAACCAACCCCCCAGTTCTTGTTTGAAAGAACCTCCAGAACCCCCCAGAAATTCCACTGCCTTTCTTGACTTTCACGGGAATCTTATTATATCACCTTAAATGCAATATTTGCCTTAACTGTTCATATGGTGTTAAAGTTTTCTTTTCTCTCTTCAAGGTTTTTTGATTGCTATTTGTGTATCTTAAGGTGGAAATTAGATTTTAAGCACTTCAGCCTTTGAAACTAGATGTCAGTCAAGGTGGTGATAGGATGTTCTGTATTTACCATTAATAAAGTATGTTATGGTTTGGATATAATGTGTCCCCAAAAGCTGCTGTGTTAATGAAGAAGTGTTCCATGGTGATATGATTGGATTGTCAAAGCTGCCGAGCTGTAACCTATCCTATTCATATTAATTTGAATGGACTGAGTGGTGACTATAGGAGATACAGTGTAGCTGAAGGAGAGGCGGGTTACTGAGAGTTTGCTCTGGAAGCATGCATCTTCCCTGTGGTCTCTTCTCCCACTTTGCTTCCAGGCTTTGAACAGAGGAGCATCCCTCTGCCACACCCTCTTGTTATGATGTTCTGCCTTACTTTGAACCCAGAGCAATGGAGTTGTCCCACTGTGGAATAAATCTCTAAACTGTGAGCCAAAATAAATTTTCCGTCCTCTAAGTTATTTTTTATTAATATATTTAGTTGTAGATGGACACAAAATCTTTATTTTATTTGTTTATTTTTATGTGGTGCTGAAGATCAAACCCAGTGCCTCACATGTGCTAGGCAAGCATTCTACCACTGAGCTATAACTCCAGCACTGTTCTCTAAGTTATTCTTGTCAGGAATTTTGATTACAGTGAAGTAAAGCTGACTTAGTACACAGTATCTTAAATTAGCTAATGAATGAGATAATTTTATCTTATTTTTTAGTAAGTGTTGCCTTGGCTAGAAGGAGAGTTGAAACAAATTTCATAGATTAGACAATATCACATCCTGCCTATCTTTATTCTTCAGGCTGAGACTGAGGGTGTATGATAATACAAACTCTTTAGGCAAAGATTTGAGCAGAGAAGATCTGTGCTTCACTCTAGGTGAAAACAGCAAGGAGCAAGTCTTACAGGAAGGTCTTTCTGTGACCATGGAATGGGGCAGAAGTATTGGAATGACTGCATAGCCTGCTGCTCTGAAATTTTGTGAATTAGCAATGTCATGGATGTGTTCCATATGAAGTGACATTTGTGTTCAGTGCAGGAGAGGTGGGCCCAGGGAGGCAGTTGAAACTTCCTGTGTTCCTGGGCAGGGTGTGGCAGCTGTCTACAAGACCAGAGCTTGAAAGGACCATCACACTTATGACGAGACAAATTTAGAATGTCAGCATGGAGTATATGATTGAAAGCCAAGAATAGTACAGATTGCTAGCTTCAGCAATGGTGAGATTGCCTGAATGCTGTTGACCTTAGTCTTGAACAGGTTTCACAGCAAGATGCTACAGATGCAATGCCTCCTACTAATGCAATGTCATTGCTCTGTGAGCTGTTACTCAGTGTAGAATCCTTACTTCAAGGAAGAGAAAGAGAAAGTCTTGATTTCTTGAGCTTCTGCAGAAATTTCTGAGGAAAACCAGAAATAATATAAGGTTTTCTAGAAATGAATATAATTTGTGATACTAGGTGGAACTGGAAATTGAGATAGGTGATGTGTTCCATTCTAGAAAACAAAATTCTTATATTTGCATATCTGAATTTGTATTTTGTGAAATAATGCATGTGCAAAATCAGTAATATACTTTGGAACTACACAGTCTTCATGTTGGGTTGAGGGAATATGGGAGAATCACTGAAACTATCTTTGGAGATCTCTGAGCTGTACCCATTTTTCTTTTCTTTTTTTTCTTTTAGTACCGGTCATTGAACTCAGAGGCACTTGACCACTGAGCCACATCCCCAGCTCTCTTTTGTATTTTATTTAGAGACGGGGTCTCACTGAGTTGCTTAGCTGATTTTGTACTTGTGATCCTCCTGCCTTAGCCTCCCAAGCTCCTGAGATTATATGCTTGAGCCACTGCACCTGGCTTAACAGTACCAGTTTTGAGGGCACAATGACTTGTATAATAATAAGAATGATTTATTGGTCTTTTTCATTCTCATTCTCATGAGCATACAGTGAAGTTTTCCAGAGACCATAGGACATGCAATATCAGAACAAATTAATTTAGAAGCAGAAATGAGAATCCTCTTGTTTCTCTTAAACCAGACACCAAAGAGATCTGTGGAAATGTAAAAAATATATTTAAAAAAAATATTTTTTAAGTTGCAGAAGGACACAATTCCTTTATTTAATTTATTTATTTTTATGTGGTGCTTAAAAATCAAACCCAGTGCCTCACCTTTGCTAGGCAAGAGCTCTACCATTGAACTACAACCCCAGCAACCCCAGTCCCTGCTTTTTAAAAAAAAAAAAAAAAAAAAAAAAACTAGTATAGGGAAAATATAGTTATTTGAAACAAAAATGTTGTTTATGATAACATATAATGGGGTTGTACTTTTATTTTACATTGAATTAGTAAATAATTTACTTTGCTGATTTTAGTTTCTAATATAATATAAAAAGATTATATTAGAAACTAAAATTTTAAATGTAAGAAATTCCTATGTCCACACAGTTTGAGAATGATTGACTTCCACTTGGCCCAACACTTGAATTGGAGGATATAAATGTAGAGATTGAAACATGACTGTTAGCTGAATGATATTGGGTGCTTTTCAAATATTCTATTTTAATTCATGTATTTTAAAAATTATTATAGTGCTTAATTTTCAAGAACTTGTGAGATTTAATCTCTGTATATATCTATTATAACCTGCTGTCTATACCAAGTGCTTGACACATGTTGTATAGATGAATGATTATTCATTATTCAGATAAATTTTAGTTCTGTTCTAGATATTATGGGAGACATCTATCAGAAAATATCATATTGTTTTCTTTTTTTTTTCTTATTCTATGTTTGGAAACTGGTACAAGAGTTAGAAAAATGTTGAGAAGATTATTAGTTTTCTTTCTCAAAATGAACAAATTTATACTTTATATAGATATATGAGCCTTTTTCTCACATTTTTGAGCTAGTCATTCATCAAGTATGTTTTCACTATGATATATATTCTGAATTCTTTATTTCTTCTGCATTTTCTCTGCTTACATGCATATTCAGGTCTTTGTCACCTTTATACTATGTTTATAAGGATTAAAAAAAAAATCTTGCCAAGTATTACCATTCTGGTAGGCTGTATCATGCCTCTGATGTTTGTGCCCAGGATTCTAAACTGATTGACAGCTTTTATAACTTTTCTCATATGTCTTGGTGTTATGGATGTATTTGTTGTCCTAATGGGAAAAAGGCTAATATAAAATGCTACAGAGACTAAAACATTCTCTGTCAAGTGCCATTGTATTGAAATGAAAGAGATGTTTAAGAAAATGAGCATTATTTCACTGAAAATTTGTAGCCTAATCAGATTCAGTTTTATATTAATATATCAAACAGGAAATATTAACATACTATGTAGCAGCTGTCTTGAAATATATAGGTCAAAAATCTAAAGTGGTATACATTCAATAGGTGGTACAACATGTATGAAATTGAGATGGGCAGTGTGTCAGAATTCATTCATTTCAAATGCATAGCTTGAAATTAATGAAATAATTATGTGATTAGTTAACAACAAGGAGTAGTGAGTGGATGTCTTTTCTTTTTGCAATCCCATGTTACTGTAGCCACTCATTTAACAATTTTTAACTGTAGCACTCATTTGAAATTTACATGTGTCAAAAAGGAATAGGTTTTATCAGGAATGAAAGTAGAACTTGATGATAAAACGATGTTGGTGATGAATTGCTCCTGTTTCTGGTTATCTTCTTGAATTGGGAGTTATCTGCAGTGCAGTATGAGGAAAAAGAAAAAAAAAAAGAAGAGGCCACCCTCATTCATTTTGATTTAATGGATTGGTAGAAAATACAAGATACCATTTCCCCAGCGTATATGTAGCAGTGAATTGAGCAAAGTAGGTATTAAGTTCTTTAGTATAACATCAAAATCAATGCCAGTGTGTTGTTGAAAATGTGAAGATTATAATTTCCTCATCACTTCTGGTTATATTTCATCTCTTAAAATGTAATAGTTGGCAATCTAACATAATAACATTAAATGTAATGACTGAAAATGTGTAGTCCATTTTTTACATTTTATATCATCCCCAACAATTACTGTGCTCATTGTTCTGGCCTAAGTAAATGGAAGTTCTGTGAGGAAATTAGTGTATGTGCACTCACAGAATTAAAAATAGATCAAAAGGATGTGAAGTGAAAATCTTCATGGTGATAATGAATTAAGTATTCTGGATTATTTCTGGAAAATATATTAATCTATTTTTCATATACTTTAAAACACTCTGTAGAAAGTAAGTGAAATAGTAAATGTTCTATGGTAAGGTCAGCTGAAGCTTATTTCTAATCACAAGCCACTTCAGATAAACTCTGCTGTTGTGACTATAATATTTTATGGAGGATAATTGTGCAAGATAATTAGTAAACTCCTAGACACACAACATACCTGTTTGAGGTATTATCCCATTATATTGTGTTGAATTTATTGAATTCAACATTATACATTTATTAAATACCTATTGTACTGGTATAAGCTCTGGGGCCACTAAGATGACTCTGTCTTGAAGGAGTACATCATCTAGTAATTATAATTGTGCAATACATTAATAATAATCACAAAATAGAGCAGTTCAACAATATAACTATATGTGCAAACTTGATGGTTGTACATGTTATTATTTTAACAATTAAATCAGGATTCCACTTAATTAAAGAATATCTTTGTGTTAATAAGGTAATGTGCTCACATGGTGTACATGGAAGCCATGATTTTGGAGGAGTGATTTTTACACTTATGCTTCAGACAAGAGACATTCGCTTTTTTAAATTTTTTTTTAGTTGTAATTGAATGCAATATCTTTATTTCATTTATTTATTTTTATGTGGTGCTGAGGATCAAACCCAGGGCCTTGTACATGCTAGGTGAGTGCTCTACCACTGAGCCACAACCCCAGCCCAAGAGATATTCACTTTTATTAGGACAGGGAGAGGATTGCTGAGAGAAATGAGGAGAGGAGGTTGAGGCAGAAGGCTGAATTGGAACTGGTAGACAGCATGGTCCTGCTGGAGAAGGTCAAGTATTTCTTCCATCCATTCTTTCTTCCTTTCTTTTCAGTGGCTATTCCAGCTTTTCTCTTTCTCCTCATGTGAAATATTCCCTTCTATTCCCCTCACATGACCACCTTTCTTCTTCTATGGACATTCTTAGTTAAATTCTCTTGCAGAAGATAATCTATTAATGTTTTAACACAACATAGTTAGGGCTCTTAGTGCTCCATGGAAACAAATGTTTATTTGCTGTCCAAAATTTAAAAAGCTGACATTTCAAAATTAAAGGGAAATTCAACTGATATAAATTAACTATGTACATTTGTTCAATTATTGCTGAAAGCTCTTTACTTTTTTTATACTTTTTTCCAGACAGCTCAACCTGTCTGGAAAATTCCTGGAGGATGAAAATAATGTTTCATGAATTTCAATTGCCATCCCAATACCTAACATAGCTCTCACCTAACATGGGTGCTCATTCCTAATTGTCAAATAATTTATTGCTATTAATATCATCAATAAATTTTATTCATTTTTTTTGTTGCCAAAATTGCAGAGAAAAATAGAATTGAAGTAATAATTCTGTGTTCTGATTCTGGTAATTAAAACTCTGGGAGGCTCATCTATTTTGATAATGTGGTTTTTGCTTAGATATCATTTTTTTTTCTTTATGGCAAGTAACTACCATTTCAGGAAAATGGCCTCTGATATCTTCAGCATGGAAGCCCACTCTTATATAAAGTATTAACCAGTATGCTCATAACTCAGTCTACTTGGGGAGGAAATAAATACTTGAAAGGATTTTTTTGAGGTAGAAAATATATCTTTGCTAGTCAAAATTTATTCTAGGAAAGTCTTTAGTCTTCATGATATACACATGTAAGAAGGACAGAAGAAATCTTGTTTGCTTTCAAGCATCAAAACCCTTGGGTGACAGAGTCTACCAGGGTATTAGTTGAAATAGCAGAAGATCATTTCTACAAGGAGAAATGGGTAGGTACCTATGAGATATGGTTAAATGTTATTTTAGAAGATTCTATGGATTATCTCAAAAGTTTAATTCTATAAATGATACTAATAATGTTATTTGACATATTTTAAAAACCTATGGAGGCAATCAATGATCTTAATTCATAGAGATTTATATTACCTGTCAGGAAAGTCTTGCATTGTTTTTTTTATTTAACTAAAACTGCATCATTTGGTTTCAACTATACTAAAATGGAGAAAGAAGCATATTAGAATACAGTTAAGTGGACTGATAACTGTGATAACTGACTTGTTCCTTTTTTGCGGGGGGGGGGGGACAGGGGATTAAACTCAGGGGCGCTTCATCACCAAGCCACATCCTAGACCTCTTTTGTATTTTATTTAGAGGCAGGGTCTCACTGAGTTGCACCTTGCTAAGTTGCTGAGGCTGGCTTGGAACCTGTGATCCTCCTGCCTCAACCTCCCCAGCAGTTATGATTAAAGGCATGAACCACAGCATCCCACTGGCTTGTTACTTTTAAGAAATTTAGAAGAGTATTTTAAGTATTATTATAATACTTATAAGTATTGTGTGAGAGATAGAAGTTTTATTTAAGAGAGAAAAAAGTTGGAGAAAATATCACAGATGACACACTACTGAACTGGCCTTGAAAGATGAGTACTAACTGTGGGAATGCCTTTCCTATATCACTTTCCTCCCCCTTTTTCCCCCAAATATTGCTTTTCATCTTTGCCATCATACTCACGTTCTACTCCCTACTCCCCAACTTCCGTCTACTCCTACTCCCTTAGAGTTGATTGCAAGTTATTGAGAAATACCAACATTGGAGAGAAACTTATTCAGTTTCTCTCTACAATTTTAATCACCTCTGCTTCCATCATTGCCTCTTCCCTGTCTTCCATGAGGAAAAAGGTCCCCTCTGTTGCTGCTTAAGTCTTGTCCTTCTGCTCTGTAGCCATTTCTCTGGTTTTCCTGTATCTGAGACAACTATCTTTCTCTCTTCTGCTCTGGTTGGGTCACTCCTGAAGTAATCCAACACAGGACAGAGGGTTTGGGTCAACCATGGGTTCAGTCCTGACCTTGTCACCTAGAGCTTGGTATCACTCTGTAATCATTTTTACCTTAGACCCCTCCCTTTCTTCAGATTTTTCTCTTTTAAATTTTACCTGCTAGTGCACCCATTAAAATAAGTCTCTCACCTTCTCTGGCTCTTCGCTCCTTTTTACTTTCCTTCATAGCCAGCCTCCTTTAAAAGCCTAGGCTACACTGCTGACACTTCCATGCTCTTAGGCTCTTTTATGCTGCTGTAAGTACACCTGAGACTGGATAATTTATAAACAACAGAAATTTACTTCTTATAATTCTGCAAGTTGGGAAATCTGAGTCAAGGGATTGGTAGCTGGTGAGGAGCTTCCTACTGCATCATATCATGATGGAAGGCCAAAGGGAGGGAGAGGAAGGGGGGAAGGAGGAAGGAGATGGGGAAAAACAGAGGGAAAAGGGCACTTGAGCTGCAATGAGAGAGTTGTGTGAGCCCTGAAGAGCTGCACAAGAGGGCGCTGAGTTTCTTTTTTAAGGAAACTGCTCCTGAGATAAGGAATCCACCTCCATGATAATGGTGTGAATACATTCAAAAAGAGTCCTCATGACCTAAACATGTTTTAAATGTCTCACCTCCCAGCACTTGTGCACTGGGGATCAAGTTTCCTACATATGAACTTCAGGAGACATATTCAAGCCACAACATGTATTCTTCAATCCATTGCTGCTCATTGCATTCAAAACTGTACTCATATCTTCCTCCTCAGACCTGCCTTTCTGTTTGTGTTGTCTCTTGTGTTTATCTGGTCACCTAGATAGAGAGTTGACAGTCATTGTAAGACTACTCCCCCACCCTGTCTTATTCCTCTTCCTTCTTATCCTCATTGCTAATATTGCACATTCTCACATGACAGAGAATTTTCTAACCTTCTATTATCACAGTTAATTTTACCAGAATCTCCATGAGTTAGGTGCTCTTATGCCTATTTTATAGTTGTAGGAACTAAGTTGTAGGAACTATAGCAACTTAATTTCCACATTAAGGTGGTGGAGCTGGAATTCTAGAGTGTGACCAGAGCTGATTCCAAACCACAAGCATATGGGAGCTTACAATCACCAGCATATACTGTAAATTCTGTTTTTTAGATATTTCCAGAGTCCATATGCTTTGTGCCATCCCCACACCACTAATGTAGCCAGAGTTTTTTCATGACTCACTTAACTGTTGTTAGAGATACATTACTGATCTCAGTCTCCAGTATGGCTTCCTGTTTATTCATATCTACTTTTAGAGAAATCTTTAGAAAAATAACCTTAGTATCAATATAATTCTATTATCTAAAAAATCATTGGCTTCATAAGTCCAAGATAAGTTAGTTCATACTTATTTCTGTAGCATTTGGAAATCTCTATTCTCAACTTTGTCTTGTTTAGCTTTTTAAAAAATTTACTTTGAGAAAAAAAATGAAGATTGCCTGTTAATCACATAGATTGAATAAATGGGTCGGTTTATATATTAAATAACAGAATGTAGATGTAACAGATGTTCAGAAACCTCCCTTACCCCCATTTTGTCCTCTGTTCTGGTTACGTTTCCCCTGAAGTAGTCCAGAACAGAGGTTGGGGCATAGGCTTTGGAGTCAACATGGGTTCAATTTCTGACCTTGTCACTAACAATATAGCTTTTAGCAAGTAGTTCTATTTTTATACTCCTCAGTGTCTTTTTTGTAAGATGGTGATTATCATTTTTCCTCATTAGCATTTCATGAAGTAAGACATGCAAAGCACTTAGTACATGTTTGGTATTTTCTGTTTGATTAGAGTGCATTTGACTTTAATTATTGAAATACAGCAATGTCTATGCCAAGAAGAGAGTGGGTAGGTGATGGAAATGACACAGTCCTATGGTTGTCAATAAATTGAATAAAATATAATTGTATAAGCTACAGATATTTAATTGGAAGACACAAAAGCTGAGGCATGGGCGTATATAATAGTTGTTTCCAAATATTTATAGAGCTGTGGAAAACAAATTTGATTTTATTTTGTTGATTCTAGAGAGCAAAACCTTATGAGTAAATTAAAGAATTGAGGTAGATTTTCACCCAGTATAATGAATTCCATAGTGGGGTTGCCATAAAATGCCCTGTCCAGTTTGGTAGGCATTCCAGTGAAGACCGGATGTCCACAGTCAAGGTAATCAAATGGGACATTAATGCTTTGAATAGAGAGTTAGATCTTTTAACCACCAGCCACAGCTCCACAAGTTAATTTCTATACTGCCTTCTACCTCTTATGTTCTAGCAGTCAACTCATTTTTTGCCCAACATGTAATTTTCCAGCGTATTCCATCTGGGCCATTTACAGATCATAGTTTCTGTGGTAACTAATTCCTGTAATATGTTGCTGTCTGCAAATAATCAAATACCATGCATTATTTCTCCCTCTGTAGTTGTTTGCTGTCTTTTTTATATTTCCCCAAAGTGTGAAATCTGGCCTTTAGGAATCAACATCCTGTAAACCCCAGGAGACAGTCTAATGTTGTCTGCAACATGGGGCTTATTGAAAACAGCTGCCTATTGCAGCGTGGTGGGTAGCAAATTGTGCCTCAGGTGACCAACATAAAAGGAACCTGAATGCATTGAGTTTTCTAATGAAGCAGAACCGAAACAGCTTGGTATAAAAGTCCATCTACTTGGCATTTTTACCTGACCTCCAATTAGTAACATTATACATTTAGCAATATTAGATTTTGCTATGAGCTCTATAGGAATTGATTGAATTTTAAAATGTGTATAACATTTTATGTGATCCTATGTAAAATTTCCAATTTTCATGAGTAATATCTCTGTTCAGGGAAATACTACAAAATACACATGTAAAATAATCAGGATTTATTTTTGCTACCCTTTGTACCAATCAGTTTTACTCTTCCTATGGCCCTGGGTTGAGTCCCTGGATTTTGGGATCCAAATGTTTTGCCTCATTTTTTGCCTTCAATGCCTTAACTTTGTGGCTTCTTTCTGGTGCCTTTAGTTGATATTTCATTTTGAGAACTTTGTGGGATTTTTCTCTTATCAGAATTGTTAAGTATTTTTTCTTCTTTCATATTCTTTTTGTCCTTTCTAAGTAATAACTATATACTTTTATAAACTTTTGTCAATACATGATTTACCTCATGATAACATATATGAAGAATAATTTCCAGAATATAAGGCATTTTTCCCAACTCTACTGATAACTGTCAGACTTTTAAAGGTGAAATTTAGGAAAATAATGAAACTCTCTTCACATCTAAATAAGAGTGTACATGTTATAGTTGTGTACATGCTTCTTTTCTTTCCTTTTCCTTTCTGAAAGATCATTAGTCTGTTTTCTGTGTTCCAGGCATGATTTTATATATTTGAAATATGCTGAAGAGCAAAGAAGGAATGATCAGAGTAAGGTGATGGAGTATAACAGGAATGTAGAGCGAGGTTCAGTTAGATATGGGATTCAGGAGAAATTTCTCTCCATAACTATTATGTTGAAACTGAAAGAAGCAAAGGACAGGAGAGAGTATGCTAGGGTAGAGTGAACAGCACGTGTGAGATGGTAAGAAGCTCTGAGGTGGTAAGAAGCTTGGTGTGTTACAAGATCTGGAAGTAGGCTAGTGTGACTGGAGTTTTATTAGGGTAAAGCTGAGGGAGGTGAGTATGGAGAGATTGGTAAAGAAGGAGCTGGGTCATAAATAGGGCAGTAGGAAATTGTTGAGAAAGATATTAAGTAGGCCGGACATGGCACATGCCAGCAATCCCAGTGGCTCGGGAGGCTGAGGCAAGAGGATCACAAGTTCAAAGCTAGACTCAGCAAAAACGAGGTGCTAAGCAACTCAGTGAGGCACTGTCTCTAAATAAAATGCAAAATAGGGCTGGGGATGTGGCTTAGTGGTTGAGTTCCCCTGAGTTCAATCCCCAGTACCCCTGCCCCATCCTCCCGACACTCCCCCAAAAGATTTTAAGTAAAGTAAGTTCTGATTAATGCTGACTCCTTTATGATGAAATAAATTGAATGGAGACAAGACTAGAAATCATACACTTAGAATTCTAGGAGAGAAAGCGAATCACTGTAAGGACAAAAAAAAAATGAAGAGAAGTTAAGTGGATTGAACTATGTCTTTGGAGGTACAAAAATCTAGGAAGAGATACTCAGAGCTGAGAAAACAAGGAGCTCAAGAAACCTGAAGTTGGTTTGTATAGTTGTGGATATTAGTCTAGAGAGAGTTGGGAGAGGTAAGCCTGTACAAGTAAGCACAGCACATTATCTCTTTGGAGGCAGATTTTTTTGATTGCATTGGCAGTAGGTAGTAGAGGGGGGGAGAGAACAAAAAGAACCATGACCAGATTTGTGGATCAATCGGTAAATGGATGGTTGTACCATATAATGAGCTGGTGAAGATTCTCTCTTTCACAGAAGAGAAGGATAAAGCTTGCAAATGTTAGGTGATTTCCCCAAAGTCATGCTCTCCTTCACACTGTCTTTTCAAATTTAAATGAATACCTAGTACTATGATTTGGACATAGTTTGTCTCCCAGTGATTTGTGTGTAAAAAGCTTGTTCCCCAGTTTGGCAGAGCGACAGGTAGTTGAGAAGCGGTGGAATGTAATTGGGGATTATTAGGTCACTGGGGGAATGACCTTGGAAGGGATTAAGGTAGATATATATTTTTATTCTTATATATATTATATGGGTCCCAAAGATCAATAACAAGGCTGACATTAATATGAATCACTCATTTATCCTACAGATATTGGGTTTGCTAGGTGTCACTGGATTCAGAGCAGTGACACTAAGAAATGATTCCTGATGTCAGGGAAGACGGACATTACACACTATAGCTTAATGTTTTGTTGTTGTAAGGGACAGTGCAGTGTGTCCAGGGAAGTAGGAAAGGCTTCTGGATAAAGGTCCTGTCTCAGATGAGTCTTGGAGGCTAAAGAGAAGTAAGATCGGGTCCTAGGGATCTAGGAAGAGGTGATGGCTAATAATCAGAGTTGGGAATCCAAGAAGCTCAGAAAACCTTAAGTTGGTCTGTGTAGTTATGGATATTAGTCTAGGGAGAGTGTGGAGAGGTAAGGCTGCACAAGTGAACAGGGCACACTAGCTGAAGAGTCGTGTTAAGGAAATTGGGCATGTTTCTTTGGTAGAAGGGGAGCCATTTATAATTGTTAGAAAGGACATGACTTGATAGAATTATCCTTTCAGAAAGACCATTGTAATTGTAGTGCGGAGAATAGATCAGATATGGATGCACTCAATAAATGTTTGTTGATAATATTCTCTAAATGTCTTATATGTGTAATAGGTAGTGGCAAGAATTTTCACTGTGGTTCAACTTGACTGATGAGGCACTATTTGAAACCAATAGTGAGTGACATAAACGGGGCCTCAGTGAGTCTCATTGCTATATTATTCTGTTATTTGAATATTTAGATAATTTGACTTTAGGCTTTTCATTAAAGTTTGCTAGAGTTTTCAACAGTTTTCAATGCTAGAACTGCATTAAAGCACATCAAAGACAAATCATGCCACTTTTTAGATATTTGTATATCTTTTTTCCTATTTGAAAAAGAGAATTTTTTTGGGGGGGGGTATAAAAATTCCAGTGTAGCTAGAATTAGAGCAAGAGTTAATTTATTCAAAATACTTATGGACAGAATTCTCAGTGAGAAGGAAGCTAAAATTTTGATTTAATTATGTGTAAGTCTAGAAACATTTTTAGGATCTATAAGAAAATATAAAAATTCAAATGTCAATTTATTATCAGCATAAGGTTGTGCATGATAATTAATCTTTTATTATTTATGTGAAAGTAATAAAGATTTTTTAAAATTTTGTAATATTTTAATAACTCAAATTATTCATTCCATTTCATAAGATTAAGTTCTTAAAGGATTTTATAAATCAAATCTATCTCTTTCAAACAAAAAATTTATTTATCTTTTATGATCCAATATTAAATTTTTATTTTAGGATTTAAAAAAATGTTTTTTCTTAAAGAGTAGGCTCTAATCTCCATCTAGGCCCCAATTTCCTTAATAAGACACCTGTAGTACAAGAATTAAAACCAAGAATCAACAAATAGGAGGAATTCAAACTAAAAAGTTTTTTTTCTCAGAAAGAGAAATAATATGTGAAGTGAATAGGGAGCCTACATCCTGGGAACAAATTTTTACCCCTCACACATCATATAGAGCTCTAATCTCTAGGGTATACAAAGAACTCAAAAAGTTAAACACCAAAAAACCAAATAACCCAATCAACAAATGGGCCAAGGAACTGAACAGATACTTCTCAGAAGAGGATATACAATCAATCAACAAATATATGAAAAAATGCTCATCATCCCTAACAATCAGAGAAATGCAAATTAAAATTTACTCTAAGAAACCATCTCACTCCAGTAAGAATGGCAGTCATGATGAAGACAAACAATAACAAGTGCTGGCGAGGATGCGGGGGAAAAGGTACACTCATACACTGCTGGTGGGACTGCAAATTGGTGCAGCCAATTTGGAAAGCAGTATGGAGATTCCTTGGGAAGCTGGGAATGGAACCAACATTTGACCCAGCTATTCCTCTTCTGGGACCAAAGGACCTAAAAACAGCATACTACAGGGACACAGCCACATCAATGTTTATAGCAGCACAATTCACAATAGCTAGACTGTGGAGCCAACCTAGAAGCCCTTCAATGGATGAATGGATAAAAAAAAAAATGTGGCATATATACACAATGGAATATTACTCAACACTAAAAAATTATAAGATCATGGCATTTGCAGGGAAATGGTTGTCATTAGAACAGATTATGCTAAGTGAAGTTGGCCAATCCCCAAAAAACAAATGCCAAATGTCTTCTCTGATATAAGGGGGGTGACTCAAAATGTGGAGGAGAGGAAGAACATGGGAAGAAGATTACCTCTAAATAGGGGAGAAGGGTGGGTGGGAAAGGGAGGGAGAAAGGGAATTGCTTGGATGGTGGAAGGAGACCCTCATTGTTATACAAAATACATGTATGAAGATGTGAGGAAAAAAAAAAGAATAGCGCTACCTTAGATTAGGTAGAGAGAAGTGATGTGAGGGGAGGGGAGGGGTTGGGGAGATAGGAAGGGTAGTAGAATGAAATAGACATTATTATTACTGTGTGTATATATGTGAATGCATGACCAAGTGATTCTGCAACCTGTATACTCAGAAAAATGAGATATTATATCCCATGTGATTCAAATGTATGATATGTCAAGGTCATTGTATTGTCATGTGTAACTAGTTAAAACAAATAATAAATAAATAAATTATATTTTTTAAAATACCATATTAGTCTTTTTTTTAAACATCAGAAATTTATTAGTTGCTCAAAACATTACATTGATGTTGACATATCATATATCATACATTTGTTTCAAATGGGGTATGAATTCTTATTATTCCCACGTGTACAGATAGCAGGATCACATTGATTATACAGCCACGTTTATACATACTGCCATACTAGTGTCTGTTGTATTCTGCTGCCCTTCCTATCCCCTTACTGTTCCCCCTCCCCTCCCCTCCCCTCCCTTCCCCTCCTCTCCCCTCCCCTCTTCTCTCCCTCCACCCCATCTACCATAACTCATTTTTCTCTCTCTTGTTTTTTCTTTTTTTTTCCTCCCCTTCGCCTCACTTAAATACACTTTTTTGGGTCCAGCTCTACCCATGGTTTCAGGTTATGTTTAAATATTTCATGTTACCAAGACTTTTTTCTTGAAGGTTTATGCAAGAGTGTTTTAAACCTGGAAATGATTTTACTTCTAACAATAATGAAACAGTTACTTAAAGCTATTTTTTCTTGTGTGTGTGTGTGTGTGTGTGTGTGTGTCTGTGTGTGTCTGTGTGTGTGTGTGTCTGTGTGTGTCTGTGTGTTCAGGTATGCTCAGACCTCCTTTGGTGTGTGTGTGTACGTGCACATGCATGCACATATACACATGAGACTGTATATAATTTAAATACTGAAGTTTACATCATTCATTCATTTATTGTATTGGCTGTATATTTTCTATTTCTCTCCATTTTAAGTTATAGGTTCCTAAAACAATGTTGTGTACATGGTAGTCTCACAATAAGTATTTATTCCACAATTTAATTATTATTATTTTTTGGAGTACTCAGGAACAAACCTAGGGCTTCAAGATATTAATATATTTCTAAAAAAATCTTTAGAACTCTGAGATTTGTTGACTGCTAGAATTATCACCAAAAGGTTAAATTTTGTTATAGATCACATAACTAGTTAGTAGTGAAGTCATCTCTAGAATCCTATTATTTTCAATACTGCTTTGTTGAATCCATCACTGCAGGATGTAGTCTTAGAAAAATTCTAATAAATACTTAACATTTTTGGTGAAAGTTTCAAATTGAAGTTTAACAGGCAAATAGAAATATGTGCATCTTAAGAGCAGGCTTGATGGACTTTTCCAAGAGGACAGCCCATATAATCACCACATTGATTCAGATGAAGAAACATACCTCATTCATATTCTTTTCCTTTAACTGGATGATTTTTGTCTCCATAGATTAGTTTTGTCTGTTTTTGAAAACGTGTATAAATTAAATTATATAGTAAGTACTCTTTTGTGTCTGGCTTCTTTCACTCGCCATTATGTAGGTGTAGTTTATTCCTGCTGTGTGTAGCAGATGTTCAACGTAATTGCTATGTAGTATTCCTTTGTGAAGTGTTCTGAATTTGTATTTTCATTCTAATACTGATAGATGTTCTGATAGATGTTTGGGTTGTCTGCAGGTTTTGAATACTGAAATGATGCTTCAGTTTTTCTGTCTATGTATGAATTTCTCCTGAGTCCTACCTAGGAGTAGAATTATGGAGTCCAGGATATGTGTACGTTTGGCCTCAGGAGCCACAGCTCAAGAGTTGTCTAAAGTGATTGTGCTATATTCCGTATTTTATAATGTGAACATTAGGGATATGTTTAGAAGAAATAGGGGTCATATTTGCTGAAACTTAGTTTTAATTCTTATGAAATATAAATAGGATATAATTACTTAGTCTTTTAAAAACAACAACAATAATCTCTTTTATACTTTTTATCTCAATGTTTCCTTTTGATATAGAAAAATGTTAAGTGGATAAATATGTTGCAGCTTTCCTTCTTGAAGTACTAAGAGATATATAACACATCATTAAAAAATTCAAATATTCAGGTAACACATTAAATTATTATAGGTATATCATTGCCCTGAGAGTAAGATTCTTTTTTGTCCTATGGCATATTTCAAAAATGTTATTTGTATATTTGAAGTCGAGGAAAGAAAACTTACAGATATCAGTTAATTTGATATCCAGTGTATTTTTCTTTCTCTTCTGTCCCAGAAGTTTCTTAATTATGTTTAACATGTTACAGAAAAAGAACGTACAGTGCCTACAATGTTGTATATACATGGGATAAGTATTAGTAGTATTAGTATACATCTAAATAGGATTAATATATCTTTGATAATTATAACTGCCTGATAATTCCAAACTAGGTAATCCCAAATTAGATCTCTCCAAGGTTGTTGGTATTTTTTTAAACATAGGTATCCTTATTTGATAATAGGTTATCAATGTTATTTCACTTTCAGTTCCACTTAGTATTGTGTTTAGAAAGTATTTTAGTATATTGCAGAAGGCTAATGATTCAGTGTTTTACTCAGCTTTTTTATCACTATGACCAAAAGACTTCATAAGAATAATTAGAGGAGGAAAAGTTTATTTGATTCATAGTTTCAGATATCTAGTCTGTAGATGGCCAAATTCATTGCTCTAGGCCTGAGGTGAGGCAGAAGAACATGGTAGAAGGGAGTAGAGCAGAAAATCTGCTCTGGACACGGCAATCAGACAAAGAGAAAGGTCTGCTCACCAGGGACTAATATACCCCAAAGACATACCCCTGTGACCTCCTCCTGCTAGCCACAACCTAACTGCCTATAGTTATGATCCAGTTAACTCATTCAAGTTGATTAATGCACTGATTAAGACAGGGCTCTCATAATACAATCATTTTCCCTCTAAATTTTCTTGCACTGTCTCATACATGAGTGAATTTTCTTGCACTGTCTCATACATGAGTGGTGATACCTCATATCAAAAACATAAAATTCAGTTTTCACCCTAAGACCTTTAATATGCAAATATAGGTTCAAAAGAAAAAAATGAGTTGAAATATGTGTTTAAATGAGATAGAGGAATGAAAATTTCACTGTCATGTTTTTGTTTCATATTCAGTTATACTGAGTAACTTTGATCTAGCTGAGATATGGTTATAGTTTGTTTAATTAGTCCTCTAGTTATGTCCAGAACATTGATTGGATGAACCCTTTACTTGACTATGTCTTGGTTTCTCTCTCTGTAAAATGAAGTTGTAGGACTAAGCTGGTTCCTTCCAGAGCTGATCTCTCTTTGGGGATTAGATATATATTTAATAAAAAGAGGCTTTATGTATATTAGTATAGAAAGACTTAGGTGTGCCTTTTTAGTTATTTTTCTTTTTCCTTGCCAGAGGAAGGAAGTATTTCAGAAAGTGAATTACTATCCTTCTCTTCCAGAACTGAATGAGTGGTGCTAAATGAACCAGGCAGGAGAGAGAGCTGCTGAATCATGGTATTGAATTTGGTGTTCTAAGCATTATAATTTCTGATGAATAGTGTCTCAGCAGACTTCTGTAAAATGATACATTCTGACATCCAGTGACCTTTTAAACTAATATTTCTATAATATAATTCAGTTGCTTCTGTTTCCTGAAAGTAATAACATTAGTTTGTACTGAGGTAGATAATGATTTTGTTAGCAATTTCCTTTGTGGTAAGTGTTTTCACAGTAATTTAGTTTGAAGGAAGAATCGTTTGTACAAATAAAATCCAGAGAAACTCACCTGTAGTGTACCGGGATCAGCATTGAAGCTAGTCATCAACCTTTGGGACAATTTTCTTGAGACTCAAAGTAAATAGTTACATGGACTGAATTATTTTGGGGAAAGCTTGTTGCTAACTACAAATTGTTCTTAAGAAGAACCTGTCTCTCTCTCTCTCTCTCTCTCTCTCTCTCTCTGTCACACACACACACACACACACACACACACACACACACACTCACACACACACAAAACTTTGTGGCAAAGGGAGGAGAATGTAAAGACCTATTCCCAATTCTCATTAATAGATAAACAACATTTCTTTATCCACGAAACAAGAGTAACAATACTTCACAAAATATATAGTATTTGTGAAATTATAAACCTACACTGCCTAAGTAATGCTAAATGAACATCAGCCAGTTTACTTTCCTTCAGTGTCCTATAAGAAACATAATGACTTTATTTAATGAGTTATTAAAGAAAATTTAAATTATTTCTTATCAACTTTACTGTTAGGTGTACTTATTAATTTGATTGTTTAATAATATATCCATTAATACTTTTTACAAAATATTTGGTTGCTCACAATACCTAGACTCCATTTGTGCATGATAACAATTTACTGTAGCTAAAATTAACAAGGATGGGGATGGATTGTTGAACTTTAATCTTCCATTTTTACTGAAAATATGACAATGATAGTTAAAAAAGAATGATATATGGGCTAAGAAAAAAAGGAAGCTTTGTATCCACAATTTGCTTCTGTTAATTAATCATGTACAATTTCCACGTTGTTCCTGTAAAGGCTTTGCTCTACTAAATGGATCTTATCTTTGCCTTCCAACTATCATTTCTGTCCCTGTGCACTTGATTGAAGAACTTTCTTTTCTCTATCATAGCTGAGGCTTGCCTCCTCCTTGAAGTGCTTTATTATGCTTCTGCTCCTGACTTCCTTTCTATGTTCTGTGTTTGCCCTGTATTGTGATATATATCCTTACATGTGTATTAACTTTGAGTAGATTATGTCTAGCAGCAATCGTTTTTATCTTTGTATATATCTCATGAATCTCATAGTCTATTGCTATTTCTGCTTCTGCTAATGCTCATGAAAACAATGAAAATCTTTTTCTAGATGTAGGACTCTTAGTTTTGCTATTTCTTTGGTCATCTTTTGTAACTAAGACACTCTACGTTTGACTAACTTGAAGTCAGACTAGTTATTTCTGCTGACTGGTCAATTTATTCTCATTCATCCACTGTCCCCGCCCCCCCCCATCTATCCCATCAATTGATTCATCCATTCAAATTATTTACTTAAATCCTTCATTTTATTGATACATAGCATGTGATAGGAACCATGGGAAATGGGAAAAAAACACATCAATTATTAGGGGATAATACAGTAATTACTGTTATTGGCTATTCCTAAGGAGTACTTTGAGTAACTTCAAAAAATTGGCAAATCAATATTTATGTATTTTTATAAGCTGAAATAAATTACTTAATATGAGGTATTTTTTGTGATTCTGGGCTTTGAAAACCTTCTGATATTTCCCTTTAAGTAAAAGTTGCTGATCTTAATGCATTAGAGTTTTCATCCTAATTAAAATAAATCTTAATCAGGAAAGTACTGCAGAATTTCTGAAGACCAAATATTCAAACTTAAATAATAACAATGTAGATTTGCTTTTAAATAATTTGTTTAAAAATTAAATGTGGGGTTGAAAGAAGATTGGGAAACCAACATTAAATATTAATACTTATATATTAATTAACTATTTATATTAATTAATTAATTATTATGTATTACTAATCTGTATTTGACTTTCTTTTTGCTTATTTGATTTACCAGTTAAGGCTAGATTTTTATTGGGCTATTTTACCTTATCTGATAAAAAAGAGCATACCCACCAAAATTCTAAAAAAAAAAAAAAAAAAAAAAAGAAGAAATCTATCCCTGAGAAAGACAACTTGATCAATCAGTAATGTGAACATAAATTCATTTTTAGTATAATTAATCTAATGGGAAGGTCTGATGATTAAAATAGGTATGCTTGATTTTCATGGATAGAAGTAAGGAAATAACTTTCACTGAAAAAGACCAAGGAATTTTGTAACAAAACAGGCAAGATCAAAGATGAGTGCATGGATCTAAAAAAGACTAATTGGAAACTTTGAAATTGAAAAATGATGTTGCTGAACTTAAATTACCACTATAAGCAAGATAAACTACAGGAAAATCTCTGGTAGAGATTTTTTTGCAAGATAGTTGAAGATTCCTCCCCTACATCAAATACAGGAAAAATATTTAAAAATATAGTCTAGGCTGAAAAATAGGTTCTGACATCATAACTAAACATATCTAAAATATTTTGAACACATAATATTTTTCTTTTTTGTCTCCCATTCATTTAAAAAATAAGGTGAACTTGGGATAGGGTATATGAACCCATTCCTGTTATAGACTTTCAAACATGAAATAAATAGATATTAAGAAGTACATTACCTCTTTATTCTTTTTAGCCTGCCATATTTCCTACTCCACAGGTAACCATTATATATTTTGTGTATATAATTACAGACCTTTATTTCTTTGTACTTGCATGAAAATATGTGTATGCAGAAATGTGTAATATTCTTATTTTTCATGAGGAATTAAAATATTTATATTACTACATACTTTAAAAAAAATTTATGGCAGGTGCGATGTTTCACTCCTGTAATTCCACTGGCTCAGGAGACTAAGGCAAGAGGATCGAAAGTTCAAAGCCAGCCTCAGCAAAAATAAAGTGCTAAGCAACTCAGTGAGACCCCATCTCTAAGTAAAATACAATATAGGGCTGGAGATGTGGCTCAGTGGTTGAGTGCCCCTGAATTCAATTCTTGGTACCCACCCCCCAAAAAATTTCATAATAAAATGTCACCATGCTTCAAGAAATCTGACAAACTTTCTGTGTTTTGTAGCTCAATTCAGTCTTTCTGCTGTTGCCTGATCTTTTAAATTGTTTTCTTATTAATGGACATTTAGGCTCTTCCCAATTATTGCCGCCATTAACAGCATTTCAGTACATATCCTTTGATGTATTTCTTTGTAATCATGTGTGGGTATCTCTACAAGAGATGATTAGAAGAGGAGATAAAATTGTATGTAAATTTTTAATTTTAATACATACTGATAATGTTGCCCGCCAATACTGTACTATTTTGTATTCCTATCAGCATTCTTTTTAGAATGACAGTTTCTCCATAATCTGGTTAATTATATTACGAAGCTATTTAAATTTTATAATTTCATGGAAAGAATATCTTTATTTTATTTGTATGTTTTAAACGGTTATTGAAGCTGGAGGTCTCTCCATGTTGTAATGTTTATTTCTATTTCATTGGTAAATTACATGTTAATGATTTCTTCTCTCCCATCCCCCATCCCCCTCTTTTTCTTTCCTCCTCCTCCTTCTTTTTTTTTTTTTTTTTTGGTATTGGGAATTGAATCCAGGGGTGCTTAAGCACTGAACCACATATCCTGCCCTTTTATTTATTTATTTTATTTTTGAGACAGAGTCTTGCTAAATTGCTTAAGCTGGCTTTGAACTTGTGATCCTCCTGTCTCAGCTTCCTGAAGAGCTGGGATTATAGGCATGGGCCACTGCACCTGGTAATTTTTACTTATTATTTGGAGTTCTAAATATGGTAAATATTAACCTTTTATCTCTTATTTGTTATATAAATATTTCTTCCCTATACATTTGCCATTTAATTTGTTATATTCTCACTCAATAAAGTCCTGTTTACTTTTTAGGTCTCTCAGGCTTATAGTAATAGGGGTTGTTGGTACTCATATTCATAATTGTTCTTACTTAAAGATATATAAGAATATTTTGTGAAACACAGTTTTAAGTATGTAGAAAATGTTAAAATGAGAAGGCAATGGACACCAAAGCCTAGCTTTAATTTGTATTTTTTGTAGGAAGGCTGTTCTTGTTTCCTTTGCTTCTTGAGTTAGTGTTAAAATATAGATTCCAGAACAGCATTAGTAAAGTAATCTCTGCTAAACTCAGGGGACTTGGCCTGTAACCTGCTCCTGCCACAGGGTCAAAGGCCAATGAAAGTTTTTTGTCAGAACTCTGTATGGGGTGATTAATAGCAAAATGCAATTTGTTTGAAAAAGAACTGGGTGGGGGGCAGGAAGAAGAGGTGTGTCTCATGCTTTTGGTTTCCAGCATTATCTGATTGATATTGCTTGAATTTGACCTTCTTCATCTCCTTTATTCCCCCTCTGTACTGAGATAGAATAAGAAAAGTGAGGGAAATGAAAAATGAAATGAAGGATTAATAAAATGCTCAATTTCTTTAAGCCTAGCGTCTCATACACTGTTTCAATCAGTGCCTTTAATCACCAGGGAGCTAAATTTCTAAGAACTCTTCCACTGTCAAGAGCAGGTAAAAGGAAACAGGGAAAACCTACAGTGTACCTGGCACTATGTTTCTTTAGACATGCATTATGAACTAACATACAGATTAATGTTTATTCCTCTGAATGTCTTCATGAGCTGGGAATTTGATTTGTTTATTTTTATTTCTTTAACTTTATTCATGGAAATGTTTAAGGCTTATTGGTCTTCCTCTGACCAGTACTTAAAAAATATCTGATATCTAGTGTTCTTATTTTCATTTTTTAAAAAGATTTTAAAAATTTTGTTATGTATTTACCTTTTTACTTAAGAGTTATTTAAAAATGGATTTTATTTTTTCATGGGTTGGGCTGGTTATGGTGTCCTCTTCTGTCATTGTATCAAAGTATTGTTTTGTTATTGGGTAGCATTGTTTTTGAATAGTCATATGACTCAATTTTTAATTTTCTTTTAAATTACATTCTAAATGTTTCTCCTTTTTTTTTATCTCTAATATAATTTCTGAAGAAACCTATCTTGTTTTAGCTCTTTTTTTTTTTTTTCCCCAAAGCAAAACCTTTCCAGGATTGTTTGGCAGTATCCCATGTGTTTTTCCAAGTCCCTTCTCTGTTATCATTGTTCTGATCTCACTTATCAGTGTTTTCACATACAGGGTCAACTTGCTCTTTATAGCATAGGTTGTAGATCAGGTTACTGAATGCTGCTAGCTTCTCTTTTCTGTGTAATATCTCCTGAACTGCTCTTATCTCCATGAAAGCTGTGATAGGAGGATCCAAGAGAGGTGGGAAGTTCTGATGTTTATTTTTGTACTTGCTAATAATTTGAATGTTTGAAGTCCTCTGTTTTCTAGTCATGTTGAAGTCATGATATTCAGGATATTTGAAGACTTTCAGATTTATACCTCTTCATGCTTTGTCTACCCAAGACCCTATCAGTGCATCTTTGATATTACCCAACATTTCATAGCAACATAAATGTTTCATATTTTTGTTTATAATTACATTTAAATTATCAACATATATTGATTGTATATCAAAACTGTGTAAGATATGAGAATATATTTTAAATTATTTGTAAACTTTATCAGACACATAGTCTGAACAGGTTAGGATGTAGGGGACTCTGAGATCATCTTACCAGTGTCTTACTAATGTAAAAATCAGTGGACTTTTTTCTTTCTATTATTAAAGATTTAGTGTTTTGTGGTACTAACTAATAAGATGGTAGTCTTTCTCTTAAAGTGTGATGCATAATTGCCTATTGTCTTTTTTCTAAAATTGAGACAACTATCTGTATTTAGTCATTGCAAGGGCGTGGTAAAGTTTCATGTGGAATAGTTACATGGAATTTGCTGCAGCAATTACTACAGTGTTTAATGATAAGTAATTATTCACATCACTTCCGAAGATATACATCTCTTTCTTGCCCTTCGGCATTATGAACATCCCACTCACTGGCATACACATTTATTCAGAACAGAATTCAGCTGTTACTTCTCCAAGATGTAACACACCTCTCATTTTATAACTAAATCTAAGTCTTGCTTCATTGGGGATTATAAAATATAAAACTTTATTTTTTCTAATGGCCATTTATTTTATATTTTTCAGAATTTGGAATGCTTTTAGAATCTGTGGTTTCTGAAATAATTTTTGTACCAGTAAGGAGCAAGAAGGGACAGTTATTTTTCTACTGGACCAGACTGAGTAATCATGAAAATGCATTTCTAATTATCATTCTGTGAGCTCCTATTCATTTCTAGCCATCATGGATTTCATTGTAACATGTCATAATTGCAGTAATATTGTTTAAATTATGTTTCTGAATTGTATAAGTTTTTGAACATCTTTAATATTCCATTGTAACCTGTATCAGTGTTGAAAAGAACCCCAGCTGTATTGACAATTTTCAAAATAACTTTCAAGAATTTATAGGAGAGTACTCAGAGATCTGTTCCAATGGTACTCTTTTTAAAAAAATCATACGAGTTCTCTGAGTGAGATTGGATTATTGTACTTTCATTAGTTCTATTATGACTGAGAGGTCATGAAGTGGCTACTGCAGTTATCTTTTATATTTTTCAGCTTAATGATGAGAAGAAATTGGAGAAATTTGAGTGGTTCCTATGCTGATAATGATGTAGTCCCATATTTTATATATTTCCTATATATCCTATATATACCTGTCTCTGTAAACAGATAATGAGGTATATAGTTAAACCCCCATTTTCACACCGAAATTATGAGATTTTGATATGTAGAAATCCAGAGTTCAAGTTTAGAATTTCTGATATTATATTCTTTATGAATTTCAGCTCCATTTTTGACATCAAGCAGTCAAAATGGCTCTCTCTTGCTACTTCTGCATTTACCTTGACTAAACTAGAAGATATGATGATAACATTTAAATTATGAAGATAACATAAGATTACTTTCTTTCCCCTGACTTACCTCTGAAGACAGATTAAAATATTTTTCTTTTTTATTCAGAAATAGCATATTTGTGAGTTAAATTTTCCTATATTTATTTTGCTTTCATTTATTCATATATCATATATTTGTTCTGTCCCAAATATGTGAAAGACATAGTTCAGTCTTCTGGTGTATAATAAAGTGGATGAATAGTTGAACAGTTGGTCAGAATACCTTGCAGGCACAACTGTAATAGAGATGTGCAGCAAGGGAAATGGAGTGCATACAAATGAAAGCATGTAGTTATTTCATTATAGTGTCACATTTAAACATATGATCTGCATGTGAGTGAGTGAAAACTCCTGAGTAAAAACAGGTTAAATGAGGCATTCTATTAGATAAGAGTTTCTTTTTCATAAATTTTAGAAGTTAGTATTTTTAGTTTCATTTTTCTCTAATAATTTGTTTTCCTACTTGAGTATAGGAGCTGTCTATCCCTTTGAAGTCATGATATATAAATTTTAAAATCTGTAACCCCTCAAATGTACATTATTCTGCATCAAATTATGCAGATGCCCATTTCCCTATAAATGATTATGTATATAATTATATGACAATTATTGAAGTTAGAGTGCCTGTATGTCATATCTCTAGTTTTTGCCAAGTAGTAAGATTACACTATATGTTTATATATAAATTTGGGCTATCAAAAAATTATATTTTTAGGTAATTCTCTTTTAAACAAAAACCTAAACCTAAGATTTCTAATTCCAATGTCAGATAATTTTTGCTAAATGATATTGTATGCTGGGTTTCTGCGTAATTAATATATTATTTATCTTTTATAGTTTCTGAATATTCACATTATTTTTTATTATTTTCAAATATTTAATTAAAATAACTTAAGTAGCTGAATTGAATGTTATTTCTTCATTGCCACCCCACTGTTAGAAATGTTTATTAATTCATGCATATGACCTACAGTTTTAAATATTGTATTGAAAAATGAATTTAAATTAACAGTGAAGCAATGTAACTGAAAACTAAGTGAATCAGATTGATATGTGAACAGTTAATGTTATAATCCTTATTTCTATTATGCAATACAAATATTAATTGCCTTGACAGAAAAAGGATATCTGAAAATGAGATATATGCTTTAAAGTACAAAATAAATTAATGTACAAAATAAATTAATGATACTTTCTGTTTTCACAAATCATATGACTCTTTATAAAGTCTTGCTTAGGGTTGCCTAAGAGTCTGTGATCCAGTGACTTCTTTTAGTACATTTGTGCTTGCTCAACAAAGGACAGTTACACTTTTGACAAAAATGGTGATTGAGATATTGGATTTGCAAGAGATCATTGTAACCATATCCTAATGGGTTACAGAAAAATTTTCAAAATAGGGTAAAGAATACATCAAATACAGAAAGTTACAGTTCAAACTCTGAACAGTCATTGCCAACTCTTTAATGTTTACGATAAGTCAACTAATGAGAAGGATTAAAGAACTATTAATTTTAACAATTCAGGTGTGAGGGATCACCTTTTTAAATCTTAAATTAAGTCCACTTAGTAAGACAGTGTATGGTTGTCTACTTATTATACAATTCACTGTTTTTAATGTTAATGCTAATTAATTTAAATATATATACAATTATTTCCCTATATATTGAAGAAAATAGTAATTTCCCCCATCATAAACATGCTGAATATTATCATTGTACCTAACTATATTTTGGTGTTCAAGATAGCAATGGGATGAAAATTTAAAGATAAATAGCAAGTGTATGAGGGGGAGGCAAGAGAGGAGGGAATGAGAAGGTACTGGGGAAGAATATTAAGCAAATTATATTATCTTTATGTATAAATATGAATCCCACCCTTATGTATAGTTATAATTAAAAAATTTTAAAAATGTAATAAAAATTTTTCTTTGAAGTTCATGCTTACAGAAAATGGACAAAATATTCTATGACTATCTTTTGATACCTAAGAAAATTGACAGCAATTCTATAATATCATCTAACATCCAGCCGTCAATTATCCCTTAAAAATGTCTTTTATAGTTTTGTTTTTTTCCCCTTTAGTATTAAGACCAAAGTTCACAAGATTGTTATGTCTTAGACATGTTTTTTATTAGAATCCTATACTTTCTGTTTGGTGTCTGTGATTGTGAAAAGGAGAAATAGATCTTTCCAGGTGAATATTCCTAGAACTAGTAACATCAAGCTCTTTTCTCCCTACTACACCTTTTACACCCTTTCTCCTTTATACTTTACATCATGAATTCTATTCCATATTCAAGAAGTAGGACTCTTTTCTTTAAGTGAATATTAAAAATCAGTTTATTTGGGGCTGTGCTTGTGGCTCAGCATTAGAGTGCTCACCTAGCACCCGAGAGGACCTGGGTTTGATCCTCAGCACCACATAAAAATAAATTAATTAATTAAAGATATTGTGTCCAACTAAAAGATAAATATTAAAAAATCAGTTTATTTTGTGGAAAATATTTTTTAGTAATCTTTTAAAACTATCAACTAACTTTCTAAGTGTACAATACAGTACTGCTAATTATAGGCACATGTTGTACAGCAAATCTTTAGAACCATTTCATCTTGCTTTACTAAAACTCTACACCAGGTGGGTAGCAATTCCCCATTTCTCCTTTTCCCAGCCCCTGGAAACCACCATTCTACTTTCTGTTTCTTTGAGTTTGACTCTTTTAAAATCTACATGTAAGGGGTGTCATGCATTATTTTTCTTCTGTTCCTGGCTTATTTCAGGTAGCATAATATCCTACAGTTTCATCTATGTTGTCTAAATGGCAGAATTTCCTTCTTTTTTAATGCTATAATAATCTTCCAGTGGATGTATATATCACATTTTCTTATCCGTTCATTTATTGATTAAATGTAATTTTTAAAAAATACTGTATATAATTTAAGTACAGCATATTTTACCATATGTGACTTCAAGCAATAATAAATTGTAAATAGCACTGATACTCATAATTCACGTATAGGCAAAACAACATTATAATTTTAATCAAATTCCAGTGGATTATTGCTACAATAAAAATTCATTTGTGTTTAACCTAATTAAAAAAGAAATACAAATAAATAAGCTCTGAGGTTCCATTTTGATCACCACATTAACAATACTGGAAAATAATATGTAGTATAGACAAAAGCTCAAAGGAATAGAAGTCATAGTTGGAATGTAAAATGCTTTTGTTTTGGAAGGTCTTTAGATCTTATGTATTCATGTTTACATACTTTGAATTAGTAGTTTTACTTCAAGGAAAAAAAAATTATGGAAATAATCACAAAAGTTTTTTTTATTACAGAAGGTTATAAAATGCTAAATTATTCTACTAAAACACAGTGAAATGATTAAAATATTTTGGTAAGTTCATATGATTATCATAGTATGCATTCATTTACAATTACATTTTGGAATTTATTTACTGACATATAAAATTCCTATAACAAGTATATTTAAAAAGATGGAATACAAAATTATATTTATTTTATATACTTTTACATTCTATTTTTTACTAAATGTTTCTGAATGCAGGAAAATGTACAGAAAAAATGTACTGAAAAAATGTACCACAATATTAACAATTAAAACTCATAATTTAAAGATATCAGACTTTTAAAATGTTTCCTTTTTATATGCCTTTTTGAACTTACAGGATTTTTGCCATCAATAGGTGTTATTTCAAAAATTAAAAAAAAAAGGTTAAAAACATGTCAATTTCCTCAAAGACTATACATCTGTGAATATGTATGTAAATTATTTTGTGACTATAACCTTAGATACTTTTTTTTCCTGTTGACTAACGTATTGTTGAGTTTTAAACTAGTCAAATAATATTCACTAATTATTTTTTGTGGTATGGCATTTGAAAAAGTCACAAATTTAAAGAGTATAATTATGCCAGTGAATTGAAATTAATGAAATGGCATCCCACACAGGCACCATAATTTGCATATTAATTTCAGTTAATGTTTTTATGGATGTGACAGACTGATCCTAGTCATATTTGTTAAAAAAAAAAAAAGAAAAAAAAAAAAAGATTGTGAAGCAACCAAATGTTGAGCAGTCATTCCAGTAAATTCTCAGTATTCCAAAAAACATCTTTGACGATATTGTTAGGTACTTGGAGTTTTAGTTTCTTTTTTTTTATTGCTTTTTAAAAATGATGATACATTTGCCAATAGGTGGAGATATAGAATTGGAATTTTTTTATAGAAACTCAATTTAAATAAAACTTCTATTTCACATGACTTCATATGAATTTTATTGTTTTGCTCTTGTACCTAGTATTAAAAATGTTCTCGATTCCCAACACCAAAAAAAAAAAAAAAAAAAAAAAATTGGGGCTGGGGTTGTGGCTCAAATATGTGAGGCACTGGGTTCAATCCTCAGCACCACAAAAATAAAGATATTGTGCCCATGTATAACTAAAAAAAAAAAAATTTTAAAAGTTCAATGACTTTCTCAAATGTGCCCTTAGGTTTTCTATTCTTCAAAGTGATTTGCTTTAACTGATTTAATAAAAAAGTTTTATGAATTATGGTCTCTAATTGATAAGTTTTTTAGGCATTTCCTTAATAGTGTTGTATAACTCCATTATGCCAATGTAATTTTCTTTCTTGTCTATTTCAAATTTATTTGTAAACACAATAGACTTCCTTCCTGAGCTTATTTTCTTTTCTCTTTGTTATATTTCTTGGTGAATATTTCTCTCTTTTTATTTCTCAATTTATGTTTTATGTTTTTTTTTTAACTAACTTCATATCTTATGTTTTAAAAATCAGGTTGTCTAATAGTATTGTTATTTTGTTGAGAGTTCCAAAGAACCAGGTTTTTAATTATTTATTAATTCTAATTTTTTCTGTTTATTAATTTCTTTGTTCTGCTTTTGTTTTGTCAGTTTTTTTTTCTATTTTTTGAATCCAATGTTTAAGGCATTTATTTTTTTAGAAAATTATTTATAGAAGTAATGCTGCAGATTCTCCGGAGAAGTGCTTTTGTCATAACTCATAAATATTAGCTGTTTAATATCTTACTATTTAACTTGAAAGTGAAAAAGGTCTTTTTATTTTTAAAAATATTACTAGGGGGTTTTTTTTGGTTGTTACATTGTGAAAAGAGAACACTATTTGTTCATTTGTATATTAGAGTTAATATACTAATGTTAGTATATTTCTAATTGTTTTGATTATGTTTCTGCTACCACCCAGACTTTGAGTTCCTTTTTCAATTTTGTCAGTTGGAGGTTCCTCTTCATTTGTTTAAAATTTGGTTATATAATTCAAAACTTTTATGTTATTTTCTTTTGCTTCTGCATTTTGTTGACTTGCATTAGACAATGATTGATACTTCTGTCTGAATAATTTAGTGTAAGAATCTGCTGAATTAATTATGCTTGTGTTAAAATGATTTTCAAGGTACCGTTATCATCTGAACTAAAATTCTGCATCCAACCACTCATGGGGTCAATTCAATCCCAATAAATGCTAATTCAGAATATGTTATTTATCACATACTATTTCCATAGATAGGTATGAGGAGATTTTTGGAATAGTTTCTTATTTAGTGATAATTATTCAATATATATGAAATCTTAAAGTTATACTGGCCATGTTAAAAATGCAGCCAAGTCTCTGTATTGGAAGCTATTATGTTACAAATGAGATATATCTCTTGGCATTGTTTTCTCCTGTAGAAATGATAAAAATACAAAAATGAAAAAATGTATTTTAATTTCTATGAATGTGATAGACTACATTATACTTAAGGTTTTAAATATTTCAGGTTTTAACCTAAAGTAATTTAGATTTAAGAATTTGTACTTTAATGTCTATTACTTAGCCACAAAGGCAAGGATAAAAGTAAAGTCTTACTATTTTACAGACCTTTCAAAAGGCATGTTGAATGTTTCTAGACTTATCATTCTAATGTTATATACCATTTAATTAAGTAAAGTGCTAATTATAGTTTCCCCTAATTTTGGACTTTGAAAAGTGAGTCTGTTAAAAGGGTGCTTAAAATGGAATTGCATTTAGGAGTCTATATTCCCTTGAATTTAGAGATGTGTGGCACAGTTACATAGTAAGTCCAACATTTGGATTAGGAATTAAAATTTTTATGTGCAGTTTTTTTTAAAGACTTCCCTCCCTTTTTTTTTTATTATGCCCTTGATCCATTGCAAACATCTAAGACTCTCAACATCAAAGAAAAATAACTTAGAAACAAAAAGAGTTTTTTTGTTTTTTAAAGGTTGAGAGTAATTGCACTTAATTTAGGACATAGAAAGCATTTTCTCAAATCAGAGATCAGAGATCCCTCTGAGCAGTTGTAAGCTTCTTAAGAACACACAGAGTGGATGGAAAATATTCTTTATGATTACTGTCATTTATGTAATCAGTATGCAATGATTAAATCATGTAAGGAAGCAGGATTTTGATAATTTTTTTTCTTTCTATAGAGGTTATAATCTGCTGACTCTGAGCCAGTTGGGTGCTGACTTAAATTCTCAGTGTGGACAGGTGCTTTTATGGGAAGGCAATGCAGATGCAAATGTTGGCAAACTCTTAGTTATTATTTCTTTGGACAGACCTCGAACAGTCTTAAGTTCATAGTTTATATTTTGGTGAACTTTCTTTTCTTAAAAAAAGCATACATCACATCTTTATATATATATAATTTATTCAGCAAATATTGTTCCAAATACCACACTAGTGACTATGGTACAAATATGAATATGGTTGTTTCCAGTTTTAAGTATCTTATAGTCAAGACAAGGGTTGGGGAAAGAAAAAATACATACATTACAGTATATTGTGATGGCTTTAAGCACAGGGTTTTTGGACAGAGAAATGGGTCTGGAAAGGTCTCACACTTCACAGTGTTTTCTTTGAGGATTACATTTAGGTTCTGAGGGATGGGGAGTGGTAGGGCATTATGCTGAGAGCATATGGTCAATTGAGTAATTCTAACTAATTTTGCATTTTGGGGGGCTATGAAAAGTAGGGGTGTTAAGAGATTGAGCATGTAGAGTAAACAGATTAAAAAGGGCCTTATAAAGTATGTGAAGGATTTTGGACCTGACCTAATGGTGGTGGGGAGCTCTTAAGGTTTTAAGGAACATTATGTTTTGTAGTATGAATTTATAGGTCATAAACCAGAGAACAATAGTAAAACAATTGATAAAATAATCTGAGACAGAATTGATGTGAGCTTAAGCAAGTATTGCTAGTTGTAGAGAAATGAGTTAATTCTAGAGCTAACAAGAATTTGAACTAATTGACTGTCAAGAAGGGGAAATGACATGGATGTCTCCCAAGCTTCTGCCTTGAGGAGATGGTAGATGGATGTCATTGACTGAAGTGAATGAAACAACACAGGAAGGCATACTTTAGGAGTTTGAAGTCATTCATATTCATTTTATAGAATTAGCTTCTGTCCTAAATTACAGTCTGACTAAGTATTCTCCATTGCCCAATAGTGTGCAGCCCAGGCAAGGATTTCTGGTGTTGAAGCCTCAAGTTATATCTGGATGGTCATCAATGACTTGTTTTCTCTTTCTGAATAGAGGTCTTCCCAGGATGGATGTTGGTATGAGGATAAGGCCATTTTTTAAAGGAGGTTTCAGGGCAGAAATATATGGTAATGAATAGTTAATAAGGGGGCTGGGGATGTGGCTCGAGCAGTAGCGAGCTCACCTGGCATGCGTGCGGCCCGGGTTCGATCCTCAGCACCACATACAAACAAAGATGTGCCCGCCGAAAACTAAAAAATAAATATTAAAAAACTCACTCTCTCTCTCTCTCTCTCTCTCTCTCTGTCTCTGTCTCTGTCTCTCACTCTCTCTTTAAAAAGATAGTTAATAAGGGAAGAAAGAGTTCCATTTAAGAGTTCCAATTAATGATATTAAAGTTAAAAATGAAACAAAAATAGAAATGATTTGTATATAAAGTTATTATCACCTCCTATGGAATGCAGCATCTGAAATACTAACCATACATTACCTTCACATTACCTTCTAATATTCCTTGGCAATAGAAGTGTGCTACCCTGAAGGTATATTTTTAGCCAATGTTTTGGCCTTCCTTTAATCTTTCTCTCTCTCTCTTTCTTTTATATTCCATTCTAGGAAATGCTATGTTTTAAATTGCCAACATTGGAAATGAAATGATCTCTTTCTTAAAATTGTACCTATATGTATAAAATATAGTGTTCTGTATTAGGACAGATTTTTTTTTTTAGGGCTGATCCTTGGGAAAATCAAACATAAGAAATTGATGAACGATGAAAATTTTAGTACTTTCCTAACTGCCATTCTTTTCTGACTAAGCTTCTTCCACCTCCAACCCCAATCCAGCCATATTATAAAAATGGAATTCTGCTCTGATCTGCAGTATTATGAATTTTTCTACTGTTCAGGAAATAAGATTGTATCACATTTGAAACTTATTATAGAAGTCTATATTATGTACCATATTACTGTAGAAGGATATTCTTGTGTGAACATGGTTTTTAGTGCTTATGAGGACTTTAACTGTGGTCTTTCAGCTATAAAACATCAGGGTCACGACTTGTTATTGCTGAACAGTCCTCTGGATGCTGTGAGGGTGAAAAAAGAATGCTCTTAGCACTCAGTTGCATGTGACATGATTACCAATGATTCATCACAAAGTCCTGAAAGTGTAAGAATGCCTTCCTTTGCTTCCCCACAAACTTATATGAAAGCATTTACTTAGTCTTTTGAAGTCTAAAATAGTCTTATATTAAGACAATGTAGTGATTTTGTGATTACCATGATGGCATGAGGAAACGTTTTCTTCTTTGCTTATTAGGATGTATGGACAATATTTAAAGTAATTGCTATGAAGATATAGTTGATGTAGATGTCTAATTTCTGGCTAATTAGATTAATCTTAAAGTTTTTCAGTAATGTGTGACTAATGCTGAATTTTGTGAAGAATAGGCAATATATTTGCTCATTATTGATTTGAAGAAACATTTCCATACTCAAAATGTAAACAACATCAGCTGCTATTTAATAATCCTAATTTAGTAGCTAATTTTTTTAAACAAATGTATTAGGTTAGAGAAATCTTTCATAATTTTGTTATAGAATACATTTGTTCTTGAAGTGGCTTGGCAATGTATCACCTTAAAAATGTACGTTCTTCTAGGATATTTTTTATCTTAAAAAAAGTTTACTTTGTACTTAAGAACTATAAAACCTATTTCTGGTTTGTTCTTAGTTATATCAGTATTTTGTGGTGAATTCCCTTGGTCTAGGGTATAGTCAGTGCAGGCCTGCTGTAAGTTCTGTTCACCTGAAGATTCTTTAAAGATTGGGATAATTGGTGGGGGGGTTGGGGTTGTGGCTCAATGGTAGAGCACTTGCCTAGTATGTGTGAGGCCCTGGGTTCGATTCTCAGCACCACATATGAATAAATAAAATAAATGTCCATTGACAACTAAACAAAATATTTAAAAAGAAAAGATTGAGATGATCTCTATGGTACACTCTTTTCATGGAGAGTGGAATCCCAGGTCTTACTGTGTCTGTTTCCTTTATTCACCTGTATATACATGCAACTTATTACTGCCATACTTGACCAGCCACTCTTGTACTCACTTTGAATTGTTTGTGAGTTCAAGCCCTACACTAAACTTTGTAAGAAACTGAGTTCTGTATCTGTATTAGCCATGCATCTTGGGGAAAAGGGTGCCATCTACCTTGTGTTAAGAATCAATCAGCATTTCAATTACACTGATATATGGGCCCCTTAAAGGCTCTCTGCTGGCACCTGTGACCCTCTTTCACTCTTTAACTTTCCAGATCCTGGCCTATATTGAAAAATATAATTGCTAGTCATAAGCCAGTGTCATTTCTACTTCTCTAATTCTCAATGGCTTGGATGACTAAGGATTGCATTATGTTTATATTCTATTAATATTTATTTAACATAGTTGGTGTTCTTCAAAGATCAGATTGGGTATAATTCAGATTTAAAAAAAAAAACGTAACAGCCTACTTAATATTTTTCTTAAAAATAAAAGAAAATGAAAACATGTAGAATTAAAACAAACTTTATTCAACTTTTTCTAGAATTTTGGGAATATGATTTAACTTGGACTGATTTTAGGAAATTATGAAATTGATAAACTTTAAAAATTTGAAATAATTTGCTTTAAGCATCTTGAATTTCCCTTAAGATTTCAAAAACAAAACAAATATCCTAAACTAACTGAGTAAAATCAATGACTGATATTCTGTAACAAGCAGAATTCTGTCTCTTTGGGACTATGATCTGAGGGAATGAAGATGAACAGTTGATTTTTATAAATTCTTTGGTTTCCAGATTTAAGAGTTAGATGGACTCACATATAATTTTTGCTAATAATGGCCTTTGAATATTTTTTACTAGTTTATTTCTGTCTCTGACTTATTATTATCATATCTTCAGAATACTGAATTTCTAGAGACACTTTGAGTGATAGACTTCAGTTGGGGAATCATGTAATATTTCTTAGACTATGTAATATGGGATTATTTGTTTTTTTGGTACCAGGGATTGATTCCAGAGTGTGCTTTACCATTGAGCTACATCCCCAGTCCCTTTTATTTTTATTTTGAAACAGGGTCCCTAAGTTGCTTGGGCCTTGCTAAGTTACTGGGGCTGGCTTTGAATTTGTGATCCTCCTGCCTCAGCCTCCTGAATTGCTGGGATTACAGGCATGTGCCACTGTAACTGGCATAATATGGGATCTTAAAATATACATCTTACATTCAGCCAAATTGTTTGGCTAATTTTCTTTAATATTAGGTCTGAAAAACGATGCATTTACAATTAAAGCCTTTACTTCTAGTTCAGAATGTATTTAAATATTGCTGAACTTTATGTACATATCACCTGGATGAAAGGAAGTCCATTACAGTGCGTATAGAATTTAGAGTTTTTGAGACCTGGATGTGAATCTAACTCTTCATGTCCACTTAACCTCTTTGAGCCACTTTTTATGTCTATGTAAAGAAGCCAACAATATTTCTCTCACTGGATAGTTGTGAGAGTTGAAAGAAATATTATATGTGAGATCCTTTACAAATCATTCTTTATAGTTGTTTATAAATATGAAAGATAATTTTTCTTGAGCATATGAATATGAGATAATATGTAGTGATTATCAGGTATATTCACTCATTTTAAAATTTTCCCTTCAGTTTTTTTTTATTTTATATATATTTATTGTTTCTACTCTTTAGTAAAGGATTATGTGTGTTAAATTGAGATCCCTTGTAAGTTGAATCTTTATGCAGTCACCCCCTTCAGAAAGGAGTACCAAATAATAATAAGTTAGTTTAATTTATTCAAAGCTACAGAGTTTTTCTTTTCTCCATAATAATGTATTCATCCTTGAATCATACATTTAGCTCATAACAAAGAATTTTACTTTGTTGGCTTTTGACACAATGAAATATATTCTGTGTTTTAGACCCTTTCTCCTAATTATGTTTTTGTCCCATCTTCTCTTTGTCTGTGAATCTTTCACTTGGGGAGGCTGGTTTGTGCTTTTGAATACATCCAACACTTTTTTCTGTTTTTTTTTATGCCTTGCTTATATCATCCACCCACTTGCAATTCCTTTCCATTCTTGAGATGCTTTCCTATTGTTAAAGCATAATTTAAGCTTTATCTATTCCATGAAGTCTTTCCAGAGTACTGCAGCCATAGCAATTATTATTTTTTTTTACACTCCTATGTAGTTATCACCTGAAATACTCGCCTTTTTATTAGTTGAGAAGTGAGAAAGTTTCCCCCCCTCCCCAGAAGCTTTTAAGGGATTCATAGGCTACTGGAGAAGTCGGGTAAAAACTCTTTGGCAATGTATTGTTTAGTGTTACAATACTGGTATAAGGAAGATGCTAAGGAAATAGCAGTGTTCTCTTCTGCTACCACTATCCAGATTAGTTCCCCATTATTTCCCAGTTGTTTGACCTCTCTCTGCCCAACTACCTATATATTCCATAACAATGAAAGATGTTGAGTTCAAACATATTGATTGCGGTTGAAGAGAACTTTTATTCCTGATTGGCCATATAAAATGAACTGTGATGCCATCACAAATGATTGATTTTATTATTATTATTGATTTTATTATTGATTTTATTAAGTGACCCAAAAGTCACTTTCCAAAAGTCCCTTTTTCTTGGAGCTATCCCTGACTCTTCCTTTCAGTTGTGGTTGTCTCTCCTCTATTCCTGAGAATTATTAATTGCTACATTGTATTTTGTTTCTTTCAGAGTTTTATATTATGATATAAAAAAGTGATTACTGTTCTATGGAAGAGCCACTATCTTAAAAACAATATAGATTCATTCTTTTTATTTTTCCATAGGAGGGATTTGCCATTATACTTTAAAAAATATTTCCTCTCAGTTTATTTTAGGCAGTTTCTACTTCTTCTAGTTAATATGTGTGAATTTGACATATTTTATGACAGAATTTAAATGATAAACAATATTAACTAGGGTAGGTTTTTTATAAAATAAACATGACAAAATAGGCAAATAAGAAATAGAGTATATTCCAAAGCTTATTTCAAATTACATTTTTTAATCTCCCCCTTTTTTTTGTACTGCAGATTTAACCCAGGGATATTTTACCACTGAGTCATATCCTTAGCACATTTTATTTTGAAACAGGATCTTTTTAAGTTGATGAGGGCCTCACTAAATTGCTGAGGCTGGCTTTGAATGTACGTCCCTCCTGCCTCAGCCTCCCAAGTTTCTGAATTTACAAGTGTGTGCTACTGCACCTGGCTGTTAGCTACTATTTTAAATTATATTCTATAGGTATTTACAACTTTTGTTTTGAAAGATCCACAAAATAATTTTATTTCTTTACTCTTAGTAAAGAAATATAATTATTAAAATGATCATTGAATGCATGTTAACAGTTTCCAAACTGGGTTTAACTAACAGATTGACTAAATGCTGGAAAACATATATGGAAGGAAGCAAGTCATACTTTTCTTAGACTATGATTATTGAACAAATGGGGATCGATTCAGTGTTTTACATTCTTGGTTTTATTATCCTGCACTAGATTTTGCTTTTTAACTGAACTTTCATTCCCCTAGTCTTATCCACTCCAATCAATCCTTTATTACTCTGGCAATTATTTTTCTAAAATGCAAATTTATACTGTGCTACTCTGTAATACATCATCCGGTCAAAGGTAGGAGCAATAGAGAATCATATTTTGATTATCTTTTACCTGTCTCAGTTTTTTTTCAGTTTATTCTTATCTCTCTACTTTTTCTATTTCAGCCATATAAAAAATATCTATTACTTTCCAGGATATACCATGCTTTGTTAGGTCTGTATGCCTCTGTTCATGCTCTTTTTCAGAGCTGGAATATTGTTTTCTTCCTGCATTCTGTCCAAACCCAAAAGTCACTTTCCAAAAGTCCCTTTTTCTTGGAGCTATACCTGACTTTTCCTGTCAGTGTGGTTGTCTCTCCTCTATTCCTGAGAATTATTAATTGCTACATTGTATTTTGTTTCTTTCCTTAGAATTTATTTCCCAACTAGAGGAAAAAACCCCTGTAGTTAGTTTTACATATGTAACCCTAGCATTTGGCACAATAACAGGTACATAGGCACAGTAGGCATTTGTTGAATAATATGAAGGGTAAGATTGGATTAAAAATGGTATTTTGAGTGCTTTTATCATGTTTGGTTTCCTTTACAGCTCTTATTTCATCATAAAATATGAATTTAACTTAAGTTCAATTTTATAAGTGTTTGAGAAATGTGTTTTTTTTAACTATAAGTATTTAATTTTGTGCCAATTAATGCTCTTATCTCTCAGTTCTTTACCTACCCTTCTGCATTCTACTGCAGAGATTAAAAAAAACAAAACAAAACAAAACAAAAATAAACTTGTGAACTATGCATGCCAGACTCCATTGGTAGCAAGTTTTCTGTTAGGAATGTCCAAAACAAGGGAAAAGTGAAAGATTGGATGGTAGAAGGTAAGAAGTTATTTATTTCCTTTCATTGGCTGGTGTGCTTCAGCATGCAGAAGGAGTAGAGGATTGTTGAAGGTGACTGCATGTGACTAAGTTTCAGTACCACTTGTAGTGGCTTCATCAACATTACAAACAGTACTTTGGATGTTGGGTAGTATTTGCTGTGTTAATCTGTAACAGAACCATCCCAGTGTCAATTGTGGAAATGTTTCCAGAAGCTCAACAGTGATCCCAGCCTAGGGTGGCGGTACACTTTATTTGGTTTGCTAACTTGTTTTTGTTCTGCAGCTCCACTTAATATCGCCTTCTAACTCTCCCAATGGCTTTATAATCACTTTCCATTATTGACTTCCCTATGTTGAAAATAGCTAGAGTAGTTTCCACTTTACTTAGTGGACAATACCAAGAAGTGGTCTTTAGAAATAGAACTTCAAAGATATGAGTTTGGGATTGGTTATTTGACATGTTTTGAATTGAATACAGTAGGATCTCACTGTCAGTGGAAAATTGCCATTGCATTCAGAGACAGCTTAGTTACTTAAACTATCAAATTTCTTACTGGAACTGAAGAGATTACCAAAGCTGAAAAATCAAATGCAAGCTGTAATTGATTATGATGGTGGAAATAATGTCTTGGAATTCGGAGCTGTGTTGGCTGTTTCTGACTACACTAGAGAATTTAAAGTAAAGAAATCATGAGGTCATTGCTTTAAATTTTCAGTTCCAGAATGGTCAGAGAAACAGAACTCCATGGTGGCTTTCCCTGATATTGTCTTATCTTTTATTATTGTAGTACTGGTGCAGCTAAATACAAGAACCAAAATTTTATCCTTCAAGTTTTCGAGTTACAGTAAAAGATGAATTTCTCCTTTTCTCCATACCCTCCTTCTCTGTCTTCATTCTTCTACTTGAATTGGTTTCATGTAGTTTCAGGGAGTCTGTACATCTACTTTGTGATTATTTTCTCAGTTCTTGAATGCTTAGTTTGACTAGATATCTGTAATTTGCAGAACTTGTATATTAGCATTTTAAGCCATGGCATGAAGGATATATAAGTGGAAAGCACTGGAACTATTGGAGAATACTCCAATTCAGAAGAATGAGTAAGCTAAAAGTAATAGCTGCACCACAGGAATTTTAGGGCTGAATGCTACCATTAAATATTTGATAAATTTGAAAACAGATTTTTATCTCTTACCCATTTCATTCACATACTTGGCTTGTGCAAAAAGAATATGCCTTCGAAAACAAGATTTTTTTTTTTAAGTTTAAAGATTGTAATTTCAATTGATGCTCTTCTTTCAGATGTTATCTTTTACTGGAGCCAGTCCCTTTGGCTATACTTGCTGCTCAGCTATCGATCTTGTTAATTCCCCTCTCTCTATGTCAATTAGCCAGAATTAATAGGAAACTGATTACATTCACCTGACCAAGAAAGCTGCATAGCATCACAGCTATGTAAAATCTGCTGTCATAATCTAGTACATATTAGCATTGATTTTTCAAATAGTTAAGTAAAGATAGGAAATTCCATGCTTTTTCCATTGTGTACAATTGTAAACCAAAGAACATTTCTTAGAACTAATAAAAAGTAGATGAAGATGTGTTAATTAGTGCTTAAAGCAATGTTTATTTGACTGGCTTCATCTAGGCTGATTGTTCTTCCAAAATTAAAAAAAAAAGTAAAACAAAAACAAAACACAAAAATTAGTTTTAATTTCCAGTGTTTCTTGTCTGCATACCCTTTTCTTTATCTTACTTGCTAAATTAAAAACCAGAGGGTCCTAATATTTTGGGGGGCTTTAGGTCCTTTTTGCAATCTGGTAAGGTCTGTGAATTAGTCTCAGAATGTTTTTAAATGCAGAAATTAAATGCATAGGATTATAAAGGGAATGAATTAAAATAGTGCTATCAAGATAATTTAAACTGTAATATAGTAATAAGATTAGAATATAGCATTGCTTTTGTTACTACTCCATTTTAATACTACTATAGTTTGTTGTCTGCATTCTTTTTTTAAATTTGTTTTTAGTTGTAGATGGACACAATATCTTTATTTATTTTTATGTGGTGCTCCACACGTGCAAGACAGGCACTCTACCACTGAACCCCAGCCTCAGCCCCTGTTGTCTGTATTCCTAATGGAAGGAAATTTAATATTTTAGTTAATGTTAATGAAAATAAACACATGGTCTTTTCCCCATCCAAATATACAGACCTGGACTCTAACTATTGAAACTTCTGATGTGGAAGGGATTCCTGAGCCCCACATACAGAAGCTCCACTCTAAATAAATTTACATAATAGTGACTTTTTACAATAAATATTTATTTTATTTTTAACATGTTTGCTTAACTATGATTTTGAGCATATACTTATTTTCTTCCTTTTTGTCAACTGGTTCAATCTCATTTACTTTTAAAGCTTAACTAGACAGCTTATATAACATTTATATTTTTGTTTATTTCCAAAATACTGACTTTCTGCAATAATCTTCATTAATTGCTGGGCATAAAATTTTTATAAGGTTGTTTACAAATGTATTATTTGCTTTACATTTGTCATTTCATGCAAATAGAACTCAAAATGATGAAAGCAATTGTATTTTACCCAGTAAGTCTACAAAATAATTTCTGTGTCTCTTCTCCTACTCTATATTCTCAACCACAAATTATGAAAATTTCACAAGCATTTGAAAAATTATTTTATTTATTGGATTGTTTGCAGGTGAGGCTCTGTGCTTTAGTCTACAAATCAGTAGTTAATTTAATGATGCACTAGTTTATATTTAGCAAAATGAAGCATAACTAGCTCAACTGAAAAAATGATTCTTGTTTTAACCAGTATCTTCACACAGCTGTTTAAATACCATATTGTACTTGGATTTTTTTTCCCCTTTCTTTATTTAGGATGGCACATGGGACTTGTGTAATCTTTGCTTATTTTAAGCTAGCATAAAAGAATGATTCTCAGCAAATGGGAGACACTTTGCAAAATTGAAGGCTATTCTTATGTATTCAGGCCAAGTTCAATTATTATTAAAGAATGTATTTTTTTCTCCCCAGTTTTATACTGATAATTTTTTCATTATAATATTGTGTTCCAAAATTATTATACAGGTCCTTTTTTCATTTATTTCATGTAATTTTATTTTTTTATATTATAATACATTAAAACATGATTGGCCAGGGAGAATCAATTTAAAAATTGAAGTAATTCACTCTCTCTATTATCAGTTTTATACTATTTTTCTGTCTAGAATTTTTTAAAAAAAATTTTTAGTTTTGGATGGATACAATACCTTTATTTTATTTATTTATTTTTGTGTGGTGCTGAGGATCAAACCCAGTGCCTCACACATGCCAGGTGAGTGCTCTACCACTGAGCCACAACCCCAATTCCTAGAATTTTTTTGACTCTCTTTATAAAGATGTAAAAGCTGCCTCAAAATATGTAACATTAAGATGGAAACTTTGAATAATTTTTGGTAACCCTTCCTCTTCTTTTTCTCTCCTCCTCCTCCTCCTCCTCTTCCTCTTTCTTCTTCTTTTTCTTCCTCTTTATCTTTTTCTATTTACTTCTGCCCCATCCTTATTGTTTACCTGACTCTCTGTCTCTTAAATCACCAATAAGACTTGGTTTCCAATTCTTCCATTTTTGTATCAAAAAATACTTTAGATTTTTAAATTTTGTTTATACTTGTACATTTATTTAACTTTCATATGTTCATTTAGTGTATTGTAATATTTTCAGATAATATAATTTTGTTACACTATGTCTGTGAAATAGTGCACTACCATATCTTGATATTATATTTGAATTTTTAGTGTGAAACTCGTTCCTCTCTATTGGATGATTTAAGCTAATCATTTTGTAGGTAATTAATATAATGGAGATCAGAAAGATAAGGTATATAGATGTAGGGATGTATTTAAGAGACTGATTTGAAGTACAGTGGAATTGCTTTATTTCTTTTAAACAACTCAAATCTGAATCCGTTTCCTAAAATGTATAGTGTTGCTTAAAGTGTTTATTTATATTCTACATATGAATTCTATTTCTCTTAAAACCAGCTCTGATTTTGGGTTGATTTGTACTGTTTATTATTTCTTAAATTAGAGTTTTAGAGCATAATACTTGGTTCACCTCGACAAACTCATACATAACATGCATGGGAATGGATTTCAGTTCATGATCCCTCCCACCCTTTTCTCTCATCCTCCTTCCCCTTTGCCATTCTCCTTACTCTACTAGACTGCTTTTACCTATCTATTAATTTATATTTGATTGGTTCTTTATGCTATTTCTGTCCTTCCCTCATCCTTTCCTTTGTATATTTAAGAGAACTGTTGAATTTTTATCTTATAACTAGACTTAAACCTAACAACATGAAACAGTGTTTCATGAACTATTATATCAGTAAAAGTTCTGATATAGTCATTTCTAAGAAAATTAGTAACGCAATGGCAGCACACAGTTCCAAGTTAGAAAAAAGAATCCTATAAAAGAATAAAGATAAGTTGTATAAACTATGAATATGATAAAAATTATAGGGAACAAAGTGACTGGAAAATTATTTGGTTGAATTAATAACTACATTACATGTGATTACATTTTGTAATGGTACAGAAAATTTTCATGCAAAACTAAACTTTATTTTATGGTATTTTTTGTTGGTGGTAAGTGATCAACCCAGGGCCTTGTACTTGCTAATCAAGTGATCTATATCCATAGTCACATAATTAACTTTTTGTATTATATATAGCATGCAAAATTTTGTGAAGAGATTATTACTGTAGAACCTTCTATACTTTTACCTACTGTGGGTACTTAATAAAAGTTTTTCCTATTTGTATTTTATGAGACTAAAAAGCATATTTAGTGAAAGCTCAGGACTAAAATCTCTAAGGAACATTCCAAGGAATGGAACCAAAAATCAAAACTCAGTAACTTGACAATAATGATAAGTGCTCTTAAAATAGTAACAACAATTATACTACTAACATTTTTGTAACATTAGCCAAATATTAATTCCTTTTTTGTTATTTCAAATAATATTTTAAATTAAATGTATTAAAAATTAAATTTTAATTGTGAATTATATCAATAAAACACATTTTTAGGATAAAAATGAGATATTAATTTTATAATATAATTTAAGATGGTAATTATATGCTTATTTATTTTTCTTTTTGTGTCTTTCATGTGGAAAATTGACTGAAATATTAAGTGAAGAATAAAACAATGTATTTAGAAAGTATTTCTGATAATTAACCAGTTCTTGAAACATCAGAGAAGTCCTTTTAATAATGAGAAATCAATTCTATAACATCAAATTTTTTAAATATAAGGCTAATATATACTGTAAAACCAATATAGACTTTCCTTCCTACTCTGTTTTGCTAAGAGTAGCAAGTTCTTAATCATTTATTTCTCCAGATTCAGATGAAAGGGTACAAGTTATGGGAAACACATCATCAAACTGAAATAGTCTTTAAAGATTGGTTATGCCACAGTATTTTATTGGGAGAGTCCATTATAACAATATACCAATTTTTAACTTCTTTCTGGATTAAACAGATATACATGCACATTCGAGTGCAAACACACACACACACACACACAGTCTAGTGACCATCAATATGATCTAATTTATAAAAATGAATTCATTTAAATATTTCAGATTCCTTATAAATAAGATAAGCTCTGTGCTGAATTTACAAAAAAATAGATTTTTTGCCAAATGTTTTCTCTGACATAAGGGGGGGGTGACTCATAGTAGGGTAGGGAGGGAGAGCATGGGAGAATTAGATTAATTCTAGATAAGGAAGAGAGGGGTAAGAGGGAAAGGGAAGGGAAGGTGGAAGGGGATTAGCAAGGATGGTGGAATGTGATGTTCATCATTATACAAAATACATGTATGAAGACTTGAATTTGGTGCCAACATACCTTATATAAAACAGAGATATGAAAAATCATGGTATATATGTGTATTAAGAATTGTAATGCAGAAAAAGAGTATATGTATAATGGCATAAATTGGGATGATCATACTTTATATACAGAGATATGAAAAATTGTGCTCTATATGTGTAATAAGGATTCTAATGCATTCCACTATTGTTGTGTATTTAAAAAAATAAATAAATATAAAAATAGACTTCACAGAATTTTTAGTTTCACAACAAAATTGAGCAGGTGGTACAGAGATATGCCACATATCCCCTGGATCTATATATGCATAGCCTCCCCCATTATCTCCTCCCTTGCTGGATTGATACATTTGCAATAACTGATGAAGAACATGGATACATCATTATTTCCCTAAGTGCATAGTTTATCTTACAACCCACTCTTGGTGTTCTATATTTTATGTGTTGGAACACTTTTGTAATGACATGTGCCTGCCATTATTATATCACACAGAAAGTTTCATTGCTCAAAATAATCTGTCTATTTAAAATTTTTTCTCATTATTAAAATTGTGTTTTTACACTATGGAGAAAGTGGCAATACAGAATAGAATAAAAAAATGAAAAGATAGTCAATTACACACAAAGTTTTTATTTTTTGAGCTGGGATCTAACTGTATTGCCTAGGGTGACCTTAAACTCTTAATCCTCTTGCCTCAATCTCTTGCCTGGCTAGACACATTTTAATCTAAGTCATTGTATTTAAGTAAAAGGTATCCCTCAAAATTTCAGAAATTTTACATTTCATGATATTTAGAGGTTTGTTATATAAATGCTTGTCATTAGTGATAGTTTCTAGAAAGTACCTACAATTCGCTTCTATGCCCTCCTCTTTCTTCCAGAAACTGCCTAAAGTAATTCTTAATCACATTTTTTTGTAAAGCTCTGCAGATAGAATAGCATGGAGAGCTCATCCAGAGGACAGATCATCTCCTCCCTATACCAAGGGCTAGGGTCTGGCTCTTAACTTTATAGACCAGAAAACTGGTTATTCAGAATCTTAGAGTTTGTCAATCTTCTGGGATATACACCAAATAAAACATAATCATATATGACATTACTGATATGTAAATCAAAATGCAGGTTTACTAATTTGTTATTTAAACATTTTATGTTCCATAATACCAATCCTTTTCCAATAATCCAGCCCTCTTCTCTGTTCTATTCATTCTCTTCTCTGATTCTTTCTTCTTACCAAGATTCCTTTTTTCCCAACCCTTGCAATCCTCCTGAGACACCACAAAATCATAATAAACTGAAAGAATACACTCCTCAAAACAAGGTAAAATTTTTCTATATCCTTACACTTGTCAAAGAGTTAACATATAGGTCATCTTGATTATGGACGTTAATGTTCAGATAATCTCATCCTTCCAGCCTGTGTGTGTGTGTGTGTGTGTGTAATGTATATATATATTTCTACATACTCATTGTTTCATGATATTTCTACAAATCTGTGAAGATTATATTTTGACTCTTCCAGGTTCATTCTCAGGGTGTTAAACTTCATTTCTACTTGGAACACAATATTTAGTACTGCTCTCTTTTTTCACTCTACCACCATTAGTGTATTTTTGCTTTGGAAAAATCTAGCTCCATAAATACTGTGGCATTTATTTTCTGTAAAAGCTTTAGCTGCTCATTTTATTTGGACATTGATTTTTCATCAAATGACAGAAATGGCAAGGTTAGCATTTCAGGAGAGCTTCTCTTCTGTTAACAATATCTTCATCTTCTCATTAGTTTAATTCATGATAATAATCCAGAAAAGCTTTGACCAGTGTTTCCCAAAGGACCATTATTCATTTTTGAGTAATTAGTTTCTTTAATTCACATTAGTATTGGAAGTTAATAGTATAGGGGAATTCATTTTCTTTCTGATGCAATAACCTTTCCATTAATGTATGAAATAAACTTTTAGTTTTTTTTTAATCTTTTCCTATAGAAATGACCATTTAGAGTACCAGTATAGGGTTTTAAAATCTTTTTTTGTAGTTGTAAATGGACAAGAATGCCTTTATTTTATTTGTTTTTATTTTATTTTTTATGTGGTGCTGAGAACTCAGTGCCTCATGCATGTTAGGCAAGAGCTACAGCCCCAGCCCCAGTATAGGGTTTTATTCTGTTCAGATATAAGCTCTTTTGGAGAGTTAAGAATTTAAACAGTTATTTCCTCAACTCAGTTCCTTCCATCACACCTTTTTCACTCACTGCATGGGATATGATGTGGTCTCTCCAAAAAGGATTTATGAAATCTATGGAGAACCCCCATTTAAGTTACTTAAATTGAAATTTTTTTTATCCTTTTAAAAAATACACAAATTTGTAAAGCCACTATCATTAGGAAGTTTAATATTCAAAAACTGTCTACTCATTTTGAAAAACTGCCTTATTATCAAAGTTTTTATTATTATTCCTGATATTTTATTTTTATTCCTGATACTTTCCAAAAGTGTAAGAATCAATCTTATGTTATTTTCTCACAAATACAAGGAGAATCTCATGGAATAAAATACAGCATTCCTAACTTCACATAGTCATGATTATAGAAATGAAATCCCAAAGCACTTTGTAGAGATAAATAAAAGCATTTCAGAAGTAAATAATCTGGATGGCTTCTAAATTATTAAGTGCATTTAACTGAATAAAAAGTTTGATTTATTAGATTGAGGTGTTTAATTTGAAAACAGTACATTTGATGGATGTGTCCTGTCTATCAAAGGCCAAAGCCAAGAACGTATTATTCTGATTTTATGTGATTTTATTGTAAAAGAAAGGACTGAAAACACTTCATAAGTATCTAACATTTACTAGTATATGTAATAATTAAATGATTAATAAAGAGTAAATAGTTTTAATTTTCCAGATTTTTTTCTTTTTTATTATTAATTCAAAACATTACAAAGCTCTTGACATATCATATTTCATACATTTGATTCAAATGGATTATGAACTCCCATTTTTACCGCGTATACAGATTGCAGAATCACATTGGTTACACATCCACGTTTTTACATACTGTCATAAGAGAGGGAGAGAGAGAGAGAGAGAGAGAGAGAGAGAGAGAGAGAGAGAGAGAGAGAGAGAGAATTTTTTAATATTTTTCAGTTTTTGGTGGATACAACATCTTTATTTTATTTTTATGTGGTGCTGAGAATCGAACCCAGCACCCCACGCATGCCAGGCGAGCACGTTACCACTTGAGCCACATCCCCAGCCCTTTCCAGATTTCTTTAGTCCCCTTATAGGAGGAAACAAACCAAAACACTTTGAAGACACTTAGAACAGAACCAGGCATTCAAAAGGGCTGAAATGTATACTTAGAAATGAATTTGGCTCTTTTAATCTTTTTTTTTTTTTTTTTTGCCTAGACATTTATGCAGTTTTAGGATTCCAGATGATACCTATATAAGGCCATCATTTGCTCTTTAGAATTTTAAGGATAGGGGCAAAGTAGGCAGTAATGAGCTCTCTTGAGCCTAATATTTTCCAATCATGTTTAAGAAGAAAGTCTAGTTTAATATCCTGTTGGGCATTCAGGCCACTGGAGTCTAGTGTAAAGTTAGGGATGTTGTTTTCCTAGCTCGGAAATAAGTCACACTGAGATAACGCTCCTTCCAATCTATTCCATGTCATGCCTTCCCAGCACAGTAACATTTGCTTTTCAGAATAAAGCTTGAAATAAAAGGTGGTAGGCAATAGATTTTGACAATTGTCATAATTGCAATCATAAACTTAAAAGAGATAAAAAATAAAACACTTATTTTTACTTGTGTTTTTTGTGTGTGTGATAATTAATGGTCTTCCAGTTAGAAGATGTGTAAACTTGTTTAGTTTTTCTAACCTCTGTGACTCAATTTCATTATCATAAAGTGAGAACAGTACTAGCACCTTGTTGGGTTGTTTTGAGGACTGGATATATACATCTAGGTTGAAGGGAGTGGAGAGATTATAGGTCAGTACTATGTGTAGGTATCATTTGTTTTTGTTATTGCTATCGATGTTATTATTCATGCTATACTTCAGACATAGTCATTTTAAATTTACTTAGCAAACATTAATTAAGCTTCCAATCAGTGACAAGCACTATTCTAGATAGTAGACCTTCAATAATGATCAAGACAGAGAACTCTTTATATGAAACTTGTATTTTGGTTCTGGAGATCAAGAGACAATTCAACAATTAAGTGATAAAAAATGTCAGTTCATGCCATAGAGGGGACTAAACTCGGGTGATAGGATACATTGGATAGTCAAAGAAGTCTTTTTAAGGAGGTGTCATTTACCTTGAAAGTTGATGACAAAGAAACAAACTTGTAAAGATCTGGGGTAAGAGCATTCCCATGAGGAGTTTCTAAGAAGTGCTCAGAGGACAAACACTGGTGATGCTATTGAGTAGTAGCCTAGAGGCAAGAACAGGATGAGGTACAGCTAAGAGGCTGGTGGAGCTCTGGTCTTGTAGGGATCTATGAGCCTGGATAGGGAATTAGGATATCATTCTAAGTTGCAGAGACATCCTAAAGGGTTTTTAAATAAGGATTGGCTTGGCTTAATTTGCATTTTAAAAAGTTATTTTAAAGCGTATTTTGTAGCTATATAATCAAGACAATGTAGTATTGGTGGGGAAGGGATAGACATATCAATGGTTCAGAACATGGAACCTAGAAATTGACCTATGTGGATATACGGCCAACTTCATTTTTGATAAAAGTCCAAAGACAATTAGAAGGAAGAAAGAAAATTATTTCAAAAAATGATGGTGGAGGTGTTGGGCACTTGCAGGTAAAATAAGGAACCTTGGACTAAACCTCATGTAAGACATGAAGTATAAAACTTTCAAGAAAAGAAAATAGGGTAAAAACTTTAGGATCTAGGGCTAAGCAAGGAACTCTTAGACTTGTTTTCAAAAGCATGACCCAAGAAGGGAAAGATTGGTAGTTCTATCCAAGTTATTCAGTGAAAGACTCTTATAAGGTGACTGGAAAGAAAAGCTCTACAATGGAAGACAATATTTGCAAACCATAAAACTAACAAAAGATCTCTAATATCTGGACTCTTTAAATAACTCTCAACACTTAACTGCAAAAAAACAAGCAGTCTAGTTAAAAAATGGGCAAAGACAAGAAGCTTCTCACTAAAGAGTAAAAAATACAGATGGTAAAAAATACATGAATATATGTTCATCATCATTAGCCATTAGAGAAATGTAAATTAAAAGCACAAATTATCACCCTAAAGTTATCAGAGTGACTAAAATAGAAAGTAACATCAAGTGCTGTTGAGGATGTGAAGAAATTGGATCATTCATATATTATCAGTGGAATGTAAAATGGTACAGCCATTCTGGATAGCCATGTGATAGTTTCTTATAATTCTATGCAATTACCATATGACCCAGCTCTCTTAAATATTTATTCCAGAGATCTAAAAATTTACATTCACATGAATGTTTGTAGCAGTTTTTCTAGTAAGAAACTTAAACTGGAAACATCCCAGATGTTCTTCATTGGTGAATAGTTAAATAAATGTGTACTATAGAATCCTTTTCAGCAACAAAACGGAACAATACACAAAATAACTTGGCTAAATCTCCAGGGAATTATTCTGAGTTAACGGGAACCAATCTTTAAAGATCACATGCTGAATGATTATATAACATTTTTTAAATGACAAAAATATCAAAAGAAGAACATTATTTATTGTGTGGAGTCAGGACCAGGAAGTTGGGGAAGGGGATGAAGGAGGTGTTTATGAAAGGACAACAGTATAGATCTTTGTGGTGATGGAATTGAATTGTTGTTTATCTTGACTATGACAAATTTATTATCCTGGTTGTGATTTTCCATTAAAATTTTGAGGATGTCACCTCTGGGAGAATTTGAATAGATGATGCATAGGATTCTCTCTGTTATTATTTCTTATGTGTGCATGGGAATTTACAATTATCTCAAAGTTTAAAATGTTTAAAGAAAAACCCTGTATTATTTTGGCTGATCAGTGAAGAATGTATGCCTCTAGTCCTACTTTTTGTTTTATTTAACTGATGAAATCTATGTCTTGTACTTTTAAAAAGACCTGCAGCTGATTCTACTGTATAGACAGGATTGAGGATCTTGCAAAACTACAAACAAATCCCTCTGGATTTTAAGGGCAGGGTGTTACAAATGAGATTTTTAGATTGTGACACTTGTTACAGGCATTTGATTCTGCACACGTCTGTGATCTGATCCCATAGGATCAATGTCACTTCCTCAACTGAGAGCCACTCATTTGAGAATAACTTAGATATCTATATGTTTATAGATAACATATTTCCTTTTTCAAATTAAACATTATTCAAATTTTTGTTGTTGTTGTTTTGTGTGATACCAAGGATTGAACCCAGAGCCTCACAAATACAGGGATTGCTCTACTACTGAACTACATCCCATCCCTTTTTACAAACTTTATATTGAAAAAGAGTCTTACTAAACTGCCCAGGCTGGCCTTGAACTTGTGATCCTCCTGCCTCAGCCTCATGAGTAGCTGGGGTTACAAGTATACAACACAGCCAGCTTCTCTATTTTTTTTTTTTTCGTTTTCCCCAAGGTCCATTCAGCTTTAATTTCAGACACTTGTTGAAATAATTACTTTACTTATTTGTAGCAACTATAATTTTTTCAGCAAAGATAGAGCTTACTTGTGTTTATAGATTGCTATTAGTCCTTTGGTTCTTTTTCTTTTATAGGTGCCCTGGCTGGGAAGTAAAATTGTATTTGTGAACAGAACACATGCAATTCTCTTTTGCATGGTAGCTGCAGGATTCTATTTTAAAAACTCAGTATTTAATTACATATGAGATCCTCTTTTGAGTGCATATTGCTTCAGAGCAGAAATCACAGTGAACTGTTGCCTTATGAATAAGTTTAGTACTTAATTTTCCACAAGACCTACTTTTTGTCTTTTTAAAGTAGAGAAGCTCACATTTCTCTTTCTTCTGCTTCACCTATACTTTTAAAGATTTTTCTGGCAAACCCCCACTAACAATAGGTTTTTATTTACTCCTGAAAATGCCAAACTCTTGTTTGATTTTATAATGGCCATTTTAATTAATTCTGTGTTATATTTTGAAGATCATTTGTTTCGTGTACAGCTCACCAGAACTCATAGATATAAGAAGGCAATCAGTGATGTGTATTGAAGAAGATCATCAGCTATTCAGTGCTTACTGCTATGTGCTGGAACTATTTGGATGGTACAACTTCATGTAGCTTTCAATTTTGTGATGAGATTCATAAATAATGAGAACTAACCAAAACTTGATATCATGGTATCCCATTTAAGAATATGATGGAAACGTTCTAAAATGTGTTTGTCATTTGTGTGTTTTCCTCTGTGTAAGCAAGTGTGTGTGTATATTTAATGCTATACTTTCCTGTTGTCTTATGTCTTTGCCTTTGTTTCCATTCTTCTTTCTTATGTCTCATTGTCTTAGTTATACATATTTTATTTATGGTTCTTATAATTCCTAACAACAATGTAGGTTGTTTCTTAAGTAAGTATGGTCCAAAGTGCCTTGCTTTTTTAAATGTATTTTTCTCTTGTATGAAAGACTCTCATCATTGATAAGTATTATCCTTTTATTTTAGTTTATTCCTTGTTTTAATACTTGATCTTTCTGTCAAGTATCTATGCAGAGTATTTAATACTCGTTCCTGCAAATTTGCTTTCCATCAGCTTGTTCAGAAATGTGTGTTCTTGAAAAGGGATTGTGATGTATTTATTTAAAAGCTGATATAGTATTTTTTTTTTGCGTTCTACACACCTTTTAAACTTTTATCAACATTAATTCATTGCATCCTCACAACAACCCTCTCAGTCTGGTACTCTTATCCCTATTGTTACAGAGAGGCTGAGTAACTTCCTTAAGGGCACATAACTCATAGGTATAGAGCCAAGATTTTAACAGACTGGCTGTCTCTGTAGTACACACTGATAACTGATGTAATAGGTTTCTTTTCCATTAATATCAAAGTAGTGTAGTATGAATTCCATTTGGTACTTTCCCCTTCTTCCATGTTTTTATGTGTGCATCAAGGGATGATCTATAATTGCTACTTGATACTCTATTGTGCACATGTCACATTTTATAAAAATTAATGCTCTTGAGGTATACTGAACATAAAATAGAAACTTCACTTTAAGCATACACTTTACTGAATTTTGATGAACATATGCACCCCTGTAACTAAGTAGTATATAGAACATTCCCTTTACCTCAGAGTGTACCCTGATTTCCCTTTTCAGTCAATCCTCTTGGATCCAAGAGACAATTGATCTTTCTTGGCCCAATGGGTTTTATTTTTTGTTGGTGTTTTATACTATATTTTGTAAAAATAAACTCTATAGTATATAATTTTTAAGTCTGGCTTCTTTTGTTCATTTTGCTTTTGAAATTTCATAGATTCTATTGCTTTCTTTTTATTATTATTGCAATTTTTTTGGTGATGCCAGGGTTTGAACCCAGGGCCTTGTGCATGCAAGGCAAGCACTCTACTAACTGAGCTATATCCCCAGCCCTATTATTGCAATTTTCATTGTATATATGTGCTAATTTTTTTATATCAACACTTCTCTTTATTCTTATAAATTTAAGGAGAAGTTACCAATGAAAATGGCTTAAAAGAACCACAATATCAGAAAGCAGCAATGATAATATGCTGGAATAATATAGTACATAATTGAACAGAGATCAGAAAGAAAAGAATTCAAATAATAAACTCATTTAATAAATTAAGGCTGCAAAATGAAGCATAATTAAACAGAGGGAATACTGCTACAGTCATTGTCATGAAGCGCAGGTTTGAAAAACTCATATAAGACAATGCAAAAGGACAAAGAGGAAAGACAGACTAAAAAGGATGTTGGTTTGATGTTGGAGAAAGTTAAACAATATCCTACATTTTTAAAATTTTATTTGTTCTTTTTAGATATACATAACCATAGATTGTATTCTCACATATTATACATACATGGAGTATAACTTATTCTAATTAGGATCCCATTCTTGTGGTTCATATATGAATATAGGAAAGATTTGTTCCATTCATTCTGTTATCTTTCCTATTTTCATATCCCCTTATTCCCCTTTCCCTTTTTCTAAACCAATGAACTTCTATTATCCCTGCTCCCCTTATTGTGTGTTAGCATCCACACATCAGAGAGAACATTTGGTCTTTGGTTTCTTGGGATTGGCTTATTTCACTTAGCATGGTAGTCTCCAATCCCATCCATTTACCAAGCAAATGCTGTATTTATTGTTCTTTGTGTATATACCATGTTTTCTTTATCCATTAATCTGTTGAAGGGGCACCTAGATTGGTTTCATAGCTTAGCTACTGTGAATTGAGCTAATACATAAACAATGATGTAGCTATGTCAATGTAGGATGCTGATTTAAAATTCTTTGTATATATACCAAGGAGTAGGATAACTGGGTCAAATGGTGTTCCACTCCAAGTTTTCTAAGGAAACTTCATACTGCTTGCCATAGTGGTTGCACCAATTTACCGTCCTACCAGCAATGTATCAGTGAACCTTTCCCCCCACATCCTCACCAACATTTATTGTTACTTGTATTCTTGATAATTGCCATTCTGACTGGAGTGAGATGAAATCTCAGTGTAGTTTCAATTTGCATTTCTCTAATTGCTAGAGAGTTGTACATTTTTTCATATATTTTTTGACTGTTTTTGTATCTTTTATTAAATGTCTGTTCAGTTCCTTTGCCCATTTAGTGATGAGGTTATATAATTATTTTTTGGTGTTAAGTTTTTAAGTTCTTTGTATATCCTGGATATAAATGCTCTATCTGAGGGGCAGGTGGCAAAGATTTTCTCTCATTCTATAGGCTCTTTCTTCAAGTTCTTGATTATTTCCTTTGTTGTGAAGAAGCTTTTTGATTTGATACCATCTGATTTATTGATTTTAGGAGTCTCATTTAGTTAGTTGGATACTTAACTGACATGATGGAAAATTAGGGCTACATTTTCTTCTAATAGGTTTAGGGTCTCTGGTCTGATGCCTAGGTTTTTGGTCCACTTTGAGTAGTTTTGTGCATGGTGAGAGAAAGGGATTTAATTCATTTTGCTACACATAGATTTCCAATTTTCCCAGCACAATTTGTTGGGGAGGCTGTGCTTTCTGCAATGTATGTTAATGGTGCCTTTGTCTAGCAGGAGATAACTGTGTATGTGGATTTGTCTCTTTGTCTTCTACTCTATTCCATTGGTCTTCTGGTCTGTTTTGGTGCCAACACCATGCAATTTTTGTTACTATAGTTCTGTAGTATAATTTAAGTCATGATATTGTGATGACTCCTGCTTATCTTTTCCTGGTAAGGATTTCTTTGGATGTTCTGGGCCTCTCATTTTTAAAATGAGAGGCCCAGAACATCCAAAGAAATGAATGCTTTTTCTATTTCTATGAAGAATTTCACTGGAATTTTAATTGGAATTGCATTAAATCTGTACAGTGTTTTTGATAGTATGGCCATTTTGACAACATTAATTCTGTCTATGCAAGAACATGGTAGATCTTTCCATTTTTGAGATCTTCTTCAATTTCCTTCTTAGTGTTCTATAGTTTTTATTGTGTAAGTCTTTTACCTCTTTGCTATATTGATTCTCACATATTTTATTTTTTGGGATGCTTTTGAATAAGATAGTTTTTCTGATTTCTCTCAGCTGATTCATCATTGGTGTATAGAAATAAATTTGATTTATGGGTTTTATATACTGCTACATTGTTGAATTTGTTTATGAGTTCTAGAAGTTTTCTGGTGGAAATTTTTTGGGTCTTCTAAACATGGAATCATTAGGGATAGTTTGAGCTCTTCTTTTCGTATTTGTATCCTTTTAATTTCTTTCTTTTGTCTAATTGCTCTGCCTTACATTTCAATGACCATGTTGAATAGAAGCGGTGAAAGAAGGCATCCCTGTATCATTCCAGTTTTTAGAGGGAATGCTTTTAATATTTCTCTATTTAGAATAATGTCAGTCTTAGGTTTAACATATATAGCTTTTATAATGTTGAGGTGTGTTCTTACTTTCCCTAGTTTTTCTAGCTTGAATTAATGTTATATTTTGTCAAATGCTTTTTCATCATGTATTGAGATGATCGTATGATTCTTGTTTTTGTCTATTGGTATGATTAATTATGTTTATTGATTTACATATTTTGTGCCAACCATGCATTCTTGGAATGAACCCCATTTGATCAATGTGCACTTTTTTAAAATATGTTTCGTATATGATTTGCCAGTATTTTATTAAGAATTTTTGCATCTATGTTCATCAGGGATATTGGTCTGAAGTTTTCTTTCCTTGATGTGACTTTGTCTGGTTTTGGTATCAGGATGGTACTAGCTACGTAGAAGTAATGTGGAAGGGTTCTCTTCTTTTACATTTCTTGGAATAATTTGAGGAAGATTCTTTGAAGGTCAAGTAGGACTCAGCTAAGAATCTGTTCCTGGGTTTGTTTGTTTGTTTGTTTGTTGGTAGATTTTTTTAACCTTTATTTTATTAAATTATTTTTATGTGGTACTGAGGATCGAACTCAGTGCCTCACATGTGCTATGTGAGCGCTCTACCCCTGAGCCACAACCCCAGCCCATTGGTAGGCTTTTTGATGGAGACTTCAATTTCATTGCTCAAAATTGATCTTTTTAAGTTTTGTATGTTCTCTTGACAAAATTTGTGTAGGTTATATATTTCTATAAATTTGTGGATGTCTTCATGATTATCTATTTTATTGGAGTATAGATTTTTAAAATAGTTTTTGATTATTGTCCTTATTTCAGTAGTGTCCATAATATTTCCTTTTTCATCATGAATTTTAGTAATTTGAGGTTTTTTTCTTTCTTTTCCATTATCTTAGCTAAGGGTTTATCTATTTTATTTTTTTTAAAGAACCAACTCTTTTTTCTTGATTTTTATTTTTGTTTCAATTTCATTGATTTTGGCTCTAGTTTCAATTATTTCTTATCTGCTACTGCATTTGGTGTTGATTTGTTCTTCTTTTTCCAGGGCTTTCATATTAGGTTATTTATTTGGGGACTGTCTATTATTTTAATGAATGAGCTCAATGCAATGAATTATCCTCTTCATACTGACTTCATAGTGTCCCCACGATTTTGATATTTTGTGCAGCTATTCTCATTTACCTCTAAGTATTTTTAAATTTTATCCCTGAATTTCTTCATATATCCATTGGTCATTCAGTTGCATATTATTTAATCTGTATGTGTAAAAGTAGCTTCTCTTTTTTGATATATTCTTGGTTTCTAATTGTATTTTATTATGATCTTATAGAATGCAAGGTATTATCTCTATTACTATGTATTTGCTAATTCTTGTTTTGTCATGGTCTATTTTAGAGAAGGATTCATGTGCTACTGGTAAGAATGTGTATTCAGTCATTGATTGATAATGTGTATATATATAAAGTCTGCATTTTAATCATATTTTTTAGTTCTATAGCTTCTTAATTTATTTTCTTTTGGGGATCTATCTAGTGGTGAGACAGGCATGTTAAGGTCACTAAGTATTATTGTGTTGTGATCCATTTAATTCTTGAATTTGAGAAGGGTTGTTTGTTGTACATGGATGCTCCTTTGTGGCATAAATATTGATGATAGTTATGTCTTGTTGATGTATAATTCCCTTAAGCAGTATGAAATTGCCATCTTTGTCCCTTCTGATTAACTTTGGCTTGATATCCAATTTATCTGATATGAGGATAGAATCCTTTGCTTGTTTCAAGAATCATGTGAGTACTATGTTCTCTCCCATCCTTTAACTTTCAATCTGTGGATATCATTGCCTATGAGGTGAGTTTCATGGAGACAGCATATTGTTGGGTCTTGTTTTTTGATCCAATTTGACAGTCTGTCTTTTAATTGATGTGTTGAGGCCATTTACATTCAATGTTATTTAGAAATGATTTTTAGTTTATGTTATTTTGGTTAATTTCTTGTTTTTAATTTGAGTTAGTTTCTACTTTAATCAAAGTAGAAACTAGTGTAGTTCCTCCATTTGCTGGTTTTCACTTTCATTTTTTTATATCTTCTTCCTGAAACATATTAATGAGGATGTTTTGTTATGCATTCTCTTAGCTTTTGGTTGTCATAGAAGGTTTTAATTTAATCATCAATTCTGAAGCTTAATTTTGCTGGGTATAGTATTCTTGTTTAGCATCTATTTTCCTTCAGTGTTTGGTATATATTATTTCCAGATGTCCTAGCTTTGAGTGTCTGAGTTGAAAAATCCAGATTAGTTTCCCTTTAGATATAACCTGTCAATTTTCTCTGGCAGCCTGTAAAATTCTATCCTCATTCTGTATGTTAAGCATTTTTTAAAAAATACTTTTTAGTTGTCAATCGACTTTTATTTTTATTTATTTATATACTGTTCTGAGAATTCAACCCAGTGCCTCACACATCCTAGGTGAGTGCTCTACTATGGAGCCACAGCCCTAGCCCCTCAGCATTTTTATAATAATGTGAGTTGGTATGAATCTGTTGTAATTTTGTATATTTGGGATCCTGTATGCTTCTTGTGTTTGATTTTCCATTTTATTCTTCTGTTATGGGAAATTTTTAGATATTATTTCCTTGAAAACTTGTACCTTCTTTTGGTTTGTATCTCTGAGCCTTTAACTGTCAGATACATTTTAAGTTTGATCTTTTCATATTATTCCATCTTTCATGGAAGGTCTGTTCATGGTCTCTTCAAATCTTTTCTGCATGGTCTACTTCATTTTCAAGATTATGTGCTTTGCCTTTGTTTCCTGAAACACTTTTCTTTCAAGTGGTCTAGTCTGTTGATGATGCTTTCCACTGAATTTTTAATTTGGTTTCTTCCTTTCTTTTAAGGATTTCTGACTAATTTTTCTTCAGGATCTCTGTCTCCTTATTGAAGTGCTCTTTCACTTTCTGATTCATTTCTTATATTATCCTTTACCTTATAGATTAGTTTAACCATTATCTTTCTGAATTCCATGTCTGACATTTCTTCCACTGTGGTATCAATGGAGTCTGTTGTTGAGGTATTCTTATTGTTTGAAATGGATTGTGTGCTTGATTTTTTTTCCCAACCAAGAAATATGTATTGTGGCAGGGTCTGATTGACAGAGAAGGGAGAGAGAGGGAGAGAGGGAGAGAGGGAGAGAGGGAGAGAGAGAGAGAGAGAGAGAGAGAGAGAGAGAGAGAGAAGAGAAGAGAAGAGAAGAGAGAGAGAAGAGAGAGAGAAAAGAAGAAGAAGAAGAAGAAGAAGAAGAAGAAGAAGAAGAAGAAGAAGAAGAAGAAGAAGAAGAAGAAGGAGAGAAGAAAGAGAGAAGGAGAGAGCAAAGTGAGAGAGCTTGATTTTTCATATTCTTTGTTTATCTACTCATCTATTTGGATGGATCTGCAGGAATAGAGTTCCTATCTTATGAGTTTACAATGTTCTTGTATGTTACTAGTTCTTCACAGATTGGGCATGGAGAGACCAATGATAGCAATCATCTATGTAAACAATACATAGCGGTAGACTGGGTACTTAGTTCTTATTTTGAAATATACAGAGTTATATGCAGTACTGTTAGGATCATCAATATATCACTAAAAATAACAATTATGAATTATATCTGGCATAAAATCAAACAATAGGTGTTGTTTATGACTTCTGCCATATTAATTATTTCTGTGATGTTGGTGGTAGGGGACAGAACTTTTTATATATATATATAAATATATATATATATATATATATATATATATATATATAGAGAGAGAGAGAGAGAGAGAGAGAGAGAGGGAGGTGTGTTAAGGGTAGGATTTAATATAAGGAATGAAGAGGGTAGAAAATTATTTGTAATTTCACATGGTGGATGGGGCAGATTCATTGGTATATTAGGATATGTTGTTATGAGAAAGGGGTAGAAAATAGAAGTAAAAACATTAAGGGAGAGAAAAAGAATGGAATTTGATCATAAATAATAGAAAAAAGAGAAGATACAAGGGATTTAGAGTAGTAGCAAAAACTATACAAAACAAAATCAAATTATGCTAATCAAAAACCCCCACCTCCAAAACTCAGAGCATCAGAAAATAACACCTTAAAAAAAAAGGACTAGAAATGAGGAGAAACAAATATGTATATGGGTAGGAATCCTTGAATCAATCAATACACATTCAAATAAATAGAAATCAATATAGAAAATCAACGACAGAAGGCAAAGTAGAACAAAACAAGAGCAATATCAAAAAGATTTAAAAATTTAATAATTATGAAAAAATGTTTGTGAAAAGTTAAACAAGGAGTTGTTTCTACTATAATGGACAAAATAGTCAGCGAGCATATGTGTTCTCTGTGTTGGCCCAACTGATTTTCTTTTCATTTCTTCTTGAGGTATGAACTAAGCATCGAAATATGGGCCATGGGCTGTTGCGTCTTTCCTTTTTATTTCTTTGCTCACTGAGTTGAAGTGTGGGGTTTAAGACTTACCAACTTCCTTTCTTGTGATATTGGTGTGGGCAGCAGCGCTGTGGATTGGGTGGCGAAGTTGCTGGCTGGGACAGGTGGGCCTGGCAGTGAAGTGGTGATAATCTAATCATTATAAAATGGTGACCTATGAAAATAAAGTAGGCTGAGCATGAACGTTTTAGTTTATACCATTATAAGTTTAGTGCTTAGGCTTTGTGATATGTGTTTTCCCAACTTGATCAACTTTTTATCTCCTTTATAGTTCTCATTTATAGTCCTTATCTTTCATGCTAAATTGTTGACCTCAGGTAAATGAGATATTAATACATATAATTAAGTGCCAAATTGTGTGAAGATCATTTTCTAATGTAGGTATAAATGTTATATAGTTTTAGGTGAAAATATATATGAGCAGATGGCAATGTAAGCAATAATTTGAGTACCTGTTACAGGTCACACCTTAGAAGTTTCCTTTTCAGTAAAGGACAAAACCATCACATTATAAAAATGCTGTAATTTGCAGTTTAAAACTTCGTGTATTATCAGAAAAACTTGTACTGAACAGATGTGTCAAGTCATAAGGGCTGCAATATAAACCAGTGAAATTTACATAACGACTTCATAGGCTAGAATATTAGTTATCCTCTCACTATTTGAAAAGTCCATTCATCGGTACATGACACTAGGCCAGGGTTAGAAATATCTGTATTTATCTAATCATTATGAAATGGTGACCTATGAAAATAAAGTGTTCATTTTTTAGTTCTTGGCTAAGTTATTTGAATATTAATATTAGTTATGAATTATATTTATAGAAAGTGTCAATTTCAGTAAATATCTTGCATTGTTTCATGGTATCAGCAATTTGGTTTGTATCTGTTCTCACTAGTTTTGGTATTGATACTGGAAAATACTGGGAAATCTTTGTGAACTATTTACAATATCCTGAGGGTTGTTTGCTATGTTGGCTCAAAATGTGTACTCTTTTCTTCCTGCTTTCCTGGTAGCTTAGTGTTTAAATTATGTAATTTTTTGTTGTTGTTGTTGCTGTTGTCAATGCACTTATTTATTTATTTATTTATATGTGCTGTTGAGAATTGAACCCAGTGCCTCACACATGCTAGGCAAGTGCTGTACTACTGAGCCATAACCCCAGCCCCAAATTATGTAAATATTTTTAATAAGAAAAAAGCATGAATATATAGGTTATTATTTATTACTTTATAAGTTCAATTTGGTGTTTTTTTTTTTTTGGTTACAACTGTTGAACAAAAATTTTTCCTACTATGCTTGCTTGACAGTCAGATATTGGTTTGCTCTAATTTCATGTTTTTGCTTATTTTGATATGTCCAGGACAGTTCAATTTTATGCCCAAATATCTGACACAATTATGAATAGCATCCACTTTTATTCCCAGAGTGAAATATACATCTCAGATCAATATGCTTTTAAACAGTTCTGTACTCTTGTTCTGACCTTGCTACCAACTTAACCTTATGACTAGTTTTCTCAACTGTAAAATGAAAGAGAAGAGAAATCCTAAGTGATCTGTGAATACTCTCAAAGACTATCAAATTGTGCTTCTAGGTGCTTTAGTCCCCTCTAGTATAATAGTGGTTTATAGCAGTGGCTTTCAAGTTTATTCTGTTTTTATTATTTACAGTATTATTCAGTTCTATCCTATAACATTCTATTATAAGAAAAGCTGGTCATGACAACTTGATTTCATGATCAGAATTGGGTTAGGTTGAGATCTGTATCTTGATTTAAATATTCTTGAATATCAGATTTAGTTTGTTACCCCTGGCAGTGAATTATCTTCTCTTAGCTTTGATTTCCCTGTCTGTATTAAGAGTGTTCTGAGGATAGAATGAAATAGGCTTTGAGAAGTGCTTAATAGAGTGCCTGATACATAAAGAACTCATTGTATGTTAGCTGTTATTATTTTTTATTCATACTGTAAACATGATTTTCCTCTGCTGTATTTCATAGAATATGAAAGACTGAAAGATTTTAATCACATCATTGCTAAATCTTTTAAATCAGAAATAGAATTATGTTATTTTCAATGAACAATTTTGAAGCATGTCCATAGGTGCTTTGTCAGACAGGAGTTGTTTTTCTAGTTCTCTGAAGGAGGTAATTCTTTAGTGTTCTATTAGAATTGATCTTCAACAAGCAGTCACATGTTTGGGATATCATTAGAGAAAATATATTATTAATTTACTGCCGTGTTCTACTTAGAATTCATTTAATTATTTTTAGAAATAGAAAATTTTCATCTTGTTTTTCATTTAAAGTTATATCATCACATTATATTGAGTCTTATGCATTTTTGAAATATTGAAATAAACATTGTTTTAACAAAGTAAAAAGCATTAATATTTTTATTATCTCTGAAAAAGTATGCTATTATATTATTTTCTAAACTGAAATGGTAAATTTATACCTCAACAAGGTCTTTTGGTTTAATACTCAAACAATATACTGGGCAAAGTTGCCAAATTCAGAGGCTTGGCCTCTAAGGTTGCTTTGCCTGTACCAGGTTCCTGTTTTCTAAGTTTCCCATACCTCATCTGTGTGTACCATCACTTGTATCTTGTTCTATGTGTCCTTACTGTTGCGTTGCCTGCAAAACAGCAGATAGTGAGGTATGTGGTAGGATTAAGTCTCTTGACTTGTTAATTGTTTGTGTTAATTGTTAATTGTTGTTATCCTTAACATTGAGTTTCATTCTGCAGAGGAATGAGCCCTCTTGATTTTTACCCCTGTGCTGTGAATGTAGTTAAAAATGGCTAGAATGGTTGTTCCATGAAGAAAATAAAGTCACGAATACATCTTAGAATTATGACAGAGCACAGATCACTCTGCCATACTCTTTCCTTTATTATGTGAATTCATTTCTCTTGATGACTCTGTGAAGTAGGTGTTATTATTCTCATAAGCATTCAATATTTGCCATAGTCCTGAAACTAGTAGATGGCAGAATTGAAATTTCAGCCCATTAATTTCTGATACATTATTTTAGACTTACCTTGGGAAGTGTCTGGGAGTAGATTCTGAATAATACTCCAGATCATAGTCCTTAGCATGGTGTTTCAGCAGTATCTCCAACACAAGCTTTTACTCTGGAAAACATGAAAAGGATTTCAATGCAATAATAATCATGGCAAGGTTGAAGAATTAGTACCTGGAAACAGAGTATAGCTCAGTTGATATGTGAGCAGGGTTATTCACACAGGGAGGAAAAACAGATTGTACAGATGCAAGAGTGTAACCTTAAGAGGCTGCCAGGCAATTCTTTTTTTTTCTCCTGAAGTCCTGGCCATGACTTTATTGTGTAGAATTTGGAAAGAATCCAGAGGAATCCAACAGAAATTATTAAAAGGTTTGAGAAATCTGCTCTGTGATAAAAGCCTAAAGGATTGGATTTATTTAGTCTAGAGAAGTGAAGTCTGAATAGGGACTTAATTACAGTCTTCAAGTTCAGTGAAATCATAGATACAGAGGCCATGAGTGGTTCCCAAGAGAACTGTCTTTTGACAGGCATTTGAGAATATGGTTGTTTTCTTGGTTTTCACTCAGTGTGAAAGGATATTATATGAGTGATGATGAACAGCTGTTCTTTCTTAACGGCAGGGGGACAAGCAAGAAAGAGCTTAAATCACCACAGTTGTAATTTAGGGGGAATTTTCACACATCCTTGGTGGATGATGGAGATTACTACAGTAACTCCTTCTTTTTTAAAAAAAAAATTTTTTAGTTTTAGGTGGACACAATATCTTTATTTTGTTTTTATGTGGTGTTGAGGATTGAACCCGCATGCCAGGTGGGCGTGCTACCACTTGAGCCACATCCCCAGCCCAAACCTTCTTTTATATAGACTTTTTAACATTTTATTTTCAGTTGACAGATAATGTGTGTATTTGTGGGCTACAATATATGTTTACAATGTGAAATGGTAGATCAGGTTCATTAACAAATCCATTACCTATTTACCTTTTTTGTGTGTGTGGTAAAACATTTAAAATGTACTTTTAGCAGTTTTGGCATGTATAGTACATTATTATTTATTATAGTCACCATTCTATGCAATAGCTCACTAAACTTATTCCTCTTCTCTAACACAAACTTCTACCCTTTTTCTTTGATTGATATTTCCCTTTCCCCCCTTCCATGCCCCTCTCCAGCATTTGGTAACCACTATTCCATTTTTTGTGTGCAGCTGCCAGGGTTCAGACTATACACAAAACACAACACATTTCAGACTGTAAGCAAGAAAAAATTACATTCCCCTTCTCTTCTGATTAAAGGTAAACATTTCTCAGACCCCTTTACTGTACGCTAAAAGCACCTATCAAAAATAAGGCTGTGTGGTAGGTGTTTTCAAGCTACAATTGTGAACTTCATCAGCTTGGTAGAACCACTACAACACTCTTTTGAGATGCTTGTGGGCCAAGGCTAGGAGGGCATTGACGTTTGAGAAAGAGAGTATTCTGATGATTGAGCTCCTGTTGTAAATGCTGGTCTTCTGCAAAGGTTTCCCAATTTTCTTTCCCTTACCTTTTGTTGTTGTTTCTCAAAAGCTCTCTTCTGATTGAATTACCCTACGTTGCAAAATATTATCTTTGTGTTTCTATTGCCTCTTTTTATTTAGAAGTAGCATCTATTTCCTTAGAGGCTATTCTCACTTGGGTTTTAATAGAGAGGGTAATTTCTAATTAAAGTAACAGAAAGATATGAAATGCAAATAAATAACTCCTAGAGGATCCCAATTTGGTTAGATTTTCCTTCCTTCCTCTTGTAAATACTTACAAAAATTCTGATAGATACCAGCAACTGTTCTAGACACTAGTGATGTAAAATAGATAAAAATATCTGCCTCCTGTCAAACTTGTATTCCAGTTAGAGAAATGGATAAAACATGTGTGTGTGTGTGTGTGTGTGTGTGTGTGTGTGTGTGTGTAATTTTATAGTGATAAATGCAATTGGGAAAAAGAATCATATAAAGGGGCTTACGTTGGGTTAAAGTTTTTTTTTTTAAATTGATTTGCCATAAAGACTTCACATATCTATGCATCAGAGATATTTTTGAGTTCTTTAATTCTGGGATTCTGCCTTCTTTCTCTCTTGCTTGCCAAAAACATGGACTGGCAGCTTGGCACAAAGCACTTCTACAAGGTTAATGACCTCTAATGTAAATAGACCCTGAGGAATTTAACTCAGTTACTTCAATTTTTTTAAAATAAGTTCATCATATTTTAATAAATACTAATTATATTTAAAAATCACCTCTTAAGGCATTTAAAATATCACAATGACTTTACTATAAATATGACCAGAATTTAACAGCCACAGAACAGTCTATTTGCCTACTTGTATATATTTAGAGGGATATTTCTTGTCACTTTTTCATCATACCTCATATTGTATAATGCATAATGAATGATTTTTGCAAAGGGCACTAGACAATGGAGTGTGAAAGGATCTAATAGCCCACTCCCAGAAAACTGACTTATTGCATGTGATCCCTAATGGCAGGTCAATAGCATGACCTTTATATTTGAAGAAAAACCCCTTTAAAACAAAATGAAGAATGATGTGGAATTTCTGCTGTGAACATAGGAAGGAATTGAACTATGTCTTTGTTTTCTTTCTTTTTTTTATTTCAATGATATTGTTTTATTTAATGGGATAAATCAAAATATCATTTTAACATGTACTGATATAAAATATCTAGGTATTTTATATTCTTTTTGCATATTAAGTCTTAGAAATCTGGTTTGTATTTTTTATTTTTTATTTTATTTTTATTGGTTGCTCAAAACATTACAATGATCTTGACATATCATGTATCATACATTTGATTCAAATGGGGTATGAATTCTTATTTTTCCACATGTACAAATTTCAGGATCACATTGGTTATACTTCCACATTTATATATACTGCCATATTAGTGTCTGTTGTATTCTACTGCCTTTCCTATTTGTTTTCTTTGTGTATGGCAAACTGGGAAAGGAATACATTGAGGTATAGGATATATGTTAGAGATCTGTAGTTTGGGGTAAAAATTCAATTCAAGGCATTGCTTTTTAGGTGGAAATATTTATAAAGATTTAAATGTGCTAATAGGTCTTATGATCACTAATCAAATTCCAACTTTAAAATTATATTAAACCTAGGGTTGTGTTAACATCAAAAGTCTCCTAAGGATACAGAATACTTAAATGCAAAGACACAATAGGTTGTCCATTTTTGATTTTTTATGTGAAGTCATTGGGGGTTGCTAAGTTTTTCTTTCTGGGAGTGCAAATTATCTTGGATTGCTCTCCTATAGTTTCCAGAATTACTCTTCCAATTTGTATATTTTTTGCGTCTACTGAAAGACTAACCTGGGATAGTTGCTTAGGGTTGTAATTTCAGTTCAACATAATCACTATTGCCTTACAAATTATGATCTAAATATTTTCCCTTTATTCAAGGATATTCAGAATTTGCTATCTTTTTTTTTTTTTTTTTTTTTTTGTACCAGGGATTGAAAACTCAGGGGCATTCAACCACTGAGCCACATCCCCAGCCCTATTTTGAATTTTATTTAGAGACAGGATCTCACTGAATTGCTTAGCACCTCACTTTTGCTGAGGCTGGCTTTGAATTTGCAATCCTCCTGCCTCAGCCTCCTGAGCCGCTGGGATTATAGGCATGTGCCATTGTGCCCAGCTTTTTCCTTACTTTTAACAAATGCTCTAAGTCCACCAAATAGAAATTTTCTCTTTCACATTTTTCCCTTTGACAAAATGCTTTCTACCTTAAAATGATACTTCTTTTTTTAAAGTAAGACTGCTGCATATCTATAATGGGATGTTATCTCTGCTTTTTTTTTAGAAGTTTTTTAATATAGTATTTTTTAAACATACATACCTTAGAGTCTTAGAAATAACAATAAAAATTAGCTTAGAAGTTTATAATAAATTATAGGAGAGTTTTTATGGGGATCAGAAATGTAAGGTGGGCAATATTTAATGTTTCATTTATTCCTTACTGAACTTATGGAAATATAGATTTAATTCCATTGGAATTAGATAGTTTTCATTTCCCAACCTTACGAAGCAAGACTGAATGTTGCAGACTACACCTGAATCAACCCTGGTGATCAATGAGGTGACAGATGTTGCAGTCAGATTGCCCTCACATTCATGCAGACTTTACAGACCCCAAGATTTCTTTCCATTGGTTTTATTGTAACTAACCATAGTGGAGGAAAATTAGGGAAAAAAAAACAGGCCTAGGAAAACAGTATGAAACTACTTTTTAAAAAATTGATTTTAAACTTCTTGAGGGTATCTCCAATGACTGGCTTCCCTCCATTCCTCTTGTTAACAGTACATTTCTGGATCTTTGTGACTGGACTTAGAGTCTATACTTTTTTTTTAAAGGATGATCATCTATCCCTTCAACTCTAGACTCAACTCAGAATGTACACAGCTTTTAAGTTTATACTGACTTTCAAATTAGACTATCAGACAGACTTTCACTATTCTCATCCTCAGTACTGAGAGAAATATCTTGCTTATTAATTTTGTGGTGGCTTTATTTTGCAGTACAGAGACTCTAGGTTACATCTCTTTCATGAAATAGATGCCTTCCTTTTTCCTGTACACATTTCTGATTACAGAACAATTATGCTACTTAATACCACAACCAAAATGAGAGTCTGTGAATTTTTTTTCCCTGACAACTTAGTATATTTTAGCATCTAAAACAAGGAATATATTTGGTGTTCCATTTTGTTATCTTAGCAGCTTGATGTATTTAAAGGTGGAGAACATATCCACTTTCCTTACTACCTAGAGAAGAGACAAATAAGGTTTTTAGTTATGCCAGAATTATGAATTTATTACCACAAACTAGGGCTGAACTTTAAAGAATACCTTTTCTGATACCTGTTATAGGTGAGAATGGTTTCATAGCACCTCCTCTAACATTTTATTATTTTGTAGCTAACATCCCTCTGGAACATGTCCTCTCACTTATTCAGAAGATTACATTTTGCAGCCAGTTTATCTTGAAAGATATATTGAAACATTGCACAAGTGAATTATTCTAAAGATGCCTTATCAAGTCTGTAATTTTTTTGACAGCATGATGATTAGAAATACTTACCTTGAAAATAATGGATTTTTAAATCATGTTGATCATGTCTGATTCATGCACTGATAGGCTGGGTAGGGAGGCATGCCTATCTTCTGAGAGAAATCATGGTCTTCTGCTTAAGAGTGGATAATAACTGCAGGTAGTCCTTATGTTTTCATGAATTGATATAAACCTGGTTGTTCATCAGTTGGTTACTGAATTTCAAAATGCCCTTAATTGACAAGACAGAATATTTATACTCCTGATTTTCTCAAACTTTCCTACCCCTCTGTTCTTGTTAAAATGCAATCCTGATAGATAATATTTGTGGAACAGTTGTAATCCAACTATTCATTAGATATTAGCCCTTTTCCAAGTGAGACCACTAGTGAGCTGTGTTTTAGATCCCTTGACACTTGCTTTTATTAAATTGTACTGTATTTATGTTTAACTGAATTGAGGGTCATTATTAATAAACAGCTGCACTTAAGTCATTATTGTCTATATCACAGTGGAATGGATCAGGAGGTGGTCCATACATCACACAATGTTTGTTTTTTGAAAAACCAAAGAACAAAGTTCTCAAAGGTCCAGTGAGAGGCAAAGTTGAATTCCTGAGTAACTGTTGCTGAGAATATTGTAGCTGTTGGCTTTGTTGCCCATTTCCAACTGTACTTCTGTTAATCTTTTTTGGAATTTCCTTTACTTCATCTTATTGACTCATTATTTTTCTCTTAACCTGTGTCGCCCCAAAATTATTTTTTTAGTGTTATGCTGTATGTATTTCTGCAAACTATCAAACTCCTTTGAGAATTCTATAGAAAATGAATTAAAAACTCAAAAATATATGTTATTTTTATTGTACCTTCATCCTTGACTTTGTATTGTAGTTATTTCTTTCTTACCTAAACTCCCTGGTAGAAGTAAAGTCTTTCTGCATGGAGATAGTGTCCCTCATTTCTTTATTTTATAGAAGTATTAGGCATGGTGCTTTGCATTTAATAGTATCCCCATGAGTATGTATGTATTAGGTTTATGCATTTATTGACTTTAGGTACCTTTAGGTATGCTAATAGGAAGAAAGTTTCATCCTAAGCCTCAGGAAACTAGTTTTCAGTTTGGTAACAATAAAGGACCACTGTACTAAAAGCTATCATATGTTGTAGAAATCTTGGGGATGGAATATGAATTCTGAGAAGAAGATGTAGAGATGACATTATGTGGGTCTTGTCTAGAGGGTTGAATAGGATATCACAAGAAGAAGATGCCTTGGGGAGGTCAGATCTTAGCATTGAATTTCATGAACATTTCTATAATTTTTGTGTGTTCAAGGATCTTTTTCTTTCTTCCTCAAGCTTCAAGGATTCCTTTTAAAATTAGCATTCTGAAATTTAGAGAGTAAGGCTTTAGCAATGATGTGATTTGATACATTTCATTCCTTCCAGTCTAAACTGTAGAACCTCAGTCTTGGTAATTTGTTTTGAGGTATTAACCTCTTCCTTCATTTTCTGATGACTCCTCAAGTTTGATTGGATCTCTTCAAAGAAATATTACTAAAGGTTTTGTAAATGATGATTTCATTTTACTTTAATTTTTAAATTTGTTTTTTCTAGATATATATGATAATAGAGTATATTTTGACATATTATATGTATGGGGAATATAACTTTCTCTAATTAAGATCCCATACTTGTGGTTATTTATGATGTGGAGTTACACTGGTAGTATATTCATATATAAGGATAGGAAAGTTATGTCCGAGTCCTTCTATTATCTTTCCCATTCCTATCCCCCATCCCTTCCCTTCATTCCCCTTTGTCTAATCCAATAAACTTCTATTCTTCCCCTCCCTTGTTGTGGGATAGCATCTGTATTTAGAGAAAACAGTTGGCCTTTGGTTTTTTTGAGACTGCTTATTTCACTTAGCATGATACTCTTCAGTTCCATCCATTTACCGGCAAATGCTATAATTTCATTCTTCTTTATGGCTGAGTAATATTTCATAGTATATTTATACCACATTTTCTTTATCCATTCATCTGTTGAAGGTTCCATAGATTGGCTATTGTGAATTGAGCTGCTATAAACATTGATGTGGCTGTATTATTGTAATATGCTGATTTTAAGTCCTTTGGGTATAAAAAGAGGAGTGGGATAACTGGGTCAAACAGTGGTTCCATTCCCAATTTTCTCTTTTCTTTTTTAGTACCAGGAATTGAACTAGGGAGTACTGAACCACTGAACCACAACCCCAACCCTATTTTGTATTTTGCTTAGAGGCGGGGTCTCACTGAGTTTTTTAGAGCCTCACTTTTGCTGAGGCTGGCTTTCAACTGTTGATCCTCCTTCCTCAGCCTCCTGAACTTTGGGAATCATAGGTGTGCACCATAGCGCTTGGCTCCATTCTAAATTTACTAAAGAATCTTCATACTGCTTTCCATAGTGGTTGTACAATTTACAGTCCCACTAGCAATGTATAAAAGTGAACCTTTCTCTCCACATCCTTGCCAACATTAATTGTTACTTGTATTCTTGATAATTGCTGTTCCGATTGGAATGAAATGAACTCCCGATGTAGTTTTTTTTTTTTTTTAGAGAGAAACAGAGAGAATTTTTAAATATTTATTTATTTTAGTTTTTATGGGGACACAACATCTTTATTTTATTTTTATGTGGTGCTGAGGATAGAAACCAGCGTCCCACATATGCCAGGCGAGCATCCCCAGTCCCCCCAATGTAGTTTTAATTTGCATTTCTCTAATTTCTCTCTAGAGATGTTGAACATTTTTCATATTTTATGACCATTTGTGTAAATGATGATTTCAGATTATTGTTTTTAAGAGAGAGAGAGAGAGAGAGAGAGAGAGAGAGAGAGAGAGAATTTTTTTAATATTTATTTTTTAGTTTTCGGTGGACACATCTTTATTTTATTTTTATGTGGTGCTGAGGATGAACCCAGTGCCCTGCATATGCCAGGTGAGTGCACTACTGCTAGAGCCACATCCCCAGCCCAATTTCAGATTATTTTATCATTTTTATTTTTTGTAGTGGATCCTATGTAGATTATCCACTATGTATGACTTTGAAGTCATCATTAAGCAGTGGCATCCTATCAAAGGGCATCTTTAAGCTGTATCTCATTGGCCTTTCCAGCCTCATGCCGTTCATTTTCTCCTTTTAATCCACACTGTTTTGTGTCATAGGGTAAGATGTTACCTCTTTTGACAAGGTCCTTATTGCATGATGCTGTCTATACAAATTTTATTCCTATCCGTTGTGATGCTCTCCTTCATCTGAGAATGTCTTCTTGACCACTCAGTGCAGTTGCTCTATCCCTATGGCTCAAGACTCTAGACACACAGCTTCATCAGTGTTCATTTCATTGATTGCAGATATTAATGTACATTTTCCTCTTTCTATTAGCATGGGCTCCTAGATGCCAGGACTGCATTTTATTAGTTCTTCTTCATTTCCGGGTACACTGAGTGTGTTTCTCTGTATTTGCAAATGGTTTGTCCAACCATAAAGATGCACAGTCTTGCAACATATCAAAATCCCACAATTTTTATCGTCTGTAGAGCTCATTGTCAAGGTTAAACTAGAGGACGCACTTTGGAATTTTTTTGTAAACAATAAAATAAGCATTTACTAGAAAGGATCTCTGAAGAACTTTTGTTTAAGCTCCTTTTGCCAGTAAGTTCCTGTTTATAATTGCCTTTTTTTCCTCCTTAAATTAGTCATTTGTGGCCAATATGAAATTAGGAAAGTGTTGTTACTAAATAATTGTGGAGGGTTTTTTTTGGTACTTTTTCCTTTTAATTCTTAACTTTTTTGTCATATTGATTTGAGGTGACAAAAACTATATCTGGGCTGCCTTAAAAAAAACATGAGGTAAAGCCCTTGCCTGATTCTTATGTTCCCAAGAACTGTTAATCTCATATTAACTTGTATTAATAAGGATTTTCATGTGAAACTTGAACAAATAGTTCTCAGTCTATGGCTACTCCGTGGAAAATTCAATAGTTAGTCAGATATTATATGTTCTTATAGAAGTTATGTCTTCCCTTTCATAGGTAGTATATACTTGGGTATCAATGGTAATATATCACATTTACTAACAGGAAAAATATATTTCTGATTATTTTTGTATTTTGCTTATATATTTGTTTATGTTAAAACTGGGTTTGTCTTTTGGTTCCTATTATTTTGAAAATCAGAATTCTCAGTATTTCTATAAAGATTTACAGCAATTAAAAAAGCAGTCTGTTTGCAAGTTCTTACAGTAATTGCTACTTTTTGCTTTCATGAATGGTTCCTTGGATTTCAGTTTCACTGATATTTTTACAAAGTAGGCAATGACTGGAAACCCCATGGTGAGATTAATTTGTGATAATGTCTTGCTCATGCAGCATATCATTAGATAAATAATTTTATTTTTGTTATTAAATATTCGGGGCAAATATTTTGGCATTTGAAAAAATGTCTGGAGAAACTCTTTAGTTTGTATTGCTTTATCTAAATGATTTTATTTGATAGAAAGTATAATCTGTCAGCATGAATTATATTAGGGAAAACCATGGTTTAATTGTATGCTGTATAGTATAATCAATTGGGACTCAAAGTGTAGTCTATGAGCCAGTAGTGTCTATATATCTGGAATATTTAGAAATGTAAAATATTTGGATTCTTTTTAGATCTCCTGAGCCACAATTTACATTTTAACAAAACCCTGAAGTGATTTATATGCACATTGAAGTTTGAGAAACCCTCCTTTAAGGAAGACCCACATTCTACATATTTCAAAGGTACTGCATCTAGGATTTTCTAACTTTTAGTGGTTTGCATAGTATCAGCATCAGTGTTACCTGGGAGTTTGTTAAAATTCCACAATCTTAGGTCCAATCTCTGATTTATTTAAAAAAGAATCTATCTACATTTAAACAGAAACTCCAGGTAATTTTTATGAGTCTTAAAATCTGACAAGAATCAATCTTGAATACATTATCTTCCTGAAGCTAGCTGAACTTGAGGTCTGGTTTTAGAATAGTGAATGGTGGTATTATTTATTTTTTTGAAACGCCTTCTTAGTATTCTTAGGTGTAGCATGGCCAATTCAGTAACTATGACTACATCTCTAACCATATCATCCAAGGATGTATCTGATGTACTTTTATTGATTGTCCTATCCCTTCTGACATTTGACCTTCACTAGTACTCTTAGAACTTTTCAGTGGAGGCCATTTCTGATCTGAATCCTCCTGAAAATAGAAAAGGGTTTATCACTATTTTTCCTACTTGTTTTGATTTCGGCAGAATTGTTCTGCAAGATTATTTGACGCTTCCTTTCTTATGGTAATGATTCTCCACCTGGCATCCCATTCTTCCTCACTTCATTCCTCCCTGCTCTTTGCCATCCTTGCTGTCAGGATCCTCTTTCCTCAGTGGCAGTGCCTATTTAGTCATCTCCCGTTCTGAATTCCTGCTCTCTTTCTCATCTGTGAAATTTTTAATGCATATCAAGTTCATGGTCATTCTGTGCTCTGTGGACCTTCTCTACCTTCTTGCTGTTCTCCATCAAAGGAAGCATCTTCATCACTTCAACTTCCCTCAAAATGTTACTTTGCCAAGAATCTTAAAATTTACACTTCCTTAAGTTTCCTTTCCATCCTTTTTTTTTTTTTGTTAATTCCACTCTCCCAGGTAAACCCTGGCTTTCTTTGCCTGACCCCCACTGTGAACAGGTACAGTAATGCCTTTTCTAGGATTTTCAAGGTTCATTCCATTCGCCTTTCTCTATACTCACTCTTCAGTGCTCTACAACCTTGACCACCTGCTTGATTTGCTTTTGTTTTTAGACAATCAAAATGTGGGTTCTAAAATTATGAAACAAAGGTGATCAAGCCAAATAAAATTTTTGCCTTTGTAACTCAAATGGATGGTCTTTTGTACCCCACCTTCCTGTTATGCCTTTATTAAGTTATTCTATGCCACATGTGTCATTTAGATTTTTAGGTAGGCAGGGAGATAATTTTTCCATAGTCAGTGGTATGGCTTTGTGCTTTCAGGTTAAATTTGCTGGTAGACTTCTAAATCATTGTGCTTTTATTTCATTACAATATTTTCTAGTATAGTTATATAATAAAGTTTAATATTTGGTATACTGCAGTGGGGAACATTTTATTATGGTCTTTAGAAGCAGATAGATTTTCCTTCTTGTGAATATAAAGAGCTTTAACAAAGATCCTGGTGTTTTACTTGGTCTCTTACCCTTTTAAATACCGTTGCTTTAAAAATTGATACATATAAGATACAGAAGAGGATGTTAAAATTTTCTTTCCTAATGACATTAAAAGGTAAGGAAACACAAATCAGTTATAGTTTGTTCAATTACATTAAATAGCCAGCAGGACTAACTGAACTTAAAGAATGAAAGTTTATGGGAAAAATATTTCTAGAAATTTTGCACTATTTGTGCAGAGAAAAAAGGAGGTGGGGGATCCAACATGGCGGCCGGCGAGCAAGCAGCATTTTCTATACCTCCGCAGTAACAGGATCAGAGAGACACATAAATACACTTGCATGGGACCTGCTGAAGATCTTCTAACAATATTCCACTGGAAGGAGACCTGCCGATAACTAGTAAGTCTGTGTGAGGGGTCAGTTTGTCCCAGGCGACTGAATCTCGGCAACGCGGATCAGGGACACAATCCCGCCGGTCACGTCGGCGGCTGATCTGGGCCCTGCAGGGCTGAGTCTGGGATCGGCCTCAGGCGGTTCAGCGCTAGGATCCACACTCCTACCACCCCACCCCCCTCCAGCCGGTTCGGAGCAATGTGGATCAGGGACACAATCCCGCCGGTCACGGCGGCGGCTGATCTGGGCCCTGCAGGGCTGAGTCTGTGATCGGCCTCTGGCGGTTCAGCGCTAGGATCCACACTCCTACCACCCCACCCCCCTCCAGCTGGTTCGAAGCAACGCGGATCAGGGACACAATCCCGCCAGTCACGGTGGCGGCTGATCTGGGCCCTGCAGGGCTGAGTCTGTGAACGGCCTCTGGCGGTTCAGAGCTAGGACCCACACTCCTACCACCCCACCCCCCTTCAGCCGGTTTGGAGCAACGCAGAGCAGGGACACAATCCCGCCCAGTCACGGCTGATCTGGGCCCTGCAGGGCTGAGTCTGTGAACGGCCTCTGGCGGTTCAGCGCTAGGATCCACACTCCTGCCACCCCACCCCCCTCCAGCCGGTTCGGAGCAACGCGGAGCAGGGACACAATCCCGCCGGTCACGGCTGCGGCTGATCTGGGCCCTGCAGGGCTGAGTCTGCGAACTGCCTCTGGTGGTTCAGCATTAGGATCCACACTCCTACCACCCCACCCCCCTCCAGCCGGTCTGGAGCAACGCGGAGCAGGGACACAATCCCGCCAGCCTCGGAGGCCGCTGGACTGGGCCCCCCTGGCCTGAGTCTGTGAACGGCCTCTAGCGGTTTGGCGCTAGGACTTTGGCAGCGCTTAGGGCTGAGTTTCAGCTTTGAGACAGAGGAGAGAAGCGGTCCAGTTTGGTTCCAGACACTGGTCGGACCACAGAGGAGGACAGCAGCCGCCATTTCAGAGAGATGATGTAATCATCCCCATGTTCTACTGATCACAGCTCATTCAGTTACGGAAGAGGTTATTTCAGGCTAGTAAATTTCAAAAACACAACAGTTGCACCAAGCAGAAAGAAGCGCGTGCAGTATGAAAAGACAAGGAAAGAAAGGATCACAAGCAATGCAGGTCAACTCAACTTTAGAAGAGGTAATAGCTGCAACAGATGGAATATCAGATAAAGAGTTCAGGATATATATGCTTCAGATGATCTGGAGTCTCAAGGAAGACATGAGACAGCAAAATCAGACAATGAAAGATCACATTGACAAACAAATCCAGGAAGTAAAAGATCAATTTCACAGGGAGATAGAGGTAATAAAAAACAAACAAATAGAAATACTAGAAATGCAGGAAACAATAAACCAACTTAAAAACTCAATTGAGAATACTACCAGCAGAGTGGATCACTTAGAAGATAGAACATCAGACAATGAAGACAGAGTATTTCAACTTGAAAAGAACATAGATAGCTTAGCAAGTCTACTAAGAAACCATGAGCAGAACATTCAAGAGCTATGGGATAATATCAAAAGACCAAACTTAAGAGTCATTGGGATACAGGAAGGCACAGAGCTCCAAACCAAAGGATTAAGCAATCTATTCAGTGAAATAATATAAGAAAACTTCCCAGACATGAAGAATGTGACAGAATCCCAAATCCTAGAAGCCTACAGGACGCCGATGGTGCAAAATCATAAGAGATCCACACCTAGACACATTATAATGAAGATGTCCAACATACAGAATAAGGAGAGAATTTTAAAAGCTGCAAGAGAAAGAAAGCAGATTACATTTAGGGGTAAACCTAACAGCTGATCTCTCAACACAGACTCTGAAAGCTAGAAGATCCTGGAATAACATATTTCAAACACTGAAAGAAAATGGGTTCCAACCAAGAATCGTGTATCCGGCGAAATTAAGCTTCAGGATAGAAGATGAATTTAAAACCTTCCATGATAAACAAAAGTTAAAAGAATTTGCAGCTAGAAAACCATCTCTTCAAAAAATCCTTGGCAAAACATTACAGGAAGAAGAAATGGAAAATAACATTGAAAACCAACAATGGGAGGTAGGACAGTAAAGGGGGGAAAGTAGTCAAAGAGGATAACAAATCAGGTTTAGTAACATCAATAAACAAATATGGCTGGAAGAACAAATCATATCTCAATAATAACCTTAAATGTTAATGGCTTAAACTCACCAATTAAGAGACACAGGCTAGTAGAATGGATCACAAAACAAGACCCAACAATATGCTGCCTACAGGAGACGCATCTGATAGGAAAAGATATTCATAGACTGAAGGTGAAAGGGTGGGAAAAATCATACCACTCATATGGACTGCGGAAACAAGCAGGAGTGGCCATACTCATATCTAATAAAATAGATTTCAAGCCAAAGTTAATCAAAAGGGATAAAGAAGGACACTTCATACTGCTCAAGGGAACCATACACCAACAAGACATAACAATCATAAATATATATGCCCCAAACAACGGTGCTGCTATGTTCATCAAGCAAACGCTTCTCAAGTTCAAGAGTCTAATAGACCACCATACAATAATCATTGGAGACTTTAATACACCTCTCTCACCACTGGACAGATCTTCCAAACAAAAGTTAAATAAGGAAACTATAGAACTCAATAACATAATTAATAACCTAGACTTAATTGACATATATAGACTATACCACCCAACATCAAGTAATTACACTTTTTTCTCAGCAGCACATGGAACCTTCTCAAAAATAGACCATATATTATGTCACAGGGCAACTCTTAGACAATATAAAGGGGTAGAGATAATACCATGCATCTTATCTGATCATAATGGAATGAAACTGAAAATCAATGATAAAAGAAGGAAGGAAAAATCAAGCATCACCTGGAGAATGAACAATAGGTTGCTTAATGATCAATGGGTTCTAGAAGACATTAAGGAGGAAATTAAAAACTTCCTAGAGTCAAATGAAAACACAGACACAACATATCGGAATCTATGGGACACACTGAAAGCAGTTCTAAGAGGAAAATTCATTGCTTGGAGTTCATTCCTCAAAAAAAGAAAAAACCAACAAATAAATGATCTCATACTTCATCTCAAAATCCTAGAAAAAGAAGAGCAAAACAACAGCAAAAGAAGTAGAAGGCAAGAAATAATTAAAATCAGAGCTGAAATTAATGAAATTGAAACAAAAGAAACAATTGAAAAAATTGACAAAACTAAAAGTTGGTTCTTTGAAATGTTATTCACCACATCAATAGACTTAAAAATAAGAACCATATGATCATCTCCATAGATGCAGAAAAAGCATTCGACAAAGTACAGCATCCCTTTATGTTCAAAACTCTAGAAAAATTTGGGATAACTGGATCATACCTCAACATTGTAAAAGCAATCTATGATAAGCCACAGGCCAGCATCATTCTGAATGGAGAAAAATTGAAGGCATTCCCTCTAAGATCTGGTACAAGACAGGGATGCCCTCTCTCACCACTTCTGTTCAACATAGTCCTCGAAACACTGGCCAGAGCAATTAGGCAGACGAAAGAAATTAAAGGCATAAAAATAGGAAAAGAAGAACTTAAATTATCACTATTTGCAGATGATATGATTCTATACCTAGCAGACCCAAAAGGGTCTACAAAGAAGCTATTAGAGCTAATAAATGAATTCAGCAAAGTGGCAGGATATAAGATCAACACGCATAAATCAAAGGCATTCCTGTATATCAGCGACAAATCCTCTGAAACGGAAATGAGGACAACTACTCCATTCACAATATCCCCCCAAAAAATAAAATACTTGGGAATCAACCTAACAAAAGAGGTGAAAGATTTATACAATGAAAATTACAGAACCCTAAAGAAAGACATAGAAGAAGACCTTAGAAGATGGAAAAATATACCCTGCTCATGGATAGGCAGAACTAACATCATCAAAATGGCGATATTACCAAAAGTCCTATATAAGTTCAATGCAATGCCAATCAAAATCCCAACAGCATATCTTGTAGAAATCGATAAAAGAATCATGAAATTCATATGGAATAATAAAAGACCCAGAATAGCAAAAACAATACTAAGCAGGAAGTGTGAATCAGGCGGTATAGCGATACCAGACTTCAAACTATACTACAGAGCAATAGTAACAAAAACAGCATGGTACTGGTACCAAAACAGGCGGGTGGACCAATGGTACAGAATAGAGGACACAGTAACCAATCCACAAAACTACAACTATCTTATTTTTGATAAAGGGGCTAAAAGCATGCAATGGAGGAAGGATAGCATCTTCAACAAATGGTGCTGGGAAAACTGGAAATCCATTTGCACCACAATGAATCTGAATCCCTATCTCTCGCCATGCACAAAAGTTAACTCAAAATGGATCAAGGAGCTTGATATTAAATCAGAGACATGGCATCTGATAGAAGAAAAAGTTGGTTATGATCTACACGCTGTGGGATCGGGCTCCAAATTCCTCAATAGGACACCCATAGCGCTAGAGTTAACAAATAGAATCAACAAATGGGACTTACTCAAACTAAAAAGTTTTTTCTCAGCAAAAGAAACAATAAGAGAGATAAACAGGGAGCCTACATCCTGGGAACAAATCTTTACTCCACACACTTCAGATAGAGCCCTAATAACCAGAATATACAAAGAACTCAAAAAATTAGACAATAAGATAACAAATAACCCAATCAATAAATGGGCCAAGGACCTGAACAGACACTTCTCAGAGGAGGACATACAATCAATCAACAAGTACATGAAAAAATGCTCACCATCGCTAGCAGTCAGAGAAATGCAAATCAAAACTACCCTAAGATACCATCTCACTCCAGTAAGACTGGCAGCCATTAGGAAGTCAAACAACAATAAGTGCTGGAGAGGATGCGGGGGAAAAGGGCACTCTTGTTCATTGCTGGTGGGACTGCAAATTGGTGCAGCCAATTTGGAAAGCAGTATGGAGATTTCTCGGAAAGCTGGGAATGGAACCACCATTTGACCCAGCTATTCCCCTTCTCGGTCTATTCCCTAAAGCCCTAACAAGAGCATGCTACAGGGACACTGCTACATCGATGTTCATAGCAGCTCAATTCACGATAGCAAGACTGTGGAACCAGCCTAGATGCCCTTCAATAGATGAATGGATAAAAAAAATGTGGCATTTATATACTATGGAGTATTACTCTGCATTAAAAAATGACAAAATCATAGAATTTGGAGGGAAATGGATGGCATTAGAGCAGATTATGCTAAGTGAAGCTAGTCAATCTTTAAAAAACAAATACCAAATGACTCCTTTGATATAAGGGGAGTAAACAAGGACAGGGTAGGGACGAAGAGCTTGAGAAGAAGATTTACATTAAATAGGGATGAGAGGTGGGAGGGAAAGGGAGTGAGAAGGGAAATTGCATGGAAATGGAAGGCGATCCTCAGGGTTATACACAATGTCATATAAGAGGAAAGGAGGGGCAAGACAAGATAATACAAATGGAAGAAATGATTTACAGTAGAAGGGGTAGAGAGAGAAAAGGGGAGGGGAGGGGAGGGGAGGGGAGGGGGGATAGTAGAGAATAGGACAGACAGCAGAATACATCAGACACTAGAAAGGCAATATGTCAATCAATGGAAGGGAAACTGATGTGATACAGCAATTTGTATATGGGGTAAAAGCGGGAGTTCATAATCCACGTGAATGAACCGTGTAATATGATGTATTAAGAACTATGTAATGTTATGAACGACCAATAAAAAAATAAATAAATAAACAAATAAAAAAGGAGGTGTTTTTGGAGATAGTTCAATGTCTTCAGCATTGTGCCAAAAACTCTGGCAGCTTCATATGAAGTACAGGGTATTTTGCTTGACTTGAAAGACTTGTTATGTACTGAAGAGAAAAATGCTAAAACATTCTCAATTATTGTGAAATAAAATATTATATAAAATGCAAATATTATTTCACATCTCTCTGTACAATTTTATTTGATGTCCAGTTATCCAAAATATAGTCTATACCATTTAGAATAACATCCTCAGATTAATACTCTGGCCCTTCCTTTTTTCCCCCTGTGTTATCTTCCTCTTCTGCCATCATCCTGCTGTGTGCCCTAACCATTTATAAATGTTTAGTATCCAGAATTTGTCATTCACTTCATACATTTCTCATTGTCTTTTTCCATTGTTGGCACAGAAACTCATTTATTTTTCAAGATTTATGTTAAATATTACTTTTGCTCTATAGAGCTTTCTTACATTTTTTAACTAGAATTAGTATTTATTCTCTGTATGATCTGTTAGTTCCCCAGTGGCCCTAATTTTTGCATTTACCACTGATTTCTTCTTTTATCCATTGATTATTTAGGAGTGTGTGAATTTCCAACCATTTTTGTTTCCCACATTTCCCCCATTATTGGTGTTTAATTTTATTTAAGTGTGGTCAAAGAGAACATACATTATATTATTTTTATTCTTTTAAGTTTATTGAAATTTGTTTTATGGTCTAACATATGGTTTGCTCTGGATAGTGGTCTTCCCATGTGTGAAAATCAAATGTATTTTAGGTTAGTTGTTTTTTAGTGTTGCTTAGGTATATTTGTTGTTGATCTTTGGTATAGATGTTCCATCCAACATTGAAAGTAAAATATTAATGCCTCCAGTTATTATTGTTGAATTATGTACTTCACTGTTCATTTCTTTTCTTTTTCTTTTTCTTTTTTTTTGTGGGGTGGGGTGGAATGGGTACTGGGGATTGAACTCGGGGGCACTCAACCACTGATCCATATCTGCCAGTCCTATTTTGTATTTTATTTAAAGACAGGGCCTCACTGAGTTGCTTAGCACCTTACTTTTGCTGAGTCTGGCTTTGAACTCATGATCCTCTTATCTCAGCCTCCAGAGCTGCTGGGATTACTGGCATGTGCCATGGCACCCAGCTTCGCCATTCATTTCTGTCAGTTTATGGTTCATATATTTAGAGTGTTATTATTGACTGCATGTTTATAATTGTTTTATATTCCTGATTGGCTCTTTTATAATTATAAAATGTCACTTGTTTTCTCTGTAAACTGGGATTGTAAGAAAGGGAGCAATTTTGGCACAAATGTCACACTCTTGCCTTTCTATGTATTTATTTATTTAGTTCTTTTTAGTTCTATATAACTTTAAGATTAATTAAAACATAATTATTAAAGCATGGAATATAATTTGCTCTAATTTAGTCCAAAGTAATTCACCTTTCCCTCTATTCTTCCCTTCCCTCTTCCCCTCCCTCCACTCTATTGTAATTCATATTGATTGATTGATTGATTATGTTATTGTCTTGTGGGTATACATGAGAGTAAGATTCACTGTGGTATATTCATGTATGTATATAAGAAAGTTATGTCAGATTCATTCTACTATTTTCTTATCCAGTCCCTTCTCCCTCAATCCTCTTCATCTAGTTCATCAATTTTTCTTTTATTTTGGTGAAATCTTCTACCCTTTCCCTTTTCTCTCTGTTTCCCCCCTTATTTGTTCTAGCTTCCACATATCAGAGAAAACACTTGACTTTGGCTTTCTGAGTTTGGCTTATTTCACTTATTAGCATGACAGTCTCCAATTTTATCCATTTACTAGCAAATGCCATAATTTCTTTCTTCTTTATGGCTGTATTATACTGCATTGTGTATGTACACCGCATTTTCCTTATCCATTCATCTTTTGGAGGGTTACCTAGGTTGGTTGTATAGATTGGCTATTATGAATTATGCTGCTATAAATATTTATGTGGCTGTATCCCTATAATATGCTGCTTGTAGATCTTTTGGATATATACTCAGGAATGGAAGAGCTGTGTCATATGGTGATTTCCATTCCTAGTTTTTTAAGAAATCTCCATATTGCTTTCCAGAGTAATTTCACTAAATTGCAGTCCTACCAACAATGTGTGAGTTTTGTAACTTTCCCCCTACATCCTCACCAACACTTAATAAATATATTCTTGGTAATTGCCATTCCGACTGGAGTGAGATGAAATATCAGTGTAGTTTTAATTTGCATTTCCTGATTGCTAGAGATGTTGAATATTTTTACATATGTTTGTTGGCTAATTATATTTCTTCTTCTGTGAAGTGTCTGTTCAGTTTTTTTGCCCATTTATTAATTGGGTTATTTGGTTTTTTGATTTTAAGTTTTTTGATTTCTTTATATATTCTTGATATTAACGTCATATCTGAGGAGCAGGTGGCAAAGATCTTCTTCCATTCTGTAGGCTCTCTTTTCATGTTTTCTTTGCTGTGCTTTAGGTGTATTGTTCAGGATTCAGATCCTGTGCTGATATATTGGAATGTTGGGCCTATGTTTCCTGAGAGCCAGTTGCAGAGTTTCTGGTCTAATTCCTAGATCTTGGATACACTTTGAGTTTACCTTTGTATAGGGTGAGAGATAGAGACCAAATTTCATTATTCTATGTATGGCTTTACAGTTTCCCCAGCACCATTTATTGAAAAGGCTGTCTTTTCTCTAACATATTATTTAGACACCTTTGTCTAGTATTACATAATTTTATTCATGTGGATTTGTCTCTGTTCTATTTCATTGATTTTCATGCCTGTTTTGGTGTCAGTACCATGCACGTTTTGTTACTATACCTGTGCAGTATACTTTGAGGACAAGTATTATGATGCCTCTAGCATCAATTTTCTTGCTCAGAATTGCGTTGGCTACACAGTAATGCATGTCAGTTATCTCAGCAGTTCGTGTGGCTGAGGCAGAGGACTGTGAGTTCAAACCCCGCCTCAGCAACTTAGTAGGATGGGGATATGGCTCAGTACTTAAGTGCAGCTGGGTTCAATCTCTGCTTGTGTTGGCTATTTTGGGTCTCATATTTATCCAAGTGAATTTTAGAACTGCCTTTTCTAGTTCTCTGAAGAATATCATTGGTATTTTGATGGGAATTACATTGAATTTGTATATTGCTTTTGGTAGTATGACCATTTTGATAATATTAATTCTGCCCATCTCAAAACAATGGAGGTCCTATCTTCTAAAGTCTTCTTCAATTTCTTCAGTATTCTGTAGTTTTTATTGTAGAGGTACTTTCACATTCTTTGTTAGATTAATTTCCAAATTTTTTTTGGAGTGTCATGCATGGAATGATTTTCTTAATATCTTTTTCAGTGGACTCATTATTGGAATATAGGAAAGCACCATAGTTTATGTATGTTGTTCTTTTTTTAAACATTTATTTTTCAGTTATAGGTGGGCATAATATCTTTATTTTATTATTTTGTTTTGTGGTGCTGAGGATCGAACTCAGTGTCTCATGTATGCTAGGTGAGCGCCCTACCATTGAGCTACATCCCCAGCCCTGAATGTTGTTCTCATATCCCACCACTTAATTGTCTATTAGCTCTCAAAGTCTTCTGGTAGAGTTTTTTTTTTTTTTTTTTTTTTTTTAGGTCTTCTAAATATAGGGCCATTTCTTCAGCAAACAGATAATTTGAGCTCTTCTTTTCCTGTTTGTATGCCTTTGAATTCCTTCTCTTGCCTGATTGCTCTGGCTAGAGGTTTGAGGACTATGTTGAATAGGAATGGTGAGAGTGGGCATTTTTGTCTTGTTCCTATTTTTAGAGGAAATGCTTTCAGTTTTTCTCCATTCTGTATGATGTTGACTTTGAGTTTGTCATATGTATAGTTTACAATGTTGTGGTTCATTTTATTCCTATTTTCTCTAGTGTTTTAAACATGAATGGATGCTGTACCTTATCAATTACATTTTTTTTCTGTACTTGATAAAGTACAGAGATGCTTTTTCTGAAATCTATTGTGATTCTTGTCCTTAGATCTATTTATGTGGTGGATTACATTAATTGATTTGTAGACATCTTCTAAATGTCCCAAATTCTAATGAAATCTAAACCAAGTTTCAACAAGAACTTTTTTTTTTTACCTTGGCATGATCTACTATAAATAACGCTAATGTCAAGTGTATTACTCTTTATCTTAATTCTTGTTGTACCCTAATGCCAACCTATTGTACCTCTGACCTATCAGAATCTATTTCTTCTAATGGTTTTTAAGACATTAATTGGATTCTTTCTCCCTATCAGCTTGTACATTTTAGAGAAGGAGTCTATGGACTTGGTTATATTGTTGTTCATGGACAGAGTCCTTTGTCTTCCTAAGGTTTTATAATATGTCCTCTTTTTATATGTCTTTATTTATTTTCCTTTATACCTCATAGCACACTTTGTTCTTCAAGCAAAAATGAGAATGTCATGGGAGTCAAAAGCACATGTTGTTGTACCAGACTTTCTTGAGTTCAAATCCTGACTTTGGCCCTTCTTGTGTGATCTCAGGTCAGATACTCCCTGTGCCTGTTTCCTCATTTGTAAAATATAGACAATAACATTTCTAACTTTTAAAATTAATATTGCTTTTTAATTAAGGTTAAATGAGTAAGTTAGTGTAAAAATGTTTGGAAAACTTCTGGTGCATAGTAACTATTCAATAGATAAATGATGTATTCAATTCCATTGACTTTTGTAACAAAATACTACAAACCAGGGGGCTAAAAACAGTAGAAACTGATTGTTTTGCAGTGTTGGAGGCAAAAGTATGCAAACAAGGTGTTGGCAAGGCTATTTTTTTTCTGGAGGCTTTGAGGGAGAATTTGTTGCCTAACACTCTCCTAGTTTCTGGTGACTTTGGCAGTCATTGTCACTCTTTTAAAAGTAGCTCTCCAGTCTCTGCTTCCCTCTCAACATGGCTGCCTCTTTTGAATTTCTGATTGTCTCACTTTAAGTATTTATCCTTGGATTTAGGTTTTAGGTTACATTTTAATTCAGGATACTCTCATCTTGAGATCCTAATTCAATTACAAATAAGGCCACATTTACAGTTTTGGTTAATTGGGACAAAGGCCTATGATTTGGGGGGGGTCAACAGACAAGTTATTATTTTTTATCTGCCTAAGGCTAGTTCTAGATTTGCTCCAATTCTGATATTTCATAAATCTTACCCAATTTTGAAAGTCTGGCTTAAGACTTCAAAGGATAGCTTGTGCTGTATAAGATTTATCTTAAGTAAAATCAGATAAAACAATATTTTTGAATGCCTGTGATTATAAAAACAGCAGAGGAGAGTTGCTCCCAATAGACTACTTGTGGGTCTTGCCCTTTATTGATTATTCAGGTAGCTCAAATTCTCCTCTCTGTGTTTCATTTCTTAAGGATTAGTTGAAATATTTCATTCTCATAGGAATTTGTTTCAATGACTTAGAAATTGTTAAAAATGAGTATTTCTAAATCTGTTAAGAACAATAAGATATCTTGAAAATTGGACTGAAGGTAGAGTTTTAAATCTAATTTCTGGATGAAAGTTAGGCATAGATCCCAAGGAAATAGTTTTGATCACAAAAACTATATCACAGGTATATGGGAGAAAGAACAAGAACAATGCATATAAGCTAGAGGATGATAATATATGTTATGAATAAAAGAATATACTTTATTAGGTTTTCCTTTCTGATTTTCAGATTTATAGCTTAACAATTAAAATGGCTTCAGTTGAAGATTTAATTCAGGTGTGTATAAATCATGATTATTAGCAAGCTTCACACCTGAGGTGATGACTCTTTAGTATATGTGCCAAGAGAGAGAATTGTATTGAAGTTTACTGGAGCAATAACAATGATTTTATCTGAATGGAGGGATTTCAGATCATTTTTTGTTTTTAAAATCATCAATTCTGATTGAATATTTTTTTAAATAAAATGTGTCATTTTCCAAAAACAATGGTTTGGTTCTAGGGAATAATGAAGAATTAGAGTGTGATTGGAGCCTCCAGGCTAGTAAGGCTGCACAAGCAGGTTTGTATGTTTACTCATGTTCTCTACAAAACCCATAATTTTCTCTGTATGTCACAGGGTATAAAAGGTTAGAAGCACTATATAATATAAGTGCCAAACTTTAATGGTTTTGTTTTGTGAATAATTCATGGATATATTCATAGCATACGTATACATACAAGTACACAAACTTCCAAGGCCAAAAAAAAATCTTCATTTTATTAAAATTTGAATTTGTATTATTACATTGTCAATATAATTACTTGCTTTCTTTCACCAGTCCCACATAGTCATTTCTGGAGTATGGTATCATTTTACAAAGTAGTTCAAGTATTAAAATGCTAGTGGGGGTACAGTAATTCTAGGCCAAAGTCATCAGGAATTCAATCCAGAACATAAGTTGTCTTTTTAACAACCTCATTGCCCTTCAAAATATTTGAATTTATTAGTAGAACTATTTATATGTGTACTTTAGTATCATTTGCAGAGAAAGAAACATTTGGGTCAAGTCCCTTTCTCATTCTTCTCCCCCTACCTTGCCCCATTAGTGGGCAATACATTCATATTGGCTTTCATGTGCTGACCTGTATTCTTTTTAAGTGTCTGTGAACAGATCCTCTCAGGGATTCCTATGAATATGCACAGTGCAATTGCAGTGTTATAAACATGAAAGAATTCAGATAGTCTGGAAACTTGCCAACTTTAATTTTGACACATCTCAAGATTAGAATGTCAATGGAAATGGTGAAGCAGAACTGTGCCTTGGTGCTACTGCTTTGGGATTGGAGACTGGGAGATGTCAAGCAGACAGAGCTGTAAATGCTCAAGTGTGAGTGCTTTACATACTGATGGGGAATGTTCGTATCTCTTCACGTCTGCACTCTGTTAATTCTCTGAACCATCAGAGTGTTACTCTTTCTTCTAGGAATAACAAGAAAAGCTATTTTATCTGTGTTCTCTGCACGTGGGATGTGTGCCTATTTGCTTAAAAGGCTGGTCTTTGAATTTAGGGTTGCAAAACAATTTTTCAGAAAACAAGTACAACACTATATTTCAGAAACCTTCCCTCTTTTGAGATATAACTGGGTTGATGATTTTCTCTGTTTGTTAATTGCAATAAAGCTGCTATTGTAATTTAGAATGCTTGTTAAGAACAGTCCAACATTCCTCTGAGGGACAATAGATAACCTGCTATGTGTGTTGCTTAGGGAGCTGGTAATTATTTTACTGTAAATGAATCTAACACTAGCCTATCAGAAAAACCGCAAGAGGGACAGGCTTTGAGGGAGGAGTGTTAAAGTCGAGGCTGTTTTTTATTGACTACATTCATCAGCCCAAATTACTGGCAATAGGGTTTTTAGAGAGGTTCAAGTAAAGTAAGTAAAATAATTAAGATTCTCTTCACTTACTGTAAAAAAATGTAGTATGAATGCTTCTTATTTAAGACTCATTTTAACCTTCCTTCTAATGGAAAATTTAATGTTTCCTAGTATGTAATGATGACTTTTTATTTCTGAAAGGTGATTCTACCAGATCAAACACTTGAAATTTTTTTCTGTTAGAATGGTTTGATTATTATCACAATTTTACATTTTAGAACTATGTGTACTGTATTGTATTTTGACTTACACTGATTTTTTAAAATTTCGTGGGGAGAAAACAGATTTAAATAAATCTCAATAGTTTTGAGTGGCATTGGCAGAATAAATAAAGGAAAAGCAAGGGAAGCACATTTTATACAAATGAAAAGACTTTCAAAGATATGAGTTGGCTGAGGGAATTCTAGGCAAGTTATCAATTAAAAAATTTTGTTATGTACACACATATAAATTTATACATATTCAAATATATGGTACTTATGTGTATATGTATGTATATATATATCCATATGTATACTAATGTATATGTGTGTATATACATATATGTGTGTGTATATATGTATGTGTGTGTGTGTATGGATATAGATATATCTTAGTGCACAGTAGAGTTTGTTATCAGTGAAACTGATGGCTCACATATTCGTATTTTCCCATCACTAGGGAAAATACAAATACATTATTATATATTAGTTATGCCTTTTTTATGTTCCCTTTCATGTCCACCTGTGCTCCAGCCAAATATAATTATTAGTTACGAGACTGTTTCATAAACCTTTGTGTTTTTGGTGGTGATTTTCCCTAAGCCTTAAATACTTGTAATTCCAACATCTGTATGTCCAAAATTTACCACCCTTTTGGGTCCATCTCTCTCAGAAATGTTTGCAAATCAGGTGGAATGAGTATTCCCAATCTGAATCCTACAAAAAGGTACCTGCATCTCCCTGTGTCTCATATCTGAAGTTTGAATATCCTTTCCATGATGACACTATGCCCAAAGTAGATAACATCATTCCATCCCCTATCATGCCTTTAATTTAGGCTTATCACTCCTTCTTACGTTTAATTTACCAAATGTACTCTGCAAGGGTATGAGCTAATACTGAGTTCTCTGGCATGTTACATACTGCTGTTCATGATGTGATCTATGTTTTTCTCTCACAGCCTGAATTCCTACTACATGTGGCTTCATACTTTATGTTTTAACATTACTGATATGTTTTTATTTTAGTATAAGTCTTCTGATGTTTTGCAATTCTTTGCTCAGGTTGTTTCTTTTATTTGTAATGTTCTTTCTATTCTTAATAAAAACAGCTCATTTCGGATCATCTGTCAATTTTGTTGTCACCTTCCTCCAACATTTAGATTAGTTAGTTTATCTCTGGGCTCATATAGCATCATACTGCATACTCCTGTATTATATTATTGAGTGATTGTTTTACAGGACAATAATAATATTTTGGTTGATTATTATATCCTCAAAACCTAACCATTCTTGGCACATAGTTGATTTCCAATACACATTTGAATGAATGGATGGAGAGGAAAAAATTAAGAATAACAAGCCACATGAAAAGCAAGAGTAATAATCTTGGAGCAAGATCAAGGCATGAATTTTATAGAAAGGATTCTCTTCACAGCTTTCAACTTCAGTGATGAATCTTTGAAGATAAAGGCTAGTAGTGCAACTCTTGTTGAAAGCCTGTATTGATTCTGCATAAGTATCCATCTGGAGCATGTGTCAATCAGACTTTTTTGTCAGTGACCAAAATACCTGATAAGAACAATCTAGGGAAGGAAAAGTTGTTATTTTGGTTCATAGTTCCATAAGTTTAGACTATGGTCGGCCAAGTTCATTACATGGGATCAACGTGAGGCAGAACATCATGGTGGAAGGGCATGGCAGACGAACCTACTCCATTCATAGCAACCAGGAAGAACAGAAAGTAGAGGAAAGGGCCACAGGAAGATGAATCCTTTCAGGGCATGCACCTAGTAACATACCTCCTCCGGTTATTACCACCCCTAGCCTAGGTTACACTCATACCCAGTCAGTCCATTTAAACTAGTATGAACTGACTAGGTTAGAGCTCTCACAATTCAGTCATTTCAACTCTGAATATTCCTGCATTAACACAGGAACTTTGGGAGACACCTCATACCCAAACCATCACAGGGCAAAGAAGACAGTGGAGAGTAAGGGTACTTTTCAGGATTCAGATAGGCAGTTATTGTTTTGGGAATGGTTTAGAGGGGACAGTGTAATTTTCATCTTCATTTATTCAGAATTCAGTGGACACTAGATTTCAACCAGGCTAATGCTTGGGAATCAGGCTAAAATACCGTCCTGGAGGGTATGCAAAGAACTTGTATACAAAGGAAATGGTCAAAGTGCAGCTATATAGAAGCTTGGCCACTAGCAAGCTGTTTAGAATAAATAGTAAAACAAATGCCAGAGGATTGATGCAATGGCCAGGATTGGTCCTGAAATCTAGGCAGTATGCGCCCAAAGAGGAGGGCTAAGTGAGCCCTTTTGAAAAGGTTGAAGCTCTCATATGAAACAAGCCCAGGATAGCCATCACAAGGAATGTGGCCACTTCTATTCACTTACCATCTCTATTAACACACTAAAATTTTTACACTAGTCTATGTATAGCCAATTAGTACTTAGTTGGGTTTACTAATGTGTTAAACACTTTACAATGTCTTAGGATTAAAATGATGAAAGATACAGTGGTTCCTATGGAGCTTAAATGATAACGTGTATATACAATGAATACCTAATTCTAAATGTTTTTAATCAGACTAAAGGGGCAGTGTAGAACACCTTGTTGAGAATATTGTCGCAATGATTTCATTTATTATGGGGAATCAGGGAAATTTTGTCCAAGACATGGAATTTAGGCTGAGACCAGAGGAATGAGGATTTTGCTAGAAACAGCAAGATGGAAAATATATAGGCATCAACTAAGCAAAAACCCTGAGGTGGGTTAAAGCAAGATATAGTGAAAGGCCAGCAAGTTAGATGAGAGAGTTTACGCAAGATAGGTATAAAACTATATAGTAGGGGCTTTATCTTAGAGGTTATGGAAAGTTACATTAAGGATTTTAGGACATATTTTAAAAGATATGAGAAATACATGGAAAGTTTTAACATTGCCTATTTATTTTAAAATAATTGCTCTGTATGTACAATAAAAAGTAGTTAGAATAGGAGTACAAATAGAATAGGAATGTCTATCTGTTTAGGAAACTATTGCTGTGGCCCAAGGAAAAGATGCTGCTGCTGGTTTAGGGTGCCACTAGGGAGGAAGTGAAATGGATAGACTGGGATGATGTGTAGGAATAGAATGGACACATTTTGCCTGATTATTTAGATGTGGCTACACAAAATAATTAAGAATGATTCCTAAGCTTTGAATTCAAGCAACTTGCTTGATGATGGGAACATTCTTTTTCTGATATAGATTTTGGGTAGTATAGGGCATTTTCCACTCAGAGACCCTCCAAGGTATCCAAATGGACAATTGGATAAACGGACCTGATATGGATATAGAGATTTAGAGTCATGGTGGGTGTCTGTGTGAATGTATTACCTGAGACTATAATTTTCAAAATGTAATCCTTGGACTGGCGATATCTGTCTAATTTGGGAATTTGGATTTGGAAATTTTCAGATCCCAAATGAAGAGTTACTCTGATGTAGACCCAAATTGATGTTAATATGTCTTCCATGTGATTCTGATGATTGAGGCTTGAAAAAGGTAGTAAAATACAGAGTTAAGAATGAAAGAAGGCCTTGCACATAAGTTCATTGTGTGTTACTTTACTTCAAAGCAATGTTAATTTGTGATGAATTTTGTGTCATGCTACATTTGGCCGTTCCATCACTTGGGCATATCAGTGGATAAGGTAACTTTCTTAATAGGAGTTATGTGGTCCTGCAACTACATTACATGTAAGGTAATCGTTTTTTTTTTAGAGATGTCATTTAGTATGTATAAGCAAAAGCCAATTGCTATATCTTTCTACATGACTGAGAAAAAATGCTGTGAGTAAGAACATAAGCAAATATGTACTTGTATTTTCATTGGATGGAGGTCTTATATTCATTAAATCATTAAAATGTAAGTATTATGTAGAAGTTTACTTCAATTAAACTCTTTACATTGCAAGCTACTTAGGTTGCTATTTAGTATGGCTTTCAAAGTTGGTTTGGACAGCTAATTTGCTCACATAATAGCATAAAGTTCCTTTTCTTGTGCTTCATATTTTTAAAAGAGAAATTTTTCCTTTTATAATGAATTCTGATAAATATATGAGATAATTGATGGTCTACATCTGCATAAAAAGAATTCAAGTTGCTAAATACAATACTTGTGACAAATGGAATGCATTTAGACTCTTTGGTCCTGGGATTGCATTCTGTCATTATGTTCAAGAATAATACTGAACATTATGAAAAAATGAAAACCAGATCAGTGGAAGAGGTTTCTTTAAGGCAGCACTGAAATTTATCATAATGGGAGGCAGGTAATGATAACTTTCAAGTAATGGAATCTAAGCTACAGTTCATTCACTTGACACATTTTCTTTGAATGAAATAGTATTTTTTAAAAAATAAAAGGCAAGGTAGTTATAAAAGGAAAGGTAGTTCCTCCAGCCCCCATGTAATAGGTAGCTAAATCATGGCACTGAGAAAAGCAAATCAGTAGAGAAAAAAGACTGACATACACACACACACACACACACACACACACACACATTCACACACAAACACAACACAGATGGTGCAATAGTAATAGGGAAATGCACAGATTAATAACATGCAGATACCAAATGGTGCCTCAGCTTAATCTTCAAGGGTAAGAAAAGATTTAGTTAGTACAGACAGAAGTATTCTAGAATCAGAACATGGTATTTGCTCCCCAAGACCAGACACAAGTAGCCAGATGATGCTTCTCCAGGTACATTTCTAACTGGTCTTTGAATATACACTTTATGAGAGCATTTCTGTGTGGTGAGTTTGTGTTTTTTAAGTCCTTTTTCAGATGGGAGAGTGGGGTTTAACAGGCCTTAAACCTATAATTTCATGTTTGGTAATATAATTCCATATTTATTACCTCTTCTTTCATGATGTGAATGTTATCATTTTAAACTGTAATACAATGCCATTAATTAAAATAGAATTTGACATCATACACATGGAGAATAACATATTGTATTTATAATATAAAATAGTATTTATAATAATACTTTTAAGTGAATGTCTTTTTATTCTTAAACTATAAGGTGAAATAAGTGGCATTCTATCTGAAGTTAGAGACCATAGTATATGTAAAATAGATTTGTATTTGGTTTTTAATTTTATAATTATTTGCATACTTTTATAGTTTTCAAAATAATAAGTATTTGATTTGATTTTAAACTCTGCCATTTGTTCAGGCTTCCCCTGTGGATGATTTATTTTCCTATACAGATTACATTTCTTCATTCTGCTTTATACAGTGTTGGAGCATGATGAGACAATGTAATAATACAAAAAGTTGAACAAAATTGATACTTGTTCTGAGAAGGATATGAATGAGATAAAAATGTTTCTTAAATGGGCAGATACTGCTTTTGATATAAATTCTACATTGAAATCATCATTGTTTCCACAAATTCTACCCTGGCATGTAATGAATGGTATGTGATTTCAGAAACTGACAATTTGGCAGTTAATAGTAACACATTCAGAACTTACAGTCCTTTCTCCCTGTATGATCCCTTTTTTCATGCCTTAAGTGGGATCACTGGGCCTTTCTCTACTTGTATTAAAAGTAATAAAGAATAGGCAAAATTTGCAAATGCCTCAGAGTTGCCAAAGTGCAGCAAAGGTAATAGTTTGTATAGAGATGTGAAGGTTTACTCATATCTCTCTCCTAGGTGTGCAGTTTTCATTTCTGTTTTTTATGTCAAGGCTGAATTTTTGAAACCAGAAAGTTTACCTTTTTACCATTATGTTTTCCTATTGCTACCACCACAAAGTTTAAAACCTATTACTGGAAGCCTGCCCTTGGCAAAACCATGAAATAGGTGAAGTTTATCTTAGACCTCTGCTACATCCCCTTTCCAACTCTGCCAGCTGCCAAACATCCAATGCTCTTGAATTTCTCCTGCCTGGAGGGCTTCACACAGTGTTAGTGATCAGCTGCCTCCTGATCCCCTATGTCTTTCAGGGATATCAGCTTTTTAGAAGAGAGTGTCTCAGAGAAGTAATATATAACACATAAAGAAAACCCCTGGTGTGTACAATTTAAAACGTCATGACGGTAGGGAGTTGATGAGTGAGAAAACTTGGGGCAGAAACCTTGTCCCAATCAAAAGCAAATGTTTATGTAAGTGTTTCCTATCTTCTTTTTGTAAAGCTGCCAATTAAAAATTTCTTTAATTACAGTATATAAAATACATAATATACAGGCATGAATAGCCAGCATTTACCTAATTCTTCTTTCAAAAAGTTACTCTGTAATGATATAAAACAATGTACTGAGCCTATTTTTATACAATAGCTCATGAACTCAAACACATGTGGGAATGATTGTTTTTTAGTATTTCAATTTGTGTTCTATCTTGAAATCATATATTAATTAACCCAACCAATACCTTTGTGGGTGATAAATAATCTTATCCCTGAAGAATAGAATGTAGAAAAATGTAATATAATCTGAAAGCTTAAGAAGGGGAAAAGAAAAATTGCCCTTCTCAAATCTGTTAAAGAGTGGGTTAAAGAGATAGCTCAAGGTTAAGAGTCTCCTGCTAAGAAGTTTCCCAGTGAATCAGTGAGAACTGGAAAGAGAACATCTGAGCTTTTGGTCTCTCAGGGCACGGAGTCGCTATTTCCTTTGAGGCGTGTTTATAATCACAGTAAGTGACCTCTGGAGACCAGTGCTTCTAGCAATGAAGCAGATGGCATGATTTCTCCATCACCCTGCAGCTCAGGAGCCATAATGCTGACTAACTGGGATATAAACGTTAAATAATAACAAATTAGAGTATGTTTAAATAATGGCATTGAATATATCTCAATGATTTTATGTTTCCAAAGGACTTTACAATTATTTTTATTACTCATTTAAACTACCTAACATCCCCTTAATTCAAAATCATGGTTTCTTTTCAATGATTAAACACATTGTCCATCTGGTAGAACCCAACATTTTCTGATGAAGAATTTATATTTAGAAGGAAGAAGGGTTATCAACTCTAGCACTGGGTAAGGTCCTATAAAAGTTTATAGAAATATGGCATGTTAGCACTAAAAGGAATCTTGGAGGCTGGGGGGATATAAATTTGTAATTGTAGTCCTCAGACTATACTCATTATTAAAAACCATTCAGATTACATGGTATTAAATCAGTTATGTAACCTGTGGGGAAACAGGCTCCATGGATCATTGCAGTTTAGGGTCAAAAGATTGATCAAGCACACAGGGACCCTGACTTTTCCTTTCCCTGACTGAATGAGGCTGTGACCTTGCTCATGCTATCTGATTCAAGATATAAGAGAGCTACTGTTTGCAAATATTCCTGCAAATAGAAGCATGCCTATTTCAGTGTAATTTCTTCCAGGGTAAATAGTTTTAACCACATGTATAAAAAGGCCAGTGATATGACAAGAATATTGTCATTTCATAGATTCGGAAGAAAGATTCCATATCTTTGGCTAATTAAATTGGGAACTTAGTTTAATACTCAGTGGGTAGGTGTAAGTTCAATTAAATCTTGATTTTATGAGAGTAATACAATTTATGAAAGAAAAATGACTTACGAAACTGACAGATATCATTAGAGCCACAGCTCGGAGATAGAACCTGATCTCCTAATCCTGCTTAATTTTCTTTTATAATAGTCTGTCTCTTCATGACATAGAAAAGGAATCTCTGACCTCATGGCTTCTGATAATGGCCCCTTTATTTTTCAGTCATTTTTGCCTCCATTCATGTGTTTGTTAATTTAAGGAATATTTGGTAAGTACTAGCAATGGTAAAGTCATAGCAGTGAACAAAACAGACTAAAGTCCTTGCCCTTGAGGAACTTACTTATAGTGGAGGAAGTCAGGCAGTAAATTATATAGGTAGAAAATTTTTAATGTATGTGTATGTTTAAAGTAGGTTAAGTGTGTCCCCCCCCCCGCCAGAAAAAAAGCAAGAAAATTAAAGAGAAAGGATCATAGATTTGCATGTGAGCTTCTAAAAGGGAAGACATGGCTGACTGGGTAATTGTTTACCTCCTTAATTCAAAAATCTACTTCTGTAATTCCTGAGAAAATATGTTTCCATTTCTTTTTTCTTGAATAGCTACCAAAACGTCTATTGTATCTTTTCTTAACCACAGATACTCACTGCCTTGTCCTGTCCCCTGTCCCACCCCTTCTCACATAGTGTTAGGGCATCATTTAGTTATCCTGTTTCCTGTCTTATGCTACTCTGAAATCTTGAGTAATTTCTGGGCAGAGGGCATTCTCTGATCCTTGAATATTCAGTGTTTCCCTCTTCTTGGCTTTATTCATTGTTTTTCTTTTAGGAATGCTCTTTTACCCACTTAAAAAGCCATATTTCAAAGTCCATTTCAAATGATGTCTCTTCTAAAAAGTTTCTTCTGATTCTTCCTTTCCCACCACTTCTATCCAGTTACCTCTTTTAAGATACAAATTGGTCTCTAAGTGTAGACTATCACTATTCCATGAAGGTTTTATAAATTAAATTGAATGATATGTATCTGATTTCTCTGAGAATCAGTGTTTTCAGCAAAAAAGTGAACACTTCAGTTGGGGCTCAATATTTTCTCAAAAAAAGGTGTAGAAGATAAAGCATTTAGTAGCATGTATTTCAAACAGGAAGAACATTTCTGTATTATAGCCTACACTATGTTCAGGGACAGTTGGCGAGAAAATACACTCACGTGCATTTATGTGGGAAGCTGGTTGTCAGCTGAGCCATGTGGAAATGAATCTGTCTTAAACTGTTTTCTGCTAAAATAAGCTACATTTTATAAATGTTGTCTATCTCTTTAGATTAGTACTAAATTATCTCACAACTTTCTGAAGCTCATCAAGTTGATAATTGTTTCCAGTGATCTGTAAACAAACTTGCTTTAAACAATTAACTCTTTTGCTTATTTGTATAAAAGACAATGTAACAAAGGATTAGAAGTAATAGTGTCAATACAAATTATCATTGTTCTCATCTACTGGTCCATGTGCAAACATGCTGCATAGCTGTGAGTAGCAAAGACTCACCTCTAGGAGATTTGACATTTTCTCTACCCCTAATGCACATTTACCAAAGTCTAGGAACTGGTTCGTTATAGTGGACAAAGTCTGGAAGTATATGGCTATGATTGCCCAGTGTCCTTGTTGTTAGAGGGTAGCCTTCTAGCTGATCACATGAATTTTCCTTGGATGTCAATCTCATCATCTAATTTTCCCTGTAACCAGCCAGTCTGCTTCCATTATATTTCACTCTCTAGTTTATAATTAGTTCAAAGCTTGTGCTAGTTTTCTAGCCCTGTCCCTCTTCAAGGTACCATTGTTGTTCACCTTGTTGAAATTAACAACCTCCTAACTGGTTTCCCTATATCTGCCCTTGGCACTCTAGAGTCTTTCCTCAAGACAACAGTGATAATTACCATGCCCCTCTTCTACTCCAAACCTTCCATTATTTTCCCATCATTCTCTGAATAAAAGTCAAAGGCCTTACAACAGTTCATAAGGTACTATATTATCTGTCCACTCATTCACCTCTCTGGACTCAATTTTTATGAGTCTCCCAATTACAGTACCCCAGCCACACTGGACCCTTCTTCCCCAAGCAAACACTCAGAATCAGATTGTCAAATATGAATAATATGAAGTAGAATTCTTACCCAGTATCAAACTCTATTAAATAAGGCCAAGGCTACTAGCAACCAAAAGGCTTAGACAGATGAGGGTTCAGTATAAGGAGGACATCTCCCAAGATCTTTCCCACATTAGTCATGATGTTTTGGCTCAGAATAGATGAGGTCTTCATATGAGGGTTTTGGGATTATGTAACACAATAGGCATATTTAGATTGTGGATGTTCTCCATTTTTATCTGTGTATGATATTCTCCAGAAAGATATGGCTCATAAATCTTAGGTTCTCTCTTATATGTGATCCTTAGTTAAAGATATCTTGATTCAGACACTTCAGAGATTGTTTCTTCTTCTTGAGTAAATATCACTAGTCTATTTATTTAGACATATATTTTCCAGAGAACAAGGGGTTTAGAATAGAGTTAACTGCCTTCTTATCTAACCTCTCACCCCTAATTCTTTCCTCCAGTTTATGGGAGCACAATTGTCACAAGGGCAATGTACTTGTTCTTCCCCTATTATGGAGAGGCTCTAGACTCACATCTTGTCATACAACCTATTCCTTCACTTCCTTCCAGTTTACTAATCTTCTTGATGAGACCATCCTTGCCTTCCTGTATAAAATTTTCAACTTCACTCCAGATATATTTCTATTTCTTTTCCAAGTCTTTTCCTCTATTGCACTTCTCCCTATCTGAAATATTATTATTACACTTATTCATCTTTTTAAAAATACAGTATTTATGAAAAATGTTACTATTGTAATATGACCCATCATATAGAAGGCATAGAAACATAAGTAAACAAAATGAAGAGTAATTAGTGATTAATTTAAGGCCTTCCTTTTTGCTTTGAGAACATGTTTTATTTTATCCTTGACCTTTTCATTTCAGTCAATTCATTTTTTCCTTCTCAAGCATAGTTTGTGATCAATTTCCATTGAGTGAATGAAGACATTTACTTATCTTTAATGTATTTCTTCAAAAGTCTGCCTCATTCAGATTAGTGATAGAAGGAATAGTTCTCATTATCTCTCATTTACTGGTGTTTGAAGTATTTCTTTAGTAGTTTTCATGCAAATTTGTGGGGTTTAGTAATTACACATCATTGTGCTAGGAAAATATAACTTGTTTAATAATTGAATCAAATGTCCTTTGGAAAAGGTGTTTTAACTATGTATAGGCCATGTATTTTGTACCATTGTAATTATTCATTGTATTGTTTAAGCAAATAACCTAGTTTAAATAACCGAATAATGAGTTTTTAATTTATAAAGAAATGAATCTATGGGGCAAATGGAGGTGAAAATACTATAAGAATTTGCCTTGTATAATAATTAAAGAATCACTTGAGTAAAATCCCTACTGAACTTGTTTTTGTTGGACGAAAGAATGCAATTATATTAAAAATTAATACTTCAGTATAATATGAAACCAATGCTGCTTGAATTATTATGTGCCAAATGAGGTTCCTGTAAACAATAACAAAATGGGTGACTGTGCAAATGAAAGCACTGAGTTATTTAAACTTGCAGAAGCATGTTTAATGAAATGCAGTGAAAGCAGAAAATGTTTAATTTAGTAACGGGTGACCTGAATCAATCTGTCCTATAGAACAATGGGCTAATTTTCACTTAAAACAAAATAACTGAATAGCCATTCCTGTTAATATATAATATGGACATTTTCATATTGTTCTTTTTAGTAAGACAGCCTTTTGGGTTTGACAGCTTTCAGTGTGATTTACTATGAGTTGTATGTGAAGCACTGCCAACCACATTCTTTGTTGGATTTTTCCTTTATGGAATTTGAAATGCTTTTTGTTTGCTTCTGGTTGGGTTGTATTAAGGACATAGTCTAAAACTTGAATGAAAAACATTTTCCTCTGGTATTTAGGATATAATCATGTTAATCATGTTAAAATTTTAAAGTTGTTTAAGATGCTTACCTACAAAACTAATGCAGTCCTATCCCCCATCTTAGAATATCACTCAAGTTGATCATCTACCCAGATACTTTTTAGTCAAGTATCTGAAACTGTTGCTTGCCATTGTGTTTTCTGTATTTTAGAGTCAGTGCATTATCTTCACAGCTGAAATATTTTGAAAACTTCTTTCTCAGGGGAGTGAATTTGTGTGATAATTTAATGTGGCAGTTCAGGACAGAGAGCTAAATTATTGAAGGAGGAGCCACCTTAAATCCCTTTAAGGATATGCCATTTTTTGATTAACCTGTGGTATGGAAGAAACTCCTGTTTTCTATTTTAAATTAGTTTTCACTCTGGGCAGCATGGTCCTCTATGAATAAAGGACACAGAGTGAACATCTGTGGTGAGAATGAGAAGCTTTAAATATCTTTTTAAAATGAGACTACTGATTTGTAAAGTGGAGTACAATTCACGGTCTTAATCCTCTTTCAATGAAATGTTTCCTTGACATATTCTATTTATTTGAAGTTGGTATCCAAACCAAATTAGAAAAATATAATATATATATATATATATATATATACATACACAACATCTTATATAGTGAACCAAAATGTATCCCTAAAGTCACACTTCTAACTACTGTAGTGTTAGGAATGTTTCTCTATTTCTTTTTTGTCACATCTGAATTTTGTACATTATGAAAGTATGGTGTTCATGGAAAATATTGAATATTAGATTTAAATATTTTCAAAATTAAAAATTCAAAAATAGTAATTCATATGTGCATCAGGTGTGAAATCTTAAAAAAAAATCTTTTGAAACCAAAATCTTTTGGTTTCAAAAGTAAAACAAAGTTCCACATTTACATGTGTTATTTTGTAAATGTAACTTTGGTAAATAAATGTTGTATATACATAATTAGCATAGTACTTTAAAATGAAGACTAACAGATAGTTTTTTAATGAGTTTGCTAGAATATTATCTAAATGAAGTGACTAAGTGTTTTGTTCTAAATAAAAACAATCTAACTTTCCAAAGAAACAACATGCAATGTGGGGTAGAAATCTCTGTGCTTCACTTTCATTTTGGGAGAGATAAATTTTCATGGTTTAGTATTTTAAACGATGAGGTTTTAGAACATTACCGCTCATTGAATATCTGTGAAATAGTGAAAACAAAACAAAAGCATTTATTGTTTCCAGAAATATTCCTTGCAAATTGTGGCTTTGAACATTGAAATATAGAGTAAGCTAGTATATGGGAGTTATTATGTGGTTAGAAAGCAGTGTGTAGATGGATATCCTTTTTATTAACTCTAATATTTAGTCAAATCTTTTGGTTTAGGCAATAATTTTTAAAGGATTCTTTGCTCTGAACATTCTAAAAATGTTTGTGTTAACCAAAGCATGGCATTTGAAATGAATAGACTTCAGGTCAAGTCTTTCCTCATCCATCTCTGGCTCATATATCTTTTGGATCCTAGAAGATCACTTAACTTCTTGAGCCTTGTTTTCCTTAGTTATAAGCCAATGTACATGGTCTATAACTCACATGGTTTATGGGAGTAAAATCACATATATGTGTTGATTACATATAATAATAATGAAATAATAGAATGACATAATTAATGATAATATTTATTATAGCCCATAATTAGGAAAACTTTTATATAATATTATTATTGTTATTATTAGGGTAAACTTCTCTGTAAAGAATTCATATCATGAATCATTTTAAGTGCAGAGAGTCTTTGTAAAGTATAAGGTCATTACCCTTCTTTCTCTCTTTGCCTCTCCCACCATTCTTTTGTTTTGTACTCTAACATTTTCAAATTCTGTGTTCAGAATTGTTTGTCAATATTGTGCTTATAATATAATTGAGAATGCATTCTAGCTTCATATTGAAGATGACATTCAACTTGTGGTTGTGTTTCATTGGTTTTCTTATCAGTGATATTTGTAATCCTGTCATGGGAGGAGAGATATTTCCGGAAGAGTGTTCCAAGTTCCCAGAGAGACATTGGAACTTGATTTAGGACAATTGGGGTCCTTGTTCTACTGATGAAAAAGAATTTTAACATGTGTCAGTACAGGCACATATTTATTTAGAAACACCTTCTTGAGAGTGGGAGAAGCATTTTGGTGGTTCCTGGCTCCTCTTTTAAAGGAAACTTGGTGAGGTTTGGGTATGGGAAGGTATTAAGGATGACATCAGGCTGGTGATTGTAAAATGATTTACGGTACTGGTCATTCTTAGGATCTTTAGTTTGATGTGGTCTCCATTATATTTTCTTAACATCTTTTTTTTTTTAATTTAATCTATTTATTGGTGTGCTAATTATCAGTGCATCAGGTAGGTTTACAAATATCCCAGAAACTTGGGAGTGAGTCTCCTGGGAAAGACACTGGTTTAAGGAGTGACAGGCCTAGAAATATCTATAGATGCTCAGATCAAAATTTTATTTTCTTGTCCTTTCTTTATGTCCCCTTTCTACCTATTTTTAATTTTAATTTAATTTTTAATTGTAATTTGAATTTAATTTTTTTACCCTACCTTAGTCCTTTTTTAAAAAATATTTTTTTAGTTGTAAATGGACACAATACCTTTATTTGTTTATTCATTTTTTTTTTTAATGTGGTACTAAGGATCCAACCCAGGGTTCCACATGCGCTAGGCAAGTGCTCTACCACTGAGCCACAACCCAGCCCCACCTTAGTCCTTTTTAGAAGAAAAATTAGTCTCTCACAATTGGTTTCCATTTTGAATGCTCTGGGAAGAAATATTTTTAAAAATGTACTGGTGTTTGTGGTTATAATAGTTGGTTGGCTTGGTGGTAGAATTACTAGGTAATTGGCAGTTGTATCAGTTCATAACTACTTGGTATACTATGGAATATTGATTAAATGTAAAGTGGTTATATCTGGGTATGGAACAATGGATGATTTTTAAAAATTCTGTATTATGTTACTTGAAATTATGTTTGATAGTTATATAACTATCAGTGATAAAGAGCTAAAGATTTTGTCTTAAAGTAATCTATATACTAGATAAGAACCTTATGTAACTTGAATTTTTGTTTTTGCCTATATAATGTTGATATATTGGGTTCATCATTTATCCAGTAAACTAGGTATTAGGTATTATGACAGTATAAGGTTTAAAATAGTACTTTGAGTACAGGATTAAGTTGTGAAATATTCTATTTCAGAAGAGTTTTTCATTCATGAAATAGCACTCCTGTGTTCATTTCTGTTTACCAGATGAGAGATTGATAAGTGCAAACAAAAAGTTCCACATTTGTTATGGCCCACTTTTATAAATATTCTCCTTTGTAAATTTGCATATATTCAAAGATTTTATGATAATTCCAGAGTGCTTGGGACCATTACTTTGAGATGAGGAAAGCAAGAGATAAAAAATAAATGTCTGCATAAATGATAATTAATTTTTCACAATACTAAATAATTAATTAATAATTAATATTCACTTTTTTTAAACCATCTAAACTACTAAAGCAGAGTTCTTAAGGCCTTTGTAACAAAGAAGTCTTTCAGTGAAGTTATTTTGGTAGTGTGTGGGGTAGGATTCCTGGCTCTAATAAGAGGCAAATTGATGCCTAGAATCTATGTCTTGTGAAGATCAGTTTTCAATGCCTTTGCATTCTGTAGAGTTAGATAATTTCCACAAAAATTTAAATACTTTTATTAGTGCATTCTAATTACATAACAGTTGTGTTCATTTTGACATACATACATAGAATTCAATTTGCGCCATTTCAGTCCCTGGTGCCTCCTTTACTCCTCTCCCCCTCTCCCTCCCCTATTCCCACTCATCTACTGATCTTCTTCTATTTATTTATTTATTGTTTAGTCAGTGCTTTGTGGATTTACAAGAAGGTGGAGTTCACTGTTGTATATGTATATATGTATATAGTATAATTTTATCAAATTAATTCTGTAATGCTTTGTTCTTTTTCCCATTCCTCCTCCCTCTCAATCTCCTTCTTCTACTCTTGATCTTCCCTTTGTCCTTATGAAATCTGATCCCCCTCCTCTTTTTCCCTTACTTTTCTCTAGCTTCTGCATATGAGATAAAATATCCCACCCCCGATTTTCTAAGGCAGACTTTTTTTCACTTAGCATAATGTTCTCAAATTCTATCCATTTACCTGAAAACTGCCATAATTTTATTCTTCTTTATGGCTAGTAAAATTTCCTGTGTATACATATATGTATATATGTATGTATATATACTTACATGAATATGAATGTATATATACTTACATTTATATGTATGTATATGTTCATGTGTATGTTTGTGTGTGCACGTGTGCACCACATTTTTCTTAACCCATTCATCTGTTGACAGGTACCTGGGCTGGTTCCATATCTTGGCTATTGTTAGTTGTACTGCTATAAATATTGATATGGCTGTATCACATATATGCTTATTTTATTTCTTTTGGATAAATACTGAGGAGTAGGATAATTGGGTCATATGATGATTATATTCCTATTCTTTTGAAGAATCTCCATACTGCTTTACATAATTGGTTGTACTAATTTGCAGTCCCACCAATTGTGCAAGTATACCTTTGCCTCCACATCCTTACCAGCATTTATTATTATTTGTATGGTTGTTGCTTGCCATTCTAACTGGAGTGAGATTAAATCTCAATGTAGTTTTGATTTGTATTTCCCTAGTTGCCAAGAATGCTGACTATTTTTTCATATATCTGTTGGCCTTATTTTTTTTGGCCATTTTTATTTCTTCTTTTTCACAAATATTTTGTTTGGCATTTTAGTATTGTGGAAAACTTTCATGTGCTTATTGTTATTGAAAAAATGAATATATATTTCATTGAAGAATATTTATTTTTGGTCTATTGTAAATTTTTAGATCAGGCTGTGCTGATGGGAGCTTTCTGGGCTGAGTTTTTATTGTCTTCCTTAGTTTGCCATAGACTCCCCTGGGCTTATTCACTTACTTATATAATTTGTCTGATTGTCATAAGCATTTTCCTACGTGAATTTTTGCCTAAGCAATTCTCTGGTTTTATAGATCAGGTTGTAAGGAACAGGTTTTGAGAGCCTTAACACACATTGATAAGTATTTTATAATCCTTTAATAACAAACTTGACAACAATCAGTTCATCTTATCGTTCTGAAACACATACCGTAGACTCACCTAATTTTAACCCTTCTAATGGATTCCCTCCCAGATTTTAGGTGTATCTTTTGCATGATCTTGGCTTGGCCTTTCCCCTCAAGGTCTTTTTTACTGGCAACTTCTGCAACCAATCAGAATCTCACCCAGCTACATCTCATCTCTGAGCCCTGCATGGTCTGTTGGCTGGAGTGCTGTTCTACTGATACTGCCATTTACAGGTGACAAGTCCTGCTTCCTTACATGTTGAAGAATAACATTAGAGAAGCATGCTGAGACAATCATATAAAGCAGGGTTAATATAAAAAGGTGTAACATAGACTTCTTCCAAGAGGGAGAAGCGAGCCATAGCGGGTATCCTGGTATCCCAAGAAGTGAGAGTATTCTGCCTTTTTATATGTCCTAGGCTTCATTTGTTCTCCTGCTCTCTTGCCCTTTTCTCTCTCCTTCCTGCATTTAGGCCCAGGAGATGCTTGGTGGGATGACCCAAAGGTGAGAAGCAGATGGGCTGGAGGGGCCAAAGTGGGATGATATGGGTAAGAAGGGGGCATAATTAACAACTTTTATAACTCCTTGTAGGGGAGGGACAATTACTGGGACAGTTTACCTTGGCAACAGGTTGGAGCAGGGCAGGTTATCTAGATAAGGGTGCAGGAAGGGTTCTGAGGGCATTTCAATCCCTCAGTGTGCAGTTTCCAACTTCCCAGATTTTAACTGGCCTCCTTGGTGGGACCTGACTTGATTTACCTATCTATACTGACTACTTGTCTAATTCTAGCTTCACTAACCTTGTTGATTTCAGTGAAGGAATGACACAGATTCTCCCACTTGCTCTCAACTTTCCCTCAAAGCCCCCAAATTATGAATGTTTCGAATTACAATAAGCCTCTCCATATTCTTTTTTCTTACCTCATTTTCTATTTATGATAGAAATTGGAACATTTATAGAAATAATAGGAAGTCCAGGCAATGTTAGTAAAATCTGAAAGTTTTATAGATCACATTATATTATTTTTAATTTTAAAGAGATCATTTCACATAGACATTAACTAAATATTAGTTTATGAATATTGACATAGTAAATCTTGCAACCTAGTGATTTTTTAAATTTAGTGACCAGTAAAACTTGATAGAAATTCTATTTTCTAATGTTTGAGTCTTGAAAAATAAGTTCATGCATCTGAAATGATATAAAAAAAATCTCTGAATAATTATCCATATTTTGTGCCAGTGTTACTAATCACCAATAGACCCCTAAAAGGTTCTCAAAAATAGAATTTTAATTTACACACTCAAAAACCCCAATTTAGAGTTGGCTTCAAGCCTAATGTAATATTAGAATCATGCTCATTAGAGATTTCTATTCTTTCCTCCCCTGTCTTCCATTTCAAATTATTACTGGCTTCTTTTCTTTTTCCAGTGATTATATCCACTGTAGTTTCTCTTTTGAAATCATATGACAGCTATTTTAAGTATACTTATGATATTAGTTAGGGTACTTATTTATTCCCCATAATAACTTACATTTGTATTTGCTAGGTCTGAGTTTATACACTCATTTAAAACTTTTTCCATTGATATATTTCTAATAAATAACCAGAACAGACACATAAACATTTGTATGGGTGTGTGTGCACATAAACCACACACACACACACACACACCTTGAATTTGTTCCCACTTGTTGGTTGCCTATGTCTTCCTTTCATATGTACCATATGCTTTATTTGAACCCACACCCAAGGGAAAGAATCTTTCATGTGGGTTTTGAATAGAAAAGATGTTCGTCTTCATAATCCTCCATTATCTATTTTAAGAAATGGTGATTGATAACAGTTTCAAAAATGTTCCCTTCTCACTTATTTAAAGCAAATTGTATTTATCTTTTCTGTGTACATTATAGTTTTCACAGATAAGAGAATGTTTTGTTAGAGGACAGTTTACTATATTGGTCTTCAGACAGGTTCTCATATTAAGTCATAAAATTAATGAAGAAGGAGCTACAGAGCAGTGTTGTTACATTTTTAGGTGTAAGAAAGAAATTCAGTAGAGCTGGGCACAGTGGGTGTGTGCCTGTATTCCTAGCCACCCTGGAGGCTGTAGCAGTATGGTCAGCCAACCTCAGCAACTTAGGGAGGCCCTAAGCAATTTAGTGAGAAAAAAACAAAACAAAACAAAAAAAGTCTGGGGAAGTAGCTCAGTGGGTTCAATCTCCAGTACACACCTGAAAAAAAAAAGATCAATAAAAATATGACTATTTCCCCCAAAGAATTCTTAGAATCAGTTTGTAAATATTTAGTTAAGAACAATAAGAAATAGTAATATTGAATTGATTATTTTTATTTTCTAAAGCAGTAACTCTACTGTCATGTGATTATGGCCCAATAGAAGAGGAACTATAAGAGCTATTGTTGTGGATATTACTAAACCCTGTAAAAATATCACCTTTGACAATGTGGGAATTTACCACTACAGTGTGCCTTCCTGCCAGGGTGATTCAGTTCTCAACTCTTAATTCTAAAAGAATATTTAGATGAAAAATTACTGATGATAGAGAATACTTTCAGCATAATAAATATTTCATAAATCAATATCTAATAAATGAATAACTTGTTTGCAGAATAATAAATGTTTCTTGAATGATCAAATGACCAGTGAAAAAGGCAACATTATGCCATATTTGTAAAAAAAATTCCTGTTGTTTCTTCTGAAGAGAGTCACTTTTTAAGGTAAAAAAAGAATAAGTCATTTTTTTTTCATAAGAATATTTTCACCTTCACGTAATTGGGTCACAAGAAAAGTGCACAAAGAGAAATTTAGTATGTGACAGAAAGAAATGTTAAGTTTTCCTGTTTGTTCCCAATAAGATATAGTTCAGTACATGTAGCAAATTAAGAAGTACTAGTCATCTAATACTAGGCAATAAATTATTTCTAAATAATGTAATCATTATGAAAAATAATTGTATGTTGAAGTTCAAAAAACTTAATTAGTGGAGGAATATTTATAGGTTTCACTTTCCTTTCTGGACATTACAATGTGCTTCTGCTTGTAGTCTCTCAAAATTTTCTCTGTTGGTCAGTATCATAATCTAGTTGTGCCATAGGCTTTGATTTGAGTTTGAGGAACATTTAGAATGGTCATCTAAGTATGTCCAGAATTTTCTACATGAGGCCAGCAGAATGAATAGGGATTGTAAAAAAAAGCTCCCAGCAGGCTCATTGTGTGATATAAATGGCTCACTAGGAGAAATACCTCTGATGCAAAAACTACACGGGTGGTTCTGGTTAATGAATTGTGTTTTGTAGCCCATGGGATTTTTTTTTACCACTCCAAAATCTGCCTTCCCACTGTTCCTTTCACTGCATCCCTGGATTGTGAAGTATTGTTATGATGAAGTCCCTTTTGTTTTCTTTTATGCTCTAGAGTTGAAACTATGAAAGGCAGATTCATTTATTGTTTAGTTGAATCAGTATGACTGCAATTCCACAAACAAATTGGACTTCAGTTAAGAGTGCTTTGTCATAAATAAACTTGGAAGAGATTGGATTCTCTCTCCCAGCTGATACACTTCAGCTGTGCCTTAAAATCTTCCTCTAAAAGGGACTGATTTATTGCAGAACTGATTGATCACTGAGAACACACACCTGTCCTTGTTCTGCTCTATTGTTGCTGTCTCTATTTCCCTAAAGCATATTCAGCAAAAGTTTATGGTAAGGGAAACTATATTCTATTTTCTGAACTATTGTTTTCATTTTATTCTGCGTTTAAAAAAATCAGCTCTATGATACACAGCCTTCTCAATAAATATTCTTCATGATCTGGAAAGAAAATCTGTTTCATAGATGTAGAGCATTTTCCATGGTTGGGACAGGAGAATCATATTTTTCACATATAGTGTGAGTACATCTTAAAATTTAACAACATGTTTTTCTAGAGGTTGCAACTACCTTACCAATACCTGCAAATACCTCTTTTCATTTACAGTGTAATTTTTGTTTTATTTCCTTAAGTGAATTTACTTCATTTTGTTTCACATTATTCAGTTCCATAAATCTTCTGAGGACATTGAAAATATGGTATTTTCTTCCTTGACTGGAAAAGCTTTTAACTTTTATTTATTTATTTATTTTGGTACTGGGGATTGAACTAAGGGGCACTCAACCACTGAGCCACATCTCCAGCCTTATTTTTTATTTTTTATTTAGAGACAGGGACTTACTGAGTTGCTTAGCACCTCATTTTTGCTGAGGCTAGCTTGGAACTCTTGATCCTCCTGTCTCAGCCTCTGGAGCCTCTGAGATTACAGGCGTTCGCCCCTGCACCCAGCTGCATTCAACTGTATAAGTATAAAATTATACTTGATACTTACAGTATTAAAATAATAATTAAAGCATAACATACATTTGGCTCAACCTATAGAACTTAAGTTAAAAATTCATAACAAGTAGCATTTTGTTTCCTTGATTAAAATAATTTTTATGGTCATTTATACTATATTGAGAAAAGAAAAAGATCATTTGAAGCACAAGTTTGTCCTTGTCAAATAGGTTAGTTTAACTTTAATTTTTTAGGCTTTCTTTTACTTTTGATACTTTTTACCTTTAATTTGAGGTAAATACTATATCCATTTTTACAGCTTAGATATGTTAATACGTAGAATTGTTGAATGACCTCAAAATCATATAGCTAAGTTGTAGAACCTGAATATGCATTGGTTTTCTATCTAGTTCTACACAAGCCCTTTGGAGAGGATAGTATGCCATGTGCTCCAGATGCCAAACAGAGAACTACAGGATTTATTTGCCCAGCTGGATTTTGGTTGTGCTTTGATCCCATCCTTTTTTCTATGCCCCTATCTTTGTGAATGGAAATATTTACTTGTACCTTTATATATTGTATCCTTCTAAGTTGCTTTTAATTTTACAGGAGCTCTCAATGTGAGATTGCCTTGAGCCTCAGAGAAGACTTTGGACTTAAATTTTGAGCAATCTTGGAACTCTTGAGACTATGAGAACTCTTGGAAATGGACAAAATATATTTTTCATTGTGAGATGGTTGTGAACTTTTGGGGGCCAGGGGTGGAATGTTATGGTTTGGATGTGAGTTGTCCCCCAAAACTGACATGTAAGATAATTCAAGAAGGTTCAGAGGAGAAGTGATTGAATTATAAGAGTCTTAACCAATCAGTGAAATAATCCCCTAATAGGGATTAACTGAGTCAAGTGGTAACACGTGGCTGGAGGAGGTGGGAATTGGGGTGTGGCTTTCGGGTATATATTTTTTATCTGGCAAGTGGAGTCTGTCTCTTGGCTTTCTGATCATCATGTGAGCTACCTTCCTCTGCCCATTATTCAGCCATAATGTTCTGCTTCATCTTGAGCTCTGAGGAATGGAGCCAGTCTTCTATGGACCTCTGAAACTGTGAGCCCTCAAAGACACTTTTCCTCCTCTACAATTATTCTGTTCTGGTCTTATAGTCACAGTAGCAATAAAGCTGACTGAAACAAGTTTCAAAACTTATGCATCTTCATCTTTACCCGTTACTTGTTGTCATGGGTAGAATTTAAGTTTTTACAAAGAAAATAATATTTTATATTCAACTCATAATATGAAAGAGTAGTAAAATTTTTTAAAGTGGGTTTTTTGCCAAAGTTTATTTTTAATTTTGAATTAATATATATTATATTTTCTGCAAATGAGTCACACCTATAGTGATTTGGAATGTATTTGTATATATTTAACATAGATACAATCTTGTTATAACTCAAAAGCATATTTTATAAATAGTTTTTGGAAAACAAAAGGCAAATATAAATTTAGTATTTGTACAGTCCAGACCTAAAAACATCAATTACTGTGAAGTGTTTTAAGGAATAGTATGATCACAATACTGTAGGATTTTCCTGTGTTCAGAATGCTCATTTAGAATTATTGTACCACATGTAGTTTTAGATCTCTGTGGTTTGAATTTTGAAAGTATTTTGTGTTCATAACATCTTTGTCTTTCTAAGACATAGGGCTTGACTTGAGGAGGACAATGTGGCAGAGACTTAAATATTGGGATTAGAATGAAAATAATTTTGTTTAATTTTTCCAATATTTGATTATTATGTTTCAGGGAGAAATGTAACAAGGTAATTGGACAGACTACCAATGCAAATTGGGTCAATAGCCTCACGTATAAAAGCTATCCCTTATAATAGAGTTGACAGTATCACAGATCTTTTTTAAAAAAATGGAACCATCCCCAACATGAAATAATGGGAGTGTAGGTATACAACACATGGTACAATTCTTCCTTTTAATTACCATTTGAGAACAAAATCCAATTTTGCAGCTGGTCCCTCTTCATTTTATTTGCCTTGACTAAAGCTCATGCCTAAGGGGTTTGAAACATGACAGACAACAGGTGTGAATATGTATCTAATAATTGATTGCAGTTTCTGTCCTTTCTTTAAAAATTGGCTATATTGAAAACAGATGTAATGCAAATAAAATATCTTCCCCCCACCATGTGTAATATGCTTTCCAATTCATGGTTAGATTATGTATCTGAATCAAACCAGAAACTTAAATAAGTCAAGTTATTAAATTATTCTTGCTAGAAGAATGGATTTTGAAGGAATGATGAGTTTCAGTTAAGTGAAATTGGCAAGTGGCTGTTAATTATAGCCTAGTGTAACATTGATTTGTGACTAGGAGAAATGAAAACATAGCAGGAAAAGTGCATCCTTAAGGAAACATTCTGTATTATTGATGCACTTTGTTTCCTTAACAGTCACTACAAAAACTTTATTTGAATTGAAATTTAATTGTACTAAGGGGGAGTCCATTTATTGTCAATTTTAAAACATTGAATACTGTGAATATAAGATGGTAATCCCAAATTATTAGTAACTATTAATAACTAATTCTACCACTCTTCTTTAGAAAGACAAAAGGTGTTTTATTATATACAAGATCCCTTTTTTAATAGCAGAAGTTACAAAATACCACTTAATTACATTTAGTCAGAACAGTTAGGCTTACTCATTGTGCAGATTTAACAGACTATTGAAATAAAATAAGTTGATTTGACTTCTTTTTTTTCACTCCATTTTTTTTCTAGTGGCGATAACTCTCATCTTCTTGCCAAATTAATGGAATTTGGCAGTAAAACATAAGCAGTTGAAAAAATGTGGGAGAAGATTAAGTTTTCTGGATTTCATAAAGGATCACCAGAGATAAAGAGATTGTAAAAGAGGTGGTCTTATCAGGCTGATTTTCTGTGTTAGGCATTTGTCTGTTTTCTATCAGAGACTAGTGGACCTAAATTTAAAACCTTTGCCTTAAGAGTATTATTTTTGTTTTTATAGATTTTGGTAAATGTGATGAATTCAGCTAAGTAGGTGTTCATAATTCTTGCAAATTTCATATTTGTTTTGTTATTATGTATGAGAACATGAGATTCAAATTATACTCAATGTTTGTGAAAATTAACAGTGGACAGTGGTATGATGTTAATTAACATAAATTAGGCTTTATAGAAATTAGTGCCTTAGAGACTGACTACAGGTTTTTGAGTTCGGAGAATACTGACTTTTATAGATGACATTTGTGTAAAGAAAATAAGTCAGGGAGATGATTCCAGGGAAAATAAGTGTATTTACTCATAGATGTAGCTTGATTAATAAATTTGGCATAGGATAATGTTGATCAGAATGTGAATTTGAACCAGTCATTGAAGTTCCAGTTGGTATAGACCTGGAATTAGTCCAAATTTACATATGAGACAGCTGATTTCTCTCCCTCACTTCCCTGCCCCAATATGTAATTTTCTAGTCAGACCATTTTATGATATATAAATCATTTTAATGATTTCCAGAGGCATTGGAAGGAAGGTTACTGTTACTGTAAGCATTGTGACATTTACCTGATTCTTCTGTAGGCCAGCTGATGGGTATCTTGATATTCTGTAAATTCTCTATCTCCATAAAGAAAGCTATTATTACTACAGTTATATTAAGTATATTACATGCATTTTCAGATTAATTTGAAAGATAGTTTTCTTGTGCCTATTATACAGTTGTAAAAATTTTAAAGAATTTAAGGAACTTACTCAAGGTGTTATAGCTGCTAATTGGCAAAATTTGGACCTAAACTCAGTCTAGTTGCAAAATCTTGACTTTTTCATACACTGTTATGAATTATTTAAATATATTTATACTATATTTGTTTACTTATATTTAAATAATTTTCACACATTGATATTTTACCTTCCGTGGGGTCATTATCACTCTAAAACCTTCCTTCTATATCTTTTTGTTGTGTCTTACTTCAGAGTAAGTTAAAATATTGAATTAGTGAATGTGCTGTCCTAATCATAAAACTGAAAAAGAAAAGAATTTTCCAGTCAATTGGGACAAGTCATAATAAATAATATTAGGAAAGATTTTTATAAGATATCAGTTTCTAAAAAAAGTATGGAATTCCTCACGAATTTGTGTGTCATCCTTGTTAAGAGGCCTTGCAAATCTTCTTTGTATTAATCTAATTTTAGTATATGTGCTACTGAAATGAGCTCAGATTATTCAGTTTTTAAGGCTTAGGATAGCATTGGGGTTTTTTTTCCAATTTCTTTAAATGAGTTACCCTTTGTAATTTTGAATAGTATCAAAACAGGAAACTATGAAGTACTTTTAAGGCATATTAACTCAATACTTATCATTTATTTTAGGAACACTATGTGGCAGACATTGTTCTTGGGTATAGAAATATTAAATTCTTCAAATAAGATATTTTTTTCTTATTTTGTGAATTATATCGTCTTTCCTTTGTCTGTTTTTAAATTTTTATAAATTCTTTCAGAAACTTCGGTGTTGTAGATTCTTATTTTCTATGACCAGAGAATGTCCATTTAATTGTATTAGAATATTTCAGCCTAGATGGAATTACATGGACTAGATTTATATTTCTGCCTCAAAATAACTAAAATGAACAAGTACACATGTGAGAGATTAGTTTTCACACATTTGATAAATTGCAGCAAAAACTGTGATTACTTAAGAATGGAAAAATGAACTAAGCCCTATAATTGTGCCAGCTTACTGCCAATAGAGATTTTCCAGTCCTTGGCACAGGAAAGAAAACCCATGTGAAACTTAGCAGCTTCCCAGGGTTCACATAACTGAATTGGGAGTCTGAGGAGGTCTGGTAGTTAAAGTTTGCAGGACAGAGTACAAGATTTAGAGAAAGATATAGAAACAAAAACTATAAAAATTTAAAGAAATCTACCTTAGATACTTTTGCTGTGTATCAGTCAGCACATCAGGAAACTATAGATGGCTGACACCTTAATTATCTCAAAAGGAACACAGGGAACAATCCTCAGAATTCACAGAATAATTTGTGTTTATATCAGCCAGAAAATGGAAAACCTTCATAATTAATAAAGTCCTTTCATAGTCAGATTACTGCCCTAGCAATGAAACAAATTCAGGCCTAGATTTGAAGTTGCTTCAGTTCTTTCTAATAAAGCTTGAAAGCAAACTTCTATATGAGTAACTGTTGCCAAGTAACTTAACTATTTTCCAAACAAAGCTTAGGAATGCTAAGAACAAAAGAATATGTAGTTCTTCAAAAGGTTAAATTCATAATGTTTAAAATCTAATAAGAATTACTAGTTATGTAAATACACAGGAAACCATGATTCAAAATGAGTAGAAAACTAACAAAACAAACAAAAATGTCTAGAAATGACACAAATGATAGAAGTAGTACATACTAATGATAGGTGTATCAAAAGAGTTACTATTACCTTTCATCTGTTCAAGAAAGTAAAGATTAAATATACTAAGTATAAATATTGAAGATATGAAAAATATACAAATCTAACTTCTAGAGATAAATAACATAGTGTGCAAGCTGAAAAGTTCATGGGTATAAAGCAGTGTACACTCCATAAGAAAAGATCAAGAGCTGGACAGTATAGTTATTTATAGAAATTACCCAAATGAACCACAGAGAGAAAAATTAGTAAAAAGTATATCAGTGATCTGTGAGACAATTTCCAGTGGCTCAATATATGTATAATTGAAGTGTAAGTGGAGGAGGAGGAAGAGGAGAAAGATGAGTTAAGACATAAATATTTCAAAAAATAGTCGGAAAGAGAGAAAAAATAATTAAAACTATAAACTCAGATCCAACAAACTCAGAGGCCAAGAAAATGATACCAAGGTATTTCATAATCAAATTGCTTAATACCGCTGATAAGGAGAATACTTTAAAAATTCAGATAAGAGACATATAAAGTAAAAAGAAACAAGGATGGCAAGAGATTTTTTTAAACTGGGAATAATATAATACAGATACAAGGAAATAACATTTTTAAAATATTAAAAGAGAGGGGCTGGGTTGTGGCTCAATGGCAGAGTGCTTGCCTAGTGTGAGGCTCTGGGTTCAATCCTCAGCACCACATAAATATCAATGAATAAAATAAAGCTATTAATAAAAGTATTAAAACAGAGAAACTACCAATGTGAAATTATCTTTCCAAAATAAAGATAAAAGGAAAACTTGCTTATGCATAGTAAAGTTGAAGCAATTAATCACTGGCATGCTGTGGTGAATGAAATGTTTAAAAAAAGTACTTCAGACAAAAGAAAAATGTTATCAGATGGAAACAGACTATAGAAAGGAAAAAAGAGCACTGGAGATGGTAAAATTTCCATATATCAATAAGCATATGGAAGATCTGAACACTTTTCATATGGTATAACTGACATTTACATAATACTCTATCCAACACAGTAAAAAACATATTCTTTTCAAGCACATAGGAAATTACCAGGATCGACTATATTCTGGATGTAAAATAAGACCCAATATAATAAAAAGGTTGTGCATCATACCAACATACTTTTGCAGTTTAATGGAATTAAATTAGGAATCGATAACAAATACCTTGAAAATTCCAACATATTTGAAAATGAAATAATACTTCTACAAATTACTCACGTTAAAGAAGAAATCAGAAACAAATGAAGAAAATGTTTTGAATTGAATGAAAATGAAAACATCATAATTTGTTGAATGTAAATAAAGCAATACTTGGAAATTTATAGCACTAATTATATGAGTACTCCAATCCTACTATATTAAAGTCACTAATTAGTGAATAATTTATCCTTCTTAGTTTCCCCAAATAATTCTGCCTATGGAGGGAAATTTTAGTTACTGAGTAAGCATAATATTTAATTTTCAATATGGTGCTGCAAAGCAATTGATGTGTAAAAATTATATGCTATATTTGGAATTCCTGAATTTTAACATTTAAACTTTATTAGGTATTATTTTCTAATTATGTCAAATAGTCAGAATATTGGTTGGTTACTTTTTAATCTATTTTATAGAAGTTGAATATGGATTTCAGAAGAACTGTCTTCTGTTATCTAAGTTCATGCTATCAGTGCTGGCACCAAACATCAATAAATGTTTGTTCTGATACTGATCAAACATATTTTTATGAATCTTTATTTTTCAAGTATAAAATTCACATTTTGGAAACATTTTTTGCATCCTGAATAAAATAATTATTTGTAATTTTTTTCTTAGTCATCTCAGTGAAATGATCATAAATTGAATTGAAATCTCTGATTTCATTTGCTTATTTCCCCAAATTCTGATTTTGTTTGAATATCGGAGAATATTTTGGATCAAGTGCTATTACAAAGGAGATTTTAAGGTATTTGATTTGGAATTTTTTAAATGAGATCACATTTTATAAATTTTAAGGTATTAAGATTTGGAATTTTATAATGAGATCACATTTTCTTTTTACATACAAATCAGCCAAGCAATTATACAAGATCAATTATTTAGAATGATAAGCTTTGCTTTGAACATTAGAGTTTATATTTCTTATTATTATAAAAGGAAATTACTTATTTTAAAAATTGGCTAACTTTGGCCTGGGATTGTGGGCTCAGTGGTAGAGTACTCACCTTGCACATGCGAGGCACTGGGTTTGATTCTCAGCACTACATAAAAACAAACAAATAAACAAATAAATAAAGGTATTGTGTCCAACTACAATTGAAAAAAAAAATTAAAAACCCCATTGGTTAACTTATTTGTCTTCATTTAATGAAATTTATTTTCATTGTATAAAAAGTACTTTTATCTAGCAGTTACTGATCATTAAAGATGAGTTAGGTTCAGTATTTTCAACGGGAATAGAGAAATAAGAGAAATTTTTGTCTTGAAGTTGGTTACCCTAATGGGAGTGGTTTGCTGCCTGGCAAGACAGAAGTGGCAATAGAGTGAATTAAGTTCAATGATTGAGTTATAAGCATAATGCTTTTAAAGCACAGCTAAGCTCTATTAGTATAAGCTGGTAAGGGAACTCCTTTCCCAAGGAGTTGAGAAGGAAATTCTAGGCTCATAGAAAACACAAATATTCAAAATTGTTGACTTACACAGGGGTATGAATTGGAAGTAATGGGTGGGCATGTAAAGGTAATAAGGATAAGTTATAGAGTTTAGATTTCCTATTATATATGGGGATATACTATAGAGTGAATGACCTAATCCTATTTTCCAGTTGTGATCTGTCATTCTGAAGTTATTCTGTAGTATGTAATGGAGGAGTAACCAATGACTACAAGTGAGAAGAGTGGTTTAGAACTTCTTAGTATTTGTTATTGGTCTGTTTTCTTTTCATTTAAAAGTTGGAAAATCTAATTTAAGGTGGGCTAACATAAATAATAAATAAATGTATTGATTTAGGAAATTCAAAATTTCTGAGCCAGACCCAGCTGACTTGAGTACTGGCCTACATAGTTTTACACTGTCCTGGTCTCTCAGTAGGTTATGGATTGTGAGTTCACATGACTAAATGACTTTCCTTCCTTTTTTAAATTCCCGCCCAAATGAGTCAGTATGGTGGATTAATTATGAAAAGTGTATACATTTCTGTGAGATGTATTGCTCATTTTATTGACCTTTTTTCTTTAAACTGAAGATTCTTTGTTGACACATTATGAACTGCTCCTAGGACTATAGGTATAAAAATACTGGCAAAAATTCTGTATTCTTCATCCTATATAAAGTTTATGAAAGGATATTTTTTGTTGAATTATCATGTTTAAATTTATGCTACTCGTTTACATTTTAAAAAGTGAATGAAGTAGTTGTGTAAATACTTAATATGTATTCATCTATTCCACATTTATTGATCATTTATTTTAATTTTTTATTTGTAGTCATTAGTTATATATCATAATAGAATATATTTTGACATATTATACATATGTGAAGTATAATTCTTCTTCTGGTTATACATGATGTAGAATGTCATTGGTTATACAATTATACATGCGTATACAATAGTAATATCTGATTCATGTTATTATCTTTCCTATTTCCATTCCCTTAATTTCCCTTTTTATAATCCAAAGTATAAGGGGAGTAAACAAGGACAGGGTAGGGACGAAGAGCTTGAGAAGAAGATTTACATTAAACAGGGATGAGAGGTGGGAGGGAAAGGGAGTGAGAAGGGAAATTGCATGGAAATGGAAGGCGATCCTCAGGGTTATACAAAATGTCATATAAGAGGAAAGGAGGGGCAAGACAAGATAATACAAATGGAAGTAATGATTTACAGTAGAAGGGGTAGAGAGAGAAAAGGGGAGGGGAGGGGAGGGGAGGGGAGGGGGGATAGTAGAGAATAGGACAGACAGCAGAATACATCAGACACTAGAAAGGCAATTTGTCAATCAATGGAAGGGAAACTGATGTGATACAGCAATTTGTATATGGGGTAAAAGCGGGAGTTCATAATCCACGTGAATCAACCGTGTAATATGATGTACTAAGAACTATGTAATGTTATGAACGACCAATAAAAAAAAATAAAAAATAAAAAAATAATCCAAAGTACCTCTATTCTTCTCTACCTGTACTCTTTATTGTGAATTTGCATACACATATGGATTTTTTGACATTGACTTATTTTACTTAGCATGATATTCTCCAGGTCCATCCATTTACCAGCAAATGCCATAATTTTATTCTTCTTTAAGACTGAGTAATATTCCATTGTGTATATATACCACATTTTCCTTATCCACTCATCTATTAAAGGGTACCTACGTTGGTTCCATAGTTTAGCTATTGTGAGTCAGGCTGTTATAAACATTGATGTGGATGTGTCATTTCTTTTTCTCATTTGTGATACTGATTGTGTATGTGAAAGTAATTTTGTTTGGTATAGTTTTTATTTTTGAGAAATGTTTTCTAAAACCCTTTTGAGAACTATCTTAAGGTTAATATTGACTTGCTAGATAAATTCAGATTGACTTCCTTGATAGTACACTACAATTTGGCAGTATTCCATATAGAAAAAAATATTATACTTGACAGTTGTATCATATGATATTCCTTGAGAAACCCTCAGAAGAGTGTTTTGGTTATTTTTGGAGTGCCTACACTTACACCTTTTTATAAAGATTATAATACACATATATACAGTACAATTTTTCATATCTCTGGTTGTATAGAAAGTATGTTCCCAATGTAATGGATTCTGCTGTCATTTATTTTTTAAAAATCAATTAAAAATTTAAAAAGAGAGAAAAAAGATTATAATACATATTTACTCATGTTTTTCTGTCTTTATTTTACTTCAACTACTCAGTCATCATTCATTTATTCTCTTCCAGTGAACAAATATTTACTAAGCTCCTACAATATGTGTTGTTCCTGGTGGATAAATAGATATGAATATTTTCCCTCATGGGACTTTTGCTGTGTTGGGAAAGACAGATTAAATAAATAAGCATACTAAGTTGACAACTGGTATGAGGGGAAAAAAAAAGGATGCATTACGAGGGAGGTTGCAGCCTACTTTAGAATGAGCCAAGTGAGAGGTCTCTCTGGGGAGATAGCATTCAGCAAGAGCTGATGGTGATTAAAATATTTGGAGAAAAGCCTTTACAAATACTTAGATGAGGGAAAGCTGGGTGGTTTGGAAGAATCAAAGATTTGTGGTGGTTAGGAGTGAAGACTAAGTTTGAGTAAGATAAGCTTTTGCTGTTTGGTTTTTTCCATGTTGGGTTATTTCCATGTTTTAGAAAGTATGAAGTAAAGTTCATTAAGCACTCCTGCATTAATTATAGTAGTAGGAAACATATAATAATATAAAATATTGGAATAATTTACCTCAGCCATTTGAAAAATGAAAAAAATATCAGTGTGACGTTTTGTCACTTATTAAGTATGTGCGGAGATAGACCCAGTAAACTGATTGCTGATAGAATATTTGAATAATTCTTGGTTTCAGTATTATAGATATTTTCCTTTGTGTGTGTGTGTGTGTGTGTGTGTGTGTGTGTGTGTGTGTGTATAAATGTGTATATATACACGTACATATTTACTTGTTTAGCTGGGTTCAAATATTGAGTATATTGTTGATTAAAGTCTTTTCAGAGTATCTCTATTAAATCAGTATTTATTGACAACATTCTTTAAAAAAAAAAGCCAGGTAGGGTTCAATTTCCATTCTTCCTTTATTGAAATGCCATTTTGCAACCCTCTCTTTTTCAAGATTACTTATTTTCATTTACTAAAGTGAAATGAAAGACAAGACATAATACCCATTGGCTTAGTGGAACAGTGTGATCCTTGAACTAACTATATGTCTTAAATATTTTAGTCTAAATGAGCTGTTTGGAGCAAGCATTTTTCATTTGCAACTCACAGGATTCCTTTGTATTCCATTATTGTTACAGATTCTAGTTGCATTTATTTGTTAAACTAACTCCTTGAAATTCTCTTTGTGGTCCTATTGTCTTGAAAATGGTTTTGTTGCTCAAAGCAACTTGAAATTCCCTTTTGCCTTGAGAACTTCATTCTTTCATCTGTTTTCTCTACTTGTTAAGTAACATTGCTCTTGCTTAATTTGGGAGCTTTAGAGTTGGCTTTACTTCATGTGGCCCAAGACCTGATGACAGTGTGTAGACCTTGGGGAAATCACTTGAATCTTCTCAGTCCATGTATGGTTTGACTTCATCTGAAGGCTTGCCTACTTTCAGTCTCTTCTCTTTCTTCCTAGTCTAATAACATTTTTCTAACTTACATAGAAATTTCGCTTATCAACAGTATAACTACAACTCTACTAATACTGAATCTACTTATATGACCACTGACAGTCTCATTAAGTGTCTTTGCCATATAAGGACTTCAGGTGGGATGTCCTTTTCAGATTCATCTGAAAATATCTCCCATTTTATTGTCTACATTTTGGCTTCATTGGGTGTTCTTTTTTATTGATCATTTCTTGACCTCCTCCCCTCTTCTACCCTGCCCATAAGTGTGTATATAAGCATTTTTACCTTTGTGATCTGACAAGAACAACTTAGAGGAGGAAAGGTTTATTTTGATTCACAGTTACAGAAGTTCAGTTCCTGGTCACTCAAAACTCCGTAGCTCTGAGTCTGAGGTGAGGTAGAACATCAGACAGAAGAGCATGGTAGAGGAAAGCAGCTCAGGATATGATAACCAGGAAGGGCAGGGCGGGGTGGGGTGGGGGTGGTGGTGGGTGGGGTGGGGAGCATGTGCACTCCACTTATCACAGACAAAATATAAGGTCCCAGTGACCTACTTCCTCCAGCCACTCCCTATAGGTACTATCCACTTAATTATTCAAGTTGATTAAGCCACTGATTAGGTTGTAGTTTTTATAATCTAGTCCTTTAACCTCTGAACACTCTTTCCTTGTCTTACCCAAGAGCTTTTGGAAGATACCACATATCGAAACCATAAAACTGTGGTAGTTAACTTTGTGTTGCTGTGACAATATATGTGAGAAAATTAAAAGGAGGAAAGGCTTATTTTTTGCCTGTAGTCTTAGAGGTTTCAGTTCATGGTGGCTTGACTTGTTGCTTTTGGGCCTGTATGGCACAGTACATCATAATGAGAACACAGGACAAAGAAAGCAGCTCCCCTCATGGTGGCCTTTGTCAGATCTTACTCCCTGTTCCTTAACTTAGACCCATTATTTAGCTATCAACCCCAGCAATATCATTTTCAAAGACCTTTTTTCTTTATACCCTTTCCTCAGTAATCACAAGCCAAAGGCAGGTTTCTTAGCACTTCCTTCCTTGAGATCACATGTTAGTTTGTAATTACATACTTGTTAATGTTAGTGTGTGGTTACTCTTTCTCATTGTCTCATGCCTATTCATTAAATTTAAAGGTCTATGAGTGCAGGTGTTATAGCATTACTAAATCTTCAGAAGTTGTCATAGGACCTAAAACTTTCATGGTGGCTAATAAATATTTGTGAAAAAAAATATGATTAAGTGAACATTAGGTGAATATACTACCACTTTAGCCTAAAGATTCCTGTAAAACAGAACCAGCATTGTCACACATTTATTTTCTTTCCTGATACAAGATAAATATCATGTTTAATTATTTCATTTTTTGACTTATACAAACCTTTAGAATTTATTAATGCTATCATCAAAATTGTCTTAAAATAAGGTTAAAATAAGTATTTAATCTTGTTGCTTTGCCTTCTGTGTTTCTTCTCTTTTAAATCTCTTTAGTCCTCAAATTCCTGTGTAGTCTAGGGGCAGCAGACCTTTCTAATGTTTGAGTTCATATCAGACCTCATCAGGTATTTGTTAACTGAATAAATGGATTATTTACAAGGCAAGAAGCTGTCCGTCAGATTAATTAAGCTGGTTGTAGAAATAATCCAGTGATGAAGAATGCTAATACTAGCAGCTCCATTTTCATGATTAAAACAAATGCCCTAGGTACACATTTCTTTTTCTATGCCATCATAACAAATAAAGACCCTGTCACCCCAGCAACTCATTATTGTTTGTTTTCTATTTAGTTAAGTCCAAAGAGATCTTCTGTGGGTATAGTTGGGAATTTCTGAAAGCTTGCAAATCCCTGTTGTTACATAAAGCTGAAAATAAACCGTATGCTAGCCCATGCCATACTGTCCAGGGTCTTTTTTTGAATTATGTCTAAGAGCTGAGAAAATGTAGCACAGAGAGTTTTACCAAAGCTTATGTAATCTTCAGTTCTTCATGCTTGGACTTTTTCTAAGCATTTCTCTAAATAACATTTCCTAGGTATTTAGACAGAGTTTAGAATCATTTTCCATAACGAACGAAAGAATGCTTCTAATTGAACTTTACCAAACATTTGTCTTTAAAATGGACAAGCCTGTGTATACTAATGGAATATTTCAGTGTATTCAAAAATTTCCTGGAAATTCTTTACTAATTCCAATTTGTTGGCATCATTCCCAATAAGTTGAACACTTATACCACATACTATCCTAGAAAGGTGGAAGTAGATGGTGGAATATGGGGATAGAGTGAGGTAGTTTGATCACATTTGAAATAGCTGTAGCACATTCTTTCTGGACACCATGAGGGATCTTGACTGTAAGAGGAGGGAGTTATCTTAATCACCTTACTGTGATTTGCATACACTGAGCTAATAAGTGACTTAGGTTTCTGTCCCATGGTTGAGTAGTTGTTAATTTTTTAAAAATAGTCTCAGTATTTCATTTTAAATGGAAATGGAAGCAGACCCTCAGGGTTATACAAAATTACATACAAGAGGAAGTGAGGGGAAAGGGAAAAATAATACAAGGGGGAGAAATGAATTACAGTAGAGGGGGTAGAGAGAGAAGAGGGGAGGGGAGGGGAGGGGAAGGGGAATAGTAGAGGATAGGAAAGGCAGCAGAATACAACAGACATGAGTATGGCAATATGTAAATCAATGGAAGTGTAACTGATGTGATTCTGCAATCTGTATAAGGGGTAAAAATGGGAGTTCATAACCCACTTGAATCAAAGTGTGAAATATGATATATCAAGAACTATGTAATGTTTTGAACAACCAATAAAAAAAAGCACACACAAAAAAGAAGATATTTGGAAAATTATTAAAGGATGCCACTCTTTGTTCAATTTTTTTTTTGCTTTGGTAAATACTTTCCAAAAATTGATATGATATAATGAATTTATTATTGTTATATTGTAAAAAGTTAATAATTTTCAAAATTGTCTAAACTTTAGATATTATCAATATCAATAAATATAAATCATATAGACAACAAAAAAAGAAAACTAAGGATTTTTAAATCAGTAGATTTTTTTAAAAAAGTACTGTAAATGATTTTTAAGAAGTATTAGTGTTCCCATTAGAATGCATGTGTAATCATTGTAGATAGAAGTTACTTTGTAACAAAGATGACTGAGTAGAAGTACTTAAGGGTTTCAGATTATTAGCAGAGTAGTACATTGTTAGTATGGTTACTATTACAATAATAGCAGGTGGTTTAAAAAAGTAGTATTGCTAGAATTTCTTGATTTCTTTCTCAAAAGGAAACACCTTTCAAGAAAGGGTATAAATTATATTATCCCTTATTTTTACATATATTATTTTTAACATATTAAAATACCTTTCACCTGAGAGTGTTGAGGACCCTTGTTACATCTCTTAAAATTGATATTTCCAAGAACAAAGGCTGTGTTTAATCATAGTTCTTCCTTCTGCAAGAAACTATAGAATACTGATGTATTTTGGACAAAGTTTCAGTGGCACAAATGCTATTGTTGCCTAACAGAAGAAGTCTCATGCAGAACTCAGAGAATTTCTCCAGAATGTGGTCAGTTTTTCGGAAAAGATATTTTTATGAACTTGTTCCCTAGTCCTCCTCTACTTCTAACACATACTTGAGAGAGCAGATAAATGGATTGTGTTGGCCTTGGCCATCTGGTCCCAAGGACCATAAGGTAGTTACTGTGGTTCTTGTGCTCGGATTCCAGTATTTCCTGGTTTGGGGGAGATAATTCCAAATTTAAGAACTTTTGATAATTTTTTTAATAAATGAAATTTTTTTCTTGTAAGGACCATTTTGGTTTTTTAACCTAATCTCTTGATTCAAATGGATAGAAGTAGTGTTGGCTTCATCAAGTTAAGTACTCCGATTCTAGACACATTTCATTCCACCACATATCCTGAGTGCTTCTGTCCCCAAACTGATAGCTTTTTAGGTCTGTTTCTTTTATTTATATACTGGAATTGTGGAGGATGGTACTTTCCCTTTGATTTCAAAGAAGAGAATTATTTTGTGTTGCAGAAAGTTTTATTTTTTCCAACATGAAGATAAAAATATTCAACAGCAGATAACCTCTTAATGAGGGAATTCCTGATAAGCCTTTCTGAAGTCAATTCTGACATTATTTCTGATAGTTTTCAGTGGCCTGGGGCTAGGTTTCAATGGAAGCAATTCAGAAATCTCTACATGCTGTTAAAAAAGTTATGTCGTGTTAGGTTCTCTGTCAAATAAAACTAATGAGACAAGAGATTGATAGCAGAAAAATTTCAAATATCTTTCAAAGATATTGGTTTACTTGAAATGTTATAAATACACCTCTGGATTAAGATTAACTTTAAAATAGCCTATAATGTATTGTATTATTTTAAAATTTGATAGATGGTGGAATTCTGTTTATAAAAATATTAAGAATATTGATAAGTGTTTAAACATAAGAAGATAATTATATTTGATAAATATACCTTTGATAGCTGTACTGAGCTAATGCTTACATGTTTATTGCATACTTGCAGTATTAGAGGTGATTTGTTGCTGGCTTATACAGAATATGACAGCAACTTTATTAAATGTTTCTACTCCGTTTTTCTCTTTATAGGCACTGACTTTTGGTAGGCACATATATATTTATATATTCCTTGCTATCCCTTTTTAACATTGTCCTTCGGGAGTGGCAAAGGCAGTTTTAGGTAGATATGGTTTCATACAGAACCAGTTCCTGTGACAAGGGTTTCCTCTTGGGTTCTATAAAAGTAACTGGCCCTTACAATCTAAGACTAAAAGAACATAGGGGGATACTTTGTAATATATCCTACTGCCTTCTTTGCTTATTGATTTTTCAGAACAAGTGTTGGCTGGAGACAGAAATTTGTGGTCTCTTAGAGTAATGATTTGGTGAGGAACTGAAATATAGAGAAAAAGGAAGAGGATAAAAAAGCAGTGGTAATGGAATAGTGTGTATTGGTATAAATGGAGTACTGAGTGGCTGTTTACAGGTGGTGGTGTCGGGTAGTGCTGCATTCCGTTACCAGTGCCACAGGATGATGACCGGTACCACTGAAGGCAGTGTGCCTAAATTCCCCCCACCTCATTTTTCTACCTTAGCATTTTCTTGGTATTTATTCTTCTCTCATCCATTACATTCTTTCTCTATATGATATCCCATTTCATCAGGGATGCCAATCCCCCAGACACCTCTCTATTCTACTGACATTTCCTATCTTCTCCATTGATTATCATCTTGCCCCATAAACTTGCTCATGTTTCCTCTGTGGTTCTCTTCCTTCTATCACATTATGATGTTCCAGAAGAGTGTTACAATTGTTGTGGACTCAAAAATATCCTGTTTGAGAATGCCTTTTTCTAAAAAAAAAAAAAAAAAAAAAAAAGCCCCAATGTTCATAATCTAAATTTTGGTTGTTGGCACAGTTAAAATTTCTTCCTTATTTTACTTTACAATTAGCTAGAATTATGTTACTGTAAAATGAAATTATACATTGAGTCTTTAAAATCTTTTGGTCTATTTTGTATGTTTTTTGATACTGGGGATCAAACCCAGGGGCACTTGACCAGTGATGTGCATCTCCAGCCCTTTTTATTATTTGTCTTGAGTTAGAGTCTCATTAAGGTGTTGAGGGTCTTACTAAGTTGTTGAGGCTGGCCTCAAACTCATGATCCTCCTGCTTCAGCCTCCTAACTCCCTGGGATTATAAGTGTATAACACCATACCTAGCTATCTTATACTTTGAATAAATTCTTTACCCATGCATGATATCATAATGTCATATATTGGCCATTTGGAAGATACTGATTCTCTGAGTTACATAGATTTCCCACATATTGATACATTTTCTAGTACAGTATGAACAAATCCCATTTGTTAATGTCACCAGTGATGACATAAGACAAGTCATTGTATTAGGAAGCTGTTACAAAGTCACTTATATAAGTTTTAATTGTCACAGTAACAGATACTAGTTTCCTGTACTTCTGATTTTTTTTTCTAGAAAGCTTTAATTTTATCATTGGCAATGATACTGTCAGTTGTTTTCCTTGAAGCATTTATTGCAAAAATGTCTGCCAAAAACCCAAGTTTGAATAATCAGCTGTCCTTCAAGTATTAATGGTGTTTCATGAGAAAGTGGCTAGTTCAGCTCACAACTTAAACAACCACATGGATTTTGTTGCTTGTAATAACTAAGTGCCTCATATATATTTATCATTTCACCATATAAAATAATAAAATATACTGAACTTGAGCTGAAACTTAGTAGGACTAAGAATTTTTTTTATTACTTCAGTCAGGGTATTCTGAAATAAAATGGACATTTTTGTTTATTTGTTGCTTTAATAAAATAAATGCAGTGGAAGACTACAAGAACTTTGTTGGTGCCTGGCCTTGATTTGTGCTAAGGCACTAGCGGTTCTTCATCAGTGCTTTTACAACCTCTGTGCAAATATTAACACAGCAAAGCAGTCACGGAACATCTTAGCATTACTCTGTATTGGGCGTAGAAAAGCTTGTTTTTCCTTGTGATGAGATTAAAAAGAACTTCAAAGAATGGATGACTAGATAAAGAAAAAGAAGGGAAATTGGCCACTTCCCTTGTCTCCAAATGTTCTTTGGGAAACAAAGCAGAGGGACTTTGGTTGTAAAGTAAAAGAATATATTCATAAAACATCAAAATAAATTAATCTGGACAGTGGGCATAAAACCTATCCTATATTTTTCCTCAGCCTTCAATTGCTGAGGAAGGAGTGCATGAGTAATAAAATATCCAAACCTTCTCTGTCAAGTTCTCTAGCTTCTTTCTTTGGGATCGGTAAATAGTCCATGGGAGGTTTGCAAACCTGTGGTTGAACACTGTGAAAATGATTTTGACCTCATGGATTCCTGAAGCATTCTTTGGCATCCCATAAATCCATTGAACAAACATTTAGAACCTACTTTGAGGAAAGAAATCACCTGATATTCCTTATTTTGCCACCACTTTCAGCTGGTTTCCATCTTAATTTTTGTACATAAATTGTAATCACCATTTAATTTAGTCCTTAAGTAATTTTGGAATAGCACTCCAATACCTTTCTTTAACTTCCTTGCTATTCCTGATTTTAACAAAGTTCCTTCCTAAAATGTCATTAGCAATTGTCTATTTTTTCATATAAATTTTGCAATGACAGTTTCACTCATTCATGGAGAAACAATAGTTTTCAAAGGCAACCAAATTAATTTTCCCTAATGAATTTGTTTCAGATAATTTTAGGCATTTCATTTTACATTTCAGTTTTCTGTTCTGAAAACATCACAGTAATAGAAGTCCCCACTTTGTGGTTTTGGAATGCCTTATAGTTCTCAAGTAAAATATATATATATATATATATATCTTCTCTTTCATACCTCACATCTATCCTGTGAGGCTGTGAGGCTAGCAGGACAATGTCATTGTCTCAACATGAGTGAACCAGGTTCAAAGAGGGGAAGTGGGTTACTTAGGGCCACACACTAGTGAGTGGCAGAACAGACCCAAGATACTGTATTTTCTCTTTGATTCCTCCGCTGTATATCTCTTTCTTCCCTTGTAACAGTTTAATATGTTATTTCATGTTTTTCTAACAGGTCCATGCAGCAGGGTTCTATTATCATTTCATATCATAAGATGGAAAAATAGTAATGGAAGAAATGGCATCTACACATAAGAGGTGTGGTCTCAGATAGGACCCAGTACCTTAGAATTGTGTTGTAACTATGAAGGTTAATACCTTTTTAACCTTAATAAATATCAGCTAACCCCAGGCATGAAATTTTAGTTGTAAGCAGAACTGCAGGAAATGATTTAAAGAAACTCTTCAGCCAATATAAGGCAAAACAATACAAAGGATGGAGATTTGCTGGGTAATTAAGCTTGTGAGAAACTAAAGTTACTGACTAATCTATAATCATATGCTGGGATTAATAATACAAAAGGCTGAAGTACATGGTGTGAATTAATGAAAAAGGTTTTGAAGAGTTTATAATAGCACAAAGAGTGTTTGCATATTGTAAAAATTAATCAAACATTCATTTATTCTCTTTCTTTCTGGTATTTTTTTTTTTACCAAGAGGGTTGAACTGAACTTTTAAGAGTTCATTTTAATTAGACTTTTAAAATTCTTTTTTCCTTAATATTTTAGAAAATATTTTTAAAATTCTGAGAATAATAATGAATAAAGATATATCCATATTTTAACATTTTGCTATATTTTCTTTTCTTAAAAAAATAGAATCTTATGAAGATAAGTTCTCTGTATACCTTTTCCTAAGGCTATCTTTACCACTATATTTAAAGAATTAATTATTATTCTGAATTTCCTACTGATTTTTGCATAATGTGTTTTATATTTTGATACACATATTTTTCTTGATGTATATAGAAACTTTATATTTTAATACTTTATAAATTTTGGGATCATTCTGTATCATTTTGTAACAGTTTTTTTCTTCAACATTGCTTTTGAATTTATCCATATTAACATATGGATATTGTATAATTATATATTAACATTTTATATTAATGTTGATATTTAATATTATATTCAGATTATATAATATATTTATATAATATATAATGTTTATATAATATTGCATATTATATATAGTATGCATTACCTAGTATAATACATCATATATGTATTCAACTATTGGTAGCTATGTTGCTTGGTTCTAATTCTTGCTATCAGTAATGATGTTACCACAAACATTGTTATATGTACTTGTGCCCAAGAGCAACAGTTTCTTTAGGGCAGATACCTACTACTGTAATTGCCAGGTCTGTTGTCTGTGCTTCTTCAACTTCATTAAAATATTGCCAAATTGTTTTCAAAAATACTTTTGGTATTTTGCATGTTATAAGAATGTTTCAATTTCAATTTTCAGAAGTTGGTATGAATAGATAGCTTTAATCCATGTTGCTAGTATCTGGAAGTTTGATTGTATATCCCCCTGATTATGACTGAAACTGGACTTGTATGCTTATTTACTACTTTTCTTCAGTGAAACATTTGTTTCCTACTTTTCTTACTTGCTGTAAAAGCCTTTTTGATAAATTACTGTTGATTTATAGATACCTGTTTATAATCTGAATAATAATAATCTGTCAGTTATAAATTTTGAATATATCCTAGTCATTGGCTTAATTTTTCCTCAAGTATTTTCTTATTAAAATGCTTCTTTCTGGGCTGGGGTTGTGGTTCAATGGCAGAGCACTTGCCTTGCAATGTGGGGAACTGGGTTTGATCCTCAGCACGACATAACTGAAAAAAAAAATTAAAAAATGCTTATTTCTATATGGCAGTCTTATTTATTTGTGTTTGTTTGACATGGATTTTTTTCTTTGTTGAGATTTTTTTACTTCTAAGTTATAAAGCTGTATTTTTCTATATTTTGCTTTTCATATTTAGATCCAATCAATCTGGAATTTAGGGGTCATTATAATCAAGAATTGAGGTAGTATTATAGATCAGTATGGGAAGATATAGAAAAATAAATCTCCATTTACTTTGTGATTAGTATAAGGATGCATTTTCTTTCCTGTCTTCCTGAATATATCTGTAATGCCACCTCTGTTTGATACCATGTCTATGTTGGCATGAATCTGTTTCTCTCCTATGTTTGGTCCTATTAATCCATTTGTCATTCTTCACCCCAATGCCATATTGTTTTAATAAAGTAATTTCAACATCTCATCCAAGAAATTTTCTTACATTGCACACTCTACTACTTTTTCAAAATCATCTTCATTATTATTCAATCTTTGCCATTTTGTATGAATTTCAGGATTAGAGTATCTACTTCTATGAAAATCCCTTTTTGGTATTACTTTAAATTGATACACTAATTGCTAAAATTTTTCTATCTTTATTCTTCCCATGTATAAACATGGCATAACTTTTCATTACATACAGCTAATATTTTATTATTTTCCTCATAACATGATTATATACATTTTCCCCAGTACCACATTTTTATTATTGTCGTTACTGTTGTTATTGTATATAGCATCTTTTGAAAAAGTATATTGAACTGCTTATTACTTGTATCTAGTAGTAGGTCTGTTGTTTTTCTTTACTAATCTTTCAACCAGATATTTTTGAAGTCTTTTTTATAGGTTTTATTATAATTTTCTATTTGTGCAGTTACAGCTACAGATATTGATAATGATTTCAAATCCATATGCTTCTAATTTTGTTTAATAGTCTTGTATTAACTATGATCTTCAGTACAATATGACTATTAAGAGTGGAATAAATATTTTTTTCTCTTTTCACTTTAATGGTAATACAATTACAGTTTTAGTTTTATTTGTGATATTTGTATAGCCTCTTGATATATTATTTGTTTGCATTTGTATTGGTTAATTATGTGTCAACTTGACTTGGCAAAGGGATGATCAGGTTATTTTTTTATGAATCAATGAGAATCTTTCTGAAAGAGATTGGCATTTGAAATGGTGAACTCTGTAAGCAGATCATTCAATCTGTTGAATAGAAAAAAAGATGGAGGGAGATTAAATTCACTGTACTTTACTGTTGAGCTGGAGCATCAATCTGCTCATGGTCTTGGTTTGCTTGGTTCTCAAGTCTTCAGACTCAGACTGGAATCTATACCATTTGGCTCTCTTGGTCTCAGGCCTTTTGAACTACTCTACTGATTTTCCTAGGTCTTCAGCTTGCTGATGGCAGGTCATGGAAGTTAGTCTCCATAATTACATGAGACAGTATCTTAAATAAATGTCTGTATGTGTATGTGTGTGTGTCTGTACTGTCTCCATCTCTCTCTATATATCTACCTCTCTAATTATCTATCGATTTGTCTATTGCCTATTAGTTCTCTTTCTCTAGAGAAATATCCTTAAGTGAGAAGATATTTTTATTTTTATGTAATTTTTAAATTTATATATGACAGCAGAATGCTTTATAATTCTTATTACATAGAGCACAATTTTTCATATCTCTGGTTGTATACATATTATATTCACACCAATTTGTGTCTTCATACCTGCACTTTGGATAGTAATGATCATCACATTCAACCATCATTAATTACCCCATGCCCAATCCCTTCTCCTCCAACCCCTTTGTCCTATCTAGAGTTCATCTATTCCTCCCATGCTCCCACTCCCTATCCCATTATGAATCAGCCTCCTTATATCAAAGATAATTTTCGGCATTTGGTTTTTTGGGATTGGCTAACTTCACTTAGCATTATATTCTCTAACTCCATCCATTTACCTGCAAATGCCATGATTTTATTCTCTTTTATTGCTGAGTAATATTGCATTATGTATATATGCCACATTTTTTTATCATTCATATATTGAAGGGCATCTAGGTTAAAAATCTTTTCAGAATTTTCTAATTTTGAACCATTTTTGTAATCCAGGTATTAAAATCTAGTTTCCATATCTTTCAAAATGTATATGAAATATTCATAAATATCAGCAAATTTATATTGTAGCGCTAACTTCTGGTTTTCTGTCTAGCAGGTAATCAAACAATATTTTACTCTTTATCTTTTATGTGTTAAAATACATATAAAGTATCAGACTTTATAACATGTATAAAGTATGTAATACATAGAAGCACAGATCTAACCTGAAAATTTGTTCCTTTTATGAGTCTATGCTATTTTAATAAGATGGAGGTGTGGTATAATAAAACTGATTGGAAAAATGTAGTAGTAACTGCCATAATTCTTTATTCCAAGTTGAAGATATCCTGCAAGCATGAAATTATAGTGTAAAAATAGATCCCAAGAATATTTTGTGAACTTATTTTCCATTAGCCATTTATTGATTTCTGAAAGAAGTCAAAATGATATTCCTTTGCTTGTGTCATTCTAGAACCACTGTAAGATCATTTGCTTGCTTAAGATCTATACTTCATTTAATTCCATTAATGATTTGAGATAAATTTCAAATTAAATTCTAAAAACAGAACAAAAACATTTACCAGGTAAAAATTGGAATGTGTGAGTTGGGGATCCAATTGAAGTATCTGTATGAGCCACATTATCTGCAAATATTTGATAAACTTTCTTCTTTGCCCCTCCCCATAAAAGATGCCTGCTTTTGCTACCTACTGAAAAAATGATTATGTGGTTCACCAGATGCAAAGTCAAAACCAAGCCTTCTGAAGTTGGGTTCCTGGCTGCCATTTAAAGTTGAAGGGTTTGTTGCCTAAAATGATCTTATTTTTATTATATAGTCTTGTAATATTTGCATTTTTATTACCTCATTATAGAATTGGTCTTCTCATCTTTTGCCTGGAATATGTTAGAATCTGAGAAACCATTTTCTCCTCAATTCCAATCTATTAAAATTATGTTCCAAAAATTAAAATTCAAAGCAAGCTTAAACTGTGGAATAAATTTTGATCTACTCTTTCTTTCCCTTGAAAAGAAAGAAAATATAGATAGAATTAGTCCTTCACATATTTTCCTTCTATTGCACACCTGGATAGGCAACATTATAAAACAACGCGCTTGAAGAGAGAACATCTCAAATAATATCTGCTTAGGACCTCATGGGAGGAAGGTGAGATGACAAAATTGCTGATGTGTGACTCCAAATTGCAGTGACAGAGAAGATAATTACATCACAGTACCTGGCATGATATGAAGGTGAATTGGAATTTTCCGAGACAGAATCGAGAGGCATTTGCAAAAGATATAGTTGGAGAGAAATGTTATTTTAGCTGCATATTTTGGCTGTACATGATTTAACAAGTATGAATTTCAAGAGGACAATAAAAAAGAAATTATAGTAATCATGATAGGAAATGATTAAAGGATGGGAGAAAATTTCATCTAAGAGGGAAAGTGAAGATTAAGTAGAAATTCTAAGTCTGGATGACAAGTTGATGAGCACATTTCCAGATGAGAAATGTAGAAGGAACAAAAGAATGACTTCAACAATTTTGTTCAAGAGCCAATATTATTAGAAAGAATGAAAGTAGAATTTTAGTAGAGAAGTTTTCTGATGAAGGAGAATGTTTTGCCAATGTTTCTTTGTGAAACTTTCATGAACATTGATATACTTTCTTCTTTGGTATCTATTTGTTAGTGGTCTGAGGCTTTTGTATCTAACCTTCCTTTTATTGTTGAAGGAAATAAGATGACAATTCAGATGTGTTATTTTTGAAGTTAGACTAAGTGAGTATCTTGTCTATTATGCTTATTGTGGGGAGTAAATTTTATTTCATGAGGTAAAAATGGCTATATACAAATAGACAAGATTATCTTATAATTCTATTTGGGGAAAATAACTCTTTATCATTTGCTAATCAGATTTACGGTCCTAAAACTGAAAAATCAGTGGATTTTGTATCTAAAGATTCTGATTCAATTCTGTTTAATTCTGTTAGGTTTTGAGCAAGATATATAACTTATTTAGGCAAAAAGATATGATCATAAGCATATCTGGGAGGATAGGCAGAGGAATAGAATGGAGGAGATTCTACTTCTGTTTTGTTTTTGTTCTAGTGCACTCACAGTAGTTTCTGTTTGAGGACACAACTACAGACATTTTTAGCAACTGGTAAAGCATGATCAGGACGGTAATAAAGTGGTTTCCAAATCCCCAAACCAAAAAGTGCAGTTGATACTTGACTTAAGGTAGTTATTGTCTTGTGGAAATGCAAGCTTAATTTTGTCAGAAATTCTTTTTTTTTTTTCCTTTTCCTTTTTCACAGTAAAGGGACCACATACATGTTTGGCAAGAGGTCTACCACCGAGTCTCACCCTAGCCTTTTGATTTTGTTTTTAAGGAGAATACTTAAATTTGGATTTGCTTCAGTGACTTTTCCCATTTGTACACATAAGCAGTTAAAAAACAACAACAACAAAAAACAAAAACAAAACAAAACAAAAAAACACCACAATAAATCAATCTTTGCTATACTGGCTTGTGCCAAATAACATAGGTCTCTGTACTAGATCTGGCCTCGGGCTATAATTCAGAGATTCTACTGTAATCTTTTCCTTAGGTATTTATTGAACTCCTGATAATCTACCTAGCATTGTTCTAGACTTTGTTGAAATGCTGAAAAGTATGCTGGGAAATTCCTGACACCCTACTGTTTAAAATATTACAATTTGAAAAAACATTGTAATTCATTGGGTAAAGTTTCTATGAGTATGCAAGTTATTGAAGCATAGGAATATATATGTTATTAATCTGTAAAGGATTGTGGATATGTAAAAGTAAAAGATGATGAAGTTTTATAAATTTTTCAAAACAAAATTATTACCCTGAATATTTAATTGAGTTATTGTATCTTTTAATAGTATATCTCTAGCCTCATGGCCAGCACAATTAACTACTGATAATATATTTTACATTAGAAAATTATGTTTAAATTTTTTGAAGGGATTCTGGGAATTCAACTCAAGGGTACTTGACCACTGAGCCACATCCCCAGCCCTATTTTGTATTTTATTTTGATGGTGGGGGGGACGGGGTGAAGAGACACACACACACAAACATCTGGTTCAATATGTTGTATTAAAACAGATTATGAATGATTAGTAGGATTTTATGTTTATTGCAGTTTTAGTCAACTTTTCATCACTGTGACAAAATACCTGAGAAAAATAGCTTAAAAGAGTAAAGGGTTTATTTGGGTTATGGATTTACAGGTTTCAGTTCAAGGTTAGCTGACTATTGTTTTGGTCCTAAGTGAGGTGGAATATCATGGTGTTAGGAGTATGTGGTAAGGAAGGCTGCTTATGATAGCTGGGAAGCAGAGAGAAGGGGCTGGGGACAAGATACAGTCTCCCAGAGTGTGCTCCCCAAGCACCTATTTCCTTCAACTAGGTTCCACCTCCTACAGTTTCCACCACCTTCCAAAACTCCATTCAGCTCTGAATTTATCAATGAATGAATCCCTCATGATCCAGTATTTTTTAAAAAAAATATTTATTTTTTAGTTTTAGGTGGACATAATGTCTTTATTTTATTTTTATGTTGTGTTGAGGATCAAACCCAGCGCCCTGCACATGCCAGGTGAGCTCGCTACCGCTTGAGCCACATCCCCAGCCCATGATCCAATAATTTCCTCAAAGCCTTTGAGCATTACTGCTTTGGGACCAAGCCTTCAATATATGAGACTCTAGGGGACATTTCAGATCAAAACCATAAGAATTCCACCTCAGGATCCCAAAGGGTTATACCCATCTCACAATATAGCATACATTCCATCTTTACAGGGTCCATAGACTTTAACAGTTTCAGCATTTCTCAGAAGTCTGAATCCAACGTGTTCTCTGAGACCTAGGGCAAAGTCTTAGCTACGAACACCTGCAACACAAACAGGAAGCTGTATGCGGTCAATATAGAATGGCACAGTATAAACATTCCCATTTCAAAAGACCTCTCTTCAGTTGGTGGAATAGAATGAAAGCTTGGAAGCAAGCAAGACCGAAACCCAGCTGGGCAAACATTAAGTTCTGGTGCTCCACATCTGGCATAGTGGTGAAATATGAGCTACAAAGGACTTGGACAGCTCTGTCCCTGTGGTCTTGCCAATTATAGACCACGTGGCCTCCCAGTTGGGATGGCTGTGCTTACCACCTGCAGCTTTCCTTGGCAATATTTCATACCCCTCCTATCTCTAAATTCCAGGGGTTTCCATTGTTTCAGCTTCACTTCCACAGCTTCACACGCCTTGCCCTCTCAGGGGTTCTCCATAGAGATTTGGACTTGACCTATTGCTTGGCCTCTTAGGCCTTCTTTTGAAATCTTGGTTTACAAGTCTCCCAAACCCCATATGCCTTGCACTCTGCTTGCCTACAAATCCAGCATCACATGGATAATGCCCAGGTCTACATGAGTAGTGGCTAGGAACTTGTACCTTTCTTGCAGTAGTCTTTGAATGCCTGAGTTGATGGACAGTATGAAATCATTTCTGGGGAAGGAAATTACTGGGTGCCCTGTGGGAACAGGGTGCTCTGCTTTCTTTTCTTAAAGCAAAATCTTTAAAACCAGTTTACACTTTTGCACTCTTCAGAGGGTGGGGTCTGAGATACCTTCCACCTATCTTTACAAAGAATTTAGCTTTTTAAAAAATTTCACTGAGCATCAGCAACCACATGTTGATGGTACCAGCTTTACATGAATCTCTTTTCTGACTTCACTACAAGTTTTTCACATCTTTCATTCTGTTCTTTTCTCTCAAATTTTTCTATAATTGTGGATAAAGCAGGCCATCAATACTAATGCTACCACCTGAATTCTATACTTTAGAAACTTCTTTCATCGGATGAAATGGTATTGCCTTTAAACTCAGCCTCACACAAAGTCTCAGAGAATTGATAAAACTTGGGCAAGTTCTCTGCCAGAATGTAGCATGAATGGGCTCTAGTCCAATTATTAAGAGTTCTTATTTCCATTTGACACCTTATGAGCATAGTCTTTGCTGTTTATATTTCCATCAGCATTAGAGTCTTCTGAGTTTATACCAGAACTGTGTATTAATCTCAACTTAAAATATTTTAGGCCTTTTATAGCCTCTATCCCCAAATGATTCCAAACTCCCACAAACAGTTTCCAAGGGCATGTGAACCACATAGACAGGTAGGCTCACAGCAATGTTGCCAATTTTCTGAGTTAGTCAGAAAATTTTGTGTCTATGAAAAAATTCCTAAGAGAAACAATGTAAAGTTGTATATTTATAGGCTTTGAATTGCTGTGACCAAAAGACCTGACAAGAACAACTTAGAGGAGGAAAAGTTTATTTTGGCTCATGTTTTCAAAGGTTCAGCCCATGGTTGACTGATGCCATAGCCTGAGGTGAGGTAGAACATCATGGCATAAGGGTGGGGTAGAGGAAAGCAGCTCTGTACATGATAACCACCAAGAGGTAGAGAGCTCTGCTCACCAGGGAGAAAACATAAACCCTAAACCTGCAAGCCTACATTAACCTATTTCCTCTAGCCACACACTACCTGCCTACAGTTACCACCCACTTAATCTCTTCAAGTGGATTATTCCACCAATTATGTTGTAGTTCACATAATTGAATTATTTCACCTCTGAAAGTTCCTGTATTATCTCACACATGAGCTTTTGGATGACACCTCATATTCAAACATTAACAAATTTATTATTCTCTTTCCCTCTCCCTTTTCATACAAGGTGGTCCAGGTAAGGCCAGAGGCCCTATGTGTATTTATACAGATTGTTAGCAGACATATAACAAGATTCCCAAGGCCTAGTATTATTTTTCATTTTGACTAGTGTTTCAGTTTTCACTCCTAGAAAAATATTGCTTTTTGTATATTAGACGGTTTCTTAATTTTGTACTAACATAGTACCCTTACATAAGGAAACATTTTTAAGACCATTCCTTAAAAGGCAATCTTATAATGAAGAATGTAAGTGGTTGCTGTGTTTCTTATGTAATAATCAGTTTGTGAAACTAGAAAAGGAAACACACTTAAAAATGTATGATCCTTAAAAATATGTCAGGGATAGAGAAAGGAAATTATTTCCTGCTTCAAATAGTGAGTAGACACCTTGAGGGGGTTATAAAGAAGTTTGCAAATATTCTCTTAGAGTTGTCTAAGAACTGATGCAGCTATTTGCTTGGTTGAAGAGATTTTACCCAGGAACAGCAGAGTACATTAGATGCATTTTGTAAGCGTTTCTAGCATTTTGCGTTCATGTCAAACAAGCCCAGTTGAAAACTTAAAATGTTTTAGAGATGGCCACATAAATATGTTTAAAGTGGGCTCCATCTTCAAAGAAGAACTTTCTAATATTTAAGACAACTATGCCAACTGATTCTACTAATCTTCACATCCTGGGTCTCTTCTTATGCAAATACCAAGGCTGGAGCAATTTGAATTAAGTTAAGGCTGGAAGTCAAGAAGATAAAAGGCAAGTGTTAGACCACGACGCAAGAAAAGACCACTGACTCCAATTAAAATCAAATTAAAGCAAGCTTATTATTTCGACCGGCCGGGCTGCCTTGCCCCTCAAAATCGTGGGAGCCAAGGACAGCCCCGAGGCTTCTTTGTGGCCCAGTTTTATAGCCCAAAAAGTTACACAAAATGGGGGGGGGGGGTTACAGATAACAACATTCTGAAGAGCATAACACAAGTTTACATTTTTGCTGGCCCGGCATCAGAATTTATGGAGATCTTAGAGACTCAGAGAGGGTCGTTGTCTGGCCAGGGAGGGCCAGAATTTATGAGGCGTCACTAAAGTTTAGGAAAGGGTTGTTATATGGTCAGGGAAAACCGGACTTGGGTGAGTTCAGGGCACGGGCAGGCATTCCAATCAGCTTTACAACATCAACTAATGGCCAGGCCATACAGACATCCTGATATTTTTACAGAAAACAGAAATGAATCCTTCATAACTTGTGACAAGCTGGCTTCTAATCTAATGAGATAATTAGGCTAGGTATATCAGCAAGGACCCAATCAAAAGGAGATAGAACAGGCTAAGTCTCAACCAAAAGAAGATGATAAGGAGAAGAGATGGATATTTCACTCTTGGCAAAGAACACCTTGCTTAGAATCTTTGAAACAGGGAGAACACTAGACTTTGCTTTCATAAATGGAACAGGGCTGATAGGCAGGTCCTCCAACCCATAGGTAGGTAGCGTGGGGCTTAGGGATCAAATATGCCCAAACACTTTTTCTCTTCTTGGTCCAAACCTTCAGGTCCATCTATAAATGTCCTATCTACCTGTTTCTGAGAAAGCTTTTGATGTTATACTTCTGCATACAATAAAATGAAGACAAGCAATTTTATAGTTAACATACTGCTTTATATTGTCACTAGAGTAATTAGATAGATATTTTTTAGAGAGTCATTTACCACAATTATATCTTTGAAAAAGACATTTGATCTTATAAGCTGATTGAATCATACTGTTATAGGTGGGCATCTTATCCTCATAAAGGTGGTAATAATAATTTATTTTGCTAAGCAATCGTGTTGAATGAATACAGCTAAATGTTTGGCATTAAGGCTAAGAAGCTCTATTGACATCTGAATAAATTGAAAATGAATATATGAGTTTACCAGTCTTATTAGCTAAAACTACATATTCATTTTTAATCTAAATATAATTAATGAATTCTTACTTTCTGAAAATTACTTTCAAATTTCTGAAGAAATAAATAAATTGTGCTCTTTAATTTTTCATACTGTATTTTCATAAATGCTATTAGTTTTATACTATAAACAAGGATCCATCACCCATGGAAGTAAGGCAATGACTATTTAAAGCATTTGTACATAGCTGTCTGAAAGGATAATTAGATGATTATAATGGTACTGCTTTGAGATAGCTAATTAAAAAAAACTATTACTCCCAAATATAATTATTTGAGTAATGATAACATATTAGCAAATGTGCAACTTCAGTTATACCAACCCCATTGAAGAAAAAAATGTAAGAATGTTAATGACATTCTCTACAAAAACCCAAAGCATGGCACAAAACCAATCTTTTCATTTTCTTCTCTGTATTATTGGCTCAGCCTCCCTTTCATGTGCACTATAAACCACTTACACATGTACCATTCATCTGATTTCACTCTATTTGCTGTCTTTGTTTTATACTTCTTCCTTTGCCATGAAGGAAATAATTTTCTAGCTCTTTTCCACCCTTTATGAGCCTCTGAAAGAAGGCTTTTGTAATTAGACTTCATTGCTTTAACAAACATTTCATAACCTGCCAGTAAAATGTCAGTTCTCTGTGCCAGGACATAATTAAATGAAGAAGTATCAGCCTAGTAATAATCCATCCACAAAATAAGATAATTTAAAGGTGTTATTAATTAATGGCTTGCTTTGATTTTGGAATTGTACTCAATAATGAGCTCTGTATCTTATAGACAAAATATCTCTTGCTTTCATCATTCCCATTATTTGTCCTGTTAAAATATTAAATAAACAATATTAATGAAAGTTTTACTTTATTATTTTCCTAAATGATTAATGATCTGAGAGAATTTTGTTAAGATATTAACAAATTAAATATTGACAAATGCATGTTTTGCTTTGAGATCTTAAAACAAAACCAGAGTAAAACTGATAATATATAAAACTATAATGGATTCTGTTTGGAACTATTGCTTCCTGATTGAAGACTGAAAAAATCCTGGAGGATTGTCTTGGAGTATAATAATAGTTTATTTTGTAAGGGGTCTTTTGAGCTGAAAACATAGGAGGAGGAAGATAAATGATTGTTTTTATTTCTTTCAAGATATATTTGAAGTCTGGGAATAATAAAGGATAAGCAATGACTCAGAAGTCAAACATTAACTGAGTTCTTATTTTGTTCCAGGAGTTATGGTAAGTGCTTCATGACTTATCATCTTAATTCTTCTTCTGATCCTGTGAAATAGGTCAGCCCCCATGAGGAAACTGAGGCAAATAGACTACTTTATTAGCAGCTTATCTGAGATATTTAACCCAGGCAGGCCAATTCCAAAGGCCCAGTGCATGGCTAGGATTTTGTATCTCCTCCAAGGTGTATTTCATTGGTAATGATCCTTTAAGTACATTTCTACCCAGGGCTGTACCCAAATGATGGTTTTCAAATGACTATTATTAAGTGAGGGATGGGGCACTTTGCAGAGAGTTTCACATTTATTACAATGTAGTCCCAAGGTTATATAATAGAAGAGATTTCCTTGAAAAATCTTAAAAATACCTTTTGCACATTTTTTCCCCTAAAAGAGTTGAAGACCAGTGAATGGTAATTACTGGTCTTTTATCTACTTATTTGAAATGTTTATTTGGTGTGCTCATCTGAAGCCTCAGTAACACCTAAGGAAAAATAATCTTTCTCAATTGAACTTATTGTTTGTTGTTAATTTCATTCTGTTCTGTTTTATTGTTCTCTTATTTTGGAGATGACAATGAGCTGCTAAGTCTCACTTTAAAAATCTCAAGATCAGTCATTCATTGGGTCACTATAAATCATAAGAAGCATAAACTGCAGTTTGAGATGCTGATTTTGGGGAACCAAGAGCAAAACTAGAAAATAGCTAGCAAGTATGGACTTAGGTAGCTCAGAGCTGGGAAGTTAAGCAAGACTTGCTTAAAGGAATAGTTTTTTTAAAAAAAGGTTGTGTTTGTTTCCTCTGGTTGGATACAGAGGAAACAGGTTCATGTTAAAGCAAGCAGATGTAGTATTTTAAGATAGTTCTAATGAAGAACGTTCAGTCTTTACTAATAATGTGATCTGAAATAGATTTTGGATTTTTGAAATTTCACAATTGTGTGAGAATAAGATGGCATATGAGGTGCTTTAAAGCAGTCTGACATTGTTGAGGAATACAGATTTGGTGTCATTGGTCTGTCTTTGGGGATTTTACACTGTGTACTATAGCATGTTTAATTGCTAAATGTGCTTGGGTTTGGAGCTGTACAGGTAGTCCTTTGCTTAGAATGATTGCACTTCTACACAATGCAGAAAGGCTTCCCACTACTTTTGCCCATGTTATTATAGAATGGCACTTAATGCAAGCAGGACACAAATGAACTCACCCCAGTTAGTCTGATTCCTGATGAGAATCAAATAAGGGCTCCCTCATCTATAACCTCAGCTTGTTGCCATGGAATTCTCTATGGAACTTGGTTTAGAATTAGACTCAGCTCCAGAAAAGGAGAGAGAGAGAGAGAGAGAGAGAGAGAGAGAGAGAGAGAGAGAGAGAGAGAGAGAGAGAGAGAACAGAATGGGAACAAAATAATTTGGATTGTAGTTCCTGATTTGATCTTTTTTTTTTAATTGTGTAAAGCTCTTATATTTTTGTTCTTATTTATTATCTAAGGTTATTTAAATTTTTTTGTACTGACATGAACAATTTGTAGATTTCATTGTAAATCAAATCAAAGGGATAAAGATGGAAGGATGGTGTAGAATGCACATTTGACTATCAGAACAGACCTTTGATAGGTAATGTTCTGGAACATTCAATGAATGGGACTGATTTCTCTTAGGAGGTGGTAAATTGTCTTTGTAATCATCCACGTAGAGAAGTCCTAGAAGTGTTTGTAGTAATAACAATGTTCCTTCAGTAAATACATAACCAATCAAGTAAAAACATTTTTCAGGATTGCATTCATGTGATGTATATAACTATTGTTTGAATGTGTTCCCACAAATTTCTGTGTTGAAACCAGTTTGCCAATTTGATAATATTAAGAGGGTGGGAACTTTAGAAAATGATTAATCATAAGGCTGAAGCCTGCATGAATGGAATTAGTAACCTTATAAAAGGAAATAAAGAGAGCATCCCAGGAATTATTTATTTATTGATTGATTGATTGATTGATCTTCCATCTTCTTCCATGTAAAGAGAGCAGTGTTCTTTCCATTGGCTTTGTTTTGCTCCTTCTGCCATCTGAGGACTCAAAAAGAAAGTTTTCATCAGATCCCACGTGCTGGTGTTTTGATCTTGGACTGCTAGCCTCCAGAACTATGAGAGATACATTTCTGCATTTTATCAATTAATCAGTCTGATATTTTGTTATAGCAGTAGAAACAGACTAAGACAATATATGAGATCTGATATATTTATGAAAATGTATTCAGTCTTATTATTATATAATCATACCTTATATTCCAAGCCACACCAGTAAAAGGGTTTTTAGCTGGGTTAGAAAGATCAGATTTTTCCCCCCCAAAAAAAACAGAGAGAGCAACTTTACTTGAAGGGTTCTTTGTCATGAAAATGAAACATAATTCCAAAATATCCTGAGTAGAAACAAACAATTCACAGAAGAAAACTAACCACATAATCATATTAAAAGATTGCCAGCTACTGAGCAAATGACACTAGCAAGTTGGAATTTCATTTTTAAAATTTGTTCTAATTAGTTATACATGACATCAGAATGCATTTCAATTCATTGTACCCAAATGGAGCACAACTTTTTATTTTTCTGGTCATATATGATGTAGAGTTGCACCACTCATGCAATCATACATGTACCTAGGTTGATGATGTCTGTCTCATTCCATCATCAGAAAGATCAGATTTTGCCAAGTTTATAGCTTTCAAATTTGTCACTCTTTAAAGGTTTTTCTCTGTTTTTAACAATGTGAAGAAGTCACATCATGAGAGAGATCAAAGCAAGAAAAATTTGACGCCACTGAAGCTTGGCTTATGCATACAGCATTTGCATGTCCTTAGAGTGCAAGTAGCAACCATGATTGCTACTGTTGTAGCAGCTCCAAAATTGGGACCCCACACTATCAGTCCTGGGAAACTTTGAGAAATGACAGTGGTAGAAAAGACTTTTTATTTTTTAATGCTGTTTTTCTCAATAAACCATTGAGAATTTCACTAAGAATCACTGCTGAAGACTTCTGTCCTTACTTAGTCATTCTGTATAGGCAGTACTTTGTCTTTTATATTATGGTTATTTGTTTCTATTGACTTTTTTCCTATGTTATCTAGGACTTCTTCAAAGACCATGTTTTGATCATTTTGTACAGAGATATGCTCAGAATTTTTCTGTTTAATAAGTATCTGACTTCAAAATCTTTTTACAAGAACCTTTCCAAATTCTTTGTTCTTGAGCGTTTTCTTAGGATTTTTTGTTTACCGTTTTCCCCCCATTTTTTCTTTTTCTTTCTTTCTTTTTTTTTTTTTTAGAGAGGAGAGAGAGAGAGAGAGAGAGAGAGAGAGAGAGAGAGAGAGAGAGAGAGAGAGAGAGAATTTTCCAACATTTATTTTCTAGTTCTTGGCGGACACAACATCTTTGTTGGTATGTGGTGCTGAGGATCGAACCCGGGCGGCACGCATGCCAGGCGAGCGCGCTACCGCTTGAGCCACATCCCCAGCCCCCCCATTTTTTCTTTCTAGAAGTCTGATGTTTGGCAGTAGTAGCCAGGAAGTCACTTGGAATTGAAGTAGAATATTATTACTTGCTTTTAAATTTTTACCTTTTTAAAATTAGTTTGTATTGTGGCCAAAAATGTAAAAAAATTTTTTTTTGTTCATTCATAAATGCCTTGAAACTATATACTTTATAAAGATGTTTTATTTCTCTAGATTCTAATAGAACCAGATGTTCATTAAGGATTTTAAAACCCATATTATAATTTTATTTCTCAGGAGAAAGTAGTATTAGTTTATATAATTCTGATTTAATGATTATTTTTCTCCTGAAGGGTTCTAACAGTTAACTGAAATACGGGTTTTGAATATAGGTTCTTACCCTGAGATCTTGGGTAAGTCAGTTAACTACTTGTTACTTGATTAATCTTTACAAAGGGGGGATAGTGAATCATAAAGACTATTGTGAAGACTAAATTATTTATATGAAAGTACTCATCATGATGTATAAATGTGCAAGCACATTGGTGGTGGGTAAGAATTTTTTATTTATTTGTAATCTAAGTAGTAAGTATAGTATAGAATTTCCATGTAATATTATGATCATATAATTTCATGTAATTTCAGGTATGATATAGAATTTTCATCATTGTAATATTGTTACACATAAGTATTTTATGTGCTAATTCAACAGATCAATAACTCAGCATTATTGAATACTTAGTATGTATGGAAAATTATACAGAATATTATATTTTAGTCACATTTTTTCATGTACATTATAATTCAGAGTTGACTATAATCTTTGGAGTTTATTATAAACTTAAATTAGATTGTTGTTTTATGCCTTGAAGTTTATATTGTAATTATTTTCATCAGAAGGGAATTTTAAATTACATTTTTAAAGGTAGATAACTCTCTTGAGACATTTGCATCAGTGAGCACTGTGGGCTTTCAAAGTATTTTCAAAGCTACTCACAGCAGGATTTGTCTCAAGTCATTGAAAAATTCTTGGATAGGACATGATAATTTCTCATCCACTAGATAAATGATTTTATTTTAGAATAATATTTTAAAATGCAGACCTCATAAATGGTGATAGATGATTTTTCTAAAGTAAGATTTATTTCCTTTCTCAGTGTAGATTGGGATGGTTAGACTTTAAGAGCATGAGTGATCTGTGAGTCTAGTCTATTCAGCAGTTCTGTAAAGTGACATCTTTTGAATTATTAAAGCAAGCATTTTAAACTTATTCCTAGCAAAGTTCTTGTAAGGGTAACCAATCTAATTTTATCAAGAAATAGTGGTTCCATTCCAAGTTTTCTGCGGAATCTCCATACTGCTTTCCATAGTGGCTATATCAATTTACAGTCCCACCAGCAATGTATCAAGACATGGAAGTCATTATCATGGAGAGCTTTAGATTTCATGGCTTTTTTTTCAAATATTTTTGAGATACCTTTTGGGGATTACATTGCTACTATTTTGAATGACATACTAAGGACCATTTTGGTTTTTTATGGTTTTTGGAATCAATCCTGTATATTTTTCCAGAAATGGAAAAGAGGAAGTCAAAAGTAAATTATTGTATCTAATGTGTGATGGTATCTGGCAGGAAGATTAACATGATGAAGCTAGTTTCTTTAGTCCTACAGTTTTGATTAAAAAAAAACCTTTTTTTAATGTAATAAAATCCTAGCCTACTCTTTCCCAAACATTACTAATTTTCTTTTTCCTTTAAAAAAATGTATATTTTTCATTCCCTGTCCACCTTATTTAAAACAACACCTTCCCCAATACTCTGTATCTATCTTGCCTTTTTTAATTTCTTTGAAGCACCTGTTGCTTTCTGACATACCGTATGTTTTTGCTTATCTCCTACATTAGAATAAAAACTCCACAAGAGTGAAGACTGGTATCTATTTTAGTGACTTTTATTTCCCTATGCCAAGAATAATTCCAGGCACATAGGATATCCTCAGTAAATATTTATTGAATTGGATGATCATGGTAAATATAAAATAAAATGTCTCACCTGTTAGGATGATTTGTTCTTTTCATGAAAACATTTATTTCAGCAACCAATTTATCTCAAAGAAAATATCATTCTTTGGAACATTATTCCTTTTTCTTTTTCTGGTGTCTTTATATGAAGAGTTGTTCCAGTTGAAGAGGTTTTAATTTTCATTTCTGATATTCTAGAAAGTAAATGGCCAGTTTCCAGAAAGCTGGATTACTTCCCTTTCGGTGTCAGTGTTCGTAGTTTGGGGCAACAGAGCAGTGCTCAGGTTATTGTTACTAAACTTGGTCTCCCAATATGATGGACAACTGTGGATTTCTTCACTTGTTTGCTTCTTGTTTTTATTACCATTTTCCAAAATGGATTTCAAGAGGCTAGCTTTTATTTATTTATTTATTTATTTAAAAATTTTTAAATTTGTTTTAATTAATTATACTTGACAGTAGAATGCATTTATGCACTTTGATATACATAGATAGGATATAATTTCTCATTTTTCTGAGTGTACATGTTGCAGAATCATGTTGGTTATATAGTCACATATATGCATACAGTAATAATGTGTTTTTCATTCTACTGTCTTTCCTATCTCCACATCCCCTCCCCTGCCCCCCATCACTTCCCTCTGCCTAATCTAAGGTAACACTATTTTTCCCTAGTGCCCCCACCACCTTATTGTGAATTAGCATCCACATTGGAGGCTAGCTTTGTACCAAAACACAACCCACCTCATGACAATTACCTCCATTTTTGCTCTATTAATCATTCAGTTTTGGGTCAACTAAAGTTCTTTGAGTAAAATCACTTGTTATCTCTTTATACCATTCCTGAAGAGAAGTAGTCCATTTCCCCAAATTCCTGTCTTGCTCAGATAATGTTTTCCTTTGATGTTATATTTTAGCACTGTTTCAGCTAGTCTCTGTGAAAAGTCAATTCTACATATCCTCTTTACTGTCGATCATTAGAGTGCAGCAACCTAGAACAAAGTAGAGGCACTCGAATTGCTGGCTGGGTTCATGAGTGAAACTAACTGTGAGGACACTCATCTTTGCCCCATTGGGTTTATTTAGAGTAGATCAGCTTAAATGATAGGCCTCTATGGAAGAAAGAAAGACACTTCTATAACAATGAATTCTACATGATGGGAAACTATGAGTGTGTGACAAGTACAGTTATTTTTGGTTCTTGAAACTTGTCATCAGGGAATTGTTAGCAAGGTGGACTTAGGGGCCAGTACTCTAGTTAATAACTCCTGTTCCCTGACAAATATTTAATTTTTTTATGTGGATTTTAATTGCCCTGACATTTTTCTGCTAAGAGTAGGAATTATGGAAGTTCATAAACTGCTATAAAAGAAAACAGGTATCCTTCATCTGGGTTCAGATTGTTTCTCAATAACAGTTCTGCTAAATCCTAGAAACGGTGATATTTACCACAACACCAGAATCATGTTTAGTCAAATAAAGAAGCTATTCTCAAAAGATGTGCTTTGAGATCTTTATATTGTTTTTCATGTAGATCAGATATTGTTGCTCTGTTTGAGCTGCTATAACAAAATACCTTAGAGTAGGTAGCTTATAAACATCAGAAATTTGTTTCTTATAGTCTAAAACCTAGGAAGTGTAAGATAAGGTCACTGGCAGATTTACTGTCTGGTTATGGCCCTTTCCACATGGATAGGCGTTTTTTTTTGTTTGTTTGTTTGTTTTGTTTTGTTTTTGTTTGTTTGTTTGTTTTGCAGCATCCTCCCATGTTGGAAGGGGCAAATAAGCTTCCTGGGGGCTGCTTTTGTAAGGGCACTGATTCCATTCAAAAGAGTGTAGTCTTCAGAATTTCTAAAGGCCCCACTTCTACATATGATTGCACTGAGGATTAGATTTTTGTTTAGAAATTTTAGTGGGACAAAAAACTTTCAGACCATGTCAGGTATATTATAATTCTCCTAAAATTACATAAACATTAAATTCTTGCAATTGAAACATTTGTCGTGTTATTTGATATGATAAATGTTGGTTGGGGTAACACATTGATTTTCATGACATGGTCATAGACTATTGCTATATTTGCATATCCATTTCATTATTATTATTATTATTTGCTTGTGTTATGTTCTTCAAGCATAAGTATGAAATACTAAATCTTTCTTATCTGTTTCTTGGAAGATCAGATAAGAATTGTTCCCAAACATTCAAACAAATCAAGACAGGAATCAGGATTAAATTAATAGGATCTGATTTTGCCTTTGTGGAAGACTTAATGTAAAACATATGGGGAAATTTTCTTTTCTTTTTCAACATAATGCTACAGATTTTGGTGGATTGTTATGGAATGAAGTAAATAACAAATACTAATTGGTACAAGATACTAATTTTTAATAGCAGTAAATATTGTATGTGTTCTCTCTATTGTTTGCAATGCCTTTGCATCGTTTATCTGTTTGGTGAAATCCTAGTTATGCTTCAGGTTCTAAATGAAACTTTTTCCTCATGAAATCTTTTCTTTGTGCAGAGTTGGTTGATATACCTCAAGGGTTACTTCATTGTTCTGAATTACCTATTAAAGATATAGAAATATTTATTATATCTATTATTTATTATATCCATGACATAAACAGTGTATTATTTTTATGAGGGGGGAGAGAGAGAGAGAGAGAGAGAGAGAGAGAGAGAGAGAGAGAGAGAGAGAGAGTTTTTTAATATTTATTTTTCAGTTTTTGGTGGACACAACATCTTTATTTTATTTTATGTGGTGCTGAGGATCGAACCCAGCACCCTGTGCATGCCAGGCGAGCGCATTACGGCTTGAGCCACATCCCCAGCCCAACAATGTATTATTTCTTATTTATCTTTCTCTATCACTAATAGATAGCAAGTTCTTCATGGGAAGAGATGCCTTAGTTGCTTTTAAAAAAAATTCAACTTCTTAAATAAAACCTGGTATAAAAAAGATCCTTTCATTCAGAAAGTAAACAATCAAAATTCTGTGTAGCTACTTTTAGTTCCTTTGTAATAACCCCCTTGTTGGGTTTGAATTAGACTTTGATGATATAAATAAAGACAGTATTTTTGAAAATTTTATATGGTTGCACTAGATATAATAAAGAGACTTATTAAAGGCTTACCAATTTAAATTCAATAGTGTTATACTCTCCAGTGTGCCAGTAAGACAAAAAAGATTTTTACTCCAAAACAATGGGATATCATGAATTCTGCTTAATTAATATCTAAATGTGTTAGTTTTGTATTATGGAAAGATATTAAATATCTTTCTGATTCTTTCTATAATTAGTACTTTCTCCTATAATTCTGTAAACTCATATCCCATACATTAGTAAAAATAACTGTATACCTTTATTAAAGCTTCAGTATCTGCATTTATATAGAGAGGGATAAAAACATTGAAACCTGAGAGTAGTGAAGGATATAAAGTCATGTTTTAATAGAGAAACTAAATTGCTCCTTCAAAGAGCCTATAAAACTGAAAAGCATTCATTATAAATGTAATAAAAACTTACGAGTCCCATTTTATTAAAACTACACCCAGTTTCCTGAAGGGACTAGATCATTTAGAGGTAAACCAGTGACACTTTATATGTAGCAACATACTTTATGTGAGATAAGATGTCTACTAAAATGAGGTTGGTGGTTTTTACATGATCCCGAATGGACATCCATTTATGTTATTAAATTAGATTTTTTAGTTTAGCAGAGTTTGCAACTTCTGATAATAACACACCCAGCTCAGGTTAATGACAGTAGTAAATTATTTACTACTATAAGTTCTTTCAAAATGAGAATAATAGTGAAAGATAAAGCTTATGCTGCCTCTAATTGGTGTGTTACATCATACTATTATTCTGAAAACTGATTCAAGTTAAATTATAGAGATTAACATTGTTTCAGGGTAATAAACTTTCTAGTGATTACCATTGACCTTTGAGTTATTTTCTTTCAGATATGGAACTATTTTTTTATGTTAAGGAGAATCATTTTCTTTTAGTTTGACTGCTTTATAATGTTTTTGAATTTTCCTGATTCTATATTTGATACTATTTCACATTTCCCATATGCATGTTTCCATATTATTTTAATTGATTATAGTTGTATTGTTGGTAGTGTTTTAAGGTACAGAAGAGAAGTATGACAAACTGACAGGTTATCCTATTCCTTTTAAGTTTTAGAATCGAGTTACTTTAAATAGAGGTACTTGCATATGTAAATGAGATAATTGAAGTATTTGAGTTAATATACATTATACATAGGCTGTGTTAATTTATTCAGAAAATAAGGCAGTGCTTCTGATAAATAATTCAGAGTAAAAGTGTATTTATTCTAATTCCTTTCTTATAGCACACCCCAAAGATAAACACAAAATAATGAAGAATATGGACACAGATTATATCAACAGGAAAACTAGGAAACACTTATAGTCCCCAAACACAGCAACTAATGTATCTGACAAATTCAGTGGGATAGGGACCACATTGAGAGAGGATACTTAGCTGAAACACACTTTTCCAGATATTAGTTGATATATATATATCAATATCTGATGATGTTGTATAGGCTCTGCTCAAACATTGAAATGTAAAGTAGATTTGTGTATATTGTGGTGAATATTGAAGAGGTTGTAGATAAGGAAGAGAGTTCTTTTCAGGAGATGATAACCTATAGATAAAGATATGACAAGGCCTTTCAACTTTTAACGCCAGATATAAGTATTATGGACACATAAAGTCCTATCCAAAGTATAGGAGTTCTGATAACAGATGAGGATTGGAAAATATACTTTATAAAGGAAGGGACATTTGCAAACGTGTTGAAATGAAGGGTAAAACTCCAGTAGATAATGATGGAGGATGATGATATTCATTGTAGAGGAAGTAGCATGAGTCAAGGCCAATATCTTCAGGGCACATTCAGGGAATACTTATGGATTTCAGTTTGATTGCAGCATGAGGTATATGAGTGACTATGAATCATTGCTTCTTAATGAGCTGTGGTTAACCAGAGGACCTGTGTTAGTCAGTTTTTTCACCCTTGTGACCAAAAGACCTGACAAGAACAATTATAGGAGGAAAATTATATTGAATCATTGTTTCAGAGGTCTTACTTCATAGATGGCTGGCTCCATAGCTCTGGGCCCAAGATGAGGCAAAATATCATGGTAGAAGAGTGTGGAGGAGGAAAGTAGCTCAATACATGGCAATCAGAAACTAGAGAGAGAACTTGGCTTGCCAGGGACACAATGTAAATCCCAAAGGCATAACCTCGGTGACCTCCCTCCTCCAGCTATAGTTACCTATAGTTACCTATAGTTTTGCCTATAGTTACCAAGAAGTTAATCCATCAGTGGATTAATCCACTGATTATGTCACAAATTTCATAATCTTACTTCATAATATTCTTGCATTGTCCCACATATTAACTTTTGGGGAACATCATATATCCAAACCATAACAACTTGGCACTGTCATGCTATTAGACATTTCAAGTTCATTATGTCAGTTAATATACACAACTGCCCTACCAGGCAGTAATAATCAAATAATAACCATTGTACAACTTAGAAAAACAAGACTCAGAAAACTTGCCTAAAACACTCAGCTTATGAGCCCTTGATCCAGGGTATGAACCCTGGCATTTTTGATTCCTGTTTTCCTTCACTTTGTTGTATGATTCTAATGGCACGTCTCCAGCCATATTTAGAGGAGTCGCCATGTAATGCCAAACATCTAGCTAATTTATGTACACTAGAAAGAATATTTTCTTATTTTCAAAATGTGTAAAAGAAAGGCCTGGTCTGGGGTTGTGGCTCAGTGGTAGAGCACTTGCCTAGCATGTGTGAGGCACTGGGTTTGATCATCAGCACCACATAGAAAAATAAATAAATGAAATAAAGTTGTTATGTACAACTAAAATATTTAAAACAAACAAACAAACAAAAATAGGCCTTTTTAATTTTCCCATTGGTAATTGTATATCTGTGTCCTGGATAACAGGAAAAGAATACTTGGCTTCAAAATGTCATCCTTGGAATCCTTGGAGAAAAATTAGAATTAAAAACTGAGTATTGCTAAATTTAGCTTATCTATGTAATCTACATTCCTCCATGCAATGTTGTCTGCCTTCTGATTTCTAACTTATATTAAAAAAATGCTTCTTCCTTCTTGTTTGTTACTGAAAGGGAGATCTTTGCCTCTAAATCCCTACTAACGTATGAAAATTCCAAAGTATGGAAAACCTTTTAATTTGAAAGTAATTGCTTGTCATCAAGATAATTTTCAGAGTAGCAAAATTATTTAAAACATTTGATACTGTAATTTTGTTCTTTGGAGTCGGACCAATTTATCATTGGGTAGAATGTACTGGTCCTAAGTAAACAAAGTAAAGACTATTATATGGTTTATGAGTTCTGCTGGATTTTAAAATATCATTATTTTTCCCATTCTTCCAACTGATCCTACCTTTATTGTTTCTTAGAACTAGTACTTATATTTAAGAAGTATGTATACCCACACATATGTATATATATTCATTTTTAATAGATGACAGATTCTACTCTGGTCTGTTGAAGATAAAGTCTATGATTATTTTATCTTTAATTGCCTTTTTAAAAATGTATGGAGATTTCTTCAGATAATTAGTCATAATGTTCTGAGAATTATTTTCTTATAAATACTTGGTCCATTTTCAGATTAATAGGTTAGCTTCTTTGATCTTTGTGAGAGTTGGCTTTTATTCTCAACATTTTTGTATTTTCTTGGCTGTAAGATATATAAAATGTCATCATTTTAAGCTCTCTTTATGAATTCCAGAGAATTCAAGAAAATTCATGGAAATTTAGGAAAAATTTTAAAATATTTACTTATTTAACACATATAATTGTATCATGTTTATGCAATACAGAGAGATAATGTGATATATATATATATATATATATATATATATATATATATAATGTCAAATGATCAGATAACTAGCATTTTTATCTCATTAAACATTTCAAATTTTTAGTTGAGAACCTTCAAACTACTCTCTTCTAGTTCCATATAAGAAAAATAATAAATTGCTGTTAACTATAGTCATTGCATTATACTGTAGAAAACTAGACTTTATTCCTCCTATTTAACTGTATCCCACTACCCAATCTCTCCCTATCCCTCTTCACCTCTATTCTTTCTAGCCTCTGCTGAACACCATTCAACTCTCTACTTCTATGTTATCAGCATTTTTGGCTTTCATATATGAATGAGAACAAGAGGTACTTGCAATGTATATGAATTATTTTTATAACTAAAATGTTTTAAATAAGATTTCATTTTACTTAGAAAAACAAAGAGGAGAGGAGGCTTTCTTTCATGTCTTATATAACTTTTTTCTGAATGAAAATTTATAATGTTATTTACAATGATTTTGATAAAGCTTTAGTGAAAATACCACATTCTGATAATTCAAAACTTATGGTACTAAATGGATCACTTCCTTGAACTATTTTTCTCCTACATTGATGGTATGGTTTGATGCTGAAAATGAAGAGCAGGGCTGTGCTTCTGCTCACCCAGTGTGGTATAAAAAGGTTAGCACTGTAAAATATTTTGTTCCTTTATGGGAACTATATAGACTTTGACTGATTTTCAAAAGATTAATTATCTCAGTTATTCAGTTCTTCAAAGGTAGAAATAAACTTTGTTTAAAAATTAAATTTGACTATGTATTCTAGCACTCTATTTATATTGCCAAAGCAAATTTAAGGTTTGGAGAGACCCTGAGTAAACGTGAGTGTGTGTGTGTGTGTGTGTGTGTGTGTGTGTGTGTGTTGGTTTCAATAGAGTTCACATTTTTCTGATAATATCTAAAAATTAAATCTATAGTATTCAAGAATAGTATGGATTTTGAACTCATTCATAGTTGTGAAAAGCTACTCAAATGGTAGTTAAAATCAAAAGTTCAGTGGCAAAGCACTTGCCTAGCATGTGTGAGGCACTGGGTTCAATCCTCAGCACCACATAAAAATCAACAAAATAAAGACATTCTGTCCATCTACAACTACAAAAAAACTTTTTAAAAAATCAAAATCAATGATAAAAATATATAAATTATGCATAATAAGCATTCACTAAAATGTTTATTATTTTAAATAAAATTTTAAAAATAAAGTTTCTTTACAAGGAAAATGAAATATGGCAATTATTTAAAGAGATGTGATTGAAATTTCATAGTGAAATTTGACCTTGTAGTTTGAATATTTTGACTTTTCCCTCTATTAATGCTGCCTCTTACATTCTTTCAGCTTGTCTCATTTTTATTCCTTCCTTCAGAAGCAACTGATAATGTCAGTCGAGTTTGTACTGAGATCATAGAAAATGGCATTCAGTTGAAACAGAACTGATAATTTTTGGAAAAATTTATTTCTAGCCTCTTACCTTTCAAAGATGTTAATAGGATTTAGGTTTCCAATGTCCTTATTACTTTAAATTCAAATTCAAATGATATTAACCAAACAGATTTAATAATAACTTCATAATTCTAGGTAAGTATAAATGAAAGTAGAAAATATATTACTTGGTACCTGAATTATACTCTGGATGTGCATTATATATTATCTCTTTAAGAATGGATATGTTAAATAACATACCAAACATTGGCAGTTTTAATTTTAAGTAATTTGGTTTTTCCCAACAATTCAGTGAAGTACATTATTTGAAGCACATTTTACCTATAAAATATAAATAACATGTTTCTGCTATGGAAAATGATTTAGAAAATTGTAAATAAAGAATTGTTAGTTTTTTGCACATTTCAAGTATGTATAAAAATAAAATGGGCATTTTGTGTCTGTGGTAAATATGTTTTAGAAAGTGATTTTGTCTAGAGTTAGGCAGATAATTTCTTCATAAGTGATTTTAAAATTTTTAATATAAGGCTGGAAATAATGGTAAATATGCCTTTATCACAGAGTTGGTGAGAATAATTTATAGAAGAAACTTTATAAAGGAAATATTATGTCAAAGTATGACTTTTTTATTTAGTGTTTATAAATATTTATTTGATATTGATTAACATTTTTTATCAGCTATGTGTGAATTTATTGAGTTATGGGGGAAGATACTATTCATTCACTTTCATTTATTGAGTTCCTGCTGTGTAATAGGCATTGTGCCATATAGTGATTATAGTGATGAGATGAGGTTCTTGCATTTCTGGAGATCATAGTTATTGAAAGAGAGTGTTAAAAGCAAATAACTGGTATATAGTAACACATGTTGTAGTAAACAATGTAGTAGTAGTAAAAAGAAAGATTGATTCTACTGGGAATCTCCAGAACCCTTCCCAGAGACTGCACTTGAAGAGGATAAATGAGAGAGTGAATTTGGCAGAAATGTTAATGGTTATGATAGGTATACTGAACATTATGTAAATGTTTACTCTAATATCAAAAGAATACTAAATGTAGAAGGGGAGCAAAACTCAGTTCATCAAGTGCTTATTGAATAGCAATGATTGGCAGGTTCTTGTGTTAGCCGCTGGATGACTAAAAAGTTAAAAAGTTCTGGTTCCTGATTTATAGGGACTAATAGTCCCTCAGGAGACAGATGAATATACAGAGTGCTATACCTCAAAGGAGATGCTGAATAAGGTACTGCTGGGACTTGGTCCGTTCTGACTAAGCTAGACTGTAACTGCTAAATTCATCCCCCAAATAGCTGATCTTATAAGTAATTTGGCCCCTGGCTCTGTATGTGTAATATGAATTGTAATGCATTTTGCTGTCATACCTAAAAAAAAAGAAAAATACATTAAAAATAATACTAAAATTTTAAAAAAATGTACTGGCATGGAAAAGAGGAGAAATTTTAAGAAATCAATATTTTAAAAAATGTGTATGGCTGTATGTTGAGATTTAGAGTCAATCAATGGACAGAATACAGTTTAAATAACTGCAGTTTAAATAACTCATAGTCAACCCATGTATGACCAAAATAAGTATCGAAAACAATAAGTACAAATAAGCACTATCAAAAGACATCAATATTATGTTATTTAAAAATATTATTGTCTAATTCAACTAGGATCTCTTGACTAGATATACCAATGAAAATATTTACTGGGAGATTCTCTTTTGATTTCTAGGTTTTTGTCCACTGAAACTCCTTCCAGTTTGGCCCCAATAATTCTCTAGTCAGGATCTATGTATACTGAAGATTATATTTAGCACTCTCCCCAATCCTAAATACTCTTTCTTGGGAATTATGATGCCTGAGTGTAACAAGAGCTAAGTTTTCTTTAAACAAAGATTGGAGGTACAAGCTCAATTTTGTCTTAAGGTCTTTTTTTTTTTTTAAATTTGATATTTTCAGTTATACATGACAAGTAGAATGTATTTTGACACATTGTGCATACATGGAATATAAGTTCCCATTTTTGTGGTTGTACAGATGTCAAGGTACACTAGTTGTGTATTTGTATATGAACAGAGGAAAGTTATGTCCAATTCAATTTGCTGACTTTCTCATTTGCATTCCCCCCTCCATTAGCCCCACTCTGCCCTGTGCAATCTGGTGAACCTTTCCCCCCACCCCACCATCAGGAGTCAGCATCTGCATACCTGAAAGTACACTTGGCCTTTGGTTTTTGAGGATTGGTTTATTTCACTTAGCATGATAATCTCCAGTTCCATATTTTTACTTGAAAATACCATAATTTTATTTATTTTTATGCCTGAGCAATATTCTATTGTGTATATATACCATATTTTCTTTATCCATTCATCTGTTGAAGGGCACCTAGGTTGGTTCCATAGCTTAGCTATTGTGAATTGAGCTACTGTAAGCATTGATTTGGCCATGTCACTATAGTATGTTGATTTTAAGCCCTTTGGTTCTATGCTGAGGAGTAGAATAACTGGGTCAAATCCTGGATCCATTCCAAGTTTTCTGAGGAAATCTCCATACTGCTTTCCAGAGTGGTTGCACCAATTTGCAGTTTACAAGCAATATATGAGTGAACGTTATTCTCCACATACTTGCCAATATTTATTGTTAACCTGTATTCTTGATAATTGGCATTCTGACTGGAGTGAGTTGAAATCTTAATGTAGTTTTAATTTGCATTTCTGTACTTACTAGTGATGTTTAACACTTTTTCATATATTTGTTGATCGATTGTATTTCTTATTCTGTGAAGTGACTGTTCAATTCCTTTGCCCATGCATTGATTGGGTTATTTATTTATTTATTTATTGGTGATAAGTTTTTTTGAGTTCTTTGTATATCCTGGAGATAATGCTCTTCTGAGGTATAAGTAGAAAATATTTTCTCCCATTCTGTAGGCCTTCTATGTTCTTGATTGTTTCTTTTTCTGTGAAGAAGCTTTTTAGTTTGATACATTCCATTTATTGATCCTTGATTTTAGTTTTTGAGAAGTCTTGTTGAGGAATTTAGTTCCTAAGCTGACATGATGGAGAGTTGGGGTCGAGTCTACTTTTTCTTCTAGTAGGTGCAGAGTCTCTATCTAATGGTTGTTAATGTGTATTGAGTTTTGTTCAGGATGAGAGATAGGGGTTTAATTTCATTTTGTTATATATAGGTTTACAGTTTTCCCAGCAACATTTGTTGAAAAGGTTATCTTTTCTCCAATGAATGTTTATGGCACCTTTGTCTAGTATGAGATAACTATATTTATGTGAGTTAGTCTCTGCCACTCCTCCTCAAATTTTTCCATGATATATAAAAGGAGGGAACCTTTCTAAACTCATTCTATGAAGTTTGTATCACACTGATACCAAAACTAGACAAGGACACATCAAGGAAGAAAAATTTCAGACCAATATCCCTGATGAATATAGATGCAAAAAAAAACTTAAAATTCTTGCAAATTGCATACAAAAACACATTTAAAAGATAGTGCACCATTATCAAGTTGGGTTCTTCCCAGGGATGCAAAGTTGGTTCAACCTATGGAAATCAATAAATATAATCTCACATCAGTAGATTTAAAGACAAGATTCACATGATTATCTCAATATATGCAGAAAAAATCATTTGACAAAATACAGCATTCATTCATGTTTAAAACACTAGGAAAAAGAGGGATAGTAGGAATATACCTCAACATGGTAAAATCTATATATACTCAACCCAAGGCCAACATCATTCTAAATGGTGAAAAATTGAAAGCATTCCCTCTAAAAACTGGAACAAGACAAGGATGCCTTCTTTCACCACTTCTATTCAACATCTCCTGGAACCTGTAGCCAGAGCAATATAGACAGAAGAAAGAAATTAAAGGGATGTCATGTCAATAGGAAAAGAAGAACTCAAATTATCCCTATTTGCCAATGACATGATTCTATATTTAGAAGACCCAAAAACTCTATCAGAAAACTTCTAGAACTGATAAATGAGTTCAGCAAAGTAGTGGGATATAAAGTTAGCACTCATAAATCAATTGAGTTCCTATAAATCAGTGATGAATCAACTGAAGGATAAATTAGAAATTATCCCATTCACAATAGCCTCAAAAAATTAAAATATTTGGGAGTCCATGTATCAAAGGAGGTGAAAGATCTCTACAATGAGAACTACAGAATTCTAAAGAAAGAAATTGAAGCAGACCTTAGAAGATGGAAAATCACTCATGTTCTTTGATAGGCAGAATTAATATTGTAAAAAGGGCCATACTACAAAAGTACTATACAGTTTTAATACAATTCTTAATAAGATTCTGATGATGTTCTTTTTTTAATAGGTTCATGCAAGTTATTTTTATTAACAAGTAGAAACAACCCAGTAGCATTCTCAAAGGAAATACCACTGTGGTTGGATTTTTTTCCTATTATTAACAATATTACAGTGCAATTTTTTGTCTTTTTTATTTATATATGACAGCAGAATGCATAAAAAGCAGTCATGAAATTTATTTGGAAAAATAAGAGGCCCAGAATATCCAAAGCAATCCTTACCAAGAAAATGAAGCAAGATGCATCACAATCACAGAACTTAAATTGCACTACAGAGCTGTAGTAACAAAAACAGCATGATATTAGCACAAAACTAGACATGAAGACCAATGTTTTAAGTTTTTCCATTCCAAAGCTTTGCCATACTTTCTCACCTTTGAATATAAACACCCTATTTTTATTTATTTATTTATTTATTTATTTATTTATTTATTTATGTGGTAATGGGAATAGAACCCAGGCCTTGTGCATGCTAGGTAAGCCCTATACCACTAAACTACACTCCAATTCCCCTTAGTTTTGTGTTGCTTTGATTTTTTGGTGCCTTTTTTCCTTGTTGATATTATTCATTTTGACCTCATTCATTCTCAGGGTTGGAGGAGGGAGCATCTAATCTCACTTCCAAATGCAAAGTTTTTATCTGTGCTCTTCTGTCACTGCCTGCTTCCTGAACATGCTTGCATGGTCATTGGTCAACTTTCCCTGAACCCACAAATAGGCTAAATCTGTACTTCCTATACTAAATAAATAAATACATAAAATTTAAAAAGAAAGAAAAACAGAGGAAATCTTTCATAATAATCTCGCCTTATAATTTTTCTTTTTATCTCTTCTTCCATCTTTAAATAGTTGTTTTTACTCATTATCATCATTAATTCATTTTTATTAATATTCCATGTACTGAAGTCTGGCTTATGTCTGAACTGCCTATCCCACTGAAGTCCTGAGAATACTTAACATGAAGTTGTTCAATTCAAACTCTATTTAGCTGCTTGAAGATAGACAATAATACCTGGTTAACTAACCCTATGAGCTCCTTTCTTACATCAGCAAACACACTCCCTCCTCTTACCCCTGTGAACTGGGTTCAGTCTTAGTTGTTTCTTCTGCCCTTATCCTCCTTAAAATTTGACTATTCACCTGAGTTCTCTTTTTTATCTTCTCTTTGTACACTCTGCACTGTTTTCAGCAATCATCAATTTTGCTTGATTAAACTCACAAACCTGGAGCTCCCATCCAGGTTTCTTATTACCTAAAGACTCATGGCTTCATCTTGGTGTACCATGCACTCCAAACTCTATATGTACCAAACCTCTGACTGATTTATATCACTTGTCAACTATAATGGAGACATCTTTCAAAATAAACATTTACTTGATTTTATTAAGATTAAATATGTTACACACTAAGTTTCATTGGAAAATGTAAAAAGAAAGGGAATTATGGTTCTTGGCTGTACTAGATGTTCAGTTTGCTGATTAAATTCAAATGTAGATTACTAGTAAAGCAGGAAATAAAAATGAAATTTTGTAAGGAATTTATATATGGTATATTTAAAAGTTATTATTGAGAACAAAACTATATTTCAGTTTTGATACTAATGTCACAGTGTAGCATTTTTATTTTAAGATATTTGGCCTTGATTTTAAATAATCAGACTTCATAATGTGATTGTACTTGATGAGAGCCATAAAAAATCATTGTTGTGTTTTTATTTACTTCTGCCTAAGTCTGAAAGAAAATTACTTCCTCCACTTAGGTACATAGTTGATCAGTGGAACTATAAGTGATGCCTGATGAGGAAAAGATTCAACCATGAGGCCACCTCTGTGCAACTATAACTTCTATTTGCTTCAGTTTCCTTTGGCATATCTTGATAACCACAGTTTCTCACATGATTTTCCTCTCCTGCTTCTGTTAAAAATCTTGCTCACATGCCTTGGCTATGTAATTCCTGGCTGTAGAAATAGGAGCAAATAGTCTTTCTCTCAGCAATGAATAATTAGGGTGAGTTGGTAGAGTGAAGGGTTTGTATAGAATGTGAAATGTGAAGTGCTTCTTTAAAAAATATTTTTCCCTTAGAGAAGATCCACTTCTTTAAGGTCTGACCTAATTTTTGATAAGGATTAACTGATTCCAAGACATGGTTAAGAGTAAGAAATACTAGAATCATCTTACCTTAGGAGGGGGATTGTGCTACTGACCTTCCAAGCTAGGGGGAAGGAATATATTGGTATTTGCCTTTGGGATTTTTTTTAAGAGTGCATTAAAAGTCAATCCCAGTCAAAGCAGTTATTTAGAAGTAAAAACATGCAGTTGGGGTTTGTGTGTATGTACTTGAACAGTAGCATTTTACCTTGCTGCAGGTTTTAATGAACTGTGTTTCAGGAAATATTCTGTTAGCAAATGTGACTATAATGTAGTAATGAATGCATTTTATGTGCCATAATGGAATTTCAGTTGCTCTGTGAGGCTAAGCAAATAGTCAATTTACTTTTTCCTTGGTTTTCTTACATATAAGAAACATATGTATGTATACATACATACATACAGGAGTAGAATTATTGAGGTTCATTATACAACTGGCTTTTATTATATGTTTTACACATTTTTTTTAAAATTTGAATGTCAAATTTGTGACCAGCTCTCCTTCCCCAGGTCCAGACTCTATTTAGTCAAACTCCTTGGTCAAGATGGTAATTATAGAATGTACTTACATCACATGATGATATACAGAAATACCTATTTCCTCACCTACCTTTGTACATTCATATTAATAATTCTGTTTAATATAGAGAAACAGTATGCATGTTCTGGAAAAAATTTGTTATTTTTGAAGTCAGACTACTTGAGGAAATCCAGGCTCTGGAAATTGTCACCTGAACAAGGTCATGTATTGTTAGTGATATAATATATATATATATATATATATATATATATATATATATATATATATATATTAAGATATATATAAGATATATATATGATATATCTGTATATATATATCTATATAAGATATATATATATATCTTATTGGTGATATATTGATATATAGTAATATATAGGATTTAAAGTATAAAGAGCCTCCACTTGACAGACCCTAATGCCCCTTCATTTAAGCACTTTTAACCTACCTGTTCTACTCTTTTTCTGTTTCTTCTGCTAGTACAGGGAGTGAAATAGTAACCTTGATCCTGATATATAGAACAAAATAATTTTCCCTTTTAGCAGGGAAAATTAAACATACATTTGATGATAGATGAAGAAGCTGTATAATCTAAATTTGATGTTTTGTTAATGCTAGATTTAATTTTACACTGAAGCCTGAAGTGTACTAGTAGAATCTAAAAAAAAAAAAAAAAAACAAAACAAAACAAAAAAAAACCTTGTTTTTGCTTAGGTGTCATTGTTTACCTTGAGCATGAAAAATAGAGTAACTGGTTGGAGAGCTTAGAGGAAAAAAATAATAACTGTCATGTTGTCCTGGAAATAAAAGGGAATGATAAAGCACACACCTATCAGCTCAGTGATCAGTGATTTTTGCTATTGGCCTTATTTTTAATTTAATATAAAAAATGGAGTGAGGTGATACTTTGAAATGGGTATGTGTAGATGGTTTTTCTATCTACATATCATTATTTTTATATGATAACTGGCCAAGTTAGTTTCAACTGGTAATATCTGAAATTATCTTACCATCATATTTAAGATTGTCATACAAATAGACCTTACTTGTAATACTCACACAGAAGTTGATATGTTAAGGTTAATCTATAACTGTTTGAATAAGCATTTAAGCCAGGAGAAGAATCCTTTCCTCTTAAAGGTATACTAAATCTTCTCCTCAAAGCCCTTCAATTTCTTCACCCTGTGGTAGGTTGGAGATTGAGAAGTCACCTTAAGTTCAGTCATCTCAAAGTCATAAAAACTATGAAGAATGGCAATTCTCTGAAACTTTTCTGAATTAAAAATATCATCCTTATTCTTTTACCTTCTTTTTCTCCCTAGCTTTTGCAAAACCATGCCATAATTTCTGTTTTAATCAGCTTTTTCACTGCTGTGACTAAAGGACCCAACCATAAAGGAGGGAGAGTTTGAGGGCTCATGAGTTCAGAGGTCTTGGTCTATAGAAGGCTGGCTCCATTCCTTAGGGCTTGAATTCAGACTGAACAGGATAAGGAAGCAGAGAGAGCCTCCACTTGTCAGATAGAAACATATACCCAAAGCCATGCCCCAATTCCCACTTCCTTCAACCATATCCTCCCTGCCTTCAGTTACTATTTATGTTAATCTTGTCAGGGGATTAAATCACTGATTGGGTTAAGACTCTCTTAACCCAACTTCTCCTCTGAACCTTCTTGCATCGTTTCATATGTGAGCTTTTGGGGATACCTCACAACAAAACCATAATTATTTCCTATGTATTCATAGGGTTTAGAACAATGTAGCCTAATGTATCTTCCTTTTTTTGATTACTTTCTGTACTTGGATTATCAGTGATACGGAAGTTCAAGTAGAATTAATGAGTAGAGAAAAACAATAAAGAAAATTACTCTGGGGACTGGGTCTATAGCTCACTGGTAGAGCATCTGCCTAGAATGTGTGAGGCACTGTGTTTGATCCTCAGCACCACATAAAAATAAAATAAAGGTATTGTGTCCATATACAACTAAAAATTTAAAGAATAACTCTATTCTATTTATTAAATATTAGTACAGTTTTTGTGGTCATTAATGTTGAGCTAATTTCCTTTCTGGCAAACCCTTGTAGTATTTCATTTTTTTAGTAAATAATGTGGGTGACATGAAAGCACCAACATCTTCGAGTAGTTACAATTGATACAAAGGCCTCCCAGTTCTCTGGGACCATAGAGACATAGTGTTTGCTCCTTTCATCTTTGAATAAATCATTTTTGTTATTTTAATTGAAACTTGTGGTTTCATGGAATGGATTTCTATAGAGCCTTGACTGGAGAATGCCTACAATATAAAGGACATTGTGGGAGGCCAACCTTATAGGTGACTGAGTTACACTCCCCAGCTGGGTGCTGAGGCACTCAGTCACAGAAATGGGTGTGTCTTGCTACAGCCCCATGGGTGAAGCTATGCTCACCTGTTCCTTTGTAATATGCCGCAAACTGCCCGGCCCCGGGCCAGCTGAGTCCCGCTCCTGCTGCCAAGCACTGCCTGTGGCACCCCTGCTGAGCGATTCCCTGCTGAGCTGTCAGTGCACACGGGCTTGCAATCTTGCAACCCGGTTGGGCACAAAAACACAAGCCAGTCAAACTGAGACAAAGTTTTATTTAGAGAGAGGCCGTGTGCGTCCCCTAACAGGTGGGTCCGCCACGTGTGTCTCCTCCCTGAGCGGGGTGGGGGGGGGTGGGGGGGGGTGGGGGGGGGGGGTTCCCCTTCCCCCGGAACACCCTCCTACCATCCTTTCCCAACCAATGGGAACTCTCCCATTACAAGAGTGACATGAGTAACCTGAGTCCTGAAATGGGGCCAGCTAGACAGCATGAGTCCAATTACCATATGAATGTGAATTGCTGGCTGGCAGTCATTAAATCCAAAGGTGCCTATATCAATATTTTTGCTTTGGCTCCTAACATCTGCCCCCTACTGTTTAAATAAACAACAGGCAAATGTGGCTAGGGACTGTGCCTGTTAGGTATGTCCAATTCACATATGGTTCTTACCCGTCATGGGAAAACTGACCTTATTGCGTCAGTCTCCTGGCTTAGGTTGATACCACTGTAACCGAATCATACCCGTCACTGACTACCGGTCCAGTATATAGCCATAACTGTGTAATAGGCCTATGCACCAGTGGGGGGGTGAGGTTCTTGCCTCACCTCTGTTGGCCCCCAAATTTAACCTTGGTGCCAGTGGGGGGGTGAGGTTCTTGCCTCACCTCTGTTGGCCCCCAAAATCAGACCATCACTAGCAGAAGGGAGAAAGACACAGAATTGCCAGGACACCAAGCCAATTGAGGGCTCCTTTGGAAACACTGGTGACACATCGGCTAAGATATTTAGCACTACCAGTTCGCTGTATCAACAAATAGAGCACAATGCATACATGCTATAATTGCAATCAAGAAGGGCATTTTAAAAGAAATTGCCCCATAGGAGGAGGGTTTAACAGTAATATAGTCCCTTGCCCTGTTTAGGATAGAATCTTCCATGGAAGTGCCCTGTGTGTGTCTCCTCCTCTTACTGTGCCCTTGGGTGTGGCCTACCCAGGTGTCAGTCAACCTACTAACAGTGGACATCATGAAGATAGATTCAGCCCCCTGAAACCTGACCCCTTGCCTCATTTGAATAGCTTCTCCTCAATAAAAGGGGTCAGCACGTGCTCTCTCTCTCTCTTTCTGCAGACCCTTAAGGTCAGAGGAGCCGTCACAGCGACCCCAAAGAATAAGGTATTTGTGTCTCTTGTGTGGTTATTTCTTGCAGCCCAGTTAGCCCAGTTTAACTAGAGTGACCCCTGAGCCTTTTAGTCCTGAGAACATAAACCCAGCAATTGGCATCCAAGGTGGGCCAGAAGGTCTTTAAGCCGCCTGGACAAAAGCAACAAAAGCTGGTTCCTAATGGGATTCCAATTTAAATATTAAAGAAAGTTAGTGAAGTTGAAAGTTCTCTCCAGAAGTTAAGCATGCTTAGGATTGCAGAGTATTGTGGGCAGAATTGTAGAAAGTAAGTGAATTAGATAAAAGGAAAATCTGTGATGTTAAAATTTTTAATACTGGGGTATAATTGTAGAGACTCTAAATAAATATAGTTATTAAGATGATTGATGGGCTATGTGGTTGAGTCCTCTCCATGGAAAGTGCGCTTTTGTGGATTTTTAAAAATTGTTTTTATAAATCTTTATAAAAGATTTTTTTGGGGGGGGCTAGGATTGTTGATCAGTGGTAGAGTGCTTGCCTAGCATGGGCGGAACCTGAGTTCCATCCTCAGCATCACATTAAAGAAAAAAAAAAAGAGATTTTTTTGGCCTTTATGTTCTAGAAGTTTGCGCTAGGAGAGTGAGAAAAAGGGAGAGAAAATGTGATGTTTACCTGGAGAGAAATAAGTTTCAATTTTCTATTGTTTTTGTCAATACTCAGAAAGTATGTACGGACCTTTTTACTACATGATTGTCCTATGAATCAGATTGGCTGTAACTCAGTCACTGGGGACAAGAGACTTTAGCTGCTGCTGCTTGCAGCTCACTATGGGGTCCTAGCCCCTGCAGCTGGCAGTGCTTTTAACCCTTTTAACCCTAAATGCCAAACACAGACTAACTTAAGATCTGATGGTAATGCTAGCATTTGCTGCTAAAAAATTTGGAGCACCCATGTGCCACAGAAAAAAGTGCAGGATGTACAGGAGCTGCAACCGCAGGTCGCAGAGACAGAACAAGCTGCTACCGCAGTAGGATCTTGGCCAGGCGGGGGGAAATGCAGACAAAATCAAACAAAATGCAATCGGCTAGGAAAACTTGGGGAACTTTTGCCCCGAAAATGGGCAGCAGACTCCATGTTGTTTGCATCACCATGGTAACCATGGGTTGCTTGGCTGGAAGAGCAGGCTTCCTGGTCCCACCTCCCACACTCTCGTGGGCTTCCGATTGGTTCTTCCACAGTCACTCAGACGGGACTTCTAGTCCCGCCTTCCAGCCACTAACCTGTACTACTGTGTTTTCAGATTTCTACGGGAACTGTTCAGAGCCTGTATTTTTAAGAATGCCTTCCTGTGAATGCTAACGAAAGATATCTTTTTCAGACAAAATTTAATTCCACAGGTTTCTATGTTGCAGCCCTAAATTTAAGTTAGTTCTGAGTTAAATAACCTGACTTTTCTCTATAGTTGTGTTACTACATAATGTTCTATTGATGAGAGATATCAAACATGCTTCTTTATATTTTACTTTTAATTTTGGAGGTTATGAGAATGCATTTGCTCGCCACAGGAACAAAGCCAGCAATGTTCCTGTGATGACCAAAAAATCCTTATTCTCATTCCTAACTATTAAAAATAAATATGTATACTCAAGGATTTTATTTCAGTTACATCAAGTGACATCACATAGAAGAGTGCACTCCTAGTTAAAAATAAATTAAAATGGATCCAAATATTTTAAGACCACGTGGTTACATATAAAGTTAACACAATTATAATTTATGTTCTTAATATATATTTTTTAGATATTTAGATAACCTATATTTGTTAATCTATAAAATAATTAGCACATGCCTAATTAATTAGTTAATATATATTTGCCTAATTGTTTTTCTTCAACAGAAAATCCATAATTTATGTTTTATATTTACATTTATCAGATACTCTGCCTTTTCAGTTACAGATATTTGAAATAAATGTTTACTATAAATTCACTTTTAAGTAAAAATACAATCTTCAAGTAGTTTCTAATTCTCAAAGTTACTGTTCAAACTCATAAGATGATAAATAATTATAATTATGTCTACAAAATATCTAAGGATTTTAACTATATTTTCATTGATATTTCTTATCAAAGTATAATAATTTGTTTATAGATTCTAAGGTTTTCAGAAATTGTTCCAAAGTATAACCAAAAAAAATTTTTCTAAATGAAAAAGATGCTTCAACAACAACAACAACAAAAAAGCACATATGGATCCTAAAAAGAAGAAAGAAATCATCTTTGGGTAAAACAAGGTCTTTATATTCATTTTCCTAAGTAAAAAAGATTTTTATATTGTTATCAAAACAGATGATGTAAAAAGTTAGAACAATTTAAAAAGAGATTTATATATACTAAACTGACTATAATTAATTTAAGGATATTTCAGGTTATTTTCCTAATTTAACTACACTAATGTGAGCTAAAATTTTGTCCATATTTTGACATGATAAACACCTATTAAAATGTAAGTTTATTTCTTTAAAGAAAGATCCTTATTGCCTAATAATTCTTACTATTTAAGATAAAGATTAATTTTGGTAAATAAATTCACATTGTTGATTAAACAGTAAATTGAACTACTAACTTAAATCCCGATTTTAACAATTGTCCTTAGAGACTAAAATTGATTAATTCTAAGACACTAAGATACTAATTTTTACATATTTTGTTTGTTAGATAATTATAAAATTTTAAAAAACCATTTTATTAAGACTAATGTTCTCCAAATTAAAGTTATATATTAATTTTAAACAATAAAGGTTACAAACTTAAAAAAATTCATTGATATTATATAAGCTCTCTAACTAGATCTATTGTCCATAAAAAATACAGTAAGATTTATATACTGCTCCCTACACAGAAAATAACCTTCATCATATTTTTTAAAGGCAATTAAGAGATACCTATTTAAAGGATAATATTCTAAAATATAGAGATTTTAAAACCTTCTCTAAAAAGATTGAAGATTCTTTCTAAATTGTTAGGATGGATCAACTAGTCTATATAAAAAAATTAATAATCAATAAAAGATAAATCTATTCTTAGTCATTTAAATACTTGTACTATTATCTATAACTTAAACTAATAATACTATGACTTATGCCAAGCCTTTACTCAATTTTATTAAATAAGGAAAAGGGAATACAGGATCCCAGAGAGACACTAGATTTTACAAAATACTTTAAAAGTTTTTTCTTAAATTGTAATATTGAGAGTCTTACTGTTACTGAACATGATTCAGTAAATTAAATCAGATATCAAAGGAGAGTTTGGAGAGTTTAAACCAGTCATCATGATAATGACTGAGAAACCTGGCCCAGGAAGGTCAATTTCCAGCTACAGAGTTTATAGCCATGCAGTTTCACGAGCTTGTCAGGTAAATAAAAATTATGAAGAGACTTGTATGGACCCATTTTCCAGGTCCACCTTTAATGTGTCTTGCAGTGTGGACTGGAAAGTCCACCCATGAAACTAAATTAATTGTCCTGACTGTAATGGTCAGTTATACCTGTATATTGATTCTATGGTAAACAGACTGTCTGGAAGTATCTTTTGAGAAAAAGACAGTGTTGAAATAACGGATTGTTCTGCATCCGTATGGATAGCAGCTATGGACCAGATGTGAGTAACACCAATTAAGGGCCAGTTCTGTATAAGGGATCTCTCTTCATCTGTCTCAGCTTTGTCACTATATTTCAGTTTGTCTTTCTATGGCCTGTCTCCTTCCTTCCTGAACGCATCCCTACCAGCCCAGTGCTGAGAGCTGAGCCCTCCATGGAGAAGAAACCTGAATTTGCTGATCCTAGGGTAAATGCTGGCGTGGAGGCCATGGGGGCATTATCTATCTAGGAGACAGAGAGCCCTCTTGGGGACGATGCCATGCACAGTCCACATCACCCTGTTTGGCCCCAGAGAATGGCTGGTTAGCCAGTGACGGGTAAGATTCCTCAAGGGAGGGACAACCTAAGACAGGCACAGTCGCAGAGGGGCCATCAGGAGAAAATTTGGGGGGCAACAGAGGTGAGGCAAAGAACCTCACCCCCCCACTGGTGCAAAGGCCTAATTCTTCTCCCCTTCTGAGAGAGGTCTCCTGCCCCATGGCTGCTTTGCTTTCCCACATCCAGCTCAGATCAGAACCCTAGTGACAGAGACTAGTCAACAGTGACTGCCTGCTCACCACAGCAGGAGACAAATGCAACTATAGGAATGGACCATGTCTGGATGCTTTTCTCTTTCTTGGTACTCATTTTTTTTTCTATGCCTTTCCTTTTCCTTTCTTTTCTCATCAGGGTTCTCCTTTGACAATAAATTTAATAGAAGAGGAGAAAATGTTAGAATAGCCTTCAGTTGCAACTAACAGCTAGGAGCATATAGAGTTTCCTCACAGTATGGTTACACTAGGCAGAAGATGATTGGCTTATGGATATTATCTTGCTTATGTAGATTGACAGGCATGCCCCACTCAAACCCTGTAGCAGTTGTGTACATTCCAAAAAGAAACTGAGCTACTAGACATTGAGTTGAGGTTTGTCACCAGCCAGTTATCACCAGCTCCCGTGACTGAGGTAGCCAAATAGCCAAGCAACAAATTGACCACACCAGTGACGGAAATTTATGCTAGACAACAGATAAAAAACCCAAGCCAGCCAATTATGCTGGACTTTAGTGACTAAGACTACATTTACCTTTATGGATAATTGTTGGAAAGATTACTAAAATAAATTTTTCCAAGGGTATTTGTGTTACTGACAGACCTAATTAACTCCTTAAATATGAGAGTGAAGAGAAAAAATGATAAATATCCTGTGGCCTATGAGAATACAACTTATTGCCTCATTAATCATTGCCAGCTAATATTTCAGAACTATAATATGCTGAAGTTAATATTCAGGCTTTAAAACAGGTGTATGTCTATTAACCAGACCTAGACAAACTGCTGGTCTCATAATCCCTAAAGTAACTACTTTAAATATTATTCCTTGTTTATTCAATTTCAGCCTTTGTGGCTATGTCTTAAAACTTACAATTTATGGATTTTCTTAATGTTTGACTTAAATTACATCCAACTTCCTTCATGGTCAGATAAGTGCTGATAGAAAGATGAGAACTAAGTAATGATGTTCTAAAAGACAATGTAATGAATAATGTGAGTGAGCCCTTTGCTCTATGGTTTATGGAGAGGCCTAAATGCCATGGCAATAAAAATGTCTGTTATTATGACCCAACACAATGCATCCCAATAAAATTGGAAAAAGATTAAAAATCTTCTGATGAGTGTTTGGCAAGGTAATAATAATCCAGATTGTTGTGTTGACTGTTATGAAGATAATATGTTTTCTACTAATTCTTTTTGTGTTTCAGTAGCAGATTGTGATGACCTTGGACCAAGAGCCAAGTGACTGAAAGAAAAATTCCCAGTTACATTCTTTTTTTATATTAAGAAAGGGGGAATATGGGGGAGGCCAACCTTATGGGTGACTGAGTTACACTCCCCAGCTGGGTGTTGAGGCACTCAGTCACAGAAATGGGTGTGTCTTGCTACAGCCCCATGGATGAAGCTATGCTCACCTGTTCCTTTGTAATATAGTCCCTTGCCCTGTTTAGGATAGAATCTTCCATGGAAGTGCCCTGTGTGTGTCCCCTCCTCTTACTGTGCCCTTGGGTGTGGCCTACCCAGGTGTCAGTCAACCTGCTGACAGTGGACATCATGAAGATAGACTCAGCCCCCTGAAACCTGATCCCTTGCCTCATTTGAATAGCTTCTCCTCAATAAAAGGGGTCAGCACGTGCTCTCTCTCTCTCTTTCTGCAGACCCTTAAGGTCAGAGGAGCCGTCACAGCGACCCCAAAGAAAAAGGTATTTGTGTCTCTTGTGTGGTTATTTCTTGCAGCCCAGTTAGCCCAGTTTAACTAGAGTGACCCCTGAGCCTTTTAGTCGTGAAAACAGAAACCGGGCAGGACATGTGAATTTTCTTGTTTCTTCTGAGTAACATGCTTCAGATTGTGTTGAATCCAGGCTACTGTCTCCAACTTGCTCCCATTTGCAGTTCACAGGAAAATTTCTCTTAATGGCACTCCTAAATCAGTGTTATTAACAGCACTGGCTGGTGGTGCTCAAATGGTGCTTGAACATGAGCAACCTTTTTATAAGCCATTTTTATAGGTCTGATCTGATCTTACCCAAAGATGGCTGTTTGGAATAAGGTCCTTGGCTCAAAGTTGGAATTCTTGCTATTGAATAGGAAGAGGTTATTTTACAGGATTAATAGCTAAATGGCAAGCCAGTGTGCATAATGACATAAATTTCTATCTTGTGGGGAGGACCAGTGACACCAAATTTGTCAAGTGGCCACACTGTAGTTCTCTTTCTATTGTATTCAGGTGTCAGAAAGGCAGTTCCACTTAGAGAAAAGTTGCAGAAAATGGTAGGGTAGGAATTTTGAACAAATAAAAACAACAAAGATGGTTTCTTCTCAGTGTTGCTTTATTTTGATCCTGTCCTTGAACCATTGATTTCCAAGGGTTCTGGAAGAACTAAGCAGTAAGAGCCATTCATAGATTGTAGGTTGGAATTGATTTCTTCATCAACCTGCCAGGTAAATGTTGAGTTGTGGTCTTGATGCTTAAAATAATTGAGAATCAGATATGTATTAGGCATAGAATAGGAATAAAAGAGAACAACATAGGTATGAAAATATGAGTAGTTACATTCTATAACTGTAGGGTATGATAATCCTATGCCAGAACCATGTGCATTGGCATCATTGTCTTTCTGTCTGTATATTCTTTTTCTTTAGAAAAAGTTGGTGCTCCTTCTCTTTGCATCTTAGATCATTTCAGTAGGAATCTGCAATATTCTATAGTTTTGTTCCCTGAATATATTTTAAAATCCATGGGAAAAATAGGATTAGAAAGGAAACCAATTATATTGAATGCATTTAGCAGAAGTTTTTCAAATTTATTATGTATAATATATGTATTTCTTCACAATGTATTCAAGTATTAATTGATGTGATCTAGCATTAGACCTAAAACCAATCATAAATTCAAATAATGTTGAAAGAAATTTTATTTATTTATTTATTTATTTATTTATTTATTTATTTATTTATTTATTTTTATGTGGTGCTGGGGATTGAACCCAGGGCCCCGCACATGCTAGGTGAGCACTTTGCCGCTGAGCTACAGCCCCAGCCCAAGAAAAAATATTTTAAGCTATAGAAAATAATTGGGAATGTGCTCTGAAAATGAGTGAGAATTTATTGGTGACCAAGTCATAAAATTTATAATAAAGTATGTATTTCTACATGTTAAGAAGGCAAGCAAGCTATTCACTCATTTTGATTTATATTTCTCATGTTATATAATCTGAAATGCTTAAAACCATTGCAATGAAATTTAAATGAACAAAGTGTTGATAATTTGAAAGGATAGGGCAAATAGTTCTAATCTCCTTGTAATTCTTAGGTTACAGAAAAATTAATTTTCTATTATTTTTCTGATGTATAAGAATACATTTAAAGTAAGTTTTCAGTTTGTTAATTGCTGTTTATGTATATGTTGATCTTAATGTATTTATTTTATACTTAATTGCTTGGCTCTTTTAGAAGTCAGTTCTTGGAGATAATACCCCTGGAACCTATAGATTTTCTTGTTTGTTGCATTTAGATCTTCAGTTCTCATGTCTTCTGACATCTAGAATTATTTTTCCTGGCGTATTTTATTTCTTGTTGCTGAAAGCAGTGAACACAGATAATCAGAAGGAAAAGGTTTGTGAGTTATGGGTGATTGCTTTTATGTATTAATGGTGCCTATGGAGGGTCTCATTAATATGCACAGCATGGGGAATTTTTGCAGCCTCCACACAGAGCTCAAAAAATCCAAAGTGTAAAGCAGACTTGACTGTTTATGCCTCAGTATTTTTATTTGGAGCTTTGAAGGACATTAACAAAACTTCTTGGGACAGGTGGAATGCCATATGGCAAAGGGACTGGACCACCGCCATAGCTTTTGAGATTTATTGAAGCTTCTCCTTCTAGTGGGAGTGATCTGAGTCTTTTGGACTGCCTCCATTCAGTGATGACATTTCTATATGGTTCAGCAATAAAGCTACTTAAAAACAAAGCTGTAACCAGATAAAAAGATACTTTTTGCTTTAATATATGCTTATTAATAGCAATATAACATTTCTTTAATATGTGCTTATTGATAGGGCAGTCTTCATTGTATTCAGAATTTTTTTATACTTATTGACAGCATACAGAATCCATACAATTTCTAATTGGGGATAATTTAGAGGTAGAGTGGGGGATATAGATAAAGTGATTTCTATTCATGGACAGAAAACTCCTGTATCAGATTTGTGTATTCTTCATGCGTGTGCTTGTGTACACATGCACACAACTCCTTAAGTGGAAGTATCTGAGTTCTGCTGTACATAACACCAGAAGTCAGGGTACATTTGCAGTTCTTCCATTAGCACGGCAACCTTCTTCTCCATGATGTTTTCATGCCAAATTTGAGGCAGCATGGGAAGCCTTTGATACAACTTTTCCTAATTGTCATCCTAGCAGTAGTGAAACCAGGCACACTAGAGGAGGAAAATCTAGCAAACTTCTTTTCAATACTTAAGAGACAAAAATGGTTTCATCTTTTTTAAATAGGTGTGGAGAAATTGAGTATTTTTGTCATTGACTTCAAAATCTCTCTCTCTCTCTCTCTCTCTCTCTCTCTCTATATATATATATATATATATATATATATATATATATATATTATATATACACTATACACACTTAATTATTTACAATTTAATTATTATAAATAATAGTATTTTCAAGGGCATCATTTTAAATGGGAAGTGATGAAAATATATTTAGGTAAAGAATAAAATACATAGAATATCATTTACTTATTGATTCATTTTCATTCTCCCCTACCCTGCCATTTCTCTTTGATTCTTGAGGCAGAATTATACTTTGTCTCAGGAAGATCCAAGAGTAAACTTTGATTCTTCATGGCTGTTCCTACACCCATAAGTAGTGAAATTATATGAAAACCTATTGTCTTTCATTGGATATCAAGTATAGCATCTTCTATTTATGGATACTTTACATTTACATATGAGCTAGAGATCTTACATTTTTCCATTATTGTGACTAAGTGAGAATTAGTGTTATTATTTCCTTTTTATAAATGCAAAAAAGAAAAAATGAGACCAAGAGAAATTATGTAACTTCTCACATTCTTAGAGGCATTCTTATTAAACATCAGAACTGTGTTTTAGAAAGCCTTTATAGATTGAACCCCAGAGTCCATGGTCTTTCCTTTATGACTGAAATTTCAGTTTTTGTTTCTTGGCAAATACACCATAGGGATTTGCAGTTTCTTGATTTAGGCATTTTGCCCCTTTGGTTAAAGAGCCAGGATGAACTTACACTTTTGCCTTGTGGAGGGAAGTGCTCTTGTAATAACAACAATAACAAAACAAAATATCTATGAGAGAAGAAATGCTAATGAGAATCAATTTACAACTGAGCTGTCTAGGAAAGTGCCAACTGAACTTTTGGCTGTAAGTCTGAGAATATAGCTTCTGCTTGTCCCAGTTAAGCTCTGAATGCATATGCAGTCATTTCTCTTTATAAATCTCTGTGGACAAAGCCTACAATATCGGATCTGAAATGATAGAAGTGTCTGTCAGTAAAATGAAGCCAAAGAAGCTACTACCTAAAATATAAACTCTTTTTAAAATGCCTGTTTCCTTACTGAGCTTGCCAATTCCTATAATTAATCAGAGGCAATTAAATACTTTAATTAGTTTGATCCTTATGGAATTTCCAGCAATTTTTGTTTTCTAATCAGAACTGAATTCAAGTACATGACTAATATGTCTTATAAAGGCTTGCATTAGCATTCATCAAAATGCTTTACTTTCCTTCCATGATAGAAATATTTTGTTGACATAATTTTCATGCACATTTTATAGAAACTCAGTGTTTATGCATTATTACTTGTTTGAGATAGCATATTTTCTGTCTGGATGCAGCATGGGGTTAAGCATAACATAATGACTTTTCATTGTATTTTGGTTCAAATGCAGCAGCCACAAACACTTAAGATGCATTTATAAGTGCTTAATATGTCTTAAACATTTATATAAATGATAGTTTAAATTTTTGGTATAAAATAACATTTAGTATAAAGTTCATTGCATTACAGTAGGCAAGACACCAATTTAACTGAACACTGCCAATCTGTGATTGTAAGATTTAGCATTTGAGCCGTAGTACAAATTAAGGTCGATTTGATTAGTGAATTGCTGACTTCCAAATTTCCATTTATATAAGCACTTGAGAGAGTCCAAACTCTTGAAACATGCTTGAGTTCTCTTTTTTCTTTCCTGTGTCTCTAAATTCACTTGATATATCTGTAGAATTAGCTTCTTTTCATATTTGCCACTACGTCCATTCTTGAAATAATAATTACCCTAAATTCACACTATACTCATACTCTACCCTCCACCCAAGAGCTATTTTCTCTAAAGAATATTAATGATTTTATTTTTCTTTATTTTATTACCCTACTCTTTTCAACTTTGGCAGGGGTACTGTATGTTCTCTTTTCTAGTTCTCCTTTTTCAAACTTACCATCTTTCCTTTTCAGTTGATAAATAAACTGATACACTGTATCTTTACTTTAAGCAGACCACTTTGAGAAGTCTGAGGGAGTCTTTGAATGGAAGGCATCAACAAGGCTGGGGGGAACTGGGCTTAGCGGTATCTGGGCTCCTCTGAAATCCAATCATGTTAAGATGTTGGGAAAGTGTCAACTTTAGTTCTAATAGGACCAAAACAGAAGTGATAAAAACCTGGTGGGGGTAGAAACTAGAAATGACGGATTTAGTTGCATTCATGCTATTATTTTGGTAGGTGGCAGTCCTGTCCCAGAGTTCTATTGATCAGATTGATCAATTGAGTGCTTAGAATGTAAAAGTGATGGACAAACAGATTTGATGTTATTGTTTGGATATGAGGTATTCCCCCAAAATTCATGTGTGAGACAATGCAAGAATTTTCAAAGGCAAGATGAGTAGATTATGAGAGATAAAACTGGATTAGTGAATTAATCCACTGATATGGATTAGCCTGGCAATAACTGCAGGCAGATACTGCAGACACACTGCAGACACACTGGTGGTGTGCCATTGGGGCTTATATTTTGCCCCCCATGATCAAAGTAATTTCACACTCATTCTTTTTGCTGACAACTTGCAGGAGAGAAGTCTTTTTTATCCTTATTTCTTTTTACTGAGATAGTAAATGACTGTGTGTATTGAAATGTTTACTCTGAAAGCTTTTGAGGCCAAAGAATTTTACTCAATACTGGTTCAATATGTAAGTAAGGTTTGAGCATATCTAAAGTGACAGATTAGCTAGCTACAAAATTTATAGCTATTTGTTTGAGCTATAAGAGGCATTCAGAAATGTGGAAGCAATGATAAGAAGCCCTTATCATTTATATTTGTTTTAGTGTTTATCATGCTGTTGAAAAGAGTTACTGACAATTTTTTGTTATTGTTATGGCATACATCTATATTAAATAATGCTGGTTATTTGTTTAGGATTACATAAATCTTTTGCATTTGTCTTACTATCTACTTTCAAAATTGAAAAGTTCATTTTTGTGTGTGTTTTTGGGTAATAGAACCTTCCATTATGCCTCTTATTGATCATCTGGTTTTGGACTCACTTCTTTGCTTTCAACTAGTATGTTTGTGCAGTCTATGCACCAAACCAGGATCACCCTTAAAAACAGAGTTTTAGCTTCTACTCATCTTTCCAAACCATTCCCTACTTCAGCCTTCCAAGATGCTTAAGGATAGGATTTAATAGTTTGTTAAATATATTTGCTGAGCAGTTATGATGTGTTAGGTATTATTGAAAGCCTTGAGTATGTAATCATAATCAATACAAACAAGATCCCTGTTCATTGGGCTTACCTTCTCTTAGAAGAATATAAGTAAGGAAATGTCAGAAAAGTGAAAAGTGCAAAAAGTGAAAAGTGCAAAAGGATTGTTCTTTAGAAGAATGTTTCGTAGTGTGTGGTTAGGGGAAATATTATTCCTTCCTACTATGGGAAACTACTTGAAGATATTGCTTTATGTATTCTCTGGCCAACCATAGCAAGGGAAATTGCGCTCAGTGATCTGAAGATATCATTATTTTGTGGATTTTAAATTCATGTAAAAATTGTCTGCTGGCAACAAAAGTAGTATGGTTAATAAGGATATCAGGTAATGTATTCTCCTAATTATATTTAAATAGGCCTACATATAATGATCCTAAGTAAGCTAATACAGCAGTATAATATATAAATAGTGATAATGTCTTTATTATGGAAAAAATAATATATTTTCATTTATTTATTCTTTCATTTCTTTTAATATTGTTTTGTAGTTTACAGAGTAGAAATATTTGTACCTCTTAAATTTATGCCTATATATTTTGTTATTATTGATGCTATTATATTAGAATTTTTAAATTTTATTTTTGGATCATTGTTTGCATGTATATAGACATAATATTTTATGTACTAGAGGTTGTATCCTACAACCCCTTAATGAATTTTTTAATTTTTCCTAATATGTTTTAGTGAACTTTTAATTATGAAATCATGGGATCTAAGAATAGAATTAGTTTTATTCCATTCCAATCTGGAATGCCTTTTATTTCTTTTCCTTGCTTACTTGCTCTGGCTAGAACTCTAATGCAATATTGAATAGAAGTGGCAAGATCAGATATCCCTTTCTTCTTCCTAGTTTTAGAAGGAATGAGGCCAGTTTTTCACCATTAAATATATGCTAGCTGTAGATTTTTCTGCCAATTATCAAGTCGTTGAAATTCCCTTCAATTTCTAATTTGTTGAGTGTGATTTTGTTTGTTTTTTAAATCATAAAGATTTTTGGATTTTATCAAAGATATATTTTTCTACAATTATTGAGATGAAGATGAGTTTTTTAAATTTTTTTTAATATATATTACATTATTTGATTTTTCAGATGTTTAACCAATCCTGCAACCCTGGTATAAATCCTGTTTGGTTATGGTGTATAGTTATTTTTACATTTTTTTTTTGCATTCCATTTGCTAGTATTTTGTTGATATTTTTGCATTTGTACTTCTTCTAGTCAATTTTGTGTTGTTATGATAGAATACCAGAAGACTCAGTATTTATAAGGAAAAGATATTTATTTGTTTTATGGTTTTGGAGGCTGGGATGTTCTAGAATATGCCACCCATATCTGCTTATCATCTGTCTGGGTCTTCTTGCTGTGTCACCTAGTGTCAGAAGTGTAAAGGCAAGAAATTGCAAAAAAATGAGTAAAAGAGCAAGAATGAGGCAAACTTGTTATTGTAACATCCTTAATCTGGCCTTTTGCTGGAACTAATCTACTATCATGTTAATGACATTGACCCACTCAGGGGGATGAACCATCATGGCCTAATAATAATTTCTTATTAGGTACCACTTCCCAACATTGTTCTATTGAACACTAATGCAACACACAAAATTTGGGGACCACATTCAAATCATAACAATATTCATAGGAGATATTGGTCTATATTTTTATTATGATGATATGGTATTAGGGAAATACTGGCTTTATAGATTGAGTTAAGAGCAAGTTCCCTTCTACTTTAGAAGACTTTGTGAAGACTTGGTATTACATGAATCTATTTATTTGGGTAAAATTTAGTAGCAAAACCATTTGGACCTGGTCTTCTCTTTGATGTTTTAATTACTGCTTGAATCTCTTATTATAGGTCTTTTCAGATTGTTTCTTCTTGAGATCACTTTAATAATCTGTGTTTCTCTAGGTAATTCTCCATTTGATCTAAGTTATCTAATCTATTGATATAGTTTTCCTTTATAATTTATAAATACTTAGAAATATATAATTTCTGTACATTTCTGTGGGGTCACTAGTATTGCGCTATTTTCCATTTTAAATTCTTGTAATTTAAGCTTTTTGTTCTTTATGAGAATGAATTTCACCCTGTGACTTATACATTAATTAAAAGGTAAAAACAAAAATGTCATTTTTCTTGTCAATTTTATCCTTTAATCTTCATATCAGCTTCTTTAGGATATAAAATCTTACTTTCTTTATTTTAGGGATGAATAAATAACAAGGGAAACTTGAGGGCCTCATCCTGATTACCATTAAAAAGGCAGGATTTTTCTCATTGTTTACTGCCTCTTTTGGATGAAAGCTGGATTTTTAGGTTGTAATTTTAAAATTTATTTTTATATTTTGTAGTTGTAATGGACAGAATGAACCTTTATTTTATTTGTTTATTTTTATGTGGTGCTGAGGATTGAACCCTGTGCCTTATGCATGCTAGGCAAATATTCTGTCACTGAGCTATCGCCTCAGCCCAGGTTTTAATTTTTAAAATTCAAATTAGGAAAGCTTTTTATTAAATTGCCTTTTAAAATTTGGTGGTTGTTTCAAAAAGGTTTTGTACTGGAAGTCAGGCATGTGAGCGTGATCTAGGGCCTCAGTTGATGTATAGTTGATCTAATACCTGACCTTTCCCATATCCAGGGTCAGAAAAAGTTGGCTGCTCTTGTTAAACCTTTTCCTTGACTATCTGCTAAGTGAGTGAGAAATAGAAGCAAGATAGTAATAAGAGTGCTATCTATGTAGAGTGCTATGGAATACACAGTATCAAGAGGATTCTGACATGAAGACAGTATTTTTTGTGATTTTTCATATAATATCTGATATTCTTCAAAATATTTTAAATTTAATAGAGTTTGACATTTTTATCATAAAACATGAACATCCTTTATGACAATAAGAAATTATTAAATGCCTAGCATATGCCTTATATTCTACCAGGGGACCATTTATCTTTTATTTATTAACTTTTTATTCTTTGGAATGTCCTGCTCACTTTAAGGAATTCTTTTAATGCTGAGCTTTATGTATGTATACTTTCCTTTCTTTTCATATTTCTCTGTGACCGTTTACTGCACAAGTATTGATCCCAAAATATCTTTCAGATACTCTCTTTGCAATTTGAGTTTATGTGTCTGTGCCAAGAAGAGATTATATTTGTTTTCATGCACATACTTTATGGGGCTGTGTTCTTTTCTCAGTAATTATTTTACTAGAGTCAATAGGAGGCTAGTTAATAGTTTTTCACACAGTAATAGAATTTTTTGAAGCAGGGAGAATGTAATCATGAAATTTAAGAATAAGCAAACAAGGGCCAAAAGATTTGTGCTGTATATTTCCTGAAAGTACTCTGAACTTTGAAATTCAGCAATATGTTTGGTTGAGGTAGTAGCTGAGAGAATAAAACATACAGTGAAGAGATAGATTTTAGTTTAAAGCAATAGCTGTGTAAATGTGCCTGTGTGTGTGTGTGTGTGGGGGGGTGCTGTGCATTGAATACAATTAGAAGACTAGGTTTTTCTATGCACCATCTGTAGGAAGTCATTAAACTTATGTCTGCCTCAGTTTTCTGATTTGATTACTTGCCTTGTTGGTCTTATTTTTAAATATGCAAGGAGATTAACCTGTATTAAGTAACTGAAATATTAGTTATTCAGTTGTGAAATATTATTTTCAATTGACATGTTTATAGTCATGTTGCTGTTGATTAAGTATCATTCCAAAAGAAATAAAGCCCAAGGCCCCAGTTTATAAAAGAAAAACACATCTTCTTACATGAGTATGTATATATTTATTTGTAATTTACTTTATGATTAGCAGGTAATGAGAATTGAAGAATTCTATTCCATATAAGGAACCATGAATGTTCATATTTCTGAGAAGGGTTGATGTTTACAATACATTTTAACATGTTCAAAATGATATGTAAGCATTGCTAAACTAATATACTTAACATTACTTTAAGGTAGATATTTTTAGAATAGTAGTTTAAATTTTTAGATTTATTTCCTTTCTTTGGAGACAAGATCGTGAAATGATAGAAGAAAGAACAATAGGTTACTGCATTGGTTCTCTTAAATGTTACAGCAATCTTCTAAGCTTTTTCTCATATTTCATCTACATTTTCGTGATATTTCCTGTAACTGATTAATCTGCACATCATTTTATTCCCATTTACTATATGGATTACATTTCACTCCTGACTTATTCTGATAATAGGCTAAACATCCCAAGAGGCAGGTTATATTTGCTATCTTACTAAGTATTAAAAGTTATACTTTCACTCCAGAAACATTCACTATTGCTCTCAAAGTTATGGATAACCATCTACAGACAAGAAAAAGAACGCATGCATATGTCCCCAAACCATTATTGTCATCATAAGTACTTCCAGCAATATGTAAAGATCACACACCCTCTCAACAACATTCCTTGTCTAGAGTGCAAACACTCACTTCACCTTCTCAACATCACTGGAAAGTTTACCAAGTAATCACAAGTAGCATGTGACAAAAATGGGATCAGAAACTAAGTGTGGGCCAATAATTCACTCATTTAGGTTGCCTCAATTTATTTCTTAGAGTTGCAACATTTTCTTCCTTATGGGCATGTGTGATCAGTTTTTCATAAATTGTTATGTAAGATTATCCATGCTCTTCCATTAAATTAGTTAATAATAGCCACATCAGTATGTCACTAATGGCATGTATGTTGTAGCACTTAACAAGTACTTACATAATGTTTACATGACAGGTATATATTATATATTTTACATATGTTAATCTAATCTCACAATAGCCTTGTGATGACTTTATCATCATTTATAGATGAGGAAACTAAGGCAAGGAGAAATTATATAACTTGTCACATGGGTAGTATGGAGCAGTCACAAGTTAAACCCTGTGGAATTCAAGATTTAATGACATGTTATGCTAATCTATAAATCACTTAATCAAATTATTAAGTTTAATGCTATTTGGCTTGGAAAAATATGTTATCATCCATGTCACTACTGGGGAAGTGATACAAGTTAGCACTTCTGACCATTTGTAGTCAGTAGGATGTCCGATCATGTAAGAGGAGTAATCACACCTTTGAAGTTTTTGCAATTTAAAATTGTATTTGCAATATAATAAATGTAGATTGTGTTTGGATTGTATGTGAGTGGGTAGCAATAATAACCCTTGAGTTCTTTTTATGATTAAAAGAGCTTGAAGAGTGAGACATTTTGACTAAATTGTTCATTGAATTTATTAGATGCTTGGAACTATCTGAATATAGGACATACAATAGAAATTAATACAATATGAATGTCTTCAAGCAGTTTAAAACCTGGTGAGTTTGCAGTATGGTCTTTGGCAGTTAATTTCTTAAGTAGATGTAGAATTCCAAAATGGCCTCCAAAATGAAGGGATTATTTAGCTTCTATTATATTTTGTAATGTACAATATTTCTTTTCTCTAGATAAATGATTGAATATAATGCAATAAAAATTTAGTGAGCATTGTCCAACATGATGTGACCCTAATATTTCTCAATTAGATACTAAGTCATTTTTTGTTTTTTCAGTCTGTATTAATATTAGTTTGTCTGTTAATACTTAAATTTTTACTCATCTAGGAAAGTTATTTTACAAATGTGTTTTAAAAAATCAATTTCTAAACAATAATTTATCAGTGAAGTGTAATATCTGACAAATAGGCTTATATTTATCTAGGATAAATTTTTAAACCACATCATCTAATTATGTTAAACTTTGAAGAGAAAATTGAAGTCATTGAAAATCTTCCCGTGACTGTAGCCCTTCAGTAGTGATGTTAATTCTTGGAAAGCAAGTCCCATTTCTTGGAAATTAGAATCTCCTGGAGTGTTCATGACCTAAATTTTGTTTTTGTTTTGTTTTGTTGGAATTTTTATAGACTTCACATATAGTTTATTTGTTTATATCATGTGGTACAGTAATAGTCCTTTGGAAGACTACATTTACTTCTTTGCCATAGAGAAAACAGTGTTTCTATTGCCTACATAAATAATATGCACAGTAGCTTTGCAAGATTGCACCCTGAATTCTCTGCTTTTGTGTCATTTTCAAGTTGATTTTAATTAATTTAATGGTGTGTCCTTTTAAGAATTCTTTCATAATATGACATATACAGTTCCACATTGAAAATATATCAAGATATGAGAAATTGCATCATATTGTTCCAATTTGTAGATTATATTTGATATTGAATTAGTCTAATATTGTAGTAAATATGGATTTTATCTTTTTTTTCAAAATTGAGTGGAATATGCTTGGAAACTAGTACCATGACACATGCTTTTATTATGAAAATCCTTTATGTTTCAGAATAGTTAGCAAACAGATTTAGCAAGTGACATATATGATATCTTTATCTTCAGAATATAGCCTAAATAATATATATGTTCACAACATTGAAATCCTTCTGACTTTATATTACTTTTTGAGGGACATTAATACTGTCATTGACCCCTTATTTCTTTAACCCACCCCTATTATATTTTATTACTTGAAGCTTATATTTCTAATTTTTAAAAATGTATTTCACTTATATTACTATTTGCTTTTAGAGTAAGATACCTGAATTTTTTATTGGAAACAACAGAAATAAAATTTAAATGAAAAATTATTCATGTTTCTTTCTGTTTAAGGATTATCCTAAGACATATCTATCCTATGTAAACCCCAGTCTGATCACAATATTGGTAAATTTCTTTCAGGATTTTAGACTTCCTCCACCTTGATTCTTTGATTTTAAACATTTGGCTTTAAATATCTAACTTTATTCATTTTTCATAATTGTTCAATTTACCATATTGTCTGTTGAAGCAAAAGAATCTTAAATCTTGGAAATGGAAGCAAAGACACTTTAAATGATTTGTATTCTACAGATTGTCATTTATTGTTTCTATCTGTTTCTATGGGCTATAATGACAAATATTTAATTGCTTGTTGTGATATTTATAAAATTCAGTGGTTGAACTATTTCCCTTGATATCAGTGCTTCAGAAGGTTGATTTTATGCTACCCTCATGAGAGTCTAATAATTCCAAAGTAGTACAATATGGAGAAGTTCACTTGGGACAGTTTAATTCATGGTCATTTTAAATATAAATGTATGCCATATGGTGTTCATGTGTACTTTGTGTATTTGTGTGACTCTGTGTCTATGTGCACATTTTAATTTTTAGCACAGGACTCTAGAAGTGATTGCTGAAAAAATCTGGTCGTATTCATTACTTTATACATAAGAAGGTTTTGGATTTTTTATACTGAATCTCCAGAGATAAAAATGAACCAATAAATTATAATCAAACAGTCAGAACTTTCCTCTTGTGTCTTGAGGAATCAGACATATTTTGTATAGTCTGATTTTAAAACAAAATCACTGAATTCTTACATACTAAGATTGTTTATCTCAACCTTCATGTTTCTACTCTTAAGACTCATTTCAAGTACAGAAAACTAGGAGTTAGAGAGATGATGATAGGAAACCTCAGATCTTGTAACTTAGACATATCAGTAAACGTGTAGATTTGTAGGGCACTGTTTTCTAGGATTATCCTCTCCTTTAGATTGAATCCTCTACCTCTCTATATCTACTTCCAGTGCTGATTCTTCTGGTTACTATAGACTCTAATTCTTTTTTATTTCATTTTTTAAACATTTGTTGATTTTAGATATACATGGCAGTTGGGTATATTTTGACGTGTTATACATACATGGGGAGCAACCCGTTACAATTTTGATTCCATTCTTGTGGTTGAACATGACATGGAGTTACACTGGTTGTGTATTCATACATGAGCATAGCAAAGTTATGTTCACTTCATTCTACTGCCTTTCCTACTCCCATCCTCCTTCCCTTCCCTTTTTTTCCCTTTGTCTAATCCAATACTTATTCTTCCCCTCCTTACCCTCCCTTGTTATGGGTGAGTATCCACATATCAGTGATAACATTTGGCCTTTGTTTTTGTCGGGGGGAGGCCAGGGGACTGGCTTATTTCACTTAGCATATATTCTCCTGTTCCATCCATTTACTGGCAAATGCCATAATTTCATTCTTATTTATGGTTGTGTTATAGTCTATTGTGTATATATACCACATTCTCTTTACCCATTCACCATTGAAGTAAGATTCCTAAAGCAGAAGAAGTAAAATGAAGAATCAATAAATGGGATGGCATCAAACTACAAAGCTTCTTCACAATAAAAGAAACAACAAAGAACATGAAGAGAGAGTACAGAATGGTAGAAAATCTTCACCACCCATACCTCAGATACAGCATTGATTTGTAGGATATTCAAAGAACTCAAAAAACTTAACACCAACAAACAAATAATCCAATCAATAAATGGGCAAAGATACTGAATAGACACTTAACAGAAGAAATATGAATCATCAAAAATATATGAAAAAATGTTCACCATCTCTATCAATTAGAGAAATGCAAATAAAACTATACTGAGATTCCATCATACTCCAGTCAGAATGGCAATTATCAAGAATACAAGGAACAGTAAATGTTGGTGAGGATGTGGGCAAAAAGATACACTCATACATTGCTTGTAGGACTGCAAATTGGTGCAACCACTCTGGAAAGCAGTGAGGGATACCTTAGACACCTTGGAATGCAACCATTATCTGGCCCATTCATTCCATGCCTCAGCTCACACCCAAAGGATTTAAAATCAGCATATTACAGTGATGCAGCCACATCAATGTTTATAGCTGCTCAATTCACAATAGGCTCTTATTCTTAAGGGTACTGGCTTTCACTTTTATAGTGTGGGCTACTCTTTTGTCTCAGTCTTCTTTCAGACTACTGTGTTTGTGAACACTATGGTCCTACTAGTTGTTCTGGACTTTTGCCTCTTCCAAGATCAACTGGAGTAATTGCAGAAGCAGAGTTCTATTCTCAAAGTGGCCTTTATCTTCTAGTCAATCTATTTGCTGCACACCCAATTTTTCTTCTTTAAAGGTTGCCTCATTTTCTCTGCTTAGTTACTGGGTCCCCTCACAGGGAAAAGAGTAACACAAACTAAAAAAGGAGTCTTTTTCTGTTTTGGGACAGGAGTTTTTGAATTGTTTTTTTCTTCCCAATTTTAAATAATAATATATGCCAAACACACTTGAGTCAGTTTCAGCCATTTCACCTGCAAAACCTTGTTACTTTTAGAGATAAAACACTGGATGTATGTGTGTGTAAACAAGAAAATAATTTATGAGGATGTTTTATCAATAGTGTTATGTGCTATTATAAATCATTTTTTAACTCCATGTATATTTCTTTTATGAATTTGAATTAACCCAGTTATTTTTAAAGTCTAATAGAGAAAATTAAAATAACAAAACCCACCATAAACAACAACCCAAAAATACCAGAAGAGTAGAACCTTTGGAAATGACAATGTAATCTTTTATAATTCTTCATGAATACATTTTGCAATGGATTGAATTGTATTCCCCCAAATTATGTTGATGACCTAACCCTTAGTACTTTTCAGTGTACCTTATTTGAAAAGAAGGATTTCGGTTTGGTTTATTTTTAGAACATCTATCTCGCTATTGAAGTATCTTTTGCTTCCTATATTTGTTTATGTAGCTCCTAGTTGAAATGATCTTTTGCTGCCTATATTTGCTCTCTTATATCATCTTTTAATTCATAGAACATTTTAATTATGTAAATCCTGAACTCCTTCTCTGTAATTTCTTCTGCTGTGCTAGCCATGTATTCTAATACTGTGGTATCTTGATTTGTTGGGGTACTTTTTTCACATTGTCTTTTCATGTTGCTCGTGTATCTTTCCTTCTAGTGTTGTGAGTCCAGGGTGTTATTATTTTTTACCCTAAAGGCTAATAGTGCTCCTGTAGGGTTCCAATACCTCTCCTTTGTGGGGAAGGACAATGTTAACAGATACCAATGTCAACAGTATACCACCTGTGAACAATTTGTTGCTATTAAGATGTTTACAGTTTGGACACAATGTATAGAAATGTTGAATTTGATTGTTATCTATAATATAATCAATTGGTTTGTAAAAGGGTTTACAGTTTCTGTCAATGGATGATGAACTGGGGGTGAGGCATAGGATGATATGCTGAGTAGGTAGGATGTGAGGATATAGAATTAATAAATCTTAGGAAGTGTGAAATCTAATGAAGAGGGTTAGTATCAAGAGAATAGACAGAAAGTAATTTGGGGTAGACAAGTAAGTGGGAAGACAGTAGAGTATATAAAACAAACACACTTATGTATTCAGAAAAATAAAGGATGTTAAAAATAGTAAAAATTGGAGGGGAAAAAAGGCATATACAACACACTTCTAATATATTATTAAGATGTACCAGTCTTCAAAATTCTATTTCATGCAAAGTACTTGTTTTTACATATGTTGGGAATGTGAGGTTGGGACTATAGAGGGGGAGAAGAAAACGAGAAAAAAGAAAGTCTTGAAGGAAGAAACCAGGATTGTGGATGTATTGGAGATCAGTTTCTTTCCAGCTTTCCTTCTCATCAAGTAGATGGGATTATCTATTGTTAGCTGGTATCTCCACCCTCAAGATGGTGAAGATAACCCGGGTGGGAAGACTGGTCCTGGTGCAGGGTGCATGGAAGTGAGGTGTGGCGCCCGCCAGTCCCTACAGGGAGACTGCACCTCAAGGGTCTCTTTTTGGGTCCGCTCCTATGACTTGATCGCCCATTCCTATCTTCCTATCTTAACTGAGGATTTCCCAGTTTTTGGACCCTCTGTTAGTCTAGAAACTTTTGTATCATCTCTCTCTTCCTTAGCAGTTCCCAATTAAAGGAACTCTCTCCCCAGGCTCCTGTGGGCTGTGCCCTGGTTGCACTGTGCACTGGTCCTACTTAGAGCTGTTTTTTGTTGGCAGTTACTGAGCTGGGTTACTGCCACTGGGGAGAGGGTGGAGTTGGAAACTGGGTACCTGGCCAGTTGGAGTTCCAATCTGGGAGCTGTCCCCACCAAATATGACGAGGAAGGTCAGCCAAGATGAAGGTGTTCAGCTTCCAGTGCTGGGGTGTCAGGTGGGGTGGGGGAACTGGGCAATGTCTTTGTGCAATCTGTTCAGAGATGAGCTCTGTGATGTTCAGTACTTTGGCTTTTGGCTCTCTTCAGAGCTTGTGAGATGTCCCCAGGTACAGGCAGGCAGATTATCACATTAGGGGACTATGGCCATTGCAAGATGAAGGCGACTTTTGAAGAGCCCCTTGTTGGTAGATGGGGTCCACAGGGGAGTGGCTGCCTGAGTTCCTGTGGGTAGGTAGCAGCTGAGTCTCCTGCTTGGGAGCAGAGTGGCGGCATCTGGGAGTTCTGCAGCGGTGCTAATGTGGTGATTCTGCTGAAGCCCTTGCAGTCCTGTGTGGGCTAGTACTTCAGGAGTTGGGAGCCTGGAGTCCTGCTCTAACATTGAGGCCTGGATCCTGCCCAGGGGCACAGCGCTGTTGATTTCTGTGGGAGAGCAGCTGTTTAGGTGTCCTCTCTCACTCTCAGAGAAGCAGTATTCCCACTAGTTGAGACCCTGTTCACGGAGCTCCACAGAATGCTGCCTCCCTCTGGCCTGCCATCTTGGATTCCCCCGCAAGATGAGGTTACTAAGTGTATAGTCAGGGTGGTCTAGAGGAATAGAACCAACAGGATATATAGCACACACACATGTGTATAATCATAAAAACGGGATTCATTAGATTGGCTTACAGGACCAAAAACTGGATAATCCCACAATTGATGTGCATTGGAGAGCTGCTTAGTACAAGAAGCTGGAGCCTCAGAAGAAAAGGGATAGATGATGTAGCCCCAGTCTGGAACTAAGGGCCTGGAAACCCCTTGGAATGTCATTTGTCAGAATCCATTAGGTTAGTGTGAAGGAGCTGGAGTCTGATGCCCTTCAGGCAATTATAGCAGAAATTAAAGCACCTGCTCAAGAAGAATCCAGCTTGTGTCTGCTCCTGTTTTCTCGTTCTTTTGAATTTTTATTTCTTCTAGGCTACTGATCTGCAAATTGTGCTGCAAACACTCAGGGTGGGTCTCCTCCTAAGTTCACTGTCCCACATGCCAATCATTCCCAGGAATGATACACTCTCATTGATATACCCAATTTGATTAGTCTAACAAAATTGAAAATTCAGATTGACCATCACAATAAGGTAGGTTACAATACAGTATTACTGTATCCTTATACAAGTGAAAACTTGGAAACAGAGACAGACATCGGGGAGGAGGGTATGCCATGTAAAGACCGAAGCTAAGTACTGCAAGAGAAGGAAAAAACAAAAGTTGCAATTTTTAACAAACCACCAGAAAGAGAGAGATGTGGAACAGTTTCTCATGCAAACCTGAAGACACTGATTCTAGATGACCTCTACCTCTAGTATTTTAGACTGCCAAACAATATTTCTGTTGGTAAAACCACCTAGTTTTAGGAGTTTGTTATGGTAGCTCTAAAAAACTAACACAAATTTAATTCAGTAGCAGGAGATCCATTTAAAAACCATACCTACTTTATTTTTAATGTTAGTTTGAGACACCAAATTATTTCCTCACAATAGATTGTTTCACTCATGGAAAGAACATAGGTGGAATCCAGAATATAATTTACAACCTTGCTTGATCTATATGCAAATAGATTTTTAAGATCATCTGTAGGTCTGTTTTTCAAATAAAGCCCTTGTTAAGTAAGATCTATATAGCAATATGGAAGATTGTTTCTAAAGGAAGGGATAAACAAGAAAAACAATTTTGGCATAGGTCAATAGATGTGTATATTTGCCCCAAAAGAAATGTAAACTGGCTCAGCAGCAAGACACCTTTCTGCTTTAATGATGTGCTGGTTTAAAATGCACTGACCTCCTCTCAAAGAGCAAGACTGGCTCACATCCAATTCTCCTGTTTCTAGATGGTGCTAGATGGTTTGCTTAGCAACATACTTAATGGGACCACAGGGAGTTTAGTTTTCCAGCTAAATGAGTTCAGAATGCTCAAATATAAGCAAAGGTTCAGGGGTTTTTTTCTTTCTTTTTTTAGGACTTAAGAAAGCCCACATGTAAAAACCAATCATAAATAGATGGTTTGGGGAAATTTTTTTTCAAAGTTTTTGGTGAATCTTTATTTAGAAATAATTTTAACATTTAAAATCGTATCATTTTTATGGAAATCATATCCAAAAGAAGATTAGGTTTCAGATTTCATCAAAAATATGTGTACTGCCACTGTTCTTCAAATACATCTACATGAAATTAGGCATGAGCCAGAACAATTTTATGTGAAAATTGTTACTGTTTTAATGAAGAAGAAATTTTTCTTCTTCTCTGTAAAGGCAACATCAACCACAAAGCAATACTTAGGTTGGTAGGCTGAGTTGTATAAAGTAATGATGAAAATAATCAGATGGAAGGTGGTTAATGGAACAGATATTATTCTAATGAAAGAATTCTTAATGTATATACCCAATAACTCATAAGATAGATCTTATATATTAAATCACTATATCCAGCATACTATCTTCCTTTTATATATATATATATATATATATATATATATATATATATACACACACTTATATTTATGTAAGTATGTATCCAACTATATATACTTTTACTCTTTCTCTCTAAATACATATACACATACACACACACACACTTTTTTTGTTTTAAGTTTGGATTTGTGAGATAGCTAATATAGGACTGATAGGTGCTTGACTTTTTTTCTCAAGGACAGTTCTTTTGTATTTGATAGTAAATCTTTAGAGGGATATTAGCAAGCCAAAGACTTGATTCTCCTCGTATCATATCCTGAGAAAGTTAATCTTTGGAAAATGTGCTTCTTGATACACTAAAGGTGAGACACACTGCAACAATCCATTTGTTGTGGGCAGTTTGGAGTTTCTGACCTTCTAATACTATTTGGGTTGAAGCTGAGGTACCCCAGAGTTAGGGCAGTCATTTAAATTTACGCTTGAAAGGGAATTTATCAGTAAATAGGCTTAAAATTTTGGTAAATCATCAAGGTCCTAAGAAAAATTAAATGTGTATTTATTTTGGTAGAGAAGGTCAATGCTGTATAGGGAAAATAGAAAAAAATACCATACCTCTTGGGTTTTGTGTTCATGAGTGTAGTCAACAAGGTAACTAATAAGGCAAATCTAAAGTAGAATGATGATAATTAACTGATGACAGTGAGCCAAGAGTAGCAGAAATTCCAAATTATTCCACAGAAGCAGAGGAAAGATCTGAAGGCAAGATGTGGAGGGCAGGTTTGTTTCATGATGTGGTCATATCAAGCCCTTCAGATGGGACAAAAGTAAAGTGATATCTTAGATATCAGACTGAATGACAAAACATTATTCAATGATATTCAATATCAGAACTTCCCATGGAACTGTGAAAGTACTGAGTTTTTCCATAGTGTAGTGGGTCAAATGGTGGTCCTCCAAAAACTGTGCCCATGTGTCAGAGTTTGTGAATGTCATCTGATTTAAAAAGAGGATTCTTTGCAGATGTAATGAAAGGATCTCAAATGAGATCATTAAGGTAGACCCTGAATCAATGACAATAGTTGTTTATAAAAGGCTTACAGCAAAGAGGCAAAGATGATAAGATAGAGGCAGAGCTTGGACTTGTAGCCACAAGCCAAGAAATGCCCAGAGCCACCAGGAATTAAAAGAAGTGACCAAGAAATTTTCCTATAGTCTTTGGAGGAACTGTGGCCCTGCCACCATTTTGATTTTAGAATTTTGGCCTCCAAAACTGTGAGTAAATAAACTTCTATTGTCAGCTGCTTGGTTTGTGGTACTTAGTTATTAGAGCCCTAGTAACTAATTCATGCAGAACATGACTAAACCAACTCTAATGTTCTATAGTCTGTAGTACTTCAGGACACTGGAGTCTATTCTGCGACGGGACCTCTTAAATCCTAGACAGTCCCTGATTGTTAAAAAGTAATCTGACACTCTCATTTTTTTAAATAACAGAATGTAATTTAATAAGATGGGAGATAGTATAATATAAAGCTTATTTTCAAGCAGCCTAATCTCTACTATAATGATTATATTTCTAGATAAAAACTTCATAGATAGTTTAAGGACTGATTTTGAGTCTCTAGAATTTAAATCTGTAGAGACACCATTTCTTTTATTGAATTTCCTGGGTTGGATTCAGGTTTTGCTACTAAAAAGCATGCCAGGTTTCCTCTCTTCTATGGTTTGAATGTCCCTTCCAAAACTCATGTTCACATTTAATTACTTTTGAGACAGTGTTAAGGGATGAGAGCTTCAGGTGATGTTTAGTTCTTGGGGTACCACTCTCATTCATTAAGGCTGTTATCATAGGAGTGGGTTAATTATAAACAATGGAGTTTTGTTTCCTTTTCCTTTTCCTCTTGAATTGCCATGTGACACCTTCTATTATATTATAATCCAGAAAAAAGCCCTCACCAGACGGGGCCCCTTGATCTTGCAATTTCCAAACTCTAAACCCATGATTCAAATAAACATCTGTTGTTTGTAACTTACCTAGTCTGAAGAGTCGATGATAGTAATATAATATGGCCTGGGACACTGTGCAAGCTTCCCTTTCTTAATCTATAATATGTAGATGATAATTCTTCCATTATCATTAACCTCACTCACGGGATTTAAATGAGATAATAAAAAATACTAATTGCTATTTTTCCTTGTCATTTTGAAATTATAACCAAGAGACTGAATATTCTTAGAAATGATTAATCACACAGCCCTAGCTGACTTCTTAAGCTCTCTTTGGGGATGAATATATTACTGTCCTCTGAAAGAAAATTTCACTCTGTATCTCTGCTAGTTGGCTAAGAGCAATCAATTTTAAAACGATGACAACCTATATTTATTGAGAATTTCCTTAATGCCTTCTGCCATACCATGCCCTTAACAACTGTCTGTTTCTTATCTGCTAAATGGTATGCTGTCTTTAGCATGCAGTACTTTCTTCCTGCAGGTATTTCAGATCTTTTCTCCTATAACCTGTATGAGTATGGGAGGTAAACATACTTCCTGGCCTTTTCCCCATCCATTCTATTTCTTTCATTTTTCTTCATGTCCACCATAGCCTAGTCCCTCCTAAGGTATGGCAAAACTAAGTTTCTTTAAGATGAAGAACATTCACAGTAAGAACTATCATACTATTGGATTATAAACTGAGTTTTCTCATGGTATTTTTCTCTTGGAGCCTCTGAATCTGCTATTACGTTGGGACATCATCAACTGGGTCCCAAGGTCCAGTTGTCTGCACTGCATACAAAACATAGAGAAAATATTCTAAGTCCTGTGTTAGTCAGTCAGCTTTGCATGATTATGACCAAAATATTTGACAGAAATGAGTTAAAGGAGGAAAAAACTGTATATGCAGTGTGTGAAATATTTTCAGACATCCAAGTTTTCTTGGACAAGGGAGAACTGCTATACCATGACAGGGATACCTGACCACTCGTGATTAACAATACTTCTTGCAGGTTTTAGGTGGGTAATTTCTTTTTTTTGTTTGTTTGCTAAAACTTTTTACCATAACAGTTTGTTGGATTTATTAAATATTTTTTTCCTGCAACTAGTGAGGTGATTATAATTTTTCTTGGCCTCTTAATATGGTGAATGCCATTTATTTATCTTTTAATTGTAATTTCCCTTATATTCCTAAAAGTTGAAGTTAGTCAAATAGTACAAATATTTTTATGTCTCTGAATTTTCATTTTGATTATTGTGTTTAGGATATCTGTGTGCACATACCAAGAGTGAGAGAGCATATGGTTTTCCCTTTTCATTTTTGCTCTTTAGTGACAAGTTTATATTGGCTTTGTAGAGTTAGGAAACAGGTCATTCCACTTTTCACTCTCCTTTTTCTCCCATTCTCTGCAAAAGTATAAGATTAAAATACTTTGTGGTTGAAACTTTGATGAAACTTGTGTCGAAAAATCTTTTATTCTGTTTTGCTCAAGGAAAGATTTTAAACTTATAGTTATGTTTTTAAAAAAGTTGTAGATTTACTTGAAGTTTTATTCTTTTTTGATATTGACTATCTTTTTATAAAGATAATTCTATTTCATGGAAGTTTTCCATTTATTGCCATAAAATTATTCATATACTTCTCTTACTTTTGATTCTATTAAGTTTCTGATTGTGCTCTCTTTTCTTTCTTGCTATTTATTTGGACCTTGCTATCGTGATAGTTCTCTTTTCATTATTTCTCACTAGAAGCATATTTGATATCTTAGTTTTTTCAAAAAATTAACATTGGGCTTAGTAATTCTCTTATATTCATATACATTTTCTTTAATTTTGCTCCTGTATTTATTGCCTTGATTCAATTATCTTTGTTTGTAGTTTATTTTTATTGTTTAACTTCATAATCGGCATACATTATCATAAAATTATTCCTTTTATCTTATTAAAACATTAAATCTTTGAACTTTTCACAGTGGATATTCAAGATAAGTGTGGCAATGAGTCAAGAGCCAGTTGGGTCATAGAGGTTCATTAATTTTTAAGCAAAATGACTTACCATACTAGAGTCAAAACATACATTAGCAAATATGAGTGTATCACAAATTTCTTAGAAATCACAACTGTTTAATGTGAAAATTGAAGTGGATACATAAACACACACACACACACACACATATACACATACACCACACACATATAGATATATATGTGTGTATATCTATATGTGTGTGTGTGTATATATATAGACATACATATATGTGTGTGTGTGTGTGTATATATATATATAAAATTTCAAATGAAAATACTGCTTGTAGATTTGTTGGTGGTAATTATCATTTTTCCATATATGGCATTTCTATTGAACTTTTGGAGTTTAACTTCTTAAAAGATTTCATACAACTTTGTAATAACATAAACACAATTATGTTATAATTTCAAAAACGTAAGTGAAATTTTGCATTTAGTTTGCCATTGTATTTGTTTGGAGATATATAACATTGATTAAGTCTGGTTGCTCATATTTGTGAGATGTGGAAGAACTTAGCATCATATCATCATTGATTAATTTTAACCAGAATTAGAATGTTACAAACAGAGCATTAAAATATCCTTTGCAAATGGCATTATTTAGTAAGCAAAAACCAAAGTGCACAGTGTACTGTGGTACCAAATTCAGTGAAGTACTTAAGATGTGACTTGTGTGAATTGAGACAGGTTCTAAGTGCAAAATATACATTAAGTTTTGAAGAATTGGTAATAAAAATGTAAAACACCATCTTTGTGAGGATTCAGATGCATAATGGTGGATGGTGGGGGAATGGGAGAAATGGAGGCACTTTAGAGAGGGCAAATGGGGAGGGAGGGGAAAGGAGGGGCAAAGGGGTAGGAATGATGGTGGAATGAGTTAGACATCATTACCCTAAGTACATGTATAAAACATGAATGGTGTGAAAATACTTTGTGTACAATCAGTACCTTGAAAAATTGTGTTCTATATGTATAATATGAAATGAATTGCATTCTACCATCATGTATAACAAATCAGAATAAATTAGAAAAGAAAAAAAATTCTCAGTTAAAAATGTAAAACACCTAATTAATAATTTTTTACTGTTTACACGTTGAAGTAATAATACTTTGTGTATATTGGATTAAGTAAAATATCAAAATTTCAGCTTTTTTACTTTTAAATATGGCTATTAGAAAACTTAAAATTCATTTATTACATACCTTATTTTTCTGTGACACAATGCTGATCTAAACATTTATTATTTCATGAAAGCTTTCATAGCAAATTGGTGAAAATTTTAGAAACAAAATGTAGGTCTTCTGATTTCCTACCCAATGTACTTTGCCTGTTTCAAAAGTAATTTATTTTCTTTTGTACCCTTTTGTTTAGTGAGTTTATTTTTGCTGCCTGAGTGTTCTCTTAATTTGGAGAAGTTTTTAAAAAGTCACAGAAAAAGCTTTTGTTTTTTTCAGGAAATATATGAACCAGATAAAAGCTTTATATTTTATAAATATCATGAGCACCAACCTGAAGAGAAAACACTCTTAGGAGCATGTTGCCAGAAACATTTTAACTTTCAAAATGTTCATAATTTTATGTAATCTAGTTTAGAATTTCTAAAGGCACATTGTGACATTCAGTAAAACAGAATAGGTACCTAAATATTAAGCATATGCTTATCATAGAAGAATGCCCATTTAATTTTGTTCATCCTTATTTCACAGGTGGTTTGAAATTAAGTGGGTCTACAAAGCATCTATTAGATAAAGACTAGACAGTCTCTAACTTTGATTATATGTGATCTATGGGCTGAATCATTTGGAAAGGAGATCTAGAATTTAGTTTACAGAATAAAATCTTTATTCTTCAGTTAATAATTCAAGGATATTATATAAACAACCACATTTGTCATCTACATTATTTAACAGAATATATATTGTTCTACACAGTAGAACTTCTTACCTGTTCAGGAGCAATAGAGAGAGCTGTACAGCATCATTGAATATGGCAGTGTCCTAAAATAACTGAAAAGCTGGTTGATTTGAAAAACTAGCATTTTGGATGGAAGTTAAATTTGCATTTTACAACAGTTTTTCATTCTAAAGTTATTATTAGCAATTGTAAAAGCACATAATTACATCCAAGCTTAATTGCTACTACTTTCTGTATAAAGTGAACGGTGTTTAGTCTCAAATGTTATAATGGATTAAATTATACAATTTAAAATGTCACCTTTATGGATTGTATGTTTTGACTATCATAGGCGTTGGGTTTATTTTGTGTGCAACATTGTTGATGATTATTTACATATGTGTATTTATCTACCTATAGCTATCTATAACCAGAGTACTTTGAAGAGTTAGAAATAATGGAATGAATTTTCTTTAACATATAAAAATGTAATAATCTTATCTATAATTTTCTGATTCTACACTCTAATGTTTTTGCCTCTTGAATGGTAAAAGTATACAACAAGATATTTATTTTACGAATACAGTCTAGGATATGAAAGCATTCATAACTAGAAAATTATAATAACAATTTTGACAAGAAGTGCTGAGAGTAACATCTTTTCAGGATGCCATCATTGAGACTTTATTTGTCCTGCTTGTGCTTCCATGTTACAGAGTAAGTTAATATGATTTTGTAATTATGAATTGTACCCAGAAAACATGTTTCATATATGTATATTTTTTCTTTATTAGATGTTGCATTTTTATACCATACATGTGGTTTTGTAACTGGAAGACAGCATTCTGTCACTTTGTAAACTTATTTTTCCCCTTTCTATTTATTTATTTATTTTTCATTACAATCCTTATTACACATATAGAGGACTATTTTTCGAATCTCTGTACATACAGTATGTTCATGCCAACTTATGCCATTATACATGTACTCTTTTATTTTGCATTATAATTCTTAATGCACATATATACCACAATTTTTCATGTCTTTGTATATAAGGTATGTTGGCCCCAAATTTAAATCTTCATACATGTGTTTTGTATAAAGATGACCATCACATTCCACCATCCTTGCTAATCCCCTTCCCCTTCCCTTTCCCTTCCACCCCTCTTCCCTATCTAGAATTAATCTAATCTTCCCATGCTCTCCCTCCCTACCTCACTATGAGCCACCCTCCTTATATCAGAGAAAACATTTGACATTTGTTTTTTGGGAATTGGCTAACTTCACTTAGCATTATCTTCTCCAACGCCATCCATTTACCTGAAAATGCCATGCTTTTGTTCTTTTTTAGTGCTGCGTGATATTCCATTGTATATAAATACCACATTTTTTTTAAATCCATTGATCCACAGAGGGACACCTAGGTTGGCTCCACAGTTTAGCTATTTAGCTATTGTGAATTGTGCTGCTATAAACATTGAAGTGGCTGTGTCTCTGTAGTATGCTGTTTTTAAGTGCTTTGGGTATAGTCCAAGAAGAGGAATAGCTGGGTCAAATGGTGGTTTCATTCCTAGATTTCCAAGGAATCTCCATACTGCTTTCGATATTGGCCGCACCAATTTGCAGTCCCACCAGCAGTATATGAGTGTACCTTTTCCCCCACATCCTCGCCAACTTTTGTTGTTGCTTAGTTCATATTAGCTACCATTCTGACTGGAGTGAGATGGTATCTTAGAGTGATTTTGATTTGCATTTCTTTGATTGTTAGAGATGATGAGCATTTCTTCATATATTTGTTGATTGATTGTATATCCTCTTCTGAGAAGTGTCTGTTCAGGTCCTTGACCCATTTATTGATTGGATTATTTGTTTTTTTTTTGGTGCTTAGCTTGTTAAGTTCTTTATATATTCTGCCATTCAAGAGGAGTAAATTTTTATTAATAGGTGCTTAAAATTTTTTGTACTTGGATTTTAACCAATTTTCTCTAAGAGATAGTCCTAGAAAATTTTATATTTATTGGGTAGAATTTAGTTACAGCTGCTTTTGATTAATTGTTTGTGGTCACAGCTTTCTACAACCATAAACCCACTCTTTCCTTCGGGACAGGTAATTCCTTATAAACAGATTGTGTACTGTCTATTCCTAATAATTTCTATGAATAGCAGTTTTCTAGTTCTTATTAGTAAGTTTTAGTATTCACAGTCCTGAAGACATTACAGTATAGTGCAGGACCATTTTGGATATAGAAGGATATATTTTTATATCCAGCAGGGGATAATATTTTATTATATATGTGTTACATAAAAGGAAAGAAATACTTGCTTCATTACTTACAATGAAAAATGAATGATTTTACATTTTTCTCTGATATGTTGTCATATAAGTAATTATAAATTATTAAATCATTTGATAGGAAGAATTTTTTTTATTTTACTACTGTAATGCTGAATTCATATAGTACAAAGTTTGATATTTTATTTCATAAACTATCTGGGATCCATGAAATCCAAACCTTTCAAGGGCAAGGATATATTTTTGTGATTAGACTATTCCCAGTGTTCAACATATTTGATTTAATGATTTTTCCTTCTGAATTTAAAACCATGTTTGCTTTTAGGTATACTTCCTCCCCTTTTAACAAGAAGTGTCCAGTAGTTGGTGAGAATAAATTAGTGCAATTTTTGCAGAGATGAGTTTAGTAATATGCCTGAAGATTAATATAATTTCTAGAAATTAATATAATTTCTAGAAAATAAAGATGAATACGAATGTTATTTTATAAGATATATTGTATTTTTCTAGTCTAGAAATTTATTTTATGAAGATAAAGAAATATGTGTGCAAATATTTTTTTATAAGAAAGATCATATTGCATTTATTTCTAATAATAAAATGTAAGAAACATTATAACTTCCAAAAATGTGGAGATTTATTTTTCAAAATTTACATGGTGTCTAGTCTAATTGCTATGTAACTATTTAAATATATGATTTTGAGCAATATCTGTTATTTTTAAAAATCATGTGATATGATACTAACTATATAAAACAAAATTATAATCATAAATAGTTTCTGTATGGTGTCGATTTTATATGAGAACATTACACCAAAAACATGTTAATTATCCAATCTTAATATTGCACATATTGTCTTTAGATGAAAGGAGCATGCTTACTATTTTTCTTTTTTGGACTTTTAATTGTTTTCCAAATTTTATTTAGAATGAATATGAATTACTTCTTTAATCAGAATAAATCACTGTCAATACTGTTTTAAAACCCTAAATCTGTAGTATGGGGGTCTATAATTTTCAGTTTTAATCACTGACCAACCTGAGTGGCCTTAGCTCATAAGGGTGAAAGCAAGATTCCTGTCCATGTTATTGTAAGTTTCTTAAGGGTTAGGATCTTGAATTTTAAGTCTCTGCTTTATTTTTATTTTTTATAAAATACATTTATATCTTTAGGAGCTAATATTTCCTTACTATATGACATATCCCCAAAACACAGAAAGATAAGGTAGATACATCCCTCAAGCCATAGACTTTTCTTTTTTCATGAAAACAGAACATACAAACAACAACAAAAACCCAGCAGTGAATGGTCAGTTTATGTGTGTTTGTTTTCAGATCCCTAGTTATATCAAAGAGTATTTTTTAAATTTATCTTTAGCTGATATATGAAACCATAAAAATTGTACATATTCATGTTTCAATACATGTATACATTGCATAATGTTTAAATCAGGTTAAACATATTTATCTCCTCAAACATTTATCATTTTTTTTCTTCTTATTTTTTTTGTTTTAATTAGTTACACATGACAGTACAAAGAGTGTTTTTCATACCTCATTTTATTTTTTAACTTGTAAGTAAGAGAGAAGAAAATGGTGACAGAAGTTTTTAATATGAGTTGAATGTGTTTTGGGGGTTGATTATTAATGGTAGATTAATGGACAGGACCCAGGCAAGTCACTTTCTCACTTAATTCTATATGATATATGAAGAAATAAGAGAATTCCTTACTTTGCACTTAGGTGAATTCATCTGCTGAAGGATTAAGTATCTTGCCTGAAAGCACAGAGTAAAAAATGGCTATGCTGCATTTTGAGGAAAGAATCACATGACTTTTTCTTCCTCTATGCTTACACTAATTAGGGCTCATTCAGACTTAAAATTTTAATAGTTTATCTCATTTAGGTTTCCTTCTTATGAAATACATTTGGCACAAACTGTTCTTTTTGACTACTTTGACATTACAGGTGGTTTAGAGAGGTAGTAAAGTACCATGGTTTTTACCTATTATAAATCCCAATTTATTTAACCAAAGTTACAGAACTTTGTAAAAGGAAAATCATTACTTTTCGAGTAGTTATTCCTTAACCCCTTGTTTTCCTAGTGAACAGTTGCCACTGACATTTTCTCCATGAATAGAGCCACCCAGAGTTGGATTTTATGACCCAGCTTTGCCACAACTCTGCTATCTTTAGGGTTGCTATCACCATCCCCAAAGTTTATACACTGATAATATCTGCACTCGGCTTAAGGAAACATCTGACTTTGGGTGTTCCTTTTTCTTAAAACAAACTCAGAACCAGAAAGTCCATATTCATCCTGATCCTGGAGAAAAGGAAGAATTATTACCCACATGTTTCTGTATATATACCTTCCCTCAGCAGAGCATTAATAATAACTAATCTACAGTGATGTTTATATTACAACCATCTCCTGGGTGAAATGTAAACTCAAACTGCTACTAAAGATTATATTGACTATCCATAGTTCACAGAAATTAAGATTCAGAGCATTCAGAGCATTTAATATTCCAATTAAAATCCATTTTTGTAAATATCATTGACAGTATGTGCCTACCATTACCATTTTTCTCCTGAAATAAATTTGATAGTCAGATACAACAGTTTTGCTTATGAAAAGGATTTGTTTTCAAGTTGAAGTTTGGATTTTCTAGTTTTTATTTTCTTCTTGAACTTCCAAGAGAACATCCTATTTGCTGATGTGATGCTCACAATTCTCTCTCAGAAAAATCCTAAAATATATGTATATACCAAGTGGGATAATAATGCTAATGCCTATCAACCTGTCATTATTTATGTTTCTTGAAGAACTTTAAAAATCTAATAAATGAGCTGCCAACCAGTCAGTGTAATATAAATCAAAAAGATAAGGGAGTAGGATTTTAGAAATATCCATTAAAGATATTTTAGAGTAGTTTAAATTTCATTTTTAACGGTATTTCAGCCAACAATTGAATATAATAGCATGGTACAATAGCGCATATGCATCTTTAATTTTAATAGACTAAGAAACAAGATTAAGTAATGAATGAATCATTGTACTGTGAAATTAGTGGGGATTCTTTTCTTTTTCATAAAAAGAAAAAAGCAGTGATACATGAGAGCCTTGTTGGTGTGAACCTGACTGGGAGAATAAGTTGATGAAATGTGAAGACTAACTGCAATACAGTTTCTAGTCCAAAGAGTTTGAATAAGTGTTAGGAAATATGAATTTGTTTCTGCTTCATCTAACCAGATTTGGTACAATGGGGTGTATAGCTAGGGAGAAAAAAATTCTGGTACTTAATAAGGCAATAATTCATGCTGAATGGGTATGAACAGCCATTCAATGAAAAATTGATTTTTGTAGTGTCCCAGACTTGGTAACTTTTGGAGATTTGTGTGCTTACTGTGCAAGTACAATAAAGAAAATATATAGTTCTCATTAAAATGTGAGTACAGTTTTTTATGTAGTTGATATATATTTATTAAGAGTTTATAATCATTTTTCATTTACAATTTTGATGCTTTTATTGTATTTCTATGTGTAAGTAAAGAGAAAACATGGTTGGCTCTACAGTCCAGTGATTTCTGTTAGATAAGAGCGGCTATATAAAAATGGTTGATTTCTATCCTTAGTAATAACATCTAGGCAGTTTACTTTATATTATAAATAAAAACATCCTTTAGGAATTACTCATCAGAAAGTTAGACTATTTTTTGAGCATCTTTTAAATCAAATAGTAGAATTACACTAGATCTCCATGATAGCTGTATTTGTTGATACATATGTCACAATCTATAAAACAAAATAGTATTCTGTTTTTTCGGGTACTGGGGATTGAACTCGGGGGCATTTGACCACTGAACCACATCTTCATTCTATTTTGTATTTTATTTAGAGATGGGTTCTCACTGAGTTGCTTAGTGCCTTGCTCTTGTTGAGGCTGGGTTTGAACTTGCAATCCTTCCACCTCAGCCTCCCAAGATGCTATGATTACAGATACGTACCATTGAGCCCAGCCAAAATATTCTTCTTAATGGGTATAAGGCCTAACACTGACATTTACAGTAAAGTTTGAGTATCTGTAAATTAATCATCTTTAAAACTTCCAATTTCATAATATGTATATATATATTATATATATATACACACACACATATATATATATATATATATATATAAAATAAAAGTTTTTCTTTTCTCTTCTTCCTAAATAAATAGCTATTTTCCACAAGGCAGAACTCAAATATGTTATGTGTAATTTTAAAAGATATATGCTTCCTTTCCACTCATGCTATAATATTATTTGCTTTCAATGCATGTGAAGGCATTTAAAATTATTTACAGTAAAATTGCATGATTTTGCATTTCTATTTAACTAAAAAAAAGGAAACATAAAGTTACTTATTTATTTTACTTTGGAGCTTGATATCGTTATATCCATCTATCCCAAATAATTTTTTTCTATTTTGTTTTTTGCTGTCTGCTATTTACCTGACAGTATGGTAAGTCCTTGAAGAAAAACAATTGGTTTCTAACTTGCTAATTCACTATACAGTAGAGATAGATAATGATTTAAAATGAGAGACTGATGAGATATGGGGCTAGAGGAAAGTAAAAATAGGGATGAAATTGCAAAGAAGATTAAATGGCTGTTCTTTTTGTGTACTAATGAGGAGGAACTCTGTTGTAAATAGAGTAGGTAGAATATCTTGCTTGCATCTGCTATGTTTTAGTAGAGAGTTTTGTAGGCTGAGCTGGAGGATTTTATTTATTACTCTCATTTATTAGAAAGGGTGACAAAGGAATAACTTTGATTATGTGTAGCTTTTTTTATTATATTGCCAAAGTAAATTAAGATTTACTTCTCTGGAATATTTACAATTGATAAAGTTGCCAGTATTAGAAACAAACCAACATAGCACTAAAATGTAATGTGTGCAATAATAGAGATGAATGTGGGATATGAGGAGAGGAATGAGTACCACACTTTTGCTGAACTGAGGAACGAAGGGGAAATTATGTGTAAAAAGGTAAAGTGCTATAATAAATAAAGGCAATAATGTGGTAACATTAAGAACTCAAAGGGAGGAAAATGTACAGACTATAAACATTTTAATCTTTTAATTATTTAACCGCTTTCCATGATTTTAGTTACACATCATCACATTGTGATTCAAAGATATTAAGTGGAAATTTTCAGTAATAATTAGTTTTAAGTTTTAAATATTATGTTTTTCTGAGTAGTATGATAATACTTCATCATTGTACTTCATCCTTCCTGGGATATGAATCATCACTTTGTCTGGCATATTCATGTTGTATATGCTATCTGCCTTTAGTCATATCCACATTGTATACACCACCTGATAACTAACTGTCTTGTATCTGATTGACTGTCACAGTGCTGGTGTTCAAGAAACCTTACTTTACTTAATAATGTCCCCCCCAAACACAAGAACCAATGCTGGCAATATTATTACAGCATGTTATCATAATTTTATTTTTATTTATTGTTAATCTCTTACAATGACCATTTATAAATTAAAATTCATCATAGGTATGTATATATAGGCAAAACCATAGTGTATATAGTGTTTGGTACCAATCATGTTTCAGAGATCCAGTAGGCATCTTGAAATGTATTCCCCTTAGGTAAGGGAGAACTACTAGGGCCAATAACAATTACTATTATTATTACGTATTAAAACTTTAAAAGTATAGTTAAGAGTATGGAGGATGGCATGGCAAAACACTGTGTAAACATTCCATAGCTTTAATTAACTCTTCTACTTCCTCCCAAGATTATTTTAAAACAAATTTCAGGCATAATAAATTTCCATCAATATCTACAAAAGATAAAGTCTGTAGAACATAGCTTTAATACCATTGCCATACCTAAAACTTTGACAATAATTCCTTAATATCATATAATATATTTGAATTTTCACAATTGCCTCATAAATATTTTGTTTACATTTTACAATTGATCAAATCAGGACTCTTAACAAGATACATATTTTACATGTTGGTTATGTCCTTTTTATATATTAAAATCTACAGAACAGTTTCTGTCTTTTTCTTGTCAGTCTTTTTCTTTTTCTGTCTCTCTCATAACAATTTATTTGATGAAGAAACCAGGTTAATTGGCCTGAAGATAGGTCTCCTCATGTTGGATTTTGCTCATTAAATCCCTATATTGTCACTGAATCCTATATCTCATATAAGCTGGTTGTTAGATCTTTTTGGACATTGTAAAGATCTGGGATGGAAAATAAACTGGATTATTCAAAATGGTTATGAGGAGAACTGGGGCTTCCCTCCTTGAAATTGCTATTTTAGAGTCCATTGAATGTTGATTAAAACTTCTGTATGCTCATATATTCTGGCAGGTGGCCGAAGCATTATACAAGAACATAAAATTTAAATTCTAATTTTAAGTGTTTATAATAGTTTCCTGTTATACAGGAGCCATTTTGGACAGCTTGCTCATGAAGCCTGAGTACAGTTTCCTCTATAACACCCTGACCCTAAAGCAGACAGGCAGAGTGGCTCTCTGGTGGGAAACAGCTTTTCCTAAGGAGTCAAAGCCATCAGTGCTTATGATCTCTCCAGGCATCAGGAATGGGTTGTGGCTAATGAAATGGCACAGTTGGTTATATGCAAGCCATGCAGAAGAGCAGGTAGCCTGAAGTAATCTGCCAGGACATGAAAGAGAAAATCAAGCTGAAGACAAATAAGAAGAGTGATTTAAGGGAATATGCTTATTTTTCTGAGAAAAGGAGTAGCAATAAGGCTTGTTTTCTGCCATAATATGAATATGTACATATGTATGTATGTAGACACATATACATATTTATATAGGTCTTGTTTTTACTTTAAAAATGCAAAATTATTTAACAATGAGGATTATGACTGCTTGGTGGGGAAAAAAGTACAGAAAATATTGAAAAAATACTGAAACCTTGTTTATCCTTGATTGACTTTGTTTCATGTTTAAAATGCAAAGTAGCTCAGTGCAGAGTCAATTAAAGCAAAAGTCTATCAAACTCAGTCCCAAGAACTTAGTTAGAGGTTTGTTTAACGTTTGTACTGTCAAGATGAGTGGTTTGTTACACGATCTTGAAGATGATAGCAGGTAAATGAACTCTTCAATGCCAGGAAGTTCATTTGTCTGTGTTGGAAATGGAGCAGCCACTGAAGGAGATTTGTCAGGGAGTCTGAACACTGGCCCCCTTGACTGACTACCTAGGGATGACAGTGCACTGTGTCTTAAAGATGGTTGGGAAAATAAGGAAGTATTTGAAACTGATAAGAGACTTTTTTTGAGAAATGAAAATATATGTATTTCATTTATCTTTGTGGGTTGTATCAAACCCTGTGTCAAATAGTAATTACCATTAAACCTGAAAGAGATCATTGTATTCTGTTTAGTTTTCATGTTATAGAAGAGATTCTGAGTGTTCTTAAAAGTCACTTACCATATGGTAAGGTAAGGTATGACAGAATCAAAGTAGTAGTACTGAAGATAAATAAAAAGTAAAATGAAATTCTGCTAATATTTGGCTTTCTGAAATGATTCAGATTTATTGGTTAGCTGCCAAAGTGTTGATTTCACAGGGGAAGAGAAAAAATTAAGAGTTATCGGATACTTTTAATAGAAAATTGTCCAGTTACATGTGCCATGTATTCCCCATAGAAAAGTTATCTTGAACAGAGAATGAACCCCTATTTTTCACAGACTTGATTATAAATAACTCAAATATTTATTTAATATTTTATTGATTTTGTTATAAAAATTACTTAAAATCACATGCACTTATTAATCTTAATATATTGTTTTTTCTACTCTTACAGTTCATGAAGAAACTTTTAAAGTTTTTTACATGTACTTTCAACAACAGCATTTTTCTATTCTTGAGTCATATAACAAAATTTTAAGGCACATCTTTTCTATCTATGCTGATTTCTGACAAGATTTTTATAATTGGAAATTATAGCCTAAAATATGAGAATTTTTTTACAAAGTATTAGAAAATTGGTGTTGGCTCTGGTTTTTTAAATTCTCCCTTTGATGTATATTTTAATATATTTAATGTAATACTTATTATCTTTTTTAAACATGTTCTTTAAACATTTTTATTATAGTAGTTGTATAGCATGTGGTTAAAAGCATAGGCTATGGAGCCAGTCTGTTTAGATTCAAATTTCACATTCATTCCTTACTCTGTCATTAACCTTGGCCTAGTAATCTCTGAATTTTCCTCTAGCATTAAGAAGAGTACCAGCACCACAGAATAAATTTGGGAAATCAAGTTATCCCACAGGGAGCACGTAGTGGAAATGTTTGCTAAATAAGTATAAGCTCTTGATAATAAATAAGCTAGTATAATAAGCATTGAGCATTAAATACCATGTTACACATACTCCCAGATGTAATTTAGAGAATGAATAAAGATAGAAGCAAATATATTTAGGTAGTGACCTCTGTAAACCTCAAAATGCAGATATCATTGCACTTATTTCAGGTTAGTATGTCTTCTTTAAATAGTATTTTTGCCCAAGATGTGAATTTTCATCAGGTATATGTTTGAAAACAACTTTGTTGAGATATAATTAATGTACCATACATTTCACAGTGCTAAGACATATAATTGAGTGAGTTTTAGTGTATTTTAGTATACTTACAGTTGCAGAATTTTTTTTATCACCCTCCCCAAAACCCTAGTAGACACAGCAATCATTTCCTATTCCTTTCTCTCATATAGTTCTAGTAATCACTACTGAACTTTCATTTTTTGTTGCTGTGGATTTGCCTATTGTTACCATTCAATATTTATGGAGTCCTACCATGTTTAGCATATTTAAAAAAAATTAATTATAGATGGACACAATGCCTTTATTTTTTTAAAGGTTTTTGTTTTGTTTTTTATTTTTATTTTTTTAATGTCTTTATTTTATTTTTATGTGGTGTTGAGGATTGAACCCACTATCTCTCACATACCAGGCATGCACTCTACAACTGAGCTGCAACCCAGCACCCATTTTTAGCCTATTGTGACTTGCTTCTTTCACTTAGCATGTTTTCAAGGCTCCTTAATGTTGTAGCATGTATCAGAATATCATTTGCTTTTATTCCCACCCCCTTCCCAATTTATTATTGTAGAGATGCCTTCTATTTTTAGTTCTCATAAAAAGGTATCTTATAACAAGAATAGCACAGATTAAATTATTTTGAATTATAAATTTTTAGTCAACATTTTTAGTTGCCTAAAAGATATTTTAGCTGTTGTACTTATTTGTGGGTATATCATGTTATAACCTCTCTTCAATAATTTTTCCTCTATTCTTTAGGAAAAAATTAGCTTTTGTTGTTATTCTTTTCATCCTTTTAAATCAGGATAAGTGTGTTCTAGCTTTTATACCTTTCAGTAACTACTAGGAATGTAGGAATGTGGCCTAGGAATGATGCATGAAACTAGAATGTTCCAAGAGCAGCTGCCTCAATAGGACAGCTGCCTCTATAAGACATTAGCATTTGCCTCAATAGAACATTCTCCAAAGCCATCTTTTACATCATTGTTTTTTTAAGTCAATATTAATTTATTTCCAATTGCTCTTGAGTTTTATGCACTGTTCTTTACCTCCTCCAGATTCTGTTTCACATAAATGGGTTCCTTAATAAATGGCTCAGGATCCTAATAGTCCCTTTAATATTGCTAAGTGTTTGTGATTACCAGACACAGCATTCACCCTGATGTTCCCTTGACACCTTCAGAGCAAGTTGAGAGTTTACCTAACGACTCATCTACAGGACTTGCCATTTCTATAGCATCTTATTTGGTAATCACTGTTTTTAATGGTCCAACAGATTCACATATCCGTCCTGGGAGATTTCTTTATTGTTAACACAATGGATATTTGCCATATGTGGCTTGTTTATAATTAGATTCTGTCATCTAGAAAATAATTAAAAGTCCATCCCAGGCTAATTCAATTCAGTGTGCCATTTTGTGTTACTCAAGAAGTATGCTAGATCTGCTTTTTCATCCCTTTACTTTTGATGAGACTTACTAAGATCAATATGTATTCTTAAAATTTAGTTATTTGAAAGAAATGTTATCAATTTAATGCAAATAATTTAAAATAAACTGCAATAGGGGGTTTCTCTAGAGGAGCTCATTGATATCTCTGCCTTAGAAATATTTTCCTACTGTTTGCTCTCAGATGCATGTCTTCAGTCCATATATCCCCTCTGAACTCCCAACCTCAACATTTGATCTCCCTTTTGGATGCAGTTAGGGAGTCTCAAATGCAAGTTTGTAAAAAGCTGATATTCAACTCAATCTATTCCTCTTTTAGTATTTCCTTGTAGTGAATGATAGAACTATCTATCCAGGTACAAGTCAGAGATCTAGGACTTATTTTTGACACATTTTCTTTCTTACCTTTATTTTTCAATTTATTATAAAAAATGTTGACTAGAATGATTTAAGGTCATCATTTTGAACTTCTTTCTTTTCTGCTACCACAGCAAAGGCCTTCTGTTCCTCTCTTAGCTGCCACCCTCCTCCCAATCAATTCTTTCTATGAGGCAGTGATTTAAATATATATAACATTATTTTCTTTTAAATAATTAGTAAATATACAAAAATAAACTTCAAAAGGCACAACAGGCTATACAGTGAAAGCTGTCTCCTTCCTACTTCTGTCCATCAGCCTTGTGGTTCTTCTCTTCAGAGGCAATGACAGGTATTCTCTTCAGACTTATTATGTCAGCAGAGTCACTAGTCTCAGGCTGAAGAACCAAGCCCTTAAACTGGTCTTTGACAACTTACTTGATATACTTGCCTGAGTATATTTCATCAGCTATACTTGGAATTTTCTCTAGTTCCCTGTCCTTAAGCCACATTGTTCTTAAATCTCTTCATTTTTTGATACGTTCTTGATTTTTCCATTCTCCATATTATACATATTTCTGCCCCCAAAGTTCTTTCTTCTTCCTTTAGCAATATCCTACCTGCTCAGCTTAAATATCCCAAGTTAAACATTGCTGTCTCAGGGGAATCCCACAGAGCCCACAGTTCAAATCAGGGTCCTCTGAAACAGGACTCAAGTTCTCCTTCATAGCATTTATTATTGTTTGCCTTTATAAAGTTTGGTTAATGTCTTTCTCCTCTGCAAAACCATAAGTACCATTGGAGCTTGTCTTTTGTTCAACATTATTTGCCCAGTATTATTAGCACATGAATAGTCAAGAAATATTTATGGACTAACAGAGAGGCCTAATTTCCCTTTGAGAAGTATCTCTCTCAAAGTAACCCAACCCAGTTGTTTCTTTCTTGTCTGTTTTTTCTCTATATGGCAAGTTCCCCAGAACTTCTACCCTCTGTGTGTTTAGTTTATTTACCCCAGTAACCCCTAAATAAGCAAGAGTAAGTATTTTGGGTAGTAAGAAAGAGGAAAAAAGAAAGGAAAGTATGGGAGTAAAGGAAAAGACTGACCCTTGAACTCCTTAGGCTGATTGATAAGCTGTCTTTGAACTACTCCACCAGTCAGCAGAGGATCAACTCCTCTAGGGAAGAGATTTATTCTTTAACAGACTTTCCTGATGGCCAACTCCAAGCTTATATGGCTTTTCAGATCTCTAAGATTGACCCACAAGGGAAGAAATCATGATCAGTTTTTCTTACTGCTTATTTCTGTTCCCCAAAACTTACTACTATGTCTGGCAAATATTTGCTAAATAGGCATTGGCTAACTTTAAAATTAAACAATGTGCCTGCATTTTGTGGATTGACTTAGAAATATTGAAGAGAAAGGAATAAGTTGATCAGGGAGGAGTTTTTGGCACATTATATCATCATGTCAAATAATGGAAAGTATAAAGTATTATTTGTGCTTATAGATTTGTCTCTGCATTTCTCTAATAAATGAAGTTGTAATATGGTAAGTTTGCCTTTTAAGTAAATTCATTTTATACTTTGGGGATTTTGTTAGTCTAGTCATTAATACTTATTTGATAAGATTATAGTATATTACTTGTGATACTGAAATTAAGTAATAATTTATTTTTTATTTATATATGACCATGGAATGCATTACAGTTCTTATTACATATATAAAGCACAAATTTTCATATCTCTGATTGTATATATAATATATTCACACCAATTCGTGTCTTCATACCTGTACTTTGGATAATAATGATCATCACATTCCACCATCATTAAATACCCCATGCCCCCTCCCTTCTCCTCCAACCCCTCTTCCTTATCTAGAGTTTGTCTATTCCTCCCATGCTCCCTCTCCCTATCCCACTATGAATCAGCCTCCTTATAGCCAAGAAAGCTTCAGCATTTGTTTTATTTTTGGGTGGGGGGGGATTGGCTAACTTCACTTAGCATTATCTTCTCTAACGTCATCCATTTACCTGAAAATGCCATGATTTTATTCTGTTTTATTGCTTAGTAATATTCCATTGTATATATATGCCACATTTCTTTTATCCACATTTCTTTTATTTCATCTAGGTTGGTTCCACAGTATAGCTATTGTGAATTGTGCTGCTATAAACATTGATGTGGCTGTGTCCCTGTAGTATGCTGTTTTTAAGTCCTTTGGGTATAGACGAAAGAGAGGAATAGCTGGGTCAAATGGTGGTTCTATTCCCAAATTTTCAAGAAATCTCCATACAGTTTTCCATATTGGCTGCACCAATTTGCAGTCTCACCATCAGTATATGAGTGTACCTTTTTCCCCACATCCTCGCCAACACTTATTGTTGTTTGCTTGCATCATAGCTGCCATTCTGACTGGAGTGAGATGATATCTTAGAGTGGTTTTGATTTGCATTTCTCTAATTGCTAGTGATGATGAACATTTTTTTCATGCAGTTGTTGATTGATGATACATCATTTTCTGAGAAGTGTCTCTTGAGGTCCTTTGTCCATTTATTGATTGGGTTATTTTATTTTGGTGTTTAGCTTTTTGAGTTCTTTATATACCCTAGAAATTAGTGCTCTGTCTGATATGTGAGGAGTAAAGATTTGCTCCCAAGATGTAGCCCTCTGTTCACCTCACAGATTGTTTCTTTTGCTGAGAAGAAACTTCTCTCACCATGCACAAAACTCAATTCAAAATGGATCAAGGACTTAGGAATACAACCAGTGACTCTGTGTCTAATAGAAGAAAAAGGCTCTAATCTCCATCATGTGTGATTAGGCCCCAACTTCCTTAGTAAGACTCCTGTGGCACAAGAATTGAAATAAAGAATCAATGAATGGGATGGACTCAAACTAAAAAGTAATAATTTCTTAAAAGTTTCTGAAAACAAAGTAGGTTCAAGAATGAAAAAAAAAAAAAAACCCAAACTTGTAAAGCTTTGATAATATCAGATCAGTTTGTGGATATGAGTAGCTTTGGATATACATCAACTCGTTGGTACCTCTGCAAGGCACAAAAACATTACTGTTGTTATTATTTAAAATAACAACACACTCTCCCAACGTGGCTAGCTATCAAAGACATCTTCAGTCTCATAATGGCGAGTAAAAGGATGTCCTAGGCTAATTTTCTCTGCCCTTCCATTATAAGATTCATCTTCATTAAAGGTTTTAGTTTATCCCTTTGCTTCAGTAATTGTAAAAAAAATGCTTTTATTTGAAATCAGTGGAAATTTGGAAGCAAAGAAAAAGCTAATTGCTTAGAAATAAATGTATGTAAAATGACCTAGGTTCCCCCCACCCCCGTGTGATTGGGATAGTGCATCTATAATTTATTTTTTAAAACAATAACCCAACATTTTTTGACATCTCACAGGGAGCATCTTCTCAGTACTTAGAAGTTAACTATGTTGCCTGGATGTTGGGGGAAGAGTCTGAGTGAAATTCCTCAAACATTTTTCAGGAAAATAAGTTACTTCTTAGTAGTGATATAGCATCATAATTTTATAATTTGCTTCTTTTGAAATCTATGCTTTTGTTTGCTTCCCAACATGTTAGTTTTCAATGTTGGATGTATCTAGTTTTTTAATGACATTGATTTTTTTTCCATTATATTTGCCAACATGTTTGTCTTTCTTTTTTGTTTTTAAATTTCAAAACAAACATAAAAATATAAAATACTGATTGAAGCTCACACAAAAGTTCAGAAATATATCAGTATGGCTACTGCACAAAAACATAAATGTGTAGATCTCTTAAACTTAAAAAAATATTGTATAACTCTGCAGTGTAGGTAGTCATACAGGATGAGTTATATTCACAAGCATTTTGTTCATAACAACAAAGACATCACAATCTGAAAGTAAAATCGGAATGAGAAATTTCAATGACAACAAGAAAAGTTTTGGGGCCTAGAGAATTGTTCATCTAATTGAGGGCACCGCCTTCTCCTGTCCTCAGGTATCAAATATTGTTTCATTTTAAACCATTGAGGGAGAAGAGCTTTATATTTTAAATTGCAAGCTAATAAATGCTCTTTTTCTCATTAACACACATGACCTCATGATTTATGCTCTCATGCACATTGGCCCAGTTTCTCAGTCTCTCTTAATAATGTTGAGAACCTCAGCTTAACATGAATTATTTCCTAACTAAATCCCTGTAAATTCACAATAGATGTTAATTGTAATGATCTGCTTGTCCTGTTCAGGACAGAAAAATATCAGAATGAACCCTACCTGTTGTACTTTTTTTCTGATTTTTTTTCACCTTGTGTATAAATTGATTCCTAATGCAGGCAGCTTTGCTATGCTTCAGATAGTAGTGATAATACATGAGATTCTTATTTCATATCACCTATTTGCTGTTCAAATAATAATTAGTGAAGGTAGAGTAAGAAAAACAGATGAAAGATAACTGATAACTAGGTTTAGAGGGCTCTGTTTTATTTTATATTCCTCATAATTCATAGTGGATTAGATATTTTCATTTAGTTTTGCTTTTATTGACCCAGATGTATGGAATTTGGAATTAACTCCAAATTTGTGTCATTGTCCTAGAAAATGATAATAAATGCATTCCGAATTCCACATAACTAGTTAAGGGATTTAATTAATATTTATAGTGGGGTTTTTTTGGTTATAGTGGTACTAGTGATTGAAACTCAGAAGAAACTAATGGTATAGCCATTAGTTTTTTTAAAAAATAATCACTTAACATGACTATTGTATTCTCATATTATTGCAGTAACCACAAAGATGTTTGTTATACTCCCTCATTTTGACCAATCAGGATGTAATCATTTTAGCAACTGACAAAAATCCCTCCATAATTGAACAAATGAATTAGGAAGATTGTATAAACTCATAGAATTATAGTATGTTAAAATCAGTTAGAAGATCATCCAACTCTATCCTTTAATAATATAGGAGAAGAAATGAAGCCCCAGCAGAATATGGTCACTTGTCATATATAATTTGTCAATCTACTTAAGAGCCCAACTAGATTTCAGTTTTCTTTACTTCTTATCTTTGGTGACTTCACTCTCTCTTAATTTATTCATAATCTATCTTTTTGCCCCATAAATAAGGTATAAAAGAGAGCAGTAAAGTCACTAAAGAATAGATAGTAACTGTTGTATAGTAAAGACTTTATCTTTATCCTTGGTTTCTGACATGTCCAGGAACGTTTTTGTTATTTATGAGCCTCTGAATTCACACCTGAGATTATGCTGATACAGTGACTCATGGCAGCCTCATAATAGCATCACGTAAGTGTTCCTCAGGTTAGAAAGACCAACCAACCATGTAATTTCAGTATTGGGGCTTTGAACCAAATGATACCAGCCCAAACTTATGACATCTGGGGAGAAAATGAACTGGAGATTGAGTTCAATCATGTGACCAAAACTGCAATAAAAACCCTGGATACTGAAGCTCAGTGGAGCTTCCTAGTTGGGGCGCACAGTGATGTACTGGGAAGGGGACATGCCTTGATTGGCAGAGGGAAGGTACAGAAGCTCTGTTTTCAGGATTTTCTCAGACCTTTATTTGGATGATCTGGTTTGTATTCTTTATAATAAAACTGCAGTCACAAGTATAGCAGTTTTCTGTTTTCAGAATGTCATTCTATTAAGTTTTACAACTTGAAGATGGTCATTGTAACCCCCCAGATTTGTAACCATTTGGTCAGAAATGTGGGTGGTCTGGACTCTACTTTGTACTGTCTTTTGAAGTTAGTGCAGTTTTATGGAGGACTGAGCCCTTGTGCAGTCTGCATTAGCTCTAAGTAGATAACATTAGATTTGGAAGGTATTACAGAGTATTGGTTGGGGATGGTGTATAGAATAGAAGCATGGAGCATATGTGCTGTGCAGTTCCCTAGTATTCAATGTGATCTTTTTATCGACATCTGATTTGGTTTAGACAAATTGATCAGTGTGTCTAGTTGGACATGAATTATTTGCAGAACATTTTCTTGAAATGCCTGATGTTTTCTTGTGGGTGGCATTTTACTTTCTCTAGTAAAGAACTTATGCTCCAAAACCTGAACAGTAAAACTTAAGATTTATGCTAAGGATACTTTCCATGTTGAGGGGGTCTCACCCAATTTCTCCATTTCTTATAACTAAGCTAAATGATAAATTCTAAAGCCTTATTACTCAAACTGTACTTCCTGGATCAAAATCACTGGTATTACCTAGTGGCTTATTAAAATGAAGACTTAATCATAATTTGTAGTTTAACAAGATCCCCAGGTGACTCATATCCACATTAAAGTTTGAGCAACTTTGTTTTAAACTTTGGAAATGATGAGAATAATATATGTTAAACTATGTTCATATCCTTTGAAAAAGTAAAAATGACCATTCTGGCTTGCTTTTTGAGCTGTTATTTTCCTTCACAATCAAAACCCAACTGTTATTGATAAATTCTTTTCTTTTTGATGATAATTGTGTGTTTCATGACTTTTGGCATTTGTTAACATCTGTTAATGTTTCAATATTGTACACAGGTATTAAATATTGATCTCTAGCTCCTGCTTCAATATGGTTAGTTAAAAACATATGTTTATCTGATCTCTTTGAAGTGTCATTAAAAGGCCTGTAAGGAATTAGATAAAACCTCATATGCCCACAGTGATAAAGAGAATGGGGAGAATACTATGGTAGAATAGAAGTGTTTGCAGACTTATGGTTCCATAGGGAGTTTGTTAATGAATTGTTGGCATGCAGAATATTGAACAAATGAGAAAAAGGAGAAACACAAGGTGATAATTATCTGTAAGGAATATAAAATATTAAATAAATGAAATATATCATTATAGTGTTATGGTTTGATTTTAATAATTCATGATGTATATATGAATATCAATTTCACAAAAATTTACAATAAAATTATACTTTGTATGAAGACTTGAAGGGAAATGTGGAGGCATATAAGGGGACTAAATTCTTATTCATTATAATGTCATTTCTGTGTAAATAAATTAAATGTAAGAATTTAAAATTAATTATTATTATTACTACTGGTGTGGAATGTGATAATAACATCAGAAAGAAAAATAACTGTTATTGTTACTTATCTCTTTTGCTTTTGCCCTTCCTCAACTTTGCCTGAATATACAGATAATGACACATAAACTGGACAAAATTGCAGGTTGAAGATGTGAATGTTAGTCCTGATTCTCCTGCCAACAGTAGTTTTCAGTTGAAAAGCCATACAAATGAATGATTCTTTTACCATTTTACTACCCTAATTCTCTTCTATGTCTCATAGATATTTTCCTCTATCTCAAACAGAGTAGTTCAGAAGATACTATTTCTGGTATCTCTCTCATAGGTATACTGTTTTTGCTTTGTCATTCATCCATTTACCCATGTGGCTTCAGAATTACCCTTTTAGAGGAAATAGACAATTTTTCTTCTCAAGTGGCCAAACAGCCTTAATAACTTGGCCAACAGTATAGAATTATCATTAGAATGGATGAGGAGTAATGGCTCCTTTAGTTTAGGCAGATGGAAATGTTTTCAGTTCTCACACTCTGTGACATTTATGAGAAGATCAGATATTTCCAAAATTGCAATAAGCCATCTGGCTGAAATGGCTTAGCCCTACTGTAAACTTATTTAACTCGGCCCAATTATATTTCTTAGCTTTCTCATAATTTGTGTTCCAAATTTTTGTTTGTCTAAGAGCAAATATAATATTAAAGTATGATATTTTGAAAGACACAAAGCTAGTACTTTGAATTCATTTAGATTTTTACCACCATGGAGTTTGAATGTATAAGAAGAAAATCTCTAATATTGACTCATATGGGCTCTCGGATGTACTCTTTTCCAAAAGGTTCATATTAGCCAGGTCACTACTATGTCATGCCTTTGCCAACTTTATTATTATTATTATTTTTTAAAGAGCAAGTGGAGAGCAGGTGACAATAGATTCAGGCCAACATTAAACGAGAAGAAATAAGCTAACACTTCTAGTGGAGTGAAGGCTTTGTCTTCCCAAACACCCTTAAGTTTCAATCTGTCTTTCCTTCTCGTTTTTCCCATGTCTTTTTGGTGACACTTATTTTTCATTTCTTCCTTTTTGTCTTTTTATTCTCACTTTTGGAGTTGCTTTCTTTTGTTTTTTTTTTTTCTTTATTTTTCTTTCCCTTTATTATCTTTTATTGAGATTCAAGAAAATATCATAAATTGAAAACTGAATTATAATTGTAACTGCCATTTATGAGATAAGGCAATGGAAAGCTCACAGGTTATTTTAGAAATAAAATTGTTCTTATTGTGAAATAATCTTTGAAATAATGATGCCAACAGCACAGAAAATCTTGTCAGAGAAATAATTATTCTAGTTTTTCCTTTTGCTAGGAAATTGTGAAGTAAACCAAAGATTTATCAGGCAAAATATAACTTCACAGGTATTTTCTTTTCCTGGCTCAAAACAGGATTTTTAATTCAGAGGAAAATGTATTTTCTTCCCTACTTGAGAAAATGGAGATTAATTGCTATTTTTATAATGTTAGTAGGCATTATTCTATGTCTTTATTTTCACAATAAGAACAACTTTGTAGATGGGAGAGATGCTTAACTTGCATATCAGGATCAGGTTAATAACTACTGTCGGAAATTTTCTCAAAATTATGAAAGCTATTTCATTACTACAGTATTTCTTATCTCTTTTTGCCATCATAGTTTTTTATGATTTTTTATATTTATCTTACTATATTTAATTTTCTAATTAATTGTGGGAAAGGTGCATGTCTCGTCCATCTTTGCATCTCCTAAAACTTCTAACATTTTAGTTTCTTAGTTAATACTTATTGATCAAAGAAATATCAATCTAGTCCACTCTAGGCATTCTTATAGTTTATTACCTTTTCATGAATCGTTTAGGATGTTTGCCTCTGGGTTGTGGTGCCACAAAGATTCTCAGAGCAGTAAAATTATGTCGTAATATTTTCCTTTTATTAGCTCTGTTCTCAAATTTTCTTTCACTGTAAATAGGACAAAGATAAAAATTCCAGGTTTGTCCCTTCTGTTAGTGAAATACTGTTATCAAGTAGATATCACATTAATTTGTTCATTTTTTTCACAATAATCAAGCAGAATTTTAAATGAAGAGATCATTAGAGAAGATTTAAAAAATCATTTCAATTTGGTGGGGGGCCCATTACTGGGGATTGAACTCAGGGGCCCTTGGCCTCTGCACTGCATCCCTAGCCCAATCTTGTATTTTTTATGTAAAGACAAGCATCTCACTGAATTGCTTAGCTCCTCGCATTTGCTGAGGCTGGCTTTGAACTCATCATGCTCTTGCCTGAGCCTCCAGTGCCACTGGGATTATAGGTGTGTGCCACTGGGCCCGGCAAGAAAAACCCATTTGCCAGGGTGATATTTTGTGTTAGACTTGTGATCTTTGCAAGCATCATAATTTTTAGTATTTTTCTTTTTCTAGAAATAAGTACAGGCAATTCTATTTTGCTTTAAAAAGTTTTTACAAATAAGTTTTATTCCTTGAAGGTACACAAATGCCAAGCTATTTCATGCCAGGTGACCAAATAATTTCTGGTATTCTTCATTTGCAAAACAACTAATGATATTTTTAGATTCATGAGAACCAGATACAGCTTTAGTTCAATTAAAATAATAAATAGAAGAATACATTATTGAAACCTTTACTTTTTAACTCTCTAAGCTTTTTTTAGCTAAGTTTTGCTTTTCTCTCTGGACTATTTTGATTTATTGTTGAGTCATTTTGCAGGGTTTTATCTATAAGTCACACCTAAATTTGGACAAGTGATACCATTTGTTTGTTGGTGGGTGGCTATTAAAATTTGAAATGGGTTAAGTAGTTATATAAGAAACAATGAATTATACTACCCATGTAATAAAAAGTAGCTACCACAACTAAACAGAAAGGCATACTATTTCCTTCTTACTTTGGTTGGTTTAGTGGCCCCAGGAGTTAATGTAGGGCAGGAAATGTCATGCTGGAGGGAAGCCAAGACAGTGGGCAAGTGAGTGCCTTTGGTTATTTTCTTTATGAGACTGTCACCCTAGTTGTGCTAGTGCTGAACAGACAAAAGCAGAAGAAAACCTTTAGCTAAAGGGGATCTTGTTTCTTCCAGCAGAACAAAAGCATCACAATTACTCTAGGCAATATGACATTATCTACATTCACTAAATATGTTGAAAAGAGTGAATGGAATACATTTTGTATTTTAAGGTAGATTTTTACAAAGGTGTAGGGAATCCATCTGTATTACAACTGAGTGAGGTTTTTTCAAGTATAATTTCTTAACTCATTCATATTAAAATCCTCATAAAAATTTAACGCTCTTGCTGGTCTTTGGTAAAGCTGTTGAAATACCCTTGGTTTTAAGAAACTGAACTGTTTTTGACTCTGTATTTTTTTTATCATTCAGAGTATTGAGCTGGTAATTTAATATCTTTACCCCTCAAATCAAATTATTTTTTCCTATCATTTGCTCAGCTTCTTGGTTTATCAAGCATGATTAGATTTGCCTTTTCTTACTTTGAGCAGTGTGGTCTGAAAGTGTGAAATAGAAAAAAATTGATCGTATTAAGTATATGAAACAATATTCAGTGTTTTGTGTAAGTTTGTTTTGCATGATGGAAAATTGTAATTCTGGCTCACCATTTTTTTTTGCCATAAATAGGAAATGGTGAAAGGAAACATCAGTGACTAAGTACACAGTGAATAAAAAATTCTTTACTTCAAAGAGCAAAGACCATCTTTATAAGGCACCTAAATGGCTTATCCAATATGCTAATTGGTACAAATTGAATATAGAATAAGTCTTTCTTAAAGAATAATTTTACTTTTTTTTTGTTATACCACTATAAATGCTATCAAAGAATGAAGGTAGAGGAAGTCTATCACTGTTCCATTACACCCTGTCACTACTAGAAATTGAACTGACCTACCATACCTTTGCAGCATTCCAACTTGACAAGGACTGTGTTTCCATAATTTATATTCCAGATTTCTGCATTCTCATCTAAAATGCAAAAATGTGGTTATTGATAGAATTTAAGGAGTTAAATGAGCATGTATTCTAGTGCTCAGCATTAACTATGATGGTGATATTGGGGATGTTAACCATGAATGTGGTGTCAGGTATGATTACTGTTGTCTGTCTAGAGTTAGCTATACTTTCATTTGAAAATGTTGCACAAATTTGGCTAAGGCTAGCTTCCAACTCAATAAAGAGATTAGAGAAAAGTACACCTGGAATATTGCATTCAGTTTCTGGTGCTACATTTTAAGAGAACCTTTATTGACTTGGATCATGTCCATAAAGACTGCCATGATAAGCTTAAGGGCATGGGTTTCTTCAGAGTGGAATAAAGAAAAGTTAGTTACAATCTAGCATAATCAGTAACTTGAAGAAATGCCCTATGTATATAAATCATATTCATTCATTTTTTGCCCCTTGAAAATAAGCATTAGGAAGAAACAAATACTCAGACAAAAATGAGATGGAAAAATTAGTTTTTCCTAGAGCCTTTAAAAAATGTAACAGGTTGACATCTAAAAGACCCATCAAGTAGAGAGTAGTACCATCTGCCAGTCAAGTCACTGGGTAGTGGGTGGAAGAATGACAGGATGAACACTGGAATCTCCTTTCATTCTAAGAGTTTAAGGTTTAAATGCCACTTTTAAAGTGTGGACAGCTTTGGACTGGATTAAGGGTAAAAATAGTGGAGGCAGAGACAATATCATAAATTTTGTCCAATGAAGAATGGCTGACTTTTATAATGGTTGTAGGGGATGAATACTGAGACTCTCTTCTCTGTACTTAATTTTGTGTAATAATCAAATGTTACTTTTACAGTAACATTACAATAATATCAAAATTATTTCTTGCCAGGTGCAGTGGCACACGTCTGAAATCCCAGGGGCTCAGGAGGCTGAGGCAGGAGGATTTCAAGTTTGAAGCCAGCTTCAGCAACTTAGTGAAGCCCTAAGCACCTCAGCAAGACCCTGTCTCTAAATATATATATTACAAAAAGGGCTGGGCCTCAGTGGTTAAGTGCCCCAGATTCAATCCCTGGTACAAATTACAAATTAATAATAATAATAATTATTATTATTATTATTATTATTTATTTTAATTTTGGTACCAGGGATTGAACCCAGGGTGCTTTACCACTGAATTACACCCCCAGTTCTTTTTATTTTTAATTTTGAGAGGGGGGGAGTCTTGCTAATTTGCTTAGGGCCTCACTGAATTGTGGAGGCTGTTCTTGAATTCAGATCCTTCTGCTTCAGCCCTTTGAGTTACTAGGATTCTAGGCATGGGCCACTGTTCCTGGCTCCCTTCATATTTTAAAATAATATATTTTTAAAGGATAATATGACCTTATGTTGATAATTAAGAGATTTTAAGTCAAAAAGAATTCTGAAAAAGATATAATAATAATAATAATCCTTTGTGTAGATAGAGTATTTAAGGATCACAAGTTTCGTTCTTCCCAATTCAGTGAAATCTTATTGCTAGGATCATCCCCACTGAGAAAGGTAATGACAGCTGTTGACAGTGTTCACTTTGGAGGAGTGGAAATACTCAATGGGCTTGTGAGTTTATCTGACAATAACTTTATATTCTATCTCATTTTGCATGGCCATAATTAATCATAGTGGGTTAGCAACATTTTTCTGACATCATAAATTAGGTTAATAGGTATGGATCATAAAATCAAATGCCAGATATAATGTATAATGAGAATATCTTATATTTTAAAAAAGTCTTTAGCCATGTGTAACCAATAGAATTTTATGATGTCTTTGTAATTTTAAGATTTTAATTTTGTTTTCAAAATCAAGGGCCGTTAGTCTTATAGGTATTCTGGTGTTTTATATGTTCAGTAGAATTAGAAGGTTTTTTTTTTGTTTTTTCTTTAAGGAATAAGATCACAGTTTGTGCTAAGTTACTTAAATATTCTACTTGATTCTTAGAGTATTCACACTGAGAAAAAGTTGGTCTGAGTAATACAGACTGGTGTCAGGTCAGACTTCCTCCTATTAACAAAATAAAAACCATTCTGTTGTTATATTCATTTAGTAAATATTTTGTCTAAAAGGATAACTGATCCTTTTTCATTATCTATACAATAATAAGATGGAACAGATAACCTCTGCCATGATCAGTTGGAATACTTACTACTAAATTAGGGAGTTAGTATCTGGTAATAGAATTTTTCTGGGTATACTCAGACACTGATATTTAAATGACATGGATAGATGGATGTGCTTTTACCCAAATTATTTTCTATTTGTAATTTTCTCCTTTGGTTTAAAGTGAAAATTCTCAAAAAAAGTGTCCCAACAAAACATTATTGAAGAACTAAAACAACAACAACAAAATATTTTAATACTCCTCCTATCATAGTTCTTCAAAAAACTTGAAAAAATGTAATAGCAAAAGTGTCTTCAAAGTTTTGTTTTCCTTTATAGAAGAGATAAGTTTATGCTTGAAAAATAAGTTGTCATATTTAAGCCTTAAATTGATGTGATATAATATACTTTCTTACTCTAGTAATCCATATTAGACCTTACATTAGACAACTTTTCTTAAGAGAGCACAGTAGTATAAAACTGTAGAAAAATCTATTCTGAGTGTCCAGTTTATGAGGGTCAGTACTTCTTCAAATATTCTTTCCTGTTTTAAGTTGTTTGTAGTTCAAGGTACTAATTGGGTATATAATAGACAAAATTTTCATATTACTTGAATAAAGTGATATATATGAAATCCAGTTAGTTAGAACTATGTCTGATATTATACAAAACAGTCTGTTTTATTAGTCAGCTTTTTTAGCTCCTGTGACTAAAAGACCTGACCAGAACAATTTTAGGTGAGGAAAAGTTTATTTAGAGGATTGTGGCTTCAGAGGTCTCAGTCCATAGATAGCCATCTCCATTCCCTGGGGCTCAAGATAAGGCAGAACTTCATGGCAACAGAGTGTGGAAGAAGGAAGCAGCTCACATGATGATCAGAAAGCACAGAGAGGGAGACTCCCCTTGAAAGGCACGCCCCCCAGGTACCAGCCTACTCCAACCACACGTCAGTCTTCAGTTACTCCCAGTGAATACCATCAGGGGATTAATTCACTGATCTGGCTAAAGCTCTCATAAACCAGTCATTTCTCCTCTAAACCTTCTTATGTTGTCCCTCACATGAGCTTTTGGGGGACACCTCAAATCCAAACTATAACACAGTCCAAAGAAGTGAGATGCAGTAAGTTTTCTCTATTTTTATACCTGTGTGCTTATTAAATTCCATGAAACATATTTGTGAAATATCTGAAAGAAAAATACAATTGACAGTAGGAATAGAACTAAGTCAGTCTTAAGTACAATGAGATAGGCCATAATTTTATATTTGATTTTTTATATATAAAACCATCCAGAATATCTAAGATTGCTTTCATTTATTCGCCTTTTGGAGAGACATAAAGAGATAGAGTGACACTTTGGCCCACTGTATATTTCATAGAAGATATATTTTTTAAATATCTGAGATTAGTATATCATGCAGATACTGGTATGTGTCTCTAAGTATGAGCTTTGAGGGTCTTGAGTGTGTGTCTGTATTTATGTGATTTCATATTACAAAAGACCTAAAAAAGTCAATTACAGGGTATGCCTATGTCTATTTCATTTTATTTTTTACTTCTTCCTGCCAACTATGGAAGACTATGGATTAGATGGGGAAGCAGTTGCTGGACTACTGACGAGAGGTATTGAAATGTGGCAAAATTTTTACCCTTATATATTAGTCCTGGTGTTTTAAATTCAGGAGTTATTTTCCACGGGTATAGTAGTTTCCACTAGGGTCACTATAAAATAAAGTAACCTTTAAAAGGTGTCTTTTAACCATTCTCCCTCTTTTTCATTCTCAAACCAGTTAGTGCTCTTTCTCCCAGTTGTGCATACCCTGATGCTATTAAAATTCTGTAGCCTATTGTCATATTCATGCCATCCCTGATCTACTTCCAATATTTCTTTACTCTCTAATTGAAAGACTATGTAAAGATTGTCTTAGTTGTGAGTTAGTAGTCTTTCCAGGCCCTTTATGTTCTCTATTTATATATAAGATATTTCTGTGATTTTCAGTTTTTCATTTTATATTGAAATTGCCACATCTACTTGTTACTATTCATCTTTTCATTATATGTTTTGTGATGTCAGAGGATTTGGTCTATCACAGTTAATGTTAAATAGTAGTTAATATTAACACAAAGTATCTTCTCAATAAATAGAAGGTGAATGAACAAAAGGCATGTGTGGATGATGTGAGTCACTCTTTGTCTATCTGCTTACAAACATTGTCTGCTGCTACTAGGTCTAAATCTCATCTTGTGGAAGGAATTTACCACACAAATTATTTATTAAACAAAACAGAAGCAAACACTGAAGTGGGAGCATATAACTGAGGATGAGAACATTGCTCAATATAGTTACTTTCAAATATTTGCAAGTAAAAATATTTGTTGAATACCAAGGAACTTCTTTACACATAAAATTATTTCTGCATGCCAGTTTAATACCATAGAATCTCCTTGACCTATTAAAGTGTTTGTGGTTTTAATGAACCTCTTTGTTCCTTCTGCTGGAAAGTCTGGATGACCAGCTTCCTATATGGGCACTTGTAGATTTTGATAACGTGGATCTTTTTGAGTGTGTTTTTATTTAGTTATTTTTGCTAACCAATTTATGTCATCTAAACTATATTAACTTTTTTTTCTTTAGAACTTCCATATATGATTGTATAAATCCAAGGTTTGCAATAGATTATAAGTCAGCAAGCAAAGCGAAAAACATCAAAGTATGATGACTTCTGACATTAAGCTGTTGGTATTAAGGGTAGTATTCTGGGTTTCCCATGTCTGAAGTTCCACAATTCACAAGAATGGGGATGATGGCAATAGGTTCAAAGGAAGCTTTTGTTTCCTCAGCCTCTTTATGTAGGATGTACTTTCTAAGATCAGCTTTTTATGAATGATGAATGTTACATGGGCATGTAACATAGGTTTAGCAGATTTTTCTTCATCCTGTAATTTTCTCTAAATGAACTGAGAATGAAGGTCTTTTTAGATTGGAACTGTGAAGTGGATGTATGGAAATAACATTTAAAAAAATTATTTTAAAAGTCCCTAGCCTTGCACCTTATAGGTGAAAATGCTTATTTAATACATTTTATTTATAATAATATGCTTAAGATTTGTTTCTTAATAAACTTTTTTGGGGGGGATATACTAGTGTTCTTTGTCTTTGGCAAGTAGTAACTAGATGTTGACAAAGAGGAACCTTTTACCCCCAATTCCTGATGAAAAACTGAGATAGGAATTTAGGACATTTAGACGATAATAGGAATAGTTAATGAAACTAGTAATTGGTGGGTTGTTCATCACCTCCCAAATCTTACCTCTTAATTCTTTTTGAGGGTTGTAACATACTTGTAAAGTATCTGAGTGTTAATATTTCTAATTGTGTTGCATTTTTGTTTTTTCTGCTCTACATTATTGTTATTTTGGGGAAAAACTTTTAACTTCACTGAAACTAACATATAAAATGGGATATAAAGTAAGATATTAATGCTGAACCTGAGGATTTTATGAGGATTGAATAAATTGAATTATAGTTGCATATGCAAACATACACATTTGTATATTTGTATGTAAATCAATTCAATGTGTGTTTGTGGAGAGAGTGGGTGGTGGAAAGGAGAAAGAGAGGGAGATGTGTACAAACCTGTCTATCAGTTTTACTGACACAACATGGGAAATGCTCATTTTTCTCATCCTTTTCTTTTTAAAACCAGGAATGGATTTCCTAAGACCACTGCAAACTGTTAGCCTGGCATGAATTCAGTGTTTAGTAGATGTTTTCTTTTTTCCTTCCTTCCTTTGTTTTTTCCTTTCTTCTTTTCCAGTTTTTACTCTTGCTACTCAAGTAAATATGAATGCATATTTATTTAAATATGGTATGTTAATAATGTATTTACTAAATTCTATGCCTTTTATGTGCCTGGAAAATGTCTCAAACATATCATTGTCACTTCAGGACTGAGCCTGGATTGAGGTACACATAATCCATTGGAGGGAAAACCTGATTCTTCATATCGCTCAAGATTGTATTTTATGTAATTTATTTTTCTACTGAATTTCTGTTGATTTGTATGGACAAAATATTTGTTAATATGAATTTTTTGTTTCCTACTATTTTTATGCATCTTCTATATCATTACCATGATTAGAAGGAATTCCCTTTACACTCAGGGTTTGAATGGGTTTGATAACATTATGCTATTATATAAATCCATACATTTCATAGGTAAATATATTTGAAAACCCTGATAAAATAAGTGATTTAATGTAAAGTTTATATATTAGAATGTTGGTTTATTGATTATCTCACTGCAGAACAGTCAAGAAACCAAGCATTTTTAAGGTATTTTGGAAACAGGAATTTTATTCTTTTCTGAAGAACTTATTCTTTCCTGCAATCATTGATTAAAGGGGTCTTTACCAGAGGCGTCTGACCTTAATCCCAGTCCTCATAATGAATTTCAGCTTTTTATAGTGTTCTTTTGAAGAACTGTTTTGCTGTATTTAGCTATATTGCTTTATTAATGGCATCTCTGATAGTTTAAGAACTGTTTCTATCTTTACCAGCCTTGAGTCTGGTACCACAGATAACAGGGAGGTTATTTTATTTCACTCTTCTTCTCTCAATGAGAAGATTAGGAAGGTCAGTTTATGACCTGAGCTTACTCCATTATTTGTTCCAGAGGTTGGTAAACATTACAAATGGATATCACAATTGGATTTTGAATCAATAACTTCATACACTGAACCATATGTTTTAATGAGAAACTGGATTTTCCTTACAATGGTCACATAATGCTATTAGTTTCTTGAAGATATATTAAAATTAGAAAAGGTAAATATAAACACACAAAGTACTATGATGTCTCCAAATATATTATACTTCATTCCTCTATAAGTCTTACTAAGGTCAACAACAATTCTTTTTGCCGTGCTTTGTTACTCTGGGTCACTCCACAATAAATTTGAAATCATACATGATATTTGTTCTGAATTTATTACTTACTTGAAGACCTCCGTTGCTCTTAGGAAAAAGTCCTATTGATTCTTATGAGGTATTCAGTTCCGTAGTTGCTGTATACCACATGGCTTATTTCAAAGACAAGTAAGATTCCTCTGAGGTATAAGTAAAGTGATTTAGAGTAGGTAAATTTAAGCTCTATGGGCTTGTCTCTTCTGTAAGAATAAAAAGGAATTGTGTTTATTTCATAATGTATATTCTCAGTTGAAAATAACTTGATGCTTACTCTTCAATACATGGGCACTTCTGCATACATGATTAGTGAAATAATTTGGCTAGATATTAGAAATAATTTATATTTTGTTGGAATATTCTTCTTTAAAATTCTCTTTAATAATTCTTCTCAGGGCTGAATATATTATTTATACTTATTAGCATTAATTCTGGTTTTTGCCCTATTCTTGTGCAAAAATGATATTTTTTTAATGTTTCCCTTACTTCGGAAGAATAAGATAAAGTTAGGACATAGTTACCCTTAAAATACTCTTTCATTTTCAAATAAACATACAAAAACAGCTACTATTTTGTTGACATTGGAGTCAATTTTTTTCTTTATTCCAAAATTCTATGATACTGTTTGTAGCATTTGATTCTGGGTTTGACTGTTTCCGGCCAGCAAAATGCTGTAGTTCTCTCAAGCAATGACCTAGTGAACAATGTATCAGGACACAGTGATATTATAGAAGTGGGGCTTAGAAGCAGGGATGAGAGAAAAGATCATTATAGTCTTTTTTCTAACTATCCCAACACAATCATTTGAATTCCTAGGTACAGCAAACATATGTATGGAAGCCATATTGTTCACAGAAACTTTTACTTATTTGCAGTACTTTAACTTGGAAAATTAAAAAAAGATATTGGATCAAGGAATTGTGTCTCAGAATTTAATTTCTATACTTTATTCAGTGACCTCCTGAAAGTCAACATTGGGATGAAGACCAAGTTTCTGTAATTATGACATATACAGTTAGATTTTTTCCTGATATTTATGATAGCTTTTAGAGACATTTTATCAAAATTGTTCCATTCTTTGGCAAACACCTATTTTTCAACTTTATTGTTTTAATTGTTTGCATTGTAAGGGTCTGACATATTAATTCTAAATGGCTTTATCTAACAGGCTACTGTATGAAACTTGAAGGTTTTCCTTTACAGTTATTGGAAGATTTTTTAACCATTAATATTGATAGTGTAAGATGATTCTCCTTGTAAAATAGTAAAATATATAAATGCTTTGTCATTGCTAGATTAACTTCTTGAATATAACTTTCATTTTCTTGGTTCACCAAACTCTATGAGTTTAAAATAGGGAAAATATAACATTATCCATGCTTATGTGCCTAGAAATAATTTATGAGATGTAGATAGGCTTCTTGATTTAATCAGTCTAAGGACAGTATTAGCCTAGTTTTAATAGATATAGTGAATAAAATCAATACTAAATTTAAACCATGTTCCTATATCAACATATTACATTTTTGACCAAGGAAAATATCCTAAATTTTTGAGTATTTTCATCTCATTAAATTTTGAGTTGAATTTTCCTCCATATGATTTTAACTGATTATTAGAGTCAATACATATTTTTGAAAACATTGAGAAAATAAATGAGAATATAAGTCTATAGAATATTAATCCCTAGACAACAAGGAATTTGTGTTGTTTGTGGCTTTTTCCCCCAGTAATTCATAGTCATATAATAAATACTTTCTGAAAATAAACAAAAGATAAATGAATAAGCTAAGTAGTTATCAGTTTCAGCTTATGCTTATCTATAGATATTTGTGACTAAAAACTTTTTGTTTAAATAGAATAAAAATTTAAGAACTGAAATAGGTATCAAAAGACTGATACACGTTACCAAAAATCTATTTCATTTCTTCCTTTGAAAAATAATGTCATGCTACTGGTTGACTTTGCTGACAGTTTCATATTTTTTTCACAGTTTTTATATACAATGGCACACTGCTTAATGATGAGTTACATTCTGATAAATGTATGGTCAGTTTATTTTGTCACTGTGTGAACATAATAAAGTGTACTTATTCAAACCTAGATGGTATAGTGAATCAGTCAAGTGGCTTCTTGATGTAATCAAGAGGCATAATCAACATGAGACATATGAGGGTACTGCCAGCATAACATGGCATAGTGTTTTATAGTGCACTTTTAAAAAAATAAGCTGAAGGAGCACACTCTACAATAATGATGAAAGTATAGTATAATATGTAAACCAGCAACTTAGTCACTAATTATCAAGTATTATATACTATACATAATTGTATATGCTTTACTTTAATACACCTGAAAGTGTATTAGATTTGTTTATATCACCATTATCAAATAAATGATGCTTTGTGATATTGATGTTAAGAGAGCCAAGAGATCAGTAGGCAGGCAATAGGAAATTTTCAGCTTCTTTACAATCTTTTGAGGCCACTTTCATATAAACCTACTATTGATGATTAGAACTTTGTTATGCAGCACATGACTATGTTTGCATTGAACTGGGCATGCTTATTTCAGAAAATTTTGATTTTTGTAGTATGAATTAGAAAATATGTAATTCTTTTAAAATCATTTTTTGCTTTCCTCCATTCAAGGTAAACCAATGGATTGGCATTCATAGGGTATAAACTTTAGAGTGTAGATTGTAATAGGTAAACTTCTCTGTTGCAACAGGTTCATTTGCCTGGTGAAACACAACTATAAGTTATATGCTTTGAAAAATTTGACAAGTGCTAGTTAATTTTATGTGAAGTTGAAGGACATAACTTTGGGAGTATGAAATATTATTGTCAACATTGAAGCAAATACCTTTTTTCTTACTGTATTTTAGATTAAAATTAAGTCAATAAATAGGATCATGATTTGCTTTGAGCATCTGTATTTATTTGGTTGTAACAAAAATACTTAATTTCAGTACTCACTACTAGATGTCTCTTCTTAAGGCTTTTCATAAGTTTCAAAGGAAATATGTAACTCAAAATGCATTCTCAGTTCTATGATATATTTGTGATGGATCTTCATGCAGATAGACTTAAAAGTATTATACAAGTTACCAGGTCAGATTCTTGCTGACCTATACAATACCTGCATCCTAATAGGTCCTATTTCAGCTTCTATATCTTTGACAAATAGCTGAGCTCCAAAAAGCTCTGTCCACAGTATTGAAACCTCTCGTGATGTATGAGCATGTCTTGCTGATAAATTCTAATGTCAGCCTCTGTGTGATAGTGATTCATCAGATTGTAAAATTTGTGTTTGGGGAACACATTGAATTAGTAAGTTCCATATTTTAGTTGTGTTAAAATTAACACAGTTTGTTCTTTTGTTTTAAAGAGTTTATAACAATTACCTTTCACGCTGTCAAAAGTAGTTTAGAATTTAATTTGAAATTATCAATGCTATCACAAAAGAAATGTCTAATATTAATAAATAAATTGATATTATTGCAGTGCTGAAAATGTTTACATAGCAATGACATGTTGATAATAAGCATCAAGCTACTGTGAGAAGTTAGACACTTGATTATGAACAAACACAACAGCAATAGACATGGAAGCTATGTGGCTTTGTTAGGATAAGCAATTTGCCTATAAAAACTATGGCTTATTATTTTAAATTTTGAAACAATATTTTAGGCTGTTTTCTTTGTACAAAAATACGTTTAATTTGCAAGACTCTGAGTTTTTGTTTGTAAAAATGACTAAAAATCTCAATGATCTTAGTTGGGTTTTTTTTTTAAGTAAAATTCTTACATTACTTATAAAAGATATTTAAATAACTAGCAATGTTCATGACACGTCTTTTCACTGATTTTCAATTTTGTAAGCTGGTTTTTAGTACTTTAAATATAAACTTAGAGGACTACATTGTAGTTTTATTTTTACTCTAAATAATTTCACAATTTTTTTCTTACTGAAAGTTTTCTTAAATTTTTAATAAACTGCAGCTATCTGACTTATGCTATTTTTGTTAAGGTGAAATTGATAAAAGGTAGAATTTTATGAATTTGAACCTGTCAAACTTTTACTACTAATCTATTATATTTCATAGTGAAATTCTAAAATCATACTCTTAAAATTGGATATATTGTTTTCTTGCTATGTGTACAACATAATGAATTATTTGGATTTCAGTGAAGCTTTTTAAGTGTTTAAAATCACAGAGAGATCTGAAAATTACATTTATATCATAAGCCCTCCTGAAATTTGGCAATATTTTCTGCAAAGCAAGCAGCCTAAAGCTGAGCTACTATCAATAAAATTGAAATAACTCTTTCAGCCACTGAGGTATTAGATTTACATTATCCAAATCTAATAATTAAATCCCCTCCAAGTGCTACTTGTTAAGAAAAATCTTTAAGTGAATATATAATTTCCTGGAGGATTTGTTCCAGTCAATAATTAAAGTATTAAATACAATATTATCATGGCCTTTTAATATTGATAAAATGCTTTCTAAAATCCATTTTTGTGCACTATATAAATGTAGTTACATAACTCAATAAAGTGTCTTATACTTAACATTCAAAATTTCATTATAAAAAACACTTTTGAAAAAGTGGTCATTTAAATGATATCTGATCAGCTGATATTTTCCAGAAATTATTCTTTATTTAGAAACAAAAACAAGACAAAAGCAATTGATTTTAATCCAAAATGTATTTTTCCTTATAAAAGAGGTCCACATACTCACTGTGTCTACTCTACATAATTTGTCCTTTTTTATTACACCACGTGTCAATTCAAGTTTATCTGGTCACTGCAAAAACTCGTGGCTAATATGTGTAATACAACACAGGAGGAGGTATTGCTCAGTTCAACTACTCTTATATACTTAAAAAAAAATACAGAAATGTTTTTGTCCACTTTAATTGTCGTCCAGACATAAAAGTTACATGAAAGTTCTAGAAAATGGAATTATTTATTTGGTTGCCACAGTACCCTTGAAGCCAGTTAATTAAAATGCTGAACTTGTACATGTTTCCATTGGTCATGAGCAGCATTGGTGAAGCTTAACCTTCTTTGTAGAAAGTTAGGTTTCTCTGCCTGTTTTTTAATTCAACTGGAGTTTTGAGCTTTTCTTTGAAGTTAGTTGAGTTGGTTGTTTTTATGACATATTTGTTGGCACACCTATGACTGTTGCTTTCACTTCTAAGTTTGTACTTTTCTCTTTACCTGCTTCCCAGAGGTTTATCAGAGGAGGATAAAGCTCACTGAATGCAAAGGTTGGTTTGTGTAAGTAATTCCTTACATGGCTATGTTTATCATCACAGTTTATTTCTTGAGAGAGGCAGCTGAAAAGACATATTACACCAATAATCCCTAGAAGGCCCCCAAGACAGGCCATAAACATTGTGGTGTTACTCTTTTCATACTCTTTTCGACCTTGGTCCACACCTTTTGTGGTGACATTTATACATTGTTTTCTGTTTTTCTGATATATTGTGGGGATATCAATACAAATTTTGTACTCAGTGGATGGGTTCAGATGCGTAAGATTATATACCTTGACATCAGATGGTATTCGAGCACTTTGGGCAGCATGAGAATTTTCAGTCTTGACAAAGGCAGTCCACTTAACACTGGATTTGAGAATTTTTGAACTTGCTTTCCAAGATACCAGAACTGAATTGGCCTGAATATCTCTTATTTTGATATTCAAAGATCCATTGTTATCTTGAGGAAAAGAACCATCCACTTTGATCATAATAGACTTTAAGTCAGCACCAACTAGGTTAGTTGCTATACAAGTATATAAACCCCCTTCTTTGGGGGTTATGCCACTTATATCTAGTGTGCCTTCAGAATGAACATAGAACTTATCTGTCAGAGTATTAGGTAATAGTTTTTGACCAGAAGGTGTTATCCAGTAGATTTCAGGCTGTGGCTCTGCCGTTGCTCTACAGTGAAGGGAGACATAGCTATTAGCTTCTACATCCAAATTAGAAGGAAAGCTCTCAGGAGCTATAAGAGGGAGGCAAATTTCCATCATATCCCTGAAATGCACTTGTCGAACATTCTGGCCTTGGAATTCAGGTGGGTCCACACAAAACAGTGCATCTGGCTCCATAAATCGAATGTTGGTTTTGTTCATATTAATCCAACGGATGACACAGTCACACCTGATTGGATTGCTGTGTATGCTGATTTCTTTGAGGTTTGGCAGAGACTCAATGGTACCATGGTATAGGGCACTGAGGGCATTGCTGTTCAACATGAGTGATTCCAGCTTGGGGAGTCTGAAAAATGCATTAGGGTGAATGTAAGACAATCTGGGGTTGTTAGTAGCTTCTATTTTTCTTAAATCCGGCAAGTTATCCACAGCAAGACTGTCGATGGAAATCAGCTCAGGCATATTATTTATTCCCAACTCTTTTAAGTGTAGCATATTGCTAAAATCACCTCTTCGTATTCTATTAATAGGATTTTTGTTTAAATCCAAAAATTTGAGGTTTACAACTTTTTGAAGAGCAACATGGGGCACTTTGATAAGCCTGTTGTCATAAAAAGAGATGCTTTCTAAGTTTTCAAGTCCAACCAAGGCATTATCTGGTATTTCCGTGAGGTTTATACCAGCTATAACCAGACTGCGAAGATTAATAAGAGGCTTAAAGTTCATGTCTTTGATTCTGATGATTGGATTTTCTCCAATCATCAGAATCTCTAGATTTGGAAGAGCATCGAACCACTTACTGTTGATCATCTGCAGTCTATTTGAATTGAGATGAAGTCGAAGAAGATTATGTAGGCCAATAAAAGCTCCAGGTGAAATTGTAGAAAGCAAGTTGTGATTAATATAGAGTTCTTGTAAGTTACTCAGTCCAGACAGACATTTTTCAGGCAGCTCAGTAAGTTTGTTTTCTTCTAGGTACACAGAAAGGAGCTGATGCATCTTCTTTACATTAATATTGGTGACTGAAGATAAATTGTTTTGAGATAAATCCAGGCCAGTAAGGTTTACTGGAAAGTCTATGGAATATTCAATTTTTGCAATATTGTTAGTCTGTAGGAGCAGAATCTGTGTGTCAGCAGGCAATCTGGCTGGGAAACTTAAAAGACCTAAATCATTACAATCCACTGTAGATGCCTCCATATAAATGGATCTGGGTGTAAACCAAGGCCTGATTTCACATGTACATAACTGTGGGCAATCCAATTTTTTATCTACAGCTTGTACTAGTATAGTAATAGCTAGGCCAAGTAGCACATGAATTTGGAGTGGCATGTCCTTCATCTTAACTTTCTTCTTCAGAAATTTAATGGGCCCTTAAGGATTCCACAGTCACTACTTGTACGTTTAATAATAGCTGATTGATAAGGGGAATACTTGCATTTGTCAAATGATGAATTCCATAGAACTGTAGAGTTTTTCTTCATGGAAAGAAGTGTGAGTACCACAATTGCTTTGTCCAAAAACGTCATACATATTGGAGAATAGAAGGTCACTATTTCCTTAATGATATAATATTGATGAACTTTTTGAAGATGGAGTATGTATAGATGGTCACAAGAAATTGAGCAATTCATTTATTTAAGAGTATACTATTCAAATCCCATGCTTGGTCAGTACTTGCAGGAATAGCAGCATTATGCTAAATACAATAAAGTAAAGAATAAAAGAAAAAAAAAGAAAAATAATTAGTACAAAGAAAAAACATAATATCCATTAACTAATTATTTCGTGTATAAATAGTTCCTTCAGTAAGTTTTGACTGGATTGTTGTTATAACTAACCCTCAGGTTTGGCCTAGACATCGGATAGGCTCAGAGATTTAATCTTTAGAAGGCTGAAGCATCATTAAATTTAATAAATGTTCTTCCAGGATTTTCCTGTTACATCAAGTCTTGTTTATACCCTAAGTTTTATTTATTATATTTTTTATTTCCTCTACCATTTAATAATGGGGGAAGGATGATCTTTCAATTATGTTGTCTCTTTTGTCCTTCTTAGGAAATAATATTGTTCTATTACAATCAAATGAGTTAGACTGTGGTTTCTTAGGCCCATAGGAGATAGTATTTGGAGACATAATTATAAAATGATTGTTAAATGAAACAGAAGAAGTGGTATTGAGGTGGAATTCTCATTTTCATTCATGCCCCTCTCTGTAGTTTCCTTTGCATAAAGAGACAGGATGTAGGAAAAAGCATACACTCATACATTGTTGGTGGGACTGCAAATTAGTACAACCACTCTGGAAAGCAGTATGGAAATTCCTAAAAAAATAATAGGAATAGAAATACCATATGACCGAAGTATCCTACTCTTTGATATAAGATCTAAAATCAGCATACTATAAGGATGCAGGCACATCAATGTTAATAGCTAAACATTCACAATAGCTAAGATGTAGAACCAATCTAGGTGCCCATCAAGAAATGAATGGATAAAAAAATGTGCTATTTGTACAAATGGAGTTTTTCTCAGTCATAAAGAAGAATGAAATAATGGCATTTTCAGGTAAATTGATGGAACTGAAAAATATCATGCTAAGTGAATTAAGCCAGACACAGAAAGTCAAGGGTCAAATGTTTTCTCTCATATGTAGGTATACCAAAATTAGGAGGGGAAATAATAGAAGAGGACTCTCATGAAAATAGAAGAGAGATCAGTGGAGTTGAGGAAGGATATAAGAGGGAGGAGGAATAGGTTGGGAGAAAGGAAGAACAGTGGAATAAAGCTAACCAAACTTTCTTATGTACACATCTTAATAAACCACAGTGAATTTCACTAATTGAAAAAATATATAAACAAATAGAAGAAAGATCAGTAGACCAGATGAAAGGAAACAGAGGGAGGGAAGAAGATGGGGAAAGGGGAAGTACTGGGTACTGAATTTAAGCAAATAGTATTCTATGATTGTGTACTTGTACATAATATCATGGTTAATTTTGACATATCTCTAATAAACTAATAAAAAGTTATTCGAACTTGGCAATATTTGGATGATATTAATCATGACTTATTATGGGTAGGCCTGTATATAATTATTCACAACTGGAGTTCATGTTAATGTTTGGTTGCTTTATTTATCCCTGGAAATAATTTACATTCCATTAATCACAAACAATAAACCTTATTACTTTAGCATGACACACTTACTTTTTTTAAATAAACAATTCCAGAACCACATTGCAGACTGATACAAGGGATGTTTTAAAATACCATGCTACTTTTTGGTGTACACTCAATTCCGTTGAACTGCTGCTGAGCTCACCTGTCAAGTATGCAGAAGAGCATTGATGTGACTAGTTTCTTCCTTCTGGGGCTTGTTGCCTTTTAGCAATAATAGCCATAGCCCTCTACTACTGTTCCTTTTTCAAGCTCTCCCCAATAATGATAGTTTTGACAGCATTGTTGCCTAAGTTTATGATAAGGTGGGTGCTTCAGTGACAGACTTAAATATACTTGGAGATGTGGTCATTATGGAGAGAGAAAATCTCTCTCTCTCTCTCTCTCTCTCTCTCTCTCTCTCTCTCTCTCTCTCTTTAGTTAAAAGAAAAAGACATTGTTCCTCAAAATCATGAATCATTTATAGCTCAAAGTCACACCTAATTTGCTTCTTGCTCTTTATTTTCAGAAATGTGATATTTTATCTAAAAACTGAGTCAGAAGATTTAGATAACTACTACAATACCTTTGCTATTTTCTTTATTACTTCATCTGATTACTGACCTAAAATTCCTTTTTTTTTAAAACTGAATGTTCATTCTAGCTATTACTTCTGTCTTAACTAGGTTCTAAGCCCAATGAGGGTAGAATGTAACACTGTGCATTTTTTACTGAAGATTCCTGATAATCTTGTTTAGCGTATGGGTCTTCTCCATACGTATCCTCATCTTCTGCCATTTTCCTACCTTCAGCCTCCTTTTTATTGGTAGAGCAATTGATGCTTCTCCATATTCTGGCTACCTGCTATGCCTCTTCCTTTAAATTAATTGCTACTGTTTTTTCCAACCTCATTTCAATAATCTCTATCTCTAAGACTATCTTCCACATAACCTCTACTTGTCTAGTTGTACTTAGCTACCCACTCTCCACTCTGCAGTGGTCCCATGGGCCTAGTACACCTAGTATACCAATTAATTGGTTTTATTGTCTCCAGTAATGAGGAACTTATATTCTCCTTTAAATTAACCAGAAGATTGGAAATATTAAACATGAAGCATTCTTTTGGAGGCAATGTTAACCTAAAAATGCTACCTTTTATTTAGAAATTATTCTGGTGGGCGAAAATTGAAAATATATCTATACACACACACATATATATACATACACATATGTATATTATACACATATTTCTAATTATATATATATATATATATATATATATTTAATTAGAAAAACTTTCCTGACTCCATTTCATTATTTATGAAGCCCTATACTACAAATAACTATGATTTGAACTAGATTAATCCTGGCAATGTAGAAAACAAGGTTTATTATGATGGTGAACAAACTCAAATTGTATTTATCTCTGTCTATAGGAAGAAATTGTCAACATGGGAAACAGAGTATAGAATATAGAAGTTTAACCTGTCTTCATTGTAGTATTTACTTTTCCTTATGACTATGGAAATTATCATGATGCTTTCACTAATAGACTATTTGATATGGATTATTTGCAGGACACTAAAGCAATAATAATAATAATAATAATAATCACTTAATGCTTCATAGTTTTCAAAGCCCATTTGCTATTTTTATATTAACAATGGCCTTGTGAAATAGGTTAGTTAGATACTTTAATACTCATTTTTTTTTAATGTGAAGGTATTGATTTTTTTGTGGCAGAGCAGGGGATTACAACCATGGCTTTGCATATGCAAGTCCAGCATTCTACCACTGAGCTACACTCCCAGCCTTAATGTAAGGATATTGAGATCTTACATTATTGTGATCTCATATACCTGAAATCACACAGCTGATAAAAGATAGAACCTAGGATTTCTTCTTAGGCCCTCACCATTTTCTAGACAGCTACATTGCATAAATATATAGAAATGAGATCATTTTGACTGATAGGGTTATTATTTTACCTCTTAAGAAGAGTTGGCATTACCTTGGTCTTCAGATTTTTGAATTGAGAAACTTAATTTTATCAATCCACTAGTAATGACTAGGGTATGCACATGAGTCAAAATCACAAGGGACCAGTTTACAAAACCAAAGTGCCCATTCATTACAATGAGAATATGACTTAGAAAACACACATTTCTGAATCTACTTGTCCAATGCTTTTGCTCCATTTTGAAAAATATACTTGGAAACATAAATTATGAATCTTCAGTTTACTTGAGGATTCAGTTTACTTTAATAATACACAATCAGAGACAGAGATGCCAGGTTAGAATTCTTAATTATCACAGTCATTAAAAATGACAGCTAGGCTGGGGTTGTGGCTCAGTGGTAGAGCGCTCGCCTAGCACATGTGAGGCATGGGGTTCCATCTTCAGCACTGCATGTAAGTAAATAAAATAAAGGTATCCACCTACAACTAAAAAAGATTAATAAGAAAATTACAGCCTGCATATCTGTTTTTCTAAGCCAAATATCTATAGGAACTAGACCTCTTGAGTTTTTTCGTCATTGGTATAATCTAAATCACAGAAACCTTTTGTTGGAAAGCTTTTCAAGAGTATCTTCTTGTTCACCACACACTTGTTGCTTAATCATTTGTGTTATATTTCTCTATTCCCTTACTAACCATGAGTTTAGTAGTCCTGATTGGGTTAATAATGTACATTAGATAATTAAATTATTATTATAAATTGCTAGTTTATTCCTTTACTAAACATTTGATTATTAGATTATTATTCTTGCTAGATCATAAGGTTATTATTATTATTTGGGTGGTGTTCAACACACAATTGATTTGATAATATCAATAAAGTTAGTTGGTTGATAAGCACTTAGTTCCATATCTCCAGAGTACAAGTCATTAGACAAAGGTTTACCAATTGATAACTTAAAAATGTCTTTATATCATTTGTATTGAATGATAACATATGAAATAGTGATTAAAATAGGTTTAAAATATTTTTAAGAATCTGAAAATGAACACAGTCAATACAAATGAGGATAAAAAAGATACACCCTCAGATTTTTTTAGAAAAGTATAAAAGTCATAATTATACTGCAAAGTGTCCATTGGCAAAACAGAAAATGATTCACTTTACAGACACCAGTTTAAAAGCAAAGCTGTTCCTTAGAGTCATGTTGTACTACTGAGAAAATGGTTTCAGCTGTTGGCCTTTTGGGGATTCTGGCTAGATAACAATCATAATAATGGTATTAATTTTAAAAGAGATTTTCGTTTCTTTTTTATACACATCTGTATAAAAATTTTAAAAATTACAAACTAATTATGTCTTAAAATAAATTGGCCATTTTAATCATTTTTCATAATTTAAATTCCCTGATTCTTTCTATTTTTCTCTTCCCTTTCTCTCATCTTCCTTCTCTTCCTTGTAATGTTTTTCCTTTTTTTGAACACATTGAATCTAAGGTGGAAAATGCTTTCAAGCTCAAAAAAGTTGTATTAGAGAATTATTTGATATACTTACATAATTACCCTACTCCTATCAATTATCAAGGAAATTTTTCTATTGAAGTAAGAGTGAAGAAATTACACTTTAAAATAAAATAATGTTTCAATTTGAGTTTTAAAAGTTTTAGGACTCTTGCTAAGGAAGATGCTAAGGCACCTAGCACAGGGACTAGATATTATATTATTGTGGATGGATGTGTAAATGAATAAAAAGTGTATAATATATAGTTGAAATAGTTTGGGGATTTCCTCCCTTAAATATGGTAATTATCAATATGCAAATAAGTGTTGCCAAAAGTAGATGCATTGTTATTAAATGACTTTATTTTGTAAGAATGAATTCATATGGTCCTACTTTTAGGTGTTATGACTCAGAACTAACTAAAAATTAACTACTATTCTTTTCACTTGTTTTTTTCACATAAAGCTATATTAGAAGGTCATTTCTGTATCTTTTAAAGATAACAGCATCTTTCATATATTAAAGTAAAATGTATTATAGTCAAATATTTTAAAAGTTTGAAAGACATTGTTATTGAAATGTTACCAGGAAGGGAAACTCACATCTTGATAAATTTTATTATATAAATTTGCCTTCAAGTACTAAATCAAATAATTTCAAAGTTCATTTTTATTAGAGCATATCATCTATCCCCCCTTTCATTTATTCATCCATTCAATTGTTCAATAAATGTTTGTGGAAGACCTGCAACCTTAGTCACTGTGTTTTCATTTCTGATTTTTCCACTTTGTAAGATTTTTAAGAAAAATTTTAAATTTTTTATTGATAGAACATAGTTTTGCAGTTCAATTAAGCATTTTTTGTTGATTATGACCATATATATTTTAATTTTAACATTAAAGCACTTTAAACTGTAATTTTCCTAATATCTTTGTCATTTTGTCCTTTTGCCGTTTTTCTCACAGTACATTTAATATCTCATATTGGTTCCCCTGCATAGAATTTGCCTGAAGAATAGCCACAGGCCTAAAACATTTAATATGGGACACTGACAGCATGTAGCCTCCCAATTTAGTCCATTAAAAGAAAGCAGTTTTAAGAATTTTTATATCTTTTATTTTTAATATCTGCAGACACTCATCATAACTTAAGATTTCTTTTTAAAGTAATTTTTATATTTGAGAATCTAAAAATACAAATTGTTTCTTGAGCTAATTATATAGGTAGCCTTTTATGGAAAAAGCTACCTTTCCCATAGAAATGAGATCTTCGTTCTTTAAGCTTTTTTCATCTGTGTTTTATCCTTCATGAAATAGTGATTGAATACCTACCTTTTGGCAGCTGCTCTTGTAGCCATAAATAGGGTGAAATAACTGCTCATCAAGCTCTCAGGTGTCTAAAAAGTAAATAGAAAAGAAGAATACTGCACAATAGATTTGATTTACATTAAAGGTATATGTGGTGTTCTGTGGATACACAAGAAAGGTAATGCTTTGATCTGTGTGTCCAACAGGAGCAGCCTGAATATTTAATGGTCTTTTGTGATGCTTTTAAAAATTCAGCTGGAGTATAGTGGGGAAACATGTGAGTAAGAACGTTCAAAATCCACCATCATTCAGAGGAATTTTTACAATGGTAAGGATTAAGAACAAAATGTGCCTTCTTCCTTGTACCTCATTATTATAATATAAAGAATCCTGAGAAAGAGCAACATTTTGATACTTGACTCGTGTTTAAAAAAATTGGTGAAGGTTGAAAGTTGCCATGGCTACATAAAAACTCAGTTTTTCCTTTTCTTCTATAGTGAACTGCTAGCTAAGTTCGTTTGTATAAAAAACTTAAATTCTGTTCTCCCATTATCTGGTTTTATATTCCTTTGTTGTAAAATTTAGTCTCTCTTCAATTCTAATTGAAGGTTTCATATCCCAAAGGTGTTGTTGAATTATACTAAATATATCCCTATGAAAGACTGTTCTTGTTTGCTTGAGAAATATTTATTTTTGTGTTTCTCAAACCTAATTATTTGACTATGTATGTAAGCTTTCAAGTGAATGTTTAGAGTGGCTTGATAAAACTTCTCCTGACATGTTAATAAGAAATTGGCATAGGTTACAAACATTTACTTTGTGTTAAAAAAGACTGGCCAGACTTATGAGGTGTTTTTGTAATTGTGAACAGGATACCACTCTTCCCTGTGCCTTAAATTAATTATCTTTAAAATTTAGGAACAAGGTTATAAAATAAATCTGACAATAAAATCTGAGTCCCAGGAGTTTCATGTTGGTATAGTGATTTCTATATATTTATAAATTATCAGCTTGTTATAATACTGTCATTTCTCATTATGAAAAGACTTTTGATTTATATAAGATCTTTAAGATTCTTTCATATTTTAAATTTATATGATGTATGATATTATTCTGTGAATGTAAAAGATTTTTTAAAAGGAGCCTAAAAATCAGCTGGGGTTAAGCTCACAAACCTGATTTTAACCTTTGTATTCAAAAATTTATACTCAATACTCTAGACCTATACCATTAACAAATTAAGGTCAGTGAATTTTAGTTGTTATTTGGCATTTAAAGGTTATAAAATTAATTATGTGCCATTATTCCATTTAATTTTATGTCTACGTAGTAGTAAATGAAATGAAAGAGTAAACTAGCCACTTGAGAGAAAATTTTTTCATTAGAAACCTTGATCTAATGGATTCAAATTCTTTCATTTTGTCTCCAAAACTGTGCCTTAACACTGTGCTCTACTCCCTCTCAACTTGGTATTGGAGTAGCATCATTCATCTTCTGGTCTTTTCAGAATGGTGTTTCCTGAAACTGGATAGATGCACTGCATTTGCTGTTGTTTTCGTCATTGTTGAGTGCTTCTCTCTTGCTAAAGTTTTACTGCAATGGAATTTAAAAGGTGGTTGGGTGTTGTGGGAAGCAGTAGAGTAATAAAATCTGTTTTCTAGGTCTAGTTTTGCTACACTAGTTATTCAGATCACATTGTTATCTGAGTCTTAATTGTTAAAAACAGTAAATTTTCACTGTTTTTCCAGTTTGGTTGGATGCTCTATGAAATTCAAGAAATTTCTTATGAAGCTGCCATTAGAAACATGTCTGCTTTTAGAGCAGACTTTAGAGAATGAGGAATAAAATCTGAGTCTCAGGAGAGTTTCATGTTGCTGTAGTGATTATTCATAAATGATCAGCTTGTCATGATACTGTCATTTCTCATTACGAAAAGACTTTTGATTTATATTTGTTTTTAATTATAGTTTTTGCTCAACTGAGCACTTCATTAATAGCATTATATATGAAGTTGATTTTTGTATATGATTAGCAAAACAAATTATATTGCTAAGCCATAACTTCTGTCTTTATGTTTGTATCTCTTTTGTGAGCATCATTCCATACATTGGGGAATTCTAATTTAGTGTATGGCATAATAGTAGTTCATTTAATATTGTTTGAGAGCAAATGGATTTTAATTGCTGGATTTGCTTTTTGGGGGGAGGGGTCTTCCTTTTCTCATTATCTTGTTATTCAACATTTGTATAGTCCCAAGTATAGCCCTCTCTAGGGAAATATGTTCACTTATTCATTATCCTTAAAATTGGTTCATCTTAGATTGATGTATAATCATCATTATTTCCAAATTAGGGAATACAGTGATGGAAAACTTGGTTTGAGTTATAACTGAAGCATAGATATTTGTGTACTTGAATAAATACTGACAGGGTGTACAAGGACATTCATGTTAATTTTGGGTTTTCATCATATTTATTCATGTTTTACCTGTTTGTTAAACTGTAGCCTTAATACAGAGTGTTAGGATTAGAAGTAGTCTATAAAAGAATTTTTCAGACCTATACAAATTCATGCAAAATTTGTAATTTTTTACTTGTAGTCAGGAACAATATATATACATTTGTAAGAAAAATAATAGTTTCCTGACACAAATTGTATATATGTGTGCATGCACATGTATATACTGAGATACTTTGGCTCTGCTCAGAAAATCCTGAATGCTATTTACTAAATTTAATAAGAACTGAAGTTTCTCATGTTTTCCAATTTTTATTCTTATCCACAGATGTTGTGGGTGACCAATTTAGTTATGTATCAATTTACATTTTAAAATTTTCATAAGTTGAGAAAAAGTGTCCACAAATATATTTTCCTTATTTCTTTGACATTTTTGGTCTCTAAAACCTCATTCTTATCTTTCAGTTCCAGTTTATTTGAGAAACCAATGCAGTGAGATTATTTATAAAGGGAGCTCTTATTTTATCTCAAAGGAATTGCTAGCCAGATTTAGAGAACATTTCTCTGGGACTTTTCCTAGATTGTGTGACAAGACTCATGTCATGCCTTGCAGTATGATGTCTAGAAAGGTGTATCTTGTGTAGACCTATTTTCAGGTATCCTCTATTTTAGATGAAAGCATTTGGGTGTGATTATTAAGGGATATTTAAATAATTTTCTTCCTCATTGGAAGATAGCCAAATAGCCCAAGTCTTTGAAGTTTCTATCCTTTGAGTCACCTGAATATTGGCTATTTCCCTCATATCGTTTCAAAAAACAAAACAAAACAAAAATGCAAACAAGTAGTTATTCTAGCTTGTGTTGATTCTGTGGACACTGAAAGAAACTTGCCTTCTGATTTCTGATCTTGTAAGAAATGTTTTCCCTAGGATCTTGTACATGATCATCATATACACCAAAGCAAAATAAAACAAAAACAAACAAACAAACTCTGTTTTGATTGCCACAAGTAAATACTTTTATGTTAGTTTCAGAAGAGAGGAATTTTGAAATAGAGTCAAGCCATCATAAAAGGGGTGATAGCACAAAACTTTTCCTCATATCTGAACTCTAATATTATCTTGGTTTGACACACAGGGCCATTGATCTATAAAGAAGGGAAGGTATAGGCTTGGGACTAGAGTCCATTGATGCATTACAGATTGAGAATGAAGCATATTTTAGTTACAGTATGATTACAGAGATCAATAGTTCAATAGAAAATTTTCTCTGACTCGAGCAGAGTAGATTTTCACTGGATAATTCAGCTTCTGTTCTACATATAGTGAAATATTGTTTCTTATTGCTATTAAACAACACAGAATAAAAGTGTTTTTACTAAGGATGGGGACATTTTGAAAGGAAGTGAAATATAATGTGCTCCTATGGTCAAAGAATTTCTTTCAATGCAATAAATAAGAAAATAAATTATAGCACCACATTTTCAGGTGTCCCAAGGGTGAGACTCTGACTGCCAGGAGTTCAGTGATGGATGAAGCTTTTCTGAAGCTTTTTCTTAGGAACCGAACATACTGGTGTGGTCTATATTGTTAGTTCCTATACTGAGCATGGAACTGTCTATTTTGATTTTAAAATTGTGCCAGATTGCCCTCGTGCTCTGTGGTTACCCCCTTATATTTTTAACAATCTGCTTAAAACAGTATTGCCAGGGACTACAAGAAAGATTTTAAAATAGAACAACAAAAACTCCATTGAAAGGTTGAAACAGGCTTTCTGTATTATAGCTTTGAGTTTCAAAAGTAATCTTTTAAACAAGGCTTGGAGAGTGTGTTCATATCTGTTCATGTCTGTTTATCTTACTGGGAGTGGGAACTCATTACTGTATAGGTCAGTGGGCTCTTTCCCTAACACTTGTTTTGACAAATGATTAATGTGAAATGACCTAGTGGCACTTTGGAGAAGTCTTCCCTATCTCTTCCCCTAGGTGCTGGGGATTGAATCCAGATCCTCACGTGTCCTATGCAAGTACTCTGCCCTTGAGTTACATTCCTCTCCCTTAAGGGGTTGACTGAATTAGTTTCTGATGTATGCAAGGTCAGTCAAATGTTATTATTTACTACAAATGTGGATATCAAAAGCAGGTTACATACAGATTAAAACTTTGAGTTTTCTTCTTCCTGTCATCTAACTTATATATACTTAATCTCATAGGGGCCTAACAATAGCCATAATTAACATGGGATTAATTATGTAGATGTCTTTATGTCTTATGTAGTTGACCTTATGAGACTTGGTTGACTTAAATTCCATAAATTTTAAATTATTATTGATACAAGAGGACATTTTTATATACATCATTCTTGCTCACAAAGGGCTCTATGTAATTCTAGTTTAATAAATTTCCAATGATATTTGTTTACTATATCATTAACAACTAAGACTATATCTGAGTTATGAACACCTTGGGGGAATACAAGATACCTGAAAACAATGACTTTAAAAAAGAAGTATGTATTTCCTTATAATTATTGAATAGAAAGTACCAATATTAAGGGAGGAAATAAAAAGACTAAATGCTCATTTCTTTGAAATAGAAAGTAGTATAATTTGTGATACATACCAAATTTTAATTTTGTGTTAGTGCACAATATAGGCCCTTGTTAGCATTACCTCTTTCAGCTTCCTGTTAGGAACATGCTCAATATACCCACTTCTACATATTTTTTCAAGGTTGCATATGGATGGTACCAATCATAGAAATGGAGTTCCAAATCTTGATGGAGAAAAAGTTCTTTCAAAACAGTGTTGTAAATTTGTACCCACGTTACTATGAAAACTAGGTGCCAAATCACCTGCTTTAAAGAATTTCTAACTAAAGTCTCTGCAGATAATTCAGTATTGTTTCAGACGATCAGCTTAGGTTAACAAAAGAAAATGGTTTAAGCTATATAGTAGCAGCTTCAAAGGTTAGAATTCTTTTTTTTAGATAAAATGAAATGTTTGATCATTTGAGTTGTGAGTTCCCTTCATAGTTATATGATTTCAGATCTGGAGTCTTCTTGGTTTGAACTGGGATATGCACTTAAGTTTATTATTCCATTGTACCCAGACAAATTATTTTGTGAAGTAATTTTATTTTCCAGTAGGTGTCTGTTGTAGGATATTTACTTTACTCAGTCTATATTTTTGTAACATTAATTTCATAATATGGAGATACTTTCTTTGAAGCTTAAAAGTTGTTTGTATTTTATATGTGTATTTCAGTATTTATGATTTATAGATTTTTAAAATATAGGTATGCAGTAAAATTCAGATTAAACCACTGTGGACTTGGAGTTCAGGATTCAAACTGAAAATAGAGTAAAACTTTGTATATGTTTTCTATTCATTATAATTCATGAGACTTGTTAGTAAGATAAAATATATCTTTGATGTTGTTTAGATTTTCTTGATAGATATGGTGTTGTTTTGGTGTATAGAGATACTCTAAATATATGAGAATAATTAAGCCATGTCAGGATAATTGAAAATATGGAGCTGAAAAATTATAATTTTAAGGCTTTCTTCATAACTGACTCCCATTAATTGTATGGAAAAACAGATTAGAAAAATAATATCATTTTCTTCTAATGTAGACTTAATTCCAATATAAATTAATGGATAGGGTCTTTAATGCTTTGTTTTCTTGCATATTTTACTGTAGCTCTGATTCTAAAGATACTTCAAGGTCCTTATAATTCCCTTTAACAACTGCAATAAACAATAAAAACAACAGTAGTAATTACAATGATGATGCACTGCATGGTAAGAATTCAGTTCAATTTTCACATAGGATCTTACTTGATTCTCATAATAATCTTGGTAGCCTGTGCTCTTGTGCTTACCTCATAAGTGATAAAGAGAGGCTCAGAGAGATTTAATGAGGTGGTCAAAGTCGAAAGGGATGGAAAGTGAGGACTCCTGAACTGTATTCCATATCCCTGACTCCATCCTCAGCTTCCTTTGTTTTAGCCCATGATGCATAAAGCTTTGTGTTAAAGACACATTTGTGCTCAATTGACCCCTTAGTTGGTACTGAATACAATTGGAGTACGAATCATTATTTTAGTTGTTACTAAAATACTTCATGTTTATTCTAGTCTTAGCTATTTCCTAAGAATACACAATGCTGAATTTTCTTCTTTGCACATTGAAATGATACTTCTTTTTAAAATCTAAGGAATAAATGCTAATGGTTTATCAGCTAGAAATGAACATATTAAATGGCATTAAAATTGTTTTAGACATCTTAGATGTTTGCTTATAAGTTGGTGTTTAATTCTCTCTCTCAATAATACTTGATTTGTAGACCCTCCCTTACTAAAAGTACCCTCTCAGGTCACTCTTTTCATCCTGTTTTCCTTATATAGCATTCAAAACTTTCAGATATAATATATTTGCTTTTGGTTTATTACTTGCTTCTCATCACCTCCAATGAATGTTAGCATTCATAAAGGTTGCTTTCTGTTTTTTTCACAGATGAATCTCCAGTGCCCAGCTAAAATAGTCTTCACTTGTAGTTCAATAAATATCTATTAAATAAATAATATTAGTTGTTTTAGTTGTAATATCATAATATCATTGTACACTTTTTTAAAGTGTTCTGTACTAGAAACTCCTCTGTGTCTTGCTTATTTCCCTCATAAAGTTTGTATGGAGTGGACTGTTGAATGATGATATAACCTTGACAAGATGAAACATAAGTGTGTATTTTGTTTAATTCTGTCGACTATAGAACTGCAACAGAACCCACTTGAAAATACTAGCATATTTTAAAAGGTATAATTAAATTCAGATTGTTGGAAAAGCATTTTAAAAGGTACTTTTATAAAATATCTTGAATAAATCTGTTGTGAAGGAACTAGTGGAGATAGTGTGTTTGTTCATATATATCTTTTGCACTTAAGATATGGTTTTCAATTTATTTGTATACAAAATATCTACAGTAATAGCATATGCAGCAAGGGTTTTAGATATACAGGTCATTTTCTTAAGTCTGTGACATTTCTACTTGGAGAACATAGGAAATCATGTAAATTAGGTCATAATACATTCTTAATGTCCAAAAGCCAACAGCTTTTAAAAGTAATGGAAGATGCCTATAATAAAAACAAAAGAGCAACCATAAACATGAAGATAATTGAGTGTAAATGTTGTGAAATACCTCTAGAAAACTGGTTTGGTGTGGCTAGAGGCCAAACTCTGCCTGTTGTCAGCTGATAGTGGTCAAAATTAAAGTTGTCATTACATTTGCTATGAAATGTTTATGTCTTTAGTGAAATCTGACTTGAAGTAAAGAATCTGTGCTGAAAAGTGATATTTGCCAGTGAGATTTAAGGCAACAAACAAAACAAATAAATCCCACCCTTGTAATGAAAGTCATACATTCTTTTAAGGAAAAAAGTTGATGCTAACCCAAATAGTCAAAATTGGGCAGATATCACTGGTTTTAGCAAAAGAACACAGAGTCCACATGGTGTATAGGAAACAAATAAGATTTAACTAAAAATTTAAGGTTTCTACACTAGATTCTGTAATATTATCAACAGAATTAAAAGTATTGTAGTGTGACTCAGAGTTTTCAAATGGACAGCTGAGTGCTGCAAATAAATCTTTGGGAGTTCATTATTATCTAGAAAAATTTATGCTCAGTACATCTGAAATAACAAGTCTGTGGCCTTGACATTTAATCAGAGCATCAAACATATTTATTGAATCTTAGATTTGAGATTATTACTTCAGTAGCATCCCAATTAAAGCTTGTGGATTTTAAAAACTTCCATTCAGACAGTAAAATACAAAATGCGCTTTTTATATATACATAATCTTTTTATTTAGTGCTTTATGTTCAGTTGCTTTTTCCTGAACATACTTATTTTTAATGAACAGAAATGGCTTTAATGTGAGTGTACAAAGAACTACCTAGATTTTTTTAAGAGATAAAGGAGCTAAAAGGTTGAAACTGTTCATATTACATTAATTAAATGTAAACTACGTATAGCATTGAAAGGAAGTTTCTACTTCGGTAGAACTGGTGTTGTAACAAAAGACAGTTTTATATGCTTGCATAAATTAATCCTTAGGCTTTAAATAAGAACTTTTCAAATTCTATCTAAAATGAAAAGAAGAAAGCAGAGAGGAAGAAGAGAAGGAAGAAAGAAGGGAAGGAGAGAGGGAGGAAAAGAGTAAGAAAAATAATGCCTGAATTTCTACCACCCTTTTTTTGGTTCATATTTTAGTGCAAGAAATTCTAAGTATTGTCTATTCATGAGCATCTGCAAATCACATTGCAGCTTAACTGTCTCTTCTCTGATTTAATAGAAACTTTGATTGTTTTCTAGGATTTACATCCAGAATAATTGTTTTTGCATTTTAATATAGAAGGAAGTAGATTGAATAAATGCATAACATATTAGAAATGCTATTAAGCAAATGATTCTATGTGGTACTGCTGAATGAATGTTTTCCTTTACTCTTCTGAACAAAACACAAATTTCTCCAATTATTTTTAAATTGATTGTTCTTTATTGTTGCCCAAGGAAAAGTTGAAAAAATTCTGTGTGTTGATTCCATTTCCTTGGTATGATTAATGGTGCAGCAGAAGACATTTAATATGCAGGTCCATACTCTTCCCTCCAAGATGTGTAAGGACAATTTTTACTATGCATCCTGGATACATAGTATGTTTATACACTGACTTTAGTTCTTGTAATCTTATTGATATATTTATATTATAAAACTATTTATATTATAAAACTATAGCATCTTTTAGCAGACCTATTTCACTAACTTTGCCCTGTTTACATCCCTGCCTCAAAATGATGAGTTCATACTAAAGCCTACAGCTGGGAGAAGTTACTGAGCAAGTTTCCTATGGCACTCGTGGTGAAGGTGGAAGACATGTTAAAATTCTGTTTCTTTGTCTTTTAAGTGGACTATCTCTCTGAGAAAGGTTTCTCAATATTAGTGACCTTCTAGTGATGAGAGAACTCAAAGTGGCCTTCTACATCAGACTAATGTCTGGAGAATTCAAAAATGTTGTCAAAATTGCCATTGAATAAGGAGAACAATGACTTGAGTTATTTTTTTCCAACACTCAGGGCCTTCAGTGTTTTTATTTGTATACATATATGTATATGTATAAGCATACATATACTTATATATGTATATATCTGTATAAAATATATAAAATAATATATATAAATACATTTTTTTGTATTTATACGTTTTATTTACCTATATATATATCATATAGACATAAGTGCATATTATACATATTCTTATCCTTCAGTGTTCCATATATATCTGCAAAAAATATGTAATATAAATAATATATTCAATGTATGCTATATAGATATATATTTTTAGGGTCCCAGAAGAGAAGCATGTAGGTTTTTATTTAGCATGAAGCAATTCATGTGCTTGCTCCAGCGTGTACTGATGTTGGTATTATGTGTTCTAAGATCCTTCATAGCATCCTTGTGAACAGACTATATTATTTGTTATTGTGAGATGAAGAATATGTTTAAAGAAAATTAATCATCTGCATTCGCTCTTATTACTGGTCTAGAAAAAATAAGCTTGGCTTTGCTGATACATTAAGAATTGATCTGTAGTATATTCCTGGGAGTATCATGTGCAGATTTGGTGCATATATCAGTGGAGTTAAATTGGATAAAAGCTATTGGTGATAAAGTGGGAATGCTGTAAAAGACAATAGCCCTATCACATTCATGTGACTCAGGCAATCTGAATTTATCTCTTTATATTAGTATGGATTTCTTCTCTTCCCTTTTTGTACAAATTGCTGCTATACATAACATAAATGAAAAGGACAGAAAGCAAACCCATTTTTAAGGCTGTGAGAAAATTGACCTATTGTCGGAAATTTGTTTTCCTAGGATGGGAATAACAATAAAACTACATTCTGTGTTTGTGTCTTTGAGGTACTATAAAGGTTTTTCTCCCCCAATAAAGCTAAATATGACATGACAGTTGTCACAGCAACCCATTTTTGTGATTTGCAGAATAAGGAAGCAAATTAGATGTAAGTTGTCAGTCAATAAATTTCTGTTGTCATCCAAGATGGTAACATGTGCAGTCTCATTTGGTCAATTTAAATACTTTTGTGATGTTTTGTTCTCAACTGCTCCTTTCAACATGCTGTCGTGAATTAATATTTCATTTTTTGGCTGTATAATTTCTGAGTCTGATCTCATACATGATGTTAACTGAAATAACTAGATGTCAGATTCATAGAAGTTTGTTGTTGCAAAATGAATGTTATTTGACATCTGTTTTGTAATTTTTCAGCATATAAACACACAGATTCTTTAGTTTATTTCATGGAGAAGAATAAAATTAATTCTAAGGGGCGCTTTAAAACACTTTGTGATTTTTTTTTGAAAACATGTATTTTCAGTCTACAGAGATAAGAATACATTTTTATCTCAATTGATACCTTTGCTGTGGAAATAGAAATAGCTGTGGACTGGGACCTTTTGAAAGTCCATGGTTATATCTCTATCCTCTTCATTCATATATGACTCACTTCTATCAACTGTTATAACTCAACTCCTTTTCCCTTCCTTTTATTTTTTTCTCTCATGTGTGAAACTGCACATAAGAAACTTCTCTCTGCTTTCTTTCTCTGTCTTCAAAAAGGCTATAGAAGTCATAATAACTAACATATTCTGAATGAATTTGTTTCTGCTTCCAAGGGAATAAGAACCTGAGTATTTGTGTGCATCTTTTTTAATTCAATATGAAGTACAACGTACAGCTTACTGGGAATCTGCTAATGTCTCGTCTCTTGTTCCCCCTTGTCTTGTTATCCCTAATAACAATTTTTATTTTCTCTACATTTAAAACTCTTAATCTAGCATTTGCCTCCAAAAGTTTAAAACTAAAAGACTAGTTAGGGTATTATCAATACTACATTATTATGTAGTACTGTTTAATACTATTGCTGGAAACTTATTGAGTACTTTCACATATAATATTTACTCCTTTTTTAAAAAAATTAATATGGTGATGAACTTACTGAACTTAGTTGACAGCAATAGGATGCTAAACATAAATATGCAAACCTGGAATACTAGCAGAAGTAGTAAGTACATTCCTAGAACATAAGGTAGCATTTGGCAAGTTAAAAGAAGCTGACAAGAGAAATTGTCACTCTCAGATATTGAATTGTGGATTACAGAACCCAATATTAATGGGAAAATGGATCCAAGAGACAGTGGTAGAAATAAAGTTTTATGATTTTTACATCTTCTCTACTTGAAGTTTCATCTTTTTTAACTTTTTCATCTTTTTCAGTTGGCTCAAAATGTGAAAAGTAGAGTAATGCATGAAAGAAAGGAAGCAATTCTTCAACAACAGTGGTCATTTTTCTAGTGAATTTGAATTTCAAAAAGGTTGTGTGAATATAGGTCCAAACCCAAAGAGATGAGGGGTGGTATGCAGGGGAAGTGAGAATGAACAAGTAGCTTCCCCCCAAACACATATTCCATGAGTATCACTTTTTGGTGTTCACACTTTGCTCTACACTTATTCCCCAAATTATTTAAACAGCAAATGCAAGTCCTTTATCTTTATTCACTCACTCAGAATGGTGTTCAGTAGAATTATCAGTAATTTAAGGATCAAACATTGACATCAATTTTCTGTTACAATGTCACTATACCTTATTTATTTAAAAGTGGGTGATAATAATGCCTACCTCTAGGCATACTGCAAAATATAAATAATGCATTAAAAGTTCTTAATACAAAACTCCCAGAAACATAGAAAGCAGTAACTAAATGTTAATCACTACCAAATAACTAATAGTTGTTATTTTGATAATTCGTTAGAATTTGTTGACTTAAATTTAGTTTAGAGGTGGAGATGTGGGAATAGAAGCAGTACAGCAAAATAGAGCTATGTGTGTGACATTTGACTCTGATTTGCATAAAAGGCTGTGGAATTTTGCTTGCCTGGTAGATTTTTTTCTGGATATTTCTGTGTAAATGACTCTTTAAAATATGCTACAATATTTGACATCTCAATTATATGACATGTCTAAAAAAAGCAAAAAGGAATTGGAAACCAGGCACAACTGTGAGTTGATTTATTTAAATTTTTGTAACTGATAAGAACTATTAACGTTTGGCAAATGTTTTTGGAAATCCAGTATCGTGTGCATGTACAATTAAATGTGTGTGTATCATGGTTGTTGGCAATGGAATAGAGACAAAGAAATATAACTGTTAACTATCACTTTACAAAATAGTAGTATATATACTTTTTGAATTGATGGAATAAGACAGTAGTCCTTTTTTGAGATGTAATTACATTTGTGTGGAAACAAAATCTTGTAGACATTGTTCAAATTTAATTTAAACATTATTCATTTGTATCCACAAGAAATGCTAATGAGAGTACAAATGAGAGAAAAATGAAAACTATCTGTGTGAAGTCACTCAGATAAATAGATATTCTGTGATCTTAAACAAGACCATATTATTGTCAGCAATTAAAATATATTTTAGCAATTCAGGGTCTTGAGTACTCATTGTTCTAATCTATGCATTCTTTTTGGGGGGTGGGTACCAGGGATTGAACTCAGGAGCATTTGACTACCAAGCCACAACCCCACCCTACTTTGAATTTTATTTAGAGATAGTGCCTCACTTTTGCTGAGGCAGGCTTTGAACTTTCCTGCTTCATCCTCCCAAGCCACTGGGGTTACAGGTGTGTGCCACTGTGTCCAGCTCTAATTTATGCATTCTTGTGGGAGGGAATTTACAATAGGTTTTTATAAAAATTGAACAAATATTTTCAGAGTGAGATTTATAAGTTCAAGAATTACAACACAGTATGTGTTAGAAAGTCTTTGTAGCTTGAGTCATTGTAATGGTATCAGAGCTTTGTAAATTTTGGATGGGAGGTTCCAAAAGAGTAGAGTTTCTATTACAATAGCATAAAGAAACTGATTTATTTTAAATCTTTTCTGAATTAATGTAAAATCTATTTCTGTGGTCGCCATTCTTTTACTTATGGGTTTCCATTTAATAAAATTTCTCTTTCTTTCCCTCTTTTTTTTTTTTTGACTGATTAAAAATACAAACAAAAATTCCCAACTTTTCAGCTAAAATCATGTTAGGGCACAAATCCAAAATCCTAACTTAAGTCATTAACATGCTTGATACCGAGTAGCAGCAACACATTACTGTCATTATTATGCCAATCTAAAGAAACATTGAAAAGAGACCGGGCTGGTTTTTGGCTCAGTGGTAGATCACTCACCTAGCATGTATCAGACACTGGATTCAATCCTCAGCACCACATAAAAGAATAAATAAATGAAATAAATATATTGTGTCCATCAACAATTTTAAACAACTTTAAAAAATAAAAATAATTTTAAAAAGTGAATTGTGACAGTGAATTGGACTTCTACCAGACTCCGGCAGCTAACAGTGTGCACAAACATTGGCCCCTCACAGAGAAGGTACTGCTGGATTTCTCTATAGGGTTAATTTGGAAACTTTTGGTCATCGTGGTGCTCAAAGAAAGAATGATGTGATGTGAGCATATGGTCCAAATTCTTTGAAATTCTACAATCAGAGTCAATGTTCTGTGAAATATACCTGCTGGGTAAGCACAGAATCACCTGCTTTGGTTCTAATCATGTCTTTAAGTAACAGGGTCACTTTGAGAAAATGACTTAATTATCTATAAAACCCCAGTTTAAGAATTCTGTTGCTGCAGTTCTGATCCTTATATTATTCAATGATATTTGAAAGAAAATCATTAATTATGTTGGTGGCATTTTCTGGGTAACCTTCAGTTCCTGATGGAATATGGTATAGTATGTAAACATTGTAACTCTGAAATAGGTAGGCAGAAGGGATTTGTCCATTCCTGGTAAACTCTCCTCCTAAGGGTGCATAATCTAAGCACTATGAATGTCAGGCAAGAGCCAGGATATGATAATGAATGTTGTACTTCTTTAGATTTGGGCAGTAGAAATAGGAAATATGTTTGTCACAATCTTACATTATCTGATATTAACTAAAGTTACCCATTTGATGTCTAAGTCAGATCCCTTATAGTAAAACTCCTAACTATAGCTATACCCTTTTAGCTATACCCTTTTCTCAGTCTTCTCTTGGGGAAAAATACTATATGGTGGCTCTATCATATGTATATCCTGTATAAATTCAAGCAATTGATTGTCACAAATTTTTTAAAAAATTAGTTAACCAAAGATAAAATTGGCAGACTCTGGAGAAATATAAAGGAGAAGAATCTTTATCCCTTTACTAATCATGAAAATTTATTCAAGAAAATCACTAGGGTATATTTGGTGCTACTTTCAGATTTTCTGATATTCTGAAAAAAAGTAATCACTCATGTGAGTTTGATATATATATCATCAGAGATACAGATATTTAGTTCTGTTTACTGTGTCATATTTATATCTATTATCTATATCTATCTGTAGCATTCCTTACCAATATATCATTGACTGTGGATATATAAAATGTCATTGATTAAACCACCATGGAATGGCATTCTAAATGAATGAATACATGGTATAATTTTACCTTAGAATTTTCCTCTTTTAAAAGACTCTCATATATAAGTTTCTCCCAAGAAAAGTAAAAGCAGCATGTTGCTTTATAATTAGACATGACTGTGCCTAAGTGCAGTCAAGAACTCAGATCACCATTACCTTCAATGTGGTGTGGGGAAGGGGTGGTAGTAAGAGGTGGTGGTTCAGGAGGAGTTTCTATAGGAAAGATTCTTTAAAAGACAGATTTAAACTTGTGTTTATCATCTTTCCTAGGAGTACAAAATATAGAAAAATAGAAAAAAAAGTCGTCAATTTCCAATCTGGAAAAAAAATCATATTTCTCAATCTGGGAATCAACATTCAGAACAAACGATAAGGTCTGAACATTGTTCTGTTGTTCAGTTTGCAAGACATTCATGGTCAAGAAAACTTTCTTTATTTCCTAATTCTTCCATTCATGAAAATAACATAAAGGTTTTAGGTGTTCATAAGTCCTTCTGGAATTCAACATGTCACTTCTTTAATGCACATTATGCTTCTGAAGTTACACAGACTAATGAAAATGTTTAAGTAGAAAATCTGCAAGCAGTGCTTTTATTTTAAATTGGTTGAATTATATTAATTGTTAAGTATATTATTTGTGAAATAAGATTATATTATAAGGTTGTACCATGTGTCAAAACTGTAAAGTTTTATTAATTATTAAGTTTCCTGGCCTTTGCTGTAGAAAGAGCCTGTTGATGGATGCTTCTGCATAAAAAAACAAATGCTTCCCAAAGGAGAATTTCATTATGCTTATTCTAAGCATGTGATACCTTAGTGGTATCATCACATTATTTGTTACAGAATTCGGAAGATGAAAGTACATCTTACTCATCACAATATTTGTAATAGAATGTACTGTGGAGTCAGACACTCAGGATTCATATCAGGACTCTGCCAATAAGTGAATTTGGGCAAGTATTTCCCCATGCTAATTGCTTTCTTTTCTCATGGAACTGTGAAGTTAAATGTGAGGAGGTCTTTAAAGAGCTTAACCAGGTCCAGGCTGTGGTACATGATAAGTTATTATTGGCCAACATCTCCCTCTTATTCCCCCTTTTTAGCCTCTTCTTCCTCATGGTAAATGAACATAAGAAATAGCAAGGAAAACTCTCAATATCTAATTTAAAATTATTTCTCACATGTTTTGAATTAGGTTATTCCTAATGCACAAATAATTTTAATTTTATATGATGGTATTTTCAGTTGTCTAAAAGCTTATTTTTACTAAAAATCTTTGAGAAAGCATTATGAATGAGCTGTCCAAACCCCATTTGTAATCATTGGAGGAACCCTCAACAATATTTTTACCTTAATTTCTTTTTCAGCTTTTTCTTTTTTCATATAATTTATTTATTTATTATGTGGTGCTGAGGATGGAACTTGGGGCCTTGTCTGTGCTAGGTGAGCACTCTACTGCTGAGCCACAACCCCAGCCCCTTTTTCAGCTTTTTCTATGTAGGACAGTCAGTCAAGTTGAAGGACTCCCCCATATTTTAAATGAAGTATTAAAATAAATGTCATGACATAATTAATATAAGCAGAGCACTTATATGTCCCAATTTCATCATCTCTCTTAGACAATCTTTGAGGAGGTCACTTAATGAGAAATGCTGAAGTTTAACAAACAGCTACAATAGAACACTTCTGAAGTTTTAGGTTTGTTTGTCTTTGCTCAGTCAGTTTAAAAAACAAGTTTTAGTTTTCATCAATTAACTTTGCAGAGCAAGAAGCTTATTAATAATGAGAAGGACTGATGAATTTCACTGAAAATTAATGATGATCATACTGACAGTGAAGTAGTATTCAGACCGTTTTCATCTTCCTCCTTTAAAGGAGAATGCATGAGACAAAATGACAGTCCATGGATTCGTGGATAGGTTGTGATAAATATAATGCAATTTGAGACCTAAGGGCCAAACTTTGCATTTTCCCTTTATGCCATTATTGTACTACATCCCATCAGGTAAAGATGAAAAATAATGAAAGAATAATAAGCTGCTACTTCACTGGTCAAGCTATGAACTGACCTAAAAAAATCATTTCAGGTAATCTAACAGAGAGTGATACTCAACTGTAAATAAGTAAGTCATTATTCTTTCCTGGAAACAAACAAACAAACAAAAGAAGAAGAAATTATGAATAAATCCTGCAGAAAGATAGTGTGGTATGAGCAGAACACCTGGAATGAGATTACACATAGAGTTGTATTTTAAAAGGGAATATGACTCCAGGAAGGCAGTAGAGACTAGCTATATTTACGCAGGACCAGTGAGAGGCAGTGTTGCCTCATCCACAAAGGAATGTTCTTTAGAGCCAAACTGATAGGTTCCTTTTATTTTTTGGTCTTTAATTAGTTGTAACAACTTACTTTACCTCTCTAAGCCTTTTTTTTTCTCCCTTCCTTGTTTGTAAACTAGGGTTAGAAAAATACTACTTAATGCATGCAGTTATTGTGAGGATTAAATGAGAACATGCATGCTAGATGTTTAGTACAAAGTTTGGCACAGATGCAACAGTAATAATAAACGAGAACTTTGAATATCATTCTCTGAGCTATTCAAGGATTGTCTGAGAGATGATGAAATTGGGACATATAAGTGCTCTGCTTATATTAATTTATATCATAACATTTATTTTAATTCTTCATTTCCTTGACCATTTTGTCTAATAGCAGCATATTGTGATATAATTTATAGTGTAAATGAAAAATTGGACTCTGATATGTATAGGAATTTGCTCCTTATAAATAAAGTAACTGGTTAAGGAAATGGTAGATTGGAAAATGTCTCACTATTTTAAAAGTTAGCTGAATATCACCTTGTGACACTCTATGAGCAGATATGGTGTTTGTGTAAGAAAAAACATGCAAACAAAATGTGTGAGTGAAAAACTACAGGAAGAGAAACAAATATAAATTATGTGTTTGGTAGTGAATCAGTGCAGCTATTCCCACAACTAATTGATTTTTTAGATGAAGAAAATCTAAGCTCATATGTTGTAATGACATTTTACATTATTTTAGGAAAAACATTACTGTGGATAGAGCTTCCAAAGTTTGTATGTGCCTAGAAATAGAATATAGAAATAGAATATATTTCTTTTCTATGTGTGGCGGCCACATGGTTTGTTTCTTTCCATCTTCTAGCACTTTGTCTTCAGTAATAAAGCACTGAAACCTAAACCCTTTTGCATGCTTTGTTTTTTTCTTTTTGTTCTCAGGGCCTTAGCACCTGTAGTATAAGGTCATTAACTCTGTGGCCTTTGTAGAAATGAGAATATAATCTTTTCAGATGAATATTAAATTTTATTCCCTGCAACTACTGTAATTTCAGTAAAGGTCTTTATGACCCCACATGTTCTGTAAATATTGAGTACTCATGGTAGAACATATTCAGTATTCAATGTTTCTGAGTGACTGAGTTTTGATAAACACAGAATAAAACACAGACTCAAAAGACACAGTTGACCACGATGATAAGACTAGTATTTTTTAGGCATTTAAATATAGCAATGAGAAAAGTAGTCTAATGATATAAAAGCCAACATGAACTATATCTCTGAAAATGCATGTCTGTTTTGTTTTGTTTTTGTTTTTTGAAATCAGGGATAGAACCCACAGGCACTTAACCACTGAGTCACATCCTCAGCCCTCTTTATTTTGAGACAGGTTCTCACTAATTTGCTTAGGGCTTCGATAAGTTGCTGAGGCTGATTTGAACTTGTGATTCTCCTGCCTCAGCCTCTCGAGTTGCTGGGATTACAGGTGTATGCCACTATGCCCAGCTACTTGTCTTTTTTTAATACCCTTTTTGAATTTTCATTTTTCCCCTTAACAAATATCAACTGTAAATTAGTTGACAATGTCATTTAAATGCCTTGACCTTTTGGCATTATGAGATTATAAGATATTAAGATATAAACGTTACTCCAGAAAAAGTAATTACTAAAATATTTACATTCATTTCTTTAGTTATTAATTTAATTCAGTAATTTTAGAAAAAAAATAACAAAAAAACATAAATCAATTATTTCTACCACAGTGAAAATTAGGCCTTTTTACTATTTTCTGTCTTCAAGATACCCAGTATTATTCACATCAATCATAAGTGATATGTGCCTTTCTGAGGGCTGTTGCTTTGCCTATGGTAGGTTAGTGGCCCTGGTTCCACCCAAAAGAAAACCTCCACCCATTCCTGGAGTCCCTGCTTTGTACAAAAAGGGAAACACTGCCTCCCCTCTGGTTCCTCAGGGATGTAGTTCCCAAAGGTTTCAGACCTATGGAAATGGCAATTATTGTCTCTTGATACAAAGACTGTTGATTCAATGGGCCTTTTCAATGCATACATGCAAAAGTTCAGGGTAGTTACCCTCCTTCCCTGAGTAGTATTGTAGATTATTTGTGGGATGCCTCATATGGAAGTCAAGCTTGACAGGACAAAGTTTAGAACAGTTTTTTTTTTTTTTTTCAGGATTTTCATTCAATTTAAAAACCATATATTGTTTCTGACTGTCAAAATATCCCCTAGAAAGGCTCTTTAGAATAATGTAAATAAATTTACTGGTATCCAGCCTTTATTATCTTATAAATTTACTAGTTTACTTTACAGATTTACTTGTATTTTGGAGTGGTTAAATGTATCATCTTTTCCCCAAGATAGACTAACCAGGAAGGAGATGCCAAAGAAGTTGCTTTTATGCTGACACTTTATCCATTTGTGGTGCTTCAAGTGACTTTGAAGAATTTGTTCAGAGTTTTTTAGCAACCTGGAAAATCCTTGAATAATTTATTCATCCCATTATATCCAATTTTTGAGACCTTTGCCAAGTATTTGTTTATCAAAGTGCTAATGCTATCAGACAAACATATGGATGAGTAGGTAGAACAATGTACAATCTTTTTCTCTAATAATTTATTCTGGCTGTTGGGTTTTTTTTTCTTTTTAATTTGGGTATAGAATTAGCTATGATTTAAATTAATAAATGAAAATTTTAGTTTGCAAAAAATCCACTGGAAATATTGTGGTGTGGTACAAAGAATACAGGACTTAAAAAGATAAAGCCTTGTGTGAGAATTCAAGAAGACGGGAAGGGATATTTACTAATGATTACTGAAATGTCACTTACAGTGATCAGTGCTGTACCCATTTTATCTCCTACTCCCTGGAGTCAGAATATCCTAATTCCTCTACATGTTGGCAAGTCTCTTATCTTACACAAACTCATTCTCCAATTTGAAGGAAAGGATAATCATCACTTACCTATCCTACCTCACCAGGTTGTTTTAAGGAACAAATGGTATTGTTGGAAAAAAACTTTGTACACAATAGAGCTCTAAATAAATATTCTCATTACTGTGTTTTTTTTTAATTCTTAATTTCCCCCTGAATTTTTTGAGTCCATTAATTACTGTTATGTTATTGGAGAACACATTTAGAAGCAGAGATAAATTTGCCAAAAAAAAAAAAAAAATAGGTCTTTGAAATTAAAGAGTTGCCATTGCCTACAAAGCCTCTCACACTCTAACTCTGGAAATGAAAAAGGCAGGGTGGGGAGTTTGGGGGGGTGAAAGAAGGAAGGGGTTGCTATCCTGAGAATACACTCCTTATTTTCCAAAGAGGTAAGCAAGCCAAGCATCAGTTGTAAGAATGGGCACTGAATATGAAGAAGGGTGCATGCTAAATGCCTTAAAGTAATTCCAGTGAAAACAAGTAAAAAATAATGTGGAGCATATTTTCAGAATTCTTAGAAAAACTTACAACTAGAGTAAATGATCAATTGGCTGAATCTCTCTAGTTGAAGGATAGCCGCATTACTGTTAGGATGTTTTAAAAACAGTGCAAAACTCTAATGTTTATGACTCATTTTAGAATATAGTGGACTGAATCAAGAAGATAAATTAAGGGTTTAAAATATTTGTGATATATACTTAACAAATTCTTGCTTCTTTTATTAAATTTTGGTTTTTGCTTCTAGAATACTTGACTATCTTGCTGAATATTTTTTTCTTTTTTTGCCCCATATTTCTGAGTCTTTCTTTTACATTTTATTATATGAAAAACAGAGGACACAGACTTTTAATTTACTGCTGGAGGGAGCACTCTAAGGAGTTCTATCCTAGGCCTCTCTAGTAAATGGCTGTGTATATTTAAAATATAATATATATTACATCTCATTATAAAGATCTTAAATCTTTTGTACTTGAGTTTCTTTACCTATCACACTGAGCTTGTTAGACTAAATACTGAAGGTCACTTTCAATTTTAAAAAATTACATTATTCTATGCTAGCACTTACCCATCTTTTATTCCCCTGTGCTAAAGCTGTGTATTGTATTTTTATTCATGGTGACTTAAAAAAAATAACCCTCCCTTATGGCCTTAAAAGAGTGAACATCATAGCAAACAGATTTGTAGAAACTTGACAGTTATACAGATATTGTAGATGACCTGATAGGTCCTGTTCTTCCAAAGAATTGAGAGGGGCATTAAGTCTTCTTTGTTAATGTTATATTTATTGACCTCTAAGTAGCATCTTTTCAGGTCTTCTTCCCTTCCCATCAAGTTAAACAATTTGATTTCTCCCTATTATTGTTTCCCATCCTCTGGCACCACCTACTTTCTTTATATTAAATTTTTATTCCCTCAGACATTATGGCCAAGGGAATAACTGCTATTATATTCTTCTAGTGACTTGCTGAATATTACTTTACCACGAGGGATGGGGAAGAATTCTTTGAGCTCCGTGTAAGAAATGTGTTCTGTTGTTACATAGTGAAGGTTTCCTAAGAACTCGTCATAGCCAATATCAGAGAGTATTGACAACATTGATTAGATATACTGATATATGGCCTAGTGTTAGCTACTTCATTTAGTTTCATGTACCAATGAGCAATACATAAGTAGCTTACACTTGGAACCAGGTCTGCGTGGAATATTTTAGTGGACTGCAAACATGTCCAGTGTTTCTCCAGAATGGCTAGAGCCACATACTTGTAAATTATTCTTTGGGAGCATCTTTACTGAGGCTAGGATTTGTGCCTCCGTTTTTAGTGTGCCATAAGCTTCCTTTTAATAATCTCCTTCTGAATCACCAACCTCATATATAGCCATCAGGGACTGCTAATTGGGTTACAGCATTTAATTTTTTGTTGTTATGGTTAACTCAGGTTACAGACCTTTCTGTTCAACTAAGTTTTCAGTAAATATAATATCATGTTACCTAGGAATTTTACACTCAAAAAAATATCAGAGTAGGGGAAAAAAGTTCAACATCAAACCCATTTTGTGCAAAAGAAAGTGTTAAAAGATGAACAAAGAAACAGTAAAATGCACATAGTGAATCATAAGTTAATCACCTTTTTCATAGGTCCTCAAATTGCTGGTCTAGAAAGCTGGTTACACTATTTATTAAACTGTTAACAACCACTACCACCACCAAAGGAAAAAATTCCACCTACTCATCAGCATTCTACCTCAGCATGTTGCCTGTGACAAGCAACACCCTGAAAAGATGGTTCTTTGAAGCTCCTCTTGACAGAAAGCTATTATTTCTTTATTTCTACACGACTGGGCATGGTTAAATCTTTCAGACATGCCTGTGTGTCCATCCTCTGGCAAGGCTTACTAAGTCACCAAACTCACAGGCACACACCAAATGACAACACTAGGGGCCTGGGTGACAGTGTTTTTCAGATTCTAGGGCACATTACTGACTTCTAAAATCCACATAATATTTATCTGAGCTCTACTAAGGTTAAAGAGCCAATCCCTTGTACTTAGCTGTCATTGATTGCAATTTTAAAATAGGCTGGGTAAGATTTTAGAATGTGTGTGTTTAGTATGAAAACTTTCCCCGTGAAAGGTCTAGGAGAAACTGAAATCAATGCTGCAATGCTACATTATATAGGAGTTTGAAATTGGGAGGTAGAATGTCTACTTCAACCATTCCTCTTGGTTAGGAACTTAACGGCTGCCTCAAAATAACAGATCTGATCTGTTTCAAAAGCAGCACTTCTAATGAATAGCAGAAAAGCAAATAAAAACACCTTTTCTTTGCAATAAATCATTTTGTTTTTTCTATAGATTGCATGTGGTGTTTGAGGCAGAGCGAGCAAGCCTGCCAATATTGCAAGCTAATGCTTCAGCACCTTTCATTTTTCACCCTGAGCAGGAACCCTCTTCTTAAACTTGTTCATTTTACAGAGGGAAAATCGAAGCCTCTGGCAGATTGTCAGAGATGTTTTATTGTCATCATTTACAAAGGTCGCCAGAATTAATTGACTTCTTACATTACATATTGTAAACTGACTCATTTTTTGACACATTTATGGGAAAGTGGCAGGATGTAAGTGGCTGGTTATTGTCTTTTAGTTTTGGCATATGTTATAAACTGGAAACCAATAATAACTGTGAATTCACAGTGTAGGAAAAAAAATAACACAGTTTCAAAGAAGCAGACTCTATTAAGTGTTTGGTTAGTTGAACTAGAGGAAGGGAGAAGAGAGTTCCAGAAGATGAAATGTAAATACTGGGTTTGTTTTAATGTCTGTGCAGGACCCATTAATGGGGGTAGTGAATGTTTCCACGAACATCCTCAATTGGTGTTGTCTATTTGAAAGCATATTCTATGTAGCTGACTCCTTTTACAAGACTGGAAGTAAAAATTAGCCCATGTTGTATTCTATGAATCATCATCACCACTTGGATGCTCATAGAGTTTACTGAGAGTAATTCTGTCTCAAAGGCATTACTTCTGAAACTAAAGATAAGAAATTTAGGATATGAGTAATTGTAGTACCAGGGCACACTCTTTTCTTGGTAGATATTTTGACTCTTCTTCCCTTTTCATTTTTCACATTGTTCCTTTTTACTAAATCAGGAAGGTTCTACTCATACTCATAGTCTGCTTTCAATAAAATTAGATGCATGGAAACAAGGACATATTGTTAAAAATGAATAAATTAGAGCTGAATTAAGCCATCCAACTCAATAACAGCAAAGGGAATATTGCACTTGGTTAGAACAAACAATCTTCTTAAATAGGAAATGTACTTTAAAGCCATCCTGCTGTGATCCTGTTAATTACCAAAGAAGATTAGAACTCTTCTGGTTCCTGGGATCCTTTTACCTAGTGTGTGGCAGTTCCAGCTGCGTTAGCAATCAGACATTTGCACTGTCCCTTCAGACCAGTGAGGGGATGTTATTAAAGGGAACTCATTTACTCCAGTTTGTAAGATGTAGTCTGGCAGAAATTCAATAAATGTTTTTGATATGCTCATTCTGCTACTCTGGTTAGTGGTTTTTCCTCTTAACATACATATAAGAGCATTCTCCTTAATCTCCATCCACTGGGAAAAAAGGAACAAAAATGTCCTATTTGGGAGGGGGGGAGGTGGTTGCAAAACACAGAATAATGTTGATCTGCTTTTCATTACAAATAATATGAAGAAAAAGAAAAATCCTACCACCCACCCTCCACAACCTGTGTTTCTTTTTCTCCTGTCCCTGGTTCTCTGTTTGTCTCCTTCTTCCTCTCTCCCACTTCTCTCTTTCTCTCCTCTCTTCCAGACCCCTTCTCTTCTGTCTCCCTCCTCCTTCTCCTCCCCCAACACTGCTTTTTCTCTCCCACTCACATCCTCTGATGGGCATTCAAGCTAGTAAAATGCATGTTGGAGAATCCCACAAGCACAGATAGGCATATACAGATCCAGAGGGGTTTTGCATGTGAATTTCTTCTCAAAAGTAAAACAGAGAAAATGCTCTCAGGATTCAGACAACAAGAAAACCTTAAGGGAGAATTTAGACATAAAAATAGGAGCATCAATGAAACAAGAAATAGAGCTTATTTAAATAGATATGTATATTTTAAACTTACCTTGCAAAAGCAGTTTCAGTGCTAGACCACATACAGTGTCCCTGCGTGCTGAATTCCTTAGTTCCTTGATTCAGATAATCACATGGTTGTCTTCTTTCCCGGGTATAAATCGGTGCATATGTGTGTGTGTGATAAAGTATACACAAATATGTACCAAAGATATGCACACATGCAAGCAATCTTATCTCTGTGTCCTAAAATATAAAGGAAGGCAGGAGGCTGCAGCTCAGATTCCTTCTCTTGCCTGTAACTCTCCTGGTCGGCAGCTGAGGCTCTCAATCCAGTGTAGGGAGATCCTGTGAGCTGGCGTTATTTCTCCTTGTTTCCATGGTGGTTAGTGGTGCATCGTTCACCCGATCAGTTGTCACACTGACATGGTGCTGCTTGCTCAGCGGTCATTAATAACTGAACACCCTCCACTCCCCAGAGAGGAGCCAATCGCTTCAGACTGCCAAGATGTAGCACTCGCAGCTGCTCCAGTCTGGTTGGCTGAAGCAACCTGTCTGTTCTATGACACTGCTGCTTAGGGTACAAATAAATGAAACGGGCTTGCATATTTTCCTAGGAATCATTTTCTTTCTTTTTTCCTTCAGGGAAGGTAGAGATTTCTTTTCTTTCTCCCCCCCCCCCTTTTTTAAACAAGTTTTTCTATTTTTGTGTTATCAGTCATTCAGAGAAGCTGTGTTCTCACTTTGAAGATAGGCAGGGCATTCTACTAATAAGGATTTCCCAAATATTAAAAACCCTGCTAAAGACTCAAGCATCTGACTCCTTCTCTGTGCCTGAAACTGGAGTGGTATTTGGTTCTCTATAGTTCCTACTCATTTTAGATTGTATATTTGCTGTCCAATAGCATATTCTTTTTTTCCTTTCTTTTCTTCTTTTTTTATAAGCAATGACATTTCATATTTGGAATGACAAGACTTTAAAAATAAAGCATGTATTTGCTTCTCTATAATTCACAACATTGGTATGGAAGGGAGGGTAATTTTAAAGTTAATATTTTCAGTTATATCCACATACTTCTCGTGTGTGTGTGTGTGTGTGTGTGTGTGTGTGTGTTTAGGACACATGAATTTACTATTCCAGTGGATATATTTCTCTATAATAAACTAAATACTCAAAATGATTTTTCCTTACTTGTATGCCTATTATCTTTAAATAGCTATTTATCAGGAATATATCTTATATGAAACACAAACAAATGTGATTTAAGTGTATCAGGAATTTGGAAAACAGAGAAAAGTATAGCACTGTGTATGTCTCAAAGAATACTTATGAAAAAATGGACAGAAGTTTTAAAAACACATTTTATAGCTTTTATTAGTATACTAGAGAAATGTTGAGAAGATGGAACATGAGGATTAATTTGTCAACAGGTCAAAAGCAGGCTAGATTCAGGACTCCAGCCCTGGTTTTGAGACACTACCCTCTAGTGGAGTTAAAAGAAAAGACACTATTAGATTTTCTTGGTGTTTATGTGGGGAGGGAGGGTGGAGCATCACAAATAATTGTTCTTAAGGAGTTTCTTGAAATAACGTAGGCTAATAGTTTGAAGTTATTATAATCATAATTCTTGAAAATTTTTAAAATGCTAAGCCTGTTTTTAATCATATATTTTCGCTTTGTAAAAAGTTCCCAAATGCTTTACTATTTTTTTCTATAAAATTTTTATTTTGATTTGTAACCATTTGAATACATGTTAAAAATGCCTTCTTGCTTAATTTATTGACACTTATTTTACAGCATTATTTTAAGGTTTTATTCTTTACCAGATGCTCTAGTATTTACTCATAAAGCGTATAATCAGTTCTTAGATGTTAGGGTTTATGATTCAGGGTTAGAGATGTTGTATTGGAGTATATTTACATATAATTTAATGTACTTATAATACTGATAATAAACATCCTTTTTACCCCCAATTTCACTTTATTAAGCTGTAATTTTTGTGTATCCTAAATCATTTCAATCTTTGAAAGGTTTATTTTGAAATAGGGAAAATTTATATTAAATTTTTGATAACTGTTTGAAAAATGAACTTTTATATCACGATTCCTTATGCATTTCATTTTGGTTTATTGATATTGACTGTATAATTACAAAATGAGAAATCAAAGCAGTTAAAAGGCACTCTAATAATGAAGGTAAGTTGTAATGTTCAAACAGATGATGTTTAAAATACTTTCTTGATTCTTAAATGAACTATAGTCCCTTTTAAAAATATTTTCAATATCATTCACATATCAAAGAACAATCTTTTAAGTTTTAATTTAGTTAGGACTGAGTCCTATTGTTAAATGATTTCTTTTATTATTTCATTGGAAGTTGTTTTAACTAAATGATACTGTGTTTTGTAGGACAGGAGTTGAGATTGTCTTTTATTAATTTTTTTTTAGTTGTAGATGGACACAATATCTTTATTTATTTATTTATTTTTATGTAATGCTGAGGATTGAACCCAGTGCCTCACACGTGCCAGGCAGGTGCTCTACCACTGAGCTACAGCCCCAGCAAGATTGTCTTTTGAATGCAGGCATATGATAAATTTAAAAGATCTCATGCTCATTTTGGTAAATTTAGTACTATGGAGCAGTAGAAATAGGATTTCATTGTGGAGGAGAAAATAGCTGTTGCTTTGAATGGAAAGGATGAGGTTTCTATTCTTTGGCTGTAGTTTCTATCTTTGTTCAAGAACATCAACAGCTTAGTGGAAAAAAAGGGTGTTTTAGGTGCTTTTTCACTTATCAAGGTCAGTCATACACTAGAAATACAAAATTTCTCCCAAAAGACACATGAAACAGTTATTTAGGTGTCACATCTATAATGAAGTGCCATATGAAGTCATTTGCTTTGATGGGGTAACAATTTCAGGACTCTTGAGTTAATGCAATTGTGAATGATCATCAAATGAGAACCATAGAATCTCAGAACTCTACTGTTCTTCTAGAAGGTCCAGAGATTTGTTTGAGTATACGTAAGTGAGAGACGTGAGCCAGGAATACAATCCCTCATGTCTTCTAATATTTCTCTACAAAATTACTCTATCATCCAGTGGAAACTGACAGATCTTTTTCATTTTAATTTTCCCTTTTTTTACTCCCTTTCTTATACTTTCTTTCTTTCTCAAGTTTATTTCTTTATAGTCAACTAAAACATCAGAGAAATTTCACCTTGCAAATATATTTTATTACATGGGTGTACATGTTTGATACCTTGTAGTAAATGTCTGCTGGGATTCCCAAATTAATAGTCAGTCTTAATGAAATGATTTAAAAACATAATGTATAATTGATACTTAAATTATGTAGAAAGAGTTATGCCTTTGTTGTTAAATAAGAAATGATTAGAATACAATAAATATTCATTGATTTATGGTCAAAGTTACTAATTTGTGACAGGGTTTATTGTTGTTTCATCCTAGGCTTTATATGCCTGTGTTCTTTGTTTGGCAAATGGATAGATTGCAGACAGATTGTCTGAGTTTGAATCCTTACATTGCCAACTTGCTAGCTCTGTGAACCTGATCATAATGTTAAGTATCATGTCTGTTAAGTATCTTGTTCATCTCAGTTTAAGTAGCACCTTGCATTTCATTTTCCTCCTAGGATTGTTATGAGGATTAAAGTAGTTAATACATATACAGAGCTTAGCAAATGCATGAAACAGTAAGAATAAGTGGATATTGGACATCAGTTTTTGTCAGTGCAAGGAAGGTTGGCTCTGTAATTCTCCCAAGTAGTTGACTGTACAGACATGACACCACACCCAACTACCTGCTCTACTTTCTAAAAAAAAAGATACAGAAAACAATATTCACTTGTAAAATAAATGAATGCTTAATTGATTTTGTGTCAACCAATTCGATACTATTTTTTTTAGAGAGAGAGAGAGAATTTTAATATATATTTTTTAGTTTTCGGAGGACACAACATCTTTGTTTGTATGTAGTGCTGAGGATTGAACCCGGGCCGCATGCTTGCCAAGCGAGCACGCTACCGCTTGAGCCACATCCCCAGCCCTCGATACTATTTTTTTAAGGAATGAATTTTATGCACAAGACAATGAATGCTTTTATATAGTTATGATTATTCAGTGTTGATGACAGTTTTTATTATCACCTTGATTATTGTCAGAAGCATTAGCTCCTACTCCTCCTCTACCTCCACTTTTGTCTTAGTTTCCCTTTTGTTTGGAATGTCCTTTGTATCTTCTATTCTGAATTCTTGCTTTTAAATGTCTATGTGTCCCAACCCTCTAAGAAGATATGATCTTCATTTGACCCATAGTAGAATTCTTTATTTCTCTTATAACCCATCATTTTTTTTTCATCTCATAATTTTTTCTATAATTTCACCTCTTCTTTAGCTTGTAAGATTCTTCTAGATGGAGATATATGTCTTATGATGTCTTTAAGCTCAATAGTGTATTCTTACATGGAAAAAACAACATTTGTTGAACACTAGTATATGTCTGTGTGTTTTAAAAGTTATTTAATCTTCACAACATCTTTCATCAGATATGTAATTTTAATCCCCAATTGTCATAGTAGAAACATTGGATGAAAGAAGTTAGGTTACTGACTTGCCCAGTGTCCCAAAACTATTAAAATATGGGGATAAAATATGAACCCAGCTAAATTTACTTACAGAGTCAAGTCTCCTTCCACTATACAAGGAACTCAATAATCATTTGTACAATAAATGAATGCTTGATTGATGTCTGTGCCAACCAATCTGATGTAGTCAGCAACTAGGAATGCCAAAAATAAAATACTATTTTTAAAAAGGAATGAATTTTATGCATGAGACAGTGAATGCTTTTATATAGTTATGGTTGTTCAGCATTGATGACAGAATTTTTATTGCTGTCACAATTTGAGAAATAGAGCTTGGAAGAAATGAAGTACCTAGTCTGAAATTTGAGTTGATATGTTCAAAAAACTAAATAAATATGAATGAGCCACTGATGATGAGGGGCCTTGTTGTGATCAGAAGGGCTTCAGTGACTCTGTTCTTTCTGATGGCAGATTAGCTCTCAATTAAGATAGAAACATGATTTAAGGGAATAACATTGATTATTAGAATGTTGAACTGGATCGATTTCACATTTTCTTTTTCAAAGGAATTTGGGGAAGTAGAATTGGGAAAAAATGAGATCTTCATTTAATTATAGCTTGTTTTTTTTTGTTTTTTGTTTTTGGTACCAGGTATTGATCTCAGGGTCACTAAACACTGATCTGCATCCCCAGCACATCCTCAGTGACAGGGTCTCACTGAATTGCTCAGGGTCTCACTAAATTGCGGAGCCTGGCTGTGAACTTGTAATCTTCCTGCCTCAGCCTCCCAAGCTGCTGGGATTATAGGGGTGCACCACCGCATCCATCTATAGATTTTATTTTTAATGAAGAATATGACTCCATTGGAAGAACACACATAATTTTTCACTCAAGGAAGGTCACAACCAAGAACAAGAAAGAGAAATCCAGGGGACAGATCTGTTTCTCTGTCCTTTCCTCAGATTCCATTCTTCCTTCTATTCTTTCTCAGGCTTTTTCTTTGTTACTCATCTCTCTTATCTTCTCCCTGTGCCTGTCTTCATTATTTTCATTCAGAGGACTAACATTTTTCTCTAGATATATTAGAAACAACAGTGGCAATAAAGTGAGGCTTCTGTTAAAATTACTGTGTACTGCAAGATAGAAAATTTATGCTTTTTGTATAATTTAAAAAAAAACAGCAGGTAATTGGGTGTGGTGTCACATGTCTGTAGAGTCAGCTACTTGAGATGTTGAAGTGTGGGGATCAGTTGAACCAAGGAATTTAGGACTGACCTGAACCATACAGAGCAACCCTGTCTCTTAAGGCGGAAAACAATATAGCAGGTTGATGAATAGCTGAATATGCAGATAGATAGTTGCAAAAGTTGCTCATAAATAACTGAAAAGAAATACACTAACGCCTAAATATACCCAACTATTGGCTCTTGTTTTCTTTGATGGGATAATTGATATCTTTCCTTTGTTTTAACTTCTCAAAGTTTCTATAAGCAATACATATTGTTTTTAACATTGGAAGTAATAGCTGTTATTAGAAAAGATAAAAACTCTTTTGTGGTACCCTTTTGCTTTATAATTAGAGTTATTTAATAAAATAAAATTTTAACAGTGTTCAGTTCTATCCACATTATAATATTTAAAATAGTAATAGCAGTGTGTATTCATTTTTTTTAAGAGAGAGTGAGAGAGGAGAGAGAGAGAGAGAGAGAGAGAGAGAGAGAAATTTTAATATTTATTTTCTAGTTCTCGGCGGACACAATGTGTGTGTTCATTTTGTTTCAAGGATTTGAGTAAAACTCAGAAGGTCATTTACTTAAAAGAAAGCCTAAATCAGGAGAGTACCCTCAAGGAGATTGATTTTGTCAGATTGGTGACTTCAGTTACACATGAGGTTATATATAACAGAGCTGTTCATTATGTGAGAATAGAGTGCATCTCTTGACCTGAACTTTTCTTTGCTGATCACTTCCTCTTTTTCATCTGCTTTGATTTGTACTTATTAAATGCCAATTGGCCTCATATAAAGAATCATCTAAGTTATTGGCAAAAATTAAGCTCTACAAGATGGCATGTAATTTCATACTGATTCTAGGCAAAAGTTACGAACCAAGATGGCCTAAGGTAACAATTTGCTCCTGATGCAATATTCTCATATACAGTTGTTTAGTACTTTCTTAGTTTTGACATGGGTTCATTTGTAAAGATGGAATAATGAAAATTATTTGTTTGTACCCAAGTAAGAAACCAAAGCAGTGATTTGTAAGAAGGAAAAGGCAGACTATTTTATCAGAAAAAAAAAATAGGCATCTATTTATATTGTACTATCTAGATAGAAGTTAAAGGGTCATTTGAATTTTCCTGAATATTTTATGTCACTTTTACTTGACTTCTACTGGATGGGAGAAGAAACGTTATCATTCCATTATCATTCTCATCTGTTTCTGTTTTTTCATTGATGGAGGGTACAGAAAGCCCAGAGCTAAAGTTCTCTGTCTAATCTTTTAGCGATCATTCATACAGTTATTCCTTTTAATATATAAAGAAGGTGTTTTCAAGAATGAAAGCAACTCACTGTAGCTAGTAGGATGGCAAAATAGACAGGAGATTCTTGTACCTACTACCTACATGTGCACCACTGTAGAATTTTTAACTTTTAATCTTAAAATCATTTTCAACTCTTACAGTCCTAGTATATTCTACCAGAACTACAAGGATCCTCCCAATTCTTTTCATTTTTTCTATTACTCACTTACAAGATTTGACATCCTTTCAACTACTTCCCAGTGTGTTCTTCCATTTCTTTTCTTAAATAAAAACTAATCTCCTTTCAGGACCTGTTATTTTTCTAAGTCTCTTTGCTTGGAGACTACTGATTTTCTTTTGACTCTTGGGGCTAGGTGTTTTGTATGTGTATATGTGCATATATTATTCTTGGGCATCATATTATTGTAATTCCTATGGTTTTCCAATACCAGTTGCATTTTTTTTCATAAATTATTTTACTCTTCCATATGACAAAGAGCACTCTTAACCTTTCTATTTTTCTACTACCTTACCTATCCCTCACTATATTTGAGACGTGCTTTCTGGTGAACATTATCCTTTTCCACCATGACTATTACTAAAATCTTGGAAGATTTCAAATTTTAAGAATAAAACCAGTCAGTAATTTCACTGTATTTCAGAGACTCTTTTCCAGGGACATTCCCTTGGTCTTATTGGTAACTGTAATTATTCTACCTCTGAAGTCTTGAATTTCAATATTCTGCTTTTGATTATAACCCCCTATTCATTTTGTCAATTTAGAACTCTACCCCACCCCATTTGCTTTTTTGACACCACAAATACCTCAACTTTATTGAGGCGAGTTCTTTCCTGGTCATCCTCATCTGTCTCCCTTTCCTACACACCAGAGTCAATCATCTAAGCTACTTACCTAGAATCTTTGCTCTTGTCTTCCACCATCCTCCTTCAATGAACACTTCTGGGTAACAATGTAATCTTTGTTTTCTGCTCCAGTCTTTATGAGACAAAGTGATCCTGGAAGAAATCAAGCAGGGTACTCCCTGGTATCTACTATAAAGGTAAACTGTCACACTTGGGTCTTCAGCTGTGCCCTTCCAGCCTCATGTTTGCCCTAAGTTATCCTTTATCTCATTGACTTGAAGGATGATTTCAAACTCTAGCACTCTCTTTAACTTTCCTTTTCAGTTGCTGATAATTCTTAGGAAAATATTGCTTTTAACTTTTTTGTATTTATACCTTTAAATATCAACTCCCTTAATTTTATGAATTTCCAACTTATTAATATGTCTTTATCCAAACTCATCAAAGTATGAGAATTTTTTTTACTGTCAATTTCTATGTTATTCATTTTCTTTCTTCAAATTGATCCATTTTATGTTCTCAGGAATTTGTTTCCAGCAGGCTTACTCCCCAGTCTACTCTACGATTGATATATTTCCACAAAATCAATAGATATGTTTAATTTTTACCCATACTAAAATGATAACAATTCTCCCTTCATTACATAACCCCATTCTATCTTTCCATCTCTATCCTCCTCAGGAAAGGTCCTCACAAAGCTGTTAACATTTGCTACAGCCACATCATCACTTTCTACTTACTTTTTAAACTCATTTTAATCTGGTTTCTAATCTAATCTTTGCTGCTGAAATTCTACCTTGGGATCTTATCAGTGCCTTCCTTGATTGGTTCATGCACACAAAAGCCTTCTAGTCAATCTCATATTTGCCTGCCTATTGTGTCTGCCATCATTGTGGGCTCATGTCTAGTAAAAATTAATCTTAGGTCCTTTGGCATACTGCTCTTTATGTACTCCTTTTTTTTCTTTATAGTATCACTACCTAGTTATCCAGAGAATTCCAGGGTCTTTGATATCCTACATTCAACCAGTTAGTGAATCTTGCAGATTTTACTTCCATATTTTCTTGAATCATGCTCCTCCTCTGCTAGGCCTTGGTCATCTCTTCCCTTAGTTGTCATAATTGCTCCTAACTTCCCTCTTTCCAGTCTCATTCTTTCTAGTCCATCTTTTTTCTGCAATATGCAGTCAGGCACTGGCTTGTCTTTAGCAAGGCTGCCTCCCACTGTTCACTCTTTAATCTTCAGTTTAGTTGTTCCTTCTGAGAGATCTGTTCCTTGTCAAATGAGGCTGGGTTTACAGAGTAATGGATCTGAGGATACTGTTAAATAAATGGATGAATGAATTTTAAGTAAAGGTTTGATGGAGAAGAAAGTGATATTGCAGAATATTTAAGCACAGCAGAATTAAGTCATTAAAAAAACCATTCTCTTCTCTTTAAAATTGTTTTTACAGATACATAATAATTATACAGAATAGTGGATTTCATTGTGGTATATTTGTACACGCACATAAATCTTTTAATCTGTGATTGTGTTGTGTAGACTAGTAAAAACAAGAGCAAGGATATATTTTAACATTTATGTGAAGCAATTAGCCATAATACATGGCCAACTGGATCAGAGATACCTTCTCTTGATTAAATAGGGAACTGATGTTGTGAATTTAAGTTATGAGGAGAAATCCATCACAATTTCCAGGAGGGAGAAAAGCTCATAACTATTACTGATGGTGATGCAGTATTTTCTTTGATAGCAAATTTAGTATTGCAGTCCTTTTTGTTGTATTTATTATTGCTGTTATTCAGAGAAATACAGATGATTTTACTTGAGCTATCCACAGAACACAATGGAATGGGTCATAATTTGAAATAAGTATTGCTATGCAAGTGCAAAAATTATGTATGCTGAAATCATATAATTCCTAGAAAAATAATAAATAGCACTTGTTGACTCCAACTATACGTAAGACACTGATGTTTAGTGAGCACTGCATATGTTTGATTTCATTTTACAAGATGTTGAGGCAAACAGGGGCGTTTTGCATTTTACAGAGGAGGAAACTGAGGTAAACTTTTTTAGTCACTGAACTAGTTTATAGCTAAAGCTGGAATATAAATCAGATGCCAAGGACAATAATCTCAAAACTGTATTTTTTTTCCCAAGTATCATGTGTGATCCCTATTGTCCTCTTTCTTGTATGTTTTGTAGCAAACTTTTGTTTCCTACCTTTGCTTGTCACCAAGGTTGACACAATTAACATAATTTTGTTGTGCCTGCTTTTCTCACCTCAAAATATTTGACTATATCCTCCTGATTGGATGATTGACATTGTATAAACTATAAACTGTTATCCTCAAGGGTAAGAATTATGTTAACTCTATTTTATATTGATTTTTATTCCACAATTTTGACTGCCTTTGAGAGTCAGTATTTAAAATAAAGAACAAATGTATTAATTAGAGAAACCAGCTCTTTTTAAAAGTGTTGCATTGTCGTGAAACTAAGCAAATGGATAAATAGATCCACGTATAGAAAGCTTCAACATTGCTATCCCTAAAACTGCTTTACTATTTTATTTTTTATATACTTGACACTATAAAAAGGCAAAACTTGCACTATGTCTTAACAACAGAATTTCAAAGCTTTCTTAAGGACAATTGCTATGCAGAAACCAGAAAATCAGAAGAAGCAGTCGTTAGGGTAGACAGAAAAAGAAAGAAAAGCTTAACTTTTTAAGGTAAGGCGACATTTCAAATGTAGTCAAACAAAAGAACAACATATGTCTTTTTTGTGAAATCATTTGTTTTTCTTTCCATTCTACAGATGTGATGCCAAAAGTGAGCAAATTAACCCTTAACGTTAAGAGCACTTCTCACACCCGTAAGCTTTTATAAGAGGTACATTTTATTAGAAATACAATGAATATTCAGCTCTTTAGCCAGCTCACATTTTGAGGGTCTCTGTGGCTGTATGATGGTCACTGAGAGCCTATGTGTGAACCCCATGCTGGGGAGAGGCCTGGCGCTGGAGGGCTGTGCTGAAGGCTTTCACATAGTTCCCATTACTAAGGAAACCACTCGTTTTGTCTGAACATGCTCTGAATAGATGTCTCATTTGAAGTCTAGTGCTCAAACCATGAGGATTGCATTATGGAGCTGAGAAAGAAATGAGGGGAACACAAAATGCTTGAAAATGCCACCAAGCATTCACAAAGTGTCGTACTGTAATAACATTCTATGAGACAGAAGGTGCATTTATTTTTGCCGCATTCCAAGTTATTTCAGTGTTATAAAAGCAAATTCCTTTGCCTGCCCACGTAATCAAAATAAGCAAAGCAGATGTTCTTCTGACCTATTCTTAATTCCTGCTCTTGTTAGGGTCTCACTGAGAAGTGTGACATACAGCACAGGAAGGACAAAATATGGATTCCCATATTAATCTAGATTCACTCTGTTTTCTTTGTAACTACATGGTGTAATGCTATCTCTGTGCCAATAAACAAACACATGTTCAGAGTCAGACTTCAGTTTGCAGCCTCTAAATTGTCACTGTTAAATTCAGAATGGCTACTGCAAACTGGTACTGGATACAAGTTAATGAGTATCTGATTCAGATACTGAGTGAGAAAATCCTACTTCTAGGAGGCTTCCTTCCACTCTCCAGCTCCTGTCAACCCACAGAAAAAAAAGTAACTCCTACCAAAAAGTCAGTTTTTTTTCTTTCTCCCTTACCTTAGTAAATAGAATTTATGACACTTTGATTATACCATACTCTTTATCACCCCCCTCCCCATTTTTGCATATGTCTAATTGACATTTTCTTAAATACATAAAGTGCTATATAGACCCTCAATCAATTGCCACTGACATGCAATATAGAAAGTCAGAGGAGGAGGATATTACTACTTATTTTTCAAGCTACTTTAATTTTTTCCGCAAACAGGTGTTTCAATAGCTCAATTTGTCCATACATGAAGAAATTAACAAATATTTACAGATGATTTGCCATTTTACTCTTTTGCCAACAGTCATGGCACTTAGGTGACTTCTCTATATGAAAATTCATGATTGAATGAAATCTTGGAACTTGTAGCCCAGATACTGCACTGTGGACCTATGTGCAGAGGCTCCTCAAGATTCTCTTTGGAATAACAATGTTACAAAAAGGTGCTATAATATCTAAGTCCTAGAAACAAGCATAATAAGGAAGTACAGTTTTCTTAAAGATCAGTAGAATAAAATTAATAATGTAAAAAGCCAATAGCTTCGTTAGAAAGTATAACTTTTAAAAAAAGTTTTTCTTTTTTCCTGTAGTACTTTTAAATATATTGGCAGTCATGCATTTTTAGTGAAAATATATTTGAAGTATATATCTTTTTCAGATTTTCTGCCCTACTAAATTTTAAAAATATCTAATTCAATAGAATTGAGTAAGGATTAATTAAGTCATTTTCTAGTTTTAAATGGGGAATCCCAGCATCACAAAAAGCCCCTACATTTGAAACCATGAACAAAAGAAAGTTTATGCCTGTGAATGACACAAATATGTATCTTATTAATAATATCCTCACTAATTTTGATTATACATCTTGAATTCATTTTGAAGTGAATAGCCTGAAGCTACCTGCTGTTTCTGTTCTGATATGCTTACAGAATATTTACAGAGTTTATGTTTAGCAGTTTAAATATCATGGTGGTTGATAAGAAAATTATTCTAATACTGAGACTTCTTATGAAATGTCTATTTTCAAATGCATTAGGTCCCATATATGGATTTGGAAGACATCAGGCTGTCTGCATTTTTTATATTCTTGGTATTCAACACAATGCCTGGCATATGGCAGGCATTTGGGAAGAGGAAACTGAACTGAATTGTTTAATATGAGGAAAATATAGCAAGCTCAGCATTTATAAATGACCCTTATTCTACTTAATTCAATATTAAATGATAAAAACAGCAAATGCTTAATTTTTTAACACTTAGCTTAATAAATTCTAATTTCTCTTTGTCCTTTCAGTCACCTCTCTTTTTGAAATATTCTTGTGCGTGTATGCACTTGCGTGTGTACGTGATAAAATTGCATTGAAAGGATTGAGTCAAATCTGTCAGACAGCTTTTCTTTTGTTTCAAGTCTATAGTGGTTATATTTGTATTTCATTCTCTTAATGGGAGAGCTCTCAAAATGTCTCCAGGTACCATGACACATCAGATATTCATTATAATTCTATTTCTGCCTGCAGCAATAAGATCTGCAGTCTGTTATAACAATCATACATTTCAATTAACTGAAAGCATCATCTTGTTTGGAGAAGTAAATTTTGAAGACTCAAATTTGTTAGTAGGCCAAAAGATTATAATTTGAATAAGAATGGGGAATTTAGTTATTACCCAAATTATTAGTACATATCTATAATTTGAAAAGTTAGAAGCTCACTTGGAATTTTTTTAAAAAAGTTATAGTGTTTTACATGTGTATGCAAACATACATATTTTTTTTAATTATTAGGTGTTTCATATGTGATTGCAACATTGCCTAAGGACACAAGTTAAAATTTTCCTTCCTAGAACAGATACAATGGAAGGAATGATTAGAATATTGTCAATTTAAATATAAGTAAATGAAATGTTAATGGCTTAAACTCACCAATCAAGAGACACCGGCTAGCAGAATGGATCACAAAACAAGACCCAACAATATGCTGCCTACAGGGGATGCATCTGATAGGAAAAAATATTCATAGACTGAAGGTGAAAGGTTGGGAAAAATCATACCACTCATATGGACTGCGGAAACAAGCAGGAGTGGCCATACTCATATCTAATAAAATAGATTTCAAGCCAAAGTTAATCAAAAGGGATAAAGAAGGACACGTCATACTGCTCAAGGGAACCATACACCAACAAGACATAACAATCATAAATATATATGCCCCAAATAATGGTGCAGCTGTGTTCATCAAGCAAACTCTTCTCAAGTTCAAGAGTCTAATAGACCACCATACAATAATCATGGGAGACTTCAACACACCTCTCTCACCACTGGACAGATCTTCCAAACAAAAGTTAAATAAGGAAACTATAGAACTCAATAACACAATTAACAACCTAGACTTAATTGACATATATAGACTATACCACCCAACATCAAGTAGTTACACTTTTTTCTCAGCAGCACATGGAACCTTCTCAAAAATAGACCATATATTATGTCACAGGGCAACTCTTAGACAATATAAAGGGGTAGAGATAATACCATGCATCTTATCTGATCACAATGGAATGAAACTGAAAATCAATGATAAAAGTAGGAAGGAAAAATCAAGCATCACTTGGAGAATGAACAATAGGTTGCTGAATGATCAATGGGTTTTAGAAGACATCAAGGAGGAAATTAAAAACTTCCTAGAGTTAAATGAAAACACAGACACAACATATCGGAATCTATGGGACACACTGAAAGCAGTTCTAAGAGGAAAATTCATTGCGTGGAGTTCATTCCTCAAAAAAAGAAAAAACCAACAAATAAATGATCTCATACTTCATCTCAAAATCCTAGAAAAAGAAGAGCAAAACAACAGCAAAAGAAGTAGAAGGCAAGAAATAATTAAAATCAGAGCTGAAATTAATGAAATTGAAACAAAAGAAACAATTGAAAAAATTGACAAAACTAAAAGTTGGTTCTTTGAAAAAATAAATAAAATTGACAGGCCCTTAGCCATGCTAATGAAGAGAAGAAGAGAGAGAACCCAAATTACTAGCATACGGGATGAAAAAGGCAATATCACAACAGATTCTTCAGAAATACAGAAGACAATCAGAAATTATTTTTAATCCTTATACTCCAATAAAATAGAAGATAGTGAAGGCATAGATAAATTCCTTAAGTCTTATGATCTGCCCAGATTGAGTCAGGAGGATATAGACAACCTAAACAGACCAATAACAATAGAGGAAATAGAAGAAACCATCAAAAGATTACCAACTAAGAAAAGCCCAGGACCGGATGGGTATACAGCAGAGTTTTACAAAACCTTTAAAGAGGAACTAACACCAATACTTTTCAAGCTATTTCAGGAAATAGAAAAAGAGGGAGAACTTCCAAATTCATTCTATGAGGCCAACATCACCCTGATTCCGAAACCAGACAAAGACACTTCAAAGAAAGAAAACTACAGATCAATATCTCTAATGAACCTTGATGCAAAAATCTTCAATAAAATTCTGGCGAATCGGATTCAAATACATATCAAAAAAATTATACACCATGATCAAGTAGGATTCATCCCTGGGATGCAAGGCTGGTTCAATATACGGAAATCAATAAATGTTATTCACCACATCAATAGACTTAAAAATAAGAACCATATGATCATCTCGATAGATGCAGAAAAAGCATTCGACAAAGTACAGCATCCCTTTATGTTCAAAACTCTAGAAAAATTAGGGATAACTGGATCATACCTCAACATTGTAAAAGCAATCTATGATAAGCCACAGGCCAGCATCATTCTGAATGGAGAAAAATTGAAGGCATTCCCTCTAAGATCTGGTACAAGACAGGGATGCCCTCTCTCACCACTTCTGTTCAACATAGTCCTCGAAACACTGGCCAGAGCAATTAGGCAGACGAAAGAAATTAAAGGCATAAAAATAGGAAAAGAAGAACTTAAATTATCACTATTTGCAGATGATATGATTCTATACCTAGCAGACCCAAAAGGGTCTACAAAGAAGCTATTAGAGCTAATAAATGAATTCAGCAAAGTGGCAGGATATAAGATCAACACGCATAAATCAAAGGCATTCCTGTATATCAGCGACAAATCCTCTGAAACGGAAATGAGGACAACTACTCCATTCACAATATCCCCCCAAAAAATAAAATACTTGGGAATCAACCTAACAAAAGAGGTGAAAGATTTATACAATGAAAATTACAGAACCCTAAAGAAAGACATAGAAGAAGACCTTAGAAGATGGAAAAATATACCCTGCTCATGGATAGGCAGAACTAACATCATCAAAATGGCGATATTACCAAAAGTTCTCTATAAGTTCAATGCAATGCCAATCAAAATCCCAACAGCATATCTTGTAGAAATAGATAAAAGAATCATGAAATTCATATGGAATAATAAAAGACCCAGAATAGCAAAAACAATGCTAAGCAGGAAGTGTGAATCAGGCGGTATAGCGATACCAGACTTCAAACTATACTACAGAGCAATAGTAACAAAAACAGCATGGTACTGGTACCAAAACAGGTGGGTGGACCAATGGTACAGAATAGAGGACACAGCAACCAATCCACAAAACTACAACTATCTTATATTTGATAAAGGGTCTAAAAGCATGCAATGGAGGAAGGATAGCATCTTCAACAAATGGTGCTGGGAAAACTGGAAATCCATTTGCATCAAAATGAATCTGAATCCCTATCTCTCGCCATGCACAAAAGTTAACTCAAAATGGATCAAGGAGCTTGATATTAAATCAGAGACACGGCATCTGATAGAAGAAAAAGTTGGTTATGATCTACACGCTGTGGGATCGGACTCCAAATTCCTCAATAGGACACCCATAGCGCAAGAGTTAACAACTAGAATCAACAAATGGGACTTACTCAAACTAAAAAGTTTTTTCTCAGCAAAAGAAACAATAAGAGAGATAAACAGGGAGCCTACATCCTGGGAACAAATCTTTACTCCACACACTTCAGATAGAGCCCTAATAACCAGAATATACAAAGAACTCAAAAAATTAGACAATAAGATAACAAATAACTCAATCAATAAATGGGCCAAGCACCTGAACAGACACTTCTCAGAGGAGGACATACAATCAATCAACAAGTACATGAAAAAATGCTCACCATCTCTAGCAGTCAGAGAAATGCAAATCAAAACTACCCTAAGATACCATCTCACTCCAGTAAGATTGGCAGCCATTAGGAAGTCAAACAACAATAAGTGCTGGAGAGGATGCGGGGAAAAGGGCACTCTTGTTCATTGCTGGTGGGAATGCAAATTGGTGCAGCCAATTTGGAAAGCAGTATGGAGATTTCTCGGAAAGCTGGGAATGGAACCACCATTTGACCCAGCTATTCCCCTTCTCGGTCTATTCCCTAAAGCCCTAATAAGAGCATGCTACAGGGACACTGCTACATCAATGTTCATAGCAGCTCAATTCACGATAGCAAGACTGTGGAACCAGCCTAGATGCCCTTCAATATGAATGGATAAAAAAAATGTGGCATTTATACACTATGGAGTATTACTCTGCATTAAAAAATGACAAAATCATAGAATTTGGAGGGAAATGGATGGCATTAGAGCAGATTATGCTAAGTGAAGCTAGTCAATCATTAAAAAACAAATACCAAATGACTCCTTTGATATAAGGGGAGTAAACAAGGACAGGGTAGGGACGAAGAGCTTGAGAAGAAGATTTACATTAAACAGGGATGAGAGGTGGGAGGGAAAGGGAGTGAGAAGGGAAATTGCATGGAAATGGAAGGCGATCCTCAGGGTTATACAAAATGACATATAAGAGAAAAGGAGCGGTAAGACAAGATAATACAAATGAAAGAAATGATTTACAGTAGAAGGGGTAGAGAGAGAAAAGGGGAGGGGAGGGGAGGGGAGGGGGGATAGTAGAGAATAGGACAGACAGCAGAATACATCAGACACTAGAAAGGCAATATGTCAATCAATGGAAGGGTAACTGATGTGATACAGCAATCTGTATACGGGGTAAAATCGGGAGTTCATAACCCACTTGAATCAAACCTTGTAATATGATGTATTAAGAACTATGTAATGTTATGAACGACCAATAAAAAACAATAAATATAAGTAAATGGTCTTTTCATTTTGAAAGAGTGGGTTTAGAAAAAAAATGTCATATTTAACTAAATGAGGCATATATTGATTTCCATTCCTTTTATATTGTTTAAGTAAAAGTAAATAAGCATTTTCTATAAAAATATTCATTAATAGCATAGGTTTATTCTAGAAAATTGGAAAACTGAAGAGAATAAAGAGAGAAGAAAGCACTTACCCATCAAGCATGGTATATACTTTACTACACTTCACTTTGGTATATATTTTTTGCCTTTACATAAAATAATACATTCCCTAGTTTTAAAAATTATATGAAAAAATCTTTATTACTGTCAGTTTATATTTAAAAAAATTTTTTTAGTTGTCAATGGACTTTTATTTTATTTATTTATGCAGTATTGAGGATCAAACCCAGTGTCTCACTCATGCTAGGCAAGCGCTCTGCCTCTGAGCCACAACCCCAACCCCCTTTACTACATATGTTAATACCATATAGTTGATCAGATCAACTATATTTGTATTTTGGAGAGGACATTTGTTTTTCTAAATTCTTTTCAGTGCCCTACACTATTACTAAAGAGTAAACAATGTGATGATAGAAATCACAGGATAGGATTGTTGTAAGTGACATTTTGTGTACCAAAAGATTTGATCATTTTAAGACTCTTGATTTTTGCTATATACCAAATTCATATAGCAGCATGAGTCTTTTTTTTTCTCTCATGCTTTTGCCAGTATTCACTCATGTAATACATTTGAACACTTCTTCAAATGCTGTTGTATGTGCTGGGATCATAAAGGCAAAAAAATAAATAAATACTGATTTATGAAATTTTATTTGTTGGGGTGGTGTATGAGGTAGGTGAGAAACAGAAGTTACAAACTTATACATTATGATACCAGACATTAGTATGTATTGTTTAAAAAATTTAAGCAAGATCATTACACAGTGAATAATGAAGAGGTTTGATTTTACATTCAGCATTAAAGAGTTCATTCTTAGAAAGTGATGTTTGAATTCAGACATGAATGTTGAAAAGAGAGTCTGTCAAACCAATAACCAAGGACAGAGGGTTCCATTTCGAATAACATTGTGTGCCAAAGTGCTCAGGTAAGAATGAACTTTGACATATTCTAAGTAAAGAAAAAGGCTGGTGTGCATAAGAATAGTGAACAAACAGGAAGTGCCTGGGCATTGGATCTGAGTGATGACTAGGAGTGAGGTCTCATATGTTCTTGAAAACCATCAAAAACAATTAGATTTTAATTGTAATGAGCAGCCAGTGATGGTTTGAAATAGAATGTAGATATTATTGCATTTATCTGTATTGTGTTGGTCGGTGGTGCTGTATATTTGGTGAAAGTATTTGGGTAGATAGTGGTCTACTAAGAGATGAGAGATGAGGCATCCTGAGTGATGAGCTAATTGCCCTTGTCCTCATGCCCAAATAGAGTTCTATTTTTCCCATATAATGAAGAATACCGTTTAAAAAATGCTTAAACTGCTTCAATCTTTTGCTCAATTGTGTAAAACAAAACAACAAAAATGTTTTGCCCTCATCAGTTCTAGTCATTCATTTCCCTGAAGGGAGATTCAAATTTGTAATAGAAGGAATTCCAAGAAGTAGTCTGTATAACATTCAGCACTGTTTTTCAGAAATGAAATTATGCACCAAGCAGAAGAAATAACTAGTACAAAGGTCCCATGGTGTGAATTTATGGAGCAAATATTGCAAGCCAGGCTTTTGTTTTGAGATCAGATTTTCCTGAGTCCACCTGAGCCAAAGTGACTTAGCTCATATAGTTTTTCCCTGTTAAAGGATGGACTCTGTTAAGTCCTAGCTGGAATCAGAAAGAAGAAAAAATAAGATACAGTAGAAGGAAAAGAAAAGTCTTTTATTTTGCCTCAAAAAATTTTTCAAGAGAAAAGGACTGAGAATGAGATGCTGGAGAGGTGTTTTCCAAAGTGCACTCATGGCATTAACTTGAAGTTGATTGGGTACACTAAAACAAACAATAACATTGCCTATGTCCCTGGTAAAATAACACCTTTTTTTTTCTTCATCATTTTTGTACCATGTCACAGCAATTTGGCCACACCACAAAGTCAGCAAAAATATTGCCTAATATTTACCTTCCAGAACCACAGATGCTATGTTGAGATTCAGTGAGCAGAGTCCCTAGGCAGAGTCTGGGCTCATTTCGGAGCTATAGAATGAATGGAAGACAAGTCAGCCATTAAGGAGATTGCTGCTGGTGGGAGCTGAGTGAAGGTTTATTCTCCAAAAAAACTACCAGGCTTTGAGCAGACCAATGGAGAAAAAACACCAGCAACAGCACAATCCCTCCAAACCCAACCAACCAATCAAACAGAACACCACAACAATCTATATCACAGTTCTGATTGTCAGCAAGGCCAGCAGTAGCTAGGCACACATTGAGTAGTTATCAGCTGGAAAGTGCTTCTCAGACTTGTAAATCACCCAAGGATCTTATTAACTTGCAGAATTAAAAATTCAGATTTTGATTCTGCGTCTGTAACAGCCTCCCAGGAGTTGTTGAATTCCCTAGTTCACAGACATCACTCTTGAGTAAGAAGAGTTAGCACAGACACACAATCATTCTGAAACCAGTGGACCCCTCTCTTGAAATGGCATGAGTGAGGGCTATGTGAAGAACCAAAACTTAGCTGAAAGATCTCTCCAATTATCGGACTAGATCCAACATAAGCTAGATAGGATATTTGGTTTATTTGAAAATAGACTACTCAGTGATAACTATCAAATGGAAGGGGCTTGGAGAGAACACTTAAATGGCCTGTAAACAAAACTAATCATTCTTCTCTTTTCTCTGTATTCCAGAATGATGAGTCAAATTTGGGATATCTTTCAGCCAAATAATGGACACATCATATTTTGGATATAAAAGCATAGAGCTCAGAGTAGAAATTAGAGTTTAAGGTTTAAATATAGAAGTCATCAGTATGTGTTTAGATAAATAATTTGGGGAAAGAGTGTACAGAGAGACAGTAAGGTCTGAGGATCCAACTTGGGGCATTTTCTTCTAATATGAAGCAAAAGTGAAAAGGCTGGGAGACAGGGATAGAAAGGTGCGACCAGGAAGCAAAAAGCTGAAAGTGCTTAGTGTTATGGAAGCTTCAAGAAGAAATGTGTAGCTGGGCTGGGGTTGTGGCTGAGTGGTATTGCTCCTGCCTCAAACTCATGAGGCCCTGGGTTCAATCCTTAGCACCATATAAAAATAAATAAATAAAAATTAAAAGTACGGTGTTGATCTACAACAAATATCTTTTAAAAATGAATAGCTAGCTACATTAAATGTTCCTGCAGTTTTGAGTATTATGAAAACAGAATTTGACCAATAGAACTGGTAACTACAAATATAGATTTATAATATCTATAAATAAAACTTTTAAGACTTTGAAAGCAATTTACTTATAATATAATCGCCACATTTTTCTGCTCCCATTACAATCAGACTTATTGAATTCTTGGCCTGATAGCCCTTATCTCCACCTGTTAGCTTTATAATCCCATCAGTCCACTCTAATTGACCTTTGGTCTCTGTCATTCCATTGAGTGGTTCTTATCAGTCAGCTCCACGTGGCTGAATTCCCCCAGATTTCTTTATTCTTAAAGATACTATACAGATGGATTTGTTTCTAGATATTTTTCAGCATTTCTGTTTGTTGATCATAGACAAAAGTACTACAAAACTACTCTTATTGCTGCAATCTGATGTGTGATTTCAATCTTGACCAGAACCAGACATAAAAGAAAAACTAGGTATTTAATGTTTCTGAAAGTGAAAAACATATTCTAAGAAGAATTGGGACTCTGTCACCCACTTCTATTGTAATGGAGCCCCACTAAGAAGAACATTAAAATGTTGATTCCCTGGCAGTGATTGTATGGATGAAATCTCTGTGAGCCAATTTCCCTTTTTCAAAGTGATCTAAATATTGTTCAGAGAATGCTAGTTAGTTGGCAGAGGAACAAGGATTTTGGCAGAAATATGTCCAAGAATTGGAGGACTAAAGATATGTCTCATGTGCCCGTGTATTTTACATTGGACAAAGATTAACTGGGTTTCACTCTGAACCTTAAGAAATAAAGCTTCTTCAATGTGATTAGAGATAAACCTTGCTTTGAAAATTTATTGTAAGCATCGTTTTTATGAAAATCAAATTAGTATTGTATAAACTCAGACTTTTGAAGTAATAATCAGCAGAAAGAGAGATCCTGAACCATTTGATGAGGCATCATAGTAGGTAGAAAGATTACAGGTCAGGCAGTACATGAACCAGGTTTGGGATTCTAGCTCTGATCTCCATTTAATATATTAATTTGGGTAGGTCATTTAACCTTTCTGGGTCTTTTTTTTTTTAATCTATAAAATAAGAGGATTAAGAGTGTTTGTCTCTGAGGTTCTTGCTTGTCTCAGTTCTAGCTCTGATATTTTATGAGTCTGTGGTTCACTGTGGAACAAAGCAGAATTCAGGAAGTGTTTTTTACACAAAAGTAATTTCTATTTGCATACATTGGTATCAGAGCTTGGATACTTCCCTATTTTCTAGGGACAGGCCAGGGAGTAGAGCAGAGCAGAAAACTGACCAGTAAATGCACATCATGTACACTTTAATGCAAAATTTTATCCCAAATATATTTCTTACATTTTCCTACATAGAAGCCAAAGTTAGTAATTAAAGACAGTTTGTACAAATCCTTGTCTTCCTGAGTGGCACAGTTCTGTGGCATATTGTAAAACAACTAAAAGAACATTTAAGGGTGGCCTCTATTTTAGCAAATGATAATTAAAAGAAGATACCTCTTAAGAGAAGTAAGTGGTAGAATTCCACACATTGAGGACTCATAAAAATGGACTCAAAATAACAGTAAAAATGATGCAACAAGAAATAATTCTGAACTTGCAAGCTAATATACCAGATAAGCAAATGAGACCTCTTATATTCTATTTGCCATATTTCTAAGAGGAAAATGAGAACATGGTCTTACATCTGTATAAGCATACAGGTTTAAATGAAAAAAAGCTTAATTCAGAGACACGTATTTAAAAGAACTTTTACTTTATCCAATCTTGTAGAAAAGTTAGTGATATTGGCCAAACTATATATTATGTATTATATGAATGTACAAATATGAAACAATAAATCCCATCAGTATGTACAATTATATTGCACCAATAAAAATGTGGGAACAATAAAAATAAACAAAAGAATAATACAGGGATTCCTAGATGAAGTACTCTCAGCAACTGATAACATTTTGAATGTATACAGGTATGTGAGTGTACTTATTATATACATGTACAAACTCATATTATTGTATTTTAATTATTGTCATGACTGACCCACTTGAAAGAAACTTGCCCTGAAATTCTTTTAAGAAGTTATTCTCTTCCATACACAGTACAATTATCAAATTCAGTATATATTTAATATCAGCAAAGGCTATTATATACAGCATATTACATGTTTAAATTCTATAAGTCATTTCAGTAATGTTATTTACAGTTGTTTCTTTGTCCTAATCAAGGATCATGCATTGTATTGGATAATCATGTCTCCTTAAACTCCCTTAACCTGAAAGTTTTCGACCTTTCTTTGTCTTTGACTTATATAGAATGTTCCTTATTTTAGTTTTTCTAATAAACAGTTTCCCTCATGAGTGAGGTTGTGCATTTTGAAAGTAACTCATACCAAAGTGTCAATTTTAGTGAAACCTACCATACCATGAGTCCTTAAGCAAAAGGTGTGTCAGTCAGCCTTTTCCACTGAAGAGATACCTTTTTTATTTTTTGGTTTGTCATTAAGTAATTAATTTTGTATAAATATTCTATTTCTAATTAACTTTTATGCAATAATTTTAGCATTTCCTAATGATTCTTGCCTGAATCTTCACTACTATGGCATGGCAAAGTAGTTAGTTTTATCCTGTTGTTCTTTTTATACATGTTAGTTGGCATCCTATTATAATGAGTAGCTTTTACTTATCTCCTTTTTGCTTTGTGACAACAAGGGCTAGTGGATTCTTTTTCCTAAAATGTGTTAGAAGTTAATAACATCATTATTTATAGTGATTATAGAATTGGCCCAGGTCTAGCCAGTGGGCAATATTTCCTTTAGAAATTCTCTTTCAGTCTTTGACATGACCCTATCACTTTTTATTATGGATGGTTATAATCCATAGCAGAGTCTTGGGGAGTCTTTATTAACTTTAAAAAATGAAAGTGAATTTAATGTAACATAAAATTAACCATTTAAAAAATGTACCATGTTCAAATTCAATAGTATTTAGTGCTTTCATAGTTTTGTGTAACCACTAACTATATAACGGTTCAAAACATTTTCTTCACACCAAAAGAAAACCCTGGAATCATTAATCATTTTTCCCCATCCTCCTTTTTGCTCAGTGCCTACCAGTCACCATTCTGCTTTCTGTTTTATGACTTTACCTATTCAGGAAGTTTCATGTAAATGGAATCATACAGTATCTGACCTTTTGTGTCAGAGTCCTTCACTAAGTATAATGTTTTCTAGGTTCTTCCACTTTGTAGCAGGAATCAGTATGTCACTGCTTTTGTGACTGAATAATTTCTATTATATATTCCACATTTTGTTTATCTCTTCATTAGAGATAAACATTAGGCATTAGAGTTGTTTCTGCATTCTGATAATTGTGAATAGAGCTGCTGTGAACATCAACTTACAGATATTTGCTTGAGAAACTTTTAAATTTTGGTAGGTGTATGCTTAGGAATGAATTTACTGATTATCTGGTAATTCTCTGTTTAACTTTTTGAGGAATTGCCAAATCATTTTTCCAAATTGGCTGCAATTTATATTCCTATGATCTACGTATGAGAGTTACATTTCTCCACATCTCACATCTTCATCAGCACTTTTAATTTTATATATATTTTTAAATTCTCACAAATCTAGTGAGGCTGATAGTTTGATTTGCATTTTTCTAATGATTAATTATGCTGAGAAGATTTTCATACTTGACTATTTATATTCTTTGAGGAATTTTTATTCAAGTCCATTGCCTATTTTCTTAAGTGGGTTATTATTTTGTTTTTGAGTGATAAGATGTCTATAGATTCTATAAACTTTTAGTAATACATAATAACATATTGCTTTGAAAATAAAAAGCATAAATTAATTGAAATTCATTTTTTTCTATCTGAAATTTAAGCAAGAGACATGATTTAACAATAGTACCAGGGAAACATCAAATAGGAAATCTTTTTTAATGACTTACCTGAAATTTGAAGATATATCTGCTTATACAATAAAAACACACATAGGTTTATTGTATTTTTACACAGCTAGGGCTCAGTCTAAATATCATATACCTGGTTTCCACAGCATCTTCAACATGGACATCTTGATGCAGTAGAACAGTTTGGGTTTCTCCAGCATTTTAATAATCCAGACACATTAGGGAGAATCATTTTAATCTCAAGTGGTATTTTCATGATGAAGTTCAATTTGGCAAACTTGTGAAGTCTAGTTTGCAAAACAACCTTATCCTCATTAATTTTTTTGTATGGGTCTTTGTTGTTTTCTTAATCTGGTGTGTGCATTGCAAAAACAACTTATCCTAGTTTTTACCAGTTCTTATTTTACTTATTTTACTGTTCTTATTTTCTTAATTAAAAATGTCCAATCATGAGTTTATTTCTATAAAGATAACATTTTTATTTAACAACAACAACCACAACCCAAATAAAAAAAAATCCATGTTTTTATAGCCATTGTCTCCATATATAATTATTACCTTATAAACTGGTATTCAACAGAACATAATCACAATTTATCATGACAGTTTTGAGTAGTGCAGCCATGGAGAGTACTGCTTTAAAATTTGGGAAAGCATTTAGAAGTACATTGGATGTCTGACATTTTCAGAGGCAAAGACTTTTTTTCAAAGTGGGGCCTGCTACCCTTTACAATTTGTGGTGCTCACTGTTTTTTCCAATTGAATTTATAGCATTCTTTTCATTATTCAAAGCTTCTTTGGACTTTGCATATTGCTAAGTGTTTTTCTCACTATCATTTTATATCTAGCCTTACATTCCTGAGAAAAATGTGAACTGCTTTCACTAAAAACGGTTTCCCTTCCAATCTATAAATCTGTGTTATGAGGTTCTGGATAATATTTATCACCTCTGTTCTGTTATATATGAACTGTCTTTGAAGGAAGGCACCCTGAGTGTGAAACTTCAGGGAGGACTGTCCGTAAGGCCATGATGTGGCTTATTTTATGAACTATTTGCAAAGAATAGAAGAACTTCCTAGTGGGATGTTACAATGTCTTTGGCCTTAGAAAGTGGTTTAACAGCACATTGTGGAAAGATCTGAGAGCCTGGGAATCAGTTCTTTGAGATTTGTGCAGCTGTCCTTCTACCTTAACTGTCTCTCCAGGAAGAAGACTGGTTCCCCACTTCTCCTTCATATCTTGGCCCTAAATAGTAATTGGGTTGGTTTATAAGCAGTTTGGCAGAGGGTCTTAGGACCCTGTGACTTTGTATATGTAAAGAATGCTACTTAAAATTTGTGAATACAGTCATCAGCCTTCATCCTAATTATTAAAGCAATGAAAAGACACATAAAAATATTTTCTACCTGTAAACCTTGAATGGTATAGTTTTTAAAGACTCTAGGATATCATCCACTACACATTTTTTAATTTTATAGAATAAAAACTTAGGTTCATTGGTCTTTATGGCCTATTGTTACAGATTAGTTTATTCATATTCCTCAGTTTTACCAAATATTTGGTTTAAAGGATATCCAACAATCATCGAACAATAATACATCAAATAAGTAGCATTTCTATTATAACTTGCCCATGGCAGACATTACTAATTGATCAAAGATATTATTCCCACTGAGCACAAAGTATCCTTTCTGGTGCCCAGAAGTCATCACTGGTAAAAAGGAGTTAAAATGAGTGAATCAATCTAATTGCTTAATCAGATTTAGTCCAGTCCTCTTTGTTTAAAGATGAGATCAAAGAAACATAATAATAAAATTGTTTCTTGGGTTGCAAAAGAAGTCCTTTACAAAACAGGCCTTTGACTGTTGGTGTTGCATCCAGTTTACTTTTGCCAGAATGTATCTATTCACTCAGCCTTCCCTGTGGTTGAGTACCAGACTGATTGTCAAATAGAAAACAATTCTCTCAAGGAACTGCTCTTTTATTGTTATTGGCAAAGAAATAGCTGACTTCATCCCCTGATTATCCCATTAATTCAAAGGACAGCGTGACAAAAGGGATTTGAGCCAGACTTCTGAGTTGTATTTTCTAAAATTAGAATGACCTCATGGTTTGTCCTGAGAACTGTATAGTTCAGAGAATAGACAAGATATTTTAACGTTGTAGATCTCTTTATTTACATGTTATCTAGAAGATAAAGGAGCTTTCCAATTGGCTTGTGAGGTTTTTTTGTCCAAAAATATGCTGTTATAGATTTTCATAAGAAGTAGTGAGTCAGGATGACCACAATTTATTAGTTGATGTTTTTCCTCAAAAACATATTTTTTGCTTGATTGAAGACTCTTTGCCAAACTTTTAAGTCCACACCTTGTGCCTTTAATTTTACTGGGAAGCAGTACTGTCTTAGAAAAATATGCATAAAATTACAAATTTATGCTGCATATTGATTTCATGAAAATATGAAAATCAATCACTTTTTTCTTGGTGCTTTTTGCATATTAATTTATATCATCTTGGAAATGTGAGGAATTATTTCATACAAAATACATTTTCTCTGTCAAAGTTTATTGTGAAATGTTCCTTTTCTATAATGAAAAATGCTATCAGTCACAAATAATTTTGCAAAATTGTATGTGATATGTGAAATAAATTTAGCCATCTTTTTTCACACATATTTTATTTCTCCTGTTCTTTATTCTCTGTGTTCTCCTTATATATGTTTGTACGTATGTATGTGAGTGTGTATACATATGCTGATACAAATGCACACCTGTATAAGTCAGGGTTCTCTAAAGGAACCAAACCAACAGGAGATTTGATTACAAAATATATATATTAAATTGGCTTACACAAACAGAAGCTGCATAGCCCACAGTGGCCATCTGCAGGCTGGAGCTGGAAGAACCAGTAGCTGTACAGTCAAAGATGCTGAAGCCTCAAAACAGAATGGATCAATGATGCTACCCCAGACCAATACCAAAGGCTTCTGGAAACTCCCTGGAGAATCACTGTCTGAGTCCACCTTAGAAGAGTGAAAAGTGAGAGTCTGGTGTCCTTAGGCAATTGCAGCAGCAATCAAGAACCTGTTCAAGAAGAATCAAGCTTGCATCTGTGGCTGCTTCCTTGTTCTTCCAATTTTTATTCCATCTAAGCCTCCAACCTATTAGATGGTGCTGCCAATGCTTAGGGAAAGCCTGCACTTCAGTTTACTATCCCATATGCCAGTCATTCCTAGACACACTCTCATTGACATACCTCTTAATCTTTGGCTTCTCTTAATCGAATCAAGTTCACAATTAAAAGTAACCATTATAACACTTCACTCTTTCCTTTAGCACTCTTAATTAACCTTTTGTATATAATAATTTTATGATGCTACTTATTTATATATATGTATGTATATATTCATATTATATTATTGATTCTTCATGTGTCAAATATCCTGTGGCACACTGATTTAATTCAGGGATTACTAAGTATGAAATAGTCTTTGAAATATTCCTTCTTCTAAGTATTTTTTCATTTTAGGATTAGACGACTTTTATGTTGTTCTCCTGCATATGCCCAATCTCTTGCTTAAATCCTCTTAGCTATTAGAGACTGTGACCATGTATTTTCCTAGTTCTCTGCCTATTTCTCTTGCTTTTTTTTTCTTTGCCAACTTTTCTTCTGCCCATTCTAATAGATAGTGAATATGCCCTGCCATTGGATAAATCAGGTTCAAATCTCACTGTGATGTTACACAAGTTATTTTCACTTATTTGAGCCCCAGTTTTCTTGTGAAATAATGCTTTCCTTTGTCAGGGAGGCTCCCAAAAGGAAGAAAAAAAATCCACTCGAACTAGGAGAAATTGAGAAAGATTTATTTTTGAAGGGACTAATCTAATTATAAATGTCATCATCCAAAGGTAGAAGGAGAGGAGTAGTGACTGTCTGTCTGTCAGAGAGGGACACAGCCAATCCAGGCAGTCGTACTGGACAGAAACACAAGAATAAGTTTCAAGTTCTCTTGTTTCCCTCTGTCTAACCTCCTTCGTGATCACTATGTTCCCCCTTATCTGCATTTACCCTTAAACCAAGGGTCAAAGTTATTTATGTAATCCACCCAGGTCAGCTTCTGTGTCAGAGATCATGGTGGGAGCAAGAGTTTGAGCCAAAGACAAAGTTTAAGGAAACAATTCCCAAGACTGTACTTTATTCTCATATCAGTTACTTTTGGATGAATGTTCTCAATACCACATTCAAGTTCCATAATTTATTGAAGTACTCACATAACTCATGAAAAGCTTTTATACTCATAGTTGTGGTTTATTATGGGGAAAGGATATAAATTAAAATCAACCAATGGAAGAAGTACATCAGGCAATATAGAAAGTACCATAACAGAAGTTCCATAGTCCTTTCCTTCTTGAGTCAGGACATACTTTTTTTGTCTGAAATATGTGACAGTATGCCGACAAGGGGAGCTCACTGAAGTCTCAGTGTTCAGGTTTTATTCTGGGGCTCCATATACAAACATAGACACAAACATGATTTATTGATTGATTGCGCTTGTGATTGATCTCAGTTTTAAGGCTGACTGATATCACATAATCCAAAGCTCCATCCTAGCACACATTGTTGGTTTTTCAGGTGTGGCCAGCACCTACTCTAAATCATATCATTAGGTTGTCTAACATTACTTAGGGCCTGCAGACAATCAGAGTCACTTGTAAGATTCCAAGGGCCCATAGATTACCTTTTCAGAAGCCAAAGGAAAAGTCCATAACTTATTTTGGGCAAGGTTACATCTTTTGATACACAGTAGAAAAGAATAGGGAAAGTGGATCCAGAGGGGAATAAATCAGCTATCTTTGTCCCATTGCCTTTAAGAATCACATCAAAGATTAAAAGAAACAATCAGTATGAGGCACCTAGTGTGGAACATGGTCCCTGACCTATGTAAAATATTATGTTCTGAGTCAGTTTCTTTGATCTTTCTTTCCTTTTCCTTCAGCCTTATTTTAATTTTTTTAGTTAATGATTCTCATTTTAAAATTTCATTCATTTTTTTCTTTGTTCATTAATTTATTCAATACATATTTATTGAATGCTTACTTTATCTACTGTGGATGTAGTTCCTGTCCCCAGAATTAGCAGCCTAGTATGGAGACAAACAAAAAGTAAATCAGCCAATCACACATACATATAAAATAGAAAGGCTCCTAATTGTAGAAAATATTTCAAGGAAAAGAAAGTGTGCCAAGTTAGGGTTCAACTGTGGGACCATGGGGAAGGAGATAACTCTCTTAAAACTGAAATGCTAAAGTTGAAAAGGAGCCAGCTTGTAAATGGCTTAGTAGTGGGAGAGAGCATTCTATAAAAAAGGAATAATATTTTCTTAGTTGGGAAATAATTTTGTAGAAGAGTAAGTAAAGGAATATGCCTGTAACTAGAACACTGTGAGTAAAGGACAGTGAAGAAGAAAGATTTTAATGGAGGTATCACAGTAAAATCATTGAAAGTCTTCATGTAAATAAATGAAATTATTCAGTTTATACTTGTAAATACTATTTTATCTGCAATGTAAAGAACTGATGTATTTTAGAAACTGGATGAGAAAAGTTGCAACTGGACCCCAAAAGATCTCATGGAAATCTGGTTGGGCTGGGGATGTGGCTCAAGTGGTAGCGCCCTTGCCTGGCATACGTGGGGCGATGGGTTCGATCCTCAGCACCACATAAAAATAAAGATGTTGTGTCCACCAAAAACTAAAAAATAAATATTAAAAAATTCTCTCTCTCTCATGGAAATCTGGTCATTCAGTCAAAGAGGTAAAGGTGATATGGATCACTGAGGTGGCAGTACATATGGCACAGAGCCCAAGGGTTTGAGATATATTTGGAGGCAGGTTTCATAGGAGGTCCAGATGAGGCATGTGAGGGATAGGAATAAATGGAACATGGTTCCTGGCCTCTCCTGAAACCCTTCTCTTAGAGAAGTTGGTACCAACCTCTGAAGGAGAGAAGATAACTATGTATATCCTAAGCTTCATGATTTCCAGCTTCAATAGACCAGTTACTTGGACATCTTAAAAACTGTATAAGACTAATATTTTCTTTGCTTGAATAGTTAAGTTCAGACTCTGCCAGTAACTCTGTGGTTTGTTCCTGGTCTTTCCTGCTTTATTGACCACATTTTCACTAGCATGAATGGTTCATTAGCCAGTCCAATTTGTCACTGTGCTCTGAATCACATTCCTGCTTCTCTCTAATCTGTGAATCTGACTAAGCCCAGACTGTCTGCTGTATTCACCATTGAAATCTTATTTGGAAACTAGCTGATATAACACCTCCTGTAGAAACTCCTCCCCTATCTGGGATATTAAAGAACCAGACTTAACCACTCACAAACATACATTTTAGGAATGCAGCCAGAAGCTTGAAAACCACAATACTGTTCTCTCCCAAATCTACTTATCTTTTATTATGCATGAAAGATTATAGAAGTTTTTAGATGTTTTAGAAAAAGAACATTGGGTTCTAACATGGTCTAAATTCCAGAAACCTAATGGATAGGTTTCTTATATATTGTGAATAAGTTTATCTAAGGTGAAACTTAGCATCCAAATTGTTTTGTTTTTTTTTAAAGAGAGAGTGATAGAGACAGAGAATTTTTTACTATTTATTTTTTAATTTTTGGTGGACACAACATCTTTGTTTGTATGTGGTGCTGAGGATCGAACCCGGGCCGCATGCATGCCAGGTGAGCATGCTACCGCTTGAGCCACATCCCCAGAGCCAGCATCCAAATTGTTAAAAGATTCTATGCATTGAAACAGGGGGAAAAACAAAAAACAAACAAACAAAAAAAAACTTTGAAAATGTACATTGACTCCATTTTCCCAAAATCTTATTTTTGAGTAGGTATTCTTATTGATATATAATAATAACTAATTTATTTACTTTTATTGAGTTCAGAGTTGCCCTGAGTGCTTTACCTGAATTGTTTCATTTAATTTTTTTAAGAAAGCAATGAGACTGATAATAAGTTATCTTCACCTTGTTGATTTAAAACTGAGTACTGGAGTCAGGACTCAAAAGGCTGTCTAGAACATGCCTGATTATAAAATCCATTGTAGTGACTTTTCTTAGGATTCTTGTAAAATGCAGTGAATTTAAAGCTGAATGTTATGTGTTGGCATGCTAAGAAAGAAAAGTGGAATTCTTGAGTATTTTTTCATTTTGTAGATTTCTATTATCAGGTTTTCCTGAAAGGTCAGAAAATAATAAGGTACATGGGTAAAATAATGTGATTCCTTATAGAAAAGCCACTGGAATTCAAAATTAAGGGCATTTGAAAACTTGAGTTGTGGTAGTGCCTGCAAATGCAGTTGAGATAAATGAATGACCAATTCACATAGTCTTTCTGAATTGTCATTAATAGGCTTGGGTAAAAAGGTCATATCCATCTTGATAGCAAATGAATATTTATTTTTTTTAAATTTGCTTTTTTGGCTTCCTTGGGTTTATTATACCGCTGTTTACAAAAATAAATCAGTGAAGACTTGGCACATTGCAGACTCTGTTTTCTAGATACTGAAAGAAATGCTGGCAACATTTCCATTAGCTTACTAACTAATGAGACAGCATTGGCTACTTTCACAGGACTTGGATTCTGGCAAGAATAGTTCTCCCCCCCCTCACAATTAGGCATTTAATCTCAAATTTATTACCATTCTTATGCTGTAAATTTAAAAAAAATATATTTATATATACATACCTTGAATGAAAGGGCTCTGTCTTTTAATGGCATATGGAGTGCCATAATTTTAGAAATTTGAAGTCACCAACATGAAATGGCAAAGATATTAAGTTAACCTTTGGGGAAAATTTGCTTTGCAGTCTCCTGTTAAAATGTTGAGTAGTACCTCAATGTCTGTCCTACACGATCAGCAGAATATGTAAGTTACAAATATGTAAGCCAATATATAAATTCAATCCTTCGAACATTCATTAATTGCCCTATATGTCATAGTCAATATTTTAGACCCTAGGAGAACAGAGGTGATGAAAGATAAAAGTTTCTCCTCATGAAGTATCTAGCAGAGAAGATAAGTCTGTAACAACTAAACATTTTAGAGAACTAAATTTGGGGCACTGGAAGCTGTTTTCATGGGCAATAGAGGGGAGAATGCTTAGTGTTCCTTGGAATAACTAGAGAATGTTTAAGGTTTTCACTGTCCTATGAAAAAAAAAGTTTGAGTACTTTAAACAATGCACTTAATTTTATTTTAGTTTATGGACCTATCTTATATGGCTAAATTAATGCCACTCTACCAGTGAGCTATACTCTTAGCCCTAAGTTTAGTTTTTTTGAAGTAGAAATTTGGTAATGGGGCTCAAGTTGCTCAGTGCTGGGTCATTTGTCACAGTGGTTGTTTCCCTAAGACTTCTAATTTTTCTGAAGGGAAGGGATGTGACAGTGATTTGGGTAATTATTCTTGGGTTTCTGTATGCTGAGATAACTTTTTGGGTTCTTAAAGCTTTGTACTTAAGATGGGTTAGAAGGTAGTATGGCAAACTGAAATTTTGTATATTTATTCTGTTCTCAGTTGTCTCAATTTTATAAACTCTAAGCAACAAAGAACCATGTTCTATTTCATTGTAATACTATTTGTAATTCTGCCCTGAATTCATATTTAATTTAACACTGTGTCTTGGTCCATTTTGTGTTGTAATAACAGAATACCGGAGACTGGGTGATTTATAAAGGATAGAGGTCTATTTTGATTCATGGTTCCAGAGGCTGGGAAGTCTGAGAGAATAGCACAACATCTCTGTGGCTTCAGGCTAGGGCTTTGTACTGCTTCATAGTATGGTGGAAAAGTAGAAAAGAGGGCAAGAGAAAAGGAGACTGGACTCAATGATAGGTCACCGATCCCTTCAAGAAAGGCATCAATCCATTCATGAGAGCTCTACCCCAGTACCCACATACTTCCAGACAGACCCCACTGCCTAATATTACTGAACTGAGGAATTTTCAGCACATAAACTTTATGGGGACACATTCAAACCATAGCATACTGTGTCCTGCAAACACCAAGAATTGCTCTTACTTTAAGCTTCTTTTAATAAGAATTGTTTGGTCTTTTAAACCTGAAGTTTGAATTATTTCAAGTAGGCTAGTCATGGCCTTTCATAAATGAATATAAAACCCATTATAATTTCATACTGACATAGTATAGTCCTGGGGTAAATGTTTGTAGTTATACTTTTCTTAGATGTCTTTCATTGGAGCTCATAATAATGAAATCTTTGTCATCTTTGACTAGGATGACAGCCTGAGTGAAAAAGGACATGGCTTCCTCTCTTTAGAGTGCTTGCTTGTACATTTATTTGACTTTATGGCAGAATAAAAGAGTATGAATTCATGTGTTTCTGGAAATCTAGGGCATTACAGTTTGCACTTGATCAAATTCTGCCTTTTTCAAAAATGGAAATGTTAGTTACCTTGGGCCTTTATATTGTGATGGTAAGAGATCTGCTGAAGACTCTGTAAAACAAAATTAGAATAATCTGCTGTGTATATATGTGTGTGTGTGTATCTCCCCACACACAATGGCAGAAATTGCTCATGGATAAGAATGTTTTATAATGTCCACATTTTTACATGAAGAAAGAAAGTTTTTATAGTGATTGTTTGATTATTTGTTCTATTATTAGATAAAAACAGCATTTCATCAGTCTGGAAAGCACCAAATGAGCAACAGGTTGATTAGGACTTTGATTTGAGGGTTCAGCCTGATGTTCATGTTCATAAAAGATACATTTTTTTTCAGATTTAATGCCTTTGGCAGGTGTTATTTCACTGACAATCTTAATTATTCAGTTTCATTCAATATGTATGTACTTTCCTATAAATGGAAAATATTGTTAAATCTCCTTTCTTATTTCTCTTACTTCCTCTCTACTTCCCTCTCTTCCACTCTCACTCCCTCTCTTCCTTCCTTTTCATAGTACTTGGGATTGATCCTAGGGTTGCTCCACCAGGAAACTATCTGTACCCCAGCCCTCACTCCCTTTTTTTGAGTTAGAATCTCACTAAGTTGCCCAGGCTGGCCCCCATCTTGCAATCCTCCTGCCTTAGCCTCCCAATAACCTGGGATTACAGGCATGCATCATAGCACCTGGCTTGTTAAAACTTTTTAAAAATAAGTACCTATAGTATATTATCCAAGAGTTAACTTTTATTTGAATTATTATTTAGAGAACTCTTAAATTTGTTTTGTATGAAACTAACAAAACAGATCTGTTTTGGTTTAGACTCTACTGAATAAGAATTACATCTCAAAAAGACTATTATTTTAAAACATAACTTGGTATCATTTTGTGGGAGAATGCCTAGCACAGAGCAATATAAGTCCTTCCTGTATTCTGGAGAAACTGAGAGGAAGATAGCTGGTGTCTACCTCATGGTAGGCATGAGCCAGCAGTCAGTACCATGCTAACGAATCAAATGTAGGAAACAAATGCTGAAAAGTGAACAGAAGAGTGTTTTAAAGAGAGCAGTTTTAAATTAGTAATCTCCAGAAGCCAAAGTGTTGTGACCTTTATGAATCAAAGAAAAAAAAAAGAATGCTGCTAACAATTTGGGAATTCTTGAGCAAAAATGAAAAAAAAATCAAGATAATTCCACCAAGAAGTAAAAATCTACCTTAGTATGGTAAGTGGATAAAGTAGATTTTGGGTTCTAATATTATTATAAAAGAAGTTCATGTCAAACATTTTAAATATCTAAAATTTTTACTTATTAGGAACAATTGATGGTATTGATTTCAATATTTTTAGAGGGATTCAACCCTATGAACATCTTTCCTAGTAAAGGCAGCATGTAACTATGAAGACTTCCTTTCCCTCTGCTTTTATATCTAAGCCTTCAGCTCAATTCCAGGCCTCAGAGGCAGGAAGATGATGTCACAAAGCAAAAATATCTATGTCGTTGTTCAGCCTAATGTGGATGACAGAATGTCACTGGTGTAGCTTTTATGTAATTGAATATGCTGTACAGGATAAATCCTACGTTAGTGCTTTTGCTTTTTTTTAGTATTTTTAGATTTTCATTAATTACCTTCATTCTGTTAAATCCTATGTTTTTCTAAGCAGGTATAACTCAGAGATACATTAGTTCTTTAAATAAACAACTTATTCTTAAATGAATCTTCAAATATAAAATTGAAAATGAATTTAAGATAACATATTGATAGTAGTCTTTAAATGTTAATTGTACAAAATACTAAAAAATAATTAAATGTCGTGAGTTTGTATTAAATATGCCAGTTCTTAGAGCACTAGCCTAAGTATGGTTTGGCCATCAATATAATGAATTTCTGGTATTACCATACACAAGCCACTAGAATTTACCTGTCATATTGCATGATTATAGGAAGGCATGTTCAAATACATGTATATTAACTAGTTGCACTTGTATTTGAAGGCTTTTGAGACATTCTTCTCCCTGCCCTGAATTTCCTTATCCCTCTGCTCACTATATCCTTTTGAAGCTTAATGAACCATATTTTAGTTAGTCTTTAAGTACATTCTTGAGTATGAATAGCAAATAAGCTTGTTTCCAATGGCAAAGAACTATGGCCCAAGGGACCAATCTAAGAAAGCAGGTGAGTGGTTTGTAGAGGTAGGCAGTGGGTGAAAATAGATTTGAAACTGGTACAAGGTGGACAGGGCAGCAAACAGAGTCCCAGGCAAGGGCTGATGAACCAGTCCCAGTGAGGGAGGAAATCCTTGACAGGTATGTCAGCAATGGAAACAAGCTTCCAAAGAGACTGAGGCAGCTTCATTTTGAGAACTCTTGTCTTTGGAAGTGAAGGCTTCTTGCACATAAGTAAGCCAGGCCTAGAACTCTATTCCAAGATAGGCCAAGCCCATGACTACTGAAAGGGAGCTAGTATGGGATCTGTGCAACCCCTAAGGTTGCCTTGGAGCCTCCCTTTCAACTGTTTTATTTTCCACAAATTTATTGCCTTTTTTTTTGTTTGTTTCTGTAGTATAGAAATGATAGTATGAGTCTGTAACTTCACTAAAAATTCTCTTCCATCCTTTACTATTTTTTTTTCAAATGTATCACAATGAGAAGACTTCTTAGGAACTCTGAAAGAATTGTTCCACGGAGAAAGAAAAAAGTAATAAGTTTTTCTCCTGATGTTTATTTTAGAGCCGAGTGTGGGGAACCCACTTTATAACAGGGCAAGATGCTGCAGTTTCAATTTCCTCAGCTGCACTGTCTGTCATGGAGAAAGTGTTTCTGATCATTGTGTTCAAAAGCCCCTCCTCTTTTGTGCTCTTAGTCCTCCTCACCCCCTGCCCTGCTACATGCATCTGAGACAAATGCCATCCATGGGTTTCTGCAGGATTTATGTGCTCAGTTCCTGAGGCATAGCTCATTGGTAAGGATAATTTTGCATGAGGAACCAGTTGACATTTCTTGGGTACATTTAAATTGTGTCTTGCAAAGACTGCAAATGGTTTAATTGGGCCATTTGGTGTGCCCTGATGCCAAGCATATGTGCCAGTTGATGTCCCTTTGATAGTTTCTTCAAAATGAAGTATTTTTAAATGTCTTCAAGACAGGGAAGCTCTTATCATGGTTAAAAAATAGCTCAAAGAGAGAAAAGGACATTCAAAAAGTCAAAACAACAGAATGATTCAAATATCTTCTGTCTGTAAGGCATGAGTTCTTCTTTTAAAATTTGATGTATGGATGAATTTTAAATTCCTACATATTAAAATATATCAAATAGAATTATTTTTAAGTACAGTCTTAGAAATATGCTTTCACAAGAAGATGGTGATTTTAAAGATTTTAGTGCACTGATTTGCTTCTTTCCCTAGTGACCCATTTTTTTCCTTTTATTGCAAATTACCACTTCAGTGATTGTTCTCTTACTAATGATTCTTATCAACCTATTTTTTTTTCTCTGAAAATGAGTAGCTTTTTCTGAATCACCATAGCTTACTTACATAAAGACTTTGATTAATTTGCTTTAAAATGCAAAATGATTAATTTGTTTGGCAATTATCATGTAATTTGATATAGTTCCCTTTTGGTAAGTAATGTGGTATTGACACAGCAGAGATACACTTATTTACCAGAATGCATCTGGTGCATTTAACACTGAATAGAGTTTCTTGGCTATAATGTGTTTTGGAATTCTTTTCAACTATATTTTATTGTCTGTCCTCTGATAAAGATAGAGCTAAACTTATGTGGTGCTGAATTTTGGTAAGAGAAAACACATGCAGTTCACAAGAGGAAAGAACAGGAGAATGAACATAGAAGCTGGTTGTTAATTTAGACCCTAGAGCTGGAGAAGCACCATTCAAGAGAGGGAACCAGATTAGACAGTCTCTGTCCCTTCCTTGTGCAAGTCGTTGATATTGCCATTGATTCCAATATTCTTGTTAGTAATTTTAAAAAGCAGATTGGACATGATATAATCAATCATGATTCTTCTTAAAATGATACAACCTAAGATTAAAAAAAAAGATATTTCAAAATGTAAATGCTTTGACATGTTTTTTACAGTGATTTTTGTGTGTGTGTGCCTAGCTACAATTAGAGTGAATCTGTTCTTCTTATATATCTCAAAAGGTAGACATTTCTCAAATATTTTCCCCAGGAAATTTTCAAGTATGAAAGCTTGAATTTTGTGAATCTCTGAGGATTTTTATACTGATATAAGCAACCTTGTATTTATAAAGAATTTTTTTGATTAAAAGGCTTCAAACGCTTTAGAAATATTTTCTGATGATAATAAGAATAGACAGGACTCTTTAGAAGGCTGAGAACTAGGACTGGTCCTCTCAGGTTTCTTTGTCCTGTGTTCTATTCACTACATGCATTTACTCAGTTCCCTGGAGCTTTTCCCAGGCTCTCCAGGGAAAATATTCATCAGCTTCAGAAACAATAACTTTTTGACAAAAAATGAAACAGCCTAGTTTTAATAAAAATTCTGACACTGTAGAAGTAAATTAGTCTCCATTTTTGGAGTGAGGGAGATGAGTAAAAATACTTACAAACAATAAACAAACAAAAATGCCATGCCCTCTCTTTGTAGTCTGTTGAATGTTTTTTTTTTTCTTTCCATCTGTTGTCTCCCAGTAACTCTTAAGTCAGCTTTCTCATTTGTTAATTTATTTTCCTGTAATCAGCTCACTCAGCTTTCACTGATGTTTTCCAGACCTGAGACTGAGGACTAAAACAACCTGAGCATACCCTGTGTTTTCCACCTGACCCAGTTAGGGTTTCTTTCAGACATACTCCGTGGGTACCAGTGATATATTGTGGAGGTTAAAAAAAAATTATTTTGAAAATATATGGTCATATTAGGCACAGAAGAGAGTAACCCAAAAAGCTATATTTTCTAGGCTGGCATGAATACTTAGTAATTAGGCCCAGCTCTGAGTCACCCACTAAACTGAGACCAAAGCTACTAAAATAGATGGTTGATGTACACATAATTGATAATTCACATATATGTGAAGATTGCTTTACAAAGACTGGCAACCTGCCAGGCAAAAAGCAGAAAATGAGTTTTTCACCTTAAAGCAGACTGTATAATGTTGGTGTGCCTAAAGAAGGACCATAGCAAAACAAAGGCAGAGAGAGGGTGGAAATTCAGGTAAAGGTTTTTCCCTCAGCAGCATCACTTTCTACAGAGTGAAAGCTTTGGGGGAATTCTCTAGACTGCTCCCTCACTCCTTTGAGGGAGCAGTCTAGAGTTATTCAACAAGTGCTCAGGGATGCCCATTAGGGCCTTCATTCCTAGAAAGGAAACTGATGGAGCACAAGCATCTTCTTCAATAGCACTAATAGAATGAAAAAAAATTCAGAATTTGTGACTGTTATCTCCCCCTCCAGGCCACTTTCCCTGCCCTTACATGAACATAAACCTTTGAATCTTCTTGGCCTCGGTTCAGGAGAAACTTAAAACTCGGTCCCTCTACCAGGGAGAGGGGAGTTAGTTCCAAATCCTATTCAGCCAACCTCTGTTCCTTAAATTTTTAAGTGGCAAACTACTATGATCCCAAAGGGCTTATTTCAGTGCCTCCTTGATTCCTACCCTTCCTTTTGGTGGGTGGGGATTACTCCCAGCACATTTGTATTTTCCCTAAGGCTCTAGTTTTTCCAATTCTGCTTTAAAACTTTTATACCCACACAATGAGTATGGAGCTGCAAAACTGGTTTTTGAACTACTACCTTTACAAATCCTGCAAAATGGTCTAGCCTTTTGACTTTGCCTTGGAATTTTGTTTAGAAGTACTTGACAAATAGGTTTTCATTTGCATCCTTTTGGGGCTTCAGATAAATTGGTATAAAAAGACCCAATTTTATATCCTCTTCTTAGCTACTTGTTTTTTTTAGAAGGAGAAAATTCACTAAATACATAGGATTTGATTGGTGGATCCAAGGGAAGAGCTGTTCTAAGATGATTGACTGAGAAAGAGTGTCAGTTCTCTGGAATTTTTAAAAAGCTAGAAGGTCACTTGATAGTCACTGAAGTCTTAATATCTTTTGTCATTTTGAGAAGTATCATAAAAGTCAATGCCCTAGACTTGAACAGCCTGTTTTTGTTTGTTTGTTTGTTTTAGGATTATAATTTTAGGATGCATTTGGCTATCAGATATAATAGTGTATATTCAAAAGGCTAAGAACATATCAGTGTAATAACTCTAGGTACACTTAACAGGCATTCTGAGATTTCAAATTGAGACATGTAGTATTTGGATATGTTAGATTTTCTTCTGATGAGGGGACCAAATTTGTAATGTTATAGTCCTTAGGATAGTGTTTTAGAGAAGACATATGCCCAGAAAATATATTAACTTACATTTATGCTGTCTTACTCCTAATATCCTGCTGTAAATTAGTTGCTTTTTTAGAATCTTTCTAAAAACAAGCATAATATTCCTTAGAGATTTTGCTTTAGTGATTACAACATTTTGATCATATAGGTAGCGCTGTAGCATGTGTTCTAAAATGTTATTTTGCTGTGAAGACTAATTCATTGTTGTCTTAATTGAAATAAACAGATAACTTGTAACATCAAATATTCTTGAATTTCATTTTCTTGTTTCTTCTGTCAACATCTCTGATATTGGCTATCTTCTCCTTGGATCCTTTAGTTGTCCTTGCACAGACATTGACATCTAAATAACTAAAGAAATACCACACAGGAACAGGTAAAATATTCATCAGATGTATCTCATGTTCCAACTTTTCAGACTTGAATGAAGAACAGTTGCTTATACATAGTGTATTACAATAAAATGCTGAACGTGCCTGTTTTAACAAAATTTAACCAACTCTTAGAAACACTTAGAATGACTTTTCATAAAAAGACTGGTTTTCATCTCTCCCACTGAAGCTTCATAAAAATATTTCTCTAAGATACTTAGAAGAGGTGGTATATTTATCTTTTTAAGTTGACCTACATTCTTTTCTTTAGCATTACTATTTTGGGGCTAGGGGGAACTGAAGGTTGGTAGGTCATTGATGAGTTAATAGTTTAGTGATGGGACAGCTGGAAAGTTTCACTGGGACACAGGTCCTTTAGGAAAGTCCTTTCTAAACTCTTGGAGTCTCTAGAGAGGAGCTTCAAGAAATACTGATGAGAATGATTGGGCTCCATTCCTAGTGAAAATGATTGCATTGTCTATTCAACAATGCTAATGTGCAACCTCAGTGAGAACCTCAAAAGCCAGTATCATTCTTAAAATGAAAGTTTTCACAAAATGGATCACTTATTTAGTAGTCCTTCAATTAATTATTGAGTAGTTTCCAAATAGTTGAGCCTATGATTTAATTTACTAAGCATTCTACCTAAACATACAATTGATTATTATGAGTAGTATCCATCTTATCTCTAAATAGACCATAGAAGATGACCACAGGTCAGCTTATCTAGTACTTCCTCAGAAACCCGTTTGACAAAAAATAATTAATTCCACAGTCATTCTCATAGTCTCTGTTTCTGAATTCCATGTCATTCATCTCTTGAAGTGCTACTACCTTGTATAACTATAGATGTTATAGAGGTTTATGTATTCTCCCTGGAATTGCTCAAAAGTCATCTATAAGTATATACATCATCATCAATAGCTGCCTTCTTACCATTCTACATAGATATTCACTAATCTTTATTCATTAGTTCTACAAGTGTTATTAGCACTTTTTATGTACCACATATGGTGTAAGTTTGGGAAATACAGTTTATGAATAAGACATAGTCTCTGGGCTCCAGGAAATCACAGGTATTCCAATTTACCATGACAAATGCTAACATTTCATAGTCTTGAAGCACAGGTGTCAAATAGCTTTTATTTTTTTTAAATATGGCTAGTTGGAAAAGAAAGTTACATACCTGGAAGTGAACCTCACATACTAGGCAATCATTCTACTACAGAGCTACATCCTTAGCTCAAATGTAGTTATTTTTATATTCTATTATTAGGTATGCTTCTCAAAGAATTTCACTAATTTCTATATTTAATGTTTTATGTATCCCACTCCTTTTTCTGGATATCTTTTTTTTCCAACTTAAAAGCACAGCTAGGTTACAAGGATTACAGCTTATGCAATATTAGGAACTTCTTTTAAAAATTCAAAGATATTTTTTAAAGAATGAAATAATCTATTTTTCTCAGATAAGAATAGGATAAGAGTACATAATAATTATTGGAAACTTGAAGATTTGGGTCCTTTTATTTTGAGATATTTTTGACAGCTCATCTTTGAGGAATGCCTCATAGATATGCTTTCCCTCTCTGTCCAGAATACTTGGCAGCTTCTTCACAAGAGGAGCCTTGAAGATTAAGTTTCATTAGTTTATGGTAAATCTGTCTTTGAATTATATTCATTTTTTTATTTGGCTCACTATTGACTAATAGTTAACTCTATTACTAGAGTTCCTTGTTCTTCACATTTTGAAGCTGATATTTAATGACATTCTTCTATAATCTATTGCTGCTGAGGAATCTGCCAGTCTAATTAGACTCCTCTGCAATTTTTTCTTTCTGTGAGCAATTATGCTTTTATCTTCATCTTGATATATTACAATTTTCCTGCAGTGGTTCTACAGGTGGATTATTGTTAGTTTTCCTGCTTGGTCTTCCAGTGTATACTTTCTCACATATCTTTCTTCAGTTCTGGAAATTTTTTATTCATCTTGTCCCAGATGCATGTTGGAGCTTCTCAATCTTTTTCATGTTCTTCAACTGCTCCATCATATTTTTTAATGAATTATTTTTCTTAGGTACTACGTTGGTCAGAGTTCTTCAGTGAGACAGAACCAACAGGATTTAGGTATAAATATCAATTAGATAGAGAAACATGAGAGAGCATTCATTAGAGAAAATTTCCCCATGATTTGTGGAAGTTGAGAAGTCCCACAATAAGCCATTTTCAAGCTGAATACCCTGGGATTCTGGTAGCATGGCTCAATACAAATTTGAAAACCTAAATACAAATCAAGGAAGCAGATGTAATTCTGTCTGAACAAAAGGCCTGTGAGTCCCAGTAGTTCTGCTGATCCAAATCCAAGGGTCAACAGGCTAAAGCACCTGTAATTCTGATATCCATTGGCAGGAAGAGAAGGGCATTCCACTCTGGAATAGAGAAAGAATACAAAGAATACCCACTTCTTCTGCCTGTTTGTTCTGTGTGGGCTCCTAGCAAGCAGAATGGTGTCTGTCCATATTGAGGATGGACACGCAGCCTATTGACTAACATGCCAATTTCCTTCCAGAACAGCCAGACATACCTAGAAACAATGCTTCCCCAGCCATCCTCTGTTCCAGTTGAGACCTAAAATTAACCATCATAGGTGAATTTGGGGTCTCTTAATATTTAAAATTGATGAATTCTTTTACTAAGTTTACAGTTTATTCAATATATTAATTGTTTTATTTCAATGACTATTTTTATTTTATTCCCATATTTTTAACTGGTATTTTTCATCTGCATGTCATGTTGTTTAATTTCTGCCTGTTTTAAATTTCTTATCCTTTATTTTATGTACTCATTTCTTCTTTCATCTTGCGTTTTTAAAACATCTATATTTTCAGATCATTTTAGATTATATAAATATCTTAATTTTTCATAGTGAATACTTCTCACAAATTTCATTGGTTTTCCCTCTTATCATTATTCTTTCTTAACATGTTTTGCTATTTTGGTTTATATTTTACCTTGTGCGAGAGGTTTTATTACAATCTGTATTAGTTTCCTATTGCTGTTACAATAAATTGCCACCAACCTAGTGGCTTAAAACCACGTTTCTATTACTTTCTGTACATCAGAAATCTAATATGTTTGTATGGGCTACAATCAAGGTATTAGGGTTGCATTCCTCCTTGAAAGCTCTAGGGGAGAGCTTGTTCTCTTGCCTTTTCCAGACTCTAGAGGCTGCTGGTGTCCTTGGCTCCTGGTCCCCTTCTATCTTTAAAGCCATCAGCAATGCATAGATCATCCTGTCACTAACCCTTCTGTCTTTCACTTCTTTTAAGGATACTAGAAAAAGAGTGTAGAGAAATAGTCAAAGTCCAGTTCATGAATGTCAGGAGGAAGTTTCTTGGAAGCAAATTTTCTTTTATAGCTATTGTGACTTTTGTATTTGAAAGTTTAGAATGAAATTCATGGGCTGGTTTTTTTGGCAAATTTTTTAGTGGGTTTTATTGACTTCAATTTATATATTAATCTCACCATTATCTCATTATTATTTTCCTATCTTTGAATTGTTTCTACCTTATATTTCTCACTTTTAAGTGTCTTTATTGTATTTTTTACACTTGTATGAGCTGTCTTAAATCAAGACAGTGTAGATGAATTATAAATAAACATAAATAAATTATAATCAAGTAGCATCCTGATGTGTCAGTTACCTTCCATTTACATCTGTAACCTTTAAAAAGATTGCCATTCATTATTTCACTTACTATATATATATATATATATATATATATATATATATATATCTTTTGTTTATGGGATTAAAAAAGCATCAAATATGGGATTAAAAAAGCATCAAATTTGTTCCTTCGTTTTTGTCAGTGATACCTTTTTTACAGTAGTTTTGTCTCTTAAAGTTCGTTTGTTACTGTTATTGTTCTAACACTTGTCAACCAATTTTGAATAGTTGGGAAAAAATCTTAATAGATTGATGAAAAAGTTGATCTTATTCATTCAAAAGGTTTCCAGATTTCCAGTATGTGTACAGTATTGGAGTCTAAATCTCTTGAAGTCAAAGGCAATGTTTGTGTCATGCTCTGGGTATGGCATTGCCTCTTAATCAGTACTATATGAAGTGAAACTACTGTTTTGCTTTTCACGATGAAGGGGGAAGGAAGTGTCCTAGAAGATTGGAAGCCATCAAAGGAACAGTAATTTCACTCTACTAGTGTGGTCCAAGAACACAATTGTTTAACATGTATCCTTTGAGTGATACTCAGAAGAATTAACTTAGCAAATGCCTCAGTGTTTTATTAGTTTTTGTTAGATAATCAGTACCACTTGGATTAGGAAGTTTCTTTCATACCTTGTTCAGACCCCTTTATTGTCAAAGGAGCTGACAGAATTATTAGTCATTCTCTCATATTTGAAGGACAAGTAATGATGTCTATTTAATATTCCTACCCACCACTGGTTTTTGTCTCACATTTAGTAATTAAAAGCATTGTTTTCTGTGCTACTTTCTTGTCTGGTATATATTAACTAAGACTTCTTCATTATACCTTTGCAAAGATATGGAAAAAAGGCCAGAGATGTAATTATTTCTGTTTGTAGACCAAAAAATTATAATATTGAGGGTCATGTAGTAATACTAGCATTTTCCAATATTTAAATACAACATTTTATTCTTCTGTTTGCTCTTATTTTTCAAACTTAATTTTAATCCATTGTTTTCTGTTAGAAGGAAGTGAATTCATACCTGAAGAAAAATCTTAAATTCAGCTAAGATGCAAAAGATAAAACTGCAAGACTGAACTGACAGATGTCAAGTTTGCATCTCACTTAATGTTTATGTATTTTTCCACAGGCAATTTTTGTACTGTATAAAAAAACTGTTAAGATGTTAATGCTAGGAGGAGGGGAGCAAGGAGGTAGGACATTAACAACCATGAAGGATAAGGCTTCTTAGTTGAGTTAGATATTATAATATGTCATCACTTTTCTATATTGACACCTTTTTTGTTATTTTCTTGACACTTTTAAAAATCAAATTTAGAGGACTAGGAGTATCTCTCAAGTTCGAGCATATATCTAGAATGTGGGAGACTCTGGGTTTCTTTTGCTAGCACCAACACACACACAGAAAATCAAATTGTAAGATATGTTTAATTCAACACAGTCCTTCAATATAGGATCATATGTGAGTATTTGGTTTGTTTTTTTTTTCATATTTTGAAACTTAATGGAGAAATAATGTATTGTCATTGGCATTTTATTGAGGTTGAAAAATCAGTGGCTGTTGGTAGGACATACAGGAGGGTAGACTGAGTGGGGCTGTAATGAAGTCATCTTTCGCTATCTATGGTGAAGTCATCTCTTATTATCTGTGGGGAATTGGTCCCATCAACTTCTGCAAAACTAAAAATCCATGTTTACTCAAATCCTATATATAAGATGATCTAGTGTTTGTATATAAACTGTACATCTTCCTGTATACTTTAAATCACATATAGTTACTTATAATACCTAATACAAGATAAATGGTATGTAAGTAGTTGTTATACTGTATTACATAGGGAAAGAATGTATTGTATAGGGAATAATGACAAAATATTCCCTAGATCTTCATCACAGGTAATTTTATCCACCCATAGTGGATTAAATCCATGTGTGTGGAACTTTCAGATACAGAGGGCTCACTGTGTATACACATATCCAGGCAAGTGGAGTCAACAGGATCAGCTATGGAAACAGGCATTTGATGTCTTTTGCTTCATTCACTTTTGACATTTATTCTTTTGTTCAGAAAATAGTTACTGAATTCCAGTTATAAGCCAATCACTCTGCTAGGTGCTGGTTACAGTGAACAAGGCATGATCTCTGTTCTTTCAAATCATAAAGCCAACTTTCATTTCTTTATTTTTTCTAGCCTTGGAACACCAGAGGGTGTGTCAAGATAAGATCATCTTGGATTAGAGGGAATAGAGAAAGTTTGATATTCTTAAGCTTCTTTTAAATCCTGAAGTCCCAGTTTAGATGTTAGGCATTTGTTGTGGCAGGACAGACAATGTAATTTAGAGGAGCAGTGGTCTTCACATCTCATGTAGAGTATGAAATGGATCACACTTTTTCCTGCCCTGACCCTACCTCCTCCGTCCCTAATCAGAGTCCCAGTGACCCTGCCAGCATCTAGCTTCCTGTGCTCCAAGTTTGGTTATCACAAGTAGATTAACCCTTATGGAAGAGAAATCTTAAAATGATATGTGATGAGAAATTTTAAAATATATGATGGCCACATTAAAAATCAGAACATATGGCTTCATGAATAAAGGTGTCCATAGGGGATGTAAGGGATATTTTAAGACTCATAAATTAAGTATTACTTATTACATTGAATAGATAGTTCATGTAGTATGTATTGTATGTCAAACTCTAAACTAAGCTTATTTCACCTTTAAAACAGCCCTATAATATAAATTACTATTTTAACCTCTGTTTTAGATAAGGAAACTGAGACCCAGAGGGATTAAATGATATGTTCAAGCTCATTCAACTAGTGGATTTGGGATTCTAACTCAGGCATCTGGCTCCAGGTTCTATGCTCTTACTGCTAATTGCACGGCATTGCCTCATCCCTCTAGAGTATCACTTACGGGACACCTGATGTCTATGCCACCATTCCATGTATCAGTATGAAACTTGGAGAAAAGGCCTCTGATGTAAACAGATCAGAACTACTGTGCATATGAATATTGTGCATATGGATATTAGTTTAAGCCATGAGAATGAGGTATACAAATAAAATAAGGAAAGGAGACTCTTAAGGGCAAGGCCTAGCAATATTTCAGTGACTGGTAAGAAAAGCACAATCAGAAATATAAACTGGTAAGTGAGGATATCCAGTAAAAATGGATTTTGGACATGAAGGAAATATAGAATTTAAACAAGAATCTACTTTGCCATGTATCCCTTCAACATTGCAAGAAAATGCACTATTTCTGATAGTGAAGAGAAACTGTTTCTAGAATTAGATATTCATAGTAAAGAAGCTAGAATGAGCTGCTGTAAAGACATATTTTAAGGAAGCACAAGTATATGCTTAAACTTTTTATTTACACACGCTTATAAGGTGAAACAATTAAGTGAATTTTAATGCTCTCTTTTCCATATATACTTTTTCTTCTGACCATGGCTTAGCTAAGTTTAGGTTGATATGTTTTACCTTATAGGTACTTAGACTGTTTTCAGTACAGAAATATCAAAAATTTATGAGTCCCAGGAAAATAATAGTTTAAATTTCTTTAGGTGGTACATGGCCATAAGAATTAGCCACTAATCCCTAAGTAGGATTATCTTCTGGAAGATTTACTATGCCAAAATACTAGCTGTGAATCATAATTCATAACAGCTAGAATTATATGATGACATTGTACATTTGTAATTGAATGTATCTAAAGCAAATGATTTTAATACTTTCCTTCCATGCAGTATTTGAGTCAAGTAATAACATCATTATTAATTTTGGATATTTTCTGATGTAATTAAAACTTAATATATCATACAATACTTTATTGTCATGAAGTCTTATACATCTTTGTCATGCATTAGTAGTAGAGAAAATGCCTTAAAAAGTGAGAACAACCATAGATTTTTTTAAAGAGAAGAGAGAATTTTAGATTCAAAGAGAAGGGAGAATTTTAGATATATCTCAGGATATATAACCAAATGTTAGATAAATTTAGTTGAGTACTCTCTTTGCTATCATTGGTTGGTGTAATACGTTTTACTAAACTCAGGGGAGAAAGTCTTCTAAATTTTGTTTGCTTCAGTAAGATTAAACCCCACACAGTTAAATCAAGTTTTTAATTTCTTTCTTCTTGTTACTATATTTATCCTGACATTTCTCAAGCCTATAAAATAGTAATTTTGGTAACTCCAGAAACTATTTAAAGAATTTAAAGTTATTTACTAGGAACATCAATTTATTTTAGAAAACTTGGTCAAAATTATTTTAGGAAATTTGGTCAAAATTCTCACATGTGGAAATAACCATACCCTTTTATTAGGAGTGTGCATATAGAATCGGGGTAATATGCTGCTGGAATGCAATGGTAGCCAATAATCTACATAAAAAGATGTAAATATTCCTTAGGTACATGATTAAGGGAGGAATGAAGATGCTGAAATTACTCTCTAAGTTCCATATTTTGTGAACTTTTGATTAATTCAGTACAAATTGATAGTTTCTGTTGCTGTGTTCTTTATCATGGATCAACAAATATATAGGGACTAAAAAGGGGAGTGCTCACTCACTGATGTGAATTAATGTGAATTTCTTTGAATTGTGCTTTGTACACTTCTGTTTTCTGGGTGACACCTACCTATTACTGAGCAGTATGAAACACGGAATCTGAATACATCTTCCTCAAAGTATCATAGTTGTAATATTTGTTCATCATAAGGCTTAAAAATTTGCTTATGTTTAGAGAAATGTATTTTTGTTAAATAAAATAGCTATTTTGGAATTTTCTATGACATTCTAAATAGAACACTCCACTATGTTTTTTCATCTCAGTTTTCATTTGAGTAGCTGAGTCTTAAATAAATTCTGAAACTTAGGCTTTCAAATTTGAGATTTTATGTTTTCCAAAATTCAAATGAAATTCATGCTCTGATTTGGTGGAACAGATGCAGTGAAACATATATATATATAAAAATAATGAGGAGAAATATGAGATAAAGGCTGTCTTCATGCTGCTAATGCAAACCATTCTATTCTGTGCATTGTGGTTATCAGAGTTTAGAAAAGAAATTACATTTAGAAGAAAATGACACCTGTTCCCCAAATGTTTTAAGTCTTAGATATTAAAATAAATGTCTTGAATTCCAAAGCTTAGAAATGTATTTGTTACCTTCTCATTTACACTAGGTCACTACTAGAAACCTTAATTTTGATTAATGACACATCATCCCCAAATTGATTTTAATTATTACTTCTGCTTTGAGAAAGTTCCCAATATCCTATTCTGCAAATTTCTTAATCTGTTCTCTATTAATAGCCAATTCATGAAGATGGTCTTTTTTGTTTGTTTAGTTTTCAGTACTGGAGATTAAACCAGTAACACTTAACCACTGAACCACATCCCCATCCCTTTTTAAAATTTTATGTAGAGACAGGGTCTTGCTAAATTGCTTAGGGCCTTGATAAATTGCTGAGGCTGGCTTTGAAAACTGATCCTTCTGCCTCAGTCTCCTGAGCTGCTGAGATTACAGGGTGTGCCCCACTGTGTCTGGCAAGACAGACAGTCCCTTTGATTTTAACCATTTTAACTCGTCACATAAAACACTGATTCCAGTGTTTGAAACAGTACCTTCCTCCACATAATACTTAATATATTCCAGTATACTCCTTTACTATTCATTGTATTTCTAGCACTAAGTACTAGAAGCACTCTGGTTTTATGCTCCAGGGCTCATTTTACTGAATAAACTGGAACTCTTCATGTCTTTTTGGTTAGATGCTAGGTCATTGTGAGCACTCAGAGCATCCCCATCATATTTGATATCCATGTCTTTGCTAGCTTAGGTAGGAGTCTTTGAGCCTACCTTGTTTATCTGGAATCAGCAGATGGCCTTGGCAGGTTGGGAAAGAGAATGACTTTCATTCCTCTGCCTCTCCTCTCTCTTTTTGTTGCAAGTTATTGGTAAGTATCAGGTCACAATAACTAATACAGGAAGTGCTATGTGTTAACAACTTTTCCATTGCTCTTCCAAATTACTTTCCAACAGCTGTTGCTTATCCTTTCAATTTTACCTCCAAGGAATTGTGAATAATTAGATTTAGATTTTATAAAAAATGAGAATTATTCAATTCCCAATGTATTGGCCTTTTAAATTCTGTAAATATATTTAGGTAGATTGGCCTTTTAAATTCTGTAAATATTATTAGGTAGATACAAGCTCTTATGCATATGCTACCATATCTATTACTGATTATGAGAAAATAAAAAACTTCAAATTAATGTTCTTTATTGCGATATTTGTAAGCTAAGGTGTGGTTGCTATTTTACCAATATTGTAACAATCTTATATTGGCATATGAGAGAGGGTTTTTCTGTAACAGTTTATTTAGGAACTAGCAGGTTAAGCACATTGATATTACCATAACTTTTTTATTTCTTAGTAAAATACAGCGAGTGTATTTTGACTGTCATCTGGAAATAGATATGTAAACTACCACCTCTCTATCTCATTTATTGTACTTTCTGCATCTGACTAGTTCTCTCTCTCTCTCTTAATTACCCCTTTTATTAATTTAAAATTGTATATAATTAACTACCTTAAGTTTATTTTAGTAAAGTTTGCTTTCCATCTAATATTTTAAAGGGCCAAGATTCTATTATGTAAATCACAACAGAGGAGAGAACCCAGAAAGTAAATACTAGAATAATGACTACTTGCTTGAAGAGAAGATAACTGAGTTTCTTTATATTATAAATGTTATTACACATTTCATTCAGGTAACTTGCTGGGTAATAAAGACCCTGAAATTAAAATGACCCCTTTTCACAAAATATAGCTGTAGGATTCATTTACTACAAAGCTGCCTTGGTTTGATATTACTCCTCCTGAAATAGAAAATGATATCCTACTAATGCACCTGAAGTGGGCTTTAAAACCATCCAAGGCACTCTTGTGAAATTAATGACTGCTTCTTTTGGCCTCAATTACATCTTGTGATTTTCTTGTACTATGCTTACTTTCCTCTGTTTCTCCTCTGACTTCAAAATATGTCTTATTGGTTGCATTCCAGATCTTTTGAAAACCTCCCCTTCAGAAAGGGTATGTGTTTATAACTGCCTTGAAAACCTTTAGACCTCGACAAATTCAAAAACATAAATCTTAAGATTAATGTTCCATACTATGTATAGTTAGTTTAAGGACATCTTAGCTTTTAAATATTGAGGCACAGACAGCTTGAATAAGAAAATCAGCTTACAGCAGAACATTGTAATGGTGACAAAATGTTAATTAAATTTTTGCTTGTAAAATTTTTATTTTCAGTCTGAGTGATCCTATACAACAGTGTTACTAGCTAAAAGTGAGAGATCTGCTCAGCTGTTCTGACTGCTCATTATTGGTCCTTGACATTTAGTTCATGTGAACATTCATTCTGTTGCAAAATATTGTATCATTTGAAAGCATTAATAAATAAAAATATTTCCTTTTAATTGCAAAACTCCAGCATGGTTATTTCTTATGATATTATAGTTAAATCTGTAGTCCTAATGGATTTGTTAGAAAAATAAGTGGCACCAATTTTGAATGTTTTAAACCTCTTACCCATACAAAACTACAGAAACTGTAAAAGTTCATTTGGTTTATAAAAATATACTTTATAAGAGTGAATGATAGACTTGATCAGCTTTATAATCATGTAGTAGTATTTTAAAAAAAAGGGATGTCTAACAATAAAATTCTAGATTGCTCCTGGATGCTCTGGTGGCTTTATGAATCATTTACTTTTCACTTGTTGGGCATTTTTTGACTGCTCATTTAATTTCTGAATAAGCAAGGTGCTGTGGAGAGGAAGGAAAAGGAGAATGAAAGTTCTATCCTAGAGTATCCTAGTCTAGTTTAATGTCTAGAGACATTATTAAAGTGTCAAAAGCCACAGTTTTGCTATACAAATAAATTAGTGAGTGCATTTTTGACTGTCATCTGGAAATAGATATGTAAACTACCACCTCTCTATCTCATTTATTGTACTTTCTGCATCTGATTAGTTCTCTCTCTTAATTACCCCTTTTACTAATTTAAAATTGTGTATAATTAACTACCTTAAGTTGATTTTACTAAAGTTAAGTAAAAAGTTAAATATAAATAAATGATACTAAAGAATTCAGTGCATCAGAATATTAGAATTAAAAGATATCCTACTAATTCTCAATTTTAGGAATAAGCTGGGGTCCAAAGGGAAAGAAATAGCTTTATAAACAACAGTGAAGTAGATCTAGAAACTTGTGTTCCTTGTGTCAGTTCTAACTTTTTCTAGTTATGAGAGTCCACATTTCTTGTTTTGGGTTGGTAGCAAAGAGGATGTAGTATGAGCAGTAATAATGAAAGGAATAGTGATGACTAAAAGTTATATAACTTCCCATGTGCTAAGCTCTATTTTAAGCATTTTACATTTTTTAGCTCACTAACTCACAATAACCTTATAGGGTAAATGAAGTGATCATTCCCATTTTGTGGATGACGAAACTGAAGCCAGAGAAATTACTTACTAAAATGATCTGCCCAGTTAATGCCAGGTAATTTAGGAGAGGGGCTATCATGTTGAGGAATAAGAACTAGTAATTTCTTTTTATCCAATGTGATAATTGCCAATATTACTGTGACTTTCCCCTTAAGGATGGGGAGGGGGGATAATTAATAATTTGAATGAGAGTTTATCCATGACATGCATCCATAATTGTCAAAGATATATTGCTAGCAGTGGTGTATGTCAGCATGTGTATCTCAAGGCAAGGAGTGTGGCTGAATGGTCAACTGCTTATTGGACCCTTTGCTTGTAGTGGATCACATAATGTAGAAGCAGTCACTGTTTATTGCCTTATTCTGTGGTTCCGGATCTCATTCTAACCAGGTAACCTCATTTCTAAAAGCATCTATAGTTAACCACTAACATATGTCATCCATAATTTTTGTTTGTTCGTTTAGAATTGTGTTACATTCTATTTCTTGCTTTAGATAATTTAATTTCTTACTTCAGTTTACTGAATACCAGTTTATGTAGGAAGATGTGAATGGGGTTGACTGATGATACTTTTTCAATCCTCTTTGTCTTTAAATTTTAGACATCCACCAGTGTTACTGATCAAAGCAGTGCAGAAGGCATAGTATGAGGTAGTTACAGCAGTTCTAAATAAAATTATCCATTTTTGTAGAATTTGAGAAGCAAAGAGCAGGGCTTTATTTGATGTTGTCTCAAAGGAGTATTGAATTCGTTAAAATGTTCTCTGCTGTGTTTTAACATCCTATTATTGACTTGACTAATAAAATGCTTGAAAAATACTGTAACTATACAGGATCTGTAATGGAAGTATAGTTTAGATAGATGTGGGGTTTTCTTCTGTGTAGCTCAATAAACTTTAATTAACAATCTGTCAGCTTTGTTTTCATTTAACAATATCTACTCAACTCCTACTAAGAAGTAGGTTCTGTTATAGGTGTTAGAAGCTGTGTTGGTTACTGTGGTCATTAACCTGGTTTTATTCTAAGTTATCCAATGAAGTAGGTAAATATCTCATCTAGTTTAAGTTTTTGTAGCTAGGGTAAAACAAAAATGTAGTGTTAAACAGCCTAAGTTTATTCTAACTGCTTTGTAGAAATTATTAGACATAAGACACAAAGTGTCTTATAAATTCTCAAGGTACAAACTTGGTCCTGAATCTTTCTACTCTGATATAGGATTTCATCTATAGATCCTTCCTTCCTTCCTTCCTTCCTTCCTTCCTTCCTTCCTTCCTTCCTTCCTTCCTTCTCTTTCTCATTCCTTTCTTCCTTTCTTTATCTTTTCTTCCTTCCTTTCTTTTTTTGTTACAGAATCATTAGAAAAACATTTCAATTAGGTCTGTGAATTAGATTTTCTATTAATGCTAGCTAATAAAACACACATAGGATCTAGAGAACATGTTGAGTAAAACTCTAAAAACTGCTGTGATCTAAGTATGCATATGCTAATATGTTGGATAAATAACCAGTTATGTGGAGGTTGATGTTCTCATAAGGTTTGCATTTATTGTCATGATTGTGCCCTGGTTCGTTATTTGTGGGATGACCAACTCTTCCCCATTTGTTTGGAACTTTTCAGTTTTTAGCACTAAAAGTCCCAGATCCCAGGAAACCTCTCAGTTTCAGGCAACCAGATGGTTATTTACCTAATTATATATAAATTTGGACAGTTAACTTTCTCAGTTTCATGGATAAGTAGTGAACAAATATTGCATGCAAACATATTTAGGTATTTAACTTAAATACAGTGATAATAAAACAGGGGTGTAGAAGGGTGGATGGATTGAGGAATTAAAGGATGAATGGATATATAGGGAAAGGATTCTAAAATATACCTTCTAATTGGTTAGAAGAAATGACACATCCTGAAATTCTAATCACCTCTTGAGTCCCAGATTATTTATCATCTTTTTGTCAATATTTGTCTGAATCTTATAGACTTAATCACTTTTCCCTATGACTAAACTATCTATCTATCTATCTATCATCTATCTATCTATCTATCTATCTATCTATCTATCTAATATATACCCATATAGATATGATATATCTATATCATATATGTATATATATGTGTGAGTGTGTGTGTTTGTATATACATAGTATTGTACTTAACATAGTATATTTGGTTGGGTACATATCTGTCTTCCCAATTAAACTATAAATTGTGTCTTACTATCTTATTGTACTTCAATTCCATATACCATACCTTGTGCTGAGCAAGAACCAAGTATGTGATTTCTGAATTAAACTTTCATCCCCTCCACCACTTTTGTAACTAATTTGTTGTTAGTCATCATTGTGGAAATATAGTATACCTACATCAATATTCACCATATAGAAATGTACAGTTCAATAAATTACAAGAAAATTGAAATAAAAAACATTCATATACTCCCAAACATCCTCTGTGACCCTTTGTAGTTCCTATCCCCCTCTCATCTCTAGCCCTGATAACTACTGATCTACTTTATGTCACTATTTTTTTGCCTTTTTAATCATTATATATGGATTTCATATGTCTAGCTTCTTTGACTGAATCTAATGCTTTTGGGGGTTTTAACCATATTGTTGCATTTTATTAATTTATATCATTGCTGATTATATTCCATTGTTTAGCTATACCACATTTGTTCAATTTGTTCATCTTTTAATCTTGCCATGGGAATTTGCATCTTTTCTAGTTTGGGTTATTATAAATGTACTTTGGAGAATATTAATATGTAAATTTTGTATGGCTAAATTTTCATTTTTCATTGGTAAATATCTAAGAGTGCAGTTAGAGTGAATCTCAGGATTTATACAGAATTGCTCAATGTTGTGTGAAGTTGCTACCATATTGCATTCCTATCAGTAATTTATGAGAATTTCCATTGCTCTACATAATGGCCTATCCTTAGCACTGGTTAGTCGGTTCATTTCTAGCTCTCCAAAGTGTGTGTGGTACCTCTCTTGACTTGATACCTCCCTTCTATTCATGGTTAAGTAATATTCTAGTATATGGATGCACCATTATTAGTTTGTCTATTCTCCTATTAAAGTCATATTAGTTGTTTCCAGGTTTTTACAATGATGAATAAATCTCCTATAAACATTTATATGCAGGTTTTTTATGGATATACATTTTTAACTCATTTGAGTATACCAAGGAACACTGTTAATGTATTTTCTGGTTAAGAGTTTGGTTTTGTAAGGGATGCTAAAATAGCTGCCAAAGTGGCTGCACCATTTTATATTCCCAATGACAATGAATGAGAGTTCCAGTTGTTCCACATCTTCAGTGTTTGGTGTTGTCAGTATTTTGAATTTTAAGCCGTCTTGACAGAAGTGTAGTAAACACTCATTGTTTTAATTTGCAATTATCTACTGATATAATGTTGAGCATTGACAATTATATAATGACATAGGATGTGGAGCATTGGATATGTTGATTTGCCATCTGTATATTTTCTTTAATGTGGTGTATATTCAGATATATTGCTTATTTTTTTTAAATCTGATTATGTTTTTTTCTTATGATTCCTTTTTAACTACTATTTGTATGGTTTGGATAATATTTATTGCTAATGTATGTTTAGCAAATGTTTTCTCCTAGATGGTGGCTTGTCTTTTTACTTAACAGTGCTTTTCATAAAGCAGAAGTTTTTAATTTTAATCAAGTCTATCTTGTCACTTTTTTTAAGGATTGTGCTTTTGATGTTGTAGCCAAACAGTCATTATTCATCCCAAATTATGAATTATTTCTGTATATTATGTGTTTTATAGTTTTGTGTTTTACATGTAAGCCTATGACTTATTTTGAGTTTAGAATGCCCAATGTCTCTATCTAGATTGAAGTTTTTACAAGTGAATATTTAGTTGTTCAGGTACCTTTTGTTGAAAATACTATCCATTCTCCATTGAGTTACTTTTGCTCTTTTGTCAATGATAAGTTGATCATTTTGATGTGGTTATATTTCTGGCCTCTTGATTCTATTTTATTTGTTCTTTTGCCAGTACTGGTTTTCATGATTACTCTAGCATTATAGTAAAGAATGAAGCCAGGTAGTGTCATTTCTCAGAGTTCTTTCTTCTTTTTAAATATTGTGTTGGCAATTCTTGTTCTTTTTCCTTCCTATATAAACTTTAGGATCAGTTTCTTGATATCCAGAAAAAAACTTGCTGTGATTGATTGAAATCACACTTAATCTGTAGATTAAGTTGGGGAGGGAAAACACTAATCTCTAGCTATATTGAGTATGCTCATTTACTTAGATCTTGATTCCTTTCATCTGAATTTTTCAGTTTTCCTTTTACAGATCTTATAGATATTTTGCTAGATATATAGATATGTCTTAGTAATTTCTTTCTTCCTCCATTTTCATTTTTTGGGAATGATTTTATTTGGTAAGGTTTCTCCAGAGGAACAAAACCAACAAGATACGTGTGTGTGTGTGTGTGTGTGTGTGTTTATTTTTGGATGACCCTCAATTGAAATTTTTCTGGTGTTTTCCCATGGTAAGAGTGCAGTTATGGGGTTTTGAGCTCCACAGATGAAAAATTTCTTCTCATCATTTGTCAAGAGTACATACTATGAACATGATTTATCATGCTCAATGTTGACCTTCATCATCTGGCTATGATAACATTTGTCAGGTTTCTTTTCTGTAAAGTTGCTCTTTTCCTCTTCTTTCTATAGTTTGTTCTTTGGATTCATTATGAATAGCTCACACTCGAGGAGTGGAGAAATATTTTCTTCCTTTTGGAGGGCAGAGCATCAACCTAAGTCATTTTCAGTCTTCTATTTGGGATATGTGCTTCTTTTTCTTCATTAATTTCTATATTTAATTATGTATTTCTATCTGTATAGAATCATCGGTATTTATTTTATACTTTTAGTTATAATCCAGTATTTATTTTGTTGTTCAAAATCTTTGCCCCTTTGGCCAGTGAGGGCTCTTATAGTTGGCTCTATAACATATGCATGCCATTATAAAACCTTTTTCCCTCTCTTTTCTCTCTTCCCTCCCTTGGTACTTCCTTATTATCTAGTACTATGATATTCTTCAGCTCCACCTTTTATATTTTCGGCTCTTGTCCTAAGATTAGCATTTTTATGAGGATCTCAGGTTCTTTTATTGAAGAAATATATTAGTAATCAATATTTAGGCACTAGATAACTTATTGCTATTGTGATGTGATTACTGCTTGGCCCTCTCAGCTAATATAACAAAGAAGTATACTAATCCACATGTATACATATTAAATATCTATGCATATTAAACTAAATATGAGCTCATTATGTCTCCAACTCTAGTCCCTTATCCATGTGGATGGTTCTCATCCTCCCTTGCTTACTTCTAACATTCATTCCAACAGTGAGAAATTTGGTACCCCTCCTACATCATCCACTTACTTAATTGCTCAATTCTTTATTTTAAGAGAGAGAAGAGAGAGAGAGAATTTTAAGTATTTATTTTTCAGTTTTCCATGGACACAACATCTTTATTTTATTTTTATGTGTGCTGAGGATCGAACCCAGCGCCCCGTGCATGCCAGGTGAGCATGCTACCGCTTGAGCCACATCCCCTCAATTCTTATATGTACATAAATAAATATATATGTGTACACACACACACACACACACACACACACACACATATACACACACATTCTTTTGATTTCAGTTACTGTTCTTACCATACAGTTTTGCTCAATGGTATAGTAAAAACAGGGAGTGACTATATAATTTATCACTTTTTACTAATGTGAAAGAAGTCAATATATTTTTACTAGACTTTCATTACTTACTTCAAGAGTCTAGCACCACTTCCAAGGAATCTCTGGGTAATTGTATTGTTGAAAGCAACCCAGTGAAATTTCTTTTGGAACTAACAAGCTAAATCTTCCATCAGAATCAAGATTGGCATTGTCTCTGACTTCCTCAGATAAATGTTTTTACTGTTCTAATTCTGGTGAGGAAAGGCAAAGAACAAAAAATTATCTTGTCTGTTGGTATTCATTATATAATAATTTGTTTTTGCATAAATGGGAAAATAGGGAAATAGTTTGTTTCATGAAAGGAAGAAGTTTTTAACAGTGGCATCCATTTTATAGGTTCTTTTCACTTAATTTTCTTCATTTTAGACAATTGGGAAAGTATAAAAGACTGATATCCAAAAAGTAATTGTCTCCACCATTTAATTTTCTGTCTGTGATTAGATACTGTAGGCTCAATCCTGAACTCTTCACTGATTTCTCATTGCCTTTTGACTCTTGAGGTTGACTCTCATGGGTACAGAATCCAGGATTCCTTTTGCATTAATGAGCAGAAATGAGCTAGGGTCTGGACTTCTGGAGGGGATAAGGAACTTGGGAGAAGGAGCCGTTCTGGCAGACAGGTTTTAGAATTCTGTGACTAGTGATTCTGGCAGTGTCCAGTTGGCCATCTTTTTGTTTCTATTTTATAATGCCATAAAACACTTACAATAGTTTTTAAACTCTTTTTCTCTTTGACTAACAATGATTTTTAAAAAAATCAAGAATATCAGTTTCTCTCCTTCAGTAGATTCAGAAATGTGTTACTGGATTGAAGTAGCTAAAATTATAGATGGTGTGGAAAGTGATGAGTAATAAATTGAAATACCCAAAATACTTATTTTCTAAGTATAACAGTCGTTTTATTTTCTGTGAACATGGTACCATGAAGTTTACATATGTTTTTTATTCATGGTAAAAGAGTCAGAGGTATTTGTCCATTTCTAGGAAATAGGCATTGATAATTTACGGCATTTATTTCTTTGCTGAGCCTACTTGATTGAATTCAGTTAAACCTTTGGATCTTAGGCTAAAACACATCTTTGAAAAGAGTTTATCCCTGCCTGGCCATAGCAGACTGATGCAGAGGGACAGATACCTGTATCTCTTTAGCTGCTTACTATTAGTTTGATCTAAATATTTTACTGACCTCTTTATGTTTCAAATTTTTCACCTCTAAAATGGAGAAAATACCTCCCGGGAGGACTCCGCTGCTCAGAAGAGCACTTTGAACAGCGTAAAGACATTGGCTGCTCTCATCTCTGTTGGCTCCTAGCAGGCAGTGAACTGAAACCAGATCTTTCCCTGGTGCAATTCTCCACTTGGCGTTCCTTGAACTCTGTCCCTTGGAAGTTGTTGAAGTCTCTGTTGTACCTAAGTTATACCACTGGCTTATGGAAATTGAATCAATGTCCATGAGTTTTAAATCTGTCCAGAACTCATGTAATACAAGTGACTGTCGTAATGACAGCTGGTCCACTACTACTATTTAGAAGAATCACATTTGCTCCCTTTAAAATAACTGTCTGCCAGTTTTTTCCAATATCTTTTAAACAGTGATTTTTTTTAAGAGAAGGGTAGTTGATATTTTGTGTAAAGATTATATAGTTTTGATTGATGCACTATGTATCCTAATCCAATAGGTATATTTCAGATTTTCTTGGAAGTTTCAGAATCCAGTGACATTTGAAGAAAATCTTATTTTATAGCTTAGTTTTCACAGTCCTACTCATTTTTTCCCTATCCCATATGAAATCACTTTAGATTGCAGATGTATGTCATTTATTCTTTTTTATTACATAGCCTTTTCCTTAGCAACACATTGTGATATTAAGAGAAAAGAGAGCTAAGTAAACCATGGAATACTAAGTAGAATCTTAGTATGTTGGCAGCATCTAACATCTATTAGGGAAACAACTTCTCAAATAAAGAGACTCATGAATAAATACAATGTTAGGGTTTTTTTTTTTCTTTTTTATTCCTTTTGCTGGTATATTTAATAATTGTTTTCATAGACAGTAATACCATATTCATTAAAAATAAGTCACATAGATGTTCCATTGCATAAAAATTTCATCTTAGCCTTTTGCTCTTATGTTTCTTTAGAAAGATGATTATTAAGTACATTCAGTCAAAAAGGCAATTGCAGAGATTTCCTTGTGCTCTTTTCACAAAATCTAATTTGTATACTATGTAATCCAACGGGGGGGGGGGGGAGAGAATGTGGTAGAGTACAAGGAAAGGGGCACATGCTAAACAAGTATTTTCTGTTTGTCCCTGATCCAGTGTTCAATGTAAGTGTGCTTAGTCTACCAGAAAATGACCGAACTACCAAGTAATGGAGATCAGATTTGGTAGTGCAAGTTTACTTTACCAGGCATTGGCTATAGTTACAGAAATCTAATTTTTATTGCTGAATTTGTGATTTATTTTCATAACTAATGAATAATTTATTAATAAAGATTACTAGTAGAGATTCATTTTCATATGTCTATGAAAAGAAAAAATAACAAGGTCAATTAACAATTATTATGCTATTATTCTTTTTGGAGAAAATTCATGTTTGCCATTTGTTGTTGAACTTCTTAAATGTTTAAGTATATGGACTTTTCTGCTATAAACTTTAAGAAATTTATCCTTTAAAAAATATAACTTATTTTCACCTCATATATTCAGGTCTTCTTACCAAATGCTTATTTTGCTTTAGCTTTTATTTTTAAGAAATCACTTTTCCTAGGCTGCATTCTAAATTACCAAGTTTTTGTTTTTAAAATAATAACATTACTTTAGTCTGTGAATTAAGATACCTTTTATTCTGAGACCATTCTGCCTTATGAAGTTCTAAATTTAGAAGTTTTTTCTTCTTTCTTTAGATATATATTAAGGTTTGTGTCTGAATCCTACATAACATGTAGAGAAATGGCATTAGACTTCCCCGCACATGGCAGATAATCAATAATGTCTGGATTTATCAATTGAAGATGGAACTTGGCCTTGCAGTCATTTTTATAAGTCCTTCAGCTGCTTCTGTAGATCAACAGTGTTTCTAACATGTGCATTGTCCAGAATCTCCATCTAGACCAAGAACTTCCCACTAAACACCTTCAAGCCTTCCCAATTACAGAGGACGTTCTGCAGCTGCATTCAGTGTCTGTCTCTCTCTCTCTTTTTCTCTCTCTTTTCCTGTCTTCCCTCCTTCTCTATGCCGACCACCTGCATAATTATTAGCCATTTTGGCTTGTGCTTTTGTATATGTGAAATTCATTGAATTCTTTACAAAGAATACATAATTGTGATATAGTTTCAAAATATAAAATACCACAAGTAATATTTCAGTGCATAAAAAATATATCAAAACTAGCTTTCTTTTCTCTCTATACATCCTTATCCCTCAAGTGAAGGCAGCAAATCAGAACTCGCACACTTACTGTTCCTGTACACTGTTGTTTATTTTGTACCATTCAGACTTGCTTGTTTTTAACCATCTATCAAATCCAGTTGTGAAACTGCAGTGGAAGTTGAAATGACTCCTCATAAGCAATAGAAGATAGAGTCATTAATCTGTGATGAGTTAGTGGTTAGAGACTGCTAATGAGGTTATATGCAATACAAAATGTCTTTCAGTGGGAAGGAACATGACAAAGGCAGAAAATTTAAACCAGATTATCCAGAAATATAAACAAGTTATGTTGGAAAATTATACCTTGTTTTATTTAAATCTTTTATAAGGCCCGAGATAGCTGGAGAACCATCTCTGACATACACAGATAAAACCTAAGAGAAAGTCAAATACAGCATAATATATCCGAACCATCCCATCATGATTCTATACAAAAACTTAATTCTTTTTTTTTTTTCCAGCAAAACACTAACAACATGCTAAAAGAAACCTTATGTGGGGATAATTTCAATAATTTAAAAAGATGTAACTTTCTGTAATAAAAATTGATTTCATTTCTCTTATTTACTTGAATGCATGCTTGTTGTAAACACTTTAAAATTAAATTGAAATGTACCTAATCCATGTTTTTCTGAACTACTTGATTTGGAGTTTTCAAGTACATTGGTGTTGGAATTTCTGAGCTATTTATATGTAAATGAAAGCCCTCTGTAATTGGCACAGGGAGAGCCTGCTAGAAGCCCAGTAATCTAATCTAAGTTGCACATTTTCCTCTCTCTGTTATACATTCATAATGGCATTGGAGGGCAAACAGTTTGATCCTTATGTCAACATCACTCTTCTTTGCAATAAGGGAAAGAAAGGGGAAACTTTGTTTTAAGGATTAAATAGCGAAATTTTTCTGTGACACACCAGCTTAGACAGAAATGCCAGGTTTTATAAGGAGCAAAAAAATATCATTAACTTCTAACTACTTGAAATAGGAATTTAAATTATTTGCTTCAGGTAGTAGAATGAAGGTAAAATTATACAGTGAATCTGGCTGGGGCAGACTTAGTTTTATTGAATTTTACTTTATTTTTTAAAGAAAGGATGTGCTACTGGAGACTTTGGTAATTATGGTACTAAAAATTATTCTGTTTTCACATTTTTTTTCTTTTTTTGAAAACTAAAAGACATATCAGGGAGGCAAGAACATTTGGCAATGTTAAATACCCAGGGGTCTTGTTTTATGCCTATTATAATTTATGGAGTGTTTAAACTTCAAAAGATCTGAGAAAAAAGCATCTGAATCACAAATTCCATTCTGGAGCAAACAATGTTAAAAAATATTTAATAGTGGATTAGTTAGAATGAGATTACTTTATTCATGCAGTCCTATAACCACCCATTCACATACGTATGCATTCATCCTTTCGCTCAATAAATTTCATGCCCAACTTGGCTTCAGCACTGGTTTGGATGCTGAGGTATAGTAGAAAGCAGGGCACTCACATTGCCCTCCTGGAGAGTACTGTCAGGCTGTAAACCAGAGTACAGAGTTGAATGAAAAGTACATTAACATTTAGCTATTTGCCATTTTCTAGGATTTCATGGTTCTGCCTTTTCTAGTGGCTAAGAGTTAACCATTTAGAGTGCAACTTATTTTAGTTGAAAATCTTTCTTCTATATAACCTCCAAATGGAAAGTACTGGAAATATTATTTATTTCTTCTTATTTTCCTTTTCTCTGTCTTTTTTTTCTGTTTTTATTTTTATTTTTGAATTTGTTTTTATTTATTTTTTGTTTTGTTTTGATGTGTTGGGAATCAAAGAAATAATCTTTCTTTATGCTTTTAGGATCAAGGCTTCATATGTTATGCTGACCTATACCTTTATAACCTAGATAACTGAATTATTACACTGATTTAAATTTGTATTTGTATTTCTTTTCTGGCTAACACAGTCTTTTTGGTACAGTTGCTTATATAGCCCCCTATCCTCTACCCAATCATCCCTTCTAAACTTCCATAGTATAGATACAAGACCACTAAGGTTATTAAAATTATATATGAAGTAAGAGGCCCCTTTAAAGTAGGGTGGTTTCTTCTGTGAATAAAATATGTTTCCTTTACTAAATTGTTTTTTGCTGCTCACAGATCTTTGCTTATATGTTTTACTTTGTTCCTAATAGCTGAGCCACCATTATTACCTTACTAACTTTTATCAGTTCCGGAAATCAAGTTGAAAGGACAGCAGTACAAACAGTTCAATGGCAAATCAAAGAACATATGTTTTAGTATCTGAAGCAGTACCCCCTTCCCCCAATTTTAGACACCAGATGTGGCAAGATACAATGCTTATTTTCTAGACACTATGTTAAACAATAGTGGCTTTATCCTCAAAGTTCTTAATGGTTTAAAAATAACTACTACTGGTATAAAGTGTTAGGATTTGCCAAAGTAAAACTTGTTCCTCCTTTAATCTTCACAGTAGCTCTAAGAAGTAGAAAACATTAGTAACCACATCTTATAAATGATGAAACTGAATCAAAGAGAGATTAAGTGGTAACCCACTCATCTACATGAAGTGCTTGGGCTCTGTAGACTTCTGAGCCTCTGACAAGAGGTTTGTTCAAAGTTCAGAAGTGGTTTTGTTACAGGGCAGAGACCTTCCATGAAACTCAGGCAGTGTAAAGGTCCCTCTTCAAGCCCCGATTCTTGTAACCATGCCAGAAATATTTAGACATGTCGTGAAGAGTAATAAGCATGGGTTAATTAGAAAGGAAAGGAAAGGGGGAAAAGGGGACACTCTCAAGGGAAAGAGTGGGTCCTCTCAAGGAGAAGCAGGACATTTTGCCCCTCCTGCCCTCCAGTTTTATTGGCAGACTCAAGGAAGTTTCCAGAGAATCCTCCTCAGTTCCACCTCATGACTTTTGACTGACAGCAGGATGACATCAGACTTTCATCACCACTGCATATGATGAGATTAGGTCATTTGGGTCCATGCTGACTGATATAGCTGAAATATTTTACAATGAAGTTGTGAGATGGAGCATGGTGGAAGGGTGGAAATGGGTGAAGGAAGGAGCTAAAGAAGTAGATGATCTGGAGGTCACTGTAGTAAGGTTTCAAAATTGTCTCCATTTCTATTTGAAGAATCTGTTCATTGGGAAGGGTTATTTATGGGTAAACAAAATTTCAGAAGTTCTTTCCTCCAGTATATTCTGTTTTCAATACCCCCTTAATTAACCCTCTTCAATATTTATTTTCTATTCTCCAAAACATAACCATTCACACTGATAATATTTTGTACACTAAAGGAAAAATTGAAACATAAGAAAAATAGGCAGTTAATATTAGCAACATCTTCTTTCTGGTGTCCACTTTTATTTTTCCCCAAGTACAATGCTAAAGTTGTTATGTATTATTTGTTTAATTAGTAGGTAATTATTAAAGGGTAAATGGGCCATGTGGAGTAAAGGCCAGTATGCAGTTAAAACGTTTGGCATTTACTCTCACTAAAAATAAAGACAAGGGACAAAATACATGAAGCAAGACCCTGGGCATTTGGTGACTTACAACTGTGCTTCCTGTGAGATGGGAAACAAATAAAGTGAGCTTTACAGCTGTCTCATCTTGCCTTCAGAGTGTAGCTTAACAAAGGAGGAGCCCCATCAGAGCCCAGAGGACTATGATCCTGCCATTTACAACTGGGTATATACCCATGAGAAATGAATGCATCTGTTAAAAGACATTCATGGATGTTTATAGTAACCTGACTTGTAATACTCTCAAATTGGAAAATAGCTCAAATTTTCATCCAGTGTTAAATGGATAAATAGACTCTGGTATATCCATATAATGAAATACAACTCAGAAATAAAGAGGAATGAACTATTGCTGCATGCTGCAACATGAATCAATCTCAAAATAATTACTCTGAGTTTAAAAGGTCAGACAAAAAGAAATGCATTTTCTGTAGCTGCCATAACAAATTACCTACGAAATTGGTGGCAAACATTAGGTCTTTGTTCGCATTCCATTCTTGAGTTTAGAGGTCCAAAATCAAGGTGTTGGTATAGTTGCACTTTCTAGCAACCCTAGGAAATAATTTGTTCATTTCTTTATCCAACATCTGGTCGATGTTGGTATTCCAGGACTTATGGCTACATCACTATCTGCTCTGCCTCTCTTTTCACTTGCGCTCTCTCTCTTTATTTTCTCCTCTGTGCACTTCTCTCTTATAAGGATACTTATTGGAGTTCATGTCCACCCAGATAATTCAGCATGATCTCCTCATCTCAAGATCCTTTATTTGAAAAGACCAAATAGGTAATGTTCCCAGGTTGTAGGAATTAGGGTGTAGGCCATCAGTCACCCATCTACATGCATGATTCCATTATATAAAATTCTAGGAAATACAAACTATTAAATAGTGATGGGGAACTGGAAAGGGAACAAGGTTTGAGGTAGGGATTTCTAAGGGATAACTAGGAGACTTCAGGGAATGATGGGCATGTTTTGAATGTCTTAATTGTAGATATGATTTAGTAAATAAAACATTTGTAAAAATTATATATTCTACAATTTAAATATATACTGTTTACTGTATATCAACTGTAACTTAATAAAGCATTTTTTTTATAAAAGGAAAAGGGATGATGCTGAAATTTTGATCCAGAATCTTGTCTTCAATACAACCTGCATTTTCTATTTCTATTTCCCCAGCTAATAAATTATTAATTCATAATTTTATAATATAATTCACATGGCCAGGATTTTCTCCAGTTCATTTATGTACTTAAAGTGACCATCTATAAAGTCTTTATGTATTCTAATTTCTCTTGTGTCATGAGATACAATATATGTTGGGCTATTTACCCATCCCTCTAAATTAGTGATTATTAATCTTTCTGGGATCATTTACTCTCTTTAAAATTGCTGAGTATCATGGACTCTTACAGAAATGCATGTGTGATTCCAAATGCCATCAAGGCACTCAAAGTCCAAACATTAACCATGCCATCCCAACATTCATGAGCTTTACAAACCCATGATTTGAGTAAACATTTATATTTGTATTTACTTGAAAAGGGGCATTTTGAGCTAGAGTAGTCTAGATGTCTTGTTTATGTATGTTTACCAAAGCCATAAGACTTGAATATTTAACAAGGAAATGATGCCATTTTGTATGTGCATATGCTTAACTGTTGCTGAAAACTGGAAAAGTATATAAAATAAAAAGCCTTTACATTTTTGCAGATGCGAATCAAACAGCAGAACTTGCCTTTGGACCATCTTGAGGGACGTGCAATATCATTAGGCCCTGCTTCACATATCATATCCTCATGTCCACAGCCACAGATTCACAGGGGCTTCTGTGACCATGTGGCCTGTCAACAATTTCACTGCTACATTATGTATGACTTTTTTCTATTGAGGGTATGAACAGTTAGCACAGAGCTGGGATTGTGATATGATTTGGTATTGTGCCTCCATCATAACTCAGAAATAAGTTATATTTGCTTTGTGTATTTGCTGTCTTTTTCATTCAATTTTGCAACATTTTCCCATAAAAAGGGTCAGCATGAAAAAAATGAATGAAATTTATTTCTGATCAGAGTTCTAGAATACTTCCCCCCCCCACTTTGGTTCAGAGTCAAACTGAGGGGCACTTAGTCACTGAGCTACATCCTCAGCCCACGTTTTAGTTTTTATGCTTGGGGGACTCCCTAAGTTGCTGAGGTTTGCTTTGAACTTGTCATCTTCCTGCCTCAGCCTCCTGAGCCACTGGGATTACAGGCATGTACCACTGCACTCAGAATATTTTTAAGGCTGTCTAATGTCTTTTATACAGGAGTTTGGGGAAAAATCAGCAGACTTAGTGACACAGAATTTGGATGTCATAGCATAACATGATGAGTCTTGGCTACTGGTTTTAGTTCTAAAACCAGGATAAAGATCATCTTTGAGAAAGGCTAAGACTTAGGGCAGATCAACTAGCTCTGAGCTATACCCAACTCCTCAATTATTTGTTTTAACTCAATACTCAAAAGAGTATTATATGTTAGTACCAATAAAAATAGCCACTCACTAAGATTGTTACCAGAGCAGGGTGTTTCAGAATGTCTGGGGAGGCAAGTAGAATTTTAAAAGTCCTGCCCACTCTCAACACCTCGGGAGATCCTATTATTTTCTTGCCTCCAGGTTGGAAAAAAAAAATTGTAAGATTGACTTGTGACATTGAATCTGTTGGAAATCATGCCATTATAAGCCAAGCTTTAAGCTTGTATTCTGTTTTTGTCAATGAGGGACTTTATTCAAAGAATGATAATTAGATCCATCAAATAGGATGCAAGGAAACTGCATTTCTGCTAATCCCAACCTGTCTTTATCCATATCACTCATGTCTCTTAGGAATGTTCATAGACAAGGTCATGATTCATAAATACTTAGATGAGAAATAAGAGATTTAGAAAATGACTCCAGCTTCAGACAGGAATTTGTTGGCAGAACAAGGGTGGTTTTAATTTCCTTAGGAAGAGAATAGCATAAAGCTGAGCACAAGTCATTCTATGTAAGAAATGTTTTTAATTGATTAGGGTGAATAAGATATCAAATTATGAAGAATATTATCTATACCTTGTCTGTTTTCAGATTGGATTTTCTGAGGCTTATATTTTAGTATTTGCTAAAATATAAAAAGAAGTGAAAAGAAAAAAAAGAGAAAGAAGAAAGATGGTATGGATCATGGAAATTGCTTTACCTTCTCTGAGGAGATAGCTCATCTATAACTTAGATGTTTCCTTATTGTCATTGCTGTTTTCCGGTTAAATAACAGTGTGTTAAAGGCCCACTCTCTTTAATAAGCAGTATCATTCTTATGTAGTGACCACATGGTTTACAGTGTGGTTTATTAATTATTTACAGTGTGGTTTCTATCTCAGCACTTGACTATTTGAGAAGTTAAAGTCAGACAAGAAAGCACTTAATTTGTACTAATTATTACATATTGCCATTTTTTTAAACATGAGCATAAGTTTAAGGAACATGTCATGATACACAGTTTTAGATTCCTTTGAAAATACTTTAACTTATTAAAGTCACTGATTTTAGAAGGGCTTACTCCCGTCATCCCCCTTACATTTTTTTAATAAGCATCACATTACATAATAGAAGCTTCATAAGACTGTCTCTAAAGTTTTTTGTTGCATCATATGTGGTCATTAGAATCAGAAATTGGAATCTTCCTTTCCTATGACCAACTATATACATGTTTCCACATTTTATGTGTCTAGAATATGTGGTAAGATATGAGAATTTATTGCCAAATACAAAATGCAAAGGTGAAATGTTCTCCCACAAGTCTACCAAAGACAGCGTATTCCATTTCTCTTGGGAAGTAAAATTTTAAAAATTCGCACTAAATTTTGTGTGTGTGTGCGTGCATGCACATGTGTGTTTTGAAAACAGTGCCTGCTCTCTACAAAATGCTGTTATTAAAGATGGGAATTCAAAAGGTGTAAGCAACATGATGGAAATAGCTCCTTTAATGTTGGAATGTGTGCCTGTGCTTTTCATTACTGTATTTATGGCAGACATGCAATAAATGTGTATTCAGTACCTGAATAAACCACACAAGTGACATATAAGAGCTATTAGATGAGGTATCATTTGAGTGACCAGGAAGGGCTCCATGGAAGAGGTGGCATTTGGCTTCGATGTGGAGATGGATAGCAATATTCTATAAAGAAAGTGACACAGCATGAATCAGGAAAGCAGGAGGAAAGGAAGCTAATGAGTTGCCTCTCAATTTACATCCTTACTCTGATTAGGCACCCCCCTCCGCCCTAATAATTAGCAGTGTTTAGAAGCCAGACTTTAGAAACCCTGTGGTAGAGGGTCCCTTCCAAATGCAGTGGCCACTACTACTGATTTTCAGGGACTCTTCCAATGTGTTTCAACTCTCTATGTATGATTCTGACTGTTTTTGTGTGGGTTCCCTTTCAACCTTACCTTTTCTTTTCTAAAATCATGTTCAAAGGAAGACAGAAGACCCTGTGTAAGAGAAGGCTAAATCCTTTTTTCTTTCAGTTTGACTTCTTGGTTCTTTGAAAAGTAGGAGGAGAGCCCCTTGCTGCCTGCCTCCCCCTCTATCCCCTTCCTGGATGCCTCACTCCTCCACAGCTCCCCTGAGGATGGGGGTGTGACTCTCAGCCACTGTAGCTTCCCTGCTGTGGGGCCCTCTCTGATTTCTGACTTCCCTCTTTGCTCTCCCTGCCCCATGCCCTGCTGCCTGAACTCAGTTTAAGCACAGCAAGGATGCAAATCCTGGGACCTGTAACTTTGCAGAGTAAGGAAACCTTGGAGCAAAGACAGCAAAGATCCAACAGTCACATTTCCCCAGCCTCCTCCTCCTTCAATGTTCTTTCCTCTCTGTGCTACCAGACTTTTCCTTGATATGGTGTTGATTTATTTACATTCTATCTTCATTCAAACCATTTATTGAGTGTTTAGACTACACTAGATGCTCAGAATATAAAGATGGTGATCTCTGCTTTCAAGGAGCAGTATTATCTGCACAGCATCTAGGCACTGAATAACCAATCATCACAGTAGATTCTGTGCCTTAGACCTTGTCTGCACCCAGCTATTGTGAACATGGTCACTAACTCAGCTGATAGTTTTCTTATTTAGCTTTGCAGGTTTATTAAATAGATTAAACCATTGGATACGTAGGTGTAGCATTCTTTTAAAATGTAGTGCCATTCTAAAATGGATATTTATAAAAAGATGTTGAAAGTTAAAAAAAAAAAGGCACACCTTTTTTATTGGTTAAGATTATGCACTATTAATAGTAGCCAAACTATGTGGTTTAAATTTTGGTTTCTTCATATACTAGCTCTGTGGTATCAGGCAAATTATTAAACTTTAAGCCTCTGTTTCCTTATATATAAATTGGGGATAATAATGTTACCTATCTTTGGGAGTTGTTGGGGTTTAAGGATTGCATAAACATAGATTGTTTCCAACATATTTGGGTTCCACTTAAGATTTTTTTGACTTTATGATGGTATGAAAAGTGATACACATTTAATAGAAACTGTAATTCAAAATTTGAATTTTGATTCTTTTCCCAGGCTAGTGATAATGCAGTAAGATCCTACCTCCTGATACTAAGTGGCATTGGTGAGCTGCAGCTCCCAGTCACCCATCAGTCAAGGGGGGAAACAATCAATATACTACAGTGTGCTGTGTTGCTGAACTATGATGTTTTGTTGGTTAGGCATATTGAATCTATTTGTGACTCATCATATTTTTAAGTTAAGGATCATTTGCATTTGCAATGTACTCAAAACAGTGGAGCACATACAAAGTGCAAGTAAGTAGTGACTGGTAGAAGCATTTCTACTTTTTGAGTCTTTACTATGGAATAACTTAGCATTAAGTTTCTAGTTTGAAGAAGAGAAAATATTTCTTTTCTCTAGAACCTGTGCTGTGTTTCAGGGCCTTATCCTTTATATATCATTTTAGGCTATTTCAATGAAGGATCCAGAGATTCCAATGCATATTCATGTACAATTTGCAATCAGGGTCAACACTAGCTTCACAGATCCTCTAATCTAACACTGTTTCCCATTAATATTGGGTCACACTATGTTACTTGATGACTTTAGTGAACACCCAGAGTGGTTCTGCAGGACTGAAAATTATCTTGCTACTTTTCAGGATAATGCACTTGTGGGAAATTATTAGATTTTTCCTACTTCTGAGAAATAATGTGAGTTCAAATAATAGCAGAATAATGATGCTGTCTGACATTGAAAAATGGAAAAGCAAACAATAACAGTTTAAGAATAGCTGTGACCTGCAAGGGCTCCATGTTAGAGCCCAGCTACATTAAGATACCCATCACTTTCATTTTCTAAGATCTCTAACAGTTTTTCCAAAAGGTATTGTTTAGTAGGTTCCTTGCTTTGGAAAAATAGCCCATTGTATAATTCAGAATGACATCTTTTTGTAAAGGCAGAAGCTTTTCTTTCGGCTCAATGGGTATTTTCTCTGATATTGTTTCTTTAGCTTCTGTTCTCCTGGTGGGCCCTACTATGTCTGCCCACCTTCTAGGGGGCTTGTCTAGAGCTTCCTGAGCCCTAGATTCTAGAGCTGTCTGGGTGCTTGTGTGAGGAGAATGGTGGTAATCCCAGCACAAGGGTCAAAACCAGGGAAACCTCCCCCAGCTCCCCTGTTCCTTATGACTGGTGAAGAAGGGGTTTTATTAAAGATAAAGGAAGTTGAAAGGGAACTGAATGGGGAGTAAAAACAAACAATAAAAGGAAGAGGATTTAAGGCAATTGCCAAAGCCAGGACTGTGGTGTTGAACCCTCCGTTTTTCCACTCACTAATTCTCTGATGTTGGGTTTAGAGGGACAAGATCATCATATACCTAATTCTCCTTTTAGCTAGCCCACTAATAACCTCTGATAAAATAAGAGTTATTATATTATCTTGGACTTGGGACATTAATGGAAAATAAATATTGGCAGTAGAGTTAAAAATAAGAAAATGTATTTAGAAAATATAATTTGAAGTTCCATTGATTGTAATCATTATGAAATATCTGTTGAAATGAAGGGATTGCTGTCATCCTACTGAAATTTCTATTTTATTTTTTCTACTTAAATTTTATTAAAGTGTGAACATAACATATCCTCAAAACAGGCATCACATTATTATATGATATGTACAAATTATCGAACTGTTTTTCAAGTTCCAGGGGGAAGGAAGAAAACCTTCAAATAAGCATTCTCGTAGCTAATCTCCTTCATTCTAACTTCTTATCTGAGTTTAACCTAGATGAAACACAAGGCTTTTAGTGCAAATTGAAGATATAGTTTTAATTTTAGATGTTGAGATTAGATGTCAAAACATCTTATTCAAGCTGGCTGATCCATATAGTTGTTTTTGCAATGCACAATAAATCTCAGGCAAGGGAATTTCATAATTTTATCCTTGAAATTCTCTGGCATTATGCCATTGTTCTTAGCATAACATTATTAATGCTGTATTTGTTGTCTGTGGATTCCTAGGGAGTTGAATGCAGTGGCTTAAAGAAAATAATTATTAAGATATCTTTAGAAACTACTTTAGAATATTTCTTAGTGTTTGAAGGATATACTGAATGGTTTGGAATTGCTTAAGAGTCTTTAGTGTTTATGAGAGAGGATATATAAGAGAGAACACAACTATGTCAATCACTAAACATCAAAAACCTTTTTCAAAAAAATTAAACAACCCAGTGGTTCTTGATATATCCACACAGCTGTGCAACCATCACCAATATTTAATTCCATAATATTTTTACCCTACCAAAGAAAACCAGTGCTCATTATCAATCACTTCCCTTCTTACCAAATGTCTAATTTATCAGAAAAATTATTTGGAAATATTTTATTCTATAAGTTACTTTTCATTCTCTTCATTAAAGCTATTGATGCAAAAAATATTTTAGGTTTGATGCAGTCCTATTTTTGCTTTTGTTGCCTGTAGTTTTGGTGTCATATCCAAGAAATCCATAAACATAGTACAATTATACATATATTGTCAACTTTAATTTAAAAAAATCAGAGTTCTGTAATTCAAATAAGAGTCAATCCAAGAGTCATTTGTATTTTATTTAAAATTTATACTTATATCTGATTATGGTTGTGCCTACTCTTCTGAAAGCTAACTTCCAGAAAAATAAGTTTTGCTATGAATATTTGAGTCAAGAAAAGCTAGAAATATGTGCAATTTTCTTGGCTTGACCCCATCAAGAACTCCTTGATGCGAGGGAATTTTTTACATGTCTATCTTTCAGAGAATTTCTGGGTAGGATGCAGGGTACACAAAGAAGTAAACCAGATTTGTTTTCACAGAAGAGCAAAGAATACAAGCAGACTACTTTATGTTTACTCTGGCGAGACACACCACAGATTAAACTTCAAAAGATAGGCATAATTAAGACTTAACTCTCTAACAATGCCCAAGTTACAGGGACTCATGCTACTTCTCTATAAAATGAATTCATTTTCTCACTTGTAGGTGTGTGAGTCTGTATGTGGGAGGGGTTAGTTTGGAGTGATGCTTCTGAACATATCCTGCTCACACTCAAAGCCTCCTCAGTCCTCCTCCTCCTCTGTTCCTTTTTATGTGTGAATGGCTTCCTGTTCACCCACTTACTAAAACAGAAACTTGGACAGCCTCCCTCAGTCTTCTTCTCCCTCACACCTCCCATCCAGGAAATCACCCAATTCTTTCAGTTTTTCCTCCTGAACCTAAGGCTGCTCTCTCTTTTCTTACTGCTGTTTCATTTGTGCCTTCCAGGCTGCAGTAGTCTTGTCATTGGTCTGTCTGCTTTGGCCTACCCTCTGCAATCTGTAGTCATTTCTAAAATACAGTTTACTGGAGACTATCACTTACACAGACTCCTTATACAATTGTCAGTTGTTCTCAGGACTAATACTAAACTTCTTATCCTGGTTCACAAGGCCACTTTCTAGCACATGCTCTCACACCATCTCATTTGTCCTCCTTTACTTACCTTTCTTTTAGCCTTTGTTTGGGAGACTTCTAGTTACTTCTTCACTTGTCTGTGTCTCTCAGTGGCTTATGAGGTTCTTCAGGTCAGGAATCATGCCAGTCTAGCTTACTGCTGTGGTCCCAGTAGCAAATACAATGCACACACATAAGGTGTGTGATACAAATGTGTTGAATGAACCAAAGCAGCCAAGCTATGTGCAACTCCTTCCTTTTCCTAATTACAAAGTTCCTTAAATGGACTTAGTGTGGTCACTCTTTTCTGCCTCCTGAGAAAGCTCAAACAAGTTCTGAAATTACAGCAAATCCCTTAGGCTTCCATTTTCTCACCTGCAAGATGAAGTATAAAGCCCTTACAAATGAATCTGCAACCTAAAGAGTTTGTACCACGTTGTCTTTAAAGCCACACTGATTTACCTCAAACTCTAGAGTAGCTGCCATATATGTAAAATATTACAAGTGTTGGTTTTAAATCTACATTCATTTGCCTTCTAAAACTTAACCTTTAATAGTTTGTAGAAGCTTTTTTGTATTAAATGTCAAGAATGTGGCATTTTCAACTTGTTTGATTTGCCTCTATGTTAGCATTATATACAAACATTACTATTTGTGAATACCTTCACTGTAAACTAAAAAAGCTATGAAAGTACAGGAAACACATGCCTTTATGCTTATTTGCCTATATGAAATTTACAATTTTTTTACATTTTATTAGCTATATTTTTATGAAGTATTATTCCCTCTGTAGTGAGGTATTTCTGAAGGTAATTGATTTATCATATGAGGTGCGGAAGCTCCTTATGGGAAGAACACAATATAAATTCAAAATCATAATGGAAATAATTACGTTGTTTACTCTGAAGACTCATGCTTGGACATCTCATCAGAAAGTATGCATAAAAAATTTAGCTAAATCAAATTTTAACTGTAATTGCCATAGAAATTTATTTTTTTCAAGTACCTTTCATCTATATTATACTTCAGTTCCTTGACTAATAAAACTCTCTCTACCTTTTTTCACTACAACTCAGTAAATTACTCAGCATAGATGGAGGATGAGAATGAATACATTTGCCTCTTCTTGCTCATATATATATACAATTAGAAATGCCTCTGGAAAAGTGAACTCCAGTCATGCTTCCCAGCTGTGAAGTCCCAGAGGGAAATACAGTATGAAAGGGATTGGAAATGGTGTGAGAATTTTGTGCTAATGACTCTACCAGATTTAAAGCAATTCCAATCTATGTCATACTGTTCCCACCCACATCATAGTTTCTTCATAGAGAGAGTTGATCTATCACCTCTCAAAATCACAAATTGTAAATTGAACAGTTATTCCTTTTGTTCATTTGTTTATTCACTCATTCATTCATTATGGAGAAAATAATCACTTGACACTCTGTCAGTTGCAGCCTTCAGTATAACATGGTGCCAAAATCCATTCCTTGGCTGGTGGCAAAGTTGCAAACTATCACATCATGCCAAAGAATGTCTTGGCTGGGAGCATAATTACTCAGCTATAGGAAATGATCCTGATCTAGGAAAGAAGGCTTTAATATCCCACAGGTTCTCCACTTATTGCTTCTTCCCCCTAGGCTTTATTTCAGAAGGATGAAAATTGTTTCAGAAAATTGTTTTTCAAATGTACTGCATCCTAAAGAAAATGTCCCTTGTGCATGCATTTTTATGTGTATTTTATTCTTCACTGATAACATATACCTTTCTATTTTGGATACACATAGAGTCAGGAAAGGGTCAAGACCAGTATTTCTCCAGGTAAACACTCTGGCCAACACTAAGAAGTAACACTGAATCAGATATTAATGAATACTTTTCTCAGCAAATGGAAGCCCACTTAAAATTTTGCCTTGGTAACTCAATATGATTAAACTAGCACACTGTTTTTTCTCTTTCCGTGGGCACCTGAAAACATGTCTTTAAAATACTATTTAGTGGGCTCCTATCTTTCCCTGTGTAATAACTGCCACCTGTCCCTACCACTCCCCAGTGTCATTTATGTCTGCAAGTCTTTCCTAATTACCATTCTTATCTACTGATCTCTGGGGCAGTTTTGTCTTCCCCCATAATGTCATCCCACTGGTCTCATCCTGGGGACACTTTGAACATCTGGGTGGGTGTCTTGACTTTCCTAATTTGGATGGATACCTCAAATTTGTCTTCAGTTGAAACTGTGCCACTTTTGTGAACCTGACTCCCTTCTGTAGCCCAAATATATCCTATGCTTGCAACACGATCCTTTCTTTATGCTCACTGAGCTTGCGCTTTATGCACGTGTGAGCTTTAATTATCAAATTTCTTTCAGTGTACCTGGGCTTAAGACCCAGCTGACTGTGTAACTTTCAGAAGCTCATCAAGTGTCTCCAAACCTCAGTTTCCTTCTGCGTAAAATAGTTGTCTGGCCTACATCTCTATATTCCTTTACAACTTGAAAATTTTATAAAGTATGAGTCTTTTTTGAAAAGTGGACTAATGACTGCAAGTATAAATTCTCTGTAGTTTAAATTTAAGCTTTCCATTTTCACCCTATTATACCTGTGAAGATGTGTTCTTTGGTTATTCATTTTCTCCTAGTCGGTAGGCATCTAAATGATTATAGTATGCTGCAGTCCGGCTGGCTGGGCAAAATAACCGGGGGGTGACGAGCAACTTGAGTAGACTGTTACAGCAGGAAAGGGAGCCGTTTATTGTAGGACAGGAGCTGTATTTATACATTCCACACAGTTTATCTTAATTAACGTAAACTAGATACATCAGTCAACCAATAAGAAATCTCCACACTTAATGGCTCGCTGGCCTTACTTCACAAACCACTCCCTCTGGCATTTTGCCAGGCACCATCCAGACTTGTTTACAGACTCTAACATTCCCCTGGCAAAATGCCAGGCACCATCCTGACTTGTTTACAGACTCTAACAATACTTCAATATGAATGGAGAACTATTGTAGTGATTAAGCATAAGATCTATCTCCATCTAAATTTTATCTAATTATGAAACATAAAATTTAAGTTATATTACTAAAGACACATAAGACTGTTTTCTCTCTAAAACCTTTGATCTGTTGTTAATTAACATATTTCCCATGGCAAGTCTTGGGAAATATGTATCAGAAATGAAATATACTTCAGAAAAATAAGCAGAGATGTATGCCAAATAGTCTGCAGAATCTTGACTGCTCTAAGAGTCTTTTTACTCTTTACTTTCCCTATAAAATCTATGGGAAACACTTGGAATATTTATCTAAGGAACCTGAAGATATGCTGATATAGTTAAAACCATAACTATTCAATTAGTACTCAATTGTAAATCAGCCGGTGGCGAGGTTGTTTTAGTAGCCAGGACACTGACACAGAGATTTCACTTCTTAATTTCCTCAGTAAATGAGGACATACATTTAAAAATAAAAATGTTGCCTTGAAGCAGTGTTACAGAACACAAATAAGGTTCAGAGTCTTTAATTTCTCTTTAGTACTTTTGCAGTCCTCTCAATACCACAGCATTTATTTTTCAGCTTCTACACAGGATGTTCCAGGAACCCTAAATCCACATTCCAGAGTAGAATATGAATATGAGACGGAGTGGCTTTGTAATCCTTTGTACTGTGCTTATGCTATTGCCAAAGATTTACTTTCTCTTTTTATTCTTTTGGGGACAGACTGAAAACAGAAACAAAAAATAAATATGGTTAAAGCCATATATAACACGTACATTTTCAATATGTCAAAATTCTGTAGGATGCTGATGTACATGTGCTTCCTCCCAATGTTCATCATCAGTGTCATTTTTGAAGTGCCTGTGATGTGTGAGATACTGTATTATACAGTTTGAGCATCACACAGTTTCTGCTTGCATGTAATTTACAGTCTTAGCAAAATCAAAATCAAACCTAAAATGAAAAAAAAAAGTTGGAGATGTATATAAATATATATGTGTGTGTGTATAAATATATATGTTCTACATTAAATCTGCAATTAATTTGACTTGCTAATATAGTGTTAATGAAATCATTGCAGTTATAGCTCTTTACCAAATAACAGGGACACCCATTTTGGCTAAACTGAAGAAATAGTTTGGAACTGTGAAATTACTTGTGGGCAGAATCTTCTTATCTAGAACAATCTAATGAGGCCAGATGCCAAGTTTTAAGATCGTTTTTAGAAGAAATACATATAGACAAATTTTGGGGACAGACATATAGGAAATAAACAATAAATACTGTTTGATTACCTTATAAAAAATGTAAAGTGATATTGAATTAAATGCTATAGTATGTATTATGGACCACACAAGTCAAAGAAATTTAGATATTAAAGCAGGCAAAGTTGTTGGTATGAGTTAGGGAAGTTCTTCATTAATAATCACTAAGATAACCCAAAATGGTCAGAAATCAGTACATATTTCTGATTTTACTCACAGTGTCCTATTCAGCTTCTGGAAACTTCCAATTCATCCTTTATGATTCAAGACTGGCTAATATTGTGTTTTTCCACAGTTAATATTTTCATACATTCTTAAAAAATTTCTTCCCCCACAGAACTCATATAATAAATAGTTTTGAGTAACATGCACCACACATCATCCTGGGAACTGAGAACACAGAATATAACCACCTGACTAAAGTTCCTGTTAACATGCAATACCACATTGTGCACACCAGGATGAGAGGAAGATTAAACAACAGCAATACGGTGTGTGTTTGTAGCCATAAAATATAAGTTACATGGAGAAAAATCTGGTCTATGAGTAATAGGAATTGAATAGGAACTCAGAAAGCATGACTATTATATTTTGTTAGGGAAATATGATGCATTTGACTAGAGACTTGAAGGAAATGAGGGAGGGAACCATGTGAATATTTATGTGTTGGGTGTGATCTCAGGCAGAGGAACCATAGAGTTTCAAGTCCCTGAGACAGTAGTATTCTTGGTGCCTCAGAGAAAACAGGACAGCCAGTGTGATTAAGAGTAGAGCAGGGGAGGTAGATAAAAGGAGGTGACCTCAGAGATAATGGGAGAATCATATGTTTAGGGATTTATAGGCAATTTGTGGATGTGAGCAAAGGAATAGATCAATTTTGCATGGTAAATGATAGGCTGGCCCCATTTGAGAAGAGAATAGGAAGGGGCAAGCGAAAAACTACTGCTATTGCAATAGTTCAAAAGAGATATCATTATTGCTAGGCCAATGTAGTAGAAGTGGTGAGAAGTAGTTAAATTATTAATATATTCTGAAGGCAAAGCTAACAAGGCTTGCCAATAAATTACATGTGAATGAGAGAAAAAGGAGAGGAGTCAATAATGCTTTAATGTACTTATCCTAAAATGACTAGATGCTATTAACTGCAATTGGAAAATTGGGAAGACTTCCTTTAAAAATAGGTAGAAAGTAGAGAATCGGTCCTTTAGTTTGGAATAGGTAAGGTAAAGTTTTAGATGCACATAACACATTTGAGTGGAGATAACAAATAGATATATGAGTTTGTCATTCAGAGAAGCTTGGAATGGATACATATACATATATATTGATCTGTGCATACAAATGTATAACTGTATATGCATATCCATGGAACTCAAACACATTAGAATGGATGACATTAATTAGGGAATGAGTTTGGATTAAGAGAAGTGTGAGGTATGAGTCCTGGTGAATTCCAACATTTAGAGATCAGGGAGAAAAGGAAAAATCATCAAAGGAGATAGCAGATGAATCAGAAGGAAATTTAAGAAAGTATTCCATTTCAGAAGCCTAAAGACATACACATTTCAAGGAGAGAGTGATCAGTGTGTCCAAGGGTACCTACTCCAAAGAGAGATGTTTTGATGGAATACTAGGGACAAAAGCCAAGTGCACTGGGTTTAAGTAAAAAGAGAAGAAGGGAAAGTGGAGAAGTGAAAAATATGGCAGAGAACTGGGATCAAGAACATGCATTTTTGTGCTAACAGAAATGATCCAGCAGAGGGAGAGAAGTTGGAGAAGCAAGTGATGGAGGGGATTCCCAGAGTGGTTTCCTTGACTAGGGAAGAGGAGGGCAACCTCACAAGTCTTACTTGATGGTGATAGAATTTTAGGAGAGAGAAGAGTAGACTCAGAAAGTAAAATCTGGCAGCAGATGTTCAAATGAGGCAAGTCATGATGACAGCAAAAATTTAGGAAGCTGGGTCACTGGATAATATTGTTACTCCTAAAAGAAAAAGGAAAGCAGGGAAATGCCCCTCCCTCTGTACAGTGTCTGTTGAAAAGTTTTTGCTTAATAAATGTCTCATGAATTAATATTTAAAGAGCTGTTCTGGGAAAATGTGCTTTTGCTTCAGGAGATTGAACTAGTTGTTTTTAAGAATGACTTTTAGTGTTAAAAGTCTATGAATCCATGAAAAAGCCTGTTAATATATTACAAAATTTAGAGGTCAAATACTGTGATACAAATGTTAGTTTTCCTGTATACTCATCCTTCAGTGCTCATGTCATTGTACTCTTTCACATTGACACCAGAGCTGACCTCACATTCTCTTTTGAATCAACCAGCATGGCCCTTCAGTTGGTTTTGGCATTCATGATTGTGTCTATGTGTTTTTACTGATATGTATTTAAAATGATGGTGACAATTATGTCTTTTCTAATCCACATTCGTGTGTAAACGAAACTGACCCTGTAATGTGAGAATGCTTCCTAAGCCCCTCAGTTAGCCCCTTGAGAGTCAGCAGTGGGAGGAAGTGTGTGAGGAGGGACTAAAGCAGCTTTGTTACTCTTGGCCAAGCGGTCGGTCTATAACTTTAAGAAATATGGCCTTGCTGAATTAATTTCTATTAACTGCTTCGTGTTACCTTGTTCACCCAGCAGTGTACAAGTAATTAATTCAGTTTCCACATATCGTGAAGTTAGAAAGAATAATCCAAGGTGGATCTAGTAGCCTTCAGCAATTAGAATGCAAGACCCCAGTTTTAGAGAATGCACTTGCATTCTTCATCCACTCCTTAGCGGATAACTGTCTCTAAAATCAAACGCAAAAAAAGGAATCACATAGGTGTTTAATTACAGGAGACTAGACTTACCATGAAGATAAACTAATCTGGTCATTACAATTTTTACTCTCTTTACAGGGACATCAGTAAGTGATGAACTATGTAGACTAATTATCTGCTTAACTGAGGTAGCTGTGTATTCAGGATGCTGGGAGCATGTGGTCATCAGATACTGGAGTGGTTGTTACAATAGATTGGTGATGTGGATTCTGGATTTAAGTAGTTTCCCAAAACTATCATTGAAAGGGATGCATGCATTCTCTCTGTATAACTTGGGCCTTAGCTTAACTATAGGTTAAAACAAATTCCTTATTAATTTCTTAGAACTACTTTATGTGACAGCAGGAGAGGTATTATTGTTAATAAGAAACACTATCGGGTTTCCCTTTCTTTGATCTATAGAAGAGATAGTATAATGATGAAACACTTTTGATTGAATATTGGCCTGGTTTCCTTTCTGGAAGGGCAGATTTGTAGATATAAAATTAAGGCAGTTGGAATTCTAAATGTTGTCAACAACTTAGAAAGCAACTAAGTAAAGCACTGAGCTGATGCCCATAGATATAGGAATATAGGAACATGTTCTTTGAATTTGGAATATTATATTTACATATTCTAACACCTTTTTTGATTCAAGTAACTGCCTTTTAGTTGGACTCAAGTTATTCATGACTTAGTAGCTATACCATATATTAGATCTTACTGCAACCTGGGAAGATTTGAATTAGATTTAGTCACATTTATTTAATAGCTTTGATGTGATAAGGAAGAATATTTTTATTTTGCTTTGCCTGTCTATCCTTAAATTTCAAAATCCATCTTTTATTTGTATTCCCAAATACCTAGTTCTTTTATTAATGGATTTATTTCTGGAAGTTAAAGAAATAAGCCATCCACATAACATACACTGAGGGAATAAACATGCCCAAATATACTGGGTCACTAAGTACACATGCAGGACATCAGATACAGAAGCTTTGCATTCCTTGAAAGAGGTGGGTGGAATTTTATTCCACCTCTGACCATGTTTTATGGGTCTGGTATTGCAGTTTCCACATACTGTGAAGTTAGAAAGAATAATCCAAGGTGGATCTAGTAGCCTTCAGCTGGGGATTAATAAGGAATTTCTCAGAAGGTCTTAAAACATCCCCTGTGCAAGGAGGTAAGAGTACAAATATGGGACCATAATGACATATTCACTAATATTTATGAAGCTTTATTCAGTGACAGGCACCAACTCAGTGCTATGTGAGAGTTAAATAATTCTCATGGCAACTCTGTGAAGCTTGGATATCATTTCCTCTTCTATAGAAGCTTGGTTGACATGTACAAGGTCACTAAGACTGCACAGGGTGAAGCTGAGCATTCACCTGTAGGCAGTCTGCCTCCACCGTAGGTAATATCGGGTTGTACCATGTTCTCTCTTTCCTGCCTTTCAATCTGAGAATTTATGATCTTTGGCATTGATTTATTGTTTTCTTTGTCAAATTTATCAATAGATACACTAGATGAGAATATACAAAGTGATGTCTCTAAATTTGCGAAATGTTCTCTGTATAATTTGTTTTAAGTGAAATTTCCTAATATAAAATGGATGTCTATTCCATGGGGTGGAGAAAGAGCTCTGGATTGGATAATGACATTAATCACTCAAACATGTTTTCATTTTCCAACAAAGTTTTTCTATGTTTTGTACTCAATTCTAATTTTTATTTACAAAATTAGGAACATAAACATTCTAATGGCGATAACAGTTGTTATGTGTGTAGTACTTTGTAATTTACATAGTCAAAAGATTTTTAGGATTTATGACTTTAATAGAGATAGTTTGATGATATTCTGATAACAAGAGTGAATGAATATGTAAGTCACGAATAAGTAGTTTTGCATTGTAAATACTATTTAATAAAGAATATATTCTTTAGGTTAGGGTTGTAGTTCAGTGGTAGAGTTTGCCTTATGCATGAGGTCTTGTGTTCAATCCTCAGTACAATGTGGGTGGAGAGGGGAAGGAGAAGGAGGAACAACATTATTTGGCCATTATGCCAGTTTCTAAGATGGAGAAGTTATGGATTAGTATTATCTCCATTTAATTTTATGAAAAGGTAGGTCAAACAAATTATCAATAATAAAAGCATGATATCCAGATTAACTCGGTTTGTTTTGATTCAATGTATGATAAACAGTTGACATAAACTAAGAGTGGTACAAATAGTAACAACAATGACACAGTAATGGAAAAATCTTCCCTAAGGATATTTATGTTTGAATGATCCAACAGCAATATCTATGTCATCAAGAGAATATTTTGGATTCTCAGAGAAGGACTTGCAGAGTGGCATTATCTGAATGGCATCATTACCATGGTCCTGGATGCAGCTTTGGAAGCAGTTTTACCCACATTCCTTAAAGTATTTCTTCTGATGTGTGCCTACTCATCCTCACCAGACTCTCCAGAGCTTATTAAAACAAAAAAGTACAAGTATAGTATTTTCAAAATGAGCCTTCCTTTTGAGTGATCTAAAAGCTTAAGGCTGTTCATCAGAATAAAATCTCTGGAGTCAGGATGCATGGAAACTGAAGTAGTCTGGAGCACTGCATGGCAAACCTTCATCAGACTAGTAGAAACAGTTTCACCTGAACCAGTAATTTTTCCATTTTTAAAAGACGTGGAACCCTTGGTCAAGTGTATAACAAATGAAATCAGAGCAGCTCTATTTCTTCATGTCCCAGCCCTCTCAGCTCCCCTTTCCATGGCAGTGTGTGAATGGGTTTCAAGAACTTAAAAGGTTCAAGGTTTGAAACTGTTTATCTAGGTGACAGAGAATTCTGAAGAATTTTCTCTGCCTTTCAAATACACATATCTTTAGAGAAAGGTGGTAGGTGGTCCAACTTCCCCTAACATATCATTTCTTTCCTCCAGAGGATAAAACTTTGGCAAATTTGATTACTCTCTGACATTTTCCTTCCTCTTTTTTACTGACCCTCTGCATCAGTTAACACATGTTTTTCCCTTGGAATGTTTATACACTTGATTGGATAAAGACAGTTTTTTTTTTTGTTGTTGTTGTTGTTTTGTTTTGTCTTCTTCTTTGAGCTTCAGAGATTTTTGTTGCTTTAGGGCAAATTTTACCTGTATTTAATGGCTTCTAATCTGTGCTGATTTCATTAAACTTATTTTCGGAACATTGCTGGTACCTCACAGGCTCTTTTCATTTGTACTCCCCGTACTTGACTCATAGAATCAGGAAGTTCATTTAATTTAGTTGGGGGGGGGGTGGCGCAGAGCACATGCCACAGTTATGATATTATTGATGTTTTGTGTATCATTAAGCATGGAAGTTCAATTTATTTGCACAGCTCCCCTGTAATTTCTTGTCCACATGTCTAGATTGTCTGCACATTGGGGGAATTTGGGTGTGGTCAATTTTGCAGCCTTTAGCTACTTAGTTGGAGAGAGTTATCTATCTCTTGATGTTTATCTCACAAACATTGCAATAGATTGTCCCTTTTCCTTGGTGACTGGTTTTGAGGATAGTGTTGGCTGATTTTTGGTAAGAAGAGTTCTAGCTCATTACAAATTGACCTTAGTGTACCACTAATGCTCACTATTAACTGTATTTCAACCTCGTCCCCTAAATATCATATCAGTCATATTTTAGCCATGAAAACTTTTGACATATTATTGTGAGATTCTAATAAATGTTCCTTTAATTGATTTATGTAAGGTATAATTAACTGCCTTCCAGATTTTATAACAATAGTTTTTAAATACTTCGAATGAATTCTGATCTCTTTTGATGTAAAATCAGCTGATTTTAACCTGTTCTCTCAAGTCTTCTTTAACATACTTAAAGATAGATGATGGTTAATCTGTCAAAACATTATTTAAGGATATACCATATTTATTTAATAGTTATGTATTTTTATCATACTTTCATACATGATTAAACATAATAATATTAAGGTATTAAAACATGTCACTTGGAGTTATGCTTCCATGGATTTTAATTATATTGGGGCCCTCATCAAAGATGGGATTGAAAAAGGATGTTTGAAATAATTAAACATTACATTATTTTATTTTGTGGGAGTAAAATAATGTTTTGTGCAATAACAGCAGACAGGTAACTTTGGCAACTGTGTAGAATATTTAAAAATAAGTCCTCAGGATCTTTATGCTGATTCCACACACAGAGGTTTATGTGCTAAATCAGCGTCCGTGCATTACTACCAACTGGTGATGTGTGGATGAACAGGCCCTGATATCACTGTCTACACAGAACGCCAAAAGTGTTCTGGTTCAGTGCTCTTGCTAGTAACTTTGACTTTTCTAGCTTTTTTATTAACTTTTTCATACATTTCAAAATGAATAAGAGGTTATCAAAATATTAATAAGAATTTCCAAATTTTTACTCTACCATAGGGGAGTCATAACTATTACATTTAATGTCCCCTAAAAATAAATTGTAAATAGTTTATAACAACAGAAATTTCCAGAATGAAGCCCCCTAATCCAAATGTTTTATCACCCAAATGTCATTCTATTGTATCATGTCCCATGTCCTTTTGTAACAATCTCTTTGTATCTGTGTAAACAAGGCTGAGTATAAATATAAAAGATTATTAAGAACTTTTAGTTTGAGACAGTTGACCAAGAGGATGTGCTTTTCTTCCTTCCCTGATGAGATATTTTTAAAGGGATAAACATTTAACAGAGAAGAGAAATTCTGGGCTGAGAGTCAGCCAAATCCATGGGGGTTTGGTTAAGAAGTACGGCTATAAACAGGGATTGATTGAGCATACCTCCATCTCTCTCCTCAATTTCAGTTCCCAGAACAGAGTTATCTGTCAGGTGCTTGGCAAAACAAAAACAAAACAGATGGCTTCTCATACAAGAATTGAATGGATTGACTGGGGAAAGCCCAGGCTTCTAGAGTGGATATTGATGTTCAACAGTAAAGGGAGCAAAGCTCCTCTTATTCTCTCAGTGGAGGAGGTTGCATGGAACTTATCAGTTGGCAATTTTTTTACCTTGAAATGCAGATTGGCAAGTTTCATCTTTGGCCTTTGCTTCGCTACCACATGCTGACTAACCCCCATGCAACTGTCCCACTCAAGGGAAAGACTTCTCACACAACAGCAAGGAAACTCATCCTGGCAATCCCATCTTCTATAACTATGATTAAACTACCAAATAACTATGAATTGCCAGGCTTACGAGGAGACCCAGGAACATGAAAGTAAAATATCAGGGCTGGGGATGTGGCTCAAGCGGTAGCGCGCTCGCCTGGCATGCGTGCGGCCCAGGTTCGATCCTCAGCACCACATACCAACAAAGATGTTGTGTCCGCCAAGAACTAAAAAATAAATATTAAAAATTCTCTCTCTCTTTCTCTCTCTTTTTTTTTTTTTAAAAAAAAAAAAGAAAGTAAAAGATCAATAAATAAAGGAGAAAGCTAATCCCAGAAGAAGGACTAACAATGCAGGACACGTAAGTATCTTTTTTTTTTTTTTTTTAAAGAGAGAGTGAGAGAGGAGAGAGAGAGAGAGAGAGAGAGAGAGAGAGAGAGAGAGAGAGAGAGAGAGAGAGAATTTTATTTATTTTTTAGTTCTTGGCGGACACAACATCTTTGTTGGTATGTGGTGCTGAGGACCGAACCCCGGTCGCACGCATGCCAGGCGAGCGCGCTACCGCTTGAGCCACATCCCCAGCCCCGTAAGTATCTTTTTTAAAAAATTGTTTAATATGTTCAGAAATATTTGAGAACACAATGTATTCATAAACAAGTATCGGGAGCTATTAGAGAGCTAGAGAGCAGTCCTAGCAAATACAAATATGATTGTCAAAATTAAAGTTAGATTGTCAATGAAGTTAGAAAACAACATTGAGAAAATTTTGCAGAAAACAGAGCAAGAAGACAAAGAAAGAAAATGTGGCAAGACATTTATAAAGCATAGATACTAACAATGGAGGCAAAATCTGAGAATCTCAGAAGAAATATGGAAAGTAAAAAAACAATTATCAAGAAAATTGTCAAAGACCATATCAAGACCTGAGGAAGGATAGTTGTCATTTCATTACTCTATATAATAATTTTTGAAGTTTTTACAACCTTTTCTTTACTTAGAACCTGAAGATAAGATTATAAAAGCTTCAGAAAGAAAAAAATTTGAGTCTCACAAAAGAACATAGATCAGATTTATATCTGACTCCTTGGGGGTAGCATAGGACACCAGAAGACACAACATTATTTTCATAGTTATACAGGAAAAACTCTTTTTCAACTTGAAGTGATATCTGCCCTCCATTCTATAATGGTAAATTGAAGACATTTTCAGATACTGAAGAACTCAGATAATTTCTTTCCTAATCCATCTGGGGATTAAAGATTGGTGGGGGTTCTTTAACATTCCTGCCATTCATTTAGAGATAAGATCCTTTATCCTTCTACCTTGAATCTGACCATTTAGACCAATCAAATACAGTGGGTTGATATTGTGCCAGTTTCTTAGTCCAGGCTTTAAGAAACTATAATCATTCACTTCCTGTCCTTTGAAGCACTCTTTCCTTGTATTAGCCTGCTTTGTCCAGTTGATCCCAGGCTTTCAGTCATCCCATCCAAGGGGGAGCAAGTGATGGGATGTTTGAATTAACAAAATTTTCATAAGAAATAATTTATTATATGAAACTTGAAAGAACAGAGTGCATATTGATGTTAGCAAACTTTGACATACTTAGATAAATATATACTTATTTGCAACAGGAAACTGATAATTGCTAGGAAAAGTAGATGTTGGGGGGAGGCATTCAATTTCATAGCAAGAGAATCATGTGCCCTGTGTTATAGAGTTCTACATGCTCTTCATTTTAGCAGCAACCCCAATCTAGGAGAGCTAGTATATTTGAGAAACAAGATGTAGAGTATAAAGACTGAAAGAAATTTTAGAACACAGGAGATAAGAATAGAAAGGCCCCTGGGGTTATTCTCTCATAATCTTTAATTGCAAGATTGTAAAATTAATACTTTTTGTAGGCATTGGGAACAATTAAATATTTTTGGTTTGGCAAGTAGAAAAAAAATTCCCTTTCAGATAATACAGGGCTAAAGCCTAGTGATCTTTGACCCATCCACTCAGATATCCTAAGAAAGGTAAATTTGTGACAAGAAGATATGTAGTCATCTGTATTGATTACCCATTAAGCACTGTTATATATTATGGGAGGAAAGAGCCCACATAAACAAAGGGTAGATGTGAGAGGGAGGAGCAGAGGTAAGGTACAAGAGAGCTTTCAGTTTTCATTTCTGGAGCATGTTAGAAACAAGTTTTTCTCAAAGAGTCTGGTATTAAAAGAATTTTGTGTGTCTGAGTCTTCCACATAGTTATTATTTGTCATTGCCTGCTTCTTAATAATTGTTACTTATAATCATTAAGACAAACTACAGATTGGAAGAACGTACTTACCACATGCCTGACATTTGTGTCTAGAATTTATAAAGAACAATCAAACCTCAGTCAAAAAAGCCAAACAAGGTATAAAATGGGCAAAACACCTGAATAACAACAACAACAAAAAAATCACTGAAAAAATATATGGGTAGCATATAGGCACATTGAATATCATTAGTCATTAGGAAATGAAAATTAAAACCAGAAGGAGATATCATTATATGTCTGTCATTATATGTCAAGCTAAAATAAATAACAGTGACAACACCAAGTGCTGACAAGCATTTAAAGACTAAGGAGCATTCATACATTGCTGATAGGAATGTGAATGGCACTGCTGCTCTGGAGAATAGTTTGACACATTCTTATAAAACCTGCAACTAAAATATGGTATGCAAATTGTCACTTAGTAATTTTTCTCAGAAAAATGAAAATTTATGTTCACACAAACACTTGAACATTAATGTCCATAGCATTATTATTAGTAATAGCTCCAAACTGAAAACAATGCAAATATTTGCCCACAGGTAAATTGTTAAAACTGGTACAGTCATGCCACGAAACACTACTCAGCAATAAGAACAAAATGGACTATTGATAAGTAAAATCACTTTGGATGACTCTTAAAGGGATTATGTTGAATAAAAACCAAATGATGTCCATTCAGTATAAGCTATTTATATTCAATTTTTGAAGTGGCAAAATTATAGAGAAAGAAAAGATAGAGTGTTTAGGATGGTAAGGAAAGATGGGAGAGGTGAGTGTGACTATGAGATGTAGCATTTGAACCCTGTGTAATTCTATAATTCTTGACTATGATGGTAGTCACAGGAATGTATATATGGGATGAAATTGCACAGAACTCAATACACACACACATACAGTGCATGTACTTCTGGTGAAGTCTTTATCAGGTCAGTAGTTTATATCACCATCAATATTCTGATTGTGATACTGTATTATAATTGAGCAAGATGTTACCACTGGGGAAAATAAATGAAGGATATACAGGGTCTCTATGTATCATTCCTTACAATAGAAAGGAAATCTATTGTTATATATCAAAATAAGAACTTAAAAAAAAGAAAGAGGGCTGGGTTTGTGGCTCAGTGGTAGAGTGCTCACCTAGCACATGTGAGGCACTGGGTTCCATTCTCAGCACCATATAAAAATGAATAAACAAAATAAAGGTATTGTGTTCAGCTACAACTAAAAAAAAAATACTATTAAAGAAAGAAAAAGGCCTATGTGTTTTTGCAGCCCCCTCAAACAGAATGAGGCTTTTAAAGATAGTATCCTATACTGAGGCACTATTTAGCTGATTTTCTCTCCTTTGGTAAATTAATGATCATAAAGCAGAGTCCCCTTGCCCACGTGCCATTGCCCATAGTGATAGTAAAGCTAAATTTTCCTGAGTACTTGTGCATGCTACTCTGCTGCTTCTTTATGAAAATATGGGTTTGCTGTCCTGTGTTGTCTGACAGAGGTATAACAACTCCTCATCCTCTATGTTCCAGCTGCTGTTGCCTTCTTTCAAGTCCTGAAACAAGCCAGACCTTCTCCCACCATGAGCATTTTCCGTTCATATTCCCTTTGCCCAGAACACTCCACTGACCCTTGATTAACCCTTTTCATCCTTCAGATTTTAGTTTAAAGATCACTTCTTTGGAGAAAACTTCCCTTATTTTCCAAGCAAGGTTAGTTGCTCTATTGCACACTCCTATAGTATTTTGATTTGTCAAACACTTATTGGTACAATTGCATGATTGTCTTGTTATTTAAGTTTAATTTTGTAGAAGGATAAACTGAAGGATAAACTGTATAAATGTTTTAAAAATTTCTCCAAGTTACATGCCTACTATTGTGGTAAGGCTGGATTAAACTTTAGGTCTGTCTGACTAAATCTCACTATTTTTCTAAGGCATCTTATATATGTTACATCTGTAGAAATTTCTTATGTCAGGATTTTCTGAGAGCCCAAAAGACTTTGTTGAAAATGGCATAACCTGTATAGACTTATGGATAGGTAAGAAAAACACACACCCAGTATATGACACATTTGGCTAAGGATAAAGAGCCTAGCAGAAACTTGGGGAGAGATGTAGCTTGTCTTATCCTGGATTTCTTTTTTCCAGGACCCCTAATGGGGTTCATGGCTATTTTTGATGCTGCCTACATATGGAGGGCCCTGCCAGCTGAAGGAAAATACCTCCTCTTAGAAGCTTGAGACAGAAAGAACTAAAATACAAAATCGATGTGATATTTGAAGCCCTGTTTACAGATTTTGAAATTTCCTTGTCATTGAACCAAACTTAGTATAAAACAACATACTTCCTTATCTTGTAGAAGAAGGAACATTATTCTGTCCCTCAGCCTCTCACTCATCAGCCTCTGGGGAAAGTTTTTTCACATATACCCTTTAACATAAGCATAAATATTACTAACAATCAAGTAACTATAAATATGCTTCATGGGTTTTAGGTTTTAATGAAATTTTTTTTTCTTATGACAGAAATGATAACAGTCTGGCATCTGTTGTGATCCATTCTGTTTTTCTTCATGTGCTTTTCCAATTCTGTTTCTCCTCTTCAGCAGACCCCAGCATGTTCTTCCTCCATGCTAGTCTACATTGGGAATATAGCATCTGTTTTTCTTAACGCTTATTTCTAAGTTCTGAGTCTTTGTGTGAGTCAATGACTGACGTTTATGTTATTTTACTTCTCTCTGTTGTACACTTCAGACTGTCTCATTTTCTTTCTAATAGAAATGGTATGCTTGCTGTAGCTCTCTAATTTTCTATCTGCCTTGAATGCTCAGGAGCTGTAGACTTTTTTTTTTCTGGGAAGATTTATTTTCTTATTAGAGCTCAAACTGAAAATATGTCCCTCTATTTCTTGCCACCATGTTCCTTTCTCTGTAATACCATTTAAACCTTTCTCCTGGCATTAGAGACTGAGGAGTGTTTCTGCTTAACTCCTTCTTTCCATACAATACCCTGTGAGCCATACATGTTATCATTGTTCATACAAAGGAAAGGTGCAGAAGAAATCATTCCTATTTATTGGTTAGCCTGTCCTATCAACTATTTTAAGTGAAACAAAACAACAAAGACATAATCTAGGGAGAAGTTTATTTCTGTCACATACAAACATCCAAATTATAGATGGTCAGGAGGGGACATGGAAGAGTGTTGTTGTTCTATTCCAAGAGGTTCTTCAGGAACCAGACTCTTTTTTTCTTGCTGCCCATCCAGTAGGGTGTTTCTGGTATTTGCATATCAAAGATGGAGAGCAAAAAGAAGTGGAGGGCACACTTCATCCTTTTAAAGGCAAGATCTAGAAGCTGTACTTGTGGTTTCTGCTCTAATTCCATGGGCCAAAATATAGTCATATACCCACATTTTACAATAGAAGAGACTGGGAAGTACAGTGTTTAGGTGAGAGGTTTTATTTTCTATTACTAAAAAAAAAAGCAGGATAGTAGATTTTCAGTGACAATGAGCGAGGCATGAAGGGGGAAAAAGAACCTCAAGAATACAGTTAAGGGGCTGGTAGAGCGCTAATTTCACATGCACAAGGTAGAGCACTTATTTCACATGCACAAAGCCCTGGGTTCAATCCCCCCACTGCATATATATATTACAGTTGGTTGAGTTACTATGACTTGTGGTAAAAGAAGAAAAGAACTTAGGAAATTGATTTTGGCTTGAGAAAAAATTAACTGGTTGATCAGTAGAAAGTCAGGTGTGTGTTTTTTCTATAAGAAAATGACATGATAGAAGGTGAGTAGTGACTGTTTAAGGGATAAGTACATAATTAGAGCTATTCCCTAGCATACTAATTTGATATTGGCATTAGCAATGTAATGAGTAGGGGCAAATTGAAGCTTTTAGTTTTTTATTTTCAGATAAGAACAAATGTGAGCTAGCATTAGAGTATAGATAGTGAGAAGAACAGAGAGAGGGCAGGCCTGAGGAGTACTGGAGAGGCAAACTTAACTGCAAGGGGTGGAGAGGGACAGAAGACAGTCCTGACCTTGAGGTGTCAACCACATTTCTTTAGGATAAATAGAGAAAGTCATTATTTTATCAATAGAAATAAGAAAGCCAAGAGGACCTACTTTTGTTTGGGGCTTTATCTTGTTTGGGGTTTGTGGAAGTGTAGGGGAAAAGAAAGTAAGATGTTTTTGGGTTTGGGCCATTTATACTTGTGATACTAATGTAACACCCAGGTGACTATTTATAAGGAAATAAGATTGCTAGATGGGAAGTGAGGAGAGCTTTAGAATTTTAAGGGAAAGAGACTTTTAAAGCTTACTGTACTGCTTATGAATCTAGTAGCTGAAAGCATGAGAATATCAGGGCAGAGAGAAAAAAAAGGGTCAACTTTAGGGAAGATCCATTTTATTGGGAGATAGCAAGAAGAGCTAGAAAAGCAACTTATAAAGAGAGAAAGAGAAAGAGAAAAGGAAATCTCATTGATGTTAGCATTTTCAAGGAGAGAAATAACCACCAGGGTAATATTTCTAGAGAAAACAAAAACAAGGAAATAAGTCTAATTAATTTGCTCATTGGAAGATTATGGTAACTCCTTAGAGAACAATTTTAGTCAAGTGACAGACATGAGCCATAATTGCACAGTTAACTAATGTGCTGAGTGGGTGGCAAAGAGGAAGGAGAGGCAGGGTGCTCTGAACATTTTTTTTTCTTTTCTTTGCATTTCAGTCATTAAAGTAGCAAGTGTTCATCTATTATGATGATCTACAAGAAGCTGGAATACATTGAAAAGACTGAAAGCCTAGAAACCTGGCCTGTTTAAATTTTTTGATAGGATACTATAATATCACTTACTCCTCAATTAGTTGTAATAGTCTCCTGTGGTTTAAAAATATACATACACTTCTGTTTTATAAAAATTAGGTTGGCACTCAGTAAGTATGACTAGGTTGTTATCTTTTATATTAATGTATCCCTTTTGGGTAGTCAATTCCCACTAAAACATGGTCTTTTCCCTTAAGTGACTGGAGGTTGGAGTCTAGCCAAGTTATTTTAACTCCAAAAACGGAACACAAATGACCGAAAAAGACAACATGATTTTATATGCCAAGAAGTTGGCAATTTGAATAAGCATTAATTATGGTGTTATTTCTGCATATATTCCCAATTATAGTTAGATTGATATTGGCTATGAGTTTTGATATATTTGTATGAACTTTCCATATGAACAATGCTTGAGTGAACGGATTAAGCTTCCTAATGAATCTGTTGTATATTATGAGGCTCTTGCCAAGACATTTAGGAACTCAAGTTTAAAAAAAAGTACATCTTTATTTGAATTTCAAATATGTCTTTATATTCTGTTCAGAAAGTTAAAGTAGATTGTGATTATGATTTATCTTACTTGTGAGGGCTGATAGCATTATTGATGCTTTATCATTATACTTATTTTGCTGTTTAATATTTATAAATATACTTTTGCTTGGCATACTTGAAGTGGGTATCAAATCTCTAATTATTATGCATGCTATTTAATAATTCATCTGTTAAATACAAAGTTGAGTATTTCAGATAGTGAAACCACAGGAAATCCTTCAGCAAATATGTTGCCAAAACTTGTGGCTATTTTTATTTATAGTTAATAAATATTTATCAAAAATTCACCACATATAAAGCATTATGTTACAGGACATGGAGAAGGTAAGAGATGAATACTAGATTTTTTTTCTTACCCTCAATGGATGTGCAGTTTCTTGGGGAAATAAAAGAAATGCACATTTAATTGTAGCATGGATTATTATTCACACAATGACAAATATAAAATTAAAGTTAAAAAAAGAACAAAGGAAAAGAAAGGTCATGAATAGTTCTTTTTCTTAAGAAAAAGTTTGGCCAATGGATAGGATTTGGGTAGCAAACATGAGGAGGGTTTTGGGCATAGGGAACAGCCTAAGTTAAAACAAAGAAAATGAGAGCATGATCTAAATTTGAATTCAAATAAGTGGGCCAGGTGCAGAAGTTAAGTCTAAGGGTAATGGTGGAGAGGTGGAGGCTTATTGAAGAAAGCATCTTAGCCAGGATTCCTGTTTATAGGAATTTGATTCACAGATCTTAGGAAGCCATGTGGTGGTGGCAGTTAAGATTGTCTTATGTTGTTATCAGAATCTAGTAGTATTATGCCTTTCAGAAATTACTCACTTGATTTGTGTGGGGGGACAGGAGCTATAACCATCACAAGGAGAGTCCAGGATGGTCCTGTAGATGCAATCTTCTCATTCAGAGAAGATCTAATGTGAGGGGTTTTGATGTAATTGTATTTGAACAACAACAACAAAAGACCCCTGACAAGAGTGAAAAATGGTGGTCTTTTAAAAATTTTAAGGGCTGGGGTTGTGGCTCCGTGGTAGAGCACTTGCCTGCGTGAGGCACTGGGTTTGATCATCAGCACCACATAAAAATAAATAAAATAAAGGTCCATCAACAACTACAAAACAAAACAAACAAAAAATTTTTAAGCTTTGTTCCTGTTATTGGACCATACCACTTTGAATAAATTCTAAACTAGTCATTAATTATGGTGTATGATTGCTTTGTGAATTGCACAGTTGTATTGAATTGCATTTAAATGTGTTGAAGGTGTTTATCTTTTCAAAAAAACATATAGAAGGAACCACCCTATATGTAGTCATGTTTTAGCCTTCTTCAATTTTTATGATGCTGGGAGGCTTTAAAAATGGAAGTAACCTGGGTCTCTCTCAATCTCTGAGAGGATTTATCAGGGCCATAACATTTTCTTATATGTACAGAGTATTATCATTTATTAATCTTCTGTGGACTTTGCATTGATCATCCTAAATGATGTGGTTTAAAATATCAGTACTATGTAAATAGCTCATAGGATTTGTACTAATCCAGTGTAACTCATGAAATTTACTTTTAATTATGGAACACACATTTTCATCTTATTGCATGAAAATTATAAAGTTTTCCAATCTATTATATGCATAAAAGTTAAAAGTTTTCCTATCTATGTGAGGACAAAGAAAGAGCATTAATATGTTCTATTAATAGCAGGTGCCACACATGAATATGAGTTTGCCCTTTTCTAGCAAAGCTTCAGAATTTGCTGCTTTTAAGAGTGTATAGTCCAGGTCAATAGGGTCAGGGCTGTTGATCTATGTTTCTATATATCCCATGGCTGAAGAACCAACAAAAGTTTTTAAGCAAGAAATGATGTTCCCAGACTTGTGTTTTAAAAGCCAATCTTGGTGTAAGGTAGCTTAGAGTAGATCAACACTGGCATTAAGGAGGTGGTCTAGGAGCTTTATGCAGTAATCCCAGCTACAAAATAATAAAGGCTTGGATTTGGAAAGCAACAAGAAAAAGGAGACCTTCTAGGCAAAAATCAAAACCAATTAGTCTTATCCTTTATTCCAGGTTGCTTATGAAGAAGTATGACAAGGGTTTTCTCTGCTGAGTTTATCACCTAGTAAGGTATAACCAAAACAATTGAGAGTAAACATTTAGAGGAATGGTGGTGTCAGTACTTCTGCCTTAATAAGTGTAGATCATTCTGTGATTTTAAATGTGTTTGGATTTTCTATCAATTTACATATCCAAATATTTAAATTTATATATTTTTAAGAGATTCTGTGAACAGATTTATTTAGTGCTCTAGGGGAACAATTAAATAGTAGAGTGGTATGATAAATAGAAATCATGTATATTGTTATGTATCTGAAATATACTTATGAAGATAATAGATTTTCTTATTTATAGATGTCATCACTATGGGAATCTCTTTTTTGTTTTTAGTTCTAATAAGTCATACATGATAATAGAAAGCTCTTCGATTCATTGTGCACAAATGGAGCAGAATTTCACTTCTCTGCTTATGTATGAAGTAGAGTCACACCATTTATGCGATTATACATGTACCTAGGGTTATGATGTCCATCTCATTACACCATCATTCCTACCCCTTTGCCCCCTTCCTCCCTTTTCCTTGGCCCCATTCAAAGTTTCTCCACTCATCCTATGCCTCCCCAGTATGCCTCCCACTTATCAGAGAAAATATTGGACCACTATTTTTTTTTGGGGGGGGGATTGGCTTACTTCACTTAGCACTATATTCTCCATCTCTATCCATTTACCTGCAAATGCCAAATTAATTTTAGTAATATTCCACTGTGTATATGTATCACAGTTTCTTTATTCATCCATCTATTGAAGGGTATCTAGGTTCTTCCACAATTTAGCTATTGTGAACTGTGCTGCTATAAACATTGGTGTGGCTATGTCACTATAGTATGCTGTTTTTAAGTTTTTAGGGTGTAGACTAAGGAGTAGGATAGCTAGCTCAAATGGTGGTTCCATTCCAAGTTTTTTAAGGAATCTACATACTCCTTTCCAGATTGGTTGCACCAATTTTCAGTCCTACCAGCAATGTATGAGTGTGCCTTTACCCCCACATCCTTGCAAACACTTACTGTTGCTTGTATTCTTGATAACTGCCATTCTGACTGGAGTGAGATGAAATCTTAGTTTTGATTTGCATTTCTCTAATTACTAGAGATTTGAACATTTTTTCATATATTTTTTGATTGATTGTATATCTTCTTCTGAGAAGTGTCTGTTCAGCTCCTTAGCCCATTTAATGATTGGGTTGTTTGTTTTTTTGGTATTAAGTTTTTTGCGTTCTTTGTATATCCTGGAGATATACAAAGAACGCAAAAAACTTAATACCAAATATATCCTGACTACTGTATGGCAAAAATTTGTTCCCCAAATGTAGGCTCTCTTTTTACCTCATTGATTGTTTCTTTTGCTGAGAAGAAGCTTTTTAGTTTTAATCCATCCCATTTATTGATTCTTGATTTTATTTCATGCACTTTAGGAGTCTTGTTAAGGAAATTGGGGCCTAATCTGACATGATAAAAATTTGGGCCTACTTTTTCTTCTATTAGGCATAGTGTCTCTGGTCTAATTAATTCCTAGGTCCTTGATCCATTTTGAGTTTTGTGCATGATGAGAGATAGGGGTTTAGTTTCATTTTGCGGCATATTTCCAGTTTCCCGAGCATCATTTTTTGAAGAGGCTATCTTTTCTCCAAGGTATGTTTTCGGTGTCTTTGTCTAGTATGAGATTATTGTTAAATTTGAATTTTTGACCAGAATTATTTGTGAAGGCAATGGAGCATGCATTTTAAGACTTTCTTAAAGAAGCTCACAAAGAGAATTTCTTAAATGTTACTTAATGTTTTGGGGTTATGGGAAAAAATTATAATTTTATTTGTAGTTACAAAGCATAAAAAATATTATCACACCATATACCCTCTGCGATTATAAATTTATTAATAGTAGTAATATAATATGTATTACTGAAGTTCCTTATTCATGTGGCTACATATTTGTATATATTTATTTGAATTGTTGATTTATAAACCCTCATTTGCTACTTGCTCCTTTATGCTTTTATTAAGATCAATAAATAGAAAATAATGCAGGAGTTTTTATTTAGCAGAAATCTTCATGGAAAGTAATTGCTGATGCATCAACATAGATAATTGGTGGCAGAAAATAGCATTGGCCTTTGTCTACATAGTTTATAGTGAACACTCTGAATCATTTGTTGTATGTTGAAATTACAAAATAAAAAAAGAGATTCCAATAAAAGTTAACTTTTTTCCCTACGAAGATATCTTTTACAACTTCAATGTCTTAGAAAACATTTGCCCATCAGGTGTATTGGGGAAAAGAGATAAAATATATTTTATTTTGTGCTCATCTTTAATTATCAAATATCTTTATAATATTTTCATTGGTGCATATTTAATTAGGTACTTACATTATTATTTAGAAATGTTATAATACAATACATACTTAATGAAGATGAAAAATTACAGAAAAATTTAACAATTAAAACTAAAATCTCAACCCTTAAATATAGTTGCCCCTGAAATACCATGTTAATGTTTAACTTTCCATTCATCTTCCACATGTTTATTTTTCCCACATACACATATAGAAGTGAGATCATATTGAAGATAATGTATTTATGCATCTTATATGATGAAAATCCTTCTAAATTATCAGACATTATTCTACAACATATCATTACTTTTTAGGAATGTTAGAATTAACTCCCCCCCCCCCCGTTTTTGATGTTTGAATTATTTTTAATATTTTCAAAAAGTTTTTTTTAAAAAATTCTACAAATAAGTCTAATACTGGGCATTTGTATAGGCCACCTTTGTGTTTGCTGCCTCATTGTGCTTTGAGACTTTTGCTTACTGTCATGACCTCATCTTTACCTCTTTTCTACAGTATATGTAGCAAAGACTGCTGTCTTGTCACTAGCTGGACCACATTTCACAGCTTCTGTTGAAGATACTGTAGCCAGATGACCCTATTTAAGCCAAAGAAATATGAATAAAAGTCATATGTGTTAGGTATACACTTGTCCCCAAAATGTCTTCCATGCTTGGCCTCTATTCTCTTCCTTTTCCACTGATGGGGATGAGGTGGCCCCTAGAGTGACCTTGGAAACTGTGTTGTTGATGGAAAAGCCACTCATAGCCCACATAATAAAGTTAAGTTGCATATTCCTTACCTCTCACCAAACTTACATACTTTGAACTGTTATTTGAGCCATAAATGAACTTTTTGTACAACTATACATGTTTGTGTAACCATACAGCCCTAAATATTTCCTAAATAAATATTCCTAAATTCTATAAATATTGAAAAGTGAAGCTCTATTTTACCTTTCATAGTTACCTTCCTATACTTCTTAAGTATTTGTCCTTTCTCCTACTTGATTTTGTTTTGGGATTCTCTATTAAACTGATCTGGAACCAATTCTGTTTAAGATTGATATTGGGATAATGTGTGTTTTTCTCAAGTATTTTTATTTTAGTAGAATGTTTTTATTTTAGCTTAATATTTGGGGAGATTTAGGACATTAGCTGACAGGAATAACTAATTTTTAATTAATATTTTTAAGTTAATATAAAGCTTCTTAATTATGTCATTGGGCAGTGTTGCCCATATCACCCTATGGGATGTTACCAAATTCTAGGCAAAAAAAAAAAAAAAAAAGATATTCTCTTCTTTAGGATGTCTGGACACCTGCACACCTGTTACCAATGTTCAGTTCATGTTAGCATGTGAAAGGCTCTGAGAAACCTTGAAATAAGTGAACCCAGCTCCCTTCTCCAACCTGTTGTTTCCAAAATTTCACTCTGCATAGAATCCTTGTCTTAAATCTCTACCACTAATATCTTAGAAAACTAGCATTCCTAAAACATTTGTTCCATGGAGAAATGCTCTCTCGTGATATCAAAGTTAGAGAAAACTTTGAAATTATTGAGAAAAGCAAATGGAAAGGACTGTTTTAAATTTTGTATGCAGTTATAAAGAAATAACTGTTCTGGTTCAAACAGAATTGTCATTTTGTTTTCCAAAATAGATTAACTGAGTGGAATATAGCACATTGTGAATACCTGTCAACTCTGATTATCCTCTGTCAAGAGTTTAAAAATAACAAGAACACTTTTTTTTTTGAGAATTCAACTATTATTTTCTTCCTTGATATCTTTATAAATATTAGAGATTATTTAATTCAGTTCGGCAATTTGTTTGACCTGTGTCTTTCTTGAATTTTAACCTGTTATCTGTCTGTACACTATAGCTGGATGTAAGAGTAATGAAGTAATCTGGAAAAGGAAAATTTATAATATATTAAATTTTCATCTTTGCTATCTACTGCTGTGTATATACATACTTAAATCTACTACTGTCATTTAAGAATTTTTGATAGTTCAGTGAAAGTTAACTGATGGGACTAATCATAACATTATATAGCACTTTATAACTCCTTAGAAAAATAGATGATCCAAGAAGAAAAAAAATATTTAAAAGGTAAAATGTAGCATTATAGCAATCATCAGTGTGTTTTCTTGAAGTGGGTAATGGTAGTGTTTGAATTCTTTAACAACTGTGAAGATATGTTCCAACCCAATCTAGAAATGACGTGATAGCCCTGGAGGGGTTTTCAAGATAGTATTTTACAAACAAACCCAGCTGAGGTTCAGAGACGCTGACATTTGTCTGGAAATCAGAACTGCCTTTCTCAATTTTGAAGTTAGTATTCTTTCCTCTATATTATGTTGTTTATAATTTATCTTTTTAAAAATTCTATTAGCTGGGACATCACATGGTGTTAGAGTAGATAATCTCTAAGGCAGGATTTGCAAAAGACCCAGAAAGCCCAGAAACTAAGATTATTTTCTTCACAACCTGTTTGACAGGGTAAAGATAGACTCTTTGGTATCTTAAAGGTTTTCAGTCATTAAGTGCCTCTTGTAAAATGCCTGGAGGAATCTCTTCTAGACTCATACTAGGCTAAAATGATATCTCAGAGATTAGATAATCAAATAGGTTTCTAACCAAGATTGCTAAGAGCAGCACTCCAGGTTGAAGAGGGTACATCTCAGGTGGGGTGATTTTTTAAAACTTTGTCTGTTTTACAAATGTAACAGGAAATCTCAACCAACTAACCAACCTACCATCCTTCATTCTTTGCTACCTCCCTCCCTCCTTCCTTCCTTCCTTTCTTCCCTCCTTTCCTCTCTCCCTTTCCCTCTCCCCCTTTCCCCCTCCCTGTCCTTCCTTTCATTCTCTCTCTCTCTCTCATTCTCTCTCTCATTCTCTCTCTCTCTCTCTCTCTCTCTCTCTCTCTCTCTCTCTCTCTTTCTTTCTGTATGTTTTACATGTAATAGATAATAGCTAATGAAATTATTTGACTGGATAATTGGAATCACTAATAAAAACAGGCAGAAATTTGAGCCAGGTGGCAAAACAACTTGGATTAACCAGTTGTATCTGAAAACTTAAGATTCCCTTAAAGAATGAACAAACTACTTTAGCCTTGTATTTTAAAAATTAAGTTCTATCTTGCACCTAGCTTGATAACTAGATATACTTGCAATAATTTGCTTTTATTGTTAAAGTAAATATTTACATTGAACTTCATGTTGTTTACTCAATTTTACAAATTTGGCTTTTATTAAATCACTGTATTTGTAAATGACATTAGTTGTTTTTTGTTTTGTTTTGTTTTTCACTTTTAAAATTGTATTTTAAAAATTCTTTTAAGTATGACATAGTTTTATTAATGGCATTCAATTGGATATTAAATACAATTTGTTGGCTTTGAGAAAAAGTGTATTCATAAAACTTTATTTTGACATTCTCACTCACTTGAGAGAGGAAAACAACTTAAGAACATGAAATCTAATGCTATGGATTTTTTTTGTCATTTCATTCCTAATAGATATGGGGTTTATATTAAAAAAAAATTTACAACATTTCAAAAATGTTAAGAATATTTTTAACTTGACTGACTTTTTAAAAAGTAATGAAAAGCTACATTTCCTTGCATTTGATTTGTGACACTAACTAACTATTCTACTTTTATTTTTAATTTTAAGATTTCATAGTCATTTCAAACAATGGCTTTAAATTTCAAAGCAGTAATCCACACTTTTTGCTATAATACAGACTCAAGTCTTAGAAGTACTGTGAAATGTTAAATAATCTGCATATTTAATGAGTTAGCCACTAGAAACAGTTTGAGAAAACCAGCCTGTATTAATTCTCCTTTACTGCTGCAATAAGTGACTACAGACTTAGGGACATAGAACAGCAAATATTTATGATATTTATGATAGTTCTGTAGTTCATAAGTCTGTCTCAGATCTCACAGGGCTAAAATACAGGTGTCACTATAACTGATTCCTTTCAGGAGGCTCTAGAAGAACATCTGTTTCCTTCCCTTTCCCAACTGCTCAAGGCTGCCCACATTCTGGGCTCCCGGCTCCTCTCCTCCATATTCAGACATGGCAGCATTTCATACCTCAAACCCTGCTTCTGCCAGCTAATTTCTTCCTCTGACTCTTTTCTTCTGCCACTCCCTTCCCCTTTTAAATATTTGTGTGATTGCATTAGGTCCATCTGAATCATCCAAAATAATCTCATCATTTTAAAGTAGGGACCTTATGATCAGCTGATTAGCAGCCTTAATTTCATCTTCAGCCTTGATTTCTCTTTGCCGTGAAGACATAATGTTAGTCTTCACGTGTTCTGGGGATTTGGATATGGGTCGTTGAGAGGGCCATTATTATGCTTGAAATATTGGCTTTAAATGTTTGAGATGTATCCTTAGACCTGAAGATACCATTAACTTTTGTTTTAGAGTGTTTTATTTATTTCAATTAGGTTAAGCTCCTACTAATTAGGTTATTATAAATGAAGAAAATAGTAGTTGTCTTTATGTATCAACAAAATGTTTCATTAAAATAGCCAAGCATAAACACTGAGTGTTACAAGCCATTAATTTAGGCAAGTTAAAATGTCATTTGGAAGTTTTAAAGAAGCATGAACACCTAAATGAAATTATTACCAACTATTCTTTAAATGTATCCATTATTACAACTCTGGTTTTCACAAGGCTTACATACTTGTTTTATCTATTATGCAACAAAAAATATTAACATTCTGGTGAAGAAGAGTTAGAAACTAGTGTTTTCAGATTGAATCTGAAACACTACATTAAGTATTTATTTAGTTTGGTAATTTTTTTTTCTTGAATTTGTAAGAGTTAATTTAAACACATGTAGGAGTCTGCTTTTCTTTCTTTTTAAAGAAGCTAGACCCTTTGTTTGTTTATGTTTTGTTTTTGATTATAAATAACATAACCTATCAATTGGTTTAAGCAAAAGGTGACTATTTAATCTACTACCAGATATGTCCTGTTTTTCTTGTCCTTATATATTACATTTGTGTTAGAGTATGTGTAAATATCCACGGCTGTGCCAAGGGTCTGTGCTTACTACATGTCCTTTGTTAAACAGTCTAAGAGAATGAATTCTTGTGGGAAAGGATCTGCTTGGTCCAGTATTGTGTCAGATTTTTGAGCTTTACTAAGTTGTGCTATAACTGGCAGGGATGGATTATAGGTTATAAATGTGGCATTTGGGATAATTTTGTGGGTGGGAGTTCATGATGGTGAATTAGAAAGATAAATCTATACATTTGAATTAGTAAAACCTTAATGTTTAAATAACTAGCAAGGGAAGAGGAGTTCTTTCCATTTTTTTTCTCTTGATACCACAAGAGATATATAGATATAGATGTAGATATATAGATACAGGATCCTTAGAAGGATGAAGATTCAGCCAGTATGTGGTACCTAGTAGTCATTTACAATCTGCTTTTCTTTTAATTGGTCAGTGCTTTATCATAACTCTTACTAAATACTTTAAATTTCACCTCTGGTCCTTTGAATGGTTTTAGCAAAACAGGGAGAACCTAATGAATATTTAAATTCCATGTAGGAATTAGGAGAGATTGCAGTAGTACATATTAAAAGCATTTATGTGACCCTTTGTGTTGTACTTCTAAATTCTGATTACTAAAGTTCTAAATGATCACAGGTAGGAAAGAAATACCAGGAAGCAATGGTATCTTAAATAAACTTAGATAAAATTTCTTAATCTTTAAAAAAATTACTGCATGGAAGTAATGTTTTATTATCAATTTGCTAAATTAGTAGCATAAAAACATCAGATATTATTTCTAGAAAGGAAGACAAATTTTTTGTTTGGTTTGTATATGTATTACCTAGACAATTAGGCTATTAGGTTAAGCCTGGGGTCAAATAATTTGTGTTTTCTACTTCTTAGAACTTAGTATTGTTTTTTTTTGTCTCATATATAATAACTGTCAAAAACTTCTATTTAATGGCAAAATGTACCAATTGATTTATTTTTTAATAAATGTTATGTATGTGGAGTTCTTAAGTTTTTATTTTAAAGATTTATGATAATCACATTAAATGAATATGTGTTATTTTAATAATAAGAGTAGTTTTAAATATATGAGCCTAAATTGAGAATTGGGATATGTTAAAGGGTCATAGTTAATGATTTAAACCTATGGCTTTCTATTTTGGAACATTAAGAGATCATCATTAATGTTTCTATCTTATGATTTTTTTCCCAATTAAAGAGAAAAGTATGTGACCTAAGGAAAATTTCAAATGTTCATTTCCACAAGAGACTTGAACTGAAAGATTCTATTAAAAACAAAACAAAAAACTTTATTTATCCACTTGTACCACCTGACGTGGTTGACAAGGATTATATAATTCCAGATAGCTAAGAAAACCTTAAATTATAGGAAAAAATACAAATGATTTTTATATAATGTTCATGACCTTTCATATGTATATTTAATTGTATATACATTTGAAAGGCCTGGAAGACATTTCATTCTCACAAAGCGTACTTATACAGTCACAGTAGTCTTTTTAGGTAATTCATGGACCCTGTTGTGTTATCTCCTTCATGATGCCCACCAATTTGCTTCATTTTTTACCTAGTAGGACCACCTCCAGTGATCAGAGAGTTTCTGGGTCTTCATTCCTATTCAGTGTCAGGATTTTCTACTGAGACCACCAACAAAGGTGAAAATTTTGATGTTCTGTGTATCTTTTTCCCCATAATATGAGTGCTTATGCAGTAAGGACTCAACTAAAACTACTTGATTTTGAGTAACTATGATCTAAGGTCACAATGTTGTTTAAAAGGGAGAGTTCTGAATCAATGACTTCTTCATGGAGATATGTACTTGGATATGTGACCTGATTTAGTTTTATACCTTTGGCTCAATGACGCAGCAGGATCTAGCTTTTGGAAGACAGTAGCTGAAACATATCTATTATTTTTGGAAATGTACAGATTACACAGAAAAAAATCACTTAGGTTTTCTAATAGAGTCTGAAATGAGATGTAGGTATTAATAAATTCACCCAGTTTAAACATAAACAATCCTTCCTGGAATTTTATTAAAAAATATTTGAAAAGATCTTGCAATGTATGTTTCATATGAAATATTCTACTATCAATTTTTAAAAGTTGACAACTTTATATGGTTTCCTATTATTTTTTCAAGAAGTGTCAAAAGAAAGGTTAAGAGAAAGTACTCATAATTCCAAATATTGAATACAATTGTCTTGTCTCCAAATGGAGAGTGTTGCAGGTATGGCTTTTGTGGATGAGCTTGGAGCAAAAATTAGGAAGGAGAAATGAAAGAGGACCAGACTCAAGGAAAGAAGCTCTGTTTCCATTACAAGAGCATGAATGGCTTAGAAAAGATTTCTTTAACTTAAATGGACTGAAAGAACAGCTATTTTCTCCAAAGTCCTGGAAATGCAATTGCTTTAGTGTTAAAACAAATTTTTTTTTTAATTTTTCAAAATCTTAAAAAGGAACCCTTCAAACTCCCCAAAACTGCTTATCACTTCAATCATTTTTAATCAAAAACACCAGTTTCTTTTATTTTTATTTAAATGAAAAGTTAATAATAGCTATGAGTATAGTTATAGTTATTTATTTTGTAAGGCCTATTCTTACTAGAACATTTAGCAAGATTTCATAAATGCTTTATAACAAATATAGACTTAACTATAGGCTAATTATTTATATAATTTTAACAGCATGAGTGGTGCCATACCAATAACTCAGTTTTCTCAAAGCTTTAATTTAGGTAGTTTACCATTGACCAATGGTATTGATAGAGATTATTGGGAAATCACAAGTCTTTCATTTTGATTTGTGTTTGTCCTACCCTGGAAGTTTTCATTATATTGAGAGTTAAGAATTGGAAAAACTTGTCATGACAGAATATTAATTATTCTAAAAAAAAAACAGATCATAGAACATTACATGTAATTCTTTTGGAGTTAGAAAGAACTAATAAGAGATAAATTTTTGAAGATTTTCCGGCAGTTACTTTTGAATAATGGAATAAAAAATGATTTGGGTAGACTAATAAAGAAATAAATAGTAAGAAAAGTACTAGAAAGTCCTTGGACCAGTTTGTAGTGAGAGCAAGACAACATGTAAATTCTGGCCCATAGAAAATTAACATATACTATGTAGATTCTTATGGGTATTCATGTTGTAAACATATTCTGGAAATGTATATAAATCATATGATTCTTAGGAATGCCTAATTGGACTAGACATTTGACCCAATTCATAATGATCTCTGATTGTAATAGCAAACACTTAAATTATTTGGAATTTGGCCTAAACATTCTTAATTTTTTTATATAGCTTCATATTAGTTAATATAAATTTGTAATAAGAATTGTCACTTAAAATGATATTCATGTTTCTAATTACTTTATAAATCATACAAATTTTAAAACAAAAATGTTTGGCATTTAACAAAATTATGGCATTTTAGTTTTATAAAAACAGGGTTTGTGGTTTTCGCATATACCTTAAGAAACTTTATCAAAGAATTTTAAGAGACCGAAGAGGCAGAAAATTAACTGGAGTGTTCTACAGGACCTTTGTTATTAATAATGTTTGTGTTCAAACTGGTTTAAATATTTTGTTTTCTTATTCATAGGAAAATAGGCTATATTTAGTATAGATGATAATCTTATTTTAAATAGGATTTGTCCCTCTAAGCAATTAATTTATTATGGTTATATGGCCTTTTATAAAAAATGGAAATAATTTTAGTTTGTCATCATCAATTTTTCTTTGGTGCTATATATACATTTCTGTTGATTTTTAAAAGTGAAACCACATTAGAAATAGTAATGGGTCTTCATGAGAAATGATAATGTAGTGTTCTGATTAATAGATGGCTAGACTCACACTTCTAGTCTTCATCTTGGTTCCAATAATTTGATTTGGGCCTTTTATAAAATAGTTATTTGTCTATGACATATGTTTCTTGTAAAACATAGATAAAATTGTTTAACTCTTTTAAAATATTACCACAATTAAGTCAGTCATAGCATTTTAAAGTCTTCAGAATAAAAGCCTTGAAATATATTAACAAGTGGCATTTTATTATCCTTCAAAGAAAACACTAAAATAATAAATATGAGACTAAAATGTGAAGTAATATCTATCATTTATTAGCTTCCTAAGTGATTTATTGTGAATGTCTGTTAGATCTTGGATTTCTTGATTTCTGCTTTTCTAGGATATCCTATAAACTCTTTGTAGTATTTCCTGGGCATTTTTAGTAAATCCTTATGGTTTTCATTTTGTCACCTAGTTTTTTAAGTGAGAAACAATTAATTAAAGAATACAAGTGATTAAAACAATTAGATTTTCTTCAGTTTCCACACAAAATTTGTTGACTAAACTTTTACATTTCATTGAAGCAATTAAGTTGCCCAATAAGAATACATTTAGCAACAAATTTAACAGCTCATAAACTAATGAAAACAATCAACAAATTACTGGGTCTAAAAATAGCATAATTTAGCTGTACCATCTTTCATCTATTAAAAAAGATCTTATGAAGAAGATTTTAAGATGGAAGGAAAATAAAATGGAAAATAACGAAGGGAAAGAGCAAGAGTAGTAGGGAGAAATGGAAGGAGGAAGTGGTTGGGGGTAGAGAGCTTACAACCATCTATGTGGTTCTAATAGACCACAAAAGAGACCTCATAGAATGTTATAATAGTTAGTGATCTTTTTACGGAGAAGTTCATTTTGTAGTCTTAGTTTCAGAAATTATAGCTTCTTTCCTACTTAAAGTAGGAATTAGATCTATGGAACGCTCCATTATAACTCATCTCATTCTGAGGCTCATTCCATGTAAGGCAGATGGTCAGCAGCTAGTGTTCAGTAGTTCCTATGGTCTTGACAGCAGAACTAGTTGTCATCATCTCTTTTCACTCATTAAAAATGTGTTTGTATGTGTGCACACACACACATATACGCTAATTAAGAGAAGTAAATGACTTTTGCTCGGGGTGATACAGTTCGCGTTTAGACCTGGACACTATTAAAAAGGACATGCTTGCCATAGATTGTAATAAGGTTGTTTTGTCACTAGTGCCACATAGAGTCACTGACCCTGTGGCCATCTGCACGTACTTGTTTAGTGAAATACTATAAGAAACATATTGTATACCTAAGACCATAGCTCTTCTGTTATAGTTTATCATTATGCCTTATTCAAGTGTGGTTTTTATAGAATATGGAAATGATGCTTTGCTCTTTTTTTCCCTTGAATTATATAGTAAGTTATGTATCTACTTCCAGGTTGAAGTTAAATATAAAGTTTTTAGAGTGTTGTCTTTCCCCCAATAAGGAATTTTGTTTTCTCATTGGCTGAAAATGTTTTAAAATCAGTATTGCTTTTCATACTTATTTTGAAAATATGACTTTCCTTTATGGCTTATGTCTTCATTGAACATGTGAGAAGCCAATATGTTCAGCTTCATAGAATTTCCATGTGAGGGGTCCCAGCTGTGTTTATCAAAGGTAATCTAAGACCACCTGCATTAAAATCATGTAGATACTTGTTAAAATGAAATTACAGATTCCCAAGACCCCACCCTGTGCTTTAAAATTTCAGAACCACGAATCTACATTCTATCTGCAGATGGCAGACTTGTTTATTTTCTTGTAAATATAAATTCTCTTGGAAAGAATGTATAATTTTTTTGAAGTCTCAGTTTCCATTTATATAGCATAAAAATATACACAGATATTGTTAGTAGGCCAGTAAATCAATTTGGATATTTATAATGCCATGACTGATATCAGTCATGAAAATGGCAATCAAAGAATAAAATTTTTATACATGCTACACATGAATAAGTCCAGAAGACATGCTAAATGAACTAAGTTAGATATAAAAGGACAAATATTATATAATTGCATTTATTTGAGATACCTAGCAGGAATATCTTGGTGTATGTGATATGATCTAATCATCCTTATCAACTGCTCATTTCTTGCTTTATTTAAGGGTAAGTATCTGCTTTGGGATTGAATATAATGATAAAGTTAAGATTTTATTCCTATCATTTTATGATCTACTTATGCAGATGGGCATAATATATTGATAGATAAGCAAGTGTATAGCAATAGGAACTTTAAAAATGTGACATAGCATCACAGCTCATGAAATTCAAGAGTGTAAGATTCTTGATGGATTCCATATACTCTTTTGGCTTTGTAGTTAGTTTTTCACATTTAGACTATCATTGCTAGTGATTCTACTATATCCATAAATGGCAAAACCATTTTCATAATCAAAGCTATTTTCTTACTTTGGTGTGTCAGGATTTAAATATTAGATTGTACTACTAAGCTTAAAGGGACTAACAGTATATGGGAAAAATTAAAACTTTACTGGAAAAACTTCTTCATTAATTACTGAACACAAGAATTCTGTAGTTGCATGTGGTGATATTGCTAACAAAACCAGTGTTTCACTGTGACTTTGACAGTTCAACCTGTTGAGGTGCTAGTGTCTCTCTGGTATCATATAAAGGGAAAATTTAAAACCAGTGCAGGCATTCAAAACATAGAGAATCTCTTGGAAGCTGATGTGGCACCAGGTCAATATGTTACTTCTGCCAATTCTAGCATAAGACATTTAGGAGCTATGGCCCTGAAAATTAGCTTTCTGATTCAAGATAGTTTATCCCTGGCAGTTAAGAATTCTGTGTGTCTTCTCCAAAGCTAAGGTTTAGGTGATAAAGCAATTGAGCCTTTTAACACTTAAAGAAAGGTGGAGGTGAAATGAAATAGCCATTCAAAACAGCAAATAATTAATTGAGTCTCTTTGTTAACAGGCAGGAGGTCAAGTACACATGGCCACAGCAATGTTACAGTCTGCATCCCAAACAGCTGAGTCTGTGACTTGAAAGTGATTATACTGGATCATCAATAACTAATCAAAATGAGATTTTTAACTTAGAAGTGTGGTGAGCCTTACTACAGACCATGGCCGCCATTAGAAGATGGCGCCGGCTTCCACTGTAGCCTGTGATAAACAACTCCTGATATGGAGAGTTGGCGCGCAATCCCTTATCACCCTATGAGAAAGGTCCATGTGGCGGCTTGGGATTGGGATGCGGGGAGCTTTATTAGGCTGTGCTTGGGTGTGTGGGGTGCGGGCGCTAGCAGATGATACATGAATCAAGGCCTGAATAAACTGCTGAAGGAAGAATCCTGAGTCGTGTCCTCCTTTGCCGGCTGGGGGTCGTGACATAGAAGGATAGTTTGAAAGATATGAAAGAGATGAAAATAATCAGTTACCTTAATTTTTATTTCCTCTTAGTACTATGGAGGTATCACTGAGTTTCACTTCCTTGCCTTACTTTTATTAATTCATATTTTATATTTGTCTAAAACCTGTAACTATTAATTATATAGTAGGATATTGACTATGTGATTAGATCAATGTAACTGTAGATAGACTTCTGTGAGTTAAATTAATAAAAATGAAGTATAATTTTCCCCCAGAAACATTTGTATTATCTACTTTTTCATCATAGGACTCCTCTGAATATTTTCTTTTAATTTTTAAAGCCTAGAATTATAAGGATATAGGGAATTATAACTGTAAAAGATAAGTAGTATTCAGAGAAGTTTTCTTGCAGGCATAACACAAAACAATATAATAGGAAATAACTGTGCTTAAAATAGAGGGCCAGAAACAAAATTATATATGACCCAATTGACAAAAAATATCCAAGAAAGGCAAATGTCTAAAATATACATGGGGTGGTGCTGAAGGAAATCTTTGGGAAGAAGAATTGGAAAAGACCTAGAACATTTCTTGGATATTGCTATAAAGAATTGGAGGGAACATCTGAGTGCCAGTGAACAGCCTGGAGGGATGGGCATTGTGCTGGAAAAAGCAAGGCAAACAGATGGCAGCGGCAAGAAAGAGCTGATAAAGGGTGGGAGAAACATGGTATGCATCAGTAAGGCTTTGGGGCTCTATATTTGAAAATGGAGCTGAATCAGAGGATTTTTGTGAGAAGTATTTACTTGATTTTTGTTACATCTTTTCCAGGAAGGCATTTTATTTTAAGGAGTAGAGTTTGGTTATTTAAAGTTTTAAATAGAGTACAATAGTGTTACATAAATCAAAAACATCTATAAATGTGGTCTTTCAAAACATGGTGCCATTGCTGATAAATCCATTGTAATTTGCATTAGACCCCTGCAAGCATGTTTTGTGCTGAAGATCATTCTTATCACTGATGTTTGTGCTCATGTCTCTTGGCAAAGCTTCCATGTTACAGTGAAAAGAAAATCCTAAGTGTCAGCCATTCAGATGAAGAAGGGTGGGTGGTGAGCATATGTTTCTGAGAATCTGCTTTTATTTAAATGAAAACCTCTTTCACACATTTAACCCACAGACACGCAAGACCAGTTGGATATTATTTTTCTTAATTCTGTTTAGCCTCGGTTTACTCCATTGTAGAGGTATTTGAGGATTACTAATGGTTCCTGTACCTGTTTCTGGAAGAGACTCATTAAGCTTCATCTATGGAAATCAGGCCTCCTGTGAGTTTCATCTACTCAAGAAGAAGAGGGTTTGCTCTCATTTTGACTTAATAATCTCACACTTCTGTTCTGGTTTGGAAGAAAACTGTTGAACACATTTGATCTGTAGAGTAGATCTAGAGCCTGTGAAATGTACAACTCACCAAGAACATCATCATGACAACTTTAGAGATTAGAGTCCATTTTTGTGTGTGTACAGATTCAGAAGACCAATGCTCAGTAAAGCAGGCAAGCATTCTCATATTAATCAGTGTCTTACAACCTAGAATCAAAGCCTCCTGGTGTGAGGAACAACTCCTGTGGGCCGACAGTGTATGTTTCCATGTTAGGTACTTACCCAATTATCTGGAATAAAATTTTATGGACTAGCAAAAAAGAAGCAGCATCAGTGTGGTGTGTGTGTGTGAGATATGTGTGTGTGTCGTGGCACATATATGATACACACACACAAGAATGATTGAAATATAAAAGAATAGACATTCTGACAAACTGTTGTCTCAACATATTTTGTATTTTTATTTTTATTTTAAAAAGACTGAACACATTTTCTACACTGCTGACTATGTAGTTAACTAAAAATAGCAAGACAGAATCTAGCTTTGTGTATCACAAGTTGAGATATGGTTGTAATTTTTGGAAAGGAATTTCTTTGTTATTTAGAATCTATAACACTATTAATTAGGAATATTTTCCCCAGTTTTATTCATGTATAATTGACTGTCTATATATTTATAATGACCATTATATAAACACACACACACACACACACACACACATGTTATTAAGTGATTAAATCATGCTGATCAAGATAGGCATCAACTCACATACCTGTCACTTTTTTCTGTCATAAGAACATAAAGATCTACTCTCTTAACTGTTTTAAAGTATATAATACATTATTATTTATCATAGTTTCTGTTCTATACAGTAGATCTCCATAGCTCTTGTCTGACTGAAACTCTGTACACTTTTCCATATTTCTGTCTCCTTTGTCTATTCCTGACAGCTGCTATTCTACTCTCTATAACTAAGAATATTTTGATCATCTTATTTTCTTAAAGAATAAACTTATCAAGGGAAAAGTCATTCATTGGATTGTGAGTAACCAAAATAATAATCAAATGTGTCCAATTTTGAGACTCTTTTCAATGATCAGAACCCAAACTTAGCAGCTCCAAGGTTCTTCTGCCCCCAGGAGGAGGCACTAGTGCTTTTGCACTCTCTTTGCTGAATCCATGGGCACCACACTTTCTTCTTATTTACCTGGCTGTCATGATACTGTCTGTCTCTCTGGTCACTGTTCTGTACCTCTCTTGCTTAGTTTATCTTAATGAGGCAACATCTGTTCGGTCCTTGGTAATAATTCTGTCTCAGTTTTCTCTATTTCCCCCCAAAGTTTCTTTACAGTTTTTCATAATTCTTTTTAAGCCCCCCCCCACACTAAAATATTGCCATCTCAACCTTAGAGATTCAATTCTTAGAATTATTTGGCTTAACTTGTCAATAGATAAATTATCAAAGTTATCAGTTATTGTGGTACAAATAGCAGAAGATAAAAATTCATAGATAAAGTTTCTGATAACTTAGCTATTGGAGCTATATGTGGCTGCCACACTGAGCAAGTAAATGATAATGTTTTCAGGGGTGGCTAGTTGCAATTGATTTTGTAAAATCCCAAACCTCATGTATTTTTTCTGAAGATAGTTGCTGATGCCATTCAGTTTTGCAATTGGGGGCATAAAGTTGACATTTTCAAGAAACCAAATTGTGTGTAGTTATTGGAGCCTAACTGAGAACTCTTCTGTAAAACAATAGTACTATATTTTAAAAAATTAATAAGTTCAACAGGGTTAGAACAGAAATGAGTCAGGAAGCCTCATATTCTATTTATGTTGTAACCTCCACACTGTCAACATTCTCCAGGAGACTAAGCATTTAGGAAAATTATGCAGAAACTCACCTCTTCCCACACATAACTTGATTTTACTAGGAAATTCTGAATCCAGTAGAATAGTTGAAACATTAGTAATGCATGTCACTAAATAACTAGACAGTATATTAATCTACAAATATATGCAGTGGAAAAAGTAAAATTAAATGGGTGCAAATTCTCAAGTTATAGAAATAAGATATGCCAAGAATATATAACATTTTGTCACTACTGAATTTAAGTTTCCAATTGCAAGCAAAAGCTTATTTTTTTTTTTCAATTCAGGATGAATTTAAGAGCTTTCCAAGACAATTTAAATCAAATTAAGTCTGTTTATGGAACTCCATCTTGACAGAGAAGCATCTCAACTCAGGGGAATTTATAATGTGATAGCCTCAGAAGAAGGGTGCACCTCAGTTGACACCTTTCTGTTGGCATCCACAGTGAAGTACATTGGACTGTCTGGTTCTCAGTTGTAAAGTTTCCAGTTCCCAACAAGCCTGGCAACCACTGCAATGTCCTCATTCCCATTTTACTCTCTGTTCTCTGACATGAAAAGTATCCTGATACTTACAGTCATGGGACAAAAGGGCTGAAGTGGCACATCAGTGTAAATTTCCCAGTTTGTCTGACTGCAGAAAATTACACTGAAGACACATGACCTTGTTTTAAGGGCATAGCTCTTTGGGCAGTTTTCAAAAGCTTAGTCAGTCATAAATGAGATGCTTATTTTTATTAATGGTAAAAATTCTGCCTCTTTTTTCAGATATTTGACTGGCTAGAAAGTAATTATGGGTGAAAGGATAGGTGGAAGTTAAATGCTAGCTCCAGGTAAATGAGCAAGACTGCCTTAGGTTCTCCTCATTTTTACCAAAATGGTCCTGTCTCTCAGCCTGAAATCCCTCACCCCACAATGTGACCCACATATTTGCAAACTGGCAAGTAAGCTGTGTTGGGGATAGACTGAGCCTTATACCACTCTTCCAATAGCATTTCCAGGTATCTACAGGCATTAACATTTTTCATAACCATTGGGTTAATGTTCCTAACTTAGGCTCTCACATATTAGTATCCATTTTGCGTTTCAGTTGGTCAACCTTCTCTGGGCCATTTTGATAGATATAGGCATGGTTTGATAAAGAAAACATAAATAAGTTGCTCTTCCTGGGTGATTTGTTGTGTGAATATTCTTGAAGCCTACCAAAAATATGTGGCAATATTTCACAAGCTGATTGAAGCTGAAGGTCTAAAGCTGGTTAGCTTACTTGAAGTCATAAAGCTAGGGTTGTGAAGCCAGAGTCATAGCTTTATTCCTTTAAGAACCATTTGATTTTGTTTTATTCCATGGGCTAAAATGATATTATATTGGAAAGCATACTGCGTGTGATAGTGTGGATTGAGAGCTAAGTCCTAGCTTAACGAAAGGAAAAACTAACATTTTTGAGGGCATGGCCAACTTTGGGAAATGAGTAAAGGTACTTCTATACAGGTCTGCACCCGTATACTAACTTATGTTATATACTAATTTATATTAATTATTTATCTTCTCTATTTCCACAGATATGTTCAACTTTAAGCATATTCAATAAAAACATATGTTTACAAAATAAATAAATCAGGGCTTAGTTTTTATGATCAGAAGTTTATATGTTGAAGCAGTTTCTTTAAATACTATGACTTTATACTGCTTGGAAGAATAACAGAGTTTTATTCATATGTATGCTGTGTATTATCTATGTGCTGTATATATTCATTTACATACAACCTATCTAGATATTGAGGTACAGTTGTAATTGTAATTATCTTTAATACCTGAAGATTGAACAGTTCTGTCAGGAAATACTTGAGTCAATAAACATTGGTAAAAATTAACTTCTTGTTATGATTATACTAAATTCTTTGGACTTTTCATAGTTAAGTGAAGATTTTTGTTTTTAGAATAAAAAACTCAATTAAAAAGCTGTGGCACCTCTTTTTAATTATAGAAGATAGAGTTTTAATACACATTTAATTGATTTTACATAATTTTAATTGATTTTATATAATCAAGCCTGACTTACTTATAAGACCAGTTTTTAGTCTTGCTTATTAAACTTCTCCTAATCATAGTAAAAGTGAAAACAATATTTACATTTAACCAAGAAATTTTATAAATCTTTCAAGTTTCATGCTTTTTTGTTTTGTCCTATCAGTACTATTAAAACATACTTACTTGTGTAAGGGATCATGAATATGAATTTGAAATAAAGTTGCTGTTGCTACTGTCATGTTTTTAGATCTCTAGAAACCTGTTTGGAACCTCTTCAGTGCTCTGTAGAAGTTCCACTGTTGCTGCTCAGTAGCCTTATTCAGGTCTGAGAGTATGGCCAACTAGGAAAAGTATGCCTATCCTGTTCCAGCCTTACCAAATGAGATTGGATAAGTCCTAATCTTTGAATTCTCCTTTGCATTAAAGTTTTCTGAACATATAACAACTTTTTGTGACTGCCTGAGATACTTTTCTTGAGATCTCCCTTTCTCCTTCTAGAAAATCAGGTTTTAAAAAGCAAACTTGAAATATTAACCTGAGTTCTTGCCACCTCATTCATAAGTCATTTTGTTAATACTAAGGCTCTTGGATTGGACTAATTTCAGAGATATCAGAGAAAAAGTAATTGTTAGGGATTAAATATATATCTGTCATTTTCTGGAGTATATCTGAAGTTAGATGTTCCACAGTTTTGAGGATAAGAATGAACCCAGAGAGCAAAAGAAGTCTAGATTTTTTTTTTAAGTTTATAAAGATTCACATGAGACACAGAGTTTAGCAAGGAGAAAACTGTAGCTGAAATGATAGACTAAGTAAAAAGTTTTGAGAATACTAATGATTAAAAATGTGTTAATTTTTTTAAATGAATGAATAAAAAGGGGGAGTGTAGGCACAGAGTTCACACTACTGATAGTAAAGCAAGTATATAGAATCTAACACCGAAATTGCTCCTTATCTTTATTTTATCAATTGTGTTGATCTAATTTAAAACTAAACTTTGACTATTCCATATGAACACTGTGTTTTAGTCAGCTTTTTTGCCACTGTGAGTGAAGGACCCCATCAGAACAATTCTAAAGGAGGAAAAGTTTGAGTGCTCACAGTTTCAGAGGTCTCAATCCATACACAGAAGGCTCCATTCCTCAGGGCTTGAGGTGAGGCTGAATATACTGGTGGAAGAGTGTTGCAGAGTGAAGCAGCTCACATGACAATCAGAAAGCAGAGACACAGAATCTACTCACCAGATACAAATATACCCAAAGCCATGTCCTCAATTCCCACCTCCTCCAGCCATACCCTGTCACTTCAGTTACCACTCAGGTTAATCACTATCAGGGGATTAATTCACTGATTGGGTTAAGACTCTCACAACCCAATCATTTCTCCTCTGAACCTTCTTACATTGTCTCACATGTGAGCTTCTGGGGGACATCTCATATCCAAACCAGAACACACTGTTACATTTAGTTTTGGTATTTCTTTGGTTAATTATGTAATAAAACTTAACTTTTGAAAGGCTTTTCTTTGCCATCCATGCAACAAAATCTGAAAATACTTTTATTAGAGAGTTAAAAATATTCTGTAAGTCTTAAAGGAAGGACTTTTTATGACTGCATTGAGCATACTTTTCTTTCTACTCTTGATGATTAAAACAATAACAAAACTCAAATTTTAAAAATTATGGTCAAGCCAAATTGTATGATTTAGTGCTTGGGTGCCCTTTAGGACAGTGAAATGTACCCTATTTAATATAAAGTATCCCCTGAGTATTGATTCTTACTTTTACCTCATTAATGAAGCACCAAGATTTAAACCTCATTAGGTTACATACAATGTAATTAGTGTCCAATAAATGGTGGTACTTTTGAAGGATCAATGCTTGCATTAGACTGTGGTTAAAGTGACGTCTAATCCAGAGATTAATTCAATGACAGTCTGGCCCAATTCTCAGCCATATAAATATGAAAATCTGTCCGATTCACAGAAGATTTAGAATTTTGTCTCAAATGGGAGAAGAAAGGGACTGTGTAGGTCCAGAGTAAAGGGTCTATTGGACATAGGGATGTCAGTGACAGAAGGTGGGTTGGGTGCTAATCATGCCATTTCCACAAAACATGGGGTCCCTCATAAGTACCCCAAAGTACCTTCCCAGTGCTCCAGAAAGGGCCAAAATTACTACATTTGAGGACATAGAAAACATGAAATTAGTTAAAAGATTACAAAATCTAAGGCCTGGTTATGTTTGACTTGTCAGTGAGTAAAAATAGAAACATCAGAATAGAAAGTGAAATTCAAAAGAAGAGCATTGAGTATCATCTTAAGGATATCCTGTTATGTGTACCCTGTACTTTATTCCTTGCCCTAAAGCCATTCTGTTTAGAGACATGTTCTGTCATACTGAAAAGATTTACTGAGCCCATGCAGTAGAGAGATAATTCTAGGCTCCTTGTCCAAATGTCTATAGAAATCTTACCTAATTAAATCATAAGCATAAAACAGAATGTTTACAATGCTGGTCTCAGAAATGAATATAACAAGCCATATTATGAAAACACTAAAATTAAAAATTTAAATGTAAATTTGAGTATTAACTTGGAAGAATATATTATATTCCTAAAGTAAGGTGTAATCCTCCACTTGTTATTCTTCACATTTTCTAGAAGATAGGCAAGTGGCCCAAGAAAATTAAGACAAAGAGAAGTTTAATAACATTTATGATGTAAATCTGTAATAACTCTTCTACCACTTCTACTAACATCAAAGTAATGCATTCAACAGCCTAATGATTCAAATATAGATATAGATTTTAAGCAGTAATGGAATTAATGTTAGTAATAGCTTTTTTCATTTTGAATTATTTGATTAGAGTCATGAGTTTAATATTACATTAAAATGTATAGATGTGTTTGAAGTAGTAATTTATAAGATTTTAATCATAAAGATTGTTCACTTTACATATTCTATTTTGTTTCATGGTCTTAAAAAACAGATTATTTAAAATATAAAATTCTTCTCAAGCATCTCAAAAGCTTAAAGATTGTTCACATAACTGTTTTTATACTAGCTAGTAGGGATTATTTTTCTGTTATTTCATAAATGGTAAGTCTCATTCAATATTACAAGGGAAACTTAGTTCAGGTCTTACTCTTGTTTTGTAGCATTTTCTTTTTGCTATGCTGGGGATTCAACCCAGTGGCACTTTGCCACTGACCTATATCCCCAGCACTTTTTACTTTTTGTTTTTGAGACTGTGGTCTTGCTAAATTCCTAGACTAGCCTTGAACTTTCAGTCTTGTTGCTTTAGTCTCCTGAGTTGCTGGGATTATAGGCATGCATCACTGTGCCTAGTTTAGATCATTTTCTTCTCAGATGATGTCATATGTCTTAAACAGTTGTCTTCTGCTAATGAGCATTTCAATAATCAAATCAAACCCTGGGCATAAATGCTTTTAATATTCACAAAAATTCTCCCCCTACTTTTGTTTTAGATTGACTTAATGTTATTGGCAGGAAATTAACCATATCAAAATAGAGTTATCCACTGTTGTATAATAGATTACCCCAATATCTAGCAACTTAAAAAACAAACATTTACCTCACACATTTCCTAAGGATTTGGAGAGCAGAAGTTCCTTATCTGGTTAGTTCTGGCTTAGTATCCCTCATGGGGTTGCTGTCGCAATGTTAACCAGTGCTACAGTTCCTAAGGACTTGACTGAAGCTAAAGGTCTTGCTTCTCAGTTTACTCAAATGACTGTGAGGAGATCTGGGTCCTCAGCAAGTGAATTTCTCAACAGGTTTGCTCAGGACAGAAATGGTTTCCCTGAGAGAAAAAGGGGAGAGGGAGGAAGGGTGGGTGAAGTGAGCAAGAAAAGAAGAGCTCAAACTGGAAGTGAAAGTCTCTTTCAAGACACATCTCAAAACTGATGTATCATCACTTTTCCCACACTATCTTGACCCCACAGATCACTATTATTACAAGGTGGAAAGGATGTACACAGGAGGCATCTACCAGGAGGAGGAGTTTAGAGTACATAGTATTGTTCCAAGTAGAAGATTTTTTTAAATTATTATTCAAATAGATTAAAATAAATGATGTCATTTTTAAGTACATCAGAACCTGTCAATATTTTAAAACTATTAGTAACCCTGTTCTAGGGGTTACTATAGTCTATAATCTTCAAATGGCTAGTGTAAATGTAGCATAAAGGAATTTCCTAATTTTTTATTTTTTTTAAATGCTTCTTCTGGAGAGTTTAAACCAACTCCTCTGTTTAGTATTTAATTTAATTAGTCTAATTCAATTTAGTTTTTAAATTTAATTTAGTATTTAAATCTAACTCCTCTGTTAATTTTAAAGAAAATTAACCTAAGTATGCTTTTGTTTTAAAGAAATATCTAAATGTTTTCTTATGTATGTTTTGTCTTTCCCCAAAGTATTTAATGACACTAATAACCTATTAATAAATTTTATCCCTTAATGATAAACTTCTTTATCCTGTATTTTTATTTTTGCAAAGTTTCAGCATGACTTCTTTTTCTCCAGATATTTGAAATGAAAATTATTTCATTAGTAACTTTAATTCACAGCTAAGTAGGATTGATGTTATATCATAGGTTCAAAGATTTCTTTAATGACTTTAATATAATCTATTTGCTATAGAATTTCTTTTCATTTTCTTAAGATAATAGAAACATAACTTATAAACTTATCTTTTTATTATAGGTCTCCTAAAAATCCAGAGCAAAAAATCATCAAAAGAGTAATTGCTCTTGAAGGAGATATTATAAGGTAGGTGCCCAGACTGTGGTTTTTGAGCTTGAGTTTTAAATACCTAGATTTTTAAATTTAGTTTTAAATCACAAAGCTTTGGAGGTATTCTACATGAGCTGCTACAGCTTCAGTAAGCTCATTAATCATTTTGGGATTGCACACATCCATAAACTTAAGGATCATGTTATTACTTTTAAATTGTAAAGTGTACAAAAAATAAATATTAATTAAACTAAAATTAACCACATACTTTGTGGCTATTAAATCATTTTATTTAGGTATGCAAATTAGCACAATTATTTGAAGATTATTATATTAATGTCCATTTTAGAAGTATTCAAGAATATTTTACGATTTATAAAGCAAATACAGAAACTAATAGCAATCTTTAATTATCATGAAGATGGGGAGAAGCTTCAAAGAATGTAAAATATAAACTTATGAATTAATGACAACAATAAAAGTTTTAGATAATACTGTAATAATAAGATATTTCAACAATATATAGTAATGTCTCATTTATTCTACTTGCTGATAAGTTAAGAACATATTTCAGGTTGAGTAAATATATAGTAACATGGCATGCTGTATTTCACTTAGACTGTTTATTTTAAATAGATTGTAAACAGGTCTATATAATATCGTAGCCAAAATGCTTTGAAAACTATTCTCTTGAAGTTTCCTGATTCTGTTTTACCAAGAGTTTCCATCCTATAAATCTGTATTAATGATACTATAGATAAAGCAATCTCATTAAAATGAATCTCAGTCAGTATTAGAGCAGAATCTAGACCAGGAGTTCTCAAAGGATGGCTTTAAGATACCTGAGGATCCCTAAAACCCCTTTAGGTGGCCTATTAGATCAAAACTCTTTTTTCCAGTAATGCTAACATGTTATTTGCCCTTTATATTCTCATTTTCTTGTGAATGCACAATGTAATTTTTCAGTTGTGTGATATTGTAATAGATTAAAGGCAGAAGCAGTTATGAAAATTCAGCTATTGTCTGTAAAATTAGACACTTTAATAAGATTTACAAAAATGTAAAAATGCCCCTCTTCACTATTTTCTCTTTTGTTTTAGAAAATAAGTTTTTCATTCAAATATGTTTTTATGACATAGTTATATTTCTGCCATTTTAAATTAAATTATCAAAAAGACTTTAAAATTTTTTCTCCTAATTTTCAATATGATAAATATTGGTGCCTAGTATCAACATAAACACAAATTTTGAGGGATTTTCCATATTTTTTTGAGTCTAAGGACTCTTGAGAGCGAACAATTTAAGTACTTTTCAATGTAAGGATTTATGGAAAAAAATTTCACGTCAGGATTAAATGTTCATTAGTAGTCTCCATGGTATCAGTGAAACTATTATATTGAGCTGTGCTTTAAATTCATGATTTCTTTTTTTTTTTTTGGGGGGGGTGTCTATTTATTTTAAAAGTTTGAGATATAATTTAAATATCAATTTGTGAATATCCAAATATACTTTTAGTATTGGAAAACAGTGTGTAGATATGCAATCCCACAAAAGAATGAGTCAGCAAACTTGAAATTATGCTAAGTGAAAGAAGCTGGTCACAAAAGCCCAAATATTATGTTTCCCTTTATCTGAAAGTCCAGAGTAGTCAAATCCATAGAAACAGAAATAAGATTAGTGGTTCTCAAAGGTGTGGAAGAGGGGAAATGGGGCTTACCACTGTGGGACATAGGGTTTTGTTTATTTGTATGCTTTTTTTTTTTTTGAGGTATGAACAGTGTCCAAAAATTAGATTCACAATAAAAACTAAAATACTAAAGACACTGAGGTAGATATTTTAAGTTGCTAAATTGTATGTTATATAAATGACATCAATAAAGCTATTTTTAAAAAATGAAAATTAGTCGACAAAGTAAGCAAAAGTTTCATCTATGTAAAATAATCTAGTAGTTAAGAAAGTCAAGGGATCGGTTTTACATTATAATCCAAAGAGAACATAGCTTTTAACTCAGTTTTACCATTATTGGTAATTAGCTAAATGGTCAACAATGTGAGCTTGCAAAGCATGGTCAGACACAAACAGCATTTTGCAATGAGAAATTCTACAATATGCCTCTCTGAGAAAAAGTCAGGGTTATTGCCTTCTTCAGCAATGTAAATATTAGGCTCACATAGCAGAGTCAGAGTCATTGTTGATGGCACAGGTTTAGGGTGGAGGATAGGGAGTTGGCCATGTGATATCATGCATACTCTCTGCACTCCTGAGGCCCATGCCTACAAAGTCCGCAAATTGACACCACAACATATGGCCCCATTGGTAGCCTTTACTATACTCAATCCTGGAGCAATAAGTAACATAAAGAATAGAAATACTTGCACTCAAGACTGACCTCCTATGTAGAATCTAATACTATTTTTGAAAAAAAAAAATAAAAAACAGTTGTTTTTCAGCAAATGCTGTTTTTAAATAAAATTAAAAATTTATTTTCTTTGAAACTTTTTTTTTAATATTCATTTTTTAGTTGTAGGTGGGCACCATAAATTTTATTTATTTATTTTTATGTGGTGCTGAGAATCAAACCCAGGGCCTCGCACATGCTAGCCATAATTATTGCTGAGACATAACTCCAGCCCTTCTTTGAAACTTTATTACTCATATATACTGGGGCTTAAATTAATAATTGAATATATTTCTACAATGATATCTAATAGTGCTGAAAAATATAAGAGAGTATTTAGATAACAAAATATAATTTATAGATACATATTCTTCTGGACCCCATTTTTAAAAGCAGTAGAACATATAAAAACATTTGTAGAAATATGCTTTCCAATTACCTCTACAAAACATTAGTCAAATAGTGACCCAACTGGTGACAGGCAAAGTGCTTTGGACTATGATGTGGACTTTCTAGTCCCACCTTTCTTTTAATATTACTGGGTTACCTAGAAGGGAATATAAGAACAAATGTGAATTACCATTTTTTTTTCTTTCATAAAATTATCAAAGAAAAAACTTACTTTTTAGAATTTAGTTATACTTCCTGTACTTGTCAGTATTATTTTTAATTCAAATCATGCATAATTAGAGGATAGAATAAAAAACAATCTTTTCAGAGATTAGGCCTGTTAAAGGTTTAATCCAAGCTCCCATTAATATACTGCTAGTTAAACTCCTTTAGGTTGCTAAAGAACACACAAGAAAATCAACAGTGGGCAAAATAGGGCAAAAGGCAATAAAATACCTATATCTCTGTAGGTATAGGATGTATGCATCTGATGACCACTGGTCAACCAAAAACCTGTCCTTGGGGTAGGTGTCCTTCCCTGTCTAGTCATCTGTGACTAGGTAGACCAGTCACCTGATGTATACCTTGTAGTTATAAAAAAATCTGTTGCGAGGGCTTGTAGGTATGCCAGGTACTGTGAGGTATCTAAGAACGGGGCATTGCAATTTGCAGTCATTTTACTAAGCATAAGCATTTGAAACTTCAGTTCTATAAAACAGTTCTCTGTTCTCATTAGTAGATGCTTTTATCTTACTTTCTAAGGAAGAAAAACATTTTTGTTTTTATTATAGAAATAACAGTCCTATTGAATTCAAAATGCTATAATGAACACACTTACACACAAAGCTTTGTGTCTTGTTTATTTTTGTAGAATAATTAGCTACAAGTGAAAATACTAGGTCAAGGCATGTTGTTGTGGTTGGTGCTGCTGTAATTCTTAGACTGCCAAATTTCGCTCTGAGAAAGTTTTTGCATGTTTATATTCGTCAACACTGTATGAACTACCCTTCTCAGAAGAAACTGATTTAAAGGTCATGTGCAAGGGGGACTTCAGATTCATAAGAAAAATCATATCAATCCAAATTTTGAAATTCATGTTAGATGATCAAGTTATATTTTATTTAGTCAGTTCACTGAAAGTATCGATCTTAGTGCTATTCATTTAAAGAGCACTCCTCTAGATAACAAGAGATATTAGTAATTGAAAGAAACAAGATTCCTCCCCTCATGGTGCTTACATTCTAAGGTTTAAAGCAGACAGTAAGTGCTTAACATTTAACATATAGATAGATAATAAGTAAACAGATATATAACTTATAATGCAATATCATGGTTGAGAAGTGCTATGAAGAAATATAAAACAGGAAAAGAGGTAGAGAGTAAAAGCAAGGGTAGATTTTACTTAAGGGGTTCCTTGGAAGTCTCTGTTACAAGAAGACGTTTGAGAAGATTTGAAAATAAGGGAAGGAGGAAAAAGAACCATACTAGTATCAAGGAGAAAGATCGTTCAAAGCAAAAAAATAAAAAAGCAATCCTAAAATGAACACTTACTAGATGGGCTTAAGGAATTGTATGAAGCTACCATTTAAGGAAGGAAATTGAGGTAAGAGTTTTCTTCTGATAATTGTTTTCTTCTGATAATTGTTTCTTCTGATAATTGCCAGCAAGTGGAGGATTTACAACAGTGGAGTTGTATGATCTGACTGGTTTCTTTAATAGATTATTATCTGCTGTGTGAGAATAGACTAGAGGCATGCAATCTGACTTAAATAACTGGTCAGAATATTTCTCCCTTGAAGAAGTAATTTCTACCTTCTGGTGAATGCAGTTAAGTGCCCTTGTTTATGACAAACATGATGACTACTTTGATTTATTTCCAGTGAATCAGATAAAAGTAGTCACATTATTTATAATCACACTCACCATATCAATGAAGTGAAAATAGAGCTGAAGTGTTTGTTCAGAGAATTCAGCCAAGAATTCCCAAAATTTTAAAAGAGACCCATTGGGAGTGTGGACTTTCTATCTCAATGCCAACATTGATTAAAATCACAAGGCAATGGCTCAATTTTCTGAATCTCTTAGCTAGGAAGGTAGTCGTTTTCATAATGTTGACCCAAATGGGTATGCTTATCTATAATACTAACAGTAAAAAGCTAATGAAAGTAATATTTAGACATACTCATTAGTTCCACCAAAATGCTGTTCATAGTTATTTGCTTTTTCTTATTAATTTGTTATGACTCACATTGAAGCAGAGTTTTAAAAAAGCATAAAATGAATGTAAATCCCTAACCACAGCACATCAATGTGAGTCAGTCACAATTGAAATTTCTAAAGCGTCAACATTGTTTATTGGGACACTCATATTTCTGTTTCACAGATCTCTGCCCAGTCAGAAATGAAGCTCAGCATCATTTCTCCTCTTACTTGGTGAAATATACTTCACAGACTTTTGATATCTGGCGCTTTATGTTGTTACCAACCTCAATGAAGCAAGTAAATGGAGTCCTTTGGTTCCCAATGAAGAGGGCAAACATAATTTATCACCTAAACTAGGAGACTTTGTAGAGTGAAAAAGGAAAATATTAATTACTGCATTGGGATAATCAAACATGAACCAGTGCTGCCAAGACAAACCACTGCAAATGGTCATCTGACAAGTGAAATACAGTCTATTTTATAATTCACTTCACATACATTGTTTTTGTTTCATTTGTGGCCCTCCTTGTATTAGATGAATTCCAAGAAGTGTTCCCAGGAAACAGAATAACTTATTGGCCCCAGGGAGGCATTAGGCAGGGGAGAATAAGAAGTGTTCTGAGAAGCATTTCCTCCCACAACACAGTCATTTTCCTACTGGAATGCACAGTGTGAGACTTTCTGTAACCCTTACTGATACAGAAGAACAGTCAGAGGGAGGGAATCATAAAACTTTTCTCACTGCAAAATATTTAAGTGATAATTCCTCTTCAAGTCTAAACACTATGTTGTAAAATGTCAAAATACCATAATTTATTAAAAATAACTTTTCTGGTATTAGTAAAAAAAATCCATTGAACCACTAGAAATTTTAAAGCCTGTTGATTTTAAATGGGCTATTGAAGATATGGAAATCAATATTAGCCTATCACAGACAGCTGAATCATATTTTGTTGTAGCAAATAAGCTCCATAGGAAGAAAAACAGAACTAAATTGAGTTTTCCCCAGCGAAACTACAAATGATGCCTGTTTAATAACTTCTTCTTCTTCTTCTTTTTTATTGTTGCTGCAGTAGCTCTGAATAATAGAAGCCTAATGTGTTTGCATGGCTCTCTTCCATGCATTGATTTATGGTATTTTTGGTAGATTAGGAATTAGCAGTGCTTTCTAAACTGAAAGGAAGGAGATATGAAAAGAAGCTTATATCCAGGACTCTGATAAAGACTGGTGAATAAAATGTTTCGGAGCATGGAATCCAATAGTTTTATTGTATAGTTCTCAAATGGAAGCAGGATAGGTGGTTCTTCCTGAGGACAGGGAATATTTATGTGCTGGTTCCCAGTTGGTAATTTGAAGGTTTTGAGGAAATCTCTGAGGCCTGTTAGCTTGGTTTAATTTGAACAATGAGTTATTCCAAATCAAAATTATACATTCTTGTTTAATACTTAGGTTCTGACAAATGCTGCTACTTAGTGGATATGGGCTTGAGTACTGAATTTAGGTGTCTCAAGGCCTGTCCGGGGTTTAGTTACCACTAAATAAGAGGTGTTGTGAAAAATTATTAGTTTCCCTCTGATGTTACCATTGGAAATTATTGAAATAGGCTGGATATTCTTACCTTCTTCTTGCTGAAGAATTATAATTCTTTTTTTTTTTAAGGGAGAGAGAGAGAGAGAGAGAGAATTTTTAATATTTATTTTGTAGTTTTTGGCGGATACAACATCTTTGTATGTGGTGCTGAGGATCGAAACCAGGCCGAATGCATGCCAGGCGAGCACGCTACTGCCTGAGCCATACCCCCAGCCCTATGATTCTTTCTTACTAAAAAATTATGGATTGGTCAGCAATTTATGTCTTTATGAAAATATTACTTTCTTTTATATAGTTGTAGGTGATTTTTTTATAATTTCTTTTTAAAATATTTTTATTTTTTAGTTGTAGTTTGACACAATACCTTCATCTTATTTATTTATGTTTATGTGGTGCTGAGGATGGAACCCAGGGCCTCGCACGTGCTAGGCGAGTGCTCTGCTGTTGAGCCACAACCCCAGCCCTTGTAGGTGATTATTTATCTTACTATTAATGTATTAGTGGAAAAAATGCAATTGGTAATAAAAACTATGTTTTAGCAATTGGCATTTCTTTCTTACCATCAGGAAAATAGTTCATATCTAGAAATGTTGATCTTGATTTTACATGAAGATTAGTAGATCTTTTTATAAATGTCAATTTTAAATCAAAATTATTTTTGTAGTCCAGGAATATAGGCAGGTTTCTGGAGACACTATATCAAACAATGGGTACCCCTTGTTCTAAAAAGGTGTGACATTTTCTGAAAGTCAATAGATAATTTATATTGAATTGCCTTCTTCAATAATATGACTCCTATTATGATGATGATACTCTCTCTACTCCTATCAATGATTTCCCTGAATAGTTTCATTTTCTGCCTAATATCTTTATTTTTATGTGTGGTGCTGAGGATCAAACGCAGTGCCTCACACATGGTAGGCGAGTGCTTTACCTCTAATCTACAACCCAGCCCCTTAGTCTTTCTGTCTCTTGAATAGAGATCTTCTTTAGATAGAAAATCTTCTATGCTTATTTATTCCTACATCGTCTTTCATTTATTCATTTAGTATGGTGTGGAGGCCATGGGCACAGATGATAAATTCAGACTGCCTTGATTCAGATCAAAGCTTTGATTCTGACTTTGCTACATTGCCAAATTATTTAATTCTGTAAACCTAATTTTTCTCATCTATAAAATAAATATTATAATAGCGTATACTCCCTAGAGCTTTCTTGAGGATTACATGAAATAATGGATATGATTTGTCTAGCACAGGGCTTGGGATATAGTTTTGTTTAGTAAATATGAGATGGTAGTGGTAGTTGTTGTGATTTAACTATTGTTTATTGAGTATCTTGAATATTAACTATTTGCACAACACTGTGCTGGCTTCTGGGGTTATAAACATCAAAAGTCTCAGATAATTCTTATCCCTGTGAAGCTTGTAGTCTGAAGATAAAATTAAAAAATGATCAATGAAAGAGATGTAGTGTAACAAGAGAATCACCATCCTGGGGATATGCTAGAGAGCTCCTGAGAGTTTAGTGAAATTGGGGTGGGGCAGAGATCCTCTGGTTGGCCTGAGGAGCTGGGGTATGTTGGAGATTACTTTCTGGTGGAAATTTGTGATGAGTGAAGACCTGCAGCCTCCTGAACTGCAAAAGTAAGTCATGTTTAGTATATAAAACTCAAATAATACTGGAGCATATCAAATAAAAAGGAAAGGTCTTCTTTTCATTTACCCCAATTCAACCCCCAGACTGAAATGTGGTATGTATCCTTCTAACCTATGTTTCATAGCAGGAGATTGAAAAGATTAGAAAAGTATTTATCTGACAGTAGCTCTTTCCTTTAATATTTCACAAATACAATTGAGATACATCTTGTTTTAGTCAGCTTTATTTTTGCTGCAAACAAAAGATCTGACAAGAACAATTTTAAGGAGGAAAAGTGATTTCAATGCTCACAGATTCAGAGGTCTCAGTCCATACATAGCCAGCTCCATTCCTTGGGGCTTGAGACCAGGCAGAACACCATAGTGGAAGAGTGTGGTAGAGGGAAGTGGCTCACATGATTATCAGAAAGCAGAGAGATTCCACTTGCCAGATATAAAATATATGCCCTCAATGCATGCCCCCAATGCCCACCTCCTAAAGCCACACCCTTTCTGCCTTTAGTTACCACTCACCATGAAGAGATTTATTCACTGATTGGATTAAAGGCTCTCATAACAAGCACTTCACCTCTGAATGTTCTTGCATTGTGTACACATGAATTTTGGGGGATACCTCACATTCAAACCATTACACATCATATAGAATTATTTTTCCTTTGTGTAGGTTATGCTAGTATACCTTTACTAGGAAGGTATTTGAAAACATAAATTATAACTTTTAGTTTTTTAAAAGTCCTAGGAGTAACCTGCACAAAGATACCATAATGCATTTTTGGGTAATGATGCTACACACTGTAGACCAATAATTTATTGAAAAGGGAAGGATAAATGAAAATGAATATTGAATATGTCCTCATTATTTAATATTCTCATATTTTACTCAGATTATCTAAAAGGGAGTATTAGAACCACCATGCTATGCTCTCTAGGCAGTCCATGGGATAAAATAACAGAAGTGCTTTGGTTAGGAAGGACAGTGACTTAACTGAATTAGGAAAACAAAAAACAAAAAACTTCTGCAACAGGGATCCTAGGAAGATGATATAATCTGCCTGATGTCAGTCACATCTCCTTGCTTCACTTGAAAAGATTCTAATCAGTGTTTGATTTTTGATGCTTTTCACTGAGCTTCTTTTCTCATGGCTATCACTGGGCCTTTTCTTCTCAGTTCTGCCATGAACCTTACTCTTTCTATGGATTAGATAAATGAGGTGAAGAGCTCCTGTGGAGTCTGATGCTTCCTAGTAGGAAGCACATTGCACCTGGAGCTGCTTAGAGTATTAGTGTTGTAACTCTGGTTCAGTTACATTTCTTTTAGTACACCTTCCTGAAGTCATGAACTCCAAGTAAAATAGAAATACCATCTTAAATAGAGAAATACTAACTTTTCTACACTTCTTGAACTAAATATTGATTTTTTCCCTTCTGCCTGCAGTAATTTAAGTTTGTCAAATATTTTGAAAAGACATTTAATTATCACAGTATGACACTCAAAAGGTTTTCTAAAAATAACTTTTTAAAAATAAAACTTAAGAATATTTCAGCCTGAATAATTACTTAATAATTAAAGAACATATACCACTTGTATTTTTGTGTAATTTAAGTTAAATTTGTTTCCACTTAACATTGACCACTGTTTCTCTTTTATAATGTTTAGAGGAAGAATTTGAGGCACACAGCAGATATATTCATGATACAAATTTAATTATGGACATTTTAAAATTTTTATTAAAACAAAGCTTTTTTAGGTGTCTAAGAACAAAGTGAAATAGCCTGATATTGTAGAGAGTGTTACCACATTACCAGTTTACTTCCAGCTCCGTTTCTTATGAGCTCCGTGACCTTGGCAGTTATTGACCTTAATAATTTTAACATATTATATGTATTTTCAGGGTTATTTTGAAAACCACAGAAGATTTGTTAGAAGAAACATCAATACTTTGTTAACTTTAAAACACTTTCACAATTTTTAAAATTTTATTATCATTAATTTTCTGTTTGGCTTCTCCAGAGCTTGGCCAAGTGCCTTGCTCATTTTAGATAATCAAATATTTTGTTGTCACTGTTAAAATAATTTTGATGTACTGCCAGGTAAATGTATAGCTCTGTGTTTTATGAATCCTAAAGTTGGAAGAAACAAAATCATTTTTTAAACAATAAATTTAAATTTTTATTTTATTGTGGTGAAATTACTTTACATGAGATTTACCCTTTTAACAGATTGTAAAGTATGCAATATAGTATTGTTAACTATAGTGTTTTACAGCAAATCTCTAGAACTTATTCATCTTTCATGACTGAAATTTTTGCCCTTTGCTTAGCAACTCCTCATTTCTCTCTCCTCCTAGCCCCTGATAAACACCATCCTACTCCCTGATTCTATGGGTGGCTAGTTTGTGTACTTCATATAAGTAGAATATAAGCAGCATTTTTCCATCTGGTGAAAGCCTAATTTACTTGGCATATCGTTAGGATTTATTTATGTTGTGTATAGCAGGATTCTCTATTTTTTTAAGGCTGAATAATATTTCAGTGTACGTATATAACATATTTTATCTACAAATCTGTTGATGAATATTTCAGTTGATTCTATATCTTGACTATTAAGAGTATTACAATGAACACAAGAGGGTTAATATCCCTTTGAGATCCTGATTTCCATAACAGTGGTATCATTCTGCATTCTCAAAAACAGTGTACCTTGAATAGCTAAAATAATCTTGTAGAAAGAAAAATCTACACAAAACAATGCAACATTTGAAATGTTATTATTTTAAAACTTCTTATTTAAAGCTTTCAGATCTTGATTAATCATGCATAACTGAAACCACCACAGAATTTTTCTTAAGAAAAAAAAGCATCTTACTTCCTGATTTCAAAATCTATTATATATAGTGTTATATTAATTAGAATGGGATGGTACTATTATAAAGATGGACATATGTACCAATGGAACAGAACAGAAAATCCATGCATATTCAGTCAACTGATGCTTGACAAGTGTACCAAAAATGCACATTGGAGAATGGATAGTCAACAGCAGTTGAGAAAATGGTATCCATATGTGTAAGACTGAAATTGGCTCAATTAGGTCTTTTTTTTTTTTTTCCTCATGCTGGGCATCATACCCAAGGGTATGCACACTAGGCAAGCACTCTACCACTGAGCTATTCCCATACAGTATGCACAAAAATCAACTCAAAATGGATAATTATAATGAAATAGTTAATCTGATAACCAATAATTCTTAAAACTAAGTCCAAAAAATGCAAAACTCATAGAAAAAATTATAGAGGGGAAATTTTTATGACATTGGTATTGATATGTATCCTGAGTTGGCTGAGGAAGAGCTATTATATTACAAAAACACCATGGAGTGCTTTAACTGAAGAGTAACTATATGCTCATAAAATAAAATAGTAAATTTTATTGCTTAAATAGTCTCTTCTTACTACAAAAAGAATTGCCTTACAGTTGGTAAAATTCTGATAGAATACTATCCCATGCCATGCATAGTTCCTTTTATAAGCCCAGCATTAGAACTCCAATTATTCTTTAGCTGTTATGTTAGCTCAATCTGCCTGTGCCAGATCAAACCAATAATACAAAGGAGCTAACACCCTATGAGATAGATTATTATTTTTAAGTAACTTAGTTCTTCAACTCATTCATTATTATAGAAAATGTTCAAATATTATTTAACTTATTGTGAGGGCTACTTACATATATAATAATGTCTTAAGTTACAAGCAATGACTACATATTCTAAATGCTGATTTCAAAACAAAAGTCTGTATTTGCTGTTTTGTAAAATTGGAAAAGGTTTGTTGACAGACATATTAATTGCAAATTATTCATTAAAAAAACATGTCTCCCTGGTTTTCTTATGCAAAGTGATGCTGCAATGAGAGCCCAAATTGTTCTTACTAGCAGAACTAATAAGACTTTGGAATTGATCATCCTGGTAGTTGTGATTCAAATGAGAATGTGAATGAAAATGATTAATTTTTTTCATTATTAGGGGTCTGACAGTTGTTATTTTCTTTCAGAAGAGTAAATTATGTGATATGGAACTTGTATCTTTGTGGTATGGTAAGCAGCTAGTCATTAACTTGAGTGCTGCAACTGGACACCTGGGAACCAAAGAGATTTTCTACTTTATTACATAAATAAATTCTCTCTGACCATTATGTGATACCTGATTTTAATATGCAGCCCAGAGCAGCAGTGATAAATGCTGTGTCCCACACTGCTTCACCTCTAGGTATATTGATACTTCCAAAGAACATTTCTGGAGTCTGGATTTCAATTTTACACACATCAAAAAGTAAATGACTATTTAATCTTTTACCATAACATGAAGAAGAGCAAGTAATACATACTGGAATGGAGTTTAGTAGGATAGAAAGCCAAAACTGAAGGATTTTCTATTTGAGATGAAAGTATAATAAGCAGTAAGCTTTACAAAAGCAGAGGATATGATAATAGAAGAGGAAACCAATGAAAAGATTAGAATTTGGTATATGTATGAGAAAGTAAGGTGACCTTTAATGGATTTCTGGAGCTGTCTTTGGGGGATTATATAAATTAAGCTTGAATTCTAAATCTAATACAACTATCATTAAAATCAAGAGAATGCTTACTGTGTGATGGAAATTGAAATGACTCTTAACTTTATAATATTCCTGAGCCCTAGTATCATCACGTGACTTTCAAAAAATAATGCCTTCTTCTTATTATAATTTGCAACCTTCTTAACAATAAAGTACGAGAAAATCAAAAAAGATAGAATGAAACTTTCCTCAGAAATGTATGGAAATGTTACTCTGTATTGAGTTAGATTATTCATTTTAATCTTCCCTAATACAAAAGGTTAAAAAGTTTATTATTTTTGTTTTCATTTGAATTATTTTCATTGCTAGTAAGAATGAAGAGTATATGTATTTATTAACATTTTGTTTCCTTTGCTTACAACTATCTATTCTATAATTGCCCATTTTTAGAACTGGTATTTAACGTTTTCATATTGGTTTTGAATATATCAAGTATCTTATCTCCTTATATATATATATATATATATCAAATATATTTCTAGTTTACAATTTGCCATTTAATTTTATTAATTCTCAGAGATTGTAATTTTTTTTGAAATCTTAAAGTCATTTAATCTTAACTTTAGTAGTTTCAGACCCATGAAGTAGACTTTAGAATTTGAAATACTTGGAATAACATTAACTTGCTAATAAATATGAAATCATTAAGTAGATATAAATATAAAAGTCGTTGTGTTTTACAAAGGTATATAAATTGAGATTTCCTATAAATTTTATGACATGTTTTCTCAATATTTTAAAGTTATCAAAACCTAGAAATACTTTATTATAGAGGAGCACATTCTATAGGCAACCTAACCACCTCATGGAGGGTGGTGTTTCTGTGTTGTTGTAGATTGTTTCTTGACATGATATTCAGAAACACCATGTCACCTGGGAACTGATTAGAAATATAAATTCTTTTCTCCTTTTTTTGTGGTGCTGAGGATGGAACCCCAGGACCTGGACCTTGCTGCTTAAGCTTAATCTGCCAATTTTAGGATTCAGATGGGGTGTCTGGTAAGAAAACACATTCAGTAGCATCAGGTCCTCATTTTTTCTTTATACTATTAGGAGTCAGGTCTTGACCATCACTTCCACCCCAATCATTTTTTAGCAATTCATTCCTATGTTCTTTATAGTATCTGCCATTCCCTGTGGCAGATGTTTGCCAGGAGGCATCTTAGATACTGGACTTGGAAAGTTTCTTAAGGAGAAAGGGGGGGGGGGGCAAGCAGGGAGAGCACTTTCACTTGGTAACCAGAAGATGAGTTAGCAGTCCTTTGTCTCCTTTCTGGTTTACTATAGCTGCATACTAGTTAATTTTTCTTTCTTATCCTTACCAGTGCATCCTATTCAATTCCACAGAAATGATTTTTTTTCAAAAATATAAATCTCATTATGCCTCCCACATGGAGCATCACAAATTTGGTCCCTCGTGTACATTTTCACTTACCTTCGCTTTTCAAGAAACATCCTTCCTTTTATCTAGTCTTTTTGTTTGTGTTTGGTTTGGTTTGGTTTCCACTGGCTAATTCCTACTGAGGTAACCAGAAGATGAGTTAGCAGTCCTTTGTCTCCTTTCTGGATCACTATAGCTGGCTGCATACTAGTTAATTTTCTAGAAGTATATCTGGTGGATAGATTTACACATGAGTTCAAATAAATATAAATAATGAAGTTAGTTACAGTATTGTTTATTAAAAAAGACAGATTGAAAACCTTCTATATGGATGTCAGTAAAGTTAAGGACAATGTGATACACTCATAAAAGAGATTGTTCTGTAACAGTTAAGAAAAGGATAGATCTGTGTGTACACACACACATCACACCTAAACATGCTTGTATATGAGTAAACAATTAATTTTCTTGAAATTAGTCAACGTAATGTGTCAGATCCTGACCATCTCTTCCATCCTGATCATTTTTTTAGACATTTTTTCTCACTTTCTTTGCAGCTGAAACTGTAAATAAATGTAGTAAATGAGTAACTTTTGCTTTTAGAGAAGGAGACTGGATGGTCAGAAGCCCTTGCAGGCTGAGGATTACCTTTAAACATTTCTCTTTTCTCTCTTCTCCATCTCTCTCTTATTTGTATATATGTATATATTTGGAGAAATATGGTGTGTACACACATACATACATATGTATGTTTACTGTATTTATGCATTTATTTATAAAAATATGTGTATTCAAATTAAACTCTCAGTTTGTAATTGCTTTTCAAAATCTTCTGCAGTTAGGTCCTTTCTGTGCTCCCATTGTACACTATACTTACCTTTTGTCACATTTCCTACTCACATGCACACTCATGCTCACTGTTGTGCTAGAGCTATATAAAGATTAAAAAACACTTTAATTCTTCTCTACATATGCCCCTGTTTTATCCTGTGAATACTAATCCTTCTTTACCCCAACAGAAGTGAATGTCATCTACTCTGTTTTCATAGTACGTTATTGATCCAACAGGTGTAAAATGCACCCAAATGTATTAGAGCCAGTTGTTCATCCATCCCTCTATTTATGACCTCCCTGAGGTCAGGGGCAGCAACTAAATTTTGGAGTCTAGCATCTAGCACAGTCTGATCTTAAGAAATCTATTGTATCGAGGGGGAGTGCTCAGTAAGTACTGCATTTGTCAAATTTAATGACTGCCGAAAGCTCTGTGCAATATTTATGGAAATTTAATCTTGAATATTACTCTGTGAAATAATTGTATTTATTTTGGAAATATTTCAACTTAGTCCAATTAGTATCAATCCCAACTCCCTATCTTTAAAAATGTAAACTCTCTAATTTGCTAAACATTAGTTTTTCATGTTGCTGAAGGTTAAGGAAGGCAAGTAGTACAGAACAGGAGTCTCAGCCATCTGTCTTTCTTTTCTCTCTTCAGCATCGTAGATGCTGCAGGGATTGTCCCTGCACAGCAAAGGGGATGAGGATGTGCATGTTTATCATAGAAAAAGCTCAGATAAGCCCTGTGTCAATGAGCTTAGGCTAACATATTCTGTGACAACAAACTACCACCAAAGCTCTGTGGTTTATAATTAGCAGAGGTGTGTTTTTCACACTATTATATGTTCACCATGAGCCATATGAGGCTTTGCTCCTTATTTTTTCCCTCAGGGACTTATACTGACAGAATCTTTGCAGTCTCAGGGGAAATGAACAAAACAAAGCAAAACAAAAGCCTTGAAGAATTATGAGATGGAACTTCAGACTTCTTCAAAATGGCACATATTATATCCATTGGCCAAAAGCAGTCTTAAGGCTAAACCTAATATGGATAGAGTGGGTCTGTATGACTATGGAATGGAAAGTGAACATGTTAAACCATAATTCATGTTATCAAAATTTCTATTAGAACTTAACCTGGAAAGTAATTTATTTTGCTCTTCCATCAGTGTGTATATTCAGCACATATCAAATAAGCATGTACCATAAACAGAGCATACACGCAAAACACAGTATGGGAAGTGAGGCTATGTCAGAGAACTTGTTTTCACAAGGGCCTAAAAGTACATGTTATTTCCCCTCACTATGGTCAGGTTGGTATGGCTGAAGAGAACCTCTGGAGAAGAGAAAGCTGCAGTTGAGATTGTATGAAAGTCTATGCCTTAGCTAAGGATCCATAAATTAATTTTGTATTATTATATTTTAATCTCACAAGCAAAGGTACTCTGTTCGAGGACTCATCATATTCATCAGCATTTTAATTTAATTCAGAAATTTTATGGCAGATATATATCATTATTTAATAAATATTTGCATGATTGATGATAAAGTGGCAACTCTGACTTTACAAGTCATTGACCAAAATAACTAGCTAATTACCACTCTTGTCAAACTCCTTGGGTGTTGAATGTGTTTACTAGTATCTAAAAACATCTTACAAAATCCAATAAAGTACTATACTTTATAATATTTCATAGCTTTCTATTTAATTTTATAGTTTTCTTTGTTTTGCCTATCTGCCATTTTATATATTTTGAAGAACAAAGAAGTGCTCATGCTGATGGGAAAGGATTTCCTGGTGGGTTGGGATTCAATAAACTGTGTACCCATTGAATACATGGTGCTCTAAGTTTTCCGTGTTTTTCTGTTAGTACATTATTCCTAGTCCATTGCTTCTTAAATATATATTCAGAAGGATCATATTTTAAGAAAGGATTAAGTATTTCAAGGGAGAAAAATCATTCTGCTGTTTCTAAAGCATACACAGCTGTTAAACTTTAATTAAACAGGTTTGTAGAAAAGGGGACTGGAGACCAAGTTCATAAAACCAGACAGATATGCTTTGTAAATGTAGAAGAAAGCTAATTAAGCCAAGCATAGCAGCTTAATATTAATTTTTAAAACACTTCCAGTGTATTTGTTGTAAATCTTGACAGTGCAAAAGTATATTTTCTAATGAGTTATTCTACAATTTAAGTTCAGCATTTGGGTTGTCAAGGATTCCTAGTAAGTTGAAAAATTATAAAATCTTTCCACATTATGTTAATATTTATTGCAAGAAACTTAACTCAAGAGTGCAATGCAATTCATCATTGAAAATAAATGCATAGATATACTTTAAATGGGATTTGTTAGGTAATCCACAAAAATAATCCATCCAATTTTATTTAAATATATTTGATTACCAATTGATTTTATACACCAAAGAAAGGCTGTTAAAATAAATTTAATGTTCACTTGTGATATTTTAAGTTTATTTTAAAGTCATTTTAACCTAGTTATGATTTTTTAATGAACTAGGGGATAGCTATGTTATTTTAACAAAAATTGAGCTCAACAGTATGTCCATAATTCTTTGAAAGAAGAACAGAAAAGCCTAATGAATTGGAATTTTTGCCACATTCTCAGAACTTAAGAAAGTTGTGGGTGCATTCAGTTATTGAGTGGAGTTCATGATTTTCCTTTCTGTTCTATTGTAAACGGATTCTGAAAGAATATTATTAAGCATTAGATTTCACCTTCTCAATAGGAAAAACCTGAAAAGCATAAAAGTGTTTAAATTAAACCTGCTGGGAATGAATGAAATAAATATTATCAAACTTGTGATTTATTTAAATTATTCACAATTTTAAACCCTTTGTCTTTCACTCAACAGTAATATCCTACTTTGTTCTCTAAATAGAATTATGAAGCATAAAGTAAGCATTGACTATAAGTTTAAATACTTAACATGACCGAAAAAAATATTTGTGTTTGTGTTGTTGAGCAAAATGATCACAGGCACTATTCATTCCAAAGACCACTAAAGAATAAAAACATCCTTTAGATCATCAGTAGTTCCCAGTTACAATAGTTGCAAACAAATGTTGATTTAGAGACAAATTATGCTGAGCAACGTAAATTGCATGGCATGTTGTCTTGTGGTGCTTCATTTCATATATTGTGTGTCCATAATACTGTCATCAACAGGATATCCCTGAAAATGGCATGTTTCTCCCTGTAGGTTTCTGGATAAAATGAAATGTTTTACCTATGCTAGAGAAATACACAAACCATTCTTCTGAGAGATGCATTCAACCTAAAAGGGTGCCATTACTCTAGGTTCTTATTTCCATTTTAAAGACAGCATTATCACTGATTATGCTGAACATAACTCTCCAGAGTAGCGATTTCCTCCATCGTGTTGGATGAATGTCAACAGTGATGATTGGTCCCCTAAGTATTTTATCAGGTTTATCAGGCTGGCTTCCTTCATGCAGCACTCTGTCAGCATGTGAGGTAGTAATGATTAAAACACCACTTATAAGCATATTAGCTATAAAAGACTTTCTAAGTTCTGTCATTCTCTTCTCAAGGCATATTGTAACCAAAATATAATCTTGTGGTTTTTCTTTCTCACGACACCTGAGGTATTCCCTGATGATCAAGTCACTCCAGGTTGTCATTTGTTGTATTTGATTACTCATTTACTAAAGAGGGACATACATTTGACTAATCTGATGACATGACTTTAGTGTTGAATTCAGTTCACTCACAGTATGTATCAGGTAATTGAGACCTGAAAAGTTATGTAAATTGCCAAGTTTATGTAACTAGCTAATTCATTTCCCTTAATCCTCAGTCTGATTTGATCAGGTGATACTTATTGGAAATCTATCATCAATAGATTGTCATTTATTCTGTTGCATATCGGAATGATTAAAGGAGACCTCTAAAAACACTTTATTCCTGAGATTCTATAATTGTATACTTCCTAATGAATAACCACTAATATGCATATTTGAAATTTTCTCTAGTGATCTATATTATTATATAAATCTTTATATTACCTTAATTTTTAAATGATTAAACTACTGCAATATCTTTGAAGTAGATCTCTCTCATTTCCAGAAAAAAAATGTCTTCAAGCCAATGTTAGTGTCATAATGTAATACTACTGTTCTGTCCAAAAAGCTATAATGTGAGGATGTTTCCCTTTTAGCAAAATATGCAGAGATTTCCTGTCTGTTGCATTTGAACCATCCTTTCCATGTGAGAGCTCTTCTGTTGCCCTTCTACTTTGGGGTGTCACTTGGAAGCCTTCATAGCAAACAACTTGACAGATCCTTCTTTTTTCTTTAAATTTTGTTTGACAAATAATAATTATATATATTTATGGGATACAAAATGATCTTTTGATACATATATACATTGTGGAATAATTAGATAATATATCCATCCCTTCAGATGTTTACAATTTCTTTGTGGGAAGAACATTTAAAATCCTTTTAGCTTTTTGGAAGTGTATAATATGTTACTATTAAATGCAGTAGAACACTAGAACTGATTCCTCCTATCTAGCTATAGCTTTGTACTTATTGGACAATGTCTCTCTCTTTCCCCATCTACCCCCCCCCATCTCGTAAGCCTCTGGTAACCATTCTGTACTGTAATTCTACTTTTGTAGATTCCATATATAAGTGAGATAAGTGAGGGGACATTATGTTAAGTGCTATTGATTATTTTTGTTGGCAAAATAAGTATGGTGAGGTTAACCCCTGATCTGTATCCTAATACTTGCTAATGTGACTGCTCAATTATGGGTATGCTTTTCTAGAGGGAGATATATTTGTCATCTTTCCTTAAATGAGAACAGAGTAGAAGTCATTTGGGCCACCTTCCTGGAGATGAGGGTTCAAAATGGGGAGCTTCATTGACTGTCATAGTACTGTCAACACATAATTTCCGGGTGGCATCCCAGGGGCTCTCAGACTATTTCTGCCACAGCACAGCACAAGAAATCTTATTACATTACTTTTAGATCTCTTGGGCTTTGTGTTTTAGAACCAAATATGATGGTGTTTTTTTTTTTGCAATTTTGTAATTGGTTAGTAGTTTTAAAAATAAGGAAGTCCTTGGGAAACTTTTTAAAACTCAGATTCCTAAAAGTAACTTCAAATCATGTAAATTTGAAACACCAAGGTATAGAGTCCAGGAATCTGTAATTTTTAGAGGCTTACCTGGTATAGGTTAAAAAAGGCTTTGATCCCTCTCCCCAATACTAATACAATCAGAAACACTGTGGATGATGTCCCAGCTTCTAGAATTTTAAGTGCTCTTCCAGTGATTCTCATGATTGAAAATCACTGTTGTAAACTTTCTTCCATCTCTAGGAGTCAGCTGTGGAAGCCCTCACTTTTTTTTCTGCTTAGAGGATTTAGTAATGTAAACATAGCTTTTCAGGGACAAATAAAACAATCCCTACCTGTTGTTTTTGTGTTCGTGAGTGAAGTGTTCTGGAGGCCTCTGTCAATTCCTCTGTACTCTTGGAAGCTTGAATTTATGGTAAAGTCAGATTAATGATAGAGTCAAAAAGTGATTTGATTACAGGATGACCTAAGATTCAGATTTTTCAATCTATCCCATTCTTCAAACTCATCTTCTGGAAAGAATTGCACATTATATTTTAAGGATATTCTTATTCTTAGGTGACCATTAGAAAAAAAAATCAATTTAATTTTTAATCAACAACTCCTATCAATGCTTACTTATTCAAATCTGTAAGCTGTAATTGCAATACATAGATGAATTAGTTGGGATTTCTTTTAATAAAAGAAATGTGTTCATTGGAAGCATATTTTTAGGAAAGAAATGTGTTTCCTGTCCAGTCTGGCTCAGAATACACAGAGTATATTCATCCCACCACCCCTCACCTCACTTTCTGTCATTTTCTGTGTCCCTGTACTGTATTGCTTTTATTACAAAATGTGTGCATCCTCAAGTAGATGAAATTCCTTAGCCAGGATGGCATTTGGAGTCATCCATTCTCCCTAGTAGCACCTGGCCTAAAGCTGACCAAAGATTAGTACCCAAATTTTCAAATAAGTCTTTTAAATTTGCTTGCTTGGTATTTGTGGATTTCTTGTAGAAGCCAGCATATGCTTTGTGTGCATCTTTGTTGACACAGTTGAAAGTGAGACAGAATTCACCAAAGAAGAGTCCAGAGGACAAGGTACTATGAGATCATAAAAAGTCTATTCTGCAAGGACAGGGTGTAGAATCTGAATAGGTTTTTACTTCCACAGATGAGAATTTGGTGGTGTGAGCCAAGATAAACTGGCTTTGCAGAGCATAACAGGTCTGACAGTCAACATCTTCTTCCTATTTCCATTCTTACCCATGGTTGCCTGAGGTTTAACCATACAATATTGCTTCTTGTAGCTCAAAAATGGTCAAATATCAGCAATTACATGACATCTGTGTTAGAATGAGTACAATCATTGAATGGAGAAACTTTCCAGTATGTCTTAGGGTTTGTGAATTCATCCTAGAGTTCAGAGTACCCTGAATCTTCTCTCAAGTATGTAGGCTGTTTCAGCTGGAGTCCCTTGGTTTGTAAGCCTCTTTACTCCTAAACTGTGTAGCCTGGAGGCTCAAAAGTCTAGTAACTCACTCCTCTTCCTACAGTGTGCCACATTCAGAGCCTGAGAGGGGACTTTTGTCTGCATTCTGATAATACCTTTATCTCTATTCCTGTTGTATTCTAGGCCATTTTTTCAAATTTTCCCTGTTTTTCTGCTTGTTTCTACCATTAATTAGGGAAATAAATCTGAACAGGGAGAATGTGTAATTTGTCCTAATTTAAGAAGAGTGTTTGGGTTAAGGGCTAATCTTATAAAAAGTCAGGGCCCAGGGGCCTTATCCATGGTATAAGATAAAGTCCTTCTTTAAGACAGGATACTATGAAAATGAAGGAACAGTACTTCCAAGTGTGTTAGATACTTAACTCTACATGATGAAGTTAATATAGCTGTCTCTTCCACACACTTCTTATTTGTGATTATGTTTCAAGTAAGCACTGCAACAGCAATCCTAAAAACCCTGTGGCAAAACTGAAGAGAGTTAGAGCTCTTCACTGATGTAATATTCTGAAATAACATTTTCTCAGGTTCTCCTTATTACTGAGGGCGTGTATAGTAATATATCATGCTAGAAAATTCTATTGCATCCTCTGGAAAGGCAACATGGAATTTTTTACACCATTCTTTCAATTATCTTTTTCATCCTCACATAATTCTCAGGTTAGATTCCCACAGGGAGGACTAGAGTATTAAAGCTATGTGTACAAGGAAAATGTAGATGACATATTCTTCCTTTCCTCCCAAGGAAAAATACATGAAAATATTTCTCAAATATCACCTGAGAATGTAAAAACAATACTCAAAACACTCAGAATGGAAGTTCTCAACCAGTGATTTCAGAAAAACAACAACAACAAAAAATATTTAACCACAAAAAGCTTTTTCTGTTGTTCATTTATTTGTTCTTTCATTTTGGAAACAGTTATTCAGCCCTAACTATGAAATAGGTATTGTACTAGGAAACTCTCATAAATTAACGAGAGTCCCTACTCATGAGTCTGTATTTAACTGTGGTATAAGGAGATGGAGGCTAGCAAATACATAAATTATAATGGTGAGTACTATAGAAGAAAACAGAAGAGGATGTGGTAGTGTCCATGGACTGAGTTCAGTGAGGATAGGCTTATGTGTGGGTTTATGTAGTCAGGAAAGGTGTCCTGCCCAATTAAGAGAATGGAGTCATCCTGTTATTTATTTAGGTACTGGGGATTGAGCACACGGATTCTTTGCTAGAGTCACATCCCCAGCCCTTTTTATTTGTTTACTTTGAGACGGGTCTCACTAAGTTGCATGCAGCTTTATTAAATAATCTGCTGAGAATGGCCTTGAACTTGCAATCTTCCTATCCTGCCTCAGCCTTCCAAATTACTGGGATAACAGAGTAGGCCACCATGCCATTTTTAAAATTTTTTTTCTTATATGCGGTATTAGAAGTGATGAGGGGGCAGATATCACTTTCACCCTTGGTATCTGATCAGGTTCCTCAGCCTCAACCATGCCCTGGTAATGCCTCTGGGGCTCCTCACTCTAGAGGGTTTAGAAAATGCAAATGGCATGATGTGATTAATATTTTAAAATCACCTTTGAAGCTGGTGTGTATCAGACTATAACTGGAAGGGCAAAAGTAAAGCTGGAAGATGGAATGGTATAATAATCCAGGAAAGAGATTATGGCAATATAGGCCATCTTAATAGAATGGAAGTGGAAAGAACTCCAGTTGATGAAGTACAGGTACAGTTACTTGATCCAAAGAACAAGTCAAAAAACTTTCTGAGGATTAGATATAAGGGCTGCTGAAGAAGAAAGAATTGTAGTGACTCTATGAGTTTGGATCTGAACAACTAAACACATGGTGGAAATATTTATTGGGATAGGGAAAACCGGATGGTGAAGAGAGCAAATCTGTGGGAATAAGGGTCAAGGGGAATGAGGTGTAAATTACTTGAACACTGTACTCAGTGAAGGTCCCTTCATTTCCATAAGAGCCCAGTGTATTTCAGGCCAGGGAAATATCTGATTCTCTTCTTTGTCCCTATGAAAACATTTTTGGGAAGTAAAGAAGAAATTTTAAATTTATATAGACATAGCTGTTAGTCTACATGAATTTAGAGTATAATTGAAGTTATAAAACATTTGTAGTTAGGCATGGTGGTGCATGCCTGTAATCCCAGTGGCTCAGGAGGCTGAGGGAGGATTTTGAGTTCAAAGCCAGTCTCAGCTAAAGTAAAGCACTAAGCAACTCAGTGAGACCCTGTCTCTAAATAAAAAATACAAAACATAGGGCTGGGATGTGGCTTAGTGGCTGAGTGCCCCTGAGTTCAGTCTCAAGTGTGCCCCCTCCCAAACCCCCCCCCACATATGAAATAACTTAAATACCAATATTAGATAATTAAGCTTTGTGGAAGCCATAGGGCTAAGTTTATCATGCAGCCATGGTATGCTTAATTAAGTATGGTTAAAGTGAGGTGATGGTGATTTTAATCTTACTTTATGACTTCAGATTTCACTAAGAATGCAAATTGTTAATATAATGATAGAGTTCTTGAAGTTTTTTTTCCTTTCAATGCCTTTATTTTATTTATTTATGTTTATATGGTGCTGGGGATTAAACCCAGTGCCTCTTATGTGTGAGGCGAGCATTCTACCACTGAGCTCCAACCCCAGTCTGTGCTTGGAGTTTATGTCATAATTTAGGTCTTTACAATATACCAGTTCCTCTGACCCTAGGGAACTATTCCAAGCTTCACTGTCCTCTTCAGTAAAATAGGAATAATAATGGAACCTCTCTATAATATGTGATAAATACATGAAAAAATTGTCTGACAAAAAGAAACTCAATGAACATTTGTTCTCCTTCTTGTCCTCTTCCTTCTTATTTTCATTTTCATTGCTGGTGTGAGTGATGAAAACAGCAGAGAGTTTCCAGGTATAAGCCGTCTGCTCACTGGAGCAGGTCAAGTTGGGAACAAAACATGGTAAAAAAAAATGTTTACTGCTGCGTAAAACTACCCTATATGGGAAGGAGGATGATCATGGTAGAATAAGGTAGAAGATGTAGGGGACAATGAAAATGGTTAGTTAGGGAAGGAACTGGTCACCATCTTTCCAAACACTTGTCCCACAGATGAAAAGGTGGAAAGGCTTCAACATAGTAATGAATTCTGATTGTCATGCCATGTTGAAGCTCCCTGTAACTATATATTGACTTATTGGTGTTTCTGATTTACACTGCTCAGTCTTATATATGTTAAAATGATTAAAAGCAGTATACTCATTAACTGCAGAGCTGATTACTTCCCCTGAGCTAAGACTAAATCTACCACCAGAACACTGATAAATTTGTCTCTTGACAGACTAGTATTTAATAGCATTTATCATCCCCCGTCTACCACCTCCTTTTGTGGTCATTTTCTTATAATTGGAAACTAGAAGAAATCCACAATTCAATCATTCCATGACATTTCTCTTTGTAAATGGCACCTTCTCTGTCACTTCTTGATCAGGGAAGAATCAGACAGTAAGTGACTCATTCCTGATTTGTTAATGCAAAACCTTTTTGTTATTTAATCATTTTTGAGACAGTCATGGGGAATTATTTAGCTTTCAGATTCTTATAAGTCATGAGCCTGCTTAGGCAGAAGATGTTGAGTAGCTTGTTGAATTATGCAAAGTTAGGTTCAAAAAGTCAATCTTGATTTACAGCTGTTACGTGAACAATTCAGTGCAGGCTCAGTGAAGCATATTATCTGCAAATAATGCTCTATACTTGCATAGAAAGAGTCTGAACAGAAAGTGCCTTCATTCTATATGATTAATGCAAAAGTGCTTTATAAACTGAGACTCACTCTACTGATATAAAATGGAATTCATATGCAACATTTATATGACCATGGATAGACCTAACCTAAGCATATTGAGGGAGTTCCTGTTGATATCCAAGAATAAAGGGGACCTAACTTTATTAAATGGTGGGAAATGTCTTGGGTGGTAATCTGCTGTTTCACAGACTCCCGTCTGTTGTGATGATGAGAGCAGCATCAGTAGCCATTAAATCCCATGAGCATCCAATGCCAACTATTCTAGAGGTACAAAGGAGCATAAGATGAAGTCCTTAAGAATACCTCAGGTTATATTCTGTTTCTACATTTGTTTCAGATAAACAAGTAGCTTTGTCAAAGAACTTTGCACAAAAGGGTCTGCACATATACTTAAGTCTTGCTTTTATTCCTCCTAAATGATTTGTAGTTGAGAAACAGAGTATCTTTTTGCTTCTACCCCAGGTGAGGAAAATCGTCTGTCGTTTTTTAAAAATACCACAGTGATAAATAAGGAGACAGAGCTGAGCTAGTGATATCAATAAGGTGTCCAAAAGAACAAATTATAATATTGAAAGGAAGTAGAAAGCTGTGGCTATACAGTGATTAGTGGCATAAATCTATGGCCAGGTCAGCACATATGGAGGTTTCACTTTATACATATGTTTTGGAGCATGTCCCTAGTCAGTTCTGTTAAGTACATAGGAGAGACAGATGTGCACATTTAAGGGATAGCCATTTCATGAATGGATTGGGGGTTTAAGGAACATCTCCAGGCTCAATAGGGAAACTGAAGCAGAAGCTTGGTTACAAAGATGTGGTACACACAGAGATAGTTGCAACCAGGTGGCAGGAAACAGACAAATTCAGAAAAATCACTTGAACAAACCATCAAGATTCCAGGTGTCAGGTAATTATTTTTATTGTGCACTTCACACAGTGACTGCCTGTGGCCCAGCAGCCTCACAGGCTGCATTGTTTTCAGAGCACTTGAGACAACCTGAGAAAGGTATATTCACCAAATTTATAGAGCAATTGATAAGAAATAGATAATATTCCATAGTAATGTATAGAATGTTCAAAATCAATGTAATATCAGAAATATTTGAATATCAACAAAAGGCACATGCAGAGAGTGCTACTTATGCCATAAAAGGGCATTTGTCTTCTTTTTGAATATAATCATCTTTGCGCACACTTTGTGTGAATTACTGTTTGATTCTCTATCTCCTATGTGTCTCTGTGGGGATCCAACATTCTCTGTGTATGCACATCAGGCATTTTAAAAAAGAACCATTCCCTTTTTTCCATTCTGTATCTTTTTCCATCAACCCCTGACTGTCATTTGTTCTTTTCTTCTGTACTCTCTTCCCTAACCAGACATGATATGAAGCTGAAAGAATATGCATATATGTGCATGTTCTGTGTATTTTGATGCATATACACGTGAATATGCATATACACATGCATTTTTTAATATTTTGGGTAAAAAGTTTTTCTTTCTTATTGCAAAAGAGTGTAGTTAAATGCTTTATTTACCTAACTTTAGAAAATATTGAACTAAATTAAAGTGTTTTGCCTCCATCTTCAGTTAATGTTCTCTATAGCTATAGGTCTCGTAGATCTGCCTTGGAGGTTTGTTTTGTTTTTAATAGAGTGAAGGAAGAAAAGCTATTTTACCTTCTACTTAATTACTTCTAATAGGCCATGGTATATATAACAATGCATTGCTTAACATTCTGAAAAATGCAATATTAAGGGATTTTGTGTAAATGTAGTAGAGTGTATTTATGAAAATCTAGATTCTACACACCTAGGCTATAAGACATATATTTCATGCATATTGTCTCTCATTGACCAAAACTTTGTTATGTAGTATATAACTTTATATTATTTCAGCTATTTTTATTTATTTCCTGACCTGTTCTAAAAAGGACTTGAGTAGTATACAAAAATAAATATATCACAAGAAAAAAAAAACATTTGAAGTGTGGAGATAAGAGATCCTGCAATGTGGCCAAAGGTGGATCATTGGTTTGATATGAAGTTCTATAGGCCAAAACTGAGAATTAGGTGAAGTTACTCTTCCAATTGTAGAATGAGAGATTAGAACACATCCCCTAACAGAGAGGCTTAAAATAAGAGTATATAATTTCCTACTATAGTGAATCTATTATAAATTATCACAAACTAATGACTTAACACAGATGATTTTCTTATATTTCTATAGGTTTGACATAGATATTATCAGGCTAAAATCAAGGTATTAGTAGAACTGCATTTCTTTCTGGGAGTAAACCATGTTTTTCCCTACCTTTTCCAGTATCTAGGGGCTTTCCACATTTCTTTACTCTTGGTGACTTTCCTCCATCTTTAAAACCAGTGACACTGTATCTGTCTGACAACTCTGCAGTACCCATGTCTATATCTACCTCTCTTCTTCTGCCTTCCTCCTCTCTTTCTTGAGGCCAGCTAATTAGCAAACAATTCTCTTTTGCCTTTTGTAACTTCATGTGTTCACAGACTTTGGGGATATAGACATGGACATATTGTGGAGGCTGTAATTATGTCTTTTGCAAAAGAGTGAGAAATTGCCTGGGCTTCCCAAAGCACCTTTGTAACTGTATGGCTCAAGTTGCTGAATTATACTGGCTAAGGTCTCCAAGGCACAGAGAGAGCGAGACCAAGACTGAGGAAGGAGAAAGTAGAGGAAGAGAAAGAAACGTGAAACCAATAGACCAAAATCGGTGTCAGTTGTGTTGCCTTTTATGCCATAGCCTCCAAAATCATGGAATATTTCTTTTCTCTCTTTACATTCACTAGAACTGAAAGAAAGTAAGACAATATTCAAGAGAGAAGAATTAGATTGAAGAAGTGTCAAAGAATTTGCAGGCATCGTTTAAAGCTCCTACAGTCACTTTAAAGATTTACAGTGTCCCCTGAATAGCTTTTCTTGGAGATAACAAGTAAATAAATTTTTTTTTCATAAGTCTCATAAAAGGACACTGTGTGAGGTAAAAGACAATGGTCTCACCCATATCTGAACAAAAAAATGCAATGATAAATTCATAGAGATGTATATTATGGCATTTCTAAGTGTTAGCACCAAAGCCCTTTTCAGGGAAGAAGTAATTCCACAAGTTGCAACAGGATTTATTTCAGGTGTATAGGTCTCTAGTGCACTAAAGAAAAGCTAGACAAAAACACAAAGGCAATAGAAAAATTATTGAACCATACACATTCTTCAGCTGATCCTCTGTGAATATTGTGTTTTTGATAAAAAGTTAAGACTTAGACATCAAGAGAGAAAGATTTTTTTCCTTGACAAGAACCATGAACAATAATAATCTGTGTGGCTAATTAAGGAAAAATCATTATTTTTTGGATGACATTGGTGTTTAGTTCTTTGCTGAAATAAATTATGCTCTTCTCTATATAGTCCCCAATTTCAGACATAAATAAATGCAAATTATTTTTAATAAATGGAGAATGAAACCATACCAACTTAAAATGGTTGTTTTCATATTTCATTATAACAGTCTCTTAGAAAATGTGCATTTGCTACTCTTTGGCTCACATCCTTCCATTAAAAAAAATAGTTGAATTTCTTGACTTTTCATCATTAATGTTTTTGCCAATATTTATATCTAATGCCATAGGTTTTTAGAATATCAGAGTCTGAATAAAATGAGAATGACCAAGTATGGGAATTATTTTAATTAGTTCTTATACTGTCAGTTCTTAAATCATGTTTTACTAAAGAGGGCAGTATATACTTTTGTTGATTATTAAGTCCTATTTTTGACTTCTTTTTAATGTCTTCAATAATAATTTTTTTTTCTCTTGGACTGAGAACAGGGTCATTCAATCACTTATATATTTAGCAATTAGTGTACACATGAGCGGTCTACTCTTTTCTTTGCAATTAAGTAATATAGGATGCAGACTGTGAAATGAATGAATAAAAGATAATTACATGGCATACTTAATCGAAAGCCAAGTTCACTAGCTTTTTAATGTTCTTTCATTTAAGTATCTATCCTCGATTATTGTAGCATGTTGTCCTACTGCTACCTAATAAAACAGGAGATTGCAAAGAACTTAAGAATATCTGTCAAAGAGGCTCATGTATTTTTGCCTCAGATATAATATCAATAGATAGGCATTTTATTCCATTTTCATGTTATCTAAAAAAATATGACATAGGAGAGATGTGAGAATATTTGGAGGACAGATTTTTTTAATGGGTTGTTTGATTTCTTTTTTTTGGGGGGGGGGTGCTAAGGATAGAATCCAGGGCTTTGCACATGCTAAGCATATGCTCTATCACTGAGCTATACCCCCAGCCTCTCATTTATAAAGAAAACTTCATATGCCTAGAAAGGGATTGATGTCCTGTGTGAAGCCATGCCCTTGAGGTTAGAGCTAGCTCATTAACAAAAATTTAAAATACATATATTTGTTATTTTCTGTTCACTTATCATACCAAAAAACAAAGTTGATTTACATGTTTGTGTGTCTCTATATAGAAAATAAAGCTGTCTTCCTATGCCCTTCCTCTTTAGCTCTAATATCTTTCTTATAATCTTATTTTCCCCATATCTTGTGTCACAATTTGAATTTTATCCCAGCAAAAAAAAAAAAAAAAATTAAAAGAAAACCTCTCTTTAAGGTTGAGTAATATTCCATTGTGTATATATACCACATTTTCTTCATCCATCCATCTATTGAAGGACACCTAGGTTGGTTTCATAGTTTAGCCATTGTGAATTGAGCTGCTATAAATGTTGAAGTGGCTGTATGACTATAGTGTGCTGATTTTAAGTCCTTTGGGCATAAACTGAGGAGTAGGATATCTAGGTCAAATGGTGATTCCATTCCAAGTTTTCTGAGGAATCTCTATACTGCTTTCCATAATGGTTGCACCAATTTGCAGTCCCACCAGCAATGTATGAATGTACATTTTGAAATTATAGCATTGGTTGGTAAATGAATGGAGCTAGAGAATATCATGCTAAGAAAAATAAGCCAATACCCCCCAAAGCCAAAGGCTGAATGTTTTCTCTGATTTGAGGATACTAATTCACAATAAGGGATGGAGACTAAGGAAGAATAGAGTTACTTTGGATTAGGTAGAGGAAAGTAAGTGGAGGGGAGGAGATATGAGAGTAGGAAGGATAGTAGTGTGAATCAGACATTATTACCCTCTATACATATGCCAGTATACAATCTGTGTGATTCTACATCATGTATAACCAGAAGAATAAGAAATTATATTTCATTTATATATGATGTATCAAAGTGCATTCTATAATGTGCATTCTATAACTAATTAGAAAAAAAATTTTTAAAAAGACAACCTCTCTCTGTCATACTTCTGTTTTCCCCCTTTATTATCATGTATCGCCATGAATGGTTTGATATAGTTAAAACTGTTTGATAGTTCTTTTAATTATATTTTACAGAGAAGATTCTTAACCTTTTCTTGAGTATGAAAGCTTGTAGGGCAGTGTGGTAGCGGAGGCAAAAACAAGAACATTCTTTCAAATTAGTGTGTGTACCAATTATATTTTGGACACTGATCTCTGTTTAATCTCCAAGTTGAGAATCCTATTTCCTAAGTGAATGCATTATTGTTCATTATTTATGTACATTGTTGGAATATACAATATTTAAATCTAGTACCTATAACAGAGAGGACCCTGGAACTTGCCAGAAGTACAAGGCCACTTTATGCCATGTCTAGGATATCTTTGGCAAAGTCTGCTAAGTGGGAAACTTGAGGACTTTGGGGAAAGAAATTTAGAAAAATAAATCTTAATTCTTAAATTTAAAAAATAAATCTTAATTTTATCTGCCTACAGAATAAAAAATGGAGCAAACTATGTTAATGCATTTATTAATATATCAGAACAAACCCAAATATTATGTATAACTAAATGCACTAGTAAAAACATTAAACAAAATGTAAATGCTTTCACCAGAAATCTCTAGTTACCTTAGAAAGGAATTGAAAAAGCACTGGGGAGAGAGAACCAGTGCTGAACACCTCTCATTGGCCCAAACCTGGTTTTATGTTGATAAAGGCTGGCTATTCTGATAAAGCAATGGTTCATGTGAAATCATAACATAGAGGAAAGAACATAGTAGACAGATGATAGAAATCTCAGTAACTGTGGGAGCTGTTTCTTTTCATATATTTGACTCAGTTACACAAATTTGCCTATTAGTAACAAAGTAAGCTGAATGCAACCTTGGAGGCCAATCAGGAAGCTGAGCTTTTCAAACTCTCTAGTTGAGTCAAGGTCTATTCTTGGACAGGTGTGAATTTGGGATTCTATTGTCAATCAGTGGAAATAAGGCTGCAGAGTGAAATGACCTGTAGGACACTGGGACATAGCAGTTTCATTAACATTCTGAGAAATCAGTTTCAATCTACACTTAAAGACTAATATGATAGGAAGCAATGTTCTAATTAAAACATCAGATCTTTTGAGTTACAATTTAGATTAAATCAATAGTGTGTTGAAATCGTATTTCAGTTACTAACAATAATGAACTGTGACCAAAATATTCATATGTAAAGTATGTATGATAGACTATGTATTATGAAAAAAATAATGGTTAAACATAGTAGGTTTAGTAAATTCTTCTTAAATATTTTAATAACATAAGAACAAAATTTCCCTTAAAATATGTGTATGTGTCCATATGTGTGCACATGCATAAAATAAAGCCTCCTTTCAGGCAAATCCACTGTATTCAGATAAATGGCAAAATGCATTTACCATTTATATTTTTATGAGTTCTGTTTCAATTGTATTTTTCTTTTAAAAGTTCACTGTTTTTTTGTTTGTTTGTTTTTTGATGACATTAGTAACACCAAGTATATGTACTTTGTCTTTGTATGGAAAGTTAATTTGTTGGCTAAGTGACCCTATCAAATGCTTTATTATAATTAATTTTCAAAACAGTGCTCTTTAATAAGAAATTATCATTTTTTCATATATTTATGGTGAAGTAATGGAAGTTTTCCCTAATTATATAAGAATTACTTATTCTTGCATATAAAAGTAATAGTTATACTCATTGTCTCTTCATCACTGAAAGTGGTTTCATGATCAATAAATGACACATTGTCTATCTTCTTTTTCCCCTGTAGTCAAGGGACTAAAGAAAAAAAGAGCCAGTTACTAATGGCTGCGCAGGTTGCCTTGCCTTATGCCTGGGGGCCTAGCTGCGAGCATGATCACCATAGCAACTGCCCCAGGCTTGTTTTTTCAGGGGTAGAGATTTGAAATTGTGAAATACTTCAGAACAACTAATCTAATTGTTGACTGCGCCATGCAGTGGGGAAAATCAGAAAATCAATCACATTTCACCAGCTTCCAGCTTCCATTTATGTTACACATAAAATGAAGGTCTTGACAATCAATCTGATGAGAAAAACATTGCACCCAGAATTTAGCAAGAAACCAGTTTATTCCTGCTAGATATCTGAAGTGACAGGGTAGCCTCAATTCTCACAGTGAGTAGTAGAAAACTTTTTCATAATTCTCAGTTCTGCATAAAACAAGACAACAGTGTTGGACCAAAGGCTTTCTTATCCTGTAGTCCTCTCAGCCTAACACAAATTGTTGATTAAGTGAAGAGAATAAAAATAATATTTTAAAGCTTTAAACATTTATCATGGGGTCTGAATAATTTAATTTTTAAAGTTTCTTCATGGGGAAGTGGTTGGATCAATTAGATTCAGATGGTTAAAAAAATCTGTTCTAAAAATACTATCTAAAAGTGTAGCAAGATTCAAACTAATTGGGTGTTTATATATTCTATATACTTAATACTGTTTATTTAAGAATAATTAATAATTTGGTCATCTGGTTTTACTACCAAAGTCTTTTGGACTTACTTTTTAGACAATTGACAGACAAATTAGAATCTTTGAATGTAAGGACCTGTGGAAAATTGCATTTAAGCCTGATGATTGCATACTTCTTTACAGTTTATAGACATTACCATATACATTCTTTCCTGAGCACTAGGTTTTCCAAAAATGTTATAATTAGTAACAGTTTAATGGATTCTACAATTTAATACATTCTTCTCTTTTCAAAGAAAAGCGAAATTACTATTTTCATAGCATCTAGGCACCATGATGGTTGTATTGGAGTGGTGGAAAATGCTAATGGACTGAAGCTTATTCTTATTTAACTGAAAGAAACACTGTGACTGCTAATGCTTTTTTCTACCTAATGAACCAAATCTATAATAAAGCCACAAGTTCCAGCAATGGTACTAGTGTATTACAGTACACGACACTAGAATGACACTGCAAGGAAAGATAAATTCTGACTAATGCCAAGGACTCTGGATAATTATTACAAAGCCATTCCCTGACTAGTTATGTTGGAGTTGTCTCTACTGTTAACTTCAAGGAGAGATAGAGTATCCTCCTTGTGCTAGAAAAATTTACAGTTCCAATTTTCACATATATGTCAAAACAGTGTTCCTTGTGATGTGCCATAGGGAGTTAAGCACTCGTGTTATTCCAAGATCCAAGTTTTCACAGTACTGAATAGTTGAAAATGTAATCTGATCCCATCCCATGATGCCAGTCTGAAAAGGAGAACGCCAGAAGAAATAACCAGGGGGAGTCATCTCAGGCATTTCTCCCCTTGAGCTGGTTTTCTAGAATTCTTTACTTTTAAATATTTGTTAATTGTAGGTAGACACAATAGCTTTATTTTACTTATTTATTTTTATATGGTGCTGAGGATGGGACACAGTGCCTCACACATGTTAGGCCAGCACTCTACCATTGAGCTACAACCCCAGCCCTCTCTAGAATTTTTTAGTATGATTTATGTGAAATTCCTAAAAAGAAGAGTAATTTAAAGTGAACCACCTTGGATTCTGTTGGTTACTTAAAAATAATGCAGAAGAATAATGAGGGATGCACAGAGGTTCTTCTGACAAACCACCTTTGGCCTTTATGTTAGACAGTGGAACAGTCATGTTTTTGCAAATGACACCTCAGTGTAAGTGCCTGCTACTGCCACTCTTCCACCAGAATGGTATACTTAGAGATATTAGAGTCTTATGAATTCTAACAAGACGGAGCAGATCCTTCCATCCCCAAGGGTAAAGAACCACCTTGAGTTTTAAATGCCAACAGAATATGGAAAAATGGAATAATGAAATATATATTTTTGTGCATCTATATTACTGTGTCGGCATTCAACTAAAATTATTCAACAAGTAGCATGTTAGAAAAATTAAAGCTTATTTCACTTAAAGTTTTCAATGCATAAGATCATGAATATTCTGGAAAATATCATGAATATATCTAGAAAAATATTCTAGAAATATATTAATGAATGTCTTAAGAAGTTGGCAGTTCTAAATACTCTTCTTTTTTTTCTCTCTCAACCAGTTATTCAATGAATTATTAAAAAAAAGAGTCGTGCTCTCAGGATAGGATAAAAGGCATTGCAATGAAAACTGGTGGAATCCTGGTAAATCTGCAGTTTAGTTAATACTGTAAGGCAATATTAATTTCTCAGTTTTGATCATTGTGCTACAGTTGTATGAGATGTTAATATTAGAGAGAGCTGGGTGAAAGGTGTATAGAACTTTACTATTTTTATAACTACTCTGTAAATCTAAAATCATCTCAAATAATTTGTTTTAAAAAAAATCATATCAGTTATAGAGGAAAAGGAGTGGCATGAGTAAAAACTATGATCATTAGTAGGACATAGTCTATGATAATTGCTTTTTCAAAACCTACAAAAATAATGATGTCTAGAAGCTTAGGAGCACATGTTAAATATAAAAATACTGTTTAACAATACAGAAACCCATAAGATCAATTCTTAGCATTAGGACTTTCACAGTTATCTGAATCTTCATAATCATCTCAATAACACAGAGCATATTAAGGTAGACCCTGAAAAAAAGAAAAAGAAAAGCCAAATCACTTCTAAAACTTTAAAGTATTAGCTCTTCAATGCCATCTCTATCTCAGACATCTCTGAGATATTTCTTAATTCCCAAGAATAAATCAGTGACCCTGTCCTTGACAGTGCCCAGTGCTGCACACTTAGTAGTCAGCTACTACAGAACTGAGGACCTCCTGTGTGTCCCTAACTACTGTGTACACCCTTCAAGGCATGAAACTTATTTTTGGTTTGTCCTCCCTAATGTATTAGCTCACAATAAGTTCTCTTCTTTTTTTCAAGTAATCAGTGGATTTGATCATAAAACATGCGCACACTGCAAAATTTTTGAAAGAGCATCTTAGTCATTTTCCTATCCAGAGTGCAAATGAGGAACAAGCCAGAAGAAAAATACTTCCCTCCAGCATATGCAGTCTTTAGGATTATTGGAAAGATAATATCATTGTCCCATAGAATTAAATATAAATGATGTGGAAAACAGGTGAAATCTCTATGAAAAAGGCTTTGGGTAACATAATGTGGATGTAGTTGCTGATTTTGCTGTTTCTAAGTTCTGTTTATAGTTTCTAATATTGAAAACCTGATTATTTTAAGGGCTATGTTACTTGGGTATATAATTTTTTTTTTGTACCAAGGATTAAACTTGGGGTACTCAACCATTGAGCCACACCCCCAACCCTGTTTTTTTTTTTTTTTTTTTTGTATTTCAATTAAATACAGTGTCTCACTGAGTTGCTAAGTACCTAGCCATTGCTAAGGCTGGCTTTGAAGTTGTGATCCTCCTGTCTCAGCTCCCAAGCCACTGGAATTACAGGCATATGCCACCAGTACCCGGCTTAGTTGGGTATATCTTAACCATAATTTGTTATCTCAGCCAACATCTGTCTCTTCTGGCTCATTTTGGTAAGTCAGAAAACAAGCCAACCAAAAATTAGTTACCAGTAATCGGTTTATAATTTTAAACATAAAAGTAGTGAAATAAAAGTTACATTGGAAAGTAAATATAGTGAAGAGAGAAAGTCGTGCAGGAGTCAGCATGTGATCATCCTCCAAAGGCCTCCAATTGGTTTTGGCTTCATCAAAATATCTTGTTCATGGTTGGTGCATTTAGTATGCACTGTGGCTGCTGCTGTTGGAAGGTTATTAAGTTTGACCGAGATTTTATTGGTGTACGCTCTAATCTACTCAATTATCTTTCTGGGTTTGTATGTGTCTCCGAGAAAGATGAACCACCAACTTCTATTGGCATATTGAGTAGCTGTAAAGATTTGATAAAATGCTAATTGATAATAAAAAATTTAAGTCACTATTGTGATTTAATTTATTTTCTTCTTTTGAACATTATTAGGGAAAATTTTTTTTTAATGAAATATGTGTGGCTAACACAAGTGACTTAGTAAAAGTAATATAACAGTGGGAATCCTATTTGGTATTTTCGTAGCTCCTACAATTTAGATAAGGGTCAAAGGTACTAGGACTTCAGAATTGTGCATTCAGAAATGGCTATCAGAAGTCCTAAGTGCTTCCTTCTTTTAACTATATGCTGAAATACAAATTACCCAGAGCAGAAAATTTCTATTTTCTTAAATAACATGAGTAGAATTAGAATTTGGAGATCCTTCATTAATAATTTCAGATGTTTTGAGACATTTAATGCCTGTTTATGTTCCTTTAGGGTATGTTATCACATGTTCAATAACTACAACTAATAGGAGAGAGATGCCTGAGGGAAAGACATGTAGGCTGAGCACTGGGATGTTCAGATGCTCTTGTCCACTCTTGACTTACTGGCAGTGGTGAGGTAGATGCTTCTGAGTGGAAAACTAGGCCACATTATAGCAGTGGGCTGACATTCATTTGAGCAGCACTCCTGTAGTCATCTAATAATTTCTTGACATACTTTCTAAGTCTGACATGGTTTGGTTATATTCTCAAAATTGTTCTTTCTGCTTATAAATTTATACTATTTTCTTGTTATCCAGCTGGGGATTTTTAAAATTCTTTTCTACCAGGCAACTGAAGTTTTCTTTTATAATTTATTTTTGAACAGAAAATACATTAACATGGTTTATGTTTTTTCAAACATTTTGTATAGTAGAAGATACCCTCTGACTTTGCCTTCCATCTCCCTATTATTCCTCTTTCTTCTGAATCTTTTTAAATACACATGCAAGCAAAGAAGGATCAATTTAACTTATAATCTCTATTCTTCTTTGTATTTTTAATGCAAGAGCCTGGGCTAATATCAGACTGATGGGGTAGAATCCTAATTCTCAGTTACTTTATCAACAAAATGAGTTAAAGGGCTGGGAGGAATATGGTTCAGTTGGTAGTGTGCTTGCCTTACATGTACAAGACCCTGGGCTTGATCCTCAGCACCATCAAAAAGAAAAATGAATTAATAGTAAAGTCATCTTTATGGGTCATTGGGAAGGTTAAATAAGGAGAAGATTGTAAAAAAGACTTTTCAATCTTTCTGACTCATTAGCAGATAGTGCTGAGTGTGGTTGTTGTCATTATTTTTAACCTCTGAATGAAAGGAAGACATGAAAAGAAAAATAATGTGGTATTGGTTTCATAAGACTGTCATAACAAACTACTTCAATCTTGGTGCTGTGAAGCAACAGAAATGCTTGCTGTCATAACTGTGGAGTCCAGAAGTATGCAATGAAGGTATGAAAGGCCTGTACTCTTTCCAGAAATTCCTTTTCTTCCCTCTCACAGTCTGTGGTGGCCTTCAGGAGTGCTGAGCTTGTGGTCATATAAGCCACTCTCTGCCTCTGTTTTTACCCAACTCTTTCCTCATCCTATTGGTCTCGTGTCTCTTGTCACATAGATACTTGTCATTAGAGATCATGCAGATAATCCAGGATGACCTTGAGGTCTTTAAATTAGTTCTATCTATAAATATCTTTTTTTCTGAATCACATCACATTCTCAAGTTTTGACATTTAGAATGTAGACTTATTTTTAGGGAGCTACCATTCAAACCACTATGAACATCTATTTTGTAATTTGTTTGATGATGATTGCTCTATTAAGATAAAATATAGTTATTTATAACAAATATAAGCTTACTGATTGGCATTTTGTTTTATATCAGCTTCACACATAGTAATATTTACTGACAAACTATGAAATATGAAATTATCAAATCAATAATAATAAATCTACCATAAGCACATATACATTATTTTTGCTTATACACTTATTTATTCTTCCTCCCATTCTGTGGTTCTATATGTGTATTTGTATGAGGTTGAAAGAAGGAAATAGGGCAAGATTTAAAAAATAAAATAATATATTAATGTGTTCATCCCATTTGAAAACAGAAACTTGAATTGGTTGGCCACATCTTCAAGGATTCACTTTTACTCTCTGTTGTAAATTTCCATTCTCAGGGATGTCCCACTTCTTTTATATAATAGTAGAATAGCTTATCCATTCTGTCATAGCACAAAAGAGTTGGAAGAAATAGAGTGCCAGATGCATTTTCTATATATCTTTTGGAATGGAAAAAGTAGAGAAACTGTTAAATTTTTTTCTTTGAAAACCATATGATCCTGCTTCAAAGAATCACCATTTCTAAGAGAGAAAATTCTTGATTGCATTACAAGCATTTAGACAGAGACACTTTATGTTATCACCAGTTCATTCATCTGGATCTTACAGTGACCCGGGGTCCTGCAATTTGTTTATGACTAAATCATACCACAAAAGCAATCATTTTTAACTTTGCTTTTGATTTCCTCCACCAATTATCCTGTAGCATTTCTACATACCCATTTAGGGAGTAGCATAGCATGCTAGAGTTGTTATTATTTTAGTCTTTTAATAAACATTTTTTTTATTTTTCAAAATTGTGTATTGGCTGTGGTGAATAATGCCCTGTGATCTAAGAAATGCATTACTCATCTTTTAAAACTTACCTCTCAGACTATCTGATAGGATGTTTTAGGAGATGGCATGATTTCCATAGCCTCCCATGCATTACTGAAGTTTCATACTTAAAGCTTTTCTAAATCTTAGAGATATGCTTCCCCATCCTATTTTTGTAGTATAGTACTTAATTTTACTTAGAATATTTAGTTGACAAATAAAAAGTATATAGTGGTATACTTTCAAAGTGTATAATATGTAGATTTAATATATGTATACCTTGCATCCTAATTGTCACATATTAATTAACACAACCATTACCACCTACAGTTTCTCAATGTGGAGTAGGTAGAGGTGAGTACATTTAAAGTCTGATTTTATTATTATTAGCATTAGCATTAGTAGTACCACTGAGCTATAATATGATATTAACTATAGTCACTATGCTGTACGTTAGAGACCCAAACTTACTTATAACTGAAAGTTTGTACCCTTCTTTCAGTTTCTCCTCATTTTATGCACCCCTCAACCTTGGAATTAACTGTTCTATGTTCTTTGATTCTAAGAAAGATTGTTACAGTCTACATAAATGTGAAATCTGTACAATATTTATCTTTCTGTGTCATATTTATTTAGCATAGTGTCCTTCAGGTTCATTCATATTGTTACAAATGGCAAGATTTCCTTCTTTTTATGGTTGAGTAATATTCCCTTGTGTGAGTGTGTGTTTGTGTGTGAAAATATGTGTACATACCACATTTTCTATATTTGTAGACAGATTCTTGGGTTGTTTCTGTGGTTTTGATATTGTGAATAATGCTTCAAATGAACATGAAGAGTACAGAAATCTCTTCAACATACTAATTTTATTTCCTTTGTATACACCTAGAAGTAGATTGCTGCATTACATGATAATTCCATTTTTTAATTTTTGAGGATCCTCATACTATTTTCCATGATGATTGTACTGATTTACTTTTAGTACACTACTATACAACAGCAGCGTACAGGAAGGATACTTTTTTCCTCAACCTCACAACACTTATCTCTGTTTTTGATAGTAACCATCCTAACAGATATGAGATGACACTTCTGTGTGGTTTTCATTTGCATTCCCCTGATGATGAATGCTATTGAGCACATTTCATATGCCTGTTGCCCATTTGTATGTTTTCTTAGGAAAAAGTCTCTTATGATCCTTTGCCCATTTCAGAATTGTTTTTTAGCTATTAAGTAGTAGCTTATATATTTTGGGAATTAAGTCCTTTTCTCTCTTTCATAACAGAAAACTTTCATTGATGCTAGTTTACTATGAATTTTTGAGGAAGGTCACATTTAGCTTGTCTTGATATTTACTTACCAGAAAGATTACATACTTGTTCTTGGTCCTTTCATGTTCATCGAATCTCATATCTTATGCTGAAGGGCAGGGTGTGTGAATGTCATCTTACCTGTTTGTCCATACCCAGTGGTTACTAATCTACTGACACCTTGGTAGGAGAAGGGAAAAAAAATAGGAAGATTGCACATATCCTGGAAATTCTAAGTCAGATTTGTATATTCCTTGACAAAAGAACATGGAAAACTACAACCTCCAAAGCTTGCTGCTCACAGACTTTTCCTTGATTCATCCTCACTCATATGTATTTATAATGAGATGATCTCTACCTTCAAAAATGTCTCTTGCCACTAACCATTCACTCTCTAGCTATGTGTGTCTTCTTTGCCATTGTGTATATCAGGAGCTTAGGTCATGGAATAGAGGCAAAACAGCAAGTTCTCGGATGTGAGTTTGGAGTATATTCAGCTTTACTACCTCAGTAATCATTTCATGAGCAGTAAGAGAGGTTGCTACTATAATTTAAGAGTGTGTGTCAATCTTGATTATCACTTGTGAGGCAAATAGCAGCTTCTTCCCACAGTCACTGGCATTTAGTTAAACTTTTTTTTTGCTCTTTATATGAATATCATAAAATCCAAATATTTAATCGAATAAAGGTTAAGGTTCCTCTTCCTAAATTTGTTTCATTATCCTACTTTCATTAAGAAAACCATCTTAACATGTAACAGTATTTAAAATTTTCCTTGTATCATTCCTCTTTGTGTAATATTTAATTCTCATAGTAAATCATATTAACTTGTATGCTTTTTTTAAAATCCAGAGCTTAAATTTTGTTTCAAATCTGGGATTCATCATTAATATTATACCATCACAAGCATAGCTCATTAGTTGTGACCTCTTCCCAGCATCGTGCGGTTTGAATGGATTATAATATTTTCTTCTATTTATTGTTGAATACTTCCATTGTGTGTGTGTGTATACATATATATTTCTGTGTATATATATTTGTGTATATACATATTTATATACTATATATATGCATTTGCTCTTATAAATAATGGTGCAGAAATTATTCTCATACACATATCTTTATATAGATTTACAGTTGTTTCTGCTGGGTAAAATTCTAAATGTGCTAGGCCATAAGATTCTGAAAGGCATAGCCACATTGCCTATTGAAAAGGGTGTTGGAGGAAAATAGATGACTCAGCCTTCTTTCATTTACAGTGTGTTTGAGAGTTTTCATTTTTGGTTTGTTGATTATATTCCTTTTGATATTTTGACTGTATATTGGAAAAGAGTATGTCAGTAAATACTAGATGACTTTGGAATATGGATGCCAATTTTTTTTAACATGATATTATTGTAGAACGTTGTCTTATTCTAGGAGCTTCTTCCACCTTCCAGGGAGAGAACTTTTGTAATGATTTTACTTTGATTTTTGTAGAAGAAATTATTTTGATAATATTTGCTCTCATATAAAATGCCTGAGATAAATACATGAATTTTCCAGGATATCTTTAATAGAAATTGAAGAAAGATAGGTTATAGTAATAGCTGTAATAGTTGTCTTTTTCTTCCTTGATAAATATGGGTAAAGGTAGAGACGATATTTTGTTGTCTAAAACAATATGCCCCAAAAGTAGATATACTGATGTCAAGATGGGGAAGTACAAACTTTTGCAGTTCTGTTCAATGCCACACATTTAATACCTGACCCCCAGAGGATTCTTCAAAATTCCCCTTGCAACCTCTTTTAGCCAACTTTATCAGGTGTCTTTATTATTTATCCATATGAGTGAAATGTCTTTATTTGAACAGTTTCTGATGTGCTGTTTAAATAGGAACAAGTCCTTTATTCTTTGTTCTTGTTTCTGTGTCCATGAAGATAGAATAATTTTCACATAATTGAAATTAGAGCATGACTGCTAAAATAAAGTTTGCTGAGTACTTAAAAACACTTCGAGGGAAAGGCAATTTTAACATAAATTAATGTTTTTTTGATTTACATTGTGTAATGTATTTTTAATTCCACTTTTAAAGCTGAATTTGAATTCATGCATTTTTATTACTTCTGTCTTTTAGATGTAAACTCCTTACCCCACAGTACAACTTAAATAAATGATTGTAAGAAAGCATGCAATTCTTGGTTCAGTAATTTTCTTTTCTAGGGCTATCTACATATTCTAATTTTAAATGGTTTATCTTAAATGGTAAAAAATATTCAAAAATACCTTTTAAATTTATATGCAGAATTACTGATGGTTTACTTGGACAGGGTCTTAAACGTTTGGGTGTCTTCTATTTCTTGATTCTGAAAAGTTCCACTATCAACATCTCTGTAGGAAGAAATGTGTAGAAAAATATTGTGTATATATTTATGTATACATGTTTATTTGCATACATACACATGCATATATATGATTATATGTATTCATAAACACATAAATATACTTGTCTTAGTCCACGTTTTCATTGCTGTTAACAAAAGACTTGACAAGAATAAAGGAGGAAAAGTTTATTTTGGAGCTCATAGTTTCAGAGATCTCAGTCCACAGATAGCTGCTTGCATTCATGGGGGCTGGAGGTGAGCCAGAAGGGCATGGCAGAAGGGTGTGACAGAAGAAAACAGCTCAGGACATCACAATAGGAATCAGGGAGAAAAAGAGATCACCTCAATTAGGATAAAATATATAAAGGCATGATCCTGGGGACCCACCTCCTCCATTCATACCTATCTGTTTACAATTACCCCCCCCCCTACGTTAATACCTATTAGGAATTAATGCATTGATTATGTTAAACCTTTTATAGCCCAATAATTTCACCTCTAAACTTTCTTGCATTGTTTTTACACATGAGCTTTTCGGGGACACTTCACATCTAAATGCTAACAGTACTTTAAATATGTTTAAGAGTAATTAAAATTGTTTTCTCTTAAATGTCATTGGTTTTTCACACATCTTGAAATCCTCCCAGTAGGCAACTTCTATGCTAAATCTCATTAACCTGAATGTACAGATAGAATATTGTTATAAAGTCTTCTCCTGAATCAAAACATTTTCCCTAGTAGCTGGGCATGATTTGGTATGTCCCAACTACCAGGGTTTCAGAATTTATGTTGTAAACCAAACTAACAAGAGAAGAGAGACTTATCAGGTTCCTTATAAACTCTGTCGATCCTGATGAAGTCACTTATGACTCAAACTCAACAATTCTTATACAAAAGTCCATACCTTTCCCACAAATATGAACCAGTTTACTACTTGGTGCCCAACTAGTCTTCTCATCCTGTGGTCTTCAAACTATAGTTAGCTTTCGTGACCCTTTATCAACTCAATGATTTATCTATAATTAAAATTTCAAAATCTCTCTGATCCTTTTTTCACATTGTTGCCATGTTACATCAAACTTCAACATATATATTTATATAATAGATAACATTAATATGTATTATATGTAATATATGCATTATAATATTCATTATTATGATATACATATTATAGTATTATGTGTAATATAATTTGTATTACATTAATCATAGTATATTAATATGTAATTATATAAATATATATTTTAATGAATATCTCTCTTCCTGGTTAATTTTCTATAATCCTAGCATCTAGCACTACACATAGGGAGCATTGTAGGAACTTCATAAATTTTTGTTGAATGAGTGAATAAACATTACAAAATTCATTTTAGTAATTTTAAAAAATACAGCTCCTATCAGGTTACTACCCAGATTTCCTGTGAATCTCAGAAATCAAGAGAAGAAAGGGCAAACCCCTCAACCCACTGTTTAAATCTCTTAAATATCTTGCTCTCCTACTTTTACTTTTATCACTATTCTAATTGCGAATGCTCTTTTATTTATGCTAGTTTTAATTTTCTATAATTTTCATGCTTCATCCCAAGCCTCACATGTATCATTCCTTTATCCTGTTTTCATGCTTGGTTTGCTCTCTCTACAATGACCTATTCAGTCTGGTCTCCCCCTCTAAGCCCAAAATTTAACTGAAGTTTCGATACTTAAGAGTTCCTTAGCTTTAGCCCATACTGGTGTCTCCTTCCTTGGCTGTCCCATTGTGTTAATGGTATCACCCCTTTTCTTTCCTTCTTTCTCTTTTCTTTACAACTCTGCTCTTTTTCTTTAATATAGGACTTTTCCCCCAACTCATAAAAGTAAGACTTCACCTTTCCCTTTCTTTGAAGAATACAGATAAACTAATTGAATAGTAGGAGTGGTAGGTAGAATAAGCACTGGTATCCTCAGGAGAAGGCTGAACTGGAAGCATGATTGTAGGGGGAGGGTTGTTGTGGGTCACATCAGGATGTAGGGGCTCAGGAAGTCCTGGAGGAGTTCATGGTGGGCCTTCAGAGTAGCCTCTGCAAAAGGGCAGAAAGTTCACCAGAAAAGGCTCCAGAAATGAATATTTCCTCCTTGAAAACTTGGCCTTAACATATTCTAGTCTAGTGCTTCCTGGGCATCAGAAATGGAATAATTTGAAGGAGCCAATCTGTGGCTTCCAATGCATTAGAAGTTTTCTCAAGTAAGTACTCTTTGGTGAAAGTCACATACCTTATTTTCACCCTGCCGAGCTATACTGTCCTGCTGCATAGGTACGTCTTTTAAGACCATGAATAATTGGATTTCTATGTCAAATTAACTCATGTCTCTTGTGGGTGACTAAGGAATTGTTTAATTTATCTTAACTAAGCTATTTCTTTAGGTACCTAATAAATGAATAAATAAATTCATCAGACTAAAGTCCTTAGTTTTTTCAGTGCAGCACAGAATATGATCCCTGCTCACCTCTCCTGCTTGATTTCATCCTGCCTCCTTCATGGGTTGCCTTTCTGCTATACTTTGGCCTTCTTTCAGATTCTCAAAGGCTGAGGTTTCCTTGGGACACACATGTTATTAGTATGCCTAAAACTTTTTGTCTTCTCTAGGCAATTCTCATCACTACCCAACTATAATATTTCCCTATTATAAGCATTTGTGGTTACAGGTACTTCTCTTTCACAGTCATTAGCATAGCTCTGATATTACATTTTAAAGTGATTTCTTATTTAATATTCACCTTGACCACTTAATTGGAGGTTCCTTAAGAAGACAGATTGGAACTATTTTTGTCCACTTTTGTATGCCAGTGCCTGGCACCAACAAGGCACCCAATAAATATTTATTAACTTAAATGAACTGGGAATTTAAATTTTTCACTTGTGAATTCAGTAATTATACTACTCCATGTTACTGCTTTCCTTTCTAACATTGTTATCCCTGTTATTTAAACCCTCTAAAACATGGAAGAAATCAAACACATATGCAATGGCTTCTAACATAAATGTAGTTAGTTATCTATTTAATAAAAAATTAATTTTAGCCTTTCACAGAATAAAGAGTAAAGTTGACATTTCTTTATGAACTTTGAACCTTTCTCCCTGTGTGTGGTTTTTGGAAACTCTAAGTACATTTTTAGTATCAATGCCCACTTCCAGGCAAGATTATACACAGAAAAATCTGAAACAGCCTCAAAGCCTTTCACGTTTCAATAGAGGAAGTGTAATGATTTTACTATTCAACTTTGTGGTATAGTTTCTCAGTAGAGTGAACACTAAATCAGTTATCAGGCAAGTTCATATTAAAGGAATGATGTTCAAAGAATTATTCCACAAGGCTTCTCATGCTTGGATCTTCAAAGAACACTTGCATGGTTTAGTGATACTAAACTATAAATAATTTTGAAGGAGAGAGAGAGAAGTTTGATGGCTTAATAAGAAAAGGTCGGTTTATTCTGGACACTGAGGTTGCTGGATGCAGAGAGACTGTAAAGACCAGGCTCTTTCTCCTTTTGTAGCTGATTTTGTGAATTTCTGCTTTGACTTTCTTACTGCTTTCCTGAGTTTATCCACAAACCAAAAGATATATATGGGCAGCCATGTGGAAAAAAGGATCCATGGCAGATGTCTTCAACTCCTCCCTCTATTTCCTGAGTCACATACAGTCAAGAAGTAGTACTGTAAGTCCTGCCACCTGAGTAAGTCTTGACTCCCTGTCTGCCCTAGCTTAGCACCAGCAACCTTTTGTGCATACCTCCAAGAAAAGACCATCCTTGGTCCTTTCTTCTCACTCTTGGCAAAATTCCTTCTGAAATGTAAATCTGAGTACTCCTTCATTCAAACCTTTCTAATGACTCATAATACAAATTAATATAAAAATATTATAATACACAAAGCACCATTCCAAGTACTTTATGCATATTTACAAACAACTATGGCTTGGAACATAAGTCTGAAAACTATTATCAGTCATTACTTTGGTATAATAAAATAGCTAATGTTAATTGAGTGACTATTTTGACAAGGTACTATTCTAAGCACTTCATGATATAGCCCTAAAAATACTGGATGAATATATACCATTAGTGTGTGTGTGTGTGTGTGTGTGTGTGTGTGTGTGTTGTGTGTGTTGTGTGTGTGTGTGTCTGTGTGTGTGTGTATTTAATGTGGACGAACTGAATCACTAAGTAGGGGCTAAGTAACTTGCCTAAGGCCACATGACGAATAGGTGGAGAGATGATGTGCCAACTTGGGCAGTCTTGCTCCAGTATTCCAATTCTGATGCCTTGCTCTGACTGGCTTTCCATCAAGCTCCCTAATGTCACAGCATGGCTCACAGTGCTCATTCAGCGGTTCTTTCCAACCTCAGTTTTCACTAAGGTTATTTGTCCATCTTGCATTTAATCTGCATTTTGAACTAAACAAATATGGTTGTAAGTGCATCTTCACCTAGACTAACTTAATTAAAGCTCTCTATTCCTTCTATAAAATGTTCCTTTGAGGCTTATGACTTAGATGTTTATAGTAAAGAGTTACTTATTCAAAATACGATGTGATTTTGTTCCTACAACCTAAAATGTATGCTTCAAAAAATTTGTTGTGATTTATCAGTTGTGATTATTCACAAACATTTTCACACTAGTTAACCTGTTATTGTGCCTGTCTAATTTAAATATTACACACATTGATAAAATACAATTTTAAAATGTTTTGAAAGACTAACTTAGAATGATTTTTTTTTTTCAAATGACTGTCAAATGTGACAACTGTGAAATTTGGGGAAAATTTTGTAAATATATACAAGAATTCCCTATTCAGATTTTGCCACAAATATCTAAGTTTTACTCCAATGTAAAGAAATTAAATTGAGGCTAGGGTTGTGGATCAGCGGTAGAGCACTCACTCGCCTAGCATGTGCAAGGCCCTGGGTTTGATCCTCAACACCACATAAAAATAAATAACAAAAGGTATTGTGTCCAACTAACTAAAAAATAAATAATAAAAAAGAAACTAAAATTGGAAGCTGTAAACTGTGCAACATGGGTGTGGTTTTTGAAATAAAAGACTTCTCAGGATTTCCATTTAGAGATTTATAACTATTTTTTATCAGATTTGTGTCACTGTTGTGACCAAATTATCTATAAGAGTAATTTAAAGGAGGAAAGGTTTACTTTGGTTCATGGTTTCAGAGGTTCAGTCCATGGTTGGCCAACTCCATAGCTCTGGGACTGAGGTAAGTCAGAAGCTTATGGCACAAGGACCTGGTCAAGGATGGCAACTCAGGACATGGCAATCAGGATGCAGAGAGACAGAGAGAGAGAGCACTGTTTACCAAGGACAAATATAAGCCCCCAGAGTCACACCCCCACCCTGTGATCTACTTCCTCTAGCCTGCTTTACTGCTTTCAGTTACTACCCAGTTAATTCTTCAGTAGGTTTATCCAATGATTAGGTTATAGTTCTCATAATCATTTCACCTCTGAACATTCTTGCATTGTCTTCCACATGAGCTTTTAGCAGACACTTCATATCTAAACCATAAAAATACACAGATAAGGAAAATATATATATATATATATATATATATATATATATATATATATATAAATTTTAGATGGACACAGTATCTTTATTTTATTTATTTATTATGTGATCCTTAGGATAGAACTCAGTGCCTCACATATGCCAAGTGAGTGCTCTCCCACTGACCTATACCCAGTCCGAGAATGACTTCTTAAAAGATTGGTGAATGTATTATGTATTCGTATGTTTTATAGCATAATGTTGTGTGTAAGAAGTATATGTATGATTTTTTTAAAATTCGATGTCTTTGTAAATTAAAAGAATACTTGGGAGTTATTAGTCTGAAATGTGTTTAATGAGGATTTCTATTCTTTTGAAACATAGTACCACATATTTATCACATTCATACTCAAACCAAATCATAGGACTGAGGTTTTTCTAATATTAACCCATGATATACTTTTGCTCTTTCCTCTTATGCCTTTGAATATGCTTACCTTCTGCTTGAAATATCTTTTCCTAGCCTTCTTTGCTTGACAATTTCTATTCATTCTTTGTTTATAGATTAGCCACTCTGGAATATCTTTCCAGACATTTCAAGACTGGTTAAGATGCTCTCTTAAATATCTGTTAGAACCAACTACACAGAAAAAAATGAAATCAAAATTGGCGGTGAAAGAATGAATGTATTCTTTTTTCTTTTATGGGGTATAAAAATAGAACAGTTCCAACAAATCTCACTTTTAAAAAATGTTTTTTAGTTGTAGATGAGCACAATATCTTTATTTATTTATTTTCATGTGGTGCTGAGGATCAAACCCAGTGCCTCATGCATGCGAGGCATCTGCTCTACCACTGAGCTACAATCCCAACCCTAACAAATCTCATTTTAAAGATAAATAATAAATAAAATTGTCTGATCTATACATCTTATCCTTTAAATCTGTAGGGCAATCTCAGACTTGGCAATAATTTAAGGATTAATAATAATATTTGGGTGCTGAGGATAAAACTCATACAGCAAAGAATAACACAAATTATGAGATCCAAAAACCTGTTATCTTTTTAAGTGTTATGATCAGGCTGATGATTTTTGGGACACAAGCTCTGTTAGTAGTAGATGTACAATTGTAGGGCACATTCCTCAATGTGAATATATAACTAAATGAGGCGGTAACTAGCAAAGAAGGGTTTAGGTGCATGTAGAGGTTTCCATTATAAGCCTGTTTCATCTAATCAAAGTGGTATTTTGTAATCATAAAGAGAATATAATGATAAGCATTTATTATTTAAGTGGTCTGATTTTTTATATGGGTGAGAAAGGATTACTTTTGTTAGAATGAGATAGATATCAAATCAGAAGATATAGAGATTATGTCAATTATGTATTTCTGGTACTTCAGAAGGAGCACCGGCTTCTCTTGGTCTCACTTTCATTTACAAATAGCTGCTTAACCTAAGACGTGTGGGAGCTTTTAAGCTGAAATACTTACATGCTTTTCTTCCTTGGTGATCCTTCTATTGCATGCCTCTAGCATGGGGGATAAATTGAATGTAATTAGCATTCAGAAAGAGCCCAAGTACACTGCATAAAGACAGACATAGGCTGGCTGTGGTGCCACATGCCTGCAATCCCAGTGACTCAGGAGGATCACAAGATCCAGGCCAGCCTTGGTAATTTAGCAAGATTCTAAGCAACTTAGTGAGACCCTGTCTCAAAATAAAAAATACAAAGAATGGGAATGTGACTCAGTGATTAGGCACCCTTGGATTCACTCCCCAGTACCAAAAGAAAAAAAAGAGACAGACATAAGTGATCAAAGAGAACAGAAAACAGAGGCTTGGAATAAATGTATAACTGATATTTGACAAGAGGGTCAAGAATATACAAAAAGTGGGGAAATATACTCTCTTCAACAAACATGCTTGGTAAAATCAGATATCCACATGCAAAAGAGTGTACTTGGACCTTTATCTTATACTATACTCAACAGTCAACTCAATGTAGATTAAAGACTTGAATGTAAGACCCAGAACAATAAAGCTCTTGGAAGAAAAGATGGGGGAAAGCTTCATGACATTGGTCTTGACAATGATTTCATAGATATGATACTAAAAAGTACCGCAAATATAAACTAAACAAGTGAGACTATATCAAACCAAAATGCTTCTACACAGTGAAGACAATGGTCAACAGTAAAATGGCAACCTTTGGAATGGCAGAAATACTTGTAAACCATTTATCTGGATATACACACACACACACACACACACACACACACACACACACACTATTTATAAGGGGCTAATCTCCAAAATATATAAGTAACTTCAACAGCTGCTTAGTAAAGCAAAAAAAAAAACAAAAAAAAAAAAAAAAAAAAAAAACTAAATCAACCAGCCAACCAAACACATAACCTATTTAGAAAACTGGCTAAGAGCCTAAACAGACATTTCCCCAAAGAAACCAGGACATAGCCAAGAGATACATGAAAAAATTCTCAACATTAATAAATATCAGGGAAGTGGAAATCAAACCACAATGAGATACCACCTCACATTTGTGAAAATGACTATTAAGAACATCAATATAGACAATGAATGTTAATGAGATTGTGGAGAAATTGAAACCCTGTATACAATTAATGGGAAGGCAAAATGGTCCAGCTGCTATGGACATAGTATGAGAGTTCCTACAAAAAATTAAAAATAGAGCTACCATATGACCCAGCAATCCCACTTCTTCTTGTTTATCCAAATGACTTGAAATAAATATCTTAAAGAGATACCTGCATGTCCATATTCACTGAGGTACTATTTCCTGATAGCCAGGATGTGGAAACAACCTTAATGAACATAAACAAGTATATAGATAAAATGTGGTATGTACATAAAATTGAATATTACTCAATGCCCTATATTGCAGGTGAAACTTGAGGACATTATGCAAAATGAAGTAAACCAGTCATAGAAAAACACATTTGATTCCATATACATGAATTGTCTAAAATAACCAAATCAATAGAATCAAAGAATAGAATGGTGGTCTCCAGGGATTCACAGAGGTAAATAGTTACTAATTGGTGGCATGAAGTTTCAGTTAAGCAAAGATGAGTAATAAGATATAAAGATCTTCTGTATAATCTTGAACCTATATTCAACAGTAATGTATTATACACTTAAAAATCTGTTGAAGTACAAATCTCATGGTAAGTGATCCTACTACAACAAAAGCTAACAAAGAAAAAATAACTATTACCCCAAAAAGAGTTGGCCACACTGTATACTGAGATATCTGTCCCTATAATCAGTGTTAGCTAGATGTGTCTAGAAAGCAAGGGCTCCACGCTGGGAAAGCTTGGTTGAATTGAAGGTATTTGAAGAAATGGGTTCTGTTGGTAGTTTGGTCAATTTTGCCTTCAGGAAGCTAATCCTATAAGAATATTAAGTGAAATTTTGTCACTTTAAAAAAATAAAAAAATAAACACCTTTTAACTGTTCTCCAAGTCCTGCATAATAGAGTCTGTACTTTTTTAGATTGATATTTAAGTCACTCTACAATCTATCCCCAAACTATAGCCTGTTTTTGCTGGCTTCCATTAAGCCACATTCCAGGTAAAACAAATAACTCATGGGTTTTATAACATAATGCTCTTATTTTTTATCTACCTTTTGTCAATCTTAGCTGTACCCATGATAATATTTACATTTGTATTTTCCTAATTCCCAGATAAAGATCAGTCCAGTAAGGATTAATCTTTTTCTTAAAGAGTATTGAATACTAGTTAAGTGTACAGGCTTTGGGGTATCTGAGTTTAAATCCTTCACTGTGTTCTTTGTTTGACAGGGCCTAAGTTACTATTATTTAGAATAATACTTTGTTCATAATAAGTAATCAGCATATAGTAAGTTGTCATCCTCATCACCTTTTGAATCTAACATCATACTCTTTTGTATTGTGGTTTTACATACTAATTTCATCTTTTGTACCATATTATAAGGTTTCTTGAGATCAAAGTCTTTGCCAGCTTAAAATTTTAATCCCCTCAACCCTGCAAACCATGTACATTTTAGATGCATATCTTAATAAATGAATTGGTAGGAATATACCTTACTAATAATGTTAAAAATTTACCATATACTACAGGGAATCCAAATACCATGTCTTTCAATAATATTTATCTCCCATATAGTCATAGTTTGGATGCAAATTAGCCTATGAAGTCCATAATATAATCCATTCAAAGAGTGCTGGTGCCAAATATCTAATTTGAAATATGTTAGTATATAATCAGAAAATGATTCCATTTCTATAAACTATAAGCTATCAATTTTCTTTTATTTTAAAAAATATGATCTGATGTTACTAACTGAATTTCCTATTAAAAAATAAGACAAAATGGTCTCCAATTATTGAGTTCAACAAGAAACTAATTATACTGCTTATACCCAATACCTATAGCCAGGTTCAATTACAATTTTTCTAAAACTTTAATTATAAATGAACCTTCCATCACTGTGGATAAAATGACCACAAAGAAAGAATATGAAGAGAAACCCTGAAATATACTTGTGACCAGTTTGCTTTTTTAAGGTCAGTTAAGTCTATCACTGTTGACAAACTATTTAACCTTTCCAGGCATCCAATTTCTTACTATAAAATGACTGTGTTACCTGAAGATTTCTGAAATCTTTTTGAGTTTCAGATATTCAATGATGCTCTTATTGAAATAAGATAAATAGCAACCTCAAGTTGTTTATACAGTATTATAAAGAAGACTACTACCAGAATCCAAACTCATTTATTCATTTAGTCAATATATATTTATTGAGCATCTATTAAAAAATACAGAGACAGACCCAAACTGTCTGTCTCTGTATTTTTTAATAGATGCTCAATTAGAAGATAATTGAACAAAATTGTTAAAATCTCTGTCTTTATGGAATTTATAGTTAACTCCCTAGTGAGATAAAAATCATGTAAATCATGAGAAATTATAAAGTCAGGAGTAGTTAAATGCTATGAAGAAAAGCATGCTAAGGAACAGAGGTGGACAGAAAGAACATTTTAAATAGAAAACCAAGATGTAAACAGGTGTACGTAGAACATAAATCAGGTTAAAAATGAGCTTGAGGAAAGAGCACTGTGGGAAGTGAACAGCAAGTGAAGAGAAGGCCCAGAGTCAGGAGGAACATTGGAGACCAGTGTTGTTGAAGTGGATTGAGCAAGAGAAGATAAGGCTTAAAGGTTAGCCAGGGACCAGATCCTGTAAGACAGCGATTCCCAAATGGGATGATTTGACCCTTTAGGAGACACATGGCAACATTTGGAGATGTTTTTAGTTGTCACAACTGCAAAAGTGTATGCTACTGGCATCTGGTTCATAGAGCCAGGGATGCTCCTCAAATCCTAAAATGCATAGGGCAGTCAGAGTACAAAGTGTTATTTGGCTCAATGTGTCTATAATGTCAAAACAAGGAACCCCAGATGGGCTTGTTGACTAAAATAAGAAATTTCTGTTTTAAGTGTGATGGGAATCCAGTGGAAAGTATTTAACAGGACAGGAGGATGGCATGCTTAAGTCTGCTAGGGGAGAATGGCCAAAGATATAAGATAGTGGAAACATGAAAAATGTGAGGAAGTAATTGCTGAAGTCCATAAAGATATTGGTGGCATGGATCTAGTCGGGAACTAAGGAAGAAGGGACTAGTGGTAACTCAAGATACAAATAAAAGTAAATCTTGATTTTTTTTTTTTATACTTTCGGCTATGGCTTTCTATTTGGTTTTTAGGTTTCACAAGGTGGTTTATACAATTTAAAAATTTCCACTAGGAAAACATAAATTGGCTTACATGGCAGGGTATCAAGAGTATTTGTCTATGGAGGTTGACTTTTCAATTTTCATGGTGAAACATATGAGAAAATGTTTTACTTTATCCACTTGAATCCAATTTCTTCTAGGTCCGACTTTCTTCAGATGAGTTCATTGGATATCAAAAAGTCAATTTTATTTTGTTTATTATTATTTTGGGTTACACAAGAAGTTAAACAACCTCAATCAATATATTTTTCTGCATGTTTTATCTGAATAAAACATTCCCCAAATTTCCTCATCCATAATGGGAAAGTCAGCTTTACTCAAGAGCACATTTCTTGGCAATTGAGAGTTGCTCTCTAATTACTTGGGGCTTAGGTAATTAATAGCAAAAATTCATATATATGTAAGACATAAAATCTCCTAGGAAGCTTTAGGTCAACTTTGTTTTATACAAATCCACTTAGCATACAGACGCTTTGATCCATAACCCCAGTCATGCTTTGTAGCCCAAGAATTCATGGGGAACAGCTCAGCCACTTTGTAATACTTCTGTATATAGGAAAGGAAAAATGTCTTGTGACTTCCAGACAATTCATTCATCTCTTTATTTATGAGTACTGGTAGTCTGGACCTTATAAATATTGGTTTAAAAGACAGATTCTTGTTGGCTTAAGCAATTTGGGCTTAAATTGGCAATATCCTTTAAATGGTACTCTATACAACTTATTTTTCTTTATATTTGTATTTTATGAAGAATAATTTGTAGCTGTCAAATAAGTAACCTAGTACCAGCTTTCAAATAAGTCATTACATTCTCTCTATAATGCTATTATTTGAATGAACCCATTACATAAATTCATATTAAGTAATATTTAATTGGAAAAAATTAGTAAACTAATCCCTGCTTCCTTAATAGTAGTTCTACTTTTTGCAACTTTGATCATTTGAAAAGGACCCCAATTCAAATTTTACCAAATTCCAATTGATTCATATATATATGTATATATATAGATACGTGTATCTATCTATCTATGTATATGATGGACACAATACCTTTAATTAATTAATTAACTGATTTTTTTATGTGGTGCTGAGGATCAAACCCAGTGCTTCATACATGCAAGGTGAGCACTCTACCACCTAGCCATAACCCCAGCCCCTCAAATTGATTTTTGTGTTACAGTTGTTTATATAAATGTTATTGATAGATCATTAAAATTTATGAAACAGTGATTAAAAAACCAAATGGAAAGTTGTTTCCAAAAATACAGCATCATTGTATGCTTTGAATATTAAGGCGTTTCACCACTGTCGCAGGCAATACACTGTGTCAAGTAAAGAGAAACTAATTATCAAAAATAAAATTATAAGCCTTGATAAAAAATGGAGAAAAAGAAAGCAAACTAATCAGTTTTTTAAAATTTTTATTTATTAATTTTTTAGACATATGTGACAATAGAGTGTATTTTAACATATATACATGAAGATAATTTATTCTAATTAGGATCCCATTCTAGTGGTTGTACATGATGTAGAATTACACTGGTTGTGTGTTCATAAGGTGAGTAAAGGAAAGTTATATCCTATTCATTTTACTGTCTTTCCTATTCCTGCCCTCCTCCCCTCCCTTCATTCCCTTTTGTCTAATGTAATAATCTTCTGTTCTTCCTCTCCCTACCCTCCCTTCTTGTGGGTTGGCATCCACATATCAGAAAGAATATTCAGCCTTTGATTTTGGGGGACTGGCTTATTCTGCTTAGCATGATAGTTTCTAATTCCATGCATTTACCATCCAATGTCATAATTTCATTCTTCTTTATGGCTGAGTAATATTCCATTGTGTGTATATCTAACATTTTCTTTATCCATTTACCTGTTGAATGGCACCTAGGTTGGTTCCATAGCTTGGCTATTATGAATCCAGCTACTATAAACATTGATATGGCTGCATCACTGCAGTATGCTGATTTTAAGTCCTTTGCTTATATACTGAGGAGTGGGATAACTGGGTTATTTCATTCCAAGTGGTTCCATTCCAAGGTTTCTAAGGAATCTCCATACTGCTTTCCAGAGTGGTTGCATTAATTTACAACCACCAGCAATATATAAATGAACATTTTTCCTCACACATTTTCCTTGCCAACATTTATTGTTATTTGTATTCTTGATAATTTCCATTCTGACTGGAGTGAGATGGAATCTTGGTGTAGTTTTGTTTTGTTGTTTTTAAAGAGAGAGAGAGATTTTTTTAATATTTATTTTTTAGTTTTTGGTGGACACAACATCTTTATTTTTTATTTTTTATGTGGTACTGAGGATCGAACCCAGTGCCCCGCACATGCCAGGAGAGCGCGCCACTGCTTGAGCTACATTCCCAGCCCTTGGTGTAGTTTTAATTTGCATTTCTTTAATTGCTAGAGATGTTGAACATTTATTCATATATTTTTTGACCATTTGTATTTCTTCTTCTGTGAAGGACCTGTTTAGGTCCTTTGCCCATTTATTGATTGGATTGTGTTTTTGTTTGTTTATTTGTTATTAATTTTTTTTGAGTTCTTTGTATATCCTGCAGATTAATGGTCTTAGGAGCAGATGGTAAAGATTTTTCTCCAATTCTGTAGGCTTTCTGTTCACATTCATATTTCCTTTTCTGTGAAGAAGCTTTGATATCATCCCATTTTTTGATTCTTGATTTTACTTCTTTCTCTTCAGCACTCTTATTGAGGAAGTCAGTTTCTAAGCCTACATGGTGGAGAGTTGGGCCTACTTTTTTCCTCTATTAGGTGAAGTGTCACTGGTCTAATGCCTAGGTCCTTCAACCAATTTGAGTTGAATTTGTGCAGGATGAGGGATGGAGGTTCAATTTCATTATACTACACATAGATTTCCAATTTTCCCAGTATCATTTGTTGAAGAAGCTATCTTTCCTCCACTATGTGTTTATGGTGCCTTTGTCTATTATGAGATAACTGTATTTATGTGGATATGTCTCTGTGTCTTTTATTCTGTTTCATTGGTCTTTATGTCTGTTTTGGTGCGAATACCATGCTGTTTTTGTTACTATGCCTCTGTAGTATAGTTTAAGGTCTGGTATTGTTATATCTCCTGTCACTTTTCTCGCAAAGAATTGCTTTGTCTGTTCTGGGCCTATTATTTTTCCAAATGAATTTCATGACTACTTTCATGAAGTTCAATGCAATGAACTTCTCTCTTAGAATTGTTTTCATACTGTCCCGAGATTTTATGAAAAATATAGTTGGAATTTTAATAAGAGTTGCATTAAATCTATATAGCACTTTTGGTAGTATGGCCATTTTGACAATATTGATTCTACCTATCCAAGAACATGGGAGATCTTTCCATCTTCTAAGGTCTTTTTCAATTTATTTCTTTAGTGTTCTGTAGTTTTTATTGTAGATTTCTTTCACCTCATTTGTTATATTAATTCCAATTTTTTTTTCTTTTGAGGCTATTGTGAATGGGATAATTTTCCTGATTTCCCTGTCAGCTGATTTTTTCATTGGTGTATGGGAATGTCATTGATGTATAGGTTAATTTTATATCCTGTTACCTTGCTTTATTTTTTAATGACTTCTAGAAGATTTCTGGTGGAATTTTTGAGACTTCTAAATATAGAATCATTTTTTCCACAAAGAGGGATAGATTGAGCTTTTTTTTTTTTTTTTTTTCTGTTGAATCCCTTTAATTTCTTTCTTTTCTAATTGGTCTGGGTAGGGTTTCCATGACCGTTTTGAATGGGGGTGGAGAAAGAGGGCATACCTGTCTTGTTGAATTCTTTCAACTTTTCTCTATTTAGAATGATACTGGCCTTGGGTTTAGCATATATTTGCAAAGTTGAGGTATATTCCTACTATCCCTAGTTTTTCTAGTTTTTCGAGTGTGAATGGATGCTGAATTTTGTCAAGTTCTTTTTCTGAATCTATTTAGACATTCATGTGATTCTTGTCTTTTATTGTATTGAAGTGATGTATTACATTTATTGATTTCCATATTTTGAACCAGCTTTTCATCTCTGGAATGAACCCCACCTTATCATGGTGCACTATCTTTTTAATATGTTTGTGTATATGGTTTGCCAGTATTTTATTAAGAATTTTTGCATCATTAGGAATGTTGGTCTAAGGTTTTCTTCCCTGGATGTGTCTTTATCTGGTTTTGATATCAGGGCAATACTAGCTTCATAGAATGAATTTGGTAGTGTTCCCTCTTTTTTCTATTTTATGGAATAATTTGAGGAGTATTGGTATAAGTTTTTCTTTGAAGATCTGGTAGAAACTCAGCTGAGAAGCCATCTGGTCCTGGGTTGTTCTTTGTTGGTATGTTTTTGTTGGCATCTTCTATTTCATTGCTTGAAATTGATCTGTTTAAATTTTGTAGGTTCTCCTGATTCAATATGGGTATGTTAGATCTCTGTAGGAATTTGTCATGTTTTCATGATTTTCTATTTTATTGGCATAGAGATTTTCAAAATTCAGATTATCATCTGTATTTCATTGGTGTCCATGGTAATATTTCCATTTCATAATGAATTTTAGTAATTTTCTTTCTATTCATTAACCTGGCTAAGGGTTTGTCAATTTTGTTCATTTTTTCAAAGAAGCAAATTTTTGTTGTGTCAATTTTTGAATTGTTTTATTGTTGTTGTTGTTGTTTCAATTTCATTAATTTCAGCTCTGATTTTAATTACTTTCTGTCTTCTTCTGCTGTTAGTGTTGTTTTGTTCTTCTCTATCTAAGGATTTGAGATGTAAAGTTAGGTAATTTATTTGGTGGCTTTCTATTCTTTTAATGAATGAGCTCAATGCAATGAACTTCTCTCTTATAATCACTTTCATACTTTCCTAAGATTTTGATATGTTGTATTACTATTCTCATTTACCTCCAAGTATTTTTTTATTTCATCCTTGATTTTTTCAGCTATCCATTGGTCATTCAGTACTGTACTATTTAGTCTCCAGATGTTAGTGTAGCTTTTAATTTTTTACTTTATCATTGATTTATAATTGCATTCCATTATGATCTAATAGAATGCAAGGTATTATCTCTATTTTTTTTGTATTTGCTAAGAGTTGCTTTGTGGCCTAAGATATAGTCTGTTTTAGAGAAGGATCCATGTGCTGCTGAAAAGGAAGTGTAGTCACTTGTTTTGACAGATAAAATATTCTATATATGTCTGTTAAATGTAAATTATTAATTGTATTCTTAGTTCTATAGCTTCTTTATTATTTTTCATTTTGAAGATCTATTGAGTGGTGAGAGAGAGACATATTAAAGTTACCCACTATTATTGTGTTGTGAGATATTTGATTCTTAAAATTGTGAAGGGTTTGTTTGGTGTATGTAAGATGCTCTATTGTTTGGGGCATAAATATTTAAAGCTGTTATGTCTTCTTGATGTATAGTTCCCTTAAGCAGTATGGAATGTCCTTCTTTGTCCTTTCTGCTTAATTTTGGCTTAAAGTCCACTTCATCTGAGATGAGGATAGAAATCTTGCTTGTTTACAAGATCCATGTGAATAAAAGATAAGTTTTTTTCCCATCCTTTTACCTTCAGTCTGTGGATTCCTTTTCCTGTGAGGTGAATCTCCTGAAGATAGCATATTGTTGGCTCTTTTTTTTTAAATCCAATCTGTCAGTCTATGACTTTTAATTGATGAGTTGCAGCCATTTACATTCAATGTTATTATTGAGAAATGATTTTTATTCCCTGTCATTTTGATTTATTTCTGGTTTTTGATTTGAATTAATTTCTCCTTTCATTAATTATTCCTTTCGTGTAGTTCTACCCTTTGTTGGTTTTCACTTTTATTTTTCATTTCTTCTTCATGAAATATTTTGCTGAGTACATTTTATAGTGAAGGCTTTCTGGTTGTGAATTCTTTTAGCTTTTATTTATTATGGAAGGTTTTTATTTCATTGTCAATTCTGAAGCTTAATTTTGCTAGATATAGTATTCTTAGTTGGAATTCATTTTCTTTCAGAGCTTGGTATGTATAAATCCAAGATCTCCTAGCTTTAAGGATCTGGATTTAGAAATCTGCTGATATCCAGACTGAGTTCCTTCTAAATGTAACCCTTGTTTTTCTCTGGCACCCCTTAAAATTCTATCCTTATTTTGTATGTTAGGCATTTTCTTAATAATGTGCCTTGGTGTGGGTATGTTGTAATTTTTGTATGTTCGGGGTCCTGTGTATCTCCTGTATTTTATTTTCCATTTTGTTCTTAAGGTTTTGGAAATTTTCAGATGTTATTTTATTAAAAATATTGTGCATTCCTTTGTTTTATGTCTCTGAGCCTTTGTCTCTATCCCAATAAAACTTTAAGTTTGATCTTTTAATGTTATCGCATATTTCTTGGAAGTTTTGTTCATGGTCTCTTAACATGATCTCTTAACACACACACACACACACACGTGTGTGTGAATATATAAGTGATTTGTTATGGTATATTCATACATGGACATAGCATAATTTGGTATATTTTATTCCCCAGTACTCCCCAATCTTTCAATGATTTTAATTTTTAAATGGGTAATTTTTTATTTTCAAAAATGATTTTTGCTCTTTATTCTTGCTTAAAAAGGCTTTTCCCAATCCTAGTTTATGAATATACTTCTATTATTATTTAAAATACTTAATTTTTAAAATAATATAAAGTTCTGTACATTTTTCTTCGTCTGATTGTTCAGAGTTGTTGATAGTTTACTCCCATTGTGTAACACATTGGATGTTGAAAATTTCAGATATACTACTATAATGTATCACATGTATCACCTTTTTCTTAAATTTATCCCTGCAACTCTGCATAGGATATCTCTTGCCTACTTCCCTATTTTGCCCTATCTAAACCTCTAACATTGCACTCTTACTACTATGAATGAAAATTATCTGTTTCCCCAATTAAACTATTATGTACTATGTCTGTGTCTTATTTATGTCTGTATCTCTAGTGTCTGACAATTCTTGATAGTAGTAGAGAGTTTGTAGATATTTGTGAAATTAATTTGATTTAGAGAGTAATTTTTTTCCTGGCTGTCTTAATTAGTATGTTATAAGAATAGCTAAGCTCACTCCCTAATTCTGATATAATATCTACCATTCATTGTGGTCTGCTCTGCTAGGCACTATTTCAAAATGTTATATGCATTATTTTATTGTATTTTTACCACAACTATTTGGAGCAGTTAGTGTATTATCCTACTGAACAAGGGAGAAAACTGAGGCCCAAAATGCAAGGTAATTTGCCTAGAATTGGAACTTTCAATCCAAGTCTTCAATTAACTTATAAACTCATATGAATTTCTCCTTTGTCTCATTCCTTTCCTGCTTCAATGTTCCCCAATTGTTCAGATTTCTGAAGAAATATTTTAAAAGAAGAGTAGTAGTTTAGTGAGTTCTTTAGCTTGGAGGCATTCCTTTTTTGTTTTATTATTATTCAATCCAAAAACTCATTAAATTTGTTATTAAGAAATAAAATAGCATACATCCCTTCCAATGCCAAAAACTGAGTTTGTTAAGACTGTGATCAGAGAAAAAAAGATGGGAAATTATTCATAGTTTCTCCAGTTGTTAAATATTATTGGACTTTACAACAAGAAGCACTGAAATATTTTGTTTCCTCTAGGTGGGAAAGACCAACAAACTAAATGATGAATGAAGCAGATACCTAGGAAATTATTTCTAGAGAGGACTTGGTGCAACAATACCATTTATAATAAATATTGATTTTTTTTTGAAAAATAAAATTATGCATTACAAATTTACTCCCTTATTTAAATTGTTTTTCTAGGAAGTCATGAATGGAATAGTGATATGAGTCACTATTTTTATTTATAATAAAGTTCAGGTTAACAATAAGTGAACTGATTATAATATTTATATTTTTAATGTTTCATGCCATCAATCATCATGTGAGCAAAAAACTAATGTTAAATATATGGAAGTTTGATACATTCTTTACTAGGTGGAGTTATCTTTTCTGTATTCAGTCAGCTTATATAATGCCTGTAATTATGCTGTAATTCTAATAATACTTTGACCTAGTGAAAATTTGATTTAGTATAATTTATGTTAGTTAATGCTGCATATGTTGTAGTAGCATGTAGAATATTTAAGGGAAAAATCAATAATGTCTTTAGAATTAAATAATTTAAGCATATTTAATGTTTCTTCAATGAATTTCTCTTATTATGCTACTTCTCAAGGAAATAATGCACTAAGGAAAAAATCATTTTCTGTAAATAAATAGGATTTGAATTCCATATTACTATCTTAATCTGCTGGTATTTACCAGTTATTCATATCTTGATTTAAATACTCATAATGACTTTTTTTTTTACTATTTTAGCCTAAAACAATATCATCTATTCAGATTTCTGTAGATAGCAATGTTTGACATTCATTCATTTATTCCTCCATTTATCTAATATTCTTTTGCAAATCCTTCTAATTTGTTGAGTTTTGTCTATGATAGTTCAGAGTCTGTAAATTATGTATTTAATTGACCTCTTTTGTTGCTTACATTTTGAGTTATGGTTTTATTTATACTCTACTCAAAAGGACTGAATCTTCTTTTTTGTGCCCTCACCTATACCATCTGCATGGTTTCACATAGTAATAGTTACTCTGGAAATGTTAATTTATACTAAGAAATGAAAATCACAGTTTTTTATTCTCACAGAGTCCCTATCATTATGCTCACTGACTAACTGTAATATACAAGATATCACAGCATAAATTGCACCCCTCCCCTCAACATGGCTGGGTTGAGCAGTATAATCCAAGTACAGGCTATGAACATGTTCTGGTGGATCATATGCAGAATCTGATACTTAGAAAATGTTGGCATCTTTTTCAAATTCCCTTGAAGAATTGTATTAATTTTTAAGATAGCCACAGATATTTTTAAAATGTGTGTTTTACAAAAGAACACATTCTATATATTAAAGGTAATTGTCTCATTTATGCTCTTATCATCCAAATTTAGAAAAAAAATATCAAGAATATTCATCACTAAAACAATTCCTAGTTATACTAAGAACATCATATTAATTTTAAAATCATTAATTATAAAATAATTCTACAACTTTATTGTGAAGATGTATACATCTAACCTTTAATTTGAATGAATTAAATAGATTCACTCTGATCACCTAGCAACCATCTGCAGTCTGCGTTGAAAGTAATAGTTCTTTTTTTTTCTAGATGAAAGATGTTAAGACTTCCTCTTTGGAATCCCAAGTAGTTATGGTCCATGATACAGTGGAAAGGAATTTTGGAGTCTGGTTTCTATAGCATTTGCCCTGCCACTAACTACCTAGATGGCATCATTTAAATGCTTTTAACCTTTGTTTCTTTATCTGTACAAGAAGGAGTTATTAGATCATTGCTAGGGTTCTTCCAACTGTGATCAGAAGAAATGTAATTGCTTACAGTTAGCCTCAGGTGATCCAACTTCCTAGAAACATTATCACCTGATTTGCTTAAATTCACCTTCCATTAATTAGGTAGCCTTCATTTCTAATTGAATACATGCTGCAAGTGAAGGAGTCTGAATCATACTTTAGTATTTAATTCTGAAGGAAATATTCATCAGCATTTAGGCTTAGAATAGAGAATGTGTATATTAAGGAGCAAAAAACTTTGCCATTTTGTGACAGCAAAAACATTCTTAGGGGTTTTTAGAATCCTTTGACCATGGATTCTAAGAAGAAATTGATCTTTATTTATTAGTTTTAAATTATCCTTTAGGATAAAATACTCATTAACAACTTTTTGCCATCAGATCCAATTCAATCTCTAGTCTTATCTTGGAGATCAGATCTAATTTTTTTTCTGACGTTAATGTAGATAATATTTTCCTGACTTATTGTGTTAACAGATTTGCCTGTATGAGACTTGTTGAAACTATTTTGGGTGATATGTTTATTATCTTAATCTATCTGCTGATTTTGTGACTGTATGGATTTTTAAAACTCCTTGAATTATATACTTAAAAATCACTGAATTATATTTCATGTAAATTATACTCCAGTGAGTGAACTGTGCTATTAATTCGTTATTCCTTTGAAGGTAATCCACACTTTTATTTTTACCTCTGGGCTTAGATTTTAGGAGCGTTGTGGGGTAGGAGTTCAGCATTCCACAATTTCATTATGATCTATGAATTTGTATATCTTGTTATTTTCTTTCATTGGAAAAAGTATATGTTCATGCATTTCATCAATTCTGGAAAATTCTTTCCCACTGTCTTTTTGAAGATTCTTTCTTTCTTTTTATTGTCTTTCTTTGAAACTTGTATTGTATGATGTGACATTTTCATAGAATATTCTCCAGGTCTTTTAACATCTCTCTTGTTTTCCACGTCTTTATTTCTCTGTGTTCAATTCTAAGTAATTTTTAATATCAAATATAAAAAGGTTATATTTTACTGGAGCATTATTTCAGTAAATTACTTCTTTCCTTAACTTATACTAATCTACTTTTTAAGCCACTTAGTTATATATTTGAAATTTTAGATGTTCTGTTTGGTTCTTTTTCAAATGTCCTTCTTTTAAAAATATATTCTTCCTTACCCATGTCTTTAATTCTCTTTGTGACTTACAAATATTTAAATAAGTGCAGTTTATATTCTGTGCTTGATACACCTAGAATTCTAAGTCCTTGGGGGTCTAATTCTACTGTTCATTGTTTCTCCTGATTCTCTAATGGTGGCTGTTTCCTCATGGGATTTGTCATGTAGGTTTGTGGGTTCCTAATGGCTGAGACTTATTTACAGAAAATCTGAAAACCCAATTTGAGTGTTAACCCTAAAGAAATTATATTTGCTTCTGCCAGATGCCCAGAGCCAATTAAAGGTAACTCTTTCCCAGTCCACACAATAGTATGAATTTAAATCTAACCTCACCTGAGAGCAAATGTAGATAGATCATTAAGAGAAATATTTTTCTTTCAGAGCCAACCTTAAAGAGCAACATCATCATTTTCCTTCTGTGATTTTAGGGCTTTTTAATTTTTTAATTTTTTTTTGTTCTTGTTTTGTTGTTATTTTCATGATCCTACGTACCAATCATGATAAAGAGACCTAGCTCCAACTTGTGTTCTTGCTGGATCCTGAACCTTTGAATCCTGATCCCTTTAAGAAAATGAAAACCCTGAGGTCCTGGATAAGGAGCACTAAACATCCTCAGGGTAGCCACTACTTTGGACAGTGAGAATAATAAATATAATGATTTGAAAACTCTAGAATATTAACTCTAATAATTCATGAATTACTAGTATAAATTACCTAAATGAAGAATATACATGTGTGTGGGCATGAACATGCTTAGGAAATACTTTAAATAAGAATTCATTTTCTTATTGTAGTACCAAGAGTTGCCTGGACAGTACTTCTGTATTCAACCAGTGACACGTAAAAGTTTCAGAGACTTTAAAAACATTGTTTTCAAGGTCAAATCAAATTGGAGGCAATCATTCTTCATTCCATTTATAAGACCTAGGTAACTTTTCTCAGTAAAGCTAGTACTAAAAATGCCTTCTTTAAAAAGACAGGTAGTTAGAATACCATACAGAACTCATTTTTGACTGTCAAAACTGAAATTATTTGCAAGCCATAGATACATACAACCTTGTAGGGTGACACCTCACTTAACTGTTAAATCACCTAAAGGATTACCTTGTCTTTCTTTTATGTGAATTGAAGAGCACAAAGCTATTTAAAATTCCTTCTCTAGAGAAATTCTATTAGGAGTATTATATTTCTTTGGCAGTCCTAAAAGGAACTAGTCCAATATTTTAACATCATATTTTTAAAGCTATTTTGGGTTATTCTGTAAAGGGTTAGACTGAAACCTGAGAATTGAATTTGTCCTATGTATATGGCATGATTTTTTACCAATTGTACAGCTCAGTACACCTATCTAGTATCTAAGTAAAACACTGTGTATTAGCATAGCAACATTTAAATGTGCAAGTGAAACCACAGGTAAATTGTACTTTCACCCATTACTTTCTGCATATTTGAAAATGCACAAATAGATTATTTTTTTCAATATCTTTATTTTAGTTATTTTCTGTGGGGCTGAGGATTGAACTCAGTGCCTCACATATGCTAGGCAAGTGTTCTGTCACCAAGCCACAACCACAGCCCCTAAATTATGTTTTGCATAAAAGTTTTAGAGTGGTCAGAAAGGAGTAAGAGTTAAAAAAAAAAACACCTTCATTAAACCATTATAAATAGTGTATAGTCACAGTGCAACTCTGGGGAAAGGCAATTATTAAAGCATAGTTCAGGTAATTTTAAGAGACTGATGCTAATAGATAATAAGCTTGAACACATTCTGAATTATAAAATGTAAAAAAATAACGGACAAAAGAAGACAATAGCAATAATAACTACCACTTATTAGATCTGATTAGCACCAGGACTATATTCAATGCTTTACTTAAAAATAGTCTCAGCTATAAGATACCCTGTTATCAAGTGTTTAATATATACTATGTATATCCATGGAATAACTTTTTTGAATTAGGTACTCTTATTTTCCTAGTTTTATATTTGGGAAACTGAAAGTTTCATTCAGATGCCCCATATCACATAAACTTGAAAGAATTAATTCATATATAAAAGGCATTATTGGCTAACTCTAGAGATTATCCTACACAAATTCCCCATTATAGTATCTTCATCCAACTGCTATCATCTCAACCCATTTCGGGTGTTTTATTGGTCCCATTTTAAAGATGGGCAAATACAGATAACTTATATGAGATTAGTTGTGTGTAACAGTATCAAGATTAAAACTGGATTAGCTTCCTTGCAGAATCCATATACTTTCCAATATACTATTCTGCCTTCGTGGCATATCTGTCACTATTCAGTAATTCATTCATTTGCTTATTTATTTAACAAATGTTTGTTGAGCACATTGTGCATGTATTCTTCTAGGCTGTGGACCTACTTAGCAAATGAAAAATGCAGAGTCCAGAAGGTTTCATCCTAGTAGGGGGAGATAGAAATTAAACAAACTGATAAATGTATGTCAATGTTAATAGGTGCAATAAAGAAAAATAAAGCATTGCAAATGACTAAAAGATAATGTCATAAAGGGTACTTTAAATTTTTAAAGAAGATACTAAATGCAAGGAGATGTGCAACTTTCACTAATATTTTTATAATGCCCCATTTTTTTCATTGTGAGGATTGACTCCTTGGTTTATATGACATTGAAACTCAATCTGAGTTTTATCTTTTTCTTTTGGTTCTGGAAGAATATGTTTTATTAAAAACCTAACATTTCATTGAAGAAATTATTTTGTGCTGAATTTTTTTGTTGTTGTTAATTCTATACCCCCCACATAATCAAAGCATTTAATGAGTCTCTCTGCCCAGGTCACAAAGCACCTTTGCGTCTATGGTTTTTCTTGATATTCTCAATGACCTGACCAGACAAGTTTTATTGTAATCATCATCATTATTATGCATATTGTTATTACTCTTATTTTACATGGGATGTAGAATTCATTCCTGAGCCCCAGGCAAACATGAACAGTTATTCAGGGCTTCTAGCACTCTAGTTCATAACTACTGAACAATTGAAGTTGTTATGAGAGCTAACATCCATTTTGGTCCATTGTCTAGCAGTTTGGCTAATAACAAAAAGTTATTATTAAATGAATTTGAAAGACTCAATAAGGAAGAGGCAAGCTAGGCTCAGGACCTGGGTTTCCTGACACCCACCCAATCCAGTGCTCTACACTAGACATCAGTTAGAAGACTGCTTCTTTTAGAGGTTCCCATGTTTCTTTTATCTAGTGAAATAATCCCAAGCATTGGGAACATCTGAAAATGCCTACATTTACACACAGGCATGCAGTTGTTCTCACTTATCTGTGGAGGAAGTACTTCAAAGCCCCCAGGGGATACCTGAAACCTTGAATAATACTGAACTCTCTATGCTTTTTCCCTGTACATACATGTCTGTGATTCTTAAATAGTTATTTGAAGAGACAAAATTGGGAATTGTTATCTTTCTAAGTATTTGTACAAAATACCCTGCTTAATAAGGTGAACAAATATTTGTACTTATTGGGAGAGTATGCTTTTCCAACAATTATGTAAAAGCGTCTTCTCTTTGTCATTAACTCTTGATGTGGGATGTTAGTTCTTAGAGGCAATCTCATGATAAAAGCAGTACTGATGTCAAGAACTAATTGACTGATTTTAATTGAAGAACACTTATATTACAAAGTATATGATGGTAAAGATGTGTTCAACTTGTTTTTGCTTTTCTCTACAAAGCTGAAAACCTTCTTCCCAGTAGTAATTAAAAATAAACAGCAGTCATTAACTTACTGTGGGGTTCTAATGACCACAAGATTGCTTCCTTGCATGAATGACTTACTGATCTAAAGCAAAGTAATTCAACTTTGAAATTATCTTGAAAATTAAAAACCATCCTAGATAATGAATAGTTTCAATTTCTATAGCACGAATTTATGTGTAATTTTCCTTTTTTATGTGTTCTGTACATATACAATATGCTAACAAAAAATGGTCTTGCAGGGATTCCACATCAAAGAATAGTGTGCCAAATTCAGTCTCTGGTCTCTTTAACCTTGGGGGTGATATTCATTCATTCATTCATTCAGCAAACATTTGTTGAAAAGCTCTTGTAGCTAGACATTTTCTATGGGGCTTTAGAGGTGGGATGATGGGAAGCAGTCTCTGCTCCCCAAAGAATTTATTACTGGGGGATTCAGATAGTACTTGATTCTAATTCTGTCTCCTTTATTTAATTGGTTATATCACAATTTACTTAACCAATTATTTTCTGTTGGATACTTAGGTAAATTTATTTTTCACAGGAGGCTATAAAAAGCCTATGTTGGATGCCCCAATCAATAAATAAATATTCACACTTCTGGTTATGTCTTGGAATGGATTTCTATAAGTAGAATAAGCAGGTCAAAATGCATGGACATTTTAGTCTTTTGAAACTTTAACAAATTAGTTCCAAAATACAAATACAGACAGAAAGGTTATGTTGTTTTTACATTGCCACCAAGAGTGTTTAAGAAATCCTGTCCTTGCTCATTTTCTTGGTCAGCAATATAGAATATTCTGCTAAATGTGTAGTATCAATCATTGATGTTTACATAATATTCAAAATTATTAAAATGTTTATAGTTTCTAAGAATAATTTGGTGCTGATCAAAATTTTTCAACTGATTGATAATTTATATCTGACAAGAAATCATCTGGATTATTTTCTTTCTTATAAATGCTGAATTTTAAAAGTCATGTTATAAAAAGTGTCATCTGTTGATTTGAAAACTTTTTTTTAAAAAAAGATAATATTATAGTTATCCACTAGTAAATTGGAAATGTTGAATATTAACGTTAATATTCAAATAATTAAAAGCAAATGTCTTAAAACAAATAGATCTCTACTTTGTTAGGACTTACTGAATTTCTTAAGTACACATTTAGGATATTATGAGTTAAATTAAGTAGCAAAACATTATATTTGGTGCTAGTTCATTTTACTTAAGCCCAAAATTCCTACCTATGGAATATGAAAAGAAATAAAAATATAAATAAGTTTATAGGGAATACGTCTTATTCCCTATATGAAATCAAGGACTGACTTCATGGTTAACTGGTTGAATCTTTGTGACATTTCTGCTGTTCCTGAGCTTGTATGCTCAGCTATTGGATTTCTGTTCTTACCTCAATGGTTACACTTTTCATTTCTAGAACCATGGGACACAAAAACCGGTATGTCAAAGTCCCCCGTGGTCATATCTGGGTTGAAGGTGATCATCATGGACACAGTTTTGACAGTAATTCTTTTGGGCCGGTAAGTCATCTTTTCATGTTGTTGCCAATATAACTGGATCTCAAAAGTGGGAAAATAGGTCATTTGGATAATTCAGTAAAGACTAATTAGGAATTTTATAGTGTCACATTTTATGTTCAAATATTTCCTTTCAAATATAGAAAGAAAGATATGTAAACTATCTCACACATGTGTGTGTCTGTATGTGTAAAATAATGGAAAATAATTTAGACTACTTCAAAAAAACTACTAAAAGGTGTTTTCAGCTACTTGGTCTTAGTTAGAATATCTTTTTTTCACCCACAGGTGAAAAAGCATATGCTGTTAGTTGGTGGTTAGCACATTCAATGTATAAAAGACATAGGCATAATTTTTTTAAATTGTTCCTCATATGGAAAGCATTATGGACATTCCTTGGAAAACTTGGAATGGAACCACCATTTGACCCAGGTTTCACACTCCTGGGTTTATACCCAAAGGACTTAAAAACAGCATATTATAGTAATGCAGCCACATCAATGTTTATAACTGCACAATTTACAATAGCTACATTGTGGAACCAACTTAGATGCCCTTCAGCAGATGAATGGTTAAAGAAACTGTGGTATATATACACAATGGAATATTACTCAACATTAAAAGAGAATAAAATCATGGAATTTGCAGGTAAATGGATGGCATTGGTGAATATAATGGTAAGTGACCTTAGGCAATCCCAAAAAACCAAATGCCGAATGTTTTTTTTCTGATATGAGGATGCTAATCCATAATAGGGAATGGAGAGGAGCATGGGAGGAATGGAGAAACTTTAGACAGAACAAAGGAGAGGGAGGGTAAAGGAGGGAATAGAGGTGTAGGAAAGACAGTAGAATGAGATGGACAACATTATCCCTAGTACATGTATGAAGACAAGAATGGTGTGACTCTAATTTGTGTACTACCAGAGACATGAAAAATAGTGCTCTATATGTGTACTATGAATTGAAATACATTCTGCTGCCATATATAACAAATTAGAATAAATAATTTTTTGAAAAGTACAATATTAATAGAAATCATATTTATAACTATAGGAGAGGCAAATTTTACCCTCTCAGGTTCTCAAGGTGGCCTGAGAATTAAGTTGACATAAAACAGAATAACAGAAAAAAAAAGAACAACATACAAATTTAAAATAAGTTTTAAGTGGCACAAGAGCTCTCATAAGGAAATGAAGACTTAAAGAAATGGCAATACCTATCTGTTTTTGTATTAGGTTGAACCAATAAAGGTAATACAGAAAAATAACTAAATTATATGAGGAAGCTAAAGGAAGATAAGAATTATTTTAACAAGATACACTTGTGCTGAATTTTCTCAGCTGTGACTCTCCAAGAATGTTTCCTGTCTTTACTAGAAGGAGGGCAAGTACTATAACAGAGTTTTAGTTTTGTTTTCAGAAAGAAAAGGGGAAAATTAATATGTCCTTCTTCTATCAGCTGTTTTTCAAGTACCTTTAACTCAAAGTAATTTTTATGTCAAAGTGGTGTATTTTGGGGATAACAGTCATAAGTAATATTTTATTAGAATTTTAATTTATACAATAAATGCAGATAGGCTTTATGCTGATATTCTATAAAATATGTGGCTGAACTGATATTTTTTGGATTTTTTTCAATGTACAACTTACAAAAGTTCTCTTTATATTATTGCAATAATTTGTTATATGAAGACTCTTTACTGATGAAAGTGGTATCTAATTCTGATTAGCAGCCTTACCATCAGATTTTTGTAAAGCTAGACATATTTATACTTGTTCTCAATACATACTATAATTTAAGATTGAGTACCTTTATATGTTTTTGAAATGAAATTTATCCACATAATTTTGTCTAAAATTAAATGTTGGTGATCTCTAATGAAACAGTTTTCTTTACGTATTATGAAAGATCAATGCCACTAAAAGAGCAGCCACTTTAACTCAACTTTGGCTTAAAGTTCAATAATGGAGCTAAAGTTGGATAAGGGTATAGATCAGTGGGAAAAACTTTTAGGATACTATTCCTATTTCTTTTTTTCTGATTATGATAACAAAACAAATCTTCTAAGTCCTTTACTTTCACTGATTAATAATTATTAATCAAAAATAAAATTTAGTCTTGGTAATACATATCAAAAACAAGATACAGACTAGAAATTTTGGAAATGTCAGGTCACTTTGTATAGCTCAAGTGTCTGTTGTGAAGAAATCAAGTAGCAAGTTGAAAGTGAACATAAATTACATCAATCAATGCAGATTTAGTTCTCCTTTGTCAATATATTAAATGTATTAATGTATCATGTTTTGGGCCAACTCCACATTAAAATGTTAGCTAACTTTAGTTGGGTTTTAATTGGTTAGGATAGTGATTTTGAAATGAAGTATTAAAAATGTTATTTTCTATCAGTTGTCAGGTGTGTGGTAATTATTTATTAATAATAAAGTTATAAAATTTGACATTGGTTTGCATTTTTATTAAGTTAAAGCTGGTGTGATTGATTGATATAATTAATATTATTCCCCCATAGTTGTATTTCTTATGCTTTTTCATTTAGGAAAGAAATGGAGAGAGTTGATAACCAGGATAGTGGGAGTTACACATGTTTCTCCTTAGTGTCCTACCTATGGTTCAGATCTTCTTGGGCCCCTATTCCTCCTATATTTTTCATAGTGGTGTTTTGAATCATTGAACTTTGAATACAAATATATCCATATGAAAGCACATAAAATGTGGAAATATTCACATGTAATATCTTAACTCTTATGTCTTTTTATAAAAAGGAAAGAAAGAAAACATCCTTCTCATGAGTGTAAATCTCATGAGAAGATTTTAAATAGAATTTACCCAATTTAAATTTCTGCCATTGGTAATCATAATAGAGCTGACTTTTTCATATTTAAGCAGACTTTTAGTTATAATGTACTAAAGACTTAAATCATATTTTTAAGTAAAATACTACTTTACTATACCTGCAGTCAAAGAAACAAAACAACTTTGAATTTTTTTTAATGCATAGAAAAATATTTATGCACACTGACATTTGATTCATAAATTGGACCAAGCTGTCGATTTTCATTCAGTAAACTGTGTCATTTTCATTTGCCAAAATTAGATGAAGTACCTTTTTACATGAAGGAAAATATTTGTCATATCATGCATTAATTTACTTGTACTATATAAGTTTTAACATATAATACTTTAACTTTTATATTATGCTCTTGTGTTTTGTGTTCCAAGGATTTATAACTAGGAAATCATATCTTTAGTGATACTCCCACACAAGTGTTAAAAGGATAGAGGAGAATAGAAGTTAAATTAAAATCCCCACACGTTTTTCTTAAAGCTAAGCTGTGAGGTTTGAATGTAAAGATTTCTTAGTGCACGTCTTTATTAACGAATGGTTATCTGAATAATTTGTTCATTATTTTAATGTTTTTTTCTAATCCTAAATACTAAAATGTAAGTTTCACACTTTTAAAAACATAGTGTTAAAATTATTATATTCCTCTAAGAAAATTCTTGGTGAAACATTTTGGCTTATCAATCACATGCTTCAAGATTGTATATAAAGTGAGTGAGCACCAGGCTTTGCAGATAGGTGGTTGATTCTCTTCCCTTTTGGAAGTAGGTAATGTACTTTCCTTGATGTTAACAGCCTATCTAAAAGTAGGCAGGATTGTCTAGAATGCTTGTTTTGCCTTTAGAAATTTATTGAAACTTTTCATTTTCACTTTCTTGCCAAATAACTTAGGAAGTATTTCCAACTGTTTTTTTTAATGTTTTAGCTCTTTGAACAGTAATTATATTTTATCATAGAATTTTTACAATTTAAATTTCTGCCATTGGTAATCATAATAGAGCTGACTTTTTTCATATCCAAGCAGACTTTTAGTTATAATGTACTAAAGACTACGAAAGAGAGCTTCTTGTTCTTTTTTTTCTCGCTTATTATTTACTATTTTTATCTTTATATAATCATTTATTTTTTTGGATTCAGTTTATCATAACTACATGTAGGCTCTAGAGAGTATTGAATGATTCTATGAATGAATATTTATATTGAGTTATAGCCATAGAACATGTTACAACAGGAGGAGAAATCTGAGATGACTTTTATTCTGACACCCACATTTCTATTTTTTTTTTAAGAGAGAGAGAGAGAGAATTTTTTTTAATATTTATTTTTAGTTTTCGGCGGACACAACATCTTTGTTTGTATGTGGTGCTGAGGATCGAACCCAGGCCGCACGCATCCCAAGCGAGCGTGCTACCGCTTGAGCCACATCCCCAGCCCCCAAAATTTTAATGAATATCCTAAGTAAACTAATATAGAACTGCAAGAAAACAAAACAGTGTTTATCCAGGGATGAAACATACAGTCATTTAAATCTGTATTTGTGAAAAACTTTAATGATATCATATTCATGATATTAAGTGAATAATATAAAAATAAAGAACTGAATATATATTGATTATCTTCAATTGTTAATGCCTCTGGTTGATTTTTTTCTTTATTCTGTTATACTTGTCTATATTTTAAAACTTTTGCAAAAAAAATTAATTACTTTTATCATCAGAAAAATAATTTTTAAAAATAAGTTTAAGATGGTTGAAAGCAAATGACTTCTAAGTTTAATGCTAGCTCTAAGTTCCATATTGCTATGACCATAGGGAAAAATATCGCAGAAGTGGTTGGATACAAAATGTTTCTATTATGCATAATACTATCTCCATGATATATATTTATAATAAACCTCTTGAATCATTAATCAATAAGAGAAAATAGTCTCTCTTCTCATAATATGAATTCACTAATTTATGACTTCAGTTTGAATTTCTAGATATATCCAGAAGATTGTTTTATAAGTTTCTTTTAAAATTATGATAGTTGCCTAGAAGTATTCAGTACATATTACTACTTGATTTTACTTGATTACATAATAAAGATATTCCATGATTCTGATATGTTGGTTTGTGATTGCTTGAAATATTTTCTAAATGTTTCTCTTAGTAATTTTTTTCCCTTTGTCAAATATTGTCTTTCACTTGACCATTCCTACTTCCATGTAGATGACATTAACACATTTTCTGAAATAGTCATGTTGGTCTTTTCAGCACCCCAAAGTAACTACTATTGATAATTATGTATGTTCTGTATACTTGTAATGGCAGAAGCACATAAAAAACAAATTTTACATTTGTGTTTGTATGTGTACATACATGGCTGTGAGTTTTTGAGTAATAATTTTTGACTATTCCAAATTAGCAAACTCTTCATCAGTTAAAAATGCATATGCATTTCACTCTTCCACGTATTATAGATATTCATTCCAGTATGCAGAGGTATTCTCTTCTTTTGGTGAAAAATACAAATATGACTCTTTCCGTGGTTTCCATTTGACTTGTATATGTTCTAATTTTGTTTATCTTTAAGTCAGGAGCAATTTAGATACTTTCACTCTGTGCTGCATAGTGACTTATCATATGGAAATATGTCACAATAGAAATTCTAGCATCTAAAAAGAAATCAAAACTAAATAATTTATTTAGCATCTAAAGTGAATAATTTAGCAACGTGGATCAAAGGACATTAGAAAAAACAGTGTTGGTTTAAGCATTTGAAGACAAAGATAACCTTTTCGAAATATATGAATGTATTTTTTTTTTTTTGCGCTAGGTATTGAACCCAAAGGCACTTAACCACTAAGCTACAGCCTCAGCCCTTTTAATTAATTAATTAATTAGGTTTTTTTTTTTTTTTTTTTTTGAGTCAGGGTCTCACTAAGTTGCTTTAGTCCTCCCTAAGTTGCTGAGACTGGCTTTGAACTCATGATCCTCCTGCCTCAGCCTCCCTAGTTGCTGGAATTACAGGTGTGTACCACCATGCCTGGCTATATTTTGATTTATAGGACAAGGTGATCATTGTGTCACCTTGTAATTTCTGTGCAGGAACCATGAAGAAGAAATGAACCATTTGGGTGCAGAAATTATCATGGTATTCTGTTTCTGTCTATTCAAGAATGAAAAACTATAATTTATACTTTAAATGATTTTTAAGTTCCAAGTAATTAAAAAATATTTAATTCAATCACTTATTTTATTGATACCTAGATAAATAAAATATCAGCCCCCTAGAGCATTTTTAAAAGAAATATGCCTGTTTGGAGATGGAAATTTTAGCAATAAATGAGCATTAGAAATAATATTTATAAATGAAATGAGCTGGAGAATCTGAAAGTGATGATATATAAGAGAGTATGAGAAACAAAGGTTAAAATTTCATAGAATTCCTTTTGAAATTCATGAAATGCAAAGAAATGTTCACTTTTAAAAACGAGTGGAAAAATAAAAGAGAAAAGTAAAGTTTATGCTTTCACACCATGGAAAGTCTTTCATTTAAGCCTTAAAGACACATTTTTGAGCTTCTGCTATGTTTCCATCTTGGTTTGTGGCCTGTAGAACATCATAGGTGGAATGGATCACGAGAAGCAAGAATTATATTTTATATTAGCTAGGGAAAGGTTGATGAATTAGGATATATGTATATATATATGAGTAAGGTACACACACACACACACACATAATGGACATTTTAAGAGGTTTAGTGTCTGTCATACCTGTTTTGAATTTTTTTGACATTATTAATAAAAAATTCAATTTTTGATTAAGGCTGCAAGAATAAGATTCTTGGAGTTACAGGAAGGATGAAAGGAAGGGGACTTTTTGATACTACTGAAACCATATCTCAAAAAAATGAATTGAGACAATTATTTGGGAAATTTAAAAAATGCTCAGAGATTGTAAGAGCAAAGATTCAAGTCATGGATAATACGGGGTGTGTGCTGAGCCTGTGAATCTTCCTAAACCTTTGTCACTGTTGCCAAGCATGAATAGAACTCAAAACCCAGAAGGAGCAGGTGAGAGGGTCCATATGTATACCCCTGTGAGCAAGGAAGGATAGATTAGAGGGGAGACAGGCAATCAAGTCATTACAGCAGTGTAAGTTCTCCAAGTGGTGATATGACAGGGCCTCTTGGTGAAGTAGTACTTTTAGGTACTAAAATCCTACAAGAAAAACTATGAAAATCTCCAAGGAGAATTTGGTAGAATAGAACCAATTCTAGAATTAGTGAAAATACTATATGGTAAAATATTGCATTACATTGGCACTTTAGATGCTGTGTACTTTGTGAATGAAGTGATTTGTGCCTGGAGTGGTTAATGGCTTTCAGCTGCATTGAAAATATTCTTATACAATACAGGATAATCTTGTGGACTTATGAGAATGAACTGACATTTCATTTTATTTCTTGATGAGGTACAGCATTTTCTTCGGATAAATTCTCTAGAACTGTGAGAGTAGCTTTTATTTAAAACCAGCCATTTTCAAATAAAGAAAAAGATCATTAGACTGTGTTGACAGCATCCAAGTAAAGTGCTCTATTCACACATTCTTGAGCAATGTTGCTTAGACTTTAATTGGCTGTATTTCCTCGTTTTATAGTACATACTTGTTCATTAAATTTTTGTTAAAACTAAAATAATCTATATTTTATAGCAAAAATAATAATAACAATAGTTTTGTAATTCTTACCTTGGTGATTTTCTTCAATTGTTTCTCACAGTTACCTTTAACAGTATTAGAACCTGGCAAACCCACAATTTTTTTTTGGTATGACTTTTTATTTGACTGGTTTAGACAAAGGCATGCATTTCATGAAAAGGCTAACACCAATGAAAATGAATATCATTGTAATGAAAATATCTGTGTAAGATAACTAAGTCTCAGAAGAGAGCCCATTGTCTGGAGCAATTCTCAAACTGGAGAAATATCCTTACAGAAAGAAGAAACAAAGAGGCCCTCAGGATTAACTTCACTTTTGCTTAGATTTTTTGTGTGTGTTTAATTATGACATTCAACAAAAATACATGATTTTAAGAAGAAAACATAGAAAGATAAAATAGGAATGAAATAAATACTATCATACCCTCCCCCTAAGAACAGGCACAACCTAAACTTTCATTTCTGCCAAATAAAATTTATCCTCTATCTTAATTATTCTGCTAGTGTAGAAATCATTTTCCACATGATTTCATTTTCACATAGGAGAATGTCAGAAGAATTGTCATTAGATTTCATTGCTATGGCAGATAGTGTTCCTGAGGGCCATTTAGTTATAGGATTAAATGCGGTTCGTTTTACTAGAAGTGTGTATTTACTGACAGTGGGTCAGGAGTCAAGATTTACTGAAATATATGCAGGGTTATTAATTTGCCAATTTTATAAGCTCTCAGAATTTTTTTAAAAGTGGGGTTATAGCCCTTAATATACTTCTAAGAATCAACTAGTGACTACATAACTGGATCTACATAGAAACTGTGAAATATGAGGGGACTAAAGAGAACAATATGCAGTCAAATGTACTCTCAGTCAAGGTTTTAGATTGAATGGCCTCGTTTAAATTGCTATATACTTATACAATATTTGCTGGGTAATTCTTTGCTCTCCACCTACCTTAATAAATAGCAAATTATGTAAATGACTTTATAAGTTTTAAACTATGTTAATAATTATCTTTTGGTTGAGATTCTTGGAGATAGCTTTTTTTTAGAAATTTTTATGTTTTCAAAGCTTGTCGGGTAATTTTTAGAAAGTCTGTCCTTTGTCATTATCTCATTGATATACTAAAATGACTTGGAAGACAAATTTAAGGTCAGTTTGATTATGAGTGACTTGGTTGTTTGTTTTCAGTATTATGGAACCTTGCATGTAGCCTATAATAAACCATAGTAACTATGCCTTTAAACATTATCTATAGTTAGACCCCTAGAAAACTGTGGCATATTAAAAATTGTCTAACTTGGTAAATCAAGCAAGTGAAAATATAATTTTTTAATACAGTGATCAGAATCAGAGCCATGAGGTATGTTCCACTGATGGGGCACCACAGGCCCATAGCTTTGGCACTAAATAGAAGTGATTCCTGTAATATGCTCCTGTAATATGACTCCTGCTCTACTTCATTCTCTTGTCACTAAGGATTTTTCTGAAAAGAACTCTGAGAACATCATTGTGCTTCTTAAGACATTATTATCAACCTACGACACCTATTATACTCAATGAAGAAATGTTAGAAGCCTTCCCTTTTTAAATCAAAACAATGCAAGAAAGCCCACTCTTACCTCTACTGTTCAACTTTGTCAATGCTAAAGGTCACTGACAGTGCAGGTTAGGAAAGAGAAATAAAGATGTAGGCTCAGAAGGAACATTCCAAACTTATTTTTCATAAATATTATATTTTCTATTAAACCCTAAAGAATCTGCACAGCTATTGAGACCTAAATGCAAGTTTTACTAGTATAATAGCTCTTATACATGATGTGTGTATATTCATAATTAACAAATACAAGACATGGACTGGGGATGTGGCTCAAGCGGTAATGTGCTCGCCTGGCATGCATGGGTTCGATCCTCAGCACCACATAAAAATAAAATAAAGATGTTGTGTCCACCGAAAACTGAAAAATAAATATTAAAAAATTCTCTCTCTTCTCTCTCTCTCTCTCTCTCTCTCTCTCTCTCTCTCTCTCTCTCTTTAAAAAACAAAACAAATACAAGACATAATGTTAATGCATTTGTCATTTAAATAGCAATAACAATAAAAATTCAGGATAGTGGCATCAGTGACTCAATATTATTCACAAATATTAGACTTTCTCTAATATTTGTGAGGGCAAAATCATGGAGGTCCATATACCATACATCTGAAATATTTAGAAGATATAAATCAAGTTAGCAAACTGTCAAATGTAATATTTTTTAACTTGATAAATATACCTCCAAAAATTGTACTTAACTGATGGTAATATAAAAGATTAAGATGATATCTAATTATATTTAGATAATAGGCAACTTAAATATTTAATTGGAAATGCAAATGAACAAAAAATTTAAAATAGTAAAAGGTAATTTTTTTTCCAAAAATATTTTTGTTAACTATTAAAGCATGTCTTTTAAAAACAAAAGGCAACATACAAATTACTATTATTAGGTTATAAATTCCATCAAAATTATTTAACTAAAACTGAATTTTAAAGTGCATAATGAAATTATTAAACTTTATTTCATATTTTTATAACAGTAAATCTATTCACAGATTTAGGGTTCAATTTTCACATGGTTGTCAATGTAAAGAGTCAGCATCATTATCCAAGCATCTTAGAGCCTGAGTTAAAAGTGATATGAATTGTATAATATTCATAAAAAGATTTTCATGTGGTCATGCACAATTGTAGTGAATATTGTTCTCCTAAGAACCCCTTGAATCACTAACTGAAACTTGAAGAGAAGCCAGGAAAGGGACACTCAGCTCTCCTGGCAAAGGATAGATACTGTTATGCAAGACTCTTTGCCTTCCTGCTGAGAAGGCGGCTTGTCAAGTTGTTTAATTCCTTGCTTTTCCTAGCTAAGTGTTTACAACTTCCCTGAGGCTGAAACCCTCCCTGTGATCAACCAGCAGCAAACTTCCATGGCATTTGGACTCAGTCACCTTTTGCTTAGAACATAGGAAATGTGGGGAAATATTCTTCTCGATCTTTATTAGTGTTTGTTTGTTAAGAGTAAAATAATCAAAGTTTTTATGTGTTGAATGCCAAATCTTGAGTGACACAGGACCTATGTGTTCTTCGACTCATTTTTATGAAATCTGTGATATATTGGTTCCTCAAAAATGTACGCATCAGGAAACAGTGCAGTATGACTCAAAAGAACTGGTCTAAATTTATTGGGATTACATTAAAACCCTTTTGACTCTTTCTCCAGGCAAATTTTTCTGGATTCATTTCTCTTTATCCATGCCTGCCAATGCCTTGACTACTCCCTAAATTAACCATTATGTTTGCATCCCTCTATCTTGGTACATTATTCTCTCCCTGCCTACCTGTGCTAGAAAATGACCACTTCCAGAACTAACATGAAGCTTTGCTTCTGGCTGAGTCAGTTATCCTTCGCAGCCTTTGTAGTCTAATTGAATGTGTATGTGTAGAAGAGAATGAATTTGCTAAATCATGTACAGGAGGTAACTCATCCTGCATCCCTATAGCTTAGAAATGGGAATACAGGTTAGTAACTGATTGGTGACACAATTAATGACCAATGTGTGACAATGTAACTGTGCAATGATAAAGGTTCTTCTACAGCAAAGTTTGGCCTTTGGGCAAAGTCTGGCCCACAGCTGTTTTTGTTTAAAAAAAAAAAACAAGGGGCTGGGGATATAGCTCAGTTGGAAGAGTGATTGCTTGCATGCACAAGACCCTGGGTTCAATCCCCAGCACCAAAAAAAAAAAAACAAAACAAAACAAAATTCTTTCAGAACACAAACATGCTCTGGTTTGACTATGGCTGCTTTCCCTTAGCAAAGGCTGAGTTAAGTACTTGCAGGAAAGACTTTTAGCCCACAAATGCTCAAATGTTTACTATCTGGTGCATATGGAAGAGGTTTGTTCACTCCTGAATTAGCACTAGACAACTTTAGAAAAATTGATTAAGGACTGATTATGTTAGACTTGAATAGGAAAATCAGAAATTTGAACATTATCTAGAAGGCCTTGAAAAACCATTTACATTTTGACCAGGAGAGTAATAAGTTAGAAGAGGCATTTTATTTTAGCAAGACTGATTTGGGAAAATTTTGAATGAAAGATGAGATAAAAAATAGACTATAGGTAGAGAATGCAATTACTTGATGATAGTATCGATTCCAGTAAGAAATGATTAGGCCCTAGACTAAGGTGGCAGTAGTAAAAATATGGAGAAGTATATTGATGTGAAAGTTCTTAGGAGTCAAGAATTAATTGTAGATGTGTTAGATTCTGCTGCCTAGAATAACTTACCAGCTAAAATATGAAATAGCCTTTACAATTACTTCTGATGGGTCAAATCTTAAAATTAAGCACCTGAAGCATACATGATTATAATATCTTTGTTAGCATTTTTATGTGAAAGACAAAAAAAAAAAAAAATAGAAGTGAGGAAGTGATGTCTCCAGCATTCTTTAGTTTTCAGAGCACATTAAGAGACATGTGAGCAGAAAGTCTTGGCTACCCAGTTGGGTAGCCTCCTCATAAAGCTCATATTTGCTTCTCTGACCTTGGGACAGATAAACCAGGATTGCTCAGTATTCATTAAACTTTATTGGCAAGTATTCTGCTCAAAGGTCTGTTCTGTTATTTTATTTCACATCCATGTCACTTGATGACCCACTCATTTCAGAGGCCTTTTCAGTTCTTTTTCTAAAGTTCTCACATATTTCTTAAGGTGTGGATGATTCCTATAATGTAGGAGCTCATGAAAAAATACCACAGAAAAGTCAGTATTTTAATAAATTGGCCAATGGAAAAACATGGTTTTTAAAAATGTGTTATTGTTCTTTAAAATTATTATTTAAAGTACAAGTCTGTGTATTTCAAAATTAAAATTTCTGAAAAGAGATGTATTTGTTTTTCTGAAGGAATAATGTAGACTTTTTATACTAACTTCAATTCATGTTAACTAATCTCCCCTGCAAATAAAAGTACTGTATTTAAACAAGTATATTGATAGAGTAGATTGAAATTAGGGTACAATCAGTGAAAGGCAAGATGAAATTTCAAGTCTTCTTCAGGTTATGAAATATTGAACTATTTTTAATCAGCAGGTCTGATTTTTTTTCAAGATAATAACTATTAACTAAAACCTAATTTAGATTAACAATTATTTAAGGCTGAAATTTTATTTAGACCATCAGTCATTTGATTTGGATTTGAAGAGCTTTGACCTAACCATTTTCAAAGCATTGTTGTAAAGTACCTCTGCCTATTCCCCACAGAGGCTTTAAACCCTCTTAGTCCAGAATTTGTTGTAAAGCAGCAAACAAATGAAACATTCTTCTCAAAAGAGCCATGATTGTATTCGTGTAGATTAAGTTTTGTTTCAAAAAAAAAACTTAATGAGATTATGAATTATGTCATTTTTGTGAATCATTATGAAATTATAAAGACAATGGTCAAGGAAAAATTATAATCTTCTTAAAATATTTGATACATGGCTTTTAAAACAAATTTTATTGTGTTATTCTGTCATTAAAACAAAAAAAATAAATCTAAAAAACATAGATATGTTCTCATTCTTTCAAAGAAAATTTACATTCTGAATAGGGACTGTTAAGTTCCTTGAATTAAGGAATTCTTTAAATCTAAAGGTATTGTTTCATTGCTCTGATATTTCTAGATTTAATGTGTTATCCTGCACTGAACGAAAACTAATAGCACAAAATGAGCAAGGCCATTTAAAAGGTCATTCATCAGTGTGCATAGTTCTTAAATAGCCTCTTGTGCCCAGATGGACATTTCTGGTTAAATGGCTGGTTTTAAAACTAGTATTATACAATTGAGTCACATAAATATACTTTATGAAGAACTTTAAATAAGTTTTCAAGAGTAACTTCTGATTTGACTCAATTACATTATAGTCACATAATGCTTCTCTATTTTTCAGTTTAAAAAAACCACCGTACTTATCAGAAGTATTTTTTCTTTTAGATGAAAGAGTTTATTTAAACTACTATTCGATTTCAGGAAAGCCTCCCTACAGCCTTTATGTGTTTTGTATAACAATATTATATTAATGTGATTTTTATTATATGCTTCTATACTCTGTCATTACCCCTACCTGTCTCATTCCTCATTCTTTTCAGGTTCATTATCCATAATACCTTTTTTTTTGTCTCATCAAAGTAAATTTAATATCTGATAAGAAAGACTATGAGTGAGATGCTCCTTTATGGAAAGAATTTAAATAGGATATGCCTGTTTATGAGAACATTACCCTAGATTGATATATCATGCTCTTTTAGGTTCAGGATGACTGTCCTCCTTATAAAGTTATTTTCTGTATTCTCTGTTTCAATTCCTGAAAGATACTAAAATGGTCATGGGGACAATTACCATGATGCTTTGATTAGTATATCTGCTCAAATGTGCTTTTCCATAATTCCAATCCTGTTTAAAAATAAACCAACCTAAAACATCATGAATCATGCAAAGCAAAATCGTTTACAGATGCACAATATATTCTATATATGCTATATTTATCCTGTATATTTTTCCTACTCAGTGGCATATCAACTGGGCCTAGAGTAAATTACAGTGCCTTCAAAGCTCATCACATATTCTGTCGTTCGAGCCCTCGATTTCTTTTACTGCACTGCAGCACCTCTTTAGGGGGGTTCTCTCCTGTTCTCAAAATATGTTTCTTCTTCCCCTCCACAAAAGAGGAAGTCTAAAAATCTTTCACAGAAAAAGAGAAAATAATAGAGAGAGAGAGAGAGAGAGAGAGAGAGAGAGAGAGATATTCTCTCTTGTGAATGGAATTGTTTTTTAAATTTTCATAAATATAGCATGAATCAGTTTCCTCTACTCAACTTTACCATAAAAAGAAAAATAATAAAATGGCAAAAAACATGTACTAGATAGATGAATTGTTGATATGGTGACAGCTCTTCCATAGTATCCCTTAAGACAACATTGAATACTGCTTTGAGGGTGATTTGAACCATGAAAGCTGAAGGACTGGACCCCAGGCTCATCCCACCTGACAGACAGATGCCTGTCTTTCTACAAGGAGCCCTTCTGAAGCTGAGCAGAAGTCCAGTCCCTTGGCCATGGCCATGGCCAGCTTCCCAGTGTTACATATGTGAGTTTGAGCTACAGGTGAGAGAATGATCTGAACAATTCAGAGAGTTCTCTTGGAACAGGTGCCTGACCTGGACAATTAACTATGATCAGTGGGGCAGGGTCTAGATGAGAACAGACTGTGATTGGCATAGTTGGAGTGAAGTTTCCATCAGCAGCAAGCAATGGTTGTCAAGGGGTGGGGTATCATGGTGACTATAGTTTGGAGCAATGACCTGGGGAAACATTATATAAAAATTGTGGTATCTCCATGGAAACCTTATTTTGCTGAGGGTTGTTGTTCCCCACTTCTACAGGGTAGTTGAATGAATAGACAATAATAAAATAAAAGGTAAAAAGTACAAATGGAGTAACAGAAACAGGCGAATCACTATGAGGTTTGTAGAAGTGTGTATTTCTAGCAAGGAATTAGAAAGACTTGAGTGAACTTGAAGAAAAGAGAATTTGGACTTGAGGACAAGTAGAGAACAAGTTAGCATAAGCATGGAAGTGGAAGTTTTTATAGCAGGTGTTGAGTATTTGGTCAGTTTTGGCTGGGAGTTCAATTATGGGAAGGACAAAGTCTGGAGCCATTATTAAGGACCTAGAACATCACATAGTAAAGTTTGGATATTATTCTGCAGGCCATGAAGCACCACAGGAGGCTTTTCAATATGATTAGAACAACAAGTTAAGAATGATAATATAGCCATGTTGTGTAAAATGAGTTGGGGAATAAAGAAACAATAAGATACCCAGACCTAAAAAGATCTAGCAATCTACTCCACTATAAACAAATTAAGGCAGGGGTTTTCAGACTTTACTATGCCTTGCAAATCCTTGGGGACCTTATTAAATATGCAGATGGCTTGTATCTACCCCATAAGGATTTGGGGATCTGCATTTTTCAAGCACCAATAACCAGGTACATATGTCCCAAGACCACACTTTAAGAAATGCTGATCTTGGGAAGAAATTTGGAAAACCATTTTAAGAATTACTGAATATGAAAGAATCCTAGTTCACATTCTTTTGTTTGCTGAGTTTTCAGAGCCCTGGTAGTTAGCCATGGTCTCAGTATAATATATTTGAAGTCAGAGCCAAACATAAGGTTAAAAACATGAAGGCTCACTTCTCTCCAAAGTTTACGTGGGCTCTCTTTCATGTGGTGCCATCTCTCTGTGGATAAGTCAACTGGAAATTTTATAGCATGACTCACCCAAAGAATAGCATTGAGTTCTGTGGTTTAGTGGAAAGCAGTGCCAGAAAAGATTAATGTATTCTGTTTTAAGACTAAGTGTGGCTTCAAGATTCTGTTCTCTACTTGCAACCTATGCAAATTCAAATTCAGTGCAATTTAAATGACAAAGGGTGATTTGCACTGTTTAACAAATGGGAGATTGGTATTAATCATCAGGCTTTTGGCAGCTTTGCTATGAGAGGGAGGACTGATAAGTACTCCTAGGAGCAGTATGTAGGAGCAGTGTATTTGTAGACTTGGCTTGGCTATTCTTTGTTGAATAATTAATTATAAGTCTTTACAAAAATTCCCTTTTGTCTCCTGAATAAGGAGTAATAAAATGCTATCCTGTGCTGACAAATTCTAAGATCTGTGTTTAGATTGATTTAATATGTGTGCAAGATAGAATTTCTTTTATTAAAAAAAGAAATTTCTATTGTATATAATGTCTGTATGATATGTTTGTCTCATTGTAGTTTATTTTAGATTAAGACCTCTAAAAGTTCTGAAGCTGTAGTAAGATTTTCTTTGTATCTTCTTTATCCTTTTCATCTTTCTGTGAAGAGATTACTCACTTACTTGTTTTAGGGTTTGTCAGGGTTATGTTTCTGCTAGGAAAACCAGTGATCTCTTCCATGTATTGGTCTTACTCAGTCTTCCAGCAGTGTTTGATATGGTTGGACACTTCCTTTTTAAAATATTTTGAGAATTTTCTTCTCTTAGCTTCCTTGAACCAATATAACCAAGCATTTTTCTTTCTAGGTTTCTTTTAAATTTTTGTCCTCCATTACCAAACTTCTAAATTTCTGCATGCCCCTGACCTCAATCCTGAACTTTTATCCATAAAATCCTCCCAAAGAAATATAACCCCATGTCTTTAAATGCTTGTTTTATTCATTGCTGCTTAGATTTATATCTCCAGAGCTTATCACACTTGATTTTTAATAAGCACGTCAATTTTTTTTATTTTTATTTTTTAAATTTCTTTATTTGTTCTAAGTAGTTACACATGACAATAGAATGCATTTTGACACATCATACATAAATGGAGTATAACTTCTCATTCTTCTAGTTGTATGTGATTAGAGTTACATAGGTCATATAATCATAAATGCACATAGGATCATAATGTCCGATTCATTCTACTATCATTCCTTCCTCCATATTCCCACCCATCCCTGTCCCTTCATTCCCCTCTGTCTAATCCATTCTTCCCTAGCCACCCCCCCACCCTTATTGTGAATTAACATCCTCATATCAGATAAAACATCTGCCCTTTGGTTCTTTAGGATTGGTATATTTCACTTAGCATAATATTCTCCAGTTCCATCCATTTAGCAGGTCAAGGTTAACATGTCTAAAATGAAATTCTCTATTCTCTTCCTTCTTAAATGAATCTTTTTTCCTATAACCCCCACCCTGCTTCAGCAAATGGCCCTACTGATACCACTGCTTATGGGTGAGGAGTTCTGCTCCCTCATATAATATTAGAGAAACACACAGAGGCAAGAATATAAAGGAGGGTTTTTTTTTAATTTTCAATTTTTTTTTAGTTGTAGATGGACACAATACTTTTATTTATTTATGTCTATGTGATGCTGAGGATCGAACCCAGTGCCTCATATGTGCAAAGCAAGTGCTCTGCCACCGAGCCACAATCCCAGCCCCAGGGTTTATTTTAAAAGGGGTGACATAGACTTCTACCAGGAGGGAGATGGGGCCAGAGCTGGTATCCTGGTATCCCAAGAAGTGAGGGTGTTTTGCCTTTTTATATGTCCTAGGTTTCCTTTGTTCTCCTGCTCTCTTTCTCCTTATGTTTCTCATTCCTGCATAGTTGACAAGGCCCAGGAGATGCTCAGTGGGATGGCCAAAAGGTTAGCAGCAGATGGGCCAGAAGGGCAAAAAATTGCGTGATCTGGGCAGGAAGGGGACATAATTAATAACTCCCTATAGGAAGGGACAATCCCTGGGACAGGTTACCTTAGCAACAGGTTGGAGCAGGGGAAGGTTATGTTGATAAGGCTAGAGAATGGGCTCTTAAGGCATTAGCATTTCAATCCATCTCCAGCTTTCTGGAGTCACTCAAATTGGACTCCATGATCTGACCTGACTGGATTTACCTGTCTATACTGACTGCCTGTCTAATTGTGGCTTCACTACCATCAACCCAGTTATGCAAGACTAGAAGTTAGAGGGCATGCTGCTGTTGTACTTTTCAACACCCCTAAATACCACTCACCATCATGACTCCTTACCTCTACCATGAACACTCCAATCTTCTGCCTTCCCTCTATACAGCAGCCTCCCTAGTTCAAGGCACCATCACATCAGACCACAATATCTTTCTAAGTGGCTTGCACACTTCAGCTCTTCATCTGCTTAGCTCCAGTGTACTCATGGCTTTTAGGGCCATCTTACACTTGAATTAGGTCGTTTTCTGTACACAATGATGACTTTCTGTTGCTATAAGAATTTAAAACCTCCTCCAAGAAATTTTCTCTGATTCACTTGACCTTGTCCTTAAGGGTCCTCATGTCTTGGGGCCCCTGCCTCTTTTTCATGTGTATGCTAGTACTGCTCTGTCTTTCAGTTCCATGAAATGGCCAAAGGTCTTTTGTTGACTGGATCCTCTTCCTTGAGGTCTCTGTGTGACTCCTTATTTTCTCCACTTTAGGGAAGATTTTTTTTTCCCCCGTGTATTCAATCTAAAAGGGAAAACACACACACACACACACACATACACACACACACACACTTCTGCTATCATGATATTAGTGTTTTATTTTTATCATAGGTGTTAACACTATCTTATTTCATTTTTAAATTTAAATTTACTTTTTTTAATAATTTTATGAGGTCAGGGACTGGACCTTATCCTTTTGGTTCACTGTAGTAGAACAGGGCCTGGCTCAGAATAGGCATCCAATACGTTTTTGTTAAATAGATAAGCAAATGTCTGCCTTGCAAATGAGCTTAGCCCCAGAATATTATCCTGGCTCAGAAATAAGAAGGCATTGGAAAGTATTCAAGAAGATATCTTTGGAAAACAGTGTGAAATTTGCTTATTGTGTGGCCAGTGGAATTTGAAAGAAGGCTTGTGCATGGTGCTCTTGGAAGAAGGAGAAATGGCTTCCTTTACAAAAACAGAGTGATTCAATCAGAGCAAACAGGGCAAGGAAACAGTGCCAGGGAAAGGTTTACTTTTAGGTGCAAAGCAGGACTTTCATGGTAGGTCAGTGGAACAGGCTGACTAAAACCCAGAAGAAGGGCAAAGTGGGAATGAGGGTGGTAGGAATCTTTAGTCGAGAGAAATGCATTTCTTGTCTAAAGGACAGATATTGTGCTATTAGGTTAACTCTGGGGTAGTAAGAAGGCAAAGTCCATTTACTACAGGATGATCTGAAATCTGAGGGTAAAAACATCTATGTGGAAGGAGAAAAATTCTGGGTTAGTATGAAGAAGGATGGAGCCAAAGCTTCTCATTCCATTCTGAAGCTCTCTAAATAGAACCCAGAACTGAAATGCTGTATTGTGTTTTCCAAACTTTAATAATGTGCTTCAGAATCACCCTAGGTGCTTGTTAAAAATAGAGATTTCCCAGCTTTCTGGAGAATCTGAGTCAGTAGGACTTGTGTGGGTTTTGGAAAGCTGTAACGTCACAAATATTTCACATATGAAACTAATACAGTTGTAATACAAGGCCAGGTGTTCCTTGAGAAGCACTGGCCTATGAGAGCCCTTCTGTTCTCACATAGCACATAACCAGAGGTCAACAATTTTGTAACAACCTAAACAAGTGGTGTGTGGATTTATGTCTGTGAGATGTTTGTTAGGAAGGTAGAGTGGAATTTGGAAGACATTTCATTCTACAGATTAGAAAATCTCATTTTTTAAAACTTTGTAACACTTGTGAATGTAAACACATTGTGAGTGCTCTGCCTTTTCTTTTTTTTCAGTTTTAAAAAATATAGTTTCATATGATTTCCAGTCATCTGAATTTATAGAATCAGATTTTGTTGAATTTATTGAATACCTTTGAAGTCCACTGTCCAATTCCATTAAATGTCAGTAAAAGTTAACTTGATTTCTGTTTTAAACCAAGGATGGCACTGAGTTTCAGCTTGCAATCCATACATTCTAGTCTTTAGGTGCCTTGATGCCTTTTATTCTGTTACAGGAAAAGACTCAAAGCTCAATGTTATGTTCCTTGCATCCTCTTCTTCCTTTTATATAGACTGTTGCTTTACTGCTGCTGTTTCATTCTCACTTTTCAGCAGTTCTATAAAGTTTGTATTGTTAATTCTTGTAAGAAAAGCAGAGTTCTAAGAGGGTGAGTACCTTGCCAAATATCACTAGCTTATAGGTGCTGGAGCCAAGATAGAATCAGATTTTCGTTAGAAAATTATCTGAAAATAGAAAGTGGGAGATAATGTTAATTAAATATATATTTTGTCTTACTAGAAGGTTTGGTTGGAAAGTTTTAAGTAGCACCACCTACAATTGTTTCTACCCACTTGATTTTCCTGAACTCTGAAAACAGAAATTCCACCATTTGTCACTTATTTGAGCAATTTGTTTTTTTTATGTACAACCAAGTAAAAGCTGAAAAAACTATTTATATTGTATAAATATCCACCATGATAAAGCATAATAAATTCTCTGGAGGGAAAATTCTTATTTTAGAAAAACAGCTTCCTTTCCAAAGGATATTAAAATAATTAAAGTCTTATTCATTCTTTTTTTTTCTATTTTATTCCAGAAATTTATTCCTTACTCAGAAAATTCTCTCAACCCTCAATTCAAGAGCTGTTTAAAATCTGGCCATTTTCCAGAAAAAGAAATTGATTATATAGTAGAAAGGATAATGGAGACAGACTAGTTTATTTAAGGAAAACTTTGTGTAAAAGGAACCAAATACATTGCTGAGTGGGATATTTTTCACATTGCAATTATTCATTTAAAGTTGGTGGCTGGCTCTTTGTGTAAACAGAGCAAAGCCTGCCCAATGCCAGTTCTTATTTTGGTGTTAGAGATTTTCTGAAGATGGAAAATGTCTTAGTAATTTTGTGTCTGACCCCTTTGCCTAGCCCAGGGCCCAGCAGTCAAAGGTTTAATGAATGTCTAGATTAGATTGGAGCAATGTAGAATAAAAAAATGCAATAAACACACTATGATGTGAACCTCCTGGCCTCTGCGCTGAGATTGGATGATGACAATGATGACAATATAACCTGCTGTTCTACGGTTATAGTTGGAGTGATTGATTTTGATTCTTGTGGCTAAATCAGCTCAGAGGGTTATCTTGATGTACCACAACTATTATTGCTATAATTACCGAATCTATACATTTCATGCCTCTTTTGTTTCAAACAAACAAACAAAAAAATGGGCTGAGAGCATAAGAAAAATAAAGAAATTCTTAGCCAAAATAATGTATACCAGGTGTTCTTTTTCTTAGCTTGATTTAGCTAATCTTGCTCACCCAATACCTCATGCTTGTCTTTCCCTATCACTGAATTTTAAAGTTGGTTACACATTTTTTTTTCAGCTCACAAGATCCTTGTATTCAGAATAAAAACAACTACAGCTAGAAACTTCTCACAGTTTGGGTTTGTGTCTCTTTGAAGGTCAGCTACCCTCAGTTAATTGCTTGTTTTGCTGTTCTGTTTGTTGATTATTTTCATCTGGAGCCCTAAAGACCTATGGGGAGTTCCTGGGGTGACAGCGCCTGTGACTAAGCAGTGCACATGAGGGAATGAGCAATGTCAGCATCAGAAACCTCCATGCCAGGATAATGAGTTCAGGCATTTCAGAAACCAGCCAGCTTCAGAGAATGGCACTTGAGTGTAGTCATGCTTAATTTTGATATCTAAGAGCTTGAGGCTCACCTACGGAAATAAAAAAATTCACACAATGGCCTGGAGGACCTGGGATTGGCAGTTGCTTGCACACAGAAGGTAATAACAGTGCCCTTAAACTTGATCTGAAGTGAAATCTAGAGATGTGGGCAAAGAAGAGAGATACTCAAGGGTAATTAAATGCACAAAAATTTGGTATGAAAAAAATACACAAGAAGTTATTTTCATAATAGTTATGTTCTCACCTCTCATCTCTCTACATAAATACATAATTTTATTGATAATACTTTCAATTTTTAAGATATTTTGCTTATACATCTTACTGAAATGTTTTAGGAATTGGAGAAGAATTCTATCATTGCTATGGACTGAATTGTATTATCCCCAAACTCTCATGTCAAAGCCTTAACTCATAGTGTATAGATATTTGGAAATGGGGCCTTGAGGAAGTAATTAGGTTTCGATTAAGTGAGGAAGACAGGCTCCCTTTTAAGTGTTAGTGTCCTTATTAAGAAGAACATGAGATACCAAAGCTTTCACAACCATATGAGAACATGAAAAGACTACAGTCTTCAAGCTAAAGGAGTTCCCTTACCAGAACCCAACTATGCTGGCACCCTGGATCTGGGACTTCCAGACTCTAGAACCATGAATGCAAAATTTATGTAGCTTAAGCCATTCAGTGAATAATATTTTATTATATAGCAACTTGTATTAGTCAGCCCTCCATTGCTATAATAAAATATCTGAGGCAATTAACTTAGAAAGGTTTCTTTTAGCTCATGGTTCTGGAGGGTCCAGTCAAAGATCAGGAAGCCCCATTCTTTGGGCCTCTGGGGGGGGGGGGACACCTCATGGCTGGAGCACATAACAGAGAAAACCACTTACAACACATGCCAGGAACAAAGAGAAAGAGGAAGAAACCAAGGTTCAACAATTGCTTTTGAGGGTACATTCTCAGTGACATAAGGACCTCTCAATAGGTCTTGCCTCCTAAAGATCCTACTACCTCTTCTTAGCACCATTATGGGAGACCAAGCCTTTAACACATGTCTATAGAGGACACTCATTTAAACCATGGCATAGTCCAAGAAGTCTAATATATTCGTACAATAATAATTATCATATGAATAGGTTATTAGATGAAAGTAGCATAAATAAAAATGATTTTAAGTAAAATTCCCTTATCATTTGTGTGCATAGAAGTATAATTAATTTTCACATGAAAACCTGCCATTGTTTTTGCATTTATATTCTTTGGACATTTTGTAAAATATTGTCAGGGTTGATATATGGCAGAGCAGGCAGTTATGTATCTTTGGTTTGACTTAGGGAATATTGCCATCTTCCATAATCAGTAGATGTGAAATGTCCAAGTTTGAGATTTATTTCTGTAGGTTCAAAAATTTGTGTTTCTGTAAAACCCTTGGTCAAATGTAAATATCCCCATTACCATTCCTTTTTTAGCATTGAGTAATTTCTAAGATTAGCCAATTCTTACTTAGAAAAGGCAGTTAAGACTTTGAGGAAGAGGAGACTAAAATAGGGAGACTTCATGGTGGTGAGATGGAGTGACCCCAGGGAGAGAGACCCCAGGGAGCTCAGGTGGCAAGGAGAATCCAGTTGTTAACTAGGTACCTGGATTATGCCAAGAGAAGAAGATACTCATCCTCGGTGATCTCTTGGTGCAGAATTGGCCTTCTCCCTGCCTTTGCACTCTAATCTCAGTGTTCACCAACCACTACCTTCATGCTGTTTTAGAACTTGCTCCCATTTCTGTAACTCTAGTACCCACATAGGTTGCTCAAACATGGTTCCTACCTCTGCTTCTCTTTCTGTCACTCGGGATTCTTGCTGAAATTAGGTTTTTCATCCTTTTTTACTCTTTCCTGAATGAGACATTTCACCAAGTACAGTAATAGCAAAGAGCTTGAAATTTGAACCAAAATATAGATACTCAAAGAAAAGGATTTGTGTTCAGCTTTTGCTGTTGAAAAATAATTTTAACAATATGTTACATCTACCTAATAATTACCCAAAGGTCAAAGGAATCTCTTTGTTCAACAGGATCCTTTATTGGCGTTACATAGAAAAGCTTTTACCTCTTCTCTAGTCTTTTACTCTTCTAGCTCCCAGTACTTACACACACTTTGTTGAACCTTAAACTTCTTTTAAGAAGTTCTGCTTTATGTCAGTTTTCAGCTTATACATACATACTGATGCCTATCTTCTTCTTGAAGTAAAAATTGTCTAGAAAAAAGAAATGCAGGGGTTTTACTTTATTTCCCCCATTAAGAATGGAGCTGACATAAGGTTCAATACCATAAATGGAAATCTGCCTTAAACCTGCTTAATTAATAATAGAGGAAAAAATGAGGAAAAGGCTATGTCTAAGATGACTTTTTCCCTGGGTTCCTCAATGCTGCCAGCTAATTGTTTTTTGAAGGAGGGTGTCTTTTGTGATTAAGTCACTTGTCAGATTTGCATTGATATGCAAAGTCTCATTTTATATCTCAAGAAGCTCCACCATCTGTTACTAACATTCTTCTAACAGGAAGTTCATGACAATAACATTTATAAGGTAAAAATACAGTGGCCATAGCTACAGCTTCAAACAGTTGTTTATAATTAAGAAATAGAACTCTGAGTAAATGTTGGTTGTGTGTAGTTGATAAGAATGAGATGAAGGATATCATTGGAGAGTAGAGGCAAGATGTGCAAAGCTGAATGTTAGGGAAGATATTTAAATTTCCTTTTGAAACATTTCAGGAAAGTCTGTCTTAATTTTACTTTAAGAGAATTATTAAAATTTCATTTTTGTGTGAATTCATTTTTCACCATTAATACTCATTTTTAACATTAATAAATGAATAAGCACTTGTAAAGTTTGTGTACATGTGTAAAATATATGTATTTCTTGATGCTTATAATCTTATGTAAGTAATAGGGAAAATAAATAAAGATTATTTTTATATACATAAAATTCACATATTGCTAAAGTAGGTGACAGTATTGAATATCTAAATAATATTAGATAAAAGCATGAAATGTTAGCTTGATCATACCATGAATGGGTGAGCAGGGAAAAGACAATGAAGGGTGACTGAAAGCCACAGGCAGCCTTAACTGACAGATAAGCACTTGGAAGATGGGGACCTGGCATGTTAAAATCTCCCCCAGTCTTTTATTTATTTATTTTTATTTATTGTAGTGGACACAATACCTTTATTTTAATTATTTATATGCAGTGCTCAAAGTCAAACCCAGTCTCACAATGCTAGGCAAGTGCTCTACCACTGAGCCACAACCCTAGCCCTACCCATCTTAATTAACAAAACCTATCATTTCAGGACCTTATCCTCATCATGTTTTGTAACCAAGTCTCCAGAACTCTTCCTTATCACTGTGTCACAACCCCTACCTCATCACCTTGAAAGCCAAAATATCAAGAACCTCACAAAACTTGGTGGGGGCTATTCAAAGGGTAATGGACTAATTAATGGGGCAGTAAATTGAGGGAAAAACAGGGGGCTCAGTTTTCTTAAAAACTCCTACTCTGAGGGCCACAACACCTTTTCCTGGAGGTTGTCCATGCAGTTCTTATATTATCAATCTATAGTCAGAAGGTAGACTTGGGCAGAAATCAGGAAATAACTCTTTTACTCCCAATAATAATGGCAGACATGAAGGACACACTGTCCCCCTCCTCTCTGAGAGGACTCTCTCTCCTTTGATATAGTGTTCCCTTTCCCCTCTTCTATCCCTTATAATAAACTCACACCTATAACTTTGAGGGACAAATCTAAAATATTTCTGACTTGATCATAAGAACTTGGGATTTGATGCAGGTGTGTGTTGGGGGGGGGCTTTCTGCTGCCTCAGTTTCCTAAAAGGGCGCAGCACTGTGACATAAATAGATAAGTATATAGATAAGCTTGCCTTTACTGAAACATAGTCACTTAAGAAGGATACTGTGGTCAAAGGAATACTGCATGAGGGATTGTTAAATAAGCAGTAAAATTGGGGGGTGATAACTGATCAGAATGCAGTTGATTGCCATAGTTTTTAGAATCTCAAATTATAATTTCTGATTTGAAATTAGTGACAAATTTTTACTGACTCATTGGCCTCAAAGTAAAGCATATTTATTCGTGCAATGTAAGAGTCTAAAATGTGGCAATGCACAGATAACCAGTTCAAAGAGATTATTTGATGAAAAGATGGCTCAAAGGATGGTTTTATCTAAAACAATCCAGAAGAAAAATCATAAATAACCCTTTATGTGCCTATGTTTCTTGGGGTGATTGTAAGAAAAACCACAGAAAAATTCAAAAAGGAACAGTAGAGATATAAATACACTTGTTAAAGAATTTTAGGAGGAGACCCGGCTCAGACCTGCCTCACTGACCTGCACAGGAGCTCAGGCACAGGATAGGCCCAAGTCCATCCTGCTGGCAGAGCCCTGCAGGAGCTCAGGCCTGGCCTAGACCCACCTCACTAACCAGCATGGGAGACAGGGCCTAGGATAAGCTTGGGTCTGCCCCTGCACCTGGGAGCCCAGGTCTAACCCACTTCCATCTTGAGACACTGCAGCCATCCCCATAGTGTTCCCCATGCAATAGCCTCTACCTAGAAGCAGGCAGGGCCTAGAAGCAGCTGGAGCTTGGCATCTTGGAGCAGATATCCCAAAGCCAGTGTAAGGCCCACCCTTTCAGCCCCATCTCTGAAAAATGTTACATCCATCTTTGGGCAACCCCACCACTGCTATCTTGAGTTACTTCCTGCTATTGTCACCACCTATAGTTGCAGTAGCATTCCTCCCAGGACAGCAGTAGTGTCTGGAAGCCCAACACAAAGGTGTGAGATACAGATAATCCGCACAGATACTTCAAGATTATAGGGTAGAAATGGTAATATCTCAGATCCACACTAAAGAAAGGAAATCACATAATAGACAACATGAAAAAACAAGGGAGGAAAGTGCCCCCAAACAAACCAGGATACTGTAATAACAGAACCCATAGACAGAGAAGTTGATGAAATGTCAGAGAAGGAGTTCAGAAGATTCATAATTAAAATGATCTGTGAATTAAAGAATGACCTAAATGAGCTAAATACAGGCAACCATTGATGACACCAATAAACAGATAAGGGAGAAAATATAGGCATCCATTGATAACACCAACAAAGAGATTGGAAGATGGGGACCTGGCATGTTAAAATCTCCCCCAGTCTTTTTATTTATTTATTTTTAGTTGTAGTGGAAACAATACCTTTATTTTAATTATTTATATGCAGTGCTGAGATTACTTCAAGAAAGAGATAGAGATTCTGGAAAAACAAAAACAAACAAACAAACAAAAAAACAATCAGAAATACTTGAAATGAAGGAAACAATAAACCAAATAAACAACTCAATAGAAAGCATGACCAGGCTGGGATTATGGCTCATCGGTAGAGCGCTTGCCTAGCACGGGCAATGACTGAGTTCGATCCTCAGCACCACATAAAAAATAAAGGAATTGTGTTGTGTCCATCTACACCTAAAAAATAAATATTAAAAAAAAAAGCATCACCAACAAGACCACTTGGAAAACGGAACATCAGACAAAGTATACAATCTGGAAAATAAAGTTGACCACACAGTGAAGATAGTAAGGAACCATGAGCAAAACATCCAAGAATTATGGGATAGCATCAACAGACCAAATCTAAGAGTTATTGGGAAAGAGGAAGACACAGAGTTTCAAACCAAAGGAATGCATATTCTCTTCAATGAGATAATATTAGAAAATTTCCCAAATATGAAGAATGAATTGGAAAATCAAATAAAGAGGCTTATAGGACACCAAATGTACAAAATTACAACAGACCTACACAAAGGCACATTTAATGAAAATGCATACAGAATAGGGATAGAATCTTAAAGACCACAAGAGAGAAGAATCAGATCACATATGGGGAGACCAATTCGTATCTCAGCAGATTTTTCAACCTAGACTCTCAAAGCCAATAGATCCTGGATCAGCATATACCAAACTCTGAAAGAAAATGGATGCCAACCATTTTAGAGTTAAAGCTTTAGATTTGATGATGAAATAAAAACTTTCCATGATAAACAAAAGTTAAAAGAATTTACAACTAGAAAGCCTGTACTACAGGGGCTGGGGTGGTAGCTCAGTGGTAGAGCACTTGCCTAGCATGTGTAAGGCACTGGGCTCGATTCTCAGCACCACATGTAAATAAATAAATAACAAATTAAAAAAAAAAAAAAAAAGCTTGTACTACAGAACACCCTCAGCAAAATATTCCATGAAGAGGAATTGAAAAACTACAATGAAAATCAGCATAGGGATTACACTAAAGGAAAAACTAATCAAAGGAGAAACCAAGTCAAGTTAAATACAAAAAATGGCCTGGAATACAAATCATGACTCAATAATAACCCTGAATGTTAATGGCCTAAACTCACCAACAAAAGACATAGACTGGCATATTAGATTAAAAAAAAAAAATAGACCCAACAATATGCTGCCTCCAAAAGACTCATATCATAGGAAAAGACATCCACAGATTGAAGGTGAAAGGTTGGGAAAAATTATACCACTCACATGGACTGCAGAAGTAAGCAGGGGTTTCCATCCTCATATCAAATAAAGCAAACTTAAAGCCAAACTTAATCAAAATGGATAAAGAAGAATATTTCATAGTGCTTAAGGGAACCATTCTCAATAAGACATATCAATAATATAGCCCCAAACAATGGAGCATCTATGCTCATCAAATAAACTCTTCTCAAGTTCAAGAGTCAAATAGACCACAACACAATAATTATGGGTGACTTTAACACACCTCTTTCACCCGTGGATAGATCTTCCAAACAAAAGCTGGACAAAGAAACTATAGAACTCAATAATACAATCAATAACTTAGTCTCAAATGACATATATAGAATATTTCATCCTTCAACAAGTGACTACACTTTCTTCTCAACACCACATGGATCCTTCTCTAAAATAGACCACATATTATGCCACAAAGCAACTATTAGCAAATATAAAAAAGTAGAGATACCACTCTGCAATCTATCAGATCATAATGGAATGAAATTAGAAATCAATGATAAAATAAAAAATAAAAGCTACTCCAAGACCTGGAGACTAAATAATATGCAACTGAATGGATAATGGGTTGCAAAAGACATCAAGAAGGAGATTAAAAAATTCTTAGAGGTGAATGAGAACACAGATACAACATATTTAAATCTCTGGGACACTATAAAGGCAGTACTAAGTCATTTATTTGTTGACTTAACATTACATCTCAAAACCCTAGAAAAAGAAGAACAAATCAACACCCAAAGCAGTAGAAGACAGGAAATACTTAAAATCAGAGCTGAAATCAATGAAATTGAAACAAAATAAACAATTGTAAAAATCGACAAAACAAAAGGTTGGGTCTTTGAGACAATAAATAAAATTGACAGACCCTTAGCCATGCTAACAAAAAGGAGAGAGAAAACTCAAATTACTAACATACGTGATGAAAAAGGAAATATCACAACAGATGCTACAGAAATACAGAAGATATTTAGAAATTATTTTGAAAATTTGTACTCGAATAAAATAGAAAGTATCAAAGACATCAACAAATTTCTAGAGTCTTATGATTTGCCCAAACTGAATCAACATGATATATACAATTTAAACCTTTCAATTTCAAGTGATAAAATAGAAGATGCCATCAGAAGGCTACCAACCAAGAAAAGCCCAGGACTGGATGAATACACAGCCAAGTTCTACAAGACCTTTAAAGAAGAACTAATACCAAAAGTTGTGTGCAAACAGAGATATTAAAAACTGTGCTCTATATGTGTAACATGAATTATAATGCATTCAGCTGTCATGGATAACAAATTAACATTTAAAAAATGTAAAAATAAAAAACTTAAAAAATAAAAAAGTACTTTAGGAAATTTAGTTGTGATTATTAAACAAGGGTTTAGTCAACACTGCATTATGTATGTATTTATTTTGTTAATAGTAGCAGTAATATTTCTCTTTATTACTCTTAAAATACATGCTCATATTTGTGTGTCCTGTGTATGTTTGAAGACATTCATAACAACTTATTACATTTATTCTAACTTACATATCATCTTGTGTCAAGTTTTTAGAAAATAATCATTGATCTTTGGTATATTCTTTCTATCTTAAGTGTAATGCAGAATAATTAGAATAGAAATAATTTTGAAACATGGAGAGGGTCTTTTAAATTTTTATTTTATTCAAATTGAGTTAACTATTTTATGTCATGCCTTAGCAAAACTCATCCTAACATAACTATCATTTACTAAGTATATGCTCTGTGTACAATGTATTTTTTTAAAACTACTATTCTTCTTCTAAGTGTATTATGCATTCATGTCCTTTTTATTTAAGATGAAATTTTAGTTCTCCCAATGAGAAGAGAATGCCTCCCTGTCCCATTAGTATCAGGTTCCTCCATGTGACTTGACTTGGCTGGGGAAGTGCATGTGAAAGTGATGTATGCCATGGTTTGTGTGGCTTTTCCACTGCTTTTTTCTCTGGGCCATGAGAAAAGATATGTCCCAAATGGGGTCTGCTTTTTTAACCCGGATGGCAAAAAGAAGAAAATGCTGAGATTCAGAGGTTGTCAAGAACTGTGGAGGTTCTGAACTTTTTCACTACTTGAAAGCTTATAAGTAAACCTGCCATACCATAATATATACTGGCAGAGGATTTAAGATTCCAGAGAAAAAGGACAGGCCATTACTCATATCAATATCATTAGCCAGAGTATCAGAATTTGTGCTGTTTCCTCGAGTTCCAGTTTCCACTGGACAATGTGAAGAGAGTCAGGTAAAATCCACATACATGGTGGATTTTATTATAGGAGAGGAGCCTGAATTTTTGGGAATATGAATCTTTTGGAAAGGGAAGAACCTATGGCGGCCATCTGCTTTCTGAGATATAACTCTTCTAAATCTATAAGCAAACCTACCCTTTGCTCTAAAAGAAGATGTTATCTTTATCTTCAAAAACTTATCACTATATAAATGCTTGAAAGATAGTCGAGAATAGTCTGTGCTTCTGCTCACAAGATGTATAATAATGCAAGAGACTTATGGAGAATATCTCTCAACATTTCTTGTCTCAGTAAAAGTTAGCCAAAGCTCCTTAATACATCATGTACTATGCACTGTAGGAGAATCTTACTTTTATTATTTCATGTCTATCAAGGCCAGTCTTATCATAAGACTACCAACATTATATTGAGTCCTTTTTATATATGTGCACTGAACAGTAATAGGGATTTATATCATGTCAAACATATATCTTCTATCTGCCAGGTCATTATTATTTCTGTTTTGTATAAAAAAAAACAACTAAAATTTTGAGAGGTTAAACAACTTGCCCAAGATGATGCAAGTATTATTCTTGGAATCTAATATTCAAACTCAGGTCTTTTGGACTTTAAAGTATGCGTCCAAAATTAAGCAACTCTTTTTCTCTACCAGCTGTCATTTTAAATTATACAAACATGCTTCTAGGCCTGTATGATGGAAATGTCATAGAATGAATCAAGACCCATCTCTGTTACCACTGACACTGATTGATTCTTCAGTAAATATCTTTCAGGTATGAGTGCATAATACCTGAATCCACCCAACTGAATTTTTGTCCAGTCCTCACATTGCCATTTGTCTTTAGGACCCTGTGAAGAATTTTGATCAAGCTACTCTACCTAACCATCAAGTAACTATCAGAAAAGAGGATAGAGTTTAGATTTACATGTCTTTTTCTAATTAAAAACAAACTTGTTTTAATAAATTACCATTTTCTTTCCTAAGTGGTTGAAAATTTGTTCAGTTTCTGAAATCTACCTTTTCATATTTGTTATATATTTTGTTGAATTAAATGTATAGTTTTAAAATATGATTTATAGCTTAGAATACTTTTAAGAAAGTACTTTTGCTTATTATTATAGGACACATAACAGAAGAAATAAAGGAATAGACATTTAGCAAATGCCTGTATCAATTTAGCAAAGCCCTGTATCAGGATTTATTTTGAGAAGAAAAATAAACCTCTAGTGAGTGCATGTATATATTCTTTGGAGAATTCGTAAGTGAAAGTTGAATGGCCTCTTTTATACAAGTTGGTTTAGCCCTGGTTGTTTGGGGGAACTTTTATTGGATTATTTTTAATGTGTCATACAATTAATGTGTCATGCAAAGTTAGGAGGGAGACAGGACACAAGTGGTATCTGCTTTCAGCAAAGTGAGGGAAAAAGGCAGTCAAATCATCACACAGATAAAATTACAAGTAAGAAAAATGCTATGAAATGAAATTACATTGTGACAAGAAAACTTATAAAAGGAAGACCTGAAGAGGTATTTGTAGGGAATGTGACAAGATTCTATATTTTAAATGATAATACATAGGTAAAGAGGAGTGGTTACGGCAAATATGCCATAGATTAAATTCTATTTTTCCCCCCACAGAAATCTAAATTCTGGAAAATCTTCATTTTGGACAAACATGGCCACAATTTCTGTGTAGTGAATAACCAAGAAAATTTCTTCAGCCCCATTAAATTATCCAAATAATTTGAACCTATAACCCAGAAGATAGTCATAATTTCTTGCACAGTGGTGGATCAACAAACCTATGCCTAGTGCTGGTAACTAACCTGACCCTCAAAGAGCTTCTGTGGAGTTAGGAAGAAGATATGGAAGGTATTATAGGTAAATAATAATTAATAAAAATGAATGCCGCCAAAGTGATCATTACTCCTATCTTTCTAAGGAAAGGTTGGAGGACTGTTTTCTTTCCCTTATAGCTGCAAAGGGCTGAATCAAATCTAAGGTTTTTTCCTATCCTCTGCATTTTTTCCAGCCTGAATGTTGTTTCACTTTCATACCTATTTCTTGCTTAATGTGAAAGAACTGTGATGCAGAACAAACTATGACATTAGTCAATTTAGGAAGAATATGTTCAGGATTGCCACATTCTTGTGATAAAAAGTGGGTGTTTACCATTATTTTGCACTGTTATTTGGTGCATTTATAAAACTGAATTGCTGCCCTTTGCAGAAAAAGTGTCTATTTATCTAAAGTAAATTAATGTGTTCAGCAAACAGACATCTTTATAGACATTAGAATAATAGGGAAGGTTTTGTTATTTTGAGAATCCAAAAGTAAAGTGTTTCTTTCTCTATTGAATTTTACTTGAAAAATCTACTTCTATAAAGAATTCCTAATCCCCATAGGAAAGTATAGGGGTGTAAATGAAGATATATATAAGTGTGCAATGTGTGTTGTTTATACACATGTGCCCACAGTTTTTTTAAAATATTATACACATTATATTACAGATATCAAAAAAGTCTAATATGCCAACTAATGTACATATTTATCACCTAGAATATGTATTTTGGAAATAAATCATGCTGGTCTTGTGGACATTACTTATACTTAAACATTGTGGTATAATAATGTTATTTGGAATTAATATGTTTTCCATATCTTGTGAACCTACTATAAGTACTTGGATATTATGATAATACTTATATTTTCACTTTATACTACTCTAGTCATTATATTTGGTAAACATATTAACACATTACATACTAATTTATTATTAAAACATTTTAAACCTACAAATATGCTTGTGATTGAACACTTTTTCAAATTAGTAGAGAAATGCATATATTTTATTTAATATTTCTTTCTGACCTATGGTAATTAACAGACATTGAAGATCTTTGAATTGTATTTTCAGAAAAGTGAAGGTTTAATTCTTAATAATTAGAGTGAGAAAACTGAGGGTAAAATGCTATTCTGGTCTGTTTTCTGTTTCTATATAATATAACTGAGACAGGTAATTTATAAGGAATAAAGTTTTATTTAACTCACATGTCTAGAGATTGGGAAGTCAATAAACATGAGGCCAGCATCCGTGAGACCTTACCTCTTGCATTATGACATTATGGGAGGAATCACATGGCAAGACAAGATAATTGTGTGTTATAGTTAGGATGTAATGTGTCCCCCAGAAGTTCACGTGTGAGACAATGCAAAAAGGTTTGTGTTAGGAGCCACAGCAAAAATATTGATACAGGCACCTTTGGATTTTATTGACTGCCAGCCAGCAATTCACATTCATATGGTAATTGGACTCATGCTGTTCAGCTGGGCCCATTTCAAGACTCAGGTTACTCATGTCACTCTTGTAATGGGAGAGTTCCCATTGGTTGGGAAAGGATGGTAGGAGGGTGTTCCGGGGGAAGGGGAACCCCCCCCCCCCCCTCAGGTAGAACACACACGTGGCGGACCCACCTGTTAGGGGACGCACACGGCCTCTCTCTAAATAAAACTTTGTCTCAGTTTGACTGGCTTGTGTTTTTGTGCCCAACCGGGTTGCAAGATTGCAAGCCCGTGTGCACTGACAGCTCAGCAGGGGATCGCTCAGCAGGGGTGCCGCAGGCAGTGCTCGGCAGCAGGAGCGGGACTCAGCCGGCCCGGGGCCGGGCAGTTTGCGGCATTTTGGTGGCCCTGTACTGGGAACGCCCAAAACTTAAAGGTGAGTAATATCACTCGCCCCTAAGGAAAGGCGACAGAATGGGTATTTCTGTTTTGATTTATTCTGCTCTTATTTCAGGCTCTCTAGCCTTACAATTTTTCCAGACGAGTTGGGATAAATGGCTGACTCAAGGTTTGAAGTTATTCGGCCCTGAGAGAGAGAAAATTGACATAATCATTTTCCTCCTCTCCGTTTCTGTTTCATTCTGTTTTGGCTTTCTTCTATCCTATCTTATTGGGTTACGTTACCTTTATAGTAGATTAGAATCTAGTAAAAAACAAACCGAAAAACTGTTAAGTAAATTGTTAGAGGTCCAAGCCATGGCAGAAAACATATTAGGTCAAGCAAAACAAAAGGTCTCTCAAGCTAGTCAGATAGAAGAAAATTTGAACAAGGCAAGCTCAGGGAAAAAAACGGTCCTCAGATAGGGAGGCTGCTACTAACTCCGTTCCACCACCAGAGGGCATAGTTCAACCAACAGCTTTACCTGCCTCCATAGATGATGAACGGAATCCTGAGGCGGGACCCCAAAAACTAGCATGCCCTGTAATTGAGCAGGGAGAAGAAAAAGAACGAGTTTACCGTGCCTTAGATTTCAAAATAATAAAGCAATTAAAGGAAGCTGTAGCAGCCTACGGCCCGGCCGCTCCCTTCACAGTCAGTATGGTCGAATCTATTACCGGCTGGAACTTAACACCAGCAGATTGGGCTAACGTGTGTAATTCTGTGCTAAATAGAGGACAGTATTTATTATGGAAAATTGCCAATGAGGAATTTTGCAAGGAGACAGCTAGGCAAAATGCAGAAGCAGGTTACCCTGAACGAGGCCTGAAAATGTTACTGGGAAAAGAGGAGTTTCAAGAACAGATGCAACAGCTCAGATATGATCCTGGCGTATACGCTCAAGTCGCTATAAATGCAATTAAGGCATGGAAAACTTTAAAGGGACAAGGGGATTTTCAAGGTCAACTATCTAAGATAATACAAGGAGTTAATGAGCCCTACGCTGACTTTGTAGCTAGACTTATTGAAGCAGCCTCTGAGACATTTGAAAATACAGAACAGGCAATGCCATTTATAAAACAGCTGGCTTACGATCAAGCAAATCGTTGCTGCAAAGAGGTCATTAGACCGTGGAAACAGGAAGATTTAAACACATATATTAAATTATGTAGAGACATTAATGAACAAGGACAAGTCATGGCAGCTGAAGTAAAACAGGCTTTAAGTACCAAGCCAAAAACATGCTATAATTGCAATCAAGAAGGGCATTTTAAAAGAAATTGCCCCATAGGAGGAGGGTTTAACAAAGCTAGGTATCAAAAGAGTAGAATCCCGGGTATTTGCCCACGATGCCATAGAGGGAGACATTGGGCTAATGAATGCCATTCTCAAACCACCATAGAGGGTATTCCGTTATCAAAAAATGGACAAAGACCAAGTGTCTACCCACGATATCGTGGAGAAAGGCATCAGGCCCCGTTGTCAAAAAACGAATTGGAGGGCCCAATGCCCCGGGGCCCAAAACCACAAATATACGGGGCAATGGAGGAACCCAGCAGCACCATCAAGGTGGTGCCCAGGACGCATTATCCATCAGATCCCTCATCAGACAGACTAGAGGGAGCGCAGGGTTGGACATCTGTGCCTCTGCCAGAGCAGTATTAACTCCAGAGATGGGAGTTCAAATCATTCCCACAGGAGTAAAAGGACCTCTTCCCCAGGGAACAGTAGGCTTATTATTAGGACGCAGTTCTTCTACACTTAAAGGGCTTATGATAAGTCCTGGGGTAATTGATCCCGATTATGAGGGTGAAATAAAAATCATAGCTAGTTCTCCAAGAGGTATATCAGTAATTTCATCAGGAGATAGAATAGCACAGTTATTAATAATACCAAGCCTACATGATAAATTTTCCAGTTGTAATGTAGAAAGAGGTTCCAAGGGATTAGGCTCCACAGGTGTAGATTGGGCTATGCTATCTTTAAATTTAGATTCTCGCCCTATGCTAAAATTAAATATTCAAGGGCATGATTTTAATGGACTGCTGGACACAGGCGCTGACCTCAGCATCATATCTCGCCAGGAATGGCCTAAACATTGGCCATTACAGCAAGCGACCCAAACGCTTAGAGGCCTAGGAGTGGCAACTAATCCCCATAGAAGTGCAATGGTATTAGATTGGAGGGATCCTGAAGGATGTGAAGGAACTATACAGCCCTATGTATTGGACCATCTCCCCATAAATTTATGGGGACGAGACGTCCTAGATCAATTAGGATTGACATTAACAAATAACGTCAATCCTAACACGCCCACTACTAGGGCAAAACAAGGCTTTAGAAAAGAAAAGAGATTAAGAGATCAAGAACAAGATATAACAGCACCAATTCAAGTAGATCAAGAGATAGATAAACATGGATTGGGTTTTCAAAAAGGGCCACTGAGACAATCAAAATTACTTGGAAATCAGAAAGACCAGTGTGGGTTCCTCAGTGGCCCCTAACTAAAGAAAAGATACAAGTAGCCCATGATCTGGTCAAACAGCAATTAGCGGAAGGACATATACAACCTTCCGTATCTCCCCATAATACTCCCATTTTTGTTATTAAAAAGAAATCTGGTAAATGGAGATTATTACAAGATTTAAGAGCCATTAATAATGAGATGGTTATTATGGGACCTGCTCAATCAGGGATTCCCCAACTGTCTGCTTTACCAAAAACGTGGCATGTTCTAGCTATAGATATTAAAGATTGTTTCTTCTCAATTCCAATTCACCCCGAGGATAGTCCACATTTTGCATTTACTATCCCTGCACTGAATCATGAAGGTCCTGATCAGAGATATGAATGGAAAGTACTCCCTCAAGGGATGGCTAACAGCCCAACTTTGTGCCAAATTTATGTTGATAAAGCAATCCAGCCACTTAGAATTCAAAACCCTGAACTACAGATATTTCACTATATGGATGATGTGTTAATGGCACATAAAGATAAAAACACATTGCTAGAATGTTATGCCACGCTTACAAACTTATTAAAAAATTATAATCTAGAGATAGCAATAGATAAAGTACAATTAAATCTTCCAATTAATTATTTAGGAGTTCTATTATCCTCAACCATGGTCCGTCCACCAAAAATTCAAATACGAGTAGATCAACTCAAATCACTTAATGACTTTCAAAAGTTATTGGGAGATATAAATTGGATAAGGCCTTATCTAGGCATACCAACAGGAGAATTAGGACCTTTATTTGATATTTTAAAAGGTCCATCAGATCCAAATTCACCCCGCATGTTAACGCCTGAAGCTAGAAAGGCATTAAAAATCATTGAAACATATATGGAAAATATGCATTTGGATAGAATTGATATAAGTTTGCCTTTATTATTTATTGTATTACCGACAAAAAATATTCCTACAGGGGTATTTTGGCAAGAAGGTCCATTATTATGGATACATTTATCTTATTCTCCTAATACTATTCTTACTAGATATCCTGAGGCTGTAGGGCAATTAATACTCAAAGGAATAAAAGCAGCAAAAGGAGTGTTTGGGATTTCTCCCAATAAAATTATTACTCCATATACTATGGATCAAATTGATGAGTTAGCTAATGAGTTAAATACTTGGGCAATAATCATGTGTAAATCTAGTGTTGCATTTGATAATCACTTGCCATCTAATCCTTTGTTGTCCTTTTGGTCTAAGCATCCTGTAGTTTTTCCAAAAATGACAAGAAAAACCCCTATCATAAATGCTCCAAATATATTCACTGATGGGTCAAATAATGGTACAGCAGCAGTAGTTACTCCTGATCAAACTTTTACATTTTTAGTACCCAAACAATCAGCTCAAAAGGTAGAGCTCAATGCAGTATTGCAAGCTTTTATGATGTTCAAAGATTCTACATTTAATTTATTTTCTGATAGTCAGTATGTAGTTAATGCTATCGTATCTCTTGAAGATGCTGGTAGGATTTCTCCTTCCTCTACTGTTTTCTCTTTGTTCTCTGCTATACAAAGTCTAATCTGGGATAGAAAGGATCCATTCTTTATAGGACATATCAGAGCACATACAGGATTGCCTGGAGCCCTTAGTTTGGGTAATGAACTAGCAGATAAATCTACACATGACATACATATTTTCTCCACAATAGAAGAAGCTATAAATTTTCATAAAAGGTTCCATGTCAATGCTAATACTTTACAAAAACGTTTTAAAATAACTAAAGAACAAGCCAGACATATAATAAAACAATGTCAAAATTGTGTGACATTTTTGCCACAAGTTAATCTTGGAGTCAATCCTAGAGGACTGATACCTAACCATATTTGGCAGATGGACGTCACACACTTGCCAGAATTTGGAAAATTAAAATATTTACATGTTACAGTTGATACTTCTTCTGGATTTTTGATGGGCTCCCTTCATCCCGGAGAAAAAACTAAAGATGTTATAGCTCATTGCTTACAAAATTTTGCCACTGTGGGTGTTCCTAAACAGTTAAAAACCGATAACGGTCCTGGTTACATCTCCAAGTCTTTTAAACAATTTTGCTCATCATTTGGCATTACTCATATAACAGGAATCCCATACAACCCACAGGGACAAGGCATAGTTGAAAGAGCTCATCAAACTATAAAAATGTACTTATTAAAGCAAAGGGAGGGAATTAGTAAGGGGTATATATCCCCCAAAGATAAACTTAAAATAACCCTTTTTACTCTAAACTTTCTAAATTTGGATTCATCAGGACTTAGTGCTGCGGAAAGACATATGTATCCGAAAAATGTACATAAGCCTAAGGTACTTTGGAAAGATATTCTAACAGGACAATGGAAAGGTCCGGACCCAGTAATAGTCTGGAGTCGGGGCTCCGTCTGTGTTTTTCCACAGGAGGAACAGCAACCAATTTGGATTCCAGAGAGATTAACTAAAACAATTTCTACAGAAAAAGAAGATGATTTGACTCAAATCCATAACAGCTGATATCCAGAGTTCCAGCCTGGCTATTCTTGCATCTGCGACAATGATTTACCACGGTGCCTTTTTCAATATCTATTTTATTATTTGCATTTTTCCCACATCATAAAGTTCTATTTTATTTTATTTTATTTTATTTTACCTTATTTTTTAAGCTCATACAAACCTAGGTTAATGTTTTTCTGATCAGTTTTATTTTTTTGACTGTGTTTTATTTATTTATTTTTTTTTAACTGTAAAGTTTTTAAACATTGCAATGGAGATTTCACCTAGCTATAGCTACAAGGCCTTTATTTACTATTGTCTTATATGTTCTATGTTATGTATGCTGTTTTGTGTTGTATGTGTGTATGTCCATATTTCATTTATAAGGAGCGCTCATGTATATATAGATACAAGTATTCAAAAAAAAAAAAAAATTTAGTCACGTGACTTATATGGTTTAATTTACTTTAGGTAAACAGCTGTTATTAAGTTTTGTTTTTAAAGGTGGTTAACAGATATGTTTGTTTACTTTCACCTTTCCTTTTCATTATATTTCATAATTCTGTTCAGGATAATGTCTCTTTAGCAACATGGCCATAATTCCCATCTCCATCCCAGTGCCGGTGAAGACTAAGACCAAACTACAACTTTTATGATAGCTATCACTATAAACTGTATAAATTGATACATCAATCAAAATAACTCAATAAGACTGCTCAATCAAGGACTTAATTTACTTTGGGAGGAAATGGACATATTGATAGACTCCTCCAATTTGAACTGCTCAATCAAGGACTTAATTTACCTTGGGAGGAAATGGACATATTGATAGACTCCTCCACTTTGAACTGCTTACACAACTTGTCTGGACTATGTATCACCTGTATACATTGTGTTCTATTTGTTGATACAGCGAACTGGTAGTGCTAAATATCTTAGCCGATGTGTCACCAGTGTTTCCAAAGGAGCCGTCAATTGGCTTGGTGTCCTGGCAATTCTGCGTCTTTCTCCCTTCTGCTAGTGATGGTCTGATTTTGGGGGCCAACAGAGGTGAGGCAAGAACCTCACCCCCCCACTGGCACCAAGGTTAAATTTGGGGGCCAACAGAGGTGAGGCAAGAACCTCACCCCCCCCACTGGTGCATAGGCCTATTACACAGGTATGGCTATATACTGGACCGGTAGTCAGTGACGGGTATGATTCGGTTACAGTGGTATCAACCTAAGCCAGGAGACTGACGCAATAAGGTCAGTTTTCCCATGACGGGTAAGAACCATATGTGAATTGGACATACCTAACAGGCACGGTCCCTAGCCACATTTGCCTGTTGTTTATTTAAACAGTAGGGGGCAGATGTTAGGAGCCACAGCAAAAATATTGATACAGGCACCTTTGGATTTTATTGACTGCCAGCCAGCAATTCACATTCATATGGTAATTGGACTCATGCTGTTCAGCTGGGCCCATTTCAAGACTCAGGTTACTCATGTCACTCTTGTAATGGGAGAGTTCCCATTGGTTGGGAAAGGATGGTAGGAGGGTGTTCCGGGGGAAGGGGAACCCCCCCCCCCCCCTCAGGTAGAACACACACGTGGCGGACCCACCTGTTAGGGGACGCACACGGCCTCTCTCTAAATAAAACTTTGTCTCAGTTTGACTGGCTTGTGTTTTTGTGCCCAACCGGGTTGCAAGATTGCAAGCCCGTGTGCACTGACAGCTCAGCAGGGGATCGCTCAGCAGGGGTGCCGCAGGCAGTGCTCGGCAGCAGGAGCGGGACTCAGCCGGCCCGGGGCCGGGCAGTTTGCGGCAGGTTTGGAGGAGAAATGACTGGGCTACAGCCTTAACCTAATCAGTGAATTAATCCCTGATAGGATTAACTGGTTGGTAACTGGAGGCAGGCGCATTATGATTCACTGGAGCCATACATTTGGGATATATATTTTGTATCTGGCTAGTGGAAACTGTTTTCTCTGCTTGCTGATGATCATGTGAACTGTTTCCCTCTGCCACACTCTCCCACACTCTCTGTTCTGCTCACTTGGTGTTCCAGGGAATGGAGCTGGCTATCTATGGAATGAGACATCCCAAACTGTGAGCTACTAAATAAACTTTTCTTCCTCTAAAGTTGTTCTTGTCAGGTCTTTTTTTTTTTTAATCACAGCAGCAAAAATGCTGACTATATTAATCACGCTATCTTGGATTTATCTTCCTTTTCTTAAAAAGCTTTTATTGCTGTCATGAGGGCCTTATTTTGTGTCCTCAATTAATCCTAATTACCTCCTAAAGCCCCACCTCCAAATGCCATTGACATAAATTTAGGGAGACATTCAAACCATAGCAATCACCTCTCTAAAGGTTTGTTGAACTTTTGATTTATAAAACCTTTCCTGATTTTCCAAAAGTGATTTTTCTCTTGAACCAAAACAACCAAAAAATTTTTACTAATGAAAATATATTTCTCTTCTTGATGGAAATTAAATTAGCAAAAGTGGTTTTATTCATTTGCCTTCTCTTTGTCCTACAGTATATCCCTTTCCTACTCACAATAAATCCATCAACAGCACAGCCTAAAACAATTATCCCTGGTAGTCATTCTTTTGCTACTTGGCTTTGAGATAAAATACATCTTTTTAAGTACTGGTAAACATTTTGTAATCAGAAAATATTGATATTAATAGTTCTACATAGTTGGATCCATTATGTAGTTTTACCTATTAATATTATTTTACTAATTTCATCTATTTGTGCTTTCAAAATTAAAATTATTGCCCTAATTTTTGCTTTAAATGAACAAAGGAATTGAATTAGCCTTTGTATTAGTTTTCTTTGGTTTCTTTTCTTCAGAATGGCTTTGAGAACCACAAAAGAAGTAGGTAAATTCACTTGAAAACCATGTTTGAAAGGGAGTATATTATGATCTTGGAAGCTTTGATGACAAATATAAAGAGAAACACTATTAATTTAATCTCTACATTAGTGAACTGTCAGTATAGTTTTAGCATCGATGAGGGATAAATTATTTTTCTCCAGTTGTTTAGAAAATAATAACTAATCCAGTTACATGAATCCCAAACCACATTTCTGATAATACCTTTATTATATAATTATAAATATTGACAGATATGCTTTCAGGGAATAAGAAATATTTTCCTTTGGCTTCTAGAAAATACATTATAAAATTCTATAAGTGTATCTGTCAACATTCAATTGGCCAATAAAAGGTATTATCTTTAACTTGGCATTGCTTTCTATCTAATCTTAGGGACTCCGGGAACACAACTTGTACACAAATGCCTCTCAATAGCAGGAAATACTTTCTATGACATTTATTAGTCTACACTCAGCATTTTCAAGTGCCTAAATTTTTTTTTAAAAAGTAGGGTAAAGGAAAAATGTTATTTCTTAGGTAGATAGTTTGATTCTTTTATTTTCCCATTCTAATTTGTTTACTTTGTATATCCCACAAAGTAGAACATAATGCTTTACAACAATTGCTTTGTTTATTCTGGCTGTTGTCACCTTGGTGTCCATCTCTTCTTAATGAGTCCAGAGTGAGATTTAGTGTTGATTATAAAAATACAAAACTAAACAGAATGCATGTTTCATATCACTTCATGAATTTCTAACATTCGTGTTCTTAGGCTGAAACTATACTATCAATTTAAGTTCATAGCAGACAAAATCAAAGTATGAATTTGTGACTCATTTTGCTTTATGAATATGATTATGAAGGAATGTCCCCAATAACTTGTATACTTTGCTTATTCTAATTTTAGGATTAAAAAAACATATTTTAGCTGTCATAAAGAAACAGGTTTAAAACTTTGCATGACGCTTTTTACAGGCCTACTAATTTTTATTGGCAAAAATTAGTTTGTAGACCAAAGTTTTTAATCTCAAACTTTGCTATAAAATTATTTTTTTAACTGTACATCTGAGTTTCTGACATTTTTGCATTTAGGTTTTCCTAAGTGGTCAAAGATACCAGACTGCCATAGTTGGATTAAAAAACAAAAACAAAACCCCAAAACTTTGAAAAGCTCTAAATTCTCTAATAATACATTCTCTGATTCAGAAGCTTTAAAGAATCATTGAAAGCCTCAGCTTTTTATATGCATGCTCACTTTTATGACAGAATTACTGTTTGGACTTCCAGAATTCTAAACTCACCTGTTCATCAAAACAATTAATCAACCAATTATTTTCAGTAAAAGGAAAAAGAAATAATATAGAAAATAAAGTTAACTCATTGCTTATGTGTTTGGGGCTTCTACAAACCAATCTGGTTGATCTCAGAAAGACACAATTAGAAAGTGGAAAGGATTTATTTGAGAGTGAATGTTTTTTCAAATTGGTAAAGGTTTCCAGAAGATCTACTCCAGCCAGTGCTATAGGTTCTAGATGCTGCAAATACACCATCCTGAAGTCTGAGTCATCCATTCAGATTGGCCTTGGACTCCATAGGCTTCAAACTGATTCCTGGTTAGTTTTGATCTCTCTCCTTCCTGCCATTCTAGGGACTTTAATGGGAGTTTATTATGGTTTGAATCCCTCAAAGCTCATGTGTGTGACATTGCAAGAAGGTTTGGAGGAGAAATGATTGGGCTATTGCCTTAATCTAATCAGTAGATTGATCCCTGATGGGATTAACTGAGTAGTAACTAGAGGAAGGTGGGGTGTGGCTGGAGGCAGGTGGGGTGTGGATGGAGGAAGTGATTCATTGGGAGTATGGCTATGGGGTATATATTTTGTATCTGACAAGTGGAGACCTCTGTCTCTGCTTGCTCATCATCATGTGAGCTGCTTCCCTCTGCCACATTTTCCACCATGATGTTCTGCCTCACCTTGAGCCCAAGGAATGGAGCTGGCCTTCTGTGGACTAAGACCTCTGAAACCATGAGCCCTCAAATAAACTTTTCCTCTTCTACAGTTGTTCTGGTTGGATACTTTTAGTCACAGCAGGGAAAAAAAAAAATGACTAAAACAAGTGTCCTGAAAAATTTAGTCTGGAACAATGACCATGTCTCTGAGTACTTGAGAACTAAGAATGTCTTCTGCTAGTCTTGACCCACTGCACTTTTGTCTTGGCAAGTTTATGAGGAAACAATAAAAAGCCCAGCCCCGATGATTGGGCACAGATTGCCATTCTAAATGGAAGGGCATCAAAATGATAAAGCCACTGTGATTTTCAGTTGTGGTTTTTCTCAAACCTTGCCTGTTTGACTATTTTTTTTTCTCCTTTAACTTTAAGAAAGATTAATACAAGTGTAGCTGAAAGGAAGAAATCAAAGACAAGGGAAGAAACAAATGTGCTTACTGTGTGGTTTAAAGTGATGCTGCAATTAGACATCAGTTTGGATTTGAGTTTCCTTGCAGCCTAGGGAAAGTGGAGATATGACTAGCATATTTTATAATCAAGACAAAGACTTGATACTGAGAAGGTATAAGCACTTAATGAGAGAGATATGCCAGCATATCCTTCTTAACATTTTTACTGCAAAGGCAGAAGCAGAAATCACATTGTTGTTTTGTGATTGTTACTGAAATAAAAGCTGATGTTTTAACAATGAAATGTGTTAGTCAAGTTAATCCTTCAAATGGTAAAATTCTTTTGAAGATCTACAAAATCCAAATGCATCCCAAAGACAGAAGAGCCTTCAGCTCCTCAGTAATTGAATGGCTGCTGAGTCACTTAGACCAGTTGTTTTCAACCTGGATTACAAATAAAAATCAAATAAATTTAATCATTTATAAATATTGATTGTTGGATTGTATTTCTAGAATATCTGATTTAAGTAGTTTGAGATTAGATCTAGGAATCTATATTTTTGGCAGATACTTGACATAATTCTTGTGTGACCAGTAGAAAGAGCATTTCAAAACCACTGTCATGAGGTCTCTCGGATTTCTTTTATGTTAGTCAAAATAGACTAGTTCAATGTTAGACTATCAGAAGACAGCTTAGAGGGCAGAAATTCTCTAGTGCTAATTAGGGGCAGATCTATAAGGGACCACATAAATGGTAGGATTTAAATACTATTATGAAAATTATAGAGCTAGGCCTTAGTATCCTAAACTAGATGGAAGAGTTACCCTAGAGACCAAATGTGCCTCAAAAAGGAGTTTTGAGTTTGCTCCAGTACTTGGATCACTGATGAATTCCACTATCAAGTTAGAATAACTCAGAGATCATTTTGAGTTTGAAAACTTTGAAGAAAGTGTTATCTGTGTCATAAAATAGCTATCCAGAAAGACAATGATGACCCTGTGCAGGTCTCCAGATGGCTGCCAGGGTAAGTGAACTACTGGATGTTCCCCAGACACTTGAACACATTGACCTGTTACATGGTGCTATTTTATATCAGGTGAATGTCAGGGATTGTCTGCCAGAGCCAGTGTTTATTGTTTCCTCAAGGTTAATGATGAGTCATTCTTCTGAACAGCTGGGGATCCCAGAACTCCTTGTCTCTTAAGACCACTCCTATTTAATGAGCATCAAGCCATTTCATCAGCATTTAAGAGTCCTACAGTACTGAGTTTCTATCTCTATTAAGTAAGGCCACTGATCTCAGCCTCTCTTGGTTAATTGGTAACATTCCAAAGCATGTCTTGATGTCAATGTTCATTAAAAACAGCTATTGGTTTTTGTAACAGAAAGATATCTATCTAAGTGGACAGTCTTTCTGTTCTAAGTCAATTTCTCCAAAGTGGCAGATTGATCTGACATGTCAGGGTTTACCAGCTGCTCAAGACACTTATATAATTAATTTTTGAGTTTTTGTAAGAAAATAGTGATTTTTCTTTTAATAAATTTGTATCAGATAACATAAGGTCACTTCCTTTATATAGCACCAGCTATGTAGAGGATTGCTTTTGTCTTGCTTTTATTTCTTGGTACTGTGGTTGGTTTATTTTCTAGAAATTAGCTTCATTTTTCTACTTATTTTGGCAATGGCATTATTCTGCCTTTAACTAAGAGTATTTACAACCTTTCAAAATCTGTACATACCTTGCAGCTGAGGATTTTTCTTTGAAGTTTGACATATAAAGGACCCTCTGACTTAAAAAGAATAGGTTAAGTCCTTTAAATTGCCTTTTCCTTATAGCCTCACATTAATAGAGTTGATGATAAATATATTTAAGTGTTAGTTTTGATACAATTCTCACTGACTTTTGGGGGAGGGGATTGGCTATAGAATCTATAACCCTGGTGGCTTTGGAAGAAGGTACATTAAGTTAGAGGAATGGTTCTTATAGTGGATGAACAGTGCAAATATTACAATAGGTATATGGATAAACTTCAGTGAGGCTCTACATATTTTCAGATGTTTTCATTAAACATTTTAGCATAAACATAAAGTTTTCCATTGTTTAGTCTATCACATTATTGTATGAGAATTGAATGGATTGATTAATATTTCTATATTAAGTAAAATTTATAGACTGATAACCTAGATAAGTGCCTATATAAAAATTAAGATATAGAATGGAAGGTACATGTCTACTTTCTACTTAAGATGTGGTGTATCTGATTGAAGTATTGCAGGAAGAAATGAATTTTGTCAGAGTTTTGAAAAAAGAGGAGGCACAAATTTGGTTTGGGAAAATAGAAATATCTTTCATGTTGAATAAATTGACAGATGGGCTAAGATGTGTTAAATATTCTTTGTTATAATCCTGAAAAATTATCCCCCTTCCTTTGTCAGATATAATTCTTCCCAGAATGATTTCTAGCACAGAAACAGAAAGATTGGGAAGATTGTCTAATTCATCCTGCATACCACAATTTATGAAATGAAGCCATGAGAAGTGAGCTATGATTTTTAGAGTGAAATAATTAGCAGAAGTGAAAAGGAAGACAAAAGAATCAATTTCCAATATAGAGTTTAGTACACACTATAGTACATTGTATTACTCTATCACCACAGAGCTTTTGATCTCTTTTGTCCTTACATTTCAGTACCACAGAGAAGATAGAACTCTGCATGTTCAACATGCAGACTTTAGGTTATATCACTTTGATAACACATTATTTTCTTTTCTGTTAGAAACTATTTTTTTTCTTGGGAAAAAACTTTCATATCATTTAAGATAAAATTTGTTTGTTAATTTTGTCTGATCTTGATTTTCCACTGCATTGGGGTCTGTTATCCTTTAAGTGAATTTTCTTAAGTTGACTATTTTTCAACTATTTTCTTAAGTAATGATAAAATTGGTCTTTAAAAATATTTATTATAACTCTTGCTTTATGGCTTTCATTGTTAACATGGGTTGGGTGCACTGTACATCTATTGCTTAGTTGAAGAGCACAACTCTAGAAATCTTGTTTACTCTTTATTACCCTTGCTCTGTATTAGGTACAGTCTAGGCACTGGGGCTACAAGACTGCCTGTAGACAGTCACTAACTTCCAGACCTTAGTCTACTGAGACAGAGATGAGTAAGCAGACAATTACTAGAGACTCAAGAAAACCATTTGGTCTCCAGATAGTGACATGCAATTTGCAATATGATAAATACCTCTTTTAGCTGATTTTAATGTATTTGTTTTCAGGATCTGTGAATCAGATATGTATTTAAAAATGTTATTAAACTTACAATCTTTGTGTGCTCACATATTAATTACTGTTGAGTATTATTTAATTTGGCTAGATTACCTATTTTTATGAGATTTAAGGTCCAGCAATAAGGAATGATTCAGCAAGGTTTTAAGTCTATGTTTCAGGCCACAACATTATTAAGATGGAGGAGCAAAAATGGTATTTGTATTATTTTGACATAATGAACCTTAATGGAGAACACTTTAAAAGACCAGTATTTTATATTAATAAGAAAAAAGACTGCATAATTTTCTCCTGTGGATTTTCTAGCATTTTTCAAAGTATGTGTTCATTATTACTATTGCACAGGATTCTTTCCAGTGAAATTTAGTAAAGCATAATAAATATAATATTCAAATATATTCCTTATGTTAGTTTCTCACTGATACACAACAGTACTCAATTTTTAAAAGAAAAATACAAGCATGCCAAGTGAAAAAATAGTTAGTGTTGTTTTTATAATCAGAATGCCTGTATTTAGAATACATATGCATCTACCTGAGTTACTCTGGTTAGTTTTAAGAATTTGGGACTATCTATTGGTGATTATAAGAAATATTCTCTTTTGTTTTCATTTTGGTTTGTAATACTCTTGTCCACACTTTTAAATAGAAAAACAAAATTCTGCCTACTGTGAGAACATTTATAATGTGTTTCATTCCATAGATTTTTGTAGTTTTCCATAGATTTTATAGTTTCAGTATAGAAACTATAGTTATTTTTGGTATTCTGTATTTTACAGTCCAATGAACTTCTGGTTTGCTAGATAACCTACATAAGTTGTCATTATTGTCTGGTTTGCTTTGAAACTCTTTTACTGAATTGTTTGATTTTATGAAGAAAGCTAAATAAGATTTTTATGTCTCATATTTTATCATTAACAATTTAATTCAAATTTATGCAGTGTTAGAATTTTTAAAAATCTGTTTTCATTGGCTGCTTTTAGCAAAAAAATAGGAAAATAATAGTCAATATCAAGTTTCAAATTCATGAAGCAGGCATTATCTATCTTCATGTATAGGACAACACTTTCTTCTTTAAAAGTCTTTTAAAGGTTCTGTCATCTTACATCATAACCTAAACTGTGGAAAATGGGCTGACATTTCTACTTTGAAATAAACCAGTTTCTATTGTCTGAAAATATCCCCATTGCTATCCTTATTACCTCACACTACTACATAGTATTCAACACCTATTCTTTATAGAAAATTGGTAGAAAAGAAAATATAAGAAAGAGTAAAATCTCACAAACACATGCTGCAGAGATTAAGGTATGTGCACACTATTTTACAAAAGTGAACATCACTTTTTTTTTTGATGATTTTTCTCTCTGGTTGTTCTATAATTGTTAAGAGAGGGATACTGAAGTCTTTATAATTGTAGATTTGTCTTTTTCTCCTTTTGGTTTTGTCATTTTGGGTTCAAGTGTTTTTCATGTATGGTATTAGGTATACACAATTTAGGATCATTATACAGTTTTGGTGGATTGGTTTTTTTATTATTACATAATTCTCCATCTCTAATAATTTTCCTTGACATCTATTTTGCCATGTAATTATATAGTTTTTCTTTGATTAATGTTTTCATGAAATCCCTTTATCTATGCTTTTACTCTCAATATACCCATATGGTTGTAGAGGAAGTGAATCTCTTAGCATGCAATTGGAACATATTTTATTGCTGTTTTGTTGTAGAGTATGAGCATGTCCTCTACTACTGAGCAACATCCTCAGCCCTAAGGGTTCTTTTAGAGCAGTTTTAAAATCGGAACAAAACTTAAGGGGAAGATCTAGAGATTTCCTGTATAGCCTTTGCCCCAACACTTGGATAACTTTTCTCATTGCCAATATCCTCCATTGTTCTTTACTAGAAGATACATTTGTTACAACTGATGAACATATACTGACACATGATAATCTCCCACCAAAGTCCATATTGTACTTTAGGGTTCACTTCTGGTTTGGGGCATTCTGTGGGTTTGCCCAGTGTATAGGGATGTGTATGTGCCATTACAGTACTATATAGACTATTTTCACCGCCCTAAAAATTCTGCCTATTCATTCCTCTCTCCCTGTAGCCCCTCACAACCCCTGATCTTTCTACTGTCTCCATAGTTTCGCCTGTTCCAGTGAATATCACTTTTTAATGATAAAACTAATATATCTCTTCATTTGAAGAAAAAAAATCATTGAATGAATATAAGTATAAAGTAGAAATTTATAGCCATGCCAGTACAAAGCACACATGTGCAAATGTATCTACAGATGGACCCAAGTTATACGTTTCATTCTGAAACTGCTTATATAATTCATCATGGCTACTTTCCCATGCTGTTCTAGTAATCTGTTGCCGCATAACTAGCCATCTCAGAAATGTACTTATTTAACATAATAGTTTCTTCAGTCTTGGTCAGGGCTCACCAGAAAATGCTAATCTCTACCCCACTTTGGCATCTGCTGGAATGGATGTCTCAAAGTCTGGGGGCTGAATCAGGTAAATACTTGTTCATTGTGTATCTTACAACTGATACCAACTATTGGCTTAAACCTTAGCTTGGCCTTTCAGTTGGAATATCTCCTCTTGGGCTCTTTTTGTGACTGGGGTTTCAACTAGAAGACAATTCTCCATGAATATTTCATATATCTTCATGATCCAGGCTCTCTCTGTTTAAAAAGGCATGTATAGACAATTTAAGAATATTTTTAAAGGAGACAGTAAAGCTCAGAGATATCTTCTTATTCTAGAGATAGTCTAAAATAGTAAAGCTAAAACCCTGTCCCTCTTCTCTCCAGACGTTTTGCTTACACTCCAAAATAAGGATAATGTTTCTCCCTCTCCTGAGGGAAGAATTGGCATGTTGTGAACAACCCTGTATAAGTTCAGAGTTTCCTAATGTGGAGGTTTCCTGTCCTGTAATGTACCCTGCTGAATGTGCAGGTACCATCTAGCTGTATAGGTGTGTTGTGCTGTGAACTGATCAATATAATCAGTAAGTCACAGATTTAGGTTATAGATTATAGGAATAAGGTAAGATAATATAGATAACATAGATAAGCAACAGAAAGACATAAGTTCATAGATAAGTTCATCAGGAATAAGCCTAAGAAATAGTAATAAAATCATGTAACTGTTAGACATAGGATTTAAGCCACAGGGAAAAGATATGGAACAGTGAAAGGTGATGGGTCAATATGCCAATAGAGTTATAGAAAAACATAGGCTGAAGGTTAATATAGATATAGACAAGGTTAAACAATATAGTTGTGAACAATTGTATTAGCTTGATCATATAAACATAAAGCTTATAGATACCAGTAGTAAATGATGTAAATGAGATAACTGCAAGCATGAAATAAGTTACTAGTACTGGGATAGTGGGAAAGGAATCACTGTGGCTATAGGATCAAAAAGTGTGGCCATAGGGACTCCATCTTAGCTGTTCTAGACTCCATCTTAGTTTTCCTGTTACTGCTCCTGTGAAGAGGGAACTGCATGACCCATTTCTAAGAAAGAGAAACGAAAGCTGTCGTCTTTTAAAAAAATTGTTTTTCTGTACTTTGTATCCCACCGAATGTAACCAACTCAGGGTATGGTGGTGGTCATGGTGAGCTACAACAAGGGTCTTGAGTATAGTTATGGGTCTTCATGACTTTAAAATAGATTAGCACCCCTCTAAGCTGAAACTCAGGATACACTTTTCTAACATTCTTCGGACCCGAGATGCAGTTAAGCTGTGTTTTTTTAAGCTTCTCCCAACTTGCTTGCTTGCATGATGCTGAAAAAGCCCTTGAGTTTGGTTTTCATCCTTAAATTCCCAAGACAGAGGCCAGGAAATAGATGTTCTCCTACAGAGCAGCAGTCTCTGTGGGTGGGAGACAGTCCCTGGCCAGGTAAATAAGTCAGACTTAGAGTGTTTCCGGAGGTGGCTCCCCATAACAGGTGTTGCCCTGAATGCACTGGGCCTTTGAGAGTCTATTCAAGTTGTAAGTATGGTTGCTGCTTTTGCTGTAATAGATTGTCTTTGTCTATGACCCAGAGGCCTCATATTCTCTTTCTTTCTCTGTCACTCCCTCAACCCCTGTGTGTGTACCCAGAAGGCAATATTAATAAAGTATAGATGTGCATGTGTAAATATGTGTTAGTTTGTCCATTCATCTTGTGACGGTATGAATTATTCACTTGCAAGTAAGGTAAAAATCTCAGACCCATCACAATTTCTGATATAATGGTTTCCTCACAAAATGGTAGGTATATTCAAAAGGCAAGTGTCTTGAGAGAGAAAGAATGAGGTGGAGTCTGTATTACTTTTTATATTATAACCTTAGAAGTCATTCCTTGACAGTCTTCCTGGATTTCATTAATCAATCCCTCACAAAGTGATCACCTTTGTGACTATAGCTCTTAGTCAAGGAATGGCAAGATTCTGGAAAGGAATGTGAGATCAAAACTGTTGCTAAAAAAAGCTAAAAAAAAAAAAGTAGAAAGAAAAAAATGTTCTAAATCACTATTAGAAAATCCAATCTGCTACATGTATCAATGCAAATTAATCTGTCTCATCCTTTTATCTCAATTTCTATTCCTGTTGAGGGACATTAAGAAGTTCCACTTTTCCTTTAGTCTGGAAGTCCTCAGATAACAATGTATAAGACAAAAGACTTCTGTGCCATAAATTGATGGGTTAGTCCAATCCTAGAGGGTAAATGAGAGGAAAAGGGGAAGCAAGGCGAGGATGGCAGGGGAGCCAAAATGCAGATGATTTAGAGCTGACCACTGCCCAGTATTAAACATGATTGAATGCTGACTTGCAGAATTGTATTCTGAAAGGTGACATAAACATTTTTTCAGCATAGGGAAGGAAGAAAGGAAGAGTGATTTATTTGCTGACTCCTGTCTCCCATTGGTCTGAGTTTGCTCATGGGGCATTAATTCTTCTATGCATCCTGCACTTGTTTGGATGGAGCCACTTCTGTTAGTAAATGTAAAATGGCTTGCAAGATGTCTCTACCATGGGTTGTTTTACTATCATGAATTTTGATGTAAAGATCATGTAACTACATAAATCTCTTTGTGCATTGCCAAATCGTATCCTTAAAATAAGTTGTAGAATGAAAATCTCAAGATCTTTGAATATTCACATTCTAAATTTAAAAATATCACTGTTTCTTCCATAGTCTTTATACACAGTTTTGCCCTACAAAGTAATCAGAAAGTAGATTTAATTATTATCACTGAGTTATATCACTTATTTTATTTTTTATTAATGTGATAAATGACACCATAATTATTTTAATTCATGTTTTGGTTTGATTACATGGATGTCAATACATGTTTCCATATGCTTATTAAGTGACCTGTTTTATCTGTAAATTGTTTTTTTCATAACTTAGGTTTTTTTTTTAATGGAGATTTGTCTTTTAAACTGTCTTATATAAACAGATCATTAACAGAAGATAACTGATATTTGGAGAAAATATTTTTCCTACATTATGCTTTTATTTTTAATTTCATATGTATTTATACTTTTTTAGTACAATAAATCTCAATTATTTTACTTTCATGATTTCATTGTTTCTAAGCTATTCTTCTTAAAGAAGTCAGGTAGATAAACTGAAATTTTTACAAAATCAATAAAATTTTTTGTGGGGAAATTTCAGATTCAGAGCAAAATTGAGCAGAAAAGTCAAGAGAATTTCCATATGTACATTCTGCTCACACACACATTCTGCTCATATTTGTTCCATCTTTGAACCTACATTGACACATTATTATTACTCAGAGCCCATAGTTTGCTATATATTCTGTGAGTCTGAAAAATGCATGATGTCATATATCCAGCTTTGCAGTATCATGTTGAAATAGTTTCACTAATTTAAAAATTGTCTGTGCTTTTCTTATTTATCCCTCACACTCTTTCTAATGGTGCTGGGACAATTGGACTTTGCTTATTTATCCTTCACTCTTTTTCTAATAGTGCTGGGGCAACTGGCCTTTCTAATAGGTGTGCAGTGTTATCTCATTGTTTTTACTTGGCTGTTCCCTAATACATTTGATATGGAACATCTTGTTGCCATCTGCATGTCTTTGATGAGATTTCTATCCAAGTCTTTTGTCATTTTTTTTTTAATCAGGTGATTTATTTTCTTAATATTGAGTTTTAATACTTCTTTGTAGATTCTGGAAAATTGTTCTTTATCAGATATATCATTTGCAAATGCTTTCTCCCAATCTGTGACTTGTATTTTTATTCTCTTGACATTATCTTTTGCAGATCAGAAGTTTTGAATTTTAATGAAGTCCAGTTTAACAATTCTTTCTTTCATCAATTGTGCCTTTGATGTTGTGCTTAAAAGTCATAACCATGGCATCTAGATATGCTTCTATGTTATCTTCTAGGAGTTTTTAAATTATGTCGTTTATATTTAAGCCTGTCATCCATTTTGAGGTACTTTTTTGTGAAGTATTTAAGATCTGTCTAGTTTTGCTTTTTCTAAGTGGATATCCAGTTGTCCCAGCACCATTTGTTGAAAAGACAATCCTATCTCCATTGAATTTCCTTTGCTCCTTTGTTAAAGATATGTTGACTATGTGTGGGTCTATTTATGGTCTCTGGACTCTGCTCCATTGATGTATTTGTCCGTACCCTTGCCAATTCCATACTATCTTGATTAATATAACTTTATAGTAAGTTGTCAGGTCAAATAATGTCAGTCCTTCTCCTTCAATATAGAGCTGGCTATTCTAGGGCCTTTGTCTCTCCAGATAAACTTTAGAATTAGTTTGTCAATAGCCACAAAATAACTTGCTATGTTTAGGGTGGTGTTGAATCTGCAGATCGTGTTGGAATCAGTGATTTGCTAGAGAAAGAGATGATATTTTTCATCTCTTTTTATATTTTCTCTACTATCTGAAATGTTTTCAAATGAACACCTGTTATATATATTGTAATCTAGCTAAAATAAATATATTTAAAAATATAATGATAGTACAAAAATAAAAACAGAAAATCAGTTGTTTTGCTTTTATATTTTTTTCCCTCTGTCCATGTTGGATAATCTAAGATTTCCTAAACCTTATTGAAATAATCCTGCAACTTAATTTATTAGACTGTGTCTAATTTTCTTTTGAAAAATCAGTATAATTAAAATGATTTCTTAAATACCCATCACATATTACATCTTTGGTGCCCATGTTATAAAAGATAATAGAAATGCAATATTTGTGAGTGTGGTGTAATGTAAGAGTTCTTGAACTAATTGTGATATTAATGAGTAATGGAATACAAGGGTACATCTAGAGAATAAATAGAGGAGACTTTGGCTCCAAAAACAGTAATGGTGGAATAGAGGAAGAGGTAATTGTCAAAGATCAGCAGGCATTGGTGTCATAGGGATATTATTATATGATTCAGTTATTTCAGATGGCAACTGGGGGCACTGGGTCAGAGACAAATGGTGATTTTGATCACAGGGGTTTGAGTAACAGCTAATCTAATAAGAATGCCTATGAGGTTATTCATTTTCACATGAAAACAAGAATCTAAGTAACATTTTTCTCTCTTCAGAGGAAATATTCAAGGCTGAGTCATAAAATCAGAATTTGAAAGACTGTGAAGCAAAGTAGGAAGGACCCTAGCCTTAGCTTCAGAAACCTGGTGTTTGGGGAAGTAACCTTAGCCAAGTCATTTTGCTGTTTGGAGTCTCAGTTTTCTTGGAGTTAAATGATTGGAGTGGAAGATTACATTTTTTTAATATCACTACCAGATTGCTAACAGGTGAAGCTGTGTTCACAAATCACCTTATAGTGGTAATTCATTTGTTTAGGTTGCTATGATGAAATAATATGATCTGGATGCTTATAAACACACAAAGATATTTCTCACAATTCTGGAGGCTGGGAAATCCAAGATTAAGGTGGGAACTGGTACAGTACCTGGTGACAGCCTATTTCTTGACTCATAGATGGTACTTTTTCACTGTGCCCTCACATGGCAGAAAAAGGGCAAGGCAGTTTTCTGGAGCCTCTTTTATAAGAGAACTAACCCTTATTCATGAGGGCTCTGCCCTTATGACCTAAGTGCCTACTAAATGTGCTACTTCCTAGTATTATCATATTGGTGATGGGCTTCAACATAGGAACTTTGGAGGGATATAAACATTCAGTCCACAGCAACATGGAATCATGCAGTTAAGGGAGAAGGGACTTTGCAATGAAGTATTGGGCAATTTGGTCAAATGCCTCAGTGTATTTGAGGAAAATTATAATGGAGATTTAACTTTAGTAATAAGGAATTAATTAAAAGTAGATTTAAAAGCATAATGTGTCCCACTCTTATGTATAATTATAATGCACCAATAAAGAATTAAATTTTAAAAAGAGCTATGGAATAGTGACATATAATAGAGGGGAAGTAGCAGAAATATAGCTGATAAAAATATAGTAATTTTATCAAGTCAAGAACTTATTTTATCCCAGATACTTGAGGCATTAATAGTCTAGGGTTTATGTGGTAATAGTTCTGGCTGAAGAGAAGAACCACCTGGGGGATTTTTAAGAAGTGCCTCTGATAAGGCCCTACAGAATCTGTGAAGTGGCAAACAGTGCATTGATAATTACTATCTTTACAAATAAACTTTAAATTAATATTATTTCAGCATGTACTGCTGGTTAATTACTGTGCCAGTTGCTAAGGAATACAGATACAAAAATAAAATAATAGAAGTCAATGAATGAAGGAGAGGGGCAAGCAAGTAGAAAAAATTTTACCAGGGGCTCCCTGCCTTTTCTTCTGGACTCTTCTTCCTCTTCTCCTCAGTGTTCCTTGAGACTCTTACATTGTCTTTGATATGAATGTACTGCAACCCCATGACTTTCTAATAAACTTCCTGGTCATAGGTTGTTGTGGGAGATGGAAATGGGAAGGAACTGGAGAGCAGATGTGGCCGTCTCGTCTTCTCCATATTCTCCCTTAGGTTCTGTCTTCATCTCTCTCCTTCAAGACTGCGGCAGAAGTTTCCTAAGTATTCTCCCTGCCACTTTCCTTTCCCAGTCTTCCATGTAGTGCTAGAATTTCTAAAATACAATATCTCATCTGGCTTGAATTCATTTCATACCCCCGGCTTTGACTAATCACAGTATGGAATTAAGATACTTGAGTATATAAAATATCCTCATTCATTTGTCACAGGTTTACCTTTCCCAGTCTCATCTTCCCACACTTTTCTCTGGTACAGCATCACTAAATTCCTCTTGTCTTCATTCCATTCCACATTCTTTTATGTCTCCATTATTTTGCAGTTGCAGCTGCCTGAAATATTTTGCCTCTCTTCATGTGTCCTTACAAGACCCAGTTTTTATTTTTGTTCATCTCTTTTGTGAAGTTTTCCCCTGTTCTCTTTTAGTATGTTGTACATACCTATAAATAAACATTTACCTCTAATAAATCATACTTATTTAATAATGTGTTATATTTCTTGAAAGCAAACCCTAAGCCTTATTGATCTTTGCATTTCTCTCCTGCTCAGTGGATCTTGCAAACAATAGACATTGAAAAAATGTTTCCCTGCTATGAATACTAAATGAATACACTAACCAACATATGCTGGGAATCCAGAGACTTTCCTTTTACAACATTGTTGACTCAGCAATGCCAAGTGACCACTTTTTTTCATTTTGGTGCGTGATAATTATAATAGTGGGATTCATTATGCCATTTTCATACATGCACATAACATAGCTTGATCAATCTCAAAAATTCCTCAAAACCTTCCCTTTTCTTACAGACAATTATCTTTTTAAAATGCACATCCAATCATCTTGCTTTTCTGCTTATTCCCTTCCAAAGGCTCCACTTATTTTTAGGTGCAAAGTCTTAGCATGGAGTCCACAATCTTATCTGAACCAGACCCTTTCTCCAGGTAATGCTCTTTGACTTCTCTCTGTCCTATGCTTTAGCCTCTCTAGCCATCTTCCCTGATTCTAGTGCAGCGTGCCAAAACTTGGACTGCTTCTTCATCTGAGATATTCTTCTCCTAGTGCTGATTGTCTGTTCCTTTCTCCAGCTTCAGATGTCAGCTTGGATATCACTTCTTTAGCAAGACCCGCATCCAAATCACATTCTCCTGCTATCATCTCACATTGGAGTTTTTTTACTTTTGTACTTATAATTTACATTTATCTTTGTTATTTTGTTTACTGTCCATCTTATTCCCTAGTTTTATTTTCCATTGTAGCAGGGACATTGTATATTTTATTCTAATATTTATTTAGAGCACAGTGCCTGAGACACAGTCACTCAATAAATATGACTGAACAAGTGGTATGCTCTAGGATTGAATTTACTGTAAGTATTTTCCTCTTCCTCTTTTTCTCCCTTTATTCTTAGCTTTAATGCCCCATGGTTATCTAGTAAATGTAACAACCTGTTGACTATTTGACTGGCTTGCCCCATATCCACACTGTCATCATCTTCTAATCCCTTGGGACCACAGTAGTTTCATGTAAATTTCTAATTCCCAAGTGAATAAGAAATTGTAGTATTTAGTTTGTTTATTTCTTTTTTTTTTAAAAAAAAGAGCAAAATTGAGATTAATTTTTTCTATGCTTACCTGTTTTTCATTTGTTTAAGATACTTGGGGAAGGAGAAAATTGTTAAAACAACTTTTTAAATGTTTAAGGTTAGGAATAAAAGTACCATTAAAAGTTCATATTCACTTTCTTCTTTTCTTTTTGTTGTTACTTCTTGTAAAGCTGAGTTTTAGAACTACCAGCAAAAAAGTTATACAGACTATCTTGAGTAATCCAATAATAACCATGCATTTTATCTCAGATTTTTTTATCTGATTCAATATAGCTAATTTAGTTTTTTTAAGCTCTGGTTTTAAATCTAATTAAGACATCTTAAATTGCTCAATTTCCATTTGGGTAGCCTGCTTTGCCCATAATTTTCAGATTTCAAGACTTCTCTAATGTATTTCTTCCATTGCCTTTCTACAATTAAGCTTCTCTTCCATTAAGCTCTGTCAGACTTAGTCATAAAGGAGGTTGCTAACAAATAAGTCTCATTAATTAAAAGCAAAAGAATATTTCTAAGAAAATCTCTTTGTATACAAGGTAACTTAGGGGACAGGCCTATTCTTTTGCAATTGAGGATATATCCTTTTGGGGATGGTGGGGGGATGTTGTACTGGGGATTGAACTCAGGGATATTTGACCACTGAGCCACATCCCCAACCATATTTTGTATTTATTTAGAGACAGGGTCTCATTGAGTTGCTTAGTGCCTCGTTGTTGCTGAGGCTGGCTTTGAACTTGTGATCTTCCTGCCTCAGCCTCCCGAGCCACTGGGATTACAGGCATGTACCACCACGCCCAGCCCTAGGATATATCCTTGTATCTGCATATTAGGTTATACGTATTTTGTAAACGGATTAACTTCCCTCTCCTCATTTCTGTTTTCTTCCTGACCTCTCATAATCACCTTTCCCAGACCTCCCCAAAAGGTTAGAAGCACAGTGAGCAGCCACGTACTAAGACAGAACCTGAGGCTTAAGGAAGATGGCATTTGGTTTGCCCTTTGGCAGGGTGTACAGCAGCACTTGCCAGTCCCAGGCCTTCAGAGTTGCATGTACCGCTTCTGTGGTGCAATCTGCCTCTGTTGTACTGAGGCCTGTGGACCTGAACTCAAGCCTCCATTTCAAAGGCATTATGTTACTTCACACCATCTGGTCAGCTGGCCCTGCATCCAAGAAATTTGGAATCATAGTGTAGAGGAGCTAATTATGTTCAGTGAGTGTTTCATGATTTGCTATTCTAGCCAAATAAACAAAAATAAATTATTGAAATATTTTCTTTCTGATCTCCCTGTTCAACAAATTCAAAAGTATTCGGGAAATAAAATCCCCAAATAGTTAGGCAATTATTGGAGAAACTATTGAGCCCATTTTGCATAACTGATTGTGCATATGTTCTAAATTGTAATCCTTTTGGACTTGAGATTGATAAGAATATTTGATGTGTTTCTGTCCTGTTTTACAGTGGACAGTTTTCATGCTAAGTGCTTTAATGTATGTCTGCACTGCTAATGTATCACTTGAGGCTGTGCAGTTCAAAGTTTTGAGTGTACTTTATGAATTTGAGATTTGTTGACACAGTATTTATTTTACTGAGACTTAGTTATATTTGTACCCTTTTGAAAGCCATGCCATTGAGACAGGCAAAATTTAAATCTCACATCTGTTCTTAGACAATTAGGTAATGTCATTATTCATCTTTACAGTTACTTCTGCAAATGTTTAAGCACTTTTTTCCCTTTCCATGCCCATATGTAGTCCAAGTTGTATTAAGTAGATCTTAGCTAAAATTAATTTTACCTTACTCCAGTTATTTAAAAAAAAGCAAAGACTTCAAGCAATAGTATTTAAATATTTGCTAATTCCATAACATATCCATTGAAGTCATGCAAAATTTGATTTGAAATTCAGTGTGAATGACAAATCTATTATGATAAAAGAATGCTAGGAAGCTGTGAAGCAAGCACGAACATATTCACGTGGGAATATTTGTTAAACTCTAATTAAACTAAATGATTTTAGATTAGCCTTACTTGTTATCAAAAAATAAATATCTATGGAGAAAGGATTCTACTTTGTCATCCATCATTAATTTTTATGCATAGATTTCCCATTATAAATTTTATGGATAGGAACTCTCTCCCTTATTTGTCTCATTTGTTGTTTATATTTAACAAAAATTAAATGGTAATTAAAAATTTGAAGTGAAGTTTCTTTAAAAAATAACTGTGAGATGATGGACATGATAATTGCTCACTTATAGAAATAATTTCATTGTGTATGTGGGTATTTAAAACATTTTGGATACCTTACATTTAGATAATAAAAAAGAAAGGAAAAAACTGTTGTATTATACATTTGTTAATCCATCTGATATACCACTAGAGCTTCAAAATCTAAATCTAACTGTTCATGTAAAAGAGCTTTTGTTTTCCAGTTTATTGAATGGACCTTAGAATTAAATAAATCTCATTTAGCCAGTGGGATTTACTTTTTTTAAAGTCTACAGTCTTCTCACTGCTAAACTCCTGCTATTTGCTTGTTATAATTATTTCCAAAATTGGGCTTATCTGTATCAAATTGCTAAAATTTTTAATTAATAGTTCCATTGATAATAGAAAATCTTAAATATTCTATGAAAAAAAGTTTTAGCAATTGTAGGCTTGAATGTAGAAATTTAAAATACAAATATTGTATAGAAAATAGATGAGAGTTTTCCATAAAATTAGCACATATATGAAATAATTTTTAAATAGTTGGACACAAAATTTTAATTTTCCTTTCAAGTATTGTACATATACAAACTAGAGAAAAGTCGAATTTCTAAAACCTTCTTAAAATATTTCTGAGTACAATTTAATTTTATCATAGGTAAATAAATTCTTTCAACCCAGCATATAGACAACAAATCATTCCATGTAATTTCCTACCTTTATTTTTTCTCCTGCATTCATGCTGACAATACTATCACCTTCTCAGTTATATCTAAGCAGGCATTAATTAACTATTGGTATCAGATGAACCACGGTTATCTCTTTTACCAGACTGTAAACTGTTTGAAAGCATAATCCATTTCTAATTTACTTTATATGTTATAGATCCCTTAGTAGATTCTTTGCAAATAAGTGTATGGTCAGGGTCCCAGAAGGAAATTGATGACACAATTTGTGTAACTGTAGAAAGTTTAATAAGGACTGTTTACAAAGGCATGAGCAGGTATAAAGGAGAACAACAATGGTGAAGCACTCCTGTGCTAGAAGCAGCAGGTATCTATTACCACTCACAGTTATGAGGGGCAAAATGGGGGAGAGATAATCAGGACCAGAAAAGAGTTTAGCAGAGGCTCTTAGTATAGGGAAGAACTGCTACCAGGATCTGTGGTAGATAGCCTCATTCTCTAATGCTCTGCCATTGCTTCTCATTACCCTAAATCTAAACAAAAACTAGAAATTAGAGAAAGCCATCAGTGGGTTCCATGGAAGACTTCCAGGAGCAGAGAAAAATATGGAGAAAGGAGAGTGGACAGAACCAGGGGAGAAAGGCATGTGTATGAGCAGAGACTCTCCAGTTTAAATGTTTGGTTAATGAATAGAACAGTGACAATGTCTTTAAATGTTTCAACTTACTAAAATATATTTGCTTAATTCTTATTTGTAATATAGAGGCATCAGTTTATTTAAACATTCTCTCAGAACTGCAATCTGGAAAATATATATGCATACATATGCATATGTGTGTATACACACACACACACACACACACACACACACACACACTCATATATTTAAGTGCCTGGTGTGAGGGGATAGCTATAAGAGGAAGCAGTTAAGTATTCAGGGACACATACATTCTCTTAAAAGAACCATTTTTGTCTTAAATATGATTTCTATTAAGTCTGTACTCAGGTCAAAAGACAATGACATTTGTATTAACCCTGAAAATGAACTGGCATTTCAGTAGTCTAATAGGCCCTTTTTGTTCATTTTGCTTTCTGATTTTTAAATTTTTAAATGACACAGAATAATTGTACATATTGATGGGGTAAAATATAATATTTTGATACATTTACACATTGTTTAATAAACAAAATAGGGTATTGAACATATTAATGACTTTATATTATACAATTATCATTTATTTGTGGTGAGAATATCCAAAATCCTTTTTTTCTGGATGTTTTGAAATAATTCTTTCGTATGTGATGCAGAAGATTGAACCCAGGGCCTAGCATATGATAAACACATGCTCTACCCCTGAGTTACATCTCCAGCCCTTAGACTTTTTTAAAAAAATATTCAAGTACTGTTTACAAATTCTAATGAATATCACCTGTTCATTTATGTTTCTGCTTATGTCTACTCATAAGCAAATATATATATACATATAATTTTGCAAATAACTGTTGAGATTAGTATTTGAAAGATATCCTAATATTGTTCCTCACTTGGCCAAAAAATCTTTTCATTATGTGAATCATCATCTTCTAATTTGTTTTTTATTTAAGTTTGGATTTTCACATTCCACGATAGCTTTGATGAATGGATTTAAGGTCAAACTACAGCATTGAAGTGAGTTGCTGATCTAAAGTAGACCTGGTCTCTAAAAGAATGCAGTAGTATTGACTGTGTTGCTAATATTATATTAAGAACACCTACTAGATGTTAAGTGTTGGATATTCATGGGAAATACAATCTCTATATCTATCTTAAAACATTAAAGGCTATGTTAACTTAGGCAGTTGGAGGACAGCGAGGGATTTTTGCCCTGTGTTATATTTTTCTGACATCAACACATTAACTATTCCATGTATCTAGTGGAACATCTACACGGACTCAATAAATAAGTCATTACCTGTAAAACTAGATTCCAAAGAGGATTCCACACATCACAAGAAACAAAGAACAGTCCATTGGTTATGCATTAACAAAAAATAATAAAATATCTATATGTTTTCATCAAAACTTAAGGCAAAATATAATTTAAGAGTAGAAGTTGTATATTATTTACAAATAAATTTACATTTATTTAGAGTACATGCTCAGAAATGCTATAGGAATATATAATCAAAGATAGATAATACTGACTGAACCTGATTATTTGGGAAAAGAAAAACTGAGCTATTAAAAATTCTAACTAGGGCTGGGGATGTGGCTCAAGCGGTAGAGCGCTCGCCTGGCATGCGTGTGGCCTGGGTTCGATCCTCAGCACCACATACCAACAAAGATGTTGTGTCCGCCGAGAACTAAAAAATAAAAATATTGAAAATTCTCTCTCTCTCTCTCTCTCCTCTCTCACTCTCTCTTTAAAAAAAATAAAAAAAATAAAAATTCTAACTATTTCTACCTATGATATTAAGTGTATATTTTCAACCAAGGTCTTTCCTGTGGTATGTAATTATTCCAGGGATTTGGTAGGAATAAACAAATTAGATTCCCCCAGTCTAGACCCAGAAACAGTATGTTCTTATGTGGTCTGTTGGTCTCTCAGTACAAGTTATGCTCAGTGTATGAATTTCAATTTACAAGTAGAAGAAATTGAAGACTACATTTTCAGGCCTTCTGGGCATTTAGATATCCAAACTATGCTGGACTTCCTGTATTACATAAACCCTAAAGAACTCTACAATATAAAACAAAATTTATAATAACTTCCCTTTTCCTACTTCAGTCTCATGTCCCTGTACAAACAGTGTTAAAATAACCATCTGCAATATAGCATTCTTTATGTTCATGCAAATATTGATAGGCATATGAATACAATTTTATATTTCCCATGCCATTACCACCCCTTTTTATCCTCTCTCCCCTTTTCTCTGTTATTCACCCTCCTTCCTTCTTCCTTCCTTTTATCACATCTCTTTTTTCTTCTCTCCCTCCCTCTACCTTCCCTATCTTCACTTATAAATTAGAATAAAAGGAATTACTTTCTTTTATATGATGTATCATAGACATTCCTCTGATGTCAGCTACATATTCTTTTTAGTAGCTGCCTAATATTATATAATATGTATGTGTTATATTTTATTAATCATTCCTGTATTAATAAAAAGATTTAGATCATTTCCACCTTTGTGCCACTGCTTATAGTACTGCAGTAACAACTTTGCACACATATCCTTAGGCATTCTGCTGTAAATTTATATGAAACATCCTCCAAGTTGAGTTTGTTGATTTGAAAAGTACCACCACCTTTAAACTGAAGTAGACATCACCTTCTTACTTTTCAGAAAAGTGATAGCAGTTCCTATAGCTACCAGCAGTGACTGAGTTTTCCTACACCTTGGGCAGCCTTACTAGTACCAGATATTGTCAGTCTTTTCTATTTTTTCCAATTTCATGTGAAAATATAATAGAATTTCATTAATGCTTTTTGTTTTATTATACCACTTCAGTCACTTAAAGCACAAGGGCAATAAACAGAAGGCCTAGGGCTGCAGAGATTTCCAGAAGGATTCTTTAATAACTCATGATGCATGAAAGCATTGTGCCACGTGTGTTCATGACTGTATCCCCTCTCCCCAAATTACAACAAACGTTGTAAATTCAGGTCTTACTCTCAGAAATCCTAGGAAACGGCCAGCTAGATTGTATGAATTTGTTAGATTGACAGAACAATGATAATACAGGGACCAGTATTAGCTCAGTTTCTTTATTTCTAAACTGCTTTTGTGGAAATTCCATCCCACTAGGTCATATGTTTACGAAGAAGTTAATTCTACTCCCCCTGCAATTGATGCAATACTGACCAAGATTTGTTATCCTATTAACTCACTGCAGGATCTGCTATGCATTAATATATGTCATTTGTAGGTGCTTTTAGATATAAATGAGAGTGAATGACTGGGTGTCACCCTGGGTCTCAATGTAATTACAATTTCATTTTAGCATATGCCACGCTCTACAATGTCAATGACCCATCAGGGTAGATAGTAATTACCACCCACCCCCATGAGACATATTTGAAGAAAGATTTGTTAAATGAGAAGATGAAGAGAAAACAGTGAGAATAAAAAGTAGAATTATTGAAAGATTTCTAATCCTGTTATTTAGCATTTATTAACTACAGTGTCATGTATGCAAAAGAAATGATTCTATCTCTACCCAGTGAATTTACAAAGAAAGAAAAAAAGATTTAGAAAAAAAAACATCAACTAAGCTGAACAAAACTAACTTCAGGGAGTAAAAGACATGTCAATTTGGAGAAATAATTTGAAATGTACATTCCCAAATCAGAATTTTCCTTTCTTTGCTACTCTCTGGTTATTTTTTCCGGCTGATGGTTGTCCTTGGTCCAGGGCTCTCAGAATATGAGGGGAGAGTAGGTTGATGAACCAGTCACTTCTGGGCATCTTTCTAAGAGTCTTAGATAATCTGAGAACACTACAGATAAAAAATTTCAGAGTCTATAAAAAGTTCTGCCATACCTCCTGTTAGGGCAGTAGGTGGTTCAGATCTTTGGTTTCAGTTAATGAACACCTTTATTCTTCAGCAAACAATGATGAAGTTATACTACTTCCTAGCCAGGTGTGTTCTTTCACATTGTTCCTAATCTCTGGGTGGAATCTTTTTGAGCCTTTTTATAGCAAGTTTGTTTTTGTCTCCCCCTATTTACCTTTTGCTTTGTTTTTGTTATTGTTTTGGTAAAGCAAATATTTTTCCTCTTCAAATCACCAGAGGTGATTTGGTTTCCCATTTTACATACTTATTCCTCCTGGAGGTGCTTTCGGGTGACATTATGAGCCAGGGTGGCTCTGTTGACAAATGCATCTCCTTAAAGAAATATTCAGATGAGTGCTTCCATCTGAAGACTATCCCTGCTGATGGCTCTGTGTTCACCTATAATCTGTTCTTCTAAGGCTGACAGTTACATGGCAAACAGGTTGTTTTCTGGCAGGTAGAAAATAGCACCTGTTCATGGGAACCAGGTTCTGCTTTGCTGCATAAAGCCCAGGGTCTTTGAGAAGATAGTGGTTGTTGCTGGGCACTGTGGCACATGCCTATAATCCCAGCAACTCTGGAGGCTGAGGCAGGTGGATCATAAGTTCAAAGCCAGCCTCAGCAATTTAGTGAGGTCCTAAGCAATTTAGTGAGACCCTGTCTCAAAATAAATAAAATAAAATGGCTGGGGATATGGCTTAATGGTTGATCCAGGGTTCAATCCCTGGTATCAAAAAAAAAAAAAATGCCTGTTGACTGATCAGTTCTTCTAATGCTTTTAAAAATGTTCTTGGTCCCTATAATTTCTCTGTGTAGCAGATGGCAGCCCCCAATCTTAGTCTACTTTCTTATGCTGTGCTGTCACATGCTATAATGTTCTCTTTTTCAACCTGATTGATCTCAATAGTTAAAGGGTTTTTATTCTACAATAAATAGTAAATTAGAAAACTTTTAGAAACTCAAAAATTTCCTTCTTCCAAGATGTGGTAATGGTGACACAGTTGAAGAAAGGAACACAAAGCTTTCTTCCTTTCAGTGGTTGTCCCTAATTCTTCTGGTACCTGTTTTCCTATTGATAAAATGCTAGAATAATGATTAGGAGCTTCCTCCAGTACTGATTTGGGCTTATGAATATATGTGTGTGTGTGTGTGTGTGTGTGTGTGCTATGTATGTAGGTAGGTTTATGTCCATCTTAACTCCTTTGTATTAATGTGGTGGAAAAGGCCTGATATATATTTCATGGCCCTTTCTTAAATGATAGACTACTGTGCTAGGGCAGGAAAGGCTACTGTGCTCCAGGGGTCACAACATCGGGTATATTTCTGTGGAGCTCCTATTTTAAAAAATATATTTAAGATTTATTTATTATTTGTAAATAATATTTTAAAAACATAAAATAACAGTAAAAAGGAGAAACATGTAAAAAAAAAAAGCTTAGAGCAAACAGTGAAAGTACATGAAAATTTAGAAGCAGCTTCAAAAGAATTTATTAATGTAGATCATCACTAAACTCAATTCGAAGTTACTGGCAATGAAAGCAAAAGGAAAAAATTATTTACCTTTCACATTCATCCAGGGCCCTCAGGGGTCAGGCACCCAAGTAAATGAGTGAAGTGGTCAGGTGTGAACCAAAGAGAGTGGTACAGCTAGCATTTGCCCATTCAAAGGAATGCAAACTAAAGCCAAACAGAAACAAAAATCTTCTTCACCAAAAATCTTCTATACCAAAGGATTGGTATAGACACCATTTCACAACTGCATTAGAATGGAGATCCATGTGAAAGTTACCATAGGATCTTACTATTAGGTCTTCTGTAATGTAAAACACAATATTTGATGTGTGAGATTTTCTGTTAAAAAGGCACAGAAATGGCCATTACTTTAAAGTATCTTTTTATTATTGAACTTCTAAAAATGTTGATTATTATCCAAATAATACAATATTATTTGTTTTGGTGAATATACAATGAGCCCTCTGTATCTGCAAGTTCTATATCCTTGGTTCAACCAACTATGGATTGAAAATTTGGGGAAAAGGTTGTGTCTGCACTGAACATGTGTAGACTTCAACAATACAGCTTAACAACTATTTACATAGTTGTACATATTTATATATTAAATTGTACTAGGAAATATAAGTAATCTAGAAATTATTTAAAGTATAAGGAAGGATGTGCATAGGTTATATGCAAAAAATTATGGCATTTTCTATGATGGACTTAAGTGTTCATAGATTCTTTTGCTTGAGTACTATCAACTGGGGGTCCTAGAATCAATAACCCACCAACTGGAGGTTGATTGTAATATAAAGTCTTTAGAAATTAGCCATGTCCCCAAATGGTTCAACAATGCTCCTAATACTAGGGATGAGAATCTTTGACTCAGTAATGATAGATACTAAATCAGGTCAAGTGAGCATGAATACATCAGATTTTAACTGGGGCATTAGGCAAGTGGGTAACTGGGGTTTGAGCTGAAGACAAACAGCACTGACCAAAGAACCAGGATACTCCCTTAACAAAGGGAGATATAAGCTTTTATTTGCTAGGGTAGGCTAGACTATGGTATTTTCTGCTGGCTAGTGATAGGGTTCCAAAAGGTGATTTTGTTGTATTTTCCCCCATGTGGAAGACTTGGACCACCAGATGGTCATGGTCAGCTTGTGCTGTTATTCTTAGAGGTGGCACCATCATCCTGTTCAAACATCCTGGCCTTTTATGCTGTTCTGGGTCTTACAATAGGGCTGTAGGACACTAGGTGTTTGGGCTTCTATAGCTGCTGAAAAAGACCTGGATGGGTAAAAGAAGCACTTAGCTGCTCCAGTGGGCATTCAACATGTCTACATGCAAAGCAGAGTAGAATTTGCCTGAAACATTAAAGCAGTAAAGGGAAAACCCAGAGAGCCCATTCTAGTCACCTATCACACATCTGCAGGCCCAAGTAAAGAGTCAGTGTTTAAACCAAAAGTGGCCTTTAAGTCCCTGAAAAATAACCACCAGGTTACCATCATCATCTTAGTTCACATATCATTAGATGTGATCTATAGAAAAGCTAGTGGGAGACTAATAATGTATTGATTAGCTGTGTGACCTCCAAAAATAGTGATTTTAAGTTGACTAAGTGAAGCTAGAAGGTTTGTTTAGGTTTTTCTCAAGTAACAATTTTATCTCATGCAAACTTTTTACATCTGTGGTCTGTCAGGGGCTCACAATATTTCTGTTGAAAAGACCATAGGGTAGAGAAGTAACATGCTGTAGTCACAGAGTTGTTACTGTTTATTGTGTTCATTGTCGCAGCCTTTGTCCTACCATGGTTTTCCTGGCTCTCTCCTGAGTGTGAGGACATGAAAATACTTGACTTCAGGGATTAAAGCTCTTCTAAGACTATCCCTTTTTCATGTTCTGGAGCAAATATCTCCTATGATTACTAGTGAGAGTGCAGTAAACTTCCTGTAGCCCATGCTTTAAACAAGAAACAATGTCATTCAAGATATATTGATTATATCTCATGGCAGGAGAAAGCTGGGCATTTTCAACCACCTGTAGATTTTTCCAGAATCAAACAGTCAGGAGATGTACTGCAGGGGGCAGAGAAACTTTACCTAATCATTTCTTCTACAGGCCTATTTACCTAAAGTCAGATTTCAGGTCATTAGAAAAGTCATCACTATTTCTGTCTCCAAGTCAGATATGTTTATATAATTTTCATGGTTAGTGAAAACTGAATTTCCCTCCTGCATTCTCACATGTCTCAATAATGTTTGGTTTCTAGAATCCCTATGAAGAAATCTGACTATCTTGGGGATACTTGGGAAAAGAACAAACCTTTCACTTTTATCCACATCAAATATCTGCTAACTGCCTGTGCAGAATTGAGTGGCTGTGCATGTAGTATAAATTCAATTCCAGGTAGGGATGGGGTATTGCATGGCACTGGGCTTGGGTTTCCCATTGTTCTGAGTTGACCTGTGGCCACCAGACCAAGTAAAGCTACAGAAAAGCTTTAAAACATGCCACCTGCAGGTCTCTTTTAGATTGTAAAAGACCAGAAGGGGCTGGTTTGTCAGCTGAAGAGAGTAGTCTCTGACCACTGGCTAGAGAAGGAATATGTCACCTACTGGGAATTCCTGAACTCTAGCACGACTTTGCTCAGATGTTACTTAGCAAAGCCTATGAATATGCCAGGATAAAGACAGCCCAGTGCAAATACTGGCTAAAATCAGAATGACAGAGTAGTTTTGAAGTCAAATCAGTTTGGAAGCCAGTTTCTCAAAACCCAGCTGGGATCTTTAGATTCAATTAGGGACTTTCACCTAGGCCTTTAACAAGTCTCAGAGCACTGTTTGTTTCAAAGTACTAAGCACTCTAGACTTCGCCTGGCAAGAAGTAACACCTGGGCACCTCTAAATAAATCAGTGACCCCAAATGTCTAGAGGACAAATGAAGCATCTGCAGGCTCTTTCCATTCAGTATTTTTGTTAGGCCATGGCATTCTTTTTCAGCATGCTTATTTTTATACTTACTGTTTCAATGTTTTATGGCTTTATTCAAATATTTGTAACTTCCCATAACAGTCCTCTTGGGTATGTTTTCATTTGGTTCTTTATTTTACAAACAAAATTTTACTTACCAACAACTTAGTTTCCTATACTTTTGGCTAGATATGCAAGATATTTTAGGGTCTATAAAGAAGTATGTTTTAAAGACTATGAATTTATTTCCGGTTTGGTGGGAAGCATTAAAGGTGTTTGCTTTCTGAAGATTCCCATCCTCCAGTTATTCAATCAAACACTCATCTAGGTACTGCCATGAAAGAACTTTGCAGACAGAATTAAGGATAATAATAAGATGACTTTAAAATAGGGCAAGAAATCTGGATTCTTATAGGTGGATCAAATATTGTCACATGAGCCCTTAAAATCAAACAAGAAGGCAAAAGTGTTAGAAACACAGTTGAAGGAGACACAGGAAAGATGAGGCAGAAAGGGAGATAGAGAGTTTTGAAACATGAGAAATGAAAATTTATCAGACTATTATGAGATATTACAAGTATTTGAATAAAACCATAGTTGCAATCGCAAGTATAAAAATAAACATGCAAGACAAAATTACTGGAGGAAAAAGCCTGCAGAAGGTTCTACTCATTGTGACTGACCTCGAAGACAGAGGATGGTGGCCAGGAGCCAAGGAGTGTGGGTGCCTCTAGAAGCTAAGAATAACCCCTGGCCTACAAGTAGCAAGGAAACAGCACCTCCCTCCTGCAGCTACAGGGAGCAGAATTCAGCCAGAAACTTAAACTTGCTCCCTGTGCCCAGCCAACTGGCACTAATTTTAGCCTTGGAAAACCCAAAGCAGTGAATTCTGACTTCTGACCTACTAAATTGTGAGATAATAGATATGTGTTGTTTTAAGACTGTGTTTGACTTAAGTTGCTTTATAGTTGACAGTAATTTGTTAGGGTCTTAAGGTGCTATTCCAAAATTCCAAATAAAATTCTAGGTCTTTCTGAAGTAAAGACAAATAATTTTTTTCTGTCTAGGGCCAAGGGAGCAGAAAGCAGACTGTTCTGCAGCCCAAGACACTGAACACGGTTGGGGGACCACTTAAAAACAGAAAAACCACAAAGGAGAGGGGCAGGAGAGACAAGTACAGTCATAAGTACATTCTCAGAATTGTTACCTTTTTGTACCCATTCAGGAAGTAAGCTAACGTTTGCTCCATAGTTTAAAGACATTGTGGTTAGGGTGCAAGTGGGTGAGGGTGGAGATGTCAGCTTCTATGTGAGTGGGCTCTTGTGGAAAAGAGTGTCAATCCTGCTCGGAGTGAAATGTCTGAGCAGAATGGAATCAACCCGACTTAACTTTCAAATCAGCCTATAACAAAATGGCAACAGTAGAGGCTCAATATGCTGTGAGTGTCTCTAAGTTGTCTAGGTTATTTGAATTTGGCTCTAGTTGTTCAGGAAGAAAGAGAAAAAAAAGAAAGGAAAAAATGAAAAGAAAGAGGAGGGTGTTGAGGGCCACAACCAAGTCAAGATGGCACCTGGCACTTTGCCAGGAGGAGTGGTTTGTGAAGCAACTCCAGGGAGCCATTAAGATGATGAGGATTCCTTATTGGCTGACTGCTGTATCTAGATGATGTTAATTAAGATAAGCTGTGTGTAATTAGTTAAGCATATATACCTCTGCGGTCCGGCAGAGAGGCGGCTCCTGCTACCTTGGGTGCCCGCTACTTTGAGTTCGCTCAGTTCCCGCTGAGTTCACTTGCAAAGAAGTAGTTCCCACTTCAATCTTCAAGTTGCTTGTCACCTCTCGGTTATTTTGCCCAGCCGGACTTCAGCAGAGGGTCTGATATTTATTCCAATAAACAGTAGAGACAAATTAGCCTTAATTTTTCATAACACTGACCCTCAATTGCTTTCCCATATACTTCATGATATTAGCAGTTCATAACCCTGAGTGTGTTTCTAATATAAAATCTCTCAATGGATATTTTTAGTACAAAATGGCCTTTTTATTATAAACTGAATATTATTGAGTATATTATATTTATAGTTGTAGGGCTGTGTGTGTACTATACATGTCTACTAAGGAAAATACAATAAATCTTTATGTATATTTTGATTCAAGGTCATTTTCACCTTACAGATGGATTTTTTAAGAAACTAATCTCCAGATGGGCATGGGGGTGCACTCTTGTAATCCTAAGCTCGAGAGGCTGAATCAGGAAGAGTGCGTGTTCAAAGCTAGTTTCAGTAACTTAGTGAGGCCCTAAGCAATTTAATGGGACCCTGTCTCCAAATAAAAAAAGTTTAAAAAAAGGTGTATGTGGTGGGGGTGGGACATTGCTAGGGATGTTGCTCAGTAGTTAAGCAACCCTGGGTTCAATCCCTAATAACTCCCTCCCAAAAAAGAAAAGAAACTAACCTCCATGTAAAATCAAATATACCATTGTCCTGAATGCCACCTTTCCCAGCCACAACCTCTAGGAAACTTAAGTTTCTAGAAGGAATTAGTCCACAGGAAAGTAAAGGAGGAGTCATGAGGCTCCTGTGTACACTCTCAGCCCCTCAATTCCCTCAACTCCACACAGAAGGACAATGCACCTTTTTTCTATTCAAGGACACCACAGATCATTTTCTCACACAAGCTCACCTGGGGTGTTAGTAAAATGTAATTTCATTATGGAAACTTGGAGGTGGGGGGATGGGAGAACACCAGACATACATGTGACTTCCTCAACCTGTTCCCAATGGTATCTTTAGTGCCAGGCAGAAGCTGAACTGAGGGGACTTTCCCATTTGTAACATTCTCTCTTTTTCAATTCCTGGCTTCAATGTTGTTTCTCAAATCTCTTTGTAGTATTCTGTGTAAGAAACTGTGGAGGCCGCCCACGGGTTGAGTCATTTTAATAAAAATGCATTTCTTCTGCCCTCTACAACCTTCAGAAGCCTTCAAAGATGAAGTTAATTATATGTATTGAAAAAATAAACCAAACTCAGAATCTTGTGGGTTTCAGTTCTGAAACCAAATTTATTATGTTCAAAGTTGTGCCTGGATAAAAGACAAGTATAACATTAAAGTATTAATCTATTCTTGCCATTTAGCAATTTGAATTATTCACAGATGTTTGGGGTTTCTTCTTTTAGTTAGAATAAGGTATACACATAAGACACCAATCAAATTGAAAGGAATAACTTCTGCTTTTAGAATCCTTCACAGTTGGAGTTATTTTATTATGGAACCTCCTCCCAGGACATTTTATGAGCCATATTCATAAAGCATTTACATTTGGCTGAAACATTTAATAGAAAAACTAGGTAAATTGGGCACTAACAGCTCAAGCAAAATGCTAAGCAACTATTTCTAAATTTAAAGTGCTTAAAAGCTGTTAAATCCCACTCCCCCAAGCCCTCCTTCCTCCTAGAATTATAAAGGATATGGTGTTCTAGAAAATATTTGGTGATGTCTGTTTTTAGTGTTCAGTCTACATTTTCAAAGCTAACTTAGGAGCTTAGCTTTAGCCCCTCAGTTTATTATTTAGTCAAGACTCATCTAAATGCAAAGCAATCTTTTTGAATTTCTGCTTCCTGATTTGTAAAAAGGCAATGATGATATTCATCTTTGCCAATCTCATAGGTTCAGGATGCTTGAGCAATATCATACAAAGGAATATAAACTCTAAATCGCAAAGCAAGTATAAGGAATTAGTAATTATATTGCTTCTGGTGATATGACTAGCAGGAACTTTGCAGACTCAAGATACTATGAAGATCCAGAGCACAGAACTTCTTTCCATGAGAGTCCATGACTTAGAAATATAACTTAGGCCTAGAATATTTCCTTTTGGTTCTAACATTGGTTTGATGATTCCTAACACTTAAAAAGTATATTGTGTCTATTAAATTCCCCTTTTTCATTCTTTTCCCAGTTCTTTCAAGCATTCTTCTTTTGCTAAAATCTCCAGAAAATTTTAGGTCCCCAGTTGATTTCTTCTGGGCAGCCTCATTACTGTAAGAATTGAAAGTTATCTGCACTGTAACCTGCAGAGACTAGACCCTGTCTCCATTTGATATAAACATTCTTATCAGTACCATCTGAAGTCACATCCATTCTTTATTAGTCTCTCATACTGTCTATTCTGTGTTGAAATGGATTCAAGAATATTGGCAGGAAAGAGAATTACTTTGCAGTGATTCTTTGGTTTTAGGAATGATGATTATTGATTATATAATCTAAAGATTCTTGATGTGGCACAAGAAAAACAATGCTAGACCAGGAAAGCAGTTTCCACAGCTGGTTATTAGCTCTGAGTAGAATTAAAAGTCAGGTCTGCTGATTCTGAATCTGATGCTCTTTTCACCCCACAGTGGGAGGTTGGAGGACATAAGAAGAAAGAAACCTTTAGTAGGAATCAGCAAACTGTGGCCTGAGAGCCATGTCTGATTTTGAAAATCAAGATTTTTTTAACACTATAATGACCATTATTTTCATAATTGTCTATGATGGTTTCCATGCTACATGGATAGGGCTGAGTAGTTGTCAAACTATCTGGGTTACCAAGTCTAAAATATTTACTATCTGGTTCTTTACAGAAAAACAGAACAAAACAAAAAATTCCTGACCTTCTGCTTAGAGGAAAGATGACTGGAAAATCTGGATGGAGCACTTTGTGAATAGTCTCTTTAGTTGGCACATTTGTTTCTAGTTGTGCTTTAGAAAAAGAAGTTTGGATATTAAGCAAAAGTGTCTCTCCAGCTCTGTGATTAATTATAGCTTGATACTAACAAATGTGCATGCATGCTTGCAGAAGAAAGATCAATACATATTTTCAGAAGGTATTTTCCACAGTATGAAATTTGTTGTATTCATCTTCATCATTTGTTCATGAGGGCATTGGAATAGCTAATTGAAAGTAGTAGAAATTCATACAATATAGGATACACAGTAGCTGTATTCAAGTATGTGAAGGGGACTATCTTATGAATAAAGGGATTAAATAATTTTGTCCTTTAAATTCAACTAAAATGCACTTTTTCTATTAAGCCCCAGGTCACTGTTCTTCCCTTCTCTGGGAACAATTAATCACTCTCTCCTGTGCTTCTGAAATACTTTGTACAAAGTACTATTAAAGCATTTATCACATGGCCTTATAGGTAGCTGTATACACATTTGTCTCCCCAGTCGATTGTGAAATCCTTGAAATTAAAGACAGTGCCTTATTCATCTTGGCATCCCCATCATGGCCTCAGTGCCTGGTTCATAGAAGAAACCCAAATGCTTGATGAATGAATGTATATCATAACCCCAGAGGGCATAACAAGGACCATTGAGAAATCTCAGTAAAGAGAACTTTGTAATAGCACTGGCAACCAATAGAAAAGTCTCCTAAACAATGTATATAGTCATTAAAGACACGAACTTAAAGTTAGAATACCTGGGTTCACATATTGCATAGGCAACTGAAAAAGTGTATTAAAAAGGAAATTATAGCTGGGTGCAATCGCACACTCCTATAATCCCAACAATTTTGGGAGTTGCAGCAGGAGATTGATTGCAAGTTTCAGGCAAACCTCAGCAACTGAAAAAGACAATGTCTCAAAAACAAAAAATTAAAGACTTCTTTGAATTTAGCTCTGTGGGTAAAGTTCCGTAGGTCCAATCCTCAATACCAATCAATCAATCAATCAATCAGTCAATAAAATAAAAAGAAGATGATAGAGAACAATAGTTTTGTAAGTGAACCATATCCCCAAAACATTTTCAAGGGATCTATTAGGTCAAAACTATTTTTATAAGAATGCTAAGACATTACTTACTATTTTCATTGTGTCTATATGGACATTGATGGAACAAAAGAAATGGTGGGGAGATGTTAGTGCCTTAGCAAAGTCCAAAGCAGTAGCACCAAGGTGAACAAGTTGTCAGTTTGTTCTAATCACTCATTGGCATGAAAAAAAGGCATGCTTGTTTTATTTAAGACTGTCCTTGATGAGTAGGAAAAGTATTGATCTTATTAACTCTTTTAGTACAGTGTCCTTTTTAATATTTTCTGTGATTGAAATGGGAAATATAAACAAATCATTTCTGCTACAATTTGGAGTACTATGGCTATCTTGAGGGAGATCTTGGCCAATACAAAATAATAATTCCATTTCAAAACTCGTAGCTAAGATGATTTTGTATTTCATAACAGATCTCCAAACATCTTGAACAGGAATATTTGAAATAATTGAAAAGAATTTTTCTAGCCACATTTTTCATGAATTGCCATTTCATTGGTAAGAATGACTGAAAGACAAAACTATAGTTATTCAGACTTTGACTCTATGGCAAGTGTTTGATCACACATTAATAAAGCAAACCTTTCGCTTTAAAGAAAGCAACTAATAATATTTGATGCCAGTAATAGAACTAGGCTTTTCAGCTAAGTTTTGATTTGGGAAAGTTTGTATCCTCCACCATTAACTTGAGAGCTTTTCAATACTTAAAAGACTTTTCTTTCTTTTCCCCTTCAATGTCACTCTTTTAATTATATAAAACACAAGTACAAAACATTGCACCAGTATACTTTTTAGTACATGGAGATAGAATAATACATTTGTGTTTTTGCCAGAATCTGTATCATCTATTACTTGCCTCTGGACCAAGGGCTTTCCCCAGGGATTTTTTTTTTAACTATTCCTATGCAGTTTATCTTAAATAAAAAGCTCACAACAAACTTTTCAATTATTTCAGATATTCTGTTCAAGATATCTTGGAGATCTGTTATGAAATACAACATCACCTTAGCTAAGAGTTTTGAAATGAGTAATTTATTTTGCATTGGCCAAGATCTCCCTTATATTAGCATTGCAAGGACACTGTGCACTTATTTGGGGTTATAAGTATTGTCTCAACTGCTCTCTAACTCGGCAGGAAGGCAGATTACTATTTCCTGAAAAGTCCAGAATATCTTGATAGTTATTGTTTAAACAATAGCTCATGAAACACTACTCATAGGAGACAATGACAACAAAGGACCATAAAAATCCTATAAATACTACAGAAAAACAAGTTGACAAATATTAAAGTGTCTTTCCTAGCTATCAAATGGTTTAACCACATCAAATGAGAGTAAGATCAGTCAATAAAGAAAAAGTAAACTGTGCTAGAGTCCAACATTCAGCCTCTTATAACTATCTCACAGTTTTTGGCCAACTTAGTTAAGAGTTATCTTTTGAGTCTCTGTTTTGATATCAAGCTTCTTGATCCATTTTGAATTAACTTTTGTGCATGGCGAGACAAAGGGATTCAGCTTCATTTTGCTGCATATGGATTTCCAGTTTTCCCAGCACCATTTGTTGAAGGTAACAGCCAATTTATTGAGACTCTTTAAAAGTCTTTTCTGAAAAGATTGCTATTGATATAAAAATTATTTTCTTCTGACTAGGGTTAAACTCAGGGGGAGGGGGCTGTGCCACTTTTTAAAATTTTTTTTTGAACCAGGGTATCACTAAGTTGCTGAGGCTGACCTTGAACTTGAGATCCTCCTGCCTCAGTCTCCTGAGTCGCTGGGATTATAGGTGTGTGCCACCATGCCCTATGAAACATTTTTAAATATCATATCATGAAATAAGACAATATTTGAGAATTCTGCATAACTTAATGAATGGTTATTTTCCAAGTGGCCAATGTGTGATATTCCCAAATTAACTCGTAGGTAAAGATCCATTAAAGTACGATACGGGTGTACATCAAGACTAAAAGATTTTCATGAAATCATAATTTTATTATGTTCATTGATGAGATTTCAGATTCCACATTTGCAGCTATTTTTAAAGAAACTACTACTGTCAGGTTTTGGTGTGGTATCAAGAATTATGTGAAAAGGCTATTAAAATGTATCCCCCTTTTCTACTATGTGAGGACAAATTTCTTCATACACTTCAAGCAAAGCAACATTTTCCAACAGATGATGAAATCTAGTGGTCTTCTATTAAGACAGACATGAAAAGGAGTCACAAAAATTAGTGCATTTGTAAAAAATGTAAAGCAAAGCTGTTATCTTCACTGATTTTGGTTTGAGGAAATATAGTTACTTATCATGAAATTTTATATTTCTGTATAGTGGGTTTATCATTTTTACCCAAAATGTATTAAGAAACATTTTTTTTAATTTATCAGGTTTAGTTTCTAAAGTGGAAAATATGTATATAAACAAGTCATAGAACACACTCTATGTTTCTTAATTTTCAAGTGTCTTTACATAGAAAGTTTGAGATCCATCAATGTTGGGGATAGATATTCTTATTTACTGCTGGTGGGAATATCAATTGGTACAAACTCTTTGGAAATAATTTGTCAATATCTGTCACCACTTAAATTCACATGCTATTGATTCAGTAATATTATAATATTGGTTGTAATAGTAAAATGAAAAGAAAATTAAGATTAAACAAAGTACACAAAGTTGGCTAAATAAGTACACCCCAAAAGTGAAGTTAGTATGCATTTTACAGACACTAAAAAGTCATTTGTGTAGGACTGTGCAAAAATTGTCAAGTTATATCAATTATTCAAAAAGCGGAAGAAAAATTTTATTACGATCCCATTGTATATCTACAATTAATCTCTTTAAAGAAATAAATGCCCAGAAAGTACGGGTAAGAATTACAGTAGGGAAAATGATTAGGGATTTAAGAAACATAGAAGGAGACAGATTTATTTCATACCCTTCCATATTTTTTCAATATTCATTGTTATTTTATTAAAAAATTAATGTAGGTGAAAATACTTCTAGGTATAATGAAAACTGGTTGACCTTGTAGGGAATGGTTGTAGTATAAGTACTGCATTATGTATGAAAATATCACATAAACAATTTCAGTACTGGTCAGACAGGTAAATGACTGCTCTGGGTACTAGCATGGTTTCATCAGTAATTTGTTCTCTAAGCAGTTACTGAATGATAATTTGATAAGAGCATCATAGATTGAAATTCAGCTTCTGAGTTATTTGAACAGTAGAGCTGAGTTCTCTTTGAAAGAATGGTCATAACATTTGGAGAATGGAAATTGTATAACTAACGTTTTCCTTCAAAAGTTTCTCTCTAAGCAACTTTAGAATCTTCAGAATTTCTTTTTTCTCCACTAGTTTTCATAGCATTCACTTTTTCCTCCCTCAATTTTATTTCAAAGTACAGAGGGGCTACTGAGACAAATAGGTAATATTCACTTGGTTTAATACTGTGCTATGGTAAGAAACACAGTTTTGTTTTGTTTATAAAGATAACAAGCATTTTGGATATTAGTTTAATGACTGCCAGTTTCATAAAGTAGAAATTATTTAGTTTAATGCCCCATTCTTAGGGTAAGCTTCTTTAGGATATCTTACGCTTTGAGATAAATGATAAAATTTGCCTTGTTACAATAAAGAATATTTCACATTTTATCATTCCTTAAAATTATTTAATGATTGCCTGCTTTGGGGGAGTCAAGAAATATGATTGAACAAACATACACAAACTCATGTCATCTGTACATGCAAATTTATTTTCATAAAGCAGGACCAAGGTCATTGTGTGAAAAATGGATGGGTCGTTCTGGGAGTAAAGAATTTAATAATGTACCCCAAGCATCTTGAAAAAATTTAAAAAGCCAATTCAATTTGAATAATGTCGGAAGATAAAGTACACCAATCTTATTCCTTATTTTTTTATTAATGAGTTGAGATACAAAAAAACTCAATAAAAATTACATTAAAAACTCATAAACATTGTTCAAATCTTCCTTTTCCATCAGTCATGTTCATAAAACAAGAATTTCTATTTAAATGGTAGTTAATAAAATAGGATTTTATTTAGTGAATGAAATAACACATGGGCTCTTGCACTTACCCTTCAAACATTTGTTGAATGTCTATTGTATACCAGAACCTGTGCCCACTACTGAAGCCCCTCCCTTGAATAAAACATAATTCCTGCATTCTGTGAGTACCATGGCTAGTGGCAAGGTGGACATAGAAGCAAATAAATGAATAGTAACACAGGGAAAGAAGAAGAGTATGGGCTTTATCTTCTCTGAAGGACTTCATCTGTAAAATGAGAATAATGGTTTCTTTGCATGGGTTTTTATTGTTGCTTTGTACTGGGGGTTGAATTCCAAGGCTGCTCAACCCCTGAGACACAACCCCAGCCCTTCTTTATATTTTATTTAGAGACAGGATCTTGCTAAGTTGTTTAGTCCCTCACTTAGTTGCTGAGGTTGGTTTTGAACTCAAAATCCTCTTGCCTCAGCCTTCTGAGCTACTGGGATTACAGGTGTGCATCATTGCACTGACTCATTACATGTTTTTTTTTTTTAAGGATCAGAGAAAACATTTAAACCATGGAGCCTTGAACTAATTGTCATCAAATGAAACATGTTACTAGTATTAAACTATGCTATGAAAAAAAAAAACAAGAAAGAGGATTAATTTGGTGATGAAGACTTATAAGGAAACATTACTTCAAGGAAGAAGATTTAGGATAAGGAAGTGTCCATATCAAAGAGGGATTCCAGAAAGAGAAGGTCTCATTCAGAGAAGCATGGAGGGAATTTGTACTACAGTCAGAGGAGCTATGAGTAGTTCAGCTAGATGTAGCCTCCAGTGTGGAGAAAAAAAAAAAAAAAAAAAAAAAGCTGAAATGAAGATGCAGAATTAATGGTGATCAATCACAGAGGACCTTTTACTTACTTCAAATGATTTAAGACTTTAAGCAGCAGTACTATGAATGAAGATAAATAGATTTAAGCTGTATTTTGGAGATCTAATTTATAGGATTGAGTGAACATATGGGACTAAGGGAAAAGAAAGGAGGAGACTTCCAGATTTCTGGTTCAGGTAAGTCATTATTGGTGTCATCAATCAGAAAAGAGAATTTAGGAGAAAAAGTCTGTTTGGGAAGAAAATGATGAATTTCATTTGGGTGTTTTAAATTCGATTTGTCAGAACTGTAGACAGGAAAGGGACCTGGAGTAGAGACAAGATTTGAATGATAAACATTAAGACAGGAATCCCAAGTTTCTATTCTTGGCTGTGTTGTTCATTGGCTTTGCAACACAAATTTTACCTTTCCTTGTTCTTAAGGTATTTAAATTAGCTTAACATTATAATTAGGAGGTCTTATAAATGTCTGGATCTTACCTCTGAATTTTCTCACAAATGGATTTCAAATGAAAAATAATTACCCAACATCAACACCAACATCCTTCACTGAGTTGTTTTAAGGCTTATATTTTTTGATACTTGTAAAATCTCTTTAACTTATTGTGTATGTGTGTGTGTGTGTATATATGTACACACACACACACACACACACACACATATATATATATATATATATATATATATATATATAAAATTATAGATTTAGCAATTAAAAAATTAAGTATTTAATTACAACAAAACATGGAGTTGTGAGTAAATTCACTGATAAGGCCTCTGTTTATAGTTATGTTGTAAAACACGATAATTTATTCTAATAATTAGAAGTTTAGGCCAAGTCAAACTTCTTGTATCTAAGTATTGACCTCTCACTATCTCTTTGACTTTGGGCAAGTTATTTAATCTTTTCTACAAAATGGAGAGTATATACCTCATAGTGGTGAAGATGCAATGTGTTAGTATATAGGATAGTGACTGATGCATAATTAAAGTTTCAGTATGTACTAGATATTTTTACTGTATCAGAATCAGTAGCAGCATCATAATCATTTATTATCATCAAATGGCAGAATTCTAGTACAGGAGGGATGCTGGAGATAATCATATTGGTTTTACAGGTAGGGAAAAGGGAGCTCAGAAAGGTTAAAAAATATATGTTCAAGGGTACACAGCTAGTGAAAGACAACACTGAAGCCCAGAGATTTCACAGCTCACTGCATTTCCTGCTGCCCTGTGTTAAAGTAGGAACTGTGCCTTTGTAACCAGGTTAAGTTACATAGTATTTTCATTGATAATTAGCCTGTCTTATAGTAGACAATTGAATTGCAGTATCATCCCTTATTAATGAGTTCGTCAGTAGTCAGAAGCTCCCTCTTTATAAAGTTCAAGTTTAGCATGAACTATTATGTATGTGTACATATCAGATATATTCATAACTTACATATGTGTTTGAATAATATTTAATAGTTCCTCAAGGATAGTTTTTAGACTACCTAGTATTCAATGGGAAACAAACAGTAAGATTCTATAAGGCAATTCCTTGATATACCCTCAAATTTATAATTTTTTTTCCTGATTTATTCAGTAAATGGAACTCCTTAACAGGAGATTTTCTTTTTTTGTAAGTGTATGGTGAATATTTGCCCTCAGGCTAAAGTTATTGAACATTTTCACATATGCACACAAAACACTGTGATAGCATCACAGCATATTTAATAATACTTGAGTTTCATATAAAAATATTTTTACCTGAAAAGCCCAAAGCATTTCATAAATATAGAACCGTTAATCAAAGACTTGAATAAATAGATGGATTTTGTATTGTGCCCTGAAGATAAGTAGATTTGGATTCTTATTGAATTTATGTAGTCTGCTCTAGGAGTTAGGTTGAGGTGATAAAAATGAGCACAGATTTTTATCACCTGCCCATAATAAGTGATGCTAGATGAAACATTTGAGACTGTTGCCAGAAATAAACAACAGCTGAAATGTCAGACCCTAAATATGAAAACCACAATAGAGATGGTAAATTAAGTGAAACAAGATTAATAATAAGTTAAAGAAGTATTAGTGGATATAGAGGAATAAAGAGGAAAGATGGAAATGGTCTATATAACAGGCATTTTATTGTCTTAATTTAAGAAATGAAGTTAAGTTTTACTTGAAAGATGTAGATTATAATGATTATTTAACTAGGAATTTCACCCTGTTCTTCAGTTTAATTTGTATTATCATTCATTATTACCATTCCAAGCTTCTTTAGCTCTAAAATTTACATGATTTTCTGTAGTGCAGAACATTTTGTTTAGTAAAGTTATTAGGGCCTGGCTTACTGAAACCCACTGTGTGGTTGCTGTGATGGTTGTTTTTCTTACTTTGTTATCATGGTACCTTGGGTGTGCACAGAAATGTAAGGTAGCCACCATCACGTTAATGGAGTCACTTTCCTTTCCTCTATCTCATTTTATAAAACCCCTTTAATGACCTTCTCCAGTCTCAAAATGGGAACATTTCTGAATATTGCCAAGTATATGTACATCACATTTGAATGGGGATAATGGCCATATCACACAACTATCCACTTGGTCATTAAAACCTCACTCAATCCCATCTCAGCCTCATTTCCTCCCAGTCCTGTAAATCTCCCAAAAGATCATAAAGTTGCTTCTCTTCTAATTTCACCTAGCTGTACTATGATATCCATCAAGGTTCTGCTAAATCCCAGTTTCCTCAAGAAGTCTTTGTGACATTTCTTCTCTCATAATCCCACAGCACTCTCTCCACATCTCACAGTTGAGCAATTATTGTTCAGAGTGGTTTTATATTATCTCAGTTGCATTTTAACTTTCCAAAGGATAAAGACCATGTGTTCCATTTCTGTAACCCACATGCTACCTATCCTGGTGAGGAGAAGACAGATTAAACATCATAATAAATGCTTGTTGACAAGTTAAATACTGTGAAAGCATTGTGTCTTATGTCCTATTCTTAATGAGGCTTTATTTCTGAGCAATCAATTGTTAGAAATATGTTTCATAAAGTGTATTTGAATTATATATAACACTATACTTGAAAATTGTGTTTTGGAGATTCAAGATAGTGGATTAGAAGAAGGCTGCATTTGTAGTTGTGCTCTGGGGTTCAGGATCCAAGCAGTGGGACTGTTTCTCAGCATAGAGGGTGAAAGAGGGATTTCACTAAGATTTAATATTGAAGAGTCATAGTGTTCTAGAGACTTAGATATTTGGGTGCATTGAACAACTAACAAGAAAGAGTATATTGGAGCCAAATTGATTGTGGTAGGAGCACTGGTTCTACAGAGAGGAAGGAAAACAGATACAGAAATATAGTAGATAAACTTGGCATGAAAAAATCTGCAGATTAGAAAAGCAGCCTTAACTTAGCTGATCTGTAAGCTTCACCATAAACTGGTGTTTGAAAAGTGCTTCATGTTTCTCAACTGTTATTGGAGAGCGAAGGCAGGAACCATCTTGAGGAGGCCAAGCTGCAGCTTTCTGAGGGATCATAGCAAACATTGCTTTACTGTTCCAGCAAGCTCCTACCAAGTGGCATAGGGTGTATCTCACATAACATGAATGAAACAGATAGGTGCAGAGAAGATTGTACCCAGGTGGATTCAAGTCAGAGAAATGGATGGAAGTGCAACTTGCTTTCACTTTGAGTCTGGTGGCTCCTATGACCAGCTGAAGAGTGTCCAGAAAACTGAAGAGGCAGATAGATGTGAATACACTAAGCCTGGGAAGGCCATATTCATGGGTATCAGACTGTATGGTGAGTTGTCTCACCTGCTATATGGGTAGAATTCTTGGGAGGCTCCTGAAATTCAGATTCCCAGCAGATATAGGCATCTGCCCCACTCTAGGGTTTATGTGGATATAGTCTTTCCAGAGCAGATACCACCCTTCAATACCCCCAAGACCTGATTTAAACCTTAGCCCCAGCCTTCATAACTCCCCTTATAGAACTCTGCAGCAGTCCCAGCCTGGGAGTACACCCATTTGGGCTATCAAAACAAAAGTCCAATGAATAGTATTTCCAATTTTATCCTACCTTATACTGGTACTCTTAGAAGGTAAACTGAGAGCTGTTTCAACCAGCTTCAGTTTTAGATCACTTCATCTGGCAGCTCATTAAGCAACACAAGAAGAGGAGGAAGTTAACAACCTCCAGCCCTTGTTCTCTTATGTCAGTATACATCCCAAGAACAAATGAAAAGATGTACAGTCTAGCACAGGCAGTGACCACCCATCCTATTTGGCTTTGGCTGTTTTTACCACCTCATTGGAGACAGTTCTCTCATTTTTTATTGAGAACCTTATTCCCCCCAAATGTTCTCACTCTATTGATTAGATTAGATCATAGACACACACACACACACACACACACACACACACACACTTCTTATTTCTCATTTTTAGCATTTTTTATGATAGATATTTTCCTTTGAAGGTGAGGGTTTTTCATATTTATTCTTTATTTAATTTACTTTTTGCTTATTTCTTTATTTTGTTTCTCTTCTTTAGTACCCTGCTATCAACCAAATTTCCTTGTTCTCTTCAAATACAGGAAACATTCAGAACCCCAAACAAACATTATCAAAATAACTCTTTCTGTGACACATTATAATTAAGTGATAGAAATTTAAAAGCCTCAAGAAAAAAGCATTAGGTCACATTTAGAGGCAAATCAATAAACTACTCCTCATTTTTCAGTGCAAACCCTAAAATCCAGGAGGACTTGAAATGATGTTCCAAGCCAATAAAGGAAATAACTATCAATGAAGATTGCTATAGCAAAGCTATTCTTCAGAATTCATAATGAAAAAAAAAATGTTTCAAGATAAGCAGAAACTAAAAGAATTCATGATGACTAAATGAGCATTACAGAAAAATACTTAAATAAACAAACCCTAGAGCTCACAAATGAACAAATCTCACTTGATGAGTAACTAAACAAATGAGAAATAGGAACACATTAAACATTAGAAAAAAATCACAAATGCAGGAATTAATAAACATCTCTCTTTTGAAACGTTGATTGTAAGAGGTCTTAACTCTCTAATTAAAGGATATAGGCAGGCAGAATGGATTTTAAAAAATCACCCAGCTATATATTATTTGCAGCATAAGATTTAAAGTATTATATCATTTTTTTGTCTGTTTGTTTTTGCTTAGAGTTGCTTTATGGCCTAAAATATGCTCTATTTTGGAGAAGATTTCAAGAGCTATTTTTGGATGAAATATTCTATAGATATCTATTGGTTCATTTCATTTATAATATTTTTTAGATCCAAAGAGTCTTCACTGAGTTTATGTCTGGAAGACCTACCTATTGGTGAGAGAGGTGTGTTGAAATCATTTTACTGGAGTTTATCTTAATTTTTATTTCATGTAGTATCTATTTTATGTAATTTGATGCACCAATAGTTAGGGCATAAATATTTACTATCATTATATAACTTCTTGGTGGACTGTTCTGTTTTTCTGACTAATTTTGACTTACAGTCTGCTTTGCCTGGTATGAAAGTGGCTAATCCTGCTTGTTTCTGGGCTCAATTTGCATGGTATATCAATTTTATTTTTTTAATATTTATTTTTTAGTTTTCGGCAGACATACATCTTTGTATGTGGTGCTGAGGATCGAACCCAGCACCACACGCATGCCAGGCAAGCGCGCTACCGCTTGAGCCACATCCCCAGCCCCGGTATATCAATTTTCTATCCTTTCACTTTCAGCCTGTAGCTGTCCTTGTCTGCACCATGAGTCTCTTGCAAACAAGAGACCATGAGTCTCTTTCCTTCTGGTGTAATTTTAAAGTGCTCTATTTATTTATTTTAATCTCAGACAAAAATGTACTTTAGAAATTAGGTAGTAGGTTTAGCCTAGGAAAGAATCCATAGGAAATGAAGAAATTCTGGAGTACTTAAAATTTCTGATGATTCTACACAAAACTCAAATCTTTAGCTTTTTATTCCAGGTCTACAATTAACTACAGTAATGCATTCTTCTAACATTTCCACATTAGGTCCACTTTGATAAAAGTGTTTTAACCTGATATTTTTTAATAATCCAAAATCTACAGACAATTATGAATTTTCATATTCAGTACAGAACTGGTGTAATGCTGTAAAATGATAAACTATTCTCCTACTGGAAGGGCCCAAACTAAAAGTTATCCTGCTATTTTGATCAAATGAATTCAGTAAGAGGGAGTTTCACTTTAAAAAGAAATTAATTACTGAATAAAGTACAAAAATAAAATGATTTAGAAAATTAAAAAAAAAAACACTTCATGTACCTTTTTTGACTCAATGTTCTTTAAGTTTATGATAACTTTTTTTACATGGCCAGAGGGTTATTCTTGAAGATATAACAGATATAGTTATAGAGGAAAACATTTAACTGCAGACTTATTACTCATAATTCCCATTCAGTTCCATGCTGCTTATGGTCTTCGAGGGGTGTCTACTAAGCAAACTAGCTGGCATAAGAAAAATGCAATACTACTTGAAAATGCCAAGCTATGTGAGCGTATGTATATTTTGATAAAAATGGTCTTGGCATTTGTTAACTTGCATTTTTTAAAGAAAGGATGCATGTGTTTGTGAGTATAATCTATATAATTTTAAGTAAGAAGAGAAGAAAACAAGAATGACATCTTTGTAATCTTATTCCTTTCAAACCATGTCCTATTCTTAGCAACTTTGCAAAAAATAAGATCATACAATTGCAGATTTGGGTACATGACTTTAAAATGTGCTTTTCTTTACTAGACTCTTTCTCCTTCATCATTCCCTTCATTTCTTCCCCCTTTCTCCTCCTCTTTCCTTTTCCTATCTCCCATCATCACTCACAGATTGTTTCAACAAAATTATTTGCTCAACCATGCATGCAGCATTAGTGCTTAGGCATATTCTACAGAATAGAACAGACATATTCCCTGCCCCTTAGGTACTTAAAATATAGTTAACAAATTAAGCAAATCGTGACATGGTTAAATTTTTAAGAAATATGAGGGAGACAATTTTCAGTTGTTACTTGGTATAGTGTGTGTATGTCTGTGTGTATATGTGTGTGTGTGTGTGTGTGTGTGTGTGTGTGTGTGTCTATGGGGATATTGGGTAGGTATGTTTCCTAATCCAAGGAATTGATACACATGCTAGTTAATATGGTTAACATATGAACATATGGAAATTACATTGCACAGAACAGTTACATAAAGTATACCACTCTGTTTAGAAATTTTTATGTAAATACACAAATTTATCTATCTAGTTTTCTATCTATCTATATATATATCCATACATTCATATATGTATACATATATGTATATGTGTACACATTTAATTTGCCAACAAATATATATGGCAGAGAAATAAGTCTGGAAGGTTATATATAGTGGTAGCATCTCCAGACTATCTCTGGAAAATGAGAATAGAAGGTAAAAGTAATAGCAAAGTTTTAAACATAAATATCTCTGAATAGTTTAGGTTGTTACTTTTCCCTGAGCCAATTACTATGGCCAGAGGGTTAAAATGCTCTTGTTAGTTAGGCCATCCTAAGGCCAGGGTGAATAGTCAACTCTACTCAAACCACATGGGACTCCCACCCAAACTAGGTAAGCAAGTATAGCTGCCTGAAGGAAAATCAGGATGCTGTGTCCAGAAGGGATAAAGGGTACAAGGCACTGAAGATAGAAGATGTCCCCAGTTAATATTCTCCTACATTTCTTCAGTCATTTAAAATGGTTGTATACTATTTTAGTAATTTAAAATGTTACACATAGTAAAACCTAAAAATTAAATTTATGCATAATAAAGTTTAAAAATACAAGAAACAAAAAAATGCACTAAATTAACTAAATTTAACTAAATTGCTATGATTTGAACTAAGACTTATGTCAAAATTACAAGGATAAAATAAAACATAAAAGGGAATGTTGTTTGTATACTTACCCTTTACCTATACAGATTCTTTGGTGAATAAGCCCAATTTGCTATTTATAATAAACTGCTACCCCTTATGTTTGTTTATGAATATATTACCCTTTATCATATTTCTCACCAGACTAATGCTGTCATTAATGTCTTGTAGATTTGACTTTCAGGATTTTCTATAACATCTTCTTTATTAGTCAGTCATTAAGGTCATTTTGGAATTGGCAAAGCGAAACATTTTTGTTTATTGAACCTTATGGTGCTTTTGGATTCTAGGAGAAAATTATAGTATTTTACAGTGTTATTAAAATAGAGAAAATTGATATAAAGTAATAAAGTTTGTTACTTAAGAAAAAATTACTATCAAATCAACAAAGTACCAATAAATTTTATTAGTCTCATTACCCAATAATTACCTGGGAAATGAGTAAAAAAATTTCCAAGTATATGAGATTTGTTATCAGAATCCAGTATCTGGGGAGTCTTTCAGTCACAAATTCCATTAGTCCCTCTGGCCCCACTGGGAAGATACATGGTGTTTTATATATAGGCAGCTTAGTAGCAGTGAAATGGTCTCAGCTTTACCTGTCTAAGCACATTTTCAGGGGAGCCTAAATTTTTGATGACAATGAGTCATGGTGTCCTTAATTGAAGTGTCAGAGATTTCATTACATTATGTTTAAGAAAATCACATATTTGAGACTCATATGATAAATTTAGCTGTCTCTCATGATGACCAACTGACTTTCAGATCTAATAAGGCTATGGATTTTTTCTCCCCACACTTTGGGCTCTGGACTGAGAAGCAGTAACATCCTGAGAATGTGTGAGGCACATTACAGCCTTTATCATGGCCAGAGTTCTGACAAACAGCTTAAGCATTCATTCCCATGTCAACAGTTCAGCTCTCTTGTTAAGCCATGTGATAGCTAACATATTCATAAAAGGGTCCTTTGCATGTTAAGACTTTGGAGTGGGGGCAGACTCCATTAGAAAAATAAGCTATGAAATTTCAGCCAATTATTTCCTTGGTGTATTATAGCAGAACTTTTCTCACTGAAGAATTTCTAATGTTGGTGGACTTTTTACTCATTGGACCAGAAATTATATCAGAAGTTAAATGTGAATTTTGTTATAATTCTTTTTAGTTGAACAATGATTGGTAAGTGAGCTAAATGCAGCCAGTATAATGTTTTACTAAGTTAAGTGAAAGACAAGCGAATGAGGAAAATGAGATTAAGAAAAGTAAACCAGACTAAACTAGGGATAAGAAATACATTTTCAGCTGAGAGCTAGGAACTAGGAACCGGCTAGGAGCTGGCAAGGCAGGGCAGTGAGCACGCACGCACGCACGCACACATGCACGCATGCTCCAGATGGCAGATGTATAGGCAAGAAAACTTCACACCAGAAACCAGCCTCTTAGAGCTGGCGTTGGTGTGATTGGCCTTTAAATTTTTTCATAATGCAAAGCTACTGCTGTTTTCCAAAGTGCACGAAAATCTTATGGAACTCAAGAATGTGGGAAGGGGTGAGCAATAGAAAAGAGGAAGAGTTGGCTATTTTGGACTTCAGAACACATATTTTGCCTGATGAATTGTTCTGCTGTTTAATATCCAAATGATGAAGAATATAATTGTCCTTTTACGGAAATACAGTAATTGTTTACTTCAGATTTTGAACATCTTCAGTTCTAACACTTTGACTTTCTAAGAGACTTGAGACTATAGAAAGATATTATTATACGCACCTAATTTATAACCTATTTCATGTAAATTATACTTTGGGCTTGTTTGTTAGTAATAAGGTATAACCTATTTCATGTAAATTATATTTTGGCTGGGCTGGTTTGTTAGTAATAAGGTATATAACCTAGCCCTTTAAATAACTTTTGACTATAAGTGTTTAGGAAAATCCAATATGGCATCTGACAGAGAAAATTTAAGATGAATTCCCCATAAGGACAAGCCATACTGCTATTCTTAATTTTATCCATAATTAGAGTCAATAATATGCTAATATTTTTGCTCTTCTTTTAGCTATATATGAAGTAGTTCATGTGTAGAGACATGTTTATATGCAGAACAGGTATTTTGTTATTTCTATAATCCCAATATCTATAAGAGTACTGAACCCACATTCAGGAAACCTAATTTGTTTTTGGAATTAATATCTTTATCTTCTTTAGCTAACTAAACACACTATTTTTACATGCTAGATATTAACAGGTCAGAAACCACTCATTGATATGACTTTGCTTTTTTTCTGACTTCCCAATCAGCCTTATATTTTTCTTCTGATAGGACAGAATAAATGATGTGAAGTTGAAATGGTAATTGAGCTTCACTGTGCATTTTGATTTGGAAAGGATTTCAATGTGTTAAGTTGCCACACTGAAGAAGAATAATGAAGGTTAACAGTGATTTCCAAGTAATTCTTTTGGGGGAAGGTGGTCTCAGCTATGCACATCTCCACATATTTTCAGAGAAACCTAAACTTTAGATGATGTCGAGGATTATGAATCATGACACCCATAATTGAAGTTTCAAGAGATTTAATTACATTGTCGCTTTGAAGGAAACCACACAGAACCATATTTAGGTACAATTCCAGAATCATTTCATTCAGTTTTCATGTTTCTGTGTTGCTTTTAACTATCTGGTAAACATCCAGAGATTCTGAATACTTCTCTCTGATAGATGCAGAGAGCATTTAAGCTAACACTCAGCTGTTTGTTTATCATGTTTTCAAACTTTTTCCAGTTTCTGTTTAGTATTCAGTGAAATGGTGTAAAGGAAAACCATCTGCACTGCAGCTGCAAAGGGATTACCTTCAGTTCTTCTTTTCAAAAAGAAGCCAAATGCCCCCTGTGCACAGCCCTGGACAGTTGCTTGGATCTTGCACCATATGTTTTATACAGTACTCCTGGAGCTAAGTCAATTAATAGCTCAGAAGAGACAATTAGCCTTTTAGTGACTCTGTTCATTCATAAAGGGCTGCCTAAAATCAAGAAACTCCTGATTCCCTCCCTCTATTATAATTGCAGACTAAAGATTTGCAGTGTTGGATAATAGCAGATGTGCTGAGATCATTAGCCCATGGTGGATGTTCTGGTTTATGTAACCCACTGTCACCAAGCCAAATTCTTAGGTGTAGACTACGGCTCACACATGCACACATCACACACACACACACACACACACACACTGAATTATTCTCAATAGAATGCATATAAATTGAATTTTATAGTCCTTCCCACCCCTTGAAATAGTTTTTTCCAAATATATATTTTAAGCAGACACCAAGTGGGGAACATGCATTGAAATGTAACTATTAAAAGTGAAAATACATTATTTTACAGATCACTGTCTTTACTTTGGCAATTCTTTTAAATGTAAAATTAAAAACCTTTTGAAAATCTTTCAGGAGACTCATTTGTAACTTTTTCTTAAGCAAAACTCCAGGCCCTTTGAGCTCTAGTGCCCATGGTAATGAAAACACACAGATATTAAGCTACAGCCTATCATCAACTGGGGCAGAAGTTACACTGATTTCTTCTGACTTATATCTGGTTTGGGGAAAGATCCAGAATTCAGCGGTTTAGCTGCAGTTTGGCTTTGTGAGGATGACAGACTTTTCAGCCACAGAACTGAAAAGTGGCTGTTTCTAGGTAGAATGATACCTTAAATAACCATAGTATTGATGAGGTTGTTTTAAAAGGATAAATTTAAAGTTATTATACTAAAAGTTATAATAATTTTTCAAATATATTATGACATATGTATATGTCTATACATGTACAAAAATTTAAATTATTTTTCTGAACTATTGTTTGGAAGACAATGGTTGCTTTTATTTCAAATTATAAAATATTCGGCAAAAATTTGATTATATATCTCAATGGCTAGGAGAAAGATGCCACTCACTAACAAGGGAAATTGTTAAGAAGAGTTGAGAATATTTGACCTAATTTTGTTTTTATTTTATTTATGTTGGGCACAAATAAAACCAACAATGGTTTTCAAAAAAACATGTTAGAAATTTCAGGAAAGTACTCAAATTGAGTATTTTTTCATGGCCAGAGAAAAGTTCTCCTGGATTAAGAATAGGGACATGGATATCATATTTGACAAAATGGAGCTAACCATGTCAACTTGAGAACATGATGGAACTCCTTGATTACCAGAAGAACCAGCTCAAAAATTAAACTTTCCTAGAGAGAGGAAACCAAAGTGTCTACAAGGAACATAGAAATCTAGAGCATATCAGGTTTCAATCTACCCCATGGTAATGAAAACAGGATTTAAAAACTGAAGAACCAGAGCAGTCCTAGCATGATTTAAAAACTTAAGAACCAGAGCAGTCCTCCCAAAACAGTGACCAAGGAGCAATGCTGAGATGGAGTCTGACCGCTTAATTGTGAGAGCCCTATAGCCTAAGAAAATATTCAACTTTGTCTCAAATTCTTTTACTTTGTACTTTCCTTTGTACTTTCCGGCATGATTAAGATCTTCACATCTTTTACATCACCATTCTCTGAACATGCTGGAAAATTTCAGAGGGGGGTAAAAAAAGCATTTGAATTGGATCATATTTCTATATTGGGAAGTTAACTAGAAATTTGGCAGTCTTAGAACTGAGCCCAGAAATATTTCATTATCTTAATTGCTATTTTAGTGTGCAGTTTCCCTTTAATTGGGTGTTTTTTGAGGCCAACCATTCCTTAGTTATGTTTTTTTAAAAAGTTTGTTAAAAATTCCTCATGTTTAACATAGAATGAAGAGGATTATATAATCATGGGAATAAAACATAGAATACTTTTGAAACTATGGATAAATTCTTTCAAGTAATCAGTTTAATGCTGTATTGGAACCATACCATATCTTCCTTCCATAGTCCTTACTCTATTTTAATCTATTTTGACATGTTAATCTGTTAATATTTCCTTGAGCTAAATAAAAGGAAAATAATGGAATACTGAAGTCTCAAATGAATAACTTAGAATGATGCAGAAAAGAACTTCAGAGTCAGAACATGAACTATCTCTCTTGAACTTCCACTGACATTTGCAATTATTGCCTTAAACACATACGATAGGCTTTGCACTGTTTTCAAGTAATTTTATGAGTTTATCTATCTTATCACTCACCAGGTGTCCTCTGTGATCAGTAGCAAGCATTCCTAATTAAGGATGCAGCATTTGGCCTTAGTGTGGAACAGAGATAACTAGTCTACTTATTGATTTATTGAATCAATGCTTTGTCTATTTTACCAAGGGTTGATCTACCTAGAGGAGCTGACTAATCACTGACAATATTATGCCAAATATAAAGGTCCTTTTGATCTTTTTATCTGGTATAGAGTTACTCTGGGTTAGCATTATACCATTTCATTAACTGATAGATTTAAGAAAAGTTTCAAAATACGCCAAAAATATATCTAGAGTAAAATCCACGTGTAAGACAAGCTAGTATGATAAGACCAGTGATATGACATTGTTATATTAAAACTCAATAAAATACAAGTTTATGTTTTTTTTTTTTTACATTTTTCCTAGCAATTAGTTCTGGGATTTCATATTCTTTCTTTGACATAAATATTCATAAATCTTGAATTTAATCAATAAGTATAGTAACAAAAGTTTTATTAGTTCTAGGATCATGGAATTTTTCTTTATGTAATTAAAAAAGACTTAAACTGTGGGTTATTTTGAGGAGAAGGTTTAATATATTTGGTGTTCATCCTTTTTTGTACGTGTGTGATGCTGAGAAACAAACCCAGGGCCTTGTGTGTGCTAAGCGAGTGCTGAGCTACATCACAGCCCCAGGATAGAGTAAATCTTTTCATAAAACCTTTGCATGTGTGTTGTGATTGTTCATAGGTGGTGGAACCTGAAAGACATCATCACATTCACTCGTTGTACAGTTTTATTCAGTACCTACTTATGTGCCACAAATTTTTCTCATAGGTTCTGTGAACTTAGCAATAAATATATCATTCATTGACCTCGTGGAGCTTACCTTCTAGTGGTGACCTTTAGCATTCTGACAAGGCTTGGTCTTTGGTCTTATAAATTTAAATTTTCTACTGAATGCTAATTAAATTATAGTGTACCATTGGTAGATGAAACACTTCCTGGTGACTTTGCTATTTATTTATTTAATAGGACTTTGAGCTCACTCATTTATCTTTTAAAACTTATGTGACTTCTTTGCACTTTGTTCAAGAATAGGAAATACTTCACTGTGACATCCACAATAATATTTATAATTAAAGTCAATTTCTTTTCCAGTGGTTCAGGAACATGAAGAGTACCCAGTGATTTTATTTTCTCATTTAATTTCAGGTCCTTTCTTGTACACAGCTTACAGTGTGAAGCTTGTAAATGTCTAAGTTAACTTGAATGTTAAGTAGCTGAAGTGCAATACGGTTGTTTTTCTCTTATGTAGCATCCTGGCCTGGCCTGGCCTGGCAGGATAGCTCTGAAACATTGGGTCACTCAGAGACCAAGGTTCATTGCGTGTTGTTCTTCTATCTTCTAAATAATCCTCATCTTCATGGGTGAAAATGAATTGCTGACACATTGACATTCTAGCACCTGGTGTTTGTGAGTATGAGAGGCAGTCCAGGGAAAGGTGTTTGTCTTTAAGTTGAAGATAACCAGACATTGCACCTTTCACTTTACTCACATCCTTTTGACCCAAAGCAATACAGGTACAACATGCTGCAAGGAAGACTTCGCAATGTGGTCCCTAGCTGAGCTACCAGGTAGACTGAGAGGACAACTAGTAGGGTGCCATAGGACTCAGTGTTTATTAGAAACCAGAATTCTAGAATGCCCTGGCTTCTAAATGGATTTCAGTTAATCCCTGACTGATAGGTAAGCCATTCCTTTTTTAGAAATCAAATACTCAATGTAGTAACATTTTGTTTGTGGGGCACAGAGCAACCTGGGACCAAAAAATTTAATCATGATATGAACTTTTGCCATAGAAATAACAGTATTTGGAAGGTTCTTTTACAAATGACACCTAGAATGCCTTTTCATCTAAAAATGGTAATTGGTATGAAAGAAAGTTCTAGCAGTAAATATATATAATCTACAATAGCATGAGCATAAAGGGGGTGTTTGCCATCCAAATCCTGGGTATTTGAAGACCCCAAGTCTGTTGACATACTCACTTAAGGGAGATAAAACAGGGACGTCATCTCCTATTTCATTAATTTTAAGACAGTTGACATGTATGTTCAAAGCAGCATAACAAAGGAATTAGTTGTAAAGCTTTGCAAATGGAGTCTCTGTGCACTTCCTTAGTTTGTTCACTGATCGTGAACTCATTCTCACAGTCCAAATACCTACGTATGAGTTGTTCTTAAAAGTCTGCTTGTTTTGTAATTGTCTGGAAGGGTAGATAGACAGATTACTGGATGGCTCTACCCCAGTGTGTGACTCTCTAGGTCTTGGGAGAGGACAGAATTTGCATATTTAACAAGCCCCAAGTTGAGGTGATACTGCTATTCCAGAACCCATACTTTGAAAATGACTGCATTACTTTATTTAATGAGATGGGTAACAATGACTCCCCAGCTGTTCCTCCAAGAAATGACCTGCTAGCTGCTGGTGTTGCTACAAAAGGACAGTCTGGTAGCCTTATCAGGAAATGCTTTGACTACAGACTACTGCCCTGTCCCAAGTCACACCCATTTCTGAAGCTGTTCACATCCAGTGACTGAGCACAGTAGAGCTGTGAATACTGGACACAAGACACTTTCTGAGGTCTTTCCTGCTCCAGATCTCCCTTTGGAATCAGCTGACCTTTTCCTCTGCTTTGTTCTGCTTTCTCCCCTCCCTGTACATGTGTTTATCACAAGAGCAGTCTCTGATAAGTATTCTAAATACTAAATTCTGCTTAAAATCTGCCTTTCTAGAGATTCAAACTGCAACAGTAATGATTCTACCTCTACTGTATCTCTTTTGCTTATGAAATTGAGTTCACATTCTGATATCAATCTGAAATTCAATCTGTTGGTCATCCCTAAGCTCTGAAGCTCATGCCTTGTAGCTATTTCCTACTCATCTTTCTTCTGTGCATCTGAATATCAACATTACCCACACAGTCACAGGGATTTTGTCCATTTTGTCACTGTTTCTTCTTTTTATTTATTTTTTAAATTTTATTTTGAGACATCTTGCTAAGTTACTGAGGTTGACCTTGAACTTTGCCTCAGTCTCCCAAATTGCTGGGATTACAAATATGAGCCCCTGTGCATGTCTTGTCCCAACTTCTTTGTAGGCCCTCCATTTTAACCCTTTTTTTCTTCCTAATCCTTTTTATCCCTCAAGGCTCAGATCCAAATTCATCTATTTTAGGAAGCCTTCCCTGAAAAACCACTACAGAGTCAGTTGATATTCTTTCTAGTAATTGTATTTATAATCTATATTTCTTATGCATTTTTTCCATTATACATCATATGGTATTGAAAATAGTTGTATACTTGTCTCTAGTCTTATAGACTGTGAATTGTTGCTTGAGGGCAAAGACCATACCTTTAGTTGTCCTAGAACAAACAACTGACCCAGAATTGAGTACCAGACCATTGCACAGGAGCTAAGTAACAAGTTCATATTGCCTTGTAATTTCTCCACCAGTCTTTTATACCTGCCTTCTTGCTTCATTCTCCTTACAAGTCTCTTGGGCACAGGACTTTGTTATTTAACTTTGTTATAGTCTCATGGTTCTGAGTGGTGTGCTTTGAAGAGACCAGATGTTCCATAAATACTTGATAAATAAAGAAACCTATTATATTTAATGGTTTTAGGGCTTATAACAAAGAACATGCTAATAATAAATATTCTGAATAGAAGGTCATATCGTACATCTTTATTATGTATTTCTCAAAATTGAATGCTTATAGTATCCCAAGAAAATGAATTCATCCTAATCTAAGTATTTTATAGTATATTTATAAGTAAAATGATAAAATAATGATATAGAACATTAATTTGAAGAAAACCACTAAATATTAATAATATTGGAAAACTGCATTAAGAAAGTATATGGTGTTACATCTACTAACACTCACATAAAGCCATCTCCAAAATTTAAAGAAAAAAATTAAAGGTTAATCCATACCACCAAGTTAACCTCAAAAATTCTAATTTCATGAAAATTCAGAAGGTAATATTTACTAACTTTATCTTCTTATAATGTTATTTGTGTCACAGTTTCTACTTTTGTTAGACTAGACCAATAAGGCTTATCTAGATTCAAAGATGGACAAGATAAATGACTTGCATTTAATTCATACTTGCTTCTATTCTAGTTCACTACTAAGGTAGCAAAGAGTATATATTATAGTGTGTGGGATATCACTTATAGGGATTCTGACCATGGAAATGTACAGGGAAGCATTCCCCTGGTGAGCAAACTCCCAGGGGGTAACAGATACCTTGTTTCCCACCCTTAGAATACACCCTAATTTCTCCTAGGATCTAATAATAGCTAATATATGTGCACTGTCTAGCTGGTATGGCAATGCCCTGAGATGCCTCTGTGTTAGAGCCTCATCAAGCCTCAACCTTGATTGCAGGCTCATAGCTCCTGGGAATAGAAGAACTTGTTTGCTAGATAACTACAATGTTTCACCAAGCTGGATGCTCGTGGAGCTGCCTGCCTTTAGACAGTAACTTTAGACAGTGGACTTTCTTGAGAACTGCACAAAGCTTTTAACATTGCATATTGTAACTATGAAATGTAACTGCAAAATATGTAACCTTACTGATACTGGAAACAATAATGTGGTTATGGTACTAAGGACCTAATGTAACCTATTCATATGAATAAATGTGGCCGCTTGAACAAAGAGCCACTCTACCACTTCTCTGCCTCTACACCTTGTTTCTGTCTCCTCTTTATTATTATTTTTTATAATTACTCAAGTGTCAGAGCCTTTGTGTACCATGAACAATGCCCTAAGCTTGGTCACCAGCAGCAGGATCGTTGATGGGTGGGTGGGAATAAGTGTTGTAGGGCTATAGGTGCATGCTCAAGGTCCTCTCTATTAGGTGGAGACACATGTAGTGTTTGGTGAGCTTGGCTGCTCAGTGGATATTTACGCCTAAAACAGTAGGTTAGCTGCCTTTTCATCAGCATCAGAGACAGACAAAGCAATAATTCTACTCAGAAAGTCATGTCATTCAGTCCAGGCCTTGACAAATCTGTCCCTTACCAGTGTCTATGAACAAAACCTCAGTGTTCTCCACTTAGGTTTGCACTGGGACCTTTTTTTTTTTTTTTTTTTTTTTTTTTTTTTGGCATTACTCGCCATGACCTACAGAGGGCTCACAACTGAAATGCTTGAAGAGTGAGTTGTTTTGATATTTTATATATCTATTCAACTTCTAACGTAACTAGAATTATAAGGAACATAAATAAAGAGGAATGACAATTCTTCTCTTTCCCACCCTCTAGGATATGATAAGGGCATCACTGTTTATGCTTTTTGGTAATCTTTATTGTTCAGAATGTCAGTCCTCATAAGAATAATGACACACACACACACACACAAAAAAAGAAAAAGTCATATATGTGGAAATTTCAGTTTTGAGGCAGAGGTCAGGAGAGCATACAGTCATTTCTAATCTGAGCAATCCAAATAAAGTTCAGACAGGTAGAAGATGGGAAGGCTCAATTTGAGCAAAGTATTAGATTCAAACAGGAACATGCCCCTAAAGGGGCAGCTACAGCAGCTCAGTAAATAGCAGATAACACGTGCAGGCCCTGTGTCAGACAATGAGTGGCTTTGGCTTTCTAGCCAGATCTAGAAAGCTGGTGAAAACATGCTCACATAACATCATTTTTATATATGTGTAGCAGTCATCAGCTAAAAGGAATCAGAGACCACAGTGTTTTGCCATCCATCTATACAAATTAATCTACTAGCTGAGTGCAGTGAAACATGCCTACAATCCCAGTGACTCAGAAGGCTGAGGCAGGAGGATGGCATGTTCAAGGTCTGCCTCAGCAACTTAGCGAAGCCCTAAAGAACTTAACAAGACCCTGTCTCAAAATAAACTATAAAAAGGGCTGGGGATATGGCTTAGTGGTTGAGTGCCTCTGGGCTCCAGTACCATAAAAAAAAAAGACTTTAATCCACTAAACTAGAGTTATAATTCATGTGCTTTGTTTAATTTGGTTAGGGTTTTGCACGTTTAAAAAAATTGATCTACTTTCCTGAAGAAAGTACATATTATGGCCAATGCTCATCTGTCATTGTTTTCAAGAAAATGAGCAAATATCCTTTGCTGCAGTGAGTAAAAATACTATGACAGGTTTTTAAAAGCATTATCTTAAGGAAAATTTGTTATGAGGGAAAAATGATTTAATTGCATAAACATATTTTCTTTCAAACCAGCATGTCAACTTTCTGGGAAGAAAGCATGGTTCCTTCTTTTAATAACTTCTCAAAGAGTTGGCAAATATGCATATACAAGAGGTACTTCATAAATTCTTGCTGGTTTGATCTTTTTATTACTTATTATGTATCTGCATATTTTCCAATTTTATTTTTATCTCTCATTTTTGTCCTTCCAAAATTCCCCATGAGCCATGGAAAACTCTAAAAATTAGTTTACACAAGAGATATACATCATTAGATCAGACAAATATGCCATTCAGCTGTGGGTGGGTGGGACGTTTGATTATTTGCTCTATGAAATGTTGTATTCATTCATAAACAGCTTCTAATACTCCTGATGTTTCTCTTTCCTCACACTTTCTGCTTGTTATAGCCTCACATTTCCTGATAATCTTCTCTGTCAGTTGGATCTTTGTAGGATGTCCAGCCACATCAAACTAGAAATTTATAAATAATAAGATAATAAAGATGGTTAAAAGAAGCAATCGATTTTCTCTTTTAAGTCCTCAGATTCTCTGAACAGATATGACTTTGAAATAATGAAGAAAAGATTAATAAATATTTTAAACATGCATTTAATATTTTAGCAAATCTTTAAGGTCAATTTTGTGTTAAAATTTATAGCACAACTTCAGGGAATACTTATGGAAATGAATTTCCAAATCTACCCTCATTATCACAGGATGATTTGCTATGGAGTTAAAGCTGACCTATATCACTACTGAACAGGTTATATTAGAGAGTTTTGGGTAAACTGAAGCTTAGTAACTCAGAAAAGAACATAAAATTCCAATTTTCACCCACCTTCTTAATATACAGTATCTTGACTTTGTCTGGAGATGCTACTACTGAACATTTTCTGTCATTAGAGAAATAAAATGACTGGTGGTAAACATAAATTGCTCTCTTTGGCCTTTTTTCCCCCAGAAATTATATATTCTAGTTTCTTAAGTAAATCTGACTCTAGTATATTTTCCTTTATTCTGAAGTATTTGAGCAATTTTGTATTTAGTACAAAAGAGGCAATAGTTTATCCTTGAAATGCCATGCTTCCAGAAACACACTTAATGACATAAAAATAAAAAATATAATATTCTTTTTCCTTTAAAAATGACTTTACCATCTAAATCAGTTTTACAATATGCTCAATAAATTAGTCTTAAAATATTTTCTGGCTTGAGTTTCATAAAGAAAACAAGTTATTCGTAGAATTTTTCTTGAGTTGCCTGAAAGTTACTTTCACTTGGTTTAGTAAAAGAGTTTCTTCTTTTAATATCCTCAAATTCAGTTTTTATTTTCTAACTCGTACTTCTAGTTGTATGTATGGTATCCAGTTAACAGTACAGGAATCTATCCTCTGAGCATTCCTTGTGAAGACTTCAATCTTGAGCACTATCCAGCTCCTTCCATTAATATCAACAGGAGACAACTGATATTTCAACTGACAGTATTCACCACTTTTCTCTGTGCATTTTTTCCAAACTTTATTTATGATTCAGTAAATCCTCAGAACACAACAAGCTTAACTGCCAATAAAAATGCCTTATTTGAGTTACAGTTTATTACCATTCTTTAGTTTTTATCAAAAGTAAAAACAAGGACCACATTACAAGCCTTTCTACATCTGTAAGGGCCTATTGATCCCATTGTCCATTAAGTTACCCAGAGTTTTCCTCACATGTTAGTTTCTTGGTGAAAATTTTCTCTTATGATAAAGTTTGAAGAAAATACTGTGTCTTTCTCTGAAGACACATTTCCCTTTAAACAATAATAACTGAAAAATTAATTGCTTCCCTTTCCCCCACCCCAACTGCTTGGAAGTTCATAAATAAATAGGATGTTCAACTGAAGTTACCATCTTTCCTCAACTCTTAATATTTTTTCTCTTTCCATTCTATTTGGTTCCTCTTCTCTTTTTTTGGCATTAATCCTAGCTCTCCTATTACAAATTGGCATGTTTCTTTTCCTTTTCTTTTTTAAGAAATAGAATGAGTATAAGTTACAGAATTTTGTTGTTAATTCACTTGTTTATTCATCCATTTAGTTCATTTCTTAACAATATTAAGTGACCATCTCCTGAGAAGCACTGGGATGCTGCAGATGGAATTGTGGAATGAGGTGTGTTCTCTACCTTTGAGGAGTCTTCTTTGTACCTCCATAATGCCAAACATAGTGTGTTCAGTAGAAATGTGTTATCTGGCTGCCTCTTTTCTCTATTATTATTCAGGCATCAATTATTTGAATATTTCAAAATAAGATCAATACTACCTGTCTTAATTAGTTAAATACAGCAACTAAACTTTAAAATGTCTATTGAGTTTTTCCTCTTAATTGTGTCCTGCTGTGATTAGAGTCAAAAAGTTCAGAGGAGCTGCTTTTCCCAGTAGGGCATTTACTACTGACTGACTTGATAGGTTTACATGCAGCTCAATGATATATTTTTGAATATATCTAATAGTTGAAATAAAAACCAAATATTAATTTACTGTAACAAGAGGGGGAAAATCAAACGTGTAAATTTTTAAATTTTTTTTGCAACAGTGTTAAAATGAAGCAATTTTAAATGTGACTTTCATTCATAGTGACCTGTTACTTTATTTTGTGGAGGGATATTTTGCCAAAGTGAACAGATTTTAAATATTTTAAGTTTAGAAATTTAGAAATTTTCTTTAGAATATTTATGAAATTGTTGTCAATGAGTCTATTCTTAAAAAAAAAGATTGATAAAGTCCATACTATTTTATATTTTGATTAGTAAAAACTAGACACAAAGCTCTGTGATTTCTAAAGGACTCCTGTGACTGATGTATTGTACAATACATATCTCTTCTCACATATCTCCATTTCTTTCGTGTTAATAGCTATTGTGTACATTTCTGTCATTCTCTGGTATGATAATTCTTTATATTTTTGTAACTTATTTTTTTTCCTAGGCAAATGTAAAGATTCATTTCAAAACAAATGACCAATTTTAAAGGATTTGGCACTTAGCCCTCATATGACATTTGTTTTATACTGTTATGACTTCAATCATTCGTGTATTTTACTTCGTTTAGTAGATTTCAACTTCTATGAGGACAGGGATCATTTTGCAACAGCTTGACTTTCCCACAGTATCTGGCAGTGTCTTCCCACAGTAGGGACCAGTGATCATCATGGGGATCATCAGTACCCATTGTGTGGTGAGCACCAAGAACAGTAGATATTCTCACACTAGCCCAAGTGTGCTCACAGAAGTGTAAGCTTGCAGAAATATGCTATATAGTTCAGTTTTCTCTTAGTTAATTATCTTTCAGGCTTCATTTATTTGATAGTTTCAAAATAAGATGAATTTTATCTGTCTGAAGGGGTTAATTACAGCAAGAGAAGATGGTGTTAAAAGCATGCTTCATTTAATCTAAAAATTAAAACACTTTTTTCATTAATGCTTTATCATTAAATAAGAGCAATTTCTTAACCAACATTTTCCCCACTCAAGATTTCCCTAGTATTTCTTTTTTTTTTTTTTGTGCTTATAGGAAATTTAATAAATGAATGATAAGATTGTTAAATTAGATACAAAACAAGCTAGTGTCCAATCAGGCACTAGACCATATCATTTGGGGTTACCTTATCTGATGAACAGAAATAATTTCCATCAAAACAAATCTACAAGTTAAGAATATATAAATACACATGGCCCCAGTTCTTAATTAATAGTAGATAACAAAGTTAAAAATGGTACATTCTCCCAGAAATGTAAGTCCTGAATAGACATTGATAATCTCTTCAGTCTAATTTGCAGATTTGGGGTAATTTTTCTTTTTTTTTTTTTTTAATTTTTTTTTTTTATTGTTGGTCATTCAAAACATTACATAGTTCTTAATACATCATATTTCACAGTTTGACTCAAGTGGGTTATGAACTCCCAATTTTACCCCGTATACAGATTGCTGTATCACATCAGTTACCCTTCCATTGATTGACATATTGCCTTTCTAGTGTCTGATGTATTCTGCTGTCTGTCCTATTCTCTACTATCCCCCCTCCCCTCCCCTCCCCTCCCCTTTTCTCTCTCTACCCCTTCTACTGTAAATCATTTCTTCCATTTGTATTCTCTTGTCTTACCCCTCCTTTCCTCTTATATGACATTTTGTATAACCCTGAGGATCGCCTTCCATTACCATGCGATTTCCCTTCTCACTTCCTTTCCCTCCCACCTCTCAACCCTGTTAATGTGAATCTTCGTCACAAGCTCTTCGTCCCTACCCTGTCCTTGTTTCCTCCCCTTATATAAAAGGAGTCATTTGGTATTTGTTTTTTAAAGATTGACTAGCTTCACTTAGCATAATCTGCTCTAATGCCATCCATTTCCCTCCAAATTCTATGATTTTGTCATTTTTTAATGCAGAGTAATACTCCATTGTGTATAAATGCCACATTTTTTTATCCATTCATCTATTGAAGGGCATCTAGGCTGATTCCACAATCTTGCTATCGTGAATTGTGCTGCTATGAACATCGATGTAGCAGTGTCCCTGTAGCATGCTCTTATTAGGTCTTTGGGGAATAGACCGAGAAGGGGAATAGCTGGGTCAAATGGTGGTTCCATTCCCAGCTTTCCAAGAAATCTCCATACTGCTTTCCAAATTGGCTGCACCAAATTGCAGTCCCACCAGCAATGAACAAGAGTGCCCTTTTCCCCGCATCCTCTCCAGCACTTATTGTTGTTTGACTTCCTAATGGCTGCCAATCTTACTGGAGTGAGATGGTATCTTAGGGTGGTTTTGATTTGCATTTCTCTGACTGCTAGCGATGGTGAGCATTTTTTCATGTACTTATTGATTGATTGTATGTCCTCATCTGAGAAGTGTCTGTTCAGGTCCTTTGCCCATTTATTGATTGGGTTATTTGTTATCTTATTGTCTAATTTTTTGAGTTCTTTATATATTCTGGTTATTAGGGCTCTATCTGAAGTGTGTGGAGTAAAGATTTGTTCCCAGGATGTAGGCTCCCTGTTTATCTCTCTTATTGTTTCTTTTGCTGAGAAAAAACTTTTTGGTTTGAGTAAGTCCCATTTGTTGATTCTAGTTGTTAACTCTTGCGCTATGGGTGTCCTATTGAGGAATTTGGAGCCTGATCCCACAGCATGTAGATCATAACCAACTTTTTCTTCTATCAGATGCCGTGTCTCTGATTTAATATCAAGCTCCTTGATCCATTTTGAGTTAACTTTTGTGCATGGCGAGAGATAGGGATTCAGATTCATTTTGATGCAAATGGATTTCCAGTTTTCCCAGCACCATTTGTTGAAGATGCTATCCTTCCTCCATTGCATGGTTTTAGCCCCTTTATCAAATATAAGATAGTTGTAGTTTTGTGGATTGGTTACTGTGTCCTCTATTCTGTACCATTGGTCCACCCGCCTGTTTTGGTACCAGTACCATGCTGTTTTTGTTACTATTGCTCCGTAGTATACTTTGAAGTCTGGTATCGCTATACCGCCTGATTCACACTTCCTGCTTAGTATTGTTTTTGCTATTCTGGGTCTTTTATTATTCCATATGAATTTCATGATTCTTTTATCTATTTCTACAAGAAATGCTGTTGGGATTTTGATTGGCATTGCATTGAACTTATAGAGAACTTTTGGTAATATCGCCATTTTGATGATGTTAGTTCTGCCTATCCATGAGCAGGGTATATTTTTCCATCTTCTAAGGTCTTCTTCTATATCTTTCTTTAAGGTTCTGTAATTTTCATTGTATAAATCTTTCACCTCTTTTGTTAGGTTGATTCCCAAGTATTTTATTTTTTGGGGGGATATTGTGAATGGAGTAGTTGTCCTCATTTCCGTTTCTGAGGGTTTGTCGCTGATATACAGGAATGCCTTTGATTTATGCGTGTTCATCTTATATCCTGCCACTTTGCTGAATTCATTTATTAGCTCTAATAGCTTCTTTGTAGACCCTTTTGGGTCTGCTAGGTATAGAATCATGTCATCTGCGAATAGTGATAATTTAAGTTCTTCTTTTCCTATTTTTATGCCTTTAATTTCTTTCGTCTGCCTAATTGCTCTGGCCAGTGTTTCGAGGACTATGTTGAACAGAAGTGGTGAGAGAGGGCATCCCTGTCTTGTACCAGATCTTAGAGGGAATGCCTTCAATTTTTCTCCATTCAGAATGATGCTGGCCTGTGGCTTATCATAGATTGCTTTTACAATGTTGAGGTATGATCCAGTTATCCCTAATTTTTCTAGAGTTTTGAACATAAAGGGATGCTGTACTTTGTCAAATGCTTTTTCTGCATCTATCGAGATGATCATATGGTTCTTATTTTTAATTCTATTGATGTGGTGAATAACATTTATTGATTTCCGTATATTGAACCAACCTTGCATCCCAGGGATGAATCCTACTTGATCATGGTGTATAATTTTTTTGATATGTATTTGAATCCGATTCGCCAGAATTTTATTGAGGATTTTTGCATCTAGGTTCATTAGAGATATTGGTCTGTAGTTTTCTTTCTTTGAAGTGTCTTTGTCTGGTTTCGGAATCAGGGTGATGTTGGCCTCGTAGAATGAATTTGGAAGTTCTCCCTCTTTTTCTATTTCCTGAAATAGCTTGAAAAGTATTGGTGTTAGTTCCTCTTTAAAGGTTTTGTAAAACTCTGCTGTATACCCGTCCGGTCCTGGGCTTTTCTTAGTTGGTAATCTTTTGATGGTTTCTTCTATTTCCTCTATTGTTATTGCTCTGTTTAGGTTGTCTATATCCTCCTGACTCAATCTGGGCAGATCATAAGACTTAAGGAATTTATCTATGCCTTCACTATCTTCTATTTTATTGGAGTATAAGGATTCAAAATAATTTCTAATTATCTTCTGTATTTCTGAAGTGTCTGTTGTGATATTGCCTTTTTCATCCCATATGCTAGTAATTTGGGTTCTCTCTCTTCTTCTCTTCGTTAGCATGGCTAAGGGTCTGTCAATTTTATTTATTTTTTCAAAGAACCAACTTTTAGTTTTGTCAATTTTTTCAATTGTTTCTTTTGTTTCAATTTCATTAATTTCAGCTCTGATTTTAATTATTTCTTGCCTTCTACTTCTTTTGCTGTTGTTTTGCTCTTCTTTTTCTAGGATTTTGAGATGAAGTATGAGATCATTTATTTGTTGGTTTTTTCTTTTTTTGAGGAATGAACTCCAAGCAATGAATTTTCCTCTTAGAAATGCTTTCAATGTGTCCCATAGATTCCGATATGTTGTGTCTGTGTTTTCGTTTGACTCTAGGAAGTTTTTAATTTCCTCCTTGATGTCTTCTAAAACCCATTGATCATTCAGCAACCTATTGTTCATTCTCCAAGTGATGCTTGATTTTTCCTTCCTTCTTTTATCATTGATTTTCAGTTTCATTCCATTATGATCAGATAAGATGCATGGTATTATCTGTACCCCTTTATATTGTCTAAGAGTTGCCCTGTGACATAATATATGGTCTATTTTTGAGAAGGTTCCATGTGCTGCTGAGAAAAAAGTGTAACTACTTGATGTTGGGTGGTATAGTCTATATATGTCAATTAAGTCTAGGTTGTTGATTGTGTTGTTGAGTTCTATAGTTTCCTTATTTAACTTTTGTTTGGTAGATCTGTCGAGTGGTGAGAGAGGTGAGTTGAAGTCTCCCATGATTATTGTATGGTGGTCTATTAGACTCTTGAACTTGAGAAGAATTTGCTTGATGAACACAGCTGCACCATTATTTGGGGCATATATATTTATGATTGTTATGTCTTGTTGGTGTATGGTTCCCTTGAGCAGTATGAAGTGTCCTTCTTTATCCCTTTTGATTAACTTTGGCTTGAAATCTATTTTATTGGATATGAGTATGGACACTCCTGCTTGTTTCCGCGGTCCATATGAGTGGTATGATTTTTCCCAACCTTTCACCTTCAGTCTATGAATATCTTTTCCTATCAGATGCGTCTCCTGTAGGCAGCATATTGTTGGGTCTTGTTTTGTGATCCATTCTACTAGCCTGTGTCTCTTAATTGATGAGTTTAAGCCATTAACATTTAGGGTTATTATTGAGATATGGTTTGTTCTTCCAGCCATATTTGTTTATTAATGCTATTAAACCTGATTTGTTTTCCCCCCTTTATTGTCCTACCTCCCACTGTTGGTTTTCATTATTGTTTTCCATTTCCTCTTCCTGTAGTGTTTTGCCAAGGATTTTTTGAAGAGATGGTTTTCTAGCTGCAAATTCTTTTAACTTTTGTTTATCATGGAATGTTTTAATTTCATCTTCCATCCTGAAGCTTAATTTCGCCGGATACAGGATTCTTGGTTGGAACCCATTTTCTTTTAGCGTTTGAAATATGTTATTCCAGGATCTTCTAGCTTTTAGAGTCTGTGTTGAGAGATCAGCTGTTATCCTGATTGGTTTACCCCTAAATGTAATCTGCTTCCTTTCTCTTGTAGCTTTTAAAATTCTCTCCTTATTCTGTATGTTGGACATCTTCATTGTAATGTGTCTAGGTGTGGATCTCTTATGATTTTGCACATTCGGCGTCCTGTAGGCTTCTAAGATTTGGGATTCTGTCTCATTCTTCAAGTCTGGGAAGTTTTCTCTTATTATTTCACTGAACAGATTGTTTATTCCTTTGGTTTGGAGCTCTGTGCCTTCCTGTATCCCAATGACTCTTAAGTTTGGTCTTTTGATATTATCCCATAGTTCTTGGATGTTCTGCTCATGGTTTCTTAGCAGACTTGCTGAGCTGTCTATGTTCTTTTCCAGTTGAAATACTTTGTCTTCATTGTCTGATGTTCTCTCTTCTAGGTGATCTACTCTGCTGGTAGTATTCTCAATTGAGTTTTTAAGTTGGTTTATTGTTTCCTGCATTTCTAGGATTTCTATTTGTTTGTTTTTTATTACCTTTATCTCCCTGTGAAATTGATCTTTTACTTCCTGGATTTGTTTGTCAATGTGGTCTTTCATTATCTGATTTTGCTGTCTCATGTCTTCCTTGAGACTCCAGATCATCTGAAGCATGTATATCCTGACCTCTCTATCTGACATTCCATCTGTTGCACCTATTACCTCTTCTAAAGTTGAGTTGACCTGCATTGCCTGTGGTCCTTTCTTTCCTTGTCTTTTCATACTGCTGGCGTTTCTTTCTGCTTGGTGAAACTGTTGTGTTTTTGAAGTTTTCCCTCTATTTATTTATATTGCTCTTGTATGGTTGAAAGATCACCTTGCAGGGCAGGTAGTGGCTGTGAACCTCCTCCAATTTGTGTGATCCGTCTGTTACGCTGGCAGGCCCTAGGTCTGCTCTTCTGGTCGGTCAAAGGTCCGCCTACCCAGCAGGCACGAGGGGCACCTCTGTCACTCCGAAGGTTGCTGGGCCTGACCTCCCGATGGGTCGAAGGTTCGCTTAGCTTGCAGGCACTGGGGGAGGGGCCGGTTCCACCCCTCAGCAGGCCACTGGGGCCATCCGCCGCTGGTCAGGGTCCCACCTACCTTGGAGACACTGGGGGAGGGGACGGGCCTGCCCTTCAGCAAGCCGCCGGCCCTGTCCTACTTGTGTGTCCTGTCCGCGTTCCCTGCAGGCGCGCGTAGCTGTTCTCTCACTCGGCAGGTTGCTGGACCTGACCCGCCCGTGGGTTGCAGGTTCGCCTAGCTTTCAGGCACTGGGGGAGGGGCCGGTTCCACCCCTCAGCAGGCCACTGGGGCCATCCACCGCTGATCAGGGTCCCGCCTACCTTGCAGACACTGGGGGAGGGGACGGGCCTGCCCTTCAGCAAGCCGCCGGCCCCGTCCTACTTGTGTGTCCTGTCCGCGTTCCCTGCAGGCGAGCGTAGCTGTTCTCTCACTCGGCAGGTTGCTGGACCTGACCCGCCCGTGGGTTGCAGGTTCGCCTAGCTTTCAGGCACTGGGGGAGGGGCCGGTTCCACCCCTCAGCAGGCCGCTGGGGCCATCCACCGCTGATCAGGGTCCCGCCTACCTTGCAGACACTCGGGGTGGGGACAGGCCTGCCCTTCAGCAAGCCGCCGGCCCTGTCCTACTTGTGTGTCCTGTCCGCGTTCCCTGCAGGCGCGCGTAGCTGTTCTCTCACTCGGCAGGTTGCTGGACCTTCCCTAGTATTTCATATCAGGCCTACTGTGTGATTTTGCTGAGAATCAGATTTGGTGAGATGGTCTATTCAGGATTTTTTTTCTCACTCTTTTCAGTTTGTTCAAATAAGGTAATAAAAAGGTAATGTAATTTAAGTGTCATATCAATTTTTTTTGTATGTACTGAGATAGAAGCAAACACAGAATAGTTATTCCCTGAACAAAAAGATTACGAAAGATAACCTCATTCTTTACCTTTTAAATTGAGGAGCAAATCTCTCTAGATTCCCTGCATTTTAATACTTATACAGGAATTGTTTACTCATAGGGAGTGAGGAAAATGAAAGTGACATGAACTCTTTTGGGGAGGGGTATGTTCTGATTCATTTTGCTGTCTTTTTATTTTCCCTTTGCAAACTAGAAATTTATAATGAATTAACTCATTACTTGCTGAGTTCCCAGTATGCAGTGGAAGGCTGACTAATGTGAGAAAAAGCACTTAGCTATACTATGTATGCGTTGTAAATGTGGAATTTTTTTCTTAACACCCTGTATACATTTTTAGTTAATTAACCAGGTGTTTAAATAAGAAAGCCCATCTTTCTCTTGTGATCTTGCAGGGCTTGCTTTGGAGCTACCTGGAGTTGTGGGCTGTGACACCATGACTCCTGTTAGTATGCAGAATCTGTTCCTGTTCTTTGTTATCTAGCTTAAACTCTCTCCTCTTCCTTTTTAATGTAGTCTGTGATATAATGTGCTCGAGGTTGTGTTTTAATTTATCATAGAATGAAAACTTGGTCCAGTAGAATCCAGTTTAAAAGTTTTGACTAGGAAACTTCCTTCTAAAAGTCAGAAGTAAAAATTTTGAAAACTGAAGAGAAGATGGTAAAAGAGCATATTCTCATTTTGAACTGGTGTGCTGAAAAGAACATTGGGACAAGAGTCAGAGGCAGGTTCTATTTCTGCTTCTACCTTGGATACATTATCTCTTTGCAACTTGGTATGCACGGGGGCATTGGGTGAGTCCTCAGTCCATCCACCTCTCCAGAGCTAAGCATCCTTCCTCTATTGCTCTCTTAAGGGTCAGAAAGGTGCTTTTCCCTACTTTGTATCCTAGAGCCTGGGGTTTAATTGTTCCTTCCTAATTTTCAATTGATTCCCATTGAATTCTCAAATATATGACCAAAATCTTGATACCTTGTTTCAGAGCACAGGATACCAACTATGGAATTAAAAAGCAGATATGAATGTGAATCCCAGAATGATCTCATATCCAGTGCCATCTTCTCTTTTGGTCACAGATTTCATGTGTCTCCATATTTCTGGTTCAGCAGATGTTTCTCTATGGCTGCTATGCTTATGCTTGAGTTGGTTGTCAGAGCTGTTAAGTAAAAAGCAGTGTCAGCACACTGTCTTGCCCTCCAGAGAAAATGCAATGTGAATTTTATGACAATGTTCATCATTACTGATATAGGAAAGAAAATTCCCTGCCTGTTTCTGGCCCACTTGCTCAATATCTCATATTTAAACCATGATATGATACTGATTTTTAAAAATAGTATGTTTGCCTTAGATTTTTAATCATTGCTAAGTTGGAGAATCTGGAGTCATGTGACTCATGCTGAGTCTACAGCCAGGGAAACTTTTCTGGTTTGTTTCTATGATCAAGAGAAAAAACAAAACTGGGTGCAAACAGCAAACTCAGAAATTCAACCATAATATGAAACATATTTCATTTGAAGTCCATCAAAAAGTTGGCAGCATTTATCTTCAGAATGTTCCAGTCACTTTCAGTATTCATCCTTTTTCTCATTCTTTCTGCTTTACAAGCACCTGGTGTCTTAAATTGCTCTGTCTGCCCATGATCTCCACTGCATCTCCCCATCTCTGTTTTCCTCCATGTGTCTAAACCAGAGGAAAGAGTCCTGAGCCGGAACTCAGAAGACTCTATAAGTCCCTATTACTAATTTACTATGCAGCTGACTATGGGCACATCTTTCAACTTCTCTTTATTTTGATTTCCCTGTGTGTGTGTGTGTGTGTGTACACATGCATGTACATATATGTTTTAGTATGAGGTTGGAGCTCTAATAAAGTTCCTTTTAACTCTTAATATGATTCTACAGAACCATACATATTATCTCATGATCAAAGTAGTCTTATGCTTTCTATATTCCCTACAAAAAACCTGGAAATGACTCTCTCTCAAGGTGGCAATGGCAGCTGTATTGTATCACAGTAGAGTCACTAGGAAATATGGTAGTATTTTGTCATTTTTTTAAATGTAAAACTTAATGTCCTAAATGTCCTACTTCCAAACTCAGACTATCTGGTAATAGAATCAGATGGAAATACCTGATAATAAAATAATAGAGAACAATGGAAGATGTATATTTTTTAAAGGAATCTTTTATCAACACTAAAAACATGACCATATATGTTCTTTTTTTACTCTCTAGAGAGTTTTCCCCTTTCCAGAATATTATAGGTAGAATCATACCATATATAGCCTTTGGACTAGCATTAGTTACTTAGTAATATGCGTTTAAGGTTCCTCTGTGTCTTTTCATGACATGATAACTCATTTGTTCTTACTGCTAATATTCCATTATGTTGTACTATGGTTTATTAATCCATTCACCTACTAAAGGAAATCCTGGGTGCTTCCTTATTTTGTCAGTTTTGAATATATCCGTTAAATGTGTCTATGTGCATGTTTTGTGTGCACATAAGTTTTCAATTCATGGATAGTTACTAAGGAGACCAATTGTTAGATAATATAGCAAGAGTGTATTTGGTTTCCCTTCAGTAATTGATAAGACTTTCCACTGCTCCACATCCTTTTCAGCATTTGGAGGTGTCAATAGTTTGGAATTTTTCCCGTTTTAATAGATGTCTCAGTATTTCATAGGTGTTTCAATTAGCAGTCCTTTGATGACATGCAATGCTGGGCATCTTTTCATATAGTCGTTTTCTATTTGTGTACCTTCCCTTAAAATATTAATAAAATTTTATATATTTAATATATACTACATAATGTTTAGATATACTTATCCATAGTGAAATGATTGCTACTTGCAAGTTAATTAATATATATCTTCTCATATTGTTATATTTCATGTGTAGTAAAAGCACCTGGTATCCACTCCATAGTCAACATGCTATTCATTAGATCTCTGGACTTACACACATAAATGAAACTTTTGTATCCTTTTACCAATATTTCCCCATATCCCCTGGTTGCCACCTATTCTCTACATCTATGTATTCAACTCCTTTATATTCCACTAATAAGAGAGATCATATACTATTTTTCTTTGAGTGTATGGCTTCCTTCATTTGGCATAATGTCCTCCAAATTTATCTATATTGTTGTAAGTGGCAGCATATTCTTTTTAGGGATGGATAATATTCCAGGGATTAAGGAATCAGGAGACATATATAGGCATGAGTATAGAGGATCCTAAGGAAATAAAACTGTTCTACAAGATATTATAAAGGCATATAGAAGTCACAGTACCTTTGTCAAAACCCCTAGAATGTACAACAACATGAATGAATACCAATATAAACTATGGACTTTGGGAGATTGGCACACTACAATTTATCAGTTGTAATAAATGTGCCACTCCAGTGTGGGATGTCCATAGTATTAAAGGCCATATGTAAGTGAGAGACGGGGATCTATATACTTTGTGTTCAATTAGTTGTGAACCATCTGGCTTTAAAAAAATCAAATCTACTTAAATTTTTTAAGATATAAGTGTCTTTTTGTTATGTGTAAACTAGAATAAAGTTACAGGATTTGATTTAATACAAATTTTAATTTTATTTCCCATTGAATTCTAAAAAAAACTGTACAAAATAATCCTTTTTAAATTAAGAAAATTAGATTCTGAAAAGTTAGATTATCTGATAAATTCTGTAAGTTAAAGATAGAGGTGAAAATTTTCAAAACTATCTGCCTCTTTCCATGGTCAATGGTCACAAGTTACTTCATTTACGTGTATGAGAAATGATGAAAAAATAAGTATACAAAGATTATTGGTACAGCTCCATTTCTATGATTGAAAATGAAAATCTGTTCCCTTGTCCAATTTTGAAGGGTAAAAAGGGAAAACATTTTTTCCTGTTTCGTGTTTTCATAAAAGGAGGAGTTTCTACTCCACTCTCCTGGAGGGACAAGCAGGTGAGGAAGCCATCCGTGTCTCTCCACCTCATTGTTTGCTCCTTTCAGGGAAGGAGGAATGATTTCTCTGATGGCTGACTATAAGAGAAGAAATGACTATGCCCAGATCCTCCTATGACTTAAGTCTATAAGATGCATTCTGCTTCTCTATACAGAGAGCTTTTCAGCCAAATTCTCCTCTGAGAGAGTGACTGACAACTTTCTAATTTAGGGACTCTGCAGGGTATTAGGTGGCTCACTCTTGTCTTCCCATAAGTATCATTTTTTGATCAGCTTTATTTAGAAATCAGAGGTGCCATTTTGATCTTCTATCTATCGATCTGTCAAATAATGAAAGGAATTTTATTTATTTACTTATTTACTTACTTATTTTTTCTTTTGGTACCAGGGATTGAACCCAGGCAGGGGTGCTCAACCACTGAGTCACATCCTCAGCCCCCTTTTTTTGTATTTTATTTAGTGACAGAGTTTGAGTTGCTTAGGGCTTGCTAAGTTGCTGAGGCTGGTTTTAAACTTGTGGTCCTCCAGCCTCAGCCTCCTGAGCCATTGAGTTTTAGGCATTTCATTTATTTACTGGTCATTTTCAGGGGGTTTTCAATCTCAGAAAAAGGTAGAATAGAGTCCAGAGGATCAATATGTTGAATGTATATATGTCAGGATAGGTATCAATCACTAACTGTAGTATAGTTAATAGGTTTACTTTTTCTCCATGAGGAAAATGTGAGAAAAAAACCGTGGCAAAATATTTTAAGAAAGATGAATGGCAAATCTGTTAAAAGGTTATTAGCTTATCTGAGGAAGGATGTTCAGGTAAACTTCCTCTTTCTGCTTGGGAAGCACCAGGCCCATGGAGTCCATTTTGATGGCTACTCCCTACAGAGCTGAACTTATAATGTTTCATTATTTTATATTCCTTTTTGGTCCCAGTCAGCAGCTGTCTTTTTGTTATGTGCAAACTGGAAGAAAGGCATGTAAGTACTTAATTCTTTACATGAATAGAGTGTTTAACTTTTAACTGGGGTTTTCAGTGTGATCTTTTTCCTCCTAGTATGTGTAAATGTTCTGAAGAGCTACATCTTACTGGGCAAAAATCTATGTCCATGGAGTTTTCCTGATGGCTCATCTGCCAGACCAAGTCTTGCAGTTTTCAAGGTGCCCCCTTAGACCGCTTACCTGTATAGGTGTCAGGGTACTTTTCCAAGATTGTGGAACACACAAGTCTCTATTATGTAAAGTATCACTGTTCATCTCTTTGTATATTTTTATTGAAGTTTAGGCATTGTGTTCTGTTCCTAGACATCCTGAGAAAGCATTTACTCTTTTTTTTTTTTTTTAGAACTTCAGTTCAACAAAACCATAGTACAATTGAACATTGCTTTGGGACATACTTTCCAACTCTGAATTTATCATATGGAAATAGGATCCTTGTTTAAAGTAAACCAACTGCTAAAACAACACCATTACATTGCTGTAATGTCCATTACACTGCTGTACCATTACACTGCTGTAATATCCTTGATGACCACTGTCTAACCATTTGCAAAAGCCAAAAATTTAGAACTTATTCTCAATTGCTCTTATTATTTTATATCTAAACTGAAACACCAGTTTAGCTCTTCTTTCAAAATACATTCTCTATCTGACTGCCTTGGACACTTCTATCATCACCATCTTAGGTCCAACCACCCTGGTCTCTTGCTTGACTAAATTACTGCGGAAGCCTCTGGGCTAATCTCTCTAATTCTTTTTCCCTTCTTGCTTTCCATTTAGGCTATTTTCCACAGAGCATCCACAATTATCTTCTTAAAATGCCAATCTGATCACATCACTGTCCTTCAATTTCTTCCTGGCTGTCTTTGTCACACACTGTCAGAACCTGCATGATCTGGCCTTTGGCTACTTCTGTGACCTTGTCTCATTCACTCTCCCCCATTTTCATTCTGTCCTGGTCACACTGTTTCTCAAAGAGTCAAGCTAATTCCTGTTTCAGGGCCTTTGAACTTGCTCTGCCCTCTGCTTGGAGTAGTCTTTAACAACAAGAAATGTTTATTGAGTTCCTGCTGTGCACAGGGAATAGAGCTTTCAATAAGACAAAGTTTCTATTCTCATAAAACTTTCACCCTACAGGAGGGAGACAAACAAGCAAATAAATAAATACACAAAAATCGTTCAGGTGATGGTATATAGGGATAAGAATAGAAAGCAATGAATACAGGTACACTATTTTATAGAAAGTATTCAGGGAAGGTCTGACAAAGTGCCTCTCAAGAAGGGTCTGGAGAAAATGAAAGCTTGCATGCTATTTGGGGAAAGCCTGATCTAGGGAGAAGGAACAGATATTACAAAGGCCTTATGGCATGAGCCTGCCAGGTGCTTCTAAGGAAAAGCAAGGAGGCTAGCATGCCTAGAATGCAATAAGCAAGGCAGGGAAGGTGGGAGGAGGTGGTAGAGGCCCAGATGATGAGGAATGTTATATGCCATTAAGGATTTTAGCTTTTAAACTATATCACAAAGAAAGCCACTGGAGGACTCTGAGTTTTGAAGTGACATGATATGACTTATACTTTCAGAAATGTACTATGAAATGTACTCCTATTGTGTTGAGATAGGATAGGAGGGAACATAAAAGCAGGAAGATGAATGAGGGAAACTACTATAATAGTCTGAACAAGAAATATGGTGATGTGAAGTCATAGGATCTTGGGTGTATTTCAAGAGAAGAGCTGGACTTCATAGTTCTTACTGATAGATTCATATGGGTATGGCAGAAAGTGAGAAGTTGACAATGATTCCAACAAGTTTTGTCCTGAAAAACCAGTAAATTTGTTCCAGTTACTGTATCCACCTTACTGGTATAAAACATATATACTGTTTTACCCACAGGCCTTATTAATTACAAATTCAAACAGGGTGTAACAGGGGCACCTTGTCTCCATTGCACAATATCCAGACCTTCAATTGGGAAGACTCAAAGCCCATAATTGACTCCATTGTAGAAAACTAGAATAATTCAGAAGTGTCGTCATTCACTTGCCAGGCAGTTATTGTTAGTTTTGAGTTTAGAATTTTAGTCCTGGGTCCTACCCAGGGCTCTTCCAGGTGGACTTTTGATGTGGGCTAGTTTTGGACTTCCCCACAGTCTAAGAATGACTGACTCAAGCAAGAGAGGCAAATGGAACTTCATTTTTATGATTTAGTCTTAGAAATGACATAGCACCATTTCCATCATACTCTATTGAATGAAGCAGTCACAAAAGTTTACACAGACTCAAGGGGCCAGCACTCCACCACTTGAGGAGGGATATATATCAAGGTCATAATGCAAGAAGAATGTGTAGAATGGGAAGTACTGTGGCAGTCCTCTTTGGAAAACACAGTCTGCCATAATGGGGAAGTCTGTGGGAATAGCAAGTGTGTGTAGGAGTGCAAAATATAATAATTATACGTTTGAGGTATTTTATTTGTGGTATCTGTTATATTAAGTGTAGAATTAGAATAGAGTTCTGTGTTTGGGTATATTTGGAAGTCATCAGTCTATTTAAATGTACAGTTTTAGATAGAGAAGGGAAGATTTTATATGGAGAAAGGTGAAGGCAGTTTTAGATAGAGAAGGAAAGGTCGATGGAAGGAACCCTGGAGCCCTTCAGTGTTCAGAGTAAGATGATGAGAAGGAACTAGCCAAGATGACAGACATGAGTCACCAGTACCAGTTGAAGAATGGTATTACAGAAATCAGGAAAGGGAATAATTTTAGGAATAGTCACTGAATTGAGTACTATTGAAAAATGTGGTCAGAGAATTAATTCTGGAATTGTGAAGGTTGTTGATAACCCTGATAATGTATTTCCGTTGAGTGGTGGATCTCCAAACCAGCTTGATATGTGCTCAAAAACAAAGAGGAGAAAAGAAATCTTTTACTTGTGGACATTCATTTTGAAGAGTTTGGCTGTAAAGGGAAATAAATGAGTGAGAAGGGTTTTAGAAGTCAGGTTAAAGGAGAGTTTTGTTTCTTTGTTTTCCTTTTTAATTTTTAGACTGGAATATTTTAGAACATATTCATATACCAATGAAAAATAAATCAGAAAATGGAATTAGTAATATTAAAAAGGTAGTTTGCCAGAGCAAAGCCCTCAAGGCATGCAGAGGGGAAGGCATGCATTGTAAAAGATTCTTGCATGGTCCCCTTCCTTGTCTTGTTTAGATTTGTGTTCGTGCTCAGAGAACTCTCTGATTACTCAGGGAAAAGCTTGTATCCTATTTTCTTAATCTATTTATTGTTTTTTCTGCCATTACCATTATTACATATTTCTTTATTTATTTTCTGTCATCACATAAGAATATAAGCTCCACAAAGGCCTGGATTTTTCCCAACTTATTTATGAACCGTTCCTAGCACCTAGAACCTGGCATACAAAGTATATTTTGAAAAATGACGAACTGACTGCTGAATGACTGGAAGAGTGTGCTTTTCTGTAGGAATGTTTTTGTTTGGGCTTAGAACCTTTTATAGTTTGGATCTTAAATGTCCCCCAAAGGCCATGTGCTAAAAGCTTGATTGCCCATCTGTGGCACTGTTGGGAAGTGGTAGAACTTTTAGGAGGTAGAGTCTAGTGGAATGGAGTTAGGTCATGGGGGGTGTGCCCTCGGAGGGATATTGGGACACTGGCCCCTTCCTCCTCTCTTTTTGTTTCTATCAGGAGGTGAGCAGCTTCACTCCCCATGTGTTTCCCACTGTGGTATTCTGCCCCTCCATAAGCTCCAAAGCCTCAGATCAACTGACCCTGGACTGAAATCTCTGAAACCATGAGCTAGAATAAATATTTCATCCTTTTAAGTTGTTTATCTCAGGTATTTTATGAATATAAGCAATTCAAATGTGATTTTGACATTACATTTAATAGGGGTAACATTTTGAGACTTCTAGGGACTAGGGGAGACTTTATGAGAAGACATTTTGGGGGATTTTATACTGCCTTGCACTAATCTAAGTTCATCTTTATCAACTTGATTACTTCTGAAAATGGTTCCTCATTTGACTGACCCTAGTGATAAGAAATTGGTATAAATAAACTATGTGTGCTTTCCTCCACCCTCCCCTGTTCACACTGAATAGCACCTCAGTCTATCAGGAAAGAGGATTGAATATCATAAGATAAGAGCTACAAGAAAAGTGTTGTAGGTTCTTTGTGAAGTATCTGTCCACACACTAACTCATCTTACTTGTTAGAAAAATATACACGATATCATGTTGATACTTCACTGAGGATGTATTGAAACATTATGAATTAAGGTTTGGAAGCTCTGTTAAATCTTCAGATAAAAGACACTCAGTACATTCACAGTAACATTATCATGGTAACTGACAAATGAAAATATTCACTTCACTTTCTCCTTCTTATTGATTTGTTATGTTAGATAATATTGTCTTTTCTTACACATTTTTTTTCTTTTTCTTCTTTTTTTTTTTTTGCTTTAGAGTAAGAAAGTAATTTTATAGCAGGAAAAGAATATTATTGTTGTGTGTACCATCATGCTATATATTCTAAGTTTCTTTTATTTGATGAGCACTCCAAATTCAACTATCGACTTACAAAACTGTTATTTTTCATTTGTTATGTTTTTGGCTTTCAGGGTTATGGAGAAATGCCTGATTAAAAGGAAGCCTGCAAGTTAATTCCCAACATGCCCTTTGGCAGCTTTTTCATTTCACTTAGAGGTGGGAGCAGGTGGTGTCATTTAGAATTAAATACATCATGTCTCAGTTGGCAGGAAAACAGCAGTCAGTGATGAAATATCCCTGCAATGAATCTCATTAATTGTTCACCAATTTGTGGTAACTTTATTTATATTTGCATACTGTAATACAAGTACAATGAGGTGTCCTACAGTTAGGCTGGGCTTGGTGTTAAGTTTAGCTTCACAGTGGAAAAGGCCTTTGGTATAACACTCTGAAAGGCTGGTATGTGAATGCTAATCCATCCTCTGTAACAGGCCTCCAAACAGTCTTGTTTTATTCCTTCCATTTTAGTAAAATGATACCAATGTCACAAAACTATGGCCTAGCTTAAGTTCCCACTATTTTTAGCAACTTTACTCTGTGAAAAGAGAGAACAAATCCTATTTGAAGTCTCATGTGTTTTCAGAGGCTTAATACTCCTGCAAATTATAATGTTTTGCTAACATTTAAATGTCTTTAAATGTCAAAGAGCAACTGAAAAATCCATCTGATGTTTTTTCAAGTGAATACGTACTACACATAGTACAATTTATTAGGAAAAAATGTAGGAACATTAGATTAAAATAATTATTTCCCTTTTATGCATCTGTTTCATGGTAGATTTGAAAAAACAATAGAACTTATTTAAAATTACTCTTATGTTTAATATGAAGAAAATATGGTGATTCTGGTAACTTTCCAGAATTCCTCATTTTGATTTGTGAAAGGACTTGTGGTACTTTTATTTGATACCAAAATCTAGGCTGATTTGTGTGGAAGATGTGAAAAATACAGTATTTGTCCTTGTTTCTGTTGGTAAATCACATAACAGAAAAGACAAGTTCCCTTTATAAGAAAAGAGATTCATTTTGACTTGCGGTTCTGGAGGCCTAAGGTCAAGGAGCCACATCTGTGATGGCCTTGCTGTAGGCAGGGGGAATGGGTGGGGAATCACACAGCCAGAGACAGGAAGCTGGCACCTGTGTTTCTCCTGGTCTCTCCCTCTTTTTATAAAGCCACCAGGATTCAATCCTGGAGGTTCCATCCTGATGACATTCCAATCACCGCCTAAAGGCCCCACCTTGAAACACCATTAAGATTTCAACCTCTTAACATTTGCCACCACTAACAGAATTAGAAATACTTAATAAGAAGGAACATCATTTAAAAATAACCATTAATTACAAGTGATAAGTGGAAGATTATGTTTATGCAAAAATTTTAAAACATGATAAGCCTATTTTAAGGATAATTTTCTAGCTAAAACACATTCATTTAAAAAAATATTTTACTAATAACTTTTGTAAAATGGATCTAAGATACAATTGACATTATGACTCTACCATGACCTGCTGTAAGGTTAACACCAAAATTTACTTATACCACTAAATCTGTTTCTCTAAAAAGAATGTCATGAAATTAATGACAAATTAAAATTAATCTTCTAATTAAAGGTAATTTCTGATATCTTGTTGTAGAAAATATTTTCAAATGTTTTCTCAACTTATTTAAAAATATTATGACATGTAATTTGAATGGGTCCCCCAAAGTTATTTGTTGAAAATCTAATCTCTAACAACACAGTATCAAGAGAGAGGACAACAGCCTGGCAGGTTGGTGGCAGGGGCTGTGTGACTCACATAGTCATGGAAATCTTTGTAAAGACCCTGATGGGCAAAGTCATCACTCTTGAAATCGAGTCTAGTGACACCATTCAGAATGTGGCAGCAAAATACAAGACAAGGCAGACACCCCACCTGAGCAGCAGTGATTGATATTTACAGGCAAATAGAGGATGGCTTTACTTTTCCACACCACAATATCCAGAGAATTGCATTTGGTGTTTTGTTTGCAAGCCTCCTCTCCATCAGCTCACCCCAAAATACAACTTAGAATAGAAGATAATCCTGTACCCAGTATCATCAACTAGTAACCTCTACCCCAAGGAAAAAAGTCAAGGAAGACCCCTATACAGTAAAGTTTCTGTTTTATTGGCCAAAGTGAATCAGATGAATAAAATAAAATTTAAAAAAAGGAAGGAGGAAAGAAAGGAAGATACAGGGTGGGGGGGGACATATAAGAGGTGATTGGACCACCTCTGTCCTCTGTCCTCCTAAATGGATTAATGGTGGGAGTGGGCTCACTATCTCGAGAGTGGATTCATCATAAAAGGGTGAATTTGGCCTCCTTCCTTACTTTGTATCCCTCTGTGTCCTTTTACCATGGGATGATACAACAAAAGGCCCTTGCCATATGCTGGTTCCTCCGGCTTGTACTTCCCAGCCTCCAAGAATCATAAGCAAGTAAATATTCTGTTCATTAATAATTGTGCAGTCTGTGGTATTTGGTACAAATGGATGAATATAATGACTTTTTTAACTTGAAATTATAATTTTTAAACTTGTACCCATGATTGTTAAGTCTGTTGCAAGTAGCTACCATATTGGACAGTGCAGCTCTAGAGTACTGGTTCTCATCTCTGATGGCACAGTTGAGCTATAAGAGGAGCTTTTAAAAATATGGTTGTTCTTCAGTGAGTCCCTGTTTCCAAACAAAATACAAAATAGGGCTGGGGATGTGGCTCAGTGATTGAATACCCCTGAGTTCAATCACTGGTACCCCCCCAAAATCAATTAGTGAGGCAGGAGACAGATTTCTTAGAATTTGGGACCTTGGAGAACGGGATTCCCACATCCCAGATTTAAAATCCAGGCTAAAACATGTTTTTGTTGTTGTTATTTTGGTTTGGTTTGGTTTTGGCTGCCTGAGTGGAAGGCCCCACTCACACTCAGATACCCCCACTGTTGTTCCCAGGCTTTCTTGACCACCTAATATTAGTCAACCCCAATGAGTTGTTTAGTTCCCAAGAAATCCTTTAGTAACAAGTACAGGACAAACTCAGGTTAACAAACATATTAAACCATCCCATTATGGGAATAAGAATTAAATTGTACAATTGAATCAGAAAAAAAGAACAATCAAGAGGCACTCTCCAATGAAAGATTAGCTCATCAAAACAGTATATAAACCCCTAGCAGACAGCCACTGATGGGGGACATCCCCGCATGCTGTGGGAGCTTTCCTTGCTTGCTTGTAATAAATCTGCTACTAAATTCTCAAACACACACACACACACACACACAGACACACACACACACACACACAGTTGTTCCCCTCAAAACCAAAGGTCAAGTGTTCTCTCTGATATATGGATGCTAAAACACAGTAAGGGGGAGTGAAGGGGAATGGGGAGAGAAGAATAGAAATTCACTGGGTTGGACAAAGTGAAATGAAGGGGAAGGAGCCAGGATGGGAGCAGGAAAGATAGTAGGATGAAGTAGACATAACTTTCCTGTGTTCATATGAACACAGGACCAGTGAAACTACATCATGTACAACCACAAGAATGGGATCCTTTTTAGAATAAGTTATATTCCATGTATGTATAGTACATCAAAATGCACTCTATTGTCTTGTATATCTAAAAAGAACAAAGAGAAAAAAATAAAATATTAGTGAAATATGAAAAAAATACATGGTTGTCCAACTGCACGCAGGACCAATTACATCAAAGTCTCTGTTGGTGGAGCCCAGGCAACAAGGTTTGTTAAACAAGTTTTTCAAGTGAATACAGTGTACAGCCACTGTGAGAACTGCAGACTTTGAAGAGGGATATTTTCCCCCTTTGAACAGTGATAAACTTTTAAGAGTTTTGAACAGGGATAAGCATGATCAGATTATCATTTTAAAAGAACTTTGGTGAAAGCATAGAAAACAGATGAGGGTGGGAGGGGAGTAGATATGAATGTTGGCCGATCCTTTAATTGGCTTGGGCTATAAGCCCAGTTCAGAGAAGATGGCTTCATGGTAGATGGAGATGTAATCAAGAGTTGTATTCTCAACAACTTGATTACAGATAAAATGCAAGGTCTTGATTACAGATAAAATGTGGAAGGTGAGAGGAAAAGGAAGTACGCTATTCAGTGTAATGGAGGATACTGCAATAGGATGCAAGAATTCATTATTTTTAAGAGATTGAACATTGGCAAAAAGTGTTTTGCATGTCATGAGATTTGATAATGTGCATCCAGATACATAAAGAAGTAAAATAAAGGGCTGGGGGTATAACTCAGTTGGTAGAGTGCTTGCCTTACATGCACAAGGCCCTGGCCTGGGTTCAATTCCTAGCACCACACACACACACACACAAAAAAAAAAAAAGGTTAAATAAGAATAAAGTGTTTCCTTGTTCAAAGCTGTAGTGTTTGCTATCATTTCTATTAAATAATTCTGAAGATGTTGAGAATTAGACCACTGGAGGGGAATATTTCTTGTTTAATTCTTCTTACTATTCAAGGGAAAGACAAACTTAAGAGTAATTATTTTATTGCTGGATTTGTGACTCATCTGGTCCTTCCGAAGAAAATACTTATTTGTAGAAGAAAACACTTGCAGAATAAGTAATTGATTTAGTAATATTGAATTTTAAATAGTTGTAAGAACTTAGTGATATGTTTGTCCAACATCTCTCTTTTTAATGGAGGGACTAAGGCTCCAGAGGGTTAAGGAATATTGCTCAGAATCATACTGTTCTCATTCCTCAACACAATGAATTTATGCAATTTTATACTGGCCTATTCTCTGTAGATCTCTGGCTCCTCAGAGAACTTGCTTCTCCACCTTTACATACATTTCTGCCTTTTCTAAAGCTTCTAAATATTTATTCTATTCTTGAGTTGAAAATACAACCTATTTAATTATTTGATTTTGGATTTTTCATGGTATTTTGATACAGTAAAAACTTATGAAAACCCTATACTTAAATGCCATGTGTTCATTGATTAACAATGTAACAACAAGTTACATTTTTTAAAATTTGTTTTCACACTTAAACATATTTGTTATCATGCTCTGGTATTCAATTTTTAAAAGCATGTAAACATTTCAATATGTAAACATTAAGTGTCATTTATTGACATGTTCTAGTCATATTGTGATAAAAAGAACATCTGATTGAGCTGGAAAGAACCAGTTACTTAAATTGTAACTTAAGAACTAGCCCTGTGACCTCAGATAAGAAAACTACTTTGCTGACCTTCCATTTTCTTTACAGTAATTGAGGATGATGATACCTACCTGAGAAAACTATGATCAAATTTAAGGTTTTATTATTATTAGACTTGAGTCTCTAGCAAGGAGGGTAGATAGAACTTCAAAATCACAGAACCCAGCTTACAAGCAGATTATGGTATCCTTGTTCTGTAGGTTCCCTGATAGCTGAGTTTAAGCTAATTGGACCCAACACAGAGAACAGGAAACCCTGTCACCATGTACACGTCTTAGATTCACTGTTCCTGCTCCAGTCTCAGTGTGCCCAAGAGTTCTTACATCCTCCCAGGAAAAAAATCACAATCATCCCTTATTTATTCTTCTTCCATTACCTCAGCCTACATACTAAAATTTTGATTATATTCTTTGGCTTCAGGATTGTGGTCCTTTGGGAAGCTTCATATTCAGGATTTTTTTTTTTAATCTTTCTGTACTCTTTGTCCTTTGAACCTCTTTACTGTTAGTCCAAGAAAGCAGTAATTCCCCCACACTTTTAAACACTGCCTGTCTAAGCCAAGTCTTAGTTTTATACATAACTGAAGATTTAACTAAGCTCAAAGCAAAGAATTTCTGAAGAATCTGATCTTCTAAATTAATTTCTATAGCAATATCTATCTGAGTACCTAGCACCTAGTGAGTACTTATTAAAAGTTACCTTAAACTTTGGGTTTATATGGTCATAAAGAGAACTTTTCTTTATAGATTATATATACATATATAAAATTTAAGGGATTAAATATATTCAAACATTCCCCAAAAAGGAATACTATGCAAAATTGACTTATAGACCATCCAAAATAATTTTTTAAAGTTTTGAAAAGGAATAATGTGGTTCATACAGATACCTTTCCATCTGCCCCTGCCTTCTTCCCCATAAGGTTGCATTATCACATTTAAGCAAACACCATATTGTCAGAAAAGAAAACCATCAAATTGGCAATGCTAAGGTAAGGCTTACTAAAACTATCAGAATTGCATAGAAGGTTGACTCTTACCCAGTTGGTTCATTTTTCACCCTACTTTTATTCTAATATAAAATAGTCATGTGTATTGTTTCTTTTTGACAATCTTCCTAAGGATTCAACTTTGTACAGTGAGTACTAAATGTTTTAAATGTGTTTGTGGTTATAAGTTCAGTAAATGTCTCAGAATCCTTTTTTAGTACATTTTGATTTAAAGGCTGGAGGTGACCAAGAATATTGAAACAAGGCTGCAAGGAGCCCTTGTCTTGCTGCCCTGAAGTAGAATACCCATAGCACGTGCTTGCTGGGCTGACTCAGTGGCTGGCTGAATCAATCTTGAGGACTTGTGTCTTAGACCCACAAGGGACTTAGGAAGAGCTAATCCACTTCATATTCAAAAGAGAAAACTTCAAATTAATTGAATGAAATGATCATTCTCTTTTATTGAAAAAGAGAATTTGATTTCTATTTTCTATTAATTTTAGAAAGAAGTTTAAGGGCTATATAGCATATCACCTTAGGTACATAATTATAATGAAACTTTATATGTACTTTTTGTTATTAAAATAGGTATAATTAGGTTGGATGACTTCCCTTATAATTATCTCTTTAAAATTTTATTTCAGGTGCAGGCTATTGTTAATATTTTATATGAATCTGTTTTATTTTGGATGAAGATTTTTGACAATTCATAACATGTTGTCAGATAAATTCCATTTATATCTTGCCTAAATTATATTTGAGTGTAAAAAAATGAATATTTTAGTCCATTTTAAGAACATATTCTGTGCATAGTTTTCTTGAGATGAAATATAAAATATCTTTATTTTAGGAATAATATATTGAATGAATTTGAGTAGAGATTTGATATTATTGACAACCAAATAATAATACCATAATGGCAAATTGCAATTTAATACTTTATTTTTTGCCAATTTGATATTAAAGAATATTTTTCTTATAGTTAAGGGAAAAGTAGTGCATTATCTTGACTTTAAAATTATTTGAAATGGGGCTAGGGTTATGGCTCAGTGGCAGAGTGCTTGTCTTACAAATGTGAGGCACTGGGTTCAATCCTCAGAACCACATAAAAACGAATAAGCAAAATAAAGATATTGCATCCATCTATAACTAAAAAGTATATTTTTAAAATTATTTGAAACCTCAATGTGCAGAGTTTATTCTTACAATGTGTAAAATGAAGCATGCAGCATTATGCTGAAAAGTTTTACTCAGTATAGTGACTATAGATGTTCTATATTATTGGAGGAAAAATAGGAGCACATCTCTTTAAGTGTCAGTTTAATAAAGAGATGATTTTTATGAGACAAGATTAAATAATTTACTATGGAAAATATACATAATTTCTGCCTGGCCCATATTAATGTCAAAATGTTATATGTAACTAAAAGCCTTTTCAGTAATCTGTGAGTTCTTATAAGATCATTAATAATTATGCTAAAATTTCCAAAGTTAACAAATGATAACACAAATGAAAATCTTAACTTCTAACACCTGCCCCATTTCCTTAAAGATGTTAGTCAAATCTCCATTAGTCTCCTAATGAAAAGCCTCCATCAGTAGGTAATCAGCCAACACTAGAGAAACTGTACACTTAGGTAATTTCTGAGCTCAGGGGTCAGGGATGCAAATAATGAGAAGCAGGGATGCTAAGGGAAAAGACTGGCACTCTGTCCCTTTGCTGTGAGGAAGTAGAGGGGCTCTTCACTAATAAACTGAAGTGGTAGGGTGTGGCTGGAGGCGGGAATTGGAAGTGTGGCTTTGGGGTATATATTTGTATCTGGAAGTTGGAGACTTCTGTCTCAGCTTTCTGATCATCATGTGAGCTGCTTCCCTCTACCAAACTTTTCTACCATGATGTTCTGTCTCACCTCGAGCCTCAAGGAATGGAGCGCCCTTCTACGGACTAAGACCTCTGAAAGTGTGAGCCCTCAAAACTTTTCCTTCTCTATAATTGTTCTGGTTGGGTCCTTTTAGTCACAGTAGTGAAAAACCTGACTTAAACACTTTAATTATTGCTTTTATATCAATTGTTATAAGTTAGGCAAAATTAAATGACTCTTAAGCCAGTGTGTGCTAGGGCTAGTTTGCCTGGCTTATAGGAGTTGATTATTAAATTTTCAGGATTTTTTTTTGAGTGACTGTTAAAACATAACCATGATTACATGATTAAAATTTAAATCTTATGAGTTTACATATAAATTATAAAATGTAAGGAGTAATAAATCCTCAAGATACCACTTTATAATCATTTTCTCACACTTTTACAGTATGTAGGCATTATGACTTGCTACTGAGCATTTCTTCCCAACTTCATGTTCAGTGGTTTCACATTGGTAGTTTGAAATTGGCTATTGTGGGAGAATTTATACCACAGACATAGGCAGACACTGCAAATCACCCTCATCCCATCCTACTGATAATCAGTTGTTAAACATTTTCAACATTCTACTTCTTTTTTAAAATTTTTTTAAAAAATTTTAATTTGTTATATATTACAACAGAGATATGAAAAATTGTTCTTTATATGTGTAATGTGAATTGTAACACACCAATTCTTATAGCTGAATTTTATTGGGAAAGGATAGTTAGGTGCTGTCACAGATTTTAGGGGAGCATATCTCACATAGTGTTTCTTATAGATTCTATCTTCTGTTGGCTTATTATTATTTCATAGCACTATTCCTGGCCCTGTCTATAAGATTCTTTTCTTGAATTAGTTATTTTACACATGAACTTCTGAGAATCACTGTTCTAAACCTTCCTAAAATATGAAATAAATGTAATTTTGATTTGCTCTATTTTGGTTTATTTTTACATCGAAAAAATATTAACTCAGTGATAGTAGTAATAATAATAAAACCATTAACTTAAAACAGAAGTAATTAATGATGAGGGTGAGTATTTTCAGCAGTTATCTCATTTTTTCATTCCCAGTCCCACTTGCAATATGTGTTATAGGTGTAAAATAGGTATTTTTTTGAAGACAATATTCTGAAATGTTTTATGTCTTCTATTCCCCTGATTTTGTTGAAGGCATTGTTTTCCTTGAGGCTCATGTTAACTCATATATGTAAAAACATCCACTGAATTTTAACTATTTAAATTGAAATATTAAATAGATAATTTAAATACCTTAAAGCTTCTAGACTCTCGATTAGATTTCACCATTAGAAAATTTTCATATGACAAATATTTTTCAGTTCCTACATTTTTCCTTCACGTAGTGACTCTAGAAGCCAGATGTTCATCTTAGTAAAGTTGACATATTCTCATCTTCTTCCTAACCCAGCATTGCCTTAAAAACTGCCAAGAAGTTTTGAGTGTGGGAGTTTCAGTAAAAAGGAATTCACTGCTGTCCATCAGTTAGAAAATGTTAGGTTTCCTTTTTTAGAGTAGCAGAACAATAAATGAAAAACAAGTCAAAGTCTTTGAACAGGAAAGATATATTTTCAGCATCTTAAAATTAAAATAATTTATCAGTTTTAAAATAAAACTGCATATATAACCATCAAGCTGTTTCTTTTTTGACAGTTTTTTTTTGTATTAAGATTGTTTTCTCTTTCACAATTGTCAATATGTAATTCTGATATAGTAGACCTATAAGCCATCACTATAACAGATCTTCAGAATAACACATATTGTAGCAAAAATAATGCAGAATAACACTTATGCCAAACATATTTATAGAATGAGGCTTATGTAACATAAGACATCCTATTCTAGAAGCAGTCTTCATTCTCTACCTCTACAGCTTTCTCTGCATTACTCCTCAATATTATTTTTGGCACAGAATGTTCATATTAAATTAATGGGCTCGAGAAACTATTCAATTTATGGAGTCTTATTGGAGCAGTAAGTTTAAAACTAGATTCTAGGAAAGAAGTTTAGTGCGGGAAATGTATATAAGTGGCAGATTTGATTGTTCCCAAATTGTCCCAAATACCTGCATCTTGCTTATTAATATTGCTACAAACCTGTTTTTCCCCATAGGAAAAGTAGCTTATAGGACTGTCACAGCTCAGAAGAGTTGCATTCATATATTTATTTAGTTATGCCTTCATTTTTCAAATGTGGCCCAATCAAGATATTGTCAGACATGCCTACTAAGGTAGGATCCTGTGAGTGTCCAAGATTCAGGATGCTGCCTAAGAAGCCTACCTCACTGAATTACATGCCCATGAGAAAAAGGCCCATGGGAAATGTTCTTAGGCCTTTCCAGAAATTTCTAGTGATGCTAAGCCCTCTTGCGTTTTTGGTATGCATAAGTTTAATGTAGAGCAAATGTTAAATTTGTAGCTACAAATTTTAACAAGCACTGTCTTATAAAGTTTAGGGATGAAGTATATGTGCTTTTTACTCTAAACTTTAAAGAAACACACAATCAGTGGGGAAGACAAACAGTACCCAAACCAAACCAAAACAGTATAATTGAAAGACCAGATACCATGGGAAGTATAAAGGAAGAACTAGCATTTTTCAACTTGGAAAAAAGTCTTGTCTAAGAAAGTAATCCTTAAGCTGAGTTTTATAATTTTCAGATTTAAAAAGTTACATTTAAAAGCTGCTAAAAAATTAAAGTTAGGTGGAATATAAAGATCTCTTCCCTATTTTAAAATGAAAGGAAGCCATCATCTGAGTTCTGCCATTTCTTTATTAACATGCAGGGGTAAAACCAGTTTTGATTATTCCCATTCCATTGTTTATGTAGGAGCTCCAATAATTAGCCTTAATGTAAACTTTATTCCAGTTAAGAAGCAAAAGTATTACTGTGGCAGAATCAGAAGAATTTTATTAGTATTGCTACCAGAGGCAGAAGCCTCCTTGTTTCTTCAAGTGACAGTGTCCTCTATTAAGGGGGCACACAGCTAAAAGAAGTTTCAGAACTACAGTGCTGGGTTTTTATTCATGGAAAGCAGAAAGACCTGTACAATCTTTCTGGGAATTCACCTCTCTTAAATATCACTTATTTTAAAAAAGAAAAAATTTTTGAACATAAGCCAATTAACTCAACCTATAATATAGACAGAATAGTGATATTTAAAGTAGGTGACATGAACCAATCTGGAGTGTGGACTCTTGATTATGATCTTCAGATCTAACTATCCTGGAGTATGAATTACTTATGACTTTGGTATTCATTGAATCTACACAGGACATAGATTAAATATATCTTATGCACATTCCAGTCACTATTATGAAGCATTTTATGTAAATTGCAGATGACTCATCATTGGCCAAAGAATGATTTTGTTGTTGATGGTGGTGGTTGATTGTGGAACCCAGGGATTGTGCATGCTATGTAGGTGCTATGCCACTAAGCTACACCCCCAGCCATGTTCTGTTTTGAGGTTTATAAGTTCTTTTCTCAAAGATTTATTTCTTCATGAGTGTTTCTGTACCTTATTTTGCTTTTTTCAACCACAAGTTACTTTGTTTCCCCTGGGGGTTCTACAGAACCAAGATAGGATCTGCACATGGTACACTAACAAGGAAACAAGGAGAAATGACTTCCTTGTTTAAGAGAAGCTTCATTTTTTTTCCCTTTGTTTCTGGTTGATGTCTGCCTTTTTTTTTTTTTTTTTTTCAGTACTGAGGATTGAACTCAGGGGCACTTTACTACTGAGCTTATTTTACATTTATTTTGTGATAGGGTCTCACTAAGTTGCTGAGGCTAGCTGGAAACTTGAGGTCCCCCTGCCTCAATCTTCCAGGTTGTAGGGACTCCAGGCATGTGCTTCCACACTGCAATGCATTACTCTTAATCTACACTTACTTTACATTTAATTCTTTATTTTCCAAGTAAAGAAGCATAATAGATAGAACAAAACAAAATGAATCTTGGGAACAAATCTTTACTCCTCACACTTCAGATAGAGCCCTAATATCCAGAGTATATAAAGAACTCAAAAAATTAGACAATAAGATAACAAATAACCCAATCAACAAATGGGCCAAGGACCTGAACAGACACTTCTCAGAGGAGGACATACAATCAATCAACAAGTACATGGAAAAGTGCTCACCATCTGTAGCAGTCAGAGAAATGCAAATCAAAACCACCCTAAGATACCATCTCACCCCAGTAAGATTGGCAGCCATTATGAAGTCAAACAACAAGTGCTGGCGAGGATGTGGGGAAAAGGGTACACTTGCACATTGTTGGTGGGACTGCAAATTGGTGCAGCCAATTTGGAAAGCAGTATGGAGATTTCTTGGAAAGCTGGGAATGGAACCACCATTTGACCCATCTATTCCCCTTCTCGGTCTATTCCCTAAAGACCTAAAAAGAGCATGCTATAGGGACACTGCTACATCGATGTTCATAGCAGCACAATTCACAATAGCAAGACTGTGGAACCAACCTAGATGCCCTTCAATAGACGAATGGATAAAAAAAATGTGGCATTTATACACAATGGAGTATTACTCTGCATTAAAAAATGACAAAATCATAGAATTTGCAGGGAAATGGATGGCATTAGAGCAGATTATGCTAAGCGAAGCTAGCCAAACCCTAAAAAACAAATGCCAAATGTCTTCTTTGATATAAGGAGAGTAACTAAGAACAGACTAGGGAAGAAGAGCACGAGAAGAAGACCAACATTAAACAAGGATAAGAGGTGGGAGGGAAAGGGAGAGAGAAGGGAAATTGCATGGAAATGGAAGGAGACCCACAGGGTTATACAAAATTACGTACAAGAGGAAGTGAGGGGAAAGGGAAAAATAATACAAGGGGGAGGAATGAATTACAGTAGAGGGGGTAGAGAGAGAAGAGGGGAGGGGAGGGGAGGGGAGGGGGGATAGTAGAGGATAGGAAAGGCAGCAGAATACATCAGACTTGAGTATGTCAATATGTAAATCAATGGAAGTGTAACTGATGTGAATCTGCAATCTGTATATGGGGTAAAAATGGGAGTTTATAACCCACTTGAATAAAAGTGTGAAATATGATATATCAAGAACTATGTAATGTTTTGAACAACCAACAATTAAAAAAATAAAAATAAAATAAAAAATAAAAAAATAAAAAAAATGAATCTTAGTCTTCAGAGATTTTAATTATGAAAGAATAGCATTTGAACAAAATGAAAACATTTTTATTTAAGGGTTCTTTTAAGAATGTCCTTGAACTAAAGATGAATGTATGTATTTGAAAGTTTAAAACATTCAACATATGTTTTTGTATCCTCTCATACCAGAATGAAACCTGTATGGCCTTTTCTTCAGTTATGGTTTCTCTATCAGTTTAGGAATTTATGTCTAGAATAGGCTTCACGCAGTTGTCTTCTTCCTTAGGTTTCCATTAGCTATCAGATATTTGCTTGTAATTTAAATAGAATATTTCTATTTCAGGTAGCATTATCTTCAACAATGAACTCAACTCACTGTTAATTCTGTTTTTGAAGCTGTGTACACTTTAAGTTGTAGATACAAGCTAATATTGTACCTGAACAACCCCCATATCCATACAGCTTATAAGTGTAGCACCCTCCCTATAAAAGAAAAGAATTGAAAAATGGAGAAAGTGTAAGGAAATGTGCATGGTCTCACTACTAGATGGTTAATGCTTAATATATTAGTATATTTTCTTCTTTTGTTTTCTTTCTTTCTATATATTTTTATTTGTTCTTTTTAGTTATACATGAAAGTAGAAAGTATTTTGGCATATTATACATATATGGAATACAACTTCCCATTCTTCTGTTTGTAAATGATGTAGAATTACATTGGTCATGTATTCATATATGAACATAAGAAAGTAATGTCTAATTCATTCTACTATCTTTTCTATTCCCATTCCCCTCCCTTCCCTTCATTCCCCTTTGTCTAATCCAAAGTACTTTTATTCTTCCCTACCCCCTAACCCTCTGCCTATTGTGAGTCAACATCCGATTTTCAGAAAGAACATTCAGCCTTTGGCTTTTGGGTATTGGCTTATTTCACTTAGCATGATAGTCTCCAGTTCCATTTATTTACCAGCAAATGCCATAATTTCATTTCCCTTTATGGCTGAGTATATTCCATTGTGTATATACCATATTTTCTTTAATCATTCATCTGTTAAAGGGCACTTAGGCTGTTTCCATAGTTTAGCTATTATGAACTGTATTGCTATAAACATTGATGTGGAAGCATCACTGATTTTAGATCCTTTGGATATATGCTGAGAGTCAAATGGTGGTTCCATTTCAAGTTTTCTGAGGAATCTCCATACCACTTTCTAGAGTGGTTGCACCAATTTGCAGTCCCACAAGGAATGTATGAGTGTACCTTTTCTCCCACATCCTCACCAACATTTATTGTTACTTGTATTCTTGATAATTGCCATTCTGTCTAGAATGAGATGAAATCTCAGTGTAGTTTTAATTTACATTTCTCTAACTGCTACTGAGGTTGAACATTTTTCATATATTTGTTGACCAACATATTTCTTCTTCTGTGAAGTGCTTATTCAGTTCCTTTGCCCATTTATTGATTGGGTTATTTGGGTTTTTTTTTTTTTTTTTTGGTGTTAAGTTTTTTGAATTCTATATATATCCTGGAGATTGATGCTCTATCTGAGGTTCAGGTGGTGAAGATTTTCTCCCATTTTGTAGGCTCTTTCTTCACATTCTTGATGGTTTCCTTTGCTGTGAAGAAGCTTTTTAGTATGATACCATTCCATTTATTGTTTCTTGACATTATTTCTTGCACTTTAGGAGTCTTGGTAAGGGAGTAAGTTCCTAAGCCAACATGATGGAGAGCTGGGCTTTTTCTTATATTAGGTACAGGGTTGCTGGCATAATGCCTAGGTTCTTGATCCATGTTGAGTTTTGTGAAGAATGAGAAATAGGAGTTAAATTTCACTTTGTTACATAGGGATTTCCAGTTTTTCTAGCACCACTTGTGGAAGAGGCTATCCTTTCTCTAATGTATGTGTTTCATGCCTTTGTCTAGTATGAGATAAATGTATTTATGTGGGTTTTGTCTCTGTGTCTTCTATTCTATTCTGTTGGTCTTCATGTCTCTTTTGGTACCAATACCATAGTGTTTTTGTTATTATAGCTCTGTAGTATAATTTAAGGTCTGGTATTGTGATGCTTCGTGCTTCATTTTTCTTGCTGAGGATTACTTTGGCTATTCTGGGTCTCTTGTTTTTCCAACTGAATTTCATAACTGCTTTTTCTATTTCTATGAAGAATGTAATTGGAATTTTAATGGACATTGCATTAAATCTATATAGTACTTCTTTTGGTAGTATGGGCATTTTGTCACAATGATTCTGCCTATCCAAGAACATGGTAGATCTTTCCATCTTCTCAGGTATTCTTCAATTTCTTTCTTTTGGAGTTCTATAGTTTTTATTGTAGAGGTCTTTGACCTCTTTTGTTAGATTGATTCCCCAATGTGTGTGTGTGTGTGTGTGTGTGTGTGTTTTGAGGCTGTTGTGAATGGGGTAGTTTTTCTAATATCTCTTTCAGTTGATTCATCACTAATGTATAGGAATGTTATTGGATTTATGGGTGTTAATTTTATATCCTGCTACTTTGCTTAATTCATTTATGAGCACTAAAAGTTTTCTGGTGGAGATTTTTAGGTCTTCTAAATATAGAATCATATCATCAGCAAATAGTGATAGTTTGAGTTCTTCTTTTTCTATTTGTATCCCTTTAATTTCTTTCTTCTGTATAATTGCTCTGGCTAGAGTTTCAAGTATGATGAATAGAAGGGATGAAAGAGGGCATTCTTGTCTTGTTGCAGCTTTTAGAGGGAATACTTCCAATTTTTCTTCATTTAGAATGATGTTGGTCTTGGGTTTAACATAGATAGCTTTTAAAATGTTGAGGTATATTTCTACTATATCCTGGATTTTTTAGTATTTTGAACATGAATGGACGCTGAATTTTGTCAATTTTTTTTTCCTGCATCTATTGAGATAATGATGCAATTCTTGTTTAAGTGATGTGATGAATTACATTTACTGATTTCTGTATGTTGAACGAAACTTGCATCCCTGAGATGAACCCCACTTGATCATGGTAGACTATCCTTTTAATATCTTTTTTGTGATTTGCCAGAATTTTATTGATTTTTTTTTTTTTTTTGGTACTGGGGATTGAAGTCAGGGGCACTCTACCACTGAGTCACATCCCCAGCCCTATTTTGTATTTTATTTAGAGACAGGGTCTCACTGAGTTGCTTGGTGCCTCCCTTGGTGAGGGTTTGAACACAGGATCCTTCTGTCTCAGCCTCCTGAGCTGCTGGGATTACAGGCATGTGTCACCACACCCAGTTAGATTTTTTTATATCTGTGTTTATCAGGGATATTGGTCTGTTTTCTTTCCTTGATGTATCTTTGTCTTGTTTTGGTATCAAGTGTTTCTAGCTTCATAAAATAAGTTTGGAAGGATTCTCTCCTTTTCTATTTCATGGAATAATTTGAGGAGTATTGGTGTTAATTCTTTGAAGGTCTGGTAGAACTCTGCTGAGAATCTGTCTGGTCCTGGGCTTTACTTAGTTGGTAGGCTTTTGATGGCATCTTCAATTTCCCTTTTTCTGTTTTCTACATGCCTATTTACATATTTCAAAATTGAAATACAGGATATATAGTTTTATATCTTCTTTTCACCTGTTATAAGCCTCTTGCTACATCACTAAATAATCATGATAGGTATGATTTTTTTATTAGCCTCATAGTATTCCATTCTATGCATTTTCCATGGCTTATTTAACCATTTCATGATTCTTACACTTAGAATCTTTGTTTATCATTTAATCTAATATGTGTGTGTATACATGTGTATATGAATTAAACCTGCGAAGGTTTTAAAACAGATTAAAAATTATGGTGGAATGGAAGTGTTTTTTTTGTTGTTGTAGTTGTTTTTTCCATCTAGATAAACTAATAAAAGATTAGAGGAGGTAAAATATTTTTATAGATGACTATGTGCATTGGGACTTGGAAAAGAAGCTGGGCATTTTCACTTAGCACCCTATTTATCTATCCATTTTTGCCTTTTTATGCTTGGTTGGTGTGGTTTGCAGCACTGAAGAGCAATTGGTCTAACTACCACCAATTAAAGAGGATGATCAAATTGAGTCACCCCTTTCAATGAAAAAGTTTCGAGTAACCAAGGCTTTGCGAACCACTGATTCCACAGTTTTTTTCCTTGTTAAGTGTTTCCATCTATTATCTAGAATAGTGGTTTTTAAACTTGGCAAAACTATAAAAGACCATAGAATATTTTCATGTGGCACAAATAAAAGCTTTCCGCCTGCTCCCCTCCCAAAGCATTGTCAGATACAAACAACCTTAAACAGCAGTAGTTATCAAGAAGTAATTTAATTTCTAAAGATACACCCTCATTAAAATGGCTACTTATATAAATATTGAGGTTATTTTCCCCAGTATAATAATTTGTAGCTTTAGCCAGTGCAGAATACCAGTGCAGAAATTTTTTTAAAAAAGAAAAAGGCTACTTGCCACTGAGCACTTACCTTATTGCCCCCAGACAGGAAAACCAAGTGAAATGAATGATTTAACTCTGCCTGTCCTTTCCCACCCAGAATTCAGTTGGCAGGGCCAGGTTGGTAGTCAGGATTCTGAATAAGAGGTAGGTAATGTGGCAATAATAGCATAGTTGTTTTGTTACAGTTGCTTTTTATTCATAGCTCTTTGGGAAATGCAGTCCAAGGAAGATTATTCTTATAGCTATATTTTGTATGGCAGCATTTTGTCAGAGTTCCCAATTTAATCTGTTTCTATCCCTGATTCTTAATGATTCTTTTAATGTTCTAGACAAGATCCTCTAAGTAAATGTTATATCATATTAGATTGAGAAGCTGGTTCAGGATGGCTTCAGGTAAGAGTGATCTAACGAATCATTTCTATTATTTCCTGAAACACCTGAATTTCTGCAACTGTGTCTCAGCCAATTAGGAAGGTAGATTTAATGTCCTTTTCTTAAAGCAGTTGCAAGATATAGCCCCAGGCAGGTTGTGAACACTTTTGTCAGTCTAGAGACCTTGAAACATTGAATTTTTCAACATTTCATTTGTTTATGCAATTGAAAATCCTTGGTTCTCTAGCACACATAGAGGAAACTAATAATAATCACTTCTTCTACTTGACATTCTTTTAATTTAAGATGAACAGGAATCGTTTGAGGTTTTGTTATTTGGAATGTATGTATTACCTTGGGAATACAGAAATAAATACATATCTACACCTCCCTGATTTTATGAGGTTAATCTTGTATAACTTTGAATATTTTCATGTTTATAATTATGCATACAAAAGAATAAAAGAAAAAGGAATGAATATGGCACATGGTACTTCTAGTTTAACTGAGGTATCCTCTGCACAGTTCCTAGTACAATTAACTCTCTGTAGTGAGTCTCTAGATTGCAGTGCCTGAGGCCTCCTTCCAGTAATATTGGGAAGGCTAAGTCTGCATGTTCCCCTCTAGTGCTCTACACCCAGGGATTCAAGGTGCTTACAGATGACTTGAGCAGGGAAGTCAGCATTCACCTGGTCCCACTGTGCTGTGGTTAAGGGGCCCTTGCTATTGAAGAGACTCTTCTTGGTGAACCTTGTCTAAAAGTAAGATTGCTGAAACAGATGTTCCCTAAGTAATATAGCCAGGTGTTAAAGAGAGGATTTGTCCACTCCCCAGCATAATATCCACTGGAGGGACTCCTAACCACGTTGGCCATGGCCAGTATAGGGAATAACACTATGAAAACAAGAGCAAGAGTGGACAGGGCCCTTGGATAGTATAGTGCTATTCTAGGAGTAGCTGTGGGTTAAGCTGTGGGATGACATTTGTATCAGTGAAGCTTGTCCTCATGGGTATGTCAGGGAGTTTTCCAGTCCTCTGGCCAGACACTGAGCAGAGCCTTGAGGCCAAGAAGGCTTAAAAGCAATTTACTCTAGTATCCCTCATAGATGTAGGGCCTCATATCCTATAGAGAGTGTCCAGCTCCTGCCATTTGTGCATTCTCAATTCATAAACTCAATCAAGTCGCAAAGTAGAGGGATACCTCAGAAGTATTGGCAAGGTTTGTTCCATTTTGTACCAACTCTGTGGATCCAGATCCTACCCCCAAACTCTGATGATTCAGGACTAATTACCCAGAGGCACCAGGCAGATTTAGGAGGGTTTGATACACTGCCAAATGTCCTTACGTATTTAAAATTTAGATCCTATAGAAACCCATGTTTATTAAAAGATCTTGACTAAGAGCTTTCTTTAATATCATACAGTTAAGTTGAATACAGTATTTAAAAACAGATTCTGGAACCCGTGCTGGATCCAAGTCCTGGATCCTAAGGTTGCTTATTCTTTATGTGTCTCATGCTCTCATCTGTAAAATAGAGATTATAAGAGATTATAATAACCCTATAGGTTATTATGAGAATTACACTGGTAATATGGGTAAAGCCATCAGAATATTGCCTGGCTCGTGCCATAGGAGTTTTAGTTGTTGGGTTTTATATTCTCGTTTTTAATAAATTTTTAAGACTTAACTATACTCTAATATTTAAATAGTATTTAAATGTATCAGGCTCAGTTCTAAATGTGGACACATTTAAACTTATGACAGGCTAAGAGTAGCTGCTTTCATTATAATTTGTTTTCAAATGAGGAAACCAAGACCCAGTGAGGTTAAGTGACTAGCCTAAGATCACAGAGCTAAATGGCAAAGCTGCGAATCTGGCAGCCTGGTGGTTTTTGCTCCCAAGCAGTCTGCTGTACTAACTCTCCATTTCAAGTCTGTGCCATTCACACAGCAGCCCTGTATTATCTGTTAATATTTGCCTTGCTGTTTTCTCATTACTTCTCAGAGGTATAGCCTAACTGGTTGGAGTATCATCCTCCATCTAGCAAAGAGGCCTGGACAACTCCTTCACCCTACTTCCTCACAGCATCGACACTAATTCTTGGCCTGGTTCTGCTCAGGGAGATTCTCATCTAAGCCAGCAGTAGCTCCCACCTTCTAAGATTTTTACTACTGAAATCATAAAAACAGTTCTCCCTTCTTTATAGAATTCCTGGTTATTTATCATCATAATCTTCCAAAGATTAATTTTTCCTTGCCATTATTTTCTTCCCCTCCCTCTTGTCAGCCTTTCAGTGTCCTACATAGGGCTTGATAAATAGGTGAAGTCTGGGTATCTCTAATAGACCCTAGGGGTAAACACAGGCCCCTTGGAGCAAGTGTCCTATAATTCCCACAAGAGACAAAATGGATCTGTGGGAGCAATGTGAGTGCTAATTTCATGGTGGATTTGCCACACAGATATTCCATTTTCTGTAAAGTGGCATGCGTTGCACAGGGACCCAAAGGTTTCTTAGAATGTGTTAGAGGGTCAGTTACTCCAGGATTACTCTATTCCCCTGGTAGCATGACCTTAGGAAAATCTTTTTCATATATTATTTGACTTTGTCCTTAATGTAATAATCACCTAAATATGAGTACTAATCAGCTTCAAATGCCTTCCTGTGAAGCAGAGTTGCTTAAAGGGAACATTTGCCATATTGAATATATAAAAATAACACCAGAAACATTTACTGCCACAAAACACATCAGAAGGATTTTGACAGGAACAAGACAGTGCATGAAATGTAAAGATTTGAACTGAGAGGAAGTTTGAGAACGTGGAATGCACTTTACTGTTAATTTGAATGTATTCAGAAAAGTCTGTGAAACAAAATACATTTGCACCACTATTTTCTAATTATAAACAAAGGCTAATTTCTCTTAAACCTTGTAATATATTCACAGAAATGCTTTTACATTCGCTAATGAGTGCCATTATATTAAGGGGCACGCTGCACACAAAGGATTGCATCTATGGAGGAGTGACCCTGCATAAATGCAGATGACTTCACATTAGCTATGAGGGATTTAAAGATGAAAACCTCCATCCTCTGAGTTCTCCACAGGAAATAGTTAGTGATTGCTTTACTTAAGGGCCTGAGATTTTATGGCATCATTAGCTTTACCTTGTAGATTTCCTTAAAGAAGAATTCAACTCTCTGGGTCCCTTTGGGATCAGGAAAGCACCAACTGCATGTCCTAGAGTATATTGTCTCTATGAGTGCATAGCGATTGAGGACTTTTTCGTAGCTGTATCTACTTGAACAAAGAAGATATTATAGAGCTAAAGAGTTCGGTTTGTCAATCTGTTTAGTGTATAGTATGATAAATTACATAAGATATGGTTTGTTTCCCCACCAGAACACAGAGTTGGTAGAAATTGTTTAAATCCAGGACAGACTCCACTCACTTATTGGTTGAGCTTTATTGATCTATAACTTCTATCTTACTTTTGCCTTTCTCTTTTCTTACTTTTATCACTAAGATTTGTTTTTTACCCATTCTCCCATTTTTCTTTCAATTAATCCACTTTATATCATGACCAAAAATAATATGGATAAATGACACCCATTGGCAGTTAACAATTCTCAATTGAGCCAATAATTTCAACCTTGTCTTCCGTCAGATATTTTTATGAGAGCTACTCAGAATGATCAAAATTGATTAATTTGCATTTCACTTCCTCTTTCTCTCTGTGCATTATCTAGTGAAAATGAAAAAAAAATGTTCAGGTGAAAAGACAGCAGGCAAATGAAGGAGGAGACCTAGGTGATCTATCAATTGGATAATCAATCCCAGATTAATGAGGAACTAGCTGACTACTAAATTACAAGTGTATGTGCACATGGGTGGTGGGATGAAGCAGTGTGTGTGTTCTCTGGAAGGAATGAATACAAAATGGCACAGAATACAAAATGTGGAAGCCAACCGTGAAGAAGCTGGACCTGAAATGTGAAATGCCACAAGGAAAGAACAGACACTAGTCTAGGCAGGTAAAGAAAACAACAAGCGAAGAACACCATTAATCAACCACATAATAATTTAGAGAAATAGCAGAAAAGAATAGACAAATACAGTGGTATCCTAGAAATATGTGCTGCCAAAATGAAAATGCATTCTAAAGATTAGACCAGAGGAATTGGGATTCTTAAAAAATTGTGCTATTAGGTAAAAAGTTATCAGAATATTTACAAGGATTTTAGGTGGATGCTATGTATATTTTCTTTTAAAAATTGTAAGCACATCTAACTATGCTTGTTCCCATAAAACCTTCTCTACCCTAGGAGCACATAATAGGCATTTTTACTTAGAAAAACTCCTTCGTTTATTCAATAATTGGCTGAATGCCTACTTTACATCAAAGCTCTGTGCTAGTACTGGGTAACTAGGAATCCATGGGGCAATGTGTGTTTTCAAGAATTCCATGATACAGTGAGGAAGATAGAAAAAGTGAGCAAGCCCAGCAGGTTGCAGAAGTGTTATGATACTAAAGCTAGAAAGCAGAAAATAGGGATGCCTATCTCAGCTTGGGAGAAAAGATTTCCTCTGGTAATGATATTTGTTTAGAGAGGTCAAAAGGATAAGTAGAAGCTGGCCAAGGAGGGAGGGAGTTGTTGATGAGGATAGCCCAGAAGCTTGGAGAAAGAATATGAATTTTGTGGGAACAAAAGGAATTCATTGTGGCTAAGGCTTAGCTTGAAGAGTGAGTGGGAAGTGAAGGAAACTGAAGGAAGCTTTTCATGTGTTAATCAGGTCACTCCCCTCTCTACTTAAAACCCTCCAGTGGCTTCCTCCATTGTGAGCAGAATAGAATTGAACTGTATCATAGCCTGCAAACCCTGTGCATCTGGCTCCTTACTACCCTGATCTTTACTGTGGCCTTTTCTTTTTCTTTCTTTCTTTTTTTTTTTTTTTTTGTCCCTTACACATATCAAGCTCATTCTAGTCCCAGGATCTTTAAATTCCGTCTTCCTGCTGGTTTTCATGTGTTTCTGCTTGTTCTTCAATCTCCATTCACATGTCATCCCCCCTTTGGGGCCTTCTGCAACCACTCAGAAATTAAAGTGTTCCACATCCCTCCACGTAACACTGCCTTGCCTTTTTCATTGATAGAGCCTCCTATCAGTCCTGAAATTCCTTTTTTCTTTTTGTAATCTAAGGTTTTAAATTGACAAGTAAAAATGTACAAATTGTACATTTTAATGGGATACCATGTGGTGTTTCTATACATGTATCCATTGTTTATATCAGAATAAGCATATCCATCCCTTCACATACATTAATCATTTCTTTATGGTGAAAGCACTTACAACCTTTTTTTCTAGCTTTTGAAATACAAAGTACATTATTTTTTTATCCATAATTACCCTATTGTGCAATAGAGCACCAGTGCTTCTTACTCCTGTCTAACTATAACTAACCATTGCTCCCCCTACTCTCCCTAGCCTCTGGTGACCACCTTTCTACTCTCAACTTCTATGAGATCAACTTTTTAAAATTCCACATATGAGGGAGAACATGTGGTACCATGCTTGGCTTATTTCACTTAACAGAATGATCTCCAGTTCCCTCCATGTTGTCATAAATGACATGATTTCACCCATCAGCAATTTTTATGCCAAATAGTATTGTATGGTGTATATGTATAACATTTTCTTTATCCATAAATTAGTTGATAGATGCTTAAATTGTCTCTATTCATTGGCTATTGTGAATAGTGCTGCAGTAAATATGAGAGTATAGATGTCTCTTCAACCTACTGGCTTCGTTTCCTTTGGATATATACCCAGTAGAGGGACTACTGGATCATATAGTAGACCTATTTTTAATTCTTTGATGAACCTACCTCCATATTGTTTTCTACAACATTTTTTACATTCTCACCCACAGTGTGCAAGCATTCCTTTTCTCCACATCTTCTCCAGCACTTAATTTTTTGTCCTTTTGCTATTAGCCATTGTGTTTGCACAGGGTTTTGTAGGCTATGATACAGTGATATTTCATTGTGATTTTGATTTGTAATTCTCTGATGGTTAGTGATGAGCATGTTTTTATACACCTATTGACCCTTTGTATGTCTTCTTTTGAGAAAAGTCTATTTAGGTTAAACATGTGACCATCTGTTTTCCACATTCCTTCACCAACACCAAGGCCTTGTGGGCAGGGACTTGACACTAATTTACTACTACAGCCTCAGTACCTGAAACAGTGCTTGACACACATTGGGTCAATAAAATTCTCTTCAGCATTGATAAAAGAATAAACTGAGGCCAATTCCATAAAATGATGTCAGTGCCATACTAGGAAGTTTATGCTGCTGAAAACAGTAGATTTTATGCAGAGTAAGGACATTATCAGGATTCTGTGCTTTAGAATAACCATCCTGGCTGCAGCATAAAGCTTTATGAAAGCAGAAATACTAGCTAGGAGATAACTGAGGGTGTTTCAGCCCTATCACAGCCCAAATGCCAAGTTGAATCAAGGAAATAACATTAGAAATAGCATGAGATACAGAGACAGTACGTTGTACTTGATAATTGGATCCTTAATTGATGGAGAAGGAGAAATCAAGGTGTCATCCAGATATTTTTCTTATATAACCAAATAAAGAGAGAATAATGAAGAGATTTGGATTCACAAATGATCAGTAAATGAATGTAAAACATCTTGTTCAAATAGATGAGTAGAACTGAGGAGAAAGTGGAGAGAAGGAGATCAGAAAGAGAGTAGACCTTGAAATCCTGAGGTATTCCAAATTCAAAATAATTTTTTTAAATTAACCAGTTTAAATCCATAATAAATGCAAATTAAAGATTTTTTAAAAAAAAAATAGGTTTGAAAACACAATTTCTTCCTTATATGAATTCTGTTTCTGTCTCTCTGCTTGTATCAAAATAAAAACTGGTTCTGTGGTAGATAAATTATATTTAAGCCAGTCTGCCTCATTCATAAGCAACAGTAATAGGGCTTAGTAAGATAAATAAGTTATAAGTTATATGGCATCTTGCAAAATAAGTATTAGAATGAGAAAAACAAAAAATACTGATAACATTGTAATAACTCTTAAGTTCATGTTGCCAGGTAGTCATTAATGAATCATTTAAAATGTCTAACAAGCAGTCCCTTGTTTTTCTCCCTTCTCACAGATAGGATCCAATGACCTAATTAAGGATAAAAACTGTCAGAAGTTTCATCAGAAGCCCCAGGAACTCAAATACCAGGTTCTACTCCTCAAATACTTATTGCCTGAAATTTCTGATTACAACTGCTCTGAATTCACTGGACTCCTAATTAGTAACGATTCTGACTTTATAGCAACACTAGAAAGCAAGATATTAGCATGTTCTTTTGAAGATATGAAAAGGACAAATATAAATTCTCAGTTTTCATAAAGACAACATAGTTCAAAAAGGATTAAAAATGATAAATTAATGTGATTCCATTGCCTGCCCCTATTCCCACCATGAAAACCTCCTATTTCCAATTAAGTAAAAAAAAAAAAAAAAAATGTTTTTTTTCAAGGTCACATACATTTGTATTGTTTTATTAATTTTTGACAAGTTAAAGGCCCTCAGGATTGGAGTGAGTCAAACACAAGTTTATAATGAGCCAGAAAATAGTTAGAAACCACCTATGTTTAGATTATATTTCATCAATTAAACTATTTAAATGATCTCTTATTATGTGCAACTTATTCCATTTGTAGATAATAGACAATATAGTCAACATGAATCCTGCTTATTAAAATGATTAAAACCAAGAATTATATGAAAAAATATACTACAGCCATATGATACAGATTTTTTGCCACAAACTGATATATGTGGTTCTGAAGGTGCCCAATAACTATACAACAACTAGTGATTTAGTTTATGAGGAAAAATAAGCCTGAGGCAGATAACTTAAAACTTTTTCAACTTTGCATCCAGAACACTAGCAAAAGCAGTTTAAAAAAACTAATAAAAATACTAATTCAATTTACAAAGACTTGTTAAATACCCATTTAATAAATAAATTTAAAATAAATATAGCATTGCACAAAAGCCAAAGTTTGTTAAATGGAAGCAGGTGGAAGGAAATATTAAAGCTGTTCAATTTTGGAAACAAACAGGTAGTGTGGATGACCTGAGCCAGGGAGAGCTGAGGGGCATGACTGGGCATCATGTACAGAACTAAGATGGGTGTGGATGTGTCATAGATACTGTGCTCAGCAACTGCTTATTGCTGAGGAAAATATTTTAAAATAGTGTATAAAACAATGTGACTTGTATGTTTTTCTGGAGACATTCTTCCATTTATCAATCACACATGAGCTGATTTACATTTCAGAAACATGTAACTTGAGAAGAGCCTATTCTGCATTTGAGGAAATTTTTAAAGTGATTTGATGAAATTCTACTTAGTTGTTTGTGAATGCCAGGGAACCGTCTCTTACTCTTCCTACTAATTCTTTCTTGGAGCTGGCAGTCTGGGGTTCCAAGTTTGCTTCCCTGCTTGACCATAACTTTGTAATTGGGGTTCCTTCTACCCAACTTGACACATATAATGAGGCTGAAGTCTATGATGGTATTCTCCTAGTGACCTCTGTTCTTTAATTTCTTACTTCTGAGACATGAACAGCATTGCCTCTTTAAAGTATGTTTAAATGCCTGACTTCAAGAGTAGGCTCTTCCATTTCCCACTTTGGATTATTTGGGGCAAATTGCTTGACGTTCATAAACCTCTGTTGCTTATCCATAGAGCAAGACTACCCAAATCTGCTGCCCCTGTGTTGTTGTAAAGGTTAAAGATGTAGGAGACTGCTTACCACAGTAGCTGACACACAGAAAGTGCGCTGTGACATTTATTGTTATAGTTAAATGAACCCCCTTTCCAACAATCAAAACTCAAAACTGCTTTCATTTGTCCCTCAACTAATAAAGGCCTTTCCTTAGAAAAATTTCCCCTTTTCACCCAGAGATGTCATGCTGGTCAACCTGTGCGAAAGGCGTTTTCTAAAGGACCAGGTTAGATCTCCAAAGACATCCCAAAGGGCCCCAGTTCTACCCCAAATGATGGATACTTCTGGGGCTAACTATTTCTCACAGCAATTTAGAGAAATTAGGAAACAAACTCTGCATTTAATTGAAAAACCTTACATTTCTAATAAATTAAGCTGTTTTGTGGTCATTGTGTGGAACACAGCACTTTTTCCAACCACCTAAAAAAGAAACTTAAATGATGATTAGAATTCTTTTTCTCTTCACTCTGAAAGGATGTTACACTGAATCAAATATCTCTTTTTCCAAATAGCAATCATGGAATTTTGCCTTGTAATTTTGACAATAATTGCCCTAGAATGAACTGTATCAGAAGAGCAGAAAAGCCAGAAAAAAATTATTTTTTTCCTAATGTGTTTTGTGGCTTTCATAAATATCCTATAGCAGTATCACTAGATTTGGGGGGGGGGGGAGCATCAAAAGTTATAAGAAAATGAGGTAGATTTCTATAAGAAAAAAAATTGTAAACATACTACAAGATGCTTAAGTTTTCCTCCCTCCCCCTTTTCCTTCTGTCCTCTCTTCCTCCCTTTCTTTCTCTTTCTCTTTTGCTGTACTCGGATCAAACTCAGGGCCTGATACATTCTAGGCCAGTACTCTACTACTGAGCTGTACTTGCACCTCCCAGAGTATATCAGTGAATATTTACCTCAGTAAATTCTTATTAGTAAACTACATTTCAAATGCAGATATTAAATATTACAAAATACAAAAATATGTTTTAAACTTCCTAAAAAGCTTTGAAATATAAACAGAACCCATGCTTTTAAACAAATCTAGTAATTTTAGCAGCATAATAGTCCTGTAGCTAAAGAAGAAAATATTTTTCTATTTTTAGAAAATATTTAATTTAAAGAAACTGAGTATTATTGCCAGAGTTACTTTTTGATGCCAGATACACTAAAACCTTAGGACTTTTCCATGATTTGGAAGTCAAATGTATAAACGGACAAAATTCTTTAAAGAACGTTTCCAAATAGTTGTTAAAAGTACATTCTGATCAATCTCTGAGAAGGAATAGGCATTGGATTAAGTCATTAAAAAGGAAGATAAGTCTCAATATCTAGATGCTCCTTTAAAACAAATTGCTCAAAGTAATGATTCTCCATGGTTATGTATTTTATTGTCTTAATAAAACTGTCATGTAAAAGTAGATTGCATATAATGTAAACAAAATTTTTAGTAGGCATTTTAAAGATTTCTCAACTGAATTTTATTCTGTGTTTATGATTTAGCTCTTACTGCCATCTAGTGTCAGCATACCCTAATTAGAAGTAAAGCACCAAGTACTGAGTTTATCATCTCAAATATAAACTGATTATGGGAATGCCACATTGAAGAAAAAGTCATTTTAAAAATATTGACCATTCCCTTTAGTCCATGCTGCCTCTCCCCACACCCATCATCATATTTAGTGGGTATATATTGAGAGTCATGAAAACTACTTCAACCCACCCTTAATTTTGGCAAACTTGAAGTTACATTTGTAATCTTCTCTTCTAGAGTATAAATATATAACTTTATAAATATTTAATTTCTTTGATGATGTTTATGATTTGAAACTTCTATTTATCATTAACATCAGCAATCTGATTTATTTTAGGCATATAATATTTTATATAGGCAAATAAAACTATTGCTATTAATCTACCTGTGTTTACAAAGTAGTTATGCAGTCACATAGTAGTTATGCACTCTTCAAATATACAAAATATCCTGTACCTTGCATAAGATTATAGTAGGAGAATGTCTAGATCAGCACAATTTCTTCATGTTACAGATGAAAAGTTTGAGGTTTGGGATTTGAGTCAAGCCTATTACTGGAGCAGTATAGTTTTCAGTAGTTCTTGCTGTTGTCGCCCAGGATCAATACAAAAAAACACAGAAACATTGAGGAGTTCTTAATGTTTTTAATAACATCTTGGTTGGTTGGCTAGAAGATTAAAAGTAAAGTAGCTTTTATTTTGAGCTTGATAGATTTATGAGTAGTGCTTTTAAGAGTAATGATGCTACATTCGAATACTAACATTTTCTCCCCAGTTAATTTAGTAACACAAAAAAAGAAGTTATTTTTTTTCTCCCCCTCTTTGGGGCCATAACTCGCTTTCATTGACATACTTGTTTCTCCTGCATTTGAATTTTTTATTATTGTAATTAAATGCTACTTTATGAGCAATCTTTTCAAAATAGATGTTTGTTAATTTGGCAGGTTCACAATTTTTAAAAATACAAGTTTTGTTGAAATGAAATTAATTGTGCCTTCCATAGAGAATTCCCAATACAAGTAAGTTATTTAAAATTTGAATGTAATATGCTGATATTGTAGAAAATATTCTGTGTAATTATATTGTCTCATTTCTTTATTTTTGGTGAAATAATGCAAGTAGTATATTTGGCATTGAGGGTGTTCTCATATACTCTTTTATGATTAAATGAATGAAAAACCTGAAAATCAGAAACCCTCTTGAATTTATTGTTGATGGGTAGTAAGATCACATCTATTTTATAAATCATGAGACTCACTGCAGTTAAGAAGAGAGGGTATAATGACTTTTTGCTCTTTTTAAAAGTGGTTGTGTATTTGGCATTGTCAGTGGGAGGTCAGAGCTTTCTCATTTGCTAGGAGATGTACTTTGCAGGTGGTTTTAGTGTTGGCAGGTAGTTATCTGGTTGTTATCCTGCATTCAAATCGGATTACATTTCTTGATTGTTATATTCATTAAATGGAAACAGGATGCATTACTTCATTTAAGGCTCCTGTGAATTCAAGGCATGGAGTAAAACTTCATTAATCTGCACTCCATTTGTTTAGAGGGTGTAATAATTTAGAAAAGTGTTGGGCTGAAGTTTACTTTCCTGCTATCTATAAAGAAAGGATTACTAACCCATTAGACAAATTAATAGTGCAAACAAAATTGGAGGAACAAATGGTATTAAACACCCTTAAGCACTTTAGAAGTACCCATATACCTAAAGATAATCTAAACTTGAAATACAAAATATTCTCAAAGTTTTTTAAATAAGATTTCTTTCCAGGAACAATGATGAGACTTTACAACAACCTTTCAAAAATACATCTCTAATTCACTACTTCCTTACATTAAACTCAGTTACTCCAAATCCATGAGGTTTGGTTGAATTTGGCAGGCAAACAAAGTTTTTATAGACCCAGGGCTTATCAGTGTTTTATAATGGTTTAGAATGTGGATAAGAAGACACATTCCCATTAATAGCATATAGATGAAACGTTGGTGTCCATCTTCGAGTGCAGCTGACTGTTTGAAATGGTAACATCTAATTCATTCCATATATAATACATTTTCACCAAGATTTATCCTATGGAAACACATGAACCTGGATCCTAGCACAATGCCTACCACAGGGAGTGGCACAGAGTAGCCCCCAAGCTCAGAGGATGGTTTTATTGCATACATTGTTAAAGGAAAAGAGAATGGTTAAAATTAAATATTGAGTAAATGAATGAAAGACTTATTTCATTATCTGCTGCAAAGTGTGGCATCAGGGTGTGGAGTTTTTTTCTGCTCTATTGAATAGGAAATGCATTTTTTCATCTCTTTGGGGAACTGAAATAAAGGATTTATTTCAAATCTTGTTATTCCATAACTAGCTTATTAACATTTTAAGTTCTGTTTCTTGACTCCGTTTTCTTCCCCTCCCACCCCCCATAACCTCACAAGATTGTCGATTTCTTTTTCTCAGGATGTTATCCCAAGGAAAGAACGAACCCCAATGTGGGTTTCATCATTTCCCTCCTCCTCCTTTTCTGAGCTGTGATCACACACTGAAAGCTCCATCCTGTGCTGATGTTTGAGAATCTGTTACCATGGTGCTATTCCCCAGCTCAAAGGATGGTTTTATTGCATACATTGTTGCAGGAAAAAAGAATGGTTAAAATTAAACTGAAAAAAAAATCCTGATTAATAATAGAAAATGGGATAAATGTTTTCAAAATCAAATACAGGGTTGAGAACAATACATTGTTATGATTGCCTTTGCTTTCCAAACATTTCCTTTCAGTTTTTGCTTTTTTGTTTGGGAATTGTATTTCATATAAAAGGCCCCACTGTCCACTAGCTTCTAGGCATATGTCCAAAATACAAGTGGACATTAATTCAATTCAGCAGATAAGATTTCCTTAGAGACCTCTGGAGGACTTCACTAGTCCATCCCTACTAGCCTACATCTCTGACTTGTGTCCTCTCAGACAAAACTACTTACAGAAAAAAATAAGATTTGGGGTGTGTGTGTGTGTGTGTGTGTGTGAAGAAGAATATAAAAGAAGGAAGAGCAATACAGGATTTTGAAGCAACTGTGAGTTGGAGAATGAAGAACACTGGTGCTGAGGCAGATCTGAGGGGCAGCTGATGTTGAAGGGAAGTGATCTGTGGTCTACTTTATACACAGAACCAGCCACTTCACAGCCAGTAGTGATTCTACCACCAAGGCTGTAACCTTGTTCTCTTTTCTAGATTGAGAGACTAGGATTTATAATTTCTGCAGACTGACAATTTTAGACATTTAGAATTTTTCAGTTCTACCACAGTTTAATTACTGTGTCCATTTTAAAGCATTTTGAAGCACATTAATGATGGAAAAAGTGGTATGTTTACCAAAAGTCACCTTTCCAGATAAAAACTCTGAAAAGTTACTTTTTAAAACTTTTAGGAGAAATGAAATTTAGAAATACATTAGGAGGCAAATGTAATGAGTTGCAATTAAATCTTTTAAATGCCTTAAAATAGCTGTTAAGATAGTTGTCAAGTTCCACAGTTCTTTAAAAGGTAAAGGACTATGACTGTTAGAGAAAGAATTCAAAGCATTCTTTGCTTACAGTATCATAGTTTGGATAGAAGCTCAAGAGTAGACCTGGTGCTGGAATACAAACCCAGTGTCAGAAAGTTAGCTATGTTGGCAATATTTAGCTTTGACATAGAATATTTGAGGTATGTTCCATAGATCTTATAGTTGTCATGATGATACCAAGAGTCAGAAATTAAAGAAATGAATAAGTTGTGACAACATGGCTCAGAGGTTAAGATCGCAGGCTTCCAATTAACAGCTGGGTATTTGTTTAAGCTCTTTATGCCTCAGGTTCCTCATCTGTGAAATTGGATTCTTAATCATATTTACCTCATAAGATAGCTGTGTGGATTAAGTTACACAATATATGTAAATTACGTTAGCCATTTACACATGTAAGTTCCTAGCCTTATAAGCATCTGATATGTATAAATGGCTATTTTTGTAAAAATTTAAAATCTCCAAAGAGGCCCTTAATGAATACATATCTACTTCAATTTTATAGCATTATGGATCCTTCCTATAGAATATGTTAAAGTTTGGAGATCATCAGGAAGTACTCTAGCATGTTGTTCTTGATTTCTTACAAATATCTAAATAGAGATGAGTCTGATTCTACACTAATACTATATATCTCAGTGTAGGGATAGAGTTCAAGATTCTTCTGTCATGGAAATGACATCATTAATCAGTTAAAAGCTTCATTCTTTGCCTGAGAATATAGCTCAGTTGGTAGAGAACTTGCCTCACATACACAAGACCCTGGGTTCAATCCCCAGCACGCATGCACACACACACACACAAATACACACACACACACACACAAATACACACACGCACGCTTCATTTTTCTTTGTTGTCTGCAGAGCTTGGTGTGAAGTGAATAAAAAGGAATGGCTATACTTTTTTCTTCTCTCTTTCTTCCTTTCCCTATTTTCTCTCTTCTTTTCTCATCTCTATGTTCAAGAAGTCAATACTTCTAAATAGCAGTCCTCTGTTTCTCTGGCGAAGTGCTCCTATTTCATTTATGCCATCTGGAATCCCACAATATTGGAGATAGTTGTAGACACCAAAAGTTTAAAATTTGATTGGCAGAAAGCTGGACTAACTTGGAATCTCACCCATCCACACAGAGAATGACTCTGACAAAGTAACCATTGTTCCTTATTTGGCCACCACTGCCGTGGTTGCATTACAGTGGTAACTTTCTCTTTCTCTTCACTCCAGCAGCCCCATCTATGTAACTTACAACTCTGGTTCAACTCTGGTCTAACTCCTGTGGTTCATTGGGTTCTAATTTCCTTTGGGATCTGCATGATCCTTGTAAGGAGCTTGCCGTGATTATCATTTACACTTCTAATAAGAAATGGGTGTCTAATTGGAGCTGTTAACTCTAGTCAGCCAAGTTCTTGAGATTTTCCAGGTATTGAAGTGCTACAAGAAATTTCCAAATAAGCATCATACTATAGAACAAAAATAGGGCACAGACCAAAAAACAAACAAACAAACAAACAACAAAAACCCTGCAGAATCTTTGGAGGAAAATAAAGCCAGTACTTTCTTTTCTCCCTTTCAATATGCACTGGTGTCTTCTAGGTACTTCATTCCATCTCAGTAGTTGCTCTTCTCAGAGATGGGGACAACACAATCTTTTTCATAAATTGAAAGCAGTAAGAGATGAGATCCTCTGACTTCTTCATTCTTGGTATAGGCATTTCTTCTCTCATTTTTAATGTATTTACTATACAGGCTACCTGATAATGGAAAATATTTAGCTTCAAAGCCTTCATAGCTCTGAAACATTTTTACCTATTGCTGAATTATTATAGTTTCCTTGAGACAAATGGTATACAGATTATCTTTATTAGAAAAAAAAATGCTTCCAATATAAACTTAATGTGAAGGGTAGTCCAACATTAGATGTAAACAACTTTTCTGAGGCTCCTGCAGAATAAATTCTAATGGATAGGAAATGATTCTGCATTAGGCCTGGCTGTGAGAAATCAAGACTGAATTCTCAAAGTGACACAAAGGCAAGTGAATCCTCAGCCCAAGGCTAATCAGTATTTAATAATTAGAAAAATAAAACTTTTATTTTTTGATGACAAAGCATAGATATCTCCATTTGATTTCATATTAAACAGAAGCCTCTGCGAGGGAAAAAGAAAGGCATTATTTTTTGTTGTTGTTGCTGTTGTTTTCCTCAGAAAGTGCTGAAGCTTATTGTCTATTATAGAGCTAATAGAGAGTTCAAAGAGACTTCACAGGAGGGGGAAAAGAAATGGGGTTGGATCATGTACATCCATAGGAATGGGAATCTAACTAGAATTAGATATATTTGATATATTCCATGCTTGTATAATTAAATCAAAATGGATTCTGCTGTCATGTATAACTAAATAATAATGAAGAATTTTTTTTAAAAGTAATGGAGTCAGACAGAGTGAATCTGAGAGCACTATTCAACTTTACCTCATCTAGGAAGTTCAATCCTGAAAAGTCATTTACTGTAAACTCAATTCATTCATATCCTTTCTTATTGGAGAGAGTTAAAGCTATGGCTTTAGATGTTGATGTCAGTTCTGGTAAAACAGGGGACAAGGGCATTTGTGTACTTTCTTAAGGAAACAAGCAAACCCTATGTCTCTATGTGGAACACATCTGAGAGAGGAGGAACAGCTCTAAAATTGGCTTTAAATATTAAAGTCTGGCTGGGAAAGTATTCCTTATTCAGTTTACCAAAGCAATCCTTGGATACCTGGGTCTCTATAAAACACATGCACCACAAGTCTCCCTTTTCCAGGAACACTTGCACAAGCCTATCTCAGTCCCTAGGCACTCCATTTCTTTCATGGTATGTCATGCCATTTGATTGGATCAGCTTCCATTTGAAAATTTGTATTTAAATTCAACAACTATTTATCTCTTATCTATTCTACATTCCAGTGAAGACTCAGGGGAGAGTTAGATAAGGTGCTTTTAGACTGTGGAGGACCCAGGTCTGTGGATGTAAACAGGTGATTTCAAGGCAGCCTGCTCAGTGTCTTAGGACATGTGTGAACAAAATACAGTTAGAACAAGAAGGAGAGGACTTTTCCAGGCGGTTCCTGTGGCACTGCCATTGAGCTGTGTCTCCAAGGACAATTAATCTGCAGTTAAGTATCACATGCACAGTTCTTTTGAAAATAATGCAAACTAGAATTCTACGCTTGCTTATTCTGTTTATGTAAAAGATATGTCTTCTCAGAAATTAAAATTAACTATGGAGAGTGTTAAGGCATGGAAAGTAAATATCTCTCATTTGTAGGAAATTCAAGAAAGTCTACAAAATAGATATAATGTACTGTGAAAAGATTTCCACATGGCTGTTGCTAGGTAGCCATTTGTATAAGCACCTTTTTTTTTTTTTTTCCCTTCTCTATGAAGTTCTGCAACAGCAAGAATCAAAGAGATTTGGTGCCTGGGAAGGTTTACTTAGATAAGTCATTAATTTTCCAAGCTCTGTAATATCCAGCTATATTTAGTAATTAGAGACAAAGTAAGTCATAGAAAGGTTGGATCTTTTGTCTGGGTTCTTGGAGCTCATCAGTGACCAAACAGTGAATTGAACTTCAAGATCTTGATTAGATACTAATGCCGTAACTGTTCACAGAGTATTAGGAGGTTTAATTGCAGGAAGACTGAAAGTCAATATTGATTGATTATTATTTACTAAATAGCTCAGTGTCACATGCCCTGAGAACTCTCCTTGCTCACATCTAGGGCTGGTACTCCACTTACTTACCAGAGCCTAACCCCTTTTACCTACAAGGACATGGCTTTAACAATTCTTATCCTGTCTCCTGCATCATCAATATTTTCCTGTCTATATGAACTTTCCTAACAGCATACTAACATGCTATTTTTTTCCTTAAAAAAAAAAAAAACACTCTATTCAGCTAGTATTATTCAGCTAAATATTCTAGTATTTTCCTATGTCTTTCCTTTTCTTCATTGCCAAAATTCTTCAAGAAGTTAACTATGCTTATGAACTGTACTTTCTCAACTCTTACTCTCTGAAACCCACTCACACCACTCCACAGAAACTACTCTTGTTGAGGTTATCAGCAAACTCCAAGTTGTTAGTTTCACAGGTCCGTTCTTCATCCTTGTATTATTTGACCGTCAGCCACATTGACACAGTGGATCCTTCCTTCCTTCTTCACTGAAACGTTTTCTTCTTTAACTCCCAGGGTAATATATTCTCCAGTTTTCCTCCTATGTTACTTTATGTGTAATAGGAATTTAAAAGTTTTTTTTGTGTGTGTGTGTGTGTGTGTGTGTGCATATGTGTCTGAAACTGATCTAATAAATTATACCACTCCCATTCCTAACCCTACATTCCCAGTCTCGCTCACTTCTACCATATCTTCCCCAATTTAGTCAATGGCATCTCCATACTGACAGTTGCTCAGGTCAGAAAACTTTGACTCAGTTTCCCTTTGTCTCACATCCCACATTCTATCCACTGGCAAGTCATTTTGACTGTACTGTCACAGTGAATCCAGGATTAAAGACAGGCAGTCAGTACAGATAGGCAATCAGGTAGGATTGAGGAAAGGGCCAGTTTGGGTCCTGAAAGTTGGAGACAGCCCCTGAGAATTGAAATGTTAATGCCTTCCTCCACCCTTATCCAGATAACCTGCCCCTGCTCCAACCTATTGTAAGGTCGCCTGACCCAGGAATCCCAGGAATTTTCCTTCCCTACAGGGAGTTGCAAAAGTTGTTAATTAATGTATCCTGGGATGCTTCCTGCTTTATATGCTTCACTCCATGTGGCCCTCCCCCCCCCCCATCTTCTTCTCACCTTTTGGCCATCCCACCAAGCATTTCCTGGGCCCAGTCACATATACAGGAATGAAAGAGATAAGGGGGAAGAGAGCAGGAAAATAAAGAAAATTTAGGATGTATAAAATGTGCAGAACACCATCACTTCTTGGGATACCAGCATACTAGCCATGGCCCCCTTCTCCCTCCTGGGATAAGTTTGTGTTACCCCTTTTAAAATAAATCCTGCTTTATATGCTTGCCTTGGCATGCTTCTCTAATGTTATACATCAGCATATGAGGAAGCAGGACTTGTCACCTATAACTGGAGGTATATCCAAGCTCTGACCTCTTCTCACCAGCTCCACTGTCACTACCCTGGTCCAGCCATCATCTTTTTATTCATGGCTTATTGAAATAGTCCTCTAACTGATCTCTGTGTTTCTATTCTTGCTTAATTACTAATGCCACAGACACAATTAGCCTAGTAAAATTTAAGTCCTCTCCTTAAAACTGTCTAATTTACCTATTACCATGGTTCATAAGGTCCAAACCATCTGGCTTTTGTTATCCCTATGGCATGGTCTTTTTAATTTCCACCTCACCCTGGAGTCTCTAGACTCTTTGGGCTCCTTCTTATTCCCCTAATTCAGAGTTTGGCAAAGCTTTTGCTGTAAAGGGAAAGATAGGAAGTAATTTAGGCTTTATTCAACTCCTATGTTGATCACAGAAAACAGTTATAGATGGGTCATATTTGAGTGTGGCTGTGTTCCAATTAAACTTTATTTACAATAACAGATAGCATGTTGGATTTGTCCCACTGACTAGCCTCCATAGACTGTAGTTTGTCTTCTCTAAATCAAACTCATAAAGCCTTTACCCAGGCCATTTCCAGGGCCTGAAATTCTCTTCCTTCAGACATCTGCATGGCTTCTCCCTTACCTTTTTAAGGATTCTACACAGGTGTTTCCTTCTTAATGAGACTTGTTTAGCCAGAGTGTTGGCACAGTATAGATGGCACACTTGAATTGGAAAAATTAAAGAAAGACTTACCAAAGGTAGAGATAAAAAATGGGAGCCTGGAAGAATGTGCACAACCCAGACCTAACAAAGCAGTGTGATGACCTCTGTAGGGCCAAAGGAGGACAAGAAGTGGGAGCAGTAGCAGAACCCGGTAGGACAGAAATAGGTAGACAGAGTCGCTTTGGGAAAATCAATGACTTTTGAGCTTCTGTTGGGGCTCCCCATTATTGATACCAGAGTAGAGGCCATAGGGCAAATGAATTTTCTGTTATAGTCTGCATAGCCTAGTCTTCTAGGACAGAGATCAGGGAAAGGGGGAAAGTATATATCTGATAAACCAGATGAAAGATACACAAAGCTTTCTTCATCTACTATATTTAAAGTTACAAGCAGGATTGACTGCATCATTGAGGAACAAAATGAAAATGGAACAAAATGAAAATGGGGGCCACTTTTGTTTTTGTTTTTATGTAGGTTGCCTGTCCATGAGCCAGCCCAGATTTCAGCCTTTGCCTCCAGCAGTGGATTACCTTTGCTTCTTTCCTCCTTCATTTTTCTCCATTAAACTACCTCTATCTAACTATTATGTTATCTAACTTACTTACTTAGTTGATTTTCTTTCTACCCAGTGCAGTTTAATTTCTCTGGGGTAGAGAACCCTTATATGCTGTATATAATGCCTCAAACACTCATTGGCACAATAAATGCAATAAATATATACAAATTAAAAGAATGATCCATTCTCCTGAAAAGGGAAAGAAGTAAGGGATCAAACTTTTACTGATTTAGCATGGTTTATTTTCCATATTCTTTTTTTTTTAACCTTATATATTTGGAGTTTTTATTTTTTTACTTTATTTTTTAATTTGTTTTAATTGCTTACACATGACAGTACAATGACCTTGACATATCATACATTTGAATCAGATGGGATATAATTTCTCATTTTTCTGAGTATACAGGTTGCAGAATCACTTGGTCATGCAGTCACATATATACACACAGTAATAATAATGTCTGTTTCATTCTACTACCCTTCCTATCCCCCCATTCCCTTCCCTCCCCTCCCATCACTTCTCTCTACCTAATCTAGGGTAACACTATTCTTTTTTTTTCCCTCACATCTTCCTTTTCCATATTCTTGACCCTTCTTTTCATTAGCCAAAACTCAAAGCTAAATAAAATCCATTATCTCCTGTTAGAAAGGATAATTTTAAAACCTTCAGTATTTAAGATTATCTGCCTTAACAATTTCCTCTATAAAAGGCAGTGATCAAAACAAGACCTTTCATTTAAATTAGTGGTTGGCATGTAGAAGAGAAATGTGAGTGTGAATGTAATTTTAAAGTTTCATACAGTTTATTTCCCTGGGAACTTATCTAATTTTTTTTTTTTTTTTTTTTTTTTTTTTTTTGAGGTATGCCTATCTCAGAATCAGTCATTCTTGGAGTTCAGTACTTGCCCTACTTCTCTCCTCATTGTTCAGGCCCTACAAAATACTCTAAAGCTAACAGTTTGAAATAATGTTTTGAGCAGGTTAAGCCCAAACCCTGTCTCCAGTCTTTATCTTCCATCTTGCCTTCAAAATACATAATGCTGCATTGATTCAATTGCTTGTAAGGTATCATTACTTGCAAATCTCACAGGAATCTGGAGATCACTCAAATTGATTGTGACTGCATCACTCTTCTACTCCAGTCACCAGCCTGCTGTTTCTACTTTGGCTTTGGGGACATCTTTATCCCCCTGTGATCAACTACAGAAACAGGAGTCACTGGTGGCTTCTTTTTCTTCGTCATCCACCATCTAATTAGATGCAACAGCCTATTTGTTTTTTACCTCCTAAGTATCTCCCAGGTCTGCATTTTCCTTCTCATATCTACATCTGTTGTCCTAATTCATATGCTTGTTATTTCCACTCTAAATTTTGACAGTGGTCCCCCTAAGTGATCTTGCCTTTAACTGTACTATATTGTCAGTCTTCTGCAATACTGCTAAAGTGGTCTTCATACATGCTTGTCTTATCATATCTCCCGTGTGTAAAATTTGTTCAATGATTTCTCTTAACCTATAACATAAAAACTAAACTCTTTTAAATGACATATAAAATCCTCTAAGCTATTATCTTCCTCTGGTTTTTTTCAATTAATGCAATTAAAATACCAAACTACTACTATTTCTTCAGTCAGGTGTTTTTCATGACCTCTAACCTCGTCATGCCTAGCATTTAATGTTGATTCCCCTATAGGCAATGTTTTCCCAGACTTATCAACCCACCAAACTTTGGCTTCTTAGTCCTCTAAGGCCCATCTGTGTCCCTGCATTCTCACTATACCTTGTAACGCCATTGTAACCTTGAAGGGAATATTGCAAGATTCTATTTAGGTATATTTCATACCACAGATTCTAAGTTTCTTTAGAGAAGAGAGTATTTTTAGGTGTTCAATAAAAATGTGTTGAACAAGTGCTACATTTAAATTTTGGCCATCACACAATATATGCACATCTTTGTATAAATTTAAACCACAGGTCTAGAATTTCATATTCAATTTTTTAAATAAGTACTTGAGTTTTTTAAAACTGAAAGAAGTGTTCTTAATTATCCATGAACTGTTGTCTATTTTTGTCTAGAGAGTAGTAAAGGCAGGTAGTTTTATTTTTCCTAATGATTATGGAAAAGGTTACTTTAAAAATAAAAATTAGTAGTTTATAATTTATGTTTATTTTAAAACTGTAGATAGAAAACTAAATCTCACCAATTAAAAAAAAATAAAATAAAATACTGTACTTAAAAAAAAAAAGAAAACTAAATCTCTGTAAATGAATACACATGAATCCATAGTACTTAAACACACTTATGAAAACATATTTCAACAGTTCCTCTGAAAATTATAGTTGTATAATTAAGGATAAACCCATATGTAATTAAAAGTTGATATTTTAGATGCATAGTTTATGTTGTAGATATATTTATGTCTTAATCCCTGACCTGTCATTCTGTATCAAACAATAATCTGTTTCAATTCAGATATTTGCTATTTATTATATATATTATTCAGAACTTGATGGTCAGATTAAAATTTGGTAGTAACATATGAAAAAAGTAGAATGTACTATTACCATGCCATGTTCCCTGGTTTTCTGAGGGGCATATTAAAATGATAATGTTCTTGTTGGAGGAATATACAGGGCAATAAAATGTTTTGTGGGTTATTAAACAGTGAAGTGAGGCTAAATCTTCCAATTACCAACAAAAGGCTCTTATTACAAATATATTACAGTACCATGGAAATTTCCTTTTGTATATTAGATTTTATAACACATTATTTTTTGAACTTGATTATAATTAACATTATACTAGGCAGTAAGCAGATGTGTATCTGTTCACTTAAAAAAATCCTACATTAAAGTTCCAAAATTCAAAATCCAAGATAATACCACTAGACCCAAAAATAACTTTTCACTTTCTATAAACTATTTCTGTACCCATAGAAAAGCAGGAAGAAGAGAAGAGAGGACTGACATTTAATCCACAACAGATATGCCTTTGGGTAGAGATAGCTGCTGAGTAAAGCTGACAGATTTCTACAAAAAGTGCAGTTGATAGAAAAACTGTACTCTACCTCTACAAACTGTTAAATCTGGACTTTCAGAACAAAGGCCATCTAGCAGACCCCTATTATCTCTGAAATAAGATAGTGTTAATCTTGTGGTAGCATCAATATTCACTGATTGCATTAATTGGAATTTCATTATTTTTATAATAACAGAAAAATACAAAAAATAAGTAAGTAAATAAATAAAGGACCCAGTAGATCATTACATTAGTTTTTTTTAAATACATTGAAGAAAACCTATATAATAGATGAAACATATTCTTTTTTAAAAAATTTCTTTTTAGTTTTAGATGGACACATATCTTTATTTTGTATATTTATTTTTATGTGGTGCTGAGAATCGAACCCAGTGCCTCCCACTGCAAAGCAAGAGCTCTGCCACTGAGCCACAACTCAGTCCGTACATTAGTTTTGTTTTTGTTTTTGTTTTAATCTCTGGCACTGTGTCTGGAAAGTTGACTTTTCTACCTTTTTGTACCTCATTTTTAAGGACAGCTTTTAAAAAGAGATAAATTTTTTTGATGGAAATGTATAATCTTGAAGATAGGATTGGAAAAAGACTAATCAGAAGAATTTCTCAGATGCTGAAATAAATGTAATGGTGGCTGCTTACTATGCATCAGATTTTGTAGGAAGAATCCCAAGACTATTTTACAGGAAAGGTTGGATGGCACCCAAAACTTTTATGACAAGAGGTAAAAGTAGCTAAGTTGCATTTCTCCTTCCATACTGATTTTAAGGTAGCTCTGGATTTCCTAAACAATGAATCAGTGAATTATAGTGATGTTTAGATACAGTTCCCATACATTGACTACATTTTCTTTTTATTTCATCCTTCCTCTTCCACACACCATATCCTTCCCACACACACATGTGTGAGCACACATACTTTCAATGAAAACCTCTAACCTTTTTGATCATCTCCCTTTGGCTATTTTTCTTTGTTTGTTTGTTTCTTTTTCCTGTATGATAACAGCATTTTTTTTTCTTTTTTGCACTGGGGATTTAACCCTGGGGTGCTTTACCATCAGCTACATTCTCCCAGCTCTTTTTAATTTTTTATTTTGAGACAGGGTCTCAAGTTGCTGAGGTCCTTGCTAAATTGCTGAGGCTGACCTCAAATTTACTATCCTTCTGTCTCAGCCTCCCGAGCTGCTGGGATTGTAGACATACACCACCATGCCCGGCCTCCAGCTGTTTTTTAATGTTTTATTTTGAGACAAGGCCTCCCTAAGTCCTTAGCATCTTGCTAAATTGCTGAGGCTGTCCTTGAAGTTGGAATCCTCTTTTTTATTTATTTATTTATTTATTTATTTATTATTTTTTTTATTGTTGGTCGTTCAAAACATTACATAGCTCTTAATACATCATATTTCACAGTTTGATTCAAGTGGGTTATGAACTCCCAATTTTACCCCGTATACAGATTGCTGTATCACATCAGTTACCCTTCCATTGATTGACATATTGCCTTTCTAGTGTCTGATGTATTCTGCTGTCTGTCTTATTCTCTACTATCCCCCCTCCCCTCCCCTCCCCTCCCCTCCCCTTTTCTCTCTCTACCCCTTCTACTGTAAATCATTTCTTCCATTTGTATTATCTTGTCTTACCCCTCCTTTCCTCTTATATGTCATTTTGTATAACCCTTACTTCAACCTCCCAAGCTGCTGGGATTACAGGCCTGTGCTACCATGCTTAACTTAATGTAGTTTTTTTTTTTTTTTAATTGGTTGTTCAAAACATTACAAAGCTCTTGACATATCATATTTCATACATTTGATTCAAGTGGGTTATGAACTCCCATTTTTACCCTGTATACAGAATGCAGATAGCAGAATACAACAGTCACTAGAATGGCAATATGTTTTTCTTTGAAAAATCACACATGGTGTGTGCTATCGCATGTCTTTGGTATCTACAATATGAATATCCATTTATTCTGGGTCAGGATAAATTTGTGATTCCTATGTTTGGGTGTTAGAAAATCGACGTATCTTGATGTTGCTCTGATAGTTTAGAATCTAATATTTCAATGAAATGTGGGTATTTTATATTCAAGTCTAACTTAACCCTGTGTAGGATTTTGTTATAAGAGTTAAATGTCTAAAGACATGTGCCCATTTGCAGGGATTAGTAAAGAAAAACTGGATCACAACTTCTTGGTGATGAATTAGCAAATGAGACGAAGCGATTGTGGCTCATTCATTCCCTTTGTAAAATCTAATATATTTAAGTAGATATTAAGGAACAAATTGGACTCCCTATCTAGATGGAATTGGAAAGATTCAAAGAAATTTTAAAAGTAACTGTGGATTCACAAAAAGTAATGGAATTAGGAGATATTTTCCCTTCCCCCATGTTATGTACCCACAACATCCATCATGTATTTCCCACAGAGTATGACTACTGTGGAGGAAAAATTTAAATACTCCATTGCAGGTCCAAAGCAACTTCATGGAGATATAATTAACAAAAATATTACTATTACAATCATGAATTTTTTTCTTTTGAACAACCTAGCTATTTGTATAGCCTCTGCCTGCTTTTCTTTCCTCTTTGGTCTGCCTTCTTTATCTGCTTCTTCAAATTCTTTCTGGCTTTTACATTTAATAATCTATGATGTTTGATTTGCTGTAGATTTCCTTCTGTGCCCCCCTAATGGATCAAGATACATTCTTAACCCAACCTCTCCTTTCAGGCAAGCTGTTTTCTCTTCTCTTTCCCACATCCCTTCACAGTATGGTAGTTATTTTTCATTGACTAACCGAAACTTGGCTCATCTGCTTCCTCCCTGAAGTGGAGGAGAAACACATTAACAGAAGATTTTCACAATACCGGAACCACCATGTCTGTGGTGATAGCAGACCAGAGAAGCCTGGTATTTCTACAGCCTTGTACCTCAGAATCCATCCCTTGAGCTATTTCCATCATGTCTATTTTTAAAAGCCTAAGTTAAAAGTCTACACTTAATAGTGGTTCTCAAACTTGAACATATAAGTATTACTAGAGGGTCTTCTTGAAAATATTAGTGTGAATGTCCCAGTCACTTTGTATTGTATAAGAGAATTGAAACCCATATTTTAAAATATGAAGAGTAAAATAATTAGATATATAAATGTGTACATATAAATAGAGAAGTTGATAATCATAGAGTTTGATAAAATAGGATATAGGCACATTTTAAAGAAGACAAAATAAAAAACACTAATTTTTTTATTAGACATTGTAAGACCAAGACAGTGAGACATTAAAACATACCCCTCAATTTTTTTCTTATAGTAGTAACCAGCCATGAATCCTAAACAACTATTTCAATTACCATAAGACAAACAATGTTAAACTAAGAAGATCAAAGCATCAGAGAAAATTGTATATCCTCGAAAGTGCTTTGTAACTATTTCTACAGCCTTGTACCTCAGAATCCATCCCTTGAGCTATTTTCATCATGTCTATTTTTAAAAGCCTAAGTTAAAAGTCTACACTTAATAGTGGTTCTCAAACTTTAACATATAAGTATTACTAGAAGGTCTTCTTAAAAGTGCTATTATTTCTGGAGTCATAACTCCAGAGATACTGATTTGGGAAATTCAATGTGGGATTTAGGAATCAGTCAATAATTACCTTCACCCCTGCAAAATTGGGTGAGAATTTTTAAGATAAGAATCTAGAGTGGAATAGAACCACAAGTTAGTCAAGGTTTTTTAATGCATATAATCATCTAAAATCATAATCTGTATATTCTTTCATTTTGTTTAAAAATAATACTATTATGTATATTATAAATCCAAAAAGATTTAATGTGAACAAATAGAAAATGTTTTAACATCGTATATAATCACAAACTGTTAATTTGGAAGTAACTATTTTCATTCACACGATAAAGCCTTGGTTTAAACAAACCAATTTTTAGTTCATTAACTATCAGAGTTTTCTGGTTATTAATTTGCCATATAATAGCTTTGAGGTAAATGCCCTCTTTACCTTATTATAATTTATTATGTTACAGCTATATTTTGTTTCAGTGTTCCAAAGAAAATTTCCTGAAGCAGACTGGATTTCAGAGCTATTCTTTTTTCTCAAAAAAGAATAGCTATTGCTTTTGTTTCTTGTGAATGTTTCATCTTATTTCCTCAAGGCCTCTTAGAGTTGCTTGAATGTGGACTTTCTAAGAGATTGTTTGTAAAGGGCAGGGGGAAATCAGTCGAAATGCCTAGACAATGAAAAATCTAGGGTTAGCCAAATATTAAATACATTTCTAAAGGATTAGCATAGTGTTATTTTCTCTTTTTATTTTTTCCTGTTCTAATCATCCATCATAAATAATGAGATATACTTTGTTAACACCAATGCATGATTTCCATAATGGCTTTCTACTGAGAAGTCTGTGCTTACACAGGATTTCCCTTGAGTCACTTAGGGACAAAAGTGGAAATATTATGGATGATGTTCTCATGATGGTCTCAAGAGAGAATTGTTTAAAGAAGATCCTAATGTATTAAAAATAAATAAAACAGCTTACTAAAAGGTTTATATTCTGTTTGCTCTAAGTACATTTTTCAACATGAATTTTTAAATTTCCACTTGAATCAGGCAGATTTGACATATGCTTTCTGGCACATATTTATTAAAATTTTGATATGTTGCTCATCATGATTTATTTATTTAATTTTTATTTAAAACATATTTCCTTAAAGTATTGTTTATCTTAGGGCTGGAGACGAGGCTCAGTGGTAGAGCACTTGCCAGCATGGATTCAGTACCCAGCACTACAAAAGAAAAACAAAAGAAACTATTTCAAAATATTGCTTATCTTGATTACCAAGGGCTTTTTCTTGCATTTGTGTCCCCTTAAATTTGGTGCTTCCAGTAAGCGTGTCACTTGTTTCACCCTAGTCCTAACCCTGTTCCCTATTATTAACATGCTGTGTAGAAAGAAAGTAGACTATTTAAGAAGCAATTGTCAGGAGATATATATATATATATATATATATATATATATATATATATATATATATATATATTAGTTGTAGATGGACACAATACCTTTATTTATCATTATATAGTGCAAGGATGGAACCCAGGGTCTCACACATGCTAGGCGAGCACTCTACCACTAAGCCACAACCCCAGCCCTAGCAGGAGATCGAAGTAACAAGTTCAGTGTCCAACTTAGAGCATGCCCTCATTAAAGTGAATTAAAATTTCATCAGCATTTAGTTGTTAGAAGATTTTCTTACTTTTTTTTCTAGAAATTGCCAAAGTGGATCACTATAATTGTTATCAATTTATTGTTTCTTCATCTTATATTCCTTTCTATTGCTTTGAAATTCAGCAGGAAGGACATTTAGTTAAAACTATATAAATAAAAAATAACTTTTAAAAATTATTGCTTCTATTTACAACATAATCTAATAATGATCCATTAGATATTCAGAATTTTCCCAAAATTATCTGCTTTCCCAAGGGTTTCAATGATTCTCAGATCAAATTATTTTAGAATTTGCCCTTGAACAATCCCTTTATGGAAGTGAAATAAACAGAGTGCTGAGTATTCCTATAATGCAGTGACCTTGCTTTGTATTGACAAAAAAAAAAATCTCTTACAGCTGGTTCTTATGTACTGCATGTATTGATGTGTTTCTGAAGGCCCAGATCAGTGAAGAGAAGATATAACTGTGCACACTCTTTGTAGATTAAAAAAAAAAAACAAAAAAAAAACTTCTTTAGACCAGAGAGATTTTTAGCAATATTATTTCAGATTGGATTTACACTTGGAAACTTAAACCAGGTAATCCTTATAGTGTTTATTTATCAAAAAGTTTTATTTTAGTGATTATATTTATGTTTTAAAGACATAAATAAATTTTAAAAGTTTATTCTTGGTAGCTTTTCTAACTAAAATCATTATTTTCTGGAAACTGAATGCTAGTTGCAAAAGGTTTACTCTAGTATGAAGTTTAACATAATGGCAATTGTTTAACAGCTTACGTAAGTGACATACTTGATTTTGATTAATATATTGAGCACTCTGAAAGTTATCTCTAATATAGATATGAGTTATGCATACATAATTCCAAATGAATTATTTCATAATGCATTGTTACTGTTAAGTGACTAATGACTAAATTATAATTTAAACATTTCCTATCCACCTGATGTTGAATTGGCTATCTGTATATCCTTCAAATGGCATTTTCTCAGACCTAAGGACTCTGTATCTCTCACTCCAAACTAGTTCCATAGAGTTTTAAAAATATTTATTAATTTTGAAAATCTGTATAATCTTGTTTTCTGTCAACATTGTAACTTTCAATATGACAGATTTTCAGTAACATTGAGTTCTGATTGTATAAATATTACATGTATTTACATTAGGAAATTTAGAAAATATGGAAAACCATGAAGGAGATAGTAAAGTCTTCACTAATATAACTCCCTAGACAACATTAAATACATTTGAAAGTGAGTCCTTTTATGCATTTACCTAGGAATGTGCATATGCGGAAGATCATGAAAGAAAGCTATATGTAACAATTTGTTACCTTACTTCCCTCACTTAATATTGTATTATGGGCATTTTTCTATGTTATCAAATAGGCTTTGAAAGTATAATTTTAATAGTTTTATTATGTTTCTTGCTTGCTTATATTATAATTGACTTAACCATCTTTGTTTGATTTTGATACAAGTTGTTTCTAATTATGAATTGTGTTTTATAACATTTATAATTAACATCTTTATTCATACATTTCTACCACATCCCTTATTTTCTCCCAGGGATTAATTAAATTAATTAATCACTCATGAGATGCATTCAAACATTTTTAAGGCTTTTGGGTACACACACTACCATTGTGTGCTCCAGAAATGTTTCTATATTATAGTTTTAGAAATAAGTTCCAATATGGTGAAAGAGCCAAAGGCAAAAAAAAAAAAAAAAAAAAAAAAAATAGGGCCAAATAAACTTTCTTAAACCCATTATCATAGCAATAATTCCACTCAAGAGTGTGGAGTCCTGATGACCTGATCACCTCCCCAAGGCCCTGCCTCCTCTTTCTATTCCACTGGGGTATTCAACATGAATTCCAGAGATACACAAGCATTCAAAGAATGGAACTGAAATGTTCACTATGTTTAATTCCCAGGAATATGTGCTTAAGGCCAAGTTTTAGATTCCTCCTAAACCCCTTCTTTCTATCCTTATGTCTTAGAGAAAAGTACTTTGTTACCTGGACACTTTGCTATCTTTTATAAATATGACATTCCTTGGTTCTCTTTTTCAGTTAGGAAGAGCCTTATGACTAAATGTGGTCTAATTATTAAATAGAGCTATGTACTACTTCCCAGAGGGTTCTTTGAAAAGGAGAGGCTATCGCATCCTCACCTTTTCCTCCATTCTATCAGAGTCTCCAGATGACTCAAGCAGCCAGCCTGGGAAGAGCCACCACCGGGGTAAAAAGTTAAGATAGAAGGTCACTGCTTCCTGATAATTTTGTAGAATTGTCACTCTAGTACTGGGTACCATAATTATGATTTGTATCCTGTTTAAACTACTGGGGTGGGGATGTCTATTTCTTGTAGTGAAATCCAATCTTAATTAATAAGGTATTAAAGCAATTGAAATCTATTTTTTATAGTTGACTCTTCATTTTTCCATTTAGTAACTTATACAGATGCCTGGGTACTAAGTTAGTGGTATCTATTTGCTTGTTCTGAACATAGGAAATCAATATCAGTAAATTGAAATTGTCAGTAATTTCCTAATTGTCAATAATTTAGTTTAGGGAACATTAATTTTCCTGTGAGTTTCCAGCATTCATAGAGAGTGTATAAAACCCTTATAAAAGTTAATTGATCTAAACCCCAAAGAAAAACTCTTCTTGCTATCTATGTTCATCCTTCCCCAGAGTAAGCAAATTCAGTGCCATATTCCAAGCCTTCAAATCATAGTACACATTGCTGGAAGTGGGAACAGGCAGCTCCAAAGATCTATTTATTTTGTATTCCAAAAAAGATATACAGTGGCCTTTTTGTGGTTCTTGTACTCTTTCTTTTTTGATTAAAAATTGAAGCCTCTTCAAAACCAGCTAGCTTTTATTAATAACAAGCAATAGATGGAAAGAAATAAATATGTTGGAGATATAGGGAAATTTACCTAAGGAATCATAGTTCTTAAGTCCTTTATGAACTGCCCCTGGATACCCCTTTAGTCCCCGGTCTATCCAGTCCCACCACACTCAGGATCCTGAATTATTCATGTTCTCCCTCCCCTTGAACATCACCATCACGCATATTCTCCCAGTTCAGTACCCCACTTTGTTTCAGTTTTGACATAACTGTGCAGGGAACCCTTCTAAAAAATTCTTCTCTTTTGTCCTCATACAGCCTTCAGTACTTTTTTCTAGCAGATATCATGCTGTCTCCTAATTGCTGGTCAAAAAGTTCCACATAGTGACTTTTTTTTTTTCAGAAAATTCCTAGCACCTAGTAGGTACTCAGTAGCTATGAAATGATATCACACACACACACACACACACACACGGCTCTTTTATCTTTTTCATTCTGAAGTCAGTAGAGAAATCAGTAGATTTCATAATCACATAAGTAGCATAAAATTTGAATATGTCAAGAATCCTTCATCTAATTATTGCAAGGTATTACTTTCAATGTCATATTTCATGGTTGTATTTGTATATTTGTCTATGTATTTTATGAACAAAACAAAAATAAATGTCATGAGCTTGAATTCTAGATTGGGACACATATATTTTATTTATTTTTGTAACTCTCCTTTCTTGGGTCTGTCCCAAACTACAGAAGCTGCTGGCAGAGTTCATTCAGTGACAAACATATGAGGTCACTCTTCATTTCTGAAGGCTAGATATATTCATGTTGTTAGGTGCTCAGAACATCTGTATTTATTGAACACATTCTGAAGGTGAAGCACTGTATACATGCAGGCAGCTAAATATTTAAATTTTGATGATATTCTATGTATCTTAAGTGGTAATTTGCACATATAAATACACAGCATGCCTGACCAGAAGCAGGCTCTGGTACTGGCACCAAACCTCCTTGGTTCAAATCCAATCCCAGTCACTTAATAGCTAAATAATCTCACCCAGTTTACTTGAACTCTCTAAACTTTAGTATCCTTAACTATAAAATGGGGATATTAAAATACTTACCTAATGAAGTTATTTTGAAAGGCAAATGAGAAAATTCATATAGAGTGTTTTATTCCAGTGCCAGGTGCATAATACTTTGATTTTTCAATATTAGTTGCTATTATTATTGCTCTAATTATCAGAGTTGTCAGAAAAGGTGGGTATGATGGAACTCCAAGTAATAATGTTGGAAAGAACTCAAAAAATTCAGTCCTGGAATGGCTGTAGTTCACAATAACATAATATATATTTTATGAAGATCTAAGAGGGAGGAACTTGAAGCCTCCAAACATAAAGAAAGAATAAAGGAAGGGAAACGCTTATTACCCTGATTCAATCAGTGCATACTGTATGTATGTGTTAAAATATCACTCTGTACTCCACTACTATGTACAATTAATAAATGCTAGTCAAATACAGAAGGAAAAGATTGTCAGTTCTATGGCAAGCACTGTTTTATTGAGGTTAAGAAATATTCCCTCCTCAGAATCACAGGAGATTTTTGTTTGCAGGACTTATCACCAGGTGGGTGTTCAGAGTTCCCATCTGCCTGTCTCCTGCTCCACTCAGCCGGACTTCCTCAGGAGGCTATCAGCCAGGCAGGAGCCCCAGAAAGACAATGGGTAAAAGTCAAGGTGGAAAAGGCCCCAGTGATTTTTAGGAGTCCAGAAGGCTGTGCTCCTCAGCTCTGCTTGATCCTCTCAATGCCCTTGCTGGTTGAAGGGAAAGGAAAATATTTCAGAAGTTAAGTCCTTGGTTGCCTAGCCCATTGCTTTTGGCTCAAGATAAGGCTTCAGCACTCACAGTAGAAAGGTACCAGAGGAAATCTGCTCTACTCACGGCTGATAGGAAGCAGAGAGGGCTGTATTTTCTGTATATTAAAATATAGCAGGTCCTGCTAAAATTAATATAAGTGCTAACATTTTATAGATATATGTAATTTTTATGTGCATATATGATTTCTTTTGGTTTCCTACAACAAATTCCCATATTAGGTATCAGGTATCTGAAAGTAAAAGAAAAGTTAAATGAAGATATGAAGTAAGAGATGACTGTTCAGAAGAAGTAACCTAATTGAATATTGTATTTCAAATTTATTTAAATTGCTACCTCTTTCTCTTCACACCCATTAAATAGTGAACCCTACAGCTGCAGTATGTGTTTAATTACTGTTTGGTTCTAGACGTGCTCTAACATGAAAATCTTTCACTTGACATTAAAAGTCAACTTCTTTTATTTTACCTTATATTTAATATATACCCCAAACATACCAAGAGATGAATAAAAAGGATGGCTTCATCATCAAAGATGCATTGCTTTAGTTTGAGATATTAGTGGCCTTTAATGAAATCCCTATGAGATATAGCAATATTTGCCCCTAAAATGAGCGATGATTTTGATTGCAAAAATGCTGATAATGACTTTATCCTGGTTTTACCACATACTGGTTGTGTTACCATGGACAAGGAACTTAGCCATTCTAACTTTTAGTTTCTTGTCAATAGAATGGAAATAATAGTAGCCACCTCACAGGATGTGGGAAGAATAAATGAGATAACATATAGAAATCAGAGTACAGGGTGGGAAGTACTCAGTACACAGGGTTTTTATTTGTTTGGTTTTGAAACTAGACTTATTCTTCTTCGGATGGGGTAGGGCTTGGTATCAGTTTGGATTTGTTGATTTGAAAGTAATAAGAGGAAACTAAGTAAAGCATAACAGTGGTGAGCTTCTAGATCTTGGGGTTCTTTGCATGTAGGGTGGGTAAAAAGGATCTTTTCATGTTATTAGTAATACTGATAACAATAGCAGCAAGCATGGCAAATGCCATTTATAGAGTACTTACTCTGGTAGAAGCATTAAACTAAATGTTTTCACCTTTGTCTCATTTAATCTTCTCAACAACATTATGAAGCATATACTGTTAAGTACCCCGGTTTTACAGATGAAGAAACTGAGGCATGCTTAGCCAAACTTAATAATCAATAGTTCAGACTCTGTTGCACTTGTACTGCCTTCTACAGTGTGTTTAGAAGTAAGTAGCACTGCACGTGTTCAGGTACCGATGCAGGGATTGTCATACTTATAGCTACTATGTTGAATACGCACAACTTGTAAGATGAAATTTTAAATACAGTGCATTTGTAAATCCACTCTATGAAGTGCCCCTTGATGTAAGTTCAGGTAGTTTCATGATTTTTGTATACAATCTTTTTAGTATAGGTTGAGTATCTCATATCCAAAATGATTGGGACCAGATGCATTTCAGATCTTGGAATATTTGCATAAACATAATGTGATATCTTGGGGATGAGTCCCATAACTAAATATGAAGTTCATCCATATTTCATATACAACCTTATACACTTAGCCTGGTTATAATTTTATTTATTTATTGCATTGCTGTGGATCAAAGCCAGGGCCTCCTGCATGCTAGGCAAGCACTCAACTTCTGAGCTATACACCCAGCCCCTGAATGTAATTTTATATGGTGTTTTTAGTGTGTCTGCATTTTGAATGCAACCTGTCACATGAGGCCAGATGTGGAATTTTCCACTTGCAATGTCATATTTGTGTTGTTGAAGCATTTCAGGTTCCAGATTTTTTTGAAGTAGGGATGCTTAACATGTGGTATGTTCCATAGTACTTTGGGAAAGGAGCACAGCTTCAATTTAATGACTTAAATATCTAGCCTGTGTAATATTTAATATTCTAAACTTTGTCTATAACATTAAAGCTTCTCCTGTGAACTCTCAAGATCAGGCCTTCCAACAATAGGAAACTTGCAGTGGGGAAAGGGACAGTTGGTCTCCTTTTTCTCCTCCTTGCCTCTACTTTTCCATCCTTAAATTGTTCTTATCAGTAGCTGATTCCTCTAGTTTTGGAGCACTGGCAGGGAAGGGAGAAAAAAAGTTATTGGAAAACTCTTCCTTGACAAGTGCCAGTGGTAATCTAGCATCACTGCCCCCTGGATTTGGTAATCTAGCATCACGCCCCCTGGATTTTTCCCCCTGTTTTTCTGTGACTGCTTTCATTGGTTCTTTGTAAATCCTCCCCTCTGCAATTGTTTTAAAGGGTGAACCATCTGTAGTCTGGATGTGGCCTTTCAATGTTTTCTGTTGGGATCTGGAGCCTTTCCAAGTGTCTTGAACTTGATCACAGGTGACCCCATTCTGATACCTTCTTCCAAAATGTCCACATCTGGTTCATGGAAAATGTTTACTCATTTTGAACTCCAGTGTACTCTGGGGTTTATTTGGTCTCCAGATCAGCAATCTTCCATTCACTCTTCCCTAAGTGGTGCTGGTCAATCACTTGGCCGTTAGGTTTCTCATCCATGAGTTGGAACGTGCACTTTAAATATCAAGGGTCATATACTAGGTTTCTAGGTCCTGTTGAAGTCTCTTTTTCCATGCTGAGCTGAAGTCAGACATCTCCCAGTCTTTAAAGTCAAATTTATAGCTTATCAATAACTTATCCAAAGTAAGTTTTCCTCCGTAATTTCTAATTATAGGACTTTGATGTGGGTATGGCATTTTAGAATTGTATAACTGGTTCTCACAATCCTCTTTTGGGAATTCAACATATGGTCTAACACCTCCTTTGGAATGTGTTAATTATTGTTTTGATGCTTCAGCCAAAACTTCCATTTTAATATTCCATTATGTATATAATAATTACTTCTGGGTAAAAGGACCTTCATGCTTTCGTATGCTTTCCTTACCTTATCTATTTTCCTCCTTTTCTCTCTTTCCTATTTAAACTGAATTGGAGGTCTATGATGGGAAGAAGAAACTCTGCATACTTACTCAGATGGTAAGGGAGATTCTCAAGGACCTTGGTGACTGAAGACAGAATAATCATTTATCCCATAACTTTTGATATATTACTATTCCCTTGACTTGGCTCAGCTTGTTAACACTTCTCCTCGGTGAATTTCTGTGTGAGTGGCAATTTGATGTAGTGTCTATGAGCACAGAGTATGGAGCTAGACCATCTGGATCAAATCCCAGTTCCACAACTTATTAGTTGTATGTCCTTGAGCAAGTTATGAACTTTAGTTTCCTTATCCATAGAATGGGGGTAATACTACCTGTCTCATAGAGTTTTAAGAATTCAGTGAAAAAAAATATATATTTATATAGTCTTACAACAGGGCCTGGTACATAGCAAATGCTATGTAAGTAGTAAGTAGTAATTATTACTACTGCCAGTATTATTCATTCTCTAAGGTTCAATTTAAATACCACCTTCTTTATGAAACCCTTTGAGATCATTCCAATAAGACAGCTTTAAATCCTTGGTCTCAAGCTGTATCACTACCCTTGTTGCAGGGCATCATGGTTAGTGTTAGCATATCTACCTTCCTCACAAACAGTGGCTGTTTCTATATTTCTTGCTGGGCATAGTGTTTAAACATAGTAGACACAGTCAGAAAATGTTAGTTTCTTTCTCCTTTCATTTTTGCTTCATGTTTGATTCTAACATTTCATGCCTAAAAATGAATTTATAATATTTAAGAATACTATAAATACAAATATTCTTTAAAAATTTTGAATGTAAATACCATTTTTTGTAATTATTAATAATGTTTGCCTTATCTTTGCAGTGGATAAAAGAAAACATTCCAAAATATAAAAAATCCAAATTTTATCAAAACAATGACTTCTTTTTGTTGTTGTTATATTTTTAGTTGTAGATGGACACAATATCTTTATTTATTTATTTATTCATTTATTTTTATGTGGTGCTGAGAATCAAACCCAATGCCTCGCATATGCTAGGCAAGTGCTGTACCACTGAGCTACAACTCCAGCCCAAATACTGACTTCTTAAAGTAGCAAAGAAGATATTTTGAACCAGAGTTTCTTTAATAACTGAGTGAACATTAGTGAAAATTTGAGCCTGGATTCAGTTCTTTATATGCACTGTCATTCTGGTTTCCTTTGTATAAAGTAAAGATAGGCAAGTCTTAGGTCTGAAATACCTGCGTGGCAGCAGTGAACTATGGCACAATAAGTGTAGTTTCCAGAGCAAAGACTTTGAAAATTCCATGACTGGTTATAACAAATGTGTTGTTTAGACATGTTCTGCCTCATTTTATCTGTCTGCCCCAAGGGACTTGCAACTTTACCATTCTCATACTCCCTCAGTCTCAGCCCTGTCATCCAATATAATGGTGTAGTTAAATGAATTGTACTTGGAAATGCTTTTACTTTTGTCAAGGTCATACAGGTTTTAACATCTCACAGCCAATTCCTGATAAGCCACTCACATTTATTTGATGTCCTTAATGGTGATGATTCTTGGGCTAAGAGGAAGGAGAAGGTGATTATGGATGAGATCAGGCTTAGGTTAGTTCTTTCAAATTTTAATAGCTATTTAAAAACCTGAAGGCTAAGAACCAAAATATATTTATGAAAACATATTTATAAAACAACAATAAGTGGAGTTATTAGACTGCATTTCTTTTCCGAATCTGACACATTCAAAAATGGCTGAGGACATTTCCCCTTGTCCTTAACACCCTGGAAGAGTTCACCTCCAACATTCCTCTGCAAACCTGCAACATTACTCTAAAGGAAATTAAAGCAGAGTGACCAGCTGTTGCTTTCCTACCATAGACACTTTGGTTCTAGAATATTCCTGAGTGCAATGTGGTAAAATTTACTTATAAGAATTATTTCAAAAGATCTACAGTTTGGAAGTCAAAGCATTTATTCTGACACTAGTTTTTTCTCTATCTAAGCTTATTTTGATAAGCTTAGATATCAAAGCTTTCATTCAAGGCATAATCTTGCTTCAGGTGGAAAGCCACACTATATTGGAAGACATACAAATGGTGATCATTTGAAATCTATTTTATAATTTTATACAAATTTTTTATCATACATATTTAAAATATGAAATGATACTTTGTCATGTAAAACATAACTTGGTTCTAATTGTGCAAGTATTCTCCAATATTTTGAGGGGTGTTGATAAGAAGAATTAGATAAGGAACAGAAAATATATGGAAATGATATTAGTCAAAATAACATATCAAAGTTTAGCATAAAAATTTTAGTAACTATTATAATTCATATAAATTATTTATAAGTCTTTTTGTGAAGCATTTGCTAGTATTTCTGCTAAATATTTCCTAAGAAGTATTTCCCACCTGAATTTCTTATGTTTTCTGTTCCGAAATGTCTATTCTTAAGTGTAAGAATCATCTGAGATTGTTGCTGAAACTACATGGCATATCTGTATAATTACCTCTGTTCTATAATCTTTCATCTCCATGGCCATAACCAGAAGATGTAAAATAAAAACTCCAGCATATTATATCTCTTAAAAATATGAATGTTTCATTTTTTTTACAAAAAGTATTTTATTAAGACATATTGCCAGACATATGAAATGTGTCTTTTTCTTCATCAGTCAATTTTTTTTAACAACTGCTACTCAGTGAAGATTTATTAAGAGGATAAATATATCAACCCCAAATAATTGGTTACTATGAGTTAGCTACATTTTATTCCCTTTGGCCAATGAAAATTGTATCCATCTCAAAAAACTAAAATGAAACATTCACATACTTGAGGGTTGAAGTTTGCTTGTGAGCAAGATCCCCCTGTGATAAGGGTGCCCCACTGTAGAACCAAAGGCTTGGATCAGTATTTTACATCAGACTGGTGGTAATTTATTCCATTAGTTGATGTGACAGTGACTTCTAACCATCTTCTTTTCTTGGAGGGGAATGTTTACACACATGCATAACTTCTGTCCAGAGGGAGAATACCTCAAAATCCCAATTATAATACAATTTGGCAATCCTATCTATGGTTCAGTGACCAAAGTTTCAGACTGTAGTATAGTAAATATTTCATCATTACTTATAGCAGAAGATTTTTCAACTTATAGTTGGTATGTTTGTGTTATACACAATGCAGTGTGATCTTCTAGATGTAAGAAAATATTCCTATTAAGAAGGACTTGGAAGTGGGCACAGAGCTTTAACAAGTTTTCCATGATTGCCTGCTCCGCAGATCATTTTTTTTTCTGTACAGATTGTTCTAAATTCCAGATCCTTTTGGTGTGAAAAGCATGATAGTAAAGAATGAAGAGTGTCCGTTTTCACAGACTTGCTTTGCCTATACTTTCCTCTGCTCCATATCTTCTCCACACACTCCTATCATCAATATTCCCAGACCATCTCAGTTGGTAATTATAGAAAAAAAGAAGCTAAGTGATGGTCTATTCCTTTGTCATTGTAAGAAGGGCCTAGAAGACAGGTGTTCATTTCTTCACCAGAAATAATGGTATGTATTACATTTTAAGTATACCTTATAAATTCTTTTTAATTTTAATTTGCTTTAATGAGTTACACATGATAGTAGAATGCATTTATGTACTTTGATATATCATACATATATGGGGTATAATTTCTCATTTTTCTGATTATACATGTGGTAGAATCACATTGGTCATGCAGTCATATACAAATAAGGTAATAATGTCTGTTTCATTCTACTATTCTTCCTATTCTCATATTCTCTCTCCTCCCCTCCCTTCACTCCCCTCTATATAATCTAAAGTAACTCTATTCTTATTTAGTGCCCCACAACCACTTATTGTAAATTAGCATCTGCATATCAGAGAAAACATGTGACCTTTGGGTTTGGGGGATTGGCTTATTTTGCTTAGCACGATACCTACAACTCTATCCATTTACTGCAAATGCCATAATTTCATTCTTGTTTAAAGCTGAGTAATATTCCATTGTGTGTATATACCATGTTTTCTTTATCCATTCATCTATTGAAAGATACCTAGGTTGGTTCCATAGTTTAACTATTGTGAATTGAGTCACTATAAATATTCACATGGCTGTGTCTTATAACATTTAACATAGAAACAAATTAGAATGTGGGTCCATGATGATTACAATGTACAACATCTATTTGCCAAAAAATGATTAAAGGAAAAAAATGAATCTTTGTATGTGAAGAATATGGATTATATGATTCTTAATTTTTATATGAAAGAAAAATCATTCATGTGAATTAATTTAAAGGAGTGAGATCTGTCAGAATCTTACCTTTTTTACTCACTTACTTATTTACCTGTGTGAGCTCTAGCAGTTTCTTCTCTACTCCTGACTTCTCATTTTCAAAATCAGAGATGGTACATGTGTTAATTGTGGTCTTTGAAATACATTGAGATTTTATCTCACTCCAGTTAGAATGACAGTTATCAAGAATACAAATAATAATAATATAGGCAAGGATGTGGCAGAAAAGGTACATTTATACATTGTTGGAGGGACTTCAAATTAGTGCAATCACTCTAGAAGGCAGTATGGAGATTTCTGAAAATACTTGGAATAGAACCACCATATGATCCAGCTATCCCACTCCTCAATAGATATCCAAAAGATCTAAGATCAGCCCATTGTAGGGAAGCAGACACGTTAATGTTTTTTGGTTTTTTTTAAGAGAGAAAGAGAGAATTTTAATATTTATTTATTTATTTATTTATTTTAGTTTTTGTCGGACACAACATCTTTGTTTTGTATGTGGTGCTGAGGATCAAACGCATGCCAAGCGAGTGTGCTACCACTTGAGCCACATCCCCACCCCCACGTTAATGTTTATAGCAACATAAATCACAATAGCCAAGCTATAGAACCAAGCTAGGTGCCCTCTAGCAGATGAAGGGATAAAGAAAATGTGGTATATATTCACAATGTAGTATTACTCAGCCATGAAAAAGAATGAAATCTTGTCATTTTCTGTTAAATGGATGGAACTGGAGACTATAATGCTGAGTAGAATAAGTCAGACTCAGAAAGTCAAGTGTTGAATGTTTTCTCTAATATGGGGAAGCTAGTCTAAAATTAGCAAGAGGGTAGAAGAGAGAGGCAGAATAGATATGGGGGTGGGGGATTCCATCAAAATAAAAGAAAAATCAGGGGAAGAAGAAGAGGCAGATTGAGGGGAAGGAAGGATGGATGGGATAAGGGGAAAAGAGTGGAATGAATCTGATCTAATTTTTCTATGTACATATATGAATTTATTATAGTGAATCTCATCATTATATCCACAAGATGCTAATTTTAAAAAAATGTAAATAGAGAGATCAGCAGAGTAGAGGAAAGGGAACAGGGAAAGGGAAGAGGAGGAGGGCAAGGGTAAGTATCAGGCCCTTACTTGGAGCAAAGTATATTCCATGCATTCATAATTATGTTAAAATAAATCCTAATGTTATGTATAACTATTATGAACACATAAACTTTTTTAAATGCCAAAAATAAATACATAAAGAGTGTTTGGTATCCATACTATTTGATCTATTTTAAAAAAAAGAGTGGTTTTTGAGAATTAAATGAGATAGTAAACATAAAGCACTTATTGAGTGCCTGGCACTTAGTGAGTACTGAATACATGTTAACCATGTAACTAATTCTACGATTACTAATATATTTCCTAGTGCCCCTCCCCTGCTATTGCTGATACAGTTATTATCCCACCCCATTACTCAAAGCCCTTTAATGCCTTTCCTTGTTTGTTTCCTTGATTATTGTTCTTACCTATATTTTCTAAATATACCAAAATAATGTCATCCTATCTTTCATCATGGCATCTTTCTCCCCTGTTGAAATCCTGTTCATCTTTAAGAGCCAGCTCAAGTGAGTCCTCTTACTAGATCTTCATCAGTCTACAAGGTTCAAATCAACCCTTCACATAGCTGTGCTTTCAATGCCTTGGTTTTCACTTTCATCACAGCACTTTAATTCTTTTCAATCTTATGGTTGTTTACAACTTTCCCTCTTTCTCGAATTGTATTGTAAGGTATTTGAAATATTTTCCTACTTATCTTTATCCTCTCCCACTAAATACAATCCCCACCAATAAACACAAAGCTTTTCCACATAGTCACAATTCAGTCAATACTTATTTAATTAAATTGTCATCCAGAATTCTTTAATAGCAAGGATTTTCATTCTTTTCTAGTAAAAAGAAAACTGATGGTTATACTGATAACTCTCAGACAACATAAGAGGCTGAAATGCTCTCTAAATAATCAAGTTACATTCAGTATGTTTTGATTTACCCCCCCAAAAATTCATTTCCTGATAATTAAAATTATCAGTTCTCAAAATAGCATAACTTAGGGTCCTCTGATTCCTCAAATGAAAACTTTAAAGCTAATAATAGAATACAGAATGCCTCTAAGATTTATTCATTAGAAATAAAAACCTGTTTTCATTTTCTAAAACTTTCTATGGTCATTAATTTAGACATTTTCCAATGGATAAACTGTTTGCAAGAGAAAATAAAAGTAATAATAACAATAGCAATAACAGTAGTTTTAAAATTGTCTAACCTGAATTGCTTACTACTTCCCAAGTACTTCACATCTCATTGTTTCATCCAGTCCTTGCAAAAATCACTGAGCAAGCTGACACTTAGGTTAAAAGTTTCCCAAGGTCATATACATAGAAACAGATGGTGTTTATTCCTTCAGCCTATTTCTGTTAGCAATGTCTGATCCCTAAGTTCATGCACTTGGTCTGTGCACTAAGCTTCCTCTTCATGCTCACACTAGATAGAGGAATGGCAAAGGATGGCCATCTATTGGAGGGGAAGCAAAAGAACTCTTCCTAACACTGATCTTGTATAGCAAACACTTTATTTTTACATACTGTTTAATACTCTTGATGGTGACTTGGGTGGGGATCAGGTGAAGCTGAGGGAAAGATGAAAGGCTAATCACTCCCAAGCACACTTAAGACTACAATTGCTGTTGCTCCAAAGTCAAAGACAGAATTTATGTTCTTTGGTACTGGAGAATGAAAATTCAATTTTGAATTCCACTTATTTTGGAAAAGCAGGTTGGCAAGAATTAAAAAAAAAAAACATGTCTTTGTGTTTTAAAGGCATTTTCATAATCACTAAGAGAAATGTGCTTAAGACTTAAGAAATATTTAACATAAATACCGAGTCTCCAGGGGTTATAGTCCTATGAACGTGAGATAGCTCTGTAAGAACAGAAGGGCCACAGCCAGTATCATGGTCCTTAGCAATTAGTAGGGCAAAAATCAAATTTCTTTTTCCCCAATTTAAATTGTTTTATTATATGTGCATGAGACATCTTATGACTTCATTGAATTATTTTGAGATAATACTGAAATAACCATTTTTACTTATGAATCTCAAACAATTATGATAATATTCCTCTGTGGCGGTGAACATTTCCATTATTGTTTATATTCTTGTTTTAGCTCATCCCTTTAGTCCTTTTTTTATTTCTTTGACTAATTGTTAACAGCAGCCTTGAAGAAGATTGATTGCTTTCTACATAAATGTTTTGTTAGAATAATTACCAGGCTCAACTGGGGCTCTGATTCTTTATCCTTTAGCTGACTTTGTAGAATAAGACAGAATGAATCATTGTGTTTTATTATACTGTTAACAGCCACACCTCAATTCCAATTGGACTGTCTCTTAAAATTTCACTGTTCATGATCTTTTGCTTTAGGCTTCATAGTTAATAGTTCCTTACTGTGATTCTCCTGTGAGTTTCATCTAATAACAGTAGTCTCTGCTCATTCCCCTCTCAGCTAATTTCCTACCCATCATGAGATTTCCAGGATTTTAGTTGTAGTGCATCAGGTCATCCAAAATTGTGATTTTTAGACTTCAAACACTGAGATGTAAAATAACTCTTGAGTTTCACAGCTGTCAGGAGCAAGAACATATTGGATTGGTTTAAGCCAAAAATATTTCATCTCCAATTTGATTTACTTGATATTTTGGCTAGAAGCACAGAAATGCCATAAATAGTGGGTGGTGATTTACAGTGTAACTACATAAAAGAGTGCTATAATTTCAGAACCACAGGATGGTGCATGTGATGAACTCTCATAATTGTGACATGGCCAGAATCGACAGCTTCTTCTCATTTAAGGCTGTTTGTTTTCTATGAGGATCACAGACCAAGGTCATTTAGTGATGCAAATGATATTCTGCTTCTTTGATCATTCCTTCAAAGATATTCAAGGAGAATAAAGTATCTTATATTCTACTGAAACACAAAAATGTTATTTATATAGGCATTCTAGACTCAGGAGAATCTTCTCTTTGTGCAGTTGCCAAAGAGGAAAATATTGGGATATATTTTGATAGGTAAATGTTTTGCATTTTAATAATATTTTTTTTCCTTTCAGAGCACAATTGATTCATTTGTTAAAAACAAACAAACAAACGAAAAACCTATAGCTTATAATCTTGGAATGCTTACTCCTGGAATTATGAACTCCAAATTTTACCTTTTTGCTTCTGTGTTGACTCATCCATATCCTAAGGCACAAAAGGACAGATCCATGTCAGGTAGCATCAGATCAATTTGTACCAAGTCATAGATTCTGTTTATTTCTCTCCTTGATCTTTTCTCCCAGGTCCAGTTCGTTGTTTACCTGGATTGTATCCTATTACTTTGTTTTGAATCTCTCACCTTAATTTTTTGAGCTTTGTCATTAGTCATTCTGTATCCTTTATTTTGGCCTTCAAGGAATCCTAAGGCAGAGTTTTGCTAAGTCAGTATGTTCTACGGACCTGCAGAGAGTAGTCTGGAATAGGTTACAAGTATGACAGGAATATTACATCACTCAGGCAGCAGAACCCCTTGATTCAGTCACTTTGTTTGTTCATTTCAATATGCCAGACAAATGTTAGCACTTTTTTTTGAGTCAAAATATAGATTGATGATTTATTTATCTCTTTAGGAAATAACAAAGATTTTCAAATTGGTGGTACTATTTTACACTTTCACTAACAAAGTGTTTAAGTTCTAGATGCTAAACATCTTCAAATTATTTAGTGGTGGAAAAGGTGCACTCATACATTGCTGCTGGGACTGCAAATTGGAGCAACCAATTTGGAAAGCAGTATGGAGATTCCTTAGAAAACTTGAACTGGAACCACCATTTGACCCAGCTATCCCACTCCTCAGTCTATATCCAAAGGACTTCAAAAGAGCATACTACAGTGGTGCAGCCACTGCAATGTTTATACCAGCTCAATATTAACACATCTGATGCTCGCCCTGGCTGTTCTAGGATACAGCTTACACCATCCTCTTGCTCTTGTCTTCTATTTTAGGCAAGCACCTGAGATGACCTAATATCTTCACCTAAGGTTCCCCTATCAGGACCAAACTACACCCAGCCAAATCTGTTTTTATTATATAGGGCCATAATCTGTTATCTTGAGGCTCCCACACTCCTTTAGTCTTCCTGCCTTTCACATTCTTCAGCACTTCAATCACCTTCCCCTTTTAAACTTAAACCATTTAACTCTCTTCCTTCTCCACACAACCTAACTTCCAAGGGTGTGGTTTTCAACACTCCCAACTCCTTGGTTCCCATCTATTCTGTCTTGCTCCTCTGCCAACTTCTGCTCTTGTTTTAAACCTGCCATTGCCTTTGGTTTCTATACTAAGATCCTGAATGCCACTGGAGAAAACCCAACCATTGAGCAGATTGTTATAACCAACTCAAAATTTGCCATCTCCTCTTCAGTTGGATAGCAGCAGTTCTGTCTATATATCTGTTAAACTCCCTAATCCAGTGCCAGAGTTTTCCCCAAATATCTGTTGCTCTCTTCAGAATAATTGCCTTACTTCAACCCATCTAAAAAGATGATATCATCACCACTTCACTAAGAAATTTGAATCAGAGTGGCCCTCAGACTTCCTTTATTCACACTAATAAATATGCCTGTATTTCCTCTATTCCTTCTGGTAATCCTTATCATGTAAGACACACAGATCGTCACTTTCTATCAGAAACCTGGGAATTATTGTTGACTCTTCTTTTATTTTCATGCTCTACATTTTATCAGTTTTACAGAGAGGTCTGTCCTTTGACTTAGATTGATTCTTGCAACTCTGCTTTAGAACTTATCTCTTTCATGTCCCATGATCAAACATTATTAATTGGGTACATTTTCTATTTTTCACCTCTTCCATTTCTTCCTCCATGTGGCTTCTTCCCAACATATAAACCTTCTTACATCTCTCCTAACTTACGAAACAAAAAAAATTTCAATAATGCTTCTTTCTCTGCTTTATTCATTAATAGTTCCTGCTGTCTTCTAATGGAATTTTTGAATGAAAAAAATGTTTTTAACTCATTATCCATTTATTCTTCACTGCATTGCAATCTGGGTTCTACCACCAGAAGCACATAAAAACTGTTCTTGGTGAAATTTTTGATGATGTTATAATTGCAAATGCAGCAGTGACATCTTGATGCCACTATAATTGACCTTCTCTCTGGAAACTCTCTTTTGCATTTGGGTTTTAGAATATCATTCTCTTGGTTTGTTGGTTTGGGCAGACGTTTACCTACTGTGTTCCAGGTAAGGGCTGTGAACATGCAAGGTAGTAGGCAGAAGCAAGAAGCTGCCCTTGCAGAGGTTACCCTCTGAGTATTTTGTATTTTACACTGTGCCTTTGTAGTGCACTTTATGTCTCCTGGTCTCCAATAAACCTGAGATATTGCCAGTCTTTTTTCTCGTTCCAAGTTGTCTTCTAGATTGACTTTCTTGAGTCTTCTAATTCTTTTTTTTAAACCCCATATTCTTATGACTCAAATATTTCTTCATTTCAGACATCTATCATGAGATTTAATTTCATACTAATAATGCTGAATTTTTCTAGATTTCTAGTTTTGATGGTTATCTCCATCATTGTATACTAGAAAATTTAGTTATCTTTTGATTCTTTCCTTTTCACTTTTAATCACATTTGATTAATTCACATTTAATTAGTTAAAATTCAGCAGATCATACATAATGTATGATCTATATATATATATATATATATATATATGTATATATATATACATTTTATCCTTCACTTTTCTATTATTTATCATTTCTAGAATTGATCCATTCCTTTCTCATACCAGAAATATTGGGATTAAAAAATGACTGCATTAGTATAGAATTGAAAACTTACTTGAACCCTCTTCAGTCCTTTGTATTTTTTCAAAACATTTTGTTATCTTTTATCAGAGTGGCAACATCACTTACTTGACAGGCTCTCTAATCTTAGGGCTTGGGCAAATCAATTCACAACAAATATATATGTGTGTGTGTGTGTGTGTGTGTGTGTACACGCACACGTGTACACGTGTGTGTTTCTTAGTAAATAGTAAAAGTATCATAAAGTAAACTTAAAATCACATTGCTTTTTTCATTCTGAAACATTCTACTAGAAATCAGTTATCAGTATACTTCCTCAATACAACTGTTTGATGAGTGTTAGAATTTTAAAGGCAATTCTTGGTTGTCCATAGTCATGCATTACATGGATAAAAGATGTTGTCGATCATTTTTGACAGTCTTCTTATCCTTAGTATCAATACTCTTCTCCATCATTAAGCCCCTGGTGACACCTGCTAATCAGAGGCAGAAGGCATGCTTCTAGTTTCATCTTTTAGTTTTCTACAGTTATTTCTGGTAAAAATAATAATGAGCTGATCATTTATGAAAATGATTACTAAATTTTTATCACTTCATTATAAAATATGAAATGACTTTTTTCCCCCACAAAGACGTGATTTAATCTTGTCTAAGTAAATGCTCTATTGTTAAGTTTTCTCAGATTTGGTATATGCTGTGAAATCAGAGCTCACAGTGATAAGAACCAAAGTGTTAAATGAGGGGCAATGTCAGACAAACAGAATGAATAATCTCCCAGCTGTTTAATCAACTTAAAAATGATTCTCACCAGTACTTAACTTTTCCTCCAAGAGACTTCTGAGTTTGCTTTTCCTAATAGTCTTTTTTTTTCTTTGAAAAAGGCAATTTCTTCTCAGTCTACAAAAACCAGATGAAAAGAAATCAAGTGAACAGAAACTGACATTTGCAACACAAAATCTTGACCAAATGGGTCAGACAAAGTTAATAATCTAATGAGTTGCTTACCACGTAGTCTAGTGTTTTCTATTGTCACCTGACTTCTGGTAAGGATACTTTGAGTTGGCCTTGCCAGAGTACTGCTTCTCCCTGATGTTGAATTCTTTACAAATCAAAATGATTAGGATAGAGTCTCTTTGCAATTAAGACAGAAGAACTATAAATATCACTGAAAATAGTTTTTAGTTACATGTTGCATTGAAAAGTCACATTGTTTAATAGGTATAATAATATTGTAAGAAAAACTTGGAAATGTGGGAAGGAGTAATATTCTTAAGGTAAATTATTCAACCTAAAGTAACTTAGGCTTGATTTTTATTATTCAGCAACCCAAATGTTATTAACATATTTAATTGGTGATTTTTACCACTATACATATTTACTAAATATTATTAAATTGTTAATTTTCTTTAGAAATTATAAAATCAATTGAAAATATTAAGAATGTGAATGGTAACTTTAAAAGTCTTGAAAATACCCTCTTAAGAGTGATTAGAAAACTATCCTTTTGTATATAATTTCAACTCAATAAGATTTTGAACATATTCTACATCTTATGTAGAGACCTAATCATTATGTAACAAATACTCTTCATTATACACAGACTTCTTTGAAAACATTAGTTTTATTTTCTGAATACAGTGTTCTTTTTCTAAAGACATTTTGAATTTCATTAATCTCCATTGTTTTTCATAGCTCATACTCTGTAACATTCCTAATACAAGGCAACTGATTTTATATATTGATCATTTTTAAAATATGAATGAACTACACACTGAGGTTTTGGAAATCCTAAGTAAAAGGAATTATCTCTGGAAGATAGTGTGGGGAAGTAAAGCAAAAATTGTGAGATACTTCCTAACTTATTTGATAAGGCAAGAATTACTTAATATCAAAATTAGATAAAGATATTATGAGGAAGGAAAACTGCACAGCAGCATTTTGGTAAACATAGACAAAAATACTTACAGAATATTAACAAATTGTCTCCAACAATACATAAGAGTGGTAATTATCTTTCCCAAGCAGGGATTATCCTAGGAATGCAAGGGTGTTTAACTTTAGAAGTCAAGGTAAATTATCTTATCTTGTTGACATAAGAAAATATCAAAACCCTTTGATTATTTTAATTGATACAGAAAAAAATTTTGATGAATTCAATACTCATTTATAATAAAATTCCAAGGAAACTAGGAATATGAGGGAAATTTCCATTCTGATAAAAGATAAAAATAAAAACTTACAACAGTGTTATATTTAATCATAGTAATAATTACATAAATCATAAAGTATTTCATAATTATAAGCCATCATTAATGCTTTCTTTCCAAGATAGGAAATGAGGAAATCACTTTCAGACAGAATATGAAATCAACTTAAATATACCTCAGTAGAAAAATAGATGAAGAACAAGTAGTATATGTATACAGTTGAAAATAGAATAATAGTTACCAGAGACGAGGAAAAGTAGGAAAAAAGGGGGATTGGAGAGATGTTATCAGGGGATACAAATTTACAATTAGACAGGAGGGATAAAGTTTGATGTTCTATGGCACAACAGTATAAATATAATGAACAATGATGGCATTGTAAATCTCAAAATAGAAGGATTTTGAGTGTATTCACCATAAAGAAATGAAAAAAGTTTAAGGTGATGAATATACTAATTACTCTGATTTAATCATTACCCAAGGTATGCACTGTATCTCATAAATACATACAGATAATGCTACAAATGGAATCAGTAGTGTTTCCATATACTAGCAATGAATATTTGAAAATTAAAATTTTAAAGCAATATGATTTACAATAGCATCAAAACTTTGAAATATTCAGAGATAAATTTAACAGAATATATATAGCACTTATACTTCAAAAACTACAAGACATTGTTAAAAGAAATTAAATGCTTAATACAAAAAATACACCATATTCTTGGACTTAAAGATTGGAATATTCCCCCTCCCCCAGTGCCTGCAAGGTAGGCGAACCTGCGACCCAAGGGCAGGTCAGGCCCAGCAACCTGCTGAGTGACAGAGCTGCCACACGCGCCTGCAGGGAACGCGGACCTGCGACCCACCAGTAGGACAGGTCCAGCGGCCTGCTGAGGGGCAGGCCCGTCCCCTCCCCCAGTGCCTGCAAGGTAGGCGGGACTGTGACCACCGGCAGATCAGGCCCAGCGGCCTGCTGAGGGGCGGAGCCGCCCCCTCCCCCCCCACACCTGCAAGGTAGGCAGACCTGCGACCCATGGGCAGGTCAGGCCCAGCAACCTGCCGAGTGACAGAGCTGCCACACGCGCCTGCAGGGAACTCGGAACTGCGACCCACCAGCAGGACAGGTCCAGCGACCTGCTGAGGGGCAGGCCCGCCCCCTCCCCCAGTGCCTGCAAGGTAGGCCGGACTGTGACCACCGGCAGATCAGGCCCAGCGGCCTACTGAGGGGCGGAGCCGCCCCCTCCCCCCACACCTGCAAGGTAGGCAGACCTGCAACCCATTGGGAGGTTAGGCCCAGCAACCTGCGGAGTGACAGAGGTGCCCCTCGTGCCTGCTGGGTAGGTGGACCTTTGACCGACCAGCAGAGCAGACCTAGGGCCCGCCAGCGTGGTAGACGGATCACACCAATTGGAGGAGGATCACAGCCACTACCTGCCCTGCAAGGGTGATTTTTCAACTATACAAGAGCAATATAAATAAATAGAGGGAAAATTTCAAAATCACAACAGTTTCACCAAGCAGAAAGAAACGCCAGCAGTATGAAACGACAAGGAAAGAAAGGACCACAGGCAATGCACATCAACTCAACTTTAGAAGAGGTAATACCTGCAACAGATGGAATGTCAGATAGAAAGGTCAGGATATACATGCTTCAGATGATCTGGAGTCTCAAGGAAGACATGAGACAGCAAAATCAGACAATGAAAGATCACATTGACAAGGAACTACATAAACAAATCCAGGAAGTAAAAGATCAATTTCACAGGGAGATACAGGTAATAAAAAACAAACAAATAGAAATCCTAGAAATGCAGGAAACAATAAACCAACTTAAAAACTCAATTGAGAATACTACCAGCAGAGTGGATCACTTAGAAGATAGAACATCAGACAATTAAGACAGAGTATTTCAACTGGAAAAGAACATAGACAGCTCAGCAAGTCTGCTAAGAAACCATGAGCAGAACATCCAAGAACTATGGGATAATATCAAAAGACCAAACTTAAGAGTCATTGGGATACAGGAAGGCACAGAGCTCCAAACCAAAGGAACAAACAATCTATTCAGTGAAATAATACGAGAAAAAAACTTCCCAGACTTGAAGAATGAGACAGAATCCCAAATCCTAGAAGCCTACAGGACGCCAAATGTGCAAAATCATAAGAGATCCACACCTAGACACATTATAATGAAGATGTCCAACATACAGAATAAGGAGAGAATTTTAAAAGCTACAAGAGAAAGGAAGCAGATTACATTTAGGGGTAAACCAATCAGGATAACAGCTGATCTCTCAACACAGACTCTGAAAGCTAGAAGATCCTGGAATAACATATTTCAAACGCTAAAAGAAAATGGGTTCCAACCAAGAATCGTGTATCCGGTGAAATTAAGCTTCAGGATGGAAGATGAAATTAAAACATTCCACGACAAACAAAAGTTAAAAGAATTTGCAGCTAGAAAACCATCTCTTCAAAAAATCCTTGGCAAAACACTACAGGAAGAGGAAATGGAAAACAACAATGAAAACCAACAGTGGGAGGTAGGACAGTAAAGGGGGGGAAATAATCAAAGAGGAAAACAAATAAGGTTTAAGAGCATTAATAAACAAATATGGCTGGAAGAACAAACCATATCTCAATAATAACCCTAAATGTTAATGGCTTAAACTCACCAATTAAGAGACACAGGCTAGTTGAATGGATCACAAAACAAGACCCAACAATATGCTGCCTACAGGAGACGCATTTGATAGGAAAAGATATACATAGACTGAAGGTGAAAGGTTGGGAAAAATCATATCACTCACATGGACTGCGGAAACAAGCAGGAGTGTCCATACTTATATCAAATAAAATAGATTTCAAGCCAAAGTTAATCAAAAGGGATAAAGAGGGACACTACATACTGCTCAAGGGAACCATACACCAACAAGACATAACAATCATAAATATATATGCCCCAAACAACAGTGCTACTATGTTCATCAAGCAAACTCTTCTCAAGTTCAAGAGTCTAATAGACCACCATACAATAATCATGGGAGACTTCAACATACCTCTCACCACTGGACAGATCTTCCAAACAAAAGTTGAATAAGGAAACTATAGAACTCAATAACACAATTAACAACCTAGACTTAATTGACATATATAGAATATACCACCCAACATCAAGCAGCTACACTTTTTTTCAGCAGCACATGGATCCTTCTCAAAAATAGATCATATATTATGTCACAGGGCAACTCTTAGACAATATAAAGGAGCAGAGATAATACCATGCATCTTATCTGATCATAATAGAATGAAACTGAAAATCAACGATAAAAGAAGAGAGAATGAACAATAGGTTACTGAATGATCAATGGGTTTTAGAAGACATCAAAGAGGAAATTAAAAAATTCTTAGAGTTAAATGAAAACACAGACACAACATATCGGAATCTATGGGACACATTGAAAGCAGTTCTAAGAGGAAAATTCATTGCTTGGAGTGCATTCCTTAAAAAAAGAAAAAACCAACAAATAAATGATCTCATACTTCATCTCAAAATCCTAGAAAAAGAAGAGCAAAACAACAGCAAAAGAAGTAGAAGGCAAGAAATAATTAAAATCAGAGCTGAAATTAATGAAATCGAAACAAAAGAAACAATTGAAAAAATTGACAAAACTAAAAGTTGGTTCTTTGAAAAAATAAATAAAATTGACAGACCCTTAGCCATGCTAGTGAAGAGAATAAGAGAGAGAACTCAAATTACTAGCATACGGGATGAAAAAGGCAAGATCACAACAGACACTTCAGAAATACAGAAGATAATCAGAAATTATTTTGAATCCTTTTACTCCAATAAAATAGAAGATAGTGAAGGCATCGATAAATTTCTTAAGTCATATAATCTGCCCAGATTGAGTCAGGAGGATACAGACAATCTAAACAGACCAATATCAATTGAGGAAATAGAAGAAACCATCAAAAGATTACCACCTAAGAAAAGCCCAGGACTGGATGGGTATACAGCAGAGTTTTACAAAACCTTTAAAGAGGAACTAATACCAATACTTTTCAAGCTATTTCAGGAAATAGAAAAAGAGGGAGAACTTCCAAATTCATTCTACGAGGCCAACATCACCCTGATTCCGAAACCAGACAAAGACACTTCAAAGAAAGAAAACTACAGACCAATATCTCTAATGAACCTAGATGCAAAAATCCTCAATAAAATTCTGGAGAATCGGATACAAAAACATATCAAAAAAATTGTGCACCATGATCAAGTAGGATTCATCCCTGGGATGCAAGGCTGGTTCAATATACGGAAATCAATAAATGTTATTCACCACATCAATAGACTTAAAAATAAGAACCATATGATCATCTCGATAGATGCGGAAAAAGCATTCGACAAAGTACAGCATCCCTTTATGTTCAAAACTTTCGAAAAACTAGGGATAACTAGATCATACCTCAACATTGTAAAAGCAATTTATGCTAAGCCTCAGGCTAGCATCATTCTGAATGGAGAAAAATTGAAGGCATTCTCTCTAAAATCTGGAACAAGACAGGGATGCCCTCTCTCACCACTTCGGTTCAACATAGTCCTCGAAACACTGGCCAGAGCAATTAGACAGACGAAAGAAATTAAAGGCATAAAAATAGGAAAAGAAGAACTTAAATTATCACTATTTGCAGATGACATGATTCTTTACCTAGCAGACCCAAAAGGGTCTACAAAGAAACTGTTAGAGCTAATAAATGAATTCAACAAAGTGGCAGGTTATAAAATCAACACGCATAAATCAAAGGCATTCCTGTATATCAGCGACAAATCCTCTGAAATGTAAACAAGGACAACCACTCCGTTCACAATATCCTCAAAAAGAATAAAATACTTGGGAATCAACCTAACAAAAGAGGTGAAAGACTTATACAATGAAAACTACAGAATCCTAAAGAGAGAAATTGAAGAAGACCTTAGAAGATGGAAAAATGTACCCTGTTCATGGATAGGCAGAACTAACATCATCAAAATGGCGATATTACCAAAAGTTCTCTATAGGTTTAATGCAATGCCAATCAAAATCCCAACGGCATTTCTTGTAGAAATAGAGAAAGCAATCATGAAATTCATATGGAAGAATAAAAGACCCAGAATAGCAAAAACAATACTAAGCAGGAAGTGTGAATCAGGTGGTATAGCGATTCCAGATTTCAAACTATACTACAGGGCAATAGTAACAAAAACAGCATGGTACTGGTACCAAAACAGGCGGGTGGACCAATGGTACAGAATAGAGGACACAGAAACCAACCCACAAAACTACAACTTTCTTATATTTGATAAAGGGGCTAAAAGCATGCAATGGAGGAAGGATAGCATCTCAACTAATAGTGCTGGGAAAACTGGAAATCCATATGCAACAAAATGAAACTGAATCCCTTTCTCTCGCCATGCACAAAAGTTAACTCAAAATGGATCAAGGAGCATGATATCAAATCAGAGACACGGCATCTGATAGAAGAAAAAGTTGGCTAGGACCTACATGCTGTGGAGTCGGGCTCCAAATTCCTCAATAGGACACCCATAGCAGAAGAGTTAACATCTAGAATCAACAAATGGGACTTACTCAAACTAAAAAGTTTTTTCTCAGCAAAAGAAACAATAAGAGAGGTAAATAGGGAGCCTACATCATGGGAACAAATCTTACTCCTCACACTTCAGATAGAGCCCTAATATCCAGAGTATATAAAGAACTCAGAAAATTAGACAATAAGATAACAAATAACCCAATCAACAAATGGGCCAAGGACTTGAACAGACACTTCTCAGAGGAGGACATACAATCAATCAACAAGTACATGAAAAAATGCTCACCATCTCTAGCAGTCAGAGAAATGCAAATCAAAACCACCCTAATATACCATCTCACTCCAGTAAGATTGGCAGCCATTATGAAGTCAAACAACAATAAGTGCTGGAGAGGATGTGGGGAAAAGGGTACACTTGTACATTGTTGGTGGGACTGCAAATTGGTGCAGCCAATTTGGAAAGCAGTATGGAGATTTCTTAGAAAGCTGGGAATGGAACCACCATTTGACCCAGCTATTCCCCTTCTCGGTCTATTCCCTAAAGACCTAAAAAGAGCATGCTACAGGGACACTGCTACATCGATGTTCATAGCAGCACAATTCACAATAACAAGACTGTGGAACCAACCTAGATGCCCTTCAATAGACGAATGGATAAAAAAAATGTGGCATTTATACACAATGGAGTATTACTCTGCATTAAAAAATGACAAAATCATAGAATTTGGAGGGAAATGGATGGCATTAGAGCAGATTATGCTAAGCGAAGCTAGCCAAGCCCTAAAAAACAAATGCTAAATGTCTTCTTTGATATAAGGAGAGTAACTAAGAACAGACTAGGGAAGAAGAGCACGAGAAGAAGACCAACATTAAACAAGGATGAGAGGTGGAAGGGAAAGGGAGAGAGAAGGGAAATTGCATGGAAATGGAAGGAGACCCTCAGGGTTATACAAAATTACATACAAGAGGAAGCGAGGGGAAAGGGAAAAATAATACAAGGGGGAGGAATGAATTACAGTAGTGGGGGTAGAGAGAGAAGAGGGGAGGGGAGGGGAGGGGAGGGGGGATAGTAGAGGATAGGAAAGGCAGCAGAATACAACAGACATGAGTATATCAATATGTAAAGCAATGAAGTGTAACTGATGTGATTCTGCAAGCTGTATACGGGGTAAAATGGGAGTTCATAACCCGCTTGAATCAAAATGTGAAATATGATATATCAAGAACTATGTAATGTTTTGAACAACCAACAATAAAAAAAAAGTTTGAAATATTGTTAACATGTCAGTTACCCATGGTATGGTTTACAAATTTGATTTAGCCCTCGTTACTTAGATATTAATATATGATTAGAGTTAGTCACTTTTATGAAAGTGTTATCTATTACATATTTATGATTTTATTTATAAGTAATGGCTGAATAAAGAACTTAACTCTGTGTGTGTGTGTGCATTAAAGTGAAGTAAAGTGTGAGCCAAAATAAAATCTAAATTTGTATCCTAAATTAGTTACATATGCTACCTTCCAATAAAATTTTAGAAGACATTCAGCACCACAATTTATCTCATCCAAATTAAAGCCAGATACCATAAAAGGAAATTTAAATCATGGCTTGCAATTTAAAAATTTTTAATTTTTTAGTGTCTTTAATTTTCTATGTTCTCATCTACAAAATAGGATTAATAATCCTATTGTCATGATATTTGCCTGGATTGAGATAAAACATTTAAAATAATAAAAAATAAAATAATGCCTCACTAAATAAACCCTAAATGATTGGCAGCTATTATCTATAATAATAACAGTAATGTGCTATCAGGGGCAGTAAATGTTTTACTATATACTACAATATGGGAAATAAAGGAAATATTCAGTTTTTACTAAATTTATTTATAAAAACTAGTATGATAGATTAGTTTAGGCAGATAATAAATTTCCCATATATATGTGTATTTTTTGTATGGAATATCAGGCTTTGAACTCAAGGGCACTCGACCACTGAGCCATATCCTCAGCCCTTTTTTGTATTTTATTTAGAGACAAGTTCTCAGAGTTACTTAGCACCTCACACTTTGCTGAGACTGGCTTTGAACTCTTGATTCTCCTGCCTCAGCCTCCTGAGCTGCTGGTATTACAGGCATGTGACACTGTACCTCACAAACTATCCATAGATATTTTATATTAAATGCAGAGATGTAGGTCATTTCGGTCCTGTTTGAGATGGCTTCAAATGTAACTGTAACATATGTCATAAAATACAAGACAGATTATTTACTATAATCCTGCACAGTTTAGATCTGTTAAAAACTTTTTATCAATTTACAAGTTCTATAAAATGAATATATAAGTATAGTTCAGATACTCATTTGGTATCAAATTGCATTACAGTCTCCTCAAAATTAAACATAAAACTTGTGTCTACTCTGACAGTATGTAGGAGTAGTAATATGCTGGCCATAATAAGCAAACAATTAGTACTAAATCTGTTTTGTTTTTATAATTTATATGATTTTTATAATTTGCATTTTAATTTTGTTTTGAGATGTAGAAAGAAAGAGAAGATGAAATAAATGAACAGGCAGGAAAGTCCAATGTTTAACATACACTCTAATTTCAAATTTATGTTCCAGTAAATCCTCCAATACTGGAGAGTCTGTGATGAGGTAAGAGATATTCTTAAGAGGTAGTGATTCAAGGCACTTGAGATGCCAGGGTGTTAGTAAAATATTTCTGGAAATCCAAGCTGGCAGAGGGTTATTGACCAGGAGACCTATCCATGGGTATTGGCTAATCTTTTTGCTAATCTTTGTGAAGATGATGAGCATTGTAGTAGTTATGGTCTGCATATTTGGAAAATGGGGATTCACCAAAGCAAGGAAAGTGTACAAGGCAGAAAATAACAGTTCAGGGGGTGTGTTACTTAGAACTGACCTAAGTTTATGCTTCGGTGCTGTGGTGTAGAGCTTTTAAAGGTTCAATCAAGAGATTGGTGAGAACCCAACAATGGGCCAATGGGTCCCAGGTCAACTGGAAACAAGAAAGTGTGTGGTAGTTTTCTGTTTCCCAAATTATCACAAACTTAGTGGCTTTAAATAAGTCTGACTCATTAATTCCCAGTGCTGTGGATCAGGAGTCATGACTTAGGTCCTCTGCTCAGAAGTCTTTCAATGGTATAATCAGAGGGTTGGCTGGGCTGTGTTTTCATCTGGAAATTTGATTAGGGAAGGATCCATTTCTAAATCCATTCAGGTTGTTGGAAGAACTAATTTCTTTGTGGCTGAATAACAGAGGGCCCAGGGTTCTAAAAGACTGTCAACTAGAGGCCACTATCAGAGCCCAGTCACTGCCCTCAAGTTCCTACCATGCAGCTCTTTCTGTAGACAGTTTACAACAGGGATCTTTTTGTTCTTCAGGGTCATGAATAGCGTCCCTCATACCTCAGTCTGGTAAGACATCCTAAATAACATAACTGTAATCATGGGAGTGCTACCGCATCACCATTTCCATGTTCTATAAGAATTAGTAATAGATTCCATCATTATTCAAGGGGAAGTAATCTATACACAGTGGATGGAGTTCATAGAGCCTTCTCAGAATTTTTCCTACCTTGGGGAGCAAGTCTAGTAGATCTTCTCAGGTTTAACAAATCTAAGTGATTTACTGTTCTGGGTGTCAATAGATGGGATATTGGAAAGGACAGCTATTTTGAGATTCAGTTGAGATTGGCACTGTGAATAGGGCAGAATAACTTCTAAATCTGGGACCATGTCTGAGCACAACTGAGAGAAGTTTGAAAAAGCTGAGGCAGGGAGAAATAATAAGAGGTGAAGGAGCTATGGGAAAGGATGCTGATTTTTAGCATCTTGATATCAAATTAAGGATAATGACAATATAGACTTTTAAATCCCCTCACCTTTCTCTGCCACAGTCTATTTGACTCTTTGCTGACAGCTGTCCATGTGTCTCACCTTCATTGGAAATCTATAAAAACAATTACATGTCATTAACATTTAATGAAAAACAGAAATTAAAATGTTTTTCAAACTATCTCTGATGAACACAGGCCATAAACTATCCAGGCATATGCTGATGTTGTTCTATGCTTTGATATTTGTCAAAACTTTGGAATGAATTACAAACATTAAAATTTTAAATTAAGCAGCATCTTATGAGTCGAGTGATGTAGTGGAAAGGCAAGAAGGTGAATATTGTATATGCAGTATGTTTTTGTTGTGGCTAAATTTAACTATATATAACAGAAAATCCATTTGGCTTTCTTCTATTCCAACTAGGATCAGAGCTCTTCCTGTCTTCTAGTTCTGCCATTCTTAGAAGCCTGACTTATGGTCTAAAGGCATCTGAAGTTTCTGTGCTAGTTTCTATGGCTGCTGAATTCCAACTCTCACTTCTGAATTGTAGAAAGAATGAAAGAAAGAGGCAGGGACTGAGTAAGGAAGGGAGTATCCACTCAGTACCCAAAGAACCATGAGGTTTTATGATTTTTGGGGGTGGCACCTCTGGTAACAAGGGAAAGTGGGATACAGATTTTACTGGCATATTGCTATCAAGAGGAAAATCAGGGTTATCTTAGTAAGAAAGAAAGAGAAAAAAATGTTAGTTATGTCAGTAACAGTCTCTTTCACCTGTTTGAAACTCTGATTTTGTAGAAGTCTAAGCCAAGGAAAAGATTTCCCACCAATCCACCCATGTCTCTCTCTTTTTACAATTCTGTATTCTAAAGGTTGAGTTACAATGAAATGTAAGATTCATATTCAGAAGCAATGATTTTGTAAGTATTATTAGTAATGCATTATATTAAATTATGTTTTATATTGAGACATCATTAACATCTGGATAGTGACTAAACCTATTTATTCATCAGGTAGCAGCTTTTAGAGGACGGATTTCTCATTGGAGAGAATGTATTATCTTCATTAGGTACTTTCCTAATACTTTATATTCAGTGTATTTTGCAATTACTTTTTGGTGCTTCTTGATAATATATAGTCAGAGACTATGGTAGAATTTGGATAGGAACTCAATTTTTGCCATCTTCTCTTGCATTTAATTCCCAGGCCATGATTCCTCACCATGAAATTTTAATGGTAAATTATTCAGATAGAAATTGTTGATGCTTTAAGTAAAAGGCTTTTTTTTTTTTAATACTAGATGCTTGGACAAAACTTAGTATATAGTGACATGTACAGTTAGCCATGGTATTTTTAACAATGAAATATTTAAAATTTCCAAATAATTACATAGGATTCCCTGCATGTATATATTATATAAAACAGTATGCTTTATTTAACAATTTCCTTCCAATTTAATATAGGTCTGCATATAGGTCTTATTATTTTGACATAATTTCTTCAGACTTTTCTCATGGTCAGTTTTAGTAAAAATTTCAAATCATGGATTAGCATGTTAAACAAAAAATATATTTGTTGTGTTTTATTCAAGTTTTCTTTCAACTAATTAGTGAGGTAAAGAAGCCATTTCTTTAAGATAATGAACGTTTTGGTGTAAAATTAATATTTATTTAATGTGCTTCAAGTATGGTTACTCAATGAATAATGAATCCCTCTATATTTGCTTTTGTACCTGACATGTTTCTGTTTTACTTGCAATGATAACATGAAATAATTGTTAAATGTTGAGCAGAAATCAAGATATAGAATGTCTAAAGCTTCCTTGATTTATAGTCTAGATACTTCATCACAAAGGAATTGAGGTTAATTTGGCATAACTAGTTGGCAGCAAACTTGTGCTAGCTTCCAGTTGATTTCTTTTCATTTCCCTAAGTACTTGCAAACCATCTGCATAACAAACTTCTATCAAATTTCAAGCCTCACACCTTTATAGATGTCTCCTGGACTTCTAATTCCCTCCCTCAGGCATTATTGCTGTCTCTTGGGCATCTCTATCTGCTTGTTTCTCCAGCATTTCAAACATATGCAGTGAAATAAAACGGATGTCTGCACCATGTTCCCCTTCTGCCCAATTACTTACAGTAATGCCTCTTTTAGCTAATGACATTATCATCTTCCCATTCTCCCCCAATCAAATTTTTGGAGTATTCTCTTTGTCCACTACCAATTAGTTTCTTTCTTTCTCTTTATTTATTTATTTATTTATGACAGCAGAATGCATTAAAATTCTTATTTGCACATATAGAGCACAATTTTTCATATCACTGGTCGTATACAACGTATATTCACACCAATTCATGTCTTTATCAAAGAAAAAATTTGGCATTTGTTTTTCTGTGATTGGCTAACTTCACTTAGAATTACTTTCTCTAACTCCATCCATTTACCTGCAAATGCCATGATTTTACTCTCTTTTATCGCTGAGTAATATTCCATTGTGTATATATGCCATGATTTTTTTTTATCCATTCATCTATTGATGGGCATCTAGGTTAGTTCCACAGTTTAGCTATTGTGAATTTTGCTGCTATAAACATTGATGTGGCTGTGTCCCTGTAATATGCTGTTTTTAAGTCCTTTGGGTATAGACCGAAGAGAGGACTATTAATTAGTTTTTAATAATCTGTTTTATCTTTCCCCTTTCCCTGATCCCACTGTCATTATCTCAATGCAGGTATCTATTCCCCTTTTTTTGGACTATTAGAGCTGATTTCTAACTGCTCTCCCTGCCTAGAGTCCTTTTTCTTTTTCTAATCAATCTTATACCTATCTGCCAGATAAATTTTCTTGTGTCAAAGCACATGTTACTATTCAGAAACCATCATGACTCTCCATTAGACATGGATAGAATCCAGACTCAGCCTGTCGTTCAGAAACTAGTGTGGATATAGACTTCCTTGCCAGCCTTATTTCTTATAGCACCCCCTTGTGAATGCCATATACCTTGTATCTGCACATGCTTTTCACTCATTTTCCCACTCCCATTTCTGATCATTCAATAAAGGACAGTGTAAATGTATGTGAAGCTTTTCCTGTGTCCACTTTTGAAAATGGTGTGTCTTTCTTCTGAATGATTCTGACACTTACACATACCTCAATCATGGCACAGGGTCTTAGAAAGTCACCATTAGCTTTTGGAGACAAAGAACTTCACCTTATTAACCTTTGCATTTCCCACATTGTGTCATCCTGGGACTGTATCCTTCATCTTTTTTTCCCTGTTTTGCATCCTTAATTGGAAACTCATTCTTAATGGTCTGACTAGGCTGACTTTGTCTTCCTTTCACAATTCTGTATTTTGTGTCTACACTATCAGCCTCATGAGTCCCTACACTGTGCTGCTGCCCTGGTGTTTGGGCTGTTCCTGCTGTAAACAAATCTCTTTCTGTCATACACTGCGGCTTCCTCCTTTCTTCTCCTCTCCCTTTTCCTTTACTTTCCTCCATATCTTTTGAAAAATTTACTTAAGAAATTACTTTCTAGACTTTGAGACTGTATTTTTTTTTTTTTTACTATTGAACTGGAATTCATATAATAAAATTTACAACTTTAAAATGAACAATTCTGTGTCACCTAGTATACTTAGTGTGCAACCTCTATCTCTATCTGGTTTTTAAATATTTTCATCACCCCAAGAAGAAACATCTTTGCTCATCAGCAATTATCTCACATTCCCCTTTTCCATCAGCCCCTGGAAAATAACCAGTCTCGATGGATTTACCTATTCTGGATATTTCATATGAAATGTAGTATTACAATTTATTACTTTTATGTCTGGCTTATTTCACTTAGCATGAGTTAATTTATCAGAACTTCATTACTTTTTGTGGACTAATAATATTTCACAGCATTCATATATCACATTTTAGTTGTAAATTCATCCCTTGATGGACACTGTTTTTTTTTTATACTTTTAGTTATTGCCAATATTGCTGATATAAAGCAGGCATTTCCAAGGATATGTTTGAGTCTCTGTTTTCATTTCTTTTGTATATATACTTAAGAAAAAATTGTCAGATAATTAACCTAACACTCATTCAAAGGCTTCCCTCTTTCTCCTTCTCCCTGCTCCACTCTTTCCTCCTCAATCAGTCAAATGCTTAGTCCTCCACGCATTCTCATGAAGTCTTAATTATAACCAAGGTCACATTTAGTCTTCTATGTCAGAACTTCTGCTCTTACCCAAAGGTAATTAAAGACCTAAATACTAGACTTAATTTCCCTTCCCCTTATTTTCCCCAGAGACTTGATAGACTCCTCTTTACTATGGTTCTTCTCTGCATCATGTTTATTGTTTTCTTTTGTGTCTGATTTTATCTGGGTTTAACTTTATCCAGGAGACAAGGCTGCTAAATATCACCTTCCTTATTTTTGTAGGATTGTGCTCTGGCCCTGCCAAGAGCTGATCATTCCAACATTATTAGTCATTACCCAGAAAACCAAATTCTACTCTATTCTTTTTCAGCCAGCTATTTACTTGTATATGATCTTTTCTTTTTTCTAAGGAAAAAAAAAAAGAAACTTTACTTGGGAAAATAAACAATCTTTCTATATGCCAGAGTTTTACAATTCTACTGTGAAATAGTTTTGTTTTTTACGAATTTATCATTCTTTCAGGGTCAGTCATCAGAAATAGTAGGATCTGCAGTCTCCTTGTACTTGGGACATTTTATCCCAGGAAGGAGCATAGCACCTGATTAAGATGAAAGCTCCTCTGTGGTTCCTCAGAAGGGGAACACCCATCACCATCACATGAACTCCCATTTGCTAGGATCTCTATAGCCTCCTTGGCTTACTGCTGCTCCTCCAGACTGATTTGAGCCTCTATTACTAGAAACTCATTTCAGTGTAAGAGTTCTTGATTTTTCCCTTTTTTATGAAGTTCTTTCCCAGATTAAACTCACAATACTGGTTTGTTTGCCCTCACCCATAAGACATCTTCCTTTCTGCTTTCTCTGAATTTTTCCCCTTTCTATTCTCTTTATGACTCCTTCTGATTCTCTCATAAGCTAAAAGGGAGAGAGGACTTCCTTCTATCCTTTCATTTTTATATTCAGTAATATTTAGGAGCCTCTACATAAAGGAAGTCTTCTAGGTACTTGGGACATGGCAGTTAACAAGGCAGTGTCCTGTTTTCATGGTTTTACTACCTTGTGAATGGATATAGATGGAGACAAATGAATAAGTTTATACTGAAAATCTGAATGTTCGAAATTTGAAAACTTCAAAGTCTAATGTGATGCCGTAAGTGGAAAATTCTATACCATGAAATTTTTTTTCATGTATAAAATTATTTAAATTATTCAAAATATTGTATGAAATTACCTGCTGGCTATGTGTATAAGGTGTGTATGAAACAAATTTCTCGTTAACACTGGATTGTATCCTCAGAATATTTTATTTTATGTAAATATTAAAAAATCTGAAAAAAATATGAAATACTTATAGTCCTAAATATTTCAGATAAGAAATACTCAATCTGTATTGGGTAATTTATTAATTGGAGATAAGTGACTTAAGGAATAGTACTCAGGTTTAGGAGAGAGATAGATAGCATTGTCTTAAATCTGGGGGGCATAGGAAGTGGTTATCGTAAGATGACACTTGAAAACAATATTGGAGGCCTAATGAAATGGTCCTGGTAGGAAACAATATGATGTCTGAGGCTAGAGTCAGCGGGAGACATTTGAGTTTCCCATGCTGCACTCTTCTAGCTAGCAAGTCACTTTGCATTAGAAAACACAAACCCCTGCTCTTTTCAAGAAGTAGCCAATTCAGTACATATCCTACTGTTTATGTAAGGTGTTTTTGGTTTTCATTCTTCCTTGTCTCAAGTGGAAATTCAATTTTTTTTGATATGACCTGTATTTTCCTATTAAAAATGTAGCTTTTACACATTTAGCTGATCTCAAACTTGAATATGGAGAAACATCACTACTAGAGATTTTTTTTAAGATAGAGATCAAATAAAGACCCTTGGAGATTCACCTGCAGGTGTCCTAGACTGCATTTTGAAAAACACTGCTTTCCGCATAGTATTTAAACAAACTAATAATAGACATTGCTGAAAGAGATTTTTTTGCAAATTCATCCCATGATTTGCTTATAACCCATGTTTTTTGGTAGTTTAAACTTACTTTGTAGCTTATCCATTAGCTTTTTATAATGGAAGCCTTGGCTTGGAAAATATTAAGGATATTTAATTCATTTGTCATGCTGATTAATTTTTGCTAAGAACAGAATTAAGGGAGTTAGTAAATTGGTTATTAGTAAATTTTCTTCAAAGCATTTAAATTATAAACAGCAGTTTGTCATTTGTATGATTAGACATCTGTTTTATAATCATACCGTTTTCATTCCTTTTTCATGTGAACACATCTCTGTGTGCCCAAAGTGGTGATGAGCAGTGGTTCCATTATCTATTTCTGTGTAATGAGCTATGCTGAAACTTAGTGTGTTAGTCTGCTTTTCATTTGCTGTGAAAATACCTGAGAAAATCAACATAGAGGAAGAAAGATTTATTATGGCTCATGGTTTCAGAGATTTCAGTCCATTATTAGCCAGCTCCATTGCTTTGGGCCTGAGGCAAGGCAGAACATCATGGAGGAAAGGTATGGAAGAGGAAAGCTGCTCACTACATAGCAGCCAGAAAGAAAGGAGAGAGAAAGGAGCTGGAAGAGGAGAAGGGAAAGGATAAAAGAAAGAAGAAAGTGCCAGGGACAAGAAATACTCTTCCTCAGTGATCTATTTCCTCCAACCATGCGCCACCTACAGTTTCTACCACCTCCCAGTAGTTGATTCAGCTGTCAGTGGATTAATGCACCTATAAGGACAGAGAGCTCTCATGATTTACTCACTTCCCCAAAGCTCCACTTCCAAATATTGCTCCACTGGGGACAAGCCTTCAACACATGAGACTTTAGCAGACTTTTCAGATCCAAACCATGACACTTAATGATATAAAATAACTATTTTAATTTGCTCACAATCATTAATAAGTCAAGACTTTAGAATGGGCTTAGCTGAGTGATCTGTGTCTGATTCTAGTGGCATCCACTGGAATAGCTGATCTGGAAGATCTGTGTGTGTGTGTGTGTGTGTGTGCGCGCGTGCGCCTTTTCATTTATCTTCTCAAGTGGCATTTAATTATCCAGGGCCTGTGAATGTGACCTGGGTTTCTTATCATTAATAATCTCACAAAATCACACTTTTTATATAAGGGATGTTTTCCAAATGGCAAAATCAAAAGCTACCAGTCCAGTAAGTGCCATGTGCAATATAATTGGTAAGAGTACTCACAGATACACCAATCAGATTCAAGAAGATGAAGAAATAAACTCCATCTCTTGTTGTGGAGAAAGGTGGTAATGATGATATTATACTACAAAAGAATAAGTGGGTTGGGAGGGATTGAAGAAAGAAGGAAGGAAGGAAGGAGAGAAAGAAAGGGAGAGAGTAGAGAAGAACAAGGGAGGAAGGGAGGGAAGAAAGGAAGGAAGGAAATAAAAAGAAAAGAAAATAGTATAGAAGTTGGAGCAAAACAAGGTTAGAATTAGGCATAGAGGTTACTGTGACCATTCGGGATATAGAAAATCAGAACCTATTCCTTGATGAGGGCAATGAAAATGGAAAGGAGAAGAGAGGGATTCAAGAAAGGATGAATTCAGCAACTAATCAGATATTGTTAGAAAAATCAGGGTGCTGCAATAAATCAGACATATGCTCAAAAGTTACTTGGCAAGGGAAACTTGACTTCTGCAAAAGGTATAATACCCCCCCCCCCAAAAAAAAAAAATCTGGCAAGCAAGAACACTGGATAGGAAGTCTTCTCACAAATTTATCCCTAATACAGCACTGCCCCCTTGCTCTGGTAGGAGTTGTTCAGGGTTACAATCTACAGGATTGACTAATTTAAAATTGGGGAGGGGAAAAGAAAGGACTATAGTTATGACTGGATCACCTACTACTCTATAGGCATTTTGATTGGAAGCCTGAAAACAAAGGGGGTTAACATTGGGGAGCTCAAAATGGCTACATATTAACCACATAATTTTATAACTTAATAGCTCCACCCAACTACACACTAGATTATAGGAAACAGATTTTTGTTACATATTAGGAAACTCTGAATACGGGTTTAACTTTTACAGAAAGGAAAACGTTCATCTTACAATATGAGGGTGGTGAAGTGAAGAAAAAGTCTAATTATGAGTATGTTAATAGTTAAATCTGGAAAATAGGATCTTCCCCCAAATCAAGAAGCCAAGATATGATAGTCATTTGAGGAAACTGAAGATAAGCTGGTGTGTTGACTACATCCTCTTCATATGATGAGGGGACACCCTGGTGGGGAAGAGACACCCTGTTGACCACTGAGAATCAGGTCTGCATGTCAGGAGAAAGGCTAGGGCTAGAGACAGGGAGGTGGTAGATATTGGCAGCATAGTAGGAGTCAAAGCTGTGGCAGTGGGTGAGTTTCACCGGGGAAAGCATACAAAGAGGGCAGAGGAGTAGAAAAGCCAGAACCTCATTCTGGAACAGCTATATTCAGGGAAAGCATAATGATAAGTCAGCAAAAACTTGAGTATATTCAGAATGCTAGGAAGAGAAGTCACCAGAGAAGATTTCTAGCAGGAAGTGATCACCAAGGGTGAATATTGCAGAGGAGAGGAAGACTGAAGACAGGCCATGGGAGTATTGGTGATTTTTCAGAAAGTGATTCTGTTGTATAGTGAATACTGAAGCCAGCAGAGGTTAAGGAATGAATTTGTGGTCAGGAACTGGCACAATTTATAATGCAGTATTATTTTGTTAAGAAAATTCATATTTTAGTGGGACTTTTGCCATTGAAAGATGGGAGGAAATCAAGAAAATACTTCTCATTTAACTAAAATCCATTTCTTTGTGATCTATCACAAAGTAATTTAAAGTAACAGCCCACCATTCTTCTTTTGTCTAATACTGCAGATGTCTCTACCAGAGGTAGAGGTCTTTTAGGTCTTAACCCAAAGGATTTCATTTTCATTGAATTCATCTTAGTAGATAGAAAAGCTCCTTTAAAGTTCAGGTCTGCATCAATAAATGAAACATAACAACAACCATGTATTATTGATATTATGGGGAGATTTTCTAAGAAGTAAATTTATGGGGACAATACTTTTGTGATCATTTTTATATTTGTTGTAAGCCAGTATCACAAGCTAACCAAATATAATTTTTTTCAAAGGCCTAACTCCTAGTTCAACATCATTAACAGTTAATGATGGGATTAGATATAATTCAGCTCTTTTCAACCCTTTATTTTCTTATTCGTTGTTACTACTGGGTAGTCCCTCAGGGTTTATCTGTACCTGATAAACCTGGGACTGTCGTGTAGGATTTAGTATGTAGTAGGGCACTATGCTGGGCTTTGCAAACTACACCATTTAATTCTTGTGGCAACCTTGCAGAGTTGATACTATTATTCCCATTTGAGAATGAGAAAAGTAAGACCAAAGAAGTAAAGTGACTTACCAACAATAATACTAACATTAATTTTCAGGGTCTAGATCCCAACTTTGGTTTCTAACTTTAAGGTCTATGCTCTGCCCTCTGAAACTCATGTTCACTGCACTTCTTTTCCTTGAAGTATCAGTATATTACAGTGTTCCAGAAACATGGGTGCTATGCTATTGATGCTGAATCAACAGGACTTTTGATAACTAGAAATGATGCTCTCTTTGACTGATGAATTTGTCTAGATTGAAATAACAAGTTAAAATTTCTTTAAAGAGGTGAAACTGATGTCTTTTCAGGTTTAAGAAGGCGTAGGAAAAAAAAAAAACTTGGAAAATGTTAAACTATTGGAAGGAAAAGAAAAACTCTTTGGAACTGTAATTTCAAGTGCCCGTTTGTACTGGATGAAGTGGGCTAAATAAGGTCAAAGATTTTTATGAAAAGACTTTTCCCAAGACAGAGCAGGTTCTATTCCTGGTGTTCTGTGAGCACTTTATTCCATTTCACTTTCTAAGGGAAGCTGATTGATGACAATTTCTTAACACTGGGAGACTGCACAGAGTATGCATGAGGACATGAGTGAAATATGGCAAAACCTTCATCATTAGCCCAAATCTCTCTTTCTCCCACAAGGTGGTGGGTGCTTCTATTCAGCCATAGGGCCCCAAAGGCTAAGTGCTCCTTATGCTGCAGGTGGAAGCCCTGGCACTTAATAATTGTCCCTGACTTTATAAAGCATCAAGAATTGCAGCATTCAACCACAGCCTTTTGCCCTACCAAGATCCATCTAAACATATCACACAACAGAAACGTTTCATAAAACATTAAGAGAATTTACAAATCAGAGCCAGTGCTAGATTGTCTGAGTCAGTGGAGTAAAGTTGTATTAAATCTGTAGCAGTGGATAATGTTTAGATTATTTGTCACTTTCCTCTGAAAATTCAGTTTGCCCGTGTTATCATATTTTCCTTAGGCTACTGTTAAAATTATCAACCTTTTTTCTGACATACACATGACACACATAGAGAAAAGAGATACGATTTAAAAGTATTCAATCAACTTGAGGAAATATCAGTTTGAAATGTAAAAGTTTTCTGTAGATAAACTACACACAGATAGTCCATAGTTAGCCATGAGGAATTTCTTCTGGTTCAGAGTACTTGTATACCAGTATTTATCTTGCTGATATTATATCGTCTTTGACAGAGATTACCCATAATTTTATGTTTATACCTTAAATATTCTGTTATTATTAACTTTCAGACAATAACTGTTTTGTACATTCAGAATCAAAAGACTAAATGTTATTTACCCTTAGCAATTTGTGTATCTCATACAGAGCATCTCAGCTCTGGCTTTGTGCCAGCATGTTTATTGATAGCATGTTGAACAATCCTCAATAGATTTCTTTAAATTAACTACTGTAATCAAAGTACAAAGGCAGATAACTATTATTTGTGAGAACTGAAAATTGAAAAAAACCCTGAAAATCACAGAAGCAGGAGAGAACTTCCTAAGCTGAAATGACTCTGTTAACAATTCAAGCTAACACTTCAACAATGAGGTCTATATATCTGGGAACTTAGTATCACTATTCAGACTGACATTACACCAATACACTTTTAACATGATCTCATTAACATTACCTTGTTGGCTGTTCAAACTGTTCTTTACAAACAAGATGATTTCTCAGCAGGGCAACTAGAGAGCCTGCTTGTTTTTACCTATGAAATGTTCCCTGCAGTGTCTGTCTTCAGCATTTTTGCTTTCTTCTTCTTCTTCACTCATTTGTATTCCCATGAGTGCTGCTGAAAACTCTCAGTCTGTTAGGTTCTACTTCACACTCTTGCCCAAATGTTCAACTGCATGTAGAATATCTTCCCCTGACAGAATTTAGGGATCTTAGAATGAATAACCCAAAACTGAACTCCTTTTTCCCAGATCTGCTCCTTGTACTGTGATCCCTTGTTACTAATGGCAATACCATCTTTTTCCAGGCAGGTCATTCATGTCTACTCATTGTTCTTTTCTCAGCTCCCATGTCCAGTCAGTTGCCAGATTCTATTTATATCCATGTAGTTTGTTTCATTTATTTCCTCAATCTTCAAACATTTTTTAGTTTCTTTCTACTTTTATGCTGTTTCTTTGAAAAATGAAACAGTGCTTACTTGAAGAAGCTCACAGCTAATAAGACAGAGAACGGAGTGGACCGTCACTCTACAGTATGATAATTGTTAATGATAAACATGTGTATGTAGGCTGTTGAAATAGGAATGGGGACATGGAAGTCTTTCAGGAGGGCATGGCATGTAAACTATGTCTGAAAAGATGAAGAGGCCTTATCTAGGTAAAAGTAGAAGAAAGGCCAAAAACACAGTGTGTGTAAATGTGCAGAGGTATGAGTGAGTGAGCATGGTCTTTGCAAGACGGGTACAAGTTGAGGAGGGCTGAGATAAAAGACAGAGGTACATGTATAAAGGGCCATGTGTACCATGCTAGGAAGTTTGAATTTCATTCTGAAAGTATTCTTTTTATCATTTTTTTTCTTTTTTGCAGGGCACTATCTTTTGTCAACATCATTGCAAAAAAATCTCCTGACTGCCCTCTTGTTCACCACTCTCTTTCCTGTGTTTTTTCCTTAGGTTGCAGTTAGAAGTGGCTTCTAGTCACAGTTTAAAACCTGTCTCTCTTCCTAATTCTTCAGTGTCCTGTGTTTCTCACCAGATTATTCCCATTTCCTATAACCTTCACTTCTCTGCTTCTGACAAACATCCCTTGGATCAAGCCTGTGACAACTGTCTTCCCTTAAACCTGTGACAACTGTCTTACATGGACTCCTGAAGCCAGAGTCCATGTGCCACACATCTCGGTAGATTTTGAACACCTTTCTCTGTGTTTTGAACATGGTAGGCCTTTGCCCATTCATTGTGTTGAGTAATAGAAGTGTACTTTATAATCTTATCACATTTATTTATTTTCTAGGGTCTTTTATGCATGTGGATATAAGCATGCTGCTGTAATAAGCACTGGCTTTCTTGTAGCTGCCAGCAAATGTTTCTTACAGCCCAGTGGCTTGTAACATGCTCTGGTGCCACAAATCAGTAGCAGTTCCCAAACAGAGTGACATGGCTGTGTACAAACCCTAATGTGCAATGCTTGTTTTTTTTCCTGTAGAAAATGAAAGACCTCACTTTTCCCTAGGGTAAAACGGGCTTAGAAAGCATCGATGCAGGGCCCATTGCCAAACATTACAATTTCCAGGGCTCTACACTTCATTTCACTGACAGGTATCATGAACAGGGCTTTCAATAAGAGCCAGTAGTAGGATTTGAGTACTAGCTCTAACTGTTTGGGGACTGTGAGTAGTATTTCTGAGCCTCAGTTTTCTTACCTATAAAAATAGGAATTAGACTTAATTACTAATATCCTTATAGACATTATTCTTTCACCAGTATGTTGATAACAGCACACCAATCAAGTATCTTGGTTGCTAACAACACAAACCATTCTGATTTTTTTCATTTTCCTCCTGACTAATTTAAACAGAAAAGATGCCATGGGAAGGATATTGAATAGCTTACACAGAATGGGTAGGATGAAAAGAAGGCTTGGCAGAATTAGCAACAGAGGACAACTTATGCCACTCCACAGGAACAGGGTGGTAAGAATAGCAGTTGGTGTCTCTGCCAGTAAATCTTAATGGCACTCATATCTCTGCCAGTATAGTTGCATCTTTGTGTCACTTCCTTTACTTTCTTATTTCCAGATGTGGGTGTCCGACTGGCTGAGCCTGGGTCTATTGCTCCTCTAGCTGCTGGGGTTGGAGAGGAGGACTAATGAACCATTTGGCTTGGGGAATAGGCAGTAGAAGAGCATGATCACTGTCATAGAGACTCTCATGGACATGCAAGCATCACCAAGACTAGTGCCATTGGGTGTGTCATGCCCAGGCCTGTCAGGATCGTAATGAAGTATATTTGGCTTCACCAGCATCACCATATGTACCTTTGAAACTTCAAGCCCTGATAAATTACTTTCTTCCAGAAAATCCAGTTTTCCTAGCATTTAGCCAATAACAATTTACCTTCTGTTTTACTTTATTTTTTTCTTTAATAACACTATTCTATGGAATTTGGGGGACTTCTGATGGAAAATAAGAATTGCAGTTGTAGCTCTGACCACTTGAAGTTGTCATTCTAGTATGAGGAGAAAGACAGAATGGAGTGAATCACTGATTCTAACTCTTCATTTATCAGTGCTTATATAGTAATAGGTTGGGATCAGGAATTATTTCCAATCACAAACAACTTAGAGCAGATATTGTATATTAAGATAGGAAGGATATTTAGGAAAGATCTTTTAAAGGGAATCTTATTACCTAAGCCTTCAGGTAATACATGTTTTTCTTGTTAGACTAAGTTAAATATTCAGAAAATTTCATGTAAGACTATATCATCTTAGTCTCTTGCAGAACAATATTTATCAGATTGCTAGTAACCTTAATTCTGCTTCTGCCTTTTGGGGGAAACCTGCTATGGATGTTATACATTGGGACCCATAGAGTATCTGGTGCTATACCTTGTACCAGAAATATTTTCTAGAAATTAAATCAGAGAAAAACATAGCTTCCTAGCTGGGTGCCGTGGTGCATGCCTGTAATCCCAGCAGCTTGTGAGGTTGAAGCAGGTGGATCATGAACTCAAAGCCAGCCTCAGCAAAAGCAAGGTGCTGAGCAACTCAGTGAGACCCTGTCTCTAAATAAAATACAAAAAGGGCTGAGGATGTGGCTCAGTGGCTTAGTGCCCCTGGGTTCAATCCAGGTATCCCCCTGAAAAAAAAAAGGTAGCTTTCCTTTTAAAAAATGAAAGTTTCTTGCTTTTATAAGAGAACTGTGAAGTTAGCATATTTTTCCTCTTCAAACAGCTCTCAGATAGCTAAGTACCAGGTATGTTAGAGCAACTCTTTAGGGTCGTAAGTTGCCACTTTTATTTATCTTCTCTTATTTCTGATTATTTCTTTTATAAGCCTTCTCACTTTCATTTTGAAAAGGATGAAAGAGAGAAGGGAAGTAGGAAGAGATGGCTGGACAAAAACTGGATGCCAGATGACCACCTAAAATACACAGGTGACCTCAGTAGAGGAATAGCTGCATCCATTACAGTAGCATGGCAGGCACTGGCTATCATCATCCCAAATCCTCCTTTTCCAATGGTAGTCTCTCCCATCGCAGTGGCCGCCTGCCCTGTTGGTCTAAATATTGTTTAAGACAGTATCAACAACAATAAAGACTTTATACCTCTCTCCTCCTGGGTTTATGTGCAGTTTTATTTCCTACATAAAAAAATAGCATGTGGGGCATCAACTACTAGAGAACACAATGAGACATCGGTCAGTAATGTCATCCACCCACTGTGGATTATTGGGAATGCTGTGAGTTGCTAACTATCCAAATTATATTCAAGCATTTCATCACCTGCTTAATCAAGCTGCAAAATAAGGAGCTAGACCACTTCAACTCTAGTGATTTGATTATGTGGTGAAGAGACGGGTGCATAAACATTAATCCTGGGAAATTAATTCATGAAAATTAGCTGAAGATACCCCTAGAGGCCTGTTTGGTATCTATTTTTGCATAAAATGTTGAACTGACTACTTACTGAGGGTGTCTTGGGGGACTTGAATGATTATGCATGATTCTGTAGTTATCTGGAGAGAATCATGAAGAGGCCATGAAGTGACCTGAAAATGCATTCTGATTAAAGCTAAGTCTTGAACAGGAAAATTGCTTTGAAATGATTAAAGTTAAAATTGTTGGTAATGAAGGAAAACACTTGTCCTAGAATGAGGCCTTTGAAAGAGAGATCATTTTGAACCTTTTGTAAAGCATATGGCTTTACTTTTCAGTGGCAGAATTTTACATTGTAACAAACTATCATGTTATCTGAACTTGGACATCCAGTGGAAAATCAGGAGAAATGTTCATGGTAAAAGTCTGGCAGGAGATATCATGGGTGGAGATCTGCCCTCAGGAGATGGAAGTCTCTGGCAGCCCTTGGAGTGAGCTTAGAAGAATCCGAATCAGTGCAATCTTCCAAGTCTTGCCACACCCTCTGCTCCCAGGGCCCTGGGCTCCTTGGGATGGCTAGCAAGCCAGATTTGTTTTAATGTTTTGTTTAAACATCTGTCTTTCCCACCAGATCATGAGTTCCTAGAGAACAGGGATCATGTTTATTGTTTTCTATGTATTTCCCACATCTAGCAGGGTGCTGTCCCTTCTAGAATTAAGCCCCTAATTCTGATTACATTGATTCTCAATGTTATATATTTGCTGTTGCATATATTTAATGTTGTACCTAAAACCTCAAGACATAGATGTATTATAGAAATCCAATTTTCCAACTGTTGGAAATGTGATATGAGTGTCTGTCTGTAACAATGTCTGTACCATATATTAGGTAATACTCCCAGCTGAGTGTGGGGCAGCTCTGTAATCAAGCACCTTAACGCTTCTGCAGCAAAAATGATAAACAGACACACTGTGTGGAGAAATGAGGACCGCCATTCATAACAGCTCAGGTGGGGTCAGGTCTTGCTACCAGATTACAAAATGTGTTCATGTGAGCTCTTTAGATTTTGGAGTTGCCAGTTAGGTTCTGTGGGCCTGTTATATCCCTTCAGGAAAGAGCTCCCATCTAAGGGAAATACTCGTCCATGCAAGGCCTCTTGTGCTTGGTAGTTCAGGGAGGAGAAAGAGAAAGATGTTGAGTTTTCCTGCATGTGAACTGTTCACAGAAGTGACATTGCAGCTAGGGTCCCTCAGGAGGATGGTGGTACCAGAGAGGGAAGTGGAAGTAGTTAATTCCTGGCAAAGAAAGCTTCCACATTGTGCCACCACTGTCTCTGCACTTTTCCTCATCTGTTGCTCCTTCCTCTTTGTTCTAACCCATTTTTCCATTTTTCTAATTCTCCCTTCTCTCTTCTTCATTTCTATCCATCTATCTTTAATTTTTTTTCTTACCAAAAGTTAGATCTTAGGAGTTTGATGCTTTTTTTTTTCCTTCTGTACATCTCACCTCATGCACCTGAAGAACGGAAGCTTTGCTCCTATTTGCTTTTCTTTGAGTAGATAGATACAAGTCAGTGGTTAGGATGGAAGCATTCTTTGTAAACATGTCTTTGTTAGGAGTGGTGTTTACCTGTTTAGTGCTGTGCAGATAAGCACTTCAGGAATGTGGAAATGCATGGTAGTCTAATACTTTCCCTTTGTGAACCTTGCCTGCTATTATCAAAATATGTTGATGAAAAATTGAAATCCGGATGTGTTAATCCATGTTTGAAAATACAGTAGACAGCATTGTTTCCACTCTTCAGTCTTTTTTCAAAATATCTTTTTGATAATCCTTTTTGAACAGAACAATTGCTCATTTTTCTATGTGACATTTTTGTGTGCCTGCCTTTATTTTTAATTCTGTTTGATTTTCTTAGACCATGCATCTGTTTTTGTTGGTATCTAAAGAATGCTTGCTTTTGTGCTATTAAAGGAATTACTTTATTGTTTTCTCTTTTTCTGTTGTCTCTCAGGTTGTTTTTAGTATTATTGTATTGATGTGTGATGATGAAATGAGCAGAATAATGGTGACCTGTGAGGTCCAACCAGGAAGGCAGAATCTGTATTGTCAGGACATCTCCCTCCACTGTGGCACTGAATGCAGGTTAACAAAGCAAAGGTTGCCAGTGAAGTCCTGGTTTTCTCTTCAGTGACCTTGTTATCTTAGGACACTCCCAGCTTTGGTCTCAGCAGTAGTTCCAAGGACAATACTCTCTTTGTTGCACCACAATCCAGAAAGACTTCATTAATGTATCCCTGGGAAGTGTTCACTAGCTCACACGGAGCAAATTGGCATTGATGTTGTATTCTGGAAACTTTAGTCTGGAAAGAAAACAGGTAGCTAGAGTGATGATCAGTGGCCAAATAAACCATCTATGATGCATCATGAACTGTGAATCACTTGTGATAAGTTATTCTTGTTCATTTTCCTTAGAGGCAAATAAGAGTCACCAGAGACAATCTGAACCAATTTCCTGTGCCTTTATAATGTGTTTAAATGACTTATTGAGAAGATGCAGTAAACACAAAAGAAAATATATTATTACATGTACACATTTACATGCATTTTAACTTATATTTGATCTTTTAACAATTCTTGAGATATATCAGAGTTCTTTGGTAGGAGCTATTTGCTGTCAACCCATTGTGGCATACCATCCATGATTACAAAGTCCTCGTGTCATCTAATAATGTTTTCTAAGAGATATGGATGTTTCTCTTAAGGTAGGTGAGAAAATCATGAAGATGTTTGGAAGGACATAAATGTGAAGGACTTTGGATGTCTGATTGTAAAGCTGACATTTCTTTAGGCTTTGAAATATCAGTACTTATTTTAAAACAACATTCTTCAAAGTTCATATATTTTTCCAGTTTGATTTGATTTTCAAACATAATTATAAGTAAGCAAATATTGTAAGATAAATATCATCTGACAACAACTTTGTGAAAAATTCTCCCTCTTTTTGTGCTGCTAAATAAATTCATCAAAGATAGATTTTATTTGCTAATAATGTAGATAAATGTGTTTGTTTTTCCTATTTAGAAAACATTTTAATCAAGTGAACTTAGAAGTTTTGTGCTTTATCTCATTCTCACATAGATCCTCTTCTGATCCTTCAGTATTAAACATCTTCTAAGAAAGGTCTTTGTTACCAGCAATAGGCGTCTTCCTTCCCTATCTTCTTTCCTGTGTTTTCTACTCTGTTCTACTTCAGCACTCTTTTGCTTTCACTTGTCCTTATTTTATCCTTGTAAACCCTGCTCTCAGAGAGGGTCTCCTGAAGCCAAGGAATGGAGGCATGTCCTGCAGACTGCAGGTCCATGGGGAGGTTGTAGAGGGAGCCTCACAGCATTTACCTGTGCTCCTGGCACCTGAAGGAAAAACTGGGCTCATAAAAGCTGTGTCTGGCAGATGCCAAAATAACTTCCCCGTGGAGCCAATTCAACTGGAGACAAGCAATTCAGTGTAAATTTAGTCTATGTGGTTCCCTGGCATTTTGTAGACAAAACAAACTGGTTGATTAATATAGTACTGATGACTTTCCAACTAGTACTTTTGGTGATTCCTAGAGTAGCTACCCCTAAAGTAGGGATATGAACATCCCGGTGATGTGATAATGATACTCTGAATGCAAGAAATAATTAAAACATCTGTTTGTATCTAAAATTTAGAATTTGAGTGCCGCAGTGTGACTGGGCACAAAATAACCGAGCTGCCACAAAGCCTTGTAGGTTCAAATAGCAACTCTTTATTCCTGAACTCTCACCAGACTCTACACACACTTCCCGGGAACACATTCCCTCTCCCCGGCTCAGCGCGGCAATTCTCTCTGAATCCCCGAAAGAACTCAATGGGAACTCCAAAGTGGTGGGCACCCAAGGCAGCAGGATCCGCCCTAATCCCGGAGCAGGGTCACCTTTCAACCATTCCCTCTAATGCCAGGCGTCATTCTGACTAAACTGTGGCTCTCAACATTTGAGCTTTGCTAATGTTTGATTTTATGGATTTCTAATTATATATAATTTTAAAATATAAATAATGAAAGTGAATTCTAAAAATTTTGCTGATGAGGTACACAACCAAAACAATGTGGTGGCTACTATTCTATATCACTGCTTACCAATATGCAAGGTCCCCTAGGGACAACAGAGGTATGTAAGAGGTCCATTAATACAGGCAGATGGAGGTGTTTCTCATTCAGTAGATCTACTAAAGGTTTACAATGGTTCTCTTGATGTTTTTGTGTTGTAGTTTAATATTTATTATAAAAGTAGATTCTTATTGTCTGAAAATATTCTAAATCCATTTAAAGAGACACAGTTATACACGGGACACAAATAAGTAAGGAGAAGAGAACCAACTTCCAATAAGATGTTATATTGTTGATTCATTAATCTGTATTCTGTTACTAAAACAAATACCTGAAATTATTGGCTTATTAAAAAAAGTTTATTTTGGCCCCCAGTTTTGGAGGCTTGGTAGGCCCTGTTGATTTGGGGCCTATGGTAGGGCAGTATATCATGACAATAGTACACAACAAAACTGTGCACTATTTGGGATGCAAAAGACAGGGTGGGGAAAGGGCTGGCATTCTAAGATCTTCATGGGTACACCTCCAATGACCAGAAGAACTCTCACTAGACCCCTCCTTTTAAAGGTTTTACCACCACTCAATAGAGCCACAGACTGTAGAACAAACCTTTTATGCCTAGGCCTTTTTAAAAGCCAAACTATAGTAGTTGAAGTATTTAACTTATTGGAAGAGTTGTATGTGCTCAATTATCTCTCTTTAATACAGAAACCATTTCTTTTCTTTTATCCATATTTTGAGTGAAGATTGGGACATACTATGAACCTTAATTCTAGCTTGATGTTCCTTTTTTTGTTTCATGTGTATATTAATTTGCAAGGACTGTCATAGCTACATCATCATAGATGAGTTGCTTAAACAACCATCTATTTTCTGATAGTTTAGGAGCTGGAAGTCCTAGATCCAAGAATCAACAGGTCTGGTTTCTTCTCAGGTCTCTCTTCTGGACTTACAGATAGTCTCCTTTTTGCTGTGTTCTCACGTGCTCTGTGTGCATGCATGCCTGGTGTCTCTATGAGTATCCTAATCTATTATAAGAACACAAGTCAAGTCAGGTAGGGTCTTATTTTAACTTAATCACTCATTATAGAGCATATCTCCAAATGTAGTTGCATTCTCAGATACTGTTAAGATGTCAACATATAAATTTGGAGGACAAAGTTGGGCTCATAATAATAGACTTTCAATTAGTTTTGATAAATTTCTTAGGAAATGAAGTGGGACCTAGCAAGATCAAGAAGCATCAAGTAAGGCAACTATACATCCTGATTTGACCAGCCCATTTTCCACTTAGTATCCTGACCTAATTAAAATAATGCTCCTGTTGACTATCAAATGTATCTTATTTGGATGATAAATTGTGATACAGATGCTCTGGAACCAGAGTTTATGTGTTTGAGTCTCAGTTCAAAAACCATATTGCTGTATCTAGGTTTCCTCAACAATGAAGTAGAGGTGATAATTGTACCTACTCAGCAGTTATTGTGAAAATTAAATGAGTTGGTATGTGTGGTTAAACTATGTGAATTAAAGAGGAGTAGGAGGAAGAGGATTCCATTTCCCAGGCAGAATGGTTAATCTCATATGTCAATTTGGCTGGGCTGCAGTGCCCAGATATTTGGTTTAACATTATTCTGGGTGTTTCTGTGAGTGTGCTTCAGGATGAGATTTATATTTAAATCAGTTGGCTATGAATAATGCAGATTATCCAATGATTTTGGTGGGCCTCCTCCAATCAGTTGAATGCCTGAGTAGAGCAATAGGTTCACCTGCCCCTGCCTGCCACCCCATTCAGAGGGAAAGAGCCAACAGATGCCTTATACCTCATCTACAATATTAACGCTTCCTGATTCACCAGAAGACTACCTTTGAATTTAAACTACAACGTTTTCCCCAGTCTTCTAACAGTTGCCCCTGCTAGATTTTGGACTTGCTAAACCTCCACAATGAGGTGTGCTAATTCCCTAAAATAAATATCCTTATATTATATTTCCTGTTTTATTTCTCTGGAGAATCCTAATATACCAGATGTGGAGGCCAAAGCATAACTTTATTCAAAACATAGCTTTTGATTTTGAAAACGTTCTGGTATTACTGGATTTTTATATTCTTCTATATTCACTATGCTTTCTGCATGTCTATAGACATACCAACAAAAAATAAAGACCCATGTCCACACAATCAGGAAAATGAATAGGCTTTTTATATATAACATGTATAGATATCTGTGCACACACAAACACACACACACACACATACATAAAAAATACTATTTTAAAACATTTTTTTAAACCCTGAATTTTGCATTCCCATATCATGATTTTAAGCAATTTTGGTATTATTCATTGATATATATTTTTCACCATTATTATTCATAATTGTGAAGATTAATTTTTCTCATGATTTGAGAATAGTATCTTTAATAAATTTGAAATTAAAGAATCCTAAGATTAGTTTCGGTAAAATGAGTGTTGATTAAAAAACCCAGAGTTGAATGACTGTGTCCAAAACTGAACTCCAAAACTAAAGCAAGCAAGCAAACAAATATATTGGCAAGAGTTCAGTGAAGTTAAAAAAATTGGCAAAGCACCCTTGTGAAAAAGTTTAAGAACTTGAAAAAAGCAAGACTTGAAGTACAATTAATTAAGTAATTAAGGCAGGATTGTTAAGGGATGGTAAAGTCATTAGATGTAATGTTGTTGACATACAGAATATTTATCCTGTTTCAAAATATCCCATATATTACTTATTAATTACAAAAGGGAAAATATGTGTTTGTAATGGAGAAATCTGGTCACCATCATCTTAATTAAGCTATCAAACTTAACATTAAAACAATGGGAAAAGCTGATATTGTTGTCTCCCAGTGTGATAGAGTGGGAAGAACACATTATCAACTGTATTTTAATCTCGCCAAAATGTTTTAACTTGCATCTATTTATGAGAGGAAAAAAAAAATCAGACAATGCTAGAGAGAAAAAACATCAGGCAATGCTAGATGTTGGACATTTTGTAAGGTAACTGTCCTGGACTTCAGGTTAAAGTAAACAAAATATAATTGGAAGCAAATAATGGCCACTAAATGTAATTTGTCATCCTTGATTAGATCCCAAATTTTAAAAATAAAATAGATAGAAAAGATACTATTGGAACAATTGGAAAATTTTGAACGTGGACTATATAACAAGTAATATGGTATTAATAGTAAACATCTTAGCCTGGGGTAGTGGTATATATCTGTAATCCCATCGACTCAGGAGGCTGAAGCAGGAGGATTAAAAGTTCAAGGTCAACATTAAAAACTTAGCAACACTCTGTCCGAAAGTAGAAATGAAAAGTGCTGAGGGTATAGCTCAGTGGTAAAGCACCTGTGGGTTCTATCCACTGTATCACCAACAATTCTGTGCTAATCTCTGTAGACAGTCAATAGGGAAAACATTTGAAAATAAATTAGTAAATGAATTGGACATATAATACATGATTTGTAGCTGGCATTCAAAAACTATGTCCTAAGTATGAATGTCTTCAAGAACCATTCAGATATTCCACAGTAGTAACAATAATAACAACAACAAATGACATGGATTTCTAGCCTTACCTCAGACCCCCTGGCAGGTGATCTCTGAGGCTATGGCCCTGATCTGTATTTTAAACAACTATGCCATCTTCTCCAGCTCATTGAGTTAATGTCTTTAGGGAGATTATGATGTTTAAGGTTCCCTTTCTGCCTCTGGGCTCAGCCTTACTTCCTCCAGGAAGAGTTTTTTCCCCTTGCCTCCTCTTCCCTCCTGGCAGATCACTGCTCATCTCTGCTGATGGGCTTCTTGACCATCTGCCATGATCTTCATACTTTCCTTAGCTTCCTGTTCCACCCTGTTTGGCTTGCCGGCTTGCCCTTAGGTTTTACTGTCTCCGGGAATGCTGGTTCCCTGTTGCTCAGTGTGGTCTCCCACCAAGGCAGGCTACCAGGGATTCACACCTAACTTGAAGCTCATACAATATTAGCACAATACTTTTCACAAAATCTGAATTTTTCAAGTCTGTATGATTTTTTTCAAAATGAAATTCAGATACATGAACTCTGTAAGAAATTCTGAGATTATAAACTATTTATGCTTCCTGAGTCTATAGAGACAGGTTCTTGAGGGTACCCGTTAGAGTTGCAACCTGTCCTGCCTGGTACTGGAGCCAGATTCCAGCAATTGATAGTATGTGACTTTTGACAGATTTCTTAATCTCTCTGGACATTTTTTTTTCCTGATCTATAAAGTGTAAATAATAAACTACCTACAAAAAATGGTTGTTGCAAGTATGGAAGGAGTTTATATACATAAGACACCTGGGAAAATGCTATCTATGTAAGTGTTGACTATTTTATTAGCATCTTTCTATGGAATGCCAGACGTGGATCAAATTCTGCTCTCAAGATATTGATGATGACCTTTATAAAATGTTTTCTTTGTTGCTTTCTTTGTGTTTTCATGGACTCAGGTTTCCCTGGGACTTCTGCATGCTCATGCTACTCATATCCTGTGGCCTCCAGAACGCTGGCAGAAATTGGAATCCGTTCTTCCTCCAGAGCGCATACTGGTTAAGAGTGAAGAGGAATGACTGCATGGTTCCTCCGGACTGCCCACTTTGAGAAGACAATTATAGTGGGAGGGGAGCACCCCAAAAGGGGAAATCTCCCTACAATATGAATATGAATATAAATATGAATATGAATACAAGAAACAATGTCCACATTAAGGTGATCTGTATTCTTAAAGTTTTAAAATATTAAACAGTATTAAACAACACCAGATTCTGTGTTAAATTTTAGTACTATATTGTTTATTTCCCCCCCCCCCAAATGCAGATCTTTTAGGAATATGAAAATATTGCATCTATGTCTTAAAGGAGGTAACCTTGATTTCTTGTTGTACATACTTATTCTGTTGATTGGGTTTTGATTTTGTCCCTGCCGCTGAAAGATTTTGAAAATTAATATTCAATGACAATAATTTATCATTTACTGTTAAGAAAGAACATGAAAAGACATACATATAATAATAGGAATTACATTGTAATTGTTAGTGTCTACAGTGCAGTGATTGCCAGATAAACTGGCAGTGAACAGTGATGTTAAAATAAAACAATGAATTGTTCAGATCTTGTTTTGGTATTTAATTATCACTTAACCAGACATCCATTAATGAGGAACATATTGTCTTTTATGCAAGTAAGGAATTAAATAATGGAAAACCAATTCTATCAATACTTTAAAACAATCAAGCCTTTTCCATTGTCCCTTTTAAATTCAAAACTTCTGCATGATCTCATGCCTGATCAAAATGATGAAGAAACTCATTTATCAGCATTCAGTCACTTTTTAATGAAATGTTCTCAGTGAAATAAGAAAATCACTCTAGATCAGCTGAGTTTGATTTTTCCCCAAATGATTTCTCAGTGTCCTATCTATAATACTGAAATCACCACTTGCAAAAGGGAGTAGTAGTAGAATAACAGATTCTGTAATTTGTACAAATAAGGAGACAAATTCCCCACAAAGTCTGTAGGATTTATAAAGCCTTTTTTCCCTTTTCCTTCTTGTTGGCTGGAGGTTTGTGCTGATTAAAACAGAGTCTCTGGATCAATTCCCTCTGTTCATCTGGACTCATTTTCTTCAGTGTTATCAGCAGACAAGATCCCAAATAATGACTAGCCATCTTGCAAATGTGGATACTAATGTCTCATTAGCAGGCAGAAAAGAAAGAGCAATAGAAATACATGTGTTCACACACACACACACACACACACACACACAGAAACATAGTAAGAACATATGTTTCTACTAATAATTTATTAGCATCAGGATAGCTCAATCCAATAAAGATCTTCTGGCCCTTATATACTAAAGTGGTCAAAATTGGTTTTATTGTTTTGTTTTTTGTTTTCTTTGTAGGAGGAATTGAACCCAGGGGCACTTAACCACTGAGCCAAATCCCTTGGCCCCTTTTTTATATTTTATTTAGAGACAGGGTCTCGATGAATTACTTAGGGTCTTGCTAAATTGCTAAGCCTGAGTTTCAACTCTCAATCTTCCTGCCTCAGCCTCCTGAGCTGCTAGAATTAGAGGCATATGCCACTGTACCTGGCTAGAATTGTTGTTTTTGAAAGCAGATCTGCTTAAAAATCTTACAATGAATGTTCATTGCCCTTCTCAATTCTTTAATTCTATTTCCTTTGTTCCCCAGCTTGAACCTCAGGGTCTGACCTTTAACTGCAGTTTATTGAATACTCACATTTATTTCATGTTTTATAATCTCCCTCCTTGGTGAAGTGTATTCCCCGAGATTATATGTAACATATTAAGTGCATAGGGGTTTTGACATTTTAGTCGCTAGTGCACAATAAGTCTGAGGGTTGTGGATCAAGGATATCAAGAGAATGTAGAATAAGGAGTAAATGGAGAGGTGCATGGAAGAGCTGCTATTTACCACTGGTATGGAAGAATTCAGTATTTTAACAGTTTAGCAAACTGGCCACCAACCTTGCTACCCTTATTGACTACCTGTGTCATTCTCACTCAAACTATTAATTCAAGGTTATAAATCTTCAGAGAGGAGATAAGTGCCCTTTCTGTTCCATTTTGTATTCTCCAGTCATCTAACACATCACCAACAGAGTTAACACCTAATTCTTGTTGAACAACTTGGCTCAAGAGTTACTTCCTCAGAAATGCAACTTCAGCCAAAGTTAATCACTGCACTACCTGTTATGCACATTCATGAGGGCATGAATCTCACTGGCACACTAAGAGTTCATGTGTGTATTTTCTCCCTTGCTGGGTTGTGAACAAGCTAGTCTAGTCCTAGTCCAGAACAAGGTTAATCTTGCTGAATTTAATACTGTAATTTCACAAAATTGATTAAAAAATATCTGTCCAATCAATGTATGAATGTTAAGTGCTGTGTTAAGAATGGAAAATTAAGATGCATAAAACAAATTTTCTCAGTTTTCTGATGGAAGGTGGAAGTAATAAAGAGGCAAACAGGTCTCACATGGTCTACCAGTAGGAATGGAGTGTGGAACAGGTTCTGTAGAGGCAGAGAAGATGATGAGTGGATTGTACACAGAGGAATCTGATGAGGGAGCAGAGGGGAGGGCTTCACAGGACAGATGCTTGAACTGAGGTTTCTAGACTGAATGGAGTCATCCTTCTGTGAATTATAAATGTAATCAGTATAAAATTATTTTGGCCACCTAAATTGTTCCCAGTAATTGCCATTTAAATACTGGGGAGTGTATATGTATACTGACTTTTATATATTACATTTGCAGAATATAAAATAGTGATTGTGCCTTAGGAGGACTTAGAGCTGCCATTTTGTAATTTCTTTTTTACTTTTTGTAAGTCATAACAAAGAATTTTACCAAATATTTTATTAAAATGTATTGTATATGGAAATACTTTTAAACTTAGATGAATGTTAAACTACCAATTTTTATGCCCAATTTTGCCTTAAATATATAGTGTCTGAGTCCAAATTATCAGCAAAAATAATTTAAAGAAAATTTTTAAATTATACTTTAGATTCAGAACTTCACTAACATACTTTTTGGCAGAGAGAGAGGAGATGACCTTTCAAAATAGAACTTGAAAAATATTTCAATATCATTAATTAAAGTACACCCTTCAGTCTCCCAATTTTTTTTATTAATAATGTGCTGTAGTCACAAACAGAAACTTAAAAGGATTTACCTTCAATCACATTGACCCAAAGTATAAAAATATTTACATATTTCTCTCTACCTTCCTAGTCTACAACCATGTATACATATACAGTGATTCTGTCCTTGACATTGTTCAGGTCTCTACTCAAAATTTTCTCATCATGGGCTTCCCTGGTCATTTTTATAAAGTAACCATCACTGCAGTTTTGGAAGTTGGGAAGTCCAAGATCATAGGGCCAGCTGAGTTATATCTAGTGAGAGCCCTCTTCTTATACAGACTGACATCCTCTCAGGGTAGCCTCACATAGTGGAAAACAAGCTCTATGAAGCCTCTTTAAAAGGGTGTACTAATCCAATTCATTTGGCTCTAATCATCTCCCAAAGCCCCCAATCTTAGTATGAGACGCAAGATGGTACTCTTCTAGTACCATCTCCTTGAGGTTAGGATTTACACATGGATTTTTTTTTTTTTTTTGAGGGGATAACCATTCAGATCACAGCATATTCCTAATTAGTCCTAAGACAGACAACATTATGTAACAACCATTGCCTTTTGTGTTATGTTTGCCACTTAAAAATTGTACATGTATTTTAAACTCTACAATACAGAGTTATTATTTCTGAAGTCAGTATTTTAAAAGTTTGCTCACATATTTACTGTTCATTTCTCCTTCATTTCGATGTCTCCATCTGGGATTAATTTCCTTCTTGTGAGGAACTCCCTGAAGTATTTTCTTTGATGAGTTTCAGCTAATGATTCAGTCTCTCCATTTTTGGTTGTTTGAGAAGTATGCAGATTTATTTTTAAATGGTATTTTCACTGAGTTTAGTATTCTAGTTTAGCAGCTATTACTTTGAAGATAGCACTGCAGTGTCTTCTGGCTTTCTTTGTTTCTTTGAGAATCAGTCATCCTATCTCTTCACTGGTTATGTTAAGACTTCTTTTCTCTGTTTTTAAGATTTTCTTTTGCCTTTGGTCTATAGTTTGAGTATGTTGCCTAAGTGTAGTTTTCTATGTCTCCTAATTGGTGTTTGTTGAGTCTCTTGGGTATATAAGTTGATGTTTCATACTAAGTTTGGGAATTTTTCAACCATCATTTCCTTAAATAGTTATCCTTAAAATTATTTTTTCCTGTGGGATCACTGTTATGTATTTATTAACTTCTTCATATATTCCACATATTACTTATGATATGTTATCTTTAAAATTTTTTTTATTGTACTTTGGGTTGTATAATTAAAATTGTTCTGTTTAAAGTTCATTGATCATTTCTTCTGCCATCTCTTATCTCCTATTAGCCTACCCACTGAATTTAGCATTTCAGACATTATAATTTCAGTTCTTTTCCTTTTTTATAGTTTCTATGTGTCCTTTCAGATTCACCCTTTGTTCATTTATAACAATCAGGTTTCCTTTAAATTTTTGGCCATAAAAATAATATAGTTGCCTTTAAAAACTTCTCTGCTAATACCAATATCTGAGTTAGCTCAGGATCAGTTTATGTTGATTTATTTCTCCTTATTATAGTCATACTTTTCTGTGTCTGTTATTTGACATGTCTAGAGATTTTTCAAATTATATATACTAGAAAATTGGAATGATTTATTGTAAAGGCCCTTTATTCTGCTGTTTTTATCTGTCAGGCTGGTAAATTAATAAAAAAAAATCACCTTGATTTGTGGAAGTTTGGTTTTTTGGGGAAAGATCTGCTTTGGATTTGCCCTTAGACCTGGAATATCATTGTTGTCCTAAGTATAATCTATCTAGAGTTTAAGTGGAAAGACCACAGTGTATATCAAGCCCCTGTAACTTGGCAGAATTCCAAGTCCAAAATCTCTCACCCCAATGGTGACCAGCAACTTAAATCATTATTTGACTTTCATATCTCCCCTAGCTATGGCTTCCAAGTGGGCTCCTTGAACTCTCTCTTGCCCACGTGCTATCCAGGTATCAGTCAAGGATTTTAGGAGAAATTGTGCAGATTTAGGGGTTATCCTTCTGAGAATCCTTTTCCTGAGAGTTCCCTCTCAATCTCTAGTTACCATATCCTACTGCTGATACTTCAAACAAATAAGACCATGCCTTTCTGTTTAATGTTAGCCATCCGGGTCATCTGAACCAGAGCATACCCTCAGAGGTAAAAGCTGTATCAATGTAGACTTCATCCAATTTTGTTTGCTTCTTTCAAAGATTGACCATTGCAGTTTCTGCTTATTTTGGTCACTCTATAAGGATTTCAAATAATTTAAAAATATGTTGCCTATAGTTTATAATTGTTGCCTACAGAAGAGCGGATCATATGCAAGTGGTTATAGCACTTCTGGAAAAGTACTGAACTCTAGATGTGATTTCCTTTTAACTTATTCTGCTTCCAGTTCTCATATCTCTGACTAAATGCCTTTCATCAGTGGAAAATTTCAGCCATTATCTCCTCAAACTTTGCTTCTGTTATTTTATCTTTCCTACTTTCTTATTTTTTAATTGTACAAATAACATGTCCCACATGTCTTCTTTGCATTTTTTTCCCTCTCTGTTTTTTAATTCTTTTTTTCCCTATATTTCAGTCTGGATATTTTTTTCTGATGTATTTTCCAGTTCATTAATTCTCTATTCAGGTATGTCTAAGTAAATATTAAATCATCCATTGAGTCCCTAATTTCACTTATTCTATTTTTCAGTCTTAGAATTTCACTTGATTCTGTTCAACTATTTACATGATCCCACCTGTATTTCGAATTCTATTATGTCTGTTTTCATTACTTCTTTTTCCTCCAAAAAATTGGTGAGTTGTTAAACTTTTGTAACTCACATATTTTTAATTCAGTTTAAGAGAATCACATTTTTAAAAAATTGGGGTAATTTGAGGCTCTTTAGAGACAAAAATATGTATTAATTTGTACCATATTGGATTTCTTCTATTTTGGGGGCACCTTTCCAGGATGTAAGTAGGGAGGTTTCAACCAGTCGTATTTACCAGGGGCCTTCCTTATTTTTTTGCAACTTCCAAATTTCTTAGCTTCTAAGCCTCTCAGCTATTGGCAAACACCTTAAAAGGGCCAAATATCATATACACATCCTGGTCTCTTTGTTTATCTTATGACCAGAATTTTGGATTTGCAAGTCATTGATAGTGCTCACACAAAGAAATTGACCATATTTGTAACTATAATTGGCAGAAAAATTGGTCAGAAAGAGGTTTCTGCTATTATAAAATATACAATCTTGAATGATTTTTATGGGTATAATGCAATAACTGCATTGGAATGACATTAAAGCATCTCTTTCTAGAATTCTTCAACATATTTTAGAATCTTTAATACATATATTATTAAAAATATAGGAACAATATAAATTTAAATGTAATGTGTGTGCATGTGTGTGTGTATTAGATATCTCCTCAGATAATCAAAAGAATAATATTTGGCAGATACACATTTTAAGTTTGTTTGGTTTCATTTGAAATCAAATCAAATGGTCATTGTCCAGTTCACATATGAATGCTTTTTGTATGTCAGACATTTAATTTATGGATTGTTTATACTTAAAACCATTGAGGAAATATTAAGACAGATAAAGGGAAATGTAATTTTTAAATTTATGTAGTAAACAGCAATTCATACATGATATTCCAACTTACCAGTTCCTGCTAAATGTAGAGTGGACATAATGGGGAGACAGGATTCAGAAAATGGAGTAATTGTTTATCAATGGATCATCTTCATTTATTATGTTTTTTATTCCAGTTTATTGGTTCTTTTCTAATATTAAAGGGAGACATGGGGCATAAAACATAAAATTCATGTTAGAAATTTAATCCCCAAATCCATAGTTTAAAAATGATTGGAGGTGAGATATTTTGGAGGTTATTAATTCATTCATAGGTTAATATATTAATTTGTCATAGATTATTGGTTATAGTGGGAATGCCTTTGTCTTAAAGTGAACTCTTACTGACAAATTTGCTCTGTCTCACTGTGACATGCTCTCTGAACTGTTATAAGGCAGCAAGAAGGTCCTCACTTGATGCCAGTACTATGTCCTTGAACCCCCCCAACCCTCAGAACATGAGCTAAATAAAACTCTATTCTTTATATTATAGTCTCAGGTGCTCAGTTATGGCAATAGAAAATGGACTTAGATATCATTTACCAAAAATATTTTAGAAATAGAGAGTTTTCTGTTGTCCTTTTTCTTCTTTCTTTATTTTTTTGTAGAGGGGAATGGTAAACTTGGTTCTCTCATATTGTATTCTAAGGAAATATATAAGTATTATATGATAATTCATATATTTTGAATACCCATTAACAGCTATCAAAAGGCATTTTAAAATTTATATTTTATTTAAAATGGCAAAAACGTAGGTTTTATACATTGAACATTCAATTTCTTACAAATTAAGTAAGTGGATCTAACATAAATTGAGAGAAATCACAGGAAATCTATTAATGGAGAGGGAATGCATTCTGGAATCTATTGATTTTTAGGAAAACAATGTGGAGCATAATGGCAGTTGGCTAGCTTTCTTGGCACATTCACTTCAGCATCTTCCCAGAAATCCTTGCAAATGCAATTTATCTCAGGACTCGGGTTCACAAGAACTTTAGAGCTGAGCTGCTTTTTTCTTGCTGTTTGCATCACACAATGAACCATTGTGCTTGCATCATCTTGCCTCATCCACTCTCCTTTTTCCCTTCTTCATTGTTATTCACCTAGTCAGATTCTATTCCTTTTCAGAGATTGCCAAGTTATTAACTCTATTCTCACCATGTTAAGAAGGATCCAAGCCAATTTATAGTGTTTTCCTTTTTTAACCCTAAATTTCTATAATCTGAATCCCAAAGAAGAAATGAGTCTTAAAAAAAAAGTATTATAAAGCCAAAATACTTTGATGAAGTTCATGTCAGAGTCTACTCTAATATAGATATTATAGCTTAAGATATATATCATTGTATGTGGTCTTTATTTTTCTGAGAATATTATTTCCACCAAATCCACTGAACAATTTTTAACAGAGGTGTTTTACCAGAAAAGTTAAAGAAACTTTTTAGGGACTTCCTAAGGGCTCCGGTTTAATAAATTAGTCTTCTTTGAAGGAATATGGCACCAATATTTTAAAGTAACTGTCAGAACTAATAAAGCATGTAAACTCATTCAGGTGATATCATGACAGAATACATTTATTTTTATTTTACAATAGTCGAACTTCAGCTGATAAGCAATGTTTGCTTGCTTATCTTCACACACTCATCATCAAGTTACATAAGGTGATGCTTTAGAAATTTCCATTTTGAATTTCAAGCCTAAACCATGGATAGATTGTGTCATTGCCATGTTCGCCTGTAAGTCACCAGTACCGTGTCAGTCTGTGGTTTCTTTGATAACCCTCTGGCTGTTTAGTTTCTAATCAAATGACATTTAAACATTTCTAATCTAATTGAATTTTACATTTTAGGGTATTCCTTTGCACTATCATCTCAATATTCAGTATCCCTTTATTAATGATAAATTGATCAAATGACCAATGGATTTTACTTTTCCCTTTAAAAAGGTCTTCATAGCTGTTGTTTGAGCACCAATAAATACCATCTTCATGTAATTTGTTACTGAATAATACTGTGATTCTGTACACTAATGCCGTATTTTGGCATTCAAAGATCTAAACCCTTCATGAGCTGCAATCACTTGATTAACATACTTCTGATGAGGTTATAATTAAAGAAATGGATTTCCCTTAGCTCTCACTTAGTCTCTAAATTTAAGTGTCTCCCTCTTGCAAGTGCAGAGAGAGGTGTTTTACATCTTCCCCATTTGCCTGCTGCAGCCACCTGTACTTTAAATCAAATTTGGAGACCTTCAGAGCTGAAACTAATTTTTATCATGAAGTTAGGTAGATTATGAGTATACATTAATTTTTATTGAATTTAATTTTCATATGATTTTAAAAGTAAGGTAATTAAATTTTCTAAATGAGATTAAATTACTGGAATTATGTGATGTCCTGACATATGTCTAATGGATGAGATAATTTAAATATTTTGAACTTTTTTTTACCTGAATTTTTTGGTTCCTCATTACTTCTAATTTCTCTCTGAGAGTAACCTAATAAAGTATTCTGAAGTGTTGCTTTTTCTCATGTGGATTCATCTTATGGTCATTCAATCAGACCAAATTCTTCCCATAATTATCTCCATAGTAGAGTACAATGAGGAGAGTTGGGCCCCTAATCCCTGCATGTTCTCCAGGATACCGTGGTGCTATCTATGTAGTGGTAACTTCCAAGAATCAACTCTGGTCTATAAATTATGATGGTGATCATATCAACAATGCCCCAAACAACTATTTATTGCATATTTTCCATATGTTAGACATTGTGCTAAGTGATTTACACATATTATGTTTAATCTTCCAAAAAGTGCTTAAAAGATAGATTGCTATCCTGCTACACAGTTGAGACTACTGAGATTCTAAGAATCTAAGTGATTTGCCCAATGTCATGTGGCTTAGTGAGTCTTAGGACCGGGTAGGAACCCAGTATCTGTCTACTTCTACATGGTCACTGTCTTTCCTTTATTTCAGTGATGTTCCCTCCATCTTGAATCACTGTCACAATCTCCTGAGGATCATTTTCTTAAAGTACATATAGTCTAGTCTAGGGTAGGAGCAAGGAATTATTCTTTCCAAAGTTTTTTTTTTTTTTTTTTTTAAGGAATGGTTTTCTTTATTTCATTCTTGTGAATACATATCGCTACATGAAGGGAAAATCTTCATGTATGATATTATAGTTTTAGGGGAATCATTTTCCATTCTAGATCTTCCAAATCAATCTGATTGCTTTATTCCCTACTATATAGAAGGCAGGCATGTGGGGTCTTTGTTGTTGTATTTTGTTTTTTTTTCTGTTTGTTTGTTTGGTACAGGGGATTAATCTGAGGGGCACTGAACCACTGAAGCATATCCCTAGCCCTTTTTTTTACATATATATATTTTTAGTTGTTGATAGATCTTTATTTTATTTATTTATATGTGGTGTTGAGAATCTAACCCAGGGCCTCACACATGCCAGACAAGTGCGCTACCATTGAGCTACAGCCCCAGTCCCAGCCCACTTTCTAGCCCTTTTGAGACATGGTCTCACCAAGTTGCTGAGGCTGGCTTTGAACTTGAGATCCTCCTGCCTAAAGTTCCTGAGCTGCTTGGATTACAGTTGTTCACCACCATGCCCCACAGTAAAAAGCATGTTTTACTAAACTCCAGTCTTAGTTGGGTACATTCCCACACACTGTAAAATCCATGGGCCGTATAATTTTTTAAAATGAAAATTGTTAGATGTTGAGAAAATGAGTGACTGTAATAACTAGGTTCAAATCTTTCTGCAAGTCTAGACATTTTCAATTCTTTGGTTTCAAAAAATTGAAGGATGACCTAATTGATCTGTCAGTTGTTTTAATGTTAGGTCATAATGTGGCATTTTTACCTATAACTTGGATGTTCAAAGAAGTGAACTCTTTCCTATAAAAAAAATTCTAATTTCATCTACCTTTTTATGTGAGAAGAGTTTCTTAATCTTTATACAAGTGAAAATGAAAAATAGAAATATAATTGATGGTGAAATTTATCTCATTCTGCCAGCAAATATTATCTGTCCATAGATAGATGAAAATAAAATCTTGTATAGATCATTAAAAGATACACTTTTAATAAAATTTAACTTTTAAAGTGTATTTATGAACATCTATAAAATATTGTTTGGTTGAAATTTTTATAGTAAATGTGTTAATTACTTCAGAAACATTGTTACTATCTAGAGTCTATGGCTATGGGAAATACACACACACACACATTTATATGTAAAAGTAACTTTTTGGTGACAAGAAAAATTTCATGGATGCTTCAGAGTCTAGCTGCTTATATACTCATATAGAAGAAAAGTCAATTCAAGTTCATTCCAAAAACTCAGTGAAGAAGAGATAATGAGCAAATCAGTTAGCATTTTGGCAGACCTTTGTTTTTATCATTGTAGCCCCATAGCTGCCATGTCAGAATCACCTGGGTCAACCAGGTCAATCACTATCTTTTTCACCTGCACATTATCAAAAAGCCACCTAATGATTATAAGATTAGCATGTTCTGTTATTTGTAACCTAATCCTTATGTGGTTTGTGAGCAAGGATATGTCTCAACCTGCAAAGCCCTAAATGATTCTGGTCATTGGCAATCATATTTATATGGAAAAACAAATGAAAAATAATCCCATTTGAAAATTTCACATCATACAAGTTGTTTTCAAAAAAACAACATCAGTCCTGTTATAATCACATCAAAAGCACATTACAGCCATTGTGCCAGTAAGAAAACAAAAGCCTCTGCCAAAAGGGTAGGCTTAATAATAGTTTATTGAAACTAAAAGCAAAGTATTTGAGGACAAAGTCAGCTTTGCTGAAATTAGCTGCTCTGTAACAGAAACAGCAATTACTCAAAAGTATTATTACTTTTATTATTAAAGATTGTGTCTGAATCACTACACATTCCCTTAGGAAGATTAAAAATCAAGCAGCCTCTTGAAAATAAAATACAGAAAATAGTATTTCATTCTAGGCCCCAGAAAAAGCTATTTTTAGAAATAATACACTTAGTGTTTATGGTTAAACTCACTTTGTCGTTTAGTCATACCATCATGTCAGTGAAGTTTTGTGCCAAGTAAAATCAGACAAGAAAGACTATTCAAGACCAATATAGTATTAGTCAAGAATTAATAAAGGAGAGAGATTGAACTCAACTCTGCTAAAATAAGAGGTGAGAGAGACCTTAAGTGCTAAGGTAAAATAATATAAAACTATTGGAAGATGTTAATAGGGGGGTTGGTCAATGTGATCAATCCATCTGTATTTGATAACTGGTGTTTATAAAAATTAGACTGCCTCTGTTCACAAAGCCCAGGACTTTGGAGCCTTATCTCTCCCTTCTCTTTCAAAGAAATGTGTGCCAGACCCTTGAGAAAGACATTTCTTGTTTGTAAAATTGGCAGAAGACTATGAAAAGATTCATAGCTCAAAGAAGCAGAGAAAGAATTTATAATTGTAAGTCTTCTAAACTGTAAGGAAAAAGATCAGTACCTTCCCTTATAATCAAGAAGAAACATTCTAAAATTTAGTCAAGATAAAGGGAAACTTAAGGCTGTAAGTCATAACAAAGATGATTTTGCCTGTCAGAGAAAAGTCCAATAAAAAGATGGCTACTTTTTCTTAGAAAATTTAAAAAGAGTTGAAATTGTGTTGAGGATATAGCATATATTAATATATGCTGCATTGAGTGTATGTGTCTTTCCTTATGTGCTCTGGAGAATAGCAGTACCCTTTGGCTGATGTTGTAGAAGAATTTAATTGAACATAAATGATAGTTTGAAAGTCTGTGAATTGTTAAGGGCAAGACAATCAGGTGATTTGTGCCTGATTTCAGTAGAATCTTGGGGCTAACTCTTGGTCATGAGGCTGTGGTGTGTCTATGTGACCAGCTCACTAAAAGAGATTCCGGAGAACAATTTTTGAGCTTCCTGGTGCAAAAGTGTTTTATGTGCTTTCTCACAGATGGCAGTGCCAGATCTAAAGATTAAGTATACCCTAGTGAATGAGGGTTGGGACCCTAAGAAGGAGCCGTACATCTCCAGACTCCTTTCAATGCACATCCTTTACTGAAAATTCTGCATCTGATAAAGCTATCTGTAATTATAAATTGCTTGAATCTTTGAAGTCCTTTCAGAAAGAAAACACTGTGGCTGATTACCACGTAATTAACACATATGATATATATTTTCACATTCTGATTCATTAATAAAAACTGGCTCAAATATAATATTCATTTTAATCACTAGAATTTATCTTGAAAAAAAAAAACAAACTTTGGTCACTTTTCAACTTTGAGCTACCTGTTTTGGGATTGATTTCTGCACATAGGCTCATAAAATCATATATCAAACTCTAAAAATTTAAGGGAGGATTTGATAAATTAGAGGCCTTCAGGTCAATGTTAAAAAGATTTAATTTTCCATATTTAAAAATTGAGAGATTTTATAGATACAATTCAGATTAGCTCCTTCATTTGAAAAACTAGAAGACCTGGCCAATTGAATATTGCCACCTGGTAGCTATCAGCTGAATATTGGCTTCCTCTTTGGACTAGGCATGGCATTTTCTTTCTACTACAGACCCACCCAGCCTACTTCTCACATCTATGCTGCTGGTCTGGCTTAGAACCATAAAGCAACTGAAATAATGCCATTGCAAGAGTAATTGAAAGAGGAAAGTTTAGACTAAAGAAGAGAAGCCGCAGGACTGACATGATCATTTTCTACCAAAAATTCAAAGATTTTTTCACATAGAGGATGCAATGAAAATGTTATCGCTTCAGCAGTAATTCTGATATCATAAATCTCTAGAGCATGTTCTCTCATCTAAACCTCACATCTTCCATCTATAGGAGGATGTAATTTTGAAACCATTTTACAGATCAGAAAATTGAAAGAGTTAAGGAACTTTGCCTATGGTTACAAAACCAGGAAAGGTACAGAGTCAAGGATTGAACACAAACTGTTTTACTTCAAGGCAAACCAAGCTACACAAACTCAAATGCTTCAGTGACCAGAAATATAACACAAGTTCATGGAGGAACAGAAAGTGATGATACAGGGTGATGGGATCTGTGGAACATTGAAGAGGAACTACATCAATTAAAGTTTAACTCTAAAGTGGTCCATGGACAAGGACAATTAGACTTGAACTTCTATTCTCTACCAGATGTTCCTAACGTGAATTGATGGACAGCAGAACTGTCTAGAAGTAAATTTCCTGTTACCGAAGATACTTAATCCACCTAGGGCTGGTATGGTTAGGATGCAAGCTCAAGATGAATTGGGTGACTTTTAAATCTTTCCTGACTCTTAAATCCTAAAGTTTTTTAAAGGTATATTTCATATATTTATAAAATATTAGGATGGCCAAAGTAAATTATGGGTTCCATTTAGGGTCCAAAGGAATTGCGTTACATGCTATTGAAAACAGAGGTAAAAGAAGTTACGCTCACATTTCATGCTTCCTAGGCTGTTGTCAACAATCAATCAATTTGGCCAAGGAGGCTGGTGCTGAATAATTGTTTCAATGAAATTATACCATCTACTCTAATAGATAAATCCTCAAATAATAATTTCCAAACACAGTAGAAATTTCTTTCTCTTTCAACTTAATTCCAAAATGGGAGTTCTTGGACAGTGGTAGCCTTTCTTTGGCAGTGTTTAAAAGATGCAGACTCCTTCCTTCTTGTGGATTCTCATATTTATATTTCCTGGTGACCATCTCCTCTCCAACAAGTAGACAGAACAACACAAAGAATACTGCACATAAGAAGGTTTTATGTGCTCTCCCTGGAAATGGTGCTCAATATTCTTATGCACATTCCTTTGGCCAGAACTCAATTACACATCAAAGAACAAGACATGGATGGCATTGAATTAAAAGGATTCTGCACAGCAAAGAAGTGTGAAGAGAGCCTACAGAATGGGAGAAACTTTGCCACCTATTCCTTCAACAGGGGACTAATATCCAGAATATATAAAGAACTCAAAAACCAAACCCAACCAAACCAAAACACCAAATAACCCAATCAAAAATTGCTTTATCAAAATATCTTTAAATGTCCAACACATAAATTAAAAAAAAGTTCAATATCCTTAGCATTTAGGGAAATACAGATCAAAACTACACTGACTCACTCACTCCAGTTAAAATGGCAGTCATCAAGAATACAAATACTATGGCTTGGGAGGCTGAGTCAGGAGGATCACAAGCTCAAGGCTAGCCGTGGCAACTAAGTAAGTCCCTAAGCAACTTAGTGAGACCCTGTCTCAAAATAAAAATTGTAAAAAGGGCTAGAGGTGTGGTTTAGTGGCAGAGCACCCTGGGATCAAAGTACCAAAAACAAAAAAGAAAGAGAAATACCAATAAATGACGGTGAGGATATCGGGAGGGAGGAACCATTGTGCACTGTTGGTGGGATTGTAAATTAGTACAACCACTATGGAAATCATTGTGGAGATTCCTGAAAGGGCAAGTAGAAATAGAACTCACCATATGACCCAGCTATACTACTCCTTGGTATTTATCCAAAAGAATTAAAATCAGCATACTGTAGAAAAACATGCACAACCATGTTTATACCAGCACAATTAACAATAGCCAAGTTAAGGAACCAGCCTAAATGCTTATTAACAATGGATAAAGAAAACATGATATATATACACAACAGAGTTTTATGCAGCCATAAAGAACAAAATTATGTCATTTCCTGATAAATTAATGGAACTAGAGAACATCAGTGAAATAAGGCAGACTCTGAAAGTCAAGGGTCATAAGTTTTCTTTATATGTGGGAGTGGGGAGAAGTGATTTCATGAAAATAGAAGGGAGACCAGTATAGAAGAGGATGGGGATCTGTGGGAAGGAGGGAAGAGAGGAGGAAAAGGCAAGTACTGGGCAATGTAATGACCAAATCATGTTATGTGCATGTGTGACTATATCACAACCAAAAAATCCCACTCTATTGTAAGTATAATGCCCAAATCTAAAGAGAATCAGGTGCCATCGTGCTTGCCAATAATACCTGCTCCTGAGGAGGCTGAGGCAGGAGATCACAAAGCCAGCCTCTGCAACTTAGTGAGACCCTGTCTCAAAAAAGGGCTGAGGATGTAGCTCAGTGGAAGAGCTGGGTCCAATCTCCAGTACCAAGGAGAGAGAGAGAAAGAGGGAGTTTTTGCACTCTAGTTATGCTGTGTGCCTAGGAGGAAGCAGAAATTCAGTTTTGTCTCAGCAGTGCTCAGGATTATTTTAGGTTAAGCATAGACTCCTAACCTATTAAAATCTGCACACTCAAAATATATTACTTTTGAAAAAATGAAATATAATTGCCAACATAGATCTCATCATTCAAAATTGAAGATGATCCAATCATCCTGTGTGAATGTACCTCTTTTCTGAGGTATGGTGCCTAAGACCTTGACCTGTAAAGTCAAGGTTGCCAGGACTCAAACCCCAGGTCAACTACTTGTGAATGATGCCACTCTGGACAAACTGCAGGACCTCTTTCAAACTATTGTGAGCAAGGTCATTATTATGTCACCTATAACACGATTATAGAAACAATGGCTGGTATTAAACAATTGTTATGTGTCAGATACTTATTTTAACTATTTAATCCCAACAACACAATGAGGAGTTTCTGACATTGTTCCCCTTCTACAGATGAAAAACCAAGATACAGAAAAGTTAAGTGACCCTGAGGAGTAGATAGCTAAGGAGTAGTGGACCAGGCTTTTAACCTAGACTTGTGAATTTCACTCTCTGAGAACCTATCCTCTTCACCACTTGGTTATTCTATTTTCAGTGTAGTCCATACTTGACAGGGTAGTAGTAGTGATGATAAAATTAAAAACAAAGAAAATATGAATGGATGAAGGAATCCTCATGAATCTTATAATGTAAGCAAGTAGGGCTAAAAAAAAATAAAAAAATAAAAATATCAAAGTCCTGTCACTTCCTCTGATGACTCCTAATTCATGCAGATAGAGAAGTATACAAGTGCTCAAATATTTTCCAACTTGTACAAAATTGTTCTGCTGTTATAAGGGAGCCATGAAAAAGTTTGGTTAGAATTCCTGTTTCTCTCTTATCCTAGTCCTTTTCCAAGGTACATGGTGACATTTTTAATAGTCCTTAACAGATATCTCAAATGCACGAAGATTAACTTGTATGTTCAAGAAATCACTTAGCAACTTTACAATTTGTTATGGAAACACCCAGGCAGAGCAGAGCTGACAGACAATGCTGCAGTAGCAGTGGTGATTATAAATGATTCGTCTACAAAATGTGACTCTGCAACCTTGAAATGGTGCCACCGGGGTATATTATGCATATGGCACTGATGCCCACGCGAAGATTTGTAATTACCAAGCACATGTTACAGGATATAATTTCTTGTTATGGGAGAAATCAAAATTTTTGTGTCTCTTAGCTCGAGCACGGCTCACATCACTTTAATGTGTGACAAAGGTACCATATACTCAATTTTACATGTTACCTCTGAATGTCAAACAATGCCCTGGATATGTCCAGTAGAATCTGTGTGCAAACCCCAAACAGGAGGAGTATCATTCAGGACAAATGTTTCTAGGTTTCATTCCCAGGGAAAAGGCTGTTACATTTCCTTGGGGAATGAACTAAACTTTTTAGTTGCAAGAAGCAAAGCTAAAAATAAAAATGCTCCTGGAGAAAGAATCAGGGAGAGGCAGCACTTAAGGACTTTGGATACTTTTAAAGACAAGTCACTGTTTCAAAAGAGAATGAGATTTCCTTATCCTTGATAGTCAGAGGGCAAATGAAAAAGAGAACGAGAAATCTTCATAATCTGTGGCTCTGGAACCCACACCTGCAGGGAATCATGCCATGGTGTCCTGAAACCAATTGCCTATGTGATTTCATTCCATGGGCCCTGCCTCATAGAGGTGCCCTAAAGGGATGAAAAAGTTAAGCCTCTCAAAATGAGCGAGATAGTGGCTAAACCTCCCAATTAAAGGGAGCCTAACTTCTATCTTCAGATAGATCATCATGCACAAATAATCTTCACTCTTAGCCTAGAAATTTCCCCTTCAATCCATTTCTACACAGACCTAGACATATCAGGTCAGCTGGAGTTCTCATCTTCAACCTGAATTAGGGAGATCAAAGACAGAACTTCATGTTTTCCCTCCCCTTTACCAACTCCTGCTTAAGCTTGCATTTCTGAGTTGTCATTTTTTAGTGCAAGATAGGAAAGATAAAATGTTAACCTTAAAACATAAAATGGGGGAAAAGAATCTGATGAAAATTATTCCCTCTATTAATTTATCACACAAATATTTGATATGTGATTATCATGGCCCAAGAATTGCTCTGATGCTTGTGATGCAGTTATGAGCCAGACTCAGCCTCACTGCTCATATGCTCGGGTGAATGCAAGAACGAAACTGAAGTTTTGCCTGCTAAGTGCTTTGAGGGAAAATGCTTCAGGGAAAGGAAGAATGCAATGGTGAGAGGAAGGTCTCTGTCAAGATGTGAGCTTTAATAAGAAAGACAAAGGGAAAATGCACTTCAGATGAGGAATGAGCAATTGTGAAGACTCAAGTGGAATGAACTTGACATGTTCAAAAAGCAACAAGGTCACCGTGACCGGAACTGAATGAGATGTGTGTGTGTATGTGGCCGGGCGGCAGCGGGAGTGATATGAAATGACTGAAAGAGAGGCAGGGGTTAAGTGGCATAGGGATTGGAGCTTTGGAGATGTTTAGATTTCAGTCTGGTTACACAAAGGAGAATATATTGTACCAGATAAAAAAGGAAAATGGGAGGCAGGGCTGAGTTAAGAGAGTAGTTAGAAACTTCTTGCATGCAAGAGTAGAACCTACTTTAGTCCAGGCTCTCCAAAGAAGCAAAATTAATAAGATACATATCTTCATGTGAAAGACTGAGTGGTGTGTGTGTGTGTGTGTGTGTGTGTGTACACATACAAAAACCACACAAACACATTTGTATATGGTAAGATTTATTATAAGGGATTGACTCAAACAAAAGGTAAGAATTCCCATAGTCTGCCATCTGCCAGGAAGTCCAGTGGTATGGCCTGAAGGCCAGAAAGCTGATGTACAGAGTCCACTTTGGATCTGAAGGCATGAGGACCAGGAATGACAAGGAAGGACAGAAGAGGAGTCTAGGTCATGCATTCAGGCAGAGTTAATTCAACTTCTCTCTGACTTTTTGTACTATTCAAGCCCTCAAGAGATTAGAAGATACCCATCCATGGCCTGTAGCCCTGTGCACTTGAGCTTCCTGGAGTTAGTTGGGTGAACTGGCTTTAAAACTAAGGTGGGAGCTGGAGGTGAGGAGCATTATGAGGTGATGGTATGCAGAGGCTCTTACTTAACTGAGAAGCTGGAATAGCATCTGAACTGTTCTGAGAAACTGGACCGATTGAGAAATCTTGACTCATTTGCAGCAGATTGGACAATGTTTTCCTTTTCTGACTAGTGAAGGAACTTCTAGTATATCTCAAAGAACTTATACCAAGGAGCTGATTTAAGAGTCAGGTAGGTGACTGTCAGTGAGCTCTCTTTAGGGCAGGGGCACTCGGTTCTGGTGGCAGAGACTCTAACTTCAGAAGTCTTCAACCCCCAGCTTTCTAACTCTATATACATGGTCATAAACTGTGTATTTTTTGTCATTCTACTTACCTTTTAGGCTGAGACCAGAGATACCCAATTTCTCTGGCACTCTATCAATGATTTCCTGAAGCAAAGATAACTAATTTCCCAATCTCTATTACATTCTTCTTTCTTAATGATAAAGCTTCTGATTTTCAGTTGCATGTATGGCCAACCAGAATGAAGACCACGTTTCCCAACCCCCTCACAGTGAGGTGTATGCACATGAAAGACTGAGGATTGGCCAACTGAATGATGTGATGGCTGCAGTGTTAACACTCATTTTGGGCCATGAGCTAAAGGCAGGCACAGGAAACATAAAGAACCCACAAAAAAAGAGCCTAAGTTCCCAACCTCCCTAGGATTCTGAGGATACTGGGAGTTAGAAATTCAGCATATGAATTTTGAGAATCCTAATTCAGACCATCATGGTACATAATTGAGCCCTCTAAATTGGTCTGTCAATTCAGCCTGGGCATTATCAGATAAGCTTGGGTCATGTTCAGTTAATTCTAGTCCATTCATTTCTTGGGTAGGACTTTAAAGCTACGAACCCCTTGGAGTAGTCAGTACTCTTCCCACACTGGTCCACATTGTTAGGTCTCTGCAACTCCTCTGCGTCATCTTCCCACATCCCTGGGTGCCCAGCAGGGGCCTGTGCTGCCAGCGCGTGAACTTCCTATTCTACTCCCTTGAGTTCAACCCTGACACATCCTCCCCGATTGCTCTATGTGTCTCTCCTCCCAAACCCCATAGATGAACATTCATCTTACTCTCCCTCCCGACCTTTATGAAAGCATGGCTGTTCCTTGATGAGATCATCTCCGAGTGCTTTTCCTTACTCTTCCCGGGTCTTAGAGCATACGTCTAGAAAATTTGCAGAGGTCAGGTCACCACTGTTCCCTCCTAAAGCTTAGGAGCATTCTTCACAGTACCATCCACCAGTTCCTCTTTAACATCCATCCCACAGTCACTCCCTCCTCTTTCCATGGCTGTTGGCTTCCTCTTGTTGTTGCCCCACAGCCTTCTCATTTTTCGAGATCTCATTTTCCTGGATCTTGGTTTTTCTTTTCTTAGTTTTTCCTTTTTCAGTCATGTATGGCTGTTTACCAAACAACCCCCAATCAGAGTGGCTAAAATTACAAGGTAATTTTGTTATCTTTCATTTGATAATGAATGGGGAGGGTCAGCAACAGCTGATGACTGGAGAGGGGCTAAAGCTGCCCGGGAATGAGGGGAACTTTTCTATCTTCACATGATCTCTGTGACTCTCCCTGTGGTCTCTGTGCAAGATGATTCAGATTCCTCACAGCCTGGTGGTTTCCAACAAAGTGGTTGAACATGGATTTAGATGCCTCTCAGAATTTAGAAAATATTGCTTTCATTGATTGAAATGAAACTGGGGTTCCTGAACTTTCTTATAGGCCCATTGTGCAGTTTTTGTACGATCTAGTTACAGCGAAAACCTGCTTTATCTGTTTAATCAAGAAACTCCATTCTCGATATCCAATCACTGTCATCATCTGACATCAGGTTCCTCATCCTCCACAATCCCCCCAGGTGATATCTGGTCATCCTGGCCTGTCTTCAGCAAAAATCCCATTAGATCTGTTGGGCCAGAACCTCCCTTCCTCCTGATTAGTAATTTTTCATCTGCTGATCCTGACCCTGATCCTCCAACATAAATTCCCATTTGTGCATGATGTATTCAGAGTTGAACACAATCTCTTCTTGCCCATGGTTAATCCCTTTGCAATGGTTCCTATACCTATCTATCTCAGTAGTTTTAAACAAAGTCAGTCTCACCATGATTTAGTGTCACTAAAATTTTCTTCTTTACCAGAACAATCATAAAAACTAACACAGCTCTAAAGATTTGGGGCATGGATGGGACCCTTAAATAAGACTTAAGTGTCAACTCATATTGTAACAAGAGCGTGTGAGATGGGAGATATTCTTGAAGCTATTTGGGAAAATACAATCTGTCCTGTTAGTCATGGTTATTGAAACCTCCATATCAATGACGCTTTCCCAACCCAAACTGGTTATCTTATTCCACCTAGTATTTCTCAAATAGTAATACACTGACTTCTCTCCTTAGCCAGGACTACTTTACCACTAAGATCTAGAACTTTAAAACTGACTCCTCTACTACAATAGGCCTGTCTGTCTCTCATGTCCCCATTAAAACTGAATATACTTATCCTTGACCACATACCTGATCTTTAGATAAAAATCCCTGGAAAAAATCTTTAAAACAAATCTTATACTATAGTTCCTTAACTCCTGGAACCTGATGCTACATGAGTGACCAATATGTTAGGTTCTGTTTCTATTGTTGCATTTATATCCTGAGAAAGTGACTCAATTCTAAGAAGCCACAGGAGGCATCAGAACAAAATTACTCATGCTAGAGGAATCCTTGCTTCAACAAGAAGGATGCTAGCACTCCCATAGGTGCATGTTAATTACCTTCTTCTCTTCTCTTGACCACGACTTTAGTTTTTTCTTTATCCTCTTTATAGAGATCTATGGTCTCTTTGTGAAGTCAATTCCAAAGCCAGTGTTTTCTACTTTACACCTGAGGGTGGAAATGTCTCAGCCTGAAGGGAAAAGATAAAGCACACACACAAAAAGGACACCCTGAAGCTATAAACTAGAAGTATAGAACCTCTGCTACAGTGTGTTCACTAGAAAACCAACGGAGGAGTCTTTTATGGTGAAGAAAGTCATTTTCAGTTTGCACTACATTGCTAGGCATTTGGATAATGAACCCTTATTCTGCTCCTGTACTTGACACTCAAATATTTATGTTTTAAAATCACTTTAACCTTTGAGACAGAAATAGCTTAATGCCCTTCAAAATAAATTACATTACCACAAATATGCATTTACAGAGACTGTTTTCTTCTCACATTCTCCATCAGATTAAGTGAAATCTTTAAAAGGTGACACCATCAAGAGCCTTATAAAAATGTACATAGTGACGGCCTTTCTGATTGGAAGGGCAACACCTCCATGTGCTGAGCAGAGCGGAGCCTCGTGATGAAGCCTCTAAATGTGCCCCCTTTCCTGATGAGAACTCAAATCAGTGCACTGTAAGCCTTTCAATGTCTTATTTTGGAACATTCGCAGCACTATTCCATAAATGTACCTCATTTTCTAGCTGCATTACCTATAGAAGCATCACAAATGCTTTTGGAAATGACACTTTTCCTTAAACATTTAGACTTAATGGAAATTTTAGAATAGAGGAAAACTGAAAGTTCAATTCAGATTGGATCCTCACCAAAACTTTCTTTAATGAAAAGGTCCTCTGTAAACTCGTGTTTTCTGTTACTGCTTACGGTTCTTTCCTTGATTGGCTGAGTCTGAAACTTCTTCCTTAGAAGATTACAGCATACGTGGTAGAAATAGCACCTTCCTCTAATCCTGGTACAACCACTACTGATTGGCAAGAGACTGTCTACATCCTACAAAACTGAGAAAAGATTTTCTCTGTCCTCTTCATGGAGCTGTTTTGAAAGTATGAATGAGTAAATCACTGTTTTTCCCTGTGGGGTCCCTCCCAGAAGCCTGGCTGAGTGGATATGTTTCATTGTCCCTGGCACTTTTTATGTGCTTAAACTGTTCTCTTTTTTTTGGGTGGGGGAAGGGTTCATACTAGGGAATGAACTCAGGGTCACTTGACCATTGAGCCACATCCCCAGCCCTATTTTGTTTTATATATATATATATATATAATTTAGAGACAGGGTCTCACTGAGTTGCTTAGTGCCCTGCTTTTATTGACACTGGCTTTGAATTTGTGATCTACCTGCCAGAGTCCCTGGGATTACAGGCGTGTGCATGGCATCTGGCTTGAACTATTCTCTTTATGAATATATTCATACTATTCATGTGCATGTCACTGACACACACAGGGCTCATCTAACTCACCTATCTCAGCAGCAACACTTTTTTGTTTCTTAATTCTTCATAGCATTCAGCACATGGGCCATCATATGATATTTGCTTGGTGAATAAGTTGAATCCAAACCCATCAGCAATTCAAAAATTCCACTTTATAGTATAACATTTTCTAGTTAGAGGGAACATAATGTATTGTTATAACTCCATGAATTAAACTACTGTCGTCATCTTTTCTCTCCATATCCTGTGATGACTCATAGAGCTTTCTACAGTGTGGGGAATGTTCAATAGCTGATCTTCCAACACTGTCACCATTAGCCTCATGTGGTCATTGAACATACACATGGCTGGTGCGACTCTTTAATATTTTAAAATTTAAATTAATTACATTTTGAGTAGTCACATAGCTAGTGGTTCCTGTGCAAGGCAGCACAGATTTATACCCAAGTCAATAAAATATTTTTTTAGGGTCAGGAGAAAGTTTTCATGGGTACTTCAATGCTTAAAACAGTTTAACAGAGAATCAGCCAGGTTATAGAAGTTGTGAAATTGTTGTCGGGTTAAACTTTTATATCTGTAGACATCAATTGCCTTTTAAAATAGTCCACATGGAGTTGACTAGTGCACCTGCTTATTGGTTTCAACTGCTTTCCCATCAGGAGTTAGCAAAGACAATGTCCCAGAAACACATTACTCTTCTATGACTAAAGCCTCCATTTTCCTGGGAGACTTTCTGATCATCTTAAATGATTCTCAGACATGGTTTCAAAGAATACTTTGAGATGATTTCTTAGATGCAGCCACAAGAGAAGTTAAATGATTTTGATGCCACAGAGGTCAATGTTCTTAGAGGAATGCAGGAAGAAATATTTGAGCCTGGAAGTAAAACAGTATTTTCAAGAGAATTCCATTTTTATCTTTCTTGGGAGAAAGTCACACATGGAAAGCATTCAGATATAGGTTTTCGTGAAGTAATTTTTTCAAAAACAAAGTCAAAAGCTGTGGATTTTTAGCTCAGGCTTCTTTGGAATATAAACATAACCATGATTAAAAAACAGGCAAACAAAGATGGATGAAATACCCTGAGGCCCAATGAGAAACTCTAAAGATGACAAAGATAAGAATTCTTGAGTTAGGTTTGACAGGAGCAAACACAATAACTGCAGGACCAAGTATATAAGGTATGATGATATAATAGATTTTCCATTCAGGAGATTTTGTTTGTAAGGGGCATCTTAGTAGTTATTCTGATAATATTGATGGAACTTGCAACTGTTCTGAGTAAACACAGATGTATGTGTGTATCTTAACTTTTTGGAAGAAAGCATTCTGGGTCAACATAAATTGTTTGATGGTAGTAGTTAGGACAATACTGTTCTGTACTATTTGTCCTATCTTCTTTCAAAGACTCAACATTTTTAGACTTCCCAAGAACTGGGTTATTAAAAGACAGTAAGAGCTTCAAAAAAAATCTCTCTCTGAGGCTGTGTTTTGAAAAATGTGCCTTCATAACCTAAACCTCTCTATCCAAATTAGTGGTGAGGACTTCTGTTATATATCCCTTAAATCCTTCTTTTAGGGCAGGTCAAAGCTATGTAGAATATTTAAGTAAAGGATTGGCAAATTTTTTGAATAGAATTTCAGATAGTAAAAAATTTAAGTTTGGTTGCCACAGGGTTTCTTTTGCAGCTATTCAACTCAAACTTTTGTTGAAGCATGAAGGCCGTCCTGGAAAATATGTAAATGAATGGGTGAGACTATGTTCTAATAACACTTCATTTACAAAAAAAAAAAAAAAAAAAAAGATATAGACAGACCCCAGTACAGGCAATGTAGAAGTTGGGCCAACATAGGGTTTCCCCCCACACAGATACAGCCTCCTTCCTTCCTTTCTTCCCTCCCTCCTTCACTCTTTCCCTCCTCCCTTTTACCATTTCTTCCTTTCCTCTGTCCCTTTCTTTCCTTCATTTGTTATTGCTTTTTCATTTATTAAGCATATGTATATAGGGAACCAACTCTGCACCACAATTGGGGTTATAGAGACTAATCAGATAGGATTCTTCCTAATTTTCTTCTTAATGAACTTGTATCAGGCTAGCCAAGGGAATGTGATATGACTATTGGAGAAACTGAGGCACAGGTCACAGGCTAGTTGGAGTGGAGATAGCACTAGACCCGACTCGGTCCTCTACTGTAGCCAGGAAAATATGTGGGTGAACAGGAGACACAGTAAACCAACATCAGTCCATTTTTAGAGGCCCTTTTTAAAATTTGCATTCTGTGTGTAACAGAATTTCCCCAAACTCCCAAAGAAGATTTTTATTTCTAATAACCTTAACATAAAATGAATAATAAATGTCTTTCTATATGTTATATTTTTATTAGAAACCACTGAATATATGTAAAACAGTGTAATGGTAACATAATTACCACTTCCACATTTTTATCAGATTCAATTATGTGTTCTAATATGTGGTAAGTGTATATTAATTAGTAACGTTAATGGAAAAGTGCTTTGTCTTTCTGCCATTCTATAACTTTTTTTTTTCGTAAATGGTATTTGTCTTAGAGTTGCATGTTTTCCTTAGACCTAGATACTAAAAATAAAACAAAAGATATTTATAGGTAATGTTGAGCTTGATCTTAACTGGAAAGACTCACGTTTCTTTTTTGCAGTTACATTAACCATGTTCCAGTCCCAGCCCCCCAACTCACTTCATGGAGAAAATGAAATGCAGTTGTAGGAGCCTCAGCATATTAAGCCCCTGGTGGGACACCTCCTACACAATTTATTTCATTCATGTGCTCATCATTTATTAAAGAAATATAGTATAACACCTACATCAGGAAACTGCCTTCTAAGTTTTCAAGGAAGCCCATTATCCTGGCATTTCTGGGAATACCTGTTATAAAGAACAGAATGTATTTATTCGTCTCACCTGTACCACAAGATTAATTAGGATATTATGTAGAATAAAAAGCACCAGACTTTGTGTTAATGCTTTCCATAATTCTCATTTGGTGCTCATTAAAAGCATGTGAGTAAGTCTGGAAAAATAAACCTTGCTTGGGTTTCTTGGTGGCCTTGTGAAAAGCACTAGCTCCTTTCCTGACATTTTCTCCTTTTTTAAGCTGAGAAAAATCATTTGTCTCTCACCTATGAAGTACCAGCTACTGACCCAGGACAATAACCTCATAGCCTCACTCTGGGGGTAAGGACCAAGTCAACAGGGGAAGATGCACTTATTATTTACTGTGAGATAATAGAATTTTGTACCCAATCCAGAATATCTCAAGTGTGCATTCAGTATAAAGTTAATAAGGATGAAAATAAAGAACACAATCATGAGATAAATAATTTTTATAGATGGGAAGACAGAAATTCACTAGCATATATGGAAGTTTAAATGAACAGATCAAGTATGGAAACTGAAATCTCCTCTGTTGCTGAAATTGCAGTTAAAAACATCCCTTTCTTTGCTCCTGGTTGTTGAAGGGGAAGGAAAGTTCCTGAACAAGAGCTTCTCTTTGGCTCCTGTTGCTTGCTCTGGACCCAGGGTTCAAGTCCCCCACCCACCCTCCTTTACCTCCCCCTCCTCTAGCACTTCTAGGACTTCTGGTCCCTGCACTGCTCCTTCCTGGTTCCTCATGCTCTTGCTGTAGGAGAAAGAGCCCCACCATGTGTGCTCTCTCCTCTTCACCATGCCATACTTTCCTCCTTTACAGGACAATGATCCAATGATCCTGGATCCTTCCCATCACTTATTCTTCATACAACATTTGCCTCCCTTGCTTGTTTGGTTTCTGCTAGCTTAATTTTTTTTTTTTTTTTTTTTTGGTACCAGGGATTGAACCCAGGGGCACTTAAACAAGGAGCCACATCCCTAGCCTTTTTTATATTTTATTTAGAGACAGAACACCACTAAGTTGCTGAGGCTGGCTTTGAACCCATAATCCTCCTGCCTCAGCCTCTGAGCCGCTGGGATTATAGCACGCACCACTGCACCCAGAGTTTATCCTTAATTTTAAAATTTTTATTTTTTGAGAGCCTTCCTGCCTTTTTACCTATTTCCCTCTTAATGGCTTGGATCCTTGGTGCCTAATCTACAATTATGAAATCCAGAAATAAAAAGTTGATTGATTGATTGGTTGATTTTTATGTATTGGCCAGCAAAACTCTCCTGACCTGAGCATATCTTGGTGCAATACCTGGCCTGAATTGATGAGAGGCTATTTACAGACCTTTTTCTCCACCATGATGTGCACAGTGTAGGTTTCATGGCAGCCCCTGGGCTGCTTGCCTCTGAAGTGCTGCCTTTGAGCCCTAGGAGATGAAATGGGGCCTCTGTGATATACACAGTAAGCTCCAGACTCATATTTAAAACCTAAAAGATATATTTTATTTTTACTTCTAAAACACACCTGGGGTTCAGAGAAGGCACTGAGTGTGTACCTCCTGAGCAGACACCCTGTCCAAGGGATCAGGTGTCTCAACTGTTTTCTATCAGTGTCATGTCGACTCAACTGAGCATGGAATGCTGTTGGGTCATTTGCCCCTTATGTTAAAATTAACAAGTTCAATTTTCTGCTCATCTGAGCAGTTTCAGAGCTAAGATCCAGTTCTAAATACTTGGCAAAGAAGTGTCTCCATTCAGCAATAGGGAACACAGCACTTTCTGAAGGACCAGAGCAGAACTTGGGACTAGCTTCTAGGTACTGATGCTGATTTGGGGAACAGACTTGTGGAGCTTGGAGAAGGTTGGACTCCAGGCAAGATGAAAAAGGCATAGAGAAGGAGAAGAGTTCTGGATATCACTCAAAATGTGAAGTAAGATTAGGATTTATATTTTCATATTTATTTTCCCAGTAGGGGTTCCTAAGGGGCAGAGACTCCAGGGCCAGGAGTTGAGAGACTGAGATTTCTTTAGCAGAGCAAGAATCTTGGAAACTGAAATTTCGTAAAACAGAAATTTGAGGGAAGTGACCTTGGCAAACCACACAGAGGGGTTGTGATTTGGGGGTTGATTCATACAACCAGAAGCCAAGAGAAGGTGGAGTAATTGAAAGTAGGGTGTCTGCCCTTTAATATGAGGATCAGATCTATCCTAACCTCTGCCCCACATTCTAGAAGAAATCCAATACCTTCTTTGAAACTCTGACATTGTTAGACGTGTGGTAAATTGAGGAGGAAATGATATATCTAAATGTATTCAAATCCAATTAAAATCTCAGCCGCCCCCTGATGCCAAGTTGGTGAGTGAGCTACCACTTTGTGAGCCTGCTCAAGGCGATCACTGTGACAGCTGGAAATCATTTTTTTTCTTCCATGTCACAATGGCTAGCAGAAGACGTCTTCATGTTCCTTGATCCTACCCTTTTTTCATTGACTCAGCTGTCTTGATTTTCTTAGATGTTCAGCAAGCCCTTCATATAACCAACTGTGGACTGAAAATACTGGGAAAAAGGTGCCTGTACTGAAGGTGTTCAGACTCTTTCCTCCCTGAACAGTGCAATGTATCAGTTGTTTCCCTAGCATTTACATGGTACTAGTTATTATAAGTATTATAGGATTAGGTATAATAAGTAATCTAGAGATCATTTAAAGTATATGGGAAGATTTATGTTGGTCACATGCAAGTATCTCACTACTTTATATAAAGGTCTTAAGCATCCACAGATTTTGGTGTCTGTGCAGGGTCCTCAAATTTACCAGGGATCCCAGAGAAATTGCACCAATTCCTCTTTCTCAAAGCTCTTCCCTCCCTCAGTCCCTTGTTCTTTTTTATTCCCATAGAACACACTACCCTGGCTTGCATGCTTCTCCTTGCTCCCCTTGTCTCATACTGTACATCCTCATATTGGGAATAATAAACACATTTAAAAAGTTTTATTGAAAAATATTATACAATTCTGATTATGATTTTTAGCATGAAAATAAATGGAAAAAAAGATTTGCAATCCTTAAAATACTTTGTCCTTCTCTTACTCCTCCACCTACACTGGAGTTGACCTTTGAACTTGGCAGGACTCTTTAGCATGTATTTTTTTCTTCTAGTCACTTATTTGTACTCAATTTATGGAAATAACTGTTTTTATTTAATATTTAATTCATACTGAAACTTTTATTTTTAAAGAGAAACAACAGTCATGTTCTAAATATTTAATTATAATTTGCAGCAATGGTCTTTTTTTATTTTAAGCATAATAAAGAAAATAATTGGAAGGTGCCTCTTTGGGGAAGGATATATATGAATTCTTTCCAACATGAATTTCCCTGAAGCAAAATTCTAGCATAGTCAAATTTACTTTTCTATACCTGTTCAGCAATCTAGAGAAGTTCATTCAGAGAATAGCAAATTTGGATAGCTCACCACGGGAGATAATTAGAAAAAGGGGAATTGAGATTTGCAAGAAGAAAGTGGGAATTGAACCTGTGGCCAAGCCAGAGTAGAGGTTCAATGCCATGGATTACTGAGAAAATGAAGGCTGAGGGAGAATGCATTGGGTCTCAGAATTGCCTTCCTGCATGGTCAAAGGAACAAAAGTTGGGAGTTCCATAAGAAGAGCTGGTTGGGCTGGGGATGTGGCTCAAGCAGTAGCACGCTCGCCTGGCATGCGTACCGCCCGGGTTCAATCCTCAGCACCACATAGAAACAAAGATGTTATGCCTGCCGAAAACTAAAAAATAAATATTAAAATATTCTCTCTCTCTCTCTCTCTCTCTCTCTCTCTCTCTCTCTCTCTTAGTCTCTCTTTAAAAAAAAAAAAGAGCTGGTAGAGTCGTGTCCAAGAATTCTGCTGTATTCTAGAATTCTCTAGTGAAAACCATGTATTTGGGTATTTAAAACATACTTCATCTATTGACAGAACAGATGTGCTAAAGTAAATCAAGTAACTTATCTGAAGTGTCTAGATAATTCTACAGTAATGCAGCAGAGTTGGGACCGGGAGATGCAGTTACTAACTCCAGTTCCTACAATCAGAAGGGTACTGACCTCTTGAAGGAAAGAGGGACTACAGGAGAAGTGGGGTGGAAGGAAATGCCTCTCACAGTCCAATGCTTTTCTATAGCAAAGCACAATAGATTCCAAGCATTTCTTAGATAATGAATAAAAGGGAAGATCCTGAGGAAAAGAGAGTCTCAAAATATCATGTCAAGGTCAATTATTACCACTTAACCTAGGCAAAGATTAAAGATAGCACGTTTATTTGCTCTGTGCATTGATCTTCATTGTCTTAGTTTTAGCAAATTTTAAAATACTATGATTCCCTTTCATGATTTATGTTATTTGAAAATCACTTATCCCATAAAGTTTTTGTTTGTGTTTGTTTTTCAACTTGCAATTCTCTTGCTATAACGGATCTTAGAAATTTGGTCTTTACAGTTGTTGGACTTGGGGGAAAGAATATTAGACATTTGATTTCAAGAACTTAGGAATCATATACCAGTATGCCATTCCTGAGAAATAATCTCTTTGGTTTTGTTTAAATGCCTCAAGTTATGGAAAATTCACTGTCATATAGACAGCCCATTAATTTGGATAGGGGTATTTGTTTGAAAATTTTCCTTTCACTTGTCTAAAATTTTCCTCTTGGCCATTTCTTCAGCTCTATGAAGTAGCAAAGTGAAATCTATTTCCTTTTCTAAGAGTATCAACAACTTTTATCTGTGTAGCCCAACTTCTTTCCTTTAGTAGCAAGTTTCCTTTTGAGTTCTGTGTAATTTTTAATTAGAGGTGTTCATTATATTACTGTTATTCCATTGTATCTCATTTGCTGTCTCTGGTCTCCACCCCGGGCTCCTGTCCTTATCATCCCCTCTCCCAGCACTTCTGCTGAAAGATTTTGAAAATTAATATTCAATGACAATAATTTGTCATTTACTATTCAGACAGGGAGAGGAAATGAAAACTGTTGTGACACAGAGCCACCAGCCCCAGCCTGATCAAGAGCTTCCCAGGGGGAATGCCTTCAAATTTTCCCATGGGGGAGCTGAGTAGGGCAGGAAGGTGGGTGTCCCACAGGACCAGCCACATCAGAGCCTGCAGCTCCCAAGCCCCTGGGAACTGAACACTGGATTCAGATCAGCCAGTGGAGGCTTGGGGGCTGTTTGACAGTATTTATACATTTCACATTTGAAGTGCCTTAAAAACATGGATTCCCTGATATTTACAAAAACAAATTCTGACACTTAAAAATAATAAAATGCTGGTGGTCATACTAGTGGATCAGCCTTAAAGGCAATAATAACAAAACAGAAATGCTTATTTCCTCTGGTATCCCAGCCACTCCACCACCCACTGAGTCTTGTCTGCAGTCATCAGTCTCTTTCTCTGTCCCTAAATGACAGTGTTTCAGTCCCATTTCCAGGATGCTGTGTTCTTTTAATGCATAATAAGTTCATATGACTGATTTTGGCCTTAAAGTAATAAAATAGTGATGGGGTATTTCTTGAGCAAAGACAGCGCTGCCAGGCACCAGGTTAAGGGCTGAGAGACAAAGGGTGCCGCAGCCTTCCTTCAATCCCAGCCCTGACGCTTTCCAGCTCCTAGAGCTTGTATTCAACATGTGTATTTCAGTCTCCTCTTCTATCCAATGAGGATAATACTGTTAGTTATTAATTAATAAGTCATTATTAATTAATTTTTAAAATTTTAATAGTTTTCTTGTGAGGATTAAATGACCCTATATATGTAAACCACTTAGAATGGCATTTGGCAGCCACTGAATGTTGAATAACTGGCACATCGTCTTATATTACATGGCCCTACCCTTAAATTCCTCACAGTTTAATAGACAGAATAAGAAGTGTCTTCCAAACAACAGAGATAAATTGATCCGAATTTTTGGTTAAGGTCAATTGATCAACTAAGGTTCTACTCTACCAATGTAAGTTCTTTATGTTTTCATTTTTCTATCTAGTCCATAAAGATAGCTCAAAACTGCTGGCATGGTGGCACCTGCCTGTAATTCCTGCAGCTCAGGAGCCTGAGGCAGGAGGGTCATACGTTCAAGTTCAGTCTCAGCAACTTGGGGAGGTCCTAAGCAACTTAGTGAGATTCTCAAGAGCCTGGTATCTAAGTGAGTTTCTGAGACAAGTTGGGTAATATCTTAACTCATGCTTCTATAACAAAATAACCTAGACTGATGGGCTTAAAACAACATGTAGGCTTGTAGATAGTGACAGCCTTCTTATTTTATGCTTTCATCTTTCTCTTACAGGCTCTAGTCCCATCACAAGAGCCTCACTCTCATAACCTTACACCTAAACCTCATTACCTCCCAGAGACCCCACCTCCAAATGCCATGGTATTGAGAATTGTAGTTTCAACCCAGGAATTTTAGGAACATAGAAACATTTATCCTATAAATTAGGGAAGTTACAAAACTTACCTATACCTCAAATTCTTCATCTTTACAGTGAATTTCGACAATACTAATCCCAACACTACCTCATAGGATTGTTGTGAGTTTGCAACAGGATATTCCATATAAAGCCTATTGCTCAACATTTCAGAAGTCCTTTTGTTCAGGAGTTAACAATAAAAATGAATTTCAAAGAGTACACACTAGAGGTAGAATATGCATTATATATTACATTTTTTTATAGTTGACAGATGACTAAGATTTAACCTCCTTCCTGATGCTATCTTTCTATATACATAGTTTTCATAATTGTACTAAAATATTATTCCAATATCCTAAAAGGATAATCAAGTATATATCTTTTGAGACGATAATTCTAGTTAGTAGATAGCAAGTTAAGTTCTTTCAGTTGTTGTTATCATTTGAAACTTTTCAGACCAAATTTTAACAGAGCTTAAACATTATCTTTCATTGGTGTTATATTTTTCTAGCAAATGCATATTTGCTTTGTGAGATTCAGAAATACATACACACATATAAATTCATATATATATATATATATATATATATAATTTTTTTTGGTGGGGAGAGATTGATCCCAGGGGTGTTTTACCATTGAGCCTCATCCCTTGCCTTTTTAAATTTTTTTACTGAGAGACAGGGCCTCACTAAGTTGCTTAGTGAGTCATTGAGTTGCTGAGGCTGGCTTTGAACTAGCAGTGGTCTTGCCTCAGCCTCATAGTGGCTAAGATTACAGGCATGTGCCACTGTGCCCAGCTAGATATATATTTTTTAAACATTCATCAGGCATTCTGTGACTTATTGGAGCCAAGAAAATATTCTTGAAAATCCTTGGGCTAGCCAGTGGCTAGAAGGTGGGGCCCAGAATTTTCCAGAGCAGCTGCTATAGTTCTGTGGAGTCACCCAACAGTGGGAGCATGCAGCTTGGGAAGGTGGTGTAACTTAGATATGAGGTGTTCCCCCAAGAGCTCAGGTGTAAGAGAAGGCAAGAATGATCTGAGGTGAAATGATTAGATTATGAGAGCTATAACCTAATCAGGGATTAATTCATTAATGTGGATTAACTGGTAGGCAGGGTGTGGCTGGAGAAAATAGGTAAGAGGGTGTGCCTTTGGGTTTTATATTTTGTCCTTGGTGAGTAGAGATCTTTATTTGCTTCCTGGTTGCCATGTCCTGAGCTGCTTCCTGCCACTATGCCCTTTCGCCACCATGTTCTGCTTCACCGTCTCAGATCTCTAGAGTTGGCCAACCAAGAACTGAACCTCAGAAACCCTGAGCCAAAATAAAAATAAACTTTTCTTCCTTCTAGTTGTTCTTGTTAGTTTTTTTGGTCACAGAGACACAAGAGCTGACTAAAACAGAAGGGAGTGTTTCTGAGCACAGGCTGCTGGCTGGCACACAGGTAGAAGGCCAGCCAAGGGACTGACAGGCAGGAAGCACTCTTACTTTTTTTTTTGCAAACTTACAGAAGAAAAGAATGGACTGGATACAAACTGTTAGCAGATAATGAACAACATTTCGATGCATGGCATGCCTCTAGAAAACACATTTGGTCTTTGTTGAAATATTGACCTGTGGAAATTAAGTTTGCCTTAATATTTTGTTCTTTTTATGTCCATCAAGAAAATACTTATTTAGAAAGAAAATGGCATATACAAGAAGGTCAGGCTCTGAGTCAGACAGCCTTGGGTTTCCAGCTCTGTCTACTTCCAGGCTGTGTCATATTGAGCAAGTTACTCCATCTCTTGCCACTTGTATATTAAATAACCCACATCAGAGGGCTCTTGTGAAGACGGGAAGTGAGAGGGTAGCTGGAAATATGGAACATTGTGGGTACTCTAGAAATGTTCCTTTAAATCACATGCTAGAAGTACAAAATTATTTCTGTTCAGATAGAATTTAATTTGTCTTTTTGAAAGCAAAAGGCTTTTTATAAATTAGGGAGCTTCAGGCTGCAAGCAACAAAAAACCTAACTAAGAGAGTTTAAAATAATAAGCAATACATTATCTTATATAAGAAATCTGGAGGTGTTTCAGGGATTTGTTAACCTGGCAAGGCAATGATGTCATCAAGGTCTTGTTTTCTTTACGTTCTGCACTCTGTGGTCACTAGTATGCTACAGTTGACACATGTCCCCTCATGATGACACAGTATATAATCACATCCAGAGGCAGAAGGGCACATTCAATATATAAATCTCTTCTCTTTCTTTCATTAAACCAAGATGGAACACTATCCCAGAATCCTCACAAAAGACATCCCTTATATTTTCTTGGTTAAAGATGTATCACATACCCCTGCCCAGACCAGCCCTTGGCAAGGGGACTACAAGAGCTATGATGCCACCATAATGAACATTCATCTTCTGGGTCTGGGGACAGGCCACAAAACTCTTAGGCTTTCAGGTTCCTTAACAGTCATGGAACAGTGGTAGCAAAATAGGAAGTAAATTGCATTGGAACAGGCAGTAAAAGGTGGTTGAATAAGCAACCAATAGTCCAGGATAGCCTTGATTTACATTTCAGTATTGTTGAAAATAAAATAGTAATTGGGAAATGAAGCAGGCTCTTGTGGAGAGCAATGGAATAGTTTATAGAGGAAATCCTTGAAAAAAAGGAGATTGCTGATGCCAACCTCAGCCATCTATGAAACAGGATCTATTTAGGTTTTGGCAACAGATTCAGGGGCCAGGAGATAGAGGTTGAAAGAACTTTGGGAAAACCCCCTGGTTTCTCTCTCCTTTAAGAAAAAAATGATGCTTATTTTCTTCTGACTTGAAAAAAAAAACATACAATTATGTGGAATGTATGTTTGCTGAACTGAAAATGTTCTATGTGTTTCTGTTCAGTTTCTACTCCATGGAAAGAAAAGCAGGAAAGTTAGTATGAGGAGGCTATTGCCTCCATCTCCCTTCTCAGATGCCCACTCGAGGAGAAACATGGGATGGCCAGACAATGCATCAACAAGATGAGAAGGATGCTGTATTACTCTAAGCAACCCATGAGTTGGGAAGGAAGTTTCAATGCCAAGTGTTTGCGGATACAAACCTTGTAGTCATGCTTTAAGTATATCTAGTACTGCCCAGAAGATGAGCCAATATCTCTCTCCCTTTAAAATTAAAAAGAAACATTTATTATTTATAGGGAAATAATCACTGTCCAATAAGATGCATGGAATCTGTTAGCCTTCTCGGCACATGAGAGGGCTAGGCTCAATTGAAATGGTGTGTTTGTTTATGTATATAAAGCGTTGTTTTGCAGATGATAATTACAGGTTGCTTTTATTCTATACTTAGGTCCTGAGTGAAGCTTGAGTTTACATTAAGTATGAAGATTTAGAGTCTATTCTATTACAAATCATAATAAGTTACCTATAGAGGCTGTTTGCTTATCTACTATGGTTAGGCATGATTTAAGAAGGTTAGGCAAGATTTATATTTCAAGAATCCTCTAGTCCTTTAACATAATTCTTAGCTGCTTTAAGTCTCCTTGGGGAAAGTGTTGGGTTTTTAAAGTTTCTTTCCATGAGAAGCATTGGTGTACAAGTGATGTTACTAGCAAAACAGGAACCCTGGGCGTGGGTTTTTTGCCTTCAAACACACTTCCAAAGGCACACGTTTCCCATACACTTCTATTTATCTTTGTCATCCATTAGACTGCTATATCAACAGAAAAAACACATGTCTATATGCACAGCCATATATATATATATATATATATATATATATATATATATATATATATATATATTATGTGGAAGAAAAGATAAATAGAGGCTGGATATAAAGTTCCATCAGGGGAAAATCAATGATATCCCCATGTCGGGTAATGCATGTGGGAGGCTGAACACACTGCTGACTGCCCTGAAAATTTCTCTTTGTTGTTGGATAGTGCTTATTAGTTTTATTTAGTAATGATATTCTTAAAAGAATGAGACTGGAAACTGACAAATAAGAATGAAGTATAATTCAGCTAATCTAATTCATGCCAGAATTTAGATTCAAAACATTTTTAACAGGATGGAGGAAATAAACTTTCAGAAGGATCTATTTCTAATGCTTCATTTAATATTCCATTAAAAGAGCCCAGAAAATAAGGTATTTATGGGTTGCTATCATAGTGCCCTTACATGGGTTCAAACACATTTCTTTTTCTTTTAGAGTTTCACGGACTAAAGGTGGCTATATAAATAACACTAATTAGCTACCAGGGGGCCACCACAGCTTTCATTACAATCAAAGTTGATGTGGGCTCATCCAAAGGTTTAGTATATTGCAAGTCCTGTCAATGCTTAAAAAGGAATTGGATAATTCCCATAATTAATATAGAAACTAGAGTTGATTTTCTTCTTTGAAATTACATATTAAATTTAAAAAGTGAGACTGGCACAGTAATGAAAAATTAGACACATAAAAGAAGTAAACAAGTTATTATGGACAGTGAGAAGAATACTGCTTAAATGTTGCAGTCTAGCAAGTTAGGATGTGAAGGGACCAGATATAAATGAGATTGTCATGGTTTCAAATAATTCATTGTTTAAATCTAGAAATCAAATGATCCAATACTTTTAGTTTCTCTAGCCTCTGAACTTTGTTATTAAAATGAATTTCTAATTATAACTCCTTCTATACCCTCAGTAATCAATACAGTAATGACATCATTTATTCATTATGTACATTATAATGCTTTATTGCACAGTATATTTTAAAAAATTAATTTTGCTAGTGGGATACCATATTTCAAAATATGAGACCAACTTTAGGTCTCTTAAACTGGATTATTTTCATCAAGTTTGGCTCATATGTAGAAAAACTAAAATCCTGCAATATCAAAGTACATAAATGCATTCTACTGTTATGTATAACTAATTAAAACAAATAAAAATAATTAAAAAAAACAAACCAAGCTCCATTTAGTGTAAATATATGAAACATAGGTGACCCAAATAACTAAGCATTTAAAAATTGTTCAAGAATGAAGTATTTCTGTTATAATACTCTTTTTCCTCTTACTTTTAAAAAAGAGACAGATTAGCTGGTTTCCCAGGAAACTGGTCAAATTTATATGTTCTAAGGTCATATATGTATAATCTTGCTGCCATGTTTTCCTTTAAATGCATTCCTATTCCCTTTGAATATCAGAAAGATGAGAAAAAGAAAGAAGGAGGAAGAGTGGAAGGTAGAGAGAGAGAAATATTGAGATGGATTTCAGGTCCTTCATGAAGGACTTTATGTCATTTATGTTATGGAATTCAAATAACCCAGACCTTTCTAGCCTATTTTTGCTGGCATCATTGCTGATTTCATCTACAGAAGCTGCATCAATTGAGCCCATCTTGACTAAAGCAGACCAGAGAAGCAGCAGGTGGACTTGGCAGTTTCCTTTCTTACTGTAGAAACAGTGTCCAAGTGATTGGGCATGTAAATACTCACTGAAAGGTGATATGCTGTTATTTATGAATTGTCCTTTGGTCCAATCTGTAAAACTGGGGTTTAGCCTCAGTCTTCCTGCCTGGACCTCCTCAGCTTTGAAAGACCTGTTGTATTGCATAAGCTTTGTGATCTCTCTACCCACAGAGCTATTTTGATGCACAGCATCCAGTTACCCCAACCAAATGCCCTAGGCACTATTTCACATCCCTTTTGAATATGGCCATCCATGTGTACCCCCTCTCTTTATTCTTCAGGTCTTCTCTCCTCCACTACTTCCCCCACATCCTTTTTTTTCCTTTCTTAGAAAATATATTAAGCATTTACTTTGTGCTAGTTGTGCTACATGCTGGACAAATAGTGATAAGAAGTGCCATTCCTGACTCAACAAAACTAGAGAAGAGTACAGAAGACAGATGTTAAACTAGCACCAGACCAGCTGTTCATGTGCCAACAAGTATGTTAGAGAAGGATCCTCCCCTGTGCTGGGGAGGCCGAATAGTGCCTACATCTTAATTTATTAAGGTAGCTAAGGGACTGGTTTGGAGATGTTAATGTCATTGAAAGAAGGTTTTTAACACACTTCCCTCAGAAGTGAGAGGCACAGCATGCTATTTAGGGTCACCCAAGACCTATCACAGATTGTGGTGGGGAAGCAGATAGATGGAGCAACTGGGGCTTTGCCTTTATGACTGCAATGGTGGAAAGTGACTAGGAGGAGACATCTTCTATAGGATATTGCAGGGAAGCATGCAGGTCAGGATTGGTGTTTGGAGGAATTGCAAGGGCTTTTGCACACCTGCAGAATAGTTTGCAGTGAAGAATTTAACAACTTTTGGCCATTAGTAGGGCCCTCTGGTTTGACAGACTTATGGAGAGGTTTAGGAAAAACGAATGCTCAATAGTTGACACAGAATCTAAAAACATGGTTAACACCAAACATGGCAGAAGAGAGGGCCCGATTCAGATTGTATAATTGGTGTGGAGTGGGTATGGAGAAGGGGTTGCCGAAAGCTCTATGAACTTGCTAAAATCCCTTCTCGAGCTCCCAAGTGTATTTTGGAGTATAATCAAAATCTCTTGGCTGACCCCACAAGTTTTCCTGGAGCTTTGTTCTACCATATCATGGATATGTGGTAGAGGTTGCTACAGGGAGCTGTGTAGAGCACAGTGATATAAATTATGGCCTGATTCTTGTGGCTGTGTTTGCACTGGGAGCTGCCTGTGTGAAGGTACATATCAAGATACCACACTTTCTATGGTAACGCTGGCCAAGGTGGCTACTTCTGAAGGCACATGGCTCTATCAATCAAGCCCTTGAGTTCAGCACTTTCTCCCAGGGATAGTGAATTCTGAGCAAAATGAGATGACCTTAATGTCCTGCATTCTTTAGATTGCCTGCTTTGTTGAAACTTTCCCACAATTAACCTTTCAATGATGAAACCTATAAAATCAACTTGCTGAGCTAGCTCTGAGTCAGTTAAGACTTACCAGGGCTTGGCTACCCACCTGGTTGCAGCTCTTTCTCCCAGTGGGTGTCTGTCTGTTCTTTATCCCCCATCTCCTTTCCTCTTGTATCTCCTTAATTAACAGCTGAGGCTGACAGAGATGAGAGGGATGTGGCAGGAAGCTCTCTGTGCTCCTCGTCCAGCTCCACACCTACCATTCTTCAGGGTTTGATTTTAGTGTTACTCGCTCATAGAGGTTTTCTCTGTCCCCTTATTAGCCTTGCTCATCATTGTATGCCCTGGCCTTCACCTCCTGAGAACTTAGCTCAGGTTGTAGTAAGCATTTAGTTGTCTAGACCTAGGTCGTGCAGTTGGTAGCCACTAGCTACATGAGGCATTGAGCCCTTGAGATGTGGCTAATCTTAATTGAGATGTGATACAAGTGTAAGAGTACAAGTTATCTCATTAATAATTTTAAGACTGCTTATATGCTGAAATTATGTTATTTGGGTTATAATGGGTTAAACAAAGTATATTACCAGATTAATTTGCTCTGTATCTTTTCTTAAGTGTTGTTATTCAAAAATTTAAATTATGTGAAGACTAAAATAATTAATATGAACATTGCCCACAGCACCAGTGTGGTCCAGCCCTAGAAGTTCTCGTATCTGCTTTATCTTGTCCTTCCCAGTAGATCCACAGTCACACTGGCATCATATGGACTCCTATAAAGTGTTCCATTCCATTCTTGCCTTTTTCTATAGGCATGATTTTTCTTGTCCCTCCCACGATTCTTCCTTGGTTTTCTCTTGCTATAATTGAGAATCACAGAATAAAGAATAAAGGCTCACTTAGCTCCTGGTTCAGGAGGTTGGGAGGTACAAGTGAGGTTCTTCTTGCCAATAGGGACACTGAGGGCCCTGAGGTGCCAAAGGGCACCATGTGGTGAGAGGGTGTATCCAAAAGCAGAGCCAAATTGGCTTTTAGAACAGGACCACTCTGGAGATAATTCATTACCCTATTAACCCAGTATAGGTTAAAGATCCCCTTTGAGCCCATCTCTTAATTCCTCACAAAGAAGGTTACATTTGAACCTTGAGTTTAGGTGGAGGCATTCAGACCAGAGTCCACTTTAGCTTTGGCAATCTCTGACATCCTTTGGTTCTGGCTCCAGGCACTTTCTCAGGGATGATTTCCTTAGGGTGTGTGACCACTCTGCCTCAGGTGTTTTTGTTCAGGCTTCCCTCAGAATCTCATTGTGCATGTGTTTTCCTTCAATGCACATCTTCCTTTGCATAACTATTTGATTTATCTGTGTTGCCCTCTGTTAGATTCTTGGCATCTTGTATGTTTTCCTCATTGCCCTGTTCTCTTGGCACATTGCAGGTACTCCATACATACTTGTTGAAAGTAGGAAGCACTTGAATAAATGAGTCTGAAGCTTTGGAGGTAGGTTGCAGGTGTAAGTTCAGATTCATACTTAGATATCTTTCTGGGACAAACTTGAGCACTATGTTCCTTTGTATCCCAAGCCTACAGGATTGCCTGTACTTTCAAAACAGCCCTCCAGCAGGGGAAGTGTATCTGGACTCACTTTCCTTCCCCAGAGCCCCACCCAAGTTTATAAACCTCCTCTCTCTTTCCAGCTTGATTTATTAATGAGCCTGGCTGAGGTCTGCACACGTTAGATGTTTTGAACCAGAGGAACAGGTGACTTGGCAGATTTAGTGAAGGATAAAATAGAATATTTTGGCATCCTAAGAATCTCAGTTTTGCGTTGTTCTTTGCTTCTCATTTTCACGTAATTTCACAACTGATATATCAGTGGATTTAAGAATTACAGCAGAATCCAGCCACCCAGGAGTTTCATATTAGATAAAATCAGCATTAGGAATTCTGGAATGTGGAAATATAGTGAACATAGACTCTATTATTTTTAACATGAGTAACATCAATTCTTCTATTGACTATTAAATGAAATTTCACTTCTCAAGCTCTTGGTCAGAGTGTTCTATTCATTTCAAGTTCTCTAATGTTTATTTTGGCTAACTTTCTCTTTAAATACCAAACAGCTGATTCTGAAAGCTGAATTTAACACTCAACAACCAGACTGAAGAGACGATTGTTGTTGGCTATGCACAGGATATCTACACTCAATGATAAATCCTGGTTTAAACTTTAATGTGACACTTCATAAATAAACAGGGAAACCCGCATAATTATCCTAAACTCCTGTACTTGCCTAAGCAATAGTTTAACACAGGCAACCTGGCTGCAACCTGTACAAAGAATATCTCTGAAATTTTAATGTGGCACCCCATAGATGGAAAAGCAACCATTATAAAGTTAAGATTGCACTTTTCCCCTGTTTGATAGAAAATAATCTAGTTAGGCCAGTGGGAACCATGGATACATATTATTTTCAAATCAGGAACACTGAAGATGGATCCTGCATTGCTATTGACTTTCCTAAAACTAATGCCCTCACTTCTGGTGGGCAAGAAGAGTGAATCATGGCTCATTAGACCTAATTTAATATGGTTACCAAAATTTTTAAAAACTCCTATTACAGCACTAATCATTGTTCATTATTGTCATAAGCAATAATGTGACAAGATGGTAAGGTTTTTGTTTTTTGTTTCTTACACTGTCTAAATCATCTTGGTCCTGTAAAGTACCTCTTCTTTTCAGTTTTGCATGCCTCCCCTCTTCTGACAACAAAAACAAATCCTCTAGGTATTATAGTGAGCATTAACCTGAAATTATTAATTAATTATTAATTAATTATTATAATTAATTAATTATTATAATTATTCAGCCCTTGCCCATGTGATTGAGCTAAGTGATGGGCAGGTGATCCAAGTTGGGACGATACAGTTCCTCTGTGGGGACTTTTCAGATTTGTGCTGTGAAAAGAGATCATTTATTTTTCTCTAGCCATTTGTTCTAGGGGTACCAGTGCAGTAGCCCCAGAGCTGTCATTGCCACAGGGAGAAGGTGCTCTGAGGGGTGGGGGCTTATAGGAAAATGTGAGAGGTAGAGCGTTCAGCCAGAGTTGGAGTCCTTGGTTTCAGTCCTAGAGGTCAGGCCACTTCTGCCTTTTCAGCAGATGGGTTTTAGGGACCAATAAATTTCCCAATGTCCACTTTAGTTGGTTCACTTAGTTGGAATTCAGTCAGTTGAAACAGGAAGAGTCATGACTGATGCATCCCGTTAATAAGACAGCAATTCAAGAAATAACGAAGAGGCTACTGCCTCCAGGTACCTAAGTCCAAATACCCATAACATGTCTCTTACCTTTGTTCTACTTCTTTTCAGTAAGTTTACTTTCCTTAGGAAAGGAACGAAACCTTCTGCAAGACCTCAATGAAGTGATCAATTAACTGTGTGCCATTCCTAATTATGAGTATTTTATTGTAAAAGTGAACATTTTATTCAACCTAATCTCTAAAAAGGACCTCCTTCATAGGCAATCAGGACTGTCAGAGATAAATATTATACTGTTGATGTAAAGTGGAATTTACATCCGAATATTCTGCTGTGAGTTGCTAGAAGCATTTGTCATGATGTTTTTCAAATCCTATCACCCTAAAGCAGCAGTGTCATCTGTCTTTGCCTATAGCCATTTCCATGCAGCGACATTAAGAACAAACTTAATTGACAGTCAGTAGGAACCCAAGGGCAGCACACATGATCAATTATCTAAATATGCTGGCGGTTACCAAAGAGAATGGAGTTCATGAATCTCATATAACAAGGTTTTTATGTAAAAAGGAGTTTTGTTCTTTGGTGGAAGAGAGCTACCACGTGAATCTGACTTCTTTTTATTTCAAATATATATTAAATGAAAGTTTGATACACTTTCCTTGCTTTGAAATCACAGGGACTTCATGGGTACAAACTGATCCTAAATGGAATTGCTAAATATTAAGAGTGATGGTTCTTATCTATCAGCTCTTTTCTGAATATTACTCTTTTGATAGAAGGTTCTCTGAGGCCCCATCCTTCAACTGTTCTCACAGGCTTAGTTCCTGCTCTGTCACAATTACATTTTGGGAAAAGAAGGGACTCTATTGTGAATATTGGATTCTAGTATCATTTTTGTGGGGTGGGGTACTGAGGATTGAATTCAGGGGCACTTGACCACTGAGCCACATCCCCAGCCCTATTTTTTATTTTACTTCGAGACAGGGTCTCACTAAGTTGCTTAGCGCCTCGATTTTGCTGAGGCTGGCTTTGAATTTGCTATCTTTCTGCCTCAGCCTCCCAAGCTACTGGGATTATAGGCATGTGCCACCGTGCCTGACTCTAGCATTATTTTTTTTACTGCCTTCCAAAATTATTGAATATAAAGTTTTTGCTTTATGAAGACATTTATACTATAAATAATTAATTTGGTTTATCATAGTAGGTCATTTAGAAATAAATAAGTTTCCAGAAGAGTTTGTATTTCACATGAAGAATATTCTTATATTCAGCAGTTGCTCTTATTGAGGGGTAGACTTTGGGGTTTGGAATCAGACAGAGTTGGGTTTGAATCACAGCTCTGCTGTTTACCAGCTGTGTAACTCTAGGCAGGTTTCTTAACTCTTCAATCTTCTAGTTTGTAAATGGAGCAATCCTAGTAACTCTCTGCTCCAGTTTGGATCTGAAACCTCCCCTAAAGGCCAGCTTGGCTCTATTGGGTGGACCCTGTAGAAGGTGGGGCCTAGTGGGAGGTTCTACATCATTGAGGCTGTGCCCTTGAAGGGGATTGTGGGCTCTTGGTCTCTCCTTCCTTTCTCCCCACATTTCTCTGCCATGAGAAGAGCCACTTTGCTCTGCATGCACTCCCTCACCTCAGGCACAGAAGCAGCAGGCCCAACTGATCATGGCCTGGAACCTCCAAAACCGTGAGTCAAAATAAACCTTTCCTTTTAAAAAGTTTATTATCTCAGGTATTTGTTACAGTAACAGAAAGCCGAGTAACACTCCCCAGTAGAATTGTTGTGAGAATTAAATAATGTCTGAGAAAGACAGCACAGAAAGAAGCACAGAACAGACATTTAGTATGTAGTGTTTTTAAAAGAATCTTTGCAGGTTTTAAGAATTTTAGCCTAGATTGACGTGTGTACTGTTGAGCATTTGTTCTTATGATTTGAAGCTTAAAGTCCTCTTGGTTTTGCAGATTCTATAAAATATGACAACAGTTTAGGAAGACTTAATTTGTGTATGTCATAGCAAGGCTCTTTATGGATCTTTGGCGAGATCTCAGAGGTGTTGATGAACTATTTAGAATTTCTGATGGTCTGACAAAACTATTGCTTGATACCAGGGATACATCTTGTTCTATTTTTGAAAAGTATTTTATTCTAAATATTACACTTTTGTACCTATGTTTTCATGAACTCTTATCTATTATATGCTAGGCCCTATGGTAGATGATGTGGCATGGACCTTGTCCCAAAAAGTTTACCACCTGGGGGAGTTGTTCAGTTAGGCATTCCAGAGGAGTCTGAGTGTAGTTAGTTCTACACAACTACAGTAGAAATCAGTAAGAGAGAAATGAAAATGTTGTAGAAATTTAAGAGCAAGAGAGATTTACCTCCAGTTCTGATATGAAACAATTATTTATTCTTGGAGACATCTCAGTCCTAACAGAACATTGGAATCACCTGGAGAGGTTTAAATAACTAGACTCTACCCCCACTACCATAGCCCCAAACAAGTAAAAAGTGGACAGGTGATATCAACAAGATATAATACTCCTGAATTGCCCCTCAAAGTACTAAAAACTGTGTGTGATTTCCTCCTGATCAATTAAATAAGAGGTTCTGGAGTCCCAGGCATAGGCGATTTTAAAAAAGATCTCTCCACGTGGTTATAATAACTAAGCACTGTCAGGAAACACTGTCCTAGCTGGTTACAATGGTGCACTCCTGTAATCCCAGCAACTTGAGAGGCAGGTAGGTTGCAAGTTTGAGGCCTATCTGGGCAATTAGTGAAACCCTCAGCAACTTAGTGAGACCCCCATCTCAAAATAAAAATAAAAAGGCCTGAGGATGTAGATCAATGGTAAAGCACCATGGATTCAATCCCCAGTACCAACCAACTTAACAAACAAAACAAAACCCAAAACATAGCAACAATAACAACAAAAACTTTTGCCCTAGAGGTATAAGCTTTGCTGATTGAAATAGGGTTTGGTGGAACTTCTAGGTGGAAGTATTAATGGCCCTAAAGTCAAAACCTATGAAGTTAAGAACATGAGATGGAGCAGAGCATATAGGAAAATGTGAGTGGACTGGTCTGGCTCAAGTGGAAGGTATATTCAGGCATTAAGGCTGTATTGGGACCAAACTGTAAAGATAATATGAACTCAGATTAAAGCATTTAACTCTATATAAGACATCAAAAAGTTCTGTTGACATCACTGGATCCATTCTTTGGGGGGCAATACAGGAGTATGATATCTTGTTGATAGCACCTGTTCACTTGGTATCCATTGCCACCTGCTTCCTGGTAGAAATGTAAACGTGTTTAGGCATGAAGGAGTCCCTTACATAACTTGGAGGACTATGAGTCTCCCTGCTTTCCATTCCTAGGATAGATACTTGTTAATTTAAGTTAACTACTGCATAGCTTTCATCTGGAAACTCTAGAATCCAAAGGCAGTCTTGCAAACAATCTGACCCCAGTCAGATTGAAGTGAAAGAATTATAATCTAGCAGGAGCATGGTTTCTTTCTTCTGCTAGGATACAGTATTTTCCTCATTGTTACTTTAAGCATCTTAGACAACAAAGAGAACTAGACTTAGAATGAAACAGAAGAGCACAGAGTTTGAAAGAGCCTGAGTCCTTGTTGACATCATTGAATGGTTAAGTAGACCCACTTCTCCCTTCTTTTCCCTCTCTCCAATTTCTCTGGACTTGTAATAACATTGCCTATGGGTTAAGTCAATTTGCCTTGATGTCTGTTCCTAACAACCAGGCTCACCCTTACTAATGTAAGGGAATTTGAGTGGAGAGGGAGTAGTAATGGGTTAAAAAGTTTTAAATGAACTAGGATGAATGATAGTGCCATTAATAAAAATAGAAATGATGGGAAGAAAAGCAAATATTGATTCTAGCCATGTGCTTGAGGGGCCACTGAGAAGGAGGACGAATGTCTATTAGGCTTTTGAATTTACTGATGTTTAGAAGACAGAGAGACTAAAGATACATATTGGCAAGTCATCTCTGTACATATGGTCTGGAATTTTGAAAAATCAAGAATCAAGGCAGAAATCAGAATCTAAAAGTAGATATCAATAGCTTGACCCCACCTACCAAAGTCTACAAATTTAACTCACATTTGCATGTCTGTAACTGTTACAGTGACTTCTCCTCTCCGGCACAAGCAGGAACAGAACTGGGGGTCTCAGTGTCCCTAAAGGGGAGTCACACAGAATGCCAACTGTTCTGATCCAGAGCCAAGGGACTGAGGTGGTCCTAGACCCACAGAAAAGATTCAATTCTTTGTCAGACCTCTGCCATGCTTTGTCATCTGGACCTTAACACACTTTGCCTTTTCTACAGAGTTCCATGGACTCCAGAGACTCTTACCTTCTAGGCCTCACCCTCACTTGAACCCGTACAATTTTTTTCTTAAAAATGGCTCATTCACTGTCCAGCCTGTATGCCGTCAGTCATAGGACTTCACACTCAGTCTAGAGCTCTCAATGAACCAAAGAAACCAAGCCATCCTTCCAGTTTTCTTCTCCTCCCCTTGGATCCTACACCATCAAAAACTTCCCTTTTCCTTTCCAGTTTAATAACAAGTATCCCTTCACATCAGTTCTTACATTATCAGTTCTGGGGCTGGGTATGAGATGGGGAAGAGATGGTACAACATAAACTATTGTTGCCTTGACAGCCAGCCTCCCAGATGGCCCCGAGTGGTCAGAGCTGATTAGTGAGACCCAAAACATGTGGCAAAAGCAGTGAAATGAACCAGAAACAAAGTAGTTTTACCCCCAAACACACATAGATGTATGTATGTTATATAGGTCTGATTATGTGAACGAATGAAGTCTAAATTACTGACTTTAAGATGTGAAGTGTCATGTATTGAACCCATCCTCCCAGGTTTATTACAGCTAAGCCTTGGTTATAGTCTGTTTTTTTCCTATATTTTTAATGATGCATCATAGTCGTGCATAATGATGGGATTTGTTGTTACATATTCATACATCCAAAGTAGTCTCACTCTTTTTAAGGAATAGCTTGGTACTATTTATCAAAATATTGAGAAAAAATTCTTTGCTTATTCATTTGGAAGAAGCACTGCTCAGGTATTCTGTAGAATATCCTCCAGTTTGGGTTTCTATGATGCTTATGGAGTGATTAGACTGAAATTGTAGGTTTGGGGTAGGAGGTTCACAGGAGTGAAGGGCCATTTCCATCAGCCCCTATCCAGAGCATATGCTAGGGACATGACTTAGAACTGATGGTATTAACCTCAAGTATTCATTTTTGAAGACTTTCTATTTGTTCACGGGTAAGGGCCATTGACTCAGGTTAACTCATTTACTCATGGGACACCAAAGCCTAGAAAATGGAACAATTCAGATGAGCTGCACCACAAGGCTGTGTGGAAGGTGCTAAATCACGAAGGAAGAAGCTAACAGTGTCACCCCAGGGAAGATGGAGCTGCTGCCATGGAACTGACACCCTCCCCTCAAGCAGAGCATAGAGGGAGAAACTTGCAGCCTCCCCACCTCCCACACTCCATCAAGTAGGAGTCATCCACCAGTGGTTGCCCCCAGCTAAGCCCACTTGGAAGCCAGATGACAAGAGTGTGACTGACATGGTGACCCTGCTAGGCAGCAGATCAGGGGAAGTACAGCGGATAGGTCTGAGTTTCAAAGAGGCAAAAGGCTGGAACTATGTATAAAGGGAGGGGGTTGTGCCATAAACTGAGGGTGGGCCATTTAAGATGGAGCCAGAAGGAAAGACCAGCTCCACTATGTGACAGTGCAGCCAACAAAGACCCACAGGGGATGTGATTTGGGAACTAGAGAGCAAAATTTTATCATAAATATGCTGCAAGTAACTTTTAAAGGGTTTTCTTGTTTCATGTGATCTGCAAGTCAAATAATTAGATCTTGATGGAGATTTTAAAGTCCACAGATTTAATTCATGCATGAAGAAATGTTTGGAAGTGACATGTGGAATGCAGTAATAAATTGGATGGACATTTGTAAAAATTCAAAAGAAAAGTGGCATTAGGATGTTTTCAAAAGTTTCGGCTCTGTAGCCTACTGCTACATATGCTCTCACCTTTCAGAGAAATTCTGCCACTAAATCTGAAACCTCTGTTTTTTAACTTGAAAAATAGAAGTTGTATAACCTTCGTGTAGCTAATTGACATTGAGAAACTACAAGCGCATTTTAAATAGAAACATGAGACCAAAATTATTGCTAATGCCAGACTTTAGAGTATGGATCACCGACTTTAGAGTATGGATCACAGTTTCAGCCCTGAAACTGTGATATAGTTTTAAATTCAAACTCACATTTATTTATATAAATAAATACAGACTTCACTTGCTTTTACTTCAACCAAACTTTCTTTGGATGCTAGAACCTAGCACCTTAGGGAAATGTGTAGCCTATTTTCTTTTTAAATTTGATTTTTAGTGTGACACCTGTTGTTTATATATGGTTGCAATGTGTTTCCTAAGGATATATGTGTCAAAATTTAATCCATATTGTGATATATAGAGACTTAATTAACTGTGTTATTTAGAGGAGGGGTCTCTGAGAAATGATTAGGTTTAAAGCCATCAAGTAGGAGTTCCTATATTTAATCCTTATGGTTTTATAAGAAGATACTAGAAGATATATACACATATTCCTTGTCTCTGACAATGTTATATCCTATGCCACCTGGGAACTCTACCAGCAAGAAGGCCTGATGTGAGCCCTTGAACCTTCAAACTGTGAGCGAAATAAACTTCTTTATAAATGATACCCAGCTTCAAGTGTTTTATTACAGTACTGAAAAATGAACTAGTATATAACATATTCCAATTACATAAATACAGGAAGTGTGCATAGCAATAATTTATTTTCTGGCTACATATTTTAATGTGATCACTGAGTAGATTTGCCTTATGTTTGATTCTAATGAATTGGTGCTTCAGTTCATTGTCATTCTTATACATCTATAATGAGGAAAGTTGCACACGTACTCAGATTCCATGAAAGAACAGTTCCTTGCCCAGAAAGTACCAAACAATCTGTAGTCAATTCTACACAATTTTATTTTAAAAATATATATGGAGCCTGGCATGCCTTAGATAACGATTGTTAGTCTTCTTTACCCGAGCCTTGTGTCAGTTAAACATTTTCTGGGGAAAAAAAAAAAAAAAAAAAACAATGGGACATCAACTTGGAGTAGGAGGAGGGGAAGAAATATACCTGGAAAAAGGAAAGGGTTTATACTTAGTAACAGGGCAAAGAACTCAGATTCTTCCATTTGGCTTAAGGTTGGTATCTAATCTATTTCTAGGGAACATTATTATGTGACTTTCTGATTGTGAAATGTCTTAACATCTTACAGCAATGATTTGAATTAAAATAACTATTATCTTAATATCTGGTCCCAGAATTCTCCAAGGAAGGAATTATCTTAGAAAACATTCCTTGATCAGTGCCCATAGTAGAAGAAAGGCCTAAGGCCTGGACATAGGTGAGTCTCAAGGTTACTGAGGGGTGAACTAAATTATTCTGACTAACCCAAAAGTTTTTGGAAGTTCTAAGAATGTAGAGCAGGGAGAAAATATGAGATAGATGATGAGGACTATTATGGTCTATGATGTACTTACTCTTATTATGCTCCCCAATTCTCTCCAGTGAGATCTACTAAACTCATGACACATATTCATTACTGAGTGGATACTAGTGATTAGAATTTTATGTCTGCAGTGATAGAGTGTAAATAGAAACACTACCTCCACTTCCCAGAAGCCAGAAGAGCCTACAAACATGGATTGTCTGAGAGAATTTGTAGAAATCTTGAGGTGCACTCTGAATTTTATCATCTAGGAAATTGGAAAATGAGTGGGTGGCTTGTGTTAAACTGATTTGCTTCAAAGTGGCAAGGAAGACCCTGGCTGCCGTATGGGTCTCTGCTTACATGTTAAGACTCTTGGCTACTCCTACACATTTTAACTGTGAGAAACACAGGAAAAGGTTAAAGTGTAGCATAGGTTTGAATCTGAATGAGTTAAGGTGCCTATAACTAATGTGGGCAGTTGAGGACAGGAAATCAGCAATGTGAGTCAAAGGTAGTTGAGAATTTGAATGTAGCAATTAATTCCTCACTTCTCATTCCTTTTATACTTCTCTGCATGCCTCTTCCCCACCATAAGTCAGCCACTTGCTAGTTGATCATCCAAGGTTTTTGAAATTGTAACATTGATGGAAATACTTCATTTTGTATAGATGGCTATTTTTTAAAAATTTGATCAAGTTTTTATTTTTACTTATTTATGACAGTGGAATGCATTATAATTCTCATACATACAGAGCAAAATTTTTTATATCTCTGGTTGTATACAAAGTATATCCACACCAATTCGTGTTTTCATACATGTACTTTGGATAATAATATCCATCACCTTCCACCATCATTTCCAACCCCATGCCCTTCCCTTCCCCTCCAACCCCTCTGCCCTATCTAGAGTTCTTCTATTCCTCCCCTGCTCCCCCTCCCTACCTCACTATGAATTACAGATGGCTCTTTACAATTTGAAAAACATTTAAAAATCATTTCATATGATCCTTAGAGTAAACTTCAGGTGGCAAAAAAAAAAAACAACACACAATTAGCAAGCTTGTAGTTGATTTCTTTTAAACAGCTTTGTTGAGGTTTAATCAACAAATACTAAGCTATACACATGAGAAGCATACAGGCTGCAAGGTAGCTTGTCTACCATGTGAAACACCTGGGTTTGATCCCTGTACCATGGCAATAAAGAAATAAGTAAAACATGTGATTTGATAATTTTTGACATTTGTATATACCAGTGAAACAATCACCTTGTTGAAGACAGTGAATATATCCATCACCCCCAAAGTTTCCTTGTTTCCCTTCCTAAATTTTGACCTTTCTGCCACACCCTCAGCATCCATCTCCAGGCAACCCTATTGAATTTCTGTTACTATACATTAGCTTGAGTTTCTCAGCATTATATATGAATCCAATCATTCAACTTATAGTTCATTTTCTTCATTCACTCAATGTAACTATTTTGAGATCATCCATATTATAGCATCAAGAATTTTAGTTCATTTTCTGAAAAAAATACAGTTGTATGGATATAGCACTATTTAAAAAAAATATAGTCACCTGTTGATGAATATGTATTCTTAATTTTTAGTTATTAACAATCTGTAAACATTGCTGGGATTGTTGCTCTGGGTTTGATTCTCAGCACCACATATAATTAAATAAAAATAAAGGTCCATCAACAACTAAAAAAATTTAAAAATTTGTAAACGTTTATGTACAAGTCTGTGTATAGACATATACTTTCCTTTCTCTTAGGTACTCTGGAATAGAATGGCTAGATTATATGATACATATGTGTTTGTTTATTTTGGTACTAGGGATTAAACCCAGGGATGCTTAACCACTGAACTACATCCCAGCCCTTTTTATTTTTTTATTTTGATACAGTGCCTCAATAAATTGCTTAATCCCTAGCCAAGTTGCTGAGACTGGCCTTGAATTTGCAATCCTCCTATTTTAGAATCCCAAACTACTGGGATTGCAGGCATGCACTGCCACACACAGCATATATTTAAGTTTTAAGAAACTGTTTTTTAAAGTGTTTATAGCATTGTACATTCCCTCTAGCAGTGCGTGAGACCAACAACTGCTCCACATTCCTGCTAAAACTTCTTAAGATCCATCTTTTTAATTTTAGCCACTCCAGTCTATTTGTAGGTATATTGTGGTTCAAATTTGATTTTTCCCTAGTTACTAATGATGTTGAGTTTTTTCATGTGTTTCTTTTTACTATCCATGTATATTACTTGCTGGAATTCATGTTGAAATCATTCAACTATTTTTAAATTAGAGTTTTAGTAATGTTATCATTTGAGCTGTAAGAATTCTTTTTTATATTCGTATATGCAAATCTTTTGAAGAGATGTTTTGAAAATATTTTCTCCAGTGTGTGACTTGCATTTTCACTTTGTTAACAGTGATTTTTAAAACTCAGAAGTTTTTAAACTTGTGTCTAATTTATCAGTTTCTTTCTTTATGGGTCATACTTTCCATATTGTATGTAAGAAATCTTTACCCAGGATAGCAACACATTTTCTTGTGGAAGTATATAGTTTTAAGTATTGCAGTTTGGTCTATTATCTGTTTTTGAGTTAATTTTTCATATGGTGTGAGGTATGGATAGATTGAATGATTTTTTCACGTTTGAATTTCCATAGTACCCAACACCATCTCTCCACTAATTGCTTTTGCAGCATCTTGACAGTTTAACAGCTCTAAAGCTAAGAGTGGTAAATGACAGCTTAAAAATCTATGGTTTAAGAATCTTGTAATGAAGGATATAGGGCTTTTAAATGATTCCCCATTTCAAATAAGAAGTGTGATGGCTCAAAGAGTCTTTTTAGTCAAAGTCCAGAGATCCTCTGACAATGTTTATTAGAGTCATCAACATTGGGGCACAGTGTCCAAGGCACTTGTGAGTAACTGTGCTAATTAAAGTGTCTATTTCTTCCTAACCACATGCCAAACTTTCATCTGCCAGTCAGACAGATCTAGGAGACTTTATGCCCTCAGCCAAAGAAGCCCTATTATTATATACAGAAAGGATTCATTGAGATCATCACTGTCAGACAAGTCAAAGGAGAATCTATAAATGGGAGATTGTAATGCTTGATCTGATCCAAAGCAATTAATATAATTTTCTGTTTAAGTTAAATTTGTCGATATGACAGGAGGGCAAAGGTTGATTCATGAGGAGTTGGTTTAAACCTTAAGAGAAAGAAGGAAATTAATCCAGAAAATATCTAATGATATATGTCTTTATCGTTGTCAATTATAATTAACATGTTAATTTTATCCCTGAAAATACAGTTATTATTAATGTGCTGAGGAGACTCATTGTATATCAACTTTTGATTTGAAAGGGGGTCATTGACAGTCCTTGGTTATTGGTCATTTTTTATTTCCTATTTGAAATTGAGGAATTACTCATTTTAACCCGAATAATCAGAAAACTTTGTTTTAGTGCTTCCACGGTGAGCAAGAGGCAATGTGTTTTCAGTATTTTATAACACTGTTTTTTCTGTCTCTGAGAAAGACATTCTCTTTTTAACACCAGAAATATATCCTGCCTGAAGTACCTTAGAAACCTTCTCATTGTGAAGTCTACAGGGATATTGAAGAACCACAAATATCAATTACCTAGATGTATCTTCTCCTTTATACCTTAAAGCATTGATAGCTGCACTTCCTACAGGGAAGAACAATTTTGTAATCATGTCTAAGGATAGATTCAAGATTTTATTGAAAATACCTAAACATTCTTCATTTGGGGAGTAGTTACATATCCCTTATGATCAGAGGCCTACTCTGATTTAGTTCTGTCTCTAGAACTGAATATGTTACCTGACAGAACAGATGCTTCCCCAACATTTATTGAAAAATGTGGACAAATATCAGAAATTGTTAACCTCACCCCATCAAATCTAAGGATTTAGTCCTCTTTTGTGGTGTCCTGATTCCTACTAAATAGATATACTTTGTATTGTACCATCTTTTCAATTTAGGTATATTTTAATTTTGGTTATATCGACATAGTGTTCCAAATAATTATTATTATATAAATATACAAAACTATAAATTCTTCCTATCTCTCCTACATGTTTTCTCCAACCCTTGTCTTAATTCCTGGCAAACATTAATCACTCCATTTCTAAAATTTTGTCATCTTAAAATATTATATAAATATGGAATCAGGCAGTATGCAACTTTCTGGGATTTCAGCATAATTACTTAATTGTTGCATATATCAGTGGTCTACTCATTTTCACTGCTTACTAAGATATCATGGTATGTATGGGTCACAGTTTGTTTAACCATGACCCCTTCAGGAATACCAAGGATGTTTCCAGTTAAAAGCCTTAATGAGTGAAGTTGTTTTGGACAGTCATGTCTAGGTTTCTGTGATGAACATAAGTTGTCATTTCTCTGGGAAGTGCCCAAAAGTGCAATGGCTGGGACATGCAGTAACTGCATGTTTAGCATTATAGGAAATTCCTATTTTCCACAGTGTCTGTAACACTAGCAATATCTGCGGGTTACATTTTTTTCATATCTTTGCCAATACTTAGTACTCTGACTTTTTTCCCTTTGATTTAAACATCCTAGTTGATGTGAACTAGTATTTTATTATCGTTTTGATTTGCATTCCTTAATGACTATTGATATTGAACAACTGTTCATGTTTTCTTTGGAGAAATGTCTATTCAGATCTTTTGCCCTTTGTTTTAACTGGGTTGTCTTTTTTAATGAGCTGTAGGAGGTCTTTGTATATTTAAGATGAAAATACCTTATGTATATGATTTTCAAACATTTTCAGTGGATTGAGTTTTTAATTTCTTGACTGGGCTCTTTGAAACAAAAGTTTTTTTTTTTTTGATGCAGTCCAATTTATCTATTTTTTCTCTGGGTGTTTTTTTTTTTTTGTCACAAGAAACCATTGCTTAATCCAAGTTAAGGAAATTTACACTTGTGCTTTCTTCTAAAAGTTGTAGCTTTAGCACTTCATCTAGCTCTTGGACACATTTTGAATTTTTATGTATGATATGAGGAGAAAGTACAAATTCATTCTTTTGCATGTAGAATTTGATTTGTCACAGCATGATTTGTTCTAAAGACCTTTATGCCCCCCATTGAATGGTCTTGGCATCCCAGTTGAAAACCAGTTGACAGTTGATATGGGTAGGTTTATTTCTAGATTCTCAATTCTTTTGAGATACACACACACACACACACACACACACACACACACACACTTATGTTAGTAGCATGCTGTTTTGATTACTGTACTTTGCAATTAATTTTTTAAAATATTATTTGTTTGTTTGTTTATTTATATATGTGGTGCTGAGGATTGAACCCAGTTCCTCACATGTGTGAAGCAAGCGCTCTACCACTGAGCTATAACCCCAGCCCCTGCAATTAATTTTGAAATCAGAAAGTGCAAGTTCTCCAACTTTGTTCTTTTAAGACTGTTTTGGCTGTTTGAGGTCTCTGGCAATTCCTTATAAGTTCACTGTATAAAGACAAAAATGTAGCCTAAGAAGCCTGTTAAGCTTTTCACTTCATTCTTCTTTTCAATATGGTTCCCTCACTTGAATGGTGCCCAGAGATGGCTCTGCTTCCTCTACCAGAACAAGTCTCAGTCCTCTTCTGTGTAGGGGAGGAATAGCTGCTGGATGCATGAAATCTAGAATAGCCTCTAAGAGACTGACTGCTTCTATTTCTTTCTCTTTTTTAAATCTTTATTTTAGCTTTATGTGGTGCTGAGGATCGAACCCAGTGACTCACACATGCTAGGTGAGCGCTCTACCTCTGAGCCACAACCCCAGCCCCTCTATTTTTTTTTTTTAATTTAAATAGACATTTAACTTTTCTTAGAAGAAAAATAACAGGAAAGAAAGAAGTTCTGAGGAAAATCCTCAAGGCCACTGTAGTGGCTTTGCCTTTGTTTGCAATTATTATTATTTTACTTTGTCCTTAAATGCTTCTTTTCGGAATTGCATCTTAATCCAGCTTTCAATTTGATATTTTATTATTTCCTTTACAATCACTTTCCTAAGTCTAGTGCCACTAGCTTCTGAAGCTTTCACGGGTTCTGGAAGAGATTGGAGGTCAGATTGCTTATTGGTGCTTCACCTTGATGAGTCAGCACTCAGCTTACCTGGATCTTGTAAGTGACCACCTGTCCGGCATCCAAAATGTTCCTGTTTCTTCTCATCTTGTTGTATTGTAATTTCATGCCTTTTAAAATGCCCTTTACTATCATTCTAGATTTTCAGGAAAGAGGGGACCTAAATCTATGTTTGTAAGTTGCCATTGTACTTTTTACTATAAGTCTCCTTAGCAATAGTATCTATGTATACTATATTGAGAACTTCTTTCAGTATGATTAAGTTATTATATAAAATTTAAAGATCTGCATCATGTTATATAATAGGAATGTATGACATTTAATAACCTTCAGATCATTTCTAATTTTTCAGTTTTAGAAGTAATACTATAATGAACATCTCTGTAGAAAGTTTTATATGTTCCCATAAGTATTTCCCCAGGATAGATTCCTAGAATTGGTTTTATTGAATCAGAAGGTATATATATATATGACTTTTGATATACTTTGATGAATAACCCATTAATTTCATGTCTACCATCTATTTATAAGAGCTTCATTTTCCCCCCACACACTTATCCATGCTGGATATTATCATTTAAAAATACTCTTATATGTTTGTTTTTATAAGCCAGAAGTGGACCCAACATAATTGGTTTTGCTATAATACAATGTTTAGGAAGAATGGCTTAAAATACTTCATCCCAAACCTGGATATACTGTATTTGGCAGAAGTGTCTAAATTTTAATCAATTACAAAACCCTCCATATAGCAATTAATTTGGTTTCATTGATTAGAAGCAGTTTTTCTCTGTTATCTTAGAATTTCAGTAGGAAATTTACTTACTAAAGTAGATATTTATTGGAAGAAAATTGAAACATTTTCCACGGTTGGTAGAAAATTTATAAATCCTACTTGGATAACTTTCTGGGCTACTTACTATCAAATGGAGTTTGGGGGACTTGGTTAATTTTCTTCTGTTAATTTGGGGGAATATCATGGTCTTGCCTAAACATGTTCCACTGGTCATTTCAGTGAAGAAATCAAAAGACCAGGTACTCAAGAGAGAGGTATAGTTAGCTGCCCCAGTTTTCATCAAGGAATGTCAGCCAGCCTTATCTACTGTTAATTAGATGTTTAAACAATATAGAGCTGTTCTTAATAACATCAGAGAATGCCAACGCACAAAGTCAACTCTTTCCTATTTGCATTTATTAGAATCCTAAAGACAACTAATAATTAGAAAAGATTATTTGAATATCAGGCAATTCATCTACCCTCATGAACTGCAATTTTCAAATAACATTGGACCCTTTCTTTACATGAAATTTTAAATCCTATTTGCTTGACTTTTCCTACTATTGATAAGGTGAACAATTTCCATCAGATAGAAGTGCCGAGAACACATTGTTAGCTTGGTGAAGGAGAGTCATGTAACTGATTATTTCCCTTTTATGACTGACTGCCAAAGTGTTTGGAGCCAAATTCTGCAACTGTATGACTCTATCCCAGCTTTTCTTTTGGTGTTTTTTCTTTTTTCCCCCTACAATTACAATTAACTTATATTCCTATTTTTCTTTTGCATCATCTATATTTTGTTAGGTTCTAATTCAGTGCAAAAAAGACCAAAGTACAAAGCAAAATGTTAGAGCAATGTGGGGAGTTGGGGAGCTATTGAAAATTACTAAAATGAATGATACTTCAATTAAATTTTATTTTAGAAAGATAATATGGGTAGCTCTGTGGGAATAGATTAGAGGGAGGTCAGCCTGAACACAGAATGGCGGACCAAAGACATTATTAAAGCCACTGGTCTCTAGGAGCTCATAGCCAAGAAGGGGAGCACAACTGGTTTGTGTGAGATAGGACACAGGAAAACAGAAGCCAGTCATTCTAGGTATCTCAAAAGGAGGGAATTTAATGAAGAAACTTTAGATGGGTGCTAAGAGCTGGCAAGGCAAGCCTGAAATCACAAGGCAATCTACAGTTTAGTAACACCAGGAAGCACTACTCCTACAAAGAAGGGAGTGACAAAGACAGCAAGTGACATGACAGGACCCACAAACCCTAGCACTGGCTGTACCCACGGGAGGGCTGTCTGGAGGGTGCTAACCCACAGAGGAAGGAAAAAGCTGTCTGACTAATGATATTACCATTTGGAAGATGTAGCTGCTGCCATGGTACCAGTCACCACCTTCCCTCAAGATAGGCAAGCAGGGAGAAGGCAGGGAGAAGCACTCTGGCTTCTCCCCTCCTCCAATGTTTCTGACCTGCTGAATCTACCTGGAAGCCAGTTGATAGGGCAGTGTGGGTGATGCAGTGGTTCTTCTGGATGGAGCAGGGCAGAATACTGTTTAAGTCTGAGCCTCACACAGGCAGAAGACTGTTACTGCACATAATGGGATGTGAACTGTCCCATCAAATAAGGTTGGGCAGCTTATGATGGAGCCAGAGGGAGAGGCCCAATTCTGGGTGATGGTGCAGCTGATGGAGACCCCCAGAGGACAACTTGTTTGCTGATTAATGCGGGCTGATTTGGGAACAAAGTTGATTATAAATGTAGCTGCTTCTCTATTTTAAGGAGGTTGGTTTTCTTCTGGAATTTTAAAGAGTATGACTATAAATTTAAATCTATAGATTTTGAAAGAAATTTTCAGCCTGTAATCAATTGATGCATGAATAAAAACACACGGAAGCCAATCTTTTAAAAGAAAGGCTAAAGACTTATAAATATTCAAGAGAAAAATGACTTTTGCAAGTGATATTTTAAGGGCTCCAAAGAGAGGGACCATGAACTATCCTGCCTGGAGCACACCTTGAGCCCAAGGGCAGTGCTACCAATATTGAGCTCTGCACAGCATCTTTGTTCTCTGTATAACTTGAAAAGCCATTCAGGGGTCCATTTTTTAATGCCTGCATTACCAGAGATAACGTAAAACTGAACTAACAGCTAATACCAGACATCAGACTCTTGACCATAACTTAAACTCCAAGACTGTCCTATTGTCCTAACACCTTGGTTGCATTCGTTTTCATAGTGCCAACTTCCTTTCCTTAGAATTTAACAAAACTGCTTTTGGATACTAATAAAAGAATCCTTAGCTTTTTTGTTTAGGTTTATTTTGTATTTAATTTTTAGTGCTGGAATATCAGTATTTCATTTTCTAAATAGAGCATGCACAAAATTATCCATCTTTGGCCATTTTTGCCATGAATTCATTATATGACTATACTGAAGACATGACTATAATTCTTTATGTGGTTCAATATCTATAAAGAGCATAATTGCACTGATGTTTTAGGTCTTAATGAAATGATAACACTGTCATCCCGAATAATGCATAATTCTAAGTTTCAAGATCTGAATGACACAGGATCTTCCAGAAGACTAACTTATTAAAGCCTATTCCAGCTGGAGTCTGGATTAATGACACAGAAAGTCATTGGACCCCTCAGTTAAATTTGCCATTCTGTACAGAGTTGAGCCCCATTCCTTTTAGATCTAGAAGGAACCTTTGGAACTGGTGTAGTCTCATTGTTGGAATAAGTCTACCTTTATGTGGTTGAGAAGAAAATACAGCTTCTTTCCTGATATATATATTTTTTTAATTGAACCACTTTACCAATGTTTCAGTGTCATTCTTATCTCTGGCTTTCTTGTCACAATTGATGTGGAATGTCATGCAATGTGGCCTGGTTTGGCGCATTAACTGCTCCAAGAATGACTATTCCTCTGTATATCTAAAAATCACATTTGCTATAAAATTTACATATTTAAGAACTTTGTTCAGTTCAGATTTTGAATGTTAGAAAGTCTGAATTCATACTTCTTCAATTAGGAATTTGCTAGCATGAATTACCAGGGTGACAGAGGGACATAGGGATTCTAATCTCATCAGGCTTTTCAGATGGTGGTTCTAATTCACCAGAGAAGATGAGCAGAGCCAGTGGCTCAACTTTTCCTAGGGACCAATGATAGAACTGTTCTTGGCAGAATTCCCTACTTTCAACAGGCTCTGAGTTTCTCTCTCAATGTCTCTGTGTCTGTCTCTCTCCTGCTTCCTTTCTCTCTTAAAACAGGGGCACATAAATTTAGGCTAATAAGACTGCTAACATGTATTTCAATTTCATAGACCTTCTAAGGTGATAGAATTTTGACATAGTGATTTCTGTGTCACTCTGCAGGACAGAGTCAGGAACAATAACAGATATTTTGTCAGAGTGCTAACATCACTTTCTAACCAACTCAGTTTCGCAACATGAAATAGGTTCAGCTCCACCAGAAATTAAGCTCGCCGTTAATACTTTTGATAAAGGAGTTCAACTAGTTTATCTAGACGTGGTGAATAAGATAGGGGGCCATCTCTATCAAGTAGATACCGCTCATTTTATAGATAAGTGGGATTTAGGGAAAAGAATTTGTCCAAAATGTTCTCAGAGATTAAATATCACCCAGAGTCACCCAAGATACAGAGAATACATGGAGGAGAGGTCCAAACTTAATTCTGCTGACTCTAAAACCTAGGAACTTGGAGGGCTGTGCTATTAGTCACCCATGGTTACACTCTTTTTAAAGAAATTAATTGCTTCCTAGCAAATTTCAAATACAAAGTTGAAGAGAAGAAAGAAATTAGGCATTCCTCTTATAAACAGCTCTTTCTTCCTCCTCCTGTATTACTACTACTTCTTCCCCTTTCCTCCTTTCTCTTCTTAGCAAGTATAGTGCCAACTCTGTGATCTCATTCATTCTTTTTTTAAAATTGATTTTATTTTTTTAAGTAAACGACAGCAGAATTCCCTACAATTCTTATTACACATTATGGCCCAGAATTCCAGGTGTGTCTCAACTCCACACCACTCTCATACTCTTTCATAGTTCAGTTTGATAGAGCTATTTGTGTTTAGATATTTTTTCATTCTACATCTTCCCTTCCTACCTGTCCTTCTGCAATTATAGCTCTTCTCATGAACAGCCTCTTGGACTCAAGGGAAGGAAGAGAGTGTCACAAATGAACATAGATAAATGTTCCATCCTAACCAGGAGCCATGGTGCGTCCCTATAATCCTAGTGATTCAAGAAGCTGAGACAGGAGGATTGCAAGTGCAAAGCCAGCCTCAGCAACTTAGTGAGACACTCAGCCAATTTAATGAGACTTTGTTTCAAAAGAAAAAAAAATACACAAAATATAAGAAGACTGGCAATGTGATTTGCTAGTAAATCAGAACCCCAGTACTCCCCCCAAAAAAATCCATCCAGTCCACTCATGTAGAAATACTTTGTTTACTTTTAAGTTCATGCAGTGTGTGTATTTGTGTATGTGCGTATAAGGCCTCTGAAAGTGTCACCTCAATTATTACAACTACAAAAGGAAGAAAAGAAATAGCAATAGGAATTTTGAGTTCTGAGTTCTGGAACATTAATTTTCCATTTCTGTCATAGTTGAACAAAGTAATAGAATCTGGCAAGAATGCTCGGAAAACCAAACAGATACCATTGTGGGGGGCTGCTTTCTGCATCTTCCTTCCTTCCTTCCTTCCTTCCTTCCTTCCTTCCTTCCTTCCTTCCTTCCTTCCTTCCTTCCTTCCTCCCTCTACCATAAAAGTATATCCCCAGACCTTTTTATTTTTATATTTTGAGATAAGGTCTGGTTGAATTGTCCAGATTGGCCTGGTATTTTTGAGGGTCCTATCTCAGCTTCCTCCATTGCTGGGGTTACAGGTGTGTGCCACCATACCCAGATGAGGGGCCTGCATTTCTCTTGGGTATCTGGCTATAGTGCTTAAGAAGATGAGCTTGCCTTTTATTTTCTTAGTTTTTTCTTAAAAGTGGCAATGCTTTGATTTTAAAAATACAGTAAATTTGAAGGATTATAATAAAAGTTAGCTGTTGTTCACCACTCCTCAGCCCCACTCATTTTTACCTGTTTCTTTGATCATTACCACCATATTTCACAATTTCTTGAAGGGAATAAATTTGAAATCTATTGATTTACTGCTTTAATAGTGTCAAAAATAAAATCAGATCAATTGGATATTAAAAACTTCTATTGTCCTACAGAAAGAAAAAGTCCAGATCATAATCTAAGAGAATTCAAATCTGGTGGTAAAAAGGTCGACTTACACAGTTACAGCACAGTTTTTAAAGCATACAGAAGAGAGCATTCTGACCTGTCTTTGTGATTGACTGCTACACATTAACACTTCATGGTAATCAGAACTGTTTACACCAGTTTTTCTGTAATCGATTGGTTTGAGTTCACTGAATCATGCTAACATGGAGTTTGCGTTTCATTCATGATTAGAACTGGCATTTGGGGGAATTCAGTTTTGGCTGTATTGTTATACCAGTTAGCCTTGGGATATATCCAAATGATAACTTCCATTTTCATGTAGATCTCTTACTTCTTACATCCCATTTCAATAATAAAGTCGTCTATGTTTATGTCAACTATACTTACAACATTATGAATATGAAAATGTTATTTACTATTCAATGAGATCCAGTGAGAACATTCTCTCTTTAAAAAGCATTCTACTCTTGCCAGTTGTGGTGGTACACACCTATAATCCCAGCAACTCAAAAGGCTGAGCCCAGCCTCAGCAACTTAGCAAGGTCCTAAGCAACTTAGTGAGACCCTGTCTCAAAGTAAAAAAAAATAAAAATAAAAAGGTTTGGAAATGTGGCTCAGTGGTTAAGCACTCCTAGGTTCTCTCTCTGGTACAAAAAAAAAAAAAAGAAAGAAAGAAAGAAAAAAGAAAAGAAAAAAAAAAGTGTTCTTTTTTTTTTTTTTTCCTCTTTCTACTTTACATTCTCACCTCTTTAGAATGGTCCAATCTTCACTCCACGGGCTATGTCTTATAAGGTCAATTGGTTCATGCTACAGGCTCTGATCAGTTATCATCTCAGTGTCCTGTTTCCATCTTTTAGAAACACATGGGCATTTCTCATCTGACCAAAGCCCCTCTCATTGCTTATTTTGTTTCGGTACTGGATTTTATTGAGGTCTACAAAATATATCCAGGTTTTCAATCTACATTCTAATTTGGGGAGTCTTGAAGCATTGAAAGAAGTGAATTTACAGAAGTATGCTTTAGAAAGATCTCTTTGCAGAAAAAGGTCTTGGAGGGGGAGAGCCTAGAGGCAGAGAGTCAGAAAGGAAAGACCAGATTTGGTGACTGACAGGAAATATCGAGGGCTGCAGCCACAGGCCATCACATTTTGTTGATTGACAAGCTCCAACATGCAGGAATGCAGTTGCAGTCCTGTCACACTCATGCTGCCTCTAACAGGCCTTGTGACCACCATGAAGCTTCTCTCTTTCTCTCTTTCTCTCCAGCTTTCACATCTATAGGTCGACAATTCCATAATTAATTTTTAGGATACATGGGAAAGAAATAAAAGGAATCTAGAGTCTTTTATCTGCCTCCTGTCTTTGAATAAATTCTTTTTATATTTTCTCAGAGTGCCTTAGCTTCTCTTTCACCCAGAAGGCTTTAGAGACACTGCCTAGAACGGGACTTGGGGTATTGGGCTACCTATATGCGTGCTATTACTTTGTCGGATCAGCTCAGTCTAAGACTATTTATAAAGATGAACCTCTCCTGGGAACATCTTGAGGTGGGCAGGGGTATCCATAACAGAAGAGAGAAGCTAATTTACTTATACAGGACTTCAACCTTTAGCATTACCATTAATTTTGCCATGAAAGAACATTGTAGCATCCTAAGGATGGGGGAAAACAAGCAAGAGGACTCTGAAAAATGTCCAAATTAATCTTTTAAATGCACTCTATGGCTAAGAAACATTTTAATCCTGGATTCAGTACAAAATTTCAAAACTTAAGCTCAATGAGCCATAATAGGGCTAATCATAAAATTCTTAACTATAGCAGCCTTTAATTATGGCAAGCTGTATCAATGCTTGTAATGCTAACAAGGATGAGATGCTACAACACATCTTTTCAAATGGTAGGACTATTTCCAGCAGCCTACAAAATAATTACACTTCGAAATTCTCCCTAGATTTGGAACCAAAAGTAGGGTTGGTCTGTGTGTGTGTGTGTGTGTGTGTGTGTGTGTGTGTGTGTGTGTGTGTGTGTGTAGTATGGGGTGGTGATAGAAAAACAGGAGAAAGTAAAATAACGAATAAATTTTTTCACCTGTATAGTATTTTATCACAATTTATTGATGTGATATGATAATTAGAATTGAAATTATAACTGAATTCCATCACTGTATGAGGACCTAAAATTCATCGACTTATTCATGTTAATACTGAGAGTAATTTGCTCCTAAAATATCCTGGTGAGAAGAAAATTGCCGTATGTCTTTGAGGGGTCATAATAGTTTCACAGTGTCTACAATAAACCCATTGCAGGACATAACAGATAATTGAAAACAAAAGCTGAATACATTAAGTCTGTTGGTATCAAGGTTAAAGTAGTAGAATAAAGTATTCAGGTTAAGTGATGCTATTAGCACAGGGCCCTCACATGTGGTACATCTACCACATTAATACTTAATATGGCACTTACTTATGCTTTCCCTATAAAACTTCCTATCTCACTTGCAATTTAAATGTATTTTTTAGAAAATAGAATCTTTTTTTCCCAGAATGACCATTCTTTTTTTCCCCTTGTAAAAAACAAACAAACAAACAAACCTTTTAACTGTTGCTTAAATCAGCAATTGTGTCATGATCAAAGAAGACCCAAACTAACCAGAGGCATAAATCATTATCATTTCCAGACCTATGCATTTACTGTCCTCTCCCATAAGATGAAAACATATTTATAGTATCAATATCACTAACACAGGCTCATGAAAGCAACTGTGTCTAACTCATGAATGATATTAAGGCTGTATTTTTTTTTCCAAAAATCTTGAGAGAAAGAATTTTTTATTTTTTTATTTTCCAGTCATTTTTAAAAAGAATTCCTTCCTCCGTTTTCCTTCTCTTTATCTTTGTCCTCATTTGTCATCCCATGATTGCCCACTATATTTTTTTGTTTGCTTACTTTACTCTTGTTATTTTTATTTTCTCTTTTTTCTCCTTCCTCCCTGCTGTTGTTCTTCTTACCTCTGTAGTTTTCTTCTAAGCAATAGAAAGACAGAGGCATTGAATCACATGATTGTTCTAAGTACTGAAATCTCAGAACCTTCTGTCATTTACACCAAATCAAAGCCAATGAGAAGACCCCATCCTATTTCAAGTTTGTTTGTTTTAAATCCCTGCTCTGACTTTATCTCCTGTGGTGTCCATTTGTATTATTGAATAAGTTATTTTATTTGACAGCTATAGCTTAGATTCCTTGGTAGGCTCTCTTGGTCTGGTGTGGACTCCCTGAAATTCTAAACTTATGCTGCCATGAAGATGTTTTGAACACACAATTTGAGCTGTCTTCTGCTCACAAGTCTTTAGTCACTTCCCAGGAATCATAGTGATGTTCCCCTTGGCATGTTAGGCTCATCACATTAGGACCTCTGCTGTGGGTCCAGTCTCTCCTTCTTTCCCATTCCTCATAGCAGCAGTCCCCTCCCCAACCTCACTTCTGCTTTTCCTTAGCTGTCTCACTCTTCCTACCAGGTATCCAACTCTAGCCGTCTTCAATCTCAGTCCAAATTCTCCCTTCTCATAGTAAACTTGCCTTGTTACTTTCCCCCTCAGCAGACTAAAGAATATTTTTTCCTGGGTTTCCACATTATTTTGTAAGAACCCACCTAGAATTATATACTGAAATTCTATTGTTTGCCTGTCTCTCTTACCCTCTCTGAGGACAGGACTGAAATTCAGATCTTTCTGACTTAAAGGCCACTGTGTTGACAATGGAGAAACTGAAGTGCCACTGAGAATTTAAATTTATGTGATTTGCAGATGGTGAAATCTTGGATCAAGAGAGGGAAAGTAAGAATAGGTTATGTGTGGTAACATTAATACCCATAGTGCAGTATTCGAGTAAGAAGAGAGTTAGAGAGGAGTAGCTTCCTGAAAATGCTAGCTCTTAAGCCATGAGGACTGAGCTCAATAGAAGCAATTAGGTGTGAAAGACAGACAAGATAGAAGCTAGCTTTCATGCTGTTTTTTCTAAACGGAGAAAATAATTAACATGGTAAAATGCTTTAATGATATCCTTTAAGTTTCTGGACAGAAAATAGATTATTGACCATTGAATTTGATAAAGGATAAATCATTTCAAAGAATTTTGGTATCTGAACAGAGATAAAGAAAATTGTAATAGACTTGATAATGAGATAAAGTTGAGCAAGTATACACATTGTATGTAATTTGCTAAGTTGAAGGTGGCTGAAGGATAGAGGGTGGTATGGTTGGTACAGGATCTTACCTTGAAGTGAGAAATAAGCATATGTGAAGGTATTTTTAGTATCTCAACTGTAGTTTGGTGGAAGCTGGTAGGTATGATGGGTTTGATATACAAAAAAGAGGAAATTGATAGAACCAGTATGTAGAGGACACAGGAGGGAACAGGGTACAGAACATGGATAGAAAGTCTATCCTGAGATTCATTTTTGGAATTCAAACCCAGGTTTCTCTGACTTGCATACTCATGCTTTGAATTACTTAATTCTTCCATTCCAAAGATAAAAATTTTTATGGGGTTGATAGGACTTTTCTCTGGGTCTAGATAGATTGATAAACTATTGACTGAAAATGTGGGAGGAAGAAAGGGAAGAGATTTGATAGGCTTATGATTCTGATTTTTCTTTTGTTAAATAGGATATGCCCTTTGAATTGAGAAGAGATTGTTGGTGTTTAATTTCTCTCTTTCATTTGCCTTTGGATTTTGTGCTGTCAGGGTGGTCACCACCTTGCTTTAGTCCAACCTATAAATCTATCAATTGCAATTCATATCAGTGTCATGCAAGCAATTATGTTTTGCAGCTCATTATAGAAAAGCAATTAAGGAGTACTAATGGACTGTGTAGGCACTGGCCTTTAATTGTGATTGCTGAAGGTTTGTAAAAAGTTTTATGCAGAAAAATAAAATTTCTCTTTATTTTTTGTTAGGATGTTTGGTTTGAGCAGTTAAACTTTTAAAAGTGGGCAAACTTTATATTCTGTGATTTTCCTTCCTGAGGGATTAGAGATATACATATAAGACTTGGAAAGAGTTGGAGGGACTTGAAAGATCAGTTTGGGTAGAAATTAAATGATACAAATTAGGACCAAAACACTCATGACAGCCCAGGGCCCTATGTGAGGGATAGGAATTCAGCATCTTCTTCCAATCATCTCAAATATTCTGTAGAAGGTATAAAATCAGATGTTATGGTTTGGTTGTGAGGTGTCCCCCAAAAGCTCAATTGTGAGACAGTGCAAGAAGGTTCAGATAAGGAATGATTGGGTTTTGAGAGACTTAACCCAATCAGTGAATTAATCACCTGATGAGATTAATTGAGAGGTAACCGAAGGCAGGTGAGGTGTGGCTGGAGGAAGTGGGCATTGGGAGCTTGGCATTGGGGTATATATTTGTATCTGGCAAGTGGAGTCTCTCTCTTTACTTTCTGATCATCATGTGAGCTGCTTCCCTCTGCCATACTCTTCCGCCATGATGTTCAGCTTCACCTTGACCCTAAGGAATGGAGTCTGCTCTCTATGGATTGAGACCTCTAAAACTGTGAGCCCCTAAATAAGTTTTTCCTCCCCTAAAATTGTTCTGGTGAGATATTATAGTCTCAGTAGCAAGAAAGATAATTAAAGCACCATATGAGCTATATTTTATCAATATTTTAAGGGATGTATACATTTAATTCTGTCTGATTGTACAGGATATAGTTATTAGTATTCTCCCAAATCCAAACTGTTTAATTCATTAAATCCTTAACTTCATGAACTCAGATACCTTCAATTATTAAGTATTCCCTACTTTAAGTATTTGATAAGTTGATGAAAACTTTTGAGTATTTAATTTTTTAGAATGGATTTTTTTGAAATATGTCTCAACAAAAATATGGCTTTGAGATTAATTTCTTTGGCAAAATACTATCTACTATTTATATTTCCTACCACATGCTAGAAGTTTTGCATACATTTTCTATTTATTTGAAGAGTTGCATCTATTCTCACTATTTTGTTAGTTTGGACTTCTGTGTGTGGACTCTACTATTCTTATGTAATAAGAGAATTGACAGTTTTTTTTTAATCCTCATAACCTATCACATTGTTAAGCAAAAACAAGAAACTAAATATTACTATCTAAATAAAGCATCAATTAAAATGAAACAATAAGTTTTTTCCCCTACAGGAGCTGGTTTAGAATGTGATTAATGCAAGGTTGTTTAAAAGTGCTAAATGGCCATTAATAAAACGTTTGTTGAATAAATTAATTCAATATTGCAAATACTACTCTTATGATTTTTAAATGTTGCACATAGCTTAGAATTATCTGGCTCATTTTTTATACTGATTTTGAGATTCTGATTTCAGGAGTTGTTGGGCAGAATGGTATAAATTCATAGTTTTGTGTTTTCTCTTGTACAGAGCAGTATGCCCTTTGCACAGTAATTGCTAAAGTCTTCTGTGGTAGGTCTGCTAAGGTAAGAAGCCAGGGTTGTGGGTGTGGAGTCCAGTAAGAAGCTTCCAAGGCTATTAAGTTAGATTTACTGCTTGTGCAGTTTACATATATTGTGGGGGAGGAAGGAATAAAACAAATCACTGTGACACATTTAATAAATGCCAAATAGTTATGAACGAAGGTACTGAAAACCCTACCATTTTTGCATTATTCTGTATTTAAAATTGATTTTATATTTTGCTTCTGAGGGATGTAATGAAGTGTGAGGAAAAGTTGCAACACATCTCTGGCTCCATCTCCCTTCTACTGCCCATCACTAAGAACTGCTGTTTCCCAGGATGAAGACCTTGTAACAAAAGGATTCATCAGCCCTAGAACTCATATCCAAACTTATGCTTCTATTCCTCATTATGTCTAGAATTTTCTAATCATTTCACAAACTAACCCATGAGCAAATTAACAATTAAGTATTAATGACTTGTTGTGGTAACTCTTAGAGTATGTATATGTATGTATGTATGTATACACACACACACACACACACATACATACACACAGAAACTTTCTTTATTCAGAAGATTAGATATGGTAATAATAACTACTGTCTACATGGCAAATCCATGGGGGAAGGATTTTGGAGATAGATCAGGTATTTAGTACTCTGTATTAAGATCTCTGAAGGGTTTTAGATTTTGTTTTTCATACAAGTTAACAAGGTAGCCTGCTACAGTTTCACAGGAAACACAAGACTAAGTCAGACACAAAAGACAAGGTGATGTGGTAGACCTTATAGAAATACTCAGGAGTAGCAATAGACATTTTTCTTGTGCCACTTCCTGAGGCCCTGTTCCCACAGGGTGATGCATAAAGGACCTGGAGATGCCTGCACTCTTGATGGATTGTGTGGCAGCAGAGGTATCCCAAACTTAGGGAACCCAAATCTTTTAAAATAGGCTTACTAAACCTGCTGGAACTTTGTCCCTGAAGGAGACTTTTCTCTTCATGTCACTGAATTGTTTGTGTTGTCTAGAGTGACACCACTTCTATAATCCAAGTTAATTATGATATAAACATTCTTGCAAAGTAGTCCGTAAAAAAGGGCAGGTAGAGATTCTGCAAAGGAGACGTGGAGATGACCAACACCCATGGAAAATTGCCTTCTCGTGCTGTTAGAAAATATTTTTCAGCAAGTATTTCCTATAACATGTGAAACAATATTTTAGAGACTTTGGTGTATGCTTGCCAGCATCCTCATTTATTCCGTAGATGACCCTATGAAAGAGATTTTATTATTCCTCTTTTAAGATGAGAGGCTTGAGACTTAGAAGAAATAGTTACCTAATTATAAAAGAAATGAGAATCATTTTTAGAATTCAAACCCAGGTTTCTATGACTTGCATACTCATGCTTTTAATCACTTAATTCTTCCATTCCAAAGATCAATTTTTCTCTGCATATTGACTTGAAACCCATAAAAAACCCATAAAAGCATGAATCTAATTTAAAGGGTATCATACAAAAGGTGATGGTACATAGAAATTCATTGTACTAATGAATAACACCTCTCTGTGTGTATCTATTCCATTGATTAAAGTAATTTTTAAAAAGGGATATTAGTAAACAATAAACAAAAGAAAACCGACTCAATTAAAGAATCTCAGACTTAAGCTTCCAGTTTCCTTCACGTTTCTGCAGTTGAGTTGGTAAACAAATTGCATCAGTGAATTTGATAGTTTTCCTGAACAGAAGTTCCCAAACTAAGTTCAAGTAAGAGAATTGATCCTACCCAGGATTCTTCAAAAGAGAGGTAGCTCCCTAGTAAAATACATTAAAAAAAATCACTTAGATTAAAATTGTTACTTTGACTCTTAGGGACAGTTCATTTATGTGAGGAAGCTGATAGTGTAGATAGTCAGGGCTTACTAACTACTGGGCTGTGGTCCATATTCTTGACCATCCTGGCATGTTGAAAGTAGATTATTAAAAGCCTCTGCAATCCCAGATTATGTCCTACTGTTTGTGTGAGCTTCTTTTTGTGCACAATTCCCTGGGAGTACGCTATGATCTTCTCTTTCTATAAAGTGACTTGGGCTATCCTTCTTGCCTCTAATGTTCTCTGTCCGCAATGTATTAGGATCCTTGAGTTTAATTCCACAAAGATATTCCTGGCCTCTCGTATAGATTATAATCCTTTTTTTGGGGAAACTTCCTTAGACTTTTTTATTTTTAAGGGATGATCTTGAATGTGTGCTGGTTTTATCTAGACAGATATAATGTAAATTTCCTTTGGCAATAATGGGTGTCTTATCTTTGTATATTGCATAAATTATATTTGACATAATGTAGCTTTGAGGAGGCTCAAGGGTATACTACAGAGGAACTGGGAGAGAGGACATATGGAATGCAGTGTGAGGCTGGCCACATCAACTATTTCCCTGCTGTGGGTGTATCCCAGATCCTTGTACTGTATGCTAAAGGATGTATGCTCTGACAGCCTTGGCCAGTTTAAGAATGCTACCATTTTAATGTGTCCAGCATGAAATATTTCCTGCTGTGTCCCTGATGGGAGCTCCTTCCTGACTCTTGGCTTATCTGAAACATTCTATATTTTCCCTGGCATTATTTATCCCGATGTCTCACTATATGGTAAAGCTGGGGGAAAAAATCTGTTCCTAGTGTTGTCACGCTTTTTAGTAAAAATGAAAAATAATAATGTCCTCTTAATAATTAGTAGCAGTAATTAGTGTTGTGAGCAGATGGCTTTCCGTTTTCTTCCTACTCCAAGTAGAATGTGGGTTACACCTCAATCCCCAGATGTCATGGCTGTATGTGAACTAAAATGGGAGGAAAATGAGTGGAATGTATATATGTTTACTGCATGTGTACAAATCTTTCCTTGACTTGTTCCTTTTCCTTCTGATTGTTTCTGCTATGTTTATTCAATATGTTTATATCTCTTTAAAAATCGGATTATGTGTATCTGTGACATTGTATACACACACATACATACACACATATATATATTTACAAACACATGTACATATGCATAAATTAGATTTGACACACTGTGTACTTCAATTCTAAGATGCATAATTATACATAAAATTTTCAGGTTTAAATATATATATTTACTATAATATTTCTTTCCCTGAAAAGATAGTATTTAAAAAAGCTGATGGTACGTTTTATAATTCATTGTGCCTTGGGAACAACTAAATATTTATGTGAAGGACAGGCCAGTTGTAAGTATATCATCATAGTTAACCATGGGAAATACTTCGAAGCACAGAAATACGATTGCTCTACCCCCACGCCCAGACTTCTGAGTAAAATGAGAGGTAGAATCAATGTTTGGCTTCAAAACGGCATTGACACGAGATGGCAAGTATTCCTGGGGCTGCTGTAATTCCAACAACACAATCTTCTCCAGCCTAACATCACAGTAATCTTTGTTGGCATTAAAGCTATTTCATCTCTGGCAGAGTAACATTCAGTGGATGGATTAGGAGTCTTATCTTCCTAAACCCAGCAACATCAGGAATCAATAGATGAGTGACTTCTGCAAATAGTACCTCAGGGAGGAGCACACTTTCCCCCCAACCCCTCTTGGAGCTTCCAGGGATGATGCTAACATGGTGGATGGCATGAATGGTGACATGGAGGAATATGATTTTTCTGAATATTTGTCACGCTCAGAGGAGGTCTTGTCAGAAGAATAATCTAGTTTAGTTTCAGAGATGTTGTTATTGTTGGTGGTCCTGTTTTTTGTTTCCTTTTAAACAATAGAAGGAAAACAAGCTTTCTGTTCCCTTTCCAAGTACAGAAATTGATATAGCAGGTGAACTCTGCTGAAAATATTTGAATGGACCTTCCAAACTGCTTATAAATCCCAGACTTATTTTACATAAACAGGTTTATTCATCTCTGCAACTCTTTAGAAATTTCATTCATATAAATGGGGATAAAATGTTTTCTTCTGGAATCACATTCTTTTCTCTTTAAAAATGGCTACTTGGCAAGGAAGTACTTTTCTAGGCCTGAAAATCATAACATAGGGGCTGTAATAGTGAGTGAATTAAATAATGCAAGTAAGACACACGGCCTGAAGTCTAAACATATTTTATTGAGTAATAATTTTTGGAATTAATAAATAACAACTGCATGTGGACACTTATTGACAATTGGATGTTTTTAGGTGTAGTCCCTGTTTCTAAATCTATCTCCAGTCCGCAGTGTTTGTGCAGACACGTGCCAAAGCTGGACTTTATTTTCTAGTTCATGCATTTCCACTCCTGGCAGACATCCTTACAGATTGTGTCTGTAAGAAGCTTATTTCTCAGTCCAGAGATTGCAGACATGTCCATGTCCAGCTCTGCAGAAGCAGGTTTCCATGTGTATTCTCACAGCAAGATGAGTCACCATCTCAGAGCCTGGCTCATAAGAGCCACTTTCAAAACATCCATTCCATTTGCAGCCTTTCTCCACCGTGTGATGAGCAGCGCCTGCTGCTACTGCCGCCTCAACCAGTCATCCCCCATCTCAAAACCCACTGAAGCTGCTCCTCTCTGATCTCCCTATGTTGGAGCAAATTATTCTCGCTCTTGTTGCTGGTAGAAAGTGAATTAAATTGAAGCCTGAAGTGCAGCCATCAGTAGAGTGACTCTCATTTTTTTGCTAAGCTATGTCATCTGCCAGCAGCTAACATTTTTCTTCTTGGTTTTGTTTATCTGCAATTTGCTTATACATGCATTAAATAAGCACCCAGAAAGAGAGAAAATGGTACAGAAGTGGACAATAAGAGATAGATCATTTACATTCCTATTGCAAATCTCTTTTCTTAATTCTCTCTCTCTGGATGCAAAGTGAGCACAACTGCACACCAGCAAACCTTTCTGTCCTGACCCAGTATTGCGAAGACTAGCTCATCCAGCCCTGTGGCGTACACACAGGAAACTTCTGCAAGATACAGACCAATTTCAGAACTAGCAGCTTGGCTTCCACACCATAGATGGCATGAATGGAAAGGGTAGCCAGGCATCTGACATTCTGTGATGAATGTTCCAGGAACTCTTAGATATTTACATTTCTAAAACAATTAAGAATGGAACTGATCAGAAGTGGTTACTTCTGGAACAGCTGTGGTATCATGCAAGGGGGAACGATTGGCTAATGCTGATTCAGCCACCAAGCACCTTGAAGTGTTATGAATGTGCCTTCCCTACAGGTCCTTTGTACAATGAGAGGGTTGAGTTTGTAAATTCTATGCTGACGATCACAGATGGACAAATTCTGGAGCCATGTTAACTTGGTTAAGCTCTGTTGTTCAGTATCTGTCATGTTTTTATTCTCATTTAGATATTGACTAGTTGATGAAGTTTGGAGCTTTCTGATTGTGTCCCTTTCCTCCTGCCATTCACTTCTGGGCCGATATAGGACACACTGACGCACACCCTGTGGACTTGGAGAAATGACCAAGATGGTCACCAAGAAAAGCATCTGGACCTCCTCCAGCAGTGGCTCTCATGAAAGGGCTTTAGAGGAAAAGTCTGAAATCTTCTGATTGTATTGACCTTTGGGAATTTATTTAAGATTTTGATAAAGTTTGGGAAACTATTTTTCCATTTATTTTGTATGTTTTATTAAAACTGTTGAGCAGATTATGGCTATAATTTTAAGAATCCTCTTGAAATAAGAGGCTATATAAGTATTACATTTGTTCACACGTAACTATAGGCAAAATTTCCAAATTCATTTGGTACAGGACTGAAAACAAATTACCATTCATGAAGTGGCAGCATAACTTACAACAGTAGATGAAGTGTTTTATATATCTACCAAGACCTGCTTTTCCAGGAAGTAGAATAGTCAAGGCTCTCCCAGTAATTAAAGAAACACTGTTATTATTGTAATCCTAATTAGCCATGCTGCATATTTATGTAGAGTATGCAAACACCCCTTTGGGGAAAGGGAAAGACCTACTAACATTGTTCCTGTGTGCCTGGCACTTTGCCTAAATCCTTATATACTTCATTTAATTCTCAAAAAAGAGCAGTAACATGTACGATGCCAAAAATGTTATATTCTGTGAATGCCAATGGGAAAGCCAATTTCTCCACTGCATTTACTTTTTTTAAATTTTCTTCTTTCTTCTATTCATTTCCCTCTCTCTCTCTCTTTCTGGGACCTTCCCTTTGTTCTCCTTTCCTAGACTTGCTGGTCCCATGGGCAAGACTCCCTCCTTCCCTTCTTTCCTTCCCTGTTCTTGCTGCTCTGCAGTCAGGGTCTGCCAAGGGCTCCTGTGGGTGTCCTTTAACCCACTGGTAACTTTTGTAGTTAAAACTGTTGCAAGCTGCTGGCATAAGTCAAATCACATTTGGCAAAATGTGTGTTATGTATCTGGAAACTGGGTTATACTCATTCTAGAGCAATTAACTAGATAATTGTTCTGGCATAAGGACAGCCTTGTACTATTCTTGTAGCAAAATAGATAATTTTAACTGCAGCTCCTCCTAATACTTCCAGGGAGTGCTAAAAAAAAACCTGGCCCATTCTTATTTTAGATCAATTAAATGTCCCTGAAGCTTCTTTATGTTCTCTTTTATAGGAATTCTGCTGGTCATAATCACTGTGTTGTTTTTGAAATGGGAATCCTTGGTCTCTAACAAAATAAAAAACAAGTGCTCTCTGAATTAAGCAAAGCATACATTAAGGGAGCAAAAACCTCATCACCTTTTCTTTTTCTAATGTTTTTGAACAAAGCATGTTTCCTGGTTTGTTAGCACAAGTAAGGTAAAGCCTAGTTTTTGGTTTTCTTTGATTTTGTGTTTATCAAAGTCTAGTTTGTATCAAAATTTGAAGAAAAAAAATGGATTTTAAAATACTACCAAATATTTATGACATCTGTTATCAAGAGGACTTTCACACACATTGCTCTGGACATTCCCTGATCTGACCTATTGTCTCTCCTCTACTTACCCAACACTTCTTATGGACCCCACTGAACACCTCTTGCAACCCAGGCATTTGAGCTCTTCCCCCAAACCTTCTTGCTGCTTCCTTGTCGTATCTGCAACATAATGGACCAGTGGGTCTAATACTTAAAACTTTTTGGCCCTCTCAAAGGGAGACTGTTTCTTATCCTTATTGCCAGGCACCCCTGAGCACCATATAAAATAAGTTCATATATATTCTCCCATATGTTCTTCTCCATTTACATTCTTGAGGATCTTATAAATTTGGGTAGCACTTTTTCTCTTCTTCCTCTTTATCAATTATTATTTTTTCTATACTGTTGTTTTAGGTAAAGAAGTAAAAATTTAATGTTGAAAGGGTTTGGATCAAATTTTTATCTTAATTCAAATTCCAGAGTATCATGGTATCAAGTTGATTACCCAAGTATCACTATATTTTTTGTGATCCATTAGTTATTCATTTATTCATACAACAAATACTTTACATCTGTCATTTACTTAAGTATTGAGGAGAATATAAAAGAAAACTTCAAAGACATGTAGAATGTAATCATGTTAAATATACAAACTAACAAAATAGAAACAAAAGTATTTGGTACCATAAACTGAGATAAAATGCAAGTATAGTTCTTTTATATTACTCAGTCTTTTCCTCAACACATTTAGGGATAAATTTCAGTATGATGGCCGAATTCTTTTTAAAAAAAAAAATTTAGAAAAACATGTCATGTTCCTGCTCCAAAAAAACTTTAGTGGCTCAACATTGCATTTTATTCTATGATTATTGATCAAGTTTATTTTTAACCAATATAAAAATTTACAAATTGTTCATATTAAAATTTGTAGATATTAATGGGATAACATATGATGGTCTGATACATGTTTACGTTATATAACATTTAAATCATGTTAAATCATACCTGTCTCCTCAAATGTTTATCATTTCTTTACAGTAAAAGCATTCAAACTCTTTGCTTTTCTTCTGTTTGAAATACACTTTCTATAACTGTTATCTGTAATCACCGTACTGTGCAAGAACATACTAGAACTTCTTGCACCTATTTAACTGTAGCTTATACCCATTGATCAACATTTTCCTATCCCTTCCTCCCAGTCTCTCTCTTAAGCCTCTGGTAACCACCATTCCAATCTCAATTTTTGGGATCATGTGGTACTTGTCTTTTTGTCCTTGGCTTATTTCATTCAACAGAATGATCTCCATTTATGTCCATGTTGCTATACATGACAGGATTTCATACTTTTTGTGGCTGCATAGTACTTTATCATGTAGGGACCACTTGTTATCCATTCACTGACTGATGGACACTTCAGTCTTTTCAGGTATGAACAGTGCTGCAATGAACATGGGACTGTGGCTGTCTCTTCACATCCTGATTTCTTTTACTTTGGAAATATACCCAATAGTGAGATTACTGGATCATAGGACAGTTCTGTTTTTAATTTCTTGAGGATTTGATAGTGAAAGCTTGATCCTAATGCCAATCCAAATAATAAACAAGATTTTTGAGAAAAAGGAGTTTTTGTTAATTTGTAACAAATGAGAACAGTGGATTAAGATCCTGAAAGACTGCTGTCCACCTCCCAAGTGGAAACAAAGGGCTTTTAAAGAAATATTCAAGGACTGGACTCCAAGTATAATTATCACTAGACATAATTAATGTCCAACCTGTGGCCTTGAGAGAGCCATTGCTCAGATTTTCTGGCACCAGTTCCCAGGTCTGGGTTTTCTGTATTCCTGTGGTGAAAGAAGGACATGGGAACTTGACCTAAAATGAGAAAAATGTTAATCTTCTTTTCTCTTATGTTAGAAAGGGGGATAGGAGAATAGTAAGAAGAAGAAGAAACACATGTCAGTTTTAAAATAAGCTGGTTATGGTTGTGCATCAAGATCTAAAACCAAAACATGAAGTGAACCTGTTACAGAACCTTCATACTGATTCTACAATGGCCATACTAATTTATATTCCCATCAGCAGTGTTCAGAGATTCTCTCTTCCCCACATCTGTACCAGTGGTTGCAATCTTTCATCTTTTTTGATAATGGACAATGGTCGTTCTTACTAAAATTAAGTGATATCTACTCCCCCCCCCCTTTTATATGTTTTGGTTCTGGGGATTGAACCCGGGGGGGCACTTTATCACTGAGCTGCATCTCCAGCATTTTTTATTTTGAGACAGGGTTTCACTAAGTTGCTGAGACTCTTGCTAAGTTGCTGAGGGTTTGTCATACTCCTGCCTCAGTCTTTTGTCTGGTATCATTGTTGTTTTGATTTGCAGTTTCCTGATAATTAATGATGTCAAGCATTTTTTTTTCTTGTAACTGTTGGCCATTTGTATGTCTTTTGAGAAATGTCTGTTTAACTTTATTGTCCATTTTTAAATAAGGTAATTTTTTATTTGCAATTGGGTTCTTTGGGGGAAGTCTGTAGTGTCAAGTTGTGGCCTTGGAACAGTTTTCTCAAATGAGAGGAACTTAATATCCCTGGGTTCTTCATTTACAAATTCAATCAACTGTGGGTCAAAAATATTAGGGGAAAAATTGCATCTGTATTGAATGTATATAAACTTTCATTATTTCCTAAACAATATAGTAAAACTATTATGTAGACTTTGCTTTGAATTTAGTATTATAAATATTCTAGAGATGACATAAAGCATATGAGAAGACGTGTGTAGGTTATATGCAACTAGTATACCATTTTATATAAAGCACTTGAATATCCTTGGATTTCATATCCGCTGGGTCCTGCAACCAATCCTCATACACTAAGGGGTGATTGTATTTATATCATTAGCTTTTCACTCCAGCTGGTCTAAAAGTTACCTATGTAGTTGTAGAGAACATAACCTGTGTGCTCATCTTTGTGCTACATGTTGTTCTGTGAACAGGGAAATGATATGGTTCCTTCCTATAAGGGCCTATAGTGCTGTTGGGAAATTTAGAGGATCCCACACACATGACAAGAATGAACTAAAGGGCAGAAATAGAGGTGATATTCAGAAAGAGCACAAAGCTCTATATGTAAGATTTTTGAAAGGATTTGGGATTAGAAAAAAGACCTCAAGAATGTGGTAAACGAGTGAGAAAGAAGAGAGTTATCTCAAACAAGAAATTTTTCGTTTGTCTTTCCCACCCCCTACCTATGAAATAGGATAAGCAAAACAAACCAATAGGTGAGGGAGAGTAGATGAACCTTCAGGTTTTGAAATATGACAGTGTTGGTTTGGGCTGTTGTCACTCCCTGGTAGTGTAATCTTGACCTAAATCTCAGGCTTATATCTATAACAAGAGTGACCATAACAGTTATTTCCGGGTCTCTGTGTTCCTTATGCTTTTGATTCATTCAGTGCATGTTTTGTACTGCTAGTCCTGGGGAATGTAGGAGTGGACACAGTAGGCCCTCAGGGACCTTTGAGTCCAGCAGGACAACCAGATGAAATCATGTGAAATACTTTGCAGAGTTCCCTGCTCATAAGCAATTCTCCAGCATTTACTGGTACATATCAGATACTAATTTCAATAATAATACTAATATAAATGGGGTCTTATAAAATAATAAAAATACTTTGATTTTGTCTGCCAACACAATTGTCCCAATGTAAAAGAATATAATAACATACTAATTTGTAATATACAGTAATACGTTTGGCTGGGCTGTACTTCCTTGGGAATAGAAATTCTACCTTGATATTTATATTCTCCTACCCAAAAAGTGTATAGCGCTGGGGCTTTCTCACCTCTGAAACTGATAACATTGATCTTCATTCTGAATAAAATTTGTGCAGTCACTCATCTTTCTCCCTCAGATCCACAGTGCTGTGTAAATGACACCTTGGTCAAGGTTCAGTCCAATATTCTGTTTTTCTTATAGAATTTGTTTTTCATTTACATGTATTTTTTTTTCTTTCTGCCTTCAAGTTTTTGAGGCCTACTATCACAAATTACTGAGAAGTGACTCTGATTCAGAAGTTGAGGTTCAAGGAGTTCCTTAAATAATTGTTTGGGGGTTGTAGCCAATGAAGGTAAGAACAGAAAGAAGTCAGTGTTTAGCAGATTGAGAAGTCAGGCTCTTCATAAGGCCACCCTGTAGGTCTCAGCCCACCGGGAGTTCTGAACTCTGAAGTGCGACAGTCTTTTGCAGTTGGTGCGATTGTAATCAGAAGCCTTTGTCCCCATGTTGATCAGTCATTGGCTGTCCTGGGAATATAGTATGTTTGTGGGTGTGGTAGATTTCCTCAACTAAGGCCACTCTTTAAGAGGGCTGACAGAGCAAGCAATCCCAGCAACTGGGAGAACAAGTCGTCTTGGTACTGAGGAGGAGTCTGGGTGGTCCATCCACTCTATACATATTCTTCCCTAAAAGGTAAATTAAAGGTAGAATCCAAACTTATTTAAGTTTTTAAATACTTTCCATGGAAGCACCCATTCTTGTGTGTGTGTGTGTGTGTGTGTGTGTGTATACACACATATGTACATATATAATTTTTTAAAATTTTTATTATTGGTTGTTCAAAACATTACAAAGCTCTTGACATATTTCATACATTTGATTCAAGTGGGTTATGAACTCCCATTTTTACCCCGTATACAGATTGCAATTGCATGGAAATGGAAGGAGACCCTCGTTGTTATACAAAATTACATATAAGAGGAAGTGAAGGGAAAGGGAAAATAAAACAAGGGGGAGAAATGAATTACAGTAGATGGGGTAGAGAGAGAAGATGGGAGGGGAGGGGAGGGGAGGGGGGATAGTAGAGTATAGGAAAGGCAGCAGAACACATCAGACACTAGTATGGCATATATAATTTTAAAAAAATTTTTATTCTAATTTGTTATATATGACAGCAGAATGCATTACAATTCATATTACATATCTAGAGCCCAATTTTTCATATCTCTTGCATACAATGTAGAGTCACACCATTCGTCTTCATACATGTAATTAGGGTAATGATGTCCATCTCATTCTACCATCTTTTCTATCCTAATGGCCCCTCCCTCTCCTGCCCCTTTGCTCTATCTAGAGATTGTCTAAGTGCTTGCCTTGCATGCAAAAGGCCCTGGGTTCAATCCTCAGCATCAAAATAATAATAACAACAATAACAACAACCATCATCTTTTTTTTTTTTTTTTTTTTTTTTTTTGGTACTGGGGATTGAACTCATGGGTGCTTAACCACAGAGTCACATCCCCAGCCCATTTTTATATTTTATTTAGAGACAGGGTCTCGAGCTTGCTGATAAGGCTGGCTTTGAACTTGAAATCCTCCTGCCCCAACCTCCAGAATCACTGATATTTCAGGTATCACCCAACCATTCTTGCATATATTGATTATGGAATAGTTACTCAATGCTTTTGCATCCTTTAAAAGCTTCCAGCATAAGAGAAACTTGACAAGATAGTGTAACTGGGATTCTGTGAGCTATGTGGTCATTGGGATTAGAGAGGAGACTGGATGTTATCTCTATGATCAGTCCACCATTATGAATAATCCTTCTTTCCCACAGTTAACTAAATGTGACATAGCCAAAATTTTTGCTTTCTTGTATAAGCTGTTTCTTGGGTCCTGAGTTCACATTCTCTCTTAAAATGTTATATAGTTAAATTAGATAGTTGCCTATCACTTATTGTCTTCCCTGTTGCATGTATATTCTTCTTAATCTTGTTTCCATTAGAAATAAATAGCTCCTAGAGAGCATAATGATACTTTTATTTCCATCAAGCATCCTGCTCACTGCTTCAGTCAGATCATAACACATTGCTGTACCGAGCTAAGTTAATGACTCCTCAAAACAGTACAATAAACTCACAAATGAGTGTTTATTCAATTTTTGGTAATTGTGAGATAAATCTTCCAGGAATGAATAAAATAAAGGGCCTTCTGCGTTTGTGATTATTTTTCTTTCTTTTAAATTAATTTAATTTGTTCCTATATATACCTGTTATATTTTAATTCTCATTCAGGATTGTTGAAATGTTGAATTGTTTAAAAATCTGTTCTTTAATGCTTTTATGGTTTCTAAAAGGAAAAGAACTATAAGGTAACACAGTGAAGGGGGTGAAAGCAAATTACACATAAAAATCCATTTTCATGTTAATGAAGTGTGTTATATGAGACTCTTTATGCTTTTGAAGAGAAAATAGACAATACTTAAGAAATTTGCTTCCTTGGATAAAAGGTGTTTGTTAAAATCATAAACCCTGAACTTTCTAGTTTTATTTCCCAATGTCTTAAAGAAAATGTTTTGTTTTAAATGACCAGGGACTTCTTCCCCCCCCCCCCAAATATGTTAATACCAATTACAGATCTAATAATCTCCATTTCTTATTTTCCAGAGTTAAACAAAGGGCCACTGTTTTCAACCTTTTTAAAGATTCAAACTGTTTTTACTTAATTACTCTAATGCCAGTTGAAAATTAAAGCATCCATTTGATTTTAATACCCAGGTCTTACCACCCTCCCTCAAACTAATATGTTATTTAATATTGTTTCTTTTATATACTTAAAATACAAACATTCAAATACATATGAAAGGGTAAAAGTTGAGATGATAAACCTTTTTGTACCCATCATTCAATTCATCAATTATCAACTCATGTACAATCTTGTTTAATGTTTACTCATTCTCTTTTGCCCCACCAAGATTGTTTTAATGTTATTTCATCTTTAAATAGTTTAACATGTACCTTTGGGAAAGAAGGATTATTTAAAACACAGAACCACCAGCCTATTAGTTCATTTTAAAATGAATAATAATTTCCTAAGAGCATAAGATAATGCAATAAATATTCAAGGTCTCTTCACTCATCTGGAGTTTTAAAATTTGTACTTGTTCAAAACATTATTCGAAGAAATCTTGCCCATTACAATCTATTGCTAGAATTGCAAAATCTCTTTTGTTGCAGTTTTTCTCTCCATCTCTGATTTTGTTCTCTACAATTTTTTTTTTTGCTGAAGAATCAAGTAACTTATCTTGTGTAATTTCCCATAATTCAGATTTTTCTAATTACATTCCTGTGTCAGTTAAAAGTTTCTATTTTCCTCTCTTTTCTGTGATTTGATGGAAAGATCCAGAGACCAGGTCAGATTTATCTTTGCTTTTTTGGCAAGAGTACTTCAGGCAATGCATTGTACCTCCAACAGGAAGCACATGGTGTCTGCCTGGTTATTATTATTTATGATTTATTGCTGACTAAATTTGTTATTTTATTTATGGTATTAGAGAATTAAAGTTCTGTCACTTTCACTTCATTTATTATGGAGATTCTTCTATAAAGAAATACTCTCTGTATTAACTAGGTATCCTGAGGTATAGTTTATATACAGTTATCTTCATTCTTTTCCTTTATTTACTACTTTTCAAAATAAAAGATTAGTTCCCAGCATACTCTAAATGTGACCAGTGAATATTTTTTTTTGTTATCATTGGTCACATTTTTTAAAGAATTTTTAAAAACCGTTTTGTTCATTTTAATTAGTTATACATGACAGTAGAATACATTTATGCACTTTGATATATCATACAAAGATGTACATATAACATGTACTTCTTTCTGATTGTGCATGTTATAGAATCATCACATTGGTCATGCAGTCATATGTGTACATAAGGTAATAATGTCTGTTCATTCTATTATCCTTCTATCCCTATATCCCTTTCCCTCCCCTCTCCTCACCTCCCTTCATTCCTCTCTACCTTATCCAAAGTAACTCTATTCTTCCCTAGTGCCTGCCTCTTTATTGTGAATTAGCATCTGCATATCAGAGAAAACATTCTGCCCTGGTTTTCTGGGTTTGACTCATTTCACATAGCATGATATTCTCCAACTCCATCCATTTACATGCAAATGCCATAGTTTCATTCTTCTTTAAAGCTGGGTAATATTCCATTGAATATATTGAATATAAATTATATATATATTTAACCATTCATCTATTAAAGGACACCTAGGTTGGTTCCATAGTTTGGCTATTGTAAATTGAGCTGCTATAAACATTGATGTGGCTGTGTCACTGTAGTATGTTGATTTTAAATCCTTTGGGTATAAACTGAGGAGTGGGATAGATGGGTCAAATGGTGGTTCCATTCTGAGTTTTCTGAGAAATTTCCATACCACTTTCCACAAAGGTTGCACCAATTTGCATTCCCACCAGCAATGTATGACTGTACCTTTTTCCCCACATCCTCACCAACATTTATTGTTGCCTATATTCTCGATGATTGCCATTCTGACTGGAGTGAGATGAAATCTTAGAGTAGTTTTGATTTACATTTCTCTAACTGCTAGAGATGTAGAAGAGCCAAAAAATTCCACCAGAAAACTTCTAGAACTAATAAATGAATTCAGCAGTGTAGCAGGATATGAAATCAATACCCATAAATCAAATACATTCCTACACATCAGCAATGAATCCACTGAAAGAGGAATTAAGAAATCTACCCCAATCACAATAGACTAAAAACAAAATTGGGAATCAATTTAACAAAAGAGGTGAAGAAGTCTACAATGAAAACTACAGAACACTCAAGAAAGAAACTGAAGAAGACCTTAGAAGATGGAAAGACTTCCCATGCTCCTGGATAGGCAGAATTAATGTTGTCAAAATGGCCATAAGTGTTATATAGATTTAATGCAATTCCTATTAAAATTCCAGTGACATTCTTTGTAGCAATAGAAAAAGCAAACATGAAATTCATTTAGAAAAATAAGAGACCCAGAATAGCCAAAGCCATCCTTAGCAAGAAAAGTGAAGCAGGAGGCATCACAACACCAGACCTTACACTATAGTACAGAGCTACAGTAACAAAAACAGCAAGGTATTGGCACCAAAATGTACACATAGATCAATGGTATAGAATAGAAGATACAGAGACAAACCCACACAAATTCAGTTATCTCAAACTAGACAAAGATGCCAAAAATATTCACTAGAGAAAAGATAGCCTACTCAACCAATGTTGTTGGGAAAAATGGAAAGCCACATGTAACAAAATGAAATTAAACCTCTTATCTCACCCTGCATGAAACTCAACTCAAAGTGGATCAAAGACTTGGGCACTAGAACAGAGACCGTGCACCTACTAGAAGAAAAAGTAGGCCCAAATTTTCATCATGTCAGATTATGTACTGATTTCTTTAACAAGACCCCTACAGCTCAAGAAATAAAATCAAGAATCAATAAATGGAAAAAAATGAAACTGATTATATACAGATGACATGATTGTTCAGGTAAAAAAAAATGAAGAATTGATGAAAACCTATTTGAATTAATATGTTGATACAGTAATGTCATTGGATAGATTACACTGTGTAGGATATCTTGTAAAATGTTGGATAAAAGTAGTGATGTGGACATTTTTGTCTCATGTCAAATATTGAGAAATTTTACCAGTAAATATTATCCTTCTATAAGAATTTTTATTTTATTGAAGTGGAGTCTTACTACAATGCCTTCAACTCCGGGATTCACTGTATTGCCTTCAACTCCTGAACTCAAGTGATTCTTGTGCCTCAGACTCCTGAATAGAATTTTTAAAAATTCCACTGGATTGTAATTATCAAATGAATGGAGTTAACTTGTTCCTCTTTTATTAAAAGTTTCATCACAAATGGGTGATGAGCATCGTGAAATTAATTTTTGTTCCTATTGAGATGACTGTGTAATTTTTTTTACTTAATTCTGTTGCTGTCATGAGTTAATTGATTAATTTTAGAATTTTCTTACATTCTTGAAAAAAATTCTCTTGATGCATTATCACTTTTATATGTCCTGAAATTTGCTTAACTTTTGTGTTTAAAAAGAAAAAGAGAAACACTTTGCATCAACAACAACAACAAAAGACAATAAATGGGATAGATTCAAACTAAAAAGCTGCTTCTCAGCAAAAGAAATAATAATATGAATAGAGAGCCTACAGAATGGGAGAAAATCTTTGCCACCTGCACCTCAGAATATTCATCTGTAGGATATGTGAAGAACTCAAAAAAACTCACCACCAAAAAACCAAATAATCCAATGAAACAATGGACTAAGGAACTGAACAGACACTTCACAAAAGAAGAAATATAACTAATCAACAAATATATGAAAAAAGGTTCACTGGTCACATTTTAAATATATTTGCTATATCTAACATGACAGCTATTAAACCTAGTTCAAGTATCACACTTTTCCCACTGGGACTCTTTTTAAGTTAATTTATATCTTCTTTGACCCATCTGAGGTATTCTTCAGTAGCATCCTAATGTTCTCTATAATAAGAAATACCAAACTCATTATGTGTCATAGACCTGGAATTGGTCATTTTTTCCAGAATTCTGAGAAATATTATGAGAAGTGATAATCTGGGTGCTTATTGTTAAAGGGTGTCTATTGCTATTGGGTTGGCTATTATATCTTTATTCAGTTAATTGAGGGTTTTTTTTTATTTAATAAACTACATCATAACTTCTTACAGCTGTTCTCTAGTAACTTTTATTACTGCTGTTGATTACCTGAATTGATCTTCTGCATAGACCTCTAATATATCTCCTGTCTCATATTCTCAATTCTTAAAAAGCCTATGTAAACATTCATTAGCTTTATCTCATGATACATATACACAATGGACTCAGAACAAAACAATACTACCAAAAATATGATGAATAATATTTAAGAATTTTTTGCTGTTTTTTTTGGTAATCTTAGCTGGCATCTATACTAGAGTTGCATTTGAAAGTCACTTAAAATATTTTATGAACAATTATTCTATAAACTCAATGCATAGTTGGGTTCATTTATTTTGTATTAGGTTTGTAGAATGAGCCTTTAAAATATTAAAATTGTTATTTTCATTGTTTCAGTGTCAAATATATAAATGAGATATGTTCAGAGAAGTCTATTTTCTTTCTCTGTTTTCTTGATTCCATTACTCATCTGACATATAGGGAATGCTTTGAAAAAAAATTAATCTTCCCCTCAGTATTTTATTTGGTATTTAGAAACGTTCATATTTTTGCTCTAATGATTATTTTAGACTAATGCTCTTATATAATAACTATAATCTCTTTCTTCTTGTATGTTGTCTTTTGGTTTCTTACCATAAACATTGTTGAAAATAGCAAATGACTTATTTCTCCCTCCCCATTCTCTCCCAGTGTTTGGTTTAAAGCATTGTGTCTTTTCAGTTGATAATCATAAGGTAGTCTTTAATTTTGATCTTCATTTTATAATCTCTCCCCAGTCTTCACCTTTTTTAATAGCTATAAGGACAAATTGTTGTTATACATTTTCTCTTTTATACTTATCACTTGGCTTTAGTGTTCCAGGTAAATATTCTTTCAGTATTCATCACTAGTCATAATGTCATTGTCACTTTAGTTGTGAGGAGCCCATTTTTAGAAAATGCCTGAGAAAGAGTTCATGGGCACTAAATTCTTCAAAATCTTGGATTTTTATCAATTTAATCATGGCTTTTATCCTCGCTGTCATTTATGTTAAATACAACATCATAGCCTCATGTTTCCCCCTTGAATTTCTTAAATTTTTTTAGTTTTATTGATTTTATTTTTTTAAAGACATGACAGCAGACTGCATTACAATTCTTATTATACCTATAGAGTACGATTTTTCATATATTTGTATATAGAGATGTTCACACCGATTTATGACTTTATACATGCACTTTTTTGCATTACAATTCTTATTACACAAATATACCACAATTTTCCATATCTCTGTTTATATATAAAATATATTGACATCCAATTTGATTCTTCATACATGTACTTTGGATAATGATGTCCATGACATTCCACTGCCCTTGCTAATCCCCTGACCTCTCCCTTTCCCTCCTACCCCTCTGCCCTATCTAGAATTCATCTTATCCTCCCATATTCCCCCTTCCTACCCCTCTATGAGTCAGCCTCCTTATGTCAGAGAAAACATTTAACATTTGTTTTTTGGGGGAGATTGGCTAACTTCACTTAGCATTCTCTTCTCCATTTACCTACAAATGCCATGATTTTATTCTCTTTTAATGCTGAGTAAAATTCCATTGTGTATATATGCCACATTTTTTAATCCATTCATCCACTGAAGGACATCTAGGTTGGCTCTACAGTTTAGCTATTGTGAATTGTGCTGCTATAAACATTGATGTGGCTGTGTCCCTGTAGTATGCTGTTCTTAAGTCCTTTGGGTATAGACAGAAGAGAGGGATAGTGGGTCAGATGGTGGTTCCATTCTTAGATTTCCGTGGAATCTCCATACTGCTTTCAATATTGGCTGTACCAATTTGCATTCCCACCAGCAATGTATGAGTGTACCTTTTTCCCCACGTCCTCTCCAACACTTATTTTTGTTTGTCTTCATAATAGCTACCATTCTGACTCCAGTGAGATAATATCTTAGAGTAGTTTTGAATTGCATTTCTCTGATTGCTAGAGATGATGAGCATTTTTTCATATATTTGTTGATTGATTGTATATCCTCTTCTGAGAAGTGTCTGCTCAGGTCTTTGGCCCTTTTGTTGATTGGGTTATTTGTTTTTTCAGTGCTTAGCTTTTTGAGTTCTTTATATACCTTAGAGTATTACATTGTTTTCTGTCATAAAATGTTGCTTTTTTAAACTGTTGATGATGTGATATCTCCCTTAATAGTCAGTGACTGATCTTTTTTGCCTGTCTGACCAATGAATTCTATTTTCAAAAGTCATATTACTAGTATAAATGTACTTGTTATCTGTTCTAGTTCTAATTTCAAGTTACACATTTTATTGAAGTCTATGCTTATTTCAAAGTCTTTAGAATTTTTTAAATATTTGTTCAGCTACATTTTACATCTTTTCACTTGTATACATACAATCTTGGATCTTTTTTTTTGCTTCTTATGTCTGTCACTATGTTGAATCTTGTATATATTTTCACTTTTTAATTTTTGAATTTTTTCCTTTCGATATCCTATTTCTCAATGTTATTCCTTGTTTTTATTTACTCTTGTTTCTCCTAGTTTATTCTTATTTCTGAAATATTTTCCTTTTATTTATAAATCTTTCCTACATTTTTCTTCCAATATTTTCAAGTTAATTTTTTCTCTAATTAAATTCTGAGCTTTTCTACATCAGACTTATTAAGTTAATGTAGCTGATTTTGAAGTATTAGTTTTCATCTTTGCAGGCATCTCTTTTTGATGTTCATTCATTTATAGGATCATTATTCTGCACTTTATTTTTACACATAAAATTTGAGCTGTTGTATCATAATCTTTTTCTGTTACCCATGTTTAAGTGTGATCATTTGTCTTCTCTTTTTAAGAGAAGAAGTAGGGGAGGATAGTTCTGCTCACCTCACAGCTTCAGAATTCCTTCTGTTACCTTCACAGTATTAATAAACATGAACTTGTATTTTCTGAGATACAGAGCTTCTCCTCCTCACTTCCACTGTCATCTGGATTTTTTTTTTTTTTTTTGGTCATTTGTTTGTTTTATTCAGTTTGGATTCAAACCTCAGTAGTTCCCCTGAAGTTTGGACTTTTGTTCTAAAGGGAAACTTCAATGGCTTAGTTTTCAGATTTTAAAAGCCCTAGACCACTCTAACACCATCTGACATCCCATGGTTCTGTGGCCCTGTAAACTGTAGCCCATGAAGTATCTTCTCATTTTTGGCCACTTTTCTCAGTTTGGCCAGTTGAGTGTTCAGACCAACACTGTTGGTTTTCTGGGTCTGAAGATTCATTAAAAATCCTCTTGTTTTTTCTTGTATAGTTGCTGATCCCACATGGGTCTTGTTGCTATTGGTGGCTTCTATTTCCCAGTTTGTATTTTCAGGTTTGGGGGATACCCCACAGTTATATTTTTCTAGAAATACTTAGTGGGATTTTAGTTTTACTATTCCAGTTATTCTTTTAGGTATAATGGAAAGTGGTGGGACTCAGACACATATTTAGAAACTTTACTGCTATTATCATTTTTCTCAAAGCAATGTCTTAAACATATATTCTATTCAGCAGTTCTGATACAGAAGAGTTACATGGGAAATTTCTTTCAGCAACCATCTAACTCGGTTTTATTAGGTAAAATATTACATTTCTATTTGAATTTGCTAATCAAAAGCTATGGGAGTTGTGTTCTAGGAAAATAACATGCAAATTAGTCAGTCTTGCATTTTAGATGGTGCACTAAAAAACACATGGAAAACATAGTGAGGCTTGAATTTGACAGTCACCAGTATCACTAAGTGGTTTCCTAGTCTGAGTTGCAACTTCAGTGCTGGGCATTTAGTTGGTACCTGGTAAATCTTATGAATTATGAGTGAATTCACTTGAGTTCTGGTACTGACCTTGCAAATAGTTATGTACCAAAGAACATGTGGAAACTGCCTAACACATTATTTTCCTCACTATGCATATCCTGTTATTATTTTTGCTTTCCTTTTCTTGCATATGTGAAATTCCTATTGAAGGGGGTTTAAGTCCATGTTGACAAAGATTGCATTCATGTGTGAAGGTATGTGCATGTGCACTCTTGATGGCAGGTGGGGGGGCTTAGATTTGCTGATTTGTGAGACCATGTACATGCATGAGGGCATGCAAGTATTCACACATGATAAAACATGTTCTTGCCTGCAACATTCTCCCTCCCTCATCCCATGTTAATTATCTACATTTATCAGAGCATTTTAAGGTAATATACAATTTAATTCCAGGTTTAAAGGGTTAGAAATAAGCTACAGTGACTAACTTATTTATCTATGAAGTTTCTGACAATCCAGGCCTCTGTCATGAAAGATTCTGTTTGGGAGATTATCAGTTGACTTTAGAAGAATCTCAGACAACATCAGCAAAGCTTGAAAACGGCAAGGACACTTAACTGAGGCTTTTGGTAGAGGCTTAGCTGGAGCAATGATAAGACTGGTGATTAGGAACAAGAAGAGGAATAAAATGCCAATTTCTAGAAAAGATCAACACTCAAAACAATCAAAAAAAAAATGAAGGCTGACAGGCAATTGATTTTTTTGCAGTTCACTTCCACTAACCATAAGGCAATAAAACTGGATAAAGGAAAAACAATTGATGGGTGCCTGGCTTTGCCTAATAGATAGAACAACCCAACAACCCGATAGAATCCAGGAATATTCTTTCCTTTTCTTTGTATTAGCTTCACAGACTGGATTTGGATCATTAAAAAATCTGGGCAAACTGAGGTTAGTGGTAGAGATGTTGCATTTTAAGGTACCCAGAGATCTTTTCTCTGTTTTGATTCCACACTTCTTGCATCCATTTGGTGATTCATTCTAGTAAATGACCAGAACAGGGAGTAGGAGAGACTAATGATTCCTTAAACCTTGCAGCAGCTGTAAACATTTCAAATATAGTGCTGTAGGTAGGGGCTAAGGTAATAAGAATTTTGGTAGCACTGTATGTAGGATTTTCAAGATGTTAGATATTATGCTTTACAATTTCAGGATTTTAGAGATCCAGAAAATAAGCGTAGAGAACATTATACTTAGCAGAGTAGAATATGTAGATGAATACCTACTAAACACCAAGAATTGAGTATTGAGCACAGGCATGGTAACTTGTCTGCTCTTTCTGCTGGCAAAAGTTGAGTCTGAATAGAGGTCCTGACATATACAAGTAAGTATAGAAACAACCAACCAACAAACCAAATGAAGAGCAACATGAGCCTTAAAAATGAGCAATATTAACAGTAGAAGCAGCAAAATCAGAAAACGAGAGCATCATCTTAACTGCTTAGAAGAACACATCATTGACAATCATCTATTTTCAGAATTCACACAGGAACTAACAATAAAAATGTGTTTTGCTTCTTCAGGGTATAGGAAGGAGATGAGAGATGTTTTGTGAAAAATTGAACAAGTGAGGAAAATAAGGAGACCGTTAGTTAGCAAAGGAAAGCTTTCTACAAAAATTCAATAGCAGAATTAAAACCTAAATTAGAGAGCACAAAGCAGAACCATATTCTCAGAAATAAAATCAGCAGAGGAAAAAGGTGAAGTTATCTATACTATGAAGGAAAGTACAGAGAGATTACATCACAGTACAGACAATAATGGCAGGATAACAGAACAAAGTTCCAATCTAGAAATTACAGGTGTTTCTGAATTAGAATTGGAGTAGAAATGGAATTTTAAATCACAACAAAAACGTTTTTTTGAACCAATATGATATCTGAAAATAAAAACTTTAAGGACCACCCCCAATAACTGACATAAAAACCATAGGAAATATCTATATAAAACTTATTCCACTAAAAGATTTTAGGACAGTTAAAGAAAAAGAAAAGTATGTTCTTATTTAATCACCTTAAGTGATTATTGTCCACAAAATACTAGAGATCTGTTTGACATTACACTGCTGTGGTGTATAGTGACAAGTAAAACAAGATCTTTAAAAATAATGTATTTTTATGGGGAGACATAGGAGTTGATTTAAACTGTGGTCTTCAATATGTAAATGCAAAGAGAAGAGTCTATAAGGTATGCAAAGAAAAGATATATTATCCACATACTTTTGATAAATTAAAGACCAATGAAAAAACGTAAAAAGTAATAACTTTGAGTCTTATTTATTTGATACACAATTAAGGAATTGATTGAATTAAGGGTTGGCACATCATTTCTGTTATTTGGATTCAAATCTGAGGGTCCAAATATTTTGCTAAATCATTCCTATCTTGATACTACCCCTTATAGAAAATCATTCTGGTTTGATTTGGACTTAACATCATAATTTTTAAAATTTGTTCTTATTATACATGATAGTAGAGTGTATTTTGACATATTATACATATATGGAGTATAACTTCCCATTCTTCTGGTTGTATATGATGTAGAAGTACATTGGTTGTGTATTCATATATGCACATAGGAAAGTAATGTTGTAATGTCTGATTCGTTTTACTATCTTTCCTATTCCCATTTCCCTGCCCTTCCCTGCATTCCCCTTTGTCTAGTCCAGAGTACTTCTATTCTTCTTTACCCACCCTCCTCATTGTGAGTTAGCACCCCTATATCAGTGAGAACCATTCAGCCTTTGAATTTTGAGGATTGGCTTATTTCACTTAGCCTGATATTCACAAGTTCCATCCATTTACTGGCAAATGCCATGATTTCATTTCTCTTTATGGCTAATATTTCATTGTGTATATGTACCACATTTTCTTTATCTGTTCATCTGTTGAAGGGCTCCTATGTTTGTTCCATAGCTTAGCTATTGTGAATTGAGCTGCTATAAACATTGATGTGGCTGAATCACTTAGTATACTGATTTTAAGTCCTTTGGATATAAACTGAGGAGTGGAATAACTGGGTCAAATGGTGGCTCCATTCCAAGTTTTCTAAGAAATCTTCATACTGCTTTCCAGACTGGTAGAATAGTATTCCTATACTTAAATTCTAAATCACATGATTGATTCCACAATAAAGGCATAATCTTGCTTTGCTTGAAAATCATCTAAAATACTTTGGCTAAAACTATAAGTAAGTACATACACTTACATATGTAAATATGTATATAATGCAAGCATGTAAGTAATCTATATTTTATAGGTATGATTATAATGATGTCTGCTTCATAGAGTAGAGTGATGGCAGCGTTGCATGGTAACTTAATAATGGTCAGGGAGGGTCTGAAATGTGACTGTTGGCCCTCTCACAAGAAGGACACTAGCAGAGGGCTGTGTCTGCCTGCAGAAACGGAGGAGTGACTTTTCTTGATTATGATCCAAGTCTTATGCCTTTGGGGCTGGGTCCCTTTCTAATTCATTCATCTAGGAAGGGTGTCATTTTCTATTCCCATGGAGGGACCAAACAGTTTTAGCAGTATAATACTGTATAGAGAGAATTACTAAATAAACTACTGTTCCTTTTCCTCAGACAAAAGTTGCACAGAACATAAAGGCCATTTTGGTCACTGAAGACCTTGAGTAATGACTTTATACATTTTTAAATCCAATACTGAATGACCTGGGTCATACTTTTTAATTAATAAAGAGCAATAAACAAACCAATGGCAGATTTTAATCTTTGGACAGAGCTTCTAATTTCATAGTCCATCTAAGCCTGATAAGTGTCCTTGAGATAAAGAGACTTAAAAAATTGGCAAAACGTGCTATAAGTACTAGCACACATGCTAAAAATAGTTTTTCCTTAACTAAGGGACTTTGTAAAATGTAAGCCCTACAGATGGGACATGCAAGAAATGAAAGGCCGGGGGGGAGGGGGTAAGTGGGTGTGGGGATGGGGAGGAGGAGGAACTTTCTACATAGTACTGCAGAAGCAATGTTAACCTAGTTTAAAAATTCTGTAAGAAAATAATGAAAATATTACCAGTTCTTATTTTTGTCTTGTGAGTTCTTAAATTCCTATTTTCAAATTTTATATAAAAACAGCATATACCATTTTATAGTATATCTATGAAAAATTCTATGTCATGTGATTAGAATTCTGGGAGCAATGTTTTCAGAAAAAAGTCATTGGTTCACATGTTATTTTCCAAGGTGGCAAGATCATTGGGGATTTTATTTTCTTCTACTTTTCAGTAACTTTATAATTATCTATAGTTCATTGTATTATTTTTTAAAAAACACAAGAGAAATAATCTTTGTACTTCATTTAAAATTTAAAACATTGGAAATTTGTGGCAATATTGCAGAAATGAAGATATTTCTATTTTTAGAGCTGATTTGAATGGTCTGAGACCAATGCTACCTTTGTGCTATTAATGCAGTGCTTCGATAATTACAATTCTTCATTTATGATCACAAGAAATTCTATGTAATGAAGCTTTTGGGCAAATATCATCTTCATAAAAGAATTGTTAAGATTCTTTTCAACTATAGTTTACTTTGGTCCTTTGGAGACTTGTTGATATTTTCATCTATAATCTATGGAAATCACACTTCATACTTAAAAGATATCTCTTTAATATAGAAACCTGGAAAAGGTTTATACATATTATGTATTAATCCCTGTGACACTTCAGTGAACTAGGAAGACACAGATTTTGTCTCCCTTTTAGCTGAACCAACTGGGAGTGACAAGCTTTGCCTAGGTCAGTGGAATGTTGAAGGGTGGCTTTCTATGTTCTAGTCATTAGCCATGTCCACATTGCACCTAAAGAAATAAAGCTAGACAGTTTTTTTTCTTTTTTTTCAGTTCTCTATAAAATATTTTTATTAATGCATTAATTGTTATGCATTATAGTGGGTTTATTTTGACATAACCACGCGCATGGAATATAATTTGCGCCATTTCAGCCCCCAGTACTTCCTCTTTCCTCCCCTCCTATCTTCCCCTGTTTCTCTACTCTGCTATTCTTCTCTTGATTTTTTTTTTTAATTAAATTGGTGCTTTGTGTGCTTATATAAAGGTGGAATTCACCGTGGTATATTCATACATGGACATTGCATATTTGGTCATTTTTTAAAAAAATCTGTTTTTCAAACTCCTTGGGGCAGACTTGCTCAGGAGACTTCTGCAGCATTTCTCCTAAGTTTTCACACCATATGGCTGACCTTACAGGGATGGCTTTAACATTCCCTCCAGTTTTACTGGGCATTAGAGGACTTCTTCCTGCCTCTAGGTCCCTGCCCTCTCTTTTCATAGAATATTTACTTAAGGAAACACATTATGGTAAATTCTTTTTTTTTTGTCCCCCCTTTGATACTTAAACCTTCTGCAACCTAGGAATGTTTTTCTCAAGGACTTGGCAAATATTCCTTTGAAATACAATCATAGAGAAAGATAATGCCATCATCTACCACTCTGTTTGTATGTGGGGTGAAGGCAGGGTAGGACCCTAACATCAGTAAGTGCCAATCACTGACCAGTTCACCACTAACATTTTTCTATGAACTCACCCAAGAGCTTAAAAATTCTCCCTCTTCTTGTTTCAGAGAAGTCAAGTTCCATTTTCCTTCTTGATCACAATGATCTTGTACATCTCTTATTGTATACCATGAGAAACTTAATTAGATTTATACATAAACTCTTCAATTTAGATACATTTAAATGTGATATATTTAATTTACATATAATCTCTATTATATAGGAGTTATAGGTTGATTTATATAATCTATAATCTTATACTATGTAGTATGCTCTATATACTATATATTCTTACATATGTTTACTATATATTATTTAATATATAATAAACTTTGCATATATGTCTCAAAGGGGGGGACAAAAATATATTTTTAAAGGTTGTATGCATACTACACTCAACAATATAATACAAATATCTTTTTATTTGGATTATATAATATTTATTAAACAGCCTATCATGTGTATTTTTATCTTGCTAAGCTACTTGAGTGTAGTTTATAGACAACACAACATTTCAGCCTAAGTACTTCACATATATCTTCTAGGATGATGCTCTCCTAAATAACCACAAACAATTTCACACTAAGAATTTAACATTGCTGTCATATTATTGTTTTATACACCTAAAATACATTTCTAAACATTCATTAAAATTTTCACTGTTACATTTTCAAAGAAAATTCAGAATATAATTTTTAAAAATCTCTGATTGAATTTAGCTGTCTAATCATTGGTCTTCTTGAGTCTCTCTAGAACTGTTTTTCTCTCTCTCCTCTCCCTCCCCTTCCTTTTATTTTTAAGACATTAATAATTTTGAAGGCTAGTTGCCTAGATTTTTGAAAGCTAATTATCTGTCTTACTATTTTTTTTGCATCAACTCCAAGTACATCTTTTTATCTAGAGTCCTGTATAGATAACTGTGGAATATCACAGTAGGGGACAATGATGTCCATTTTTTTCATTATTGGGAATACTCCCGTAGATCACTTGGTAAGGTGCTGGCTACCAGCTCTTTTTATTTTAGAGTTATCATTACTTCTTTGTAATTCATAGGTAACAGTGTGCAGAACCTGTTCCCCAGTCACCTTCCACCTAAATGTTTTAGCATCCACTGATGATTCTTACCTGACTTGTTTATTAAAATGGTGGCTGCACAATGGGGTCCATTCTCTTTCTGGCATCATTAATTGAGGCTTTGGCTTGTGGGTACCTATGTCTGGTTCTTACTCTTTGATTCATTAGCCTAAACTGATAGATAGGATTCCACTACAGTATTAAATGCAGATTTTTACTATTAATTTTTTTAGAACAGAGACTTTGGCCTATTTTCATTATCTAGACTGCAGATCCTAACATAGTTTCTTCAAAATGGTATGTACCCAATAAACTGAGTTGTACTAAATGTGAAAGATGTGTATGTGTGTGTATCTTTGTTTATATGGGTATGTATCTTTACTTTATAAAATTGCCCTGGCAATAGACTATAGAATATTCTATATTCTTAGAATATTAATCTCTGGATTAAAAGAATGTCTATTATTTTAAGCAACTTGATTTTGCCTAAAATATTTAACAGTTAGGAAGTAGGATTGTATAATTCAAATACAGCTTTTAGATTGAGACAACTGTGTGATTTTGTGGAAATTCCTTAAATTGTATGTATCTAATAGCCTGAATATTTTAAGATAGCACTAATAAGAACTGTATCTCAGGGAAGTGTTGGTGTAAAATGACATAATCTAGAAATAATTTGGCATAAAGGCTGACATAGGACCATGCCTAAAATAGGGTACTTCATAAATGCTAGCTAACATTATTATTTCTACTAGTAAATTATAATAAAAATGCTACTATTCTGTCAAATATATTTCTTACGTATGCTTTTAAGTGTTTACAAATGCCATATCCAATTAACAAGTAAAATATATAACAAATGTTAAAATTTTGACATTGTCTGTTGGCTTTTCCATACTGCAGACATTTGTCAGCCCCCATTTGCAAATATTCCTAATGAGATTTGTTTATAGCATATATTTACAGATTTTTAAAAAACCACATTGTAAGTTCTTAAAAATAAAACGGATCCTCTTTCAATTTGACATGTAATATTTTCAAAAGCCTTTCTAGAGAAACAAATGCAGGTTGTTTGGGGCTTATTTTCACAAACATGTTGTTTTGTTCTGTGAATTCCCATCTCATGATGGCCTTTTGAGCATCTTGACAGATTGCTCCAATAAGGTCTGCTCCTTTGACTCTTATATATCTCCCTCTTTCTCACTAAGACATCCTGACTCACTTTGTCTCCTTCTAAGAACCCAGTGCTAATAATTTTCGTTAGTTCTTTTCTCTTCTCCAGCAGTTTTTCCTAGCCAGGCTGTGTGTACTGCCTTCTGAAGAGTTAACACAGTCCATCTGGTGTCTCATAACAGCATGCCTTTTAGTCCATTTTCATTTTGTCATAAATTATCTTTTCCTGCTGCACAGGGTCCTTGCTGTGTTCTGCCAAATTGAACCGAGCTTTCTGAAGCCCATTCTGAGTCGTCTGTTCTTACTGGTTCTCTCTTCACTTTGAACAGGGTTAGTACACCTTACAGCAAAATCAGCTTGGAAGCCATGGGAGTTTTAATGACTCCTGAAGTACTAGAGTTCACTATGAAAGACTTGAGTGGCAGTATTCTTACATATCGTATCTAAATGAAGCTGGTACCTCAAGCTAGGAAACCTTCAAGAGTCATCCTGTCTTATTCCCCTCAGTCTCCTGCAAGGTGCTTCTGTTGTAAAATATCTTTAGACTGTACTGTCCATGGCCCATGAGCACTGGGTGATAGGCTTATAATCAAGAAATACAAGCAGGAGGAAGAGGTTCTGAGACATGTCATATAATTTGCCTCATTATTTCCCCTCTCTGTGTTGATTTTATTTGGGGGAAAACCATGATTCTATGTATATAATGTAAGAAGTAAATGAAGAAAAAAGAAAACATTTGGGGAAGGAATATACTGGTCCATGTATGTGGTACGTGTGTGGACATAGTTCAACAGTAATTGGAAAAATCTCCCAACCCCAAGAAATTTTGTTAAACATTTCATTTACCATAATTTGTTTGTAGTATATAAATAATATCATATCCTTATTTTCTTTTTATTATCTTTCTTATGCATGCACACATACATACATACACACACATAATTATATGTATTGTATAACCCCACGTAATCAAGTACACAACTTTTTAAGATCTCATTTTTTTAAAGTAAAGTCTGACTTGGAGTCATCTTATTCTGTCAGCCCTGGAGAGGCAAGGAAGACTGCCTGTAGATGAGTCAATAAGTGGACAATATTGGATTATACTTGAGATGGGTTTCACTATAATGTTTTCATAGTCTTGAGGAAATAAATTATACAAGAAGAAACAGTATGTAATTTGCATATGTGAAAACTTGGGGCATTTATGATGTGTATGCGCGCACACACACACACACACACACACACACACACACAAACAACAAAACCTTAAAGGTAAGCAAAGTTTCTGCTGCCTTAAAGAATGAATGATGGAGGGGCTGGGGATGTGGCTCAAGTGGCAGTGCACTCGCCTGGCATACTTGCGGCCCAGGTTCGATCCTCAGCACCACATACAAACAAAGATGTTGTGTCCACTGATAACTAAAAAAATAAATAAATATTAAAAAATTCTCTCTCTTTCTCTCTCTCTCTCTCTTAAAAAAATATTAAAAAAAGAATGAATGATGGAAACCTATAGTACTCATGTCTGCACTCCATCTTTAGCTATTCGATTTGATCACTGTGCTCTGTCCCAATTTAGTGTCCATTTCTCTTCTTGCGTTTGGCTTTCATGCATGATTTGCTTGTCTCCATAGCTTCAAGATTTCCTTCTCTTGTTCTCCATTCTGTGAGTCCCTAACTTGATCCACTTAACTCCACGGCAATAGTTGGGACTGAAATCCATTCACTTCTTTACCTTTTCCCCTATCACATTAAAGTGGGCATTACTTGTGCAGCACTCTGGAGACTTAGATGCTGAGAGAGAGGGAGAGAACACACACACGCTTGCAGTGCTGAAATACATTGTCATCTAAATATATTTGGAAAGCTCCATGTGAGTAGTTTCCTGCTTACCTCGATGATGTTTTAATGCATTGCCTCTATTTCCTTAGATCACAGAAATGAAAATTCACAGCTTTGTTAACGTCGGAAAACTAGTTTTTCATGTACTGCTTCCAGGTACATCAGGATTCAGCTGTAAGGAAATGATTGGCTCGCACTATGAACTCCTCATTAACTCCAATCTGTATGTCAGCCAAGTACCAACAAATATCTAGCCCAGGTTATCTGTAAATCCAAAATCTAAAAATCTCTGAAAGGGAGAAGTTGTTTTTTTTTTTTCAAGTTTGTGGCATATTCTTTTGTAACAAATCCTGACCTGATTTTACAAGAGGCAATTTCAAGTCTTTAAGTATGTATATATATATGTATATATATATGTATATATATATGTATATATATATGCATATATATATGCATATATATATATGTATATATATATGTATATATATATATAAAATTTACTGGAGAAAATGTTATCAGTCAATGTGAAATAATTTTTGTGCCTTATGTGCATGAAGATCCACATATATGGGGTGCTTAGAGGGACTTTAAAAATGATACTTTCATTCCTTCTGGGCTGGACCTGAGTACTTCTTTTGTAGTGTCTCAGAACTATGTAATATTATTGCATTCGAAATATGTCTTTTTCTTGCTTACTTATATATTAAATGATGAAAGGAAGTAACTGTTAAGGTGAGAGAAAATGTTTTTGTCCAGGAAATTTAAACATGTAAGCTGCTGACTGTAGTTTTTTGGAGCAGAAAAGTATCTTTTTAGTAAGAATATGCAATGCTACAGAGGAAATTGTAATGGATAGAAAGAGGCAGTAGTGCATGAAATGACCAAATATAGGCAGTAATAAGGCAGATCTTACAGTCTTAATGGTTTTTCAAATGAATGACAAGTGGTGACAAGGTTTGTGGTGTGATCCAAGTTGAACTGGCCATCACTAATTACCAGGTATTTTTTGTTTGTGCTTGGCTTTCATACAGATTGACTTGTAGTGTGCCCAGAATCAGTCAACTGCACACTCAAACTCAACATTTTCCAGCACTGACAACTCTTCATTAACTCTGACCATCATTTCACTGCAGCTGAATCCTCATCTGTCTGGAGGGGAGACACAGGGAGCCAGACTTGTTTCAGGTTCTGCCGAGGGATATTTATGTCTTGAGGTGCTGCTACTGCAATTAGTCAATCCCATGAGCAGTATTTCTTATTTCTAAGGATTTAGGACTGAGTGTTTGATGGTGGGTAGATTGTTTGACACCTGGTACTATTAAAAGCAGTGTTAGTTTCAAGGAAAAAATAATAGACTGTCAGTGCTTTTTATTTTCTTTCCTATACCTGGTGCTTTTTATTTTTCTGCTTCTTCAATCTGTCTCTAATGGACCCTGGTGAACTTAGAAACCAGAAGTTAAAAATAGAAGCTTTCATGGACAAAGAAGAAAAAAAGGCTCTGGATTGGTAAATATTATCTGTCCTTAAGAAGTGAGAATAAAGTGCTTGATATATAACGAGTAAATAGAATCTGTGCATTCGTAGTGTATTCAAGATAATCATCTGCTAGATGGAGAAAAAATTGCCTTCTGAATGAAATACCAGGAACAGTTTATTATTTCCCTTTTCTTCCCATTGCACACTTTGTAAGAACAAAGATTATAACTTCTGGCATTAATTTTAATAGTACTTTTTGAGGTAAAATCTATATACAATGAAATGCGTGTATCTAAAGCAAACCCTCCAATGGGTTTGAATAAATACCTGAACCCATCTCACCCATACCCTTTTCAAGATGTAGAATATGTACATTTATCCAGACAGTGGCCCTGTCTCCAAAATATCTCCCACTTCCAAGAGGCAAATACTTTTCAGATTTCTGTTATTATAGATAATTTTTTCAGTTTTGAACTTGATGTAAGTAGAATCATGATACAGTGTTTTACGTCTGAATTTCTTTCCTTAACTAATGTTTTTGAGATTCACTCATGTTGTTTTGTATATCTGTATTTTTTTCACATTTCTTGCTGAGTCATATTTTATTGTGTGAATACAACAGTTTTTTTAAAAAATCTGTTTTTCTGTTTATGAACATGTGAGCTTTCCATAAGTTTGGCTATAATGAATTGCTTGAACATCCCAGAAACCATCTAGAATCCTCCGTAATAGTATGTCCTGAAGGCTAGCTGAATAACTTTTCTTTGTTTAATGGATATAACTTACTGATTGTTGCTAGGTGTCAAATACCCAACCGACAGGTAAATACCTGTTAGCATGAATCCCATAGTGTAGATACAGTATATTTCTCAACAAATAAAAACATGACTTGAGTCTACTTTTTCATTTTGAAGAAACATCAATTGCTTTTATCCCCTCACATATAAACCAAATAGTCTTCAACTGATTTACTTTAAAAGCAATGGGCCTTAATAGTAGATATATGAAGATGTATCTGGTATTTCTTATGTTCTTATTTGTGGGAAACTATTTTTATGTAACCTATTTCTACTATAATTCTTACTTGGCAGCAGGTAGTTAAATTTTATAAGTTGTTCTTATGGAAAGGACAGTCTACTTTAAAATAGAAATCTGAAAATATACCTGATCCTGGATGCTTACTGAAAAATTTAAAGAAAACTATATGCTTACATTATTTGCATAGCATCTTTTAAAATTCCAATTGATATTTCCTTGATAGTTTACTTTAAAAATGTTCAAACATTTTATAAATGCATAGTATATGAGTAGTTCTAGAGAATCATACATATCTTAAAGTTGGGGCATAGGCAAAACAGGAAGAAATAGTGATCCAGAAAGAAACAGATGTATACTTTATTCTTAAATTATTTTAAATGGTTTCATTACATTATGCTGATTATTTATCTCTCAAATATGACTTCTTCATTACACAATTGAGTAGGCCAATCACAATAATGATATGTGAAAGAATTTTGAGTAGCAGTGATTTCTTGGTGTTTTTTTACAAGCCTTCCTTATGTATAGCAGCAACTCGTGTGTGTGTGTGTGTGTGTGTGGGGGGGGGGGGGGGTGGTACCAGGGATTGAAATCAGGGGCTATTGTTCCCTAAGCCACATCCCCAGCCCTTTTTTATGTTCTTATTTAGATACAGGGTCTCATTGATTTGCTTAGCACCTCACTTTTGCTGAGGCTGGCTTTAAACTTGTGATCCTCCTGCCTCAGCCTCCCAAACCACTGGGATTACAGGCGTATACCACCATGCCCAACCAGCAGCAACTCTTAAAACTTCACTTTTCATGAGATGTAAAACTTCAAATTAGGAGAAGGCAACAAAAATTGGCAACAGACACGTAAAATAAGTAACATATAGTTTTAAAAGTCTGATACATAACACTTGAGCCGGTTTAGGGAAGGAGAGACAGGTTATGGAAACAGTATTCCCGCTGTTATTCCTCTGCCAAGGCAGCTCATATTACTTCTGTAACACAAAGTTGTTGTAGAGACTCATTGGCCTCTAGTGTGTGATAAGGGATGAGGGGGACAATGAAAATCTTGAGTAAGAAGCATCTTCTGGAAGAGTGCTATAGTGTTTGCTGGTGGTTTCTGTGTACAACAAAAGTCATTTTGTTTAGCTCCTATATTTTCTGGAAGAAAACAATAGAAGAAAAATCAGAAAACATCAAAAGAAAAGAAATAAGAAGTTTTACCTTTTTTTTTTTTTCCTCTCTACTAAGTTGCAGATACTTAGTAGGATTCAGTAGTCACAGGAACTGGAGGCCCATGACAGGCCCTAACTGATAGACTGTGGCTCATGGGGCTGGAAACTGGACATACTAACCCAAGGCCAGGAAGTACGTGGATCGAATGTCCTGGAGAATATGGGATCTCTGGGTACCTCAAAGCGTCTGTGCAAAGTAGTTCTCCCTGCTCCAAATGTAGATAGTGAGGCAAAGGATATACTGATTCCAGCTATCACATGTAGAATTTCTACTTAATATAATCAGCATATAGTCTACTAGATGTAGTTCAAAATTTTATGAGTGTTTGGAAGAAGTAAAATGAAGGTGGAAAAGTTTGAGATTCTTAACTTGATGAATAGGCTGAGAGGTATCAGCATGACTGGTGTCAGCATGATGGACTCACCCTGAGGGGTATTTCAGTTCTTTATAACAAGTTACTATTTGAGTAACAAAGTAGAACCTTGAAGTTGGTTTTAAATACACTTTGTAATGGATTTAACATATTAGCTTCTCCTGTATACACTAAAGATAGTGATACAGGATTTGGCTAACCATGTTCCAAAGTGTGTGTTCTCTCCAAATATTAGCCCTGGGAAAATCTGAACTGAGAAAAAAAAATAGCCCTTTTATCAGATATTTATTGAACCCCTACTTGGACAATGATGAATGAAAAGTTAGAAGATGAAAATCCATGGTTTTGGACCACATGGTATGTATAGTCGAGTAAAAATTATACCTATATGTGGTTAATAATTAAGAAGTTATAAATTTATATCTTTGTGGAATATTTCCATAAATTAGAGTTATAAAGACAGACAGCAGAGCATAATAATATTTAATATTTGTGGAAAATGTCCATACATCAGCTACCATCCAGGTACTTTTATAGGTATGTTATTCAATATAACTGAGTATTATTATTCAACATATAATGACAAACTCTCAGAGGCACATAAAGGTGGACATTGCTTACCTCATCCATCCAAGGGTCAGCTGCAGTTTGCTTATTAGGCTGGGTCAACCGAGGTAGCTCTGCAGCATGTCTCTCTCATCATCCTTTTGGGACCAAGGGGCTCCTCTGCTCTGGGCAGGTTTTTCCAAGGATGATGGCAGAGAATAAGCACATTGGCATGCCATCTTTTACTTATTTCTATTGGCCAAAGCAGGTCAGATGGCCCAGTCCAAATCAAGGGAAAATAATTTACTCTTTCAGAGTAAGGAACTGGAAAGTTACCTGTTGAAAAACTTGAATATAGGGAAACCTGAAGAATTAGAATCTAGTTTTAAGATGTTAGCACTTACCCTTTTGTATCAGTTTCCTTATATGTAAGTTAGAAGTAATTGAGTGACCTAATGAATAAATGAGTTTGTAAGATGTTTAGAACAATTTCTCTGACACATAATAAATGTTCACTGCGTTTTAGATATATTACCAAGGTGATAGCTAACAGTTCTAAAAAATCAAACTTTGATCATGAAACCATGTAACTCAGTGTCAACAAAAATAATGAACAGAAAAACATGAAGTTATCTCTCTGTTGTTTTTTATGTTACAATCTCAGGCACTGTTCTCTGCCTGCCATTCACAAGTGGTTTTTTAAAAATTAAATACTATTTTGAAGACATTCTTATTGGTATTGTTACATTTCACAATAAAATGAAACATATAACCCTGCTAGTATAAACTGTATACATTAATAACAATGTGCATCAATAAGTTAATTTCAATTTACCATTTGAAATAGTTTTTAGGTCATGTCCCTTAGTTTCTATGAAAAGCTCTATTATAAAAAGTATGTGTTTAATCCAAATATAATATTTTTATTTTTATTTCTCTATGATATAGCCATATATAATTCGAATTTTCAAAGTTGTAGAAAGGTATAAAAATTTAAATCGAAGTATTCCTGAATTTTCACTAAGAGATTTTGTTTGAGAAGAAATTATTTTATCTTGTAACAAAATTCTGAAGAAATTATTCAATCACAAAATATTTATACATCACCTACTCACAGATAAACCTTGAAGAAGGCACATAAAACACAGATGAATAAGGCAATGTTTTTGTCTTCAAGGAATTCACAGTCCAGTGAGAGAAAATTAAATAAATGATTACAGTACAGTGCGATAGGATCCAATAATTATCTAGCAGTACCTTGGGCATCTTACCCAAATAAATAATAGAAATTTAAGAACAGCAGAAATAAACAGAATAGGAATATGCAAAGTGGAGATGACAGGGACTATCAGTGTTTTAGTCAACTCTTTCGCTGCTGTGACTAAAGGATCTGGCTAGAACAATTGTAGATGAGGAAAAGTTTATTTGGGGGCTCACGGGTTCAGACAGAGGGCTTAGTCCATAGAAGGCTGGCTCTATTCCTCAGGGCTGGAGGTGAGCTGAACTTCAGGGCGGGAGAATGTGGCTAGGGGGAAGCTGTTCACATCATGATCAGAAAGCAGAGAGAGAGACTCCACACACAATATATACTCAAAGTCACACCCAAATTCCCATCTCCTCCAGCCATAACCTACCACTTCAGTTACCACTCAATTCCTATCAGGGCATTAAATCACTGATTGGGTTAGGACTCTTACTACCCAATTATTTCTCCTTTGAACCTTGTTGCACTGTCTCACACGTGAGCTTTTGGGGGATACTACATCTAATCCATAACAGGCACAACGAAAGAAGAGTTTACAACAGTTTGGAATGGATAGTGACTTATAGAAGTGGGACTAGTATGAGATTAGTGGAGATGACCATGTATCAGATTTAAGGATCCTGGATGTCACTCTCAGGATCATGGACTTGGAAGCAATGGGCAGCCTTGCAGGGTTTTAAAACAGTGTCTTTCACATATGCCCATGAATCCTTCTATAGGTTTGTGGCAGATGAGCTGGCAGAGAGGGCAAGGAGGAGGGCAAGACTCATGAGGAGCCTGTTGCCTCCAGGAAAGAATTAGCAGAACCGGACTTAAGGCATAGGCAAAAAGTAAAAGGAAATGTATTCAGAGATCCTAAGTATCTGGGCAGAGAATTTTCAATCACTATGTTTAGGAAACTTTCTCGCAGGATTTGTTTTTAAACATGAAGGAAATGAGGCTTGAACTTTCCCTACCTCCCAATCTGGCAGTGTGAATGCATTTATATTTATCAATCTGAGCTGTACATATCTCAGATTGCTTTCCCTAGCTCCACAGTGAACATTTAGGCATTTAAGCAATAAGAAGGTACTACCCTAAACCAAGGTGGATATGTAAACTATTAAAACTGATTGGATAAAGATTCAGATTTATCAGGTGTCAAAACTTGAGCAAGCAATCAAATCTAGTCCATTAAAATCTTAGAATTTTGTAGTTTTAAGGTAAATCATTGTACAGATGAGAATACTGAGGTCAAGACACACTAAAGATTTTGTCAGTGATAAAGTGCTATTAAAATCTAAGTATTCTAACATAGTTTGTAACACTTTCTACCACACTGCTACTATTATTGTATTTTATTTGAAAATTATCCTTGTTTAGATTAAATTGTTTTTTTCTTGTAATCCTTCAGTGGGTATTTAATGATCTGTTTTTATTTTGCTTCAACATTTTATCCCTACTCATTTTTTTTCACTATGTGTTTTTAGTTCTACTTGATGATTTCCCTTTAATGGAATAAAATTTAATTTTACTTTACACTGCAAAAGAAATGAATAAAATAAAACTTTTTAAAAGAATAACTTAAGCCTCAAATACATCCCCTGGCAATTTGATATTAGAGTACTTTTAAATAAATTATAGTTAATTAAGCATGCAAATACACTAACTACTTTAAGTACCCAATTAGCTACCCAAACTGAAATAATTGTCCTGAATAGCACATTTTTAAAGGTATTTTTTCAAGTTGCTACATAAATCTTTGTCTCTGGTGTGAAAAAATGTAATTACTCTTGGAAGAAAGAATATGGCAGCAGTTGATTGTTCAGGAATACAAATGTTGTAGCATGAATTACTAGCCTCTCTAGACCCCCAGTATACTCATCTGTTAAAAAAAGAGCCTGACCTAGAAAATTACAAAGGTTCTCTGCTTCCCCACACTCCTGGAAATGTTCATCTATGAACTGTGATCTACTGCTCACTTTGTCTACAGGCTTCTACACATTCTCCTCCTTTGGAGTTCTTTTAAACCAGCATTTGTACCCATGTCCCCATTCCAGTCCTTTTGTATCCTGCTGTTTTCTGTGTTCCATGGACTGGTGAAATCACTTGGAGATTCTACCTCATTGTCTAAAAACAAACACTGCTCCCCCTTCCCTGCCAATAACTCTTCTAGTATAAACTCTCTAGATCATCTCTTTGACCCATCATAACTGAATACTTCTGCTTGATTTCTATGCCCATTTTACTGTTACAAAGTCACAAAAAGGAAGAATAAATAACACTCTGTTCCTTATTCTTGGGATTTATGTTCTGTTTCTATTCTTGTGGTTTTTTAAATGTTACAAATGTGTATATGCCTTGATAGAGATAAAATTTGATAGATAAAATTTATCATTATCTCTAGCCTTTTCCTTAACTATGTCAATATATTACAGTGCTTTGAATGTTATCAGTGCCATTTATCTACGTTGTTGTCATATAGCATTTCAGTTCCATTTGTTTTTAAGAGTCAAATTTTCAGCTATCACTTACATAAAATACATGTGTTTTAAGTGTACGATTAAGTGGATTTTAACAAATGTATACACCCATCCACTTGGCTTTTAGCATCTTCAAAGTTATTATCATTAGGTTGAATCATATGTTATCATCAATAGGATTCAAATCCATTTTTTAACTTGAATTTAGATTTACTTACATGTTTTTAATTTCTTTGTTCTTTATTGCTTCTTTCATTCTACTTCTTCATTTCATATTCAGTTTTCTTCTTCCAGAAATATAATCTTTATGCTATTACATATAGAATTCGGGTTTTGACAATTAATCATCTTTCAGCCCATGAAAGACTTTTCCGCTGTCTTCTTCCATTGTTAAGTGTCAAGTCAGCTGTCAGTCTAGTTGTTATCCTTCTTAAGTAATCTATCTCTTCTCCTTTGCTGCTTTCAGATTTCTTGCAGTTTTACTTCTAATCATGTAATTGTGAATTTGCTTGTATTTATTCTACTTGGGAGGTGCTAAAGTTTCCTGAATTGGGGGACAACTGTTTTCTGTCAACTATGGGAAATTCTTTTTCATTTTTACTTCAAATGGTCTCCCCCATTTTCTCTCTTTCCTTTCTGTATTTTCTCTTTTTCTAGATATTAGACCTTATAATTTTATCATTTGTGCCTTTTAGTCTCTCAAATTTTAATTGCTCTTTCTGGTGCCTTTTGGATAGTAACCTCTGTCACATATTGATATTTTCTGTTATAGACTGATATTAATTTCCTTGGTTGTATTTGACAGGCTGTTTAACCTGCTCATGGAGACTGTAATTGGTAATGTTTTATTTTTCTCCTTATAGAATTTCTGTTTGTTTATAATGTCATTTTTTCCTTATAAATCCTTCACCTTCTTTAATATCTTTTTTCATTTTAAACATATCTATTTTATCCACTTAGTTCATCAGTAGGGGTGCCATAATAAAGTACCACAAACTGGGTGGCTTACCCAACAGACATTTGTCATCTCACAGTTCTGAAGGATAGAAGTGTAAGAGGAAGGTGTCCCTAGGGTGGTTGATTCCTTGGCTCTGTATCATGTCTCTCTCCAAGCTACTCATGGTTTGCTTTGGTGTTCCTTGCCTTGCATAAGCATCATCCACTCTCTGCCTTCATGCTCACTTGATGGTCTCCCTGTGTGCATGTTTGTCTTTTGGTCCAAATTTTACCATTCTAAAAGAACACTAGTCATGTTGGATTAGGATCCCGCCCTTTCCGGCATGACTTCATCTTACCTAAAAGTTATATCTTCAGTGTCACATTCCGTGATGCTGGAAGTGAGACTTCAAGATATGGACTTTGAAGGGGAACACAATCCAATCCATAATAGTTTCCTTTCAATTATAGTTGTGAAATTTGAGATCTTGGTGCTGTCTAGTTTTCATGTCTGCTCAACCCTTTTTTTGCAGATGATTTATTTCCTTTTGACTTTTGACATTTATAAATGTGAATTTGAATTTTCAAGAAGGGAAAGTTGGCTTTTCTTTGTGGAGAGAAAGGCAAGTCGGCAAAGGTCTCTCTGCACCAGTTTTGCATGCATTCCAGTCACAGGGAAGATGGCTGTAGCACCTCTTAAGAGCCATTTTTATTGTCATTATTAATTTCTGGTCTTAGGATTTCTTGAACTACTTGTCTCATGGAAATCAAAGCTAGAGTTTGAAAGTCACTCCAAAGAGTTTTTTTTTTTTTCCCAACCAGAGCCAGGATAGAGGTCGACTTTTTCTTTGCCTGTAGACTTGAGGATATTGAAGCCTCTCCTTAACTAGGATAGCAGACCTTAGAGGGACTTGGATTTATTCAAGATTTTGGGGCTTATTTCACCTCCTCAAATGTCCAAGGTCTCATGATGTGTTCCATGGTGGAGCAAAAAGTCCAACTTCAGCCATTCCTAAGATCCAGAGCTCCTGCTCTGCTGCTCACTCTCTTCTCTCTCCTGCCATCTGAGGAGCTCTCTTTCTTTTTGCTATTCATTAAAAATTTCAAGCATGGTTCATAAATGCTTCTCTCTACCACTATATATTAGTAGAGGGAGAGCTTTCTTCAATGGTTATTCCTCAGTTGCTGGAATTGTAAGTCCCAAGTTCCTCTTTTTGAAGAGTTGAAAATAAATAAATGCCCCAAAGTTCAGGTGTCTTAGCTAAGGAGATACCATTATTTGGAACTCTAGCCTTCGACTTACTGTTTGATGACAGGTCACCCTTTCTCTCTGAGCTCTGATATTTCTCTTTTTTACTTAACCATATCACCTCAGGCTTTTTACTTCATCAGATTTTAGGTACCTCTAAGGTCTTTGTAATCCCCCAAATGGCATTAATAAGTGGTTTGGACATGTAATATTGAGTAATTTTTAAAATTTTAATAGCGCTAAAAATCTCTCCTCTTCTATTCATTAAGTTGACCCAATGCCAAATGACACTATGATTTGATAACACCCAGCTCTTTAAGAGGTGTTCTAGACCTTTAAAGTTAAAGCATGAGTTTGATTTTTTTAAAAGTATGTGTTTGATATTTTTTCAACTTCAAATTAATGTAATGAAGGAATCACTGCTTTAAGTGATTCCTTCATTACATGCTCATTTAATTGTTCTTTGGGAAATCACTTTAGACTCAGGCATAGTGGTGGTTTCTACTATGAGGCTAGTAGGAATAGGAAAACTTAGGAAAAGTTTTCTGAAGATGAATATATTTGAGAATTGGAATTACTGGAGTTTGCATATTATTCTACATTCTTCATGTAAAATACCATGTGGCAGATTAAATCCCATTTCCCATTAGATCAGACTGACCCTAGTAATACATAAAGATTCATAAAGTTCTCTCAATTATTACACACCTAAGACTCTTGGATGAAAGTGCTTGGGTTACTCATAGCCATCAATTCAAATGACAATCCATATAAGAAATTAATATTCAAACACTTTGACACATTCTCTCCCATTTTCCCCATTTTATTTCCAGCTTCATCCTCAAGAGATGATATTTTGGTGGTTTTTGGAATGAGCCGGAACATGAATTTTCTTTATGAACACAAAAGACATTAAGGAAAAGGGCATATGGAGAGAGAGAAAATTGGAACCCACTTTAGACAAAATAGCAATATCTATCAAACATGAAATCTTCCCAGATTTCACAGTGGCATTAAGGATTAAGGAGTACCAGGGAAATTCTCTTGGCTTTTTTTTTTTTTTCTCTTACTGTCAAGAATTGTGCATGTGCACACACACACATCTTCCTGCCTCCAGGGCTGCAATTCTTCTGATTACCGAGCACTTTGATTTACATTCCTGTTGGATATGAATACTATGTTCTGACATCCACTATACCAAGGAAAGCCAGCACTGATCTACGCGATCTGCCTGGTAGACTGTGGTCTCTGAGTTTTTTTCTTGGTTAGAAAGAAAAATTTTCCTTGCAGAAAAACACCAATAATTTTACCTCCTTGTAATTTTTACTATCCCTTACAAGTCTACCAGATAAACAGAAATAACTTTTAAGATGAACTGCTTTCCATTAAGCTGTGAAGCAATAAAATCTTAGGGAGGTATTTATTCTTACATGGCAGTACAAAGTGTAAAACAACATTGCCTTAGTAATAAATAGCATAAACACAAATTCATATCATTTAGATTTCTGTGTGCTACCATGTTGAGGAAATAAAATAGATGGATGTAAGATCTCATGAACAACCATGACTTGATTAACTAGAAGACTTTAAAAAGGCTTTTGGGATCTTATTCAAGAATTGTTCTTATTCACTGTTTCAAAAGAATATTGGTGATTACACAGAAAAAAAACCCCAAATTTATAAGTACACATGGATTGCAAATCAGACTCCTAGTAACTGTTCTTTTTTTAAAAAAAATATTTTTAGTTGTGGATGGACACAATACTTTTATCTATTTATTTATGTTTATGTGGTGCTGAGTATCAAACCTAGTGCCTCACATTTGTGAGGCAAGTGCTCACCACTGAACTATACAGCCCTAGCCCCTTAGTAACTGGTTTTAAAGTTAGTGAATAGAGACCTCCTATGCAGTGTGAAAGTAGTCATCCCCCATAAGCATTTTAAATTTTTGACCATCTGGAATAATCCTGAGAAATATGTTTACTATTATGTTACATTCAAAATTCATTGTTTTAATGAATAGCTTCCCATTGTTAAGCTTTACTTCATTATTATATATTTGGCATTTGGGCTTTCCTAAATTGAATTTTATCAAAATGCCAAGGAAAAACAACAACAAAACCCAAAACCAAAGCAAAACTTTGCACATTGAAATAGTGAAAAAGGCTGGGTATGGTGGTGCACTCCTGTAATCCCAGGGGCTCAGGAGGCTGAGAAAGGAGAATCGCAAGTTTAAAGCCAGCCCCAGCAATGGTGAGACACTAAGCTACTCAGTGAGATCCTGTCTCTAAATACAGTACAAAATATGTCTGGGGAAGTGGCTCTATGATTGAGTGCAAGGATATAGTGAAAAAGAATCACTTTTAAGTTATTTTGCATTATAGTTTCTATTTTTACCTAAATTATGTTTTGTTTCTCAGTATCCTAAAGTATATCATGTAAGACATATATTTCTTTGTTCCTCTTTGCTAGTGTTGTTTTGCTATAGGAGCTCAATGGTATAAATGCTTTATATCAACAGTATTTTAGACTTTCTGGTAGCTTTTTTTGTTGTTGTTATTTTGCTATTTTACTTAAAACATATTCAAATAGATAATATTAAAACAAACTATATTACCACAGGAGAAAATTCTGTCTCACATGGTTCATTTAATTAAGTGTACAGAAAATACCCTATCCTGTCCTACCGGTTGGGAGACTCATGAATTTCAGTGTATTCATATTGATATGGGCATGACCTCCCTGCCCTCCACCTCTCTCCTTTCATTTATGTATCAGTTGAACATGCACTTGTCATACCCTCGGCTAGAGATGTAGATAAACAAAAGCAAACAACCCTGATATCTGCCTCTAAAGCCAGGGACACACATTAGTAAACACTGTGCAGAATTTCAAATTAGATATAATGCCTAAGGGGTTACTGGTGCCCAAAGGGTGGTTAAAAACTCTGGTAGGTCAGCAAAGTCTTCATGAAAGTAAAAAAGTCCTTGGGTTGAATTTTGAAAGACAAATACAGTTAATGAGAAGTGATGAATGAGTATTCTCATTCCATCTAGCCTGAACCAAAAATGTAGGTGGGGAAAGAGAGTGATAGGATACTAAATACTGAAGAAGCTAACAAGATGCAAATTATGAAGGGGTTAGTGTGCATTTTAGAAAGATCTCATGCACAGTAGCATGAGGAGATTGTTAAGAATTACAGGGACCAGACTGGTTAAAAGCTAATGGAGGAGGAGTAAAGATCTCAACTACAGCTTCAGTAGCCAGATGAGAGAGAGGAGTATTTCTTTCTTTCTTTTTCTTTCTTTCTTTCTTTCTAGCATTTATCTCTTTATTATAGATTAGCAGTGGTTTATAGTCATCATAGAAATGATGAGTTATAGTGTAGGAATACCATCATCCATGTTCTGTTAAGTTTACATAGGCCTGACATTGAAAGAATATAAAACACTATGGAAATGTGTCCTTGATCCTAACATCACATTTGAATCTTAGATGCACCCCATTACTTGGCAACAGTCCTACATATTAAAAATCATTTCCAATTAACACATAAACATACTCCAAAATTTCCATTCCCATGTCCTTATTTTTTATTATGTTTTTTCCCATCATGGTATACTTCTTTATTTCTTTGAACACAATGACATCCTTTCCAGTTATGACCTCAAAGGCTGGATCCCTTTAATCTCTGAAAGTTTTGTTATGGCATTCCATGCTAACTGCTTCCTTGAGAGGAACACTTCTAAAGTGAAATCAAAAAGGTAGATGGAAGAGTCCAGGTGACTGGCTGGTTGATTTGTGGGCTAGAAGGGAGAAATATGGGAGCCATCATAATGAAAGAAGAGACATATAAATGCAGGATTTGTGAAAGTAATATATGTTTAATATGTCTGCAGCACATTTAAGTAGATATGGTCTGTAACTGTTGGATACAATGGTCTGGAGTTCAGTAGAGTTAAGGCAGGGCTTTGGGAGTCTTCAGCATATTGTCACTGGCCAAAATCTTCTCCAGAGGTGTATACAGAAAAAAACATGGTGCATGGGAAAAAAATGTATTGCTTCTTATATTAGTAAGTAAAATCTGTTGGGTGTATTGGAGTAAGCTGCTTAGAAACTCTAGGGACAATACCATGGGATCGGTACCTACTAGGACTTAAAGTCATTAAGTAACTTGATCAATATCACTAGTTTTAATCACTAAAGAAAGAATTTGAAACTGGAACTCTCTGTCTAAAAAGCCTGTGCTATGGATCACAGTATTATCTGATTTTTAATTTATCTTTCTAGACAATATAAATTATTTCTACTAGGCAGTTTGACATCTACATTTATTGGAATTGGTTCTTCAAAAATTTAAAAATTAAGATACTTTGTTAAGTAAATGTTAGGTAAAATTCCATGAAAATTAATGTGTTTATTAATTTTATTTAGACAAAAGGACAGATGAAAATCTCCTTGGGAGTAGCAATTTAAAAATAAAAGAACAACTGAACTTTCTTTTTTACGAAATAGTTGAACAGGGTGTTGTTCATGTTTTTATAGAGCTATATAGATTCCAAACATTCTAATATATCACATGTGATTCTTGTAACAGGCTTGTGAAGCAGGTATTCTTCTCATTTTATAGTTTAAGAGATTGAGTCATTTAGGCACATCAAATATTTTGACACTAGTTTCTTCTTCCTTTTGTGTATTATTGTAACTGTGGCATGGAAAAATATAATGCTCTTATACTGATAAGTTGGAAAAGCTTATCAAGGAAATGATACTCAGTTAAAATGTTGCTTGAGTTTTAATTTCCTAAAATCTCCCAGGTGATCAATTTTTCTTTTCCTTATAAGAATGATGATTTTTCCTTCACAGAGACTGAAAACTTAATTAAACTTTAGTTGCTGTTTAGCCAAGCTACAACACAATTTCATTGATTGGAAATGATGAATCATATTCATAAATTCAACAGCATTAGGAAATGAAAATATATAAGGCAATGCTTTAGGAACAAGTCACTTTTATGGAAGGAGAGCATCCTCCAAAGAAGGCCACACACATACGTGCATACATGAAAAAGAATTAGAGTATAGGATTTATTACTTTTATATTTTTTAACTAAAAAGTCACTGCCATAATAATAACCCATTTCCCAGTGGATATTGGTAATAAGAGCTTAGCCAAATGGCCCATTGATCTATATAAGAAGCCATTAGTTCTGAGGGTGGGGTAGCATTTTTAACAGTATGAATTCACCACAGTACGTTTACATAAAATGCCATGGTGATGTATTCTTGATGACCCAAGAACCAAGTGAACTCAAGATTTTCATATAGGAGTATCCTTTAATTCCATGTTTATATTTAGGCAAAGTGCTGCTCTCGTAAAAGATTCACTGCACTGTTTGGAAAAAACATTTTAACATTATGCAAGAGGCAGATGAAAGTGATATTTTTAATATACTTTGCATACTTAATTCAGAATTATTTATAGAGATTACAAATGATGTTAAGTGGCAAAAAGATATAACTGAACTATATTCAGAAGAATTCAGCAAGAGCCCTGGATTGCAAAAAAGGTACAACTAGTAAGAGCTAAATTCATGGTGACTTATTGTCTTCAAAGTAAGAACAATCTAGAAGATAAGCACTTTAAAAAGAATTTCCATTTGATTTACTAATTTCATTGGAAAGGAGCATGACATGAAATGGCAGGTTGAAAGATCAAGGTTATTGAGGGCTTTATGTAAAGAAACATCAGTGCTTTGGGATTAAAGTCTCAGTTCTTTACTCTGACTATAGTGACTGTTCATTGAGGTAGGTTCTCCTTGGGATAAAAGAAATGCTGAAAAATGGTAGAATTAGAATTGAGATTTTAAAGAGATCAGAGAATTGCTTTATGAAAAAAAAAAAAGGCTAAAGCTTCAGAATCCTAGGGCCTCTTGGAAATTAATTCAGTTGGACAGAACTTCTATTCCTTGTCCAGTATTAACTTCCAGGCCTCTGGTACAAGACAGGCAGGAGCACTCAGATTGGGTTTAGTTCATGTCCTCAGGAAATTTACCTTCTGAGTGAAGCGTAAGAGAAGGATAGAAGTAAAATTAGTATAAAGCAAAGAAAAAAGAAAAAAATTCTCCAGAGTTATAAACATAGTACTACTGGACAGAGTCAGTAGAGGTAGGGATTTCATTTACCCTGGAGAAGAAACAAGGAAAGAACTCTAGATTTGTGTTGAGAAAATAATAAAACCTGGACAGGAGAGTTGTAATGGGTGTGTCTGCACAGAGGTTAGAGTCTGCCATGAATTGGAGAATGGAAATGCTGAGCTAAAGTTTGATTTCATTGTTTTGTAGTTGGTTGGGAGGGGAGTAGTGAAAGGCCAGGCTGAGAAGGTCTACTGGGGCTTCATTGATAGGTAAATGAAGTGCCAAGTGAGAAAAGCAGGCAGGGGAACACTTTGTGGGTTTTGACAGGCAGATGATTATGCACCTGGGCTTAGGTGTCTGCTAGACCTTGATGGAAGTCCATCCTATGTTCTTTATGTGATGTGTTTCCTTAAGCAAAATTAAATTTCCTGGAACATTTTCCTTTCCACAATAAAAATTAGTATTTTTACTACCTCCTTGAGTTATAATATTCTGATAAGTAATGATGTTGCTCATTATACAAATTAGATGATCATTAAATGTTTATGATTGACATTATTGGTGCTGTGATTCAGGAAGATTTATCTAACAGCAGTGTGTACCTTAGATATGTAGATAGGGAGATATGTAGATAGGGAGAAACTAGGAAGAGAGAAGAAAAGAGAAAATAAATTCATAGGACTTAGAAACAGGTATTCATAGGACACAGTGAAAAAAGAATAGACAAGAGTGACTTCAAAATTTGGGAAAATCCAGGTGCGGGGGCACATGCCTGTAATCCCTGTGCCTTGGGAGGCTGCGGCAGGAGGTCTCAAAAAATAAAAAAATGAGAAGGGGCTGGGGATGTGGCTTAGTGGTTAAGTGACCCTGGGCTCAATCCCTGGTGCAAACAATAAATAAAATGGGGGATAAAATAGAAAGACATGTTTAAATTTTCTTAAAGTGAAAATAAGTTAGATTTATGACATGCCAAGTTTTGGGCTTGCTGAGGTCATCTAGATATATTTAACAGGCAGGTAGAAGACATAATCTGCAGCTTCACCTGCATGTGGTGTCCAGGAGGAAGTGAGGCAATATCAAGGAAGAAGGAGGACATGGCAGTGTATCCTACTACCACAATCTCATGAAATAAATGGGTTTGGAGAAAAAGGAAATGTCCACAGAAGATAGGTATGTCTGAGACAGTAAGAGTTCTAAGAAACTTCTCTTAAATTTGTTGGAAAGGAAGTCTTGGAGAAAGCAATGTGAAAAAAAGTATTGAGTGTGCAAATTTGCTTGTGAGAAACTTAGGAGTGAATAAAAATGTGAATATAGACTTAAAAAAAGGCTTGTAGCAAGAATTGTAAAATAGGACTCAAGTTTGAGATCATCATAAAGAGAAAAAATTTTTCTTCAGTTATTTTTATTGCTATCTTATAGTTATATATGATAGTGGTATTTATTATGCTACATTCAAATATGCACACAACATAATTTGATCTTTTTTATTCCCCAGGACCTTCCTTTTCCCTATCCTCTTCCCTGCACTCTACTGATCTCCTTTCTATTATTTTTACTATTTTAATTAGTGCACTATAATTATATATGTAATCAGGGTTCCTTGTAGTATATTCATATATGAACATAGCATAATTTGGTAGATTTTATTCCCCAGGACTTTTCCTTTCCTCTTAATTTCTTTCTTCCACTCTGTGAGTCTTTTAATAGAATCAGAGTAATAACCCTATTTTCTTCCATAGTTGCAATGTTTCTGGCTTAATTCCTAGGTTTTGATCCACTTTGAATTGATTTGGGTTTAGGGTGAGAGAGAAGGATTTGATTTCACTCTTCTGTATATGGCCATCTGATATCCCAAGACTGTTTGTCAGAAAGCCTATCTTTCTGGAACACACATTTTTTGGTACCTTTGTCAAAGATCAGATGACTGTATCTATGTGGTTTTGTTTCTGTGTCTTTTGTTCTATTTCCTTGGTCTTTGTGTCTGATTTTATTTAAGTATCATGCTGTTTATTTTTCTTTTAAATATAGCTTTGTAGAATAATTTGAGATCAGGTATTGTGATGCCTCTAGCATTGCTCTTAATTGTTCAGAATTGCATTGTCTATTCAGGATCTTTCATATGAATTTTATGACTATTTTCCCTAGTTCTGTGAAGAATTGTCATTGGAATTTTGATGGGAATTACATTAAATATATAAATAACTTTTGGTAGTATGACTATTTTGACAATATTAACTCTGCTTATCCGAGAACATGGAAGTTCTGTCTATCTTCTAATATTTTTAATTTCTTCAGTGTTCCGTAATTTTTATTATAGAGGACTTTAACCTCCTTGGTTAGATTTATTCCTAGGGTTTTTATTTGTTTGTTTGTTTGTATTTTATGAGGCTATTGTGAATGGCATTGTTTTCCTGATTTCTTTATTAGCAGATTCATTATTTAAGTATAGGAAAGCTATTGGTTTTTTGTATATTGATCTTGTTTCTTGCTACTTGGCTGAATTTGTTTATCAACTCTAGTAGTCTTCTGATGAACTATTTTGAGTCTTCTAATGATAGAATCATGTCATCTTCAAACATCATGTCTTTCCCTATTTGTATTCTGTGAATTTCCTTCTCTTACCTGATCGTTCTCACTAGAGTTTCAGGAATTATATTATGTAGGGGTTGTGAGAGTGGGCATCCTTGACTTGTTCCTGATTTTAGAGAAAATGCTTTCAGTTTTTCTCCATTCAGTATAATGTTGGCTTTGGGTTATCATACAAAGCCTTTATGAATGGGTGCTGGATTTTGTTGAAGGCTTTTTCCTGCATCTATTGAGATTATCATGTGTTTTTTGTCCTTAATTCTGTAATTACATTTATTGATTTGCTAATGTTGAAACAAACTTGCATCCCTAGGATGAAACCAACTTGATCATGAGGTACCATCTTAATATGTTTTGATTTTGTGGATTACTGATGTTTTATTAATCATTTTATTAACTATTTTCATCAGAGATATTGGTCTGTTGTTTTCTTTCATTGATAGATCTTTATCTGGATTTGGTATCAAGGTGGTACTGGCTTTATAGAATAAATTTGGGAGTGTTGAGGGAAGATTTTTAAAGTGTATGTGTGAAGGCTGGCATTGTATAGGATTTATGTGTGTTTTTAGGCTTAAAGTTTAGAGAGGATTGAGCCAAAGAAAAGAAGAGAGGAAGACCATTTCCTATGCAGGGACTCTTGGAATGGAATGAAGGCCTCAAATAGAACTGTGGGGTCTTGTAGCTGTCATGAATCATACCTCAGTTCTTTGGTAAGTATGTTTTTCTGGTCAGAGGTTCATGTTGCTTACACAATCCAAGTGTATTATGGCTGAGTGAGCAAGTCATAGTGGGCAGTTTGAAGAGAAGGGGACATCTAACATTGTGTGCTAGCCTACTACTTACAATTGGTGTGAACTTAAACAAGTTTCTTAATCTTTGGGGTCTTCAGTTTCTTCTCCAAAAGAGAAAAAGAATTTAGAGAGCCCCTTCTCTGTATATTGTAGGCACCTGGAAGTTGCTAAATTTACTGAATTACCATTAATATAATTAGGTAGGCTATTTATATTTAACTTATATAATAATTTTACTATTAATACTCTATTATATTTCTTTCTAGTCATTAAGTTACTCCATCATCCACTGAAGTAATAATTTGATAAATGCTTCCAAGTGAACTGAGAAAATTACTGTAAGTTGCTAAAGGTAATTGATCTATTGTCTCCCTTACTATAATCAGGAATTAATCTATGATAATGACTCAGCATTTTCTGTTATGTATAAAACATTATGCAGTAAAATATAATATGACTAATTCAAAGTGAAAAAAAAAAACCCTTCCCTTCTCATTAGTGAGGTCACATATAGAAGGTCATGCTTTATCATCTTAATTTATGTGTGTGTACTGACAATGACCTTCTCAGAGCCCAGGTATTTGTCACGTGAGCCTGATAGAGAGAGAGGTTTCCTTTGTCCTAGATTCTTTTGCTGAGGGTCTAGGAAACTTTTCAGCCAACCAGTTAATGTTTATGTGTAGAATCCAAGAGTATTTTTTATAAGTACCTTTTTTTCATCTTATTAGTAAAAAGCATTCAAGAGCTTATTTTAAATATTCACATCACTAAAGACCCCTCCCTTCCACTCTTCCTAATTGCATCCAGAAAAGCAAAAATACTCAAGCAAAATCCCCCAACTGCAAAGTGGGTCACAATTTTATAGAAGGATCTGAATTGGGCACCAATCTAAAAATAATAGGTTGCTAAGAACGAGGGCATCTGACACGCTCCTGACAGGGCCACTGGAAAGCTACAGTAAGCTGATGATGAAAATAGATTTTTATTTTTTTTGATACCTCTAAGATTCTATATTGCCTGTTGATCTTTGACTCATTTAAGGAGATGGCATAGTATCCTATGGTGGGTACTGACAATCTCTTCCAATAAGTTGAGATTTAGAGAAAATGAAGTTAAGATGAATTAAACAGGATTTCATGAGATCTGAAGATTCCTCTAATATATCACAAAGCAGTGGTTTTACTTCTTTCATTTTATTTAATGGGTAGAATCTGTACTCTAAATGAAAGCTTAGCCCAGAAATGTAATATATAAATTTGATTAAAGTGGAAGTCCTCTTTTCTAGGGGTTAGGGTCACTTTACCTTCTTCCTGGACTTTCAGCTCTTTGAAGTCCAGGGCTGTGTCTGCGAAGCCAGTAAAGTCATATGTGTTTCTTGGTGTTCTTTTCACTATAAAAAGATCACTCACCAGCATTAAGGAAGTTAGTGTTTTGATAGGTAGTCGGTAGGGAGGAAGAGGAGATAGTTTTGGAATCTGTTGATCTAATAGACAAAGTGATAGAAGAAGAAGATTTGAGTAGAAAACTTTGAGCAACTAGAGGGCAATAGGAAGGATTGGGCTGAAGCAGGAATAAAGAATGAAGAATTATAAGGTGCATTGAAATCCCCCAGAGTGCCAGACATACTCATAACATTTAGTTTTCACAACATTTTTCTGAGACAAATAACCATTTTACAAATTGAGGAGTTAAGGCTCAGAAAGTTTAAATGACTGGCTCATTGTTGGCAAATAGTAGAGCTCAGATTTACCACCAATTCATAGCTCAAGATGTTTTCACTCCACTGTGCTGACTTCGGGGAGAACTAGGGCAAAGGAGGAGAAGGAGGAATTCAATGACTTTGAAGATCTCTCTTTTCAGTTTTATTTAAGGCTGTCTTTAAATGTGTCTCCTGGTGAGAGATTGCAGGTGTTACTCAGCAAGTACTAGGCCAGTTCCCAGAGAAGGCTTCCTGGATCCACCTGACAAACCTGGGCTACCTGACTCACCTCATTGTCTGACCTTGCCCAGGCTCTAGGGGAGGGGAGTGAAGGGTTTTGTTGCAAGTAGTGCTATTAATAATAATTACTCAGAAGCGGATTGTCTTTAATGCAAGCTTATATTCAATCATACCGATCATCAAATATAAACAATTAATGCAAAAACCGTTGTGTGTGCAAGAGCACTCCAACTAGCATACAGTGCACTCTAATTAAACACTATAAGCTAATCACACAATCCTAGGGAACTCATGAGCCCCCAAATACCTCTGATGCCACACGTCTTCTCTTAGCCAAAGAGTAGATGTTGTCTTTGTCTGGTGATTCTCTTCAGCTGGATGTCAGGGAATGGTGGAGTCAGTCCAGGGACGGACAGCAAGTTGGCCAGTCTCACTGATGGCCTTGGAGCAAAACACTTCAATGTGGCAGGACCAGCAATTTAAATACAGTTTCAGGTTGGTGATATATGTTAGTGATTGGTTACACCCAGTGAAAGTCAATGTCCATTGTTTATGTACAGTGAGGTGATGTAATTGCATCTAGGCATGTTCCTTGTGCACGCCGTGAAGCTGTGCTCCCTATCAATTGTAACCAGTCATTGCAAAGCGTGCCTATGGCTAGTGTTCCTTATCAATTTCAAACAGACTGACAAAGCAGTTCAATGGCTGCTGTTCCTTATGGCCAGCAACTTAGTTCCAGCATGTCTATAGCAGATGCTCCTTGCAGGCTTCCTGTGTTATTCCCCGAGGTTCGTTTAACTATTGACACTTTCTGTTCTATGACAATACCCTGGCCTTGACTCAGTACAGCCTATGACTATAATATGAACCTTTGTCTTCCCTTTCCTCACCTCTCCTCTTCCTTCCTGTCTTCTCTTTCATTCATCTATTCATCCATCTACCCACCCATTTAAAAAAAATCCCATTATTTCATGACTACTCAGGCCTTCAGGGCAGGAGCTGTGAGTTGGAAGTGTTCAGAGGTTTCCTCATGACACCCTTGGGTTGGGCAGTCTGGAGGTGGAGGGGATTCTGGATCTCATTCACCTACCTTCTGGGGAGGTACAGGCAGCAAGGACACAGAGCTAGTTAAGTGTCCACAGACATTGGGTTGGGGTTAGGGGTTCATTTTGTGGGGAACCTAGCAAGAAGAAGGTAATCCCTGATTGGTGGCCTAAGATTTTCAACAATTTACTGAAGGACTCAGAGGGAGACGGTAAGGAATCTAGGTACCACTTCTAGAATATAAATGGGGTCTGAGATTTTTCAAGGACAGAGGTTGGATTAAGAGTATTGCAGACCAAGGCTGGGAAAACAGAGCAAATGAGGCTCAGTGCTGAGCATAGGGTTTGTTCCCTGAGTTCACGGCCATTGGATTTCAGTGAAGCAGGTGAGTAGTTGTCGACTTGGCTTTCTATCTGCTCATATTATCTTGAGCCTAGAAGCCAGGCAGGACTTTCTTTAAGTGATAATAAGCAAGGCTTTGATTCCAGGCAGAATGACATTCAGATCCTAACTCTATCATTTAATACTCACTTGGGTAGATATTTAACATTGCCATTCCTCAGTTTCCTTTATACACAGAAGAGAAATCAATAGGTGCTCTATTTCAGAGAGCTGTTAAGAAGATTAAACAACGTAATACACGTAAAGTGATTAGAACACATATTCAGTGTTATGCATTAATTTACTAATAGCATTTTTGATATTTGTTTTTTTTTTAATTTTTTTACTACCATTACCTAGATCAGCTGAAAAACAGGAATTGTGAAGGAATAACATGGACCTTACTCCTGTATCTTGGGCATACTTTGCTAAGGAATGATAAACATTCTTCCCTGATAAACCTAGATACAACTTTAGAATCAATTCTCCATATAGTGCTCTAACAATTTCCATAAATTAATTATGTCTAGAAATCTATTTCAATCTATTAATTCTCCGTACAGACCCCAGAACATATGTTTTTTTGGTGAACTTTTCACTGTCAATGAACTTACCAACTTTAAAATTCATAATTTTATTATTAGTTATTGTTAATTATTACAGAGTTGTGAAGAATCACTATCAACTTACTGACTCACTGAATAAAATTTAAAAATCTAGTTTTTATCAAAACCCAGAAATGATATTTGCCTTTACTATAATATCATCTGCACAAATAAATATGAATTATATAAGTATCTATCAACCTTTAGTTCATACTTATATTCAATGAAATTGTCAGATATTTCTTTGTAGGTATTAATTTGCATTTGGCAGCTGGCCTTCAATAAAATTTTCAATGTTCTTGCAGATATGACTTTGACATTTATTCTTGGCAAGATAAATACTATTCTAATACTTTCTTTTTTACAGTATCACGCACATATACAAAAGTGCAGCAACAGGTAAAGAAACCATCTGAATTTTTTTTTTTTTAAAGAGAGAGAGAGAGAGAGAGAGAGAGAATTTTTAACATTTTATTTCTTAGTGTTCGGCAGACACAACATCTTTGTTGGTATGTGGTGCTGAGGATCGAACCCGGGCCGCACGCATGCCAGGCAAGCGCGCTACCGCTTGAGCCACATCCCCAGCCCACCATCTGAATTTTCTATAAAATATTTTTGAATTGGTGCACTCACTTGTGGATCTAAATATGAATTTCTAATTTAATCACAAAGTTCAATTAATTTTTTTTAAATGTAGAAAAATAACATTGAAAACTCCAAACTAAAACTTCAATGATAGACACGTCTGAATATTTTGGTGAGAAATTTCAAGACAAACATCTTGGCTCTGGATTATCAGTTTCATTTAGATAAAATTGTTAGTATTTCAAAAGAATGAAAACCAAAAGGACATCCACAGACTTTTTTGTTGCTGTTTTCTTTTTACTTTATAAGACACCAACTCTACTCTTCAAATGAGAGAATATGGATGAAAGACCTTTTTATCCTGTTTTGTTTTATTTTTATAACCTCTTCATGCCCAGTTTCTGATATTCAGAGCCCAAGTCCATTCCCTGGGAGATTTGTATACACATGATAGAAGAAGCTGCTGATTTGACCTTTACAGTAGAAAAATAGAAATTTGTTTTCTGTCATATAGATAGTAATAATTTTGGGAAACTACCAACAATGTTTTTGGAGAAGAAATTATCAATAATAATTAACATTTATTAAACATTTAAATGCCAGGAAATCAAATATCTCTATAAGGTGGATTACATAATTTTACTTTTCCAGAAAAGGACACTGAGGCTAAATCACATGCCTAATGCCTGTCTATTAAATAGTGAAACTGGATTTAAATATAGGTCTGTCTATTGTAGTCAAACCCTTTCATCTTCCATTGAACCATTTTGACTTCTACCTAGGATTCAAAGAACTGTTTATTGAAAAGAGTGAACCTGAAAGAAGAAAAAGGTATATCAGGTCTTCAAAGTTTATTTTATGTGGGAATTGCACCTGCTGCACATCTGATTGCACATGTCATAGATACAAGAATAAAATTGCTTAAAAGGAAGAAAATAGTTGTCCCTTGATGTCCATGGGCAATCAGTTTCAGTGCTCCACATGTGTTACAGTTTAGATGAGGTATCCATAAAAGCTCCTGTGTTAATGCAGGAATGCTTAGAGGTGACTTGGTGGGTTTTGAGAGATATAATCAAAACAACCCCTTGTCTGAATAGACCTGGTGGTAACTGTAGGCAGGAGGGGAGTGGCTGGAGGAGGTAGGTCACAGGGGTGCAAGGTGGTACCCTGGAAGACTTCATCTTTCTTCTACCCATGCCCCTTCCTACCTCTCTACTGCCTTTCTTTGCTCCCTGTCCAGCCGTGGATGGAGTATCATTCTTCCTCCATGTCCTTCTGGTATGTTCTGCCTCACCTTGGGCCCAGAGCAATGGAGTTTACCCATCATGGGCTAAACGTCTGAAACCATGAGCCAAAATAATCTTTCCTTCCTTTATCTTGTTTGTATCAGGTATTTTGGTCACAGCCATGGAAATCTAACTAAACACGCCATGGATACCAAAATCCTTAGATACTCAGGTCCCTAATATGAAATGGCATGGTATTTGATATAACTTCTACACATTCTCCTGTATACTTTAAACCATCTCTCGATTATTTGTAATATCTAATGTATTAAAATATCCCACATTGTTTAATGACAAGAAAGATGTCTATACATCTTTAGTACACTAAAAATTTATTTCCTGAATGTTTATTCTGTGGTTGATTGAATCTGTAGATGCAGAAACCACGGATACACAGGATAGATTATACTCTAAAATTGAAAGAAAAATGTACAAAATCATGGAAATCTTGAGTTTCATTATTTTCTGAAAGTGTGAGATCTGAGGCCAGGAGCCATAAGCAACCTTCAGTTTCCAGACTTCTCAGGAGAGTTGTTATTCTTCTTCTATTCATTTTTACAGCTAGCTGTCTGTGGTTTTATTACAACTTTAATTGGCTAGAGCCTTTAATTATGGTAAGGTGAATCCATTTGTGTGAAATAACAAGCATAAACTTTCTTCCATTATTAAAAGTGAACGTTTGTGAAAATTTAGACTATCTTTTTTTTTTCCTGCTACATATCCTTCACTCTAGTCTCCTATTTCTATGTAATTTGTGTGTTTCAGACTTTGTATTATTAGCTGTGGAATGTGACAGGTAGAAAGAAGGCACAAGGTCATTTCATTATTCTTTGAAACAGTTTCTGGCACATCACTTTCTTGGTTTTTTAAAAAAAATCTATATTACTTGCAATTGAATCTTCTGTTTTAAATGTCTTCTTTCCTGATGACATTCCTTCAGTTACTTGATTCTGGATAAATGCTAAAGCAGAATATCAAATTTTTCATTGAGTGTTCTACATTTCACTTTTTAAATGTGATAAAAATTAAAACCCTCACCCACTTTAGGGAAGATGGCATCAATGTCAGCATACATTTTTGGGTCTTCCTGAATCCCAGAATAAAAATAGAGAGATTGGAAAGCAAAAGCAAAAAGCCATGTTCAACATCTTCACCAGTGCCAGGAGTCACCACAGCCCAAGGAGCCCCAATGTACCAAGAATCACAAAACCCATTAGAAACTGGCATTTGTGCACTGGAAGGTGAAGATGAACCATGTGTGCGAACAGAGATACGGCCCTTCTAAACCCGATAAGAAAGGTCTTGTTGCTGGCTGGAGGAGTGTGGTTAGGAAATAGGTGCCAGCTGCTAACTTTCTTTAGATAAGCTTTGCTTTATAAGTCATACTCTTCTTGAGGGAATCCCGGCCAATAGCTAAGCAAGATTATTGGAAAGGGTTCTTGTTATTTCTACCAGAAAGGAACATCTTTAATAAAAATGCACACCACATATCAGCTTTATGGGTTGGTAGCTTTTTGCCCAATATTGCTTCCTCTACTTTTTTTTTTTTTTGAGTGTGCACTTTCATATTGTCTCTAACTCTGTCTCAGTGTCTGCATGCAGGTGGATTCCACTGGCAGGAGGGTCAGGGTTGTTCTGAGAAGGCAGGCAGTAAGAAAGGTGGTATGTGAAACTGGTCTTGGTGTAATTGGACGGGTCAGTTGCCAAGTACTTCCCTGGAGGTGGTATGGCAGAATGTCGTGGTGGATAAGACTTGCAGGTGCAAGGATTTGGGATTTGGAGACAACAATGTATTCAAAACCCATGGAAATTGGTTGTTATTATGTTTTATTGATGGACTCCAAAAGGTTAATAAAAAAGCTGAGAGCAATTGACAACAAAAAATTATGTATTCTGGAGGGCTTTTTTGGTCAAACTTATAAAGAGTTCAGGGTCCTCAGTATCAGGAATGAAGAAAATCAATTGGAAACCAAACCCATTCCTTTAGGGAAAGACATGTTGCCCCTGAGAATCCCTTTCAGGATCTGCTTCTACTACTTCTCTCAGCTGCCAGGGTTAAGCCACTAGGGTTAAGTCACAGCATAGACCAGGCAAGGACATGCTAAGTGTGAGCAGAGAAAAATGGAATTATTCTACAAAGCAGGCATAAGAATTAGCACCATGTACAAAAACTGGTAAAGTACCTGGGTTTTGAGGGAGAGAGCCCAAGGGGCCCACAACACAAGAATGGAAAAGGGAAACTATTGACTTGTGATGCTAAATGCAACATCCTGACAAGGACTTCAGAAGATAGAGAAAACTCTCTTCTTGTGTAGCCTCTAGAAACCTGAGAGAGTGTTGATCCATGTTGAGAGAAATTGAAATGCCTTACCTGCTGCAGTAAAAGGGCAGAGTAAGATGTTTAAAATATTCATAGATGTGGGCATACCCCCTTACTCCCTAAGGCCATCAGGAATGTGATGGTGGGAAGGGAACCAGCATCCACAAGAAATTCTGGTGACTCTCCTCAGGAAAGCAGGGTTGATGGTAGCAGATGCCATTAGGGAGGGTGGCTTGTTAGCAATGGGGATGAGAGGTGAGGCGACCCAAAGTAATAGAGGCCAGGTGGTGGCACTTACTGTCCATATGTCATTAGAAGAGCAGGTGTGCTTGAATTGTAGAAATGGGTAATAGACCAGACATTCTCAGGGGCAAAACTGAAAGCCAAATTACTGATGAATGTGTGTGCAATAGCAAAGAAGTATATGAGCAGAAAGTAAGAACAGATCAGCAGGAAACCAAAGGAAATTCCCCAATGAAAGCTCAAAATCTATATCCAGTTTCAAGACCTGAATCATTTTTTTTTTCTGACCTACAATTCATTGAATGGAGTGGTGACTGGGTCACTCACAGGAAGGACCTTGAAACACCATGATAAGGATACTGCAGTGATTCTCCCTACCCTTCACCACAGCATCTCTGGGCCAGTGGGTTCTGGGTCTACACAATGAACTTGTACTGGAGCAATAAAACAGACACCCATCACTGTTAACAAAGCCATATGCTTTTCATTAAGTGAAATCTATACCTTGTACATGTTTTTTTTTTTTCATTTTGTGTCAGAGCAGTTGATTTTATGACCAAAAAAAAAAGTTTATCTCATTAAGTAGACTTTCATATGAATTGGGTCTCTGATATTTTGAAAGAAAGAACTATTTTCAGTATACCGCCTTTTAGAAACTAGATACAATTCTAGCCAACTATTACCTGCTGCTGCTGCACCTTCACCTTCACACTGAATATGAGGAGGCCTCCAGCAGCTCATCCAGTCCCACTCAGTTGCTAGGAAAGTTCAGGAGGAGCAGAAGGATGTAGGAAGTCTCAGTCTCAAGCCAGTATCTGGTAAACCAAGGAGAGACCTGAGGTTTTCGCAGCTTCTGAGACAACATTCCCCATGGTTTTGTGTTTGTCCTTAGCCAGTCCTACAATTGAATTCTAATTTTCACTTCATTATCTGATAAGCCTACTTAGCAGTTTAGCAATCTCTTTCGCATGCTGGAGTCCTAACTCAAATTTGTTTAACTAATATAGTCTCATTCTTGTGGGTAACTCTCTGCCTTCCCATCCATCTTGTTACTGAGAAAGTGGATTATTTTTCTTGAACCCAAACCTCTACCTTACAGTAACAGTTCCTGGCAAGACAGTGGATATTATCTGCTCTTCTGACTAAGCATTAGCCCTTTGACCTCACACCAAACACCATTCACTTGCTTACTGCCTCAACTTGACACCTTTAGGATATTATGCCTTTAACTACCAGTTGGCTTTCAGATTCCAATCCAGGTTTTGATTACTTCCTTTGAACTTTCATCCTAATAAAGCATGACTTGGCAGCAGTCTGATATTTTTGTGAGATAAAAATGAATTTTATTTCTATTTCTATCTTCTTAAATTTCATTTATTAGGAATTGCAATTTGTATTTTTTTCATGCTATAGTAAAAGAAAATTTAGTTTCTTCTCATGAATTTGAGACTTTCCTCCACATCAAGAACTGTGAATGTTCTGAGACTTTACCTTCTTTGTATGATAGCATATTTTCTTGCTATAGTTTTATAGATATTAACAGAACTCTGTTACAACAGCAGCAAATGTAGTGAGCATCATGTTTGTATGGGTTCCCATCCTCTCCTCCTATGCAGATAACATAGAAACCCAGATGAATGTTGCAAACACAGGAGGCTTCCATCCCAGGTGAGAAATCTTGAGTTAAGGAACCTGAAACTTTTATAATGGGCAATAAATTGCCTCTCATTTGTCTCAGAGGAAAACATTATCTTTGTGTAAAAATATAACCTTTCCATTGCTCTGGAAAGAGATCTATACTACCCTCTAAGTATGTTCTCTACAAATATACTTGAAAAGATAATTTAGAACAAAGATAGTCATTACTTCTCATAATAGAAGGAACCCATGGGGAATTATCTCCTAAGAGCCCATTCTTCAATGTGGAAAACAGTGTACCAACTCTGAACCAGTCATCACATCTAGTTTGTCCAAAGACATTATTTTGAGAGTGATACTCTTTGATCAGTTAATATTTTTATTCTTCTTGACAATATACATTTCTGATTTTATAATATAGATATTTTATTAAGATGATGAAGAATAAATATCTAAGAGGAGATCCCAGAAACAATAATCTTTTTAACCTTATGGAACAGGTTATTATCATTTTTTTCTCTCTAACTGAACAGTATGGCTGCCTTCTTTCTTCCCCAAATCTGCTGGGGTAAGAATGTTTACTTCAGTAGAGCTGAATTCATTGTTGTTTTGTTATTTAGAGAGAGAGAGAGAATTTTTTTAATATTTATTTTTCAGTTTTTGATGGATACAACATCTTTATTTTTATTTTATGTGGTGCTGAGGATCGAACCCAGCCCCCCGAGCATGCCACTGCTGGAGCTACATCTCCAGTCGGAATTCATTGTTTTTGATCCCTTCAAATTAATTATGCAAGTCTAAGAAGTGGAAACATTGGTGGCAGGTCTTTTGTGACATAATATTTATCTTTTATGGGCAGTCTTTTTTATCTCAATATTTAGTCTTGTTTCCTCTGAAGCTGAGACTGCTGGGTGTGATGACTGCATTGACCTAGGTACCTGTTCTTACGAGTTTAAGAATGGTTTCCTATCTCTATACTCATAGGTAAGTCCCATTATGTCTATTACTTTAGCTTTGAGTTATGAACAAGATCAGAGATCAAGAACCCAAATGCCTATGGTCTAAGCCACTGGGTGACCACAATTCCAGGGGATGATATTCACACTCTAGGCTATGTAAAAGGAAAAGCCTAAGGTACAACCATGTCCAACAGTGCTTCTACAGCTATACATTTTGGGGGCCCTGTCTATAAGAATTCCACATATTAATGCCATTGTGCTGATAGGGGTGAGATATAACAAAACAATGCCATGGCCTCTGACCAAGCCAGGGAGGCCACGTCTTTCCTAAAGGCATGTCAATCAAAAATGTGGAGATGTAAATTTTATGATTTTGTTGGTTTGTTGCTTTTTTCAGGTGCTCTTATTTCTGTTTTCTTCCTGAGTAGTGATTTCTCTGATGGGTACAATTACCAGAAAGTGGTAAGAAATGGGTGAATAAAAGTAAGTGCTCCTTGCGAATAAATACCATTCCTACTCAGAGACAGCAATAGTTCTGGTTTCCAAAGACCATTTACAAAAGAATCACCTGAAGAACTTGATTAAAATGATCAAAAAGTTTCCTGGAGTTCACATGTATAAAATCAGCATCTCTGGGGTTAGAGGCAAGGAAGTTCTATCTTATAAAGACTTCACAAATTATTCTTAAATGCAGCCAGAGTTGAGAATCAGTGACTGAGCAAAAGTTTCTGGGAAGAGCAGACACTTTTAGTGGATCAACTCTCCACCTCTATTATAAAACCACTGTGCCTGAGCAGACATCGGGTACTGTGGCATGGCTAGTACTGAGTTGAAGACAGTTCTCTTTTGCGAGACAGCTGGTTGAAGAAACAGATGCTCACAGGTTTGGATATGCCTATCAAACTATATTTTGAAGCATTTAATTTTGATGGGTGACTGAGATTTTGCAAGCCAAAGATTGGCTCTGGATAAGCAAAAGTGGTTTAAATGTCCAAGTAATAGCAGGTGCTTCAATTAAATTCACTTCCTGTTGCCTTTTTTTTTTTTCTGTTTTCAAATTTCTGGTTGGTCTAACTTGAGATTTGATAATTAATTAAGTGTATGCAAAATTGCCCTGAAAATGAAATATTCCTCTTCAGAAAAAAAATGTCAGCAGAATTCATTTTTTAAGTTCTCTTAGGTCTGGGTCTATTTGGCCTAACTGAACTGGGCACAGGACCACATAGTTCAGGAAAGTTCTCTAGAGGGTAGCCTGTTGGAAGATGAGCAAAAACTTATTTCTGCTCCTTATCTCATGGCTTTAACCATGGTTCCAATTTTGCCAGCTATCTTGGCAATGGCATTCAATGCCAGCTTTGATGTGCTTTTAGAGTGACTCCAGGCAGCACTGACACTTTTCCAGAAGTACCTTACAAAAAAATCTGTAGTTGTGGTGTAGCAGGAAGACTGGAAGAAGGAAAAACAACTTCTCTGACCTTAAAGATTTCTTCCTATCTCTAGGTTTCTTGTTTCTCACATATAAAGCAGAAGGCTGGTTCTTTATTTTTTCTTTTTTTTATTAGTTACATATGACAGTATAATGATCTTGACATTTCATACATTTGAATCAAATGGGGTATCATTTCTCATTTTTCTGACTGTACATGTTGCAGAATCACATTGGTCATACAGTCACGTATATACATACAGCAATAATAATGTCTATTTTATTCTGGTGCCCTTCCTATCCCCCCTTCTCCTCCCCTCCCCTCCCATCACTTCTCTCTACCCAATCTAGTGTGACACACTTCTTTTTTTTTTTCTCCTCACAACATCATACATGTATTTTGTATACCAATGAGGGTCTCCTTCCATCTTCCGCGCAATTCCCCTTCTCCCTCCTTTTCCTTCCCACCTCTCTTCCCTATTTAGTGGTAATTTTCTGGTTCTTTTTTAGTGCCTCCTCTTTTTTGTTGAGTCCTTGGAAGTGGATGGGTTTGTTGTCCTGGTAATGAAGGACATTAGATAATGGCTCCATTGTCTTTTTTTTAAAACATGAACCAGCTAATTTTATAACTCTTTTCATTTCTTCAGGTTAACAAGAGTTGATCTCTAAGATGTGTTGCAGTTTTTAAAGAGCAATAGGTATTACCTTATAGATTGTGTGAATTTTATATTTTAGGACCCTGTTGTGTTAAATAAAATTGGTGCTGGGTAGGAGTAAACTTAAGTGAAACTCAGAATTGGATACTCAGAACAGATTCTTCCTGAGAGAAAGTATGTCTTTACCCTGAACTTTCCTCCTCTCAGAACTTCTCAGTTCTCTAAAATTCAGGATACCTAACATGGTATATTCTGATTGGTTATATTACTAGTAGAATGATGATAAAGTTCTAGACAGAAACTTCCAAAGCTGAAAGTTTACAAAGTACATGAGTGGGAGATGAAAGTTGGCCATCAACTTACTGACAGATTCTTCCTACCTTAGCCATAGGCCCCGGACTGCCTCTCTCTAGTGGCATAGACCCCACCCAGTGCTTCAAATGATACATTTCATGAGTCAAACTGTTGAGGGAGCCCATGTCTGTGGGGGACAACTTTCCTGTCTACAGGTCTGTTGGAGTGATGTGAAGTGGACTTGAAGTGCTTACTAGCAGAAAAGTATATTCCTCCTCCTCCTCCTCCTCTTCCTCCTCCTCCTCCTTTTCCTCTTCCTCCTCCTCCTCCAGTTTAAAGGCAAAAGCAAACCAATCAGCATACTAAAGCTTATATATCCACTTCTACGATGGGCGATGACACTGATCTTAAACTATTAAAACCTTAAAGCTCTCTCTTCAAATCTAAAGGAGCATGGATAATCCTTTTTTAAAGATGTAGTACATGACCAAAGTGCTGTGCTCATTGAGGGTGTATTCAAAATACAAAAGGTGTTATTCATAATGCCTCCTTTACCACAGAAAATGCATGCTTGCTAACTTGGGCTTCAGCTGTTGTTAAAAGAAAATCTGCAGATAGAGCAAAAGGGCAAAAGGGTGACATCTGGCATAACAGACTTTCTAAGATGGTTTTGGCATAAAGCCTGCATTAAATAGCAGAAGCAGAAAAAATCTATTGAAATAAAAAGAAAAAAAAATGAGGACAATACCACAGTGACTTCCAATCTCTAGCAAACTTGTTTAAAACCAGTGCCACAGTTTTGTTGTTGTTATGATCTGAAATGGGCCATCACCTCTAATATTGGCTCTGGAAGACACGAAAATATGATATTTTCTCAAGTGGAGGAGTTTGAATCTTTTCATAAATTCCCAGCCACTGCACACTTAACTTCACCTTTTCACCTGAATGAGTAATGTCCCAAAATGTACATGCTATTATAGAATTTCCTCCACTTGAGAAAATCTCCCATAGTCATGGTTCTCCTGTCTTGTATGGATACTTGCTAAATGTGAGGCACCAAGTGATGCTTGAGGTAATAAAGAGCATATTTCATCTTCAAATAGTGGCTTGGAAATTATGAACTCTGTAGCTTGAGAAGAAAATAATATACTGCTTGATACAAACAAGGAACAAATTAGGATGAAGCTTCTAAATCATGTAATTATTCAAGACACTGACAGATAAGAATTATTGTACAGAATTACCTTTGCAGGAGGCTGGCTTAAGACTAGCAATTTTATAGGATTCTATTTTTTTTCTTAAACTATATTACTTTGCCTGCATCAGCTCTGCTTGAAGCTGAGCGAGAAAGTGAAAGGGAGGCAGGAACACAGCTATCGGTTCTGGCTGATCAATAGCTCATTGTTTGACAGTTTCAAGGCAGTGATTCTGCTTGATTATGAGTGAGAGTCCTTCGGTTAGTTCTGATCGGAACAGTCTCAATCAGTTTGTGCCTTTTGCTTTGATATGCACGTACATCTGTGAGGTGACCAAGCCATGGCAACAATTCTGTTAAAAATCAGTCTTTGTATTTGGCCTTGGACCCCAATCAGTTACACTGGAGTTTGAACTTTACCGATGTAAACGACGTATGGCTTCACCCTACTTTCTCACTTGGAGATGAAAGTGAGAATATTATCCATAGTGTGACCTTGATCTGCACATGACTAGATCTCAGTGGGAGTTTGGCATGTGAATTGGGGACACAATATGGCCTTTGAGAGTTGTTTATAAATAGAACCTGTGTTGCCTTACATGATTTATAAAGCCATGATTCCAAAGATTGAGCAATATTTGCTGGTTGAGAGAGAGAGAGAGAGAGTAAGCTATAATGACAAATAACTGAATGCCACTTTTATACCCCAGCTACTCAAAAGCCTTTCTAGGCTAGAATTCCTTGACTGAATTAATCACATACATTTTGGTTCCCAATTTCTCACTAATTCTAATTCAGAACTTATAGACTCCACTGTTTGGTTAGTTTAAATCAAGAAGAATTATAAATAAAAGGAAAAGGTGCAAAGGGAAAGGAGGAGAGGTGCCAGGGGCTCATTAACCAGGGCTTATACCTGGAGCCATAATGAGGGATACAATTATCCCAGGTGTCAGATTGACCTGAAGATAAAGGACAATGGATTTAATTATTTTCTCTCTTGTTTATCTGTAAGAGTGGTGACTTTTTTTTTTTTTTATGAATTCTCTAATGTCCCAGGGCTTTCTCTCTGTATGTGAGACTGCATTTGATATATAAACAGTAGATTTGAAATCGAAAAGAATCAGAGCCAGACATGTATGGGTATGAGTAGTTGAGAATTAGGAGGAAGCAGAGAACAAAGTGACAGAGAACAGAGGCTCAGAAATCAGTGTTTTGAGTCCTAATCCTGCCACTCACTGTCTCTGTGAGTTACTGTGCCCAAGGATTCTTCTTTGCAGTATGAGGATAATGGGAGGGACTGGTACTAAAAAATCATCCTACCCTCCTAATCTGCCTTCCTCCTATGTAGCGTTTCAAAATTAAAAACTGTTTCTGTGTGTGTGTTTGCTTTTTCCTATGAAATATAACTTAAAAGTTTTAATTTTTCTGACATAAGGAACTAGAAAGATGGACAAAATATGTAAAAATAACTCTTTTCACAGGCACTGTAAGACTGTGGTAACTAAGAGAGGATGTTCTGCTTCACCTCGAGCTCTAAAATGTGCAGTGACCCCTACAATTTCCCCACCTCCCTGCCTGAGACCCCTCCAGGTCACAGCATAGGGAAGCCAACCAACAAAAGCCCAGCCTGGTAGTCTTGCTGAATGGAAGAGATCAGGGTCCAGGCCAAGGCAACTAGAATGTGGAAGACCAAATCTAGAAAGGAGACTTTTTGAGTCTTCAGATAGTGCATGCTCCAGAGGGAGTATGGGTCTTCGACTGAGTATGGGTTTGTATCAGCATGAAGTGAAATTTCCTAGAGCTGGTGAGGTGAGGTGGGAGGGTACTGCTGGAAATCACAAACCAAACAACTCCAGGAGCACATAAGGCTCAGGATATGTAATATTTCAGCCGGCCAGCATGGCTAAACTTTATAACCTGGGAGCCTCTGGACAGAGTTCTCAGACAGGTGGTGCTTTCCTAGTGTAGACAGATTATCCCAGAGGGAAGATAACTCTATACCTGCCAGGAAAGCAACAATAGCACCAGAGAGCATACACACAACTTAGAGGGCCAAAAGGATAAGACTGAACTGAAAATCATTTTACTACAGACCAGAACACTGTTGGTATTATGGTTTAGGTATAAGGTGTACCCCCAAAACTCATGTGTGAAACAATGCAAGAAAGTTGAATGATTGGGTTATGATAGCCTTGACCTAATCTGTGAATCAATTCCCTGATGGGGGGCAGCTAAAGATGCGGCTGGAGAAGGTGGGTCCCTGGGGCTGTGTTCTTAGGGGTATATATTTTGTCCTTTGTGAGTACAAGGCTCTCTCTCTGTCTCTCTCTGCCCTCTGGTGCTGCTACCCCACCCACCAGCCCCCACCTCTTCCTCTCTCCCTTCCCTGCTTCCTGGTCCCATGTTCTGAGCTGCTTTCCTCAGCCACACACTTCTGCCAGGGATGTTCTGTCTCACCTCGGGTTCCAAAAGAATTTAGTCAGCAGTCTAGGGATTAAGACCTCTGAAACCATGATCCCCCAAATAAAACTCTTCATCATCTAATTGTTCTTGTCAGGTCTTTTTGTCACAACAGCAAAAAAGCTGACTAAAAGAGTTGGGCATTCTTAAAAAAAAAGAAAATGTAAGAAAAATCTAGCAATTAGTTGGACATTCATAATGTCTGGCAACCAACAAATAAGTATCCCTGGTGTACAAGGAAATAGGAAAATACTACTCATGACAAAGAGAAAAAAAAAATTAGTAGAAACAGGACCCAAAGTGATAGGGATGATAGAACTGACATTAAAAACCAAAATTCCTAAAACAGCTATTGTGAGTCTTACATATTTGTTCAAGGAAGCCAAAGAATAAATGAACAATAATGAAAAAAGAAATAGAAAATATGGAAAAGACCCCAAGACAAAGCAATGAAAACACAATGTGTTCAATAAAAATTCCCTGGAGAGGTTTTACAACACATTGGCCAGGGTGGAAGAAGTGAACAGCGATCTTGAAGACACCACTACAGGCCTAAGTAGAAATGAAGCATGGAGAGAAAAAAAAAAATTACAAGGATGTTAGCAATCTTTAGAGCAATATCAACATATCTAATGTGATTGAGTCCCCAAAAGAAAGGAAGGTGGAGGGCAGTAAGTGAAGTCATAATGGCAGAAGTAATCTTGAAGGAGGGGTTGGCCAAATTTTTCCAAATTGACAAAAACCTGAACCCATGAATCCAAAAAACTCAAAGAAGCTCTAACCAAATAAAAAACCATCCAGAGCTACCCCAATACATAACATAATCAAATTGTTACCAAGATGATGAGATAAATTTTAAAAGCGACCAAAGAAAAGGCAAAAGATATCATCCAAAAAATGAAAGCACAACAAAGGTATTTTCCAAATAATTGGAAGCTGAGAGGATGGCTTGCCAGTAGATGTGCATTTCAATGAATGTTTAAAGAATTGTTTAGTTTTTTTTTTATTCAGGCAGAATGAAAACTGTTATGAGGTAAAATTTGGTATATAAAAATAAATGAAGATTGCTAGGACTAACAGATAAATGGTTAAATGCAAAATACAGTGTTAAGTCTCATTTAAAAATTCTTGACAATCACTTTTTTAAAAAGCAGAATTACATATTGCAGAGTTTATATTGAACATGAAAGAAAAAGTATAAAAGCAATAGCACAAATCATGAGAGAGGGCAAATAGAAGTGTACAGCTATAATGGCATTAACTATAGTGAAGTTATTTTTTGAAGTGAATTATGATAACATAAAATTACCCTGCATCTTTTACCCTACAGAAAAACAAAATATATAAAATAAACCATTAATGGAATTGAACAATCAAAATATCCAAAAGCAGCAGGAAAAATGAGAGAGGGAACAAAGATCAGATGGATAAGAAAACAAATGGCAAAATAGCACATGTAAAATATACAGTATATTTTTTAAAAAAGAATAAAACATAATGCTTCAAAAATTTTTAGCGGCTTATATGCAGCGGAAAAATGTCAAAATCATAGTAAATGTAAATGGTCTCAGCACTATTTAATAGTGGAGAGAGGATTGTCAGCCAGGAGACAAAAGCAGGTTACAACTACATTCTGTCTAAAGGAATTCATTTTAAATGTAAAGAGAAAATATAGATAAAAATGAAAAAAGGAAGGACATACTGAATTATGCCAACCAAAGCCAGAAGACCAGAAGACAGCTGGAATAGCTATACTGATAATGAAATAGACTTGAGAATAAGGGATTTTCAAGATAAAAAGACTCATTTTTTTAAATTTAAAAGGTTCAATTAATAAAAGATGATATAACATCCTAAATATGAAACTTTCTTAAAACATGGCTTCAAAATAAATGATCCCCAACTGACAAAATGGAAAGAATAGACATATCTAAACACTTCAAAGCTTTTCATCCTGTCTCTTAGAAATTAATATAACTAGTAAACAAAAACAAGTAGGGATATGGATACTTAAAAATATATTGACTGACTTGTCCCGATAAATTGACATTTATTGAAGACTCTACCTAAGAACAACATAAAGCACATTGTATTCAAGTGCACAAGGTACATTTACTAAGATTCAGTACATACAAGACCATGAAAGAGACATAAGAATTTTAAAAATTGAATTTATTGCAGATTATATTTTTACCACATAAAAACTAAACTAGAAATTAATAACAGAAACAGATCAGGAAAATCTCTAGATATTTAAAAAAAGAACTTTCAAGACTTTAAATAATCTATGGGTAAAATAATTAATCAAAAAGAAAATTAGTATTTGGCATTAAGTAAAAATTAAAAGAAGAAGGTATGGTGGCACACGCCTGTAATGCCAGTGACTCAGGAGACTCAGGCAGGAGAATCTCAATTTCAGGGCCAGTCTCAGCAATTTAGTGAGACCTTCAGGAACTTTTCAAGGCCCTTCACAAAATTTGAAAAAAATCACTGGGGATGTAGCTTAGTAGTAAATTACCATGGCCTCAATCCCTAGAAAGAAAAAAAAAATAAAACATAATGCTTCAAAAATTGTTAGCTGCTTGTATGCAGCTGAAAAATGTGTGAAAGGAAAATAATAGCATTAAGTGCTTATATTTAACAAGAAAGCCCTAAACTAATGGTTTCAGCTTTAATGTAAAGAAATTGAAATACAAATAAAACAACTAAACAAAAATAAACAAAAGAAGAAAATATAGAATAGAAATCAATGAAATGAAAAACAGATATGAAAAGCTGGTATACTGGAAAACAATTACATAAATCATAAAAAAGTCATAAAATTAATTTTGAGCTGTATAGCCAGACTGCTCAAAATAAAGGAAAGCAGACAGATACAGATTGTTAATATTAATAATGGAAAAGGGACATTATTAAAGAACCTATAAACATTGAAAAGATAATTAGGAAGTATAAATTTTAGCAATGAAGTTGACAACCTTCTTGAAATGGTTAAAGTGCTTGAGATACACATTAAACAGTCTTAAACTTGTAATAAAAAATATTTAAAATGTTTTTCAGCCTCAAATTAATTCTCTATTGATATCTCCTGAACATTTAATGAAAATAAACAACATCTCCAATTCTTAGAAGAAAATAGAAGAGGAGGAAATACTTCACAAAGTATTTTGGAAGTCAGCATATGTCTAGAAGTGTGGGTATCATCCACATATATTCATTATCCTGACACCAAGAGCAGAAAATTACCTGAGAGGAAAAGAAAAAAAAAAAACCAAATTTTATGAATATATATCCAAGTCCTTTACAGAATATTAGTAATTTGAATTAAGTAGTTTATAATGTATACAATATACATTGAACATAATGAAATTGGGTTGATCTGAGTAATATGTTGATTTGTATATAAATCAATGTAAATAGTCATAATAATTGAAAAAGTGTATGAGCATCTGTAAATACAGAAAAAGCATTTTAAAAATTCTATATTCATGATAAATATACTCAGAAAACTAGGAATGGAAGAGAATTCTCTCAATCTGATTATAAATTTTATTAAAACTATTTCTAATATCATATTCATAGTGAAATAGTATATGTTTTCACCACAGAATGCTAAGATTGAGCACAAGGCAAGAATATCTACTCAATTTCTCTTCATATGGCACTGGAGAAAAGTATTAGTAGGAAATAATATTACATTTAATAGAAGATAAATGATTGATTAAAAACTAAAATCCAATGAGTTTACAAAAATATATCAGAACTAATAAGTGAATTTAGTAAAATCAAAGGTTATAAATATTGAATCAAAGGTTACAAAGATAATGGTATTACTATAGACCTTTTAGCAGTTTAAAATATTACATGTGTTATCAAAAAATAAAGCATAGGTAATGTTTAAGAAAATAACAAAAATCTGTATATAATTTTACTGAAATTTATAAAAATTGCTAAGAAAACATAAAGAAGACCAAAAAAAGACCTATACCATATTCATGAATTAGAAGACATAATATTGGCAAAAGGTAATTCTCCCCAAATTGATCTATGTATGTAACAAAATCACACTAAAAATCCAAGCAGGCTTTTCTTTAGTAAGAATTAATAAGTTGATTCTAAAATTTATATGGAAATGTTGAATATTTAGAATAGCAAAATCAAATGTAGTAATGAAGATTGTGTCCCTCACACATACTACCAAAAAAAAAAAAAAAACCCAAAACAAAAAAACAGAACAAAAAAAAACAACCACCACCACCCAGCAAGAAAACATTGTCCAATCCCTAGAACGAGTGAATATTATATTAATGGGCAAAAGTGGCTTTGTAAACAAGATTAAAGGTACAAACCTTGAGATGGTGAGATTATACTGGATTGTATATATGAGCTCAGTCTAATCTCATGAGTCCTTAAAGAGAATCTTTGGATGCTATATCAGATAGATGATACCAAATTAGGAGGTCGAGATATTTGAAACATGAGAAGGACTTTTACTAGTTGGAACATGGAGTTAGGGGTGACAAGCCACAAAATAATGGTAGCCTCTAGAAGAAAAAGAAAACTTCAAGTGAAAGCCAGCAAGGGAATGTAGCTTTAGTTTTAAAGCCACCGGGTCTTGAATTCTGCCAGTTACTTGACAGTAGGAAATGTCTTCTCCCTTAGAGCTTCCAAACAGGAATGCAGCTGTGTAACTTAATTTTAACTCAGTGAAACTTTTGTCAAACTTAGGACCAACAGAGCTGTAGGATAATAAATCTTTGTTGTTTTAAACTGCGTACTAAAGGAGGAATAAAAATATGAGAATGTTCTAAAAGAAGAAGAACATTTTTGGAAGACAATCTGATTTTAACATTTACCATAATATCTTATTTTAAATTTATTTAATCAATACAAAATGGTACTGACATAGGGATAATATATAGATCAGAGAGTCTCAAAGACTTTTGGTCTCAGAATACCTTTAAACTCTTAAAAATTGAAGATTTCAAGTGCTTTCTGTTATAAGTGCTTTCTGTTATATATATATATATTTATAAACATATATATATATATTTATAAACATATATATATTTATATTTTTATATTTATATCTATAAACATGTATATCTATAAACATATATATATATATCATGTATTTCAGTTACATTTTATGTAAAATTAAGAAGTTTTAAAGATAGTATTTGAACTAGTTATTTTAACCTCCACTGTAAAATAATTACTATAATCTCATTATTTTTCATTTTTATTTTTATTCTTTTTAGTTATACATGACAGTAGAGTGCATTTTAACATATCATACATACATGGACTATAACTTTTCATTCTTGTGGTTGTACATGATGTGGAGTTACATTGGTCATGTATTCATATATGAACATAGGAAAATTATGTCCAATTTATTCTACTGTCTTCCCATCCCCATCTCCCTCTCCTTTCCCCAATTCCTCCCAGTTCAATCCAGTGAACCTCTACTCCTGGTCACTGCCTATTGTGAGTCAGCATCTGCATATCAGAGAAAATTTGGGCTTTGTTTTTTTGGGATTAGCCTATTTTGCTTAGCATAATAATCTTCAGTTCTATCCATTTATGGGCAAATGCCATAATTTAATTATTCTTTACAGCTGAGTATATTCCATTGTGTATATATGCCACATTTTCTATATTCGTTCATCTGTTGAAGGGCATCTACGTTAGTTCCATTACTTAGCTATCGTGAACTGAGCTTCTATGAACATTGATGTGGCTGTGTCACTCTAGTATGCTGATTTTAAGTCCTTTGGATATATGACAACAAGTGGGATAACTGGGACAAATGGAGACTCCATTCCAAGTTTTCTGAGGAATCTCGATACTGCTTTCCAGGTAATCTCATTATTGTACAACACATTATTTTTTTTTTTTTTTTGCGGGGAGGATACCTGGGATTGAACTCAGGGGAACTTGGCTACTGAGCCACATTTTGTATTTTATTTAGAGACGGGGTCTCACTGAGTTGCTTAGTACCTTGATTTTTCTGAGGCTGGCTTTGAACTCATGATCCTCCTGTCTCAGTCTCCTGAGACACTGGGATTACAGGCATGCACCCCCATGCCTGGCTATTCAATGCATTTTTGAAGAAAAATATTTGATTTTATGCCCTTCCTTCCAAAAAATTAGTGAGAAAAGTGGCATTGTTTTACATTTTTGAAGCTTTTGAATATTTGGTTTATTAACAAACAGCTGGATTTTCATTTTTGTTTAATTTGTTGCAATACCATACATAATCCTCCAGAAAACTCCATTAAAAATTTGAAAGAAAAAGAATAGAAAAGGGAAATGATGTCTTTATATTAGTGTTAAAGTAATTTTGACTTCAGGTAACACTGACTGGATCTTTGGGAATCAGACTACAGGATGAGAACTTCTGATATGGGTCAATGGAACACTGTCATCTAGAAATAAATAAATTAATATATATTCAATTGATTTTTGAACTGAGGAACAAAACTGATTCATGGGGAAAACGATAATCTTTTCAACAAATGATGTGAAACATTCAGGCAGCATAATTAGAAAAAGAGACCTTAATCCTTCCCTTATGCAACATTAAAAAATTAATTCAAATTATTTCTGAAACATTGGTAATAAAACTATAACATTCTAGATAAAACTATAGAGAAAATTCTTTGTGACCTTGGGTTAGGCTAAGATCTTTTAGATAGGTCTCAGAAAGCATGAACCATACAAGAAGGGGGGAAAAGAAAGAGGAAGAGATAAATCTGATATTAACAAAACTCTTGTTCTTTGAAAGAAACCAAAAAAGATAAACCACAGTCTGGAGTAAAATATTTGTCATTCATTTATGTAACAGAAGACTCTTGGACAGAATATATAACCAACTTTTGCAGCTCAATACTGAAGAAGACAAATAGCATGATTTAAAAAATGAGCACAATGTTGCAGCAGACACTTTACTCAAAGAGATATGGGGATGACTTATGCCATGAAAAATATTCACCGTGATGAGTCAATAGGAAAATGCAAGTTAAACTGGAACATAACACCAAACACCCACTAGAATGGATAGAAAACATCAAGTATTGGTAAGAATGTGGAATTCCTTTGACTCTCATACAAAGGTGGTAGGAAAACAAAATGTATGCCACTTTGGAAATGGTTTGATAGATTCTTATCATGCTAAAAATACAAACATCTACATACTTTGTGACACAATGATCCCATTTCTAGGAGTTTATGCATGAGAAATCAAACATGCCTGCAGTCTTATAATGTGAATGTTCAAAACACTATCCATATTAGCCCAAACTGGATACAACCTAAATGCTCAATTAGGCTACTAGATATACAAATTGTATTATGCCCATATGATTGAATATTACCTAACAATAAAAAAAAACAGACTATTACTGATATATGCAGCAACATGTAAAATCAAAGCCTTATGGTTAGTGAAAAAGCTGGACATAGAATTCTATATAAGGTGTCATTCCATTTATATGAAATTCTAGAAAAGGCCAGCTACCGTGATTGAAGTAGACCATGCTTGTCTGGCACTTGTGGTGGCAGGCAGTAACAAACTGGAAAGAGACACTAGGAAATATTTTGGGGTGGCTGGAGGTTTTATATCTTGATTTTATAGCAGTTACCAAATCTCTTTGAACTACAGACTTACAATGGAAGATTTTTATTTTCTGTAAACCATCTATGAGTAACACCAATTAAACAAAACTATTATACCTCCTGGTTTTGCAACTATGACTTTGGGTAAGTTAAATGAACCAACTCAAGGTTTGAAAGGCTTAAGTGAGACAGAGGGAGTACTTATGCAATATTTTTTTCTGGAAAACAGGGAGTGGAGGCATTTGGTTTGTTCTGTGGCAGCACTAAGCAGAGTTCACCCTGTCCTGTCATTTGCTTTGTAGGTGCCAAAAGGCAGGCATGGCACATCCATTCTGTCAGTACAGATTGTAGCTAGCATGGACCAGTTCCTGAGTTGGCAGCTATCGCTGCTTCTGATTTATGGAAGTTCCATGTCTGTGGCAGCCACTTGGCTGTGTGACTTCCCAACCAGCTTTGGGTGCCCAGTGGTTTTCTGATCTTGTGAAAGGCAGCACCGATTCTGTGGTGTGGCTTTTAGGGCTATTTCCTTTAAACTCAGCCCCAAATTGGATTCTTCAGCTCTGTCAATGGTTCTTCAAGCTACATAATATCCAGTAATGAAAAAATTCTTCATTCAAACTAGCTAAAATAGAATTTGCTCTTTAACTAAATGTGAGTGTACTTCCTTATAGCTAAATAATGAGAAATAAATGAGATAAGATATATAAAGAACTTAGCACCTGGCCCTTAGTAGAGAATTCAATAAATATTTATAGTTATTGTCATTATTATTATCTGATGCTAGATATACACACAGCAAGCAAACCAAGATGGGAATATAAAGTAGAGAGTTGATTTGATTTGTTTATCTATTCAGAGAAAACTGAAATCATGTAATGATTTGATGGCACCCTGGATACGCCTGGATTTTCAGTTTACGCTAATTTTCCTACATAATCTGGCCTTTCCCTACCCCCTTAACCTCATCATCTACTTACTTATAGGACTCCAGACAAACTGGCCTTCTAATGCTCTGTTTAAAATATGTAAAATTTATATCTGCCTCAGGGAATGAGTGCAGACTATTAAGGTAAGAGTCTCATAGATCTCACTTCTCTAAGTTAGTTCAAGATGCAGAATTTTTATATCCAAGAATCCTCAGAAAACCTGTGGATATGATTGTTGCTGCTTGAAAATCATGAATGAGTAGGTGGAAGATAGGCAAATATTGTTCTAATTTTTTAAAATGGGGGAGGGTCAAAATTAGATTTGGAGCAAATCCTAATATAATTATCTAGGAAATCTATGTAATAGACATTTTAAATGGTTTTTGAGTGGTTGAAAAGAATGTAGTAGTTAAGAATTTTTCTTTTGTGGGAGGATCATATGACTGTCAGATTAAGGAGCTGCTATGGACAGACTTCAGAAGAATTTGACCAAGAGATATTATCTTTAGGAATAAAGTGGAGAGATGGAAAACACTTAAAACACAATGCAATGACCTATTTGACTCAGTACATCTAGCGTGGGACCAATTAGTGAATACCCATTGGCAAGCTCAACACCTGAGGCTGTGAGGTCAGTTCTGATGCCAGTCATGATTTAGGTCAGGGACTCAGTGGCTCAGCGTACATCTCAATATACTGGTTTCCTCAGACATCTTGCGTGAAATCTCATTTTGGGATCTTGGAGTCATTCTTGACATCAGTCTCACTTTTTATGTTCAGTTATCTATTAAATACTGATTAAGTCCATCTTGGTCCAATTATGACTGTGGTCATCTTAGCACCTATCCTCATCTATTGATGACTACAACAGCCTTCTAACCATACTTCATGTCACAACTTCTTCACTGCTCCCAACGCACACTTCACATTGTTGTCTGACACCTTCCTAAAAGTCAAATCTGATCCTATAACTTTCTGGATTACACATCCTGTTATGATTTGAATGTGAGGTGTTCCCCAAAAGCTCACCTGTGAGACAATGCAAGAAGGTTCAGAGGAGAAATGATTGGGTTGTGAGAGTCTTAACACAATATGTAATTTAATCCCCTGATAGGGATTAACTGAGTGGTAAATGAAGTGGTAGGGTGTACCTGGAGGAGGTGGGAATTGGGGGTGTGGCTTTGGGGTATATATTTGTATCTGACAAGTGAAACCTCTCTTTCTGCTTCATGTGAGCTGCATTCCTCTGCCACACTCTTCTTCCATGATGTTCTGCCTCACCTTGAGCCCTGAGGAATGGAGCTGGCTGTCTATGGACTAAGACCTCCCAAACCATGAGCTTTTAAATAAACCTTTCCTCCTCTACAGTTGTTCTGGTCAGGTCTATCAGTCGCAGCAGCACAAAAAGCTAACTAAAATATGTCCCAAACAAATAAAATTAAAAATTCTCATAATCTGACCCAGACTTATAGGTACAGTTTTGTTTTCTGTGACTGCTGCTGTATCCAGCACTCATGTTCAAAAACACTTCAAGATCCCTCATAGTCTGTTTGGGCCTTACGATTTCCAATGTCTCTTCCCCTCTACATACCTACTGCCTGATAAGCCTTCCTCTTTTAAAGCCCCTGAAATTTTAAAAAGAATTGTTGCATTAACCACAGTCAACTTTCAGAATTTCAGGGGCATTTCTCATATTGCAGTTTTTGTGAAAGATATATGCCCAGACCCTATGGGTAAACCATGAACTCCTAAATAAACCTTTGTGTTAAGACTCTCTCACAACCCAATCATTTCTCCTCTTCACTTCTGAAACTTGGTGCCAGGAAGCGAATATCTGAAGTTATATGGTGAAAAAAAATGCAAATTACATGCAAACATAGGAATACTTGAAAGTTCTGCTGTATTGACCCTGGTCCCCTCCCCTCAGAAATAATCTCTATTATCTCTTTATATGACTTTAGGTCCTTGCTAAGATATTCACATAAAAAGCATGATTTTTTTTCTTATGTGAATGAGATCATAATACATATTTTGTTCTGTAACTTGCTTTTCATACTTTCCAGTATGCTTTAGAAAATGTTGGTGGTCAATATATATAGATCTCATTTCTTCATGAGTTAAACTTTGCTGTCATGATTCAGTTCAAATAGAGTGTTTTTGCCAAACTTTTCTTGGCAGATCCGTTACCAATTTTGTGTGATTTCTTAACACTGCATATTCATATATAATATATAATTATGTAATATTCTGATACAACTATATCTTTATAAATCTATTTCATCCATAAACAAACTCTAAAATCCTCAAAAACTATCTTAGAAGATTCTAGGGACTCAAAAATAATTTCTGTTGAATGATTTACTTATACTGGCGATTTCCTCATAAGCCCAGTACTAGACAGACAAGGTGATAAAAGCTGCTTTCCTACTCCCTATACATCATTTTGGATTGAAACAATTAACTTCCAGATTTTTGAACCAACCAAGGAGAGGTATTGTTTGCCTTATTTTCTGGCCTTCTTCTGGCTTTCCTTGGTAACATCTTTGGAGCATCCTGTGATTTGTTGGGAAATATGAAATTTCAGTTAAATATAAAAATTGGAAAGCAATTCCTGTTTTGGTGCCTCCAGGCTTAAACTTGTATTTTAAATGGATTCTCAATTGAACCAGAGTCTTTTCCTATTTTGTCTTTTCCTCTTGTGGATATAAACTAAAACTCCTTTTCAAAGCCCTATTCTCCTGTAAGGGGGGTCCGGCGGAGCGTCGGAGGGAGAGACCACACACAAGAGACTTACTCCATGCAATTGGCAAAAGGGGATTTATTGGGGATCCATTCCAGCGCGCTGGGACTCTGTGCCCACTCAAGAAGGGAGCGCAGCTCAGAGCCCAGAGCAAAGGTCAAGCAGAGCTTAAGTACACTTTTTGGAGAGGGCGGTGGGCTTTGCATACATCAGAACAAATCATCATGAGGCACGGGGAAATTGAACAACAACTCTGAGACATGATTGGCACATTCATTGGCGGGCGAGGGTGATTGGTCATTCGTAAGCGGGTTACACATTCAAACTGATTGGTTCGGGCCCTGTGAGGAACTGCACAGGGCCCTAGGCTAAATGGCCAGTAGGGTGTTGTCTTAACTATCTCAGGAATCTGGGTGTAACAGAGGAACTTAATAATACCTAATCTTTTACATTCAAGCTTTCCAGCTTAGAAACTTTACCCTTTCACTCCGTGACTTTACTTTTCTCTTTTCAAACTTCTGTGTTTTCTTTTTTTATTCAATATTCATCTAGTTATGGATGGAGAATTTAATATAGAAATTCTTTAAAATTGCCTTTACTCAGCAAAATATCTAGGAAGGCCACCCTATCTTGTTACCTTCCTCCCCTCTTTCTCTTATTTTTTTGCCTTCTAGTTCCTCTTTAATTTTTCTTAATTATTTGACTACATTCATTAAAATTATTGTGAAAATTTGAAGAAAATATCCCATAGACCAAACAAAATATCCTGTCTGAACAAACAACAATTTTTGTAAACCAAACAATATTTATGCTGGTTATTAAATACTTATTAAATATAAGCAAATGGTTGGGTGCATAGTCCAGCAGTAGAGCACTTACCTATAATATATGAGTTCTTAGGTTTGAGCCCTAGTATCAGGGAGGGGTGGAATATACATAAATACACACACACACACACACACACACACACACACACACAGTATAAGCATTCTATTCCTTGTCATCCAGTGGCTACATTTAAAGTCACATTAATAGTTTTATCAAATTTTTATGGTTTACTGTCTCTATTCCTAGCAAAAGATCTTCCACTACCACATGCATAGTTTTCTGGGACATATGGGATACAAAATTTTACATATTCTTAGAAACAAGTGACCCCTTCCTTAGTATTACTGCAGGTGCCAGCATTACCTGGTACCAACATACTTGGTTTCAGTAATATCAAAGTTACATGTTTATAAAAATGGAGATATTGTCTTTATCACCTTATCATGGTATGCACTATTAGGAATATATGTGACTTATATAGAATTATTGTTTTCTTTAGAACCTGAAGTTGATATCATGACCCAGGGTGGAGTAGAAAGACAGGCAATCTATACTCATAATTACATTTCCCCTTTGAAGCATCACATCACTACATATTTTTAGTAGGTGATCTCTGGTTTCTTCTCTCCCTGTATGGTCGACTTATATTTTTTTTAAAAAAATGACTGCAACAATATTTCAAGACCCACATATCTTCTAGAACCTTTCCACTTTGCTGTTAATATTTATAATCTATGTCGCCTCCTCTTGAAAGTCAGAGGGACTTTGTGACTGTCCCAATGAATAATGAATGGAAGCAATGTTGTGTACTTGGACTTGAGAGACTGAGTCATTAAAGGCAATAGAATCTTCATCTGGCTAGGACTGAACCACTGTGATGTGAGAAATCCAGGCCACATGGAAGACCACATTCTGGATGACAACTATACTGAGGACGAAAATGACAATCAATAGCAATGGCTGGACATTTGATCGAGAAAGGCTTTGATTTGATTCCAGCCCCAACAACTGACTGATGGCGGTTACTTGAATGAATCGGCTAGTTAAGCCCTTTCAATGCCCAGAACCATGAGACAGTGATAATGAGTGATTTTTATTGTCTTACCAATGAGTTTGGAGTATTTTCTTATGCAGCAAGAAACAAAAGGCTTTTGTGCCTGGGAGATGGGTGCTGTTATAAAAACAAAACAAAATATGTGGCAGTGTCACTGAGACCAGGTGGTGGGTGGAATTTGGGAGGGACTTGAAAATGCTTTTGGCAGAAGACATTTTAGAAGCTGTTGGTACCATGTAATTGAAAGCCAGAGAAAAAGAGACCCTAGTTATGTAGTAGTAAATACATGTTACCTGCTGCTATGTGTGTGGAAATTATTGTGTATAATATGAATTGATGGTCTTGGCTAAGGAGATTTCTAGGCAGAATGCTGAAAGTAGCATCTGGTTTTGTTTAGCCATGTAAGTTCAAAAAGGTTCTATAACTTTCAAGAGATGGGTAAAGGATATATAGAGGAAACAATTTGGTAGGACACTAAGTGGTAGCTCAAGTCCACATGAAGAAATAAAGATAATGATAGTGATAACTGCATAGATAATATAAAAGACAGCACATTTTTTAACACATTTTCTTTTTGTATATGATTTACGAGGCAACTACACAAAACAATTATTAAAAAATATTTTCATGGACTTATACAGTATATGATTATAATGTGTGTGGTGCAAACACCAAAGTAGGGAAGAAATAGTGGAAGTATATTGAAGCAAAATCTTTGTATATAGTTATCTTCAGCAACTGTGGGGGATTGATTTTAGGACCCTCCACAGGTACCAAAATCTATGGACACTAAAATGCTCAAGGTTCTTATATAAAATAGCATAGTGTATTGCATGCATCCTACACATAATCTATGCTTTAAGTCATCTCTAGCATACCTTTAATACCTGATATAATGTATATTCTATATAAATAATTCTATTATTTAGGGAATAAACAACAATGAAACATGTTTGTGTATGTTCATGAGAAATGTAAATTTGTTTTTCCAAATATTTTTGATCCATGGTTGATTGAAGACTTGAATGTGAAACCTTGAATAGAGAAGGTGCATTAACTATTGAATTCAAATTAGAATCCACCCAAGCTTGATTAAGATGCTAATTCTAATCTCTAGTGAAATCACTAACAAAATAACAAAAAAATACAGTAAAAGAAACAATAAAAATTAAAGCGGTATACTAGAAAATATTTTTTTTCAAAACCAAAGAAGGCAGTAATGAGGAAGAAAACCAAAGAGACATAGAGAAAACAAATAGCAAAATGGCAGACATAAATCACATTTTATTAGTAATTACATTAGATGTGACTGCACTAAACACTTCAGTTAAAAGGTTGGCATTGGCAGAATAGTCTTAAAAAATAATAAATTGCTCTCATTGAGATGCACTGAGATTCAGAGACAGGCAGAATAGATTTTTTTTTAAAAAAAGAAATGAATAACTGTTGTAAATGAAATACATTGAGATTCAAAGACAAGAATAGATTGAAGTAAAAGTGATAGTAAAAGTAATACTATGCAAACTAACTGATAGTAACAATACAAATATCATACAAAACAGACTGTAATGCAAGAGGATTCTGGGAAAGTGCAGAGCAGGTAGTAGCAGGAATCTGTCTCTCCACATAGACAGCAATTGCATTGGCAGAATCTGTCTCAATTTTGGAGCCATGAAGTCTTTCAAGCCTGTGACATCCAGAGGAAGGATTAGATGGCAAATTGTGATTAATTTTGGTCAATTTAAATTCATAGTGTAATCGTGGTTACCCATCACCCCAGTTCTTTGGCAAGTGGCTGTGCACTTGTTCCTGAAACAACTGCACACAGCTTGTGGGGACAAAGGAGGACAATAAGGACACTGTCCTCCACATCTAAGGGATCTGTACTGTGATTGCTGATTGCTGCTCCTAACTGAGGCATTACAGACATAGGTGTTGGCCATTTTGGTTGTGCCTCCCACAGTTGTTACAAGTCCTTCCCCTCTAGCTGAAATGACTTTCTACTTACAGGGCTGAGGTTTTTTTTTTTTTTTTTTTTTTTTTTCTATTTTTCTCTTTTCCTTTCAGGGAACTAATCACTAAAGAAAGTCAGATCCAGAAAGATGAATAGCCACATGTTCTCACTCATTTTTAGAAATTAAGAAGTCAATTTTTTAGAAGAAAGAAGGAGGGTAGTGGTCCCTGGACTCTGGCTTGATCACTAGATTAGATCTTCATTGGTGGGGAAGGAAAAATGTTATAGAAGTGGCACCAAAACAAAGCCAAATAGGGAAAATTAGTTCTGGTTCTCTGTTGCGCACAATTTGGAAGCTACTCTTTACAATAAGCTATTATATATTTCAAAAACTAAAAGATAGCACAGAAACTCCCAGCACATAGAAATGATTAATGTTGGAGAACATAGAAATGTTTATTACTCTGATTTGATCATCATATATTGTATTCATTTATTGAATTATTATAGTGTATCCCATAATGAAGTACAAATGTTATGTCTTAATGACATTAATAAAACCAAAAAGACTAGGACATTCAAAATCAACAATATAGGTCAAACTGGAAAATACACAAAACAGAGAAAATTAAACAACACATTTTTAAGTAGGGAACCAAAGGAGAAATCACAGGGAAAATTAGAAAATACTTAGAAATCAGTAAAATAACATTTCAAAACAGGATGCAGCAAAAGCAGTAGTGAAAGGGAAATTTATAGATATAAAGGCTTCCCTTAAAAATCAGGGAAAAGTCGCAGTATAGCTCAGTGGTAGGTAGAGCACATGCTTAGCATGCATGAGGTTCTCAGTTCAATTCCCAGAACCAAAAAACAACCAGGTAAGAGCTCAAATCAATAATCTAATTTTACAACTTAAGGAACTATAAAACATTTAAAACCCAAATGTAGAAGAAGAAAAGAATAAAGATTAGAGTGCTGATAAGTAGAGAATAGAAAGAAAATAGAGAAAAATCAAAGAGACCAACAGATAGTTTTTTGAAAAGATAACAAAATTGTAAAGACTTTATCTAGATTTACTGAAGTTAGTAAAATTGGAAATAGAAGTGGGGAGACTACTAATGGTTGTATAAAAACAAAATAATTACATGACAATACTATGAACAATTATATGCCAACAAACTGGAAAATCTAGATGTAATGGAAAACCTAAAACCTACCAAGACTAACTCACAAAGACAAAGACAATCTAATTAGATTTATAAATAGTAAGAACACTGAATCAAAGATCAAAATCTTCTGGCTAAGAAAATCCCTGCATCTGGTGGCTTCACTGGTGCAGTTTACCAACATTTAAAGTGAAACTAATACTCCTTCTCATACTTTTCCAAAATACTGAAGAAATGAGAATACTTCTTAACTCATTTTTTTGAGGTGGGGCAGAATTATCCTAACATCAACGCCAAAGACACTGGTGTAAACTGAATGAGCTTCCCAAAATCGTACATTGAAATTCTAACTCCCAAATTTATGGTGATAGAAGCTAGAGTATTTGGAAGATGATTAGGTCATGAGGGTGGAGTACTGATGAATGTAACTAGGGTCCTCCCAAAATAAACCATAGAGAGCTAGTTTGTCTCTTCTACCACATAAGGACACAGGAAGAAAGAGCCATTTATTAACAAGAAAGCAGGGCATCACCAGACGTACAATTTGCTGCCACCTTCATCTTTGACTTCCCAGCCTCCAAGATTATGAGAAATTAATTTCTGTTTTTTATAAGCTAACAATTTATGATATTTTGTTATAGTGGTCTGAGTTAAGACAGGCACTGTAAGAAAACTATATAAAGATAGACCTTATAAATGCTGATATAAAAATCAACAAAATACTAGCAAACTGAAATCAGCGTATTAAAAGAACTATACACCATGACCTAGTGAGATTTACCCCTGGAATGCAAGGGTGTTTCCATATATGGAAATCAAGCAATGTACTATATCACATTAACAGAACAAAGGGGAGAAACACGATTATCTGGATTAATGCAGAAAAAGCATTTGACAGAATTCAGCATTTTGTCCTTTATGACAAAACACTCAACAAACTAGGAATGAAAACAAAAACAACAATAACAAAGCAAAACTACATCAACTTAATAAAATCCACACAGGGAAAAAATGTACAGTGAATATCATACTCAATGGTAAAAAACTAAAACTTTTTCTTTAAAATCAAGAACAAGGCAAAGATGTCCACTTTCACAACTTTTGTTTAACATAGTACTGGAAAGTCTATCCAGATAGATTAGGCAAGAAAAAGAAATAAAGACAGATAAATATAAAAGAAAGAAGTAAAATATCTCTGTTCATAGATGATACAATTTTATATATGTAAAACCCTAAAGATTCCACATATTCACAGCAAAAAAGTATTACAACTGATAACAAAATAGCAGGACATAAACCTAACATGCAAAAAAATCAATTGCATTTCTGTATACTAACAATGAACAATTTGAAATGAATATTATGAAAAGAACTCCATTATTAAGAGTGTCAAAAACAATGAACAACTTAGGGATTCACTTGAACAATAACAAGTACAAAAACATTCCTCAAAGAAATTAAATATATCAAAACACATCCCATGTTCATGCAATGAAAAAATAACATTGTTAAAAAGTAAACACTACCCTCTACAGTAATGTACAGATCATGTGCAATCTCTATCAAAGCCCAAGGACCATTATTTTTGCAGAGATAGAAAATTCTTCCTTAAAATTTCAAACAGAATCTCCTAGGATCCCAAATAGCCAAAAACAGTGTTGAAAGAGAATTACAAAGTTGAAGGACTCATACTGCCTTATTTCAAAACTTATTACAAACCTATAGCAATCAAAATTATTGTACTGGCATATAGGCAGATATAAAGATCAATGGGATAGAAGTTCAAGAAATAAACCTTCATGGTAAAGTTTTTTCTTTGTAAGATTTTCAAAACCATTCCCTTGGAAAAGGACATTTTTGTTTTTTTTTTATGAAAATGGTACTGGGAAATTGTCTATCTATAAACAAAGATTGGAGTTGGATCCTTATATAACCCCATGTAAGAAAATTAACTGGAAGTGGATCAAAAATCCAAATGTAATGCATACCACTCTTAGGAAAAAAAACAAGGTAAAATTTTTACAACTTTGGATTTGACAGAGATTTCATGGCAATGACACTAAAGGCACAGGTCACCCAAAAAAATAAATAGACACATTATATTTCATGAAAATTAAAATGTTTGGTGCAATGAAGCTCACTATTAACGAAGTAAAAAGCAACTCATGGACTGTTTATCTGGGATTAATACCCAGAGCATATAGAGAACTCCTAAAACTCAACAGCAAAATTTAAAGAACCCAAATTAAAAATGGACAAGTGACTTATAAAGATATACACATGACTAATAAACACATGAGATGAAGCTCAGTAATCATTAGGGAAATGCAAATCAAAATACATTGAGGTATCATCTCATACCCATTAAGATGATCACTATCAAAATAAACCAGAATTATTCAACATTAAAAAGGAAGGAAATTCTGACACATGCTCAAGCATAGATAAACCTTAGAGACATTACACTGAGTGAAGTAAACTAGTCACAAAAAGATAAGTAATTTATCATTCCACTTATATGAGGTACTTAGAGGAATCAAACTCATAGGCAGAGAGTAAAACATTAGTTGCCCAGGGGTTAGTGGTAGGAAGATATGTAGTATGTTCAGGCAATAGAATATTTTTTGACAATAAAAGCAGTGAGATCTTAATTCTTGTTAAATCATTCATGAACAGTGAAAGCATTATGTTAAGTGAAAAAAGTCAGTGACGAGTGGCCTCATATTGTTTTATCCCATCTATATCAGATGTCCAGAGACAAATATAGAGACACAGTAGATAGGTTAATGGCTATTTAGGGCTGGTGGCAGAGGGATACTGCTAATGGATAAGGGGTTACCTTTTTGAGGTTACAGAAATATTCTAAAATTAGATCATGTTAGGATCTTACAACTCTGTGAAGGCAATAACATACACAAAACACTGGGCTTCAAATGGAAAACTTTTAAAATATCTGCATCACATTTCATAAAAGTATAAAAAAAATTTACCAAAGGTTTTAAAAATTTAGAGAAAGGAAGATGAGAAGGGAAAGGAAAAACTTTAATTTTTTTTCTTTTATTTTTACAATGAGGGGAAATACAATAAAGTATTTAATTAAACATATTTTTGTAAGTTCATGTTAGTTGACTTTTCACTTATTTTCCAGGCATCTCACTGAAGTGGAGAGATGTAAAATATCAATAATAAGTAGGGGCAAAATAGCCAAAAACTTTAGCCAATTATCTAGTTTCTTTCAGAAGCAAAGACTGCTTTGCCATAAACTTCATGACTCAGAGCTTTCATCCAGGGATTTCATACATTCTAATCCTCAGATTTTATAGGATGTCTTCAAGTTTCAGTCGAGGTAGACATTACCTTAGCTATCCAATCTAAGATCCTCTAATTGTATACTCAGGGCGATTCATTGCAACATTACTTGCCAAAGCAGAATAAACCAAATATGCATCAGCAGAGGACTGTTTGAGTAAACTACCTTTCACACACACAATGGAGTATTAAGGAGTTGTAAAATATAAAGGGAAATATCTCTATTTCTGCAGAGCTATCACCAGGGAATTTTCTTAAGCAGAAAATAAAAAAAGAAAAAAAAATACTCAGCGGAAAATTGTGTATCCAGTGTGTTATCATTTATCTAAAAAGAGGAAGAAATGGCTACTATCATGAGGAACAGAGGAAGTAGCTGTGTTTCTTTGAATAATCTTTGTAGATTTGGATTTTGAACTAAATTCTTTCCCTAATTCTAAAACACAATTATATTTAGAAACCAATGTTAAAGATCAGAAGTAAAGTGAAACTAATGGGCAAACTAATTATATGAAAAGATATTTATATATTCAAAAGTATTCCGGGGAAAACAAGAAGTGCTTTTACTTCAAATCCTAGTTAAGCACTTTTGGAACCTGTTGTCTGACCTTGGTGGTTGAGTCAGTGACCTACCACCATTTAATATTTTCATTAGCATTTTATAACTCCTATGAAAAATTATGTGTCTATATTATATTAAAATCGTTAGTTGTCATTTTATTTAACCCTCACAATGACCCAGCTATCACCAGGGTATATACTTAAGAAATAAATAAAACTCCATGGCAAGTTGTGTATACAATGTATTATGGTTTATTTAAGACAGAGGAAGGGGTGAGTACCATTAAGAGGAACATAGGAACATAGATATCTAATATCCTGCTTCTTACAGAGAAATGCTAAGACTTTGGAACATTAAGTAACCTGCCCATGATCAGTTTGAGTCACCAATGTATACAGTTATGAGAAAACCCACTGTAACACTGTTTGGATGAAAAACCTGCATTTTCTATATCATTGTAAGAAAAAGTTGATTCAGCTAATTCTCCCACCATAAAATAGAGAAGTATGAAATTTAAACATCTGTAACATTTAGGAGCTTTTTTTTTTAAATATCAGCATGTTACTTATTTTAATAAAAGAAAGTATGTTATTTTAAACCAACAAATGGTTAGTCTTAATAAAAGCAGTATAAATAGAACTATATTGAGTTATTTTTAATTACTATTTTCTGCAGATTTCAAAGGGATAATTTTGGCCATTTCATAGATGTTTTGATTAAACCTCTTGAGAAAGTGACATCTAATTTAAATGTTAATTCTCATAAAACTTATTACAATCTTTAGTGTATTAATGGTAATACACATTTGTTTTTCTTAATGTATGAAAACTTGCTATACAAAAGAACAGAACTCAGATTTTGAAAGAAAAAGTAATTATCTTTTACATTAGTAAAGTTAGTAGCCAAACTCAATGTCTGTGTTTCTTCATTTTTATTCTCTTTTACCTAATGTATTAATTTCTTCTGTAGCTTTTATTGAGCACCCACTGCATCAGCAGAGGACTGATGCGTTAGCCATATTTCCTCCCTTTATCTCTCTCTGGCAGTCTCTTCCACCCAGTGAGCATCCCATTCAAGTGCTTTGAGAGCATGCCCAAGAGAGTGAGCCCAGTGGAAACTGGCACTTTTTTTTTTTTCTGATTCTTTGAGACAGAATCACCCAATCAAATGCATACAGGGATATGTTAAAGAATCTGAATAAGTGAAATGAGCCAATTGAAAAGACAGTAGGAGCTGGGTGCTGTGCACATGCCTGTAATCCTAGCAGCTCAGGAGGCTGAGATAGGAGGATCTTGAGTTTAAAGCCAGACTCATCAAAAGTGAGATGCTAAGCAACTCAGTGAGACCCTCCAAAAGTGAGGCACTAAGTTGTCTCTAAAAATAATACAAAATAGCGTTGGGAATGTGGCTCAGTGGTCGAGTGCCCCTGAGTTTAATCCCTGGTACCCAGAAAATAAGACAATAAGGAGTGGTGGGGAAACTAAAGACAGCTGCATCTCAGATCTCTCTATCATCATTACAAAACATGAGACCAAAGTTGCAAGAATGTCAAACAAGATGAAAATTACTTTTGTTTCTTTATTCTAGATTAAAAGATAAGTGGGAAAACAAAAACAAACACACACACAAAAATACTAAAGCAGGGCTGGGGATGTGGCTCAAGCGGTAGCGCGCTCGCCTGGCATGTGTGCAACCCGGGTTCGATCCTCAGCACCACATACCAACAAAGATGTTGTGTCCACCGAGAACTGAAAAATAAATATTAAAAATTCTCTCTCTCTCTCTCTCTCTCTCTCTCTCCTCTCTCACTCTCTCTTAAAAAAAAAGTCTCTTTAAAAAAAAAATACTAAAGCAATAAAATAAAAATTATGCAAGTGCCCCTGTACAGTGCTGATTGGATAGCATTTGTTTGTTGACTAATCTGGCTCATATAGTGCACAATGTGACTTCTCATTACAACAGTTCCTCTAAGTTTCATATCCATGTCTGGCATTCCATCTCTTCTTTAGAAGATTGAAACTGGGAATGTTTCTATCAACTAAAAGAGGTTCCAACTGCTACTTATGGTCATGGTCTTACTCTAAGACCTCATTAGACAGTAGCTCCAAACATGACATTAATAAACCCAACATTCAAAAAGAATTCTTTCTACATAAAGTTTTTTTTTTCTACAAGTTTCTGCTTTAAGACCCAGAAACTTTTAGCCTCTTCATATACATGCATTAAAATTGTTTCTTTCTTGTTTCTCTCAATATTTCAGGCTTTAGTTTCAATTATTTGTACTATTTTGACTTTGTGCCTAGAAATAAGCACTCTCAAACTCAAACCAGAATTTTATAAAAAAAAATGGTTTCACAATGAATTAAAATGTCTATGTCTGTGTTCTTTTTCTATTTCTTACCTATTTCAGGCAAATACAGATTCATTTTCTCCTTGGACTATGAGTCATGATTATAATTTTCAGGTGCTAGGCATGTTGTAATTGGTCCCCTCAGCTCAAAAATCAACTCTCAGAACCCATTTACTGTTACCTAGGCAGTGGAGTGATAGGTAAATGATGAGTTTCTTTCTCATGCCTCTTGCTTGTGTTAATGAAGCCTGTTGTGCTAGGGTAGGAAATTGGAACTTCAAATTTCCTTTAGTTGGGAAGTCATGTTAAAACTCAGGAACTAGCCCATGAAGAACAGTGAGTGAGTGTTCATTGTCTCAGGCAGACTCTGGTCAAGAAAGCAACATCCCTGATGGAAGGAATCACCAAGCTTGTTACCATAACATTAATACCTCTGGATACCAGTGAGGAGTCCTGATTACTCATAACATTATACTCATAACAGCATAACACTAGAGAAGCACATCAAGGCAAGCATATAAAGCAGGGTTTATTTAAAAAGGGGTAACATAGACTTCTCCCAGGAGAGAGAAGGGAGCCATAGCTGGTATCCTGGTATTCCAAGAAGTGAGGGTATTCTCCCTTTTTTATATATCTTAGGCTTCTTTTGATCTCCTGCTCTCTTCCCCTTATCTCTCTCCTTCCTGCATACATGACTTGGCGCAGGAAATGCTCCCTGGGATGGCTCAAAGGTGGGAAAGAGGTGGGCTGGAGGGGTCAGAAGGAGTGATCTGGACAGGAAGGGAGTAATAAACAATTCCCTGTGGGGAGGAACAATCCCTGGGATAGGGATTGTTACCTCTTAGCAACAGGTTGGAGCAGGGGCAGGTTCTTGATAAGGGTGGAAGAAGGGCTCTGAAGGAACTAACATTTCCATTCCTCAATTCTCTGGATCCAACTTTGCTTATCTGCCTGTCTAATTTTGGCTTCAGTATGGGTAGGACATTATGGTAGATATTGGCCCATGCAGTATCAATTTTTACCTGTTTCTAGGATGCTTGTTTATTACAGATGCGGAAAAGAATTTCCTCAGTGCTGTAAATGAGGAAATGATATAAAGTCTTCCAATTAGATATACTTCCATGAGACTTGAATCTGGACCTGTGGAGAAGCTGGGCTAAATCTGGCAAAGTGTGTTTCTGGAGTCAGGGGCTTACATTGCAACAACTTAATTCCTTATATAGCTTCTAGTTGTAGCAGAGCAGAAATTCTCATTTTGGTCCTCTTCTGCAGTCTTGCTTAGGAGTATCAAAGCTCAAGCAAGGATCTGTTTCTTCAACCCTCTCAGTGATTCTGTAAAGACTGGAAGTTTTGTGCTAATCAAATCCAATATATAGCAATGTTGGGATAGTATGTGCCACTTTGTCTATTGACTAAATTGTCCTATAGCCTGGCCAACTATTGAGCCTTAAAAAGATGAGATTATGACTCCATTTCTGGGTGAGGTACTATATAAACAGAGAATATTAATTTGAAAATAAAGTTCAAGACGGAGAACTACTTGACTAAGTATCTTACCACCAAATCCACAGCTGCTACTATCAGAGGTATTATTTAAAATCATTCAATCATGTCACAATGAACTTCGAATCTCCTTTTGCCAATATGTAGTTCCATGAAGGATTATAGTTACCTGGGTGTGAAAGGAGGCAGCTGTGTAATTGTGATTAACCAGTGATGGGCAAGCCATGCACACAAAAAGTCCCTATGTGTTGTCAAGTTCAGGGCTTCCAGAACTTCTTCCTTTTCAAAATGCCTTAGGGATTGCTCTGATGATCCAGCTAAGACCCACATGCACCCATTTGATGAAGGTTCAGATGTTGCATGGTGTCTTGACTTGCATCAGCACTGGAAAGATGTGATACCCTAATCCCATTTAAAACCCTGAGGCTAAGGAATCTTATTTTCTTTCACATCCTTGCCATCCGTCATCCCTGACTACTTTCTAAAACATAGCTGCTCCCTTTGCTCATCTGTCTCTATCAGAATCCCTTCTCCATTTCCTATGCTATTTTTCTCAAAATGCCTTCTTAGCAGCTTCTTCTTCCCTCACAATCTTTCATATAATTTCCCTTTGGAAAATCCAGTCAGTGTGAAGACATTTCTGTATACCATCACCTCTTCAGGTGGTTTCTTCCCTTACCTGGGACTCAGCTCTCCCTGAAGGGCACAGCTGCTCCCTTTCCCAAGGCCACAGCCTCAGCAATTTCCTCATTCCATAGTGCTTTTTATAAGTTACTGCTTTTCACCAGTCTGGTAAAAATCACTCCTTCTTTGAGGTCTATGCTATTTTATTAAAACATATCCTTCCTTTTGCTTATATTCACGTGTGTGTATGTGTGTGTATGTGTGTGTATGTGTGTGTGTGTGTGTATGTGTTTGTGCACATGTGCCTCTTGATCATCCTCTTCCTTAAAAATATCAAAGTTATACACTTGGCTCGTGGTCTTACACTTCATCCCAGGTTTTACCATCTCTCCGGGTCCATGTAAACAGCCCACCCAACCTCTTTGCCTCAGAGTTTCTTGACATCTTCAACACTAGAAATTTTGATCCCTAATCTCTTTCCGATGCTTCCACCATGGCCCTGGTTGTCAGCCATTAATGTGTATCCTTCTGAAATCATCATCTCTAATGTCCTAACTCCTTTCTATTCTCTCACTTCATTATTCCCCTTCCTTCTGACTCCCTTTTCTGATATTTCCAGGCCCTTGATCACTTACGACATCTTCACCAATCTCTTATTCAGAAATGCATTTATTTACTTTCCCATTTCTTAAGCCCAATGCTCCAGCAGCCCTCATCGAAGACTCCACTCTCTCTTCAATACCTGGAGTCTGGAATAAACTGACTTTGATATTTTTTGACACCTGTACTGTAGCTTAAGAAACTGACAAACCAAGCAGATTTTCACTTGACAAATTCGTAGTCTCTGGCCTTAGAAGGGCCTTAGCTTCACCTTGTATGCTCTGTTATGTGACCAAGATCTCCTCTTCCTATTTGACTTAGTAATTGAAAACCTTTACCATTTTCTCTACTATTTCAACCTTGCCTCTTATTTTGTTGAGAGGGCAGGAGCCATCAAGCAGGAACACTTTAACCTCTTCTCTTTCCATTGCATCTTCCTTCATTTTTCTTATCTTTTCCTGTCTTTCAGGAAAGAGGACTCTTTCCTACTGTCCAAGGCCAGATCTTCCACCTGTTTGGGTCCCATCACTCTCAGCTCTGCAGACACCCACTCACCAGCTATACCTTCTTTAAATCACCAGGGTCTCCCGCACTATAGACTCCTCTTCTCAGTCTACAAATGTGCCAGACTGCCTACGTTAAAAATGTTCAACTCATCCTTGATCCAACTACTGACTGATGTAGTTATGATGGTCTGTATTTTTATGGCTAAAATTCAAAGTGCTGTGATGTCTCTTGACTGAGTCACATGGCCCTAGGGTTTTTGCAACATAAACAACAAATATTGGAAACGTGTTATATTAAAACTGCATGCAGTTTTCTTCCTTTAAGAACAGAATGAAATGCCCCTTTGTTTTAGAAAATTTATTTAATTGCACCTTTTTTTATCAAATATAAAGTGAGCATTCACCTATTGTTGGAAAGAACAGAACATTGTTGACCCAAATCTGATATATTTTTAGACTGAGACGTTAAGGATTCTGTTGGTAATAAAAATTGTTCTTTATTGCTGGAGATGATTAACATCTCTAGGATGTTCTTTGTGTTTGTGTATGTGGTGGGAGGAGATCAAAATTAGTTTTTGGTTCTGAGTAAATTTGAAATGCTGGTTACTTCAAAATGTCACTTGTTCTTGAGGGACTTTGTGGTCATTCTTATTCAAGAGATTGAGGGAAGAGAGATGCAATCAAGGCAATTAGCCTCTTGAGAAAAAGATGTGGAATCATTATCAGATGCACATGGCATGGAGATACAGTTGAGAACAAGAATCAGACTGCTGAATAATATTTCATACCCATTCATATAAGTCTGGTATGAAAAGTACTGATGTTGTTTAAATTGTTCACAAGGAAAAGTAATCAATCTACAGGGTATTTTCTCTGTCCTGTTGGTAAATATTCCTCCATCAGTTGTCTAAGGAAGAGACATAATTTGGCACTGAAAATAAGGATTTAAAGGCCAGAAGAAAAGCACACCAATAAAAAAGATGTTGTGATCTGGTTTCTGCAGGCCATTCACTAAAGGGCTCCTTTGAACAATGTCTGCTTCCAAGACAACAAGGAAAGTACAAGACAAACTTGAATGATTTGTTTTGTTAGGAAGTAAGAGTTGCTAAAAAAAAAAAAAATCACAAAAACCCTTAGGACAGAGAAGCCAGTGTCAAGGGGCTCTCAGTTGCCAAATATTACATTTGGACATCAAAATAAATAATTTACAGATTATAAACAATTGAATAAAATAGGAATTTGTGAGTTCATATAGATATAAATGCCTGAATAGATTCAACATTTAATGATGAGTGGGATATTAACAGAGTCTCAAAATACCTCCCCATAAAACAGTGATTGATTACAAAAAAAAAAAAAATAGTAACTTTACAGTGGCAGACACCACCTTAATCAAGAAATGGAAGTTAACATCACCAGTGATGAGAAAAATTGAAATCATGTACCACCTGGCAGATGCAATGAGAAGAACACATCATCACTTCTGTGATATTCCTGCCTGAGATGCATAGCCTGAATCTAATCATGAGGAAATAGCAGACAAACTCAAACTGAGGAATGTCCTACAGAATACCTAGCTTGTAATCTTCAAAGTGTCAGGTCCTTGAAAGCCAAGGAAAGACAAATTGTTTCAGATTAAAGGAGACAAAAGAGAAATGACAACTAAATACATGTGATCCTGGACTGGATGTCTTTTGCTTAAATGACATTATTGGAACAGTTGCTAAAACTTGAATAGAGTTTTAAAATGAGGTAGGAGTGCTTTATCAATGCTAGTTTCCTGAGTCTGATGATGGTTTTGTTATTTTACAAGGGAATGACAGTATTTTTAGGGTATGATAGGGAACCAGGTTGACAACTTCTTAATAATTTGGTGGGAGGAGTGATAATTCTTTGTACTGTTTTTTAACTTGTCTGTAAACTTTAGATTGTTTCAAAAGAGTAAATTTTAAAAATCAGCAAATAAAATCAAAAGGTTAATATATTCTCATTTTATCTTCATTGTCTAGTGAATCTTGGCTCTTGGTATTAGAAAACAATAATCTATACTCATTGTTTCTAGTCTTTACCTTTCATTCATGTTTTAATGTGTTGTGATTTTTTTTCTTCCATTAAATTTTAGCTACCAAGGACCCCGATAAAATCTTGAATGACCTACGTTGTGTCACTTAATGTCTTTGTAACCTTATAAACTTAATTTACTTGTGCCTTAGTTCATTATATTCATTAGATACATTGTAATCTATTGAAAGAGAAAATAATACCATTGTGATTAAGAATTAAATAAATGTCCTTTGTTATTTTATATTTATGTTATTCTAAATAAATGTTAGCTATTTTTTTTGTTGTTGTTGTTGTTGCTATTTCCAGCCCAGAGTTTTTTACCTCGAGCTAGATCAGTATATTCAAGGGCTTACTACTGGACATCTCCACTTGGATGTCTCACAGGCAAAATGCCCAATGTCAAGCTCTAGTGTCTGTGGCTTTTTCATTTTCCCATGTTTCCTAACCTAATTAATGCCTAAGTCAGAAACCTGAGTGCCAATCTTGACTCTTCTATTTTTATTTTTCCTATCAACAGTCTTGTTCTTCATTATCCTCTTCCTCCTCCTCAATGTCCCACATTTAATTCATAGTCTCATGTCTCCCCTGCTAGTGACTGAAATCTGCTTAATTAGCTTGCTTTTTCTTTAGCTCTTTCTAATAATTTTTCTATCTTACTTCAAAAGTAATATATCTAAAATGCAAATATAATCAAGTTCCACCTCCCCTGCAGTAAGTGAACTCACATTATCTGTAAGTCAAAATGCAATTGTTCAGTATGGCTTATGAAGACTGATCTTTCCACCTCCTCTTTTGCCCTTTCTCCTTTTCTTTTTCTTTGCTTGCTCATATGGCTGGCTCTGAAGTTACTGGATACTCAAGTGTGCTAAAGATCTATTGGGATGCTATTCCCCCATCTTTTCTTGGCTAACTCCTGTTCTCCTTTAAAGCTCAACTCATTTATAACCACCTCCAGGAAGCTTTGCTTGAACCCTGTGTAGGTTAGATGCTCTTCCATCTCATGCTTCTTCCACAATATTCATTTCATGGTCTTGTAACTGACTATTTATTCTCGTTTCTCCCATTAAAGAACCCACAGGCAGGGACTGTGGGTGTGTGTGAATGGATGGGTCGATTTATCTCGTACATTGCATTCTTTGTACTTAGTACAATGTCTGAAATATAGAAGACATTTTAAAAATGATTCTTAAGTGAATGACACCAGCTGTATTTGTTACTCTCCCCCCAATTTCATATCACTTTAAGCTACCATCTGTGTTTATGGTATATTTACAGATCATCATGCCATTATAGTATATTAGCCAGACTGTCAAATTTATTTTCTATTGTCAGTGTCTGGTTTTCAACAATTCACAATAAACACTGTTAAACGAATTTGTAGTTTTTACTCAGTAAGAGATTGGATCAGCTATTAAATAATTCCTTAGATTTTTTTTCTTTAAAACTGTGTACTTTTTTGTCAAACAAATTTCTCTGCCTATAAGATCTGAAATTTCTAGAGCCTTCAAAATCCCAGCTATTTGCAAATGTCTTCTGGCTCATTAAAGATGAAAATAATGACTTTGCTATAATTTTTCAGGGGACACATTTCTATTATGTGTGGCAATAGCATTAGAACAGTTTCCCAACTCCAGCTAAGACTAGTGAGTTCTTTTCTATATATTTCCTATAGATTTATAATCATCTAAACCTCATAAGGGACCAAATAGCAACCTGGGCATTTTATACCACAAGAGTTAAGAGTTCATAAAATAGCAAACATAAACACAATCAATAGAATCCTAAAAGAAAAAAGCCCCTTTAAAGTCCTTCACAAAAGCTCTGAGGTATATCTCCAGGGAAATACATACAGAGCTTTTTTAAAGTTCTAGATTTCTAGAACTTCCTTGAGTATGAATTATACCTCAATAGCTTTAGCTTATATGTTAAATCACATGTGATCAAAGAGATTCATTGTTTATTTTTATATATTTTCATGACCCTGGGATTGATATTATAAGTATTTAGAGAGTGGAGTACAATGAAGTATTAGATCTGGAATTCCTGATGATTTCAATGGTGGGCCAACTTATGGCAGTTTGTGCCAATAATATAGAGAGATTTTACAGATAAAAGCACTTTCATGACTAGGATTCTTTCAGGGCTCTTAAGAAGGGTTGACTCCATGGGCTAACTATGCACTGTCAGCCTAGTAAATCAATCATCCTGTATTCCCAGAAGAATGAATGTCACTATAAAAAGATGGGTAACTAGGCAAGTTGGCATATAGCTGTAATTCCAATACTTGGGAGGCTGAGGTGGGAGAATCACTTGAGCTCAGGATTTTATGACAATTCCATGCAATATAGTGAGACCACATCTCAAGTAAATAAGAAAATAAATGGGAATAGAGCAAAGCAGATCTCTGCTAAGCCCCACACTGTGATTCTAATTCAATTTGAGATGATGCCTTCTTCATGTCATTTACACAATGAAGATTAATACTTTAGCTTTGGTCCTTGGTGTCTGAGACACTAGAAGCCATTCAAGATATTAGTAGGTGATTTTGAAACCACAGTTAATAGAGAAGAAAGGTAGATGCCATTGTATCTAGTTATCTTGTCAGTATAGCAAGATAGCTCAAAGGTAGGAAGCTAACCAGGTTCAGAAAGCAAAGGACATGGTCTACAGGAATTGGAAAGCCACTGGGTCCCAAAGGATTCTGATCAGAGGTCACCATGTTGGAAACTGTTTACATGGCTGTTAGATGGCAAGTGAGCCTACAAGTCTATCAGAAGGAGGAAAGAACCTGCAATCAATTCTAGATCCAAGAAAAGTAAGCTGCTAAGTGTGGTGGCACACACCTATCATCCCAGTGGTTCAGGAGGTTGAGGCAGGAGGATCTCAAGTTCAAAGCCACGCTTGTCTCAAAAATAAAAAAAAAATAATTTTAAAAAATCTGGGTATGTGGTTCAGTGGTTAAATAACCCTGGGTTCAATCCCTGGTACCCTCCAACCTCCACTTTCCCCAAAAGCAGAGGAAGCTATAAATAGGAAAGATTACCTCATCTCTAAAGTTCTTTCCTGACTGACTCTGCTAGGCCAGACCAGAGTGCCCATGATGTCCTCCTAAGAATTTCTGCATTTAGGTAGACAGCATTAGAGAGGTTAAACATGTTTTACCTTTAGCACATCACTAACTGAAGACTGGAAAGCAAAGTGAGACTTATCAATAATTTATCTCCCAGAGCCTGGTTACATAATAAGTACCCGGTGAGTAATAAACTTTATTGTTACTGTATACTTTTGTGTATATTTCTTGAAATACTTCAGTAATTCTCAAAGCCTCTTGAATATGAGGTACTGATTATGTGCTTAATTAATAGGTTATTGAGTAACCACTTTCACAAAATTTATTGTAAAGCTTTTGCAAATTATTAAGTACTTAAGTTGGTTACATAAATTACTAAATGAATAGTCAAAGTAGCTACAGAAGGAAAACAATATTTCACCTGTGCCTAGAATAGAATTGGCATGCAAATGTAAAATGATGCAAAATAAAAATCCATTTATTCATTTGAAACCACAGCTTTCCCTTGTTATCCATGAGGGATTTGTTCCAAGACCCCCCAGTAGATATCCAGATGTGCAGATGCTCAAGTACCTTGCATAAAATGGCATAGTATTTACATATAACCTATGCATACTCTCCTGTATACTTTAAATCATATCCAGATTACTTTTAATACCTAACACAAAGTAAATGTTATGTAAATGACTGTTATGCTGTATTGTTTAGAGAATAATGAAAAAAATATTCTGTACATGTTAAATACAGATGCATTTTTCCCCCTGAATATTTTCTATCCTTGATTGGTTGAACCTATGGTACAGCACCTGTGAATATGGAAGGTCAACTGTATTTATTAAAATCTTTCTATATGCCAAGTGCTGCTGTTGATGTCTGTGGAGCAGAGGGTGTTATTTATATGAGTTTTCAGCCCAGTGAGAAAGAACAGACATTGCTGAGATAAATTGAGTAATGTTAGTTTTCACAACATTGCTGTTTCGTTACAAATCCCCTTCTGCGATATGACTATAAAGTCAATAATGGAACAAGCTATAATTTCTTTTGTGCTCTTTACCCTTAAACATTTCTAACAAAGGTGATGACTATAATTTTTAAAGAATAATTATGGGAAATTTGGTGAAAAGTAACAACAGCACAAAGTCTGAATCATGCAACACTATCATACACACATTGTTTTAGCTTTTTATTTTTCTCATTTGTAAAATATAAAAAGTAATGAGAACCATGTCGTTATTTGTCTTTTTTACTGAGAAACCTTGGATTAAAGAGATATATAAGGTGAAGGAAGAGAGATAACATCATTGTAAGGTAGATATTATTAATATGAGAAAATGAAGATTTAGGAAGATTGAGTAACTTGTAAAAGGTTATGTAAGGGAGTGGCTGCATTGTGTCAAGGTTCATAAACTATCATTACCATTTTCATGTAAGAGATATATGGGAAAGGTAATTCTCGAATCTGTTACTTTTTTTTTCTTTTTTTTTTTCATTCTTTTGTATAGCAGCACCCACTTAATTCCTGGCTACTGCATCCATACCAATGATTCTGACTTCATTGTTCATAATAATTACATAGTAAGCTTGTTTAAGATACAGATGTGAGATGCCTTTGACCTCCCACACTGATTCACTATATCCCATGTAAAACTCAGGAATCTGCCCTTGTAACAGCCATTATGTGGGTGATTCTGTATCAAATGATCCATTGACTGCCTCTTGAGACCTACATATTTACATCAACAGTAATGTTAAAGAAGAAAGACATCACTCAATTTAGGAGAACCTAATGTATTGACAGCTTTTAAATATAGTAGGAATATCAAGTTAAGTATTAGATTATAAAACTTAAAAGTTAAGATTGACCCAATGTATCCTTAGTTGGATGGGAATTGAGGCCCTCTAAAACTTACAACCAAATAAGATCCTTTCTGTGTTAGGAGAGAACAGGAAACTATCACTGGTCAAAGGGTATTATGTAATTTCATGAATTTTCAACTAGTTTGGTATTAATCTCCTTAAAGGAAATTTACTATGTATCAACTTAGTAGATCGAAAACAAAGAGTGATATCTTTGAATTAGGTAAAAAAAAATGAAGTAAAATAACATCATCAACAACAATAAAACCTGCTGATTTATTCTATGAGAAAAGACAAAATGATTTTTGAGACCAGGAGCTAATCTTTCCATAAATCTTTGAACAATCTATTCTTTAGAAATCATTGGGGGAAAGGTGTTGTATTGATGATTTTGCAAATCTTCTGTCTCCTCATTAGATTGGCTTTAGCTTTAAATTGATCTGCTTAGCAGAGAGCCATTGAGTTTACACCTGAAGGCATCTAATCACCCTCTGTCTAATCCAGAACTAGTAATAAATCAATAGTAAGAAGTGATTCATGACTTCCTTCAGGTTACTGAAACTCTTTGCCATCTGTTTCAAGGGGCTAATAATTTCTGTTGGCTTGTTTTTAATGCTATAATCACAAAATATTTCTGATATTATAGTAATATGTAAAATATATATTAAGTAGTTATACATGAAGATGAGTGGACTTCAAATTTCTTTTAAAATAGTTGTATTTTAGGGAAAATCTGAAAAAGGAGAAGATGATTTTCCTCTGTACCAATATATCAGATAATTTCCACCTCATCTTCAATGTTGGTTAGAGAGAGCAAGTTTTCTGGATATGGGAAGAATTTACCAGGAATCATAGCAATATTGATTTAAATGCAATTAACAAAAAAGAATAGTGAGAAATAGTTCACCATCATGAAGAATCGCTAGTACTAGGCACTGATTAAGAGCTTTTATATTTAATCCTTCAATAATGTTACAAAGGAAGAAGGGCTAATACTGACCATTGTAGATTAGGAAGCAGAGGCTTTATAACACATTGAGTTTGCTGCCTGATTTAAGATGGCCAGTAAGTGGCAAAATTGGTCTCTTCCTTTGTTTGCTGGACTTTGAAGAACATTATCATTCTCACTCTGCCATTTGCTCCTTCTATGCTGTTTCTAGATATTTTAACCGAAGAAAATTATAGCTATCATATTTCATTCCCTTTCTATTCCAACCCTCCTCCTCCATACCAGCATTATGGAGAGTCACAATTGTTTAATGGAAAAAGCGTGGACTTGGAAATTAGATCAGACTTCTGCTTACTTTGTGTAACTTTGGGAAACATGGTTTACCTTGTGCAATTCAGTTTCCTCCTCTATAATGTGAAAATAAAGTAATCTACCTCAATATGGATGCTAATATTGTTTTATTCTTCCTTCAAACTAAAATGAATGTGTTGAATTTAGGGTAGAGAAAAGGAATTAGGAAAAAAAATTATCTTCTCCTTACCCCTGCATTAATTGAACCAACCCCATACCTAAATAACAACCTTAGAAAGATCTGAATGAGATGATGATTGAATCTGAGACATTATAATCCATTACAAAGACTGATTAATGATAGCAATGAAGGAAAAAATGATTTGGTAATTCTGGATATGTAGCTATCAATTTAAGTCATTTTTAATATTTCTCAATATTAATTCTATAGAAATACTGTCTTGGTCCATGCTTCTATTATGAAATATAATACTGAGTGGCTTATAAACAACTGACATGCATTTTCACATTCTGGAAGCTGGAGATATGAGATTCTGGTCAGATTCTGGTGAGGACATTTTCTGGGCTGCAGATGGGACTGACCTGTGGCATCTTCATATGGCAGAAAGAGGACTCTACCCTCATTACCTAAAGAATACCCACACTCTGAATACCATCACATTAGTGGTTAAGATTTCAATTAATGGGTTTTGGAGATGCAAACATTTGGTCTCCTATGCAGCCAGTAGTCTAAATTAGGAATTTTTTTGGAAATATTCAAGACTTGAATATTGAACATTTTTAATGAGAGGGCTCCGCTTTTATCTAAGAACAACTTGATTAAGTGTTAACAATGTATTTGTTGGATATTTAATTCTAAGCACATAAGGATATTTTTAGTATAAGCAAAGCATTAATCACAGTGTTTTATTAGATTATTTTGAACAGGTTAAATGAGGTCTTTTTTATACATTCTAATAGTGGTAAACACCCTTCATGTGTCCCAACCTTATTTTATTCTTCTACTTTTAGTTTGAAAATATGTAACCTTTGAAATCTTCTATTCTTAACCAATCATTAAATTGAGTTTTCCACATTTTAAGATACACTAGTCTTTTTGAGCTACTAGTTTTATTTTCTTCTCACCCTCTGAAGATCAAGGTTATAGTTGCATGCCCATACTAGCTGTAAGGCAGGGGTAGTGTAGTTGAGACTGCATGGCTGCTCAATTTCCTCCTGGGTATGGTCCTGAGTTGAGCGCTATAAAGGATATTGGGAGCAGCTATGGGCTGGAGGTGATTTATATTCCTATTATAATTCTGCCTTCCTGCCTGTACATTAACTTTGCAGAGGAACAGTTTCCTTGTAAAACTCATGGAGTTGAGTTGAATATGTTCTCGAGTTCCTTTTACCTGGAAGACATGGGATTGTATGATTTCTGGGGATCTGTGTAACATTTTAATATAAACTCATTCCTATGGACATTGCAAATACATCTTATTATTTAATCTGTGTAGTCTCTGTCAAGAAGTCCTAGACATAAATGCATCTGGCATAATTTACCTTGTTGCATTTAGTTAAGTCTGGTGCTGCAAACCAGGTAAAAGGCAGAATCTTGTATGCATGGCTCAGGATGTTCTGTGAAAGTCCTCAGGAGTTTCTTTCAGAATCTATTATCTGTTGCTCTCTATGGTTTATTTATTCCTGTTTTTCCTTAGGAGGTGTGACTGTATACTTAGCACCTAGTACAGGGCAATGAACACCTATAGCCAGTTCCAGAGGATATTTGTTGGATATTTATTTCTAAGCACATAAGGATATTTTTAGTAAGAAAAGCATTAATCACATTAATCACATTTCTCTCTATTTAACATGAAAGGAACACTAGACTGGAAAGAAACTATTAAAGAATTCTCTTAGAAGAAGGCCAGCCATTGTTTACAAGTTTATAGTAATATAATTCTTAGGTCTCTGTCACAGATTATTTATGATTTCTCCGAATTCTTCAATATGCATGCTTATACCTAAAAAATAACAAGCAAATACCAGAATAACAGTCCGTTTGTTAATAACCATACTACCAAAAGCACTATACAGATTTAATAAAGTTAAAAATAAGAGACCCAGAATAGCTAAAGCAATTCTTAGCAGGAAGAGTGAAGCAGGTGGCATCACTATACCAGACCTTAAACTATACTACAGAGCAATAGTAACAAAACCAGCATGGTATTGGCATCAAACCAGACAGGTGGACCAATGGTACAGAATAGAGGATACAGAGACTAACCCACAAAACTACAATTATCTTGTATTAGACAAAGTTACCAAAAACATGCATTGAAGAATAGTTAGCCTCTTCAACAAATGGTGCTGGGAAAACTGGAAATCCATATACAACAAAATTAAATTAAACCCTTGTCTCTCACCATGCACAAAACTCAACTCAAAATGGCTCAAGGATCTAGGAATTAAACCAGAGACTCTGAGTCTAATAGAAGGAAAACTAGGCCCTAATTTTCATCATGTGGGATTAGGCCCCAACTTCCTTAATATGACTCCTTTAGCACAAGAATTAAAATTAAGAATCAATAAATGGGATGGAATCAATAAATGGGATGGAATCAAACTAAAAAGTTTCTTCTCAGCAAAAGAAACAATCTATAAGGTGAATAAAGAGCCTACATTTTGGGAGCAAATCTTTACCCCTCACACATCAGATAGAGCACTAATCTCTAGGCAAAACAACAACAACAAGAAACCCAAATAACTCAATCAATAAATGGGCCAAGAACCTGAACAGACACTTCTCAGAAGAGGATATACAATCAATCAACAAATATATGAAAAACTGTTCATCATCACCAGCAATTAGAAAAATGCAAATCAAAACTACTCTGATTTCATCTCACTCCAGTCAGAATGGCAGCTATTATGAAGACAAACAATAAGTGTTGGTGAGGTGGGGGGAAAAGGTACACTCATACACTGCTGGTGGGAGTGCAGATTGGTGCAGCCAATACAGAAAGCAGTACAGAGATCTCATGGAAAATTGGGAATGGAACCACCGTTTGACCCAGCTATCCCTCTCCTCAGTCTATACCCAAAGGACTTAAAAACAGCGTACTATAGGGAAACAGCCACATCTATGTTTATAGCAGCACAATTCACAATAGCTAAACTATAAAGCCAACCTATCAATAGATGAATAGATATAAAAAAGTGTGGCATATATGCACAAAGGATACTACTCAGCAATAAAAGAGAATAAAGTCATGGCAATTGCAGGTACATGGATGGAGTTAGAGAAGATAATGCTATGTGAAGTTAGCCAATCCCCCAAAAAACAAATGCTGAATGTTTTCTCTGATTAAAGGAGGCTGGTTCATAGTGGGGTAGGGAGGGGGAGTGTGGAAGGAATAGACAAACTCTAGATATGGAAGGGGAGTTGGAGGGGAAGGGAGGGGCATGGGGTTAGAAATGATGGTGGAATGTGATAGACATTATTATCCAAAGTACAGGTATGAAGGCACAAATATACTTTGTATACAATCAGAGATATGAAAAATGTGCTCTATATGTATATATGAATTGTAATGCATTCTGCTGTCATATATAAATTTTAAAAACCAATTTAAAAGACCAAACAAACAGTCCCTTTGTTATTTTTTCTGTGAATTCCTCATTTCCCCTCACCCAGTTACAATTGCCTGCCTCTACTGAGGTCTTCAACACTTCCTACTTTAACATTAGCAGTAAATCTGACTGAGGCTTATGTCTTCATTCATTTCCTTAACAAGTGTCTTAGGTTATTGAACTTCATACTACTCTTGTAGTACCCAAACAGGACATATTTCCCAGAGACGAGTCCTCATTCATAATTTCCTGGTTTTTAATCTTTGAAATATTCTTCAAAAACATTTAACTGTGTGCTCAGTGCACGTTGCTTGAGTACATTTTTTGGCGCTAATGTTTTGTATCTTAATGCATTCGTATAAAAATGATCTGGTATTGTAAGCAAAAATAACCAAAATGGTTTTGGCAACATTATGGAAGCACAAACAAAACAAAACAAAACAAAACAAAAAAAACAGGAGGGAAGCAGACCGCATTAGGATCAGCAAGCTTGCCTTTATTCTGCAGTGGAGTCAATCAGGCACTGGAGGGGCTCATTTTCAGGATGGAAAATGGCCTTCAGTTACAGAAGGAGTCTGAGTTTTATAGGTTACAATGAAGGTGAATTAATCATTGGAGATTGAAGCAGAATATGTTGGTTTGGGCAGTTAGGAAAAAAAGTTGTAAAAAGTCCAAAATATCTGTAATTGGGAAGAGGTGAAAGCTCAGAAGTTGGCTAGAGTTCACTGTTTACCTTCTTCTTCTGGGACTGATTGTTACCCAGAGTTTCGCTATTTACTTTTGTTTTTCCAGGACTCCTCAGCAATGGGAAAAGGTAAAAATCCAGGGCCCAGCATTTCAATATCCACCTCTTCCCTTCAGGACCCATTGTGGTTGGGAAGGGATGAATGTTTGCTTTTGGTGGAGATGCTGGGGATGAACCCAGGAAGAGATGGAAGTTTGCTTTCCCCCTGCACTGCCCCTGGTGGGGCATTATTACTGGGAAATAATTTACTGGGAGAGGATTAATGATTTCCTCCTCTTCCCTTTTCCTCAAGGTCAAACAGTTTTGGGGGTTTGTCATTTTCCATATCCTGGGGTTGTCATTTTCCATATCCTTCAGGTATAACTCCATATCCTGCTTGTAAACTCAGCCTGCTTGTTCTCCATCATATTCTGAATTAATATATTTATTCCTTTTAGTTTTTATTTGTTTGTTTTGCTTAGATTCAGAAGACATCACTTATAGGAATCCCTCTTAGGAAACTAGGTTATTTATAGATTGATAAGTGAATGTTCAAAAATCTCCATTTTTTATCTTCTTTTTTGGATTACTTTTAGTCATATCTATCCTCACTTCTGTTGATATTGCAAAATGATAAAAGAAGATGCTTGTCAGTTTTGAGAAAATAAATTATTCATTCATTCATTCATTCATTCATTCATTGATAGGTTTAAATAGTGGATATTTAATGCCTCCCCATGACCCTAGTTAGAATAAATAGTTCCATTAGGATGTAAGATGCTGTGTACACTAGGCCTATGGTGACTAATGTGCAGGTGCTCTCTCTCACCCTTGACACAGGTGTTATTTAGATATATATGATTTTTTAAATATCTATGAATCTCTGGTTTATTTTTAGTGAAATGTACATATCTTAAGTATACAGTTTGATGAGTTTTAGTAAATGAATATACGTGTAACCCACACCCTACCAGGTTAAAGAACATTTTCATTTGCCCAGTTTCTTCATGTCTCTTTCTAGTTAAAATCTTCTTGCCAGAAACAATCACTATTATGAATTTTTCAGCATAGATTAGTTTTTCATGTTAAAAGAAACTTTAATATAATATATACTTTTTTATCTGAAGAACTTTACCAGTTTTTAAGGTTTAGCCTTGTTGCTCATATCCATTTTTCTTTCTCTCTCTTTCTTTCTTTCTTTCTTTCTTTCTTTCTTTCTTTCTTTCTTTCTTTCTTTCTTTCTTTTCTCTTTCTCTCTTTTGCCATAGACATTCTTTTCTGGTTGTTAGCTAATCATAAATTTGGCTTTCATGAACATTCCTATAAGAAGACATTTATCTATTTAATTTGTTTATGTGTATTGTGTTTCCCCGTTTTTATTCCTCTTAAATAAATCCTACAAATAGAACTGCTGAATTACAGAGGTAGGTATATATTTGACTTTATTATGCACTACCAGCCTGATTTATAAACTGGTTGTAGCATCTTATGCTCTCACTAGCAATGTGTGAAAGTTCTGTTTCTTCCAAATTCTTGCCAACATTTGGCATTGTCAGTCTTTCTAATTTTATTCTGGTGGGAATGTTAAATGGCAGAGCCATTTTGTAAAAATTGTATACTGTATTCCTCAAAATGTTAAACATATAGCTATCATATTACCCAACATTTCTACTTCTAGGTATATACCTAAGAAAAATAAATACATATGTCCACACAGACACATGTACATGTACATTCATAGTAGCATTATCCAAAAGTGAAAACAACATAAATATCCTTCAACTAATAAATATACCAAAAAATAGGTATATGCATAATGAAATATTAATTACTAAGAATGAAAAAATAACTGAACAATTTACAACTGGGATAAATCTTGACAAAATTATGCTGAGAGAAGCCAGTAACAGTACTACATATTGTGTGACTCAATTTATTTTTTCATTTATTTAATTTTTTTTGAGGGAGGTCCTGGGGATTGAACTCAGGGGTACTTGGCTACTGTTTTGTATTTTATGTAGAGACAGGGTCTCATTGAGTTGCTTAGCTCTTCACTTTTGCTGAGGCTGGCTTTGAACTCCAAATCCAGCCTCAGCCTCCCCAGTTGCTGTGATTACAGGTGTGTGCTACCACACCCAGCTCTGTGATTCCATTTATATAAAGTATTCAGAACATGAAAATTTGTAGGGACAAAAGTAACTTCATGGTTGTCTAGGGCTAGGAGGGGAGAAGAAGAATTGAGGAAGGATTGCTCATCAGTATAGGATTTCTTCTTAAAGGAACAAACTTTTCTAAAATAAGTAGTGCTAATGGTTACATTACGGGATATACTATAAAATATGAAATTGTATACTTTGTAAGGGTGAATTGTGTACTATAAGAATTGTATCTCAGTAATCTATTAAGAAAAAAAAAGTACCTTATTCAAAGGGGCAATCTGTACATCTCTGAGAAAGGAATGTGCTTGGTGTGACTGAAGAACAAGAAGCTTTGAGAGGCTTCTTGGGTGGAAGAAACACAGCAGACAGAATGGTGGAAGATGAAGTTGGAGAAGCAGGGAGGAGCCAGGGTATGTAGGGTCTTGTAGCTTGTGAGAAGTTTAGTTTTTATTATGAGTATGCTAGAAAGTCAATGGAGGGTTCTGGACACAGGGTAGTATGATCTGAAGGTTATTTTATAAAAATCACTCTGTTACCCATAAAGGATGGGTGCTGTAGAATGAAATTGGAAGAGCAATTAGGAGGCTCCACCAGGAATCTGAATGAGAAACTGGTGAGCAGGATCAGAATAAAATCTTGAGGCTGAGGAGTGGCTGGTCTTGGGATGTATTTTAAAGTCAGAACTCAGGACTTACTGAAGGACCAATGTTTAATGTGAGGGGAAAGAAAGCGTTAAGGAGAGCCAGGTTTGTATATATCTGAGTATTCATGTGTGCCTTCCACTTCAGAATAAGAAAAACAGCTGACTTCATCATTTTAATTTGTTCTAATGTCATAACATTTTATTTGGAAGAGGAAACAAAATGGTCATAATTTTGTTTTTGCAAACTGCTTTGATAGCTTACATAAAATAGGATGCACATAGTCAAATAAACTTAAAGAATATTCTAAACACTGTTGATGCAAGAAATAATTCACCCATAAAGTTCAAATGTATAGTGTTTCACATATATTGTATTTCAGAGAGAGTGTTCCGTGGGATCATATTGTTCCTTAATGACAATCTCATGCCTTAATGTTGTATTGAATGTTTGTGATATATCATATCTTCTTTATTTTATTTTAGTTTTCAGATGACTATTAGGTTTTAAGGAGAATTTTTGTTGGATATTTTCAGTAACCATTTTTACTTTTTCAAGTGTTTTTTGTACCTATTGTTTATATATTTACGTGGCTTCTACAAATATATCTGAATTTAGCCCTCATTTTCTTTATGTGATCATTTTATGGTTAGCCTCTATGGTAATAAATTTATTTTTTAAACAGCAATTTTTAATGTATAATTCATGTTTGGGAAAAGTATTAGCAATTTTTAAATTTTATACTCCAAGTGACCGTTTTTTATATCTATTGCACCTTGCATGTATAGTTGTAAAACCAGGAGAAGAAAAATAGTAGGCTGATCACAAAATGCATTAAGTGTAGAGCTAATTTCAAAAATCACAGAGAGCTCTAAGCCAGTTCCTTCATCTTTTAATCAGGTAGAATATGCTGATTGTATAATCACAATATTGTTATTGATTGGTGACTGTGATTGTTGCCTAAGCGTATTATCGACATAAACAAAATTTTTGAATATTCAAAATGGATTAGTCATTCTGAGATTCTTATAATGTTTAGGTGCTCATGCATTTCAGGAACTTTTATTTTCTCTCTCTGACACAATCCTCAACTTTATCTTTCTTATTCCTTCTGTCCCTAGTGGGCAGACCAGAGAATCCTTCCAATCTGAGCTCTCCCTGGCTTTAATGATAACACAGAGTTTTCTGATTCCCAGAAGTGGCTGATATTATTGACTACAATTCTCATCCACAAGAGACTTTGGAAATCCAATGATCTGGCCCTTATCCATTCTCCATGGGTAGGGTCTAACCTTTGCAATCAATCACACAGGGTGGCTGACTTCAATGCTGCCTGCCAGCAAGTCTCCAGAGGCTCTTTTCTGCAGTTCTATTTTTATTTCTACCTCGTAGTCCTCTTCAAGTATGAGGAGAATGTGGTGGGAGATTGTCACTCCCAGGGTGTTGAAGCAAAAGCTGCAAGTGTTCCTGCTTTTGTTCCAGGGATAAACAAGATTGGGGCCAGTTGCTATCAACCACAAAGGGTTTTAACTGGAGCTCTATGTCAGCAGGCTGAATCAATCAGGGAAAGCAGATGCTGAGGATTTGGAGGTGAATACTAAATGAAGAGGAGAAAAACTCCAGGGAAGAGAGAACACATAAGAACAAAAGAGGTGCTGCTCTTTCCTGTACTGAGAAACCATTGCATCATTCTTTTTGCACATTGCTGGGGGCTGCAGATCAACTATGAAAAATGGAACAAAATGCTTACAAGCTGCCTGACTACAACAGTACTTTATGAACCTCAATAATATGAACAGCACTTAGTATTTTGTTATTCTATACAGCCTGATTTTTCCTCATAATGGAAGTGAGTTGCATCCTATAGTGACCAATAGCCTACCTATCATTAGCATCAGCAGCCCAGAGTTATAGTTTACCTTAATGGAAAACCATCCTGATTCATGTAGGACTCAACCCTGCTCCGATTTTGCCTTCATGTTCTGTTCTCAAAGCTTGAAATAACTGTCATATATTTATACTTCCAACTATCAGAAAGTTAAACCCTTATATAGGATTAATAAATTAATTATATATATTAAATATATGTAATACATAAATATATATGCAGACATATTATAAATGCCCATTGATTAAATATGAATAAAAATATTTTCTCAGCAGTTCTATTAGTAATAAACTATAAATATGATATTTTCCAATTTTTCAAAACTTATTTGATAAGTACGAATTAATCTCTTTAGCCATATGTACTTGTGGAGATGCAGAAGTAGTGGTAGTGATGGGTCCCAAAATATTTATTGTCATCGTTTTTTAAAACCATTCAGGTCAATCGATGGAGCAGGGAACGGAACTATGTACCTTTTAAACAGAAATGTGCTATGATTGAAAGTTGTCTTCTTGGCCACGAATTCTAGAATGCCTGCCTCAAAGTTTTTATGGGAAACCCAATTAGCTGTTTCCCCATGTTACTTCAAAGGAATGCAAAATGGGTTCATTCTGGGTTAGCTTGAAAGGAAAAACAAACAGATAATGAGACACTGAAGACCTTTGCCATTGGTATCAAAGAGCAAGGAATTTAGAGAAACACCGATGACTCAAACATTGCAGAATATTTCTCTGATTTTGGTAGTTACTGGGCTCTTTGATTCTCACAAACCCATCCCAATCTTGTGTGTTAAATTGATAGGAAGGCTTCTTATTGAGTGTTATAAACAGTTCTGCTTCTTCCTATTTTCACATCCTTGGCAGGATGTTATTACACATCCATTCTTCTCCTACCCGTGGTGATGCCTGTCAATGTGTAGATACCACAGTGGCTTTCCAGAATCTTAAACTCAATACTGAACTCTTTTTAAATGATGTACTGAAGGACTAAAGTTAGGTATGAAAGTTTTCTCTTACAATTTGGGTTTAATGTTTACCGAAGCAGCTCTAGTCTGTGACCAGTATTTACAAGGGAAAAATGTCACATCTACAGTTCTGCTGTCCAATATGGTAGAATGCAAATATTTCACTAATAATCATTTGCAATGGTTATATTATATGCTGAGATGGTATTTTTGTGTTTGTGTGTGTGTACCAAGGATTGAACCCCGGGGGCATTTAACCTTAACCACTGGGCCATATCCCCAGCCCTTTTATGTTTTATTTTGAGACAGGATCTCACTAAATCCATTAGGGCCTTGCTAAATTGATTGCTGAGGCTAGCTTTGACCTACCAAGTCTTCCTGTCTTAGCCTACTGAGCCACTGGAATTATAGGTACATGCCACTATTACTGGCTAGAACTAATTGTACCTTTTTTTTTCCAAAAATAGAAACTAGAATTTCAGCTTTTTATGTGCAGTCTCCTGATTTCTAATCGTTGTCAACTAAATGAAAATGTTTACTTACTCTTTAGATCTAGGTTCATTCCATTCTATCATCTTAGACTTGGATTTTTAATAATGCTCCTCCTCCAGCAGTTATCATTTTAAAGTTATTTATTTATATTACATTAGGAGGGGTGTGTGTGTGTGTGTGTGTGTGTGTGTGTGTGTGTGTGTGAAGACTTGTGATGGGAGGTGGGTGAACAGGGGTGGGAAGGAGCATCTGCTTACTTCTTCCTGATGCCCTGTAACCTTGAGAGGAAGTCAAATAAATAATGATATTCCTGTTCTGTCTTGTTTGTTTGTTTGGGGTACTGGGGATTGAACCAGGGTGTTTTACCACTGAGCTACATCCCCACCCTTTTTATTTTATATTTTGAGACAGGGTTTTGCTTATTTACTTAGGGTATTGCTAAGTTCCTGAGGCTGACCTGGAACTTGGGATCCTCCTGCCTCAGTTTCTGAGATTACAGCCATTACCAGCTGTCTTAATTATGGAGATATGTTGTTAGCCTTAATTCATAGTATATTTTCATTAAATTTAAAAAAAACATCTCTGTATACATATGAATAATGTACACCCTGAAGTCAAACTCTCAGTAATAGATACATACAAATTACTTTCCTTAAGTCTATATTTCTTCATCTGCAAAATGGTGTATTTATTGTACCTGATGTATAAGATTCCAAGGAGGAAGAAGTAGTACATGACATTTAGCACTAGTTGAATACATATCTTTGTCATTTGGTCACACACACACTTCTATTTTCTATGGGAAGGAAATGGCAATGTCTATTACAGGAAAATTCTCATACATGAATTAGCACCACTTTCACTCCAAGTCCTAAAGTAGTCACACACACACAGAACTCATCAAGGAACAATCTGATTACCAAGATTGTGTCTTATCACCACAGAGATCACAAACCTAAAACACATAAAATTGATAAAACATAGTGAACATTGCTTTATTTTTATTGACACATAGTCTATGTAACATCACTGTCATCATTTTTCAATTTAAGTATGCAATTAAGTGTTTTACTCTATTCATTACGCTGTACAACCTTCACTACTATTTAATATCAGAATATTTCCATCATCTGAAATTAAAACTCCCAACTTCATATTTATTACCAGTCAGCCCCAATTCTGCTTGCAGCCCTCTATCCCCTACTCCCCATCTTCTGGCAAACACAAATCTACTTTCTAGCTCTACTTTGCCTCTAAATGTAATCTTAAAATATGTGGTCTCTTATATCTGTCTCCTTTCACTTATATTTTTTTTCAAGGTGTGTTAGTTTTACATCTCTGTGATCAAAATACCTGGGAAGAACAACTTAGAGGAGGCAAACCTTATTTTGACTCACAGTTTCAGTTGTTTAGCCCATTCAACAGAATCCATTGCTCTGGACTCGAGGTGAGGCAGAACATCAAGGCAGAAGGGTGTGGCAGAGAAAACTGTTAATCTCATGACACTAATAAACAGACAAAGAAGAGGAAAGGGAAGACGAATCCTTCCAGGGCTCACCCTCTGTGACCCACTGCCCCTAGTCATGCCCAGGTGCCTACAGTTATCACCCAGTCTATTAAAACTAGAATGGATTCATTTGGTTATAGCTCTCACATTTCAATCATTTCACCTCTGAACATTCCTGCATTAACACAGGAGCATTTGGGGGACTTCTTATATCTAAACTATAACACAAGGTTTATTGATGATTTAGCATATAACCATATTTTATCTATTTATTTTATTGAAATCATTTGCATATAAACATATATATCAACTTTTTTATCCATTTATCAGTTGCTGGTCATTTGGGTTAATTTCCTCTTTTCATCTATTATAAATACTGCTAAGGCTCTTAATGAATTGTTAGTTTCCATGGGCAGGATCTAAATATCATTCCTTCTGCAGATTCATGACATTAACCAGACAGAAAATATTGTTTAGCAATCCGGAAGAATTATACTTTCCTATTTTCTATACTTGTGGACTAGTTAGTTCTAGTATCTTCACTTCTCAAGAAAAACTCACCCATAACTCATGGGAATGGGTGTTGTTACTGTGTGGCTATGCTCTCTGCTGTTTGACTCCCCCCTAGTTTCTGCCAAAGCTCATTAGACTGGAGATGGATAGCCAGTGATAGGCTTCTCAGGAGTCTACGATGTAGCCTCACACAAATAGATAATTGGATCAGTTAGAATCTATTCTACCTCTTAGAAATTTTACCTGGGAAATTAGGGCAGAGTGATATCATGAACAGAAAGTGGATTAAGCAGAATGAGTATATTGCTTAAAGTCATGAGGGAGAATAGGAACATAAGGAATGATGATGAGGCAAAGGCATAAGAGGGGAATCTCTGAAAAGACAGAGTACAAGTGGCAGACATTCATTGTTAAGAAGAAGAGGTTGGAACAGTTTCTGAAAGAAAAGGTAACAATCCACATATTCCTAGTGGTGGGATTCCTCACTTTGCTTTGAATCTAGAATGCCCAAGTCTGTAGCTCCTGTTTTATGAAATCTTATCCCACTTATAATTGTATAAGCTCCATTTACTAACCTACCCATCCATCTCTTTCCCTTAACAACCTTATTGCATCAAAAGGGCCTAAATAATGTAACATACCTATATTTATCCAATTTATCTATTTTATGAAGAAAAAATGACTTTGTTTGATTTTCAAACAACAAGAAAAATACTGGATGGGTTTCCCTAAACTCATTGAAGGGGAAACACTCTTTAATTAAAAATAACTATATATTTGATCTCGTTCCTTACTTCATGGTGCTTAGACTTAAGAGTTGTTATATATTTCAGAGGAGTATATCTAATGAACAAGAAGAAAAAATTAAAAACTATTTACATATTCAAGATGATTAGTAGCATAACTGTTTCAATTTCAGAAGTGTTCACCAAGGCTTTTTTTTTTTTTTTTTTAAACTCCTGATACCTTCTTTTTCCCTGCATAGTGGTTGGCTAATGAATTCCTTAGGAATTCCTCAGAGACATAAACATGCCTTTTGGAAGTATAATAGTAATTTAATTGATATTTTTAGTTTAATACCACAGACTAGTCTAAATTGTGCAGTGTAAATTCCTTTTCTTTTACCTTTGTATATTTTTTGCTCTTAAAAAAACTTATTTGGGGCTGGGGTTATGGCTCAGTGGTAGAGTGCTCGCCTCCCATGTGCAAGTCCCTGGGTTCAGTCCTCAGCACTACATAAAAATCAATCAATCAATCAATCATTCAGTAATAAATAAATAAAAGTTATTGTGTACAACTACAAAAAATATTTTAAAAAATTGAAGTCAGGTGGTTTGATGCCTTTATTTTTGTTTTTGTTTTTTGTTTGTTTGTTTGTTTGTTTGTTTTGATCCTCCACAGATTTCTTTGACTATTTGGGATGTTTTGAGGTTGCACACAAACTTCAGGACTAATTTGTTTTTCTGGGAACAATGACATCAGTATTTTCATAGGGATTATATTGAATTTTTAGACCACTTTGGTTAGCATGGGCATTTTATTAATGTGTAAATTCTTCCAACCTATGATCATGGAATATATTTCCATTTACAGTTGTAAGAGAGGATTGTAAGCACAGTCTGGTGCTTTCACACCCTAGAAACCTGGGCAAAGGGAATGCTGAAGCAGTTTGGTGGTCTGGTAGAGTGGCTAGAAGAAAAGGAGTCTTATTTGTTCATAACAAAGAATTTGTGATTTGAGGGGAAGAGTAAAACAAGATAAAAGAAAAGATCTTTAAAGAGTTGCAGAAAATAGAGATAATCTTAGCCAAAATAAATACATCTAAAGAAAATTACATGTTGTGTTTTCAAGCCCAACTCATGAAAAAGGGAAGATAGTATCACCCAATGACATATTCCATGGAGGAATTCTTGAATTTGTCAACCTTAACAAGGATGTTCATGGAAGTGTTGCTTAAAATGGCTAAAATTGGAGATAATTAGAATATATTCATATAATGGAATTGATATGCAAAAATAAGTTGAATAGAGCTGTTAATGTAAGTATGGATGAAATGAAAGATGCTATACAAAAGAAGAAAAATGCAGTGTAATATATACAAGAGTATTTACATGATCATATTTACATGAAGTATGATATTCTACATAAAGTTTAAATGATTGGGAGTGTAGCTCAGTGGTAAAATGCTCATCTGGCATGTGTGCATGAGGTCCTGGCTTTGATGCCTAGCACTGCAAACAAAACAATACAAACATTTATAAGAATGTTGCCTAATATCAGTTATTATTAGGGAAATTGTAAATGCAGTAAAAATGTAAAAGACAATGTGGGAATGAGACTTCTTTTAATGGGATGATGATTTCCTCCAAAGAGAAAAAAAAGTGTTCAAATAAAAAGCATATAGGAGACATCTATTATTTTGTTAACACTCTATTTCTTAATCTAGGAATAAGTACAGTCATATGTCACATAATGTTGTTTCAGTCAACTATGGATAGCATATATAGTGATGGTCCCTAAAGATTATAACAGAGGTGAAAAATTCCTGCCCCCTGCTATATGATAGCTGTCATGATGTTGTGTTGCTCTACCTTATTCTTGGGTTTGTGGTAATGTGGTGTAAACTAGCCTACTAGGCTACTAGTCTTACAGAATTATACCACATATATATGTATGTACATTACACAATAGTTGATAATGACACTTGATACTAAAATATTACATTACTGATTTATAAGCTTACCATACTTTTTATTGTTTAGGGTATATTCCTTATACTTATAAAAAATGTCTACTCTAAGGCTGCATGCTGCATTATGCTGGCAGCGCCACAAACATTTTGGTTTATGCATCATTTCTCTTGCTATTGATTTTATCTCATCCTGATTGGTTCAACAGGAAACTAGAAGCAAAAGGTTATACCATATAGCCTAGGAATATATCAGGCTGTACCATTTAGGTTAATGAGAGTATACTCTATGATGTTTGCCCAATGACAAAACCACCTAATGATCCAGTTCTCGTAATGTGTCTCATCATTAAGTGAAGCATGACTGTACAGGAGTATACAAATATGTTGTAAATAAGTCATACTTTTTTAAAAAAATTAGACTTTTTAAATGAGGAAAGAAAAGCAAACCATAAAGTCTTGGCAGAGAGTTATGAGGGACCATGGGTTCTCTACTTCAATGTTTATGAATTTTAGTAATAAATTTTCCACTAAGGAATGGACTTTCCTTTCCTTTTAACTCCACCAGAAGCTCAAGTGGATTCTTGGAGAACTGAAGGACATCTTCCTCAAGTTGTGGAAAAACTTGCTCTTTATCTTCATCCTTTGACTTTAATTTCTTCTCCAGAGAAAAAAAAGAGTAGAATCCAATTTCTGTTTTGGTTGTCATAATTATCATGCCTCCCGTGTGTGTGTGTGTGTGTGTGTGTGTGTGTGTGTGTGTATGAATTTAAATATACCTAAGCCTCTTCAGTCATTGCTCATTATCCTATTTTCAGTTCCACTGTCTGTTCTCTGAACATACAGTGTCCCTCATCCATTTTAGTAGGAATAAGAAAACTTTTGCATCACTATCGTATGTGGTGAATGCCTGAGGCAGAAGCCTAGGCTAATGTTTGTGCCCATGCTTCACAGTGTAACACTTCACAGTAAAATAAAGTGCTACACCCTGCTATGACCTAAAGTCCCCTGAACACAGAAAATTTTATGAGTGAATATAAGAGTACCTTATGACAATTGTCAGAGTGATGACTAATGAAAGTTAGACACCATAGTATTTGCCTAGACACAACAAATGAGTGAATAAATCAAAATTGTGATTATCACAAAGTCTTCTCTCTAAATGTACTTTTACAGTTATTATAAGATGGATCTCTGCTGCTGAAAACATCTGTCTTAATTGGTGTGAGTAAATTGGGGCCACACTTTGCAAGGAAAGGGTCACCATTTTTGCCTGTGTGCTAATTTTTCACAAATTTATAATAGTTTTTCAGAATAGGAATTTTATTTCTACTGAATCTCCAGATATTTTATCCTACACTTTGCTTGCATTTGTTAACATGCAAACCCCCCAAAGGAAGAAAGAAATGGCACAGGTTTTAGAGCAGCTTTTCTTTTTAGATAGCCAAAAGTTCACATTTATTTCATAAAAGATAGACTAATCACAACCTTCAATTAACAGAAGCTAAGCTCTAGAACTGGATATTGAATAGAACTTCTGGAGACTGGTACTCAAAGAAAAAGACAAGGAACCATAAGTACTAAACATTTAGAATATGCATGGCTTCAAAGCTTATTTTAAAAAACTCACTATATTAGCCTCAAATATCACTGGTACTCCTGATTTCTTTAAGCAGAGAACAGAACTGTGAGGCATAATTCAGTAGAGAGATAAGTGATTGGCTTTGGAGATTTTTCTTTCCCATCCCTCAGATCTGGGATGCTTGCTCAGTAACCTCTTCCACAACAACTTCCATCCAATCAAGTGATGGAGGCTCTGAGAAACAATTGTGGACACTGGAGATGCCTGAAAGAAAAAAGGAGGTTGGATCTCATTCCTTGTTTGGGTGTCTTCTTACGTAGCCAACATTCTGTTTTGTTTCTATTTTTTTTTTTTTGTGAAGTGAGGGGGTGAAGTGGGAAGAAAATTGGAGACCAGATATAGATTGGGGTCAACTGTGGAACAGACTGCTTTCCTACTCGATGTGGTAAGAATAGGAATTTTCCATGAGTCAAAAAGTCATTGCAGAAGGTATCAGAGTTTGACATCTTAAAGGTATGTCATTTAAGAGATCTGACAGCTGGGCTAGAGGAGGATATGCCCTAGGAAGAATGGTAAGCTCTCACCACAGGTGAGAGCTGAAGGAAGAGTGCCTATACTGGAACAATCTCCCTTTAGCAAAGAGGGAAACAGAACAAACCTTGCAACAAGTACTTATAGACACTTATTACAATATCTGAACCCTGGGGCAGGGAGGACATCCACTTGGGTGTTACCTCTTTCCATCCTTCTGATCTCTTCATTCCTATTAATCTATCAGGGAGTGCTAAGGAGGGAAAGGAGACCCAAGGATAGGGCAAGCGTGTGTCTTATAAGCAGATCATGTCTGACAAAATGTAGGGTGAAATGTTGAAACAAGGTAGACATATGCATGTCACCAATAAAAATTTAAAAACAAAAGCAAAAATGAAACTGGAGTGCATATAACTAAACAAATAAAAGGGTCTGCTATGTACATTACAGGTTATGTAAAAAGAACTGGACTAGAATCCAGCTTCTCATTTGCTCCTTAGACGTTGAAACCAAGGAATAACAACTACAGACACAAAGGAGAAAGTCTAAAAGCAGAATCCTTTATTCTAACCCACATAGCATTCACCTGTAGGGGGAAAAAAGGTATATGTTGATGTCGGATTTTTAGAAACATTCATCAACCACATACCCTTTATGAGGAAAATATTGGAGGAAGGATTCTAACCAGGTGACAAAGGAATCCCAAGAGAGACATTAAGAGAGGGGGGAAAAAAGAGAACACTGAGTAATGACTGCATCTTACCATATGTAGATAAATAAATAAATAGGTCCATGATGTTAAATAAGAAGATAATGTTAAATAAATTTGCTGCAGCAAATGAAAAATCAAAAAATAGCTTGGGATAAAAAAGAATAGATAATTATGTCAAATTCAATAAGTTGAAGTGCAAGAAGGAATAAAAATCTTTCCTGAAGGCAACCTTAGAGTGTAAAATTATACACATTTTACAATTTTCTCCTTTGGGATAGGGAAAGGTATGTTGCTGGAGGAGAAATGATGGGGATCTTGTCTTCATGAAATAATTGAGAATAAGGACTCAGTTACTTATTTCATTAAGAGCCTACTTTTTTTTTTTTTAGGAAAATCAAGGACTTCTTAATAAGCAAGATAAATGGAATAAATAATGACTTGATCATACCAGTTAAGATATACATAGGTAAAACAGAAAATTGTAAAAAATGATAATCAATAATCAAATAAAATGGAATAAATAAAATCAAGCATATCAGATGTTAAACTAGAAATAATGGCTTTAAATTCTCTAAAGCCAGTCTCAGTTTTGATTAAAACACAAACCCCCAAATACATGCCTCCCCAAAATACGCTTAAAAATATATAACAAAGTCCAAAAAGAAAGCCAACAAGGATAAAGAGATACCAGGAAACAACTGCAAATTAAAAGCAAGTAGTAATAACAATATTAATGTTAGACATGGAGAACTAAAATTAAGAACATGAGATGGTACCAAGGGGATAGTAGGTAACAATGAAAACATGGTACATGAGGGTGTATAACAAATACAATCCTTTATGTCTAAACATTAGAGTTGCTATAGAGAATAAAACTAACTTGAATGAAAGGTTATCTTGGTATATGAAAATATGATATTTGAATATAGTCCTTTTATAGTTGAAAGCATGAGACATATAAAGACTAGTAAAGGTGTGAAAAAATTCAGTGAAATATTATAAACATGTATAGATTACATAATATATAATTTAGATGCAAAGTTTACATTTACATATATATGAGATTATAATATGCATAAATATATATCCATGAATAATCATTACAAAACTAGATTCTTAGGGAAAAAAGCAGCAGTTTTTTTCTATTGAATATATAAAATTATGGTAAATAATTAATTTAAACAAATAGTGATAAAAGTACTAACTTCTTAGTAGTTAAGGAACCTAGAAAACCTTTGGATCAGAGATTATGAAAAACAAATGAGCAAAAAAACTTTAAAAAGGAAATTATTTTTACCACAAATTATAATGTGCACAGAAGGTTCTTTAATCAAAAGACAATAAGGTTAAATATATTTTAAACTAAAAATAAGAATATAGCTATTATCTCAAATTATTGGAAGTTGTAGAACAAGATAAACATAAGGAAACTATGAAGAAGGAATGAGTAAGCACAAATACTGAAATGAAAGATAAACTGATAATATACTGGGAAGCTAAATTTCAAATTGGCCCATTGGAAAGAAAACTCTAAGTGGTAAATACTTATCAGGCTGTTTAAGGAATAATAATAATAAAGGAATAATGTAAATATTCATGATTAACAGTTGTAAAAAATTGCAATTTAATGTCTAGAAATTTAAAATTTAAAGGAGATGAACAAACATAACCACTAAGAAAAATCCAATAAAATCAATTAATATAAATTGAAAGGGTGATTAAAGATTAACATAAAATGAAACACTGGGACAGGTAGATATACCCCTAATTCATGTATATAAATTTGAAAAATAAATTCCATGATACTTAAACTAATTCAAACTATGTCAGATATTGATGAAAATGATGAAGAACCTCTCAGTTATCTTATGAAGGCTGAATAACACACACACACATATATATATATTTTCACATATTATTCTCCCATTAAAAAAACTAGGCAAATATAGTTGAATGTAATTGTTCAAATATATAAATAAACAAATAAATAAATCAAAATACAAGAATGCAAGGATGGTTTAATAAGAGGATTTCTATCAATGTAAAATAGCATCCCATTGTTACTAATGGGAAAATATTATACTAATAGATTTTTAGAAGTCCTTTGATAAAATCAGCATTGATTCCCCAAAAAATTCAAAGATAAAAAATAAAATTAAACTACATAAATATAAAGATTTTTAAGCAAAAACTTTTACCATGTTATAAAAATACATTTTAATCAAAATTAATACATATTTATTGAGATTGTAGGAAGAACTTTATTTTTTAATGATTAGAGTATATGACTTTAAAATTTACATATGTATTAATTCCTAAATATAAATAAAAACTATAAATAATAAATAAAAATTTATAAAAGCAGAATTATAAATTCACCATTAGCAAATCCATATGATGCTGTAAAAAAAAGTAAGCAAATTTAAAAATACGATAGCATACTGGTATCCAAAAATAGTTTACCATATACATAAATTTTTTCTACCATAAAAAAAATAATATTTGTATTCAATGTGTGAATAAATTGGTTTATTTAGTAAATGGAACAATTGAACATCCAATTTAAAGACAATAAACTCCTGTCTCATAGTATATATAACAAATTAATTTCAAGAAAAATTTAACAGTAATCTTGTTAAAAAATAAAAAAGGAATCTTAGGTATGTTCAGATAATTCAGCAGCATAATGCAGTTTGACTCTTAACAGCTTGTGTGAGACCTCTGTGCACCCTCTTCTTAGCTCTACATTCATGGATATTATGTGGCTAGTTGGTAACAGGCCACCATGGGAATATCTACAGTACAGAAAATTATCAAGTTCCACATATCTGGGTTTCTCCTCCTCCCTCACCTTAAACTAGTTGTTAACATTTATCAGTTTATGACTGTACATTAAACCTCTTAATCTAAGGATTGTAAAGACATCTGCGTATGTACTCCCCACTCCCCTTACCTAGTTTTGAAAGACATTTTTAACTGCTAAAGGAAAATCCCAATTGGAAAATTAAAACAAAATTTATCATTATTTTTTTTTTAAATTCCATCAATGGATGCCTTATATTTTATGAATGCATTCATGTCTGGGAGTATTGTATTTTCTTGGAAAATTTACATCTTTGTCACTACCTAATGCCTCTTTTTATTTTTAATAATCTCCCCTTTTATGAAGTTGTCTTTGTCTAAAATTAATGTAGTACTGCAGCTTTCTTTTGATTAGTGTTTGCAATCAATATGCTTTTTGTTAGTATACATTTTATCTATCCACTTTAAATCTGTCTCAGACTTTACATTTAAAGTATACTTTAAATAGCATATAAATGGGATGTGTTTTGCTTATGTCTTTCCACTAGCATATTCTTCCAATTGGTTTGTTTAGACTTTCACATTTGAAGTGATTATTGATATGTTTTGATTAATGTCTACTGTGCTTGATGTTCTATGTGTTACTTTTGCTCTTCATCTCTCCCATTTACTTTTTACCTTCTTTGGTTTTACTTGAATATTTTATATGATTCAACTTTAGCTCTTCTTTTAGCACATCAACTTTAATTTTTAAAGTATTTTGGTGAATGCTTTAGAGTTTACAATATATATTTTGAATCGGTCCAAAACAAACTTTAAATTACATTAAACTGCTTCAGTTTTAGGTCAAGAAATTTATACCTTGTAACCTTGTTGCCATTCACTTTACTTGTCCATTGTTATGAGTATTGGTTTAAACAAACAAGTATCTTTTAGATCAATTAAGAAAGAATGAAAAGATATTTACTTTCCCTTATCTTCTCAGGGGCCCTCCTCCTCCTTCCTCATTATCATCTTCTTCCTCCTCTCCGCCTCCTCTTTTTTTTTTTATGTTCACTTCTCATTTTTAATTTTTTATTTGTTTTAATTAGTTACACATGACAGTACAATGACCTTGATATATCATACATTTGAATAAGATAGGACATAATTTCTCATTTTTCTGAGTGTACAGGTTGCAGAATCGCATTGGTCATGCAGCACATATAAATCTTAGTCTTAAAACAGAAGTTTCAAAATTGGAACTCAAGGTAGTATTCAAAAACATTGTTTAATCAAGGATGTAAATTTTATTCACTAAAAATTTAGTCCTTGTTCAAACAGTAAAAATTATTAGGTATAAGCTAAATATTTAATAAGTTCTGTCATGTCAGAATATAGACAAAAATCTTAGCTTACATCCTTTTATCATTAAAATCTTAGAATATATAAAGACCTTTTCTTTTACCCAAAGATGATTTCTTTCTTCCTCTTACGACTCTCCAATGTATCCTTTCTCTCTGTAGAAGCATCCTTTTTTCCTTCTAGAATTTCTGCTTTTAGAATTCATTGGTTATATTTGGAATAATTCTTGTAAATCTTAGAATCTAAATTATCATTATTTCTTTAGTTATAATTTATCTGGACATCTTTGCTTCATAAAATTATATCTGTCTATCATTTACAAAATCCTGAATAATGATTTAGGAATTAGAGATCATTTGATGGTTATAATTCAAACTTTATAATGTAATAAGTATAGCAAATTACCCGCCTCCTCTTTTAACTGCATGCACAAATTTCTGATGCATAATATTTTCCTTTTCCTTAATTTTTTAAACATATTTCTTTCAGAGAAAGTGGTAATGAATTCTCTCAAGTTTTGTTTGTCTTTGAAAGAATTTATTTACCTTTCATATTTGCCTGATAATTTCTCTATATTCAGAATTACAAGCTAGTAATTTTTTTAAAATTTATTTATTTGTTCTGATTTGTTATAAATAACAATAGAATGCATATCAATTCATAGTACACATATAGAGCACAATTTTTCATGTCCCTGGTTGTGCACAAAGCAGAGTGACACCATTCATGTTTTATACATGTATTAGGGTAATGATGTCCATCTAATTCCACCATATTTCCTACCCTCATCCCCCCTCCCTTACCCTCCTTCACCTTTGCCCTATCTAAAGCTCCTATATTACTCCCATTCTAATCACCTCATCCCCATTATGAATGAGCATCCACATATCAGAGAAAACATTCAGAATTTGTTTTTTTGGGATTGGCTTACTTCACTTAACATTATATTTTCCAACTCCATTCATTTACCTGCAAATGCCATGATTTTATTCTCTTGTAATGCTGAGAAATATTCCATTGTGTATATATTCCACAGTTTCTTCATCCACTCATTTACTGAAGGGAAACTAGGTTGATTCCACAATTTAGCTATTGTGAATTGTGCTGCTACAAATATTGATGTGGCTGCATCATTGTAGTATGCTGTTTTTAAGTATTTTGGGTATAAACCTAGGAATGGGATAGCTGGGTCAAATGGTGGTTCCATTTCAAGTTTTCCAAGGAATGTCCATACTGCTTTCCATATTGGCTGCACCAATTCGCAGTCCTACTAGCAATGTGTGAGTGTGAGTTTTTGCACACATCCTTGCCAGTACTCATTGTTGTGTTCTTAATAGCTGCCATTCTGACTGGAGTGAGAGGAAATCTTAGAATAGTTTTGATTTGCATTTCTCTATTCCTAGAGATACTGAATATTTTTTCATATATTTATCAATTGATTGTATATCTTCTTTTGAGAAGTGTCTCTTTAGCTCCTTGGGACACTTATTGATTGGGTTATTTATTTTTTTTTTGTGTTAAGATTTTTGAATTCTTTATAGATCCTAGAGATTAATGCTTTATCTGATGTGTGTGTGGTAAAAATTTGCTCCTATTCAGTAGGCTCTCTATTCACCTCAAATTGTTTATTTTGCTGAGAAGAAGGTTTTCAACTTGAATCCATCCTATTTATTGATTCTTGATTTTAATTCTTGTGCTATATGAGTCTTATTAAGGAAGTTGAGGCCTGATTCCACATGATGAAGATTTGGGTCTACTTTTTCATTTAGCAGGGTATCTGGTTTAATTCCTAGGTCCTTGATCCACTTTGAGTTGAGTTTTGTGCATGATAAGAGATAGGGGCTTAATTTCATTTTGCTACATATGGATTTCCAGTTTTCCCAGCACCTTTTGTTGAAGAGACTATCTTTTCTCCAATGTATGTTTTTGTCTAGTATGAGATAACTATACATATGTGGGTTTGTCTCTGTCTCCTCTATTCTGTACCATTGGTCTACAAGTCTATTTTGGTGCCAATACCATGCTGTTTTTGTTACTATTGCTCTGTAGTATAGTTTAAGCTTTGGTATAGTGATGCCACGTGCTTCACTCTTCTTGATAAGAATTGCTTTTGCTATTCTGGGTCTCTTATTTTTCCAGATGAATTTAATGACTGCTTTTTCTATTTCTATGAGGAAATGTCATTGGGGTTTTGATTTGAATTGTATTAAATCTATATAGTGCTTTTGGTAGTATGGTCATTTTGACAATATTAATTCTGCCTATCTAAGAGCAAGGGAGATCTGGTCTTTCACCTGTATTTTTTTTTAACTGATTCCAAAAGTTGTCCCGCCTCTTAGGCTCTTATAAATGGGGTACTATTTCTAGTTTCTCTTTCAGAGGATTTGCCGCTGGTGTACAGAAATGCCTTTGATTAATGGGTGTTAATTTTATATCCTGCTACTTTGTTGAATTTATTTATTAGTACTAGAAGATTTCTGGTGGAATTTTTTTGGATCCTCTAGGTATAGAATAATGTTATCAGCAAATAGAAGTTTGAGTTCTTCTTTTCCTATCTGTATCCCTTTAATATCTCTTGTGTGTCTAATTGCTCTGGCTAGAGTTTCAAGAACTATGTTAAATACAAGTGGTGAAAGAGGGCATCCCTGTCTTGTTCCAGTTTTTAGAGGAATGCTTTCAATCCTCTCCATTTAAAATTATGTTGGCCTGGGACTTAGCATGTTGAGATATGCTCCTATTATCCCTAGTTTTTCTAGTGTTTTGAACATAAAGGGGTGCTGTATTTTGTTGAGTGCTTTCTCTGCATCTATTAAGATAATCATATGATTCTTATCTTTAAGTCTATTTATGTGATGAAGTATATTTATTGATTTCCATATGTTGAACCAAACTTATATCCTTGGGATGAACCCCACTTGATCTTGGTGTACTATCTTTTTGGTATGTGTTTGTATTCTATTTGCCAGAATTTTATTGAGAATTTTTGCATCTATGTTCATTAGAGATATTGGTCTAAAGTTTTCTTTCTTTGATGTGTCTTTATCTGGTTTTGGAATCATGGTGATATTGGATTCATAGAATGAGTTTGGAAGTGCTCCCTCTTTTTTTATTTCATGAAATAATTTGAGGAGCATTGGTATTAGTTCTTCTTTGAAGATCTTGTATAACTCAGCTGTGTATCCATCTGGTCCTGGGCTTGTCTTGGTAGGTTTCTGATGGCATTTCTATTTCATTGCTTGAAACTGATCTGTTTAACTTGTATATATCATCCTGATTCAGTTTGGGAAAATCATATGACTCTAGAAATTTGTCCATGCCTTTGATATTTTCTATTTTACTGGAGTACACATTTTCAAAATAATTTCTAATTATCTTCTGTATTTCTTTAGAGTCCGTCGTGATATTTTCTTTTTCTTCACAGATGTTAGTAATTTTATTTTTCTCTCTCCTTCTCTTTGTTAACATGGCTAAGGGATTATTAATTTTATTAATTTTTTCAAAAAACTAACTTTTTGCTTTGTCAAAAGAGAACGATATTAACAGATCCCAATACAAATAATATACAGCCTTAAACCAAATAGCTGGTATTAAGATGTTTATGGTTTTGTCACAATATGCAGAAATGGTGAGTTCGATTATTATCTACAATATAAACATTTAGTTTGCAAAAGGGTGTACAGTTTCTGATGGTGGACAAAGAGAGAACTGGGGGTGGGAGTGTAGGGTGAGATGTGAAGGAGTTAGGAGGTAAGGATATAGAGTTAGAAGATCTTAGGAAGCTTAAAAAAAGAATCCAAAGAAGTTATTTAGTAGCAGGAGAAAAGAGAGAAAGTGATTTTGGGGTGACAAGTAAGTGGGAAGACAATAGAGAGAGCACAAAAAACAAACATAAAAATTACGAAAAATTAAAATTAGGAGATAAAAGAATATACAGTACAACTGTAATATACCATTTAGACATCCCAGTCCTGAGTAGCCTAATTCATAAGAAGTACTTAGTTTCATAAATATTGGGGATGTGAGGGTGGGAGAAGAGAAAGAGAGGGAAAAAAAAGAAAAAAGAAAAGAAAAAATAAGAAAAATCTCGAAAGAAAATGCAAAAATTGTTTTTGTTGGAGTTCAGTATCTTTTTTGCTTCTTCTTATCGAAGACGTGGGATTGTCTGTTGTTTGCTGGTATCTCCACCATCAGGATTGTGATGGTTATTAGGACAGGAGCGTTGGTCTTGGCCACATAGCTCCTAGATGTGGGGTATCACATCTGCTGTTCCCCAATGGGAATTGCACCCCAACGATCTCCTTTGGTGCTCACTCAAGTGGGCGCCTGGTCTTATCTCCTTATATTACCTATAGATCTCAAAATTCCTGGTCTCTAATTTAGTCTCAAACTGTATCTCACTCATTTTCTACTTCTCAGTCAGGAACCTCTCTCTCTGGATGTATTGGGCAGTTCAGGACCAATCAGGCTTTGCGAGCTATGGATCAGCTGCATAGCTGAAAGCACTGTGTCAAGTTACTGGCTGTGGGGAAGAGGGGGAATTTGGGGACTATAGATATTGTGATATTGCGTTTAAGCCCCAGTGGGTGTCCCAAGTTGGGAGTTTCCCCAACTAAAGATGGCTACAAAGGTGTCCCAAGATGGAGGTGGCTGGTTTCAGAGATGGGGTGTCAGGTGGAGTAGGGCCAGATAGTGGCGTTGGGTGGCATGTTCAGAGATGCAGCTCTGTGGTTTGCATTGTTGTGGCTGGCATCTGTCTCCAGACCCTGTCCTGTGTCCCCAGGTGTAGGCTACCTCATGTAGGGGACTATGACAATGATTTCAGGGTTCCAAAATGGAGGCAACTGAGGGAGCCCCATGTTGGTAGATGGGAGTTCACATGCGAATGGGAGCTGGATGTCCTGTGGGCAGCAGCTGGGTATCTTTCGTGGGAGCTGTGGCCAGATTTCTTTGTGAGTGGGCAGCCAGGTGTCCCAGCAAGAATGCTGATGCCAGTGGTCCTGCTCTGGCTTGGTGGCCAGGGGTTCTGGTGGGCAAATGGCCAGGAGTCCTGCGCTAATGCTGAGGTCTGGAGACCTGCGTGGGCACAGAGGCTGGGATTCCTGCATGGGAGCAGCTGTCCGAGTCCTCTAATAACTCACAGAGAAACAGTATTCCCACTACTGAAACCCAAGGTCACAGAGCAACCCAGAATGCAGCCTCCCTCTAGCCCGCCATCTTGGATGCCTCTTGAAGAAGTTCTTGATTGCTGTTGCCCAGTAGGTTTTTTCTTTGAATATTTTAAATTTTACTCTGCCCTCTTCTTGTTTCCATGGTTTCTGATGTGAAGCCCACAATAATTCTTACCTTTGTTTCTCTATAGATAAGATGTTCTCTCTAATACCTGCATTTTCAAGATTTTTTTTTCTCTCTCTTTTGGTTTTCTGAAGTTTGAATATGACAATACCTAGTAGTTTTTGTTTTTAAAGTGTCAAAACAGAAGTGTTTTTGTTGTTGTGTCTTTTTATATTTATTCTGTCTGGTGTTCTCCCAACTTTCTGGATCTACAATTTGATGTTTGGAAGGTTCTTAACTATTATTGCTTCAGACATTGTTTCTGGTCTGTTCTCCTTGTTCTGTTACTCCAATTATGTGTATGAGACATTTTTTTCCTACTGTCCCATAGTTCTTGAGTGTTCTACTTTTTCCATTGAATTAGTTTTGAGTATGTTTGGAAAATTTCCCTTGACTGTCTTCAATATTATGCATTTGTTCTGTGGAATCTATATCTCATCTATTGATGAGCCCATTGAAGGTATTCTTCATTTCTGTTGCAGTGATTTTGATTTATAGTATTTCCTCTTACTTCCTTCTTAAGAGTTTCTATCTCTCTGTGTATATTACTCATTTGTTCTTGCATAATTTGTTTTCCATATTCCACAAGGGTTCTTAAAATGTTGATCATAATTGTCTTAAATTCTCCATGCAGTAATTCCAACATAGGAGTCATATCTGAGTCTGAGTATCAAGCTTACTTTGTGTCTTCAGATTATTGGATTCTTTTTTTCTTTTGTAATGACTTGTAATTTTTGTTTTTGTGGAAAGCTGGGCATGTTGCACAGCAAACTAGGAGCTGAGGTAAATAGGATGTTAGTGAAAGTATGCATGTTAATATAGCTAGGGGTTGGGCCATATTTAATATTTGCTGTAGTTGTAGATTCCAGAGGCTTTAAAATATCTATATTTCATTGCTTTTCTCTCCCCTTTTGTCTTCAGTCTTATCAAAGTATTTCTTTTCAAAGAATCAGTTTGAAAAGTCGGTTTCAACTCTTGCAGTTTCAATCTACTGGCATTAGGCTGGAACTCTGTTTGGTGTACTGGTAAGGAAGAAGTTTTTATTTTATTTTATTAATTTTTAATTTCTCTCCTCTGTTTCCTGTTTTGGTAGCCTGAGTATATTATATATCCCCCCATCGACCCATTAGATGAGAAGAGAAGGCTGAAGGGGACTGTAGTAGGAAGAATACCTTTCCCCAGTTTGGCCTTGGCGAAGTCCTTCCCCCTGGAGAATAAGTATTTGTTATGGAGAAGGTGCAGAGCTTATTTCACAGTGGTCACTGCCTGTTGCCCTGCCAAAACAAGTGAGGATCTTCTTAAAATTCTCAGCAGGAGAAACTGGTGTGATTCTGGGAGAAAAGCCCCAAAGTATGGCTGTCTCTGCAGTTGTCACTCTCTACTTATTGAGACTCAGCCTCCAGCAGCTCATCAGTTCAACAAAATTATATTCAAGTGTTTTTTACCAGTTTATTGCTTTAGCAGCATCTGCTCCAGGTTAGTAGAGTTCAGTTGCCATTTCTTCCTTTAGGCACTTGTCTCTTCAAATTTTGGGATAGTGGTGTTTTTGCAACCTCAAATCTCCAATGGATCTGAGAAATGTTGGCCTTTTGTTTGCATTGTTTTGTTTTGATGTAAGAATAGGAGTGTTGCTCTATAATCTCGCTACATATTAAAGCTTAACTGGAAGTTATATGATCAAAAAAGAAATGTTTGAGGACATAAAAATAGGAGAAACACTGTTGGTGTGGTAGTAATGAAGTAGGTTTTTTTTTTTAATTCCTCTCATCTCTTTCCTATTTCAGTAACCTCTGTACATAATATAATCTCCTCCCTGACCCATTAGATGAAGAAATGTTTGAGGACAAATCTTTGTATGGAAAAAAGATAACATACATGAAATTTATTAAAAAACACATATTTTAGAAATATCTACTTGTAACCTAGATGACAAATAAGGAGTGCCTGTCTACATAATAAGAGGAAGTCTTACAGATAGATGAGATAAAGACTTCTACATACTATAAAGTCTCACAGACAGACACAATAGGATGCGGTAGACAAGATAAGCAAACCAATAGGAATGTGGATACTTCACAAAAAGCAAATGAAGTGGCCAATAAACACTTGAAAAATTATTAAGTTAATTTTGTTAATGGAATGCACAGACCTTAAAATTTAATATCAACAAACTTGGGTACTCATATACAGTCTAAAAGAAATATGAACTATTATAGGTATTCTGCAAAAACAACTTGGCAGCAATCATTAAAGTCAAAAGTTAACAGACCCTTAGCTGGGGACAATTCACTATTGAAACATCTACTCAGGGCAAGAAAAATGCCTAAATAAATTATGAACTATCTAGACTATGAGATACTTTATGCTCATTTAAATGAACACACAAATTAGAACTATGCTAATTGACTTGGAGAATTTCTGCAAAGTATTAATGAGATAATTAGAATTAGAAATGCATCCTTAATATGAATTTTGTTTTGGAAAATAGCGAAAGACCATACATATTTACAAGTATATAAAGATTTTTTAAAACTTGCAGACTCTTTTTTATTATTATTTTATTATTGTAAAATAAGTAATAAGCACAGGAAATTTTACAAAATTACCTCTCTATATATGGAAATGCTTGTATGAGTTTGAATAAGTGACATGGCACTTGTAGAAAGAAACACACCACACTGTTGACATGGGTTTTCTCAAGAAGGTGGAATGGGGAAGGGGGCATGAGGCAGGGGATGAACTTTTTTATTTATACACGTTTGTATTTCTTCACTAGTTTCAAATGTATATTGCAGTTGTAATTTGGGACACTTAAATATTTAAGCTCTAAAAAAACCCCACTGATTGTTATGATTCAGAATTTACTGAGTATATGAGTCTGGATTTGGTGAGGACACCAGAGTTACAGCAAGTATTACAGGACTAGGGACATAATGTACATGTTAAATGCTACATTGCTGTGGGAGCAGCTGAGGGAATGATTTTCTGGTAGCCTGCAGCTGGAGGATCAGGGGAGCAGTTGCTATCAAAGCCACTGAGTCAGATAGCCCATAATATCCCTAAAAAAGTGTTCTCTATTGCACTTCTGCTTTATCTTAATGCTAAGTACTTTTAGTCAGAAACAGTTTCATGTTATGAGAGTGTACAGGAAAGAGTATTCTAGAAAACACTGTTCCAAGCTTAATCAGTTTGATATAGCACCATCTACACAGTCCACCCTTATGTCAATTTGGCATTTATTTTTACAACCCTTTTTAACTTCCAAGTCAAGATAATAATCATACCATGCTTCTAACACAAAGCAACTATTTTTTCATTGTTGTTGTTACTGGGGATTGGACCCAGGAGAGCTTTACCACTGAGCCATATCCCCAGTCCTTTTTAAAACTTTTTGAGACAAGTTCTCGCTGAATTGCTGAGAATCTCACTAAGTTGCTGAGACTGGCCTTGGATTTGTGATCCTCCTGCTTCAGCCTGTGAAGTTTCTGAGATTGCAGGCAGGCATCACCATGCCTGGTGGACATTTAATGTTGATATAGCCAAATCAGCCTTCTTAAATGGAGGCCTATGTTGCCAAGAATGCTCTTTCCAACTCTTTATTTTAGAATTAGGAATATGAGCACAGGGTGAATTGAGGCATCCACTATAGATGGGCTGAGCCAAAACAGCATTAATCTCCAGGCACTTACAAGCCAGGGTCTGAATTGTGGATCACTAGACTATTCTGTGTCCTTAGGAATTTGTGTTAATTTGGAGCCAGTGTCTAGTAATCCCTAAAATATATTTTTTTTTCTTTCCCTGAAGCACAACCACCCCGATAAATATCCCCAAGTTCTTGGAAAAGGGTAAATGGATATTTAAGCATATACCTTTTAGGCAGTGTAGCAATATCCTTCCTCAAGTGGGTCAAGCCTCTTCACTTAGGGTACCCTGAACCTACAGATTATTTAAACATGGGTGGTGTATCGTGACTCTATTGCATTGATTCACTTCAGACTTCCATCTTCCAGCACTACATATTTTTGCTTATGCAAATCAGGTCAACTTGACTTAGATGGTTCAGGTATATCAGTCCTAATGGTATAATTATTTATCCATAAAAATCTCTGTAGGCCCACCATTGCATTGTAAATCCCTGTTAGCCATTATGGTAACAATGTCCACCTTGACCCTAGTAAGTTGATGATAGGAACATCATCCCTGCCATTTCACAATTTCACCATCCCCATTGCCTCCTGGGAGTTTATTCCAGTAATATCCTCTTCCTCTGTCATTTATGACATGTAAACAATAGCCATTAAAGAGCTTTCAAGATTATTTGTTTTACCCTCCCCAAAGTATTTCTAAAACTTGGGAAAGTTTTGAATGAACTTTGAATGAACAATGGGACACAATCCCTTCTCACATACCTATTTTTGTAGGCCTTTATATACTGCCAGTTCACTTTGGCTACCACAGGGACTCAGTTATGTCACCAGCCAAAAAAACAAAAAAACAAAAAAACAAAAAACTTGTGTTGATTATAGATGTCAACCTCACTGGATTAAAGGATACTTAGATAGTTGGTACGATATTATTTCTGTGTGTCTCTGCAAGGGCGTTTCCAGATAAAATTTTAATATTAAATGATAAGAGTGGAGAAGATGCACTCTTGATATGGACAGGCACTTTCATGCTAGGTGGTGGTCCAGATAGAGCAAAAAGGCAGTGGAGAGATGGATTCATTCATTTTCTCCCCCAATCCCCCATAGTCCTTCCCTCTACTCTTCTTCCCTCTGGCTCAAGTAGATACTCTTCCTGCCCTTGGATATCAGAGGACCATGCTCTCTGGTCTCTGGACTCTAGGGCTTGTACCAACTGCCCCTCAGCTTCTCAGGTTTTTGACCTTAGACTGCTGTACCAAGTTACATGGCTTCCCTGGTTCAGAGGCCTGCAGACTTAGACTAAGCTATGCTATGGACATCTTTGGGTCTCCACAGTTCATATGGCCTATCCTGGAATTTTTTAGCCTCCATAATTGCATGAGCCTATTCCTCTAAATCAATCAATATATCTGTTATGTATCTGTCTGTTATGTATCTGTCTATCTCCTATTGGTTGTACCTCTGGAGAACCCTGAACAATACAAAGTGGTTGTTATTTCTACTGTTCAAAATAGCAGATTGAATTCTGAAACACTGGTTAGTGTACTCATATAAGTAAATCCAGCTGAGCCCAACAGTGTATCCCTTCTTATCTATTCTAATGCTCTTAGTTTCGATCCATCATCAAAGATATCCCCCTACTTTCTACTGACATACATTGCCAAAATATTACAACTATTTTGCTATATAGTACACACTACAGGTTCATTCTTCATATTTTTTTTTTCAAGATTTGAGTCCAGTTAAAGGTCTAGAAGTAGTGAGAGGCCATGTGGTGAGTCTTAGTGAGAGTCATTATTTTCCTACAAGGCTACAGTTTCATTATTAAGGGAGGTGAATCTACTTATACAGGAGAGATTCCTATAAATGGATTTTGAGTGTTCTTTGTACTGTATCCAAAGAGACCCTAAGATTTATTAGTTTTATTTACATTTTAATTCAATCACTTGTAGAATCAGATTTTGGGTTTAGTTTTCAAACATTTCAAACCTTCAGTGAAGAGCAATAAGGTATTCTTTCAAGATAGTCATAGATATTTCTTTTTTATTACTCAGGCCTTAAGATGGAATATAAATCCCTGAACTTATTATTCATTTTCCAATTTTTGTAGCACAGTTAAAATAGCTGATCCTTCTTTTCTCTTATCCTTATACTCTGTTATTTTCATTTTAATTTGTTTTTAAAAAATATTTTTTAGGTGTAGATCGACACAACACAATGCCTTTATTTCTATGTGGTGCTGAGGATTGAACCCGAGTCCCACCCGTGCTAGGTGAGTGCTTTAGCACTGAGCCACAATCCCAGCCCTTCATTATAATTTCTTAGTTAAAAAGTTAGTAGGTAGTAGGTTGCTTCCATGATTGGAATGTTCATATTCACTCAAATTTCATATATTGTAGCTGACTATGGTAGTGCATACATATAATCCAGTGTTTTAGTCAGTTTTTCACTGCCATGACAAGAACAATTTTAGGGAAGGAAAAGTTTCTTTGGGGTCTCATGGTTTCAGAGGTCTCAGTCTATGGACAACTGGCACCATACCTTGGGGCTCAAGGTGAGGCAGAACATTATGGCTGAAGAGTGTGGAAGAGGAAAGCAGCTCACATGATGATCAGATGAGAGAGAGAGAGGGAGAGAGAGAGAGAGAGAGAGAGAGAGAGAGAGAGACTTTATTCATCAAATACCAAATATATATATCCTAAGGCCAAGCCTCCAATGCCTACTTCCTCCAGCCACACCCTATGCACTTTCAGTTACCACTCAGTTAATCCTCATCAGGAAATTAAGTCAATGATTGAGTTAAGGCTCTGATAACCCAGTCATTTCTCCTCTAAGTCTTCTTGCATTGTGTTACACGTGAGCTTTTGGGGGACATCTCACCTCCAAACCATAACACCCAGCAACTTGGGAGGCTGAGGCAGGAGTTTTTAAGTTCAAGGCCAGTCTCAGCAACTCGGAGATACCCTGACTCTAAAAGAGAGTGTGTGGGGGGGGGCATGTCTAGGGATGGAGCTGGAGGCTAAAGCACCCCTAAGTTGTATCCCTAGTGTCTTCCACAAAAAGTTCATGGATTTAAATCTTGACCCCAAGCTCATAGTATTAGAAGGTGAAATCTTTAAGAGGTAATTAGTTCATGAGAGTGCAGCCTTTCTGTATAATACTAGTGATCTTATAAAAGAGGCCTGAAAAAAGTTATCTGGAGAAAGCCCTGAATTTATCATCCCTTGCTCCTATGTGAGGACATAGCAAGAAGGTACCATCTATGAGAAAGTGTCCCTCACCAGACATCAAGTCTGCTGGTGCCTTTGTCTTGGACTTCCCAGCCTCCATTACTGTGAGAAGTATGTTTGTTGTTGTATGTCACAGTTTATAGTATTTTGTTGTAGCAGCCTAGTAGATGAAGACAGTCTCTCAAACCTATACATGTGCAATTCCAGGTAACTACAGGTAATAATTTAAGAAATCATTTTACAACAGTGCATCATCATCTTCTGTAAGTATTCTGTTTACCATTGGCAACGAAGTTATCTATGGCCTTAAATCTAATCACACTGTAGAACCAGTTCCACATTTCTATCTTTAACATACTGTTCCCTGGATCTATTTTTTTTATTACCCAAAATCATATCAGTGGATTTGATCAGGAAAACAACCATTTGAAGGAGTCTAGGAATAAGTGGTTCAATACAATATTAAGGATTATACAAATACGTAGGTAGCTGATGGAGATTTTCTGGAAAGCTGAAGTTAAAGGATGGAGGAAATACTCAAGATCACTCCATTCTTATGCACTAGACATATATTTGAATGAGTGACAAAACTTGGAGCGTGTTTACATGTTCTGCACATAGAAGCACAAAGGGGGGGCTCACGAAGAGTCTGAGAAAGCAGCATAGGAAGGGGAATCATCATAACTTCCTAAGAAGAATGGCTTCTGGTTTACTTCTGCCTCCAAAATTATTTGTGAGGCTCTCTCCTTGACAACTTCAACCTGAACCACACAGGGAGCAGGATACTATCAAACCAAGTTTTCAGACTTGAATAGGAGTCCAGGCTAAGCATTCTTAATTCAAAAACCTGAAATCCAAAATTCCCCCAAATGCAAAGGTTTTGAGTGCCAATATGATAGTGGAAGTGGAATATCTATGCCTGACCTCATGTGATGGGTTTGGTCCAAAGAGAGATGCACTAAAATTATTGTATATAATTACCTTCAGAGTGTGTGTAAGGTATTTATAAAACCATTGAAATTGATGTTTAAACTTGGGTTTTCCCCCAAGTTATCTCATTATGTGTGTGCAAATATTCCAAACTCAAGAGGAAAAAAAAAAAAAACACTGAATTTGGACACACTTTTGGTTCCATGCACATTTAACCTATAATACTGGTCATGTTAGGCCGTTGATAATCCAGAAAACCTTGTACTGTCATGTGTAACTAATTAAAACAAATAAAATAAAATAAAAATAAAAAACCCAAACAACCTAGTTCTTTCCTATATCTGGTATGATTTTCCAAATACCCAAATCTAAAATGTCTAGCCTTCCCTAGAAACACTATAGTATTAGTGTGTTGAATTCAACCACCATTTTTGTGTGTGATCTGTTTCAAACATTATACTATGGCAAGTACAACATGAAGACAATGTTATTCAAAGAGGTTCCAGTGCATGGTCATTTAGCCCTATTGATTTGGTCCTGTGGTATCACAGTACATCATGGTGGGTGGGCATGTTGGAGCAACCCTATTTCACTTCATGGTAGCCAGGAAGCAAAGAGAGAAGGGAAGAAACTCAGACTGAGACTGAAACTGGGGTCCTAATGTTCCCTTCAGAGGCAGCCCCCCATGACCTAATTTTCTCCAAGTAGTACTAATTTTCAAAGGTTCCACCACCTCCCAGTAGCATCAAAGGCTGGTAACCAAGCTTTTAACACATGAGCCTTTGGGAAACTTTCCAGATCTAAATTGTATCGAGGGAAGAAATACTTGGCAATATATAGGTAGTATTTATTAGCAGAATCCTACAGTAGTGGTATCTACCATAATAGAATGGGGAAAAGAATGTCAGTCAGGTGAGCAAGGTAAAGAATATAGAAAAGAAATAGCATGTGAAAATGCATGAATTCTGAACTATGAAAAATGTAAAAAGAAAATTTCAAATGTATTAGTATAGCTGAAAATTAAGAGTTCAAAGAGACAGTAGAGGAGATTAAGATGAAAAAGCAAGAAAAGGTAAAATCTGGAAGAACATATATAGCATATCAAACTACATGTTGTGAAAAATGGAAACTAATAAAAAGACTTGTTTTGTATAAAATCATTCTTTATAGCAGTCTGCAGGAAACCAAAAATTGGAGTGGGCCAAACCTGAGGTGGAAAGGTATGTTAGGAGGCTGTACCCAACTATACCTTGCTATAGTCTAAGCAAAGATTCTGTAAATTCTGTGATAGTTGAAGGGAAAAGAGTGGTTAATGATTAATTTGTGGGATCTAGAGAATGGGCAGGGAGAGATGATTTGGGATAACTTTTCTAGTTCTAGCTTGGTTGACCAGATAAAAGGTAAAGGCCATTAGCTACACAGGAGCTCAAACTAATGCATACTTTGTAAAAAACGAACTATGGAGAAATATTTTTTCTGTTACTTTGAAATGAAACTATTTTTAAAATTATAAAATGTACAAAATGTTCCTATGCCTCCCTGGTACATAAAAAGAGCATATTTAACAATGTCAAAATAAGAAATGTATGTGCAAATTTAGCTGCTCCACATGACCTTTCATATCTGTCAGTTAGAAAACCGTTGTAAATAGTATGCTGTGAGTGTCAGAAAATGTAGGCATGGGTGTAGGAAATTAATAGAACTTAATCTGAGGCATTCACTTTATACAAGTCAGGGCATATTATATCCTTAATTTCTTTAGTTCCCCCCTTATTTTTTCTCTCTTCATTTAATTTGCAAATCCTGAGTTTATACTTTGTATTTTTCATTTCATAGTTTTCTTATTATAAGAACCTGTATTGTGATGTTCATAAATATATTTTCTGAATAAATAACAAAATCATTGAATCAATGAATTAACCAAGTGAATACAACTGCATTTTAACATGGTAGCACCACTAGATTATAGTCAGGAGACCTGGGTTCTGGTTTCAGTTCTGTCACTTTGGCAGGTGAACTAATTCTCTTTTGGGCTTCAGTTTTATTATCTAAATGATAATTGCTTCATTTTTTAATTTTTCAGACAAAACATTAGTGTTTAATTAAAATATTTAACCTGGGTGCATTTGTTCATCCATAGTCCTAATTTCTTGGGAGTCTGAGGAAGTAGAGTTGCTTGAGCCCATGAATTCTGGGCCAGCCTGGGCAATATAGTGAGATCCCATCTCAAAACAAAGAAAAACAAAAACAAAAACAAAACACATTTTCCAGAAATGTTGTATTGGACAGTCCATTCTTTGAGGGTAAGCATTCTGTCCTAATCATCTTTATATTACCAACATTTAATCCAGTGCCAAGCATCTGGTCGATGCTTAATTAATGGTAATTAAAAGATTAAATAATTGGTTAATTATCAAGGATATAAAAGAAGATTACTTATTAGAAGGTGTAGTCAAAACAATATCTAGAGAGTCTTTGGTGCTCCAAATCAGGAAAAGTGAGGTTTTAAAGAATAATAAAAATATTAGAAGTAGATGCAGAGGAAAGCTTGAATAACTTAACTCTAATACAGCAAGTCAGCTCTTGGGATCAAAAAGCAAAGTAAGTTTAATCCTTTGCTTCTGGCCTATTTAAGATTTTTTTAAAAAACCATTAGTGAGCAGTGCTAGATCTGATAATGAAATGTAAAAAAAAATAATTATTTGGAGATTCACAACTTCTGGAATGTTTTCATTTGTTAACTGGTTGATGGCTGGTGGCAGTGAGTGTAGAGAAGCTAGTGAATTGAACTAGTCTAGTCGTCTTTAAGTTTTTATTTCAAATATACTCTTCACAGCCAGAACCTTTCTATGGTTAAGAATCTATGTGCTATAGTTTGAATGTTTTTGTCCCTTCCATTATTTATGTAGACACTTAATCCTCCGTGCAACAGTATTAAGAGGTGTGGCCTTCCAGAGATGAGATCGAGTCATGAGGGCAAAGCCATGGTGAACAGGATTAGATGTCCTTATAAAATGGCAGGACAGAGGGAATTCATCATCTTTTGCCCTTCTGCCTTTGTCATTCAAGAACAAAGCATTTATCCCTACCAGGGGATGCAGCAGCAGATGCCATCTTTGGAGGACAGACTGGGCACTCTCCATTTGGAGCCTTGATCTTGGACTTTCTATCCTTCCCAGACTGTGATAAATAAGTTTTTATTGTGTCTGAATTACTCAGTCTATATAATCATTAAATTACAGCAAGGACTTTTGTTTGTTTCTTTGTTTTGGGTGGGTTTTTTTTTTTTTTTGGTACCAGAGATTGAACCCAAGGATCTTACCCATTAAGTCACATTCCTAGCTCCCCCCTTTCAATTTATTTTTGAGACAGGGTCATATTACTGCTTAGGACCTTGCTAAGTTGCTGAGGTTTGCTTTGAACTTGCTATCCTGCTACTCCAGCCTCCCAAATTGCTGGGTTACAGGTGTGAACCACTATGCCAGGCTCCAAATTATAGCAGTTTAAATGGACTAAGACACTGAACTTCCATGAATACTTGTTCAGATTATATGCTTATAAGAGGGACTGACTGAAGCATACATACTTCAATTCTGTTTGGCAAAGCATGACCATAGAAAGAGGAGAGAAAACAGAGGAGGAGGAGCAGTCTGAGAAGTTTATAGTTGATTTGCCCAACTGGGACCCTTTTCTAATTTGCATAAGGGTGCATATATCCTGGACCTAATGGTACCAAAAGACCATCCAAAATAAAAAATAAATCACCCATATGGATTCTCACTATATAAAGTACTCCAGGGTTTTCTTTAAAATATTCTTATTATTTATTGTATGGCAAGCTCCACAAGGCTAATGCTGGAGAGCATAATGAATCATTTCTAGTAACTTCATGCATAACCCTTGTTTTACAACTTGGTGCAGAATGCATTCTTCTGAAGGATCCACTGAGAAATAAGAAACTCATATGTATGCATTGACCTGCTACCATGGAATATTACCCCTTGATCTTTTAAAAAAAAACCTTTTCTAATTTCTGTACCTTAGAGACATATTAATGAATAAGTGATAATTAAAAACATTTCTTATTGAATTTTTTCACTTTCTAAAAAATTAGCTAGGTTAAAATTTTAGCTGCTCTTAAATTTGTGACATTTTGGAAATCTTAAAGCTAGAATTGATTCACATACATTGTTCTCTTAGGTTTCTAGTCTGTGTCCAGTTTTCTCAGTCTTTCATTTTGATTTTAAAAATAAAACATTTTCAATACAGACAAATATATCCAAATGTTCTCAAACATTTAAGCCAGTTTGTGGTTTAATAGATGAATTGACAAAAATATTATGCTTTGCAATGTCTTTGTTTGGTTCCTGTTGTTCTATTCTTATTCCAACCTGAAATACTGGGCAATGTCATCAAAACAGCTAATATTTTTCTAGGTCAAAAGTGTTCTAACTTGAGTTTTGTCTCTTTTAGACTAAATGCTTCCCAGTCTGCCAACCATTCTGTGTATCATCTAGTTTCCTGGCAACCAACAATCTTGTCTCTGATCCTTCTGCTAGTCTTTGGTTTTATAAAAAAAAAAGCCCTTTAAAAGACTGTAATCTCTCTTTACTGCATAGGTAGACTATGAGCTCATAGTATGGTGATGTGAATCTGACTAATACTTGGCCAAGTGTCATAAGGTTGTAACAATGGTGTACTAAAGTGCCCTGCCTCTCCACAAAGGTTTTCATGTATATATTTTATTGCTTTCTGGGGGATTCTCTCTTCATGACCATTATTAAGTTACCAAGAGTAGCTTGCAACCAATTTGCAAAATTGCTGAATTTTTTTTAACAATGCATATTGGTCTCTGTATATCACTGAGGGAGATAGAAAGTAGAACTGAAAACAAATAGACCAAAAGGAAAGTTATCACTAGGCAAAAGCAATGTCAACGAAATTTTGCCTATATACAAACGTAGCTAGGCTGGATTCTGGTACTCTCTGGAGCTTGAATTCCAAATATAGACAAGATTTTATATTTACTAATAACAACACTCAATGTTATTTTTAAAAAATAACAGCTAAAAGCATCTACTAGCCTTATCCTTGACAAAAGGAATGAGTCACTCAGCTAGTAAAACAATTGTATGCTGCTTTAAAAGGAAGTAATATCCATCCAATTTTTAAAATATAATAATCCTAATACACTCAGTACTAGTGAGAGTACATCTGGTATATTTTGAGTACTTTAGGCATCGTATTCATACACAGGTACACAGAAACTTACACACACATACCTAATATTGTTAAAATTTTACCATATATTGAGAACCATCCTAAGAATGAATATAACTTTCAATCACCTAAAAGATTGTGTGGTCCCTAGTGGGTTGTAAATGTTTGTGAAACAAATGAATGCTTTATATGCAATAATAAACTGAGGTAAAGAGTTTAAATAACTCTCCCTGATCATGAAGCTAGTAAGGAGTGGAGCTGGAACTGAAACACAGGCAGTCTTTAAAGAGTGTCTTTGCAAAATTAAAGTAATTAAAGCAGCTGGTCTGTGACTTATTTACATTCTACCCAGGAGTGATATCCTGAGGGGAAAGAAAAGAAGCCAGTTAATCCTAGGAAATCTCCTTGTCAACTGGAGTTGAAGGTATACAGTATAAAAACATTACCCAAGATGAAACTTTATCTATTTAGGAGTCCTACAAAGATGCTCCTTGCAGGAGGTTGACCAAAAACATAGGAGGCCCTGAAAAAAATATTTTCTGAAGATGGAAGTGTTGTGTAACCAATTTGAATAATTAATAATGAACTAAAAATTAATAAATATGTGTGATATTTAGAGATATAGGGATGAAAATTTGAAAAAGTGTCAGAGAAGTGGTTCTTAAGCATAGTATTTGTTAAGCATAGTATTTGTTTATTTTCTGATTGAGGCATATGGTAATTTTTGTGTAGTATATGATAATAATTCCTTATCATTCAATTCCAGGAACCATATTCACATTCTTACTTGTCAAATGTGCCGTGTGTCCCATTTGGCTAACCTCATGTTTCATACCACAAGAAAAATGTGATGAAACTGTTAATAATCACAATGTCATGGATTTTCAAAACTTATTTGTATTGGGAAAAAAATGTATCTTCTAATGCATACGAGTACAATGAGATCAATAAAGATCTAATGGTTCCCTAATGCTATCTACTTAATGATGCCACCTACATCATTATTTGGGATTTTATATTATTCACCATGCATCCATGAATATGGATGTTCAATGACTCTCAAACATTAGTAACATTCTTTTCTACTGATGACCACAAATGCAAGATGTTTCTAGAATATTCAGGAAAATATGAATCACAATATATTTTCTGGTCAAGTTAAATTTATTGTTTGGCATTTTGTAGCATAAAGATAGAACATATATTCTTATATGTCTCCTTGAACTCTTCAGGCAATAATTATGACATTCCTACCATGTGATCTGTTTAAATGTTTGTCATGTTTCAGCATTCCATTTCACCATCACCAATGATTGATAGAAAAGGGGCTCATGGGAAGGGTAAAATGAGAGTTCTCATGGAGCAAGGAATATCTGTCTTTTGTTTAGCTCTTCTTAGGATTGATCCTGGAAACATGACTTTACCACATTTATTGGGGGCAATAGAGGACCTTAACTGGAATGGTCCATTGGTGTTAGAAAGCAGTGACTGTGAAAAAAAAAAAAATCCTTGGATTAGACATAAGTGACTGTCTTGGAGGACTGGCTAACATAAGGGGTGGAGTCTGCAGAAGGCATAGAGTGACTTCTCTGGGTGCCAGTATTAAAGTAAAGTATATCCACCACCACCCTTACCACTTTTGGGTACCAAAGCTCATAGGCAGATTCCCAATCAGAAGACAGATGAGGGAAGGAAGGGAATATGGGCACAAGAAAGGTAGTATAATGAATTAGATATTACTTTCCTATATTCATAAATAAATACAGGATCAGTGTAACTTCACATCATGTACAACCACAAGAATGGGAAGTTATACTCTATGAACGTATAATATGTTAAAATACATTGTACTGTCAGATATAACTAAAAAGAACAATTTTTTTTAAAAGAGAACATGAACAGGTGAGAGCAGACACACAAACCCAAATAAGTTCCAAAGTTTGTGGTGGACTTTCAGGAACCCAGAGCCCTGGACTTGCTTAGTATCTATCATGGTTGAGAACAACATGTGTATGTGTGATATGTGAATAAGTACCATTCTGGTAACTGGATCTTTTAAGGTCTGATGATCTAATGATAGCAAGTTGCTTTTAAGGCTGCCAGCCTTGCACTGCAGCCTGGCCCTTGAACCACAAAACAACATAAAATATGTAAGTTCCAGAGCATGTCAGTGTATCTGACTATCCCCAAATATAATACATGAGAACAGAGTGTATTTCAAAGAGGAAAAATGGGAATTATGGTGTAAATTGCATCTGAAATACAAAGCATTACCTACTCTTTATCAGTTCCAACCACAAAAAGAGATTTCAAAACGTTTGAGGAAGATATTTTTGGTGACAGAACCAACATTAGATCTGGTTCTGGCCAAGAGTAAGATGATAAGACAGCAATGCTAGAATTACCAATTGCTAGCTATCAGAGAGAGACTTAAAAAAATTGATTTTTACCATGAACCATATGCAGGACCAGGTTACTTAGGGCACTCTGAGAGGAACTTCTTCAGTTAGTCACAAACACTGGATGAGGTTTCAGGAAAGGGACTCCTAAGCACTAAGTCTTCTGAGACTCTGGGTGAAAGGTCTTGTGTCAAAAGTTGTGCTTGGTGTGTCTAAGGGAGATATTGTTCCCTTTATAATTGATCATTTAATACATCTAGAATATACGAGGCATGGCTTGCTGGAGGATGCCATGTAACCTCTATAACTCTCTGGGATATTAAATGGGGATGTTTCACAATTAAGACTCCTCCTGCTAAATGAGGCAAACCTGTGTACTTTGAGAGATTTCTTCTATTATTCTGGGTCAAGATAGGGCTTGGGGAACTGCCCTTGATGTCCTTGATCTTACTGCTTTGTCTGAGTCTCTTGACTGCCTGCATCCTTGAAATTATTAGTAGAATTTCATACATGAATCTCTGATTTGTTTAATTCTTATTGCCCGGCATAATTTATGTGTTCCTCACATAAGGATATGAGCCATTTACCTAGTGACACATTGATCTCTTCCTCTTTTGCCTAACTCTGAGGTAGATGTGTATTGAAGCAATAATTTTGATCTTTTCTTTCTTTGGGGTGTGGGGTGAAGGTAGAAGAGGAAGGTGGAGAAAAGCTATTTTGTTTTAAAATTCATCATTCCCAGGGAATATAGTATTTTCTATTTATGTGGCCAGCTAGCAAATAAATTTAGATACACCTGTCAATATTCTTTATTAAATGTAGAAACAAAGCACTCAAAATTCAAAGCATGGATCACGGTATCAAAATAAGTTATATATTTCTTTTACTCCAGTCTTCTACCCCGCAAAAGAGAATTATCACAACAAAGCCAGTTCTTACTAAGTATTTTTGGTTTTGAAGCTACACATTTCAAGGACATGTCTTCCAAACAGAAGTTTTGATTTGTATGAGTAAAATTCAGCTAAGATCTCAGAGAGTTTATGTGACTTCACAGAAGTCTAGGTGATCATCTTTAGACACTTGTGAAAAATCTCAGATCAATAGTGTTTCCTTTTATAACCTAGAAAATAATTTATTTATTAATTAGACTTAACTGACATGTAGCATCCATATTGGAGAAATAACTTAAACCTTAGTTATTAACCATTACAATTTAGTGGTATTAAGTTTTTCTTTCTCTCTCTCTCTCTCTTTCTTTCTTTCCCCTTTTTTTGTGATACAGAATCTGGGAGCATTCTGTCACTGGGCTACATCTCTACATCTCCAACCCTCTTTAATTTGAGACAAGTTCTCCCAAAGTTGCCCAGGCCTGAGCTCTAACTAGGAATTCTCCTTGCCTCAGCCTCCTGAGAAATAGATAATAGTGTGAGCCATCATTCCTGGTGGTATGGTGTTAATTGTAAAGATAACTATCATTCATTAAAAACTAATCATATGCCAGGCATTGTTCAAGAGCTTTATGTGAAATATATCATTTTATCCTTTGAGCAACACTTGAGGTAGATACCATTATTCCTATTGTACAATTGAGGAAACTGAGGTACAAATAATTAAATAGCTTTCCATGGTTATCTTGTTAGTAATTACTGTGAGTCAAGCAGTTTAGATTGAATATAACTTGGAACCAAACTAGGATCAGAATGAGTGTGTAAACCCAGATGCAATAGCTAGACAATTATTGATTTTTTAGCTATTTGCTACCAAACCCTAAGCTTAAGGACTGGACCCAAACATCCAAAATGGATGGATGAACAAACTGAGGCCATTTTTCTTAGCTGATTATTTTGGGGTGTGGAACTAATTATAGTAATACTTAAATTGTTTTCTAGAATGGAGACAGGAGTGGGGCAGAAAGGTGGTGGTGGGCATTGACTTGATGAAATTTGTCTTCCACTTATATTCAGTGGTGAAATTCACTTATTAAATATCTGCATTTTATATGATAGGGGACTTCTGACATTTGGTATATAATGATACTATCCCAACCTTTACGCATTTAAAAATGAAGATAAATTAAAAAAAAAAAAAGTCAAAGGATAGTGGTGGGACTGCAAATTGGTGCAGCCAGTATGAAAAGCAGTATGGAGATTTCTTGGAAAATTGGGAACGGAACCACCATTTGACCCAGCTATCCCTCTCCTCTGTCTATACCCAAGGGAGTTAAAAAGAGCATACTGTACACAGCCACATTAATGTTCATAGCAGTACAATTCACAATAGCTAAACTGTGGAACCAATCTAGATGCCCTTCAATAGATGAATGGATAAAAAAATGTGGCATATGTACACAATGGAATATTACTCAGCAATAAAAGAGAATAAAATCATGGCATTTGCAGGTAAATGGATGGAGTTAGAGAAGGTAATGCTAAGTGAAGTTAGCCAATCCCCCCAAAAACAAATGCCGAATGTTTTCTCTGATATTAGGAGGTTGATTCATAGTGGAGTAGGGAGGGGGAGTGCGGGAGGAATAGACAAACTCCAGATAGGGCAGAGGGGTGGGAGGGGAAGGGCGGGAACATGGGGTTAGAAATGGTGGTGGAATGTGATGGACATTATTATCCAAAGTACATGAAGACACAAATTGGTGTGAATATACTTTGTATATAACCAGAGATATGAAAAATTGTACTGTACATGTGTAATAAGAATTGTAATGCATTCCACTGTCATATATAAATTTTAAAAAAATAAATTTAAATTAACCTTCCAAAAAAAAGGATAGGAGTAAAGAGTTAGGGATTTCTATGAAATATATTCTAAATATATTCTACTATATTTTCTACTATACATGTTAGTAAAAAATTTCCCTTACAGATAACATATATCTTTATATGATTTGTAGCCCACATATTAAACATTTACTTGTGTTAACTGACATAATAGTACTTAGTTTAAGATCATTTTTACAGTTATATAATTTTACTTATGTGTATTTTTATACTTTTATAATTGAAGCAAAACTTTTGTTTCTTAATCCCTTCTAAATAATGTGTTTTCCTTCATTCAAAAGCAAAGGTAGTTGTCCATCAGTTTACAGTGGGTGGATGCTTTGCATTACATTTTTAAATGTTACTCTGGAAACAGGCAATTAGTTATAAACCAGACCTACCATTGTCATTTATTGATGAGGAAGCACTGATATGGATTCATTCTTTTGTAAATTTGAGTCAAGCTGTCCTCCCAAAGACATCAAGATAAGAGGAATCAATGTACATTGTCATTTTGACAGGCCATACTCTCCTGTTTATACATCTGCTCAAGGAGAGAAAACTATCAGATACTTCTGCTGATAGTGATGAACAAGGGAGGGAGTTTTGGGTTGGTGTCTGCTGACAGCCTATCAAGGCCTAGTGGAAAACACAATCACCTCTTTCTAATGAATGCTATAGTCCTACAGGGGGAGCCATGAGGACAGCTATGATTCTTCCTCAGCCATGATTCTTCCTCTAGAGTTCAAGGTCCTTGTTAATGATCTGAGAAATTCTCAATCCTGTCAACAAGGATTGGGCATGATTTCTGAGTCCAGGGAAATACTGTGAACTATTTTCATATGTGGGTTTTCAGGCCCTTTCCCTGTTTTGAGGTGACAATCCTCTAGGGGACATAGTAATACCAAGGATGTTTTCAGGCTCCTAGATGGTTTGGAGAAAGGGTCGGTTCATGTTAGAAGCTGAGGACAGTGATAATTTTTACCAAAAGTACTGAAAAACTTAAAAAATGGCTCAGGGAAACAATGTTACAATGAATACTTCTTAATTAACTATAAATATACCCAGAATGGCTTCAGCCTTCACCAGCACCTGCGAAACCCAGTTCATGGTTTAAGTCTTACCAAATAGCTTCCTATTCCCTTTCTTTTCAGACTTCAACTAACTCTGAAATTGGCTCAGAAATAAATATTGCTGTCTTCCCTATTTTCTTAACCTCTTCTTTCCTGTATGTCATAAAATACCTAATATTTTATATTTTTCACATTATAAAATGCTGATGTGTTTTCATAGACTTAACAATTAGAAACAATGTGTCAATATGAAAAGGACTGATTTTGCATTCTTAACTCTGACTTTTTTATTTTTTATAAAAAATTTAAATAATAAGCAACTAAAACAAATAAAAGAAATATTAATATTAACCAAAAATGATTTCCTGTTAGAATCAGGTAAATCACAGATCATTTTTACCTAGGTAAAAATAAAGGGCAGAAATGAAGAGGAATTATTACAAACAACTGAAGTATCAAAAAAAGTGACAACATTATTTAAACTTTTTCCAGATAAATAGAAGCAATGATATGTTTAACTAGAAAAATAATGCAGATTTTCCACTTTAAGACCTAAAGGAAATCATGTGTGATAAGATTAAGTAGCAAATGAAATTATCTCACTCAGTTTCTGAAATTTACTGCTAAATAAACTTTGATGTATTATTGATGGCCTTTGACTTCTGTTAAGGGTAAGATATTAAAAATTTATGATGTTGAACTACCTTATTTTTCATTCATCATTTTTCTTGTGGCATTACAGGACAAAAAATGACAAGAATACTGAAGGTGTAAGATTGTTTTCATTGCTGTTGTAGCTTTTATAAAATAAGGTGGATCTCTGGGAGATCCCTAGTGCTAACTAACTTCTATCCAACTGTGACTACTATCTCTGTGGTCTACATTCTTCATAGGACATCTGGCATCTTGAGCAAACTGTGTTTAGTTAGCCTATGACCCATGGGTTGTCATGACTTATGGAACCCCTACAAGAAACACATGCCAAAGATAGCCACATGGCATGCTAAAGTTATTTTTGTTCTTCCACATTATTCCTCTTCTCATTTGCATTAATTTTGAACAAAGTATGATATAAGAAGGAAAATAAGAATTAGTGTTTAGTGTTCTTTAGGCAGTTGGCACTAAAATTGATTGATTTGTTATCAGTGTATTTGGCTCTTCAATATATATCATTGGGCTCCAGTAAGATATGCCTTACTCCAAAATTTAGTCCTTTAATACTACATGCTTGCTGAAAAGTTAAAATCATCCTGAAAAAATATCATTCTGATTTTTCTTTAGATCATGAATATAAGTTGATTATAGTTTCCCGAACCTAAATTTTATTTGGCTTTTATTCATTTTGATAACATAAAGGAAGAAAACGACTCTAAATTAATTACTCACCATGTTGTTTAATAAGAGTGAGTACCATACAATGCAATGGCTCCTTAAACTCCATTAGTCTATTGTGAAATACATAATTATAGACTATTATGAAAATAAGAATTTTTATTACACATATGTATTTGACAGCCTGCAATTAGTTCAGACTCTCGAATTAACATATGTTTTACTTAATGGTGAGTTATTATGGATTATCATTTAATTGAAGATAATTTCAAATACTCATCTGTTTTTATTTTTTGAATCTTGAAAATAAAAGTAAGCATTTACCAAGAGCAAGAAGAGTGTGCCTTTGTGTTTTATGTTTGTCCAGTACCAAGAACATTACTATGAAATTAGCAGCAATAAAGTAGCTTTCCTTTGAGTAAATTGCTGAAAATTTTTAATATATATCTCACTATCATATTTATAATGCTGCTTTTTATAGAAGTTATTGATGAGAATTTTTCACATAAAAAGAATCAATAGTACAGAGAACTATAGAAGCTGTTGTAAGTTGCATTAATGGAATGCCATTTTGTCCTGAGTATTTATTCTAAAATCTTGGATTTCATCAACCTACTCTAATTACAAGAGTGTATTTGTGTAATCTGGTTATAGAACCAGTTATACTTTTTAATGTAAAGGTAGCTGGCGATGTTTGAATAGCTTTTTTGTTTTTATTTAATATTTGATGACCTTACAAAAGTTTTTCTACTTGCTGGTTTGCTATACCTTATAGACAAATTTCTGTGTTTATGAGAAGAAAGTAAAATTAGAAAAACATCAAGCATATGAATTCCTTCCTTCCTCCATGGCAAGCCCTTCAAATTGCTCTTATTTTCTCTTTCAACAAATCCAGAGTGAATGAGATTAATGAATGAATAATTCTAGCACTCACTTGGGCAGCATATATACTAATTCTAAAATGAGACTGTTTTTATTAGGTTTGCAAGCAAACGAAGGATATGTAGTAATTGCTTGCAACATGTATCTTGACATTTATGATTTAATTTGCATTTTTGACAGGGTATGTATTTTTACAGAAAACAAATCTGCATGTTATAAAATAAAAGTAGAGAGACAGTCACTAAGTTTGGGCAGGGTAGATGTTTACTGAAAGTAATAATGCCCTAAATCAGATGAGAGAGAGAGAGAGAGAGAGAGAGAGAGAGAGAGAGAGAGAGAGAGAGAGAGAGAGAGAGAGAGATCGGGGAGGGGGATCATGAGTGCACTAGAATGGTCTTTTATGGCTTTATTTGAAATGTAGGTGTCCTAGATAACTGTACTGTTTCTCTCTGTGCTTTGATGAAACCTGAACTAGAAGGCTGGATGAGTGGGTTGGTATATAATGAGTAACGTATTGTGGAAGGTGAAATAATAGCCCCTAAATATGTCCTTATCTGAGTTCCTAGAACCTATGATATATAGTTTACCCTCCATGACCATGTGTTATACAATATACAGAGTCAACAAAATACAGATTAAAAATAATAAGAAAAATTATTTCTGTACTGAACATGTGCAGATTTTTTGGTCATTATTCCCTAAACAACAGGGTGTAACAAATATTTACATAACATTTACATTGAATTAGGTATTATTATAAGTAACCTAGAGATTATTGAGTGTATCAGGAGACTGGCTATAGGTCATATATAAATACTTCACTATTGTTTATAAGGGACTTGAACAATTTCAGACTTTAGTATCCATGGGCAATCCTGGAACCAATCTCCTTCAGATGACAAGAGACAACTGTATTACAGTAAAGGTAAAAGAGACCTTGCAGATGTGAATAAGGATCATGAGATCAGCAGTTCATACTGAATTATGAGGGTAAGTCCAGTGAAATCACATAGGTTTTTCTAAGTGCAAGAATCAGGCAGAATAAGGAAGATAGAGGGAGACATGACCATAATAAAATGGTCAGAGAGAGTTGACTGTGGGCTTTGAAGATGGCTAGGACCCAAAGAGTGTCAAAAGTAATATTGCTTTTCTATTGGAAAATGCAAGCAAACAGATTCACCCTTAAAAGGAACACATCTTGAATTTAGCCCACTGAAATTCATGCTAGACTTCTAACTTACGTAAAATATTCTACTTGGTAAGATGGAGCCATAAGATGAAATCTCAAGGGTCTTTATTAGTAGAAGATGCAGGCGAAAATAAATAATAACTTAGGTTGTTTTAGGCCGTCAAGATTGTTGTGGTTTGTTACAACAGCAATAAGAAACTAACACACTTATTTAACCATAATTCCAAGAGTATGACAAATACTACTACTAACAATAAAACTGCTGATATTTATTGACCTCATACCATATGACTGCTATGTAAGAATTTTGTAAAATAAATTATCTAACTCTCATGAAATTTATGAAACTGCTAGTATTGCTAGATCCATTTTAGAAATGGGAAAATTGAGGCTTAAATTCAATTGCCAGTAAACGGATAGTTCATAAGCATCTACAAAGTCAGACATCTGTAACCTTGCTAAACCACAATCTGTGTCCTCCTGTCTGGTTAGTGATGGGTTAAACAGATATACATCTGGTTTCATATCTACTCAAGTTTGGCAAAATATATTATTGGCAATTTAGTCCTTCTTTTAAAAGTGGGCATCTTTCAACACCTCAAGGTTATAATTCAAACCATCACTTCTTAGGTTAAAATGTAGAAGACAAATGTCAGACCTTGGTTGATTGTATTCTGACTATAGCATAATAGTTGAGTCTAAAACTTCAAAAGATCATTCTTTTCTTTCCCCCAGATGAATGAAACAAAATATGCCATTTAAAGTTCATATTATTTAGATTTCCATCACTTAAGGCTGATCTTATTTGTTTAGGTAAAGACTTCCTATTTTCATTTTCATTCCGTTCTGCATATTTCTAACTACTTATTAACTTAGAAAATATAAAATCCAACATATTTGAGTATAATAAAACCATGTTACATTTAAAATATACTTGGAATGTATACAGAATTTTTTTCATTTGTTTAAAACCTCCTATATTTTTCTTAAAATATCTATACTTTTAATCTTTCTGGAGTTTGTCATTTTATCAGTTGTCATTTGCCCTCTGAATCTGTTTAATCCAGGATAAACATTTTTCTTAAGGAGGTTATTTTTCACTTTTTAAAAATATTGTGTACAATTGTGGACTAAAATATTTTTTTGATTCCTTTATCGTTTTCTCTACAGTTTTTAGTATGTTAATGTCATTCAGTTCCTGATTTTCTTTATTTTCAGTTAGATAATATCTGGTGATAACAACTGTTGGTGTGTAAGTTGTAAACAAGGTTTTTTTTGATGCATTTTGATGACTCTCTTTGCTGGAGAAGGCAGGGTTTTAAGGCTTGTCTATCTTCATTAGATCTTCTTCCACAGAGCTCGAGGGGTTACTGATTCTGGCTTCCTAAAACTCTCAAACAATAAAATAAACAGGAAAAACAAACAATTGCAAATATTCTCTCTTAGAACATGTACTAGTTATATAACATACAACAATTACTCTCATTATCATTACTATTTTATAGGGGGGCATTTGGGAGACCACAAAACCTATTTCCTATTGTTGGTCATGTTTCTAAGGCTGAAAAATACAGAGAGGTATTAAAAATTTTTACATGGTTCCTCAATCTGCATCCTACCACAACTGCAGGTTTATCAGAGAATTACAAAGGAGAAATCCAGGAAAAACAAAGCAAAACAAAACAAAACATGGCCTATGGGTGTTTTTGCCTCCAAGTTTCTCTGTAGAATCTCAGGCTTCAGTGAGTTAATAGTTATTTCTTTAGTAACCTTTTTCAGTGCTGTGACCAAAGGACCTGACAAGAACAATTTTAAAGGGAAAAAGTTAATTTGGGGACTCACGATTTCAGAAGTCTTAGTCCATAGACGGCTGACTCTGTTCCTCAGGGCCTGAGGTGAGGCGGGACATCATGGCAGAGGAATATAGGTCAGAACATGGTTCCAGGAAGCAAGACACACTGCAGACCATGGACCAAATATATACCCCAAAGGCCCAATGACCCACTGCCTCCTGCTACACTCTACCTGCCTACAGTCACCACTCAGTCAATCCCTATTAGAGGATTAACACTGATTAGGTTAAATCTCCAATAACCCAATCACTTCACCTCTAAACTTTTTTTGCACTGTCTCACACATGAGCTTTGGAGGACACACAATATTTAAATGATAAGTTTTGAAAGTGCAGTCTCATACTAGCAATATCAACATCACCTGGGAACTTATTAAAAATACAAAAATCTTCTACTCTACCTCATATTTACTGAATTTGAAGCTCTGGAGAAGCCCCAGCAGGTCATCTTTTAACAATTCTTCCGGGTTATTCTGAAGCATGCCTAAATTTGATAGCCAGTGGATTCTATCATAGGAGATCCAAGAGGAGTCCTTTGCAAAGGACAAAAGTCTAGTTTAAGCTATTGTTATGGTGCTGCTGCTTCTGAAGATTGTATCCTTCTCTCTTGTCATCCTTCAGAGTGGAGTAACTTTTCAGGGCAGACAAATGGCTTCTGAGCAAGCCAAAATGATCAAACAACAGACAATTGGACAACAACAAACCAAAAACAGAAACGAAACCAAGCCAAAAAATTTAAGAATGCAACGCTTAGACCTCACAGGCAGTAGCACATGCACTTCTTTTTATACTGAGAGCTCTGTCCCGGGTGCATTTGACCAAAAAGGTCCCCAAATCTGAGACAGTTGGAGATGTGGTGTGATGAAACGGCCATTTTACAACATGCACTAAACATCAGAGAAATAAGTTAGAAAATGCTGTTGACGAATTCAGGTTTCCACTGATGACTGGCTTCATTCCTGACAAAGTTATTACCTTTGAAGGAACGAACAAGTGAATGATCACCCTCATTCATGGGTGCTAAGTTGTTTATAAGGAGTAATTTTGTGAGTCTTCACAGAGATTGAATTATACAACCACAGCATACCTACCATAACCCGAGGCCAGATTGTACAACTTCATGGTTATAGTTAGCTAAAAATTTAAAACTGAATAATGCATGACATGGTGGTATTTACTGGAAATGAGTACTTTATTTTATTAACCAATTTAAATACTTTTATTGTGCCCCTTAAGAAGTTCTCTGGTTTGGAAAATTGCAAGTTGATGACAATTTGAATTTTTAAAATGAAATGTTATATTCAATTAATACACTCCTCATCAAATTTAAATGGGGGGAACAACTTGTACTAATAGAAAATTTGCTTTTCACTTCCACCACTAAATAAATATGAATTATATTTCAAATACTAGCAAAAAGTATCTTTAGTTTTCAGAGATGTCTATATGTTTTCATTTGTCCTTGTTCATGCTTCCTGTGACCATTCCTTTTCAAGAAGGGAGGAGCAGTTAGCAGTCTCTAGGGTACAAACCTCTACTTATAGCTAACAATGAAATGTGTGAGTCTGCTTGATAGCCAAACAGTTCTGCAGGAAACTTCTTCAATTTTCCAAGGAGTATTAGTTGTTGATTCATCATTTTTGCCTAAAGTAATTCAAAAGCTTTCTAGTTGATCTCTTTTATCCCATGTTTTCCTTCTCTAATCCACCCTCCTAGAAGATAAGTCTTCTAAAACTTTTAAAACCTTAACTTTATCAAATCCTTAACAGTTTCTATTACCTGCAGTCTAAGCTATTCTGTCCTCATCTCTTATTACACTGTTCTACATAGGTTTTAGAAAGCTCATGAGCATGGGTGTGCTCATGACAGATCTGGTGCTGCACCAGGAAGTCTTCAAAGCCACAGTGTAAACTTGGTACAACCTCTTGTATGGAATGTCAGTTTTGCTCTATAAAAATGATAATTTAAATAACCATTTTCTATTAACTTTTAAAACAAATCAAGAGCCTTTTATGCTTGTCCATGACTTTGAGCTCTGTTTTTAATATTTATGTAAAATTGAGAATTATTGCAGTGCACAAACACTCCACTTGCCAGCATACTGGTTATGCTGACCTGTTATGATGTCCCCCAAAAAGCTCATGTGTGAGACACTGCAAGAAAGTTTAGACGTAAAATCATTGGGTTGTGAGTCTGTACCTAACCAGTGCCTCTAATGCCTGGTAGGGATTAACTGGGTGGTAACTGTAGGCAGGGAGGGTGTGGCAGGTGGAGGTGGGTCATTGGGTCATTGGGGGGTGTGCCTTTGGGGTATATATATTGTACCTGGTGAGTGGAGTGGAGTTGCTTTCTAATTTTCACTGCCAATCTCCAAGCTGCTTTCATCCACCACACCCCTCCACCACCTACCAGGATGTTCTTCCTCACCTTGGGACCGGAGAAATGAAGCTGGCCATTTATGGACTGAGACTTCTGAAACCAGGAGCCCCAAACAAATTTTTCATCCTTAAAATTATAGTTGTCAGGTCTTTTTTGTCACTGTAGCCAAAAAATCTGACTAAAGCATGCTTGCAGTATTTTCTCCCATAAAGGCTGAATAGACCCTGGTTCTCTTGGTAGTCTCCTTCACCAGTGACAGTTTTCCTTTTCCAGAAATTCACCTCTTTTGCCAAAGGGCAAGTGATTTGACCTTGGAAGTTTGTAGATTCCTTCAACTCCTCTAGGTAGCTAGGTGTGCTTCATCTCAGCTTGATTTGACTATCTTGAATAAGTTAGTGAACTAGCAGCTGCGATTGCAGGGATTCTAGATTTTGTCTCCTAATTGTTATGATATTTCCTTTGATTGGATCATGACTGGAATTGGTTCCTAAACAAAATAAAACAATGTATTCTTTTAAAAGGATTTAAATATTATGCTTAAAGAGAAGTAAAGTGGCAAACCAAGTGGCAAAGAAAAAAAATCTTTTAAGTAATCATAGCAAACAGACATAATACATATATATGAACAAAGAAAAGAATGATGACAGGCTTTTTCTTAAAAAAAAATGCTGCTGGAAGAAAATAGAACTTCTTAAAGGTGCTACAACAAGTGAATAAATAACAATTATTGTCCTATATTTTGTTATTCAATAATACACAAAAAGTTAAAGGAAAAATTAGACAAAATCTGAAAAAATAGTGTCACTGGCAGATACATGCGACAAGGAACGGTAAAGTTATTCAGGGGAAAAAAATTAGTTAGGAATGGAAGCTTTGATCTGAATAAAGCACAAAGAGCTTTGGAAATGTTATTTATGCAAATAGAAATAACATCCTACATTTGAAAAGAATTTTAAAAGATAAATGACAAAAAGTAACATATTCTACACAAAACACAAACTTGCTGCCAGATAGGCCTTCCAGATTAAAGAGTGAATAAACCTTTTGAAGAACCTCACTGACTGTGCCACGTAGCCCATAACCAGAGGAGAAAACTAGAGAAATATTGGTTCAGGAGAGATACGCTAGAGTGCTTCAGCAAGGAGCAGAGAGCTGTGGTGGGGAAGAAGCTTGAAAGATTCAGCTTTTTGGAGGTAAATTTGCATGCAATAGTATACCATTGAAAATTCCTAGTGCTGAGTTTTGATAAATATATACACCCAGGAGATCCATTTCCACAATCAAGATGTAGGGCATTTCTATCACCCCAAAAGTTCCCACATCTACCTTAGCAGCAGATCTCACTCCACTGCTGGCCCTAGCCAGAAGTGATCTGCTTTTTGTCAATATAAATTAATTTCCTCTCCATTTACTTACATATTTGTGTAGTTTCCAAAAATTCTGAATAAAGTTGCTACAAACATTTACATGTCAGTCTTTGTATAAACATCTATTTATCTGTATAAATGTACTGGGAAAGCAATATTGTATGCTATATGTATGCTTAGCTTTATAAAACAATGTTAGAATATTTTGCAAAATAATGTGTCATTTTATATTCTGACCAGAAATATATGAATTTTCAGCTATTTCACTTCTTGGTGTGGTTTACTTCATAATTCATTTTTATTTGCTTTTGAATCATTTAATTTTTTGGTTATTTGAATTCATAGTTTCTATCAAATATGGAAAGTCTTTGGGCACTATTTCTTCACATACATTTTCTTGAAACTCCTTTGCCACTTCAATTGCCCATATGTTAGATCATTTTCAATTGTCCTGTAAGTCACTGGCTTTTCAATTTTCTTTTAGTTATTTTCTTTCTGTGCTTTGGGTATTTTCTGTTGCTGTGTCATCAGATTTACTGATTCTCTTAGCACTGTCTAATTCCAGTTCAGCCTCAGCAGTATATTTTTCATATCTAGAATATTCTTTGAACCTATTTTAACTTTAATTCTAATGTGCAGCCCTTCTGAAGTCTCTACTGTATACTTTGATAATTCCATGGAGTCTCTTCATTCTGGTTGATGGGTACTTGAATGTCTTCCATTCCTTTGTAGTCTGGGAATTGTTGGTTTTACATTTTTCCATTAGCTTATTGCTTCCTTTTGGAATTTTATTCTCTGATTGACAGCTTAGTATTTAAAAACAGACTTGGAAAATCACCCATGAAAGCTTCTACAGTTTTCCTCCCTGTATCTCACTCCTCTGTGTATCTGGCCTGGTACATTGTGGCCAACCCAATCTTGATCTCTGTTTTGTCAGCTCCATGGATGCCCATTGTTGTACTTGGGTCGCCCCCCCCCCACCAGCCTCCTGCTCCTCCAATCCACCAAGTACTCAGGCCAAACAGTCAGGAAAACTGAAAGACTTACCTTCTTTGTTTTCGTTTTCACAAAGATTACAGTGTTTGATTCCCCAAAACAACTATTTCACACACATTCATATATTTTTCCCCAGAGTTTTGGTTATTACATAAGGAGGGTAAGACCTCCTATTTACTTTAATAAAGCAGAAACATTGTGAGTAATTTTCTTTCCTATTCTTACTTTATTTTTTTTAATGTTTTGATACTGGGGATGGAACGCAGGGAGAATTTACCATTAAGCTACATCCCTAGTCCTTTTTTGTCTTTCATTTGAGACAGTGTCTCCCTAAGAAGCTGAGGCTGGCCTCAAACTTGCAATATTCCTGTCTCAGCCTCCCAAGCCAATAAGATTACAGGTGTATGCCACTGGGCCCTGTTTGTGGACAGTTTTCAACTGATCTTAAAGAATTGAATAGTTTCCTAGTTTAAAAACTATTTATATATGTGCATATGTGTAAAAAGCCATGGTGATAAGAGGCTTCTTTTATATGTGAATGCAACACAAGTGCTATGCAAATGAGGAGCTTACAAAATATGTTTGGCAGCAAAAGGGAAAAAACAAAACCATTTCACATTTGTATTTCTTCAAGTTCAGACTGTTTAATAGACTGGGAATTTCAGTGAAAATGTTTTTGTAGAATTTTTTTTCTTTGTATTTCTAAGAGAGGGAAAAAAGAGCAAAAATTAAAAAAAAAATTGGTCACCCTGGCAATTTTTAAATTTGGGGGTTATTAATACCCAGATTCTTGACTTGTATTACAGGAACCAATTCCTTCATAGTCTGATCTAATTCTCTGATATGTTGGATGGAGTCTGTTTCAATATTTACATCACTTCTGCCAAGTTTCATAATTTCTGCCTGGATATATCGTGACACAGTTAGATGCTATTTTGACCTCTTTTTATACTTTGAAAATCCCACATAATTATTGTTATTTCTAGGGATTGATGTGGGGTCAATAAAACCATGAAGAAATTTAGAATATTGCTTTTCCCTAGATTATTTCTCTAGGGAAAAGACAATCAATCAAAATTTTAAAAAAAATTCTCACCACATTTATCTGTGAATAGAATGTGCTGAATTGGAATAAATCTTGGGATAATTTAACTTGGGTACTCTGTGATTCTGACCTCTGAACTTTTTCTATGAGTACTGTCTTTCTGCTCATTTTTTTGCCAATTTTAATTACCATCCATTGTCCAGCGAAAGTCTCATTTCATCTACTAAATGTTTCCTGACCACTTCAGTACAGTGATCCTTTGGCCTCTAAATTATCAGACCATTTTATGATTTGCATAAAACTGATCATATATTGATTATGTATTTCCTTTCTCTCTATATCTCTCTCCCTCGTTCCCTCTCTCCCCCCTTTCCTCCTCCTCCCCCTTCTTCTCTATCATCTTCAGTACTGGAGATTGAACTCAGGGGTTATCTACTACTGAGCTATAATTCCCCAGTTCTTTTTATTTTATTTTGAGATCCTGTCTCATTGAGTTGCCCAGGCTAGCCTCAAACTTTCAATTTCCCCCTACATAATTTTATATTGTTTAATGTATACATTTTTCATCTTCATATATGAAGGTAGTTACTATTATTTTTTCTTTCTCATTCATTCAAGTATTTACTTGGCATCTCCTCTATGCCAAACATTAGTGCACTGAATAGATGCGTTCCCTACTCTTCTGCAGCCTTGAGTGTCAGGGAAGTATGCATTAAACAAAATATATGTGAATGTATAGTAGTAATGTGATAATTTATTTGATACAGAAGAACTGTACTCCATAAAAAGGGAATATTAGGTGGGACCCAGTTAATTTTCTGTATTTAGAGAAATTTTCTTATTGAAAGTGATAAGATGAAGAATGAAAAGTCATTACCAGGCAGAGGGTGTAAGGAAGAATCTTATTAAGAGCAGCATGAAGTAAAACCACTAGTTTGGAATGATTTTGACACAATCCAGGACATGGAAGCCAGGGTTTGTCTGGAGCCAAGAAAATAGCTGGCATTTGTAGGCTAGGTTTGGATAGGAAGGTAGAGGTCAGCTCTAGCTTTCATAGCCACCCACATTGCAGAGTTCATTGTATTTTCCTATCTAAAGCAGTTACTTAATCATTATATTCAGAATGGAAATGAGTCTGGTAGGCATAAATATTACTTAAAAGGTGAATGACCTAAATTCTCAAGAATATAAACCAAAGGTAAAGTCATGCTAGAATGGTAGTTCTCCAACTTCACTGTGAATCTAGTGCTGATTAAAAATGCATATTTCTGTTCCTCAACTTCGAAGATTTTGAGTCATATTTACTGCGTTTTTGGTGAGTACCTGTAGTGATTCTTTCTGATGTAAGTAGCAGTGACTCTACTATGTGAGCTAGAAGTCTCATCAATCAGTCTTATCCTTTTTGTTTTAATGTTATAAGAGAAATGAAGCTGAGAAACCACAAAAGTAACAAGTATAAATATAAACAACTCAATGGAATAAAAAGTGTGAGGCATATCTGCACCTATAAGAATTGAACTTGTTGTATAAGAGAATAAATGGTTTTAAGGCCCAAAGTTTTAAAAGTTCAGCTATTAAATTCTAAGTTACCAAAGTACTAACTTGATTTTTCAGCATTAAGAAACAGGTGATGATATGAGTCCCTTTGAAGATATTAACTATCTTTTATAGAACTTTTCATCCTGCACAGAATTTTACATAGCACTTGTCATAGAGTTGGTGATTTATAAATGTTAAATGCATGAGTGAATGCATTAATGAATATTTTTCCTGATTCCTCTTATCTTGCTTTAATTTTTCCAAACACACTTATCACCTTTTACCACACAGTTTGGAAGGGAGGCAAGGTCCTGAGAGTTCTAATAACTGATGTGTTGCTTCTTGGAATAATTTGAATAAAATCATGTCTAAAAGAGAGCAATGATTAACCTAAAGAAAATGATCTTTCTATCCTCAAAGCACTTCATAAATGTGTTTATCATATACTCATAAAGGTAACCATAACATGGTATAATATATGCTATTTCTTTTTATCTGGACTGTGCGCTCCTCAAGGGCAGGGATTGTGCCTTATTTATCTTTTATATGTGGAGAGTCACCCACTGTGTCTCTCTTGGTTAGTACTTAAAGAATTCTTATTGAACTGAATTGAATTATAATGATAATATTGCACATATTTGGCACATAGATTGAGACAATTTTTGAGGCAAAGATTGACTTAATACTTCTCAGTTCTTATGTTTGTACCATTGTTCCTCCTTCCTATTTATAGTAGAACAGAAGGACACAGGCATTAACTGCACAGGTGCCATTTGTAAGAGAAGGAGAGGCATCCCAATTCTAGGATTAGGATTTGGATAGGGGAGAGTCACATGGAAGATGCCACATTTGATTGACTTCAGGAATGATTTAGCATCTCAGACAAATTCAAGCTACATACATGTTGAATTCCCAGTAACATGGTGGTGAGAGTGATAGAACAAACGAGTGTTAGGTGGAGATGATCTGCTTTGGTTGTGCTCTGAATGCTTGAGAAAAACACATGAGATCATAAACAGTGATCTTAGAAATGTGAGCTGGGATGGGGAAGAGGTGGGTTGAGGGTCAAAGGCCCAATATCAGGAATGATTTGAGAATCAGCCAATGAATCCAGAGATCTAATTTGGTGATGATGGTAATGGAAACAGAGGGAGAGGTTGTTGGTGGTGCCCAATTCATAACTCTGAAAAGTGGCGTTTGTTCTGTGTGTAAATATTGGTGACTGAACAACATTGGAAAGCATGAGCAATAGAATCCAGCTCAGGGGAAGACAGCTTGTTAGGAGGGAGAATATAAGATCTGGAGTTTATCAGGACTTCAAGTCTAGAGGAGGACTAGGGCACTCAAAAACAGGTGAAACTGAAGTAGAATTCATACAAAATTAGTGTGCAGCAAAAAAAAAAAAAAAAAAAATCTGGTTAGTCCTGCCTCTCTGACATATTGAGAGGAGAGTCACTTCATCTATGTGGAAGGGTACAGAATGTACCTAACAATTCAGTTAAACTGCATTTGATCTAATCCTGTTATAAGGTTGGCCTTGTTTTGAAGCAATGTGATACTGTTTACTTGGTTAAGGAAAGTATTGCCTTGATAGGCTCAGTATTATTTTACAGAAAGGTCTTTCTTTGTTTGATACCACTAACCTTATTTATGAAGAGCATTTTCAGTTTCTCTTTAAGAACATCTTAACTGGACCATTTTGTGTCAGCTGGTGCCTGGCTCTTCATCAGCTTTGTTCTAAATTTAATTTTCCTGTTTTCTTCCCCTTGCTCTACGGAGCCCTTCCTTAATTATCAGATTACAGTGTTCAGCATGATTCCTGGAATTGTTCGTTTTTGTCAAGCAGAGAGAAAACAGACCATTGATATATATATATAAGACTACCTTCTCATTTAATGATTCTCCAATTAGTGTCCCAGTCAATCTCAAGAACTGCATTTGAAATAAACAGTGAGCAAGCTTTCCTTCTATTCTGCTCCCTGGTCTGTCTTCCACTATTGGCTTTATTCATAAATTGTAAAGCAAGAGATTGGTATGGGTCAGTTATGTAATGTCATGTGAATATTAGATCATGTTTAGCTCTCATTTCTAATTGAGTTTGTTCTAATCTCTTTGTGCATGTGCGTGCGTGTGTGTGTGTGTGTGTGTGTGTGTATACAATTCAGTGTGCATATGTCCTATTCTTTGCTCCTGGGCCTGATGAACTTTAATTTCACTCATAAGTAGGCATCAGTCTGTTGAGGGGGCTGGAAAGAACTCCACTACAAGGTTACACGGTACGTCAGGGTTAGATCATGTGTAACCTGTGTAGCCACAGAGGGTCCATGATTAGAAAGTTCTTTGCATTTGATTTAGTGCTCTGCTATTGTGGTTTTGAAACCATTTAAAACTTTATCTTTAAATGTGTGCTTTGTAGTTGAACTTTAATGGTACTGTAATGTGTGGGTGAGCAGAGGAGGTCTGCACAAAAGGTATGCTACCTTGTTGATCTTTGCATACAGTGTTTGTATGGACGCCCAGTAAGTAAGTACAAGGCTAAATATGTTATATCCATGACCAAGTTAATGGGTATACTGATAGATTTGGGATGCTACCCTTTCTGCTCAAGCTATAATTTGCTTCATATATAAAAAGGAAGAAGTGGCACTCTAAGAAACATGAATGATAAAAGAACCATATCATATCCTTTTTTACTCACATTATTTTCCTCTATTAACCAACTACAAACGCTGAAAATACTGATTTAGAAAAGGAAATAGAGCAACCTATAATTCCTTAAATATTTTTCTGTAATTCTGATTTTCATCCCTCCGTACTCATCAGTAAACTTACAGTAGATTTTTGGTGAATAAAAACAGTCATATTAGTTTTGTTCATTATTTCACAGTGCTGCTAATAACAACATACATAAACATAGATAAACATACAGAAGCTACAAAACATAAATTCACAATTTTTGTGACTCTCCATATGAGTTAAATGTTTGCATTTCTTTTTAAATAGATTATACAATATACAGAGGAATGTTACAATCATTCATGATAATAATAAACAATTTAAACTTTAAATGACTTTCAACAGCAAATAGAAAACTATGTGACAAACCAAGAGAAAGACTAGGAAGAAGGGGGGAAAAAGCTTTACATTTTAGTACCTCTGGGTTTTGAACAGGAAGCTCCATACTTTTGTTTTATTTTGAACCCTATAAATTTTGTAGCCCACCCTGAAGAAACTTCTCAGTCTCACTTTTATATTCTTTTTCTCTTCATGTGTCTCCCAAAACTATTGTGACTCTTGGGAGAGCCCAAGTGTTTTAGTCAGCTTTTTCACTGCTGTGACTGAAAGGATCTGACCAGAACAACTGAAAGGAGAAAAAGTTTGAGAGCTCACAGTTTCAGAGGTTTTAGTCCATGGAAGGCTGGCTCCATTCCTCAGGGCTTGAGGAGAGGCTGAATTATCATGGCAGGAGGGAGTGGCAGAAGGAAATAGTCACATCATGGTGATCAAGAAAGAGAGAGAGAGAGAGAGAGAGAGAGAGAGACAGACAGACAGACAGACACAGATACTGACTCTATTCTCCAGATATAAATATATACACCAAAGCCATATCTTAATTCTCACCTCCTATAATTTGCTTCATATATAAAAAGGAAGAAGTGGCACTCTAAGAAACATGAATGACAATAGAACCATATCATATCCTTTTTTACTCACATTATTATTACTCACTCTATTCTCCAGATACAAATATATACACCAAAGCCATATCTTAATTCTCACCTCCTCCAGCCACGCCCTACCACTTCAGTTACTACTCAATAAATCCCCATGAGGGGATTGAATCATTGATTGGCTTAAGACTTTTACAACCCAGTCATTTCTCCTCTGAACCTTATTGCATTTCACACATGAGCTTTTGGGGGATACCTCATATCCAAATCATAACACCAAGTAAAAGGATTTTACAAATGAACCCCTACTGGGGGCAGATAAGGTCATATATGTGGCTTTTCTAGTCTACTGGAAGATTTTGTGTTTGCAGAAAATCCTTGGCTTCCAGAGATGTGGCATACGTGTTAGGATAGGTCCTGCTCCATGGGGTTGTGGTCTTTTACATTCTTTTTCCTGTGTCTTCTCCACATCCATGATTGATGGAGGCCTCATAGTACCTTTGGTTCCAAATTAAACACAGGAGGGACTTTTGGATTGTTTTAGATGATGCATCAGTTCTAGGTTATTGGCAGCTAAGAACTCTTGGTTGGAGTTTTCCAGTCACTGACTCTGGCACACATCTTTTAGATGTCAAGGCAATGAAATTACAGCAGTGTGTGTGTAGATAGAAAACACATTTTAGCAGTGCCAGAAGATTGTGGGTGGTAATATTTGTTTTCTTCTTCTTTCCTACAACTATTCTGACCCAACTGTAAGGAAATTCTGAAGATGAGTTTCTTTATCTGAAAGCCATAAGGCATACATTCTAGCTTTTAAAACATCAATTTTGGGGCTGGGGTTGTGTCTCAGGGGTAGAGCACTTGCCTCACATGTGTGAGGCACTGGGTTTGATGCTCAGAACTGCATAAAAATAAATAAAGGTATTGTGTCCATCTACAACTAAAAATATTTTTTAAAAAGTCAATTTCTTCTGATTATTAAAGTATAGGCTACTTTGGAAAATACAGAAAAAAAATAAATTTTAAAGGAAAATACTGCCTGTAACTTCACTTAATTAACCGGGGTTAACATTTTGGCATATTTTCATTTATGTCATTCTCTCTTACTCCCTCCCACCTCTTTCTTTCTTTCTCCTTGCTTCTCTAGTCTCCTTTCTTTTAATGTGTGTGTGGACACATGTGCATGTATATGTAAATGTGTATTCATATTATCTATATATTTTATGTAGGTAAAGAATATATATGTGTGTGTGTGTGTGTGTGGTGTGTGTGTGTATCTTCTTTCAATATAAACTGTATACATAGAAATATACTTTTTCACACATATGCATATATGTTATATACATGTATTTCTTCCCAACAAAATGGGCTGATATTCTGTATAAAGTATTGTCACCTGCCTTTTTCCCTTAGTATTATGTGAATATTTCCTGAAGATTTATTTTAAAGTTTTTATCAGAATAGCAGTTGTCTGGAGGTGCTATAATGTACAAATCAGTGTCTTATGGCTGTATGAAGGTCATTTATTAATCTTCTGTGGTTGCATATATTCATTGTCTACTTCTACCTGTTGAAACTATTTTGGAGGCTAATTACACATATAATATCCACTGAATTATGGCAACATGGCATTTTTTTTTGTTTTGTTTTAAGATTTAGGTTCCATACAGTCAATTCAATCAATTGTGTGATGACTCAGAATTTAAAATGACCAAAAATAGAATTGATTCAAAAAGTCAATTTGATATCCCTGAATAGAAACAACTTCAATCATCACAAGATTAATCAGTAAGGTGTTAACATAAACCAATAAAGCAAAGAGACTTCAGATTAAGAACTTTATATCATTTAAAGTTTCAGCCCATTATCCTTTCCATGCAAGTGCCCTCAGGCTTTCAAATTAATTGCGTGTGGTTTAAGAAGATTTAAGTTGAGGGCGATACACTCAGCAGAGAGCAAACTTGACCATTGCTATCTTACTTTAATTAATCTCTTTATTCTCTTTCAGTTCACTCAACACCTGAACTAAAAAAAGTAAGATCAAGTTCTTTTGAGTTGAGGAAACAATTGAGTTACAAAGTAATCTGATACAGGGAGGATCAAGGACTGTAAAACTTAGAATTCCTAACAAGTGGACCTGAATTGAAAGTCCTTTTACACCTGGTTTTTCATGCTTCAGTGGCAGACTTTTCTTCCAGGTTCCCTGGATGGTGCCCTTAACCCCTTGGGGTTTGGGAACAGAAAGCTTCTCCGTTTGACTTTCAGCCTAAGCTAGAATTCTAAAAATGATCAGGTTCAAAAAGCTACTTCTGTTTTAACTCTGTAAGAATTTCAACCTCCTTTAGAAACTGAAATCCTCTCAGGATGACTAAAAAGGGTCCTTTTTCCATAGCAACACTTTCATTGCTCGCCGCAAACTCGGTTAGATTGGAAGTGAGTCTATGTGTGTATTCATTCATTTTCTCCAAAGACTATTTACTGATCTCCCACAATGTGCCTAGCATCATGCTTGACAAATAAGAACAGAAACTTCTTGCAGCTCACTCTCCTGGGACAGACAGACACGGATCATATGATCACAGCAAAATTACAAACTGGAAACATGCTGGAAAGGGAGGTGGCTGGTGCTTTAAATGCCAGTAAGAGAAAGACAGTCATTACAGAGTGAGATGGAGAGATAAGTAGAGGTGCCTCAGGGGAAGGGAATGGGCAGGAAAGGGCATTTCCATAAAAGGAATGATGCTGGCTGTGGAGTGAGGGTTGCAGTATGGTGAGTAGTTGCGTGTGACCTGATCACATTTAGCTGGTACAAAAGATGGCCCTGGCTTCTGTCAGTGATCAAAACAGATAGGTTTCCAGGTTTTAAAGCTGTGAGGCCTCTGGGCCGGTGGTAAGGTTCCTGCTACAAAGAAGTCACAGAGATGACACAATAGTCATGTAAAAATGTTTTTAAAGCCATCCAATAATACTCTGTCATTGTTTGAATATGAATAGAGTCCTCTAAGGGTCTATATGTTAATGGCTTGGTAGTGCCATTGGGAGGTGCTATGGGCCTGTATGTGGGGTCAAGTGGGAGGTCCTTAGGTCATTGGGGGTGTGCCTTGAAAAATATTGTGGGACCCCAGCCAGTCCTTTCTACTCTAGTTGGAGATGGCATTTGCACCATGAGGAGATCCAGTTATGAAGTAGTCCTTTCCAAGCTTGCACTACACTGGACTCTGAGCCTCCAAAACCAAGAATTAAATGAAACTTCTCTCTTTATAAAGTTAATTGCTTCAATTATTCATTGTAATAATGTGAAGCTGACTAATAAACTATTATTTACAATGCAATTTACTCAAAGCATGGACATAGAATTCAAAATAAAAATATGACTGCAACATTAAAGCTCCTATGAGACAAACCACATTTGACAGATACATAAATTAAAGAATTCTGATAAGGAAGGATAAAGCATAGTAGCTTCAAAATCCTCTACTCGATTACACAGAGTCAGACTAGGATGATGGTGGTGAAAAACAAGCTTTTTCTAAGTACTAAAGATAAAGTGAATGACAAAGAACTCTGAGTCTCTTGAACTCAGTTGGAGGGTGAGTGGAGACATGTGACCACATCCTTCTGGTACATGGTGATATGGGTTAAGAAAAGTAAACGCAGAAAAGGAATTGAGCATCCACTTGGATGGGCCATTGACCAAATTTCATGGTGGAAACTCTGCTGAATCTTAGTGTAGCAGATGTACCAAGAATGCTCCAGGTGAACGTGGGAGTAAAAGCCAAAGAGGAAAAGGAGCAGAGGAAGTGAGGCCGTTGAGATATGTTAAGGAAATTTCTCAGTTTGCAAAGCAATGCAAAGTTTTCCAAAAGCTGTTTTATGATTACATTTTTTTTGTCCATAAAAAAAGTGAGAAAAGTAAGAGGTGAAGAGCACACAGATATTTTCAAAGACAGAGATGTTGTCACACATAGAGAGGGCAACAAAGCCCCTGATCTAAGGAAGTTTGCATTCTAATTGGGAAAGACATCGAATAAATAATGGAAAAGTACATTCAAATAGTGACAACTGCTTTGAAGAAAACAGAAAGCTGTCTGAAAGAAAATGACTGAAGGTGACATTTTTGATACTGTGATTGGCGTTTCTCTGAGGTGACACTCAACTATCTGGACAAATATTTGCCATTCTTGGGAAAAGAAAAGAGGGAGTTCAGAGGCAGGAACACACTTGCCTTTTTAAGAAAAGAAAGAAGACACAGGTGTGATAGAAATTATGAGATGTTCTAAATTTAATTACAATGGCCAAAGATTGGTCTGAGGGAAACAAGAGAAGTAAGTCAGTTAACAGCTGCAGGGGAAACCATAGAAAGTCTTTTATGTTGAAACTGTGGCTTCAAAACCACCACCAACAAGAGGAACAACTGCTTTTCCTTATGGACTGCCTTCAAATCCCAAAGCCATACACCACTTTGTATTATCCTGTCCTGCTTGTTAATAGGTGATGTAGCTTACAGTTCTTTACTTTTCCAGAATTTCTAAAAGATGCTCTTCACTCTTGTTCAGTGGACATTTTTTTCCCAATGGCTAACTAGTTTCTCTGCTGCTAGCTTGCAGAAATTTATATCAGGACCTAGCTTTTTCTGGCTAGTATCTACAACAGCTCAAAAAATCATTTTATATCAGAGAGCTCTGGGTCCTGAGGGTTTTGGATTAACAAGTGATACTACAGTAAAGAGAGTGAGAGGAGAGGAGTAAGAAGGCGTGTGGAGAGAGAGCTGGTGGCCAGATTATCTTGGTCAAATTATCTTGGTCAAATAACCACTTAAAAAGAAAATTTCTTTTAGGTGGTCAAAACAGAGAATCTGGATTTTATTCTACATTGGGAGAAAGCTCTTTTAGCTCCTTATTTCCCTCAATGTCTTCTTTGGAATACTTGAGATAGGAAGTATTTTAAAAAATAGCTTCAAGAAAAAATAAGTTGTGGAGTCCATTGCCCTATATTGCCCTGCAGCAGATTCAGCATGAATATTCCCAGAAGAAAGTCTGGGATAAGGAATTTGGTGCTAATTGTTCATTTGGGGAGTGAGTCCAAACAATAGGAGTAAAGGACTGGGGAAAAGGAGACAAGGAAGACTAAGCCTAAGGACCAATGAAGCATGTTCCATCTCTTGTTGGACATTATTCTCCAGTTAATGTGACTCAAAAGAAAAGTGGCTTTGGTAATCCTGTCACGCTTTTGAGCTTAAAGTCAGCTAAAACTCCCAAATTAATACACATGGGTGGTGGTGTAATACTTTGGCACCTCACTGACCTAAGGCTGGAGAGCTCACATGAATATCCCGGGCAGATAATAATAATCAATCCCTTCAGATGAGTCACTCTTGACTTTGGGTATTTGTTTCTTTGATTCAACTGAAAGGACTTGGAACAACTTTGAGGTGGTTTTTATTCATCTGGTGTTTCTATGAGTCATTTTAAATATGCATCTGTCTCTTTTTTCTCTTTCTCGAATACACACACACACACACACACACACACACACACACACACATATGACTGAAGAGTACAACTTTCAACGTAATTAAGCTTTACCTTGTTGGAATTTGGTTGTCAAAAGAGCCTCTGTAGTGTTTTAGATCTACCTTCTGTTGCTGTATGAATCGTTTTCTCTCAACTTTATTATACAGATGGTCCCCAACTTAACAATGGTTCAGCTAATGATTTGAGGATTCTGTGGTCATACAAAAGCAATCTGCATTCAATAAGTGCCAAATTTTGAATTTGAATTTGAATCTTTCCCAGGCTACTGATATGGTTGTATAATATACTTGGAATGCTGGGTAACAGCATCAAGTCATAGACCCCAGTCCTCTAAGAGATCAGAAAATCAAACAGCTGGTAATCTGCACGGGGTTATGTTGTTGCATTATGATGTTTGGTAGGTTAGGTGTATAAAATAAATTTTTGACTTGTGATCTGTTTTCAACTTTCCATGGTCTTGTTGAAACATAATCCCATCATGATTTGGGAATCATCTGTTCATGAAAATCTCATCCAATGCCTGGTCTGGAATGTCCCCATACAAGACAGTTATAAAAACAGGGCATAAAAGTGTTTCCATAATTTGGCTCTAGGGAAGAAATCTTGGTGGACAGTGAATATTGCATTGCATAATGTTATGTACTGTGATTAAGCACATATAATAATAAAACAGACAAACATCAATATCTAATGAAAGAAACAATGTACTTAAACAGAAAGAAAGGAAAACAAAAATTTTAAAAAATTCTCACACAAATGAATAGTATAAAATGGAATGAAAGAGAGCAATTATTTATTTTTATGAATAACCATTTTTATAAGCAACAGTGGCAAACATTAAGACATAACCTAATTAGTTTAAATTTTAAAAAGCATTTTTATTGTACATTTCCTATTTGATGGTGAGATTTTTTCCAGAGCGTTTATAGGAGTTTAATTATTCTCGAGAGCCTAATATCTGCCAAGCAGCTCAGTACTCCTTTAAATTTGGTTATGCTCCCTGTAGAGTAGTAATATGCCACTGTTGACCTCCATTTTAATGGAAGAAAGGATTTCATTAATACCTTTATCTTCACTACTGCTCTAATTAATATGTATAAGTCCAAAGAACTGATTTATACTACTTGGATTACATAAAGAAGAGTAACAAAGAAGTCACGAAGTACAAGCTTTGTCTCAACATACAGTGATGTGCTCAACAGTACACATTGAATGCGAACTTGTCATAGGGAATATCCAGCCAGAACCCCAGTGCCAAGCAGTTCCATGGGCAGAATGTGAAGTTGTATTTCCTATCATCATGTGACTCAGCTGAATGGGAGCTCAATAAAATCAGAAGTGTTTGAATGAAGGCCAGGTAAATGCAATGCAGCTTTTTCTATTTTGTAGAAATCGTGTTTAAACATCCCAGTACTCTTAACAGGCACTGTGGTAAATGTGAATTTGTTCTAGATTCTTCTGTTTGCCTTACAAATAAGTAATGGGAGAAAGATCATTTAGTCTTATTTGTTTCCCATCATCTTTTAAGGAATTGTATCTAAATAGACTATTTCCTTCCTCTTTTCTTTTCACCCATGAAAGTCATTCATGATAACACCAAGTTGTTGAGTTGTGAATTTAAAGGGACTAAGGACCACTTCTCATGGGGGCTTAGGTTCAGATCTTAAATAAACCTACACATTTCCAAATCTCAATTTGATTTTAGGGTTATAGCAAGATTTTACAAAGAAAACTCTGCAAATAAGGAAGATGCAGAAATATGAGCTATGATTACTCAGAAAAGGTAAAATGAAAAGATTTTATTTGAAAGAAAATACCTACAGTATTTAGTTGAAAAATTATATAACTTACCTTCATCTGTCTTCTGAGGATCAACAAATTTGTAACAATTCAAAACTCTATGTCTTTGATTCTGTCATCCTCATCCCATACTCTGTGAAGGAGTCTTAAATTAGTTTTCTCGCTGAAATGGTAATCTCCTGTGGAATTTTCAGGAAAAAAAAATCATATGCAAACTCATTTGATTTAATCCATGAAGGTGTTATGCTAGTTGCTGGAGATGATCCAGATATGAGGAAAATATGATTTCTCACGAACTGTACAATTAATATCACTAAGGGAGAAAAATAAGCAATTGAGTTGCTGATGAACCAGAATATGCTGAACATTGTAACAGATACGCATAATACTTGGGAGCAATTATGAGGAAAGGAATTGAGTCTGAGAAGCTTTGTAAAGGACAGGACAATAGAGCTGGTTTGAAAAGATTTGGATGGGAAAAGGTTAATTCAGGTAGAATAATTTGAGCAGAAGCAGAGCAACTGGAAAGCACAGATGATCTCCAGACCATGGAGAAGAATCTGGATTCTCTGAAGTGTGGGTTTTGAGAGGACAAAGTATTATGAAACTGGAAAAACTGGCTGTGGTCAGAGCTGAGAAGAGTTGGAATGAAGGTGACTTGCATGCAATTGTAGCACATGCAGATTTTCCCCCAGGAGTGGGCATAAGCTACAGGAAGATTGATCACAAACTCAAAAGTTGAATGAGAACAGGAAAAAGCTATAGAAGTGCCATAGTCTCTGTGTGTTGCTATAACAAAATATGTAAGCCCTGGGTAGTTTAGAGCAAACAGACTCTGTGGGCTGGGAAGTCCAAAATCAAGGCACTGGCTCAGGTTTCTCTTGGTGATCATCACATGTTGGAAGGGGTGAGGGCATGAGACAAAAAGGGACCAGACTCACACTTTTAAAGCTGTAGGTGGCCTTATCAAATTCTCAAGTTTCCTCCTTTTAACACCAAAATGGTATCTGAATTTCAACAAGATTCTTGGGAGAAGGGAATAAACATTTAAGCCATAGCAAGCAGAGAGAAAAATTAAGGACTGAATGCAGTAGGTTGAGGTGATAGGAATGACTATAGTCTGGAGACAGTGACAGCTTGAATGATACAGTTGGCACCCATTGAGATCAATGTAGCTTTACAGGCCTTGCAATCTAAGGTGAGAAAGGGATTTATGAATCTTGGGAAGATTAGACTTTTTATCCTAGAGGATAAAAGTTTAAAGAGATTAAAACAATTTTTAGATGTCTTCCTTGTTCTCCTTTTAGATAATTAAAAAAATGTTCTCATTTTCTAATAGGCTATTTTTATTGGACATATAACCCCGACGTGTCTTCAAGTATTCAAAACATAAATGTCTCAGCTCATGATAAAAATGTAGACTTTCAACTATTTATATAGATTTCTTTATTTTTATGAAGGAATCATGAAGTAATCTTATGATTATATCTTATCTTTGCAAAAGAAGTCTTATTTTTGTTCTCTCCTAGACCTGATCATAGTATTTGAGCAATATTTTACACAGTACCACTCTGAGAATCATATGCTGTTGGGAGTCCAAGTGCATAAATTCAAGTGACACTGATTGATTTGCTATAGGTAACCCTGGGAAAAAAAATACTTCACCCAACTCAATTGCTCTTCTAATGTTAATTTAAATGCTGATACTTACATTGTTCACAATTTGAAAATAAGTAACATGCCCTAAGATGTCATTATATAACAAATTTATGGATTATAAAAGATGATTAATGTCATAAACTTTTCATTTAAATATTTGTATGTGAATAAGCATTAAATCTGCTTCTGCTGTTACAATAGAATTATCATTCCGTAGAAGTTTCTATTAAAAAACTAGAAGTGGACTGTTAAACTTTGGCTCAGGGACACAATAACCCTGACATCAACATAACTTAATCATCAGCATAAACTAATGGAAAACTAAATTTGATCTGTAGTATATTGCAATTCCTACATATATATTCCATGAATATAGATTTTCTAAAATAGATTAATTTTATATAAAGAAACTTCATAGTGGATATAAACAATTTTATGGATTCTTTTATGACTTTATTATTTGGAGATAAAGATTATCTCATTTCTCTTTTATCTGATGGGTAAATGAGTTTTTTTTTTTTTTACTACTGTTAGTAAAACTTTCTTGAATGCCTAATTTGTAGATACATAATCTAAAAATTGGAAAATTAAGAAATGGAACTTAATTTTACCTTACAGTTTATGTAATATTTCTTTTAATTTTCATTACAACTCTAATGTACTGGGTTGAATTGTATCCTCCCTTAAATTCATTTCTATCCAAAACCCATGAATATGACATTCTGTAGAAATTTGGTCTTGGCAGATGTAATCACATTAAGTAATACTGGGTTAGAATTTAGGACTAAATTCACTGTGACTTGTGTCCTTGTCAGAAGAGGGACCTCTGAACACATACAGGATCACAAGGACAACACAGATGACAGAGCAAAGATTAGAGCAAGCCTTCCACATGTCCAGCCCAGCAATGCCAAGAATGTCTGCAATACCCAGAAGCTAGGAAGAGCCCAGGAGCAGTCCTCCCTGCAGCCTTCAGAGAGGGCATGGTCCTTCTGACTCCTGGATTAGGACTTGTAAGCTCTAGAACAGGGAGAGAACATATTAATTCAAGCTACCAAATTTGCAGTACTTTGTCATGACAGATCTAGGAAATTAATACATCTGAAGAAAAGCAAATTTTACTCATATATATTGATAAAGCATCTGTTGGGGGAAATAAGCATTTTTGACTGCTAATATGTGACAGAGCTTCATATAATTTGTCCAGTTTTCACAATAGCATGCAATAAAGATACTAGGATCTGCCTTTTAAAACTGGGGAAACTGAGACCATAAGACCATTTATCATAGTGACACTCAACTTTTATTTCAAAGCTGAGAGGATGGATCTTAAATGTTCTCACTTCTGCCCATCCCTCACATGCACACACAAGGGAGAGGTGATGAATACATGATTTAGCTTGATTGTGGTGAATATTTCACAATGTATACATATATCAAATCATCAATATAAATATAAACAAATTTTATCCATCAGCTATACCTCAGTGGAGTTGGAGGGGAAAAAAAAAACAACAACAAAAATATTCTTGAGTTCTTTCCTTCCAGTTGTCTTTAAGTAGTGAAGACTGCTAACTAGAGGCATTGTAGCCACACCTGGGCACTTCCCTGTAGGAGTTGCTGAGTAAAGGATTCATGTGTTAGGTCAGATGCTAATGTAAAACGCCTTCTAAGTTTATTCCTGAAGTGTTAGCACAGGTCAACAGGTCCCACGAAATTCTAGAATACTACTGAACTGTAAAGCCCTTGGTAAAATCTAGGGCTCTCTACTGAAACATGGGGGCTGCATCCCCATAAAGCACATGAAGCGGAGAAACAGTACTTAATGAGAGCTAAGAGGTAAAGCTACTATCTTAAGCCCTGGCCACTTTACTGTGCTCTGTAAAGGTATAACAAAAGGTTCTTGGTTGCATTTCCAATTGAGAGAGTGACTTGAAAAATTATCAGACTCTGAGTGGAAATTGTCATTACTGGGATCTGAAGGTTTGTGTACCCTCACAATTTTTATATTAAAATCCTAACACTCGATGCTATAGTATCAGGAGCTGGGGCCTTTAGGGGAGGTGGAAAGGCGAGTGACTCACCCTGAGACAGAGATTCAACCAAGAGATTTTATTGGGGGGCTGCTCAGAGGGGAAGAAAGGAGAGGCAGAGAGAGGAGAGGAAGAGAGCAGAGAGCAGAGGAAGAGAGGAGAGAGAGAGAGAGAGAGAGAGAGAGAGAGAGAGAGAGGGAGGGAGGGAGGGAGGGAGGGAGGGAGGGAGGGAGGGAGGGAGGGAGGGAGGGGGGGGAGAAAGAAGAAGAGGGCAGAGAGCCTGAGTTTGCAAGCTTCAGCTTAAGAAGGGTTGCTTAGGCTACCTGGCAGGTGCTGATTGGCAGGGTGACTGAGGAATGGCGAGCAGGCACTGTGTCCCCGCGGGGAATGGTCAAGAAAACTTTTGAGCTTGGCACCCTTTAGAGAGGAGGGGGAGGAGTAAGGGATTCTGTGATGTTCTCTAGAGAAACTTAACTTCAGCGGGGAGTCTCCCACACACTCAACAGAGGTGATTAGGTCCAGAAGGCAGAGTCCAGATGAGAAACCTTGGTTAAGTGACCCCTGAAAGCTGCCTCATCCCCCCATGTGAGGACACAACTGGAAGGATCTTTGAGCAAGCAAGCCCAGGCCCCACACTGCTGGCCTCTGAATCCCTGACATTAAAGCCTCTAGTACCGGGAGAAATAAATTTCTGTGAGTTATAAATTCCCCAACCTAAGGCATTTGTTAGCTCCCTGAAAGCATCAAAGCATTTATATTTACAAAATTCTGCTTTATTGTATATCTGACTTCAAAATTCTTGTTCCTATATAATGTAAAAATTACAACTGGAGTAGGAATGAAAGATTTTGAGTTTGATTTTGTCTCAAACTAACAAATGAGATAATTTCTTTCTTCCTCAATACTGGTACCTATAGAATCAGAGGGGGGAGATCATTATTTACTTATTTAGCAAACGTTCATTAAGCGCTTTCTATGTACCAGGTGTAGGGTTGGTACCCTTAAAGGTAGAATGCATGGAATGGAGAAGACAAATATGTTAATATATGTTTAGTAGCTTCTCTAACTGTGTAAACTTTTGTGTCATTTTATATTCAATCTAATGTTTTATATATACATATTTTAAATATGTATATATGCTTATATATGGAACACATTTCCTAATACATATATTTTTTTTTCCCTCACCCCCCACCCCTCCTTAGATGGAACCCAGGGCCTCATACATGCTGGACAAGCTCTACCACTGAGCTATATCCTTAGCCCTCCTAAATTATGTTCCATTGTTGTAGTATTTACTCAAAACCATTTCACAAAGATATTTCTTTTTTTTTATATTTTTATAAGTATTTAGCTAAGAAAGCTAGGGCAGACTATAACGTACTGGCCAACACTAGGACAGCTATTCAAGATGGCAGAGTTAACAAATAGCATTTGAGTAAATTTTTTTTTTTTTAACCAGGGTACTGATATTCCTCAACTTATAATGGGACATATCCTAACAAATTATCATAAGTTGAAAATACCACAGATTGAAAATGCAATGAATACGACTGACCTGAACATCATAGGCCAGAAGCCCCACTCACTACAGAGTCCCCTCATGATCTTAAGGCCAACTAGGAGCTGGAGCTCACTGCTGCTGCCCAGCATGGAGAGAGGGTATTCTAGGGGATGGGACTAGCCCAGGGAAAAAAAAATCAAGATTCAAAATATATTTTTCACTAAGTGCATATCACTTTTATATCTTCTTATAACTAAAAAAATTGTTAAGCTGAACCATCCTAAGTTGAGGACCCTCAGTGTTTAGTTTTGTAGTATATCCTAAGCTGGCATGGTAGCAAATGACTTAATTTACAGGTTAACATTTTTTCTTCATTTTTCTATTTTTTTTTTAAATTTTTTGTTTGTTTTAATTAGTTATATATCCAGGTCAACATTTCTTTAAAAATAGATTAATTACAACTGTACATAGGCTAATCTTCAAAATGGAAGAACTTGTAAATTTTGAACTGATGCTTCAGATAAAATAGCCAAATTGGGAGGTGTATGAATAATGTTTAGATGACATCTTTCCTCATAGTTCTAAGATTCTTGACAGGCAAAGGGGTTGAATTCTGTGCGCCTTCATAGAAATACAGAATTATAAGAGAGCAAGAAAGAAGCTCAAAAAAGAATCATTTAATTGAATTCCACAGATAAAATGAGGCCCAGAGAAGGCTAGGGACTTGCTGAGTATTCTGCTCACACACACAAAAGCCAAGTATAATGAAGATTGCTTCAGTAGTCTATTTTCAGGTTGAATATAATAACCTGTTTCCTGTCCACTAGTCTAATAGTCTGTAATGGAACTAAAATTTCCTATTGTCTGGGGGCATTGTAGCTGTTATAATGTCCAACACAACCTATCACTCACTTGGCAATGCTTGTGTAAAAAATCCTGTGCTACTAGTCATATAAAAGTATAGCACATATAGCCAGGCATGGATGCTCGCCTGTATTCCCAGCAGCTCGGGAAGCTGAGGCAGGAGGATCATGATTTCAAAGCCAGCCTCAGCAAAAGTGTGGTGCCACGCAACTCAGTAAGATCCTGTCTTACTGGCTGGGGATGTGGACTAGTGGTCCAGTGCCCCTGAGTTCAATCCCTGTACCCTCCCCACCCTCAGGCAAAAAAAAAAAAAAAAAAGTGTAGCACATATAATTATGCACAGTACATAATACTTGATGTATATAATAAATAACTGTTACTATTTCACACATTTACTATTCTATTTATAGTTATTCTAGAGTATACTCCTAAAAAAGAAAACTTTACTCTAAAACAGTATGCCATGATACACTGGCAAAGTCTTGGGGTTACTCTTTATTGATAACACCATGAAGCCATATTGAGTGATTAACATTTATCATATTGATTATGCAATCCACTCCATGATATTCACACAATGAAGATGTGTACTAAAGGTGAATTTTTAGAATGTATGCTCATTGCTATGTAATATATACCTAGATCTGTATTTATTGATTGTTATACATTTTAAAGTCAAAATTCAGAGGACTCTTTCTTAACTTTTCCCAGCATAGTAACACAATTTCTTGATTGTATGGTCATTGTGTTGATTCTACTATATAGCTTATGATATCTTGTATATCTTTACCTATAACTGTGCATTCAGAACATGACATCTATGTTTCTATATCATTTAATGGAACATCTGGCATTAACAATTACATGTTAATGCCAGATGTTCCATTAAATGATATGATTCTGTATTTCTATTTGTTAACTCTTCTCATGTTTTGTTCTTGGTACCAGTTCCTGTCACACCTCTAAATGCTAGGGAGATGCTTAGAAAAAACAATGTTATTAACATTTGCAAAGCTATTTAAAGGTTTATTTCCTCCCAAATTTCTTAGACATTAACTGTCAAATAATATACACTGAACCATTGATATAAATATAATATCCTACTAAAAAGATATTTTGAAAGGTAATAATTTCCAAAAATATCATTCTTTTTTTTTTGTTAGACAGTTTTTAAACAGCAAATGCCATTCCATTGAAACCATTATATAAGAGCTTATCAAAATGTCTATCAGGAAAAATTAGGATGTAGTTTTAAAGATCATAATCAAACTTATGTCACTTTTGTTTTTAAAATAATACGTATGTATTATATATCACAGAGAGTAAAACTGGACAAAAGACTTGATGGGGATACATGAAAAGATTGGTTTTCAACTGAAGAAATGACCCTGTTCCCTTAATATGTGCATTTAAATCACTGACTGTATACAATTGTTATGCTTATTCAAACTAATTATAAGTTAACTAATAACTGGGAAGCTTGCCCTCAGTTAATACTTCCAGAAAATAAAAATATCTTAGTTACAAAGTGGCCAAATGTTCAATGAAGAGTTTTATAAGAATGGGCAAGCACTCTAATGTTTATAATCTGCTTTGACACTTAACCAGGTCATACAAATAGTAGAATTAGTTTAAGTCAAGATATTGTCTCTCTCTCCCCATCTTACCTTCCTCCAATCTTTCCTTTCTTTTAAATGGATAAAAATATTAGCATATTTTAATAATTTAAATGGATACAAATATTAATATATTGACCTCCTTACATTATGTTAACTTTTGACAGATTGAGTCTTCTGCCTTAGAAATAATAAAACATCATTAAAAATGAGATTGGTTTCTTGCCTTTTAATGGAAACTATATCAGAAATTATATGAAAATAACTTCTTAAAAACAGTTTAGCTTATGCAACAGAGCCAAACAATTTAGATGGCTCAGTAGCAAGCTACAAAGTTCAAAATCTTAAGCAATCTATGAATAAATCTAGATGGGGTCAGCTTGAACTTGCTTTATAAGTCAATAGTCACATTTAATATGCAGATAAAAAGTCTTGTGATTATGAAAAGTTGTTTTCAGTTATATATATATATATATATATATATATATATATATATATATATATATATCACTGAATATATATATTGCTCAGAGATTATGTTGCCCAAAGTTCATATAAGAATACTGATAAGATGGTATATTGTCAATGGAATGAGTTCTCTGAATTTTCAATAATTCCTTCCTTGGGCTTTCCTATATCAGCTGACTGAAAGATTATACTTGTAGCTAATCATTTCATTTCTAAAATTTTTAATTTTATATTTTAAAGAAGATTATGAACCTAGTCCAATCTTTAGATAGTTGGAATTGTAAAGAAACTTCTGTAGGCTGAACAAGCTAATAAATCATGACTATTATTTTCAATAGGGTTTTAAAATAATTATTAAATTATTTTAGTGAGAACATATTCAGATTAACAAGAAACCAGCTGGAGGATCATTAATGAGCTAAACTGGCTATAAAATGATAAATTTTAAAATATATAGTGGCTTGTGTATCTTTAGTGACACTATAATAATATAAAAGAACTTTTCTATTCTCTGATTCTGTTTGATTTTTTTAGATTCCACACATAAGTGAGATCTGTATGTATTTGTCTGTAACTGCCTTATTTTATTTAGCACAATGTCCTCTGAGTTTGCCCATGTTTTCACAAATGGCAGGATTTTCTTCTTTTCTAAGGTCGAATAATACTACATTGTACATATGTATTACATTCTCTGTATTGATTCAGTCATGGCTGTTGTGGGTAATGTTGTAATGAATATGTGAGTACAGATATCTCTTAGAGATATCAATTTCATTTCCTTTGTATATGTGTCAGGTGTGAGGCTGGTCAAGGGTACAAACCTTCAAATATAAGATACATAAGTCCTAAAGACTTTATATACAGCCTGGTGACTATAGTTAATTACACTGTATTGTCTATACTTGAAATGTCCTAAGACATACACACACAAATGAGTAATTATGCGACATGACAAATAAGTTCATTAGCTTGATTATAGTAATCATTTCACAGTGTGTGTGTATCAAATCATCACTTTGTATACCTTAAATATATATATATAAGTTTAATTTGTTAATGATACCTCAGTAATGCTGAGAAAAGATAAAACAAGTATCTAACAATTAAAATATCTCATTTGGGTGTGTTTAAGTCCAACAGTTTTTTCTCACCTTGAAAATTATTGTTTATTGTTAAAAGAGAAATACAATTATATTAATATGAACATAATATATGCTGAAGTTCCCCAAGCCTGGTCCATTTTATCATGCAGTTGCTGTGTAAAATGAGCACCAAGATTCCACCCATGAAGAAACTGGATTCCACTTTTCTAAATAGTACAATTTGGTGCTTCTGTGCTCAGCCCTCAGTAAGTTAATAATATTCACTACACATTAAATTAAATGCACAAGTCTCACAAAATAGTGCAAACATGTATTGGCTATGAGTAAACATCTTCCTTAAATAATTTTAAAATAAGATCTTTTTACATTAGTATCATTGAATTCAAAAGGAGTTTTTAAAGTTGACCTTAATAACTTTATCTTATCTATGTTTTAGAATATAAAATTCATGGGCTAATGGAAAATGACAATATTGATTGTAATTCCACATTCTAGTCTGTCATTCTGAGTGTTAGGCACATCCTTAAACCTTGTGCTGCTTGATTTTCTTGTTCTCCAAAATAAGTTTAATAATCACCACCCACCTAATGCTGGGTTATTATAAGATGTATTGTGATACCTGGCACAACTTAGATCCTAATTAAATGTCTGAGAAATGTTGAGGAATGCATGTGTTAGAGGAACAGAGTAAAGCATCATGCAAATTCTATCTTAATATTTATCTGTTTTTAAGCATTGATCCAGACTATGTGCTTTTTCAAATCCCTGAGGCCCCTTTGAATGGATGTTCTCTTACTTTTTTTATATGAAACAACAGGGAGAGATTCCTGAAAGAGCCACCCAGTGCCTCCTTGCCCACATAGCTTCAGGAAATGCCTGTTTTATTTGTTTTCCATTTTCATTTGAGACTACATACTCAGATGTAGGGTCCTGTGATTTATAGTTGAGGTCAACATGTCTGAACCCTTAAAATAGGTAATTTATCCCTTGACTTTACTATCTCTCTATATATGCATACACATACATTTATTTGGCACAGAAAATTGAAGAACTGTGAAAGGTTTGACATTGTGTTTTGAAAACAAGTAAGCCAGCTCAAGTTTCATGGATGCTAGTTGAAATCATACTATTCATGAGTTAGAAACCAAAAACACTTGCTCACAGCACAGCAGGTAGCAAGAGCTTTATGTTTACATTTGTTCCCTTGTCCCCCAGGTCAAGGCAGGCCCAGGTAGATTTTGTGCATGCAGGAGGTAATATCTCAGTGGAGGAAGCCCAAACTTTTATTGGGGGATTAAAACAAATTTGCTTAACTTTTGCTCCAAAGGTACACTCTCTCTGCCTTTCATGGTTGTTCACTATTCAGATACCCTTACAAAGATAGCATGGAAAAAACTTGTGCCAAGCTGAAAAAGTGTGCAGAAATATGAGTCTCACTGAGAAATATAAGAGTAGGTTGTGGACATCAATGTGTGCCATCCCTCAACATATCAGTGTATGTCTCCTAATTTTGAGTACATTTTCCTTCCTGGCCACATTATCACTACAATTCTTAAGAAAATTAGAACTAGTAATTAACTTTTTCTCCATTATTTTTTCACTCTCCTCTTAATGCTAGAATGTTTGTATCTCTGCTACGTGCAAATATATATGATGAAACTAATTTACTAATTAACTTGTATTCTATTTAGAGTGCTCCAATGAGCAGTAACCATTTATAAATATATTTAAGGCTTCTGTTTCATCCTGTGGGATTCTAAGAAATAATTGAACAGGAAAAACTTATTTTAGCTAGTAAAGGAAAGAATGTACAATAACTGAAACATGGTTACAAATATAATAAAAGCAACACAAATAGTAATAGTTGGCATTTATAAAGCTTTTATTATGTAGTAGGCACTTGCCAAGAGTTTCAGTTCATTTATTTAGTTAATTTTTAGAGCAATCATTTAGTTTGCATGCATGGAGAACATTAAAGTAACTTTCTCAATGTCAGTGAGTAAATGGTAGGATCAACACCTGAACCCAGGTCTGCATAATTCTTTTTTTTTTTTCAAATTCAATTTTTTTATTTCTAGAGACACATGGATTTTCTATGTATATAGTCATACATTTAACAAAAGTGCTAATTTTAACTTTTCCCAAAATATACATCAATTGTTGGAACTTCTTCTCTTATTACATTTACTAAAACATCTGGAGTAATGTTGAATAGTAATTGTGACACTATTGTTGAAACTTCCATATGATCTTGATTTTATTTGAAAAGTCCTAGTATCCCACCATTTTGAATGCTATTTAACTTTTTAAAATAATCATCTTACACATGACTATCATATTTGTTTTTTCTTCTTGACTTAGTTTATTTTAATAAAGAATTATTTCTAAATTTTATCTAAAATTTTTTATCATCTATTGATAAGATCATGTTTTTCTACTTTGATTAATTAATTTAATTATGTTAACACATTTCTTATATTGAAAAAAGCCTGCATTGACAGCAAGGATTAGTAACCACTTGGTTATTAATTCAGTTTAGCATGTTATACATTTTATATATTACTGGAAATATAAATATAGCTGTTTAGAACTTTTGCACACATAATGAGAAGCAATTTTGGTTTACATAGCTTCTCTTTTGTACTACTTAAGTCAATTTTGTTACTAGGCTATAGCTATTTTTTATTTTTATTTTTTTATTTGTAGATGGACACATGCCTTTATTTTATTTATTTATTTTTAAGTGGTGCTAAGGGATAAAACATGCTAGGAAAGTGCTCTACAACTGAGCTACAGCCCTGCCCAGACTATAGCAATTTAATATGAATTTTGATGGATTCCATCTTTCGGGGTGTCAAGCAGCTTTTTGATATTGAACTTAGTTGTACTTTGAAGATTACAAAAATTACACCTAGGAACCTATCTGGCACTTTTTAATGGCATCTGTTTTAATCACCTTCCTAATCTCTTCTGAGATACTTGGTTTTGACAAGTTTTCTCCATGTTCTAAAATCATTTGGGTGAAATCATATTTTCTGAGAAATAATAAATTATTCTGGATTTTTCTTTTTTTTTATTGTTGGTCGTTCAAAACATTACATAGTTCTTAATACATCATATTTCACAGTTTGATTCAAGTGGGTTATGAACTCCCAATTTTACCCCGTATACAGATTGCTGTATCACATCAGTTACCCTTCCATTGATTGACAAATTGCCTTTCTAGTGTCTGATGTATTCTGCTGTCTGTCCTATTCTCTACTATCCCCCCTCCCCTCCCCTCCCCTTTTCTCTCTCTACCCCTTCTACTGTAAATCATTTCTTCGATTTGTATTATCTTGTCTTACCCCTCCTTTCCTCTTATATGTCATTTTGTATAACCCTGAGGATCGCCTTCCATTTCCATGCGGTTTCCCTTCTCACTCCCTTTCCCTCCCACCTCTCATACCTGTTTAATGTAAATCTTCTTCTCAAACTTTCATCCCTACCCTGCCCTTGTTTACTCCCCTTATATCAAAGGGGTCATTTGGTATTTATTTTTTAAAGATTGACTAGCTTCACTTAGCATAATCTGCTCTAATGCCATCCATTTCCCTCCAAATTCTATGATTTTGTCATTTCTTAATGCAGAGTAATACTCCATTGTGTATAAATGCCACATTTTTTTTTATCCATTCATCTATTGAAGGGCATCTAGGCTGATTCCACAATCTTGCTATCTTGAATTGTGCTGCTATGAACATCGATGTAGCAGTGTCCCTGTAGCATGCTCTTATTAGGTCTTTGGGGAGGTGAAAGATTTATACAATGAAAATTACAGAACCCTAAAGAAAGATATAGAAGAAGACCTTAGAAGATGGAAAAATATACCCTGCTCATGGATAGGCAGAACCAACATCATCAAGATGGCGATATTACCAAAAGTTCTCTATAAGTTTAATGCAATGCCAATCAAAATCCCAGCAGCATTTCTTGTAGAAATAGATAAAAGAATCATGAAATTCATATGGAATAATAAAAGACCCAGAATAGCAAAAACAATGCTAAGCAGGAAGTGTGAATCAGGCGGTATAGCGATACCAGACTTCAAACTATACTACAGAGCAATAGTAACTAAAACGGCATGGTACTGGTACCAAAACAGGCGGGTGGACCAATGGTACAGAATAGAGGACACAGTAACCAACCCACAAAACTACAACTATCTTATATTTGATAAAGGGTCTAAAATCATGCAATGGAGGAAGGATAGCATCTTCAACAAATGGTGCTGGGAAAACTGGAAATCCATTTGCATCAAAATGAATCTGAATCCCTATCTCTCGCCATGCACAAAAGTTAACTCAAAATGGATCAAGGAGCTTGATATTAAATCAGAGACATGGCATCTGATAGAAGAAAAAGTAGGGTATGACATACATACTGTGGGATCGGGCTCCAAATTCCTCAATAGGACATCCATAGCTCTAGAGTTAACAAATAGAATCAACAAAGGGGACTTACTCAAACTAAAAAGTTTTTTCTCAGCAAAAGAAACAATAAGAGAGATAAACAGGGAGCCTACATCCTGGGAACAAATCTTTACTCCACACACTTCAGATAGAGCCCTAATAACCAGAATATACAAAGAACTCAAAAAATTAGACAATAAGATAACAAATAACCCAATCAATAAATGGGCCAAGGACCTGAACAGACACTTCTCAGAGGAGGACATACAATCAATCAATAAGTACATGAAAAAATGCTCACCATCGCTAGCAGTCAGAGAAATGCAAATCAAAACTACCCTAAGATACCATCTCACCCCAGTAAGATTGGCAGCCATTAGAAAGTCAAACAACAATAAGTGCTGGAGAGGATGCGGGGAAAAGGGCACTCTTGTTCATTGCTGGTGGGACTGCAAATTGGTGCAGCCAATTTGGAAAGCAGTATGGAGATTTCTTGGAAAGCTGGGAATGGAACCACCATTTGACCCAGCTATTCCCCTTCTCGGTCTATTCCCCAAAGGTCTGCATAATTCTAAAGTCCAGTTCTCAACCACTATTAGATGTTATAACCTGCTAGTGTGATCATTATCAGTATGAACTTGCTTGTGCTCGACTAGCACAAATAATTCTACAAACCTGCTTACTCTTTGAAGATGGGGTTTGATTAGGTGGCATTCTGTACTATTTAGAGGCATAACCAACTTCAGTACTTTATAGTGAGGGAAGCAATAGGTTTGGGAGATACTGTTTCAAAGCCTCCTTCCCTACTCAGTGAGTTTTGAAGAAGTTTTTTTTTTTTTTTCTTGTGGAGATGGTGATTGAACCCAGGCCATTATATATTCTAGACAAGTACTTTAACACTGAATGGCATCCCCAGCTTCCAAAGAATTGTATAGTTCCATGAGATTTTTTATAGTTTGAAAGTCCTTAATCAATCCTCTCAGTTCAATTACAAATCATCAAATATTTGTAAATTGCCCCTTATATTCTTGACACTGTGCTGAGAACTTAGGATTCAAATATGACTATGGTTCCAAATTCTAGGGGTTTACATTCTGGAGAGGATTAACTTTGTAATTTTACTTGATGTAGTTAGTATTTTCAATAAAATTTGTGAAGCATGCTGTGGAGCTCCAGATAGTGGTGTACTCTGGGAGCTGTAAGGAAGGGATTCCTGGAGAAGTTGATCTGATGGCTGACCTAGAATGAACCCACACTGGAAACACAAACAGGATCTAGACTCCAACTCACTGGGGGTATCAAGCTAATAGGCTAGGATTGGGGGGTCTTGCTGATTGGGTTTCACTCCCAGCTCACCATGAAGGCCATCTTGGGATAGAGAAACTTAACTTCAGTACTCTTACCTGCAATATGGTGATTACTCTCAATATGTTCCAAATACTAATCAACATAACATGTAAAGTGTTTTTCCTGGCATCCAGAGCATGGTAGTTGTTTGAAGATTCTTCTATCATTTGATTCTCTTCCTGCCTCAAACCCATGAATTTGAGTAAAAGGAAGATCTATTTCTAGGTGCATTGCTACTAAAGAGGAGATTGTCTTTTCTAAAACAATGTCTTTAAGGTGCTGCTATTTCAAAATTTGCCATTTAATTCTTTTGGGGACAAAGAATAAGTGCTTCCAAAATGACCAGGATTCTGGAATTGCTACTGACACAGCAGAAAAGCATTTTAGCATTTAAAATTTTGTACTTTCCCTCTGAACTTGGATTGATGGAGAATAAGCCTGATGCCATGAGTCATTTCGGCAATATTTTCCTCTTTAATTTGAGAGGCACATAAATTCAGGAGTAGAGGTGCTCTACAATTAGAACAAGTGGTAACTGTTCCATGCACACCCTGTTATGGCTTAGTATTGTCTAAAAGTAGCAGCTTGCATGTGTTCCGCTATAGGGCCACTGAAACTCCTTATTTGTGTATTTTAATCACGACTGAAGAATCAAACAGTTGAATTTCTTTAACTTTTTTAAAAAAGAAACTTCAGAAACAGGTAATAAATTTAGAAAAACAGAAAGGGAACTGGTTCTGCCTGAAACACAGCCTGTTCTTTTAAATTATTGCCATTTTTGAAAAAACCAAATCTCTATAAAAGAGCCTTTCCCTTTTTCTTGGGTGTGGATAAGGTGAATGGTATTTTCATGCTCCTACTCTTCATGATTTCTATGATTGACTGATGAGGATTTCATTTGCTTTTGCTTTTTCTTTAGTTTTACTATTTCCTCAGTTGGAACTGGATGCTGAAAGATGCTCCTAGGTATATCATATTTTTTTTTTTCCGTCAACCATTTTGCCTTCAGGTTTCTGTGCGTGTCCTGTAAATGTTTGTAAAAGTACACTTACAAGAATTCTAATTTTCTACTGTGATTTTACTGGCTAGATTCCTTATCACTCATTATCATCTACCAAACATGCCTTGAGCTTTTCATTTGAATCCAATGATGCTTGCTCAGGGGGGAAAAAATAAATGAACCTACTACTAATGAAGCTTTAAAAGAATTTAGCTTTACTTGGTACAGGATTTCTTCTTTTCGGTTTTTCAAGAGGAGGGAACAATTTGTTCTGGAGGGAATAATCAGTTAGATTTTAATTTTCACTTCTCCCCATAGTGGCTGGAACTTCACAATTCTCACTTGCATTTTTCTTAGTTATGTTACAAAGACTGGCTTGGGAAACTCTTGGCTTGCATTTTCTTTTCCTCTTCTTTTGTCTGACCCAAATGACATAGAACAATATCTTAAGTGGCTGTACTCTGAGGTTCACTTCACAATGGACTACACTTAGTGTCCCATCCAGTGACATTTCAGAACTTCTGTCACATTTATCTTCAATTTTTGCATCATGTAGAAACAGTACAACTGGGTTCATTCCAGCCAATTCCAGGAAATATGGCTCCTAAGCATAAGTGGGCAACAAAATTCCTGTTTACAGTAAATGTGTATTTTGTGAACAGTTCATATATACCTCAAAATAGAAAAACATTGATGAAAACGTTTTTTATCCAGGAGAATTCCTCTCACTCCTCTCTAATTCCCACTGGGAATTGTTCTGAGAACTAGATTAATTTATTTCTTGATTGTCAGACACTTTCTCACATCATTATTGTGAAGCTGACTAAATTCTAGATTTTAGGAGTTTGCAAGTACTCTCTACTGCAGATAATGAAGCTGTCAGCTAGCTCTTCTCCTGCATTTTGTTCTACTATGCCGTTTTGTTAGCTGTGTTTGTTGCAAAAGTCAAACCAAGATAAAAGTCAACCAGAAGGTCCATTTTAAGAAGACCTGAGTATCTATTTAGCAGATTAATCAACAACATGGCTGGGTAGCCCACCATGAACCATGAGGGTGTGATGGTTTTCTATGATGTGATGAAAATTTTGAAGTCTCATGCATTCAGAGTTTGTTTTAATGATTTCTCTTTCTCTTTACCACCCCACTGCCTAGTATAAAAAGAAACAAATGTTGGGCTATCAGCTTTGACTAATTTTAGGACTTTCTACTAATATATTATGGTACCTAATGGACACCATGGGGTAGAGTATATGTTAGCATATTATATTTATTTCTTTATACAACAGATTTTGTTAAGTGCAACTTGTGTACTAGGCATTGTGTGACATAATGAGAGAATAGAGTGTACACTATAATTCTGTCTCAGAAATATTACTTCATGTGAGACTATATCACAATGAATCCCACTAATATGTATAATTATAATGCATGAAGAAAAAATTGAAAAATTTGTGAATATCAAATTTGTAGATGATCACTGTATTCACCAAGTTTTTTTTTTTTAAATTACTTGATATGTCTTATTCATTTACTACAGTGCCTGGTATGTGGTAGATACTCAATAAACATTTGTTAGATGCATGATGAAACAAAGTGCTCTTTCCTTCTGATTCTTTCCCATTTAACCTGTTCTCTTTCCTTCTTTGTTTCCTATCTTCCTTATTATCCCTGTGTTTATTCTTAATCCAACTTATTTATACATTTTAAAGTGATTGAATATATTAGTTTACCTTCTATGAAATATTTCAATATAAATATCTTTGGCATGAGTTCAATGTTTTAGTCCTTCCATTTTAAGATAAAATCTATACACAATGGAAAACACACATTTTTAAGTGCATACTGACTGATTTTTGACATATGCATACACCTGGGTAACCCAAACCCCTATCAAAATATGCAACCGTATTACATTTTCCACAAAGTTCTCACATGCTCCTTCCCAGTCAATCCCCTCTACCTCTGTCCCAGAGGTAGCACTGTTCTAATATGTTTCCACTATAGTTTAGTTTTAAATTTTAAGGCTTTTAAGTGGGAACATAAACACATATTATTTGTAAGAGTCTTCTTTCACTCAGCATGTTTTCACATTTTTAAGTTGCATTATTTTATCAGTATTTTGTAATTTTTTTGCTTAGTAGTATTTTATGATATGAAAATTACACCATTCATTCATTCAATTTTCCTGGGCCATTTCATGTGACAAGCTGTTAACATCCTTGCATAAGTTTTCTTTGCATATTTTCATTGCTCTTGAGAAAAATAAGGAGGAGTGAGATGTTGTAGGGCCGTAAGTTATCTGTTTCCTATTGTAGGAAACTGCAGTCTTCCCGATTCCAGAGCATTTATACCATCTTACATTCCTGTCAGAAATAAATGAGAGTTTCAGCTGGCTAACATCCTCACCTGATCTTGTCGATTTTTTTCATTTTACTCATTTTAAAGAATAAGTGTCTTACTGTTTAATCTATTTGCATTTCCTTGAATATTAATGACTTTGAACACTTTTTCAGGTATTTATTTGCCATTGATGATTCTTCTATAAAGCATTTAAATATTTTGCCAACATTTGATTCTCAGATTTTATTGAACTGTAGGAGTTCTGTTTCCTAGACATGAGTCTTTGGCTAATATGAATTTTGCAAATGTTTTCTCCCATTTTCTTAACAATGCTTTTGGTAAGCAAAAGTTTAGTGAAGTATGATTTATTATTTTCTCTTTTATGGCTATAGTTTTCTGGGTCTTAAGAAATCTTTGCCTGTTCCCCACGCAAAATTTGAAGCACTTTATACTTTCGTATCCTAAAATTACACTTGAATTTGTAATTTAAGTATAATTTTGATGAAAATGATTTGTTTGTAAAAAATGATTATCTTATCTATGTTCAAAACTATATGATATTTTACTTATTTTTATAGGAAGCAAAAAGAGAAAGGGGAAGAGTTGACATATTTCAAAGGAGAAAAAATTATGCTTTATGTCATATGCTTTATATTTCTCATTAAGATTAGTGTCAGGCGTATAATGAATAATAAAATATTTACTACTTGCATTTAATCTGAAACATATATCCCTAAAAAAAACAGGCAAACATTAAACTTTAAATTTTGGAAAAAAAATCATGTAGAAAATGTGCTCAACACTTACTATGCCTTGATCTCTAAAAAGTAAAGAGATTAAATGGCTTACTCTCTCATGGCTTGATGATATAGTTTCATTTTTTGCTTTTGTTTCTCTTGTTGAAGAGAAAGAGAAGCAGTTTTTATGTCTGGGAAAGGGGAATGAGCCATAATGGATAGACATGTCAAGCATTTTGCTCATTCAATAGCTGTGAGTTCTGAATAATGGGTGGTTTTCTAGCAGGATTGCGTTTTCTTTCACCTTTCTGAAGCCTGAAAGATCAAGTGTAACGCCATGTTTGGTAACATTGGTGAGGCTAAACCTGAGGCAGCACTGAAGAGTGGACCTGAACACAGTTATAGCATTGCATCTTCGCTCTGCCACTTGCTGGCTTTTTAGTCCTTGGCAAGTCACTGAATTGTTAGGAGCCTCAGTTTCTTGAAGATGGGCATAGCAATAGTGCTAGTCATAGCGGTGGGTGAGGATTGCTGAGATGCTATGTGTAAAGGACCTGTGTACACATCAGCACTCTGTGGAGGTCCTGTCATTATTGGTATGGTTCATAGCAGTACCAGCAGCAGGGATGCTAGTGCTTCCACTTTGGGAGGATGTAAACAGCAAGCCTCTCCCAGCAATGCAGACACAGTGACAAAATATTTTTTTATCTTTCCCCTTAATTTGCACTTAGATAGAGATATACTGCCTTGTCCTGAAGCCTTTCTGCCTTCTCTGGCCTCCAAATCAGTTGCCATAGCCACACGCTTCTCCTCAGCACAATTTCAATTCCTAGACCTCCTCTGTCTCCTTATTTTTGAAAAATCAGCACTTGGAGTCAGTGCCTCTGGTTGTCGACTCATGCTGTCAGCACTTTCCCACCCCTGAAGATCATAAAACCTAAGGGAAATGAAAAATTGTCCCTTATCAGAAAAACGCAGAGGCTCCAGTCATATTACTGCTTTAGGTTCATAATTAAACCTGACTGGAGGGGAAGATGTCTCACCAGCACTTGGGGACATGCTCCCTTGACTGCCCTGTGGTTTGCTTGTGCTTGTTGAAAGCAAAGTCAGGAGAAATTAGAACAGGTACTTGGAGTGACCAAGAGAGGCAGGGAGGGACTGTTGGTGCTCTGGCCTATCCCTGGCTTCCAGGGCTGAGATTTTGAGGTGACATCAAGCCCACATCAGATAAACTGACCTTCTGGGTATTTTTATTTATATGCTAAGGTGTCAATCCTGTTACCTGTGGCTGTGCTTGAAGATTGGTGCAGCAAGAGAATTTCAGCTTAGTAGAGAGGTCAGAGGACAGCACAATTTTATCAGAGCCACTGGTCCTTCAGGGCAGTGTTCAAGGAAATGGCAGAGGAGGGAAGGTGAGTGGCCTTTGCAGTCTGACTTCTTCCTGCATGTTATCAGAAGTAAGCTGTAGTAGAAAACAAACCAGCAGCAGAATCCTGTTTTCATTCCTCTTGATTCAAAAGGAGTCTTTTTTTTTTCTTAAATAAAATAAAACCCAAAACTTTTCTAATAACTCACTTGAAAATTCTTGTGGCAAATGAGAGGTTAATCCAACAAATAACCTTCCAAAGACTAAAACTGCTCGTGCCAGTAAAATTAGGTTTTTGTTCTTTATGTCTTTTAAAATAGTATCAGAATTTTCTTTCCAACATCTAATTATGTTCCATAGCATTATGAGTGAGGAATCTGCTGTCATTTAGTGACCCCTGAATTTTCTATTATACAATAAGAGTGACTAACAGAAAGGAGGCATTGATATCAAATGAAGAAGAGAAAAGTAAATTACATGTTAATTTGACCCTGTGCTTTTGATAACTTTGCCTGAAGGTTTTTTGAACTTCAGATGGAACAATAATTCTGTCATTAATCTAGTTTCCCTCTCTATGCTGTTTCCCCAGCATGATGGTAATAAGATCTACAAAAGTAATAGAGTTGATGAGAGAAAATTAATGTACTTGATAAAGAACAGTCTATCTAGAAACATAGTATCCTAAAAGCTATACTTTCAAAAATAATTGAGGAAATATCATCCTTGGAGTTATGGTTACCAAAGCTTTGCTTGGTCTCAATATTTTTTAGTCTGCAATAGTAAGGTTATCAAGGAGAGACCCTTTGATTATGAAAACAGAAATGCACTTTGATCTGAGGCCATGATCAAGGCCTAGGGAAACATTGTGTTAACTGCTAAAGGGAAACCTAGAGGCTTCTTGCTGACCTGTAGATGGGGTTGTCCTGTATTCACAGGCACTGACCTGCCACAGATGAAGCTTTGAAGGCAGAGCAATGAAACACAGCACAGGAAGAGAAAAATGTGTGGTCACATTCAGCACAGGGGCAACTCTGCTGAGCCTCGGGTTACCCCCAGATAGCCTACCTTAAAGCTGAAGGAAACCACACACGTTTCAAAGATGTAGCCTTTTTACTTCTCTATTCTATAATGTGGGGTTCTAATAAGCCCTGCAGTTTTCATTTTACTTTGGTTTTCAGAAAATATTAATTTCTAAGTTTCTAATGACATTGGTAATTACTTCTGTTCCTTATGTTGAGAATTAAATGAAATAATCAATTGTAAGAATTATACCTTAAAAATAATTTTCAATACTCTCCTACCACTCTTGCCCATTTGTTCATTTTACATTAGTAGAGATTGATTCTGACTTTTAAAGTTTATTATGGGACTTATGAAAGATTCACAAAAGCATAAATAAAATAAAAATAATTACATATAATTTTACCAGCAAGAGATAATATTTGTTTATATACTGTCATATTTATTTCTAATCTTCTAAGTTGTATGCATACTTAGACATTTTTTTTAAGTAATCCAAGCAGTGCAGTATGAATGTGAAATTTTTTTGCTTCTATTATTATTTGCCAACCAACCCATGTTGCTCAATCCCTTAATACTTGCATAGATTTTAAACTCTCTGGTCACTTACATTTTGGGTGGGCAGGTGGTCTGATCACTTTCATTTATTCAAAGTAACTAAGCAACAAGAAGCAAGAGCAAGCATTAAAGTAGATCACTGTCCTAGTAGATGGAAACTACTCTTATACCCCTTGAAAACACTTTATTGCCTCCATCTATAGTCAGGTTTTGGAGAGGACATGGAGTCAAGTACTCCTCCTTCTTCTCCCTCTCCCTCACAGTAGAGGGACAGGTGTCTGGTCTGCTCCAACATTCCTTTGTTTTATTCATACTCCCTAAAATTTGTGTGAGGGAGAGGGAGTTGGAGTGGACTCTTGTACTTATGGATGAACACTACCTCCTACCCACACAGAATGAACTCTAATAACTCTTCCAATAGTTGTTTATCCCTTCTGCTCTATTATTCTTCCAGTGTTTCAGGAAGATTCTGTTACATGTGTACATAGGAAATGTGTTGAAATACATTCATATGCTTTTCTCATTTGAGTTTTTCATATATGTTCTTTTCTCCATGAAGTTAAGGCATCTTATTGAGCATTTTGGTAGTTGTGTGAGTGTGTGTATTGGCAGAACAAATAATTATAATTTTATAGGGCAGCTCTGGTAACCACATGTTCCATAGCCCCTAACAGTGAATGGGAATAGCTATATTGAGAGGCAGTGGGGTTCCATGAAGAGAAGCAAATTGATTGTGAGAAAATTCTGTGAGGGTACAATCTAGGACAAGGGACACAGAGGGAAGAAAAGAATACAGAGCAGGAGGTTTTTCTAGGACCACAAAGCATTGATGTGTAATTACCACTGCCAGAGAGGGAATCTGTCTTAGTCAAAATCAAATAAGACTGAATTTTGCCAGGAGGACAGTCAGTAGAGATTTTGCCATCCTCTTAGTTTCTAGGAGGACAAAAAGTACCAGAAAGGAAAAAAGCAAGAAAAAGTAGGAGGGCAATTCAAACATTGGCCTCTTAGCTAAAGGCATATGAGAAGTATGGAAATGTTAAATCAGAGGACCAGAACTGAAAATCAGCCTGCCCTTATTTAACAGAGCAATGTGTGTATATATGTGTGTGTTGGGGGGGGGGGGTGGCGAAGCAAATTGGGATTGTACACTTTAAATTAATTTATGGTATTTCTTATATATACAAAGAACAATAATCTTACAGTTTTTATTACTATTACAAAAAAGCTATTTTTAGTAATGTTCTAAAAATGTTTATGCACATATAAGAAAATTTGTTAAAATATCGTTCTAAACATAGCATTTCTAGTCAAAGGTTATGTCCATTTGTAATTTTAAAATGTTTTGCCAGAGTAGCAGAAAGACTGCAATTTTTACTGCTCACAGTACTGCATAAGGCCTACTCTCTCCCTCAGTATTTTTGACACTAAGTTGAAAATACTCAAAACCCAGAATTCAGGCTTAAGGTTTTAAATCTGTAAATTTGAGAAAAAATTTCCAGTGTTTACCAGGAGATAGACATAGAGATATATACTGTAATTAAAAAAATTTGAAGTGTTTTTAGTGTGAATATTGGATATAAACCAAGTACTCATCAATAGTAATGGATAAAGGATGGTACATTCAACCTATGAATGTAAATAAAACTTAAGATGAGTTCACCAGGATATTAACAGATTTCAAAACATAATAGGGAATAAAAATGGAAGTTGCAAAAACTTATATTTACAGGTTATTCATGGGTATCTGTATTATTTAATAGTAAACAACAACAACAACATAGTGGAGGGGCTCATATTGTGATTCAATGGTAGAGCACTTGCCTGGCATGTGTGAGGCAATGGATTTGATCCATAGCACCACATATGAATGAATAAATAAATAAAATCCATTAAAAATACATAGTGGAGATATATTCAGTATGTGTTCAGAAATTTAGCAGAGAGATTTCTTTTAGGTTGGAAAGAAAAGGAATAAAGGGCCATGCAAATAGGGATTGTACTGAATTGTTATCTTTAAATATTTTTAATCTTTACTAAAATGACAGAGTTAATCAGTTCTTGTAAGAGAAGTATATCAATATTGATTTCCTCTCACTTTTATACTTTTGTATTTTTTTTCCAAGAAGAAATCCACATTCTATTGTTCTTAATCTCTTAGAAGTGCCTTAACCTAGTGGTACTTAGACTTCTTGCCTGTTTACTTCACATACAATAGTAGAGTGCTTAAATCTCTGCTGAAGTTCCAAAACTGATATCTACAACAATATGGTCTTTATGGATTATTCTCTTTCCTTGGAGTACTTTTTTTTGACCATGTGATACTTGGGAAAACATCTATGGAGTAGTTGGTAACTTTCAATTATTAAACTGTATATATATATATATATAATATAAATATATATAAGTATATTAACTATATATGTATGTATATATAATATTATATATATAATCTTCACATTCTTAAAGTAATAATGAAGAGTTGATTATTCATAGATAATAGTCAAATACTTACTAATTGATTAATTGGTTGAGTGAAGTTTTAAAAAAGGAAGTATTACCCAAACATTTCTGGACAAGGAAACTAAATACCAAGAGCTATCTTATAAAGTAAGTGTGCATTCTGGTCTGTGTGGTGTATTGTGAAAACTTTGAGTTTTCTGTTCGTTGTTTGCTCTGTTCTATTACATTTGACAAAGTCACCTTGTTCTATATACATTATTCAAACCAGGTTATGAAGAGTCTAGAAGTAGATGAGAACCTAATTTAATTAGAAAATGCTAAATAGGGAGCCCACAGCACCACAATGATCGTGTAACTAGTGTCCTGGTGTTTTCTTCAGCTTTTTCATTGCTGACCAAAATACCTGACAAGAACAATTAGAGGAGGAAAAGTTTCTTTGGGAGCTCCTGTTTTCAGAGGTCTCAGTCCATAGGCAGCCAATTCCATTTTCTTGGCCTAAGGTGAGGCAGAACATCAACCAGAAGGGCGTGGCAGAGGAAAGTAGCTCAGGACATGGCACCAGGAAGCAGAGAGAGAGAGAGAGAGCTCTACTCACCAGGGCCAAAATATATACCCCAAAGCAAGCTCCCAGTGATCTACCTCCTCCAGCCATACCCTACCTCCATATAGTTACCATCCAGTTAATCCATTTCAAGTGGATTACTGCACTGATTAGGTTAAGGCTCTCATAATCTAATATTTTCACTTCTAAACTTTCTGGCATTGTCTCTCACACATGAGCTTTTAGGGGACACCTCATATATAAACCACAACATCTGGTATAAGCTCCTCATCAGAACCTCCAAAATTTACTTTGTCCCCTTTGAGCATACTATTAGACTGAAGAGAGACATATATAAGTATACATATATATGGGTATATACATATATATATATATATATATATGTGTGTGTATGTGTGTGTGTATGTGAGTGTATATTTATGTATATATATGTATGTGTGTATATACATATATATACATATATATATAGGTATAGAGGAGTAATTAGACCCCAATGCCCAGTCCCCCTGCACTACCCAGATTGCTCTCCAAAATTGCATTTCAATCTGTTACTCCCACCAACAGTTTGAGAGTTCCTTTTAGCAGCAACTTCCTTAGCATTTGGTATATTTAAACTTCTTATTTTGACAGCTATGGTATTTTTTTGTTTAATTTTCATGTCCCTAATTTCTAATGAGGCAAAATATATTTCTTATATGTTTATTTGCCACCTGGTTCCTTGTTTTGTGAATTGCAGCTTCATATATTTTCTCTACTGTTTTGACCTTTATTTATTGATTTGTGGTTCATTGATATTCTGAGTGAAAATCCTTTGACTATTACATATATTTCCAACTGTTCTTTCAGTCTTTAACAGGCCTTTTAACTTTGTTCATGGAGTTGCTATTCATGAAGAATTTTAAAAATTCTGTTATCATTAATTTTATCAACCTATTTTTTTCATTGATTATGTTGTTTGTGTCTTGTGTAAGAAATTCGTTACTATGTCAAGGTCATAAAGATAGTTTTCTTTATGTTTTTTTCTAATGGCTTCAAAGGGTTTTTGCTTTCTGTTTATTTGGGTCTCCAAAATATCTGAATCTTCTTTTAAAGTATAGTTTGAGTTAAGGATATAATTTTTTTTTCATATAGGAAGCCAATGAGACTAATTTTTTTACTAAATATCTAACATTTCCCCCACTGATGTTTAATTACATTTGTATTATATATGCCACATTTTCTTCATTATTATACACTGTATGCCTATCTTCTGTGAATTTTTGTTGTTATTTTGTTTTCCTTCGAGGTCATCTGGATGTGAAGTCAATCATAGATATGATTTTCTACTTCCACATCATGAGTTCCACCATTAATGACAGGTTTTCATATTAACTTCTTGCCTTTTGGTCTTGGTTGATGCCTTTACTGTGGACTTCCAATTTTTTGTGGTTGATTCATTTTCATCTCTGGCACTATATGATAATAAACTTCTTTGTAGCTTATTATCTGAGACATCGGGTGGAATTTTCCATGTCCCATATCAAGTTCCTCTGTCAAGCCTTTTGTGCATCTCATTATTGGTGTTTTTGACTGTTAGCTTGGACTGTCTTTCCTCAACCCCTCAACACTAGGGTTCATATGCCTCTGAAATGACTGGTAAATCATTTCTCAGCAGCCCCTGCTTACCACTCTGTGAGTCTTGAATAATTTCTTGAGTTTCAGGAGCTTTTTTGTTGTTGTTGTTTTGTTTTAAGTTCACTATGTATTTTCAACTCATTGAATTCAATTTCACTCTGTTTGACCTTGCATTTCTATGATACTGTGGTATGTGTGTGTGCATGTATGGAGGTGGGATTCCAGATAAGTTATTTCTGTTAGCTAAACCACATATACACATATACATAGGGGTATTTTTTGTCTTTAATTTTGACACAAAAGACAAGAGAACATATTTTTCTCATTCACCTATTAATGATTCTCCTGGTTCTAAATAAAACTTAAAATATATATATTTGGACAGTGCCAGGCATTGTTTGTCTGAATCTTTAGAAGAGAATAGTACCACATTTTTGTTTTTTTTTTGTCAATCTCATAACTAAAATATGATTTCCATTGGCATTTTCACACCTGAAAATTGGGCATCATTTCATATAATCATTTGAAATTCATTTTCTGTGTTTTATCTATCATATCCTTTGCCTCTTGATTATTTCCTTGTGACTTATTTACTCTCTCTATATTAAGGCTGTTCACATGATCAAATATGTATATTTTTTGAGTTTGGATTTTTTTATCTAGGAAGGTGTTTCCAACACTATGTGTATTCAGATATAAAAATTTTATTCTTTTATATCTAAGTGTGTATATGTATGTGTGTGTATAGAGTTTAGTTAAGGTTTCTTTTTTGTTAAATGTCTAATTATGTTGACGTTATTTATTTCTTATAAGTGAGATACTTGGCTTTAATTAACAATACTAAGTGCTCTCAAAATAGATCATTGTGTCACCTGAATAGAAGTAATTTTTCATTCTTTTACTCCCTTCCCTCGCTCATCTCTGTTTAATATTAGGCCCTTATCCAAATTCTCAGATTAATAAAGACCTCCTCCTTTACTATAAGCAGTGGTTCTCAAGCTAGTATGCATCAGCATTACCCAACAGGCTTGTAAAAATATGAATTGTTGGATCCTACACCTAGAGATTCTAATTCATCAGGTTTAGCATAGGGTCAAATTATTTGCACATCTAATCAGTTCCCAAATGATGCTGATGTTGCTGGACCAGGGACCATACTTTGAGAACCATTAGCTTAGAAAACTGGCTCTTAACCCCAAGCCATCCAAAGAACAGTTTAAAGATTTGTATGTCTATATCTTACCCCAGGCCAATGAAATTAGCAGTTAATTTAGATAATGCTTCTTTGGCTTCATCACATAAAGTTCCACATTCAGTTCTTATTATATTTGGGGTGGGGAGTGGCCTGTCTCAGTTTTTTTGGCAGAGTTCTCTAATGTGTTATTTAGAGCATCTCTGCAGGTTTTACTCCTGTTTTTTTGTGTCATTGCATCTGCATCAAAGGGTAGAGTCAAAAACACCTTCCTGTGAAGGAAGAGTGCTCACCTTTTGCTGATCCCCTCCTGCACCTTTTATAGAGTGTGTAACTTTTTGCCTTCATTTCACCACCTATCTAAGCACATCTGGTATTTTTAAAAAATTCTATTTATTGCTTATATTTGATACTCAGAGAAAATGATAATAATAAAAGCATTAAATAATTATAACTGCTTGAATAGGTGCCCTTATTATCAAATCTTTGAAGACATGTAAATTAAGACTCCACACAGGCACTGTGGTTAGGAATCCTAATTCTCTTAACCAGGAAGTGTGGCTTCAGATGGTGCATTGAATGATTCTAGTAAACCTGGATTCACTGTGAATGACTGACATAATGGTCTATTTCTTACTCTTGTGTGAATTTGCTTACTGGGTAAGTAAGCAGGCAGACAAGCTGAACTGCCACCAAGACCCTCCTTAGTGGGTTCACTGAATGGGGTTGGAAAGAGACAAGACTGTACTTGACATGAAGACAGATGGACTCAACAGGCAGAAAAGTCCACTTATATCTTCCAGAAATTTATAGTGTTTCTGTTCTGCTGATGAAGCCCTCTTCAGATTTCTAGCATAATTATGAGATTATACTTACACTGTTTTCCTTACTCTGTGGTGTATTGGGAACAAAGAAAATAAAACTTGTGCCAAGTACATCATGCTGAAAGGAAGGAGACCTGGATTTCTTACTTTAGTTCTAACATGAATACCTCTCTGAACTTGAGATAAATAACTTTATTTTACTGGGCCTAAATGTCTCTTCTGAAAAATTAGTAACTTGAATTAGGTGATTTTTAAAATCCTTTTCATTTTTAACATTATAAAATAAAATAATTGAGCTCCAGGTTTGGCAAGTAAAATCTTACAGCAACAATGAACTGTTCCTACATCATTATACTCATATTATTTTAAGTATCTCATTACAGAGATTTATTATGATCATACAATAATATCTCATACCCCTGAAGAACAGTCTGTTTACCTAGTTGTTATAAAAACTTTAGGAAGAACAGAAATCACTTCAAAACCAAAACCAAAATAGGATAGAGGCAGAGAGAGAGGGGTAGAGAGAAAGAGAATGAATCTCTGATCTTGAGATGCTTTTAGCAGAACAAAAGAGGAAAACAATTTCAATTCACTACATTCTAATTTTACTGGAATTCATTAATGCATATTAGAGTGTTTTGTGGTGCATCATTAAAATAGCTATATCCATGTCATATGTTATCAGGGTTACTGCCATTACTAGAATACATTATGTTATAAACTTCTCTTCTGTTTCCAGGGAGATGAACTGACAGTGGCATACAGATGTCTCCAATGGCAGACTATGTCTCTTTATGTTTAAAATACTTTATGAAAGAATCCCCAGTCAAGAGAGCACTTCTAAGTGTATTCTTGTATGAATAGATACACCCTGTGGATGTGAACTTGAAATATGTATGTGTGTGTGTATATATATATTTTTTTTCTTCAGTAAGATTTTTGAAATGCTCATTTCATTAATGCCTGAGTAACTGAGGAACTTAGAGAACAATTTCAAATACAACGATCTTTATTTACTTCCAAGATGTATTGCATGCTCTGGTAATTAGGGCATATACTTGTGATTCTAAGGACAGTTATCTTTTCAATTCTGCATATGTATTTGTTGTAATTGCAAAGTAGGAAATATATTTTATATAATGGCAAAGCATTTTTTAGAGATTATAATTTCATTTTAATAGCCTTTTCCCTTAAGATAAACAGTAAGCTGATATAGGGAGCAATTTAGGGATTAGTTAGGAGTTAAAATTTAAAAGAGTAGTAGTTAACATTAATTATTTTTAATGAATGTGGTATTATTTTAAGTGGCTGATTATTTGGTTACATCTGTGATTTCAGTATTCAATATTATTAAGAAACAGTTATATAAATAAGGTCATTGATGTGGCTGTGTCCCTATAGTATGCTATTTTTAAGTCCTTTTGGTATAGTCTGAGAAAAGGAATAGCTGGGTCAAATGATGGTTCCATTCCCAGATTTCCAAGGAATCTCCATACAGCCACATCAATGTTTATAGCAATTCACAAGAGCTAAACTGTGGAGCCAACCTAGATGTCCTTGAATTGGGTATCAACATACCTTATATGCAAACAGATATGAAAAATTGTGTATATATGTATCTTAAGAATTATAATTCAAAAAGTATACATATAATGGCATAAATTGATGTGAACACACTTTATATAGAGAGATATGAAAAAATTGTGCTCTATATGTGTAATAAGGATTCTAATGCATTCCACTGTTGTTGTGTATTTAAAAAATAAATAAATAAGGTTGTGATCTTAGTTTGGGTCCCAGGAAAACAGACTCTGAGATAAAAGATTTGTGAGCAGTACTCTGGGGAGTGCTCTAGGGAGTAGCACCTCTGAGGGAGTATGAGAGGAGGGGGAGGCTGAGCTAGGATGAAGTTCCACCAGAGGCATCGGCCAAGTCCATAGAGAACGGAAGCTCACGTGGTCCTTCCTTCATAGTTGTGAATCAAGGTAATTGGTGTGTGTCTTTGTACCCTGCATGAACCAGACATTGAATATGGGCTAGGCCCAGAAAAATTATATAGCTTTATGTGAAGTAGGTCACTTTTGCACAAAGTGTCTCCCTCCCACCCCAGGCAAAAAAAAAAAAAAAGGGTTTAGGATATTGTGTTTAGAATTAAAATCTGACACTCTGAGATAAGTATGGCATGGAAGATTAGTTTTACAATGTTTTCCACAAATCAACAGAGAAATGCTATAGAGTTCATGTGTTAGATATCAATGGTGAATTTCCATTTAGTAGTTATACTCTAGTATGAATGTGTAATTCCAAAATTATGTGTATATGTAGTATATTTTTTTCTAAGGAACTCAGTTTAAGTCAGCTAAGTTGATTCAAGATGTTTCTTCTAATGATGTGACTAAGAATAAATATGTAACCTGAACAGGGAATATAAATGAGTGTAGATCTTTTTACTGCATATGTTTGCAGAGGAATCATATATTCCATGTATCTGATAAGATCTAGAAAGGATCCTGATAGTTGTTAGCTTGGCCCAGTATCAAGTGTGAGTAAACAGTATATATATATATCCAGATTTCACCCTCTCTCACGAGTCCATGCTATCAACACTCTAGTACAAAATCCATCATTTCTTGACTGGATTATTGTGATAGCCTCTTACCTGGTTCCCTAACCTTGTTCCTCATAACATCTTATTATAGCATATCAGCCTATGTAACACTTCTAAAATGTCAGTAAGATCATGTAACTCTTTTGCTCAAAATCCTCTTCTGGCTACTGATCTCATGCAGAGTAAATGCTCAAGTCAGTGACCCTTCTTCTCCTAACCTGCCATCACTTGACCTGTTCCAGGCACACAGGTATCCTTGCTGTTCTTTGAACATGACTTGCCAATGCCACAGGGATTTTCTACATGCCATTTTCTCTGACTAGAGCATTCTTACTCCAGATTAATTTTTTTGGCTTGCTTCTTTACTTCCTTTAGTAATTTACTGAAAAATATTTTCTCAGTGATTCTTCCTGAATATCTGACCAAAATTTTAATAACCTTTTCCTATCTCTGCATGCATACATCTTTTATTTTTCTCCTTAATTCTTATCGTTATTTAGTGTGATATATATTTTGCTTATTTTTTTCTTGCTTACTGTATATTTTCTCTTATTGAAAAAAAATTATGAGGTATGAGATTTTTGTCTATATTATTAATTAGTCTAGTCATAGTTCCAAAAACAATGCATAGCACATAATAGGTACTCAATAAATCTTTGCTAAATGAAAGCAGACTTAAGAGAGGATGAATGTGAATATATAGTTAATCTTTTACACAATTAGTCTCCAATGTCAAGTTGCTGCAGGTCATTGCCAACATTGAAAAGAAGAAGAAAAGAAATTCTATATGGCGTATCTTTTCTGCATTCTTTAGAGATTAAGAGTTTTCAGTACTGGAAGGAACTCTGTTTAACTAACTAATGCTGATCATTCTCTGGACCTTCTTACATGAGTTGACATGGAGCTGACAGGAGAACTGGATCTCTAGAATCATGCAGGCTTGTTTGTGTCCAGCTATGAATCTATCAGACAATACTTCTATCCCAGGGTTTCAGGAAGAAGAAACTCATAGCTTGTATAAAAAATAAAAATATCATATTGGTTATTAAGAATCTGTGTCTCTTTTTTGTTTCCAAATTAACCATTCCCAAGGACCTGTTTAAAATAGGACAGTCTCCAAGATGACTGAAAAGAGATTTGCTCTAGATTATACCCAACTCATCTTTCTATGAACTATTCTCTGAACCCAATATCTAATAAATGCTTCAATGTCATTGGCAGCACGAACGTAGCATACATTCTTATGGAAATTATGAATGATACTTTCTAATGGCAACTAGCTTTGGAAAAAGATATTGAAATTTAGTTTTCAGTCTGTGGTAAAAATTTCTTTTTTTATGGTAACACAATGTAAATCCAAAGCAAGCTTCTTATATGTGACATCTGCCAGTTTTCAAAATCCCACAGGATATATGCTGCCAGATGTTAGCCCTTTCTCTGTGATGCCTCTAGAACCAAAACAGCATCAGAGAAATTATATCTACTAGAAAGGTCTTTTGAGGCATAGTGCAAAATTGACTGAGAACAAAGAGCAAGGCTTCTCACTCTCCAAAGCATGTGTGATCCTTCCTTTCTCCATGTGTTATATGTGGATATCATAGTTACAATCACCTCAGGAGTCCTAACCACGAGGAAGTCTGAGATGATTGTCAAGAGCACTGCAGGCATTAACCAAGCTGTGGCCTGTTACTTCAATGATCACTTTGGATGCTATTCTAAAGCTATCCAATATAGTCGAATCCCCTTGCAAGACTATGCTGGCAGTAAGGCACAAGAGATGGCATATCGTGCAGTTCTTCTCAGTCATGAATACTAAAGACAGAGCATGCTGCTTATCCTCTTTGCTTTTAGCAAAGCCTTAGAAAAAACAGAATAGCTTACAGCCCATTAGGATGCAGGTGGTATAGGACGCTAAGCACCTCATCACTGTGGCTAAGTACCCAGGAGCAAAATCATGATTTATACATTTTCTAGTCATCTTTGTCTGTGGAGTTTTGAAGTTTGGGGCTCAGCAGAGATTGGTTTTGGATAAGCACAGGAGCCAACAAAACATTCAGATCTCTCAAATGTTTGGTTGCTTGGCCAGTCCTTCATATTTTCTCAGGCAGGTATGTGAGAAACCACTAAATTAGTTTTTTTTTTTTAAACAAAAAAGACAAATCAATACAGGGCTATCTGGTTTTATTTAAAATTGAATTTATTAAACCTGGGAAATCAGTGCCCAAGGGTGGCACCATGATAGTTTGGTCCATTGTCCCTGGGGTTTTGTCTGTGAGTACATTCTGTTCTGTTGCTGCAGCTGTAGCTTCATGAGGGCTCGGGTGGGCTGAAGGCTGCTAGTATCAAACAGAGAAAATGGGGCCCATCATGCCCAGGCCCTGTCTCCTTGAGGCTTCTTATGTCTGACAATATTGCAAGCAGATATATTTGCTAGTCAGAAGCTCAGGAGGATGGGTGCTCGCTCCTGCTTTTATTTTGTTTATCCTTCAGAGGCTTTATGTGGGATGCCAGCATATCCCAGAGGAAAGAAAACATTTTACCTAGTCTCATGGCTCTTTCGTCAACATCACTCTCAAGTCCTAGAGTTTTAGATGATTGGCTTGCATTCTGCTTTTTCTCTGAATGATTTTTCATCTCATAGACAAAATGAGTATGTCTTAAGCGTCTGAATATTAGCCAGAAGTGGTTTACTGCCCTCTGCACCTTCCAGATCATCTGTCTGTTCTTCAAGAAGCTCCAGACTGTAGGAGTGGGAGCCATGACCCACCCTTGCTGCCTCTTTCTTTCAAACTGTGCATATTGAAACAGCATTCTGTAGTGCCCTTCTTTTTCTTTTGCCAAGGTACCTCAAGTGTGGGATAAGTAGATCTTTTAGTGACACGGGGCAGTGAAGCATGGGCTACCTGGCAACACAAACCATACAGAGGTTGCCACATATTCTATGTGCTTTGGACCAAAATGAAAGAACAGGGAAAGCTGCAAGATTAGAAAGGATTAAAGTAAAGCTGGCCTGGAAGGGTCTTCTGGCCATGTGACTCTCTGAAGGTATTATGAGCTTCACAGATAAAAGAATGAGGTACTCACAGTATTTTTTCTGAAAACATCAATACTGTTTCTCTCATAGGCTGTATGACTGTATTTCCATTTTATAGACCCAATGGAAATGGTGCAAGAATTTTCCTGTTGTTTCCAGAAAAACAAGAAAGAGTAATTTTTCTGCTATGAGGAGATTAGTTTGCTGTAGCTCAGCCCTACCTTTTATTAGTAAGCCTGCTGCTTGTCATCCATACCTCTACAGAAGGGCTCCCATATCTTCTAACTCCTCTCATTACATATCTCCCTGTAGCTGCTGGTAAAATTCACTGCAAGAGACACAAAGGTATTCTCATAAAAACTAAAGGAAACTATTCCAATATCCTTTATAAGGTAAAAGGTAGAGGTATATTATACTTTGTCCTGCCTTTGGGTTGCTAGCCTATAAATGGCCCAAAGCCAAAATTTACATCTATACTGGTGTAACCTGGGAACACTGCCTGCATTGAGGCCTCATTTGACAAGGAGATAACATCCCACATTAAGAAAGTGAGAGCGTCTCTTGGAAGACTGGCATGAATGGTAATGGAGCAATGTGCTGTGCAGATGTAAATCAATGCTTCACAGTGAGAATGGGATTGAATTCTCTTTGGAGACAGGGTACAATTCTTGGTAAATTGCAATAGCATTAGTTTTGCTTTTTATCCAAACTCAAATAGTAGAACAAAGTGTCTAATAGAAGAATACTAGACTATTATATATTCCATTGAGGAAGCTCCCTCCCCTTCCTGAGCACATGCCCTGCTCACTCTCAGCTCCTGACCTATGTTGATGCTAGTTCCTTTTTGAAATCCTTTCCCAGCCATCCTCCCATGCAAACAGCATCCATCTTTAATAGTATGAGCTAATAGTAGTTACTGAGTATGTTCTATATCTCACCTCTAGGTTGCTTTTTAAAGTATTATTCATCTTAATATGATCATAATTCTATAAGATAAATACTATTATTCTCTATTTACAAATAATCAAATTAGAGTCTATGGAAACCCAGTTGCTTGTGCAAGGCCATTCAATCACACACACACATACACACACACACACACACACACACACACACATATTTCCCATTGTGGGCTATATTTCCAATAATGATGGTCTGATAGTTAATACTAAATAATACCTATTATTTGCGCTGAATAGGTTAGTTAATATGCATGCTATAAAATGAGAAAAGATGAAATTCTTACCTAATTCATCATTCTCTGACCCATTTTGCTAAGTATTACTGAATCATGGTCACAGAAATTTCTACCACATTTCTATGATCACCCTTTAAAGTGTCAAGCTGATCAGAGTACTGTAGAAATTCAGCTCTATTGTGCAGGCAGGGCAAGTGAGTACATTTCTGAACAACAGTTCAATAGTGAATAGGTCAGAGGGCTGTCAAATAAGACACTAAAGTGATGTGCTGAAAACAAGCCAGAAGCAATGCAAAAATCAATAAAGACATCTAAGAAATAGCTGGGGTTGACCAGACCTTCTGGGCAGGTCTGCCAGGCAGAGGCAATCTAGTTTATCCACAAACCAACCCCTACTAGAGAGACCAAACAGAAGGGATGTAAGTGGGATTAGACTCTCTTTATCGAGGCTCTGTGGAGACATAACAAGATAAGCACATAAGTATAATTGATGCTTCTCAGAGTACTGGTCATCAGTAAGCCTGCAGGCTAATTCTCAGCATCCTGGAGAGCATTCTTGGCATGGAACAATTAGCAATAAAATTACTATTGCAGAAGATACTCCATAGTGCAGTGATTAAGATGACGGGCTCTGTAGTGAGGCTGCCTGCTTGACCATGACTTGCAGATGTGAGAACTTGTACAGGTTATCCATTGGCTCTGTCTTGATTCTTTATATCGCAAAGGACTGCCAGCAGCAGAAGTGTGATAGGAAAATTGTAAGGATTAATGAGATGATGCTCACAGGTTGTAAATCTTCCTTAAATGTTAGGTTTTACCACAATGAAAATCACCACTTTTATTACTAGTAAAAAGAAAAGTTCACAAATGTAGTCTCAGAATTTTAATACTTTTTGAGGTTTGGAAATCATTTTCTTCAAGCCCATTTTAGAATGGAGAAAACTGAGGCATGATGAAATGTAATGACTTTTCCAAAGTCCCAGATCCTCATAAATACAGAGCTAAGTTTAGAATTTCAAAGCACCCCTTTGGGGTTATAATTTTTCTACTTATTATTTATGCCCAAGTCCTCCTGAATTACAGAGGAGAAAAGTGGAGTGGTGGAGGTTTGTTTTACCTCAATCACCCTGTATTTTTCATATATGCAGTTAAAGTTGGATAGTGTGATATCCTTATTGCAAGTTAGCACTTACTAAAAAGTCATCATATTAGCCATTTTAAATAAAATGATGCATATAAATGTCTTAGCATAGTGCTTGACTGTGATAAATACTTGCTCAATAATGAATCCAATATAGTGAGAGAGATGGATGTGTGTGGTATATGTGGGCAGCAATAGGGTAAAAAGCTATTAATTTCTTTAATACTTACTCAGAATCTACCTTGGAAAGTGCTAGTTATAGAGCTCTATACAAAATCACCTTGAGCCCTACTGGTGTGGAACAACAAATTTAGAGGAGACAGAAAATAAATAACTATGTACTCAATTGTTTTAAAAATGCTGTGAAGAAAAATGACAAATCTGAGAGAATAATGGAAGAGGACCTGTTTTAAATTGGTAACAGGGACAGCCTCATTGAGGAAGTGACATCTAACCTGAGTGTGTTAGTCAGCTTTTTCACTGCTGTGACTGAAAGACCCAACCAATTGTAGAGGAAGAAAAGCATATTTGAAGCTCATGGTTTCAGAGGTCTCAGTTCATAGACAGCTGGCTCCATTCCCTGTGGCTTGAGGTGAGGCCGAGGACATCATGGCCAAAGTGTGTGGTGGAGGGAAGTAGCTCACATGATGATCAGAATTCAGAGATAGCTACTCCAGTCATCAGATACCAAAATGTATCCCCAAGGCAGGCTCCCAATGACCCACCACTTCTATAGCTATACCCCGCTGGCCTTCAGTTAATACTATCATGGGGTTAAATCACTGATTGGGTTAGGACTCTCATAACCCCATCATCTTTCCTCTAAACCTTCTTGCATTGTCTCACACATGAGCTTGGGGTGTGGGGGACAACTCACATCCAAACCATAACACTGAGATTGCAAGGACTGAGAGTATACAATGATGGCAGGGAATTGATGGAGAAGCCACATAGGCAGAAGGTGTCACAGAGGTAAAAGTTCTAAGGAGCAGAACATCTTGACTGGACCTATCAGCTGAGGGATGGCTAAAGTGATGTTGTGGGGAGATGGGACAAGAGTGGCTCACAGACAGGTTGGAGGGAGGAGAAACAGGCAGTTTTATGTGTCAGGGCTTTGTAAGCCATACTGAAGAGTTGGGATTTAGTTTTGAGGGTGATGGGTAGCTATGGAAAAGATGTACTTTAAGTTTTCTGATTTATGGTAAATCAATTTTCTGGGTAAAGAATGGAAGCTGGGAGAGAAGTTAGGAATCCAGTCTAATAGCCAAATAGAGATAATAGTGGTTTGTGTTTTATGTTGAGGTGGAGCTGTGGAAAGAAGACTGATAGGCAGAACTAGAGAGAGGTAGTTTAGAGGCAGCATCTGTAAAGCATACACACAAGAACATAAAAAAAACACATCTGTATTTAATAGATTAATGATCTATTAAATTGATTTATAGAGTGATGATTCCAGAAAAACACATGTAGTTTTAAGTAATGCAATAGAAAGATTGTTTTTAAGTCCTTTTAAAGCTTTATTTTATTTTTTACCTAAAGCCATTGTATTTTTAAAAGTTTCATAAATTTAAAGATGCACATTGAAAAAATTAATCCATCTGAAACCAGGACAATTTTATAATTTAAGACATTAAAGGAAAGGCCTTATTTGTTATTAGTTTTTGAACAGCATAAAAAATCCCCACGTTTTATAACATTTTGTCCATATGTTATTGTAAATTTATTTAATAAAAGCTTTTTTCAAATAAATATTCAGGTTCAAGGGGAACAGGATCCTACCTATGTGAAATCAGAGCTTCTGACATCCAAGCATAGTACAAGGCACAAGAAATGTTGAATGCCAAGTGTTTCTCCTGGAAATTAATTATCATCAGGTGAAAAAGTGAGACATAGATGACCACCCCCCCAAAAAAAATTAGTGGAGCTCATCAACTCAAGGTTTTTATGGTTACATCTTACAAAAGTATTTATCGAGGATTACATTTTTAAAACCTTTCTGGAAGTTGGTCAGATGAATCCCATTGTGATATTTTAAAGTTTTTCCCCACAAGTGTTTAACTACATTCACAATAACATTTTAACTACTTGCTGATTTCAACTCACATTTCAATCCTTTAACAATATTTTATTTTTTACTATGATTAACATTGTTTATTCACTGGTTATGGAATGATGTACTAGTTATGGAGAATGCATTGTACAAAGGGACCATGGAATTCAGGTGGGATTGAGCTGGAATGGCCATCCAGAGCCAGTCATATAAATACAATGAATAGGGGGCTGTCTCTTTCTTGGGATTTGAAATAACATTGATGAAGCCACTCCCCAATCTTGACTCTGAAGCATTTTCTCATTTGATAATGCTGTATTGGCTTAAAGTATATTATTCGTTCCTTTAAGTTATGTTATGAAAAGCTCCACTAACCTGCATATTTCTTAGGGAGGGTTGTCCATTAGTTCCTAGGCCCTCTGGCATCTTTGGGTTGTCCATAGTCTTTATCTTGAAACTCTTACCTATAGTGAGTTGTTCTTTGCTTCCATGCATTTTTAACCCCCCCCCCCTTTTTTTCAGCTTAGGTTTTTCTTTTAGACCTGGGGCTTGGATAGAATAACTATAAAGAAGTCATTAACATGTAGAAGTATCTAAGAGCTGCTTTGTCAGATGATTAACACTTAGCCACAGTCTGGCCAGGAAGAGGCAGGACAGAATTTCGGTAAAGATTGATATATATAGAGAGAGTAAATGAAGGAAAAGAACAAAAATGAAATATTAGGAGGTTCAGAATCAGTGAATAGGGAAAGTAATGGAAGACTGGAGCAGTTAGATATTTAAACATAGGCACACCATGGTTGATTGGAAGAAAAGGTGTTGAATTCAGCAAGTAGTTAGAGAAGCAACACAGATTGGCTTGGCTTTTATCACTTAGCTAAGCATTAGTGCTACAGAAGTATTTATTAGAACCCCATAAATAGATGAGTAAGATCAAAGTGTGTTTGCCAGTGTCTTACAAAGAACATTATTTGTAAAATCAGTTCCATGAGGTGATTTATAAATACAGGGTTCTAGTACTCCTAAAACTGGAACATGTGGCATGTTTAGTTCTCCACTTTGAAATTCATTTAACACATTACATAACAGAGGATCTTGAGGTGTTTGGGTGGAAAAAAAAAAGACATAACTCAACAGAACTAGACATAACTACATTTATTTAACTTTTTTTCAAGTTAAACATTAACTTTTTGAGAAATGTATGTTAATAAATTTTGTTATGAAATCTAAGGAAGTAAAAAGGAATAAACTTTATGAGTACATACTGAAGTAAGAAGCAAGAATTTAACTAGAAGTTTTCAAAATTATGATTTCTTCCTTCTACTTAATCTATATTTATTTATTTATAGGTCATATACCTGTTACTATGTTCTGGTATATTAAGTACATTATAATCCAGATAAAATAGAAATTCAGAAGAAGGCAAATAAAATATTTATAATGTTTAGTTTTTGAGTTTTAAAACATTTTTTTCCATTATCAGAGTGTTTTAATAAATGACAGTATTTATCAAATAATGTGCCTTTGATTATTAAAAAATCCTTGTTTAAAATTTATGATATGATGAATCAAATGTGGGATTGTACATTAAGTTTATTTATATGTTAGACTTATCTGTGAAAAATAGACCTCAAAAGATACAAAAGTTCAAACAGAAGATGGCATTGAATCATCATGAACATGAAGGTGTAATATACACGTGGAGTTTGGTGTACACTGGCAATGGTGGCCATAAACCCCGAATTTTAGTAGTCTTCTTGATTACTAAATAGTTTGGCTTCCTGTTGGATCTGCGTTATATTGCCATGTTTTCATATATGGCATTTGGAGAACCCTTTGTATTGTCTTATGTGTGGTTATTTAGTGGAATTCTTTGAAAGCCTTTTTGACATTTCAATAGGGTTAGTTTAATTAGAATTATATAGTAAATTATATCCACTAAATAGAATAAATTGTGAAACACCATAATATATGAAAAGCAAGTGAATAATCAACCCATACCCTCACCTTTCCTTCAGGAAACCCCATTACTATAGGTGACATGGGACAATTTGACATGCAAGTAAATGAGGTGACTAAAGCCACCTACCTACACATTAAATATTAGCAAACAATATTTTTACACTTTTATACTTTAAAATATTCATTCTTATATTTACTTTGTTTCCCCAATGGATTGTCTTGCTTCATTGCTACAAGAAGCCTATTTTGGAGACCACTCATTCATATTTCTAGGAATTTCAACTTTAGTTCTAACTTTCAGAGGCCTCTCCTACTTCTTAGAAAAGCAATCCTCAAAGCAATGGGTGAAGAAGTAACAACTGAAAATTAGCCACCAGGACTTGTTTCAGGTGTTTTAAAATCCCCTAGACAATTTTTTTTTTTGTCTAATTTTTCAAGAGATTAGCAGAGAAGGGTTTCTGGAGAAAGTAATTTTGGACTCAATATTCAAACAAGAAAATGACAAAGGATTAAGAAAAAATTATAAATCAGAAAAAGAGAGGGACTATCAGGACCATTTTCTTTTAATGACAATAAATTTATGGGGCATTGTTAATTTAAAATGTGTGTGTGCATGTGTTGTCAATGTGTACATAGACATGCATGTAGAGAACATTTCATAAGAGTGGGACATGTGGGCTGGGGATATAGCTCAGTTGGTAGAGTGCTTTGCCTCACATGCACAAGGCCCTGGATTCAATCCCCAGCACCACAATAAAACCGAAACAAATACACACACATACACACATCAAAAGAGTGGGACATGTGTAGAAGATGTGTGCACAAAGCAGTCAGATATGCAGTAGACTTCCTCAGGTTTCTAATTGTATAATAATTAACAATTCTCATGTTGAGTCAATCACATAATTATATACCTTGTTGTTTCCCTATAGTCCCAATTTTTTTTTTTTTATTGGTCGTTCATAACATTACGTAGTTCTTTTTTTTCTTTTTTTTTTATTGGTCGTTCATAACATTACATAGTTCTTAATACATCATATTACACGGTTTGATTCAAGTGGATTATGAACTCCCGCTTTTACCCAGTATACAAATTGCTGTATCACATCAGTTACCCTTCCATTGACTGACATATTGCCTTTCTAGTGTCTGATGTATTCTGCTGTCTGTCCTATTGTCTACTATCCCCCCTCCCCTCCCCTCCCCTCCCCTCCCCTTTTCTCTCTCTACCCCTTCTACTGTATATCATTTCTTCCATTTGTATTCTCTTGTCTTACCCCTCCTTTCCTCTTATATGACATTTTGTATAACCCTGAGGATCGCCTTCCATTTCCATGCAATTTCCCTTGTCACTCCCTTTCCCTCCCACCTCTCATCCCTGTTTACTGTAAATATTCTTCTCAAGCTCTTCGTCCCTACCCTGTCCTTGTTTACACCCCTTATATCAAAGGAGTCATTTGGTATTTGTTTTTTAAAGATTGACTAGCTTCACTTAGCATAATCTGCTCTAATGCCATCCATTTCCCTCCAAATTCTATGATTTTGTCATTTTTTAATGCAGAGTAATACTCCATAGTGTATAAATGCCACATTTTTTTTATCCATTCATCTATTGAAGGGCATCTAGGCTGGTTCCACAGTCTTGCTATCGTGAATTGTGCTGCTATGAACATCGATGTAGCAGTGTCCCTGTAGCATGCTCTTCTTAGGGCTTTAGGGAATAGACCGAGAAGGGGAATAGCTGGGTCAAATGGTGGTTCCATTCCCAGCTTTCCAAGAAATCTCCATACTGCTTTCCAAATTGGCTGCACCAATTTGCAGTCCCACCAGCAATGAACAAGAGTGCCCTTTTCCCCACATCCTCGCCAGCACTTATTGTCGTCTGACTTCCTAATGGCTGCCAGTCTTACTGGAGTGAGATGGTATCTTAGGGTAGTTTTGATTTGCATTTCTCTGACTGCTAGCGATGGTGAGCATTTTTTCATGTACTTGTTGATTGATTGTATGTCCTCCACTGAGAAGTGTCTGTTCAGGTCCTTGGCCCATTTATTGATTGGGTTATTTGTTATCTTATTGTCTAATTTTTTGAGTTCTTTGTATATTCTGGTTATTAGGGCTCTATCTGAGGTGTGTGGAGTAAAGATTTGTTCCCAGGATGTAGGCTCCCTGTTTATCTCTCTTATTGTTTCTTTTGCTGAGAAAAAACTTTTTAGTTTGAGTAAGTCCCATTTGTTGATTCTATTTGTTAACTCTAGAGCTATGGGTGTCCTATTGAGGAATTTGGAGCCCGATCCCACAGCGTGTAGATCATAACCAACTTTTTCTTCTATCAGATGCCGTGTCTCTGATTTAATATCAAGCTCCTTGATCCATTTTGAGTTAACTTTTGTGCACGGCGAGAGATAGGGATTCAGATTCATTTTGGTGCAAATGGATTTCCAGTTTTCCCAGCACCATTTGTTGAAGATGTTATCCTTCCTCCATTGCATGCTTTTAGCCCCTTTATCAAATATAAGATAGTTGTAGTTTTGTGGATTGGTTACTGTGTCCTCTATTCTGTACCATTGGTCCACCCGCCTGTTTTGGTACCAGTACCATGCTGTTTTTGTTACTATTGCTCTGTAGTATAGTTTGAAGTCTGGTATCGCTATACCACCTGATTCACACTTCCTGCTTAGTATTGTTTTTGCTATTCTGGGTCTTTTATTATTCCATATGAATTTCATGATTCTTTTATCTATTTCTACAAGATATGCTGTTGGGATTTTGATTGGCATTGCATTGAACTTATAGAGAACTTTTGGTAATATCGCCATTTTGATGATGTTAGTTCTGCCTATCCCATGAGCAGGGTATGTTTTTCCATCTTCTAAGGTCTTCTTCTATGTCTTTCTTTAGGGTTCTGTAATTTTCATTGTATAAATCTTTCACCTCTTTTGTTAGGTTGATTCCCAAGTATTTTATTTTTTTGGGGGATATTGTGAATGGAATAGTTGTCCTCATTTCCGTTTCAGAGGATTTGTGGCTGATATACAGGAATGCCTTTGATTTATGCGTGTTGATCTTATATCCTGCCACTTTGCTGAATTCATTTATTAGCTCTAATAGCTTCTTTGTAGACCCTTTTGGGTCTGCTAGGTATAGAATCATATCATCTGCAAATAGTGATAATTTAAGTTCTTCTTTTCCTATTTTTATGCCTTTAATTTCTTTTGACTGTCTAATTGCTCTGGCCAGTGTTTCGAGGACTATGTTGAACAGAAGTGGTGAGAGAGGGCATCCCTGTCTTGTACCAGATCTTAGAGGGAATGCCTTCAATTTTTCTCCATTCAGAATGATGCTGGCCTGTGGCTTATCATAGATTGCTTTTACAATGTTGAGGTATGATCCTGTTATCCCTAATTTTTCTAGCGTTTTGAACATAAAGGGATGCTGTACTTTGTCGAATGCTTTTTCTGCATCTATCGAGATGATCATATGGTTCTTATTTTTAAGTCTATTGATGTGGTGAATAACATTTATTGATTTCCGTATATTAAACCAGCCTTGCATCCCAGGGATGAATCCTACTTGATCATGATGTATAATTTTTTTGATATGTATTTGAATCCGATTCGCCAGAATTTTATTGAGGATTTTTGCGTCAAGGTTCATTAGAGATATTGGTCTGTACTTTTCCTTCTTTGATGTGTCTTTGTCTGGTTTCGGAATCAGGGTGATGTTGGCCTCGTAGAATGAATTTGGAAGTTCTACCTCTTTTTCTATTTCCTGAAATAGCTTGAAAAGTATTGGTGTTAGTTCCTCTTTAAAGGTTTTGTAAAACTCTGCTGTATACCCATCCAGTCCTGGGCTTTTCTTAGTTGGTAGTCTTTTGACGGTTTCTTCTATTTCCTCTATTGTTATTGGTCTGTTTAGGTTGTCTATATCCTCCTGGCTCAATCTGGGCAGATCATAGGACTCAAGGAATTTATCTATGCCTTCACTATCTTCTATTTTATTGGAGTATAAGGATTCAAAGTAATTTCTGATTATCTTCTGTATTTCTGAAGTGTCTGTTGTGATATTGCCTTTTTCATCCCGTATGCTAGTAATTTGGGTTCTCTCTCTTCTTCTCTTTGTTAGCATGGCTAAGGGTCTGTCAATTTTATTTATTTTTTCAAAGAACCAGCTTTTAGTTTTGTCAAGTTTTTCAATTGTTTCTTTTGTTTCAATTTCATTAATTTCAGCTCTGATTTTAATTATTTCTTGCCTTCTACTTCTTTTGCTGTTGTTTTGCTCTTCTTTTTCTAGGATTTTGAGATGAAGTATGAGATCATTTATTTGTTGGTTTTTTCTTTTTTTGAGGAATGAACTCCAAGCAATGAATTTTCCTCTTAGAACTGCTTTCAATGTGTCCCATAGATTCCGATATGTTGTGTCTGTGTTTTCATTTAACTCTAGGAATTTTTTAATTTCCTCCTTGATGTCTTCTAAAACCCATTGATCACTCAGCAACCTATTGTTCATTCTCCAGGTGATGCTTGATTTTTCCTTTCTTCTTTTATCATTGATTTTCAGTTTCATTCCATTATGATCAGATAAGATGCATGGTATTATCTCTACCCCTTTGTATTGTCTAAGAGTTGCCCTGTGACATAGTATATGGTCTGTTTTTGAGAAGGTTCCATGTGCTGCTGAGAAAAAAGTGTAGCTACTTGATGTTGGGTGGTATACTCTATATATGTCAATTAAGTTTAGTTGTTAATTGTGTTATTGAGTTCTATAGTTTCCTTATTTAACTTTTGTTTGGAAGATCTGTCCAGTGGTGAGAGAGGTGTGTTGAAGTCTCCCATGATTATTGTATGTTGGTCTATTAGACTCTTGAACTTGAGAAGAGTTTGCTTGATGAACACAGCTGCACCATTATTTGGGGCATATATATTTATGATTGTTATGTCTTGTTGGTGTATGGTTCCCTTGAGCAGTATGAAGTGTCCTTCTATATCCCTTTTGATTAGCTTTGGCTTGAAATCTATTTTATTAGATATGAGTATGGACACTCCTGCTTGTTTCCGCGGTCCATATGAGTGATATGATTTTTCCCAACCTTTCACCTTCAGTCTATGTATATCTTTTCCTATCAAATGCGTCTCCTGTAGACAGCATATTGTTGGGTCTTGTTTTTTGATCCATTCTACTAGCCTGTGTCTCTTAATTGGTGAGTTTAAGCCATTAACATTTAGGGTTATTATTGAGATATGGTTTGTTCTTCTATCCATATTTGTTTATTGATGTTACTAAACCTGATTTGTTATCCTCTTTGACTACTTTCCCCCCTTTACTGTCTTACCTCCCATTGTTGGTTTTCAATGTTATTTTCCATTTCCTCTTCCTGTAATGTTTTGCCAAGGATTTTTTGAAGAGATGGTTTTCTAGCTGCGAATTCTTTTAACTTTTGTTTATTGTGGAAGGTTTTAATTTCATCTTCTAACCTGAAGCTTAATTTTGCCGGATACACGATTCTTGGTTGGAGCCCATTGTCTTTCAGTGTTTGAAATATGTTATTCCAGGATCTTCTAGCTTTCAGAGTCTGTGTTGAGAGATCAGCTGTTATCCTGATTGGTTTACCCCTAAATGTAATCTGCTTTCTTTCTCTTGCAGCTTTTAAAATTCTCTCCTTATTCTGTATGTTGGACATCTTCATTATAATGTGTCTAGGTGTGGATGTCTTATGATTTTGCACATTCAGCGTCCTGTAGGCTTCTAGGATTTGGGATTCTGTCTCAATCTTCAATTCTGGGAAGTTTTCTCGTATTATTTCACTGAATAGACTGTTTATTCCTTTGGAATGGAGCTCTGTGCCTTCCTGTATCCCAATGACTCTTAAATTTGGTCTTTTGATATTGTCCCATAATTCTTGGATGTTCTGCTCATGGTTTCTTAGCAGACTTGCTGAGCTGTCTATGTTCTTTTCCAGTTGAAATACTTTGTCTTCATTGTCTGATGTTCTCTCTTCTACGTGATCTACTCTGCTGGTAGTATTCTCAATTGAGTTTTTAAGTTGGTTTATTGTTTCCTGCATTTCTAGAATTTCAATTTGTTTGTTTTTTATTACCTCTATCTCCCTGTGAAATTGATCTTTTACTTCCTGGATTTGTTTGTCAATGTGATCTTTCATTGTCTGATTTTGCTGTCTCATGTCTTCCTTGAGACTCCAGATCATCTGAAGCATATATATCCTGAACTCTTTATCTGATATTCCATCTGTTGCAGCTATTACCTCTTCTAAAGTTGAGTTGACCTGCATTGCTTGTGGTCCTTTCTTTCCTTGTCTTTTCATACTGCTCGCGTTTCTTTCTGCTTGGTGCAACTGTTGTGTTTTGAAATTTACCCCCTATTTATTTATGTTGCTCTTGTATACTTGAAAAGTCTCCCTTGCAGGTGCGGGTGGCGGCTGTGCCCCTACTCCAATTGGGGTGACGTGTCTACCACGCTGGCGGCTCTCTGGGCCTGTTCCGGGAGTGGAAGGCGGCTCTGCTCTGTCCCTATTCCAATTGGGGTGTCCTGACTACAATGCTGGCAGGTCGCTGGGCCTGTTCCGGGCGTGGGCGGTGGGCTTGGCTGGCGGGATTCCACCTAATGGCAGTCCCTAACCTCCCTGCTTGCTAATTAATGGCTTCTCTGAGGCGCCACGCCTTCTGTAGCTGCGGGGCAGGCCGCGCGAATCAGTTGGCCTGGATCTCCGGGGTCCTGCTGCTGGCTGTTTTGATGTTGCAAGCTATTGGAGAGTGGTGGTGTATTCTTCAGCTTTCCCGGATGGTGGCCGCTGACTGCCTGGATGGAGTGTCCGCTGTTTTGATGTTGCACTCTGAAGGAGAGTGGCGGTATATCCTTCAGCTTTCCCGGATGGTGGCCGCTGACTGCCTCGGTGGAGTGTCCGCTGTGGGGGATGGGACTGTACCGCTTCCTTCCCCTTCTGAGATCCCGTGCTCGGCCCAAGGGTCCGTGTGGGCTTGGCTGGTGGGATTCCACCTAATGGCCCCAATTTTTTATACTTAATTTTTAGTGGTAGTTGGACACAATACCTTTATTTTATTTATTTATTTTTATGTGGTGCTTAGGATCAAACCCAGCGCCTTGCACATGATAGGTGAGCACTCTTTTGCTGAGCCACAACCAAAACCCCATGGTCCCAATATTCTTAAATGTAGCTGTGGAACATAGACACTTTCATATTTCATGTTTTTCTCTATGCCCTACAGTGGTATAAGGTAGCTTTTTGCCCATGCTTTCTGTGTTTTTAGTGAATTTTCTTCCCTGCAATGGCATGCTTCCTCCTTGCTTAGAAATTATCTCTTTCCCTTTATTTGACCCTGCTCACCTGAAATACTAGTGACATCATCTACAAAACAACACAGAGGGAAGAGTATTGATTCTTTTACTCACCTTAGGAGTGTGGGCCTTGGTAGCCAGAAGAGATAAAAGAATGATTTTCTTGTTATCCTCTCAAAATGATCTGTGGACATGAGAAACAAATCCTTAGCCAATGTTGTGGTTTGATTATATGGTAACACCCAAAGGCGCACATGTGAGAAAATGTAAGAATGTTTAGAGGCCAAATGATTAGGTTCTGATAGGTGTAACCTAATCAATAATTTAATCCACTGGTTTGGGTAGAACAATTTGGGGTGGTAACCGTAGGCAGGTAGGATGTAACTGAAGGAGGTGGTCCCTTAGGGTATATATTTTGTCCCCAGTGAGTGGAGCTCTCTTTCTGCTTCCTACTTGTCATGTCCCAAGCTGTTTTCCTTTCCCATGCTCTTCCATCATGATGTTCTGCCTTATCTCAAGCCCAGTGTTATGGAGTCGGCCATCCATGGACTGAGACCTCTGAAACCGAGCCCCAAATAAACTCCCTGTCCTCTATGTCTTTTGGTCACTGCAATGGAAAAGCTGACTGTAAAATTCTCTTAACTTGAGTGTGTATGGGGGTGGGGAGACCTAATATTCTCTTCTAACCAACTCAATAAGGCAAAGGTGATGGATATCATTCCTATGATTACGTTTCATTATGTAAAAGTCCATTTCAGCTGACTATGTGAGAAGCCTCTCTTTTGCTGTATTGATGAGGTAAACTACCCTGCTGTGACCAGACTAAATGGCAAGAAGCTATGTGCCCTTGAGGAGCTGACTAACAGCCATCAAGAAAATATGGACATTAGTCCTATAACCTCAGGGAGGTGAATGCTGCAGACAGTCTGAGGGCTCTGGAAGCAGATCTTCTCCAGCCAAGCTTGCCCATGAGGAGCAAGCTCTACCCAACAAACTGATGGCAACCTTGAGGAGAACCAAGCTGAGCTGTGCCCAGGCAGTGAATCTAGAAAATTTCAGACAGTAGAGGTACAATGTTTTACCCTGTTAGGTTTGTGCTCATTTGCTTCAAAGCACAGAAATTAATAGAGTAGAAAAGTATCCAAGTTTTTACTTTTTAACTTCTATAAGCCTTGGTTTTTCATTGGTAAACTAAGAGGGGTTGAAATATATTAATTCTTTACCTTTTGTTTTTTAATCTTTGTTACCACTTGATAAGATCATAGTGTTCAGAGACCATGCTGTCTCACACATCTCTGTTGAGAGGTAGTCTCCGGCATTTTGTGGACTCACCAATAAGAAGGATATAAAACTTGGGTTTAGCTGTGCTTGCCTTATAGTTCTAGACAGTTTTATTTTCTAAGCTTACAGGACAAAAACAATGGCCTAAGGATTTGTAACCTTAAATGAGCTTTTCCCAAACTGCATGCAGATCCACCCCACCCTGATAGGGATACATTTTCAGTGAGAATTAGTGGATCAGTGGAGCCCTGAGTTCCTTTCCAACACCCATACTCCACAGTTTGGGGGTTCCCATTTACTCTAACCCATGTTAAAACTCAAAAGGGATCCTTAGCTTCCCAGTCTCAACACCTGTCTTCATGCCATGTGTCCTCCAGAAAGGAACAGAGATTTTATGTCTAGGTGATTTTTTTTTCCATGATCATCATCAATGAAACCCATGTGTCAGAAGCTGGTTGGACTTTAGCCTGAACTCCAGCTGTGAAAAAGAGGCTTCCTCTTTCACACTGAGGCATCCTAAAGACAAGAGTGGGTAAAACTGGACTTGTTGTCTCTCTGAACTCACAGCCTGATAGCTGTGGTCAACTCCATCTATATATAGAACTGGCTTTGGTTTTTCTCTTTCTATTGCAAGATTATCTTTCCTGCTATTTGAGAAATCTTCTGCTCTCCGCTCACCTCAACAACCTGCATTCAGAAACTGGTCATTTAAACTTGCATTGACAATTGATTTAATGTTGCTGCCTATTGGTATAGGATGTCTGTCCTACATCAGGCAGTATAAAGGCTAAAATTTGTCACCTTTAATTATGTACTTTACAGATTAAAATGAATACTTATCAATAAATTGGCCTCCAGTGCTCTAGGATTTAGAAGGGAAGAGAAGGTGAATCAACCAATAATCCAAATGCTTAGTAATTTCCCTGGAATTTTAAAAATTCATATTTTAAAACAGACAAAAGTTGATAAATTTGGAGGTAGTTATTTTATACAATCTTGGATTTGATTCCTGTTGTAGGCATTTGCCAGTTAAGCAACTGAGGGTAGAAATTTTTCTAACTCTGAACCTTAATTTACTCATGTTTAAGTTAGAGATTTATGACTGTACCACAAAGAAGAATTTTTATTTATTTTTTCATAGCTGGTGAGAGGAGGTTTTAATTAGATTACTACAGAGATTACTACAGAGTATAAGAAGATCCAAAAATGTAGCCCAGATTTCCAAAGGGAAAAGGACACACAACTTTGCTTAATAAAAATTTCTGAGAGAGAAGGGTAGAACTCAGTGTGGTACTGGATCAAATAGATCAGAAGAGATGAGTCAAATGAGCCTGCTAGCAAAGGAACAGAAAACCCTGTGTCTTCTCATTGACACCTTCACTAAAATCTATATTGCTCAATAATTCTTTGGTATAAGTGTCTCTTATGGTTCCTGGAAAATTAAAATAAAGAAATTCAGGTTCTGTAATAAGGTTTGTGAAGGAAAAAGAGGTGTATAGAGAAAAGTTACCTCTGATTGATAAAATATCTACATCTTGTTTTGAGAGTTAGTCTAGTTTAAGTGCTTGGTAGTGATTGACACATATGTTTTCAATAAATGATAGCTTTCATGCCTGCCACCTAATCAAATTTTGACGTAGGAGGATCACAACTCCTATGCAGTGATAGTTATTATAATGTCCATTTAAACATATAGTAATATGAAAGTGCTATTGATATATAATTATGATAGTTAAAATATTGCAAGCAAAAATAATGTATTCAGCAACACCTATATATATGAGAAGAGCAGTAGCCCCTTGGGAATGAAATAGAAAACTAAATTAAAGGATAGGATGCTTTAATAAAAGAAAGATCAAGCAATCCCTAGGAAGATGTAGAAAAGGGAAAAATCTCATATTAATAATCAAATAGAACATTGTGGATTGTCAGTTAATAAAATCTTAATAATGTGCATCATAATAAGTAGAGTTGAGTTATTGGTTTCTAAGCTATCTGTAGCTACTGAATGAGTCCCTACTTATCGCATCAATATTCTTTAAAGAAAATTTCTTAATGATAAAATACTTCACAGCTGGTTAAAAATGTCCCCACCTGGCATCATAGTTGGAGCCCACTTTAGTGCCAAACTATGGGCCTGATAAAGAAGTGTTTGCTGAATTGTCTGAAAATGATGAAGTTGTAGTTTAAAAAGAATGAAATAACCACCAGGAAGGCAAACATTTAAAACACCCAGTGCTAGCAGTAGTAAAATGTGTACAAGTGCTTTAGAGAGATGCCTCTGGAGTATCTGAGTAAAGTTGATCCTACATTTATCCTATAGCCCAGTAAGAGACAGGTGTCTGGATGGGTTTGATGGACTTGACTTTCCTCTGCTTTTCTGGCTGGTAGTTCTCAGAAACTTAGAATGTGCTTGGAATGCAACATCCTGAGGTAAAGAGGGACTATGGAACAGCCCAGGTTCTGTTACTAATCTGCCTAGAAAGGATGACCTGAGACACCATAGATGAGCAGGCCAAATGACACCTGCTGTATAAAAATCCAGATCCACCTGTTTTTAGGGGTCTTTCAGCTGTGGTCCAAAATAGGGCATACACTGATGAGACTGTCACCCTGGGAAGCCATCCTGAGCCTTGAAAGCCACACTCACCATGAATCCTAGGCTTCTGTCATCCCTTGATGCTTTTAATATGAGACTTCAGCTTCATCCAAGTCATTTTAGTGGTAGAAATTGCAGATCCATAACAGGTATACAGGGAATCAAAATCAGCAATTCCACTCAGGCTTATGCCCTGCAGAAATACTAGAAAGTGGTCAGGTGTAAGTCAGGGAGGCCTTAGAAGACACCAAAGTACAGTCATCTTGATCTTGAACTCTTAGTCTCCAAAAACATGAGAAAGTGCATTTATGTTGATTCAGCCACATGCTTTGTGGCATTTTGTTATGGAAGCCCAGGCTGACTAACAAAGTGTCCAAAGTGACTGATGCTGGCAAGTCTAGGTTTCTCCTTATCTTTGCCTTCTGAAGTTTGCTTTTAAATGATGACCACAATTGCACTGGCAAGGGGATGCAGCCAAGGGAGTTCCAGGGCAGGTGGCATCATGCTGTCCTGAGGTCAGAAAATCTAGTACAACTTATCATCTAAAAATAACCCTAGAATATATAAAAACTGAAAATGTGAAAGTCTAAATCAGAACCTCCAGATAAAAATCTAAGTATTTGTTTTATTTTTTCCAGAATAAAAAATGCATACATAGTGATCCTGCCATTTCTAAAGGTAAATTGTTAACAAATATGGAAACTGACTAGTTCAAGGTCTTCATTTTGAGCCAATAGGCTGCATACCAGGATAGTCAACAGTTCAGATTGACTCAGAAGGCAGTCTAATGGAGAAGCCCTTTTGCTCAGGGGAGCTAATCTTTTTGTTATTCAGGCACTTAACTAATTGGAGGAAACCATTTGCTTTACTCCAGATCCACATATTTAGATGCTAATGCCATTGCTCCAGAATGCCATTTAAATTGATTCACAGAATTAAACCGTCACAACCTCCTACATTAAGACAATAGTTTAATAATGTTTCAGGCATTACAATTTCATTTCTCTTTACCAAAGCACAGGTTTTATATTTGGACAGGTGTGACTCAATTATTCCAACCTAATATTTTTATCTTAGTTTTGCTTCATTTTTCTTCATCCTTTGAGAACATTGGAAAATCACTTCCTTGTATATCATAATATATTAATTATAAAGAATATGTTCCCCAATTATGAGATTTACACATTATGAATAGTCTTCATCAACTATTTTAAAACTCCCTGGGCATTTTCTGCTCTTCTAAGTATGGCCTCACCTTTGATGCCCTGGAGATTAAGAAAGTGCCCACACTCTGTAAAACTGCCTGCCATAGCTTCCTGTCACTGGAACACATCTGCCCCTGTGTCGTGATCATATGAGGCATTAGTGTCTGGATAAAAACAGAACAGCTCTGTAAGGTGTCTGGTCATCACGAAGCCACTTTCCTCTCTTTGCTCCTTTACTCTCCAAGGCAACAGAAATTTTAGTCTAGAGAACACAATAGTGGCTTTACTAAGAGCATTCATGCCAACCTAGTCTCATTTCCTTTTTGAGATAAATTTGCTAGGTTAGAAAAACAGTGGCATGTACTATTGTTTTCTTATAATATCCTGAACTGGAGGGAAAAATGAAGGCTAAGTGTGGGTATAAATATAAGGCATTGCAGTTGATCTCAGGGTATTGATTAGTAAATCGGTGCCTTCTACAAATGCTTCTGTGTGTGCTTTGTTGTGAGGACTTCTCCAGTCCTGTGATTGCTCTGTTTGTGAATGGGAAGAGCTGTTTAGGACAGGCATCCTGTTTGGATATTGAGAGTTTAGTGGGAGATGCCACAAACAAAACATAACAATCAAACAGAAAGGTGGGCTAGAGTGATAATGATGTTATTATGTTTATCTATGTGGGGTACAATGGAAGCACTAAGGAGGGCCCCCTATTTGGGTAGCAGTGACTAGAGAGAAGTGAGTCAGGTATAGCTAACTAAAGTAGAGAAGTTCTAAGGTGAATCTCCTTTGGGGGCGATAACTGAAGAGTATCATTTATGTAAAGAAATAACCCTGACCCTTTCCCCCCATCCCCAAGCCACAAACAAAGCTGATATGTGCCTAGAGTCATTAGAAAGAAGACGATGGTGATTTTCAATGGTGATATGTGGGAACAGGATTGTACTCTCTAGATTTGTATATCATTAGAATTTTTCTGTCCGGGAAGCTATTATTGCAACTTTAGGGGAGGAAAAAATAAAGGAATCTATTTTTCAACTTTAAGAAGAAGTGATCTATAGTCACATACTAGGTTGAAAGAGAGGGCTTCTCCTTCCCCCTACCCATGCCATGAGCTACTTGAGGTCTATCTCATTTGTACCTATACTTCTCTGAGAGGGCCAGGTTTAACCAGCAGACTATACCTCAGTTTATTTTTGGGCAATTGATATTATTATTCTAATTTCAGAAACCAGTAATATGTGTGACCTTTAAAACTACAGCACTAACTGTGGAACTACCGGTGATGTTTTTGAACCAAAGGTTACTGTTTGTAAATGACAGGTTGCAAGCCCCTCCCCTCTTCCTTTGTAAAATCAGAGTGCCTCTATGTGACTTTCAAGGCTCACTCCATCAATCTTGGAATTTTATATCTCTGAATGCTGGCGGCACTAGCTTTACTGAGAACTATTATAAAGCCAAATGATTTGATTCAGAGAAATGTGTCATTTTCAATAGTGTTCTATAACATCTTATTTACATTTCTCCTCTTCAATAATACTGATTGTTTTTTGCTTGGGTTCACAAGATTAGTGCTAGAAAAGAAAATAGGTTTGTCAGACATATGGGTAGTAATTGATGACAATCAAAATGCAATTGAATTTTATTCTCTTGAGATCTAGAGATAAAAGGTACCTGTAGCTACACTTGCTATTGACTGCACAACAGCTTCCTCACTGGACCTGAAAGGAACAAAAACACTGGTTCTTTTTCCTCTCCCACTTACTTCCTCTTCATATCCAGCACCCACTCTGCACATTTATATGGTTGAAATCCTTCCTGCAGAAGGTCAGGTAAATTTCCCTAGGAAAGGATGACTTTCCTCTCATCTAGTTTGGTAGTCTGGTTCCCCAGATCTTCTGAACTAAGATCTCCTACACCAACTGCAAAGCATTATTACAGTGAGCTGATGGGAAAATCATTGCCATATTTCTCCAGGGATAAACTGGGAAGCCCACACTACTGGTACACAGTAGGGATTAAAATCATGACTTGATATCTATAATGGTTTTGATAATGATCCCCCAAAATATATGTTCATGTCATAACCCCTGATACCTACAAATGTAAACTTACATGGAAATAAATTCTTCCTAGGTATAAATAAATTCAATATACAAAATGAGATCATCTTGAATTTAGGGTGGGCCTTAATTCCTATGACTGACACCCTTATGAGAAAAAAAGGAGACATAGACATACTGGTGAGAAGTCTGTGTGAAGATGGAGGTAGAGACTAGAGTCAAGAGATTTCTCCTTGTTGCATATAGTAAAATGTAAGAGGAAAGAAAAAAATGCATAAGGATTGCTAAGCAAAAAAGAGATGGCACTTGATAATTTGGAAGACTCTCAACATAATCAGATTGCAAATCTTGGTAAAAATAGAAAATTCATTGTTCAGGAAAAAAATGTGTTATAGAGGTGAGGCCAACAAGGTGGCTGAGTAGATCAGGTGTGTGTGTGTGATATTAGAGTTGACATGAGGCAGGGAGACTGAGTCATCAAGAAGCGTTGTGGTTCTCTTCTTGTCTAATGGTCTCCATCCCATTGATGTACAGGTTAGGCCCATAAGGTTAGTGATAACCTTGTATAAATGGAAACACTGTCAGATTGAACCCAAAGAGACAGAGACAGTCACAGGAAAGAAGGCCACATGGAAATGAAGGTAAAGATTGGGGTTATGTGAGGAAAGATGCTCACTTAGTCTTTAGCGGGACTATGGCCCTGCAAACACCTTGATTTCAGACATTTGGCATCCTGAGCTGTGAGAGATGAAGTTCTATTGTCTCAGACTACCAAGATGTTGGTAATTTGTTGCAGCTCATGGAAACTAACATACAATCTATTACTGATTCCCTGCCTTGGTTCTACTGGTGCCAGTGCAAATTAAGGAATTTCTCTGACTTGAGGCAAGACTTTAAGTACACTTGGTCTAGACTTGTGTAAATTCTATTGCATCTCCGGCAGAATAAAATTAACTCCTAGCCTCCTGTTAATTGTCTCTGAGAACAACTTGATAAGAAACATAAATTATAAAGAAGTCTTGCAAGTAATTAAATTTTACCCTGACAACAGTTAGCAGTTATTTTAAGTGTTTCAAAAACTTTCAAAATTGACAGTTATGAAGATACAGAAAATAAAACAGGTTATAGTACACATTCTATTGTAATCTAATTGTCAGACTTTGTTTGCATGGGAGAGTGAACATAATAAATTGGACCCTAATTTGTAAACTGTCAAATAGCATACAACACATTGCTCACTTGGTTTTAGTTTTAAAACCTCTCAAAACTTTGATAGGGTTGAGAGAAGAGAGCAAGAGAAAGTGCTGGGAATATTGCAGAAAAGTAGTGAATCTCTGGAGGATATTGAATGAATGTTGATGCACTTCTCTCTTTATAGTAATATGTGATAAATTCATGCATGAATAAATAATGTTTTAACTATTTGAGTAAATGTTATGGAAATACAAAGTACTTAATAACAGCTTGCCTTCTGTATTCCATCATGTGTCTTATGCACATAGTAATTTTAGTGATAATAATTATTTCCATTCATATTTAACTCTGCAACTGGAAAAAGGTTTATTAATAAATTTTGTATCTGGGTTTCTATGAAGATTGGTTCTTATCACTCCACTGTGCCAAGTAAGCTAATTTGTTATTTCTTTTTTTTTTAGTGGTAGGGTACCAGGGATTGAACTCGGGGGTACTCAACCCCTGAGCCATGTCTCCAGCCCTATTTTGTATTATATTTAGGGACAGGGTCTCACTGAGTTGCTTAGAGCCTCACTTTTGCTGAGGCTGCCTTTGAACTTGTGATCCTCCTGCCTCATCCTTCCAAACCACTGAGATTACAGGCGTGTGCCACCACATCCAGCAAATTGTTATTATTCCATCTTACAATTAAGGAAATGAGGCTAAGATAAATAAAATGGCTTTCCAAGTTTATAGGGCAGGTGGGTATCAGAATATTGATCAGAGGCTGGGTCCAAGTGCCCAGGGCTCTTTTGGTTTCTCTTTTTTAACTATGGAAAAGTTGACCAAATTATGTCACATTAATAGATTAATACTTTTAAAAAATCTACTACTATGTTATAATATGAAATTTTATATGCAAGAGAAATACTTTGAAAATCAATTTGTTTAGTAGCTTCTCTGAACATGCATTAATACTTTTGGCTTGGTTATGAAATTAAGCAAGTGAAAGATAGGTATACTTATATTAGTTTGTTTCATTAGTAACATATGTGATGCTACTACTAATGTATGTGCTTTAAGGGGAAAATACCTACATTGTGGTTGAACATAAGATGATAATATCTAACAATACAAGAGGATTAAAATATTGTATTTTAAAAATTTTATCTAGGACGTATAGGTAGAATGAGGTTGACCCCAAGGAGAAATTTATTATTGTTGGGAGGCCAAGGAAACTTCTAGGAAATACTCTAAAAATATTTACACACCAAATTCCCCTAAATCCTTAAAGAAAAATGGTTCAATACAATGAAAGACCAATGTATTTTATGCTAGTAATTTGGCAGGTTTACAAAGGTAACCATTAAGGCTTTTATATATTTTTTTTTCTTTGAATAGAATGAATATGAACATAATTTGAGGGAGCTTTCAAAAAAGTTCCTTAAAATTAATTATCTAGTTTTTAGAAATTGAACCATTAAAGAACTAATGGTCTAGCTGAATTGATACCTGGGAACATTATCTCTATGTAATAGAATTTTGCTTCAAATGCAGAATGCTTACCTGAAAATCTCTAAAAATATAATAAATTAAGCATATCACTGTTAAATCTATTTTCTCTCTGCAGCTGTTGATGATAAAATAGCATATCTACAGAATAACAGCTATTCATGATATTTACAACACTGGGGGAGTTGAAAATACTTTGCAAAATGTATACTTATAAGCCTGAGGGAAGTGGTTAGTCATGCTATGTGATATATTTTTATATACATATGCAAAAGCACGTAAAAACAAAATAAAAACACCTACAGCATTCAGATGTTTAAACAGAAAATATAAACTGGAAAGTCAAGAAATGCAAATCTTAGAATTACTGTGTTCATCTTCACAGACAAGATGTTGCAAAAGAGACTTTTCTGAGATGACTATCACATCTCTAGTAGGAGGTAGGAAGAATACACTGATCTCAGAGGGGTGCTGACTCTGAATGTTTGGCCTGGAAGTGTATTGGGTACTCTAGGAATAAGATGTGGAATGATTCTCTTCCATTCCCTGAATCTTCTGGGCTGTCACGTCAGTGACGAATGAACATTTGACATTTTCTGTTTTTATTTATTTGTACTGTAAAGCAAATAAAGTTTTAAGTAATGTCAGTTTATACAATTACTACCTTGATGGAAGGAAAAAGAGATGAGTTCATTTTTCTTCATGTGCTCAGTTGTTTTCAAAGACCACATTTGGTCACCTGTGAATTTTGGTTTGGAATTCAGTACATGGTTAATCAAATGAACACATTGGAGGCCTAGTTTGTGAATCCTCTCTCCTACCTTCATGCTCAGGTTGAAATTATATATATATATATAATATTCATTTATATATATATATATATATATATTCATTTATATATATATAAATGAATATAAATAAATGACTTCACGGTCTTCAGGAGAGAAGAACCAGGTTAGAAGGGTCTGGGTTGAGGTTACATATTCACCAGATGCAATGGGTTGATGGATGTTTGCCATGAAAACAGAAAGGGAACAGTGTACCAAAAGTGAGCCAAATAGAGATTAAGTGTAAGGGCACATGAGGCTCAAACATGAAGCTTTTACGAGTTACATATCGAGTAGTCATTGAGGAACATTCCTTAAGCCTCAGCAGTTACCTTGCTTTGCAAATTTTTAAAATTCTAGTTTTAAAATTCTAGTCATTAGTAATCACTGCTTCATGGTAGTTTTCATTTCAACATGCCAATAAAAAAGAAAAACACACCATTTAGAGTATCTAAATCTGGGGAATCCAAAACACTTTAGGAATTTCTATGTCTAACTTTGTTTTCTCCACCACTAGAAAGGCACCCACTTATGGTGTCTTTGTCCTGGGATTGTTCTTTATATATACATATATGTATGCATAAATTCATTAATATCCAAACATATGCATATAGATATATATTTGCATATATATGTGTGTACATATTTACATATAGCTATATACACACATATATGAATATAATATATAGATATATATTTTATTTGAACCCTTATTAAGATTTTTCTCTCTTTTGTCATCTTTGGCATTATCCTTAGGCATTGGCACTTACAAATTGTACAGCAGAGTACATACACACCCACATCCACAACCACACATGGTTTTGTCCCAATTCACTTACTCCAAACATATATGAGTAAAGGAACGAACAATAGAATGGTTGACTAAGACACATGTAATGCTTCAAGTGCAGAAGGTGCTCATTATCTAAGCGATGTGCTATACTGCTAATTCTTCATTCCTTTATTACACATGGCACTAGTAAAAAGTAATAAAGGGCTTTTAGCTACTCGAAGTGTTCCCATAACCTATAGGAGTATCATTTGTCTTGGTGGCAGCTAGGAAAGGAGCAAAGAACAATTTGTCTTTTTTTGACTCATATTTCCACTTAAATGTAGAGAGATAAAAAGCAAGAGACAGCTTGTACTAATTAGGAGGAGAAAATTTAAGAGAATATTGCTCTTGGCAGTGTTCGAAATACCAAGGTCAAACCTGTACCTTCTGTAACTCTGCTTCTCAATGGAATAGTGAGAATAGTGTATCAGATGAGAGAATGTCATGGATACATTTTTTTAAAAATTCCAAAACAAGTGTTTAGAGGTTGTATGTCCATTTCCTAAATGGTCACTTAGAAACCATAAGATCTTGTTTATTTATTTAACTTAGTTTTTGAACGCTAAGCCTAGATTAATACATCTGGACATATTGCTCTCTTGGGGTGCAATTTGGTTTACCTGTTTCATAAAAGTGGCATGGACAGTAGTTTCTGAGGAGGTTCAAGGATCCCTGTTCATTTACTCCCAGTATTTATACATTATATAATTTAGTAATGTCATGTATTTTTGACTGACTTGTGGCTCATTTGTATGAAATAGCTTATTGTATGAAATAGCTAATTACCGATAATTTAGTTCCTTGCCTCCATGGAAACCCATACTGCATAGAAAAATCAATGTGTATGATCTCTTGGTCATTTATTGGCAGATGAACAAAGAAAATAGACATGTAGTAAGGACTCAATTTTTCTTATTTTGTTAATCTTAAAGCATGGTTGTTCCCCATAACATGGTTCAGTGATGCCATCCGTTTCTTAAGAAGAATTCACCAAGTTTCTGAAATGTACCACAGCTTAGTAACATAATACAACCAAAACAATCTTAACTAATTGAAGCTAAATCTTACCTGTCAAAATAAAAGATACATTTTAGAATGTAGTTCTCATGCTGTCTACTGTACATATTCACTGAATTTCTAATTTATACATTTTGATAGCCCAGGGATTTCTTTGCTCTCTCCTTGAGTTGTCAAGGTTTCTGTGCAGATCAATTAACTTTAACTAGAATTAAAAACAAGTTTGCTGTCTGTTCTATACTGTTAATAAAATCTTCTAATATTCTTTGCTCAAAGGAGGCTTTCATTCAATTGCTTTACTCCTAAAGTTTGCTATTTGGTATTGCAAAATAATTGCAATGTGCTTAAGTATGATTATACTTCATCAGTACAAAATTCTTTCATCATTAATATAGTTAGGTAGGCAATGAAAATGAAGCAGGCATAACTCCCACAAATAGATATTTACTGTTAAGAATTACATTTCATTGTTCTACAGTTTGGTTGCATGAGGATACTATTGTTTCTAGTTTGTTTGTGACTATACACTATTATTGCCTGGCAGATTGTTTGATGTAAGTGCTCAAAAAACATGAAAAAATGATCCTGCCAAACTTATTTTAGTCAGACTGAATTAAATAATTTCTAAAATAAGGCATAAATATCTGCCCTTGGGTGGTAAGTAAAAATACCTGGAGTTTTAACTTCAGCAACATGAAACATGACTTCAATCTCTTCTTTAGATTCTTTCACATATTCTCCTTATCAATCTCCCATGGGAGAGATTAGAATTTGATTTACATCAAGAATGAGAGAATATCGTGCCAGGTGGATATCATTCATTTATTTCTTAAACTAGAAAACTAAGATAACTAATATAAAAAACGATTTCAGCGGGCCAACAAGAGAAAGAGGCAGCTCGTGAACAAGAGCTCTGATGCTTTCCTTCACCTGTGTATTGTACGTGGATTCTTCCGTTTGAAATACACTGGACTTTTCCCATTTCTTCAGGCTTTATTCTGGTCCTCAAATCTCTGTATCTGGTGCGTTGTCTAACAGACTGTCATTTGGCTTTTCTTTAAGGAAGCAACTTTTGAGAATGCCACGGAGTCTAGCTTTTCATGCTATATTTAGAAGATAATTTGCTGCACCTTCTTGGATCGATTTTGCCATCTCAGTTACTTTGTGAGAGATAATTGACATTCTTTGTGCTATGACAACTGTATGTGATGGATTAGTTCTAGTGGTTGACACTGGTTAGCTTCATATCAGTCACAGAATTTCATGAGCAGCAAGATTCAAATCCTATAAAGACACAAGACATTTCCAGGAAAACAGCAAAAAATGAACTTCAGTAAAAAAGTAACCCTATTTTCCCTTTGTAGAAATCTTCAATTTTCTAATGTCCTGAATATAAACTCAGTGGATTATTAGCAAAATGATAATAATGAGAGAATATCTCTGGTCATTAAGTGTTCCAAGGTCTTTCATTCAAAGCTGATTTTACATATGCAGCATTCCCAATCTTATGCCTGGATTATCTTTTCAGTATTTCGGTAAACTAGGGATAGTGACATAATGGACCCCAAATGGTAGCTCATGGTTTCTAATGATCAGCATGCATTGTAAGTAAAAAATGTCAAGGTGTGACTTGATAGATATTGTGATACTTTTATATCAAGGCATTAAAGCCTTAAAATAATGTAGTTAAAATTACCTTTTGTAGATTAATGGGGAGCTTAATTGAACCTTTAAAAAACTAGAAGGTATTTCAGAAGGCCACATTACATAATGTGGTGCATTTAGTTTACAGTTACAGTAATGCATGAAGATGATGTATTAAAGACAATTTTTTTTGATGTAATCCTTAAGATGATAGAAATACTGATAGAAAAAATATCTAAAAGGAATTGAATGGCAGAAGACAGAGTCATAAGAATTAATACCTTTTGAGAGATATTAAACTTTGGGGTTTTATTTTCTTTGTGATCACCTACTTTGTTATTTCCGTACACTTTATACTCCCAAAGCTTCTTTTTGACTTTAACAAACATTCCAAGATTAAATATAAAGATCTAATATCTATAGTTTTCATAATCAGTGTTATTCATTGTTACTTTAGTGGTCTAATCATGCAGCTCTGTATACTTATCTGAAGTTACTGTGTTGAACCTCACTGTTCTTTTGACTGAGAGGTGACAAGGACTATGTAATATAGTGTGTGTTAGTGATGTGAGACAAAAGACTTCAGCATGAACTAATTTCAACCCCAAACTGCCAACCATAAAGCACAGTTATATCCATGTGTCCTAACTACACATAAAATTGTTCACTAATACACAGATTTATTATTTAAAATGAATCCATGCATCTTAACTCCTTGACCAGTTCTTACTGTTTATATTTCATTTCCAAGTGATTCAGCTTCACAAATTCTCAAAATCATCTTTATCATTTTCCTGAAATGCTCCTTACACATAGAATTCATAGGTCTTGATTTCCTTGAGTATATCTTTGGTCTGCAATAACATTACTCTTCTTTGAATCTGATTTTCAAATATACTTTATTATGCTTTTATTGTTCATATTCTCCCTCCATCTTTTCTTTATTTCCTTCCTCTTGCCTTTCTTCCTTCATCTTTCCTTCTTTCCATTGTCTTTCTATTAACTCTTCTTTATTCTGTTCATTAAGTATACCAAGGTCTTTCATTCAAAGCTGATTTTTCATATGCAGCATTCCCAATCTTATGCTGGATTATCTTTTCAGTATTTCTGTAAACTAGGGATAGTGACATAATGGACCCCAAATGGGAGGACCTAGTAGCCATGGTAGCTAAATGATGCTGAATACTGCTAGGGCTCATTTTCTGAAAATCTCAATAGGAAAAAAATACTGATTTGCTTAATTTTATTTTTATTTATTTTATTTATTTTTTAACTACATGAAGATATCAAGGCTAAAATAGACATGCTTTTCAGAATGGGTCAACTCACTATCACTATCACTTGATATCTTATTGAGAGGAGCTATTGCTCTATTGGAAAGTATAAACATGGGTCTTAAAAAGGCTGTTTTTGCAATTGACAGTAGTTAATTAAAAGCTTATTCATTAGGCATGGGGACTCATGCCTTTAATCCTAGCAACTGGGAAGACTAAGGCAAAATGATCACAAGTTCAAGGCCAACATGGGAAACTTAGTCAGATCCTATTTCAAGATAAAAAATAAATAAATTTGTTGATGCCTTCAATGTCTTCTATTTTATTGGAGTATAAAATTTCAAAATAATTTCTAATTATCCTCTGTATTTCTGTAGTGTCTGTTGTGATATTACCTTTTTCATCACGTATGCTGGTTTTGAGTTTTCTCTCTCCTTCTCTTCAGTAGTGTGGCTAAGGGTCTGTCAATTTTATTTATTGTTTCAAAGAACCAACTTTTTGTTTTGTAAATTTTTTAATTGTTTCTTTTGTTTCAGTTTCATTGATTTCAGCTCTAATTTTAATTATTTCTTGCCTTCTACTGCTTTTGCTGCTGGTTTGTTCTTTTTCTAGGGCTTTGAGATGTAGTGTGAAGTCATTTATTTGTTGATTTTTTTTCTTCTTTTCAGGAATGAACTCCATGCAATGAATTTTCCTCTTAGTACTGCTTTCATAGTGTCCCAGAGATTTTGATATGTTGTGTCTATGTTCTCATTAATCTCTAAGAATTTTTAAATCTCCTTCTTGATGTCTTCTGTGACCCATTGTTCATTCAGTAGCATATTGTTTAGTCTCCAGGTGATGGAGAAATTTTTATTTTTTTATTTTGTTGTTGATTTCCAATTTCATTCCATTATGATCTGATAAAATTCATGGGAGTATCTCTACTTTTTTGTATTTGCTAAGAATTGCTTTGTGGCATAGTATATGGTGTATTTTAGAGAAGGATCCATGTGCTGCTTAGAAGAAAGTATATCTACTTGTTGCAGGTTGAATTGAAAAGAGCTTGGGGTGTGACTCAGTGATAGAGTGCTTGTCTATCATGTTCAAGGCCCTGCATTCTATCCCCAGTACTGCAAACAAACAAACAAACAAACAAAAATATTGAACATTTAAAGGATCAGATATTGTAGCTAGGTAAGGAAAGGTATGCTCAAGGAAGCAAGTGGGAAAATATAGAACATAAAAGGGTATCAGTTAAGAGGTCACTGTGGAGGGTTGTTTCCTCTTACTCAACAATAAGAGGTAGAGAAGATTTAAGTGAACTGAATGCACCTATGTTTAGAGAGGACTGCATAGAAAGTATAGATAGCTATGCCCCCCTCCGTATACATTGTTGTGCATCTGGAAAGCACAGAAGAGAAAGGGTGGGTTGTCAGTTGCTTAGGAGAATAATTTCAGCCTCAGTCTCAACACTATCCAGTCACAGTAGTCAAGCTTCCTTAAGAATCTGAGATTCATACAAAGAGAACTAGCTCAGGTGCCCTAGTAGAATAGTAGGATAAAAACTTAGACCTCTCTTTCTAACTTGCCTGCATCCAGATTTCTCATCTGCATCCTAAACACAAGATTGAATATAGAGTGAAATTGCCAGCTTACTTGAGAAATGAGAGACTTCAAATTTCTTTGCTTTCTCTATCTTGTTTACCTTAAGATTCCTTGCCTAGAAAGTAACATCAGTTTCTATATAGTAAATATATACTGAAGGTGTGGTGAAATCAGCAAATGTCGGGGAGAAGAAAGAGTTTTCGGTTCTAGGACTTTGGTGATTTTGTGTAATTAAAAAATATATATATCTGGAGTAATGATGTAGGGGCAACTCATCAACAGCTATGGTGAGTCTGTGAGGAGGGTTGACAATGTGGTTGTGAGGTTCCTGAAAGAAACAGTGGGCAATGACAAAAATATTTGGACACTGTTTTAGTTAGCTTTTTACTGCTGAAACAAAAAGATCTGAGAAAAACAATTTTAAGGAGGGAAAGTTTATCTGAGGTCTCATGGTTTCAGAAGTTTCAGTCCTAGTCAGAGTGAGATGAGGCTGAACATCAGGGTGGAAAATTGTGGCAAAAGGAAGCAGCTCAAGACATCACACCTGGGAGCTGAGAGATAACTTCACTTGCCAGATGTACCCCAAAGGCATGCCCCCAATGACCCACCTGCTTCAGCCACACCCTCCCTGCCTTTATCTACCACTCAGTTAATCCCTACCAGGGTATTAATTCACTGATTAGGTTAAGGCTATCATAACCCAACATTTCACCTCTGAATGTTCTTGCATTGTCTCACACATGAGCTTTGGGGGGACAACTAACGTCCAAACCTTAACAGACACTATTTTGCTGAATACTACAGATATTCATAGATTTTCTGGATTTGTGAAGTAACCCTTTGTTTGTACTATACACTGCCTTACATTATCTCTTGATGTTATTCAAGGTCATTTTACATACTAAGATTAAAAAGTTATAGGAGTTCATTCAACTTAAGGTCCAGTATTTTTCTTTTACCAGCTTCTTTTTATTTGGGAACAATTAGTGCAAGAAACTGGCATTAATTGAGCAAAATTTAGCTTTTTTTAAAAAAATTTATATATGACAAAAGAATGCATTACAATTCTTTTTACACATATAGAGCACGTTTTTCTTATCTCTGGTTTATACAAAGTATATTCACACCAATTCGTGTGTTTGTACATATACTTTGGATAATAATGACCATCACATTCCACCATCAGTAATAACCCCATGCCCTCTCTCTTCCCCTCCAAACCCTCTGCCCTATCTAGACTTTGTCTATTCCTCCCAGGCTCCCTTTTCCTACTCCATTATGAATCAGCTTCTTTATATCAGAGAAAACATTTGGCATTTGGTTTTGGGGATTAGCTAACTTCATTTAGAATTATCTTCTCTAACTCCATTCATTTACCTGCAAATGCCACGATTTTATTTAAACAACAATAAATGTTGGTGAGGATGTGGGGAAAAAGGTATACTCATACACTGCTGGTGGGACTGCAAATTGGTACAGCCAATATGCAAAGCAGTATGGAAGATTTCCTGGAAAATTGGGAATGGAACCATCATTTGACCCAGCTATCCCTCTCCTCGGTCTACACCCAAAGGACTTACAAACAGCATATTACAGGGACACAGCCACATCAATGTTTATAGCAACAAAATTCACAATAGCTAAACTGTGGAACCAACCTAGATGCCCTTCAGTGGATGAATGGATAAAAAAAAAATGTTTCAGGGGCTGGGGATATGGCTCAAGCGGTAATGCGCTCACCTGGCATGCACCGGGTACTGGGTTCGATCCTCAGCACCACATAAAATAAAATAAAGATGTTGTGCGCTCGCTCGCGCTCTCTCTCTCTCTCTCTCTCTCTCTTAAAAAAAAACCCTCCTGGACTATTCTTTAAAAAAAAAATGTGGCATATACACACAATGAAATATTACTCAGCAATAAAAGAGAATAAAATTTAGCATTTTATAGAACTTTTAATTTGTTATATTACTGATAAGTAAAAAGCTTTTATTTTCTTTAAACTTCTTCTTTTTCTATTTAATAATAGCAAGAGTAGCTTCATTCTTTTTACTGTAGTTAAAACCTAAAATGAATAGGAAAAAAATTAAAAAATTGAAAAGCCTAGAAATGTATAATTAGTTCCAAAGATAATATTTCTTCTTTTTCATTCATACATCCTTAAAATGAAGTTCTAATGTGTGTGTGTGTGTGTGTGTGTGTGTGTGTGTGTGTAAAAGTTGGGAAACGCAAAGCTGGTTTTTGCTGGATACTCCTTGCTTGTTGAGTGTTTCTAGTAGAGTTGGATCTTCCCAGTCCAGTCCCTATCTATTACAGGAAGTGCCTACAGTGACTTGATTTTTATAACTCTTTGCTCTTTTTGTTTTACTCAGACATCATTTTGACATTCATCATCACTGCAATGTAAATAAGTATCATTTAAAGGCTGAAGCTCCAATAACTTCACTTGGTCAGATACCCTTCAGCAGTCGACTCAGTGGGATGGCCCTTGCTGCCTTCAGCCCCTTCAACCTACCTATGTTCTAAACAAAATATTCAATTGCTATTGCCCTTCCTGTTTTGTAACCTTTGCCCATTGTGAACCCTTCAGAATGAATAAAATGCCCAGTGTCCAAAGAGGAAATAATGAGCCCAAAATGTATCCATCAAGTATAATGTAGTTGCCTGGCCAACTGTAGGATATAAAAAAAGAAGAACTCCCTGCTGTGCTCTCTCGTTTGAGAGAAGAGTTGCTGACACCTTTTATTCTTTTGTCCCTGGGAGCTTATTTCCTTTTTCTCCATCTATAGCATTTCTAAGATCTATATTATCAGAGAAAGGAGAGGAGAAGAAAAAATCAAGTGTGAAATGCAATCATGAACTGTATCTTGAAATCTATACAACCAAGAGGCTAACAAGGCAGAGAGAGTCCTTGGCCTCTAGTCAAGGTTCGATTTCAAAGGGGGACTACATATACCTGAAATTCTGCTGCATCCAGGAGGGTCCCACCCATCAATTTGAGGTACCAGAGCTGCAGACCTTTCTGTGATATCAATAATAGATGACTGAGAAGCAGCTTATGAAATATAATTGGCAGCTTGGACTGAGTCTAAATAGCACCTTTCAAGCTTACATAACCTCAAAATATATGACTTTTTACCTGCCTGTGTTAGGGAACAAGAGGACATGGGTCATGATTAAATGCCCTGAACAAAATAAGTGAACAATATATTTTTCTCCAAACCTCATTCTTCCACCAGCATTGTTCATTTCAGTCAGGTGAGACCCAATAGTAACCTGGAAACCAATTGTAACTTTTCCCTAACCCATATTCTCTCACATCTGAACTCCCAATCCTACAATAATTAATTCATCCGTTCACGTCTCTCTACCCAAGACTCTAACTCATGTTACCAATGTATATTTCCTGGATTACTAAAACCGCTCCCCAAATGACCCTGTTAGCTCAAGTTTGAGTCATTCTACTATTATTATTTCTTCTTCTTCTTCTTCTTCTTCTTCTTCTTCTTCTTCTTCTTCTTCTTCTTCTTCTTTTCTCTCTCTCTCTCTCTCTCTCTCTCTCTCTCTCTCTCTCTCTCTCTCTCTCATTGGGAATCCAACACAGTACCCTGTATAAATTAGACAACTGCTGTACTGTTGAGCTCTACCCCCCAGCCCAGGTTTTAGACCTTCCTAATATGTGCTTATCACTGCAGCCAGAATGATCTTACTGAAAGGCAGAAATCTTTATAATCATCAATGTTGCTACTGTCCTTAAAAGCTCACACTCTCTCCCACTGCTGTGTGATGCCCTGTAATGTTTTCTACTTACCTCCCTGTTCTTATCTCTCACCCCCCCTTTTCTATACTGAACTAAATTTCCTTAAGTTTTCCTATTAACTTCCTCTCCCCTTTGGCCCATGGTCCCCTTTTCCTGTGACATATTCATATTCCGACAGGCTTCCTCTTGCTTACCTTTCAGGTCTCACTCTCCTCTCCTCCTTGGACTTGGATAGGCTTCTCTGCCACTACCCTACCTGGTTAATTCCTCTATCATAACCTTCAAATTGCATTGACATGTCACTGTTGGTGGGTTCACCATAGAAATGAAGGGTCTAAGACGGCCCTGTGAGAGATATATCTCAAGTGTGTTTATTGTCTTATGCCCACGACATCACATTGTTTGTTGAATGAAACGATAATCAATAGTTTTGGAATCCCTGAGACCCAGGGCCATGAGTGGTTCGCTGAGAAATGAACTTTCCTTTCCTATTCCACCTGGATATTGATAGAGGGTTGACAAATGTCAGGAAAAAATGTCCCTGTATGTCCCTGACAGAGAAGAAATACAGGGGATTGCTTGTACTGGGCTTCTTTGGGGGATGTTGCTTCTTCCTGGCTTTGCTTTCAGAGCTTCAAATGAGGCAAGGTAATGCATGAAATAGAAAACTCAGTTGCAACCTGATATAAGTGAAATAACTTTGTAAAATTAGGATATATGGACAATTTCAAAGTGCTGACAAAAGTCCCAAGCTTCCAGGAAGTATAAAAGAATTTAGGGTAGGCAGAACTGAATATATAAAATGTTCTTTTGTATTTTTCCTCCCATGCTGAATTAAAAAAAAAATCCTAATCCTATGCCCATTTCCTCCCTCGCATGAGCAGTTATTTTGGGCCTATGAGGTTCCAGGTACAGTTCTATGTGCTGAGAATATAAAGGTAATGATGTACACACAAAATAACCAGGCTTGTGGAGCTCATATTTTAGTTGGGGAGACTAAATTTAAAAAAAGTATAACATAATGTTAGGTAATGAAAAGTTCAATGAAGGAAAAAACAAAGAAGCAAGACATGAGGAGAGACTAGACGACAGGATGGAGAATTTGGTAGGACAGGCTATGTCTGAACTGGTTGTCAAAACAGACTCTCTGAGAAGGTGTTAAAGAAAATATTCACCACATAGAAATACACCGGCAAGGAAAACTTTATTCATGACTATTGAATGTGGGCTCAAGATGATCAAAACAGGGGAAAGATCAAACTCAGTTTTGTTAATATGAAAACAAGAAGAATTCTTAACTACCCAGTGCACCAGTGGAAATAATCTAGAAAATATAGGGTGTAGGTGGACGCATGATGAAGTCATTTGTGTTTCTTAATTATCCTCTACCAAAGTTAGGCTATTAACTTCCTATAGAGAATGGGTTACTCCAAGATCCTTGAGAAACATGTTCATGGACTGCAAACTGGAAGGAGGCAATTGCCAATTTTCTAAAGTAAATGTTCTAAGGAAAGTGAGGTCAGGGGCCTGTAATAAAGAAAAATGTGTCTAAAGTTTAGTAACGCTGAGGAGACGGTCAAGGCTTTCTTGATCAAAGATGATATTTGGGCAGAGACTTTAAAAGTGAAAGAATTGTGAATGAATTCTGAGCAAGAACACCGTCAGCAGAGGCAAGAGCAAATGCTAAGGACTGTCCTTGAAGTGGGGGGAGCAATCAAAAACACCAGTAGGGCTGGAGTGGAAAGAGCAAAGAGGAGAGGCATTGGAGGTAAAGCTATGAAACTGGTTAAAGGCCAGATCAAGGAGACCCTCCTAGGGAAGACACTTTGGGACTAAGCCATGGGAATCCTTAAGGGAGAGAATTCATAATCTCCATGTCTGCTTGAGGAGTCTGTTGTGTTGAGAATTGAGATCTGGTATTGGAGAATGACAGAGAGACTTCTAAGAATTCTGTAGCAGTAATATGAGTATGGATCTTAAAATAGGGTGGTAATGATGAGGCAGAGATGCTTGATGTAAAGCCAGAGTTTTCCAAAGAAACACCCAATAGGAGATTTAGTTATACACGGTGGGTACCAGCTCACGCAGTTATGGAGACCCAGAAGTCCTGTGGTCTAACCCCTGCAAACTGGAGCAGAAGGAAAGCCAGTGGTGAGGTTCAGTCACAGTCTTCCCACTCTCAGGCCTTCAGACATAGATTGAATTCAAATGCTAATTGTTTCTGCAAACACCTTCAAAGTCGTACCCAGAAATTGTTTTCTCACCTGAGTATCCCTTAGTCAAGTCAAGCTGACACAAAAATTAAGTATCACACCTTATTGCTGGATGTTGAGTATGAGATAAAAGTAAGAATGAAGGAAAACTCAAATTTTGGGGCTGAGTTACTAGGTGAATACTGGTCATACATTGGAGAAGCCTGAATGGAAAAAGTAGGTGTAGACACTTGTGATGGGTATTAAAGAAAGAGGTGGTTGGTTCCAATGAAGTTCAGCAGTCATTTAGGTATTCTGCCTGAGAAGTTGAATGTATATTGCTTAATAATGAGGCTATGGTCTGAGAAATGTGTTGTTGGGTGAACATTGTAAAGTATACTTACACAAAACTAAATAATGTAGGTTGATCACTTGGTGCAATGAATAAGAGCTGCTGCAGTCATTACATAGCATGTTTTACAATAAATTTTTCCTTTATAAGTAGAAAGAATATGCTTCAAAAAATGTATAGAATCATATAGGATATGCAAAAACTAGTAATTTTCAGATCCTTTTTAGTCTCAGGGGACCATCATAATATATGCAGTACTTTGTTGACAAAAGTGTTGTTTTGAGATGCACAACTACATTATCCTGAAGTTCAAGGGAGACAGTAGAGATAAGAAAAAAGGAATTTGGGAATTGTTTGAGTGTAGCTCATAGTTTGAACCAGGCTGTATGTTCTCCAGGGTAGGAAGAAGAGTAGAAAAAGAGCATTTGTTTTTTTCTTGTTTATCCTTATCTGACAAAGCTCTCTTTATGGACTCAGATCAATATTTTAAAAGAATTACTTGGATTAATAAGTACTCACTTCTTACAATAAACCTTTCTTATGATTCACCCAAGGTTGAATTATAAAAAAAGCCAATGTTTTATGGTAGCATCAAAGCAATGGTGCTGAATTTTTTTAAATGAATGCTTACGGTAGTTAAAAAATGTATATGATATACTAATAGTTGAAAAATGAAGAATTTTATTTTGGGTTTTTACCTTATTTTATGATATAGTATTTAGAAATATGCATATACAAGTGGTAGAAGACACTGTACTCTTTCAGGCTTCTCTGGGCTTTGAGCTCGGTATTGGCTGCTACAAGAGATAAATAAGAGATAACTCTTCATTTTTTTCTAATGTTTTAAAATCTCTTAGCATTAAATAAAGCAAAAGTGACTATGCATAAATGAATAATGACACTGCATTAACTGGTGGTGCTTTTTAGTTCTTTATTAACTTTAATCAGTGGTGGATGAAACTCAAGGGATTTTAAATATCAAACAAACTCAGATGAGCTTCACAAAGAGAACATTTCCACTCAGTACTCAATTATCTGGTCCTCAGAATCTTATTTCTATGTTTTCTTTTCCTACATAGGTAATGAAAAGTTGTCAAATATAAGGACAGATGGGGATATTGGGTGTCTGCTATGTGCCAGGCTTGGTCCTAAGTGCTAGGATTAGAAATCTTTGTATAATGGATAATAGTATTTGCTCAAATTGGAGCAAATAGACAAATAAAATAAGCAAAATTTGTATACTAACTAGTAATAAGTGGATAAAATAAAGCAGGATTCAAGAAATAGGAGAGCTGGGTTGGAGGTCATTTTTCAAATATAAATGGAATGATTAGGGAAGTCCTCAATGAAGGGATATTGAGTAAAGATAAGAAGGAAGCAAAGGAGAGAGCCAGGGAGATGCCCCTTAGAGAAGCACTGCAGGTGTGGGAACAGGAGAGGACGACAGTTTTAGGCTGAAGTATGGCTGGAGTGTTTGAGGAATAGCAAGGAGACTAGTGTTTCTGGAGATGAGTGAGAAATAGGAAGAACAGTAGGAAATGGTGTTAATAGAGCAGATATCAGACTAATAGGGTTTTGAAGCCCTTGTGGACCTTTGGTACTGAATTTGATGAAAACCCACAGAAGACTTTGCATTTTGAGAGAGGCTCACAAGCTGCCATATTAAAAACAGACATTGGGGGTAGGTAGGGTGGCAGGGGCAAGAATGAACGCAGGGTAAGCTTGTTAAGGTGACTGCAGGAACACAGGTGAGGTGATAATCAGAGATGACAGTGGACAATGAGGTTAGCTGTGGAAGTGACAAGATTAGACCAGAAATATTTTGAAAGTGTATATGATGGCACTTGAATTTGGAAAGTGAGAGAAAGGAATTAAGGATGACCTTAAGGTTTCTGGCCTCATTGGAATGTAGTTATCTACTGAAGTGGTAAAAATGAGACACAGGTTTGGGGATGAAGATTAGGAATTTGTTTTAGAATATTTTAAATTTATACCTGCTTAAAGATACAGCTATAATTATCAAGAAGGCATTTAGATACATGAGTCTAGGGTCCAGGGGAGCTGTCTCAGAATTTATGTTTGGAACTCATCTGCAGGTACTTGGTATTTAAATGAACAAGCAAAAGTAGAGGAGTTGTCCCTGAGCTGAAGCCAGGAGTCACCATCCATGTGTAGAGGTTGAGAAGCTGAAGAGGCACCAGCAAAGGAAACTGAAAAAAGTGACCTAGGAGGAAATGCAGTAGTCTGGAAAGCAAGTGAAGAGAACTTTAGAAGGGGTGACCAATTGTGCCCAAGGACACTGACCATGAGATGAGGAAAACCAGGACTGACAATAAAAACTTGTATATTTAGTAGAGTGGAAGCCACTGCCGACCTTGGGCAAGCAATTTCAGAGGAATAGTGTCACAGAGGCTGGGACATAGTTCTTGAGAGAGAACTATGGTTGAGGGTACACTGCTGTCAGTGAAGACAAAAAACTACTTCAATAACTTTATGGAGAGCAGAGGAAAGAGATTTTGACTCCATGACTGAAATCAGTAGAGCTTGGTTCCTCTTTTTAGATGAGAAATATGTATGCTAATGGCTACTGATTACTAAAGATACATTGGTGTTACAGTAGAGAGTTGAGAAGAGAAAATTTCTAGTCTTATACACGAGTAGTCCGGAAGGCCTGGAGTTCAGTGTTCACAAGAAGTTCTGCCTTTAGCTAGGAAACAGAACACAGTCAGTGTCTGTCTGTCTGTCTGTCTGTCTGTCTCTCTCTCTCTCTCTCTCTCTCTCTCTCTCTCTCTCTCTTCCCCCCTCCACCCATTTCTACTCTCTTCCTTCCTCCTTTTCTATATCCTCACCCTTTATCTTTTGTTAAAAGGTTTAAAGTGTCTTACTTAGAAATTTTAAAATATAAGTATATCCAAATTAAGTTATGGAAAAGGAAAAAGCAGTTGAGATATATGAATTGGCAATTCATCTTACTAAGCATGTTGAATATTTTAGCAATCCTAAAATAACCCGACTCCTCTTCTTACCCAGCTCTGTCACTAATCAGTTGTCTAATTTGGGTCAAATTATTAAGCTACCAGGAGCTTGATTTCTACAGCCGTCAAGTAAGAGTGATGATCTAGGTACTGAAGGTCCCTAAGAGTTTTAAAAGCTTATGAATTTGCAATGTATTAATTTATTGACTTCATTTTGTCTCCTGCAAACTATCCACTTATTCAAAAATGACTAATTTATTTTGTAAATCCAACTCGGGTACATAATCCTTGACTCCATTTATTTTTTATGTTAAGATACTCTTCATTTTCAAAATGTTCAGGGTAAATACTTCTGATATTCCATTGTAGTAGGGCTTACATATGCTTTTAAGAATGTGCAGCATTACATGGGATTTAAAATATTTTACTTAATGACTCATTAATTATTCTTAGTAAACGAACTATAAAAATGGTGATAGCTCCAAAATAACTATGCATATATACAAAACAACTATAAGTGGGAACTTTTAAACTTACTTCTTTAGAAAAATAAAATTAATATGCATAATATTGGAATCCATATTTCTTGACTATTCAGAGTGAATGTACAAATTATTATATACTAAAAACTCTAAGATGGATGGATTCTTTACAATCTGTATGATGCTTTAAGTGTTCTCATTGGTCCCTCTGGAGGTGTTCTCCTATCCCCATAAAAAGCTGTGAATCCTGTTGTGTCCTTTAAAAACTATTTCACTTTCCGTTAATTATCTTACAAAGCCACAACCTTCTTAATCTACTACCATCACTTGCAAAAGATTAAGCTTCCTGTTCTATTGGCAATAATTTGGCATCACCCCTAGGGATTCCTGACAACATCAGGGCATTTTGACATTGAATGTGTTCACTGAAGCATGAAGGGGCAGCAATCATACCTACCTGGAAACAGAAAAAGTTGAATTCATAGAGACAGAGCAGAATGGTATTTACCAGGGACTGGGGAGTCTGGGAGATGTTGGTAAAAGGATACAAAGTTTCAGTTGTATGGAATGGCTACTCAAGGAAGAAAGCAATACTTTTAGGGAGATGTTGAAGCCCAGAGTTCCTAAAACCAGCCAACTTCTCCTGAGTTATGCATACCTAACACTGATCAGTTGATTTTTGAAAATTTTCATGAACTCACAAGGATTTTTTTTTCTTTAAGTCAAAAACTAATCACCCACACAGACAGGTTGGACAGTTAGTGAGTCTTTAACTCTGCTTATATCTGAAAGAGAAAGTCAGAAGAGTCCTCACTGGATTTGGCCATTCAGAGGTCAGTGGTGAGAGGAAGCAGTTTGGCAGAGGATATGGGGAGGGAGATTGGTTTTAAAGGAAAGAGAGATAATGACAGGGCAGTGAAACACAATTATGAGAGGATGTTTTTGTCTAGTTTGGTTTGTTACTTAATTTTGTTATTTAATGGGAGATCTCTGACCACATCTGAATAACCTGAAGTTAAGGAGCATCTACTGAGTGTGTGTATGTGTGTGTGTGTGTGTGTGTGTGTGTGTACACATACACACATACCTACCCACATACATGTATATTTTATATTCTTTATACTTTTTAAAAAAATTTTGACTAGTTATATATGACAGTAGAATTAATTTTGACACATCTTATGTAAATGGAGTATAACTTTTCATTTGTTTGGTTTTACAAGAAGTAGAGGTACACAGGTCATATAATCATATATGCACACCTTTACACCTTTATATATTATGTATATCTTATATATAATATATATATCATATTTTATATCTATCTATATATATATATATATATATATATAGAGAGAGAGAGAGAGAGAGAGAGAGAGAGAGAGAGAGAGAGAGAGAGAGACAGGGTCTTCCTAAGTTGCTTAGTCTGGCTTTGCATTTGCAATCTTCCTTCCTCAGCCTCTTGGGCCACTGGGACTATAGGAGGGTGCCACCACACCCAGTCCCAGTTTTGCATCTTCATAACACAATGGTGACTTCTTTTGAGAGTCAGCAGTGGGCAGCAGCTTTCTCCTTCTGTACCAACCCTCTGTGGCAGAAGCAGCAGCTGTCCCAGTGTGTCTGCACTGGCCGTTGTCTGCCTGAAAATCCCCTCTCACCTCTTTTCTTCTATCTGAATTCTATGTACTTAGTTTTCTAGATTTAGCCAGTGTATCAGTTCATCATGGAAGGTTCTCCTGACACCTGTAAACCCCACAATCTTATATAAGTTGTATCACTCTCCCATGTGTTCTCCTTTACTCCTTATTTCTAACTTTCTAAGTAGCTCACTTTATTACACTTTGTCAATTCCTTCAACATACAGTAAGAGCCCTGTAGACAGGAACTATGCCTTTGTTTTTGTTTTAACATGAAACTTTGGCCCCAAGAATGATAGTTGCAACTTAGTAGAGCCTCAGTTTATGAATGAATAAAATTACATGTAAATTAAGGTCTGAGTACCACTGAGAGGCATCAAGTGACAATTTGGCCTTTTCATGAAAGTGACTATTTCTAAACACATATGTGAAAATATTCCCCAAAGGAGAAACATAATTACTCTGTAATTCAAATGAAGTAGCAATCAAACCCACTCTCAGACAGAGCTTTCAAGAATATCAGGCCCATGATATGCCAACGATTTCCCTAATTTTTTCTTTTCCAAGGAGAGCCCATTAAGTTAACTCAGAGGACGGCTTGCTGTCAGACTCTTTTGGGGTAAGAAAAACAGTTTGTTAACTAAATATTTTTAAAGGGCACAGATAAATTAAAATAATGAGGCAGAATGGTTTCTTTAGTGGCTTTTACCCTTGTAATTGTTTATTTGGTTATGACCAAGAAGAATATGGACTCTGGTAGTTGGAAGAATTTCTCGAAAAATTAGACTCAGAATGTAGGCATTTTAAAAAGATATAAAAGTTGAAAGGCTTATAAACTGTCAAAGTTTCCATTCATATGGGAAAAGGATTTACTTAATTGTTAAAAAATGTATTTCTTTAGAAATTTGATTTTTTCCTTCAACACTTAAACTTACTTAAAAAATATATTAAAGATTATTTTGAGTTTTCTTTAAAAAAAGAATGGAGGCTTTTTAAATTTTCAGCACTACATTGAAAGAGTTTTTAATTCATCATAATTGTTGTGACTTTTACAATAGCTCTAGGTTTTTAAATATCAACAGTATTGTTACAAGAAAAGCCAAAAAATAAGTAACACGATGAAAAATCTGGTAGTCATTAGCTCATGACAATACCTGGAACTTGCATATGACCAGCTCTTTTAATCTGAATTAAGCTTGTCTATGTCTTCCATGTATTAACTGAACATGTAAAGATAACTGGGAACCACTTATTCTTTCCAATGAAGTAGGAAAAATGTTTGTATGTGCCTATTATAGACCACTAATGAAAAGGCATAAAGTAGTTAAAACAGAATTGTGCTGTTATCTATATGTCAAGTTGAAGGAATTTAAAAAAAAATTTTTTTTGACGCAGTGCAGTGTCTCACTGAGTTGCTTAGGGCTTCCCTAAGTTGCTGAGGCGGGCCTTGAACTTTCAATCTTCCTGTCGGAGCTTCCCTAGTTACTGGGATTGCAGGGGGTGCCAACATACCCAGTATAGTTTGGAGGAACTTTTAACCAAATATAAATGCTATGTTATAACAAAAACTTATTTTCCAAATCAAAATCTTTCATAGTCTATACTTCTTAGCTGGTTTTTATTGTATTTATGTTCCCCATCAACAAAATAAAGGACCATAGCCTGTCATTCAGCATCCTCTAGGTCTTGCTGTGATTCTTGTAGTGCTCTCCTTCTGACTGGTGCATATTGCTGCTAGTATTACTCTGAGCATCATTAATTTAGTCAACGAATGCATATTTTTGTGCTTCTTCTGTACACAGGGTTGTAGACACTGGGGAATCAGTGGTGAAAACCACAGTTGTCTGCTGAAGTCTGGCTGGGCACAAAATAACCGAGCCACCACAAAAGCCTTGTAGAGTCCATCAGCAACTCTTTATTCCCCACCTCTCACCTACACTCTACACGCACATTCTGGGGAAAATACACACCCTCCACTGGGCTCTGCATACCAAATACCCTCTGAATCCTGCTAGAACTCAAGGAGCGGGTGCCTGAGGCAGCAGGATACTCCCTATTCCCAGCAGGATCTACCCTAAACCTGGAGCCACCCTAATCCAGCAGGATCCACCCTAAACCTGGAGCCACCCTAATCCCTGAGCAGGCTCACCTTTCAAACCAAAACTCTCAAACATTCATGCAATGTCACTGCAAATGACCTGGGTCCAATGCAAGCCCATTTCCACAATGGAGAGTCCTCCCTCTAAGCAACATTGGGTAGGCTGACAAGGAAATTGCCATGCGTCATTCCTACTTGGCTATGGCTCTCAGCAGTTGTCATGTTGGTGTTGGCCTTTTTGGAATTTAAAATTGATGGCTAGAAAAGCAATATGTATAAATAAGTTAAAGAGAAGGGTTATAAGTTGCATGAAGGAAATTAACAGGGTTCTGTGAGAGGAACAGAGAAATAGAGTGACTTTATGAGTTCACGGGTCACAGTGTCCATGAACATGGGTGGACCCCTCCAGGCACTTCCCAGGTTCCTTATGCTCTGGACCGTTTCCCCAACAGCTCCCTGCCCATGCTGTGCAGTCTGCACCCCACTTTTCAACACTTCTGTGTGATAAATTTATCTCCTCTCAGAAGAATCTACATTATTAAAGAAACACTAAATATCCTATTCAGAAGCATTTGTAATTAAATGACTTTGTTTCTTTTTTCTTTTTTACTATTGGGATGGAAGACTTTAATTGTCTGGTCTTTTTTGAGAACCCATGTGGATATTTAACCATATATTAATGAGTCACTATGGTAGGATCTCTGAGATAGAGAAAATAGCACTACAGAGAAGGAATGAATAAGCCACTTATCTATATAGACAAAAATAGAGAAATGGGCAAATAATTTAGTTTGCAGATGATTTACAAAACCTTGTACAGTATTGTATTATCTTCTAAGATATAGTATTATCTTCAGTATAATATTCAGTATAGTATTCAATATATTATTCAGTATAATATTCAGTATATTATTCAGTATAATTATTCAGTATAATATTCAGTATAATATTCAGTATAGTATTGTCTTCTAAGAAACAGAGACACATTCCTATTTGGGTTTACGTAGGGAAACATGGATTGAAATTGGAGCTTTGCCATTCAACAGACCTCATGTATGAACTTGTGCAAATTGTTTTTTTGACACCTGAGTTTGTCCCTAATAAACCTGAATACAATCAACTGCTCCGACTATCTTCCAGAAGACTGTGAAGATTCAGTAGAAGTGTGCCAAAGACCCGTGAATGGATAATTTTCTTCAAATTTAGAGTAAAGTAAGATTGAGGGCCAACTATGTGCCAGGAATTACCCAGTGTTGGCAATAATATCCTTCTGTTACTAATGAAGAAACTAACAGTGGTAAGTGGTTGACTCAAAGTCATGATGGTAATAAGTAGTACAAGGATGAGATATGATGTCATTCAATACAAAGTTCTAATTTATTTTTCTCTTTAAATGAAGCAGAAGAAATTACTATGTGACTTGTAATTCATTTCATTGGAGGCTTGGTGTTAAAGTCCTGTAGGAAGTGGAGGAATCCTTCAGAATTGTTTGGTTTATGCTCTTATCCACTAGAATGGGGTTATTTTCACATGCTCTGAATACTCTCAAGTGAGTGAATGAAGGCCCCTTATTTTGGCTCTCATAAAGTGACAAAATTATTTGAGAAGCGTCTAATGTTTTACTCCAGTAAGGAAGACTTCTCCTGATAATTTTATAAAAACAATTTGAAAAATATCCAAACAAAGGCTTAGGAATGTTGGTTAGTTTACTCAGTATTGTCTCCATGGAAACTCTCCTTTCTTTTTTCTTTAGCCTGTGAATTGCTGTGAGGAGGGATCCTGTTGAAGGACCTGTTACATCTGTTAAATATTCATTTGCTCACTTTAGCATCTGGATAAAGACTTTCCACACTTTAGAAGATACATCTCCTGTAGAAACCTTAATTGTCTTGACGAACTATCTTTCTCCCTCAAAAAAGGATAAGTAAATTGGGACCATATATTTTATTATATTATAAAAACATAAAAAAAATACTATAAAGGAAAATCAAGGTAGTGATGATCGGCAGCACTGCTGAGATAGTTGTAATATTTTCCGAACATTTTAGCATAGCAATATTGATTTTTCTATACATATGTATGCAGCAATATACAGGTGTTTACAATCTTGGTATAATTTGCAATGAATTTTAAAGATGTTAAAAACAACAGCAGCAAACCATAAATGATTAGCATTTCAAGTCCAAAGGTTTGATGAAACAGCAAATTATACTTTTTAATAAGTGCATTGTTCTGCTGAAAGAGATTATTGTATTCACTGACAGGCAATTCTGTAATGATGAATTATTGTTTAAAAGCTTTTCCTATGATATTTTTGGTATGCAGTTAAAAAAAATAATTCCTCAGCTAATTATATGTGTACAATTATAATTGTTTTCTTTAGTTAAAATTTAACCAGGTTAACTGATAAATGGTTTTGAAAGTATATGTACTTTCCCTACTTTTCTTTAAAATTTCACAAATAACATGAGTTTCCCCAACCACAAAAACAGTATAATATAAAGAAATGACAAGGTTTGGGGCATAATCCTTGCTTTTGTTTGTTTGTTTGTGGTACTAGAGATTGAATCCAGGGAAACTCTACCAGTGTGCTAGATACCCACTCCCACCCTGCCCCACCAACCACTCTACTTTTGAATTTGAGATAGGATCTGGCCAAGTTGCTGAGGCTAGTCTTGTAAGATGTATGCCATAGTACGTGGCATTTTTTAATAGGAATATAATAATTTTTTTGCTTAAATTTTTTGGTGCTGAGGATCAGACTCAGGGTCTCATGCATGCTAGGCAAGCACTCTACTGAGCTCCACCCACCCCCCAATCCTTTATTTTATATCTGTTGCATTTTACAAGAAGCAGCACTAATCGACACCCAGAATTCCATTTTTACCTCCACTTCCAAATAGTAAAACATTTGCTGTGGTCTTTCAAACTAATGATTAACCCAAGTACCTTACTTTATACTTTTCACTCTGTTCATTCTGATGTCTTTAAAACTCAAGGAAAATTGCTTAATCCCTGCACAGTTTTGGATACAGAGGTACATTAAGCATAAGAGAAAATTAACTCCTTTATTTTCAAATTGGAACATATTAAAAGCTTATATGATGCCGAAGTTTTATGTTCAAAATTTTTTATTCCTGTTTTCAATCATTATAATCATGTCAGAGTTATGAACTTTATTATTGGTAATCATTATGGTTTTCTGATTGATTGAATTGAGGATTTATCACATAAGCTATTTATTTTTGTATAGAACATCTATTGACAAATGTTTGAAGTCAGTAATGATCTAGTCATTGAATTAAGGTGCACAGAATGTGTGACCTCTAAATAAAACGGTCTCCTTCAAAGGTCTGAAAGATTTCTTTTAATATTCTGGTTCCCTCTTTCTCTCTCTCTTCCTTTCTTCCTTCTGAGAATGTTCAGACAGTAAGAACCTCAGAGTCAGGTGCAGGTACCCAGCCCTTGGGGACCAGGACTGTGTGTTTCCCAGACACAGCAGGAGAGTAGAGGATCTGTAGGAAGAGTGAAATATTAGGCAGACACAAAACTCTTTTACCCTAAAATTTCACCTCCAGCTGGTGTTGAAAATGTTAAATATAATTCCATATTTTGGGCTGAAACATACCATCCTTTCTTTCACATTAAGTTGTTTAAACTTAAATTTTCAGGATGCTTCTCTTGAATTTCACTTATTTACTTTGGGGTGATTTCTTAATAACAGTATAACAGTAGTTATGCTTTTATAAGATTTCTTTAGTTCACACAGTTTTAGACACTATTGGCTAATTTAAAGCATGGATACTTGGAGATGTTTGCAACTGTATGTCCTCTTTTTTCATATATATATATATATATATATATATATATATATATATATATATTTACATATATTCACAAATTCTCTGTAGGGGGAGTTCCTAGAACAAGGGCTCTTCTATACCTTTCGTAAGTTAATGGTCGGCTGTGGAATAAAAAAGAATAAAAGACAGAATAGTCTTTTGTTATCAGCACACACAGTCCAATTCTCTCTTGATATTCTTTTATCCATTTTATTCATTAAATTTCAGTTCATTATCATCCACATACAAAGGGATGAGTAACTACAAAAGGCTTTTGCTTAGAAATACAGTTCTGTATAATAGTACTTGCCTTTGAAGATGCACGTTTTGTGTGAAAATTATTTATTTCTTGGCCTAGTAAGGAATTTTTCTTTTCTCCATTTTTTTTCCCTTTTCTTGTCCCGAAGGAAGTAGTTTGAACTCACCGTTCTGTGGATTTTTGTTCATCTGGAAATGTGTTGGACTAAAGTGTAAAATTACAGTTTATAACCCACTGAGCTTCCTTTTATTCTGGGCCTTCTACTAGAAGAGAGGAACTGCTTTCCTTCCTCCCTGTTACAATCCATAGTGAGACCCAGAAGTGGTATGAAGAATTTGTCTTACTTCTTTCAGCTCAAAGGAGTGTCTCACCTTTTGCGAAGGTAAATGAGATTGATCTATTTAAATAAGCCTTCACTACCAGAATCTTGGCAGGACCAGCTGTATAGCCCAGGTAGCCTTCAACTTGTCACCTTTGGACAATTGTAACAACAGCAGTTCAGATAATGAGTTTCATCTTTGGAAACATGCCTTTCATGGTGCCTACACAAAAATTATACTGGAAAAAAGTTAAATAAGCAAGGAAGACTTCCTTTTGACTACCGCAATAGGAGACATTTAACACAACTCTGCTAGAGGGTTGTTGAGCAGTGGCGTGAGCCAGTGGTGAATTACTGAAGGATGTTAGGGTGAGGCTGATCAGCAGGCTATGTCCAACACATTAGACTCTATCTGACTTTGCAGAAGATTTTCTTTATAATTAGGCCAATTGTGCTTGCTAATTAGTGCCCAGGAAGTTAGGTTCTTATCATTCCACAGAATCTCCAAGAAGATAGGAGTGCTATCTTCCTTGATGATTGCATTTCAAAGAGAGAGTTCTCAGGTGTTGGAGAAAGACATCCCTGCATTGTAAAATTGTCAAGAAACTTTTAAAAAGATTCACATGTCAAAAGGGCAGAGAAAAAGATAAGTTTGTTAAATAAATGCTCTAAGAAAAGGATGAGACAGGGGTGAGTAGAGTCAGGAGGAGCTCCTTTAAGTTTAGTCAAGTTGAGGTGAATATTAATGTCTTGTTCAACAGTTAAATTATTTCTGCCCATATTATACCAGCATGAATTCTATTGATTCTCAGACAAGCCACTTGAAAATCTGTATTAGTCTGGACTAAGTTTACACTGAAGTAAACTTTATTCAGAACACATTCTAAACAAATGAATAGCTGAAGCTAAATATTAGAGAGCATTTTTAAGTTTCTTGAAAAAACTTTTTAAAGCACACTTCAAGGTTTCACCTAATGTAAAAAAAAAAAAAAAAAAAACTCTAATTCTACATCACCGTGATTTAGAAATTATAAACCTTTCCTATCCTTGAAAACAGCCCCTAAGACCTTTACTTGATAGCATTGTTACTTTATTCATCAAAGAAACAATAATAATTCTTAAGTGCAAAATTAATTCTATGGTTTATAGTTGGAATTAATTTCTGGTTCTCCTAAATGAGAAATGCAATTTTCACTATACTTTTGTGTCTTGTGGTCATAAAATAATTGCGATTACTGCTCAGATATTATAACATGAAGGGTTAAGATTTATGATTTGAATGCTTAAGTGAACAGCTAGCCTGTTAGAAAATGTGAGTTTGTTCTGAGGACAAGGGCCAGAATAAAGTGCTGTTTTAATTATTCTATGAATATTCTACTTACTAATGCACCATTGTTCATCAATATTTATGATAAATATTATGGGGTCATTGTTGAGTTTAATATTCCTCTTTGGGAAAAAAAAAGCTTTCAGCATATTTAATCTTCTCCTCACATGCTCTTCCAGTTGGTTGAAGCCGTTCCTACAATGATACTATAGGGGAAAAGAAATATGTTTCATTCCCATCCTGGGGTCATGCTGAGGCCCTTATAACAAAAGACCGATCAAAAAGAGAAAATTATCTAAGTTTCATGTGACATAGGAACCTTAAAAATGAAATGAAGATGTGAAGAAACATGGAAACCTGTTTTAATGCTAGTTTTGATGGAGAAGTGGCTACTTCAGCAGAAGAATGATAGGATACAAATGTCTGACCTAGTGACAATCAGGTGGGAAGAACTTACTGGCCACTGTTCACATTCTTCTCCATGACCCTGTGTCTTCAGACATGATGGTGTTCCTTTCGGCTGGGTAAAGGGAGACCAGCTCTCACAGGAGGATCTGTGACCTTCTCAGGGGAGATGGATAGAGTGAGTTAAAAGGTGACTTTCTGCTTCTGTGGTTTTTCCAATGTCATTTTGTTTAAACTGTTTGGGGATAGCATGACTAGCATCTTATCAATACCCTGCCAAGAAATCAATACAGTGGAATTTTAAATACATCAAAATAAAATGACTGGAATGTTGGCATCATCTCAATGTAGTTCAAGTACCTATACTTCTTATAAGTTGTTCCCAGCTTGATCATCTTCAAATTTTGAGTGCCTACTTTGTGCAAATAATATAGTAGAATTAGTTTTATATATATATATAAATATATAAAGACACTGTTTATAACTTTTTTTATCTCTTTGATGACCCAGTGGGACAGGTATTATTTTTCCTATTGAATGGATGAGGATATTGAGACACAAAGAAGTTTGCCCAAAGTTGCACAGCTAGTAAGTTGCAGAACCAGTATTTGAGTTCAGGAAGTCTTCCTCCATAGCTACACACTGATTAAGCACTATGCCAAAAAAAGTAAATACAGAAATAATCAGTACTTACAATGTAGGATAAATGCTGTGAAAGGAAAAATGACAGTATGAAAAAGGGTACAAATGCGGTTCTATTTCAGAATGAATAGAATGACTGTTCTGAGAAAGCCACTTTGAGGATATAACTTGTTATCTGAGGCCTGAGATTTAAGTATCTGCCATCCAGCTGAATGACTGGAATCTTATTAGTCACTTCTAGCCACCCACACTTGTCCTCATTGCTACTTTTATACCTTTATCTGTGCCCTCTTGTTCTTTCCTATGTTGTAACTTTTCTATCTAAGAATCATGTTTGAACTTGCTTTCTTATTGCTCTGGACTTCTTGTGACATATAATAATCATAGACAGGTTACCCATAGCTCCTGGTCCTCGTTTATTGGCATATATTTATATTTCCTGAGCCCTGCTGACTGCTACTTGGTTACACAGCTCCTCCTTTATTCTGAGAGTTTCATATCACTTACAGGTGAAGTCACGTGAGAGCACATGAATACTACCACCTGCTACTCATGCATGAGGCACAAGAAACCTTTGTGAATACATACTTCTGTTTCTCAAAAGTTAAGAGACACAGTCCTGGAGAGGACTAGACCTGAGAAAAGAGAAAGAAGAATTCCATTGGGTAGGGTTAACTAGTCAGTCAAGCTATGGAAGTCCAGTTATGGAAGAGGAATGCCTTGAAGTAGTGGAGATTGCTTGTGCTGAGAATGATCACATCGTTGTTAGAATTCTGAGAAAGAAACAGGACCTGAGGGAGGGGAAATGGAGGTCTTCTGTTGAAACGGCACTGGAGGAACTATGGATTCAAAATAAGAGACTGGCAAGAAAAATGTCTACCTGTTGTACCAATCATTTCCTTGAAGGAAACAGAGGTGAAAGTCTTTGAGAAAGTACATGAGAAATTTGTAGTGTGGTCTGTATGACCTGAAAATGACAGCAAAGCTATTAGGAAATGAACATCCTTGGATACACAAGGTTAAGGAAGTCATCATGCATGTGGCCAAACCTGACCAAACTCCTGATCAGATTTGTATCTCTGAAACTTGGATGGCTAGAAAACATTTCCATTTATATGTTATATTTAAAAATTAAATGTTACATTTTTTTTTCTCTCATTTAAAGCAGTCATTTACTAGATCTGTGTTCTTGGAGTACGGAACTCACAGAATTTGAATGCTGTGCTTTAGAACAAAATCCCACAGAAATTTTTAACTCAAGACAGAGAAGAGAGTAATGATCTTACTTTCACTGAATATTTTTAAGCAAACACTGCTGCTTGAAGTCATGTTCTGGAGGTATTCATCAAGCATTAACTAGAGGTGGCATTAATTGACTTAAGTTTTTTCTACTCTTTGGTCCTATGTTTCTGTGAAACAAGTTAAAAACATAATGAAGCAAATACTTTTACTTTTTATTGTGTATCAAAATTTTACCATATTTAAAATCAGCAGATTATGAGTCTGTTTTGTCCTGTTGCTTTATATGCAAATAAAACTATATTCCATTTTATTTTTCACAATTATGAATTTTACTTTTTTGGAAAAATTTCCAAGTTGATTTCATTAAATTTATTATTAAACTTATTATTGAATTTATTTCTTAGAATATAGAGACTTACTGAAAAATCATGGTAATTTTGAAATTCAAATGTGATTTAAATAGCAATTAATATAATGTTTTGTCCACATTTAAGAAAATAAAGTTCATAACTTTTAAAGCTCATTTTTTCTATTTATGGAAGCATTAAAATAGTATTTTAAATGCTTTCTCAAGAGTAAGACTAGAACTTACTCTGTAATTAAATCCTGCTTTTAGAAAGTCTGTGAATTTAATCTCTATAATTTTTCTATTCTTAGTAAGTAAAAAAATCATTTGGGAAATTTACTTAAAATTTTCAAATAACATATACATTATAAAAATTAAAACTAGAAAAATTTTAATGAAATATATAAATACCAGGACCAATACATATGTTAGAACTTTCAATGAATGAAAATGAGTTGTGTGTTTGCTGGTAACTTGTAGAGATAGTTACTTTTTATTCAATGTGCTAAAGAGATTAGTTGTAAAATTAGAAAGATATTCCTGTTGATAATTAAGATACAAAATTATATTGCAAAGCTTTTCAGTATTACATAGGTTAGAATTAAATCATGCATTGAATACAGATCTTAGAAATTGCTTTTCCTTTCATTTCTCTTAGTCTTTTTTTCCTCTCATCCTTTCTTTTCAACTTATATACATGCATATACTATATGCATCACAACCCTCATAGACAAATGCACACACACAAATGAGGAGCAAAGTGTGTGTGCATGTATTTGTGTATGAGATGATTAGCTTTTCACTTTCTACACTTCCCCAAATTTGTCAGAAGGGACTGCAGTGGCAGTCTAGAAAATTTATGATGAATAGGAAGTATGTAAGGTGCCCTAGTACCCCAGAAGAAAGTGCTTAATTACCTAAGGGCAGATGCATGAGTTCACTTTCAAGGAAGAGGAGCTGTTGTTTGATGTGGAATAGACTATATACAGAGAGAAGCTTGCACTGAATTTGGGCTTCTGGTGTATGTATATCCTGAGTTCCTGCCATTCTGGAATAGCTGAAGTGATATCCACTATTTCAGTAGCAGAACCAACTTTACTTCCTTGAGGGAAAACCTCTTGTTCACCCATAAAGATGCAAGGCTGTATTTTTGGCAATAAATGTTATAAATTTGATGTGTATCTATGATTAATTAAAATTAAGACGGATATCTACATAAAAACTGGTTTTAAAATATCTAAAATGACTAACAGAAGGCCAGAATTTAGACTACCTAAAGAGAATTGCATGTCAGTATGATTTTAGTGAACCACAAGGGAAGATGGTGAATGTACAATTGCCTGTTTGGCACCTTGTACCCATGTGGTTATTAAGTGTTTCAGATCGGATTAATTTGAATTCATGTATATTCATTTGAAACTCATACATGTGCTGAATGGCAGACAAAATGCCTTAACACATATGTACTGAGGGTCAGTGATCAAAGTGACCATGAGGATAATGGTGATGGTGTCGCCCAAAAAAGAAAGGTTCCGAAACCAGGGGAATTGCATCACTGTTTTGCTTTACCCAGGACAAAATGACCTGTGGACAAATCACTGGGTGTAATTTTCATTGGGCCAAATTAAATATTGCTTGCTTTTATGTGAGTGAATTGTCAGCCAAGGCCCTGGGAGAACAAGACAGTATGTATTGGGGAGAAATAGGGAAGAATTTTCAGTTGGATATAAACCTTCTGTGAACTGGCTGACTTTGACCTTTCTGTATCTCAATACTATACCCTATTATGACATTGAATATCTCTCATTTTTGGATGGTCTTCCAAACACCTAATCAAAACCACTTTCCTCAATTTTGAGTCACTTTCTTTATTCTCACCAGAGTATCTCTGAGAGCTGCTGGACAACCTACTTGATCAAATAGCATTTCCAATACTTAAAGTCACTTGTGAGGTGACCCCTGGACAATTTCTTCAGGATAAATAATTTGTTTCCCCTCTAATGTTTCTGTATAGATTTTATTTTATAGATATAAACTTTGACCAATTTTTGTGGTTCTTCTTTTGATCTCTAAATAGTTTTCTTAAAATGGTGTTCCCATTATAAGATATATTTTATCTATAGCATCTAGCACAATGCCATGCACATAGTGGATGCTCCATAAATAATAGTTGAAGGAAGGGAGGCAGAAAAGAATAAAGGTGGGAAGGAAGAAAGGTGACAGCAGGGTATAAGTGTTTGCTTGTGTTGTGTGTCATGAAGGGTTTTGAGAGCAACCTCTGCTAAAATACGCCTGTGTAATATCTCAAATTCTATCCCTAAAACTGATTTCTGAATATTACACATTGCTCTTTTCAAGTACATCCAGAATGAATCATTAACATCTCAGTGAGAATTAGTTCATGGGAAATATTTGTTTTTTAGCTTACAGAAAAAATAAGGGGATACCCTTTTCTTTAACAAGTGTGAACTTGATATCATTTGTAAATATGAGAATGATTTCAACATAAGGAAAAGATCTGTGAGTCCATAATGTGTCTAATCCTAAGCAAAGGAAACTGGTGTAACAAGAGTATAATTAACAACTTCTGCAGGGAAACAAAAGCTCTTAGAAACTATAACTAAACTCTATTAGCTTAGAGCCTATACCAATAGGATTTCCTTCAGTTCTATTATAAGTGAATGAGTAGAAAGGTGCAGTGGGGCGGGGGTGGGGGCAGCAGGATCCAAGTCCAGAACGTTGAACCTGAGCTTACTATCTTTTGGCAGACATTCACCTTCCTGTTTCTAGAGCATCATTTTCCTCTGCACTACTTTTTTGCCTGTAAGCCTACATTGCTTCTTTGTCATTTCTTATGAGTTTTAATGTCTTTGAAGCAGCCTCCAGTCCCGCTGGGCATCTTCCTGGGTATGTAGGTTACCTTTGGACCTATTGATTATGGTTTTGGTTAGTGCCTCTGGTCACCAAGCAACTTAGAATTTGAATGATCTTTCTGAAAGTTATTTTCATCAACCCTGTTACATAGGTACAGTTTTGAAAAACACAGTGTTTTGGAATATACACCTTGGGTTATACTAGAAATTACATTATATATCACCAATGTGTTAGTGCGGGGGTTTTAGATGTTGTTTGGAGGAATAAAGGGAAGACAGAAGTAATAAAATTAGAATCATACATGCAGTAGTGTATTGGAATCACCCTGGAGACCTGTGTCAATGTAAATTCTGATTCAGTAGGTATGGGAAGGATACAGAGTTTTCTGCCAGCTCCCAGCTCCCAGGTGATGCTGATGCTGCTGGATGACACTTTAAGTAGCCAGAGCCTAAAGGACAGGTAGGGATTAGAAGAGGCACTGTCTAGGAAAGGCCAGGATAAGGCATACTGTTTCAGACTGAGATGCATTTTCTTGATTCACAAACAGACCACGGTCATTATTAAAAGCTTCAATGTGAAACTAATCAAAAGGGGGAAAAATTTGGACAGTGTCCAGGTTCCTCTTATTTTTCTCAGACAGCATTTAAGAAGCTTGGTTTAACTGGTTGTTAAAATATTAATACTCAGAAAGAGATTGTTTCTTTGATCTTATGTTAGAAACAGCTTAAGTTATAACCTCCAAATGTCTCCAGGGCTAATGAAAGAGGCAGGGAAGATAACCAAGTCCAATCACTTTTATTGACTAAACAAAAGTGAGTTCCCTGCTTTGCTTTTAGTTCTTGACATTTCACTTTTACTTGGCTGGTTTCACAATAACCATGATGTGATCTCAATGACCTTCAGCACTGCTAAAGGACAACAGAAGATATTGTAAGTTTGTAATAACATTTTACTATAGAAGCTCAAAATAATTCCTGTTGCAACTTATATATATTTTTTAAGTTATTGAGTACATAGATAGATGCTGCATGGTTGTATGTCTGCACTGAATGAGATCCATCCTTGGAGAAAGACAATGATAATAAAAATTAAAAAAAAACAATATACCTTGTATAGTTACAGTTTGCTATATTTTTTCCCATATATTGTCTTATCCAGGAAACCTTTCTGAGGAGATACTGTTAGCCTCATTTCAGAAAGGAAGGAACCAAGGTTTGGAGAAGAGAACTAACTCAATGTCACATAGCTAATGAGTCAAGATTCAAAACTAGATTCGTCTTAGTCCAAAATCTATTTTCTTAACCACTAAGCCCTCTATCCAATTTGGCCCACTAAAATTTAGGTAGAAATTATATCTGATTTATATGTTATGACAAACAAAAAGGGCATGAAATTATCTTTGGCACATGGCCCTTCCTCTCTGGCAGTTACCCTAAAGTCATCTTTGAAAGTAAGTGGTGTGTAAATTTTAAATAAATAAAAATTCCAAAAGCCCTTTGCTCACTTTGAAGACTCTTTAGAGTATATTCTGTTTTTCAGAGTGTTAAGTGGATACCATAAGGCCATGGTTTTCCAACTCAAGGACCAATTCACTGTATGTCCTTGGGAAGTCTCTGTGCTATGACAGTTGAAAAACACCTACAGGATTTACATGCTCAGGGGTTGAAAAAGCTGGCTATTAAAGCCAGGCTCTCTATAATAGGCTTCTTTGATTTGAACCACCTCATCCATTGTTGGTAAATTTGAGTGTGTAAAAATAATGTGGAGGCTATGTTGTCTCATGCACAACTATTCCTTGGCCTATCAATGTTTTGAAGTAATTAGGAGAAAACTTTCTCAAAATTAAAAAGGTTACCTTGGCAATGAATGAAGAGTTAAAAATTGCAGGGATCCTCAGAAGTGAGTCCCTTTAGAGCATGGAGTGGCTGTGTACTTGTTTCAAGAGCTCTAGTCTTGCTATTTCATGCAGTTCTCTTGGGAAGGGCAGATGAAACAGAGGTGGAGATGTTTCACCTTGAATTAAAATAATGTATTAAAGAATTCTGATGAAAAGTCTCCATCAAAAGTAAATGTCTTCCAGAATCTATGTCTGGAAGCAGGAAGCACAGCATATATAATATTGCAAAGGTTTTTCTGACAGTCATGCTAGTAGAGATTTAACTTTACTAGGCTCCTTTATTGGAGCTATTATTGTTTTTCTTACTGCTCTGGTCACAAAGTTTCAAGATAGCCCGATTCTATGTTTCCATGAATCCTGTTACTTTTAGTGCTCAATTTTGCAAAATGTGAGCTTGTTTGAGACAGGCTTATATTAGGTGAAGCTAGGTGGAAACAACAAATGAGCAGTTCTCAGAAGAGCATAATCTTTCTTTAGTAGAACTTAAAATGTGTGCATGACTCACAGCTGCTCCCCTGTACAATAATCAATGGCTTAAAACACTTGTTTGAATATCTTGTGGGGTAAGCAGAGGAAAACCTTAAAAGGGGACTTTTTTTTTGGCTAGGGCTATAGCACAGTGGTGTAGTGCCTACCTCCTGAGTATGAGGCACTGGGTTTGATCCTTAGCACCACATAAAAATAAATTAATAAACAAAGGTATTGTGTCCATCTACAACTAAAAAATATTTTTTTAAAGGGGGGGTCTTTGTTATGTGGGGCAAATGGAATCAATGAGGATTAATTTTTCATAAAGAACATTCCTGATGCCATTACTTTTGACATCAAGTTCAAGTAAATACATTTCTATTGGATTATCCCAGAAAGCAGTAATAGGGCCAAAAATATAAGTAATAAAAAGGTCATTCACTTAAGATGAGATGCATGCAAGAAAACACACTTTAAAAGTTAGAATTGTCTATTGAATGAATTAGTTGGCCAACTTTGTTTGCTAGTGCACTTCCTGTCAATGGAAATTTCTCATGGAAATTGGTAAATCTCATTCAGAAGTGTCACATTTGTGGCACCTACAATGTTCAGGATGTTGGATATAATAAAGTTATTTCTAAAATAATAGCAGTATATTTTTTTTTTGCATGTGGAACAGGTCTTGAACCTCTGACTAATTTTTACACCATTTTTTTTACATAAGAAATAAGGAAAATGTGGCTTATTGAAGGTATAATGGAACCATGGTGATAAGCATCAGAGCCAGGATTTGATTTTGTATTAGTAGGGCCTAGTTGATTGCCTCAGTCTATCATTTCTGGACTGAAGCAAAAAAAATGTTCATTTTTAGTATTGCTTAGTCAAGTGTGCTCCAGTGTCTCCACCTTAAAGAATTTATCATTCTATATGTCATAGGTAATTTAGATAAGATTGGGAACACTATGTATTTTGATAAACAACTACTATTGATTCTAAGGTAAGTTATGAATATTGTATATGTGGTTCAACTACTGTAAGGAATTTAAATATTTCACATGCTTAGTATGGTTGGTATTAACATGGTTTTATTTCAAGAGTTATAAAAGATAGGAAAAAAGTTTAATAACTGAGGATAACGAGATCAAGGAAAATAGGAAATGGTTTTTAAAATCCTTTAAAACACAAAGAGAATATTGTTGCATGGATAAATAATATGAGGTTTTGTGCCAGTTCTTTTCAAATGTGCTCAAATTATTCTTAAGATTTCATTTTCTAAGTCAAATTGTGATTTTGGCTTAAATCTCCATTTCTTATTATGTCATTTGCTTGCCCTTCATTTGACTATAAACTTGCAGAGGTTCTAAGAATCATGCACTCTTCTAGGTAACAACTGACCTTCATTTACTCTTATCTCTGTACAGTACTTAGTTCACCTGTTCACTTGTGGTACTGTGTTGCAGCCAATACATGACATGTAAGGACTCTGTTAACCTTAGGAAAAAATATTGAACCATAAGCTTAGCTTTGAATAAAAATGATTGTCGATGTTGAGTTTATTTCCTGAGGACTATAATTGATTTTACGACAGTTTGTCCAAAGAAGGTGAAGTGTATAAATGATCCAGGAACTTCCGGGGGTATGTAAATACGGTGTCACATATACATCAATTTTGATTCTGAACATCAATATTTATGATGAAGAAGGAGCTAAGTGAAATTGGAATTTTTCCTAGAACATCTGAATTGAGTACATGGATTAATCAAATTTACCGCATCATTTGGTATGAAGTAGTTGCATTACTTATTCATGTTAACAAAAATGAAAAGATAAATTTGCAATTGTTAGGTAAAAGTGAACAGCCTTCATACTTAGAGATCTGACAGATTTTCCCATAATCATTCAAAATGTTTATTTTCAAATGAGGATATTGAAGTGATGTGAAATAGCCATGATCATCATGTATCCCAAGTGTTCACTGTATTCCTGCCTCCTTGAGTTAAAAGTTGTAAGCTTTATATGATCCAAAGAGAAATCAGAGTGTCTTCCTTGTAGTTAGATGAGGCAAAGTATCTGGCTCTGCTTAATTGTTCTTGAAAGAGAAGTGACTTCATCATTTCTGGACTAAGGCAATAAAATGTCCATTTTTAAAGTGTTGCTTGTCCCTTTCTCTGGCATGGCGATCCAAGAGACCATAACTGCCAGCCTGATACTTTTTAAATTTTAACTTACAATAAGATCATTTGGGGACCTTGATAAAATGCAGATTTTGATCTTTGACTGAACTGGGATCTGAGACTTAATTCTAACAAATTCCTGATGATGATAGTGATATTGGAACTGCAAGACTTAAGTGAAAATACCTTCAAGATAATAAAACTTCTCTTAGCCTGTGTCCCTGAGTGGCTGTGTGGAGTAGAGCCTTGAACTGGGCATGTAGTGTGAGTGTAAAAGAAACATATTTAGGCAATAGGATGTCAGGGGTATTCTGTTTCTTCAGTATAAGCTTGGCTTTTGTGAGTAACACAGCAGCCAATTGTAGATATATGAACATAAACATAAGTAATTTTAGATCATGGGCTCATAAAATGAACTCTAAGAAAATAAAAAAAAGAAAAACTGTATACTTCGGGCTTTCTGAGAAAAGACAATTTTCTCATTACTAGAACACAGCACTAATCTTTGTTCATTATTGATTTTTTTATCATGTTGATACTGTTTATTACTCTTGCCTCACATTTTTACCTTATTTGCACATAAACTGCTATAAGCTCCCAATGAATTGTGTTTATTTTATATAGGCTATGAAAAGTTCATCACAAATTAAAAAGAAAAGTTAACTCCATAGCAAAGGAGCATTGCAATAATGCATTTAAATGAATGATACATTGATGCATTTGGTTAAATGATACCAATCATAAAGATATACCAAATCAATAAGAAATAGTGAAATCCTAGTAAATAGCAACTATAATACCATGGACTTACTGATATGCATACTGAAAGTCAACTCCTTTCATAGTATTTGATCTTGAAAAAATTGTAGGCACAAATTACTTACATAGCCGAAAGAATAACTTCAGTAATTGGTATTTGGTGACATTAGGTATTTTAAAATTAATCACACACTGGACAAGGTAATATTTAGGTTTAAACATGACTAGATTTATGGACAAAGTGTATGAAGAGGAGTTAGCCCTTGGGTGTAAGAGAATTTTAATTTACAGACCTCATATCGGATTACAACTATTCTTCATTGATACCAAAGATTTATGACACAAAATAATTTATAATTTGTAATTTAACTGAGGAATAAATTATCAATATGCACAAAAGATCACCTAAGCAAGTGAGTGTGCCTGTGACCATAGGCAGTTAGCATCATGGGGATTTGTGTTTCTTATTCCCCATTATCTTCACCTAAGCAATAATATTTCAGAAGGGTTTTGTGGAAACAATCTTTGTCCTCAAGAGTTGAGAACTTATATCCACACAAAAATGTTTACAGTTTTATTCATAATTTCTCAAACTTGGAAACAACCAAGACATCCCTCAACAGGTAAACTGTAAACTTTGGTACATCCAAAGAAACGATATTTAGCACTAAAAATAAGTGAGTTGTTAAGCCATGAAAAGGCACAGAGGAAACTTAAAAAAATGCCTACTATAAGTGAAAAAGTCCAATTTTAAGAGTCTATAGCCTGTGTGATTCCAACTGTGTGGCATTCTGGAGAAGGCAAAATTATGGAGACAGTAAAAGTTCAATGGTTGCCTGATTCACAGGGAGAAATGGAGGGAGGGAAAAATAGGTGGAGCACAGGATTTTCTAGGCACTGAAGCTATTTTGTATGATACTGTAATGATGGATAAATGTTATTACCTATTTTTAAAATCCATAGGATGTACAGCACAAAGAATGAGACCTAATGGCAACTATGAACTTTAGTTAATGTTTTAATATTGGCGTGTGTGTGTGTGTGTGTGTGTGTACTGGGAATTAAAACCAGGGGAGCTTAACCACTGAACAACAACATCCTCAGACTTTTTAATGTTTTATTTTAAGGTAGGGTCTCACTAAGTTGCTTAGGGACTCACTAAGTTGCTGAGGCTGGCTTTGAACTTGGAATCCTCCTGCCTCAGCCTCCTGAGCTGCTGGGATTAAAGGCATGCACCACCACACCTGGCTCAGTATTGGCTCATTGATTGTAACAAATGTACCACACTAATTCAAGATGTTAAAAATAGTGTAGATTGAGAGTATATGGCAAGGTGAGGGGACAAAAGGGAACCCTCTGTTTTTCACTTGAGTTTTCTGTCTACCTGAAACTCCTAACAATAAAATTTATTATAAAATTTGAAAAGGAAATATAATAGCATTACTCAATATTTACTCCAAAAACAAAATAAGTAAATAAAAACAAATTTGGTAAGGGAATTAAAGAGTTAAAGACAAGTTCTTAGATTGTGTTTTTTTCAGAGTACTAAATCCATACAATTAAAAGAATAAAACTGAAATTTTGCTGTAGGTTAAATTTACTAATCCAATATCTACTTTATATTTGAAAATATCTACTTCATATTTGAAACAAGAAATTTGATCAACTGTCATTTAATAAGAATATCTTCAATCATTACAAAAATCAAGTGTAAGTAAGACAGATAATATTTTACATTGAGTTAAGAGGAACAATAATTTGTTATGTAGGGGTATATATAGAAGATGACTATAGGATAAATTTGGAGAAACATATTCTAAAAATTAAGAACTGCATGCTTGCTATAGCAAATATGAATTGAGGGTTTTATTAGAGGGAGATATTTTTTGAAAATTATATAAAAGTAATAGATACATTTGGAAAAATTTACAAAAATTCAGAAAAATATACATAATGTCTTATTTTGGACTGCTAAAACAAAATACCATAAACTGCATGGCTTAAAAACAAAAATTTATAGTTCTGGAGCCGCCAGCATGGTTGAATTTTTTTCAAAGGCTATCTTCTGGTTGAAGACTACCATCTTCTCTTTGATTTCTCAGATGGTAAAAGGAGCAAGAGAACTTTCTTGGGGTCTGTCTCTCTCTCTCTCCCTCTCCCTCTCCCTCCCTCCCTCCCTCCCCTTGTCTTTTTTGGTATGGGGATTGAACTCAGGGGGCAGTCAACCACTAAGGCACATCTCCAGGCCCATTTTTCATATTTTACTTAGAGACAGGGTTTCAGTGAGTTGTTTAGTGCCTCTCTCTTGCTTGGGCTGCCTTTGAACTCGTGATCTTACTGCCTCAGCCTCCCAAACTCCTGGGATTACAGGTGTGCACCACCGTACCCAGCTGGGGTGTCTTTAATAACTAATCTGTGTGGAATCCACCCACATGGCTTAACTGCCTACCAAATGCCCGTTTCCTAGTACTATCACATTGGGGATTAGGTTTTAAAGATATGAATTTTGGGGTGATACAAACATTCAGTCCATTGCCCACTGTTGACCATTATTCCAACTTTCATTCTCCAATATTTGAACATTAAGTTCTTAGTACTAAATAATGCATTTATACCTATTTTTTTATTCATGAAAATTAGGATTGAGGAATTTATTGCATTTATATTTCATCTCTTGTCCCTCTCCTAAATTTTATCATTTATGTTATTTTAAATGCATGTGTTATAGTTTTAGTTTTAAGAAGAATATGAAATGTAAATTCTCCAATTGATAGTCTAAATTTTAATATTGTTTCTTTTTTAAAAATTGTCAATGAATCTTTGTTTTATTTATTTATATGTGGTGCTGAGAATTGAACACAGTGCCTCATTCAAGCTAGGCAAGCGCTCCACCGCTGAGCTACAACCCCAGCCCTGATATTGTTTCTTGGTTTTCTATCATTTCATTTTTCATCCTAGTGTAAAGAGGAAGAATTAAATTTATTGAAAGTTTCCTTCCTCAAAGCCATTGTTTCTCTTTCTCCAGTTCTACCCAGTTCTGTCTGCTAAAAACAGGAAAAAAAAAGTGAGAAGAGTGGCATTTTTCTTACATAGTTTTTTCAAATCTATTATTATTTGACTTAATAGAAAACAGCTGTATTTTCATACCTCTGCTTCTATTTTCAATCTGTTGCAATATCACATGTCATTTAGCTTCTGGAAATTCCATTATACACCCCTGAGAGTAAGAGTTAAAAGTCAAATAATGCTTTTTTATTATTATTACGGAAATTGAATTGAACTTGCAGATCTCTAAATGGGTCTTGTGGGTTTCTCAAGGTTCCCTTGACTATTCTTTGAGAACTACTGATCAGGTATTTAAAGCATTCATGGCATAGTGTGAACCTAATTGTAAGAGTTAGCAATTATTAGTAGTTTTATTTTTCTCCTTAGAGAAAAGTGGGAACACATCAATATATAACTTTCTAAGAGTATCGATTCTCATATTTAATTTGCTTATGTGTTTGTCTATTTTTTCTTCTTGGCTTTAAGAAATTTTTTTTTGCTTGCATTTTTTTTTTAGAATTAGATTTTAGAGCTCAGATTTTATTTTGATCTGTCCTTGCTTAGGTTTGTGTTTCATTTGTATCATAACATCTCTTTTTTGATTGATCTCACAAATAATGTGAGAAGAAACTTACCTTTTATTCCATTATCCTACCGTGGGTATCTAGCTAGGTATAACATTTATTAGCTAGAAAAGGAAACATAACCAAAAAACTCTCCTGCATGAGAGGTTTATTGGGCCACAAATAAAAGAACCAAAGTATAGGTTGGACCTAAATGGAGACCTATGTGTGTTGGACATATTTGGAGACAAGTACTTTGCCCAGGTTTGATATATTATCTTAATTGTATGATGCAAGGGTTAGGATAGGCACAGGTGGATTTGAAGTGAAGGAAATGTGGGCAAGGCAAAGTAGGCAGGAAGAAAGAAATGCCCAATGAATAGAGAAACAAGAAGTGGATAATACATGAAAATCAATTATTCATGATGTAGGATTAGGTAAACAGATCTTCAACATGATGCCAAATACATCATCCATAAAGTAATTTATATATATGTGTGTATATATATATATACACACACACACACACTAGACTTCATAAAAATTTTCAACATTATTGTTTTCCAGAAGATCATGTTAAGAGAATGAGAAAACAAAGTAGATAAAACCATTCCCAGCAACTGGGAGGCAATCACCTATGGGAAAAAGAGCTTGTATACAAATATATAGTTTTTTAACTTAAACAGTAAGGAAACAAACATTCTGTTTGAAAAATAGGCAAAAGACTCGAGTAGACACTTCACTGAAGAAGATCTCTGAATGTTAAATAAACACATGAAAACGTGTTCAATATTGCTTACTTTTGATAAAATGCAAATTAAAATCACTATATCATTACCCTACCAGAATGGCTAAAACAACACAAATACTGACAGTATCTAATGCTGGTAAAGATGTAGAGAAATTGGGGCTGGGGATGTGGCTCAAGCGATAACGCACTTGCCTGGCATGCACGGGGTGCTGGGTTCGATCCTCAGCATCACATAAAAATAAAATAAAGATGTTGTGTCCACCAAAAACTAAAAAATAAATATTAAAAATTCTCTCTCTCTCTATAAAAATAAATAAATAAAAAGATGTAGAGGAAATTACATCTCTCATATTGCTAATAAAAATATAAAAATGGCACCACCACCCTAGAGAAGAATAAAGTCATTTCTTAAAAAGTTAAAACATTTACTTAATATAAGACCTGACATTTCCCTTGCTCCTCTCTAGTATTCAACAGAAAGTTGCTCATTGATTTTAGTTATTATGTTTGGGATGGATAGGTGTTAAACAACTCTAGTGCATGCTTCAGTTATTTTAAATAAGCATATTAAGCATATATAAGTAATATGTTAGCTACAAGTAATAGAATTATTTATTGACATAAGACGAACACTTTATAAAGTTAACAAAATTCAATGGTTTCATTTCTATTTCTTTGTGGTCCTTCGGTTGTTCCCTTTTTTCATTTTGGGTTTTACTCTTGGCTGTTCCTCCGGAACTATGCAGCATATACCATGATGCTGAGTACAAGAAGGAAAATTTTGTTTAAATAAACTTCATAAGAATGAGAAAGCAGCCCTTCAGAACAATCCTGGGAAACCTTTGTTTGGGACTCAACGCCTTGTAGTAAGTCACAAAACCATGTCTCAGTCAGTGCCTATGTACAGGAAAATTCCAAGTCTCTGCATCCTTAATCAGGCATTTTAACAAGGTTTATAGTATTATTGTGACTGCCTTAGATTAATTCCATAAATTGCATGTTTAAAAGTCATGGGAAAAGTTGAAATAGAGGTTGAGAAAACCACAGTGTCTGCTATCCAACATGTGATTTTTTTCTTGAGCATGTGAATTTTTTCTTGAGCATGTTTTTGAAGGAGACAATGTCATCTTACAATCATGTCCGCTACATTTTAGAAGATGACAAAACTATTTGAGCTTGTCCTGCAAGTGGATATAATATTAATTCTATTAAAATCCTACATTTGCTTACATCAAGGTAAGTAATGGCACATTAGAGAATGAATATGAAACCTTCAATCAGTTGTGAATTCTGTTGAATCTGGGCTGTCTACCTAGGTAGCACTTAATGTTTCTGACAATTGAGATGTCATCTTTATGATAATACATATAATATAATTTTCTGCAGTAAGTGCAATTTTCTGCCTGAGATATCCACCTAGAGTCATTATTGAAAGATGATAAGAAAGATTGCTTTGTAATAATAAGGCTCATTGCCAATTCATTGGTTTCTCTTTCCTTCAAGTCATAATAAATGTGCTTAGAGCCATTTACACCCAGGGCCAAATTTTTTTCAGATTTCAGTTCTTCCATAAAGTTTGAATAAAGTTTTTTTTTTCTTTTTATTTGACCTTATTTAGTGACGCAGACTTCTGCACTTTGTGATTCAACATCAAGGCACAGATTTCCCATTGGGTTATTTAACAAGCAAAAAGAAAGTTGGCTTAAGAAGGGAGGTTGGTGAACAAGCCTGTCTTTACCTGAAGTACCTTCCAGAAGATTAACTATTTGCCTTATCTATTCAGACTCTCTACTTTCTCCTGGATCTTGGCCAGTTGAGTCTTTTAATATTCTCTTTGTCACAGTGCCTGGGGACTAGTGACAGAGGAGCCTGCTCTCTAAAGAGCCTTGCAAGTAATTGTGCACACACACACCCCCAATAAATTTTGAGTGAGCCTTGATGTGAGAATACATTTAGAGCTGAAGTCTTGGTGGTCTTGGAGTTGCTCCAAGGGAATCATGGAAATGAAATGAGAGTTTTCTCCTTGTGACTGTCAACATTTTCAGCATGGCTATCTCACCTCTCAGTTACCATCTGTCCCTTCCCTCCTCTTCTGATTGCCTCATTTTCCACCTCATCATCATTCTGTCAGTAAACCTTTCAATTCTGAAAAGAAAGACTGGTAGTCTAATGCATGACATTATCTACAAGTTACATCATTGTCTTCTATGTTAATTATTCATTGTAGTGATATGTATTGAGCATTTCTATATGCAACATTTCTGGTATGGTGTTTCAAAAGATTTTGAAAAAGAGACATAAAAGTTCAAAGAGTTTAAGGATGGCTTCTTTCATTCAGGCTTAAATATAAATGCCATGTGAAAGGAATAAAGTGCCATGGTGCCTGAGATTCATCGGAATGAACATCTAAATGGGGAGATATTAGTATGAGAACTGATTCTATGTAGAATAGTGTTGGGTACATTTCTTGTCCCCAAATGTGTTTTTCTCTCTCCCTTGATGCTTAATGTTTGTTGTATTTCACAATTTATTACTTTTTAATTATTGGTTTAAACTTTACTGAACATTAAGAATTATATCCTTTATATCTCAAGGCAAACACCTGGATGAGTATTCTTTAAATCCACTCTTTAAATTCCTTCTTAGTGGTCAGTAAATGAAGAAATTCTTGAAACTGGCAGCTTCAATAGTACTCTCTCTGCTTAAGGAATGTCTCCAACTGTTAGTTGCTTTTTCTTCTGTGCTCTTATAGCCTTCTGATTATTTTTTTTAATTGCAGACTGTAGGGTATTTTTACTGTCATTTTCTATTTCTAAATTTATCTTCATTAGAAAGTAAATCCTGAAGGGCAGAGACTAAATCCTAGGCATGTCTATTTTCTCAGTGTTTACACAGTGCTTTAAAAACAGTAGGTTCTTAAAAAAATGTTTGTTAAATGAATGAGTAAACAAGTTTGTTAATGAGCCTAACCCAAAGTCTGTATTTGTTGGAATCTCTGACCTGGAGCTTCCTGAACAGAGATAAAATGAATAACACCTTTCAACACCTCTTTGACAATCTGATTGGGACTGACTGGGAGGGGCTTTGAAGTGCTGCAACTCTAAGAGGAAGGGATAAGAAAGAAGGTCATTCCAGACTAATCTGATCTACATGAGTGACTGTCTGTATAACCTAATACCCAGTGATGAGAATTCTGAGAGACTCCCTAACATTCTAGCTTTCCATTGAGCATAATTTCCTGTACTTATGGTGAAAGTTTCAGAGACTTAAATGTATTCACAGTACTTTTGAAGTTGGTATCTGGATACCTGTAACTGGATAGTTTCTTCTCCAAATCCTGACATTTTCAATCTGATGTAGACTGAAGAGGGTTGTGGGCTTTCCTAAGGGCATAAATATTCCTTGAACTCTTAACATTTTGGGGAAACAGCACAAAGAGACCCTAAACTCTTTCAGGGTCAGATGTCTAGGCTATAGAGGCCTATTATAACCAGGATGTCAGTTTGAGATGAATTTTGGCAGGATTCCTGGAATTTCTTTACGAGGTGTTTGTCTTTAGGATGTACCTATAGCAAAGACCTTCATATTTTTTATAAATCCAATATGTATTAACTAGTGCTGTCACCCAGAGTCCTCTGTGTAATAAATTAGTATCCCTGTGGCTCTACCTGAAGACACCAGAGAAAAGGATCAGTGTGGATCTAGCAAATCTATTCCCTATAGATGTAAAGTATGTTAATTCTTTTCTTTTTCAAACTGACTGGAGGTGTTTTTTTTTCTTTGTTTGTTTGCTTATTATCAGTGCTGGGAATTGGTTACATCAAGGCAAACATTCTACCACTGAGCTGTATCCTTGGCCCCAGTAGTTGTTCTTCTATATCATCCTTTCTTTTTATATATTTGTTTAATTGTTTGTCATGATTTTTAATCTCACCAGGATGCTATAGAGCTATGAATTCCCAATCAACTTTTGATTAAAGTAATAAAGTAAAATTACTGACAGGTTTTTAAATAATTAGACAATCTATATTCAAACTGAAAAGTAGAGTTGTAAGAGAAAAGGAATAAATACCCCTATTGATAACATATTATGTTAGTCAAGTTTTCGTTGCTATGACCAAAATACCTGACAAGAACAACTTATAGAAGACAAAGTTTATTTCAAAGGATTCAGTCCATGGTCAGCTGACTCCCTTGCTCTGAGCCTGAGGTGAGACAGAAGATCGTGGTGGAGCAAAACTGCTTAGCACATCCCAACTAAGAAACAGAAAGAGTAAGAGACAGGAAGGGACCAGGGACAAATACACTCCGCCATCCATGCCCCTAGTGACCTACTTCCTCTAACCATGCTCCACCTGCCTTTTGTTTTCAGCACCTTACAGTAATTGCATTCAAATGATTAATCCATCAAATAGACTAATCTACTGATGAGGTCAGAGACCTCATGATCTAGTCTTCTTGCCCCTGAACATCACTTGGCATATTAATTTTGGGGGAATATTCCAGATCTAAATAATTACACATATATCCTTATCTAACATAAAAAATATGAGAAAAAGTGAAAAGGAAAAATATCAGTATGAAACAAGAAACAGAAACCAAAACCAACCATAGAAATGTGGTATGTTTACATTTAATGTACTAAACTTTAATTTGCAAGTAGGAGTAAATAATTTGTGGGCTTGATTTATAAAGAGTTAAATGAAATCAGAACCGAAAGGCTTTCCTCACATATTTTAGAATATCTGGGGAACTGAGAGCAAACACAGAGAAGACAGAGATCAGATGTGGAGGCAGAATCACTAATGTGGTCAGATAAGATTTTGAACCAGTCCAAGAATTTGTTCAGGGTGCAGAGCTGTCAAACCACAGAAACTTATTTTAGACTGATGTCCAGACATGGACAGTTTCACGGTGTCAGCATGGATTGTCAGCTTTGAGTGTGACTTATTTAATCATCAAGGGCAGAAGAAACTAAACTCTACTAAAGCCTGAGGACAGAAATTTGGAGGTTCATTGCTGTGGTTGATTTTCCTTGGCAAGGCTCATTATGAGCAACCAGGTGAGAGGATCAAGGTGCCACAATGTTCAGTCTCAGGGGGATCCTCCATTTATCAGTTTTTAATGAGGGGTTCTAATCTGATAAGATTGATAAGCTCCTGTGTCCAGTGCTCCTGATATGATTTGGAATGTCCCTTTGTCCATGTACTTCTTAGTTTAGTTTGATAAATTGGGAATATGTAAGATATTTATCAGTTTTTGCTTTCTGGTGGTACCAGGAAGATGATAGTGGTTTACTTATACAAACAAGGTATGAGGTCATTCTACCTTGGCATTTGTACTCAAAAGGGAACAACTTATGGCAAACTACTGCTTAACAAAATAGAATAACTCAGGCTTAGGCACAGCCTAAAAACTGCTCTTATACATATCAAAGAGTAATACAGAGAAGGGCATATCCTTCTTTCCACATTTAGAATAATAAGTGAATTTAAAAATATTAAATGTAATAATAACAACACAAAAGTCACAGTAGACAGGAAAAATAATATAATGCTTTAACTGCTTGTCACACCTCTCTAATACTTATTCTTATATTCTATAGCACATTATTTGGTGACTTATTCATTTTACAACATTTATTTACTTTCTTTTCTATAGAAATGATAGAAAGATAATCTTTTCTCTATCATGATTGATTAAAATTTTAGAAATTCTGTGTGATGTTTTATAAAAGTTTATTGAGTTTCACAAATTGTTATAAAATGTCATGTGAAGTATTCACATTAGAAGAGTGGGAGAAACCCTCTATTTTATTCCTATTACTTTTGTACCTCAAGGTCTAAATGAATTTCTGAAAAACTAGATCTTGGCTCTATAAGTCACACATTTTGTTTCTTCTTAATTATTTATATACTTCCAGTACCAGTGGCCAGAAAACGATTCACATTGTGGTATTACTTCTGGCTCTGCACTGTTATGTTTCAACCCTGAAAGCTTTTCCTATATCAGGCTGCTATCAGTAACTAAATTATATATGAACACTGCTGTAAACCATATAAATATATCCCATTAAATCAAAACAGATGTACCTCTAACTAGACTTCCAATTAGCCAGGTCTCCAAAATGCCTAAATCCATTTCAGTTGTGATAGAGAGATGTCTGAGTAGAGAGATAATGATCCAAACTGATGACAGAGAATCTTCCTTTAGAAAATTTTATGAAGGCATGTCACCATGTGAATACACTACGTGGACATCTTCAATGCCCCAGGAAGGTTTCATGCAAGTATAGAGGCTATTAAGCTTAGGCTTCATTGACTTCAAAGTAAATATCACTCTGCATAGAAATAATCACAGTGGGATCCCAGAGGATTAGACATAGCTATAGATACAGTATATTCACAGATATATACAAATATAGAATTAGTGATATAGGTAGACATAGATATGATTTGGAATGTCCCTTTGTCCATGTATCTTTGGTTACAGATAAAACTAATAATCAAATTAACAGGAAAATGTTCAAAATAAATGAACTTTTATAATCAAGACAAAAAAGATAATAAAACTATAAATACAGCAGAATGATAGAGGAATTATTCATAATTATGCACATCAGAAAACATTTGTTTTTATTTATTCTTAGTAATATGCATTATTAATTTGATTGCTTTTTGTGTCAAAGATGCATCTTTGAATGATAAATAAATACAACTCATGAATAATTACACAATCCAGAGACATTTAGTGTTTACCTGTAATTGTGCATCTATCCAATTTTTCATATGTGTACTATATCCAGACTTCTGTAATCATATTGTCCATATACTTGTATGCTCTCATTGTTTGCCACTTAAATGTTTACTATTATCTTTTTCTAGACCACTAAATATTATTAAAACATAAAAATAATTTGTACGAGTGTGTATTGTTCCATCTCATGGATATGCCACAGTTTATTTGAACATTTAAGTAGTTTCCAATTTTCCATATCTCATTGATAACTATTTATTCAATTAGAGTATTCTAGATGTACTGTTTTGCTGAGTACCCTAGTACATACTGAAATCTGTCAATCTTTTGCTTATTTTTGCAGGATAAATTAATAGAATTAAAGTTATGAGCCAAAGGTCATATGGGTATTTTAGACATTTGATATGCTATTCCTCTAGAGAGGTAAAAACTTACAGTTGCATGGCAATATGCAAACATTACCTGTCCTTTCATCAACAATTTTATCAAGTAAAAATATAACTTAGTAATAGTCATTATTAAATTATAAGTGAGGTTAACTTTTTCAGATATTTATTAGCAATTGGTATTTCTTCATGAACTTTTCAACCATGTTTTGTTTGCTTTTTCATAGGAACCCTAGAAATTCTTGAAAAAAAATATGTATTTTAAAATATCTGAGAAAAGAACAAAGAAAATAATGCAGTGTTTATGAAATGATTGTCCCATTGTGGATATCCATAGGTCTGTCAACAAATAGATAGGACAAGTCATGACATCATTTGAACTGATAGAGAAAAATGTTGGGGTAATGTTTAAAGTCAAGAAACCCTATAAAGATACCAACAAAATTATTTTAAATTAAGTAAGTTAATCATAAAATATGCATAAAACAATTGAGAAATAAAAGGGAAATTCTGAAAAATAATTATTATCTTTTTTTAAATTTTTTTTTAAAGAGAGAGTGAGAGAGGAGAGAGAGAGAGAGAGAATTTTAATATTTATTTTTTAGTTCTCTGCAGACACAACATCTTTGTTGGTATGTGGTGCTGAGGGTCGAACCCGGGCCACATGCATGCCAGGCGAGCGACATCCCCAGCCCATGATTATCTTTATCACATGATAAAACATAATATTACAATAAGTTTTGAAGAATATAAGTGACACATGATTATACCCAGCATATATAGATTGGAACAGAATATCAAGTTCTGAAATGCACCCAAAAATAGATCAGAATTTTTTTGTGTGATGTAGGTAGCATTTCAAATACATGGAGAAAAGATGGAATATATATTTTATGCTGTTGGGACAACTGGGTTGTTTTCTAGGAAATAAAAATAAAATTGAATCCCTTTACCCTTTAAACAAAATAAATACCATATGAGTTTGAGATAGAAGAATAAAAATAAGGTCATAAAGCATTAAAGGTGAATACTTATATTTTTATAAACTATAAACAGGATTTTAAGTATGATAACCAAATTCAGAAGTCATAAAAGGAAAGTTGAAAATTTAAATTACAGAGAATATTAAAAAAATTTTCATGGAAAGAAAAACCATCATAAATGAAGACAGAAAAATAACAAAAGGCTAAACATATTAGTAATTCTCATAAAGAATTATACATAAGATTCTTTGAATCAGATAGCATAGGACTTATAACCCAATAGAATAATGAATGACACAGTTCACAAAAAAGTAAATTCAAATATCCTGTAACCTTATTGAGGCTGGATTGCTAAAAAGAGAAATGCAAATGAAAACTAAAGATAAATAATATTTTCCACTAACATTATCAGAGAGAAAAACACGATTGTGTTGACAAGGATTTTGACCAATAGGCACCCACATCTCTGTAGCTCACTAGTGAAACAATCACCTGTAGCTACAGTAAATAATGCCTATATCTATAACCAGCAATTACATTTCTAGGAATTGATCATGTATATATTCTCACTCAATTACTATAGGCTTCAGATTCATTCATATTAATTGCCACTTTGTAATAGCAAAAAGTATAAACCAAATATTTCTCAAGATGTCTAGTTAAAATACTTTATGGAACAATCACCACACAATAAAAATTCCATACAATGAAGCTTTAAATAAGACAATTATGTTTTAAAATATGAGGAAAGTCTGGTGCTTACCAGGTAATTATATGAGTTGTATGCAGAAGTACCATAAATGTTTATGCATAGAATATAAATGGAAATATATGTGAGAAACCAGAAATAATGGTATTCTCTGTAAAGAGAATTTGGGTGGCCTGAGGACATAGTGGGTATATTTATTTTTCACTATCTATGCATGAATACCTTTGAATTTGTACCACATTCACATCTTTGAAATTTAAAAAGAGAATACATTTTAATGTCTTGAGGGCTGAAGGTAGCAAGAGGGATTGGGAAATAGGAGAATAATTTAAAAGTTGCAAGAATTAGAGTTTTGTAAAAGATTTTATTCTGGTTGTAGTTTTATTTGCTTAACCAAAAATTGAACACATTTTTGAGTTAATGTTGCTTGTTTACATTTTCTTAAGAGTTTTATTTTTCCTCCTCAAATGATCAAGGTGGACTTAGGTATCACAGTCTTATACCAATGACTGCCTCTTTCAGTACAAAGTAGGCTGCCAATAATTGGATATATTGCTGATATAAAGAACTTTAAAATTCAGCCAGAAATCTTTCTAGTTCTCCAATTTATATTTATCTTCAACCCTAGTATAGATCATCAGTCAGAAACAGCACTTCTTCCAAATGAGATGAAAGATTAATGTAACTTGTTTAAAAATACAAAGATGAATTTGTAATCAAATCTAATTGGGTTAGAGACCCCTTTTCAGTTTTTGGAAAGGAAACCTCTCCTTAGAGAAAGCTTCAAAGAATTATCCCTTGATATTTTTTTCTCTTCTTTTTCCAATATTTTTAGTTAATTCAAGGCTCTGAACAGGAACCAATGTCTGGGGATCAACTGTAGCTATTGATTGCATTATCAGAGGTCTGTCTATGTCAGTCACTTCAAATAACTAGTCTATGTATTCATCCATTCTATTGCTTTTTTGGGTACATTAAGTGATGTTTATACCTCTAATTTTTATTTCTTCTTGCTTTGAGTTAAATATTTAACAAATTTCCTCATGTCTTTCATTTTAAATACTAAAAATACAGTTTTTAAATTTTCCTGAGATCACACTTGGTTGGATACATATATTAATTTTTATGCATACTATTTTATTTTTTATAAATTGTAGACATACTTTATTTTTCCAACAGTTTTATAAGTTTTTTTTTCAAATTTTCAATCATATGCTAGTTTTATTAAATTTAGATAAAAAACTATGATTGTCCTAATATCCAATATGGGAATTTATTGATTTTCATTTCTCTGTAATTTTTACTGTTAACAACTTTAAAAATACATCTCAGGCATTTGAAAATAATATTCCTTACTTGTAAAAGTTAGTATTCATTATAATTTTTTTAAAAATAATAGTTTTCCTTTTATGTATTTCAGGATTCCAATTATTGGCAAAAAAGAGGTTATCAGGTGTTCTTTAGGGCATGCCTTCTGTTAATGTAAAATAACTAAAAACCATTTAGTATTTTGATGTTCTGACTGCTAACTTGTGTGATGATGATCTTGGAGGTTTTAATATTAGGTCAATAGAATAATCACTGTGGATATTATGTTCCTATGTGCCAAGAGAAAGGGAGTATATGAAAGAAATACCCAAGAGACTTCCACAAAAGTATCGCTTTGTTTATCTAACAGCTACAAGTTTGGCCTTTAGCACTTTCCAGAAATGGTTAGATCTTCTGAGGTAGTAATAGGAATTAGGCCAAGACAGCTTTTGAAAGACCTTTGAAAAAATTTTAATGCAAAATCTTAAGAAATTAATATTTTGTCAACTTTCTGAAGCAAGAAAGGAATGTGAACCTTTTATGTGTTAATGTTCTCTGCTCAAAGAGCCCAAGCTTTAACTATTAGGACTATATGTATTTTTAGAAATTTCTAACTTTCTTCTCCTTAGTTTTCCCTGATTTTTTCTTTGTTACAACTATTAAATATCTTTTCTTCCTAGAAACATAAGCCCTCCCAACTCTTAAAATTTCAATATCCTTCTTTCATGAATTGACTTTCTACTTCTCAGGAGATGACCAAGAACAACACATGATTAATCAAAGCCACACTTGTTCTAGAGCAAGAAAGAATATCTCCAGATGGAAGGATTAAGAACACCTACTTATAGGGATTTGTCACCCAGGATATATCCTTTTAAGAAGAATCTTAGAAAAAGGGAAGTTGTTTTTGACTAGAAAAAGTTTTGAAACAATAGTTTAGATTGGTGGATAACAATGGAAGCTCTCCTATATAATCATAACCTTACACCACTGCCACTATATTAACGATTGGTGTGAGTGTAACTGTTATGAAATTTGGCTCATTTAAAAATTTTGCATGTATGACACCGTACTAGATAAGGATACAATGTTTTACACTTAGTTAATATTTTGCAGATGATTTCAATCAATATATCTAATTTTAAAAAGCAAAGACTTTATTTTTCTATCCATTATTTTTCCAATTTTCATTCTCAGCTCCAGAAATCAGTATTCTGGGCAGAAACCTTGCTTTCTCCAATGCTCAGGGATCATTGATGGAATGACCCTAAGTAGAAGAGAGAGGAGATTGAAGGATTTGTAGAGGATGCTAATAGTCCTGCCAAATCTACTGTGAGAAGTTTTAGTGAAGTATCAGGCACTGATATCAGAAAATAGACACATCAGAGTTAGCAAGTAAATAAAATAAAAAAGAGGGATTGAAAAATAATATCAAATGTTCTTGAGAAGTTAAGTAAAATGAGAACTGGAAGTCTTTGGTGACTTTTATACAAGAAGTTATTGTTGAGTGGTGGGGAGAATAACTTGAAAGGATAGTTTAAAAGGGAAAACCAGAGAGCAATTGGAGGTAGAAAGTATGACTGTGGACAACTCTGTTGAGGAGAGATTTCATAAAGAAAAGATGATCTAAGGCAATAACTAGAAGTCAAGGGTCTGTGTGTCAATGCAAAGAATTCTCAAATGTGAGAAATCACAGCACATTTCTATGTTGATGGAGATGAGCAAGGCAGGAGGAAACTGATGGTGTAGAAGAGACAGCTTTTTTTTTTTTTTTTATGGAATAATTCCCTGACAAGGCAAAAGAGAGTGGGATCTTATATATACATATTTTAAGTAATTTGCACTACAGTCTGCTTATTTTTTGAAAGCTTGTTTTCCCAAACATGACTCCAATTTTCTGAAGGCAAAATGTGTGTTTTAATTGGTTTATCCTTAGTAAAAGGGAGGAAGCAGGGTATACATAGACAGGTACAGACTGGTTGCTGAATATGATTGTGAAAGACTGTTGGCATTCTCTCCCTGTACCTTCTGTGTTCTCTTAACAGGAATAAAGGTCATTAAGAACAAGCATTGGAATGTGGAGAGTAGAAAGTATGAATTTATGTTCCAAGAGGGTGAATGTATGAATTAGGGAGAGAGAGAGAGTGTGTGTGGTTTTTGAGTCTATGCAATGACATTTTTTTTTGAAACCAGTGTTATCTATTAAGAAAGAAAGGCACTTTATAAAGAATGCAGAAAGTATAGCAACTGAGGAAGTTGGTGAAAAGAATTCTGTTCTTGGAGAAAGGAGGAATGGGGTTGTGATAACCTGCAGGGAAAATGTGTCCATGGGGCTCTCATTCTCCTCTTGACCTTGGAGATAATGCTTCACCAGAAATAAATTTTGTGAGAAAACGAAAAGAGTGGAATAAGAGTCTTGTCAGAGAATGCCAGCGAGACCACACGTAGGTCTTTGGATCCTATTTTTGGAGGTTAATTCTCTTGTTAGGTTCTTTGGGTTCTTTGTATATATTTTCAACTATCTAAGAGTGAATGTGAAATATTTGCAGATGCAGATTAGAGATTACTCTCCCTTGAGACTTTTGATGGGAGTGAAGAAATACTGCTAATTTTGTGATTAAAGCATATATGGCAATGATAAAATTACTGTAGCCTCAACATAAATATTAGTAAGATAAATTAATTCAGAAGCCCACATTGAATCTCTGTACTCATGTAAACTATTTAACATAATCTCATTTCCTCCTCAGTATGATTTATTTTCCCAGGTGAATTTGCTACCATTTTACCCTATTAAGTTTCCATTCTATACCTTTTCTATTGAATATGCATCTAAATAGTTCAATATGTTGGGTGTTTGGAGTTCCAAAAAAGGAGTCATTATCTGACTTCGAGACTGAAACTTAAGGGTTGTTATACTTTGACAAATGTAGACATTCTCATAAAGATAGCAATGAGGATCTTGGCACAAGAAGCAGAGCTGACCCAGAGAGAGTCCTTTGAGTTTTATGAAGAATCCTTTACTGAAAACTCCAGTCATGTCAATTAAGGAAGGCATGATTATGTTAGCAGATTTCAAAAATTCAGAGACTTTACACACTAGAAATTCATTTCTTTCTCACTTAGTAGTCCTAGGAGGGTGGTAAGTTGCGTTGGCTCTTCTTCTTATGGTTATTCAGGGAACCATTCCACATTGTGGTTCCCTCATCCCCTTAGGACTTAAAATCATTAGTATCCCACTGTAGGATACAGAAAGAGCGTTGAGGACTGTGTGAGAGATTTTATGTGCCAGACAATTGTATGACTTTTATTCATAGTCTGAATTGGCAAGAATGCAGTCACCTGACCATAATTAATTTGTATTTTTGAAGATTTCTGGGAAATCTGGGAAAGATAACAGTGTGTCCCAAAGAAGAAAATATGAATTTTGTGATAGCAATGAAAGGGAGAGTGACCAGGGCAAAATAAGGACATAGTAGGATTCTTTCAGGAAGTCAGGCATAAGGGAGGCCATAAAGATTTCTGAGTTTTAAGTTATACATTTTTAATGGGCAGTGCCTTGCTCTTATGTCTTTCAGAAACAGAATTGGTAGTGTGGGAGAACAGGTCTGAGTGAGAAAATTTTTGTTGATTCATTTATACTCCTTGGATTTGGCAGAAAAGGAGAGAATTTATAGCATATCAAGGAATTCAAATTAAAATTCAACTGGGTATTTGGCTATTTCGAATTCTTATCATCACACCTCTGGCATGGCTTGTCATATCTTTGCCTGATTATGTGTGTATGGATGGAGCTGTGCACTAGTGGTGACATTGTATACATTCTGTGCATATCCATTAGCTTATATAGCAAATGTCTTTTCTTTCATTGTAAACTAAGATATTTATTAATCTGCTCTTGGCCAGGCATAGTGGTGCATGCATATGATCTTAGCAACCAGGGAGGCTTAAAGATCTAGGTCATCCTAGGCAACTTAGTAAAACCCTATCTAAAAAGAAAGAAAAAAATAAAAGAGCTGGGGATGTAGCTCAGTGGCAGAGTGCCCCTGGGTTCAACCCCCGATACCTTAATGACTAAAATATAGTTAGTAATCTGTCCTCAAAGGAGATCATGATATGCCATTACTACTTTAAATTCATTGGCAACTGAAAATTTAAATTCATGTTAAATATTCCCAAATTCATGCTCGAAGCACCACAGAATATTAGCCTGGTTATTCTCTTGCTGTCAGTAAGATAAATTCTCAGATTGTACACAAGGACAATAGATACTTTTCCATCCACCAGTGATGTCTCAAGGACTTCTTCCTAGGACAAGGATAGGGTTCCACTTAGCTTCTGATCTATAAGGTATATAATTGTTTATAATTATTCAGCCTGAACATGAACAAATAAATTTACATGACCAATACAGAGTAAAATTTGAAATCTTCAAAAATGCAAAGTAAATTTCTAAAATTTGGTGAAGGAAAACCCGAATCTCTTATTAACTATAAACTGAGATTTGCCTTTATCCCTGTCATCTTCTGTCTTCAGAATTCAAATACTAACAGTCTACTGTTCAGTTTGCCTAATATGATTATTATCAAAAACCTCATTACTAATTCTTCAACTTACCTTCCAGGCCACAAGCTTCATTTCTTTTACTCTTGGGTGAGTTTACTGAACTAAAGGTGAAGAGCTGAGTTTGTGGTTCAAACAGGGAAGAGAAAATTGAGTATTATTTAAGAATTAGTTTAGCAAAATTATCTTATTTAATTTGCAGTGGACTTTTGGCTTTGCCAACTCTAGGTAAAGCTTGACATTTGCCATAGGTATGCATAAGGAGGTGCTCAGCAGTAAGAAAACAATGCAAAACCTGAATACAACTTTATGCATTCAGACAAATTCCAAGGATATTATTATTAGCTAGGCTAAAACAGTTAAAGAAATAAATGACATATTAGATAATATCCATCCCACCCCTCAAATAATTAATGAGAATTCATACTCATGGGAATGATTAGGAATTTTATTTATTCTAAATGGAAATTTTTCCCATTGTATGAGTAACATTATCATCTTTTTAAGTGGTCTTTCTAATTACTATGAAACCAGAGGATAAGGGACTGACAGGTAAGCAATTAAAAATTTTGAAGAAGATTCCACAAGTTTAAAAAAAAAAACAACACACACACTTTTAGGGAAGGTTGAAAAAGGCATTTAAGGGAGAAGTTGGAGTTTCACAGACTGATTATAAAATAGAGATTATATAGGAAAAATAAATATAAATACTTCTCACTTGCTAGTGAGAAGTCTTTTTCAGGAAGGCAGATTAGATATTCAGGTATTAATCCTTCAGCAGTAACATTTTGTGGCTGAATATACAAGTCACAGTGCTCTCATGTTTAGTAAAGTATAAAATGTACTGAAAGTATCAGAATTCTTGTACCTTTCATTGAAATATTTTCTGAAAAAAAGCAATTTTACTGAGACAAAAATGAATGATGTTTAGATAGAGAGTAAGAGGCATTGTGAGAGCAAAGGTAATCTCCACTTAACATTTTCTTGGTTTGTTCAGTCTCTGCAAGACTGCAGCTTTGAAGCCAGTCCTGGTGTAGACAAAATGGAATACTGTTTCATGAATGCCAACATTTTCTATATATTATAGGTTATTCTGCAGAATGCATATGCAGGTTAGATACATAGGAAAGCTTTTAAGGAAGGGATCAGGTCTACTGAATTTCATGTAGCTTCATCTAAGACTTTTTATGATGCTCTCTGCCTTCATGAATAAATTCAGGTAAAATGATGGAGAATCAGGAATGCTTAGTAGTCACATGATCAATTGGCTGCTTATTGAAAGCAGTAACCTTGAAACCTTTCTTGATGGAATGGAAAAATAAATGACTTAACTCATCTCCCAACCTCATTAATCTCTCCTGGGAGAGGCTTTCACCAAATGCACTGCAGAAAGAGATTATTTGGAAAAGAGGAAGACAAGAGATAGTTTGAATCTAATATTTCCTGGGCCTTTCTACACTTGTGAATAACTCAGGCCTTCAAGACAATACTGAGAGAGACAGAGTGGTTCATGAAGACATGTTGCCTTATGCAAAGTCTCAAAGAGGACTATGGCAATGAACAGGTGAATTATGCACCAATTTCTTTAAAAGTCTTTCTGTTGGCATTCAAATTACTCTGAGACTGCACCAGACAACTCCCATGACCAGATGGCCTGTTAACTTCATTATTTACCAGGGTGATGATGTGAACAATGGTTTGTTTCTTTTAAATTTCCTGGTTACTAGTATTTTTCTAGGCATTTTCAGGTGTCCTAATATACTCTGACCTTGAAATTCTCAAAAAATTAGGAAAATAACACTATTGTATGGGTTCATGCAAGATCTTCTGCCATCTTCTCTCTTGCAGTCTGAAGGTGAAGGAAACTTCTGAATCAGAGAGCAAATGTCACAGGTAGTCTGTCCAAGGAGTCTGTGGTACTTTTTCCATATCTTTGGGATATTTCCGTGTTTTATTTCCTATTTGAATTTCATGCTAAGACCTTCTGTTTGGACTCTACCTCCATATCTGATCTCTTTATTTGGTGATTTATCATACCCATTTCATTTTGCCTTTAGATGTTCTTCTCACACCTGGAATTTTTGTAAACACTAAAAGTTCATTGCTAATGTTGAGGTTTCTTTGTGCTCACTTCCCTGATTCACTCTTTTTTAACAGTAGCTGCTGTCTTGGACTTTCTATTTATCATCCCATCTATGTTGTACATCAATAATAAATACAATTATATCTGTAGACAGTTTTATGTCTTTGTCTTGTAGATTTACTGAATGCATTGGTAGGCAGTTTGCTTTTTGATTTTGGAACTATGTTATTGATATTTATCCACATCAACATGTAATTTTGGTTTAATTTCTGTAATCAGCACTACTACTACAATTTATATTTCCATTATTCTGTTAAAGGATATTTGAAAACATTTTTGTTATCATAAAGCAATTAAACTCTTATAATAGGTTTCCTTGTACAGATATACAAGAGTGATCTGTATTACATATCCAGAAGTAGAAGTGCATGGCTGAAAAGGTATGCACATTTATTTGAGCACATTTACTTTGCTTGTAGAATTCAGTTGTTGAAATGTATATACATTATGCACGTTTACTTGGCTTGTTGCTATAAAAATGTTCTGTGGTATGTTTGTCCCAATTTATAAACATTTAAGCACTTTAAAAGGGTTTTCATTTCTCCAAAGTTTCTCCAGAAATTTTTATTTTTTAAAACCTAAAGACTTTTGATAACCCATGAACAGAACTTATACTAGACAAATATAAGTGTATGAATAAAATTACTCAATTTTACACACACACATATATACATATGAATATGTGTGTCTGTGTATGTATGAAATTATACGTCTCTGTTCATAAAAGTGAGATTTTTCCCCCTCTCAAGTTCTTATGTGAATAGACTCTTCTTGAACATTTTAAAAAAAATTTTTGAGTAACTTGTTTTCCTTTTTTCTCATTGATTTTAGGAGTCCTTTATAAATTCTGAATACTAATCATTTGAGTTACATGCTGACAAATATCTTTTCTCAGACTAAGACTTTGTCTTTATTTTTTGTGATGTTTTTGTAGAGTATAAGATTTTAGTTTTAAGGCAGTTAAATTTACTGATCTTTTTTCCCCTGTAGAATTTATAATCTTTTTATTTTACTTCAAGAAAATTTTCTACCCAAAGGTCATAAAATATGCTTATGCATTTCTTCTAAAAATTGCTAAGGTTTGCTTTACACATTTAACTTTTTAATTCACTGAAATTTACTTTGTTGTGTGAGATTAAATCTAGGACTATTTATTTTCATATGGATAACCAACTGTCCCATGACAATGTATTGAAACGGATTCATCTTTTTCACATGATTTGTAATGTCACCTGTGCACATACTAACTTTTGTCACTTCTTCACACATTGAGTTTTTATTGATTCATGGGATCTATTTCTAGGTTCCCCCATGTGTTCCAGAAGTGTGTTTGTTCCTGCCTACACCAGTTCCATGTTCTTTTAATTAACATAGCTTATAGTATAAACCTTCAAATCTGGCCGACAGTTGCCTGCATATTACTCCTCAAATTAAGGATTATTTTGGCTATTTTCTGTCTTTTATGCTTCTATACTAATTTAAGGATCAGCTTCTAAATTCCATCAATAACTATTTGTAGACTTATTAAAAATCTCACTTTTATTTGTAGATTAAGTTGAAACAACTGTGTCATCTTTTAGGTGTATTTCACCAGTTTTCCAAGGTTTCTTTTTATCCTTCCATAATCCCATTCTGTTTCTAGGAAATGGCTTCTGTGTGTTTTGTTTGACACACTCCTAATTGATATTGAGAATAGTATCATTTTCTATTATAGTTTTTATCTCTTCATTACTTGACTGTAAGAATGTTATATGATTTTGTAGTTGATTTTTTACCCTACTGAATTTTTTATTGTTTTCCCATGATTCATTTATATTTTTAATCTTATCTAAATAGGAAGAAATGTTTTTGCTCTTGTACAATTCTTGCTAGTGAGAAAAAATTAAATTAGCCAACATTTGTATTTTGTCCCTCATTTGAAAGAGAGTTCTACTGATTTATCATAAAATATATTCACGTTTTTTAAATTAGAAACTTTATATTAGATGAAATTTCCCATTTGTCCCTTGTTTGCCAAGAATCTTTATCATAAATGAATGTTGAGATGAGATAAATGTAGCTATTGTATTTGTTTTATGCCATTTACAAACTAAATTTCAGTGTATTAAAAATATAAATATTTTCTTTCTTTTCTTTTTATCATGATTTTTAAATTCTTGATTTTGAGATGATTGTAGCTTTACATGCAGTTGTAGGAACAATGAGAGATCCAAATAGGGTTGACTTGGTTTACCCTAGTGGTATTATCTTGCAAAATTATAGCACTACATTACAACTTATGCATATTTCACAAATTTTTCTGCACTCACATGCCTTTGTATTTAATTCTACACCTGTAGATTTAAATAACCAAAACCACCATAGTCAACATATACAACAACAGTTCCATTACAAAAATTCTTCATGTTATATAGTTCCAACACCTTCCCTCCTTTCTCTCTAATCCTTGGCAAAATTATAGAGATAGAGAACATATTAGTTATGTCTTGTCATTTAAAGAATGCCTCATAAATGGAGTGATATATTGTGTGACCTCTTGAAATTGACTTATTTTTTCCATTCATCATAATTTCCTTGAGATACACTCAAATTGTTGTCTATATCAATAGTTAATTCCATTTGATCACTGTACAGTATCAATCATATTGATGTAACTCAGTTCATTAAACCATTCACCTGTTGGAGGAAATTTGGGTTGTTTCCAGATTTTTGCTATTCTGTACAAAGCTTCTATGAACATAAGTCTAAGGGTCATACCAACCTGAATAAGCCTGATATCTTCTGGTCTTGGAAGCCAAGGAGGGCTGGCCTTTGATAATACTTGGATGAAATAAATGTGCATTGAAATCAATATGTACTGGTGTATAAAATAGCTCTAACCTTGCAGTTGACATGTAGGTCATCTACAGTTATCTTAGAGTACATTTATTCACAGAGTAAAGATTAAGTTGTGAAGATTTATTTTTGCATTTTATTTTCTCATTAGAAAATATTGCTACTGCATATATTATTTCAATAAAATTATCTGTCTTAATAAGACATATGTAGTACTTTTGTAAATGGGCCCACCTGAATCCTTTCAACACCATCTCCACCACAAATGATAATAATTCAATGTATGGTTTTGAGAGATTTCTCAAGTGTTTTTAAAATTTTCATGTGCTCCTTCAGAAGAATGAACTCATTGTCAGTATGTGCATTTTTTTATCTAAGCTTTTGTTAAATATTGTATTATTCATATATGAAGATAATGTAAAGTAGAAAACACACTATGGATACATTTTAAAAAACAACTGGAATAAATAGATTTTCAGGGAAAGGAAAAGGGGAAATAGGACAGGTAAGAGAACAAAAATAGTATAATGTAGAAAATCAGAAGGATCTGGAAGAAAGCATCAGATGGAGGACTTGAGAAGGTTCCAGGAGAGGGAAAGCATCGTAGAAAAGAAATGATAAGGAAGAGGAAAATGTTGAAAGATTTCTTATGGATAGGTTTTAAGTATATGTGTGAAATAGCCAACATCTTCCATCATCTCAAGGGCAGCGCTGAGTATTACCACAGACACTCTGTGTGGAGTAGGTGTTGCAGTTGGAAGCAGTTTGTGGAAGAAAGAGTGGGAGAGATGACACCAGGTGCAAATGTGTAGAACTACAGAATTACCCAAAACATAAATATAGCAAGATAAAATCAGGAGCAAAGGCAATTCTAGTGAAGGAGGAGAGAAACAAAGGCCAGATTGGTGAAATACTCTGTGGCTATACATTAAGGGAAGCACAATTCTTTAGTATGCAGAATAAAGGTGACATGACAAGTGTGCTTATATAGTTTGAGGAAAGGAAAGATGCATTCAGCCTCAAAGGTACATGCTATTCCTCTTACTTCTCAGTGTGAGTATTGGAAAATGTGCCTATATTATAAAAAATTGGTATATTCTCTATAAATAGAATGCTAAATTAAAAATCCTTTTCAGTTTCAAGGGTTTATTTAGGATTCACATGCTTCTCAGTATCTCATAATCATAATCACAATTTAGCTATAGTTACATTAATTTATAATGAATACAATTTACTCTAGATTGTGCCATGGGTTAAACATAAGACTGTGGCACAGGTTGCCATCTAAGATGTAATATGTTAGGGATAATAAGTGCATGTCCTCTGCTTTCAAACTTCTAATCACTCTGGTGGCCTACCTGAAAGTTCACCTTTGACATTGCCCTGTTTTAGACTATTGTATGTGGGTATACTAATAGTTTAGTACTTACCAGATAAATTTCTATCAATAAAAGGGAAGAGAAAATGAGATGCACGATAGCATCAGTCATGTGAATGGCATTTGAAATTCTAGTAAAGGTTTGTTTTGTTTACCATTGTATTCACAATACTTTAGAAATACACATTAATTAGTCTAAATCTTGATTATATAAAGGTGGTGAAGAGGTGTATTTCCCAATATTATGAATGAAAGTTTCATGTAGTAACATGAGTGACTCTTTGTATCATCAGAATAAGGAAAAATATTTTAAAGCAAGGGAGTGGCAAATATAGGATTCAGGCTGAAGGAGAAGCAGAAGTATGAGTTGTTGTCTATGGCAAGAGGAGAATTATTGTTGAGGTTCTAGACTCCATTTAGTTAATGGTTCAAGAATACTTGTTACAATATTACAAGAGATATATGAAAGTACAAAGAGAAAAAAATGACAGCATATCACTAACCTAAAGATTATTGGATCATCAAATTTTCACATTATATAAATGCATTCAGACATGGAAGAAAATATAAAGTACTCATAGTTTAGACTGAGGCATACTGAAAACCAACTGTCTACATCATGGTGCTTGCCTCTGGTTTAAAGAATGTGGAAGAGCAGAAAGCCTAAGAGAAGCACCTCTGTGAGTGTATGAAGTGGAAAACACACAGTCCTTTTCATTTTGGGAAGTGAGTGGTGTATACCAAAAAACTAGAGTAGAGTCTTCAGTTTAAGTAAAAAACAAATTATCTTCTGTCATTGAGACAAATGAGAACCATCTACTTTGTAGATATCTCTTTTTGTCAAGATTCTCAGGAGATTCAGGTTTTATTGAGGTGGCTAATAATTGAAAGTTACCATAGCTATAAAGTCTTCCACATTGTTTCCATGACTCTAATTTTCTATTTTTATTTTGTTAGATAATTCAAGGTTTCGGAGAAGTGAGGTCCTCAGGCTTCTAGGTCCCATGTGATAAGAGGAGGCATAAAAGGAAATGTATTGCCAAAGGCACGCTGACACTCTTAGGATTACAATTGTTTTTAATATTAACATTTTCTCTTCGGAATGTTATTGGGATTCCTATGTTGCTTCTGTTTTCCCTTGGCTCTTTTATCTCTGTTTATAGCTCTTTTATTGTAGCTGTGTTGTTGGTGATTTTGCCAATGCATGGCACTCCTGGTGATATACTGCAAGCCTCCAGGAGCCTTGTACATGTGGTAGGGGTATCTTCAGGCTGATGGGGCTTATCTTCAGAGGTCTTTTAGTGTGTGTATTTAAATAGTCCTACCAAATGCCAGTATCTTCCTCTAAGTTCAGTTTATAACTTCTGTAAGTGAAAATGTCTCTGATGTGGTTGACTTGAGTCATGGTTTAGAGATTTCTACATCTTGATTGACTGAAAATCAGGGGTTAGGCCCATAGCTTTAAAAAACTATTCATTTGAATTAAATACATTCCTTCTTGAAAGAGTGAGTGGATTTTCTGTTTTTCTGATGAAATCCTCACTGATAAAATAATGGATATTTATATATTATTTGTTCTTTTCCAAGCATTATTTGTCATGGTATTTTATGTTTAAGGTGTATTTTATTTATTAATTGAAAGTTTTAAATCATTCAAATGCCAAACTAGTGAAGAAATATAACACAAAGATACATGTGCTCTCTTATGTACATTTTTTTTCTAAATTCACCCTAGCAACATGTAAAAATTTACAATATGTATTTTGGTTTACCTTTTGTGTTTTCTATTTGCAAATACCAGAATTTAGTTTAAAGACCTGAAGATATAAAAATAAAAGTATGATATATATGGTATATATTCTGTGGACTGAACATCTAATATGAGATTCTAAGAAAAATGGTTAAATTATTATGAAAATACAAAGAAAGCATTTTCTAGACTGCAAGATATAGTTAGTTATGGAGTCCAAAAGACTCATTGGATATTCAGCAAAATGACCTAGTTAAAGGCATATGAAAACACCAGAGATAATACCAGTGATATTGAGAATCTAGACATTTCAGAAGGAAATAACAAATTACATGCGAAGAACTTAGCATAAGAATTGTATCAGACTTATCAGAAGCAATATTAAAAGCAAAAGACAATTAGATAATGCTTTAACAATTCTAAGGGAAATGATTCTATCACATATTTTTATACCTAGCATAAGTATCAGTCAAGTGTGAAGGTAATGTTGAGCTTCTTCATACTCTTTCTTAGGTAACCATTAGAAAATGTGTTTCATCAAAATAAAGAAAAATAGTGAAGATAAGGGATTATGGAAACAAGGGGTCCAACATAGGAAAAAAAATAGAAGTTCCATGAATCATACTTTTATTGTTGCAGATTTAGTAAGCAGTCAGGCCAGATAAGAACAGGACACAAGAAAGAACATAGAGCTGTTAGGTTACCTGAAGTTTGATGTCAGGATACAAAAGATTTGAAGAAAAATAAGGAGATATAATATAAAAAATATAGAAAGGAAGATACAAAAACATAGCACACAAACCACCAATGAACAAATATACATATTCATATTAACTAAAACTATAATATTAATGTTGGGAAAACAGGAGAAAGGACAGGAGATAAAGGGAGGTGAGTTTGCTGCTGGTTTCCATGAGCAGTATTTTGACAAAGGTAAATAAGAATTGATAGGAATGAGTCCAGACGTAAACAACACCATCATAAATTATTTTACTTCTCTAAATAATTCAGAAGATTATCATTATAAACAGAGCTGCTGATTTCAGGCTTTCTATCCACTTAGGAAGACTGTCTCATATGACAATAAAGCCTAAGACTGTGAGGGTCACCTCATGCTCAGTGCAACATGTCACTCATGCTCTATTACTGGCTTTTAGGTGCATTTCTGAATGGAAGGCAGTCTGTACTTGAACTCTGAAGAATTTCACAAAACAGAATGTAATATGTCAAGACTTGAGTGTATGCCTCATCTTTTCTTCAGATTCCTCTGTTACACTACTTCCTGTTTCAAGCATCTTCATAAAGTAAATGCTGCTTAGAAAATCCTAAAGGTCAAATACTCCAAATTCTGTCTGACTCTAGGATCAAGATCTGAATAATTCTAAGGCCTCTGTTGTTATTTTCGTTTTAAAACTCTTTCTCTCTCTCTCTCTCTCTCTCTCTCTCTCTCTCTCTCTCTCTGTGTGTGTAATTAAAATTTTCCATGTCAATTTTATTTAAAAATAAATAAACCCTAATATTGTAAAACTATATATAAAGATAATGTTTTTTCATGCTTGGTGTATGTTGAAACACAGTTTCAGGTAGAAGATCAATATAGTATTACTCCTTTGTCCACATTTCTCATTAATGACTTGGAGTAACTCTCAGCTGTCCTTTGATCAATGATTTTTTTTTTTAAAGGAGGAAAAGTGTATTTGAGGGCTCACAGTTTCAGAGGTCTTAGTCCATAGAAGGCTGCTCCATTTCTCCCGTCTTGAGGAGAGCCTGAACATCATGGTGGAAGAGTGTGACAGAGAGACCAGGAACTGGGAAATTTCCAGGCATGATTTGTATGTGGCTCTCTTTTCCTTTTTAATCCCTCTTTAACAGGCACAGAAAAGCAACAGTAGCAATAGCATCAAAAGACAAAGAGTGATTTGGGGTAGACCTCATCTAAATTTGACCCCTGCTGACCTTGCCTTGAGCAAAGTAAAAGCTCACCTTTTCCCATCTTCCTCCTTGCATCTACTTTTTTGGTGGGACCTTAGTAAATTTATCAAAGAATAATACCCACCAAAATGACTTCTGGATTAATTTCTAGATTCCTAAGTAACATCTAAAACCTTTGTGTACAGGAATATATATTTTTTTGAGTCACCTACTTTTTCTACTCCTCAGGGTAAATTTTCAGTTTAATTCCTCTACATGTGGAAATGTTCTGGAATTGAAAAGCTCTCATTGCTTCTTCAAGCTATTTAATGGTTGAGAATTTAACTAGCATAGTGGGAATTTTGTCATCACTCAGAAAGACCAGAAGTGTGTCATCTGAGTTGTTTACTTAGCTCCTTGCTCTCTGTCTTAGCTTGGGGATAATGAAGTTTGGTAGTAATGCAATAAAATGATCTCTTCTACTAACCATTATAAGTCTTATCATATAAACTGCATCTGATGGCCATCACATTCCACCATTCTTGCTAATCTCTTGCCCTCTCTCTTTCCCTCCCTCCTCTCTTCCCTATCTAGAATTCATCTATTCCTCCCATGTTCCCCCTCCCTACCCCACTATGAGCCAGCCTCCTTACATCAGAGAAAACATCAGGCATTTGTTTTTGGGGGATTGGCTAACTTCACTTAGCATTTTCTTCTCCATTGCTATCCATTTACCTGCAAATGCCATGATTTTATTCTCCTTTATTCTGAGTAAAATTCCATTGTGTAAATATGCCACATTTTTTTAGCCATTCATCCACTGAAGGGCATCTAGGTTGGCTCCACAGTTTAGCTATTGTGAATTATGCTGCTATTAACTGCATTTGAAAACCTTAGAGTTCTTCAGGAATTTCACACTGAACCAGTCAAAGTATCTCTAAGTTTTCCTGCGATTTCCTTTCAAATATTTAAAATAAGATTTTTTTACTCCTTTGTAGATTTAAGTAAACACTTCTTACATAGCAGTGACCTTTGCTGCTGTGATTCAAGTATAAAGATCATGGCTTTCAAGCTTGTTTTAATATTGATTTTGGCTTACAACTGAATATTAGCAGGTTTTAGTTATCTATTTGTCACATAGAAAGCTTTTGAATCTTTTTTTTCTTTTACTTTAAAAACCACTTTTCCTAGATTAATTTACCTTTGTACTCCTCCTAAATTATCCCTTCCAATAGATACCATTTTCATTCCATGTTTTGAAATGCAAACATAAAACTTCCTCATATTTGTAAAAGCTCCTGTACTGGATAGGGAACCATAGCAAGTCACTTGGTTCCATCTTCAATTTTCAGGTAAGATCATACTCTGATTATATTATCAAACACAGCCAACTATAGATTGCAATTTCCTCTTAGTAAGAAAGTTGATTTAACCAGTCAATAAGTAAACAGGTAAAAATCTTCTAATTTCATTTGATATAAGTTTAATAAATGAAAGAAGTATAACCCTATTGGCACTGAAAACATAGGGTAGAGTGCCACTCACAAAATTAGTGGGGAAAAAATTAGCCCATGGTCCAATTGCCTCCCTCCTTTAATTATACCTAACTCTCAGACTGTCTCTCCTGGAATGCCTATGCTCTGCATTGGACTGGTGAATTTTTGCTATATAGTTTTTACTTTCTCGGATAAATTTGCCTTCAATGTTGTATGACCAGTCTATAGATTAAGGGAACATTTAGCAGTAATGAATGGTAATAGTGGCTCATCAAGCAGTGTCTTTGATCAGGAGATTAGGGCCCGGTATTCTCTTGGTCTTTCAGAATTCTCACAGGCATAGAGACCTCAGACCTGAAGTAGAAGGACTGATGCCAACCTTCACAGACAACATAAACTGAACTTCCCAGTGTTTTAATTTTCAGATGCAATTTTGAACAAAATAAGAATATAAAAATATCTTATCTTTAAATTGTCCTCAGAGAAATAATACATCTTAAGTGAAATAAATTTTGGGAGATGTTGCAAAGAAGAGGACAGATATGATACTTCCATGCACACATAAATTTGAGAAACAACATGATGAATATAAATGTCAAGTATAATCTATCCTAGCTAATAATAAATAGTATGCCCTATCCTAGATAATAGGTGTTTATTTCAGTAAAATAGTATTTTAAATAATTGTTTGTCACTGGGCATGGTGGTGCATGCCTGTAATCCCAGTGGCTCTGGAGGCTGAGGCAGGAGGATCCAGAGCTCAAAGCTTGCCTCAGCAACAGTGAGGTGCTAAGCAACTCAGTGAGACCCTGTCTCTAAATAAAATACAAAATAAGACTGGGGATGTGACTCAGTGGTTGAGCACTGAGTTCAATCCCCCATAATCTTGCCCCAAAAAATGTTTACCCCTGTCCCAAAGTGACAAACATCAGAGATTTTATGGAGATTTTTAACATTCACTTGTTCATCTAATAGTTAATGCCTTTTGGTCAAATCCTTAGCTATTGAACATGCAGCTGTGGAAAAACCAACATAGTCCCAGGCCTTAAGAAGCTTATGGGGTATATTGATGGTATATGTGGCTTTATTGTTTTTTGTAACCCAAGTAAGAAAAATATTCCAGCTGATACATACTTACTTCATATCTACTGAATATAGTGTTACAATGGCCAACACTTTCCAACAAACTAATCTTCATGAGTGAAACCACTGAAGGTTAGATAGCAAAATTTTTCTAAGACAAACTAAAGGATGCAGGCTGTATATTCATGTCTAGGAATTTAATCTAGGTACAGATATAGCTCAGTTAGCATTTCCAAATGGTAGATGCAAGCATAATAAAAAGTACAATTTAAGATTAATAGGTATTACATTTTGCGATTCATTTTTTTCTTACTTCTATATTTCTGTGTCAAAGTAATTATTTTGATTATTGAGATTCTTGGTTTATTGAGTTTATTATAAATTAACATCCATTAATTAAACATTTTTTCACTGGATGATTGTTTTTGTAGATATTATAATTTTGTATATCTTCAGAACCCATATTTACTCATGTTTTGCTTAAAAATGGTGGATATCACACACGGTAGACAGTTCCTCTATTTTCTGGTAGCAGAAAAACAAATTCTGAGACTTTATTGAAAGACCCAGGAGTACTGTGTAAACATAAAAATACTAGAAATAGATTATGTCCTCCTTTCTGTTCTTTATTTTCTTGTATTAGTTTGATGCAGATTAAAGATTGTCTTTCCTAAGATTGTAAAGCTATTTTCAGAACTTCTGATGAACATATTTCCAAGACATAAATTTGTGCAAAGGTGTACCAAAGAAAAAGTATTCTGTTAGGTAGAAAGAAAATAAACTTGCATCTAATTGGTAAAGGATGAGGACTCATCACCGTATGATAACCTGAAGTTCTGAGAGGAGGATCATATGGTAGGATTAAGTTCAAGAAAAAAACATTAAGTGATTTTCCTCTTTTCTTACCTAAGTTGATGGCACTGAGGTGATAAGCATTAACATTGTTCTGGGACTCCCATGATGTGCACCTCAGCTTCAAGCATCTGCAGTTTTGATGCCTTTGAATATCTATTTTGCCTTCAGAAGATGGAGTTCTCTCTTCTGGTTGGATGCTCTATATAGAACCTGAAGAATTTTCAACTATGATTTAAATAGTTTTTATTTTTTTTGTTTTAATTTATCGAAGCCCTTAAGTTAGTCTTAAGGTAGTCTATGAGAATTTGTACAAAAATCTCAGTTCTCTGCTATATGGTGTCTGAAGGACTTCATCTTGCAGAAATAAATGAAATGATTGGATAGCAGAAGTCAGTGGTGAGCTGGAACTGGCTTGCATTGTTCTCAAGAGCTGTTGTGCACCTGCCTTCCCAGCTTGGCATTAGTTGCTTCATGCTGGTAACTTGACACATGCCATGCTAGGAGAATTTACACCAGAGAAATAAAAAATAACTTTACAAATCAGGGATCTTATGTTCTTATTTTGGCACAGAGAGCCTGCTGTTAAACATTGACTAGTGCAGTAATGGAAAAGAAGAACGTTCCTCATCTCCTGCACGCAACTAGTGGTCATCAGTTCATTTTTATTATTACGTGGATATCTCAGCACAAATGTAGCACCAGTGACTGTGATTTTGTGCCAGACAGTTTCCCATAGTTGTAAAAGCAGCTATAGTGGTAGTGGTAGTGGGAAAATCTGAGTATTGCCATTAACATCCAACTCTAGTGTGCAATCTTATTTGTTAACACCAGTGAGGAATGATTTGAGCACAGAAATACTAATCCCTATTCTTATCATTCCTTCTGCTCCTTGTTTTCAGAATGCCTGTATAAACACTTTCAGATAAACAAAATATTACCACCAAATCCCTAGAGTATTTACTCTACAAACAGTTGATTTCCTCTTTAAATGATAATATTTTATTTCTTTGGGGGTGAAATTACCCATAAAAATCTTCCACCATCATCTAGATTAGCATTACTCTATAGAATGTTCTGCATTGATGTAAATGTTTTGTATTTAAAGTGGGATCTGAACAACTGGAATGTAGTATGAAAGAGGAAGCAAATATGAAATTAATTGAATTGGGAATTGAAATAGCCACAGTGACTAATGAATATGTTTACTTTTTTGTGAAAACTAATCTAGATATAGGTTTATCACCTTTTCTATGAATTTGTTTTTATTCATTACTTGATCCCCATTTTTCCCCTTTAAAAAGTCTTTTAACAGATTATATATGTATGACCTTGGGGTTGTTTTTGGCTATGCTTACAAAGGGAGTATGTACTCTATCAGTTTTGAGATTCAATTCTCTGTATCTAGACTCAGAATACTTGCTTACCAATAGAAAATGTTGTTAAGTGATTCCATTTCAAATAAGTTGGAAATGTTATGTGCCTTTACTGGTTGGGAATCAATGTATTAAACTGTTTGAAAGTTTCAAAGAGATATTTGAATTAGATTATAGATTTTGCACATGTGTAAATATAATAGTCTAGGCCAGACTATTTATTAGCTTCTGTTCCCAAATTTTATTCAATAAGAATTAAATGGAACTTGCAAATGATCTCCTAAAATAGATTAGAAATCAACTAACATATATGGAAACATATTTTAAGAAAAAAAATCAGAACTACCAAAATAAATAAAGAAATTTGATTTTTAAAGCACCTACTCTATGTCAAACATTGTACTAATTGATTTCACAGCTATAATCAAATTTAAACATTTAAATTTCAAATTTCAATATAGAAAATGAGGAACAGTAAATGGAGGTGACTTGTTTATAGTAAAACAGGATTTGGAACAGAGGTTAAGTAGCACTGAATGCATGTTTTTGCCAAGTGCTAAAGGACTTTATGTTAAAAGAAATATAGCTAGAGCTGTGAACCAAGCTTACTCTTCATCATGGCATAAACTATTTACACAATTATCAGAATTTTAATTGTCAGAATTTTAAAGACTGTTGCCATTTTATTATTAACATTGTGGTGATCAGATTTTTAAAGTTTAATATTGTGTGGGATAATAAATTATCTGTCAGCTATTTATTCCTAGAATAATATTTGTAATAATGGAAGAGATATTACATTTCAAATGAGGTTAGCAGATGAAGGCACTTTATTTTGTATGCTTAATTATTTAATATGCTTTTGTATTATAGTTTTGCAATATAATTTATTTAAATGCTGTTGTATTTGGATGAAAGATAATTTGCAAAGGATGTTGTCATGCATGGTTTTGAAATTTTTCCTTCTTTTAAAATTGTGAAGAGGCAGAGTTTGTATTTGACTTTTAATTCATCCTTGAAAAATATTAAAAAGTCCTAAATATGACATATTTATGATTTATAACTTCATGGAATTGTTTTTTAAAGGTTATTTTGCTTAATGTCATGTATGCTGGCACTGCATAATTCTATAAATTTTAGAATGATGACATTATCTGGTCTTTGGTATTCTGCCATGTCTTATTTAAATTTTTAAAAACATTTATTTTTCAGAAGAAACATAATATTCTTCTAAAATTTATGTAGCAAACTCATTCATTATAAATATTTATATTGTATCCAAAGGATAGCTTCATTCATCTTGTTCATAATTGCTAAACAGATTACATGTGATGATAACTTATGAAATCAATCATTGACCAAGCCCCAGTTTAGAGATGTCAGAAATAAGTAGAAATTTGGCCATTAGACCTTGCCTTAATTGGCAGATTTGGTCCAATGGCAAAGCCAAATCTAAATCTCTGCACATTACTACTTGGGATCTAAAACAAATCCACTTTTGTTTTCATTCACTTAGTACATCTTTTTTGTATCTATCTGTGAAGGCAGACAAATCTAATGAATTTTTGTTTAAAATGTTGTATCTTAAAGAATTGATAAAATAGAATACATGAGGAGGAGAATGAATGGTGAAACCATTTAATAAGTGAAATAAATTGCACATATAAATAGAATAATAGTGTTTCTCATTCAAGAGGAAAAAAGAATTTTCTTAGCACTTCCTTTCTCACTGTTTACTTTTCTAGGAAAGTAAAGTGGAGATTTGGTTTTAGCATAGTGAAGGAAACTATAAAATACTATTATTCTACTTATATTAGCTTCCTATTTATGCACAAATTCAATACTTCTTGTCATATTTTCTTTTTTTTTTTAAAAGAGAGAGTGAGAGAGGAGAGAGAGAGAGAATTTTTAATATTTATTTTCTAGTTCTCGGCGGACACAACATCTTTGTTGGTATGTGATGCTGAGGATCGAACCCGGGCCGCACGCATGCCAGGCGAGCGTGCTACCGCTTAAGCCACATCCCCAGCCCCTTGTCATATTTTCTTGCATCTATGAAATGTATCCTTGCTGAAGGTCATTCATTAATAGTTCCTTTAATGAGGGCCTGCTCTACTATATTTGTTTTTTTCTCCCTTTATTTTTGAAGTATATATTTTGCTGGATCTAGAGTTCCTGGTTGAGAGTTAACATTTTTTTTTTCAGTACATTGAATATATCACACTATTTTCTTGATTTTATTGTCTTTGGCAAACCATCCCCCTTTCTAATGCTCATTCTACAAAGATAACTTATTTTTCCTTCTAGCTGATCTTAAGTTGTTCTAATAGTTTTTTTTTATTTTATTTTCTGAAGTGTTTACTAGAATAGAAATAAGTATGTATGGATTTATTCTTGTTTACAAAAGAGACAAACATCTAAGAAAGGGATGATGCCTGGAAAATTCTGGTACCTCTGAAGTGCAAAGTGAAACTGGTCCTGGAACATTAAAAAAGAAGTCCAGGGCATAGCTGAGGCTCCTGTACAGGGTTATTCCTTGGGTTACATTTACAGGAGTAGCAAGCAAGAAAGGAATAAGACCCTTCTCTTCTCCATTTGCCTTTCAGGGTCTCTAAAGTCTTTCCAATTTGTGGAGCAGAAAAAGAATCATGCCACCTAAGGAAAAATGTGGTTTGCAGATTTTTAGCTTCAGCATTAAAAGTCAGAGGAGATACCGGAGGATTTGGTTTATACCAGGTTGCCAGCCTTTTCACCTTCAATAAGCCCAGGACTTTTGTTCTCCCAGTTCAGTATGGTCACCAATAATTTGCAGGTATATTTGAAATTAGAGATATTCCCAGGGTTATTATGGTTAAAAGCCTGGATTTATATCTACAGACTCTTATATTTTCATAATTTTATTTTTTCCCAATAACTCTCATCTTTTTTTATTAGTTGCACATGACAATACAATGATCTTGAAATATCATACATTTGAATCAAATGGGGTATAATTTCTCATTTTTCTGAGTGTACAGGTTGTTAGTTTGTTGATGATTTAAAGTAACATTTAAAAAATTAATTCACTGAGGTTTCAGAATTTTCCTTGGTATATGGGTTGATCCTAATAGCCAGATACAGAAGTCCTTAGTTTGCCTCACAACTATAATTGGAAAAGGATATTTGTTTGTCTTTGCTTATGTCTTAGCTTACCTACAGAGTTGGCATCCTCTAAAACAAATTTATGTATATTTAAATGGTTTAACTTACCACCCTTGCTGAACAGCAAATTAAAGGCTAAAGTAATTTGAATTGTAAAGTTGACTTCTTTCATTATACTCACCTATTAGCAGTTATTCCTGTGACTACAATAAACAAAGTAAGATGCTTTGCAACAACATGGATTGAACTGTAGATCATTCTGTTAAGTGAAGTAAGCCAGGCATACAGAACAACTGCCACATGATTTCACTCATGTGAATCGACAAAAACTGGGCTCATAGCAATTGAGAGTAGAATTGTGGTGCTTACCAGAGGCCAGGGTGTGATGGGAAGGACGATCACTGGGTACAAAGTTACAGTTAGATAGGAGCAGAAAGTGCACAGTGACTACAGATAACAGTAATGTACTCTGTATTTCAGAAAGCCAGGGGAAAGAATTTTGAATGTATTCATCACAAAGAAATAATAAATGTTTGAGGAGATATGTTTCACCTCATTTAACATTAGACAATGTATTCATGTATCAAAACATTTTATGGTTCCACATTAGTATGTATAATTTTATGTTTTACATATATTAAACTAAAATAAAGCATTTTTAAGTAAATATTTTCTAGAACTGGTGATAAAGTACCTCATAAGTTTTCAAGTCTTAATTGTAAAATTCAATAAAAAGTTAAATTATATTTTTATTATTCCTGTTGGTTTCCCATAGATGCTCATTATGTAAAGTTTTAACATTTCCATAAGCATTTCTCTCTACTTCTGGAAAATTGGAAATTTGTTCTTTTCATACTTGTGAAATTGCAGGTTTGCATCCTAATTTATTGTTAATCTTATGTTACATGTTTCCACGGGCAGCTGTGCATGCTTGCTTTTTGCCTAGTGTAAATAATTAGATGTTCCTCAAGCCTTTGTAGATATTCTTTTTTTATTGGTTGTTCAAAACATTACAAAGCTCTTGACATATCATATTTCATACATTAGATTCAAGTGGGTTATGAACTCCCATTTTTACCCCAATTACAGATTGCAAAATCACATCGGTTACACATCCACATTTTTACATGATGCCATATTAGTGACTGCTGTATTCTGCTACCTTTCCTATCCTCTATTATCCCCCCTCCTCTCCCCTCCCATCTTCTCTCTCTACCCCATCTACTACAATTCATTCCTTTCCTTGTTTTTTCCCCATTCCCCTCACAACCTCTTATATGTAATTTTGTGTAACAATGAGGGTCTCCTTCCATTTCCATGCAATTTCCCTTTATATCAAAGAAGTTAAATCATATTTTAGAGATAATGCCAGTATAACATTGTCCTCCCGGGTGAGGTAAATATCACAGAAAGGTGTTTCAAGAATTTTCTATGCTAATTATGAATCATTTCCTCTTATCAAAGTCAAAAGACTTTACTGATATTTGCAACTGGGTCAGAAAACTTTTATCTCTAATGTTGGCTAATACACTATAGGCAGATACAGGTAATTGGTTCATGGAGTGTTAAAGTCAAATTTGCATCTAGAACTTTTGTCTTGTGCTTTTGCACATGAGTATCTTGTGCTCAAAGAGACTGTATGTCTCACTGAGGCTCCCTTAGACACCTCTGACTTTGTGGAGAAGGATAGAGTTTGAAATCTAATCTATCAAAGCCCCTTCTTATAGCAGTAGTTTTGTAAATTTAAGGAGAAAATTTAAACACATTTATTTTTTTTAATTTCCTATTGATGATTTAGTGACTAAATTTTTTTTTGTAACTTTTTGAAATGTTCAATCATTTCACTTTTTATTCACTAATTTGCCTAAAGAAACAAAGATCAAATGAGCACCCAATGTTATTCACTGGCACTCTCCACACCAGGCCTTTTCTCTACTGTCTGTCATTTGTCCTCGAGATCATTAATGACAAATGAAAAGAAGTAGCAAATACTGATAAAAATCTTAGCCTAATATTCTTTCAATAGAGAAGTGGTCAAAACCAGATATAGAGAAAAACCAAACTAATAAAATTGGAGATGAAAAGGGAGAAATCACCACAGACATCTCAGAAATCCATCAGACCATTAGGGCCTATTTTGAAAACTTAGACTCCAATAAATTGGAAAACCTTGAAGAAATGGATACATTTCTGGACAAATAAAATCTGCCAAAACTGAATCAAGAAAACACAGAAAATCTAAACAAACCAATAGACTGTAATGAGATACAAGTAGTGATAAAGAGCCTTTCAACAAGAAAACCCCAGGACCAGATGGATTCTCAAATGAATTTCACAAAACCTTTAAGGAAGAACTAAAGCCAATTCTCCTCAAATCATTCCATTAAATAGAAAGGGGTGGAACACTTTCAAATTCATTCTATGAAGTTAGTATAACACTCATACCAAAACCAGATAAGGATACATCAAGGAAAGAAAACTACAGAATAATGATGAGCTTCGATACAAAAATACTTAATAAATTTTTGGCAAATTCTGCTCAACAACAATTAACAGGATTATACACCATGACCAACTTGGTTTTATTCCAGAGATGCAAGAATGGATTAATATTTGCATAAATGTATACATTAATGAAATGAAATGTGTAAAATATAATTCATCACATTCACAGAATTAAGAACAAAAATTAGTAATCTCAAAAGATGCAGAGAAGGCCTTTGACAAAAGTCAGTATCCATTCATGATAAAATACTGAAGAAACTAGGGATATGAGAAACCTACTTCTATATCATAAGGCTATATATGAAAAATCCAAAGCCAACCTCATAGTAAATGGAAAAACTGAAAGCATTTCCTGTAAAATCTGGGACAAGACAAAGATGTCTATTCTCACCACTCTTATTTAATACAGTGGTAGAAATTCTGGCCAGAGCAATTAGGCAAGTGAAGAAATAAAAACAGGAAAGGAAGAAGTTAAATTATCACTGTTTGCAGCTGATATGATTCTATTCTAGAAGATCCAATAACTCTACCAAAAGACTTATAGAGCTAATAAACAAATTTAGCAAAGTAGCAGGTTACAAAATCAACATACAAAAATCAATACCTTTCCAATATACCAACAATGAATCTGCTGAGAAGTCAGGAAAAATTTTTCATTCACAATAGCCTCAAACAACACCACCACCAACAACACCCCCCCCAACCCGCCAGAAAAAAAGAAAACCTAGGAAAAAATAAATTAACCAAGGAGGTGAAAGACCTCTTCAATGAAAACTATAGAACAGGAAAAAAGAAAGTGAAGAAGATCTCAGAAGATGGAAAGACAGCCACTGCATGGATAGGCAGCATTTCTATTGTTAAAATGGCTATACCACCAAAAGTAATATACAGATTCAATGCAATTCCCGTCAAAATAACAATGACATTCTTCATAGAACTAGAAAAAATAGTCCTAAAATTCATTTGGAAGAACAGAGACCTAAAATAGCCAAAGCAATTTTAAGTCAAAAGCAATGTTGGAGGTTTCACAATACCTGACTTCAAATTATACAACCGAGCCAGAGTAACAAAAACTGCATGGTTCTGGCATAAAAACAGATACATAGATCAATGGTACAGAATAGAATACACAAGAGACAAACACCCATATCTGCAATGATCTGATTCCTGACAAAGATGCAAAAAACATACATTGGAGAAAAGATAGACTTTTTAATAAATGGGCTGGGACAACTGATTATCCATATGTAGAAGAATAACACTCAGCTCTTATCTCTCTCCCTGCACAAAAATCAACTCAAAATAGATTGAAGACCTTGGAATTAGACCAAACACTATGCAACTCCTAGAATAAAATGTATATCAACATTCTGGCTTTTAGGCACAGGCAAAGACTGTCTCAATAGAACCCCTAAAGCTTTGGAAATAATGTCAAGAGTTAATTAATGGGACAGCATCAAATTTAATAGCTTCTGCACAGAAAAGGAAACAATCTGGTATGTGAACAGAGAACCTACAGAATGGGAGAAAGTCTTCACTGGTTACTCTTAAAACAGAGGATTAATATCTAGAATATATAAAGAACTCAAAAAACTTGATACCAAAAATTAAAATAACCCAATTAATAAATGGGCACATGAACTATATAGATATGACTCAGACGAAGAATACAAATGCTCAACAAATACATGAAAAGATGTTCAACATCATTAGCAATTAGGGAAATGCAAATAAAAACTACACTGAGATTTCATCTGATACCAGTCAGAAAGTTAGTCATCCAGAATATAGAGAATATAAACTTTGGAGAGGATGTGGAGAAAAAGGAACATATTTACACTGTTGGTGAAACTGTAGACTAGTACAACCACTCTGGAAATCAGTATGGAGGTACCTCAAATGATTAGGCATGGAACCACCATAAGACCCAGCTATACCACTCCTCAGTATTTATCCTGAGGAATTCAAGTTATCTTACTAAGTGACACATTCACACCCATGTTTATAGCAACACAATGCACAATAGCAAAACTATGAAACCAGCCTAGGTGTCCATCAATGGATGAATCCATAAAGAAAATGTGGTATATATACACAATGGAATTTTATTTGGCCATAAGATATAAAATTATGACATTTTCAGGAAAACGGATGGAACTACAGATCTTCATGTTCAGCAAAATAAGTCAAACTCCGGTCAAGGGTTGTATGTTTTCTCTCATATATGGAAGCTAGAGACAAAAATGGAAATGGAAGGTGGGGGTGGATCTTTTAAAAAATCAAAAAGAGATCAACAGAGGAAAGGGACCAAGGGATGAGAAGTGGGGAGGGAGGGGAGATGCTGGTGAGTGACAGTTACCAAATTATATTGTTATATTTTGTGCATGTATACTACATAACATATCCCATCATTATGTACAAGTACAGCACAACAATAAAAAATGTGGAAAAGGAAAAATAAACCCAGATATATAAATGCAAGACTTAGGGAAACATATATCCCTTCTCAAATATGTGTATGTGGCATTTAATAACTCTGGTCTTTGATTAGTTCTTGTTATATTTTCCATAAGTTATCTAGTACTTATTTTCTTAAAATTAGAGTGCTATCAGTAGGTTGTCAATACTGAGATCCGTGTGCATGAGAATCTCTGCATTGTTTTGTTTTTCCTACTACTTTTAGGACTTTTCTTATTTCTCCCCCTTGCTGCTTATTTTCTGCCCATGTCCTGAACATACACTTGGGCCAGGTTCTAATATTAGTCTGCGTGTGTTTATGATTTTGCATTTTGTATCTCATAAGCATTTCATCCATTTCTATGACTTCTGTGTATTGCTTCTGTGAATATAATTCCCATAACTATATGGCTGGTCTAGACCTTTCTAAATCTTAAACCTCTATGCCTGACCTTTCTACCTGTTTGTTTTGAATGCTGCTGATATCAACATATCAAAAAACAAACTTTTTTTTTCACTTCACATATTTTTTTTCTTCTTTTTGCCATGAGCATTATTTTAGAGAATCAAGATCAAAACCCAACTTTGGTTCCACACTCTCCTTTGGAACATTTAAACCAGTCTCGAATGTCATATACATTTGACCTGTACACCTTTGCTAAGTACATCACTGTCCTGGTTAATCTCTCTTGCCCCTACAGGATTGATTTCTCCCTTTACTCTGATCCATGTTATATGTGATGATCAGTTTATATTTTAAATTATACCTTCAATTTCCTTCTTCCTCTGGAAAAAATCCTTCAATAACATCTCAGTTAATGGATTATTTATGAGCTTTTTCTTTTGCCTCCCAGTCCCTGGTTATAAATTCCTTTTTAGTTTAATATTTTACTACACCAATTACTCTGATGGTTATTTCCTTGAAAATCTTTCTATATTTTCTCCCATCTTTTTCTTAGCTTACATTTCCTCCATTGATCTTAAACTTCCAACTTCACTGTCTTTGAGTTGAGGCTCTGCCCTATTCATAACATCTTGTAAATCACACATATTGTCAGATTCCTCACATTTTTTTATGTAACCTAATTATTTTTTCCATTTTCATTAAGGTAAAATTTAAAATAAAAATTTCATATTTTAACTGTGATATTTTTATACATATATTTTGTTAAATGTATACAAATCAATCTAGTTAACCTCAAGTAGCTACCATTTGTTTAAGTGGCAAGACTACTTGAGATCTATAAATTTCAAGTATATAGTACAGTATTATTAACTCTAGTCACCATGCTGTCCATTAGAGCTTCAGAACTTATTCTTCCTGTATAACTGAACCTTTGTATCCTCTGACCAACTGTATTCCCACATCCCTTCACCCCCTTAACCCTGAAACTAACCTACTATTTCTGAGTTCTACTTTCTTAGATTTCACATGCAAATAATATAATACAATGTTCGTCTACATCTAGTTTATTTCACACAGTATTCTCCAAGTCATCCATGTTGTTATAAATGACAGAATCTCCTTTAAGAAGGCTGAAGAATATTTCATCAAGTGTGTGTATACACACACACACATATATATGTATATCTCACAGTTTTAATCTATCCATTTTTTTAAGACACTCAGACTGTTTCCACATTTGGGTTATAATGGATAATGCTGCAATAAATATGAAGGCACCGATACCTCTTTGAGACAGTAATTTTATTTCCTTTGTATAGGTACCCAGAAGTGGTATTGGTGAGCATCTGGTCATAGGACTTTTATTTCTTTTTTTCTTTTTGAGGATCCTTTATAATGTTTGCCATTACAGCTATTCTAATTTACAATCCCACTAATAGTGTACAGGTTTTCTCTTTTCTCCATTTCCTTGCCAATAATTGTCTTTTATTTTTTAATTTTTAAATATTTACTTTTAGAAGTAGTTGGACACAATACTTTTATTTGGTTTATTTATTTTTATGTGGTGCTAAGGATTGAACCCAGAGCCTCACACATGCTAGATGATCGCTCTACCACTGAACCACAATCCCAGACCCTATCTTCTATCTTTTTGATAATAGCCTTTCTAGCAGTTGTGAGGTGATCTTTCATTGTGGTTTTGATTTACATTTACCTGATTATTGGTGATGATGAGCACCTTTTAATATACCTGTTAGCCAGTCAGATGCTTTCTTTGGAACATGTCCATTTAGGTCCTTTGCCCATTGTTCCATTAGGTCTGCTTTTTGCTGCTGTTGAGTTGTATGAGTTGTCATGTATTTTGGATATTAACCCCTTATCAGACCTATGGTTTCTCCCATTTTGTGTTGCCTTTTCCCTTTGTTGTTTGTTTCCTTTGTTCTGCAGAAATGTTTTAGTTTAACAAGCTTCCACTTGTTGACTTTTGTTTTTGTGACCTATGCTTTACATGTTATATCCAAGAAGTCACTGTGAAAACCAATTTCATGATGCTTTTGCCCAATGCCCCTACCTCCAGGAGTTTTATGGTCTTAGGACTTATGCTTAAGTCTTAGTCCAGGTTGAGTTGATTTTTTTGAATGGTACATGATAGGGATACAATTGCTGCTTCTTTTTTCCAACTTGTAGATATGTTGCTTTTTCCAACACCATATGTTGAAGAGTATATCTTTACCCATTGTATATTGTTGGTGTCTTTGTCAAAGATTGCGTGATAGTATATGCATGAATTTATTTCTGAGTTTTATTTTTTTATTCAATCAGTCTCTATGTCTGATTTGATTCCATTCCTGTATTATTCTGTTCTGGTTACAATAGTTTTATAATGTGATTTGTAATCAGGAAGTGTGATGCAAACAGCTTTGTCATTCTTGCTCAAAACTGCATTAACTATTTGGGGTCTTTTGTGGCTTCATATAAATTTTAAAATTACTTCCATATATTTCTGCAAAAATTGCTATTGAAATTGTGAAAAAAATCTAAATTGACAATTTCAATTGTTATATGTTTATGATGTATAACATGATGTTTTGGTATATGTATATATGTCAGAATGGGTAGACAAGCTAATTAATATATCCATTACTTAATATACTTTTCCTTTTTGATGTGATAAAAACATTTAAAATTTCTCTCAGCAATTTTCAAGGATACAAAAGATTGTTATTATCTTAAATGCCATGTTTTACAATAGATCTCCTGAACTTATTACTCCATAGAATTGAAATTTTGTATCCTTTCACGACATCTTCCCAATTCAGTCTCCTGTCCTCACCTTTTGATAAAACTATTTCTCTATTTGTTTCTATGAGTTTGACTTGTTCAGATTTTATATGTGTCAGTGAGATCATGTAGTATTTGTCTTTCAGGGTCTACCTTATTTTACGTAGGATAATGTCCTCCAAGTTCATCCATGTTGTCACAAATGACAGTATTTCCTTATTATCATGTATTTATTTATTTTTGAAAAACACATAGTATCCATTTGTGTATTTAATATACCACCTGTGGCACAGGGATTGAACTCGGGGGCAGTTAAACACTGAGCCACATACCTAGCCCTTTTGATTCTTTATTTTGGACTGGGTTCTCCCTAAGTTCCTTAGGCCCTTGCTAAGTTACTGAGGCTGGCTTTGATTCTCCTGCCTCAGCCTCCTGAGCCACTGAGATTGCAGATGTATGCCACCAAGCCTGGTTTATATCACATTTTAAAGTATTTCTTTTTAAACTTTCTGTATAAAATGTCATTATTATTTTGATAGGGATCTTTTTAAATTTATAGATCAACTTGTGAAGTATGGACATTTAAACAATGCTAATTCTCTCAATTCAAGTCTGTGGGGTATTTTTCCATTATTTGTATTTGTATTCTTCAGCAATGTTTTATAGTTTTCAATGTATAAACTATTACTACTTGAATAAATTCATTCCTAAGTACTTTATTTAAATCATTTATTGCAGAAGATGGGACAAGATGGCAGAGTAGAGAAAGGAAGTGGGCCCAGCAGTTCCTCAGCACCAGATTTATAAAGCAGGAAGACTTGGCCTCAACTAGGTGAATAACAAAGGAACATTAATGAAACATAACACTGAACTGCAAAAAAATATATATATAACTACAGAAAGTTGGTAATTTAAGTATAAGAAATAATCACTTAGACATGTGCCATCCACTGCCAGCAGCAGAGTGGAGCAGAAAGCACAAGCAAAAGAAATGTGGCCAGTGGATAAAGAAGCTAAAAAATAAAGACAAAATGACCTGGGGAAACATGCGGTTTGCAGGGAAAGGCTAATTTTAATGGACACATAGTTGGTAGGGTAAGTGTATCAGTGAAAACAAATCCAATGTGGTCTGGGGTGAAAATGGTCCATGGGGGTGACCAGTCCTCTGAGGACATGGGCACAAATCCCTCTGAGGGAGTGGAACATGCCAGTAGGTGAAAAAAATGTTCCCAGGGACAGATAGCAATCCCAGAACAGCTTACACAGCTAGGATAGGATAGTCACCAGCAGTCAACAAAATATTCCCAGAGGGTGCCTGAACCAGAGAGACTGAAATGGGTGCAAAGACCATTTTAACTGGAATACTCAGGCTCTGGATCCCAATGTAGAAAAATCCCATAATAGCTGGCACTCCATCAAAGCTATTGTGAAGACACTAACATGGCCATGCAAGTGCATCTGCGCTCCAAGGCAGACAACAGATAATTCATATCCATACTGGTGAAGGTGAATCTTGTGGAGGCTTAGTCCCTATACCCTAAAAGTGATTTTTTTTTCCCAGAAGACCAGCAGAGGTAGGAAGCTCCATACCAATATGAGATGTGGACTAAACCTCAAATACCTATGGACAGAGTTCCAAAACCCACCAAAGTCCAAATCCCAACCACTGAATTGCCAATCTAGAGCACAGCATTACCCACACTACAGTATTACATAATTCATCAGAAATCCCCAGTGGATCCCACTCAATACTGGGAGTTTGGAAGATGAGAACTACTACAATTAGCTGGCAGCAAGGTGGGGAACACAAAGACAGTGTTCAAAAATATGAAGCTAAAAATAATATAAAGACTGAAAATTCATCCCTGCTGACAGAGTTCATCACCACAGTGGAAATCAACAAGATATTTTTTCTGTTTTTCCCCCTCTATATTCCCATTTTTCAATTCTTTTTGAATTTTAACTTTTTTTTCTAGTTTTCAAACATTTTTCCATTGTATTGTATCGTTCTTCGTTTTTTTTTTCATTATGCATGATTTATGTGTGTGTGATAGTATGTGTATGGTAGTGTATGCTTCTCATTGTGTGAATGGATTTGAATATATGTGTATGTGTTCATATAGCTTTATTTACATACTAATAGCTCTCTCCTGAATGTGTTCATTGTTTACCTACATTATACTCAGGTGAGTAATTATTCAAGAGTTTGCGTTGTTTAGATCTTACATTTGCTGGTTTGTTCATCCCTAGGTTCTGGGCCTTTATATCTACCCTATTTTCTCTTTTTTTCCCCCAGTAATAGCCAAAATTTTCCAGTTTTTTCCTATTTCTTTTTAAAAATTATTTTCAGTTCACTTTTTATTCTCTTTTTATAGCTGACACTTGCTCTTTATCTCTTGCTTCTCCTATGATCACCTTTTCAAACACTTCAAACTTTCTCTTGACCGCTTACCCTATTTCCGCTTACTTAAGAAACTGTAATCCTTCTAAATAATAGAAATTATGTGGATTTCTCCCCCATTAAAGTTTCTGTGATTATTAATACAGTGGACAACATAGTAGACACCTGCTATCAAATGCATGGTCTGCTTCTCAGTTTTTTTTTTATTATTGGTGCTGTTGTTAATTATTGACCCCACCATTCAAATGTAGGTGAAAATTAGTGTTAAAGATGTCAAAGTAGACACAAGACATTCATCTTAAGACTGTAATCTGCTGCTGGCATTGTAGACATTCCTGGCTCCCTCTCCTCTTAAGGAGGGCCAAAAATAAATTGAGACATTGTAAGATCACAGAGTAGAGATCTTGCTGCTGAGAAATACTTACATCTTAACCAAGCAACACTGAATCTCACCCCATACCTAATTTAGCCCCACCAGAGCCTTAACAGTTACTCCAACTCAATGAAGAGCAAAAACCCCAAACCAATAGCCAGGACCTAAGAAGGGATAGTCAGAATGGGACCTCAGGTTCCATCTCTTGACATTTACTAATATATCAAAAAGAAAAAAAAAAAGAGAAAAGCCTCAGTACAAATAAGACAATAGCACAAAGGGCATGCATATAAAATAAAAAGGAGAATCCATCTGAATTGATGGACAAATCCAAGACCTCTGAAAACCTGAGAAAACAGGCAATCAGTTTTCCCCCAAAATTCATAATCCACAAATAAAGGATCCACTGATATTGAAGTGGATGAAATCCTAGTAAAATATAAAAACTGATCTTTAAAATGTTCAGTGAACTAAAAGAAGATCTAAGGAAGGAATTAAGAGACCAAATATAAGAGAAAAAAGACTGCTTCAATAAAGAAGTAGAAACATTGAAAAGAAACCAATCACAACTCCTAGAAATGAAAGACACAATCAATCAAATTAAAAATTTACTTCAAAAACATCACTAACATATTAGTCTGCGTAGAAAATAGAACTTCAGCCCTTGAAGACAGAACCTGAGGCCTTGAAGCAGGCTCTATAAACTTGAGTACACAAAATGCAATAAAGGACAGAAATGATAGAACATAATCAAATATATAAGAACTCTGGGACAGCATGAAGAGACCAAACCTGAGAACCATGGGGATAGAAGAGAAGATGGAGATACAAGTTAAAGGTATTAAGAACATTTTTAATAAGATGATTACAGAAAACTCTTTATTAGAAATAAGCTATTCATATACACGATGCATATAGGATCCCAAATAGACCTAATGAGAACTTCTTCAAACACATCATGGTCAACATACCTAACATAGAAAATAATAACAACTGTAAGAGAGAAACATTTGGGTCACATTAAACCAATAAGGTTCAATTCTGATTTTTCAATTCAGACTCTAAAATCGAGAAGGGCTTAGAATGAGATATTCCAAACTCAGGTGAAGCTTACATAAAATATCTCAGGGTTATAAAAGGCTGTTTTAAGCTGACAACAACTTGTCTTGTATCACATACAAGAACTGTACATATTTGTTCCAATTTTCTCCATATTTTATGTTTTGATGGCAAATTTATATTTTTAAGTATTATGTGTCTCTTAATAAATTATTGTGGTTATAACCGTTTTCAACAGTTTTGTATTTTAACCTTTATATTAGAAATGTAAGTGACATGAACACCATAATTATATTATTAGAGTATTCTGGTTGTTTTATTTTTATCTTTACCATGACATATATTTTCATATTGTTAATTAGCATCCTTTTGTTTCAATGTTAAATAAACTGAACATTTCTTAACATTTTTAGCTTTATAAGCTAGACCTCAACTCTTGTTTTTTTTTTTTTTGTTTGTTTTTGTTTTTGTTTTCTTGGTGGAGGGTATTTTTATTTTCCTTTAGTTTCTGAGGAACAGCTTTGCTGTATATATTATCTTGTCTGGCAAATATTTTTATTACTTTGAATATATATTCTCATTCTCTTCTGCTGGCTTTTAAGGTTTCTGTTTACAAGTCCATTAATACTCTTATTGAGGTTCCCTTATTTGCTTTGGATCTTTTCTCTGGCTCCTTTCAGGATTCTTTTCTGACTTGACCATATTGTTTTAATATGCTTTGAGGTATTCTTCTTTGAGCCAATTTTGTTTGTGGTCATTTGAGCTTCATGAATTTTGCTGTCCATATCACTTCTGAGATTTGGGAAGTTTTCAGAGAGCATTTCTTTGAATAACCCTTTGATCCATTTGTCTCTCCTTCTGAGACTTCCAGAATTCATGTATTCATATTCTTGACAGTGTCCCATAGATCCCATATGCTTTCTCAAATCTTTATTCTTTTTTTAACTTTTTGTTTCTCAATTAGCTAATTAGAAGTGACCTGAGTTCACAGATTGCGTTTTCTGCTTGATCAACTCTGTTAAAGTCTTTATTGAAGTTTTCTGTCCTGACATGGTTTACTGTTTGGCATTTCTGTTTGGTTCTTTTTAGGGTTTCCATGTTTTTATTGAATTTCTCATTTTGTTCATATATTGCTTTTCTAATATTATTCCATTTTCCATCTGTGTTCTTTTGTAGCTGAGATTTCTTAAACCAGTTCTTTTGAATTCTTTGTCAGGCAATTCATGGATATCCATTTCTTTGGGGTCATTGACTATAATACCATTATGTTCTTTGATTATAACATTTGTATTAGTTGTGTGTGTGTGTGTGTGTGTGTGTGTGTGTGTGTGTGCACACTTTTGTAAATATTTATTTGTCCATAGATGCAATCTTTACTAACTGCCTTCCAGAGAGAAATGCTTTCACCTGCCAGCCGTAACAAGTATTCTAAACAATCTTTCACCCATTTCATGTGGATGTACCCAGTTCACATGTCTCTTGTTCTTGGTGGAGAATTCTTAGGATTGCATGTCTTGTGTTGATCCTGAAATTCCAGATTGAATGCTGAAAGCCATTAATTTTCCCTAGGAAAAATGCCTTGAAATTTTCAAGTTTGTGTGCCTTACTGCGAGTTTCGAGTCTTGCTGACTTTCAGCATGAAATGCTTGCATTCATCTTCTGTGATATTATGCCTGGGGAGTTGGTGTGGGGAAGTGGCTGTTATGTGTATAGAGTATTTCTGTTGCCCATGGGCCAGTGGGGAAAATCTACAGGCAAGGTGTACCAACTGCCTTCCTGATGGAGTGTGTGGTACTATTTGTATGGTCCATGGCCTCTTCACCCTGCTCTAGCCTCTCCAAACCTCAGCTTTGCTAATCATCTCAGTAATCTCAGTAAATGAGAAAAAGGTGAGCCTTAGGCAACATTTGACCTAGCTGGGGAAACTGAGTACTTACTATGTTTTAGGAGCCAGGTGCTCACTCCTTATGTTCTCATTTTCCTCCATGGAAGAAATTGCTGATTGAGGAAACTTTTGTGGTACTACATTTTTTGTGTGTGTGGAAGGAATGATATACAGGTAATGTGAACTTGTTCCTACAATCATCAGTGTATCTGTTCTCAGATAATTTGCCCTGGTGCCATGCTAGAACTTCTCTGATAAACTCCTGGATACCTGTAGAACTATTCCCATCTGTGAGTGGTTGTGAAAAGTGATGCTTCTGTGGCAGATAATAGTAGAAAACTCCTAATCTTTAATTTTGCTTATGTTGCTTCTCTCATCCTTTCTAATTCTCTCCATATATGATCTCACAGTTAAATTAAGTATGATAATATTGTTATGTGATACTTGTTTTATTGAATTCTCTGAGGGTACTTTTGTCTTACCTTGGGCGTTAAGAACCTTCTACAGAAGTAGGACTTGATAGTTTCTATTTTGCTAGAGACTCATGACATTTTCCCTACCTGCCTGGCACAGGGAAATAGAGGAAAGAATATATAACAAAGTTGTTTTCAGGTCTATTGTCCCTTTATTCCTCTTTCCTTTTCTCATCTTCCTCTTAAATTTATGCCATCAAGCATGACAGACACATTAGACATTTGAAGAGAAAAACTACAACTAAAAAAATGTCATCAACTATGTATAGAGCATTGATAATTTAAAAGCTGCCAACAATAAGCTTTTCCCACAATTGAAAGTGGGGCAAGTCTCTCATCATTTTGCCTGTATAGAGGAACAACTGGGAGGTTGACAAACACAAACAATTCCCTCAGGACAATGGTTACCTTGCTCTATAATTTTGTTTCGTTTTCTCCTATTCTCTCTGAAATGAATGTAGGTAATTTTCTCACCCAGAAAATGTGCCCACTGGGAAGAATATTCCCTTAAGTAGCCTGATAAAAACAAGTAAAAACCACAGGGCAGTGTTACTTCTGCTCTCATCTTCTAGTTATTGTGCATGCCAGAAAAGACTCTATGCTGTGTGGGTGCAGAGTATGACATAGGGCAGAGGAAGTATGTCTTAGGCAGAAATAATGCAATACTGTGTTCACTTCTCTGTAATTTTCAAGAATTCTTATATTAATTTTCAACTATGGAAAACACACAGAAGGGAGATAATCAGAGTCACCTTGTCATTTTAACTCTAGTGAAATTAAGTGAAATGTGTTCTTTCACATGCCACTTCTACTACTTGAACCTAAGATGGTCTTCAGTATCTGGAAAGTGGTATTTCTTGTTTCCTTGACCTTAACCATTCTGTAGCCTTTCCTGTAAGAATTCAGAGATTATTTATGTTTGTATTCCTTTTGGGCAACCTAAGTGCTACTTCCTACCAGCAACAGAGCTGAGACCCTAATTAGAAAATTTGTCTTCTTGGTGATCCTAATAAGAAACAAAATATAGTAGTGTTTTAATATGTTACAGTGAATGCTCTTTTTCCTGTTTGTAGCACTGTGCTTGTTATTTTAATATAACCAGATATTACCTTCTGTGCATTTCAAGTATCACAGAGTTCAAGCATATGAGAAAGTTTCAAATGCTAAGAGGCTCATTTTGTGGCTGTTAAGATTGTGGTGATTTTAATGATTCTATAAAAAGGACATGCAATACAGTAATTGTGGTTGTGTGAGTTTTATATCTAGTTTCATTATAAGTGCTGATATTTTTCTGCCAATATTCATCAAGCTTCCTAGAGTAGAAGCTGCTCAGCAAAGTCTCCAGGAAATGGTATTACATGAAATATGATGAGTTTGTTTACATTAAGTTTTATGATGTTCAATGACTATTTATTAGAAGCTATATTTATCTGCTGATACAGTTTTCCACTTGTTTGATTCTGATACATTTGCACATTAAACTATAATAAACATATTTATTGTGGGCAGTTACTTGGTATAACTAAGTATTAGTAAATCATGTATTATAGTCTAGATTTAGGCAGCAAATAGCTTCTTTGCTGAAATCTAATACACTGTGTCATCATGATGGTTCTTGAGGATATGGGTTGATGATTTAGTTGAAATAACAAATTATCAATATTCCATATTTTCAATCTCTGAGTTTTCAGGTGTTTTGAAATAGATGAAATTAATATTTTGAGTTTTTGCATCTGTTTTAAATGTTTGATTTTCTATTACTATTTTTTCCTGTCATATATCACATTTTGCATTTATGTAGAAGTCACAGGAAACAAATATTGTTTAGCAAATTATCTAATTTAATTTTTATCAATTTCCCTATTCTAAAAGCCTAAGAAAGTTGAGTTTATGGTTCTCATGTCTAAGGCATTATAAGGAAAATGAACAAGGTAATGTGATCTAGAAGAGGAAGGCTTTTATGGTATGTAAGCACATGGATCTTGTATGTGGTAGGAATCTGAAGTACTATACAGAATTACAATAGTGCTTGAAGGACGAGTGGAAAATGGTTACTGCTAAGGTTTGACTGTGTCTCCTAAAAGTGTCTGGGTTGGAAATGGGATCCCCAAATTCATATGATAAAGATGGTTGTTAATGGGGCCTTTGGGAGTTAAATAGGGTTAGATGAGGTTAAGAAGGTGGGATTGCACTGATGGCATTAATGGCTTTATAAGGGAGACTTCAGCAAGTACAGTTCATCTGTCTCTCCAAGGGAGGCCTTCCACCATGCTGTGATGCAGCAGGAAAGCCCTCATGAAATGTTCAGCAGATGTGAGCTCCATGTTCATAGACTTTCCATTCTGAGAACTATAAGAACAAAGTTCTGTTTTTTACAGGTTTTCTATTTTGTGTGTGTGTGTGTGTGTGTGTGTGTTGTGTGTGTAATTTTATTCTCTAAATATAATTTTAAACTGATTCACAAAAACACAAAAATTATACATATTAATGAGTTACTATATGATGATTTGATACATGTATACATTTTATAATGAGATAAAGTGTATCGAACGTTAAAAATGTAAACTCTTGTCCAAAATGTAGAGTTTTCAGAACTATTTTATGTAGGGTCATGATTTTTATGCATAATAAGATGCAACTTTTAGTTTAGTTCAATGCCTCTTTAGCATAACATTTTAAGAAAAGTATATTTTTATTTTCTATATTAATAATATTACCTGTAACAACAGTTAAAGGAATGAGTGTTTTCTCAATATGAACCTGGCAGAAAATAAAATGAAAAAAATATTTTGACAAAAGTTCCATGATATTTACACTTAATATCATATCAAACTAATTTGTCAATAGAGCAGAATTTTGGGATAAAGTTTTATCATTCATAGATATCTGTCTTGATGTGTTCTCAAGTAGTGAGCATTTTCATTATTTTCTTATTGCCACATCTTATTACCTTTAAAATTAATGGGACAATTCATGAAGCAATTATAATTTGCTACCTTCATAAACATATTTAGTAAAGAATTAATCATTAATTTAAAGAGATGATGTGGATAGATAGCTCTTTATAAATCTTCCCTCATTTTAGGATTCTTAAGGAATCTAAGAAAGGCCAGGTGAAACAACTCTATCTGCTCCCATGTTTAAAATTAGTTCTCACTGGGAAGGAGGAGCTCTTAAAGTCTTGGATCTGTTTCCTCCTCTCCATATAACACTGAGCTATGAACACCTGTATGCTTGAAGCGTATTTCTTGCATTCATCCTGATCCTCAATTCATTCATAATGTTGAGATTTGTCTCAGTCTGTTCAGGCTTCTATAGCAAAACATCTGAGAGTGAGTAAGTTATAAAGAACAGAAATTTATTTCTCACCATTCTAATGACTGGGAAGTCCATGATCAAGGAGCTGCCTGAGTCCATTTCTGAGAGGATTATTCCATTTTTAAAATGATGCCTTCTACTTGTGCCATGTCCTCCCATGGTAAAAGGAATAGAAGGGAAAAAAACATGCCATACTTAGTGCTTCCAGAACTTTTATGAGAAGTAATCATATCCTGGAGGATAGTAATTCAAGGCCAAATCTCCTGCTAAAGGACCCACATCTTAATGCTAATGAATTGGGATTAAATTTCAACATAATTCTGCAAAGTATGGACATTCATACCATACAAGAGTAATGTCTTAGGTCAGGTACAAACAGACACTGTAATGAAGGAGGTTTATTGAAGGGGGGAGGGTTGCTATCAGGGAACAAACTTTGAGGGTGAGGGAAAAAGAAGTTAAACTGTCAATACATTTGAAACAGAGACCTTAAGGGATGTCATAGGGAGCCCTGAGGTGGCTGGCATGACATGACACTTGAATTAAGGTATCTTGAAATAAGGCATTTAATCGAGGTCTTAGAACTATTATTTATTACAAAGATTTATAGAATTTTTTGAGGAATCTATGGGATTATATACTAACTTTTTAGCAATTATTAGATGCCATAAAATATACCAATTAAGGGTTTGGGATGTAGCTATGTAGCACCTGCCTAGCATTTGAGAAGTCCTGGATTCTTTCCCAAGTGTCATAAAAAGAAAAAAAATAAAAAATTAAATATATGTATATATACATACACAGACACACACAATTAAAATATGAGCTGATAGTTCATTTTTGAGCTTAATCTCCAATAAGTGGTTGCTGTGGACACAGAAGAAGCACACTAAACTGAAGGATCATTTCAATCATTGTAATAATCCCCTGAATCACACAATGTATTCATTTCTGTAGTTGTTGCCAGACAGAATATAGTATGCTACATGAGGTTTAATTCATAAAGCCAAATACAGACATGCATGGGGACCCAGAGTAAGTGTTTAGAAGAGAGATCCTGAAGCATTAAATTTTTCATTGGCCAGTTAACTGGCTTTGAATTATTTTTAATGGATAAAACATTTTAGCGACATTCTCTAGAGACTGTTCTGATTTCAAATGGAGCATTTCCAATTAATCTAAGAAAGACATTATATAAACACAAGTTAACAATCCCATGGCAATGGATAATAAAAATATTGCTGAACATTATTTTGGCCTTATTCACTAAGCAATTCAAAGAGTTATTCTAGACATAATCAAACCTATTCTTGCATCTCTACAGTCTCTTTGGATGCAGGTATTATTGCCCCATAATTACCCCCATGTTAATATCTTTAGGATAAATTATCATGTAGTTTTTTTAAGCCTTGCATTATTGAGATCTCTTAACTAGTTGGTACAATTACATCTCATTTGTGTGGCCATGTATGTGTGAAGGGTGATGGGTTGGTGTAAATGACATTTGTACAAAGACATCCTAACACCTGAAAATAAATAAATACTTTTAATGCACTATTTGATATAAAGTATTTCTTGCTTTTGTGTAACTCTTTCTATATGTCACATTCATGAGTGTAAATATCTGCTACTCTTGGTTCAATAATGTCTCCTTAAGAACATTTGAAAGGATATCTATTAGAAAAGAAATTTACCTTAGGAAGGGCTTTGTTTACTGGATGATCTGAATATATAATGTCTGTATATATTTACAAGGTACATTAGTACTGTACCTCATTAATGAATGAATTATGGGCTTTTCTACTCCTAGTAAGCCTCACATAATTTTAGTTTTGCACAAGTTATGGTAATGTGTACAGTCACAGAAACAATTGGAGATACAGGTGGATACACAAACAGGAATGAGAGCATGATCAGATTGCAGTTGGCTACTAATAAATTGAGTCTCCCAACAAACATGTCACTCAGCAATGGGTCATCAAAAAACCATTTGAACATGTTTTATTTTCTCCTCCTTATCAGATTCATGAATTACCAATAACATCATAGGTCTGAAGTAATTTTTTTTCTCTCTGGAAATTATTGTTCTCAATACAACTAATGCTTTGGTTTATGAATATAACAGAACATTTTTTTTTCTCATAAGGATTGCCCACTTAGTTGGGATAATTGGGTTGTGACACATTAGTGAGGACAGGATAGTGTGGGTCCCAAAGCAGTGACTGTGCTCTCAGAGTATTGAGTACAATATGAAATTCAACTGTTAAGGTTCTGGTCCCAGAATGTCATTAAGAAGGACAGGAAGTATTTCAGATTTATGATGTCCTAAAAGAAAAGATACTGTGCAGAAGGAAAATTGCTTGCATTGCTTTCACCTACTACAGAATAAATGGATATGAGTTTCTAAATTCCCCTTCCCATGGGGGAGGTGAATGTCAGAGATGATTCCAAAAGATTCAATTCTAGGACAAGCTTTTAGAAATTAGTTAATGATTCATCATTCAGCTTTTGTTGAGAATCACCTCTGTGCTAAACGGGGCTAAGTGTATCCTAACATTGTGTTCACTTTCAGTATATCTTATGTTCCTACCTAACAAAAAGTGACACAATAAAACCACAAGATTTAGACTTAATTTTAAAGTTTTCTGCCAATCAGGACAAGAGCATGGTAAAGCTTTCATGTCATAGTTCAAATTTCTGGAGTTCTAATACTATAATTCTGATATTTCTAAACCCAAATGTTTCTTAGCTATTTTCTATTCCATTGTGTTAGCACTAATGTTAACATCAGTGTATGCATAGAAACTTTTCTGAATGTGGCTTTGTTATAAGTGATAAAAGTGAAGAAAATAAGGAAGGTTTTATTTCTGGGAATGTGATCTACCACTTGCTTGAAGTGGATGTAATTGAAAATATTTACTTTCTGTTTGCCATAGTTTATTATAATTGTGGTCCTACAAACAAAGACAACAAAAAGTTAGAAATACTGGACTCAAATCCCTCAAAAACCAAAACAAATCAGATTAAATGTTGAGTCAACCAATTTGCCATTCATCCAGCTATACCCAATAATAGGTGAGATTGTGTTCATTTGAACCTTATTTACTAAGAACTGCAAATATTCATAAGAAGCCATGAGTCCTTTCTCTAGTAACTTGCTTTCCTAATGGCAAGACACAATGAGAAATAGTAACTGTTATGTGTTGCACATTATGGTAAGTTTAATAGGAGAAATATGAATAAAATACTATAGGCATTTAAAGGAGATAAATACCACCAAGTATTGAGTGGACTCCATATTTGGAATAGTTAATAGAGGAACAGGAAGAGAACACAAATTGAAATGAGGGATAAAGGAAGATGAGAAAATCAGGAGGAAGAAAGGTGTAAAGAAAGTGTAGTGGGCATTCATGAGTAAGGAACCACAGGAGGAATTTGTTTTGACATGCACCTTTTTTGGAAAGAAGACTGTGGAATTGAAGCTATGATTTGGAAATCAACTATGTCGCTACTTATCTGACCTCAGGCAAGTTACTTGTGATAGTTGGTTTCAAGCCTAATTTGAGGGTAAAAAATAGCTAGACTTGCCCAGTGGTCTCTAAGGTCCTTTCAAATGCTGAAATTCTTGATTCTCTGGGTATTCCTCATGTAATTATAAAGGATGCCATATTTATACCTGTATAATTAAGAACATAAGCTTATTGAAATAGGTGAAATGTGAAGGATTTTTCTTTGTTTGATGACATCAGACAGACATGTCCTTATGACAAGTTAGAATTGTGAGAGCTGGTACAAAATTGGACCTGGAAAAATATATCAGGCTGCAGGCTTAAAAGACTTTTTCTGATGTTAAGTCAGAACTGCTTGATTAAGTGGTACTGTTGTACCTGTGACCAAGACAGTTTGATGACAAACAAAAAAATGGGGATCACTATTAGTTATAGTGTCTGAAACAAGGATGTGATCCAGCTGGTGCATGGTAGGGAAGATTGAAAGAAAAACAGGTAGTGGGGTATTGAGGGTAGAATGAGGGGTGATCTGTATTATGTTATGACTTCTGAGTTGAGAGATGGACTGGCAGGCCTTTTCAGCCAACTTTTCAATATGTTGTGAGGAGAGATGAGCAAAAGATAGTTCATTGCTTTTCAATGAGATTTAGTCAAGGAAAATTGGCTGATAAAAAGTGAGAGAAGACCAGGTACAGAAGGTAGGACCCATGATGGTTCACTATTTAATTTAAGCTTTAGTGTCCATACAAATGGCACAATGTACATAATTTTCAACCTCAAGTTTTTTGTTTAATGATCATCATTAAAACTAATCTATTTTAATTAATTTATGTTATATTTATTATTTTTAGATTTATTTCAGTGGGTTTTATTTGTTGTGCTTATAAGGAATTTAGGAACTTTATGCAATATAAAAAATACTCCTTTCAGCTAAGGAGATATTCTGGACTTAGGGAGTTTCAGGGTGACTAATAACAAACAAGTAGTTAAAGAGTCTCTTCATTACTACTAACTGATATCTTAACAAGTAGGGTATATAGATCTGAACACTTCAAATTTGGTTAATTTGATTTATATATAAATAAAAGCTGTTAATGCTTGGAAATGAATTTGGGGGAATCAAAATTTAACATTTAGACATTTTCAGCAAATGATAGAAACTTTCACAGAAGAAAAATTGATCCATAATTTTGACCTGTTGCATCTTGCTTTATTCAGATAGGCTTAAGTTATACTCTATTTTGGAAAAAGCAAATAAAAGGACATCAGACAACCTTTTAAGTTGAGCTTCTAGCTTAACTGAAAGTTTCTGGAACTTGTGGAGCACAGCTTATGAATATATATGAACCAAGTATTGGCACACAGAAGGTGTGAATATATATTTGTGGAATTAAACCAAATGTATATATGCATGTATTATACATATCCACACATATATTTATACATATTTTTATATGTTCATATGTATATATATTTATATTTCATAATGATATAAAAATATATTTGTTGTTTCTCATGTGAAACTCCTTTGAATTCAAAGCAAATAAAAATCAACCTATGACACTGGCTTCCAGAATTCCTCAAACTTCAGGTCTGTGTGAAGGAACTGAGCTACTATGGAAATGTGAGCCACTGCCCAGCTGTCTAAATAGAAGTAGCCAAAATTCTCCCTGTTTCTGCTGGAACCACTATAATGCAGCTTAGCCTGGGGTGAATGTCTTTGATGGCAGCAGTTTCCAGATATGAAAGAGGCTGTGGTGGTATGTAGATACCACCTGACCTTGAGAGACTGAGATGGGCTGGCACACAATTCCAAAAATCTAGCAGGGGACTCACTTATAGACAACTGCGGGGGGCGGGGGGGAAACTATACTAATGGAAGTGTCTCAATACAAAGAATATTATCAATATTTAATTTCACTGTTCAGAGATTTTTTTTTATTATTCACTCATGTTTAAGGACTTAATATCACCCAACCTGGATTCTGTTATTCATATCACCTGAAAGGTATTCATAATTTGATTTACAGGTTTTTTCTTTCTGTAATTAAATAATTCAGTGGTAATATTGATTGCACTGCCACAGAATTTATAAATAGGAAATACAGGTTATGATGATCCCAGATAATATATAATTTTAACAATCTTTGGATTTTTTAGGTGAGGATAGGTATGTGGTGGGTATAAATGACTTTCAGTATTTCAAAAGAATTATAACAAAAAATGTTGCAGGATATTTAAGCTAGGATAACTATGTAATATAATATTTGTATTGCATTCCTAGTCTGTCGTGTTTCTGTAGCAAAAGAAAAAAAAAACACATTAGAACTATTCCTATAGAAGCAATCTAAATCCAAGTGATTCTGTAGCTGGCAGGAGTTAGGGAATGTTTAAGCTTTCCAGTTTATTGATAAGCAGTTCATTTATTATGAGTAACATGAAATTTCATATTTGCTTCTGTGAGGGGCTCATCTTTTTATTTCAGGGATTTAAAAAAATAATCTCTTTTAAAATATAAATTCTACAATTTGTATGGAAGTGTGGTGAATTGCAAATCATCTGACACCATCTTAAAACTTAGCTCTGCATACTGCTGACTTTTCCAGTGTATGCATTCACTTTATTTTTATCTCTAACTTTGGTTTGCATTATTTTGGCTAAAGAAGCAACATTTTTCACCACACCAGGAAAGTTAGACAAGATTCAAGCTAAAACTTCCTTGGCGGCATGTTCTAAAGCATTCTTTGTCTTGGCAGCTTGAAAGGCTGGCAGCTAGAGAACTAGCACTCTCTCTTGCCCACTCTGGTTGAGCTCTCTGGGCATCCTCAAAAGACACAGTAAGAGTGACATACTGCTCTGGAAAGATGGCATCAGTGACAGTCAACTGGGCTGATATGCATCTGCATCAGGTTGAGGGCCAGGCCACACCCAGGTCTGCCTTTTTGCTCAGTCCCTAAGTAATGATCAGATAAAGACTTCTCCTTGTCTTCTGTACAAACGTCCATGCTCAATGTCATTTCATGTCCTTGAATGGATTTTTCTCTTATAAAATAATAATAATAATAATAATAAAGTAACTTCAATACTTTATAACAAAGAAATTTTCTTATTAAATGTACATTTTCTATGTTAAATTCTAATATTAGACAAATTCAGAATTTATACCTAAAATTTTGCATATTCTAGCCAAGGTCAAATAAAGAGCATTTAAATGGGCAACAAAACTTGAAGATTTAGTCTGTATCTCTGTCTGTCCTCTCTTTTTCATCCCCACAATAACTGCCAAGTTTAGTTGTATATTTGTTGTCCATTGTCAGAAGTAGCACTCGAAAAACTTCTAGTTGCAAAAGAATAGTAATCATCATCATCATCATCATCACCATCACCAGAAATGTACCAAGTAAATTCTAACGTTCTTTCTGGTTAAAATGTGTTTTCCTGCCTCATATACTCTCACTTCCTTCCCCAAAGAGGAGACTGTTTTCTACTTTTAGTTGTCTAGTACAGCCATAGAATGTTTGGGATAATGAAAATGTTGTATATCTGCATTATACAATATGTGAAACATGGTTAATGTGATCAAAGAAGTGGATTTTTATTTTATTTTTAATTAAGTTCAACTTACATTTACATAGCACATGTGACTGTTGGGTCTCATAGTGGATAGTGCAGGTTTTTCATCTGCCCCAATGGCTACTGCCATAGACTTACCTGCAGCCATACATCTAGGCTCAATTTCTTATTCAGCAGCCTGAGTCTTGTACAGATCTGATTACTTGCCCTTGTTTCATATCCTTCAGTGTATCCCCTTCCACCAGGATATCATGCTAAACTTTTGGCATGATGTGCAAGGCTTATAATGATCAGATTTTGCTTACCTTCATCATCACTCTTTACATTTCATTAAAAGTGTCATATTTTCTAATGCTCCTGGTCCTTCTTATATCCTATTGCCTCCCTCCAAGTCTTGCTTCCCATGTCTACCTGTCTAAAAATTTCCATCAAGTATCAGGAAAATGACTTTTGAACTTCTCTTGTTTTATTGCTAAATAGTTCCCCAGCTGCTATACATAGTTTTCATGTCTGTATTCCCCAAGACTCAATAACAGAAGCAGAACAAAAGTAGGTGCTGTATAAAAGCTAATTTCTATCTCCTACTCTCCAGTTTGCTAGGCTATTATGCCTTGTGATAAAACATTCTATGGTGTCACTACAAAGAAGAAGAAATTCAAAGGGAAGTAAGAAGTAAATTTCACCTTGGGGGCAAGGATTGTTTTCTTCTCAAGTATTCTAAACTTTTGGAACAGTGCTCAAAACAGATTAGGATTATAATAACGTGTGGAATAAAAAAATACTAAATTATATTTTCATATCCTTTTTGACTATTTTAAATACACAAAGTCATTGAAGTAATTTCCAGGTTTTAAAATAATTTTTTTTTGAATTCACAAAATATAAAATTAAAAACAGTTATGACCCTCCAAATCTGCCTATTCCTGCTTTTCTTAGGCAAGAGAAACAATTGCTTTAGGACTGAATACATAAATAAGCAAAACTATGAAACATCAACTCACTGAGATGGAAACTTAAACAATATTCACCTAATTCGTGAGTCACCCACACCTAGAATTTTGTTCTTCCTAAAGTCCACCAAATAGTTTCTGTCATTTATACCTCTCAGGCATTTTAATATAATCAGCAAATGCAGTTAAAAATCATTTTTTTTTACCCATTAGAAAGTACTCAAGCAAATGCTTTGTTTACCAGTAAGCTCAATGGCTGCCAAAATAGTTCACTGCTATGTGAGCCAATTGGAGCCTTATTCAATGCACTCCATTAATATTAATTTGTGGTTAACTTTTGCTTAATCTAAAAATCAGTTTCTTATCTACAGGATTGTGTTCATATCCAAACCAATTTGTATTAATTTTGGAAGTCAAATATCAGGGGACATCATGTCAAAACTATTAATGAAACCTTAATAGAAAGCTTCTATTGTATTCTGTTCATATGCACATCTTTCAGTGGGGGTAATGCTATTAAGTAGAAGAAAATCTATTAAGTATAACTGTGTCACATTACTGGATTATTGCCCTTGATTTCATTACCTACTCCCCAGATACTCAGATACATCATCTTAGTATTATTTGTTCTCTTTGATTGAATGACCATTTACATGAATCAACATTTTACCTTTTCAAGGAAGCTGTGGTTTATAAATGACTCAGTATTTTATAGGCAAGTTATATTACTTTATTTATTTATATATGGTACTAGAAATTGAACTAAGGGCCTTGTGTGTGCTAAGTAAGCATTCTACCAGTGAGGTACAACCCTAACCTTTATTTATTTATTTATTATTTTTGAGATAGGGTCTTTGTAAGTTCTAAGACTGGCCTAGAATTTGGGATCCTTCTGCCTCAGCCTACTGAGTAGCTAGGATTACAGACAGAGAGCAAGTTTTTTAAAGACACAAATCAAATACTTCTGTTAATGGAGTAGCAATTTTGAAATACTTTTATATTGTTTATTTGTCTTATTCTCTCCTGTTGGATATAGTTAGAAGTCCTAAAGATACAGATGGTTTTATTTAAAGTATACTGGGTATTGAAGTTGGGAGCACTTAAACACTGAGCCAAATACCCAGCCCTATTTTGTATTTTATTTAGAGACAGGTTCTCACTGAGTTGCTTAGTCCCTTGCTGTTGGTGAGGCTGGCTTTGAACTCTTGATCCTCCTGCCTCAGCCCCCCAAGTCACCGTTAGAACATTGTTTTTAATAAAATTATTTATATTCCCATAACACATATTTCTTATGTTTCAATATTTGTTTCTCCCTCCTGAATATTTCTCATTCTAGTATGTGAAGAAAATTAATATGTTTTTATTCACAGCCCACAGCCACTACAGATTTTTCTTCAGTGGTCATTCACTTCCCTATAAAGCTTTCTTATTTTGTTTGTGCTAGTCATTTCACAAAGAAAGTGCAGACATTTTAATTATAATATCATCAGACAGTCTCATTCAGAATTAACATCCTTTCTCAATACTCAAAGCCCATTATTTTTTAATTATCTCAAATGTGTCCTATACCCTGAGTTTCTTATTAGGACAAATGCATATTTTTTTTCTTATCATTGTGTTGCAGTTTATTCGAGCCACTAGTGCTGAATATAGGACTGCTTTTACTTTCTAAGAGTTGTTGTGAAAGTTGAATACAGATGTTATTTTTTATACACATATTATTTATAGGTCTTTCTTTTAAAAAGTATTTAACTTGATTCTGATACTGTAAGTTGAAACCCTTTGATGCATTAGGGAATATTTCTATGTCTGCATTTCCTCAATTTAATAGTCACCAAAATTTTTCATTAAAATACAAAACAAGAAATCTAGTTCATTTTCATTGGATTCTAAGAGAGTATAGTAGACAGAAATCTAGATCTGTTAATGTAATCTGCCACATACTTGCTGTACTCATGGATAAAACAGAGAAACCATATTCAAACTTTATGCCTTGCTACATGACCTTCAAATTTATATTTTCTCTTTGAAAAGTAAAATAAAAGTTGGTTTCTACAAATAACATATGCTTAGTAGAAAATTAAGCAATGTACAAAAGGGCAAATGAAAATATCTTGAAATTATATAACCCCAGGGAGACTGATAATATTTTGAAAGAGTTGTAGGCATCTGTCAATGTACTTATCCCCATTTATTTAGTCATTTATTTAGCAAATATATATGAAATACTTACCAGGACAGAGCCATGGCTGTAGACCTAGAGATGCCTAGAGATGCTATAAGGAAGATACTAAAATTTGACTTTGTAGAGCTACTGCTGATGAGGGAAACTCTAAAGAAATCCCACCAAAATTCCAAGTAAACATTAAATGCATTGAAAGACAAACAAACAAACAAAACCCAAGAAAGAGGGATAAAAATGACTGTGGTGGGTGTTTTTCATGTAGGTCACCAGGAAAGGCCTCTCTGAGAAGGAGACACTAGAGCAAAGTCCTCAGGGAAGAGCCACCAGCCGTGGAGAGGATAAATGGATCCAGAAGAGGGCAGAAGCCTCCAGGTCACGGGCAGGAATGTGCTGTGCAGGCTGGAAAGGCAGCATAAATACCTGTGTAGATGGAGGGTGAGGGCGGCAATGATGACGGAGCCTTAAGAGAGTGGGCGCCTCTGAAGCCAAGGTGGAGGGTTGGTTTATGAGTTTGCTGCAGGAAGGCAGCTTTGAGAAGGAAGGTGATGCAATTTGCTTTAAGTTACAATCATAAAAAATGGGGAAAAAATCACTCTAGTGATTGTAGGAAGAATAGACCACAGGCCTGAGTGGATCAAGGGAGATTTATATACCCTCTCAAAATAATGTACAAAAGGTGATCAGAATCAACCTATGATTTTCCACTTGATGGTGTTTCACAGACCATTTGAATGTTGAGTGGGTCAGGTCATGCTTGCCTGTGAGGGAGTTTCTCAATAGTGGTAGTATTGACATTTGAACTGGATAAGTTTTTGTTGTGGGGGAATCTGATCTTTGCACTGTAGGACATTTTACTGCTTTTCTGCTCTACCCACTAGATGTCAGAAACATTTCTTTCTCAGTTGTAAGTATCAAGAATACCTCCAGATATGACCTTATGTCTCCAGTGGGGGAAAATCACCGCTGATTGAAAACTACTAGGATAGGCCCTGTTACAGTAACAAAGTCCTCATATTTCAGTGGTTGTAACACATGATTTTATTTTTCACTCAGCAATGAGTCTTAATAGTTGCTTTCTTCTAAGTTGTGTAATATAGAAATACCATCTTGTGTACAGATGACTATGACAGGTAAAAGGATACTAGATTTTAATGCTTTTGCCCCCAAATGATTGTTGTCATTTCTGCTCACAGGTTCTTAGCTAAAACTCATAGCATAGTTTCTTCTAATTGCAATGGGTCTGAGAAAAATTGGGAACACATGGATATTTGATGACCAATTACATTTTATACTTCTGGGTACTGTATATCACTGCTCTAAAGCAATTATGAAATCTGCTGATCAGGTACTGTGAAAATCCCTTACTCTAGGAGAGGAGGTATCTTTTGATTGGGCCTCAAGAAGGCAAAATATCTTTTGGAAGGGAGAAGGGGGTACCAGGAATTGAACTCAAGGGCACTCAACCACTGAGCCACATCCCCAGCCCTATTTTGTATTTTATTTAGAGACAGGGTCTCACTGAGTTCCTTAGTGCCTCACTTTTGCTGAGGCTGGCTTTGAACTCACAATCATCCTGCCTCAGCCTCCCCAGCCACTGGGATTATAGAAGTGTGCCACTGTGCCTAGTAGCAAAATATCTTTGCTTGCTCTTGACTCAGGTTCCTAGACTCCACTTATCATGAGGATTATTTTCTTTCCATCTTTCTAGGGTATTTTGGAAGTGAGTTTTGGGGTTTTTCCCTCTGTGCTAGCTCCAGTGATTTCTTGATCTAATTTCTGCCCATGAATGATGGTAGAGCTTAGGGTGGTTTGAAACTTGGTTTACTCATATACTTTTTAAATTGAAACATGCTTTTCTTTTTTTTTTTTTAGCTTTTTTATTTATTTATTGGACCAGGGATGCACTACCAACATAGATTTGCTTTTTTTTTATTGTTGGTTGTTCAAAACATTACATAGTTCTTGATATATCATATTTCACATTTTGATTCAAGGGGGTTATGAACTCCCATTTTACCCCGTATACAGCTTGCAGAATCACATCAGTTACACTTCCATTGATTTACATATTGATATACTCATGTCTGTTGTATTCTGCTGCCTTTCCTATCCTCTACTATCCCCCTCCCCTCCCCTCACCTCCCCTCTTCTCTCTCTACCCCCTCTACTGTAATTCATTCCTCCCCCTTGTATTATTTTTCCCTTTCCCCTCACTTCCTCTTGTATGAAACATGCTGAAACATGCTTTTCTTGACAGTGTAACTTTCTCATAATCTGAAAAGGCTCTTCTTCTTTCATATTGCTTTTATTTCCACAAGCCTATAACCTCATCCATAGTTCTTTTCTCAGCACAGTTCTTCCAATGGTTTTCTTTCTTTCCTTTCTTGTCATAAAAGGTCATTCTTTGTTGATTTAATGGTAGATAACTTGAGAATACTTGGAATGCAGAGCAGGAAGGCCATGCTTGCTAAGGTTTTATTTTTGTATTTATGTGTATTTGTTCTGAAAGTAGACCATTCTGAAACTAGTTTCGGGGGGGGGGCTATGGGCTTATTAGTACTTATGGAAATAACTGCATTATTTCCTCAATCATTCTCCATAAATCTGAGACTTTACATAGGACATATGTTTCTCTTCTTCTGAGCCATGAAGTGAAAACTGTCTTTTCTCATGTTAAAAATTTCTCCTTAGAAAGAGATGGCAAATACCCTTGTTTTTTACCCTCTGAAATTGAAGTAAACATTAGCAGGGTGGGAATGAAATAAAAAAGAGCACTTCTGGAATATTCCATGGCCCCAGGTCTCAGTCTCCTTAAGAGAGGATACAAACAGCTAGGGAGGTGTACCTTCACTCCTGCCCTGAGAGGTTTTACATATTTGGTTATCTTTTTAGTTTCCAAGTCTTGTCTTTATCCCAGTTTTTGGTAGTATGTTTCAAATAACACTTTATGACAGTACCCTGATCTAATTTTAGCCCTGAAACTTTTAATCTTGGTATATTTTATTGAGTGTGTTTCACTCAAGCTCCTTTTATCAACTTAGCCAAAATAATAGCTTTTTATTGAAGGGGCAATTCAGTTACAAATGTCAGAGCTATTTATACTTGCCAAAAAATAATAGTAGGAAAGAATTGTAGAATGATAGTTTAAATTTCTAGAATGTTATTTTATTTCCACTATGTATTACACCATATGAGTGATTTTAATATAGAAAATCATAATAAATGTACTCTATTTACAATATTGTATATTATTTTTATTTCATAAAACTAGTTATGTTGGAATAAGCAAATAAAAAATCTCTATATTTTCAGTTGTGTAAATCCCTTCTAATTCCAATAAAAGTTCATATATATATATATATTTGATATGTATTGTCTGCTTTTATAGCATCATATTCCATAGTAAGTAAACCTATTTAAAAATTATTTTATTTGTATAAAAAGTTTGGTATCACATCTGAAAAATAATTGATAAAATAATCTTTATCTAGAACAAAAGCTGTATTTTTCCGTAATATCATATCTAATGAGATTTCTCTGAAGAATAAATGTTTTGCTACACATTTGTATTTACTGTTGAATACATTTCTACTTTTACCTGTCTATAATGTTTCACTCCTGTTTTCTGTTTTGCTCATGAGTGCTTTTATTTGCTTCTTGACTTCACAGCATTGTCATTGATATGATTGAATTCCCATGGCCCTGTAGCCTGCCTGCCCTCTCTTCCTTTGTCAGAATCAATCTTGTCGTAAGAGGGGCCTTCTGCAAGGTCATGTGGCACTCCATCGTGTATAGTCTAGCTCTTTCCTGCAGTTACCTCTCGTCTACCTTGCAAGCATAAAGGACTACACAGTGTTGAGTACTTTCTGATCACTGAAGGACAGAAAAGAGAATCAGGCTTATGCATGCACTTGAACTGGCCATTGGCTATGTGGACAAGAAGTTATGATATCTAGGATATAAAAAGTGTATTTTAGAAGAGATGCCACAGGCTTTGTGTAGGTCCTTCTTTAGGTTCTGTAGACTTGGGTTCCATGGGTTTATAAGGCTTAAAGAAGACTACAAGTGGCATTTCAAATTGTGGCATATAAGAAAAGAGCACCTGTTTTACAGGTTTATTGGTGTAAGTGTTCTGATAAAGAATGACATAAAACTTTTTGCTAAAGGTATCCCTATATTTACTACTTCTAACACATTTCTTCCTCGTGTGTATTCTCTTATGTAAAGTGACATAGGTTCACATGAAAGATTTTATTACAATTTTTATATTCATATAAATTCTCTGTTTGTATAGATGTTGAAGCTTATTTTGGGAAGGATTTTGCACCTATATTAGTTACATTTATATGATTTTTCTCCAGTAGGTGGTTGCTAATTTTTAATAAGATGGGATTGTCAAAAGAAAATTTTCATCACTATAGTACATGCTTAGGGATCCTCATGTCCTTTGATGTAATTATGAGTCCTGCTCATGGCCTGTGTGAGGAGGAAGTAGGTGACCATTGGAGGTGTTGGCTGGCTGGAAATAAAGGCTAGGAAAGTAATATAAGAGATAAAAACAAAAGATGAGAATTATATATTTTATTTATTTATTTATTTTTATCTATTTATTTGTGTGTGTTTGTGTGTGTGGTTGTGGGGATTGAACCCACATGCATGCAAGGCAAGCACTCTACCAACTGAGTTATATCCCCAGCTCTAATATATTCAAAGTGGGGGTACTGATGGGTGGAAGAGACCTGATGGGTCTGATCCTAACAAAGGGGAAAGCCTATGAATGCTTTATTTATAGTGAAACACACTGAAGAGATTCAGTGTGGCAGGCTTATTGAGGAAAACAGGAAACAATCGGCAAAGCAAGTTTTGGGAGAGCTTGGCAGGTTATGTCCATCTCTGGGTGGCTACATTTGAACCCAGGGCTGTGAGCTAAGAAAGTGCACAAGCATGATCTGGTCTTTCTTGAACCAGGGAATTTCACCTAGGAGTTACCAAAAAAGTACAACTTCCTGCCTCCTGACAGCTCAAATGAATCCATAATTCATACACAGCTTCTAAAACATGAGGGTTTATTTTTAGTTGATGAGTTTTCCACATCCACTTTTATATAATAGTTTCTTCATTATTTAAGTTTTCTTAGTTGAAATAAAAACATTATTTTGATAGCCATTTTTATGCTAATAGTCAAAGGTGATTCTTTAAATTTTAGTCTTCAGATGCTGAATAAGATTATAATTGTGGACCTTTTCATTATATTGCCAAAGTCAAGTCAGGGAAATGGAAATTGTATTAGGTGTTTTTATAGAAAGAATTTAATGCAGGGAATTCATTAAAATGGTATGGAAGACTGGAAAACCAAAAGGGGACACTACAGTGCCATAAGGAGACATTACCACCTCTAGGGGCAGGAATCAATGGGAAGAGGTTGGGATATTCCACGTTAGACACATGAAGGGAGGGGATTGGAATTCAAACTCTTCAGGAGTAGTTGTTGCTTGGCTACTGCTGGCAGGATATGAGAGAGAGAGAGAGAGAGGGGGGGGGGAGGGAGGGAGGGAGGAAGGAAGAGAGAGAACTGAAAAGTTGGGACTTTGAATGGGGACATTTTATCTGTTGCTGATACCTCTGAAGGTCTATTATCAGAATGGTCATGGGAGCTATTAAAAAAGGGCTAGGACTGTAAGCCACTTATTACTTCTATGGTAGAAGACCACAGCTAGGGTGATGATAACAGGAAATAATAGAAACCAGGCTGAAGTAAGCCTTTTCTATCATTTTGTCTTATAATACTCTGCCCTATTTGTAAGAATCTTAACTACAGCATCAAAGAGAGCCCAATGTCAACAAATTGGCAATAGGCTAATATTCTCACAACCCCTGGAGAATGATGATCAGTTTTGGTCTTGGATGCCATCAACATTAGCAGTAAAGCAACTTCCTTCATGAGGAGACACTTGTGGACCCATGCAAAGCAGTCATTATGGACATTATTCATGTGGACCCATTGTACAAGCATGGGAAGACTGAGGAAAAAGACTGACTGATAGCAGTACAACACATTATTATTTCTACCTGGTTTATGAGGGACTCCTTCAGTGGATGCCTTTGATGAGCATTAACATGGGGTACAAAGATCTCAATATGTTTTGCCCACATGTCTGTAACTGCTCCTTGCTAATTTTTCAATCTTTTCTTCCTAAGTCACTGAAAATCTAATTAAACTGTTAGCCACTTCCCATGCATCAGGATAGGTCCATATTTAAGCCATCTCTCAGTCCAGACAAGTTGGAAATTTAAATGTATGGTACAAAATTCTTCTCTTGGGAGAACTGATCTTCACCACTGCTTTTCAAGGGCTGTTCTGAATGAAACTGTGTAGTTGCAAACTTCATCTTCTGTTGGTTCTAAGTTTCTGCTGGAATATAGCACAATTCTATAAAAGTTGTTTTTTTTTTTTAAACCTCCTCAATTAACTGGTCATTGAAACTTTCCAGGAGGACATAGACATAATATGAGGGACAAGAGACAATTCAGAAGGACCATGTGTTATATGAATCTCTACTACTCCTGTAAATAATTTTAGCCTTCTAGACTGGCTTGAGTATGATTTTATATACAACGATTATTTATATGATTTTATATAAATCATCTCTATTTGATGAAAAATAGCCATTACAAATGTTTTGTCTAATGGTTCAGTATACCAAACAATGCTCAGTTTATATTGAGAGCACTGTCGCTTGATGTTAATGGTGAGGAATTAAATAGGACTTTCTAGCAAGCAAGTAGGTATTTCTCAGAGAATAATTTTCTGTATAAGAGAACCATGGTGCAATGGTTTTGCCCCAACCCTACTGAATATATCCTACCTAGGATCACCATTGCTAGATATAATATTCCTATTTCTCTTAGACACTGTAAATATCTTTAGATTTGCTGTGTTAATAGGCTCAAGTGGCAAAGTGGCTTACATGAATGCCTGGGCCAAATGCAGGTCCCTCTGTTGCTCTGGCTCCCACTCAAAACCATTAACCTTAACAGCTACCATGTAAATTGCCTAGAATAGCACACTCCAGAGTGGGATGCATTTTTTTTTTCAGGAATACAAAGGAATCTTGAAACATAAGTGACTCATTTTTAATAATCAAAAGAACATAATAGCAATTTCTCTTTTATTTTGAAGGAAATGTCACAATAATCAGATTCCAGAAACACCTTTGAAGTGATTATTTTCTAAATTTTTTATACAATTTGTGGCTCACATACATCTTACAAAATCATTGAAGGTCATCCCTTCCTCTTGCTTCTCAGGTCCAATTTTCATGACTTCTTCCTGGTGTTGAAGAGACGTGGTAATTGATTTTGCTGTGATCCAAACTTGGACAGACTAGAGTTAGGTAGAGACGAGGACTTAATTAGGCTTAAATAACTTTTAAATCTGTGAGGTAAAAGACTTCATGTTTCCTGACAGTGGTGAAGAGAAAAAAAGAAATTGCCAAATCAGTTTGCTGTGTATCACATACCATGGTCCTTGGTAACCTGTTCTAACAAAGATACTTCTAGAACGGCAGACATAATTGGCATAATAACCTGGTTAGTTTAGGATAGCACATAGTCATTTGTCCACAATTATTCTTTCTTCCGGTGACTAATCTCCGAATATTCACCAGACTTGTGGTATAGCTTGGTTCACTAATATGGAAGGGAGAAGCAGTTCTAGGGGATTCCTCTCAGTCCTATCTTTCATGCTGTCCTCTGTCCTATGAAGTAAGGAGCCATTGTGAGTACTCTATCACTTGCTATACAGACATTATTTATATCATATAACCAGAGAATGGGGATCTATACAGGAGGGTCCTTCTAGAAAAAAAAAAACCTACAAGAATGACACTCTAACCTCTTAGAAGAAATTTAACTTTTTGAATACTTCAGGAGGGTTTACAGATAACTTGGAGGTCCATACTCTAGGACAGACACTGCCAAGGAGATTCCAGCAACCACTGTGAATGGGTAAGGAAGCTGGTTCTCAACAATAAAGGCACCTGGAAACTGGTCCCAACTCTTGAGGGAGTAGTTATTGCTAAGATGGTGCTGCTGGTACCAGTAAGCACATGGGAAGAAGCAAATCCCTTTTCACGTCTCTCTCCATTTTAGAGTGTCCCGTTTATCAGAATCTACCAGAAATCAGCTGACAAATAAATAAATATAAGCTAAACATAAGATGTTTTTACAGACCTAGCTCCAGAATCACAGAGAACACAAAGGTAGATTTGAGGCTCAGAGACAACCAAATGACCAGAATAATCATTTTGTGCATTTTTGTAGAAATTTGCTCTAATGTATATTTTCTCACTTTAGGAATCTATTTGTTGATAAATTAATTGCACTGAAACTATCTTTTTTTGGAAGGTTTCTCTTTAAAAACAATGATTCTGATTTATGTTTTATATCAGTTTTTAGGTTCCATATTTTATTTATTTGTTCTTTTTAGTTAGAATCTATTCTGATGTATTTGTACAAGCATAGAATATATGAAAGACATTTTATAGCTGTAGTAAATGTGTATATTTATACTTTTAGAACAGAGAATCTCTATTAGCATTTTGTTTCTGTTGTGCATATTAAAATTGTGCTATTGATGAACACATTTCCTATGACATTTCTCCATCATCAAATCATTAATCCTCCAGGCTACTGGATAGTTCTGACTTGGAAATTCTCCTTACTGCCTTAAGCACTTTCCTTGTTCCACCTGGACTATGCTTAGTCCTATGGTAATCCTCTGGGTATCAGTTTTCTCTGAATCTCCAATATTATGGTTTTGACTACGAATTTTGAGCAGGATCTAAGAATGACCATTGCTGCCTAAAATCTACAAATTCTTGAACACTAGCAATTGCTATGATTTAATCATTTGTAAGTGTTCTTGAGAAATGGAAAGGCCTGAGAAGGCAGAGTTGAAGGGCATAGCCTTCCTTCCCAGGTTCATGCAATTTCCACAGCATTGTGGCACTCAAACATTACCTTTAATATTATATTCTTCTTAAAAATCTAGAAGAAATCTATTTTCCAAATCTCTACTTAGAGTCTAGGAGAAATCTAGCTTCCAAATCTCTAAAGCCCTAAATTGCCTGTCATTTAGTATAAATTTACTGATTCTGTGTTGATCTCATAGCTTTCTCATGCTATTTTGCCATATACACTCAATTAACAATTAACAGACTATTAAGTCTTTACTTATTATAATAATAAATCTAGAGTTGCATGCTCACTCTCTCTCTCTCTCTCTCTCTCTCTCTATATATATATATATATATATATATGTATGTATGTATTCTATTTCAAGTTATCAAGAATTTCATCAACTGTTCTGTCACTGCATGAAAATAATCTATAGTTTTCTTACTATGTTTCACCTGATGGTTAAGCTAATGCCATATATATATTTGGTAACTATATCCCACTTTGACTACAAATGTTTTTATTAGGCTAAGCTAGTCTCTGCAGTGGTAATTAATTGATTTCCAAATCTTGCTGACAACATATCTAAGTTTGTTTTTGACCTTGTAGGTCTTTATGGGTGGGTCTTGTAGCTATTTCCATGCACTGACTCAGTGATTCTGACATGTGCCTTGCTCATGTGCTATTTGGAACACATGGTTTCTAGTGAAAGGTTGGAATGGGATGAAAATGTACATGCTGGATTGTAAATGCATCCACACAGAAGTGCACCTCTTATTTCCACTCACTGCTCTTTTTCTGTAACTGGTCATGTCATTTGGCTTAACTAAAAGAGCAGTAGAAAATATGAAGGAGCACTTAGACTTATGATTGGATATATGAGAAGCAGACAATGCAGAGGCTGAAATGTAAATTGATATGTTATGTTTTGGATATTAGGTGTTCTCTAAATTTCCTGTGTTAATATAGGGATGTTCAGTGGTAAAATGATTAGATAGTGAGAGCTATAACCTAATCAGTCCATTCTACTTTTAATGGAATAAATTCCCAACTGATAAATATTTAGTTTGTTTCCGACCTTCTATTTAAAAAAATTGCTTCTGTGAATATTTTTACTTAAAAATGTTTGTGTGCTTATTGATCAATCTCCTTGAGACATATTCTTGGTTATGAGATTCCAGGACAAAAGTACCTTAATTTCTTACTGACACTATGTGGGATGGATAGTTCAGTGCTTCATGCTATCTGTAGTGCTGGTTTATTTCAGTCTGTTCATATTTGATGATATGGAACATAGTTAGCAATATTTTATTTTCACCTCTTTAATTACAAATGTTTAATCTATCAAACACAAGAACATCTTTGCTTATTGGAGTTCTTTATTATTAAATTTCCATTCAAGTTCTTTGCTCAAGTTTTCATTTTCAAATGAAAATCTTTGTTAGATTTTTCAGTTGTTTCATACAGTGAACTCCTAGATACAGTAGTCAAAGAATCACACCTTGCAGGCATAATTTTTTGTGCTTTATATCCCTTCTTTACCGGCAGTTAGAGACACTGGTTCTGGAGCTGATCATTTGGATATGTCTTAGCTTTGCTCCTCTGTCTCCCTTTCCGAGGTGTGTGAGAGAAAAAAAAAAATGAACTATCTCACAAGTTATCCATGGTTTTAAAGACCAGTTTCGTGATAATGATTTATGGGATAAAATAATCCTGTGCTTCAATAAAGTAGGTAGAAGTGGCATGTAGTATTTTTATCAGCTTGTCTAAAATATTTTTCAGCTAAATTTCAAATGCTTTTACAATATACTATTTATCTCTGATACATTAATGAAGTTAAATTATGTCAACCATTGATCTATATCTTTTGATGACAATATTTCATTAATATTAAAGGGTCCTTACACATGTAAAAGTGTATTTAAAACAAATAAGGGCCTAATTCTATTATTTCAGTAAAGTACTATCCATATTTAATTTTTATTTATCAAACATAAGAACATCTTTGCTATAAGAATATTTTCTTATTTAAAATATTATATTTAAAAAAAAATCAATAGCCACATATGTCTGCTACAGATAGTTTTATTTTTTCCAGAGGCAACTTTAAATTCATCAGATCAGTTTATTGAAAGTACCTGGAAGGTATAACACATTCTATTGTGAAAGAGGCATTGGAGAGATGACTTGTGATTTAGTAATAACATTGGATCAGAGTTTTTTGTTATAGAACCCTGGGGATAACTCTGGTCAATTTCATTTAAAATTATGAGATTTCCTGCTCACTGATGAGCAAGATTGGATAGAGTAATGTTAGATGCCCATCACACATATACAGATTCTTAAGTCATCATTCTGTTTTCAAAAGAACCCACTGTATCTTCCTAGGTCGGGATAGTTCTCTCTGTGCATTCCAGTTCATTTTAATATATGTATCCTCTGAGGGGAATTTTTTAAAAGATTTTTTTGTGGTTACTCATACATTTACTTCCATCACCTAACAACAATATGGACTTTTTCTTTAGCAAAACTGAATAAGAAATGCAGAACTGAGTGTAGCTTCCCTGTATGTATTAAAGACCGATTAGTCTAAAGGTCAGTCTAATTCTAATGTAAATCCCTTGAGATATTGCATTTTAGAAATTCAAGAGAGTAGACACAGATTTTCCTATGGCTCATTTAGGTACTTCAATTTCAAATATTAGCAAGTAAATAGTGTCATCCATCTACTTTTCCTCTGCACTTGTAAAACATACCGATACTTCTGTGGAGTGTTGTTTTATTTTTTCCCTTAAAACATTGATTTGTCTCTCTTATGTATTATTCTTGTTTCTGCCACACATAATTTTGATGTATTTTTTGTGTATTTAAATACATATGTTACTATTTTATCACATACTTTTAACCAAGTATAAAAACCAAATTGGACTACTTTGTGTTTAGGAAAAATGAAATTTACATGTTATCCATTATAAAACATGTATTGATTATCTTGGAAAACTTATGAGAGATAGAAATATTATATTATCTCTAAGATCCTTTTAAACACCAAATTGCATTCTTTGATGATCCTGATGTTTTCAAAAACTCAAGTTCTAGTGTCAAAGTCATCCTCTTTCGGGCTCATAGGTAAGTGACCACTCATGGAAAAGTCTCCCTTTAGATTTCATGAGCTTTCTTAGAATCAAAGATCAAAATAACCATAGTAAAGGTGTCTTTATATTACATCTTCTGAGAAAAGATGTGTAGTGTAGAGAGACTTGATAATTAGTTATATTAAGAGGAGCCAAGGAGATATGTTTAATTCAGATACAAAGGCACAAAATATTCATATATTTCAAACTCCAAGGATTACATGCAGTATGGAAAAGAGTACTGTGCATAAAGGGAAAAGAATAAGATTTCTGAAAAGATGATAGCCCCTCTGCATACTCTCATCTTCCTCCAGCATGAATTAAAATCTCTTCACCAGCATAGTCACCAGGGCCAGCAGGCAGGTGGAGCCTGGCAGCCATGTAGGAGCAATGGAAATTTTGGTTTTCAATAGGGTGTGGGTTAGAACTTCATTCTGTTTTGTACTTGAATAAACTCTAGGAGTAACAGGAGGACTCTGAGGAAGGATCAGAACTCTGTGGGTTCTTGGGGAAAAAATAGCTTGTATAGACCCAGTGAATCTTGAGAAGAAGGGCAGCACTATCATGCACGAGTGGTCATGAGAGAAGAACCTGCTGGTATTCTGGACCTTGAGAATTTACAGAGTACAGGCACTGATAGATTTAACCCATCTTTCCCCAGAGGCATATATACCATCCCCAGATTTGCAATATAAGGAGAGAAGAGAAGCTTCACCCTGGTTTTACTGTGAAAGAAGAACTGTTTACCAGCTGTCAGATTCCAGCTTCCCCAGGCAGAGACTTGGAGGTCAACGAAGGGAAAAACTGAAAGAAAGCAGATAATGAAGCTTTCCTATTTTGGTCTCCTTAGCCCATAGATAAGAGGAATACTCATGCCTAAAATGCAAAGGACTGCAGCAGTTTTGACTCAAGGTGACTGGAGCCAGCAAAAAGAGAGCACCCAGAGACCTCTGATTCTGTGGAAATGGTATGGAAGTAAGAACAATGGAAGAGATAACAGGAACATTAACACAAAATAATTAGACACAATGGCTGGGGTTGTAGCTCAGTGGGAGAGTGCTTGCCTAGCACTTGTGAGGCACTGGGTTCAAACCTCAGCACTATATAAAAATAATTAGTTAAAACGAAGGTATTTCGTCCATCTACAACTTCAAAAAATAAAAAAATAATAATAATTAGACACATGAATATGACACTGAATGATTCGTTCTGGAATATGTATGTTAATTGGATGTCCAGAGATTTTGGAAAATTATTAAGTTGAGCTAGGAATTATGTGTGGACATGCAGATAAAACAACATTGCTCATTTGTTAATAGTTTTTGTAGCAAAGAGACAATACATGGGAATGGTGTATGTGCTATTACAGAATTCTTATGTATAAATTAGAATATTTCACTTAAAACAATTTAAAATTATCTGGAATGATAGGCTAATTACTACCAAGAGCCACTTTAATGGCCTGAAAATATCTAATATAAAGGTACATAAAATCTCAGAGCAAAAAGTATGAAAATATTGAAATCATAAAGAAAAAATTAGAACTTGTGAAAATGATGGATAATAAAATTAATAATAATAGATGTATAATTATTATGTAATAATGAATATTGTGGAACACATGAAAAGAAAGACATAGGTATATCTTGGTGAAGTTTCCGATTCTGAAATAGAAAAATCTTAAAATTTTTCTATCAGGAAAAAAATTATATACAAAGAAAACAATAAAACTTTCTTGAGTTTCTTTATATTTTACATTAGAAGGTGAAAAACAGAGTAGTAACTTCTTCTGACTATGAAAAGGAAAGGTCTACAACTCAAGAATTCTATGAACTGATGAGATATAATTGACCTGTCAGGGTAAAGGAGATATTAGTCAAGAAGTAAGAACCCAGAGAATGTAGGACCCATGACACCCATCTGAGGAAATTATTTGACCAGGAATTCCAAAAAATGATGAAAGAATCACTACAGAAGCTTCAGAAGAATGGAAGACAAGGAGGGGAGGAAACATTAATTGGTTACAGGAGGATTCGTAAGTAGAAGGGGCATGGCGGGAAAGAAAAGCTGGTACAAGTCTGCAACGAAAAGTGCTGAAGTATTTCAGCAAATCCTAAACTCTAAGAACTTAGGGAAAGGAAAATGGCAAAAAGAATAAGAGCCTGCAAATTTCTCTCTGACTTAAGGTGGGGGGAGTGTGGAGAAATGCATCACAAGTCCCATCTTTGTTGGAGAAGAAAAGCAACTAGTGAAGACAACAGCCCTGAAGTGGGAAAAAGGGTTGACATCTTATTTTCATGTAAGAGTATAGAAATATGTCTTTCTTAATATTCTCAGAGAGAAGGGAACACTGAAAAACTCTAAAGTTCCACATCAAAAAGGAAAAAAGAGAACTTTATTTCCAACTATGTTATAACTCTAGCCAACACAGGAAAAAATGATAAACCAATAAAATAAATAATAAACATGAGATCAAGAAATCTAAAATGTTAAACTAAATGTGAACAACCTAAATTTCTCTATTAAAATATAGATATTTTGAGAATGGTTTGAAAGTGAGCATAATTAAAACAAAGTAATAAAGTATGATGATAAAAAATGAGAAACAGGAGAATACAAAAGTTTAAGGAAAAAAAGAGATTAGATTTTAGTCTTAAGGATTATAACATTAAACAAATGAACTGTTAAAAGGAACATCAAATAATACATATCCACATATATATGCACTAAGAGAGAAGGGGAGATTTGAATCCTATTGAAAGAATATAGACCTTTTTCATAACAGCTATGCCAAATTTACAAAAAATATACCATGCTTGGTTACATTAAAAGTCATAACAAACTTTTAAAAGTATAAATACTTCAGGTGTCATTTCATAATTATAAAAATGGTAAAATACATAAAATTATTAGTCTCATTTAAATCTTTGATAAAGAGGGGAAAAACATTAATTGAAATTAAACATAAACCAGTCAGGGAAAAGAATATAGTTTTTCATACCCAAATCTTTGGACATTGCCATTATTTAATTTCATTATAACCACTTGGAATTCATCATGATAAATTCATTTGTTATCCCAACAAATATTCATTGAACCCATCCAGTATATCAGGAAACTCTGGTATTGAGGCTACAGCAATGAATAAGATCTTTTTCTTCCTGTGTTTTCATTTTTGTGAGGAAGAAAAATAATAAAATACAACAAAAAAGGTACAAGTTTATGAAATAAAAATGAGGAAGCGGCTAGGTATAAAGCAGGGGAGATATACATTTTAGCAGGATCACAGGATTCAATTTGAGAAATTAACCTGAAGAACAACAGATAAGCACGTGGGGAAATTAAAGCTGAAATTAATTTAAAGGATAAAAGTACAATTTTTAAAAATATAGTCCTAACAGTATGGGAAAGGATACTGTGATACTAATTTTTAACTTTGAAGCAGAATAGCAGGTGGTATGCAATTTGTACATTGCATTGAACAATTTTTCAGTAATTTGTACATGAATGTGTGTGAGTGTGCATGTGTGTGTGCACATGTGTAAAAATGGACATGGATTTCTATGAGAAATTGGCTTTTTTTAGGAATCTTTTAATGAATATTTATTATAACAAATTTATTAAAATGAAGATAAGAAATCATCTATTTGAATACATGCTGATCCCTGAGGCTAAAAATCAAGAGCATATTTAAGCTTTTGAAACACAACACATTTTTAAGCTGAGAACTTCCTCTAAATCTTTTTCTCTTTCTTAGAAAATTATTGATTTTTTAATATTCATGCCATTTTAAAACTCTATAAGTCATATAATAGAGCTACTGGATGTTCTCTAGTATTGTATAGATGTGATAAATTGTGCAACTGCACTGTGGTAGCACTGTGAGATGAGAAGACATTGCCAGTGCTATTTTCACTATTTGTATTTTGAAATTAGGTTCTCTTTCATGGACAGGCAGTTAACATTTCTCACCCTTTCTGATACCAATTTCTCATCCAATTGATATGTACTTATCAGTGAAGAAATTGGTTTTATGTTCACTGACTAGGCCAAAGTAAAGGAGTCATCTTTCTTTTCAAGAAGAAAATTATGCCTTAGGAAAGAAATCTAGATGATAAAGGCAATGATGAAAATAGGGACAACAGTATCAAGGGAGTGCTGGCTAAGTGAATGCAGTGCTTTTTGTTAATTACATTAACTGTTTATTCTCATTGTTGATTACATTAGCTGTTTATTCTCAGTATTATTGTATATCTTCCACTTTACAAGTGATCAAAATAAAGTTTGGACAGTTAACTGTCTAAACCCAGTTTTATCATTTAATGCGTTCAGAGGATAGTGCTTACTATTGCTGTGGGCTTGTATTTGTTGGAATATGTTAGGTTAGATTGCATTAAACTAAACTTCCAAAGCTCAATGTCTTAATGCAACTAGGATATACTTCTTGTATTCTCATGGTATGTGAGCAGTATGAATCTATCATAAGATCTGCTACTGTGCAACCACATTGTAACCTAGGCTAACTGGAGTTCTAGCATCTTGCCCTCCTCTTTCTGGGGCATAGATGAGCATGGAGCTTCAGACCATTGGCCACACCTGGGTACCAAGGTCTCGTTAAATGCAAGGTGATTGGGAAATAGAAATTCCAAGAAGAGACAGAGAATTACATTTTTAATGAACACTAGTAATGTAATGCAATAATGTATTATCATTTTTACCAAGAGGTTGTTTTTAGAGCAGTTTGCCCAGTGATTGTTATTCACTAAAAGATATATACTATCATGATTATAAATAGCACACACTTAGAACCAGAATTACTTAACTCTATCCAACCAAAAGAAATGCATTTGAATATGTGGAACCAATCATAACTGTTATCTAAAATGAGGGATGGGGGTACATAAGAATTTTGTGTATGTGTACATATAACTTTAAATGGATTGTGAAGGACAAAGAGATAGCTGCACAAGTTTTGCTTAATGAGACTTGGCAAAATGAATCTCTCATAGGTGTATATATTTTGCATAAGTATATGTAGGATAGCAAATTTTTGGTGCAACAAAGGATCAAAAATATATATTTATCTTGGCTTGTTTCTCAAGAGCTTAGAATAGCAGGACAAATTCAAACATAAAGAAATTATCAAGGGAAAAGACAATAAAAAGTTTTGGATGATAAAATAGAATAGCTATAGCATCGATTAATGAAACACCTATTCCCCAGAAACAAAAGTGAACAAAAAAAAAAGGAAGAAGAAAGGGAAGGGGGCAATGAGTTACCCATAATATCTTTCTTCAAATACAGAACAAAGCAATTAGAGAAGTACCAGAAAGTAAGGAGAAATAAATGCAGCTGACTCATATCTGAGTTTTTCTGACTAAAACAGGGTGGTAAGAAACTTGAAAGAAAAACAGCTGGTTTAGGATGGCAATGAAAGAGAGTTTGAAAAATTTAGTTCCTCATAAAGTTGCTTCAAACCACCTTTTTAATCTTTTTTACAAGACAGAGGTAGGAATTTAATAAGAGTGTGGGTTATTAATCAAAGAATGAAGAGACAATTTAACACATGATATTGCAGCTTGGGCTTAGGTATGGGATAAGAGGGGACATGTGTGGGCCCTTGGGCCTCTGGCCTTCCTGTGGAGTTCTATATAAATCCTGAGAGCTGTGGAAACAAACCTTTGGCTGATTTCTTCCACAGCACATGGGAGGAAGGTGAAATGTCCAATACAATAAAACAAGGTGTGTAAGACAGGTATCTTAGTGATACTTAATACTAGTGATAGGGAAGGATATTAGGAACTGTGGGTCACTGGCATCTGCAAGCACAGATTAAAGGTCTACCCAAAATCGTTCTTACTAAACTGGAGGAAAGATGAGGGACTGACAGAAGATATGTGCTTCAGTGAATTTATAAGGAGTTAAAAATAATGGCAAAGGAGAGAATAGAGCAGGATATTTGGTATGCTGTATCTAGAAGAATCGATTCTGAGACTAGAAGAAAGCAACAGCTACAGGTTGAGCATCAATTATCCGAAAACCCCAAATCCAGATAACTCAAAACTCTGAAACTTTTTGAAGGTCAACATGAAGCTACAAATAAAAATTCCCATACCATTGTGTTTCATGCACAAAATTACTTAAACTATTATATAAAATAAGTTTCAGGTTATATAGGTACATATGAAATAGGCGTTAATTTTGTTTTTATTTTTTGGTTCCATCCCCAAGGTATAACATTGTATGCTAATATTCCAAATTGGAAAAAGTCCAAAAACTGAAACACTTCTCGTCCCAAGTATTTTAGGTAAAATATACTCAACCTGTACAAGTATTTCTTTTTTCCCCTGAGTCCCTGCCTTGGTGGGGAGTCCAATCCTTTACCAACAGAGACCCCCCAAAGTGTGCTGGGAATTTACCTGTTCATACTTTGGTCAACTGCCTCTCTTCTGCTCTCTATGTAGAAATATATTTTGTGATTGCTGAAGCTCAAAACGAAAAGTTATTCTATAGATGTCCTCCCAAGTCCTGAGGATTTGGGTAGTTAGAGGCATGACTAGCTGCCACAATGTTGATGGGAGGAACTAATACCACACAAGGCACTAACTTTTAATGATCGTGCCACCTTTGCATGATCCTAAGCATTCCCCATACATCATCTGATTTAATTCTCACACTGTGGGAATTCTGTATCCTGTATATCCTATGGGTTATTGTTACAAGTTAGAAGACAATACATTTCCCAGGGAGAAAGAAAGCTTGGCCTAATGTAGAATTGTTTTTAAGGTGTGATATTTTGTTTTTCAATGGTAAAGCAGAAAATAAGATAGTGGTTGCTGAAGTTGAAATTCTACCTGCTGATATTGAAATACGAGAAAAAAAAGTGTTGTGCTAAATGGATCATTTTAAAGAAAAAAGCCAAGCTATGAAAAGGACATTATAAGGATAGTTAATCTTGAAGGACTAAAATGCACGGAAAGGCCAAAAGTTATTGCCTACAAAAACATAAAGCATGCTTATACTCATACACGAGAAAAGCCAAATTTGAGTTAAGATACATTCACAAGGCAACAACAATTATAAATTAATAGGTTCTGTTTGCAGAGTAAATACTGCTGCCTCTTCTTACTCTAATATTTAGATTTGGGCTGTTTTATTTAATCTTCACAATATCCCTGCTACTCAGGTGCTTTTAGAGGGACTAAAATAAAGCAAAGGTTTCATATGTTCTGCCTTTCATTCTGAGCTATGAGAAAGGGTAACAGAAGTTTTGGGTGAAAGGGACAGTCTCAGCCTAAATGAAAGATATATAGAAGAGATGACACCCTGACATTTAGAATCTGGCTGTGCTACTTCAAAAGGCTTTTAAAGGCTTTTAAAGCCAACTATTGAAGATCATGGAGAAAATGTGTAAATTACAGTTATGGAAAAATTTCTTTGATTTTATAAAAAAAAAAAAGATATAGACCTTGCCCAGTACAGTAAAAGTATATAAACTTATGAATATGCAATTAACTCCACAGGAAAGTCCCCAAAGTAAAACACAATAATAATAAAGTTGATTAAATAGATTATGGTAAAGCAATAAAAACAGTCTGTGTTGGGTTAATTAGGAATCACTTGAAATGTTTGAAGGATTTGCATTGATCTTGGTTGGAGAATCATTAATATGCATTATATGTAAGTAAATTTAATAATAACTTGTGTAGAGCAAATGAATGCTGAACATGAGAAATTTAAAAAGTTATTAAGATACTAAACAGACATAAAGTAATTTTAATCCACTTCTTTAGTGAAATATGGTATTTAATTAGGTATTGCAACAGTGTATATATATATTTGCATTGGCTCTGATCTATCTGTACAGCAATGTGTGTATGTGATTATGTGATTGTGGCTGAAGACTAGGGCTCTAGGTCAAATTGCATGAACTAGTTTTGGAAACTTAGTGATTACTTGACCTTTGAGAGTTGTCTCAATTATGAAATTGGTCCAAAAATATATGTATGCAATTATTTTGAAGATTGAATGAGATGTTTGTAAAACATTAACCACAGTGCCCAGACATATTCTTACACAGGTTGAATATCCATTATCTGCAATGTTTGGGACCAGGAGTAGTTCAAGTGCTTTGGTATTTTGGAACATTTGCATATGCTTCATGAACTATCTTGGGTATGAAACTCAATTCTAAACAAAATTTATTTATGCTTCTTATGTACCTTATACACATGATGTGAAGGCAATTTTCCAATTAATGTCTTTATTTTGGTTGTGCCGTATCACATGAAGTGAGGTGTACAATCTTCCACTCTTAGCATCATGTTGGTACTCAAAAAGTTTCAGATTTTGGAATATTTGAACGTCTAATAATCAAATTAAGCATGCTAAGACCTGTATTGTGTTTTCATATTTTTGTTTTATAAATTAATATTCACAGACATGCATTTCAAAGAATATAAGACTGATCCTAAAAATCTGGAATAGGGAAGTAACATGTACTGGAATAAAACAAAGTTTCCAGTTCACTGTGGATCTTCTACAAATAGATTCTTAACTCATTTTGCATTCAGTTTGGGAATAAGTGTGTATATTACTATAGTAAAAAAAGTAATATTTGATTAGTGGCATTAGCTAGCCCTAAAGAATATGACATGATTTAGGTATTGACAGGCATTTTTTTTTTTTGTCAATTAAGGGAAAGCTTGATACAGAAGTTGATGTTTAACTGGGCTTTGAAGGAAATGTGAGATGTTTTTTCCAGATGTGTGTGCGTGTGTGTGTGTGCTCCTGTGTGTGTGTGTGTGTGTGTGTGTGTGTGTGTATGTGTTATAAATACAGAGAAAGAATATCCTCAGAAGAGATGTAGAAAATGTGGAATGTTTTTAGGAAATGGCATTAACTTGGGAGAATAATCACTATCTTGCTAATTTGAAATTTTACTTTATTTGATTTTCTTTGTGCTTTAAATTTTTTAATTTATTTTTGAAGAATTTTAAAATATAGTAATTCAGAAAGTTATTCTATCACTCAGATCATTTCTGACATGGTTTATTAGATCTTTTATTTAAAATGAAATACTACAGGTATACTTGAAGAAGGTGCACTCCTGGTCATCCCCAGGAGTAATGCTCTTATGAAGCACAGAATAAGTTATATATATATATATATATATATATATATATATATTAAAGTAATAAACACACACACATATGGAAGTTATCAGAAGCTTTCAAACATTTATTATTTTTATTACTTCTTACAAGTCCTGCATGTTCTGTCTTCCCATTAAATATCTAATTTCTTCTAGAATCTCTTTCTGTATAATAATATATATAAACTTAAATATATAATATATATATATATATATATATATATATATATATGGAAAATATATATAAACTATATATACACACATATGTACATTCATAAATAACACACAGTATCACTTTGCCAATATTAAACTGATATTAATGGTATTTTGACCATTTATGCAGTCATTTTTTTCACTCTACATTAGGTTTTTGAGTCTTAGCCAAGTCGACATGGGTAGATCTACTTGAAATGTGTAAGTTCATCAAGGTTTTTTTAAATTAAAAAATTATTTCTCTTTAAGTCACTTCCTGAATCATTCATCCATTTCCATAATTTTAATAGTATGTCTATGTTAAAGACTCCCAGATCTATATGTCTCCATTCTTGGCCATTTCAAGGGTTCATTAAGTTTTTTGCTTTGATCTCTTCATTGAGATATCTGTAAACTGATTTTCCTTCCTCATGCCTTCTTCCTCCTTACCTTACTATCAAATCCACTGATTCGTGTGGATGCGAAATGCCTCAAGGTACCTTGCAAATCTTCCCTTTTGTGTTTCATTCTCCCTCCCACCATACTAGTTCTGTTGCCATTCTCTCTATTTTTGGAATTACCTGTCTTCTCTTCCTGATTCTTCTTTTACTTTACAATCCATTTCTCACATAAAAAATATAAAGAGGTCTTTTATAAATGCAAATTTCATCATGTTATTCTCCTAGTGAAATCATTTCAAAAGCTTCCCATTATCCATAGAATAACATTTAATATTTTTATTAGTTCTTACAAAGTCCTGCATGCTCTGTCCTCCTATTAAATCTCTAATTTCTTCAAGAATCCCTTTCTCTCTATCTCGCATTAGTTTCCCAGTGTAGTATCAGCCTCAGAAAGTTCTTACAACTCATATTTCCTGATGTTAGACCCTTGCACATCTTTCATCCTGTAGGCAACCTTGCTCCGCAAAGAGTTAACCACTTTTTCTCAAGGGTCTTATATGTTATCATTTTCAGATATTCCTTCCCTGTTCCCATGATCTATGGTCATCGCTATTCATTATTATCTATCATAGAATTCTGCTTCATATTTTTATATCAAATAATATGAAAGTCTTTCCAGCTAATGTGAGAAAAAAAGTGTTTGGGATAGTTTACAAAACTGGTACAAAATTGGAGAATCGGGCTCAGTAATAGGAAGAAACCTCAGGAAGGTAAATAGCCAAGAGACTTCAGTCCTGATCATAGTATAGGACCTCCCTACCCACAGGGTTGATACTATTTTCTGTTGGGCATTCATGTCACTCCTACTGGTCACTGGAGGCTGTTCTAGAATACATTTTCTGTTCTTGGAATGAACCTGTCAGTCTGGATTCAAGTCCTGACTATTTCATTCTATTAGAGAATTTGTTTTCCAATAAAAGTCATTCATTAGCATATTTTCCAAAGGAAGAAAGGGTTCTGAGATTTTAGATAAATGAGAGAACAAAAGAAGCCAGATGTCTACTATGCCTACAAACTGATCTGTGATTCCTTTTATTTATTGATTTTTATGCCTATTTTCCATATGCCCAGACTATGTAGCAGTGATTGACTCTGTGTACTTTATTCTTGAATTGCTTTGTTATTAATAGGATCATAATAAACATTTTCTCCATTTCACTCAGATTAAAATAGTTGTCTTGGTCATTGAAAAAAAAATGATATAAAACTAGTTAGAGTCTCTGAGTCACTAAGGAATTCCTCTGTTTTCAAATTCAGTGCTTTATTATTATTTTTATTAGCATATGTTAATTACACATAAGAGTGGGATTATTTATGCCATTATTATTGTTACATGAATTATTTACATTAATAATTATTTAATTACATTAATTATTATTCTTACATGAACCTATCATAATTTACTTAGTCTTCTTCCCCAGTAACTTACCTCTCCCTTCTCTCCTCACTTTTCCTGATTTATTTACTCGAATCTCAGTGCAGTATCATTATATACATAGTTAAGTGGGATTCACTGTGGTGTATTTATACAAGGACAGAGCATAATTTGGTAGATTTTGTTTCTCAGTAATTCCCCATCAAATTCACTGCTTTACATTTAAAAAAAAAACTACATAACTTATGCTTCAACTCCCTGATTTTATGTTTCTGTGATTGGTGAGGGATAGGAGGCTGCACTCCATGCAGAGCTACATAGCTGACCTTAATCCACCATCTGCTATAAGGATGAACTGTAGTAGTCTTCTAGAACATGGCAAAGAAGTTTGGATGGACATAGGTCCTCAGTGATCTTTAGGTTTGCTGAACTCCATAAATGTGATTGAGATATATTTTGTTCAAAATTGCAGTGTTAAAGTACCCTTTAGAAGTCTTTGATACTAACTTGCTGGCATTGAGGTTCTTTTTTTCTGTGTCAAAACATGTATTTTTATATACACATATATTGGCCTACATTTTATCCTTATGAATACTCTGATTTTGGATTATACAAGTTCATTCCCTAACCAGAATTCTAACCCTAACTGCTAAACTGATAATTCAACCTTAATTACTCAGTCACTCTATACTTAAGTATTTACATAAAATCATGTACAATAGAATAAATATTTATGTGTATTTCAAATTATATACTTAATTATCAATGGCATATTTGAATATACATTACTATATACTCATGTATATACTACATGGATGTGCTTTGAATCCCCAAAGTACAAAACATCTAATGTATGAGTCTAATACTTTTAAAAAAATATATATTTATTTATTTTAATTAAGTATATATGACAGCAGAATGCAGTTTGATTCATTGTACACAACTGCAGCAAAATATTTCATTTCTCTGGTTGAGGTATATATACACAATGAAATATTACTCAGCATTAAAAGAGAATAAAATTATAGTATTTGCAGGTAAATGGATGGAGTTGGAGAATATTATGCTAAATGAAGTAAGTCAATCCCCAAAATCCAAAGGCTGAATGACTCGGAGTTTTACTGAAATGAAGGGAAAAGAAGCAGGCTTTATTTCATAGCTATGTGCATTGGAACATGTCTTTTGAGAACTTCCAAAGGAAAGAGAGAAAGCTATTTTCTGTTTTACCACAAAATATAAGGATGAATCCCTTTTCTAACCATACTGATGATTATCTCACCAAATCTAATGAAATGGTGGCAGGAATAAAGTAGTTTAAATGATACTTTAAATTATACAAATAATTATTCTGTTTTTGTGGACTCTGCCTTAATGGCACAGAAAGCTTTTTGAAGTCATGATATATTTGAAAATCCATTCAAATATAAATGATCTTCTTGGGGAAAAATGTTTTTTAATTTCTAACATAGTAAGAACCAAATAAATTACAACACTTAAGTTTAAATTTATAATTTAAATTAATTGGGGCCATACTTAGGAGTAGAATGACTGAATCATATGTCAGGTAAATATTTAACTTTTTTAAAAAAAGTGTCAAACAATTTTCTAAAATATGGGAACTATATTTTATATTACCAGCAACAGGTATAAGGATTTCAGTTCTTCCAGATCTTGTCAGCATTGATGTACCCAGGCTTTTAAATTTTAGCCTTCCAAATAGGTGTGTAGAGGCATCTCTTTTTTTATTGATTTTTAAAAAATGACAGTGGAATGCATTACAATTCTTATTACACAATATATACCACAATTTTTCATATCTCTGTATATAAAGTATGTTGACACCCAATTTGTGTCTTCACACATGTACTTTGGATAATAATGTCCATCACATTCCACTGTCCTTGCTAATCCTCTGCCCCCTCCTTTTCCCTCCCATCCCTTTTCCCTAGCTAGAATTCATCTATTCCTCCGATGCTCCACCTCCCTACCTCACTATGAGTCATCCTCCTTATATCAGAGAAAACATTTGGCATTTTTTTGGGGGGGATTGGCTAACTTCACTTAGCATTATCTTCTCCAGAGTCATCCATTTACCTACAAATGCCATGATTTTATTCGTGTAGAGGCATTTCACTGTGGTGGGTTTAATTTTTGTTTTTTAATTTTTTATTTTTAAATTTTATTGAGATGATCAAAGTGCAAAAATGGGTCACATTAAATATATATGATTTGATAAATTTTTACACTCATACATCTATGATATCATCACCACAATTAAGGTGCTAACAATAGCCATCAACTCAAAATTTTCCTTGTGTTCTTCAGGGGTGGGTGTGTGTGTGTGTGTGTGTGTGTGTGTGTGTGTGTGTGAGAGAGAGAGAGAGAGAGAGAGAGAGAGAGAGAGAGAGAGAGAGAGAGATTTCTAATGGCAAGAACACTTAAGGTAAGATCTATGACTTGTGCTCTCAACATCTTTCAAAGTGTAAAATACTATATTGTCAACTATAGCTACTATGTTGTAGAGCAGATACAAATACTTCTCATCTTCTATAAGTGAAACTTTATAACCATTGAGCAATAATTCTCCATTTCCTTCTTCCATCAGCCTGGCAAACATCCTTCTGTTTTCTGCTTTAATGAATTTTAACTTTTTAATATACCAGACGTAAATATAATGTTGTCCTTTGGAGACTGGCTTATTTCAGTGAGTACATTGTCCTGTAGGTTCATCCATGCTGTCATAAGTGGGAATTCCATCCTTCTTAAGGCTAAATAACTTTGTTGTATATATTTATACACCCCATTATCTACTCATTAGTCAATGAACATTTAGGTTGTTTCCATATATTCAGCCAGTGCAATTAATAATGAAGTGAACCTAGGCATACAGATAACTCTTTGAAATTCTGATTTCAATTCTTTTGTATATGTATTCATCAGTAATATTTCTAGATTATATTGTTTTTATATTTTTTAAAAATTGAAGAACCTCCATACTGTTAAGTACTGACACTATATAAGGGTTCCCTTTATCCACATCATTGCCAAAATCTTTTCTTTTTAAATTTAATTTAGTTTTGGTAATAACTATGCTAAGTAGTGTGATTTTATCTCTTTATTGCATCAATTTGCATTTCCCAGATGATTAATGATGTCAATCCACTTTTCATACACTTCTGAGTCATTTGTTTACTTTGAAGAAATGTCTATTTTAAGTCTTTTGCTCATTTCTGAATCAGATTATTAGCTATTTGCTTTAAGACATAGGGGATTTTGGCAAAATTCAACATACTTTCATGAAAAAATGCTCAATAAATTAGGTATAGAAGGAATATACCTCAACATGATAGAAGCCATATACAATACTCTCACACCTAATGTCATACTCAGTGGTGAAAACCTGAAAACTTTTCTTCTTAAATCAAGAACAAAAAAAGAATGCCGAGTTATTGCTTCTAGTCAACATAAAACTGTAACATCTAGCCAAAGAAAATAGGCAAGGAAAAGAAATATGTCCAAATCAAAAAGGAGGGAGTGAAATTGTCTCAATTTGTAAATATATGATGTTATATATAGAAAACCCTGAAGTTTGCCTCCAAATATTTTAGAAGTGAAAAATTAATTCAGCAAAGTTTCAAGATACACAGCAACAAACAAAATCATTTGCATTTATGTATTCAATGGATATCTGAAAATGAAATCCAGAAAACAAATCTATTTATGATAGAATCAAACGAATATCTAGAAATAACTGTATTCAAGGAGGAGAAAGACTTGTACAGTACAAACTATAAAAAACTCATGAGAGGAATCAAATTAGATGCAAATAAATGGAAAGATAGCCTATGTTTAATAGCTGGAAGAATTGATATTGTCCAAATGTCCTTATACTCCAGTTAATACAGATTCTATGCAATTGCTATAGAAACCCAAATGATATTTTTATAAAAATAGTAAAAATTGTAAAATTTATATAGAATGACAAAAGGTCATACATAACTAAATTGATTTTGAGAAAGGAGGATAAAGCTGGAGGTATCACAGTTTCTGATTTTAAAATATATTATAAATCTGCAGTAAATAAAGCATGTGGTACTGGCATAAATACAAACACCAATGGGACAGAATAGATAGTCCACAAAATAAACCATACATACATAGCCAATTAATCTTTTTTTTTAAATTCATTTTACTTTTTTGGTATTGGGGATTGAACCAGGGGCTCTTGACCACTGAGCCACATCTCCATCCCTTTTTTATTTTTTATTTTCAGACAGGGTCTCACTAAGCTGCTAAAGGGCCTAAATAAGTTGCTAGACTGGATTTGAACTTGCAATCCTCCTGCCTCAGCCTTCTGAGCTGCTGGTATTACAGGCATGTGCCACAGTACCCCACTGATTTTTGTTTTCATATTGCAAAAGTTTGGGAGTTTCTTATCTATTCTAAATATAATTTTTCAGCTATTTGACTCACAAGTCTATGATACTTGAATTTACATATGTATACAATAGTTTTTGCATGCTCTTTAATAATAGCCTTATTTATAAAAATCCAAAGCAGAAACAACCCATATTTCCATCAACAGGTAAATGAAAAAACAAATTAATATCCATAGAATGAGATATTAATAATTATTAAAAAGGAATATTGAAAGAAAGCAGATTAGTGGTCTTATAGCAACAGAAATAGGGGTGTGTGGGGTGAATTGGAAAATAACCAATTGGAAATGAGAAATCTTTGAGGCATGTGGAAAAATTTATTGTATTGATCATAGTGATATATACACATATTAACACTTATCCAGTGGTTTCCTTTAAATATGTGCAGTTTTCTTTTTTTGTCAATTATATTTCCATGGAAATATTTAAAATATACAAGGAGGATTCTTCACTTAAAAGAAACCTGAAATGAAAAATTCTTTCCTAATGCAAATTACCCCTCCACTCTCAGCCACTAATGTAGTATCTGAAACTGGGATTGTCATTTGGGTATAGTTCTCATCTGTGGGATGTTTGTCTGAGCATGGCTATGAGTGAACATATGTGTGTTTATTCTGCCTGTGGTGCTGCACCACACCATCTTACTGAAAAGTATCCTCTACCTGAATGAATGAATTTTTTGGTTCTACTCTCAATATAGAAACAGAGCTTCTGTGTTTCAAAGCTCCACCTGGCTGACTGGCAAGGGTGGTCTCCATATTAATTCTATGAGATTTTCTTAATAGTGTTTCAGTTTCCCCATCTGCACACCACACCCTATTTTGCATAAGAAGAGGGTCTCCTGCTTAATGTTTCTGTGTTTTTCTACTATTCTATAACTGAAGAAGAACTTATAGTTTTGGTTTTTAATTCAATTAGACATTTGTTGAGATTATCCTGTTTAATTGATGGCTTAGTCTAGATTCCAAACTACTTTTGAAAATTGTCAGAGTTGTATTATGGTTAACAAGTAAGAGATATTTCATGCAGTCTTTCCAGCTCATCACTTGCAACTAAATACTCACAGGCAAAAGCAATTTATTATCTCAGTGTAATGTCCCTTCTGAGGGATATATCCAGCCCATCCTAGGAGAAAACAGAAAAGAAATTCACCACTTGGGTGTGATTTCGGTAGTGCCAAAAGGCCCCATGTAAAATACCATAAATATTTCCTCTGGTAGGTACTTTAACAAGAACTGACTTTCCCATGACTAGCATTTTGTCCCACAGATTTTATCAGAAACCTATGTATATTTTTTATCTGGTTAAATCTTGATGCTTTCTTTAAAATATATTATACCAGGTACCACTTTTGGTCCATGGACTTTTATAATACTGAATAAATTTTGGGTAAGTTTTATATTAAAATGATTACTCTTACGTTCATATTTGAGAAAAAAATCATTAAATAATGTGATACCAATAAGCATGTTTTCAAGACTGTTAATTTTAATGCTTCTTTTTTATGATGAGAATTGAACTCAGTGCCTCTCCTATGCTCCACAAGTGCTTTACCAGTGAGCTATATCCTAGCTCTTGATACTTTTTAATTTGTTTGGGGAGCTAAAATTTAATCACTTAGTACTGGATCTCAGAGATATTATTTATACATATTAGTGACCAAACATGTTAATTTGAATTTTCTTTCAAAATAAAAAAATTCTCACAATCATAAAATAATAACCCATGTATTTTAATGATAGCTTTATACTATATATGTTTGTGTATCATATATAAGACAAATATACCTACATAAAATATTGGCAAATAGCATGATTTTTACATTTTAAACTCACATTTTTACTTTGAAATCAATAATTAGAAAAAAATACATTTCATGTGAAAAAAATAATTTCATATTAAGTTACAGAATATGCCCACATTTATTTTAAGGTAGGCTCTGATTATTTTGCTGCTGTCAGTAGATATTTGTTTTTCCCTCTTAGGAAGAAAATGACTCAATTGGCAAGTAAAGTCTGAATACCACTAGAAATAAGACTTTACCTGTATTATTAGTACTTGCTCTGATAGGTGCTGGCTGGTGAAAGAAGAAAGTTCAAGTGCAAATGCAGAGAAGTTCCTGGACTTGGGCCTTCATTAGCATCCTCTAGCTTAATTGATGTTATAAAGGTGCTTCTTGAAATAGAAAACAAAATGTATCGGTCTTTCGAATCAAGTATTGTTTCATATACTGGCCACTAATACAATTTTTTTCTGGTGTCTTTGGACAACAGAGCATCTCTCTCTTTCTCTTCCATTAGCTCTCCTTCCTGTCTGAAGGAATAAAGTCTACTTAGAATATTATTTTTCTATATCATTTATTGTTTTAACTATACAAGATTACTTTCCCCCCAGATGTATTGAGGCATAATTGATAAGTAATATTGTACATATTCAAGGTATACAATGTGACAACATACATAGATATCATTCATTCATATATATATATATATATATGTGTGTGTGTGTGTGTGTGTGTGTGTGTGTGTGTGTATCACTCTTATGACCAAAAGTGGAAGAAAAAAAATTTCACATTTCAAGGTATGAACTTTTTTTTTTAATTGAAATTATAGAAGAAAATAGTAGTGGTAGTGTTCACAGACATACATACTTCAAAACATTTAAAATTAAGCTTCATCAGTAAATTACTTTATCAGTAACTTATGAGAAGTACAGTAGTGAATAAAATATTCTCTTATTTTTGAATAACATCATGAGTTTGTAAGCAGGTACTTCACCCTCATAATACTTAGAAATATTGTTATTATTTCTAAAGTTTGGGAAGATATTTATGCTATTAAAAGAAAGGCAAAATTATGAATTAAAGTTTATACAACAAAGTAACAGGTATGTTAGTAAAATTAGCATTAACTTTAGTACTGGATCTCAGAGATATTATTTGTACATATTAGTAATCACACATGTTAATTTGAATTTTCTTTCAAAATGAAAAAATCCTCACAATCATAAAATAATAACCCTTAAAATTAGCATTAACTTTAGTCATACATTGAAATATACCTAAAAGAAAATGGTTGTAATATTTCATGATTTGTGCCCTGGACACATTGAGGAGGAGTCAATCCTTGTTAACTAACAGCTAGACGTTCAAGTTATGATTATTTACTAATGAAGCAAAGTTATTTGGCTACAACTGACTTCTATTAAAGAAAAGCCTCAGGGTCATATCTGCTGTGGGTTAAAACTGACAGAGATTAATTTGAATTCATTCAGCAGTTCAGTGGAGACGACTGTGGTGAGTAAGGTGGTAGTCATAATTTATCTGTTCTCTGGAAATGTTCTGACCTTATTTGCTTTCCAAGCTATGAATGAATGATTTCTAAATGGCTCAGCATTCAGGGTGTGTGCTGGCAAGTAAAATTCCATAACACAGGAGGAATAATGTGACTGCAGAAGTTTAAAGCCAAAGTCCACAGCAGTGGCTCTCAGTAAGAGATTGCATATATCATAAATTGCTATTAAAATGCAGCCTGCCTGCCTTCCGCCTTTCCTTCTTTCCACTTTCTCTTTTTTTTCTGCTAGACAACCAACTTAGCCCATAGCTGAGCATTGATTTGTATTTGTAAAAAGTATGCAAGCATATTTTCCATCCTAAAGGAACTTATATTTTTTTAAAGCAAGTGAAACTTACATTTTATTTTTAATTGCATTAGTCATCTTTACATCTATTTTTTTTTATACATCAAATCTTGTGGTCAACTAGAACAAAATTGTAAAGTAGATGAACTTCTTGTTTTTTAATCCTCTCTCACAATTTTTTGTGCTCCTCAGCTTCTTATTTGACTTTTAAATAAATCTTTACTCTGTGAAGTATGAATCTATACCTGTCCCTCAAGAAAAGTGAGGGATTTCCTGTCAATGAGGGTGTATGGCCTTGAGAACACACTTGCTTAGGCTCTCACATGGAATGTTCTGCAGTAGCACTGCAGTGTTGTTAGAAGGCACCTTTACCTTCCTGACATAAAGAAAGTTGGTTCAAAAAGGTTAGGTTACATAAGCAATGATAATCAGTTAGTAGGTGACCAATGTAGAAGAAAAACCCAGATCTTTCTGACCCATACTTTTGTGGTTTTTCTTGGTCTTCCTTTGGAAAGTTATTGGCCAGTTAATCTACATGTTGTATTTAGGTGTAATAAAAACTTCCTTTGGTATTTATCCCAGAAAACATTACATATTGGGGACAAATTTTAAACCAAATAAAGTTTAACTATGAAATGGTAGAAGTTCATGAAATAGCAGAATTTCAGTTACTACCAGCTGCAGTAGCAGGGAAAATATTTTAGAAAGAGTCTTCTTGATATTCATCTTTACAAAGCCTCTACTGATTTCACTTGCACATAAAGCAGACTCTAGTACATGTGATTCACCCCATGTTTTTAATGAAAAAAAATTGTAATTCTTTTTTTTTAATCCTTTAAATTGTTGTCATTAGATTGAACATGAAAATTCCTCATACACAACACTGGCTTGGAAATGGCACAAATCGGGTTGTGATGTTGACTATATCTTACTAGCATTGTGATTGAGGTTTGGTTAATTGACCTCTCACAATTTCATTTGCCTCAGTATAAGATAGGAATGATTAAGTTTAACACTCAACAGTGAGCCTCATATGGCTTCATTGGTTACTAAATCTTCAACTATTTAAGAGCCAGCATGACTCTTAAAAAGGTTCACCTGTTTTCAGATGGCTACTTTATTTCACTATAATAGTTTTTCCAAGCCACAATTTAGTAAATAAAGATTGTATATCAAACAACATATTGACCCTTCACTTTTAAGCAGACCAATTTACCATTTTATTAAAACCATAAGCTTCTTGGTTAGAGAATATCATACAAAACAATGTCTGGTCATGCACAGTTTTAGCATATTTGGTTTGTGTTCTACACCAAGAAAGAGATATAAAGAGGTAGCTACTTTCATGATAGTTCAAGCTGTTGTGAATATGCACTATTTTTGTGTATTTCTAAATTGTCAGGTTAGTCTTTGTGTTACCGGAGTTTTTCTTCTCCCTGTGTTTTAACTATTTAAAGTACAGTTCAAAGTCATACTAGCCTGTTGCTCCTAAGCAGTTTGTGTCAGAAAGTCAATTAGTTTGCTTCTAATTTCTTCATTTCCTTTCTTGGTCTGATTCCTTTGCACCTTTTACACCTGTTTCTGCCCTCTACTGAAATTTCTTTTCCTCCTCTGTTCAGTACAATAAGCTTTCTCTATGTGGCTGGTTGTTCAGATATTTTTTATCCTTGTAATATATTTGAGAGTCTTGAATCAGGATGAAATGTATCATAATATTTTCCTTTGAAACCAATAAAATTTTATTTTAGAAAATTATTTATCATTGGTGCAACTAGTGGAAACTAATTTCATGAATACATTAAAAACATTTCATAAAGGAGAATGGTTGGTAATAATTGTGGCCCTTAATTCTTAAAGTGTTCCCTTGCTACCCTGTTAACCTGAATGCTCCTCCCGTGTACCCCACCCAGAACTTCCCGGTCTTAGTGTGAGAAAGATAGGACCAGACTCAATAGTAAACCAGCCCCTCACAGCTGGCTTGCATTCTGAGTAAGTTCATGCTCTTTCTATGCCTGTTATTAAATTTTATGAATGTTATTTCTGATAATAATAGAACCTACCCCAAATATTTGTTTGGGAAATGAAAACATATAATATATCTAAAGAACTACCATAATATTTAATACACACACTCTGAAAACATTAGCTATAGTTATTATAATATTTCTGAAGATGCGCTATTTAAAAATCTATGTATTTATAAGAGTAAACACTGAAATTCATTAATTTTATAACAATGTTTTTATATATATGTATGGTTTACTCTATTTATTATCTTCAGTTCTATTTCCTCAATGGGGATAATGCCTTTGACTTAACCGAATATTAACTTGGTTGCATAAATACAAAATAAGTAATGGAACATAATTAAAATTATAAATCTTTGCCATTGATTTAATTTTTCAAAGAATTTTACTGAAACATTAACAAAATTATTCTCTATATTCAGATACATATGTAATTAAAATTTGACTTTATAATCAATGCAAGATTGCAATTCTATTGATAAAATTTTCATGGAATTGATATGACTCATGATTTGTATCAACAAATTCTTACCAAGCTTGCAAATATTTTCCTCCTTTGTTCTCTGAGAGGTTTCAGCAACATTCAACACATGACCATTCTAAACTATGGTGAAGACAGCTAACCCTACCGTCCTGCCTGTATGATTGCTTACATTCTTAGCTTTTAAGCACCCACCATGTCTACTTACTTAGTAAGTATTCCTTAAACAAATAGTGCATGCCAACCTCTGTAGACTGAATGAAAGGCCAGGTGTGTTTCTGAGCATATCACATGTGCACTCTGTGATTATAAGCTTTCTGGACTGGGGAAGACCGTGGGTTAATTGCCTAAGTTGGGTAATCCTGAAGAAGTTGCTTGGCCTCTGCATTTTAATTTTATCATATAAAATAACATATGAAAATAGCATGTACCTGATAGCATTGCAGTAAATACCTACTCAGTTAATACATTTATAACTTTTAGAACAGTGTTCAGGAAAGAGCAAATGTTCTGTTTAAATCAGGTATATTTTAAAAAACATTTCTTGTCATTCAACAGCACTTTGAGAAATATTACATGGTATCAGTTTAGATATCAAAGAGTTTACGTGACTGCATGTGTTTCTAATCTCAATATTTTGATTTTCATAAAGGTGACAATAATTTTTATAAGCTGTGAGTAAAAAAGAGTTCATTGTGTTTTAAGTTGCTTGTGTTACCTAGTAAATATTTCTTGTTGAATTTGAAATAGAAAATCATAACTTGTTAGGATTATCAAATTTTGAGAATTTAAACGAAAATTACTGAGATAGTGTGGGGAGTTACTGATGATGAATTATATACCATCAATTTTAGATAATTTTTAAAAATATTTTATTTTTTATTTGTAGATGAATACAATTTTAAAATCTTTATTTTATTTTTATGTGGTGCTGAGGATTGAACCCAGGGCCTCGCACATGCTAGGCGAGTGCTCTACCATTGAGCCAATACCCCAGCCCCTTAGAAAAATCTTTTAACAGAGATTCCATGAAAGATAGGGAAAAGTTTCCATTCCATGAAATATATAAAAGATTCATGGGTAAAGCAATCTCTTCTTAAGGCATTAAGAGACACAGTTACATGTGGCTTCTAGGAAAGCAGGAAACTGAATACAGTGCTAAAGCGAATTGGAACCCTTCTTTATAAAGAAGTGGGGTTACTGAGCATGAGGAAAAAAGGTTCAGATGTATCAGCTGGGTGCAAGATTGAGGAAATGTATTGCAATTATAATAAAATATATGAAACAGCAAAGAGGAGAAAAATATGAAGTGACTAGTGATACAGGGGAGCCAGAAAATATATGAAGCATCATAGGAAGTGAAAATGAGGAGGACATTCATAAGAGTTAGAGTGAGAGGAAATGAGAAAGAAGAACAAGATGGATGAGAGATTGTGGAACCCAGGGAAATAGGCAGTGTCAGAGCAAAAGACACAAGTGAAGCACAGGTGTGCTTAAGTATAAATGAGCATTTGTAGAAAGAAATGATACACAAAACAAGAAAGAAAACACTGAGGAAGTATAAGACAATAAATGTGAAAAAGAAAGACTTTATTAAAGTCATCTATCAAATATTTGTCAGTTTTTACTAAAAGCTTAGATTTCTATAATATTTTAATTAACTGATTACCTGTTCTTTAAAAAAAGTGACATTTATTAGCATTGTCCACTAATTTTGAGCTTTACAAAACATTCTTTCCAGTTAATCTATTGTTTGTTTATTCAAATTACTACACTAATAAATGAGCAATTATTCCATTATTCTAAACAAATATGTTAATCGCATCACTAAGGTCACCTTTCCAGAGTATTACAAGGAGTGATTACAAGATTAAAGAATGAGAAAGAAATGAAGCCCAGAATATGTAAATGAAATTTACATTAATTATCTGTCAGTGACAAGGATGAATGATCTAATTTTTAAATCAGAAATCATTCCTGAATTAGTATTCCACTATTAACATTTATTGTCATAGTACTTCTAAAGTGGCATATTAAAAGACCACTTCTATCATATATGCATATACTTTAAGTGTTAGGCATATTGACTTAGTCTCTAAAAATATTCACTTATTATCCAATAATATATTTATGACACCTTTTTATTAAATTCATTTGACTGTTCAGCTATTAGTTGAGACTTTACAAAGAAAATAACACACTCATCCCAACAAACTTCTGGTTTAATGAGACAAATACCCAAATCAATTCTAATAAAATATGTGTACATGTTCTCATAGATTGGTGAAGTGAGGGGGTACATAAAGCATTGAGAAAGGCTCTTTTGGTGTAGGTACTCTTTAAACCGTGTCTTAAAGTGCCAATATGAGAGATTGAATTATTTTTCACAAGGGAAAGGGCAAGCAGAGGTTATTATAGGCAATAAAACAGGCCATTGTACACTGAACAAGTTATCCCGACACAAGGGAATTATTTCTAGGGGTGAATTTTCAGGATTTTAAGGTTTATTTAGCATTTATTTAGGTTTATATCAGGACACAACTAAAAAAACTGAAAGACCAAGTTTGTAAACTTGTAGTGACCAGTAGCAATGTAACCAATGTAACACAGTTAATTCTGAAGCATGAAATAACTTTTGACTTCTCTTAGCAATTCACTAGTACCTTTACATATTAATAGTGAAAAGATGTTACATCTGACCACCACTTATGTACACAGAGTGTAGGGAAAAGCATAGTTTTTTACCATGAAAGAGGGAAAGTTTTAAAGTATTTTTGTTTGATTATATCCACTGAAGTGGTTGAGTGATAACATACATGCAAACTACCACATATGCAAAATGTGTTAGCCAAAGGATAAACTTTGAAAACAGTTTTGTTCAACATATAACTTTCAAGTGCCTGGTATATGTGCTTGGCATTGGTAAGTTCTTAAGAGTGGACAAAAACTGGAATAAAATATTGTTTCTTCTTAGGCTACAAAGGAAAGCGTACCTAGAAAAATGTATTAGAAGAGGATGAATACATATGAGAGATAATGATAATATATTTGGAAAGAGGGCATCACTAAATAATGTGCATAGAAGATGCATGTACACAGTTAACCTGTGTATTATTTTGAATGTTCATTTTGGAAGACTTTTAGAGAGGCTGATTGGGGGGTTATTTATGGGGTTAAAATAATCCTTTGGTGACATAATTGATTTTAATTAAAATAGTTACTAAGGGAAAAAGTCAACAAAAAAATTAGATTTCTTTTAACAAGGGTATAACACATCCATTTAAAAGAATCCCATGTTGAAAGTTTGGCTAAGCCACATATATGAACCTTAAATAATTATATTGACAAAGACTCTGGTCTGGACAAGAAAAATACAAACTTACAGCCAAATTATTCCCAAAAGAGACAATAGTATATAATTCATTTGGATTCTCTAGGGACAGACAGGATACTATAAATAAATGAATTAAAATTAGAAAAATTATTGATGTGCTAGTCAGCTTTCCATTACTGTAATAAAATACCTGAACTAATACTCTTAAAAGCCAGAAAAGTTAACCTTTGCTTATGTTTCGGAGATTTTAGTCCATGGCTTCTTGGTGTGTTGCTTTTGAGTATATGAAAAACCACATATCATGGTGGGAATACATAGCAGAGGAAGCAGCTCACTTCATAGAAAAAGGGAAACAAAGAGAAAGAGAAGGAGTCAGGGTCCTTTTATTCCCTTCAAGTATACAAGTTTACATGACCAGACATCCAATGAGGCCCTACCTTCAAAAGGTTCCATCACTTCCCAATAGCACAAGAAGCTAAGGACCATACTTTTAAAACATGGGTTTTTGGGAGATGCTTTTCCAAATTGCAGCACTAAGAAACATACAGATGTCTCACAGTTAAAGCCCTTGAGAACAAAGGCCACAAATACAATTAACTGTATAATGTCAAAAGTATTATTCAAAATATATGAAAAATATAAATGGTTCTGATAAGCCAGATAGGGGTGGAGATTTTGAAACATAATACCAGAATAAACACAGTGACTTTGCAGAGACTTTATTGAGCTATTAATGTTAAAAGCTAACAAAATACTTCACCAAACTCCAGCACACTTGCCAAATGGGCACTATGGAGGAATTGAGCAAGCATCTGGAAGTACACATAAGTTTTTTTTCCCCAATTCTCAATAGCTATAACTTTGATATTTTAATGAATTTTAGCATTTTGGTGCAGAGATAGTTTAGTAAATTCATAGCTCTTTCTTAATAATAGATTACAGTTCATTCCTAGCACTGAAACTCCCTTGGATAATCTGACTAGTAATTGTAAATAATTTAGAGCTTAAAAGAGTAGCAGAAACTAAGCAATTGCAATGTATCTTGTGGTCTGCAGTGCCGCAGTCCGGCTGCAGCAAAATAACCGGGGGGTGACGAGCAACTTGTGTACATTGATACAGCAGCAGTGGGAGCCGTTTATTGTAGGGCTGAAGGGGTATATATACATTCCACACAGCTTATCTTAATTAACATAAACTAGATACAGCAGTCAACCAATAAGGAATCTCCACACTTAATGGCTTGCTGGCATTACTTCTCAAACCACTCCCTCTGTCAAAATGCCAGGCGCCATCCTGACTTGTTTACAGATCCTAACACTGCAGTTTATATTGCCCCTCTCAGTAAAAGGTAATACACTTATTAACAACATAACAGAGTTCGACAGTTTTCCTATTAAGGGTTGGTAATACAATGGTTAACTAATGATAGTCTTAGTCCTATGAATAATTTCATTACTAAAGTATCATAGAAGTATAGTTTCTGCTGCAGTCTGGCTGGGCACAATTCAGGAGCCACTTGTCAAAAGAAACTAACTTTATTTTTAGAACTACAAACGCCAAACAAAACAGCTCCTCAGGAAAAAACCCTCAGAGCCCAACTGCCACCACAGGCTTCCACAAGCCTCTCACCCACACCAACCTCACCACCTCCCACAATCCTCCTCTCTTGAGGCCGATTGGCTGGGTCGCGTGGGCGGAGCCAAAGAAGTCCCCCAATGAGCAGCTCCGTGGTCTGAAAGGGCAGGGAAACAGCCCAATGAACAGCTCCGTGGAGGAGCCAATCAGCTAGATGTTGCTGGGACCGCTGTGAGCCAATCATCAGCTGGCAGTCTGAAGGGCAGGGAAACAGCCCAATAAACATCACTGCAGAGGAGCCAATCAGCTAGATGTTGCTGGGGCTGCTGTGAGCCAATCCTCAGCTGGAAGTCTGAAGGGCAGGGAAACAGCCCAATGAACATCACTGCAGAGGAGCCAATCAGCTAGATGTTGCTGGGGCTGCTGTGAGCCAATCATCAGCTGGCAGCTGGAAGTTTGCTGGGGCCCCTTTGGCTGTGGCTCTCAACAGTTTCCTAAGTCTACAGTGAATTTTAATTACATGATTGAATAGCCTTTTGTTTTCTTCTCAAAAGTATATCTAATATTTAGAACTCCCACCTAGGACATCAACTGAATTGTTTTTAGACATCTTTTCTTTTCCATGATTTTACAGCCCTTCTAGGAATATTGATAACAATATGTTGACTTACTTTCTGGAGAGAAAGAAAACCCTTCAGTTCAAGGTTTAGAATTTCTTTCTGCCTTTGAAATTATTCTTTGGAATAATACTTGACATTCAGTGACATCTATCAAGCAGTTACTATGTTACTTATATTGAACTAAGCATTGTAGGAGTATACTACAGCTTCTGCTTTTAGCTGAATTTGGGAGATAAGACTTGCCACAGCAGAGATTTAGAGGAAGAGCTCTAGCAATTGACAGAAGAGACAGATTACTTTCAGTTAAGGAATAAGGAGAAACTTTAGGATGAATATGGCATTCATGCATGGTCTTGAAGGATGCATAGTTTTGGGTACTTAGAAAAATGAGTGAGTAGGGAGAAGTAATACAATTGCAGGAAGGAGGAACAATATAAAAACTAGCTCAGAAGCTGGAAACACAGTGTATCTTCAAATATCATGTTCTGATTACATGCCCAAGTTTAGGGCTCCTCCTTGGGACATGGGGTCTACATGGATTCATCCATTTGATTGGCAGCTGAGAGTTTGTCTTTCACAACTTAGAACCAGGAAATAATAGAATTGATGGAGAATGGTAGAGATGAGATCCTGGGAAAAGCACATAAAATCAGGGCAGTGAAAACTACATTCATGTGTTTGCCACAAAGAAGCAAAGAAAGCTTTGAGAGATTGCTTGCATGTTTGATAGTTTTCCCAGTCTCTTCTATAGGTTTAATGGAATGTAACTGTGTTTTGGCCCTAGATACTATATATCCTTTCAGTAGACTCTGCTTTTATTGAACTAGCTTGAGTGGGTTTCTTCTATATCTTGAAGTCATAGAGTCTTGACTAATATAATCAAATGGTGAATCTAGTTTGATTGGCACCAGAGTGCCTAAAATAAATCATCTGGAACCATTTGTTAGGGTAAGTGGGCTTATATTATTGAATTATCTGATTCTAGTTGGTTTTCCTGTTCTAAGAAAAATAAAATTTCTGAGCGGGAGAGTGGTGATATGGTCCAAGCTATGTTCTTAAATTAATGCAGCTTCAACATAATAGATTGAGTGTAGTGAGTCAGATGGACAAATTGAGAGACTAAAAGGTGATGAGATTGTGAAATACAGTGATAATAGTAGGAATAAAATAATTTTGTGACAGTAGAATTTTCCTAGTAGGGCAGCTACTAGGATGGAAAAGTTAAAAGAGGGAGAAATAAAGAACCACTTAAGCAGTTACTGGTTACGTGACTGTCAGAAAATAAAACACTTTGGGTTATAAATTTAGGAATTAATTTCATAACTTGAATCATAGGATAAGATAGATAAAGTAATGTAACATAAAGAACTATGGGACAGGGACTTGACAACAAAACCTGAAATCTTGAGAAGTGCCAATGTTTTAGAAAGGACAAGAATGCAAATCCAGATTAGTAAGAAAGAGATTCCCAAGGATACAAAACTAGTGACATGAGGCTTACATAGGTCTGATATTTTTACAGCAAGTTCAAAATATCAGATAGACCACTAATCTCAAGGATACACAAAGCACTCAAAACCTTAATTCCAAAAAACACCAAATAACCCAATCGATAAATGGACCAAGGAACTCAACAGACATTTCTCAGAAGAGGAAATACAATCAATCAACAAACATATGAAAAAATGTTCAACATCTCTAGCAGTTAGAGAAATGCAAATCAAAATTACTATAAGATTTCATCTCATTCCAGTCAGAATGGCAGCTATCAAGAATACAAACAACAATAAGTGTTGGTGAGGAAATGGGGGAAAAGGCACACTCATACACTGGTGGTGGGACTGCAAATTGGTGCAGCCATTCTGGAAAGCAGTGAGGAGATTTCTCAGAAAATTGGGAATGGAACTATCATTTGACCCAGCTATCCCATTCTTTGGCTTATACCCAAAGGACTTAAAAACAGCATACTACAGGGACACAGCCACATCAATGTTTATAGCAGCACAATTCATAGCAGCTAAATTATGGAATCAACCCAGATGCACTTCAGTAAATGAATGGATGGAGAAACTTTTGTATATATACATGATGGAATATTACTCAGCATTAAAAGAGAATAAAATCATGGCATTTGCAGGTAAATGTATGGAGGTGGAGAATATAATGGTAAATGAAGTAAGCCAATCCCCCAAAACCAAAGGCTGAATGTTTTCCTTGATATGATGATGCTAACTCATAATGGCAATGGATGGGGAGCATGGGAGGGATGGAGGAACTTTAGATAGGGAAAAGGGGTGGAGGGGATAGGAGGAGAGGGGACAAGGGGGTAGGAATGATGGTGAAATAAATTAGACATTATTATCCTAAGTACATGTATGAACACATGAATGGTGTTAAAATACTTTGTGTACAATCAGTGACTTGAAAAATTGTGCTCTATAAGTGTAAAATGAAATGAATTGCATCCTGCCATCATGTAAAACAAAGTAGAATAAAGAAATAATTTACAAAAGCTAAATCTTTTTTAAAAATAAGAGAATACCAAAAGACCTGGAAGGAGTGTATCTTTGTTGAAATGATTTCAATGTAATTTCAAATAAAGCAGGTGATAGTAAAGGGAAGGCTATTTTTTTTTCAAGATATTTGACAATAAAGAAAGGGGAATGTGCTTGTTTGGAGTGGTAGTAAGAACAAGAAGAAATACAGAAGAGTGAAGATTGTATTGTAGACTGAGATGACACAGAATGGTTTAATATTTATGGGGCACAATTCTACATACCTGGAATCCCAACAACTCAGAATAATCTCAAGTTTGAGGCCAGCCTCAGTCACTTAGCAAGAATTCCAACAACTTAGTGAGATCCTGTGTAAAAATATAAAGGACTTGAGATGTAGGTCAGTGGTAAAGCATCCCTTTGTTCAATCTCTAATAACAATAACTAAATAGCTAAATATATAAGAATGTGTAAAAGTACAGATTTTTGAGGCAGGAAAATGGAAAGAATAAATGGCTTTAGAAAATAGTGGACAAAGTTATGTGCTGAAAGGAATTGGAAATGTGAAAATAAAGTAGAAAATGCAACTAATTGAATATGAAAAGCTGCTTGAAGAGTTAGCAGAGTTTGCAGTAGGATCAATTTGTCTAGTTTTATGTCATTTTATGTTAACAGATAGAAGACAAAATATAAAATTATTGTAGCAGGCAGAGAATTATTGATTTTTTAAGTATAAGAGTTCTATTTCTATCAAATGCTAGCCTAGATATTCTGAAAGACACTGTCATTATAAAGCACCTAGGTTCAGAAAAATCAAATCAAACAGGCTTCAAAATGAATAATTGAGCTTAAGGAAATTGAGAAAGAACCAAAGAAGCAAGCAAATGTGGAAACTCTAGTTACTTTGGGAACATTTGCTTTTGCCAGGAACTAGATGTGAGATATAAAGATATGAATGTAAAATTTATGCAATATCTACAAAGTGGTAATTTGAAATTGAGACCCTGGTTAGAACAGAAATTCTTGAAGGGCTAAGATGTCAATTAAGAAATGATAGAAAAATCTAGCCTGCAAGACAATGAAGATGATAGGAAAGCTTGTCTATTTTAGACAAATTAGCATAAGAAATAAATCTATTAACTATAGGCCTTCTTTACTATATGATTTAAATTTACTCTAATTTCAAGGTCTAGAATATCGCAAGTAGAAAAACTGAAGAGGCCTGGGTTGATAGAACTAGAAGACATGTGACAGAAACAAATTGACATTATTGCCCCTTCCCCTACAAAAAAGCCTAACATGAGCTCATAATGAAATTTATCAAACATACAAGGAAGAAAGACCCTGTGAATTAGGGTGAACAAATAGCATATTTATGTTTCTAATAGCTCTTGGTGTTGGAACTTTCTCATATAGAATATAATATAAATATTCTTAAATTATAAACAATAAAAAGTGAATTTAGAAACCACAAAGAAAAAATAAGGAACCATCAAAAATAATAGAATAAATGTAAAAAAAAATAGCAAGGAGCATAACAAAACCCCCCAAAGAGTTAGAAATGAGAGATTATCATCAAATTTTAGAATATAATTAATAGGTGAAACATAAGAACATATTAAAAAGAAAATTGGTGAATTTTTTCGACCATTTTTGACAGAGTAAGCCTCTAATACACAGAATATCCCAGTAATACTATGCAGAAACTCTGAACCAGACCCAAAGGCAGCCGCTTGAAGACTACAGAGAGGGAAAGGAAGGGAGGCACACTTTGGAGGAAGGTTGAGGTGTGAAGAATGGGGCTGGCTGATGAGTCCGATTTGTGGTTTTGGTCATGTTCTCAGCAGAGGGTGAGACAGCTGAAGGCTTCACTAAAATTATATCTCCTAGAGAGTAAAAGGAGTTTTTTGAGAAGAAGAGATTATAGAAGGAAACCTGTACTCTGTGTATAGTCACTACCTATGTCTATCTTGTCTATACCCAGGTTTATGGCATCATAGCCAAAACAAAACAAAACAAAAACAAAAAGGTACTTCTCATCCTGAGAACAGGAATAGGAACAAATTCAGGGGAGACAGACATCTCCATTATAGCCTAATCAAATTAACTGCTCACTAACAACTACATGAACCATTTTCATAGAATTTAAGAAGTGCCAGGTTTTCCAATACATCATTTCACAGTATCTTAGAAACAATTTTAAACTACCTAACATAAGAAGAACAGGGGAAAAAGTGATTCTCAAAGGAAAAGAAAACCAACTGAGATCTACCTCAAGATGTCCCAGAAAAATAGAATTTGCAGTAAAGAACATATATTGATTATATTTGTCATAGTAGAGCAAAATGTGCTTGAAGTAAGTGAAAATCCCAGCTGATACATACAAATTTTAAATTAGAAGACAGAGTGATAGATATTTTAAAATTGAAGTGCATAATATTTGAAATTTAAAAAAATGAGAACTAACTAGATGCCTTTACTACAAAATTGAAGATGACAAAGGGTCATTGAACCTGATGGTAGATCAATTTATTCTACCTTAAAAAGAGAGAGGTAGTATTTGGTATATACCAATAATGCCACCAACCCAAATTACCACCAACACTACTTTGAATAAATAAGTAATGGTCTGTTCATATCTTTGAATATTATATAGAGATGAAACAATGATCTAGAACTGCTAGGTGAATCTTTCAAACATAATATTGACTTAAAGCAGTGAGACATAAAACAATGCATAGCCTTTGTTTATGTAAAGTTCAAAACATCAATGAAATTGAAACAAAAGAAAACATTTCAATATTATTTTTATAAAGAAAGCAGCACTATGATGCTTTGACTATAAAGGGAACTTGATTCTAGGGCCTGGCGTGGGACTCCCATGTTGTGTCCAATTTCTAGAGGAGGCTGCCATGTAATGGCTATTGTACTAAAGATACTAAAAAGAAGGGGAAGCTAGACCCAAATCTCTTGCAAGAGTAATGCTGACAGAAGTAGGGCAAAATAGGCATTTTTCCTGCAACTTCTTAGTCTTCTTCTACAGGTCCCTTATTCTAGGTGATCTGGAAAAGGTATGTACAGATTTCAACCTAGAGTTCCAAAGCAGAGTATAGAAAACTTGTCTGTCAGTTTCCCAATCAACAAAATATTAACAAGAAAAAAAGTTGTCTCTCAATTAACTCACCAGGAAAACAAAATTTTCATTGATTTTTTTTTCAGATGATTCTATTTTTCAGTCATATGGGTACAGAAGCTATCTATAAAAACTCTCCATTCCTGACAATGTGTAACAAATGATTTGCTGGATAAACGTGTTTTAACTTAAATGTATTTGAAAGAAACTTCTATGTCCAAAAAAAAAAAAGAAAAGAAAAGAAAAAATAGCCCCCAAACCAATAGCTGTGCTGTATAATGCGCAAGAAGGAGTATAAATATTGATTAAAATGACATTTAAAATTTTATTCATTTATAACCTAATCCAAATAGCATGAGATTTAATTACTATAAAATACCAAATGGTGATAAACATGTTATCTGACAATTTTTAATTTTTTTTCTTATTCTCCTAAAAAAGTCACTCTATAAAATGACTTTGGAGTACATCATACCAACTCTAAAATTTGAACACTTTAAATTAAAAGCAGGTCGTTACCAGGCAATACTGATCTTAAGATGTTATCTTAGTAGCAATGAAATGTCTAGACAAAATTTGGAATGCCAAGCCCCGGTCTTTAGGGATATCTGCAGTCTCTTTTTCTCAATGTCATTGGTCCAGCATTGATACTTGTTCTTTATTGGACTCTCTCTGTTCTTACCACTGAGGATGCTTCCTTTTAGGACTTTAAAAGAAAATCTAATTATGGATTTATTTTGCATGAAGTCATTTCAAGTTCTCCACATAAACAGAGACTGTTTAATAAAGAGACTGTGATCTTCTACAAATCAGAGCTTTAAGTCAATTATGAATACTAATTAATTTAAGAGTTGAGAATTACTAAATTGAATACACATTTTAGCAATAGGAGATGCTAAGAGTTAGAATATGAGAAAGTATTTTACAACTAAAATAATCTACTAATGACTGTGTAAATTACTATACATTTCTCTATTGGTCCGATAAAGAGTGAGATTCTACTTATATGTGGGAAGAATAGACTGTGTAGATTCATTTTTGTGATCAAAGGTAGCTGTGGCCTTGGAGTTTGCCAGCTACACTTCACTTTGAAATTATTATAAAATATGAACCTTGGGGAAATGTTCAGAGAGTCCTAATTTTATTGGAGTGAAATAACAGACAAAAGGAAAAGAAAAAAAAAACAATTCTGATCTGCTGCTATAGGTTTTCTATTTGCTATATGGAAATTTGTTCGTTAATATTTATATGTAAAGCATGTATATAAGAATATTGCAGTTTCTTACGTTTGAGTTAGCATAAGATGAATAAAATATTTTCCCTATCTTCAGTTTTATCCTGTAGTGTATCTCTAATAGGATAACTAATTTGAATTTTTTTTAACTCAAGGCTGTCTTTTATACTATGATTTAAAATCCCTTACAAGTTGCTTCATAATTTCAAATCCTTTCATGTTTTAAATATATTTTATCCTGCTCTTCTTTTTAGTTGCTCTTTAGGCTTATGAAGAACATGCATGTTATCCCATATTTTAATAAAACCTTTTTTTCTTAAGCATTTTATGTAAAAGAGTGACTTTTAACTAAGGAATCTGAAATGGAAAAATTATGAAACTACTTAGGGTGATTAGATTCTTCATATAAGGGAAGACTAACACCTTTAAACATTATAGAAACAAGTCTAATGGTGTTGTTAATCAAAATATTATTATAGAAAAACCTATTGTCCTTTCAGAATATGAAGCATTGTTGCATCTTTGTATCTCATATGAAGTTTATGAATTAATTGCATATTTTTTGTCACTTCTAATTTTGTAATATTTGTTGCTTTCCATTGTTTTGAAAAATTAGCTAAGCTCAAGTTTGTCAGACGGTGTTTCTGAAGACAGTGAAGAAAACAGTAGTTTAATAGATTTTCTCATATATTATACTAGAAAACAAATGTTTTACTATTCTTTGTACAGGGAATTGGGAGGAGATCTCTAAAATAACTTTAGATATCTGTCCTTTGTGTGAAATTCTACTGAGATAATTTTTTTCCAGTGGTGGAATTATTCTTTCTGCTTATAGCAACAATTAATCAGCCTCTTTGTGTAATGGTTTTGGAGTGTCGGAAATAGAGAGGTGGGGAGCACTCAAGGACTTAGGGAGAGGTATGCATATCCAGGAGTGAAGAGAAGCATTGTTGCTGGCAAGGGAAACACGACACAGGATTCTTCTTTCAGCAGTTTACTCAGGACCTTTGAATCATGATGAGAAAACAGGAACAAGAGAGAGAGTGGTCGGTCTGCCCCAGCTTAAGTACCTAGCCCCCGCCAATGAATTAGCACCACGCGGGAAAGTCTAATAGGTACAGCGCAGCTGAAGCAGGCCAGAGCCCAGCCCCACAGCCTTACAAGGAGTTGTTTACTTCTAACAACTCTAACCGCTAACGAAGGGGAAGCAGAGACCAGCGCCATATTCAGGGTGCGGTCGCTGGCTCCCAACAAAGCATGGCCTGTGGGAGTGGCTCCCACATAGGCTGTGATGCAGCTGCAGAAGGAAGAAAGCATGAGAGTGTTTCATTTATGAATTTATTGTTTCAGTAACTGTAGTTTTTCTTAAATGTTCAATCATGACTCTTCCTCCTTAGCTACTAGACTATACTTATAGAAAATTGCAAACCTCTGGTGAAAGTTGACAGAACAGAGCAAAGCTTGCTACATTAGGAGACAAGGGTGTAGTAGGGAGTCTTGATGACTAAAGATAGTGACTAAAGCAGAGACTGAGAATATTACAGTAGGTGGAAAGGCACAGGAAGGGGCCAGATTTTCAGACGAATGTACAGTTTCAAGTGGATGGACTCAGATTTCTCCAAGAGATCAAAAGGGAAGATACTAGTTTATCCATCACCATAAAATATGCTTCCAGAAATTCTAACTGAAAAAAAAAACCTCAATTCACCTTCCATATTATCAGGTATCATTTCAACCAGATGTTAGCAATTATGATTCCTAATATCAAACTTTTTAGGGCTCAGAAGTTCCAGGACAAAAATGTATAAAACTTTCTTACTGTGATAATTGCTATATGGTACCTATTAAATATCCTTTATAATTTTTCTAACTACTTGGGATTTTGAATTTGCCCTTATCAGTCCAATCTCAAATTCACTCCTTTTGGGCTAGTGTTAAGATCATGATTCTATTCTTCCTAATTGGATTTTCTATGATAGCCTTATAATATTCCACATCATCCTCATGTATTTACCTGGAATCTACATAGCATTGTTCACAACTGAACTCTCAAAATGATTAGGATTATACCAACTTCCATACTTGCTGCAGTATATTCTCACCACTGCCTCCAGACACTGTCAAAATTTAAAATCAAATTTTGGTTGTATTACTATATTTGTCTTCCTCTTTTCCTCAGCATTATACTATAAATATTTACATGCAAAACATAAATCATTAGAAATCACTTTTGTGAACTATATACACTAATGTTGAATAGTATCTTAGGTGAAGAACTGAATTTTTATAGAAAACCAATCCTGCTAACAGGAATTTTTAAATGATGTTGAAAGTATATTATTTGAATAATTGAACCTGATTACAACTGACAGAGATTTCACTGCTAATTAGAATTGCTACATTTTTATAATTCTCAAAATATATTTTAGCTTCTTTTTTCAATTCTTTTATCAGTGAGTTACCTGTTAAATTGTTGAAATCTTGCCATAAAAATTTCATAGAAGTCTTGAGTAACTATGAAGAGAGATGAATTATTTATGATCTAAAGAAAATGATGAGTTCAGTTCCATATTTGGGTTTTTTAACTCATAGAGAATGGCTTCTTGATGTGCTGTAATGATGGTATATCATGGTGCATGAGTCTACGCATTGACAAGGGGAGGAAAGGGTTGGAAAACAACCATGTCTGAGCACATAATCCATAAAAAATATTTCCAATAGGAAGTTTTTAGAAGTGGCAATATTTTATCAATTGACTTCAAAGGTCTCCAAGTCATTTATTTCCCAGACTTCTAGGGTTGGAGTCTTCAATAGAATAAATATTCCTCTGTGATTTCAAAGTGATAAAATACATGAAATATTTTTATTATGTTTTTCATTATATATTCTATCCACATTTCTTTATCTTCCTTTTTTTCAAAGTCTTTTTATATTCTTCTCTTTCATGTTTCATGTCACCATTACTACCATACCTTATGTGAACAATTTAAAGGAGGAAATATTTATTTTGACTCATGGTTTCAGAGAATTTAGCTTATGCTTGACTGATTTCATTGCTTTGGGCCTGAAGTGAGGCAGAACATCATGGTGGAAAGGCATGGCCAAGAAGAACTGTTCAGCTCATGGCTCCCAGGAAGCAAAAAATGAAAAGAAGGGGCCTTGACAAGATATAGGCCACAAGAGTATGACTTAGTGACTCACTTTCTCCAACCATACCCTACCTCCCGACAGTTTCTACCACCTCCCAGTAGTCCATTCAGGTATCAGTGGATTAATCCACTGATGAGGCCAGAGCCCTCACGATCTAATCACTTCCCCCAAAACCCATTTTTTGACCTTTGTACCTTAGAGACTAAGCTTCCAACACATGAGATTTGGGTGAATATCCCATTTCTAAAGCATAACAACCTCATTTCATAAAACATTCAAATCTTAATAGCTGAATCACTGGTAGATTTCTGGTTCAAATTGTTAACTGAGACAATAAAGAGAGTCTAGTTAATATATATTTACTAATTTTGTACTTTGATGAACATTAGCTCAAGAACTTTTTCCACACCACACATTTTATACATGAGTTAATATATGTGTGTGTGTGTGTGTGTGTGTGTGTATGTATCATCATGACAGTAGTTAAAACACTGCATTACAGAATGTCTAAATCAGATTTCCTGTAATTTAGACAGACTCTGTTGATTTATTTAGCTTCTAATTTTATTTGTAGTTTTAAAAATGTTCCATTCTAATCACTTTAAACTCTAGACTCTACATGGACGTCAAAAAATAAGAGGTATGGAATTTAGAAGAAATGGAAAGTAAAGGAGGTGAGAAAGCAAATGGTTCTGGAGAGAGAAAGGAGAAAACAAGAGAAGTCAAAGAAGGGAAGGAGCATTCTGTGGAGAGAGTCTGAAAGATACACCCTCATCTGCTATAATTACATTACTCTGAGAGTACATGCAGCATATTTGCTCAAGATCATTGTCATTCCTGTGATCTCTTAGATTTTGCTCTTTCCTCATAATGGTTTCTTCTAATAAATCATGAAATTTCTAAGAAATCATATAGTAGGGTATTCTGAAGAAAAGAGTATATATTTGGGCAAAAAACTGCAACTCTGTGAAACATATGATCTCAATGGCCCAGAAATTTGGTTACGTCCCATTCACTGGCTGCTAGTGTGAGTTTGGTAAAATAAATCTACTGGAAGGACATTTACATTTATAATTTTGAAATACTCTTATGCAAGCACTACTATCCATAGAATTTTTTTTTATCAAATACTACCAATAATGACTTTGCTAAGATTGATTTCTAAATATGTGACTGAGCAGTATTATAAGTTGTAACTGATAATAATGGACAGATGAAACACATTGTCTCAGTAATGAAGTGTAACCCTCTTTTGATTAGTATACTTCTAAAAAAACATTCTTACTTTTGACGGTACTCTCTTCATTGAGAGAATCATGTTAACTTATGTTTGTGATAAGCATAAATGTTTCACCTTTTGTTATTTACTCTCTGAAATTAGTGTATTGTTTTTAGCCATTCGTAATTATTTTTAGTAGGAAGCTTATATTGCTGTCTTGTACTTTTTCAATAAAATCTGCCCCAATAAGTTTTAATGAAGGCATCATCTGGAGCAGGTCATGATGTGTAAAACAAGGAAAATGAAAGGTCTCAACTGGAAAATCTGACCTATGACATTGCATTTCACTACCTGCCAACACCATCTGAGTGCTGTCCACAGTAGGAGCAGAACTTTAACTGTCAGAAAGTCTGGAATGTTTCTTTCTTGTTTAGCTGATTTGTTTACATAATCTTCCTTAATCAGGAAGTTTGGGCATGATAAGGATAAGGCCCCTGGTGATCTCATTGTTCTATACTCCATTTCTCCCCATAATTAATCAATCTTGACATTGTGTATGAATCCAAAGCAATTTTGATCATATCTGTGTCTTTTAATGTTTTGTATATACATACTGTTGTTTATTTACTCTGGATTCATGTATGTGTGTTACATGTATGTGACAAATGTACATCATCTCTAAAACTAAATTATTTCTGTAGAAGATAACATTTTAGATATCAGGATTTCTTTTCCTCAAAATCTCCATTACTTGTTACTCTTTCCTGGTTATTCATTCAGCAGTAGTATTTCATTAGTTCTATTATGAGTTTGAAGTTCATATAGTTTAAGATAAAAAATTCGTTTGTACAACACATAGGTAGAGTTTAGTAGTAAAAGCTCAAAATAAGCCTGTAATTCCGCTATCCAAACAACTCCAAAAATATATATATATTTTTGAGATGGGGTGGGTTACCAACCTTTATAATTGAATTTCTCTGACTGCAAAATTTAGCTGAAACGACAGTGGTTTACTTAGAGTATTTATTCTTTTCACTCTGAATATCCATTGGATTTTCTGTCAAATTATTAGTGTGTTGGACTTTAATGTGGTATCCCAGATTCTGCTAGGGTACTGTCTGTGCAATAAATTATTTTAAAAAAATATTTGGAACATGCTAAAATTTGAAAACTCATCTGATCCCAAGAAATTCAGAGAGGATTTTGGTTTGACAAAAGCTGGCAGGAAAATTCAACAATGTTTTTAGTTGAAAATTTAATTGGAGTGACATTAATGTCTCAAGAGTATCAAGTCAAAACTATTACTGCAGTGTTTTTCTGTCATCATTCCATAATGGGTAACACCTCAGCACAAAGTATAGGGAAATCTTTTGCTTAATGGAGAAAAATAAACATGGTAGAACATTTTCTTGAAATCATATTATTTCCTCTAACAATTGTTTTTTCTACTCTTATTGTATGTTTAAAAATATTTTTGATGTTGTTGCAATAGATTTAAGTTTTATTCTGAAGGATTAGTAGAATAAAACATAAGTATATTTAATGTGTAGTTTGATCAAATTAAAATCAGAAATATTTTCAATTATCTATGGATTTTTGCCTTAGGAAAGTCCATGTGTCTATACGTCATTATTCATTCATTTAAAAGAAGTTAGTCTCACTCTATCCATTATCAGTTTCTTTCATATAATTTACAGAAAACCTGAGTTTAAAAATGTACCAGAGATCATGCAAAGGAATGATGCAGATATGAATCATAGCTCATGACCAAACTGAAATATTCCAGTTTAATATAGGGCGCAAACCATTTGACAAACTACTATAGTGCAATACAAAAATTCATTTTTTGGCATCAGGTGGAGGAGGTACTGGGGATAGAACTCAGGGGCACTTGACCACTGAGCCACATCTCAGCCCTATTTTGTATTTTATTTAGAGACAGGGGCTCGCTCACTGAGTTACTTATCCTCTGAGATTACAGGTGTGCAGTACCCTGCTCAGCCCAGTACAAAAATTCTTAAAATAAACGTAAGTGAAAAATGTTTTTACCACAGAGGAAGAAATAACTTGCCTGTTCATAAGGAAGTTTTCCTAGAGACAATAATTTAGGGAATAATCATGAAAAGTATATTATGAAGATTTTAGCAAAGAAGTCTGCAGGAGGCTGGGAAAGAGATGAACTAAACAATATTGTGTACTCTTCTAAACACAGTGTTCTCAATTTCATGACTATATTCTCAGAAGCTAAGCAGAACAAAAAAAATCTATTTCTAAATCTTATTCTCCAGAATCCATACAATGTATTCAGTAAATATTTGTTGAATATCTTTCCTGTTCTCTGCCAGGTCCTAGAAAATGCAGCAAGGTGACACTGTATTTGTTGTTAAGGAGCTTACTTTTCTGTCTGGGAGAGAGTGAAATATAAAATAAGTGTCAGAATGATGTTACAAGAATTGGGCATTATTGTGACATTGTAGCTAATGAATAATGCCAAACCATCTCCCAAGAACCCACTGAAATATCCCTGAAGATAGATGCACAAATCCTGGCAACATTACTACACACTAAAGAAAAGAACTTAGTTGGTGTCTAGAGAAATTTACAGACATCTCTACACTATACCTTTCAACCTTCTGACCCAGAACTTCTCAAATTGGCATCCTTAAATTTGAGATTCAAGAATATTGTCAAACAGAATTGCATTGGAATGTTTTGAGCTGGTCAGCATGAGGCTTATTCCTTCCAACTATCTTCCCCACATTTTCTTGTTCTATATTGGTTTCAGTTATATCTGTAACTCCTAGGATTCAATGTGTACCAGACTGTGCTTTTAGAGGCAAGTAAACTACTACTATTACTTTGGAAAATAAATTATTGAGAAGATAGGGTACAGAATTTCCTGAAAGGCTGAAAAGAATCAGTGAGGAGGACATTGCCCCAAACCATACTAGCAAAATGCTGCTGTTGTCACTAAGACAGAAGATGGTACAAAATACACCTGGAAACTCTGAGATGGGACTCCTGACACCATCACTAGTATCAGTGGCACTGTAAGCCCCTTTGTAATCCATGTAACCATCTCAGAATCTTCTATTTGGTCCAGTTCTCTGTCATGGTATCAGCAAATTTTTCAGACTCCAGAATAGATGCATTTAGGACAGAGGCCTGTGCCATGCTACTGTGGAGGCTAAGAAAAGTAACTGATATCCAGTCTAGTTTATAAGGTCAAGAAATCATTTGGTTTTACAAACACAGTGGATTTAGGTTGCAGGTGACACAAGAGCAGAGTCTTCAAACAGGGCAGTGAGAGAGTCCAGAGATATAGCATTTCTGGGGCTAGAAGAACACTGGGCTTTACTAGATTCTACAAAAGAAAATCTGGTTGCAACTAAAACTGAAAAAAATACCTAGAAGATGTTGAATTCATGAGGATTTACTTTCTCAGAAGCCGGAATCATGGAGAAGATGAAATGGAGATGCTATGTGAGAGCATAAGAGAAGAGAAATATTCTGCCTATCTTCTCCACTCCTTCCCAACATCCATTGGTGTTTTCCGTTGACCCAACCTCCTGAGAAGTCCATTCTGTTTTCCTATGATACTGAACTGAGCAGGGAAAGGAATAAAATGGATTTGAGAAATGGGAGAAGTTGCTAGAATGGTCAACTTCGCATAATTTATTTTTTTAAATTTTTTTTAAGAGAGTGAGAGAGGAGAGAGAGAGAGAGAGAGAGAGAGAGAGAGAGAGAGAGAGAGAGAGAGAGAGAATTTTTAATATTTATTTATTTATTTTTAGTTCTCGGCAGACACAACATCTTTGCTGGTATGTGGTGCTGAGGATTGAACCCGGGCCGCACTCATGCCAGGCGAGCGCGCTACCGCTTGAGCTACATCCCCAGCCCAACTTCACATAATTTAAAGGTGCTGTTTTTCAGAGAATTTAAAGGTAGGACCTTCCCCATTTGAGGAGTTTCAGGTGGGGAACAATGAAAAGAATTGTGTATATTGAGTACAAAAACCAGCAGGAACAGAAATAAATAGGTGGTAGTGCAGCAGTAATGGTTCCTAGAAGAAAATGTTAACACAGGGAGAATTTAATTGATGTGTGAGAAGTCAAGAGGAGAATTTAGAGCAACATGCATTAGGATGGATGGTCCTTCACTTGTATTTGATAATATATTTGAAATACTTAGATGTATTTCAGATTGTATCTGACTCTCTAGCTTGGCTTCAGAATTCTACAGTCAGAGGAGGTTGTTTACTGAACATTATACTTCCAGTCTAATACTCAAACTGAGAGGGGACAGTGCAAGATCCAAAGTGGACAGAGAAGGACCTAGGGAATCCTTCTGTTTCTATTGTCAGTTTGTGCACTGTATTGCAGAATTAGTAAAGCAAGAAAACCAGTTTGGATTCTAAAGCAGTAGTAAAAAGAACCATTTTCCCAGAGGATTCAAAGTAAAAATAAAACATCTTAAGATTTTTTTTTTTTACCAAAAAATATTCAAACTACTTCCAATCCTAAAAATCACCCTCAGTTACTGAAACCTTTTCTGCTCTTAAAGCTATGGTCTTCTTTATTCTTCTTGAAACTACTTGGTTTCCTTGACATCATGCCATTTATCACCCTTATTTGGAAGTGATCATTTTTTTTCTTGCTCTGATACTCAACTCTTAGTGTTCATCAGATTACTCTTTTCTGTTCACTGTCCTTCACAGTTGACATATGGTTATTAAATGGTATGACCTTAAAATCTAGATCTGCATTTCCTCATCTGCTATTCTAATGGTCTATATACTAGAATTTGTAAAACATCTCTAATTCTACCCCAAACAGTATCTTCTCCCAAACCTTATTTATGTGTTCCTTCATTGAGTTTGGGACCATCTCTTTCTTCATTCAGTCTGTAAACCTTGAGTTCTCCATGTGTCTCATATCTAAATCCAATCATATAAAAATTTCTAATTTAGTCTTAATCTAAAATATTTTTCCAATTCATTCTTACTTGTATTGTCCTGATGCAGGCCTCCATCATCTTTTAGAATGCAATTGTTGTAGATAAATAGCTAGGCCTCTTGTCTGTAGGGTTATTTATAGAATAGTTATCTATTATAACTATTGCTAGACTATTTAAAAGATGTAAATACTGGACTCTTTTTTTTAATCTTTGGCATTTCTTTTTTTATTATTATTAGTTGTTCAAAACATTACAAAGCTCTTGACATATCATATTTCATACATTTGATTCAAGTGGGTTATGAACTCCCATTTTTACCCCGTATACAGATTGCAGAATCACATCGGTTATACATCCACATTTTTACATACTGCCATACTAGTGTCTAGAATTACTAATAATATACTAGATGAAAATCCCATCAGCCAAACTTCTCAGATGCCTTAATTTTCCTGCATAATCCATAGTCTGGTTTGTAGACTTTTTCAGGCCTGTATCATTCTGAAATCGCATGTGTCCTCTTAGCTGTTATTCACTCTGCTTGGAAAGAATACCCTGGTCCATTACTGTCCTTGGCCAGCTTTATTCGGTATTTAAGCTCAGGATTATTGTTTTCAGTAATCCTTTCAGACCAGCTCAAATTTAATAAAATGTTCTATCTGTTCTCATTAGCATATCACTAAGCATAATTCTATGACAATAAATGTAATCATTTTACACATGAATGTGAGTTCCTGGAGGGCAGGGCATATCTTTTTTTCATTTTTAGCCTTTAGAATAGATTAGTGCATACTGAAATTTTCAGTGAAAACACATGCATATGTGTTCTCATTATAGTATTTATCAATCAAGTGGCCTTAAGAAAAAAATAACATTTTACTTCTTATAATTTCAGTTTTCTTATCCATCCAGTGGTGTAATAAAATATATTTACTTGTCTTGTATGTCTGTTATTAGTCTTATATGAGATATCTACAGATACATACTAATAATGCATGAAATGTTTATATAGCCATTGCTTTGTTGATAATATTTTACTGCTATCAATATATTAAGAGCTTGTGCTTAACAATAGCTTTTTAGGAAAGTAGCATAGGTAAATATTTTACTTGATCAGAAAAAGAGAAGGTAAGTTTTGTTTTTGTTTCTTTAGTATAGAATGACCAATAAAAAGTCAATATATGTAGCTGATAACATGGACATAAAAGCACACTTAAATTTTTAAATCTCTGTAAAAGTCCTGAACAGTGACAACAGTATACAATTCACAATTTGGTTAGTTTTGAATCTAGGAAACAATTTCTTTTTTCTTCTAATATGACATAAAGCTTATGAGCGAGAAAATGTAAGAAGTGAAGCAAACAGAATTTTGTTTACTTGACTTAAAGCCTTTGCAATAAGAGCATAATTTATCACTATGATCCTCAGAAACTAATTCAGCTATCTATTTACATAACCAAGAAGTCACTTTGAAGTCTTTTCAGTATGCTTTCGGTCATCTATTTTATTTCCTACTTCTACATAAAGTTGCATGAGTGACTTAGGGATGATAAAATATCCATGGGTTGTTATATAGAACTAAACAACAAAACACTTACCAAATAAAATTCAAAATTTCAAATGCTTTTTAAAACAAAATATGCATTTTCCCAGTTTGCAACTTTAAGTTTTAAATAATAAATTAATATAATTTAGTAGGTGATTTTTATGGAGTAGTTGGGGAATTTTGTTTTCAAAGCCCCTGTGGCTATAACTGTGTTATTCCTTGGTAACCATTTTGCTGAGGTTATTTAAGAAAAACAAGTCAATAAAAGAAACTATAATTTACCAGTTTTGTCTGAAAAAAAGAGGCTAAAAAGCCATTTAATTTATATTTTTTAAAGAATGTGTACCAAGGGCAGCAAAGTCTTTCTTAATGAAGTAGTCTTAGAAAATGTTCTGAAGCAATTTTCTTAGAATGGAAAAAGGCATTTCTAAATTTTTCTACAATGCCACTCTGAAGTCACAATTCAGACTAAGGAAGGAAAAAGAATTCTATTCTCACATACACCTGTACCACTTTTTATTGTACAGTCCTCTGTGCCAGTAATGAGACTTTACAGTGAAATTGTCAGGAATGAAAAAGAAAAAGAGGGTAGAGGACAGGAAGGAAATGGGAGAACTAAATCGATTGACAGAACAAGTGGTGCAAAGAATGATCTTCAATAAGCCAAGATTTACATATTTTAATGCACTCAAATCAATAAAAATAATTGCTATTCAAGCTACAACTTTAGAATTATGCTACTCATGTGTTGCTTACTCATGTCCCCATTACTGATTATCTCAGAGGTATATTTTTCCTCACATAAATAACTAAACCTGCAGAAAAATTCCATTTTCTTTTCTTTTCTTTCTTTTTTTTTTTTTTTGGAGTACATGCTTGCCTCTATGAATGGCTAAAATGAACAAGTTACAAAAAGCATTCATGTGTATTCTGAAGTAGTTGTAATGCTATATTAGTAAACCTAGCAGCTACCTGTAGTAGTTCTCATTGCCCCATAGGATAACACGGAATAAGTGTGATTGGTCAAGATAGTTAATGCTATTACAATAAAACAGGGGTTTAAATGAGTAGGGCAGTAGCTACATTCTTGGGATAATTGAAATCACCAAGAAACAGATGGTGTAGTAATGATGCTTAAATGACTCGACTTGGTTAGTATTGACATTTTATATTTTTGTTTTTTACTGAAGATCACAGAGTACCCTCCAAATATTACCTGGTATCTGCTTGTTCCTGTGCAAAATTATATTGCTCAGAACCTATTTCTCATGCTGCTCTCTTATTGACTTTATCTGGGAAATGGTGTTCTTGCAATGGCACAGTCAGAGCTCTCAAGGAGCCCCTGGTGCCTTTTCAATTATTTCTGTTAAAAATAAGGCTCTGCCTCTTATAGGGAACAGTTTTAAAACTTATCTGAGGTGCACATGGCAGCTGATAAATCATTGCACGTAAAAACAACCATACAGAAACTGTGGCTTAGAAATCAAACAGCCTTTTGAAAATTAGTTCAATAAAGAACAGCAAAGGGAATCTAATCCTTTAGGAGAGTTGATTTTGTCTAAGTCCTATGGATTTTTATTTAGAAAATGAAATGAAAATGAAATAGATCCTTTCTACAAAGTCAAGAATAATCTTTCCAATTTGATTATCATTGATGATCTTCCAATGGCATCTCTGAAGTCCATCAGATACCCTGTGAGGATTAAGGGCACTGTGGGCTGGGAACTTATCTCTGTCTTACAGAGTTGTCATTCCATAAAGTACAATCAAATTACCATGAGCAAAATTAATTCATGGGAGAATATTTCACAGTCCAATTCTCTTTGCAACTGCAGGTGTTTGAGGACCTGGGGGGCTTTGCCGCCCCTTCCAGTGACATTAGCAGGAGTCTCTTTGGGGACAGAGGTTTGGAAGGTGGGAAACTTTGGAACATATTGCTCTTTAGCCCAGAAAACACACACATACACAAACACTATTTAGAATCTGGAATGGTGTTGATTTCTGATGCTTCTAATTTTTTTTCTTGAGAATTATAGAATGCTAAGGCTGAACTGTGGAGACTAGTGAAAAGCCAGACTCTTCTTCAAGGATATAAACATTCTTCTCCACTAATTTGAATATTCTGCTGTGATAGATTTCCTAAGACCAGATCTGAATGGTAGTAGAAAATAATCATTCATTTAAATGTATTTTTAGCTATACATGAACATAATACCTTTATTTATTTTATGTAGTGCTGAGGATCAAACCTAGTGCCTCACACGTGCTAGGCAAGTGTTCTACCATTGAGCCACAACCCCGGCCCCAGAAAATCATCATTCTTGCAGAATAAGATGGAATCATGTATTCCATGTATGTGACTGCTTTCAATATGTGTTATTCTATCTAAAGGTTACTTTCTTTAGAAAATTTAAGTAGATGTTTATGATTTCCACACATGCATGCCATTCTTGTCTCATTGCCTTCATTTTAAGAACTTGCAGTTATTTGAATATTAAGATTTTATGGAAAATGAGAAATTTAAAATTGATTATTTTTAAATAATTACTAACTATAGCTATAATGTGATAATAGAAGCAATAGAAGAATATTATCACATTATCCATCTATTCTTTTATTTTTTGTAAAGAACTATTTATAAGCAAGAATGAGATGATTAGCAATTCAAATGATTGTTTTCTAAAAGAAGATTTTTAAGATGGTAGAAAAATAGCTCTTTTAATCTCCAAAGGAAATAAAAACTAAAGAATTTTTATGTAAATAAGATTTACTCACAAATCTTAGTCCTGTCTCAAGTTAAATCCTAATAGTACATTTATATATGGGGATCCAATATTCTGTTTATTTATTAGATAATTAAAACAGATAATAGGATTTTATCTTATTCAAGGACCAGATGAATTTAATAAGCTTAGAATGAAAATGAATCTTTATAAATATAAGCCCATAAAATATTTACCTAGAGATATTAAACAAGAAAAATTTGAGTTACTCATAATAAGCAATCATTGTACTCTTCCATCCAATCTCAGTACATTATACCAATGGGTACATAGAACAAAGATGGAGATTGCCTTCATCCATCCCTCTACCAGACTCATGGCTCAAGTTAAAGCAAGGAAATTGGTGATAAGATATAAAATTTCAGAATTATAATTGAAGAGGTGATGGTAGATAGTTACTGAGCCAAGAAAAATAAATTCTGCTTAAACAATCTACTTCTATTGTTGGTCCTCTTTATAGAGGTCCAGAAACATGGAAAGACCATGAACTCTTTTCGAGAGTCCTCTTTCTGTGCACTAACATATTGTACACTTCTTAGTGACAGCTCTCTTCAAAATATTCATACGTGGCCTCTTGTATCAAAGCTAATATGTTCTATTTGTTTTTTTTCTACTTATCATTTCAAAAAATGGATCCAAAGCTGGTTAATTCTTTTCTAAACGTTGTCTTATCTGCTCTCCACTTTTGTAATAACACTTGTAGAATTCTAAGCTTCTGGACACTCCTCCCTTGGCATACACAAATTATAAAATTGTCTCCCTTTAAAACTGGGCAGATTATAGGATATCATGCCAATGAAAGTGTTACTAATCAGTTAATTTTGAGTTCATCGGAGTGATCAGGTGAGACAGAACTAAGCAGGTGTACCCTTTAAAAGGAGTTGAAGCATTAGTCACTTTCCTGATTTCCAAGCAGAAAGTAAGCAGCCCATTGTGACCCCTGTAGTGAAGGTCATTTATATAGGACAGAAAAGTGGTATCTAGGAACTGAGAATAACCCCTGCCTAATAACCAGAGAGAAAATGGGTATCTCAGACCTACAACCTCAAGGAACAAAAGTTTAAATAAGGTAGAGAAAAGCCCACAAAAGAGTAGCATATGGATTGGTACCTTAACTTTTGTGTTGTGAGACTGAAAGCACAGAATCCCATTAAGCCAAAGTTGGACTACAGAAACTTCAATACAACAGATGATGCTATTTTCATCTACTAACCTGGTGGTGTTACACAGCAGTGGAAAACTAATATAGTACTCCAAGTGTTTGAAATGTGTGTGGTCCTTTCTTAGCATAGCATACAGTTCAAACTTCTCTCTGATAATTTATTTTAGTTACTTCAGTGAAAATTTGCAATAAATGAGAATTTGAAACAGATGATTTGAGTTTCCAGAGGGTCTTTTCTTTAGTTTAAAATTTTACTTTCATCACTTAAAATCCATGATAGTCCTGGGTGTGTGTGTGTGTGTGTGTGTGTGTGTGTGTGTGTGTGTGAGTGAGAGAGAGAGAGAGAGAGAGAGAGGGGAAAAATATTTAGTTTTAAATAGATGCTTAGTAATGGACATTATTAGACAGATTTATCTATCTTGTTATAGCATCCTAATGTTAATGGCAATTCAAATTTTGCTTTCATGAAATGTGCTGCAATTTTCTATGATGTCCCTTGGAAACACAATTTGAGGAATGGAGATGATGTAGGCTTTGTTCATATGGTGAGAATTAATATGTTGTACCATCCTGTTTTTCTTTCCATAATTTTCTACAATGTTTTTGACAAAAAAAAAAAAACCACTAATCTTCCAAGAAGTCAATTGTTCCCACTCTTGAGATAAAAGTAGTATCTGTAATTCCAAGACATACCAGTATTGCTTGGCATCCTTTTAGTATCACACAGATCCCTCATTTTGAACAAGCCTTTCATTTTAAAAGCATCTGCAGACAGCTGGCATATCTGGAATGTACTCAGCAGAAGCTTGTAATTTATCTTACTTAAATTCTTGGGAGAGTTAACCTAAGTCTCCTCATATATTGTCTCTGGATTGACTGCTATCACTGCATCTGTGCCAGTTCTTAGTTTGACTTAATAATTTTCCTTGGACAAATGTAGAGAAGCAGTCAATTTTTATAGTGCTTGGAGGTTCCTCAATGGGAATAAATGCTGCTGCTTTCTGCTTATGATTCTCTGTGAATATACACATAAAATCATTTTAGTATTAATGAAATCTGTAATTTGGAAAGTTTAAATTATGAGTTTCTGGAGTTTTTTGGGCATAGAAAATAGAATATGTAAATTAGGCTGTAGAAGTTTTTGATTGAATATTTTCAATCTTGCCTTCTTTTATTGTTTCCCTACTCTTATTTTTTTACTTAGTTTACATATGGATAAATCCATGCAAGCCATATCTTTTTTCCCTCTGGAAATTTTGTATATTAACTTGGGTATCATGAAAATTCCTGTCTGTTTAATAAGCTGAAAGTACTAATAAGTTGAAATAAGAAGGCTCAGAATGACAATAAATACTGATCATTTTCCTGCCTACCACAGTAGCAATATAGGTTCTATTGCAGACTAATATTGCTATGATTTTCCTCACAAGAAATCTTTTCTTATATACCTTGTCCTAACACTTTTTGTATTTTTCCTTTAATCGAATGCATACAAATTTTCCTCTTGTCTATTTCCTTGATGGTTATGGATTGATGTATGGTTCCAAACTTTGATCATTTATTGATTATTATTATTCATCAAAAATAACTTTTTTTAAAGAGAGAGAGAGAGTTTTTTAATATTTACTTTTTAGTTTTTGGTGGCCACAACATCTTTATTTTATTTTTTTATGTGGTACTGAGGATGGAACCCAGCACCCCGCGCATGCCAGGTGAGCGCACTACTGCTTGAGCCACATCCCCAGCCCCACTCTTATTTTTTTAAAAGTAATAACAGCTTTAGTGTATTTCTATAAGTAAATATTTTAGGTGAAAGTCATATAACATAGTTAACCATTTTATGGTGAATAGTTCAGTGGCATTAAGTATACTTACAGTGTTATGCAACCACCAAGTCTATCTCCTTCAAAACATTTTTATCAACATTTTAAATAAAATATGATTATTTACAATTTTATTTCCTATAAGCTACTGATCTATATACTGTCTCTACAGATTTACCTATTCTATATTTTTTACAATTGGAATCCTACAATATGTAGCTTTTTGTGTGAAGCTTCTTTCACTTAGTATGTTTTTGAGGATCATGAATTAACCAGTATACATCAGCACTTATTCCTTTTATAACTGTTTAATAATCCATTGTATGTATATATGTATAATAAATACACACTCCATTGTGCACATATACACAAACCCTCAGTTGATTTGTTCAATCATAGATTTGCTTTGGGTTGCTTTCATCTTCTGACTATTGTGAATGGTTCTGCTTTGAAAGTTTAATGCTAGTATTTGAGCACCTGCTTTCAATTCTTTGGGGTATGTGTCAAGAAATGTAATAGCTGAGTCATATGGTGGTGATGTGTCTACTGCCAAAATTTCCCACAGCAAATATACCATTTTACATTCCTATCAGCAGTGTGTGCTTACACATCCTTGCCAATATTTTTTATTTAAACTTATCTATTTCTTCATTGCCATCCTAGTGGGTTGAAGGGGCATATCATTATGGTTTTAATTCACATTTCCCCAGTAACTGGTGATATTAATCATTTTTATATACTTTTCAGGTTTTTGTATATATTCTTTTGACAAATTTATATTTAATTCCTTTGTCCATTTCTTTAGTGCAGGGTAGTTGTTTACCTCATTGAGCTGTGGAAATTCTTTATGTGTTCTGGACACAAGACCCTTAGCAGACATGATTTACAAATAATTTCTCCTATTGTATTGATTGTCTTTTCATTTTATTGAAAATTTCTTTGGATATACAGAATAATCCAAGTTATCTTTTGTTGTTATTGTTGCTATGATTTTATTATCATAGCTAAGAGTTCACTCCAATCCCAAGGTCATGAAGGTTTACCTTGTGTTTTTCATTTAAGAATTCAGCTTTACCTCTTATATTTAGGTTGTTGAGCCATTTTGATTTAATTTCTGTTTTTATTTTCTTTTATTCTAATTAGTTATTGAATTGATTTTTGTATATGTTATGAGGTAGGGATCCAGTTCCATTCTTTTACATGTGGGTGGTCTTCATATTCTTGTCATAAGAATTGACCATAGATGCATAGGTTCACTTTCATTTTTTTCATATATAAACATCTAGTATTTCTTTTCCCCTTTTGCTTTCTTTTGTACAATTTGTAACACATCCCAATGTCAATACTGACAAATTTAATTTAAAATTATTTTCTTAAACAAATAAAACTATGATAATCCACAGAGGACCATTTTAGACAACTTCTAAGTCTGTTTTAAAATTAAATTTTATGATAACAACTACATTACTTACAAAAGAATGAAAAATACCAAGTGGCAAAATAGCTCCAATAGGTAAGATGAATATAAAGTATCATAGTATGGACCTCAGATGCCCCTTCAAAGATGCTGTTAATGCAAGAATAGATTAGATTGTGAGAGCTGTAACTAGTTTGAATGAACTCACTGGGTGGTGACTTTAGGCACATGGAATGTGTGGCTGGGGTAGGTGAGTCATTTGTGGGGGGCATTTCCTGGAAGGGTGACTCTTTCCTACTGGACCTTTCCACTCTTTGCTTCTTGACTCTGCCATGAGCTGAGCGGGTTTTCTCCACTGGGCCCTTTTACCATGATGTGCTGCATCACCTTAGTCTTAGAGCAATGGAATTCAGTCATGTATGTACTGAGAGCTCTGAAACCGGGAGCCCTAAATAAACTTTTCCTCCTCTACATTGTTTTTGTCAGGAGTTTTCACTACAGCAATGAAAATGCTGACTAAAATATAAAGGGTGGCAAATAATATTTCTAGTAGAGTTAGTGAGTTAAATCTGGTCCCCAAAGGAAATGCCTTAAAACATTCTATGTATATTTTAAAGGAAATTAGAAAACCAACACATGCCACCAAAAGTACGAAAAAATAATGAGCTACGTTATGTGATTTAGTTTTTTTAAAGAAGATGATGACATAATATTTGATTGGTAAAAATCACCTCTTTTATTTCTACAACCATCTTCAAACTCAAAGATATAAACTTAATTTCTTTATTTTGGAAGTGGTATGGTATAAAAGTAGTGAAAATTAAAATAAAAAATAACTTTCATCTTCTATGATTTTCCTCTGGGTATGGAAGTCTTTTATATTACTTAATTTGATTAAACAAATCTGAAGACCCTGGTTGTGTTATTGTTAATAGAAAACTTGATATTAAAAGAATCTTTATGCAATATTCTAATTTATGATGATAAAACAGCATGCATGGATAGTTATTTCACAAAGATAAAGCAGGATGGCAGGATAAAAAATATAAAAGATTTTCTTTTCAAAATGTAAGATGTGCTAAGGAAACTAGCACTTGAGGGGTTTACTCTCTGCCACAAAGATGAGGAAAAATCCAAGTAATTCTCATACAGGTTCTTTTCCTGAGGAAAATTATAATTCTCAATATAGGGAATGAAGGACAATCTAAAAGCCTGTTGTTTGTGATTTTAAGCATTTTTAGTAGGCAGAGGAGATAGAACTTGAATTTCCCATGTGTAAATTTAACCAGGATTTCAGGAATTGAGTTCTCAAAGATGAGGAAACCATATAGAAACTAATTCAAAATGCTATGCATCTTTTCCCCTGGCATGCTTGTTTATTCCACATATATGAGGAGACACTCTAGCAACACAAATAGAAAGCAGCAATTAGGTGGGTAAATACTTGGTCAAATATTGTTTTAAGTATATTACCAGTTGGAAATATACATAGTGATTTTCAAGGCCCATCAAGATAGAAAGGTGCTGTTAAATATCTAGTATTTTCAGATGAGACCCCAGAGGGTTTGTTCCAAAGAGTAAACTATGCCTTAGGAGTAAGAATAAATATTAGCAATAGGGCAAACTGTAAATAGTGTGACCTCATACAGGCCAAAAAGTTAAACTCAACTGGATCAACATGAACTGCCTATTTGTTATCTGTCTGCTAGAAATTGAATATTATCTAAAGGATGCAATTGTGAAGATTCTATCAAATTCAAAGCCAACCTCACAGTGAATGGAGAAAAATAAAAAAAAATTCTTCCAAAGTTATTAAAAAAACAAGAATGTCAACTTTCACCACTTCTGTTAAATATAGTTCTTGAAACTCTAGCCAGAGTTTATGATTATGCTAGAAAAGATAATTAAATGGATACAAATAGAAGATGAAAAGGTCAAATTACCTCTCTTTGGATGACATGGTCCTATATCTAGAATGCCCAAAAAACTCTACCAGATTTCAATAGCTGATAAATTCAGTGAAGTAACATTATATAAGATCAAAATTCATAAATAGATTTGCTATACTAAAATAGTCTGCTGAAGAAAAATAATCAGAAAAACTATACCATTCACAATAACTACCCCTCCTGCAAAACTTGGGAATTAATCTAACCAAGGAGGTGAAAGACCTCTGTAATGAAAACTATAAAACACAGCAGGAATAAATTGAAAAAATATCTTAGTAGTTATAAAGAATTTCCATGTTCTTGGATACACATAGTTAATATTGTCAAAATGCCCACATTAGCAAAAAAAACCTGTTATACAGATTGAAGGCAATGCCTATCAAAATACCAATGACAGTTTCCACAGAAACTAGTACAAAAGTGGTCCTCAAATATTTTGGAAGACCCAGAATAGTGAAAGCTATCCTGAACAAGAACAGTGATGTTAGAGCCATCACAGTACCTGATCTCAAATTATACTATAGAGCTGTAGCAACAAAAACAGCATAGTATTGGCATCAAAATGGACTTAAAAGACCAATGGAACAGGATAAAAGACACAGAGACAAACACACATACTCAGCCATTTAATACTCAACAAAGGTACCATAAGCATATGTTGGAGAAAAGATATTCTTTTAAACAAATGATGCTAGTAAAACTGGATATGTAGAAGAATGAAACTAACTCCCTATCTCTCATTCTGCATGAAAGTCAAATCAATCACAAATGTCACATCAAGGTAATAAAATATGTAGAAATTATACCAGAAACTATGCCACTCCTAGGAAAAAAAAGTGTAGGGTTTATACTCCAACAGGGACTTTCTCAACAAGAAACAAGGCAGTGACTTTCTCAACAAGACCCATGAACTCAAGAAATAAAATCAAGAATCAATAAGTGGGATGACATCAAATTAAAAAGCTGAACAGCAAATGAAATGATTAAGAGCATGAAGAGATAGCTAACAGACCAGAAAAATATTTTGCTAGTTACTCCTGGAACAGGGGTTAATATCCCGAATAGATAAAAAACTCAAAAAGTTTAGCACCAAAATAAATAAGTAAACAAAAAATTCCAAGCAACCCAATCAATAAATACGGGAAAGAATGAAACAGACAATTCTCAAAGAGAAGAAACAAAAATGGCCAAAAAAATACATGAAAAAATATTCAGCATCCCAGGCCAAATTCAAATCAAAAGTGTATTGAGATTTTATCATACTCTAGTCAGAATGACAATTATCAAAAATACAAATACTAATAAATGTGGGCAAGGATATAGGGAAAAAGGTACACTCATACATTGTTGGTGGAACTGCACATTTTTACCACCACTCTGGAAAATTTTTTGGAGGTTTCTGAAAAAGAAAGAGAACAACAACAAAAAACGAAACAAACAAAATAAAAAACAGCTAGTTTTGGGACCACCATGTGACCCAGTTATCTTTTTTTCTTTTGTATTTATCCAAAAGAACTAAAATCATCATACTATACTGATATAGCCACATGAATGTTTATAGCAGCACAACTCACAATAGCCAAGATAATGAAACAGTCCAGATCCCTGTCAAGATAAAAATGGATTAATAATGTGGTATATATACAAATGGAGTTTTGCTCAACCATAATGAAGAATCAAATTATGGCATTTGACAAGTAAATGGATGAAACTGGAGAACAGTGTGCTAAGTGAAATAAGCCAGACTCAAAAAATCAAATGCTGAATATTTTCTACTTGCATGTAGAATGCAGAAGCTAGATTAAAGCAATAAAAAAACAGAGGTGGGAGGGTAAGATATAATAAAGATAGAGGGTCAATAATTGGAGTAGCAATGAGCAGTAGTAGATTGAGCTCCTCCATGGAGAATATCATGCTAAGTGAAATAAGCCAATCCCCCCCAAACCCAAAGCTGAATGTTTTCTTTGATATACAGATGCTAATTCACAATGAGGGAAAACTAGGGAAGAATAGAGTTACTTTAGATTAGGTAGAGAGGAGTAAAGGGAGGGGAGGGTATAGGGGTAGGAGGAATAGTGGAATGAATCAGACATCCTTACCCTATGTACATACATAACCACAAGACTGGTGATGGTATGTCATGTACAACCACACGAATGAGAAATTATACTCCATTATATATGATGTATCAAAATGCTTTTTACTGTCTTGTATAAATAATTAATTAAAGAGATTGAGGAGGAGAGAGAAGTGATGGGAAAGGGAAGGGAATGTGGAATGAATTTAATAAAATTATACTATGTGCATGTATAAATATAGCATAGTAAATTTCATCTTTATGTATCGTATAGCACTAATTAAAAATAAAAAATAAATTACATAAATCAAATTAAAATCCTGTAAGACTTTGGATTACTTGAGAGATGTTAAAATTATTAATTTATAGTAATTGTAGTTAAGATAAATGTTGTACCATGAAATAGTTCTAGGAACAATAAAAGGTTATAAAACTAAGATGCTAAAGGGAGGTGTAATGACAGCAGTTATAGTAGTGATAATACTACTAACTTGACTAATCAAAATAAGGAGAGGGAAAAAGAATAGAAAACATGGAACACAGAAAATAAATGATGAAAAATTAACTTAAATATATAAATATATACAATATTAAATGTTTATGGACTGAATATTTCAGTTGAAAGACAAAGATTGATCAGACTGCAATAAAACAGACATACAAATTGTAATTGATATAATTTATTTTAGGAATACGAGGTTAGTTTAATATTTGAAACCATTCATTATAATTCACCTCATTAACAGAATGCCAGAGAAAAACCATATGGCTATTTCAAGAGAGATTAATAAAATAAGTTCATAGTAAGAAGTATGAATTTATGAGGGCATAGTTTTTTTGGCCATTTTCATATTAAGAGATCAGATTTTAAATCACATAAGAATTGTAAATCTTAACTATTATCAAACTTTACTAAAATTTTCAAGAATACAGAAAATGTGGAATTTCAGAAAAAGCACAGAAATCTTGGGGCTATCCAGGGAAGGTCCTGAAGTTCTTTATTCTCCCTTTTGTAAATGTTCTTTGACTCATAATATATGAATTTTCTAAGTAATATTAATGGAACACCCTTAGGAACAAAAAGATTTAAAATATGAAATATCCCTGTTTTAAGATTTCAGGTGTTAGCCCTTATATGGTATTTTTCAGGTAATACAATAAATATAGGTTAACTTTCCTAAATGTGGAACCAGGAATGAACTGTGAAGATATTATCATGTGTTTGTCATACAATATAAACCCTTCTTGGAATTATGAGAGAAATAAGTCACAGAATAGTTCTTCAAAATCTTCCTCCCAAGGTAATTATTTAAAAAATTCTATAGTAAACTTTCAACCTACCAATGAAATACTGAAGTTTTCTTTGAGATGTAAATTCAATAGGAATTTAGTTTTTATTTGTTCTTTTTAGTTACATATGACAGTAGAATATATATATTATGCATATTATGCATACATGGAATATAACTTCCAATTCTTGTGGCTATACACCATGGAGTTATACTAGTTGTTTACTCATATCTGAACATAGGAAAGTTATACCCAATTTATTTTACTGTTTTTGCTACTACCTTTCCCCCTTTCTTCCCTCTAATCCCCTGTCCAATTGGGTTAACCTGTATTCCCAACCCCCACCTATTGTGAATCAGCATCTGGATATCAGAGAGAACATTTGGCTTTTGGTTTTGGGGATTGGTTTATTTCACTTAGCATGATAGCCTCTAGTTCAATTCATTCACTGGCAAATGTCTTAATTCCATTCTTCTTTATGGCTGAATAATATTCCATTGTGTATATGCACCACGTTTTCTTTATCCATTCATCTATTGAAGGGCCCTGGGGTTAGTTTCATAGCTTAGCTATTTTGAATTGAGCTACTGTGAACATCAATGTGGCCACATCACTATAGTATGCTGATTTTAAGTCCTTTGTATAAATCAGGGAGTGGGGTGACTGGGTTAAATGGTGATTCCATTCCAAGTTTTCTAAGGAATCTCCATACTGCTTTCCAGAGTGGTTGCACCAATTTGCAGTTCCAACAGCAATGTATGAATGTAGATTTTCCCCCACATCCTTGCCAATATTTATTGTAACTTATATTCTTGATAATTGCTATTCTCATTGGAGTGAGATGGAATCTCAGTGTAGTTCAAGTTTTTTTAAATTATTATCTCTAATTGTTAGATATGTTGAATATTTTTTCATATATTTGTATGCCATTCATATTTCTTCCTCAGTGAAATGTCTGTTCAGTTTCTTAGCCCATTTATTGAGTTTTTTCTTTCTTTCTTTCTTTCTTTTTTTTTTAGTGTTACGTTTTTTGAGTTTTTCATATATCCTGGAGATTAGTGCTCTATCTGTCTGAGGTGCATATGGTAAAGATTTTCTCCCATTCTGTAGGCTCCCTCTTCACATTATTGTTTTCTGTTCTGAAAAGAAGCTTTTTAGTTTAAAACTATCCTATTTATTGATTCTCAATTTTACTTTTTGTGCTTTCAGAGTCTTGTTGAGGAATTTGGTTCCTAAGCTGACATGATGAAGATTTGGGCCTATTTTTTCTTCCAGGAGGCACAGGGTCTCTGGTCTAATACCTAGGTCCTTGATCTACTTTGAATTGAGTTTTTGCAGGATGAGAAATAGGGATCTAATTTTATTCCACTACATATGGATTTCCACTTTTCCCACCACCATTTATTGAAGAGGCTATGTTTTCTCCAATGTATGTTTCTGGCAACTTTTTCAAGTATTAGATAACAGTATTTATGTGAGTTTATCTCCATGTGATCTACTGTGCCCCATTGGTCTTTGAGTTTGTTTTGGTGGCAATACCATTCCATTTTGTTACTATAGCTCTAGTATAATTTAAGGTCTTATATTGTGATGCTTCCCACTTCACTTTTCTTGCTGAGGATTGCTTTGACTATTTTGGGCCTCTTATTCATCCAAATAAATGTCTTGATTGCTTTTCTAATTCTATGAATAATGTCATTGGAACATTAATAGAAATTGTGTTAAATATGTATGGGGTTTTGGTTGTATGCCCATTTTGATAATATTAATTTTGCCTAATCAAGACATGGGAGATCTTTCCATCTTCTAAGGTCTTATTCAATTTCTTCCTTTAGTGCTCTATAGTTTTCATTATAGAGGTCTTTCACCTCTTTTGTAATATTGATTCTCAAATTTTTTTTTGAGTCTATTGTAAATAAGATATTTTCCCTAATTTCTCTTTCATTTGATTCATCACTGATGTGTAGGAATGCAATTGATTTATAAGTGTTAATTTTATATCTCACTCCTTTACTGATTTTGTTTATGAGCTCACAAAGTTTTCTGGTGGAATTTTTTGGATCTTCTAAATATAGAATCATGTTTTCAGCAAATAGTGACAATTTGAGTTCTCTTTCCCTATTTGTATCCCTTTAATTTCTTTCATTTTTATAATTGTTTTGGCTAGAGTTTCCAGGACTATTCTGAATAAAAGTGATGAAAGAAGGCATCACTGTCTTGTTCCAGTTTTTAGGGGAAATGCTTTCCATTTTTCTCCATTTAGAATGATGTTGGACTTGGGTTTAGCATATATAGCTTTTATAAACTTGAGGTATGTTCCTACTATCCCTAGTTTTTCTAGGGTTTTGAAAATGAACGAGGGCTGTATTTTGTCAAATGCTTTTTCTGAATCTATTGAGATAATCATGTGATTCCTGTCTTTAATTGTATTGCTGTGATAAATTACATTTATTGATTTCTATACATTGAACCAACTTTGCATTAATGGGATGAACCATACTTGATCTTGGTGCACTACCTTTTTAATATATTTTGTATGCAATTTGCCAATATTTTATTAGAAATTTCTATATCTATGTTCATCATTGATATTGGCTTGAAGTTTTCTTTCCTTGATATGTCTTTGTCTTATTTTGGTAGCAGGGTGATACTAGCTTCATAGAATGAGTTTGGAGGGGTTCCCTCATCTACTTCATGGAATTTACTTCATAAGGAGGATGGGTTTTAGTTTTTCTTTGAAGGTCTGGTAGAACTCAGCTGAGAATCCATTTGGTCCTGGGCTTTTCTTGATTGTTAGACATTTGATGGCATCTTCAATTTCATTGTTAGAAATTGAAATATTTAAATTTTCTATGTCCTCCTGATTCAATTTCAGTACTTTAGATATCTCTAGAATTTTTTTATGTCTTCAAAATTTTCTAATTCATTAGACTAGAAATTTTCAAAATAGGTTGTAATTATCATCTGTATTTCAGTAGTGTCCATTGTGATATTTCCTTTTTCATGGTGATTTTTGTAATTTGAGTTTTTTTTCTATCTTTCTTTTTGTTAGCTTGGCTGAGGGCATATTAATTTTATTTATTTTTTCAAAGAACCAACTTTTAGGTTTTTTTTTCAGTTTTTGGATTGCTTATTTTGTTTCAAGTTCATTGATATCAGCTCTGATTTTAATTATTTCCTGTCTTCTACAGCTTTTGTGTTGATTTATTCTTCTTTTTCTAGGGCTTTGAGATAGAATATTAGGTTATTTATTTGTTGACTCGATTCTTCTAATAAATGAGCTCAATGCTGTGAACTTTCTTCTTAGCACTGCCTTCATATTTTAACAAATATTTTGATATATTGTATCACTATTCTAATTTATCTCAATATATTTTTAAAAATTTTATCCATGATTTATTTTGCTACCCATTATTTAGCAGGATATTATTTAGTCTCCAGGTGTTAGAGTAGCTTCTATTTTAAATTTTATTATTGATTTCTAATATCATTCCATTTTGATTTGATAGAAGGCAAGGTATTATCTCTAGTTTTTTATTTACTAAGAGTTGCTTTGTGATGTACAGTGTGGTCTATTTTAGAGAAAGCTTCATGTGCTGCTGAGAAGAAAGTATATTCAGTCATTGATGGATGAAATATTCTATATATGTCTGTTAAGTCTAAATTTTTAATTATAGTTTTTAGTTCTATAATGTCTTTATTTGTTTTTTGTTTGGAGGATCTATTCAGTGATGTGAAATGTGTGTTGAAGTCACCCAGTATTATTGTGTTGTGTTCTATTTGATTCTTGAGCTTGAGAAAGATTTGTTTGATGTACATAGATGCTTCATTGTTTGGGGCATAAATATTTATGATTGTTATGTCTTATTGATGTATAATTTCTTTAAGCAGTATACAATATATTCTGTCCCTTCTGATAAACTTTGGCTTGAACTCCAATTTATCTGATATAGGATATAAACCCCTGTTTGTTTACAAGATCCATGTGAGGTATATATTTTTTCCTATCCTTTTACCTTTGCTCTGTGGATGTTTTTGCCTATGAGATCAGTCCCCTGGAGATAGCATATTGTTGGGTCTTATTTTAAAATCCAATTTGCCAGTCTGTCTTTTGATTTACAAGTTAAGGCAATTTATATTTAATGTTATTATTAACATATGCTTTTTATTCCCTGCCATTTTGATTCATTTATATTTTTCAATTAGAATTAGTTTCCCCATTGATTCACTGCTCTTTTGGTATAGTTTCTCCCTTTGCTGTTTTTCACATTTATTTTTCATTTCTTCTTTGTGAAATAACTTATTGAGTATGTTTTATAGTGTAGGATATCTACTTGTGAATTCTTTCAAATTTTGTTTATCATGAAAAATTTTAATTTCATCAGCAATTCTGAAGCTTAATTTTTCTGGGTGTAGTATTCTTGGCTGGCTACCATTTTCTTTCAGAGCTTAATATGTACTATTCCAGGACCTTCTAATTTTGAGGGTCTGGATTGAGAGATCATCTGAGATCTGAATTGGTTTTCCTCTCAATGGGATCTGTTGTTTCCTTCTTGCATCCTTTATAATTCTATCCCTATTCTGTATGTTAGGCATTTTGATAATAATGTGCCTTAATGTGGGTTAGTTGTAATTTTGTATATTTTGGGGTCCTGTATGCCCCTTGTATTTGATTTTCCATTTCATTCTTTAGGTTTGGGAAATTTTCTGATAGTATTTCATTAAAAAGATTGTGTATTACTTTTGTTTGTATCTCCAAGCCTTCATTTGTTTCAATAAATCTTAAATTTGATCTTCTCAGGTTAATCCATATTTCTTAGAAGTTCTATTTATTGTCTCTAAATGTATTTTCTCCATGGTCAACCTCATTTTCAGGATATATATTATGTTTTTATTGCCTGAATTGTACTCTTCCAAGTGATCTAGTCTATTGGTGACACTTCAATTGAGATATATATATCCTTTATCTTATTTTTTATGTGGTGCTGAGGATTGAACTCTGTGCCTCACATAAGCCAGACAAGCACTCTACTGATGAGGAAAAATTCCAGCCCTCAATTGAATTTTCAATTTAGCTTATTGATTCTTTCATTTTAAGGATTTCTGCTTGTTTTTTTATTTTTACAGAATCTCTATCTCTTTATTGAAGTGATCTTTCACTCTCTATATTTTCTCTGATTCACTCATTATACTGTCCTTCACTTCACCGATTAGTTTAAATATGTATATTCTGAACTCCTTCTCTGACATTTCTTCCACTGTAGTGTTGATGGATTCTGTTATTAGAATATTTGCTTTTTGGGGGGCAGTTTTTTTCGTTGATTTTTCAATGTTGTTTTTCTGTCTACCCATCTAACAGTATGAATCTGAGACAGTACAGTTTCTATCCTGTAGACAGTAGAGTTTCTATCTTGTCCCTGAAGTTTTCCAGTACCTCACTTGCAGAGAATCTGCCTGTCTGCTCTTTTGGTTTCATGCCACAGAGCAGTCAGAAAAGCACCCTCTTCTATTCTGTCCTCTTGAAAACCCCTGCAATAGGAATGTATGCTATCATTTACTTCTATTCAAAATTGTACTAGAAATTCTAGCCATTGAATTGTGAGAAGATATTAAAATGAGAAAGAATTAAATAAAGTTGTCATTCTGTACAGAATTAATAGCCAAATTCTAAAGATTTATGGACAGAGTATCAATGTAGAAAAGCATTCTCTATATTAAAACAACAAGTAAAATTTTAAAAATATTTAGACTATCACCAACATTACTAAATATTGGAAATAAATTTGATAAAAAATATAAAAACCACACATTTTATTAAAGAAAACTTCAAGACCCCAAAAAATGGAAAAACCATAACTTTACTGAATATTAATGTTAAATATCATAAAATGCCCAATCTTCAATATTGAAATATAAATTTCAAACAATTTTAGCCAAATTTTAATTCTATCTCTATCTCTTATCTCTCTCTATCTCTCTCTCTCTCGTATTGAAAAGCCAAATTAAAAATTCATGTGTAAGTTAGAGGAACCCAAAGAAATGTTGAAAAAGTAAAGAAAAATTGGGAAACTTATGAAGTCAAATGTAAAAATAAACTGTATAGTGCAAGAATAAGTAAATATAGTGAGACTGAATGAAAAGTGCAGGAAAAGAGACCCACATATTTATGCAATCACTTGTATTAAAACAAAGCTGCCACTATAGTGAAGTGAGGGAATGCTATCTGCATCATCATATATCAATTAAGTTTTTCAAAAAAATTAATAATATAAAAGTCAATTTTTATACATTAAGCATTTATAAAACTATATATTTTAACTTATTAATGCTAATGCTACTTTAATACATTATTAAGTAGAGATTTCTGTCAATTTTAATATCTTTTCATAATTTACTCATATAAAATGTCCTACCTAACTCAAAGCATAGAAGAGATCTTCCTGATCAAAATGAGAATATTCTTCATTTTGTAAAATTGCTCCAGTTTTTTTTTTCTAAACTGAATACCAAAGAATTGGCATCACAAATTATCTTCTAGGATAAATTTTCCGAATTCTGTCTGACTTGATCATTTATTTCAAATAGAACTTAGGATTTTTTCTTCTTTTGATATGCCTAATCCTAAGGAAAGGAAGACACAATTTAATGTTGGAATGATATAACTAAAAAGAAAGTAACTTCAACTGCTAATTTTCACATTCTTCCATCCCTGGATCTAGGAGAGAATACTATCTTGAAGTCTTTGTGATGTTTTTGCTGTATTAAATATCTAGATGCATTCTAGATTTCATGAGTATTCTAGAAATGTGCTGAATGCTCTTCACAGAGGAATGCTAGTCTGTGTCTCATTATACTTCTTCTTTTGTTCTCAAAGGATCAACACTAGCTATATTATGGTTTTGTTTTTTCAACTCTTATTGTAAAGGAAAAGAGTATGTCTTTTGTCCTATTTTTTTTTTCTTGGAAGTAAAAGAGTAAGAATTTAGTTAGCATGGAGCCATTACTTTATCAAATTTGAAAAGTTAAGTTAGTAAATAAAAACATTCTTCTAGCCAATTTTTGGTTATTTTTACAGAATTTTCTGTTTTATGGTACATCCCATTGTAACTTACAACATAATATTAAGGTAATATGAAATATCTTAAACATATCTCTCAAAAAACATGTGGAACATTTGGGTAAAATTTTATGCAAACCATCAGCTCACCAATGGTGGGGTTTTCAAGGTCCTAAGTCAGGATATGGTAGAGGTATTCAAAAGATAATATTAAAAAAAGTTGTGACAATTTAATTATACTCTCACATAATGTTTACTCACCTGACTAGTCAGTAACTGTCCTATTCCATTGGTTAATTGCATATATGAGTTATCAGTTAAAATTAATCCTAAAATCATTGAGGACAGTGATTATAAGTTTATAAACCATGAATTCTTAATTACACTGTTTTTAAGTTTGTGACCTTATAAAATTTAGTAATTGAGATAGAATTTCAATTCCCTTAGGGTGCATTTTTAGTTAGTATGGATGGACAAACTCTCATTCCATTTAACATTCTTAATGATATTTGGACTACAAAAGATTAATTTATATGAAATGGAGGAATTCTTCATTCTGTCATAATGAAAAACAGTCCATTAATCTGATTTACAAAGATAAATTTAGGACTTGGCATTGTAAGACAATTAAAGTTCTAATTGATCTGTGGTGATTTCAAACTTTTTCTACCAAGTTTAGTAGACATGTATGGTACCACCATGCAATTAGGGTTTTGTTTAATGATGTTTTTACAGTGCACTGAAATGACTCCAGAATATCCTTACCTATTAAACTGTAGGATAAGCCCCTGTCTTAATCTGTCACATAAAACAAAAATTATTGAGCTTATAGTTTTGGAGGCAGAATATCCAAGATTGAGCAGTCCATCTTTTCAATCCCTTTTGTGAGGACCTTCTATAACAATGTTGTAGAAACATGTGAGAGATAATCTGGTAAGACAGAATGACAGAGACTCAAGAACCAGGATAACTGTTTTTTATAACTCTCTCTCTTGGGAACTAACCAGGATTACATGATTACTATTTTAATCTAGTTAAAGGACAATGCTCCAAAGTGATCAAACTCCCTCCCAGAAGACTCTTTTTTATTATTATTATTTTTAAAATATTTTGTATTTGTAGATGGACACAATTCTTTCTTTCTTTCTTTCTTTCTTTCTTTCTTTCTTTCTTTCTTTCTTTCTTTCTTTCTTTCTTCCTCTTTTCTTTCTTTCTTTTTTCTTTCTTTCTTTCTTGTGCTGAGGATCAAACCCAGTACCTCACACATGCAAGGCAAGTGCTCTTCCACTGAGCCACAATCCCAGCCCCTATTATTATTATTATTTGATCTACTTAGTTGTACATAACATCACAATACATTTCAATTCATCATACACAAATGGAGCATAACATGTTTATTCTCTGGTTGTACATGGTGTGGAGACTCACCTTTCATGAAATCATATATGTACCTAGGGTAATGATGTCCATCTCATTCCACCATTTTTCCTATACTAATAACCCCTCCCCACCCTCTTCACTTCACTTAGCATAATATTCTCCAACTCCATCCAAATGCCATAATTTTATTCTCTTTTAATGCTGAGTAATATTCCATTGTGTACATATACCACAGTTTCTTTACCCATTCATCTATTGATGGTCATTTAGGTTGGTTCCACAGTTTAGCTATTGTGAATTCAGCTGCTATAAACATTGGTGTGGCTATGTAACTATAGTATGCTGATTTTAAGTCCTTTGGGTATAAACTGAGGATTGGGATAGTTTCTTCAAATGGTGGTTCCATTCCAAGTTCTCTGAGGAATCTCCACACTGCTTTCCAAAGTGGTTGTACCAATTTGCAGTCCCACCAACAATGTATGAGTGTATCTTTCTTTCCCAAATCCTCTCCAACACTTATTATTGCTTGTATTCTTGATAACTGCCATTCTGACTGGCATGAGATAAAATCTTCAAGTAGTTTGATTTGCATTTATCTAATTACTAAAGGTAATTTATGAATTCACTTTTTAATGAATTTGTTGATCATTTGTATATCTTCTTCTGAGATGGTCAGTTCCTTACCCATTTATTGATTGGGTTATTTGGGGGTGGGGGTTGGTATTAAGTCTTTGAGTTCTGTATATGTCCTGGAGATTAGTGCTCTGTCTAGACATGCGTGTGCTAAGAATTTGTTCCCAATTAGTAGGCTTTCTCCTTACCTCAATGATTGTTTTGTTGTCTCAGAAGAAACTTTTTAGTTTGAATCCATCCCATTTATTGATTCTTGATTTTATTTCTTGCACTTTGGGAGTCTTCTTAAGGAAGTTGGGGCCTAATATGACATGATGAAAATTTGGGCCTACTTTTTCTTCTAGTAGGCTCAGAGTGTCTGGTCTAATTCCTAGGTCATTGATCCACTTTGAGTTAAGTTTTGTGCATGATGAGAGATAGGAGTTCATTTTCATTTTGCTGCATATGGATTTTCAGTTCTCCTAGCATCATTTGTTTAAGAGGCTATTCTTTCTCCAATGTATGTTTTTGGTACATTTATCTAGTATGAGATTACTGTATTCATGTGAGTTCGTTTCTGTGTCTTCTGTACCATTGTTCTACATGTCTATTTTGGTAGCAATAACATGCTGTTTTTGTTACTATTGCTCTGTAATATAGTTTAAGGTCTTCTATTGTGATGCCTCCTGCTTCACTCTTCTTGCTAAGTATTGCTATGGCTATTCTGGGTCTCTCATTTTTCCAAATGAATTTCATAATAACTCTTAAAGTTTCCACCACTTCTCAATATTATCACACTGAGAATAAAATTTTTAGCACATTAATCTTTGAGGACATATGCAAACCACATTCAAATCATAGCAGTGCTATGACTTCTTTCCTTCATTTCCTGCTTCTATGTGAAAGAAGAGCACTACTCCTAGTATCTTGTAGCATTTATTCTTCCTGAAGGAAGAAAGCTCAATTATCTCTTAATGAAAGCAATGTTAATATCATTAGCTCTGAGTCTTACTCGGACTTTCACCCTTTGCCTATTTTTTTTTTTTATTGTTGGTCGTTCAAAACATTACATAGTTCCTCATACATCATATTTCACAGTTTGATTCAAATGAGTTATGAACTCCCAATTTTATCCCGTATACAGATTGCTGCATCACATCAGTTACCCTTCCATTGATTGACATATTGCCTTTCTAGTGTCTGATGTATTCTGCTGTCTATATTATTCTCTACTATCCCCCCTCCCCTCCCCTCCCCTTTTCTCTCTCTACCCCTTCTACTGTAAATCACTTCGTATCCCTTGTTTCTGCATTTCTTTTCTCTTTCTCATGACTTGATCTGTTGACAAAAGGCCATCTCTGGCAAACAACCTGCCACACCCCTCTTCATGGCTCATTGTAAAACAATGACTGGCATGACAGTGAAAAATTGTACATCATTTCACATCTAAAATATCTCACTTTATATTTTCACATCAATGTCAATCTCTGTTTAAATCTTCCAAATAAAGTGTCAATGTATTCACTCTCCCTTCAAGTTGTGTTTTCCAGTGATTCTGAACTAAGACAGTTTTTGCTATGGTTTTGATTTGAGGTGTCCCCCCCCCAAAAAAAAAAAAAAAACTCACATGTGGGACAATGCAAGAAAGTTCAGAGGAGAAATGACCCAATCATTGATTTAATCCTCTAACTGAGTGCTAACTGTAGTGGTAGGGTATGGCTGTAGGAGGTAGGAATTGAGGTGTGGCTTTGGGGTGTATTCTTATATCTGGAAAGTGGAGTCTCTCTCTCTCTCTCTCTGCTTCTTGATCAACAAGATGTGGGTTGCTTCCCTCTGCCACACACTCTGCCATGATGTTCAGCCACATTCTGAGCCCCAAGAGATGGGACCTGTTTCCTATGGAATAAGACCTCTGAAACCTCGAGCCCTCCAATAAACTTTTCCTCCTCTATGTTTGTTCTGTTCAGATCCCTTAGTCACAGTTTAGTCAGTGAAAAAAAAACTGACTAAAATAGTTTTAAAATTTAAAAAAAAAAAAGTCTTTTTCTTACCAAGCGATTTTTCCTATTCTCAAATTCTTTCAAGTATAGAAAATAAAACTAAGTTTCCTTAGAAGAATTTTAATATTAACAATGGAAAATCTCTATGGATTAATTGCATGACTTAAATACCACATAATACATATTTCAATTTCTAGGCTTTCTGTTTGAAGGAGGGGGCAATTGATGTAGCTTGAACTGCAGCTAGTACAATATGCAGAGAAAGCGTCTTTCATAAGAATTTTAGTGTGCATTATATTCCATTCATGTATTTTTTTAGCAGAGTTAATATATAAAATCCAACTCAGGTGATATCAAGTGATAGTCATGCACATTTCCACCTTTTTTTTTTTCTGTCATCCTGTGAAATGCTTTCTCTGAGCTCTGCTCAAAGAAGCAAAACAGCAGGGGCCTCCACTTCACAGGAACTCCCAAAGTGAAATCATGCTATACACTCCATTTAGAAATAAGAAATTTGGAATAAATACACAGAAGTGAAAATCCATTAGATAACTGCTGATAAATGCCTTGCATTTTAATTTGAGAATTTGAAGTAACGTACTGCTCTTGAAATGACTGCATAGTTCGAAGAGTTCTGTCCAAATCTTGATGAAAATCAGTAGTCAAATATTTTTTCCTGGTTGTGTATTTTTCAGCTCTGTGTGTTGTTGTGTTCCATGATCACCCTTTTGCCCAGAGGTTCACTACAAATTTTAGGATAAATATTTAATAACAAATTATAGTCATTTTAAAACTAGTCTACATGAGACTGAGACAACTAGTAAAGGATCTATAAGTTTTGCTGACTAGGAATTAATCTCTGGATTTAAACATCCTCTATACTTAACACTTTCCTGTCCCTTTGTCCTAAAAAAAAACTTCAGGATTGTCTTTGCCTACATTCTGGTTGTCACTAGACTTATGTGTTGTCACTTCTGTTATATGTTATCTTTCTCCCGCTTTCTTTCCATTCCTCTTGGAATTCTCTCACTCTGCTATGTGTTCATTTCTTACCACAAATTATATTATTTTGTTTGATCCTCTCAGAGATAGCTGTTTTATCATTATTAAAAATAATTTTCATTGTTACCTGAGATATTGTTCCATTTTTTAACAACTTATCCCAATTTCTCCCAGATCCATACTGTCTCTTCCAAAGTCTCTTATCTTCTTCACCATTTCTAGTATTCTTCAAAATCATCACTATTTTGTTCCAAAATAAGTGGAGCAGCAAAACTTTCCGTTTGTCTACTTTTTGGTTTCTCTCTTTTGCTGACCATTAGGTTCTCTGCCATTTATTCACTTCAGACACATATTTTTGAATTAATAATCCATGTTCTTCCTTGAACAAGCATTCCTGATAGAGTTTAGAAGTTCCATTATTTAAAAAAAATGATTAACGAGTTAGAGACATATGTTCTTTTTAAAAACTAGAGTACCCATTCTTAATTTTTTTTCCCATAAATTTATTACCTCTTTTTATTTTTGACACTTGGTATTGAGAGGCCTATATTTCAAATGTGGTGTTCTTCTCTGTTGTATAACTCTGTGCCCAGGAGAAATATATTCCACTTTTTTGAATGTTTGTCACTTATAAAAAAAAGACAATTATCATCTGCTGTCTAGAATGATTTGATGAATTAAATATATTTGATAAAAAATTTTAATATAATGTCTGAGGTATGCTATTTACATGAGAAATGCTGACCATTTCTCATATAATGGTCATGTCCCTTTGGCACAATTTCACAGTTGTGTGGGAGGCTTTTTTCAGCATTCTGGTAGTAGGATGAAAAAAAGAATTTGGAGGCAAAGGTGAAAGTATGTCTGAGAAGCATATTAGACAATACACTGTGACCATTTGAAATGACTGAACGTTTTCCCTCTGATTTTGTGGAGTAGACATTGAGAAAGCTACTGTTTCATCAAACAAGAAGAGCAATGTTATAGGATCTTGGGAAGCAAAGCAGAAACATTTCAGTGGGCTCCTTTCATGGGCTCTGCTTACCTTAATAGATCTCTGCATTTGGGGCTAGCCTTGATAATATAGAAAAATAATTGTGTTAATTAAATTTTAGAGCAAACAGAGGTAACATTGTGGATTTGTGTACAATATATAAATATGAGCATGGGTGTGTATGTGTGCCTGTGTATATACATATATATGATATTTATAGTGTTTACCTGATAGTAAACATTTTATCACGTCTTTTGAAATAGAACAGATGATCTGAAATGAGACTCACTGAGAAAGACAATTCTAAAAGCCTTCCTTGTTAAAAACAGATGAACAAATACAACAACTTTGTTTTCTCATTCATTTCCTTTATAACTTTTAATCAGTTCTTTAGCAGAGCTTATAAATAGTCTCTTTATATTTGGGCTGCAGTGAGCAATGATTTATTCACAATTTCTATCCGAGAGACTCATTTTATTTAATTTACTACTTTGTTGGCAAACTGGAAGAATGCCAGATGGTGGTTTTATACTGCTTATTTCCAAGAGTATAACAAATCATTTTTCACTTTTATAAATGATAATTTTAATGACACTCATGATGCCTCCTGGGTCCAGGAAGATGCTTACATCTATTCTTCCTTAAACAATTATTTAATTAGGAAAATATTAATAATAGGTTAACAGAAGTCTCCTCAAGTGACTGAAGACATTGTATTTGTCATTACATTGGGTCTCCTGCTGGGGAATTCTGAAGCACCTTGGAGAAACAGGAAATGCCATCTCTTTCTATCCTTCTTCATTTAACCATCGCTACTGTTTACATGACCACCGTGTGCTCTGAAAATTATTTTGTGCAAATCTTTTTCTGTACTCAGGACTATCATAATTAAGTAATTATATGACTATTCATTTAATTGTTATCTTACTGACTAGATCTTGAAGCCTGTAAGCATGAGGTTTTTCCATCTTTCTCTAAGCTCTAGCAAAATAGCACATGCATGGTAGGAGCACAGAAAATATTATGTAATCAATTAGTCTGACAGATAAAATAGCACTTGGTGAAAGTGCAACACATGTACCATATATGTTTGTCACCAGGAAATAATGTTATAACCTAAGAGATTTGAGAACACCTATTACATTCTGGACATTCCATACCTGAATATTTTAAATTCTTGGAGACTGAAACGTTAGGGCATTTACAAGTACTGGTCAAAGGGTTTACATGCCTTTAGTTTTTTATCAGTGTCTCATTCAAAATTTAGATAGTGCAGTTTTACTTTCAGTTCTTTGCACCATGGTAGAAATCTTCAGTTATCTGATATGGCTGAGAGCACGGTGGTGACAGAGGATGTCTATATTTCCACTGAGGTTTTTTTTAAAAAAATAATTAATAATTTAACAGGAGGAAGGGTATTCTTATTATATATTGAAGCTGACTACAACTTCTGACCTATATGAAATCAAATCACTTGGTGGAGTCTTATGTTTGATTTTTGCCTTATTTAGCAAATAATTGAACAGAGCTATGTAGGGATATATGTATGTGTGTGTATAGATATAGATTTATAGATATTAAGTTAAATGTATGGATGTAGATTTGTGTGTATATGTATATAAATACATTTACACATGCTTAGGAATATTATATATGTTCTTATCCCTAAATATGTGTAAATCTAACTCTTTATATATGTCCACACACACACATCAACACCATTATCTTTATATCCTCTTAAACTCTTATGTGTACTCTGAAATAAGCCCATCTCAATTGTGGAATTCATATATTTAGACCCTCATCGAATAAATAAGTAGATACTTCCTATTGAAATATTTTGAATATAACTCAGGTTATCAGTACTAGATTTTCCATGGGCCTCCACCAAGGACTCATAAAAATGACAGACAATTGGGGAGCTGTCCAATCTGGTGTCCCAGATGATCATGTGTGCATTTGGTGGTGGTAATAGGCTGCCAATGGAGGGCAGCTATGAAATACTCCCAACTTTGTTGAATCTTTCTCTTATATAGACAGAATTTTTAAGTTGCTGAATGGGGTCAGCAAATTCTCTCACTCCTACAGATCCTTGCAGAAGTAGAGGAGTAACATCCATTTATTTCTGGCAGATGATAACAACTTCTTCCTCACTCATAGGAACTAGACAAAGATCCACTGATACTTAAGAAAGGGTAAAAGCAAAAGGTACCTGATCCTTAGAGAGGGTCATAAAACCCCCTTGGACCTAAAATCCGACTAGTTCAAAAAAATATCTGCTAGCCCTGGGGAGAGAGTAAGGAAACATTCTCTTCCTTCAAGATCTGCCGTGCACAGAAGGCAGCGTTTGACTGTTGTGGGTGGGAGAAGCAGGAATACATAGAAATCTTTATATTCAAATCGGAAATGTATAAATCCTACTTAAGACTGATACTATATCAAAGAAACCAAGAATTCCCCACATACGTTTAGCATGGAGCAACATGAAATAGCAGTCTACAGCTTAGGCAGAGGAGAAAGCATGGGCAGAGATCCTGTCTTAGACATAGGTATCTATGGGACGGGAAAATCTGAGTGAGGAGCAGAGATACTGAGGAAAATGCATCAGTTGGTACTACAGGTTCCATATTAAACAAAAAGTAACTATAACCCATTAATTTTTTGAGAAATTTGGAGATCAAAGCTCAACAGGAGTAATGATAGCAACAACAGGACCCTAAATAAGGTCAACTGCCTCTGATATTTCATCAACTTTCCAGATGAATGGCCTCATAGAAGAGGCTTGGACAGTTGTAGGCAAATACATGACATACTTCAGTCTGTACTGTTTTGTTCTTGTGTTCATGCTCTTCTACATACATTTAAATATGACAAGAAAACAGCAACATAAAAACTCACCCGTATTTTAAATAAAAAAATAATCAAGACAGATTCAACTGACCCACATATTTGAACTATGAGATATAATCTTTAACTATAATTAATATGTTAAAGTTTATAGTGGAAAAGGTAAACAATATAGGTAAATAGTTTGATATTTTGGGGCTATCAAAAAGAAGAAAAATATAAATATAGTTAAATGTAAATGCTTATGAAAGAAAGAATATGCTATATGGAGAATTTCTCTGGGTGGCTTATGGACAGAATAGTTGCTTAGGAAACATCAGTGAACTTTAAAATAGGTCAGTAGAGTGTATATAAAAAAAATAGAACAAGAAGTGGTGAAAAGAGGAAAAGTATAAGTGCTGTAAACACCATCAAAATTTTGAACAGCTGTGTAATGAGATGCCTGTACATAGAACAGAGTAAAGGGCAGAAAAATGTAATGAAAAGATAATAGCTCAAAATCTTCCAACATTTTTTAGCATTAATCACAAGTTCAACAGACTCATAGAGGCCTAAGCAGAATTAATATATATACACACATAAGAACTTTTTTAAGTACCAAGGAGAAAGTGAGATTCTTGAAGACTTCTAGAGAGGAAAAAAAGCACAATGTATATTAAAGAAAAGTGAAGGTACTGAAAAAGATTTCCCAATCAGGGCTGAATGAAACATTTCAAAGTGTTGCAGTGACAGAGACATAATTAAAGGCCAGTGAATGATAAGGGCCTCTTATTGCATAAATCAATGGCTGTGGAGTCAATCAGTATTTGGGCTCCAAATGATGAAGAAATAAAAATAATTCACTCAATATTTGGATCATTGAAGAAGTATTTTTGAAAATTGTTTCACACTTCTTAATTCTTCTAAGCTGTAGTTTTCAAAACTTGTTCTATAAATTTTACTCTATATGTTATCATAGGTCTCATTTCTCTTTCTCTTTCATAAGAAGTTAACTCTCTTTGATATGTTTGATCTTTGCTCATTTCTTCCTTCCATACCACTACTGGTTGAGTGTGGACTTTGTCTTTTTGTGGATAGAATATTGTGGAACTTTTCTGGTTTGCATCTTGGCTTCTTCCTCTGATTAATTACTCTGGGAGAAAAAAACTATCTATCTACCTACCTATTATCTATTCATGTATTAGTCCTCCATTTAGAATTTTTTGAAGATCATTCACAGTTTAAATAAATTCCCCACCCTACAGCATCCAACAAAGAGCCTCTTTTCTGATTCCTCTTCAGCTACTCCTTCTCAAGTGCTGTCTTTCCATTTGCTTCCCATCATCCTGTAAAGACTTATGTGACTTGACTCATTGTATTTAATGAGGATTATTTCAGCTGTAGCTAACAGAACTTATATTTAAAATTGGCTTAAACACAGACACAGAAAGACAAGGATCACATGTTCTGTCTTATATGTGGAAGCTTAAGAAAACTGGTCTCAAAGTAAAATCCTGATTACTAGAGACTGGGAAGGATATGGGAGGTGCAGGAAAAGGTCAATTGTATTTGAATGGTACACACTGTGTGCATGTATAGAAATAACACACTGAACACAATTTACCAATTTAAATTAAAATGTAACATGAATGAATTATATATATAAAATATATCTTTATATATAATATATATAAATATTTATATATTTATATATAATATATATAATTCATTAATGTTAATTAAAATTTAAATTGGTAAATAAGAACACTTACTTTATCATATAGAAGGAGGTCCAGAAGATTGACTGCTTTAACATAAGCTGATAAAGCCCTCAATGATATCAGCAAGGATTTAGAACTATTCCATTTCCTACTTGTTATATTTCAGCTTTGACTTTAATTTTAGAAGGGTAGGAAGATGTTGGATAAAGACCAAGCATTAGGTTAAGATATAACAATTTTTGGAAGAATAAATGTGATTATTTTTTCTTTGATATTTACTTCAGAACTGCTGAAATTTTTGAGAAACTCCTCATTAAGCTTTTATCTCTCATTGATCAGAATTGGGTCACATTTCCATTTCATTATCCTTAGATCAATTAGTTATGTCCACTTATGAAGATGAATGTGAGTTTATCCCATAAGACAATGTGGAAATGGGGTAAGTACCTAGGAAACAAAATCAGACTATAAAGAAAAAAAAAAGAAAAAATGTAGGCTGGATAAGAAAACAATAATATTTAATATGAATATACTGTTTCCTATTTCAGAAATATCCTTGTTTTACTTTTTTTAAAAATATATTTTAGCTGTCAATGGACTTTATTTTTTTTTTTTATTTCTATGTGGTGCTGAGAATTAAACCCAGTGCCTCATTCATGCTAGGCAAGCACTCTACCACTAAGCCACAATCGCAGCCCTTGTTTTACTTTAGATAACAATTTTTTTTTCTCATTTTTCAAGATTTAGCTTAAATTTCTTTTCACTATTTGAGACTACAAGTTATTTACTTCTTTCTCTTGAATCAACCAGGATTTAGTGAATGCCTATAATAAATTACATATACTTAAATTACATTATTTTTCTGTCTTTCTATCCAGAAGCTCCCAGAAAATATCAAATATGTCAATCATCTTTACTTTTTCAGTATCAAGCACAGTGCCTAAATTTAGAGAAAAAGACTAAAATGTTGAACTGAATTTTCCATATTTTGGCAGTATGTATTGTAATATGCCAATTTTATGTATGAAAATCCCTTGGTTCTGCATTCAATTTTTTTATGCTTTCTGTATGATTTGCTTTAACAAAAAGATAATTTACTCATCATGTAATAACTTTGAAGTTGAAAAAAGTCAGATGGCCATATGGATGTAAAATATTTCAGTCATCTGGCATAGATAATAACTTGACAGAGAAAATGTCAGATAAAATTACCCTTAAATGATTCTGAGTCCCCTTTGGAAATCATCTAACTTTACTGCACCTCTTTTAAAAATTCTTTCCCTCTCTTTGGTAACAATTTGCTACTAAAAAACATCTTATGTAGAGTATCACTGATAGTCATTGATTATATCTTCCTAATTCAATCTAAATATGGAAGCTCTTTTAAGATGACAATCCTAATAAAAATCTTTAGATCTGTATTTATTCTAAATATAACTGACCCAAACATTGATTTTTAATTGTATATACTTTACACTTAACAGACTTTGAAGACCTTTAAATTATCTGAGAGAGAGCTCATTTTAAAGATCATAATCTATTATAAATCATTGTAATGAATAAAGAGATACAGGTGGTAGCACCAGGAAAGTGCAGGATAAGAATCTCAGCAATCCACTCCTTCACAGAATGATATCAAGCTTGCTAAAAATATTCAGAAACAACTTTAAAAAAAAACTCTTGAAATTGAAGTTTTGATCAACCTGGGCAGTATTTAGTCAAGAAAACTGGTTGAATTACGTAAAAACAGAGGGTTTTTTTTGTTGTTGTTGTTTTATCTAGCCTTAATATGATCCCTGATCCCCTGTTCTAAAGTATCCTTAAAAAATGACAGTCTTCCTAGTTCAGGATGGAGCAAAATAGGTGAAACTTTTTCAAAGAAAATAATACTTACTTGGCTTGTGCTATAGTTCTCAAAGGTCCATTATGATAAGGGCTTAATCTCCAGGATGGTACTACTGGGAGATGGTGGAATCTGAACAGAGTTGGGGCCTATTGGGAAGTTTTGAAGTTATTGGAGATGTGCTCTTCAAGGGGACAGTGTGAACTCATCCCCTTCTTTTCTTTTTCTTTTTCTTTTTTTTCCTGGCCATGAGATGAACATTTTTGCTCTACCATAATGCATTGCATCCCTATCATCCCAGAGTAAAAGGTCCAATTGATCATGGACTGGAATTTCTAAAACCATGAGACCAAATAAATCCTATCTCTTTAGAAGTTGATTATCTTAAGTTCTTGTTATAGTAATGGAAAGCTGATTGACACAAACTTCAGTGGTGGTTCCCTAGAAAACTTCATACAAAATGACTGTTTTCAATTAAATTCACTCAAATTTACCCCATGCAAAAAGCTTCTCTCCTTGGACTTTTGCTGCATGCTTTATCATTAAGATCTAAGGTAGTGGATTATAATATGTACAAACAAAAGACTACAAGAAAAGGATAAAGTGAAAAGGTGAGAATGAGAAGCCCACAAAGGTTTTGGAAAACTTCAACATTCTTGGAAATTTAGAAGACCATGTCCACATGTAAGTCTGTATACCTACTAAAGGAAGATTTCAGAATTCTGATTGACTTGGATGCTTTTTATGAACAAGAAGTAGAAGATAAGAAAAAGTTGTAAATTTCCTGATTGGATGTAGAAAGCCTATTCAAACAGTCTCACAATGTCCCTTAACAAAGACTTGGAGACTCATTGGTTTCAGGCTTTTATGGAAATCTTTGTCTAATAATTAACTGAATATTAATGTAGCTGACTACAGATTTTAGCAGTCATGTTTGACAAACAACAGACTGTACAAGATTGTTTCAAGAAAGTTATTAAAAATAACAGCAATTATGACAAAAGCAACACAGACCCCATTTTATGATCAATTGATCTTTGACTTGGGTGTCAATACCAATCTATGAAGAAAAAAATGTATCTTCAGCAAATGTCACTAGAATATCTACATGCAAGAGATATAAATGTGAACTGCTATTTCATACCTCATGTAAAATTAATTAGATATTGATTATTGTAGTTCATTTATGCTGATATAATGAGATACCATAGACTGGGTGATTTATAAAGAACAGAAATTATTTTCTTATTGCTCCAGAGACTGGGAAGTCCAAAATCAAGGCACCAGAATCTAGTGGCTGCAAAGAGCATAGTTTCTGCTCCCAAGATGGAGATGTGAATGTCACATTCTCTGAGAGGGAACAACTCTGTTCTTTTGGCAGAACAGGCCTTTTAATAGTAGCACTAATCCATTCATGAGGGCAGAGCCCTTATGGCCTATGTACCTGTCATTAGTCTCCACCTTCTAATACTTGCATTGGTGACTGAGATTTAACATGAGTTTTGAAGGGGACAGGAACATTCAAACCATAGTATAGGCCAAAAGTTTTATGTGTAAGAGCTAAAAAAAATCTTATAAAAAACATAAAGGTAAATCTATATGACCTTGGGTTATATAGTTTTCTTGGATTTGAAACATAGGTCACAAGTAGCCACAGAAAATATAGGTTAATTATACACAAAGTTTTAAAATATGCAATAAAATGCACAATCAAAAAAGTGAAAAGATACTTCTCAGAATGGGAGAAAATATTTGTTGATCTTATATCTGATAAGGCCTGAAAGCCAGATTAAATAAAGACCTCTTACAACTTAATTATGATCAGACAGCCCAATAAAGAAGTGAGTAAACTGTTTGATAAGACATTTGTACATTTCTCAAAATGAATATACAAATGACCAATAAAACATGTTCATCCTTAGTAATTAGGCAGAATAAAATGAAAACAACAAATAAATATCAATTCATAGCCACTAAAATGACTATAATTTTGTTTTAAAAGTTGAAAATTAGAAGTATTAGCAAGTACAAAGATACATTGGAACTTGCAGTGAATGGTGGTGGAATGGTGAATCCAGTGTGTGCAATAGTTAGAAGGTCCTCTTAGCTATGTAGAGAGTTACCAAACAACCCCAAAATTCCATTCCAAGAATACACTGAACTGAATGGAAAACTAGTGCTCAAAACTTTTGCACAAATATTCAAAGCAGCATTATTCATAATAAGCAAAAAGTGAAGCCATTCCAAATAGCCATCAGTTGACTAATGGATAAGCAATTATGATATGTCCATAAAATGGAATGTGTTTCAGTCATAAAAATGGAGTATTTATTTATGCTACAAAATGGATGAACCAAAAGAAATATTGTGCTGATTGAAAGAATTTGGTCACAAAAAGTCACATATTGTAGGTTTTGTCTTGTAGGAAATGTATAGAAGAGAAAATTATGGAGCTAGAAAATATGTTAGTGGTAGCTGGGGTTTAGCAAAAGGAATATTTGAGAATACCTTCTACTAGGTACAAGGTTCTCTCTGTAATAGGAAACTCTTCAGAAATTAGATGGTGGTGATGTTTCATAATAGCCTTGTGAAGAGTTGAATTTTAAAAATTGAAATGGTGAATTTTATGGTATGTCTATTATAACACAATCTATTTTTAAACAATTATAAAGCCTTTGTATTTCAGAAACAGTAAATGATATATATAGTTGGATATTCTTTCTATCCTTATCTAGCTCTTTGTCAGTATAGTCTAGGTCCTTGGTAATATTACCCCAAAATCTTCTAGGCCAATTTACTGAAAATATATTTGTTCAATGACGAGACTGCTAACTAGCTACATGACCAAAATGTAGACAAAAATTTATTTTAGACTGAAAATAGTTAACTATGGAGATTTTGCTACAAATGAGAGCAGGGTAGGGGAGGATTCAGAAGCAGATACATAAAAATAGAGATAGTACTAAAGTGTTTCTTAGAGAAAAACCTGTCCATTTATATATAAAGCATTGAATATCTGATAAACATTTTCAGTATAGAATCTGAAATGCATGTAAAATTAAAGTTGATCTGAACTGAATTGGAAAATATCCTACTAAATTTCTTTGGTGATGTGTAGGTATGCTTGGGAGGAAAATACACAATGATTCTCAGACTTTTGACAAATATATTGTTAGCCAAATTGATATATGGAGGAGGAGTTATTCCTGTCTGCAATACCTCAAAATAGACATCATCCAAGCAGCCAAAAGAGATAGACCTAATTGATTCTGAATTTCTGAAGAAAAGGAAAGGAGTGTGTATGAACACCAGAGGAAGAAAGGGGACCATTCTCTAGGTATTAAAACCTAGAAGTCACAACATCTAGTGGAATTGTTGTTACTGCATTGCCTTGTGGTTGTTTTGTATGGGTCTAAATTAAAGTATCTAGATAACTGTTAAAAAAAAAACAAGAAAAAAACATGTGAAACCAAGAATATCTCATTATAATTAGAGGTATATATCAGCAGTGATAGGAAGCTTGGGGATAAACAATATAGAAGATGTGGACTGTGTTTTTCAAATGAGGAATTATTAAGCAAGTGGATTGATTAATATTTACATGTCCGTGGGAGACCATTAATTGTCCTTTTCAACACAGCAGTCATCTTTTCGTTTATAAACAGCGGCATTATGCCTTATTCTTCAACTCTGTAGTAGGAGTCTTTTGAGGCTCTTCAATTCTGTTTGTTATGCTACAGGAAGAAGTAGGGCAGCATGGATAAACTCCAGAGGTCCACAGCCTCACACGAGGAGGAGGAGCAGCTGCTGGATGGATAAAAGTGTTTGTAGAGTCTTTAGTCTAGGAGCTAGGGGATAGAGGGATTATGTCTTTGGCATAAGGGTGGCAATATAATACAAGGATATAGTCAATGGCATAAAGTAAGTCAAGATGTGTTACTCTCTTGGTTTAAGTGAATCAATAGCATTAGCCTAAATATGCCCTTTTTTACCTCCTAGAGGATGTAGAGCTGTTGAAAGCCTTACAGTATTTAGAAATATAATGTTTTATGCTGAACAAGCCTAGAATGAAGCAATCTACTTTAAAATATTTTCTTCAGGTAAAATAGTAGTGGTGTCATTATTTCTCCATGCTGTTTATTAAAGTACGAGGAATAAAATACACAGAGGAACTGAATTTTAAAAATCTTATTGAACTACATCATTTGAATAAGATGTTCCCTATAAATAAAAGCTAATTGTTGAAATCATAAGATTCTGAGTTTCCTAGGCTCTTTTGAAAAATGTTTCTACAGTAGTCTTTAAGATAGGATCTCTATACCCAAAGCACAACTTTTCTTATCTTAGTTGAAGGCATGGTGTGTGAGTAGTGTCTCTCAGGTTTACTTGTCTGATTTTATAACCCTGAGACCTGAGTAATAAATGTAACTTAAAAGGAGATAGATCTCACATATTATCAAAACGTGATGATATTTTAAGTATAGTGTAGTGTGAGACATGGACAAAGGATGGAAATATCTGGGACTGTAGCAGACCTCTGTGGCTCAAGTTTTGGCTCTGGCCTGAGTTTCACATGTGAGGTCTCTGCAAAAGGTGTCTTGGGTGTCACCTACATAACAAGGAGCTGTTTCACTTATGAAGCATGTTCCCTTTGTAATTACATAACTGGTGTGGCATTTACCAAAGTCCCAGGAATGAATGGAGAGTAGATATATTCTGCTTTAACTTTCTGTAGAGAATGGTTCTCCTGCTAGTAATACCATTAGCATTTTTTTTATCCTAAGTTTGTTATTACTGGCATTAATTACAAAGGTGTGTTTATAAGGAAATCTGAATCAATAGCTTTTTTCCTTTTTATTCATAGTGTCTTCCAAAACAGGGAAAAATGAATTACAATCCTTTTCTTATCCTTTCCAACATAATCTCTTACCTTGACCAATGTCTCCCCTTGCCACATATTTCTCAGTTTTTTTTATTTTACACTATTTTCTAAAAAAAATGTGCATGAATAATTTCACATACATTCCAGTGAACATGAGTTTTTGAACTATTCAATGAAGAGTAAAAATCAACTCATTCTTTTTCTTCCATCATCTATAGTTATTCAAACATTTTGTAATGTATTGATAGAGATATTTAAATATATGGGTAATTTCTCTAAGGCACAAACATTCTGTCCATGTTTCCCCTAGGTAGAGGGGACACCTGACAAATCATGGGTCTCTCCTGGACTATACTCGAGTCATACTTGCCTAAGCCCCCTAGTCTTTTACCCTACTGTTTGTCCTTGTTGGACGTACATTGATTAGTGTAACAAGAATGTTGTCAGTTTATAAAAAAAGAAAAAAAAAGCAAACAAAACCCACCCTCAATATTTGATCATGTTTGATATCTGGTCAAATTCTTTATATACCACCTTTGGTACCTGATCATCATGGCCTGCCTTCAGCAAGATCCTTTCTAATTAGTCAAAATCTCCCTCTTAATTTATTACTTCCCCAAGGAGATTTTGAATCCACTGAAATCCTCCTTGTTCCTTGGCTGTAAGTCCCACTTGTTCCTGATGTATTTGAAATTAAGGTCTGTTCCCAGAGTGTTAGAGAACAATAATCAGGTTTTTATTCTCCAATGAAAACCTGCAGTGATTTAGGCTGCCATAGTTCCTTATATATGCACCACCTTGGCCCAATTTCTGATCTCTAAAGACCTCAGATTCCATAGTAAATAAAAAATTCAATAATCCATTCAAGGAAATGTAGGTGTTCTCTTCCAGTAGTGAGGATGTTTCAATTTGCCATAAGGTTAATTATTTTATTGCTCCATTCATTTATATCCTCATCTTCCTCCTTGACCAACTTTTTTTGAAATACCAAAGGTGTTTATTATTTATGCCTAAGTCCTCACATTAACTACAAATTAAGAAGCTATGTTTTCAACACTTTTTAAATTGTTTTATTTGTTCTAATTAGCTATACCTGACAGTAGAATGCATTTTGACACATCATACAGAAAAGGAGTGTAATTTCTCATTCTTCTGGTTGTACATGATGTAGAATCCCACCAATCATATAATTACATATGTACATAGGGTAATAATGTCTGATTAATTCTATTGTACTTCCTACCCCAGTACCACCTCCCCTCCTTTGAGTCCCCTCTGCCTAATCCAAAATACCTCTATTTTTCTCTAGCCCCCCTACCCCTTATTGTGAATTAACCTCTACATATCAAAGAAAACATTCAACTTTTGTGTTTTGTGGATTGGCTTATTTTACCTAGCATGATATTCTCCAGCTCCATCTGTTTACCTGAAAATGCCATAATTTCATTCTTCATTAAGGCTGAATAATCTTCCATTGCATGTGTGTGTGTGTGTGTGTGTGTGTGTGTGTGTGTGTATATATATACATATATATATATATATATATATATATATATATATATTACATTTTCTTTATCCATTCATCTGTTGAAGGGCATCTAGGTTGGTTCCATAGTTTGACTGTTGTGAATTAAGCTGCTATAAACATTCAAACTAAACAGCTTCTTCTCATCAAAGGAAACAATCAATAATGTAAAGAGAGAGCCTACAGAGACTGGGAGAAAATCTTTAGCACATGAACTCAGAATTAATCTCCAGGATGTATAAAGAACACAGAAAACTTATCACCAAAAACTAAATAACCCAGTCATTAAATGGGCTGAGGAACTGAACAGACACTTCACAGAAGGACAAATACAAATACATGAAATTTATAGTCATATATTTCATCATCAACAGATAATGAGAAAAAGTTCGATATCTCTAGCAATTAGAGTAATGCAAATCAAAGCTTCTCTAAAATTTCATCTCACTTCAATTAGGATGGCAATTATCAAGATTATAAGTAACAATAAATGTTGGTAAGGATATGGGGGGAAAGGTACACTAATATGTTGCTAGCAGGACTACAGGTTGGTACAACCGTTGTGGAAAGCAGTATGGAGATTCCTCAGAAAACTTGGAATGGAACTACTATTTGACCCAGTCATCCCATTCCTCAGTTTAAACCAAAGGATTTAAAATCCTTGACCAATTTTTATTCAGTGTCCCAAGGACAGATAGGTCATTCCAGGGTCTTCTTTTGGGTTATATGGTCTTTTAATTCAGTTTGAAGGATACATTTATTAGACATAACTATGGTATCGGTGTTTGTTCCCTCTAAAACTCATGTTGGATATTTATCCCAAATCCATATATTAGTACTATTTGAACATGGAACATTTAGAAGGTAATTATGACTAGATAAGGTCACAAGTGTGACTCCTTGTGACCACATTAATATCTTTATAAATAAAGAAGAGAGACCAGATCCAGCATACTTGCTGTGTCTTGTCATGTGATAATACCTTCTACCATGTAATTATGGCATGAGAAGGCCTTCACCAGATGTCAGCACCATGCTATTGAACTGAGCTGACTTGTGCTTTTTTTGTTTTTAATAAGTGATCCAGTCAGTGCTATTATAACCACAGAAAATGGGTTAAAAGAAATGTTTTCTGCTTATCTGATTGATGAGAAGTTCACTATAATTCTTACCCTTATTCTTTTTGATAAGGTGTTTCCATCATGTGGCTTCCTTAAAAAATTTCTTTATGTTCTTGGTTATTTAGGGTTATAAAATTATATGTATACCTCTATATTCCTTGACATTTATCCTTTCTACTGTTTTCTGCGCTTCTTGGATCTGTGGTTGGTGTCCATTAATTTTGGACAATTTGCAGGCATTATTATCATTATTTAAAATATCTCTTCTGTTCCATTATCTCTTTCTTAATTATGCTTATGTCATATATTTTGAAATTATTACACAGTTATTGGATGTTCTGTTGTATATTTGCTATTCATTTTCTCTTTGCATTTTGGTTTGGGAAGTGTCTGTTAAAATATCTTCAAACTCATTGATTCTTTTTCTTCATTGTATCACCTCTGCTGATGAGGCCATGACTGACATGCTTTATTACTGTTAAATTACTTTTAATTTCTCTAACTTTTCATTTTGAATTTTCTTACAGCATCTATTTCTTTATGTTACCCTAATGTTCTTGCATTTTGCCTAATTTTTTTATTTGCTCTATTAGTATATTAATCATGGTTCTTTTGATTGTTCTCTCAAGTTTCATATCTTAGTCTAAGCCAGACACCTGCTTTGTCTCTTCAGACAGTGTTCTTTCTTGCTTTTTAACATGCTTTGTAATTTTCTAATGGAAGTCAGATATGTTCCATCAGGTAATAAAAACCGAGGTAAACAGGTCTTTTGTGTGAACATTATGTTAGTCTTACTAAAAATTGGACTATGTTCAATGTCATATAGTTCCATATTCTAGAGGTTAAAATTCCTCTGCTATTTTTGTTGTTTTGAGTTTTTTTTTTCTTCCTCTGTCATTTTTGGTTTTCTCTGATAATTCCTTCTTACATGGAGTCTTCACCAGATAATTCTGGTTGTTATTACCTGTTATTTTACAGGAGTTCTTTTGAAGTGCTGTTAATGTAAAAAGGACAGGGGAAATGTTTGATAATCCTATTTGTTCTGTCTTTTATTGGTCAGTTCTGCCTAGCATGCAAACTTTGCAATTGTATATTAATTTTTCTCTACCCCTAATCACCAACCACCCCATATACCCCATACACTTGAAACCAGTAGGCTATAGAGAGTTAGAGTTGGGTAATTTGTCTTCTCTCATGTAGGATAATGTTCTAGTAAAATGGTTTCCTCTGATGATTAGATGATTAGGTACTTGTTATGGAGAATACTCTGGAGATATATATATATAAATTAGTTTTTAGTTGTAATTGGACACAATACCTTCATTTTACTTATTTATTTTTATGTGGTACAGAGGATCAAACCCAGGGTCTCACAGATGTGAGGCAATTACTGTACCTCTGAGGCACAATCCCAGCCCTGGGTATTTTTTAAAATAGTCACTTACCCTCTAATCCTCCCAGAATTACAGGGGGATTTTATGGACTTCACTGTGAGAATTTGGTGAATTTTCTGGAAGAAAGACTCCTGAAAGTTTGGGTCTCCTGTATGACTCACCTCTGTGGGGTTTCATGTTTCTGTTGCATCCACTTTCAGCTTCTAGCTCTTCACCAGTTACCACTTAACCATTGATACTGGTCAGTACTACCAGTGGCTTAGGTAAGCAGTAAGCAGGTCTTAGCTATGATTCTCTATTTTTGCCTATTTTTCAAATTTCAGGGAGACCATTTGCCCTGCAATCTTTTTTTTTTTTTAAAGAGAGAGTGAGAGAGGGAGAGAGAGAAAGAGAGAGAGAGAATTTTAATATTTATTTTTTAGTTATTGGCCGACACAACATCTTTGTATGTGGTGCTGAGAATCGAACCCGGGCCGCACGCATGCCAGGCGAGCGTGCTACCACTTGAGCCACATCCCCAGCCCCTGCAATCTTAATTCTTGGAGAGACACAATAAATGTCATTGATTTTTAGGTTGTTCAGATTTTTTTTCCCTTTCAATACATATGAAAGAGATGACTTCCAAGTTTTCCACACGTTGGAACTGAAACTGGAAGTTGTGTATTAACTTATGATTTTCAGCCTGAGTCATTTTACCAACTGCTACTGCAATACCATCAGAATATCAGCAAGGCAAAGCAAGTGCAAATAAAGCCATATATGTTACTGCCGTTGGATATTTATAAAGTTTGTCCACTTGGAAAAACCCTGTGTACTCCCAAAAGATTCTATATATCTCATGAGAATGTCAACTTTATCCCCAAAACAAATCTTTCTTGCTTGCCCTAAAAATCTTATATGATTCTATTCTCTGGGGTTGACCTAAAACTTCTCAAAACTGTTGTTTGTACCTCCAGAGAGGAATTATTTCTGCTATACCATCTTTGAGGATACCTTGGTAACATTATACCTTTTTATGTGTATTATATCCTTATCCACATTTAACATATGGAATTGCAACTCAACCTCTGACATATCAAGTAGGTAGCAGCAATCTGCTTCTTATTATTAGCAACATGTTGTCATAATTTATGACTTGATTACTCATAGAAACTTTACTGGGCAATGTATGTGATTCACTAGTAATGATTCTCTAGGTCATCTGGAAAATTAACTATAGTAATATATATAACAAAATATTAGCTTAATAATTTTATTGTTGGGTAGCACTGATTTGTGTTACTGAATTCTGGGAATCGTTTATTTTCTCTAATATTCCACATGATTTTTTAAAAATTCCTGAATTAATAGGAATTCAGATTATCTTCTCTGAAAAAAAAGAAGACCTGTTTTTATCTTATTTTTTTCCAGTCTGTCCATTGTACCAGACCTAAGTGATAGCTAAAAGTAATATTCTTCTTTTCTGGAACATTCTCATAGAAATAATGTGGTTTATTTCTTTCCTGGAATTTCGTTCCACTTATGAGGGCCTTTTATGTTTGATACAATATCATTGTGTTTTCATTTATTTATAGTCATTCCCAAGTGGCCAAGTTGTCTGGTTTAATATAGTACTCAACCATAGTATGGCAATTATTGAAAACTGTCACTTGATTCTACTTAAGCCAATATTAAATCTGATAGGTAAAGGCTTACAAGATTATTTCTCACTGCTTGGTGATGGACCAAACTTACAATCTGCCCTTATAGGGTAAAGAAAGTAAAGTTATAACACATCTAATTTCCTTTATGAACATGCTTGCTATCAGATTTTGTGGTATGAATATTGCGTCTTGACCATTTATGTGATTTTCCTTGGGAACACACTAACAGACAAAGCCAAGGAAAAAAATTGTGAATTTGAGATATAAAGTTGTGTAATTATATTCTCCTACTCCCTTCTTTCCACTGCCTAATTTCAGAAATCAATAATTATTGAGTCACTTCTTTATATTTCCGGTTGTATTCAATCTGAAAAAGAGTTATCTGAACAATAAAAGCAACACCTCAAATCTTGCCACCTGTTTTCTGAACTACTTTTGTAGTTACTCATTCAAATTTTCAAGGATTCCAGTGCTCTAGGGTTAAATGGAATGCAATACATGTTTGTGCAACATTTCTTCATGCATTTATATACATCGATAACAGTAAATTATGTACTAGCATCAGAAGAAATATATAGCATTGAACAATATTAAGTGATATTTCCTCTGTTTCAGAGTATGCCGAGCCTAGGGGAGTATCCATCTTATCTAACAGAAATTTGCAGCACACTTGACCCTGTCACTGGGAAGCCCACAAAATCAGCTTGGCAGCTATGCCAGTTCCTGTCTTTGATAATGTGAAATTTGTCCCACAGCCATTTACAAGTGATTGCTTTCCTTTTGACTGACAGAAGTTCTTTAACATTGTGTCCCTTTACCACTGGTGCTTGACTGATCCTTAATATGCTTATTCCTTGACATCAGGTAGGTGGCTCTAGGGCTCTACCACAGCATCTACCTTATAATCAAGGACATTTAGTTGTGTCCATCCGGTTGTCATAATGATGGCATCAGGTCACCCACAGCCACAATATTTCTACTTCTTTGGAAGGAATATTATTGCTATGTTGGTGGTGAGGTAGAACTTAAACATCTTAGGACTGGTTTGCCAAACTCCTTATTTCACTCACTGTAACAAGTTCATTATCATTTTATTGAGAGTATCTTCTCAAGAATGGTGTTTCCATTTGAGGTTTGCTTATCAATCCAAATTATTCCTCATATTTATCTGACTTTAGGATGTGGCATGTCTTTTGTTTGGGGGGTTATTTAGTTTTTTAATTGGTTCTTTATAGTTGTACATGACAATAGGATTCATGTTGCCATAATTACAAAAGCATGGAATATAATGTATTCTAATTTAATACCCAATACTTCCCCTTCCTCTTCCCCCTCCTTCTACCTTTTCTTGTTCCCTTCCTGCAACTCTACAGATCTTTCTGATATATATATATATATATATATATATATATATATATATATATATTTTTTTTTTTTAATTAATGTCTTGATGATGGTGAGACTCACTGTGATATATTCCCATATGTACACAACAAATTAAGGACACATTCATTCCACTGTCTTTCCCTATTCTATCCCTCCTTGCCTCCCTTCATTCCCCATTGTCTACTCTATTGTTCTTTCTTCTATTCTTTTTTAATACTCCCATATTTTGCATTAGTTTCTGCATATCAGAGAAAACAATTCTACCTTTGACTTTGGGGGCTCATTTCACTTAGCATGGTAGCCTCCAGTGCCATCCATTTACTAGCAAATGCCATAAAGTCATTCTTCTTTGTGGCTGAATCGTACTCTATTGTGTATATATACCACATTTTCTTTATCCATTCATCTGTTGAAGAGCACCTATGTTGACTTCATAACTTGGTTATTGTTAATTGTGAATTATGATACTATAAACATTGACGTGGCTGTTTCACTGTAGTGTGCCAAATTTTTCAGTCATTAATTCCAACAATGTGTGCCAATAATCATTGATCAAGTTTTTTGTTGGTTATTTTTGTGAAGTATCCTAACATTTATCAGGATACTCTTGGGGTTCCATAGTCATTTTACTAGGGATACTGTATATTTTTCTTTGATCAATCAGTGATCTTGAATAACATTGTGAGTAAAACTAATTTATACCCAGATGGCCACTGTAGCCTGAAGCAACTTCTGAAGATAGGAAAAATTATTTTTATTCCTTTTTCTACTACCGAATTTTCATATTTTTGAAGTCTATATTTTACCAGGACTGTTAGCAAAAGACAAGAAATAGAAATTTCTACTTCCTCCTTAAACTCTCATTTCATGTACTAATAATTTATTCAACAAATATTTATTGAAAACATAATTTGTAGTAGCCACTATTGTAACTTTATCACTGAATAAACAAAATGGGCTAAATGTTTGCTTTCAAGGAGCTCATGTTACAATGGAATGAGAACACCATGAAACAGGTTGTGAAGGAAAGAAAAGTGAGGTAAGAAAGAAAAGTGTTGTAGAGGATGCTTCATAAATACACAAGAGTCAGGAAAATTACTGACAAGAGAGTATTTATGCATTCCAGTCTCCTGGTTTTCCTATTGTTTTCTTCTCATTGAGAAATATTCCCCTGGTTTATCCTGTGGTTTTAAAGAAAATCATGGTTTGATTTGTTTTAAAATAAATAATTCATGGGAAAAAATTCATTATTTTTGTGTTCAGTGTGGCAACATTTTCTGATTAGGCTTTTGTTATCCTGTCCTCATTTTTGTATAATTTTTTTTTCAATAGAGACCCATCTTTATCAAGATTACTCATGTTTAAATTGAATAATTGAAAGTGCATCATGTGTGGAAGGCTCTCTGGCCATGTTCTATTGTATCATAAATTTCTGTGACATCTTAGTGTTTGGCTTGGAATTTCATCTAGCACTATCTCTTTGTGAGCATTGGGGATAATTTTGGGAACAGATTAAAATTCCACAGCTCAACATGTAGGAGAGCTACTTCTTGCAATCTATCTCAAGTCTGTGATTTCTCAGGCCTGTCACTTTGCTTCACAGAACCAAATAATTCCAGAGCATACTGCTCCCAGTTCACACCTTTTCCTATTGTGATAAATATGAGATTTTTATTTTGTGCTTCAGGTTGTACTCTTAACTTTGGGGAGGTATTATTTCCCTACTGTTTCTGATATGTACGAATATAGATTATTTCTCCATTTGTTCCACAACTGTGTACTATCTCCCTTTCATCTTCCTCCTTTCATGTAGTATCTTGTACCTCAGAGTTTAATTTCTATGTTTATGGATGCCTGAGTCAGCATTCCTATTTTTTTTTTCTTGCATTTAGTTGAGTTCTGGACACTTTGACCCTCTTCAAATTCTGCATTAGTGGTTTTCAGTCTGAAGAATTAATTTGTATAACAAATTTAAAACAATTTTAATATTTGACTTCTATAAAGTGAAAAGGAATTGAAGAGAGTAATAACTTAGATCTTTAATGTAAACTTACTTATTTGTTGAAAAATAAAATTAGAACCATAGTCGAGTTTTAACTCATAATATTTTCTTTGGCTCATATAAGACAATATTAAATTGTATTGAATTTAATTATAAATTCTGTTCAGAATTAATTGCTACATTTTATTCAGTAATCTTAAACACATTAATGCATATTTACATAATCTATTTCAGGATTTTTCTTGTAAAAGTGAGAAAAAATACACAGGTTGAATGATTTAATAATTCAATAGAAATAATTCAGTAAGTTCACAAAAGAGCCAGTAATATAGATGTTGAATCATGGTTCTAATTTTTAGAGCTAATAATTGGTGCCTAGCATCTATAAGCTAAATAATAACAAAACTATCTGAAGATCAAAGGTATACTCAGTATAAAGTAAAATGAAAGCTGAAAGCTCACAAGTCTTTTTTTTTTTTTTTATTAAAAACAGTTGTACTTCCATATCCTATGAGGACTGGTTCCAATATAACTTCCCTTCCCTGTAGATACCAAAAATCTGTGAATGCTCATGTCCCTTGTAAAAAATGGCTTCTTTATCCACGTGTTTTGCATCTGAAAATTCAACCAAGCTTGGATCTACAATATTTGAAACGATTTTCATCTATACTAAACATTTACATTTTTTTTCTAGTCTTCATTTAGGTCATCATTATGTAGTATTAGGGAAACACTACAACAACTATTTCCATAGCATTCACATAGTATTAAGCATTATAAGTCATCTAGAAATGATTTACTGTGTATTGTAGGATGTCCAGAAATTGTATGCAAATACTATATCATTATATATAAATAAATGGAGAATCCATGATTTTGGTGTCCTTGTGGGCATTCAAGGGATAACACTGTATATGTATACAAACAATGTATACTTTCCCATAAACTGCGAATCATCTCTCTTTTAAAATACCTAAAACAATGTAAATTTTATATAAATGGTTTTTATATTATACTGTTTTGGAAATAGAAACAAGATACAACATGGCAGTGGGAGAGGAGAAATCAAGTCTCTGACCTCTTCAGCTGTGCGGGTATAGGGAGTCGTAAACTGTCTAAATGCTGTTTGCTCATGATCACTAGGCAATGCTGAGCTGACATGGATCTGGGGCCAACAGTTTGGGCCTCTCAGAACACACACTGAGCCTGGATCAGCTGCATTCAAGCTCCGGTTCGCCTGCCTCTCGTGACTCAGCACTAAGGATCCGGCTGAAATAACTAGTCAGCCCTCCTGAACTTAGAGGTGAAAGCCAACCGAGCCTTCATAGGCAGTGGCCACAGGATTGAAATGGGGCTTGGGAGAGAAAGTCAGGACCCACCCATTGCATTGGTCACCTGGCAAAGGGAACGAACGGTCACCATTTGCATGGGATACCACCATGGCAGAGAACTGACATCACAGGCGGAGGAGATAACTTCATTGAAACCAGCGGCGACAGGTGTGTAATCCCCTAGCCATCCCTCTCCACACAGCGGGGAAACCTTAAGGGCCCCTCCCAGCTCTCCCTTGAGCGTGATAGCCAGACTGAGGGAATCAGGAGTGGCGTGGAACTCGCGGCGCGGAACTCCCGGCTACTGCTCCCACCAGTGCTTACAACTGAGGTCTCTTGCACCAGCTACGGGGGGTGTGGCTACCGGAGGGCAAGCAAATTCGCTAGGGGTTCTCAGCCCCAAGCTCTACAAACTTAGAATCTGAGGGAGGCAAACAGGGAGAGTGTGCCCAGGCGTTCATGAAAACAGGGCTCCCAGGAGCAGCAGACCTGGCGTGTAGCCAGTATTGTGGTGAGCATCACCGGTGAGCGGGGCCTGGCTTGAGGAAACACAAGAGAAGGCCCTAGACACTCAGGATTGGAGACCCGCCCAGTCTGGGAGGAAGAGCTGCTGCACAGTGATTGGTTCCCACATAATGAGAGGAGAAGTTTGACCCAGTGGGCACAGCTCCACCTACTAGAAGAGAAGTTAATCGAACTCTATGACTGCATTTATTATAATTATTATTACTTTTTAATTTGTTTTTTTTTTCTTTCATTTTCATTTTTTTGTTGTTGTTCTTTAACATTTTTTAAATGTTTTTAATTTTTTCAAAATTTTTTTATTTTATTATTATTTTTTTTAAAAAATTAATTTTCATTTTTTATTATCATTATTATTTTTAAAAATTTTTTCTTTCTTTCTTTATTTTCTATTTTTTTTCTTTTGTATTTTCATTTATTTTCAATTTTCTTATTCCCCCTTCCTTGAATTCTACCTGCCTACTCTCATTCTCTTCAGTGACTTCTTCCCTTCCCTTCTAATATCTTTCCTCCCAAGCATCAAATAAATTTATAAGAGTAAACAGTAACTCAGCAGTCAAACAGAACAAGAAGTAACATGAGCAGCATAAAAAAGCAAGGAAGAAAAGGAGTACAAACAATGAAGGACAGCCTAAATATTCAGGAGGACCTAGAGTCACCAGAAAAATGGTCATATAAAGAACTCAAGGAATACCTTAGACAGATGGAATGGAATCTTAAAGAGGATATGAGACAGCAAATTCAAACAGTGAAAGAACACATTGAAAATGAATTACATGAACAGATAAAAGAAGCAAATAAGCATCTTTATCAGGAGATAGAGATTATAAAAAAAATCAAACAATAATTCTAGAAATGAAGGAAACAATAAACCAAATTAAAAACTCAATTGAGAGTATCACTAACAGAGTGGAGCAAGTAGAAGCCAGAATGTCAGATAATGAAGACAAAATATATCATCTTGAAAAGAGTCTAGCCAACTCAGAAAGGCTGGTAAAAAATCACGAGAAAAACATCCAAGAGATATGGGATAACATAAAAAAACAAATTTACGGGTCATCGGGATAGAGGAAGGTACAGAGATTCAAACCAAGGGAATGAGTAACCTGCTGAATGAAATAATTACAGAAAACTTTCCAGAAATAAAAAAGGAAACAGATATAAAAATTGTAGATGCATACAGGACACCGAGCACACAAAATCACAGTAGACCAAAGCCAAGACACATTGTTATGAAGATATCCAATATACAGAACAAAGAGAAAATATTAAAAGCTACAAGAGAAAGGAGGCAGATTACATTCAGGGGTAAACCAATAAGGTTAACAACGGATTTTTCATCATAGATGCTGAAAGCGAGAAGATCCTGGAACAATGTATTTCAAACACTGAAAGACAATGGATGCCAACCAAGAATTCTGTATCCAGCAAAATTCAGTTTCAGGTACGACAACAAAATAAAAATCTTTCATGATAAACAAAAGCTAAAAGAATTTGCAGCCAGAAAACCAGCATTGCAAAGCATCTTGAGCAAAACACTACACGAGGAAGAAATGAAAAACGATAACCAACACCATCAGTGGGAAGTGCCTTGGTAATGACAGAGGGCGGGGGGGGGGAGCTAATCATGGAGAAACAAACTAAATTTAAAAAAAAAAAAAGATAAATAATCAAACATGGCTGGCAGTACAAACCATATATCAATAGTAACTCTAAACGTTAATGGCTTAAACTCTCCAATAAAGCGACATAGGCTGGTAATATGGATTAAAAAAACAAATCCAACAATATGTTGCCTCCAGGAGACACATCTGATTGGAAAAGACATACACAGGCTAAAGGTGAAAGGTTGGGAAAAAATATACCATGCACACAGTCCTCGTAAGCAAGCATATCGAATAAAATTGACTTCAAGACTAAGTTAATCAAAAGGGATAAGGAAGGACATTATATACTGTTAAAAGGAACCATTCACCAACAAGACATAACAATTACCAATATTTATGCACCAAATAATTGTGCTTCGACGTTCATAAAACAAATTCTTCTCAAGTTCAAGAATCAAATAGACCACAACACAATAAGTATGGATGACTTCAACACACCTCCTCAACACACCTCTCTCCCCATTGGAAAGATCCTCCAAACAAAAGTTGAATAAAGAAAATATAGAACTCAATATCACAATCAATAACCTAGACTTAACTGACATATATAGAATATATCAACCATCATCAAGTGGATATACTTTTTTCTCAGCAGCACATGGATCCTTCTTAAAAACAGACCATATATTATGCCATAGGGCAACCCTCAGTAAATATAAAGGGATGGAGATAATACCATGCATTTTATCTGATCATAATGGAATGAAACTGGAAATCAATGATAAAAGAAGGAAGGAAAAATCCTACATCACATGGAAAATGAACAATATGTTACTGAATGATCAATGGGTCACAGAAGACATAAAGGAGGAAATCAAAAAATTCTTAGAGATAAATGAAAATACAGACACAACATATAGGAATCTATGGGACACAATGAAAGCAGTTTTAAGAGGGAAATTCATCGCCTGGAGGTTATTCCTCAAAAACAGGAAAAACCAACAAATAAATGAGCTCACACTTCATCTCAAAGCCCTAGAAAAGGAAGAGCAAAACAACAGCAAATGTAGCAGAAGGCAAGAAATAATTAAAACCAGAGCAGAAATCTACGAAATTGAAACAAAAGAAACTATTGAAAAAAAAATAACAAAACTAAAAGTTGGTTATTCGAAAAAATAAATAAGATCGACAGACCCTTAGCCATGCTAACGAAGTGAAGAAGAGAGAGAACTCAAATTACTAACATACGGGATGAAAAAGGCAATATCACAACAGATGCTACAGAAATACAGAAGACAATTAGAAATTATTTTGAAAACCTATATTCCAATAAAATAGAAGACAGTGAAGACATCCATCGATAAATTTCTTAAGTCATATGATTTGCCCAGACTTAGTCAGGAGGATACACACAATTTAAACAGACCAATTTCAATGGATGAAATAGAAGAAGCAATCACAAGACTACCAACCAAGAAAAGCCCAGGACGGGATGGGTATACAGCAGAGTTTTACAAAACCTTTAAATAAGAATTAATACCAATACTTTTCAAGTTATTTCAGGAAATAGAAAAAGAGGGAGCTCTGCCAAATTCATTCTATGAGGCCAATGTCACCCTGATTCCGAAATCAGACAAAGACACCTCAAAGAAAGAAAACTACAGACCAATATCTCTGATGAACCTAGATGCAAAAATCCTCAATAAAATTCTGGCGAATTGGATACAAAGGCACATCAAAAAAATTGTGCACCATGATCAAGTAGGATTCATCCCTGGGATGCAAGGGTGCTTCAATATACGGAAATCAATAAATGTTATTCACCACATCAATAGACTTAAAGATAAGAACCATATGATCATCTCGATAGACGCATAAAAAGCATTCGACAAAGTACAGCATCCCTTTATGTTCAAAACATTAGAAAAACTAGGGATAACAGGAACTTTCCTCGACATTGTAAAAGCTATCTATGCTAAGCCTCAGGCTAGCATCATTCTGAATGGAGAAAAATTGAAGGCATTCCCTCTAAGATCTGGTACAAGACAGGGATGCCCTCTCTCACCACTTCTGTTCAACATAGTCCTCGAAACACTGGCCAGAGCAATTAGACGAAAGAAATTAAAGGCATAAAAATAGGAAAAGAAGAACTTAAATTATCACTATTTGCAGATGACATGATTCTTTACATAGCAGACCCAAAAGGTTCTACAAAGAAACTATTAGAGCTAATAAATGAATTCAGCAAAGTGGCAGGATATAAAATCAACACACATAAATCAAAGGCATCTCTGTATATCAGCAACAAAACTTCTGAAATGGAAATGAGGAAAAACTCTCCATTCACAATATCCTCAAAAAAAAAATAAAATACTTGGAAATCAACATAACAAAAGAGGTGAAAGATTTATACAATGAAAACTACAGAACCCTAAAAACAGAAGTAGAAGATCTTAGAAGATGGAAAAATATACCCTGTTCATGGATAGGCAGAAGTAACATCATCAAAATGTCGATATTACCAAAAGCTCTCTATAGGTTTAATGCAATGCCAATCAAAATCCCAAAGGCATTTCTTGTAGAAATAGATAAAGCAATCATGAAATTCATATGGAAAAATAAAAGACCCAGAATAGCAAAAGCAATTCTAAGCAGGAAGTGTGAATCAGGCGGTATAGCGGTACCAGATTTCATACTATATTACAGAGCAATAGTAACAAAAACAGCATGGTACTGGTATCAAAACAGGCGGGTGGACCAATGGTACAGAATAGAGGACACAGAGACTAATCCAGAAAACTACAACTATCTTATATTTGATAAAGGAGCTAAAAGCATGCAATGGAGGAAGGATAGCATCTTCATCAAATGGTGTTGGGAAAACTGGAAATCCATATGCAACAAAATGAAACTGAATCCCCTCCTTTCGCCATGCACAAATTTAACTCAAAGTGGATCAAGGAGCTAGATATCAAATCAGAGACTCTGCGTCTGATAGAAGAAAAAGTTGGCTCTGATCTACATATTGTGGGTTCCTGCTCCAAATTCCTTAATAGGACACCCATAGCACAAGAGTTAATAACAAGAATCAACAAATGGGACTTATTTAAACTGAAAAGTTTTTTCTCAGCAAGAGAAACAATAAGAGAGGTAAATATGGAGCCTACATCCTGGGAACAAATTTTTACTCCTCACACTTCAGATAGAGCCCTAATATTCAGAGTATACAAAGAACACAAAAAATTAGACAATAAGACAACAAATAACCCAATCAACAAATGGGCCAAGGACCTGAACAGACACTTCTCAGAGGAGGACATACAATCAATCAACAAGTACATGAAAAAATGCTCACCATCTCTAGCAGTCAGAGAAATGCAAATCAAAACCACCCTAAGATACCATCTCACTCCAGTAAGATTGGCAGCCATTATGAAGTCAAACAACAACAAGTGCTGGCGAGGATGTGGGGAAAAGGGTACTCTTGTACATTGCTGGTGGGACTGCAAACTGGTGCATTCAATTTGGAAAGAAGTATGGAGATTCCTGGGAAAGCTGGGAATGGAACCACCATTTGACCCAGCTATTGCCCTTCTTGGACTATTCCCTGAAGACCTTAAAAGAGCGTACTACAGGGATACTGCCACATCGATGTTCATAGCAGCACAATTCACAATTGCTAGACTGTGGAACCAACCCAGATGCCCTTCAATAAATGAATGGATAAAAAAAAATGTGGCATTTATACACCATGGAGTATTACGCAGCACTAAAAAATGACAAAATCATGGAATTTGCAGGGAAATGGATGGCACTAGAGCAGATTATGCTTAGTGAAGCTAGCCAATCCCTAAAAAACAAATTCCAAATGTCTTCTTTGATATAATGAGAGCAACTAAGAACAGAGCAGGGAGGAAGAGCAGGAAGAAAAGATTAAACAGAGACATGAGGTGGGAGGGAAAGAGAGAGAAAAGGGAAATTGCATAGAAATGAAGGGAGACCCTCATTGTTATACAAAATTACATATAAGTGGTTGTGAGGGGAATGGGAATATAAACAAGAAGAGAATTGAATTACAGTAGATGGGGTAGAGAGAGAAGATGGGAGGGGAAGGGAGGGATGATAGTAGAGGATAGGAAAGGTAGCAGAATACAACAGTTACTAATATGGCATTATGTAAAAATGTGGATGTGTAATGGATGTGATTCTGCAATCTGTATTTGGGGTAAAAATGGGAGTTCATAACCCACTTGAATCTAATGTATGAAATATGATATGTCAAGAGCTTTGTAATGTTTTGAACAACCAATAAAAAAAGGAAAAAAGGAAATAGAAACAAGAAAAAAACAGTACTGATATAATTTTTCTGAATATTTTTGATTAAAATTTGGTTAAATCAATGGATATGAAAAATTAAGATTCAGAAGGTCAAGTGTATATTTGAGATCATGATAGTAAGATTGTGGAATGATGCATTACTTTTCCTCTTAGGTTCACTCAACACATGAGCAATATATGCACTATATACAAAACTTACTAATGCTTCAAATCCTAAAATAAATCTCAGTAGTATTGGTAACCAGGGAAAAGAGATATTTTGGTATGGAGTGATGTCAGGGGTGTAATTCCATTGTTTACTGTTTCTTCTTAAAGGGAAAAGAACTAGCTATCTCAGAGTTGATAAATAACAGTCTTTTAAATAGCAGATCATAAACATTAGGTCATTCTTTATGGTTCTTATAGGAGACTTGCCTCACTACCTGAGTCCAATACAAGACCATGTTTTTAAAGAGAATGCAATGAAGGTTGGATGCAATTTGTGTTTATGGAGGTTATAACACTTTTAGAATATTATTCAATGCATTGATTTTTAAATTATGTGCTTTGAAATACATTATCTCTCAAATAGATATTGTATCTTAAGAAGCTTCAGGATCTACTACCTACTAAGGGATACACTCTTCTTTTTACATACTTTGCTTATAAATTTGGTAGGGAATATTTCATTAAAGATCTAAGAATAATTTTCCTGAAAATAGAAATGAGGTTTTGTTGCTAGTGCTGATACAACAAAGTGTTATAGAGTGAGAGTGTAAAATATCACAATTTTTTAAAAAAATATTTTTTAAGTTGTTGATATTTATTTATTTATTTATTTATTTTTTTATTTATATGTGGTGCTGAGAATCAAACCCAGTGCTTCACACATGCCAGGCAAGTGTGCTGTTGCTGAGCCACAGCCACAATTTTATTTAAATATCACAATTTTATTTAATCATATTTGTCAAGGATGGACCTCTAAAGTCAAGGGGTCATCAGGTTGATGATTTTCTTAGGCCTCTCACTTTGGATTGTAGATGATGACTATGTCATTTTGTCCTTGCATAATCTTCCCTCTCTCTGTGTGTGTAATCTACTTTTCTTAACAAAGGTTATCAGTCATCTTGGGTTAGATCCCCATATATGACCTCATTTTAATTTACCTAATATTTTAAAAACTGTATATTCAAATATAGTGCTTTCTAAGGTAAAGGGAATTAGGCCTTCAACATATGAATTTGGTGGGGTACAAAATTCAGCTCATAAATGTCTTGCTTTGTAATCCCAGCAGCTCCGGAGGCTAAGACAGGTGAATTGGGAGTTCAAAGCCAGCCTCAGCAATGTTGATGTGCTAAGCAATTCAATTAGACACTGTCTCTAAATAAAAGAGAAAATAGGACTGGGGATGTGACTTAGTAGCTGAATGCTCCTGAGTTCAGTCCCTAGTACCCACCCCCTACACGCAAAAGTCCCATTTTAATTAAATGGTGTTCAATAATATTTTATTTCACTTGAGTTTGAATTTAAAATTAGGTGCAATCACTGATCAGTGTTTTCTAATGGATATCATGATTTATGTCATCGGATGTTTTTTAAGTTGTGGTTCTTCATAGAAACAACCGACAGGTATGTATTTGGTTGGAGAAACAGAGAGAGACATAATGCTTTTAAGGAATTTGTATATGTGACTATGGAGGCTGATAATTTCAACGTTTGCAGAGTGAGCTGGAAAGCTGGAAATCATGCAAAACCAGCATTGTAGTTGGAGCCTGAACAGAGTCTGCTGCAGACTTTTTTCTTAACCAAGAGAGGTCATTATTTTTATCCTTCAACTGATTGATGAGTTTCACATATAGTATGGAGAGAATCTGCTGTTCTCAAAGTCCTCTAATTTAAATGTAAATTCTCCAAGAAACAGCTTCACAGAACATCCAGAATGATGTTTTATCAAATATGTGGGTACCTTGCCTTAGCCAAATTAATACATAAAGTTAGCCACACAAATACAGAGATAGAATGGCAACTGGTAATCATTAATCCACTAAAATTTGGCAAGAATTGTACGAATCAGGTAAGATCTGTAATTAAATTTCTACCAACAGGGTTACTTAGCTCCTTAAAATCAGAAGTGTGCTAACCTTCCTGTGTTATCAATTTCCCACAAAGTTTTGGTGTTAGTTAGCTTTCCATCACTGTAACAAAATATCTTCAATGATCAACATAGAAGGAGGAAAGATTTATTTGACTCATGACTTCAGAGGTTTCACTCCATGGTTGCTTGTCCATCCTGTGAAGGGCCTCTCATAATAGAAAACATCATGGTGGGGAATGCATGGGGACCCAAAGTTGTGTATAGTATGGAGGCTGAGAAACAAAGAGTGAGAAAGATTGGGATGATCCAGGATCCTAATATCCCCTTCAGGGGTATGCTATCAATCATTTAACTTTCTTCTACTCTGCCCTGCTTCCTGAAGGTTTCACTACCTTCCAATAGTCTGATGACTAAGCCTTTAGCCCTTATCAGACTTATATGAAGAAAGATCAATTTCATATTGCAATAAAAAAGATAAACAAGAACATGCACTTCAGGATACATATTATTTGAATATTCTTGCAAAATCATAAGTGGTTAAGTATTATCGTAATATTTCAAATATCACAACCCTGAATATAATGTTACAATGTTAATACAACAGTGTAACTTTAAAAATAGCCTTGCTTGTTTCCTCCTCTTTAACATCATAAAAATTCAGAATTTGCAAATATAAAGAACCTTCTTTACTATCTCTTCAGTCTCTACCTTCATCAAGTGACTTAGGCCACTAAGTTATGCATGTGTCCTATAATATTTTGCCACATTTTTAAATTGAAAGATGAAACTATATGTTTATTATGTAGAACATAGCGATTTGAAGTGTGTGTGTGTGTTTGTGTGTGTATATATATATATATATATATATATATATATATATATATATATTAGTGTTATTAAATATAGCTAATTAGTAAATGCCTTACTTCAGATAATTATTTTGTGTTGAGATCTCTTAATATCCAGTCTGCATTTTTCAAGAATAAAATGTATTCTTATTAAGTACAGTGTCCACACTGTATAATAGATTATTTAAATTTATTTATTTTTTCTAACTTAAATTACATATATTTTTGACCAAGATATTTCTAAATTCCCTATCTACTAAACACCCTAGCTTCTGTTAGAAAGCATTCTACTCTCTATTTCTGTGAGATTGACAGTTTTAAATTCCACATATAAGTGAGACTATGCAATTATTTTCATGGAATTTATTTTATCATTCCTACATTTTCAGTATATACTTAATGCTGAATTCCTTATAGGCAACATACAGATGGAACTCAGTTTTTTATTTTTTTAAAGCAATTTAGCAACTCTATAACTTTTTATTAGAGAATTTAACACATTTACATTAAGGGTGATTATTGATAGATAGGAACTCACCACTACCATTTTGTTAATTGTTTTCTACTTATTTTGTAGTTATTTCCATGGTTCTTCCTCTTTTAATGTCTTCTTTTGTGGTTAAGTGATTTTCTGTAGTAGTATTTTGAGATCCCTTGCTTTCTATTTTTTCTGTACTTAACTTCTTATAAGCTTTGTCTTGTGTTTACCAGGAAGTAAAGTAATCTGTCTTCATGTTTACAGATTCTCTCCTTGGCTTTGTCAATATTGCTATTGATGCTCTCTTTTGCATTTTTCACATTTTTCATGGTATTTTTTTTACCTCTAGTATTTGTATATTTCCTCCACATTAAAAAATCCCATTCTGTTCATTCACTGTTTCCTTCATTTTATTGAATAATTTCTCTGTATTGTCTTGAAATATATTGAATTTTTAAAAAAATGTCTTATTTTAGGACTGGGATGTATCTCAGTAGTTGAGTACTTGCCAAGCATGTGCAAGACCCTGATTTCAATCCTTAGTAATACCAAATGAAATAAATAAATAAAATAGAAACAAAAAAATCTATTTTACATTTCTTGTCAAATAGTACACACATGTATATATCTTTAGAGTTAGTCATTTGGACATTATTTTGTCTGTTTGGTAATGGGATGTTTCCCTAATTGATCTCAATTCTTGTAGTATGTTAATGTCTACACATCAAATTCTAGATCTGAAAAATACAATGTAGAAAGTAAAAATACAATGGAGCACATCAGCATCAGAATTGATAAAACAGAAGAGAGAATCAGGAAATTTGAAGACAGAATAACTGAAGAACTATATACCTCTTCCAGTCCTTGAAATGTGTGACTTTCTGCAGAAAACATCCTTCAATAGTAGTGCTGTTTAGACCTTCTAGACAGATGTTCTTTTGTGGTTCCTAAAACCTTGACTATTAGAACTGTTGCAATGCTAAATTTAGATAAATTTTTCTTCATATATACCAATTGATAAGTCATGTGTATTCAGATTTTACTTAGAATACTGAGACTTGAGAAGTTTTAAAGCTCATCCAACTCTGTTTCATTGATAACATTGTTAAAAATTGAGCCCAAATCTATAACGTTTCTCAGCCTACATTTTTTTGTATTGCTTTCACAAACCACACTATGCAGTGGAAGAGGCAACAGGGCCTCAATGAGGAGGAAATAAACCAAAATTTCCATCTTAATTTTCATTATTTTTTCAAGCAAAAATGATTTTGTTCTGCTTTTACATGCTTATGTGTGTATTTGTATGTATGTATACCAAAAAAAAGTAGAATAAAAGAATAAAACAATGAATGACTCCACGGTATAAATTTCTCAATAGTTTCACTGAATTAAAAGCCTATACTGAGTATGTAAAGGGGAAGAATCAAACCATTTTCTGAACCAAGAACAAGTAAAATTTAATCAAGTGTTGAACTGAGGGAACTTTGTGTTGCTTAATTTTTATAAGCAAGTAATATTTGAAAATAAACTTTATTATGAACCAAAATCTTTATTTAACTTATTTTGCCTTGAGTGATGTTTTATGAATTCAAACCATGAAGTTAATTCCATAGCCTGTGATAATTAAAAAAAATTCAAACAGTTCAATGCTTTGTGACATGTTATTAGAGTTGTTAAGGTGAATATTTTAAATTTGAAGACAAGACATATGTTAGGTTCAGGAGTCTAGGGATATTTAAGTTTGAGAATGAAAATATTCATCTAATATTTTAACATATATTAAGATTTGAGGCTCCTTACTCACAAATATTTTTGTTACCACATAAATATTAAGGAAGATTAGAATGACAGTACTAATGAATTTAAAAGACCTTCTGTTGCAGAAATGTTATATTACACTAAGCAAAAATAAAGGCTGAAAGTTTTGAGAAAGATTATTCTGTCAAGACTTTGACACAATTAGTATAAATATCTCAAGTTTGTTAGTTTAACTGATAAGTAACTTGTATGACATCTTCATTTCCCAAGGTTAAGTTGTAAACCTTAGTTTCAAACTAAAATATATTTTTATGATATGAGAAAATTCTTGCCAAACTTCTTATCCATGATTCAAAGAGTTGAGGGGCTGGAGCTGGGGCTCAGCGGCAGAGCACTCAACATGCATGTGCAAGGCACTGGTTTCGATCCTCAGCACTACATAAAATAAAATAAAATAAAGGTATTGTGTCCAACTACAACAACAACAAAAATTTTTAAAAAGGAGTTTACAAAGTGAAAATGTGGTTTGGGACATTTACATATTTTTCCATCCATTCATAAACTAATCTTCCATTCATAAACTAGTCTAGTTCTTTATGCAAGATCACATTCTACAAACTTACCTGCTGAATAATTATAGAAACATGTCACACTGATAGATGTCTTTGTGAGCTTTAAGATTCTAGTGGAATAAATACCTGCAAATGTGATAGAAATAATAAAGGAATTAGAATTAGACATGGAAACTGAAGATGTGATGATACTGCTACCATTTCTTGATAAAACTTTAAATATGAGAAGTTACTTCTTATGGATAAATAAGGAAAGTGATTTCTTGAATTGTAATCTACTCCTGCTGAAGATGCTCTGAACGTTATTAAAAAAAATAAAAAATATTTGGAATATTACATAAACTTACATAAATTAATGGTAGAATTTGAAAACATCGAATTCAATTTTCAAAGTTCTGTCGTTAAGAGTGCTATTAAATAGCATCACATGCTACAGAGAAATATTGTCTAAAAGGAAGACTGAATCAATGCATCAAACATATTTGATGTCTTATTTTGAGAAATTGCTACACAGTTACCCCAACTTCCAGTAACCCACAGCCTGATAATTCAGCGCTGATGTATACCAAGACAAGATCCTTAAGCAGCAAAAAGATTAAGACTTAATTAAAGTTTAGATGTCCATTAGTGTATTTTAGCAATAAAGCATTTTTAAGTCATGATATGTATAATTTTTTAGACAAAATATTTTCATAGTTAATCAACTACAGTGTAGTATAAACATATATTTTCAGTGTCCTTTGAAACAAAAACAATTGTTTGGCTTGTATTATTGCAATATTCTCTTTATTATGAGTCTGAACCCAAACTAGCAGTATCTTAGAGACATGCCTGTAGTTTGTAGCTTGACATGCATGTGCCTAAATAAAACCAGGGTGGTTATTTTCTCTATGAAAGAAAGTAATAATGGATTTGGGGTAGCTATGGCTGGTTTCTGTTATATGCCACATTGTCTGAAACCTTGAATGCAGCAGGTCCAGACTACACAGAACTTCCCATTATTCTGCCTAACCAATGAGTGCTCCAGTGCTTCAGAGCCACACCTCTGGCCTCCATCACTTATACATTATCAAGAATCTTCCCTCCCCTCCAACTACTAAATGTACTTATTTGCCATCTTATATTTTATAATTCTGCATTATAATCATTCTCTGCATGAATTTATGTGCATTTTTTCTTCTTCTGTTATCATTATTATGTGAAAAAAATTCCAAACCAAGTCCTTGAGGGCACAGTAGAATTCTTGGTTTATTAGAAAAATCTTACCTGACTACCCAATTTAAAATAGACTTCTTTCCCATGCAATGTTGATTGTGTAATTCTAATTTAAATTTTCAATAATAATTTTCACTAATATAAATTGTTTTATAGGTTTACTTAATCTTTTGGTTTCTGTTTCTTCCATTAGAACTGCATGTTGATAGAAATGTTATTCTATTTACTGGTTCTCCAATGTATGAAATAATGCCTAGCAAGGAAAAAAATCTCTGCAAATATTTTTGAATTAACTAACAACACTGGGTAGGAAGTGATGAAAATGAACCAATGAGTTTGATTCTATGTTGTTAGATGATGTATACATGAACAAATATCCATTAATAACCTAACAAAAGAATAATTTGCTTTGTGTGGAGTATTGTTAAAACTTAAAAATCAAAAGTTGTATGAGTTTATCTTCAAATATCTTTAAATTAATGCTGCAAATCTCAATGAAAGGCATGTTATTGTAAAAATATCTTTTTTCTTTTTGATAAACATAATAGATATCCAAATATTTACTGAAGTTATTTAACCAAAATATCTATCCAAAATAAAGAATCAGATTATCAAAAAAATCATATGGTTTTCATAAGCTACAAAATAGAGAGCAACACCTAGGTGTTGGGGGACAAAGACCCATGGTCCAATCAGCCACATGTATCCCAGAACTGGGAAGGCTTCACATTCTCCAGCAAGGGCATTGACTGCCTAGTACCCATTTACTCACTAGAGATCAGGCATTTTATGATGAAATTAATCTGCTGCAAGAGGAAAAAGTGGCCATGGGGAAACCATAGATAGTTTCTACCACAGATCTGTTCCTGCTGATTGATGCTTTATGCTCAGATAACCTAAAAGGCATTGATTCAATAGTCAAATCTCTTTTAATAGTGAGTATTAAAATCTCAGGGCTCCTTTCTTATACTTACTCCAAGATGTCTTTTGTTCTCTCTTCTGTAGCACAAATGTCAGCCCTGTAGCACACCTTACTAATTCATTAGAAGCTGACTCTACAGTACATTTCAGTTTCCTGTCACCAAACTTGTCACTGCACCTTTTGCTGTCCCCTGAGATTCAGCCCATGCTTTTGAGGTTCTATTCCTTTGCCTGTATCTCTTCTTTCATCTGCTTCGTATTTCCCCCCTCCCAAATGCTGTCTTCTCCCTATACTCACCGGGTAAAATTATTTGCTTCATTGTGCTCACTTAGCATTTCTAAATAGACATCTGTTTTAATGCTTTTTCAAACCTTTTGTAATTATTTGATTACTGTATTTAATTTTCTAACTAAATCATGAATTCCTTAAGGGAGAAATGCTACCTTATGCATTTTTTATAGCAGAACAGGTTATCAAAATCCTTCAAAGGCAGAGCTTTCTTTTCATTTTACAATGACAAATTAAAGAATTAAAAATAAAGTGTTTAAGTCAAACCTGTTTGAGATAGACCCTTGATTGGAACTAATTTATAGTGAAAAATGCTCACTCATTTATCATCATGTCCATGCAGTCCTCATTATAACAGTAGAGGCTTCTGGAGCAGAAGGGTATCGATGACAAAAAAGAGTGCAGTCACAGATGCATGAATCACAGCTACAAAGATTTGGGATGGTTTTCATAATCGTGGTTATTCCTGCCAAAAGTATTATCATTTCTAGAAAATTCTACGATCAAAAAATTAACCTAGAATACAACTATAGTATATTTATAATAAAATTTACTATTTTTAGTATTTTATGCCAATTTTTGAATGTTTGTAAAGTACACAAGACAAGAAAAATTGGTTGATAATTCCACCGTACTTTAGTTACAACATAGCTATTGTATTTATTTTTACTTTTTTACTTCCAGTATTTTAAGTTCATATTCAATGTTTAAGAATGCCCAATGGCTTAACTTTGTATATTGTCAGACTTAAGTTTTACAATTTGCTAAGCAAATTGATATTGCATAACTGTTTTAATCCATAATTTAAAAATTGCATTTCCAATAAAATTTTGTTCTTCTTTACTCTCTATTCATTGTTCCAAATAGTCTTGTTATTTTTTAATTGTGAATAAGTTGATACAAAATATTCTGACAATAAAACTCGATTATAAATCAGGTAAATTTAATGAATTATGCAAAATACAATTGGTTAGAATACACATATTAATCTATTGAGCTTCACAGAGACTAAAAGTGAATTCTAAGAAAATCTTATACCGTATTTACAAAACAAATAAATTAGAAACTTCATAGTACACGTATATATTTCAGTAAAGAAAAAAATGTTTTTAAAATGCCTAGAATGTTTTATCTCCCACCTTTTACACCATTTCAAAGGCCCAGTTATCCCTCCCAAATCAGTCTTGGTTATAAGGACTCTCAATTGCCACTGAAGCTCAGAGAACACTCTTTACTTAAAAAAAATAAAAGATTCAGGACTCTTCATATGGTCAGAAACATGACTGTAAACCAACAATATCTTATAATCTTATGTCAGAAATTAAAATATAATAACAGAAAACAAATGCCCAAATGATTACTATGAGGGTGAAGTGATAAATCTTATAATATTCTTGCTGATAATTTTTATATACTATATTTTTTCTTAAAGGAAAATTATCCATGGCCAGAAACTTTTTATCCTTGGTTTACAAGGTCAAACGTGAAAATACCATTTGGTTATTTTAAAAACAAAGAAACAAAGCAATGTGACTAACTGGTATATATTTAACCCATTTCATCTCATCATAAAAATATGGATCCTCTGAATTATATATAGTGTTACTTTTGATGCTTATGTTACCAGACATATTCAAATTGTTTGACAGTATCCCATTTTCTTGGTACCGACCTTTTTCTCAAGCTATTATAGCTAAAAGAAATAAAGATCTATTAGTCACCTATGGGAAAGGGACACATATTGTGGTTGAATAGGTAACGATCCAGGTAATGAGACAGTTTTGAGGAGAATTCAGAGCAACACCCTACAATTATTCTGATCTTCCTAGTATCCAATAGTGTCTGGAAGGGGTTTGGGCATAAGGCAAAGAGGCAATGGGAGTCCTTTCCATCTCGATCTGCTTGTCACCCTGTGGCATGTTAAGTATCAGGCCAAGCAAAGGGATGTAATTGAAAAGCACCGGGCCAGCAAATGTGAATGTTCTGCACATTAAATGTTGAAAGACCATGCAAAATGGATTGAAGAGAATGTCAACAAGCAATATCACTGGAGGGAATTTGGCAGGTTCACACCCTCCTAACAGCATTTCCCTGTTGTGCTCATTTTTCATGGAGGGATGTATTACTTCTGTGATAATCCTATATAAATATTTGTTTTTAACCTTTGTGTAATTTTAGAATTCAAAACTATAAAGGTTAATTTGTGTTCTTCATTCACCTGTTGGGTATTTGTACTTAGATTAAGAGTGTTGTATTCTGCCTGAAAAACCTGGGTTTCTTTATATTTCCCATGAATACCCTCTGACACTCAACATATGTATGTTATTTTTTATATTGCTTTGTTTTGATAATTTCCAGTTGAAATCATGTTTTGAATTTTCAAAGTCAAGGGAATAATAAAACACACACCTTTCTCAAAAGGAAGCCATGAGGATCCCTGAAATATAAATAAGGAATCAAGGCAAACACTAAAATAACATTAGATCAAACTAAACATCAAAGTGAAACAAACTATGCATAACTGTAATATTCATGTCTCTTCAAAATTGTGCATAAAGGAAATATATCTATCTGCCAAAGATGCCTTGTTTTAGTTCATTTATAACATTAAGACTTATACCAATCATAGTTATAAATTTTTGAAAAATATACCATAAAGAATTTTCAGAATTGCTTCATTTAAATAGTCTTGGGATTCTTATAATGATGGCCAGGGGGAGCATCTACTATTTTATCAGTGTTCCTCCTTTTTCCTCTTTCTCTGGTAAAAATCATCTTTGTATGTAATTAAAGAAATTTCTCTACCATATCATTTTTATGTATTTTAGTGGGTCATGGACTTAACATTTTTTTATTTGACAGGCAAGTTTATAAAACAATGAAAATTAAATTCTTAAAAATATACAGATGATATCCAAATCAATTTCATATTATTGACCATGATATATATGTATATGTGTATACACTTTAAGTCCTTTGAGGTCAAATGGTCAAATGGTGATTCCATTCCAAGTTCTCTGAGGACTCTCAATACTATGATTATTATTATGATTTCCATAATGGTTGCACTAACTTGCAGTCCCACCAGCAATGTATGAGTGTACCGTTTTCCCCACATACTCACCAACATTTATTGTTGCTTGTGTTCTTTTTTTATTGGTTGTTCAAAACATTACATAGCGGGCTGGGGATGTGGCTCAGGCGGTAGCGCGCTCGCCTGGCATGCGTGCGGCCCGGGTTCGATCCTCAGCACCACATACCAACAAAGATGTTGTGTCTGCCGAGAACTAAAAAAAAAATAAATATTAAAAATTCTCTCTCTCTTTCTCTCTCTCTCTCTCTCTCTCTCTCTCTCTCTCTCAAAAAAAAAAAAAAAAAAAAACATTACATAGCTCATGACATATCATCTTTCATACATTTGATTCAAATGGGTTTTGAACTCCCATTTTTACCCCAAATACAAGTTGCAGAATCACATCGGTTACACATCCACATTTTTACATAATGCCATATTAGTGACTGTTGTATTCTGCTACCTTTCCTATCCCCTACTATCCCCCCTCCCCTTCTTGATAATTGCCATTCTGACTGGAGTGAGATGAAATCTTAGAGTAGTTTTGACTTACAGTTATCTAATTGCCAGAAATGTTGAACATTTTATCATATATCTGTTGATTAGCTCTATTTCTCCCTCTGTGAAATGTCTGTTTAGCTCTGTAGCCCATTTATTGATTGGGTTATTTTCTTTTTTTGAGCATTGAGTTTTTGAATTCTTTATATATCCTAGAAATTAAGGCTCAGTCTGAAGTGCATGTAATAAAGATTTTCTCCCATTCTGTAGGCTTCTGTTCACATTATTTTTTTTTTTTTTGCTGAGAAGAAGCTTTTTAGTGTAAATCCATCACATTTATTGATTCTTCTTACTCTTTAGGAGTTTCACTAAGGAAGTTAGTTCCTAAGCTGACATGGTAAAGATTTGGACCAATTTTTTCTTCTATTAGGTAGTGTTTCTGTTCTGGTGCCTAAATCTTTGATCCACTTTGAGTGAGTTTTGTGCAGGATGAGAGATAAGGGTTTAATTTCATTTTGAAACTTATGTATACAGTTTTCCCAGCACCATTTGTTAGAGGCTATCTTTTCTCCAGTGAATATTTTTGGTGTCTCCTTTGTCTAGTATGAAATAACTGTATTTATGTGAGTTTCTCTCTGTGTCTTCTATTCTGTACCTTTAGTCTACATGTCTGTTTTGGTGCCAGACCCCAAAAATAAAACTGCTGAAGGCATGACAGTTGGGTCACAGGCTAAAATGAAACTAATCCATGGTGATGTCTTATTTGAGTAGAACGAGTGGGCGATTACGCAGATCATGGCCCTGAGGTAGGAACCAAGTGCCAGATATAGATTCACATAAGCATTCCATTTTTGTTACTGTTGCTCTGTAGTATAGTTTAAGGTCTGGTGTTATGATGCCCCCTGCTTCACTTTTATTGCTAAGGATTGCTTTGGCTATTGTGGGTCTCTTATTTTTCCAAATGAATTTCATGATTGCATTTTCTAATTCTATTAAGAATGTCATTGGGATTTTAATAGGAACTGCATTAACTCTGTGTAATGCTTTTGATAATTTTGCCATTTTGACAACATTAATTGTCCCTATCCAAGAGTATAGGGGAGGTTTCTATCTTCTAAGGTCCTTTACAATTTCTTTCTTTAGTGTTCTGTATTTGTCATTGAAGTTGTTCACCTCTTTTGTTACATTGATTCACAAGTATTTTCTTTTTCTTTCTTTCATTCTTTTTTTTTTTGAGGCTATTTTGAATGGGGTAGTTTTTCTAATTTCTCTTTCAGTGGATTCATCACTAATGTATAGAAATGGGTTTGATTTATGAGTGTTAATTTTATGTCCTACAAATTTGCCGAGTTTATTTATTAGTTCTAGACATTTCTGGTGAACTATTTTTGATCTTCTAAATATGGAATCATGTTATCGGCAAATAATCATAGTTTGACTTCATCTTTTCCTATTCATTTCCCTTTCATTTCTTTCATCTAATTGCTTTGGCTACACTTTCCAGGACTATGTTGAATAGAAGTGATGAAGGAGGGTATCCTTGTCTTATTCCAGTTTTTAGAGGGAATGCTTTCAATTTTTATCCATTTAGAATGATGTTGGCCTTGGCTTTAGCATAGATTGTTTTTACAATGTTGAGGTATGTTCCTACTATCCCTGGTGTTTCTAGTGTTTTGACCATGATGTAGTGCTATGTGTTTTCAAATGCTTTTTTTTTTTTTGCATCTGTTGAGATGATAATACAATTCTTATTTTTAAATCTGTTGATGTGATTAACTATGCTTATTGATTTCTGTATGTTGAACCAACCTTGCATTCCTGAGATGAACCTCATTGATCATGATGCATTATCTTTTTAGTATATTTTTATGTGCAATTTTCCAGAATTATTGAGAACTTTTGCATCTATGTTCATCAGGGATATTGGTCTGAAGTTTTCTTTCCTTGATGTATCTTTTACTGGTTTTGGTATCAGGTGATATTAGCCTCATAGAATGAGTTTGGAAAGGTTCCCTCCTTTTCTATCTCATGGAATAATTTGTGGAGATTTGGTATTAACTCTACTTTCAAGCCCTTGTAGAACTCTGCTAAGAATCCATCTGGTCTTGGGATTTTCTTCATTGCTAGACTTTTGATGGCATCTTCTATTTCACTGCTTGAAATTAATCTGTTTAAATCCTTTATGTCCTCCTGATTTAGGTTGAGTAGGTCATGTCTCTAGAAATTTGTTGATTTCTTTAAAATTTTCAATTTTTTGAAGTATAACTTTTTAAAATAATTTCTAATTATCTTTTATATTTCACTAGTTTCCCTTGCAATACTTTCTTTTCATCACAAATTTTGGTAATTTGAGTTTTTTCTTTCTTTCTCTTCTTTATCTTGGCTAAAGATTTAACCATTTTATTTATTTTTTCAAAGAACCAACTTTTAATTTTGTCAAATTTTTGGAATTGTTTCTTTTGTTTCAATTTCATTGATTTCAGCTCTGATTTTAAATATTCCCTGTCTTCTACTATTTTTAATGTTGTTTTGTTCTTTTTCTAAGGATTTCAGATATAATGTTAAGTTATTTATTTGTTGAGTTTCTATTATTTAACAAATCAGCTCAATACAGTGATTTTCCTTTTATCCATACCTTCAAAGTGTTCCAGAGATTTTGATATGTTGTATCACTCTTTTCGTTCACCTCTAAATATTTTTATTATTTCTTACTTGAATTATTTTGCTATCTACTCATTACTCTATAGGTATTATTTAGTATTCAGGTATTTGAATAGCTTCTATTTATTATTTTTTCATTGATTTTTAATTTCATTCCATTGTGATCTAATATAATGCAGGGTAGTATCTCTACTTTTATTTGTATTTGTTAAGAGTTGCTCTGTGGCCTAAAATAGCTGAAAATAAAGTGAATTCATTCATTGATGGATGAAGTATTCTATATATGTACTTTAAGTACAAAGTATTAATTATATTATTTAGTTCTATAGTTTCTTTGTTTAGTTTTTGTTTGGAAGATCTATCCATAAGTGAGAAAGGTGTGTTAAAGTCACCCAGTATTATTGTGTTGTGGTTTATGGGCTTCTTGAAATTGAGAAGGGTTTGTTTGATGTACATAGATGCTTCATTATTTAGGGCATAAATATTTACAATTGTTATGTCTTGTTGATATATATATGTCCTTTAAGCATTATGAAATATCCTTCTTTGTCCCTTTTAACTAATTTTGGCTTGAAGTCCACTTTATATGATATGAGGATGGAAACCCCTGCTTCTTTATATTATCCATGTGAGAGACGTAGTGTGTTCCATCATTTCATCTTCAGCCTGTGGATGTCTTTGCCTATGAAATGAATCTCTTGGAGACAGCAAATTGTTGTGTCTTGTTTTTTAATTCAATCTGCCAGTCTGGCTTTTGATTGATGAATTTAGGCCACTAACCTTCAGGGATAATATTGAGATATGATTTGTATTACCATTCATTTTGGTTTATTTTTGTTTAATTTGACTTAGCTTCTTCTTTGATTGTCTTTTCATTTAGTGTAGTTTCTACCATTGCTGGTTTTCACATTTTTTAAAAAAAATTTCCTGCTCATGGAACATTTTGCAGAGAATTTTCTTTAATGCATGCTTTCTAGTTGTGAATTCTTTTCACTTATTTTTTTAATCATAGAAGGTTTTTATTTCATCTTTAAATCTAAAGCTTAATTTTGCTGGATATAAAATTTTAAGTTCTCATCCATTTTCCTTCACAGCATGGTATATGTTGTTCCAGGACTTCCTGGATTTGAGGGTCTGGGTTGAGAAATCAGCTGAGATCTCAATTGCTTTCCCTCTATATATAGTCTGATACTTTTCTCCTGCAAACTTTGGAATTCTATACTTGTTCTGTATGCTAGGCATTTTCATTATAATTTGCCTTGGTGTGGTCTGTTGTAAATTTGTACAGAGATGGGGCAGTAGTGATGGGTTCACTGTGGTGACTGGAAGTGGCTGCATACAGAGATGAGGCAGGGGTGGCATGTGACAAGGCAGCCTGATTGTTCATTTTTTTAAAAAATAATTTACTCTGAAATTATAAATAAAATCATTTAATAGTTTAAAAGTATCTGTAGGTGTTACAATGGAAAGAACATTTTTGATTAACAAATACGATATTAGGGATTAGTCTTGATTCTACACTACCTCATTTCATGACTCTAAGTAAGATATTTCACCAATATTTTTTCCATATCCTTGTTTATAAAGACAAAAGTAGGTTTACTAAATTGGTATGTTTCATGATTTTTAAACTCAGAGTTTCTAGGCATTTTTTAAAAAATATAACAGATATAAAGATTTTAAAATCAAACATTGTTTGCATTGTAAAATCATGTCTTTGATTTTTAAATTACTCACAGAACTTTAAATTGAACTCACATCTGTTTGCCCAATGCAGTACATCATTTGCCTATATAGGTCCCTAAAAATTCTCTTTCATGAAAGAAACATTCAGTGGTCATGATAATTTAGTTTGTGTGACCACCATAAATGTTGTTATATATATGTGTGTGTGTGTGTGTGTGTGTGTGTGTGTGTATATATATAAAGATATGCTCTCCTTTTTCTAGTTAGCTTTGCATTGTAATATATCAAAATGTAGTTTTAGGTATTTCACTGTCATCATCTTACTTTGCCTAGTTAAACTGTAAATTTAGGTTTATAGTGATCATATAGATCTTGGTATACTCTATCAGACCAGATAGATTCTTTCTAAGAAGATAGATGACCTGTACATAGTCATTGATCTATTTTCATCATGAAAAAGGAGCACTATTAACACGAAATCCTGACACAGGACAGTGTATTTAAAATGAGGCAAATTCTAAATGGCATTCATGATTATTATTCTACCACTTGCAAGGAAAGCAAAACTGTGGAATATTTTATTGCAAATGCAGCTACCTTGTAAAAGCCCTAAATTTAGAATATAGATGTTGGTAATTTTGATTTTTAATTTTGTCTGACATATAAAACCAAAAAAAAATGCACACTATGGAGGTACCATCTGATATTTTGATACCTGTACACACTGTATAAGGTTTAAGTCAGGTTATAATTATGGATTTCCTCAATCATTTATCAGTTGCTTTATAGTAAAAAGTATAATAAAGCCCTTTCTGTTAGCTTTTTGAAATTTTCAGTATATTGTTATCTACCAGTTCCTTACCACACACTAGAACTTCTTGCTCCTAGCTAGCTGTAATTTAGTACCCATGGATCAATCTCTTACCATCCCTTTCACCTCCTACTCTTACAACTCTGGTAAGAATGATTCACTCACAACTTCTGTGAAATGAACTTTGTAATCCCATATATAAGTGAGGTAATACATCTTTCTCTTTCTAAACCTGGTTTGTTTTGCTTAACAGAATGAATTCTAGTTCCTTTCATGTTGTTCAAAATGGTAGGATCTCATTATTTTTGTAGCTGAATAGTATACTATTTTGTATATAGCACATTTTCTTTATTCATTTGTCAATTGATCGATTGCTTTAGTGAACATCTTACTGTCATCATCTTACTTTACCTAGTTAAACTGTATATTTAGGTTTATAGTAATAATAGTCTCTTTAACATGCCTATTTAATTTCCTTTGTACATATACCTAGTATATGTTAGATTTTTGGATCACAGGGTAGTTCTATTTTTATATTTTTGACCTATTGGGGACTTATATTTTTAAGCTTCTAATCAGGCATCATTCCATAGTAATTTACCTCTCAATGTCACTTTTTGTTACCATTACTAAATGGAAATATGTACATCTGACTCTTATTCCCTGTTTAATACTTTTGCTAAACAGAACAAACCACGACCTTTGAAACCATAGTAAAACTACCTACATAGCAAAATATACTCTTTTCTGACACAAGAGCATTTAACATTTTTAGATTAAAATTGTTAATGGATAAGTTGTAATTCATGTATTCATGTAATTCATGTATAAAGTGTGGTATTTTGATATATTATTATACAAACAATGTGGATTACAGAAATACAATTAACATATCCATCATCTCACCCATCATTGTATGTGATGAGACTCTTGACATATTTTTTCATAAGAATTTTGAAATATACACTATTATTAACTAAGTCACCTGGCTTTGCAATTTTCCACTGACCCTCTGCCTCTTGTAACCACTCTTTTATTTCTTATATGTGTTCAACTCTTTTATATTTCACATATAAGTTAGACCATGTAGCTTTTTATACTCTGTTACAGGTGAATGTTGAATGTCTCAGTACCAGGGAGTCCAGCTTAATAGTATATTCTGTCCTTATTTTCAGAATGGATAATTTAACCATTTTCTTTTTTTAAAAAATTAACATAATGAAAATAAGCAGTTTATAATATCCTGTAACTATTCTGGACCTGAGATAAATCTTTTTACTCTGGAATGCCAGTTATTAATAAGATGTTTGCTTTTATGATCAAGCAATTAAAATTGTGTAAATTGAAAATTATATCACACATTCAAAATACTCATTAAACATGAAAACTACTTAATGAAAACCTTTGGTTCTATAGAAAACTATCAAAAACCTGTATTATGGTTTGATGCATTCTGCAGGTACTTACTCTATTCAGTGATTTGCTGTATCTCACAAAAACACAGGTTCCTCTAGAATAATGGTCTCAAAAGTGATGCATGGATCAATCAGGAAGTGAACAATGTTATCCACAACACATAGGAAGAAAACAATAGAACTTTTTTTGGGATAAGAGTTTATCACATTCATTTAAAATCTCTACTTTTGGAAATTCTTGTATAGTCCATAATATATATGAGACACATTTGATGATTTAAATAAAGTAGAGAAGCCAAAACAAAACTTTTACTAATGGAGTGCACATTCAACCAATTTGAAGACTGCTGTTATAGCGAATGGGAGATTAATGACATCCCATTTATAAAGGCTAGCAAGTTGAGAAAGAGGCTGTCAATAAGAACTTCATTTATCTGTTTTCCTATGTCTGCAATAAAGCACATTTACCTAAAATGTCATACTCTGGAAAGAGTGCCAATGCTAAACATACATAAATGCCTACCTTGTACTAAGTAGCTGTATTGATTTGAGAGCCTACATCAAAGAAATTGCTTATATATAATTATTGTCTGTCTCCCAAAATATCTAACCTAGCACAATGTAAAGTTTAAATACTTGATGTGTGTGTGCTTTTTATTATATATATTCAATATTGTTGAGTCTTTCTTTCTGTGTTTGATCTATAAACAAATGAATAGAAAATGAGCTTAATAAATCATTGGTGGCAGGTTCAAGAGAGCCTGATGTTTCTTTTGGCTGAATGCTAAATGAATATGGTTTAAAATATAAAAGAAATAGAAGAAGGTGAAGAAACTGGGTAATGAAGGAACATTATAGCCATGAACTGTTTGTAACCTCTGTAGATCTTTTATAAATTTTAATGAAAAGCCATTGCTATGTTTGTCACAGTGAGATGGGTATAATCAATTAAATTGTACCCAGTTTATACCTCTCCTTCAGGTGTTTTCTTGTGTGGTGCCAAATTCATTTTTCAAACATCTCTCTCTTGATTTTGGAGCCCTTTAATGGGTTGCTTCCTAGTTTTTACTTCTCTCTAGTATAATTTTATTAGATCTGCTAAGTCTTTGCATTTCTAATTTGTTATTAAAATGATATTTAATCACTATCAAACTAGTACATGCCTAAGTCATAGGCATGAAAAGAATTGCATCCAAATCTCATCTTAGTTCTTTATTACATCTTTTTCTCTTAAAAAAAAATATGTACACACACACACACACACACACACACACACATATATTTTCTCTCTAAATTCTTGCCTTTAGATTCTTAAAGATGCATAGCTAAAACTTCATTAGGTCCTTTTTGTTCTATTATTCATTTTTATTTTAGATTTTATTTTGAGGCAGGAGTCTGCTAAATTGGGAAGACCAGCCTTGAACTTTTTTTTGTCTGTGTGGAACTGGTGGTTGAACCTAGGGCCTTGTGCATGCAAGGCAAGCACTCTACCAATTGAGCTGTATCCACAACCCCTATCATTCATTTTTATTTCTCTAAAGTAAAGATTATATTTGGATTATGTGCTGAGTTTGAAATCTGGACACTGTCATGTTGAAGTTGCAGATTATTCCAAGTTTTTGGACAATATAACAAGAAGGCTCACAATTTCTCAAGGCAGATTTTTATTTTAGATTAACACTAAATTGAGGATGACTTATTATTTTTATTAATGTGCAAAAAATATGGAATAAATGCTTTATGGCACTGTGTTATGATTGTGGGAGTAGTCAGTGAGCGCTTCCCAAAGTCCATACTTCAGTTGGATCTAGAGAAAGGAGTAGATTTTTTCCAAGTGTGACAGAAGCAGGATGGAATTAACAGTATTCCAGATTGGGGGAAGAGGATACAGTGAAATGTGAATACGAGGCTGACATTTAGGAAACTTCACTTAATAGTCATTTTGATTACTTTTCATACGAAGGCTAAGTGGAACATTTCAAGTACATACTGTCTTAGCATATACATGCCAGAAAATTAAAATGATTAATATTTCAAGAAATCACATTTTGTTCCATATGTATATAATCTAGGGTAAATCTAAAGAGGTGAGCTAAATATTATTTCTAATTTTGAAATTTTGACCCATTACAATTAGTTCAAATGATGACTAAGAAAATGAAATACAATTTCAAATCACAACACAAATAAAATCAAACACAATCAGTTTAAAATAAATGAACAGTGTTGAAAATGTGAACTCTAATAGATAACAATATGACTGAAAAACTGTACAAATAAATGTAGATATGCATTAAGTTTATGCATGTTTGAATTATAATATTTATAGCAACAAGTGACAAAGCTATGACTATAAACATGAAGCTATATGACTTAAACTTCTACAACTGTATACATAGGAAATATCCTGCAGATATAGAAAATGAACTACCTGTCAAATTTGTCAGAGAGTCTAGATAAATGAAGCAAAAAGAAAGTATCCCTTTAAAATTCCTACCTAGACCACACTTGTGTTCTTTTGCAGAGAGACTCCTATGAGCTGTGTTGCCTGAAAGCCTGAAGGCAGAATTATGAAGAGACACTGTATCCATTTTCCTTCTAGTCACCAGAAAAAGAAGCAAATTAACACTAGCCTAGTCATATGTAAAAGAATATCCCACAAATAAAATTTAAGGAACATGAAGTCATGATCAAAGAACACTGAATATGTCACAGAAAAACTGTCATGCCCAAAATCAATAGTACCAAAAGATTTGGAATCATCTCACAGAAACTGAAGTAGAGGGAAAATTAAATGTAAAATATAAAATCAGTATGTTTAATAAGAATACAATAATTAAAAATACAATATAAAAATACCAATGGGTCCAATCAGATTTCAACAGAAATTCAACATTATTTCTAGAAATTAAAGATGTAGTAATTAAATTTAGATTTAATGATAGATTCAAAAATGATTATACATAGAAAAAAAATATTTAGAGAAAAGATTGAATCAATGTTTTCATAGGTCCTGGAATTATTTTTGGATATGTATCAATGTATTAACTAAATATAGACACATAAATACACATTTAAATTTTGGGGAAGAAAACAATAAATACAAGTGTGTACTTGCAATTAGAATAAAATGAAACTAGAAGTTTAAGGAAATGATAACCAAGATAAAAAGGGAATAAATGAAAGTCAAAGGAGACTAATAAAGCAAGATACATTACAAACACAATATAAGGTTATGAAAGTGAAAAAAATATTGATTACAGTTGATGAAAATGAGATAAAAAATAATTAGAATGGATTTTTAAAATATCCATTATGTAATATTTGGAAGAAATACAGCTAACACAGGTAAAGTCATAAAATCCACTAGTATGATAAAATTAATTTCCGGCAAAATGGACTTCAAGGCAGTGAGAGGATCATTGCTTATTCATAAAAGGTTAAATTAACCAAGAATATAAAAAATATGAACTTAGGTTAAAACAATAATATACAGTAAAAGTATATGAATATTTTCCAATGTCACAAGGAAAAATTGACAAAGCCACCATCATAGTAATAAATTTAACCATTTCACCTAGCCACTGGGAAAGGTAACATAAGCAAAATATATATATATATTTGGTGAGGCTGGCTTTGAATTTGTCATCTTCCTGCCTCAGCCTTTCAAGCCACTGAGATAATAGATACCTGCCACCATGCCAAGCAAAAAAGCAGTTTTATATAACTCATCATTATCAAAATAAATCAGAAATTAGAAAATGCCTTAAAAATAATAAAAACACTTATTGAAATACATGGGATAAAGAAATATAGTACTTAAGAGAAATTTAAATGTTTACTCCTATTACAACAGAAAACAGTCAATTATCTTAGTTTTTAAACTTTAGAAATTTGGGAAAGTACAACACAATATACTTGATCTAGGTAGGAAGAAACAATAAAAAGAGGGAAATAATAAAATGAGAAATATCTTTTTCATAGAAAATACCATAGAGAATCTAAAAATAGCCCTATGGTGTATACTAGGAAGAAAACATACAATTAACAAAACTGTTAAATGTGAGCATGAAAAGCTAGTGTATAAATTAGAAAGTATAAATTTGAAATGTCAAGTATAACTAATAATGATATTGAAAGAGAGGACCTATATGCAGATTATTTAGACATTACAAATAAAGTGAATTTGTGAACAACTTTATACAGTATATGTGAAAACAGGTGAAATGGATTTCTATAAAGATAAAACTTAACTTGTTTTAGTCAGCTTTTTCACTGCTATGACCAAAAGACCTGACGAGAACAATCAGAAGGAAAAAATGTTTATTTGGAACTCACGGTTTCAAAGGTCTCAGTCTATACATAGCTGACTGTTGATCTGGGCCCAAGATGAGGCAGGATATCATGGTGGAGGTCTGTGACAGAGGAAAGCAGCTAGAAATGTGGGAGCAGGCAGCAGAGACCCAACTCCTCCAGCCACATCCTGACCTGCCTATAGTTACCACCCAGTTAGTCCCTATCAGGAGATATGTTTTATTGATGTACTTCAATATGATTTTCTCTTAAGTACTATATTTCTTTGTCCCATATATTTCAATAATATGCACTGATTAGGTTAGGACTCTCATAACCCAATCATTTCACCTATGAAGTTTTTTTGTGTTGTCTCACACTTGAGCACTGGGGGGATACTTCATTTCTAAAGCATGACATTATTCATGCAGTAAAAATAGAATGTGAACAACTCATCTTCCCTAAAAATTTTTTCACCAAAAAAATCATTAATCAGAGAGAATTCTGCCAAGAAGTGCAAGTAAAACACAATTCCAAAGTCACATAGAATTATTTATATAATAGAAAAGGGGCAATTTTCTGTGATTCATTATATAAGCTGACTTTAATTTTGATATCAAAACTGGAACAGAATAGTAACAGAGTGGAAAATTATAGGTCAATCGATGTAACAGCATAATTCAAAGTAACCAAAATATATCAATAAACTGAATAATAATAAACATTAAATAGAGCAATAATACATTTCTGTCAAATTTAGATTCTTTATAGGAATACAAAATTGACTTAACATTAGGAAACCCATTAATGAAATGCAATGTACTAATATAATGAAGGAAAAAATATAAAATCATTCAGTATAGACAGGTAAATGTTTTGATAAAATTTAATACTGATTCATTAAACAAACTAAGAATATAGAAAGGAACTTAGAATAACCAAACATATCTAAAAGAATTTAGAATAAATTATATAATCAAAGGAAAAATGTTAAAAGTATTTTATTTAATACCAATAAGAAGATAAAACTGCCTATCTTTATTCAACAGGTACCACAGTGGGAGTGAGAAGAGAGAATATGAATAGAACAGGAAGGTCTAAGGGTTTGGTAAGACTCAGAATTGCCCTCCAATCAGCACAAAATCAAAATGTATAGGATGAAGTGCAACAGGTACTTATAGTGGAATTTAAATGTTTAATTACCTGTGTTAAGAAATAAAAATGAATGATTTTAATTTGTATACATTATACATATGCAAACATACATATATATGTAGAGAGACCAGGAGAGAGAGTTATGATTTGATTTCAAAAGGCTATCTTGATAAAAGATTGTATATAAGTTTTATTACAATAAACGAATGAATAATTATAAGACTATTAAAATGACACTTATAATGAAAATCATAAAACTAAAAAATTCATTATTATATGTAAAAAATATAAAATAAGAAAATCATATTGAAGTACATCAATAAAACGTAGCTAAATAAGCAAAACATTAATGGACATAATAATAAAGGATTAATCACTTACAAATTTCAAGTATATATTTAGAATAATTAAAAATATAAAGATACAATATGTAATATAAAATTAAAAATATAAAAATTAGAACTTTAAAATTAAAAACATAAAAACTCAGGATTTTTTAAAAGCATGTACACAACCCACCAGATATCAAGACTTACAAATACAGAGTAACTGTCATTTCTCCAAAGAAGTTATATAAAGAGTCAACTGGTATGTGAAAATATGCGCAATATCAGTGATCACCAGGGAGATGCCAGTCAAAACCATAATGAGAGAGTTCCTCATACCTGTTCATGGCTACTAACAAAAAGTCCCAATTAAGTGTTGGTGAGGATGTGGAGAAAGTGGAATGCTTGTATATTGCTACTCAGATTGCAAAATGATACAGCCACTATATAAAACAATGTAGGGATTCCTCAAATAATTAAAACTAGGGGACTAAGGTTGTGGTTCATGAGTACAGCGCTTGCCTAGCATGGTAAAGCACTAGGTTTGATACTCAGCACCACATATAAATGAATGAAATAAAGGTCCACTGACAACTAAAAAAGATAAATAATGAAAAATTTTTAAAAAAATTAAAAATAGAACTACCATGCAATCCAGTAATCCCATTTGAAAGTCCATTTCCTGTGAGTGTATATCTATAGGAAATAAAATCAATATCTCAAGATATCTGTGTTCCCATGTGCACTGTAGATGTATTCATAATAAGCAAGATTTGGATACATCAAAATGTACACGGACACGATTTAATGGAAAATATATGATATTAGTATACAGTGGAATATTATTAAGTCTTAAAAAGAAGAAAATCCTGCAATATGTGATGTAATGAAACTGATGAATATTATGCTAAGTGAAATAAACCAGTCATAGGTCAAATACTGCATTTCTTTTCTGACTACAACAGATGAAATATCTTTTGACTGAATCACATGCTTTTACAGGTGTATGCATATGTTCAAACCCAACAAAGAGTGTCCATTAGAATATGCAGTAGTTCTTTATATAACTGTTATATTTCAAGATAACTGTTAAAAATTTGTGATTAAAAATTCCCATAAGATAATGGGTGAAAGATACAAAGAGACATTTCACTGAAGAAGCAATACAGATGGTAAATTAAAAAATGAAAAAATGCTAAATGTTAGGGAAATACAAATTGATAGTACCATGAGCAATCATGATCCACTATCTAAATGGTTAAAAATTAAAGAAATAATGGTAATACAAATGCTAGTGAAGATGTAGAGAACAAGATTATTCATACTTCCATGGTAAGAATGGAAAATGACAAACATTTTGGAAAGTATTTTGCCATTTTTCTTAAAAGCTGACACTCAACAATGATATAACATAGTACTTGTACCCATGGACACATATATCAGAGAAGTGACAAATATTGTTCACACAAAAACATGTGCCCAAGGGTTTATATCAATTTCATTCATAGTAGCCAAAAAGTGAAAACAACATAGATAACTTTCTATGTGTGAAAAAACTTTGGTTATTCATATTATGAAATAAAATAAAATCTATTATTATTCATATTAACCTATATAAGTTTCTAGAGAACTAAGTTGAGTGACAGAAGGCAATATAAAAAATTTACATATTTTTATTTTATTTAAATTTTATTCTTGATACGGTAAAATTATAGAGCTGGAAAGCATATTTGTCACTGCCAAGGATTAAAGGTATTAGGAAAGGAAGTACATGTCTCTATGAAAGAGGAATGTGTGGGATCTTTATACAGCTGGAAATATTTTGTACTCTGACCATAGTAATACAATTATCTTGTTGTGGTCTTATACTACAGCTTTTCAAGATTTTACCAGTGGAGGAAATTGGTTGGTAGATAAGGGTATCTCTCTGTTTTATTTCTTACAATTGCCTTTTTTTAAAGAGAGAGAGAGAGAGAGAGAGAGAGAGAGAGAGAGAGAGTGAGTTTTTAATATTTACTTTTTAGTATTCGGCAGACACAACATCTTTGTTTGTATGTGGTGCTGAGGATTGAACCTGGGCAGAATGCATGCCAAGCGAGCGCGTTACTGCTTGAGCCACATCTCCAGCCCCTTACAATCGCATTTTAATATGATGTTATTCCAACATACAAAGCTTAGTTTAAAAAGAAAAATAAAGAAGCCTTGCTCATCAAATATATAGTGTGGAAAGTTAAGAAACAAGGCAAATTCAGGAAATGATGCTTGTAATGCTAATAACTCACAATGTATTATACTTAAAATATGCAAATTTCTTCCAATCAATCAGAAAAGGGCAAATGACTCAATTGAAAATGTATAAGAGGCCAGGTGCTGTGGTGCTAGCCTGTAATCCCTACAGCTTGGGAAGCTGAGAAAGGAGGATCACAAGTTCAAAGCCAGCCTCCGCAACTTAGTGAGGCCCTAAGCAACTCAGCAAGAACTCTGTCTCTAAATAAAAATGAATAAGAAGGGCTGGGAATGTGGCTCAGGTTGGTTAAGCACCCCTGGGTTCAATCTCCAGTAACGAAAAAAAAGAAAAAAAAAAAGCATTAAAGTCTAATAAACTAATGCATAAATGCTTAGATCATTAATATCAATGGTGTTAGTTAATAAAATGATGTGATTTAATCTCACCAAATCACTGAAATTTTACTTTATTCTTGGTTAAGTGTTTGATGTGAAGAAAGGAAAAGCTATATATTAGGTAGAGGCATAGATTGGTAGCTAGGCTTTGAAAAAAGTTAGTATTTGCCGCAGCCCGACTGGCTGGGCAAAATAGCCAGGGGGGAGGTGCGAATAACTTGTGTATATTGATACAGCAGGAGTAGGAGCCGTTTATTGTAGGACAGGAGGGGTATTTATACATTCCACACAGCTTATCTAATTAACATAAACTAGATACAGCAGTCAACCAATAAGGAATCTAAACACTTAATGACTCGCTAGTGTTACTTCACAAACCACTCCCTCTGGCAAAATGCCAGGCGCCATCCAGACTTGTTTACAGACTCTAACATTTGCCAGGCGCCATCCTGACTTGTTTACACACCTTAACAAGTATTGTCTGATTAATGTTTATATAGCCAACAAATGCAAAATTTCACTCTTAGATACATAACTAGAGGAACTCCTGCACATGATACCAGGAATTATAAAGATTTTTAGAGCATCATTGTAAATAAAAGTAAAATTAAAAAGAAAAAAATGAACAATTGAAATGCTCATTAACAGCAGACCTAAGAATAAAGCCTAATATATTCATCTAATTGAATGTTGTTTGGCACCAAAAGTGAATGAACAATAAACAGTGACAAGGTGAAGCTCAAAAATATAATGTTGGTTGAAATAAAACTATCAGAAGAATAAATATTCCATGATTTCATCTTTTTTTACTTCAGACTTTTATTCTCTTTAGTTATATATGACAGTAAAATCCTTATTGTTATGATTATATAAGCATGGAATATATGCTATTCTAATTAGAATTCCAGTTTTGTGGATGTACATGTTGGTGAGGTTCATTGTGGTGTATTCATTTATGTACACAGGAACGTTATGTCAGACTCATTCCACTGTCTTTTATTTTCCTGTTCCCCCTTTCTTTCCCTTACCCCCCTTTGTCTAATCCACTGAACTATTATTCTTCCCCTCCCCACTTTATTATGGGATAGCTTCTACATATCAAAGAAAACATTTTACTTTTGATTTTTTTGGGGGAATGGCTTATTTTACTTAGCATGATAGTCTACAAATCTATTCATTTACTAGCAAATGTCATAAAGTCATTATTATTTATGGCTGAGAAATATTCAATTGTGTATATATACCACAATTTCTTTATCCATTTTTCTATTGATGGACACCTAGATTGGCTATTATGAATTGTGGTACCATAAACATTGATGTGGCTGTGTGACTGTAGTATGCTGATTTTAAGTCCTTTGGATATATACTGAGAAGTGAGATAACTAGTCAAATGATGGTTCCATTTCTCATTTTTTAAAGGAATCTCAATAGTGCTTTTTAGTGGTTGTACCAATTTGCAGTCCCATCAACAATATCTGTACCATCTTCCCCACATCCTCACCAACATTTATTGTTACTTGTATTCTTGCTAATTACCATTCTGGCTAGAGTGAAGACCAGAGACAACCCCACAAAATACAGCTATCTCATTCTACACAAAAGCATCAGAAACATACATTGCAGAAAAGATAGCCTCTTCAACAAATGGTGATGGGAAAACTGCAAATTCATATTTAGTAGAATGGAATTTAACCCCTCTCTCACACCAATGGAATTTAACCCCTCTCTCACACAAAACCAAACTCAAAGTGGATCAAAGACCTAGGAATTAGACCAGAGACCCTGCACCTAATAGAGGAAAATATAGGCCCATTACTCGAACATGTTATCTCAGGAATTGACTTCCTTCACAAGATTTCTAAAGCTTAAGAAGTAAAATCACTAACTCGATGGGATGGCAACAAACACAAAAGCTTCTTCACAGTAAAGGAAATAATCAAGAGCATAAAGACAGAGCCTACAGAATAGGAGAAAATCTTTGCCAACTGCACCTCAGATTAAATGGTAACTTTGAGGATACACAAAGAACTCAAAACTTAACACCAAAAAACCAACTAGCCTAACCAATAAATGGGAAAGGAACTAAACTGAAACCTTTTAAAAGAAGAAATATGAATGGTCAATAAATATATGAAAAAAATATGCAACATCTCTAGCAATGTTTCTAATTAGGTAAAACCAACTGGGCGTGGTGGCCCACAACTATAATCCCAGCTATTTGGGAAGCTGAGTCAGTAGGATCACAAGTTCAGCAATTTGGTCAGGCCCTAAGCAACTGAGCAAGACCCTATCTCAAAATAAACAAAATAAAAAGGACTATCGATGTGGCTCAGTGGTTAAGTGTCCATGGGTTAAATCTCCAGTACAAACCAAAAAGAAAAGAAAAAAGAAAAAAAATAGGTAAATCCAAACAATATATTGTTTAGGGGCACTAAATGGGATATGATGAAGGTAGAAAGAAAGATAATAATTAGCTGGGCCCAGTGGCATACACCTGTAATCCCAGTGGCTCTGGAGGCTGGGCCCAGTGGCATACACCTGTAATCCCAGTGGCTCTCGAATTCAAAGCTAGTCTCAGCAAAAAGTGAGGCACTGAGCAACTCAGTGAGACCCTGTCTCTAAGTAAAATGCAAAATAAGACTGGGGATGTGGCTCAGTGGTCAAGTGTCCCTGAGTTCAATTCCTAGTACTCAAAAAAAAAAAAGTTAATAATTGACACACAATTCAGAGAAATAGACATTTTGAGTTTCAACTGCAGACTCCTTTTTAATACTTGACTTTTCTTTGGTCTTTTAATATTTTTGCAGCTAGTTTTACTTAGATTTCTCAACAAATTGTTTTTTGTAGCCATGTGTGCATTTCTATTAATCAGAAGTTCATCTTCCTTTAGCAATCTGTCATTTCTTTTCTGACTACAACAGATGAAATATCTTTTGACTGAATCACATTAGTGGAACGATCTCCATGTGAAAATCTAACACACTTTCTATGGAGCTATAATACATCATTTTAAAAACAATTTTGTGACATGTGGAGGGGAGAGATAGAATAAAAGCCAATTTTATCTTGGATGATTTGAAACGTGCATTAGTATGCTCCTTTAACTTTTAATTTCTTTTGATTTATATCAAATCACATCATAAAATCAAAATGTCATAATGGACCAATACAGTAATTAAAATTTGGAAGACTTGTGGACAGGATCTAAACTACCCAAATACAGAAGAAAGGAGCATTTTGGGGAGGATGTGTGAGTGTGTTCATATATATTTTTTCTGTTCATTTTTTGTTTGATCATTTGTTTTTCTGTTCATTTGTGCCCCAGCTTCTCAGTAAATACATTGCTCGATTTATTTGGTTGGTTTATATCTTGGATTGCTCTAGAATGTTTCTTTTTGTGAATAATGTCAACAGTGAAGTAGGAGATTTGAAATAAGTTTAGTTATTTGTTTTTAATCAGGAAATTGCATATTGTCACTCCAATCCTTCTAAAGTCTTCCAAACCCCTCTCAATGTTAGCTGCAAATCAGCATGAATATTAAATCTGGATCCCATGATTACCTTCTTTATCTTACAGCAAACTAGCATGATCTCCAAGTTCACATAGTGTTTATAAATAGTAGTACTGGGGAAAAACGGAAACTATGTTTATGTGCTTTCTTCCCTTGAAAAATAGAAAGGACACATGAGATATGAATTTTAATTTTCTATTTGAAATGTATAATTTATATTCTTTACTTAAAATTTGTTAGAACTTAGTAAAAATCTTTGCAGATATTCATGCTCACTGTATTTTTAATAAAATATTGAATGCTTAGGAAACTTGCATTCCTCAGAAATTATTTAACTATTACCTATATATGCCATTAATTTAAACCCATATATATCATCAAAAATGAAAATTTAAAAAAAAATCCTATCTTCCTTACAGCCTTTCAATGTTTCTAAATGCCTCTTAATTTTTCCTTAAATATTAAAACCCATTTTGTTCCATTATCACACACCTACAAAAACTTAATTGAGCTGGGCATAGTGGTGCACACATGTAATCCCAGTGGCTCAGGAGGCTGAGACAGGACAGTCACAAGTTCAAAGCCATCATCAGCAATGGCAAGGCGCTAAGCAACTCAGTGAGACCCTGTCTCTACATAAAATACAAAATAGGGTTGGGGATGTGGCTCAGTAGTTGAGTGCCCCTGAATTCAATCCTGGTACCAAAAATATTAAATTCAACCACCTTTGAAATAATTAAATATTTGAATATTTACTCTGTTGGCAGAATTGAAAACTTGGAATTTAGTGGGTTATATGGATTTACATAACTTCATTTTTTCCCCTATCCATCTTATATTTGATTAGTAATTTTTTTCCTTACCATGTATAAATCATCATTTCTCTCTTAGCCTCCACGTCAGCTTTGGCAGATTAAGGAGGTATTCTGCATAATTTCTTATGGTGCTCAGACTTTCCTTTTCACCCCACCATTCACAACTTCAACAGAACCATAACTTTGGGGTCATCAAAACTAACATGATTATGTTGTTTACTTCAGTCATCTCAAGAAGCCAAGGACTTCCAGGTCATCTTAATCTCCCATGATGCTGTCTCTAGATGCTGTCTATATACAAGGAGGCACCTCTGACCCATCAACTTCTTATGTTATTTTCTTCCATAACATTCATCACTCTCCTGCATACTACATATGCCTTTCCACCCAACCCTCTACTGGAATGAAAACTCTAGTGGTCCAGAAATCTTAGTCTTCTTTGTACCCTGCTCAACCACCTAATATAGTTCCAGACATCTTATAGGTACTAACAATATTTATTAGATGAAGGTATAAATGAATGAATATATGAAATAAAGACAGGAAACACTATGCTTCTTTGGCAAAGATTTGGAAAGAGGTACCTTTTATTTTAGCCTATTATTTTAAAATGGGAATGTAATTTTCATCTTGTAACTAGTAACATTACAGATGCTATCCTTGTTAGCATCTGTAATGTTACTAGTTGTCTCCTCGTTTTGATGAGACTACATTCTAGGGGTATCAGTTCTTTGTAATTTTATCTCTTACCATTGTAATGTTCTTTAGGCAATTCTAACAACTGTGAACAGACCTCAGGTGGAGCCTACATTGCACAAAACCACATGCATATCCTCTACTGGGTCATAGGGTTAGGGATGGAAATGAAAACTGATGAGGTATTTTTTTTTTCAGAATTTCAGAAATGAATGACTGCCCTTTTACTTTAAAAATAGGATTGATTTTGAATTATGGCATTTTGGAAAATAAAAAATCTCCTAATTGTGAAATATGGAAAGTAGCCCTACTCACCTCTTAAACACTCCACTTCCCAACACTGTCACAATGACCACCCAACTTCTACATGAATTTCAGAGGAAACAGACCATATTCAAGCCACAGCACTACATAGTTATTTCTCAACATTCCAATGTAACTCCATTGTGGGATTTTCAGATCTCCCCCAACCCCTCCAAAGATTTGAAAAAAAATAAAAATAAAAGCCAAGTGTGCTCAGGCAAAAAAAGTAAGAGGAACCACAGTTCCATGGATTTATTCATCATGGGGAAAAATCACAGTTTAAATCCTCTCCCTCTTAAATTCTTCTTCACATTTTGCACACGTTTATGTGTCTCAAAATAAAATCATTAAGTGGACAAACATTATTTTAAATAAAAAATGCTTAGTTACAGATTCATAGCTTATGTTCCTCAACTAGCTTTGAACAGATCAAAATTCTTCCCTGATTTTCTGATACATCTTTCAGTTTCTGACATTGTCCTAGATCCTGTTAGGTCCTTAAATCTGGCTTTCTTCCTCAACCAAGTTACTTCTCTCCATGGGTTTAGGCTGAGTGTACTCTGAATTGTTTTCAGTACATGTTATGGAGAAGCCTGTTCTATCATTTTCCTTAACTCTTGCCCCACTTAACTCACTGATTTTCTAATGTCTCCCAGCTCTGAGCCACTTTAGTGCATATTGATGCCAATAAACCTTATATTGTATAATTAGAAACATGTTACTTTAAGCTTAGCATTCTCAAAACCTCACATGTTAGTGCATTTTCTGTTGCTGTAACAGGACTCCTGAGACATTGCAATTTATAAAGGAAAAACATTTATTTTAGCTCATATTTCTTAAGCCTGTGAAGTATAAAAGTATAGTTCTGATATAAGCCTGCTCTATTTCTGAATAAGGACTTATGTTGCTTCAACTCTTGGTGGACAGCAAAAAGGCAAGCAGGTTATGTGTAGAAGAGAAAGCAAAAAAGAGCTGAGAATGCCAAACTCAGGGTATAACTAATCCTGTCCCTTAAGAAAGCTATTATTTCTTCTTAATGATCTAATCTCCACTTTACTTCCCAACGCTGCCACAACATTGACAAAACCTTAACATGAATTTGAGGGACAACCCATATTCAAACTACAGTACCTCTTATCTACACCTCATTGTGCCATTGCAATTTCACTGTGAGATTTGATCACTCCCATGTGATTTGGGAGAGAGAGACAGGATTCTACTTCAGGGAGTTCATGGTGAGGCCTACTAGCATTCAAAAATTACACTTTAGTGTCGCTTCTGCTGAAGCACCTCTTCTAGAAGAGGGAAACTTCTCATTCACAAATCAGCTCTTGTCAATCTATTGTTATTTATGTAATTTTTTATTGTCTTTTATGGCCCATTATTTGAGGAGGAGAGCTATTGCACTATACAAACACTAACATTGATGTGAAGACTGCAATAAACCTTTTACTACAATGGTAAATGCCAAGGACAATGACCAATCCATGAATAATATCCCAAATCCCAGGAATTTTCTATATTCTCTCATTTGGAAATAAAAGATATGAACAAAAATGGAAGGTAACATTCATAAGCAGTCTAAAATAGGTTCTCCTATTGGACATTGTGAACATAGCCACATCCTCCTTTCATGTTGCCATGGCCACCACAGTGTGCCTAGAAGTCCCATGCATTATATCATTCAGAGTTAAATGGAATACCTTAGAATAGCTTAGAGTTGTGTTTGAATAGTACAGTATTTCATTTTCCATGTAAAACCAATAATTATGCTGAAATGTTTTATGTAAGTCTTCAAGTTTTAGAAAGCTGTTCTTAAGGATGAATGATTATGTATCATAATGATAAACCATGTACATAAAACTAATTATGAATTGGTAGAGTAGAAGTCCACTATTTGTACTGAATTAACTTTTTTCATTGCCCATCCCCTGATGCATATTTTATGTGTCCTTCCCCAGCATTCAGCACCCATGTGGTTACTTTCACAATTGAAGTTGTACATAAATTCCTCAGTGGTTCCCGTGTGGACATCCACCCTTGTTAAACATTACAGCCTATTGCTTCAGCTTTATTTCACTCCTGGAAGAATTGGAGTTTGGGATGTATATTCTAGATTAACTCATCTAGAAACAGCAAAAAGGGGTGAGTAATATTCCCATTTTTTATCCATTTATCTGTTGAAGGGCATATATGTTGTTCCATAATTTGGCTATTGTGAATTGAGCTCCTATAAATATTTATGTGGATGCATCTTTGCAGGGTGCTGGTCCTTTGCATAAAAACTGAGGAGTGTGATAGCTGGGTCAAATGGTGGTTCCATTCCAAGTTTTCTCTCTTTCTTTTTTTTTTTTTACTTTCTTCTTTTATTTGTTTATTTATTTATTTATTACTGATTTTATTTGTTTAAATACATGACAGCAGAATACATTACAATTCTTATTACACATATAGAGCACAATTTTTCATATCATATCTTTGTATGTAAAGTATATTCATGCCAATTCATGTCTATACGTGTACTTTTTTGCATTACAATTCTTAATACACATATATACCACAATTTTTCATATCTCTGTTTTTATATAAAGTATGTTGACACCCAATTCGAGTCTTCATACATGTTCTTTGGATAATGACGCCCATCACATTTCACCATCCTTGCTAATCCCCTGCCCCCTCCCTTTCCCTCACAGTCCTCTTCCCTATCTAGAATTCATCTATTCCTCTCATGTTCCCCCTCTCTACCCTATTTGCAGGTAAATGGATGGCGTTAGAGAAGATAATGCTAAGTAAAGTTAGCCAATCCCCTAAAAAACAAATGCCAAATGTTTTCTCTCATATAAGGAGGCAAACTCATAGAGGGGTAGGGAAGGAGACCATTCCAAGTTTTCTGAGGAATCTCCATACTGCTTTCTAGAATGGTTGCACCAATTTGTAGTACTACTGGCAATGTATGAGGACCTTTTCCCCCACATCCTTGCCAACATTTATTGTTGCTTGTGTTCTTGATAATTGACATTCTGACTGGAGTGAGATGAAATCTTAGAGTAGTTTTCTCTGATATGCACAGTAAGGAGACGGTGCTAAGGAAAAATAGAGGTGTTTTGGATTAAGTAGAGGGGAGTGAATGCAAGGGAGGGTGTATGGGGGTAGGAAATATATTAGAATGAATCAGACATTAGGTACATATGTGATTATATGACTGATGTGATTCTACACCATGCATAACCCAAAGAATGAGTAGTCATACTCTATTTATGTATGATGTGTTAAAATGCATTCTACTGTGATGGTATAACTAATTAGAACAAATTTTTTAAAAAGAAACAGCAAGAAGGGGGATCTGTAGGCATAGGATGTGACAGAATTAAAATTTACATTCAATTGGATGCATTATAAGGGACTGTAAAGTTCTTGATAATTGAATTTTGCTTATATAAAACAGAAACAACAACAAACAATAGTCCAATGATTTGTATATTGTGAGTGCTTCTTAAGTGTACAATATGATTGTTATGAAATGATTGAATTAAGACTTAGAATTCTATGACTCAAATGTGCAATGTGTATGTAGTATGCATAATATATATAACTATGCATTTTATATATCTATATCATCTATTTTTTGTTATTTATTACACTAGATTAGAGGACTCAGGACTCAGGACAACAACTTATTGTAACAAAGACAATGTGGCTGCTTTAATGCTTGTTTGACATGTGACAATTAGACTGAAATCAAGGTTTCTTCCTCCAAAATTCCAATACACATGAATAATGTTTTCAAGTATTTGTTTCTTTCTATTCAATGCATGAATCAAAAGTATTATGATTTCTATGATAAGAAACTATTAGAGTAATCCTATTACCAAACATTTATTAGTGACCTCACAAGTTCACTGTAATTTACTTATTAAAGTAAAAATTAAGAGAAATTTTTAATTTAATATTTATTCAGGGTGAAAATTTTAGGCCATCTAACACATATGGAGTGATAGCTGAAAAGGCAAAGAATATTGGTTTTGTATTAATCAATGAAAATTAGCCAATATTTGACTTGAACTTTGTCATACCTTATTGGGTGTATGTTAAGATAATTAGGGATAATTTTCCCTAAGACTCAGTCATCTTTTTATTGTTTTTTGATATTGACCCACAGCTTAATACTTATTTCAAAGGAGAAATAGTTTTCTTTTTATAACCAAATTACTGAGAAGTAATTAAGGAAACCATCTCTCAGAATGCCCATGCTGTTACCATCCCAGTTTATGTTCTTCATTAGAAGAATTATCAGGATAAAGAATTCCACAATAAACCTCAGAAAATGCATGTGTTATGCATGCATCTAGGGAAATTTCCTCAAGTTCTAGTTCTGAACAATGAAGAGTGGAAAGGTCAGGCAGTTGAGAGCCAGGTGGATCTAAGTTCAGTCTTTTCTTTGCACGTCTCAAGTAGCCTTTGGGTCATTTATTTTCTCCTTTCCTTAGTTTCTTTTTCCAAGAAATGAAGCTCAATATTTCCATTACTAAGTGTCTTTCAAGAATAAGGATGATATGCTATGTATAATTTTCAAAAACCAAGTAGATTTTATTGTAGGTGTCTCTTATTACTGAATTTGGTTTGACTTACTTTGCTTATCCATCTTGTTTATGGTATGAAATGGCTTATAGATTTTTCTCAATTAGATCTCAGTCTTTACACACATTTTAATCACAATAAATGACAGGTATTAAAGGACAAATTAACAAACCCGTTTTGTTTGGCAATTAATTGATGAATTGCAAATCAATAATCATCTTCAAGTAAATGAACTTAAAGACGTAGAGAAGACTAAACTCTTTTGTTGAAATGAATCTTATCCATACTATTGGCTTCATTTTTAGCTTCTGTATATGGTATATTTTATAACAAACTCAATTTCCTATAATAGCTACCCAAATGTAACTCAAGCCCTACTTTGTGCTAAACAGTTGTTATGATATATGCTTTACATATCTTATTTATTTCTCAGAAACAAACCTTGTAGGATAGAAGCACAAATTTTAGACTTTGACGTATTTATCTTTGTGTTTTCCTCATTTGCAGAAATTCTAGCTCCTTATTGTCTTTAGAGGGATTTTTACCTCTTAAGGAATGTAATTGAAAAGAAACTATTGATGGCCATAGGTTTTTTTTTTTTTAATTCATATTAGGTTTAGGAAAGCAAAAAAGGGTAGTCAACAAAAGAAGTTGGTAGTGAAGATTTAAAATGAAATCTCAGAAATAATATGACTGTTCTTTTCCTGTCCCATCCCTCAACCTATGGAAAATAAGGGTCAAGGAACAAGAATAGTGAGAGGAAACACAAATAGAAATACCTGGAGGTTCATTTCCCCTCCTTTCAGAATCCTAGGAAAAATCTGTCTCAGCAATCTGAGTTAGCTCAGAGAAAGTCATTAGTGGCAAATTGTAGCTGTTTAATCTCAGAGGTTTCCAAACAAGGCCCATTCCTCGAATAGTATAATTCCATTAATTCCTAGTCTTTGAGGTATTTCCTGTCATCTGTCCCTTTAAATATATAGGGCATTTGTTTTAGTCAGCTTATTTACTCCTATGACTAAAAGACTGGACAAAAACAATTTCGAAGGAGGAAAAGTTTATTTGGGGGCTTATGGTGTCAGAGGTTTTAGTTCATAGACAGCCTCCTCCATTCCTCAGGGTTCAAGGTGAAGCAGAACCTTATGGCACAAGAATGTGGTGGAGAAAAGAAGCTCACATGATAAATCAGGGAGTACAGTGAGACTCTCCACTCTCCAGATACAAAATAGATACCCAAAGCCATGCCACCAGGGACCTACCTATTCCAGCCACACTGTACCTGCCTTCAGTTACCACTCAGTTAATTGCATCAGGGGATTAATTTACTGATAGGATTAAGACTCTAGTAACCCAATAATTTTTCCTCCAAACCTTCTTGCATTGTCTTACACATGAGCTTTTGGGGAACACAGTATAACAGCAACATTAAAACAATCCAATCCAGGATCCCTTTTTATATTATGTCTATTATAGATAGATCTCCTTTGGGCATTCTTCTGTCTTTGAAAATAGAACTATAAATGATAAAGAGTACTTGTCTACATGCTTGCTTGTATGTTTTTCCCCCAATAAACTCTACACTGATTCCAAATGTTATAAGGGTTTTTATCCGCACCTCCTTGGTCAATAGAGAAAGATCTTGACTTTGGGGAAGATGTGGTATTGGAAGTATCTGAGGACTTGCTGGTGTTGTCAAATGAAAAAGAGTTTCCTGTAAGAGGCACCAGGGAGTGTGTGGAAGCTTGTTCTTTGAGCTTGATGAGCTGTCTTCCCTTTGAGAAAAACAGTAAATCATATCTGCCTATGTCTCAGGCCTTTGTTATGCTCAAGTTTGATATATTTAGTGTTCATATACATTCCACACCTAAATCAAGCTCCTTGATCTTCAGAGAAACAGTGATGTTGCATGCAATGGAAATATAGTTCTAATATAGTTGCTTTGATGGTGACACACAATATGGAATTCTACACCCTTTTTTTTGTTATTTAGTTATTATAACTATTGCTTTTTTAACCAAAAATAAATAAATTGAGGATTAAGAATCATGAAATAACTGACCTGTGGGCTTGTGCCTAAGATTCTTTAGAGCTAAGTTAACCTCTGGGGATTTTGAAAAAAAATACTTGGAAGAAAAAACTATATTCCAAAATTACAAATAGTATTCTTCATGGATTATTTCATTAATGAGTGGTTATGTAAAAAATTGTGAATGTAAAATGTCAGAAATTTAGTTACATAACCCAAAATTTGCCCATAGATCTTTTTATCACAACACCATGGATCACAATGGATAGCAATAGGAATTTTACTTACATATTTATCAGAAGCTTAATTTATTAAGAGCTTCCTAGATAATCTGATGGACCATTATACTAATGTAATACATCATAAAAATTAGTTGATGGTAATGTAGCCATTGTGGACTTCCTATCGAATCAAAAATAAGAAGGAACAAGTTCTCTACTAGATGATATGATTAATTCAAATTACTGAGGAAAAATGGGGTCATTGCTCTAGAGCGGAGGCATAGAAAATTATATCTGTGACAGAAATAGTTCTCTGGAATTTTCGGTGGTATGTCTATATTCAAAAGTAAAAGTTACTGAAAACAAATGCAACTCTAGCAAAGCGAGGACCACTGACTTTATTTAGACACATTGGTGGGAACAGCTTGAGTCATCCCAGCAAGAAATGACATGACAACACTTATGGTGCTGACTGAGATCAATGGGAATGAATAATAGGGGAGATAAGAACATTTTTAAGTATCATAGTCTTGTAACCAATTATAGAAACAGAGAGTTGGAAAGCCTGTGTATTTTCTTTACTGATAATTTAAAATTTGTATAAATATGTAATATATGTAACATAAAATTAATCTATATTAATAAATTAAGTTAGGAGGAGTGAGTTCAAGAAATCTATTATATATCATGATGAGTCCAGTTAATAATAACATGTTGTATACTTGAAAATTCCTCAGAGAATAAATATTTTAAATGCTGTTACTACAAAAAAATAAGTGTGAGGTAATGTTTGTGTTAGTTTGATTTACCATTTTTTAATTTAATATATACATATATATTTAATTTAATATATACATATATATTTAAATATATTAATGTTCTATCCCTTTTCATTTTTTCTTTTTCTTACTATAAAAATTTGGGGGGTGGTTAATTTTTATAATTTGGTTTTATATTACAGAATAATCAGATGAATATGAATGAACATGAGAAAGTAATGAAAATTAATATTTTCTACTGATGGTTGTGATGGAACTTTGTGTCTTTTATTTTATTTTATTTTTTTAGAGAGAGTGAGAGAGGAGAGAGAGAGAATTTTTAATATTTATCTTTCAGTTCTCGGCGGACACAACATCTTTGTTGGTATGTGGTGCTGAGGATCGAACCCGGGCGGCACGCCTGCCAAGCGAGCGTGCTACCGCTTGAGCCACATCCCCAGCCCAACTTTGTGTCTTTTAATTTTTGAGACTAAGAGTGTTACAGGTAGCTATACCTTGTTAGAGAAAGAGAAGTTCTCAGAGTTCTAGGTCATGGTAAATCCTTCTCTTTCTCTTTGTTTCCTTTGCCTTAGGAGATAGCTGCTGCCTACAATTTAGGATATTTGTGTAGTAACAGGATTATTTGCCTTTTCAATCTTTTTATATTGATTTTAATAATTCCCTGATTTCAAATACCTGCTGTTTAAAATGTATTACTTTCTGATTGGTGCAGACTGACTCCTCTTATGACTCTCTCTTATGAGAGAGAGAGAGAGAGAGAGAGAGAGAGAGAGAGAGAGAGAGAGTGTGTGTGTGTGTGTGTGTGTTTTTTGCCTAAGTGTATTATTGTAGTCAAGTGAAAAAAAGTGCAGAGACCTTGTCCTAGAAAAGTTTCTTTGTATCTTATGAAGTAATTGACATATTGGAGAGACACTAAGTATAAATTAATCATCTAAGTAAATATAGACCAATCATCAACTTTTATTGATCACATATTACTTAGCCAAAGTAAGTATTTTTGACATATATTACAACTACTACCCTTGCCTTAGCAGGGGTTGTTGTTCCAATTAGTATATTAATCTCGGCACGTTTGTAAAAAGAAAGAGATATAAGAACTTTTTGAAAGGAAATTATTATAATTCCATAAAGTAAATAATGTTTGTTAAAAAATAGAAATTAGGTTTTATCACTGTATATATGTATGTATGTGTGTTTTCCATCTAATCCAAAAAATATTTAATGCTTTTCAACATCCTATCATATAAATATCAGCTGACATACTTTAACTCTTCTGATAGAATATCACATGTTTATTTCATTTAGGTATTTTTTTCTTACATTTATTTGCATAGCAAAAAATTAAGGTGATGACAGAGCCATCTATCATGAAATTCTAGGGGAGCTATTAATAGCTTAAGAATAGTAGGGTTTCAGATGTGGTATTTATTGATACTATGTAATAGTATCAGTTCTTGAAGAATAACTTTCCACATCCACATTTAAAATATCAAAAATAAGTTTTCAATAGCTAATATCAGATTCAAAGCAGATTCAATATCAGATTTCTTCCATAGTGGAAATAATATTATCTTAATTCCTTCATAAAGGAATAAGAATATTCTTCAAAAAATGAATTCTATCCATTTTTCTCTGTTGCTAAAAGGTTAAACAATTTCTGAAAGAAATCGTTCTTCCAATTTAATGATTTAAAGTTTAAGCAATAAAATTAAAAAAAAAAACATATGGAGGCATGATATTTCTGCCTAGAGATAGACCTATAGAAACTTGGAAAATATAAGTGTCTTGGAATCAATTGACTTGGTTGAGCAGGAACTTGCCAAACATCTTACCCTTTCTAATCACTATATTTTTCATCTAAAAATGGGGAAAGTTATATTTCAAAATAATTACTAATAAAATATTATGAAATAGTAATATATAATTCATAATTTACATCATTGTGCACATGGACTGAGATTTAATTAAAAGTATTTTATAAATTCACAAGTTGTCCCAAACTTCTTATTAATTTTTCCATTTTTACAATTTCTTTTCATTGTATATATTTCAATTACATACATTCTAATATATAGAGAGAAGTGAAGACTATAGTCAAATCAATCTATCCATCAATTTTCATAATTACTTTTATTGGAATATGTAGTAAGGGCTCTTCAAATCTCTGTCTTAACAAGTTCTCAGTATAAAACAACATTGTTAACTGGAGTCCTAGTGCTTTACATTAGATGTCTATATTTATTCATCCAACATAACTGCAAGTTTGTACTCTTTGACCTATTTCTCCCCATTTTCTCCCTTTCTCTTCCCTGGTAGCCACCTCTTCATTCTGTATTCCTGTGTTTTCAGCTCTTTTTAGATTCTAAAGAAACATGGGATCATAAGGCATTTTTCTTCTTGTGTCTAGTTTATTCATTTAGCATAATGTACTCTGGGTTCATCTGTGTTGCCACTTATGCTACCCATGTGATACAGATTCATTGTAATCCCCATTGAAATTACAAATGACATTTTCCACCAAAATTGAGCAAATGCTAAAATTGATGTGAAACCATAAAAAAAAATTCAAAATGACCTTGAGAAAGAAAAACAAAGTTAGAGCAATCACACTTCACAATCTGAAACAATATTACAAAGCTATAGTAACCCATACAGCATTTTACTGACATAAAACTAGGCATAGAATGGTAGAACAAAATACTGGACAGAGAAATTAGAGCATATGTAGTTTACTGATATTTGACAAAACACAATGGGGAAAAGATAATCTCTGCAATAAATAAAGCTGGGAAAACTGGTTATCCATATGCAAAATAATGAAGCTGGATCTATATTTTACACCATAAAAGAAAATAAACTCAAAGTGAACAAAAGACTCAAATGTAAGATCTTAACTAGAAAACACCTGGAAGAAAACATAGGAAAAGTCTGTTTCGCATGGGCTTTGGCAATGATATTTTCAATAGTACACTAATAGCTCAAGCAATAAAACACAAACAATTGAACTACTTATTTCCAACTGAAGAGCTTCTCTAAAGCAAAGAAATAGACAACAAAAATGAAAAGGCAACTTACAGATTAGAGATAATATGTGCAAACCATATATCTGATAAGGGGTAAATATGAAAAATATGTAATTCACTCCCCCAAAAGACTAATTTGAAAATGGGCAAAGAAACTTAATAGACATTTTTCCACACAAGACATACAAATGGAGTATAAAAAGGTGCTCAATATCACTAATTATCAGGGAAACATGAACCAAAACTTGAATTGAATGAGTGTAATCAAAAAACCAAAAGGTAAGTGTTGTTGATGTAGAAAAATTGGAATCCTTATACCTGTTGGTTGGAATATGTATTAGCATAGCCATATAGAAAACACTATGAAGTTTTCATGAAAAATTAAAAATTAGAACTATCATATGATCTAGCAATTACTCTCATGTTGTATACCCAAAGGAAATAAAATCATCTCATAGAGATGCATATATGTTTCATTGTAGTATTATTTAAAATAGTAAGGAATCAACTTAAGTGCTTATCAATGGATAGATGGATAAGTAATAATATATACATTTCTAATACAATATTATTCAGCTTATTTTTTCCTAAAAAAAAAAAGGAGATTCTGCCATTTCTGACAACTTGAATGAACTTGAAGGATGTTAGTCCAAGCGAAAAAAGCCCACTTACTTTAGGAGCTTAATTTCTTGTCTTACTATCAAGCTACAAATGAGTTCTTGAACAGCTTTTTTTTACCTTTAGTATTTCCCTGACTTTTTTCCCCATATCTTTTCTCAGTCAGTCAATAACACCTGTACATTCTACCTTGAGCTTGGTGTCTTCCATTAGCCTCTCCATTTCTGATCTCTACCCTCCTGAACTTGTTCTGTGTCAGGGAGACAGAGCTTATAAACTGAAACAGGAAACCAGCTTCCTCTGTGACTTTGTCTCTTCTTATACTCCCCAGATCCTGCTACCATGTGGCTGCCATAATGGAAATTGCATGTTGTTAATGTGTCATTTCATTTCCTTTGGGATCAGAAAAGATCAGTTTTCTGAAAAACTTAGAATTTTCAAAATGAATGAAAAAGACATTATTACTGAATGTATGTATGTGACTGTATGAACAATCTGATTCTATAATATGTATACTCAGAAAAATGAGAAATTATATTCCATCTATACATGATACATCAAAGTATGTAAGTGCATTCTACTGTCAAGTATAACTAATTAAAACAAATAAAAGTAAGAATTTTCAAAATGAAAAAAAAAGTTAATGCCTGCATCTATTAGTAAATGGCTATGGCTTCAGGCTAGTAACTTTTTAGTGGATTCTGATTTTCTGATACAATTTAATACTATGGATGATTTTTTGGGATATAGATGGAGAAAGCATGAATACAACTTAATATAGTGACTGCATTCTGTAAATGTTTAATACATGTTATCCTTATTTTTCATGAAATCTTTTTACAACTCCTCATCATTTACAGAATAAAAGACAAACTCCTTTGTTTGATACAAAGAACTCCTACTGTAATTTGACCCTAGTTCCTTAGCTTCACCTCTCACTGTGGTTTTATACACAGTATGAAGTTCAGCCACATTGCACTACCTTCACATTCCTAACATCCTCTTTCCTGGGACTTCCTTCCAACCTTAGTGAGTGCCATTACCTTTCTACCAATGCCCTTGACAATCCTAAGCCACACCTACCTCTATTTAATTGATATCATATGTACTTAGTCTCAGTTCAAATGCTATCCTAAAGGAAGCTTTCTTTCTTCCCCAGGTGGGTGAGGGCTCTTGCCTCTCCATCTTATGGTCTTAAATTATTGTTTACCTATTTTTTTTAAATTTCTTCATTCTCAATCATTAGAGTATGAATTCTTTTGAGAACAGACATTGAGGTTGCATTTTGATTTATGAGCATCAGGGATGGTGTCTGGCACGTAGTAGATTTTCAATAAATATTGTTGAATGAATGTATCCTGCCCAAATATAATTTTGTAAAGTGTTCATAATTTAAGTAATTTTCAGATGATTTGGAGGTAGCATTTACTTCACAATTCTAAGCTTCTTATCTTGCTTTGCATCTGTTATCCGGTATCACAGCTTAGCTAATGTGTCACCACATTGGATCACAGTATCGCCAATATGATGCCCACATCAACTCTGTTTGTGTTAATACCTGGGAGCTGATCTGGAAGCCGAATCTGCCAAGAAAACTGACATGCATATGTTCAGTGCCTTATTTTATAATAACCTCTATAAATATACATTTAGAAAATGCCTGCTGACTAAATATTAACATCAAGTATTCTCATTTAAAGTAAATTAAAGTGACAAACATGACAGCACAAACATACATATAGCAAGAAGCTGAAAAATATTTTTGTGGGAGAGATTAAGTAGTTGACTTTACCTCCCTTAAGAAGCTGTCATCATTAAGGGGAAGATGAGAATTGCAATAAAGCACTTTAATATGTGCTAAATCTGATTCTCCTACACTGTAATGTACACACTTGAGAATAATTTACTTTCTTTGGAATGTTAAAATAGTTCTTTTGATTCATCATCTAATAAAATAAAACAATACTTTAAGTGGTAGCTTATCCAAGTTAACTGATATTTTATTGTTTTTTGAAAGCAAATTCTAATTCTTAGTAAAGTCTTCATCGTATTTTCAAATAATATAAATACCATAAATGCATGTTTTAATCTATAAATTTATCAAAATCTTGAATGACATATTTGAGAATATTTGGGGGGATATTTAAGATTAGCATATGTAGGGTTTAAAATAGGGCTTATAGGTAAAATGTTTTAATATTTTCCTAAATCTGAAGAAAGTTGGTGTTGTTTCAGTAGCTACTGTTATTTTTATGCATTTTAATAAACATTTTCATTGTACTTATGCCTTAAGAAAGTATCACAGATGATAGTCTTGGAATAAACAGGATATAGAATTATAGGCACTTTTTCAATAACACATTTTTCAAAAGAAATTTCCCTTTAATGTGCTTTTAATAGGCAGTCAATTTAAAATAAATTATATATTTGATATAATACCATATTATTATTTGAGCAGAAAGATACAAAATCCATATTATAATGGTGGGATGCAAAGGTAGAATAGAAGAGTGAGAGCAGTATCAAAGATGAAGATGCACAGTTGCATGGGGTCCACCTACATGAGCAGATAATCATGCTACCCACAGCCTAGAATGGACAAAGAGGGAGTCAGCAGGATCATGAATGGAGTGAAAGGTGGATCACCTTCAATACTGAGTATGTACAGCACAAAAGCAGTTGGGTGATTCTACAGTCAAGTATACAGAAAAGAAGTATTCTCTACCTTCAGGGAAATGGCAGTTCAAAGGAGAGCAAAGGTATAAGTAGGTAATACTAGTATGGTGTTAACCCCATACTGGAACATGAATAATTCAAATAGAAGCTCACACTCAGCATATACTATGAGCTTGATACTATGCTAAAGAAACATGTTACTACTTATATAACTGTCACAGGAACCACACATTTTACACCATTATCATCTCTACTGCAGAGTTAAAAACAAACACCTGTTATTAGAAAACAACAAACTGGCCAGGTGTGATGGCATATCTCTGTAATTCCAGCAGCTCCTCTGAAGGCTGAGGCAGGAGGATTGCAAGTTCAAAGCGAGCATCAGCAATTTAGTGAGCGTTAAGCCATTTAGCAAGACCCTGTCTCAAAACAAAAAATAAAAAAGAGTTGGAGATATGCTCAGTGGTTAAGCATCACTGGGTCCAATCCCTAGTACAAGGGGAAAAAAAGAAAGAAAGAAAACAACAAACTGGATCACCAGATAATTGAAACAGTATGATATTTATTGAACTGTAGTTATGTACAATTTGCATTTTACAAATCACAGGTTTAAGAACAACAACATCTTCAAATGCAGATTCGTAGACACCAGTACCAGACCTACTTAATTTTAATTTCTGGACAAGGACCTGGGGAATTTGCCAAATAAGTGATCTTAAATCACACAATGATTTACAAAGCTAAAGTAGAAATTTTGATAGTACCATTAAGTATTTTAGCTATACAGCCATATCTGCTTATGAGAAAAACTATGCTTCAAGTATTTATGATGAACTTTGGGCTGATTTATTTCAATTACCTGATATACATTTGCTGCTCCTGTTCTTGCAGTATTATTCATTATACTTTAGTAGTTCTGTGCAATACTGTATTTGTACAAACATAAATTATTTTTCCCAATGAAATTATTCTCCAATGTTTTTTGGTTAAGTTTTCAGAGAAGTGAATGGTTGATGGTTATCCCAGCATGTTACTCATAAAAGGTCCTTCCCAATAGGTACGTATATCCATAAGGCAGCAGGTTCCTTTCTACAGCTTGCCCGAAAAGTTTCAGCTCTTCAAACTCACTGAGCCCTCATTACATCCATATGACAAGCAGCTAAACATGCGGACTATGAAAAATATGAACGATAGATTAGATTAGAAAATAATAAGAAAAAATAGATGTAAGTTGTATACTTGAAATATACTTACAGCAAGGTGCTATGGATTGCAAGTAAAGGAGTTAACAGAAATTCCTGGGATGCTCATAAAGGAAGAAAATGGGATTTGAGGATTAATACTAAACAAGGTAGTTTTTAAGGCTATTAGAACTAAAGAGGAAACAGGAAACATTAGAATGTGATAAAAGATACGAAAATATAAACATCCGAATTTTGTAAGCTGCAAACAGTTTAGCAGAAAATTTCAGGACAGATCTATTAGACATGTAAGAGCTTGATAAAATATAGTTATAATGAGAGACTTCAAAATACTTATTTCAATTTCAGATAGCACTGTAAGAAATAAAAGTGAGTGAGGGGAGAAAGGAATTTAAAAACACAATAAGTGAAGTTGATTTATTAGATATATTCAGAACCTTCTATTACTACCAGAGAGTATGTATATTTTTATTGTGTCTATAGAACTATTAATAAAATAATGGTAACCTTAATATTTTTGAAGTAAGAGTGTTCCAGAAATATATCTGGTATCAGTATGCAAGAAAATACATATAAATAAGTTATAAGTTATAATTAATACAACTTATTTCCAATTCCTTGATTATTAGAAATTAAAACACTTATACACCTACTTACATTTTGAATTGAACAGGAAATTGAAAGGGAATCCTGATTCTCTGGAATGCAATAAAAAAGGCACCATATCACACCAAAAACTGTGAGTCATGGTGCAAGCTACTCAGAAGTTGATGGTATTCATTATTAAAGACAGATAGGAAAACCAAATGAAATTTGTAATCATCTAGTAAAAACTAAATAACAGTGAAATAAAGTAAATTATATTAAAGAGTTTAAGACAATAGCAAAAACAAACAATAACAACAAAATTGGTAGAAAGGTACAATAAAACAATATGAATCTTTTATAAAGAACAAAGAAACCAAACAAAATTAGATACTACTAGGAAAAGGAAAGGAGAAATGGTCACTTATATATTTGAAAGAAAAAGATAACCATTAAGTAGATTCTAGAATCATTCTATTGCAACACATTTGAAAATATTGAGAATGGATGTTTTCCTTTCAGATAACACAGGAAAAGAGAATAACTTAGCAAAATAGACAAATTACCAAAGAAGACCATTGATATCAGAATAAAATAAGTTAAATCTGAGCTTTTCTTAAATTTTAAAATCAGTTAACTCAAATGTTATTTTAATTATCCTAAGCAGCTAAAACTATGGGAAATTCAGAATTGAATTTATATATTCAACATTATTAGTATCTAAGTCTGATAAAGAAGAAAAAAGATTAAACCCACTATCACTTAATGCTGCACAAAATTTAACTGAAGGATAAAGATATTCTAGTAATACATCACAAGATTATACCCTATTACAAATAGGATTTATTCCAAGAATACAAGGGTATGTCAGTATGTGTAAATCTATGTAATCCATTATATCAATAACTTAAAGTAACAAAGTAATGTGATCATATCAATAAAGAGTAAAAAGGAATTTGGTGAAATGTAGTAGTTATTTTCTAAATAGAAATACATATGTTATGCTGTTTCAGTTATATTGGAAATTAGATTTGGTGATAGAGCTGTGCAAATAGTTTATAATTTATATGAAACAAAAAACTCCAAAATTATAAAAAAGTTTGGAAATAAACAATAAATAAGGGATGCATAATTGAACAGATACATATCACAAAAAGTATAAGGACATTATAATCAAATCAGGATGGATTATATGTACAGAAATGATCATTCAGAAATAGATGGCAGTATATACAAACACTTTAAATAATAGTTGTGGCATTTTATTTCATTAGAAAGAGATAACTTCATAAACAGTGTTGGCTCAACTATCTAGGTTTCTGGCAAAAAGCTGTCTAAAATATAATATGAAAAAAGCAGTGAAAATTCTGCAAGAACCTATAGTAAATGCAATGTATAATTCAGAGAAATAAGCAAAAAAAAATTGACCAGGACTGGAAATTTAGAATACATATGTGAAAACAGAAAAACATTTGATTACATCTTTTTAAGAAAGTCTCCATAGTACTTAAAATGTGTCAAGCACTAGTTTTAAAAAAAGAAGCATTTTTCTGATATCACTTAATTTTCATAGATACATGAGGTAGGTATTATCTTTGTTTTATAAACATGGATGTTAATGTATTGGTCACACAGCCAGTAAACTGTACAGCAAAGGAAACCTTTAATGAAGTGAATAGGCTAGCAATAGATTTAAGGAAATTGCTTGTAATACAAAGGACAAAGATAGGGTATTGCCTGTTATACAAAGGACTCATACAAATAGTTTAACAAAAAAGATGAGAAGCAAGTATCCCAGTAAGATATAAAAAGACATAAATATGTGTTACACAGAATTAGAAATCCAAATGGTCAACAAATAATACACAGAAACACGTGAATGTACTAGTCCTAGGGAATGTGCCACTTAAAGTAGCAAAGAGACATCTGTTATACTTGTCCAATTGTTGGTTGTTAATAAGACCCAAAACAACTGTTGCTTTTGCTTGTTATGTTTTGAAGACTTTTCCCTGAGTTGTGTTTTTGAGAAGTCTGACATCGTATTGACTTATTAATAATAACAAATATATATGTGGAGATATAAATGTATACAAATCTAACCATGATGCATAATTATAATGCACCAGTAAACTCATGAAGAAAAGTGTGTGGAACATTCAATAGAAAACAATTGTGTAAATACTTCTAGGGTACACACTACCTGTCAAATCAGAGCAGCTAATGAATGCACAACTCTTTATACCTGTCCAATCAGAGTAGCTAATGAATGCACAACTCTTTATACCATCTCCTAGAGAGCCTGTAACTCTGCTGTGAACTACCTACCCACTTTGGAGAAAGTTTCTCATTAAAACTTCCCACCCATTTTTTAGGTAGGTACTGTTATAGTTGCCATTTTACCTATGATAAAACTGAGGTTAAGAGATGTTAAGGAAATTGCCCAAGGTCAGGTAGCTCATCAGTGGCCGCCTCATGATCTGAACCCTGCTCCATCTCACTTCTGGATCACATATTATACTTCTTGAAATACGAACTGCCTAAAAATAAACATACTTTTTTTTTTCCCTTGTGCCTTGCTAAGTTTTTGGTTTTGGCATATTGCCAAGTAGGACCATTTTTAGAAGTTTTACTTGCATAAAATATTTTTATTAGAATGTTATAGTTATTCATAGTAGTTGGGTTCATTTTGACAAACTCATACATGCTTGGAATTTTATTTAATCTGTATTCCTTCTTTTTCCTCTACTGACCTTCCTTTCTCTAATTTATATATTTATTTTTGATTGATACTTTCTACACGTACATGAAGGTGAAATTTCCTGCCATGCATTTGTGTGTGCCTATAACACGAATTTGTTAAATTCATTTTATATTTCCTCTCCTTTCCCACCCTTGCTCCCTCCCTCTCAATCTCCTTCTTCTATTTCACTGATCTTCCCTGTGTATTTATGATATCTGACTACTCCCACCTTCTTTCTCTTATTTTTCTCTAGTTTCCACATGAGAGAAAACATTTGACCTTTGATTTTCTGAATCTAGCTTATTTCACTTAATATAATGGCCTCCATTTTCAGCCATTTACCAGCAAATGCCAAAATTTTGTTCTTCTTTATGACTGAGTAAAACTCCATTGTGTTGATCTATTCATCTATTGACTGATATCTGAGATGTCAAAATTTGAGTATTGTGATTGTGCTGCTATAAACATTGAAGTGGCTGCATTGCTCTAGTATGCTGACTTTAGCTGTTTTGGATAAATACCAAGGAGTGGGATAGTTGAGTTATATAGTGGTTCAATTCCTTTTTTTTTTTTTTCAACGCAATCTCCATACTGTTTTCTAGAGTAGTTTTACTAACTTTTAGTCCCAAACAAAGTATGAGTATACCTTCCCCCCACATTCTTGCCAGCATTTATTATTATTTAAAAATACAATTTTTTGTTGATACTGTACATCTATAGAAATCTGATTTTTCCTATAGTTGAAAAGTAGATTTTATCTCCTTGGAAAAAATTCCAAATTATAAAATATAAGATAAAATGACAATGACAATTTCTACACATAATAAAGCCAGAGGACAGTTTTAAAGTCACTAGCATTCATAAAATTTTGAGATTATCTAGATTAAAAATTAGTAAAAATATTTTAATCATATAGTATGTTTGATTTATCAGAATTAGGTATCTTCGTTGATCATAACCATTTGAGAAAGATTGAATTTCCAAAGAACTCAAAAGGTAACATTTCTTCATTTGAACCAGATGATGTATTTGATCAAAAAAAAACTTCTGATGTTAATGGAAAACATACAGAAAGGAGAGTAAAATGTGATGAGGTCAAGGGCAAACCAAAGTAAGTCTGTGTTTGAAATAGCCTGTTTAGTTAAAGAATACCAGAGGGGCAAAACAGTCACCAAGCAATTACTCAAGAGAGACACGTTTATTAGTTGTTTTTTAAAATGCAGATCCAGTAATAATTCCAATCTGTCTCCAATGAATGTTAAACTCCACAAAAATACATTTTAATTTTCAAAATGCTGTGTTTTAAATAAATGCAAAAGTCTCAAAGAAGAGCCCCAGGCTACATGTGAAAGTTACAGCTGTAGAAATTAATTTACATGAAAGAGCTATCATGCCTCCTTTAGAAAAGGCTTGCTGCTAGAAAACACAAGGCAGCCCAAATATTAATAAAGGATCTGGAGACTTCAACAGGAGGCACTGACAGCTGCAATCATTTATTTTTTAAACTCCTGGTCATGTTATAGCATGCCTGCTAGATATGAGGTAGGGTAGTAAAAGGAAAAAAAAAATGATGAAAGAAACAGCCAGAAGGCCTTCAACACCTTTCAAACCTACTACTCATATGTCCTTGAAATTTAAATGAGAATCTTATCAGTGGAAATTAATTCTACGTCATTAAATTCCCCAAATAAATATTCCCTTTGGTGTGGCCACATCACTAATAAAACCCATATAAAGAGAATTTTAAAGTTTTAATTAATTATAGAAAAGAAAGGGCTCTAATTTCCTCATACATTTGCAAAAATACTGTGTTATAAAAGTGTTACTAGTTAAGATCCAGTTCTTTTAACTCCATTTAAAAGTTATTGACTCGGGGGTTGGGGTGTACTTATGCTTAGCATGTACAAGAATCAGGGTTCAGTCCCCAGCAGCTAAAAAAGAAAGTTACTAAGATCTTCCTATGCTTTAGGTGTACATGGATACCTGAATTAGGTTAGCTGTAGGCCTCTCTCATGTTCACTTTTGACTTCATTCTTTTACTTTGACCAAACAAAACCTTCTTTCTAAGGAATTGGCCCTTCTGTTGTAGTCCTCACAATTATTCATAGGAGAGGTTCTCTTAAGGTAAGGAGGATAACCTGGAAAGCCTGGTCAGAGGGGCTATTTAGATGCGAATTATATTCTCAGCCATATCTCAGGAAAATTTCTCAGGAGCATCTTCTAAATATTTCAATATCACATTAATTTTCTTTTTTATATTTATCTGGTATTACATCTCATTCCATTTTTTAATTTTTATGACTCTTCAAAGCTCTGGAGGTGTTGACATACACATACAAATAAATATGTATATGTGTGTATATTTATATATATATATATATATATATATATATATATATATATATATATATATAATATATAGACACTTTCAGCACTTATGAGTTCTTTTTTATCCTTGTGTTTTTCTATTCTTAAATCCTGGGTTTCAAATAATCTTTATTGGTTCTGAAGTTCCAAATGATATATTCAGCACGGTATCTGTGTAGTAGATGTTTTAAGATGTTGCATACATAAGAAAGAATTTTGTCTATCCTTCTGAGTAAAAACTTCACCATGAGTAACTATAGAGAATTTAAGACAAATTTATCTCTGTTTATCTTTTTTCCCCTATTATTTCTTCTCTGCATTGTTTACTTTCTTAAAGACACATAATCTACCTCTCCCTCACCTTTCTTATTGCTCCCATTCTGCTTTACTTTTCACTCTTCCATGGAGCTACAATCTTGAGAATCACAAATGAGCTCTTTTGTATGTAAATTTTTTAAAATTTATTATGTTAGACAAAGGTACCAAGAACATGCATTGGAGGAAAGATAGCCTCTTCAACAAATGGTGCTGGGAAAATGGGAAATCCATATGCAACAAAATGAAATTAAATAAACCCCTATCTCTCACCATGCACAAAACTCAACTCAAAATGGATCAAGGACTTAGGAATACAACCAGAGACTCTGCATCTAATAGAAGAAAAAGTAGGCCCTAATCTCCATCATGTGGGATTAGGCCCCAACTTCCTTAATAAGACTCCTGAGGCACAAGAATTAAAGTCAAGAATCAATAAATGGTATGGACTCAAACTACAAAGCTTCTTTCTTCTCAGCAAAAGAAACAATCTGTGAAGTGAATAGAGAGCCTACATCTTGGGAGCAAATCTTTATCCCTCACTCATCAGAGTACTAATCTCTAAGGTATATAAAGAACTCAAAAATCTAAACACAAATGAGCTCTTTTTTTATTTATTTATTTTTATTGGTTGTTCACAACATTACAAAGCTCTTGACATATCATATTTCATACATTAGAATCAAGTGGGTTATGAACTCCCATTTTTACCCCAAATACAGATTGCAGAATCACATCAGTTACACATCCACATTTTTACATAATGTCATATTAGTGACTGTTGTATTCTGCTACCTTTCCTATCCTCTATTATCCCCCTTCCCCTCCCCGCCCATCTTCTCTCTCTACCCCATCTACTGTAATTCATTTCCCTCCATGTTTGTTATCTCATTCCCCTCACAACCTCTTATATGTAATTTTGTATAACAATGAGTTGTGGCATTTATACACCATGGAGTATTACGCAGCACTAAAAAATGACAAAATCACGGAATTTTCAGGGAAATGGATGGCACTAGAGCAGATTATGCTTAGTGAAGCTAGCCAATCCCTAAAAAACAAATACCAAATGTCTTCTTTGATATAATGAGAGCAACTAAGAACAGAGCAGGGAGGAAGAGCAGGAAGAAAAGATTAACATTAAACAGAGACATGAGGTGGGAGGGAAAGGGAGAAAAAAAAGGGAAATTGCATGGAAATGGAGGGAGACCTTCTTTCTTTTGGTTCAAACATCATTATCTACCTTCAGTTTTGCATTCTCATCTCTTTCACAGGCACATTCATTTCAGTGATCAATTATGACCAAAATTCATGCTGTATAATGCAGATCTTCTTCCTTCTGAAAGCAAACATCTTTTTCTCTACTTATGATAGAGGCATTTTAAATCACCAGGATTAAAACATGTATGACTCTGCCTGCCCCCCATCATACCAAAATCTTTTCCTAAACCTGTCAGTTCTTCTAAAAAATACTTTTGGAAGCATTCCTACCCTCCACCCCCCACTTTCCTTTCCAACTGTTTAGTAACCCACACTTCAGGCTCTAATACATCCGACACAGAGCTTGAAATACTCTCCAAGCTAGGTTTTTCTTTCTCGTATCGCTCTCCTTAATGCTAATTTTCCTATTACTAATCTTCATAAAAATTTCTCTAAAATTATTTTTTGTGGAAAAAGTTTCCATGGTTTTTATTTTGTATAAAATAACACAAAGATTCCTTAACTGGTGATAATAAACTCCAGATTCTCAATGTAGCTTAGTTCTCCAAGAGGATATTTCAATTCTTTCCTTCTTCCTGAAAAGTCAACTTTATCTTGTCACTTGAAAGTGTCTTGGATACACTCTATTTCAACTGATTTTTTATGTTATTTTCTACATATGCTGATGTTCTGGTAGTATTTAAAGTTTGTTGACTTTTAAGGCACATTATCAAATTTCCACATTGCTAAGTTTTTACTGACCATTTCTCTTTATGATGAAAGAAGTGTGAATCATTTGACATAATGTATTGTAGTAGTGATTATGCACTTAATTGGTCCATAAAATAGAGCTTTTATACTTTTAATGTCGTACATACATATGCACTAATGCATTAATAATATATATGTACATGCTATTGTATTATTTATATATAATTTAAACTTAATAAGTTCTAAAGCTGTTTCAAGAAAGTACAATATATCAAAATTTTCCATAGCTCTCATGTTATATAAACTGTATATAAACTTTTAATACCTCCACACAAATGAACATGAGAAATATTTTAAAAGACTGGTCTTTATTCTTATCTGGTTCTCATTTCTCTTCTGATTCTCTATTCTGAAGATCTTTCCCTTTATCCTCTTTCTCTCTCTTCCCCTTGGTCCTACCCTTCTTTCTACTTTATTATTCCATCTCTACCTTTATCACATGTCAATTGCAGTTATTTTTTTATTGTGGTTGTTTACACATTTGCTTTAGCATTCCTTCTGAGTTCTACAGCTTCATCCATCTTTTGACACATAGTCCTCCCTTACTTCTAAATAATAGCAAAATACTGGCTCTATCTAGAATGACTTCTTTCTGTTTGGGAGAAGCTAAACTTCTTGCTTTCTCTCATTTTGAGTTTGGTATTATGGTCTATAACTGCATTATCTAATTTGTCTTGTATATTGTGTGAGAAAAGATAATTTCCTAATGAAGATCTGATTTAAAAACTGATCTCCGTTACTCTCATCTCACTGGGAGGAAGTTGCTCTCATAGCTCAGTGTGTCATTAGGCATCCTATTTGGCTCTAGTTTTACACTATTAGATATAAGAGTCAACTGTTGTGTTTACAATGTCATGGAGGCTACAGATGGTCAATTATTCTATTGTAGTCCTCCAAATTCTCCAGATTCAAAGAAATTTATGAGACATGATGGATTCATGGTGGGATTAGATACTTATGAGTTTGCAAGCATGATTTTTACAGCCATCAGGTCATGACTGTAGATTGGTTTGAATATTAGGATGAATAGATCTATTTAAATCAAATTCAGCAGACATTCTGAATTTAAAAAAAAAACTCAGTGAAAAACTATTGAATGCAATAGAATAGGGGATGTATGTGGTATGTTGAAAGGAGAAATGTCATCTGATAGACTCAGAGGCTTTCTTGAGTGTGTGTAAACTAATATTTGGCCACTTTTAGTCACTGCTGTTTGGTAGGGAGTGTTTCTCAAACCACAGCTTTAGGTAGTAGGTCTGGTCTAACCATACTTAGGTTGCCTCCTGTAATGTTGGTAATTTTTAGTATGAAAAAATTTGATCCATACATACTAATGAGACTAAGAGGCACAAATATCATAGTCCACTGTTTGCAAACTTTAGTATTCCAGGCATAGTGGCAGGTATCAGGGCCACAAAGAAGCCACAGGCCTTGATCCAGAGGATCTTGGAGGTTATTGAGGAAGAATGATGTGTAAAAATAAAAGTAAAAGTAAAAGTAAAAATGACGTGTAAAAATAAAAATAAAAGTAAAAGAAGGTACTGTCAAGTAGATATAAACATTGCCCATAGACAACAGATATAAACCAAAGTTTTTACTTGATTATAGTGAATTTTTTTTTTTCTGAATTAGTGAGCAGACATAGGGACCTTAATCACTTAATGCAAAATGACCTATTTATAAATGTGGGCTGAAGAAAGTGGATAGGGACTGTGAACAATGCTTTTGAAGGGACTTGAGAGTAATTTAAATATATCCTAGGTGGATGGCTCAGGTGGAAGAGGCTTATAAGTCAGGTTTCTACAATGTAAGAATAATAATTTGTGTTAAATTTGTGTAATCATATTAATGAGATGAAGGTTTAGGGTTTTGTGATATTTAAAATGTTTTATTAGTGTATTATAATTATACATACTATGATGTTTCATATAAATATATTTATACATGTGTATAAGAAGGTACAGGTTTTGTAAAGTTTTTCATATACAAAATCAGGCCTAAAGTTTCGATATCTTTTATCTTCTATTAATTTTAATTGCCAATTATTTGCAGGTTAAAAATCCTGTAATCCCTCTCATTTTTCTGGAGTAAAGAGGGCTGATTTTCCATATAAAACATGGGCTGCTACTAGGAGCAGTAGTCACAGGGGAAACAAGAGCACGAATGTTAGAATATTAGTGAAATTAAAAGACAAAAATGAGGAGGGCATCCTGGAAAAGTAAAAATGAAAAAAAAATACTTTGTTTTTTGCACTATCAAGGTAAAAATGAAGCTATTTCATTAACATGTTCTTAGATAATTTTAATTTCTTAGTGAATATTTAAATTTGGATTTAAAAAATGGCCTACATAAGATTTTGCATCATCTAAAAGAATATTTTAATTGGTCCATCTGGCATTTGAAATAATACTCTACTTATTATAAAGCAGGTGTTAGACACTTTTGAATATTCTATCCTTAATTAAACATTAAAAAAGTAAGATTACATTTTCCGCTTTGAAATTTAAAAATCTAAAGTTAGTAGGCATGAATAACAAAATGTATGGAATCATATGACTTTGCAGTTTGGATAACTAATGATTATATATTATTTCTTAGACAGTAATTCCTGATATACTTTTGGACCTAATACATGTAATAGTAAATTACTGTCAATACTCAGAAATTATATTAGAACTTTGTTTACTCATCCCAATTGAGAAAATTGCGTATATTCTTTAATATCATAGAGCTCAGCAAACAGTTACTTTTGAAAGGATAGCTCACCAGAGGTTTAACAGAGCTTTAGTTTCATTTTGAAGAAAGTTAATCTGTCATTTGATATCTCAAAACAAAAATAAATTATAAATATGTAGCCTGAATTAATAAACAGATTTTAAAGGTCATCTTTGGTTCTTTAAACTCAGATTTTTAAAAAGAATTTAGTGATCATTTGGATGCCTATAAGCATGAAAATCAACTTAGTGATTCTTCCTTATAATCTATACGTAGAAAATTATAACATTTGAAAAAGAGAATAAGTTTATTTTTTGAGTATGCAGTAGGATAAATAACAATACATAAGACTGAATCAAATCTGAGATGTTTGAAAACTGAAATCTCAAGTGAAAGGATCTAGGATTATTTTTGGCCAACTCTATACAAACATCTATTTACTTAAATAAGTGGAAGAGAGAAATTCAATGAGATCCCGGTTCCTGTGTTGCACAGCATAAACACCCCAACTCCACTTTCATGCACGAATTCTGCCTACAAATAGGTCCTGCAAGTGATGACAGGCATTAAAAGAAAGCAATCATTGAGCAAAATTCTATGCAAGACAATAGACCAACTTAGTTACATAGTTACACTATCTATTCTCTACAATCTTACATTCTAACAAGGAACTAGAGGCTTACAGAATGTATTTGGATGGCAGGAGAACAACAACAACTTACTGCTGAGAGCAGAAAAAATAAACCACATGTCAAATTCATATATAATATAAATAGGCATAGTTTATTGAGACTAGAAGATACAATTAAAATTTACATTTATTTCAGTAGGCTTTCCAATTTTATTAGTTAAGACTGTAGATTCTAAATAGTTACAGTAGAAAAATAGAAATTAGGACAAAGTGGTTCAAAGGAAGCTTATTGAATAATATTTACAGGGTTTATATAAATTTGGCTGATTCACAGGAGTTAGACTGATAGTTGTTCATAACAAAAACATTGCTGAATATTTAAGAAATATATAGATGAGAATACACTAATCATTTAAGGGTTTTACTTAAGTGGGAATAGGTTTACATACACAAATATTCATAAATGGTTCATACATAATTCCCATCAATTGCTTGTTGAGACCTGTTACCAGGGGATTTATTCCTTAAGAGTTCGAGATTATCATATGCTTTGATAGAATAGTCTTCCATAGTTTCAGAAAATCAGTCAATCCTCAAGAGTAGAGATTCTGAGAATAGGACTGAGAAGCATCAAGTTAATACTGATATGGTAGCATTCAAAAGATTTAGTCTGGGCTTTGAGAGTGCCTGCTACACATCTGTAATATGCTATGTATAGCATATGTCTTATAAAATTACATTAAAATAGCTCTAAACATAGCTAAAGACTTACTTCTTCTTTAATATGATAGATGGTGGTAGAACAGACAGTAATAAAAAAATTGAAGAACAATAAAAATATATTCATATTGGAAGCCAAATAGGTCTATAGGGTATTGTCACATTAATTTAGCCCAAAGACAATGGATGAAGTTATAGGCCTTTCATATTTGAAGCAGACTATCTTTTATTTTTGAGGTGTTAGTTCTCAGATTTCCATGGCTCTTTGATGTCATTACAAATCTTCACAGGTGTACACCATTTTTGATAAATATGTAAAGCTTCTTGTTGCTATATTAAGTACCTGTTCTGTCATAACAATATCTCATTATATGAAAAGTGGGGTATGGCACATAGTGTACTATAAAGCCAGATACTTTAAAATGTGTTTATTAAAACATGTGAGAATTATGCCCCAGGAATATTAGGCAAGAATCTTGTAGTGAATAAAGAATTTTCCTTAGCTTTTTGACTTAGTGAACCACAACCAAGTTTAATAATTAAATAATCAGAGATGGTTTTATAGACACTAAGAGTTATTGTTACTCTGTAGTACTGGCAGTATTTCAGTAATTATTGACATTTTTCTATGGTTTGAATCTCTTTATTACTTTGTTTGTCATTAGAATTATAATATCCTAAATTGCACTAGTTAGAGAAAATATCCTGAGAAACATCAGCCAAGGTTGTACATTGTGCTAATGCATCATTAACTTATTGTGGTAATTTTACAAATAATTAGATATTTTATTTTATTGAGTATATGATAAGTAGAGATTTTCTTAACCTGGATACTACATGATTACTATTATTATTAAATAATAAATAGATATTTAATTACAAATCTTGGGGCATTTTTATATAAGATTTCACATAGATTTAAAATCAAAACTATTGAGGCAATGGAGGAATGCAATTCTACCCTTAATGTCTTATTTCACTTATATAAAGCACTGAATAATATCTTAAGGATGATTTAGATCATGCTATGGGATTTCCTGTGTGGATTCTGTGTGGGAATGGATAGTTTTCAACCAATATTAGTTGTCTCATTTTTCTGTATGAATCCCTTTTCAAAATTAATTGAATATTAATTGATGTTTCTACCCTTAATATGGAATATTGAAAAAGTGTACTTAAAAAGTATCACCTCAAACTTTTTATATAGCAACAACTTCCAAAAGTTCAATGTTATAAGCCTTATGAATGAGAGAGTGCTCAAAGAATATAATGAATAATTTCTTCTCCACTTTTTCCAAATGGCCCTCATTTGTTTACCACATTCACATTTCTACCATATTCAGCTACCATTGTACTTAAAATATTTCTTTAAAATCAATTTTATTTATATAAATGTATTTTTAAAAGAAATATGCCACTTCTGAAAATCAACCATGAAATTAATTTATTAAATACCAAGTAACTTATATAAAGTACATACAATAAATATAAAACACTATTACTACATTTAAAATAAAAATAAGTTTTATATAAATAAAAAGAAACCTATTAAAGCAATAAAACTAAGTACCTGAATATGTGTACCTCTGGTAGTATGGTTTAGATATTAGTTGTCCCCCAAAAGCTCGAGGCAATGCAAGAAGGTTTAGAGGTGAAATGATTGGTTATTAAAGCCTTAACCCAAATGCTGAACTATCCCACTGATAGAGATTAACTGAGTGGTAACTGTACTTTTAAAACTTGATTTTGGGTGATGCCTGACATCTTATACTGTTTTCCTTTAAAATTGCATTAGATCTTTTTTTCCATATAAATATTTGAATCAGTTTGCCAATATTCTCAAAATAATTTGCTGGAATTTTGTCTGGGACTATGTTGAATCTATAGAGTGAGTTAGGAAAAACTGACATCTTAACAAAATTTCCTATTTATGTAGATAAAATATCTCTCCATTAATTTAGATTTACTTTGATTTCTTTCATCAAAATTTTTATTTGTTCAGAGATATACTTTTTACATATTATTAGAATTATTTTTCATCTTTACAATTTTGGAAGCTAATGTAAATTGTATTGTGCTTTAATTCCAAATTCTAATTATTCATTTCTGAAATATAGAAATAGAACATTTCACCATATATTTATATTTTCTTTGATGTTTTTCATCAAATTTGTGATTTTCCTCAGATTTTGTACATATTTTACTAAAGTTACTTACTGCTCATCTTAAAATTTTTGGAAGTTAATCTAAATGATATTATATTTTAAATTTAAATACCAGTTGTTCATTGCTGGAATGTAGAACATAATTGACTTTTCTGTATTATCTTTGTATCCTAAAACCTGACATATTCACTTACTTATAGAAAAACATCACTTATTTAAAGAAAGCTTTGGTGATTCTTTGTGATTTTTCTACTTTGATAAGTACTGTCATCTGCAGCCAAAGATGTGATTATTTCTCATTTCCCAGTCTCTATGCCTTTCTCCCTCTTTTCTTGTCTTGTTGTGTTATCCAGGACATTAAGTATAATGTTGAGTTAAATAATTTTGTTGCTCTTTTATTGAAATTTGAATTGAGCACTAAGTTAATTTGTTTTCATTCTTTTTTTTTTCTGATAAAAGTATTTGCAAATATGAAGTTGCTTCTATCCACTGAGTTGGACTACTGAATCTGATGTGTAACCATTTTATAACTTAGTTTAAAACACTTCATATTTCCTTCACTATTTTAGTATAAATTAGTTAATTTATGAATTTTAGCTTCTGGGAAATTTTTACTTTCTTGATATTTTAGTTTTATGATATTCTGTATAATGCTCATTTGTAAAAATTATTTGGATTCCTTTAACCTCCTTTATATATGCACTAACTTGTCAATGTTTTATATGTTCTCAAATATGACCTTTGTGCTCTGTTATATATATATATATATATATATATATATAATGTGTATAATGTCTTTAAATATGTGTATATTGCTAATGTATATAATCTGATATATACATATATATACACACACACACATATATATAGTCTTCAAAAAAACTGTTGTTTTTTTATTTCTGATATATTATTTACTACATACATAATATATTATCTCTATTTTGCATGTTTGAATATTTTTATTTCTTGAAGTGTTTGTTTTCTATCTCTTTGTTTATTCCTACTTTTTGGCTTACACTTTTTAAGTACATATATTAGATGAATGTAAAATTTTTAGATAAATATAAGATCTCCAATTAAAATCATCAATATATCTGTTTCTGCATTTTATTTCATTTATTTAGATTATTTATGGCTATACTGTCAGTTGAAAACATATTTGTAATTAATATACTTTCTTGAATTGCTACTCTTTTTTTCTTATAAATAGTCTATCTTTATTTTTATGATATTTTTCATTGTGTATTATTGTTATTAAATTTCTTTATATCATCTTATTCTATCAACATTGTCACAACACATCAGCATTTGGTTGTCTTAGGTTTTTTTAGTCTTTTTGTTAAATTCAAGACTAGTCAAATATCCTGTAGCTTTCTTTTTCTTTCATTTTTATTTTGTCTGATTGATGTTTCCATTTTACTTGGCTTAAAAGGCTTGGACCTAGGGAAGTAAGAAAGTTGTTCCAAAAATTTCAACATTTTTGGAAATTACTTCCAAAAAATTTCAATGAAGAGAAAATAATATAATAAAATAATTCTCTTTTCACTTCATCTGTCTTTAATTTTTCATGCATTTCTCTTCAAAATTTCAATAAAAATAAACATATACACGTGTCTGCATATATGACTTCTAGAAGTTATGTTGGTTCCTTCTTGTCATTTTTTTGTGATTTTTGCTACATGTCCCTACCATTAATTTTGTGAGACATATTTTATTCTTTAAACATTTTAAATCATATTTTTAAGTTTCTACTTATATGATTGTCATACTAATTTTTCTCAAATGTGTGTGCTGACACTTTACAGCCATCCATTTTCTTTTGTGTTCTTAAATTTTAAATTATAGTCTCATTTTCAGAACAAATTATTTTCTAAAAGAATACTATATTTTTTGGTTGTGAAATTAAATCTACAAAGTAATTTACATTTGCCTATATTGATGACTTATTAATTTAGCTATTTCTAGTCCAATTTATTTCCAAGTCTTTATTTGGGCGCTTCTTTCCTAGACTCATAAATGGGGCCTTGTTCTGTTCTTTTATTCCCAGAATGCTATGAATGTGATAAAATTTTTTAAAATCACGTTTTTAAGTAAGTACTTAGTTGTGTATTTTCATGAAGAAAGCAGTCCTTTGATGCTCTTGGCTTTGTAAAATGAGTTTTGTTTTTGTTCTCTGACTAGTTTGAGCTTGGAGCCACCACTTTTATAGGCATAATAATCTCAGTCTTATACTTTTTGTTTAATGTTTGGAACATTTTGGATAGGTAACCTTAGAAAATACTTTTGGTGACCTGATAACCCTGGCTTTTAATTTCTTATATTTTAATGGCACATAGATATATTCTTCCTTCAATATCAGCTATAAATTTATTTAATTTTAATTTTTAGATTTTATCCATAATTTCTGTTGTATGAGTTGGGAAAATGGCACATCTAAGTCAGATCAGTCCACTATTCACCAAATTACATAGAATAAAACATTTTTACTGCAACAAACTCTATTGTTTTATTGTTTTAGGATTAGAGTTTAGTTTATATAAAATTGATATCATGTTTAAAGTAAAAAAATACTATTAATAAATAGCTAATGAATACAATTAGTTTATTATATTCTAGTTACTTTAAATATAATAAATATTCCTCATATCAATCCAATGCAATAAATAATTAGGTATGGAAATTGAAATATGGAGACTTGAAGTAACTTGTTAAGTCACCATAAAATCGATGGAGAATCAGTAAATTATCACTCTGGATTCAAAAACCATAAACATTGTGCTGAAGCAATAATAACATTTATAAACAAATAATATAATATTAGTAACATTTATAAACAAACAAAAGTATTTTAAATGTGACCTGGTAAGATAATGGAAACTTCAAAATGCCAGAAGCATAAAAAAAATCACATTTTTTTAAAGCAAGAAATAGAAATTTATAAATGCTTAAATAGAATCCACACTTTGCTTATGCAAACAAATCTTTCCCAATATTTTCAAATCTTTGTAGTGATAATTGTAGTTTAAATTAGTTCAATGTAATTACATAGTTTGTATGATATATATATATATACACATATTAATAAACATTATATATAATTATATATATCAACCATAGAAAATCTATACATAAGACAGAAAAATAACATATACTTCTGCTTGCCAGAGACTATTTTATTGTTCTTAAAGAATGATTTTTTTAAATTCCACCAGAAGACTTCCAGAGCTGATATATAAATTCAGCAAAGTGGCTAGCACAATGCAAGATCAACATTTATAAATCAATATCTTTCATATATTCTAATAATGAATCTGCTGAGAAAGAAAATGATCAGGAAAGTGATCCCATTCATAATAACCTAAAAGAAACATTGGTAATTAATCTAACCAAGGAGGAGAAAGATCTCTACAATGAGAACTGTAGAATACTGAAGAAAGACATTGAAGAAGACATTAGAAGATAGAAAGACCTCCACAAATTAGCATTGTTAAAATGTCCATATTACCAAAATCATTGTATAGGTTCAATGTAGTCCTCATCAATGTAGCAATGGTATTCTTCACAGAATTAGAAAAAAAGGCCTAAAATTTATTTGGAAACCCAGAATAGCCAAAGCAATCCTAAGCAATTATAAATTATACTACAGAACTATAGTATCTAAAACAGCACAGTATTATAGTAAAATAGACATGAAGACTAATGAAACAGAATAGACACAGCAGAGACAAACCCACATAGTTCCAGTCATTTGACACTTAAGAAAGATGCCAAAAAAATGTGTGTGGAAAAGTCATTTTAACAAATGGTTATGGGAAAATTAAATATCCTTATGTAGAGGGATGAAATTAGATCCTTATTTCTCAAACTGCACTAAAGTCAAATCAAAATAGATCAGAGTTACCTAGGAATTAGAGCAGAAATTATATAACTGGTAGAAGAAAATATAGGTTCAACATTCCAACATATTGGTTTAACTTCTGTAACAAAACCCCTAACACTCAAGAAGTAAAATCAAGAATCAATGAGTAGGATCCCATCCAATTAAAGTGTACAGCAAAGGGAATGATTAAGAGAATGAAGAGAGAGGCTACAGAATGAGAGAAAATCCCAGCTACTCTTCTGAAGGGTATTTGTATCCTGAATATATAAAGAACTCAAAAATGTAATGCCCCAAATACTAATAACCCAGTTAATAAATGGGCAAAAAACTAAATAGACTCTTTCTAAAGCAAGAAATATAAACTTCCAATGGTTATATGAAAAATTCTTCAATTCCTGGTGAATAGGGGAATTTTATCTCACTCATATCAAAATGGCAATCATCAAGAATACAAATAATAGTAAATGCTGTTGAGGATGTGAGAAATAATGTACCTTGTACTTTGTTGGTGATACTGCACATGAGTACATCCATTCTGGAAAGCAGTATGTAGATTTCTGAAAAGAATAGGAATAGAATCAGCATATGATCTGCTATCCCACTCCACAGTATTTATCCAATAGAACTAAAATGAGCATTTTACAGGGACACAGCCACGACTGTCTATAGAAGCACAATTCACCAGAGCCAAATTATAGAAACAACCCTGGTGTCCATAAACAAATGAATGTGTTACAAAAATGTATATATACACAATGGAGTTTTACTTAGCCATAAAGAAGAATGAAATTATTACATTTGCTAGTAAATGGATGGAAATAAAGAATATCAGGCTGAATGAAATAAGCCAGACTCAGAAAATCAAGGACTGAATGGTTTCTACCATATAGAAGCTACAGCAAGGTAAGGGGAAAAAAGTGGGGAGGGGTCAGATGTCATAAACAAAGGGATGATCAGAGGGATAGAAGCAGGAAATTGATGGGGAGGGAGCAAGCAAAGATAGGAAAGGAGAGAAAATGCACAATGAATTTGACAAAATTACCCTATGTGCTTCTATAAATACATCACATTGAATTTTACCTATTTATATATCTATAAAATACCAGCTAAATAAATAAATGGAAGACTAGTATAATAGAGGAAGGAAAATAGGGATGGAGGAGAAGAGGAAAAGAGGAGGCACTGGGGACTGAAATGGAGCAAATTAAATTCCATGCATGAATGATTATGTCAAAATGAACCCACTAAAATGAATGCACTAATTAAGCTTTTAAAAAATACAAGTGACTTTTTAAAAACAGTATACCCTAGATGATTCCTACAGCATAAAAACCTACACAAACTATTCTTAGAATATTGAGATCAAATCATCTATTTAAAATACTACTTGAAATACCACATTACTATTTAATTTTAAATGTTCTGCAAAATTATCAAAAATGTTAATGGAGGTTTTTTGATAGTCCAACTCTAACAAAAAAATAATCTTTCAGGAAAAAGATATTTTAACAACTACTCAACACTTTGAAATAAAGCCATCATAATTTTCACAATTTGTAGCTCATCAAGTGATGACATAAGGTTAATTTAGGTGCATGATCTTATTTGTACATCTGCACAGTCCATGGTGATGGTTTCTAAGAGAATTTTTTTTTCTGAGTGTACTTTTAATCTAAGCTTTAAGGTGACTAAAATTCTAGCAAAATATTCTAAAGTAAAAGTTTTTCTAAAATTTAATCATAAAATCACAGAGTATCTTTTTTTTAAAAAAAAATTCAGGTATTTCGGACCGGGGAATATGCTATAATGTTGTAATAGATAGTACTATAATCTTAAACACGAAGCCAGTGTCAGGACATACAGTCATGCAGGTATCTTGCACAGTTCCAAGGAGAGCCATTCACATACTTTGTGATGCAAACTGTGACTCTTGGAAATTGATCAGATGGCAGCTTCATACTTCTTCAAGGTGGTCCTTGAGAAGGAAAGTCTTGTTCAAAGGAATCTGCAAGAAGAAAAGCAAAGGAGAACAAATAAGAAGATGTAGCAGCACTGTTGATGCTATAGTACTGCAATTTAGGAGGAGCATCCCTGTTTATTTATATTAGGAAATACTGGAAGACTGTTTCCAGTTTGTTATCCAGACAAAAACTTGCTTTCTATGTAGCTGGAGACCCATTTAATATTCTTTATTCTCAAAACTCTAAGGACACACTCTAAGGCTGGCCTTTCATTAAGAATGATAATACATTTAGGGCTTTTGAGGCTGGCTCAGATTGTTGAATCTGTTAGGTAGTTTGCACATATTTTCTCATGTAATTGTTGTGGTAAGCTTATGAAATGTGCATTATAAGCCTTTCATATTTGCTGAGGAAGCTGAAACTTGAGAATATTAAAGAGCTTGCTCAGGTTTTTGAATCCAGGTTTACCTCGGTAGGTTTTCTTTCTGCTCTGCCTCCCCCTGTACATGCATGAGCACTTCAAGAAGGCATGAAGGATTAGAGGACATTAAGAAGAAGGAGAAGGAAAAAGAGAAGCAAGTTTTTTATACATTATATCAGACTTTCTCTTACAATAAAATTAGGTTGAGGTCAGCCTCCTCTACAGATGGTAACCAAAGAAATGAATATACTTTTGGATATATGGAAAAAATGATAACTCTGGAAAGTGATGCATAAGTTAATTAGCTAGATTTAGTAATTCTACTATGTATATATTTATCCAATAAAACTAAAAATCACACAAACACATACTTATTATATACGCACACATACACACACATACATAATATATATACATATGCATACATATATATTAAAACAATATATATATATATATACTTAAAACAACAAATATATACAAATTCATCTGTCAATTTAAAAATAGATCACCATTAAAGACATTAAAAATACATTACAAGAAGCTGTGGAGCTATTTTTTAAAATGAACCAAGGAACCTGATACAGGGACACATACCCATAATCCAAGTTACTAGGGAGGCTGATATAGGAGAATGGCAAATTTGAGAACAGCCTGAACAACTTAATGAGGCATTATCTCAAGAGGAAAAATAAAACATGCTGAGTATATAGCTCAGTGGTAGAACATCCCTGGGTTCAATCCCCAGCACTGCAAAAGGAAAAAAAAAAAAAGAAGCAAAAATAAAAATAATTAAGAAAATATTTCAATTTCACTTAACATAATAATGAAAATGTTTGCTGATTACATTGACATTTGTTGAAATATGATAATCTTCTGTACTAAAATCACTTGTACTTCTTAAGCAATTGCTCCTAATAACTCACTATTTCATACAATCCCACCAAAACTCCTAAATAGAACACTCCATACTTGCTAAGATCATTTCCTCACACTCCCTTCTTATTCCTGAAATTTGATTTCCAACTAATTATTTCTTCATGTTTTTTTTTAATCTTGATCTGCTTGTCTGTGATATTGTTATTAGTGATCATTCACTTCTGTTTGTGGAGCTCCTTTTATTTGCATGACCCTGAAGAGTTCCTATAATTGTCAATGCCTTTTTCATCATTGATCCTCCAACCATTCCCTAGTCTGCATCTTGCTCTGCTTGGCTTCCCTGACCCCACTTTCTTCTATCATCTTCTCACTTTACGCAGCACTCCCAACGCTTAAATTTAAGCCATAAATTCCTCTCTTTTTTTGTGTGTGCTTCAGTTTTACGATTACTTCAGTGATCTGTATGTAATCCCTTTTGTGTCAGCAACCCTATTAGTTTCCTATTGCTGCCATAAAAAAATTACTACAAATTTAGGGGTTTAAAACAACACACATTTATCATCTCAAAAGTTCTGTAAGTCCAAAGTCTAGGCTCAGTGCAGCTCAGCTTGTTTTGTGCTCCTAACTTCACGAAAGCAATGTGTCAGCATGGCTGTATTTTTTCCTGCAAAGTCTGGGATGCACTTCTTCCATGCATTGAGTTTGTTGACAGAATTCTGTTCTGTGCAGTGGAAGGACTGAGGTACCCATTTCCTTGCTTGCTGCTGGCCAGTGTATCACTTTCATATTTTCAAGGCCTCCCTTGTTCCTTAGAAGGGGGCCTCTTACTCAAGTCAGCAAGAGTGGTTGTGTTGGACATATGCTCTTCATCTCCCTGTCTTCTCTTCCATGTCTCCCCTGTCACTGACTTCCTTTGCATCTCTTTGACCAGCTCTTCTGCCTTCTTCTTCTGCTTTTAATGGCTCATGTAATTTCACTGGGTTCACTTGAGTACCCAGAAAATTCTTCCTCTCTTAAAATCAATAGGTTAAAAACCTTAATTCCATCTTCAAAGTCTGTACCATGAAAGTCTTTACCTTGATTACTGTCATATTGAATAATAAGGGAATAGGAATCTCACATGTGCATGGTGGTGGTGGGGGGTCACATCTATAGGATTCTGATTATGACAGTTATGTCCTCTAGCCCATTACTCAATACCAGTCAAATATTCTCAGTTATTAATAGAATATTATTTCTTTAATATTCCCTCAACACTCAAGAAAGCTAAATCAAACCAGTGTCTTCCACATAACTTTGGGTTTTCTTGAAAGGTTTTCCCTTCTACCAACAAAATCTCTCTATCAGATAGTCTCCTGGGTTCTTGAACTAAAATTTAGTTTTTGTCTTTTCTCCTTTTAAAACGTTTTTCTCACTTCTTGATTTTCTGTACCAGAAAAAGTTCATTCTTTCTTTGCAAATAGCTCTGCACTTAGCCCCATCTTCTTCATAAATGATATTCCCTTTCTCTTATCATTGCTCTAAATGAAATTTTTGCATATATTGTCATGAAAGCTCAATCCATGACCATCTGCTAGGTAATGTCTTAAAAAGTCTCCTTAAATAGTTATCTGAGGGATGTTTGGGAACATTACTCAGATGTTTTCACAAAGTTGATTTTATAACCATAATTATGTTTTTGAGCCGGAACACGTACATCCTTATAGTTCTTTTTGACAACAAGACTTAGTGTCTTTTAAGTTACCCTTGAATTTATGTGTCTTTCTAATCTAGTTGTTCCCACTTTCCTTTTAAGAAAAACAAATTAATATGTTATTTCTTCTGATAAATGAGCACTCCCTAAAGACAATAGTCTTGATCTTCTCTTAAAGTGACCTAACCATTGATGATTAATTCAATGTAAGCAATGCATACTTAGTTCTTTCTATACTGGTGTAGAACTAGTGATGAGTCAGTGAACAATTACAGAATGTCCCAGCTCTTGTGAAATTGTAGTCAATTGAGGGAGACAAATAGTATAGCACCACTTTAAAATTGCAACAAACAAAACAAGATACATATGCATTTTTTTCTTTTTATGATAGCAGGGGTTGGATTTTTTGGTGTTTAATGAGAAAAAAAGGGATGTTTTCTAAAGGGAAAATGTGAATGAGGAGTAAAGTATGTAGGTAAGAATGGATTCATTAAATTTTTCCCAAAGATGGACTACCTATTGCCACAAAACCTGGTTCCCATGTGTCATAGCTGTTGAAGTATAAAGATGACAGAGAAAGGGAAGCTGTTGTCTTTGACAATATATTAACAGGTTAAAAGCATTACCTCAGAGCCAGGGTTGAATTCTTGCTCAACGTTAAGCCCAAATTGAGAGTTTAGTTGAAGGCAAGGGCTCTAACTTGTAAATCACTAACATCAAAATTGTAGTGTATTAATTCACCATAATAATGTGTCTCACTTAGGAATTCAGTAAAATCAAAAGATGTTTCCATAGAAGGAAAATCAAATCAAGATAAAAATTTACAAACACATATTGAACAAAACATAGATAAATAAAATTAAAATTATGGAGCAGTTTGATATTTTAAATGACTGAGGATATTATTTATTTTTGTATTTATATAATTAAATGAGCAAGTTGATATATGAGGTTATCATGAGACATAATAATGAATAAAACACACAGGTACTGGGCTGATGGGAGGAAATAAGAATAGTCACAGATAGTCCTATGAACGAAAATACATTGGAGTGAGAGTGGGTGATGAATTAGAAAATAATACTGAGGGACAGACAAAATTGTAGTTGTTTCACAAATTATTATTTTTTCTTTTACAGACACAAGATGTATGTGGTTGGTAAAAATTGTTCAGGTTTGATTTCACTTTTTTTGTTCTTGTTGTATTTTGTGATGCTGGAAACTGAATGCAGGGCTTCCTTCATGCAAGGCAAGCATTCTAATCTATCACTGAGTCACATACCCACCCCTTTGTGTATTTCAATAACATCTAATTTTTTTCCCAATCCTAAAAGATAAACCTTTGTAAGTCATGGTTGGAATAAGTGCTTGTAATCAACACATAAAGAATCAGCTTTCTTTGAATCAAATGCAGCAGGCCACAAGGCAGAAAGAATTGTTGAGGTCCTGGTGAGAACTTTGAACAGTCTGTGGAGAACAAGAAGCATGCACTACTTTACCCTTGTGAACAATAGAAAAGAATAGGTTCGTGAAAACATGTACACATGATTTTAATATCACTTGAAAATATGCCTGAAAATTGTTTAGTCAGTCTTCAACTCATTGGTTCATAGTTGATTCTTTTAGCAAGTTTGAATTAAGTAATTTAGAAAAATATTATATTTTTTAAAAGATAGATTAATCAACTCAAGCAGAATACTGAATACTAAATATGGAAAAAAATGATTGGTAAATGGATGGATAGATAAATAGAAGCATAAATATATCCATAGATATATTAATTTGTAAAACCATTTCTTAATAATGTTAGTTAAAGCAGATAAACAAATATAAATTTTAAAACAGACTTTTTAAAAAATTATTTACTGAATTATCAGTTTTCTATAAAAGGATTAGTCATATACAGGCTAACCCTATTGTGACTAAAAAAGGACACGATGTATAATTATGTCCAGAACAATAGGCCTGTGAATGTTTTAAACCATGGTTAATTTGGGGGAAATTGGAACTGTTTCAAAAATATATAGAAAGTAGAAATGATATTGTGTGACTTTTAAGACTAGTTTAAAAATCTAAAATAAGGTGATGCACTGGAATAGTCACAGTTGAAAACCTGAACAAAGGGCTATAAGTCTTACTATTCTTAATTTACTCATTAGTGAGGAGATTAAGACACATGAAAATGTTCTAGCAGGTCTTCTGAACAACAGTTATGTTATTCCTACTGTTTCAGCCTAGGTGCCAGGCCTAAGTGAATGAACTCTTATCCAGACATAAGAGTTCATCCCAGCCACAGAGTGACACAGTCTCAGAGTCTCTCTGGCTAAAACTCAAGTTACCATCGAGCAGATGAAATAAGTTCCCTCATGCCCTGCCTCAGTTCCTGACATACAGGATGTATGAATTTAATATAATGGGTTCTTCCAAGCCATTTGGGAATAATCTAGTATACAATAAAAATAAGTAAACAGGTTATAGTAAAGATTATTTTCATTTTCTCTTTCAAACATCACTATGACTATATTATCACAATTTGGGATACATTTTCTTACTAATTTGTGTTTATGAAGACATTCACCAAATAAAGAGAAAATTCCTATATACACACAATATACCAAAAATCCATTTAAAAAAATATGTCTTTGTGGGGCTGGGGTTGTGGCTTAATGGCAGAGAACTTGCCTAGCATGTGGAGGCACTGGGTTTGATCCTCAGCACCACATAAAAAAATAAGCAAATAAAATAAAGTCATGTTGTCCATCTACAACTACAAAATTTTTTTAAATGTCTTTGTAACTGTGTGTGTCTTTTGAGTTTTGGATATCTGACATAAATACTTTATTTTTTTCTTTATTTTCAAAATGTCTAATATAGAGTATGGTACTTTGTAGAATCCCAAAGTAGATCTGAGTATTTCTTTAAAGATTTTTAACAGCTTTTCTATTCACATGGTGGATGAATCAAAATATATTCAGAAATCGAAAGGTGAAGCTCTAGAGAAAATAGTCTCTATATTTGAAATTATAGGGAAACCCCTTTAATGGAATGGATAATTACTTTTTCCAGGTACTAGCCAAAATATTATCTATATCTCTCCATAATACAGAAGTGTCACCAAACTGCAATTATAATGATTGCCCACCTTTGTTTGAAAATCAGGAGCAAAACCTTATCCTATCTAAAAGGAAATCAACTATGAGTGTATTAATCTACCAAAAAGAAAATGTTTCTGGGTGCTTAATATTAGAACAAAAGCAAATTATAAAGTTCAGTTGAATTCATATTCAGGGTTATTATACAATAAAGAGAAAGGGGATTGAGTCCTTTTAAATATTGTAAGTGATTTTTGGTTGACTGTATTCCTTATGTTAGGCTCATTCATTATAGTACATTAACTGTACTCACAGTACAGTAGACTAACTCGTTTTAAGGCAACAGTGAACTTAATTAAAGGTATCTTGATCAGACTCCTGGTTAATATTTGGGTCCCCTTGCAACTTTTCTAGGTGGTTTCTTTTTTCTTTCTCCATGAGTTCTGTGACTGTGTTATAGAAGAGGGTGGATAGGTGAAAATGGAGAAGATGTTGCCTTTATTGTATTTCTGGATAAGCTTATTGCAGTATTTAATTAGTAACTCAAATACCACTGTTTCTGACCATTCAACTACAAAAGTAAATGTCTGTAATTAGAGATGACTTACCTGTGTGTAATGGAGTTAGTCAAGGTGATAAGTAGGTTAAAGGTGGAACTGCACAGAAAATCTCAGTATTTCCTCCTATTTACTTTAAGATGAATAGAGGTGAATCAAGCAGCAATTACACAATTGCCAACATACCCCCCAAGAGAGTCAATGTTTGGTTGTTGAAGTGACAACATGATGAATCTCAGTATGAAATGTCAGTCACACCTCATTACTTTATCTCATTCTTTTGTCCAGCCTTTGGAAGGCAATCTTTCTCTGGATACATTTGCTGTTTTGACAGCTTACTTTCATGCCAACCTTTAAAGACTCCTTGTCTTTCCTCTCTTCTCAGAAGTAGCACTTATGTCATAAAGCATGTGGCAAATTACCTTCTTGAAATGCCCAAACTTGGTGTCTTTATCAGATCCCAGTAGCAAACAAAGCATTTTAGAAATCTTAATACACCCTCTCCTCTCCACACCCCCACACCTTAATATTTACTTGACTATCATGACAGAAAAGTAACTTATGTTTCCTTGTTTTAAAATTTTGATGAAACAAACAGCCTACATTATTTCTACAGTGTTGCTGAAAAAGAAAAAGAAACACATAGAAAAAAGGGCTTTGACAATATATTCTTTTATTCTCGAAGACTAATTTGCAGTTAAGCATCTTAAAGGAAACTGCTTACTATATCTACTAAGTATCTTTATCAAGAGTGAGTGTCATTAAGTGCTGGAGCATCCCAGATTTAAACCCTTTCTTGTAGAATGAATGAAAGTATATGCAAATAAAAATGTATATGGGCACTCTATTACCAAATATCTTTCATTTCTTTTGGATTTTAAAAGGTAAGAAAATCAGAGGAGAGTTTAATAAAAAGACTACAAAACTGCCTCACCCTGCTGCTAGTAACTATGTTTATTGCAATAGTAATATAAACTGTACTTCCTTAAAAATTAGTTATTCGCTTGTGAATATTACCTGAACTTACTGTGTTATGCTGGCTTATGGGAGTCATTGGAATGTCTAGTGTCTCATAAAACCATTGCAACCAGAAATGTTCCCCTATTCAATATTCTATTTTCTTTTCACAATTTGCATAGAATTTTGCCCTGTATTTTAGTAATTTATAAATCTGTAATAAAAAATAAGAGATGCTTTTACTTGAAATATCAGCTTTTAGTATATTAAGAATAATTTTCAATAAGCAAAGTCCCTGTATCTCCATTCTTCTCTAGGAAATGGCAGGAAAAACACAAAGCAAAAGCAAACAAAAACTCAGAAGTTAACATTAAAATTTTGCTTAGTAAAAATAACAAAAATATGTTATATTAATTCAAACATTAAAATTTTATCATTTTGGAGAAATATCAAAGAGTAATATTACTAGATATTCTCAAACTAAATAATATGAATGCTTTAAGAAGAAAAGACAGCATTATATCCACACATATCACTAGGATATAAACCTCAATTTTGTTGTTATGGAGGAATAAATATAAGAAAGATCACCCCCTCTTAGGATTCCGACTTTGTGAACTTGGTGGTATAAATCAGCTTAATTATAAGATATATGTCTCAATCGTGTTGCATTTTTTCCACACTTTTATTGGTGCATGATGATTGTACATAATGGTGGGATTTGTTTCATATTCATACGTGCACATAACATAACAATATAATTTGGCCAATATAAATTCCCAGTATTTCCTCTTTCCCTCTCATCCTCCCTCCCCTGATTCCTTTCTTCTACTCTACTGATATCCTTTCAATTTTTATGAGACTCTGCTACAACTTTCTTTTGCTTTTCCTTTAGCTTCCACATATGAAAAGAAACACAGGACCCTTAACCTTCTGAGTTTGGCTTATTTTCCTTAACAAAATGTTTTCTAATTCTATCCATTTACTTGAAAATGATATTTTATTTTTCTTCATGGATGAATAAAACTTTATTGGGTGTGTATACCACATTTTCTGTATCCATTTATCCATTTTTGGATGCCTAGACTGGTTTCATATTTTGGCTATGATGAATTGTGTTGCTATAAACATTGGTAAGCATGTACCTGTATAATATTTTTAATTTTTTTATGGTGGCTATTATTTTCTTTATTGTTTCTTTTTCTCACATTTATTGGTACAATATAATTATACATTATAATGAAATTTATTTTTAACATAAATTCTGCACATAATATAACAATATAATTTGGTTAATATTTTCCCCAGTACTTCCCCTTTCTCTTCTATCCTTCCTCCCTCTGATCCCTTTCCTCTACTCTACAGGTCTCCCTTTGATTTTCATGAGATCCTCCCCCACCATTTTTCCCTTTTCTCTCTCTACTTTTCACACATGAAAGAAAACATGCAACCTTTGAGTTTCTGAGTTTGGCTTATTTCATGTAACATAATGCTTCCAAGTTCCATCTATTTTTCTCCAAATGACATAATTTCATTGTTCTTTATTGCTGAATAAAACTCCATTGCATATATATACCACCTTTTCTTTATCCATTTATCTATTGATGGACACCTAAGCTGATTCCACACAATAGTTTGGCTATTGTGACTTGTGTTGATATAAACATAGGTATGCATGTATCATTATAGTATAATAATCTTAATTCTTTAGGATAAATACTGAGGAGTGGTATAGCTGTGTCATATGGTGGTTTCATGCCTAACTTTTTGAGGAATCTCCATACTCATTTTCATAATGCTTATACTAATTTACAGTCACACAAAAAGTGTACAAGTGTTCATTTTTTTCTCCACATTCTATCCAGCATGTATTATTCTTTGTATTCTTGTTGACTGCCATTCTGACTGGTGTGAGATGAAATCTCAGCACAGTTTTGATTTTCATTTCCCTAATTGCAAAGGATGTTGAATATTTTTTCATATATTTATTGATTATTTATATTTCTTTTTTAAAAGAATTATCTATTTAACCTTTTGCCTATTTATGAATTGTGGTGATTTTTTTTAATATTTTTGGTGTAAAATTTTTTGAGTTTTTTTTATATTCTAGATATTAATCCCTTATCAGAAGAATAGCTAGAAAAGATTCTCTCCCATTCTGTGGGCTCTCCCATTTTGCTCTTGATCATTTTCTTTGCTGTACAGATGCTTTTTAATTTGATGCCATTCCATTTTTTAATTCTTAGAATTATTTCCTGAGCTTTAGTTATCCTATTGAGAAAGTCACTGCCTATGCCTATAAGTTAGAGTGTTGACCCTATATTTTCTTTTAGAAGTTGCACAGTTCCTAGTAAAATTCTGAGGTCTTTGACCATTACAAATTGATTTTTTTTTCTGTGTGTGTGTGAAGTGAAAGATAGGATCTAGTTTCATTCTTCTACATATGGACAAACAGTTTTGCCAGCACCATTTGTTTAAAAGGCTATTTTTCTCCAGTATATGTTTTTGGCACTTCGGCCAAGCATCAGACAATTGAATCTGTGTGGGTTTGACACTGTGTCTGCTATTCTGAACCATTGGTGTGTGTCTCTGTTTTTATGCCAGTACCATAAAATTTTTGTTACTGTTACTCTAAAGTGTAATTTGAAGTCCAGATATTTTGATGTCTCCAGCATTGTTTTTTGACTTAGAATTGCTTTCACTATTTTGGGCCTTTAATTCTTCCAAATGAATTTTAGTACTGTTTTTTTTTTTTCCTTCTTTCTAGTTTTTTGAAGAAAGTCATTGGTATTTTTATGGGTATTGCCTTGAATCTGTGTATTGCTTTTGGTAATATGTCCATTTTAATAATATTAATTCTACCTATGCATGCACATGTGAGGTCTTTTAATTTTCTGGTTTCTTCTTTAACTTCTTTCTTCAGTATTTTATAGTTTTTATTATAGAGGTCTTTCACTTCCTTGGTTAGATTTATTCCCAGGTATCTTTTTTAAGGCTAATGTGAATGGGATTGTTTTCACAATTTCTTTCTCAGCAGATTTATTATTGGTTTATAAGAAAGGTATTGATTTTTGAATATTGATTTTATAACTTGCTGCTTTTCTGAATTCATTAGCTCTAGAAATCCTTTGATTAAAACTTTAGATCTTCTAGATATAAGATCATGTTATCAGCAAGCAGTGATAATTTGACTTCTTCCTTTCCTAATTTTATCTCTTTTATTTCCTTTGCTTTTATAATGGTTATGGTTAGAATTTCTAGCTGTATATGAAATAGGATTGGTGAGATTGGACATCCTTGTCTCTTTCCACATTTTAGTAAAAAATTTTCATTTTTTCCTCATGTACTATGAGGTTGACTTCAGGTTTTTCATATGTAACCTTTATCATATTGAGATAGGTTTCTTCATTTCCTATTTTCTTCAGTATTTTTATCATGAATGGGTGCTGAATTTTGTGGAGGGCTTTCTCTTCATCTATTGAGATTACTAAGTGAAGACCTTAATTCAATATATTTGATAAATCATATTTATTTATTTGCATATTTTAAGTTATCCTTGCATCCCTGGGATAAAATCTATTTGGTCAGGATGTACAATCTTTTTAATATTTTACTGAACATGATTTACTAATGCTTTATTAAGGGTTTTTGTGTTAAAGTTAACTAGGATGTTAGTCTGTAGTTTTCACTCCTTGTTATGTCTTTATCTGTTTGGGTAGAAGTGTGATACTGGTTTCATAGAATGAATTTGGAAATGTTACCTATTTTATTTCATGGAATAATTTTGAGAGGATTGGAGTTAGTCTTTTAAAAGTCTGGTAGAATTCAGCTGAGAATCCATTAGGTGCTGGGCTTTTCTTTGTTGGAAGGCTTTTTATTATTGTTTTTATCTTATTTCGAATTATTGGCCTATTTAGGTTTTATATGCCTTTTTGAGTTAATTTTGAAAAATCATGTGTGTCTGGAAATGTATCTATTTATTCTAGGTCTTCAAATTGATTAGACTACAAATATTCAAAATAGTTCCTAATGATCCTCTGAATTTCTGTGATGTTGGTGTTGTTTTCTCATCTTTCATCTCTATTTTTATTAATTTGCATCTTTCCTCTTTTCCTTTCAATTATTTTGGCTAAGGGCCTATATATCTTGTTTATCTTTTCAAAGAACCAATTCTTCATTTTTCTGATCTTGTGTATTATTTTTATTCTCAAATTTATTGATTTCAATTCTGATCTTAATTATTTCCTGCCTTCTACTGGTTTGAGAATTGGTTTGTTCTTCATTTTCAAAGGTCTTAAGATGTATCATTAGGTTTTTTATTTGGGATCTTTCTGATTTTTTTTTTTTTTTTACATAGGCATTCATAGATATAAACTTTCCTGTGAGAACCGCCTTCATAATCTCCCAGAGGTTCTGGTGTTGATAGACCCAGCCTGATTTTCTCTTAAAATTGGGAGCCATCTTGCCACAAAGCCATGAAAAGATAATTTTGGTTTTACTATAAATTACTGCAAATTCTGAATTTTCTTGGAATGCCTGCTCATGCCTTGAACTCACCCATGCCTGTCTCTCTATGACCAGATAGCAGCCCTCTCTGAAACTTTAGTGACGCCTCATAAATCTTGGCCTTCCCTGGCCAGATAATGACCCTCTCTGAGGCTCTAATGACCTTCATGAATTCTGATGTCAGGACCAGCAAAAATGTAAACTAGCCTTTGTGTTATGCTCTCTGTTACTCCCCATTGTGTAACTTTCTGGGCTATAAAGCTAGGCTGTACGAACACTGCAGGGCTGTCTTGTTCCGACGGTTTTTGTTGGGAGAGGCAGCCCAGCCGGTTGAAATAATAAGCTTGATTTGATTTTAATTGGAGTCAGTGGTCTTTTCTTGTACCCTGGTATAACAGTATGTTTTATCACTATTCTCATTTGAGTCTAAGAATTTTTTAATTTCTCCCCTGATTTTTTTCTATTACTCATTAATAATTCAAAAGTATATTCTCAAATCTCCATGTGTTTATGTAGTTTCTCTAGTGTTTTTTTGTGTTGGTTTCTAATTTAACTCCATTATGATCTGCAAGGAACTATGTATATATTTTTATATTTTCTAAGTGTTTCTTGTGGACAAATTATGATCTATTTTTTAAGAACTGCTTTGAGGACTAAAATATGATCCATTTTGAGAAGTGTTGAAAAGAAAATATATGCAGCTGTTGAACAAAATATTCTATAACTTATTCTATAACTTAGTCTAGAGTCTTTATTGAGTTTATGTCTGAATGATCTATCTATTGGTGACAGAGGAATGTTGAAATCATCCAGTCTTATTGTACTGAGGTCTATTTGAGGCTTTAATTCAACTAGTGTCTCTTATGTAATTAGTGGCATTCATATTTGGACCATAAATATTTACTTTTTATAGCTTCTTGTTGGATAGTTCCCAGTTATGAAGTGACCTTTATCTTTTTGGTTTGAAGTCTGCTTTATCAAATATCAGAGTACCTACTCCTGCTTGCTTTCAGGTTCCATTTGTATTGCATATCAATTTCCATCCTTTCACTTTCAGCCTGTGACTTTCAGTTAGATGAATCTTTTACAAACAACATAGAGTTGGGTCTTGTTTTTAATTCCTCTGTCAGTCTGTGTCCTTCAGTTGAAGAGTTGATACCATTTGTATTCAATGTTATGGCAGAGAGATGTATATTAATTCCTTCCATTTTGATTTATTTCTAATATTGAATTTGGTTCTGTTTTTCATTTGCTTAGCAACTCTTTAAATGAGATTTGTTTATTTGTGAGCTCTGTTTTTTTTTTTTACTGTTTTTATGTACAGAATTTCTTTAAGTAAGCTCTGTAGTATTGGCTTAGTAATCATGCATTAATTTAGTTTGTGCTTTTGGGGGGAAGGCTTTAATTTCTTCTTTCTGATTCTGAAGGATGGCTTTGCTGGATAAAACAATGCTTGTTGACTGTTACTTTCTTTCAAGACTTGTACACATCATTGTAAGCCCTTCTGGATTTTAGAGATTGTGCTGAGAAAGCATAAGTAATTCTGATTGACTTACCTCTAAATGTGACCTGACATCTTTGTCTTGAGGGTTTTAACATTCTTCCCATGTTCTGTATGTTAGGCATTTTAATGATAATGTGTTGTGAAAAGATTCCTTTGTTGACTTTGTCTGTTTGGGTTTCTGAATGCATCCTGTATCTGTATATCCATCTCATTCTCAATGTTTTGAAAGTTTTCTGTTATTATATCCCTAAAGATGTTGTCACCTTACCAAATTCTAATCATTTTTAAATTTGTTTTTTTAATGTAGTTCTGATTAAGATTAATTATTTTCTTTAATACTGTTTGAATGTTTAATGGTGGCCACTTTGTTTTCCAAATCTTTAGATTCTGTCTTCAGCATGGTTTACTCTATTAGAGAGTCTTTCAACTAAACGATTTATTTAATTTGTTGTGTTTTTCACTTCTAAGGTCTCTGTTACATTCTTTTTTAATATCTCTATCTTATTGAATGTCTCATTTATATCCTATACTGACTCCCTCAATTCATTCAATTGTTTTTCTGCATTCGGTTACAATTCATTGATTTTTAAAAGTCATTCTTCTGAATTTTTTATCTGGTATTTTATCCACTTCAATATTTTGGGAGTCAGTTGTTTGCAAATTATAAACTTAAGAGGTGTTTTACCTTGTTTTTCATAGTTTTTATATTACTGTGTTAGGTTTTATGCATCACTAGGGATGGATTTCTCTTCCACTCTTTTTAGGTCATGATTTTATCTTGCCAATGTGTCCTAGAGTGTTTAGATTGATCAAAAATCCACAGCCTTTGCATTTTCTGTTTTTTCTGTAACAGTAGCTGTCCATAAGTGTGACCTGAGGGCCTACCCTTAACTGTTTTTCCTTGGGACCTGGTCATAAGTTTTGGAACTTTTCTATTCTTTGTATTAAAGTATAATTGAAGCTTGAGTATCATTCATTTGTGTGTGGAGCAAGGTATGCTGTACTTTGACTAAATTTAGTTCATTAGCAAAGTCTCTAACCTGTGTCTCTGTAAGTTGTCAGCACCTCATAGAATGGGGCAAACAAATAATAGCAACAACTGAGGTAAACAATATATGACATTATAATAATTACCCAGTTCCTACAGTAACATCTACAACATTAATTATAGCAAAAATAGGAATGGCTGGGTCAGCACTTGCCAACAGCAAAAACAATAAATTACCATGAACTAGATCTGGCATTAAAGCAAACAACAGGTGTCAGCTATGTCATCCACTGCAGTAATCACTGCAGCAATGTGAATGATAGAAGCAAGAGTTATTTCAACAAATTAGCTTGAAAAGATGTTTAAAATACAGTTCATTGAAAAGAAAATGTGAAAGCAAGGTACAATTGAATTTACAATGTTCAAATATGAACAGAGAATGTAGAAGAGATATGTAGCAGGTGATGGTTATAAAGAAGAAGAACAACACATAAGAAAAACAAGGGAGGGAGGGAGGGAGGGAGGGAGGGAGAGAGAGAGAGAGAGAGAGAGAGAGAGAACAAGAGCATTTGGCTGTTAGTGGGAGAAGAAAGGAGAGAGGACCAAGAAAAACATACAAAAACAAACCCATACCTTAACTCTCAAAAGATGAGGAAAAATAACTTCATTTTTAATATGCTACACATGAATAAAAAAGGAAACAAATATGTATATGTATATATGTCCATTAGCCAACCTACAAAGCAAGAACACTCACACTCTCTCTCTCTCTCTCACACACACACACACACACACACACAAAATTCTTACTGAAAAATGAAAGAATCATTTCCACTAAGGGGGTCAGAATAGTCATTGAGAATGAGTGGTCTTTGTCCAACTGTCCTTCTGTCCATTCTTCCTAGGCTATCTACTGAGAAAGAGAGAGCAAGGGATGGAGGTTCTGGAGGTTGTTAAAATTTCCCTCTTTTGTGTTGCTCACAGTGCCAGGTGGAGTGGCCTAGGACTGAAGCTGTTTGAAATGTCTCTAGCTTCCCTTCTCACCAGTGTAAAGTAGGATGGAGTGGGAAGTAATATCAGTTGTAGTTTTATCTGATAGGCCAGATTGATGCACTTCTGCTAAGAGCCATAGCCAAGTAGTATGATGCTTGGCATTTTTGGTTGAAAGGTGACGCCAGCAAGCCATTGAGATGATATGATTATGTTAAGATCTGCATTCAAATGGATATTAGACCCCTGCTGTCCACCTTGGCCTGCTAAGGGACTCCTGGAGAGTTCCCATTGGTTGGGGAAGTGCGATAGGAAGGAATTCCGGAGGAGGGATTTCCTGTTAGTGTGTGTGTCCGGGAGAACACTGTGTGTGTGGGTCGGCATATTTCCCAGGAGCATACAGGGCATTTGCGGGAATTTCAAAATAAAGTTTGTTCCTGTTTGAGTGGCTCGTGATTTTGTGCCCAGCCAGACTGTGGCACATTTCCACTCTGAGGCTGTTACAGGATTCTATGAAGAGAGTTCTGGTAGCTGAGGTTTAGCTCTGATTATGCCTTAGAGACTTTTTCTCTGCTCTGGAGAGATTAGATCAACACACCCCTAGGGCTGAGCAAATGCTGATCTTTTTCAGGGGTCTGGATCTCAGAAGCTTCAAGGGAATTCTACTCATAGGGTAGGGATCCAATGCTCTACCCACTCTGCTGCCCACAAACACAGCTTTCCCAGGCTTAGTAACCAAGCATATTGATACCTGCCTTGTCAGAGTCCCAACCTCTTCAAATCCTCACAGGACCCACCAGATTCAAAGGAAAAGCAAGTTGCATTTTCCTATTTTTCTGACTTGAATCCCTCTGGATAGAATCTTCCCTATGCCTGTTTCACCCACAGTGGGCTAGGTCCACCTTAAGGCCACACATTCCTTGCTAGTCAGGGCAGTTTGGCAATGTTTGTTATCATCTCCCAGTTCCTGCAGCAGCTGCAATGTGGTCTCTTCAAAACAACTTCTGCCTCAGCTCTCCACTTTCCACTTGAGAAATACGTAGCACTTTCAAAACACCAATTTGTGGTACAATATCTGTATCAGCTAAGCACAGGCTGCTTTTCTGATCTACAGGATTTTCCATACCGAATCTGTCTATTGTGTTTCCCTCTGTGTTCTTCCTCCTCTCTATGGTTGAACCACTACTGCTGCTGCCACTGCTTGGCTCCAATGTACTCATTCTTCTTCGTTCAATGAATATACATTTCTGAGTCTTTAAAGACACTCTGATTGTCCAATATTGAATTATAGAACTATCTCTTTCACCCACCTTGCTGAGAAGCAGTACTCGTGCTGCTTGAATCCTGAGCAACTATAAATACAGCCTTTCTCTGATCTACCATCTTAAATGATCCCATATTGCATTCTTAAAAACAATTTCGACTTTGATATGCCTCATGATTTTTTCCTATGTGTAGGAATATGATGGGTCAACAGCAATTATTGTAATACCAAAAATATCAGAAGCACAAAACACTTTTTTGAAAGTACTTATGATGTGGTGTTTGATTAAACAGCATTACAATTACAATTTAACTCTTTTCCAAGCTCTCCAAGAACTTTTGTGTTATAATTTTTAAGTAACCAAGATCATGGTGTAAACAATGACTCCAGTGTACAGTCTCTACACTAACATGCTTTTATGTCTTCATTCTATAAGGAGAGCTTTGAATTGCAAATCCAGGTATAAACTTCTTAATGGCTCAGCAGTAGCAGACTCTGCTCCGGAGAGCAGGGAAGAAACATTATATAGGTGTAAGATCAGTCAAAAAAGCCTCAGAACTACCTCTTCTCAGGACATGCCTGAGTACATTTACAGCAGCTTCCTTCACTGCACTGCTTAAACAGTTTTGTGATGACATTCATTTATCATTTAGGCATGGATGGATCCAATAGTGAAATGAATATTTCCCTTTAAAGGCAGGGAAAAGTTGTATGTGGTAACTCAAATAATGACAATCATACCTCCTTAGTTCACAATGATGCATTCCTTTACTAAGGTATACAGGCATGTTTAAGTTAATGTGCTGTCAAGCCACGTCTTCAATAAATTAGTGGAGATGTCACCTGAAAATAGCCTAACTCTGTTAGTTTTGGGTCACATAAATTGTAGTAGGAAAACACAAGACATTGTGAAGTTAGGATATATTTATTATGAGTTAATTACACTGATATGGGTTTATTTGGAAATTGATAAAATCTGATAGGTTTGTCTTACAATTTGAATATGAAATATCTTTATGCTCTCTAATAAAGTGAATTAACTAGTAAAATGTCTGCATAAAAATTCTCATGATAAAACTAAGTAAAATTGCTCAGAATTTCCATAATGTACTTTCAATAGGAAGGAATTATTGAGTAATGCATAGTATGAATCTGCTCTAGTCAGTTTTATGTTTGGGTTATCTTTACAGCTGATTCAAATTATCTCATAGTGGAGTCAATCATTATGCACAAATTGACCATTAACAAGTTTAAATATCATTGTTGTGCTGCAATTAATTTGCTAACTTCTTAATAATATGGCCTAAGTTCACTGCTAGTCGTTTAAAATGATGAATTGCCTGTCATCTTGTCTACTGTGGTATTGGTTCCCAAAATGGGCATATCTCACATGTGAGGATATTTGATGATGTCTGAAAAAATTTTGATTGCCTTGATGGTATGGAAGAAGCTACCTCATCTAGTGGATGATACATAGGATAGCCTCCCACAACAAAAATTGTCCAGCCCAGAATATCAATAAAATCATTCTTGAGAAAACTTGGCCCAAAGCAAATTGTCATATTGTGGAAGGAAACCAAACTATAACTTATCAAGTGACTTTTCTGAATCTACATTACATTATCTGAAAGGAACTAGGAATTACCTCATAGGATGTTTGAAAAGACTTCAAATAATAGTCATCATCTATTCCTGCCAGTTCTCAAACATTCCAAGTACAATATTATATCAGGTCTTTTGTGTGTACTCTTTCCTGCACCCAGCATCATCTTCCCACAGATTTTGTTATGGTTTCCTTCCTCAACTGCTTTGTGTTTTGGAGCAAACGTAAATGTGTTAGAGAGATATCCCCTGATATGTCTGTCAGATTGAAAATTGTAATGCACCCCTTTTGCTTCCACCATTCCCTAGACTCCTTTCCTAATTAAATTTTTTCTACAGAACTTACCAATATCTGACATACAATATATATATATATATATATATATATATATATATATATATATACACACACACACACACTAATATATATACACACACACATAGGTGTGTTTGTATATGATTGCATGTGTGTATATATATAATACACACATATATAAATGTATGTGTATATTATTGAATGTTTAAATTTTGATTTAGTTTGTTTAAATCTCACAACCAATCCCCTATAGCACAGGACCTGGAATATGGCTGCGTGTAAAATACATTAAATGAAAGTATTATTGAGTGCCTCCTTTGTCAATCATTGTAATAGATGCTAGAAAGAGCAATGAAAAAAAGGAAACAACTCCTGTCCTTTTGGAGCTTATAGTTTAGTGGGGTATCATAGGACATACAAATAAAATGTTATCAAATATATCAAATGTATTGCTGGATAGTACTACAAATAAATTAGGAATAGAGAGTGATTAAAGGGTCAGTTTTGCATTAAGTGAACAGAGAAAGCTTTTCTTGCAGGTGACATTTGAGCAGATACATGAATGAAGGGAAAGATCATTATCAATAACTAATAATGAAAATAGCCTATCCTCATTTAGTGTGTTTTGCATGGCATGGTTTGAACTATTTGTTTTTATTAGCAAATTATCCTTACCACCAACCCTACCGGGTGGATATGATTGTTATTGAAGTTTTATTGATGAAGATACTAAAATGCCAAAAAGTTAAGAAATACAAATAGAAATGTACCAGGCACTCAATAAAGCATAGTTATTAGTATTTTTGAAGAGAAGTTTCAAATTTCTGGGTCCCTTGAGATTTTGTAATGATAACAAGTTGCCTGTGTCTAATTCAGCTCCATTTTCTGTAATTCTTTTTTATGTCAGAAGAATGTTAACTTGTAATTACATAAAGCAAACATGGAAAAGAAGTTAAGAATTGGCAGTAGAGTCTACCCTACATAGGTACTGAGAGTATGTCCTTTAAAAACCAAAATTTTAGCCCATCAAATAATGCATTAAAAATCAGAGCAGTAAATCCTTTGCAAAAAGACAGTGAAGAGACTGCCATCTCATTCTTGTAGCTGCCTGGAGATTGGCAGGAATGCCTCATTAAAAGAAGTACATAATAAATATGAAAAGCTGTAGGCAGGCTTCTGTCACACTAGGTACAAGAAGAGGTTAAAGCAGGGCCACTATATCTAGCAAGCCCAAGATTACAGTTTAATCCTGTGTTTGGCAGCCAAGATGTTTACCCAAGATTAGAAGCGATTGAGTTCCTGATCTGGGGTTTAGTGATGTGCCTCTGGACTCCAGGAGCAAATAAGGGGGAATGGGAGCATACAGAAGAAATTCTATCATACAAAGGAAATGAGCTGTACAAGAAAAACATACTAGAATCTTGATCATGGTCAATCCAAGGCAGAAAATAACCACAGGGAGGTTAATACTGTAAGGCCCTCTTTGTCATTGTAGACCTCACGATCCTCATAAATTTGGTGAATGAGTCAAAGCAAACATGGGAACATGTTTATCAACTCTACTGTCTACTTCCCTGGGTTAGTCTTCAGGTTGTTTTTAAATTTATTTTACTTTCTATTTTTTTTTTCTTTTTAAGTAATTCCTGTTTCAAATAAATATGGGTTCAGAAGCTATGGCTGGACCCAGCTGAGAGGAAAACCAAGTATCTTTAAAACAGGACAGCTAGGAAGATTAAACCTTCCATTGATATTTTTGGGGTCCATTTACTATTTATTTTTTAAAATATTATTTTTACAATAATCTTTCTCTCTTAATATACTTAATACTCTTATCTCAATTTTTTTCATCACCAAAAGAAAAGTCTTTTCTATCTTAGAAGATGCCATCACTTGACCTTTATGCCCCTTGAATAGTTAACTTTATCTCAACTTCCATCCCTTCATAGGCACACTTCTTCAGTTATTCATTCTTGCTTACCTCCATTTTTATCATTTTTCACTTAGAGCTCAGAATATTCCATTACAGCTTCCACCTCATGTACTCCAAGACAGCCCTTGAGATTACCAATGGCCTTCATGTTGTAAAATCCATCGGTATTCTTAGAGTAGTTTTTTACAAAACTTATTGGTTCTTCTTTTTGGAAACCCTCTTTTAGCTTCTGTAAAACCAAGCTTCTATCTGGTCACTTTCTCTTACTTTTCTGGCCATTCCTTAGATATATAAGTTTCTGAAAACTTGCACTCATTGTAATTAAATCTTGCTATAACATTTCATCTTATGATATCCAAGGTCTTGATGATTCTGAAAATCTTTTGTATAGGTGTATCCTTTCTTGCACAGAAAAAATTGAAAACGATTACCTATCATATGTACTTCATTTTGAAGGTGAAAATGAAAACCCTAGAAAGTAAAGTCCAATAGAAAAATAAGTAAAAAGACTATTTCACTTATCTATATTGTATATTTTTTTACACCAAAAGATTTTCTTTAGAATTCAGAAAAGTATGAGCAGACAAATAACATTTGAAAGCCTGCACACTGCTCCCTGGCAGGTTGTAGAGGATCTTCAAAAACAGTGAGTTTGAATATGGGATATAAAACATCGCTCTAGTAAATACAATTTAACTGAGAAAACATATTCTTACAAATCTATACAACCAAAGGCAAAACAACATTTTATAGTTTGTAACAGTTTTTTTTATGTGTACAATATACGTACACATCACCATTCTGATTTAGTGTCCTTTATTAGAAAAAACATAGACTTAGATTATAGTTTTGAGTCCTAGCTTATGCCATGCTAGCTATATGACTTAGGGCAAGTTATTTAGCTTCTTTTGAGTGTCAGTTTTTCTCATTTGTAAAATAATGACAATTATTTCCTAAATAGATTTATTGAGTTATATTTAATATGCAAAGAATCTCACATACTTTGTACAAATTGATGAGTTTGGGCATTTGCAAATGGCCATGATTTTATTGCCACGTTCAAGGTTATAGACATATCAAACCCATATTGAAGTTTTCTTGTGTCCCTTTATCTTTGTTTCTGCTTTTGTGATAAGAACACTTAAAATGAGTTTTACCCTCTCAATAAAAGTCAAGTGCACACTAATGTATTAACTACAGACACTATGTTGAACAGCTGATTTCCAGACCTTATTTGTCTTGTGTAACTGAAACTTTAAATTCACTGAACAACTCCCTGTTTTCCCCAGTCCCTGAGTCCTGGAAACCACTATTGTATTTTCTGCCCCTGAGAGTTTGACTATTCAAGATACCTCATGTAAAAATAAATAAATAATGTGGTATTTTTCCTTCTGTGACTGATTTATTTCATTTAGCATAATGTTCTCTATGTTCACCTACATTGTCAGAAGTGGCAGGATTTTCTTTTAAAATATGTTTGACATGTACACGACTATGAACAAATTGTTGTTGCTGTTTTTATTGTATAGCATGACAGCGATACTTTACCAACTTTAACAGCATGGGAAGAATCAAATAGTTATAATTGCTTTATTTTAAAAGTGAACTTGGTTTTTAATTAGTTATCACTAATATTTATTATCTCAAGATAATCTGTAGACAAATTTTAAAGTTTCCCTTTAATATGGCAATAAGCACCATTTTATTTTAAACTGGGAATTCCTGTCTCCCCATTTGTATTCCTACTTCAACCTAGACTTGTTGCTCTTAAAAAGTCCCTTACCTTGGGAATTCCCACCACATATGTTGTGGGTTTGACACTGCTGTGTATTTTTTATTTTATGCCATCTACTTTCTAGATTTACTTTCTTCTTTTGTTGGAACAAATTTACTAGTAATTTAAAAAAAAAAAGAGTTTAATGAAGATATGCTTTTGAAAAAAATGCAGATCTGAAAATGCTTGCAAAAAATCCTCACATTTGATTAACAAATAAATAGAATATAGGGTATTGGATTCAGGGTGAGAAAGTATCTTAATTCTGAATTTTCAAGGCATTATTTAATGTGTTTCTGTTTCCTCTTGCTTTTTTATATTCTTGATGCCCTTTGATTCTTATTCTTCTATTTATAACTATTTTCCCCTCTAAGAGCTAATAGAATCCTATTTTTATCCATGCGGACCTAAATTACATGGTAATGGTTAATGGTCTTTTATGAGGAACATTTTTTGATAATTTTTATTCCTTTCATATTTTTTAGAAAATATCAGTAACAATATATGCAGCTTTCTGGCACTATCCTCTCATATTTCTAACTCTTCTCTCTTATTTTCTACTTCTTTTTCATTTTAATTTTATTACAGTGAATCCTAGTGATGTGTGAAAACACCAGAATAGTTCAGATTTTGCATATTCCAAATATTAATTGGTTTTTAAAAATTATGTAATTATATATTTAGTTACTAAGAGCACTTTACTTTTATGGTAGTTTTCTAATTCTTCCTTTATTATCTCAAGGGTGGAGTGTCTTTTCCCTTCTCTTTGAAATCATTAGTTACATTTTTTTCCTCTTTGAGGTTATTATTCTCTTATTATAGCTATTTCTTTTTATTTCATTTTTTTTCTTTATTTTGGTCTTCATCCTTCCTAATAATGCCTTCATCAAAGAACTGGTGAGTCCTTGCTTTCTCTATATTTGAATAAAAGGCATTAAGAGTACCCTTAAAGTTGTCAGATCTTTACCTTCACTATTCTCTGATTCAGTATTTCACTGTCCAAGTACTACTGGCAGATATTTTATTGGAGACAACAGATGTCAAGCTCTGAAGATCTTTTTTTTCCTGAGTCAGTTTCTTTTAAAAGGATCCTCTAATATCCTCTGGGGAGGGGGGGATTAGTAGCCTGGCTGCTACCCTGCTGTGAAGTTCTTAGGTAAGGTGGCCTTCCTATTCAGCTTGTTGACTGTCAATTCTTATTTTGGAGTGAATCTTAATCAGCTATGGCTGATGTCTGGCAGAATGAAGACTATAGTCAGTTTCATTTCTTCAAAGAATATATTGGTACAGGGTAGAGGTTACATCTGTGCTCTTTGGGTTGGGAGAATAAGGACATTCAAATAATAATCTGGTGGTTTGTTTTGGCTTTCCTAGGCCACTGTATTAAAAAAATTATCCGAAAGCATACTGTTTGGAGAAGCACTAAATAAAAGAAAGAGGGGGAAAAGGTGTTTAAGCACTACTCTCAAGGTAATGGGGCATAAAAGAATCTGGCTGAAGGCCTAAGACTGAAGGCTGAACTGACAACTTCTCTAATTGTTACTGCTACATGGCCCGGCAGCAGGATGCAATGATCTATGGACCATTGATTAGAATTTTCCCCTTCATTGAACTGAACTGAAAATAAAGACAATACAATAGCAACTCACTGATGTTATGAAATAAACAATGGTCCTATTCCAGTGGGGAAAAGAAACACAACCTCTGAGTAGAGACAAAATGGAAAAATAGGCTCTCAAAATAAGCAATTTCAATATATACATTAAAAAATCTTTTATGCCATCAAACCAATTTTATAATCAATCACTGAGTTAATGTTTTTTTACAAAGATCTTAATTACATTATAAGGCTTGATTTACTTTCTATTGTGAAGATAGGAATGTTGGAAAAATCTCAAGAAATATGCTCTACCTCTTGCCACAGGAGAGAAGACCCAAATTAAATCTCAGATCCCAAAGAAGAAAGAGTGTTTCCTTGTGATGGTAATCCTTTTAAAAATTAACTGTTCTTGTCCAGTGGCCCATTAAATCTAATGTATTGCTATGGGTTACTATTATTTATTTGGCTTTCTTATCAACATAGCTTTCTGATTTTTTAATTTAATTTGTTTTTATTTTTACTGAGAATATGAATTTAGGATTAATTCATTTGTATTAGTAATGTGTATCCCTTTAAAAGTCTTTATAAAAGATCTAGTATTGTAGTAATATTTCTATTGCAGAATGAGAATCTAGGAAAGTATAAGTAACTTGTTCAAGGTAAAGCTAGAAAATAAACTCGGACACACTGAGCATAATTGTAAGGTATTTTATATAGCCTTAGAATAATATTAGCCATTAATGTGATAGAAATGTAAAGAAAATACACAGTAATTTCCCTTTCATATTGGTTCCCACATAAGTCCATGTATTCTATTAGGGCAGTTGACCTCCTTGAATGCCCAAGAAATAGCGAAATCTTATTAAATAAATATTGGAAGGATTGTCATCAAAATAATGATTTTTTCAGCTCTGGGGATATAGCTCAGTTGGTAGAGTGCTTGCCTCACATACAGGAGGACCTGGGTTCAATCTCAAACACCACACACACAAAAAAGGAGTGTTATTTAGATGCAGATGAAAACCCTGGATCATAAATCATAAATGACTCTCATAAAATGCTTTTGCAGGCTTCACTAAAGCAACTTCAGGTAATTAAAAATATTCCTAGATTAGATTTATGCCGTATACAATATATACCTCATCTAATAATGCAATTAGAAGTCCCTGAGAAGGAGTTACCCTAGAAGAACACTCAGAAGTAATGTAGATGATATGATTCTTAGCAAAGAGAAAATCCAGAGTATAGTGAACACATATGAATAGGACATAACTAGAGAAATGTTTTTTAGCTATTTTAATATTATCACTTGTATTGCCCCATCTTCCTAAAACATTTCCTCCGTGCTTGATTTCAAATGCAAATGCAATTAATGCTCATCTATTTCTGTTTCCTTATGATTAGCTTGTTAAATAATGCTTTCTTCTGATAATCCCTATAGTGTTTATGTGACCAGCAATCAAAAGATAATGTGGGATTTTTTTCTCTACATCCTGTTTCAGCTCATTTAGTGCTCCTATCAGCTTTTTAATTTGACATCTCATAAAGAAATGAATGAAATTCTTTATTCAGTTTCATTTACATTGCATACAAATGGAGCTTTCCTTGACTTCCATATTATTTATTCTATTAAATCAATGATGAGGAAAGAATTTTATGTGTATGGTAATTTAGTTCAGCTATAGTCTTGGATTTTTGTGTGTGATGAGCAACATTTTATATCAAAGTTGTAGCTCTCTGGTTGAGGAAACCATAGCAATCTATAGCCCTGCAGAATTTTTCTACCTTTATGACTGAAGCAAAGATTTACAGGAAGTTTATTGTATGGAATAGTGGATCTAGAGGAGCACAATTGGGCAGATGTGGATGCAGTCATAAAAAGGCTGATAGCACAAGGCACTCCTTTGCTGGGATGTCCCTTCAGACTTATCCAAATGGAAGGAAAAGAAGGCAAAGTCCTGTGCCCAAGAGTCCCCATTCATGAAACTTAGGCTGCTTCTAGGAAGAGAACTTGAACCTGTATGAAGCTCTCTCTTCTGCTTGGTTGATTATTTGAGTCCTTTCAAATAATTCAGGTGAAAGCTGTCTACTACTAACACTCCCATTAGCTTGAGAAATGAGTGTTTTTGACCTGGGCATATAAGAAGCAATCTGTATGGCTCACCAAAGCACTCACTACCAACCATGTCTTGCAATGTACAGTCCCACCTGTGTCCTACATGTTGTTAGAGTCTCTTCAGGGTTTTGATGGCCACAATTTCTTGAGCATACCAAAGGAAAGGTTGGTGGGAGTAAACTATGGATGTTTTGTTGCCACCTCTCCCTGCCAGCTTATATGCTTGCATATATTCTTCATCTCCCTCTATTGTCCATCATTCTCCTCATCCTCTCTGTAAACTCTGCTGACTTGAGTGACTTACCTAGTAGGATGATCCACAATTTTGTGTGTGTGTATATATATATATATATATATATATATATATATATATATATATATTCCACACTTTTGGTCACCATGTTCTGCTCAGGCCATGGTTGCTACATTTGGCCATTTATGGTCAAAAGTTGTGATAACATTGCTATAGAAGATTGCCTGGTTATAAGGGATCCCAAATGAGGAAGACATCGGTGTGAGCAAACGGAAAGGCATTGGTTCAAGACAGCTGTCTAATTTTACATATATATTCCCACTACTCTCATTGTCCCTATTCATACCTGATCTTCATATCCATTAAAATCATGACTTTGTGTATTATAGAATATAGCTCTTAATAGGCAATTCTGTATAAATAGTGCATCATGGTTCATGCTTTGGAGGTCCAGTTTTTCCAGGCTCAGTAATTCCCAGGAGCTGTTTTTCCCAAGTTTGGCATTCTCCATTTTAGATATAGTGTTCTGACTCCATGAATTATGATTCTTCTCTAAAAACTATGTCCTTTAAAGGTGTCCGTTTGATAGGCTAAACCTGCTGCATAGCCCTTTTATGATTTGAATCCTGCTCAAAGTTGGAAGCTTTTCGTATTATTTGGAGTAGGTTGGAGAAATATTGTAGAATGAGGACACTTAGCAGATGTTATACATCCTTCATATCCTGGGAGGTATTCTTTACTTTGGATTTTTTTATGGCATTTTGTATTTGCTATTTAATGCCAAAAAGTTGAAAAATGACTTTTTGATATTAGCATATATATTATTGCTTATCTTTATATCATGCAAGGCCAGTTTTAAAGGTAAATAAAAGAACATTTAGCATACATTCATAATCATCAAATGACCTAATTCAGATTTTTAGAGCTCATACATGCATATGCACTTTTATCTTTACAGATTAGAGGAAATGCTCCATGAAACTAACTCAACTATTTTTATTTCACTTCTTGATATACACACATTCTACCAACATTCTCTACCTTCAGGTCATTAATGAGTAAGAAATAGAGGAAATGAACTTAGTTTGCTTTATCTTTTCTATTTTCTTTATGTCATCATTTTTAGCATAAATGGTTGATTAATACAAGCAAATGCCAAAAGTAAAGAAAGACCTGACAGGGTTTCTTGGACATTTGTGTCTTGTAGAATGTGACTGTCTTCTGTCTGAATTAGAGCACGTTTGAGTTCAATGGGAAAGTGTGCTCTTTGAAGCTTCTGTTTACCTAGTCATAAATGTAGCATGCTTGCTCTTATTTAGAGTCTCACTGAGTCCCCATGCTTTCTGGGCCCATTATAATTGCATGCTTATGGAGCATTGCAATACTGTGTGTAAATGGAATGGCAAGAATGATAGAGCACAGATTGTACCCATCCAATCTCTAACATACTTTTTGTTAGATCATGTTTCACTTAAAAAACACCACATCAAACGTATTATTACTAAGAATCTCAAGATGCTAACGTCAGAGCACTAGCAAAGGACTCTTCTGAGTGCAGAGTGGGATCGCAGGCTCATGAAGCTGGTCATGGCCATTGGTCACATTGGAGGAAAATGGCAGTTCATTACCATGTATAATACTGCAGATTCCTTCCTCTTCAGGACCTACCTTATTGTTAGTAGTTTTCATATCTGAGATTTGGCTCAGATCCAGAAAGTTGATAAACTGTTGTGACATTTTATTGAGATATTATTCTTCTACTCCAAATAAACCAGCCTTGATTATTTTATTATTGCTATTGAGAAACAAGCTTTGTTTTCTGCTCATTTATCTTTCCCATAGGAACACCATAGCTTTCTGTAAGTCAGGATACTCTGGCTGCCACTTTGACTTTGCTGTTTATCACAGCCATTGTGAGCATGTTCTAGCTGATTATGGACTGTCACCAAGTCTCTCTTATTTTGGGAATCCTATAATTGTCATTGCTATCTATGAACTCAGTTCTGCAAAAGCATCTTCCACCATCTTGCCTGGCTTATAAAGGTTGACTTGCCCTGGGATTCTCAGTAATTCTGGTGTCCTTTCATCAGTGTACCACATATCGTTAAGGAGTTGAGTGTCCTCAAATATCTTGTAAAAGTCACCTGATGCCTTATGTAGTATATCCTTAAGGATGAATCTCCACAAACATTTTGAGGCCCTTCTTTCACTAATTTTGACAAAAACTCTGGCACCTCTCTTGCAGATAATGTGATCTTTTGCTTAGCATCATTTTGTTAGCATCATTTTCTGGGCTCTTGTTAGGGTGTGAAATTCTGCACTATGGTTAAGTACCCCTATATTGACGAACAGTTGTTGGTTAACTTCTGTAGCTCTATTGAAGTTGGTCTTTCCTGTTCTCATCGACTGAGCACTTTCTTGGCCAGGTTATATTGGGACATATTGGTGGCCAGAAGAATGGGTGGCAATACTTTCTGATGAAATATGTATTCTTCTTGTAAGAGAAATCATCTCCATCATCTTTTTTTTTTTTTTTAAAGAGAGAGTGAAAGAGAGAGAGAGAAGAGAGAGAGAATTTCAATATTCATTCCCTAGTTTTTGGCGGACACAACATCTTTGTTGGTATGTGGTGCTGAGGATTGAACCCGGGCCGCACGCATGCCAGGCGAGCGCGCTACCGCTTGAGCCACATTCCCAGCCCTCCATCATCTTTAATAAAGGAGAATGTTAGCCTTTAACAGAGAAAAACAAACTAGTTCTGAAGGTCAAAACATTAAGGAGAATCTAGTAATTTTTCAAATACGTAAAAGCACAGTTGTCCCAATTTTAAGTCCCAGGGTCTCACTCTTTTCTAACCATAGCTCTCACTTTGGCATAAAAGATCTTCTGAAACTGAGCATTCAGCCTTCTCTCAAAATCTTCTGCCTATCAAGGTTAAAAAGTGAACTGCATCCTCAGCTTCATGAGCCCTCCAGTCATGAGAGATAAGAATCTCTTTATATGCTGCCAGGGTTTTCACACTTAAAGTTTAATTGGTGATTAATCAACCTCAGACTTTCATTGTTTTTCTTCAGCATATTGAATAACCCGTCCAACTCTACAATCCTTGAAATTATGTTCTCAGTCTGAAACATTGAACCTGCCAGTGAATTTCCTTCCACCTGTAAAGTTATAGCAATCATATCACTACAGTATGCCAGGGATGATCAGTGCTGCACTCTACATACCACTCCTGACAGGTGCCTCAATGACAGCTAGTCAGAAGGTCATCCACTATCTTCTTGCAGAATCTGTTTCCTTGAACCCTATCTGGCACCAGCTCTATAAGACAGCTTCTCAGGGAAATAGACTCTGATATGGAGATTGGCATGCAGGAAATGTATTAGGGACTACTTTTGAAACCAATGTTAGTGGACATTAAAGGAAACAGAAAGGAAGTAAAGGGAGGATGTTCCATTCTAATGCATTTGCCACAGACAACTCAGCAGATCCCATGCTGAGATCTACAGTTCAACAGTCTTTCACAGTTATTTGAGGCAAGGGGACCAGGACCTCACACTTCAGTGGATATGGCCTGCTCTTAGGAAGATATCATAAACTTATTCAAAGTAGATCTCTTCCATCTAAAGCAATTCCCAGCTAAGAAGCTGCCCAGCCTTCTTGAGGCTGGGAAATTAGTGCTATAGTTCAGAGAGATTGGGGACAAGGAGAGTTGCAAGCAGGGTGCTACAGCATCTACTACCCAGAGTTCTAAAACTTCTTTATAGAATGTCACCAGAAAATGATCCTAACTACTTCTAGTGTTTGTTAGTCCATTTTTTGGTAATTCGTGAAAGTGAAATCTATAAAGTAAAATTAAATCTGTCACTATTTTCCATAAACCTTTACAAGAAAGACAAAATTACTTAGATATCAGTGCTTCTCACATAGTAAAGCAATGACACTATCCACTTGCCCAGTAGTACTGAGGCAAAGCCAGTAAGTGTTCAAAGCCATGGTCCTCTCACTAGCTAAAGCAACATTATATGCCTTGGTTTCAGTTTGTCTTAATCACCTCATTTTATTAACTAGTAAATTAGAGTCTCTAACTTGGCAGGCAAATCAATGTGGTTCCAAACAATTTAGTCTGATATTTATAGATAGCATTTAAACACTTCAGTTTATTTGTGTATTCTTTTTCTTTCTTAGTATAAAGAACTAATTTCAACCTATATTTAGGTAATATTTTATCTTTTAATTTGAATAAAGTAAAATTCACTCTTTTTGACATATAGTTCTATGAGTTTTCACAAATCAATATTCATGTGATCCATTCAACACTACCAACAATAGTGAGAACAGTTTCATCATCTCAAAAAACTTTTCTCACGCTACACTTTTGTAGTCAACCTTCCATTCCTTCATAATGGAATGGAATGTTCAGACAGCAATCTGATTTCCATCCCTACAGTGTTGATATCTCCAAAATGTCACATGTATGCACTTCATAGAATTTAGAGTGGAGATTCTGTCATATAACATTAAAGACTTGAGATTTATTCATTTTTGCATAAATAGTTTGTTTCTTTTAATTTGTCACTAAATTTTCCACTGTATGGGAGTATCACTGTTTGTTTATTAATTCCCTAGTTGGGGGACATTGGGCTAGTTCTCAGTTATCAGTTATTTTGAATACGGTTTCTGGGCAGGTTATAGGCTGGATTTTGTATGGACCAAAGCTTGCATTTTTTTCATGGGTAAACACTTAGGAATGGGATTAGAAGGTTATATGGTAAGAGTACGCTTAAATTTATAATTAATTAGCAAAATATTTCAAAGTGTGTTCCTTTTAGTGATGCATGAAAGTTTTACTTACTATATATCTTCTTTATCTCTGTGTTGTTGGCTTTGTTGTTGTTTTAGCAAGTAATAAATCCACTTAAATTAGAATACAAGTTCTGTTTCACCTTATTTAGATGATGTGGTTAGTTGAATGTAAAAAATTTCACTATGTTGTTTGATTCTGCCCCTGGTTTGCCATATACAGGTACTTCTCTTAGGTGATAATTTATGTTGTAGTTCCTTCTCAAATATCAGAAATGTTTCTCAGATACATTATATGCATAGAGTTTCAGGATGAGACTTATACAGGGGATCCCCTGCTTTATCTCCTCCCTCTCCAGAATTTTACACTTGGAGGCTTCCAGAGGTCCTTTTCCAGGTTCTCTGGCAAGACAAGTCAGATTGATTGATTGATTGATTATTAGCATTTTAGACTCTCACACTGTTGCATAGTTCTACCTGGCCAACCCATCTTTTGATAAGAATTTAAAGAAAAGATAGAGAAAAAGTAAGAGATTCCTTCAAAAGGTTTTGTAACCTTAAGGGCCTCTTTATATTTCCTCTATAGAGAGAAATGGTTTTCTCTTGAGCTTTAAGAACCAAAACTACTATTACTCTAACTTTACAGATCCATGTTCTTGGGGAAAATAGCAGTGATCCATGGAAGGAGAGAAAACCAACTAGACAAAGTTCCTATTTCCCTTGGATGTTTTGATGTTCATATCTGTGGTTAATTTGGCCTGTCCTCAAATCAAAGGTAGTACTGGTGGTGGAGTGTCTAGGACTTCAAAACTTGACTACTCTTCAGAGTCAGCCTGTTAACAATTTACTTCTAGAGTTGCTTTCTGTATTTTAGTCCAAATGAGTTGTGGATTCCCTCTTTTTTGGTCACTAGTGGAAGTTCTGTGTCTTGATCCAGTGAAGTTCATTTTAAGGAGCATCTCCCTGCTACAGTGTATGCACCTTCTAACCATGGTACAATTTGTTTTCCAGAACCATGGAGAAACATGAGTTGTAACTCAGAAAAAAGTCTGAACCTTTAGTTATTGGTGTGGAAAGCCAGTTTTCTTTCTCATTTACTCCACCTACGCTCTAGGATTCAGTCTCTGCCCTCCTATATCCACATTTAAATGTTTAATTTTTTATTCAATTTCTAGAGTAGCTATCCAGTAAAATAGTTCTATTTCTTTTGATAACACACACACACACACACACACACACACATACACACACACACATGCTCTCTCTCTCTCACACACACATACACACACACACAAACGATAATGAAACAACTAAAATGGATGACCAATATGACTTTATAGTTATTTAAAAATATGCCCCATAGTATTCACCTAAATAAAGAGCGTGCAATTAAATCAGTTTGCAAATGTCACCATTTACTGGGAATGTGTCATGAGCTAAAGGTGAATGCATGATAAATGAGCTTTGATGAAGCATTTAATTTCCTGCCAAACTTTTCTGAGAAGTTCTGTGTCTTCCATCACATTAGTTCCTTTTATCATTTGAGGTCTTATGTTGTTTTCTAAATGCAACTAGTCCTTTCTCCTTTTAACCTAAAGTCATTAGTACAAAAATAAATCAACTTTACCCTTTGAAAGAATGGTTTTGAAATATCTATCTACATGTGTATAGAAGGAAAGGCTTCATTCACATCAAAAGGAGAACAACCTTTCTGTATTTCTTATTTCAAATAACATCAGGTAACCAATATACATAGACAAAATTACACATATATACTGATATTTTCACCATAATACCTTCTATAGCTGACATAACTAATAACATGCAGAAGAAACACATTAACATTAGAAATGATGAAATAATCTCAAAGAAATGATGACATAAATGAATAGGTCCTACATGGATTGAGCTACTTAATACAAACTACAGATAAGGCTAACTCTGCTTAAAGTCCTAGGGTGGCTTCTTTATATTTATAATTTCTTGTCAGTAACCCTTAAGTACCCATTATCTTCAGGCCTCATGTTCATTGTGCAGTAAGATTTACCATGATGTCCTCCACGAGAAATAACACTCCAAACTATTACATTGCTGGTACTTTGATACTGCTCCAGAGTAGTTCACTTTAAATCTGTGTTTAGTGTTTACTTTATAAAGAGGCTAAATGAAACGTGGGGGAGAGGTCGATAAGAAAATCCTTCTTGATGGAGTTGGGTTGTTTCTTCTTATGGACCCAAGGAATGTGGATCTGATCCCACTTTTTTCTTTCATTTTCACCGGAGCACAAAAGCACTTGAGGTTACAGGTAATTTTCACTAGAGAACACAAAAGTGCTGTTTGAAGTTTGAGAATCTTAAGATTGATCCAGGAAAAGATGGGATCATAGAGATAGCAGCACACAAGTTTAATTGAGTAGCGAGTTGACATACATGTGGAAGATCCTCCTATCAGGAGGGCTTCCAAAGAGAAAGCTCAGGCTGCCATGCAGAAGGGGAACAGACAAGGAATTCTCAGGGGAGAAGGGAAAATCTGAGAGGCTGCTTTTATGGCCAGATGGTATCATTCAGCATCAAGACAGGGAGTCTCTGGTGAGAAAACTCCAAAGGACTACAGCAACTCGGGATCTTTTATAACTATAGTATTTATCTTATCCCTAGTTGGTAGGTGTTGGGTGCAGTTTCATGGGAAAGGTAAAGTAGATAGGCTTTAATGGCTAACCCATGTTTCTTTGGACTTACAGAGATTGGATTGTAAGAATTTGAGTTTGGCATCAGCTGACTTTGGATTGATGCTTCTAGCCTGCTGTGAAGAAGCAAACAGCATGGGGGCTACTTTCTGCCAACAGACAAGAACCATGACTAGCCCAGTCATGAGACATTATCCTCCCAAGAATTCCATTAAGAGCAAACTCCGCAAAGAAGTATCCTTACCGCCACCCTCCATAAGAATAACCAGGCAAGTTTTCCTTCCAAGCACACACAGTATATTGTTTTATAAAGGAGTCCTGGTAAATACATTTTTCTCTCAATGACATTTTGAGATATCTTATAGGGATACATTCAGGACAGCTTCTGTATGTCACCACTTACTCCAGCTCTACCCTGGTTGTCTTATCCCCATTATCATCTCCCCAAGGACTTACTGGTTGACTGCTGTTAGTGTGTGTTATGAATTATTTCCATGATAAGAAAGATAAGGCTTATGAGGAGTCTGGCATCCATAAACAGGACAGTTTTAGAAAGGAGTTTTAAAAAATAAGACTTCATTGGCAGACCTATTTAATGGATGAAAACAAAAACTTTGCAGATGGAGATCTTTACTATCAATAAAGAAGATGCATTTATATTTTCCTTGGTAAGGAGTGGAGGCAGCCTTAGGCAAAAAAATCCTGTGTTTTGTGTTTTATGTGCAAACATCATGTAATGAAAAATACTTTGAAACAGCAATATTAGCAATATTATACATTACATAACTCAGAGATTTACCAAAGGTATTTGTGAGTATTAGGATTATAATATATCCAGATATTTACTGAGGCTATTTTTTAACCAAATGAAAAATATTAATATTGATTAATTAAGGAAGAAATACCATCTATGTTTATAGCTATTTTTTCCTTTTCTCTTAAAGAAAAAAAAAAGAGGGTTCACAATAACATTCATCTATAAACAGATTTTTATTGCACAAATGTAGACCATGTCTGAAGTGAAGAAGTTAAGGTAGAGAAGTAGTAACAGTTGGTACCATCATTCTGATGACCACTGATACCAGTATGCTGATGTGTAGAGAAACCATCTATCCTCCAGCTAAAGAATATCCTGGAGATCATCCCTGTGTCATCTCGGACAAGTCACTCAACATCTCTGAGGCTCAACTTCTTCACCTTAAAAATAAGATAATGTTGATAATCATAGTACTTATTCTTAAAGGGTTGTTAGGATTAAATGAAATAAATGAAAAAAAAAAGATGTACTGAACTTCCTGACAGAGAATAAGCATAAATCACTAATTGCTGCATTTGAATAAATAAGAGAATAATGAAAAAACTCGGAGTTGAAGTCACACAGTGTTCTCTCTGAATGTTATAGACAAAAGCCAAGTTGTGAATGTTATCAAGACACAATTTTCTTTGACTCATCATTACACTCACAACAATGATGAAGGAATTATGTGTTTCTCTGTTTCTTTATAAATGTAGATTCACAATTAAAGGCAATCAGAAAAAAAAAACAGAGTATCCATAACATATCTTTCTACTTGTGAGAAAAATACCAGTAAGTTTATTTACAGTATTATCTGGTTAATATCTGATCATGTACTATGACCATCTCAAGGAAAATAGTTATTTTGGGGTATTCAGAATGCAAATCTTATTTCAGTGTCTAATTTATGGTTTAACCTTTGAAGCAAAACAAGTAGTAAATTCGTTAAAAGAAGTTGTCTAGTATTTTCTCAAATAGACTAGTCTGTGAAATAAATTTTTCAATAAATCTACTAGTAAAGAAAGAAGGAAATTTGTTGCTTTTCAATTAAAAATTCATATGAAATAATTACTCTTAGACACACATGTATATACATAATCCTATGTATGTATGAGTGTATAACTTGCTAATTGTGTGTGTGTGTGTGTATGAGGGTACAACTTGCTAATTATTTTAATGTGGCTTAGTATGTTTTGGAACACTTGTGTCAGAACTAAATAGACCTGAACAGTCAGCTGTCCCACTTAATTCTTTATGAAATGCAATGTACTGTGGTTCACTGAACAACTATTAATTAAGACAATTGCTCAATTGGCATGTTTCATCTTCTAGTAAGATATGTAAATTTAGTAGAATGTGCTATCTCATTAATAATACAAGGAAGAAACATTTTCTGGCATAATATAGCAATATTTTCAGATATATTTTGGAAAATTTTTATTTATACATGCCTGAATATGTGTATTTTATAACATATAAAACTTTACATAGTATTATAATATGTTGAATTCAAAATTACATGGAAATATGACAAACATGCATTGAGAATAAGAGCAAAAGAAGCTGGGCTCATGGGGCTTTTAGCAGAGAGACAATAAAATGTATCATTCCAGAAATATAAAAGAGAATCTCAGCTATGTTAGAGCTGAAACACACACACACACACACACAAACACACACACAAGACTATACTCCTTGAAATGGTTTGAATAGACAATTTCAGAAGGTAGATTAAAGAGGGGGAGGAAATAAGTGTTATTGGGATTATAAAATATTTATCTACTTAAAGTTTGTCTGAAATTGGAAAGAAAAAAACTAGGAAAAAGAATAGTAGAATATATATACTCTGGTGGTTGGACAAGATACTGTGATTTGGGTGTAGGAAGAAAAGACTAGATCCTATTTGTAAACATAACATTATCTAAAAATAAGTAAAACCTCATACTTTATTGATACTGAATATATATATGATATTGAATAGATAGATAGATAGATAGATAGATCCTCCAATTACTTGAGAGTACCAGTTGTCCCCGATGTTTCATGAGCTACTCAGAAGAAATTACAATATTATAGTAATATGCACCTGTTAAGTGGATTCACAGCTTATATCCCCTACTTTCAACCAAATAGACTCTTAGGCAATATATAAGTTGTTTAAACACTATATGCAAAGAAAACATGCCTTGAAGGAAATTTTGCCACAATGCAAGTACATGTAGACCAGAAACCAAGTAATATGAAATAGGCAGAATGGATGTTTGTTGACAGAGGACATGCCATCATAAAATGTTACTAAAGGAAATTAGAGTATGTCATTTCAAAACATACTTCTTTTGTATTATTTCCAGAAATTGCAAAATGAAGAGTACCTCTGAAAAGCAGTCCTTTTAAAAAGAAAATTTATATCTAGAAAATTATTAGTAAAGATACACATACATATAAGCATTTTAGTCAGCTTTTTATTGTTGTGACCAAAAGACTCAACAAGAAAAATTTTAGAGGAGCAAAACGTTTTTTGGGATAACAGTTTTGAAAGTGTCAGTTCACAGATGGCCAACTCCATTGCTCTGGAGTTTATCCATACCAGTGAATTAATACATTAATTAGGTTAAGGCTCTCATAACCCAATCATTTCATAGTTAAACTTTCTGGTATTTTCTGATGCATGAGCTTTGGGGCCAACCTCATATAAAAACCATAGCATTCTGCCCTGGCCTCCAAACTCTCATGCCCATCATAATGTAAAATAAATTTTGTCCCATCTTCCAGAGTCACCATAGTCTTAACAGTTTCCAGCATAATCTAAAAGTATAAATTCAAAGTCTCCTGTGACACTTATGGCAAATTCTCAGCATGAGCCTATGTAAAAGTTACTTATATCCAACATATAATGGCATAGAGTAAACACTTCCATTCCATAGGGATAAATAAGGCCATATAAAGAAGGGATGGGGCCAAAACAAGAATGAAATCCATCTGGAAAAACAAGTTCTGTTGCTCCCTGTCCATTGTCTAGGGCACATGGCATTATGATGTTGTCTCCAAAGGGGTTGTGTAGTTCCATCCCTATAACCATGTTGGTTGCAGCCCAGTCCACATGGTTTCTTTCTTGGTTTGTTTCAGCTTGATTCCTACAACTTTTCTCAGTAGATGTTCCATGTTACTGGCATCTCTTAATCTTGTGTGTTTTCACTACAGCTTCAGTTTCCTTTTCACTTCATTCAGGGGAAACCTACAGGGTCTCTTATCCTGCTACACTTAGCCTGGTCTCCCAAGCCTTCCTTCAAAATCTTGGTGAAAGCTTCAATGACCCCCTAACTCCAGTATTATGCATTCCTGCAGAACCAGCACCACATGGTTGATTCCAGGGTCTGCCACCATCTCCATCAGTAGGCAAACATTTAGGAAATGTGGATTGCTGGGGCAACTGAGCATGGTGAAAAAACTTCCTAGGTCCTCTGTGCAGAGTGCTCCCATGGTTTCTTAAAGGAATTTTTACTTCTACTTTCTTGAGACTGAGATGTCCTCCAGTCATATTTTCTATTGTTTGGGTACTTAGTTTTTTCAAGTACTTTTATTGTTTTCAAGTACTTAGCATTTCTTTAGTGGATGTAATGTCTTTAACTACCACAACTTCCTCATCCCAGTTTTATTCCAAATTTTCTAACTTAACTGCAAGGTTTTCAAATCTTTCAGTTCTGCTTTCTGCTCTTTATTATCACAGTAAACTTGGCTAAAAGCCAACAGCAATGTCCATGCCATCTCATGAATGGTGTATTGCCTTGAAATTTCCTCCCCTGGATTAATTAGTACAGCACCTTTAAATTTTTCCTCACAAAAAGTCTTAGGATATGGGCAAAATGTGGACAGTGTCATTCCAGAACATAGCATTAATGACCTCTAGTCCAATTTCCAATAGAGATTTTCTTTACCTGTGAAACCTCATGAACCTGATCATTACTGTCCTCAGTCTTGTCTTCATGTCTGGTCTTTTCAACTCCCATCAAAATTGCCCATTAAGATTCACTTACAACAATATGAAGGTTTTCTAGCTTGCATCTAAAAGAACTTTTCAAATTTCCTCACCCCATAAACCAGCTCCAAATGCTTCCAAACTACATGGTCAGGTTAGTCACAGCAACAACCCCTCTTCTTGGTACCAATTTCTGTTTCATTATCTTTCATTGCCGTGACCAAAAGTCCCAACAGGAACAATTTAGAGGAGGAAAAAGTTTATTTGAAAATCACGGCTTCAGAGGTCTCAGTCCATAGATGACCAACTCCATTTTTGTGGGCTCAAAGCAAAGCAAAACATCATGGTGGAAGGGTGTAGCAGAGGAAAGCAGCTCAGGATATAACAATCAGAAAGCAGAGAGAGCTATGCTTATCAGGGACAGAATATAAACCCCAAAGACATGACCCACCTATTCTTGCCATTGTCTGCCTGTCTAAAGTTACCACCCAGTTAATTTATATCAGAGGATTATGCATTGATTAGGTTAAAGCTCTCAAATCCAGTCATTTCATATCTAAACCTTCTTTCATTATCTTACAAATAAGCTTTTGGGATGCACCTCATATCTAAACCACAATCAGGAAGAGTTACTCTGGACATCTTTGGTCACCAGAGAGACTTTTACATGCATTACAAGTAAACAACTTTGGCTCACCATTCTTCTACTCCCTTTATATTCCTACATCTTTTCTCCACCACTCATCAGAAGACCCAAACCCCTGTTTCTCTCTAGAGCTCAGAGTCTCCTATAAGCTTCAGTCATCCATTTTTTTCTTTCAGTTCTATATTTTTTAGGACCCCCATGTATATGTACATATATAATTACAGATGGTTTCTCTTGTATTAACCTTTCATAGCTCAGCTTTTAGAAGGATAAAGATAAACCATTTTTTCCTTCCCCTATAGAGACTTGAATACATACTAGAACATTTTCTAAAGGAAGGCAATGCCAATCTGTTACTTCTGTCACATTTAAGATTATCTAAAATTTGGATTTTGTTTTCAGACCAAATCAAGTAACCTCATCTTGCCATTTCTTGTGCTTTGAAATAATATCCACTGATCATGTTACATTGTCCTGATTAGCAAAGTATTTTTGAAAACCCAATGCTTCATATTTATTTGATTTATTCTTTGTCTGTTTGAATCACTTTACATATGTAAACAGCATTTTATTTATTATAAGTAAATAACCAATATTGTGGCCATTTTTTTATGAGTACCTAGTTGCAAACATACAGCTATATTACTACAGGTGCAAAATGGACTCTACCATTTAAAATAAATATGTAAACATATTAGGTAGACTTTTAATATTGAGACTAAGCAACTATTAGGATTTCTGAACTAAACTCATGATTTTCTATAATTTTATATGTATTAATTATATCCCAGTGTCGCTTAAAGAATAGGGAGGGGTGAGGAAAAAGAAAGATTTTCTAATTGCTCAGTTGTCTTAGATGTTTTTGATTTGTTAACTATATTTCCAGCAATACTTGAAAAAGAAAAAAGAAAAAAAAATTCTGGACTGATTTCTGTCTCTACTAGCTAGTAGTCTGCTTTTAATGCAGCAATACCTTTTTATGTTTTCCTACCAGACCACATATTAGGAATGTAATACTAATACTGTTGGTGCCAACCAAATTCTCTTGGATTCCTTTCATTGTTTTTCATTTTCCAGCTTCTGCTTCATTTTTTTTTTTTTTCAAGAGCACATACCAGTGGCTTTCTTCAGATGGCTTCTATGGGAGCTGATTTGCCTGCCAGCTGGAACTCAGAATTAGAAGCCCTTGGAGTTCATCTTCCCACTGCCCCCTTACCAAGAATTCTTTAACCATTGACTAACCAGGGAAGAATTATGAAAACTCACCTCCTCTTCCTTAAACCAAACTACTGAAACATAATTTATATTCCAGAGTTACTCTATAGGATCAGACTAAAGCTATACCTCTAAGACATTGCCTGAAACTGTACTTTTGTTTGACCTCTTCCTCTGTCTGCTTTTCTCATTGCATCATCATTTTCTCCTCTGGTTTCATTTCCTTGATAAGTCTTTTGTACATTAATTGTCAATTTGTCTTTTTATTCGGAGAAGCAGAAGATGCAAAAAGCTTAGAAACTATTAAGATAGAGGACAGAAACTAGTGTGCTATTAAGAGAGCAAAACAAAACCAACAACAAAAAACTCCCTCCTTGATTACCAGGAGCACTGTTTGAGCACAGCTGGATACATTTATAACCCATAGGATTGTGAAAGAAAGAAGAGATAGAAGCATGAGAAGAGTAGATGTGGATTCTAATTGCTCCTCCTATAGTTTAAGGAAAAAAGATGTCTGATTTATATATGGCTATAAAACATACTCCCCCAAAGCACATTGGGATATTATCTTCTTTGGTTCATGAAACTGATAAGCTCAGACTGGTGGTTCTCATTTGAAGTTGTAATCAGATAGTGGCTGAGTTAAAGTATTTGGAAGGTTTCTTCCACTATGTATCTGACATCTAGTTTTAGAATGGCCAGAAATGCTCAGGTCTTTTAAGACTTTATTCTGGTGACTACTCAGTATAGCTAGCCTATGATACCTTACAGGGTAGTTTCAGGGTATTAAGCCTTCTTATCTGGTGGCTTTCTTTCCTCAGAAAAGACAAGTGCAGAAGCTACCATGTTTTTTTTTTTTTTTTCCTGCCTAAACTCACAAGTCTCATGGGGCCACTTCCACAATAGTTCATTGGTGGTGGGTTGCAGACCCAGCTTAGATATATCTGAGTGTGAATACTCAGAGGCATGATATGGCTTATCTCTGGATACAGGTATAATTAAATTAAGGAAGTAAAGAGAGCATGGAGTGCTCACCTTGTTCCAGGAAAGATAAATCATAAGAAGGAGATCTTGTGCAGAGGCCCCCTTGAGAATGGAATAATTAAAACTAGAAGGTAGAATGGTAGAAGGTAGAAGGTTTAGACTCTAGATTGCCCATCTGAATCCCTCTCATTTTTCCTGAGAAGTGTTTGTGGGTTGAGAGGTTATGGGTCAGTTAGGAATTTTGCTAGAATGGCACTGATTTTTGCAGCATAAATTAAAGGTAGACAACCTTGGGGGGGGGGCTAATAAAACGTATTCTAAACCACAGATTTCTGCAAGTGAGATGTAGGTGTGGGATGCAAATTCAGAAAGATGGGATGGCTAATGCTCCCCAAATGCAGGGCTTAAGGCTAGTAGAAGAGGTATGCAGGAAACATCAGGATCCAATATCCAAGAGACTGCTCCTTGGAGAGTAGCAATAGTCAGCTAGTGCATAGACAACAATTGAGAAGTCTAGGGCCCTAATTTTTGGGGTGGAATAAAGTCTTATAAGCCAAACATCCATCTTCTTTGTATCTGACATAGCCCCCAATATTTAGGAGCTTAACATCCTAATTCCTGCCCTCAGTAAAATATCTTGCCTCCTGCTATGTTGAATAAGGTATCTCTTATTGCTTTAGATAGCCTGACTTTAATGGGAATGAAATTCTGTTTTACAGACAGAAAATGTGAGATTCAGTGAGATTAAGTATTCCATTGAGTTTACACAACCTGAAAGGGGAAGGATGTGGTATTCAGACTCAGTTCTATTGCCTCACCCTGTGTTCTTTCTACCTTACTAGACTATCTCCAGTATTTACTTCGCTGAAAGGTTGAAACTGAAACACAATTCTCCAAAATTCATCATTTTTTAATCTTCACTTTTCACCAGCAAATACATTTCTGGTTGTGATAACTGTAATCTGAAAACTGCTACATATTAATAAAAACTGACACTGATTTGTTTTTAGGTGTTCATTTATGCAGTGTGAATGAAGTCAGCTGTGTAAAAGTGACAGGAGAGAGAATTTCTTATGCCTCATTAGTAGAACATACAGCAGCAATCAATTGTTGTATTTAATAGTCACCACACACCAAAAAAGGATCTATTTCAGTGAAAGAATTAATCTTAAAAAAAGCAGAGAAGAAACAAAAGATTGGAGGTAGTCATAGAAAAAAAAATGTTTCCAAAAAGAATTGAGCTTTTGCCAAGTTATTTTCCAGTTTTAAAATTGCATGTATAGGGCTCAGTGGTTGAGTGTTTGCCTAGTATGTGTGAGGCACTGGGTTAGATTTTCAGCACCACATACAAATGAATAAAATAAAGGTACATCAACAACTAAAAATATTTTTAAAAATTTCATGTATATCACAGTTGAAGCAGAAATAGTTTCTACTAATTCCTGAAAACTGCCTCTAACTTCAAAACCCCTATGTTGTGATATTTTAAAAAATATAAGGTTATCCAAAATATTAATCAACAAACTGATTTTAGGCTCATCCAATAAAATAATAATTCAATAGCTAACATATTAAATGCTTTCACTATACCATACATCAGACTGATCAATTAATTCATTTAATAACACTTCAAAGAAGTTAGCTATGATACCTCTATCATGAGAAAATGAGGCACAGGAAATAAATTATATGTGATTGGGCACATCTATGAAGTGGTAGAATTGGGATATGAACCCAGGTAGTCTGGCTGTAGTGATTACTCTTACGTGCCACTGATGTGTACTTCTTTTCCATCTAGACTGTACTTGTCTGAAATATGAGTGTGTTTTCTTCATAGATCTGATCACCATTCTAATGTAAACAAGTATGGGTATTTTACTTATAAAATTATTGCTACCTTAAATAATTACTATGCATTTAAGAAAATAAAGTCCTAGGTAATAGTTGGGAAACACAATGACTTAGTCCAAAGAGCAGACAGCATGAGAATAGAGATATGCCATGGATGACCAACATCTTCTGTAAAACTTGAAAAGCTCCAAATTACAATTTTGATTGTCTTTGAGTAGGAGTTCTGTCCACATACATTTATTGGATAGAAAGGAAATGGTCTTCAATATGTGGTACAATTTGACACAGTTTGAGCCCAGCATTCCCTGACCAACATATGGTTCCTTGTGGAGACTATAGTACCCACTGCTCTTGAAAGAGGCTTCAGGGAAAGTATGTATGACTTTCAACATCTTGGAAAGGTGTGGGGTTGCATTTTCAAGAAAGTAAGAACATCCAGAAGTGTCTCAAGAGCTATTTTTGGTTGGAAAGAGAGATGGATCTACACAGTAAATAGTTGTTTTACTTTAATTGAAAACTGAAAATAAACTATATTTTCACAGATTATTAATCTTGTGGGGTTTGAGGGAAAGACAGACCTACAAGACCACTATATTGTATGGAAGATATGCTTCATGGAAGACCACTATCACTGTATGGAAGACCACTATCACTGAATGAATTAAGAGAACATTTTGTTTTTTTTTAAAAAAAATCTAAATCATGTATTTCAGAAGAAGACAATATATGGAAAATAATAGTTAGGTATTCTAAATAAGGTAGTCAGGAATTCTAAATAGAGTGCTAGACATAGGTCTCCTTCAGTAAGTTGTGCTGAGGACAGTGAGCTTCACCAGAGTAACCAGGTTGGAGAATAGTAAGAAGAGAGGTCAGAGAGATCACCTCTGAATGGATCATAATAAACATGGAGACCATCGTAGGATCCTCGGTTTATATTCTAAGTGAAAAGTGGAGCCACTGGAGTGTGCAAAGGAGAATAACGTTATCTTCCTTACATTTTAAATGGATGACTCTGTCCACTGTGTTGAGAATAGGACCCAAAGGTAGAAACAGCACAGGATTAACAACAAGGTTGAAGTGAGAAGTGACATTTCTTGTTTGGATGGTAGAAGTCAAGGAGTTGAGGACTTGTTGGAGCTATGTATATTCTAGAAGCAGAATCTTAGAATTTTCATAAATATAGAGGTCAAAGACAAAATGGAGATTCCAGAATCATTCTGGCTTCTTTCTTGTTGTTTAATGATAAGTGTCATCATTAAGACTGCCCATTCCTTAGAACAGATCTCTTAACTTCTTACTCTAATCTTAACAAGGATGTCTAATAATCACCTCAAACTTAACACAGCTAAAATAGAAATTCACCTTACAACAGTGTCAAAGATATTCCCATTGTCCTTTCTGATACAATTTTTACAGTTCTTTTTCCTGATATCAATCCCTAATTTACCATGTCCATCTTGTCTTTCCTGCCACCTGGAATCCCTCTGTTCTATACATGGATGAGGTCTTCTCATTATCCAGGTCCTGGCTCAAACTTAACAGCTCTCTTATTATTCTTTTTCATTTTTTTAAAAAATAAGTTCATTTTCCTGTTGTTTTCTTTTCTCTAAATTGCTTGTTTTTAGGGGAAATTTGTTTAATTTTTTTCTCTCCCACTAGAATGTAAGCCATTTAAAATTATGTGTCATATCTTTCTAGTTTGTCTTTTTCCTTATTACCTAACACAGTGTTTTAGGGCATAGGTATTATGAATGAATGAATGAAAATGTTATCAAACAATAGAATAATTTTAAAATATTCATGCAATGTGTACTAACAACTTGCTTTATCCTATCTTTACAGAAATGGAGATAAAAGAACTTTCAAAATAAAACTCTCATTTTTTTATGCTTAATTCATATAAATATAGCCAGAACAAAGTTATTGTCTTATTAAATTAAGCTAAATGTGCCTTTATACATATTCTCAGAAATGGATACTTTTGAAATATTATTATGTGTATAGTTATAATAAATTTTACTTGACATTAACTTGGAGCTACCAAAAATGATTGTAAGACTTTGCTTTAATTTCTAAATCACATTTAGCTATGCAATTTAAACCAAATTTTCTACAACAGAAAACTATTGGATAAAAGCTTATATGTCAGTATGAGTAATGAATATTTATTGAGTGTCTACAATGTGCCAGATACTCTAATAAACAATTTATAATTATCCCAGTTAATCATTATAAGGATTCACTGAGGTAGCTACTATTATCTCCTGGTTGCACATGAGGAAACAGGCTCTTAGGTAAAGTGATATGCTCAAAGATGAAGATCTATTAGGAAATTTTTGTAATTTTTTTTCATCTCCCATCACTAGGTTTACATAATACTGCTTCTTAACAAGGCTATCAGTCATAAATAACCCTGCCTTTTATCCCCCTGCCCCATTCCAATATTAAGAAAATACTTTGGTTGCTTGTAATATGATTTCACATACTTTACTAGCCAGTTCCTTCTCCCAGCTGATACTTTACTCTAACACTTTGATAACAACATTTTAAATCAATTAGGACTTAAAATCTATATATCATACTCTTTTGCCTGTTCTTTACTAATCCCATGTGCATTTACTATTTCACATGCATTTTATGAAAAATTTCATAATCACTAAAATCAGTCTCTTGAATATATCAATTCATTTATCCCACCTTTCTCTCTGTCTGAGCACTTTCCTAAAAACCTAAAGCTGGTCAAATACAACTTTTGGACTAGTCCATGCCTGCCACCATGTAGCGGAACTGGCACAACCATGCTGACTAATGTCACATTTAATCCATTTCACTAACCCCAAGTTTTTCCCTAGTAGGGCTATGCAGTCATGCTGTGTTTGTCTAGTCCATTTATTCTCCCACATTTCTAGTAAATCATCGCATACTTTCTCCTCACTCATCAAATCTGCAATTTTTCTTTCACCATCTTCACTTTAAGGAGATTTTAATTCTTACTTAGGAAATAAGGAAACCAGAGACATTTTTCACCATGCTTCCATGAACACATCTATCAAAGTCACCACAGATTATACAATCTGGCTTTTATACTTGTCCTGTGAATAAACTTTGTCCCTCTCTTAGTTCTCCATAGATGCGTAGAATCTCATTTCCTTTTGCCCCACTTCTCTGTAAGAAAAAAAAAAAATGACAAAACAAAACTATTTCTAAAAGCTCCATCTATACTTTCTGTCTTTGTAGTCTCCAGTGAATGGTTGTCCCTTTCACTCCATGAAAATGCTCATGTCAAAGACACCAATTACTTCAAAGTTGTTAAATTCAATTTGTCCTTATGTTACTAAAACCTGATTAACATGAGAGACACATCTGAATACTTCTTCCTTTATTTACTTGGCTTCTGACTTATCTACTCTGTCTTATTTCCTCTTCAACTTCACTGACCACCTGCACTTTTCAGTTTTATCCCTAAGATTTAGAGCACCCCAGGGCTCAATATTTGTAAATCCTCTCTTTGTCCATAGACATTTTTTGATGCTCTTTAAGATTTCCAATATCATCTCTATATAGGTGCACCTATCTTCATTCTTCATGCCATGATTTCTTCCCTGGCATACAGACTCATACATAAGATGGTCTACTTAATATCTATCCCTGGATTTTATATATCTACTTCAAATATTGCAAGCACAAGAACAAGATTTTCATCTATTCCTCCCATGCTCCCCCTCCCCACCCCACTATGAATCAGCTTCCTTATATCAGAGAAAACATTTGGCATTTGCTTTTCTTGTGAGGGGAGGTTGGCTAACTTCACTTAGTGTTATCTTCTCCAAGGCCATCCATTTACTTGCAAATGCCATGATTTTATTCTCTTTTATTGCTGAGTAAAATTCCATTGTGTATATATGCCACATTTTGTTTTTATCCATTCATCTACTGAAGGGCATCTAGGTTTGTTCCACAGTTTAGCTATTGTGATTTTTCCCCCTTATTCTAAAGAATGTTTCTCTCCATCTATTTCCCCTCTCAGTACAAGAAAATCTCAAAATTTTAATTAGTCCAAACATTTTACAGTTATCCTTATGCTATTTCTTTTTTATACCACATCAAATTGCAATTTAGCAGCAAATCTTACTGGTTCTTTCTTTTTTAAAGAATAATCCATCCATTTAATAAATCTCTTATTATTATTCACCAGCACCATCATCTTTGTTGGAATATCACAGTACTATTCTACCTAATTTCCCTGCTTTTAGTCTCTCCTATTATTTCAAAACCCTAAAAGGAAACAAATGACACATTCAGGTGTTTAATTTTAGGAGATTTTAATAAAATGACTGTTGAAAAGTTGCTGGGGTGGTTTGGGGAAAGCATCAGAGCAAGTTGCAAAAGTTGGAGGCTTCTAATAGCAGGGATCTTTTACCATACCTAGGTTTGAAGGTTCTAAGAGAAAAAAAAAAAAAAAAAAAACCAGTTACCAGCACAAGGAGAGAGCTTTTGGAAGTGCTGAGGAAATATAATTAAAAACACATTCTCCCGCCAACTCAGACAATCTCTCCTCAAAGATAAAAAGAAAATATTTTATTACCAAATAAACATTAAGCTAGAATGTGATGTGTATCACAGGAAATCTGCTAGGAGATCACAAAGACAGAAATATATGTCATCCTTTAAATAATAAAACAAAATTCATTATGTACATATTCTCAAGAGAAATAGTAACTAGTCTTTACGTAAGAGGACTTGACAATATTATCTGTGACAAATAGTTCATCATATATTAACCTAGTAATTGAGATAACCTGTGTTAGTTTATTTTCTTTATACTAAGCAAAAGATATATACCTCTTTTATTTTTATGATATAAGATACTTGGCAAATTGAAGTGAGGTGCCCGTTAATGTTAGCTAGGCTCCTACACTTTTGCAAAAATCTGGAAATAAGGTGCACTATCTTTCTTGGATGAATTTCAAAGAGATGGTTTCCAGGTCTTGAAGAACAATATTTCTTGGGTAAGAGCTGACAAGAAGCTTATCTAGCTCTTAAAATGATTTATATGCATTTAAGACAGAGACAAAAAAAAAAAACTCCACATGCTTTCTACAATAAATACTCTAAGGAAAAGGGAGGGAAATCTTTTATATTCAACAGGGAGAATTAAAACTTTTAATCTGTAACTACTTTGTGGTAGCAAGATGATGTAAACCCACAATGACTAATTTGGAAAGCCAGAAAAATAGATATTTTGACCTCACTCTTTTTACAGCTTCTAAGTATCTTCCCTTTCCCTCATTCCAATGTCTCAGTCTTTGTCTTCAGAAGAAACTAAAACAAGTGTTAAAGAGGTATATCATTCAATAGGTATCTTAGTCTATTTTTGTTTCTATAATGGAATATCAGAGACTGGATAATTTAAAAAGAAAAGAGGTTTATTCAGCTTACAGCTTTGGAGACTACAAGTGCTAACAGGATAATGCTAGATCTGCAAAGGATCCACATGGCATATGACATCATGGTAGAGTTTTGTGTAAGAGGAAGAGATCATACTGTGAGAAGCTGGAGAGAAAGGGAGAGCCAGGTCTTAATCTTTTATAATGACCCTTCATGAATGCTAACTAAGATCCTAAAAGAAATAGAGCAATTGTCTACAAAGAGTAAGCAGCCCCAGTGATCTACGACTAAGGTCCATCTTTTAAGATCTCACCAACTCTTAAGCATGTCACACTGGGGACTAAGCTTCCAACACATGAATTCTTCAGTAATGAGTGACACTCAAAGTATGGCAGTGGGAGTGTCATCCAAACTGTGGCAAAGGGAGCCAAAGAGAGGAATTAGAAAGAATGAAATATAAGTAGAGGAAACATCAGTATAAGTATATACCTCTGGAGGCAGGTGGTGCTGGATATTTGTTGGAACACCTCAGGTACATATAGGATGACTCCAAAAATATGTCAATCAAAGACTGACAGGAAAAAACATTTATCCATCATTCCCATCTCTTGCTATTTGAAGGTTATCCCACTGCATGAGCTTCTCCCACACTTATAGACACACTTGCAGGAATATCACGTGGGCGCTAATGGTGTCTCATGCTAAGGTAATTGAACATCAAGGCTTGGAGTTGAATCATTAGCTACTGAAGGAATGTGAGTCAGAGCCTGCTGGTCCGTAGTCAGCAGCTGCTAAAGGGAAGCCCATGAGGCTAAACTAAAGAGGTGACTGATAAACCTCAGGAGACATTACCAACAGCCAGAAGAGAGAAAGTCAGTTGATGCTATTCATGTGGGGCAACCTCTTGTGGGTAGAAAGGAGGATGGAGAAGGGTGGGAAATAAACCTGGAGGTGGAGATGAAAAAAAGATATTGTATCTCCTTGCTAGGAAATCTGTAGCCAAAATAAGCTTTTCAAAATCTGAGTCATATCATACTATCTCTCCTCAAAAATATCTCAATTCCTTACTAGTCTTTATGCTTGTTTCTGTATCACAAATCCAAACCAAGTTTGTTAAGAAGCAGATAGATTTTCAGTTGGTAATAGTCAGACAATAATTGTGCTTCACTAAACTAAAATGCTATATAAATATTTGAAACATGAATATTGCCCTGAAAAGCACATTTGAACTTAGAATTAAGTTGCTAACTGTCACTATGTAGCTTTATATCTTTGAAGACATGAAAGCATTAATCAGCTCTGGAATGCTGGAGTAAGTGGATAATAAATTGTAAAAAAAAGATAGTGTACCGTTCTTAGATTAAATCTAATAAAACCTGTGTTGTTTTCTTATTAATAGCATCTACTTTGACTGTGAATGATCTGCTTTTTAAAAAATTATTATCAACTTGTTTAAAAACTACTTATAATCCTTTAACTTTGCATCTTTGCTTAATACAGTATTCCCACTAAAGATGACTACATTATTTTCAAATACTTATGGGAATATATACTATATAAAAAGCAATTCCTTTATTCATTCCACAGATATTTGTTTATCACTGTTATAGATAATGGGATTTCAAAAATACAAAAAAAGAAACGTAATTTCTTGTCTCAGTGAGCTCTCAGTATAGTTTAAGTTATATATTCTGATAAATGCTAAAAATAAATGTATAAACAGGTTTATACATTATAATATCAACAAGGGAAGTAACCTAATTCTGAATCAAATTTTGCTTTCAAGTGAATATGTTTCACATGGCTTTTTAAAATCAACAGGATATATACAAAGGTGAATGCAAAGCAGAGATTTTAGAGTCCTGGTTTATTCTAGAATCTACTGGTTGTACCGAAAACTATTGAGCTTTTGATCAAATGGATAGTACAGTTTGGAGTAGGTGAGCTGTATCTGTCTCCATAAAGACTTTACTTTTCATAGTAAATTTGATGATCAGCTACTGAATGCTTTTCATAAGAGAGTTAATGATATCAATAATGTACCCTAAAAAGTACACACACCACACTCTCCTTAAAGTGCAAGTATAACAGCTAAAAGGGTCACTGAAGGTAGGGAGAACAATTTGAAGGCTATGGCTATCACAAGGATGAGAGAGATAAATGCCTGAATTAAATTCCTGGCTACAGAATTAGAAAAAAAAATCTAAAAGGTTTATGAGTTACCTAATCAGTAGGATCTAGCAAACTTAGTAACCCAGAAAACTGGGCTGAAGCAGTGGGAGAGTTCTGGGAAATTAAGAAGTTTTCACTTCATCTGACTGGATGCATGACAATAACACAGGGGATACTGAAAGAACTGGGGTGTGGTAGGACAGCCAGTGCTCCAGTTATTTCTCATTATAGAACAAACCTCCCCACCATGAGTTGCATAAAATGACCACCATCATTTTTATGGTCATGAATTCTGTGCATGAGGAACCCAGTAAGGAAATGGTCTATATCTCCTCCAGATGTCCATAATCTCAGCTGGGAGCATCTGAGTAGATGAAGGTGACTCAAACACCTGTTCTCAAGAACATCTAGATCAACAGTTCTCAAACTGTTTTTGGTCTCACAATATTTTTACATGCTTAAAAATTATTGAGGACCCAAAGAATCTTTATGTGATTATGACTATTATTACTCATAATATTAGAAATTAAAACAAATTTTGAGAGCATTTGTTAATTTATGTAAAAAAGTAATGGTAAGCTATTTAACTGGTAGCATATATAATTTTGTTTATAAAAAACAGTATTTTCCAAAACAAGAAAAATCATGAGAAATGTGGCATTGTTTTGTGTCTTTACCAAATCTTTAATATGTGACTTAATACAGAACATTTAAGGTTTTATTTTAGTATCTGCTTCTGTATCCAAAGATGCAGTATGTTGTTTTGATTGAAGCTTATGAAGAAACTCTGACTTCACATGGATGTAAAGTTAGAAAAGGAAGGAATAATTTAGTAGCCATTTTCAGCATTTATAAATATCCTCCTCTGATTCAATGCTAAAATTGAATAGAGGCATTTTCTAAAAGTTCAGTTGCAATGTGAAACCTGGAACTGTCTGTATTAGTAAATTTTTAACTCTTTTACATCATAATCTATTGATCTGTCTTGCACTTGACTTGATATTCAATGAATCTTTTACCCATGAAGTATTTCTATAGTAGCAAGCACAAGTAATTTTGAAAATATTGTTTCACTGTTTAGACATAAACAGATCCCCCAAATTATTGTTTAATTATAAAATATTTAAAATCTCATTTATTTAAATTATCACCTATCTTATCAGAAAAGCCCTGGGATGCTATCGAGTTGCTATCGAGTTCATAGTAGTAGATAAAAGCCCAAAATTTATCATTAACAATCAGTGATGTAAATTATTTTCTTTGAAATAACTCTTTTATTTTTTAAGAAATATCTTTAAAATACCTAATACTTAATAACCATAAGGTTTTAGTCTTCCTTTCATGTAAAAGTGATATTCTGTGAAAGTACCATTGTTTGTTCCACAACTAAATTATGTGTATTTTCTTGAGACATTTCATATATTCATATGCAGCTAATTATTTTCTTAGAGTTGCCATAAAAATGACTACAGACTGGACGCCTTAAACAACAAGAAAAAATTATTTCTTATCGTTCTGGAGACTAGAAGTTGAAGATAAAGATGTTTCAAATTAGCATTCTTTAAGAGACTTCTCTCCTTGCCGGTAGATGACAATCTTCACTCCATATGGTATATGCTCACATAGACTTTCTTCTTTGCATATATATGTCTAATCCTCTCTCTTTCTCTCTTTTTTTTTTTTTGGTCTCCCCCCCACACAAGTTTGAGTGTGTGTATGTTTCTGAATCTTTTCTTCTAAGGACACCTACATATTGGACTAAGGTCCACCCTGGACACCTCAATTAAGGCTGTGTCTTCAAATATAGTTATACTTTGAGGTTTTGGGTGAAGAGCATCAATGTGTGAATCTGGTGGGTGGAGTGGCACAATTCATCCTATAACAGCAACATTTTATGTATACTTTCTGGCCTGTCACATAGAATATTAAAGAGATGAATACTGAAGGAGTTGGGTTCATAAAATTAATGTCTTTCTGCATCATCAAGGGTATCCATGAGTGAAAATAACTTTCTTTTTCCTTCAAGTACATGGTGGTATAGCATTTAAAGACTGCTAATTTATTGTGGTACCTCTGTCTTGGTTCATGCTAAGGAAACAGTTTTAGCCATCACTGATTTTATAACTCTTCAAATGTCAACATAGTAAGAAAGGCACAAGTGGTATATGTATTAGCTTTTCATCACTGAGCATGCATAGAACATATATTGGAACAGGAGAGCTATTCTGGAGGGTCAGAGGGAATTTCCTTAAGGAGGCAACATTTAAACCTCTGAATGATGAATTAACTTTAATATATGTACTATTCCTATAATAGTGTTATGTTTTCTTTGGTATTTAGTTGCTGCCTTCTGATACCTGAAATAATTTTAAATTTTAATATAAGTCTAAAACTATTCACAATGTACATTTTTTGCATAATCTTCTTCATCTAGTCTAGAGGGGAGAGATTTTTCTTCCTTTTCTGTGGCAGAAGTAGTCATTATTACAAATCTGGCCTTACACAGTTGAATCTGCGTATGCAGCAATATTGCCCTAGTGCAACTGGTAAGCACACATATGCTCACATGAGTGATTATTCCTCATCATTTGATCTCTTCCATAAAAAGAATAAAAGTTACTGTTGAAATAAATAAGAATAAGGAACAGAGCTTATGGTTATGGGCCTAGTGCCTATGATTAAATATTTAACAAGGTTCCATTGGAAGCCTGCATTTTCAGGGATTTATTGTTCTGATATAAAATTCGCTGGGATTAAACTAGGCAGACAGCAACTTTTTATTTTCTAAATCTAGTTTAAATTGGTTTGCCTGTTTTATGTTATGAAATTTTAAAGAAAAAATCTTGGTATTTCCAATCTTCTATTACATCAGAGTTCCTTTTACTCAGTGGCTCTCTGAATATAAAAAATAATAATAATAATAAATAAAAGGATGAGTTTATAGACATGTGGTCCAAGATAGAAACGAGAGTATGAGAGAGGATTCTCACAATTGGATAGGCTTATATTAATTACATTTTCTTCTCTTTCACCAAGAAGCTGTGTGTAAAGTGGGGCTCATTGTGTGGTTGTGTGGTATAGAGTACTGCGCAAAATATCTGCCCTCATCAATTGATTTTCACACGTGGGATGATCTTTTCTTTTCTGAATATTGGCAATTCCTGGCTTTTAATTTTGCTTATCATTAATATAGACATTTGTAATAGTATGGATTTTTTGTTTTGCCCAGAAATGTAACACTTTTAATGCATGTGCTTTTAAATAATAAGCAATTAGAATGCCACTGAAATAAAAGAAGGTATTTTCTCCCTTTTTTCTAATAAAAAGTATAAATTAGGACAATTAAAGTACATTTATTTTATATTGCTCCTGTGTATAAAAAAAGTGAGCAAGCATAAGGAAAAAAGGATATGACATGGATACACACACACACACACATACACACATTTTATACATATATACAATACACACACACACACATACACACATTTTATACATATATACAATATACACACACACACATACATTTTTACCAATTATTGCTTATCAAAACTAAGATGCCCACTGTAAAATTTGGAAGCATGATATGCACTAGTATTTCTTCATAGGGTAACACATCTATGGATATCATTAAGATTAGGAATATTATAAAAAAGAAATTAGAAAGTTGAAATAGATTAAATAAATGTGGAACATTTGAGGGTTAATAAAGCATAGGGGAAAATGGTGAAAGGAATGAAGCTTCTGCTGAAAGTTTGAATTCAATGGTAATGTAAGGAAATGTGTATAGAAAAAAATAAGATGACATCCAAATGGGGAAGGTGGTGGAGTATATAATTAGTGCCATAAATACTATGGTATAGCCAATGTGGAGTTGGAAAACTGGGATTGGAATTTTGGAGATCGGGGCTACAGATAATAGAGGTTGATGTCTTCTGTATGGACGTGATATTAGGAATATTGTTTCAGGAACAGAGAGATTAAAGATAGCCCAATAGTGCTATCACTTGTTTATTTGTAGAATTTCTATAGCAGAGAGGAAGGAGGAACAGGACCTGTAAAATTTAGGAAATAAGTGCAATGGGAGAGGAGAGCTGAGAAAACAACTTGCTCAAGTGCATGTCTATAGTAAGTCTCTGAGGGAGGCTGGTATAGATGTGGAGCTATGGTGTATCTTCTGTGGGTAAGTGATTCTGCTAAATGACGCTCAATTTAAAAGAAGAAGAGATACTGTCCTTTATTAAAACAACATGCAATGACACAAAGATATATAAATTAGAGATTTTCTAGACAATATAGAAGTCTTTTCATGAAACCAGCATCAGAAAGGATATTTAAGAAAGACTAGAGTTAGTAATGGTTAAGAGTTCTTTCATTTTAAGTGTACATAGCTTGCAAACCTACTTTCCTATAGCAGATGTGAATTTTTTTATACAATTTCCTGAGTCAGAGCATTTTTCCATTTGACTTTGGGGGAGAAAATTGAATGCAAAGATCAGCTGATCTCTGGAGGCAATTAACATCTGATTTAAATTTAGTCTTCCATGGAGCCTGGGTGATTAGACTACCACTTAGCAGAAATATATCCGTAGGATATCCAGGGGGCATGCACACCTGTTATCACTACAGCTGGTTTGCAAATGTCACTGTTGCTTCATATAAATAAAGCAATGAAATGGATAAACAGCACTTGAGAAGCATATTATGATATTGTTGTAGGGTATTTTGGTGATTTGTGCATTTCTCCATAAATTAATACAGTATATTTGGAAAAATGAATAGTAACATTTAGAGAAAGCATATGTTCAGCAAGTAATTGAGTCATGTAGAATGTAACATTCATCCACAAATTGAAGTAGTTTTTTTCTTAATATGGATATAAAACTTCTGTCTGATGGAAAACAATGAATAAACAGACTGGAGATATGAACAGTATGAATGAATATTTAGATGTTATAAATGAGGTCAATAAATGTAGAATATTGATCTTTTTGAGAGTAGATAATAGAAAATTCAAAAGATATCATGCCACACCATGTATTTTCATGTTTTTGTGATCTGAATTACTATGGGCTGTAGTCTGTGTAATAAAAGGTTCATATGATCATCAAGGCAAATGTGCTTTAAGAACATTATATTTATATTGGATAGAGGAAAACTCTTGATAAATTATATGAATGATAAGATTATCATCAAATAGACATATAAGAATATATAGCTGGATACAGTGGCACATGCCTGTAATCCCAGTGGCTTGAGGGATTGAGGCAGGAGGATCTCAGTTTCAAAGCTAGCCTCAGCAAATTAGTGAGGCCCTAAGCAATTTAGTGAGACACTGTTTCAAAATAAATAAAATATAAATTAAGGAGGTCTAGGGATGTGGCTCAATGGTTAAGCACCCTTAGATTCAATCACCATTACCAAATAAAAATTTTTAAAAGAATATATAGACAATGATGGTTGTTAGGTACAATTTTGTGAGAACTGTGCTATCCCATAAGAGTCATTTTTGAGATATTAGTTTATGATTAAGTGATAAGCTTTAAGGGAAAAACACACAAAGCCTTCTTCTGAAAAAATGATCACTGCAGTGAGCCAGATACAAATGAGATTACATGTGCTCTAACACATAGAGTTCTTAACACATGCTTAACAGAAAGTGAGATTTCAGGATTCATAATGCAATGAATGGCAAATTCATTGTGAAAGCAAAATTTGCACTATAGGGTGAAAAGCAAGGAATACTTTATTTCAGGCCATTGCAATAGGGGAGTGAGATGAGAACTCAGGCTGAACTCAGTTTCAGGCTGAACAATGCTAAGGTTTAACCCAAAGGAGGAGCATGCATGAGGAAGAAATTAGAAGCCATTTGTGTTTAGTAATTGAGTTTAGTTCAAGGAAAAATAAACTTTCTCCCCTTTTAATAGAGCTAGCAACAAGGAGTCTTATAGAAGTCAGACTCCTGATTTCCCACAAGCTGGAAGATCGGGCTTATCTTCCTTAGTGATCATATTTCAAAAAATAGTTCCTCACCCTTGATAATGACATTCCTACAGGTAGAGAATTATCAGGAGGCTTTAAAAACAGGCCGAGGAAAGATTTACAGTAAAAAGTGTTATAAATTAAGTGCTCTTAGAAAAGGAAAGTTAGGGACTTACAATCAGAAGAAACCTGTCTAAAGTCTACTCAAGTTTGTGGTGATGTTAAGGCCTTCTTGATCATTAAAAGTCATAAATGTCTAAGTATCCAGCACCTCAACTGTTCCTAAAGTAGGTATTTGTTGAATGAATTAATGAATGAAGAATCAGAGTATCAATTCAACAGTACTGCTATTATATAAATCAGATATTCTCAGCCTTTCTATAGAATTATGATATGCAGAAAATGCTAATATTTGAATGACTTTCTGTGTAAGCCAACGTCTTATTGAACCTGCTCAGTTCACCAAAGCCCCGTCTAACTGCCCTGAATGGTACCATCTCAGCACCCTGTAATCTCTTTAGGAAGTTTTGATAGATAACTGATTTTAGAGGAAAAAGGAACAGAAATGACCTTGCAGGCTAATTAAAAATGACACTTTTTTCCTGTATCATTATTTCTCCTTTGCTTGTAGAATAATGGTCCCCCCTTTGCATGTCATTGCTGAACCCACTCCCACTTCCCCCTTCTCTGTGCAAACTTCCCTCCTTGGCTCTGTCTGGTCCTACTGGGCACACTTTCTCCATCTGTACTCTGATGTTGTCCAGAGGTCAAGCTCTGTCTTTCCTGAGACACTGTGCCCTATTCCTTCAGCCTATGCAAGTGCTGGCACTCAGTTCGGCCTCCTTAGCTAGGCTGTCTTTTTCTGCTCCATCCTTCACTGACCACTCCTCTTCAGATGTTTGTTGGCTATGCTAGCTGGAGAATTCCTTTTAGCCCTTCATTAAGTATTGACACAAGGTGGATTACAGTTGCTCCATAGGTTATGTCTTTAGAACTACATTGATTTCTTCTAGAAGGATTTAGTGTTTTCATGTCCTTCCTCTTAGCATAGTAGGGTTTTGATGAGTACTCATTGACTTAAAAACAAATAAGAAAAGTAAATGATATTATCACAGGTTTTTGGTTTTTTTTTTTAACATATAGCATTCTAACACTGTTAGAATGAATAGTTTCTTTAAAAATAGTGCTTTCTAGTCACCACTGGGCTGGATTCATACACTAGGTAAGCAAAAACAGTATGATTGAAATGTTTTGTCAAGGTATTCTGATTAGTAAAAATAATTTAGATGGTCCAAACAAAAGTTAACTACAAAATAGTAATTTAGTGTGCATAAAGACATCCTGTGGTGATGTAGCTAGAATTTCCTGTTGACCCTAACATCTTCATTGTTTTTCCAAACAACACATGAGACTATTGTGTTCTTCATATTAATACAAAGTGTCCTCTGTCCTTTGTTGGCAAGGAGGTCAGATACCAGAATTAAAGGACAGCATCTCTGGCTGCTATCCAGTTGAAGATGACCAAAAGTGCAAGGGAGCTGAGTCTGCCTATTTTTCACCTCTTTCAAAGACTGATTAAATCTAAGGTTTTTTTTTTTTTTTCCCCAGATGAACCATGATATGCTTTTGGAATTACAAATGAACAAATGAAGACACACTAATATCTTACTATCAATTTTCCATCCATATTGAACCTACTGTGGTTTGGTGTACTTGTTATGCTCCTTTTAAAATTAATTTCAGATTACATGTTATCTATCCACACTGTAGCTTTTAAAGGAAATCATTTTTTAATTATTCTAGATTAATGATTGCAATATTTTCTGGTTAAGAATTTCATTTGCTCAGAATGCAAATTAAATTATATGTTAAAATGAACAGCTTGTGTTTTATAGTAAAGGAGCTTGAGTTGGCTAACATTAATTTCTGGGATATATTGAACAGCTTCATATCAAATACAGAATATTAAAATGTATTCTTCTTATATTAATATCACTGTTATTACTGTTTTACTATCAATTATGACATTTAAGAGCCTTCCTTATATATTTGCAGACATTCTGATCTATCTAAACTAAGTTTCCATGATAATATAAAATGCACTCTTAAACATTTTTTTTTGTATTTTACTGTTTCCAATTGGAATAGAAATAATAAAAAAGAAATATTCCTCTGATTATCCTTGCTCAAACTGAACCCACATCTTAATATGATGAGAAAATCAAAGTCAATAGAACTGGCTACCTGAGGATAAGTTAACAATTTCCAGTGGTATAAAACAAAGGTATGCCATATCCTATTTTTCTTAAACTTGTACATTAATAACTCACAAATATCCCTGGATCATTTGAGTACATTTTCTCCTTCTTTGAGAAAAAAATATTGTATTTTTTCTTCATACTGATGATATAATTTATTTTCACTTACTAAGCACAGCTTCAGAGTGTCTTACTACCAATATTGTCAGAACAATGTTTAAGAAGACTGTTCTCAAACTAAAATCATCATTTATTATGTAAAGGGACAATATTTAGCCATTCTTTTTATAGATTATAATTAATATACATGAAAACATAATCCAAAAATCCAAAACAATGAACAGTAAACATTGTCTGGGTGCTTTAGTAAGATTTTTAAAATGGCAATTGGTAATATTTACTTTAATATGTTTCTACACAAAGATCAGTGAGATTGATTACAAGCAAACACTTTCCCCATTTTATCTGTGTAGATTAAACTATTTACTGAAGAAAACTTTCAGTGTTCCTGAGGCTTGATTGCAGAGGTGGCAAGATTGTAACTGAATTTGTTCACCTCTTTGTTTCTGCTTTAGGAAACTTGGAAAACTACCTATTTTAGGAAACTTTTGGGAAATATTACTATGTGCTGTTCTAACAGTTCCTGACAATTTTACTTCCAAATCTTCAGGTTTAATTTGACCTGATTCATATCCATTTGTTTTCTCCAAATTCTTTGGAAACAAAGTATCATCCAGTAGAATAATTACTTTTAGGACTTCACCTGTAGAAATTCCAAAGTGAGTCCAAACTTATTTTGGAAAAGAAAAATGGATGTCAATTCAGAAGAAAGGGGAAGAAGCAAAGACATCTGTGGAGTCCAAACCATGATAGACATTCTAAACATTTCATAAAGTCTCATTTAATCATAAAAACCATCTAAGATATTATAACAATACCTCTTAATATTGTAAACTTAGTTTTTAAGAGCATTAATTTAAGTATCTTTCATATATTTTAAAAGTAAATACAGCAGCCTTCTAAAGTAGGTGCTAGGATTACCCCTGAGGCTCAATTAAGTTAAATATCTCCACTCTGGTCACAAACCTACTATGTGGAGAAACAAGCCTCTGAATCCAGGTGTTTCATCTCCAAAGGTTCTATTTGAGGCATGCTGTGCCTTTCCTTATTATCCCCAATTAACCAATATGAAACTTGGGACCTCTAGATATGTAAGTAAGTTGATGTATCTAGTGAGTGTTGGAAACTAGATTCAGAGCCAATCTATTGGTTTATTGCCTCTACCAATCTGTCTTCAAAATACATTGTGTGTTCCCAGAATTGCTCTATGATATTATTTTATAAAAATTATCTATGAAATCTTTGGGTGAAAGTTTCCTGAAGTAAGAGAAGTTTGGGAAATACCAGGATAACGTTAAATGGTTACTTATACCTAGGGATGTTTCTGAATTTAGAGTATTCCTGCTTTTCCCCAATTTACTTGACAATGAAGTTTTTTTCATTTCTTTTAATTACTTATCTCCCAAGATGAACAACCCATAGACCACAATTTAGAAAAATCTAACCTACTGTATTCCAGATTATTTTACATTTCCTTATAATATAATGAATTGTCAGTGGCTTTATAGGATAGTACAATAGTGATTGAAGCAATCAAACCATCATTTACAACAAGAGATAACTTGAAATCAAAGGACAAATTGAGTCATCTGAATTAACTGTAAATACAGATAATTTTCTGATTTTCATTAAATCATGAAAATGAAATGATTAAAATAATTTAGAGATACATTTGCAGAAATCTTTAAGTATTTAAAGGACACAAATGAGGGATCTCTAGAGAAATGCCCAGAGCCTTATAGCATGGAAACTAGACAAAACTATTTGAATATGCATGTTAAATTATATCTCAGCTATAACCCATGGGTAATTTTCCTCAAAATCATCTAAAATTATCACTTATTTCTTTCTTAATTTTAAGTTGCTGTTCTTTAACTCATCCATCTTATGTTAGTGAACTGATTATGTAAACTCTTAAAAATTATGATTCTATTGTAAATGGCTGATTCTTTACTAAGGACTTCTTTTCATAGAATTATTAAATATACCTACAATAGTTTTGTCTTAAGGTCAATATTGTCTGATAATTAGTAGAGTTATATCAGCTTTATAACAGTGTTTCTATGTTTTCCAAATTTATACTTTCATCTTAAATGTTTTTATATTTCTAGCTAGTTTCATGGTTAGTGATCTCTTGTTCATTTACCCTCTCAATCTCTGCATCTATTTACAATTTTATCCAATTATTAATGTAATTGTTGACGTTTGTGATTAGTTATATCATCTTGCTCTGTTTTTATTTTAAAATATATTCCATGATCCCTTATTTTTTTCTGCATTCTTTTGAGTAAATAAAATATTTTACTTTTTTTAAAAAAAATTTACCACCTTTTACTTTTAATCTATTCTTGTAGTATTTATGCCATTGTTACTCTAGAGATCATATTATGTTTTTAAGTTTTAATAGTCAACTATAAGCACTTATTGAGCCCTCCCATAAACAAATGATAATAACAACTTACAAAACTTTTCAGACTTTTATTCCAATTTCACCACTCCAATTTTCTGTATTCTTTTGATTGTAAATGTTTCTCCTGATAATTCTGTACATTTGAAAAGCATATTATTTTTAAGTTATTCATGTGTATGTCTAATTTTGCCATTTCTACAGATCTAATCTTCCATCCAATATCATCTATTTGTTTGGATCCTTTATTATTTTCTCTTCAACTAATTATTTGTCCCATTTCTCTCCTTCTCCTTCTCCTCCTCCTTCTTCTTTTTTTTTTTTTTTCCTTTTGGCACTAGGGATTGAATCCAGGGGCATTTAACCACTGAGCCACATTCCCAGTCCTTTTTAAACTTTTTTGTTTAGAAACAGGGTCTTGCTAAATTTCATAGAGCTTTACTAAGTGGCTGAAGCTGGCTTTAAACATTGAATCCTTCTGCTTAAGCCTCCTGAGCCACTGGGCATGTACATTGTAGCTGGCTTTCTCTTTCTTCTTGAACCCTCATTATCTGCATATTTGTTTAACATTGTTTCACATATTTCATCTAATTTTTTTCTAATTTAACAGTTTGAGTGTTTGAGTTTGGTTAATTTCTATTGATTCATATTTAAGTTTACAGAGATTTTATTTTGTCTAATATTCTAAAGGATTATTACAGTAAATGATGATATCTGATATAGTATATTGTATCTGATATAACATTTGTAGTATGTGGTTCTATTTCTATGTGAATATTATATTTATTTAAATATATCTTATACTTTTATGCTATATTCCTTTATCATATTAATCATAGTTATTTTACATTCCCTGCCTGATAATTTTAACTTCTAGGCCATATCTACATTTTTTTCTATTACCTAATGCTCACATTTCTTGCATTTTCATGTTTAGCAATTTGGGATGATATACCATATATATTTAATAAACTACAGTAAACAGAACATAGTTTTTACCATTAAATATTTACATTTTATTTTATTACACTATTGATGTAAGAAGTGAGTGAATGTAATTTAAAGTTGATTTGCATCTAGACTTTATTGTAATTTTAGGTTCATTCACTTCACCAGTGTCTTAAAATATTTTGACTATGGTTAAATTTTCTCCTACATTCAGCGTTTATTTTTTTAGGACTGGCTAACTTCACTTAGCATTATTTTCTCCAGTGTCATACATTTACCTGCAAATGCCATGATTTTATTCTCTTTTATTGCTGAGTAAAATTCCATTGTATATATATGCCACATTTTTTAATCCATCCATCCACTGAAGGACATCTAGGTTGGCACCACAGTTTAGCTATTGTGAATTGTGCTGCTATAAATATTGATGTGACTGTGTCCCTGTAGTATGCTGTTTTTAAGTCTTTTGGGTATAGACCGAGGAGAGGGATAGCTGGATCAAATGGTGGTTCCATTCCCAGATTTCCAAGGAATCTCCATACTAGTTTCTATTTTTCTATTCTATCACCAACCTTTGGAGAACTTACATCATGCACTCAGTGATAGCCTTCGAAAACTACGAGAAACTTTTCCGTTTTTCTTGTTTCTTTTTTTTTTCCCCAGCCTTTAGGATATCTCTGGTATGGAGGTTTTGAATGTCTGGAAATTTCAGAGGGATTTATAAGTTCTTAACTTGCCCCCAGGGTTGGTTGCCATTGCCTTGCACTTATTGATGATACAGAAATCCATGGAGTGTTTACCATTTCTGACTGCTGCATTGCAGGAGGGGAAATCTTCATTTGGGGAACACTCTTGGCTCTTCTTATCTATCCTTAGCTTTCAGCATATCTTCCCAGTGTATACTTTAGGTGAAAATGCATTTTGAATTTGAGGTTCATTGAGGTTCAGGTCCATCATAACAAATCACGATGTGTATTCTCCAAAATCCTGGTGATCATAGGGATTATACAGCTGAAATTTAGAGATTAGTTTGAGTGGACCCCTTAAAGTGATTACTTAAGGAAGAAATTTTGCATATCACTAGGGGCTCAAATCAAAAACAACAGCAACTGACACATGAATAGAAAAATAACTCCAAAGAAAATTTTTTTAAAAAATAATGTGAGGAGTAAAGATTTGTTCCCATGATGTAGGCTCCCTATTTACCTCTCTTATTGTTTCTTTTGCTGAGAAAAAACTTTTTAGTTTGAGTAGGTCCCATTTGTTGATTCTAGATGTTAACTCTTGTGCTATGGGTGTCCTATTGAGGAATTTGGAACACGACCCCACAGTATGTAGGTCATAGCCTACTTTTTCTTCTATCAGATGCCGTGTCTCTGATTTGATATCAAGCTCCTTGATCCATTTTGAGTTAACTTTTGTGCATGGCCAGAGAAAGGGATTCAGTTTCATTTTGTTGCATATGGATTTCCAGTTTTCCCAGCACCATTTGTTGAAGATGCTATCCTTCCTCCATTGCATGCTTTTAGCCCCTTTATCAAATATAAGAAAGTTGTAGTTTTGTGGGTTGGTTTCTGTGTCCTCTATTCTGTACCATTGGTCCACCCGCCTGTTTTGGTACCAGTACCATGCTGTTTTTGTTACTATTGCTCTGTAGTATAGTTTGAAGTCTGGTATCACTATACCACCTGATTCACACTTCCTGCTTAGCGTTGTTTTTGACAATAAGATAACAAATAACCCAATCAACAAATGGGCCAAGGACCTGAACAGACACTTCTCAGAGGAGGACATAGAATCAATCAACAAGTACATGGAAAAATGCTCACCATCTCTAGCAGTCAGAGAAATGCAAACCAAAACCACCCTAAGATACCATCTCACTCCAGTAAGATTGGCAGCCATTATGAAGTCAAACAACAACAAGTGCTGGCGAGGATGTGGGGAAAAGGGTACACTTGCACATTGTTGGTGGGACTACAAATTGGTGCAGCCAATTTGGAAAGCAGTATGGAGATTTCTTGGAAAGCTGGGAATAGAACCACCATTTGACCCAGCTATTGCCCTTCTCGGACTATTCCCTAAAGACCTAAAAAGAGCATGCTACAGGGACACTGCTACATCGATGTTCATAGCAGCACAATTCACAATAGCAAGACTGTGGAAGCAACCTAGATGCCCTTCAATAGACGAATGGATAAAAAAATGTGGCATTTATACACAATGGAGTATTACGCAGCATTAAAAAATGACAAAATCATAGAATTTGGAGGGAAATGGATGGCATTAGAGCAGATTATGCTAAGTGAAGCTAGCCAAGCCCTAAAAAACAAATGCCAAATGTCTTATTTGATATAAGGAGAGTAACTAAGAACAGACTAGGGAAGAAGAGCACGAGAAGAAGACTAACATTAAACAAGGATGAAAGGTGGGAGGGAAAGGGAGAGAGAAGGGAAATTGCATGGAAATGGAAGGAGACCCACAGGGTTATACAAAATTCCATACAAGAGGAAGCGAGGGGAAAGGGAAAAATAATACAAGGGGGAGGAATGAATTACAGTAGAGGGGGTAGAGAGAGAAGAGGGGAGGGGAGGGGAGGAGAGGGGGGATTGTAGAGGATAGGAAAGGCAGCAGAATACAACAGACTTGAGTATGTCAATATGTAAATCAATGGAAGTGTAACTGATGTGATGCTGCAATCTGTATATGGGGTAAAAATGGGAGTTCATAACCCACGTGAATCAAAGTGTGAAATATGATATATCAAGAACTATGTAATGTTTTGAACAATCAACAATAAAAATAAATAATGACTTCAGGGGCTGGGATTGTGCCTTAGTTGTAGAGTGCTTGCCTAGCATGTGCAAGGTACTGTGTTCAGTCTTCAGCACCACATAAAAATTAAACAAAATAAAGGTATTAAAAAATAATGACTTCAGCCAATCTAAAGCCATTGAGAAATGAGTCCATCGGGTTAATTGATTTCATGATCTGTGGACTATGTTTATCCAGAACTGATCTATAGTGAATAGGTTTTGCTTGCTTCTACTAATCAATATAGTGACTTTGTATCACTGTTTATTAAAATACTATTTCCAAATTTAAAAGATGCTATTAAATAGAAAAATTGGCTGAAATTTTGGCACCTTTTCATATTGATATTTGTTAATATTTTTGTAAATCTGTAGTAAAGCTTGGCAGACTGAAGGATTAGGAAAGCTCCCTGTTAACAATAGTTATCAAGCATGGCTGCTTTTTGGAATGACATGTTGTAGTTTTCAGAAATCACAAATTTTCTGTCTGCATTACTCCAATAACCAAGTCAACCTTTAGTGCATTTTAGTTATACATAATAATAGGGTTCATTTGGACACATTCATAATGCATATAATAGTTTTCTCCATTTCGTTCCCCAGTACTATCTGGTACTACCCTTGATTCCCTTCCTCTGCTCTATGAGTCCTCCTTCTATGTATTAATTTATTTTTTAATTGGTGCACTATAGTTATATGCAAATTTGGAATGTATTGTTATAAATTACTATATGCATATAACATAATTTAGTCAAATTTATTTCTCAGTTCTTTCCCATTTTCTCTTATGCTACCTCCCATTTGGTTCCCTGCTTTAACGCTTCTGCTCTGCCTACTATTTTTGTGAGATTCACATTTTTAATTCTTATTTTTCCCTAGCTTCTATATATGAGAGAAAACAATTCACACTTGACTTTCTGAGTCTATCATATTTCCCTTAGCATGAAGTTTTCCATTCCATACATTTATAAAAAAAGACATAATTTTATACTTTACAGCTGAGTAGAACTCCATTGTGTATATATACCACATTTTCTTAATCATTCCATCTATTGATGAGCACCTAGGCTGGTTCCATAAGTTGGATATAGTGGACTGTGATGCTGTAAACACTGGTAGGCATGTATCACCATAGCATGCTGATTTTAGATCTTTGGGGGAAGTATCAAGAAATGGGATAGTTGGGTCATATTGTGGGTCCAATTCCTAATCTTTTGAGGAATCTCCATACTGCTTCGAGAATGGATGTAATAATTTGTAGTGCTACCAACATCAACATTATTTATTTTCCTAATTATTGTCATTCTGACTGGGGTCAGAGGAAATTCAGTGTGGTTTTGATTTGTATCTCCCTGATTACTAAGTATATTGAACATTTTTTCAATATTTACTGGCCATTTGTATTTCTTCTTTTGAGAAATGTTTGATTAGAACTTTCACCTATTTTTTGAGTGGATTATTAGTTTTTGGTGTATATTCTGGTTCTTGAACTCCTGTTGGAAGAGTAGCTGGCTAAAATTGTATCCCATTTTATATGCTTTCTCTTTGCATTCTTATTTTCCTTGCTATATAGAAGCTCTTTAGTGATGTTTCACTTACTGACTCTAGGTTTTATTTCTTCAGCTTTAGGAATCTTATTAATGAAATAAGTGCTTTCTTCTAGAAGTTGCAAATTTCCTGGTCTAATTCCTTTATCATTTATTCAGTTTGAGTTGACCTTTGTGTAGGGTGAAAGGTAGAGATCTAATTTTATTCTTCTACCCATGACTGTTCAGTATTTCCAGCACCATGTGTTAAAAAGACTATCTTTTCTACAACTTATGCTTTTTGGCACCTTTTTCAAGGATTAGAACCATGTTTGTGTGGATTTAACTCTGTATCTTCTAGTCTATTTCACTGGTCTTCATATCTGTTTTGATGTCAAGATCATATGGGTTTTATGACTAAAGCTCTGAAGTATCAGAGATAAGGTATTGAGATATCTCAAGCCTTGCTATTATTTGGTATTGCTTTGACTATTCTGGGTCTTATTTTTTAAAATACATGTACATTTTAGGACTTTTTTTCTAATTCTGTGAAGAACATCAGTGATAGTTTGATGGGGACTGCAATGAACATATAGACTGTTTTGGTATTATGGCCATTTTGATGATATAATTCTACATATCCATGAACATGGTAGGTCTTTACATCTAAGATTTTCCTTCTTTAGGGTATTATGATTTTCACTGTAGATGTTTTTAACTTCCTTATTTATTTTATCATTCTAAGGTTTATTTATTTGAGAACATTTTGAATGAAATAGTTTTTTTTTAAATTTTCTTATTAGTGTATTCATAATTGGAGTATAGGAGACTTATTAATTTTTATGTGTTGATTTTGTATCCTGCAGCTGTTGTATTTGTTCATGAGCTATAAAAGTGTTTGAAGAAGTTTTACTGTTTTCTATGAATAAGATCATGTCATCATTAGCAAACAGAGAGAGTTCACCTTCTTTCCTATTTATACCTTTACATTTTCTTCTCCTGTCTGATTTCTCTAGCTAAAGTTTCAAGAACTATATTGAATAATAGTGGTAAGAGTAAACATATTTTTCTTGTTCTTGATTTTGATGGAAAGCCTTTCAGTTTTTGTCCATTCTGGATGATAATGTCTATGGAGTTGCCATATAGATTCTTTATGGTATCCAGGTACATTCCTTCTACATCTTTCTTCAGTGTTCTTAAAATAAATTGGTATTGGATTTTGTCAATGTCTTTTTCTGTATTTACTGAGTGACCATGTGACTTTGTTGTCCTTGATTCCATTTATATGATGGATTTCATTTATTGATTTGCATATATAAAACCAACTTTAAATACATGGGACGAATCCCATCTGATCACAGTACATAATCTTCTTAATGTGTTGTGGGATGCGGTTTGCTATTATTTCATTAAAGAGTTTTGCATCTATGCTCATCAGTGATATTGATCTGTAGTTTTCTTTGATGTGTCTTTATCTGCTTTTGGCATTAGTGTGCTACTGGCTTCATAGAATGAATTTGCAAATTTTCCCTTTCTTTATATTTCAAGAAATAACTTGAGGATGGTTGGTATTATTTCCTCTTTAAAGGTTTGATAGAACTCATTTGATAATCCATCTTCTCCTGAGCTTTACTATGTTGGAAGTCTTTTTATTATTACTTCAATTTCATTGCTCTATTGTTATGTATGGAATTTTTATATCCTCTTAGTTCAATTTGGGGAGGCCATAAGTGTCTGGAAATTTGCCCATAACTTCTAGATTTTCTAATTTTTTGCAATGCAAATTTTCAAAATAGTCCCTATGAGCTTCAGGATTTCAGTGATGTCTATGGCAATATCTATCTTTTCATCTCTAATTTTGTAAATTTGTATCTTTCTTCTCTTTGTCGTTTTGACTAAGAGTTTATAAATCTTGTTTGTCATTTCAAAGAACCAAATCTTGGCTGCATTGGTCTGTTTTTTCTTATTCTCAATTTCATTATTTTGGTTCTGATCTTAATTATTTTATATCTTGTATTGGTTCTAGAATTAGTCTGTTCCCACTTCTTAGGGTCTTAAGATGTAGCATTAGATTGTTTATTAGGGATCTTTCTTTTTTTAAAATATAGGTATTGATTGTTATAAATGTTTTTCTTAGAGCTGTTTTTATAAGGTCCCTGAGAATTTAATGTGTTATATCACTATACTTGTTTGATTCTAGGATTTTAAAATTTCTCCTCTTGTATCTTCTTTGATGCATTCCACATTTAAGAGTCTCAATCAATCTCCATATGCTATGTGGTTTCTCTGATTTTTCTCTCTGTTGATGACTAATTTCATTCCATTATGATCTGATAAGATGCATGGGATTAGTTCAATTTTTTGGTATTTTCTAATATTTACATTATAACCTATAATATGGTCTATTTTGAAAAAAGGTTTAATGAGCTTTCCATGCAAAAGTGATTTTATCTATTTTTTGGACATAATATTCTATAGATATTGGCTAGGTCCATTTGATTTATACTGTTATTTAGATTGGAAATATTGTCATTCATTTTTTGTCTGGATGACCCATCCACTGGTGTGTTGAAAGTATCCACTACTATTGTATTGGGGTCTATCTGGGGTTTAATGTCAAAACAAGGCTGAATAACAAATGTTTATAATAAAAATGATAAAAACATATGAAATTTTATATATAGCATATATGTAACATATATATATATATATATATATATATATATATATATTCTGAACCAATCAATGCAGCAAGAACACACACACGCACACATATACACATGCACAATACAAAATGGAAAAATAAGAAAGACAATTCTTAGTAACAACAGAAGGGTTTATTACTGCTGAGATGGACAAAACTGTTCACAAGAATGGAGGTTTACTGCCTGTGCTGTTGAGTGACTCTTTCCATTTATTTTGGACTACGTACCCCTTGAATCAAGGACTGGGTGTTGTTAAAAATTACTTTTTTGTGTTTCTCATCAAGCCGCCCCCTGGTGTGGCATGGAGCCCGAGCTGATTGTAGTAGCTCTCAGCTTCCCATCTCAGGACAAATTGGGAGACTGACCATTGGAGTTTTGTCTAGACAGACTAGGTGTAGATGTACTAGCTTATGTAGAGTTGTAAGTGGTAAGTTCTAGCAGCTGGAACTTTGCTTCTGGCTGTCCTTTGTCTTTGTTGAGTGGTATTTACCTCCATAGATTAAATACTCACCATTTGTTGTTGGGAAGATGCCCATCTCTGCTGGATGTCTGAGTCTCAGCAACCTATTGAAAAATTCTACTCATAGGAGAGGGAAACAAACTATCCCTTTGTGGGTCTCACATATTCCATTGCCATGGATGCAGACTTCCCAAGATCACACATGGAGTGCAGACATGCCCATGGGGCCAGTTTCTGGTCTCTCCCCAGATGGTCACATGAGCCATCAGAAACAAAGGGAAATCCAGCCACTCTTCTCTTAGTATGCCCAGTCTGGATCTCCTGGGCACAATCCTCTCTATGCCTGTTTTAGTTGCACCAAAGGGCACACTCTGGACACCATCACAGGCATTTGTTGTGAAAGTCTGGTGACACTTTTTATTAACTCTGGAGTTCCCACCACTGAAAGCTGCCTTGAGGCCACTTGAAAATCACTCCTGTCTCAACTCACCACTTGCTAGAGTACTTTCCATCCACAGCTTGATGCTCTGTCTCTCTGTGGGCTAAGATCGGCCTCCTTCTCAGTTCCATGGTTATCTGGTGTCACATTAGTTCACAGGGCTTTACTCTCTTTTTGACTGTTATGCCTCCCCTTGTAGTGAAACAGTAGTGCTAACACTACCACTGCCAGTGGTAGCAAAACTGCATATGTTGAACATGTTATTTCTTGTTTTATATTCAAAACTCCTGAATTTCTTTGTCTCTATGATTATTTTACTGTTCAATATTAAATTTTGTGAATTTCCTCAGTAACCACTTTGCTAAAAATACTCCTACTGCTTGAATCTTGAGCTTTGAAATACTGGAAAGTGCTCCCTTCCTCTAATCCCCCATCTTCTGAATCCCTGTGGCATAACTTTTACTTCCAAATTCCATAAAGCAGAGCCTGTGAATTGTCATTTAAGCAAATCATAATTCATTATGGCTGAACAGGTGGTAGAAAACCACTGCATCATCATCAATATTATCATTATTATTCTCAAGAGGAAGGACTTTAAGAAACAGTTACGCAAAACTTAAGTTATTTGTCTTCAGCTATCTGATGCAACAAATTTCTTACACATAGTTGGACCCCAACAATATTGAAGAATTGGAGTTTCATTTTAAATGGTTTGAATTACATGTCTTTTATTTCTGGTTTCTGTTTATCTTTTAATTCTCAAGAAACGAGGCAAAATATTTTAATGCATTTTTATCCTTCCCTGCACAGAGCTATATTACTAAAAATTGCAAGGTCTTTGAATTAAATTTTTTTCCTTTGCAACTGTGAAGAAAGTTCAGGGACTAAACATCTATTCCCAAATATGAAAAATAAATGCTAAATTCTACAAAAATTTGGGGAAAGTAGCATTCAGGAATGCATTGAAAGTATCATGTTTCTTCTTAGTAACAGAAGAATGAAATGAGAACCAATTAATCCAAGGTAAACTTTGAAATCAGCTGTTGTATTCTCCTCTCTTTAATAGGAACTCAAGACAGAAATAACTATGCCTAAGACAAAATACTAGAAACCTAATTTAACCCACATCACATTGAGTAGTGATGCATTGGGGGACAATGTTTAGATTGAGTTGTCTATTACATGTAGAGTAACACTGTGAGGATTGTGTCCAGAATTTGATCAATTTTAACTTCAGTGTATCTGTAAGTTCCAAACTCTAGACAAATGCTTGTCTAATACATGTATATCACTTTAAACCAAAGAGTTTAAATAAAATATTATGAATATATATTGATATTATAATATTATAGTACAATTTACTAGTTTATCATAGGTTTATATGTCAGAAATCATATGAAATAAAGATTGCATTAGTCATGTGAATAGTAGATGTCAGGAATTGATAAGACAATTAAAATTGTACATTGTTTTCTAGATTAGTTACATTTTTCCATATGTTTTGGTTACCATCTGAATCAATCTTTAAATGAAACTATAATATCCCCCTTATAGAAAATTGAATAACGGTCACTCAGAATTTCAAGTCCTAATACCCAGGATCTGTTAATATTACCTTATTTAGATAACAAAAGTATTTAAAAATGTGTTTAAGGTTTTGTGATGAGATAATTCTCCTGGATTATTTTTGTGCCCAGTAAATACCATAGCAAATATCATCATAAATAAAAGGCAGAGGAAGATTTCACACAGACAGGAGAGGAGACAGTGTAATCTCCAAGATAGAGATTGGAATGGTGCAGTCACACATCCAGTAATGCCTCTACTAGGAGGTGGAAGAGATAATGATCAGAATATTCCCCTAGAACCACCAAAGTGTGGGTCTGCTGATATCTGGATTTCATAGTTTATGCCTCCCAAACTGTGAGAGACAATTTCTGTTATTTTAAGCTATTTGTTTTTGAGTAATTTGTTACAGGAGCCCAGAGAAATTAATGCAACCCCTTTTGCAGATATATCCTTGAAAGAACCTGACACAAAGAAGTTATCCCTCTCTTTGTTAAGCAGGTAAAAGTGCAAAAGACCTATGGAAGACTGTCTTCTAACAATATCTATCCTTCATTATTATACTGCCTTGGCTGTTGGAGAATTGTCTAATGAGTATATCTCTTTGTTGGCCACTGGATTGTCTAACCAACAGAGGCTAGTATCAAATCTATTCAATTTACCTAATACGACATTTAAGTAAGGGCACCATCAAAAGGACTTCAAATAGCAAAATAAGCCTGTCATGGTATTGCCCTCAGATGTGCCCATTCAGGTCCTAAAATCAACCTGCTGAGCAAAACCCACAAACAATTAGGGTCAACCTTAGAAAGCCAGATGGCAATGACAATTTCTCTTAGCCTGAGTCATTAGTACAGGTATATGAGCCATTGTGAAGAGTCTGTGTTGGCCAGTGAGAGGAAATCTTCAGCAATTCCAAGATTGCTAGAATCCCTAGGCGATAAGGTGAGCCTGAGCTGAACGCTTTCCAGCTTCATGATAGCTTCACTCATCACTTTAAGTTCAGGACAAATACTGTACCATTTTTTCCCCTAATTTGATTACTCACATGCTATGGATTAATGCTGAAAGGGTACAAATAAATAAAGAGCCAGTTATCCCTACAAAAATCTGTATAAAGTAACAAAGGATAATCTTATTCTGGTGCAATATCCCAGAATTCTGATTTCTCATAGTTCTTAAAGATTTGAAGGTCTCTTATGATCACCTCAAACTATAACTTACAATTTTTTTTATACCCAGTATTGAACCCAGTTGTGCTTAGCCACTGAGCCACACCTCAGTCTTATCTATCTATCTATCTATCTATCTATCTATCTATCTATCTATCTATCTTTTGAGACAGGACCTCACTAAGTTGCTGAGGCTGGCTTTGAACTTGTGCTCTTCCTGCTTCAGCCCTCCAAGCTGAAGGGATTACAGGTATGCACCACCACATTCAGCACAGTGTACAATATTTTTAGAATAGGCAGGTAATGCCTAGATTACACACAAGTACTATGGTCCTGAAAGTGCTTGTAATATGCCAGGTGTGGGAACTATGTCTTAAAATTTGTGAGATCTCCAACAAATCATTTTGAGACATAAATGGACACTACCACTAACATCCTCCAGGCTCTCTGATATATTTTAGGATTGAGTTTAGTCACCAATTTTGGAATAACTGAGATCTGTTCATCCAACTTGTCTTTTTTGTTCATGTTATCAATGATGTAGTATTCTTTTGCCCTATGAAATGACTAAGTTGTGAGCAGGGAAGAATTCTGGAGCTGTGGAGAATTTTCTGTGGGAGATGCAAAAGCTTTTTGTCTGAAATAGATGCCTTGGTAAGTTTAGGGGAAAAGGAAAGTTAAATGTGGTCACAGCTTTCTAACTGAAGGAGCCAACCAAGCATACATTAAAATTTAAGGTATGTGTAACAGTTTGTTGTAGCCTTACCAAGACATTTATCTTGATATGGACAGATGCACAGGAAGATCTGAAACACAAAAGATCATCAATGTCCCCTTTCCCCCCTACACCTCTGAGGCCTGATATGTTACTTCTCCAGGGACCAGGGCAGTTGCATTCCCTCCAATACCATGGAATTAGTATTTTCAATTTCATGAAGCATAACTTTCACCTTTTCAAACATCTATAATATCACGAAGAGGTTTAATATAGTGAGATCAGGTGTGAGGGACAAGGATATTTGTATAAAACACAGAGACCTATTATGTCCTTCTCTTTGACTTGGAGGGCAGTGTGCTCAACCCTAGTTGTCACTGTAATTATGATCCATTACCATATCAGTTAAGTCCAGATAGCCAAACTTAAATTTCAATTACCTACACTGCTTTGTGCCAGGTTGCCACACAGGTAGGAAATTAGCCATGTTGTCCTGGGGTTCCTGTTAAGAAAGAATAATCCTGCCCTTGAATGTCAGTGCAGAATTTTGAATTTTTGATAGACACTCAGTTTCAATAAGAATCCAGTAGTAAGCCTCTTTTCAAAAAAGGTATGACTGTAAGCTGTATCAAGAAGACTATAGGTACAAAACTCAAAGGGATGTCTTCAGAACCTCTAGTGGGCAAAATTTACCAATCTCAGATAATTTTATTTCGAAGATGTCATTAGCAATAGGAAACCTGTGTTTACTATGACAAAGACATTTAATTTCTAATTTAATATAATTTAACTAATTTAAATGTAGATCGGTACATGTGACTATTGGCTACTTTTTAAATATTTATTTATTTATTTATTTGGTTAGACACAATACCTTTATTTTACTTATTTATTTTTATGTGGTGCTGAGGATTGAACCCAGGGCCTCACGCATGCTAGGCGAGCACTCTACCGCTAAGCCACAACCCCAGCCCTATTGGCTATGTTTTTTGACCAGCATAGGTTTAAATAAATATTCCCTTTGAATTTCATGCAATACTAAAACAGAAAAAAACAAATCACATGCAGATTCTTTAAAGAATATTCTGAAAGAATAAGGGGAATATTTCATTGTACTGAAACTTTAAGGAATCGTAGGTTTCTAAAATGTATTTACTATATGAATCAGAAGTAAATTTGAAAAAAAAAAAGTCATCCACAAAAGGTAAGAGTGACAGAAAACAGAAGCCAACCAGAATTAAAGAGAGTTTCTGATAATAAAAAGGTTTCTGATAAATAACAAAAGGTTTCTGATAATAAAATCAGTAATCAAAGATAAAATAATTTCTTATAATGCTTTAAAATATAGTAAGTATGCAGAACAAGAGAGCTCATTAAACCTTAGATCAAATTAATGAAAATACATACCAAGATAAATATTTTTAAATTTTCCTTAAAACATTCAATGAAAATAATTCCACCCTTACTCTGATTCCCTAGAAAATAGCAAAAATCAAACTGTTTTTATTTTTCTATGCACAATAACATGGGTATGATATAAAGTTCTAAAAGGTGAGAATTTAGTATTCTATGTAATAAAGTTCTATATTAGTTTAATTGGTTTTGATATTTCAATGAAAGAGGAAAATACTCTCAAAATACTTAAGAGCTCAGAGACATTACTAGGACTGAGTAATTTTGACCATAATGACTAAAAAATAACTCGGTCAACAAAGGACTTAATCAAAATCAGAAATACAGGAATGAAAAATTATCACTGTACCTGAATAGGAAGTAACTGTTTAAAATAGTTAAATAAAATCACATCTAAAATATTTTAAAATAAATTTGATACATCTCTGAAAGGCAATGTCAACATTATTATTGTGAAAGTATGTGGAGTGTAAATAACTTAAAGATGAACTGTCTTTTAAAATGTACTTTACATTTAGAAAAAAAACCATGTACAAATAAATGAGTGGAAGGTAAAAATATAACAAATACTTCATTATTCAACCTAAATTTGTTTAATAATAAATGTTAAAAGGTATTTTTGAAAATGTTAATGAGAAGTATTATAAATAAGAACTCCAGTAAACATTGATAACATTCAAACCATTGAATGAAGACAAATTAAAACTTAGAAACAACAAAAGTTTAAAAAAATGAAAGAAAAAAAGTGAAACAAGGAAGCATGAAAATTAGAAAAGTTTGTCCCGAAGGGGAAGTTTTAACAAGCATATCTACTATGGTAATAAATAAGAATATTTTTTTCTACTTTGAGAAAGTCTTAAATAAAAATTAGTACTGCTTCTATGAGTTAAGATTAAAATAAAATTTATGAGAACTGTCAAAATGAAAAGAATGGAGTTGGTTCATCAAATAAATTCAAATCAGTTGGAAATAAGAACCATTATTAAATTTATGTAAAGTAAAATACATATCAAAAACCACTAATGAGAACAAAGGTGATTTTATATTCATAAAATGTGCAATGTACAAGTAAATGTAATATTTATGAGGCATTGTGGTTTAGATAACAGAGCTTTAAAAAGAAAAACAAATATTATTAAAAATGTAAGCCATCAATGATAAAAACATAGTCTTGCATTAATTTAAGAAAACATCATTAGCTTTCTGATAGTAAGTACACAAGTTAAATGATAGCAGATGGTCTCATAATAAAATCAATAAGGTTAAAAAAAACTGAAAATTTGACAGATAATATTCTTGCATAGAAGGAAAAAGTAAAGGCAAAATCATCAAAAAGTTAGAATAAACATAATTAAATCAAATCCGTATGAAGCAAGAATTAAAATAACCAAAATAATAATGTAGAGTACACAAATACATGCATAGATATTCATAGAATATCCAAAGATTCAGTAGAATGATTCCAAAATTTAAAAATTTATAAAATTTCAGACCAAAAAGTTAAATGAACATGTTGGTCTATATAAGAGCAAAAAAACTCCATTAAGGATAGTATGAACCAAATTATTCAAAATAACCTTAATAAAAATGGGTGGGATAATTATGTGTGTGTGTGTATGTTATATAACATATAATATATATTATATATATATTAATTATATGTGTGTATTTATTATATTATATATATTACTATTTCACATATTATATATATTTCTGTATAAATTCTATTTCATAATACATATCAAACAATTATAAAACTTTATGAATTATATATATGCAGAGAGAGAATGAGGTCCATTTACAGTATAAGAGGATCATTTAAAATGAGGAAACACATTTTAAGGAGGAAAGTTTATCTTAAATTCACATATATGATAATTGAAGTCTCCATAAAGTTTCAGTAGACTTCTTTACAAGGGAACAGACAGTACCAGCATTAAAATCAAAGAAAAATATCAGAATCAATTTTGAAACAAAAGTGAACAGCAAACATCACAGCTTTTTGTTTTGGAAAATGTTGCAGTGTTTAATGTACAATGGTATTAAAGCAGGAAGATATAAGCACATCAATGAAACATAATAGGTAGCTCTTAAAAAGACAATGAAATATGTGACAAAATATTTCTGTTAAACAATGAATGAATCAGCCCACAAAAGATTATTGGAAAATTGGCTCTTTAAAAGTAACCATATTCGACCATTACCTACTTCACTACAAGTATGAAAGTAAAACCAAGAAGCATTAAATATTAAATGGAAAACTTTATGATAGGGGGCTGGGAGGCAGTGGCTCTTGCCGAGCATGTGTGAGACACTGGGTTTGATTCTCAGCACCGCATATAAATAAATAAGTAAATAAAATAAAGATCCATCAACAACTATCAAAGATATTTTTTAAAAAAACTTTATATTATAAAAGCAAGAAAGATTTAATGTCCTTACCATAGAAAATTATAATGTATAAAAATGGACTAGGATGTTATTAACCCAAATGAAATTACCAGATGTTAAAACTTTTTGCTCACAACACAGTACATGACATATACAACAAAAAAAACTATAAAAAGTAGTTTTTACTACACCCATATATGCAAACTCAAATAGGAAAATATTGTTTTGTAGGGCCCAATAAAATCACATATGTCTTTACAAACATCAGAAGCCAAAAAGGTCAATCACAAATGGGGCAAAGGAAGAGAGGGATGAGAAACATGAGGGAGTTCAGGAAGATTGGAGGTTTGAAAAGGATTTAACATACATTTCCTAAGTTTTGAAGGTGGAGAAATGGTCTAGTCAAAACATTTGAGTGGCTTCTGAAGGCTGAGATGAAACCACAGATGAAGTCCAGCAAATCATCTGGAATTCAGTTCTATAACCATGTGGAATTTCCTTCTTATGACAGCCTGAATGAGCTTGGGGTGAAATCCTTCCCAGTCATTTCAGCTAGGAGCGCAGTGCTGGAAAGACCTTGATTTCAACCTTGGAAACCCTAGGAATGGAGAACCCACTGAGCTACACTGTTCCTGGATTTCTAACCCATGGAAGTCTGAGATTACAAATGGGTTTCATTCTATGCCTCCCAACTTATGATATCTGTTAAGACAGCAATAGCAATATCTAATAGATAGATATGAAAGAAATTTTCTCCTGATGACTTGGTGAAGATTAAATAAAAACATAAAAAGTCATTCCTAGAAGACTTATAAAAACAATTTATATTTGCCAATAATAATATGCTTATTATTGGCAAATATAAATCATTTCAGATTTTTTAGAAACTAATTCGACAGTATGTATTAGAATCTCAAAGATGTCCATACTCTATAATTTACTAATTTTGTTTTCTCAGAATCTACCATTGAGACCTATTTACAAGTATCTGACAGAATTTTAAGTATCAGGGTATTATTCATAATAAGAAACATTTGGAAGCCACCTCTAATTCCAGATAAATAAATTATGATAAGCCATATTTTGGAATACTATTATACCTATAAGTTGTTTGTGTCGAGTGTTTGGTCACAGGAACAAAACAGCTACTAAAGATTTTTTTTCAAATACTTTTAACTATTTGTATTGTCTGCTTTTGAGAAATATCTATTCAGGTCTTTTGCCAATTTTAATTATATTATTATTGCTATATTTTGCTGTTGAATTATTTGAATTTCTTATATATTCTGGATATTAACCTCTCATCTGACATATAGTTTCAAATATTTCCTCCCATTCTGTAGCGTGCCTCTTTGTTCCATGTTTTAGTTTGTGTATACAGAAGCTTTTTAGATTGATGTGATTCCATTTACCAGTTTTCTTTTTTGTTGACTATGTTTCTAGGGTTTTATCAAAAAATCTTTGGCCTCAATCTCATGAAGCATTTCTCTTATGTTTTCTTCTAAAAGTTTCATAGTTTTTTTTTTTCATTTAAGTTTTTTTTTTTCCATTTTGAGTTGATTTGCATAACTGGTGAAATAGTACTGTAGTTTCATTATTCTCATGTGGGTGTCTAGCTTTCCCAGAACCATTCATTAAAGAGGCTGTTCAATTCCAAGTGTCTATCTTGGCACATTTGTTTAAAATTAGTTGGATGTTAGTGCATACATGTATCTCCAGGCTCATTTTGTGTTCCAGTGGTCTCTTTTTTGATTTTATACCAATACCAAGCTGTTTTGGTTACTATCACTTTGTAGTATGTTTTGAAGTCAGGTAGTATAATGTTTCCAGTTTTGCACTTTCTTTCAAGATTACTTTGAATATTAGAGTCTCCTATAGTTCCATATGAATTTTAGGAGTTTTTTATGTTTCCATAAAATATACAATTGATATTTTGATGGGGATTGTATTAACTCTGTATATCATCTTGGGTAGTATGAACATTTTAATAATGTTAATTCTTCCAATCCATGAACATGAGCTGTATTTCCATTATGTGTGTGTGTTTGTGTGTGTGTGTATGTGTGTGTGTGTGTGTGTATGTGTGAGAGAGAGAGAGAGAGAGAGAGAGAGAATATCTTCAAGTTTTCATCAGTCGTTTATGGTTTTCATTATAGAATTCTTGTACCAATTGGTTAAATTTACTCTGAGATATTTTATACTGGATGTAGGCATGATGAATGGAATTTCTTTCTTCATTTCTTTTTTATATACTTTACTATTGGCATATAAGTATACTAGTGGATGGTTCATATTGATTTTGTATCCTGAAAATTTACCAGATGTTTTTGTTCTGTTTTTGATACATACTGTTTTAATACAGCTTCTTTTTATATGTAAGCTCATGGCCTCTGTGAACAAATACAATTTGACTTCTTTCTTTTCAGTTTGGATGCCCTTTGTTTAACCCTAAATAGGATTTCCATTACTATTTAAACTAAAAGTCAAAATGGGCATCTTTGACTTGTTCTAAATTTAGAATGAAAAGTGTTTAACTTCTTCCTGTTCAATATGACATTAGATGAATTGATCATATTTAAACTCTATCGTGTTGACATAAATTCCTCCTATACCTAATGTAGTGGTAGTATTTTGTATCATAAAGAAATGGTGACTTTTATCAAAGGCTTTGTTCTGCATCTGTTAAAATCTCAGGGTTTCTGGCCTTTATTCTGTTAACATGATGCATCATGGTTATTGATTTTCACAATTTGAACCATCTTTGTATCCCTGGGATAAATCTATTTGATCATGGAATGTGATGTTGTTAATGTGCTGTTGAATTTCCTTTGCTGGTAGTTTGTTGGGAATTTTTGCATCTATATTCATCAGGGCTATTGTACTCTAAGTTGTTTTTTTTCCTTTTGTTCTTTCTGGTTTTGTAGCAGGGTAATGCTACAAAATTAATGCTAATAAATTAATTATTAAATTAATTTGAAAAAATTCTCTTTAGTCTTTTTTCCCTCTTTGATTTGTGTGTGGGGGGTGGGAGGGAGTGATGGAGAGAGAGAAGGAAATATTAAAAAGAATTAGTGTTAGTTCTTCTTTGAATGTATGGTAGAATTAAGCAGTGAAGCCCTTGAGCCCTGAGATTTGTGTTAATGGGAAGATTTTGATTATTATTTTAATCTCATTACTTTTTGTTTGTCTGTTGCCATTAGGTCCTGGAATTTTACTGATGGGAGACTTTGTATTATTATTGATTCAATCTCATTAATTGTTATTGTATGTTCATGTTTTCTATGTCATCATGGTTAAATTTTCATAGGTCTTATATTCCTAGAACTATATCTGTGTGTTGTTATATAATTGTTCATAATAATTTCTTACAACCTTGCATTTCTTTTTTGTTAGTCTATTTTAATGTCTCCTTTCTACCTTTGATTTTACTTATTTGAATCTTTTTAAAATATTTTATTTTTCTTTTTGGTTATCATGGCAATAGAGTATGTTTTTACATATTTATACAGACATGATTACATCTTATTCTAATTAGGACCCCAGTCTTGTGGTTGTGGTTGTACAAAATGTAGAGATTTACTGTGGTGTATTTAAGTATGTACATAGGAAAGTTAAGTCAGATTTATTCCATTTTATTTCCTATTCCTATCTTCCATCACTTCCCTTCATTTCCCTTTGCCTAATCTACTGAATTTCTATTTGTTGACCCCCATTTTTGTGTGTTATCATCTGTATATCAGAGAGAATGTTCAACCTTTAGTTTTTTTGGTATTGGCTTATTTCACTTAGCACAATAGTCTCCAGTTCCCATCCATTTACTGGAAAATGCCATAATTTTATTCTTTTTCACCACTGAGTAATATTCCATTATATATCACATTTTCTTTATCCATTTATCTGTTGAAGGGCACCCAAGTTGGTTCCATAGGTTAGCTACTGAGAATTGAGCTGCTATAAACAATGATGTGGCTGTATCTTTATGCTATGCTATCTTTAAATCCTTTAGATACATTCCAAGGAGTGGAATAACTGGGTCAAATGGTGGTTCCATTCCAAGGTTTCTGAGGAATCCCCATACTGCTTCCAGAATGGTTATACCAATTTACAGTCCCACCAGCAATGTATAAGTGTACCACATTCTCACAAACATTTATTGTTACTTGTATTCATGATAATTGCCATTCTGACTGAAGTGAGATGGAATTTCAGTGTAGTTTTAATTTGTAATTCTCCAGTTTCTAGAGATTTTGGACATTTTTTTCATTTATTTGTTGACTGATTATATTTCTTATTATGTGAGGTCTCTGATTAATTCCTTTGCCTATTTATTGACTGGGTTATTTCTATTTATCATTTTGGTATTAATTTTTTTGAGTTCTTTACATATCCTACAGATTAATGCTCTGAGGTGCAGGTGGCAAAGATTTTTCTCCTATTCTGTAGGCTACCTATTCACACTCTTGATAGTTTTTTTTTTTTTTTCCGCTATGAAGAAGCTTTTGGGTTTGATACCATTCCACTTATTGATTCTTGATTTTACTTCTTATACTTTAGGAGTCTTGTTGAGGAAGTCAGTTCCTAAGCAGGCATGATGGAGTGTTGGGCCTATGTTTTCTTCTAGTAGGGCTAGGTTTTTGGTCTAATGCCTAGGTCCTTTGATCCACTTTGCGTTTTGTGCAGGATAAGATAAATTCAGTATCAGTATCAGTCTGTTACATATGGATTTCCAATTTTCCTGGCACCATTTGTTGAAGAGGCTATATTTTCTCCAATGTATGTTAATGGCACCTTTGTCTTGTATGAGATAACTCTATTTATGTGGGTTTGTCTCTGTGTCTTCTGTTCTGTTCCATTAGTCTTCATGTCTGTTTTGGTGTCAATATCATGCCAGTTTTGTTACTATGACTCTGCAGTATAATTTAAGGTCTGTTATTGTAATATTTCCTGCTTCACCTTTCTCTCTACGGATTTCTTTGACTATTATAACATACTTATTTTTCCAAGTGAATTTCATGATTACCTTTTCTATTGGAGTTTTCTTTTTTTATTTATTCTAGCTAAGTTTTTCAATTTTGCTTTTCTTTTCAAAACCAATGTATTATTTCATTGTTCATGTATTTTTTCTGTCTCTTTTGACTTCTGCTTCATTTATTATCTCTTCTGCTAGTAACCAGATGTGAAATGATGGATAAAGAAATTCTATAAAAATGGAAATGTAGGGGCTGGGTTTATAGCTCAGTGGTAGAGTGCTTGCCTAGCACAAGTGAGACACTGGGTTTGAACCTCAGCACTACATATAAATTAATAAATTAAATAAAGGTATTATATTCATCTATAACTAAAAATTTGAAAATGAATATATAAATAGAGCAAATAATATACTTAGGTATATTTTCATTCAAAAATAGTAAAACAATACAAAAAGGCCAAGGAGAGATAAGAATTATAAGTATAAATGTACACAATACCAAATCTCTTAACTATATAAAGGATAAGTTAATATACCTAAAGTAAGGGATAAACTGCTGTACAGTAATAGTAGGGGACTTTAATGTTTCACTTTGAGGAATGGGAGATCAATTGTCAGACAATGTAGCTGAAAAGCAACAGGGAAATATGAAAATTAAACTGCTCTATACCAGTTCAACCTAATAGACATTACAGTTTATTCCATTCAACAGCTGAAAAATGCACTTTCTATTCTATAGCATTTTTCAAGGTAGATTACATGTTAGTTCACAAAGCAAGTATCTGCAATTTTTAATCAAAATATATTGAGTATCTTTTTATCACAATGGAATAAAATTAGAAATCAATAACAAAGAATTTTGGATGCTGAACACATACATGGAAATTAAACATGTTTTGGAACAATTAATGGGTCAATGAAGAAATTAGAAAGGAAACTTAAAAATTCGTTGATACAGAGGAAAAGCCAAGCACAACATATCAAAACCTGTGGGTTATGGCAAAAGCAGTTCTCAGAAGGAAATTATAGCCATAAGCATTTCTAAAAAAGTGGAAAGTTCTCAAATAAATAACTTAATAGTACCCCTCAAGGAACAAAAAAAGAACAAACTAGATTCCCCACATCCCTTTCTTTTCTCAAGAGTGCATTAGGTTTTTATTTTAAAATATCAGAGTAGTTGCTGCCTCTGAGTTTTCCAGTTCCTTAAATTGTGTTTATTTTCTATTTTTTTCTTTTTGTTTATTTTGGCTCTGATGTTCAATGTTTTATTTTTTTCTCCTCAATATGTCTGGTGATTCCTGATGACTTGTTCACATTCAAATGCGAGATTATTTAGGGTTTTACAAAGAAACAGAACCTGCAGTTTATATAGATATGCTTGTATAAGAAAAGATTTATAGGAGTTTTACCACATGGTTATGAATATGGAGAGCTCTCAATGCCATCTGAATCATTCTCAAATTGGTTAGCTTCTCATCTCCCCACAGGAGGACTTGTGCTCAGCTTGAGCTTCCTGTGTGATGTTGAATTACTGAGGTCTTTCTTTTTTAAAATTAATTTATTTTAACTAAGTATACATTACATCAGAATGCATTTTGATTCATTGTACATAATTGGAGCACAACTTTACATTTTTATGGTTGTATATGTTGTAGCATCACATCATGTGTGCGGTCATACAGGTACCTAGGGTAATGATATCCATCTCATTCTACCATCTTTCCTGCCCCTATGGACCCTCTTTACACTCCCTCCTCTTTGCCCAAACAAAGTTTCTCCATATTTCCCATGCCTTCCCACTCCTCATTATGGATCAGCATCCACTAATCAAAGAGAACATTTGGTCTTTGGTTTTTTTTGAGATTGGCTTACTTTGCTTAGCATTATATTCTCGAACTCCATACATTTACCTGCATATGCCATAATTTTATTCTCTTTGAATGTTAAATAATATTCCAATGTGTGTGTGTATGTTTGTGTGTGTGTGTGTGTGTGTGTATATATATATATATATATATATATATATATATATATATATATACACACACACACACACATACCAGTTTCCATTTTATCCATTTATCTATTGAAGGACATCTAGGTTGATTCCATAGTTTATCAATTGTGAATTGTGAGCTGTTATAAACATTGATGTGGCTATGTTACTATAGTATGCTGATTTTAAGTCCTTTGTGTATAGACTGGAAAGTGGGATACTGGGTCAAATGGTGGTTCCATTCCAAGTTTTCTGAGGAATCTCCATACTGCTTTCCAGAGTGGCTGCACCAATTTGCACTCCCACCAACAATGTATGAGTTTGCTTTTCCACCCACATCCTTGCCAACATTTATTATTGTCTTATTTTTGATAACTGCCATTCTGACTAGTGTGAGATGAAATCTTAGAGTAGCTTTCATTTGCATTTCTCTAATTACTAGAGATGTTGGCAAAATACAGCACCCTTTCCTATTCAAAACACTAGAAAAACTAAGAATATTAAGAAAATACTTCAACATTGTAAAAGCTATCTATGCTAAACCCAAGGCCAACATTATTCTAAATGGAGAAAAATTGGGAGCATTACTTTTAAAAACTGGAACAAGACAGGGATTCCCTTTTTTACCACTTCTATTCAACATAGTCCTTGAAACTCTAGCCAGAGCAATTAGACAAAAGAAATTAAAGAGATACAATTTGGAAAAGAAGAACTCAAACTATTATTATTTGCTGATGACATGATTCTATACTTAGAAAATCCAAAAACTCCACCAGAAAACTTCTAGAATTAATGAATTCAGCAAAGTAGTAGAATATAAAATCAATACCCATAAATCAAATGCATTTCTATACATCAGTGATGAATTTTCTGAGAGAGAAATTAGAAAAACTACCCCATTCACAATAGCCTCAAAAAAAAAAAAAAAAGAATACTTGGGAATAAAAAAAAAACAGGTGAAAGACCTCTACAATAAAAACTACAGAACACTAAAGAAAGAAATTGAAGAAGACCTTAGAATATGAAAAGATCTCCCATGCTCTTGGATAGGCAAAATTAAAATTGTCAAAATAGCAGACTACACAAAGCATTATACAGATTCAATGTGATTCCAATTAAAATCTCAATGTCATTCCTTATAGAAATAGGAAAATCAATCATGAAATTCATTTGGAAAAATAAGAGACCCTGAATAGCCAAAGCAATCCTTAGCAAGAACAGTGAAGCAGGAGGCATCACAATATCAGACTGTAAACTATACTACAGAGCCATAGTAACAAAAACGGCATGGTATTGGCACCAAAATAGACTTGTAGACCAATGGAAAAGAATAGAAGACAAAGAGACAAACCCACACAAATACAGTTATCTCATACTAGACAAAGGCACCAAAATATACAGTGGAAAAAGATAGCCTCTTCAACAAATAGTGCTGGGAGAACTGGAAATCCATATACAGCTAATGGAAATAAACCCCTGTCTCTCACCATGCACAAAACTCAATTCAGAGTGTATCAAAGACCTAGGAATTAGTTCAGAGACCCTGTGCCTAATAGAGAAAAAAGTAGGCCCAAATCTTCATCATTTCAGATTAGGCCCTGACTTCCTTAATGAAATTCCTAAAGGGCAAGAAAAAAAAATCAAGAATTAATAAATGGGAAAAACTCAAACTAAAAAGCTTCTTCTCAGCAAAAGAAACAATTAATGAGGTGAAGAGAGAGCCAACATTTTTGGAGCAATTTTTTGCCACACATATCAGACAGAGCACTAAACTCAAGAATGTATAAAGAACTCAAAAAACTTAACACTAAAACAACAAACTACCCAATCAACAAATGGGCTATGGAGCTGAGCAGACACTTCTCAGAAGAAAATGGAAGTCTTTCTTTAGGGATATTCCTACCTCTTCTTTGAAATCCATTTTGGTTTGAATTAAAAATAATTTAATTTAGTTTGACTAAAAATAAAAATGATGTCAATACATTGGTATTTGGGGCAACTAATTGGCAAATAAGTAACATTTAGATGTAATTTGAAATAGATTAACTTAAATGCATTTTGGTTGAATTTAGGAAAAAATTTCTATTTTTTTTTTTTAATTTCAAAAGGCTTTTTATAGTAAGGCTAAGGATTTGGCTTAGTGGTCGAGTGTCCCCGAGTGCAATCCCTGGTACCAAAAAAAAAAAAAAAAAAAAGAGCCTATTTGTAGGAATTATTTCTTGTTTCTAATTATTAGCAAAGCTTCTTTTTTTTAATTCTTGTTACTAAATTTAGAAGGATATATATATATATATATATATATATATATATATATATATATATATATTCATATTCCAAAGGATGGAAAAACCCTTCTCAAAAAAAAAATCTTAATTTGTCACTAGCATATGTCAGGGAATAGCTACTTTTATATCTACCTTATGCCAATTTTGCAATGCCCCAGACTTTTGAAAAGAGATTGCTATAATTTACATTTTACTAGGGATATAAAGTATCTATTTAGAAACTTTAGAATGGTCTGTTCTTCTGGTCTGTCCTTGGCATGAAATGTTCCTATCTCCTGACTTCACATTTTACATTTCAGATCTTTCCATTTTGCCATTCAGCCCACACTGCAGATGTATTAAAAAAAAAAGTAGGCAGTTGAACACTTTTTAAAAAAAAATTATACAAGAGCATATGTTGGGAAATAAGCTGTGCAAGGCCTTTTCAGTTGACAGAAGAAAGGGGAGGGGGAATATATACAATAATAACAAAGATAAACAATCACACTGACAGTGGGTCAGTCATTTTCACTACATGTGGTGGAGAAATTGTGGCTCAAGTTAGGTGAGTTAAATGCAGTAATGGTTTCTAAATTTAGTAGAAATAATTAATAAGTGCTAACCAAAGCAAAATTTACTCTACAGGTATATGTATATATGTATTTGTCTGTGCATGTATAAATGTGCATATGTGTAGCATACATACATATGCAGACACACAAACATATACACATATACATACACATAAATATATGTATATATATATGAAATTTCATGTTATTAACAAAGTTTTATTTTTATTTTAACTGATTTGTGATGGTATTCTTAACATCAATAGAGCTAATATTTACACTGAAGATGGGTTACTTGTGGCAAAAAGGAAATAAATATACCTGGGTCTTTTCTAGAGATTTGGATTACTTTTCTCTCATTTTCTTTAGTGCTGGGGATCATTCAGGGCCCTGTGAATACTAGGCAAGCATTCTACTACTGACATACACCCCAGCCCTAGGTATGCCAGTTGTAAACATTCTGGGATCAGCCTGGTAATTTCTGATTCTAATGAAGGTATCAATGGAAAAAAATGTTGAAAAAGAACACTGCTACAAACTCTTTCATGTCATATAGGTTTATTCTTCCCTATTGAATATTTTCACCCCATACCCCCCAAAAAAACTTGTACTGGCCTCAAAATAAAGAATGCAAATTCTGTACCTTCTAGATATCTAGTTTTTGTCTAGAATAGCTGTGAAATCATTCCATAAATGTGGCAAATATACTTCTTTACAACATAAAATTTATAAAGATGAGCTATAATGAACTCCTTAGCTTCCTCGCATTTATGAACAATTTGTTCCCTTACCAAAAAATGCCAAATCCCAAGAAAAGACAAAGACTATTTAATTCTCCCTTTACTTTAATTCTAGGTACCCCCAGCCATAATTACTCAGTCTGGACTAACTTTAGTAATTGTGCATATGTCATGAGTTATTTTGGTCTGTTGGCCATCAGATGGCTGTCAAATTCTTGAGGATTTAACATAAACTGCAAAGTAACATGAGATCAAATCTGCTTGAAGTGGGAGCCTACCTTATGTGGTATATCTTGAGGCATGCCAGACAGTGCCATTTCAAAAGAAGAGTAACACTACTGATTAACTTCTCTAGGACCTGAAGTTCCACTTCTGAACCTTTTACTTGTTTGGATTAAACATTATCTTCATCAGACCTCCTCTTCCTCAACACAAATCCAGAGGGGAGTAAAGCTTTTATATCTTGATTTAAAGAGTTTTTAAGGAGTTTTTATATATGACTCTGGAATAGTTGCTTATGTCTGAGAAGTGACAAATGGAAGTTTCATGAAAGATTTCAATGAGGATTGATCTGGTTGTGTAAGTAAAAACTTGTTTTTGTGACAAAGGAAAACACTAATTTTTAGGGTGAATTATTTTGTTACATGATTTGTTGAGCTGGCTGAGACACTTATTGAAGAAGGAGGGAAAAAATCAGGGGAAGGTCATGAGGAAGGAAATAGAGTTAAGGCAGAAGGAAGAATGAAATAAAAAAGATTTTAGTGGAAATAAGTTAGAAAAGTAAAATTTCTGCCTGGGAGTAGCTTTGTGTAGAGTTATGTTGACGAGATATATTTGTGGATCAGACTTTGAATTTGTATTGATTAAACTAGTGGAATTTATCTCTTAATTCTTTGTGCTCATGATTGTGGTGATGGTCAATTGAAAGTGTGTTTATGAAGCATTATCAACCCTAAGGGCCATAAGTACATTTTCATAAAAGGGAGGATGAAGTTGACAGAGTCTGATCCACAGAGCCACATGGATATGGCCACTATTTGTTCATTTAAGCCCATTCCATCTTCTGGGGACATTAGCTAGTTCAGATTAAATGACAGCTGAGGATGCAGACTGCTATAATTAGAATGATGGGATTTAAATCTGAAATGTGAAGCTATTTGTTTACATTATGACCTGCTAATGCATTGCAGAGCAGTGGTAGGTGGGAGAAACAGGTCATTCCATTAATAATGTGATGACCCTGGAATTTGTTATTGACTTTTTTAGAAGCCACCACAAGTTGTTAGAGCAGCTGCTCATGCATCTACTCCCTATGATATGTGGATGGTTATTTGGCTTTTTTATTTCAGAGGTCCTTATTATCCTCAGGTCCTTAGAAAACACTTAGATTAGGTAATATGAGATCCCAGTCTCCTCTGAGCTCTGAGAATGATTCAGAAGAGCAAGACCGTTTTAAATGCGAAATTAAGTCCATGTCAGAAAGGAGAGGACAGATGAGAAAGAGCAAGGCAGAAAGTGGCTGTCTCTTAAGGACAACAATGTTAAAAGAGCAATGACAGATAAGTGGGAGATAGGAAATGATTGTTATATAACAAAATTATGAAAATTAATTTATTTCTACTAAGGAAAGGGCTTTCATTAAATGAGGAAATCACACAGCCTCTTTTACTGAAAACTATAGCACTCTACTTAAGAAGTGACACTTTCAGAACATTTATACTATTTTAATATATTTTATCAATAATTTTGCAGGCAAAATTTTCAAAACTTCATTTTAGGCATTGCAGGAATGTTTCAGATAAAATTATTGAAATTATGAGAGCTGTAATCTTATCTATGGGTCAGTCCATTTGATGGATTAATAATTTAAATGGAGTACTGAGTGGTAACTATAGACAGGTGGGGTGTGGCAAGAGGAAGTTGATCACTGGGGGCGTGCCCTTGAATCATATCAGTCCCTGGCTCTTTGTGCTCTCTCTCTCTCTGCTTCCTGTTAGCCAGGAGCAGAGCAGATTTCCTTCCCCATCCCTTCTACCATGTTCTTCCTCCTGCCCAGAGCAATGAAGTTAGTCAACCATGGACTGGAAATTTTCCTCCTCTGAATTGTTCTGTTAGGTATTTTGGACACAACAACAAAAAGCTGACTAACATACATACTTTCTTTAATAAAAAGTATGTATTTTGACGAAACATATTACTATACAGAGATAAAGTGATACTTTTTGAAATCTCACTTTTTCCTTTAATGAAAATAAATATTTATTTTCAAAAATCTGCAATAAAATTTTACAACCTGAAATCCCTGAAGAACAATTTTTAAATGTGTATTATTTACCCAGAAGTTTGAAATAGTTGTTATAGATGAGATGAATGTTTATTTTCCACAGTGTGGAATAATGTATTGAAAGAGAAATTTCTCTTTTTAGATGAAATAATTTCTCCTACCATGCCTTCATGCTTTAATGCTTAATATTTGTTTTCAGTTAGGATTTTGGTGCCACTTGGCTAATTTCTGAGCAATGAAGGTCTTTGTCACTGCAAGGTTCAGCATTAGAATTCAGTTTTGCCTGTATCACTTTAGAGAGGTTTTGTTAAGTTAATCTTCATATCTCCTTTCTTTCATCTCCCCGACATATGCAGAGTTTAATCTTTTGCAGATTCTTTATGGCTCCCATTGGTAGTGGTGCATTCCAGGAGGCAGTGATGATTCTTGAGGTGTTCATTGTCAGAGTGGCCCTGCTGGCTCATCTGTGAAAGCATGATTCAGCTCATGTAGTGATAAGGTCAGTTCAGTATGCTTTGTGATTCAGGGTCTCTGTAAATCAGAAAAGAAAAATTACATTTATATGAAGTGGAAAGTTAAATGCTGCTGGTAGTCTAGCATTTTGCCCTAAATTTGACCCTTCATGTCCATAATGCATTTTGCTATTTTAATGCAAAGGATGTTTCCTTAGCACATGGAGCATCTATTGATACCCAGCTGTTTTCATTATTTTAACTTGGTTTGTTACTTAAGAAAAAAGTCTATTTAACCACATGGTTAAAATTATTTTCTAGTGAGATTAATTTTAATTGAAGATTCTTTTCATTCCCTACTCTAGTTTAAGAAATTAAAAATAAATCAAATCCAAACATTTGTTTAAGTGTCTCTTGGGGTAAACATTAATGAATAACAGTTAATTCTGAATTAGCATAAGTAATATTTACAAGTGGTTGTTTTTCATGTTCCTGAAAGAGTTATCATGTATTCTTGCCTGTATTAGTTAATGTACTTAAAGTGAAATTTCTGATACACTTCAACCTGCATTCTTTTGAAGTATCATAAATACCAGGCATATAGCTGCCAAATTAATTCCATTTTATGGTATTATGAATATGATATTAGGTTATTAATATGATATTATGTTTAAACAACTAAATGTATAGTAGTATTAAATGTATAGTAGTGTCTTTCAATGTGGCCAAATGTATTTTAAGAAGACATCAGTATTGTCAAGTCATTGATTGAATTCATGATATTGAAGGTAATAATCACAGGACTGAAAACCCTGCCACATGAAGCACAGAAAAGGAAATGAAAAATGGGAGAATGAATAGTCATTTCATATGACTAAATGAGTAAAATTTAAGAGATGTTATTTTTTCCAGATGAACAACTTGATTGGCTTAGGTATAACTTACAAAATTTTTGAAATACAGAAATCAGGAGCCTATCCCAGAACTGCTTAATAAGAGTAAGGAGTAGCCCCTGAGGATCAACATTTTAAAAAGTCTCCAAGTAATTACAATTAGAGAGTCAAGTTTAGATACCCCTGTTTATGTGATTCATGATAGAATCAGGATTCATCAGCGTAGGCATAGATTGCTACCTCCCTGGGCCAGAGATAAGCATTATATAAATTTCCATCTTCTTTGTCCTGTGTGCCTTCTATAAAATGGATACGCATTATTGGATAAATGAATAAAGATCCTGGGAAGTATGTTTCATTCAAGTGTAATGAAAATATTTTTTTGTCAATTAGAATTAAAATTGTCAATTCCCATGCCCATAGCTGTCAAAGACCAGATGATTGATTACTTATTGGTTGTTGCTGGCCAACATGAATCAATCTCAACACTGTACCAAAATATATTTTGCATTTACATTGCTTATATGAGTTACTATTTATTTAAGAATTTATATCTTTTCATCTTCAATGCCTTGAGTACAAGGACACTTTCATTTTGTCCTCTTCCTATCCCTGCCCACTGCTGAATATGGGTCTGTTTCACTTGATTGTCATTGACTATTGACTGTTGATTTTTTTTCCAGTGCATGGAGCACTTTAAGTAACTGGGAAATTCTTTGACTATCAATTAGTCTTAAACTTCTGCTATCACTTATTCAGGCACTGAAATCGTATGCTGATTTAAAGACAAAATTCCAATTATACCTGCATATTTTATGTCTGATTCTTTACCTCATTAAAACACATGGATCTTATTACTTTTTCCTTCTTCTTTGAGCAGGGAGAAGTAGTTAGATGCCTGTTCAGTTTATTTTTGTTCCTGAGAATTTTCTTGTTAAAAAAAAAAAAAAAAAAAAAAAAAAACCTCTATCTTCACATATACTTAGGGAGAGACTGCTACTGTCATGAACAAGCTGGTTACATGATCTTTATTTTTTAACATGATTTTTAAATGGACTTGGAGTGAGTTTCAGAACATATTTTGACAGCACAATTGATTTATGTAATTTTGAGAATGACTGATTTGTATATTTTTTTCACGAGTACAGCTTCCTTATTTTACATAGCCTATTTTAACTATTGTGAGGGATTAGTTTCTTTGTGTTCTAAAGGAAATTTGAGCCACCTATTTGATTTTGCAGCTCCATTAGTCTCTCTTCTTATACCCTTCCTGTGTAGGATTGATAAAAATTGTTCAGCAAATTCCTTGAAACACAGGTTATGGTCATCTGAGTTCTAGGGTACCTAGTGTGTTAGTCCGGTTTTCATCACTGTGACAAAATGCTTCAGAAAATAAATTTCAAATTTCAGAGGTTTCAGTCTATATTTGGCTGACTTCACTCTTTTTAGGCCTACAGTGAGGCAGAGCTTCATGTCAGAGAGGGTGTTCTGGAGCAGAGTCCCTCACCTCACAGCAGCCAGGAAGCAAAAACAGGTAGGGAAGGGGTTGTAAACAAGATAGACCCTTTAAGAATATATCCCCAGTGACCTAATCCCTCCAAATAGGCCCCATCTCCTAGTTTCCACCACCTCCCAATAGTGCCACCAGCTGGGGGTCACAAGCATTTAACACATGAGTCTTTGGGGGACATTCCAGATTCAAACTGTAATACCTGGGTGTATGGTGACTGTATGCTTGGGGACCACCTTCACTTTTAAGGTATCAGTGCAACAAAATGATTGTAAGGGATGGATATATATATATATATATATATAAAATATAATATAATATATATAATATATATATATATATTATTTATATTATAGGAGGAACAATACAGGTGGTGACTCCTAGCTAGTCAAGGGTAGCTGTGAGCTGGCTAAATAGCTCAAGCATTTAATCTGTTTATTTTTTCCCCATTTTCTTAGATAATTATTAACAGTATGATCTGTGCTTTTGCAGTTTGTGTTGGGTGGATGTGGATAAAGAATATTCATTGTTTGGGTGTTTCCCCATTAGTTATTTTGTTTCCTGGATTTCCTTACTTTCTAGTGGCTATGGTTTGCTGTGAAATCTGTTAAAGGTGAAAACATGGGAAAACTCACCCCTAGTGAGTGTCCCCTTTAGAATTTGTGTCTTCTACTGCCATTGACTCTCTAGAGACTGAAAGTAGTTTTTTATATTATTTTTTATGGGGTACATAGTTTGTATCTACAGGAAGATGGGTCTGGTACGAGTTCATTTGACCCTACTAAAAGAAGAACTTCCCTATTACTTTCAAAATATTGTTCCAGGCATTTTGAAAGAGAATGGCAGTTTATCAATCCTGAAAATTACTCTCTGTGATTACTTTGAAACATCATTTAGTTTACTTTGTATACACAACTTAGCTTTATCTTACTATCATAAAGCACAAACTTGGTGATTTAAATTACATAAACAGCAATTCAGTATACAAGGGCAAAGTTTACAGAGATGGTTAAAGGAGGATCCTGGAATCAAGAGTAAGCTGGAGTGACCTGCTAGAAGATCAGGTAGTTGAGGTCTGGGGGTTAGAATTAATGGAATCATCAAATATTGGGCAGAACTTTAGAACTCATAAAGATTTGTACATAAAACTAGAAGGGTTCCTGGCATCTTCCAACAAGATAATCACCTGCAACTATAAAAGTAGGCTGAGAAGAATGTTAGATATGATAGTAAAGTAAGTGAGAACACTTAGCCAAAACTAGTGAAATATCACACATTTTCTCATACCAAGCTACTCTGCAATATATTCTGTTTTATTTTTGAATTTCAAATTTCTAGGCTAGATTATCATTATACCATTGTACATTTTTTTTTCTGTATAATATTCATACTTATAGAATCAAATGGTCAGAACATTTCTGGATGAATAATGTCTTAGTCTTACATAAAAACTGACATTATTCCTCTTTATTTAGAAGAATAATGATATATCACTATTATTACATAATTTCTTATTTATATAGTAGGTAAAGTGATTTTAGATAATTTTAGTTTGAATTGTAATGCATACAGACTCAAAGAATTTCTGAAGCTTAAGAAGGGATTTTAAAAATATATTGAGATAATGTATAAATCAAATCTAAATGACATGGAATTATACAATTTTTGACTATATATTAAAATTATAGTATTAAGAAAACATTAAAATCTTTATTCTTTGATTCTAAATACCAACATAAAGAACATTAGAATTGAACTTTAAATCTTCCAAGCCTTTACCCAAAACTCATTAATTCTCATCTAAAAGAATTACAAACATCCATCGGATTAGCACAGTAATCATTAAAACATTAAATGTAAATAAGCATGAGGGAAATTTGTTTTTTCAAGTACCCTTACTATTTATGCAGTACATTCCTTCCAAGAACAAACATACATAGTAAATAACTCCAACAGGGAATAGCACAATATATTTAGGACAAGAACTGAATATAATCACATTCATAATATGATAATTTCCTAAAGAGAAACTTAATGTTTTATCTATATATTCCTTCAGGAGAAGCGAGACACCAGGTGTTTTATATAAGTAAGAAATTAAAAAATAATCTGCCTCCTCAGTGTAAAATCTTACATGAAACATCACTGCGCCTCAGACCTCACCACACCAACACCAAGCCCTGTGGGGAGAAAATGTCGAATAAATGCGGTTAATCTCAAAATAAAGTTTTGTTCTTTCTATATGATAATAGGATGAATGTGGAAGAGCCACTATTTTTAAGATACCAGTGTAGGAAATCATGGTTTTGTTTGTACAATTTTCTTTTCACATTAATAGCATTCTTGTATCTCTTGTTCTACTGTAGAGTCTATAGTAGAACTACACTGAGTCGACTCAGTGAAGGAGAATTTAGTGAGGGGATGCATACTTGCTAAGCCAACTTGAGCCCTGTCTTTCATGAGAGTGGACATTTAAAACCCCTCCTTTATTATTTTCCAGTATTTCTCCTTCAACTGAGCCAGTCTTTTTTTTTTCCTTTTAGCTAACAAGGATGGTGCGCATCCATAAATAACAACAAAATCAAATTATTTTTCAAGTCTTTGCTCTGCCCATTATAATAGTTCTTTTCTTCCTTTTAAAGAGAGTCAAGCTACTTAAAAATACTAAGTACAATTAGGTCTCTTCTTTTTTCATTCCCCATCACACTCTAGCTAAAGCTTAGCACACTTCTTGCCAAGCTTAGTAATTAGTGCCCACATTATCCACTCTTCCTTCCTATGGGAATGACTGTCTTCCTACCTAAGTAGGACACTGGCAGAGCTAGTTATGCGTTTTTTTTTAAATTGTGTTCTTCAGAATTTATTGTCTGTTCATTTCACATGTTCATCTCAGTTCAGTTAAAGCCTTTCTGCATGTTGTCTTCATTCCAGGACTGAGGCTAAAGAATTTCCAACACTTCAGATATTCCTGGTCACAGTGGCAGAGGGGATAGAACATGGGAAATTGTGTATCAGCTCTTAAAAGTTTCTGCCTCAAAGCGGAATAAATCTCTTCACATTAATTGTGTTGGTCAAAGTGAATAATATGGGTCAAGCCTAACTTCAAAGGAGGTGAGGGTGAGTCAGGATGATGACATCCTGTGGATAAAAAGAAGAAAACAGAATATGCATGAATAGTTTCAATGCTTTTTATAGTCTCTGTGTTATTTTATCTAACAGATGATTATTTCAATTAGCAAGTGTTAATGATTTGCAGATCTCTATCTTGAGCACACAATTCTTCATTGTAACTATATATAAAATTCCTACTACACAGTTCCACTTGGATTTCCAAATTTTGGACTTAACTCATCAAATCTGAACTCATTACTGAAACTTTCTTTTATCTTGGTCACCTTCCAAGAATTGAAGTCAGATACTGGAAGTGATTTTTAATTTATTCCTCCTGCTTATCAATATGTCAATATATCAATGGTAATATATCCCAATTTAATCAGTGATTATAATGTGGAGAAACTACCTCCTCCTCTCTGTTTTTTTTTTAATGTAATCCCTCCACATATATAGTTTGAATAGCTGCAATAGCTTCACCTTGTAATTTTCTTCCTTCTCCTTCCCTTAGTCTCTCCTAAACTTCCTTGTCCCTGCTGTTAAAATTATCCACATCACAAATTTGATCACTTATATTGAAATGGCTTTTTGCTCCATTAACTCTAGGACAATATCCAGAATTTTATCACATCAGACCTTTTATGATTTGATCTCTGGTTCTCTAGCCAGCCTCATCTCTCTCCACTTCTCTAGCTCATCACATTTCATGTTCTAAAGTCAAAAGCAACTCACCAAGAGCTAAAAGAGAAGTGAAAGTCAAAGACATCTTATTAAGGAAGACAACAATCAAATCTGGCATAGCATACGGGGCTAGGAGAAAGTACTAATTCTTTTTTTCTTGTTAGACATTTCATTCACCTGGAAATATTGCTAGGTCTCAGTAGGACACTGGCAGAGCTAGTTTTGCTTTCAGAAAAAGACAAATAGCTGATAGACTCAGTAGGTTCTTGAGGGAAGACTAGGAAGGTATTATTAGTCCTGACATTTAGGATATGTATCCTTTGATGAACAGCTCTATCTATAGGTAATACCAGGATTATTATGTGACCAGTGATTATAATTTTAAGATACATAGCTATAGCCAGCTGAGGAGGGTCATGTAATATGTAGAGCTTGACCCTTGCAGACTATGGAACAAGATTATTTTCATAAACATGGTATAAAATTAGGATGGGGTGGTTTCAAGATGGTAGAATATAGAAGATCACTTTCCTGGCTCTCCCATGTCAGAAAACCAAGAAAGCAGATAGGCACCTTATCAGCAATGCATATGAAGAAAAAAAGTGTGTGTGTGGGGGGGATGGTAGAAAGTACTGTAAGTTAATACTGGATATTCAAAGCAGATCAAGGACTCAGGGGATTGAATATAATAAAATAAAAAAGAAATCCCCAGCACCACAGTTGCTATCACTACCAGAGGCACCAGCCAGAGCATTCCTTCCATGATCAAAGTGGAGGGACAAGACAATTAAAGGAACCCACATTTTTAGGAGGCCTGAGACATGTCTGGGTATAGAGAGTTTAGAGATCAAAGACGCTGCCCTACCACACTGAAACATGTGCTTCATCACATCCTTCTGTGAGAAAGAAGCTGAATCTCTCCAGGCTGTGTGCAGAGGACAGAGGAAAGAACCATTTTACAGCTTTGGGGCAGGGGCTGGCAGCTGGGGGAGTTGATACCTGACAAACTGGAGTTTGGCCTGAAATATAGGCCTGGCAACCCCACACTGCAAGACATAGAGTGGCCTAAATATCCAGGAGAAAATCAAACATGGACAGAGGTTTACATAGGGGAAAAATGGCTATGGAAACCCACCTAGCTCTCCCCCTCCCCCTCCAATCTGGCCCCTTGTAGTACCATCTGGGAGAGATGTAATTTCCTGGAAATTCAGAAGGGTTGGGGAGGGAGAGATTGAGTCTGGATAAAGTGGACTTCAAGCCAAATTTAATCAGAAGAAACAAAGAAGGTCATTCCATATTCCTTAAGGGAATTATGTATCAATGAGACATAACGATTGTAAATATTTATACTTCATACAATAGAGCATCTACACACATCAAACAAACACTTCCCAATTTTAAGAATTAAATAGACTATAACAATAATTCTGCTGGGTGACTTTAACATGCCTCTCACACCACTGGAAGGAAGGAAGGAAGGAAGAAAGGAAGGAAGGAAGGAAAGAAAGAAAGGAATGAATAGGGAATAAAGAAGCTATAAAACTAAGAAATACAATTAATAATTTAGACAACAAACATATAGAGCATATTTCATCTATCAATGACTGAATACACTTTCTTCTCAGTAGCACATGGATCCTTGACTAAAATAAACCATATCTTAGGACACAAAGCAACTTTTAGCAAATATAAAAAAAATACCTTGTATTCTTTTAGAACATAATGGAATGAAATTAGAAATCCACAATAAATAAACAATAGAAGTACTCCAACACCTGGAGACTAAATAATACACTATTGAATAAATCAATAGTGTATGGTTAGTACAAGAAATAAGGAATGAAATTTAAAAATACAGGTAAATAAGAATATAACAGATTAAAATCTCTGGGATACTATGAAGACAATTTGAAGAGAAAAATTCATTGCATTGAGCTCATTCATTAAAAGAATAAAAAGTCACCAAATAAATAACAGAGCATTACATCCCAAAGCCCTGGAAAAGGAAGAACAAATCAACACCAAAAGCAGTAGAAGATTGGAAATAATTAAAATCAGAAGTGAAATTAATGAAATTAAAACAAAAAGAGGAAAGATCAACAAAACAAAAAGTTGGTTCTTTGAAAAAGTAAATGAAATTATTAAAATGTTAGCCACACTAACAAAGAGAAAGAGAATACTCAAATTACTAAAATTTGTAATGAAAATGAAATATCATCCAGACACTGATGAAATACAGATGATAATTAGAAACTACTTTGAAAAATCTATACCCTGATAAAAGTGAAAATAATGAAGACATTGATAAATTTCTAGAGATATGACCTACCCAAATTGAATCAGAGGTACATAGAAAATTTAACACATTAATTTCAAGCAATGAAATTAAAAATGCCAACAAAAACATACCAACAAAAGCCCAGGAGCAGATGGATTCTTGGCCAAGTTCTACCAGACATTCAAAGAAGAACCAACACAGATCCTCCTCAAAATATTCCATGAAGTAGAAGATTAGGGAACCCTTTCAAACTCATTCTATAAAGCTAGTATCACCCTGAAACCAAAACCAGATGAAGACACATCAAGGAAAGAAAACTTCAGACCAATAATTATGATGAACATAGAAGCAAATATTCTTGATAAAATCCTGGCAAATTGTATACAAAAGCATATTAAAATGATAGTGCACCATGATCAAGTAGGGTTCATCCCAGGGATGCAAGTTTAGTTCAAAATGCAAAAAACAGTAAACATAATTCATCCATCAGTAGACTTGAAGACAAGAATCACATGATTATCTCAATAGATTCAGAAAAAGCATTTGACAAAATACAGCACACATTCATGTTCAAAAAACTAGAAAAACTAGGGAAACTAGGAACCTACCTCAACATTTTAAAAAGTGTATCTATGCTAAAACCAAAACCAATTTTATCCAAATGGAGAAAATTTGAAAGCATTCCCTCTAAAATCTGGAACAAGATAAGGATTTACTCTTTCATCAGTTCTATTCAACACCTTGAAACTCTATCCAGAGAAATTAGGCAGAATAGAATTCATAAATTATTTCAGCAAAATAGCAAGATATAAAATTAAGTCAATTGTATTCCTATGTATTAGTAATGAATCAACTGAAAGAGAAATTAGGAAAACTGTCCCATTCACACACACACACAAAAAAATGTCTGGGAATAAATCTACTAAAACAAGTGAAAGATCTCTACAATGAAAACTACAAAACACTAAAGAAACAAAGAAGACCTTAGAAGATAGAAAGATCTTCCATGTTCTTAGAGAGGCAGAATTAATATTGTCAAAATGACCATACTATCAAAGCACTACAAACATTTAATACAATTCCTATTAAAATTCCAATGACAGTTTTCATAGAAAAAGTAGTCATGAAATTCACTGGGAATAATTAGAGACCCAGAATAGTCAAAGCGATCCTGAGCAAGAAAAGTGAAACAGGAGGCATCACGATACCAGACGTTAAATTATTAGTACAGAGCCATAGTAACAAAAACACCATGACTGTTTTCAAACAACAAAACCAACATGAAGATCAGTGGTACATAATAGAGGACACAGAGACATACCCACTCGGGTGGAGTTATCTCACACTAAAGAAGATACCATAAACATACTTTGGAGAAAAAAATAGACTTTTCAACAAATGGTGCTGGGAAAACTGGAAATCCATATAATAGCAAAGTGAAATTAGACCCAATCTGTCATCCTGCACAAAACTCAAAGAGAATCAAGGACATAGGCACTTAAACCAGAGATCCTGCCTACTAAAAGAAAAAGCAGGTCCAATTCTCCATTATGTTGGCTCATGAACTGAACTCTTCAACAAGATTCCTAAAGTGCAAGAAGTAAAATCCAGAATCAATAAATGGGATGGTATCAAACTAAAAACAAGAGTGTGAAACTATCAAAATGATTGCTTTGACTATTCTGGGTATCTAATTTTTCCCAATGAATTTCATGAATACTTTTTCTATGAAAACAGAAACTATCAAGAGTGTGAAGAGACAGCCTATAGAATGGGAGAAAATCTTTGCCACCTGTACCTTAGAGTATTCATCTGTAGTATACATAAAAGAACTCAAAAAACAGCACCAAAATAAGTAAATAAAAATAACCCGGGCTGGGGATGTGGCTCAAGCGGTAGCGCGCTCGCCTTGCATGCGTGCGGCCCGGGTTCGATCCTCAGCACCACATACCAACAAAGATGTTGTGTCCGCTGAGAACTAAAAAATAAATAAATATTAAAAATTCTCTCTCTCTCTCTCTCCTCTCTCACTCTCTCTTTAAAAAAAAAAAAATAACCCAATCAATAAATCATCAAAGGAACTGAAAAGCACTTCACAGAAGAAGAAATACATTTAGTCAACAAATATATGAAAAAAATGTTCATCTCTTATAATTACAGAAATGCAAATTAAAACTACACTGAGATTCTATCTCACTCTAGTCAGAATGACAATTATCAAGAATACAAGTTACAATAAATGTTGGCAAGTGTATAGGGAAATAGTTATACCCATACATTGCTGATGAGACTGCAAGTTAGTACAACCACTATGGAGAGCAGTATGGAGATTCCTCAGGAAACTTGGAATGGAACCACCATTTGACCCAGTTATCTTACTCCTAGGTATATACTCAAAGGACTTAAAGTCAGCAAACAGCATACTGCAGTGATACAGCCACATCAATGTTTATAACAGCTCAATTAATAATAGCTAAGCTATGGAACTGAACTAGGTGCCCTTCAACAAATGAGTAGATAAAGAAAATGTTATTATTTATATGTGTATATATATATATATATATATATATATATATATATATATGGCTTATTTAAATTAGCAAGATAGCATGATAGTCTCCAGATCCATCCATTTGCTGGCAAATGCCATAATTCCACTCTTCTTCACAGCTGAATAATATTCCATTATATATAATTATATAACAACTAAGTAATATTCCATTATATATATATAATTATATATGTAATATATAATATTACATAATATTCTATTATATATAATTATATATAATACTACTTATATAATTACATACATAATTAATAATTATATATGGAATATTACATATATAATTATATACAATGGAATATTACTCAGCTGTAAAGAAGAATAAAATTATGGCATTTGCTGGTAAATGGATGGAACTGGAGACAATCATGCTATCATGCTAATTTAAATAAGCCAATCCCAATATAACAAATGTCAAATGTTCTCTCAGATATATGAATGCTAACAGATGGTAAGGCTGAGGGTTGACTAGAAGTTCACTGGATTATACAAAGGGAAATGAAGGGAAAGTAGGGGTTTTGGGAATAGAATAGAGAGTAGAATGAATCAAACATAACTTTTCTATGTTCATCTATAACTCCATATCATGCCACAAAAATGAGAAGTTATACACAATGTAAGTATAATATGTCAAAATACATTCTACTGTTATGTATATCTAAAAAAGAACAACAACAACAAAATATTAGGATGGAAATGACGGAAAGATTTAATAACTGACATTCTTCTTTTTTATTTTTGTGTTACAGTTTCAAGACAAGAAAAGTATAAGAAAAAAATCAGATAAATTTTTCTCCTTTAAAATGAGAAAAAGAAAAAACAAGAATAAGACAGGCTATCTTTTCATATATACATAATTCTTACTACTAGATTAAATTCACAGAAAATGGTGAAGCATTAGGTGTTTGTTGTAGTCACAGTTGTGGTCTTTTTCCTACTTTGTTTCCCTTTACCAAGTCCCATATCTTTTTTTTTTCCTTATCATGTAATAATAAGAAGACAAAAATATTTCTTAGAATTTATTTTTGTTCCTCCTAGGTGGAAATGAAATGCAAAAAGGAAAGTTTCCCAAGTTACTAGTACAACATAGATGCTTTTCCTTCTAGTGTCTAACATTTAAAAGCAGAAGGATGAATTAGCAGAATGACAGGTTTTGGGAAATGACAAAAGGAAACAGATTACTGATGGGAATCAAATTACTTAGTCCTCAGTTACATTCCAGGCATAAATAAAGTAAAATAATTACTCTTTTATTTTTGCCACCTGTAAATCTGCCAGGCATTGCATGCTCAATAGAATTAATGAATTATATTGGAAAGTCAGATGGCCTAATTTATCTTCGGCTCTGTAATTTCAGAGGCACCATATTTGATAGATAGATTCATCTCCTATAGTGCCTGCATGACAGTCCATAAGGTAGGATGGCTTAGTGATGGGACAGAACCCATCCACACTTGCCTGAAAGGAAGGAGGAGAGTACATGACCATATCCCAAAATATTAAGTATTGAGACATGGCTATATTCTGGATTGCAAGGCACATATGTCTGAATACTAGAAAAAGGTGAGCTGATAAAAAGATGACCTTTGCTGTTTCTGTTGATTAAGAGATCAGTATTTGTAATGATTTTCCATTACCATTTTGACATTTGAAGAAAAAAATTAAATATAAAAAACAAGCAGAACTATCATTTGCAGCAGATATCACCAAATTTATGCACTTCTGCATCTCTTAACGCCCTTAGCTTTTAGAACTATGTCTTTACATTGTCAGACTAAAATATCTGAACAGGTGCTTGAACACGTAAGAAACCCTAGGATGATAATAATTGGATCATAATAAATTACTCTTGGAGAATGTGATTGCGTACCTATGCCTTGACTCCTACACCACAGCTGTGATGTATCTAAGGACATTCAGAATTTTTCTAATGTGAATCTGTGTATTTCTCTTTTTCCTGATACCTGACACAAATCTTCCCTTCTCTGTGGTTCTCTGATACACAGCTGGTCCCATAAACCTAATTGGGAATATATGTTTGACCATTACCAGCTTTCTTAACTCTGAGATTTTGGTTAAATGTATTAGTAGAAGACAGGGAAATTCTGGTCTCTGGTCTCCTCTCATTAGGAAAAAAAAAATGGTTTCTTTTTTAATACAGCCTTATTTCCTTGGCGACATCTCTAACAAATTGCAAATAACCCTTGTTATTTACTTAGCATTTTCCTCCTTTCACATTTATTTCTCTTTAGATGATCCCTCTTTTGAGTGACTTAGCAGTTAATCATAAATCCTGTCATGACTACTGCAAGTGATTGGATTTTGTTTGATTTTTAATGAAGGCTTGCACTGTGATGTTTCATTTCCATTTTTGGCTTGTGGTGATAACCTATTTGCAAAGCACAAGGAGAGGAAAGGGGCGGGGGAAGAGAGACAGATGAAACCTCTGGGGTCATTCTGTTTTATTCTAATTTGAAAATATATTCTCAGCAGTTGTATCCCCCACATCCCCACAAAATTGCCAAAAGCTGAATACTGCCTAGAAACAAGAAAACATGAATTGATTCTGGCCTCTTAGAAATTTTAAACCCTGTGGAGCTCCCTGTAGTGTTTTCAACTTTTTGAAAATATTTCTACTTTATTTTCTTTCCTTCATAATCAAGCTTTGTAGTTAATTGCTGATAACATCCCTTTATACTTAGTTATATATTGAGCAACCAACTTTTCTTTCTTCTCTATCTAGGTTCTAAAAATCTTGGTTATTTTGAGCATTGTTTCCCCTGAGGTTAGCTAGTTTCCTCAAGCTAACAATAAATGCTTTAAATTCCCATCCAAAAGAAAAAAAAAATAAAAAGATAATCTGATTTGTTAAAGAATCTTTCAAAAAAAATGTGCCTTTAAACTGAGTTTTGTAATCATGACTCTAGAGAATGAGTAATTCAAATTACTCAGGATATTTTGTCCAGGCATTTACATATTTGAAGATGGTACATACAATAGCCTGGAAATAGAAGCAGTGAATATTGGTAGTCTCTGCTTGCTCCCAGGTAGCTCTGTCTAACTTTGTATCTTAACACCACCTTCAAATAAACCTAAAATCTTGGTGTTTTATTTCTCTCTTTCTTTCTAACATTAAAACAAAAATCAGGTATTGATTCTGTATACTACATAAAATATCCAGATCTGGGACCAAGGTCATCACCATCTTCTGGGATAGCCCAGCCATAAGCTTGTCAGTTGTTATCTTAGGGGTCTGAGAGAATTAAAACGGGATAGGTAAATGCTGGAGAGAGGAACAGGCATTATCTGTGGGACCAGCGATTGAGGGAATCAATGAGAATGACTGAAAAGTGAAGTGTTGATACAAAAAGAGAGGGTTCAAAGATTGAATTTTGTTTTTAATTACCCTGGTTTATGAAAATGAGAACTATTAATATTTTGTATCATTTGGCATTATTTTTTTGACATAACGAACTATTACCTACCGTATGTACCCCACATTTTCTTTATTCATCCATTGTTGGGCACCCAGGTTAATTCCATCTCTTACTATGAGTAGTGCAACAGTAAATGTGGACATAAACATATCTCTATGGCAAAACGAGTTTATTTTCTGTAGGCACATATTAAAAGTTGGATAGCTGGATCATATGGTAGATCTATTGTTTTTTTTTTAAGAACCCCCATATTGTTTTCTGTGATGGCTACACTAATGTACATTCCCACCAATAGTGTGTAAGAGTTTGCTATTCTCTGCATCCTCATCAGCATTTGCTATTTTTTGCCTTTTTGATAATAGACATTCTCAATGAATTGAGATTATATCTCACTGTCATTTTGATTGAATTTCCCTGATGGCTAGCAATGTTGACCATTGTTTCACACAATTGTTAGCCATTTGAATTTTTTCCTTTGATAAGTGTCTATTCATATAATTTGCCATTTTTAATTGTATTATTCCCATCACATTCTTCACAGAACCAGAAAAAAAACAATTCTAGAATTCATATGGAAGCTTAAAAGACCTCAAACAACCAAAACAATCCTCAAATACAACAATAACAAACCACAAAGCTGGAGGCAGTATACTATCTGACTTCAAAATACACTGCAAAGCGATAGTAATGATAACAGCATGGTATTGGCATGAAAATAAATATACAACACAAAGAACAGAATAATGTGCCCAGAAATAACCTTATGCACTTATAGCCAACAGTTCAATGAAGATGCCAAAAATATACACAAGAGAAAGACAGCATCTTTATTAAATATTTCTGAGAAAAATGGACATTCATATGCAGAAAATTGGAACTGGCCCCCATATCTTCCCCTATAAAAAATTAATTAAAAATGAATCAAAGACCTAGTATAAAAACCAATACTATGAAACCATTAAAAGAAAATGGGAGAAACACTTGAAGACATAAGTCTATGCAAGCAAGTTTTTTGGACAAGACGCTAATACAAGAGCAACAAAAGCAAAATAGACACAAGGGATCATATTAAACTATAAAGTTTCTGCAAAGCCAGGGAAACAATCAGCAGAATGAAAAGGCCAGTTGCAAAATAGGGAAAACATTATCTAACTATTAAACTGGTGATGGATTCATATCCAGACTCTAGGAAGAACCCAAATGATCTAAATAGTATTAATAAGTCTTATAATCTGAAATCTTTTATTTTCCCTTCATTTTATAAAACTAAGCATTATTTGAAATAATCTTAGCTTTTATACTTGCAATCAATAATGCAAAGAAATCCCTTTTAACCTGTTTCTCTCAATGATGTTATTGTTTTTCAAAAAAAATATTTTAAACAATTAATAAAAATTTATATACATTGTATACTTTTCTTATGTACAACACAATCTTTTGACACGTGTACACATTACTGGTTAACTGGAGAAAATCCTCTGAACTTCAAAGAATATGCAGAATCAATTGGCCAAGTATCAGCATCATGCTCCATTTATTTCTCTCTCTCCCATCTTTAATGACTTGTCTTTACTATCTAACCTACTACTTCTAATCTTTCTCCCTTGTGTTTTCCCCAAACAGCTAATTAAAGGAAATAAGTAAATCACAAAAAAGGAACACTTGACTGTATAGAAAAATTGAACAGGAAAAAGATATTATAGATCTCAAAAAAATATGGAAATACTCAAAGAATTTCTAGCTCTTTAATGTCAAGGCAGCTAGGCCTTCAGAGAGATGGGAGTACTATTACAAACACTGAATAAGGAAGTAAGAACACTGTCACTGCCTCAGAACACCTTGAACTTTTCAGCTCAGTTAAGCAATTTTATTAAGAAATTACAAATTTTAGTTTTCTTCTTTACATGTTACTCTATTTTATACACTATTAGAGGTGATATATATATATACATAATTTGTCATATTTTCATAGTTGTTACCAGGTGATACACACTGGGATTGGAAAGGAACCCCCAAGTGTAAACAATTTATCAAGCTGGCTGTTGGTCCTGTTGGCCCCTCTTTCCCTTAATTTTAAAACCACTTATTCCACTGTGCAGTGCTGCTTTGCCAGCTCTACATAGTTGTCTGTATATTTATCCTTTATCTTTGTTTTCTCTATCAGGAAAATATTTGTATCACATTCTCTCTCTCTCTCTCTCTTACACACACACACACACACACACACACACACACACACACGGAAATAAAGGACACCTTTCTTAGTATTTCTGTTTCTAAGGTATTGTTATTTTAAAAGGGTTCAAATCCATTAACTTATGAATAAGGCTTAAATAGTAAACCAAGGACCCATGAACAGGTGAAAGAAGGATATCTCTGGAAACCAGCAAATGTAGTTGTGTAGTCAATTTTCTGTTACTGTTATATGATAATAGAGGTAATCAACTTAAAAGTAATAAAGGCTTCCAGACATGATGGTACGTACTTGTAATCCCAGCCCCTTAGGAGAAGATCACCAGTTGGAGGCCAGGATCAGCAGTTTAACAAGACCTTCAGCAACTTAGTGAGACCCTGTCTTAAAATATTAATTTTAAAAAAGGAATGGGGATGTAGCTCAGTATTAAAGTACCCATGGGTTCAATCCCCTGTATTATAATAATAATAACAATAATAATTATTATTATAATTTTTCTGGTTTAGATGTGAAGCATTCTCAAAAAGCTTATGTGTGAGACAATGCAAGAAGATTCAGAGAATAAATGACTGGGTTCTGAGAGCCTTAACCCAATCAGTGAACTAATCACTTGATGGGATTGAGTGGTAACTGAAGGGAGGTGGGGTGTGGCTGGAGAATGTGAGACACTGGGGGCATTGCTTTGGGTTATATATATTGTATCTAGCATGTGGAGTATTTCCCTTTGCTTTCTGATCATCCACCATGATGTCCTTGCTCACCTTGAGCCCCAAGGAATGAAACCAGCTGTTCATGGACTGAGACCTCTGAAACCGTGAGCCTGCAAATAAATGTTTCCTCCTCTATAAGTTCTTCTGATTGGGTCTTTTAGTAAGAGCAGGGAAAAAGCTGATCAGAAGAAGAAGGAGAAGGAGAAGGAAAAATGTGATAGACAATATACCTAATTTCTTTGTTTTTAGAGTTTTCTCCTCAAGGCTACAGCATAGAAAACCCAACTAGTTGGGTTAAAACTACATCAGGAGAATAGGTATACCCATTATTATTTTTTAATAGTAATTATATGTTCAAAGCAAAATTAAGCAGAAGAAACAGATTTTCCCCATATTCCTTCTCCCACTATCAATACCCCCCACTAGAGCAGTATGCTTGTTATGTTGATGAATCTGCAATGGCACATCATTATCATCCAAACTATAGTCTATATTAGGGCTCACACTCAGGATTGTACATTATGTAGTCTTGGACAAATATATAATGGCATGTATCCATCATTATAGAATCATACTGAGTAGTTTCAGTGCTGTAAAAATCTGTGTGCTCAACCTATTCATTTCTCTTTCTCCCTAGTCCCTGGCAGCCACTACATGTCTCCAGAGTTTTGCCTCTTCAAAAAATATTTTTAATGCAAGGATATCAAAATTAAGTGTCTTCAAATTAGAATCTTTCCATCTTAAATCTACCTCATTGCTAAAATTACTCATGCCTCAAGAAGCTTAATTTATTTTACTGTTCTTTGAAGGAAAGTTTCTAAATTTAAAATAAGAACTAATTCACTAGCCAGGCTTGCAAAACCATTTTATGATAATTCAAATATAAAAAGAAACTAGACACGAGAGACTTTTATGAAAATATTTCTGGTATGTTTTCAGGGTATAACGGGACATTATTAAGTTTGCTGGATAATTTGGAGTTCTCCAACAAACTTGTGTTACTGGACGTACACTCTTAGACATTTCTCTTTTGTCACTTCATGCAGTATCAGACTTTGTCAATAGAAGTCACTCACTGCATGCAAGTTTCTGGGCAATAGTCCCATCCCAGACAAGTTCTTCCCTTCTGGGTTCAGACCTTCCTTCTGTATTGTTCAGGATAGTGAACCAGTGGATTCTAAAAACCAACTTTGTCCATACACACCGTGTTGCAGTCCATTTGCCAGCTAGTTCCAGTCCTATTCTCAGGTGGCTTTCTACCAATTGTTGTGACAGGTCTTAAAGCAGTTTCACCTCACTGTCTGACAATTTTCCTCACCACAGGAACGCTGGACACTCCTGTAGTAGCTGCGCCCTCTTTGAGGAGGTCTGAGTCTATCCCTTGGGACAGACCTTCTTCAAAGTCCTTCATTATTTGTCCTTTCATTGCCTAATCTTCCCAAACTTAGTGATAATAGCCGCTTTCATTTTTTTTTCAACCTGACAATTTGGGACTTCTTAGAATTATATTTGATTATATCAATAATTAACCAATTTTAAATTATTACCAATGCTTTATATTATATTTTCCTGTTCAACTTACTGTTATGTTTCTTTGTCTCCTAACTGGACCGTGACCAATATATTAATTTAATTTTTGAGTTGGTTTCCTACCATGTCATAAAAGTAAAACTATCCACATTCTATATTTAAAAAAATATATGATCATTAGTTATCTTAATAAATAGGAAAACACTAGCAACCATAGGAAACAGTTCAGAGATGCTGATTTAAAATAACATGCTGATATCACTAAATATATAGATATGTCCTTATCTATATTTAAAATTAATGCAATACATTTTATTACTATTGTTCAGGGAATAATGTGATTTTTAAAGTTCATTTCTATGAGAAGATTATATTCCCTATTCTCAAATAACTGTAAATTCTATAATGGCCACATTATAGAAAGTAATACCAAATTATTATAGTTTATACTTTTGTAAATGAGAAAAATATGGGGTTGGGGAACTTAGTGTTATATTCTGATAACAAGCATCATAATACAGTTCACAGGCCATTTCTAAGTAAATACAGTAGTGGATACTGAGTCATCAAGTGTAATAGCTAGAATGTAGTAGACATTAAAGTATTAAATGATGCTGTGAGACAGGATACAAAAAATCCCGTCACCTTAGTGAGTGGTAGAACCAAGACTGCAATTGGTACATACCTGAATCTAAAATCCATACTCTTGATAACTGAATAACGTGATTTGGAAATAAAGAGTTGAAAAGAAAGAGGCATCTGGGAAGCATGTAATCACAAAGGTAGGCGGGCTGCTAAGGAGGCAGATAAAGTATACAAGAAAAAAAAATATTCATTCACCTTTGTACAGGGACTTCAGTTCAACCAAAAGAAGAATCTATTAGATGCAACACAGACATGTATTGAGCAATGACTTATTTAATATAGCAAGGATTAGAAAAGACACTGCTATGAGTTATGCCAGCATAGGTGTTGGGACTGGAAAGCTCTATTTATTGATAGGTAAATGAGAATAAAAGTAGAACATCAGGCATTTGATCCCAATTATAAATTAATAGAAATAACTTGAGCATGCTCTTATTAGGTCTTTGGGGAATAGACTGAGAAGGGGAATAGCTGGGTCAAATGGTGGTTCCATTCCCAGCTTTCCAAGAAATCTCCATCGATGTTCATAGCAGCACAATTCACGATAGCAAGATTGTGGAACCAACCTAGATGCCCTTCAATAGATGAATGGATAAAAAAATGTGGCATTTATACACAATGGAGTACTACTCTGCATTAAGAAACGACAAAATCATAGAATTTGGAGGGAAATGGATGGCATTAGAACAGATTATGCTAAGTGAAGCTAGCCAATCCTTAAAAAACAAATGCCAAATGACTTCTTTGATATAAGGGAAGTAACTAAGGATAGAGTAGGGACGAAGAGCAGGAGAAGAAGATCAACATTAATAGGGATGAGAGGGGGGAGGGAAAGGGAGAGAGAAAGGAAATTGCATGGAAAGGGATGGTGATCCTCAGGGTTATACAAAATTACATACAAGAGGAAGTGAGGGGTAAGGAAAGAATAATACAAGTGGAAGAAGTGTTTTACAGTAAAGGGGGTTGAGAGAGAAGAGGGGAGGGGAGGGGAGGGGGGATAGTAGAGAATAGGATAGAGAGCAGAATTCATCAGACACTAGAATGGCAATATGTAAATCAATGGAAATGTAATTGATGTAACTGATGTGATTCAGCAATCTGTATACGGGGTAAAAATGGGAGTTCATAACCCTTTTGAATCAAACTTTGAAATATATCAAATTAGATGTAATGTTTTGAACTACCAACAATAAAAAAAAGAACTTGAAACTATCGTAATAACATATACACAAAAATGAAAATTAATATAAGTGCAATAAGTGTTTCAAATGCACAGTTAAAGCTCTTGGGCATATCTCAAGGAGCTAGTCACCAAGAAACAAAAAACCAAACCATGGGCTTGTACTGTAACTATACCAGGTGATGTAAGATGGTTCTGGAGAGATATCTACATCTTTTAAATGAGATTTCCAGACTTGAGTCAAGAGTTTTGGATTTGTGTAATAGAACTCAAAAGGAGGCATAAGACTGGGGCTCTTCAAGGGCGACATACGTACTGAAAGGTGGGACAAGGGGAAAATGTGTTCCTGACAGAGGGATATGCAGGCATATGAAATGCTCAGAATAAGCTGCATTAATTTTAACATTATATTCCTATGTACTTCAGGCCTGTTATTTATCCATTTTAAGTGTAACTTAATATTGTTCCCCAAATTTAAAAAGTTAATATTTGAGCCGGGTGCTGTGGACCACACTTGTAATCCCAAAGACTCAGGAGGCTGAGTCAGAAAGATGGCAAGTTCAAATCCAGCCTCAGCAACTTAAGGAAGCCCTAAGCAACTCAGAGAGACCCTGTCTCTAATAAAATATAAGAAAGGGCTGGGGATGTGGCTCCATAATTAAGTGCCCCTGGGTTTAGCCCCTGGTACAAAAAAAAAAGGGGGGGGGGGAAGGTAATATTTGAAGGTGTTAATCTATTTGAAGATTTTAATCTATTTGAAGAAAACAATCTCAAAAGTAAATTATAGTTTTATTTTTTCAATACATAATAAGTAATGAAAGATAATTTAATACTGAACCATAATGAAAGCATAAGAAGTATATTAAATATAAGTATCATTTCGAAGGCACAGAATAGCCTTTGAGGTATATATTGCAAAAGAAGAGAATCTGAAAATTGTTAAAAAAAATCTGTTATTTAGAAATTAGCTAAAAAAATATAGTAAAATATTGCATCATGATGCTGAAATTTATAGCAATTTTTTAAAGCCTACAAAGCATTTTATAGTTTGTGTTGATTTGTAGAGCCAAATGGGGATAAAAGTGAAACATTTCGAAAGAAAAGTACATCCATGTCATTTTTTTGCTTATGATTATATGTATAGAAAAAATGATTTTTATAAGACTCGGAACTACTTTAGCTTTAGTAGCTAATAAAAAATTGTCCAATTTTGTTATATAATATTAATTTGGCCCTAAAATCAAGTGAAAATGCAGAAAATTATTTTTAAAGGTAATTTCACAAAATGGCAAATTATGTATAGAATCACAAGTATGAAAGATCTTTCTGAATAAAAACTATAAATCCTTAATGTAAGTTATGATAAAAAGACCCAAATAGAAAGAAAAGTTCTTGTTCACAGAGGGGGTACTCTATAACATGGAAAGGAAAGCTATCTCCAAATTATCTATAAATCCCATTAAATTATAAGTAATGTTTTCCACATAAATGGAACTGTTGTATAAAATCTTTCATGGAGGAACAAAGGATAATGAATAGTTTGGCAGATATTGAGGAAAAAGTAGGTAAGGGAGAGTAAATCCATACCTAAACATGAATTTATTTCCCAAATATTTATTTGACAACATATCACACACCAGACATGAGTGTTTAGAGACAAATGATACATATATGCAAAAATAGCTAAGTGACAGAACAATTTAACATTGTATCGAATATTTCATAAATAATACAAAAATAATAATAATTTATTCATACAGCAAAATAAAATAACCATACTTCACAATGCACTAAATTGTTGGTGGATTAAAGATCTAAATGAGAAGGCTTTTTTAAAAATGTTTTTACAAAAAAAAAGCCATAGATAAGTTTTATACATTGGATTAGGGAAGGATTAATTTTAAAATACAAATAATTACTAACAAAACAAGGGAAATACTGATCCATTTCAAAATACAAAAGCAGACAAAATTCTCAGGATATCAAAATGCACAGTAAACAAACTGAAAATGTAAGCCATGAACTCAAATTAGATATTTGTCATACCTCTAATAACACACAGAATAGATATCCAGAATATATAAAGAACTCCAAGAAAACAATAAGTAAAAGCAAACATTTCAATAGAAAATGAAAGAGGAATTTAATAAGCATTTCACAGATGTAAATATCTAAATGGCTAATAAACATTTGAACAGATGTTCATTTTAATAGCAATCCATTAAATGCAAATTAAAGCAATACAGCATTAGTTTATACCCATCAGGTTGGTGAAAATTAAAAAGTTGATAATAACAAATGATGTAAAGAGTATCTAGCAAAATAAGTTCTCAAATGCTGGCAGTTCTGTGAATTGTTATAATCATTTGAAGAGCAATCTGACAGAATATGGTAAGGGAGAAGTAGAAATTACTCTAATCTGTTACCTCATGAGAAGTTTCACTTGCATAGTGTGTACCTTCAAAACATTCTTATATAAATTTACAATGAGACAAATATTCAAGTATTATTTTTAATATGAGTAAATGAAAAGCCACCTTAATTTTCAATGGATAGAAAAGATAACTGGCACTGTTTATTAACAGAGTATTGATAGAGTTTATTAGTAGCTTGTGACCCACAGATTCATCTATCAATTTTAAAAACTTGCTAAAAATAATACATAACAATTGCAGCAGGATTCCTAGTATAAAATGATGGAATCTTTCAAAGTTTAAACATGGAAATAACAATATGTATTGTATGAATATATACATATGCAGTAATAATATAAACATTGCATAAGATGTACAATACCATAGTTTACACATGGAGGGGAGAGTGGGATTGATGACAGCCACCTTAAGGCTTGTACTCTGTATGATGTATTACTTCATCAACAGTTATAAAGCAGCCAGTGAGGTGGCACATGCTTGTAATTCTAGTCGCTTGGGAGGCTGAGGCAGGAGGATCACAATTTCAAAACCCATCTCAGCAACTCATCAAGGCTTCTAAGCAACTTGGCAAGACCCTCTCTCCAAAAACAATATATATATATATATATATATTTTACACACACACATGCATATATATGGCTATGGGTGTGGCTCAGTGGTTAAGTGTCTCTGTATTCAATCACTGGTACAATCAATCAGTCACAATTATAAACCAAATATAAAAAAAAAGAAATTTGGTAAATTCAGATGCGTATCCAGATATTTATTGTTAGTGTTTATGGCTGAAAATTCATTCAAAATTTCAATGAAATCATTTTGTAAAATATTTGAAAAGATGACTTTTTATTCTAGAAAAGGTTAAGAGTTAAGAATTGGCCTCAATGGCCCCACAAGGCTATATTTAAGAAGACATCAGAAAATATATTTTAGAGGCAAAATAGACAATCCTTCAAGAGTATCTCCTTAGATCTTTTCCCTGAGTGAAGATAACTAACTTAAACACATGGATGATTTCTAGGTGTTATTTGTGATTAAAATAAAAAGCTTCAGTTGAAGAAGAAATGAAAGCCTTTTACAGTAATGCAAGACAAAGGCAGAGAGAAAAGGACCATTACTGAGAGTTAAACATGTACCACTCAGGGCCATGTGTACTCTTCTCAGGTTATTGCTTTTTATTAGGCTAGCTCAGGGAATACTTTTCCTTGTTGAATGTCTCATGGAAGCAACAAGAATGGCCACAAATGCTGGAATTCAGGATGAATACTGGCAGAAAATCCCTGAAGTACAATGTTTTCATAAACGTTGAGGATTAACAAATTCACTCACTCTGTGCGTGCTCACTCAATCTCTCTCTCTCTCTCTCTCTCTCTCTCTCTCTATATATATATATATATATATATATATATATGTGTGTGTGTGTGTGTGTGTGTGTGTGTGTGTGTGTGTATATAAGGACTTGGATGTAACTCAGTGGTTATGTGGTGTGTATATATATATATATATATATATATATATATATAAAACACTTATATTTTGGACATATATATACACATACATATATAGAAAGAGAGATATATACATATATAATATTGTTTATACATAATGTTTACATATAATATATAATGCATATATACATTGTTTATATATAATATATAACATATACACATATATACAGATATACATATCTCTCTCTACATATATATGTGTATATAGATAGATAGATAGATAGATAGATAGATAGATAGAGTGTAGCAAATGCAGGAAGTCTCTTCTGGTCAATCTTTTCCAAAAAGATTTTTCTTGGAAATAAAAGTTTATGTAAGTTTCTGCCTCAATCTTGGGACTGACACTTTATAAGGCATGCATTCTTTCTGAAGACTGATCCTCTTTGCTTCCTAACAGATTGAGTTTAATATATATATTTAATATATATATATATATATAGAGAGAGAGAGAGAGAGAGAGAGATACATATATCTATATATATGTGCATATATGTTATATATTATATATAAACAATGGAAATATGTTATATATTATATAAATAATTTAATATATACATTTTATATATTATAAATAAACAATGATACATATTATAATATAAACAATGTGAAAAATAAATGAAAGAATTTAAGAAGACAAGGAATGAGACACGTTGGAATTTACATCTCTTTCTGGGGAATCAGAATACTTGTCAGTCTATACCATCAAATAATTGTTATTTTCCCAGAAAAAAAATATTTAACCTTTCTAGGCTTCAGTTTGCTTTGTTGTAATACAATGACATTGACTTATGTTAACTTCCTTACTTTTAAGGTCCATCTACCTTAAAATTTTAGGTCTCTATTTAGATTATCATTTTTCTGACATGGAATTGGAATGGAATGGGTTATATTCATTTCTTACTGATGTCCAAAATGTAAGTTCCTAAGTCTTGTACTTCCTTAGTGAATGTAGCAATGCCACGCTGTCCTTGACACTGGGTGTGGTATAAGTGTCCTGCTGACACTTATTGATTAATTTGCTGATCTTTCTAATGAGGCAGGATCCCCATGGCTACCTCTGTTTCCTCACAATGGCAGTGAGCCAGAGTAGTTAAGGATGTCTGTTGCTACCAATTCACTGTTTAAGAATTAGGTATTCAAAGAAAACACTCTGATTGATGTTAATGGTGACTAAGACATTTCCACTGAGCAGATACTGTTTTGGAAACTGCTGGAATGTAGTTCATGCAGGAAGGCTCTTCTGGTCAATCTTTTTCAAAAAGGTTTTTTTCCTTGGAAAGAAATGTTTATGTAAGTTTCTGCATAAATCTTGGGACTGACACTTTAGAAGGCAGGCATTCTGGAGACTGGTCCTCTTTACTTCCTAACAGATTGAGTTCAACACATGGGTTGAATTGTTCATTAATATAGTAAAGTTTATATGTAATGGTCCTCTTGTCAAATTACAGATTTCAGAAGTCCCTAAAATAGGATATGTCAGACTTCTATGAAGCCTCTCCATGGATTACTTTTCAAATCTAGACTGTGTGAATGATCTATTACCCTGTATCTACTTGGTAATAGAAATGTTCAGGAATGCTTGCAAACCTAGTTGGTACCTTAGTTTTGTGTGTAAGTGATGTCTGTGCTTCACTGAAACTAAACACTTTTCTACACTAAGCTGCACAAATAATGATTGCAAATGGGGGAGCAACACTTTTGGTAAATGAAAGCAATGCTAATGGAGTCCCCAAAAATGCTGTGTTAACAGTTCACTGATCATTTAATGGAAACCACATCTATTAAATGTCTTCATACTCTGACAAGGAATCTTTTCTCAGTGAAAATAAAGCTAAACTCATTAGTAAGATGGGAAAAGAACATTACAAAAATAGAACAACAAATACTGACGTCAGCTGATATGTAACCATAGTCTATAAGTAACAGTCAAAATTTATTAAGTACTTCTTACTGTTTTCCCCCACTATATTCTAAGTAGTTAAGATATATGTTCTCATTGACCACTCACAACAACTCTGAAAAAAAAATGTTTCTATCTTATTATCTACAAAGCACCCTGGAATGGTCAGGTTATTGGATCAAGGTCACTGAGATGGTAAATGATAGCAAGAATGTGAACTCAGACAGTCTGGGTTGAAAGCCAGCTGGCTTATTGTGGTTTATTGATGCCTGAGTTAGAAAGCAATATTTTTTTTTCTCTTATACAAAACCAAAAACTGCTAGTCACAAAATCTAAAAAGAAAAATTCATCAAAAACAAAATTATTCTGTATGTTTATTGATCCATTTCTTTATATCTAATAGAATCCCATTGGAAAACTATTAAGACTATAAAACCCAGGTAAATGCCTACTTTGTCATATCTTTTATAGTTATATTCAGTTTCCTGTGACATAACCCATCAGCAAGTTTTTGCTTTCTACCTGACTTGCACTGAATATGCAAGTTTGAAAACCAATAAGGAAAGAATAGACAATGTTTAGATTATTCTTAAGACAAAATAAATGTTTTGAAGTTTTCTTCAAACATTGCTAGTACTGATCTTCTTCAAAGATTACAGTCCTAGAATCAAAGCCTTTCCCTATGTATGTTTGTTTTATTTTCGCTTTCCCTGTTTTGTTTTGTTTTTTGGTAAACACCAGCATATCCTTATACCCAAAAGAACCTCTATTTTAATGTGACTCTTTGAGTATAAATTTTGCAAGGTGTCCTCCTTAATTTACATGTTGTGGTATAAAAGTTTTTACAAAGTTTATAATAACAATAGCTTTCCTCATGGAAATAATTTTATAAATAGTGGTGATTTTTTTTCAGCCAGTCCATACAGGACTCTTTAATCTCTATGGTCTTTTGAGGTTTCTTACTAATGGTACAATCCACTCACAAAGCAATCTTTTTTTGCAGCTCATGGAAGATTATTATTATTATTTTGCATGCAGACTACACACCTTCCTTCATTGGTAATTTGGAAACAGAGTTTCAAACTTATTCAAGTCTCTTCCAGCTACAGGGAAACATTTCCTTTGTTCAACTACCCATTTTAAATTTAAAAAGTTCTCAGAATCATCTGGGTTTTCATTCTATAACCCACAGATTTTTTTCCCAAAAATAATTCCTGTGGATCCAATGCCCTTTACCTTCTGTGTCTGAAGATTGCCAAGGTGTCTGGAAACCATTCATATTACATACATGTTTCTGAGAAAATGGTCAGTGACTTAAAATTGATCATTTTTTTTTTAAATCACTAAAGTCGAAAATAGACATGAGGACTTTTTCATTTAAACAATTCCATTTTTTAGGTTCTATTTAGGTGCTATTTTTAATAAATGAGAAATATCCAGAACATTCTAGACTGATTTCCTAAATTATCTTCTATGGAAAACCTCTCCTCAAAATGACTCTTACAACTCCTCCAACATATACACATATGATTGTATAATAAAATCCACAGAGGGGGAATTGCCTAAATATATTATCTCCTCAGATCCACAACCAAAGTCTCTGAGAAGTCCTATGCAGTAGTAATATTTTTAAAAACTCTCTTTACAGCTAAAATCACATGTAAGGAATCACAATATATCTTTCTCAGATATACATATATTCTCTTTGAAGGAAACTAGTATATTTTAAAAAGTGGATCTTTTTATAGTTATCATCATGGTAAAATTTGAACCAGGCAGCAGGAACACAGATCTCTATAGTTAATAAATTTGAAAGGTTTCTGTGACTAAATGATCAGCAGGAAATAAGTGGCATTTCCTTTTACCTATATTTAATTGCTGACCAGGCAGAAGTGGGAGCCTTTCAAAATGCTACTATATGCAACAGCTGTGCAATCTCTTATTTTAATTAAATCATTTTTATAAAGGGTCCTTAGGAAAAAAATCACAAAACGCCCACTTGAGTATTTTCTATAGATCAAGTCCATTGTGATGAATGGAGTGCTCACATACTCCCTTGTTCCTTATCTAGTTGTACAGTGTAACAAAATTCAACCTCAGCACAAAAATTATGTAGGCAAGCAAAGTGGGCTGGAAAAATGAAACTTTTATTATCCTTACATTATTTCTAGATGTTGTATTTTTTTTCCTCCAGCATCTTTTTACTGCTACACTTTTTGCATGTGTCTATTCAGAACAATTTTAGAAAAGCTAAGCAGTATCATAATACCTTGTTGCCTGCTTCTCTCTAGGCTTCACATGGCTCAAGAGTCTGCCTTGCAGAGTCACTGTAGGGGAAAAAGTCTCCCCTCAAACCCTCCCTGGAATTTGTTCCATTTGGATGGATAATCATTCAGCTGTAGCCAGCAGCTGCTGTCTAACACAGTGCCCAAACCTAATGCAGATTCCTAAGAGACTAACAAAGTCATTTAAGAATCTGTCTTGGTGGAGCATGTGAGAGCTGCTCAGAAGATTGGGGTGTGTACTGAGGCGGCAAACCGCCTCTCCCATGCTCAGGACAATGCCCTGGAAGCAGTGCATGCATTTAAGCATTCAGATGCAGCCTACTTCATCTTGCCTGTCAGCATCTGTTCCTGGAGGGTGTACAGAGGCCACAATTTTGCTTGTACTTCTGCCTCATGGGTGAGAGTATCTATCACAGTAATATCCAGTTGACCTATCTTATAAAAATGTTCATCATTTTTATCAAAAGAAGTCACCAGTGGAATATGAAGCTAATTATAAACAGAATTGTGCTGATTGAAGGCGGTCTTGGACGACATTGAAACCAGTATTTTCACCTTTTCATATACACTCCCCCAAAGCTTCTACATGGCATTCCAAAACTCTGAGAAAGAAGTTTATGAAATACACATCTAGAAAATTTCACTGACTGAAAATAAAATCCATCCAATTCTTTTAAAAATAGATTTGCATTCTTAGAAAGTGACATGATGGATATATATGTATATGAGATATGTTAACCAAATTGTTTGGATTTAATCAACTTCATAGCACTTCTTTTATAGGAATCAGCTAAATTTGTCAAGGAACTTTGTCAAGGAACGAAAACACAGAAAACCCAGAAATCTGAATACGGTTTAGATAAGTGACATTTAGGTGCTAATATTTTACTCAGCTCCTATCCATTCACAGATAGTAACTTGGCATTGTTTGGCTAGAGCACATCAGTTAATGAAGACTTGATTCCCTTTTTTGTTATGTGCTTCCCATCCTGACTGAAATACCTTCAACTTTTTAACTTAGTAAATAATGGCTTGACCTTAAGACCTAACTTAAGTGTCATCCTGGTGAGAGATCCTTTAATACCCTAGGCAGGTGATCCTTAGTCTCTGTGCTTGTGATTATTATTATTGTCATAAAAATGATGATGCCAATGGTTTGAAGTTTAAAATCATAAGCATCTTAGCTAACACTAATTGAAAACTTACCATGTGCTGGGTACTGTTGTAAACACATTTGCTAAAAGTAGTAATCTTGTAAGATGGCTACAATTATCATTCCTGACTTAGAAACAAGAAGATCAAGGCACAGACAAGTTAATGAACCTCACTAGTGAAAGAGCTAATGAATGCAGAGCCAACATTTAAACCAAGCTTATCTCTGGAACCTATGATTCTAACCACAATGATATATTGCCACTACCATTTAAGACTTCATAAGTTCTGTAGTAGCTGTTTATGACTTTTTCAAGTAAATACTGGATACTAGAAAAGTAGGAAAGCTTAACATAATGCCCATCAAATTATTCAACAAATAAATATTGAATAATGAATGGGTGAATGTTAAAATAGAACACTTTTTTCTGCTTAACCACAAATTTATTTAACTTTCAGGATGTCATGAGGATTGTATTTGCTAAAATGTATTTTCATGAATTCTAAGAAATGTATTGGCATTAAATATTCTATAACACCTGGAAATTTATAATACTTTCAATATTTTTCAAATTGTTTAAGTACTTTTGTTTTATCAATGCAAGAACAGTTGAACTCACCTATATTTGTTCCTCCACTAGTATCTGGTGTTTGAAGAGCTAGTGGGCCTCAGGATCTGTCTGGGCATTTGCACAGAGATCTAAGCTTGAATGTTTCTAAACATCAAAGAAATTCTTTTCTTGATCTCTTTGTTGAATTTATCATTTAAGTGAAGATGTTTGACCCAATTCATCACACAGCTAATACATGACAAAGGTTTAAGGCATTTGAATTATGAGACAATGCAAAAAAGACACGCTACCATCATTGGCTATCCTATTTGGTGTCCTTAATAGCCCATGATAACTTATGAATTTCTTCTTTTACTTAAATTAAGGAATACTGCATATTTGGTGGTGATCTTAAAAATAGGTTCAGGTTGCTGAATAATAGTTCACATGAAATCATAGTGACTTGTTGCCAACTTATTCACATGAAATAATAGTTACGGGTTGCAAAAATAAGCAGATATCCCAAGTTTCCAAAATTGGAAGAAGGAATAAGCTACATAGAAGTGTGCCTGTAATATACTGTTTTTCAAGTGAAGATTCACATTAGTATGGCAACTGAAAATTATCTGCAAATATTTGCATCCAAATTACAGTTCTTTGCTTTATTGATGCTGGACTGAGCCAAAAGAATGTATAAAAATGACAGACTTTCACCTCCAATCACAGACTTGCAAGACACATTGCAAGTTTCTGTCAACTATCTTCTTTACATCCCAAAGAGATCACATTCTAAACAATCACACCCCAGACTTCCATGATGAGATGATGTTTGAAAAAGATGGAGAGCTGATTTCTAAGAACAGAGCCTTAGCATACAAACACAGATGAAGATTAGCCTTGTAAAGGAGTCATAAATCATTGTTGTTTCAATGCCACTGAAATTTTTGAGGATATTTATTACAATGCATTATACAATAAAAGCTAAACAGTGAGTAGGAAATACAAACAACAACAAATAGAATTTAGATATCCAAAGACTGCAATGCTACAAAAATACTAAAACTGTTAGAATATATAATAACTATGTATGAAAGTATTAATAAATAAGGATTCAGTCATTGAAATGTGCAACAAAGATATTGTAAGATATTAATAGGGAAATCAACAAAAGAATAAATCTTAAGGAAAAGAATAATATAGGTATAAACATGCAGTGGAAGTGACAGTGGATTGAGTAGATAATTATGAGCAAAGTTTTATCTGAAAAATTGATAAAGAATTATTATTTATAAAAGAGAAGAGACGAATAAGATTAAAAAAGGTCTTAATAGAGGGTTTATTGAAAAAAAAATCTTCACAGCAAACGAACTACCCATAAAGGAACAAATACAATTAGAGCACAATTCTTAAAAGCAAAAAATAAAATCTAGAGGATCATGAAGTAATGTTTGTAAAGATTTAATAGAAAAAAATTGCAGATGCAAAACTGAGATCTACTCTATTCTACAAGGATGTGAAACAATGCATAAATTAAATGCTTTACACAAGGAGACATCAATTAATGGGATCTTTTCTCATTGGTGCACTTCAGGAAGGGGGAAAAGGTCTGAGGCCAATCACTTAAATCCAAAGATATAAAAAATTATGTATAAATTCTTAATGAATAAACAGTAAGAAGAAAATATGAAAAATACAATATGAATTTTAAAAACTTGAGTAATTATAAAGGCAAATGGGGGACAATAATGAATTAAACTAACATAGTGTAAAAATCCTAAAACTGTTCCTAGCAATAACATTTATAAGTGGACTAAACTCTTCAATAAAAAAAGAGACTAACAAATTAAATAAAAATAAAAATAGATTTTAAAAAGAGACTGTCAAACTAGATGTTTTAAGAACTCCAAGTACATTTTGATTTCAAGATCCTCATTCATACCTAAGACTTCTTGAATATAAAAAGAAAAATAGATAAGGTTGGCAAATATTTACCAAGGGGGGGGGAGCACTTAGTTAACTATGTCACAATTAGAGAAAATATAATACATAAACTAAAATTAGGAAAGAGAGGCAATTAGATAAAAATTAAATATTCATTCCGTGAGTGAAAAAATGTAAATACCAAGTTAGATTTATACACTTAGTAGGGTGGCTAATGTATGTTATAAGCTCATAAAACCTTGGCTACTATTATAATTCCTTAAATGAGAAATGATACAAATATCTGGGAATATAGAATCCATAGTATGAGTGATTGTGAGATGATATAAATCAATGACAATAGAATAACCAGAATTAAACCCTGTTACACAGAAGACTTTGTATTGGATGAATATATTATGACAAATTAATGAAAAAAAGTATTTGTAGGAAAGTACCCTGAAGCAATAAAAGACAATTATTTTTCCACTAAAAAGCCAAAAAAAGGTAAAAATTAAAACAGAAATTTCAATATCTCCATTGAGCATATATTAAAATAGTACTTTCATGTGTATCTACATGGGCAGAAAATTGGTACAAAATTCTAGAAAGCATTTTGTCACTATGCATTAGCTGCCCTGTCATTCAATAATACAAACTGAAAATAACTTTCATGTGATCAAAATGGGGATATTGCTTTTAATAGCAATTTAATCAAAAATTAATTAAAATATGCAATAATTCAGTAAATATATATATCAGAAATAATTATGAAACTAGTTAAAATTTTTCTAAGAATATCTGAGAAAAATTAATTATAGGGTTCAAAGAAAATCCAGATGTGAATCTGACAATAGTGAGTATGTAAAATTTTTTTAAGATCCTAGATACTTGTGGCTATGTATATGATATAGATAGCTTACAATGAGTGGTCTCAAATAATGAATAAAATCAATAATTTGTGAGGAAGTTGATATATAGCTTTCTTTTTTTACATTTTAAGTTCTCTCTCCTTATAACTTAAAAATAATAAAAATATTAAATTTTAAAATATATTTTACAATATTATTTTCATAAAAAGATTAACTTTGAAGATATTACTGAGAAGAGCTCATTACTATCACTAAAATTTTTAACCTCAAATTTAAAACTTCAATTTTATACATATGTATTTGAATGTTGTAACTGTCTGTCTCTGATCATTCTTTCTGTAACTGTATGCAACAACATAGATCTTTACACATAGATAGGAAAGAAAATGCAGTTTGAAAATGCAATTGAAATTGCACTGTCTTACTTAATAGCCCTAATCATGGATACTTTCTTTGCTAAATCATTCTTGAAAAAAATATCTTGCCACTTGTTTTTCCAATAAAAAATTATTTTTTTAAAATCAATTTCTCTGTTTATTAATACATGCTATTCTTTTCTTTTTATTTATATATGACAACAGAATGCATTACAATTTTTATTACACATATGGAGCACATATTTTTCATATCTCTGGTTGTATACAAAGTATATTCATACCAATTCACGTCTTCATACCTGTACTTTGGATAATAATGATCATCACATTCCACCATCAGTAATAACCCCATGTTCCCTGCCTTCCCCTTCCACCCCTCTGCCCTATCTAGAGTTCGTCTATTCCTCCCATGCTCCTGCTCCCTATCCCTTATGAATCAGCCTCCTTATATCAAAGAAAACATTCTGCATTTGATTTTTTGGGATTGGCTTACTTCACTTAGCATTATCTTTAACTCCATCCATTTTCCTCCAAATGCCATGATTTTATTCTCTTTTATTGCTGAGTAATATTCCATTGTGTCTATGTGCAACATTTTTCTTAAGAATTTCAAGATGATTAAAGACTGTTCAATATTTCCCAGATCACCAGAGCATCATCTGAAAATCATCACAGCCATCTGTTCCCAATCACAAGAGATATAAAACAACAGTTAGTAAGGATCCATCGAACATCCCAGGCTATTACAATAAAAATACATCCACATAGTTAGAAGACTTACTTCCTAGACCTAAGAAGTCATTCTGTTTTATCAACCCCACATCACTTACTATTTGTACCAACCAATTTTGTCTATGTTGGACTGCATACAATCCTCAAATTTCATCATCTTACAGTCTTCCTTCCTCTACCATCACCAAAATGATTCTCTTTGGCAAGTTCTTTACTTCTTGACCTAAGATGGAAAACATGGCATGTCTTATGGTAAAGGAAAAAGAAGTTGATAAACCAAGAGTTGAATCTTGTATACAAGTTTCTGCTCACATATCAATATTTAGTACTCCTTCCCACCTTTCATTGTCACATCAGTCAAATGGCCTGAGTTCAACAGCAGTAGCACTGGGGAGATTTAATCCTTCTCCTGGTTGGTGCTCCACAAGTCATGACCAGGCATAGTTTTGATGAAGTAGGAAGGAGACTTCTTTTTCTAGAAAGGCGTTGCTGATAGTTTGAATGCTATTGTGTAATCTAACACAAATCTAAAAATTGAAATATCTTCTAATATTATTCACTTAAGAATCAAAGGGTATTTATATAAAACTTACTTTATTCCTGGAAATATGCATAACACTTGGGACTAAGACTTAAATAAGAGAGAACAGTCTTCTGCTCTGAAAAAACACAGATCAACAAGCACATACTAATGTTGCATGCTCTCAGCTTGTGTTCAGAGTCATGGAATAGAACACGGATTGGCATTTTATTTTTCATAAAGATCCCAATAATAAATGTTAGGTTTATGACCGTAAAATATTTCACTCAAATATTTTGAATCAAAAGCAGCCATACATAAATATTTATCATAACTGTGTACTAATGAACCTATGTTTATTAAAACAGGCAACTGAACTGGAGATTCTAGATTGTCATATACTGAAATACTGAGTAAATGGTGGTGGTGGACTATTTTAGATAGGATTGTCAGGATAAACCTCTCAATGCACGTGAGCATATTGACATCTAAATGCTAAGTGGCCAAGAATTTGAATATCTGGGAGTAGAATATGTGAGCAAAAGTTCTGTCATGTGCAGAGGCCCTGGGGCAGGACAGAACTTTGTATTCTGGAGGGACAGAGAAAAAACTGATGCTCTTAGAGCATGGTTTGCAAGAGTTTGTAGTTAAAAGTTAAGAAAATTATAGATTATAAAAAGTTTTACATAGCATGTAATGAGTTTGGATTTTATTCTGAGTGAAATTGGAAGTCACTAGAATCTTTGAGGTGGGGAGTCGCATAAGTGAATTGACCCTGGACATTTTTCATCCACTGCTGTTTAGAGAAGGAACTGTGTTAGGCAAGAACAGAAGCAGGGAGGTTATTGCAATTATCCAGTGGAAAAGTAATGGTGCTTTGGACTAGATTTGCAGTGGAAGGAAATGTGCAGATTCATCACATTTTGAAGGTGGAATTGGTTGAGGATATGGGAAAGAAAGCAGCCTTTAGGCATCACAATTTTAGGTTTGAACACATTACCTCTTCAGCATCACCTAAAAAATAAACTTGAAAGTTAAAGCAATCATCTGGAGGTTTTAAACAAAAGAGCTTATTGATTCAGAATATAGTCAGGATATGTCTTCTGGTTGCTTTAAAATCTGTTTTTTATATATATTAATAGTTAAGATTATATCCATCTTGCCAATGTCAAAGTGTATCAGTTTAAGAAGAGCCAATCAACAAAATTTAATTTTCTGATTTCAGAGTCAAATAGGTTAAGACAGATAAACTACATTTTTAATATACACTGCAATTGAGATGTATATAATGTAACCCCAATTCTGGAAGTTAGTGTTTTTGTCATTTTTTTCCCTGAATACTAGACATATAGGCATTTATTCATCAGGTTTTTTTGAGAATCTAGTGTATGCTGGATTCCCTTATATAGACTTGACTTTATGAGAGTTTGGTAATATTTTAGTAAATAAATAAAGCAATGTGTATAAGTTGGGATTAAGATTTACTGAGCAGTTCATGTCTACAGTAATAATTCTTATTTCCGAATATTATTCCTGTATGAATACTACCTTTTTCAAATCCATAGTAGATTATCTCAGTGCCTTTTTATACTATCCTATATAATCCATAAACAAGATTACAATGAAAATCATAAAGATAAAATTAATAAAACATTTCAGCAAGATCAAATCTTCTCACATGGTGAAAATCTTTGCCCAGATTGACTAAACCATGTTTGTTGTAAAACCTCATGCAACTGATTCAAGACTAGAAACAACACAGCACGCAAAGGACACATATTCAAGTCAATTCAGTTTTGTTCTGGTTTCATGGTTAATGAATTTGTTTTCCAATTTTTAATAACATTTTTATGTAGAGAATAGGTAATGGAACAATTTTTCCACTGAAATGACCACTTTATCAGTTTAGAATTTTTCTCTTTCTGAAATAATTTGCTGTCACAATTTATTAAACAATTGTGTGACAAGCAGATACTCTGATTATTTTCATTACAATTATTATAGGATAGTATAAAAAAAATGAAATAAAGCCATGAATGTTGACTGTGTTGGGGATAAATTATGGTTGTGAATACAAAGTCTTTCAGAGATCATCTTTTTTTCTACACTACTTAGAAGAACTCAAATGAAGAATATTAAGGAGGTTAAAATTTGAACTGCTACAAGTAGGATTGAGCAGAATAAAAGTAGAAAACTCAGGCCTTCTCTTATTTTGACATTCAATCAATCAGTAAATATGAAATTCAAGTGAGTCATATTTGAAATGTCCTTTTTATTTCTCCACTTATACTTTATTGGCTCTTTCTCAGCATTTCTATCAATGTATACTTATGAAATCTATTATATCTTGTTTACTTTTTCTTTTGGTTTATATTGCATCTTAAAAAATCATTTATACCCTTTCTTTTCTCTAATGCAAGACACACAAACCAGCTTTCTTTGGACAAGCATGTCAACTATCACTTTGGCCTATTAGCATGAAAAAGTTCCCGTCTGACAGCTCATACTATCCATCAATTAATTATAACAAGCCTGGAAAGAAATGAAATAGAAATTAATGTAATGGAAGAATGTTGATCTGCTAAAATAAGCTATTGGCCTGTATGTTTCTGAGCACTCACAATCATCTGAAAAAACTTACATGGAAGAAAATTGAGGTTCATGAAAGTACCCAATAATTCACTGGAGTGTTTTGTAAATCAATCTTTTAAATGATTATTTCTATACTATATGGAAACTTTTCTTGGCTATTGAAGTTCAAAGAAAAATTCACTTTCTCTTATGCCACATAGCTATAATTTTCCCCATTTATGGATTTATTTTATTCATAAAGAACATTGTTTTAACCATAAACAGTTTTAGAAAAATATATCATTAACTTACTGAAACTATTACTACTGGTAGTTTCTCTAAATTAAAATATTTAGATGGTACTAAATAAAATTACTTTTAATTCCTGACCCTAGTCCAAATATTTTTACAAAAAGAGTATTTCTTCATTTTTGTTCCATAATAAACTCAAGGTAGCTTTTCCCCTCTATGAATCCCTTCCATGCCTCTCATTCCTTATAAATATTCAGGTTCTTATTACCTTTTAACATTCAGGTATTCACTAGTTAATAAAATGATTCTTTAGAATCTAATGATTTTTCTCAAGAGAGGATGGAAGAAATATATATACGTGTGTGTGTATATATATATTTGTTATGTATATATTTGTTATATATATAACCTATGTTATGAATATTTGTTATGTATATATTGTTATGTATATATATTTGTTATATATAACATATATATATATAACAAATGTATATTATGTATATATGTTATGTATATGTATACATAACAAATATATATATATTTCACATTTTAATAGTAATAGACATTTTCATATATGAAATTTATAATGTTTCATTAATGTCACCATTTTTTTGGAGGAGAGAACTAAAGATTTAACTCAAGGACACTTTACCACTGAACTACATTCTTTTTTTTTTTTCTTTTTATTTTGAGAGATAATCTCAATAAATTGCCCAGTCTAACCTTGAACTTGCAATCCTCTTGCCTCAGCCACCAAAGTTGCTTGTATGACAGACATGTGCCACCATGCCAGGCAATTTCTTTACATACTCATATGTACTCATAATAGCCTATTGAAAATAATTTAAGGCAGACAAATATTTATTTTCTCTGTTTTGAAAGGTAAAATTTTTATTTTTTCTCATTAAGTTCTACTAAATAGTCTAATTCCTGTCCATCAGAAGCACTTTGCTTTCTGAATTCTTTGTTGTTTTTGAATAAAATCTCATGAAATAGAGGGCTAGTATGTCAACATTTGTTTAAGTTTTTCTGATAAAGTCAGGAGGAAAGTTACCAAGTGTCTGTTATCTGCCAGATTCTCTGCATATGTAACTTAATTGAGTCATTGAGAAAAAAATTATTAGGCAGTTATTTTCTGCATTTTAATGAAGAAAGTGAAGAACTATGTTTGTAGGAGGAGTCCAGTAAATGAGAAATTTCTAGTTTTTATCTTCCTAGGTTAAGATTTGTAGTGTACTTCCATGGAACTAGTTTCTTCTCAAAGAAATACTTCATTCATACAATCAAGAATTATTATTAGAGTGTCTAATATGTATAACTAGTTAAGATCAATGAACAAGACATTCTCACTGCACCTAATAAGTTTCCATTCTTTTTCAAGCAACATGTTAAGTAACACACAAGAAATGCATCTGAAGATAATTGATGTCAATAAAGTCACAGAGTACTATTGAAACATATATGTGTAGGATCAGCACTAGTTGGAATATACAAAGAAGGGTGATACGCAAAGAAACCACTTGCATATGGATAAGTAGGCCAAATCCAGGTCCTGCAAGATCTTCCCTGATTTAAAGGATAAAATGATGACTTGAACTAAAATGATATCACTGGAGATGGAAATAAGTGGATAAGTTTGTGAGATATTTATAAAATTGAATTAATTGAACTTGTATTTGATAACAAATGGAGAAGAGGAAATGAGAAATTTTAAGAGATGTTTATTTTTCGTTATAATCTCACACAAGTGGGATTTCCCAGTTTGTAATGGCAACTGAAGTCAATGATTTTGAGTATTTATTGTAAATTGCCAAGCCATACCTTTGTAGCAGAAATTCTGATTTGGTGTTTTCATCATTGCTTTGGGCTGTGTAATTGCATTAACTAAAACCAAAGGCCATAACACTTTACAGTTCAGAAAAACCACTTGTTTTTGCAGGTAGGAAAGATCAATAGTAAGTTTCTTTCATGGTCTAAGAAGACTTTGCATTTCCATCATAGCCTTTCACATTTTTATGCTGGGTTGCTTGGAATATTTGCTTTATTTAATTAAGCTGCCTATTTACTTCAGTGAAATTGTTCAACTCTCTTTTCTCTTAGCCCATGTGAATGTAGTATTTTTCTCTTCTGAAATTTGTAGGCACCTACTGTTAGTGAGGTCTCCTGTCCCTGCTATTTTAAGTAGTATTAGGACAAGTTGCTAGTGTGAGAACTACTCATATTATGCCTACCAAGATGATAAATGATGCTTGAAGTAACACCAAGAGACTCATTAAAAATATTTAAAAATTATATCACTTTCTTAGATTTAATCATTATGAAGATTTTAAAAAATGGCTAAACTTTAGACTTTATAAAATTTAATGGCTATGATGACTTTTCTCCTGGATAACACACATACTCACAGACAGAGAGAGAGATAAATAGATACACAAGAGAGAAATGAAGAACTCTAAGTGTATTTATTATTTTATTTCCTGGATCAGATAATTTTTTATACTCAGGGACAGGGCTACTGCTGTCTCTGTAATTAAAATATTAAGAGGGGAAAAGAAGAAGTTCATACTTCAAGGAGATAGTGATGATATGCCAGAATGTCATACATAATGTTCTCAAACCCTTTTGATGACAATAAACTTGCACAGAAGTAAAAGAGTTTGGAGTGGGATATTTGGGTATTCTTTATAAATTGTTTCTCAGTAATGATATTTATTTACAATTGAATGGATAAACTTACAATAACCCATGTTTTTTATAGTTGTTTTCTATAAATGGAAATAAACCAAGATTTAATATTAAACTAATATTAAATTAATTATTTAATAATTAATTTATTAAATTAATAAATTAATGACAGAAACAGATTTTTATCCTTAAGATCCTTAATAGGATATTTTAAATTTAATAATCAATAACTGTCTTTTTGAAAAGACTGTAAAACTGAGATAAATATTTTTATCAAATGACAAAGAAACTTGTTTGAAATTTGAACATTTATATGATAAATTTGAATATTTCCTCTATCTATCTATCAGTCCAAAGTTACTATTTTTATGTCATCAATGGAATATCTTCTTATTTTGTTTTCCCCCTCTTGGGAAAAATTCAGTGAAATATACAGAATGTTCCTTCAGTTGTTTAAAAAACCATAATCAACTGAAAAAAAAAATTATTGATGACTAAACTCACGTTCTTTGCACAAGCCTTTCTAATGTTAGCTGAGGAATGACAAATAAGTAAGAAATTATTTTCTGGTAGAAGTACCTATCATGTTATTATTATATATATATATATATATATATATATATATATATATATATATATATAGAGAGAGAGAGAGAGAGAGAGAGAGAGAGAGAGAGAGAGAGAGAGAATTTTATTATTTATATTTGTCCCAGGTCATTAAGAAATAATTCCTAATGTAGTTTTTTATTTGTAAATGTAATTTTTCTTAATGGATGAGATGAAGCATCAGAATTGATTTGGTCTTTTTTCCTTGCTCTTACCAACTTTCCCTCTAATGCCAGTAGTGAAATATTTAATCTTTGAATTCAAAATTTTGTTTTATTATTTTTATTTGTTCTTTTTAGTTAAACATGATAATAGAGTCAGTTTTGACATATTTATACCAACATGGATTATATCTTCTTCTTATTAGTGATACCAGTGTTCAGTCTTATCCAAGTCCCGTTTCCCTGGTGTCCAAAATTGAATATCTGAGAAACTCCAAGGCTAGCACAGAAAAAAAAAAAAAAAGTTTTATTCAAAGGATACAACAGAGACAGGCCTCTCCCAGAGGGAAGGAGGAGATCCAGAGCTGGTTTCCATGGGAGGAGAGTGCCCTGCCCCTTTTATCCTTTCTTCTCATGTCCCCTCCTTTTCTTTTTTTGTTTATGTGGCCAAAAGTTGGAAAGAAGCTTTCCAGTGGCACCCCCATGTCTTCCCAAAAGAGAAGGAAGGGAGCTGCCCAGGAAGCACTTCATTAATAACTTTTTGTTGGGAGGAACAATTCCCTTGGGGCAGGTATCCATTGCAACCAGGTAAGGAGGAGAGGAAATGTCCTGAAGGTATTAACATTTTATTTCCTTTCCTTTGGAACCAGCCCCCATCTTCCCTATCCAACCTGATCATCTATCTACATTAGCTGCCTATCCTCTATTCTTACTTCACCAGGATCCCAGCCTTGTGGATGTACCTGATGTGGAGATTCCCTGTAGTCTTCATATATGTACATGGGAAAGTTATACCAGATTCTTTCCATTGTCTTTTCTATTCCTGTCCCCCCTCCCTTCCCTTCATTCCCCTTTGTCTAATCTAGTGAACTTCTATCCCTCCATCCCTGGTTGATTGTTACCGTCTATATATCACAGAGAACATTTGACCTTTGGTTTTGTAGGATTGGCTTATTTCAATTAGCATGAGAGTCTCCAGATCCTCCATCTATTTACTAGAAAATATCATAAAGTCATTCTTCTTTATGGCTAAATCATATATATATATCTCAAATTTTCTATATCCATTCATCTGTTGAAGGGCACCTAGGATGGTTCCATAGTTTTTCTGTTGTGAGTTGAGCTACAATAAACATTGATGTGGCTGCACCACTGCGGTATGCTGATTGTAACTTTTGTTGGCTACATACAGAGAAATGGTATAACTGGGTCAAACGGTGATTTCATTCTTAGTTTTTTGAGAAATCTCTACATTTCTTTCCAGAGCAGTTTGCATCAATTTGAAGTCCCACCAGCAATGTAAGAGTGTACCATTTTCCCGATGTCCTCGCCAACATTTATTGTTATTGTGCTTTAGATGTTATCCATTCTGACTGGAATAAGGTAAGATCTCCATGTAATTTTAATTTGAGTTTTTCTAATTGCTGGGGATGCTGAACGTTTTCCATGTATTTATTGACTGTTCATGTTTTTTTCTTTGGAGAAATATATGTTTAGCTTTTTTTGCCCACTTATTGAGTTACTTGTTTTTTAGTATTGTTTTGAGTTCTTTGTCTATTCTTGAAATTGATTTCTTATCTGAGGTGAAGTTGGAAAAGATTTTCTCCTATTCTGTAGACTCTCTCTTCATGCTTTTGATTTGTTTCCTTTGCTGCGAAAGCTTTTTAATTGATATTATCCCATTTATTGATTTTTTATTAAAATTTTAATATTTCAAAAACAAAAGCACCATAAACTTTTGTAAAATAGAAGAATCCTCATACGTTATTTTAAAAATCTCAACACATTGGACTGATTTAAAAAAAAATGAGTTATGTAGTTGACAAGGATAAAGGGCACTCAGAGGCCTGACATTTTAATCGTGTGATCTAGAAGATTCTTCATTTCTATTTTTGGGTCCTGGATACCTCAAAAGAATTCCTAAGTTTCCTCTGTGAACATTGGTAATAGAAGTATCAAAATTTAGTAAAACATTGGTAGTAGAACTATCAAAACTATAGGTAAAATGATTAAATTCCTAACCAATCTTGTACACTCATTTGCCTTGTGACAGCATTTATCAATTGCTGTTGGTATCAAGAAATGAATTGTGATTACTCCCCAATTTTCATACTATATATGCTTCTTCAATTAAAAAATAAGTATGCCAGACTGAGGCTATAGCTCAATGGCAGGGCACTTGCCTAGCATGTGTAAAACATGCTAGGCAAGTACCATCCTTAGCACCACATAAAAATAAACAAATAAAGTCATGCTGTCCTTCTACAAATACAAAAATTAAAAATTAAAAAAAAATAAGTATGCCTGTACTGTGGATATAAGTTAAGTGAGAGTTAAAAGATATCTAATTCTTGGATTTCAATTAAAACATTTGTTTTGGAAAATTTAGAGAGATAATTAAATGTTAATTTAGCCCAATATAGGTCAGCAGAAATTTTATTACACATAATAATAAATTTTATTATTACTATTGCTGTAACTAAAGACACATAAATGTTCTATTTCATTTTATCTTTACCACAATACTAGGAAAAGATACATTTATAATTTCCTTATATAAATGGGGAAATGAAAGCCTTAGAAGTTAAATGATTTGTTGGAAATTGCAGAAATAGCGGGCATTTCAATCCAGGAATTTTTGTTTTTGTATTTTTTTACTCTTAGCCAATGATTTTACTCTCAAGAATGGAAATTCTTCCAAGAAAATATGAAGAAAAATGTTTGCCCAAAGTTTTATGTGGTAAACCACATGGAATCCTCTAGGAATTATACAAAAACAAACTAAAAAAACTATAAAATTAAAAATATGAGGTATTTACACAAAAATTGGAAAAAAAATTAATAGGAGGCACATGCATTTAGGAGATTCAAGTTCTAACTTTAATTTCTTCACTGATTGTTGCTATCATTTTAGTTAGATCACTAACCTCATTAGTTCCGGATTTCTTCATTTTTACAATGAATGTTTGGGGGGGATATTTTCAAATACCATTCAAGTTATCAAATTACCAGATTTCTAGAAATGCTTTTTAGTTAATTTATATTTAAAAGTGAGGAAAAGAATTTGTGTAATAACATTGCTTACTATGTAGTTAAACAGTTGAAAATAATTTTCATAAAACTTATTTTAAAAAACACTGTGACAGCTTGATTCCTTTAGCAGGAAATAGTTAAAATTGAATGTGTACAAGATTTTACTATTGTCAAAAATAATCAAATCATTTAAGCTTTGTCATCTTAATATTATTATTTGCAGCACTTTTATGTTATTGCTATTTACAAGTAAATACTTTTAAGAGGAGCGACTAGGCTGAAGGCCCTAGAACTTTGTGTAAATACATCTTCTTCCAAGGAGATGGTGTGACCCTGGTCTCTTCCTCTTTCTCTTTTGCTTTGGCTTATGAGGTAAACAGTTCAATATACCACACCCTCCTGCCATGATAGGTCAAATTTGCTAGAAGCCCAAAGCAATGGCACCACTTGATCTTGAACAGGAACCTCAGGAACCATGAGCTAAAATTAGTATTTTCTCTTTATTAATCAGTTACCCCAGGCACTTCATTATAGTAATCAAAAGCTAACTAATACAGCAATTTAATGCTATTATTTTTATAATACCTATAGGCTTCTATTTGAAGAACTATAGAAGGAACATCCATAAAACAAGGAAATCAAACGACCATTCTATTCAGAATGTATCCATCTAATTTTTTCCTTAAATGGAGCTACATAGAGCTTTGGGTATAATCATGTAAAGTAGAACTTTGTCCCTAACATATATACATATATGAAATTATAGTGCCATCAAAGAGTTCAGTGCTATGTTTAAAAGAAAAATTATCTCTGTGGAGAATAAGTTGAAATTCAATGTCTTAAAATATCAATTTTGGGATATGTTCATTTTTACCTTGATTTTAAAATGTTTTTCAAAATATTTCAATACAAACTGAATAATATTATGCATAAATGAATAGAAATAAAACATTTCTGAGACAGCCTAACATGGATCATATCATTTTCCAGACTAGATGTAGGATTGGATCACCTTCTTTGTGTGGAAAAAAAAAAAAGAGTTAAATTTATTAAGCACATGGAAGGGGAATGGCTCTCAGAGAGAGGTTTCTTAGTCAAATTCTAAATATTTTTTAAGTCAACTCTTAGGACCTCAAAGCACTCTTCTGTTTATATGGTAGCTCTCTTTATTTTCACCAGGTTTTGTATAGTCAACTTTTCAAGAACCATCCCCGCAGGTTAAACCCCTTTGCTGCAGGGAATGACACTTTGTCTTCCTACCTATTAGCATTGTGGTTCCTCAAAGTAAGGATGGACTCCTCCTCCACTAATTCGGAATAGAGGAAAAGATTATGTAGAGAGGGTTTAGGAGTTGTGCTCAAATACCTTCTTTGTAGTCCAGCAAGAAATATTTTGGAGTAAACTGGCCATGAACCCAGAGAAAAAAAATAAATGTTGAAACTTTTAGGTTTAGTCCTATGCTCACCAGTGGGCATTGGATCAGATGACATCAACTGGATCTCTGAATGTCCATTGGCAGAAAAGAATACAGACATCCCTTTAATACAGAACAAAGCCTGGGTATCTGAAACCAAATGTTGAAATTGGTTCTTTGGTTCCAGTTAAATCGCTGAATGAACATTGTGTAAATACAAAGAAATTGATAGAGTGGAATAGTAGTGTAGACTGAAAACTTGTCTCCAATGGCATAATGACAGCTGGAGAAGTTTAGATAAGGAAAAATGAAATGTCAAAATTCTTGTCTCACGAGCTTGTAGTCTACTGGCATATGCTTCTTTGAAACTGTGGGAAACCCTGCCTAATGCCATTGTTGAAAGGGCTGGTTGAAAAAAGAATGCATAATGCACTCCCTACTATGATAGAAAAGGTTCCTATTTAAAACTGTAAGACAACAAAGAGCTGTTAGGTTATATATATTCAGTTTTTCCAGTTTAGAAAATTAGAGGCAGGAACTATCTACATGGTACTCAAAGCGAAAAGCAATTTATGAAAATGTATGCAGGGCTATTTTAATGCTGGGAGAGAGTAACACTTAAGAATTTTTAAAGACCCAAACAATTCTACCTATGCCATGTGAAAATCTCATTGTAATGCCATTTCTTTTTCTTTCTTTCTTTCTTTCTTTCTTTTTTATTGAAATGTTTCAAAGACAGATATGGATGAGTGCTACTACACTGCCACCTGGTGATTAGGCAGGTAGGAGGGATCTGAGTAAGAATGCCTAGCAAAGAAAATGTCAAATTTTGTTAGTATTTAATTTACTGAATTTCTCTACTTATATCCAAATCTGCTAATAACATAAAGATGCCTTGTATCACATTATAAATTATCAAAGATCATATTCTTGGTGAATTCTAAAGTGATTTCTATCAAAATGTGCATGTTCTGTATCTATTTGCAGCTAAATCCTTTCTTTTAGTTCGTGAAAAGCAAATGAGCAAACTCTTTGTAGAGGTTCCAGAGTTAGTGACCTGTCCCTGGAAATGGGAGAGGAAAAGAATGGCATGACCTAAATTTCTTCTATTTCAAATGGTGCATTTTATGTTAGCAATCTTGACTTGTACTGTCAAACTACTCATTCAATTCAGAGTTACTCATTGATTTTATAGTACTGCCTTTTCCTTTTAAAAATGATTTGGCCTAGAAATGAATAGCTTCAGCAACTTAAAGTTGGATATCAAAGGCAATAAACACAAAGGAAAGGAAAAAAAAATATGAGAGCATTCCATGAAGCTGTATGCTTTGTTATTTTTTTTTTATACTGGAGAGAATTATAACTCCTTTAACAAGCAAATATAGGTATTGAGATTATAAAATTGTTAACCAATTAATTTGAGGAACATATTTGTTTTCAGTCACAGGTATGAAAATTAAATTTAATATTTACACATATTTCCCTGTTTGTTTCTATGTTTACACCTACCAAACTATAAGAGAATCTAGCAAAAAATGAGGGATAAAGCAAACCTCGGGAGAACTCATGAGACAGTCATACTACAGTGACTAAAGTCTGTCTCAGCAAAGCAAAAGTAACTTGCCAAACTCAAGAAGTGCAAAAACGGAAGAGTTCATGCCAGCAATTTATATGCATAGTATATTCTTAGTGATTGTAATAAATTATGGAAAAGGAGTTAGCAACTGATGTGGATTTTTAGATGATTTAGATCATCCTCTTTTCAGACCACGGTTGAAAATGTGATATCATCTAAGCTTTTTGTTAGAAGGTTAATTAATCATTTTCTTATAACAACCTTCATCTATATATGATACAAAAAAATCTATACTACTGGTGAGGTATGAATGTAGGCATGTCAAGTATGTGTCTGATTTTCATACATTTTTCAGTTTGGCTATATTCAGAAGAGGATAGGTACACGCTTTTCATTACTAGAGTGTGGGATCCTGCTATCATGTCTGTGTAGCCCAAAAGGCTATAAAATGCAGGATCAACAAGTAAAAATAGCCCCTGGTGGCCAGTGGGGAGTTAGGATGTTTGCACTGCTATATATATATATATATATATATATATATATCTTGAAAACATTTTCCTATTCACTCAGTTTTCCCAAGTGATATCTTTTTAATATTTATATTTTAGTTATAGGTGGACACAATATCTTCATTTTATTTTTATGTGGTGCTGAGGATCGAACCCAGTGCCTCACGCATGGTAGGCCAGCACTCTACCTCTGAGCCACAACCCCAGCCCTGCCCCAAGTGATATTTTTATCCCCAAATTTTCACATTAGGATATTAACTTATTGACTCAGTTAGGCTACAGTCAAAATGGGAAACCTAACTTATTTCAGCAGATTTTTTTTCTTTGAACTTTAGGAAGAAAAAGAGAAGACATAATATTATAGAACAACACAAGGAAAGTATTTTATATATTTAGAACAGAAACATTTCTTATAGACAATCACATATAAACTACATGTGCAGTTCTGTTCACTGCGTTTTAGAAGGATAATAAGAGGTGGACTATTTATGTTCTCAAACTGGAGAGTATCTGCTCCCTGTGCTTCTCCTCAGGCCCAAATTCACAATCCGCAATCTAGAGTAGAATTTTGGTTGAACAATTTTAGAAGCACTAAGTGACAAAGTGGTTAGAAATGAATGCAGAGAAGAATTCTGCTAATGTTCTGCTCTGTGTTATAAACAACCAGTGAAGTGCTTAGCACATTGTGAGCACTAATAAATCTTGTTTTGACTGAAATTTCTAAAAGGACAATTTAAAAAAGAAAAATATTATGAATTATGAAATATGAAATCTTCAAGAATGTTATTCTTTTCTGTAAAATAGGATAGATTGACTTGTTCACCAAATTTCAGAATCTTCCTTTAGCATGATGTCCAAGGACAAAGTGTATTATAGCATGCAAATCACTTTAATATTCTTTATCTTATTTTCTTTTCCCACCAACACTGAGATTATATACTCACTGTAAATTTGATTACACAGGATCTTGAGATATCTCACAAATCAAACTTAAATCTTTATATTTTTTTCCAAACACATCCCAACTGCCTGAAGGAGTGTAGCTTCTTTTTTCTTTCTCTCTCTCTCTTTTTTAAGACAAATAGAAGAAGTCTGACTTTATCACTCAGAATTTGAACTTATTACTTATTAGTATTCTCAGTGGAGCAATAGAATTTAAAAACTGAATACCAATTCTCTACCTTCCAGTTAATTCACCCAATCTATAATTGGCAGACTTCATTTTACCATAGTATTTATTTTTATTTCTTTGTTAAAATCGTATAAATTAAGTCTCAATTTGGCATAGTCACTTAAAACTCAAGATTTTACAGATGGAGAGATCTCAGTAGAGATAAAAAACGAAAAAGAGGAATTTATATGTATCTTTAAACAAATCAAGTAGAATTGAAGAGCGTATAAGATAATACAATGCAGTTAAATTCATTTTCAATCACTGTTCACTTTTGGTATTCTCATTCTCTATATTTAAAAGTATGATTGTTCATGTTTTACCTCAGTGAGCAGTAGCTACCATTTAGTGACTTTTTTATTGTATGCTACCCCAGGTGTCCTCTGCCTTTATTCCACTAAATGACAATTGTGTGGCAGATAGCTTGGTGGGAATTGTAATAACACATATATTATAGAGTAATTTGTCACCTTCTACAGATCATTACAATAATGATGATTCCTGCCGAGTCTTATTAATAAGTAAAAGCTATACTTGTACTATAAAAAGGTGTCTCCAAAATGAGTATTTTTATGGCAGAATTTGACATCTTGCTATTGCCATGTAGCTAGGTCCACAAACCAACAAAAGCATTTAAAAATTACATTCAGTTAGAAGACAGATTAATAAGAGGATGTCATATATGAGAAGCAAAAGGCACCAGACTCTATATGAGCATTTTTCCTATTAAAAGGTACTATTTCCTAACTTAGCTTATCTTGCTTATAAGCTAACAAAAAGGTTAAAATTTATATCCAAAAGTTATGTTTCTACAATGAACAATCTTTTACATCATAATTGCACGTGTAATTATATGCTACAAAATGAAAAATGGACAATTGTATTTGAATTTTATTTGTTTGAAGATTTCATCTAAATGAAAGCTGTAAGCATTTCTCTCAAAAGTTTTATATAACTTTTACTATTTAAAAAAATTATCTTTGGGCTATTATTTGGTTATCAAGGCTTTATATCATCTCATTCTGTAACATTGCTTGAATCAGAGTTACCAGAGAAATACGTGGCCTAGGAAGGGGATGGGAAGCCAAAAAATATATTTTTGAAGTTATGGAATGCCTATTCCAAAACAATATGTTTATGATAATCAGTTTTCAGGAATTTGTAAAACAAAACCAAAAAAAAAGCTAAAAGAAAAAATATTTAATCAAAATACAAAACTTAAGGAATAATTATCATACATTAAAGTTTTTATCTTTGTCATGCCAAAACTCATTAATAAGAAGGTATGGTAACTCTGAGCCTGTTAAAGACAGTAAAAATTAATAATTAGGAAACAACTTTCCAATAATAGAAATTATACCCCTAGAAAAAGCATTTTTTAAGAAGAATATTGAGAAGATTCAATATTTGAAAGCAGAATTTTTACATTGGGGGCGCAGGGGAAGAGTTATAATGTTTTCCACTTAAAGGAAATTAAAATTTAGAACTAAAATTTACCATTTTGCTAGATTGAGAAACTTCAACAATAAAGGTTTCCAGAGTGTTGTCAAAGAGAAGGAGAAAGTTGCCAAAGTTATAAAGTGAAGAAGTAAACAGAGGCAGGAGGGAGCCCACAGAACAAGTACCAAAACATATGTTTTAATTCCTTCCAATTCATTTGCTGCCAAGGTGTCCACTGAAAAGCTATAGGTGCTTGACATAATTTCAAGAAAAATTTCACCTGTAGACAACCACAGTAGAATTTGGCTTTAAGCCAAGACATTTGCCAGGTAAAAACAAAAATCAGTGTTCCTCAGAGGAAAGCACTAGATAGGAGAATTCAAATTTGTTCCAGTGTTGTAAACATAATTTTCAATTAACAAACAAAAATTACCAAATATGCAAAGGAACTTGAGTAAAATTGTTAACTCTGCAACTGTATTGCTAGAGGCTCAGCAAATGTATTCCTTAAGTGCACTGTGGTGTGTGTGTGCTATGTACTGCCATGTTTTTAAAGTATACCATATTCACTTGTAGAATATACAGTCACAAAAATAGTTGTATGCATGTGGACATATATTAACACTGTTAACAAAGTAAAAATTGGTGTAAAGCAGTATAAACAAGTTATAGTGTATAATTTAATACAATGTGTCCTCATATTTTATTATATGTAATATTTTTGTAGGCAGATACACATGAAAACGGTTTTAGGGATAATAGTTTTCAGAAGGAAAGATATTTTCAATTTTTATCTTTATCATTTGCATCTTAAATATCTGCATATCTATTTTTCCATTTTTAAAAATTATTTCAAAAAAATTTTGGAGACATAATTGTTGTACATATTTATGCTAATTCAACACATTTATGCACTATATAATAATCAAATCAGATAACAAACATTTTTATCTCTTCAAACTTTAATCATTTTTATGTATTAGAAATTTTTCTTTTCTAGTTTTTAAGAAGTATATCAGATTGTTTTAATCAATAGTTACCTATTGTGCTATAGAAAAATCAGTACAAACCACCACTATGTATGTATATATCACATTTTTAAATCTATTCAATCTATTGACAATATACAATGATCCTATAACTTGGTCTATGTGTCTAATTTTATTATTAATTTTGTTCTGATAAACATGGTTATGCATCTATCTCAAAAGTATGCTGGCTTCATTTCTTTTGGAAAAATATCAAGGAATGGGATAGCTGGATAATGTGCTAGTTCTATTTGTAGTTTTTTCAGAAACTTCCATACTGATTTCCACAGTGGCTATACTAAATTACATTCCTACCAACAGTGTATAAGAGTTCCTTTTCCCTACATTCTTGTCACCATTTATTTTTATTTGTATTATGGATGGTTGTCATTGTAAGTGCAGTGAGATGGAATATAACTTCTGATTTGCATTTTGCTGACAGATAAAGATGTTGAACATATTTTCATATAATTGTTGGTGATATGTACTTCCTCTTTTATTGATTCATTTGTTCATTTATTGGTTGGGTTATTTGTCTTGTTAATTTTGAGATGCTTTATTTTTTCACATATCCTGGATATTAATCTTCTGTTGGAAGAGTAACTAGTGAAGATTTTCTCCCATTCTATAGGTTGTACTTCACTCTACAGTTTCCTCTGATGTGCAGAAGGTTTCTATTTTGATGCTATTTTGTTTATTGATTCTTTTGGTTATTTCCTGAGTTACAGGAGTCCTATTAAGGAAGTTTTTTCTGCAACTATATGTTAAAGTGTTTCCCTATCTTTTGTTCCAACATTTGAGAAGTTTCTATTCTCCTTCTTAGGTATTTGACACATTTGGAGTTGACTTTTGTACAGAGTTAGAGATAGGGATCTAATATATTTCTTTTATATATGGATATTTAGTTTTCATAGCAGCACTTGTTGACATTTGTATGTTAATTTTGTGTACTGCTACTTTGCCAAATTTGTGTAACAGCTTTAGAAGTCTTCTGTGAAGCTTTTAAATTTTTCTAAGTATAAGATCTTACCTGCTAACAGAGATAATTTAACTTCTTCCTTTCCTATTTTTATCCTATTTTTTTCCTTCTCCTGTCTAATTGCTCTGGCTAAAATTTCAAGTGCTACATTACAAAAGAATGGTGAGAGTGGACATCCTTATCTTTTTCTCAATTTCAAAGAAATTCTTTCAGTATTTCCCCATTCAATTTTATGTTGCCTTTACATTTGTCATGATAGCCTTTTTGATGTTGAGATTAATTCCTTCTATACCTGGTTTCTTCAGAATTTTTTATCATGGAAGGGTATTGAATTTTGTGGCAGGCTATTCTGCATAGATTGAGATTATCATGTGATTGTCCTTCATTCTATTTATTATTTATATTGAAACATTCTTTCATTCTGGAGTGAAAGAAACTTGATCATGGTATATGACCTTTTTAATATGTTTTCTTATCCAATTTGATGATATTTTAATAAGAATATTTTATCTATGTTCATCAAGGATATTGGACTTTAGTTTTCTTTACACCAGGTACCCTTATCTGGTTTTTGAATCAGGTAATACAGGCTTCACAGCATGACTTTGGAAGTGTGCTTCCCTTTCTATTTCCTAGATTAATTTGAGATGCATTGGATTCAGTAAAACTCAATTTTGAACCCATCAAGTTCTGGGCTTTTTTTAAGGCATTTTTATTACTGCTTGTTATTAGTTTTGGTAGCTTTTCTATATCCTCTTATTTCAACTTACATAGGTTGTATGTGTACAGAAATTTGTCTATTTCTTCTAGATTTTTCAAATAATTGGAGGATAAGTTTTCCAAATTGTCCCTATTGATCCTCAGGATTTCAGTAGTGTCTATTATAATCTCTCCTTTTTTCAGCTCTAATTTCCTTCCCCCACCCTCTCTCATTGTCTTGTTTATTTCTTATGATAATGATTCTTTGTTTCATCAACCATTTATATTGTTCTTTTATTTTCTGTTTCATTAATTTCAACTTTCATCATCATTATTTATTTCCTTTTGCTGGTTTGTGGAGTGATTTGTTCCTGCTTTTCTAAGAACTTAAGGTAAAACATTAGGTTATTTATTTGGGTTCTTTCTGATTATCTAAATCTCTGTATTCTTTTCACCTGGCAGAGAAATTGAAAAGTACTGCTTAATTTCCCTACTTCATCTTGATCATCACCTTTTTATTTCTTCTTGATTCAATTTTGACAGGTTGTATGTGTTCGGGGAATTTAATCATTGCCTCTAGGCATCCAAGTTTATTAGCAGACACTTATTTAGCATATACTACTTAGCATTGTGGTTTCCAATTGATTCCTTTGTATTTCAGTAGTATCAGCTCTGATTCCTCCTTTATCATCTTTGATCTTATATTTATCTTCTCTCTTTTTGACTCAATTAGTCTAGCTAAAACTGTGTAGATTTTATTTATCCCTTCAAAGAACCAACTATTTATTTCATTGATGTTTTGTTTGTTTTTAGTTTTAATTTTATTGATTTCTGATCTGATCTTTATTATTTCTTTCCTTTTACTAATTTTAAGTTTGGTTTGGATTTTCTTTTGAGGTACACTGATGTTTATTTAAATGTTTCTTTCTTCCTTTCTTTTATTTTTCTTTCTTTCTTTTTATTTTGTTTTATGTAAGTATTTTTTGCTGTAAATTTCATTTTCAGTAATACTTTTGCTATATCCCACAGATTTGTATATGTTGTGCTGCCATTTTTACTCATATCTAGAAATTTTTAAAATTTCCCTTTCAATTTATTCTACCAATGGGTTAGTTGGAGCATGTTGTTTAATTTTCATCTAATTGTATTCTTTCCATTCTTCATCTTATTGTTAATTTGCATTTTTATTCTATTGTGATCTGAGAAGATATATAATATAATTTTAAGTTTTTAAATTTAATGATCCTTGGTTTGTGTCCTAACATATTATCTACCTTGAGAATGGTCCTCTGCTTATAAGAAGAATGTGTGTTCTCTTAATATTGCATAAAGTATTCTGTAAATGTCTGCTAGATCCATTTTCTGTATAGTATGGTTCGAATCAAATGCTTCTTTGTTAATTTTCTCTCTGGATGATCTATCAAGAAAAAGGGGTGTAGACATTTCCAAGTATTATTGTATTATAATCTATCTCTTTCTATAAAGATAATAATATTTACTCTACATATTGAATAGTCTATGTTGGGTGTGTATATATTCATATATGTTGAACCTCTTGCTGAATTGGTCCTTCTATCTATATATGATGACCTTTTTTAAAGTTTTTATATGTTTTGATTTAAAGCCTCCTTTATCTGATATGAATATAAGTAATCCTGCTTTTTTTGGCTTCTGTTTGCCTGATATATATTTTTTAACACTTCACTTTTAGTCAGTGAGTATCTTTATAAGTTAAGTGAGTTTCTTGTATGCAGTATATGCTTGGGTCTTATTTTTGTACCCATTTAGAAAGTCTTTGTCTTAACAGTGAATTTAATCCATTTGCATTCAAGGTTATCATTAAAAGGTATGAACTTACTCTAGTGATTTTGTTAACTGTAATTTGTTTGTTTCATATAACTTTTGTTCCATTCAACCTCTTATTCCTTATTTTTGTGATTTGATAGTTTTCTGTCATGCTATGGTATGATTCTCCTTTTCTTTGTGTGTGTTCTAGCGAATTTGGTGTGTTTACATATTTTCCCTATGGTAGTTATCATTTTTCTCTTTCTAGTGTAGGAATCCATTTAAGTTTATCTTTGGGGATCTTGTTTGGTGCTGATGAATTTCTTATCTCTGCTTATCAGGGAGAGTTTATCACTTCATATTTGAAGAATAATTTTGCTTAGTATAATATTGTTGGCTGGAAGATTATTTCAGTATTTGAATATACCATGCCATTTCCTTCTGGTGTGTAAGATTTCTTCTCAGAAATCTGGTATAAATCTGACAGGCATTATCTTGACACTTTTCTCTTGCTGATTTTAGTATTCTCTTTTTGTTTTGTACTTTTGACATTTTGACTATAATAGTCGTTGGTGAAGGTCTATTTTTTGCATGAAAATGAGATCTTTTTGAAATTTTGTTTTAGATGTCTACATTTTCTTGAAGATTTGGGAAATTGGGAGATTTTATTCCTTGAAATGTTTTTTTTTCAATGTCTTTCCCACCCTTTATTCACTCTCTATAATTCTCATAAATGAAAGTTTCTTTGATTAATGGCACTCCATATGTTTTTTAGGCATCTTCATTCTTTTTAATTCACTCTCTTTCTCCTTTTTTTTTGGGGGGGGGGTATCAGGGATTTAATTCAGGGACACTCCACCATGAAAGCACATCCCATCCCTATTTTGTATTTTATTTAAAGACAGGGTCTCACTGAATCACTTACCACCCCACCTTTTGCTGAGACTGGATTTAAACTCGTGAACCTCCTGCCTCAGCCTCTCCAGGTACTGAGAATATTATTACTGCCCACCATGCCTGCACGGCCAATTCTCTCTTTTTATGTGACTGGTCTGGTTAATAAAGCCTATCCTCAAGTTGAGAAGTTCTTTCTTCTGCCCTTCCAAGTCTGTTGCAGAAGCTCCCTATTGTATTTTGTATTTGACTGATTGAAGTTTAAAATTCTTAAATTTCTGAGTGGCTCTTTCATATTATTTCTAACTATTGGGTGAAGTTCTCATTCTTATCCTGAATTATTTTTCATATTTCTTTGTAATTTGAGCCTGAATCTTCTGGCATCTCACTGATTTCCTTAGTATCATTATTTTGATTATTCTTAAGATATTTCATGAATTTCTTTCAAATTGGGATCAATTTAAGGAAAATTATTTTTTTTCCCTTTGGAAGTATCACATTTCCTTAATGTTTCTTGCATCTATACATTGATATCATGTATAAAATTCACCTCTTTCAATTTTATAAAGCATCTTTGTAGGAAAAGATTTTTGTTCTTAATGGGATATAGAATGCCAATTTTTTATATGCTTTAGGTTTAATTATAGGGAAACCTAAATGCATCATTGTTTGATTTCTTTAGCTTTGGCTGGTGTCAGCAGTTTCTATGATGCCTCCATAGTCTAGGCTTCAGAAGTTCATGAAGATAATGTTATTGCTTTGAAGTACACGTAGGATTACAAAGGTTAAGTCTTGATGGTACTTGAGTTTGTGATGGTTGTTGTCATAATTTTGGTGATTCTAGATGCGAAGGGGACTGTCTGTAGGTCCCTACGTTCAAGTACAGTTATCTCAAATGGTTGTATCATCATCATCCATAGTCCTTAAGCAATAAGTGATGAAGAAGGCTTTCTGTAGGACACTTTGGATGAATGTATGAGATGCCTGGGTCTATGGCAGAAGCCACATTTCTGGAGCCACAGGGTGGGTATGATCTTTCCAATGTCCCAAAAGATGAGCACAAATTATGTTGGAATCTGAGGTGCCAATTACTTCAGATTTAAAGTTGCAGGACACAAAAGAGACCTTAAGGTGAATGAATTTGGTGCTGGGGTTTCTGTCTCTGTTAATTGATTTTATGTAGCTGTGGTACCTAAATGATATTTTCTCCAAGTTTCAAGGGCACACGCAAAATTGGCACCAGGGATTTTGGCACCAACACATGTGGTCCAAAGTCCATGGGCTGTGAAGAATGCCATCCCTTGGTCTTCTAGAACATGTGCAAGTAGTATTTGGACATAAGGCACCAGTCTCTACATTTTTGGAGAAGTATCACATGGAAGAGAACTTTCCTATGTCTCATGAATTGAGCATGGGTGATGATAGAGCTTGTGGCTTTGGTATTTGTGGTCCTGAAGCTGCAGGACATGGATGGCAATTTTCCTAGGTCATGTGGGGCAAGCTGGTTGGTATGAGCTTTTAGCTTTGGTGGCCACAGTCCTGAAGCCTCACAACATGGATGAGACCATTCTCTGATTTCCAGGTACAAACTTGAGCAATGATGGTAATTTTTGCATTGGCAGCTGTAGTCCCAAGGCAAGAAATGGAAAGAACATAGCTAGATTTTGTTTGTAAATGCAGGTAGTGCCAGATATTAGAGTTGCTAGTAGACATATCCCAGGAATTGTAGGATGTAGCTAGAACATTTTTTAGCTCTCACCTAACAAGTGTGAATTTTGGACTTTGCACCAGTAGCTACAGTCCCAAATATCTGAGTTAAGGATAAGACCTTCCCTAGTTTCTTCGAGGCAGGTACAGATGCTGGTGTACATTGGGGTTACTGGTAGCCATGTTCTTAGAGCTGTAGAACTTGTCTGGGAGCTTTCCCAGATCCCAATGGACAGGCATGAGTGAAACAAAGAGTAATAGTAGCTATAGTATCAAGGTGTGGCTGGGGAGACCTTCTCTACTTTTTATGGGATAAGCAGTGGTAGAACTTGGTCTGTGGTTACAACAGCCATTGGTGCTAAAAATGCAGGATGCCGAGGGGAATGAATGTCTTCAACCCAATGACATTCACTGGCCCAATTTTTCTGGTTGCATGGGGGAGCTCAGAGGTATGGGATCTGCTGGTCTGTTAGGCAAGAGGCCATCCTACAATGACTGTGGTAGCCCCTTGTATTCATTCTGGTAGTTGAAGGAGAACCAAAGTAAGTTCCTTCTTTGGAAAAAGCACATGCTCTTAGACCAGCTAATGCCCTATACTGGATTTAAAGTCTATAAGGATCACAGAATTCTCCTGAAGTTAGGATTGTCAATCTGCTGCTATTATTGGGGTTGCGGACACTTTCTTCTTACTTTTTCTAATGGATTATCCCACGAGTCAGAGAGCCAGGATTAAAATTACAATTTGCTTTTTTCTTTCTCTAGGTTGCCTTTCCAGTTTTCCAAGTTGTTTATAACATCCTTGCTGAATTCTTCCCCAATCACTGTCTTTGAAATATATATATATATATATATTTTTTTTTCTTTTATTTATCTGTTTACTCTGTTATATGCAGGGTACCTCAGTCATCTTGGCCCATCTTATTTTATTTTCATAATATTGAAAGAACTATATTGGTGCAAATCATTTTTTATTTTTTCTATACATTTCTAAACTTAAAAGAAAGTAAAAATATTCTATAAAAAGAAAGAAATTATAAACTCTTTTGATGATTTTTAATTTAGTCAACAAAATGTGTGTGACTTATATATTTCAGCACAAAATTTATATATGTGTGTGTGTGTGTGTGTGTGTGTGTGAATGTTTTACATCACAAATACATATGGTTTTTCTCAGGATAAAGAATTAATTTTTTGAAAAAGAAATTGATGTACATGAACAAGTAATTGTCACAGTGTGTGAACCATGGTAAAACCTAGAGAAGTCTATTGCTACAACAATATTTGGAGATATTTTTAAAAAATAAATAAATACAATTTACTTGATAATTTTATTAATATACATTAATTTATAAAGCTAATATTTACTATATTCTATGAATTATTTTAACTAAAATTACAAGAAAAAATTACTTAATATATGTGAAAAATAGCTTTGTATGTATTCAAGAAATATATAACATACATTTCTGAGCTAAGCTCAGTTTATGTTTAAATATGTATTCTTACTCTAAACATTCATCAGTCTAAAATGAGATTAGTCTATTTAGCAAAGTATTTATATTACATATTTAAATTTATTTCAGGTAGATTTTATTAGTAATGATTTTTCTTTACCAAAATGATCTATCATATTCTTTAAAGAAAAGTACAGAGTAGGAAGATGACAACATATTAAATCACACAAACTTTAATTAACTTTGATAAAGGTTTTCAAATAACCTTAGAGCTCAATTGAAAATAAAGGAATTAGAATTATAGTGTACATTTTTTTCAAAATATCCAGCAAAACACATCTAATAGTCATAAATTGACTCTAGACAACTTTAGTTAATTGTACAGGCAAATTTGATATATAGTCTTTTCTTATTAATTTTTTGTCCTAATCATTTTTGTGTATTTGATGAAAAAAAGAAAAAACTGAGTTTATAAATATTTACCAAGTGTCTACTCGGGAAATGTATTTCTAAGTCTTTTTAGAGAATAGTTTCAGTTATTGAAATATAAAGATCAAACTCTAATCCAATAAGATTTCAAGTGAGCTTAAAATTCACTTTATTTAAAGCATTTTAAAATAGAATAATAATTAATACGATTTAACATATATCTATAAAAAAGAATAAGTTAAAATAGGAATTAGTATGTATGGTGTGCTTATCTGCATTTATAGTAACTGTAAACATATGGTTTCCATTATTAAGTACTAAGGAATACTATATATATTTGATTGTCAATAGACTTTATTTATATATATGTGGTGCCAAGAATTGAACCCTGTGCCTTGCACATGCCAGGCAAGCTCTACCACTGAGCCACAACCCCAGGCCCTAAGAAATACTTTTTAAAAATTAAAATTTATGGAATTAAATATTTTATAATTGCTTCTGTATTTCTAGACCATCTTTTGGGAGCTTGAGTTTTCAGATTGTGTGACCAGTACAAGCTGGCATTTTCTTTCAACAGAGGTGTTCACTCTGGTTCTCACATAAAAACCAGGTATGGGATTGCACAGTTGTTTCCAATTTTTATATCTGATGGGCTACACATATTGAGCTGAAAAAGAATTCCATTATACAAAAAAAGTACACATGTGTATGCAAACACACAAACATATTTCACATATGTCACTACCATTCTCTGAGTTTAATTTGAGAGATTCTGTTCTAACTAAGTCATGTGGGTGTGCATAGACCACACAGTATTTTGCAGTTTTTATTTGTACTGCCTTCAAACTCCTGGAAAATTTTTGGGATATTTTGTATCGTACTTCTTAACCTGAATGATATCACAGCCATCTGTAACTACTAGAAACTTAAACAAGTAAATGATGGTTCACAATCTTACCAATTTCTAAAATACTGAGTGGTCTTGAAGTAGTACTTGCCAGATTAATAGTTTGTTTCATCTCAGAATATTCTAGTGGATGAGAAATTCTACTCTGTAATTTTCTTGTCTTAGAAGACACTATACTCATTTTCTTAATTTAGATCCAAGGAAGTTCCTGGTATGAAGATGTAAGACTAAGGGTCTTCTTGTGGACTTGCACATGTGTTCAAGTATCTAGGTCCAGAAAACAATCCTCCTCTGACCAAGGAGCCTAAAACCTTGGTACGTTTAGGTTTCTCTTCTCTGGAAGCTACTTCTTGCCTTTCTAAACTGATAAAAAAAAAAAAAAAAAAAAAAAAAAAAAAAAAAGCATATAACATGCTCTACAGTGATTCTCTATATTTGGAGTCCTATGTGATTTTGCATGGTTTTTTGTTTCAAACTTATTATGTCATCAGATATGAAGCAGTTTTAAAGCTGCATATAGAGGGATCATGTTTCTTCATTGACTACCAATTTTTTATTTTTTTAAATAATGTTTTTCAGACCATTTAGGATAATAGTTAAGATGTTTGCAATTAAATCTACCATTTTATTATGTTTTCTATTTGTTTCTTTTGATTGTTGTATCTCTTTCTCTTCTCTCACCTACCTATGGGTTATTTAAGTCTTTTCTTAGAACTCCATCTAGATGTTTCAATAGAATTCAGAGTATATCTTTTTGTATAGTATTTTTAGTCATTGTTCTAGTTATTCCTATTCACATGTTTGACTTCAGTAGTCAACATTTTGCCACCTCAAGTGAAGTGCAGAACTCACTCACTTTCCTTCAGATCCTCTTATATTCCCAAATTTAAAATATCATTGCAATGAGTAGCAAATGGTATATTTTTTGGCTAGGGCAGACTGAACAAAGCACCACAAATTGGGTGTTTTTGGTTTAAAAAAAAATAGTCTCACAGTTCTGAAGGATAGAAGTCCAATATTAAGGTTTGGCAGGGTAACTATTTAGAGAGCTGAGAGGCAAAATCTACTCAGTATTTCTGTTCCATCTTTTGGTGGTTTACTAGCAATCTTTGGTGTTCTATTACATACAGAAATACATCCCTGGTCTCTACCTCCCCTGTTCCAATGGTGTTCTGTTTATGTGTGTGTGTTAGTGCAAATTTCACCTTTTTAAAGGGTGAGGACCAATCTCAATGTAGTATGAACCCATGTTAATTATTTATATCTGAAATGACTATATTTCCAAATAAGGTCACAGTCTGAGATACTGGGGGGTTATGACATCAACATATGAATTACGGATGGTAGTCCATTATAGTGTCATCAATTTTGTTTTATTCTTAAAATACAACTTACAAATCCACAAGGAAAACATCTATTGTATGTACCCATATTTTCTCTATTTTCATTATTTCTTCTTTTCTTATGTTCTTTTATCACTGTCTTCCTTACTGGCTGAAGAGCATCCTTTAGTTAATCTTGAAAGATAAGACTGATAATGACAAATTAGTTTTTCTTTATTTGGGATGTTTTTATTTTCTGTACTTTTTAAATTTTTTTGGTACTAGAAATTGAACCCAGAGGTACGTTGACATTGAGATGCATCCCCAGCCCAGTTTACTTTTTATTTTGAGACAGAGTCTTACTAAGTTGTTTAGGGCCTTGATAAGTTGCTAAGGCTGGCCTTAAATTTTTGTGATCCTCCTGCCTCAGCCTTCTGAATCACGCAAATTACAGGCCCATGCTCATTCTTGAAGGAGAATTTTTCTGATTTACAAAACGAAGTTGAAAATTGTCTATTTTCAACACGTGAAATATATTCTGCTTATTCCTTCTGACCTTGATGATGCACTTGCAGGTAAAGCATTGTCTCTCTAAGGTTGCTTTCAAAACTTTTCATTGTCTTTACATTTTTAAACTGTTTTTGGAGTTTTATAAACTTTTAGATTTATAAAAAAAATTATTGATAATTTCCATATGCCTCATATTAGCTTCCTCTGTTGACTATGTCCCCCTACTCAAATTCACATTTTAAAGCCCTAAACCTCTGTACAGAAAATTACTGTGTTTGAAGATAGGCCTTTAAAGAGGTAGTTAAGTTAAAATGAGGCAGTGAGGTTGCCAAAATCCAATCTGGCTGGCAACTTGATGAGAATAAATTTAGATATATAGAGAGACACTGAAGGCATAAGCCCACATAACAGTGAGAAGCCTGGTTCCTGATAGCTTATTCATTTTAGATATGTATGTTTAGTGGCTATATTAGTTTACTAGAGCTTCTATAACAAAATTTAACAGGCTGAATTACTCATGCAACAGAAATTTATTTTCTCACAGTTCTGGAAGTTTGAACTCCAAGATCCAGCTGTTCCCAAGTTTGATTTCTTCTGTTTTCTCTCCTTATCTTGCAGGTGTCTACCTTGTTGCTGTATTCTTCACATTTACATGATTTTCTTATGTGGACTCATGTGTCTAAGGTCTCTCTTCAACATGCGAATTTATATAAGGGGACACATTAAGCCCAAAACAATGATATTAAAATTTTATTTGCACTTTCCTGTTGGAAACAACTTCATCAAGTTCTTTGGTATTCTGTGATTAATAGGTATACCTGCTGATGTGTATCAATTTTACCAAGTGCAATCACGCCTCTGTGTAATTCCTTTTGACTAGTCTTACTGATTCTGCTCAGTTCCAAAATTACTTAGGTTAGCAAATTTTACCTTACCTTTTTTCAGTCGTATTATTTGTAATACAGTTATGTTTCTTGGTCAAATTCTCCATTCTTTCTTCGGATTCTTATCAACCCCCTAAATGCTTACAAAACAAAAAATGTGTTACACTAAGTTTTACTCTGTACTCTAAAGTTCTGTGGATTTTGACAAATACACAGTGTCAATAAAAACTATGATGATAACATGGAAAATAATTTTATTGCCCTAACATTTTCTGTTTCTCTTTAGCTAATCTTCCTTCTATCCCTTGGGCTCTTGGGAAAGACTGATCTAATTGTCTCCATGTTTTTATCTACCCCAGCATATCATATAATGGGAATTATACATTATATAGTTTTTTAAAATCTACCTTCCTTCACTGAGAAATGTGTATGTAAGATTCATCCATGCCTCTTCATAGCTTTGCTGGCTCATTTCTTTTTATCACTCAATAATGTTCTAGTGTATAGATATACCTAGTTTATTCATTCAGTTTCTGAAGGGTATCTTCATTGCTTCTAGTATTTTGGTGACTATATATAAAAACATCTGTGCAAAAATTTTTGTGTGGGCATAATCTTTGTAATCATTGAGGTAAATAACTAGAAGTATAGTTTCTGAAGCATATGGTAAGACTATGTTTGGCTTTGTAAAATATTTCCAACTGTCTTCCAAAATGTCTGTAGTATTTTTCCTTCCCACTAGCAGTGACTAAGAGTTCCTATTACTTTGAATCCTTGCAGAAATCAGTATGGCTTTAGTTATCAATAATTTAACAAAGATGGATCTTGTTATTTGAGATTATCCTGCTCCAAGTATGCTCAGCTTCTAGGTTTCTGTCTTTTGCCATATTTAGAAATTTTCCAGCCATTATTTCTCCAAATATACTTTCAGATCCATTTTATTTCTTCCTTAATTCAAGGTTCCTGATGATAATATTGTCTCACAAATTACAAAGCCTCTGTTTATTTACTTTTCATTCTATTTGTTGCTGTTCAGATTCATTAAATTTATTGTTCTGTCCTCAAGTTCATTGCTTTTATCCTGCCACCTGCGCTCTATTATTAAATGTATCAAAATAAAACGTGTTTTTTTTTTTGTACTGGGGATTGAACCAGGAATACTTTCCTACTGAACTACATCCCCATCCCTTTTTATTTTTATTTATTTATTCATTCATTTATTTATTTATTTTGAGGCAGAGTCTGATCAAGTTGCTTAGGGTCTCACTAAATTGCTGAGGTTGCCCTCTAACTTGAAAAACTCCTGCTCAGCCTCCAACATCTCTGGGATTATAGACATGTTTTGCTGTGCTTGGCCATGTAAAGAGTTTTAAAATTTGTTACTATAGTTTTCAGTTCTAATCTCTCAATTTTTCCTTCAAAGTTTATTTACTTAGCTGAGTTTTTCTATGTTTTCCCCTTGTTTTAAGGGAATTTTCAGTTGATTCTGAAAATATTTTTATGATGACCACTTTATAATTATTGACAGTTAATTCCAATATCTGGTTCTTATCACTGTTGATATCAAGTAATTATTTTATATCATTCAAGTTGTGATTTTCTTAGCTCATGTTTAAAGCATAAATACCAAAAATATTTTCTATGTAGAAAATACAAACCCATACTTTTACTGTGATGAATGATTTTTTAATGTATCTTGCATGTTTTTGTCTATTGTATTAGGAGACACTGGGTTCTATTTGTCTTTTATTTTAGTAAGCAGTCACTTTATTTTTGGTTTGTTATGCAAATCTGCCTTCCCTTATGGGCTGTGGTTCCAGTAGCAGTTTAATTTATAGAGCTTTGTGGTCTTTTTTGGGTTTGCTTCATTTATCTTGTGCTGTGTCAGTTTCTACTAGTCCCTTTTAATGTATGGGCAGGGTCCGTTTCCCCAGTCCTGGCAGTTAGGTGTCTGTCACAGGGTAAAAAATATGGTAGATTCCCTTTTACCTATGTCCATTGATTGCCCTGGTTTCTCTTAGAAGCATAGGTCAACCTCTAACCTAGAAAGACAAAGTTGCTTCCCAGAGTAAGCTACTAGCGTTGATGGGTTCTGCAATTCCAACTGGGTAACATCAGATGGAGGAGGAGAGACTTTGGCCTTGGGCAAAATGAAGCTTTCCAGACCATGTTGTTTACTGTGGTGCTGTGCTTTCTGCCAGTTTTATCCTCTCACCTCCACTTCACTTTCCATGGCAGGCTATAAGAGTCTCATGGACAAACAACATTTGCTATGACTGAGTCCTTCTGACTGATTTATCCCGCTTGTTTCAGTATTTCTCAGTCTCAGGCCTGGTGGGGATAGAAAATACTCCACTGCTTATTGTACATAGGAATTTAATTGATCTCCCTTGATATTGGCATTAGGCTTCCTGATGTTGTCAGAGAGCCTCCCTTTGTGGAATAGGAGGAATGAGACTAGCTAGGCTGTTACCTGTGGATAGGGGTCTGGAAACTCAAGTGTAGGTAGGCATCCTCTGCTGTATAGTGGGATGTAGTACACCCTGATGCCGTGCCATTCCTCCAGTCCTGGTCTTCCAAAAAGCTCATCTTCTTACCACATTTCAGAATTCTCTTTTGATTTTATCTCCACTATTTCCAGAGTTTACAGTAGTGCTTAGCAGAAAGAAGAAGGGAAAAATGTATCTATGAAATCTTTTCTGCACCCAAAGTCTCACATAAATTTCTGAAAGGTCATTTTATATGGACAATATAAAAACTGTACTTTTATTTGTAGAATGTTTTGGCCTGATCAAACTGAATTTCTTTAAATAGATCGATGTAAGTCAATACTGATGATATACTTTATTTTCTGTTTGATCATTTCACCTCATACTATGGGTTGTAGACATAATATGGAATATTATTCACCCAGGGAAGATAGACTTCATTTGGTTGTTTCCTTGTGGTTCTGGATGATCACTTTCAATATTTCATAAATCGTTGCTATGATACAAACCTCCAGGAAAGGGCTCCGGCAATCATTGCTGTTAACTGAAATTCTAAGTCACACTCACACCACAGTTACCAGCACTATTAGAACACTTGACTTTGAACATGAAGGCAAATAAGAAAACACACATAGTCATCTTGTTATGGTAAAATAGTCTCCTGTTTAATTGCTTATTTGGCATGAAAACTGTCCCTGATTAAAATATATCTAAACTGACCCATCAATTTTTTCCTTGGTATGTGTGTTATAATGATTGTTTTTTTGAGGCTATAGTATTATATGACAATTAAGAATTCCAGTTCAATATTTACCAACTGTCAGCCTTGGACAATTTGCTTAGTATCCCTTGGTATTTCGTAATTTTTTCCTTGAATTCTATCAAGTAATATATAGAAAGCATTTAATACCAAACTACAGCCTAGTGAGCACTTAAAGAGCATTAGTTTTGTCCTTTAAACATTGTCATTCTCTTCCTAAGGCTCTCATTTTTGGAAATGCCTGTAGCAAAAATTGGCAGAGGGTAAAAGAACCTGATGTAAGATTCTTAACAGCATTTTTCATCCAAAATTTTGAAGTCTGGTTTGTTTAGAAATTTGGGGATTTTGTTCTTTTCTCTTAACGTGATTAAAAGAGTGCCTAACATTTTTTATTTAATTAGAAATTCAATTTACTTTGTAGCTAATTAATAAGGGTTTTCAGAAATGATCTGCATTAAATCATCATGATAGCCACAATCAATTATACCACCCTGTTAAATCAGAGTGATTCATAACTTATTATGGTTCTGTTTGTCAAGTAAGAACTATGACTATTTCTGTTTTCTCTTCAATGAGGAATATACTATGCATATATTAGATGATTTTTATTGAGTAAAAAAATTAGAGATTTGAAAATATAGGACAATAAAATTGTATTTTGGGTGAAGTCGTTGACCTTTGACCAACTCTGTAATGTATGATGTACTATCAGTTAAACAAATGTAAACATTACCTATCTATTATGTTTATCACTTTATTAGGTATTTTGAATGGCCCCATGCTAGTAATCGCTGTATTTCTTATCTTAATTATTTATTTGTAAAAGAAACTCAGAACAATAAGTCATCTAAACTTAAAATTCTCTGAAATTGCTTACCTAGGCATTTTTTTTCTTTTTATTCTAGGAAACAAACAGACTTAAAAAGAAATGACATCTAAAGTTATACTGGTAAGTAGTGTCATTCATTCAGCTACCTATGGTTGATGGAAAACAATGCACAACTACAAGTTTTCAATGTCTCAATGTATTTACAATATGAATCTTTCTGTCAGAATCACATTTTCTATTTCATCATGCCTTCTACACAGCTTCTTAGTAGTCCTCACATTGAACCTGACAGTCCCCCACATATATTTTATTATGTAAATATCAAAATATTTTTATATTTATGTTGCTATTATAAATGACACTTATAGGGCTAGAACTGTAGCTCACTGGTAGAGCACTTGCCTAGCATGTGTGAGGTGCTGGGTTTAATATTCAGTACCACATATAAATAAATTAATTTAAAAAGGGCCATCAATAACTAGTACTTGACCAAATGACAATAAGACTAATAAATGACAATAGTGGGGCTTGTTGCATCAAATTTCAAAATTAATTTGTGAAGAAACATTTGTATTCTGCTAAATATTTTAGAAAGTGAGATTCTTGCAAACTTTTGGTGCTGCAAACTGAGAAATGCTCAAATGACTATTAAGTTCTCTGCTTTTTGACCAATAATTTACTGATTGCTCTCTGAATCCAGCTACATGAGACGTGAGAAACTATTTAAAGAGAAAAAAAACTTGCATTCAACTTAGTGTCACAGAGTTTATAGAATTTGAAGCTTTTTTGGTATTATGTGGATATAACCAACATAATTTAACTATAGTGGTTATGGCCTCAAAGAATATAAGTGGAATTGTGAATATTTTCCCCAGTAATTATATTTTCCTTTTTATAATTTTCCATTAGTTCTTTTTAGTTAGACATGACAGTAGAATCCATTTTCATGATGGAATATATCATAGTTCACTTTTATAGATGATTCATCGGGTTATTGAGTAATTAAAGAAAGAAACTTCAAGAATAGATTTTATAAATCAATAATACAGGTAAATGTTTATAGTTTTGACATGTTACAGATAATTCAAGAGCCTGATACAAATTCTTTAGAGACTTGAAGATATCCATATTAAAAAGTTCATAGAGATCATAGTTCTGATTACTTATGCTACCAAAAGGCAAGATAAAAATAACAGGACTTGATTAAAAACCAGTTTTGCAATTCTTTGCTGTCAACCCTGAAGAATAGAATAAGAGAGAAGAAGTGACTATTTAAAGACTTTTATCTGATTTCTCATTGGGAAACTGAGATATTTTATGGTCTCCTTAAGTATAAAGAATGCTTAAGAAAACTATTTGCATATTGTATTTGGGTTTTATGGATTCTGATGTATAGAACCAACTGTGTCTGAATCATGCATATTAAAAAAATCTGAAGTATGAGTGACTATTATTTCTTGGCTATTCTGAAGGTGAAGTCTGATTAGGGAATGGCTTTAGATTCTCTCCAAGAGCTCTTCCTGGAGGAGAAAGGCCAGAATTATTTATAGAAATGCAGGGATGCAAATCTACGAGGAATTATGTATTTGTGCTCAGCTATGAAAGTTCAAGGGAGGGATCCCCAGAGATTATGTGGACAACTATCTTCAAGATACCCAAGAAAAGGGGTACCTGAAAGAAAAGTTGATTTAAACATCTGCCAATCCATGAAAATACCATCCATTAAATCATGGTGAGAACAGCAGTCAATTTCAGCCCTTATGAAGGCTGAGGTAGCATAAGGAAGAAAGAAGAAATAGAACCTCAAGACAGAGAGAAGGGAAAGCCAGTGGTACACTTTTCTTTCCCTCTCATTGCTGACATTTACTTAGATGGATGGCTGATCTCAATAGAGATGTTTTTCTAGTGATTGTGCTAAATATTACAATGAAATTTGAATATTCACAATGTACTACTGGTTAATTCTTATGAAAACAGAAAGTTTTTCTCCAAGGTAGTTCCATTCCTCCTCCTTAGTCAATAGTTTTGTTGCATACACAAATGAGTGTGTGTGTGTGTGTGTGTGTGTGTGTGTGTGTGAGAGAGAGAGAGAGAGAGAGAGAGAGAGAGAGAGAGAGAGAGAGGATAATATTCAGTTATTTAATCTTTGGTTTTCTGTTTTTCAACTGGACAATTACCATGCTCTATCTTCAAGTTCACTGACTTTTTTCCTACCACCTTAGATATGTTTTTGAGCCTTTCTAGTGCCTTTTTTTTCAATCATTGTACTTTTTGATTCTTTTTTTTGAGAGAGAGAGAGAGAGAGAGAGAGAGAGAGAGAGAGAGAGAGAGAGAGAGATTTATTATTTTATTTTTTAGTTTTCGGTGAACACAACATCTTTATTTGTATGTGGTGCTGAGGTTCGATCCCAGGCCGCAGGCATGCCAGTCGAATGCGCTACTGCTTGAGCCACATCTCCAGCCCCTGATTCTTGATTTATAACTTTTGTTTCCATTTATTTATTGAGGTCTTTGTTTTTGAGCCATTCTCTTCATACTACCTGATAATTCTTTAAATATATTCAGAATAGCTAGTTTGAAGTATTTGTCTGCTAACCTAACATCTGGGGCCACTTGTATCAAATGATGATTATTTTTTTGTTGTTGAAAAATGAACGTTTCAGATACATATTTTAGCAACTATTGATTCTGCTTTATTTTTTTTCTGAAGTCTTTTTTTAACTTGCCTGTATTTAAACCATAAATAAATCTTCCCATGGTATGTAAAGCACTGCCCATGTTTTATTATTTTTATTTTACTTTGTTTGCTTGACATCTTATGGCTTACTCTTTTGTCTGCATAAATGGTGATCAGCCAATTATTTAAACAAAGGTTATATTCAAATGTCTTATAACTAAAACCTTTCATTCTCTGCCATTAGATCTATCTTCATGTGTTTGTGAGTACATTTCAAGTTTGACCAGTTTATACATCCACCTTGATTTTAATTTCTTGAGGGCTCTATGTGTCTTCTTTCTGTATGTATATAATTTCTTGTTCAGGTGTGGATATGTGGGGAACTTATTTATCCCTGGCTTGTCTCTCTAACCTATTAAATAGCCTATAAAATGTCTGGCTGGTCTTCAACTTTCACAACCAATTCTACAAATTCAGTTTGCAAAGCAGTGCATTTTTCCCTATTTATTATATACCGAGTTTTCCACTTCTACCAACAAACCACAAGCATATGTTTCTACACTCTTCCCCCAATCAAATCTACTCACTCTGGTAGCACAAGTGCAATTTATCATGGCTGCGTTGTCTAAGAAGCACTTTAGACCTAGAGGGAATAGATAAAATGTCAAACAAATTAACTCCAAAAAAAGTTGCTATTCACAGTAGTGATTCATAGCATGATTTAAATTTGTTATTTACTTTTGAATAATTTTCACATATCTCAAGTGTTTGTTTTGAACAACTTTACTAAGATTTGTACTCCTTTCGAGGAAAGTACTTGCTCATTTTTCTTCAGGCTGCCATAGCAATTAGTCTCACAGTTATGAAAGATTTAATATTAGAAAAAGTTATTTTTTTCTATGTTAACACTTTAAAGTAGAAATAATATGACTCATCTAGATAAATGTAAATTTAATACAGATCAATGATATGCTCATTACTTTAGGTTCTTAAACTAGAATAAGCAAATAATTTACTTAAACTAAAAAAAACAGTATTTGGGAAAATAACTATAGTAATAATTTTATTTAGTTTTTAAATATTGAACACATTCGTTTTAAAGACAAGGAAAAATGGTGGTGCTTATCACTATTTTTAATCAGTATTTCTTTATTTTTTTATTAAGCATTATCCTGTATTTATTAGATAGCCAAATATGTTCATGTTAGAACCCCCACTATTTTTCTGTGTTCATATCATCATAATTTAAGTGCCTGTTTTTAAATATTTTATTGAAGTTGGGAATTTTACACTTAAATTATTTAAGGTATTTATTAATCTAAATTTTGCTCATGATTCAAAGTTTATGGTATTCTTATAGTATTTGGAAAGGGAGGGAATCTTGATTTAATCATCTTATTTAAACTGTGATACATAAATACTTCATAGTCTACATTGTAATACATATAAAAATCACTCAAAGTTGTACTTACTACTGTTATAGTTAAAGCATTGTCCCAGGGTTTCATAAACTGACTTCCAGACCACTCACATATAATCGAATCAAGCCTTTATTGAAGCACACCAGTGGCGACTGACCAGAACATAAAGCTGTTCCCATGATGGGCCCCCAACAATTGCAAGGGTGCTCCTTACAAGCCTGAAAACCGCAAAAGGGATGTTCAGGGGGTCTAGCCAATGTAAGCAAGCCAGGTTACAGAAGCAGGACAGTGCAGTCAAGCGGAGGGAAGCCTAATCAATCACAGTTAGCCCAGTCACCCCAGTTACAGAAACAGTACCCCATTAGGTAGTTCCGTGTTCTTAAAGGTTTCTATAGCAAAAGGAAAAGAACATCTTGCTCCAGTCATGACTCTTCTAATTGGCATGGTTGTTTTACAGGATGAAGTCATAAAACAAAATGGAGTCACATTTGCTCCTACTATCACACTACATACTAACTGGTCAGTTTAAGTTTATTGTGCTCCTTAGAAAACTATAAAATATTGTTGTTGTTTTTTCAGTAATCACATATTTCCAAAGTTTTCAATATAATACTATTGTAGAAGCATCTGATTTCTACCAGTATTGGTAAAATGCTTTTGGTAATGAAACCCAACTGAAAGAATTTGATGCTAGGAAAATTAAATTAAATTAAATCAATGGAAGAATACTCAAGAATGAAAATTTAAGATTTATGGGTCCATTATCTTCAAGTACTTTCATTTTGGATAAATAAAATGCATTGTGGTAATAAAAATAGAAGTAACCTGTAAAGACTTCATTCTTTTCCACAAGGGCCACAGAAATACATCTAGCCATTCAAGAATAGCTCAATCATTGGAAAGAGCAGATTAATAGAAACTTTATTCCTAAATATACAGGCTTATTAAATCATTTTAAAGATGGTATTGACACAGGAATAGACCAACACACCAATGTAGCAAAATAAAAATCCATATATATAGTAAACATCACTAGTGACAGAGGTGAAAAACATGAATTTACAAGTTCAAGAAGCTGAGCAAATCATGAATGGGATGAATGTTAAAATCTTGGTAGCATAGATCAGGAGAAAGCTTGAATATCAGTTAAAGTAGACTTTAAAAGGAATATTACTAGGGATAAAGAGATGTATAAAGTTAAAAGGGTAAATTCTCCAAGACGATCAACATCCCAGCATTTTTAAAATAAATTGACACTATATTTCCCACCAAAGGGGGAAAAACTTTGAGAAATATTTGTGAAGATTAGGTTTCAGTCTGTTTTAAATGTATAGATATGGCAGATTGCTCAGTGAGACAATACAGATACTACAATAAAAAAGCTGGGGCAATTAAGTGATGTGTACAGAACACATACAGACAAAAAATTATTGCAATGATATTAAATGGAAAAATCAAAACTTGACCCAAGTTTAATATAAAAGATAGGCATATGTATTGGATTGGGATACTATAACAAAATACCATAGACTCAACTTAGTATTCATTTCTTATAATTCTGGAGGCATAGAAGCCCACAATCAAAGTACAGTTTGATGTGGTTTCTGATAAGAGATCTGTCTTCAAGATGTTTATTTTTGGCTATTCTTAAATTGTGGGTTAAGGCAGAAGAGAAGAGGAAGGCAAGGAAGAGGAAATTCTCTAGTCTCTTCCCATCTCCTATAGGGCATAATCATCATTATGAGGATCTCACCTTCAAACCTACTATAGCTCGGATCTGGAACATCCTCCAAAGATTCCTGTGTTAAAGGATTGATTCTGTTTCTCAGTGTACTCCTTGCCATGATTTGCTGCCTCTCCATAGGTCCAAAGCAAAGGGGACAAATAGTCAAGGACTGAAACTTCTAAAACAATAACCTAAACCTTACCTCTTTATAAGTTGATTATCTCAAATATTTTATTATAGAAACAGAAAGCTGACTAACACAACTCCGAAAAAGCTCCACTTTCAAATATCCTAAGGTTGGGAGCTAGACCTTCAATGTATGAATTTTGAGGGGGATGACTCAAACATTCAGTCTGTAACAGAATGTCTTCTGATTAATAAAAGTTTAAGATACAAAACAGATAGAAAACCTTAAGAAGATTGTAAATTTGGTGGGGCTGGGGATGTGGCTCAAGCGGTAGCGCGCTCGCCTGGCATGCGTGCGGCCCGGGTTCGATCCTCAGCACCACATACCAACAAAGATGTTGTGTCCGCCGAGAACTAAAGAATAAATATTAAAAATTAAAAAAAAAAAAAAAAGGATTGTAAATTTGGCTAGATTAAGTTAATAATGTTCTTATTTAATAATGATAGTGAAATAACAAATTCAGAATTCAATATTGTATATGAAAAGAAGTTCAAATAACATGCAAATAAATGCAAATTAAATCCACAGTGAGATATCATTTAATACCCAACACCTAATCAATAATTTTAAAAATCAGATTATTACCATCTTTTGGCAAGAAGTTTAAATAATAGCCATGTTTCTCTTTTGTGCATATAAATGTATATTGATAGAATAATTCAGAAACTGTTTCAGCAATTCCTAGCAAAGTTAAATACGTGCTTAGTCTATGACCCAGAAACTCTAATACTAGGTATCTACATTAAGCAACTCTAGTATGTGTGTATTATGTGACATAGATAATATTGTTTCAAAGCAATATAGTTGACTTTATAAGAAAATAAGCAAACCGAAAGTGGAGAACGGACTCAAACATGCATTAGCAATATAATTGATAAATCATGGCTTATTTTCACCATGGGATATTATATAGCAAGACAGTTGAATTAGCTATAGTAATATACATTCATATAGCAGTGTCCCAAAATATAATATAGAAAGGGAATATAAAGCATGATACACTATTTATAAACTGTAGTGTGGACAACATTTAATAATGTATTTTTGGAAATGTATATATAGATGGTGATTATAACCAAAAAGAAAAGGATGGTTTACATACAATTTCAGGGGGCTAGGGGTGGAGAGCGAGAGAGAATGAGGAAAGGAAAGAAAAAGAGGGAAGAAAGGAGGAAAGGAAAAAAGAAGAGAACATAGGTAAAGAAATTATGATTTGCAAGCACTATTTTCAGTTGTCAGTTGTATTCTTCTCAGATTGATAGGACATACCAGGTAAAATTGGGTAACTACCTGGAGTTAAAGAAGGGTATCTTCTTCCCTTTGTGAAAATAAATTTGACCACCAGCTTTTCTCCCCCTAGGTTTTATCAGTACTTGCAATGTCTTTTCTGTTGGGGGCTGAATGTTTGTGTCTTCTCAAAGTTCAGTCTGTGTGTTAAAACTTCCCCTAGAGTGGGGCTGTTAGAACATGGACCCTTTGCAAGGGGCTGGGATTGGATGAGGCCATGAGATGCCATGTGTGTTCTAGGGAATAGAACTAGAGTCTTCACAGGAGTCACTAGACAGTGTGTTTCTGCTGTCAGCCTTCTGCCCTGTGGGTACAGTGGGAAGTCTCTCTTCAACAGGAAGCAGGCTCACCTCCAAACCAGGCCACACTGGCACCCTGATGCTGGGTTTCCAGCCTCCAGAACTGTAAGAATTAAATGTCTGTTGTGCATATGCCTCAAGGTCTGAGGTAATTTTGTTGTAACAGTCCAAACATGCTCTTTAAAGTACATAACTGAAGTATGTACTTTCACTCGTAATGTACATTTCTATAGTTAGGTTTCACCTTTCTTTCCTATCTTTTCTCTCTTTAAATGATTCAAAATTTAAATGGAGCTTGAAAACAATATTATTGATTTAAGGTAGATAAACCTGTTCAGACATTTTATTCAAAGGTGATTAATAAAACTTTAATGATTGTTTATCATAATTGTTCTTTATATGATCAGAATGATCCAAATAAAGTAGAATGAAATTTTTTCTGTATGATCTAATATCATTTAGTATTTTGTCCAAAATAATGAAATTAGTTACCATAGTCATAAAACTAATGATATGTAATTTATATGTAAAGAAAACCTGTGATAGATTTAAAATAAAAGACATATTTGGCCTTAAATGGCAGAAACACCAACCACAGAAACAATTTCTTTTTTCTCACATTTAAGAATTTGGAGCTAGGCAGTATTGTTCTGGGGGCTCAGGGTAGACATTATCTTTAGTAGGAGAGATGGTAGCAGATGTTAGATAGTTAAAGGTGGCTACAAATCTGAAAGATTTCTTTTATGTATTTTCAAATTTAAAAAGCAGTTTACAGGGGCTGAGAGCTTAATGGTAGTACACATGTTAGCAGGATATAGGGCCCTACATCCCCAGACTAAAAATAAAAAATAAAGTTTGTAAATGATATCTACAGAATTACATTTTGAGTGATTTTCAAAATAATTTAGTGTGTGTGACACATGTGCATTTATACATGAAAATATATTTCTTCCTGTTAAAAGAAAAGTTGGGTGACAATTGTTTTTAACTCAACTCTACTTTAAGTATTGAACTTCCACTACTTTTTTTTTTAAAGAGAGAGTGAGAGAGGAAAGAGAGAGATAGAGAGAGAGAATTTTTAATATTTATTTTTTAGTTCTCAGCGGACACAACATCTTTGTTGGTATGTGGTGCTGAGGATCGAACCCGGGCCGACGCATGCCAGGCGAGCGCGCTACCGCTTGAGCCACATCCCCAGCCCCTTCCACTACTTTTTAAGAGTAAGATCCACATATTTTGTTGGATGTGATTTTATTGCCTTTTGGAAAATAGTCCTGATCTTCTCCAGGCTTTGGTTGACTCATCTAGAGACTTAATGTCTCAAATACCAAAATCTCCTTCACCTGCCCACAGCCCTGAGGGTTACTTGACTGGGGCAAAATGTGGCACATGCTTTCTGCTCAGCAAACACATACTTTCATTTTAAAAATTCTGACTTTCACCTTATATTTATGCTTCTAAAGCAGCCTAAAGAGCTGTGAAGACAGTGCAGGGCACAGAGTTTTATCACAAGAGTTTTCTCTTATCTAATTCTTCCAGGATCCAGATTTGGTGGCCTTTAGACAAAATGAAAGCTACATCTGTTTGATTTAACAATTGTGTAAATTTTATTACAGTTGAGACAGAAAGTATCCCACAAGAAAAGTAATGGATTTCCAACATCACATCTGTTTGTATTTGTCTGAATTGCATGCCTCTGCCGTTTTGTTCTGCTATCTGAGTGGCTGTCTGGCTGCCTGTGCCTTGGGATTTTAGTGCTTTTTAGACATTCTGCACAAAGCAAGGCTTTTTCTCGACTATTAATAGTTTTCAAACTTTTAAGTGTGTGTGTGTGTGTGTGTGTATGTGTGTGCATGCACATGTGTATGTAGGCTTAATATTTAACTATATTTTTTATTCTGAATGTGGCTTAATATTTAACTTAATATTTAACTATAATAATTCAATTCAAATCAATTATACATTACATAAGAATTTCTGGAAACTAAAGAGATAACCTTCACGCTTACTTGATATTAAAACAAGGTCACTGGTCCCTGTCAGTAGTTACAGCTCACTCCAGAGTTGGTGAGCATAAAAGGCCACTCAGTCTGGCAAAGGATTACCACTTTTCATTTAATGCCACTTGGTTTTCTCATTAACTTTTAGGGGCGGAGAGTTCTCAGTCTTTTCTGAAATTTTAGACAAGTGTAAGGTCACATTCTAAATAATGGCTACCTTGGCAACCCCACTAACTAGACATTATTCATTAACTTTATAATGCAGGGACACAAAGGCATGTATACAGGTGCACATTGTCATGTGGGTGGTGAGAACGAGGCTGTCTATACCATTCTTTTAAAAACTCTAGCATGCTCTGACTATAAATACTTTTTTTAAAATTAAAAATTCAGAATAAAACTTCTTCCTTTCACACACCTGTGTTCTCTCTGCCCTGCTTATCCCAGGGGAACATCTGGTCTCAGTATTTAGAAATCATTATATTAGTGAATTGAGAGCCAAAGCAGCCAGCATGGGGATGATAAGATTCAATGAATCATTCATATCTGGGAGTCAAGCTTATTCATTTTAGAGCTATTGAAGTGGACACAGGCCTTTTCATAAAAGACCAGCATAAAACACCTTCCAGTTGTCAAGCCAGATTGAGCAAAAAAGCAAATTATCTAAGCATCATTTCAGAAAGTGTCAAAAGAAATGCCAACCAAGCAGCAGCAGAGATTTTTGACTTTCTAAACTACATGATTTGTCATGACAGATTTTAACCATTTTATTTTTTATAAGATATTCCAAGGATGAAATTATTACAAGTATTTCTCCCTTAGGCTGACATTTAAGTGGTATTTCTGGGCAAATAGAGGCTTCCTTGCTTTATATAAAAAATCAACTCCATAGGATTCACCATGAATATGATTATTTAGTATAAATTAAAGTTTTAATGAAAGAAAACTAGAGCAACAGGCAAGATTCTCCAGCAACAGCCGTGGATACTTTCACCAAGTTGCCTAGAAGAATGTAAGCTGTAGGCTCTAGGAGCATCCAACTCCAACAGCGTATACCCTGTGTCATTTCCTCCCTTTGTGTACAGGCCGCACCTAGCCCTGCTTCTAGCCAAAACAATAGGGCAAATAAGAGGAGACTTCATTTCTACTATGAGGCTACAAAAGACTCCTGTCTTCCCAGCATGTTCTCTCTCTCTGGATTCTCTCTTATTGTCTCCTGCCTATTCATCTTTCCTTTTAGTTAAAGCAGGTTGAAGAAGCTTAAGTGACAAAAAAAAAAAAAAAAAAAAAAAAAAAAAAAAAAAAAGACACTGGCTTCTGCCCAACAGCTAGTAAAGAAATAAGACCAACAGCCCACAAAGGATTTAATCTAGCCAACAAGCACTGAGGGAGCTTGGAAGAGGTTCCTGCCCAGCAGGACTGCAAACCTGATTAATCCCTGGTCACAGTCCTGAAACAGTCCCTGGAGAAGATGACTCAGTTAAATTTTATGGGATTCCTGGAGCACTCGCACACACACACCTACACACACACACAAACATAGACCCAGGCTCCAGGTCACATGTCTATAATCCAATTGGCTTGGGAGGCTGAGGCAAAAGGACTTTGAGTTTATAGCTAGCCTTAGCAATTTATTGAGGACCGAAGCAACTCAGTGAGACCCTGTCTCTAAATAAAATATAAAAAAGGGCTGGGGATGTGACTCAGGGTTTCAGGGCCCCTGGATTCAATCCCTGGTACCAAAAACAAACAAACAACAAAACAAAATAAAACAAAAACCCATTGGAATTATAAATGTGTATTGGTTAAACGGCTAATTGGTTTTGCAACAACAGATAATGAGAATACTCTCTATTCCCCAAGAGTTCTAAAAGTTCCCAGATACCCAACAGTTGTTGTCTCAAAAGTAAAAACTGCTGGCAAGACAAATAGCTAGATGACTAAATAAATCTGCAAGTATGAGGAGGCCTTCATATTCACCATGCTTGTGATCAAGTTGTCCAAAAATAAATCCTGACCCGAGTTAAAGATTGCTTGGTACAAGTGACTTACTGAAGAAATCTTCCTGGGGAAAGATATAAAGACGTGGAGAAAGCTTGTCAGGGAAGAAGTTAAGCAAAGGTGTGGTTTCAGGCAGCCTGGCGAAGAGCAGCTATGCCTGATGCCACAGGAAACTGGAGTATGGGAAACTTCCCACATTTGTCTCCCGCAAAGGTGAGAGTGGACTTTCATATTGTCACAGCTGTAGTTGGCTAGGGACAGTGGAGAGTGGGAAAAGATGTGACCACCCTAGCACATTTTGCTCTTTGTGCTTCTGGGAAAACATCTCTAGTAGCCCACACAGTGTGTGATAAAGACAAGCCTCAGGAATGGATTAGAAGAAGCAAAAGCACATAAAAATGGCAGAAGTGGAGCACAGAACTGGTAAAACACAATGGAGCAGCTCAGGCTGGACATGAGCAGTGTTCACTGCTACATCCTGTTTAAAAGAAAACAAACAAACAAAAAAATAACACCCAAACACCAGTCACCTTGCCCTGCCCTGATGCTAGCACACCTTTTTCAGGACTCAGCGATGACAGGTCCTGAGTGCTCAGGGCTCCTCTCTGGATTTCCAGCCTGAGTAGGTAAGACCATTTTCTTCAAGTCTTAAAACAAGACAAAGATATTATGCATCACCTTGGATTTATAACATAGTTATATCTTTAACTTAGAGTGTGCACTTAAAAATGAAAGAATAATTCTTATCACTATAGGGGACAAAGTTGAGGTTTTTTAGTCATAAATTTAAAGAAATCAGAACTATCTTATGGTGATATTGAAAAAAAAAAAACTATCAATACTGACTGTGTTTAGTAAGCCGAGATTCATGCTTGAATACCCCGGTGTATGGGTCTGTCCTACTCTAAAAATCAGACTGATGAGGTACAAGAGTGGTGATTGGACCCCTCAGCCCCATGTTGTCAGGCTTTGAACAATCCAGTTTCCTTTATCCAGAATTATAACCAACAGATTCTATTGCATCTAATTATTATATTCATGACAATTAATTTCAAGCAGGGTACATTTGGTTATCAGTAGTGAGTCTTTTAGTTTCATATAGGAATTTAGCAAAGGAAAAAGTCTCTGATGGACACAAAGTGCAAAGAGAGTTATGCAGGACTCTTGAATGCCTGTGTGCCTGGCTTCTCCACGTGTGGCAATATTCAGTTCCAGTAAGACTCCAGGACCTCAAATGTGTCTATGAAATGAAGTGGCAGTGAGCAGAGTGAGATGTGGACACTCTAGGGAGTGACATCTTCCACACGTTTGCCTTCGTGCAATGCGGCTCTGTGGTTCAGGTTGAATCACAGGTAGAATCAGGTAGAATCACAGGTGCTGTCAAGTCACCCTCTGCCTGTCCATCTTTCAGGAGAATCACTCTGAGTGCTGAGAATGGCTGTACTACCTTAGCCAGGTGACTGATGCTTCTAAGGGTAGACAATCAAAATATTTGCTTTATTATATGTAACATCCTGCACTCACTCCTGGCAGAGAAAGAACATTCCCTATAATTTTGCATGATTAAAGGGAGCTAGGGATGTCAATGAAGAGAGGCTTTGGCATTGATGACCTCCCACTTTGATGTTGAAAGCTTATGGAATGATCTGACAAATCATTTTAATCCCCCAATTTTTAATATTCTGGGGAAAATGTGAGCAACTTTCTTTTCTTCTTTGTATCATTCTACTTACAGGTTGTGGGCTTCTCTTTTTCTCATGTTCTCAGAAGAAAAATACAATAACTGAGAACATATCCAATGAGGCCTCATGTACTGGGTTCAGGAATAGTGGATGAGAAAGAAAACAGAAAGGAAGAGAGTATGTGGGTGACCACCTAAGAGCAAAGTTCACATGTTCTGAGTGTAGAGACACTTCACATAAGGGCATGTAAGAGAGCTTTCCTTAGACTTGCTAATTTTTAAAATTTCTTTCTTTTCCTTTCCTTTTCCTAACTTTTCGGTAATCTCAAATTAAGACACCCTCAGTTGTTTTTCTGAAGGCAGATTTGTGGGGAAAGGCCAAAATTCATTCGTTTTTAATGAAGCTTCTCAGTATTTTCATGTATCTGATAAGGAATCAGGGATAGCTATTCCATTTTCATACTGTCAGCATTTTGAGCTTGACCTTTGTTTTCTCTAGGCTTTCTGGCAAAGGCTTGACTTGTTATTTTGAAGAATCCAATCAATTGTTATCTTACTGCAATCATTTTCCTGTCCTCAGATTGTCATGAATGATTAGGAGGCACAGCTGGTATTTTGATTTGTGAGTTTTGGCTCTGCAATGTATCATTCATCTACAGTCACTTATACAACTTTGATTCTTAATGGGCTCTAGAGTTGGTATGGATTTTGTTCTTGTGGATGTTATTTTATAATTATGCCCTTCAAACTATCTAGAGTCTTTGGATCAATGTTCCAAACCAAAAGAGCAATTTAGTAAATATAATGGAAAGTGGTATCTTATTGTCGTTGCAAAGATATACCATGTGGAAACAACTGTTGATCTTCCCTGAGAGGCCAAAAGATGATGGATGTCAAAACAGTTCTGGGTTATCTGTACAATTCATGTGTATGTGTGGAAGTCTGTGGCTCCAGGATTGGATTGTTCTCTCAAGAAAACACCCATCATTTACAATGGCCCTACAATTCTCATAGTTATTTTATGTTTGAAATTTTCAGGCTTAGAAAACAGTACCAAAATAAAATCCCCAAATACATTATATTAGTATTCTATAACTGGAAAACTTTCACTACAAAAAGTAAGTAAATAAATGAGTCATTTATCTTAAAATTATACACTGTGCCCTAAAAATTACCTGCTTTAGTATTTTCTATACAAGATAAAGATATTTCTCACATCTTTATTTGATTTAGAAATCTGTGATTTATTTCCATTTTAGAAATTCTTCACTGTAACTTCAAAGGGAAAATTAAGTATATCTTTATAACCTTATTTTTCACTTAATAAAATAATTTGTCTATTACTATAAAAATTCTGAAAAAAGTTAAGATTTTTCTTTTAAAATTTTATCTTTTCCATATTATTAAATTTTTCTGTTTAGCCACAAAATTCAAGTTCAAATATTTTTAATCTTAAAATATGTATATTATTTTTACTTTTTAATCTTTTGTATAAATAAGTTTATCATTGTTATTCATATATTGATGACTACTGTTTTAAGACTTGTTAAAATTTCATTTCAAAGAAATTCATACACACATACACACACACACATATATATATATATATATATATATATATATATATATATATATATTATATGTATACATATTTCAGGTATAAGGTTCTTCCTTAGGCAAATAATAATAAACCAGTTTCTACCTTCAAGGAGTTTAGGGCTGCTTTGCCAACAATTTACAAAATGGTGTGCAAAGCTACATCTAGTGATGTCTTCTGTTGTGGAGAGAAATATCATGGTATTTGCATGGCAGAGGTTATTTTGGATGGCTGTGGGCACCGTCACTATGGGTCAATGTGAACATGAATAAGCATCAGATACTACATGACAGTTGAAGTATATTCCAGGTAGATGGTAAGGACATGGCACAGGTTGGATGACCACTTGTAGGCTATTTCAGATAGAGTAAGATAGGGCTCGAACACTTAAAATGTCTACCAATCCCAGGATGTTTGGCTCACTGAATATGATTTCTAAGTAAGCCAGGTTTTGTTGGGTTCATGGTACATCACGGCATCATGCTTTCATTGACATGATCTGGACAGGATGGTAAAAGATATGTGATTATGAAGATGAGAGCAGTCATGATACAAGAGGAAATCATTTTTTTGTTGTTTTTCTTTCCACAGGAAAATTATCATGCTAAAAAAACTCTAACAATAGATTCTGCATACAATTCCATAGCTATTGAAGAAAAGTTTATATTAACTATATTTTAGTAAACACTGGTAGATTTTGATTATATAATCCTTGGATTGCACTTTGAAAAGACTGACCTCAGGAAAATTAACAGAAACAAAACAGGTCAAAAACAAGATCAACCATCTGTTGTTCATGTTAAGACTAGTTCAACATCACCTTCTTTATAAGATATTCTAAAACAGCTCTAGGCCTCTTTACTCCCACATGTCTTCAGTCCTATCATAATTACCACTTACACCTTATGAACTATAATTATCTTTTACTTTCATATCTGCCCAATTACAGAGTTTCTTGAATCTAGGCTTATCTTTGTAAACTCATCCCTACACTAATATATAAAAAATAGTTGGTACATGATACACATCTATTGAATTGATTGGCAGTACTATTATTATGATATAAAGACTAACAAGAAAGGGCAAAAGATGTATTTTGGATAAGAAAGAGAAAAATGTAATTGAATGAATGAAGAGAACAAGTGCATAAATTCTCAGAGAGATGAAATGACTTTCTTCATATCGTTCTGATGGGAACAATGCCAAAAATAATTTTTAGAATACTTATGCTATCTTCTATTAACATTATATAACTGGAAAACTTTCAATACGAAAAGTAAGTAAATAAATGAGTCATTTGTCTTAAAATTGTATACTGTGCAATAACAAAAACAATATAATATTCATATTATATTAATGTAATATCCCTTTGTATTATGGTCTGAAAGAGTTCAGAATCAAATTCTACCTATCATCTTTGCAGAATTATATCCTTGAGGCTTCATCAATATAATTATGTGTGGAGTAAATGAGTAAATTTCTACATCCAGATAAAGGGTACGCAGCATTTACGCTATGGATAGTTTCCCAAGTGTGTGTGGGGCAGGGTTGGGGACATGGGTGGGAGGTGGGAAAGTGCTTTGCAATAAAATAACATCTTAAGCTCAAGAGAGTGTCAAACTACACAAAGAAATAGTACAAATTAATTTCTAAAATGAAAAATAATTTAGTAAAGAGTATAATTAATTACCTGCTAAATAAACTTTTTATTGAGTGAAATAGCTCATGTATCTCATGTATCTACTTTGCTTAATGATCATGTATCCACTTTGCTTAATGATCAGCACCTATACAAAAAGGTATAAACTTACTCCTGTACTGACAGTAATATGTAATGTGGTCTCACTAGATCAGGGTAGTTAGGAGGTAAGGAAGTCTCCCAGAAGCAAAAATACAGAAAAAATAAGCCAAATAAGATCTCTTCATATGAAATATTTAACTGCTTTTTAAAAATGTTGACAATAAAGAAATGAGTAAAGGAAATTTTTAAAATCCATTTTAATGTATAATACTATTAAAAGGATTTCAACTTTTCCATGAATGTAAACATCTCCTTGGAACTATGGAATATCATGCTAAGTGGAATAAGCCAATCCCCCCAAATCCAAAGACTGGATGTTCTCTCAATATGTAAATGCTAATTCACAATAGAAATACTTTAGATTACACAAAGGGGAATGAAGGGAAAGAAGGGGAAATGGAAATAGGAAAGACAGTAGAATGAACGGGCCATTACTTTCCTATGTACATATATGAATACACGACCAATGTCATTCCACATCATGTACAACCAGAAAGATGGGAAGTTATACTCCATATACGTATAATATGTGAAAATTCATTCTGTCATATAGAACTAATAAGAACAAATAAAGAAATCATCTCCTCAATCTATTAAAATAATTAAACATCTTCTACAATTATATGACTTAAGAATTAATGATGACCCCTGCTTTCTCAGATAGTTTTTTTTTTATGTCTCTATGTACTTATAGAGTCTATTATTTTTCTACGTACAAAAAAAAATACATATCCAGGACATACTGAATATATAAAGGGAAAATAATCTGATTTTTACCTTTGTTCATGACAAGATAATGGTATTAAAAAGTTTCTATTATGGTTGCTCAAATCCCAAGCAGACAAAAAGTACAGATTTTTTTAAAAAATACAGCTACCTGTATAGACATTGAGGATCAGATTCTTATTAAGGGCTTTTCTTTAATTGGTACATAGAAGAAATGTAAGGTGAATAGCCATGAAGTAAAGATTTAAACTTTAGATGTGAAGTCATTTTCATCCTTAATTTTGTTATGGTGAAATAGAGAAAATTTAAGAATTTCATTGTAAAAGAAAGATTTAAAAATGTAGTTTAAATACATTCCACAAGTTTTGTCTCCTTCCAAGTTCTTACTGTATTTGATCTGTTTCAAGGAACATCTTTGTTTTATTTATTTTTAATAATAACTAATTTGGATATTAATAAAGCTAGCTTCAAAGATTCTTTGTTCAATTTTGATTAATAGGAGTTAGCCATTTTAAAATGTGTAGGAACTTCTTATATGACAATTTCAAACACAGAGCAGCCTTCTGCATGTATTACTTTATATATGCATATGTATATATGTACGCATAGGCAGAAAACTAATTATTTGTTCAATAAATGATTGTTCTCCTTTGACAACAGGAGTCCTGTAAAAAGTCGGCTTTCCTTATGCATTTAAAATACATCATTAACAAAAATTGTTTTGCCATCTTACCAATATACATTTCTTCTGAAAACTGGGATAAAATGATGATTTTTCTAATTTCTTTCAGTTCAAAGTGCTGTCTAATTTCCTTTTTTTATGTCATCATTGACCCATGAATTATTTAGAAGCATGCTGTTTAAATTCCAGTTACTTGAAATTTTCATAGATTCCTTATTGATATTGAATTCTGGTTTATTTCCTTTGTTGTCAGAGAATATACTCTTTATGACTTTAATCTTTTAATTTTGTTTAGGTTTATTTTAAGGCCCAGCATGTAGCCTATCTTGGTGAATATACTGTATGCACTTAAAAAGAATATATATTCTCTGGTTGTTTGATGGGGTTCTATAAATGTCATTAGATCCACAAGGTTGTTACTGTTCCGATCTTCTGTATCATTACCAATCTTTTTCTAGTTATTCCATTTCCCTGAGAGAAGGTTGTTTCAATCTTCTACCATGGTTATAGAATTTTCTGTTTTGCTTTTTAATACTGACAAAATTTGATTTATTCATTTATTAGGCATACATACATCTATAATTATTATGTTTCTTAAGTTTTCTTGTTAATATCTTAAAGTTATCATTTTTGCTAGTAATCTTTTCCTTAAAGTTTATTTTATTTAATTTAGTCATTCTGACTCTCTTTTAGTTATTTGCAGAGTTTGTTTCTTTTATTTAGTTTCAGTCTATCTGTGTCTTTGTTTTAAGTGTGTCTATAGTAAGGAGCATGTAGTTAGGGCTCTTTTTTTATCAATCTAGCAACCATATATACACTCACATTCTTCTTTATGTTATAGTTGTCATAAATATTACATGTACATACAATGAGAATTCTGCTGTTATAGTATTTGCTTCAAATGTCTTACACATAATTTAAAGAATTGAAGAGAACTATTTTAGATCTTTATTTATTTATCATTTCTAATACTATTCCTGTCTGAAGATTCAAGTTATTCTCTGGCATCATTTTCTTCAATTGAAGGCTTTGCTCTACATTTTCTATATTGAATAGAGCACAAATATGGTCATAAAATTATCTTTTTATCCTAATAAAGTAATACAGAGCACAAATACTCCATGTACTGTGCCTTCATTCTTAAAGAATATTTTCTTTCTTTTGTTTAAGTAGAGAAAGAGAGAGAGAGAATTTTTAATATTTATTTTTTAGTTTTCAGCGGACACAACATCTTTGTTTGTATGTGGTGCTGAGGATCGAACCCGGGCCGCAGGCATGCCAGGCAAGCTCGATACCGCTTGAGCCACATCCCCCTCCCTCTTAAAGAATATTTTCAATGGATATAATACTCTAGATGATTCCTTAGGAAAAAAAATAACCTTATATATCTAGTTCTACTGGTGCTGACCTCCATGTTTTCTGATGAGAAAATTATGATATTTCAGTTAAGGTTTTTCTCTATATAATGTCATTTTTGTCTTCAGTGATTTACATATTATTTATTTATCTTTGGTTTCCAGCAGCTTAATTTTGATATGTCTAGTCATGCTTCCATTTTTCTGTGCTATTGTGAAAATAATAGCAAAGATATTTCATGAGAAATAAATATATATATATATATATATATGTGTATGTATATATATACACACTATGACTTTTTAAAAAAATAAATTTGATGCAATTAACTCAGTAGAATATTTTAATATGATCATTTTATCTCTTTGTTGACACATATTAATTGTACATATTAATAGGGTTCAGAGTGATATTTCCATATATAGCATGTATGAAATTTTCTGTTTTTCCTTCATTTACAGCACCCTTTTTACATCTGTGCCCCACTCTTCCCAATTGCCAGCTCTCACTATCTTACTTTCAGGTTGCCTTTTATTAATTTCCACATATGAGAGAGAACATGTGATACTTATCTTTCTGTGATTGTCTTGTTTCACTTAGTGTAATGTCCTCCAGTTCTATATGTTTCGCTGCAAATGACAGGATCTCATTCTTTTTCATGTCTGAATAATAATTGATTATGTAAGTATACCACATTTTTATATAGTCATCTGTTGATGGGCATTTAGACTGATTTAACATTTAGCTATTAATAAGCATGAGCATTCAGGTTTCTCTTTGCTATGCTTATTTCTTTTCCTTTGGATATATACCCAGAAGTTGGCTAGCCAGTATTTTCATTTTTAGCATTTTGAGGAAACACCACATTGTTTTCCATGTTCTCCATAGTGACCATAATAATTTACATTCCCACCAAAATTGTATAAGCGTTCCTTTTTTTCTCCATATCCTCACTACCATTTGCTTTTTTTTAAATAGATGCTCTAACTGGGGTGAGAGAGTATCTCATTGTAGTTTTGATTGGCTTTACCTGCTGGCTAATGCTATTGGCCGTATATTTTTTTCATACAGCAAGTGGTTATTTGTACATCTTTGGATAAGTGTCTATTCAGATTATTTGCCCCTTTTAGTTAGAATTACATGTCCTTTTATTGTTAAGGATTTGAGTTCTTTTTATATTCTGGATATTAACCCTCTGTCAAATGAATACTTGGCACATATTTTCTGCTGTAGGCTATCTCATCATCCTGGTGATTGTTTCCTTGGTTGTGCAGAAAGTTTTTAGTTTGATATCATTTCATTTGTCAATTTTTCCTTTTTTTTTCTGTGTTTTTGTGGTGCTATCCAGAAAATCATTACATACTCCAATGTCTTGTACTCTTGCCCTTGTGTTTGTTCTAGTGTAACCTTGGTAAGTATAAAACTGTTAAGGAAGAGGCTGGGAAGAATACCTCTATATTCATTGCTGAGGAGTTTAGACTTGATTCTGAGATGAGTGACATAGTGACATTTTCACATTTGGCAAGATAATTTGCAGCTAGTGTGATTAATGATTGATTGAAGATTTGAGTAGCTAAAAGCAGGAGGTCAATAAAGAGGATATTTCCAGATTAAGGAAAAAGAAGTTAAATAGACAAGGACTAGTTCATAGCTCAATAGAAGAAGAGATATTAACATGAATATCAATATAACAGGTCATAGATATAGAGTAAGCAGTAAATGGAACAATGATATTTATGTAGTAGACAGAATCAGAGGAAAAAGAACAAAAATATAATCCTTACTTCACATATTTTACCTGTCTTGCATATAAAAACATGTATTTCACATAAATAACCTATGATTAACATAAACTGACCTTTCTAATCTCAACATTTTTGTCACTGAATATCTAGAGAAAAATAATCCTTTTCTGTTAATATTTTGGTTAAATCAAGAAGGAAGAGAGATAAATTTTGTATCTTTACACTATAAAACCAAAGTAAGTAGTTGCTGTCATAATATGGTATTTTCTCTAAGATTTCCGTGTGTACCATATCCTTTTCCCAAGGACCCAACTGAATTGTTTCCAATAGAGTCATTAATTTAAGCTAAGTAATTACTTTCAAGAGGCTCTTGTGTAAATGAAAATGTCTTGCCCTTTTAGCCTGTAAGTTGTGATGAACAATTTTGTTAGTTAATAGAGAGTATTGAAAAAAAAAATTCTGAGAGAATGTAACATATGACAGCTCTTTTGAGATGAGAGGTGAGAGAGAGAGAGAGGGAGGGAGGGAGGGAGGGAGGGAGGGAGAGAGAGAGAGAGAGAGAGAGAGAGAGAGAGAGAGAGAGAAGAGAAGAGAAGAGAAGAGAAGAGAAGAGAAGAGAAGAGAAGAGAAGAGAAGAGAAGAGAAGAGAGAGAGAGAAAGAGAGAGAGAGAAGAACATTGCTCTGACATCCTTCCTGAAGAGAGCCCCAGTGAATTGAGGCATAACTGGTGAAGCCCATGCCACTGAGGCACAGCATGTTCTGGGAGACAAGACAGCACAGTGGTCAAGAGCCTGATGGTCTTGTCCCAAAATTCTGGTTTTGTCACTCATTAGCTATGTGATCTGGGCAATTACATTAACCTCTTTGTGCCTAATCCATGAAACAGAGACTGTAAGAGCATGTACCTCCCACTTAGAAAAATGAAGGAAACTTTTGCAGGTAATGCATTTAACAAAGTGTGTATTTCAGCAAATGACAGCTATTATTAGCGGACTGACAGGAGGGGAAAGATAGTTAAAAACAAAATGGAAATCTATGGGAAATATTCTGCTTAATATGTTAAAGTGTACAGTGAATGACTAAGAAGAGTATATGTCAGAATAGCAAAGAATATGTATCAAATAATAGAATATCATACTGTTACATACACTCAGTGACCAATAACAATAAATAAATGACTTAAAAAGTAGAATTTTATGCCTGATTATACATTAGAAAATAAAGGATTAAAGTGAAGAAATAAGAAAAAAAACATGGGATTAGGGATATAGTTCAGTTGATAGAGAGCTTGCCTTGCATGCACAAGGCCCTGGGTTCAATCTCCAGTACCACACACACACACAGAAAAAAAAAAAAAAAAAAAGAAAAGAAAAAATGTAATTAGTAAACCAAGAAAAAAAGCAGGTATCTGTGTGTGTGTGAGTGTGTGTGTGTTTCTGTAATTACATATATTGCTTTATGAACCATGGACAAATAAAATTATGTGCCTTCACTCCTACATGGACAACTGGATAAAAAGTGATTATCATTTATATATCTAAAGAAGATTCTAGTAGTGATGATGCAGCATCTTTTAAACCATCTTCTCATACAATATAATCATTTCCATGGAGGTTTCTGAGATTTCTTTTGTGGCATTACCAGTGATTGCTGGCTGTGTTTAAATGTGAATTAAGACACTAATACAGTTTCCATTTTGGTGTGTTTTTCAACAAAGGAGCTAGGAAAACATCAAGAAAGGTGTTAACTTTTTCATATTAACTTATCTAAAACACTGAACTGTGTATCTAATGTCAGCAAACCAAACACTGCATATCATTTCTATGCTTGATTTCCAGTGTAAATGGCATGCTGTCAAAACCAGTTTTATTTAAGGAGGCTGCTGAGGAGACGCTAGTGTCTTTGTTTCAACTGTTATAACAGAATGCCATACATTGGATGGGTTGCAAGCCACAGTAGAGGCCTAGGAAAGCTGGGAAGCCAAATATGGAGGTACCAGAAGATTCAGTGTCTGGTGAGAGCTTATCTTCCTGATGTAACCTGACATGGCACAGAGGGTGAGGAACTTCTCCAGTCTCTTGGACAAGGTATTACTCTCCTGAAGGAATCTAATCAATATACAAAGACTCTGCTTCCTAATACATCTCACGTGGGATTAGAATTGCAACACATAGTTTGAGGGGGACATAAATATTTAGTCTGTTGCATCTAGATGTTTGCATATACAAGTGGTTTTTTAGTGAATTACTAACCAATGGTATGATTAAAAAAATTGGAAATTATAAGACATTTAAAGTCTTTGGGATGAATTTCTTCTGCAGTCCTTGAGGCAGTTATTCGTTAATTGCAATAAATTGATGCTTTGGCCCTGCCACCATAAACACAAGGTGACGTAAACCAGATTAAGTTTGATTTGATTTCATAGCATTTCTAATTAACAGTCAAATAACTGAGATTCAGCTCTCCTCAGGCAAACCTACAAAATCTATGAGAAACAAGAAAGTTGTAAGCTGTCACTGAATTTTGCTTTTATTTATTTATTTTTCATCTGCTCTGTCAAATGTCAACGTGATAAATCAGGAATTTGAAAACCATATCGAAGAAAAGCAAGTACATGTTGCAGCAGGTTTGTGCCAGCATCACATCAAGATTTGCACTAGCACAAAGACTCCTGGACCGAGATGCTGTGTGCAATGTACCATTGAGATGCAAGGCACTGACGCCTCTCCTGTCATTTGCAGTCACTCATTCGGGTTCAACAAGGACTCATCAAATATAAAGATCAAAGGACAAAATAAGCCTCCAATCATGAGTTGCTACAGCACAGACACATCACTATGTCCACTGCATGTCATTTTGGCAGGAACTGTCACACAAGGGTAAGACTGATGTTAATAGACATTTCACTAAATTATTTTTTAAAGGCTAGATTATCCTATATGATTTCATAGGGGAATATCAAGGACAAACAAAGGTATATCATTTAAATTAATACTAGCAGAGGGAGGGGAAGGATTGAGTTGAAAAGTAGGATTTTGTTAAAAATATTTATGAAAGTGAAATCTACCTTCCTACTAGTCCACTTAAAAACTCTTGGTGAAAGGAAGTGCAACATTGTGGACATATGTCATTGGTAGGTTCTTTTTTTTTTTCCTCTCCCCCTCCTTTTGGATGTTAGTTCAGTTTTAAAGGGTTAAAAAAGAAAAAAGCCAAATATCTTGAGTTTCAGCTCTTCTTTCATTAGTGAAAGCAATTTGTGTGGGAGGAAAAATATAGCCTAAATCCTTATATGGGATTTGAGTCTTATAAATTGCCAGAAAAGTTGCACATGACATTTTCATGTTTGTCTCACCACTGTTTCACAGTAACCTCCAAATATTCCTGCAGAAACTACACAGAGCTTCATCTGGTTCCTGTCAGCCAAAATATTTGATATCATATTGCAAATTTGAAATTCTAATGAAATTGGATCTGACCTTGGTAACTTTTTTCTTCTTTTGCAATATAGAACTGTTCACTAGACTTAGGTTTCAAGAACATTCTTTCCTAAAACAGTAAATATGATGGTGTTAATATTATACAAATTGACATAGAAAAACAATCATTTTGGTAATAAAAAATCATAAAACTGGATGACTATACAATGTCAAAAAGAGAAAAACACAATATTCAGGTTGAACTGTATGAAATTGCTGAATGTTTTTTACTAGAAAAAATATCATCTTCATATAGTTTTATCTAAAATTCAAAATTTCTCTCTATGCATAATGTGTTTAAAGATCTCATATATATCACTTACGTTGGGAATCAGAGTATTCTTTTTCATGACTAAACATCTAAGTAAATCATTGTTTTACAAAATTCTTCTGAAGTAGGAATCTTTATCATATTATCTGTAAAACCACACTGCTTTCTTTAATTTTTGATCTTTTACACTTTGTAGAAAAGTTTAATCATGTTTAGAAAATGTGTCTACTTCAGTTGTATATCACTTACAGAAAAGAAAAAAATAATCTATTTTGTACAACTGGAGAACTACACCTCAGTTTGGTTAGGAATTCAAATATCATTAGTAGAAGGTTTTTTGCTAGAGAGCAGGTAAACTTTCCTCAAAAGTCAAAGTTTGAGCCAATTATGCACGAAAGAAACAAAACTCTAGTAAGACTACTCACATTTGGGAAATAATTAGTACTATGGTCTTTGGCATCCAGTTCAATGGTTAGCAGTAGGGCTTAGAAGATACCTTTCTGACATTTAAATTCTTCATTTCCTCAAGATTAAATGCCAGCTCTCTGACCAGAATGGCCAGTGGGTGATATCTTCCATTCAATATGGTCAGTGCATTATTCATAAGAATAAAATCTTTCCTTCTTTCATGTTACACTAATTCACTTGGCAAGACCAAAATTGTATGATTGGTATGTGAAGTAATTAAAGAGTTCAACAACAGTGGTCTTCTTTAGTTGAATGGCAAGACAAGCAGTACAGTACGAAGAAGTAGTTATATGTGAATGCTTATCTTGAAATATATTTGTTATATTATCAGAATTATTTCAATATCTATTAAAGATAGAAAAATGAGCTGACGATATTCCTCACCTTGGTTTTTTGTGTATTTTCACACTCTAATGTAATTGCATCTTGGTAATCTTTTTTTTTTTTTTTAAATATAGACCTGTTCATTACCCATCTATACACTTCTTGCTTAAATTTTCAATTTTCACATTTATTCTCTGCACATAGCTTTGTATTTTCAATATACAGGGTTATTTTTTCTATGTGAATAAATACTATGTTTATTTTTATAAATCTCAGATTTTTACTTTTAATTTTATATTTGCTATCCTTACCAATTTTTAGAATCTACTCTTTAAGGAAATAGAAATCTGCATGACATCATTCTAGGTCAGTGCTAGGAATTTAATTTAGTTTATTCATTAAATGAGCTAGGTTGGCAAATGCAAGCAGAAAATAAGTTAATTTTCCAACAAAATACCATTATTCAGTCTGCCCTGTGAACTCTTGCCCTCAGATGAAATTCCAACCAATTTCCATAAATTTTTCTTGACCTTATCAAATGCTTAAAAATCCAATTCATCCAAATATACATAATGTTGGAGTTTAGAACTTCACCCTATGTGGACATACCCTACCCCTCACTCCTCTCCTTCCCCACCAAGCTAGGAATTACCATATTATAGTTGATTTCTAATATACATGATATCTAAGTTAGGTGGCAAGAATTCTTTCAGTGTCTGGTTTCTATGTTCATTGTAATTGAGGCAACTCATTTTGTCAGTTTAGTAGAAAGGCCTTTAAATTTCTCTTGTTCCTCCAACTCTGAAGAGGGTATAGTCTCACACAAGGGAAACAGTTGTGTTTATGATACAACTCAGAAATACTGTGTCCCTCTTGCTTTAATAATGTCAATGTTAACCATTTTCTCGCCCTTTGACTTCTCTGAGTAGAAAATGCAGAGTTGATTGACTTTAGTAAAGAAAATTATTCTAAGAAATCCACATGGGTCTTTTCAATCAGATAAGGTCTTAAAAGCAGAGACAAGACTTCCCAGAGGAAAAATAAATTTAACCTGAGGATTGAAGCTTTAGCTTATGTCCAATGGGACAACCCTATATAGGCTTTGATTCTGTACAGATTTTGGGCTTTCCTTGAAAGCCCTGTATACTTTTATCCTTACAGAAAATCCATTAATTTACTGCCATTTCTCACAATTTCAGTATATGTCCCCTAGTGCTGTTTTTTTGCTTAAATTGAACTCTGAGTCAAATGGTGGTGAAGGAGCTCAAGAAAGATAGAATCTTAGGATGAGTTTTCTGAACTGCTTCTAGTACTGTTTCTCTAAGATGACATTTAAAGTTATTGATAATAATTTTTATTGGTGAAGAGGGGACTGGTAGTTTATGGTAAGATATGGTAGAATTATATAAAATATTGCTGTAAGACACCAATAATCATATGCTTATGAAAGATAAGTTTCTGGGTGATGATGTATTTGATACCTCAATAAAATTAAATTAAATTAAGGAGTTTATTGTATTGGCTGGTTGTTCCAACTGTACTGTATGAGAAACTGTGTTTTTCCCCTAATTAGGGAAATAAATAACTAAAGGTTATTTATTCCCAGTTGAAAATCTTTGTATGTGACCTGAAAGCTTCTATACTTGTCCTGAAAGAAACCTTTTACTCTGTATCTCCAAGACTAAGGATAGTTTAAACCAAAGTCTTAGTCTGCAAGTGGTAATTTTCAAAGCAAATCATACTCACAACTTCATAATATTTCTTCTGTTATAACAGAGGCACTAATTAGAGATACTGAAAGTTGTCATAGATGAATATTAGAGGGTCCTAATGAAGGGACAGTCAACTCTTGAATTTTGCTGAGTCTCCCTGCCAATACAAGAAACTCTCTCACCCTTACCTGGGTTTGCCCTGCTCTGCCTAGAGAAATTGTAATTGAATCCCCTGTGGCAGGTGCCTTGCAAAGTTTTGCTCATTCTCTTCGGGACTTAAACTCACTAGTCCATTTTATTTCTATACCTATAACTATTTAAGTCCCAACAGGCCCTAGAAGGTGCAGCACAAAGTGTGACCCTAAAAAAGATACACTACCTGCAAAAATAACTGCATGATTTTCCAACTTTTACAGGCAGAGAACTGAAAAATAGGTCTGTGGATGGAGTTTAAAACTATGAGATTATGGTGGAAAAAACAAAGTAGATGGGACCAAATTTATTGATATAAGCCCACTAAGTAGATTTTGGGTTCAGTGTTTTAATTTAAGGGCTTAAAAGGAGCTCTACAGTGAAGAAGTTTGTAAGTACAGAATTCCTTGAATAAAGGAGAGTCTCTGTATCCTAAAGAAAGGATACTGCTATGTTGTTAACTATTTATACTGTACATATGTCTCCCAGCCAAATATCTGGGAATTCTGGTCATTTACCAAAATAATTGTGCATTGGTGAAACAGAAATAATAATATTTTTCACTGAGAACTAGAAACTGACTGAGCTGACAATAATGCCAGACACACAAAGCATCATTGCTGTTTACCAGTCAGAGTACGGGTTTATGGAAGTCAGATAATCAATGAAGTTTTACCTCAGCTTTGTCTCATAGTGGATGCAGTGAATTCCTGAATACCTGCTTTGGTTATTTTTTTCCAATTTTAGAATGTGTAATTGCTATATTTAGACTCAGCAACTGGCAGAATCGCTATGATCGTACCCAGATCTGTGGAATTAGAGGTATCATGCTAGAAAAGGCCAAGTGTAAGACAGTAAGAACTACCTTTACCTACAAAAACAATAGTAGCATGATTCCAGAGAGATTTCAGAGAGTCCTCATTCAATTAACCAATTTGACCTGTGCAGAAGACTAATGGATCTTGAAGAATGACAGCAGATTAACTTAACCAGGAGGTAACTCCAATTGCAGCTGTTGTTCCAAATATACTTTTCCTTGCTAGAGTAAATTAAGGCATTCCATGATTCCTGATATGCAACTATTGTTCAGGCAAATGCTCTGTGTTTGAACCTTTTAGGAAAAAACAGCAAAATCTGTTTCTTTTCAGCTGTTATTGCAAGCAATATGCCTTCTATGACCTATCTCTGGAGTATATCAACAACTCTTGAACCTTATGTAATAATTTAGTCCACAGGACTTTGGTCACTTTTGCCTAGTAACAGACATCATGCTAATAATAACATTGATAATATGATGATTAGAAGTTGCAAGTATTCTAGACATAACACTTTAGGATGTGAAGCATGTCAAGACATCCCTTCTAATGTGAAAGATAATTGTTGTATCTGGACCCTCCTGCACTAAAAAAGGAGCACAATGGCTAGTTTTGTTCTCTTTGGATTTTTTAGAAACAAATTATTATTTATTTGAATGTGTTACTCTGGTCCATTTGCTAAATTACCATTAAAACTGCAACAAGTCCAGGCTCCTGGAAAAGCTGTTCTGACAATTGGACACCATTATCCAGCAACTCCAATTGTTCTTGAAGCATAAGTGGTAGATGTTCTCTGGACCTTGGACAGTTCCCTATAGGTGAATCGTGATGCAGACCCCTAAAACTTTGAAGAAAAACCCCATTATCTTTTGTGAGATACTTTATGAGACATATTTTGTAAGATATCCACTACTCTGTTGAAATAAACCTATTGGGTTTGCTACTGGGACTTAGTTGAAACTAAATACTTAACTTAGAGCCACCATATTATCATAGAACTTGAACTCCCCATCTTGAACTGGGTATTATTTGACCCACTGTGTTGAACAATATTGATTACAAAGGGAAAAATGGGTTGCTGTTGAAGTGAAAATCAGAAACATTATATTAGGAACATCCCCACAAGGAATCTCAGTGTTACTATATCATATAGAAAAAATCAAGATGTGGGGAAAAGATACATAAATACACCTTTGGCGGGACTACAAATTAGTACAATCACTTTGGAAATCAATATGGAGATTTCTCAAAGGACTAGGAATGGAATCTCCATGTGACCAAGATGTTCCACTCATTGGTATTTATCTAAAAGAACTAAAATCCGCATATTATATTGTTATAGACATATCAACATTTATAGCAGTGTAATTCACAATTGCTAAGTTATGGAACCAATTCAGGTACCCATCAACAAATGAATGGATAAAGAAAATGTGGCACATGCACATTGTAGTTTTACGTAGCTGGAAGGAAGAATGAAATTGCAGTGTAATTCAGAAGTTTGGGAAACTAGTATGCAGGAGGAATTTGGAAAGTTTGAAGATCCAAGATAGAAAAGCCTTAAATTGTAAGCAGAGGCTAAGGGCAATTCCGGTGGAAATTCTAAATGGACAGAACTGAAGAACTTCATGCTAAGTGAAATAAGCCAGACTCAGAAAGTCAAAGGTCAAATGTTTTCTAATATGAAGAAGCTAGTGTAAAAATAAGGGGGGATTATTTTGGGGGACTTCATGAAAATAGAACAAAGATCAGTGGAGTAAAGGAAGGGCATTGAGGATAAAAGAGGAGCTATGGGATAAAATCCACCAGACTATGCTATGCACATATATGAATATACCATAGTAAATTTCACCTTGAAACCTATAAAGTGCCAATTTAATATATAGATAAATAAATGTAAGACCAGTAGAGTAGAGGAAGGGAAACATGTAGAGGGAGGAGGATAGGGAAAGTGAGGATACTGGGGATGTAAATGGAGCAAATTATATTCTACATATGTATTAATATGTCAAAATGAACTCTACTATTATGTATAACTATAATCTACTGATAAAAACATTTTTAGAAGTCAATGGAAAACTTCAAAACCCTTATCAGTTAGAACTTTTAATGGCTAACTCTTCAGATTTAAAGATTTTAATCACTTTATCAGACAAAGAACTACTAACAGCTGAGGTAACTGGTGAGGGAAAAAGTATTACATAAGGATTAGTAAAAGATAGTAGTTATGAACACCAGCTATCATCTCCTGACCAGTTGCAAAAATGAAGACTGTACTAGTTATATTTAATGAATGATTTTATATGTTAACTGTTAGGATTTGGATCTGAAGTTTCCTCCAAAAAGTTCATGTGTTAGGCAATCAGCAGTGTTAGGAGGTAAAGATATGATCATGACAGCCCTAATTTCATCCGTAGATTAGTACATTTGAGGAGTTAATTATTTAATGGACTGCTGAATGGTACCTGATAGGACTAAGGAAGTAGATTACTGAGGGCATGGCCTTGGGGTCTTTATCTGTTCCCAGTCCCTTCCTCTCCCTCTTTTTGCCTTCTGGCTTCCATGAGCTGACAGCTTTCTTCCACCATACCTTTCCACCATGATATTTTAGCTTTGGAGCCTGCTGATGATGAACTGAACCTCTGAAACTATGAACCCAAATAAACGTTTCCTCTTCTAAATTGCTCTTGTCAGGAATTTTTTTCACAAGGATGAAAAGCTGACTAACCCAGAAATTGGTATGAAGAGTGGGGTTCTTGCTGTGATTATAATAGATTATGTGATTCAGAAGTCTGAGGAACTAGCCTGCAGGAGGAATTTGCAAAGTTTGAAGATCCAAGACAGAAAATACTTAAATTGTAAGCAGAGGCTAATGGCAATTCTGGTGGAAATACAGAAGAACAGAATGTCAATTGAAATGTGAATAGTTGATGGTGCTCATAATATTTCAGATGAAAATGAGGACTCCGCTGGAAATTGGACTAGAAGTCATTTATGTTACATTGCAAAAAAACTTGTCTCCATTTTGTTCAGGTCCTGAAACTTTCTTTAAGGCTTAATTTTAAGGTAGTGAACTAATTATCTATTGGAGGAAATTTTGAGGTATCATAGTATTCAGTGGCATGGGTATTGCTTGTGGCTTTTAGCCAGGTTTATTGTGATAATCATAAGCAGAAAGCAGAAGGTAAAGATTTTTTGAACTTATACCTTGGCCACAAAAACATAGGTAAAATTTGTGCTAAAAAAGGTGTAATTGCCAAGATTCATGCTATTAATTAGAAACTAAGTACTCTGCACAGGAACTATAGGAAAAATGCTTTGTGGCCATCTTGGGAATCAAAAAGACCACATCCATGATAGGCTAAAGGGTGTAAAAGTGAAAACTCATATGAGAAGAGACCATGTGGACAATCTTTTTGCTCAGAGGTGCCTAAGAAGGAGTTGTTTGCCTGTGATTTGTTTCACCATGTTTAACAACCCAGATACTCAGAGGCCCCTGCAACCATGGTTCTAGGAGACCCAGCTACAACTTGAGCTGGTGGCAGCCCTTTGCATTGTCTATGTGGTACTGGTTCTGCGGGACAGGATGCTGGAGTTAGATGATCAGAGAGGCTTCCAGCTGGATTTCAAAGGAAGACCTGGAGACTAGGCAAAGGATAGCTGGGCCAAAACCCCAGTAAGGCAGCCCTTGCAAGGATGACACATGAAGACTTGAGAGTAAAGCCAGAACCTCAATGGAGACAGCAGAAAGTTAGAGATGCCAAGAACATGAAACCTCTATCAAGGAAAGCTTTTAGCAGCACTAAGAGTCAGATCAATAGTGTAGCCATATGGGTTGCACTGGCAAGACCATAGGGGCCGGGCTGCCTAATGCTTTAAGGCCCAAATCTTGCCATCACATGTCCCACAACCTGGATGCATAGCTATAGGACTTGTTCACCTAGTAGGGTTTTGATCTTGCTTTGGTTCTATCCTTTCTTTCTATGTCTCTATTCCTTCCTTTTAGAATAGAATTTTTTAATCTATGTCATTGTATATTAGAAGCATGTAACTGGACTTTTGTATTTTTACAAGGATTCACAGCTAAAAATTTGCTTTGAGTCTTGGAGAAGACATTGGAAATAAACTTTTGAGCAATGCTGCAACTGTTAAGACAATGGGAGTATGTGGAGATGAACTATATGCATTTTGCATCATGATATGGGTATGAGCTTTTGGTGTATAATGTTATGGTTTGAAAATGGAATGTCTCCTCAAAGTTCATGTGTTAGGCAATGCAGCAATATTGAGAGGTGAAAAGATTGAATTATGAGAGTGCTGACCTCATCAGTGGATGATTTGATAGATTAATAATTTGAATTGACTGCTGGGTGATAACTCCAGACAGAGTAGAGTTGATGGAAGTAGGTCATGGGGGCATGGACACAGTGATGAAAAGCTAAAGATACCAACTTGCATGGTTCTGGCCACATTGCCCAAATATTTGGTTAGACTTTATCCTGTATGTTTCTGTGACAGTATTTTTTTGGATGAGATCAACATTTAAATTTGTTGACTTGAGCTGAGGTTTATTCCTCTGTGGTAGAGCACTTGTATAGCATGTGCAACACCCTGAATTCAATCCCTGGCACCACATACATACACAAACACTCCTCTCTCTCTTCTCTTCTCTTCTCTTCTCTTCTCTTCTCTTCTCTTCTCTTCTCTTCTCTTCTCTCTCTCTCTCTCTCTCTCTCTCTCTCTCTCTCCTTCTCTTTCTCTCTCTCTCCCCCCCACACACACCCCACTGCCTCTTCCTCTCTCTTCTGTTCTTTAGAATGCCAATACAGTATTAATATATCTTATTTTGTTAAAAATTACATAAATAAACCTTTTTTTTCCTTTCATATTTCCTTGTCATTAAACATTAATATGTTAGTAATAGTTAATTTTATATCACATCACAACATTTAGGTATGTTATACAAATAAAGAAGTGTGAACATTGCCCAAGGTCTTTGCATCACTGTCTTCTAAAAAAAAGCTATTACGTTCTTTGTTGTATATAAAATACTTGTATCATGTCAGACAGATGTATGACATTGTTGTTATCTTTATTTGGACATTAATATGGTTGCTCAATTAATAAAGACTGGAATACGAAAGCCAATTTTGTGTGTAATGCTGTTTTCTTAGGTCACTGTCTCAGTCATTACAATACAAATCTAGTTGCTGAAGTTATTTTATACATGTGATTAAAGTTCATAATTGGTTGATTTTAAGAAAGGGTGATTAGCTTAGATTATCTGGATGGGCCTGATCCAATTAGCTGAATATGCTTAAAAGAAGAACTGAAGCTTCCCTGGGAAAAAGAAATGCTGCCTGTGAATATATTGTGCCATAGAACTCCATCCTGACCTTTCCTGATCATCAACCATAAGAATTTTGTATTCGCTTGGGTTAACCCTACAACAGCATAATAAATCTCTTTATACATATTTGCTATTACATCTTTTTCTCTGGTTGTACTGAACAAGGCAGAAATATATATTTCTCCCAAGTGACATAATGATAACCACTGATACAGATAGAGGATAAAGTGCCACTTTTCAAAATAGTCAATTGAAGTATTATGCAAATTTAAAATCACCAACATCATCATATTTAAAATTCATTTTAATTCTTTAAAATTTGGGTTTAATTAAGTGGTTGTTTATATTTTCTACATTGTTTAGTAATATGTTTAGGTCAATTAACTGATGCTTCTTTAGCAAAAATACATGGTCGCCTATATTATATAGATAATTAACTTGAATTAATGAAAGAAACTCTAGACTTCCAGAGAATGTAAACTGAAAAGGTGGATAGTAAAATCATCTTTAGATTTAAGCATTTTGATATTTTGATAAATCAATACTAGCAGATAAACTTGGAAGTTGATAGGCTTTTTTTTCAAATATCTTGTTACTAGGGGCTTATGGTGAAGAAAATGGGAGATGTTGATCAAAAGGTAAAAATTTGCAGTTATGAGTAAATTCTGGGAATAACTATAGACGAACTATAGTTAACAATACAAATGAAATCATTTTTTGTTGATTGCCAAGCATTCAGTTTCTGCCTTAACTTTCATATTTGTTTGATATACTTCTTGAGGCAGATCTAGTGATTCCTAATGGAGTAAGTCAGAATAGCTATATTTCTATAGAAAGACATATGGTATTTATTTAACCATGAAGTCACAAATTACATAGCTATTTCTACATATTCTCTTAATGTAATTTGTATTTTCCTACTGACTAATGTTATTCAGTATGTTTTATGTGTATATCATCTTTATGATATAGTAGTGCAAGATTTTGCTCTAGCATTTTGCATAGTATTCTCATTGAGTAATAAATATTCTTCATATATTCTTTATAAAAATACTGTGTCACTTACAAATATTGTTAGTATGTTCTCCTATTTAACATTGTGTTGTATGATTTTCTCAATATTACATTTAGAAAATCAGCAATATGAAATTTTTCCAAACTATGATTTATTATTTATTTTCTTCTATATGGAGTGAGTTTTGAATCATTTTTAAGAAATTTTTGCCTTATAATGCTTATCTCACAGAAATAGTAAAGTTTATATTTTAATTCTCTGTGATTTTGGATTTTAAATTTTTGTGTTCAATTCTATTATTTAATCATGGATATTTTTGTAAAAAGTTTTGAGAATATTGTGAAGAAATAGATTTATTTTTCTATAAATAAACAAACAACAACAAAATCTGTTGCTCCATCACCATTTCTAGAAAATACTAACCTTTCCCAAAGTAATATTTTTGGCATCTGTGTTGAAAATGAATTGACAATGTATGCATGAGGCTATTTCCATATTTTCTATTCTGGTTTTTCAGATCACATATTCTGGTGTATATCTAGCTTTACATCAATATTATGTTATTTCTTAATATTGAGAAAAAGTCTTGACATAAAATATTTTTGTTCTGCCCTATTTGTTCTACTTTGACGATTCTATTTGCTATTCTACATCTTCTTTGAAATTCTACATATTTTAAAAATCAGTCTATTGCAACAAATACAAATCTGCTAGATTTTAATTAGAAATTTTAATTAGAATCATTTTGAATTGATAGGATAATTTAGAAGAATTGCTAGATTAACAATATTAAGTCTTTCAATTTATTAATATCATCTAGTTCTCCATTTTCATAATTGTTCTTTCAAAACACACTGTAATCTTGATTGTTTGTATTTTGTACACGTTGTTAAATTTATCCTTTGATATTTAAGGTTTTCTGACGATACTGATAAATGTTGTTTTAAAAATCAACTTTTTAAATGATTTTTGCTAGTGTGTAGAAATGCATTTTAAAAATACTTATATATTATAACTTTGCTAAATTTATATATCACCTAAGCAGTCTTTTGTAGATTCATATATAGTCCTGTCACTTTGATTTCTAGATTTATTGAGCCAATGAAGACATTACATTGCGATTTTGGAATAAGACTTCCATGCCTTATTCTCAATATTAGGTGCAAATTATTTTCTTGAGAATTTTAATAAATGTTCTATATCAAGTGAAATGAATTTCTTGTCTAAATAGTGGAGATTTATTCTTTTTGCATCAACAAGTGTTAAATTATTATAAGTATTATTGTACTATCTATTGAGATGATTATATGATATTTTTCCTTAATTCTGTTAATGTAGTTAATTGCTCAACATGGATTGAATTTTGAATGTTCAATCAACTTTGTGTTCCTTATAAAAAATCTACTTGGTCATGTATATTTAATACAGTCTCAAATTCAATTTCTTTTTTTTAGATAAAAATATTTTATTACAAAATGTTGCAAATGATGTAAAGAAATTAAAAGTGTTTTGATTATTTCAAATTTTTCAGGTAACCACCTAAAAATACACATATATATTATATATATATATAATTTTTTTGGATTAGCGCCCACTCTAATGGCCTAATTTTATTTATTTATTTTTATTAGAGCATTATGCTTATACACAGCAATTTAGTTCATTTTGACAAAAATCATACATGCCTGCAGCCAGATTCAATTTGTTATTATTTTCTTTAGAATTTTGTGGCTACCTTTAGGAAATGCATTATTAATGATTTTATTGTAATGCGTTTTTTTCTGATTTTCCTATCAGGATAATAAAAGCCTCATAAAATTATTTGAAAATTATTATTTCCTTCTTAATTTATGTTTGTATAAATTGATATTATATCTTACTCAAATATTGGATAGAATAACTAAGCAAAACATTTTGTTTTTTAATATATAAGGACATTTAAAATTATGAATTCAATTTATTTATAGATGAAAAGTTTTATAGAATATAGATTTTCTGGGGTTTTCTTTTCTGGTATATTAGCAGGTAGTATGTATCTTTGATGGATTTTTCTTATTTTTCTAGGTAGATTTTTTTGGTCATAAATTTGTCCCATTCCCTTATTTTCCTTTTAATGTCTGTGATATTTGTAATAATGTCTACTTTTGCATTCTAGATGTCATACTTTGTTTTTCTCTTAAATTGATCAGGTTAGATATTTTTATCAGATATTTAAATTTTATGTATATTATAAACTCCAAAATTCTTTGATATTGTGTGTATTATATGTGGCCAATTGTATTATAAAATTAAAACATTGTATTTACTCTTAGATTTTGCTTAACTTGATTTCATTGCATTCCCTGGATATTTTTTCCAAACTTTATTTCATTCCATTCCCTGGATATTTTTTCCATAGTTATTTGCCTTCAGACTACAAAATATCTATACCATTTCAGGTAATGCCTTATTTTTTTTAATCTTTTGTTTCATGGAAAATATCCTTTTGCACTACCAGTTTTCAAGATTCTATATGAAAAACATGAAATTCTGGATTGATTGATCATTTTTCCATCTAGTGCTTTATAGGAAGCCTACAGTATTATTTTCCTGGCTCCTGTGTATATTATATGTCTCTTATGATGATGGTGAAGATGATATTTTTATCATACTGCCAGCACTTTAACTATGTTATGCCTTAGTGCTGTCTTATGCATTTTTCCTTTGTTTGGGGATCATTGACCTTGGATTTCTCAGTTCTTAATTGACACCAAATTTGGAAAGTTTTAGGGATTATTTTTATGATACGTTTTTTGTTTTTATTCTCTTGAGGACAGTTATCATATGCTTACTAGATTGTTTGATGATTATATAAGACAAATAATTGCTGCCCATTTCTTCTGCTGTCATGTTTTTAATATTTTTGCTTCAGTGTGGGTAGTGTCTAATTTATTGGCATCAAGTTCACTGATACTTTGTTAAGTTCTGTTAGTGTCCTATTTGTACAAGGTCTATTCTGTAGTTTGTCTTTCAGATATTGTATTTTTTCAGTTGTTGAAGTTCTGTTACTTTGTAGTTCCCATGATTGCTGGTATTCAACTCAAAATGCTATAACAAAAATACCATAGACTGAGTGGATTGAACAACAAGCATTGATTTTACACGTTTCTAGAGTCTGGAAAGTACAAGACCATAGTGTCCACATGGTCAGGTCCTGGTGAGCATTCTTACTGATTGCCTCACATGTACACTTTCTTGCTGTATCCTCACAAGACCATGGTGAAGATAGAGAGGAGGCAAGCTCTTTCTTGTCTCCTATTAGGAGGGTACTAATATCATAAGGGTACTTTCTTTTCTCCTATTAGGAAGGTACTAATATCATAAGATAATTAGCTCCCAAAGACCTCATCTACTAATACCATATCACTGAGTGTTAGGATGTCAACATTTGATGAGGTTGGGGAGGGGTGGGGGGGTGCAATCACATACTTTATAACACTTGTGTAATAATTTTTATCAGATTCTGGACATTGTATATAATACATTGCATAGTGTCTTGATTATATAATCTTTCTTTAAATGATGTTGAATATTCTTTAGTTTTAATTTTTCTAGATAGATATGCATTTTAGTAGCAGATCCATTATGATAGTGATGATGAGGAGGAGAATACATGTAGAGGTGTGTGTGCTTGCATTGATAGAACAACTCTAAAGTCATTTTTCTCCAGAGACATTAATCCACCTGTTAACAGAAGAAAATGGACATTTAGGGATTCTATAAAATTTTCCAGACATTTAACAAATCTTTCCTGTTTTGTAAGTTCCCTAATATCTCTCAAATACTATGCAAGCTCTGGGAAATGTTGCTAGAGTTTCTTGGGTAATTTTTATTTTCTTGGTAGTTTTCTTTTTCTAATCACACACTATCTCACCTTCACATGTGTACCTCAGAGTTCCGGTAATAAGTCAAGGGAATACCTATGATTTATTAGTTCCTTTTTGGTAAATGTCCCTCCTAACAAATACTTTGCCCTTTATTCCTTTTTCTTTATTTTTATCTGAACTCTAACATTCATCTTCTCATATTAGTAGGATCAATGTGTTGCCTGACTCTATGCACTTTGAAAAACCATCCAATCAAAAAATTGGACAATTTTAAGGACTCAGGGATTTATAGTCTTATGCTTTTAATTAATGCCTGCAAAGAGTAATTCTTAAAAAAATAGACTGTCTTTTATTAGAGTTGTTTTATGCTAACAGAAAATCTGAGCAGAACATACAGAGTTCCCATGTCTGCTATAACACATGCACAGTTTCCAATATCATTATCAGAGTAGTGTATTTGCTACAATGGTGAAACCACATTGACATATCCCCATCACTCAAATTCTACAGTTTACATTAGTTTTACCCTTGATGTTGTACATGCTCTGTAAATAGAATAATCATAATGACATGAATCCACCACTATAATATACAAAGTATTTAACTTTCTTAAAAACCTTCTGTTCTCTATTTATTCATTTCTCATTCCCTGAGGGTTTTTTTTAAATCTCCATAGTTTTAACTTTACAAAAATATCATATACTTTGAATAATTGAGTGTGTAGCCTTTTAGACTGATTTCTTTCATTTAGGAATATCCATTTAAGTTTCTTCCATGTCATTTCATGATTTGATATCTCATTTCTATTTAGTTTCAGTAATACTCCAAAGTATGGATTTAGAACAGTAGAAGGATTTGTCTTCCTATTATATATAGAATGTATGGGTTGCTACCAAGTTTTAGCAAGTATGAATAAAACTTCTATAAACATCTGTGTTCAAGATTTTGAATGGATATATATTTTCAGTTTCTCTCAATAATTAGCAAGACACTTTTGTTGGATTATATAAGAGAATATTCAGTTTTGTAATGAACTGTTTTAAACTGTCTTTCAACTCACATACCATTTTGCATTTTCACAAATGAATGAGAGGTCATATGGCTCTAATCCATCCCAGTGTTTGATGTTGTCAGTATTCTTGATTTTGGCCATTTTAATGGATATGTGGTGATATCCTATTATGGTTTCCATTTGCATTTTCATGATGAAATATGACATGGAACATATTTTTATATGTTTATTTGCTATTTATCTTCTTTGGTGAGAGATCTATCTAATGATTTGAGCCACTTTCCTTAATCAGATTACTTGATTTCTTATTGAGTTTCAAGATTTCTTGGTATATCTTAAGTGACAGTCCTTCATCTCCTATGAGGCACAAATATTTTCTCCTAGTCTATGACTTTTGTGTCTATGTCCTTAACACTGTCTTTTACAAGGTATTTTTTTTATTTTTAATGAAGTCTGGTTTATCACTTTTTTTTGGTACTGTAGTTTGAACCTAGGAGTGCTTAACCACCAACCATATCCCCAAACTTTTTATGATTTATTTTGAGATAGGTTCTTGCTAAGTTGCTTAGGGCTTTCCTGAGGCTATCTTTGAACTTGAAATCCTCCTCCCTCAGCCTCCAGAGCTGCTGTGATTACAGGTGTGTACCAGTGCGTGCAGCATTCTCAATTCTTTTTTAATGGATCATTGACAGACTCAATGTCATCTAAACTTTCTCCTGTATCTTCTTCTAAGAGTTTTATATTTTGTGTTTTACATTTAGGTTTGTGATTAATTTTGAGTTAATTTTTGTGAAACGTGTTTGTTTTGTCAAAATGTAATGATTTGCATGTGGAGGTCTGGTTGTTCTAGCATTGTGTTGAAAAGTTCATCTCTTCTTCATTGTATTGCCTTTGTTACTTTAACAAAGGTTAGTAGATTATTATTTTTGTGGGTATATTTCTGGGTAGAACTTATTTTTTCACTTACTTTCTTCAGGTTTCTAATTGTGCATGAGGAAAGCCTAGTTCAGTCTCAGTTTATCTTTATGACCTAAAGAGGAAGTCATGCAGAATAATTTCTGAATGAGATTGTATTTGTTCTAAGTAGGATTTTATAAAGAAGCATGATTTAAAATAAGTTTTAGTATAGCAAAAAGAGAGAAGATGTGGCTGGTGGTATATGAAGACATGATTAAGAATAAGAATAAAGAAAAAGTGACTTCATTGATGCTTGATTTAGCATAGTTAATTAAATATATCCTAAATGTTTGACTCTTTTTTATCATGTACTAGCTTAGACTTATTCTTCTTTAAAGGTATTGGAAAATAATTTAATGTGGTATTAGATGGTATAATTATTTTAGTCACAATGAACACAATAAAGAAAATGCCTACTATGTGATTGGTCTCTTGCTATTTAAATCAGTATGAATTAAGGACTATTAATTGTGATGCTTTCAGTAGTATCAATTCCATTAATAATATCATTTGGAAGGCAAATTATACTTTTCCAGTTTATATCACATAAAATATTGTTTTCATCTGTTTGAGCTGCCATAACAAAATGCCACAGCTTAAATGAGGGGGATTTTATTTTTTTATAGTTCTGGAAGCTGGAGGCCCAAGCTCAAGGTGTTGTCAGGGTTGGTTTCTGGTAAGGATAATCTCCCTGGATAGCAGATGGCTACCTATTCACTGTGTCCTCACATGGCCTTTTTATCTGTGCAGGTGAGAAGAGAGACAGAGGAGACAGGAGCAGAGAGCCTGCTCTTTAATATCTTTTTTTTTCTTTTCTTACAAGGATATCAGTCTTATTTGATAAGGAACTCACCATTATGACACATTTTAATCTTTAATCCTTTAAATTCCTCTCTCCAAATATAGTCATGTCAGGGGTTAGTGGTAAACAGATGAATTTGGGGGTAACACATTTGGTTCATAACGAAAATCTTATTTGATAATTGGTTTCCACACTTTAAGCTATGAGTTTATATTTTGCATAGTTACATAGCTTTTCGCATTACCAAAAAAATATAAAGAAACCACTTACATTACTTTAAAAATATTTCTTAACTTTCACACTTTTTTAATGGTGGAATGTGTAATAAGGAAAAAGTGAATGAAAACTATAGATACCTTTAAAATAAAATGCTAATGTGAACACTGCTGTTGCCCTCCTGATTAAGCAAAATATCTTTAATCTTCTTTAGAGACCACATCATTTAAACCCAAGCAATTATTTCCTTCCTCCCTCCCCTAATTCCATCTCTTTCTTTCCAAAGGTAAGTCCTATCCTAAATTTTATGACAATATTTTCTTTGATTTTTATTTAGAGTTGCTACATCAGTGTGTAGGCATAAGCCATATATTATTTAATGCTGCCTATCCATAATTTCTGTAAGTGAAATAAAACTGCATATATTTTTCTGAAACTTTACTTTTTGCTTAACTTGCTTTTGAAATTCATTCTCTCATCACATGTGTCTTTAGTCATTCACTTCTACTGCTCTGTAAGTCCACTGCTTGTATGTGTCATAATTTATTATTTATAATGCTGATGAAATTTAAGTTGATTTTGCTGCTGATTTTGTAATAACTATGCCTCTGTATGTCTCTTGACTTGAAAGATTTCCCCTTGGTCATATGCCTACAAGTTGAATTGCTAGAAACCAATGATGAACATGTACAAATTTACCAGGACTGCCAAATAGGGTAACCAGTTTGCACATTCAGCAGCAGTATATTAAATTCAATATGCAAAATCAAGTCTTTCTGAAACTAATTGTACTCGTGTTGAAACTTCTCTTTCCAGTATTTTATGTTTTTCATGTTTGATGAACTAGGCTGCATTCTAGGTCAATTTTTAACATCTGTCAGAATTCAGTTATGCATCCTTCCTTTGGCTTAAATATACCAAGTAAATCTACCCATTGAATTTCTATTACCAATTATACACATATAGATATATTTTGCCTTTTAAAGCTCTATTTTGTTTATAGTTTATTTGAATATATTTCCAATTCTACTTTATCACTGTCAATGTATCTCAATTTTATCATTCAGAACCTTCTCAGACACTTTTTTAAGCATTTTGAGTTTTCTCTTTTGCTCTAAATCATTCATGATTCCATTTAATTTTCCTCTTTTATCTTTGTTTTTAATATGGTCTTAAAGAAAGAATTTTATACTATTTTTCCTGTGCAAATAATCTTGCTTTATTGCCTGTAAATATGATGTCAATTACCTGTGCTTCCACATTCACTCTTAAGAATTTCCCATGATTATTATTATTCAGCAGTTTTATATATATCGCTCGTTACTTAAATGCTGACATTTAAGGTCCTTTTGAAAAGACTTCAAACTATCAGATTTGATTTGGCTAATGTATACATATAAAAATAGTTTGGCATTCATATATATTAAATTTTAAAGTTAAGAATCCATTAGCTACCCTGCATTCCTGATACAGTACTGGAGTTTATAGACATGAGTTCATTAAAAAAAAAAATCTTCCAAACTATGTCATTGTCTTTCATGTGGTTTATCTAGAAACAACATTGTACTTTCCTAATTGTACCAACACTGGTAAAGCTTTGAAAAGTTTGTCATATTCAATTAAATAAATGTGACATGTTATGAGGCAGACATATGCCCTGTGTATAATACCATTTCAAGTAATAAATATGACATGATGTGATACTGAATTACATTTGCTCCTTTTTGAGATAGGGAAAATATTTCCAACATGGATAACTATAATAGCTATGTTGTATCTGTGCTAGACATTTAAAAAGGAATGTCAATAGACTGGCAAAAAAGAGAAAAAAAAGAAATCCACAATGATTTCTAGAATTGAAAACATAATCATTTGTTTTTCTCTTTAGGAAATAGAAAAACCTAATACATCTCACCTTCATCATTTTTCAGTCAGTATAGTGAGCAAGTTTGAAATCTAATAAATTGGTATTATTATTATTATAATTTAATCAATAAAAGTTGCATTAAAATGAACCTTAAAATGTGTAACTCAGTAGCTAATGTGTCCGCATGTTGTTAATTCAAAAATTCAGTAAACTCAGGTAAATTTATGTTTGCTATGAGAATTAGCACTGTTTTGGGTCAGGATAATTTGTATCTATGGTGAAAATCACTGAGTGTCCAAACACCAATAGACATGAAAGCTGTAATAATAGCAGAAGCTGAAAATGCTCATCTATTGAAATTTATTTTATCTTTTTCACTGCTGTGGCCAGAAGAAGTGACAACAATTTTAGAGGAGGAAAAGTTTATTTGACACTCAGTTTCAAAGATCTCAGACCACAGATGACTAATTCCATTGCTCCGGGCCAGAAGTAAGGAAGAACATCATGGTGAAAGAGCAAGGCAGGGGAAAAATGCTCAGAATATCACACCAGGAAGAAGAGAGAGCCTCCCCTCACCATAGGCAGACTAAATATATTCCAAAGACAATACACCCACTGATCCACCTTCTGCAGCCATGACCTACCTCCCTATATTACCACCCAATTAATCCCTATAAGAGGATTAATGCATTAAGACTCTCATACTTCAATCGTTTCACATCTAAGCTTTCTTGCAGTATCTCACACATGAGATTTTTGGACATGTAATATCTAACCCATAACAAATTATTTTGCTAGATTGCTTCTTTACTTATTCATTCATTCACTAGGTATCATATCTATAAAAGTAGCATATGCCAATCAGGTGGATTAATGGAAGATATTCTTGAATATATATTCCAGTTTTCATAGATTCATATGGTACTGAGTCTGTTTGTAAAAGACTCATACACTAATGTATACTTTCATGAAATTTTCTTTGATTAATTGGACCATTAACTAGTCATTTATAATATCAATTATACTTAAGTACAAAACTTACTATTTTCATATCTATTTTAAATATAATACAGTGAGCAGAAATGGCATACTTTTTTCCTAAGCTGAAAACTTTATTATAATAACATAAAATCATATTCCTTTTTCTATGCAAAGCAATAAGAAGCTGTCAATCTTCTCTGTTATGATATATCAGATTAGCACTAAAGTTGTTCTATGCACTGGAACAAACATTTGACTTATTAAAATACTTAAAATTTATCTTCATGATTCTCAAATGTATATTCACTATAAACATTAATATTTCTTTCAGGAAACTTACCATATTTTGCTCTTTGGCCAACTTACTATAGACAATAGCAGTAATAGCATTAAAGCTCAAAGTTTCCCAGTAGTCAAATCAGATTTAGTTTAGACAGTATCAATTCTAAGAGGATTGTGAAATATAAAATAGCAAGTATTTGATGCATGGTTACTAGGTGACTAAATAAAAGTTTGAGAACTAAAACAATTATGATAATAAATATCCATATTTAGACAATAAGACAATTTTATGCAAAAAGGATCATATATTCAAAATTATATTTGGTGTTTTTATATACACATTTAGCTTTGCATTTTAGGAATCTCCCTCATATTTAGATGGGTTGACATAAGATTGAGCCACCAGTCTCCACTGAGACCTCAAGGGCTGAAACAGGAGACATTTTACATGTCAACAGTAGTCTACCATAAAATGACCACTGATAGACATGTTTGTATAAGGGCCAGCCCACGCTGTCCATTCTTGACATCATTGCAAACAATAAATCTTCACCTACAGAGGCTCTAAAATACATTATATAGCTTTGCTTTAAAAAATTACTAGCACTATAAAACAGACCTGCTTATAAAATGTTGCAGCAATAATAGACTTCCTGCCAAATAACGTGTAACCAAGAAAAAAGTGATTGACTTTACTAGAGATGCAATGAGCCTTAGATGAATTGTACTTGGACACAAACACATGAACCTCCTCCTTAAAAACACATTTTACCAAGAAAAGTTTGTTGAAGAAATGCCTTCATTCTGAGGATTAGACATGACTATTTTGATATTCAAATAAAAAGTTATCTAATATTTAGGAAGTGAATTTTACTCTATTCTGAAGAATTTTAAGAATTCCATCATTTTGGCACTCTCTGATTGCATAATTATGTAAAAATTCAACTGAACCTATGACAAATTCCTATTCTGCTAAGGCTAAGAAATGTCATGAACATTTTCATGATTGCTATTAAATAGAGGAAAATCCCCTCTGCCATTCTTAAAAGCATTCTCCCTCCATCTCACAACCACATCTGTCACCAAGTTCACTAGAAAAGAATGGGTGTTTCCCCAAGGGTGTTATCTTTAGTGTTTTCCATTTCTTTTTTTTATAAATATCTGCCATAATTATTACTATACAAACTTGCTTGTGAGGGATAATATTCCATGGGTTTGACAACAAATGTTGAACATCTTTAGTATTGTTCAGCTTCTACAAACAGTACTGAGTCTGCAATTTTAAAAAGAACCAAACTTTTAAAAAAAGACATATTCTTCAGAAATGCAGGTTTTCATCACTAACCTGCTGGCATTCAATGAGAACAATCCACATGTAAGCATCATCATGACCCTGTTCTCCAGGTTTGAGACAAGGTTTCTCCTAACAAGCAATTATCTAGTAGTGGGAACAGTTAAGGATGATGTTTTAAATTTTTATTTTTTGGCCAGTAGTTATATAGCAAATGTTAAGTATGCCTTTCTGGGATGCTGACAGCGAATAATGTGCCTTCAAACATTTTCTAATTATAAGAAGATGATGTCTAGTGCCATATACGTAAATATTGGAAATGACTACAAGTGAATTGAAAGATAATTCTATCTTTCCCTTTAACAGCCAAAAAAAAAAAAAAAATCAATTCTGTGACTCAAAGATATTTTTAGCTACTCAGAAGGGGCATACTTTTGAGGTACTGAAATTGATGCCTTAGATTACACTAAATTTGTGGATTGTTGTAAAGGGACTCAGAATACTTCATATTTATTTCCACAACAAATACTGAAATAATGATTGATAGTAATCCATAATTGATATTTGAGAACAAAAGGTAGGATGGCAGTTGGCAACTGAAATGCTCAAAATTTTCTTTCAAGTTAGAGTTGGCAAGGTTTTAGGGTGCCCATGTAAATTTGAGCTTTGAGAATAACTCCTTATCATAATGAAGGCTGATTCTGACACCTTTTAAGAAGGGGAAATGTGAGAGTAAGATAGTTGGCAGTTCAGGCACTCATTATCTTATTATAGCCAATGGCATCACTTTATTCAAATAAAAATATTTTATCACTTTTCCTTACTAAACTAATTTAGACTTTTTAAAAATAAAGGTGATTATAAGTGTTAATCTCCATGATGAATTCAGAGATAATTTGCTACTGAGAATCATCAATCACAAGTAGTAATTTAACTCCACTGGATTTGATGACATTATATCCACTGGTGCTTCACTAATAATATCTTAACAAAAGCTGAAAGAGTGACCTAAACTAATTAAAGGAGAACAGCTTAAGATAAAAAGATATTAAAGTACTAGGAAGGAAACACATGACATTATGATAGAGTGGTTGTTAAAGAATTAGGAACTCATGCATTTTATCAGATCTAAATAGAGGTCTTCCACAAGAATTTTGGTACCCATGATGATGTATAGGTGAAAATCAATATATTATTGTCTGTGTTCAATTACTTTCTACATGTAGGTGGTAGTTTGGTAGAAGTTTGAAATCACCAAATCATTTTCTCATGGCTGTACCTTTCATATTTTATATTTGAGAAAGCAACTTGCCCATTTTAATGAATGTCAGTTTCCTCAACTCTAAATTAGAGACAATAATGCCTTTCTCATTATATGAAGTTTTCCATGCAGTATATGTTACAAATGCTTTTTAAAATCAGTTGTTGTCATTATTTGTCTTATTACTATTATAGAGCTGTCAATTCTATGCTTTGTTCAATAATGCCACATAGCTATCCCGATATTTTTATCTCCAAAAGAATGGTTAAAATAATATTATTCTCCATAAATTTTAAAGTAACATCTAAATATTTTCAATATATGTATAAAGAGTGGAAATTATACTACTTTAATATTGATATGGATGGAGTAAAAAACACTACCATAAGTCAATAACATCATTAATTTAAAATCACAAAAACAAATAATATTTAATAGTAGAAATTTTTATATCATTTGGTTTGTCTCTGTGAATATTCATTCACATTCTGTAGTGCAAATATATCCTAATGTAATGTGACTTTATGCTTGAAGGTCTACTGAACACCTTATCATACTTCTCTACAAGTATTTAATTTAAAAATTCAAGTTTCTATAAACATAGGCTCTATGTGTCTTCTCAATGGATTTTTATTTTACCTTCACCAATATTTTTATCTTCTTTGTATGGCTTCAATTATTGCCTGGAGAACTTTTTCTTATTAACTTATAATTATTATATAAATCAATAAGATCACTGTGATATTTCCATTCACAGATTGTACATTGATCATGTCCTTCTCCTTACCCTTACACTGCTCCAACACAACCCTCCCATTTTTTAATAATTGTTCTTCTACTGTTGAGTTGTCATTTTTGTTTTGTTCCTTCCCCACATATGAGAGAGAAGATAGAACTACATGTTATCTGTGTCTGGACTATTCTGCTTAACATAATTCCCTCCAGTTCTATCTGTTTTGCCACAAATGACAGGATTTCATTTTTTATGGATAAATAATACTCCATTGTTTGTATGTGTATTATCATGTTTTCTTTATTCATCTTTTGATATACACCTAGGCTAATTCCATATATTATTTATCCCAAAGAGTGCTACAATAAATTTGGGCATGGAAGTTTATTATGTTTCATATGCTTACTTATATCCCACTTGGTGTATATCCAGAAGTCTGACAACTGGATCATATAGTATTTCTAGTTTTTGGTGGATCCTCTTTATTATTTTCCATAGTGGATATGTTAATTTACATTCCCACCAACATCCTCACAGGCCTTTGTTTATTCTTTATTGATTGCAGCTATTCTAACTTGGTCAATGTGGTACCTCATTGTCCTTTTGACATGCCTTTCTCTGAAGGCAGATATTGAGATTTTTTATTTAATTATTGGCTGTTTTCCTATTTTGAGGAGTGTCTACCCAGATCACTTTTCCACTTTTTAAATTGGATTACTTGGTCTTTTTATTGTTTTGAGTTCTTTGTATATTCTGAATATTAATTCTCTGTCAAATAAGTAGTTGGCAAAAATTTTCTTCCATTCTATAGGTTGTGACTTCACTCTGTTGTTTCCTTTAGTGTGCAGAAGATTCTTATTTTGATGTTATTTCTTTTGTCAATTGTTGCTTTGTTTCCTGAGCTCTTTTGTAGTTCCTTCAAGAAAATCATCTGTACCAATATCTTGGTGTTTCTCCTATATTTTCCTCTAGTAGTTTTAAACTTTCAAGTCTTACACTAAGATGTTTCATCCATTTTGATTTAGGTTTTGTAGAGAGTGAGAGTTTCAATCTTTATATGTCGATATCTAATTTTCCCAGCACTATTAGTTGAAGAGGATGCCTTTTATCCAACATGTGTTTTTGGTGATTTTATCAAAAATGTGATGGCTGCAGATGTGTGGATTCATTTCTGGGCCTTCTATTCGATTTCACTGGGCTGTGTGTCACTTTTATGCAAATACTATGTGGTTTTATTTACCATAGATATGTGGTATGTCTTGAAATTAGGTATTGTTATGCCGCCAGCTTTGTTCTTTTGCTCAAGATTGCTTTGGCCATTCAAGTTCTTTTGTGTTTACATGTGAAATTAAGGTTTATATTTTCTGGTTCTGTAAAGAATGTAACTGATATTTAGAAGGAAATTTTATTGACTTTGTAGATCATTTTGGATAGTATGCACATTTTAATCATACTAATTCTTCTTCTAATCTATGAACCATTGGGAGATGGTTGAAACTTCAGAAGGTGGCACCTAGTTGGAGAAATTAGTCTCTATAAGGAGTATTTTTCCAATGGCTTTTCTCTCTCTCTCTCTCTCTCTCTCTCTCTCTCTCTCTCTCTCTCTCTCTCCTCTCTCTCTCCTCTCTCTTTCTCTTCTCTCTCTTTATCCCTGCTTCCTGGCCATTATGAAGTTAGCAGCTTTTATCTACCACATACTTTCCACCATAATGTTCTGCTTTACCACAAGCTTGAAGGGATTGGGGCCAAGTTACCATGAAATGAAAACTCTGAAACTATGAAACCAAAAAAAATTTTCTTCATTTAAGTTGATTTTCTCAGATATTTTGTATAGCAATGGAAAACTGAACAAATTCCAAAATTGGTACTAAGATGTAGAGATGTTCTTATGACTATTATTGATGATGGTTCAGAAACCTTTGGAACTGGTTTTCAGGAGGAATTTTGAAAGGTTTGAAGATACAGAAGAGAGAAGCCCTAGAATGCTATAAGCAAAGTATGACAGACAGAGTATGGTAGAAGCTCAGAAGACAAATAGGAATGGAGAGAGTAAAGATCAGGCTCTGAGGTTTCAGATGAAAATTAGGACTCTATTGGGAGTTAGACTAGAGGTCATTAATGTTACATTCTGGATGAGAACTTGTGTATATTTTTTCCATGTGAGGCTGAGTTTAAAGGTGATGGACTAAATATTCCGGCATAGGAAATTTCAACCATCAAGCATTCAGGCAGTGATATGAGTATTTTTGGCTGCTTTTATCCAAATTTGTAGTGTGAACTAGGATCAAAATATAGTGCAGAAAGATTTGAAATACAGTTTAGGGGGATAAAAAAAAGATTTGAAAAAAAAAACAGTTAAAAAAAAAGAATAAAAAAGAGCTTGTAAAGTTGAAGCCAAGGAGAACATAGATGCTAAAGAGATTAGTACCATTAAAGAGAAGCCAGGTACTTTGCATTGAGATAAAGAGGAAAGAAGGAATGGGAGTATCTTAGAAATCAATAAGACCGCCACCACTCACAATCATCACGGTATAAAAGTATTCTAATAATACTATAGGGGTGAGGCTGCTAAAGCCATTTGAGGGTCTATAGCTCACCACCACATGCCCTAAATTATGCTCCTAATCCTCACTAAATGCTGCATATAAAATTCTAGGATTTGATGTTTACCTGCTGAGTTTGTTTTTGCTTCAGTTCTATCCTTCCATGGTATTCCCTTATTCCTCCCATGTTGAATAAGAATTTTTAGCCTGTAACTTAGTATGCTGAAAATATACACTTTGTTCTTGATTTTTACCAGAAATCATAGCTAAAAGTTTGTTGTGGGTCTCAGAGAAAAGTGTAGACTTGGATTTTGGAGCAATGCTGGAACAGTTAAGATTACAGAAATTAATGGTGATGGACTGAGCCTTTTCAGTTTTGAGTCTAGGTTTTTATATGTATACAATCATATCATATGAAAACAGAGATAGTTTTACTTCTCTATTTGTATGCCTATTATTTCTTTCTCTTGATTAATTATTCTGGCTAAAATTTCTAATATTATATTGAATAAATACAGTAAGAGTGGACTTGTCCCCTTCTATTGTTCCTGACCTTATAAGAAATGCTTTCAGATTTTTTCCATTCAATATGATAACTATTAACTAAAACCATCTATTATATAATTCAGAATGACTAACATAGTATGAAATTGTCAACACATACAATTATTTGAAAAGATTGAAATTCTTATTACCCTGATTTGATCAATACATATTGTAGACAGGTACCAAATTACCATAACACCTCCCATAAAAATGTAAAAATATTATCTCTCAATTTAAAAATTTGGGGAAAAAAGAATTTGTACTAATGTCTTACAGGCCCTTGCTTTAGTTTTACTGAGGTAGTCTCTATGTCCTACCTTTGGGAGGCCACAGGTAGCACCCTGCCAAAAGCAAAAGAATTGTGCCATGTAGTGTTAAAACCTTGACCTATGAATATTAGTTTCTAAGTCTCATTATTTTCAATATCTTTATTTTTCAGTAAAAAGATTATTTATTTTGAATTTTAACAATGATTTTTGTGTTTAGTGATGATCTTTGTAAAGAAGAAGTGATGGAAATGAACAATGAACAATCAGAATGCAAGGACACTCTACTCTGCTCTTGAAAGGTTATCTCTTCTAAGACACAAGATCATTCTTATCACTAGTCCCTGCCAGAAGGGACAACCTTATATGCCCCAAAAAGAAAGACTTCAACAGGTAATTTGAAAAAGAAAACCTGATAATATATAATTTCAGTGGTCATGTAGAGTTTTAACTGATTAAATTTATATTTTTAAAATGTTAAGTGTATACCTGAAAACAAATTATACTGATGTTCAAAAGAAAGAAAAAGCAATATTAAAGTTCTAAAAAGGGATCTTAAAATAGAATTAAATGTTTTATTTTTAGAATAAGTGATATAAGGTGAGTTTTATTATAGAAGAACACATGGTCTAAGGAATATATATTTACCATTGATAGAACAAAATTGAATATTTTAAGATACAGATCATTGTTTTTGCAAAGTATAATAATCTCTGCTATTGTAACTATAATCAGATATGTAATCAAAGAGAGAATTTAAATTCTTATTTTCAAATACTTACTTCATTTGTAGAATTATCTTGTTGCTTAAAGCATTATGTTATAGCATCATTTCATAAAATAATCATAAATTGAGTACACAGAGCAAGGAGACTGACATACTAAATTATATTATGTAGGATGTTAACATGACATTTGAATGTTTTCTTTTGTAAAGAAAATGTTAATTGTGAAATATATTAAAATTTAATGACTAAATTTAAATACCTCTAAGAATTATTGATTTTTGTCTCTTAAAGAACAAATACATACACACACCTTTCCTATTCCTGTTTTTTTTAACTACTCAATAAATTTAAGGATACATAAAAGAAAAAACGAATACTGGCTCTTCAGAAATCTTTCCCATATGCTTCCAATATACAATTTGGAAGGCAAGAGAGTGGTTTGTAACTAAATTACTAAATATATTCCCTTGCAATAAAAAGAGAAGTGCCTTTGTCAAAATGCTTGGAATTTTCCTATTAAACATGGTGGAATAATTTCTTACCATCTGTAACATTCATTTAGAGAATGTAAACAGTGGTATATTTGCCATCTGTTTGAGAGACTTTTTATGATACATTTGAATCTGTCATTCAATGATATCACCAATTTTATCATCTAAAGATGATGCTTAAAACTATGATCAATTACATTTTTGGTTGCCAGACATACATACTATGGAAGTAAACCATCAAAGAGCAATAAAGATGGCCAGTAAAGGCCATAATAGTTCTGTTAACACCAATAAAACAATACAGAATTGCTATTTAAAAGCAGTTAACATTTTGTTGAAGGTGAAGAGAAAAATATCTGTGGAATGAGTGGTGCATATTATCTTTCACCAGGTAGCTGTTAAAAAGGTAAATTAAAATCTTAGCCCTTCTCATATCCTTGTAAACATTTTGAAAAATGATACTTGCCACAGTGATTTTCCCCTAGTTCTCCAAACAGCTTAATGTTACAAGACAATTGGTTTCTCCACATTTTTGAGAAGACAAAATGTGGAATAGATGAAAGTTTAGTGAAGAGATAAAATCAAATAAAGACATTTATCTTCAAGAGAATGCCAATGAACCCATTAGAATTTCTTATATGGATGTGGCATAAACATTCATATGTTCAGAAATTAAGTTTCCAAGGATGAAGTAGTTTTTAATAGAATTAAGAGACCAGCTATTATAGGAGATGTGGAATATTTAGAAAAGAGCAATAAAATCACTACCTTATGTCAACACTTAACTTAAAAGAAAAAAATATATATCTAAGACTATTTTTTTCTTTCAAATTACAAACTTCTAAGCAATTCATAAGAAGTACTTTACCACTCACAAAATTGACCTGGCTTAGAAGTAAAGAAGCTCAGCAGAATGAAATATAGAACAGAGAGGAAGAAATGTCCTGTCCTTAGTAAACCTCTGTGATGTCAATAAGAATTATAGCCTCTATTCACTCATTTTCAAGTTAGTATCTAAAAAATTATCTTTTTCCAGTTCAAGTTCAGTCATTAGACACATTTATATGATTTATCAATGAAGTACTTCAGAGTTTCTTATAATATGCTGGAATCGAGTTGAAGTGATCTAAAGAAGTTAAGTGGCTGTTATTAAATAACATTAAAATCTATAATAATGGTTATATATAAAGAGTGGCTTTGAAATCCAGTTTATTAGAACTAGAGATTCATTCACAAATGTCTTGAGAGACTAAGGCTGGAGAATCACAAGTTCAGGCTAGTCTCAGCAACGCCTTAAGCAACTTAGAAAGATTCTCTCCCCCAAAATTAAAAGGATGCGTCTCAGTTGTAAAGGACCCCAGGTTAATCCCTGGTACAAAAATAAATAAATGAACAAAACAACTATAGATGGATATAAGAAGAAAAGGTGAAGATTTTAGCCAGAGACAAAAGGATAAAAGAAAAGAGATTGTAGATTTAAATGAGCCATAAAATATACTAGGTTAAGAATACTCAGGATTTAATACCTCAGACATTATTGAATAGGATCAGGCATTAAAGGAAGGTGGCTTATTAGATACTTAAACAATAGTTAAAATACTGTGGAATTGAAAGAAGATCTCAGGACTGAATAAATTAAACTGTACCCAAGAGGATGAAGACACACACACATATACACACACACATACACGCACACACACACACACACACACACACATGCCATACATTAAGTGCAACTTAAAACAATATTTTAAAAAGGAAAAACATATTAAAGAATTAAATATGAAAGATGAATCCATAATACAAAGCTACAGGCAAACAGTCAAATGAGTGCTGAGATACAATTGTCTAATTATGCAAAATAAATTGTTGGATGACATAAAAAAATTATAAATTATTGTTAATTCAAACATATTATCTTAAAAGATAAATGAAAAAATGGTAAGCATACTTTTAAAAAGTATGACAAAGTACCACTTTGCTTAAAATAAACAGCTTTATAAAATAATCAGGAAAAAACAGTATAAAAGTATTAGTTAACATTAAAAAATAATTCATAGGAAAAATTGCAAGATACACAGGAAAAATGTGCAATTTTATTAGTAATTGTGGAACTAGAAATTAAAACACTAAAAGAAATCTTTTATCACCTTAAAAATGTTTAAGATTTTTTATAACCTAGTAATTTCAATGCAATCTTTTCTAAGGAAATAAAGTTGTGTCCCAAAACTTATTACAATATTATTTAAAACAGGAGAAAAATTCACAATTTTTTTTAAACCGGGGATTGAACTCAGGGGCACTGAACTAATGAGCCACATCCCCAGCCCTATTTTATATTTTATTTAGAGACAGGGTCTCACTGAGTTGTTTAGGACCTTGCTAAGTTGCTGAGGCTGGCTTTGAACTCTTGATTTTCCTGCCTTAGCCTCTGGAGCTGCTGGGATTACAGGCATGTGCCACCAGGATTGGCTCAAGATTCTTAAGACATTCAAGAATAGGAAAATATAAAGAAAAATAATGTGCATTCATAGAACAAATACAACTATTAAAATTTTATAAATTGGCTCTTCTTTTCTTTCTTTCCTGAACTATTTGATCTCAGAAACATTAGGTTGGGCATAGAAAGTTAGGTGTCCAGACTCTTGGGGAAAACATGTAAATTCCCTGCAAGATGTATTAGTGACCAAGTAAATTGGAGGGGAGGGAAACTTGTGCTCAGTGTTCAAACCTAGGCAGATAAAGAAGGATGTCCCCACAAAGGACAGCCTGGAGCAGCATATTAGAGCTAAAGTGAAATGAGGAAGGCATCCATGCAGTGGTTATGTACAAGATATCAGAGCCCAAGTGCAGAGTAAAGGAAATGCACATTGTAGGATTGCTGTGAGTTGGTGGAGCCTAAGAAGAGTAAGGAAAATGTTTTCGGAGGAAGTGTAATGTTATAGTTTAGAAATAAAATGTTCTCTAATAATTTGTGTTAAATAATGAAAGAATTTTTGGAGATGAAATGATTGGGTTATGGGAGTCTTACCCTTACCCATGATTAATCCACTGATATGGATCAAATGGAAGTTAACTGTAGGCAAGTAGGGTGTGACTGGAGGAGATAGGTCACTGGGGGTGGGCCTTTCAGGTTTATATTTTGTCTCTGGTGAGTACAGCCCTCTCTCTGCTTCCTTTTGTCATGTCCTGAGTTGCTTTCCTCCACAATGCACAATGCCCTTCCACCATGATATTCTGCCTCATCTTGGGCCCAGAGCAATGAAGTAGGCTGTCTATGGACTGAAGTCTCTAAAACTAAAAGCCAAAATAAAAATTTTTCTCCTCTATGTTGCTCTTCTCGGGTCTTTGGTCAAAATGATGAAAAAGTTGACTAAAACAGAAATTGTTACTAGAAATGGGGTCATTACTGTGACAAAACTGATCATATGGTTCAGAAGATTTTGGAATTTTGTGGAGTGATTTTGAAATTTAGAGTTGCAAGTTGTAAAATTTTAGAATGTTGTAAATAAGAAATAATGGACATTTCCAATGGGAGCTCAGAACATCAGAATGTCCATAGGACTGTGGACATTAAAAACTGGGCTAATGCAGTTTCAGAGGAGAAGAACTCTTGGAAATTGGATGAGAGGTCATAGATATTATGTTCTGGCAAAGAAGTTGTCTACATGATTTCTATGTCTTGAGACTTGTGAGGCTGATTTTAAAAGTGATGCACTAATTAATTTGGCAGAAAACATTTCAAGGCAGCCCAACATTCAGGCTGTGGCATAGGTATTGCTGGCAGCTTTAAATCAAGTTTCCTGTGATAATCAGGAGTAGAAGCAAAGCAAAAGATTTAAAAACTTGTAGTTTGGCCATAAAAGTTCAAGAAAAACTGAGGCTAATGAAGGTGTAGTTAAAGAGATTACAGCCACTAAGGAAAAGCTAAGTACTTTATCCAGATACAATAAGAAAGTTGGCTTGAGAAAGTTCAGGAATTGGCAAGACCACACCCATCTCAGGCTCAAGAGTGTAAAAATAAAAAATTATTTGAAGAGAACATACAAGCACTTTGCTTGCACACAGGGGTCTAGGAAGTTGTTTTACTGTTCTTAGCCACCCAGGCACTCTGAGAATGCTTAGCTACTGTCCAACATAATGGCAGGCCTTGGCATCAACCACATGTTGCTGATTCTTCAGGAATGCAGGATGTTGGTGTTAGTGGGTTATGAGGGATTCCACTGAGATTTCAAAAGAAGGCCTCAAAGTTCAAGCAAAATGAAGCAGAGTCAGAGTCACTGTGGGCTGCCTCTGAGAGGATAATGCATGAAGAAGTGAGAAGAAAGTTGAAGCTATAGTAAAGACCTCCTGGGATTAAAAGATGCCAGTTACATGTGATAAGAAAAACCATAGTAATCAAGCAGAAACAAGCCAAGAGGTAGGCCATGTGGGCTGTAACCAACAAGACCAGAGGGACAGACCTACACAAGCCTTTGGAGAGAGCATCATAATTCTATGTGTTTTAGATGCTAGACATGGAGCTACAGAACTTATTTATGCAGCTAGATTTTCATATTATTTTGGTTCCCTCCCTCCTCTCTATGCTCTAATCTCCCCCTAATTAAATATAAATGCTTACTCTGTGCCATTGCATATTAGATATGTAAAAATTGATATTGACCTTTCCAGGGTATCAAAAAAGGATTGCCTTGAATCTCAGATGAGATTTTGGACTTGGATTTTCAGAAATGCTAGAACTGTTAAGACTATTGAGACTCTTGAAAATGGATTAAATTTATTTTGAATTTTGAAAAGAAAATAAGCATTTGGGAAGTAGGAACAAAATATTATATTTAACTAAGAGGTGTCTCCCAAAAGCTTATGTATATGACAATGCAAGAATGTTCAGTTGTGAAATAATTATATTGTGAGAGCTTTAGCCTAATGAATGAATCAATCCACTAAAGGATTAACTGGGCAGTAATTATAGGCAGTTATAGTGTGGCTGGAGGAAGTCGGTGACTAGGAATATGCCTCTGAGGTACATATTTTGTCCCTGGTGAGTGCTGCACTCTCTCTTTCTGCTTCCTGTTGCCATGTAATGAGCTACTCTCTGCCACTATGTATTTCCCAATGATGTTCTGCCTTTCTTTGGGCCCAGAGCTATGAAGTTGACCAGTCATAGACTGAATTTCTAAACCTGTGAACCAGAATAAACTTTTCCTCCTCTCTCTCTCTATTTTTTTAGGGGTCAGGTTTTTTTGTTCACAGTAATGAAAACCTGACTAACACAATTACCTGGAACAGGTTCTAGAGCCTGAGCAGGTGAGTAAGACTGTGCAGGAGAAGAAGATGAAACATTTTCTAAACATAGAGAATCGTTGAAGAATGGTGAAAACAATTTTTTCACTGAAGGAAAGAGAATTGACAAACTGGGAAAGGTAGAAAAGTAGGCTACACTATGTAGTAGTGGATTATGATTGAAGATATTTGTATGAACTTAATTTTTAACACAAAGGAACAAATTTTCAATATAGGTAAAAATTTTTCTGCCCCACTAGTATATGGGTGGGGGAGAAAGGTGAGAGAGGGATATGATTCCATAGTATTACATGTTATATAACATTCTTGTTAATACAAACTATTTAAGTAAATTAAGAAGTTATAAGGTATCAGATCAGTAACTTACTTTATAAAGGGACAGAAGAAAAAAAATACCTTGAGACCATCCACGGCTGTCAGGACTGGATGTAAATAACACAGAGGGAGCACTGTGGTTCCTGCAAACACCTCTCCCAGTGAAGTGTCTTAACCCATACCACTGATATGGGCTTCAGGCTCCTCACCACTATTGGTACAGTCAATTTGAGACCATTAAAAATAATAGAGCCAACATGAATGGTTCCTGAGGAAGCCTCTATCATCCACCTTAAAATTTCTTCAATGTAATTTGAAGTGATATTTAGTAACATAAGTAAAATATTAAACATATGAAAACATTCATACAAAAACATGTAAGGAGCTTAGACATTACAATGATGAAAATGGTTTCCATGGAAATGGTCACAGCCTCAGTTCTTCTACAAATTTAGAACAATAATGAATATTAACCAACAATGATGAATGCATTATTAACAAAACTAGAGGTTGGCACAAATGATCAGAGGGAAACTTTGCCTAACTCCAGCTATATCCTGATACTGCTCACTCCTTGGGCTGAAAGAGTCAGGGGATCACCCTATTCCTAGGCATACAAGGCTAATGGGTGCTGAGATCCCAATCCTGTGTGGGCCAAATTAATCAGAATAATGAAATTTCTGGTAAAGAATTAAAAAGAATTATTTTTTAGAAAGCTCAATGAGATGCAAGAGAATACAGATAAATAGTAAAATAGGAAGAGGTGTAGGATATTCATGAGAAATTCAGCAGATAATATTTTTATAAAAATCTAAACAAATCTTTATCAAAATCATATCTGCTGCTGGTTCAGGTGGCGCATTCCTATAATCTAGAAAGAGACTCAAGAAAGAGACTGAGGCAGGAGTACTGAAAGTTCAAAGTCAGCCTCAGCAATGACAAGATACTAAGCAACTCAGTGAGACCCTTTCTCTAAATAAAATACAAAATAGGGCTGGGAATGTGGCTCAGCAGTCAAGTTCAATCCCAGTAACCCCCTCCAAAAAAATCTTATCTCCTAAAACTGAGATAGGCTACCTTGTTAATTTTAAAATAGTATAAAATCTTAGACCCTCTAAAATACTTGACAAAGATCAAAGATCACGAGCTAATATAACTCCTCTCACATATGTGCTGCTGCATAGCTTAGAAATCTATGAAATAAAAACACAAGTAACCAACTACATCAAAATACTGTGTATATTGATGGAGAACATGAATATTATATATACATTCACAGAAAAAAATTTAGAAAATGAAATAGATGTCATATGATTGTCACTGGGAATCTTTAAATATACTTTGAAGATACTGTACCCTAGGATTAAAAATAAGAAGAAGAACAAGAACAAAAAAAAAGAAAAGAAAAAAATGAAAGGTTCTTTGGTCAAGATCTAAATGTGGTCTCTGGAATTAGTTTCTGTGTTTATTTGTTCATTGAAATCAGTAGTCTTTGGTTCTACCTTTTAGTACAGTAAATTCTTTTGGTTTTGAGACAAATATGATTTCTGATAATTATTCAACATAGCAATTGTAACATGAAAGTACCCATTAAAAATACACAAATCAAGGACACATTTGGGGGGTTATCACTTATATTCTTCTGCCCTAAGAAATTAGTCTTTTTACCAAACCCTCAATATTATATGCAAAGGATATGTTATATGTCCTCTCATGTTGAGAGCCACAGCCGAAGCAGCCCCAGCAAACTCCCAGCTGATTGGCTCACCATGGCCCCAGCAACCAGCTGATTGGCTCCTCTGCGGTGATGCTCATTGGGCTGTTTTCCCGCCCTTTCAGAACATGGAGCTTCTCATGGGGGGACTCTTTTGGCTCCGCCCATGCGACTCAGCTAATTGGCCTCAAGAGCGGGAAGAGATTGGGGGAGGTGCTCGCAGGGAGTGCCTGTGGCAGTTGAGCTCTGGGGGAATTCCTGAAGAGCTCATGTGGTGGACAGTGTGTTCTAAAAATGAAGTTCGTTCCTTCTTGATAAGTGGCTCGTGAATTGTGCCCAGCCAGACTGCGGCACTCTCAGAATATTTCCAAGCTTTTATAATTTGCTTCTTATTAAGAAAGTTTGTAGTCCTGAAGTCCATTCTAATTCTTCAACACAATCTTTCTCAGCCCTAGAATGTGGTTTCTTTGATTTATTGAAATATTTAATAAACTTCCAATGTATTTACCAACAGTCAGTTCTGTATCAAAACCGCATTCATGTTCATTTCTAGATATATTTTTAATGATGACATACTTATTTTTTCTTCTTAAATTCATGTCTCTCTTCCTCAATTTAATGAAAGATATCTGGAAGTCATTTGAAAAATCCTTAATCTGATCTTTGTTATAGAGATGTCATTTTGTTGAACTGAGAAGTTTCACTCATTGCTTGTAAGTGGAAGCTCTTTTCAGTCTTGTTCCTTAACTGACTGAAATATAAGAGCAATTTCCCTTTTTTCTTTCAAATATTCTGGTTGAGTTTGGGTTTTATCCTAAATAAGTCCCTAAAGGGAAAAAAGAAAAAAAAAACCTGAGTTAATGATTTAAGGGATCAGAGAAAAATCTGAGTGAAAATTAGACAAATAGAAATGGAAAGGAAAGTAGCCAAAAACATAGATTGTCAAGTCGTCTTCAGCTGTGAGATGCTAAAGTATAATCGTGTGCTAGAAAAATATTATAGAACATTTATCCCAGAATTTCAGATTCCCCAACATCAAGGGAGCAGTAGGGTGTTTGGTTACTTACATTCCCATTGTCTTCAGCCATTGTTTGATGATTACTTCCAGCTGGATATTTATTTCTCAAGCATTAATATAGGGTGGTAGGTAAATGCTGGGGTTCAGTATGTCTTCAAGGGTTTATGTGGTTGACATTTAATCCCCACTGTAAGGAATTAAGAGTTTGGAAACTTAGCCCAACCATGGTATTTAGAGATAGGACGTCTTGGAGGGACTAGGGTTAGATCAGGTAATCAGAGTGGAGAACTGATTTCAATGAACTGATTTCAATGAACAAATAACTATGGAAACTAATTCCAGAGACCACATTTAGATGTCAACCAATAAAATATTTTATTCACTTAAATTTTTTTGCTACTAATGTAAAGTTAGTACTAAAATGAGGAAAAATTTGGGAAGGAAGTATCTAAAAGAGAATATCTTAATGAGGAAGATAATTTAACGTTCAAGTTACAGTTGAAGAAACATACTCTAGACTCAGCAATTTCACTCCCTACCTATTGCCACTGCCCAATAATAAGATCATGTTTTCTCTAGGTAATCTTTGGGATATTGACAGTATTTTACTTTTACAGCCAGATAAAGCTAAAGGGGTTTTGTTTTATAAATATTATTTTGTACCTTATCTACATATTTATTCTTTTTTGTAAGCATGTTATCTGCTCTTTTAATGTAAAAAGTGGGTATACGTATACTCCCATTTTTAACACTTTTACAATTTTTTATCTGGATTTTTGTATATAATATTAAGAAACTAAATCTATGTGTATAAATACTAACAGGAATATATATATATATATATATATATATATATATATATAGAGAGAGAGAGAGAGAGAGAGACATATATATATATATATATATATATATAGAGAGAGAGAGAGAGAGAGAGAGAGAGATCACTCTAATTCGTTAGTCAAATGCAGAAAAACAACATGTTCCTATCAATAACTACAGAAAAATCCATTGATAATTAACATTCAATCATGATAAAATAAAACTTATTTGAGAGCAAGGATAAAAAAAATGGTCATTCCTAAACCTATTAAGTTACTGATCAAAATTCTTCAGCAAATATCATTGTTGAATTATGAATCCTGTAACTTTTCCTTTAAAATTATATTTGTTTAGTTGAGGAAATAAAATAATTAATAAATGTTGAATTTAGTTAAATCATATGCATTTATTTAGAGTAGTAAAATGTGTCTATATAATATTTAATATATGTGAATTTATGGATAAAAAATAAACTTTTGGGCTAGGGATATAGCTCAGTTTTTAGAGGGCCTGCCTCACATGCACAAGGCCCTGGGTTTAATCCCAACCACTACAAAAAAACTAAAATAATATTTTAATGAAAAATATCAAGAAGATACAAATAAATTGAATGATAAATTATCAAGTTGAACTACATAAAACTGCTATTTTGGCAGGTCAATATTAGTAATTTCATATGATTCAATTTAATGTATCCACAAAGAAGATACAATATTATAAATCTGACATTTTCTCAGTATTAATTTGTATATTAATTTGTGGTTCAATCAAAAGCCAACATAAGGTAATTTTAAAGTCTATAAACTTTCCAAAAAAGACTTCCCTTAATAAAAATGTAGGAAACTTATCACACCATAAATTATTATAAAGTTATAATAATAAATAAAGAATAACTGGTGGAGAGAAAGATAGAAAATAATACAGCATCAAAAGTCTTCAGATTCCAATCCAGTTATATCTAGTTTTGCCAATCTTGATATAAACCCAAGCTAACCCTGCTGATCAACTGTGGAGAAAGAATTTCAATGAAAGGTAGAGAGACAATTGCATATCCATTTGGAAAAAAAATAAATTTGGATCCCTTCTTTGTACTATGTTCTGAAATCAAATATAGATAATAAACTATAAAATATTAAAAAAAAGTTTTACACATGTTTGTGATGTTAAAGTATGAAGAAATTTAATATAGAAAATTTAAGAAGCACAATTCACAAAGAAAATGATAGATATGTTTAAAGTCTTCTATCCATATCCATCAAAGCCACCACTTAAAAATTATAATTAAAACTCACAGACTTTTATCATATAAAAATAACAATGGGTTTGTGTTCCATCAAGTTCATTTCTAGGCAAATACCCAGGAGAAATTCTTTCCAAGATACCAAAGGAGTCATTTATAAGACTGTCCCTATCAGAAATACTCAAAAAACTAGGAAAGAGTGCAAATGTCCATTATTAACAATACTTCTCATATAAAGTTGACAAAACATGAAAGATGAAATAATGTATATTTTAAGGATACACACATATGAAGCATTTATTCAAAGAAAACAGGTGTATAATAAATAACAATAGTAGGATCATAATTTATCATAGACACAAGGAGCAAGGGTTGGAGTAGAATACACAGAGAGCTCAGTTGGTTGAGGTAGGTATTGGTAATTCAGTTAATTGGATTATGTTATTAGTTGTATCTTACTAAGATACTTAAAAATTCCTATGTAGAAATTAAATGTTTCACAATAAATTCTGAGAGAAAGAGAGAGTGAATTGTTACCCAGAACTCAAAATGGATTAGGAGACAAAAGAGTGTCAAATCACTTTAAATCAGTTCAACTTTCTTGGGTCCAATAAATCCAGCCCTCTTTGAGCATGATATAAAATCCAGGTCATCTCTGTCCCTGACATGGCACTCAGAAACAGTCATATATCTTTTGCTGTAGCAACTGTTAGACTTACAGGATTCTTAAACTATAGTCTTAAAGCAACTTTGTCTCCCATTGACGCTTTAAAATTAATTTGCTGGGTGATATCTGAGACTGGCTTTAATAAATCCAAATGTGGCAACAGATAAAACAAGGTGCTTTTGAGCTCATGACTTTTCTAGGAGGTGACACATGCACAGGAGTTCATTGAACCACAGTCTCTTTTACATGTGCTTGGAATTTTTCATAATTATATTTTTAAATCAATTTGTGGTCCATTTTTGTTTGTTTGTTTGTTTCTATACAGATGAAATTTGTCAGGTCACTGACTTTTATGACTATTCCTAAGAAATAACAAATGGTCTCTTTAAGTCAGAAAATACTCTTCCAATTCAGAAACTATAATTTTATGATTCACATAATAACAGACTTTTTCATTGTAAAATTAAATCTTTCCTTCCCCAGTGAAAACATTCTGTTCTTAGGAGGTCAGGTCAATAGAGAGGGTATGATTGCATTGTCGTTCATGTTCTTGTTCTTAATTATTTAAGCATTTGCAAAAAAAATAAAATAAGTAAAAAGGATTCTGATTTCCTTTGGTTGGACTTTAGAGAGTAAAGAAGAGAAAATAGAGAGATGCTTATGTAACTAGCGTTGTGCTTAGGTGGCTTTGCAGTCTTCAGAAATTGTTGATCTTTAAAGTCTATCTTTATTAAAAAAAAATAGGGTTTTCTCATGGATTTTTCAGCACTTCCATTGTGAATGTCTGTTGTATTGCGAATGAGTCAAGCAAATGCACTTTCCTCTTATTTTCACTTCTCTCCTCATGTTGCTAATGCTATCACTTTGATGTTGTTTATCCCCCATTCCTGAAGGTTCATATTTTGGAGGCTTGGTCTCTAGGGTGGCAGTACTGAGTGGTCAGGAGACCTTTTCAGAGGTAGGGTCAAATTGGAAGTCCTTAGGCAATTGCAAACTGCTCTCAGAAGGGATGGTCAGACCTCAGTCACTCTCTGACTTCCTGTTTCTGGATATGATTCTTCTGCATGCACTCTTGCCATAACCATGAGGCCCTTGAAAGATCCAGTGCTGTGCTTTATGGATTTTCAGTCTTCAGTGTTTTGCTATAGCAATAAATAATGGACTAATAGAGTTGTCTACTCTTCACAGCCCTTTTCAGATTAAAATGCCACCAGGCCAATCCTCATTCTCTTATAACCTACCATTCATCCTGGAAAACACTCAGGTACCTTTTGCTCCAGCGAACTCTGAAAGTACATATACCTTTTGTTCAGCTCATCTGCCAGCTACTAACTAACTCAGGTATAACCCTCTTTATTTTTCTGGTGAGAGCCTGAGAGTGATGCATCATTCATCATGATAGGTCCCATATTAAACTTACTGATCGGTCTTGTTGATGGCCTCACTAGTCTTGTTTAACTTGGACCTTTATTGCTCGCTCGCTCGCTCTCTCTCTTTCTCTCTCTCTCTCTCTCTCAAAAAATCTTTATAATTATACCTCTCTTAATCTCAATGAAATGAATAATGACTTTAAGTTTATTTTGAAATGTTCCATCTTTGGGTGGTAACACACAGACATTTGATCTTGTTCAATTCTCCATTTTGTTAAAAATAATCCCATGTGTTGAAAGCACATATGGAAATAATCTCAGTGCTGGTTTGGATGGTCTATCATTTAAAGATGATGAAAAAGGAAATATAGCCAAATTAATGAAGACTGGAAAATATAATTAAGAAAAAAATAATACTTCTGGAAATCTGAGCTTCACTAGGGAAGATTTATAGAATTCCTAATATGAATTAGTGAACATAGATTGGTTAGTATTTAGAAAATGAATGAAGCTCATGGTCAGACAGTTTATTATTAGTGAAAACAATATGTCCATGGGTATTGATCTACATATAGATAATGCAGGCATGTTCATCATAAGATTGGTAAAGTATTTAACAATTTCTTTGTTATTCCCAAATTTTAGATTATGCTTAACATATAGTGATATTAGGTATCTCATTGAATATAAGTATGAGCTAATGTTCATTATGAATTATATCAGTATAGAATGAAGTTATTCATAGGATACTTTAATATCCTCTCCTTCTCAACATTTTATTTGATTTGATAATTTTGGTAAAATATATCAAATATTTAGTCAATAATTAAGATACTTTTAATGGGACTGGCTTCATAATTAAATAACTAATTTTCATATTACATCTTTTTTATTTTAACTTAACATTTAAAATTTATAATTTGAAATAAATTCTGCAGAAATTTTTGTGTGATTAGTTTAACACACATTATTTAATCTATATTAATACATGAGCTGTATTTCTCAGATATTCTAAAAGATGTCCTTTAAACTCAATTAAACAGTAATAATTTTGTATGAGAAATTAGTAATCAAGGTTAAATAGAATTAGACCATGAAAACAAGCTAGGGTATTTTAATAAAAACATGTTCCTTTTGGAATTTTGGATACTAGGTACATTGGAATGCCATGAAGCAGATTCTGTCAAGGATAAGCCAATAATAATAGAGGATATGTCCCCAGACAGCCAGAAAGGTGTTTGTTTCAAAAGGTTCTTTCTCTAATAGGTTGAAAACAATATGGAATATTTAGTGCCAAAGCCCCCTTTTTTAAAAAAAAAAAAATTTCCTTTCTACTGTAAGCTTGAAGGACTAAGCACTTTCTCAGTCTATTTTCTGAATACAAGTTCAGACACACCTTAGAATTTTCTGAAAATTAGGACAACAGACTTCTGTGTAGAGAAGAATTCAAGTCAAGAAAAAAAGACCAGTTTATATTCCCTCTTATGTAATTAACCTTTCTTCTCTACAAGTCTATCCAAATCTTTTTCTTTTACAGCACTTAAGAGATTAAAAAAGAATAGAGATCAAAAAGAAGCAGAAAGAAGATAAAATAATAGATGAAGAATTTTTAAAGAAATATCAAAATTTAAAAACCATAGAAAATGAAAAGGTAAAAAATTGTTTAATTTAGTGATGACACCCATTAGAGTATCCTAAGGAAGAAGAAAAACAAAAGAGACATGTGTCCTTTTCTCTTTTTCTCCTCACTTGGCTCCCAATTCAGACACCTAAGACCCTGCTCCCAGACAAATAACATTCACTTGTCAGATCACCCAGGGATTTATGTTGTTCTTTTAAAGGGTGATAATTGTACTTTTTAAGGCAGCAGACTATATTTTCAATTAGGTTCTAATCTAAAATGCAGTGTCCATAAACACCTTACACAGCAGGCTTTGTGAAAATGGAAACTTATTATGCAGTGAGATCACAGTCCAATTAACATTGAAAAGTGATATTATTTTCATCAACATTTTACATCTGCCTATCAAAAGAATATTGCTGTGAATGTGTGTGTATGTGTATGTGTATGTATGTGTGTGAACAGTATGTATGAGTGTATGTTTGACATCATCTCAGCAAAGCACTGTATTGCTGAAGTATATCAGCCCCCACCCCCAGTGTGCATCACAATAAGGGAGAGTGAAGTATACAAGCAAGGTCCTTTGAGAAAGACTGCTACATTGACTGACAAATTTGAGCATAATTATCCTCATTATCCAAAGGGAATTGGTTCCTGGACCCATTAGATACCACAATCCATGGATGTTCAAGTCCCTTATATAAAATGTCATATAATTTGTATATAACTTATGACACCCTGCTAAAAAACTTTAAATTATCTCCAGTTCATTTATAACACCTCATACAAGGTAAATGCTATATAAATAGCTGTTATACTATATTGCTTAGAGAATAACAATAAAGTGGAAAGCCTATACATGTTTATTACAAATGCAATTTTTTATGAATATTTAAAATCCATGCTTAGTTGCATATTTGGATGCAGAACACACAGATACAGAGGGCTGACTATTTATACAAGAAGATTGTTTGGAAATATAAATCTATACAAGGATTGGAGCACAGGTTCTAATTGTCAAAATGAAATTAAATGAAATAACTTTAGTGACATGGTTCAGATAAATCAAATGGCTTGGCAGGTAGTGAGAATTTTAATAAATAGACTGTGAATTTCCCTGTCCTTAAATCTCCTGGAATAAAAGAAAACAGAGATAGCAACAGCCTGGGTAAGACCATTAAAATTCATTTCTGCATTTAATTTGGTGATGAACTTGGGTAGAAATTCTATGAATCTGTTCTTTAAACTGAATTGTAATTTAATGTAAACTTCTTAATGACTTTTAAGTTTCCAACTTTCAAAGTTTCAAAATGTTTTCACAATCCAAAATAATATATTTTACAGAATCCAGTTCATATACATTTTCACACATGCACCACCATCCTCACTTTTTTATTCAACCCCACATCTAGGCAACTAATAAGAAACGACAATCCTTTGGAGTCAAGAGCAATGCAGACCTTCAACAGGGCTCAGGGGCCTGTCTAGAGGTGGGAATCTTCATCATGGTTTCACTCCCTGCTCCCCATGCAGACACCCTCTCCTTTCCTGGCTCTCTCAAATCATTCCTGAACCTGTTGTGTTTCCCCACAGCCTTTGGTACGGATGATAAACCTCTTCCCACTTTCTTGGTACATGTGTGGCATCATCAGTCTCCAACTTAGAACTAAATTAAATTTGGGGTCATTCTATTTTGTTAGGATGACACCAACATTTTCCTATATGTGATAAATTTCAGGTTTTTATCCCGTTCTATTATTGTATTCCATTTTAAATAATGTTGATCATCACAAACTTATTTTATAACCCATTAGTTAGTCATAGATGTCAATTGAAAATTAGAGTTCAAGATAGGGAAAGCACAATTAAAAATTCTGACCCATGAAAAATGCACTGTTATAATTTTCATCTATCTTTTTACTCTTCTCTCCCTTCTGTAGGTGACCACTTTTTTCAGACTCCCCAACTACTTTCATATATAGACTTGAAAGTTCAGACTTATTTTTACCCAGTATCCCACTCTTTCCCAAGTTAATCTCTCTCTGCTAATGAATGACAATATCATGTACCCAGTTTTTATTGATTTTTCAAGTTTCTTTTAAAATTCATGAAGAACAGTTCTCAATTTATTTTAAAAAATGGAAACATTATGATGGGAGTTCCCATATTGCATACCCAGTTTCCCCTAACATCTTTATGGTGCATTGTAAAATAGAATTATTTAAATTAATGAACCAATACTAATAAATTGTCATTACCAAGTCCATTTGACTCTCATGCTCTTAGCTTTTACCTAATGTCCTTTCTATGTTGGATGATACCATCCAGAGACTGTTTTATATTTAGCAGACATGTCTTCTTAGGTTCTTCTCAACTATGATAGATTCTCAGACTTCACGAGTTGTGAAATATTTTATAGAATGTCTCTAATCAGAATGAATCTGGTATTTTGTTCATGATTAGACTAGGGGCATTGGCTTTTGGGGATGTAAGGTGCCACTTTCATTTTATCATGCTGAGTGTGCAAATCATTACAAAGACTTGTTGCTGTTGAAGTTAACATTTAAGTTACCTGGCTGAGGTATTATTTCTCCTATTTCTCCATATAAAACTGATCCCATTTCCCTTTTTATGCTGTGCTTTTTGGAAGGAAGTGCAATGAATATCTAAGGAAGGAGAGCTTATGTATAATCTTCTTGAGCACCAATTATCTGCATAAATTATATAAATTATTTTGAATTAGTTGCACAGAATAGTCCTAGTCTCACTCATCTATATATTGATTCAATCATTATTTCTACCAATCTGGACTCTTGGATATTTATTTTAGACTTCTGGAAACATTAATATTTATTTTGTACTTTTTAATCCAACTATGTTTAATTTATTGTATTGCTCAAATTATTCCAACTTCAATTATTTAAAAGGAATGAGCCAATTCATTCAATTGACTCTTGTGTCTCAAATTGTATATTTATACCAATCTATTCCTGGGTTCTCAATTGTCTTCAATGATCTACTTATTATTCTTTCACCAATACCTCACAATTTTGATGACTGTAGTTTTACAGTAAGTCTTGAAATTGATAATGGATTGGTAGTGTGAAATCATCAAATTTGTTTTTCTTCTTCAATTCTCTTCTCCTAGTTTAGTCTTTGGACATTTTGTAGAAGCTACAGAAATTTTTTGATATCTAAGCAGCTTGCTTTATTATTTTTTTAGATTGTCATGACAATAATTTTTTTTCATTTTTTTATATTAATTTATTATATATGACAACAGAAGGCATTACAATTCATATTACAGATATAGAGAACAAATTTTTATCTCTGGTTGTACATAAAGTAGGGTCACACCATTCATGTCTTCATACATGTACTTAGGGTAATGATGTCATCTCATTTTACTGTCTTTCCTACCCCCATATTCCCTCCTTTACCCTCACTCTCCTTTTCCACTTTTGCTCTATCTAGAGTTTCTCTATTCCTGCAATGCTACCCTTCCCTACCCCACTATGAATTAGCCTCCTTATATCAGAGAAAACATTCGGCACTTGGTTTTTGGGGATTGGTTAACTTCACTTAGCATTATCTTCTCTAACTCCATCCATTTACCTGAAAATGCCATGATTTTATTCTCTTTTATTGCTGAGTAATAATCCATTGTGTATATATGCCACATTTTTTTGATCCATTCATCTACTGAAGGGCATCTAGGTTGGTTCCACAGTTTAGCTATTGCGAATTGTGCTGCTATAAACATTGATGTGGCTGTGTCCCTGAAGTGTGCTATTTTTAAGTCCATGAGTATAGAACAAAGAATGGGATAGCTGGGTCACATGGTGGTTCCATTCCCAGTTTTCCAAGGATTCTCCATATTGGCTGCACCAATTGCACCAGCAATGTATGAGTGTGCCTTTTTCCCTACATCCTCGCCAACACTTACTGTTGTTTGTATTCTTAAGAGTTGCCATTCTGTCTGGAGTGAGATGAAATCTTAGAGTAGTTTTGATTTGCATTTCTCTAATTGCTATATATGTTATACATTTTTTTCATATATTTGTTGATTGATTGTATATCTTCTTCTGAGAAGTGTCTGTTCAGCTTCTGGGCCCACTTATTGGTTGGGTTATCCATTTTTTTTTTGGTGTTAAGATTTTTGAGTTCTGTATATACTCTATCTGATGTGTGTGTGTGTGTGTGGTGAAAATTTGTTCCCAAATTATAGGCTTTCTGCTCACCTCACTTTTTTTTTTCTGAGAAGAAAATTTTTAGTTTGAATTCATTCCATTTATTTATTCTTGATATGAATTCTTGCACTATAGGAGTCTTATTAAGGAAGTTGGGGCCTGGTCCAACATGATGGAGATTTGGGCCTACTTTTTCTTCTAAAAGACACAGTGTCTCTGGTTTAATTCCTAGGTCCTTGATCCTCTGTGAGTTGAATTTTGTTCATGGTGAGAGATAGGGGTTTAATTTCATTTTGTTGCATATGGATTTCCAGTTTTCCCAGCACCATTTGTTGAAGAGGCTATCTTTTCTCAAATGTACATTTTGGTGACTTTGTCTAATATAAGATAACTGTAATTATGTGGGTTAGTCTCTGTGTCCTCTATTCTGTACCATTGGTCTACAAGTCTATTTTGGTGCCAATACCATGCTGCTTTTGTTACTATTTATCTGTAGTATATTTTAAGGTTGATATAGTGTTGCCACCTCCTTTACTTTTCTTGCTTGATAAGGGACACAGCTGAGTTGGGATGACGCATGGCATTTTTGCCAGAAGTAGTGGTTGAGAGGTGACGCCAGCAAGCCATTAAGATGATGACTTTTGTGTTCTTGCGGAGTTCCCATTGAGTTCTGATTGAGCTCTTGCAGGGATTCCTGAAGAGTTCTCACTGGTCGGGGAAGTGCCGGAGGAGGGATTTCTGGTTGGTGGTTCCTGGAGGAGCTAAGTGGCATTCCGGAGAGTTCCCGGGGAGCGTGTGTGGAGTGTGCTGGTAGAGTTCAGAAATAAAGTTTGTTCCTGCTTCAGTGGCTCATGATTTGTGCCCAGCCAGACTGCGGCACTTGCTAAGGATTGTTTTAACTATTCTGGTCTCTTATTTTTCCCAGATGAATTTCATGACTACCTTTTCTATTTCTATGAGGAATGTCATTGGGATTTTGATATGAATTGCATTAAATCTGTATAGTGCTTTTGGTAGTGTGGTCATTTTGACAATATTAATTTTGCCTATTTAAGAACAAGGAGTATCTTTCTATCTTCTAAGGTCTTCTTTAAATCTTTCTTTAGCGTTCTATAATTTTTGTTGTAGACGTCTTTCACCTCTTTTGTTAAATTGATTCCCAAGTATTTTATTATTTGAGGCTATTGTAAATGGGATAGTTTTACTTGTTTTTCTTTCAGAAGATTTGTCACTGATATATGGAAATTCCTTTGATTTATGGGTGTTGGTTTGTATCCTGCTACTTTGCTGAATTTATTTACTAGTTCTAGAAGTTTGCTGGTGGAATTTTTCGAGTCTTCTAGGTGTAGAATCACATCATTGGCAAATAGTGCTAATCTGAGTTCTTTTTTACCTATCTGTATCTCTTTAATTTCTTTCATCTGTCTAATTGCTCTGGCCAGTGTTTCAAGAATTATGTTAAATAGAAGTGGTAAAAGAGAGCACTCCTCACTTGTTCCAGTTTTTCATTTTTTAGATTGATGTTGGCCTGGGCCTTAGCATAGATAGCTTTTATGATGTTGAGATATTTTCCTGTTATCCGTAGTTTTTCTAGTGCTTTGAACATGAAGGGGTCTATATTTTGTCAATTGATTTTTCTGCGTCTATTTTGATGATCATATGAGTCTTATCTTTATCTATTGATGTGATGAATTACATTTATTGATTTCTGTATGTTGAATCAACCTTGCATCTCTGGGATAATCCACACTTGATTGTGGTGCTCTATCTTTTTGATATATTTTGTATTTGATTTGCCAGAATTTTATTGAGAATTTTTGCTTCTATGTTCATTAGAGATATGGGTCTGAAGTTTTCTTTCTTTGATGTGTTTTTTCTAGTTTTGGAATCAGGGTGATATTGGCCTCATAGAATAAATTTGAAAGTGCTCCCTCTTTTTCTATTTCCTGAAATAAATAGAAGAGTATTGGTTTTAATTCTTCTTTAAAGGTCTTGTAGAACTTGGCTATGTATCCATCCAGTCCTCGGCTTTTCTATGTTGGTAGTAATCTGATGGCATCTTCTATTTCATCAGTTGAAATTTATGTGTTTAAATTGTGTATATCATCCTGATTCAATTTGGGCAAATCATATGACCTTAGAAATTTGTTGATGCCTTTGATATTTTCTATTTTATTGGAGTACAAGTTTTCAAAATAATTCCTAATTATCTTCTGTATTTCTATAGTGTCTCTTGTGATATTTCCTTTTTCATCACGTATGTTAGTAATTTGAGTTCTCTCTCTCCTGCTCTTTTTTATCATAGCTAAGGGTCTGTCAATTTTATTTGTTTTTTCAAAGAACTAACCTTTTGTTTTGTCAATTTTTTCAATTATTTCTTTTGTTTCAATTTCATTGATTTCAGCTCTGATTTTAATTATTTCCTGTCTTCTACTGAATTTTTGTTGATTTGTTCTTTTTTCTAGGGCTTTGAGTTGTAATGTTAAGTCATTTATTTGTTGACTTTTTCTTCTTTTAAGAAATGAACTCAATGTAATGAACTTTCCTCTTAGTACTGCCTTCATAGTGTCCCAGAGATTTTAGTATGTTGTATCTGTGTTCTCATTCACCTCTAAGAATTTTTTAATCTCCTCATTGATGTCTTTTGCAACCCATTGTTCATTCAGTAGTATATTATTTAGGCTCCAGGTGTTGGAATAGCTTTTATTTTTTTTTATCATTGATTTCTAATTTTATTCCATTATGATCTGATAGAATGCAGGATAGTATCTCTAATTTTTAATATTTGCTTAAAGTTGCTTTGTGGCATAATGTATGAACTATTTTAAAGAGGGACCCATGTGCTGCTGAGAAGAAACTGTATTTGCTCATTGAAGGATGAAATATTCTATATATGTCAGTTAAGTCTAAGTTATTGATCATTTTATTGAGTTCTATAATTTCTTTGTTCAGCTTTTGTTTGGAAGATCTATCCAGTTGTATAAGAGATGTGTTAATGTCACCCAGAATTATTTGTTGTGGTCTATTTGACTCTTGAATTTGAGAATAGATTGTTTGATGAACGTAGATGCTTTATAGTTTGGGGCACATATATTTATTACTGTTATGTCCTGTTGATGAATGCTTCCCTTAAGCAGTATGAAATATCCTTCTTTATCCTTGTTCATTAACTTTGGCTTGAAGTCTACTTTATTTGATATGAAGATGGAAGCCCCTTCTTACTTCCACAGTCCATGGGAGTAGTATGATTTTTCCCAACCTTTTACCTTCAGTCTGTGGATGTCTTCTCCTATGAGATGAATCTCTTTGAGGCAGCGTATTTTGTTTTTTGTTTTTAATCCAGTATGCCAATCTATGTCTTTAAATTGGTGAGTTTAGGCCATTAACATTCAGACATTATTTGTATTCCCAGCTTTTTTTTCTTCCAGTATTTAGCTTGACTTGGTTTCTCCTTTGATTTGCTTTTCCTTTAGTGTAATACCTCCCTTTGCTGATTTTCACTGTTGTTTTTCAATTTCTCTTTATGGGATATTTTGCTAAGGATTTTCTATAGTTTAGTCTTTCTAGTTGTAAATTCTTTTAACTTTTGTTTATCATGGAAGGATTTTATGTCATCATCAAATATAAAGCCTAATTTTGCTGGATATAAGATTCTTGATTGGCATCCATTTTTTTTCAGAGCTTGCTGTATGCTCTTCTAGGATCTCCTGTCTTTGAGGGTCTGGGTTGAAAAATCTGCTGAGATATTAATTGGTCTCCCCCTATATGTGATATGATTTCTCTCTCTTTTGTGACTTTTAAGATTCTAACCTTATTATATATGCTACGCATTTTTATTATAATGTACCTTGGTGTAGCTCTGTTGTAATTTTTTACATTTGATGTCCTGTATGCCTCTTGTATTTGATTTTCCAATTAATTCTTTGTATTTGGGAAATTTTTTGATATTATTTCATGGATGAAATTTTGCATTCCTTTGGTTTCAATCTCTGTGCCTTCCTCTATCCCAATAACTCTTATATTTGGTCTTTTAATGCTGTCCTATAATTCTTGGATAATCTGCTCAGGGTTCCTTGCCATCTTCACTGTGTGGTCAACTTTATTTTCCAGATGGTATACTTTGTCTTCATTATCTGATGTTCTGTCTTCCAAGTGATCTAGTCTGTTGGTGATGCTTTCTATTGAGTTTTTTATTTGGTTTATTGTTTCCTTCTTTTCAAGGATTTCTGATCTTTTTTTCTTTTTCAGAATTTCTATCTCTTTCTTGAACTAATCTTTTGCTATCTGTATTTGCTTCTTTATCTCTTTGTTTGTGTGATTATTGGATTTTTGTATTTGCTCCCTTATCAGTTTATTGGTATCATCAATGGTTGCCTGTATTTGCTGTCTTATCTCTATAGGAGTGATTAATTTTTGCCTGTATTTGCTCATTGTGGTCATTCTTTAATTCACAGATCATTTTAATTATGAATGTTCTGAACTCTTTTTCTGCTATTTCATCAGCTGCACTGTACATGGGTTCTGTTACTGTCGTATCCTGGTTTGTTTGGGGCACTCTCCTCCTTTGTTTTTTCGTATTGTCTATGTGATTTCCCTTCTTGCAGTGTGGATCTGAGGTATTACAGTTCTCCCTATAATCCTGTAGTGTCTCTGCAGATTACCTGTATCTCACCTTGGTATTGGGCTTCCAGACCCTGCTGGTGTCCTAGTATGGATGCTACTGCATTTATATTTGGTGGCGATAATAGCAGGAGATAACTCGAGATAGCAGTGGAGGTTCCCCAAGATGGATGCAACATCTTTCAGAGATAGGGCTAAAATAGTGGGCCTTATACTGGCTTTGGGATGCCTGCCCCAAGATGCAGCTGCTTCTAGGTGCTGTCTGTTATCCCAAGGTAAAGGCTACTACATGGGGAAGATTATGGGGATGGCTGCAGTGTTTCAAGATGGAAGTAGGTTAGGCCTAGGCTCCCAGGTGTGTGTGTGTGTGGCCCCAAACTTACCCTGGGCCTGAGCTCTCATGCAGGTCAGCAAGGTGAGTCTGGGCCAAGCCTGAGTTCCTGCAGTTCCAGCTTGCTTTAATTTTGACTAAGAGAAGATTTATATATGAAGTTGTGAATGGCTGAAATTTTAACAATAACTGGTCTTCCAATCCCTGAGTCAAGAATTTCTCTCTATTTGTTTGGACCTTCTTTGATCAACAATCACAGTATTATAACTTTCAGCATATAGATCTAGAAAGTTGTTAATTTTAAGATTATTCGTTGTAAAATTAACAGTTATAAATTTCAGCCTTTTAAGATCAGAGATGAAACTGGAGACTGAGTTTTGTTAAGTTTAAAATAATTTGGACTTAGAGAAAAATTGCAACCATATTTCTCAAATACCTTTAACCAGATTCCCCAAATGTTAGTACTTTCCTCCATTTGCATTTTTATTGTTCATTTTTTCCTATCTACTCACATACATATTTTCTGAATAATTTGAAAATGTGGAAATGATACATTTTTACCCCAAAGTAATTCACCATATAATTCTTATAAGCACTTATATTCTTAAGACATAACCACATACAATGATCCAATTCAGAAAATTAGAATTGGGAAGTATTATTATGAAATTTATATTCTTTATTTAAATTTTATTTGTCCCATTTATGTTCTTAATAGCAATAACAACAATGATTTTAATGATTATTGTGATTTAGATATAAGGTGTCACCCAAAAGCTCATGTGTTAAACAACGCAAGAATTTTCAGAGGTAAGATGATTAGATCATGGGAGACAACTTAATCTGAGCATTTACCTACTGATAGAGATTCACTAGGCAATAACTATAGGCAGGTAGGATGTGGCTAAATGAGAAGTGTGACTTTGAGGTATATATTTTGTCCCTGATGTGCTGAATACTCTCTCTGCTTCCTTGTAACCATGTCCTGAGCTGCTTACTTCTGCCACAAGCTTCCATCATGATGTTCTGCCTTCATCTTGGGACCCAGAGCAATGGAGTTGGTCATCTATGAACTGAGAACTCGGAAACAGTGAACCCCAGATAAACATTTTCTCCTCCACATTGTTTTTGTCAGATATTTTAGTAACAACAGCAAAAAAAGCTGACTAAAACAATAATAAATGATTGTGATTCAAATATAGAAATAATGAAAACTTACTGTGGTTCACATTCCTCATTCGTAATTTCTAATTCCCAGATGTTCACTAGTCTTGCTTTTTCTTTCATGTCCTTGACATTTTTGAAGAGTACAAGTCTTTTATTTTATAGAAGAAGTTTAAGTTTTTCTGATATATTCCCATAATTTAAGTCATTTTTTGGCAGGGAAACGAATGAGTTTCTGTACTTTTGGTTAATTATTCATTAGGAAGCATATAATACTTATTTTTCATCTTAATAGTAAAGTTAATATTGATCATATAGGTAAGCTAGTTTCTGTTAAATTTCTATACTGCACATTGACTATTTTTGTGTTTGTAATTCATAAGTACCTTGTCAGGAGGGATTGAAAGTATCCTGCTTCTGATCAGATTTTCATCCTTAAATTTTAGTAACAGTTGATATTTCCTGTCTAAACAATTTCTATGGTGGTTGACAATTAGTAATTTTCTAATTTCATATTTTCTTCTTCCTGTGGTTTTCTAATTTAAGTAGTATTTTGAGATGACAATAAAGGAAATTATAAAATTGTTTTTAATTTCTCACTTTTTTACATTAGCTATTTTGTTACCCTATTATGTGGTAGATACTTTAGAAATGTGTAGCACATAAATAAGAAAATCATTATCACTTCAGTGAAATCATGTGATATCAATTAAATGATTTTTGTAAAATTACAAGTTGAAAGTATTAAAAACAAGGAAAAAAAGTAACTAACAAAAAATCACCTCTATGCAATGGTTTGATGCTACTTCCTGCTTAACTTGAAAGCCAGGTGCTTTATTAAAGAAGCAGCTACAGGCTTAGGATCTATAAAATAGGTCCTAATGGGAGAGTTCAAGAGTCTGAATCCTCTTATCCAATTATACCCTGCACAGAGTAGGTAGTGGGAAGGTCATTAAATGTCCCCAGAGCCACACTTTCCTTCTTAACACTGAACTAAGTGAGAATTGGTTTTACCAAATGTGTGTAATTATTTGTGAAATGCTCAAACTCTTGTGTCACTACCCCTGGAGTTTCTCAAAGAATAAAAGTCATATCTAGCTCCTTGTTGGATTTCAATGAATCATAGTTGGATTTAACTTAAAGGCAAGAAAATCTCCCAACAGATACCACAGAACAACCATTGCCAATGGGAATAACATTTAAAAGTTATCAGAATGGATATTCTCTCATCATCACTGTCATATGCTTTATTGATTTAAAAAGCATCTTCAGTCTTTCCTCCAGCAGCTCATATAAAACAGCCACCGAGCTGTAACATCTGCTTGTCAGTATTAACATAATACACTTGAAAATCGAATTATCAAAGGCATTTCAGTCTACAATCGCATTGTTTTTTCTTGTTAATGTCCTATAGCTAATGTAATATTTCATCTCTAAAAAGCAAAGCTTGGATAATCTGATTAAATTTGGCACCAAGAAGAATAATGGCTTGCATTCTCTGAAGACATGAGTGATGCATTTGTTCAGACAGAAATCACTGCTGATTATGTACTTATTAAGAGAGGAGTGCTAGATAAGAAACTATCTTATTCAGTGTGTAAAAAGTCTTTCGAGATTGTTAATGTTGGTTTATAGATAAGGACTCCAGGTCCCTATTAAGCAAAAAAGTAGAAATGAATATTTTGATGTAGGTTGGTGTGAACAATCTATGTGAATATGTGATATGTAGATGACATGTCGGCATTTAGCCTCAAACACATCCACACATGCTTAGCAAGGGATAGCCCCAGTGTGTGCAATGTGAGTCCGTGTGCACATCCCCAGGACTGCCAGAAGGACTGCTGCAGGTAGTGACTCATCATGTTATGGTACCCAGTAATTTCTAAACACTGGTCTGGATGTTGTTGTGAAAATACTTTTAAAAATGTGATTGAGGGATGGGGATGTGGCTCAAGCGATAGCGCGCTCGCCTGGTATGCGTGCGGCGCGGGTTCAATCCTCAGCACCACATACAAACAAAGATGTTGTGTCCGCCGAGAACTAAAAAATAAATATTAAAAATTCTCTCTCTCTCTCTCTTTAAAAAAAAAATGGTGTCTAGCCATCCACACAGTTCAGGAGGGGAGTTGAATATTATAAAGGAGAGTAATTTTTGTTTGTTTGTGCTTTGCATTCAGAATAACTATTTAAAAAAATGATGTATTACCATGAAGTTGTATAATTAGCCCAACATGAGTACATTTCTGGTATCAGAAATCTCTGTATATTAAAATCTTTCATGGACCATTACAATCAAACAGAACTAATATTTATTACAGGGCTGAGAGTTAAGAAATGACTCCATTTTTTAAAAATGTCTCTCTTTCTTACACCACACATATGCACACACACAAAGGCACACACACAAAGTTAGAAAGTGTCTTTCATTCTTTCCATTCTTAGCTTGTTACAACATAGGACAAATGTTTCCAATTCAAAATAGCATTCCTAAAGAAATGGAATCCTCTGGTAGCTATTTTTTGCATAGAAGCTTCCAGCTATGACTCTGACAACTGATCATCTCTGTGGCTACCATTAAGTAGTGATTCCCATGACTGTGAATTAAACAAATGCATTTCTCTTCTCATATTTCTGTCATCCTGATCTCAATGGAATTCATTCTCAAAGATTAAGTCCATCTGGATTAAATTAATTAAAAAAAACTGTTAAATCTAATTCAGTTCAATCAAATGTGAAGCAACATAAAGAAAGAGGCTTATTATTTGTAAACTTACCAGATGCCCAGTTTCCCAAGACAGAACATTTAAAACAATATTTCCAAGTGAAATGGACTACAGTTGACTTATAATGTCAACAGAATTATCTATGAACTAATTGCTTTTTATGTTTAGGAAACAGATTCTTGCAAACACACACAACTTCTGTTCCTGATCCAGATTTTTCAATGTGCCAGCTTCAATTATTCTTCTAGCCCAGAACCTTAAACTAACTATGTTTTATATGTTTTATAATATTCTCAAAGGAAGGGGGAGCCATCCTAAAAATCTTAACAACCTCCCACATCTTTTGTTCAATGTCAGAATTTGGGTGAAAATGAAAGATATCTCTGCAAATCTAAAAACTAGTAAATATGGGTCATTAAATGGGATGAGTCTTAAGAATTCTTGGTTTTATATTTACTCTCAGTATCAATGCCCTTTGTATTTCTTTTGCGTGTATTTCTTAAAAAAGTGAAATAGTATTTTTAATTCTTTTGTTTCAAATTCCCAACCTAAGCATATGAAATAATGTCTATAGAACAAACAATCCATGTGGCATTGCAGTTGCTGGGCAGGCAGGTACAATTACTCACTGGCAAAAAGTGTCCCACACAAATAAATGTGGGAAAATGTTAAACCTGCAAACGTGGCAAATGTAGAAAAAGAGTCTACTAAGATCAACGAGGCAATTATTTTTAGTTCCTTTTACTAGATAATGAATTGGCTCTAGACCAACCATAACTGAGCTAAGTGCCTTCTTTTGGAGTGCTGGCTTGCTTTGATAACTATATTTTGTCCCCATACATCCATAATGTTGCCCCCATCTCTCATACATGGGATTCTGCATCATGCTTTCAATTCTTTCATCCAATTTATCACAAATTCTCAAAACGTCCATCAGAAAGTGTTTAAATTTTCCTTTGATAAATTTTACTTTAAATAATTTAGCAGTAGAATGCCAAGTTTATATCATTATGAAAGAAATTGGAAGAAAATATGAGCCCTCCTTACAAATCTTCCTATATTATAATTTTTTTGCTTAACTGGTTCTTCAATATTTCCCTGTTTAGATTCATCAAGATGCTGCATTTTTCTTTCTCAAAAGAAATTACCTCTAAAGTTGCCCTTGAAAGTTTGAATGGATTTTTAATAAGTAAATATTGAAGCTTTACCCACATTATCTCTTTAAAACAAAATGAGAAAGGGAAATCTCAATGTCCTAAGACCCAAATCTCTTATGTGCCTTGTCTTCTTTCTAGGCGTTTGGGTGATACCTGATAAAATCCCCAATCACACATTATGAAATAGTTATAAGCCCCATTTTACAAATTATAAAATGAGGATAAGAGAGTTTAGGTGATTTGCCAAGTCTCTATCTATTTGCCCTCTAACCAACTTTGCAATATAACATAGACCATAGATTTTGTTTTACAAATTGAACTCATGTTCAAATCCTGTTACATTTGCAAACTGCACTAAAATAAATAAATAATTTAGAAAGCAATGTGTGACTAGGAAAATTACAGATACAAACTACCACTTAGAATGAAGGCAGCAGGCAGGTGGGAGGTTGTGAAGAAGCACATCCAACTTTCACCTTATTTAAATAATGTACTAAGTATTCTGCATTAATTGCCCTACCTATTAGTAAATGTTTGAAAACTATTAACATTAAAAGCAAGGGATTTCAACCTTCAATATAAAGTATTATTACAGCCAATTCAGATATTTAAATGCTCATGCATTAGTGATCTTTTGCACCTTAAAAATCAATCATATCTTTAAAAACCTGATTTCATGGCAGGAATCTAAGTGTTCAAATTCCTATACTTCATTCTAGTTATCCTTTCAAAGACAAAGTGAGGGGGAGGGAAGAATATTGTCTAGAAGTCAGAATATTCTAATTCTAATTTTGAACCTGCCCTTAACTACAAAGCAGCCTCTAAATTATAAAAATATGGTATTTGTTTGCTCACATATAAGCAAATCAATGAGTGCTAGACAATTCCTAAGGCATTATATAAAAATATTGGAATCAAATAAAAGTACGTCTTTCTTTATAAATCAACAAAATTTGCTTAAATTTGTATTTGAAACATTAGGATCCAATTTATTTCAACCTCTAGCAGCACCTTACTTTATTTACAATGGTTGTGATTTACACACAACTTTTTATTATGATAGCTATCCATCAAAATGCACCTGTTCTAATTATAATGATAATTCTGCCTGTTTTCTTTGACAAAAGAGCTACATGATATGATTGTTAAAATAATGAAGAGGAAAACAGAATAAGAAACTTTCATTTTCCTACTACTATTCATTACCAGCTTCATGAATTAAAAGAAGTCACTTATGACATTTTGCTGAAAACTATTGTTTCTGCACCATTTCCTTTGCTTGGAATATGCTTCATTTCTCCAAAATACAATACAGTGTCAGTTCTTGAGAGCTAGGAACAGTGGCTAAGGGTAATGAGTCCAAAATCAAGGTATTTAAGAATATACTAGTCTCCTTTCGATTTGAAGATAGACATTTCTTCACTAGTGTGTATTTATGACAATAGACTGGATTTGCTCTGCAAGGGAGTGCAAGTTCCATGAATGGTTTCAGACATAGAAGGTGCGATTACCCAGGATGACAGAGAATCCTTGTTGACCTGAGTGTTTTTCATAAAAAGAAATTTCACTTTTTCATTGCAAGTTGCAGGCTATATTTTAGCTGGAACACCAATTAGAATCACTATAGGATATTTAAATCTGGTGAATTCACATTCCCACTGCTTAGACCAAGTGAGCCAGAAGAAATGTGTTGAGGGCCTATAGGAGTAGTGTCTTTTAAAAAGTCTTTAAGTGATTTCAAATATGCCACTAGGGTTAATAACTGTACCCTAGAGAGCCAGGTGTGGTGGTGCGCCCCTGTAATCCTAGCACCTTGGAGGCTGAGGCAGAATCACAAATTCAAAAACTGCTCAGCAACTTAGCAAGGGCCTAAACAATTTAGTGAAGCCCTAAACAATTTAGTGAGGCCCTATATCAAAATAAAAAATCAAAAAGGACTGGGGAAATAACTCAATGGTTAAGCACACCTGGGTTCAATCCCTCACACACACACACACACACACACACACACACACACACACACACCAAAATACAAACTAATACCCTGGAGAAAGTCTTTGTTATTGTACTAGATATTCTTCAGGAAAGAAAAAATAACATGGAATCTGCCGAAGTCTGGCTGGGCACAAAATCACGAGCCACTCAAGCAGGAACAAACTTTATTTTTGAAACTGCCGCCAATGCCCTGTATGCTCCCAGGAAAAAAAAAAAAAACTGCCCACGGACACACACGCTGCATTCTCCCGGGCCCCAACAGGAAGTCCCTCCTCCGGAATTCCCTCCTACCGCACTTCCCCAACCAATGGGAACTCTCCAGGAATCCCTTAGCTGGCCGAGGTGGACAGCAGGGGTCTAATATCCATAAGAATGCATATCTTAACATAATCATAACATCTCAATGGCTTGCTGGCGTCACCTTCAACAAAAAATGCCATGCATCATACTACTTGGCTATGGCTCTTAGCAGGAATCCATGAAGTATTCCTGGTTTGGGGGGTGTGGCCATTGTATCTGATGCCAGATTTTACTGATATAAACAGTCCATGGACCTTGATGAAAAACACTTCTCCAAACTTAAGTCCCTAATGCATGCACACACTGAGACAGGTTTTATTGACCAATCTATTCCATCAATTCCTGGATTGGCAAAGTTACAAGTTTGAATAGAACCGAATAGAAAAAAATATTATAAAAGAACAAAATATAGACCATTGTAAAAATGCAGAGCTCTAGGGAATTATTTTTGAGGGGTTGGAGCCAGGAATCTGTGACTGGCAAGCTTCTTATGATCTGAAAATATGGTCTGGTTGTGCAAAGAACTCTGATGCCCCTCCCTCAACTTTTTTTTTTTTTTTTTTTTTGCTTTTCAGCGTTTTAATTTTTATATTATTTTATTGATTTTATTTTTTTAAATACACGACAGCGGAATGCATTATAGTTCTTTTTCTTTCTTTTTTAATATTTATTTTTTAGTTGTAGTTGGACATAATACCTTTATTTTATTGATTTATATGAGGTGCTGAGGAATGAACCCAGGGCCCCTCATGTGCTAAGCAGGAGCTCTACCTCTGAGCCACAACCCCATCCCCTACAATTCTTATTACACTTATAGAGCACAATTTTTCCTATCTTTGTTTATAAAGTATGTTCATGCCAATCCATGTCTTTAAACATGTACTTTGTGGGGTCTTTTGCATTACAATTCTTATTACACATATATGCCACAATTTTTCATATCTCTGTATATAAAGTAGGTTGATACCCAATTTGTGTCTTCATACATGTACTGTGGATAATGATGTCCATCACAATCCACCAGTCCTTGCTAATCCCCTACTCCTCCTTTTCCCTCCCACCAGTCTTCCCTATCTAGAATTCATCTATTTTCACATGCTTCCCCTCCCTACCTGGGACTATGAGTCAGCCTCCTTACATCAGAGAAAACATTCACCATTTGTTTTTCTGGGATTGGCTAACTTCACTTAGCATTATCTTCTCCAATGCCATCTATTTACCTGCAAATGCCATGATTTTTATTCTATTTTATTACTGAGTAAAATTCCATGTGTATATATGCCACATTGTTTTTTATCCATTCATCCACTGAAGGGCATCTAGGTTGGCTCCACAGTTTGCCATTGTGAATTGGGATGCTATAAACATTGATGTGGCTGTGTCCCTGTAGAATGCTATTTTTGAGATAGTTGTAGGCAAGTAAAGGAAGTAGCTACTCTTTCTGCATAGTAATATTTTTTTGTTGTTGTTTTTTAATCAGGTTACCAGAACAGATGTCTCATGTTAGATCCTTGATTTTGTAAAGTGTCTAAGTCCTAAAGGTCACTTAGTTATCTAAATATACTGGTCACTAGGTATAGAGGTCAGTAGATGTTCTAGGGCTAGAAAAGATTTGTGAGTAGGAGAATTTAAGGACAGTATAAGGGAGAATAAAACTATAAAATATTACCCAGCCTTGTGTCTCAGTCTTCCTGTATATATACAGTTATAATTAGTTTCAGGAGTAGGTATTTCTAGGTTATATTGTGTAATCAAATCCAGTACTTCTAAAACTTTAATGTATATATCAATCCCTGTGATATCTCTCAAAATGAAGATCTGACTCAGTATACATGAGATATATACTGAGATTCAGCATGTCTAATAAGTCCCCCATTATTTCTGAAGCTGCTAGTCCATGAACCACTCTTTGAGTTGCAAGAAAGTACGGAATTTCTGTGGTTTGTGTCAGCAGCCTGCACATATTCTTGTTTTCATTTTCTTGTGAACCAGATTATTGATTATATAATAAATTCCCTTCAGTGTAGAGATGCCATCCTTGCCAAGTTACCACACCATCATCTCTTGAGTTGGACTCCTTCCTATCCCTCACTTCTAGGAGCCTCGCCCCCACAATTTTAACATCTTAATCTTTCAGCATAATTAATTTATGGACACTTACACATTTGCAATTTAAAGAAATCATATGAAGTCAGTGCTATTTTATCAGTTTTGCAAAAGAAAGATCAAGGTTTAAGTTGGTCTCTTAACTTGCCCAGGGAATTCCCATTGCTTCTGTGATCAGAAGGACTCAGCTACAGGACTCCCAATTTCAGGCTTAATATTATTTTCCCTGAAACTGGATTTCTGTATGAAATACAATTTTTGATTCTTTCTTACCTATTGGGATAACACATCAGCAATATAAACAAACAGAACTTTTATGCATAATTTTATAGACTTGAATACAAAACTCTACATAAATTTTAAGCAAATCTCACAATACCCATATGAAGCACCATTATTTTCACATTAGTGTAGTGAGGGCTAAAACCAGAACTGAAATCACATAGTTTGCCTGAGGCCAACAGAATATGAACTACAATTTATGATAATTCAATGTGAATCATCACATTTCCATATTCACACATTTTATGAAAGGAAAGGTATAATTGGTTCACAGAGGGATACCTGCAAAGGCCATTCTATGGGTTACATGAAATGTTAACTTACCTAATGAGCCCCTTTAAGAGACAACTGTATATTTCACTTAGTAATAATGCTGATAGTACTTGACTAATATAAAATAAAATAATTACAACAAAACTTTAAATTTGGATGAAAAGGAATAACTGTAATACAATGAAATCTGATTTATAGTGGCTTCAGAATAAAATATTTTAAAGTATGTTTTTAAAAGAGGAATTGTTCTCCTAATTTTCTTTATTGTTACTTTTCAAAATTCAGTGGAAAGTTCATCATTAGATGAGTTTCCCTCTGAAATCCCTGTGACCTGACTTCTGAGACCCCTAGTACTCTAAAAGAGGAGAGGACAAAACAGAAAGAAAGGTGAGGAGTTCAAGGAAGTGAATTAAGATGAACTCAGTAACTCTGCACCAATTTAGAAGTGAGATCCCAAACATTCACATCAAATGGTTTAGGTCTTTCCAAAAATGCTGATAACAAAATGCTCCAGTGATGGTTTTTACCAGTTCCTACACTGTTACTTTAGTGACCCTGGATGAATGAAACATAAATATTAACTATAGCAAAGCTTAATGACCAATTGTCCCAAATATTTTCACAATGAGGCTTAAAGCAAGAACTTCATCCCTTCAGAACAGTGAGGAAATGGATATTTTTCCATGCTTTCATGCAAAAACCTCCCAAGTGCATTTTTCTTTATGTTGTGTTTATAGGATTATTTTTGGTTGTTTTTGTTTCCCTTTATAGTGGACTTGCAGGATTTGAAAACTATAAAATAAAAATTATCTGAGACAACAAAGTAATGCACACATTATATAATGTTTGTAGTATTTTGTTGCATGAATAAAATTGGACTGTTGGGCATTCTCAAAAAATGTGAGAACACAAAATGCAGATGTGTGCTATCTGGATAACCTATTTTATCCTGTATCTGGTGATAGTGCTCTTTATATCTTCTTTATTTTTGCTTTCAACTTATTCATTGCACTTTTGTTTTATACTAACACTTGTTTTTCTATCCTGTCAAAACAAACTTTTAGTTAAATTTTTTTAAAAAAAATCACTGCTATATTACATTGTGTAATTGTAACAAATTGCTTAATTAAATTCAAGCTGTTTTATTCCCTGAATCATTTAGTCAAACATAAAGACATTAACCCTGCAGAATTGGACTTTACTTATGGTTTAAACACAATTGAGACACATTAACATTATCAAGACATAGAAAGGATAATGAATTTTGCTTTGTTATGATGCATTTCACTTCCAACTTCCAAGGACAATTACTATGCACTTTTGTTTATGATGTAGAGTATTGTCTGTGGCACTTGGCCACTGACTACACTGTGTTAAGCTGAGTATTGTAAATTATTCCCCTTTATTTAGAAGAAAGAGACATTGAAAATAAAATATAGAGCTTTTGAAATAAAATGGGACTTTATGAGTTTGTTTCCTGTGTTCCAAATTTCTACACTTTTCTGCTATTTCATTTTAAAAGAACTCTTCATTTGAAAGAGTCAATTCCATTTTGAAAATGGGCCTCTGGACCCATAAAAAGCAAAAAGTCTTTATTACCTGAACACTGGCCAAAAATGAAATGGTGGTGAAGTGTAATTATATAGATGTACTATAAAACATATTTCTAGAGTGTTACTAGTGTAAGGTAAAATAAAATTCTCTAGACACATTTCCTTCTGTATTTCATAGACTTTTAAAAATATTTTTTAGTTGTCAATGTATCTTTATTTTGTTTATTTATATGTGGTGCTAAGAATCGAACCCAGTGCCTCACACATGCTAGGCAAGCACTCTACCACTGAGCCACAACCCTAGCCTCTTCCATAGACTTTTTAACCTGCTATCTGTCATTTTTCTACTTGAAGTATGTTTGCTAGTTTTAATTAAGTGTGTATAAGTATACCTTTAATTGCCAAGGTCATTAGATTGTGTATCAATGTGAACTAATATTAAGAGAATTCAGAAACTTGAAGGTATAAGACATAAGTATAATGGTTAATTTTATGTGTCAACTTGTTTGGACTGAACGATATCTAGAGAGCTGATACAATATTATTTCTAAATGTGTATGTAAAGTTGCTTCTGAAAGTAATTAGCATTTGAAATGATAGCCTCAGTAGAGACGATCTGCCTCACCAATATGGGTAGGCATCTTCCAATTCACTGAGGTTCTGAATATATCCAAAAGGTAGAAAAGTGGCATATTTGCTCTCTCTTCTTAATCTAGGACATCCATCTTCTCCTGCCCCCAGATGTGGGTACCCCTCAGGCCTTGGAATGCTCTGACTTAAATCAGCAACTGCCACCCACTCTATGAATTACTATTTATTTGGGGGCTTAAAGTGAATTGAAATTATCAGCTTTTCTAGAGCTCCAGGTTGCAGACAGTAGCCTCCATAATCATGTGGATCGATCCCTCACATAAATCTCTTTTAATGTCTGTCTCTCTCTCTCTCTCTCTCTCTCTCTCTCTCAGATATATATATATATATATATATATGATACATATATATGCAAAAATATATAAATTGATAAGTACATAGATATATATTTGTATATTTTTCCACTTATATCTCTAATATAAAATAGATTTTCACTTTTAATTCAAGATTTATAATTAGAGCAGATTATGCTAAGTGAAGCTAGCCAATCCCTAAAAAACAAATGCCAAATGTCTTCTTTGATATAAGGAGAGCAACTAAGAACAGAGCAGGGAGGAAGAGCATGAGAAAAAGATTAACATTAAACAGAGAAGAGTGGTGGGAGGGAAAGGGAGAGATTTTTCCATTTTACTGTACAGAGTTCTATAAACTAGTATCAACATTTTTTAATTCCCTGTGCATTAAAGTTTCTTTTATCCATGTACTTTTCATCTTCTTATTTCAATCAGCTAGCTAGTCATCTTTTTTCTTTAAAAAAATAGCTTTTTATTGAAAAAACCCCTAAATTTTTAGTTATTTACTAGTTTTATACTCTTATTTCTTACATTATAGATCCCCCCCCCCAAAAAAAAAAGGTTAAATTTTAGGAGAAAAAAATCTTTATTTTCATCAAAAACTGCAATTTTACCTCATAAGCAACCACTTCTCCACCTATTCTGTGGTGTGAGAAATGCTCTCTCTAAATGGACATAATAGATTAAACTGCAACAGCTTGGCATTTTTGGCACAAAACATTTATATATCAACAATTTTATGTGGTTCAATCACTCTTAGATATGTGCTCTTATTTCCCCTTAAATCAGCTTCCACACATTTTAACAAGTTGTACTGTTTTGTTTGCTTTTAGATATTTCTGTTCAGTCAGAGGAGAAAGGAAGATAGAGGAGGAGAGTTAGAGGTTTCACCTAAGCATTTTCCTGTGAATATCTGTTTTTTAACATGGAAACTGGGCATTAAAAAATATAATTATTTTGAAAATCTTTTTTTTATTTTTCTACAATTCAGATCCATGTGCCTTGGTGGAGGGTTCTCAAACACTCAAGATGTTATTCTTTCATGCTCTATTTTTTATGATATTTGTTTTACAGAATTTAGTAGCAGACCTAGAAAACCTGTATTTGTGTTTCCTTGACTGGCATAGATGAAAGTGGTGCCACTTGTAAGAAAAGTAGACAGTTAACATAAGCTTATTTCACTGACGAAGTAGAGAACTTTATTAAGGAACCACCTCCAAACAATCAGGCCTAAATAGATGGAGAAGGAAATTCTACTGTCCCAGCAAAATCAGATTTTTCAGTGCTACATAATACAGAGAAAAGAAATGAAGGGAATCTTAGAAACTCTCTTCTAATGAACCAAATGAAATAAAAAGGAAAAGAAAAGAGAGAGCGAGTAAAAGGAGGGGAAAAATAATCAACTATAGATCAGAATCACTCATGAATATTACTTTTTCAGAAAACTGTATCCATCAACATCAAGAAAATAATATGCTATGAGAATATAAAATTTAGTTCAGGAATTCAAGGTTTGTTACTAATAGCAAAACTATTAAGAAAATATGCCAGAAATCAAAATTCTCCCCTTCATGAACAAAAATACATGTAAAATTACAGCAAAAGCACTATTTACAATAGCTCCAAAGAAGAGAAAATATTTAAAGCATTTTTAATAAGTGTTTAAACCCATATATGAAACACTTTAAAGCACTCACAAAATGTACAAGAACAGATATGAACAAATGTGAAAATATTCCTTGTTTTTGCATTAGATGACTCAGTATCATAAAGATTTCATTTTCCTAAAGTTTACAAATATATTTTACACATTCTCAGTAGAAATGGCAGTATTTTTAAGAGGGCAAGAAAAAATGATGTTCATATTCATCTAGAAAGAAAACCAAGGAAGAATATCTTAACAATAAAAGAAAGAAAAGCTATGAGACTGGGAAGGAGGGAGGTAGACTACCTCTGCTACATATTCAGACCTTTGTATCCTCTGTGTAAGATGCAATATGGCCATAAAACACGAACAGGCAGTGAAACAGACCAGAGAATCACCCACATGCACAGGTAAATTTAGTAAATGAGAAAAACAATTGCTTAAAATAGGTGGATATCTTTATTAAGTAGTGTTCAGAAAAACTAAAGTCTAATGACTGAACAACAGTTTCTCTCAATAGAAAAATGAGAAAATTAGTTCCCTATTTCACAACATATAAAACAACTATCTCCAAATAGTTTATAGTTCTAAAACAAAGAGATGAAATTCAACAGATGCTTGGAGAAAATATGACTGAACTTCTTTATAACCTGGGCTTCTAAATATGACTTGAAACTCAGATGGACAAACAAAAAAATCAAGGCACTTGACTACATTAAAATTGTTTAAAAATAAAAAACAACGCTTTGCTTTGGAAAGAAAGAAAACCATAGGCTAACCTAAGACAAAATGACAACTTTAAAAAAAAATATACAGTACATATCACAGGAAAAAAATATGCTATTTAGAACATACAAAACAAATTTAAAAATTAGGGAAAAGTCTTCTGGAAAAAAAATGGGCAAATGAAATTAACATGCAATTTTAAGAATGGAGCTATTAACCTAATTCTTTAAATATGAAAATATATTCTCCTTTATTCACAATAAGAGAAAAATAATTTAAAACTACAGTGAGATTTCAGGGTTTTTCTACTAAGACTAACCAAAATACAAAATTAAAAAATCAAATTTGTAAATATTATATGTTGGTAAGACTGTGGGGGAAGGCGGTCTCTCACATTGGTGGTGGGAATACAACATGATACAACCTTACAGAAAGGATTTTCACAATATAGTTTGATTTAGCACTTTAGAGATTTGCTCTAAAAATTTGCTTTTCAATAAGAAATTTACATAAGATAATTCATTGTAGATTATTTACATTTGTAAAATATTAAAAGCTCATATGTAGGATATTGGTTGAATAACAAAAGGTGTTATTGAATAGGATAAAGAAGCTCTCCATGAACTGATAAGAGGCCATATCAAGGTTATACTGTTAAGTTTTTTAAAAAGGTAAAAAACTTTTGCATATCATGTTAACTTTTATGTAAGAAATGAAAGGGGGAAACAAGAAAATACACATGTATCTACTTATATTATAAAAAATAATTAACAAGAGATAAATCAGAAAATAGTGAAGGTTGTTAATTACAAGGGTGGTATGAAGGAATGGAATGTTTGGTGTTGTGGACAATGACACTTTCCTCATGCACCTTACTTATAGTTTTGATATTGGGGACCATGGTACATTCTATACACTTTAAAATGTAAAGTCAACAGGATGAAGGAATAAATAGTCCCTCCCCCAGCAAAAAATACAGAATATATTGTAAACAGAAACATGTGATACTAAACCAAAGTCCAAATTGACAATGTAAAGATGGTGAGGAGGTGATGAAAGGACAGGTCTAAGTGATTTTTAAACTCACTGTTCTGAGTATAACTCAAGTCTAAGATAGAGAGCAATGTAAACAGATATTGACTGTTTATTTCATTGAAGCCATGGGTCAGCAATTTTGAAAATAGATTTTGTGTACAGTTTGCAGAAACAAATGAGCTAAACATATCAGGGGTAATGGGAACCTGGTTTTTCATTCCTTGAGAAAGGATTTGTCAATATAGAAAGGTGAATGTGTTGAATCAACTTTTTTTTGACTACTGGAGAAAGAGATTTTATTGGGGTGGAATAAGGGTAAACAATGTTTTTATTTACTAATTTCAAAATGATATTCTGCTTTAAATTCAGTTTCATATTTGCAATCTTAACTGTTAATCATCTTTTCACATTTTCACAATGTGGAACCTCTCTGGGATTGCTTTCTTTTATTTATTTATTTATTTATTTATTTATTTATTTATTTTTGTGGTGCTGGGTATTGAACCCAGGGCCTTGTGCATGCAAGGCAAGCACTCTACAAAATGAGCTATATCCTCAGCCCTCTCTGTGATTTTTTTTAATTTTTCAATTTATTTGTTCTAATCAGTTATACATGACAGCAGAATGCTCCAATGATCTTCTATTCATTGCACACAATGGAGCACAATTTTTCACTTCTCTAGTTGTACTTGAAGTAGAGTCACCATTCATCTCATTCCACCATCTTTCCTATCCCTGGTTCCCCTCCCTCTGCTCCTTCCCCTTTGCCCAATCCAAAGTTCCTCCATTCATCCCATGTCCAATGCCATTATGGATTAGCATCCACTTATCAGAAAACATTTGGCCTTTCGTTTTTGGGGATTGACTTACTTCGCTTAGCATGATGTTGAATCAACTTTTGATGTTGAATGTGAATTTGAGAGATGTGTATGAACTCCTGGTTTATGGTCATAAGAAAAATGACAATGATGGCAACAGATAAATAGCCAGACAGACAGACTAATAGATGGATATACTATACTATAATTCAGCTCTGTATTCTGAATTAGCTTGGAAACAAAAATACCATTATAGCAATAAACACAGAAGCTCTTGGATTTCAGTTCCTAAATGCCATTTCCTTACTAAATGGAATCAGGGCCCTTAGAGAAAATTGATTCCAGAATTGAGACAGGGAAGGTACAAACTGTTAGAGGTAAGCTTAAAAGAACATGATCAATTAAATGTACTATGAAATATCAAGGAAAGAATCAACAAAATTACAAAGTAGTAGAATGTTTGAACTAGTGATTTAGGACAGAAAGAAACACATATCCCAAAATAACATTGTTTTTAAAAACAAGGTAATCTATAGGAGAAAATAAATTTAGCCCATGATTTCTTCTTAACAACAATGCTAACAGAAATTGTAACAATGCGCGCACAGCATTTTGAATGTACAGCGTATCACTCCTAAAGTAAAATCATCCTAAAGTCATTAATTTTTCAAGAGAAGGCTATTCTTATCATAAATGAGAATGCAGGAGTGCTTATCCCTCAATTAATCCCTGCACTTACTGTATTTTTGGCCACACACTAATTCTTTCTCTTATGTATGCTAACAGAGAAAAGCTAAAATTCATGTAGCAACATACATATATACAAAAATAGCAACACTTTTCTGAAATAGAAAATATTATAGGACAAAGGTATTATAAAACTTAGTAATTGAACTGCCATGGTATCTGTGTATAATAGATCACACGTAACACACACACACACACACACACACACACACACATGCATATACACAACCTGAAAGTGTCAGACCTCAATTGAGAAAGGACGGATTGTTCAGTAAATTATATTTTGACATTTTGTTATGTATTTGACACATAGATTCAGGTTTGAAACTTAGAGAGCAACATTGCAAAATATTAGAAGGAAATGTAATATTTATATCTATGACACTGAGTTGGAAAAGATTTTTAAAAATAAGATTCAAAAGGAAAAAAAAACCTTTAGACTATTAAGTTATGTGAAAAATTTAAACAAGTCTTATGTATGAAAAAAGATCATATACAGAACAAACACACACACACACACACAGACACACATACATACAGACACAAACACACATATACACACACAATACAATAAGACATAGACTTAAAAGGCAACAAACATGATTGGAGAATTTACTTATTCATATATAATTTAAAGGTAAGCAAGCAAATAGAAAATGTGCTAAAGAGTAAGAACAAGCAATTTACCTATAAAGAAATGCAAATAAGGATATGAAAAGTTGTGTAACCTGTCTAAGCAACATGAGCATACAAATTAAAATAACTGAAATAATTTCTTAAAACTGTCATATTATCAAAAAATAAATTAAAAAACTGAGAATATAAAGTATAGAGAAGTACGTGGAGAACTAACCATATCTGTGCTTTGCTGGTGGCTATGTAAATTTATGCAGCTACATTGAAGGGCAGTCTGGCAATGTTTAAAATTTTTAAGTATAAATACTGCATAATGTAATAATTCCTTTTACATTTTTCTACTTCAGAGAAATAATCATATATACATCCAACAACGTACATACTAGGATATTGATTTTAAACAATTTTTCCATAAGTAAAGAAAAGGCAAATGAAAATGTACATCCAAAGTAATAATGTACAACAGTTAAAGCTATGAGGTAGATCTACATGTTTTTAGTTAAGTAAAATGTCATAGTATTATTGCAATCAAAAGAAATTTGAAGAACAATTCATAAAGAATAATAACTCTTATGGTTTAGTGATGAGGTAGCCCCCACAAGTTCACATGGGAGACAATGAAAGTTTAGAAGTGAATTGATTGAGTTATGAGAGCCTTTATCCAATTGGTGAATTAATCTCCAGATAGGGATTAACTGAGTGGTAACTGAAAGTAGGTAGGGTGTGACTAGAGGAGGTGGGTCCCTGGGGGCAGTACCTTTTTTGGAGGATTTATATATTGTAGTGATGAGGAGCTCTCTCTCTGCTTCCTGATGTGAAGGTCCCTAGCTGCTTTCCTCCACCACACCCTTCCACCAAGGCATCCTGCCTCACCTTGAGCCCCAGGGGATGGATTTGGCTATTTATAGACTTAGACCTCTAAAACCTTGAGCCCTCAAATAAACTTCTTCTTTAATTGTTATTGTCAGGTCTTTTAGTCACAAAAGTGAAAAAGCTAACTAAAACAATAACATTTATGAAAACAAAATATGCACACAAAATAAATATTGTATGTGTATGTGTATTTACATGCATTTATTAAAAAGGCAATTAAATAACAGAATCGGAATTGGTGACATGAAGAGATATATGTTCTACTTGTAATGTTTATTTTGTAATAGCAGTTTTCACATGCTTCCTCTGAAAACAGGAAGTGAGTGCACAAAATACAAACACACATGGTTTTAATCACATATAAGCTGAGGTTAATCTCTCATCTTAAAGATGTGGGGATTGAATCTTCAATTATGCCCTATATTATATATATCACCCTCATAAAAATTAGAAACATTTATTCTATGCTCAGGAAAGTTCTGGAAAAAGACATCTTGGTGAAAGTGTATATTGCTGCAGCTTCTTTGGGGAATAGATTTTAGGGTAACTATTTTTGCACTTTAGTCACATTTGTACTCCTGAGGTTCTTTTTTCTTTTCCCTATGTATATGTATGTATTAAAAACTGACAGAAAATATGAAACAATGAAATGGTGATAATTAGTAAGTAATTAAAACAAAAAAATTAAAAAGAGCAAGATCACCAAACATTGAAAAGAGAGAGGTAGTACTCAATCTGAATATGAAGTAAATGAACCAAATACGTAAAGGATTCATTAATATTTTGAATCATTAATAATATTTCTAGAGTGATATAGGATTAACACACCCATACACAACTGAGTAGGAAAATGTAATAGAGAATCATTTCATTAAAAGTGGCAACTAAAATATTATTTGGGATTAATTTTAGTTTTTAAAAATATGTGGAATGAATAGAAAGAAAACTTCAAAAAGTGACTAAAAGGAAAACTTAGTTTAGTCCTAATTCACCAAGACAGCTTTCTCAGAGCTGGTTTGTGGTCAACATCCATTCTGATGGGTTGTTGGTTCCGTCAGATTAGTCAGTATCTATCTTGTAGTCTTTTAAAACTATTTTTGTAGTATCCTGACCTAGAATTTTATAAGACACAAGTAATGTAGATAAAAGGAAAAATATTTTTTTTTTGTTTGTGATTTCTGAGGAATTTATTCGACAACTGATGTTGAGAGCCACAGCTGAAGGGGCCCTAGCAAACTTCCAGCTGCCAGCAAACTTCCAGCTGCCGGCTGATGATTGGCTCACAGCGGCCCCAGCAACATCTAGCTGATTGGCTCCTCTGCAGTGATGCTCATTGGGCTGTTTCCCTGCCCTTTCAGACCACGGAGCTGCTCATTGGGGGACTTTTTTTGGCTCCGCCCACACAACCCAGCCAATCGGCTACAAGAGCAGAAGGATTGTGGGAGGTGGGGAGGCTGGTGGTTGAGGGAGAGGCTTGTGGGAAGCCTGTGGTGGCAGTTGGGCTCTGAGGGTTTTTCCTGAGGAGCTGTTTTGTTTGGCCTGTGTGGTTCTAAAAATAAAGTTCCTTTCTTTTGACAAGTGGCTCCTGAATTGTGCCCAGCCAGACTGCGGCAAACTGATAGGGGTTAAAATGTTTTTTTGAAAAAACAAAATTTATATCCTTTTCTCACAATTCATCTTAATAAAAACATACATTTTCCAATAGACATAAATATTTTTACTAACAATTACCAGGTTGAAAATTTAAACTTATAAACTAGAGACAGCATTTATCTCACAGGGAAAAAAATAAGAAAATACATCCTAATAAATCTTTTGGAAGAGCATGGCTTGGTTGGTCAGCAGCCAAAGCAAAATTGCAGTAGCTGAACAGCATTGATACCAATGGTATTAGCCTATCTTCCATTACTATAATAAATTTTTTGAGTCCAGGAACTTTGTGTAATACAGAGGTTTATTTAGATCAGTCTGTGAGCTCAAAGGCATATGACATTAAGTTCTGTTTGGTTTTGATGAAGGCCTCATGACATCACAAGTGCCAGGAGCATGTACAGAGGGAGAACTTGGAAACTGGGTAGAAAGACAGAGATGAGGAGAATACAGGCTTGCTTTTTCTTTATAACAAACTTCTCAGGAAAACTAACCAGGGTCCCACAGAACTATAATTCCTTTTGAGGGCAGTACCATCAATGACCTTATTACTTTCCAGCAGGCCTCAGATTTTAAAGTTCTCACACCACCTCCCAAAGTCACTAAACAGGGACTTACCTTCCCACACATGAACCCTCAAACCATAGCACCAAGGAACCAGCCCTTGGGAAAGATGACAAAGACTAAAGAGAGAGAACACACATACACACACACACACACACACACACACACACACACACACAGCCCCAAAGAGGATTCTGGAGAAGTAAAAGTATGGAAATTATCTGTAGTGACCAGGAGGCTAAGAGGCTGAGGACTGCTGGCCCAGGCTAAATGGTGGAGCTTACCCAGAGTTCCTGTAGAAACAAGGAAGGTTTGAAAGTACCAGGAATTATATTAGGAATTGCAAACAAGATGCTATTTAGGCTCCCTGGCTTTTAGATTTCTATCACACAGAGAGGAATTCTCAAAAAAAAAAAAAAAAGACTCCTATTATAATCCTATACACAGGAGATAATGAGATAATCAGCTTCAGATCTAACTCCTATGTGGCCTTATGAGCATCCACAAGGATTGAGGGACTTTGATTTCCAAAGTTTCTATATGTGGATAGTATTATTAATAATAATAATATATTTATTGGATTTCCAACAAGTAAAAACAGATGAGGTAAAAGCTAAACAAAAGTGACAATTTTAACAGCCAGCAATTCTCTGACCAGTGAATAAAGTCTACATCAACTTAAATTGCACAGAGGAAAGTTAATCACCAGAAAATTGAAGTCCAGCCTACTCATCTGCTCTGATTTTGCCAGTGCCGCACAAGTGTCAACATTATGGCAAGGAGGAGATGCAACAATCAATATAAAAAGTAAGCAAGTAAGCCTAATGGAATCAAAGTCAATCATAAATATTCATCCCTTCAGGTTAAGACTAAGTCCCTGAAATAGCAAAGTGCTGAGTGTGTGTTTGTATGTGTGTGATGCATTTGCATGTAGGTAAGCACAGATCAGGATTTGAAAAACCTAAAACATTAAGAGTCCTTAAGTGACAGAGTATTTCTAATTGTCAAGACATATTTAAAGACTGGATAACCTCTATTAAATATGGGACTTTTTTCTGTATTCAATCCTCTATTCTTTCATAAATACTTAGCAAGAACTTATTTTGTGTTATTTCTAAAACAAAAATTTGCAATATAAATTGAAGAGAAGTAAATTAACTCAATCACAGTGCTAAGGCTGAGTCTCTGTCCTTTTGAGTTTAAACAATATGTTCAGTTCCTCAAAATGACATGATCAGTATCTTGGAATATGAGTCAAAAGACTACTGCTCTCATGAAGGGACACCCCCATGGCCACCACACCATGCTACTGGATTAAGTAAACACAAGCACATTTTCCATGATGCATTAAAATAATGATAACCTCTGTTGAGATCAAGCATATACAGGCAAAATTAGCAACCAATGCATATGTATTCTTTATTCCAAAAATAGAAAGAAAGCTTGGGGAAATTTTTACTAGTATATATTAAAATGAGATTCTCTAAGAAAACCCACTAAACCTACATTAAATAAACATTTAAGTTAATACAGGGATTTTGCTTTCTATTCATATACGTGTGCATGGACATATGTGTGTGAAGGAAAAAGAAGAGAATATAAACATCATACATTGAAAGCCTTCATTTCAAGCACCATGCCATGTAGTTTCCAGAGAACAATTCTGTCAAATAAAATGCATTATCTGCATTTAACAGATGAAGGGACACTGAGACAGGTGGTTCCCATACTGACTACTTTGTGTTCTTAATAGTTTCTGCTTAAAAATGACTTTCAAAATCAGATTATTAGGTAAGCTCTCATCTCCTATATTAATTATTTTGTTGTCAGCTTGTAAAATTTGTTAATGATAATATTAAAGTGATATAGTAACCTGCATTAGAAAGAAAATAACATATTTCTGCCTAAGGGCTCTATTTCTTAAAATTTCCCCATGCAGAGGACATCTGATTAACCATCTCAAATCAGTGATTGAGAGGAGAACTGAATGGAAGAATTTGTGAAAATAGTTCCCCCATTTACAAAAAACATCCATGTTCTAGTGTTACAGAGTTGGGGACCTGTTGGGTTGAGCTAGGGGCAGCCACTGAAGTCCTTGGGTGCCAGTTTTTGTGACTCTGCCAGAAAGAATTTGGGTGAAATATGGAGTAGTGAGCAAAAGTTTAATAGAGAGAATGAAAGGAGATGGTTGCATATGGCATTAAACTTAGGAACTAGCTAGGACTGTAGGGACCACCTGGAAGAGAGAACACCAAGGTGCTCATGGGCTGGAGTTTTTAAGGTAACTAAGTCCTTTGTTCTTTCTTGGATTTCCTTGTCTCTCCTAAATTGATTTATTAACATTTGGATAGCCCTCAGCAACTTCCTTTGTGAAGGTCTGAATATTATGCTTGACAGGGTGGTTGTGACTTAGTTGGTTGCAAGATATAATGATGACACTTATCTGAAAACCACCATGAGAAACCAGCCTCTACCTCCAAGCAAAGCCAGTCCAAGGAAGGAAGGCGGGGGTGATCCTTGTCCTTGGAAAGACCCACAGAACACTCCTATGCACATACCCACCCTGCTGAGTTGTTTATCTACAAATAACTAGAGAGATCTGCTGTGCCAGGTGTCCCTGACTCAGTCAGGCTAGGTGAGGACCCATAGCAACCCCCCAGCAACCACCAGTCAGCATGAGACAGGGAAAATAACTGGGATGCCAGTTGACCCTCCCAGTTGTTTATGGTGGTTGATAACATGTTGGGAAACCATGTAGTTCAGCACGTACACAATCAGTTCAAAGGAACCCCCCTCTTGTACTAAGCAATCACCCCTACCCAACTTGTTCCCCCCAGTGAATGTGCTAACCATGTTTTAGAGTTGTTTTATGATTTTCCCACGGTGTGTGATGATTTGCTAAGAGATGCTATGATGTATGTGGGGGTCCCTGCCTTCCCCCAAAGAGTGTATAAAACTGCTGCAAACCCTGGGTTCAGGGCCTCTCAGTGTCACCAGTTGCCTTGTGCACAGAGGACTAAGCTAGCTCACAATAAACACCTCTTTGCTGCTTACATCAATCTTGGTCTCTGGTGGTCTTTTGGAGGTCCCAAACTCAAGCATAACAACAGTGTCCCTTAAGGGGTTATAATTAGCTATAGGGAGTCTTGATGGACCAGACCCCACTTTTCTGGTACTTATCTGTTTTAGTTGGGATTCCCAGAGCTTTTAAGTAATAATTCCCTCAAGGGATCATAGTTCAGTGTAGCCTGGGGAAGGTTAAGCATTTCAGATCTCATTTCTCACTGCTTGCCTGTTTTCAGTTTTATGGCTCCTGATTTTGTCTTGGTGCATAGGCCTAATATCTGTCCTTCATTGTCCTATCCCTCTATCCCCCTGTTCATGGCTAACTAACATTAATCACATCAATAGTAATTCCATGATTTCAAGGATAACCTACCTCAAACCAAGAGTTACCAGGTTTTCAAGCACCCCCATACTGTCATACAGAAAGTTGTGAAAACATCTGCTTTTAAGTTGAGTTAATTAACCCGGTTGGTTAGATAACCTAAATATAAGCCTCATTTATACATTAAACAGACTTATATTTTTTATCTTTGCCCATGATCACCTTCCAGCAAGAATAGTCTTAGGAAATGAGTCATAGGCTTGAACCAGGGATGAGGGCACAAAAATGTCTCCTGACCTATTCCTTAGACACTGTAACAGTGGTCCACTTCATCTTTTTGAACATAACCCTCATTGCTCATTCTTAAAGGGACATTTTTTTTCTTTTCCTGTTCTCCCCCTTTCTACCCTGGGGGTGGGGAACATTTCCTCAACTGAGGTCCACTTATCTGTTTTTGAGCACACTTGTGATAGCACTACCAAAACCAACTAAAGCTAGAAGCTGTAACGGGAAGGTTATTTTGTGGGACTGCCTAATATTTAACTATCACAAACGACTATAGAGTCACAAGTTTGTCCTGCATTTCAGAGACCAGCTGAAAGACTAATTGCTTTTGTATTAATTATTTACAAAAAAAGTAATGCTTTGCTTGTTTATTGTTGTTTGAACATGAACCTTGCCCTATGTATGCCTGGTTCATTCACCTGCCGACTTCCACCATGGGTTTCTGGACTGCCCTGATGCTGAATACCCTTAACTGTCTGTCTATGGCCCACTTGTCAGATAACAAGAACTTTGGGTCACTTCCCCCCAACTTTGCCCTCTTGCAGAAGGAAACAGCTTGAAGATGTTGTTCCCATTTTCCCATAGAAAAGGAATGTAGAAATTGACAGTGAGGAAATTAACAGTGATCTACTTCACCTTTTAAATGTAGCTCTCCCTACTTATTTTTAAAGGGACTGGTTTTTATTTTCCTCTTCCCCCCTCCCCTTTACTAACCTGTGGCTGGGAACAAGATTACCTTTTCCCCTTGGAGTTATTAGTCCAATAACACACCCAGGACAGGAAAGAGATGTTATCAGAAGATTTAAGAAGTGACTATCTCCAAATTAACAAGTGAATTTCAACCGAGAATGCAACCTCAGAAGAGCTTCTTTAAAACCCTCTATTCTCCCTGAAGGGTTGAAGAACCACAGCCTCTGGGAATGGAATCCCATGTAGATTCTCCTTTGTTAGCAAAGCAATAAAACCTTTTTTTTTCCCTTTTTCTCAAAACCATATCCTTGTTATTAAACTGGCATGAATTGGCATTAGGGTCAAGGACTAAACTTTTGTTAACAGCACCAGGAAGAAATAATGGCAACCAGCAGGAAATTTCAAGCACAGGATATATAGGATTAAAGAGTCAGAACAAGGGCAGGTCAGGAGAGGCCCCCAAATCTCTCTAAGATAAAGGAAAGAAAGGTTATGGAAACAGGTACTGATATTGATAATGCCAGTTACTGGTTACCTAGAAAAGTGCTGCTTCCTTCAGTGTTGAAGTATAACACCAGAGAAGCAGGCAGAGGCAATTGCAGAGTAGAGAGTAAAAAGCTTTATTAAAAGATAGTAAAACAGACTTCTCCCAGTAGAAGAAGGGGATCCAAAGGTAGAGTCTATGGGATGAGGAAGTCCTGTCTCTTATACATCTAAATTTCCTTTGTTCTCTTGCATTCTTCTCTCTTGTTCATTTCTTCCATCCTATATAATGACTGGGAGATGTCGCCCAGCAGGTGAGCAGGTGAACTGGGAAGGCCAAGGTGAAGTGTTATGCAGGAAGGGAGTGGCAGCCCTGGGGGCCTTGATTAGTAGCTCACAAGTTGTCTCCTCACAAGTTGCTTCATTAAGGAGCTTTTGGGGAGGGGTAGTAACAAAGGGCTCTGAAAACAAGAACATTCCAATCTCCAAGGGGCAGTTTCCAACTTCCAGGACTCAAATTGACCTCTATTTTATCCATGAACCTGATCATTTATGCTACACTAACTGCCTGTCCTTAATTCTGGCTTCAATACCTACACGAAACAAATATCAAAAGTGGAGGCTGACCATGGTAAGAAGAAAATTTAAATATATATAGAAGATGATGATAGATAGATCCTTATGATGGCATCCATGAGAAAAAAAAATAGATTTTATAAAATAGCTAAATGTTTCAATATTTGTATGTATTGTAAATAAAGTATAATTTTAACAAAAAAAATTTGGAAGAATTTTGTGGAGATTTTTTTAAAGTAAAAATATAAGACCAATTTCAAATTAGCATACAATTGCCTCTGTAAGAAAGCAGGTGATACTAAATTATTTAAGGGTGATAGAAAGGTTCTTTCTTTGTAGTATTTCTAGAATGCCCCAGGATCTTATTTTGACTATTAATTTGCTTACTAAATATTTCTTTATTGATACTCTAAAGAAAGTGCTGTATAAACCTCTTTTGAAATTATAAAATTCACAAGCCACTGAAATCCAAATTAATGAGCTTTCACTGTATTGCATTTATAACTCAGAATAAAAAAGATACTTAACTGCTAGATTAAGCAGAGAATTCAATAAACAGAGTGAGGCTTTGGGTATTCCACTGGGTGATCCATGCTAAAATACATTTCCATACTGATTGTCTGGGTCATGGCTCTTGCATTGGCATACAACAGTGAGCTCCTGAGGCTTGATTAGTAAATTGTGACCCAACCATAGGCAGCACTTGAGTTCTGCAATTGCCCTAGTAAGGCACAGAGTCTTTTCAAATCACTTTGTGCACATGTGGAGAGTTTCAGAGTTTCTTGGTTCATAAGCATGCTCAGAGGGTTAATTAGACATTTTTCTGAGAGTATTTTATGTTTCATAGAAAAAGCTACTGCAAAACTTCATAGTACTATTATTTACATAATTTCTCCCCATACTTATTTTCTTTTTCTCCTAAACTTTATGGAGGAAGAAAAAATTGTTTGTTAGTTTTTTGAGCTGCATCCCCATTGAGATAGTTACCAAAGCAAAGCAAATTCTTCATAGTGTCTGCCTTGGTGACAGCAGCCTGCTGCCTCTCTTCTGTTTCCACTTGCCTATTCACAGGCTCCCTGCAGATTTCTTTTTAGGAAAGCTCAGATTCATTGGAAAAATGTCTCTTTTTTGTAGTTATTGGGCATGCTCAGTACTCAAGGTCATTTTTTAATTTCTCCTAAAACTTTAACAAAATATTTCAGATAACAGATTTTTCTTTTAATTTGCATACTTTTCTTTTTTCTTTTTCTTTTAGATTTTTTTTTTCCTTCTTACAATGTATCCGGTTTCCTACTGGGAGCAAAGACATAAAAATTTTCTTCTACTCCTAGGGAGAGAGTCTTTTTTTTTTTTTTTCATATTCAAATTGAGATTAAGCCCTTTGCCCTTTACAGAGTTAAAATTTCAGCCAAAGAGATGACTGGGAGAAAAAGAAAAATGGAAGAGAGCAACATATTGCTAAAGTGAAAACTATTTAAGGACTCCACATTGTTACTGAGCTGAGGCCTTCTGGGAAGCTGAGGAAGCTCAAAGACCCTCCCTTCAGACCCAGATTCTTGGGGTCAAGTCAGAAAGATTTCAGATATGTTTCTCAGGGTAATAGGAATGAGTTTATTAAAGGGATAGGAAAGGGAAAGGGAACACTCTCAAGGGAGAGAGTCGGCCCTCTCAGAAAGGAAAGGGAGATGGTGGGGTGGCAAAGAACAGGTAGTCTGTGTAGATAATGTATGATCCAGTCAGAAAAGTGGAGTCTAATTCAAAGAAAGGGAAATGAAATACTAACACCTCCAGAGCACTTTCTCCCTTTTAACTGGTCACCAATACCTCCAGGGATTTGCTCCTCCCAACATAAGGACTTGCTAATGAGTATTCCCTGGGTGACTTTTTTCTTACCTTTTGGCCACACAGGCAAAATAGAAAGAAGAAGGGGAAAGAAGGAAACCTGAGATATATGATGGGGCAAGACACCCTCCCCTCCCAGGGGTACCAGCCCTGGGTCCCCTTCTCTTTGTAGAAGTCTACAATCTCTGTTCTGTCCCCTAAATAAAACTTGCTTTCTACACTTGCCTTGGCATTTCTCAGGTATTTAATCTTCAACACTGGGGGAATGAGGATCTGATCCTGATGTCCAAGACCCATATCAGCGGGACAGTAACTCTTCTGCACTACAGTTTTATTGAGGATCCCAGAGAAGTTTCCAGAGAGTCCTACCAAGGTCTGCCTTTTGATTTTTGACTAACAGCAGAATGATATTAGACTTTTAACTTCCCACTGCCATGACAACTCTAGGTCACCTTGGCCCATGCTGACCAGTTCTAACTGGCCCATGTTGACCAATTCTTACAGATTTTATGGTTAGGAGGAATTGTCATTATCTCCCGGAGTTTCATGATCTGGTCTATGAAAAGGGTCACAAATGTCTCCCCATTCAGGGTAATTTGGGTTCCTCTTATCAACATTATTTGAGGCCTGAATTTCTCCTGCAGTTAACAGTTTAGTGAGGAATGTGACATATCCTGTTCAGCTAAGTCAGGGCTGCAGGTGAATTGCTTTTTGGAAAAGAAAGCAAGTGAGCAGTGAGTCCATTTTATACAATTATTCTTTTAACCTCATGTCCCCATCAATCACACCTGTCTATCACCTAACAATGTCGTGAATCTAGTTAAACATTATAGTAAAATTTGGTTTATTTCTTCATGAAAAATTTGCATTATATTAGAACTTCAATCTTAAATATTTTTATTAGAATTATGACTTTACAAATTATCTAATAAAATAAATCATTTATTAACATGTCACAAGCATCAAAAATCACATTTAAGTTGGTGAAAGGTGACTAATAATTCTAAAACTTATAAGTGTATTTCATGAACTAGTTTTCTTAGTTTTCTTCAGGGAGTCAACATTTTTTTTTTTTTCCTTTTGGAGAGTAGCTCACATAACAGTTTGCAGCTAGTTTACCTCCTTTGCAAAAGTAACAATTTCTATGTGTGGATCCTAGTTTGCATGATATGGCTGTAAATGCTGAGACTGCTTTTCAAAGGCACTTTGGAAAATCAGTTCTTGGTATATGAAAGAGATACATATTTCTGAAAAAAGTCTTGTCATAAGTCTATAATTTTCTGTACACCTTGTACAATAAACAATTTTTAAAAACAGCAATTTATGTTCAGTGAATGAGAGAGGAGCAGAGAAGTAATCAGGGAGGATGTGGATCTGCATCAAAAGAAAGGAAAGGCATGTGCTCTGGGGCCAGAGGCAGCCGGGAAATTTGGGTTTAAATTCTGTCTCTGCCATTTGTAAGTCAAGGAGCACAGTCATCTTGACCTCAATTTCTAATCTTGTATATGAGTAGAGCCCCGTAGCCCTGTATTTTCTAGCAGTGTCTCCTTTGTCTCTGGAAAAAAATAAAAATAAAAAAGCTTTAGATGTTTTACTGTTTTCATGTGCCTATGTTTCAGTCTTGAGCAATAGGTAGTGGTGTAAGGAAAAATAATTCCTGATCATGATGAATTTAGAGACCTCTTAGAAGAGGCTGCAACTATTCTTTCAAGAGGACAGGAGTGCCTAATTTGGGAAATAGGGATATCAAGAGAAAAAGTAATTAGATGGTTTCAAATCACCTTCTGGCACTACATGCATGCCCTCTATCCATGAAGCCTTCTCAGATCTCGTTTTGGTTTACTTGGCTCAAACTAAGTAATGTTTGTTAAATTTATTTGAAATGACACTTGAGAACTTTCCCTAAAACTATAAGTAAGTCCAGGTCTAATCTCACAATTCTCAATATTTGTTTATTTAGCTTTGATTTCTCTCCGAACTTTATTGGTGAACATCTATTTCTAAAATGCAAGGCTACATATGTAGACTCATCTTTCTATGTGTCAGTGACACTTTAGCTGACGTATGTGCTTTAATCTGATGCCATTTTCCAAATTTAAATAAAGGTATAAGAAAAAGAATATGGATATCTCTGGAGAGAAGAACATTCTTGAATTCAGTTCTATATCACTCCTAAGGGAAAACTAAATTAATTACTCTAACAGTATAGATTTTCTAGACTATAAACCATAGTCTGTTTTGTTAGAGTTTTATTTACTATAAAGTAAATATAACTTAAGTTTCAGGGTTCCTTAGTTAGCATGGGCCTCTTCCAAGACCCTACACCAAATTTTGTTTTTGTAATTTTTTTTTTTTAAGAGAACACATACAATTTAAACTTCAAGGCTGGGACTTCCTTAAGTATAATACAAACGCTGCTTTCCTAAAAAAAATATGTCAGAAAATACTCTTGCTAAAAATGACAGTGACAATTCTCACTGTTAATAATATTATTATGAATTCTTACTATCTCTTTATTAAGGAACTTTTTCTTGTTCGTTGCATATATTATGCCCAACCTTCCTAATAACTGTTCAGTACAAAAAAAAAATAAGGAAGAGTACAGAGATATATAAAAAGCTGACAGTAATTTAATTCAAGATCTGACTTACTCCAAAATATTGCTAAGCTTTTTATAACACATCATGCCTCAGTAGGATAAAAGCAGCTACTTTTTAAAAATCTTTTTACATGCCACTAGGCACTAACTGAAAATCAATAGAATAGCAAAGTGAGTGGGCATATGGCTTTTAAATTGTTTATTTAGTTATAGGTCATGTTATGTCAAATCACATCTGACTTTAAAACACCAAATAATCCATTTACAAGTAAGGTAATAGTCTGTCAAGTCTGCATGCTGGGAACATTAGTGGAAGATGAATTAACCAATCAACAAGGTAGTTAAATGTTAGTAGCTATAAGATCTGAAAGGGTGAGCGTTAATTCAAATAATGTTAAATGGTATTCATGGGATAAGTGAACTATGCCTCATGCTTTAAAAGTAACTCAAGTATGGAATGGTCGAAAAAAAATGCTTCCTTGAGAGATATTTATAGAGACACCACGGTTTTATTTCTCAGCTGAGGAGGCTTTTCATTCAAGACATTACACTTAACGTGTATGTGAACACTTTGTGAATCTGACCAATGGGAAGAATTTTCCATAAATTCTGGAGTGATAAAAACCTCTGAGTGTATACTAGTCTGTCTTTCAGGCTCAGAGAGCTCAGGAGGCAGTTAGCCTATGCAGAGCGGCCCTATATATCTGGGCAAATTCACATTTTCTAAGCCACAGAGACTGATATTTAAAGCTAGAATACAAATTAATTACGTTGCAATGAAAATCTAAATGCCAAGTGTCTCTCACAAACTCATGTCCTATGGCCAGCCTATTTTTCCTTTTAGAAAACCTCTATAAAAATGCAAATTATGAATAAAAGAGAGTTGCATATGGTGTCACAAAATGGGTGGTATTGCGTGGATTCTAAAAATTTAAAGTCAAACTTTCTGGCACACAGTTGATATTCAATGAACTTAAAAAAAATAAATGAAAGAGATTAAGATACTCTGATGGTAGGGTGTTATTTCTGTTTGTTTTGTTTTGTTTTGTTTTGCCTATGGCTTCCCTTGCCAATCCCTTCATGACCATGGACAGCTACCATAAGGTCCCTGTACATACATGCCTCTCTGATTCTCCTCTTAGGCTTTCAGTACTCATTTTTGACAGCTGCATTCTTTCTTTGTATATCTCTCCCCCATCACAGCACTTTCTCTTCCCAGAACTGTTACAATTCTCTTTCTTAGCAAATAGTAGCTATATGCATGTTCAGTGCAAGTCTGGCAGACCTCTGATGTTCCTACTTCCTTATGTCTTCCAAGGTATCCCAGAATTTTGTCTACTTTGTTTGCCTCATGAATTTCTGAAGTTGCTTTGGAATAAGCCCAGATGTTTAGCCTGTTACATTTTATGTGGACTGACCCCCGACTTGATGACCCGCTACAGGGGGCATCTCGATTCTCCTGACTAGCTCTGTGCTTCTCCTGCTCCTTTCATGGCCATGTTTCCTTTGTCACAGGGCCCTTACATTCTGCAAAAATCATTACTTCTTCACAACTCCCACACTCACTTGTGATTAATTGCCACACTCTTTTCAATTCCCAGATCAAGCTCCCTGTGAGGATCCTTTCCTGTAACCACTGGAGCAGCACAACTTTCCATTATGGTTTCTCTTAATAGCTCTGTAACTAACAGGTCTCTCCTCAGCATTAACTATCACAACTGGGTAGCTATTTTGACAAAACAAAAGCAAAAATTGCATTGAACAAACTTAAACAAGCAACAATGACTTTTTTTCAAGAATATTGCAATAGGAAAAAGTTGCCAGAACTCAGTCTAAGCTCAATGCTATTTGGTCAATGGGCTGAAGAATTTTTAAGAACCAAGGTGGGGAATCTTGCGTCCTCTGTGTTTGTTTATTGATTTTACATAAAGAAAAAGAAAATGTTGCCATGTCTTCATGGAAGGAGGCAAAATGGTAACCTGGAATAAGGTCCTTGCTGATGTTAGATTCCCACAGAGCCTGGGAGACAGGGACCCTCTATTACTTATTTACATTTCAAGGGATGTCTCCCAGGTCCTTGAGGGAAATGATCTTGGATTATAATACATGAAACAGGATTTAAACAATTACATATAAAAAGGGCATAAAAATAAATTTATGATTATGAATTTTCTAAAGTAAATGCTCTTAGAACAGAGAAATTGAGGCCTAAAGACAGGAAGAAGCCTGCCTAAATTTCAGTTAAGCTGTAGGGAACATTAAGCCAGCCTTGATAAATTTGTCACTCCCTGATGAAGTTACTCTAATAACTTCTCATCAAATACAATTTAATTCAAAATATTTACTATGCCATGAGTCCTGGGAAGAGTTGAATCCTCTCTCTGTTACTATCCCTGCTCTCCTACCATTTCCCTGTTTGATCACTAGGCCCTCATTATACCGCCTTTCATTAAGCTCCATAAAAATGCCAAGCTCATTCTATTCTTAGGCTTTTTATACTGACTTTCCTCTCTCTATGTGGGTTCCATGAAGACAAGACTTTTCTCATTTCCACCTTTGTTCTCTTGGTACTCCAAACAGTGATGAACACAGAGAAGGCACTTAATTAATGTTTGAGGATTGAATCAATGAAAGACAAAGTGAATGATCAACTGAATTAATTAAGTCAAAAGTATTAAGATCATAATTTGTTAGTTTTAAAGCCAGTCAAAATTTTTATTATACCTTTGAATTTTTCTGGCCTTGTTGATTATAAGGAGATATTTATAGTTAATGTTCACATAAAAATTATATTTCTGTATATACTCAAGTTCTTTTGGTGAAGATTCAATTTAGTTTCTAAGTATTGAGCAGAATTACATTAAGTACAATATTTTTAATGAGGGTTGTTATAGGCAAAACAAGAACACAGGCACAAATAAGCATATTCTTCCACAAATAGCAAAGAGATCATGGTTGTAAAGAGGGTCAAAATTAGAGACTCAATCACCACCTTTGGGGTGCATTGGGAATCAGAGAAGAGACCAAAAAGGCAAATGGTGTGTTTAGAACACAGATTCTATGGTACCATAGATTCCATGGTATAATATGTGCTCCGGTACATCACAACATTAGGAATTTGTACCCATATTCCTTACTCTAAGAATCTTGCCAAGTCTATTAGATCATCAAAGCATGCATCACAACACTTCAGTACCATTTTCACCCAGAAAAGAATAACAGGTTTTAGTTTTTAATGCCTCATACAATTACAAATGACATAAATTTAATAGATTATGAGTCCAAAAAAAGCCTCATGATCATTAACACAAACTATCGTGTATCTATTAGAAATTTGATATAAGAATGAAAGCTTAGGTGAGAACAGTCTTTAAATAATTTGAACTTAATAATTTCCCCAATAAATCAAAGGTTAATTTTCTATTTGAAATACTGATTTTTTAAACTGCTTTCCAAATATCATACTGAGGATGAATGGCTATATTTTAATTTCTCAAATATTTTCTGCTTTTCTATTTATGTTTATAGAGAATTGATGCTCATAACAAGAAGAGGCATTAAGAGGATAAAGGCTAATGACTGAGCACATTGGGTCTCTGTTATGGTTTTGATATTATCTTCCCACTGAAGTTCTTTTCTGTGAAGAACTACTGCTCCAAAATGGAAAGCCTAGGTCAGCTTGAAATATAACAGTTAAATAGTTTAGGAAAGAACAAATATAAATATTCTTTAGATCTCCTTGAGTACTCAAAGAGAAAAAGAGTGGATCATTACATAAAATGTCACCCCTAAAGGTGATCCAGCAAAAATTATAGCAGGCATCCCATTTCTTTGATTAAAGAATGGATTTAGAAATGAATAAGTGTCTAGATATGATATTAAGAAAATATAGTAAATGTTAATTGTAGAATATAGGTGCTAGTTATAAAAGTGTTTACCATAAAAATTTAATAAAATTTCTTTCTGTTTGAAAGTTTTTATAATGAAATATTGAATAAAGAGAAAACAACATTATAATTATTTGTCAAAGGGTCATAATTAGAAGTGGCATGCTTTAGCTAGCTTATCATCCCTGGGACCAAATTATCCAACAAGACCAATGTAAAGCAGGAAAACTTTATTTAAGGTTCATGGTTTCTGTGGTCTCAGTTCACAGATGGTTGACTCCATTACTTTGGGCTCAGGGTGACCCAACACATTATGGAAGAAAGGCCCAGTGGAGGTAAACTCCTCAGTGCAGGGCAGGGTCAGAGAGCAAAGAGGAGGCGACAGGGGCCATAGGGAATATGCACACTTCTAGGGCATACCACTACTGACCCACCTCCTCTAACCATATCCTATTTACTTATAGGTACCACCCAGTCAGTCCATCCAAACTAGAATAGATTGATTAAGTCACATTTCTCATAATCTGATCATTTTATTGCTGAACATTCCTGAATTAATAGGTGTTTTGGGGTGGACTTTCATATTCAAACCAAAACATCTCATCCCCAGCCCCCAAAATATTGGTGACCAAAATGCAAAATGATTTTAGTACATTCCTAAGAATCCTATAGTTCTAAAAGTTTCAGTATTACCCAAAAATCCAACTCAAAAATTTCCTCTGACCCTCAAGGCAAATTCTTGGTTGTATGCCCTTGTAAATATCAGAAGTATATTATATATATCCAATATATAGTGGCGCAAAGTAAATAATCTCATTCCAAAATGGAGGAATGGGGGCATAGAAAGAAGGGATAGGGCCAACACAAGACCAAAACCTAGCCAAACAGGTCTCAGAACCCCACCTATAGCTCTCTGTATAGCATCAATGACACATGGCTATGTGGTGTGCTTTCCAAAGAGCTTGGACAGCCTCACCACTTTAGCCTTTCTGGTTGTAGTGAAAATGGGATCTCTTTCAGCCTGGCTGTGTCTTCAATCAGCAGCTTTTCTTGGGATATAGTCCACATCACTGACATCTCTTAATTCCTGGGGTTTACATTCCACCTTCAACCTCACCTTCATAGCTTCATGCATCACCCTGTCAGGGAAGTATGTGGAGACTCTGACCCTGATACAGTTTACCTGGCATCCCAGGTCTTCCTTTGAAATCCCAGTGGAAGCTTCTATGACCTCTGTATTCCTGCAGAATCAGCACCATGTGGATGATGCCCAGGTCTGCTGCCAGTTCACACAATTTCTGGGGCCCTGGAATCAAGGCTATAGTGGCCTCTTGGTACCTGTGGTACCTACATGGCTCAGCATGATGAAGCAACTTCCTATGCTCCTAATGAAAGCAGGGTGGCCCTAGGATCTCTTCTCAAATGGATTTTTCCTTCTATATTCTGTGCTTGCAGTAGGTAGGTCTTCAAATTCCTGAGATGCCCTCAAGGCATCTTTCCTATTGTCTCTGTGTAAAGTACTTAACACATCTTGAGGCACTATAATCTCTTCAACAACCACAACTTCCTTGGTCCTGCTGTACATGCACTTTTCTCACCAAACAGCACATTTTTTAAAAAACCCTTATCTCTGGTTTCTGCTTCTGTTTCTCACAATAAACCTGGCAAAAAGTTGCTAATAATTCCCATGCCATTATCTAAATGTTGTGCTGTCTTGAAATTTCCATTGCCAGATTAATTAGTGCATCACTTCTAATTAATTCAGCCTCACATAAAATCTCAAGACATGGGCAACATGTAGCCAAGTTATTTGCCAGAATATAGTATGAATGGCCTGCAATTCCTAATAGAGACCTCATTTTCCTCTGAAACCTCATGAGTACAGTTTGCATTTCTTTCAGGAGTCTGGTCTTTTGAGTTTCTACCAGAACCATTCTAAAGCTTTTCCACCTGCATCTCTAAATTTTCAAAATCCCTCCCACAAACTAACTCCTGAACCACATGGTAAGATTAGTTATAGCAGTGACCCCACATCTCAGTGCCAATTTATATTTTAGTAAGATTTCATTACTATGACCAAAATACCAGAAAAGGACAATTTAGAGGAGTTAAAGTTATTTGGGGCTCATGATTTCAGAGGTCTCAGTCCATTACTCTGAGTCCCAGCACACCATGGAGGAAGGGCTAGGGAAAGAAAGCTTCTCTGTTCATGGCAGGGTTAGGAGAGAGAGAGAGAGAGAGAAAGAGAGAGAGAAGGGGAGGGGCTGTAGCACAATCTAGGGCATGCCCATTTTACCTCCAAATATTACCATATTACCAGGAGCTTTTGAGAGATACCTCATATCTAAATTATAACAGGGCATAAAGAAGTTTGGGGTGAGAAACTGATGTGACTCCATTTTTGAGAAACCAGCCTGTACCTCAGAGGAAAGCCTGTCCAAGGAAGGGGACATGACCCTTGTCCTTGGAAAAACCCACAGAGCACTCCTAGGCACTTACCCATCCTGCTGAGTTGTTTATCTACAAATAACAGGAGAGATCTGCTGTGCCAGGTGTCCCTGACTCAGTCAGGCTAGGTGAGGACCCATAGCAACCCCCTAGCAACCACCAATCAGCATGAGACAGGGAAAATACCTGGGATGCCAGATGACCCCCCAGTAGTTTATGGTGGTTGATAACATGTTGGGAAACCATGTAGTTTAGCAATATACCCCTCGTAGCTTAAACCAATCAGTTCAAAGTAATCCCCCTCTTGTACTAACCAGTCACCCCTACCCAACTTGTTCCCACCAGTGAATGTGCTAATCAATGTTAATAGTTGTTGTTTGACTTTCCTGCAGTGTGGAATGATTTGCTGTGTGATGTTGTGACTCATAGAGTATCCCCCAAAACCTATAAAATCTCACTGAACCAAGGACCAGGACTCACTCCCTGGGACCGCTGTGTCAGAAGGGTTATGAGTCCAGGCTTGACCTTGCAATAAAGACTCTTGTGTGATTGCATCAGATTTGGCTCCTGGAGGTCTATTGGGGTCCCAGGAATCTGGTACTACAGGGGACCTTGAGGAGCATTCAGTTTATTGATATGGATCATGTTATTGAGAGTGGTTTTTTTTTGATAAAATCTTACCATACTTATGACATACTTATGACACTCAGTTGTTTCTGTTTGCAATTATATACTTCAATAAAAAGTTTCAAAGTGAAATGCAAAAATAATGCAAATATTATTCTGGACCTTTGATAGCAAGTGACAGAAAGCCAATCCTAACTCACTTAGGGGAACACAATGACTCACATGGTTAAGAAGTCCTAAGGTATAGCTGGATTGAGACAAATCTATAGCACATGGTATTGTCCAGACTCTATCTGTATCTTCAGGCTTATTTATATCTGCTTGCTTACTGAATCTAGAAGCCCAGATGTTGTCTGTAGGTGCTAGCTAGGAAGGCTCTCCTCTCCTAGTGGATCAGATGACCAATAGTGGCTTCATTTTAAAAAAAAAAAACATATCTGAAGTTAAAATATGTCTATTTTCATATTTAACTTCATATTTTAACAAGAACTTTTAGAGAAGCTTGAGACACACACCTGAAATAATTACTAAGTATTATGAGGTTCATTTATTGACCCATCCTAGTCACAGGCCTGCCTTTGCAACAGGGGCTTGGAAACAGGACTGTTCAATCGAATCATAGTGGGATCACATAGAAAAGAATCTAATTAATATGAAACAAACCAAGAAGAAAAAGGGAACATGCACGACATGCACGCACGCGCGCGCACACACACACACAATATTTCTCACACACTGTGATGTTGAGGTGAAACTCTTCAAATGGAGGTGATCTGGGGACAAAACAAGTTTAGACAGAGGAATACATTTTCTTGGACCCAAAGGAAAGCCTAGAATATTGGCATCATGATCCACACAAAACAAAACTGAACTAAACATAGGTCATAATTATAGAAATATACACAGATGCATATTACACATAGTGTGGGAAATATAAGACAGGTGTGGTGGCACACACTTGTAATCCAAGCTACTTGGGAGGCCGAGACAAAAGAATTGCAAGTTAGAGACAGCCTGAACAACTTATTGAGACCTGAATCAAAATAAACAATAGAAAAGACTGGGAATTTAGTTCAGTGGTAGAGGCCCCTGTGTTTAATTCCCAGTACTAGGATAGCAAGAAAAAAAAAAGAACATATATATTTTACATATTAGTTGTGATAATTATGTGTAAGTAATAATAATTATTTATAATAGTAGCAGCAGTAATAATTATGTATATTACAAATTATTTATAATAAATTTGTGTAAGTCTACACATATGTATACGTACATGTATACGTCCTGTGTATTTATGCATACACATATACCACATGTTATTTTTATTGTTCTGTATTATCAGAAACACTACGCAGATAAAACTGGGGCTCATAGTTTGAGAGGAAAAGATTTTGGCTCTTTAAGCCACATATTCTAAAAGGTGTGGGAAGGGATAATAAAAACCCTTGAAAGCAGGTTCCAATCTGGAAAGGCAGTTCAGATGGTGGAAGGATTTATAAGCCCCAAATGAATAATGGGTTAGACTTCAAGACACCCTAATTACCTAGAGAAGAAAAACTGGAATAAAATTAATGTTGTAGAAAATAAATAATGTGACTTCTTCAAAAGGACAGCAATACATCCTGGGATTTACAAATTAGACAAGGTTCTGCCAGCTGGGGTTGAGGGGAAAAAAATACTGTTGCCAAATCAATCCTATGATGACTCTAATGATTTATTCCTTCACTACAAAGAAAGTCTAATAATATCATTCCAAGAAAAGAAGCTTACATAAGCCAGAGAAACTGCAAATTCTATAGAATAGATGTGTCCCTTTCATTATTTTATTGTTCTTCTAATCTGCTATTGAGATATAAGAAGTATTGAGACAAATATAATAATTACCTGGGTATCCACCAAAGTAATCATTAAAACTGTTATTGATGCTCCTCATCACACATGAACAGAAATTGTATCACAAATCTATCTTTCAGCAACTTGTATTGTTATTCTATGTTTGCTTAAGTTACCTTATTTCTACTGGTACTTAGTGTTTCATTTTCTGGATTAGTCCATGATTTTGTTGCCCATTATCATGTCCACTAATATTTAGGTGACTGAAAATTTTGTTTGATATTAATAAAAACATACAAATTTTACTTTTTTAAAAAGTAAATACCCAATATGCATTTTCCATACGTTTAACCTGTCTTTTCCATTGAATTTTAGTTACATATCTGTAAAATTCATGGGAGAGTTTCTTTTTAACAAATAGACTCAAAAACTACTGTCATTTAACAGGTGACTTTAATTTTATTGTGAAAAGTATTTGGATTTATCTTATTTATGTCTGTGATTTCTTTTGTCCTAAATTTATATTTTTCTCCCCCCCAACCTTTTGTACATTACTTTAGACTCTCTTTTTTCTATTTCTAATTTGAAAATTATATATCATGTTTCTGATTTTCAAATGATTTACTCCTTATTATATTACATTATTTTAAATCATTAATTTCCACACTTCTTGTCAAATTAAATATATTGTATCCTGATAAGTACTGGTTTATATTTATCCATATTTAACAGTAATTTATTATTTCTTATTCAATCTCAGTTCATCCTTCTGTGTTCAATTGTCTCCTTTTTTGGGAATACTCTATGGAAGTTCCTTTGGTCAGATAATGCTAGTAATAATAAGCCTGGATTGTGATTGCATGAAAATATCTTTATTTCTATATCTTCTTTGAATAATAATTTACTTCAGTAGAAAAACATGCATTTTCAGTATTTTTCCCATCTTTTTTAGAATCTCTCTTCTTTGTTGAAATTCTTTCATCTCTCTAATTGAAATTCTTTATGATGCAGTTTTTCCTTCCTTCCTTCTCTTGTTGCTTTTTTAATACAGTTTAATCATATTATTTGTGTATACTAATACATATTGACTTAATACCACTGAGATGCCTCTTGAGACAGAGCAACCCAAAAACAAAATTTCAAAATGTACAAGAGGAATAAATATAAAACATTCTTATATTAAAATGTATAAATTATCAGTGATTTCTGGAAAGAACTTAAGAAAATGCAGCAACTACCTGCCCATGGATAGGTGTCTTGTATTGATGGTGCCAGTATTAGAAATGTATCACCTCAGACCATGCATGATTTTTTTTCTGCCTTTCACAGATGTACTAATATCCGGAATCTTAAGAGTAAAAGCAAAAACAAAACATAAACAAAAACCTTCTTTTTATCAGCAGACACCTCCAACTTGCCAGCATTGGTAAGCCTAAAAGTGACAGTGTCTTTTATGTGCTGGTGACCAGAAAATGCCAAAATATTCTGGAAACGAGCTGATCAGAACAGTGAGTATGGGAGTCCACACTGGATGGGTCAGATGTACATGGATCCATCTTAGAGTGAGATCATGATGATTCTAATCATTAAATAATTCTTCTTTATTCTCCATGGGCTACTAGTCTGGTCTTACAGACTGCTTTGGCAAAATTAAATGGGAAGTAGTAAATTAATAATGCATTAATTTTTCAGAGTATTCTAGAGGTTTTTATTCCTTTTACTGTATTAGATTCTGAGAGTAGCATATACTTGGGGCAAAGATCTCTTGATAAACTATATGCTGAAGTCCTTAGGCCATTAAATTTTGAACACCACTTAGAGCAGCAGCTTGCTTTAATGCCCGGTTTACAGGAGGAGAGTGGCTAGTATAATTGTTTACATCATTTCATGAGGGCTAATCTTCAAACACACTCAGTTCAGGAATTGTTCTGGCGAATGGAAAAGCAGGACAAAGCATTCTCATCAATCTGCTCTGACAGTCCCAGGGCTGGTTTCTTTCAAGATGTTTACTGTGTCTTCAGTGCAGAATCACTAAGCCATGATGGAGGTTTATTTATTAGAATTGAGCATAAGACTGTATGCTTAGAAAAATGCATTTTCTTTATTTTCTACATGTCTTGACATCTAATTTTTCTTTCATTAATTTATGCTGACAATTTTTCCCTCATGTATCTTTATAATTTTGGATTGCTTTACTAAAGTTTGAGGGAACTTCATGTAATGTTATTTTAAGATACATTTATCCAGATTAATTTTAAAAATTTCTTTCTTATACATAGCACAAGAAAGTTACTATAACAAATACGATTTTTATTTCCACTTATCACCTTGAAATTTCTATGTAAATAGTAAGAACTTAGACCTCAATCCTGTGTGAAGGCAGTCCTATAGTTATGATTCTTTAGTGGAATTCTTTTTCTAAGCCAGAGCTTACTTTAGTATATGAAAATAAATAAATAAATTTTTCTTTGCTTATGAATGGGAGTTTTAATCCTAATCTGGAGTCTCATTATTTGAGGATACCTACTTCAAGCAGTAGTTTTAGGGCCAATTCTCCATTCATGTTGTTCAAAGCTGTAATTTATCTCTCTGGATCAGTAATTAATTAATAATTACTTGCCAATATTGGAGTTTATCTTTGGATTACTAGGAGAGGAAAAAGAAAAAAAAAATTGAAGATGTAATAAACGAGTCATACCAAATTTGATATTGTCTTACAGGTCCCTGAGGTTCATTTTGTTCAATAATTTTTGCCCTCTTTTCTATGAATGGATAATTTCTGTTGATCAATCTTCAATTCCTTTCACTCTTTCATTTGTCTTCTGTTCTGCTATTGCGACTATCTTTTGATTTTTTTATGTCAGATATTTGACCTTTTAAACTTGTAATATTTCCTTTAATTCTTATTTATAATTCCTATTTGCCATTGAGAGATACTTAATTTTCAGTAATAAGTGAATTTAATATTATGTCATGGAGCATGATAATAATGGCTGCTTTAAAATCTTCAATGATTCCAGCATTTGGGTCATCTTAAGAGTTTTAATTGTTGACCATTTTTTTTTCCCTTGAGAATTATCTATATTTTTCTGGTCCTCTACATGTTGAATAATTTTAGATTGTACCATCTCCATTTGATTTATCCTCTTGTGAATCTGAGTTCCATTTTGTTACAAGTTAGCAGTCAATCAGCCTAGTTAGGTTCAGGTTGCAGCTTCTGTGTCACATTCTACAAGCTGTGGTTCCAAAGTAAGCTTAATTTTCAAATCCTTTGGGTCTGCTTCACTCATGCACCTCTAAGGAACAGTCTGGAACTAGGATCTCAGTCTATATGAGAGTTCAGCTTTCAATTTTTGAGACGATGCTTTGGCTCCATTCCACACCTGTATATGTCAAGGGTAAGTTCAATGCTATGTCATTTTATATACAGAGTCAGGGGATCCTCTTCCCCAGCTCTCTTTTCTGTAGAATCTCATATACTCCATATCCTTCTGGGACCCTCTTATGCCAGCATTCTGGGTAGAAAGACAGCTTCTCTCAGAGTTTTAACTACCCACTTGGTTGCTTACTTTTTTCTGCATGATTGTGTCTTCCCTGCAGTATCATCATAACAGAAAAAGGAAAAAAAATAATAAGATCTCACGTGTGTGTATGTGTGTGTGTGTGTGTGTGTGTGTGTGTGTGTGTGTGTGTGTGTGTATGTGTCTGTTGTCTGTCTGTCTTGTCTGACTGGTCTTTCTTCCTCTTCTTATAAAGCCACAGGTATTCATGAGAGCAGCACCCCAATTAATGATCTTGTCTGATCCTAATAACTTCCCAAAAGCCCACCTCTAAACAATAAAATTTATTAAATCTCTACTCTCTTAATATCTCGCAATGGGGATTAAAATTCAACATATGAATCCTTCAGAGAGACACTTAAGCCATATCTAAACCATGGCATTTGGTCTCCCTCAGCACTGTGCCTGCTATGTGAATTTGTCAGAGCCCTTAAGAAGGGGCTTTGACATTCTCTTCAGTTTTAGTTGTAAACAGTGGGAAGAAAACGGAAACCATAGTTTATTTTCTTCTCTCTCTTTCTTTTTTTCCTAGCAGAAGTTTCATACTTGGCAATGAAAATTTCTGTTCTAAAAATATAACCAGATTATCAAAATGTATTCATCTCCCAAACCTATTCAATGCATGTAAGATTAATTCAATGGTCACTACTAATGCCGGTAAGGTGCATATTTTGTTTAAAAGCAATAGAGTTATATTTGATATGTACTTATACTAGTTTATATTTACAAGCTACAAGAATTTTTGCAAACTCTAATTTAGTTTCCCAAGTGCTCATCAGAAAAGTCTTTTCTTTCCTTAAGGGTAAATATTTTTCTGTTGTTGGAAATGCGTTCCTCACAGTAACTTGTGAACACAATGACGCTGCTTCTAAAATTCAGAATTCCTTTTGAACACTGATTATAAAGATTCTTTCCTGACCAATTTCTCCAAAATATGGGGAAATATTTTGAGAAATAGAAACTAGCATTTTTACATTTTTCATTTCTCTTTTGATTCCATTGAAATTGTCACTAATTCAAAGTCACCGTTTTGTCTACAATTCAATATACTTCCTTGTAGCTGGATGCAGGGGCTATAAAGCCTTCCCCTGTTCCTTTCAGCATTTTTAGCAACTTAACAAAAAGTTAGTGGTATCAACTTTGTGTTAGTTTCCTTTTTTTTTAAAATATATTTTCACTAAGGAGATTGTCTCTTAACCTCTTTCTAAGAGATTTATAAATGAACACAGAATAGAAAGGAAATAATTAGAGACGGCTAGAATGCTAAAATCCATGGGTACAATTCAGAGAATGGAAATCCCTATTCATCATTTCCGCAGCTTCTCTCCAGGGGCCTTGCCATGAATCCATTGAGTTAGAAGTGACAAAAATAATCAGTTAGTCTGGCTTCTCCTTTTCTGCCCTCAAGTAATATGGTACCTAGTGAATTAAGCAACCTAATCAATCACCTACTGACCTGATACTAAAGTCATTTTTATTCTACTCTGAATATCTCAGATATAAAGTAGAAGTATAAATTGTGATTTTCAACTTGTGTTCTTTTTCTTAACATCAAACAATGAAGTAGGCTGATTTAACCCGGTTTGGGTGTACATGTTCACATCTTACTTGAACTCTGCTTATTCAAGTTAAAAAGAAATTAGTCAAAACCATAATTGTCAACAATATAAACCACAAAAAAGTATTTCATAATTATGTTCAAAAGCAATTTTTTTTAAGTGTCATAGGGGTTCAAGAAATAGACTGTGGGAATAATCAGTTATAAAACACGTCACTCACACTGATGAACTCATGTGATCTCTTTGCAAATCTATGCAATTTATTTATCTGTTTGTTTGTTTATTTTGGTACTAGGGATTGAACCCAGGAATGCTTAATCACTGAGGCATATCCCCAGCTCTTTGTAATGTCTTCTTTTGAGGCAGGGTTTTGCTAAGTTGTTTAGGGCCACTTTAAGTTGCTGAGATTGGCCTTGAATTTGCAGTGCTCCTGCTTCAGCCTCCCAAACTGCTGGAATTATAGGCATGTACCACCACACCTGGCTACCTACCTATTCTTGTTGGAGATGATCTTTCTGGAGTTGCCTGATATAATAAAGTTCTTTTATGGTTTTCCTATCAAAAGTGAAATTTGGTCTTTTATAATTTTTGGTAATGAACACTCTACTAATAGAAACAGTAGATATTAACGTCACGGTGTCCTGCATTGCATCATATACCTCCTTTCCATTTTTCTTCTTGTAACTCCAAATGTGCACTATTTCTTACAACTTGAACCAGGGCCAGACTGTAACCTTCTCTCTCCAGTGTAATCTGATTCCAATTTATCCTCTGATCAACCTTCCAAAAACTCTAAGTCTTTCTAGTACTAAGACAACTCGCCAATAGAATGGATAGTGATAGAAAATGAAAGTGCCTTTCGATTACTGAAAGCATTAAAATACTTATTATTTAATTTGTTTATATTCCAACTTGCTGAATCTGAACCAACTAAACACAATACAGGACATTGAGATAAATAACAGAAATGCTTTTTGTTAGAAAAAATAGGATGATGACAGAACTATTTTATAAGAACTTAATCAGTTCCTATTCCTATAAATGTGCTTAAAACTTTATTGCTTACGTTTTGTTTTGGGTTGAATTACGTCCCCAGATATGTTGAAGTCTTAATCCCTAATAAGTCTGAATATGACATTATTTAGAAATATGGTATGCTATGATTTGAATGTTTGTTCCCTCTAAAACTCTTGTTTAAACAGAATTGCTAAGGAGTAGTATAGGGCAGGGACCATACTTTGAAGACGCATAAGGTCAGGAGGTGCTGTGCCTTCATAAATGGACTAATGTTGCTATTGAAGGAGGGGATTCACCCCATCTGCTTGCTTTCTCTTTGTCCTTCCATCATAGCGATGCCGGTAATGAGAATCAGGACCAAGTTCTGTTTTCCTGATGTGAAGATTGAACACCCAAGAAATGCCAAGGCAAATATAGAGACTAAGTTTTATTTAAAAGATATAATAGAGACTTCTCTGAAGAGAAGGGGTCCCAGCGCTGTGTGTTCAAGGAAATGAGGGTGTCCTTCCCCTTTTATGCATTTTAGATCTCCTTTGGCCTCATACCCTCCTTCTCCCCTTATCTTGCCTGTGTGACTAGCGACAAAAAGATGGGAAAGAAGCCTTCCAAAGGTGCCCTTCCATATCTACCTAAAGGTGCAGGACAGGAACTACCCAGGAGGTACTTCATTTCCTCCTGAACAAAACCCCACCTTTCTGATTGGACTCAATTATTTATTACCTTGGCTGATTGTCCTTTTGTCCCCTGGTCTCAATGGGACAACTCCCAATGTGATGGTAACACAAAAAGTTTTCAGTTTCTTCATCTTGGTCTTCCCAATCTCAAAAATGATGAGGGAAAAAATTTGTGTTCTTTATCACTTATCCAGTCTTAGGTATTAAGTATTCTGGGATAGCAGCACAAAATGAATCAAGACCGCACTGTTGCAGATGTCATTAAGTAAGATGAATGGGAGTAGGGTGGATCCCCCATCCAGTATGTCGGGGGTCCTTATAAGACTTGCTAAGACAGAGACACAGAAGGAGGATGCCATGAGATGATGAAGATAGAGGGTGAACTATTTCGTTGTAAAGATTTTCAGCAAACCAACAGATGATCCAAAGAAAGATCCTCCCACAGATGTAAGTAAGAGGAAGGTCCTACAGTCTGAAGGTCCTACAGTCTGAATTCTGACTTCTAGTCTTCATAACTGGGAAACTAAAACTTTCTGATATTTTCATACTTGTTTATGGCATTTTGTTATGGCAAACTTTGAAAACTAAAACACTGTTCGTGTGTGAGAAAACAGGTTGTGTGTAGAATTTTTCACTTGACTTATGGGGAAAAAAGTCTGGTCCACTTTATTGTAGTGCAGTCATATTGGGTGAAATATAGTAAACAAGAGCACAATATTAAACAGTTTTCTGGAAATTGCTTTTATTGTGGAATACAGTTTTGACACTGAAACTAATAAACAAACCCCACAGAGTGATTCTATACTGGCAAGTAGAAATATGTATTACTGATGCTGATAGCCATTTATTTGCTTATGTTTATAGGAAAAACTTCTAAAGCAATTTATTTCTATGACACTTGTTCCCCCCAAAATGGCATTATGAGTAGATTAAATTTCTTTAGACCTGTGAATGGGAATTACTAAATTCTAGCCTTTCTGTTTCTGGAGGAGCATCATTCCTTCATTAGAAAATTATTGCAACCTAGGTATGAAGAGACTTGATTTCACAGCTCCGTCTGCAGGTTTTACTGATAAAAACCAGATCACACAGGTAAATATTTAACATAATGTCAAAGCCTTACTTGTGCTAATGATATATTCTTCATCTTTTCTTTAATCCTATTCCCTGTTCTGTCCTTGATTATAGGGGGTTATATTCAATCATCCCAGACCAGGCCTCATGCAGAATGTTCAAACTGTAAATTTCTATTAAATTGAAAAAAGTGCATCTCATATTTGAGTATGGTATATACCTAATTCAAGGTGTTGAATTCAATTCCAAATATTTCAGATCATTTTTATCTAAAATGTAACATAGTAAAATTAGATAGTGAGATAGAAAATTTAACAACTATATTGAGTAATATTTATCACTCACTTTTACAATGGGAGATAATTCCTTGTGCTGGTTACATCCTGTTTGGAATAAGAGATCTGCTTTCCTACTGGCCTGCTCTGGGTCCTCGAGAGCTGACCCCTTGCAGACTGCATCACCAGCATCTACTATTGGCAGGTTTTCTGTGTGATTTGACCAGTGGGACACGCCACAGGACATCAGAGGGCAGAAGAAAAAGAAATTAAGAGGACTATCATTGTACTTATTCCTTGCTGTGGCACTTTCCTTTGATAGCTGTTCATCTCCCATATGAATGCAGTCCTAGGAGGAGCTCCCTCTTCAAGGTTCTAACCTTACCAGGGCTGGGGATGAGTCTTCTCCCTTTGCCCATTCAGCTTTACATGTGGGAATGACTTCAAACTATTGTTACCTTTACATACAGTGCTCTATTTTTGTACTTTGTGTTTTGGGTGGTTTTTTTTTTTTCCCCTAACCTTGTGTATACTTCTTTAAAAAGGCTTGTCTTTAATTTTGTTTTTATGTGAACCATCAGTTTCCTGCCAGAGATTCTAACCAAAACAGTCTTTGGTGAAGTTACTTTGTAAGATAAAATAGGTTATATACACTAGACTATGTCTCAGATGTACTTCCTCGGTTAAGTGTTGATCTTCACCTTACTCATGTTTTCCTTGGTCTTCAAATCCTAGGAGGAAATCTGCAAATGTTTTTTACTTGGTCAGAATGGCAAGCAGCTATGAGTATTTGATGGGTTTAGTAAAAAAATAAAATAATAATAATAATAATAATTTTAAGTGTATTTTTGTTTTTGAAGTTTGTAAGAGAAGGAATATCACTGAGATGATATTGAAGGGATTTGTACATCACATTCTATGTCCACTAATCTATGGAAACTCTTAGCACTGGTTATGCATGCCTTCAAAATAGCCAGTTTCCATGAGCAGCTCTCAGCTCTTCTTATCTGATGCCTTTTAGAATTGGATGCTCTCTATCCCTTCCTCTAGTCAATGCTATTTCTTTCCTAATATTAATTATTATTTTTTAGCACTTATAATTATTTATCTTACTCTAATGTAAAAATAATAGACTTTAACTGCAAATAAACTTTGTTTCCATTCCTAGATTCACTACTCAAAATTATTTTTTGAGTTATTAAGTCTTTGGTGATCTCACTATTTTCAAGTATCTTCTCTAAATATTATAGGACTCTTGTGGATATTTTTATATTTAGAATAGTTGTCTCAGCTGGCAGTCTTAGAGCAGCAACACAACTTTCAAATGAATAATTTTAGAGTCCAGAAAACTATCTTCAGTATTAAAAAACAAATTGGCTATCACCCTTCATAATTCAAGAGATTTCACATGAAATCTTGATATTCCGTTTTAGCTAAAAAATTGAAATGTCAAACTGTAAATGAATCTGTGGGATAACAGTTTCTGTGTGGCTTCAAAGGACTGGAGATGATTTGAGACTGCCTTATTTAAATAGTCTTGCTTTCAGTCATTCCCAGAAACTCAATTTTATTCTTATACACTATTAATTTGTCCCCTATTTGTATTTAAGTATGTGTTCCTTGATTTAGACTATACAATACAATAATCTCCTGTATCATTCCAATATAAGGAATCTCTTCGTTCATTTCTTTGTTTAGGCACTGGAGGCAGCAGAAAGAGTTGAAACCATTTGAATGTTTAATGATATTCAGGCACAAAACATTTGACAAGCAGATATTTTCCATGCCTTAAAGTCAGCAGTACATTCAAAATTATATGAGACATCATCTCTGGCTCTTACACCTTAAATTCTATTTAGAAGCAATACATCCAGTATTTTCCATAACTACTGTTCTATCCAATATGTACCCTTATCTATTTTTTAAAGGGGCTCCATATGGGAGGATTTCACCTTTTAAAGATTCCTATCTTGGATAGAGGAACTTATCATCTTCATTATATAAAAACCTTAACATTCAATCACATTTGTAAAAGCAAAACTTGTTTAATTAGCAGGTATTTTTAATAGAATGAAATTAAAAAGAAAATGGTTCTTTCCTTTTCTATAGTAGCACTGAATCTTTCTCCTCATACAAATATATCTTTTTTTAAAATTTAGGGGTTTATATAAAGCATAATCACCATAGTTGCTACTCACATATAAAATATTCTAAAGGAATTTTTTAACTTATCCATGAAACTATTAATTTGGATAATAGTGGCCTATGGTGGCACAGGCCAGAAAGATTGGTTGGAAAGGGGATGAGGAACTTTCCAGGATGATAGAAGTCAGTATCTTGATTGGGATTTTGACTGCCCAGGTATATGCCTTTATCAGAACTCAATAATCTATATTTGAGATTTTCATACCAGGTTGTAAGTGACATAACTAAAATATAATAACAAAAAAATTCTTATTTCTACACATAGAAAAATACCATGTTTTTAAGGAATGGAAATAATACTATCTCCATTGTCAATATTGTGAGTCTGCATTAGTCACTTCTATTCATAATCTCCAATTTAATCATTTGTCATCATAGGTTTCCACATCTAGTTTTTCTTGAATAAAAACAAAATCTTAAAAACATAATGTTAACATTTACATACATATAACCAATTCAGGCATAAAGCAAAAGATCTATTTCTAACTAGCTACCATTAAGAAATGGCTTCCATGAATCAATCTATTTAACTAGTCAATATAAAGTAGCTCCATAATTTACTATAACTTTTAGTTTTATTTTTTATTTTTCATGAAATAATTTCATAACCAGCCAGAGAAAGAGAATATAGGACCTTTGAAGTTAAAACATTTTATTTTGTTTTAATAGAGTATCTTTTGCTAATATGTTGGTCAGATGAGCCATAATCTATTTTTCTAGTGATATAAAATGTTGAAAATTTACTGACTAGTTTTTTTTTTAAACCATGGGATACTAAATTATGTCTGTCTTTAAAAAGTTACTCTAAAATTTACTGAACATGCTTATATATTTTATTTACAGACTACCACAAGGTAATAATTGTACTATTCCTGAAGGACACTTATTTTAATGTCATACTTTGCAGATTCCCTAAGACTCTGTTGCATCTACTGATCTTTTTCCCTACCTAGATCATAATTGACAAACTGTGCTTAACATAAGAAAGTCATTCTTTCTCTTGTCTCTTCATTAAGTCATTAAGGCCTCCAGAAAAATCTCTGAAATTGTGGTGGTTCTACTTCCCAACTTTTCAACAATTCATAATGTGCACTTGCGTGTTACCTATCTAACATATTGATTTGTGAGGCACCAATAACCCAAGAAAAAAAATTTCTATGATGTTTTCTACTTTTTTTCTTGTTCTACCCCTGCTTCTGGTCTTCTCCAGGGTTTTCTTGTGTCAGTTCCTATGGCTATGGCCAAGACCATGTTGAATGACAACGGGATTTTGGGCTTTTGTGTTATTTTTGCATTGAAATTGTGTACCCAGGACTTAATGACATTTTTTCAATTGTATGTATAAGTGTTAGATAAATGGAACAGTGAATAAATGAATCAATGAAGTTCTGCACAATGTTTATATTAATGCACTGAAACTCAGGCAGTTTAAAAAAAATCAACCAAGAAACAAAACAAATCATTAGAAACTCTATTTAATACTTATGCAAAACACTTTCTATTATGATTCCCATTTCATACATGTAACAGGGAAAGATAGTAAAACAATATAAATAACATTGAATACATTATTTTTAAGTGTTTACTTTTAAGGAATGCAACTTTAAAATGCATTAATTTCTATTTGTGGTAATTAGATAACATTATTTTTATGACTGTTCCTTGAGGGCCAAAGTAATTTCTTATTTATCTTTATTTACTTCCTCTAGTTAATGAAAAAATAAACACAATTGCTATTATATCTTTATTACTTATAAACAATACTTTATGGTCATTTTGCATTTTCAAATACTTTTTCATTTAATAACTGTTGATTCATTCACTAATTGATTCATTGAAAAAATAATTATGGAATCACAATTACACACAAAGTTAGAATAAGCCTTTAGTCCAGGGAAGAAAATGGACATATAGTCAATTACAATAATACTGAATAGCAAGGAGATAAAAGCCTCAAAAATAAGGGAAACACTCTTGAGTGAAGAGACCTCTAAAAGGAGAGTGAGAGAAAGAACCAGGAAAAGGAGGTCCATGTACAAGAAACAGCATACATAACGCCTTTAACAAGGTAAGCTATTCTAAGGACTGTAATAGGTTTTCTGTGCTTCAATGTCTTATCCACAAAATGGACATGGTAAAAGTACTTATCAAATATAATAACAGTGAGCATTGCAAATTTTATATGGAACAATTCCTCCTACAATTGTCTGATAAAAATCAATGAATGTATATTTGAAATTTAGGATATAGGAAGCGATAGAGACAAGTTAATTATATACCAGGTAGTAAAAGAGTAATCTAGGAGAGATAATACTGGTTAGAGCTATGAGTGAAAAAATAGGATAGAAAGACATCAATAAGTTTGACAGGTATTCAGAAGCAAGATATAATAAGATTTGGAAATGGAATGCTTACATAAAATGAGGATAAGGGAAGAATGAGAATGACTTGCAGATTTTGATTTGGACAGCATAAAAGGAAATAGAAATCACAAGGTTCTTCATAACCATCCCTTATTTCCCTCTCCAGATTTTTTTCTGTATTAGTCTTCCTTTGGCTTTCTTCATTATCAGTTAAAGTTGATAAGTATCAGTTATGGAGAAGCCGGTTTCATCCCTCCTCTGGCTTCTACATATGTGGTTTCCAAATCTTCTGTATACTTTTGTTCTGTCCTTTACCTAACTTCAATTTACCTGTCCCAGTTCGGCCTATTAATCAGCTCTTCAAAGATTTCTGCTAGTTTCATCTTCTGTTCTAGTTATAGCCTCTTTTGTAGGAAATGGAACAATTATAACCATTAATATGATTGTCTTTCCTTCTGGACATAAGTTGTTAAAATAGGATCACCACTCCATCTTCAAGTCCAGCCTAGTGCTTGACAATAACAAGTACTGACAAGTATTAAGAAAATATGGCTGGGGGAATTGTGATTAGAGGCTGAAAATTTCAGGTTTGAACCTATAAGGGTGACTGCCTGTCATTATGCATTTTGGAAGGTCTTGGGAAAGCCAGTGGAAACTACATACTCAAATACAGAGATCTGGATAAAGATGGTAGTATATAATTAAAATAAGCAGTCCTCACTCTGTGTGTTATTCTATAAACTGAAACGTGTACATAAAGGAACTATGTCTTGATAGTTAATGCAAAATCACAATAGGACCTTTCTACTTTTCTGTCAAAAAAGACACAAAAATCCAAACTAAAACATGTGCATGAATTTCCTAGATACACATTTTAGTTAAAATGGTTTAAAACTGTCATTTATACTGTAACAAAATTCATGGATATAGATAAGATTGCCAACAGAGAATGTGACCTTTTTATCTGGACCTTTGTTCAATAAGAAAACCAGAAGGAGAAGTTTTTTAAAGAGGTAAATTAAGGAGAAGAAAGAAACATAGAAGGTAAACCAGAATTTATTCTCACAGAAGTCACGGGGAAAGTTTTTCTTAGTTATCTCACTATGTACAGAAGCTGGATATATGTGAGTGGAAGTCAGGTTTCAGTGTGTGGGTGAAAGTAAATTGAGAGAGAAAAAACAGAGAGTGGCTATAAACAATTCAAGAAGTTGGGTTATTAAGGAAAGGATGAGAAGATGATCTCTGAAGGAGGAAAGGTCTTTTAGGGGCAATACTGCATGTGTGATTTGTTGACTTGTTTGTTTTCAAGATTGATGAGCTTTGAAAGTACTTAATAAAAGACTCTTCACTTGCCTAGGAGTGAAGAAGACAGTGAAAATAAAGATGGCACTAAAAAGAAATGAATTATCAAGTCATGAATGGAGAAACTGTAACTACAATTCACTAAGTGAAAGAAAGCTCCATACTTTATGATTCCAAATACAAAGCATTCTAAAAAATGCAAATCTATGGAGGCAGTAAAGTGATCACTGGTCTCTGTTGTAAGTGCTGTGGGAGGAAAAGGTGGAGGTGAAACCCAGGCCATTCTTGAGACAGAAGTAGTAATCTGTGTGATACTTGAGCTGCTGGTCATTATACATTTGTAAAAGACCCATAGAATATGTGACGCCAAGGATTAACAGCCACACTTTGGTGGATAGGTAATGTAGGTTCTGTGTTCTAACAAATGAGCCCTCTGGTGGGGGAAGTTGACCATAGAGGAGGCTTTGTTTATGTAGGTATAGGCTGTATGTGGGAAATCTCTGACCTTTCTGTCCAGTTTTGCTACAAACTTAAAACTATTGCTAAAAAATAAATTATACACACACACACACACACACACACACACACACACACATATATATATATATATATATATATATATATATATATATATATTTAAAGACAATGGAAACATAATATAGAAGAGGTAATCTGCAGATTCAGACCACAGAAAAAGCAGAAATGAGGATGTTGGGAGTATAGGCTGCTTTTATAAAAGTGGTGTCTTCCTCTGGATTAGTTTACAGTGGGGAGCAGATGAATTCAGATGGAAAACATCTTAGAGATACAAAGTTTGGGGATTTCTTAAAAGTGGGTATTCCTACTTTTCTGTTAAGAAAGAGACAAAAATCTGTAAGGAAAGGGTTGAATATATGAAAAGCATGGATACAGGAAGTGCCACTTTGGACAAACACCCTACTTGGAAAATGAAGAGGGATTACTGCACTATCTCAGAATCCAGCTGTGGTTGAAGAACATGAATTTTCTATCAGCCCGAATGTGTAAATGTGTTATTTTTTTCCAGCAGGGCTCCACAGACTCAGCTAAGGTAGGAAGAAAAGTGATAGCTGAATTGACCCAAGGCTGGGTTTTAATATTTTATATGGACGGCAGATTCAGAGGACATGAACACTAAGGAAATGGCCAAAATACTAAAATGATGAATCATAGGAAGAGTTAAGAGAGAAAATAAACTCAAAGAATGGGCAAAAAAGGAGAGAACAGGAATCACAAAATCACTTGCCCTGCTGAGATGACATCCTCAAACAACCCTGAGTCTTGCTCCTTGAAACAAACCTTTGAGGTAGGCAGAAAATATAACCACCATTGTTCTGAGGAACAAAAAGAGGGTGGAAGATGTGATTTGTTGTTCAGATCTCATAGGGTATTCATTTCGTTCAGAACCCTCTACCTCTAGGCCTAAGACTTTTTGGTTCCCTGCACTAAATCTCCATCTGACAGTTCACGCGATTATAGTCACCTACCATGCAGCAAGTGTGTTTCTCACCATTCTCTAGAGTCATCTGAGTCATACTCATACGTGTGTCATCCTTGGGATCATTATCTGTGTGCTGATGTTGATCAAGAACGGGTCCTTGTTCCTTGCTGTTGTAGATTAAATACCTGAGAAACATCGAAGTAAGTGTAGAAAGCAAGTTTTATTTTTTTTTTTTATTTGTTTATTTATTTATTTATTTATTTTGCATTACAATTCTTTTTTTTTTTTTTTTTTTTATTGGTCGTTCATAACATTACATAGTTCTTAATACATCATATTACACGGTTTGATTCAAGTGGATTATGAACTCCCCCTTTTACCCCGTATACAAATTGCTGTATCACATCAGTTACCCTTCCATTGATTGACATATTGCCTTTCTAGTGTCTGATGTATTCTGCTGTCTGTCCTATTCTCTACTATCCCCCCTCCCCTCCCCTTCCCTCCCCTCCCCCCCTCCCCTTTTCTCTCTCTACCCCTTTTACTGTAAATCATTTCTTCCATTTGTATTATCTTGTCTTACCCCTCCTTTCCTCTTATATGACATTTTGTATAACCCTGAGGATCGCCTTCCATTTCCATGCACTTTCCCTTCTCACTCCCTTTCCCTCCCACCTCTCATCCCTGTTTAATGTAAATATTCTTCTCAAGCTCTTTGTCCCTACCCTGTCCTTGTTTACTCCCCTTATATCAAAGGAGTCATTTGGTATTTGTTTTTTAAAGATTGACTAGCTTCACTTAGCATAATCTGCTCTAATGCCATCCATTTCCCTCCAAATTCTATGATTTTGTCATTTTTTAATGCAGAATAATACTCCATTGTATATAAATGCCACATTTTTTTTATCCATTCATCTATTGAAGGGCATCTAGGCTGGTTCCACAGTCTTGCTATCGTGAATTGAGCTGCTATGAACATCGATGTAGCAGTGTCCCTGTAGCATGCTCTTGTTAGGGCTTTAGGGAATAGACCGAGAAGGGGAATAGCTGGGTCAAATGGTGGTTCCATTCCCAGCTTTCCGAGAAATCTCCATACTGCTTTCCAAATTGGCTGCACCAATTTGCAGTCCCACCAGCAATGAACAAGAGTGCCCTTTTCCCCGCATCCTCTCCAGCACTTATTGTTGTTTGACTTCCTAATGGCTGCCAGACTTACTGGAGTGAGATGGTATCTTAGGATAGTTTTGATTTGCATTTCTCTGACTGCTAGCGATGGTGAGCATTTTTTCATGTACTTGTTGATTGATTGTATGTCCTCCTCTGAGAAGTGTCTGTTCAGGTCCTTGGCCCATTTATTGATTGGGTTATTTGTTATCTTATTGTCTAATTTTTTGAGTTCTTTGTATATTCTGGTTATTAGGGCTCTATCTGAAGTGTGTGGAGTAAAGATTTGTTCCCAGGATGTAGGCTCCCTGTTTATCTCTCTTATTGTTTCTTTTGCTGAGAAAAAACTTTTTAGTTTGAGTAAGTCCCATTTGTTGATTCTATTTGTTAACTCTAGCGCTATGGGTGTCCTATTGAGGAATTTGGAGCCCGATCCCACAGCGTGTAGATCATAACCAACTTTTTCTTCTATCAGATGCCATGTCTCTGATTTAATATCCAGCTCCTTGATCCATTTTGAGTTAACTTTTGTGCACGGCGAGAGATAGGGATTCAGATTCATTTTGGTGCAAATGGATTTCCAGTTTTCCCAGCACCATTTGTTGAAGATGCTATCCTTCCTCCATTGCATGCTTTTAGCCCCTTTATCAAATATAAGATAGTTGTAGTTTTGTGGATTGGTTACTGTGTCCTCTATTCTGTACCATTGGTCCACCCGCCTGTTTTGGTACCAGTACCATGCTGTTTTTGTTACTATTGCTCTGTAGTATAGTTTGAAGTCTGGTATCGCTATACCGCCTGATTCACACTTCCTGCTTAGTATTGTTTTTGCTATTCTGGGTCTTTTATTATTCCATATGAATTTCATGATTCTTTTATCTATTTCTACAAGATATGCTGTTGGGATTTTGATTGGCATTGCATTGAACTTATAGAGAACTTTTGGTAATATCGCCATTTTGATGATGTTAGTTCTGCCTATCCATGAGCAGGGTATATTTTTCCATCTTCTAAGGTCTTCTTCTATGTCTTTCTTTAGGGTTCTGTAATTTTCATTGTATAAATCTTTCACCTCTTTTGTTAGGTTGATTCCCAAGTATTTTATTTTTTGGGGGGATATTGTGAATGGAGTGGTTGTCCTCATTTCCGTTTCAGAGGATTTGTCGCTGATATACAGGAATGCCTTTGATTTATGCGTGTTGATCTTATATCCTGCCACTTTGCTGAATTCATTTATTAGCTCTAATAGCATCTTTGTAGACCCTTTTGGATCTTCTAGGTATAGAATCATATCATCTGCAAATAGTGATAATTTAAGTTCTTCTTTTCCTATTTTTATGCCTTTAATTTCTTTTGTCTGTCTAATTGCTCTAGCCAGTGTTTCGAGGACTATGTTGAACAGAAGTGGTGAGAGAGGGCATCCCTGTCTTGTACCAGATCTTAGAGGGAATGCCTTCAATTTTTCTCCATTCAGAATGATGCTGGCCTGTGGCTTATCATAGATTGCTTTTACAATGTTGAGGTATGATCCTGTTATCCCTAATTTTTCTAGCGTTTTGAACATAAAGGGATGCTGTACTTTGTCGAATGCTTTTTCTGCATCTATTGAGATGATCATATGGTTCTTATTTTTAAGTCTATTGATGTGGTGAATAACATTTATTGATTTCCGTATATTAACCCAGCCTTGCATCCCAGGGATGAATCCTACTTGATCATGATGTATAATTTTTTTGATATGTATTTGAATCCGATTCGCCAGAATTTTATTGAGGATTTTTGCGTCAAGGTTCATTAGAGATATTGGTCTGTAGTTTTCCTTCTTTGAAGTGTCTTTGTCTGGTTTCGGAATCAGGGTGATGTTGGCCTCGTAGAATGAATTTGGAAGTTCTCCCTCTTTTTCTATTTCCTGAAATAGCTTGAAAAGTATTGGTGTTAGTTCCTCTTTAAAGGTTTTGTAAAACTCTGCTGTATACCCATCCGGTCCTGGGCTTTTCTTAGTTGGTAGTCTTTTGATGGTTTCTTCTATTTCCTCTATTGTTATTGGTCTGTTTAGGTTGTCTATATCCTCCTGGCTCAATCTGGGCAGATCATAGGACTCAAGGAATTTATCTATGCCTTCAGTGTCTTCTATTTTATTGGAGTATAAGGATTCAAAGTAATTTCTGATTATCTTCTGTATTTCTGAAGTGTCTGTTGTGATATTGCCTTTTTCATCCCGTATGCTAGTAATTTGGGTTCTCTCTCTTCTTCTCTTCGTTAGCATGGCTAAGGGTCTGTCAATTTTATTTATTTTTTCAAAGAACCAGCTTTTAGTTTTGTCAATTTTTTCAATTGTTTCTTTTGTTTCAATTTCATTAATTTCAGCTCTGATTTTAATTATTTCTTGCCTTCTACTTCTTTTGCTGTTGTTTTGCTCTTCTTTTTCTAGGATTTTGAGATGAAGTATGAGATCATTTATTTGTTGTTTTTTTCTTTTTTTGAGGAATGAACTCCAAGCAATGAATTTTCCTCTTAGAACTGCTTTCAATGTGTCCCATAGATTCCGATATGTTGTGTCTGTGTTTTCATTTAACTCTAGGAATTTTTTAATTTCCTCCTTGATGTCTTCTAAAACCCATTGATCACTCAGCCACCTATTGTTCATTCTCCAGGTGATGCTTGATTTTTCCTTTCTTCTTTTATCATTGATTTTCAGTTTCATTCCATTATGATCAGATAAGATGCATGGTATTATATCTACCCCTTTGTATTGTCTAAGAGTTGCCCTGTGACATAGTATATGGTCTATTTTTGAGAAGGTTCCATGTGCTGCTGAGAAAAAAGTGTAGCTACTTGATGTTGGGTGGTATAGTCTATATATGTCAATTAAGTCTAGGTTGTTAATTGTGTTATTGAGTTCTATAGTTTCCTTATTTAACTTTTGTTTGGAAGATCTGTCCAGTGGTGAGAGAGGTGTGTTGAAGTCTCCCATGATTATTGTATGTTGGTCTATTAGACTCTTGAACTTGAGAAGAGTTTGCTTGATGAACACAGCTGCACCATTATTTGGGGCATATATATTTATGATTGTTATGTCTTGTTGGTGTATGGTTCCCTTGAGCAGTATGAAGTGTCCTTCTATATCCCTTTTGATTAGCTTTGGCTTGAAATCTATTTTATTAGATATGAGTATGGACACTCCTGCTTGTTTCCGCGGTCCATATGAGTGATATGATTTTTCCCAACCTTTCACCTTCAGTCTATGTATATCTTTTCCTATCAAATGCGTCTCCTGTAGACAGCATATTGTTGGGTCTTGTTTTTTGATCCATTCTACTAGCCTGTGTCTCTTAATTGGTGAGTTTAAGCCATTAACATTTAGGGTTATTATTGAGATATGGTTTGTTCTTCTATCCATATTTGTTTATTGATGTTACTAAACCTGATTTGTTATCCTCTTTGACTACTTTCCCCCCTTTACTGTCCTACCTCCCATTGTTGGTTTTCAAAGTTATTTTCCATTTCCTCTTCCTGTAATGTTTTGCCAAGGATTTTTTGAAGAGATGGTTTTCTAGCTGCGAATTCTTTTAACTTTTGTTTATCGTGGAAGGTTTTAATTTCATCTTCTAATCTGAAGCTTAATTTCGCCGGATACACGATTCTTGGTTGGAACCCATTTTCTTTCAGTGTTTGAAATATGTTATTCCAGGATCTTCTAGCTTTCAGAGTCTGTGTTGAGAGATCAGCTGTTATCCTGATTGGTTTACCCCTAAATGTAATCTGCTTTCTTTCTCTTGCAGCTTTTAAAATTCTCTCCTTATTCTGTATGTTGGACATTTTCATTATAATGTGTCTAGGTGTGGATCTCTTAAGATTTTGCACATTCGGCGTCCTGTAGGCTTCTAGGATTTGGGATTCTGTCTCATTCTTCAAGTCTGGGAAGTTTTCTCGTATTATTTCACTGAAAAGACTTTTTATTCCTTTGGTTTGGAGCTCTGTGCCTTCCTGTATCCCAATGACTCTTAAATTTGGTCTTTTGATATTATCCCATAATTCTTGGATGTTCTGCTCATGGTTTCTTAGCAGACTTGCTGAGCTGTCTATGTTCTTTTCCAGTTGAAATACTTTGTCTTCATTGTCTGATGTTCTCTCTTCTAAGTGATCTACTCTGCTGGTAGTATTCTCAATTGAGTTTTTAAGTTGGTTTATAGCTTCCTGCATTTCTAGAATTTCTATTTGTTTGTTTTTTATTACCTCTATCTCCCTGTGAAATTGATCTTTTACTTCCTGGATTTGTTTGTCAATGTGATCTTTCATTGTCTGATTTTGCTGTCTCATGTCTTCCTTGAGACTCCAGATCATCTGAAGCATATAAATCCTGATGTCTTTATCTGACATTCCATCTGTTGCAGCTATTACCTCTTCTAAAGTTGAGTTGACCTGCATTGCTTGTGGTCCTTTCTTTCCTTGTCTTTTCATACTGCTGACGTTTCTTTCTGCTTGGTGCCACTGTTGTGTTTTTGAAATTTACCCCCTATTTATTTATGTTGCTCTTGTATAGTTGGGAAGTCTCCCTTGCAGGGCGGGTATTGGCTGTGCTCCTCCTCTAATTATGGTGGTCTGTCTACCCCGCTGATCGGTCGCAGGTCTGCCCCCGCTGCGGGCACGGGTGGTGGCTTTGCTCTGCCCCCACTCCAGTTGTGGTAACTTAACTACCACGCCCTGGGATCGTTGGTCCTGATCTGGATGTGGGTGGCGGCTCAGCTGGGCCCCCCACTCCAATTGGTGTGACGAGTCTACCGCGCTGGCAGACCTCTAGGCCGGTGGGTCGCAGTTCTGCACAGCCCCCACTCCCAATGGGGGTACCTAACTACCTCTCCAACGGGTCGCTGAGCCCCCTCCGGACCCGGGCGGCGACCCTGCTCCACCCCCACTCCAACCAGTGTGACGCGACTGCCTCGGTGTTACGTGTCCACCCCGCTGGCAAGCTACCTGGCCTGTCTTGCCAGTTGGCGGCAGGTCTGCCTGCCCTGCTTGCTCGGATGGCAGCTCCGCACAGCCCCTACTCCAAATGAGGTTACTTGGCTGCTGCGCCACGGAATCGCTGGTCCTATTCTATGCGTGGGCGGCTGCTCTCTTCAGCCCCAGCTGCGTTTGGGGTGTCATGGCACCACGCCAGCGGGTCACTTGGACTGCTCTGGGCGCAGGAGGAAGATCCACTCTGTCCCTACAACACCCCGCCGGACCCTGATTGAGAAGCAGTCACCGCAGGTTCCCTAGCCTTGGGCCAAAGCAGCTTAGGTAGCCGGAACCCCGCCTCTCCGATCTGATACACTCTCCGCTGGGAGCTGGCTCCAGGGAGCGACCCCATGGGTTCCCCAGCCTCAGGCCAAAACTGTTCCGGGAGTCAGAACCCAGTCGCCCCAAGCTCAGCGCACGCTCCACTTGGAGCTGGCCTCCGCCGGCAGTCTCCGCAGTTTCCTCAGACCTGGGCCAGGTTAGCCCCGGGAACCCGAATCCAGCTGCTCAGTGCCCGGGGCACGCCTTGCCAGGCACGAGCCTCTAGGAGTATTCTCCACAAGAACCCCCGCCCCGAGCCTGAGCAGAAAATCTGTCTGCTAGAAGCAGGCAAATACCAGCCTGATATCACCTGTTCGTAGTTGAATGGGCTGAGATCAGTAGAACATGGGGATGATTACATCATCTCTCCGAAATGGCGGCTGCTGTTCTCCACTGTGGTCCGACCGGTGTCTGGAGCCAAACTGGGCCTCTTCTCTCCTCTGTTTCAAAGCCGGAACTCAGCGCTAAGGGCTCCGATGTACCACAGGCGGGAGCCCCCCCGGATCCGTATCGCTGTTCCCCGCTCCGGCACCCTGCCGCTCCCCGGCGCGCGCCACAGACTCCAGCCGCGGGGCGATCGCCTGTCAGGCTATGCGACCCTCCATGCGGGGGAAATGGATCTCTCAGAGCCGAACTTCGCACAATGGAAATCTGTCCACTAGATTCTGGAGCACCTCAATTTCACTTGAACTTCCCAAAGATATCCTTCAGCCGTTTTGCATCGTCTTTCTCCCACTTAGTGACGCGGCGCCCTGGGGTGATGCAGTCCCTTCGCCGCCATGTTAGATCTCCGCAAGTTTTATTTAAGAAAAGGACAGAGAGAGACTTCTCCCAAGAGAAGAGGCCCCAGAGCTGGGTGTCTGAGGGAGGGGACGTTTTTTGCTCTTTTATAGATCCCAAGTCCTTCTTTTTAAATTATTGTCTTGTCTTACCCACATTCATGACCAAGGGCAGGGACACCGAGGTTAACTTTTGCAACCCAGAGTGCCCAGGAACACAATTGCAGAGGTTAACAATCCGCTGTCTTCTTTGATAACCAGTGATAACCAGTCAGCATTTTCTTTTGATCTCCATCCTTCATTACTTACACTGACTTTCTGACCTTTGCCCCTGCTTAGGCCTGGTGGGGCTGTAGGCAGATGGCTTTTTGGCAAAGAGAGTGGGGGTGAGGGCACAGTGGACTCATTTTATAGAATTATTCTCTTAACATCATGTTCCCAGCATTCTCATCTGTCTCCTTACAACATGGAAAGCTCACTCTGCAACACACAATGCTGTCTTGATTCTGGAAACACTTCCTTCATTCATTTAGTGATCCTGCACACTTAAAATATTAAATTATTCTATGGATAAGGGCAAGAGGTCAGTAGTAGAGCCTGTTTTTAGCATGTACAAGGGTCTGGGTGCATTCTCCAGCATGAAAATAAATAAGTAATCCAGTCATTCTGAAGAATGAAATTTTCTATCCTATTCTATACAATGCCATGCTAAGGAATTACATCCCTAAGACCAGGGCGGACTTCACAAAAGTAACATGTAAACTGAGTCCCATATGTAGGGATCCAAAAGATAGTTCCAATAACAGAAATAGCATGTGAAAAGAATCAGAAATAAAAGCATGGTGAATTGGAATACAGCTCTGGTCAGTGAACAGCTTGGAAGGCTATGGACTTTGGGAAATAGGAAATTGACAAGAGTTAAGACTAGAGAAGAATACAAAGGACAATGATTAAAACTCCACCATTTCATCAAAGGAGTTGTTTGAAATTAATTATGAGGCAAACTGGGAAGGAATACAGGGCAAGAGGTCACTGTAACATATATAAGCAAATAAATAAATAATGTGCACATAAAGGGATCTATTTGGTAATGCAATTAAAATATTTCTTTTTGTGACACTTTCAACCTGATAATTTTGTGAACCAAATTTTTTTTAAATGTTTACAAGCACACAGTATCATCAGCCACATAATGAATTCATTTGTATTATTAGCCACATCACTTGATTTACATATTAAAACAATAATATTCTTTATATATTTCTAGTTCTTTCTCTTATGCTGGAAAACAAAATTAAAAAACCCTACATCATTGTTTCTTACCATTAAAGAAAATATAACTACATAATGAACCATATACATTTGTTCATAATTTAAGTTTCAATGTTTTTTCAAGAGGATATTCACTTCCTTACACAAGTTTGGATCTTATGAAATGAGAAGCTCTAGAATTCAAAATTATAGACCTTTTTAGAGAAACACAGTGACATTTTCTGATTTCACATCAAAGAATTTTTTATTCTGGGACTATTTACCTACTATATTTTAATAGGCTGCTTCAATTGTGCTACGATTGTTGTTGTTTTTATTATCATAAAATAATCTGCTTAGACTTGAAGTGAGATATTGTTATTCCTTGGCCTTTTTCTTGGGTTTTCTGCAAAACTGGTTCCATGTATTACATATAAGCATAATTTCAAGTGCTGCTAATTGAAAACAATGTACATTTCCATTTAAATTGTTGTTTTGCAGAAAAGAAAATTAAAAGTGTTTGTTAGGGGGAAGGCATGGTAGAGAATTAGAATAATACATAGAAATTCTTAGAAATTAAAAACATCCTGTGGAGTGACATTGGCCAAATTATGTTGTTATATTGTGTTATATTGTGAACTCTGTGCATGTACTAATATGTAACAACAAATCCTATCAGTATGTACAACTATAAAGCACCAATAAAAGTGTGGGGGGAAAAATTGTTTTGTAATTTTATTGTTCACTGGAGAATATCCCTGTTTGGTGTCCATATCCAATCATAGAAAAAAAAACAGGTTATTAATCATTTGCTTTGAGCATGACATCCTTCAGGTCGTGAAAGTGCTTTATGAAAGTACCAAATTACATGTGTTCTTTTGAATGTTCACAATATTTGAGAAATGGATTCAGTGAAGCATTATATATATATATATATATATATATATATATATATATATATATATGTATATATACATACCTGACTGCCAGAATAGTAAAGAACTTCTTTAAAAAAACTCCATAAAATCAATGAAAATTATCAAAATTACTTCTTGAAAACACTAGAGATTAAATAGACCATTGAAAAACTGCCAGGAGGGTTTATTTCACTTTTTTTTTAAGATAAGCTGCAATGCTGTACTAACAGTAAACATTGTGACATTTTTCTTTGCTAAAATTTAATCAACTGCTTGCTCCCCAGCTCCTTGGCACCATTGAAATTCAGCAAACCCCCAACAACCAGAAAAGTGAAAATAGCAGTCTGGAAATCCAGGCAAGACAGAAGGGGTTTGGAGTTTCCCAACTCACCACTAGAGATCTCTTACTATTTGACCTTCTGGAATCTCTCCAGTAAGTTCTCAGAACTTTGCTCTTCAGTTGAATTGGCTCAGGGCCAATAATCTTAACCAGAGTATTGGTAAAAACAAAACATAACAAGCAACAACTATTTAACATCACAATTGCCTGAGATGGTATTAACAATTAGAACTTCAAAAAATTTACCAAAATCTTAGAATTCTGGGAAACTATAAATTAATATATGTGTATGAAATTTTGCACATGCCCAGGTAAGATCTGAGAAGGGTTTTTTTTTTTTTTTTTTTTTTTGTTTTTTTGCTTTTGGCTGACTCCTCTAAGGCTCCATACAAGCAGGAAGAGAAGACCAGAATTGTAACTTGCTTTGAAGGCTTGTACCAGTACATGCATTAAGCCTCTTAACAAAGACCTCTTAGCTTAAAGCATTTAAGGATATCTGTATCTGATCATGAGTTGACCACTAAGCTAATGCACTAAACTTTAGTGGTGGGTCATGACAAAGAATATAAACTTTAAAGATGTAATGCAGGAAAGTGACTAAGCCAACAAACAAGAAACACAATAACAACTAGCAATAATAACAAACCTGGGTGGGTTAAAGTATTACGTTTCAAATTAAGATATTATGAGACACACACAGAAACAGGGAAGAAAGCATACAGAGAGAAATGAAGCTGTTAAGAGAAACATCCCCTAGGAAAATTAGAAGTTGGACTTCCTTGGTGAAGACTTCATCAGCTATTTTAAACAAGTTTAAAGAACAAAAGAAAATAATGTCTTAAGAGCTAAGAGAGAGTCTGAGAATGATATCTCATCCCAGAAGATTTTAATGAAGACCCAGAAATTGTAAAGAAAAAACAAACAAAAATTCTCATGTTGAAAAGGACAGTAAATTTAAAAAAAGAACAATTTTCATAGACTTTAAGAGTCAGGGATTTTGAAGAGAGTCAATTTATATTCTTTTCAGTCTGAAGGATGAAAAATGTAATAAAGAATAACAAAAAGAGCCTCAAATACATCTGGACATCATCCAGCATACCAATCCATGTGTAATGTGAGTCCCAAAGAATTTGAAACACAGAAGGGGGGAAATATTTGAAGAATAAGCAATGTTTTGAACAGACCTTTCTCCAAACATGCACAAACAGGCAACATGCATATTAAAAGATACTCAGCATCATTTGTCCTTAGGGAAATCAGATCAAAACCATGATAAGATACTACCTAACACCCAGTACCATGGCTATGATTAGAAAACTGGGCAGTAGCAAGTGTTGCCAAGAAAGAAAAGTGGAATCCTCATAGATTCCTCATGAATGTGTAAAATGGTACAGACACCTTGGAATATAGCTTACAATTCCTCAAGGTGTTAAACACAGAGATACTATATGGCTCTGTAAGTACATTCTTAGGTACATACCAAAGAGAATCAAAGACATATATCTACACAAAACTTCTACATGAGTTCCTACAGAGTCATTATTAGTAATTGACACAAAGTGGAAATAACACAAATGTGGATCAACCAATGATTGAATAAGCATAATGTGGCATATCCAAATAGTGGAAGATTATCCAGCTAGCATGTGCTAAACCTTGAATGAAACTTGAAAACCTTATGCTATGGGAAAGACACCAGATTTTTTAAAATCTCATTTTATTTTATTTCATTTATGTGAAATGCCAAAAACAGATCTTTAGAAATACAGATTAGACTATTGGTTGTTAGGAATGAGGGCCAGGAAAAATAAGATGTGACTATTAATGAGTACATTGTGATGTAAAATTTGATATTTTGAACTTTTCTTTTAAAGAAAGTTGGTTTTAGACAACACCAAAACTCAAATAAATGTTTTAACATATTTAATTACATTGAGGTTTTTTTGTTTGTTTTAAGAAAGAAAACAATAAATAATTTCCAAGTTTTATCTTCATAGGAACTGTTATGGCATTATCCCTACTCACTTTGAAGCCACCATAATCATGAATTTGTTGTCTATATGACATTTGGACATTTTTTTATTATTTCATATATTCCTGACTAAATAAAATACTTTATTTGAATTTACAAAATGTAATAATATTATGAATAGTTTCTAAAATTTTATTTTTACTCTATAGTAGGATTTGTCTTTGTTTATTGTAGAGTGGGGAATTGAACTTGGGTTCTTACACATGCTGGGCGAGTACTCTACTGCCAGGCCACAACCTAGCCCCACATTATGTTTTAAAGGTAATTATATTTTTATTCTAATCAGCATACTTTTAAAACAGCTGGATAGTTTTCATGAGACAATAGCACAATTTATTTAAAATAGCCTTTGTAATTGCTTTTATATTCAGGTCATTATTGAGGTAGAATATTTATAAACAATTAGCAGCCTGGAAAAAATATTGCTCTTTTGTTCTTGTTCAGGTTATTACCAGACCCACATAATAATAAAACATCTGGTTTAAATTAAAAGTTTTAATTGAATATTTTGCCACATAATGACAAACTGTGTGTCTCATATATTCGGACACTTGACACCTCATAAATAAAATACCTCTTTTTTTCCTAACATCTGGCAGCTTGATACTCTGCTTAGAATTTTTGTATTTTTCTAATTTTTCCTTATTTTACAGGTATAATCCATTTTTAATGCAAATAACTTAGAAAATTAATGTATTTTTGCAAAAATAGTGACTATGTTCAGATAACTGTGACAAAGGTAAAAACATTAATTTATCTCAACAATGATAAGAATAGGATACTTTCTTAAGTAGTCGCCCACTATCTAGCTACATGACTAGGTTAGATGCTTTGCACTCAGTTTCCTAGGTTCTAAATTTTACAGTGCAGATAATGATGGCAGCTATTCTCAGGTTTCCATGAAGATTAACTAAATTGATTCATGTAAACTGCCTTAGATAGTGCTTAGCATAGACAACATGTACAATAAATACTAGCCTATAATTTAGGTAAGTTAATTCATCTCTTTTTCCTATTTTCCCTTATTTATTTATTTATTTATTCATTTATTTATTTAGGTAGGTACCAGGGATTGAACCGAGCAGCACTCAACCACTGATGTATATTACCAGCCCTTTTTATTTACTTATCTATATTTATTTTTTGACACAATTCTGGCTAAGTTGCTCAGGGCCTCACTAAATTGCCAAGGCTGGCTTTGAACTTGCGATCCTCCTGCTTCAGCTTCCCGAGCCACTGGAATTACAGGTGTGCACCACCTCACATTTTTATCATATTTTATCATATTTTAAAACATTTTTGTTATGTTACATGTTTGTAAATATTTGTTTCAGGATTTCCCAGAGACTCTCTAAAATAATATAAACATGTTGATGACCAAATCTTAGACCAAACTTAAAATGAACCTCAAATTTCATGAAAATTCTTCAAGTAATCTGGGATTCTTTGAGTTCAAATCCATAATTCTTTTAGTCTGTTCCAATAGGCAATAATGTCTAATGATGTCACTGGTAGATATCACAAATTAAACAGGGAAGAAAGGAAAAATAAAATCACATTTATAGAAGTTGAACTTAATGTAGGACCCAAAAGAGAGATAAACTCGTGACACATATCAATACTGGGTTAAGTAAATGAAAATAATTTCAAAGAGAGGCAGCCTTATGCCTGTACTCCATTGTTATTGAAGACAGTCACAGAAAATGAGAAAGTTAGGGACATCATGCAGGACCCTTCAAGAGTATGAACTAAAGAAAAATGTGATTAGAGTTATTAGTTCCAGATTCCATATGGGAAGCCAGAAGGTGGCCCCATGGGAGTGCTTCTAAGGTGCATGGCATCAGTGTCACAGCTTGCAGGAGATCAAGAGAGTCTCTGCCAAACATTATCAGACTTATAATCTGAACAATCATTGAAAGACATCAAGGATTCTATACATTGGCCTGAAACCTAGAGAAATAAAGCTGAAAAACGAATGATTTGGGTCGTTTGGACACGATGTAACTAAAAAAAAAAAAATTCACTAAAGCTGAGAAATCAGTTTATAAAAGGAAAATATATTCTATAAGACACTGTCCACATGGTGTCCTGTGATATGGGGATATGAGATGGGAAGACGTAAAGGATCAGGTTTGGTTTACTGTTTTTATATGTAGATGGTGATTTCCAAAATTCAGAAATGCAGACTTTGGCATTTATCTTTGGAGAGCAATTCAGGTAAAAGTAACTTTTATTACTGATCTTGATTTTTAAATGTTAACAACTAACAAATTGTTAATAAACAAACCAGACTCAGTTTAACTGTTTAATATATACCAACTACTGTGTAATGACATGGGTATATATAGAAGACATGTCTCTCAAGCTTAAGAGGCTCAGATATGCCAGGCACCATACATGCCTATAATCCCAGTGACTCAGGAAGCTGAGGAAGGAGGATTGCAAGTTCAAAGCCAGCCTCAGCAATTTAGTAAAGGCCCTAAACAATTTAGCAAGACCCTATCTTAAAATTAAGAGAGAAAGAGAAAGAGGGAGAGAGAGAGAGAGAGAGAGAGAGAGAGAGAGAGAGAGAGAGAGAGAGAGAAAAACTAGAAAACTGGGGATGTGGTTCAGTGGTTTAGTACCCCTGAATACAGTCTCATGTACCAAAAAAAGAAGCAGCAGCTCAGATAATTCTGGAAAACAATGATTAATAATAACTTTTTATTAAAGAAATACAGTGAAATTAACAGGACTGTGATAAAGGATAGACATAAGTTAGTGAATTCATCTATTTTTTTTTATTTTAGGAAAACCACTATGGAGAATTTATTGGAAGGAAAATATAAATGAGAAAAATGTATAAGACTATTCTAGTATCCCAGGCAGAAGGTGATAGTGACCTGAGGAGAGCTAATGATCGTGGAGCAGGGATTGACAAGTTTACACAGATTTTTACACTTGTGTTTTATAGATATGTTAGTGAGATTTGATGGTGAGTTGCATAAGGCAGCTAGTGAAAATATGCTTCGTTCCGTCCATTCGAGTTCACTTTCCACTCTACTCCACATCGTGTTGTGCCCGGAAAGCCTGCCTTTTTGGACATATCAATGGGATCCCTTGCTATCTGGGTTTCTATTGTGTTCAGCCAGAGAGAGGTATTGCAAGAGATCAGAGGGGTGTGAGGAAAAGGTGATATGGATGTCATTCCGTCAGATTTATACCTATGAATATGGGATATTTTCACTTTATATTGAAAGCACATTTTCTATCAGGGTAGTCTTATGCATATTCCACATTGTCCATATTTTGGCAACTGCCCTTCTATAAAGCCATTCAAATCTTGGGTGATATTTCCCCACTTTTGCTAGCCCTGGTATTCAAAGTACTTCTTAGTAGTTTTCCTAAACTCTGTTCATACATTTGTAAAACTTTATGAAAGTTTCTTAAATTCCCAGTTTGAGAATGCTGTTTCCTGTAGCTAACCTGGTTCATCAGAAAAGGAAAAAAGGCCTGGCATGGTGGCACACCATAATTTGCCGATTTTTCTGAGAAGGTAGTAAGATTGTTTACTGATATACAGAAAAATATTTTTCAGTTCAATTTAATGACAAGAGAGCAAAACATACACAAAGGACTTAAACAGTTTTTTTTTCTGGAAAGAAGACATATAAATGGCCAATAGGTATATGAAAAAAAGTTCATAATCACTAATCATCAGGGGAAGGCACAATGAGATAGGACCTCACACAATGGCTATTATTAAAATGATGCTAGTATTGGCAAAGATGTAGAGAAAAGGAAACACTTATTGGGGAGACTATAAGTCAGTATAGTCATTATGAAAAGCAATACTGAAGTCACCCCCCCAAAATTAAAACTGAAGATATCGTAGGATCTAGCAATCCCATTTCTGGGTAAACATGCAAAGGAAGTGAACCAGTATGCCAAGGAAATACTTGCACTTTAATGCTCATTGCAGCATTATTAATAGTAGCCAAAATATGGGATCACACTAAGTATTCATTGATAGATGAATGGAAAGAAAGAACAAGAGAATACTTTAGAAAAGAACATCTGGTCATTTGTGACATCATGGATGAACCTAGAGGACATCATGCTAAATAAAATAAGACAGGCATGGAAAGACAAATCTTTTATGATCTCACTTATATATAAAATCTGAAAAAGTTTATAAAAGGAGAGAAGAGGGTTGAGGAGAGCTGGAAAATGGGAGACATTGGTCAAGGTGTAAAAATTTTTAATTGGACAAGGTGAATTAACTCCAGTGACTCTTTGCTGCATGAAGATTATAGTTAATATATTGATACTTATAAATTTCTAAGAAAGTGGCTTTTATATATTCTCACCACAAAAAGTAAAATATCCGAGGCAATGAATAGGTTAATCAGTTTGATTCAATTATATACATATGTAACAAAACATCAAATTGTACAGCATAAATTTATATAATTTTTGTCAATCATATCTTAACTCTAACAAGTAGATCTTAAAGCTTGGAGAATAAAAAAAAAAGAATGGTATACTTATTCAATTAGTACAATTTATATTCATTAAGTAGTTAATAATAAATCTATAACTTAAATTTTTTCATGCAAACCTTATTCCAAAATATAGAAGATTACCATAATTGTAGTAGTGGCATGACAATTTAACTAAAATTTTTAGTTTTAAGGAGACCAAGAAGTTGTTAAAAATAACCCATGAGCCACATACAGTGGCACATGCCTGTAATCCCAGCAGCTTGGGAGACTGAAGCAGGAGGATCATGAGTTCAAAGTCAGCCTCAGAAATTTAGAAAGTCCCTAAGTGACTTAGGGAGAGGAGAGCCTGTCTCTGTATAAAAAGATAAAAAAGGTCTGGGGGATGTGGCTTAGTGGTGCTTAACATGGGCTCAATCCCTGGTGTTAAAAAAAACAATAACCTATGCTTCTCATAAACTAAGATTATAGCTTTCTTCAAATCCTATGCAATATTTATAATATATAACATAAATAGCACAGGGCACTCTTTTTGACCAATACAAATATATCAATAGAAAAACTGCTCAAATTTAATTCTAAATCCTAAGTGTCTTCAAAAGTTCACCATGGATAGGACAATATGTGTATGCTCTGCTTATTTATTATTCATCAACCTTCTACCTTGTTTACACAAATCACTTCTATAATTTATATAACCAGAAATGTTTTTCTAAACAAAGAATACATCCAGAACATTTTGACATCAGCACCACCTTCTCTTTCACTCTTTCTGATAGACCCTTGTCTTTCCCTCCTCTCTGAAATAGAAGATTTTTTGTTATTTCTTCTACAGATCTTTCTATGTCCCTCCTCAAAACCTTTAATTTTCTAATGGCAATCATACTCCAATCCTACTACTTCCCTCTTTTTTTTTTTCAGCAGAGATTTGAAAATGACTCCAGCACTGGTGATAGGTAAGTAAAAGAAGAAGAATGCTACATACTGACCACCACCCAATGCATCCAAAAGCCAGAGTGAGAGGGTTATCCACCACTGAGCTCCAGGTTGTGAATCACGATTCTGATGTGATGGGGCAGGGATGTCCTATGGGGACATTCTTGTCATCCTGTCTTTGTTTAGTCTTACCTCCCATGATTTCATAAAGTAATCCAGGTATGCCTTTAACAGAAGTTTATCAAGCAGCTTTCCCACTCTGACCCCCCCCCAAAAAAAAAAATCATTTGTTTTTAAATCGGTCTTAAAACTAGAAAAATTTTCTCTCATTTTTCTACCACTTGGATTTTGTCAGTCTTTTTCTGTGACCTTTAAAAACGGTGTTCTATGTTTTTATTATATTTGAGTGAGACATTAGAACAGATTCCTGAGTTCCATTTTGATCTAGAGTCTTTCCTGAGTTGTAGAAGATGTGTAGCGTGCTGAAGAGGCCACTCTGGGGACAGTCACTAATGAAAACTAGCATTACAGCCATGGTACGTTCAGAATTTGGCTTATGTAACTATGTGGATGTTGGTAAATGGGGGAAGGTATGACTAGAGATAGATAGGCAGGCTATCTGATGATTCCTTGTAGATTTGTGAAAGGCTATTTTCTATTTGTGAATAGAACACCAACTAAGTAGAAGTGCCAGTCTTGCACTCTTAGAGAACCATACTGATTTCTCCAGAATTTCAGCCATGACATTACTAAGTTAGGTTGTTCCAATATAGTACTGACTAATATTCTGGTATTGGTAGTCTCTTTTTGGTTTTTTTATTTTTTCAAGATGTAGGAAGATTAGATTCCATGGATATTAACTGGTTTGTAAATTTTTGTGACTAAACCAAGATGCATTAAAAATACTTTATAAAATATTATATTGGGCTCTGAATTTGTCTTATAAAGAACCTTGTCCTGGGTTATCAAGTCACATAAGAAATAGGCATGCTTTCAGCAAAGGAAGTGCCATAGAATTTTACTTCAAAGCACACCAGACTAAATACAGATATTGGTATTAAACTCACCTAATGCCATTGCCACTTGCTTTAGTCTGATTTCTTGGGGCCCAGACGGAATCAATTTCTCAATTCCTTCACTGGTCTCCATCTTTCCTAGTTCCACACCACATTTATTATTCTTTGCCTAACTGGTTTCTTATTCAGAGTCATTTTATAACATTTTCTGAGTCATTACTATGAACTGGGTACTGTGTACACTCAGACCTTCACAGAGCACCTAGTTTGACAACATAATCACTTTGCTTAAGAGCAGCTAAAGTTAAGCCAAGTGAACCTACTTATTAAGTTACTAAGACTCATACTTGAATAAATGTCGTTTGAGTTGGAATGAAAAGAAGTGCTGTTACAAGAATGTTCTTAAGATCATAAATCTTTTACCAACCTGTGTAAAGAAACTTGAACAAGTAAAACATTTGACAGAAAAGACTATGTCAGCCCTTTTTCTAACTGATGTTTTTAGGATACTTCTCTTCTTCTAAGTACACAACAAATTAAATAAACAGGTAACATTTTGCCATCATAAAAGTTGCTTTAGATAGAAGGACAATAATATAATAACATTTATTTCCTTGACTCAAAGTTTCTTTAAGGAGTTTTTCAAATATTACTTAAATTACATAAATCATCAAAATATGACCTAAAATGTCATAGTCTTAACCTTATCTATCAAGTAATTGCTTCAAAAGTTTATGGTAGGGCAAAACTGAAGCTACTATTAACTTTGAACTCATTATATTACACTATAAATCTGACTATGATTTCCTTCATGATTATGAACTATTTTGAACTATCACTATTAAATCACTAGTTTAAACTTAACATTGTCTGATGTGTCAACCTCTAAACACAGACTGATGTAGTTTAATGGTATCTTTAAGGAGAGATGCAATCCTACATGAAAGAGACTTCATATCCAGAGGAAAAATGACAGATTTTCCAACCCATTTATCTTTTTTTTTTCACCTTAGTTAAATTCAAAAATGTTCTAAGATTCTAAATTTCTAAGACATTGGTCAGATATCCCATGACCATACAAGGAGAGATAACATATATCCCTGTCCTTAGTATTTTTACAAGCTAATGTCACAGAACCAGGCAGATAAAGCAAATGTTGGTCTATTGTGGTACTTTATATAAGGGAAGCTTAATAAAGAGATCAAGGGAAAAAAATTGAGGAAGGATTCCAATAGAGGGCAGTACAGCTAGACTACCCATGTCTTTCCAAATAGAAAAAAATGGAGCATAGAGGCCCCCTCATGCAGGAAAGATTAAGAGTATGAACATATTTACATCCGTTTTTGCTACATCCAGTGGCAATATTTACATTTGAAAACACAGGATTTAATGCTAATATCTTGATTTAAGAATAATTGGCCCAAAATTGAGGTAGATATTGCTAAATGAAACTTTTTATTATTTTCAATTTAACCAAATGAACTGAAAATGTTGTTTTATAATTGCTCCAAGAATATTCAAAGAATTTCAAAAATATTTATTATCTGTCAATGATAAAGAATGTTCTAACCCTTTCAAATGTCATTTTACATATAATTTAGATATTTCACATCTAGAAGCATCAAAGTAAATCATATCTTTGCCCCTACTTCAAGTTCCCAGTAGGAAGTGTAGCTGTTTCCTATTTTGTGGCTTAGTGCCAAAAGTGATTTTATTAGTCAAATGAAGTTAACACATTCTCATTTTTAACTAAGGGCAATTTGCTTCCTGCTGGTCATTTACAGTTTCCTCTCTTAATGACTGAATTGGTAAAAGTGAAAGATTGCCGAAGGCTGCTGCTCAGCAGGCCAGTAACAAGTTGTAAATGAGAGGAACATTTAGGCTATCACTTCAATCATACTCACAGTGTATACTTATTTCATATGTTTAAAAAACCTAAATTCTAGTAGATCATGAGGACTCACACCTGAAATACCATTCCATTCTCAGCCTCACGATGTCCTACAGTCTGCATAACCCACAGAGCATTTTGGCAGGGAGTAAGGTTGAAGCTTGTGTATCTTTATGTTTTTTAATTTTCAATGCTTTGTCACAAAATGAATTCCTTGTCATCATTCCTTATACTAAAATAAAGAGTAAAAAAACTATCCCTCCCAAATGCCCACTTGATCTGTAAAACTGCTTACTACTTTCTTCCCATCCCAAAGTAACTACATGGAAGTGTTTCTTAACTTTTCTTTATAAAGCTAGTTGGTTCTTCAGATACCAGCTAAGTATGTCTAAACACTATGGTTTCTTCTCTGCATTTTACACATTAAATATATAGAATGTAGTATTTATACTTTTGGTCTTACTTCTTTTGTTCAAAATTGACTTAATTAGATTAAACTATGATGTTGTTGTAATACTTGCTTATTCATTTCACTGCTGAATATTATTCTGTTTTATATAACAAAAACATGATATGCATATTTATTTAATGTTGACAGACAATTTGGTTTATGCTTATTATGCATATTGCTGCTATGGGACATTCACACATCTCTTGGTGCATTTGTGCATGAATTGCTATTGGTTATATACTCAGTTGTGTTGATTTTGGCATGAAATATGTTCAGCCTCAAACCACAGTAGAAAGTACTAAAACTTTCTCAAATACTAGTAGTTTATGTGAACTCCCAAAGCTATAGATCCTCACCAACAACTGGTATGCCTTGCACTTTTAAAATTTTATCCATTCTGGTGAGTAGTATAAAGGTATTTCATTGAAGTCTTAACTTTCAAGAATTTGAAAAACTTTTCTTATTTTTACTGACCATTTGGATATCCTTTATTGTAAAGAGCCCACTTTGTCTCTAAGAAATATTTTTTTCTTTCTAATGGAAAAGTAGTAGTGGTAATAGTAGTTTATATATACATGATGTCTGTGTGGTAGAGATATCTTTGGCTTTTTAAAAAAATTCTTGGCTTTTTAAAAAAATTCTCTCAGCAGATTCTTAAAAAGAAAATAAGTACTTAGCTTCAATATAGCCCAATTGATCTCTTTTCCTTTCTTGTAAAAGTTTTTTTTTTTTTTCATTCCATGACTCAGATCAGGAAAATAATCTATAGTATTATTCCATAGAATTTTTTATTAACTTCACTTATTTAGATCACCCCACCCCCATTTTTATGACTTTTGTATTAAGTACCTACTAAGAATCAAGATTTTTTTTCATAGAAATTTCCAATTGCCCAACACTATACCTTGATAGTAATGCCTTGGTTCTACTGTCTGTAGTAATCTTCTCTTAAATCAGGTTTTCATATGTGTGCAGTTATTTCAGAGGTCTCTATTCTACATTAATCTATTCTTAATCTTGTACCAATAATGAATATTTTTGTCTTTTGCTTCAAGAGTGACTTTGCTATATTTGGCCCTTCGAATTTATACATGTGCTTTTAAACTGTATCTTCCAGTTCCATATATAACTGCACATGTATATACCTGTAAAGATGGAGATTTTTATTGGTATTATTTCCTTAAGTCTAAATGTCAGTTTATGGAGACCAACATCTTTATGATGTTATCTTCTAGTTGATAGAATCTACTTTCATTTAGTCTTTCTATCTTTATTTACTAATGTTTTGTGGCTTTCTTAGTTATTTTTATTGAATTTATTTATATTTGATTTTCATGAAGTCATTTTAGACGGTGTATATATATGTGTGTGTGTGTGTGTGTGTGTTTTGATGGTGTTCAGAATGTAGATGTGTTTTGTGTATTGACTGCTACTTAGTAAAATTTTAGATTCATTGTAATCCTATTAAATGATTTTTATTGTATTTCACCTTTATGATCATAATCAAATCCTCTGAAAATAATGACTTTCTATTTCTTGACAAAAAATTCTTACAAAATTTATTTCTGTGTCTTGCAATCTTCCAATGGCAACAAGTGAAATATAATAAAGAATTGGTAATAGGAACCACCTTTGTCTCATTTCAAAACAAAAAGCAACGTTTTTTATTTAGATTTTTATTCTATAAAGTTTCTAATCCCAGAAAAAATAGTAAAATTTATATAATGCATTTTTTCCAACTACTTATATTATCCAAAACTTTTTCTTCTTTAAAATTATGTTAAAATATGAATTGCCATGACTTTCAGAAAATATTAAGGCACTCTTGTGTTCCTACAACCAACCCAACTTTTCCATAATAATATATCTACTACATATAGTAATAAATATGATTTACTCATATTTTCTTTAAGATTTTTGCACCTAGGTTTTAAATATGGTTGATTTTTAATTATATTTCTTGTATTATTCCTGTTTATTTTCAGTATGTAGTTAATTCTGACTTCAAAAAGTAGTTGAAAGCTATTCCCTATTTTCCTGTTTGCTGAACAAGTTTATACTAACTTAATTCAACATTTTCCTAAAATATTTGCTAAAACTCAATACTGAATCCATCTTGGTCTGCTGTTTCTTGGTGTCAAGGTTCATAATTGCAAAACTTACTTAAAAAAAACTGTAGAATTAACCTGACTTTCTATTTTTTTCCTTTGACAGTTTTGATAACCTATATTATTCTAGGAATGTATGTAACTTATTTATGTCTCTTTTTTTTATTGCCAGAACATAGCTTTTATTATTTTCTGCCCATTAGCTCTAAAGTGATTTTTTTCATTATTGATTTTAATTATTTGTCCCTTTCCTTAATATTTTATTCAGATCTGCCAAGTATTTAATCTATTAGTCATTTCACAAACCAGAAATTCTCTCTAATATTATTCTGTAATGTATTTTTGCCTTTTATTTCATTAATTTATGCTTGTATCTATGGTAATTTCTTCCTTTTATTAACTACGAGTTTAATTTGCTATCATCTTTTCTATTTGGTGGTTGATATACATATTTAAATCATTGATTTTCAAGCCTTCTTCTTTATTAATACATCCAGGCTTCATATGTTGTTTAAAATATGGTTTACCTAAACTACAAGATTAATATAAAATGTTTTTTTATTTTTACAATTCAATTCAAACATTTTTTAAATTTTTACTGCAGTGTCTTCCTCTTCCTTGAATTATGTAAATTAGTCTGTTTAATTTCCAAAATGTGGGAATTTTTCAGACCTTATATTTAGTTCTAATTTATTACCTTATCCCAAGTTACATACTCAATGTTTTCAAGCCTTTGATATTTATTAAGACTTGCTATATGCCCCTAATCATGTCAATTTAAGCAAATATTCCATGTGCACATGTAAAAAATAAAAAAAAAAGGGTTGGGGATATGGCTCAAGTGGTAGTGTGCTTGTCTAGCATGCATGATGCATGGGATTCATTTCTCAGCACCACATAAAAAATAAAATAAATATATTGTGTTCACCTAAAACTAAAAAATAAATATTTTTTAAAAAATAAAAAATTAAAAAAAAATTAAAAAAAGAGTTTGGTAGAATGTTTTATTTATTTCTACTTCCTCAAGTTTTCTTATCACACAATGCGATTCTTCCAAATCCTTATTGATATTTAATCATCTTTCACTGTTAGTTTTAGGAAGATATACTAATATCTAATTTTTACTTCTTTTAATTTTATTAAATTTGTTTCATATACTTGAGGCTGTACTATTAGGAACTGACAAATTTATACTTACCATACGTTACTGTCAATTTAAAATTTTATCACAATTAAATGATTATTTTACTAATTTTAGTAACCCTTTATCTACTTATCTATTTTGCTTACCTTTTATATCGTTACCAGTTTTTGTATGTCTTGGATGCATAGTCTATCTTTTCTGATCTTTTACGTTCAATTTTTATATTTTGGACAAATTTATTATAAACTTCATACAGTAGACTTTTAATTAGGATACTTTTTATTTAATATAATTACAGATATATCTTACTATAAACTATGATTTTGATATTTTTTACTTTTTAAAAAATTTAATTGCCAAATAAAAACTTGTATAAATTTATCATATACAATGTGTTGCTTTGAAATACACATATATTGAATTAATTAACATATGCAATATCTCATGTACTTATTATTTGTGGTTAATACCTCTTTTATGTTTGTCACTGTGCTGTGGTTCTTTCTTTCCCTTTCCTTTCCTTTGGATTATTTTTATTTTTCATTATCCACCCTTTTATTATATTAGTAGTAAGCATTCAAATATGTGTCCTTTACATAACAATATTACAAAGTCCAACTACTGATTGGAATTTGTAAGCTCTTCCCAGAAAATGTATTTATCCTTCTCCTGAATAAATTCAGTTGTTTTGATATCCCCCAATTTTTCATATAGTGAGTATGTATTTGAATTTAACATGTTTTACTGGTTTTAGTGTATTTGCAATTATTATTGTTACATTTTACCCCTCTGCAACTATTAGTTTACCACTCTAAAATATATCCTTAAATTGATTCTTCTAACAGTGGTCTATGGGTTTTTTTTTTATTATTATTCCTAACAAAAAATGCCTTTATATACCCTTTATTCTTGAAATTTATCAATCCATGTTTGCTTGGCTTCCATTAATTCCAATGAAAAGTTATCTGTATGTCTTAATATTTTTTTCCTTTAAAAGTAGTCTTTTTCTCTGGTGGCACTTTGTCCTAAGTTATAATTAATTTTACTGTGATATTTCTTACATTGTTTTCACTTACTTTTTGGGGTTATGAAAGATTTCTGGTGTATGAGGTATGAGATTTTTCACTGATTCTCACCTCTAAGTTCATCAATTTTATTTTCCTTTTAATTTCTATCCCTATCGTAGGTTCGGTTTCCCAAAAACCCAAATTCTGCTATGGAGTTTAGTGTGCAAGTTGCTTATTTAGAGATATTCTTGGGATTAACACCTGTGGAAGGAAGAAGAATGTTTAAAGAATATCCCACAGAGTGCGCAGGTAAACTGTGATACAAACCCCCAAAGAGGCTCAGCTGCCCCTAAGGAGATGAACTGTAATAGTTCCTTGAATTTTCCCAAGTTGGGCCAATGAAACCTTGTGTTTATACCCTCACATCACTCAGCTTCAATAAGCTTCCATATCTGTGGGCTTCCCAGTGCTATGGACTGAATGTTTGTATCCTTCTCCTCATCCCAAGACTCCTATGTTAAAGTCCTAATTCCTAATGTGATATAATTTGGAGGTTGGGACTATGGAAGCAGCAATTAGGTTTAGCTGAGGTCATGAGGTTGGATGGGATTAGTGCTTTTATAAGAAAAGACTAGAGTCCTCTCTAGCATGTGAGGGTACAGCAAAAAGAGAGCTTCCTGCAAATCAGAAAGAGGGGGCTTCACCAGACATTAAATATGCTGGCACTTAGATTTAGAACATTCCTGCCTTCAGAACTTTGACAAATAAATGTTTATTATGTAGCTACCCAGTCGATGGTATTTTGTTATAGGATCTTGAACTGACTCAGATGCAAAGAAGGAGTATGAATTTGGAAAATATAAATTTCTAAAGTCAAGGTTAGTTTTAAAGCTACTGACAGCTGAAGGCTGTCTGTTGGTAGCACTGCCAGCAGCTGAAATATTAAGTCCTTTATTGAAAATTATTACAGAAGCACTTCTCCACATACATTTATTACGCTCTTGCTTCCTTCTTATGCTTAAATAATACATTTGTTAAAATTTTTCACTGTACCCTCTATTTTTATTTTCTTTCTTAAATTTTCTACCTTTTCACTATCTATATTAGATTATGAATATTTTACTTGACTATTCCTCTGCTTCTTTTTATGTCTATCTTGATTCTGTTGTTAAATCCATATGATAGGTTCCAAATGGCTATCATATTTTTCAATTATAGAAATTTGACTTAGTTTTATTTTTGGTGTTTGTAATTCTCTGCCAAATTTTAACTCTTTTTCTTTAAAATCTCTGAACGTAGATAGCATATTTATTTCATTTTTCATAAAGGTCAATATCTGAAGTCCCTGAAAGTCTGTTTCTGTTCTCTGTTCTTTGATCCTCATACAAATTATATTTTATCCTAAATAAGTATAATACTACTTTTCTCAAAGGAAGAGTTCCTTTATGCTATAAACATGAGGAATCTAGCAATATAATATCACTTTACTCAAATTTAAGAAACTGAGATTTCTATAAGTTAATTGGCATTTCCCATGAGGATCTGTCTTTCTCCAGTTTGCCCTAACTTACTACCCCAACAACAGTTATTTAACACAATATCATTCTTGCAGGTTTATACTTCAATCTGTATATAATTATCTGAGTTTTACTTGACTTCTCTTCTATTTTTATTTATATGTTAAGACACTTACATGAAAACATTTAGAAAGGAACTCTCCTTCTATTAAATAAATAATTCTGACCAAGTCTCCTACATTAGAAAACTAGAAACTTTTTATTTGAATTTTTTTAGGTCTGCTTGAAGGCATCAGACAATTAGCACAGTAGTGAGAGTTATTAAAGTGGAATCCAGGAAATACTGAGGTTCAGGTACAAGAACATTTCTCCCTAAAGTGCACTTCTTTGCTTGCTAAAATTTGAATCATAAAACATCTACTGGATTTCCTTAAAGTGTAGCAGCTTCTAGTACCATAGTGCATTGCCCAAACTATTCTCCTATCTATACGTTAACATTTTTTGTTCTACCCTTTTGAGGTGTATAATGGACTAATTTCCTTGGCATTAGTAATTTTCACTTTGAGGTCTTACCCTCAGGTATAATGTCACCCTGAGATGTCAATTCTCATTTATCAGAATAAGAATTCTAGATCTAAAGAAGTTAACAATGAATTCAATCCATAAACATATTCTGGCTATGAATTCTTAAATTTTGAAAACTTATTTATTTCATCAACTGATTTCCCCATGAGCTTTAGCTTGGTTATGAAAGAGAAAAAAACAGGGTCCATCTATCTTGTTCAAATTCTGTATTCTTTTTCACACTTTCCAAAAATAGCAGAGGCCATCTTTCTCATGTCCCACCTCCAATTATTTTTATGTTTATTGCTTAAATGATCAGAGCTGGCTATGTTTTCCTTATATTGCAATTTTATGTATTTTATATGGATTTATGAAATGATTCATAAAATTATAAACTCTTCTGCTATAAAATTATAAGCTCTTTATATCAGGATTTTCAATTATGTGTATATGCATCTATTAATACCATGATTTAATTATACCTCCAGATTTATTTATCTATAATTAATTAATTTTAATTAGGTATATATGACCACTGAATGCATTTTGATTCATTATACACAATTGCAGCACAACTTTTCATTTCTGTGGTTGTACATGATACAGCATCACACCCACATATGCAGTCATACATGTACCTAGGGTAATGATGTCCATCTCATTCCACCACAGATTTATTTTTAACATAGTAATGAATAAAATTAATTCCAACAGAAGTATTTTTAACTTAATTTTATGAAGAAAACATAGGAGAATTCTAATATAAATCTAATATAATTCTAATATAAATCTAATATAATTCTAATATAAATCTAGATGTTGACATCTATTCCTTTGGGAAATATAATTATAAGTAATGATTTTAAAAAAGTAAAAACAAAACCAAAACCAATCTGTTATATTAATTTACAAACTTTCTGAAGACTTGTCTATGAAGGAGAACAGATGGTAGAATAGCGGTTCCCCTTGAACAATACTGCATGTAAAAAGAGTCAAGGAGGCAAAGGAGAAACTGTATTCTGAAGAAAGTAAGGGAAAACCATGAGAACCAAAAAGTGACGTGATAGGAAATCTAATTGGAACTGCTAATTTCTTGGGTGTCCAGCCCCATCTGTCCTACATCAGGACCAATCATGAGTGGTATCTTAAGGGAACCAGGTTTTAGAGTAGGAAGTCTGAGGGTGACAAGTCTGCATCACCTGTGCAGAATGGACTTATTTTACTGCCCCCCCCCACAATTCTGAGGCTCTTTGGTATATACTGCCACACACCTAGGCACAGATTGTAGTACATAGCGCTGAATATATACCAACTGGCATGGCCCACATAATGTTGAAGTTTGGTTGGTGAGAAGGGCTTGGTGCAGCCCAGACATTAACCAGGCCACAGGCATGAAGACTGATGTCCTCTGGAGAGATTTGTGTGCACAATTGGAAAAGAGTGTTTCCAATGCAAATACCACAGGAAGGAAGAATTTTTGACATGTTTTTGCTGCTTTTTCTGTTTTTTCCCCTCCATCCTTTTTATCCTTTATTATTTTTATTTTGCTATTGTTCCTTATTTTTTCTGTTTTCATCTAAATTTTTTAATTATCATTTAACAGGTTTTCTCTCTTTTCTACAGGCTCATTTTGCACTTTTGATAAATTTTACTTTATTAATTTTTAATTTGTAATTTTGCCCCTTATTACTATTGCTAATGTGGTGGTTGCTTTTCACGGATTGTTACTGAATTTCTATATCAGGATTGTTTGCATGTTGTGTTACTACTGGTTGTTTTATTCTTTCTGTGTGGAGTTAGGGATCAAGCCTGACATCTCAAGCATATCAGTAGGGTTCCCTGCTATGGAGCTACACCCACAGACCATGGAGAGAAATTGCATCTTACACCAGCCATGACTTTGTCTCATTTGAACCTTAATGTTTACTTCAACTTAAAGAACAGGGGAGATTAAAAGATCCCACCTGACAACCTGATCCCAAGTAGGGATGGCTAACAGGGTTCCTGAAGACCAGATCCTGACACTCACACTTCCCCAAAACAGGAAAGAATAACTCAACTGTTGTGGACAGTGCACCTAAAATAAACTTCAGTATAGATCACTCATATACACTTCCAGATCACACATTTTTGACAAGATTTAGGAGTAGCCACAGAGATTGCACCCCAAATGCACTGCTATCTACAAAACACCTGTCTGAACTACCAGAGGGATCTGATCTTATTAGAAATACAGAGGAAGGTGGCCCCTCAGGCTCTATGTCAAGATTCACCAGTTATGGCCAGAGAAGCACAGGTAAATCATTAATTATATTTGAAATTAAATTCAAAGCTACACAAGAAACAATAGCCCAGGGCACAATGTCAAGAGAAGATCATTCCTTAAGAAGGTCCTCACATAAAAGTGGGAGAGATTTACATCCTAACAGATGTACAAATCTTAACATAGAAATACAAGACACATGAAAAAAGACTCCTTCAAAGCTTCATGTCTCTGTTTCCAAACATATTGTAGTGATAAGATGTTAAATGAAGAAGTCAAAGGAATCATTTAAAAATGATCAATTGATTCAAAGAGGATACAAATAGACAGCTAAATGAAACATTAAAGACAATGAAGGATATGAAAGAACAATTCAATAAAGAGATAAAAATTCTTAAAAAGAACCAGAGTCAAATAAGTCATATAAAAAACATAGTGGAAGGCCACACCAACAGAGGAGATCAAAGAAGAAAGCATATCAGAGCTTGAAGATAAGGTTGATGAACTATCACATTCAGATAGTAATAATAAATTATAAAACAAAGATCAGAGTGTATTAGACATGATTAAAAGATAAAACATGCAAATCATAGGTGCAGAAAAGCGAGTAAGGTGTAAGATAAATTCATTGGAAACCTATTTAAAGAAATAGGATAAAATTTCCCAAATCATAGGAAATATATTGAGATATAGATATAGGGGGTATTTAGAACCCAAATAGACATGACCAAAAAAAGGTCTCTGTGACATATGATAGTTAAAATGTCAGGAGTATAAAACAAATAAACAGCATTGAAAGTTGTAAGAAAAAAGAATGTCAAGTTACTTATAAAGGTAAACCTGTCAGAATAACAAAAGATTACTCAGAAGAATTTTAAAAGGCCAAGAGAATACAATATGATATATTAAAGTCCTGAAAGACAAAAATAACTGCCAATCTAGAATACTAATCCAGCAAAGATAACCTTCAGAATAAAAAAAAGAAAGACCTTGTAAGACAATTATAAACTCAATGAATTTATGATGAATAATAGTATTAGAGACAATACTATTGGAATCCTACACATATAAGAGAAAGCAAGATTAAAAACAATCATGAAAGCACAAACAAGAATAAATCACATTACAAGAGGAGATAAACACATAAATATTTGGAAAGAATGATTATTAATTTATTAAACTATTAACTATCTTAGAGGAATATGGAAAAACAAATACATTATTTGAAAAAACTCAGAACAACAACAAAAAAGAAAGGAAGCAGTGCATATCTTTCAATAATGCTATGTGTGTATGGTCTTAATTCTTCAATTAAAATATGAAGACTGACATTTTAGATTTAAAAAAAATCAACAGTATGTTGCCTGCAAGAAACTCACCTCACAGGCAAAGATATATACAGAATGAAAGTAAAAGGACAGAAAATGATATTCCAACAAAATGGATATCCTGAGTCACGTTTTGACGTCAAAGCAGATTCAGAGACAAAAAAGTCACTACATGTAGATAATGAGACAATCCATCAATGAACTGATTCTTTTGAAACTGTGAGCCCCAAATAAACTTTCCCTCCTCTAAGCTGTTCTTGTCATATATTTCAGTTATAGTGATGCAAAAGATGACTAAAATAAGTAGCTCTGAATACTATGTGAGACAGCACATAATTGGAGAAGGGCCTAGTAAAGAAAGCTTCTTAGCTCATGGCAGGGTCAGAAGGCAGAGAGAGAGAAAAGAAGGGGTCACAGGGAAGATGCATTCTTCCAAACATGCCCCCAGTGACCCATCTCCTCCAGCCATGCTTCCCATCTACCTATAGTTACAACCCTGTCAGTTCATTCAAACTAATATGGACTGGTTAGATCACAATTCTCATAATTTAATCATTTCACTAATGAATATTCCTGCATTAAAAGGAGTTTTGTGGAACATTTCATATCCAAATCCTCACATTTGACTCCTGTTCCCCCAAATCTCATGTCTATCTCACAGTGCAAAATGCATTTAGTTTATCTCCAAGAGTCCCAAAGTCTTAAAAGTTTTAGCAGTGACCAAGTCCAAAATCTCCTGTGAAACTCAAGTCAAACATTTGGCTGGGATTCCTGTAAATTTGAAAAATAAATTTACATATGTCCAATATACAGTGGCACAGAGTAAATATTCACATTCTCAAAGGGAGAAATAAAGGCACAGAAAGAAAGGATAGGGCCAAGACAAGACCAAAACTCAACTGGTGCCCTAATTCTATCTACATCAACTAGGACATCTGGCTTCAAGATATGTTCTCCAAAGGGCTTGGCAGCCTGCATGTTTTGTCTTGGCAGTTATAGTATGCATGAGTTCTAACCTGTCTCTTTCTTATCAGCTTTCCTCAGCAGACAGGCCAAGATTCTGGCATCTCTTAATTCCTTGGGTCTCTATTCTAATTTCATCTTTACCTTTACAGGTTTATGCATCATCCATTCAAGGGCAATCCACAGGGACTTTGACCTTGCTATACTCTGCTGGGCTACCAAGACTTCCTTTGAAATATTTGTGGAAACCTCCATGATCCTTTACTTTAGCATCTTGCATTTTTGCAGAACCAGTGCTATGTGGATGATGCCAAGATCTTTTGCCAGCTTGTGCAATACCTGGGCTCTCTGAAAGCGTCACTGCAGAAGCTTCCATGTACCCACACTGCTCAGCATGATGAAGAAACTTAGTTTCTAGGGCGCTATAACAGCAGGGTGCTCCCACATCACTTTTCAAAGGAATTTTCCCTGCTACATCTTTGAGACTACAATGGGTATAGTCTTATAAATTCCTGAGATGTTCTCAAGGCATCATTCTATTGTCTTTTTTTTTCCTCTCTTTTTTTATTAGTTGTTCAAAACATTACAAAGTTCTTGACATATCATATTTCATACATTTGATACAAGTGGATTATGAACTCCCATTTTTACCCCATATACAGATTGCAGAATCACATTGGTTACACATTCACGTTTTTGCATACTGCCATACTAGTGTCTGTTGTATTCTGCTGCCTTTCCTATCCTCTACTATCCCCTGTCCCCTCCCCTCCCCTCCCATCTCCATCTACCCCATCTACTATAATTCATTTCTCTCTCTTGCTTTTTTTTCTCTTTTCCCTCACCTCTTCTTATATATAATTTTGTATAACAATGAGGGTCTCCTTCCATTTCCATGCAATTTTCCTTCTCTCTTCCCTTTCCCTCCTGCGGCAGTCTGGCTGGGCACAAAATAACCAAGCCGCCACACAGCTTTGTAGGTTCAAAACAGGAAATCCTTTATTCTCTGCACTCCCACGAAAGCCACCCACACACTTGGCCTTAGCCCCAGGACACACCACACACCAACCGTAAATCCCTCCTCCCGAAAATCCCTCCTCCAGCACTTCCCCAACCAATGGGAACTCTCCAGGAATCCCCTAGAGAACTCCAAAGTAGCAGGCAGAGGTGGACAGCAGGGGTCTAATATGCAATTGAATACACAGCTTAACATATCCATTATCATATCAATGGCTTGCTGGCATCACCTCTCAACCACTCTGTTCTGGCAAAAATGCCATGCTTCATTCCAATTCAGCTATGGCTCTCAGCACCCTCCCACCTCTTGTCCCTGTTTAATGATAATCTTCTTCTCATGCTTTTCCTCCCTGCTCTGTTCTGAGTTTCCCTCCTTATATCAAAGAAGACATTTTGAATTTGTTTTTTAGGGATTGGCTAGCTTCACTTAGCAAAATCTGCTCTAATGCCATCCATTTCCCTGCAAATTCCATGATTTTGTCACTTTTTAGTGCTGAGTAATACTCCATTGTGTATAAATGCCACATTTTTTTTATCCATTAATCTATTGAAGGGAATCTAGGTTGGTGCCACAGTCTAGCTATTGTGAATTGTGTTGCTATGAACATTGATGTAGCTGTATCCCTATAGTACGATCTTTTAAGAACTTTGGGGAATAGTCTGAGAAGAGGAATAGCTGGGTCAAATGGTGGTTCCATTCCCAGTTTTCCAAGGAATCTCCATACTGCTTTCCAAATTGGCCACACCAATTTGCAGTCCCACCAGCAATGGACAAGTGTACCCTTTTCCCCATATCCTCCCCAGCACTTGTTGTTGTTTGACTTGTAATGGCTGCCATTCTTATTGGAATGAGATCATATCTTAGGGTGGTTTTAATTTGCACTTTTCTGACTACTAGAGATGGTGAGCATTTTTTTCATGTACTTGTTGATTGATGTATGTCCTCCTCTGAGAAGTGTCTGTTCAGGTCCTAAGCCCATTTGTTGATTGGGTTATTTGTTTTCTTATTGTTTAATTTTTTGAGTTCTTTGTATACTCTGGAGATTAGAGCTCTATCTGAAGTGTGAGGGGTAAATATTTGTTCCCAGGATGTAGGCTCCCTATTTATCTCTCTTATTGTTTCTCTTGCTGAGAAAAAACTTTTAGTTTGAGTAAGACCCATTTGTTGATTCTTGTTTTTAACTCTTGTGCTATAGGTGTCCTATTAAGGAATTTGGAGCCTGACCCCACAATATGTAGATTAGAGCCAACTTTTTCTTCTATCAGATGCAGAGTCTCTGATTTGATATCAAGCTCCTTGATCCATTTTGAGTTAACTTTTGTGCATGGACAGAGAAAGGGATTCAGATTCATTTTGTTGCATATGTATTTCAAAAAAAAGCAAAAACCCTACTTCTTAGTATCAATTTTTGTTTTAGCTTTGCATAGTTGTGGCTAAGATGCCTGACCAGAACAACTAAGAGGAGGGAAAGTTTATTTGGGGCTCATGATTGCAGAGGTCTTGGTCATAGATGGCCAGCTTAATTGCTCTGAACCCAAAGTGAGGCAGCATATCATAGAAGAAGCACCCAGTGAAGGAAAACTACTAAGTTCATGAAGAGGTCAAAAAAACAGAAAGAAAGAGGCCACAGGAAAGATATACCCTTCCAGGATTTACCTCCCAGTGCCTCATCTACTCCAACTGCACCCACCTGCCTACAATCACCAACCAGTATGTCCAGTAAAACTAGAATGAGTTGATTAGGTGACACTTCTCACAATATAATCATCTCTACTTTGATAATTCCTACTCTAACAGTAGCATTTGGATGACACCTCATATACCCACCATCATACTATTCCATAAAATATAAATGGAAGGAAACTTTCAGAACTCATTGTATAAAGCCAGTATTACCCTGCTACCAAAACCTGAATAGACACAACAAAAACTAAAATGACAGATTCATATCCCTGATGAATATACATGTGTAATCTTTAATAAAATACTTCTGTGTTGAATTTAACTGTGCAGTAAAAATAACATACACCATGATCAAGTTGGTTTTATTCCAGGGATACAAATATGGATTAATATATGTAAATTAATATGCATAATTCAGCACATAAGTAGAATCAAGGATAACAGTTACATGATCATTGCAATAGATACAAAGTCTACAATAAAATTCAACATCCATTCATATAAAAGTTCTGATAAAACTAGATATAGAAGGATCATACCCCAACACAAAGCTACATATGACAAACCCATATCCAACATCATACTGAATGGGGAAAACTTGAAAGCATTTCTCCTAAAATGAAGGATGAGACAAGAGCATTCCTTCTCACTACTGTTATTCAATATAGTACTGGTGGTTGGGGATGTGGCTCAAGCGGTAGCGTGCTCGCCTGGCATGCGTGTGGCCTGGGTTCGATCCTCAGCACCACAATACCAACAAAGATGTTGTGTCCGCCGAGAACTAAAAAATAAATATTAAAAATTCTCTCTCTCTCTCTCTCTCTCTCTCTCTCTCTCTCCTCTCTCACTCTCTCTTAAAAAATATATATATATAGTACTGGAAACAGCCAGAGCAATCAGGCAAGAGAAATAAATAAAAAAGTACAAATACAAAAGAAATTATTTTGGTTTGCAAATGATATGATTCTAGAAAGACCCTTAAGACTCCACAAAGACTCTTAAAACTGAGAAGAAAATTCAGTAATACAGCAGGATACTTAACAAACAAAAGTCATTTGCTTTTCTATCTACCAACAATGTACTCACTGAGAAAAAAAAAAAAAAACAAGGAAAAAAGAATCTACTCATAAGTCTCAAAAAAAGAGAATTTAGGTATAAACCTAACCAAGAAGGTGAAAAAAAATCTATACTGAAAATTGTAAAACACTAAAGAAAGAAACTAAAGAAGACACTAGATATTGGAAAGATTTACCATGTTCATGGATTGAAAAAATTAATATTATTAAAATGGCCATACAGTTGAAAATGTTCTATAGGTTTAATGCAATTTTCATTGAAATTATTCACAGAACTAGAAAAAAAATCCTAAAATTTATGTAAGACACAAAGGATTTCAAATAGTTGAGGCAATCCTGAGCAAAAAGAGAAATGATGGTGTCATAAAAAAATCTAATTAAAAAAATACTACAGAGTCATAGTAACAGTATGGAATTGCAATAAAAACAAGCACAGAAACTAATTAAATATATTGAGACTCCCAAAATAAACCCACACATTTATAGCCTCCTGATTCTTGACAAAGCATCAAAACCTCATATTGGAGAAGAGACAGCCCCTGCAACTACTGGTGCTGAAAAAAATTGAATACGCACATAAGATGATTGGAACTAAATCTCTCACACTCTGTATAAAAACCAACTCAAAATGGATCAAAGTCCTTAATATGAGACACAAAACTTTGAAACTACTGGGGCAAAACATGGGGGAAGTATTTCAAGATAGAGCCAAATTTAACAATTTCCTGGATATGACTCTAATAACTGGGGAAATAAAAGCAAGACTTGACAAGTGGGATTACATCAAAGTAAAAAGCACAACACAGGAAAAAACAGAGTGAAGAGATAAGCTATGGAATGGGAGAAATTTTTGCTAGATATTCACCTAACAGAATTAATATTCAGAAAACATAAAATCTCAAGAAACCTAACATTAACACAACATGTAATCCAATCAAAAATGGGCAAAAGATTTGAACAAGTACTTCTCAAGAGAAGAAATACACATAGTCCATAAATATATGAAAAAAATCCTCAACAACTTTAGCCATCAGGGAAATATAAATCAAAATGACATTGAAATTATACCTCAGCCATCATAATGGCTGTCATCACCCCCCCCCCCCCCACACACACACACAAAATGCTAGTCAGGACGTGGAGTGTAGAGAAAAAGAGGAACCTTCTTTTCACATACTGCTAGGGAATTTAAATGAGTAAACCAATATGGAAACCAGTATGGAGGTTCCCCTCAAAATTAAATATAGAATTAACCTAAGATCCAACTATACCACCTGTATACATCCTGAAAAATAACAAAGCCAGCTTACAAAAGAGATACCTATATAACTATCTTTATTGATTTGCCATTCACAATAGCCAATTATGAAATTTGTCTTTAATGGCTGAAAAATGATGAATGATAAATAAAACATAATGAATATATATGTGTTTATATATGTATATATGTCTATGTATTGTTCAAGTATAAAAAAATGAAATCATATCACTTGCAGAAAAATGGGTAGAAGTAGAGGTAATCATGCTAAGTGACATAAACCAGGCACAGAGAGACAAATATTATGTTTTCTCTCAAATATGGAAACAAACAAAAAAGAAAAATATAATCTTGAAGTAGAAAAGGGACTGATAGGAAAGTGGGAGGGGACACTGGGTCCTGAAGGACAAGTGACAAGAGGACACGAGAGTGTAGTAGGGAGGATGAATACAATTAAAGCACATGTGTGCAGGTAAGGAAATGTCATAGTAAAATGCATTCATTTGGGTAAATTATATGAGTTAATATTATATGAGTTAATATTTGTAGTAAAAAAGAATTGTCTAAAAACGTTGGCAGTAATATTTTACCTATATAAGAGATATTATTCCTGAATATACATATGTCCAATTTACAGATTCAAAAACTACAATGCATTTATTTGCATTTGTGGTAGTAAAAGAAATTAAAAAAACAGCCAAACATCCTTGAACATGAGATGTACACATTGTAGCACATTTATAAAAGGGATATTTCTATGGCAGCTTATAAAGAACAAACTAATATGAATAAAGTTTCAAAATAATGAGGAGAAAAAAGATAAGTAGCAGAAGAATCAATACAACATAATACAATTTTATAGAGATGAAACACATAACTAATAAAATTATGAAATGTTTTTATATATAAATATATGATTAAAGTATGAAAAAAAATCATACCTGAAAGCAACAAAGAGTAGATTCATGAAGCTTTGGCGGGGATGGGTATCTCTGGGCAGAGAATGAAAGAAGTGATTGATGACAGAGTCCTCAATTTTAACTGTAATTCCTAATTTATGTCTATGTTTAAATATATTGCTGGTTATAGTGGTGCATGCCTGTAATCCCAGCAGCTCAGGAGGCTGAGGCAGGAGGATTGTGAGTTCAAAGCCAGCTTCAGCAAAAGCAAGGCGCTAAGCAACTCAGTGAGATCCTGTCTTTAAATAAAATACAAAAAATTAGAGTTGGGGATGTGCCTCATGGTTGAGTGCCCCTGAGTTCAATCCCTGGTACCAAAACAACAAAACAACAACAACAACAACAAAACAAACATATATATATATATATATATATATATATATATATATATATATATATTTGAATTTGAAACAAATATGCCATATTAGGCTTCAAATAGTCTGTCTCAAGGACATAATCCCATGATAATTTCCAATAAAAATAGTATTCTCATATGAATCAATGAGGAGCAGTAAAAATTAATATAAAATCTTTTGAGTTCCTCTTAAGCATCTAATAATATATAACTCATTTTCTATGAACTCACATAAAATACTTGAGTATTTTGCTACTGGACTGACTAGCTTCTATTTGATTTAGAATTAATGAGAACTAAATCACTTATAAGTTAAAAAATGAAATAAGAAATAAAATTTATATATTTAATTAAATCATTAGATTATACAGTTTATAAGTCCAAGGAAAATTTGGTCTTAACCATGGCTTTGTATAAGAGTTTAAATACATTAGGTAATTTGGTTGTCTTCACTTTACAGCAGAAAATTGACTTCAGAACCTCCAAATGGCAGATGAGCAATGCCAGTAAAAAGGTATTATTTTCTCCAATGCTTCCAAAGAAAGTTCAGAATGGGTTCATTAACTGGTGGCATAGTTAGTAGATTGTTGGTGGATTGGACATGTTGACTGACATGACAACCAAGGTATATAATGTGGAAGAAAAAACAGTTCAACAAGAGGAAAAGCAAGTCAGTGGTATCCAGGAAGATACTACTGGTATTGGATAGGCAAAAACAACTCAACTTCCCTGCTTCATCTTACACACGTGCACTTTTTGATAACATTGTTCAGTTAGCAATACCATTATATTTAAGAAAGGAAGGCACATGTTGATACTCCCCTTTCACCATCCAATTAAAATTATTCTTTTTTGGTGAAGTCTCCCTGTGGAAGTTGTCAACCATTTCCCACCCAACATCATATTGCATTATCATTTACTTAACATGGACTAATAAGATGTGTATAATTTTGCTAATTGATTTTTGTAGAAATATAGTAGTTTGCAAACTTACTGGTAACAGCTTTTTTAGGTAATCTTAATTTTTAAAAACAAAAACTCTTTTAAATAATCCATTCATTATATAATGAATTCTCTTTCTTAAACCATAAGTTTTTAAGGTCCATATATTGACAGGAACTGTTTCTTTGGCAAATTTGTGTTCTTACTTGCTCTGTATGTATTGTAGTATTTTCTTACGATCTATGTCAAAATGTTGAAAAATGTGTAACAGATGCATCATTTAAACTTCTTTAAATAAAAAAGAAATACATTTAAATCACATTTAACTTTTTTTTATGATGCAGTTGTGAATTAGGTCGTTCTTTTATTGGTAATTAGAGTGTGGAACAGATGGTATACACTTTGGCAAAAAGTGCTAATCTCTCCAAACTAACATGTTGTCAACTGATTATTCACAAAACAAGGATCTATTGCATTGATCAAGAGTCTGTTTTAAAGGTTAGGAACTAAGAAATGTTCTTCAACTGGGAAGACAAGGAATTTCACAAGTAGAGAGCAGTTTCCCATGCTATTTGTCTTTGGCACATTTTGTTAGTTGCCATTCATTAAAAACAGATTCATTAAATCCTTGGAGCATTTGGAGAAATTTCTATCTGTTGTCAGGAAATCATTGCAACTATGTATCCAATAATTTTAACCAATTATTAGTAAACAGAGGAAGAAACTCCTCTGCTTTTACCATGCATTTTCCTTAAAGCACTTTCTTTGAATTATCCAGTGGAACCACTGCAATAGGATTCAAGTACTCTGAAGACCACAAAAAGAGTTACCAGGAGCTGCGGTACTTCAACCTGACTGTGAACTTGACTGTTAAGGTACAAGAGTAGCATATGACTCAGCAGAGCAGGATGCCTAGAGCCAGCTCTAATTACAAACCCAGGTTATAGATGTTTAAGGTGATGTCCATAATCTATCTCCTGAGGATTGAAAAAAAATAATTAGGTGAAAAACTATCATAACAGTTTGCTTATGCTAATTCTCAAAACTAATCTCAAAGATCTAATATTCTAGGGCTTCCCCTGCCCTTTTCTTTCCCTCCCTGTTCCATGGTGATGCCATTTATTCTCATGTGGGGCCTACATACACTCCTGGCTATTAGGTACCACATCATCATAATCTGATAGGCAACTTAGTTTCCTAAATTATTCATGAATATTAAATGGAGGAACGGAATGTTAGTTGTATTAGCTGGCACATTCAGGGATGGCAGATTCTTTGAAGTAACAATGTTATAAAAGGCAAGAAGAGTCATCTCTCAACATTTATATTCAGAACAGCTTAACTATCAAGAGAATTGCCAGAAAAACTGAAAGTTATAGTCTTTGAGAGATATACACAGTAAGTGAAGAAGATCAAAGGTGCATTCAAGAAAATAAATCTCACTTTTCTTGGGTAGGCATCATCTTACTGTAATAATTTATCTGACACCTGACAAGAGAGTTATAACTCTTTTGTGTATCCAAATCAAACTGTATATTTTCATATGCTTAGAACACTCATTTCTATGAGAAGTTTTCTTCAAACTGTGGAGTTCAGGTGGTAGCCAGATAGTATCAAACAAATTGATATTCTGAAATTTTTTCTCATCAATTACTCATAGAAAAGAGGGGGGAAACGTAAAATTGTACGGGAGAAAATAGAATTAATAAACAATCTTCTAGACCTCCAGGGGAATTACTGCTAATGAAAAGAAATAAATTAAGTTCTGTAAAACACCAAGGCCAGTTAGAAAACTAATGAGATTTTCACCCATTCTCAGGGAACACTCCTAATTTAGAGACCCAGATGAGTGTTCACTGTCTAGAGAGAAGACATATGCCTGCAATACATGGGAAGCTCTTCAGAGGTGATTGAGCAATTTCTATTCATTTCAATGCATCATTAAAATTTCTTTGTTCTAAAGTTATTTCAGAATTATTATTCGCAAGAATGCAATGTTACTTTTGTTGGAATTGATATTTACTGGCACAGTGAATGAAATAGATAGTTGGAAAATAAGGGGAGAATTTTGGAAGCAGTGAATTTTAGGCATGTTATACTTAATCTTTCTGATGCTAAAATCCATAGATTTTAAAAATGCTTTTACTCATAAACAGATCAAATTCCAAAACTCCTTCATAAATAACCTTGTGGATAACTATAAAATTATGAAGTGTTGTTAAATGTACTAAAATTCTAAAACAGAATAAAATAGATAATGCCATTTATTGATGGTGGTAATACTAATAAGAATTGCCCTGGATTTTATAAAATTTATGTGTTTGGAGGTTGCTTTTAAAAAATGGATCTTCGAGTTAAGCTGAAAAAAATTCATATTTAGTTATATTATCAGGCAGAGAAAGCAGTTTATCTTCAGTTTAGTAAAGACACATTAGATAAATAGCTATTTGACATTATAAGATTTCAAAGTTTTATCTTATTAAACACTAAAACCTGTCTAAGCATGGCGTTTTAATGCTCTGTATAATACCAGTGGCATGGGGGACTGAGGCAGGAGGATTGTATATTCGAAGCCAGCCTCAGCAACTTAGTGAGGCCCTAAGAAACTTAGTAACCCTGTTTCAAAAATAAACAAATAAAAGGGATGGGGATGTGGCTCCATGGTTAAGCACCCCTGAGTTTAAGTCTTGGTAATCAATCAATCAATCAATCAATCCTGCCTGAGAAGAAAATATAAGCAGTAACTTTATCATTAGAAAGAGAGAACTAAGGAGGAAAATTCACCAAGGACCGTGGAGACTGCTGCTCACTCAATGGATAGTTCATAAAAACATATTTTTAAAGGCCCATGAAATAGATTTCAACGTAAGAAACTAAATTGTTCTTTCAATTGTTCAAGCAAAAATGTATTTTTACAAATATTTACTATTAAAAAAGAATTACATTTTAGAAGTAAATCTACTTTGTGTTCATAGTAAATTAAAGAAAAAAGTTGAATTACATAAAAGAAGATTAAAAGTACGATGGAGTGATAAGATACTAAAGTAAGAAGATAGTTCTGAACCATTGATTAGGTAAGATTATATTATCATGAAAGTAAAATATGAACCCAAAATTAATTTTGCCAAGAGGCAGTAATTCACTGAAGTAATAATGCAAGCAATTTAGTCATTAGTATAAAGTACAGTATTCAGAATTATTCTTGGTATGGGGAGGGGGGAGACCAAAAAGAAGTATTCTTGGTATAAATACTGAAAAGAAATCTTTGGGAAGATTGCAATGTAACACATTAATTATAGATCCATCTAGGTGCTAATCTATTATGAAAACAATCAGATATCCTAAGATTTATAAACATAAGGTAGTATATCATAAGCTTACATTCTTTGATGCAAGTAATTAAAGAATACTGTAACCAAGCAAGGCATAAGTCAGAGACTAACTCAAGAAATTGAATGTTAGAGAATTTTAAAGAAGCAGATTTAATGTCCAAAAGCCATTAAAGGAAGGTGTACACATAATTTTTATGAACACTAAAAGACAAGTGTCAAAATAATTTATAAAGTTAAAATATACATTATTAAAGATGACATTGCTTATCTGGGTCTAAAATTTGAAGTTACTAAGTAAAATTTGAACACTGCTGTGGGAAAAGTGAAAGAAAAGTAAATTCACCAGATGATTTGTACCTTATCTTACAAATGAAATACAAACTAAACACTCTTCTCATTCTTGATTCTTATATGACTTAATATTTAACTTGGACACTAATTTGTAGCAATAAATATACTATTTTTGGCCTTAAAAATAAAAAAAAATTCTATATTCACTTCATGTTAATAAAAAGGGTGAAAATAGAAAACTTAAAGTAACAGACAATCAAAATAATACTTAAGACAACCATTACAAATGGCTTAAATTTTCATATTAAAATTCAGAATGTTTAACTGGATTAAAAATACAATTTAACTCTGTGCCTTTTCAGAAGTGATAAACCTAAAGCTCCATGAACAAAATGGATATATAAATATCAGACAATTTAAGAATGATTTATAATATACCTAATTAGATTTTATATCTTGTAGACATGACTTTTCAAATTCCTATCACACTTTTTAAAGATCATATAATCTACATGCTAGCATTATTATTCATAACTTTTCCAGTACAAAAATCATTGGGTCCATGTACCCCAACTACAATAAAACATGCATAAATACATATTAATGAAAGATCAAAATACTGAGAATAGTAAATACCAAACATATCTTTACATGTAAACACATTGATAGCATATATTTATCTCCCTTCCCTAATAAATAATAGCTCAATTTGAATTATAAACACAAGAAAGAAAAGATTTTCCCAAAAGGATAAGAAACCAGGAAAAAGACACATTAGAGAAACCCAAATTTTAACCAAATTTTGGAAGACTGACATTAAATAGGGTTTGATTTCCAAAATAAACAATGAGAAAATTCTGGATTCAGGATCACCAAGGAAGGTGGATGATGACTCCGTGAGGCATTGGATTTAAAAAAGGAGATAAGGTGAAATTCCATGAAGGACTTTTCAGCAACCTTCTCTGTTGTCATGGGTTGGATATGAAGTCCCCTGTAAAGCTCACTTGTTGAAAGCATGATCACCAATGCATGAAGGTTGAGAGGTAAGGCTTTTAGACCTCACCTGGCGACATTCATTAATAAATTAATCCACTGATGAGAGCTTAATGGACTACTGGGTGGTAATTATAGGTAGGTGTGGTGTGGCTCAAGAAAGTGGGTCACTGGGGGTGTGGCCTTAGACTATATCTGTCCATTTTCCCCCTTCTCTCTCTCCTTCCTGCAACCAGAAGTGTGCAGCTTTACTCAGTCATAACCTCCCACCATGCTTCTCTTTTAGAGCCAGCCAATTGTGGACTGAACCCCTGAAACCATGAGCCCCAAATTAACTTTTCCTTCTCTAAGTTGTGCTTTTTGAATATTTTGATCACAGTGATGAAAAGCGGACTGACATATCTGTTCTCGTCTGGAAAGGAATCTGCTAGGCCTAATATTCTAATGCCCCCTCACCCCAGTTAGGATACCCCTGTATGTTCCATGCACAGACACATTGCACAAACTGATCAAACTGAAGCAACTCACACATAAATGGAAAATTTAAAATTTTAAGGCTTTGTTCATAATTTCAGGCAAATATCAAAGTTATCAGACATGAAATTTAAAATAAAGAACTGAAAATAATATCAGAAGTCAAGGTGTGTGAGGGCACAGATATAATACAGAGAATAAAAGGAAGATTCAATAACCTAAGTTTACATAGTAAGGAGTTATAAAAATGTTATATACTTATAGTCAAAAAGAGGATTTACAAAAGAGGAAAAATTAGAAAGCAAATTCATTCACGAAAATTTTAAAAATATGATATTTTAAGTTTAATGTTATTTGGGAGATAAAGTTGAAGATTTTCCTAAGTGGTTGATTAAAAATGGAGGTTAACAAGGCATAAAAAAGAGAGAGAGAGAGGGAGAATGAATTCACAATATGTTTGCTACATAAGACTAATTGAAAAAATTTTAAAGGGAAAATGGTATAAAGGAGAATTATAAAAATGTTTACAAAAATGTAGAATTTCACTCCAGTATTTGTTCACAGATATAAAGAGCTTGCAACTGTCATTCTTAGGCTTATAGCAAAAAAGAAAAAAAAAACTGGACAAAATAAAATTAATTTCTTTTTTTCAACTAGGACCAAGTAACATTCAAAAATTTAGAAAAATAGGCAGATTCTAGAGAAAGGCAACAAAGAACTGCTTCCCTAAAGAAATTTTGAGAATTAAACATGTGTGAATGGCAATTTGTGACAAATTTCTGCAAACTGAACATGGACTAGATTTAGAATAAAAAATATATCTGGGAAAAATCTCAAACTTCTATGGGATTTACCCCCAGAAATTCTATAGGTTCTAATAATAAAGAATCAAAAAAGATTTCATAATCACTATCAGGACACTAAATGCTAAAGCTAACAAGATTATACTATTTAATCTGCCAGTCCTGTCCTTTGGTTTGAAATTTGCTGAATTGAAAACATCTCAACACAAAAAGATCCATTAGAACATTTTTAAACAGCTTTTTAAATAATCACCCAAATCTTGAAACAGCCAAGAGATCCTTAAGAGGTATTGTAACATGATTCTAAAATGTTCTCCAAAGGCCATGTGGTAAAGGCATGGTTGCCTGCTGTGGTGGTATTGGAAGGCAGAGCAACCTTAAGAAGTATTGCCTAATGGGATGAAGCAGGCTAGTAAGGGAAGGCCTTTAATGGAAATATTGGGACCTTGGCCCCTCCTTTCTCCCCTCTCTCTACTTCCTAGCCACCATGATATAAACACCTTTGCTCCATCAGAGTAAAGATGCTCTGCCTCCACATGGCCCAGGAAAAATGAAGCCAAGTGATCATGGACTAAAATCTCCAAAATCATGAGCCAAAATCTTTTATCCTTTTTAAGTAGTTTGTCTTAGATATTTTGTCAGTGATGGAAAGTTGACCAGTAGAAAAGGGGAATGGATAAGCAAATTCTTACACATGTACACAATGGAGTACTATTCAGGATTAAAAATAATGTTCTATCAGATTTGCAAACACAAAGATGACTCATGCATACATAATATTATGTATAAGAAACCAGTGAGAAAGAAATACACATTGTATGATTCCATTTATGAGATATTCTGAAAAAGGCAAAACTATATAGGTATAAAAAAACTCTACGGTGGCTAGAGGCTCAAGGTGGAGGGAAGAATAAATGAAAAACAGGGTGTATTTTAAGGTGACAAAATTATTCTGATAATATTGTTATGATGGATACATGACACTATCCATTTTCAAAATTCACAGAACTTGAGAATTTAAAGGGTAAGACAATATATGCAAATTTTAAAAAAGAATCACTATGGAGATTGGGGAATCTGAAATGGAATTCAGATTGTGAAAAATACAAATGTTTGTGTTTATGTTTTTCAGACACTGTTTATACAAATGTATAAAACAACCTCACCAAGGGATGGAGAAAAGTGCTGATTTAAGTGGTTTGGGAAACAGTTCTAAAAATACAGACAAGAAAGAAAAAAAAACAGATAAACATTGTATTCTAGTTGGTATTGCAGATGTTGGTGGGACTGCAGATTAATACAACATTCTAAAAAACAGTATACAGAAAATCCTTGGGAATCTACTAATAGATTTCTAACCATCATGTGACCCAGATATCCTGCTCTTCAGTATTTATCCAAAAAACTACTTAGACCCCACTGATGTTTATAGCAGTGCAACTTCCAATAGGCAAGAAATAGCCCAGGTGCCCCTCAATAGATGGATGGATTAAGAAAATTGGTATATATACACAATGGAGTTTTCTCAGCCTTAAAGAAGAATAAAATCATAACATTTGCCTGTAAATAGACAGAACTGGAAAACAGCATGCTAAGTGAAATAAACCGGATTCAGGAAATCAAGGGTTGACTGTTTTTATTCATATACATAAACAAGGGCACAGTAAAGGGGAAAGGCGGGTAGGAAAGAAAGAAAGAAAGAAAGAAAGAAAGAAAGAAAGAAAGAAAGAAAGAAAGAAAGAAAGAAAGAAAGAAAGAAAGAAAGAAAGAAAGAAAGAAAGAAAGAAAGAAAGAAAGAAAGAAAGAAAGAAAGAAAGAAAGAGAAAGAGGAGTAGAAGAAGGAGATTGAGGGGTAAGGAGGAGGAACAGGTAATGGGAGGAAATGTGGAATGAATTTGACAAAATTACACTATGTGTATGTATAAATATGCCACAGTGAATTCTGCCTTTGTGTATATCTATAAAACACCAATTAAAAATAAATAATTGAGAGGAAATCTCACTAAGCAAATAAATGAGGAGAGTAGACAAATTGTTTATGCACAACAAGAAGTGAAACATCTCTCCCCACACTTTATTTAATTTTTAAGGCTTTGTTCTATTTTATTTAAGAATTTCTGACCACATAAGACTTATCAACCTAATATTAGAGTTGTCTGAACAAATTTTCAGTGTGTCCAAAACACACATTAATTTCCTAAAACTTTTCTTCTGCATATTAGAAATCTTTATTCTTTGGTATATCTTGTCTGGTGTTTGTGCCACAAAACTATGTATTCATATTAACCATTTCACTCTTAATCTACTCCTTAAATAAAAGAACATTGACTATTAATACTCATAAGTAAAATTTTTTATGATAACAATAAACCATTGACTGTTGTACAAGCTTGAAATGTGTAATATTGAATAACATGGTGTAAACTATCAATAAGGGCCAGGCATGGTGGTACACACCTTAAATCCAGCAGTTTTCTCCCCACACTTTATGTGTGGAAGACTTATACTGACTCTTTAAAAGAGCCGATAGGGGAAAAAAAGTAACAGTGAACAAACCTGGTATTCACTACATTAAGTGATATAATATATGTCAACATAAGCAGTGACATGTCATGTTGATAGTATGTATCCTTGATGTGATATGGTAAAAATAACATTTTGCCTTCTTTTTCTTCTTCCAAAAACAATAGCCCTGATTTGATCATGAGAAAACCAACAGACAAATCCCAATTAAAGTACATTACACAAAGCATTTCAACAGTACTCATACAAATTGTCCAGATCAACAAAAACAAGGAAAGTATCAGAAATTTTGCAGCCCAGAAAGAAGCTTAGGATATATGACAACAAATTGTTATGTGTATCCTGGATAGAATGCTAATTTTTGATGTTAATAACAGGGTGGACCAGGTGTGAGCTGTATGAAAATTCTCTCCAGTAGTTTTGCAACTTTTTGGTAAATCTTAAACCATAAAAATGAGAAGTTCTTGATGGTGCAATGTGATAATCATTATTATCCAAAGTATAGGTATGAGGACATGAATTGGTATGAATATACTGTGTATACAACCAGAGTTATGAAAAATTGTGCTCTATATGTGTAATAGAAATTTTAATGCATTTTGTTGTCATATATAAATAAAAAATGAATAAAAACTTGAAAAATATGAGTTCTTTAAGAAACAAATCTTACCTATGACAAATTTAAGATTTAGATTGAATGGTTATGTTTATTTTCCAAAAGACTGGTACTAACATATACTGTTGTGATATTTCTGAACACTATAGCTAAACAGAGAAAAATGAGAGTTGCCAGAGTAGCAAGTAACAGACATATACACACTCATACATACATGCTTACATCATACAACCCCAGAGATCAGACAAATATTCAAAGTAAGCATAGACAAAAAAATAAAATAAAATAAAATAATCTAATTCAAAAGTATAAGGCTGCTGAAATATCTTTAAAATTCTGATGGAAAATTATTTTTAACCTAGTATTCATTCTATGCCTATCTAAACTATCAATCCCATCCAAGATAGATTGCTCATATAAAAACCTCAATAATCTTCCTAACACATTCAGTTTATAGTAAGCAATTAGGTGACAACAAGAGAGTAAATAAAATAAGTATACAACATGAAATTCTAAAACCAAAAGATTCAACATTAGAATAACTACTGCATTTTAAAAATAACTTTTATTAAAGTATTAAAAATGGAAAGTACTGTTTTTAACAAATTATTAAATTTAATTGAAAAATAAAATTAAATTTTAGTGTTTTATAAACTGCAAAAAATAATTATAATGGAAGAAGAAAATTGTTTTAAAGAAAATGTTAATTGGTATGTACTCTATGTGGTATTAATATCTTCAAATGATAATAATAAATGAATTTGTTGACCATCATCAATTAGTTTTAGAACTCTACATAATTTATTTAATTTATGTAAGTATTTTTTCTTTAGAGTTAATTAGAACCATTAATATTATAAAAATAAATACAAGGTCGTATTTAAATTCACATGAATTACCAAACTAAATTAAACCATCTTATTGCTACTTTGAAATATTTTAGATGGTTTAAGTCATTTTAAAAGCTAATATTTGAGTAAGGTTGCATTGACTAAAGGTATGAATATTTGTTTCTCAGTAACTTCCTCTTGAACTGAGGCTAGTTATCCATGTTTGAAGCAGTCTCATTTTAATAATTATGGAACACAATTTATTTTCTTCCTCAATAAAGATTTATATAAAAAGTCCCTTTTTTACATTTTCTTGGCTATAGCAGCTGTGCTTTATCCCGAAAATATCCCATAGGACTGAGTTTAGCATGAAAACAACCAGCATCCTGCTGTGTTGTGCTTCTTTTATAAGGTAATTACAACACAAGCAGGAAGACCTGCTTTGTCTCAAATTTTATACATAAAAAATTTAAGATTCAGAGTAGTCATTTTACATTCTCATCCTAAGGAAAAATATGAGGACTCTGGCCATGAAATGAAAGTGTATGGATAATACTAGGAGAAGAGGCTTTTGAAGCTCTCATTCATTTCTAATACACTGTTGCAGAGGAATTTAGAGAAAAAACAGAGGAAAGTTTTGCGATTAGACAAAGGAGAAACTTGGTTCTATCTCTGAAAAGAAAAATTGAGATGATGATAATAATACAGTTTGTAAATCTATAAAAGTTCAAGTGCAGAGAGTCTTTTGGAGTAAGTGCACATTTATTTGATAATGTTTTAAGAATCTTTAAATTTCATACAAATATGACAATTGAAACATTTTGCTTTCATTATACAACACTCTACTTTATCTCCTTCAAATTACTATCATCATTTCATTTAAAAACACTTTTAAAAGTTCTCCCACATTATGAAGAAAAATAAATTACATATTCATTTTACTATAATTTGAGGTATTGTAACAGCTGTCTTCCCACTGTAACAGCTGCTCCTTTAAAATTGAAAATTTTGAGAGATCCAGCCACTGTTCTGCTAACCTTTTCTGTATTTCTCCATCTTTTCTTCCTATAGGCAATAATCTCATGCTGAGAAGAAAAGCTGAAGGAAAATTACTGCCACCACCAAAGCCCCTGTCCCTGGTGCCAGGAGGATGTCAGTAGGACTTTTGGAATCAGAATTACCTCTGGCCCACAAGCCTAACTGAATATACATATGCATATCTCTGTGCCCTCCTGCAACAATGCTTGTTTGTTATTCCCCTATTAAACTTCTGTGGGTTCTGGGAATGCAGAATAGCTGTATTCCTGGTTTGGCCAAACTGTGAATAAATTCATTTTTCTTTCTATATTTTTTCCCACTTACTTCACCTGTCAGTAGGTGGCTAAATCTGGCCTATGGAACCCCCAGAGTCAAACCTCTGGATGGGGTGCCTGATAACAATATGTCTAGAAAAATATGATTTATTACTTCTGATTCACTGTCATCACTATGTTATTAGAGTTATTTCTTTTATATTTTTAGTCTGTCTCAAAATTATTACATTTTTCTTGAGAGGAAATTTTATCTAGAATAACAAAATATTTTTCATTTTTATGATTGGGATACTTTTCTTGAGTCTCTATATTCAATACAATAGAATTATAGAATAGGATGATAGAGGATGTGTTATTACACTAAAAACTCAATGTGATAGGCAACAGATCGACATAAACAATGGGAACATGAGATTATGGGGATGATTCTATATACTGTATCTACTGTGCTGATTTCCCCCTCCCAAAACCACCACATGCTTTAAAAAAAAAAAAAAATAATCTAAGGCCACTTTGGCCCAGCCTGGCTTAAGTTGATAGGATATATTACATTACTCAACAAACAACCTGCTATCTGCAAAATTTCAGGACTAAAGACTTCTTCCTCTCTACTGGTAAGAACACAAGTTACACTGAAGGAGGGCTTTGTGACTGTTACAGAGCAAGTCCTTCAGCAGAGTCAAACTGACCACAGATATTCTTTTCCATCCAGCTGTTGTGGTCACACTGAAAAAAAAAAAAAAAAAAAAAAAAACAGATGCAGTTCACATAGTATCAGGCTTGAGTTTATGAGTTTATTAGAAGGGATAGATAAAAAAAAAAAAAAAGGAAAAAGGAATGTTCTCAAGGGAGAAAGAGGATCCTCTTAGAAAGAAGAGGTATGCCATGCCCATTATGGCCTCTGATTTTATTGGGGGTCCCAGGGAAGTTTTCAGAGAGTCCTGCCCAGGTCCACTTCTTGACTTTTGATTGACAGCAGGATTGCATCAGTCTTTCAAGTCACCTCTGAGAGTCCCCGCTGAGCATGGTCTTATTCCATGGAGGAAAGACAGGTGGAAGATCCAAGGAAACTCTGAGTCATTTTGTCCTATTTTGACTGGTTCTAATTAGACTTGTTCTTATAAGTCACAAAATCCTTGCCACATGCCTTCCTCCAGGGTAACTTGTATTTCTTATTGGCAGAGAGAAGCTTTTGGGATTGGAATTTCTCCTTCCCATAAGAAGTTGTTTGCTGAGGAATATAACATATCCTATTGACTTCAGGCAGGGCTGCAGGTAAGTTGCTTTCTAAAAGAAAGCATGTTGAGGGTAAGCACAGCTGATCCAGTTTATAGAATTATCCCCTTAACCTCATGTTCTCAATGCTCACATCTTTCTGTTACCTATCAGTGACCTTTAAACAGACCATATTGCAGGATTCAGAAGAACAGGATAATTATAAGAAAATCTCACCAACCATAATATCTATAAGAACAAGTTCCAATTAGAACTGGTCAGCATAGGCCAAGGTGACCCCCAAGTTAGTTTTGGATCTTTACCATGTCATGGTAATAGTTAACTCTACCCTCCATGAGGTAAAAGCCTATTGAGTGGGGAATTGAGAGTCTAATACAATCCTACTGTCAGTTAAAAGTTGAGAGGTGGACCTGGGCAGGACTCTTTGGAAACTTCCCTGGGACTCCCAGACTCCAAAAAAAATTGGAGAACAATGAGGTATTCTATCTCTCTCTCTCTCTTTTTTCCCCTTGAGAATGTCCCTTTTTTCCTTTTACTTTCTCTTCTAATAAACTCCTGCCTGATGCTCTATGTGATTCACTTGAAATTCTCCAGGTAAGACTGCAAGAACTGGTGGGCGGAGAACTCCATTGGTCATTTCAACTTGGTGGGCAGAACTTGTTCTGTAACAAATGTAAACCATAAATTATTTTTTATTAAGAACTGACTATGAAAAAATCTTCAGATTTTGAAACTTATGGGACTGACAGATGCAAATAGTGGGAACATGAAGGTAAGGGAATACTTCTATAAAATGCACCTACTGTGTTGACCCCCACATGCTTTTTTTTTTTCCCAAGAAGCAATTTACCTGCAGCCTTACCTGGCTTACCTGGACAGAATATGTAACATTTCTGAGCACACTACCTGTTATCTGCAAGAAAAATGCAGGCCTGCAGTAATATCCATAAGAGGAACTCAAGTTACCCTGAAGGGGGAGACTGTTGTGACCCTTTTCATAGAACAGATCCTGGAACTAGGGAACAAAATAATAATCCCCCCTACCCATAAAAATCTGTAAAAAAAAATATGGTTAAGAATCCAATTAGAACTAGTCAGCACGGGCCAAGGTGACTTCGAGTTGTCATGGCAGTGGGAACTTTGTTGAAAGTTTTATGTCATCCTGGTAAGAAGTCAACAGTCGACCTGTGTGGGACTCTCTGTAAGCTTCTCTCAAATCACCAATAAAAGTAGAATACAGAAGGGGCACTATCCCTCTCCTCTCCAAGAGGACCCACTCTCTCCCTTGAGAGTGTCCTTTTTCTCTTTTTCTATCCCTTCAGTAAACTTATTCCTGTTACTCCGAGTGAGATGACTGTAATCTTTCTGACTTGATCCAAGTATCTGGGTTTGAAGAGGGATCTTTGTGCTGCCTTGTTTCCTGGAAGCTCCCAGCCCCGTAATAATACAGTTTAGAAATGATATAAATTATATAAATTGTAATCACAAAAAGATACGACAATATAGTAGTAATATTACACTTTCAGAATATAAAATATTGTTCATCCTATATAAATATGATGTGTTGGTGGCATTTTCATGAGTGACCACTAATAACATCATTTAAGCATTGATTTACACATTGATTTGCAAAAGTCCCTACTGTTGGATTTCTAAATATGAGTTAATCAAGAACGTACTCTGGCCCATAATATCTTTTTTTTTTTTTTGCCCATAATAACTTAAGAATAGGCATCAGTCTGACCAACTCATATTCTGGCCATCTACAAGTGAAAATGAGATGAATAAGAAAACCTGTACACTTGAAAATAAAATTTTCTTGTCAGAGACAATGAGATGAGTCCTCCACATTAGAATTTGAAAATTGGTGTAATTTAATTTTTATTTATAGTGTTTTTTTAGCTGTGTTTTATTTTCTCAGTCTAGAAAATTTGAAAATTTCTCTGTTTTCAGTAACTCAAGAGGAAAAAGGAAGGAGGCATTTTTATTCACGCTTAAGCCTGAAAAGTAAATGGAAGAATTAGCCCCAAAGTCATAGCCATAGTCATGAAAAAGCCTATTATTTAGAAAACCTTAAGAATGTGGCAGAAACATTGGGACTTGGGTGTGGGACTAATATTACTTCATGAGCCCTTTTGTAAGTTCATTTGAGGATATTTGAGGTTTTATGTGAGTAAAATACTCAACTTCTCTCTTGTCCCCTAAGGTTTTGGTCATTCTGCTGTGGACTTTATTCCTAGTCATAATATTTACTAAGCAGTGGCACAATCTTAGTTTTTTTTTTAATTCATAATTTTATTCTCATATCCCAGAAGCTTCAAATATATTACATATATATCCCTATTTTATATATTATAATTTTCTCAGCTTAAAAAGCGTAAGTGACTTTCACCAAATAATAAAGCAAATCGAGGTCTTGCTGTCTTCATGCCAATCTGTTGGTCTATTTCCAGTCCTTTCACTGATTGAAAAACGTCCTACAGTTCCTATTTTATTCCCACTGTTCTTTCAATCAAGTGCTTCGTGGAAGTACATTTTTATTATATCCACAATGCCTGGAAGTGTAACGTTTAATATATGCAATTCAGAATAACTCTGTATGTACCCTCTTAATTAACTGTGAAAATAATTTTAGTTTAAGGATTAAGTTTTAAATGAACATGAAATAAATGTGTCAAAACTTCCAAAATATTGGGTTTCTAGCAGAACATATGCTTTTTAATTAACTCAAAAAGAAATATGCCCCCTTGAAATTCCTGTCAACAGCTTGCTGAGATAATTTTTTGAATGCATAGTAATGATTCTTTTTATTTGTCTCAAATGAGTGTGATTAGGTCAACAATTTTAGAAAAATTTAAAGATTACACTTTTAAAAGTAAATTAAGTTTCTGCACTATTCTGTAAAGCACTCTGAGAAGCTGGCACTTCATTTTAATAATTTATGCATAATTATAAATGTGTTTATTTCATAAACTAATTGCTACTAAAACAATATGAAATTATAAATTGGAAGAATTTTTAGAACTATTTTGATGCATGAACTAGGATCGTAATATGTTGAATACTAGGAAATGAAGAGACTGAGCATGATTTATTTGATATTTATTTAGCACAATCTATGGAACAGAATTTCTACTGGTCTGGGTTAGTCAGTTTTCCATTATTGAAACAAAATACCAAAGATAATCAGTTTAAAATTTAAATTATCGTAACTAGCTGCTCCTAGGTCTGTGAAGGCAGTGCATTATAGTAGCAGTGGTTGGCACAGGAAGATGCTCACCTAATGATGCCCAGGAAGAAAAGAATAAGACTGAAAGGGTTCCAATATCTCCTCCAAGGGCATATTGCCATGCTACTAGAAGACTCTCAAGTGGGCCCTGCCTCTAAAAAGTTTCATCACTCACAATAGGGCCAGGCTAGGGACAAAGCCTCCAGGGCTTGGGCTTTTGGAGGACAATTTCCAAACCATAGAAAATTATTTGAAGATTTTCAGAAAACTACACAATTCCAAGCCTCAGGAAACTAAAATTTAATATATAGAAGACAAACTAATAATTACAGTGAGATGTAGCAATAAATTTAAATTACTTAAGTGCACCATTAAATAGCACTAAGATTTAGACAAATTCTACCAGCACACATACAAAAAAAAGTGTCAAAATAAATGTACAACAAGTATACACCCCCCCCCAAAGACTTTTGGACAAATTCTAGTATCACAAAGAATAAAAACATCAAAATAAATGGACAAGTATATACCTCCAAAAACTTTTAGTGAAATGTAGAAGTCAAAATATAAATCAAAGTAGTATCTGAAGTTAAAATAATTTAATTTGAGAATAAAATAATTATAACTTGATAATCAAGTTTCTTTAAGAGAGTAGTTACATGTCATTGACATGTGTACAAAGAATCATAAACTTAGTAAAGATTAAAAATTTGAATATAGCTTGTTTTATATTTAAAGACTGACTATAAAAATAAATAGCCAAATTGAGTTAATTTGTTATTAAGGATTATTTTCATAATTCTATGACTTTTAACCTTCCAATAAAAGAATAAAGGTTTTTCAGTATCCGCTTATTACTTACAATAAATGATCACATGTGTGACCTTAGAGATTTCAATAAATGCTGAAAATCAGAAGCTCTACAACCAAGCTTTTGGAAAACAAAGACAAGTAATCTAATAAACCTGAGAGATAAAGAATTATAAATGTAGTAAAACTATAAAATAGAATTGTAAGTGCAAGGGGCTTTTTAAGTAAATTAGTTAAATAATAGTCAAAAAAATATTCAAAAGTCAAAGTTGAGAGAGATAACATGAATATGTGTAAATTGAAGGTAGAATAAATATTATTGTAAGAGAATACAGTGTACTATTCTATATGGTAAAAAAATTCAGAATATGATGTTTCCATAGAGAAAAACTACTAAAAAGACTTAAAAAGTAGAAAACTTAGATTAGGTAGTACCAATATAAGAAATTTCTAACTCTAAAAAATGATTCCAAAAAGCAACTAATTTCATAGAGTATTATACTAATTCCAGAAGGTTTTATTCATGAGCACTTTACATTTTTCAGCTACACAGAAAATGCTTTTTTTTTACTCTTAAAAGTCTACCAAATGGAAAATAATACTAGTTATAAAAAGACAAGGGTCTAAAGAGACCACAGTAATCTCAAAACAAAATATGTATTAATTTGGTAGAAGAAAATAACCTCTAAATTTATAATCAACGTTATAAAAAAGAATTAAATAAATGTTAAAAAATTCCAAATTTTTAATATGCAATTTGATGTTGATTATTTTTTAAGTTAATGTATGTAAGAAAAGCTATTTAACTTTAATATTTTTAAAAAATATTTTAAAAGAAATCTTTTGAAAAGAGTGCATCTGGATAGATAGAATTAAAGTGCTAAGTATTCTTTAATGATATTAGCCAATCTGAAAGCTCAGAAACAAAAATATATGCATTGGATAAATAGTATTTTCTTTTTTGATAAAGTTGGAGTTTTAAATCAGCAAAGAAAGAGTAGTTATTAAAAATTGTAATGATGGCACATCTGATCAAATCTTCGGAAAACAACTATTGGCCATTCATTTATCAGCAAGCAAGAAATAGTAGGATTGCTTGATAAATATAGGATAAAAGTTAAATAGATTTTCTGATAAACAAGAAAGATTTTAATATAAGCATGCCTATGCAATATATACTAAAATATTATTAGCTATTTATCTGAAAATTATACTTAACAAACCGTCCCATATTTTATTTGCTAAATTTGGCAACCATACATGGAAATCTAGTTAAAAGTTAGAAATTATAAATGATAAAAATAAATATTAAAAAAATAAAAGCAAGAGAATCATGTATCAAAGTCCTATTCATAATAATTTTACAAGTAATAACTTATATGTTACATATTATGGGTCAATATTTTAAATAAATTTCTTTGTTTTTTAAAATCATTAAGAGAAGGAGCCAAATAGACAAAAGAGATAATAAAACAATTCACTAAGAAATGTGAATGGCCCACTGGATACAACATCTTCAATCCCATTCATAATTCTAAAAAGGAAAATTTACATGTTAAGCAATTGTATTTGCATACATTAAAGTGCATTTTAAAATCATAAAATTACATTCCAATTGTACAATTAAATGATCATGACAAACATACAGTCGTGTAACTACCATTACAATGAAGATAGAGAACAATTCAATCATCCCTACAATTCCTTTGTGCTGTTTTACAATAATTTCTTCCCCCAGGAATTGATCTTTGAAATTACTGACTTGTTTTCAGTGTAGATTTGCCTTTCTAGAATTATAAAAAAATGAAATTTGGGGATTTTATATAAATAAAACATATTTTGTCTAGAATTATGATTTGTGTTTTAGTCAGCATAAATCTTTTAAAATTTATACATGTTGGTGTGTATCAATAGACATTGGTGAATATCAATAGACATTCTTTTTTAGCACAGAATAGTAGCCCCTTGCACATGCAATAGACATATATAATTCATTTAATAAGGAAGGAGCAATAAATGTTATTAAATGTCAGTTTGTAGAAATAAATGTCTCAAAATATTTTTATTTTTACAAATACAGAATGCTATGCAATATAATAATTATACATCAGAAATATTTGGTAAATTTGATATAAAATTATTTTTACTTACAAAATAAATAATATATTTCTCTCAATATATCATTCTGTTTTATATTATTGTTTCAACAAATTTGGGAGCGCTATTATAATCATCTACACCACTTATAAATCATTTCATTCTAATTTAGCATCTCTTATTCTCACCTTTTAAATGAAAGGTATTTTCATATTACTAGATGAACCATTAAAGAGCTTTAGCCATTTTCGGTTCTTTAACTATATGAATTAGTATTAATTTGAGTTTATACAACTTAAATGCCTACAGAAAAGTAAAATTTTAGATCAATATAATACTGATGCAGTGAAACAAAATTTTATTCAAGTTCAGGTTTCCTGTTTGCTGTTTTAGCATCACTATTTGCCTTGGTAGAAACTACAGATTGTATGTTTAAATTCATAATATGTATTAATTTCAGTAATACTCTATATAGTATAGACAGTGATATTTTTGCATTGAGTTTTATCCTAACAAAATAAACAATAGCATTATGATATATTAAAATCTAATAAATACATTAACATTTAGTATCCAATATTCCTGCTTAGCAGTATTCCTGTCTTTACACTAAAAAAATAAAATCTGCATTCTTATAAAAGGAGCATGAACATGTATAAATGACCTTGTCAGCTTGTTCTAGATTGCCTGCCTCATGGCCTAGCTGAAACCTGAGTTGTGGCAGTAGTCAGGGATACATCTCTACTTCTCATAGCTCTGGTGATCTCTTCCACACAACAGAAAGAATGAAATATCTCATCAGTCAAAACATGCTGGGGAGCTACCCTGCACAGCACTGTTCTAAACTGCCATCCAAAATCTAGGCTTCTTTAAACCAGTCTGGTTTTTACTCCATAAATAAATATATTTCCCACATATCTACCCTGAAAAAAAAGGGATTTTTTTTTCTAACTAGAACGAAGAGCTACATTGTTGACCCAGCAATGCCCTCAGTAACCTCTTTGTGAGATCAAAAGGGGACCTAGGGAATTTGTGACTTCTGTTCTCTTATTGATTGTTGGCCTATGTTCATATTCCCAATAAAACTCCTTTTTTTAACCCCCGAAGTGTGATATTTGCACAATTTTTATAAACCATACAGTACAAGTAGTGTATCAGACGGCATCAACTAGGCATGAAAATACACTTTTTCTTTTTACTTTAAAGTACTTAAGGGGGTAATTCTACTTCAATTCTTTAATCTCATACTTTAAACATTTTATCAATGCAAAAACAAGTTCTTTATCGTTTGAAAATGTAGCATCCTGAGATTATTAAATTTATAAAATGGATACAGTATGCTCTTATAAGTCTGTGTGAACTTTCTATTTTCTATTCCTACTTGATTTATTGAAGTTTAATGATGGGAAACATTGAAAGTTTATATTTATGAGTGAGATTCAAATTGCTTATATTTTGTTCTTCTTATAAAATATAGTTAAACATCAGGAAGTAACTTTGTAATTATACCATATCAGATGGTTTTAGTAATCCTTGAAATGCATATAGCAAATTTTAAATAATAAAATAATCTAGACCTCTGATTCTCAGTTTGGTTTCACAGATGTGTGCTAATGATTTCAAAAATGTTCAGGCCCTCTTAGACCAATTAAATCAGGATATCTGGGGATCAGACCAGAATATCAATACTAAAAAAAAAACAGACAAAAAACTCCCCAGATAGTTCTAATGTGCAACCTATGTTGGACTTCTGATTATATATATATATATACACACACACACACATACATAAACCTTTCATGAGTTGCCTTCTGAAGCATGACATGAAGCATGACATGAATGCACAAGAAAAACAGTGACGGATATGACCATATAAAAATTGTCAAGGGGAAGGTCAGAGTCAAGATGGCTACAGGGAAGGGCCCACAGAAGGGCTGCAGTCTGAGGGAGAGGAGTCAGACAATGAAGTCCAGGAATTACCAGGAAATTTTAACAGATTGTGCTTAACCGGGCCTGCTCCAGCCATTCTAATTCAGCTGCTCCCTGTTAGAAGGACAAATTTTAACAGAAGGTGCTTTCCATCCTATCTGGGTCCCTGAACGCACAATCAGACTTGGAGGAGATAGAGCCGAGATTCAAGCAACTGAAAATCGACCTGGAGAAGCCTCCACTCAAAAGGAAGCGATATCAAAGAAGAATGAAGACGACCCAGCAAGACCCAGCTGAAACGCTGATCTCATGGGAAGCTGATAGCACATACTTCGAGAATGATTTGACTCCTAGGAAGAAATAAGACCCAATTGATGATGGTAGCTACAGTGAGTGCCCTGTTGGGCTGTCAGGATGGTGAGTCTTCAGAGGGAGAGTGCAAGAGAGAGTAAATCATCACCTGCTTTTTTTAAAGAAAAAAGGGGGAATATGTGGGAGGCCATCCTCGCATGTGATTTGAGTTACCTCCCTGGCTGGGTGAGAGGTGCTTAAGCACAGCTGTGTCAGAGCTTTCCCCACCCTTTTCCAGGTCCGGGGGCTTGTTCATGCAGAGGCATGTCTGACCACTACCCTGAAGACCCAATCATCGCCTCTGACCTTGGGATGTTGCCCCCCCTTAATCTTCATGGGATGGGATTTTCCCATATTTTTTTGTTCCCCAATAAAAACCCACTCCCTGGTATGTTCTCTCTCTCTCTCTCTCTCTCTCTCTCTCTCTCTCTCTCACTAGCCTCTTCAGTAAACCTTGCTACCACAATAAGTGGCTGGAGGCTAGAGCTAGGAGGAGCCGTCCTGGTTTATATGATAATATATTCTGGAAAAGCTTCCATTGACCTAGAATTTTAAAAATATGCAAAATTCAAAAATATTTCTTTCAAAGAATTTCTATAAATTTTATAAGAAAGGAAACAATTGCTACGTGGATATGGGCCTCCATGAGATGTGCTGCATACAGGTCTGCTTCCCAGTATGGCAGTGGAAGGTGATGAACCTTTGAGAGATGGGGCCTAGCAGAGAGTGGTTTGATCATGAGTGCATAACACTCAGAATAGATTAATATTGGTCTGGTAGAGTGGGTTAGTTCCCATCAGAGTAGGTTATTATAAAGCAAGACCACCCTTTATTCTTGGCCCTTTATGCACACTGCCAGTTCCCAACCCATTTTTATCCAGATGCTGGTACTATGTTGTTTGAACTATACAGCTATACAGGACTGTGAAAAACAAAACCTTTTTATTTTGTAAAGTACATTCCTAGCCTCTAATATTTTGTTATAGCAATGCAGACAGACCAAGACAACAACTTAATAGAAAAATGAAATAAAATAAACAGAAAATTTGCAGAAGAAATGCAAATGTATAATGAACAATAAGCTTCATTAACAATTCATAAAATATGCATTAAAATGAGATACTCTTTTGCCTAATGCAGAAAGTCATAGTATCCAGGGTAAGTACTCAGAGACTATAGATAAAAGTGTAAAGTCTGAGAAAATTTAGTACTTTCCAAAAACATTTTAAAGTTTGGCCCAGTAATTTACATGTAAAAATAAGTGTAAAGTAATATTTATTGAAATAATGAAAGAGTTAAATAACTGAAAATAAACTAAATGTCACACACAGATTAAAGATTGCAAGGAACAAACAATCATGGTGCAGCTTTTATTACATCTGGATAGGCAAGATGATGCTGTAGTAATAAGCATCCCCAAACTCTGGTGTTTGCTCTTTTGATTTGTTTAGTTTTTCAGTATTCGGGATGGACCTAGTACCTTGCACATTGTAGGCAAGCACTCTACCACTCTACCACTGAGCTACATCCCTAGCCCACCCGTAGTGGTTTTTAAATACACAGGTTTCCTTATTATTAATACCTCCAATCTCCAGGTCTCCTCACTCCTAGTCACCAACACACATCTGGAGGATCTGCCACTAGTAATTAAATGTCCTGTCTAGGAAGTAGCTTGGATTGGTTCTACTAATAGAATGTTGTGGGACTGTATTACATTGAAAGAAATATTAAGAAAATTTTAAGCAAACAATATTAAGTTGTACAATAAGGTGGCCAGTGTAGTACTTTGCTATTCTTCTTTGTTTACAGGCGTGTCTGAATGTGTCTACATCTGAACTACATTGTATTGGGTGTATCATTTTCCACTGCAGTTCAAATGATAACTAGAGCCAGATTCCTCTTCTGAGATTATTAAGAAGCAACAGAAAAAAATTCTGGAAATCTATTTCTACCCTCAAAGCTTCCCCAGAAACTTCCCACATCTGCTGTGCTAGAAGAGAACTGAAAAAGGAAGAGACCAGCAGAGACCAGGGCTTTGTGGAAAGTGTGGTGCCAGTGGTGAAATGTTAGGGGTCAGAGGTTCCTCTTTGCGGTTGAGAGGATTTGAATTCCACTTATTCCAAAGGCAAATGAAACAGCAGTTTCAGGAAACTGGCTGGACATACTGGAGTGATTTCCTACTTCTTGTTTACTCCACTGGTGAAATAGAGGCTTCTCTGTTGTGACCCAAACCCTGAATAGCAGTGAATTAGACAGGGTTGTCTATCAGATCAGAATCAATAAGAAGTATGATTATAAAACAGGGATTTATTAGATTGGCTGATACAACCAGAAACTGGAGAGTCCACAATGGCTGCCTGCAGGCTGGAGAGCTGGAGAAACCAGTAGCTGCACAGTCAAGAAGATGGAGCCTCAGAACAAGAGGAATCAATGGTGCTACCTCAGTCTGCAACTGAAGGCTTATGGAAATTCCATGGAGAATCACTGGCAGAGTCTGCTTTGGAAGCATGAAGGAGCAATGCCTGATGTCCTCAGGCATTCACAGTAGCAATTAAGAACCAATTCAAGAAGAATTGAGCTTGCATCTGCTGCTGCTTCCTTGTTCTTCCAACTTTTATTCCATCCAAGCCACCACCATCCTATTGGTAGTGCCACCCACACTTAGAAAGGATCTCCCACTTGCCAAAAATTCCTGGACACACCCTCATCGACACACTCAGAAGCCTCTCAACCCCTCCTCCCCTTAATCCAATCAAGTTGACAATACAAACTAGCCATTACAAGCAGTGACTATAAAAATGAGACTGTGCTTGGGGACAAGTATGAATTTTGAAGTTGATGATATTATCTTGTGAAAGCCTTGGTAGGTGGAGGCTTTTGAGAGTAACCACCAGCAGAAAAAAAAAAAAGTTCCTTGGAAAAGTGTATCCTGAAAAGATGGAAGCAACAGATCCCCATGCCCAACTCTGTGCATCCTGGGAAAGATGAGTGTCATAGGAGCCTGGAGCTCAGAAAATGCTTAAGGGTCCCATGGCCTCAGGGAGGTCATGCTCTGCACAGAAGGTACAGATGCCAGTCAGGGCCAAAGGAGAGTTGGCTATTCTCCCTTGGGAGCATATGAGACAACTGCGACTGTGCGTGAAGCTAACATCCGCCTCAAGAAATTACATACATGGCAAACTCAGAAACCACACACCAGTGAAGGCCACCAGCAGTGGAGAGGACCTGATGGAAACAGAACTATTATGAGCTGGGGGATGTCTCCCATCACTGGAAGAATTCACTTTCAAAAGAAAGATCTGGCCTCCACTTTTTCTCTGTCCTGCCTCATTCCCATAGGCTCCAGACCCACAGGGCTGGCTGAAGGCAGGAGTGACAGGGAAGGTTGCTGCTTCTTCTTTCTTCCATTTGAAGTCCTCAGATACTTCCCTCTCTGAAAATAAGAAATACATATATATGTATATACACATATATATGTATATATATGTTTGTATGATGCATGCTAGAGGAAGGAAAACTCTTGAATTTTGATATAAAAGAATTTTAAGAACTGAATATGGAATTAGATTTTAATTAGTAAAAGTAGTCTGAAATTTAAGGGAAAATGCACTTGACAAGAGGGAGGCAAGCACAGTGATTATAAAGATGGAAGTTACAAACCCTAAGCTATATTCACCATTGAGTTAATTGTGACTGTTGCTTAAACCGGTTACCTATAGATAGGATGATTGTGATTCTACATTTACAGAAGCAATGCTGTCAAGTGTCACATACCAAACTGTTCCTAGCAATCGGTTACTTCCAGGAAGCAGGATTGAACTGGCAGTATGGTAAAGGGAAGTTTTGTATTTTCATATTCAAAGATAGTGTATTGTTTTAAGCTTTTTATAACAAAGTATATTATTTTCACCATCACAGAGTAATAGGAAATTTTAATTTCACAAACTCAATTGCTTGATTTTCAAAAACACTGCATGCCAATAGAAGGAAGGAAATCATCACAGTTTTCAGAAACCTTGGGTTTCTTGACATTTACCTACCCACTGTGCAGTAGAAAGGGGATAATTCTGTAAACTGAGAGGGTTCAGAGTCCTAGCGAATCCATTTTGTTCCTTTTGTTTACAAAAGACAAGTTTTTCTTCTTATCATCTTGTCACGAATGGGTACTTCTCAATTATATGTGGTAATGAGAGACAACAATTGCATGGATAATTAAAAACTACACATAATCTCCCCATGTCATTTGAATAGTATTTTTCAATCTTTCTTCTGCCTAAGCTCTTGGCAATATTATTAGCTTCTATAAACATCAACTGGTTTGAGTTTTACAGTTGCTCTATCATCTTCATCCCGTATATCCACAAACCTCTTGATGTGAAGTGAAATGATCAAAAAGTAGTTATCAATATGAAAAAGGAGGGGAAAGCAAGACTCTGAATCCATCTCCATTTAGTCAGGCTATGAAACCCAGAAATTAAATATAAAATGTTAATTGTTCTGAATTTATATGATACTGTTTCTCAAATATGATGGTATTCAGATGTCAATAGCCCACTTGCATTTTATTACTCAGGTGTTTCTCTAATAATCTACAGCTTTTCAGATCACTGTTGTCAGGGCATCGTTCTGAATGGGGATGTTTTAATATTAGCGAATTCGATAAATAGACTCTATTTTTATTGTTGTGTATTTTTCCATCAATTCAGTTGCATCAATTCTGACCCATATAAAAATCCACCGTGAGACGTTAGAATGATGTTATGAGAGAATAAAACGAAGACAGGATCCCCACACTATCTAGTACTAGAATGTTCTTTCTTAGCAGATGCAGCTGCTCTCTCCTGCTGCTTCTTTTATTGACCACAGGGCTTAGCTATACAACTAATTCATCTCCCCTAACTGCCCAGTATTCATAACCCTCAATGTTGGCTTTTATTTCCTGTCATTTCCTTATCACTCTTTTCTCATATATTATAAATATTTGAATTGTTCTATTTTCTCTTTCCTTGGTTCCTCATAGAAATATGGATGAGTTTTTTCTTTTGGGTCTCCTGAGAGCATATAAAAAGTGCTCTCCTCCCACTTGCTGTGCTTCCTTTTAAATTTCCCACTCAACTAATTTTTATTCAACTTGCAAGTAAACACATGCCCTTGGTGCAAATAAATTCCATTTTCAATGATTATGCACCTCAGAACTAACAAAAAATTCTTGTCCTTATGTATTAATAGAACTGAAATTTAAATACTGGTTTAATCTTACTTATTTCTTGTTGTTTAAAAAATTTCAACTCTAACCTAAAATCTTTTCTTATCACTTGTATTTGAATGAGAGTATAGCTTTGGTTCAAGAGTCCAATATATCACATTAAAAAACTATGTTTCCATCTACCTACCTTCTTAAGTTTTAAAAAACAAGCCACCTCAAGAAATTGTTGTTACTTAATAAACATCTATGACTAGTTCTGTCAATCACAAAATAAAACATCTTGATATGATGTGATTTCCAGGAAGAGTTATCATGTTAATGCTATAGAACTTTATAATTTTGTTTTATTTTGAATGATCTTTCATGGTGAATTGAAGTGTGAAATGCAAAAATAACTCTCCAATAGCATACAGGTCTAAATACAACTTGGTGCAATCAAAGTGTTGAGAAAGTAAACCCTATAATGTAAACAATACATGATTTTATTTTAAATTGTATCCAGTAAGAAAAGTTACTGTCTCACTGGATCAAAGTATGACAGGCTTTGTGACTTCCCTGCTAAACTCAGGGTAATAAATTGTTCTGAGTTTACCTCAAGTAGCAAAACATGGTCTTATATGTTAGAAACGATCATTGTAAGTCATAGTGAATATTTCAATTTTCATTTGAAGGATATTAACAGCTCTCATACACACACACAAACACACACACACTTTTAAAAGCCTTTTGCTTGTCTAAATCTAATACCCTTCTCAGATTCTTGCCTGGAAAGTACTGAGAGTCTTGGACCCAAACCTTTTTCATTTCCTTTGCAATATCAACTTGGCACCTTTCTTGACAATTATTGCCTTTTGTTGCCTAGATTGAAATTCCACTTTTCACATTCTCTTTCACAGAAATTTTTATTGGCTCACAAAAACTCTTTTGCCACTGAGCATGCACTGTTAATACCGAAAATATCAAGAGAAAGTTTCTCTCATACACAAAGGTACAGCTCAAGCCAACTGAGCAGCAAAGTTCAGCACTTTGTGCAAGAAAATCTAAACATTAATTCACATATGCCCACCCCTTTAGAGTCAGTTACTTCAGATTTGGAGATGAAAACTATATTTTTGACATGAAAACAGATTACTGAAAGGAAATCTCCTACTTAAATATTATGAGAAATTAATTCAGATATATGGTACCAGATACCAAATATTTCAAATATCAAATAAAAATTTTGGAGGAAAATTATAGAAAGCTTGAGTATCTAAATGGAAAAAAGAGTCCTCAAAATAGCCAAAAAAGTCAAAGTAGACACAATGATTATAATGCTACTAAAATCAACCAGCTTTCTACTCAGTGTGGAGAAAATAAAAACAAAGGATCCCAAAAGTCATTCTACCAAAATGAGACTCTAGGTTGATTGGTTGAAGATGAAGCCAAGTTTCCTATCACAAAGCTCCAGAAATCAAAAACTCAGAAGTCTATTAATGAAAGAGTTCTTTCCAAAGAACTATAAGATCAGTCCAATTGGACTCCGGTATGTTATCCAACATAAAAAATAAAGAGAATAACAATCTTCCAGGGTTAACTGAAGCTGTATAATGTAAGACACTTGATAACATTATATATTTATGTAATACAGGAAAGACAGTTTTTTTAAATGAATGAGTTTATTTTGGTTAGAGTATTTCTGATTGAAAAAAAAAGGAATTCCTTTAAAAAAGGATAAAGGTGATGAGTATTTTTAAGGAAAAAAGCCATGTTATGAAACCTAGGAGGAGAGAGAGTATGTTCCAGTTTCAAATGAACTGAAATGGGGGCAAGGCAGGTCTGCCAGGAAGGATACCTGTGATATCCTGCTACAGGATACTTCTCATTTCTGACTTTCTTTTCAGCTCTGCTCCGTTCTTGCTCACTCAATTGATTATTTTATCCTTTGCTCAAAGACAATGGTAACTATCTGGGCTGGCATTTAACTGCTGTGCCTCTGCTGAGATTGGCAGCAAATTGGTCATTTTGAATCTCAAGGGAACCATCTGATAAGTCACCCCAGGCTCTTCCATCGAATCTGTTCTTGACAAGACGACACAGAATTGTGTGGTAATTATGGTGGTTTCCCTTCTAGGAATATGCCTATGATTGGGTTGTTTTAGAGCCAAGGGACATAGTAATATTATTTCCATTGTTATCATGTTAGACTTGAAAACCTTAGAGCTTACTGACTTTTGCCCTTGTCTACTACCATGCATGATAGCCCAAGAACAACAGTTTGATAAAAGCACATAAAGGAATGGAATAAAAAAGATGCAAATGCCACTTATTTTTCCGGTATCCATTTGTGTTCTTGTCTAGAAGAATTCTTTTTTTAAAAAAAAGTGCATCACCTCTTGCAGTTTGAGAAAGAACCGTCTCAGTGCTATCAGATGAACCACTCAAGTAGGCTCTATTCATCCAACAGGTATTGTTCATAGTTTTTCCAGAACCAGTTGAAGATGCAAAGGAATAGTCATAAAATGATGATATTTTGGTACCTAAATCTTCAGAGTAAAACTAAAGTGGAAATAAGAAAATGCACATGAAAGCCTTCAGTAAAGATCTGGCTCATAGTAGGTGTTCAGAAGATGCAGTTTGAATTAATGTGAAAATACATGATCTTGGACATATTTCACCATCTCTTAAAACCTCCGTTTCTTAAATTATTTCCTGGTTCTTCCTATTAGAAAAAGCCTATACTGGTTAATTTTTAAAAATACTGAGTGTCTTAAAAGATGAAAGAGAGGGACAAATATGAATATAAGACATCGCCTCTAGATTCAGAATAGAGAAGACACACAAACAAATACTGGTAAAAAAAAATGGCAGGTAGTTAAATGAAGTTGGAACTGGACACTAAATGTGGGAGCAATGGATAGGAGAAAAGTTCAGTCCAAAGCCTTCTGATATAGTGTATAATAATTAAGTTTGATTATTCATAAGTCCTAAAAATACTTTCTTAAAAATATGAGTGAAGTACTCTCTGGATCTGCAGTGATTAGTTCAGATCCATAATAATAAACAGTCAAGTATTTATTACATTCTACATGAGTAAATGACTTAAGAAACTATGGAAGACACAAAATATTTTTAAAGCATGATCTTTGTTTATAGAATTTATATAGTCTGGCACATATGCTAAATTATTCTATAGTTAATTGAGAGCAAATATTTCTGTTTTTTTTACTTAAGAAATAAAAACAATAGTGAGATGATTTCAATTTGAACATACTTGTTATTTATTTATTTATTTATTTATTTATTTCTTTTTTATTTTATTTTATTTTATTTTTTTTTATTGGTCGTTCATAACATTACATAGTTCTTAATACATCATATTACACGGTTTGATTCAAGTGGATTATGAACTCCCCCTTTTACCCCGTATACAAATTGCTGTATCACATCAGTTACCCTTCCATTGATTGACATATTGCCTTTCTAGTGTCTGATGTATTCTGCTGTCTGTCCTATTCTCTACTATCCCCCCTCCCCTCCCCTTCCCTCCCCTCCCCCCCTCCCCTTTTCTCTCTCTACCCCTTTTACTGTAAATCATTTCTTCCATTTGTATTATCTTGTCTTACCCCTCCATTCCTCTTATATGACATTTTGTATAACCCTGAGGATCGCCTTCCATTTCCATGCACTTTCCCTTCTCACTCCCTTTCCCTCCCACCTCTCATCCCTGTTTAATGTAAATATTCTTCTCAAGCTCTTCGTCCCTACCCTGTCCTTGTTAACTCCCCTTATATCAAAGGAGTCATTTGGTATTTGTTTTTTAAAGATTGACTAGCTTCACTTAGCATAATCTGCTCTAATGCCATCCATTTCCCTCCAAATTCTATGATTTTGTCATTTTTTAATGCAGAATAATACTCCATTGTATATAAATGCCACATTTTTTTTATCCATTCATCTATTGAAGGGCATCTAGGCTGGTTCCACAGTCTTGCTATCGTGAATTGAGCTGCTATAAACATCGATGTAGCAGTGTCCCTGTAGCATGCTCTTGTTAGGGCTTTAGGGAATAGACCGAGAAGGGGAATAGCTGGGTCAAATGGTGGTTCCATTCCCAGCTTTCCGAGAAATCTCCATACTGCTTTCCAAATTGGCTGCACCAATTTGCAGTCCCACCAGCAATGAACAAGAGTGCCCTTTTCCCCGCATCCTCTCCAGCACTTATTGTTGTTTGACTTCCTAATGGCTGCCAGACTTACTGGAGTGAGATGGTATCTTAGGGTAGTTTTGATTTGCATTTCTCTGACTGCTAGCGATGGTGAGCATTTTTTCATGTACTTGTTGATTGATTGTATGTCCTCCTCTGAGAAGTGTCTGTTCAGGTCCTTGGCCCATTTATTGATTGGGTTATTTGTTATCTTATTGTCTAATTTTTTGAGTTCTTTGTATATTCTGGTTATTAGGGCTCTATCTGAAGTGTGTGGAGTAAAGATTTGTTCCCAGGATGTAGGCTCCCTGTTTATCTCTCTTATTGTTTCTTTTGCTGAGAAAAAACTTTTTAGTTTGAGTAAGTCCCATTTGTTGATTCTATTTGTTAACTCTAGCGCTATGGGTGTCCTATTGAGGAATTTGGAGCCCGATCCCACAGCGTGTAGATCATAACCAACTTTTTCTTCTATCAGATGCCGTGTCTCTGATTTAATATCCAGCTCCTTGATCCATTTTGAGTTAACTTTTGTGCATGGCGAGAGATAGGGATTCAGATTCATTTTGGTGCAAATGGATTTCCAGTTTTCCCAGCACCATTTGTTGAAGATGCTATCCTTCCTCCATTGCATGCTTTTAGCCCCTTTATCAAATATAAGATAGTTGTAGTTTTGTGGATTGGTTACTGTGTCCTCTATTCTGTACCATTGGTCCACCCGCCTGTTTTGGTACCAGTACCATGCTGTTTTTGTTACTATTGCTCTGTAGTATAGTTTGAAGTCTGGTATCGCTATACCGCCTGATTCACACTTCCTGCTTAGTATTGTTTTTGCTATTCTGGGTCTTTTATTATTCCATATGAATTTCATGATTCTTTTATCTATTTCTACAAGATATGCTGTTGGGATTTTGATTGGCATTGCATTGAACTTATAGAGAACTTTTGGTAATATCGCCATTTTGATGATGTTAGTTCTGCCTATCCATGAGCAGGGTATATTTTTCCATCTTCTAAGGTCTTCTTCTATGTCTTTCTTTAGGGTTCTGTAATTTTCATTGTATAAATCTTTCACCTCTTTTGTTAGGTTGATTCCCAAGTATTTTATTTTTTGGGGGGATATTGTGAATGGAGTAGTTGTCCTCATTTCCGTTTCAGAGGATTTGTCGCTGATATACAGGAATGCCTTTGATTTATGCGTGTTGATCTTATATCCTGCCACTTTGCTGAATTCATTTATTAGCTCTAATAGCTTCTTTGTAGACCCTTTTGGGTCTGCTAGGTATAGAATCATATCATCTGCAAATAGTGATAATTTAAGTTCTTCTTTTCCTATTTTTATGCCTTTAATTTCTTTTGTCTGTCTAATTGCTCTAGCCAGTGTTTCGAGGACTATGTTGAACAGAAGTGGTGAGAGAGGGCATCCCTGTCTTGTACCAGATCTTAGAGGGAATGCCTTCAATTTTTCTCCATTCAGAATGATGCTGGCCTGTGGCTTATCATATATTGCTTTTACAATGTTGAGGTATGATCCTGTTATCCCTAATTTTTCTAGCGTTTTGAACATAAAGGGATGCTGTACTTTGTCGAATGCTTTTTCTGCATCTATTGAGATGATCATATGGTTCTTATTTTTAAGTCTGTTGATGTGGTGAATAACATTTATTGATTTCCGTATATTAAACCAGCCTTGCATCCCAGGGATGAATCCTACTTGATCATGATGTATAATTTTTTTGATATGTATTTGAATCCGATTCGCCAGAATTTTATTGAGGATTTTTGCGTCAAGGTTCATTAGAGATATTGGTCTGTAGTTTTCCTTCTTTGACGTGTCTTTGTCTGGTTTCGGAATCAGGGTGATGTTGGCCTCGTAGAATGAATTTGGAAGTTCTCCCTCTTTTTCTATTTCCTGAAATAGCTTGAAAAGTATTGGTGTTAGTTCCTCTTTAAAGGTTTTGTAAAACTCTGCTGTATACCCATCCGGTCCTGGGCTTTTCTTAGTTGGTAGTCTTTTGATGGTTTCTTCTATTTCCTCTATTGTTATTGGTCTGTTTAGGTTGTCTATATCCTCCTGGCTCAATCTGGGCAAATCATAGGACTCAAGGAATTTATCTATGCCTTCAGTATCTTCTATTTTATTGGAGTATAAGGATTCAAAGTAATTTCTGATTATCTTCTGTATTTCTGAAGTGTCTGTTGTGATATTGCCTTTTTCATCCCGTATGCTAGTAATTTGGGTTCTCTCTCTTCTTCTCTTCGTTAGCATGGCTAAGGGTCTGTCAATTTTATTTATTTTTTCAAAGAACCAGCTTTTAGTTTTGTCAATTTTTTCAATTGTTTCTTTTGTTTCAATTTCATTAATTTCAGCTCTGATTTTAATTATTTCTTGCCTTCTACTTCTTTTGCTGTTTTTTTGCTCTTCTTTTTCTAGGATTTTGAGATGAAGTATGAGATCATTTATTTGTTGGTTTTTTCTTTTTTTGAGGAATGAACTCCAAGCAATGAATTTTCCTCTTAGAACTGCTTTCAATGTGTCCCATAGATTCCGATATGTTGTGTCTGTGTTTTCATTTAACTCTAGGAATTTTTTAATTTCCTCCTTGATGTCTTCTAAAACCCATTGATCACTCAGCCACCTATTGTTCATTCTCCAGGTGATGCTTGATTTTTCCTTTCTTCTTTTATCATTGATTTTCAGTTTCATTCCATTATGATCAGATAAGATGCATGGTATTATATCTACCCCTTTGTATTGTCTAAGAGTTGCCCTGTGACATAGTATATGGTCTATTTTTGAGAAGGTTCCATGTGCTGCTGAGAAAAAAGTGTAGCTACTTGATGTTGGGTGGTATAGTCTATATATGTCAATTAAGTCTAGGTTGTTGATTGTGTTATTGAGTTCTATAGTTTCCTTATTTAACTTTTGATTGGAAGATCTGTCCAGTGGTGAGAGAGGTGTGTTGAAGTCTCCCATGATTATTGTATGTTGGTCTATTAGACTCTTGAACTTGAGAAGAGTTTGCTTGATGAACACAGCTGCACCATTATTTGGGGCATATATATTTATGATTGTTATGTCTTGTTGGTGTATGGTTCCCTTGAGCAGTATGAAGTGTCCTTCTATATCCCTTTTGATTAGCTTTGGCTTGAAATCTATTTTATTAGATATGAGTATGGACACTCCTGCTTGTTTCCGCGGTCCATATGAGTGATATGATTTTTCCCAACCTTTCACCTTCAGTCTATGTATATCTTTTCCTATCAAATGCGTCTCCTGTAGACAGCATATTGTTGGGTCTTGTTTTTTGATCCATTCTACTAGCCTGTGTCTCTTAATTGGTGAGTTTAAGCCATTAACATTTAGGGTTATTATTGAGATATGGTTTGTTCTTCTATCCATATTTGTTTATTGATGTTACTAAACCTGATTTGTTATCCTCTTTGACTACTTTCCCCCCTTTACTGTCCTACCTCCCATTGTTGGTTTTCAAAGTTATTTTCCATTTCCTCTTCCTGTAATGTTTTGCCAAGGATTTTTTGAAGAGATGGTTTTCTAGCTGCGAATTCTTTTAACTTTTGTTTATCGTGGAAGGTTTTAATTTCATCTTCTAATCTGAAGCTTAATTTCGCCGGATACACGATTCTTGGTTGGAACCCATTTTCTTTCAGTGTTTGAAATATGTTATTCCAGGATCTTCTAGCTTTCAGAGTCTGTGTTGAGAGATCAGCTGTTATCCTGATTGGTTTACCCCTAAATGTAATCTGCTTTCTTTCTCTTGCAGCTTTTAAAATTCTCTCCTTATTCTGTATGTTGGACATTTTCATTATAATGTGTCTAGGTGTGGATCTCTTAAGATTTTGCACATTCGGCGTCCTGTAGGCTTCTAGGATTTGGGATTCTGTCTCATTCTTCAAGTCTGGGAAGTTTTCTCGTATTATTTCACTGAAAAGACTTTTAATTCCTTTGGTTTGGAGCTCTGTGCCTTCCTGTATCCCAATGACTCTTAAATTTGGTCTTTTGATATTATCCCATAATTCTTGGATGTTCTGCTCATGGTTTCTTAGCAGACTTGCTGAGCTGTCTATGTTCTTTTCCAGTTGAAATACTTTGTCTTCATTGTCTGATGTTCTCTCTTCTAAGTGATCTACTCTGCTGGTAGTATTCTCAATTGAGTTTTTAAGTTGGTTTATAGCTTCCTGCATTTCTAGAATTTCTATTTGTTTGTTTTTTATTACCTCTATCTCCCTGTGAAATTGATCTTTTACTTCCTGGATTTGTTTGTCAATGTGATCTTTCATTGTCTGATTTTGCTGTCTCATGTCTTCCTTGAGACTCCAGATCATCTGAAGCATATAAATCCTGATGTCTTTATCTGACATTCCATCTGTTGCAGCTATTACCTCTTCTAAAGTTGAGTTGACCTGCATTGCTTGTGGTCCTTTCTTTCCTTGTCTTTTCATACTGCTGACGTTTCTTTCTGCTTGGTGCCACTGTTGTGTTTTTGAAATTTACCCCCTATTTATTTATGTTGCTCTTGTATAGTTGGGAAGTCTCCCTTGCAGGGCGGGTATTGGCTGTGCTCCTCCTCTAATTATGGTGGTCTGTCTACCCCGCTGATCGGTCGCAGGTCTGCCCCCGCTGCGGGCACGGGTGGTGGCTTTGCTCTGCCCCCACTCCAATTGTGGTAACTTAACTACCACGCCCTGGGATCCTTGGTCCTGATCTGGATGTGGGTGGCGGCTCAGCTGGGCCCCCCCCCCGCTCCAATTGGTGTGACGAGTCTACCGCACTGGCAGACCTCTAGGCCGGTGGGTCGCAGTTCTGCACAGCCCCCACTCCCAATGGGGGTACCTAACTACCTCTCCAACGGGTCGCTGAGCCCCCTCCGGACCCGGGCGGCGACCCTGCTCCACCCCCACTCCAACCAGTGTGACGCGACTGCCTCGGTGTTACGTGTCCACCCCGCTGGCAAGCTACCTGGCCTGTCTTGCCAGTTGGCGGCAGGTCTGCCTGCCCTGCTTGCTCGGATGGCAGCTCCGCACAGCCCCTACTCCAAATGAGGTTACTTGGCTGCTGCGCGGCGGAATCGCTGGTCCTATTCTATGCGTGGGCGGCTGCTCTCTTCAGCCCCAGCTGCGTTTGGGGTGTCATGGCACCACGCCGGCGGGTCACTTGGACTGCTCTGGGCGCAGGAGGAAGATCCACTCTGTCCCTACAACACCCCGCTGGACCCTGATTGAGAAGCAGTCACCGCCGGTTCCCTAGCCTTGGGCCAAAGCAGCTTAGGTAGCCGGAACCCCGCCTCTCCGATCTGATACACTCTCCGCTGGGAGCTGGCTCCAGGGAGCGACCCCACGGGTTTCCCTGCCCCAGGCCAAAACTGTTCCGGGAGTCAGAACCCAGTCGCCCCAAGCTCAGCGCACGCTCCACTTGGAGCTGGCCTCCGCCGGCAGTCTCCGCAGTTTCCTCAGACCTGGGCCAGGTTAGCCCCGGGAACCCGAATCCAGCTGCTCAGTGCCCGGCGCACGCCTTGCCAGGCACGAGCCTCTAGGAGTATTCTCCACAAGAACCCCCGCCCCGAGCCTGAGCAGAAAATCTGTCTGCTAGAAGCAGGCAAATACCAGCCTGTTATCACCTGTTCGTAGTTGAATGGGCTGAGATCAGTAGAACACGGGGATGATTACATCATCTCTCCGAAATGGCGGCTGCTGTTCTCCACTGTGGTCCGACCGGTGTCTGGAGCCAAACTGGGCCTCTTCTCTCCTCTGTTTCAAAGCCGGAACTCAGCGCTAAGGGCTCCGATGTACCACAGGCGGGAGCCCCCCCGGATCCGTATCGCTGTTCCCCGCTCCGGCACCCTGCCGCTCCCCGGCGTGCGCCACAGACTCCAGCCGCGGGGCGATCGCCTGTCAGGCTATGCGACCCTCCGTGCGGGGAAATGGAGCTCTCAGAGCCGAACTTCGCACGATGGAAATCTGTCCACTAGATTCTGGAGCACCTCAATTTCACTTGAACTTCCCAAAGATATCCTTCAGCCGTTTTGCATCGTCTTTCTCCCACTTAGTGACGCGGCGCCCTGGGGTGATGCAGTCCCTTCGCCGCCATGTTAGATCCTCCTACCCATACTTGTTATTTAACTGACAGATATCTTGATACGTTGCCCTTGTGAATTTGTACCTTTAATCTCCTGAATGTATTTAAGCCAAAGAAAAACTAAAGAGGTCCCATAAGCAACTAATAATATGGTATCCTAGTAAAACCAGTTGTTTTGCCTGAAAGGGCACAAAGATTTTGATCTGCAGAGGCCAGGAATGTTTATAGACTTCTTTCTCAGTGTCTATTAAGAGATATCTCCAGAAAATTTTGACATTAAAAATGTAATAGAATTTAAATTAAGATAAAATTCTTTATGTTGTATCTCTGCAAACTGTAATAAAATATATCTTGTAAGAAAAATGCATAATTGTCTTGAGTGCTGGCAATGACCAGGCGCTTTTATAAGCATCTTACATGTGGTAATTCATTTAATCCTCATATTTACCTTATGACTTTTACAAATTCATACTATTATTTCCACTGGAGAGATGGGATTTCTGAAGTTTTTGAAAGTTAAATAACTTGTCATATATCACACTGAAGTAGATGTTAGAACTCAATGTCTTAGGGCTGCCTACAAGGATACTAACCTAGCAATAACCTGCAAAACGAGCTATCTTAGAACATTAGCTCTACACTCACTCTCTAGAGATTTTTAAGTTGGTTTAGTCTGGGTTGGGGTCCAGAAATCTCTTTCTATAAAACTTGCCTGAGATGATTCTGATGCTGTTGGGTTTAGGAACCACGTATTGGCCTTATTAAGTGATCATAAAGCTGAAGCACTGCTGTTGGAAGAGAAGCAACACTGACATGGCTAGTAGATAGATGGGTCATCTACCTCACTCACTCTACCCTGGAATAGAAGGAAGGAAGCAAATGTTGCTGAATGTACCTCGAACTAATATCATGAAGTGTTGGTATGAAGTAAAGTCTTAGCAATAATAATTTCAGAACTCATGACAAAGTATAATGTGGGCCTCAATACAGAAGTACAACATTTAGTACAAATATGTAAGGGGAAAAAACCCCAAAGTGGAATACTCAGCAAGATGTAAGCAGAATATAGAGAAAGCTTAACAATTATAAAAAAAATTAGGAAAACAAACTAATTAAAAAAAAAAGACAGTGTGACACTTCATCTGGGGAAAGAGTTTTCATCAGTCCTTCTTATGTATGAAGATTTAGAAATTTTATACCAAGAGAGTAGATGAAAACATCAGGAGAAGATGTTACTAGAGTACGAAGAGCTAACATAATTTCAATTCTTCTTTAAGGGAACCTACAAAGAAAGTTTATTAAATCCATTTTAGTTGACAAAACTGAGGCTCAGAGAGAGTTCAGTGAGTTGGTTAAGTGGTAAGTCTGAGACTCAACCCAATATATGTTTTTCTTTTAATTAATTACTTTTATTTATATATGACAGCAGAACATGTTTCAGTGCTTATTACACATATAGAGCACAATTTTTCATCTCTCTGGTTGTATACAAAGTGTATTCACATCAATTTGTGTCTTCATACATGTACTTTGGATAATAATGTCCATCACCATCGTTTCTAACCCCATGCCCCCTCCCTTCCCCTCCCACCACTCTCTCTGCCCTACCTAGAGTTCTTTCATTCTTCCCATGCTCCCTCTTACTACCCCACTATGAATCCTTATATCAGAGAAAACATTCGACATTTGTTTTTTTGTCAAACCAATATGTAGACTTTGACTTCAAAGTCTACATATGCTTTTGAAAACCAGACTATAATTTAGTGGTTATTATTGTCATTGTTAACTTTTATGGTATAACATGTAGCTCTTACGCTATAACTTATAGTCAGTTATAATTAACAAATTATTTTCTTTTCATTATAAAGCTTTGCATTAAAGAATGCAGTCAGGTTTTATTGTAGATCAATATTTGACCTGAGGAGTTCTGCCTACCCCAATCAAATTACTAGTGCTAAGATGGATATACCACTATTTCCATTAATTGGGTTTATTCAATATCTGTGGCTGTGCTTGACATTGAGCACAAAATAAAATCAACGGCCTGCTGAGATTTTCTTTTTTAAAAAGATTCTTTTGGTAGTTTATCACATAATTGGGAGGAAACAGGTAACTCTTGGTAAACAACAATGAACAGACTCTAGCGACCAAGATGGCTGTAACATTCCCCTCAGCTTGCCTAACTTCAAACAGGTTTCTTCCTGAATAAAAGTCCCTGAGCTCTCTTTTCTTGGAGTGTTTATTTTAGAACACTTACAATTGTAAATTTTTTGCCTGTTTTTGAAATATATGTAAATCTTTTCCAGCTATTTCCAGTTTTACAACCCAGGAAATATCTTTCTCAAAAACCTGCAAGCCAATCTTTCAAAATGTAAACAGAAGAGGACAGAGAGCCCCTATCTTCCAGCCTTACTGAAAGGTCTGACTTCAGTAGGTGCCATTTAGACAAACAGATGTCTTAATCACAGAGGAAAACATTTGAAAAGTCAGAAATAGCTCAATGTACAGTACACTCCCCTGATCCCACTGATCAACTGTCTGCTATTCCCCCATCCCCCCCCAATACCCTCAGTATCTTCACAGTAGTTCACCCCAGCATATAACAACCCTCATGTGTTTTTTGTTTTGTTCTTTTCTTTTCAAAGAGGAATTGAATTCAGTCTTTTCCTCATATTGCTGTATCCCTGAGTAAAGTCTTCCTTGCCTGTTTAACTTTGGTGCAATTTGTACTTAGAAATCTTAACCAGAGCTTCAGATTTAAGGTAATATCTTAAAGAGCCAGAGCAGTCTTAATGAAGAAGAGAGGATATTCTCTGAAATCTAAGATTTTACTTCTCAATCACAAGTGGGAAGAGCTTTCTAATAAAAGAAAAAGATCTAAATAAAAGTACAAAGGTATAAAGCCAAATCCATGGGACAGTAAAGAGAAAAGGTATTTCAAAGCAGAGGCATGCCACTTAAGGAAAAGGCCGTCTCCACCCTCTGCACTATAACACTGTGTTCTGAGGGGTATTTCTGCACCTTGTAGATATGTACAGGAGTATCTTTGGCCTTAGTGCACTTGATGCCAGTAGCATTTTTCCACTGTAAACCAAAAATGTTTCCAGGAATTGTCCTAGGCAAAAAATGTCCTTATTGAGGACCAGTGGAATAGAATAAAATAAAGCCTTTAAATGCATATAGTTATTGTGCTCCCTGGAATGGTTCTGATGTCCATATTAGACTTTTACACCCCACAATATATAATAATCCCCCAAATGATTTATTTTTGTAATGTACAGACTCATAGTGCACATAAATGTGAAGTAAAATGATAACTCAATGGAAATATATTAACCAGCTGGCACACCTCATGGAAGACAGAGGCCATTGGTCAATCCATTCACCCACACCTATGCTCATGGCCATCACAATAGTGTCAACTAAATGGATTCACTGACTCAGTATGAATTCGATTCTATTTTGGGGGCAAAAAGAGTCAGAAATATGCTCAAGTTCCATTCTTGAGACCCTATCTGAGAATCTGTGCGTGTTTATAGAAGAGACTAACAGTTGTAAGGGCTCTTTGAATTTTTTTTTCCCCTTGGATGTTTGTAATCACTTTTTCTGAGTCACTTAATTTTACATTTGAGGTGTTCAAGCTCAGCTTTCATCAAGTGAAGACTAGTCTCATTTCCCTAGGAAATTTTCTCTCCAATTAGACAGTGGGCCTGGAACAAAGAGCTTCCTAACTGTGATTTAATAATTTTGCCTTCCACCTTTGTTTACCAGGCTGACTTTGAAAAAAATCTCACTACCAAAATTGTTTTTTCTACTAGTATTTTCTTCTTGCCTTGAAACCCTAATTTAAAATTCAGTTACTGTTTATCAGATATACAGAACTGAAGGTATTTATAAAACATTTTTATGTTGATTTAACAAACTGCTGTAAATACATCAACTTTCCAACAAAATAAAGAACAAAAAACTTTAAATACCATAGTTAAAATTGTGCTAAAATGATTTTTTAAAGGCCTTTTTTGCTAAGTGGAGTTTACAATAATGTTTCATTCTAAATAATAGCCTAACCTTTGTTGTAAATTAATGTTGATGCCATTAAATTGGCTGTACTGCTGACTGTGAATCAGAATTGCTAATTATTACAAAAAAAAGGGGGGGAATGCAAATAGTGTGGACATGCTTGATCTCAGCTAGCAGAACTAAAAATAATTCTACAACAAATAAAACCACCTCAGTTACTCTTAGAAGTAGAGATTTTTGGCTTTCACTGCAAATGCATTTTGAAATATTTCATATGTAGTTTACAGATGCTAAATGTTCCAGACCGATAAAGTCCTTTATACTTAGAGAAATGAGAAGCTTTATTTTTACTTTTCCAGTGTTTTGGGGGAAAAATAAACAAACTGTATTTCCTGCTGGTTCTACATATGGTTTATTATGGTTATTTATTTAGTTTTGAAACATTATAGTTAGAAGAACATGAAATGCATTTGGTAGAGTTGTAAGAGAAAGAGAAGTATGTTATTTTTCAAGGCAAATGAAAATTCATGTCTGTTACATGGCCCCTTAAAGCTTGATGTAGGAATGATTAGTACTTTCCCATAGAATAGATATTAAGTCTCATTCAACAGGTCATTTAGAAAGAACAGTTTCTTTCTGTGTGTGTTCTGAAAAGACTGACCTTGAATTTTCTTCATTAAAAGTATAATAAAGAAATGGCATTATATTTTGATTATTGAAGATATCATGGAAAAAGATAAAATGGAGAGCCCATTTAACATTTGACTTACGTTCTTCAACAATTTATGGAATGAAAAATTTCATACATTAAAAAAACTATTCAACCTTCAAATAAGCAAATAAGACTAATTAAAACTTCTGACCTATCAAAGTGGAAAACATTTTAAAATCATGCAAAATGATGTTGAGAACCTGATGAGACAAGTACTTTTTTTCTTTGCTACCATAGTACCATATACAAATTCCTTGACCTGGCGACACTATTTCAATTAAATTATCCAAAGTACATGTATGAAAACATGAATTGGTATAAATATTTTGTATACAACCAGAGATATGAAAAATTGTGCTCTATATGTGTAATAAGAATTGTAATGCATTCTGCTGTTATATATAAAATTTTTTTAAAGTAAAAAAAAGAAAATAATCAGAGACTTAGGTTACAATTTTTATAAAAGATCATCAGGACAGCATTAGTAGTCTCAAATTACCTAAATACGTTTTTTTTTTTTTTTTTTTTGATACAGGGATTGAACCCGGGTGCACTCAACTACTGAGCCACATCCCCAGCCCTTTTTAAGTTTTAGTTACAGACAGGGTCTCACTAAATTGCTTAGGGCCTCTCTCAGTTGCTGAAATTAGCTTTGAAGTCATGATCCTCCTGCCTCAGCCTCCTGAGCTGCTGGGATTACAGGTGTAAACCACATCTCCCAGCCTAAATACATTTTGACCTATTTCTTTCTTTCTTTTTTAAATACATGTTTATTTTATTTATTTATGTGGTGCTGAGGATTGAACTCAGTGCCTCACACATGCAAGGCAAGCGCTCTACCGCTGAGCCACAACCCCAGCCCCTGACCTATTTCTTTAACAGTACATTTTTAGTCATTTAAGTATTGCATTCAAAATGCTTTTAGTATAATGGGAACATGTTAATAATTTGATATTAAATAAAAACTTGAATAATGCTGCAAGATTCTAAATTTTAAAACAAAAACTCAACTGATATTTTTTAAACAACAATAATACCAAAAAAAGAACACAAAGAAACACACTTGAATCAGGCTTGGTAGAGCATGCCCATTATTCCAATCACTTAGGAGGCTGAAGCAGAAGGATCTTGAGTTCCAGGCCAGCCTCAGCAACTTAATGTAGATACTGTCTCAAAAGAAAGAGGACTGGGGATGTAATTCAGTGGTAACACCCTGAGTTCAGTCTCAGAACTCCCATTGTCTACAATAGGGGTGGGAGGACCTAGGAAGGAGGACTAAAAATTGAGAAAAATTATATAAAATGAAAGTGTATGATCTAACATGCAAATTCACTTTATTTTCTGTTTACAATTTGGAATCTTGGGGCATTATTCACATTTTCACTTAAAATTATTAATATATTTATATGTTACTAAAAATATTTTGGATACATAGTTTTAATGGCTGAAAAATATGCTATTAAAGAAATAGACCAAAATGCATTTAAGTATTTTGTGAACACTAATATTATTTTGATCATCAATTTACAGGATAATTGGTGACTTGAGGGTTTTGTACATTTTTAAAAATTTCTCAAGTTTATAAAATTGATAATTTTCCTAAAAGTGAAAGTAAACATTTTGATGAATAATTGCTTGTGTGTGTGTGTGTGTGTGTGTATACACACATACATACAAGTCTTAAGTAGTATTTATGAAATAACGTAAAAAAAGTTTGTATGAAGGAAAATTATATAATTTCCAGAAAGGATTAACCCTAAAACCATAAGAACTGATTTCAAAGACTTTTGAGATTGAAAGTTAGCTGCCAAAAGAATAGTTTGCCTTCTTTTTAAAAATAAGCAAACAAAAGCAATCCCCACTGGCTTTAATGTACACAGGTTTTTGTTTTTGTTTTGTTTTGTTTTATACCCTTAATGTGTCCTTGAGGAGTGTGAGGTCTCAAGGGGTGTCAAGTTTCTTGGCTAAAACTTATATACTATTTTCTTTCTGGAGATGGGAGTGATAAGGAATATGGTTCACAGAAATAAGCAATTAAAAATTGAAAATACAAGGCATGTAACTATTATATTGCCATTTAATGATTGTGAACTACATTCATGTGATCACAGAGATTTTTCATCACAAAATTATTCTTAATGATAAATCTAATATCATCTACAATTATGTATTCTCCATATTTTACTGAAACTCTAAGGATTCAGTTTGAAGACAATTGTGTCAAAGTGTTATCTAGCCAAATATAAAAATGACTCTGGATAGGTAATGCATAATTACTAGTATCTGATAAAATATCACTTTATTGGTTTTCCAGGAGAGAGCAGAACTCTGCAGTAGATCTGCAATGACTTTGACTGTCTACAAGGGTGGGACAGCCTAGGAAGGAGGACAAAAGCTAAGGAAAAGTCTATGAAATGAAAGCGTGTGTTCCAACATATGATTGTACTCTATTTCAGTGCTTTACTTAGAGAGCTAACATTGAGATTTAAGAAAAGGATCTCCAAAGATTCTTGATTCAAAAAATGAAGTTGAATCTTGGACCTTTTAATCTTATTTTCCAATCACACATCTTTCTTTTTGTTTTTTCTGGTTGTATACACAGTATATTCACACCAATTCATGTCTTCATACCTGTACTTTGGATAATAATGATCATCACATTCCATCATCTTTAGTAACCCCATGCCCCCTCCCATCCCCTCCAATCCATCTGTCCTATCTAGAGTTTCTTTATTCTTCTCATGTTCCCGCTCCCTATCCCACTATGAATCAGCTGGCATTTGTTTTTTTGGGGATTGGTTAACTTCACTTAGCATTATCTTCTCGAATTCTATCAGTATACTTGCAAATGCCATGATTTTATTCTCTTTTATTGCTGAGTAATATTTCATTGTGTATATATGCCACGTTTTTAATGCCATCTATTGAAGGGCATCTGGGTTGTTTCCACAGTTTAGTTATTGTGAATTGTGGTGCTATAAATATTGATGTGGCTGTTTCCCTGTGGTATGCTGTTTTTAAGTCTTTTGGGTATAGACCGTCTCAAATGGTGGTTCCATTCCCAATTTTCCCGAGAAATCTCCATACTGCTTTCCATATTGGCTGCAATGATTTGCAGTCCCACCAGCAGTGTATGCGCCAATCACACAGTATTAGAAATTTGATCAAGTTCAATTAAACAATATCTAATAGAGGTGATCAATACTTCTATAGATTCCATGGGTCTTTTCTAGATACTAGGATATCTTTTCTTTGTAAGAATATTTAGTACTTCTGTTTTTTTTTTTTTTTAAACAGAGAGAGAGAAAGAGAGAGAGAGAGAATTTTAATATTTATTTTTTAGTTTTCGGCGGACACAACATCTTTGTTGGTATGTGGTGCTGAGGATCGAACCCCGGCCGCATGCATGCCAGGCGAGCGCGCTACCGCTTGAGCCACACCCCCAGCCCAGTACTTCTGTTTTTTAATAAGAAATTTTTTTGTATAGTTCCCTACCTCTCCCACAAAGAGTTGGTATAATCTGTTGTATGAAAATAATTCACACATCATATTTTCTGCTTTATGAGATCAAAGTCCAAGGTTTAAAAACATGTCTGCTACTTCTAATTTAAGAAGTGATTACATATTAAATCAAGTAATCTATAGATTGGTACTCTTTAAACAATGTATATTATACTGTATCCTATAAAGAATACATTTAAAACTTTTTAAAGAAGACAAATTCCCACTTTTCTATGCTACTCATTATTTTGTTTCAGTACTTTGAAATAAAAAGCTTTTCTGAGTTTTGAAGGATTCTGCTATTTTCTTTACTAATAAAAAGGAAGGATTTTTATGTTCAGAATCATTCATTGAAAGGGACTGGCTTCTGCTCTCTTCAGATTAATCTTACTATAGTTATTTCCTTGAGCAGCCATCAAATACACAGTATTAGCATAAAACCATAACTTTGCTTTTCACTTTTGCCAATATTAAGATTATACTGCCATCTGATTCATAGGCAGGTTTACGGGCATCCATCATGTTAAATATATTTTAGACTATAAAAAATTACTCATCAGCTTTTTATTAACTCATATATCATGTATATCCAGACACACAGACACGTGGTTAAGACAGGCATTTCTTAATCTTACAGAAACATGAGGGATTTAAATAAAATTTCTGTAAGATTTGCAACTATTTAGAAATTGGCTATTGGAGTAAAACACAATCCTAGACAGGACAAATTTGGTGAGCTGATGAAAATAAGAGCAAGGGTGCCTCTCATGTACCGCAGGTTGATATGTTATCGAATTTGAGAGGCACTCTGTAATTAATAATGAGAATAGAAACACATATATAAATAAAGAGAAGAAGAAACTCTTGTAGAGGGGTCTTGAGGATCTGAGGGTCCAAACTTTCCTCAGGTTGTGAGATTCTGTGTTCTTTCACAATAGCATTTCAATAGTAATAAAAACATGATGGCAATTTCCATTTTTGAACAATAACCTTATTGTTATTAAATTCTTAATTATAATGACATTCACTTTTGTAAAGAAGTGCTCACTTTTAAAATTATAATATTTAAGAAAATTGGAAGATAGATCACAGTCAGAAAATCTACTGGGTTGAAAATTTGCTGAGTTTTCTTTTTTCCCTACATCTATCTGATAAGGTGAATGAGAATATATAAAGAAATGAATTTATTTGTTAATTTAATACAAGTATCTGATGTCCACCAGGTACACTTGTAAACACTAGAGGTACAATGGAGTACAAAATAGATAAGGTTCATACCATTTAACATAAGCAAATACACATAAACATAAGCAAACACACAAATAAAAAAATTTCAAGTGGTGATGAGAATCATAAAAATGAAAAAAACAAGCAAAGGAGGATAGAAAGAAGGGTCACTTTAATAGTATAGTCAAAGAGGAACTCTGGGAATGTGGCATTAGAGCAGATATCCAAATGATAGGCCAAAGCAAGTCATGCCACTGTTTAAGGAGACTCTAAGGAAGGCCCCATGATGGAAAGTTTGTCTCAAGAGTAGCAAGGAGGTTATGGTAATCAAAACACATGAAAACAGAGAAAGGAAGGAAAGGAAGGTAGAGCAGTAGTCAATGACAGGTGACATACGTGGGGTATTGCAGGCCATGGAAAGGACCTTGAATTTCTAAAGAGATCCTAAGTGGATGATTTTAAACATTATGTTTTAAACAACCACTGAGGTAATCCCCAAATTAGCAATTGATAAAATCAATATGAGTTTTAAATGATTTTCACTTAATAGCCTATTCATTCATTTAATGGATTTTATAGATTTTTAAGATCAGTTGAGTAACTATTTCATATTTGGATATATAAGATGAACAAACAGGAGAGTTGCATGTGTCATTAAGTGAAACAGAAATAAATTCAAAGAAAAGCAAAAAATTAAATTGTCAAAAACAAGTTTTTAAAAAAATATTAATTAGTTGTTTTAAACTGACTTGCTAAGGCATAAAACTAAATGCCACTGAAAGAATTTCAGGCTGAAAGGTATGGTAAAAAAGTAACTTCCATGCTCAGGGCAATGGCTCATGTCTGTAATCCCCACAGCTCAGGAAAAAGGATCAAGAGTTCAAAGCCAGCCTCAGCAATTTAGTGAGGTCCTAAGCAACTCAGTGAGACCCTGTCTCTGAATAAAATACAAAATAGGACTGGGGATTGGGGATGTGGCTCAGTGGTTTAGGTCCCCTGAGTTCAATCCCTTGTACCAAAAAAAAAGAAAGAAAGAAACAAAGAAAAAAGAAAAGAAAAATTCTGAGGGGGAGGTGAAGTTCCAAACACCAAGCCAACTTTCTGAATATTTCTGCTGTTTAGAAAGAAATCACATTGAGTTAGGTATATGTAAATATGATTCACTATCAGCAAAAAATTGCAATTTATTGTCCTGACTAAGCTGCTGTTTTAAAAAGTACGAAAGTTTTAAAAATAATTGATATTCTGAAATAAATGCATTATGAAAAAATGTAAAATGCATTTTTTTAAAGAGAGAGAGGAGAGAGAGAGAGAGAGAGAGAGAGAGAGAGAGAGAGAGAGAGAGAGAGAGAGAGAATTTTTTAATATTTATTTTTAAGTTCTCGGCTGACACAACATCTTTGTTGGTATGTGGTGCTGAGGATCGAACCCGGGCTGCGCGCATGCCAGGCGAGTGCGCTACCGCTTGAGCCACATCCCCAGCCCCCGTAAAATGCAATTTGATATAAAATTCACAGTTATGTTGACTGTAATACCAGAATGTTAGTAATAAATAACAAATCTATTGTCCTCAAAACTCCCATCACTAAAATCATCCTATTAGATAAAAATGTCTCAGAATAATTAACATCAATATTTATTTTATCTCTATAAAATGTAACTTCTATTTTTATAACGTTCAACTACAACATATAAATGTATTTAGTAAAATGACTTTCTATTTTATGTTATGAAAAATTGAAAGTAAGCACATTGATAACCAACACCTAGTATAGACATGGACACTGTAATGGCATGCTCAGAATGCTGCTAACGGATTCATGAGCTTGATAACTGTCTGTAGTATCAAGGGTTATCAAGTTGATACTGTGATTATATTTTAGCATTTAGCCCAGATTATAAATAAGCCAATAACATTTTTTGAAAACATTTTGTACACACCTAATATATACTTCAATGTCTACCTATAAGTTATCCATATATTTTATTAGAACACTGCTTTAATAACCAAGAAACTAAAAGTCAAATTAATTGCCCAACTGTAGTTATGATTTTTTTCTCAGGTGTCTTGTTGAATTTCCTCACTTTCTTCATTCTATTTTTATCCCAATTTGCAGCTTTCATTTTTTTTTTGTTTAAATCATTGAACACCCAAATATTTAAAAAGACAATTGTAAGGAATAGGTTAAATAGTCTGCATTTATTTAAAAACCTCATGGTTGCCAATGCACCCTCCTAAACTCTTTGGTCAGACTGTGAGTTGTGGTCCTATCATAGTCGTCATTAATTATAAGAGAAAACAGAATGAAAAACATAAAATACTCGCTGACTGTCAGAGTAAGTGAGTGTGGCTGATACCAGACTATAGGCCCAGCTGTTCTCAATGCAAGAGCTAAAGCTTCTAATTACCACTCTAAAATATCTGTTAAGAAGCAGGGCTGAGAAATGGGTGGCAAGTTTGATGGATGCTTGAGTCTTCATCATGTCAGCTCAGAGGTTATAGTTACTAGGCACATAAAAGTTATTTGAGTAATGAAGTAATGGGTTTAATGATGAATTAGATAAGCTCTGAGCTCATTACAATATAATTATACTAAATTAATGAAATATAAGGATAAAAGTGTTACAGAAAGCTGCATGTATTTTATTTGGGTCAAAGATGGCTCTTATTTCTGTACAATAAATGAAGAATATTCTACACTGCTTTACTATTTATGTGCTTTATCAGGTTTAAAGAGAATAATTGGGCCCTGACTTATTAGAGGAAATGGTTTCTGAGTGACTACCAAGATTTACTTTACAAATTCATTCATGATTAAGGATTAATCTTTTTTTTTTGGCTTTGGAAAAATCTCTCTCTAAAATGTCCTATGGAAAATATGAAAGAACATCTTTGTAAAGTTAATATCATTGAAGAATTCAAAACAGAGATAATTACATGTTTAATATTTAACCTCTTTTAATTTGAAGAACTTCATATCACACAGCTGGGTGCTATTAGAAAAGAGTTCTATTAAAAAAAAGAAGAAAGAAAGAAAAGAGAGAGCTCTTCTGTCTGAGCCCATTCACTTGCTGTATAGACTTAATTCTATTATTATTAAACCTCACTTGTGCAATGGCTTGAAGAATATTCAGTGTGTCATACTATTTTACTGTTCTATCTCATCCCATAAGTCTGTAATTCTTATTTCAGAAAGGATGTCAAAAGATGAGAAGCCTGAGAGGGTGGACATCATTTAGTTAGGTTCATCCCTTTTGTATCTAACTATGCTGTTTATTTCAAAGCAAAAGGCCGAGTCATAGAAAGATAATATGGTCATTAAAATACTAAGTTGTGGGCTGGGGATGTGGCTCAAGTGGTAATTGGCTGGCATGCACGGGGTGCTGGGTTTGATCCTCGCACACATAAAAACAAAATAAAGATGTTGTGTCCACCGAAAACTGAAAAATAAATATTAAAAAGTCTCTCTCTCTCTTCTCTTCTCTCTTTAAAAAAATACTGTTTTACACTTTGATTTTTATTACATTATTATTTTGAGTTTTTAAATTGCATCATGAAAATCAACCATTTTTTCTTTCCATTTATTTCACATGAGATAAACTATTTTAATGAACACTATCACTTATTTCAATGTAATTAAAATATACAATAATACAAGTCACAAGTATGGCAGCAAAGCAATGCTTTGAATAGTATGTCCAACTACAAATGTTAATTTTATAGACTTTTAAGAAAATGAAAATATACTAATTAAACATCCAATGCAACAAGATATTCATTTTTATGTGGAGAGCTACTCACATGAATAAATAACTTCTGTGAGTTAATAAAACCAATCCCTATGTCAATGTTCTAGGACAGAATGCAAGGAGGTTAAAACACTGCCAGGATATAAAGCACCTGGACAAAATTCAAATATCTATCAAAACTATATATGTGGCATATGATAAGCATACCAAAATATTTGTAAAATGAATAAACATGTTAGGTGAAAACATACATAAGAATTTTTCTCTTGGTTGCTGGACAATACCAGGTATCACTTCATGCCCTGAGGTCTACAGATTGACTCTCAAGAACACTCAAGGAACCCTTTGTTATCTGAATGAACTTCTTACCATATAGGATATAATGATCAACTTTAAAGAATCTTCAACCTAATTATTTCAGAACACTGGGTTAATCAATCTCTTAGAAACCAATTCCATTAACCAAGATAATCAGACTTCTTTATACAAAACAGAATGCTGACTTACTCATATTAAATGACACCTTATATTATCTGACTTCCTCATTGTCTCCCTGCAAGTAGTTGTACACAGAAAAACAAATCATAAACCAAAGAGGATTTGGTGGGATGTGAATTATCACAAGGAGAGCTGGAAAAAGCAAATTTGAATTTGGTTTGCAACAGTCTGATATGGCTATTCTGTAGCCAGGATTTTTTTTTTGTTTAGGGGACAGGAAATTGAGAATTACTATTCAGCTAAAACTAACTCTTCTGGATGTTATCATTAGCATTTGAAACTAAGAGGTTTTTGTTTGTTATACCATCCAAAACTTTGTATCCTTCTCAGATGACCCAATGTGTCTGGAAATGGGAATATTTTCACCATGGTGTCCTGTAGAAACTTTCAATTTATCTGCATCTCTAAAAGTTTCTATTTATAAAGCCATAATTATTTTGGGAAGAAATGGGGTACAAAATCTCTAGGACACATTGATGTAAAAGGTTAATTCCATTCCTGGTACTTTAAATTTATTCCTGGATACTCCCATTCTCTTTTTTGGAGTTCTAGTAGCTTGGAGAGAGGAATAATATGGAAACAACTCTGTTCAGTCACAAACATCTGAGGTGAAAGTAGAAGGAATGTTGATCACTGTCTCGGAAGCTGACCATTATACCCACACTTCTTCCATTGACTAAATATCATCAGGGTAGTAGAATTCACTTCAGATTAGAGGTTAGAGTATTAGGACAAGGTCCTCTAGAAATAATTATTTATCTAACATTAGAACACATTGTTTAATCTCATCTGTAAATAACATTGCACAGTTATCAGAAGTTCTTTACTCCAGCATGAGTGCGACATTCACAGAACTCTACAAGTAAATATGGCTAATTAAAGCAGCACTTCTTGGGTCAAGAGAATACAAATCAGAAAAGAAAAATGTACTATAGCCTCAGACCAGAAGATAAAAGCATGTATATTTTTATAAGTTCCTAATTGAGGAAGATTAGACAAGATTTTTAACTTTTTTCAAATGTTTTTACAAGTCTCTTGAGTTCAGCGAATTCCTATTATATCTGTAAGCTAAAGAAAAACATACAAGTGGATACCAAGACTGGTCATATGATAGATAAAAATTTGTGGTAAGACTGGCCTCTCTGCTTTCTTCTCTTATTACATTTCTGCTTAAAAATGGCTAACTGTAAGACCCTGTGCCTACTAGAGGAAAAAGTAGGCCCAAATCTTCATCCTGTTGGATTAGGCCCGATTTCTTTAATAAAACTCCTAAAGCTCAAGAAATAAAATCAAGAATTAATAAATGGAGTGGACCCAAACTAAAAAGCTTCTCAGCAAAAGATGCAATTAATGAGGTGAATAGAGAGCCTACATTTTGGAAGCAAATTTTTGCCACTCACATGTCAGATAGAGCACTAATCTCCAGGATACATAAAGAACTCAAAAAATTTAACACCAAAAAGATAAACAACCCAATCAACAAATAGGCTAAGGAGCTGAACAGACACTTCTCAGAAGAAGATACATATTCGATCAACAAATACATGAAAATATGTTCAACATCTCTAACAATTAGAGAAACACAAATCAAAACTGCTCATCTCACTCCAGTTAGACTGGCAATTTTCAAGAATACAAGTAACGATAAATGTTGGTTAGGATATGGGGAAAAAGGTGCATTCATACATTGCTGGTGAGAGTGCAAATTGGTGCAACCACTCTTGAAAGCACTCTGGAGATTCCTTAGAAAACATGGAATGGAATCACCATTTGACCCAGCTATCCCACTCCTCATTCTATAGCAAAGAACTTAAAATCATCATACTACAGTATGATGATTTTAGCCATATCACTATGGCTAAAAATAGCCATATCACTGTTTATAGCAGCTCAGTTCACAAAAGTAGCTACACTGTGTAAGCAACCTAGGATGCCCTTCAATAGATGAATGTATAAAGAAACTGTAAGATATACATACACACACACACACACACACACACACACACACATACATACACACAATAGAGCATTAAAAGAGAATAAAATTATGGCATTTGCAGGTAAATGGATAGAATTGGAGAATATCATGTTAAGTAAAGTAAAGCCAATCGCAAAAAAGCAAAGGCTGATTGCACTTTTTAACCTCTAGGAAAATCTATATTTTTTATATATACATTTCTAGTTTGTATCAATGAATTTTATGGCAATAAAAACCAAAATCTTATCAAAGTTTGGTGATGTCAAATAACTTGGTTTTATGACTGCGAAAGAGAGAACTTACACTAATATTCTATGTGTATATCTCTTCGTAATTTAAAATTTTTATGTGTATTCTGTCCTTAGACTTTGCTTTCTTCATTTCTTGTTCTATTTACTTTAATGTGATCTCATATGTGGAAAATGAAAACATGTTACTTTGCAGTATGGCAGGGTGAATTAATTATTAACAAAAAATGGTAAACATAATAATTGTAATATATTAAGCATATGTTTTAGATTTCAAAATATAAGAAAAAAATTCAGAACCTCAGTGGCTTAAATAATAACAAATTAATTCTTGCATACACATTCCGCTGATCTAACCTTGGCAGAGCTTGGTGGCACTTCTTCAGGTTTTAGAGTATCCGGGCCTGTCTCCAAACTGCTGGTTGGAATGAAATCTGTTCTATATTTCTCCCAGGTGCCTTTTACTAGTGACCACCTGGGACATGTTCTTCTCATGGAAAATGGCAGAAGTATAAGAGAGTAGGCAAATCAATACAGACACATTTAAAAATCTTTGTTCAAATATGTTTATATTCCACTGTCCAGACCAAGTCATGTGACCAAGTCCATGCAAGGCATAACTGTACATAAACCTTAAGAATGAGTAAGGGGCTGGGCGTGGTGGTGAACACCTGTATTCCCAGTGGCTCAGAAGGCTGAAGAAGAGGATTATGAGTTCAAAGCCAGCCTCAGCAAAAGCAAGAGACTAAGCAACTCAGTGAGACCCTGACTCTAAATAAAATACAAAATAGGGCTGAGGATGTGGCTTAGTGGTTGAGTGCCCTGAGTTTAATCCTCAGTATCCCCCACCCCACCCCACCCCCCAAAAAAATAATGAGAGAGAGGATTAAATACCTACCAAACAATAACCCACTGGATCACTGGACTATAAATGGGAATATAATTCTTAAAGTTATCTGTCATGTAAGGTTAGACTTCATTGTACAGACAAATGGAAAACTTCTGAAGTCCCACTCCAGAGCACTGATTAGGCCCCAATTATTTTTATGTATACTGGCAGACAGTTGTGGCCACCATGTTGGCTGGCTATGAGGCTCTTATACTGGCCCAGGAAAAGTTGATTCATCACAGGATGTCATCGCACTCATCCTCCCCATGTTATTCACTGAGCATCTCTATGGGTAAATCTTGCTGTAGTTTGAATGTTTATGTAGCCCTGCACACCAAATTCATATGCTGAAATCTTACCACTCAAGGTGCTAGTATTAGGGGATGGACTTTTGGAAGGTGACTCATAATTGTGTTAAATATGCTCATATTCCACTGGCCAGATCAATTTACACGACTAAGACCATGTAGTGCATGACTGAATACAAACTTAACAAATGACAAACAGAGGGAGCTGTCTTATGAAAAAGAGAGCTGAGAAAGACCCGTCACTCCTCCAAGCATGGAAGGACACAGCCAGAAGATGACATCTATGAACCAGAAAGCCCTTACCACATACCAAATAAGCCACTATCTCAAACTTGGAATTCCTGGTCTACAGAAGGTGAAAAATGAATGTCTTCTGTTAATAATCTACCCAGTTTATGATAGTTTGTTATAGTAGTCAGTCATATTAATACAAAACCACAATTCATTCTCTTCTGAAAATATTTTCTAAGTAGAAGAAAGGCATAATCTGATTTCTGTTATATTATTTATGATTATGATTATGGCACAGTGTTTAGAATGAAAACACTGAAGGCAAAGCCATCATTGGGGGAGCAAGAACTTGAACTGAAACAGTAAGAGCAGAGGATGGAAAGCAAAGGGCATGCTTAAAAAATAGTGAAATTAATGGTCCTTGGAAAGTGGTTACATGAAGACTACCAAGTTTTTTAACTGGCATTGTCAGGTGAAAGGTTGTTATCTCTGTTGTATTCATTAGCAATGAAATATTTTGCAAAAATCCATTAATATTTCTACCCAAATGATAATGTCTTAAGGGTGGGAGAGACTACTAAACCAACGCAGAAGAGTTCTTTCATAGCATCACAAAGATATTTATCCATTTTCTACTAAGCATTTTTCCAGTGATTGGTAGATAAGTTTTTTTATACAATATTTCTTTTCATTGAGTTTTAATGATAAGATACATAGCCTTGTCATAAATTTCTGTTCTTCAAAAATATTATTTCTACCGCCTCTATCACTAGCTAGAGTAGCTCTGCTGTATACACTCCAGATGTTTAAGAATGGAACTTCTGAAACCAAATACTTTACTTTAGGACCAACTGACTTTCTCTCCTTTCCCTTCCCCCAAAACAACCTCTTGGTCTTAGCATAAAGTCAACTATAATTCTTGCATATTTTTTTACATAAAATAGTTAGATATTTTCTTCAGAAATAAGTAACAGGTTTACCTTAGTCATTAATGTCAATCAATATACTTTTTCCCCTATTGGTTTGAAATGATCTAGCTTTAATTTCTTCCGAAGATTTAGTTTAACATTCTGCATAAGGAACCTCCTATTTGCTTTTATTTTATTTTATTTTTCAACACTAAGGATTGGATTCAAGACCTAGCACATACTACCCAAGTGCACAACCATTGAGCTTCATTTCCAGCCCAATTTCAATGTTTTATCTCCTCATTTATTCTGCTTTCAGCTATCTTGTTAATTTAATTATCATCTTTGATTCCCTGAAAACTGCTCAAAAAATTTTTAACTCCAGATTTTTATTGTTTTGCCCAATTTATTTATTTACTTTTCATCCTCTCTAGTAAATCAAATGTAGAGTGCCATTTCTCAAGTTCCTACATGTTTAGACAACTGATGGCTTATATTTATGCCACTTGGGCTTGTTTACTAACAAATGTCACAGATCCCTCAGGCTATTCATATGAGAACATATTTTCTGAGATTTTTAGATTAGCTCTTATTTTTTTCTTTATCCCTTCTAAATTAGTATGCATTTTGTTTTTGAGAAAACTATATTTTTCATTCATTCATTTAGTTTTTTCCCATTCATTGCATAATTACACCCCAACTACAATGACAGACATTGGCACAAGACACTAAAACAAAAATTTTGCAGTGTAGGAGTTCACAACTTAACAGGACACAGGAATTGAGCATATAACAGCAATGCTAAATGTTAAGATAGACATACAGGCCCATCAACTTGCACTTTCTAAGTGTTAGACTTTTTTCACACAAGAAATCATAAACTTTAAAAACAATATTCCAAAGATCTTTCTTTCTTCCTTTCTAATTTTTCATACTGTCTCTGGCCTATTTTCCTGGTTGTCTATAGTTAAATGATCAATAGTTTTACATTTTTTGTTAAGTCTATTCATTATATCATCAAAATGCCTGTTTTAATCAAAGATACTTATAGAAAGATGCTTCATTTGATTTGAAAAAAGGAAACAACAGTAGTTTAGTCATATTTTTTGAATAATGTAATGGAAACAGGAAACGACAAAAAAAAGTTATTATCTATCTTCTGGAAATAAATATTGCCAAAGAACTTGATTCTCCTCTTGAAAGCCTATGCTGAGACACACACTTCTTTTATTTTAATGCATTCATTTCTTTATAGATGAATTATGCTGTGAGGTTTGGTCTACTTAACTGACTTGTTCATGCACTGTAATGAAAGAAAGGAATGCCAGTACACTAGAATTGAAAAGCCTGCCTTTGAATGCTCATGACAAAACAAAAGGAACAAGAAAGCAACATCAGCAGAATATACAAAAGGAGGAAAGAAAGAATTGCCAATCATACCACAACCTTAAGAAAATTTACTCATTGAAAATAAAATGTAAATCCATGCTTAGCACTGGCAGAAAAGCATAGTGCTCAAATTCAGTCCCACATTGGAAGGAATCCTTTCCCGACAGAGTAACAAATGAAAATTGGATCAGGGACACATTTTCAGTGAAAAAGACACACTGCCAGATGGCTTCTTGGCAAAGGAAAGGGAAGAGTTGATTAAACTGTCATGTGATAACCTCAAATTCGGCAAAGTACAGCCTAGCAACTTCTCATTGAGAAGAATAAAGGAGGACAAATCAGGTACTAGACATGATTTTGACATTATTAAGGTTTAACTACTTTGCAGTTCCATTTGTTTTCTGCCATTGCTTTCAATAAGGAAAAACACAAAATTAATCTTAACCAAGAATAAAATTTTCTGCAGAACAAAACTTGAGTTTCCTCAGAACGACATCTTTAAAAATCTTGGTGCAAACACACAACTCACAAAACACATATTGCTTTTCAAGAAAAACACAATGTTCACATTCATCTACAGGCACTGCTATTTTGAGGTGATTTAAGTTTTTCCTTAAAAAGCTGAAGAACAAAAGAAGGTACTATTAAACATGTGCCAAAATGTGATCGCGTCCCCTAATGGACTTGTTACCCTTGTCTGTCTTTCATCTCTCTTTCTTCTTCTAGTAAGAAATCACTAATCACTAGTTTGTTTCAAATCTACGCTGGCTTATCTTCAGGAGTTGTCAATTGTACAGTTTCCAACCTTTCTGCCTTTGGTGAGCCAATGGCAATACTCCATTCCTTGGGTTTCCAGTGCTTGGGTTCAGGGATGGCACATAACTCACATGGAGCGGTTGGCACCAATTTTGAGACCAGTTTAGATGTTGGATGGAGTCTCTGCTTCTGATACTTCCAGATGCTAAAGAACATGCCAGCTCATTACTGCCACATAGCGCAGGCATACATAAGAATGAAGGATAACCCAGGAAGCTGACAAAAATAAGAGAAAAGGAAAGAAATTGTTCTGCTGGCATTTTTTTCATGATAGACTTAAGAGCATTTCTGATCTTATAATTTCTAATTATATGAGGGATTAATGTTCTTTTTTTTTTCTTTAATTATTGTCATTTTGAAAAGTTTCTTGACTAATCTACTAAAAAATTGTTTGGGAGATGAACCAGCTATAACTTTGTATAGCAGAAAGGTATTTATATTAAGCTAAATAAGTAGCTGTCCAGAACAATTTCTGTAAAAGAACAACATCCACAATTTCATGTATGTGGTCCAAATAGTCTAAGATATTTAAAAAAGAGTCTGTATCAAATTCCCATGTCCCCCATAGTATATTACCCACAAGACTTTTTAAAAATTATCCAATAATAGTTTGCTTGCCTATAAACCAATATGTGAAACTTAACTGAGAACAGTGTACCTATTATACTCATGAATAAACTGCTACTTACAACTTTATTGCAGTATGTTTTTTTGCCTTAAGGTGTTTTGTTTTCTTTTTTAAATTTTTATTTCTTGTCTGAGTTCATAGTACCTGGCAATGAAAAAATAATAATTAGATGTTCAATTAAACAGTGACCACAAAATCTGATTCCATAAAATGCTCATGAGCTTTTTCATTAAAAATATAATTCATGAATATTATCATTATAATACTTTGCTTTTATTTAGTACCTTCTGCATATTTTTATACATAGGATTACACTTGCTTTCTATAGCTTCTTTCCAAGGGAACTCACTAATTTGTGATTAAAATAATTGGTAGATCTCCACCAAAAAGTCATCAGCAAACAAACATCAGATGAAGAGTATCCACTCAGCTGTTGTTGTCTAGGTATTCCTCAGAAATAGAAGCAATAAAAATTTCACTAGTGCTTTGATAATGGAAATGGGAAGAAATTTTACAATATGCAACACTGAAATTTCCAGTTAAGAAAGGCAATTAGATCTGATTTCTCAATTGTCAATTCTCATTTTGAAGCTGCAGAGTCTCTTAAGCTGTCCTTATTTTATAGGAATGTCCTTCCCAGAATATTGTTTCATCCATTTGTTCCCTCTTTCTATATTTGTGCATAGCTGTTTAGCTCTCTACTCTCTCCTGGCAGCCATAACTACATCTTTCAATCTACTCATCAAAAAAATCAACATGCCTTAAAACATGCTTGTCAAAGCTTAGGTGCACACAAATCATGCAGATAAATCACCTAAAAATCTTTTTATAATACAGATACTGATTTAATGTGTTTGGAAAGGTCGCTTGTCTAGAACTTAGGATTTCTGATAGCTCAGATGACATCAATATATTAGTTCGAGGACCACCTTTGAGTAGCAAAGACTGGAAGATTAAGTATGATAATTATTGCAAAACCTTCTTTTCCCCTTTGCAATAAAAGTTTGTGCCAGTCTATTTTTATGAGACATAATTTGCTCTTATATAAAATGAGAATAAGGATATTTATATTATTTCAAGATAGTAGGACAGAAATGCTCAGCACTTGCCTCCTCCTCTACAAAAATGAACCAAAATGATGTGTATAGTCCCATTTTGAGGTTAGTGACCATGGGAGAACACTGAGATCAGCAACAGAGAGACCAGAACCTGGTAAGATGCAGAGACCTGAGATAGCAGCATAGCAAGAGAAACAAAACATTTTAGCATCTGTCACCTTAATCCCCAGAGAGACCTGAAATCTGCACAGTGGCTTTGCTTTGGAAAAGGATTTCACATCATTTCCCAGTGAACCCCTTGGTGTGCACAGCCAAAAGTCATCTTGACCAGGGACCTATGGTCAAATTTGGATTGCTGTGGAGGTCAGAAGTTGCTTCATATTTTCATCTCTGGTCTTCCAGAGATATTCTACTACACTGGCTCAGTAGGAAGCTATCTTCCAAATCCAAGTTGGCCTAACAGAGTGGCTCAGACCCTAACCTTCTGAGTGCTTTGGACTTTAGGGGATGGGTGCTGCCACAAAAAGGGGAGCAGTGGGTGACACCCTCAGGAACTGAGAGAGCTTGTTCTCTGAGACCTGGGAAATGGATCATTATGTGTGGATTTGCCAAGGGGTCAGACTGAAGGCAATCACCCAAATGGTTCCTGCCAAGCATCCTTCTGTTGCTAACAGGGCAATAAAAGAACACCATGTTTCTTTCCACTCCTGCCTTCTCACAGGAATCTGCTAAAGTATCTTAGAAAAACATGGCGACTCCAACTAGGGCATCAGTGTTGTGTTGGTAGGGAGAGGTCATGGCAGGCCAGGCATGCCAGGACTTGACCAAAGAAGAAAAAGAGAGGAACTTTGCCAGGCTAAAGCATTACCTGCACTTACCTTCTCCTGGGCAGCCCCCACAGTTGAAAGAGTTGGTAGAGGAGGGGAGCTAAGCTTCAGCAGTCACCCTGATCTAAGATGTGTATGTCAGCAGGCTCCTTAGTGGGCACTCCCATTGTACAGAGCAAAATCACAGATTTCTGCCATCACACCTACCTCTGGTCACCTCCACCCCATCTGATCATGCTGATATCAGGATGGGGTGTGAGCACAACAGAAAGTGCTGTGGTTCCTGCCACTGCCTCTTTTCTTGAGATGTCTGGTTCTTCACCATTACCTAGTTACAAGACAAGTGCTTCAGGTTCCTCATCATTAATGGTGCTACCAGGGGCAGAGGCATTTGCTAGATACAGTTAATATCAACACCAATGTATAGGGGTCATCATTTCCATTGTAGGAGCAGGCACACAATCAGCACCCCATGCCTACTGCTGTCTATACTACACCTGCCTGAATTACAAGAGTGTTCCTACTTTTGAGTGACCTACAAAGAGTGGACCCCTCCAACTCTGGCTATTATGTGTCCACATTTACAAATAACAGCCAAAGAAATATGGGAAAAAAACACCATAGTGTCAAACTGGAAATAAGCCAAAATCACATAACAAAGTGACACCTCAAGACACATCTTCAGTGGAACACCAGTTTCTAAGAAGCACATGCATAAAAATAGAAGAGATATATCATTCAACAGGTGTGCAATTCTCAACACAGGAACACAAGAGATAAGAAAAACAAAGGTAATATGAAATCTCCAAAAAGATCATAACTTTCTAGCAAATTCCAAAGATCCCAAAGAAATGGAAGATGCATAAATTATCTCATAAAGAATTTTAAATGATTATAAAGGGCTTGGTAACATTTTAAAAAGTACACATAAATAGTTAAATGACATTAGGAAGACTTTTCAGGATATGAATGAGAAATTAGAGAAAGAGATTTTAGACAGACAAAAAGAACTCTTGGAAATAAACAGTACAATAAGTCAAAGAAAAAACTCAGTTGAAAGACTCAACAATATATAACATAAAGCAGAAGAAGGAATATCTGAAGTTGAAAACATGTCTTTGAAATATTCCATTTGTATCTTTTAGAAAAGAAGAAGAAATAGTGAGGAGAGCATTCAAGATCATTGGGATATAATTAAATGAAAAAATATCTCCATATTTGGAATACCTGAAAGCGAAGAGATAAAGGTTAAGGAAATCAGAAACCAATTCAATGAAGTAACTACAGAAAGCTTCCCTCATTTTGGGAAAGACATGGATGTTAGCATATAGAACCCCAAAAAGTCATTACCAGAAAAGATCTTCATCATGGCATATGATATTCATATTTTTGCAGGACAACACAAAGATTTTTAAATCTGCAAAAGTACCTAGATATATTCAAGGACAGTCCCTTTATACTAACAGTTTTCTCATAAGAATCTTTGAAGGCAAAGAAGGAATGGAATAACATATTCCAAGTACTGAAAGAATATAACTATAACCAAGCTTACTATAACCCGCAAAGCTGTCTTTTCAGAAAAAGAGAAATAAAGATCTTCTTATATAAGAAAAAAATAAGGGAATTCATGACCACCAGACCAGCCTTACAATAAAAAGGGAGTCCTACATCAAGAAGTCAAAGAAGATAACTACCATCATGATAGCATGTAAAACTATAAATCCCACTAGAAGAGTAAATGCACAAAAGAGAAACAGAAAAGAATCAAACATTATCAATAAAATACACCATCAAACTACAAAGAAAAAAATAGGAGAAAAGCAAAGAATATTCAAAGCAACCAGAAGAAAATCAATAAAATGACAGGAGAAGTCTTTACATTTCAATAATAATCTTGAACATAAATAGATGAAATTCTTCAATTAAAATATACAATCTTATTGAATGGATTTAAAAAAAATGTGATACCTATAAGAGACTCACTTCACCAGTAAACCACATATAGACTCAATGTGAAAGATTGGAAAATTATATTCCAAGCAAATGGAAAACAAGCAGGAGTAGCTACCCACAGAGTAGGGTAAAATATTTACCAGCTATTCATCTGATGGAAGGATAATATTCAAAATAAATTAAAAAAATCTAAAAACTAAATAAAATAATTAAATTTTAAATTCATTTAAATGGTCAAATGATCTCAATACACACCTATCTAATTCATTTAAAATGGTCAAATGATCTCAATACACACCTATCTCAAAAAAAAAAGAATTACAAATGGCCAATATATACATGGGAAAAAGTCAAATATCATTAGCCATCAAGGAAAATGAAAATCAAAACTGGAATGAGATACCATCTAATTCCAATTAGAATGGTTATTATTTTTAAAAAATCACAAATACTGGTGTTAACAGGGAGAAAATATAACTCTCATATACTGTTTGTGGGAATGTAAATTAGTAGAGCTACTATGGAGAACTGTGTGAAGTTTACTCAAAAAATTAAAATAGGTGTGATCCACCATGTGATCCAGTTTTCCCACTCCTGGATGGATATTTGTATTTATATATTCAACATGCCAAAGATGTACCTGTATGTCCATGTTTTTTTGTGGAATTCTTCAAAGTAACTAAGATATAGAATCAGTCTATATCAAGAGATTAATAAAGAAAACAAGAAATATGTACACAATGGAGTTTAATAAAAAGAATGAAATTTTATCATTCATAACAAAACTGGATGGAACTGGAAGATATTATATTATGTGAAATTAGCCAGACACGGAAGCAAATACTTCATAACCTCTCTCATTTGTAGAAACTTTAAAAAGTGGACCTGAAAGTAAAATAGTTATTACTAGGGATTGGGAAGGGTACAGGATTGGGGGAGGTTGGATATGATCAATATACAGTGTATACACATTTGGAAATATTCATATGTACACTAATATATACAATCAAATATGTTCAGTCAAATATGTACAATATGTACAATCAAACCACTGATAAATTTTAAAATGTATATCCATCTTGTAGACAATTATTGGGAAGTTTAAATAATATTTTGTAATCTAATGCTCAGGAAACCTTAAACAATTACCTCATAGAAAGTGTCATTATATTTTATTTATGTTTCTATATTTATGCTATCATTTAATGAATATTTATAAAATCTCTACTTATGTAGGGTTCTGAGTTAGGTGATGAAAGTACTAATGACATACAATCTCTCCTTTTATGGATTTTGTAGGAAAGCAAGATGTAATTAAAATCAATGTTTTAATTACAAATTTTGATATCTTTTAAAAAAAAAGTAGATGACAGAGCTTGAATACCTACAGCAAATGTCTATAGGTGACATTTGGCCTGATGTAGAAAGATGAGTAATAATGAAAAAAAGAGAATAGAGAGTGTTCGGGCAGAAGAAACTAAACATGCAAACATTCTGTAGTAAGAGTCTCATGGCTTATTCACATGACTGTATATTGTGTCCAGCACTTCACCAGTTGTGTTTCTTTCACATAGATGATTGTGACATATTGTAGTGTGTTTTTCTTTTATATTTTTATGGATGAGTGTGCAGTTCTACCATTAGAACAGCAGATTTCCCAAGGGTTAATTCACCATGTCAGTTCATTGACTGCATACAACCATATAATCCAAGACGTATGTTCCAATATTTCTTTTAATAGAAGACATTTTGCTTTGTTAATAATCCATTGTGTTTAAAGAGTCTTTGAAGGTGTTTGTTTGTTTGTTTGTTTGTTTTGGTCATAATTCTGGGTTCTGAAGATCAAAGTTCTTAAAACTTTATTTTAGGAACAATGACAAGAAATATGAGAAAGATTTGAAAGAAAAAAGATGCATTGGTGGTAATTTACACAAGCTAGAGAGGCAAGGGAGTAAGCACAGGTGGGGAACTTTAGGAGCAGCATGGCTGTGGAAGGCCTGTGAAAGTAAAGGTGGAAGGAAAGAGGCTACTGTAGGAAGAACAGCTCAGAGAAAACCTCTACCATTCCAGCGGGGAGAGACAATGTCAGAGTTGGTCCTGGCTTGGGCAGAGATGGTAATCCGTGTAACACTGCCTTCTTCAATTACTGCCTGCACAGTGAAAAGGTGTGCAGAAGCAGAGGTGCATCCAGAATGCGTCTTCAGCTACAGGTTATCTCCTGCAAACAGACCAAAAAAGTTATTTCACCAATGCCTCCATGTCCACCATCATCTCTTTTACCAATTTTTCCTTGATGCTTTTTTTCTTATTGACTTTCTGACCTTGGATACATACATTCTGGATAGCATCAAATTTTGGTTCTATATTTATTATAATTTTTCTCAGTATCATTTAACTTCTCACTTTATATGATTTTTTTCAAGCATTTTGTTCTTATTCAGAGCTCCTGAGTTTCTAGTTTTATTTTTTTCATTTTTTTTGAGAGACAGAGAGAGAGAGAGAGAGAGAGAGAGAGAGAGAGAGAGAGAGAGAGGAAAGAGAGAATTTTTTTTTTTACTTTTAATTTTTTTTTATTTTTATTTTTTTTATTGTTGGTAGTTCAAAACATTACACAGTTCTTAATATATCATATTTCACAGTTTGATTCAAGTGGGTTATGAAATCCCATTTTTACCCCATATACAGATTGCTGTATCACATCAGTTACACTTCCATTGATTTACATATTGCCATTCTAGTGTCTGATGTATTCTGCTGTCTATCCTATTCTCTACTATCCCCCCTCCCCTCCCCTCCCCTCCCCTCCCCTCCCCTCTTCTCTCTCTACCTCCTCTACTGTAAATCATTTCTTCCACTTGTATTATTCTTCTCTTACCTCTCCTTTCCTTTATATGTAATTTTGTATAACCCTGAGGATCAACTTCCATTTTCATGCAATTTCCCTTCTCTCTCCCTTTCCCTCCCACCTCTCATCCCTGTTTAATGTTAATCTTCTTCTCTAGCTCTTTGTCCATACCCTGTCCTTAGTTACTCCCCTTATATCAATGAAGTCATTTGGCATTTGTTTTTTAAGGATTGGCTAGCTTCACTTAGCATAATCTGCTCTAATGCCATCCATTTCCCTCCAAATTCTATGATTTTGTCGTTTCTTAATGCAGAGTAATACTCCATTGTGTATAAATGCCACATTTTTTTATCCATTCATCTATTGAAGGGCATCTAGGTTGGTTCCACAATCTTGCTATCGTGAATTGTGCTGCTATGAACATCCATGTAGCATGTCCCTGTAACATGCTCTTATTAGGTCTTTAGGGAATAGACCGAGAAGGGGAATAGCTGGGTCAAATGGTGGTTCCATTCCCAACTTTCCAAGAAATCTCCATAACTGCTTTCCAAATTGGCTGCACCAATTTGCAGTCCCACCAACAATGAACAAGTGTACCCTTTTCCCCACATCCGATCCAGCACTTGTTGTTGTTGGACTTCCTAATGGCTGCCAATCTTACTAGAGTGAGATGGTATCTTAGGGTAGTTTTGATTTGCATTTCTCTGACTGCTAGCAATGGTGAGCATTTTTTCATGTACTTATTGATTGATTGTATGTCCTCCTCTGAGAAGTGTCTGTTCAGGTCCTTGACCCATTTGTTGTTTGGGTTATTTGTTATCTTATTGTCTAATTTTTTGAGTTCTTTGTATACCCTGGATATTAGGGCTCTCTCTGAAGTGTGAGAACTAAAGATTTGTTCCCAGGATGTAGGCTCCCTGTTTACCTCTCTTATTGTTTCTTTTGCTGAGAAAAAACTTTTTAGTTTGAGTAAGTCCCATTTGTTGATTCTAGTTGTTAACTCTTGCGCTATGGGTTTCCTATTGAGGAATTTGGAGCCCAACCCCACAGTATATAGATCATAGCCAACTTTTTCTTCTATCAGATGCCGCGTCTCTGATTTAATATCAAGCTCCTTGATCCATTTTGAGTTAACTTTTGTGCATGGTGAGAGAAAGGGATTCAATTTCATTTTGTTGAATATGGATTTCCAGTTTTCCCAGCACCATTTGTTGAAGAGGCTATCCTTCCTCCTTTGCATGCTTTTAGCCCCTTTATCAAATATAAGATAGTTGTAATTTTGTGGATTGGTTTCTGTGTCCTCTATTCTGTACCATTGGTCCGCCCACCTGTTTTGGTACCAGTACCATGCTGTTTTTGTTACTATTGCTCTATAGTATAGTTTGAAGTCTGGTATCGCTATCCCGCCTGATTCACACTTCCTGCTTAGCATTGTTTTTGCTATTCTGGGTCTTTTATTTTTCCATATGAATTTCATGATTATTTTATCTATTTCTACAAGAAATGCTGTTGGGATTTTGATTGGCATTGCATTGAACTTATAGAGAACTTTTGGTAATATCACCATTTTGATGATGTTAGTTCTGCCTATCCATGAACCGGGTATATTTTTCCATCTTCTAAGGTCTTCTTCTATATCTCTCTTTAGATTTCTGTAGTTTTCATTGAATAAGTCTTTCACCTCTTTTGTTAGGTTGATTCCCAAGTATTTTATTATTTTTGAGGATATTGTGAATGGAGTGGTTGTCCTCATTTCCATTTCAGAGGATTTGTCGCTGATATACAGGAATGCCTTTGATTTATGCGTGTTGATTTTATATCCTGCCACTTTGCTGAATTCATTTATTAGCTCTAATAGTTTCTTTGTAGACCCTTTTGGGTCTGCAAGGTATAGAATCATGTCATCTGCAAATAGTGATAATTTAAGTTCTTCTTTTCCTATTTTTATGCCTTTAATTTCTTTCGTCTGTCTAATTGCTCTGGCCAGTGTTTCGAGAACTATGTTGAACAGAAGTGGTGAGAGAGGGCATCCCTGTCTTGTTCCAGATTTTAGAGGGAATGCCTTCAATTTTTCTCCATTCAGAATGATGCTAGCCTGAGGCTTAGCATACATTGCTTTTACAATGTTGAGGTATGTTCCTGTTATCCCTAGTTTTTCAAGAGTTTTGAACATAAAGGGATGCTGTACTTTGTGGAATGCTTTTTCCGCATCTATGGAGATGATCATATGGTCCTTATTTTTAAGTCTATTGATGTGGTGAATAACATTTATTGATTTCCATATATTGAACCAGCCTTGCATACCAGGGATGAATCCTACTTGATCATGGTGCACAATTTTTTTGATATATTTTTGTATCCGATTCGCCAGAATTTTATTGAGGACTTTTGCATCTAGGTTCATTAGAGATATTGGTCTGTAGTTTTCTTTCTTTGAAGTGACTTTGTCTGGTTTCGGAATCAGGGTGATGTTGGCCTCGTAGAATGAATTTGGAAGTTCTCCCACTTTTTCTATTTCCTGAAATAGCTTGAAAATTATTGATATTAGTTCCTCTTTAAAGGTTTTGTAAAACTCTGCTGTATACCCATCCGGTCCTGGGCTTTTCTTAGATGGTAATCTTTTGATGGTTTCTTCTATTTCCTCAATTGATATTGGTCTATTTAGGTTGTCTATATCCTCCTGACTCAATCTGGGAAGATTATATGACTTAAGAAATTTATTGATGCCTTCACGATCTTCTATTTTATTGGAGTATAAGGATTCAAAATAATTTCTGATTATCTTCTGTATTTCTGAAGTGTCTGTTGTGATATTGCCTCTTTCATCCCCTATGCTAGTAATTTGAGTTCTCTCTCTTCTTCTCTTCATTAGCATGGCTAAGGGTCTGTCGATTTTATTTATTTTTTCAATGAACCAACTTTTAGTTTTGTCAATTTTTTCAATTGTTTCTTTTGTTTCGATTTCATTAATTTCAGCTCTGATTTTAATTATTTCTTGCCTTCTACTTCTTTTGCTGTTGTTTTGCTCTTCTTTTTCTAGGATTTTGAGATGAAGTATGAGATCATTTATTTGTTGGTTTTTTCTTTTTTTAAGGAATGAACTCGAAGCAATGAATTTTCCTCTTAGAACTGTTTTCAATGTGTCCCATAGATTCCGATATGTTGTGTCTGTGTTTTCATTTAACTCTAAGAATTTTTTAATTTCCTCCTTGATGTCTTCTAAAACCCATTGATCATTCAGTAACCTATTGTTCATTCTCCAAGTGATGCATGATTTTTCCTTCCTTATTTTATCGTTGATTTTCAGTTTCATTCCATTATGATCAGACAAGATGCATGGTATTATCTCTACTCCTTTATATTGTCTAAGAGTTGCCCTGTGACATAATATATGATCTATTTTTGAGAAGGATCCATGTGCTGCTGAGAAAAAAGTGTAACTGCTTGATGTTGGGTGGTATATTCTATATATGTCAATTAAGCCTAGGTTGTTAATTGTGTTATTGAGTTCTATAGTTTCCTTATTCAACTTTTGTTTGGAAGATCTGTCCAGTAGTGAGAGAGGTGTGTTGAAGTCTCCCATGATTATTGTATGGTGGTCTATTAGACTCTTGAACTTGAGAAGAGTTTGCTTGATGAACATAGCAGCACCGTTGTTTGGGGGCATATATATTTATGATTGTTATGTCTTGTTGGTGTATGATTCCCTTGAGCAGTATGTAGTGTCCCTCTTTATCCCTTTTGATTAACTTTGGCTTGAAATCTATTTTATTTGATATGAGTATGGACACTCCTGCTTGTTTCTGCAGTCCATATGAGTGATATGATTTTTCCCAACCTTTCACTTTTAGTCTATGTATATCTTTTCTTATCAAATGTGTCTCCTGTTTGCAGCATATTGTTGGGTCTTGTTTTGTGATCCATTCAACTAATCTGTGTGTCTCTTAATTGGTGAGTTTAAGCCATTAACATTTAGGGTTATTATTGAGATATGGTTTGTTCATCCAGCCATATTTGTTTATTAATGTTACTAAACCTGATTTGTTTTCCTCTTTGATTATTTTTCCCCCCTTTACTGTCCTACTTCCCACTGTTGGTTTTCATTGTTATTTTCCATTTCCTCTTCCTGTAACGTTTTGCCAAGGATTTTTTGAAGAGATGGTTTTCTAGCTGCAAATTCTTTTAACTTTTGTTTATCGTGGAAGGTTTTAATTTCATCTTCCATCCTGAAGCTTAATTTCACTGGATACATGATTCTTGGTTGGAACCCATTTTCTTTCAGTGTTTGAAATATGTTATTCCAGGATCTTCTAGCTTTCAGAGTCTGTGTTGAAAGATCAGCTGTTATCCTGATTGGTTTACCCCTAAATGTAATCTGCTTCCTTTCTCTTGTAGCTTTTAAAATTCTCTCCTTATTCTGTATGTTGGGCATCTTCATTATAATGTGTCTAGGTGTGGATCTCTTATGGTTTTGCATGCTTGGGGTCCTGTAGGCTTCTAGGATTTGGGATTCTGTCTCATTCTTCAAGTCTGGGAAGTTTTCTCGTATTATTTCATTGAATAAATTGTTTATTCCTTTGGTTTGGAGCTCTGTGCCTTCCTGTATCCCAATGACTCTTAAGTTTGGTCTTTTAATATTATCCTATAATTCTTGGATGTTCTGCTCATGGTTTCTTAGCAGACTTGCTGAGCTGTCTATGTTCTTTTCAAGTTGAAATACTTTGTCTTCATTGTCTGATGTTCTATCTTCTAAGTGATCTACTCTGCTGGTAGCATTCTCAATTGAGTTTTTAAGTTGGTTTATTGCTTCCTGCATTTCTAGGATTTCTATTTGTTTGTTTTTTATTACCTCTAACTCCCTGTGAAATTGATCTTTTACTTCCTGGATTTGTTTATGTAGTTCCTTGTCAAAGTGATCTTTCATTGTCTGATTTTGCTGTCTCATGTCTTCCTTGAGACTCCAGATCATCTGAATCATGTATATTCTGAATTCTTTGTCTGACATTCCATCTGTTGCAGCTATTACCTCTTCTAGAGTTGAGTTGACCTGCATTGCTTGTGGTCCTTTCTTTCCTTGTCTTTTCATACTGCTCGCGTTTCTTTCTGCTTGGTGAAACTGTTGTGTTTTTGAAATTTTCCCTCTATTTATTTATATTGCTCTTGTATAGTTGAAAAAACTCCCTTGCAGGGCAGGTAGTGGCTGTGATCCTCCTCCAATTGGGGTGATCTGTCTAACACGTTGGTAGGCCGCTAGGTCTGCTCTGCCGGTTGGTCGCAGGTCCGCCTACCCTGCAGGCGCGTGGGGCAGCTCTGTCACTCCGCAGGTTGCTGGGCCTGACCTGCTGGTGGGTAGCAGGTCCGCCTACCTTGCAGGTGCGGGGAGAGGGGTCGGCTCCGCCCGTCAGCAGGCCGCTGGGCCTGATGTGCCCGTGGTCAGAGTTCCGCCTAACTTGCAGGTACAGAGGGAGGGGGCGGGCCTGCCCCTCAGCAGGCCACTGGACCTGCTCTGCTGGTGGGTCGCAGGTCCGCCTACCCTGCAGGCGCGTGGGGCACCTCTGGAGAATTTTTTTTTATCGGTGGACCAACATCTTTATTTTTTATTTTATGTGGTGCTGAGGATCGAACCCAGAGCCGCGCACATGCCAGGCGAGCATGTTACCGCTTGAGCCACATCCCCAGCCCAAGTTTTATTTATTTATTTATTTATTTAAATTTCACTTATCCCCAAATTATAAAATTTTCTTTTAAAAATAGATTTATAAACTAATAAGATTTAAAGCTTTGTGTTAAAATTTATTATTTTATGGAATAATTTATTTTTGATGAACCTACTTTATTTTGTTCCAGATGAACAGAATATTACATTACCACCATTTATTAAGTAAACTAATCTTTTCTCATTCATTTCAAGCAACATTGTTTCCTTTCCCCATATTTTATCAGCTCCTTTTATGTAGTTGTATTTATAGACTTGTAAATTATATCTGCTCCAGGTTCATACTGTTTTGATTATAACACCCTTATAGTAAGATGCAAATAAATTACTATAGCAAGTTTCCACTATTTTTTTTTTTCAAAAGTGTATGTGACTGTTACAAAATGAAGAGGCTGGCTAACACATCCTCCCTTGGGTGGGGAGAAGAAACTATGAAGTTGTGCAAAATTGGCAAATAGAACTCTGGAAAGTACTAACAGGAAACAAAAACTGAAAAGTTATTTCTCATAAAAAGCTGCCCAAACCTCAAATCAAAGCCCTTGTGAGGCAGCAGTCTTTGTGCCTGGGCTTGCTCTCATGCTCAGTCCCTATGTGGTCAGCATGGTGCTGGCCAGGTAACAGAGGAGCTTCACTACACAGTGTGTGCTGCCCTGACCTGCAACAAAGGATTGAAGCGCAAGATACTTGGTCAGTTAAAGTAACAAGCTCAAAATGCAATGAGCGGGGAAAGTCTTTAATTCAGCTGGCCTTGGATGGCAGTCCCAGCTGGAGAGAGTAGTGGACCTGTCATGTATTTTACAAGAAAATCTGAGACAGGAAAAAGTAGTACAAGAGTAAGATAAATCTGAATTCATCCCTGGTGACAAGCAAGATACATTCACATGCAGGGGAGTTCCAAGGGGATACAGTGGAAAGCAAATGCCAAAAGAGACTTGAAAACTACCTTGGCTTTAAATGGGCTCCCCAACTAAACACAGATCCATCTTCAGAGGGTGAAAACACCATAGGCTCACACAGAGCCTCTCACTGACCACTGGAACCACTGGGGTATACAGATGTAGTAGTAACCCCCAGGAAGAAAGACTGAAACACCTCAAACAAATGAACACATATGAGCAGAGACCTTGACTGCTTTATAATCCAGAGTAAACATGATGTGTTAACAAGTGTAATGTTTAACAAACAAACAAATAAATAAAAAGAGAGAAAACTCATGTGACATATAAGAAAAAAAATGTACCCCTCAAGAAATAAAGTTAACAGAAACTGTCCCAGAGTGAGTATATATGCTGTTTTTAATAACCACCTTGGAGCAGAAATGATAAATGTTTGAAGATTTAAAAGAAACCATGATTAAAGAACTAGAAGAATATATGTGGTCAATGTGTCAACAAAAAGAAGTTTTAATAATGAAATAGAAACTCTTTTAAAAGAATAAATGGAGATTTAAGTGCTGAAAAGTATTAAAAACAAAACAAAAATAGGTTTGCTCAATGGCATGGCTTAGATCGCAGAAGAAAAGAAAAATTGAAGATGAATCAAATTAATTTATCCAGTCTGAATATAAAGAAGAAAATTATGAAGAAATAGAATCTTAAAAATGTATGGGGTAACATCAACCTTACCAACATGTATGTAATAGGGATTACAGAAAAAGGGGAAAGGGAAGCTTTTTGAAGATATAATGACTTTAACTTTTCAAATTTGATTAAAAATTAATTTATGGAGTGTCAAGAAGCTCAGAAACTTCACATGAGACAAAAATAGATCTATATCTAACAGTCTAGGCACATCATAGTTAAACTTGTATGAGACAAAGAAAACAATTTGACAGTACCAGCAGAAAAATGACTAATCATGGCCAAGGAAACAACAATATGATTAATAACATGATGAATGGCTAAAGTCTCTTCAGAAACAATGGGATCCAGACCGTGGTGAGGTGCCTATTTCATGGTGCTGAAAACAAAGCAAAACAAAGAAACTGTCAACTCAGAACAAAAGTGCCCATGAAAAAATGAAGGAAAATAAAAATATTCAGAGATAAACCAATATTAACTGAATATATTGATAGCAGAAAGGCCTCAAAATATATTAAAGGACATGACACCAGATGAAATCTGCAGGAAAAAAACAAAGCGCTAGAAATGGCAAAAATAGAGATGCATATAACAATCACAAATGTATATTTTTCTCTTAAATGAAGAAAATATTGTAATAATAAGGAGTTAGAACAGTATATTATTTTATTATATATAAAATAGATGGAAATAACATGAAAACAGGAATAAAAATGAAATCATGCTAGAAAAATGTTGCTCTTTCCAGAATTAACTCATTATTAATCTGAAATTGATTGTAATAAGTTAAGATTCATATAGTAATCCCTATGCTGACAACTACAAAAATAACTGCTGTGGTTTCAATGTGTCCCCCAAAAGTTAACATGAAACTTAACCTCCAAATTTATATGTTGATTGTACTTGGAGGTGGGGCTTTTGGGAGGTAATTAGGGTTAGATGAGGTCATGAGGCTGGAACTTCAAGGTGATATTAGTAGTATTATAGGAAAGGGAGACTTGATTTGACTCTTTATATGATACCCTCTGCCATGTTATATAGCATCAATAAGGCCTTTACCAGGTGTATCTGCTCAATCTTGACATATTACATTATAAATTATGCAATCTCAGGTAATCTGTTGCATCAACACAAGACAAAGTTGATCCCAAGAAGTGCGATTATTGCTAAAACAAATACGTAAACACATGGAAATAGCTTTGAAACTGAGTAGTAGGTTGAAATTGGATGAACTTGAAGTTTAGAAAAAGCCTAGGTTGTTACAAAAAGAACACTAATGGGGATTCTGCTGAGGGACTGGAATAAGAGAAGGAAAAGTTGAAATTTAGAAATTATTTAATTGGTCATGATCAGAAAACTGGTAGAAATTTGAACAGTAATGGCCATCCTGAGGTCTCAGGTGTAAATGAGGAAAAAAATGAAGCCAAGGCCATCCTTGTTAGATAGTCAAAAGGAACTTGGTGAAACTGTGTCCATGTCTTTGGACATTGTGGAATGGAGAACCTATAAGCAATGATCTAGCATATTTGGTAAATAAAATATATAAGAAGCAAAACATTCAGGCTGCTATGTGTCTACTTTTAATTCCTTATAGTGAAATGAGTAAGGACCTGCAGATTATTGAAGACATAATTTATAACTGAAAAAAAAACAGAGTAGAAAATATTGGATTTTGCAATATGGTCATGTAAATAATAAAAAAAAATTATTTGGGAGAGAAAACAAAACGTGCAGTCAAGTGACCTTTGCTAAAGAGATAAGCATGCCTAGAAGGCAGCCAGGTGCTGTTCATTAAGACAATGGTAGAAAGTCCCCAAGGTTATTTCAGAGGTCTTTTAGGAAGTAGGCTTTTTCTAAACTTCAAGTTTTCTAAACTTCAAGTTTTCATCAGATGCCTAGAGATTTATAATGTAGAATGGTTCTGTTAATAGGCCCAGGGCACCCTTCACAGACTGATTGCCAGGATACCTTGAAACTTTGCTGTCTGCAATCTAGCACGACATTCCTCTCTCCCAATATATCCAGGAAGGGGGATTTACATTCAAGGAAGATAATTCTGGATCCCCCAGACTTTGTTTTTACTATTGACTTTATATGGGTTTTAGATTTACTTGGATTCAATTACTCCCTTTCTTCTTGCCTATGTCCCCCTTTTTGAGTGGGAATATGTATTCTATATGTGGCTCACCATTGTATCTTAGAAGTGGACATCTTGTTTTGATTTCACAGGCTCATGACTGGAATAGAATTGGGCTCAGGATGAGTTGGATCTTGAGTTTTACCCATACATGATTCCACTCCAGTTGTATTTTGGAGTTGAAGCTGGTCCTATTTATGTATTAAGACTTTACTATATGAAAGGATATGAGTTTTGGGGGGCAGGCTACTATAGTTTGACTGTCTCTTCCAAAGAAGACATTCATGTTGATTTAATTGCAATTGTAACAGTAATTAGAAGATGAGTCATTGGAGATAATTAGGCTCTGAAAGAACTGTCCTTTGTAGGATTAATGTCATTACATTTGAAATGGATTAATTATTGTGAGAGTGAGTCATAATAAAAACTAGTTCAGCCCTCTCTTTCTTGCCTTTTGTGCAGCACATGTGCCTTTCTGCTGTTTTGACGTGGTACAGAAGCCCTTGCCAGATGTCAATACCATGCTCATAGACTTTGCAGCCTCCAAAACTGTGAAAAATAATTTTCTTTGCTTTATAAATTACCCAATGTCAGGCATTTTTAAATAATAACTCAAAGGGATTAAAGACAACAAAAACAAATTGCTAAGAGAACAACAGAGGAATAAAAATAGTACAATGAAAAATATTTAATAATCACAAAACAAGAAAGTAAAGAAAAAAACAGACCAAATAGATGTGACACATAAAGAATATAAATAGCAAAATGGCTGAGTCTGGTTAATCTAACCTTATACATTTAATAATTATATTAAATGTGGGTAAGGTTAAAACTTTAATCAGGAGGTAGTGATTTCTAAATGGAAGAGACTGTTCAACTGGTTTAGACAGAATATTCAACCTTTGTTACATGACACCTCCAGTATCTGATCAATTCTCTCATTCCGCATTGTCCACAGGTGATATCTGATCATCCTCCTGTGTCTTCAGCAAGCATACTGCTAAGGTGGGGTTTTTTGTTGTTGTTGTTTGTTTGTTTTTTTCTGGAATTCCATTGTTACTGTATTTTCTCTCAGTTTTTCCTCCCACTGACCTTTATCTGGCTCTTTGGTTAGAAATTCTCTCCTGTCCATATTGTATTCAGAACTGAACTCAGGACTGTCCTGAGGACACCTTTTCCCTACTGTAATAGTTCCTGATTAAGATTTGTATTAAATGTTTTAATTACTGTTCATATCTGCTTTGAACAGTCCTCATGTCACCCAAAAACTGAAGATGAAAACTATGTAAATCAGGAATGGAAGAAGAGATATCATGACACTAATGATTCCTGAGAAATTAAAGGATTGGAAATGAATATTAGGAATTTTAAGGAATTTTTCCATTTTATCTTGTGTTTATTAAACATGAAATGGACAAACTCTGTGAAATACATGTTACCATAATTGATGCAAAAAATAGATAACCTGAATATAAAGTAACTAAATGAATGAGGAGTTAAATATTTCCCCCATAAAGAAAAACTCAAGCCCAAATAGCTCCACTAGAAAATTCAATCAAATATTTAAAGAAAAATAGTATCAATCTTACCCAAATAGTTTTAGAAAATTTCCAAAAAGAACACTTTAGAAATAATTCTATAAGGGCATTATTACCCTGACGTCAAAGTCAATCAACCAAAGACATAAGCATTAAAAATCACAGATCACTATCACTCAAGAATGTAGCTATAAAAAATACTTACAAGATACTAGTTAAACAAGTGAATAGGTAAATAAATATATACATACATAAATATACATATATGTGTATATACACACATACATAAGTATATATGTCTACATACATATATAAAATATGTATATAAAAATATAAACACACACACATACATATAAAAGATAATAGGTCATGTTCTAAAGGGATTTATTTCTGGAATTCAAGATTGATTTAACATCCTCAAATCAAATAATATACCATTTAAAAGGCTAAGGAATAAAAGACATGATCAACTCAATACCACAAATGTACTGAGTGACAAAATTCAACAACCATTCAAGACAAAAAAATGGAATTCTCAATATATAGGAGATGAAAGAAAACTTCTTCAACCCAATAAAAGTCATATATGCAAAACCTACAGCTAAAAGCTTATTTAATGTTGAATGGAGAAATGTTTTCCTCTTAAGACTGATGGGGAAGAGCAAGATGTCCCATTAGTATTTTAGTTCAACATTGATCATTAAGTTCTACCAAGAGCATCAAGGGAAAAGAAGAGAAAAAGAAAGGATACAGGGAGGAAGGGAGGGAACAGGAAGATTGGAAAGAATATTTAAGAAAAAATAAATAAATAAAACAAAGAATAAGGACAGAAATTAAATCATACAGATTGGAAAGGAAGTAAAACCTTTTCTCATGTGCCAAATTATCTTGCAAAATGGTCTTACAGTATTCTTCATTGTAGCCTCAGAGTGGAAACAATTCAATTATCTGACAACAGAACAGATAAAATGTACTATGTATCTATACAATGGAATATTATCCAATGATAAGAAAAAATGAATAAACTCCTGATACTTGTAACAACATGGATAAATTTCACAAGCCTACTAACTGAAAGAGGCTAGACACAGACCACATGCTGTATGATTCCGTTGATATTTTCAGAAAAGTCAAGAAGTTAGAGCTAGAATGCAGACCAGCAGTTGCCTAGAACTATAGCAAGTTGTATGGCACAAAGGAACTTTTTGTGGCATTGGACGTGTTCTAAAATGTAGTAGTTGTGATGAAGGTTCAACTTTGAAAATTCACACACACCAAAAAATCATTGAACTGCACATTTAACAAAGGGTAAATTTTATAATGTGTGTACTATACCTCAATAAAACCTTCAAAATTATTTAGTTACTCTGGCACATTTTCCCCTGTGGAAATATATATATATATATATATATATATATATATATATATAATTTTGTCTTACTCCAAAAATGTACTTTTTAAACCTAAATGACAATGAAAATGAAATAAGCATATATACAGGGCTTTAGTAACTAGATATGTACTTAAATAACTCAGAGTTTGAAGTGAGTAAATTTTATGGGTATAATTTTCAAAACTTCTTTCCTGCATCCTTAAGAATCACACATTTCCAAATCTAAGTCTCTTCTTTACTTTTACCCTTCTTTCATGCATGTGATAAGCATCACTGATTGCTGTCTACAGATTGTTGCATTTTAATGTCTCCTATTTATTCTTTCTGAATTTTTGTACTATTGAATCTCTTGGCTTTTTTCTCTGATGTGTCATTTCATTATTGGGATATAAGAAGCATGTTAGAATTTTATTTTCTACCAATTTTAAATTCACAGAAAAATTACAAAATCGCATAGTGTTACCTCATTCACCTCCCCCAGAGGTGGACATCCTATATGATGATGGTGTGATTGTCAACACTAGGGAGTCTGTGCTGTTTCAATACTTTTGATTAAACAGACTTTTAGTTTTTATGTTTTATCCCTAATAATCTCTTTCCAGGGCTTTCTACCCAGGCTTTCAGGTTGCACACATTATTTCTCCTTGGTTTCCTGAATCTGTCATAGTTCTGTCTATAATTGTGTTCAGTGATTTTGAAACTCTGAAAGAGTGTTTGTAATTTATTTTTAAATTTATCTACATATTTGGTTATTTACATTATATTTTTATTATCTAAATGTAGTTTTTTACTTTTGTCCAGATTACCCAACCCCCTGCCTGCCACAGAAAATGATGTGCTTTCACTGCATTTTATCCCGGGTTACCAATGATGCTGAACTTGACCACTAGCTCTAGGTGTTGACTACTAAGTTTGTTCACCATAAGGTTACTTTCCATTGCAATAATGAGTAGCTTGGGGAAGGTACTTCAAGACTACACTAATATCCTGTTTCTCTGTAAAATTTTACTCACTAATTTCAGTACTCATCTATCTGCAATAATTATTACCATAGAGGTTACTTAATAGAGTTTGCCTTTCCCTTTTGCATGTTTTATTGTAATTTTTTCATGATAAAGAGCCATTTGTTTCACACATAGAAATACTTTTAAAATTGTTGTATTTTTCAGAATAAACTCAAGGTTATTTATTTTATTTTATGGATTAACAAACAAAAAAATCATCATGAGTTTTGTCTAATTTTTTTGTAGCTTTGGTCATTGAAAACTTCATTGGATTAGCTCCTGTGTTCTAGTGATAAGCTCTCATTCTTTTTGAACACTTCCTTACATTGTAGAATCACAATATGATCTGAGTTCATTCAGTACTTTTCTTATTCTGATCCTGTTGTCAACCATTTCTCCAAGGTCCTCTTATTACAGAGTGGCTTTCAGAAAAAAAAAATGGCCCCTTTAATTAAAATTTCAGAAAAAGATTAAAAGTCATTTTTATTAAAGTTCTGTTATATAGTGGTTTTACCATTCCTTGTCAAGTACTTATTAAATATGTTTCTGAAATGTTTATTGTAGAGTAGTATGACCAATTTTCATCCCAAACAATCTAAGTGTTCCACAGTTTTCACAAATTAGTAAAGAAAAACAAATATGCATAGTCAATGGAGATAGCATTTCTTTTGTTTTTTCTATTTTAACACTATTTGTTAAATATTCTTATTTGTAACACTATATTTTTTCTTTAACTTATGAAAATTATTTGGGTGTCTTTAATGTTTTTATGTTATTTTTATTATTTTATCAATTGTATTGTTGTCTACTCATAAAATAGCCCAAATAGTACAACTTTCTTTTAAAACTTGAAAAATAATAAATTGGGATTTTTTCATTCACTGAAAATAGGAGATAGTTGACCTAAATCTAGCTTTTTTTTTTTCTAGCACCAATGCCTTAATCTGATCTTTTAAGACTTAGGAGCAAAAACTTAAGGACATTAACATAGCACATTGCCTTTTTAATCACAAAAAATAGCAGAAATATGGGCTTATACACAAAAAGATATTTCCCATCTCACATAGCATGTATGCTGTTGATTGAGAATTAGAATTAGTTATTATAGAATTAAAAGCAACTCCCAGTCAGAATCTAGAGATTAAAGGATTTCATATCATTACTAATAAAATTATGTATTGGTTGACTATGTTTTTAGTCTATCTTCATTTGTTTTTTGTGCTAATTCTAAGAACATTATCTGGAAGATAACTGTTTCATATAATTGTTCTATTACATTAGATTCAAGTAATCTCTTACCTTGTATTTGTTTTGGTGATATTTGAATATATGCAGAAAATGAGGAAATTTTTTAGTAGAATTAATCCTTAAATTATGGTTTTAGTTGTGTCCCTAAAATGTTTATTTTATCTGGTTCCACAGTAAGTATAAAACCATGTTACTATATGTACCATATGTGCTTTGGTAGATATCATAATATTTTCCAGAATGAAAGAAACCACCTGCTTTGCCATATAGTATACATGAAATAAGTTCACACCTAGGAAGTTTGGCCTAACCAAACTTAAATATGTTTTAGATTATCTAAGTGTAGGGATGGTTCAGTGTTTATTCTAAGATCAGCAGATCAACTTTATCCTATTTTCTCTCTGCACAATATTACAAGTCCTTGCTCTGCCTACTATTTATCAAGAGAAAGATTTATCAAGAGAAAGGAACACCTAATCAGCCAAATCAATAAAATCATCCCTGATAATAAAGCCTACCAGATGCCCCCATAATCAAGAGAAAAACTCATCATTATTACCATTCAGAATTTTAAAGTAGAGCTTATTTTGATGGTGGTGAATGAACAAGTAAAGAAAAACTAGTGTCTGCAAACTGTCCAATGAAACTCTCATCCCTATACTAAACAGATTATGCCCACATTCCAAATATTCTTCCCCAAGGTAGATCTCAACCACAATGGTTGTGAACCCAGTGTCTTCTTATATGCAAATCATGGCTTCTTACATGTAAATTGCATATATGAGTCTGTCTAAGATTTTAACTTTTGGGCAGGTGGGGCATTGTGGGGTTCAAGAATGGGAGTCAAGCTGAGTAAGTCTCAAAATGTCCTTTCAAAACCTAAGTAGAGCATTGGACCAGGTTCAATGCCCCCTCACTTCAGGTTTCAGAAGAAGTTTACAACATAAACATCAAAGACTCACTCCTAATTGATTTATTTATCCAAAATACTAGCTCCTCAGATGTAAAGAACTACTTCTTTGGGTTAAAATGTTTCTTTCTTACCTTTTTTTTTTTAATTTTTTTGGTATAGCAAATTTACCAAGATGAGTGGGCAGAGGTTAGGGTGAGGACATATTGACCAAATGTGAGGTTTCCCTGCTTCACTCAAAAGAGTATATTCCCAACAATTTTAACTCTTCTTTTTCACTTCCCTGTGTTCTATGGCAAGATCTAGGTAACAAATTTCTTTATGAAAACTTCACATAATCTGACAGCCCATACTAATTTGGTTTCCTTTAAAAGACTAAACATGGCATAGGATTCCCCAAATTATCCAATTCAGAGCCAATTAAAGGAAAGAGACATCAAAGAAAAAAAAAAGGTAGACTTTGGAATATTTGATATTCCTCTAATTATAAAAATTAGTAGATCCATAAGTCGAAACAAAACAAGTAAAGTTAATGATATTGCCAGATTTTTTAATAGGGACTGAACTATGCTTACTGCCACAGAAATGAAAACTTCTCCTTATGGTTCTAAAATTATAAAGAAAAATAAATATCACCATGACTTTATCCAAATGAGTCTTCTACTGAACATATATTTTTTAAAATCATTATTTATTTATTTATTTTTTATGTGTTTGCTGAGGATCCAACCCAGTGCCTCACTCATTCTAGTGAACCTGGTGCCTCACATGTGCTTGGCAAGCGCTCCAACACTGAACAACCCCAGTCCTCTGATGCTTAATCTTTGCTGCAGACAAATGCCAAGCTGTCCTCACAGGACAGGAGGTTAGAGGGAGCCGCTGAGACATCTCAACCAAAGCTCCTTTCCCTTCCCAGGATTCCCATTATTTTACCTTTTATGGTTATGTTAGAATTGTTATTTTTCTCCCTTTACATATAAACTCCAATCATCAATAAAATTAGAGTTTATTTAAAAAAAATCATTTTGGTTATTGTTGACAAAGTCAAACATGATTAGTGAATTTAACTGATTCCTGAATTTAGAAGACATAAATTAATCAGAAATTATTATAAATAGGTGAATTAGTACACATTCACCTTTTTAGCATGAGATTCTAATAGGTTACTATTTTATTACAGAAGAGTTTTCTTCAGTTGTTAAATACTGAAGTTCTTGGTTTGAACCAGTGTGAGGAGACATCCTTATCTTTTCTGAGTTGTTAATTATTTATTTTCTTGTCTTTTTTTTTTAACTAGGAAATTAATTTTATTTGCATTTCTTTGTCCTCTGCTAGCCTATGAGTTTCTTGAAAGCAGGGACTATATTTATGTATGTCTTATGTTCCTGAACCTAGCAAATAACCTAATATGAAATAGGTTCACAGTCAATATTTTCAATAAAATTGAGGCTCACAGAGAACATTTTTCTTCTTCATAAAAATAAAGCTGGTAATTTTTTTGCAGACATATTTTCAAAATGTCTAATTTTTCATGATTGTGACAGTTGCTGCATATGTCCTAGAATTTTTTTAAGAGGATAAAATAGCTAACAGATTTTTATATAAAATAATGGATTTCACCATATAATTTGAAAATAGGCTGATTTTCTTACATTCTCAGGGCTTGCTTCAGGCATATGAGCACATAGTTTAAAATAAAATACAATTAGTGATTTTCAAAAAAAGAAAACCATTGCCTTCATTTTACTCTCCCGAGGAAGCTGATGCCTAGTGACAGCTCGTATCCTCTATGGGCTTGTCTAACAATTCTGACTAGGCAACTCTATATTGTAACACGGTAAGAATATAATTGTGCTCTTGTTAAAACATGCTGTAATGTCAGGCACACCAAATTTTAATTCCCATGGTGAGTCCAGATAATCAGGAAATTTTCCAACTGCAGGAGGACTTTGAAATAGCATGTGACATTTTTACATCTGGCCATAATTTCATGCTTTGCCACCTTTGATCAAAGTGTCATCTTAAATGAAGGCAAGGAGACAGAAAACACTAGAATGAAATTCAAAATGTAACAGATTCATTTGAATCTAAAGGTAAAGCTCATGTGGAGTTACAATACTCCACTCCCCCAAATTTACATGGTGAGGAAACCACATTAAGTTAGACAAATTTATAGCTAACAATACATTTTAAATGATCCCAATATTATTTTATATCTGATCCTATTACAAGTAACTTCCAAGCATGAGAATGTGAGAATGTAAGAAAGGAGATCAAATTAACAGACAACTACAAACAACTTATATACTGAAATACTCACATAAGACATAAGAAAATACAGCTTCTGTGATAAATAATATATGGGTAAGTATTCTCCAAGCTACAACTGTTACCTGACAATCCAATACCTGAGGATCAAGCAGCATGCGTTGACTCTTTCATGTAAAAGTAGTTCTCACTGGGAAATTATCAAGGGTTAGTTTAGCAAGATGAAATATTTAGAGGAGCCAAAAAATTTTAAGATATGATATTACTTAGTGGTGGGGAAAGAAGTTATTTGCTCTAAAACCTCTGGGTTTGATATCATTTTTATAGCATCATGTTAAAACATTTGTTACCTAATGACACTACAGAATCTTAGAGATTTTTCATATACAAGTTGGAAGTCAGCCACCCTATACATAGGAAATGTATTCATTTTACAGCTGACAAATCTAAGATTCAGATAGTGACCTGATATGACAGAGTAAATCTTTTATCTCAGATTCTTTGAAAGACAGCTGTCTTGGTTTATTATGTGCTGCTATAAGAACATATTTGAATCTGAATAATTTATAAATAACAGAAATTTATTCTGTCACAGTTATGGAGGTAGGAAGTCAGATCAAGGCAGTGTCTCTGGTGAGGGCCTTCTTGCTATGTCATTACATGGGGGAAGACAGAGGGGCATGAAAGATGAACACCAAGTCCTCACATGACAGAAAAACAAAAGAAAAAGAGCTTATTCCTGAAAGCCCATTTATGGCCTCATTAATCCATTCATGAGAGCAGAGATCTCATGACCTAAACACTTTCCAGAAGGTCCCACCTGCCAACACTACTGCATGGAGCAGTAAGTTTCCAACATATACATTTTGAAGAGACCAAAACATTTACACCATGGTGACAGGCTCATAGTAACTGTCACTCTAAATATTTCCTTTACTGTCTTATGATTTGTTAGGGCAGTAGGAGAAGGAATTCCTAATCCTTCATGGGAATAGTCTCAATATATTGTAATCACACTGAATTTTCCACAATATATTAACACAATATATTTAAAAGGTATAATAATTATATCATTCCTTTGCCCTGATTCAACATCTTTATGCTTTCTTAAAAAATGTCTAACAGGAATTTATGTTTATCTTAAAAATAAATATCTCTAAGCCATGTTGAAATATTATAAAAGCTTCCCTTTTAGTTTTATATTTATAAAATATTAGATGCACATTAATTTTACTTGAATGTTTGTAAAAAAGATATAGAGAATCATGGCAGCCACTTCAAAACAGAAAAGAGCTACGCTAACCTTTTATTTCTTTGAGGATCAAGAGTTTTTGGACAGAAATTTCTAGAAATTTCATTTGTCAAAAAAAAAAAATACACACACACACACACACACACAGGGAAGAATTTATTTAAAAAATTGTTGTATCCTGAACAAATGATGCTCTGTGATTACTTATATTTATCAAAATTTGTTAAATGTTTTTTTAACAAAAATATTTGTATTTTAGGATTTGTTTATATTTAACGGAAGAACGGAAGAATTTGTTTTTTAAGATCAATGGCAGAAAACCCAACAAAGTTTTTCTTTTACAATAAAGTTTGTGAATTTGCTCCAATTTTCTTAAAAATCAGGTAGATATTTTGAAATTCAAATTTCTCATAAAATTCAACAAATAGAAGCACAGATAGCCTTAACAAAGAAAGAGCTTTCAGGTTTGCAAAGTTAACTTTATTCCTGTGCTTTAAATAAAGTTAATTTCCTGCTTTAAAATATTTCCATTAATGATTTTACATTTTTGTTTAGATAATAGCTTATATTATTCCTTGAAGGCAGATCAATCACCTTTTTAAAAAAATCTTTGCTCTCAACCACACTTTTAATGAAGGAGGAGAGAAAAGGGAAATAGCACCTAGAGCACACCAGGCTCTCCTAATTCAATGGTCTAACCAAATTTCACCTAATTCAATGGTCTAACCAAATGTCACCTAATTCAATGGTCTAACCAAATGACTATTTTCAACCTTAAGAGTGAATAAATTGATGCTCATGTAATTATTAAATGATACATAGTTATATGCAGGGTTTTGATAATAAATTCAGATAATTTTGATCTGAAAATCCTTTTTCCATTCTTTTGGGTTTTCTGAATTTATAAAGTAATTTTGTAAATTAACTATGTAGATAGTGTCCATTATTTGTCAGAATAAAATTAAAACTAAAGAAAGTACAATTTTTAAGCAGCTACCTAGTGTGAATACCCTAATAGGCATATGACTCCCACTGGCTCATAACTCACCTTTTAAATTGCTATACTGGTATAAAAGTACATATAATTAATCAGCGTTTTGCAGATGAAAAAAAATTCATCCAAAATTAGGAAAATGATGGACAAACTCATCAACATATGCCTCTAAATGCATAATTTTATGTTTTATAACACTGAGAAATAAACTTAGGTGGGCTTTTATGTATGCTTCAGTTCCCATTTCACTATAAGATATTAGATGTATTTGCACACATTTGAATAGTTACCATGACTCCATTACTTAACATTGGGATTAAAACAAGAATCTATTTATGTTTATTTTGTACTGTTCAATAACTAGAATTGATCAAATATTGGAGACATTCAAGTTTTAAGGTGGGTTCACTTTTCAAACAGGCAATTTTTGATTTAAGGGATTTTAGCAAAATATATATGTCAATATTTTATTACAAAAACCTTAAACTCATATTGAAGTAAAAGAGATGATGCTATGTTATTTCTTTGACAGAAGAGATCCCTGGAAGCAGCTGTGGCCAAAATCATATTTCCTCACATGGAAGGATATGAAACCACCAGAGATGTGAATAATATCCAAGAAAAGAGCCAGGTGATTACCAAGGCTAATCAGGATTTCTGAGGACTCAGAAAAATTTGAGACTATAATAGGATTACACTCTCTGCTACTCAAGGCATCAATATTTGCATATCACACTAGTAGGGTTTAGAAATTGGGATGGCACTAATAAGCCCAGATTAGTGCCAGACACAGCCAGAACTTTCTTGACTTTTCTTTATTGAAAAGAAAAAAAAAAATAAGCCTCCTTCTAAGTAGTTGTTTCAAATCCTCATGGGATTTCATCTGATATCAAATCAGACAGGGAAGGTTGAGCATGTGGAGAGAATCACTTCAAGTGCTAATTGTAAGAAAATTCAAAATGCAACAATAGTATTTTTAAAAATTCCTGTACTGAAAAACACCACATAAGACAGAACACAGATGAAAGATAATGTTGCTTTTCCCTAAACAAATACAAAGGAAAGATGTTATCTTGTAAAGTATTTTAACAGACAGCTACAAAATTGAACAGCCTGACATCCAATATTATGGAAGCATTTTCTCATAGTTGAGCAGTTAAATTGCAGTAAAGGAGACCATTTTTTACTAGTGAGGATCTAAATACGAGGTCTAATTTTTTTTTATCATTTTTGACTGATGAGCAGGGAAGTACTAAATCTGATTGCAAGAGAGAGTAATTAACTTGACATGCCAGGATAGATCAAGTTGGCTGATTGTGTTGCATCACTCTAGTTAGTTCTTCAGTAACATGCATGCACTGTCCATGCAAAATAGCCATTTAGCTATATTTTAAGCCCTTAAGTTTAAAAACCATATTTCTTAACAGAATCACCTCCCCCCTTTTTTAACAGAGAACCACTCAAAAACATATAAATGTACTTTAGACCTACACTCTTCATAAGGTAGTCGTTGACCACATTTCACATCCAGCTACTTAAATTTAACCATAAATTTGTTTAAATTAAATACATTGAACTTTTAGTTTCTTAGGCAAATTATCTCCATTTCAGGTGCCAAGGCTACATATTACTATCATACAAGACAATGCTAATATAGAACATTTTCTTCATAACCTAAAGTTTTATTGAACAGACTGCTCTAGATGTTTTCCATCAGTAAAATTAAATCTTTGTTTATTACAATACAGACTAAATATTAAGACTTATAAAATCCATCAGAGGTACAATAGCATGGAATGAAAGATTATTGATATCATAGCTGATAATGTCTGTAAATGGAGAAATAAAATAAAAACAATATTTTCCTTAATTATCCCTGAATAAAAAGGACAGATTCTAAATAGCACACTAGCACATAAAAGTATGACAAATAAAACAAATGCAATACAGATGACTTTTTATTCAATATATAAATTAAACTAAACTTTAAAGAATCCCTCTTCTTTCATAAATAATGTGACTGTGAATTCAACAAATAACCTGGTATTATCTTTTATAGTTAGAAATTCACATTTTATCTACATTTCTTGTCTTATCTAATAAAAATAAGGCCTTGCTATAGAAGGAATTTTATTCATAATATTTTTTGTGGCAGAAACTTGGAAATAGCAAGAATGTACATCTATAGGATAGTTGCATAAGTTATGGTACTTCCAACATTTAAAAACCATGAAGGTATTTCCAAAAATGTGATATATTTTCAAGCTTTTATCTGAAAAGATAACACAAAATGTACAAAGTTGACATAGTTACTGGTAAAATGTGAATGGAAGAACAAATGTAGGGAAAAATAAAGATATGTGTAAATGACAGAATAATAAGGAAGACCTAGAGTAAGTAAAAAATGTAAAACCTAAATTTAACCCTTTCTATATTTACATATTGATAGGAAAAGAGTAAAGTTGTAAAGAGTTGTGCATTGGACTTTCAATTTTGCTTATCTCTAAAAATAAAGGGAAGATATTAATTTGTATCCTTTCTTGCATTGCTTATTCCTAAGAGCACATCACTTGGCAATTTAAAAATATTTAATTAAAATAATTCACTGTACATCTCCTATACACAAGGCTCACTTTGCAATTTGGGGATCGAGCAATTAATATTAATAAATTAGACTTAGACTAATAAGGACTTCATAATTTATAATACTTTCATACATATTTGACCCTTAAAATGACCTTGTCAGGGTGGTTGAGCATAAAATGTTTGTTTTTCCAACTACATCCATTCAATAACTGGCAAGGCCAGATTTAGCACCTGGGTATTGGGTATCTCTGTTTTATCCTTTCCTTATTATATCACAAAATGAAAAATGAAAGACTCAGTTTTCATTCCCAAAGAACATATTTTATAGATGAAGAAATTATGGCCTAAAACAGTTGTTATCTTATGTCTTTCCATCTTACTTTACTATTTTAGTACTTTTCTTCAACCCCCATTCTCTTTATCCCAACTAAAATCTTTTTTAACAAAGAGTCTGCATAAAATGACGTTGGTAATTAAGATTTCTAAAACCATATATACAAAAAATTATAGTCTCTCTCAAAGATATGATTTATGCATAAAAGAATATTTAAATGCTGGGAAATTGTAACTAAAGGATGATGGCATCAAATAGAAGCACCCTTTTAAAGACATGGTGCACAGAAATATTTCAGTTCAGAAATGTCATTGATCACAAACGCATCATGTGATCATATCTTGTGAAAGCTAGGAAAATCCTTACACATCAAGTGTTAGAATAAAGCATAACATTGCTGTCAAACAATAAAAATGAAACAGGAAGTAAGTACTTGCATGACCAGAAAAGTAAAGGTATGGAAGAAAGTGGGGAGACAAATGACATGTGCAGTCACAAAGCTGGGAGAGAGGAACTTGCCTAATATAGGTGTCACTAACTTACAAAGAGCATAGCATAAATTATGAGAAACTATCATGAGAAGGAATTATGAGAAGCTAGGTGTAAGATTTATCCAGAAGGAATAAAGTCATATTAAAACAGTAATGAAGAATAGCAGTCTATGTTTTAATCCATTTTGGGCTGCTATTACAGACTACTATAAATTGGGTAGTTTATAAACTACAGAGATTTATTTCTCACAGCTCTGGAGGCTGGGAAGTCCTGGATCAAGGTGCCAATAGATTTGCTATCTGGTGAAGGCCCACAGCCAGTTTCCTAGGTGATGCCTTGCACAGTGTCTTCACGTGGCAGAAGGGGCTTTCAGAGGCCCTGTTTTATGAGGGTGCTAATCCCATTCCTGAGGGCTTCCCTTTCATGACTTAATGGACTCCTAAACCTCATCTCCAAATTCTCACACTGAAGATTAGGTTTGCACGTAAGTAGTAATCCTAAATTTCAACAATTTGGGGAGAACATAAACATTCAACTATAGCAAAAGGGTTTATAATCTCTCACACAGAATGAATCAACCGAATCCTTAGAAGGCTGTTGTTGTACATTATGCTAAACTATATGGGGATAGATGGTGTTTTTAGTACTGATAAATAGTGTCATTTTTTAGGTTGACATCCAGGAAAACAAAGAAAAATGAACACGACCCATCCAGAGCTTCAGTTGGAAAGGACTGTGGAGCAACGTTGTACACTTTCCTAACATAGCCAGGCTTTCTGTTCAGCTTCTGTCAGTTTGTTTCAGTTCAGGCTCCCAGGTGTTGTCAGACTCCGTGGTAACCAGGTGGTATTAATGAGCACAGTTACTTAGCAGGGTGCCTTCATGCCCTAGGATTTCTGAAAAACCTCCAAGGAGAAAAATGGCCTGGAATCCAGAGTCAAAAATCCCTAAGTCTGAACTGGCAGAAATAGAGAACAACAAAAAGTAGAATACATAGAAAAAGAAAAATAGGATTTTTGATTAGTAATCTTCTAGATGATTACTAAACCTAACATCTTTGATATTTTTCAGGTGATTGGCACCACTGAACACTGATTACATGAGTTTTAACATAAGCTATTGGTTATTTTTGGTCACACATTTATTTTCATAGGTCAATACAACTTATGGTAAAGGAATTTAAAAAAAAAATATCCCACAAAATAGAGCTATTGGAATTGAATACATAATGTTTCTTGAAAAATAAAAGGGGAGAAATAGTGACTTCATGAATGAGAGAAAAAAGATTCAAATTTGCCCAAAGAAACATTATGTTTTTTTATCTCTGAATAGCAGGAAAAAAGTTTTCAGATTTTCATAGGCCGATCAGTGTGGACTCTTACAATGGAAACATTTGAAAAAGTGGTTTATCTTCAATTCCAAGTACCTGAATATGGTGTCCTGTGAAGCCTCATAATTCTAGCTAGTATATACTTTCATATTCCACTGGTAACTCTTCAGGTTTCAGTAGACAAAGAGAAAAAAATATGTAGGAATGTAGGAACTGTGTCAGAGGTTGTATGGAAAGTTATTTACAGATGCCATCTAGAATGCAAAAGTGAAAAGTAAATTTTAATATGTGCTGAATTCACAATTTTTATTTTTTTCAAGCACGAAAGAGAAGTTGTAACGTTTGACATATTTATACAAATACTTTTGAATATTATTGACTATTATGAGTTTAAATACTGTGCATTTGGCAAGAACATCAGATACTTAAATCTATGGATATAGCTTAACATCTGATGTCAATATTAAAAGTAGAAACATTTATTCTCTAATATTCAATACAATTTTTACAATAACTTATTAATGACTATTGTCACAGATATGAAGGCTCACTTTCCCTTTTTCACCATTTATTGAGTGTTGGCTGCAGTTTTTCTTCACTTGATGAAACTTGACAATTTCATCTAGATATTCCGGGCAGATAATTTGATTCCATGGCTAGCAAGGCCTCTCTGGACTATGTAACACTAAGGATCTCCTAATAAGTGTGATTATTGTGATTCAAGGACACTAGGATAACATGTACTGTGTCTCCACTCCCTGAGTCTGAGTTGGTGGTCAGGTCATATCTCTGGCAAGGGTGAACACTTGGAATTTATAGTTGGTGATACAACTTATTTATTCCTATCATTCTAATTTCCCTTAATATGATTATCATGTCTACAAATAAATTTTACAGGTATGTTTACTATTTTTATTATTTCCTATACCCTATATTATTTCATGATGACAGGGGCTTTTGCTTGTTTTATCCACTTGCCTGGTGGTAATATGTTCTCTATAAATATGTGTTGAATGAATTAAAAAAAGGAAATATGAATGTGTTCTAAAGAGCAGTGGATATGATAATTAAGGTAACATTTAAGGGCGAAAGGGAGAGGGGAACTGTATCTTAGCTGGAGGAATGTTTGAAGAGGAAAGGCAGGTAGTAATGTTCATGGTGTGTTCAGAAGACCGTGAGGAGATCAATCTGACATGTGCAGAGGTTTTCAGTAGAGAGCATAAGGAGATGAAGTTGAAGAATTAATGTGCAGCCAGATTACCAAGGGCCTTGAAAGTCAATTTAAATAACTCTGGTTATATTATTCTCTGAAATTAAGAGGAGGAGTAACATAAGGTTCAACAGAAATATACATCCCAACTTTAGTAAAATGACTACCAAATATATTACATCGCTCATGAAGCAGAAGGGAAAACTGACCTTTCTATACAGTCTTCATATTACATTATATCCTCTAGCTAAATTTGCAACCCAAACCCAAGATTCATAGAAATTTCCAGTATCATGCAGCAGTAAAGGCAGTTTCTGGGGAAAAGAAAGAGAAAGAAACGCATCATTACTGTCTTTCAATCATATCCCGTGGTTCAAAGTACACTTGTGGAAAAAGGATTCATCTTGGGGTAGAGTTCAGAAACATAGGCATCAAAATTGGATAATACAAGTTGGGAGAGGCCATTTTAGGAATGGCTGAAACCTGGAGACAAGACTTTCAAAGACAGACTCAGCAGCCCAGAGGCAAAAGACAAAGTCTAATATCTATTTAGGGACTGCTGTGTTCAAAGTCCAGGACCATTTTTCTTGAATACATACATTGCCTTTCATTGATTCTTTTTTTTTAAACAATGCACATTTCTCCCACATTTTCATATCTCCATACTTGAACTGACTCAAAATAAATCTTTCAATCATTTTAAGCCTTCAGCCACATGTCATAATGCATTTGTCAAACCTACATTAACTTGATTGTTAACCAGGTCAGTGTGAAAAGACAAGTACAAAATTACTTAAAGGTTAAATTTAAAACCACATCATGGCCAATTTGAAGAAAGAATTTCATTTGTTATCATTTCAAAATCTTCAGTTGGTATCTTCTGATAAAATAATTTTACTTATTTCTAAAATGCAAACTAGAGAAATATACAACTTTAAATCATTGACCTGAAAAATGGACACTGAGAGCCAAGAGCTGAACATTCTTTTCAGTAATATTTTTATCATAATTTATGAAGAAAAAGATGAAATTCTGAGTTACAAAGATATTAAGAAAAGTGAATCTCAAAATGTTCTAATATTTCAGAAATACCCTCATTGATTTGTTTTGCTTTTACTTTTAATGTATGCAAATATTGCTATATGAGAACATAAAAAGTTTTTTAAAAGTTCTTAAAGAATAATCTGGGTTCAATCCTCAACACCACATAAAAATAAATAAATAAAAGTTATTTAAAAAAGAGAATAATCTGTCTAATTGATAGAAAATAGTGTATCATAGTGTAATTTATAGCACTTCCACGACCTCTCCCCATGTATTGAACAACAATGTATCTAAAAGTCAATGGCATCTGAGCTTTGATGAAATATAACATGTTCTAGAAATTGTGCTACAAAATTGTGCTACAAAATCATTTTACTATATCCTTACAATTATATATACTACTGTTTTACTATACCAGTTTTCAGGTGTGTAAAATGAACCACACATGTTAAGTCAATTTTCATTATCCTACTTCTAGAAATTGGCAGTTTTATTAGAGCCAGATCAGACTGATTCCAAGACTCTTGATCATAATTATGGCAGAATACATCAAACTTTAGTGTACTGAATTGCCATCCAGAAAACTTGGCAAATTTAGGATGCTGAACCATTTTCTAAGATATTCTATTTCTATAAGTATAGCATATTCTATGTATTGTGCATTGTAAAAAGTATTTTGTAGTAGGGGGTCTGCAAACCTTGCTACATTCTTCGATTTTGGCTGATGGAAAATGTACTTACACGCACGTGCAAAAACACACTCACAAATGGAACGTAGCCTATTTGGTCCATGGACTAAAGCAAGGCAAAGTGGGATATAGTTCTGCAAGTTCCCTTGGCAATTAAACATAGGCTTCTGAGTGTGGAGAAAAATAATAAAGGTACAAGTAAAAATTGAAGGTACCAACTGTGAAGGTTAGACAAATCACAGAGCAGATAGACAAGCAAATAACTCTTCCTGTAGATGTAGACAGTATCCATTTTTTAACCAAGGCACTCACTATTCATCTGACCCACAAAGATATTGAGTCAATCTGAAAATGTTTATAAATGTTAGAAAAATTCATCAATTTGGAGGAGGAAATGAGGAGATGCTGGCCTATTTGGCTTATATTTTCTTTTATGCAAATAATGCTATGTAAATACTTAAATACATGCCTATGTATATACATATGAATTTCAAATACATTTTGCAATAGAATAAAATAAAATGAATTAATGAAAATGGAATGGGTGATGTCTCTTTTTCTTCAAAAGTGATATACTATATTACTTTATTATTGTTAAAGTTTTAAGTTAAATAAAAAACAATGTTTAAAATGGTGAATACTTTCAGGTAAGATGTCATCTGAGAGCATTCACATATACTCATTAAAATCCGATTATTTAAAACACACAAGAATATTAGAGTAGCATAAACAGAATAGGAATGTTGAGACATTTCTGCTAGAAAGAGTATTAACATAACCAGATTTGAGGGACAGGAAAAGAGGTATTTTCCTTGGCTCTTTGATAATACAAAGTAATAAAGTACATGAAAGTGAATGAGAGGAAACCTGAAAATGTTTTACTTAGAATTTCTATCAATTAATAAAAGCTGGAATCACAGACAGGTAATGGACATGTGCCATGGGTGCGACTCCCTCCTGCACTCTTGGAAGCCCACCTAAGATGGCCACACTGAACGTGAATTCTGTGGTAGACCTTCTACAAGCTAACACAGCATCAGGCATGCATAGAAATTGCCACAGTGACTCCCTGCTACCACATAAAATGAAAAATTAATTGATACAATCCCAGATAAGATTGGCTTCTGCTCTGTTACCAACAAACTGCTGTGTTTCTAAGCTAACAATATAAAAGTATGAGAACACCAAACACTTCCACTTGGTTTTGTTGAAATTGAACTACTTGAGCATATTCAAACAGGAGAAAATTTTTTCAGTCTTTGACTGAACTAGAGAAAAACAAATTTCTTCCAAAGTAATTATTTTAAAAGCCTCATTGAACGTGTAAAAATATACTCCAATTAAACATAAATGGAGCTTCTTGTAAACTCTCTCATGTTATCTTTTTATGAAATAAAATGAAACTAACAAAACATATTTTAGAATATTTGTTATCATCAAAGACATTTAAGAACAAAAACTGCATCTATGTAACTTGACAAAAGATTCTTGATTAAGAACCATTTGAAATAAGAAAGAACTGAATGGAATTTAACAGAGAAGTTAAAATAAAAATGGAAACAAAAAATAGCTTTGAAATTTAAAAAAAAGTGAAAAGTCAAGCTTTAAGATTTCTCCATAATGAGAAGTAAAGGGATATATCTTTTTTCTTACATATATATGTAAGGAAAAATATATATATATATATATCTTCTTAAACCTATTTTCATATATATACATATATCTTAAACCTATTTTCATATATATATATATATATATATATATATATATATGAAAATAGGTTTAAGAAGAGCTTCTGTGTCTAAAAACTAGGTACAGGAAGAAAAACATTTTCAAATCAGTGAAGAAATGGCAGGATAGTGAGAATTTCTTTGGCCAAAACCTGGTTAAGGTTGAACATAGAGGAAAAAAAGAAGAGGAATAAGCCAATTTTTCCCTAGTAGAATTTGCCAAACGTGGGTTACTAGATCTTGGATTTTTTTCATGCTTATGGGTCAAGAGATACTGAAAACCAGCCTAGACCTACCTAAGTACAGAATTCAATATCAGACTCATACATTTTAAAATCTAGAAGCCCAAAGCACAACATCCTCAGGGTGAGAGAGTGACTCCGCAAGTCTTCCCAGATATAAGGGAGGAGACTCAGGAAGAATGGTAAAGTGTTTTATATTCCAGGAATGATGGAATAAACCTTATACAATAATGTGGCTGATACGTATAGAAAATCTGGACAAAATACTTTTAAAACCTCACTTAAGTCATCAAAGATTTATTTGGACAATAAGTTTTTTGTTGTTGTTGTTTGTTTTTTTGTTTTTCTGTTTTCAGTCAATACCTAGGAGAAAGTGAATTCAAAGATGTGAATACAGCATTGGAGGCTGCTTTTCCAATCTTGCTGATTGGTGATTCAAAAGTTGTTACCGAGAAGTAGAAAACCCAATCAGAGCGTTCTGTAATCTCAAAGGGTGCAGGGTAGGGAGACAAAAAAATGGAAATCAGACCTGCCAAACAGTACAAGTTTGGGAAAATAACTGAGACCTGGGAATCTAAAGGGCTACAAAGTATAATTAAGTTGAACTGAAAATAAACCAGAGAGTAAAGACCAGCTGTGATAATTTCAAATGCTGATTGTATTAATTAGATTTATCATCTGCCTTCCAGATGAAAAAGTAATTTCTCTCTAGAGAAAGTTAGCAATTCAGAAGCTGAAATTATCTCTAAAAATTTCATATGCAACATTCAACTTAACTATAAAAAATTACTATGTATGTGGGACAAAATTTTGATAAAAACAAAAACAACAATAAAACAGAAAATAAAAATATGTAGGAGAAGCATGAAACAGAAAAATATAAGACACAAAAATAAGATTAATTTAGACAATGCAAAAAACATAAAATGGATAATTGTGTAAAATAAATGAAAATACATAAAAATCTCATGGTCATATTACAAATGTATGAAACAATCTCACTGAAGAGGTGGGGGAATGATTCTAGCCCAGGTAACTTTGGAAATAAGTGGAGTTTGCAGGACTTTAAAGGCAAACACATTTGGTGTAAGCACTGCTGTCATGCTGTGCACTATACTATATATGTTACTGTGTACACTGTATCGAGTTGATAAATCTGTTTCCATTGGTGCCAGATTAACAAGTATAAAATTACTATTTGTTTATATTGGAATTGAATTATTAAGTAACTGGATGTCAATAATGAGAGCCAGATTTCTTAAAGTTAAAATAAGCAGTTACCGATAAGTAAAATGATGTTGTGTGTAGTTATAGGTAAGAATTGAAGATAGCCCGTAAAGTCATGGTTTGACTTATTATAGATACAGGTGGTTACATATAGAAATATTTATAAATATGTGGGTACACATGACTTAGTGGGTACACATGGATACTAAGCCATGTGTACCCACATATTTGTAAATATTTCTTTGTTCTATCAGTTGAGAGAACCTAGAAGCAATGAGAACATCTACTGTCTAGATATCGGCTTCTAATTCTATTCTCCAATAAAAAGGACCAGTATATTTTAGAGAAATGGGTGTTTCTGGAACTAGCAAAAGAAATACACAAGATGAACTTTGAGCCACTTATAATGCCAGAAAATATGGATGTGCTTTGTTTACCCTAGAATAGCATTCATACTCTGTTAGGGGTATGTCAAAGGGACATAACTGAAAGAATTACCAATAGCAAAACCTGAAACAATCTGAGCATGAACCAAATCCAGCAGGGCTGGTTTATAAGACATAGTATAAAATAATACCTCAGTCTATATAAGTAAATGTTATAGAAATAAATGGTTAAATATAAAATAAATACAGAAAATATACAAATTTCCCATAAAGAATTCTTAAAAATTTATGGCAAGGGGTGGGGATGTGGCTCAAGTAGTAGCGCGCTCGCCTGGCATGCGTGTGGCCCAGGTTCGATCCTCAGCACCACATACAAACAAAGATGTTGTGTCCGCCAAAAACTAATATATATATATATATTACATATATATATATATATATGTATATATATAACATATATATATATACATATATATATATATATATATTACATATATATATATACACACACATACATACATATATTAAAATTCTCTCTCTCTCTCTTTTTAAAAAAAAATTTAAAAAAATTATGGCAATACTCTGACGTCAGAAAACTAGTGTCACTTCCCATTTACTATGTGTAGGCTCTACACAGTGACTTTGTTCCAAAGGGTACAATATGAAAAGGGAGAGGGAAACATGACTTTACAATTTGGGAACACCTGACAGATATTCGCTCAACCTCAAGGTAACATCAACAATGACAAGCTTATGAAAAATATGTATTGATATAATGAAAATTGCATTGTTCTTCTTTGGTTTTCCCTTTCAAATGTATAGCCCTAGTCTATTCATGTGGAAGGTGTTAGATAAATCCCCTTGAAGGATATTCTACAAAATGCCTGACCAGTATTCCTTGAAATGTCAAATAAAGGTCGTTAAAAACAAAGAAGGGATCAGTAACTGTCACAGTACAGAGGAGCCTAAGACATGGTGACTATGATATTCTGTAACAGAAAAAAGTAGATGAGTAGTAATAAATACTGCATTGAGTAAGTACATAGTTAATAATATTGTTTCATTGATGGTAACACAATTACTATCCTAATTTAAGGTTATTACAATGCGCAATACAAAGAGCAGGGTATATAGGAATATAGTATATAAAGCTATAGTACTATCTTTATAATATTTCTAAAGATCTAAAATTGTTCCAATATTTTTAAGGTTTACTAAAAAAATTAGAATGAGTACATGACCATTTACATTAGCACCCCAAAATAATGAAATCCTGAGGTAAAAATCTAACAAAATATGTATAAGATATGAATGAGAAAAACTATAAAACACTGATAAAAATCAATGTAATTCATAATTTTAATACAATGAGAAAAATAATGATTATTCATAAATTCATAAAAACTACTTATGAATAAAAATGTCTCAGATGATTACTAAAGATGATTAGTAGTAAATATATTATTATGTATATAGAATGTCTAAAGGATTCTAAAGCTAATCTATTAAAACTATAATGTTGAGAGCAGAGTGTTGTAGGCAAAGGCAACAAAAATAAATTTTTCTCATGATTACTCTAACATTGCAAAAATGAGGAATAAATCGGGTTTTATTGGAAAGTCTGTAAATTAGGGTAATGTTTATAGTTACATTTACTTTGACACCAAATTATACAAGTTGACCCATGTTTTATTTTGTTTTACTTTTTGGTTTGTGTGTTTGTTTGTTTTTCATATCTAGAGAAAAGGGTTTTTTGGGGTTTTTTTTTTTTTTTTTGCTGTTGTTGTTGTTGTTGTTTGTTTTTGCTTCTGCATAGACTGTAGAACAAGATTCTTACTCAAAAAATTCAGCTTTGCCTCCATAGAGGAAAGTGCTTGTACCATAAAGTATAAATAATTTCCTCAAATAAATGTAGAAAGAATAAACATAAAAATAGACAAAAGGAAAGAATGATCAATTAAGAAAAGAAATACAAATCCACTTCATTTATAATGAAAACTATGGTGAGATACTTTTTATAATAATGTTGAAAAATTTTAAAAACCAGAAATATCAAATGTGGTGACAATGATAAGCCATGAAGCATCTGATATGCTGCTCATAAAAAGAAATTCAACTGTGTCTATAAAGATAAAGTTATATAATTACTCAGAAATTTCCCTTCTGAACATGCCTGTACCAACATCCACACAGAATTGTATAAGGATTTATATACAAGTCTCTATAGCACTATTTTTGCAGTCAAACAAAATTCTTGTAATAAATTTCAACAAGACAATAATGATTATTAAGGCATATTCATAAAATGAATATTTCATAGAGATTAAACATATTGGAACCCTATATCATTACTAATATACAAAATATTGAATAAAAAGTTGATGAATGTACAAACTATAATAACACTCACAAAGGTTAATATATACAAAAATATATACTTTGTATGGGTATATTATGCTGGTTTAAAATTATGCCCCAAAATTTTCCAGAAATCTTCACTTCAAAAGATGGGAACTAATTTTTTTTCTAATTAATGTAGAAATATGTGGTGATTTGTTTCCAATAAAGGAAGTATTGCAAAAATAACTGCTTATGGTTTCTAGTACTAGATTATGAGGATATAATGACTTGTTCCCTGCTCTTGGGGTTCTGATAACCTTGGGAAATGGTTTGGGTCATCATAAAGACATGCTAGCAGCCCAGAGGACTGACTAATATGGGAAAGATCTGAAAGATTCCGAAACCTCTTTCCAATTACCAGCCATTTAAGTGGGTCTAAAATAAAAATTTTAAGAAATTGGAAATACATTAGTATAATGAAATATATTATAATTCAACAATTTGTATAATTATTCAATTAATAAGCTAGAATTAAAAGTAAATTTTATTAGCAAAGGTATGAATATTGGTATTCAGGATTCTAAATTACAATTATTCCCTAAACATAATTATTTATAGAGAAAATACAAAACATTAATTAGCTACTTTCAGACACATGATGGAATTAAATAAGTGGCCAAATTAAATAAAAATTAATATAATATATAAACACAATTTTCCTATATATGTCTAATTTTTATCACATAGAAAATATGAAGAAAAAAGTATAGAAAAGGTACAGAGTACACACAAATGCACAAATCATTTTAGAACTAACATAACAACAAAAAAATGATCATGTCTAAGTAAAAAAGAAAAACTATAAAGCTTTCCTGAAAGCCATAAAAGAAGACCTCAACGAACTGAGAGAGCACATATTCCTGTAAGAGAGAATTCACTATTGTAAAAATGTCATTTCTCCTTCAATTACTCTATAAATCCCTACAGGTCTTTTATGAAACTTGTCAAACAGCCTTAACATGTATCAGGAACTGAAAATGTGCAATAAGAGCCTGCACACTTTGAAGAGAAGAAGAGCGAGCAAAGACTTCTCTGGCAGAGACAAAGCATGCAGTTCACAGTGTTTAACACAGGGTGATATCATCAAAGATATGTGTGGACTTCATCTTCTGGCACCTTGCATATTAATGCTGTATTAAAACATGCGTTTTCATGATATATTGTAAGGATTCTGCTGCCTTATCAACAAATTTCAGTAGAGAATTTGATCAGATTAAAACTTTGAATGTCTTTGACTACTATCCTCTGAAATACAAGCATTGTTACTATATTATTATTTACTATTTATCTACTTTACTTCCTAATTTATTAATTCCTTGCCAGCTCAGAGCTCTTCATTAGGAACTTGCTATCTTAGCTTGTTGGAGTTTTGCTTAGTTGCCTGCTAGTAGAATCCTAAAAGAATTGCTTTATCTAAGAGATGTGGAATATAGCAGTGAAATGAAATCCTGACAAATTAAGCTCATTAAACCTCCAATCCTATTAACTTCAAGTAATTCTACACATCTACCAAAATTCTACATATCTTAATTTTATACAAACCTTTTAGGGAAACTACATTTGAATGATGGATATAGCTACCTAAAATATAAAGGTTCTATGTTGCCAAAACGCCCATAAATAAAGGTAATAAATAACACTGCTAGAGTAAATATTTACAATATATAACAGAGTATAAATATCCCTAATAAATAAAAAATTTCAGTAAACTAATTAGAAAAAAATAACCTACCAATCGACAATGTTTCAAGTATGAAGAAGAAGAAACACAAATTGTCAGCTTCAAAAAAGTACTTAATATCTGTCATTAGTAATATAAATGACCTGGTTAATATAAATTTTAAAATTAAGTTGTAACTTTAAAATGATCATATTATATAAAAAGTAAATGTGAGCAATGCTGATTAAGTTAAGAAACTGGATATTTTCACACACTATTATAATAGTACCATTTGATACATATATTTGTGAGGTCAATTTGGCAGGATCATTAAAATGTAATGTATTTTTAATTTGTACACTAGAACTTTTCAGGATTTCAAAGCAAAGATACGTGTGTAGTAATGTTTATAGATTCATGGTTTTCAATAGAAAAACATTATAAACAATCCCTAAGTTCATTAATGAAGGAACTACTAAATATACTACAAGGCTTCAGTGTCTTGGTAATGTGCCAGTCTAGACAAGAGATGCCTTCAACCCTTCTCTACCCTTGATGCACCTCTGTTGAACTTCCAAGTCAAAGAAGAGCACATTTAAAATTAATAAGTTACAATTTGAATACAAATGTTATATGGGTAGAGAATTCCTCAGCTCAACCCAACTTAAAACATTCCAATAAGGTCTATGTTTGGTAAGATCTTAATGCTGGACACTGTGATGAATTAAGACAAGGAAGATTTATTTCCTCTGTCAAGGAATTTGTGGTTCAATAAATATCATCAGAGTAAGCCAGTCTTTTCTAAGAAATTTTCTGATTGAAACAATGTTACTATGCCATGAAGAAAACATTTATGATAAATGTTATATTTTTTCTCTCCAGGAAGATAAGCTATTAGCTATATTTATTCTGTCTCACTCATTTTGAAGGCCTTTGTGTTTACACAGTTATTTGGAAATTTGAGACAGTCCCTTCAGTTTAGTGCATCCCAGTCTCTTTTTGCATGATATCACATAGAGGATTAACAATGCAACTTTAAAGTCCCATCATGAAAATTCAATAATTTTATAATTTTTCAGTTCATAAAACCACATATTTTAAGTAAAACTCATTGAGTAATTGGAAAATGAATAAGAATTAATTTACTGATAATTCTGTCTTGCTATTTCTCATTGAGTATAATAAGACCTTGTTTTATGAAGAGTATTATAAGTCAGGACTGTAATTAGGCTTATCCAAGCTAGCATATAGCTAAGTGGGGTGTAATTCATGGTACCTCAGTTTCTCACAAATGTGGTTAGTATATTTTAAAGGAATTTTAGTGAAAATTAAATAATTTAATATATAGATATATTTACACATATGATTTATGTATACATGCATATATATAAGATATATTTATGCATATGTGAACACATAGTTTTAAAAGGGAACTAGTACCTACTCTGACCTTAATACATAGTTATTCTTGTTCCATGTGAAATACACATAAATACTTGTGAAATCTTAGATAAAATACTTTAGTCTTCCCACTTCGTTTTGCAGATTCTCCACATTGTTTACATATTCCAGTGATGCGAAAAGAGGTAAATATTTTAATTCTGAATGCTATGGTTTGGATATAAGGTGTCTCCCAAACTTCCTGTGCTAATGCAGGAATATGTGGAGGTGAAGTGAGATTGTGAGAACAGTTATCTCATTGGTCCATCCTAGTTTGTATGGACTAACTGGGTGGTAACTGTAGGCAGGTGGGGCATGGCTCCCAGAGTGAGTCACTGGGGGCCTGCCCTGGAAGGATTCATCTTCCCTACAGCTGCTTTCCGTTTCCTTGTTTTCCAGCTGCTTTGAACTAAGCAGCTTTCCTGCACTGCTGCCCTTCTGCCATGGTGTTCCATCTTATCTTGGACCCAAAGCAATAGAGTTGACTGACCATGGAGGCAACCTCTGAAAGTATGAGGCTAAAATAAATTTTTCCTCCCCTAAGTTGATCTTGTCAGATATTTTAGTCATAGAGATGCAGAGCTGACAGACACACTTAAGCTATTGGGAATTATGTTATTAATAAGATGTGAAATAACACAAAAAGACCTTTATCCATGCAATTAATCAGAAAATATCTGAATCAACTAAAAATCATATTTAGAGAGTCACCGTGTCAAAGAGCAATGGACACAAGGAAGTCTACATAAACTGATTTCTCAAGAGAGGGTCATTTCATAGTTGCACAGATATCTAATGCACTTTCTTGAGGTAAATATGGTTGGGTGTGGGCTAGCCAAAGAGAGCATCTTCCAGAAACTGCTAGATCAAGAAGAGGTCTGTAGAGCCACTGGCTATGCTGGAGCCAAAGGCTTGGATTGGCATCTCAATGACTATCCAACAGAGCAATAATTTATCATCAGAATTCTCCCATCCCCCATACACCACAAATTTGGTTGAGAAAAAATGAGACCCATCTTAATTCCTCTCTTTCCACCTTTCTGGGACAAAGAAGTCAGCTGGAATGTTTGAAATATTTCTACAGATTAATTTTTATGGAGTAGCCTGTACATTTAGAGATTTTGGGGGATCCATTGCCCTAACTGCCTGCCTGCTTTATTATTTGTCTATCCTATCTATTCACCAACAAACACCTATTTTCTAGCAAAAGGACCAGAAAAGTGATGGCCTAACAAACAAGTAATAAAACTTTTAGATAGTAACTGATCTACTTCAGCCAAAGATCTCAAAAACAAAAACAAAAACCTGTGCCCTCATCCTCATCCATACTAGCAAATGCCACATGGAGATACTAGACTTCCATAATGGGCAGACTATAACCAGATGCCTCAACTCCTAGGCCAGGTTAGTGTTAGAGAAAGCCAATAAAGAACTAGTAATTAAATTTATACTGGGCAATAACAAGATATTCACTTCTATGTGGTAGAAAATCACATGGGGAACCCTGCCCTTCATTCCCACCCAGCAGTACATACATATTCCATCTCTACCAGAAAGGTAAAAGACGAGGCCCAGTAAAATGTCAGGACTTTTACCACAACGTAGCATAAGGAGATTGTCCTCTCCCCATGAAGAGTCAGCAGAACTGATGTTGGAAGCAACAAGACTCTTTACCTTTTCCCAGCAAGGGGGCGGGGGGGGGGTATCAGTGGAGACCTAGCAGACAATTGGAACTTCCTTAGACACTCAGCAGTAAAGAGGAGCTCCTCTCCCTCAATTTCCCAAGGAAACTGAGTCAAGAACCTGGACTTCTGTCACCACATGTCTATGATGAAGTGGTTCCATCTCTCCTTCCCCTGCCAGAATCAGCAGATAAAACAGAAGATTAAATAGGATTCAGAGATTTGGGCTACAACACCAAGGTTCAATAACACACACACACACACATACACACACACACACACACACACACACACACACACACTCAACATTCCAAGAACCAGGAATATCTTAAAATGAAGGAAAAAATAAATAGGGTCCAATATTGAAATGACAGAGATAGTAGGATTGTCTGGAAAATACATTAAAGAAGAGAGTATTAAAATGTTTCAATAAGCAATTCTAAACACAACTACAAACAAAAGGAAAAATTGAATATTTCAGAAGAAAATGTATAGAATAGAACTAAATTAGATAAGCTGGTATACCTTTGTAATCACATCTACCTAGGAGGCTCAGACAGGAGGATCATAAATTTGAGGACAGCCTTAATAACCTAATTTGACCCTTAGCTATCTCACATTCCCATGTCAGAGGACTTGCCTAGCATGCATAAGGCCCTGGTTTCAATCCCAAGTACCACATACACACACACACACAAAAAAAACCACAAGGCTTTTAGATAATAGCTGATTTACTGAAGTGTGATCAGGGAATTTAAACTAAATGAAATTTTAGAATTAAAAACAACAAAGCTGAAATAAAATTCCAGTGGATAAGCTTATCAAAACAAAGGGACAGAATCAGTGAAGTAAAAAACAAGATGTTTAAAATTATCTGTTATGGTTTGAAATATGAGGTGTCTCCAATGAAAGTTGATGAATTAATGTAAAAGATAAAATGATTAGATTATGAGAGTTGAAAATCAGTGGATTAACCTATTTGATGAATTAATAAATTGGATTACTAGGTGGTGGTGGTAGGCAGGTGGGGCATGGCTGGAGGAAGTAGGTCACTGGGGATGTGCTTTGGGGATTATGTATATTGTTCCTGACTCCTCAAACTCTCTCTCTCCTTTCTGGCTGCTAAGAACTGAGTGGCTTTTCCCCACCATGTCCTTCCACCCATTGTTCTGCCTCATTTTGGGCTCAGAGCAATTTTAGCCAACATTGAACCAAACCTCTGAAACTGAACTTCAAATTAAATTTTCCTCCTCAAAGGTGTTCTTGTCAGCAAGGAAAATCTAACACATTATCCAATCTGAAAAACAGAGAAAACAGATGGAAAAGATGGGGGAAAACCAGGACACTTGCAGTTTTAGCTCTAAATAGACACAGAGCTTAGAGCTCAACAATGCCATACTCAGGAGAAAAGAGCTGAACAAATTTGAAGTCAACACCCTGTCTTATATCTCTCACAGCACTGAGGTTATGAAGAAAACCACCATTCTGAAATCTGGAGAAGACATATGAATCTTGAGTGTCAGATGGAATTTGTTTACCTGGAACAGACATTGATAAAGTAATTCATAAACTGCCAGTTAATTTATTTTGGCAAATTTCTAGGGGTTGAGTGTGGATACCAAGAAATACAGAAGTGTAGAAATATGGGAGCTATAGCCTTAGGGTAAAGCTCACTATTTTATGGATTTTACTTGCAAGAACCTGGCTAGGTTCTCAGGGTGAATATCTGAGAAAGATTTTCTCTTGACTCTGGCAGAGCAGAGAGAGGAGTAATCATTATAAAATAAACCCATAGACATCTCCATCATAATGATCAGGAGTAAAGGAATTAAGTCATGCATGAAAATACAAATACCCCATGAGCTCATTTATATCTGGAATCTAAAAATAAATAAATAAATAAATAAACCTTACAGAAGAATAGGACAGTGGTTATCAGAAACTGGGGAAAATAAGGGATGGGGTGATAAGGAGAGTTTTGTGAACAGAAACAATGTTACAGTTATAGAAAATGAGTAATAAATTCTCATTTTCCATTTTAAAGTAGCAAGAAGAGAAGACTTTTAGTGTCCTCACCAAGAAGAAATAGTAAATGGTTAAGGTAAGGAATTAGCTAATCATGCTGATTTGCTTAGTACACAATGTATACATAAATATGTAAAATTATCTTGTGTCAATAAAAAAAAATTAAAACCTAAAAACCACCAGACCTTATTTCAATTGGGAAACCTTTTGACTTTAGCCTTCTCCACACTTCCTTTCTCACCTAAATTATGTGTGCCTGGGATGAAAGCAAGCTATATCACTACAGAAAAGTTTGTGAAGATCAAAGGTCAGAGAAGAAGTCTTGCCAAAAGATGGAAATTCAGTCATGAGATTGTGGAAAGCTGCCCTTCTTTCATACCTTACTACTACATTAACAAGATCCAAGCCCTAAGGATGAATTTCAAAACTACTGTATTGAGCAAAAAGAAGCCAGACACAGAAGAGTACATACTATATAATTCAATTAATATGAATTTCATGAACCAGGCAAACAAATCCAAATACTATTTCCCTGTGAGGGGGAAGGCTTATTATCTAGAAGAGGGCTTGAGAGAACTTTCGGAGGTGACATTTTTCTGTTTAAATTGGTGTGTTGATGACCTACGTATATCTGCATTTCCATTTGAATTGCTCATTTTCACTTGAATTGCTCATTTTATTATATATAATTATATATCAAAATAGAGTGAGAGAAAACAGAGATTATTTTTTGAAAAATCAAAAAATATTTAAAGGTTTATAATTATTGAGTTATCTCAAATTTACTGTTTGTTAGGCAATATTTTAAAATATCTCTTTATCTTAGATAATCCTTATAAAAAACTACAAATAATCATTGCTCTCTTTTATTTTTGAGGAAGCTAAGGGATAAGAGGGCTACCTTGTCAGGAGTCACACAAAGTTAGGATTCAAGTTCTAGTCATTTATTTCCAAAATTGAATTTTATATTTACACACCATAATCATCATCATTTATTGATACAATCACTAATATTGTCAATCACTTCTTTTAAATGTGTGCAGGAACTTTATAAAACAATATTCATAATTTAAGTCCATAATCTCTTCCTAGTTATTACCATCTTCACTCAAGTTTGAATCATTATTTATTTGCATATAATTCAAAGTAGCATCTGTAACTCTGGTCTAAATACTGCTATTATTATTCTCAAGAGCATCTCATTTCCACTTTATTCTTTACCCCTCCCTGCTCCTCCCTGCTCCTGACTGAAAACCTGATCCCTCTTCTAGTATTTCCCTTCTTTGAAACTCCTTATCATGCAATATGTTATATAAACCAGAAATATTACTCCATTCAACATATGACAAATATTGTTGAGTTCCTACTTCATAATACACTTTGATTTTTCCTTTAGGAACACTAGCATACACCTCTAGACACAATATCTAATTTAATGGAACTGATGTTAGTGGGAATGATAGGAAATAAACTTGCAAAGAAAAGAAAAAAAATCAAATAATGATACACAAAGACTCTGAAGGAAATTACAGTTAGGTGATGTGAAACAATAATTTAGAAAGGAGAAGGGAGTGGGGTGATGTTTCTCTGGATAGCAAAAATATAAAAACCAGTATCAGAAGAATAAATGTAACAGTTGTTGAAAAAAAGTTGTGGGATCAAGCTTAGCATCTTGGAGAAACAGAAAGATGCAGTGTTGCTGGAGCAGAGAAGAGGGTAAAAATGTGTGGATGGCACCAGGGAGAAACGCAGAGATTGTCATCACACAGGACTTTAAAAGTCCACGAGAGGAATTTGCTTTTTATTCTAACTGGAAAACCAATGGGGATTAGTGGCTTGTTGTTGCTCTTAGGAGAATGGCAGCATTTCTTAAATGGAGCTGATAGATAACAGCTGATGGATGACAGCTGGTCAAGTGCGTTTTGTTACCTCCTTCAGCTTTCTTCTGGCTTAAACTTTCTTGCTTTGGATGCTACAATGTAGATGGTTATTTTTCAGTTCCCTGAACTGCATGATTCTGCAGACCACAAGGCATTTATCATGTTGCTTCTTTTACCTGGGATAGTAGAATTGAAAATAGATGAATGGATCAAATAAATTCACATAGTGTAAAAGTTAATTCATGACCAGGTATAGTGACATACACCCACACACTTGTCCTAGCTATTGGGGAAGCTGAGGCAGGAGGATCACTTGAGGCAGGAAGATCACTTGAGGCAGGAGGATCACTTGAGTCCAGGAATTCAGGGCCAATCTGGGTAGCATAGCAAGACTGTGTCCCTTAAAAAAGCAACTGGAGAAAAAAAAAAAAACAGAAAATAAGATAAGCCTTTTTTCCAACTTCACTTCTCACTTCCAAATTTAAGGCTTACTTGTCTGTGCCATCAAAGTTTTTAGGTCAGCCTTTCTGCTGGTGAGAGCCACTGTGAACATCTATAGAGTCATTTCCTCCTTTTAGTATCAGTACTTATCATACACTAGATCACAGGATTCTCTGAAAGGCAATAAAGTCTGAGATAGAAGGGGCCTGTTATAGTGCATTTTATTCAGAGTTAAGTCATCTAAAGTAAAATAAGTAAAAACAAGTTGATCATACAAAGGTCTATGCCATAGAGAGAACAGGGTTTCTGTGCAAAAAGAAAAAAAAAAATCTCCAGATTGCTTTAAACTATGATAAGATGCAGGCAATGAAAACAAAATGTAAAATCTTATTTCAGGGCAACAGAGCTGTGTTAAATAAATTCCTAATTCAAAGTGGGATTTGAGCAAAATTGTCTAAATAATGTAACTTAAGATCAGAAATATCTGTGGAAATAAAGAAAACTGAGAAAGACATCCATGTCTGGATCATAATAGGTCTTCACTGCTTGAGAACTGTGTAAACTGGAGTACAGGAAAAATGAAGACAGGGAAAAATACAGAGAGGCCTGTGAGATATTCTTTAACATGAAAGCATGGAGGGAATTTCTTAAACAGAAGGAAAGTAAACCTATAAAAATATTTACACAGAGTGCAATAGTATATATAAGACATATTCACTTTGAATTTTCATAAATATTAGAAACTGTAGTTTCTGAAAGAAATCAATAAATATTAAATGCAAAGAGAACTTGTATATATAAGCAACAAATGCTGTAAGAAAAATAAGCAGAAAACATATCTGCATAAGAATTAAAGAACAGATTCAATCAGACATAATGTCAAATCCACAATTTTGAAAATATCCTAAAAAATTAAAGCAATCAAAGACTTAATGATAAATACTGAAGGCAGACAATTACAGAAAGTAGTTTTAAACCATGGATGAACTGTATCTCTAAGGAAGAAACTGGAATAAAATAAAGAGAAAAATATCATAATATTTAAAAATATTCTCAAGGTATTTTTAACAACCTGCTTACTTAAGAATTCACTATATTCTATGTTCAGATAATAAAAAAACAAAACCCATCCTGACATATCCTGTAGAAGTCTTGAACTTCTTCAATAAAAGTAAATAAAATCATAAATATATATGTATAAAATACGTGACTACTGTGAAGGACAATTAATTATACTCACACAGTTACCACTAATGTGTAAAGAAATAGAGACTTTTGAATATGCAAAATCAGAACACAAAATGAAAAATGATCTATGAATTTTGGTTAGAGAAGGTTAGATTTATAAGATGGCATAATCCCGGATTCTATTTCATATTATTATCTCTGTGATGGTTAGTTCACATATTCATAGTTAGGTTTATATTACACATTAATTCAAATATATTTTGTGCTAGGGAGTATCCTAGCATATGATATGCTAGTAATAAAGACAAAAAATAATTAGCAACATTATATTAAAATTGTAAAAAATATTAATATTGGTTATTAAAGTATAATATCATAAGTTAATAATTAGTTGAGTGTATATTCTCACTTCACATTGCAGTTCAAGAAATGGGGGATTAGAGACTATGCTAAATGCATTTTACTTCAAGGGGGAGTCATAAGTAATGAAAATGATACTGAATAGGTCAATTTTGTAAATAAATCTAATCATGCATTATTTTTTTCTGTATATAATTTTAATTTATTAGAGTTATAAATGGTTATTTAGAGAGGTATCTGAAGCACTTAAAAATAATATAAAATGTAAATTGAGTAACTGCAGTTTAAAACCATTTAAAGTATTCAATTAACATTATTGAAATTAACCAAGTATTGTCTCAGTTGCTTGCTGACACATGCTAGACATATACAAAGAATAATAAGATTTGTAAGCTTACCTAAGAATTATGGTTATAAAATTTATAATTTTAATAAAATGACTCATAAATTTTAATAGACTTACTGCTTATTAAAATTTGTCCTTGAGATTAAAGCATTAGAAAACAAAACAAAACCAGACAAAACCCAAATATCAACAAAGGTAAATGTAAAGGTAAAAAAAAGTACAATGAACTGGTAAACTTGGTGCAATAATAGTACTAGTGCCTGCCTTTCTACAGGTGTGAAAGGAAAATTGAATATGAGATGGTTCCTTCCTTCCTTCCATCCTTCCTTCCTTCCTTCCTTTCTTCCTTCCTTCTTTCCTTCCTTCCTTCCTTTTTTCTCTCTCTTTCTTTCTTTCTTTCTTTGTTATTTGTTCTAATTATTTTTACCTGACAGTAAATGTATTTTGACAACATCATACATAAATGGATTATAATATCTCATTCTTCTGGTTGTACATGTTGTAGAATCACGCTGGTCATATAATCATATATCTACCTAGGGTAATAATGTCTAATTCATTCTATTGTCCTTCCTACCCCCATCCCTCCTCCCCTCCCTTCACTCTCCTCTGCCTAATGCAAAGTACCTCAATTTTCCCCAACATCCCACCTTATTGTGAAGTAGCATTTGCATATCAGAGAAAACATTTGGCCTTTAATTTTGGGGGATTGGCTTATTTTGCTTAGCATGATATTCTCTAGCTCCATCCATTTATCTCCAAATGCCATAATTTAATTCTTCTTTAAGGCTGAGTAATATTCCCTTGTTTATATATACCACAGTTCTTTATCCCATTTTTATCTGTTGAAAGACATCTACATTGGTTCCATAGTTTGGCTATTGTGAATTGAGCTAGTATAAACATTGATATGGCTGTGTCACTGCAATATGCTGATTTTAAGTCCTTTGGGTATTAACTACCTAGGGTAATAATGAGAAGGGCCTCTAGGTTGGTTCCATAGTTCAGCTATTGTGAATTGAGCTGTTATAAACATTGATGTGGCTGTGTCACTATAGTATGCTAATTTTAAGTCCCTTAGGTATAAACATAGGAGTGGGATAGCTGGGTCAAATGATAGTTCCATTCCAAGTTTTCTAAGGAATCTGCATATTGCTTTCCAAAGTGGTTGCACCAATTTGCAGTCCCACCAGCAATGTATGTGTGTGTACCTTTTTCCCCACATCCTCACCAACATTTATTGTTGTTTGCATTCTTGAAAATTGCCATTCTAAGTGGAGTGAGATGAGCAGTTTTGATCTGTGTTTCTCTAATTGTTGGAGATGTTGAACATTTTTTCATATATTTGTTGATTGATTGTATTTTTTCTTGTGTAAAGAGTCTGTTCAGTGTTCAGTTCCCTAGCCCATTTATTGATTGGATTATTTGTTTTTTTGTGTGTGTGTTGAGTTTTTTTGAGTTCTTTATATATCCTGGAGATTAATGCTCTATGTGAGTTGCATGTGATGAAGGATTTCTTCCATTCTGTAGGATCTCTCTTCATGTTATTGTTTCCTTTACTGAGAAGAAGCTTTTTAGTTTTTGAATCAGTCTCATTTATTTTTTCTTGACTTTACTTCTTGCACTCTAGGAGTCTTGTTAAAGAAATCAGTTCCTAAGCTGACATGAAGATTTGGGCCTACTTTTTCTTCTATTAGGCACAGGGTCTCTGTTCTAGTGTCAAAGTCTTTGATCCACTTTGAGTTGAGTTTCATGCAGGGTTATAGACAGTAGTTTAATTTTATTTTGTTACATATGGATTTCCAGTTTTCCCAGCACCATTTGTTGAACAGGATATCTTTTCTCCAGTGAATGTTTTTGGTAACTTTTTCTACTATGAGATAACTGTATTTATGTGGGTTTTTCTCCATGTCTTCTATTCTGTACCATTGGTCTATGTGTCTGTTTTGGTGCCAATATCATCCCATTTTTTGTTACAGTTGCTCTGCAGTATAGTCTAAGGTCTGGTATTGTGATATCTCCTGTTTCACGTTTCTTGCTTAAGATTGCTTTGGCTATTCTGGGTCTCTTATTTTTTTTCCAAATGAATTTCATAATTGCTTTTTCTATATCTATGAAGAATATCATTGGAATTTTAATAGGAATTGCATTAAATCTGTATAATATTTTGGTAGTATGGCTACAAATGTATTATTTTTAAATCTATTGTATAAACTCTAAATAATATAAAATGTATGGATGCAAATATATACCCATATAATTAATAAATAAGAGTTGGTAAAATAATTTTAAATTAAATGCTAATACATAAAAGACACATCAACTATTGTATATATATAAAATAATTATATATTCATGAATAGACAATTTCTATCTCATTTGGATAAAAGCTGTATGTCGTAAGAATATGCTAAATATATGAGACATACCTGCAGTGCAAAAGTATGAAGGTAAAATAAAATAACATATGAACAGAGCTTTAAAGATAGGAAATTTAAGTGTTTATGTGATGTGTATGAGAATGAATATAGGTACATAATACCTTCAAATATCTGTACCTATTGGTATTGTGCTGATTTTTATTTTATGATTTGTAATTTCTTATTTTTTGTTTTTTTATAAAACATTTATATAGAAAAAGGGAGGTAGGTGCTTTAAGTAGAAAAGAAATGTGTTTTTGTTACTATTTTGTTTGAGGAGAATTTTTCTCCTTTGCCTAATTAACTACTCAGGTCAGTACTGTTATATTTTAATGAAGATGAGTAAAGCTGGAAATTAATTTCTGTAAACAGGGAATAGTCTTAGATATCATGACCTTGATTTGAGTATGTCTCTAGAAATGTGGGATATTAAATGAGCTGGAACTTGTTTATTTTTCATCATTTGAAGGAATATTTATTCTTAACTGATCTACTTGCCCCAAAAGCTCTTGTGATGTACCATTCTACTTTCTAATCAATTGACAACCTTGAAGTGTTTATTTTATTTGAAGTGTGTGTGTGTGTGTGTGATCAGTGCTAAAACATGACAGAAAACATCATCATAATTTCAACTTGAGGGGATTTAAATTGTAGTATTGGTATTTTAATCATATCTACATAACATTAAGAAGCATCAATTCCCCTCTGTTCCTCTGAAGCCTGGGTCCACACAGCATTATTCTCCAACTGGGACAAAAGATTCTCTTGCCTTAAATCAGTTTTAATCATTTGCAGTCTCACATAACCAAAGCTAATTGCCTAAAATCCTCTCATACATTTTTTTTTAAACTAAGTTCCACCTTAGGCTTACCACTATTACAAATTTAGTTTTGCTTATCTTCTCCTCTCTGCATGAATTCTTCCTGGCCCTTCTCCACTCTATTTATTCTTGAGATCTTTTAATTCCTCATTTCTTTTTAATGCTGAGAGATTAAATTCACCTCCAGCTTTTCCTCACAAAAGTGCATATTCCAATTCCTGCCAAAGCTCAGCAAAGCAAATGGTCTTTAATGAACAGGACTCTTCCAAATTCAAAGGTATTTTATAAAGCATGCATTTGGGAGTTTCTTATCCTCTCTAAAAACATAGTAAACTTTCCTCAAAGGAAGTTCAGGTGAAAGGATTTCTCTGTATCCTTCCACTGCTACAATATAGCCCAGTAGTGCCAAAAATGTAGTCCTTACACCAGCATCAGCATCACCTATGACCTCATTAGAGAAGCAGATCCTTGGGCTTAATGCATACCTAGAGATCCCTAACTACTAAGAGTTTCCTCTGGTGATTCTGATGCATGGCCATTTTAAAAACCACTGAATATAGTCTGCAGCAACATTGAGAGAAGTAACATACTTAATTTTAGATACATTTATAAGTAGTCAGGTCATATGAAGGGGTTTGAGGTATATCCCAAAAGACACAACCTGAGTACATTAATCCTGAATGTTAAAGTTGTGAAAGATCAAAGCCCCTGTAGTCTAAAATTCCTAAAATCTAAAATTCAAAATAATCAAAATCCTGAAAATATCATTCTGAGAAAAATAATTTTAAAAATTATTTAAATACATGTATTTATATTTTTAAAGTGGATATATTTGAAAAGTATATAAAAACATGATAACATTTCATGGACTACTTTACAAAATAAAAAAGCAATGATAGCATACATATTTTTGCAAGCATAAATAATCAGGCATAATAATAGTTATAATACAGTATAACATTAATGAGCAATTGAATGATAGTCATAAAGAAATGGGTAACAAAAAGAAATATATAAACACGTATCATCACCACATTTGGCAATTGTGTGCACTCAGCTTTATAATAGTAATTACCTGAAACACCTTAATGGACAATTAAGTCTTTAGGGAAAAACCACCAAAAATGGACATAGGTAACCATCACTTATACAGCTTAGTGCATATATAGACCACTCAGCCAGGAGTTCTTATGGCCAATGCAGCAGAAGAAATATTTTTTCCCCTTCTCAGAGACCAATTTGCCTTTCATGTTTGCTGTTTCCAAATTGTGGCTGATTGGATGGTGCCTTCCCCAAATAAGGAAGGATATTCTCCTCTAAGCCCATTCATACTCACAGACCATGTCCTCTGGAGACACCCTCACTTACACAAGCAGACCAATTCTTTACTAGGTTCTTGGTATTTGTCTCATGTGCAGTAAAAAGAAGTATGAATCTCTTCTTCCAAACTCTGTATTCTAACCCCTATCAACCTTTATTTTTTTCCCCAGTGAGAATTCTGGATTTTAGGAGTTCAATATATGGGATTATAGTGTTTAGAATTTTGTTTGGGGGTATTATGATCAGCATCCCAAATTAAGACTGGCAGAAGAGAACTGAAAACATGGAAGGAGCAATGGAAAAATACCTGCACATTCAAAATAGAGTTCTCTCCATGCTGTCCCCAGCCCACCTGCTCCTCAGCTCTATTTTAATAGCTGTCTTGGGTTAATCTGCCTATTTTGAAATTTCTCCTGTTCTTTTCTTCCTCCTCCCATGTGATACTCCCCTCAAGGTGTCTACTCAGGGTCTCCTTCCTTTTTTTTTTTTTCTGATTTCCTACTTATACACCCTTATATAACCCAATTTGCTAATAATGCCCCCAATCCTATTGAGGAATTTTATCACTGTAATGATTTTAGTGAATATTTACCTGCCGAAGTCCGACAGCAGCAAAATAACGGGGGGGGGGGTGGGGGTGGTGACGAGCAACTTGTGTACATTGATGCAGCAGGAGTGGGAGCCGTTTATAGTAGGACAGCAGGGGTATATATACATTCCACACAGCTTATCTTAATTAACATAAACTAGATACAGCAGTCAACCAATAAGGAATCTCCATACTTAATGGCTCGCTGGCTTTACTTCACAAACCACTCCCTCTGGCAAAATGCCAGGCGCCATCTTGACTTGTTTACAGACCCTAACATTTACCACCAACATACAATTGGTTGCCTTCCACTATTTTCAAAATAGAGAATTGCTCTAACCAGTGGACAATATAGCTTGATTTAATTAAAATTTCTTTTTCCCTCTTAGACAGCTTACCACAGCTGCATGGTAGATTTGGGCTAGATTGCAAAGAAACTTGAAGGTGTTATATTTTATCCCACACAAATGAAATAGTTGAAGATTTCGATAAGATATGGGAGGCTGTCATGGGAGTGACAGGATAAGAAATACTCCTGGGGAGACAGAGTGTCCTGAATCAGCCTGAGTGAGAAATTATAATAGTTAATAGATTGGTGTGGGGTTGGGACAGTAAACATTGAGACAAGAGGATAAATCTGAGATTTATTAAGGAGAAAAGCATATATTCTATTTGATTTAGATAGAGTAAGTGGGAGGGGAGGGATGAGGCAGAAATACCCAAAGTAGTTCAATCTCTAGTAATTCATATTTCTAATTTCCTGAATCAAAATTTTTTTAAACTTTCATAGGCCTGATTTCATAGAAGGGCAGTGCTCTGGGGACTGTGTAAAGGTGATGTGGGAGGGAGATCTCTCATGTGAAGGAGCAAGAGCACACTGGGGTGTGCAAGAGAGCACAGATGTTATTGTCACTAGAGATGAGCCTCCACCTGGTCCTGTGAGTTCTAGAAAATGGACTGAAGTGCACAGTAGGACATCTCTTGAGGCAGGTTCTCAGCTTATGTAGCCTTTTTTCAGCCTGCCATTGACTGATGGCTGGTTGTTCTTGGCAGTGGGAGTTCTGGAGTAGGAAATGTGTAATTTCTCTGGCAGTTATACTTCTGTTACACAGAAGGATGTTCTCCAGTGAAAGTGGTGCCTTTGTGCCTTTAGAAGCCAGCTTGCACCTTGCTGGCTAAGGGAACTTGCGTAGGAGGAAGGCATTGACTGCAGTTTTGGAAACTAAATAAGTAATGTCAGGATGTAGTAGGTATAAATAGATTATAAAGGCTGTACAGAGTCATGGTGTTAGACACTCTTATGTAAGAAGCAGGCTTTTCAGATCTGGATTTATTCTATGGGGCTGAACTTAATGAAAAAGTAGACTATTACCAAAGATAACTTGAAGAATCTATTTTTACAGGCCTCCTATAAACTACAGCTTCAGTTAATCTGAGAATCTCTAAATTATTCAAGTCAAACCTGAATATTTTATCTTGGAATATATAAAATATCTAATATCGAATGTCAACCACCCTTGTTAAGTATTAGAGAAAGTCACCCTTGTTTAGTATTAGAGAAAGTTTTATGTTTCTATTTAAATTGAATAAAGTTTTGAATCTGGATAATTTCCAATTCTGAGACAAAAGTATCTGAGAAAACTGATAACTTTGATAACTTAACAGCAGAGGTTCAAAATTTTATAAGTATAATAGAATCATCAGTTTTCTTTATCTATAAACATTCATTGCATCTTTGAAGAGAGAAATGATTCTCAGGGAATTCTTTGTCTTCCTATAAGTGGTATATAACTTCCTTCTTATTACTTTTGCTATTACAATTATCTTCATTATTGGTGATATTTGCAATCATCTACTTACATTTTCTCATGTATTTTGAATGCCTATGAGTGAAAATCTTCTTTCTAAAGAGTTCAGTACTGAATATTTCAATAATTACAAAGATTTTTAGTTTACATTTAACAGTAAAATATTTCAAAGTATTTGATTATAAGAGAAAAAATCTTATTGATGTTTAATATTTATTAAGCAGTCACCATGTTGCATAAAATGCTTTGTCTGTTTCTTTTCTTCCCTAAAAGAACTAAAAATTATTTTCTTCAACTTTAGCCAGTAAGGAAGAATTCTTACCAAAACATATGAATTTATGCATACTTAAAACTTTCTGAGGATGATCTATAATACCTGCTTTCAATTAATGTACAGGAAACGCCCCATATAATGCATGTTCTCTCAGAAAAGCACTATGGAAATGAAAGTTAACATTACAAGAGGCTGCTACATCACTGCATATTGAAAAGTTAGGTCTATCCATTATTCTAGGAAAAAAAATGCTGGTACTTGTTTTGTGTAACACACTAGCAGTACATGCTTAAAGGAAAATAAAATAGAAATTCTTCTCAAAGTTTCTGCATTTTAGCCAGTGATGCCCCAGAAAAATGGAAGCCAAAAAGAAGGGAGAAAAATACTTAGTGTGAATACCTAATGGGAAATGCAACTGATGAGACATTGAATAAAAGAACCTAACAAAGGAAAAAGCAAGTATCTTTTGCTATCATCTACCTAGGATACAAGTAGAGGGATTGTTCATTCTGTAAAAAGAAGTTATTGATCTATCAAATAACAAGAGGGGGAACATGCCTCAAAATATGATTCACAAGGTAGCTAAATCTTCACACATTCCCAAGCTTGCAAATATAAATTTAAAGCATTTTCAGAGTTAAAAACTGAATAGGGCAGAATGTTACAAACCTAAGAGGATTCAGGAGATGAACACTCATAATATTAGCCCTATAGCCTCTGAGACTTGTCTCAAAAGGCTTCTTCAAACACTAATCCACTTCCCCATAAGGAATCTTGACAGATTCAAGAATGAAACATCAACGATTGGTCAATTGTCATTCTTGCTCCTTCCCCAGAAATTGAGTTGGCATTGTACAGGCCTATACATAAGGCTTAGCATGAAAACAGTGTGAAGAGCACTTGAAATTGAAATGTTTGAAATTTCAAAAGAATTAAATGAAGTTGGGTTAGCCTGGCCTCATTTTCCTGGTCAGTAAAGGCTTTTCAGAGAATGAAAGCCTTCATTTTAACAGTGTATTCTATGTAAACAAAAGAATCTTCACACAAGACAACTGTTTTAATTAAAGTGGAAAAAACAAACCTATCTCTTTTCTCAGCTTTATAATTTGGAGGTACTTCCCTAAATTCAAAATCAGAAATGTGTAGAAAGTAAGGGCAATCCCTTGGCAGATCTCTCCAACCCTTTGAAATACGGAGAGTCATTTACCTTTGAGTATGTTCACATTTTAAGTGCTTATTTTACTCTTCAAAAAGGAGCTAGAGTGTCTTTCTAAGAACTCTGCAAAAAAAAAAATTTAAAAAATCATTATTTGTTAGCTGCATTAGTTTCTAGGCATTGGACCACTGAGGCTTTGTCCTCACCTGGGGATCTGGAATAGATCTTGCCAGAGGACTAGTGGCAGGCAAAGAGAATACACTGGAGCTGGGTATTCTACACCAGCAGTTAAGACAATAGAAAATAGGCTGGTGCCTGATCTACATCCTTAGAGAACACATCTCACACCTAGAACAAACAAAATTAATGTACAAAACCAAAGGCTACGGAAGGTCAGATAAATGCAGACAACATACAGGCCATGATCTCTGAAATAAAAGGGCAGTGAGAGCCAGATGCAGTGGCACACGCCTGTAATCCCAGTTCCCAGTACCTCACGAGGCTAAGCCATCCTTAGCAAATTAAATTAGCAAGGTCCTAAGCAACTTAGGGAGACCGTGACTCAAAATTTAAAAAAATAAATTAAAAGGGTTGGAGATGTGGTTCAGTGGCTAGGCACCCCTGGGTTCAATCCCCAGTACCAAAAAAAAAAAAAAAAAAAAAAAAGGTAGAGGGTCCTGGCTGGCTGCTCTCTGTTGCTAAGTCATAAATCTACTTTCAGAGGATCAGGTGGGCTCAAAAATATGCAGTCAGTATATACTAGTGCAAAAAAAAGTTGAAATCTATGAAATTATATGACTTAGTATTTAACTATGACACTTTATATATTCTAGTGAGAAACTTTGTTTTTTCCCAGAGCATTTTGTTATCCCTAAACTCTTGCTTTCCCAACTCTCTTTATTCTCTATCACCCTCCTGCTGCTATTTTTTTAATTTACAAATAAAGTATGCCTCGAACCAATGCTACTTTTCATAGCTACAGTATACTTTATCCTACCAGTCATATCTGCCATGACAGGTCTGTCCCCTCGATATGGTATCTATTTCGCCATCTACTACTGGAAACAACTTCAAACCACAGATGCTGCTACAAGAATTTAACTCCATACACAGTGACACAACGATGAAATTTCTTGTGGACACAAATAGTAAAAATAAGCAGTGTGATGATTGCTTTTATTTCTAAATGAAATGAAAAAGACCTATGTGAATTTCCTCATCCAATGCATCTGACATGATTTTGTTGGTGCAATCAACACCTCATCACCTGATTGTCCTAAATATGCCCCATGGGACACAGAGGGATGCTCCAAAGTTTTATTAATAAAGACAAAGGCTAGTTTGGATTGATTCCATAAGGAAAATTATCACTAATTCCTAATTTCATGTTTTATTCTAAATACTGACACTCTGACATGTATTCTCATTATTCTTTACATAATGTTTATACAAATGAAATAGAAAAGAAATTCTAGGTTCATAAAGAGTATAATTTAAAGCAAATGGGATGGTAAATGTAAAATAATGTATTAAAATGTAGACTTTAAAATTACTTTTGTTGTACTATAAATAAATTATGCCCAGAAATATATAGTGATAAAATTACAACTTTGTGGTGGTAATATTTAGGAAGAAAATATAAAGCCTAGGAAAAGGTATGATAGCATTTAATCTCAACCACACAAAGATTTTTACGGGTTCAATATACTTTAGATTGTTTTATGATTAGGATCTGAAAACTACTTAGTTCAATCGAATTAATAAGTATTTTTTGACTTCCAACATTAAATGATATATTTTTTATAAAAGAAGTGGAATTTCTCACTTTTGCAAAAATATGCTGGTTCAGAATAAAATGCATCAAAATTCTTTCATTATTTTACTAGACTTTGTTTCACATAATAAAATCCAGCCATCAGAAAGCTTGATATTAGGAATTTTATGTTATTCTTCATCAGAAATTGACAAATGAAAAGGAAGAAAGAAGTTCAATATCCACCACCCATTGCATCTGTACATATCACAGAAGTGATTTGTATTCACAACAATGTTAATATGCCTCTACTTTCTGATCTTTGAATTATGTTTCTTAAAGTACATTGAATCAATCTTAAAGAATTATATGAGTTGAAAAGGTCCTTGAAAGTATATCTGATTCCTCCTGTTGGCTTCAGCTGGAAATACATAAAAGCCATGCTAGACAGGTGAGTCTTATTCAGTAAGTATACAGTAACAGAATCCACAAGTTCTATTTTAAATGAGTCCATTTTTGGAATTCAATAACTTTTGCAATCAAAGCAGTCCTCCAGTATATATGACTGAGTTTATGCTGCTATACCTTAAATTTATTTTTTTAGCAGAAATGTACATGACACTGTACATTCAGGATTTTATCTGTGAGTTCCATGGAATAACACCTAATCACAAGAACTCTCACCAAAAGTCCCTTTCATGTCAAAATTAATGTTCAAATATTAGGTTCATATTATATACTAGTCTGAGTATTCTCTTTTAAACAAAATAAATGTTCAGTTATCCACATTGATCGTATTCTGTATTAGAGGATTATTGTTTTTAAACTTAAGGAGTTTCAGTATCTTGTTTTAGCTTTGGCATTCCAAGGAACAAATTATGAGTTCTTTACCTGGATTTCAGTATATTGATTTTCTTTAGCATTTTGGATTCAATTTTCTCTACAGCAAGAAAACAGTAGACTCATTATCTTAGGAGATATACTCTGAACCATATGTTGGTTAATATTACAGAGAAAAGCTCTATAGGGTGATCCACTTAAAAAGTTTGACTAGTATAGAAAAAGGTCAGAATGCTTTTCTAAAGACTCTACTCTGTGTCTCTAAACTCACAAAGAAAGAAGTGACAATACCCCTTCAATATTTCTCATTGTCATTGAACACTGGCCCTACCTAGGGATCTGATTTACATGCAGAACAGCTACCTTTTAGAAAGGAGAATCAAGCTGCAGGACATGCTTCAGGTGAACTGAATTAGCATCAGAGTTTGGGGCAATTGCTTCCAGGGACATTCAGTTAAATCTGTCACTGGCATTTATGTGCACATCACCACATTTGTAGTCTTCTTTTTTATGATTTAATAATTTCATTTGTAGGAAAGACAATTTTTGCTCCTTAATCAAATCAAGATTTCGAGCTGGCCATGTTTATAGAAACACATTCCAAATAGGCATAGATGAAACTCATATTTCATTGTATTCTCTCTTCTCATATTCTTATTTCTAATTCTAATGAGAATTAAAATACAATTTTAATTATTAAATTTCAGGTTCAATTTAATTCTATTTCCTGTAGGTACTCATTATCACATTAAGGAAGTTTCTTCTATTTGTAACTTGTTAAAGTTCAACTTTTAAAATGATGAATAGAAGCTTGATTTTGTAGCATTTCTCTCCCAATTTACAGAGTGTATGACACTTGCTCTTATTTTGTTAGCTTCAGTCATTTAATTGGTTGATTACTGGAGGTTAAATCAACCTTACATGCTTGGAATAAACCCAATGTGGCTATGATATAGCATTCTTTTTTCAACTATATTGGATATGCTTTTAACTTGTTAATTTTTTAAAATCCACATTTAAAGTAAAATTGTTTTCTGTTTACCTTTCTCTTAAATGTCACTGTTAGAATTAGGTTCAGAACATTCTTGTCTCATAAGGGATAAAATGACCTCTCTATGCCTGCATCTTTAGAATATTAGCTCTTTATTAAACATTTGGTGAGACCAATAAAGGAGTATATTTTTTTGAAAAAAAAAAAACTTAAGTAGATATTTAATCATTTAAAAATTGAAAAGACTAGGTAGATTTACTACTTTTCCTTTGGGTATCCAAGCTAGCAGTATTTTATTGCTTCTTGTCTCTCATCTATTTTGTTTCTATTTGCTTTTCTCTTAGACCACTCAACTGTTGCTGCTATGTTAATCACTTGCTCTTCTGTGCAGTCCATCATTTTATGACTAACTTTCCTCTAGCCATTTTCTTCTGGTACTTCTTCCAATTTATTAATCCTTTCTTCAATTGTATCTAATACAGAGGTATATAAATCTATTTATAAAGTACTGATTTGTTTTTCTTAGTTTTGTAGTTTCACTTTAGTTTTAAATATATTTTATTGATACATAATTTTATGTATTCTCCTCTAAAAATCTAATAATGGGCTTTATTTCCTTGAGTATATGAGAAATAGTAATTTTATAATTGTGTCTGATAATTCCATTCAACGGGTTCCCTGTAGAACCCTTTTTGTTGTGTCTTCTTCTAATTTTATTACTTTTAAATTTTATCTCTTCATACTCTTTTATTTTTCATTTCACGAAATAAGATGAAGCCTAGGATTATTTTATAGTCACACAATATATAATGATTTAAACTTGCTAATAGCAAGTTGGCTAGGCCAATTCAAGTCACCTCAATTTAATTTGGGTATACATGAGATTCAAAGATGACATACCTTTAAATGTCAGCCTCTTTCTCATTTACCCGTATGCTGTGTGCATTATGTGCAGATGTGCAAGTCTCTTCCCTTCTCAGTGATTCCTAAACCCTAACCTTTATTCTGTGTCTTGTTGGGTTCTGTTCATATTCTCAATCTGTCAGATTTAGCTGCAGAAAGCCGCATGCCCAAATATGAGGCTCATCCTGCTTCATTTCTTTCTTTTCCTAGATCTCCACCTCATGATTCTTCACTGCCTTGATAGCTCTACAATACCCTCAAGTTGAATTTTAATACATTTTTCTTGAAGTCTGAGAAAACTGGACTCATTTCCTAGATTGCCATTACCTTAAAGTTGAATAATTTTCTTTCAAGAAAGTAAGATTCAGTGAGGTAGTAAAATGAAAAAAAAACCCAAACAACAAAAATAAAATCACACCTGCATAAAATCATACCTCTAAAAGACAGTATAATTTTCTACAGCATGACTTAGTCTTTCTATAAAAGAAGTGTTTTTTCTATATCTTCTTATATATTGAAACCAAACTTAAAAACTGCTAATTGCAGCAATTTTCTAAACTACTGCTTTCTAAATTTAGTTCTGCAATAAACTCTTTGTGGGAAAGAAGAAGTACATAGAGGAGTTTTTCTAATCTATCTCTATTTATTTGTCATCTTTGGTGATCACATCTGCTGTTTCTGGGGCAATTTAGCCAGATCACAAAGTAGACTCTTTCAAATGTGACCCCATGTTCTGTCAACAACCTTCAAGTGTAATGGTTAACTTATCTTAAACTATTTCAGTCTTGGGGACATAATGTTAAATTTTATTCAATGTTTGTTGTTCACACAGCAGTGTTCTTAAATGTTTTTCTGTTTTTGGATTCACTGTCAGCTTCCTAACAAATACAGAGAAAGGAAGCCAGCTTGGTGAATGCATGTTATGCTTCACCCTGAAGAAATAATTTGACAAACTTGTTGCTTTTATAATCTGGGGATAAACCTTAAAGAAGACACCACTAAGTGTGTGGGTGTGTGAACACACACAGACACATACATACATTCTTTATTCTCCAGTGTTAGCTTATTCTTGTTCCATTTTTTAGTAAAATTTGGTATCACTTTTGTGTTCCTGACTCTCTAAAAAATATATTTGTAGAACACATTTTTTTCTTTTTCTATGTAATTTATTATTGTGTTTACATGTACATATCCTTAATAGTTTTTTTTTCAAAAATTATACAAACTTGTACTACTTCTCTAAAAACCTCTCTCTCCAAATTTTCCTCCAAAGTAAATGCTGAAATACTATTAAAAAATACATGATTCTGAATAAATAACTCAATTTTCTAAAAATTCAAAGCTCACATGATAGTTAAAAAGCTTTCTACCTTATTCTTTTAATAATTTAAACTCTATTCCTGAGAAACCCATTGTGTAATTTTATGTAGTCTGAAGTTAACATTTATGGTAAGACTCAGTGAAGCTGTATTACAGGTAAGTCAACTTTCAGAATCAAAGGTACCTCATTTCCATCATGTATAATGTGGATGATGGTCTTTTTCTTCCCTATAAAATGTGTGCTATATTTTCATTAACCATAAAGATACATTAAAAACTTATACTTATGGAAATAATGACACCTTTTAAAAAGTGCTAAAAAGTTTAAAAGTATAAAGCCTCTCAAAAGACATATAATATGCAAAATAAATTATTATGCCACTTCATTTAGTGAATATTAAGTAAGCTTCTTTAGCTCCTTGTGCCATCAGTTTATTTCACTCTGCTGAATAGTCTAATAATATTTTCATTAAATATTTATATGAACAATCAAACACTGCAAATGAAGAGCACATCCCCTGACATTCAAGATGGTTTCCAGACTGGTATCAGCAGTTCGTCATGTTGGTAGGGCTCATTTACCATGGCTTAGAATGATGTTTTCCATTAGATTTAAGTGTCTTATGTCTGACCTTAGAATAAGGGCTATTCATCATGTCTTCTAATTTTTAAATTTTATTCCTTCATCGAGGAAGCACTGATGATAGAAAATTAAGTGCATTAAAAGTTGGGGTCATGTTATGCTAATTCAGCCAGGGAAATTGATTAACACAGCTCATTTTCTAAAGCAGTAGAAAATATACTCTGTGGTCTTATATGTTTAATATCATCCTATTCATATGGTTTAATTTATATTTCCATTAAATGAAGGTGAATCTAATTTTCACTTAAGCATCATATGTGATTTTTTGATTTATGAATGCATGATTGCACAGTAGAGACAATTTACCTATATTTAATTTGAAATCCTATAAATCTAATGACATGCCATATGTGCATTTCTCCTGAAATATTTGGATACTGCACTTTCATAGATTACTAGAAGTTAATAACAAAATGCTCCTGTATATACTTAAGTCTTAAGTCTAAAAATTATATTCATTTCACAAGCTTCAAAAATACCCAAAACTTCATGATTGGCCATTTTGAGTCCTAAATTTATAATAGAAAGAGGAAACTAATAATTACTAGTTTTATTATAGTTTTATAAAAAATAAATAAATTTGTAGCTACAAATTTGGATTATCAAAAAAGGTCATGCTGCTCTATTTAAATCAAATTGAATATGACTTATTTCTATTCTTTGAAAGTGAGAAATTTAATCTTGATTATTACAAGGGCCAATCTGTACACAGCTCAGGGCCATGTGAAGACCCAGGTGTCTCTCATAATTTCAGGCATCAGTGATTTCTGCCTGCTGTTGGGAACATTGTTCAAACCTACATAACCCGTGTGTCTAGTTTTTCTGCTCCTATTTCTTCTCCTATTTTCTATTTATTTAGTCACAAGGGATGTGAATAGAAGAAACTTATATCTACCATCAAATCTTTTAATCACAGGTAACTAGCCAATATCTTCCAGTCTTTTTAGATATCATGAGAATCCCACTTGTCTTAGAAACCACAGTCCATAGCCAGGTCCACTTGTTCAAAAATCTCTTCTTATATTTTCAATCTTCCATCCTGGATTCACTAACTTATGATGTTAAATATACTTCTTGGGAAGACAGCATAGGGTTCTCCATAAGTTTTGTTTTTGTAACCACTTGAGTGATTGAATGTGTCATTCAAATCAAACCAATTGGGGGAAGGAGCTATTAATAATCATAAGAAGGAAACAGATATAGCTGGCTATCTTAGGCTAGACACCCGAAATAGACCCTAATTTGTATTAAAGCAATTTTTTTGAATCCCAGGAAAACCTGGTAGAGGAATGAAAAAGTAAAACTTCAAGAATAAAGAGGCCAACCAAGAATATCTCATAGGACAGATAAAATATAAGATATTCAGTTAAATATGATAATCACTTTAGAAATATATTCTTGTAGTGTAAACATTTCATATACTAAAAGAGAATTCTTTCCTGAGCACCCCGTATTTTCATTTGCTAAATTTGCATCCCACTCAAAATATCTATGGGGAGAGGGTGTGGTTCACACTTAACGAGAAGGGGGACAAGAGAGCTGGAGTATTTAAACTTCTGTACCCATCTGTCATTGTTAAGGTCCAACCACAGATGAATACAAATTCCCAGGTACTTCAAAAAACTGGGTTACAGATGTATAAGGGCAGTCCTCCCACCAAAAGACACAAGGGCTAGCTGTTGGGACAAAAGTCACACTGGGAGCTGCTGTGCACAAAACTAACAAAAAATCTGAGGAACAACAGGCAGAACACTGGCAGTACCTGCTATACTCATATTGTCCCAGGAAAACTGAAATGTATGGTTGTCCTAACGATACCTAGCAGTCTATGCTTTGGTCTTGAAAGAGCCCCTGAGACAGACAAAAAAAAAAAAAAGAATTTTTGAAATTGGAGAGCAATGAAATGGTGCTATTCCAAACACTGAAAAAATAGCCACCCCCCACATCATGACATTCGTATTTCAATAAGTTGCCTTGCCCAAAAAATTAATATATATATGTATATATACTCTATATTTCCCAGATGTGGAAATAAATTTATACCCTGTAGCCTACTGAACTTTAACTTGACAGAAGTTAAAAGGTCATAAAAGGAAAAAGCTTGCTTTATTCCATACAAGTTTTCTTTTTATGAGATATTATCATCCCTTTACTCCAACTAATGTGTTCAGTACTTACACACTACCTGAAGATCCACTGGAACTTTATATGATACAGAAGGCAATTACTGCCTCAATAAACAGCAAAAAAACTCTATGGAACAAGGTTCTATTTCCTTTAAGGTTATTTTGGCAATTCCATATCCTAAAATTAATGTTTAGACATCCTAGATAATTAGGATGCTAATTGCTATTGGAATTTTCTTCTTCCCCTAAGGACTTTTACAGTTAAATTATTCTAAAAGTTAACTACAGTTTTCTGAATCCTTGGGGTGAGTGAGGAAGTAACATAATAAAAAACTGCTTCCAGATTCTAAGATAGCCTGGAATTATATTCATTATATCGGTTACACATAATATTAATTATTTAGAACATTATTATTCTATTCAGTATAACTGTTGGAATTACTGCAATTTGCCATCATTTAGTTTGATAAATCTGATACTGCATGTTTATACATGTGCTTTATGTAATAGTATATGATTGTTAAATGGCAAGGTCACTGGGCTGACCTTTAGAGACTTTGCTAAATAGCACTGTAGAGTCTATCTTCCTTTTAGGAAAAATGAAAAGTAACTTATGTCCAGAATTCTAACTGGGATGTATACTTCCTGATGAGCTGTACTCTGTATAAATCCTCCTCTTCATTGTTTTGGGAACTAATGTATATCAGTCTTGCTGGAAATTAAGTGATCTTCTATGAGAAAAATATGGTGCAAGTTGTTACTAAAGCAGGAAACCTCCTTGACCCCTCCTAACTTACTTGATTACATTAATGCTCCTTAACTTTGCCTGCGGGGTCAATCTTCACATGCCCTTGCCTCCTTCCTAAACTCATTTCCACATAGTCCCTTTTTAAAGTACACAACACAGCAGCACATCAAAACTAAATGCTGTCTTCCCTTCATCTTTGAACTGTTCCATCTCACTGGCATATTGGCTCTATAAACCCTCTTCACTTCACTTGGCTAATAGCTACTTACCCTTTAATACTCTGCTCAGTAAACACACTCCAGGAAACCTTCTCTTTTCTTTCTTAGGCTTGGTGAGGTACATTTCTTCTATTCTCCCATAAAATCCAGCATATGTACTATCTTCACAACTTGATAAATCAGTTTAGTTTATTTATATAGCCCATTCCCCCAAAAAATTTTAGAATAAATATGAGACATTAATTTATTTGCATTCTCTAAACTAGCAAGTATCTGGGACTCATTAGATGGTTTTAATAATAGTTTGTTGAATGAATGAATGGATGGAAACACTGATTACTGGAGCTGAAAAATCAATAATCATGAGCAGAGGATTGAAAATATAAGATTTTACTTTAAATACAGGTCAATTTCATTCTAAATTGATTATTAAATAAGGCTATAACATAGATAATTACTTGCTTATCAAATCATAATATATCAATACTATAGCTAAATGATTACACAAAATTCATTGCAGAGGTTTCTATAAATCTACCATTACCAAAGAGAACATTATAATACATACAACTTTTTAATACTATTTAAAAATCATTATTTTTTCATATTCATATCTATGTGCATATATGTATATGTATATGTATATATACATATATATGTATATATATAAAGACAGATTAATGATTATGGTAGTAATACTATGAGGACAAAATAGTAGCTACTTATGTATATATGCATACATCATCTTTAAACTTAAGAGCTAAAGAAGAATTAACTTCATTTTAACTTCAGAGTTAGACAATTGATTTGCTCCACCAAAATCAATTAACAGAATCATTTAGAAAGCCAGACAAAATCCAAACACTCTGATCTTAAAATTTTCTTGCAAAGAGAATTTCATTCAGTTTGATCAGAAAAAAATCTAGATGATGCTTAAGACCAACCAACTTAGAACTCAATTCCAATTATCCAGGACTGTGCATGTCATCAAAGCATTAGACCATTACCCTCTCTTACTGTTTAATTAGAATATGGTAATTGTCATTTTGCACATAAATTAAATTCTTTGTAGCACATTAGATAATACTCTGAAATTTAAATAATGCTTTTCATCTTCAATATAATTTATAAACACAAACTAAAGTAATCTGCCAATGTGACTATTTGAAAATTTTATCTCCCTTAAAAATGATTATGTTTAAAATTTTTACTTAGTGGCATTGTACTTAATTTTGCAACCATCACACTTTGTGACTAAACTAATCCATCACTTTCTCATCAATTAGCATTTACTCTGCTATTAAATAGGATTGCCGGGGGTGACGAATTACTTGTGTACATTGATACAGCAGGAATGGGAGCCGTTTATTGTAGGGCAATAGAGCTATTTATACATTTTGCACAGCTTATCTTAATTAGCATAAACTAGATACATCAGTCAACCAATAAGGAATCTCCACACTTAATGGCTCACTTTTGTTACTTTTCAAACCACTCCCTCTGGCATTTTGCCAGGCACCATCCAGACTTGTTTACAAACTCTAACATTCCCCTGGCAAAATACCAGGTGTTATTTTGACTTGTTTACAGACCTTAACATAGGATAAGCTTTATATACTTAAATAATATTTTTTTGGAGAGTTGAACCAATTAGTAGATTATCCTTCATATTCTAGATCTGTGTTTCTGGGAGAGTTCTCATTGGTGCAGTCCTCTTCTTTGAGAACAAAGGGGACTATTGTCATTCATACCTGTTCTTTTTAGGAAAAAAAAAGTTTATCATTGATAATATAACTTAGATACTGTATTATTGGTATGATGAAATGTATTATCTTCCTATTTATACTAAACTGAGACATATTCAGGTAATGCAAGCAATGGAGATGTATTACGAAGATGTATTAGGAGTGTACAATGAATCGAAATGCATTCTGCTGTCATGTATAGCTAATTAGAACAAATAAAAAAGAAAAGACATACTGGGAAAGAGGAAGAAAAAATATTCCTTTGAATATCATATTTAAAATTCCTCCTAAGAAAGATATTAACATCTCTTTAGCACTCTTGGCACATCTCCACACTAAACTATAGGATACTACTTCTTTGCATAGTCAGCTTATTATAGACCTATCAAATGCTGACAAGATGGTAGAATCACAAGACACAAAAGACATTCTTATACCTCTTTTCTCAGCTAAGGGATAAATAGCTTTCATGTTTTTAGCAAGTTTCCAAAGGAGACAAAGGAAATTGCAGGTAACTGAGGTTTAAGGGAAGGAAAGCAACGTAGCTATTAGTTACTGGAGGCTTTAAGTTTTATACAGGGCAGAAGTTATCATTCTTGGAGAATTACTATGTGTGAGATGTGCCACATATATCACATATCTACTTAATCATTACAGCAATGCAAATAGGTAAATATTGCTAACCCCTTATTACCAACGAGGCCCAGAAATTAAGAAACTTGTCAAAGTGCACACAGCAGAGAAGTGTGAAAACTAGGATATAAAGTAAGATTTGGTCCAAACAAAATTTAGTTCTTCAATGATAATATGCTGTCTTTCATTGAAATTATTATAGAATTAATTAATGGTTATAGATTGTATCCCATGCTGATTATTCTTATGCATATATAGCAATCTCTTGTTATAGTTAGCTTGCAGTAACTTATATAGATAAACATATTTATTTCCTGGAGGAAAAGATACAAAAATTGTCCACATTCCTGAATATAAATAAAATAATATTTTATATATGGCTCAGACTATATTCAATAAAGAAGAGATCATTAGAAATAGAGTCAAGGGGTCCTTGTCACTAATTCCCTGTCTCATTGACTGTCTCATAGAACCATCTCATGATGGTTCTTGAAGGTCAGCATGCTCCCTCTCTGCTTGCTAGCCTTCTGACTACATAGTAAGCATTCTCATAATAGCCAGAAGAAAAATATTGATAGTGAAAATGATGGCTAAAGCCAATATATTTTGGTAGGATGCATATAAAATTTTAGTATTGTTGGAAAAAAATTATCTATATGAAGGAAGGCAACATAAGCTCTTAGTCACTGGAGGCCTTAAGGTTTATACAGGGCAGAAGTTATCATTCTTGGAGAATTTACTATGTGTGAGATGTACCATATATATCACATATTTACTTAATCAAAATAGCAATATACTATCAATGAATATCTTTGAGAATATGATACATAATACCTATTGACTTCAAGAAAAGCTAAGAACTTGGGATCCTAGGTTAGAACATGTTGAATATATTCTTTCACAAGAATTATAACAACTAAAAAGAACATTTGCCTTTGCTTATTGAGAACAATCTGAATTTCCCTTGCAATCAAATTTTTATTCCATAGTACCAAATGGAGATGGCAGTGATAAAATTTAAAAAATTTAAACAGTAATAAAAAGCAAATTTTTATTTCTGAAGCACATCATATTCTGTGTCTAGGGACACTGATCTGGAAAAGTGTCTTAGAGACCTCTTATGTTCATGGATTGGAAAAATTAACATTGTTAAAGTGACCATACTAACAAAACTTAACTCTCAAAAGCAATATTTATAAAGATATCAATGACATTCTTCACAGAACTAGAAAAACAATCCTAAAATTTATTTAAAACCACAAAAAGCCTCAAATAGCCAAAGCAACCCAGAACAAAAAGAGCAATGTTGGAGGCCTCACAATACCTGATTTCAAAATATACTGCAGAGTCATAGTAACAAAACAGTCTGTTATTGGCATAAAAACAGGCACACAGACCAATGGAATAAAATAGAGAATCTATAAATAAAACCACACAAGTACAGCCATCTGATTTTCAACAAAAATACCAGAAACATGTTAGAGAAAGGACAGCCTCTCTATCAATCGTTACCGGGAAACTAACTGCTTAACCACCTGTAAGTGATTGAAAACTAGACTCCCACCTTTTACTTTGTACAAAAACAAATTCAAACTTCCTCTACCAGTGGAATATAAACTAGTCAGCATACAAAAGAGATACCTGCATACCTATCTTTATTGTGCCATTATTCACAATAGCCATGTTATGGGATTAGCCTAGGTGCCCATCAATGAATAAAGACACTATGACATAAGTGCCTGTGCCCACACACATGCTGGAATATTATTTATCTATAAAGAAAAATGAAATCACATCACTTGCAGGAAAAATGGATGGAAATGGAGGTCATCATATTAATTGAAATAAGTAAGACACAGGCAAGTATTACATGATTTCTCTCATATGTGGAAACTAGAAAAAAACATTGGATGACCAGAAAATAGAGGAGGATATAATAGGAAAGGGGAAATGATTTCGGAAAGGAGGTAGAGAATAGAGGTTAAAAGATAGTAGTAAGAAGGATGAATATTATTAACATAAAATATATGTATATGTGGAAATGTAACAGTGCAACCCATTAATTTGTACAGTTAATGAGTTAGCATTAATAAAAATTAATAAAATAAAATATGAAAATAAAGGAAAGGTTTTTTTTAACTTATCAACTGAGCTACCTGAGACAAAAAACAGAAATTATATATAATGACTAATGTGTGCTAATGTATGTTTATGAACACAAAAGCTTTCAAACTGACCCCTCGCCCTTCAAACATGCATGACATAAAAAATGAAGCTCTTCTAAAGGAGTTATCTTTTACTTCTATTTTTTAATGCATGTATTTTCATTTTCTCTGAAACTTGAGAGAATATCCATAAAATTCAAAAGACTGCAGGAATTACTTGCTTTTACATAGTCAATAAGGATTCCTGTTTTTCCCAGAGGCTGCAACAAATCTAGTTCTTTTTAAGAAACACTGCCTTCTTGGCCTATGGAATTTTGTTCAAAATATCTTTTGCCTTACGAGTAATGTAACTCCATCCACTACTTAAGTCTATAGGAGACACTTCTGTGATGCAGAGAAGCATTAGTCACTCTCTGCTTTCAAGCTTTCTTCTCTCTGTAGATGCCCTCTGGCTCATGCCAACTATTAGCATATTCCATCCTCTGAAGTTTCTTCCCTCTCCACCCTCTCTCTTCCCTCTCTCTCCTCTCTTTTCCTTTCTTACTCTCTCCATCTTATTCTTAAAAAGTGAATTTTAAATGCCATAGTTTACAATATTCTTTTAACATCAGCTTAATTTGTTAAATATTAAAGATACAGATAGTGCAGTGGGAAATGGCTGAGGAAATGCAAGAATAATTCTTTTCAGGTCCCTGTGATTTATCTCACAGCAACAGTAGAACCAGAAATAAAACAAAGGGGATTCGCAAATAGTAACCACAAATTAGATTTATAATATATTCCGGCTCCATTCCTCTTTGCATACTGAAATAATACCCAGCAAGGAGTTGTACAGATAAATATATAGACAACCAGACAAATACTTTGGAAGCACAGGGAATGCATTTTAGTTAGCTATGCTGAGCAATCAGATTAAAGGTAATTCTATGCTTCATTATGTTTATGATTTTTTTCTAATTTTTCAGAAATAAAAATGAAGTGCTCCTAATATTTAGGTTTATACTTAATGACTAGTTATATGGAATATTATACAGAGGAAACATAATTTAAACATTTTACTAATTAGTTAAATCAGAATATGAACAATATTAATTTCAACTTTAGTCCCTTAGCCAATGTGAAATATGTTTAGTATATTAAAAATCTCAAAAACTGAAGTAACTTTGGGGAAGCAGGATTTATTTATTATTTATTATTTATTTCCAATGCAAACACAACCCATCCTAATACCTAATTTCCCCATATGAGATGATGTGGTTAACTTTTGAGTTTCAGAAAAAACCAGGGCAAGAATCTGAAGTTCAGAACCTATAGGGACAGGTGTCACAAAAAATGCACAGTGGACATTATTGTCACCCTGCCATATGTCCCTTTGACCCACATCTATGAGATGCATGGAGGAAAGTGGAAGAATTGGTGGCAGTTTCAACAAGAGGACAGCTTCACATCTCCAGCATTTGTAGCCCTCTGCTACTCTGCCTGAGGGTTTGCTGTCTCTGGCTTAGGAGAGCTTGGTAGGCAGTGGACAGGCACAAACCTGAATTAAGAGGCCCATCAAGTCTTGGGACATCCATGATCTTATGACAGATAGGAGCAGGGAGATAATGCCCTAGAATCCCCCCCCCCATGGGATAATCATGAGGCATGTTCCACACAGATAAGGGTCTCCCAATGGCACTGAACCCAGTCACACATGATTTTTTCCTATTCAGTTCACTAGAAAAAAAAAAAGAAGAAGAGGTATTCAATCAAATAATACATTGTAAATTTTATACGATTTCAGGATTGGAAATGGAGAGCTAGAGTTTCTTTCCAAACAAGATCAAAAAGTAATAAAAATAATGTATTCATATCCAAGAAGGAAGTTAACGGCAAGTGTGATCTCTTTTGCACAAGGTAAGTGGTCAAGTGAATAACTGAGACAGTCAAACAGTACCTCAGCTATCAGAAGTCCTCGACGGTGCAGTCTACTGACTCAACACACTTTTATGAGCATTGCCTGACTAGACAGCTGGCACACACATTTCCTCTTCCACATCATGCAAGAGAAAGGAAGGGACTCTGGGGGTCCAATGCATTCTTGGCCCTATCAGAGAACAGTGGAATAAGTCCTCTTCTGATCTAGTAGTCACAGGGATTCTCTCATCTGTCTCTTGGGAACCCTAAAGCACACAAGCTTTTAATCTTTCGACTTCTCTTTCATTCTCTTCTCTCTTTCATCCCAGACAGGGTAGAAATTTTAACCTCAGGGGTAGAAAAAACTGACACTGACTGCAAAAAAAATCTAATCCTTTTGCCATATGGGATCATTGGAAATATCAAGAAAAGAAGTTTCCATCTGTCTACATCTCGCAATATTATCCTCACGTACTTATTCAAACTAATGTCTTTTCTGCAGCAGCAAAGATGTCTTTTTCGGCAGATATCTTTGCCTGCTGGAGACAAAGATGTCACAGAAATTGGGAACGCTGACGTCTCCTTAGACTGTAAATGCTTTTAAAATTGTGGCTTGAATTTTAAAAAACTATGTGAAGTACATAGTACAGTTCCTGAGGTTCATGTGCAATATGAGATACTTGTTCTGCTTTATTATTGTTACTATAAGACTGGACTAATAGTTATTTTGAGTAGATTTGCCATCATCCTCTACTCGATTGCTTTACTTTCAAGGTTTTCCATCTCAAAAATCACCTCCTCAGTATTTCCAGTGTCTTAAATAGAACTTTCATTTTCTTAGTTTTTTTTTTTTCATACAATTATTCACTTGATCAATATTCAGTTAGGTAGCAAACAGTATGCTTTAGAAGGGGAACAAAATAATGGAGCTAATTAACAAAAATCAGCCCACATGGAACTACAGTTTAATGACAGACATAGATATTAACTAAGTAATTATCCAAATATGAAATTGTTATTATCATTTGTGGGAGAAAGGAAAATTATATGAGAGTGTATTTATCAGGAAGGCCAGGGAAGGTCATATGAACTTATGTGAAATCTGAAAAATGCCTAAGACTTCTCCTTTGGTTATCAACTAAATAAGAAGGAATGAAATGGTCTAGGCAGTATGTGCAAAGTCTCTGCACTAGGAGGAAAAATGTCAGGAATAATGGGTTTTAAGAAGTCTGGGACAGAAAAAGAAGCACAGCAAAAGATGAGCACCCTCATATACCAGTGAGGCTATTCAGTCTCATGGGTTTCACCATGGACTTCAGCCTGAGATTCATAGTATTAATGAGGGTTAAAAACAGAGGAGTAGCCTGGGCATGCTGGAAGAGGGACTGGAGAGGGAACAAATGGAAAGAGGTTGATCTGCTGAAGAACTCTTCTGTTGCATTGAAAATATACAGAAAACTGAGATGTCAGCTTGCAAGAGGGGCAAGATGTGCCAGGGGATGATGGAGAAGAGTCATATTTGGAAAGTGAAGTCAACATCACTGTTAATATATTGTTCATAAACGAGTGTGAGAGGGAGATGTTAAGAATGACTAATAGAATTCTAGTCTGAGATTTGAATTATAGGGTAGGGAGATGAGCCACATCCCAACCTTTTTTTTTAATTTTTTTTTTTTTTTTAGAAAAAGGATCTTGCTGAGTTGATTAGAGCCTTGCTAAGTTGCTGAGGCTGGCTTTGAACTCTGATCCTTCTGCCTCAGCCTCCCAAACTGCTGGGATTACAAGCATATGCCACTGCTCCAGGCAGGACAGAAGTATTTTTAATAAGATCATAATGTAGCGGTACTTTAGGATTTGTCGTTCCTGTTATTCTTGTTTGTAAAACAATAACTACTCTAATGGACACCCATGATTTCCCTTCCCCACCCTATGTGACTATATCATGGAAGAGAAATACAGTACATTCAACAGAATAATATAATGTTAGCAATTTAAAGTATCTTAGGAAATTTGTGATATTTTGAAAAAAAATTTAAATAATTTTACAAATTTTAATAAATCTCTAACACATGTCAATATTTTTTTTCTTTAACTAATGTGAAGGAACAAATGTAATGACCTATCCTGTTTCTTGCAAAGACAGGAATATACTGGAATGGCAGTAGTAGAAATTCACCATTTATTTTGAAAAGTGAAATGCTTTTAGAGTGATAATCATGTGCTCAAATCCAAGCCTCTGACAGCATTTCTATGGACAGAATTTCTACTAGCATTTTATTTTAACTCAACCCCACCACCTCCCTGTAAAGGATCACATCATATTTGAAGTTATTGTTTACATTCAGTGTCTTAGCATTCAGCTTGGTTGTAGCCCAACACCCACTATCATAACCCCATACAAATAATACATTTCAAAATAATAAAGAAGCCTTTACTGAGAAATGGTGAGTATAAAAGATTCCTTCAAAAATACATTAACAATTAAATAACAAATAACTCTAGTTTAAAGATCAATAAATACATATCCCATACATATCTTTGACTTTACTATAGTGTAATCCAAGTTAAGCCTCATCTCTAAGTTTCAACAAGCACATGTCCTTTCTTTATGGCCATATATATGACAGTTAAATTATAACTTTACCATTTTCACTGAGGGTATCTGACATTTATAGATTGTGGTAAAAACAAATTGGGTAATTTTGCTGCCTTAAAAAAGACAAACCTACTACAAAAACCTGGATGTTCTCTGCTTTCAAAGGAGGACAGTTTTTGTTTCCATCTTTTTTCCAACTTTTCTTTTATGTACATAAAACAAATCACAGACATTGAGAAGCTTTGTTAACCACGTTTTTATAAGAAGGATACATTAACTCTTTGCTAATACAATTTAAGAGACAAGTCATTGGTGACTTAAATAAAATAAAATCATTACCACAGTTCTCTTGCTAGAAAAACTCCCAGGCTATTTTGCTGAAGCAGACTTATCATGTATTTTAATTTATGGCTAAGTTGCTGAAAGTTTCAAATTTAACTATAGCTATTCCCAGATCAGAGTTCCTTTGCCCCTTTTCAAGAGCAAGAGTTTTGCATGACAGTGACTGCCATTGGGAAGGTCTAAAAGGTCTAGATTTTCATTTCAAATGCTAGATTAAAAAAAAAAAAACCTTGATTTTCAAACTTCAACTTTCTCTTTAGGGAAGGGAGTGTGAATTACCCACAACCACTCTATTCATGGCATTTAAGCCATAGTATTGCAGATTCAGGTTCTTCACTGAAAAACATAATGGTAAAATATCCTATGCATTTCAAAAATAGCCCAAGCTTAAAAGACAGGGGTGGGCAAGGAGGATTGGAGCAAAAGAAAATGGAGAACCATTCAATTAGCATAGCTTCAGCTTCACAGATGAAGAGTTATGGAACTCAGTTATCATAATTTCATTTTCTTCATGGCTGAATAGTATTCCAATGTGTATATATTCCACATTTTCTTTACCCATTCATCTGTTGAAGAGCACATAGTTTAGTTCCATAGCTTAGTTATTATGAATTGAGCTGCTATAAACTTTGATGTCCCTGTGTCACTATAGTATGCTGATTTTAAATCCTTTGCATATATACTGAGGAGTGTGTTAACTGGGTCAAACAGTGGTTCCATTTCAAGTTTTCTGAGGAATCTCCATAATGATTTCAGAGTGATTGCACCAATTTGTAATTCCACCAGCAATGTATGAATATACCTTTTTCCTCACATTCTCCCCAACATTTCTTGTTACTTGTATTCTTGATAATTGCCATTCTGAATGGCGTGTGAAGGAATCTCAGTGTAGTTTTCATCTGCATTTCTCTAATTGCTAGAGATGTTGAACATTTTTTTCAATTATTTGTTGACAGAACATATTTCTTCCGTGAAGTATTTGTTCAGTTCCTTTGCCCACTTAATAATTGGGTTGTTTTTCTGGTGTTATTTTATTTTCTTTGTATATCCTGGAGATTAATGCTTGCTGTATCTGAGGTACAGGTGGCAAAAATTTTCTCCCATTCTGTATGTGTTTTGTTCACATTCTTGTTTATTTCCTGTACTGTGAAGAAGCTATTTAGTTTAATACCATTTCCTTAAACATGAGACTTAATTTATAATAGCAAGTAGAAAGGAGTAAGCATCAAGAAATGTATTTAAAAAGTGATGCACAAGTTTTTCAGAAATAAATTTTAAAGCTTTCTGGTGGAACATGAATCTGAATCATCTAAGGGAAACCACACACTCTTCCTAACTAGAAGGACTCAATAAAATAAAATGCTAAATTTTCCCTAATTAATATTTAATATATTATTCACTAGCAATAAAGGAGAAAATTCTTTAAAAGAATATTTGTTTCTTAAAATTTATGAAATTTTAAAAAATAATAAAAGAAGAAGTAAGAGAAAGATAAAGGAAAATTAAAGATAAGCAAATTTCTATAAATTCTGACTGGTTGGTACTAGTGCAAGATTTGACTGAGAAAGCCCCAGAAGGTGGAGAAGAGTATGAAATTGAACTGTCACCTATAGGAATTTAACGTAAAGACATAAAATACTTTCTTTAATCAATGAAAATGATGTATTTTTTCAGTGAATGGTATTTAAAAAATTCATACATACTGAGAAAACATAAAACTATTATCTTAGATCTTATACTAGAATTAATTCCAGAGGGGTTAAAGATTTAAACATTTAAAAAATGCAACCACGTGTGAATATACAGTTTCAGAGTAAAAAAAAATCTAAATTTAATAGCAAACATAAGAAACCATGAAAAAGTGAGCTCATTAGAATACAGTAGTATTGGCTCTACACACTGTTACTGGGTCAAAAGCAAATATCATGAGAAACAAAGCAAAAACAACAAAAGTACCACAGCTGTCACAGAAAAGGAATGGTTTCCTTCATAGTTACTCTGAGTTTCTATTAGAATACCCGAACTCGTTTGATGATCTGTAAAATGCAATGAAGTAGAAGTTCACAGAAAAAGAAAACAGATATGAATAATAAAAATAAGTCAGTCTTGTCTTTTCTTTCAACATAATATTGCTCTGGTGCTCTCCAAAAGTTCATGGATAATGCCTAAATTATAATTAGCATATTTAAAAAAATATTTCTAAGTTTGTAAGAGCACAGAGAAGAAATCCCTAAGAAATTATGTAGATCAAGAGGGAAATTAAGTTGAAAAAATTAGCAAGTCTTATAGAAGGGGAAAATATCCAAGTCAGTAAACTAAAGCACTGAGAATTAAGATGCTTTATTCTCAAAGCTCTACTTAAAGGGCCATATGAGAACAAAGAAACTGATCTTGAACAACGAGTAGGGTTATGGTGTATATATTAGGTGTCCCCCAAAGGTTCATGTGTGTAACAATGCAAGAAAGTTTAGAGATGAAATGATGGGATTATAATAAGTTTAATCCTGATAACCAATCCTTGATAGGGATTAAATTGGTGGTAACTGTAGGCAGGAAGGGTATGCCTGGAGGAAGTGGGTCCCTGGGAGCGTGCCTTTGGGGTGTATGTTTTGTCCTTGGTTAACAAAGCTTTCTCTTTTTGCTTCTTAGTGGCGATGTCCTGACCACCTGCTTTCCTCTGCCACATACTTCTGCTATGATGTTTAGCCTCATCTTAAACTCCAAGGAAGGGAGCCTGCTATCTACTGAGACTTCTGAAACTGCGAGCCACCAAATAAACTTTTCCTCCTTTAAAGATTGTTCTTGTCAGGTTTTTTTTTTTTTTTTTTTTTTTTTTTTTTTTATTACAGCAGCAAAAAAAAAGCTACTGAAAAAAGATAACAATGCTTTTCATAGGCAAAAAAAGTCTATCTCAATACACAATACTGAAAAAGGTGATGGGCACCAAGGTTCTAGCAGTGCTGTCCAGGAAGGCTGTCTGTGTCAACCTAATACAGTAGCCACAAGCCACATGAGGTTACTGAACTCTTAAATATGCCTAGTGCAACTGATGACTTTGAAGTAGAATTTTATTTCAGCTTAATTTAAAAGGTGTGCATGGGTAGGGTCTATGGTTTAGGGATATGGTTTATGCTGTAAAAGGCAATGAGGTGGAAGTCCACAGGAAAAAAATACATATATGAATTTATTAATGGAAATAAATTAATTTTTTCTTCCAACCTAATAGTGGTCCAGTGCTCTCTAAAAGCTAATAAATAATTTCTAAATTATAATTAGCACATTTTAAAAATATTTCTAAGGATCTTAATAGTTTGAAAATAGGCTACACAAAAGCTTTCTCTTTACTACAACTGAAGCTGGTTGAAACCTGAGTATCCGTGGCATAATATTGAGTGGAAAAAGAGGAAAACAAATACTGGATTACCTATATATTACTTATGATTATAGGAGTCTTAAGTCAATACACTAAATTAAAATACAAATATTTTGAGTACAAGAACTATATTACCCCTTTATTGGAAGAATGTATATGTGTGTGATCAAAATCAGAACACACTGAGCTCTTTGAATTACAAAAAGGAAGGTATAGACACTGGTCATTCCTAGAAATAGTAATATTTAATATCAATAATTCAATTTCAGGTATTACTATCTAAAAATATAAATAGAAAAATAGAATATGAAAAATTGATTATGATTAGGAAAGTAAGAAGAAAAGTTTTTAAAGAGAAAGATTAAAAAGTACAAAATAAGATTGTAGAAATATACTTAAAATTATCTTAAAATTAATGAGATAATTCATTTATAAAGTCAGAGAATAAAATTGGCTTAAGAAATCCAATTCAACTTTTTTCCCCATTATGAAAAAAGATATATATATATGATATATATGCATATTTCCATATATATACATATATATATATCTTTATATGTATAAAATTATTTGTAGATGGACACAATACCTTTATTTTATTTATTTATTTTTATGTGGTGCTGAGGATCAAATCCAGTGCCTCAAGCGTGCAAGGCAAGTGCTCTACCACTGAGCTACAACCCCAGCCCTGAAATGTATATTTTAATATAATAGTAAAGAAAAACTAAAAGTAAAGTTTTGAAAGCATATACAGAAAAATGTCAACTAAAAGAATACTGATTTATTGTTATCAATATTAAACAAAATAGATTTTAAGAAGAGAAGAAATATTAGACATAGAAAATGCTGACTACATAAACAAGAGTTTAAATTAACTTGGAAGACATTAAAATTTAAAAAGTTAAAAAGCCATCTAAATATACGTATGATTGTAGAGAAATAGAAATTGATGAATCTATAATCACAGTATTCCAATGTACATATGGATTAGTAAAAATAGAAGTTATTTCAATAGTACTCTTTAGAAGCATAATTTAATGAGCACATGTAGAATTGTACCAGTAATAATTGCAGAATCTTCTTTGTAAATGGATATAAAAATTTATTAAAACTAATATCGGAATTTCAGAAATGGATTTTTGTAGATTTATAATTGCTAACTACAATGCAAATAACCCAGAAATCAAATACAAAAAAAGATAACAACCCTTTTCATAGGCAAAAAAAAATCTATCCCAAATGAATTAAAATCTTAAATGAGAACAATATAACCATAAAAGGTTTAGAAATATATGGCACATCTTGTTTATAAAATAGATGTCATTAAGAAATAGACAATTTTTTTAAAGATAAAAATATATAAATTATAAAAGGTTAATAAATATGATTCTACTAAAATTGAGAATTTCTGCTTAAGGTAAGAAGCCCTGAAGTTTTTTCTTTTTCTTTTTTTCTCTTAGGTTTTTTCATTGCCATGAAGTAAAGCCCTGACAAGATCAATAAGATGAGGGAAACTTCATTTGTGGTTTACTATTTCAGAAGTCTCAGTTAATAGATGGCCAACTCCATTACTCTGGGCCTGAGGTGAGGCAGAATATCATGGTGCAAGAGTGTGGTTGAAGAAAGCAGCTAAGGACATGAAACCAGGAAGCAGAAACTGCTCAGCAAGGACAAAAGATATACCTAAAGACATGTCCCTATTGACCCACCTCCTCTGCCTCTCCCTATCTGCCTACAGTCACCATTCATTTAATCCCTCTCCGCATGGATTGACACACGAATTAGGTTAAGGATCTAATAACCCTATCATTTCACTTCTACATCTTTTTGCATTGACTCACACGTGAGCTTTTGGAGGACAACTCATAACTAAAACATAAGTACTAGAATATATTTGCAACACAAAAGATACAAAACTAGTTTTTATCCAAAATATACAATAAACTTTTACATGATTACAACATGCACAACACCATAGAAAAGAAAAACAAGAACAAAATATGAAGAAATGTTTCCCAGAATGGGAAACTTAAATGGCAAATAAATAAACAGGAAAAATATTTAAAGGTCTAACAATGCCAATTTTGGTAAGGAGTAAAAATTACTATCATAGACTGTGGAAGAAAGAGATAGATAGAGAGATGCACACACATATGAAGTTGTAAAACAACTTGGCATTACCTAATAATAATATGCAAATATACCAAAAGGGTTGACTATTTATAAAAATAATTATAAACACATTGGAGATGTCCTGATTATATGGTTGTAATATTCATGATTGAGTTCTATGCAATTGGAAATAAATTAGACATAAATCAAGAGCAAAGGTCACTAATGAAAATGATATTAACAAAAAATAAACAAAATTGCATGCACAAATTGATTAAAAGGTCAGCTATAATCATCTGAGTTTTATCGTCCATAAAAAAATGAAATGTACTACCAATTACTTAAGTCATATTAGAAGACTTGGCTTCAGCTGTTTAAAGAGACTTGGTCTGTTAAAGCTCAATTTTTATAAAGAAAGTGCGATTTTAGCAATAATTCTACCTGATAATGACTATTTACAACTCTATGTATAGACAATGAATAGAGAAGCAAAAGATTATTTGAAGTTCTTAAATGTCATCTTAAAACTCCATATTTCTTTTAAATTAATTTAAAAAATTAAGGTTAAAAATAACTTCATGGAAAAAGCCATGTTTATACTTCTGAAAAGTTGAGTCCATAATTCTTTATATATAACTGATCTAAATGGAATATCTATGTACTATTACTATCCCATTTTAGATTCCTACTAGTATCAGAAACATTAGAATCTGTCAAACATCTAATACTTTAAAGGCTGAGTAAATATCCCAGCAAAAAAACAATGTGCCTATGAATACACATACACATAGGTTCTCAAAGTGCTTTTTGTTTAATACATTTCAGAAATATTTAAAATGATGTTTTGCTTTCCCCTGAATTTACTTGTATTTGTAGAATTTCAAGAGTATTTTTCAAATATGACATTTCTTGAAGCAGTTAATTTTCTCTCATTATATACCCCACATGTACGAAACAGATGTTGAGCCACCTGACACTCATCCATACTTGACACTTTTATTTGCAAATGGTTATTACCAAGTTTCCTCTTCCTCCTCTTCCTCCTCCTCTTCCTCCTCCTCCTCCTCCTCCTCCTCTTCCTCCTCCTCCTTCTCCTCCTCCTCCTCTTCCTCCTCCTCCTTCTCCTCCTCCTCCTCTTTCTTCTTTTTTTCTTTTTGGTACTAAGATTCAAAACCAGGGGTGCTTTACCACAGTTTTTTGTTTTGTTTTGATTTTATTTTTTATTTTGAGACAGGGTCTCACTAAGGGGCTAAGGTTGATACTTGCAATCTTCCTGCTTTAGGCTCCTTAGTAGCTGGAGTTACAGAGAGGCAACATGGCACATGACTTCTTTCTTTAGTATTACATTTCCTAGAAGAATACATTTTACTTATAGCATTGAAATTTAATTAGTGAAGTGTTAACTAAACATTTCAGAAAACTTGTTTGGCTGTTCACGTGATAGCAGTAACTTGTGGTTACACGACGACTAGAAAAAGCTCCTCCAGATATGTAGATTCATATTCAGATGGATCAGATCCAACTGATGGTGGTACAGAGTTTGGTGTCCAGAGGAAGCAAGTGAAGCAATCAATGTTCATTAAAGCAGTGTGCCCTAACAAGAAGCATCTCACTTTTTTTTCCCACTTGACATCTTAGAAGAATTCTATATAATCTACAACAGTTCTTCTAGAAATATCTTCCTCCCTTAGCTAGCTGACAATCTCTTTTCTCATGATTTTCTTCTTCCTATTCCACCACTCCATCTTAATTTTCTGTCCTCCTTTACCTGAATTCTGATTCAGAGAGTTTCAGGGATAAGTTCCAATCCTCTTCACTTTTCTGTCTGGAACACCTTCCTGATCACCAATAACAAACTATTTTAAGAATGTTGATAAAGACCTGCTATAATTTATCTATGATCCCATTGGGTCCTTCTATTTCTACACTAATAATGATTAATTTTATAACTTAATCTGGTTTTTCCTTTGAATTCCATACTTCTATACTCCCTTCCTACACAATATCTCTACTTTGATATCTAATAGACATCTAATTTTTAAATGAAGTTCACAGTTTAAAATCAATTAAAACCAAACAAAATATAAAAAATTACAAAAAGTGTAATGGAACACCATAACAATTATTTAATAACAACTTTAATTCTGAAAGTTTTATTTTTATGATAAACTATTTGGGCATTTATCTATTTTTTAATCATCCATTCATCAATAACCAAATATCAACCCATGTCCTATGGTGAATAATTATATATCTATTTCTAAAGCACATGGAATGTGTATAAATACAACTATGTACTAGAATTCAAATAAATAACCAAAATACAAAAAGATATTAATATAGATCTTATTTATACTTTAACCAATATCATTAAGAGTAGAATTTTCTAACCAAAAAATATGAGAAAATGTGGTAGAGAAACTTTGAATGACTCTGAATTACTATGGGTCCAAGAATAAGTCATATGAAAGTCAGAAAATACTTATAGAATAATGAAATCATTACATACAGCAGTGGATCGATGCACACAGAATATCACTAATGGAAAATGAACAAACAATGATAACAGTATAAAAGAAGAAGATAAAAATTTACTAGCTAAGTGTCACATTTTACAAAGTAAATACCATTAAAATGAGAGCAAACACTCAGGAAGCAGAAGCAGAAGATAAGACGTTTAAAAATACAAGCAACAAATGTGATGAACACCCAAAACGTTTTAGGAAAAGATTACTTAGACAAACACAATGGGGACAACAAGGAAAGAAAGGGGAGAAAGGGAGAAAGTGAAAGGAGAGAGAGAGAGAGAGAGAGAGAGAGAGAGAGAGGAAGAATAAGGAATAATAGCCATGAAAAGGGGCACAGAGTTACGAATAAAATAGAGATCTGAATTTATAAAATACTACTAGAGGAAATGTATTGATTACATATTTAAAATATTAGAAGAAATGAAAACTTTTAGAAAATTGAACTTACTAAAATTGATTTAACAACAAAGCCTAGAAGACATTAAAGAAGTTATGACAGTAATCAAAACTCTACTTGAATATTACCTTAAAGTAGCAATGTCAATGATTAAAATGGTACACAAAACCCCCCTAGATCTGCATTTATATGTAGTTTATTAATCAAATCCAAAGAACAGAAAACTTTGAAGAAAATAAATAAAAGATGAGAATTTTGTGAATACTACTTTATCTAGTAAAATTTATGATACACTTAGCCTAATACCCAGTAAATTCATGTTGAGGTACATACCCTGGAAAAAGATTAGCAGACTTTTTCTAAAGGCAAGTAAGCATTTTTAACTTTTTAAAAATTTATTAGTTCTTTTTATTTATATGTAACAGCAGAATCCATTTTGATATAATTATACAAGCATGGAATATATCTTATTGTAGTTCAGATTTCATTCTTATGGAAGTACTTAATGGTGAGATTCAACTTTGGAGGCCATATTTTATGCAATTATTTAAATTTACCATTGGAGTTTGCAAATGTCAAAGATAAAATGAATGTGAATGGATGTGGCTAAATTCCACTACTGTCTTGTTTACACAGTGAGGAGGTACATTGGATTTGGTCAAAGGGCCAGAGACTGCCAACCTTGATACTAGAAGTTGAATTTGATCCAACTAATTGATATAGGAGGAATTTCAGCAAAATAAATAAACATGCTAAAATATGCAATTGTTCATATCAGATTAAAATAAGGTGTGGATAAAAATGGACAACTAATGTACAATTGTTACAAATTGTACAAAAGAAGCGATAAGATGAAAAAATGTGAAGAGAATCTTTTTAAAAAGGAAAGAGAAAACTCTGATAAATAGTAAATGGGTATTTAATCATGCAAGGAAATACAAAGCAAGAAAAACAAAACAAAACAACAACAACAAATCTGATGATCCAGATAGAAAAATGTTAAATATATAAAAAAAGAAGAGAATAAAGGCATCATAATAGGTATATGTGTCCACTTATATATTACAGTTAAATTCAAATCCTAAAATTCAATCCTTCCTAAATACCAAACATAACAGTAATAATAATAAAGATAATAAAGAATGAAGATATGAACTATGGAATTTTTTGTTTTTCATGAAGCTGAATGCAAAAGGGAACAGTGATATGCTACTGATGGGAATGGAAATCTATGTTGCCTTTCTAGAACATGGTTTTGACAGCATGTAACAAAACTGCTTATGCAGGTATTCTGTGACCTGGCAACTCCATTTGCAGAAGTCACTCTGAATATTCACCTCCTATAATGTGAAAATAATATGCACCAAACTATTTATTGCAGCATTTTGTGTAGTTGAAAAATATTGGGAATAATTAAACATAGAAGAATTGTTGAATAATCTATGAGCAAACCATGCAAGGAAGCATTATGATGATATAACAAAGAATAAAGATTTCTGTGAATTGACAGGGAATGATTTTTCAGGTCCTGCTCTTCGATGAAGAAAGTGAGGTACCAGAGGATCTGTAGCATGCTCCTTTCAGGCAAAAAAAAAAAAAAAAAAGAGAGAGAGAGAGGGCTGGGACTGTAGCTCAGCAGAGCACATTTGCCTGGCATGTGTGAGGCACTGGGTTGGATTCTCAGCACCACGTATAAATAAGTAAAATAAAGATCTATCAACAACTAAGAAAACACTTTTTAAAAAGGAGGAGAAAGAACATATATCTGATAATTTGCAAAAAGGAATGAGAGAATACAGAAAAGATAAACCAGAAGCTGAAGAAACCCACTATTTACAAATGGGGAGCACAAGAGAAGGGGAAGAAGTGACTCAGGTATCAGAGATGAATAAGGTATAGATGTCTAGCAAAGTTCTGACTCATGGAAGAGTAGCTCTTTCATCCCTGATTGAATATTTAAAAGGGAAAGAAACAAAACCAAGTAGGATATAAAGGGACCCAAATGAGAGATTCAGGGAATAATTTGCTGGAATATAGCAGAATTTGAATTGAAACTCATGTATGCTGGTGTCAAATTTTGTGATCTTTCAGTAAAATATTTATCAACCTCTTAAAAAAATTCCTCATGATTTTAGCACAGTGGGACATGGTTAATATTCTTAAGTTGAATATCTAATGATGCTTTTTAACCCAAAAAACATTTCACAGTCTGGATGAAAAGAGAAAAGAGAAAAAAATGTATGAAACAAGGCAACCACTCCTCCTAAAGTAAAGGTGCTTGGGGAAAATATGTGGTTATGATAAACAAAATGATTCCTTATAGAGAACCTTTCAAATTTGCATTAATGAAAGATAATAAAAACCTGAATTTCAAGGACAAGTTATACTTGAATTTACAATTTTTGTACTTATATACTGTTATTCATTTTGACAGGCATTTCAGTAATGGTGAAAATATATATCGATTGTATAAACGTAACATTATAAAGTAAATGGAAGAAGGAAATGCCTTTGTATTAGAAAGTTACTTGTGTTTCTAGGGAAACAAGGAGGCCTTTCCCTAATGAAAGGGAAAGTGACCTTTCCTAATCTATGGTTTGTTTCTTATTAAAATGGGAGCTACACATCTGCATGTCTGATTTCACATATAGTACAATTATTCTGGATTACTAAAGCCTACAGTGTCTTGATTACATCAAGATGTTTTCCAACATTGGACAAGGTTCCACTGATTTTTGACCTTCTAATGCTTTTAACTGTCAGAAATTTTACAAATGACCTTTCATGCTGTAACTCACTTGCCATTTTGTGGCAATTTCACATTTTTGTGGCTTATGAGGATCATATACTCAATGTAAATTTCTATGAATGTTTTTAATTTTAAAAATCATGATCTTTTTTAGATTGAATGAAGGCAATTATACAGCCTTACCCATATACAAAAACGTCATAAGAACCTTGTAAGTGCTCATCTTTTTTTTCAAATACTAGCATTAAGGAAAATATGTGGGAGAATTTCAAATGTCTAATAATAAAGAGAAACATTTCAAATCTTATGTAATCTTCTATAGCCATTATATAAATGAACACATGGTGTTAAGTTATTTTGTAAAAGCAAAGTAATATTTGCATTACTTTAGATAATGCTAGTGTACATAATTTATTTAAGGAAACCAGAGGAAATAGTAAAAATAATGCTGTGATATGGGTATTTACCTTTTCTGTGGTAAACAGAATTATTTGGGGGAAATATCACGTACATTAACTAAATTCTGTTCTTCAATAAGTTCAGAGATGACTTAAAAACTCAAGGACACATTTTATTTGGCATCAAACCTAGTTGAAAGGCACTAGTAATTATTTTTGACAAAATTGCGTGAAAAATAATGATCAGTGTCTGAGTCAGAATTTTGCATTACTTTGACAATGTGATCAAAGAGGTGAAAGGTGGACTTCTGGATAATTATGATAGACAACCTTAATTTAGCCTTCCATAAATGAAGAACCATAAACCCTCCTTAACATAAACTTGAAGATAAGCACATTTAGAAAATAACAAAAAGAAGGGAGAATGAGGAGTCAGGTATGTAAAGTGTGAAGTTTTATTTCCCCCCTTACAAATTGGTTATACTTAAAATTCAGAAGAGAGGATGAACACAAATCCACAGGTTCAAGCATGTGGCCTGACACTAGGCATCATTTATCTCATCCTGGTTCCTTGCAATTATGAATTTGTGTGGTGAATATCATAAGGAAAAGATAGGAAAAACGAATGGATGGATGGATGGACAAATGGATGGGAAGGAGAGAGAGAAGGAGGTACAGAGGGAGAAAGAGAACAGGAAGGAAGGAAATTAAGAAAGAAAAACATCAACAAGCAAAAGGAAATGGAGGGAGAAAGAAATGTTCTATTTTTTTTTCCTAGAAAGCAAAATTTTACTATTGATTAAATATACATGTCCATGTCCTCTGGGACCTTTTGTGCAATTTAGATAGCTTAGACAGATTTATCCAATGTATCTCAGCATTTAAATGGAATTTTTCTTCAATCTTAAGATTATTAAAATGGTTTCCTGCTGATCACTCATTCTATCCTCACTAGCCATTCTTGAAAATGATGACATACCATCTTCAGCTACGTATAGAGAATTTAGTTGAGCACTGTGTTGAGAGCGAGGTTGGCTGATGGCCTTCCACCTCCTTGAAGATGCAAAGCAAAAAACCTGAACTTCTGTAAAGTTGGTCTATCACTGGCATGAGCGCCTGCCACCTATTGATGACTACCTTGCCCAGCTTCAACTCACCCTTGACTCCTCTGTCTTGTCTCCCATTAGCTTCACTCCCATGGGCTCTAAATATACCACTGTATGGCACTTCTTGGCCTCTAATATTTTCCTCAATTGAGTTGGTAGCTTTTCTTATATGGGAACATACTATCTCCTCTAAAGAACATTGGGAGGTGGGAGGCTTTTATCTTTTAATAAATATATGTTGTCTCACCTTCACCCTTCTTGTTTCATGTGCTTTCTACTTTCCACTATTCCACTTAGGTGCAGTGTTGTCCAGCTTGGCATAATCCTTTTAAAACAGAGCACCATAAATTCACAGCCTTCATTCAAGAAGCAGGAATGGTACAGATTAGTTCAAAGTGTGATGCTGATTTGTACCATTTTTCTACTGGTACCTTCATTTCCATTATTAGTCACCTAGCTTCAGAGGGGATAATTTTCTAGACAATTTCTTCATCCTTTGTGAAATGTTATTTTCAGTTGACTAAGTGTCATTTTGGAAGGTAAGTGATAAATGACGTAATTCTCTCAGTGTTTTACTTTGCCTAATTAAAACACTCTCTACCACTATCAACAATGCAAAGGGTTTGCTGCATCATAGAAGTTGACAATTAGCTCACTTAAAGATTTAATTATTTAAGTATTCTAATTCAGCCATCAACTCAGGATAGCAACAATTTAGACTAGATGACCAGGACCTCCTTGAAAGCACATGCATTACATGATGGAAGTAAGTCTTCTACTTACCCTGAAGGTTGGGCATTCTCATTTTGCCTTAACAGACATTTAATCAACTTTTCAGACTCTAAACAACATGGATTAAAGCATACAGATATAAAAATCTGCTACATTTTAAATATACAGTGTCAATCAGCTAGAAATCAGAATAATGCTCAGATGCAAGATTACAGGGGCAGATAAATAATGGAAATGATTGGAAAACTCAGGCATAACATACATGCTTGGAAACTGCAAATATGGCGGAAGTGGTACTGCAGAACAATGGGGAAAGTTTGGCCTTTTAAAAGAATTGTGCAGGCAACTCAAAACTGGTATTCCTATTTCTTTGATACACAATCTAAACTCAAAATAATAGTCTGGTGATCTTTAAAATAGCTAAAATAATCTGTGATTCTTATCTTACTTAAACTTAAAGACTGCAAAGTAGCCTGAAAGGCCTTACATACAACCATACTCCCTGAATACTTTTTGCCTTTTTCAAATTTGTTTTGCCTTCACTTGCTCTGCCCAAGCCACACCAGTATCTTATTGCTCTTAAAATAAGCCAGGATTTATCAAACTAAGAAGTTTCATCACAGCAAAGGACTCATCAGCAGAATGAAGAGACAACTTACAGAATGGGAAATGAGTATTTGCAAAATATTCATCTGACAATGGATTGATATGCAGAATATATGAGGAAATAGAAAAAGCTAAACCCAAAATAAAAAGAAATCCGATTAAAAATTGACCAAAAAGCTAAAGAGACACTTATCAAAAAAAAAAAAAAAAGACATACAAATGGCCAAGAAGTACATGAAAGAATACTCAGTTTAGTTACCAGGAAAATTCAAAGTCACAGTGAGGTATCATCTTATTCCAGTTAGAAATGGCTACTATAAAAATAAAAAATAATCAAATGCTGGTGAGGATACAGATAAAAGGGAATTCATATACACTGTTAGTGGGAATGTAACTTATTACAACCATTATGGAAAACAGTATGGAGATTCCCCGAAAAACTACAAATAGAACTACCAAATAATCCAGCAATTCCACTACTGGGTATATATCCAAATCATTATATGAAATGTATTTTTATTCCCATGTTTATTGCATCACTATACACAATACCTAAATTATGGAATCAACCCAGATACCCTAAAACAGATGAATAGATAAAGAAAATGTGGTATATATACACAATGGAATATTATTTAGCTATAACAAGAATGATATCTGTCATTTTGCAGCATCATGGATGGAACTGATGGTCATTATGTTAGATCAAATAAGCCAGACACAGAAAGACCAATGTCTCATGTTCTCAGCCATCTGTGGACAACTAGTTAGTCAATCTTGTAGAGGACCTGAGTGGAATAGAGAGACTGGTAAGAGCAGAGGGGAGGTGGGGATGGAAAGAAGTTCAAAAGGGGGCACCAAAACACAGTAAAAGAACTATTTCTGGTTTTTCTTTAGCATAGGATGGTATTGTGGAAAGCAGGCTGTGCCCTGCTCAGGGTTACTCCATGATTTATGAATAGCAGTTTTCAAGCCATTCCTAGACCTGAATTATTTATTTTGGTAAAGCAGTAGTTTGTCATGAGTTAGTCAATTTTGTATTTAAGTGCTGAAGTAGAATGACTCTACACCTTGCTCAGACAAATAAGCAACTACCACCTGCCTAGCACAACCATAAAGCACCAACTAACAAATTAATTGTGCTAATAAAAATGACCACCTTTGAACTTATTGAATTAACTAAAGCACATGGATGCATGGGCATATCAAACATGAAAAGTTAGGCCCATGATTTATTGACCACACCAGACCACCAGATTAAGCAATCTCCTCCCCCAAGGCTCACAAAAGGAGGGACACCTAAGATTGAACACAATACCACCCTGACTCTTTCACCTGGATATTCATCACAAGTCTTGCCAGGGAAAATCGCCATATTGATAAACATCTGAATCTCTGTCCTCTGTTCTTGTGCCTAAGATGACCAGGCATGGCCCACTCCAAAAAGGCATCTCAAGTTGACACTCAGAGCGGACACTCTCAAATGACAATCTGAGTAGACCTTGTCCTAGAGTAAGTTCCTGTGTTTTAACAGCTCTATGGCCTGAACAAGTTCTTGGGCTGGTTCACAATTTTATCTGATGCCGCAGTCTGGCTGGGCACAAATCACGAGCCACTGAAGCAGGAACAAACTTTATTTCTGAACTCCACCAGCACACTCCACACACGCTCCCCGGGAATTCTCCTGAACACCATGCGGCTCGTCCAGGAACCAGCAACCGGAAATATCCCTCCACCGGCACTTCCCCAACCAATGGGAACTCTCCGAGAATCCCTTCGAGAGCTCAACTGGAACTCAAGGGGAACTCCGGGAGAACTTGCTGGAGTCACCTCTCAACCACTACTTCTGGCAAAAATGCCATGCGTCATCCCGACTCCACTGTGGCCCTCAACAATCTGAGTACCTACATTGACTCTTTGCACTTGGTGTCTGCTCCCTGCTGTTGCTATTGTTTGGTCCTCCTGAACTCCTGGGGCTGCCTTAACCCTTTCATAGCTATTCTATAATATAAAATGTATAAAAAGTGATGTGTGACACGAGTGTTATGCATGTTAGTAGTTAATATTGTAATAGAAGAATCTATGATTGGCAGACTTATGGGTAACAAGTGACCCGGAAGTATTTAGATAACTACCACCGCTAAAAGTGGTGTAGCCTGTGAATTTATTGTTATTCAATGAATTCTGACATTGTGGAAAGATACAAATGTGTTTGGTCTAGTTTAATGACATAGATCACTTAGGACAGGTAGCTGTAGATTAAAACAATCTATACTAGATTTCAAAATGACTACCACAAAATTCCCATACAAAAAAAAATGATTAACGTTTGAAGACTGAAACACTCATACCCCCATTTATTACATGGTGTACATGTACTGAATTACTATAATCTACCCCATAAAGATGTAAAAATATTGCCTCAGTAAAAAAAAAAAAAAATGCCAGGAGACCCTTGCCTTCAGAAATTTGCATTGGTTCCTAATGCCTGAAATATTCTTCAATCAGCCACACAGCTCTCTTTTATTTCCTCCTTTTGCAACTCCAAAGTCATGTATTTGGTGGAGACTTCCTGGTCACCTCATCTACTATTGTAAGCCCAACTACATCTAAAGAAATGATGACCATTTTTAATTTTATTGTTAATTGTTTTGAGGGCAGAAAATATTCTGTATAATATTTTTATTATTTTTGAAATTTCTTTATACTTTATGATCCATTATGCACATAATTTAATAAATAACAAGTTTTACAGAGTAATCATGGCACAGATTAGAGTCTAAATGTTAAATCATTCAAATATTCTATTTTCTCCCTATTGAAAATCAAAATAGTAAAAGGCATTTCAAAATCCTTTACTACATGGGAAATTTATGTTATACTTCATGTTTCAGGTTTTGTATTATATATTTAGAAGCTATTTTATTAAGTGTACAAAAATATCAAGTTGTTATAGCTTTATGTCAAGACTCCTTTTAGTTTTAAAGATGTTTTCACTTTACAATATATTCTGATTTATTTCTGTAGCTATATCAAATGTATATTTATTCACAACTTGTCAATAACATTTTCCATTCTTCTACTTTCATTTCTAGTGCCCTAGCCTTTATTTGCATCACTTCCAAATTGTATTGACATTTGTTTTTTTTCTTTTGGTGATGGTTATGTTTGTTGTTAGTATGTATTCATACTTTCTATTTTCATATTTTATTAGTATTTCATCTACTAACATAGTTTGGCTATTGAATCATTAGGATCTATTTGTGTTTTCTATTTTTCTCCACTTTTTCTGTAAATACTTTTACTCCTTCCTTCCACCAACATTTTAAACCATTATTTAGTTTTATAAAATGTTTTTCCTAGTTCATTTTCCTTAGTATAACATATATTATAAATTATATATAGTTCATATATTAAAATAAAGTTTCTATTTTCTTCTAATGGCTATCCTTCTTAGAAAATCAGGATATTATAATTTTACTTCAAACACAATCACTTGATTGATATGACATTGTTATGTAATTTCCTATTCCCTTCCTTAATCCCCCCCAATTTTTTTGAAATTTGTTTAATTTGTTATACATGACAGCAGAATGCATTTAAATTCATAGTACACATATAGAGCACAATTTTTCATGTCTCTGGTTGTTCGCAAAATAGAGTCACACCATTTGTGTCTTCATACATGCATTTAGGGTGATGATGTCCATCTCATTCCCCTATCTTTCCTACCCCCGAGCCCTCCCCTCTCCTACCTCCCCTTTGCCCTATCTAAAGTTCCTACATTTCTCCCATGCTTTCCTTAATCCCCATTATGGAACAACATCCTTATATCAGAGAAAACATTTGGCATTTGGATTTTTGAGATTATCTAACTTCACTAGCATTATATTCTCCAACTCTATCCATTTACCTGAAAATGCCATGATTTTATTTTCTTTTAATGTTGAGTAATATTACATTGTGTGTATATATCACATTTCCTTTAATCATTCATCTGTTGAAGGGCATCTAGTTTGGTTTCACAATTTAACTATTGTTAATTGTGTTGGTATAAACAATGATGTGGCTGCATCACTGTAGTATGCTATTTCTAGGTCCTTTGGGTATAAATCAGAGGAGTGGGATAGCTGGGTCAAATGGTGATTACCTTCCCAGTTTTCCAAGGAATCTCCACACTGCTTCCAGACTTGTTGCCCCAATTTGCAGTCCCACCAGCAATGTATGAGTGTATCTTTTCCCCCACATCCTCGCCAATACTTATTGTTGATTGTATTCTTAATAGCTGCCATTTTGACTGGAGTGAGATGAAATTTTAGAGTAGTTTTGACTTGCATTTGTCTAATTGCTAGAGATGCTGAACATTTTTTCGTATATTTGTTGATTGATTGTATATCATCTTCTGAGAAGTGTCTGTTCATTTCCTTGGCCCATTTACTGATTTGGTTGTTTGTTTTTGGTGTTAAGTTTTTTCAGTTCTTTATATATCCTAGAGATTAGTGCTGTATCTAATGTCTGTGTGGTAAAAATTTGCTTCTATTCTGTAGGCTCTCTATTCACCTCACTGATTATTTATTTTGCTGAGAAGAAGCTTTTGAGTTTGAATCCATTCCATTTATTGATTCTTGATTTTATTTCTTATGCTATAGGAGTCTAATTAATAAAGTTGGGGCCTAGTCCATCATCATGAAGATCTGGGAGTATTTTTTCTTCTATTAGGGTCTCTGGTTTAATTCCTAAGTCTTTAATCCACTTTGAGTTGAGTTTTGTGCCTGGTGAGAGACAGGGACTTAATTTCATTTTGCTACATATGCAGTTTTCCCAGCACCATTTGTTGAAGAGGCTATATTTTCTCCAGTATATGTTTTTGGCATCTTTGTCTAGTATGAGATGACTGTATTTATGAACATCATGCTAAATGAAATAAGCCAATCCCCACAAACTAGAGGCCAAATGTTTTCTCTGATAAGCAGATGCTGATCCATAGTGGGAAGTGGGTAGGGAAGAATTAAGTGACTTTGGATTGTGCAGAGTGAGGGGAAGGATGAGGTAGTCTGGATGGAAAGGACAGTAAAATGAGGCAGACATTATTACCCTGTATACATGTATGATTACACTACTGGTGTGACTCAACACTAAGTATAGCCAGAGGAATTAAAAATTATGCTCCATTTGTGTACAGTGTGTCAAAATACATTCTACTGTCATGTACAACTAATTAGAAAAAAACCAAAAATTCATATTCCTTCATTTTTGAAACATGATTTTCTTTTGTATAGAAGTTTAATTTTATAGTTATAAGTCTTTAAGTGTTAGAAATTATATTGTACTCTGTTTGGCATTCAAAATTGTTGGTGGTAAATCTGCATTGATATAATTTCATCTGTTTATCTGGTTGCTTATAAGATCTCTCTTGGTATTAACATTCTGAAGCTTTGCAGAATGTCTAACTCTTTGTGGGCATGTGTGGTTGTCTTGGTATACTTTTATACTTTGTGCTTCCTTTCTGAATTCATATTATTCTTCAGTTTGGGATGATTTGTAGTAGCATCTCTTTATATAGCTTATCTCCTAGCTTCCTTTGGTTTCAAATTCTGTGATTCCTATCAGAAATATGTTAGAACTTACTGTTTGAAACTCTAAGTCAGTCTCTGTGTATATATTTGGTTGTTATAATCTTTTATTTTATAATTTTCATATCTTGCCTAGTTCTTCAGATCTGATTTTATGATAATTAAATTCACTTTTTTTGGGGGGGTTCATCTGGAGATTGAACCTAGGGGTGTTATATCACTGAACTAAAACCCCATTCCCTTTTATTTATTTATTTTTTTATTTTGAGACAGCATTTTGCTAAGTTGCTGAGGCTAGCTTTGAACTTGAGATCCTCCTGCTTCAGTCTCCCGAGCCACTGGGTTTAAAACTGTGCACCACCGTACCTGGCTATTTCACTTTTTAGTTGTGTCTAGTCATCTGTTTAAATTATCCATTCAATTTTTAATTGTGAATTACAGATTTCATTTTTAAATTTTTACATCTTTTATATCTATTACCATTTTCTTTGGTAGATTGCTTTTGTAATTTCATTCTCTATTTAAACATGTTATATCTAGTTTTATTTTAATTTTTAAGTAATATTTACACTAACCAACATGCATCTTCCTTATGCCAACGTTCAACTCTCATACCTTGTTTCCTTCTATATTTCTTGATCTCTAATTATGAGCATTTCTTTCCTTGATCCTACTTGGTGGGAAGCTAAGGGCCTGAATGTGAGGTGCTTTAAATTACAAAGAATTTTTATTTGCATCTGCTATGATCCAAGAAGTTCTGGTAACTACCTGAAAGCCCTTACTCAAAGGGAAGCCAACTTGGTCCTGCATACTGTGACACCTTCCTATAATAGCATCTGATCCCAACACTGGAATGGATAGTCTTACCTTGGACAAACATAGCTTTCAGGTTAGTTTATTGCTCACTGCTTCCTCCTCCGATCTCAACTCATAGCTTTCTTATTGGCTTGTTTGAGCCTTTGGAGATTTATTTCTTCTACTTCTTAAAGCCCAGAAATGTATTTTTATTCAAGATTTAGTGGTTTTATAAGAGGAGCAATCTCCTTAGTGTCTAATCTGCTATTTTATTGGAAACATATATGTCTCAAAAATTTTTAAATTCTTATGAAATTTCAAATGAAACTGTTAATTTTTTCTGTGGAAAGGGTTACTTAAACATGTCTTACTCAAAACTTAAGATATCAGGAAAATATAACACCTTTGTTATCTTCAAGTTGCAAGTCCTAAATTAATTCAAATCCCTGTGACTACAAATACATTATTTTAAAAGCACCATACCAGTGACCTAAGTGCTCTCTAAGATCTCCCCTCACCACACACACACACACACACACACACACACACAGAGAGAGAGAGAGAGAGAGAGAGATTTTTAAAAGTAAAACAAACATTAGCTGCTTAACAGTGGTTATCAGCATTTAGCCAATCTACAAGAAACAAAAACAATTATCTCAATCTTATACCTATGATCTCCTAATAAGGTAACATGATTCTTCGCATTCTCCAGATTAGGTCTTTGGCCTCATGAGCATTTAACCTCTTTTGCTAAAGTAATGGTATCATATCTGAAAACAAGACTTCTTATAACTTACATGATTTAATATTTGGTTAGCTATTTCTACTCCATTCTATTATACACTTCCTGAATAGTAACAGAATTTGCAAACACTAGAATATGAGTATCACTACCAATTTGCATTGACATAAAACTCTTCTTCAAACTATCTGTAATTATTTCATGCCTCATAAATCCAAGTCGGTTCTGTTTATTAATCTGCCCATAATTCTTTCAAATCTTGTCTCCAAAATCTAGGCATATATCTTCATAGCACATTTAGCTATTTAAATGGGCCCATAATTTTAAGGACTCTTTTCCCTCCCTTTCCTAAGTTAGTAATAGGTATTTTCCTTATAGCTGGGTAAAATTCACCTTTCCTGTATGTTCTACAAATACTTAACATACATTGTGTCAATTTTGTCCTAAAATTACAAAATAACTCATTGGATGGCTGCATTCTCCTATTTTTGCCCTTAGCAAGTTTTCAAATGTCATTTAGAGAAAATTAATTTGTCTCCACAGGACGTTCTAATCAGTGACATTGGGGATATATTTTCAAGCATTTCTTAGTGTTTAAAGTTAGCAGAAAATAAATTCACTGGAGTTATGATACCACTTTTCCCCATTTTTATAAGACCAAAGGAAATGAGAAAATATTCTCTGCCATCACAGCACTCTGAGCCTGTTTTCCCTGGGGCAAAACATACTTAGATATAGGACAGACACTGGGGTGAAACAGTATGTTTGAGTGCTAAGGAAATTGTTCCTTAGAGGCCTGAAAAGTTAATGTGTCTCATTAAATTACTACCACGGAACACTACCAGGTTGCACAGAAAGTCAAAACTAGAAGAAGCTGAAGAAATCATCTGGCACTACAAAATCATTTTCTAGATAAGACACTGAAGCTCTGGAAAGTTATGTGATTTGGTGAAAGTCACAAACTAGTAAAAGATTCACCATGATAACTTAGGTTTCTGATTCTTAGATATAATACTCTACACTACTGAGAAGATATGAATCTTACTTTACCCTGATTAAAATTGATAATTTATCTTTTAATTAAAAATATTAGAATACAGTTAGAATGTCAATCATCAGGAGTACAAATAGCAATGAATGGTGCTGAAGATGTGGAAAAAAAGTAACTCATACATGGTCAGTAGCAATGTAAATGAAAATCAGTTTTAAGGTTCCTCAAGAGATTAGGAATGTATACACCCCTTGATCCTCCTTGATGTCTATCCAAAGGATTTAAAGTCAGCATATTATAGCAATATATGCATACCCATGTTTACAGAAGCACAATTCATAATAGTAAAATTAAAGAACCAGCCTAGATGTCCATTGATAAATGGATTGTTTAAAAAAAAAAGTGGCACACATACATAATGGAGTTTTATACATCCATAAACAATAAAATTATGTCATTTGCAGGACAATTGGTAGAACTAGAGAGCATTATATTAATCAAAATAAGCTAGACTCCAAAAGTCAAGGGTCATATGTGTTCTCTCACATGTGAAAGTTAGGAAAAAAAGTGAACCATGTTAAAATAGAAGAGGGCCAAAAGGATAAAAGATGCAGGTCAGGAGGAAGAAGGAAGGATATTATGACATGTACAAATATGCCACAATAAAATCTATGATTCTGTAATTATTATGTGCCAAATTTTTATTTAAAAAGTATTATGAAAATGCAGTCATTTTTTTTCTGTATCCCCTAAACCATATGGAGTCATTAAAATATATGAATATATAAACAAAAGGCAGATAGAGAAAGGTTAGATGATGGGTACTAAACTGGTTAAATAGAATGAATTAGTTCTGATTTTCTACAGAATAACTGTGGAGTATAATAATTGTATCTATTTCAAAATAACTATAAAGTTTCCCAACACATAAAAATGAAAAATTCTTGAGAAGATTATTATTCTCACTGATCATTGCACATTGTTTAGATGTATCAATTCATTATACTATACTCCTAAAATATGTACAAATGTTATGTTAATTAAAATATATCTGAGCTAAAAATATGTAGGCAGGAATAGACATTTTTATAGATAACAAATTTATAGTCTTTAATGATTGACAAAATTTGTAGTATGTAGTATTGTCCATATGAGGTATGAAATGACCTTATGTTACCATGTAAAAAAAAGGATTAACATTTCAAACATCTTATTAAACCTCTTCATGGGTTATGTAATGACTCCTTTAAAATCATCAACTATAAAGCAGGAATTGTGGCTCAGTGGTAGAGAATTTGCCTAGAATATTTGATTCCTAGCACCACATAAAAAACAAATAAAGATATCATGTCCATCTACAACTGAAAATGTATTTTAAAAAATCTTTTACTATAAGCTCTAGAAAAATAAGGTTTTATAAAAAATTTGAATATGATATTGAAGGCTACACAAGAAATGAGGCCTTTATAACTCATAAAATAAAGCTGCCCCTCAAAATAAACAAGTTCAAGGAAATTTATGTGACATATTAAAGCAATCAATTCTCCTTCATGACAATATAACACAAGGAAAAATTACAATATAGTAACTCAACACTGAAGTCAGAAATAAATAAAATGTTGTGGTTTACACTTAAAAATTATTCAGTTTAACATATTTCAATCTAATTCAAAATAAATTTTAAGTTTCCTTTAGTGAAGTAGTATTGATGATTGAAGCAGAAATGTGCCCTGTAGGAACCTACTACCAGAAAGCCATCCCAATGTGAAAAGAAAAGCTGCCAGGTACTTCATTAAAGTCAAGTGCGATCAAGGGCTTTAAGGCAGGTAACAGAAACAGTCTTCCAGAATCAGAGGAAGACATGAGTTATTCTCATTTGCTCTGACCCTTAAAGATGTGTGTAAATGACTATAATCAATAACACTATATCATACCTACTGTGTTCCAGGTATTAGTTAAATATTTTATTCTAAATAATACCACAAGACAAGTACTATATTAAAATTATCTTATTATGAATGAGAAAATTCAATCAATATTAAGGAGACCAGAATGAGCCCTGTTTTCAATAGCCTTAGATTCATTGCTTCCATTTTATCCTATTATATAAGTAATGCTCTGATGAATATTTTGCATTCACATCTCATTTTTTACAAATGCAAGAATTTCCCTGTGATACTTAGTAGAATTTCTCAGTAATTGAGAAATCCATTTCACTGGATACTAGCAGATATTTTTCCAAAAGTATTGTATTACCTTCAAATTTGCACTATGTAAAAGAATACAATTAAGAATCTATTTACCTTTAATATCTTTTCCTCCACATTTTCCCTAATACCCACAATATCTTACATATTTATTCTTTGTCATTCTAGCACCAAAAAAGTACATTTTTGCTATATTTGGTAATACTTGGAAGTGATATTGAGCATATTTTCATTTGTTTATTGGCTATTAAGCTTCCCATTTGCATGAATTTTCTATTAAAATCATTGACCATTTCTAACTGGATGATTTGTTCTCCGGTAGTCAGTGACGGGTTGATCTGGTTACAGTGGATTCAACCTAAGACAGGAAACTGACGTGTAAAGGTCAGTTCTCCCATGACGGGTAAGAACCACATGTTAATTGGACAACCTAACAGGCACGGTCCCTAGCCACATTTGCCTGTTGTTTAATTAAACAGAAGGGGGCAGATGCTAGGAACCACAGCAAAAATATTGATACAGGCACCTTTGGGTTTAGTGACTGCCAACCAGCCATTCAGATTATGATTATGTTAAGTTACATTATGGTAATTGTCTCCTGCTGTTTACCTGGGCCCATTTCGGGACTCAGGTTACTCATGTCACTCTTGTAATGGGAGAGTTCCCATTGGTTGGGAAAGGATGATAGGAGGGTGTTCCGGGGGAAGTGGAGCCCCCCCCGGCTCAGGTAGAACACACATGGTGGACCCACTTGTTAGGGGACGCACACGGCCTCTCACAAAATAAAACTTTGTCTCAGTTTGACTGGCTTGTGTTTTTGTGCCCAACCGGGTTGCAAGATTGCAAGCCGGCGTGCACTGACAGCCCAGCAGGGAAGCGCTCAGCAGGGGTGCTCGGCGACAGCAGCGGTAGGAGCGGAGCTCAGCCAGCCCGCTCGACCCGGGGCCAAGCAGCCTGCAGCATTTTGGTGGCCCTGTACGGGGAACGCCCAAAATTTAAAGGTGAGTAATATCACTCGCCCCTAAGGAAAGGCGACAGAATGGGTATTCCTGTTTTGATTTATTCTGCTTTTATTTCAGGCTCTCTAGCCTTACAATTTTTTCAGGCGAATTGGGAAAAATGGTTGGCTCAAGGTTTGAAGTTATTCGGCCCTGAGAGAGAGAAAATTGATATAATCATTTTCCTCCTCTCCGTTTCTGTTTCATTCTGTTTTGGCTTTCTTCTATCCTATCTTATTGGGTTACGTTACCTTTATAGTAGATTAGAATCTAGTAAAAAACAAACCGAAAAACTGTTAAGTAAATTGTTAGAGGTCCAAGCCATGGCAGAAAACATATTAGGTCAAGCAAAACAAAAGGTCTCTCAAGATAGTCAGACAGAAGAAAATTTGAAGAAAGCAAGCTCAGGGGAAAAACGGTCGTCAGATAGGGAGGCTGCTACTAACTCCGTTCCACCACCAGAGGGCGTAATTCAACCAACAGCTTTACCTGCCTCCATAGATGATGAACGGAATCCTGAGGCAGGACCCCCAAAATTAGCATGCCCTGTAGTTGAGCGGGGAGAAGAAAGAGAACGAGTTTACCGTGCCTTAGATTTCAAAATAGTAAAGCAATTAAAGGAAGCTGTAGCAACCTACGGCCCGGCCGCTCCCTTCACAGTCAGTATGGTCGAATCTATTACCAGCTGGGACTTAACACCAGCAGATTGGGCTAACGTGTGTCACTCTGTGCTAAATGGAGGACAATATTTATTATGGAAAATTGCCAATGAGGAATTTTGCAAGGAGACAGCTAGGTGAAATGCAGCAGCAGGTTACCCTGAAAGAGATTTACAAATGTTACTAGGGAAAGAAGATTTTGAAGGGCAGAGGCAACAAATCAGATATAATCCTGGCGTATACGCTCAGATTGCTATAAATGCAATTAAGGCATGGAAAACTTTGAAGGGACAAGGGGATTTACAAGGTCAACTATCTAAGATAATACAAGGAGTTAATGAGCCCTACGCTGACTTTGTAGCTAGACTTATTGAAGCAGCCTCTGAGACATTTGAAAATACAGAACAGGCAATGCCATTTATAAAACAACTGGCTTACGATCAAGCAAATCGTTGCTGCAAAGAGGTCATTAGACCATGGAAACAGGAAGATTTAAACACATATATTAAATTATGTAGAGACATTAATGAACAAGGACAAGTCATGGCAGCTGAAGTAAAACAGGCTTTAGGTACCAAGCCAAAAACATGCTATAATTGCAATCAAGAAGGACATTTTAAAAGAAATTGCCCCATAGGAGGAGGGTTTAACAAAGCTAGGTATCAAAAGAGTAGAATCCCGGGTATTTGCCCACGATGCCATAGAGGGAGACATTGGGCTAATGAATGCCGTTCTCAAACCACCATAGAGGGTATTCCGTTATCAAAAAATGGACAAAGACCAAGTGTCTACCCACGATATCGTGGAGAAAGGTATCAGGCCCCATTGTCAAAAAACGAATTGGAGGGCCCAATGCCCCGGGGCCCAAAACCACAAATATATGGGGCAATGGAGGAACCCAACAGCACCATCAAGGTGGTGCCCAGGACGCATTATCCATTAGATCCCTCATCAGACAGACTAGAGGGAGCGCAGGGTTGGACATCTGTGCCTCTGCCAGAGCAGTATTAACTCCAGAGATGGGAGTTCAAATCATTCCCACAGGAAGTAAAAGGACCTCTTCCCCAGGGAACAGTAGGCTTATTATTAGGACGCAGTTCTTCTACACTTAAAGGACTTATGATAAGTCCTGGGGTAATTGATCCCGATTATGAGGGAGAAATAAAAATCATAGCTAGTTCTCCAAGAGGTATATCAGTAATGTCATCAGGAGATAGAATAGCACAGTTATTAATAATACCAAGCCTACATGATAAATTTTCCAGTTGTAATGTAGAAAGAGGTTCCAAGGGATTAGGCTCCACAGGTGTAGATTGGGCTATGCTATCTTTAAATTTAGATTCTCACCCTATGCTAAAATTAAATATTCAAGGACATGATTTTAATGGACTGCTGGACACAGGCGCTGACCTCAGCATCATATCTCGCCAGGAATGGCCTAAGCACTGGCCATTGCAACAAGCCACACAAACGCTTAGAGGCCTAGGAGTGGCGACTAATCCCCATAGAAGTGCAATGGTATTAGATTGGAAAGATCCTGAAGGATGTGAAGGAACTATACAGCCCTATGTATTGGACCATCTCCCCATAAATTTATGGGGACGAGACGTCCTAGATCAATTAGGATTGACATTAACAAATAACGTCAATCCTAACACGCCCACTACTAGGGCAAAACAAGGCTTTAGAAAAGAAAAGAGATTAAGAGATCAAGAACAAGATATAACAGCACCAATTCAAATAGATCAAGAAATAAATAAATATGGATTGGGTTTTCAAAAAGGGCCACTGAGACAATCAAAATTACTTGGAAATCAGAAAGACCAGTGTGGGTTCCTCAGTGGCCCCTAACTAAAGAAAAGATACAAGTAGCCCATGATCTGGTCAAACAGCAATTAGCGGAAGGACATATACAACCTTCCGTATCTCCCCATAATACTCCCATTTTTGTCATTAAAAAGAAATCTGGTAAATGGAGATTATTACAAGATTTAAGAGCCATTAATAATGAGATGGTTATTATGGGACCTGCTCAATCAGGGATTCCCCAATTGTCTGCTCTACCAAAAACCTGGCATGTTCTAGCTATAGATATTAAGGATTGTTTCTTCTCAATTCCAATTCACCCCGAGGATAGTCCACATTTTGCATTTACTATCCCTGCACTGAATCATGAAGGTCCTGATCAGAGATATGAATGGAAAGTACTCCCTCAAGGGATGGCTAACAGCCCAACTTTGTGCCAAATTTATGTTGATAAAGCAATCCAGCCACTTAGAAATCAAAATCCTGAACTACAGATATTTCACTATATGGATGATGTATTAATGGCACATAAAGATAAAAACACATTGCTAGAATGTTATGCCACGCTTACAAACTTATTAAAAAATTATAATCTAGAGATAGCAATAGATAAATTACAATTAAATCTTCCAATTAATTATTTAGGAGTTCTATTATCCTCAACCATGGTCCGTCCACCAAAAATTCAAATACGAGTAGATCAACTCAAATTGCTTAATGACTTTCAAAAGTTATTGGGAGATATAAATTGGATAAGGCCTTATCTAGGCATACCAACAGGAGAATTAGGACCTTTATTTGATATTCTAAAAGGTCCGTCAGATCCAAATTCACCCCGCATGTTAATGCCTGAAGCTAGAAAGGCATTAAAAATCATTGAAACATATATGGAAAATATGCATTTGGATAGAATTGATATAAGTTTGCCTTTATTATTTATTGTACTACCGACAAAAAATATTCCTACAGGGGTATTTTGGCAAGAAGGTCCATTATTATGGATACATTTATCTTATTCTCCTAATACTATTCTTACTAGATATCCTGAGGCTGTAGGGCAATTAATACTCAAAGGAATAAAAGCAGCAAAAGGAGTGTTTGGGATTTCTCCCAATAAAATTATTACTCCATATACTATGGATCAAATTGATGAGTTAGCTAATGAGTTAAATACTTGGGCAATAATCATGTGTAAATCTAGTGTTGCATTTGATAATCACTTGCCATCTAATCCTTTGTTGTCTTTTTGGTCTAAGCATCCTGTAGTTTTTCCAAAAATGACAAGAAAAACCCCTATCATAAATGCTCCAAATATATTCACTGATGGGTCAAACAATGGTACAGCAGCAGTAGTTACTCCTGATCAAACTTTTACATTTTTAGTACCCAAACAATCAGCTCAAAAGGTAGAGCTCAATGCAGTATTGCAAGCTTTTATGATGTTCAAAGATTCTACATTTAATTTATTTTCTGATAGTCAGTATGTAGTTAATGCTATTGTATCTCTTGAAGATGCTGGTAGGATTTCTCCTTCCTCTACTGTTTTCTCTTTGTTTTCTGCTATACAAAGTCTAATCTGGGATAGAAAGGATCCATTCTTTATAGGACATATCAGAGCACATACAGGATTGCCTGGAGCCCTTAGTTTGGGTAATGAACTAGCAGATAAATCTACACATGACATACATATTTTCTCCACAATAGAAGAAGCTATAAATTTTCATAAAAGGTTCCATGTCAATGCTAATACTTTACAAAAACGTTTTAAAATAACTAAAGAACAAGCCAGACATATAATAAAACAATGTCAAAATTGTGTGACATTTTTGCCACAAGTTAATCTTGGAGTCAATCCTAGAGGACTGATACCTAACCATATTTGGCAGATGGACGTCACACACTTGCCAGAATTTGGAAAATTAAAATATTTGCATGTTACAGTTGATACTTCTTCTGGATTTTTGATGGGCTCCCTTCATCCCGGAGAAAAAACTAAAGATGTTATAGCTCATTGCTTACAAAATTTTGCCACTGTGGGTGTTCCTAAACAGTTAAAAACAGATAATGCCCCTGGTTATATGTCTACTCCTTTTAAACAATTTTGCTCATCATTTGGCATTACTCATATAACAGGAATCCCATACAATCCACAGGGACAAGGCATAGTTGAAAGAGCTCAACTATGTGGTATGTTTTATTATGTAGCTATATCAGAATTTGTTTATTTACCAGTTGAAGGACAGTTGAGTTACTTCAACCCAACTGGAATTGGAATTCCTCCTACATCTATCAGTTATATGGCTCACAAATGTCCTTTGGGCTACGTATTCACCATGAATAACAGCATATGGGTTCATGCATTTTCTTTGTAACTTGGAGAGCTACAGAAACTACATGTGTACTTTTTTGCCAGTTGCTTTTATTATGCCTTATGTTCTTGTTGGATCTGGAATTGAATATATACCAGTCAATAAAAAGAACAATTTTAAGCTTGGGTATCAGAATCTAAGGTAAATGAATTCCTTTTTTTTTTAAACATATATGGCTTAGGTTTAAAAAGCAATTAAGAATACATACTTGACATTTACCAAAATTTAGAGTACTTCTTATAAAAGGGTTAGCAATACAACCATAATATTCAGCAGAGGTCAAAGAAATATTTTAAAGAGAAAAAATTATATTTTTATGAATCTATTTCTAAAATAATTATGTAAATACCAATAAGATGAAGTGACTCATTTTATGAACATTATTTAATCAATATTATAATTACATATCTTTTTCATTAATTCATCTATTCATTCCATTTCTTGAAACAATGGTCAATTGTCCTGTTAAAAATAGTTATTTTGTCATGATGATAATGACTATCTTAATATGTTTCAGAATAGTGGTTTTAAAACATGGCTCATGGGCTGTTGCTGTGGCTCAGTGGTAGGGCACATGTGAAGTACTGGGTTCTATCATCAGCACCATGTAAAATATAAACAAAATAAGTAAGGATATTGTGTCCTTTTATAATTTAAAAATATTTAAAAAAAAACGTGTTTCATATAATCTAAGGAACCTCATACTGGTTTTAATAATGCTGATTCCTGAGTCTCACCAGGGGATTCTGAGACAGTATAGCCGTGATATTGTCCAGGATGCTCTGTTAGCAAAACCCTGATGTTTCCATGCACATACTAGAGAGTTTTCACAGTTGGATCTGGGGCTTGCACACATATATCTTGGTTACTTACTTGATCTCTTTGAAGAAGAAGAAGGAGAAGAGGGCAGGTCATTGTGGTAGAGTAAGCACACTAGAACTGTGAAAAGGAAGATTGGGAAAATCTATTTGCACAGGGATAATTTGTTTTACTTTAAGGAACATGAATCTAGTAATGGCCTGAGAAAATTTCAAACCATATACTTTGTAAGCAGCTTTTACTCAATTTTATAATTTTTCTTGCTCATGCTTTTCCCATTCAAAAGTTTGGGTTTTGTTTCTATTTTTCATTTGCCTGTGTTTCCAACTATTTATTTTTAATGATGTGGTAAAAAATGAAAGTTTACACATTAAAAATGTATTATGGGTTGGCTAATTTTGTTCTCCTACATATTATATTTGATTTTCCTTCTCCTGTGACAACTAAATGTTTTTCACTTCTGGAATTACTAATGAAAGTCTTCTGTTTTCTATAACTTCCTGACAGATTTGTGTTAATTATTGATACATCCAGTCACAATCACTAGCTATAAATTTAAATCAGCCCACATCCAATCTATTCTACTTGTTTGTTTATTGTCTCTCCCCTGCCATCACCTAAACATACTATTTGACAGAATGTGAGTCACATTAATACAGAAGTTTCTCTTTCATAATTTTGTCATTTTGTAAATTGGGGTTAAAAACATTAAATATAGCCAAATTAAATTTTTATGATATGTCAATTAATCATTTTTCGCTTTACAGTAGTCTCGTAGGACTATCTGCTATTAATTTAAGTTAGCTTTTTCGCCATCAAATAGTGTTTCAAAGTATAGGACAGATGCTTAAATTAAAAGTGTACTCTATAATGATCAAAAACACATCATTAATATAACTGTTTTCCTGGAATAATTGTTGTTATTTTACTGGTTATCAAGTATATATGAATGAAACTTTCTTGCCTACTTAAACATACTATAATTCCAGAAGCTTATGAAGCTGAAAATCATGTTTTTATGATTTCAACCATGTACATCTTTAGTAGAAACACAAAAGAAACTCAACATATCAGAAACCTAAAACAATTGGTAAATGAACTGTTATTAATGGACATGAAACTAAAAGCCAAGTTAGGTTTAGCATTGCTTGCTATTTTAAAAACAATCACCCCCCAACTCTGTGTGTGTGTGCGTGTGTGTTGTGTGAGTAGGGAGAGAGAGAGATTCAAAGACATTGAATTATTAAAGGTTTTGCTTTCTTTTGTAGTAATTCAGTCACATATAATAGAAACTTCAAAACAATAATTCATTTGAAAAATGAGCAATCCTTCTTTGCTTCAGTATTTCTTTCCTCCAGAACATCATGATGTATTAAACAAAGAATTTGTCTGTTTCCACAGACCATATCTTCTTAATTTAAATGAAAAAACTATATAAAAGTAAATGCTACAATCATACAACCATTGTTAATGATTTATAATGAACTCTGTATTAAATTATATCCAGAAATAATCTTTTAAAAGGCTTGTTTCATCATATGCTACTCATTAAAAGAGCCCAAATACATCCAAATGAATCCTTGGCCAAGTTATTAACAAAGAGGCAGTTTACCATGAGGTTATTACAGTTCTGATGTCTTTTATAAATAATAATAGCTTTAGTGCTCCATCATCATTAAAATGTAAACAGTTTTGTAGAATGGTTTGAATTACAATTACATCAAGCTGATTAGCTCAATTCTTAGCAGATCACAAACTCTTCTGCGAGGTTAAGGAAACAGAGCTGTCTGCTCATGTTTTAGCACTCCTGCTAGCTTCACATCTAGCTAAATGGAAAAGGAGGCAGGTAGAGTCACTATAAAGCCCTTCTACATCCTTCTCCCACGAACACACACACACACACACAAAAAGACTGAAATGATTGTATTATTTTGCTTATAAAGAGCAAAGGAACAGGAATGTCTATTTTCAAATTTGTTGACTCAGTCTATCAGAGATACAGACCCCAAGCTTTCACATGTAAATCACAATAATAATAGGCTCACTCAAATTACTGAGTAGGACACACCTCCCTGCAATTTGAATGCTTATGCATGTAGTAATAAAGAATAAATGCTTACTAAAAGAATGCATGATTGAAACAATACAAATAAAGCTAATAATGAAGCATAAAGAGCCACATAATACTTTAAGCAAGTCCTCTTGTTTCAAAATAGAAATATAGAAAGATTACTTCAAAGAATATAATCTAAATTTTATATTAACTGTTTATTAAATATCTTAATAATGTTAGATTTCATTTTAAGTTTCTTCTAGAATGTTTTTTCACCTTTTTCAAAAACTTCTCCATGGGTCTGACAAATCTTTGCCACTATTGACTGTTTTTTCCCCCTTCTGTCATTCTTCTTTACCTGTTGATCTCAGATATTCATAACCAAGGATAATTTTGATACATATGGCTTAAAAAACAAAGGGCACTTTATGATAAAAGTTGTGATTTTTATATTTCTCTGTAAGATTGATACACATAAAACACAATGTTGAACATTTTTAAAGACTTAGATAAATGTTTACATCCTTTATTAGGAAAAAATGAGGCATTTCTGCTTCAGAAAAAAATAGGAAGTAGGCATTTCTGACTTGAAGAGTACAGTGAACCTTAAATACCAAATTCAGAATGGATGCATCCAGGGATAAAAGAATCAGAAATGTGATGTTTGTCCCAGGTGACATGGCAAGCTCTGTGACTGAACATAGCTGTTGGGTCAGGTTTGCCAAAATCCACTTGATATCAAGCATACTATAATAAAGAAGAGTTTTAAAGAATTGTATCGTTCCAGAAAGATGACAGGAATCTAGAGAAAATAAAAGAAAAGTGTAATTTAAGGAAGAAATATGGTCACAATGCTTTAGTATCTTTGTAGCACCATAATCTTGAGGACAAACTTCATGACATTCAAGCAGAATCAAGAAGACTTAGCAATCTCTGTCCTCTACTTAGCATCTGGGTTTTGAGGAGGTAGTCACAGGTGTTACTAACTGACATTTTCAACACCTTCAGCAATACAGAATGCACATCTCTCAGCAACTTCACTCAATATCACTGATAACTTCATAATAGTGCAACTTTTTTCTTCATTAAGGAGGAGACCATTTCAGTGCATAATTAAAACAGAACTATTCTATGTTTAGAAAAGCAAATGTTACTCACCCCTGACTATTTGTGAGTCATCCCTCTGTCCCTTTCTTCCACTGTATTTTTTTTTATTTGTTGTCTCCTTTTTTTGCTTTCTCTCATTTAAAAAAAATAATTACCGTTGATCATCTTCTACATGGTATATAATGTCCTATGAACTAAACGATTGAACAAACATCTGTCTACCTAGAACTGAATTTTAGAAGATTAAAATTCATAAAAATAGCTAATGGAATTATATTATTCCAGGTGGCAAATTCTATGATGAAATCTAAATCTGGGTAAAGGGGGCAGACAGTAATCTTGGTGATGGAAGGCAGAGGCTATTTTATATATGGTGGTTAGAAAAGGCATATATGACAAGATGACATTTGAGCCATAGCAATGGGAAATGATGAGCTGCTTGTCACAATGGAGGGGAAAAGTCTGAAGCATGGGGAACAACAGGTGCAGTGGCCTCAGGCAAGAGATGCTTAGCTTATTCAATGTTCAAACACGGTAAGGATTTGTGAGAATGACATTGGAAAGGAGAATTGAGAGGTGGTACTGTAGGTCTGAAAACATGATGGACTTTGAATTGTCCCCACAATGAAGAAGAACATTAGCAAGTTTTAAGCAAGGAAGTGTTAGGATCTGATTGTACTGAAAATGATCCTTCCAGCCTCTGAGTGGCAGGCAGACAGCTCAGCCCACTGTGCGTCACAGATGAGTATAGAGAGAAAGGCCCTTTCCTAGTGTCAGGGAAGAGAATTTGTAGTGGATGTAATAAAGGAAAAACCCAAACTCTTATTCCATACTATTTTACATTTGGCTTTATCCCTGAAAGAAATCCTTCCTCTATTAAGAAAGGTAAAGATCTTGGATTTTTGCTGAGGTTCTTGTGCAAGAGTAGAAATCCCAGGTGGGCATCTGCCTTCCCAAATGCCTGAAGAAGCTGCTTTACTGGGGTTAGCAAGGCTGTATGTGTTACTTGGTTCTTTGTTCTCTCACCCTCATCTTGCATTCTCTCTCCTGTTCTTCCCCTGTGTATCTGCTTTCTGCTTAACCCCTTGTCCTCATGGCACTCTCCAGTCTGGATACAATTTGGGGAGGAGGGCAGAATAGCCACCAGGAAAGGACGAGCCAATTGCAGAACCTCTATCTCTGATTTAGAAGACTCTTAATTGATGCTAGCAGACACGTGGCTCCATAGTTTTCACTGTATGAGAAATATAAATATTGATTTGCTCAATCTACTAAGTGCAAATATAATTTTCAGCAAATAAGTCCTTTTAAATAAAAGTTTTAAAAACTTTAATATCTGATCAAGAAAGGAGTTGTTTTTTTATACTTTCACTATGTGCTGATTACTTGCTGGACTTCTGAAAGTCCAGACTCAACATTTTGTGGAGATCTTTTTTCTTTTCTATATATGGTTTTTGTTTTATTCTGTAAGACATAGCAAACATATAGCACTGAAGACATATGGAAAAGGATGCAGCATAGCAAAGTCAGAGGAAGGTTATTCATTAAAAGGGGTCCTGAAATATTAGCAGACTTCTTTGCCCTCCCAACACGTTTCATAGGATGCTCTTTTCACGTCAGCTCTGAGGATGACAGAAGGTTCCCAAGTGTTCTCATTATGGAGATCCCTTATAATGACCGGGTCAGGGGCCATATCCTAAAGTGCTGAATGCCCCATCCAAGGCTACCAATCACATTCTGCCCAAAATACATGCTAACAAATAATATATTCTGCCTAGAACAATTTAGGTTCATGGTTAGAGAACAACATTAATCTTCACTTCATACATTCCACAGCACACTCAAATAGCTCTGGAAAAAAAAGTACAAGATCATTCCAGATTAGTTGAGAAGAACCCCTGGTATGAATACTAACTATAATATTGGGCATATATTTTAGTAGATGTTTTTCATCAAATTAAGAAAATTTCTATCTACTTCCATTTTTTATATATTTTGTTATAGTCATATAATTCATCAAATGCTTTTCTATAGTTTTAGATAGATCTGATGCTATACTCTCATTCTCTCTCTCTCTCTCTCTCTCTCTCTCTCTCTCTCTCTCTCTCTCTCTCTCTCTCCAGAAATTGAACCCAGGAGCACATAACCACTGAGCCACATCCCCATCCCTTTATAATTTTTTTTTGTGACAAGTTCTCACTAAGTTGCCTTATGACCTTGCTAAATTGCTGAGACTGGCTTTGAATTTGCAATCCTTCTGCCTCAGCCTCCTAAACCACTGAGATTATAGGCTTGCACACATGCCCAGCTGTATTTTCTTTCACCTGGTGTTATAGAGAATCGTATTGGTACCAATCACAATAATACTTTCCAAGTTGAACTGTCTTTGCTTTGCTAGGATAGTGGCCCCTATTTTGGCAGAATAATTATTTTATCCATAATGGTGTCAGTTTCAAACATTTAACTTGTCAATTTGATATCAATAAATGAGATTAAATGTACCATTTTCCTTTTTATTAACTTGTTTCATTTGAGAATCAAAATTATACCAATCTTATGAAAGAGTTGTGAGATTTCCTTCAAGTATATATTCTTTAACAAAGCTTAAAAATTTTCCTAAATCCTACTTTTCTTCCCTATAAAATAAGATCTTGGTGTTCTTTAATTTATTTCTTAAGTATTATTATCTAAAGTTTTAGTTTATCATACTTAAAAATATTAGATTTTTGTTATATAAAATATGGAAGTAGAAAATATAGTAATAAAGTAATAACAAAGATATTATCTAGACTGAATCAACTATCTTCATAAAAATGCATTCTAAAAATCAAACCCTCATATTTAAGTTTTATAGGGATTAAAATTATCCCAGGTCAATCCACACTTTAGGTTTATTAAAGAAGCTTCATGATGTTTGCTTTATTTTTCTTGGCAAATTTTACAAAATTTCACAAGAGCCAAAACAGCAAGATAGAGAAATGTTTGGCAGGCTGGTGTTATAACTTCCCAGTCTGAAATCTAATGTACATTTAGTTATGTCAATAAATGCAAAGACAGATTATTAATGTATAAGCAATTTTCATATAAACTACTATAAAAATACAAAGAAACTAACCCAAATTTGTGATGCCATTCCAGCAGTAAAAATTCAATATTTTCTTTTTTATTGGAAACAGAATAGTTATGACTATGTTTTCAAAGTCAATACTAAAGGAAAACTAGTGAATAAATCAATGCAGCTCAGTTTGTGTTCTCACAAATCACTGAATTAAAATGCTATGATTTCCTCCATCAGAATCCACAGAAAATAGAAACTAATTTCATCAGAAACATTTATAGATCTATCTGGCTAACTTATTTAATAGTGAAAACTGGTTTATACCTCAACAATTAGCATAGAATAAATATAAATTTTGGGATCACTAAACAAATGACAGCATTCAGAAGTAACAAGTATTGACTTATTTCCAGGTAGCAATCACAGGCTGATAAGCAATATACTAAGTGGTTGTACCAACAGTTTGATACTACCCATTCATGGTGACATGATGAAGTGATAACAAGCTAAATTATGCTTTGATCTGGCAAGACAAATCCTCATTTATCCAACACACATCTATCCAAAGTTCTAATTACTCAAAATGCAGTTTTCTAAACCACAAAATTCTGGCCTATAATTTATTAGATACTGACACTAGGCAAATTGTTTAACTTGTCTGTGAGTTTCTTCAACTATAAAATGCAGATAATGACAGAACCTCTTCATATTCCTTATGAGGAACAAATAAGGAAATATAATTAAGGTGCTGAGACTAGTTAGTGCCTGACACACAGCTAAGGGCTATGGAAGTGCTACCCTATCATGATCTGTTGCTTTATGTAATATGGATAAAATTATTTAGGGCAGTATCACTACCTGAAAAGACATTTTATGGGAAATATGAGTGGGAGGGGATACTCAGGTCAGGTATTATTACCTGGAAATTATGCAAGAAGAAATACTTGTGAAGGTCACAGACTGGAGACAAAGATATACTAAACAACTGAGATTTACTAATAAAATCATGGAATGCTTCTCCTTCCACATATTTTACAACCAATGGAAATAGGCTCCAGTGTAATTACCATGCTTTACAGCTGAAAGAGCAGCAAAATGCAAACAATTTCTGAGGAGAACTCAGAAAAGCCCAAAGTCAACAAAAGAGACAAAAACAAGGATTCCAGAGAAACTTGGAATCAATGTTCAATGTCTCTAGCAATCACAGAAATGCAAATCAAAACTACTTTAAGATTTCATCTCACTCAAGTCAGAATGGCAATTATCAAGAATACAATAAGCATAGGTGAGGATGTGGGGGAAAAGGTACTCTCATACATTCCTGGTGGGACTGCATATTGGTGCAATCACTCTGGAAAGCAATATGGAGATTCCTCAGAAAACTTGGGATGGAACCACCATTTGACCCAGCTCTCCCACTCCTATGTTTATACCCAAGGGACTTAAAATTAGCATACTACAGTGACACAGCCACATCAATGTTTACAGCAGCTCAATTCACAATAGCTAAACTATGGAAACAATCTAGAAGTCCCTCAACAGATGAGTGGATAAAGAAAATGTGGTGTATATACACAATGGCATATTACTCAGCCTTAAAGAAGAATAAAATTATGGCATTTGGAGGTAAATGGATGAGGCTGGAGAATATCATGCTAAGTGAAATAAGGATGTTTCCAAAGATGATTGGCACATGGGACAGCAAACTGACTGGGAAGGCTCTCCCTGAATGTGAGTTGTTCAGTCCAATAGGCTGGAGCACTGGTTGGAAAGAAGCCTACACTGCTGCCACAAGCTTTATTCCTCTTGATCAGATGCTTTGATTGCTACTGAAATCATCTGTGGACATTGGACTCCAGTTTCTTCACTTTTCTAAAGGGGCCTATGACCTATGATTCTAGGGGTTCCAGCATCTCAGTCCCCTAGGGAGGTCATCATTAGTTTTTCATCTCCAGCTCCATGGACTGAGTAGCTACTAGTTCTTCCAACTCTATGGCCCACAGATGGTCGCTGTGGGACTATCCATCTTCATATCTGATAAGTCAAGCTAATAAATCCTCTTTTTACAATCATGCACCTATATATATCCTGTTGGTTCTGTTCCTGTAGAGAACCCTATCTAATACAACAATAATTCAAATGTAACAATTAAATGACATAGATTTTCAGAACTGATTAAAAAACTCAAATATTTTCTATCTAAAATAAACCCATTTCTTCAAATATAAATATTCTTTTAGGATCAATGTAAAGGAATAAATAGGATATATGATCCTTCAAAAGTGTGGAGAGCACCATCAGACAAAACAAACTTAAGACTAAATAAAATTATCAGGGGTAAAATAAGGTATTGTATAATGATGAGCTGATCAATTTTCCAAGAAGGCACAATCATCCTAAAGTGGGACATACCTACAAATAGAGCATCAAAATGTCTGAGGCAAAACTAACAGAAATAAGAGAAGAAATAGGCAAAACCAATATCAAAGCTGGAGTGTATTAAAATATACTCTTTGTTATTGATAATTGTCAATTATAGAATACTTTCTTCAACAACAGCTAAATAATTGTCCTTCTTAAATTCACAGAACATTAAGCAAGATAAAACATATTTTGGAACATAAAATGAATCTTACCAAATTTAATCAAATAAAAATCACACAAAGTATGTTCTCCAACGCAATGGAATTAAGCTAGAAATCAGTAATAGAAAATTAGCAGGAAAATCACCAAATATTTGGAATTAAATGACACACTTTTAAATAGATGAGTCAAATAAGATGTCTCAAGAAGAATTAAAACATTTTGAACTAAATGAAAATGAATATACAGCTCACAGAAATCACTACCATGCTATAAAAAGTGTTATACCTAAAGACAAATGTATAACATTCAATAATCAAAAGATCTGAAATCAATGACCTGAATTATCACCTAAGATTACTAGAAAATGATTTATTATGATGATTTTAACTCTAAATCAAGCAGAGGAAAAAATAATTAAAATCAGAACAATAAGTAACAAAACTAACAGCAAGAAAATGATAGAGAAAATCAGCAAAATAAAAACAATTCTTTAAAAAGAATCCTCAAGTGTATATATACATCTATCAAGGTAAATATTGAAATAAAGAGGAGCTACAATTACTATAAAGAAAAATTAAGAAGAGACCATTATGACTGATCCCATGGACATTAAAATTATAGTAAAGGCATTTATACACAATGGAATATTACTCAGCATTAAAAAATAACAAAATCATAGCATTTGCAGGGAAATGGATGGCACTAGAGCAGATTATGCTAAGTGAAGTTAGCCAATCCCTAAAAAACAAATGCTGAATGTCTTCTCTGATATAAGGGAGGTGACTCAAAACAGAGTAGGAAGGAAGAGCGTGAGAAGAAGTTTACCACGAAACAAGGAAAAGAGGAGGGAGGAAAAGAGAGGGAGAAGGGGAATTGCACGGAAGATGGAAAGAGACCCTCATGGGTTCACAAAATACATATATGATGGTGTGAGGGGGAAGGGAAGAAAAAAAAGAGAGAGAGAGATAAGTGTCACAATAGAATGGGTAGAGAATAGGGATGTGAGGGGAGGGGAGCAGAGGGGGGGATAGGGAGGGCAGCAGAATACAACTGACACTAGGATTGCTGTATGTATACACATGGATATATAACCAATGTGATCCTGCAATCTGTACACATGGAAAAATGAGAATTCGTACCCTATTTGAGTCAAATATATGATATGTCAAGATCATTGTATTGTCTTGAGCAACTTATAAAAAAATAAATAAAATAAAATAAAATTATATTAAAGGAAAAATATGAAAAGTCCTAGGTCTACGAATTTGATATTTTAGATAAAATAGAGTAATTCCTTGGAAGAAACAAATTTCCAAATGCATTCCAGAAACAAATTACCTGAATAATTCTATGATTAAAAAATTACAATAATGAGTAGCCTTTTAAAAAATGATAAATCACTGGAAAGATATTATTTGATTGGTGAACTCTAGCTAGCAAGGAAAAATAATACCAATTTTCTAAAATCTTTCCAGAGAAAGATTCAGAGCAAATATTTTCTAACTTATCCTTTGAGAACAGTGTTACTCCAATATAAAATAATCAAATAAACAACAAAAAAAGGAAAACTATGGAAAAATCTCTCTCATGAACATAAATACCAAAAAAAAAACTCAACAAAATCAACTAATTGGGTTAAACAGTGTACAAAAAGAATGTCATGACCAAATAAAATTCATATCCCATAAGCAAGTCTTGTTCAGTATTTGAGAATCAATTACCATGGTGAATATAAGCAGAAAGATCATATGATTCTGACAACTGATCAGAAAAGCACTTAACAAAATCTAACACTATGAAAGGTAAAAGGGATCTCTTCCATTTGATGAAGAGCATCTGTGTAAAACCTATAGGGAACAGCAAACTAAATCACGAGAAACTGGTCACTTTTCCGTGTAGATCAGGGAAAAGGCAATGATATTCTGTCTATTCCTATTAGGCATTATACTAGAAGTGAATAACACAATGAGAAAAAAATGAGTACAACTATAAGAAAAATAAATAAAATATGTACAAATTGGAAAAGAAAACAAAATCTCTATTTCTACATGATTGTCTAATACAGAATCACACAGAACTGATAAAAAAATATTCTGCAACTAAAAATCAAGAATATCAAGGGTAAGCATACAAAGATTATATACAAAATCAATTTCTTTCCTATAAACCAGACATGAACAATTGAATTTAAAGTTTTTCAAAAATATCACTAGAATAGCAACTTAAAAGACGAAATTATTTAGTATAAGTCTACCAAAATATATGCAAGATCTATACAGAAAGTTTTAAAACACTTATGAAAATCAAGGAATATTCAAATAAATGAGGAGTTAGCCTATGATTGTGGACTGAAGTCTCAATATTTTAGCACATTAATTCTTGTGAAGTTAATCTATACATTTAACACATTCCCAATTAAAACAGTCAACCCTCTATATTAATGGTTTCCACTCATCTATGAATTTAAGTAAATGTACATTGAAAATGTCAGGAAAAAACCTGCATCTATACTGAACATGTACATATTTTTTCTTGTCATTACTCCCTAAAGAATATAGTATAACAACTGTCTACAAATTATTTGCAATGAGTTAGATTTTATAGGTAATCTAGCAATACTTTAAAGTGAACCAGAGGATTTGCTAGGCTTCATGCAAATAGCATGCCATTTTATGCAAAGGCTTTGAGATCTGCATATTTTGATATCAGTGGGGAGGGATCCTGGAACCAATTCCTCAAGGGACAACTCTATAAGGAAGTTATTTTGTAAACAATGACAAATGAGTATTTAAATTTATATGAAAATACAAAGTTAGTCATTTAAATACAGTAGAACTTGCCCAGAATTGGATGGCTCACAATACCCAATTTTTAATAGTTACTACAAGGCTACAAAAATCAAGAGTGTGCAGCATTGGTAAAATAGTAGATTAATGGATTGTGGAAGTCAGAATTCTAATTTTTTTCAGCATGAATTTACACATAGGTAAAAGAAGAAGGTGGAAATGATCTTTGTAGCAATAAATTAGAGTCTGAGACCACTGTATGAATTCATATTTAAATTAATATTGATATAGATGGTTGCACATGGAACTATTCATAGGTGTGTGTGTGTGTGTGTGTGTGTGTGTGTTTGTGTATAAACATACACATTGTTAGTATGCATACTTCCAAGCTCTGTTGACTAACAGAGAAGGAATGACAACCCATCTACTAAGAATATATTTTGCATTCACAACTCAGATTCTATACCATTCTCCATAAAAGAATCCATGGCTTCCTGAAGAAATGGATAATTCTAAAACTTGGAAGGAAAAAAAAGAAGATAATACTGGATCATCTTGAATAGACAGAAAACACTCCATGAAAATGAGGATATTTGAGAGATTCAGCAATCCCTGAGGGAACTGTTAATCACCTGGGAAGCAGAGCAACAAGATAGATATTGGTATTGATTGCAAATCCAAGTCTGGTATAAATACATAATTTATGGATAAACTTGGGAGAACATAGAAATGCCCTATGCAGATAATTCTAAATATTTTTTTTGTAGTTCCTCTAATGAAGAGGTAGAACATTTCTCTGAATTTCTCAAATCTGTGCTCTGGATAGTGACTTTCTTTCAAAGAGTTTGGTATGGAAAATGAAGGAGAAATAGAGGGTAACATTACAGTTACCTCAAAAAATACTATCTCAAGCCTGGTGATTAGGATTATCAATAATTTTTATAATGTACCTTGATATGATGTGGTGAGGACACGTTCCTTCTTAGCTTCCCCCATACTATATACAAAATGCCTAGTCAGAAAATAATAGAATCTGGAAACAGGGAGAATCTGAGAAACTACCAATTACTGAGAAAGATTGAAAATATTAATAGAGTCTGAAAATATTATTTGTCCATTTCTTCTTTCAGTTCTTACTTTTTGCTTTATTTTAAGGCTGTTATTGGCTGCCAACGCATCTAGAGTTGCATGGCTTCTTGATGCACTAATTAATCCCTTTCTCATTATGAAATACCCATCTCTATCTCCAATAATAATCCTTATTCTGAAGTCTACCTGGTTTGATTTTACCCAGCTTTTCTCATTCTTAGAGTTTATATGATGAATATTTTCCATCCTTAAACTTTTAACCTGTTTCCTTACATTTAAAATAGGTTTATTATCCCTAATATATTAAACCTGCATATTTTCCAGCTGACATCTCTTTCATTTAGAACATGTAGCACATTTATATCTAATGCATTAATGACAAGTTTGGGTTTCTTTGTATTATCTTAGTATTTATTTTGTTTGTAATTTCTAATTGTTCTTTCCTCTTTTATATCTTGATAGATTTTAAAGTTTATTTTACCCCCACTCTTAGCTTATTATCTATATTTTTGTTGATTTAAGAAATTTTTTAGTGTTTAAAATATGCATTTATAATTTATCAGTTTGTCTTCAAATGATACTAACCCTCTTTTCATACAGTAATATTATAACAAATTTCTTCTATTTCCTTCATCGTGTCCTTTGTGCTATTATGAATTTTATTTCTACTTGAGTTACAAGCTCCATAGTGTATTGTTTCTTTTTTTACAGTAAATAGTCTTTCAAAGAAGTATTTTATATGACAAAAAAATAGTTAAATGGTTTTTACAATTTTTTCTGGTTCTCTTCATTCATTTGTATAGACCTAATTTCTGTTATCATTTCCCTTTATCTTAAATTCCTTTAACAACTCTCACAGTGAAAATCTACTGGCAATGAATTTTCTCCATTCTAGTGTATATGAAAAAGTATTTTATATTTCTATTCCTTCAACTCACAAAGGCTTCTGGGTCTTGGTGCACCTGCTCCCCTCTGTGGCTGAGAATGTTCTTTGGAACATGCCTGTCTGTACCATAGAGCAGGATGATTAGGACTCACTTTCCTTTCTTCTCTTCACTTAAAAGCTGATTCCTGAGCCACTAGTTGTAAAATGTCTAAAGAGGTTTTTGTTTGTTTGTTAAATGTTTTTCTGAGTTTCTAGGTATTTTAGATGAGTGCAATAAATCTGGCCACAGTACCCCATCACAGATGAAAGTAGAATTCACTAATGCATATTAGATTGTAATGGTATTAGTGATGAAACAGAAAATTTAAATCTTAAAGATAATACACTAATTGAATTTATAGTGAAATAGCCATTTTGAATGGAAACATTTCCTTTATAAATCAAAGTTTTGCCCAGGACTGCTACATAAACATTATTTATCAAGAAGTTTTCCCACAATGAAACCCTAGGCAAGATGCATATGCCTATGTGCCTTAACTTGGTTGAATTTCAACTCTGTAACTTTCTTCCATGATAAGTGGGCCACAATTCACTTTGGAAGAGAAAAACAATGAATAAATAATTGTAAGAATGCTGGTAAAAGCTTATAGCTACAGTTCTTCAGTTAGCACCTGCCCAAAAGTTGTTCCTTTGCAACTTTATTTGTAGCTTTAACAAGGCTTCTTCATTCTTATCACAGAGCAAGTTATATCACTTCAGGGACTAACTGTGGCACCTTATCTAGCCACTAAACTTGTCTGTAGTTTTTCCCTTCTGCACTCTGCCTACTCCTTTCACCTGTGGGCAGAGCAGGAGTTTGTGCAAAGGTAGATGACAACATAGAACCTTGTAGTTGGAGGGAAATGTGTTTAAAACCCTGTTTTTTTCCTCCAATTAAATTTCAAATTTCAGTCAGGTATTTAAGCTAATGTGGATCAGTCAATATTTTCTTTCTTCTCCTTATCTTATAAACAAAGCCAAATATTTTAATAGATTCTTCCTCATTCTGCCTGCTTTTCCTGAAGCTATCGTCTAGAACATTGTTTTGAAGAGAAGGCAAGTTGTCTGTGTGTATTTCCTCTTCATCGCTCTATCCTCACATTCTGGGTAGTATTCAGTCTTGCTGGTTCCTCACATTATTCCAAAAATCATAATAAGTGACTGCATTTCCAACTGCAAAGGCAATTGGATTGTATTTATTCTAAGATATATTTATGATTTTGTGTTGTTTTGTTTGCTAAATAAAAAACTTTATTCTCTTATCCCTCAGTGAAATGATGAAATCAGTTCTTGTTGAATAAAACATGTATTAAAATAGATTCAATGAATTCATTTGACCCCATTTGATTATCTAATGTAATCTGGAATTACCTTGACAAAAACTATGATCCTTTAAAAACAAAAAGACATCTTGGTTTAAAATAATTTCTGGATTAAATATTCAATTAACTATTCTAGTAAAATAGTGATTCAATGAGAGCAAATTCTTCAGCTCAGTAAAATATTTTCCATGGCTTATGATTTCTTTTCTATTTGCTGACTAAGCATGTCACTGTTGTTTCAGTTTAGGATATAAATGCTTTCATGCAAAGTGTGCTGAAATTGCTCTATTTGAGGATTAGGCTAACACTAAAATTAGTTGGCTCTCTTTGAAGCAAAGGTAAATCCCTATCAAAAATGTTTTGAAATAATTTTAATGGTCATGTCATATTTACAAAAATCACTATGTCAAAATTTGCTACATAAGAGGCAAAGACAAATGAAATTCAGTAGACAGAAGCAATTTTTACTTTTAGAAAGAAAGAATATCCACATACAATTTTAGCATAGATGGTGTTCATGGGATTTTTGTCAGTGTAAGGAAACCTGATTGAAACAAGAGAAAATACCCCTTTAAAATATCCAATATCCCAAAGGTAAGCAATTTGTCAATAAATATGCTAAAAATCTCCAAGCTTTGTCCTATTATTTTAATATTAAGACTTTTAAAATTATCTAGAGAATGAACATCATACAAGTCAAATTTAAATGTAAAAGTGACCAATCTCTGAACAAATTTTTGAACTCGCCTCATATATCAAATGAATGTACAAGTATTGTAATTAATCATCATAATTATTGTGCTAGTTATTATTACTGCCACAAGCATAGCCCTATTCTAAAGGAACTAACTCTCTTTGCAAGCTCACCCTGTGCCACTGACACCAGAAGCTTTTTTTAAAATACTATCCATGTAACCCTCTCATCCTCCCTGTGTGGTAGCTATTAATAACTCCACTGAGAGAAGAGAAAATTGCCTGACTTGCCCAAAGTCAAACATCTAGCATCAGCAGCTTTGAATTCAAATGAGACTGGTGTAACTTTAGAGTCAATAGGTATACAATATATTCATTTGCTCAAGAAATAAGAAATGTGAGGGTCAGCTTGTGTGATGAGAATCTAAGCAATTCACACTTCTGTTTCTCGATTAAGGAGAGAGAATTCTGACTCACTGCTCAATTTTGTCTCTTCATTGTTTAGAATCAAGGGGATGATCAAGGGAAAATTAAGAGGCATAAAAGTGACTTTGTCTTGAATAGTTTAGGTAGAAATCCATGGGGAAGGCTGGTGCCTGAGACTGAAGAGAGAAGAAAAATTTCATCTCAGATTGAGTAGAGGAAAAAATGTAGCTCACCTCTCTTGTTTACTCCACACATCCATTCATATACCACTCTACTCTGAACTTATTGCACCACTTTTCTGGGTGCTGAAATAGTCGTCTAGCTAGTTTCTAAGATTCACCTTTGTCTGCACTCCAATACATTCTTCATAGTACAGAGTGGTTCTTGAAAGGCACATCAATCCATGACATTTTGCTGACCAATGTCCTTCAAAAGACACTCATTCTTCTGGGATAAAAATATGAAATCTTTGATGTGGTCACATAGAACTTTCAGGGATTGACCCTTGCCTACCTGTCTGCATTCCAGTTGCACAAGTTCCATTACGTTATACATTTACTCATCAGTCATCATGCTCTGTTCTGCCTCAGATCTCCTTGTCCTTTTTGACCATAGTATTTGTCTGCCTTTCTCATCCATTTCCCAGAAACTTCAACATACTCTTTGTATAATTTCCTTAAAAATGCTTTTACAAAAACCCTAAACTAAGCTAGATATTCCCTGCCGTATGCTCTCCTACATCCCAAACCTGTTCTTCATTGTAATCTTGCCAATTGTAGTAATATAATAAATTGTGTAATGTATAGTTAGGCTATAGGGCAGACTGGGTGACCACTACATCTCAACTTGTCTCTTCAGTTAATATTTGAGTCTCATGAAGGCAAGAGCCACATTTTCATCATGCTGGCTATATCCCCAGTGCTTTACAGAGAGTGGGAAACCAGTACACATTTGTCAAAATGAAAATAAACTCCCATTGTGCTCTACCAACAACAGATTATTCTCTCCAGTCCACAGCAAAATCCACTTACTGTGGATTTGTAGCCCTCCTTTTCAATCAAGAACATCTGCTTTCACAGGTTTCATGGATTCCTTTCTTGTTCCTCGCATTCTATTCAAGACCACATTTCCTGTAAGTTCCTCTAAGGATATCTGAAAAATCATGAATGTCTGACCTACAAAGTGAACAGAGGGGTTCTCATTAGTGCCCTGGACGCTCCACTCCTAGTTAATTGGAAAGTCTATTCCTAGCAGCACTGCTCAAAACTCATTCCTCCACTGTGGGATATTCAAAGACATATTTAAACCACCCACTGGGAACACTTAAAGAAACCTGTTCCTTGTCAACTTGGGATTAGGGGTTGCTGAAGTTTCTGAAGTATGGTAGCATTTGTAAAATTACTTCACATCTCTTAAGAGTTTTTTGTTTGTTTGTTTGGCGTTTTTCCAAAGATGGGGAGTACAGAAACCTGCAGAAAGTATCTCTGGTCCAATAATACATGGATTTCTTACAGATTATCCCTTCCCTGGACAATGACATGCATCAGAATTATCTATTTGTTTCTTTGCTAGAACCTGTGTATCCCTTACTTATCTGTTCTTGTTGGAATTCAATTGTAGTTTCTCACAAGATGCTAACTTCATGATCCTTCCTTTATTAAAATGTACTGTAGGTTACAGGCCCACTTTGTATCTGATGTCCCCATCCCAGAGCAGGTTCCTCACCTTCAGACACCACATCTCTAGAAATGAAAGTCAGACAACATTAATTTATATGCTACATCCACAAAGCACTGATCTTAGAGTTACATTATGACTACCTTCATAGTGCTTAGGTAAAGTCAAAGAAGATAGGCTTGAGTGCATATGAAGAATGGAAATAGAAAAAAAGAATGAAGCCCTGCATAAATTGCTGCACAGCCAGAATTGAAACCAAGGACTTTCCCAGTTATCAATGATCTAAGTGACAAGAACTTCACCCCAAAAGTAAAAAAGCATGAACTTATTCAGAAGTGATATTATGATGAGGCAAAAAAGGAATTAGAAGACAACTGTTACTTGATGAAATAGTTTGTTTAAAGAACCCAAGGCACAGCAAAAGGCTACATTGGGGAGAGTTGCCTTTGGAACACAGTGTTTGCTTGGAAAAGTGGCACGTTACACAGGAAGCAATGGGGTTGGTACTGAAGGAGTCATAAGCAGCTCCTTGGAGAACATACAATTTATGAAAATGTTGTATTCTGCAAGTGTCTCCTATCCCCATTCTTTACTAATAATTTAAAATGATGAGGATTCTAGGGATTTTACAAAAATAATTTTTCTCAAGAAGTGGAAGGATTAAAAAGAATAGACTAGCTTGTTTGATAACTGTTAAAATTTCTTAAAATTGAAAAGGCTATAATTGCTACTATTATATGGCTCTGTTTCTCTACAGTAACATCCAGGCTATAGAAAGAAGATTCTACAGTAGGGGAGAGGAATTGTTTTTTTTTTTTTTTTTTTGTCTTAATGGGGGAGAACATAGTAGATTCTTTGTTATTAATTCAGGTTTTTTTTCTATTATTTCTATATCCTGTAGGCGCACAACTGTCAGTTTTGTTTACTATTATACATGCCTTATAGGCAAGAGGAGTGCCAGGATGACTAAAATAACTGGATTAAATTTTAAAGAAGCCAGAGACAATAACTTACTTATCAAAATATAGTATAAAATGGCTTCTTAAAAGCAAATAAAACATTAAATTATACCATTTGACAAGTTTATTGCTTTCACTGATCCCTTTCCAACACCCGTCAATTACCTTTCCCACACATTAGTTTTCTTATGATTGGTTTGGCTTGTGGTAAAACCCATTAAACATTATTGCAAACTCACCTATCTAGTGCTAGGACCAGAGCTCAGCTACAGGATCAGGTTATGTCAAGGTTTATTTAATTTTGATGTGTGAGTCAAAGAATTAAATATGAGAGAACTAATGGTAAAATCCAGGTTGTATTCTACAAGGTCCTAGTTGACGTCCATAAGTGTGTGCCATCTCAAGCGTCTGTGTGCAGACAGGATAGCGGAGAAGATGAAAGATAAGCTTAAGATATTTTCTGGTTGAATTTTTAAAAATTAATTGTTGAGAATATTTAAGAGGGAAGACTAGAGGAAGTCTGCATTCCTACATGCTCTGTGCTTTAGAATGACTGCTCTTCGGTGACGTGGATGAATTTTACTAAAATTCAATATTGGGCATTCTTAGAGACTCAGAAATTTGGGTACATTAAACAAAGCAGAAGAGTACAGTAGAACTGAGCCAATTAGGAAAGTGGTAGCTGTACTGGTGCTGGTTCACCACACAAAGAGGGAGAACACAGAGAGAAACACAGATTTGATATATATATTAAATAAATTTTTAAAAAGACCAGAAAAGAGGACTGAACTTAGCTAATCCAAAGGCTGTACTGTGCAGTGTGCATGAAAAGTGGTCTCTGTTTCCCAACTGGCTGCAGAGAACTGAGGCAACAGGCATTTTGTGGTGGCCACACTGCACCTGCTGTCGCAGGAGCCAGGATATCATAGTAGACTCTGCCACACTACCCCAGCAATCACCTGCCATGTGGCCTAGGGTATATCTAGCAGAACGGGAGCGGAACAGGTACAGAGAAGGTTGTACCCAGGAAAATTTAAGTTGAAAAATACAGTGGAGCCCAACTCACATCTCCTTTGAGTGTGATGGTACATGTGACCAGCTGAAATGGATCAGGAATCTGAATAGGCCGGTGTGAATACTCTCAGGGTTTAAATCTGGGAAGGTAATGTTCCAGGGCAGTTCAGTCTGTAGAAGACTGGCTCCCCTGCCTTATGAGTAGAATTTTTGGAGGTTTCTGAAATCTGAACCCCCAACAGGGATTGGCCACTGCCAGACCCTGGGAGTATGTTGATCTAATCGCTCCAGAGCAGATATCTCTCAACAAAGCCCTTCTGATCTGATTAGACCTAAGCCCAACCCACCAGAACTTCATTCATAGAACTCTGCAGCAGCTTTACCCTCTTCTGGTTTATGCAGACAAAATTTCAACTGGAAGTACACTTCACTCCATCCGTCCTTATACTGGTGAGAAGGAAAGCTGAGCATTATTTCAACCAGCTTCAAGCTTAGGACACTTCAACTGGTAGCTCAGCAAGCAACACAAAAAAGAAGCAGTGGTTAATAATCCCCCAGTCCTTGTTCTTGTTCTCAGTACATGAATCAAGAAGAAATAGAAAGAAATACAGGTATAGATTTATAGATAGTAACCATGCATTGTCATGGACTATTTTGACCACCTCAGTGGAAATGACTCCACTTTTCATTAAAAATATTTTTTTGTTATTGTTTTCTTTCTTTCTGTGTGTGTGTGTGTGTGGGTGAGTGTGTGTAGAAGGGGAGATTTCTTGATGTGCATATTGGTTGTTCAGGGACAAATATATATGTATATTGTTTTTTTTTTTTCATTTTTAGCATTTTTTTAGTGGGGGTTCTGGAGATTGAACTCAGGGCACTCAACCACGGAACCACATCCCTAGCCCTATTTTGTATTTTATTTAGAGACACCTCACTGAGTTGCTTAGTGCCTTGTCATTACTGATGTTGTCTTTGAATTAACGATCCTCCTGCCTTGCCTCCTGAGATTCTGGGATTACAGGCATGAGCCACTGTGCCTGGTAAATTTTGACATTCTTACTGTAGTTATTTTTTCTTGCCTTGTCTTTTGAATGTTAGGGTCTTTGGAATTATATATTTTGGTTTGGTTCTGTATTTTTTTCTATTTGTTTGTTTGTCTCATATCTCCATATGTTTTTTTCCTCCTACTAAAATCCAAATTCTATTGTTCTCTCTTTCTCTCTCCCTATACCTTGTTTTTCCCCTTTTTTCCCTTTTCTTCTCTCCTTTTTTTGTAACCATCACCTGCTACACCTCTCCTTCATTCTCTTTCTTCACTTTTTGAAATTAAAAACTCACTCTACTTATCTGGTTTATCTGGGATATTTTGTTTTCCCCTAATTAACTTTTAGAATTGATCTATGTAACTCCTGCCCCCACCATTAATGCTGATGAAATTATTACTACTGTGGATAATATAGTTGACAACTCCTGTTTGCTTTAAATCCAGATCTAGTTCAAGATTATTGTTTTTACAGTTGACAATTGCTGACCCTACCATTCCTATATTTTTTATGATAAATAGATGTCACAGTAGGAACTGGATATTTATTTTAATGCTATGTGTTATTTGCATTAGTTGTTGCTATTGTTGGTTTTGTCCTGTTCTGTGAAATGCTGGGAACCTATAAGGACATTATAAGTTCACATGGTAGAGACTCCGCTGTTGAGCCAAACTCAACCAAAAATAGCACACCTTACTCCACACTCAAATTAATGACACTCAATCTTCAGCTATACTTTAAAACAAACAAACAAACAAACAAATAGAAGAGACAAAAACCCAAACTAATGGCCAGGCCACAAGAAAAAACAGATAGGTTGGGCACCCACGTCCCACCTACAGACAAGCACTGCTACAGAAAAACCTGAAAATTAACACAAAGTCTGTGGATACCACATCTAGGAGGGCATCTCCATCTGGATCACTCTAGAACACTTTGGAAATGAAGATTGTGCCCTAAAATGAAAATACCTCCCAACACATGCATAAAACAACACAGAAATACAAGAAATATGAAAAAAAAACAAAGTAACATGATATGTGTTAAAGTTCACAATTCATAGGAACTGAACCCAAAGACACTGAAGTGGATGAAATATCAGATAAAGCATTAAGAGAATGATTACAAAAATGATCAACAAATTATAAGACAGCACAGAAAAACAATTGAGTTAATTAAGGAAGTTAATGCAGATTATGAATAAAAATTTAATAAGAAGATAGAACTACTAAAAAAGAACCAAAAGAAATCTTGGAAATGAAAGATGCAATAAATCAAACAAAATGTTCAGTTGAAAGTCTAATGGAGTAGACCATGCTGAAGACAGAATCTCAGAGTTGAAAGACAAAGTGTCTAGCCTTGAATATTCAGACAGTATTAAAGAAAATAAGTATCCATGATCAGAGGTACAAGAATTCTGTAGTTCGAGTTAGAGACCACATTTAAGAATCACTGGAATTGAGAAGAGTTGTGAGATGTGGAATAATGAAATTGATAATGTCTTCAGAGAAACAATAACAGAGAAATTTTCTGAACCTTGAAATGAGATGGACATCTAGATACAGGATGCATTCAGAACCCCAAATAGATAAGATTTAAAAAAAATAAAATAAGAAGAAAGAAACTCTCTTCTCTTCATGACACATTATAATTCAAATGCCTAACATAGAGAACAAGGATAGAATTTTTAAAAATTTAAAAATGGCAGGTCACACTTAGAGGCAATCCTATCAGAATTACTTCTAATTTTTCAGTACAAATTCTAAAAGCTAGAAGGTGTTGGAATGGTGTGTTTCAAATCTGAAAAGAGTATAAATTTCAAACAAGATGGCTACATCTAGAAAAGCTGTAATTAAAAATTCAAAATAAAATAAAAACTTTCCAATATAAACAGAAACTAAAACAATTCATGACAACTAAACCAGCATTACATAATGGAATACTCCATACAGAAGAAATAAAAAAAAAAAGAAGCCCACAGTTCACAAATGAAGTGATGCTTCCTGGTTCATGTTTTTTTTTGCTAAGCATTGCTTTAGCTATTCTGGGCCTCTTGTTATTCCAGATGAATTTTAAAAAATGCTTTTTCTATTTTCATGAAGAAAATTATTGGAATTTTGATGGGAATTACATTGAATCTGTATAGTGCTTTTGGTAGTATGATCATTTTGATAGTATTACTTCTACCTATCCAAGAGTATGAGAGGCAAAAGATAGCCTTTTTAACAAATGATGCTGCGGAAAAAAAATTGATTATCTGTATGCAGAAGAATAAAACTAGATCCTTAACTTTCACCCTGCACAAAAATCAAGTCAAAGTGGACAAAAGACCTATGAATCAGATCAGAAACTATGCAGCTTCTAGAAGAACACATATGGTCAACATTTCAGCTTTTAGGTATAGTTAACAATTTTTTAATAGAACATTTAAAGCTCAGGAAATAATGCCAAGAGTAAATAAATAGGATCCCATCAAATTAAAAAGCTTCTGCCCAGCAAAGGAAACAATTAAGAATGTGAAGGGAGATCCTACAAAATATAAGAAATTTTTTGCTAGCTACTCCTTTGACAGGATTGATATCTAGAATACATAAAAAACTCATAAAACTTTACACCAAAAATCATATAACTCAGTTAATAAATGGGTAAGTGAATTAAACAGATAATTCTCAAAAGGAGAATGCAAAGAGATAACAAATATGTGAAAAAGTGTTCAACATTATTAGTAATTAGGAAATGCAAATCAAAACCACACTGAGATTTCATCTCACATCAGCCAGAAATGCAGTCATCAGGACTATATATAATAATAAATGCTAGAGAAAATGCAGAGAAAAAGAAACAATTTTATACTGTTGGTAATGATTATAAATTAGTAAGACCACTATGGAAATCAGTCTGGAGTTTCCTTGTAAGGAAAAATAATAAAGGGAGACACAGAAATGAGATGTAGAGGTAGGAAAGAGATGGCAGAATGGCAGAGAGGCCAAGCTGCCAAGCCCTATTTATATCAATAGATTGCTTTAGGTCATTGGCATCATTAGTACATACTGTTTATTGTATTACTAGACAGGTTACAGACTTAGTAACATCGTGTAGCTTATTCCTCACTTACATACTAAGTTGCAATATGCAATGTTAGGAGGTTTGTGTAGCTCTCAAGAAAGTCCATGGTATAAAGTTCCTGTTACATGGACAGATTTTGGTTCAGTGAAACATTGTGGATTTCTAACAAGAGAGTCCATATATTTCCAGGAGCTGTGTGCCTGAGATGAAGGTGGAAGCTGATAAGACTCAACACAGAGCTTCCTCTTAAAAGACATTGCTACAGCAGCCAGGCATCCTGTGTCTTTACATGAAAGTTTCCCAACAGCCAGACATTCTGCATTCTTACACAGAAACTTTTAACAGCCAAACATTTTGTGCTTTTTCACAAAAACTTTCTAGCCACCAAACATGCCACAATCACAAAGTTTGCTAAAAACCCCAATCCCAAACACAAAACCCTACAGTTCTTCAAAAGACATATTAATGTCTGACAATAAATTCCATTCATATGTACAACTATAATACACCAATAAAAACCATGAAGAAAAAAGTCATAAATGACAGTTTTTTTTAAACAAACAGATTTTGACACCACAATGCACTAGAATAGGGCTATTGTGCAGGGTACATTCAGTCACACTGAATACCTCAGATTATAAAATTTAGAAAACTCATTGATTCCAAGAGTTAAGAAAGTCTTTAAATGTTATCTCAGAAAGTATGTTTGTTTATCTCTCCCCAAATTTGTTTAACCTATAATCATGCATTCATTGTGTTAAAAGCATGGGAATGGTACCTTTTCTAGAGCATATTGTTTTCATTTATTTAGATAACAAATTCCTCATCACATTCTTTTAATTGATGTGTATTAATATATATACACATCATATATATATATATATATATATATGTTTTAAAGAGAGAGATAGAGAGAATTTTTAATATTTAATTTTTAGTTTTCAGTGGACACAACATCTTTATTTTATTTTTATGTCATGCTGAGGATCGAACCCAGCGCCCTTCACATGCTAGGTGAGCACACTACCACTTGAGCCACATCCCCAGCCCCTACTCAATATATTTGTGGTTGAATAAAATAACAAGAAGAAGGAAAATAAGACAGCCTGTACATTATTACAGATATTACTAACCTGTCACCTGTCTTTATTTAGTATGACATAATAAGATGTTAGAGTTCACACTGCTGACTGGAATCTGGAGCAAGGCTGACCAAAACTTGATAGTGGCAGTTTGGGAGGAGGGGATGCTACACTTTTTACATAAAAACTGAGTAGATAATCTTTAACTGAGCACATATTATTGCAATTTAATCCTTCATCCCATATCTTATTTTTACTTATTAAAAAATGAAAAATAAACGTTGAATGTACTGTTGCTCAATACACAATTTAAACAGACTTTACTTAGCAAGCATTGGAAAGAAAACTATAAAGAACATTTGGTTTAGAAAACAAAACTCACACAAACATTCATCCAGGGGACCACTGTATTGATATCTACGTAAACAAAGAGATTAGCATTAAGCACTCTCTTATGACCTTTAATTACTTAGGACTACTTCAAAGAGATACTCCAGTCTAAAGTATTTAATTCCAAGAGTTCAAGGAACTTTAGATCCATTAAAATAAGTTAAACCAGTATAGTTTCACCAAAGGAATATTAAGAACCTTTGAAATCTGGGAAAAAAAAAAAAAACTAGTAGAGAATCCAACCTAAAGGTCTCATTTTGAAACACTACTACTAAATTACAGTTTCAGCCAACATGTAAGTGGGTCCAAGACAGAAGATTTAGTTGAAATGTTTAATTAGTGTATTGTCAAAATATAATCTTTGAATACTGAGTTTCTTAGCTCTTGGATTTTCCTTGTCACAAGCAAAAAAATAAAAAATAAACCACATTTGAGGATCTTAACAATAAGAGTTGCTAAGATTAGATCAGAGTAAAAATTAGAAAAATAATGAGTGCTTAATACAAATTCAAAAAATGACACTTTTTATTTTTGATACCCTTTATTATTTCGAATATTCATGATTATGCACATATGATTTTACCATCTTGATTACAATCAAACCTCTATTCAAAGATGCTGGGAACTGAATTTCCATATGCATGTACAGTGGGATACTGATCTCACAATGTATGTAAAAATTAAGTTAAAATGAATTATATGGAAAAATGCAAGAGCTAAAATCATAAAACTTTTTTAAGCATATAAGTAAATCCTTATGATCTTTGATTAGGCAATGATTTCTTACACACAGAACCAAAAGCTAAGAAAAAGCTAAGCAGGATTTCATCAAGATCAAAAACTTGAGTGTCTTATGAAGCAGTGTATGGGCCAGGCTACATGGGCAATGACCTAATAGACTCCATCTTACCCTGAGACTCCACATAATGTAGGAAACTGCTTCTCTCATGGGAAAGCCCCGCCTCTGTACCCATCAATGGCTGATTAGCATAATATGTTTGGCAACACAAAATGGCAATTCTTATACAATTTAAAATTGTTCTCTCTTTGGTTCCCATTTTTCTTGGACAATGTACCCTATCAGAAATTGATTGTCCAGATGTTAGTAAACATTCTTTAACTTGTACTAACCTAGGGACATTTTGACCCACTCCCCCTGCTGCTTATGATTTTAGATCTCATGACATTTGTTAATAGTTTTGAATTATAGCAACAGCCACTTATGATTAATATGGTTTTGGACTATAAAAGGTGTACTCAGACTCCAGGAGGGGGTCAAAGGGTACAGATCTACAGCCTGCCCCTTGGCCCACCTGGTGGATCTGGATGGTCAACTGGTAAAAAAAGTTTCGGTCTCCTGCTTTAAGATCAATTCAGTGATTTATTGCAATCTAATCTTAACAGCGACATCAAAAAAGTGACATAGACATTCAAGAGACTGGAGAAAATATTGGAAAATCAAACTTCTGGTATGAGCTAGAATAATCATTTTTATGATTTAACAATTCAAAGAAAACAATTTGAAAATGAACAAAGAACTGGAATAGATACTTCTCTAAAGGAGGTATACCAATAAAGAAGTTATTAGGGAAATGCAAATCAAAATCACAAAGAAATAACTTTTATATATTTTGGGACCACTAAAACAAACAAGCAAACAAACAAAAAACAGACAATGATATAATGGCAGGAATGTAGAGAATTTGGAACCCTCAGGGGAGGAATGTAAAATGGTGCAGTTTGGAAAATAACTTGGCAGTTCCTCAAAATGTTAAATATATGGTTATATAAGACCCAGCATATGTACCCTAGAAAATTGAAATAGAAAAACTTGAATGCAAATTTAATAATATTATTATAATTGCCAAAAAGCAAAAACAATTCAAATGTGCATCAACTCTCAAATGGGTAATAAAATGTGGCATATACATATAATGTTATATATTATTCAACAATAAAAAGAATGCAGCAATAACATATGCTACAGTGTGGACAGACTTTGAAAACGTAAAACTAAGTGAGAAAAGCCTGTCATAAAATACTATATCTTGTATTATTCATTTATAGGAAATGGCCAGAATATAGAAATCTATAGAGACAGAATACAAATCTATAGAAATTAGTGGTTGCTCAAACCTGCAACTGAAGGGATATAGAAAAAACTGTTAATGGGATTTCTTATGGGGACAATAAACATATTCTAAAAATTAGATCAGTGTAATTATTGCAAATCTCTGTGAATATACTAAAAACCAGTGATTGTATATTTTATAAGGGTAAATTTTATGGCATATAAACTATTTATCAATAAAACTATTTTTAAAAAATCAAATATCTTTGATTTCAAAACTATTTTTAAAAAATCAAATATCTTTGATTTCAAAAAGTAGTCTTCTCTTCAAAGAACAGTACAGTTGGAAATTCCAGACTTAGAGCAGAGATAGTTCTGTGGAGCAGGAACAATAAAACACACAAATGAAACTGCACAATAACTAGAGAAAGGAGAGAATAACAACAATTTTCTTTAAGGGAAAACAGACTCACACACAAGCAGTGAATACTTCTCATCTGAATAAGGAAAACCCCAAATCCCACTGATTTAAGCATATAGGACAAGTGAGGATTGTTAGCACAGTGAATAATTCAAGACATATAAATGGAAAGGTTGGAAAGGGCATATTTGAATTTGGATGTAGATATCTTCTTTCATTTTTTAAAATTAATTAATTTATTTTAATTAGGTATAAATCACAGCAGAATGCATTTTGATTCATTGTACACAATTGCAGCATAACTTTTCATTTCTCTGGTTGTACATGATGATGTGTCACACCATATGTGCAGTCATACATGTACCTAGGGTAATGATGTCCATCTCATTCCACCATCTATCCACCCCCATGCCCCTTTCCACCCCTCCCTACCCTATGCTCAATAAAAGTTCCTCCATTTTCCCCATGCCCCTCCATTCTTCTTTCCTTTAATCTTGCTTTGTCTATCAATCTATCCTTCCATCCATCTGTCTGGCACTCTCAGAAATATGATTAAATATGGCTTGATATCCTTATGTTGAAAAGCACTCGTGACTACAAAATCATACACTGTATCCTTAATTGTTTATAACTTTCTTAAAGAAAAGCTAATTTGCTTTAAAAAATATATCTTAAGAAGGTCATCCAGAAATGTGTACCTGAGTCAGGTAGGTTGTCGCAGTCTGGCTGGGCACAATTCAGGAGCCACTTGTCAAAAGAAACTAACTTTATTTTTAGAACTACAAACGCCAAGCAAAACAGCTCCAAAGGAAAAAACCCTCAGAGCCCAACTGCCACCACCGGCTTCCACAAGCCTCTCCCCCCACAAACCACACCACCTCCCACAATCCTCCTGCTCTTGAGGCCGATTGGCTGGGTCGCATGGGCGGAGCCAAAGAAGTCCCCCAATGAGCAGTTCCGTAGTCTGAAGGGCAGGGAAACAGCCCAATGAACATCACCGCAGAGGAGCCAATCAGCTAGATGTTGCTGGGGCCGCTGTGAGCCAATCATCAGCTGGCAGTCTGAAGGGCAGGGAAACAGCCCAATGAACATCACCGCAGAGGAGCCAATCAGCTAGATGTTGCTGGGGCCGCTGTGAGCCAATCATCACCCGGCAGCTGGAAGTTTGCTGGCAGCTGGAAGTTTGCTGGGGCCCCTTTGGCTGTGGCTCTCAACATCTCCCTCTCTCTGTTTAAACAACAAGCATGTGACTTAGGGACCGTGCCTGCCTTAGGTTGTCCAATACTACATATGGTCCTTACCCGTCTTCGGATGAGCTGACCTCAGGGCATCAGCCTCCTGTCTTAGGTTGGTACCATTGTAATTGGATCTTACCCGTCATTGACTACCGGTCCAGTATACAGCCACACCTGTGGAGAGGTACCAGCGGGGGGGTGAGGTTCTTTGCCTCACCTCTGTTGGCCCCCAAATAGCTGAATGATCATGACAAGCAGAAGGGAGGAAGATATACCAAGCCAATTGACAGCTCTTGTTGGAAAAATTGTACCACCGATGACATCATCAGCAAAAATACTCCAACACTACCACAAGTCGCTGCACCAACAGATAGTTCACAATGCATACAAGTGAGTTTACAATGCATACAAGTGACACATAGTTTAGGCAAGTTCTGTAAGCGGTTCAGTGATGGCTATTGCAGAAACTGTAGATTAGTTTTATCTTTGTCTTCACCGGCACAGGGATGAAGATAGGAATTCTGGCAATAATGGCTAAAGAAAAAATTATATAACATTCTAGAAGGTACTAAAAGAAAACAATTTTCTTAACAATTTACATTGTCTTCACTGGCACTGGGATGAAGATAGAAATTCTGGCAATAATGGCTAAAGAAAACATTGTGTAACATTCCAGAAGGCACTAAAAGAAAACAATTTTCTTAACAATTTACATTATCTTCACTGGCACTGGGATGAAGATAGAAATTCTGGTAATAATGGCTAAAGAAAACATTGTGTAACATTCCAGAAGGCACTAAAAGAAAACAATTTTCTTAACAATTTACATTATCTTCACCGGCACTGGGATGAAGATAGGAATTTTGGCAATAATGGTTAATATTAATAATTGTGTAACATTCTAGAAGGCACTAAAAGAAAACAATTTTCTTAACAATTTACATTATCTTGAAAAGAATTATTAAATATAATGAAAAGGATAGGTGAAAGTAAACAAACAGATCTGTTAACCTCCTTTTTTGTTTATATATTAAAATAATTCTTAACAGTTATTTACCCAATTTAAATTAAACCATTTAAATCACGTGAATAAAAAAAAAATTTTTTGGATCCATTTTTTTTTTTATGAGCGCTCATCATATATGATATATGGACATACATACATTCAAACATATAACACAAAACACAAGTGTGCACACATAATATAATACATACAACACATAACATAATGGTAAAGGCCTTATAACTTTTTACAGGTGAAATCTCCATTGCAATGTTTAAAAACTCTATAGTCAAAAAAAAAAAAAAATAGAACTGATCAGCAAAACATTAACCTAGGTCTGTATGAGCTCAAAAAACAAAATAGAACTTCATGATATGGGAAAGGGCAATAATAAAACAGATATTGAAAAAAGCATCCTGGTTCTGTCGCAGATGTATGGATAGCCAAATTGGAGTTTTGGATATCAGCTGTTATTGGTTTGAGCCAAATCATCTTCTTTTTGGTCTGTAGAATTCGCTTTAGTTAATCTCTCTGGAATCCAAATTGGCTGCTGTTCTCCTTGTGGAAACACACAAACAGACCCCCGACTCCAGACAATCACTGGGTCAGGATTTTAGTTAATCTCTCTGGAATCCAAATCGGATGCTGTTCTTCCTGTGGAAACATATAAACAGGCCCCCGACTCCAGACAATCACTGGGTCAGGACCTTGGTTAATCTCTCTGGAATCCAAATCGGCTGCTGTTCTTCCTGTGGAAACACACAAACAGACCCCCGACTCCAGACAATTACTGGGTCAGGACCTTTCCATTGTCCTGTTAGAATATCTTTCCAAAGTACCTTGGGCTTATGTACATTTTTTGGACACATATGCCTTTCTGCAGCACTAAGTCCTGATGAATCCAAATTTAAAAAGTTTAGAGTAAAAAGGGTTATTTTAAGTTTATCTTTGGGGAATATATACCCCTTCCCAATTCCGTCTTTTTGCTTTAATAAGTACATTTTAATAGTTTGATGAGCTCTTTCAACTATGCCTTGTCCCTGTGGATTGTATGGGATTCCTGTTATATGAGTAATGCCAAATGATGAGCAAAATTGTTTAAAAGAAGTAGACGTATAACCAGGGGCACTATCTGTTTTTAACTGTTTAGGAACACCCACAGTGGCAAAATTTTGTAAGCAATGAGCTATAATATCTTTAGTTTTTTCTCCGGCATGAAGGGAGCCCATCAAAAATCCAGAAGAAGTATCAACTGTAACATGCAAATATTTTAATTTTCCAAATTCTGGCAAGTGTGTGATGTCCATATGGTTAGGTATCAATCCTCTAGGATTGACTCCAAGATTAACTTGTGGTAAAAAGGTCACACAATTTTGACATTGTTTTATTATTTGTCTAGCTTGTTCCTTAGTTATTTTAAAACGCTTTTGTAAAGTATTAGCATTGACATGGAACCTTTTATGAAAATTTATAGCTTCTTCTAGTATAGAGAAAATATGTACGTCATGTGTAGTTTTATCTGCTAAATCATTGCCCAAACTAAGGGCTCCAGGCAATCCTGTATGTGCCCTGATATGTCCTATAAAGAATGGATCTTTTCTGTCCCAGATTAAACTTTGTATAGTGGAAAACAAAGAGAAAACAGTAGAAGAAGGCGAAATCCTACCAGTATCTTCAAGGGATACTATAGCATTAACTATATACTGACTATCAGAAAATAAATTAAATACAGAATCTTTAAACATCACAAAAGTTTGTAATACTGCATTAAGCTCTACCTTTTGAGCTGATTGTTTGGGTACTAAAAATGTAAAAGTTCTATCAGGTGTAACTATTGCTGCTGTACCATTATTTGATCCATCAGTGAATATATTTGGAGCATTCATGATAGGTGTTTTTCTTGTCATTTTTGGAAAAATTACAGGATGCAATGACCAAAAAGACAATAAAGGATTAGATGGTAAGTGGTTATCAAATGAAACATTAGATTTACACATGATTATTGCCCAAGTATTTAACTCATTAGCTAATTCATCAATTTGATTCATAGTACATGGAGTAATAATTTTATTAGGAGAAATTCCAAACACTGCCTTTGCTGTTTTTATTCCTTTGAGTATTAATTGTCCTACAGCCTCAGGATACCTAGTAAGAATAGTGTTAGGAGAATAAGATAAATGTATCCATAATAATGGACCTTCTTGCCAAAATACCCCTGTAGGAATATTTTTTGTTGATAGTACAATAAATAACAAAGGCAAACTTATATCAATTCTATCCAAATGCATATTTTCCATATATGTTTCAATGATTTTTAATGCCTTTCTTGCTTCAGGCGTCAACATTCGGGGTGAATTTGGATCTGATGGACCTTTTAGGATATCAAATAAAGGTCCCAATTCTCCTGTTGGAATACCTAGATAAGGCCTTATCCAATTTATGTCTCCTAATAACTTTTGAAAGTCATTAAGTGATTTGAGTTGATCTACTCGTATTTGAATTTTTGGTGGACGGACCATGGTTGAGGATAATAGAACTCCCAAATAATTAATTGAAAAATTTAATTGTACTTTATCTATTGCTATCTCTAGATTATAATTTTTTAATAAGTTTGTAAGTGTGGCATAACATTCTAGCAATGTGTTTTTAGCTTTGTGTGCTAATAATATGTCATCCATATAGTGAAATATTTGTAGCTCAGGATTTTGATTTCTAAGTGGCTGGATTACTTTGTTAACATAAATTTGACACATAGTTGGGCTGTTAGCCATCCCTTGAGGGAGTACTTTCCATTCATATCTCTGATCAGGACCTTCATGATTTAGTGCAGGGATAGTAAATGCAAAACGTGGACTATCCTCAGGATGAATTGGAATTGAAAAAAAACAATCTTTAATATCTATAACTAAAACATACCAAGTTTTTGGCAAAGCAGACAACTGAGGAATCCCCGATTGAGCAGGTCCCATAATGACCATTTCATTATTAATGGCTCTTAAATCTTGCAATAATCTCCATTTACCAGATTTCTTTTTGATGACAAAAATGGGAGTATTATGGGGAGATACAGAAGGTTGTATATGTCCTTCCACTAATTGTTGTTTGACCAGATCATGGGCTACTTGTATCTTTTCTTTAGTCAAGGGCCACTGAGGAACCCATACTGGTCTTTCTGATTTCCAGGTAATTTTTATTGTCTCAGTGGCCCTTTGTGAAAATCCAACCCATGTCTGTCTGTTCCTTGATTTATTTGTATTGGTGCTGCTATACCTTGTCCTTGTTTTTCTAATCTTTTTCCTTTCCTAAAACTTGTCTAGCCATAATAGTGGGTGCATTTGGATTGATATTATTTGTTAATGTCAAACCTAATTGATCTAAGACATCTCGTCCCCATAAATTTACAGGAAGATGATCCAATACATATGGCTGTATAGTTCCTTCACATCCTTCAGGATCCTTCCAATCTAATACCATTGCACTTTTATCGGGATTATTTGCCACTCCTAGGCCTCGAAGCGTTTGAGTGGCTTGTTGTAATGGCCAATGTTTTGGCCATTCTTGACGAGAGATAATGCTAAGGTCTGCACCTGTATCCAGTAGCCCATTAAATTCATGTCCTTGAATATTTAGTTTTAGCATGGGGCGAGAATCTAAATTTAAAGAAAGCATAGCCCAATCTACACCTGTGGAGCCTAATCCCTTGTAACCTCTTTCTACAGCATGACTGGAAAATTTATCATGTAGGCTTGGTATTATTAGTAACTGTGCTATCTCCTGGTGAAATTACTGATATACCCTTTGGAGAACTGGCTATAATTTTTATTTCACCTTCATAATCGGGATCAATTACCCCAGGACTTATCAAAAGTCCTTTTAGAGTAGAAGAGCTGCGTCCCAATAATAAGCCTACTGTTCCTTTGGGAAGAGGTCCTTTCACCCCTGTGGGAATGATTTGAACTCCCATCTCTGGAGTTAGTACTGATTTGGCAGAGGCGCAGGTATTCTACTCCTTTGATACCTAGTTTTGCTTTAAAAAATATATCTTAAGAAGGTCATCCAGAAATGTGTACCTGAGTCAGGTAGGTGACTTACGGAAAAGAGGCAATATACTTAACTGTGTGTATATTTTAGTAAGATTTTTTTGCAGTTTGAACAAAAGACCTGACATGAATCATTAGAAGAGGAAAAGTTTATTTTGAGGCTCATGGTTTCAGAGGTCTCATTCCATAGACTGCCAACTCCATTCCTCAAGACTTGAGGTGAGACTGAACATCATGGTGGAAGAGTGTGGCAGAGAGAAGTGGCTCAAGACATTACACCAAGAAGCAGAGAGGAAGCTAAGTTCAGTTTATAATATACATTACCTAAAGGCATGCCTCCAATGACACACCTCCTCTAGCCACACTCTACTTACCCATAGTAACCACCAAGTTAATTTGTATCTGGGGATCAGTGCATAGATTAGGTTAAACCTTTTATAACCCAATCATTTCTTCTATAAGCCTTCTTGCCATTGTCTTTTGGGAGATACCACCTATCTAAACCATAACAGTGTGTATTTATCCTAAAAATCTACCAACAAGTAAGACAGAAACTTCATTTCAGTTTCTCCATCTTTAAATTGAGAATTATAAGAATACCTACCTATAATAGTTATCTTTTGTTGAGTAACAAATTGCTCCAACACTTAGTGGCTTAAAACAAAATTTATCATCTGACTTTTCCTATGGGTCACAACCTGGGTGTGGTTTAGCTGGAATCTCTATCTCCTGACTCAGTCTCTGTCTTAGAGTGTGGATCAGAGTGTTGATTGTAGCTTGCCTCTGGGCAAGAATAATCTACTTCTGAGCTCATTCACATTGTTGTTGGTAGGATCCAATTCTTTACTGATTATTGGACTGCATGCTCAGTTCCGCCATGCCTGTTGGTCAAAGGCTGCCTTCAAATTCTTGATACACAAATGTTTTCTCAAGACTGCTTGCAACATAGGAGCTGGCTTGTCTCCAACAAGCATGTAAGAGAAATTGAGAAAGCAAGGATGAGGCCACAGTCTTCTGTGACCTGATATTGAAAGAAATATCCATCCAATAACTTTTGCTATATTCTCTTTGGTACAATTAAGTCACTAGGTCCACCTGCACCCAAGAGATGGGGATTACACAAGACAACTAATATCAGGAGATAGGGACGATCTGGGGCTATCTCGAAGGCTGCCTTTGCCTTATACACTGTTTTAGAGAATTTGTTGGAAATTCAATGAATCAACATATGTAAAACACTCAGAACAGTGCTTTATGTGATAAGCACTATGCATTGAATTTGATCTGTGATTAAAAGGTATTGGCTGCACCAATTTGCAGTCCCATCAGCAGTATATGAGTGTACCTTTTCCCCACATCCTCACCAACCCTTATTTTTGTCTAATATAATTTAAAAAAATAATTTAAAAAAGGGAAAAAACATTCTGTTGCACATAGAGATGCTTTTTTTGGGGGGAATGGTGATTGAACTTAGGGGCACTTGACCACTGAGCCACTTCCCCAGCCCTAATTTGCATTTTATTTAGAGACAGGGTCTCAACAAGTTGCTCAGTCCCTTGTTTTTGCTGAGGCTGACTTTGAACTTGCAATCTTCCTGTCTCAGTCTCCTCAGCCTCTGGGATTACAGGCATGCACTACTATACCTGGCGGTAGAGATTCATATACCAATTATAAGTTCACATATTATTTTTAAAATGTTCTAATGAAATACATCTATATTCATTTTCAGTAGTTGGAGGTATCAGTTTATGATTTCTGGCCCTGGTGATACAAATAGTAAGGTAAATATTGTATTTCCCAAATTCTAAGATAAATATTTTAGGTTTTTTTTTAATCCTAAAATAAATTCAAGTTTTCAAATATGAACAAAGTAACTGAGAACTCCCATATATTCTTCATTAGTAGTCTATTATTTTTTCTCTCTTGCTGTTTCTCTGGGTATGTATATAAATATTTTTATCTATCACCCAAGAATAAATTAAAAATATTATGAACTAATTATATTTTTAATATTTCCTAAATATACATTTTCCCTACATAACCATAAAAGGAAATTAACACTGATGTGTTAAATCATTATCATCAAGGTCTCCACTCAAATTTTTCCAGTCATCCTGATACATGTCTTTATATATCCTGGACACAAGTTGAATTTTGTCAATCTATATATTTAGTGTTAAAATTGTAACATTGCCTCACTTATTTCTTATATTTTATGGTTGTCTTAGTCAGTTTTCTGTTGCTCTGACAAAATACCTAAGACCTAGTAATATGTAAAGAATAGAAGTTTATTTGGATCTCAGATCTGGAAGCTGAGAAGTCCAAGAACATTATACTGGAAACTTCTTTGCATCTTATCGAGTCTTACTGCTATAGCATATCATGACACAAAGTGTCATATGTCAGGACAGCAAGGCTGCTAGCCTGGGTCTGTATTAAAAAAATCATCATTATATATATATATATATATAAAATCATCATGCTGTGTGTGTATGTATGTGTGTGTGTGTGTATATATATATATATATATATATATATATATATATATATACCTCATTTAATCCCAACTATCTTCCAAAGGTACCACTTCTAAATACCATCAACATATACATTTGGAGATTAAATTTTCAACACATAAACTTTGGGGGGACATATTCAAACTATGGCAACAGTTTTCATATTTTTAATAAATATGAATTTATAATTTTGTAGAAAATTCCTCATCTGAGGTTTGTCAGATTTTCCTCATGAATAGGTTTTTTGTTTTGTTTTGCTTTTGGCAGAAAGACCAAAGATATTATATTGTTTTCTTCTGATAACCCCACATCAGAGCACATATAATGCTGCTATATTTCATGACTAGAAATATTAAATCTTATTACTTTGTTAGGATGACATCTGCCAAGTCTTTCCACTTAAAATTAATTAATATTTATCTTATACTCACTTATAAATGAATGATAGCTATTTTATACAGAGATACTGTGAGAGCTTCTCTTATGAAGCTATTTAGATGTTCATTAGTTTGTCGAAGTCTGGGCTCAGGGTTTTCTGTTATTAAAATATTTAAAGTTAAGAAGCTGTATATTTTATTTTGAGGTTCCATTCTTTCAATATTTTGGAGAGGTATTAAAACTGTTTCCAGGGGCCTGGGGTTGTAGCTCAGTCGTAGAGCATTTGCAGCTCATGTGTGAGGCACTATGTTCAATCCTCAGCACCATATAAAAATAAATAAAGTGATGGTATTGTGTCCATCTAAAACTTAAAAAAATACTTAAAAATCAATTAATTAATAAAACTGTTTCCGTTACCATTTGGGTAGATCGTCATCATTTTTGAGCAGTCCTTACTTCCTGGCACCAAAACATGTTCCAAGGTCACCATGTATTTTTTTTTTTTTTACCCCAGCAGTAGGCTCAAACATTTATCCAATTAATTATTTATTTCCTCTTGTTGGAGAATAGGTGATAGAAAACAAGATCAAGGTCTCTGAATGAAAGTTCACACATGTTGAAACAATTATTGGAATATGAAATACAATACCACAGCTTATATTTGTTCAATTCTTTAAAAATTATTTAGTATATGACATATAATGTACATAATACACTATTAGTATATAATACATGCATATATTGAGAAAACAAAATATATTTGGGGTCATACTAAAGATTTACTGAGTCAAATTCTTAAACAGAAAAATATAAAACCCTGCCTTTGAGCATAGCTAACTAAGATGATTTTAGCTCTCAAATCATACTTAGGCATTGGATCACAAAACAGGACAACAGGAAAAAAAATGTTCTCAGTTGGCAGCTAGTACCAACAAGCATTATCTTGTAATATGTCTACCATAAAAATTAAAAATTTCTAGATCTTCACTGTTCAATATGGTAGTCATGAACCTCACGCAGATATGGGCTACCTTGTTGAACCACACAGGAGAAGCAAAGTGTACCTTTTCCATATCCATGTTCAATGTCCCCTTTCTCTGATTCCATCTTCTTTAGAGATAATCCCAGAGAAACTCCTACCTTCTCACACTCCAACTAATAACTATGATTCTATTCTATAAAAATCCTGGGACTGGGGCTGGGATTATGGCTCAGCAATAGAGCACTCACCTTGCATGTGCACGGCCCTGGGTTCGATCCTCAGCACCACATAAAAATAAATTAATTAATTAAAGATATTGTGTCCATCTACAACTGAAAAATATATATATTTTAAATCCTTGTAATGTTTCCTAATCTAGTCCCCAAATACATGGTACTTTAGACAATGTAATTGTGAACTTCTATTTTAGGGTTCCCATCACTTAACACAGGTTCAGTTATTTGCTAAAAAGATTCATAGAACTCAAAGGCTTTTGTAATCCTAAGTGTAATTATAATAAAAATTGGCAAAGGAAAACGATAGATTTGGTATAGCCTAGTATACGTGCTCCTTCCTCCAGCAGTAGGCAGTGTTTCTGCCCAAGAAGACTCAAAACTTTTTTTAAAATTTTTATTGTGGAGTTTTTATTGTAGAATGATCATTCAGGCACATTCTATCCTACACACACTCTATATACACACCTACACACTCATATACACTTGCATACTCATACACACTTACATGATTACACACTCATACATACTTATATACTCATACACTTACATGCTCACACATACTACAACACAGTTACAACCATGAAAATTCCAGATGCACAAAAGGAAAGTATTCACCATGAATTACACTGTTTGTGTCCAGTCTAAGCAGGTTGAGCAACAGAATTCAGACACACAACAACCCTATTTCCAGGGAACATTTAGAAAGCCAGCCCAGCCAAGGCTGTAAGGAACCTCTTTTAATAATCACACTTCCCATGTTTGTTCTCCTATTCACTCCCTAGTGTTCCAGTTGTGACAAAACTGACTACCTGTCACATTTCATAGTTACAGATCTGCAGTTCACCTTATTTAAAAAGGACAATAAAGGATTTAGTCTTCAGTTATCAATAGCTACATCATTTTAACCTTCAACATGCTTAATGCAAAGTTTTCAAAATTAATTTTCTGAAGCTACCAAGTAAACCATATATGTTCTTCAGGAAAGATCATCATGGCCAAATGGAAGAATATGTGATAAAAAATTATTGATAGGGAAAGCAAGAAAGTCCAATTTCACATATTGCACCTATAACTATTAACCAATGTGGTCTTTCTTGTTTGAATTAACACAAGTGTATCCTTTTATAGCCCCATTCTTTTTTATATATTTTTATTTTTATGTGGTGCTGAGAATCAAACCCAGTGCCTCATGCATGCCAGGTGAGTGCGCTACCACTTGAGCCACATCCCCAGCTCTATGGCCCCATTCTTAATTTATTATTTTTTCCTTCCCATCTGGATACTGTCTTCAAATCTGGGAATATGAACTATTCTGAATAACAAATTCTAATTGTAAGACACATGTATTATCATCTTCTTTTTTTTATTTTGCCAAAGAATAAGTATTTACTTGCACTTTTATAACATCCTTTTTTAGACGCAAAAAATCAGTGCAAAAACACTAACAAAAACACAGACATTGAACCTTAAATTGTCCTCTTTTAATAGTTAGATTTTTCTTCAATAAATACTTCTAATATAAGAGGCTGTATTGATAAGTAATGTTTTAAATTTGTTGGCAAATGTAATGATGAAAAGTCATGATTTTGGTTTGTTTATCATATTTTTCTAAAATATAGTTTACCTCATATTGAGTTCCTAATTTCTAATCCTCATCAAAAATTTGGAAACTGAAGTTATGTCATGTAGTTTGGACTCAAAAAAATATAATGCCAAAAATAAATCTGAAGCTTTTAGCAGGGAATTATTTTTCAGGATTAGACAATAAGAAACTTAGAAGATCAGTTATGTCTGTAGGGGGTAAATTGTCCTTGAAAGAAATAAAGGAAGCATAAAGAGGAATTCATGATACATCTCTTGGGCTCAACAATATTAATTTGTCTTAACCATTTTTGAAGTCCTGACCACAGTGATAGTTTCCTAGGTGCATTTTAATTAGGCTGGTACTGTCTCAATAAGCTACCCAGCATTCATCAGAGAACAAGCCATTTTCCAAAACTATTCATCATGGTATATATTACAATTGGAAATTGATAAATTAATGCTCATATGAGAATGAAAAGTATAGCATTTGAAAAATAAGACTTAGAAAATTATTTTAATCATAGTTCACAATGACCTCAATGATTTGCAATATATGCCATCGTTTGGGGAAAAAAAATCATGTTGTGAGAAGAGGTAAAGAAGTACTTTTCATTAATGTCTTAACTGTTGAGATTTTATATCAGTATAAGGTTTTCAAGAAGCTAGGTGTTGTGACTGTCTACCCCAAAAGTCCCATCTTTTTCATCATTTTTAAGTATTGAATCATCCTCACTTGTGGATAAGCCATCTGCTAGAAGCAATAATTTTAGGAACAATGTCCCAAAACAGCTTCCCATAGATAGCTGCTGCCAGCTCTGGCATTTGGGAGCATAATCCTTTTAAATTGAAATCTGCCCTCATAGGTACAGGTTTCCAGATCCTCAGAACATCATGAGTTCTTTGTATTTGTGATGAAGGTCAAATTAGAGTAAAGGACATTTAAAATGAAATTTAGCTGATTTTCTTTCTAAATTGAGCTGTTAAAAGTCCAAATAATCAAGAATATGCTCAAAATCGTAATAAAAACCTAATATTCATCTTATGGAAACTGTTAACATACATGATTCATGAGAAGCTGAGCAGATTATCTGTAAGTCACAGGTGACTAATCTGTCTTTCCCTGTTACATTTTGCCTCTCAGCCTGATTGCCACATCTCCTCTCCTGAAGTACAGGAGAAAGAAACCTCTTTTTTCCATTTCTAGTATTTCTACTTGGCCTATTTCACATTGGACATTGACCCTTTGGCAAGTACTGTGCTGTCCTTTAAACAAGGTAGTGTATCCCAAACATCCATGTGTTAAAGGCTTGATCCTTGCTGGGGCACTGTTGAGAGGTACTGTGGATCTCTAAGAGGTGGGGCCTTGTGGGAGGTCCTTTTTCCACTGGGGGATACAACCTTAAAAGGGATTGTGAGCCCTACCCACAATCTCTCTCTTCTGGATGAGGATGTAATTACTTGCTTGCTTCTGACAGAGACTCCATCTATTACTGTCTGCCATATACCATGGACTAATGCAGTCAAGGGTCAGCCCCAGCTAAGCCTTTGCTGCAAAGGACTTTGAATTTCCAAAATTGAAAGATAAATAAACCTATTCTTTTATGAGTTCACAGCCTAACACATTTCATTGTAGCCACACTAAACAGGCTAATACACACTGGGAAGGATTTCTTTTAGCCTCTCTCTAATTCCTTTTTCCCGCCTGAACTTGGAAAGATTAATGACTTAGTTGTTGATTATAGAGGAAGAAAAAAATGAAATATAAGTGGCTTAGCATCTTCTCTTTCAGAGAAACTCTACATTCTCTGCAGACACTAGTATTCTCTGCCCCTCCATTGTACTATGAAAGACCCTTCAACTGCAAGGTGAAAAGCATGCATGGCTAGGTGGGTAATTTCAATTTATATATGAAGAATGAAAAGAATAGGTGGTTTAATAAAATAGATGGGCTGTTTCTATTTTCATTACTCCTAAGTCTTACTTATTTCTTGCTTATTTTGGGACCTCAAAAACTGAAAATTTTTTAAACCATGAAGATGTCATCAGAAATCCAATGCTTTGTGGTCTGAATGCCCCTTCCACACACAACCAAATTCATGTGCCAAAACTTAAGTGCCCATTTGGTAGTATTAAGAAGTGAAGCTTTGAGGGAACAGATAAAGTCATGAGGATCCTGTCTTTAAAAATAGATATATGATGAAGAGGGCTGGAGGAAATGTTTCCTTTTTCTTTTCCCTTTTTCTTCCCTTCCACTATGTGAGAGCATAGCATTAATCACCTCTCCATGATGCAGCAACATCCTGACAGCAGAGAACACCAGCCCTCACCAGACACTGGATCTGCTGATGTCTTGATCTTGGACTCCAAGTTTCTAGAAGGGTAAGAAATAAATTTCTGTTCTTTCTAAACTACACAGATTGAAACATTTTGTGACAGCAGCACAAATGGACTAAGATATCCAGGAATATAAAAATTTTCTAAGAGTATATAGATCAGGTTAAAAGAAAGAGAATGTACTTTCACAAGTGCTCCTGTTGTGTCTTAAGTAGGCAACTTCATAATTTTGAGATCCCTGAGGTAGTATTCACTATTGTCCAGATCAGCCTGTGAATATAAGGAGATATACCATGTTAAAGTGTTGTAAGCAATGATTCAGTATAGTGTATAGCCTGAGTCTATCCAGAAAGGCTGTAACCAATTTTGACAATGTTATAGATATATAAGCACTGAAAAATAAAGCAAAGAACCACAGCTTATTTTATCCTTAACTTTTGTAAGATGTGTCAAGGATAACTTTTCAGTTTTCCCAAAAGATTGATATTTCAATATTTTGAAAAAATCAGTGTTAATTTTGAGTTGGCAGATGTAACCTAACAAACTACCATTATGTTTGTTCTAAGGAAGATACCTTTCAATAAAATTATTGAAATGCAAAAAAAAGAATGTATAGATCAGATAATTCTGAATATTATGAAGACTGGAATTATAATTTTAGAAAGAAATATAATTGAGTAATGTTAGGCACAATTAATCAATTACCTCAAAAAAGGTCAATTCCCTTTGAAAATAATCATTATACTGCTATCATTATCATTTAAATTGCATTTCTTTGAGAATTTAAAATGTCCTCCATATGTCTGTTAATTAAGTTATTAATCTTTACAACATACTTATGAAGCAGTAATGCTTGTTAAAGGAAAAGAGTTTCAAACATTAAAATAGGAAAAATATAATTTACTTAAGCAAAAATTTATTGTTTCTTACTATGTACCTAACCATGATGCATCCTTCTATGTGTTATTTTTAAATATGCTTTTATTTAACAAAAGATAACCATAAAACCATAAATATTATCTGAGAATATCTTAGAAAACTGAGTATTCTGTTATTTTAAGGAAACTCTGAAACTAATTACACATCATTTTAAAAGTATAATTGATAATATAAAAGCAAACAGATAATAATTTCTGATCAAAAAATTTCAACAATATTTACATGAAATTATGACAACATTTTACCATAATTTCTTTTTTTTTTTTTTAAAGAGAGAGGAGAGAGAGAGATTTTTCAATATTTATTTTCTGGTTCTCGGCAGACACAACATTCTTGTTGGTATGTGGTGCTGAGGATCGAACCCGGGCCGCACGCATGCCAGGAGAGCGCGCTACCGCTTGAGCCACATCCCCAGCCCTTACCATAATTTCTGCAATACAAAACCATTTAACAGAATTTCATAAACATCTATGCATTTATCTCTGAAAATTTTATGTCACTCAATAAATCATGTTTGTAACAGACCACATTGTTACTAATGACTTTCATGTGATAGCTCGTTTTCCTATGTGGTCCATCAGGTGACTATAGCTCTTAATGGCCAGGTCCTTTTGCAGTATTCTCCATGTGCTTTTGACCAAGAGAACACAATGAAGCTACACCTTCAAGAAGACTTGCAGTTCAAACAGCATTTTTTGAAACACATGTTGTTGGAAGGCAGACTCCTAGAACATAGCCACAATTCTGTGCAAAGTACAGATCACACAGAGAAGATATTTTAGCCTGTAACAGGGGTGAGATTAGTCCCCAGTCAATATTGGCTGCTAATCATATGAGTTATACAACTTGTACATATAGCTCAAATGGGTCTAAGGTCCCTGACTGTTCTCTGTTGGCAACTTTGTAAGAGAATCCAAGTGAAAAAAAAAACTTACCTGATCCCACTGAAATCATACAATCATGAGAGAATATTTTTCTCTTAATGATTTTAGATATAAGGTTTTGAATGCATTGTTATGGAGCAGGAATAACTAAAAGAGACTTTGGTACCTAGAATGTAGTGCTACAACTTAAAAAAGTAACACTTAAACTATATGACATTAACCAGAGGACTGAGTGGCTAATGGATGCCTCATAAACATCAAGAAAAGTTTTAGTGCAATTTGGAAAAATAATAAGGAAATTTTTCTTGGAAGCTGAAGGAAGGGTTACTCTTGTTATATAAAGGAGAAGAGCTTAGTTTAAAAAAATGTTGTAAGTATACATGGAAAACAGAAAATGTACCAAGTAATCTGGTACATTTCATCAAAGATGTTTCCATAAAAATGTTGAAAGTGCCAACTGGCATTCTATAGCTGTATATGATAACATAAAGCTAGAGAAAAAAATAAGCTATAAGTGTTCTATTTTCATGAAAAATTTAGAGGAAATAAAAAAGAAGTTAGGAATTTTTAGCTTAAAACACTACATTATATTGTCATCTATTTGGAGGACAAAAGACTCTTAAGTAAGAAATATACTTAAAGACTATCTCAACAGTATAACTATTTAAACCCTTTGTTGAAGAGTTTGGAAAGATTTAAAGAACATCTTTTGGACTCTCTCAAATAGAAAAAAAATGCTTCTACAAATTTTAAAAGCATTCCTCCAACATATCTTAGTAAAGGAGAGCCCTATCCTAAGGAGATATGTAATCATGGCTTCTGCCTAATGAAAATGTCTATATAAGGGGGTTAGTTTAGAATCATCTTTGGGGGGTATTGTTTGACCTAACACAAATTATTCCTTATATAAAAAGATTTTTAAACTATATAATCTTCAGCATGCAATAAGATATACAGAGACAATTGAAACTCCTATAAATCCTTGGGAACCCAAACCATTTAAGGGTAGGAATAAGGGTGAGGAACTTTTCAAGACCTAAACATAGTCTGTCTTGCAGGGGGAGGGGGAGAAGATGATTGAGAAAATAATTATCTAGATGACAACCAGAGAAAAGCCATGGAGAACCACATCCAGGTAAAAATACTGAGATCTGATCAAGGAAATCATGATGTGTTTGACTAGATTGAGAATTGCTATGGACAGGTTTTTGGTAGGTGCCACCATTCTGACTATTGCTGAGCAAAAATGACTATTTCATTTGTCCTATTCTTTTAACACCATTGCACATTGGGTAGTCTTTTCCTGGAGCCAAATTTAAGTGAAGATGAGTAATATTCTTAAAATGTTATATAAGAGATAATTTATATTAGGGCAAATAATGTCTCCCAAAGATGTTTATAAACTAATCTGCTACTATGTTGTCCTGATGACTTCAGAAATGTTCAAAATATCAGCATAGAGGAATCATCCTGGATTAACCCTGTGGGGCTCCAAGGCAAAGACAAGCACTCTTACAGGAGGAATGCATGGAATCAGACAAGAGAGAAGGTGCTAGGAACATAGCTTAAGAGATGGAGTAAGGAATCACAAATTTAAAAAATGCAAATGGTCTCTAGAAGCTAGAAAAGGCAAAGAAGGGAATTTTCCTCTGAAAACTTAAGAAGAAACGTAATCATTAATTTAGATTTCTGGTTGTAGTTTTCTGACTTCAGTTTTAGACTTCATATATAATGGAATCAACAATGTTTTAAGCTACTAAATGTTTTAAGCTACTAAAGTTTCATCAATCTCGTATAGCAACAATGAAAAATTAATACATCACCTCTAAGGAAATTTATCATCACCTGGCAATTATTGGATTATATCCTGGACTTTATGGTTAAAACTAAAGTTGTTTTAGCTAAAGTTGTTTTAATCTTTGGACATCTTGGAGGTGAAATATATTGCATTTGGAAGAATATAACAGGCAGCTGAGGAGCAAACAATAGTATATGATCTCTAAATATGTCTTCCAATGAACCATCACAAAGGTGTTTTGACTTTTGTGTAGTCCATTCCCACTGACTCTTTTCTAATCCTGTGACTCACATCTCACAAATATAATATAGTGAAAATGAAGCTGCTAGAACTTTACAGCTTCTGTCTGGTTCTCTTTGAATGCTCATTCTTGAGATGATTCCCTCCTAGAATCTACCTACCATTCTGTGAGAAACCCACATGTATGTGCTCTGGTCAGCAGCTGTATCTGATACTTTCAGCCACCTGAACCATCACAGACATTGAGATTAATCAAGCTTTCCATGACTTCAGGCCCAGCCACTACTGACAAGTGCATGAAAGACTAAATGATAATCATCAATTAAGCCTGGAGTACACATAGAACTTTGAAATATAATAATAAGTAGTATTTATAAATTGCCAAATTTAGAACTGCTTATTATACAATCATAGATGATAAGAATGTTTCATTAAGTCATGATAATAAAGAAATCAATCATGATTTGCTATTGATTAGTATTTAATATTAATCATTTCATTAAATTATGACTTTAATAAATCAATCACAATTTGATATTAAGATTAATGTTAGGCGTTCTTACCCTTTCATAAAAAAGCAAGCCACCAAACGCTAATTGATTTAAGTTTTAGCTAAAAATTATCAGAGATAGAGAAGACGGGAGAGTCATTCTTTTCTGGTTTTATGAGGCAAAGACTGAACATTATATGTAAGGATGCACAAAGGACTAGGAGAGCCATGAAAGATCTAGAAGGATTTATAGAGAGAATAATGCTTATAATTTTAAAGAATGAACTAAAATTAGAGTATGGAGAAGCTATAGTCATTCTGATCTACTAAACACTAAACAAAGTATGCACATTTAAAGATAGAACGCAAGAAACAGATGCGAAGAAATTACAAAGAATGCAGAAGGGCTAGAAAATAAACAGTTAAAATATTAAGGTGAGTTTATATGCATATAATTAGATAATGGAATGCAAGTCATTATTGTATACACTGTGGATGAAAAACTCCAGAATTAGTAAAATACCCAAATAACTTTATTTTAAAATATAAACAAGAAAGCTTAAAGAAAAACTTCTACACAAGAAAGTCTCATCAGCAAGAAAATGGAATAGAATTTTTCAGTTTCTTCTCCTGCAGAAACATCAATTTGAACAACTATTCATGCAGGAAAATGACAAGACTAAGGAAACCAGGTGAGAGATTACAGCTTGAGTGTACACAGCAATAAGAAAAACTGCATTGAAGAGGGTAGTAGGTAGGATAGTTTTGTATTACAAGTATCAATTTCAGGTAACAGAACATCCCTCTGTTTGGGGAAGGGAGTCAGAAGTGATTACAGATTTGCCCTGAATTTCAACATTACAGCCATGCCAGTGCACCTGAACATCAGAAAGGCCCCCAATGGCTCTATACTCCAGGCCATTACCCACAGGTTGAGTCATCAGACCTGCCCTGGTTCTAGGCAGGATTCCACAGCCCTAGGCTCTGACCTTACTCAGAAGATTCAGCCACCCGTGCTTTCCAACCCACTGGCCCCAGACTCTTAATCAGTGCCAGAACTGGATCTTCCTCAATCAGGCCCAGGCTTCAGAACTGTCCTATCACTAGGCCATCCTTCACAGACTCAGTCTCTAAATTGCCTCTAGCACCAGGCTAGCTTTCATAGTTCCAGGATTCAGACAGTTCACAGCACCACAAAGACACACACAGGCTTAGTTATCAAGATGGTACCTAGAGGCTGATTTGTTCCAGATTTCAGACCAGACCAAAGCAAAGCAAAACACCATAGCTCTAGGCTTTAGGCCCACCCCACTCCACATTAGCACCCTTAGCTTCAGACAGCAGGCTATCACCTACAGACCCAGCTTCCAGGCTTACATGGTACCATGTCAGTGCTTGAAACTTCACTTCCAGGGTAGTCATTTTGACCATACATCTCAGTAAAAATAATATGCTATAGCACACCCAGAGGCCAGTGAACTCTGATGCCAGGGTGGACCCTACAGATGGAGGTTTCAGGACAATCCCTAGAATCACAGACTGGAGGCAATTATCCTGGTCTTAAATTCTAAACCATCACAGTGGACTCAAACTCAGGGCCCATTCTACCTGCTGGCTGGTCCCTGTCAGTTCAGACTCAAGGACCTCCTCATTCCCAAGGTCAGCCTCTATAGGCCTAGCTTTAAGGTTGGCCCCCTACCAGGCCCACCTCTATGAAATCAGACTCCAAATTTCCCCAGCCTTGCAGATCCAATAAATAGGTCCACCCTGGTGTATCCAGGCTCCAGTCTCAATTCTTTAGACACAGGCACCAGGCCAGGCTGCCTAAGAACACCAGCAGTAAGTGAGTCCATGGATCAAGACAGACAGGCTGCCAAAATCTCTGGATGGTCTGACTGATGAAGGAAAAAGAAAAAGCCAGTCTTCAAAGACTCAAATTTCAGTCCCTATTTCTTCCAATGTTCAGACACCAATATACATTCATGAGAATCAAAACAAGTAAGAAAACATGATACTCCCAAAGGAAAAATGCAAACAATCTGCAACTAACTCCAAAGAAATAGAGATTTATGAACTGCCTGACAATAATTCAAAATAATTTTTTTAAGGAAGTTCGGCAAACTTTAAGAAAACATACAGAAAAAATACAATGAAACAGCAAAATAAGTGACAAAAATGAGAAATTTAACACAGAATTTTTTAAAAAATCTGGGGCTAAAAAATTAAATAAAAAATATAATATCATCAATGGAAAAATTAACTAAGAAAAGAAAGAATCTGAGAACTTAAAAAGTGATTATTTAAAAATACTTAGAGTAAAAAGAAAAATACATGGAAATGAATAAAGAAAGTGGAAGGAATTAAAACATTAAAAGAATAAATATTTGAATAATATATATTCAATAAGGAGAAGAGGTGTAGAATTTAGATTATTAGCTATACACTAATAATGAATTATGCAAAAAATGAAACCAATAAAACAACTCCAGTTATAGTAGCTACAAAAAAATACTTAGGAATAATTTAGCCAAAGAGTTGAAACAATATACACCCAAAACAATAAAAATTGGTGAAATAAATTTAAGAATATATATATGAAAATAGAGATATTTCATGTTCAGATATTGGAAGAATAAATAGTTACAATGTCCATATTACACAAAATGATCTTTATAATCAATGTAATCCATATCAAAATCCTAGTAACATTTTCACAGAAATAGAAAAATCAATCCTAAAATCTATACAGAACCAAAAAAAAAAAAAAGGCAAAGCAAACAAACAAAACAACAACAACAAAAACCCTGGAGAGTTTAAGCAATATTTAGCAAAAGAACAAAGCTGCTGGCATCACACTGACTTCAAAATATACTATAAAGCAATAGTAACAAAAACAACATGGTACTGACATAATAATAGACACATAGCCTAATGGAATAAAATAGAGGACTTAGAATTAGAAATAAATCTGCACATTTACAATACTTGCTTTAAGGAAAAGCTACTATACACATAATATGAAAAGGCAGTCTTTTCAATAGATGATGTTAGAAAAATTAAACATGCTGATGTATAAATTAAACCCTACTTGTTCCTATACAAAAATCAAGTCAAAATAGATTAAGAACTTAAAAATAAGACCTGAAATTACAAAACTACTAGCAAAAAAAAAAAAATACATGGGGGGAACATGTCCACAACATTGGTCTGAGCAATGATCTTTCTATGGAGATGACCCCAAAAAGCACAGGCAAGCAAAACAAAAAAATAGACAAATGGAACTAAATCAAACTGAAAAGCATCTGCTTGGCAATGAAAATAATCAATAGAGTAAAGGGAAAACCTATAGAGTAGGAAGAAAACTTTTCAAATCACATCCAGATAAAAAGTTATTATGCAAAATATATAAGGAACTCAATAACAAGAAAACAAAAACCTAATTTAAAAAATGGGCAGAGTACCTATGTAGATGTTTTTTTTTTTTAAAAAAAAAGAAAAACAAATGACCAACATGTGTATGAAAAATATTCAACATTACTAGTCACTGGGAAATACAAATTAAAATCACAATGAGATAAAACTTCACACCTGTCTGAATGATTATTTTGAAGAAGACAAAAGATAACAAGTTCTATTGAGAATGTAGGGGGAAAGGAGCCTTTCACACTGTTAGTGAGAAAGTAAATTGGTATAGCCATTACAGAAGATAGTATGAAGGTTCCTCGAAAGTTTAAAAATAGAACTACCATAGGATTGAGCAATTCTACTACTGGGTCTATACCCAAAGGATATAAAATCAGTATGGCAAAGAGATTCCTGCAATCCAGTGATCATACAGCATTATGCACAAAGCCAAGACACAGACTCGACCTAAATATCCATCAAAGATGAATAACAAAAATGGGGCATGTAAACACAATTGAAAAAAAGATTCTGCCTTAAAAAGAAGGAAAACATAGATGAGTCTGGAGATTATACTAAATAAAATAAGGCTGCCACAGAAATACAAATACCACATGATCTGACTTACATTGAACTCTTTAAAAAAACTGAACTCACAGAAGCAAAAGATAGAATGGTGGTTTCCAAGGCCTAGGAAATGGTATCAGGGTGATTTTGGTTAAAGGATAAAAAAATTTCAATGAGATATCAATAATAATATTTTCAAGAACAATATTGTGTTCCTAAAAATCACAGATTATCTTTTACATGTTTTCATTGCAATAAAGCAAAGAGCAGTGTGTGAAGTAATGTACATATTAATTAGCTCAATCTCACTCTTCTAGAAAGTACATGTTTTTCAAGCTATCATTGTACACAGTAAATATATGCAATTTTCTTTTTTGGTACTGGAAATTGCATCTAGGGTTACTTAACCACTAAGCTACATCCCTGGCCCTTTTATTTGTTTATTTATTTATTTTTATTTTGAGACAGGGTCTTACTAAGTTGCTTAAGGCCTCCTTAAGTTGCTGAGGCTGGCTTTGAACTTGCAATCCTCCTGCCTCATCTTCCCAGCTGCTGGGATTAGAGGTATGGGCCACCACACTTAAATAAAATCTCTACAAAGAAACAAGTCATTATCGCTATTAAACAATTAACAGAAAAGAGAAAACATTAAAAGATAACGTGGAAAAATTTCTGAGCACTCAAAGTATAAACCAAGATAGTTGAAAAATATTTTAGAAATTCAGGGATTAAATAACTGTAACCCTAGAATCTTATGTGCAATCAGATACTTAAGAAAACAAAATCAAAGTTATTTTAGAAAGATAAAAATTGAAGGAGTCTATTAGCAGTTCTACCCTGGTAAGGAACTTGTAAAAGACCTACTTTGGGAACAACAGTGTTGAAACAAGAAAGAAGGGCATAAATATAAAAAGCAATTATGAACAAAGATATTGTTATCATGTAGCTGAAAATAAGGAACTAATAAATATGTGATAATAACAACAATTACAGTAAGGTAGAATAAGATTAAACCAAGATTGGCATAAAAATGGACAAAATACTACATAAAAAGAGGAGAGGATAAGGAAAGAGAAGAATTAATTTTTAAAAATATTATTCAATTCAAAAGAAGATAGAAAATAAATTGAAAACATAAACAACATAAAATACATTACATATAATGCTCATGTAACAATATGTTAATGTACTAAATTCCTAAGTTAACAGGTAATAGTTTAGCAGTGGTAAAAATAAAAGTACATTAAAAATCTGTCCTACATAAGATTGTACAATAAGATGCTATCTGACAATCAGAACCTGGATCTGATTATAAGGGTGATGAAACTGCAATGAAAATTAAATATAGAAGCCCCTCAATCAGTCTACTTTATTAGTCATGGTTTTGTTAAGAAGGATTCTGTTAGGTCAGAATTCTGTCATACTAAGTTCAAAAATGCAGACACTGGATGGGAAAGTTTGGAAATTATAAATCCCTAAATTTCCTTACCCCACTGGGCCAGAAATCCATGTATCTGCCATACTAGAAGTTCAGTTCAACTTTCACTCTAGGGCAATCACATTGTGCAAGGTAGCATATAGTCTTGCCCTAAGCATATAATGCAGCACATCCCTTAGCCAAGTTCTTACAAAAGAGCTCCACAGAGATTTCTTATTCTACCCCTTTCTCCCAGCGTAGGCACAGCTTCCTTTTCTACTCTGGCTCATCTCTTGAATTCCAGCAGGCTGCCGAGGTCCACATACTCAAGTCTGCGGAGTGGCTGTGATCTTTTTGAAATCCTTCTGCTGCTCCATCCTCAGCATGTTATCTTCAGGCAAAGAGCTGTGGTCACTGCAGGACTTAAAGTTCACCTTTCTCATAATTTACAATCATGGGCTGCTTGTTGTTCACAGTCTAAAAACTGTGATCTCACAGATTTCATCCGTTTTATGTTTCTTTATATTAAAATGTCTATTCTGTTACTAAGTACTCTCACCATCAGAAGCAAAAGGCATTTTGTACTTGCAAATGAACATTAAATATATTTTTTTTAAATTTAAATTGCACAATCTTTTTACCTTAATTTGGGAGATAATTAAGAACTTCCACATGTGTTCATTTAATAAGCTAATTTGAGCCGTTCTACAATGTATACATATTTCAAAACATTACATTGTGCAAAATAAACATACACAACTTTTATTTCCTAATTAAAATAAAAAGCTATTACACAATAAATCAGCAAAATATGTTTTATATATAGTTCAATAAAATTGGAGTTATACTTAATATATATGATATAAAACAGTATATTAAAGGTGCTATTTATAATCCATGTTAACAATGCTATAATTATTCCCATTTAATATGAGGAAATTGATGATAGTAAACACCTCAAGTTTCTAAAAGACTGGGCTCTTGTAACCATAATATTTGTTTGTGGTCAGGCCCCACAAATTATTAGGTATGATTTTAGGGAAAATATTTTTAATTTATCTGTTCTTCAATTATCTCATTTGCAAAACAGGCATTATATTGCCTAACTCAGAGTTGTAGAGAAAATCAAATCATTTACCTGAGGTGTACATAAGAACATCTGTCTCCAAAAGATTAATACTGGTATATGTGAGTTTCAATACATGTCTGTGTAATGTCAAATTCTTTTACACTTAGCCACTTAGGTTTCTTCTTTTATATACTTTGATTCCTGGATATTTTTAATTATTATTACCATTATGAAAAAGATCTACTTTAAAAGTTTCATTTACAAAGAGGTTATCTTTGAAATATAAAAAAACATATGTATTTTACCACTAGCCAACTTTCCTGAACTCTTATTCTAATAATATATTTAATTCCTTAAGTTTCCTTAGCAACCAATTACACATTTTACAAAAAAAAATAATTATCTTGTTTCTTCCCATTCTTAGATGGGTTTTTTGCTTCTCATAAAAATTAAAATAACTAAAACATTGGATGTAACACTGTTCAATAGATGTGGTAATTAAGATAATTTTTTTTTGTTTCTGATTTTAATAAGATGACTAATTTTTCACTGTTGAAAATGAAACTCACTTCTGTTTTTGAACTAATATTTGAACGATATCTTTATGCTTTATTTGCAAAGCGTGTAGCTATTTTTTTTTACACATAACAAAAAGAACATTGAAGTTCTATTCTGTACATACTTTGAGTACTAAGGGAAACTCATGGATTAGTTTCCTTTTGACTTAAAGTTAGGAAAGTAACAGAATTATCTTACTAAATTACCCTTAAGTGCTATTCATCTTGCCATCAACATCCAGCAAACACACAAGAAACATGTTAGTAATTATAACTAATATAATAACTAAACTTGTTAGTAATCATAACTAATTAATAACTGAAAACAATCATTAATGTCTTTTCCATCACACAAACATTCAAGTATTTTCATATTTAGTTTGTTTACTTTTATTATAACTTTATGAATTTAAGACTATTTTAATAATGGCCCTGCTTCTTCACCAACAGAATTCAAATAACTATTATTAGTTCACTTAGTTTATTGAAAGACTAGGTTTGTGGGAAAATCTCATAATGAAAATCTCATAAATGATTTCTTTGTTGAATTTTTGTTTTCTAGCATGTAATTCCCTCTCAAACAACAATAAGAAAACCAAAGACTAGAGTTAAGAATGCCAATACTGTTTTATGTTTCCCATCAAATATGATTTTAGCTTTTTTCTATGCCTATGGTTATGCTCCCATTCTTATAGCTAATATTGTGTTCAGGTATTTATCTTTTTGCTTCTTTAGATGAGTTAGAAGATTCTACTTTATCCTTTTATATTTGAAGTGAGAAAGATGGCCATTTTAATCATTTCTACTTAACTGCTTGAATGTTTCACATTAACTATTGCTTTAATTTTATTAATACATTAATTTGTTTTTTATTCTCTAATTTTTAAAGTTATATGATGATATATGATGAAAAAATTTATTGGACTGATTTTATAGCAGTTAATGCAGTTATTGCTAAAATTTACCTCTGATTATTGCTCTAATTACTCTGTAATCATGATTGAATACTTCTTATTATAAAGTCAAGCAAAATGTGTTTTAATATCGATTTGTTTTGTTTTCAATAATATCAGAAATATCAGCCCATAGCAACACTAAATGTTTAAAAAATTACCTCATTCAGAATGATTAGATATATTTTTACACAATGTTATTATAATCAGTCCACTCTATTCTTTAGGATTAGTAATATATTCATGTGGTATATAATAATTTTAAACAGATGTAAAGAAATAAATTAATCCTGTATGCTCTGAAAATTTCCCCATTTATTGGTGTGATCTTGCATTGGTATTATAATACTTAATATTTGATTCTATGTAATCAATTTTCAGAGGGCTACATAAAATGAAGATAAAATTTTATGAGAGATTCAGATCATACATATAAGTTTTTCATATAATATGTTATTCAAGAGTTGCTGGTATAATTCAGTGGTAGAGGACTTGCCTAGAATGTACAAGGTCTTAGATTCTATTTCCCTACTGCCTCAGGAAAATATATACATTTAACACTATTTTAATAATGGTCCTGGTTCTTAACCTACAGAATTCAAATAACTATTATAGGACCACTCGGTTTTCTAAGATACCTGACCCTGCTGAGAAGGGAAGCTGAGAATATATTGAACTCCAACAGAAACAATTCTTTAACTTTTCATTGACTTTTTTTTTTACTTTTTTTCCTTTCTCTGTTTAATTGTGAACTTAATGTATGATGGACATTTATACATATTCATATTTTTTCTCATTTCTATCATATATGAAGCCAGTTATTTTCATGGGTCAAATTTTGAGGAATAGGCTGTTTGATTTTATATATATACTTTCTCTCACTTGTCTGTTTCCCTTGATATCTTTCTCTTTATTCTTCTCCTAAGAGCTAATCTCTGTTGTTCTCTACTTCACATTTCCTTTAATTCTTTACTTCTATCTTCATTCCTCCTCCCTTGTAATCATCACATCCTACATCACTTCTATTCTTTCCCTGTCCACTATTTGAAATTGTAAACCCTTTTGAAAAATTACTGTTTTTACTTTAGGAAAAAAACCCTGATCATATCATTTCTGTTTATTATGGCAACATTGTAGATATCATAGCAGGAACTATTTGAGTTAATGCTATATTGTTTGTATTAGTTGTTAGTATTTATTGCCCCATAAACAATGAGGTACTGGAAACCTTCAGGGATAATATAAGTATGCAGGATAGGAACTCTAGTGCCCCAAATATGTACTGTTAGATGGGTGGATACACAAATAACATAAAAAAGCAAATGAACCAATTACCCCAAACAAACCAAGGTACTTCAATAACAGTATCCATTGACACTACTGTGGAAGAAATGTCAGAGAAGAAGTTTAGAATGGTCACAGTTAAACTGATCTATGAGGTAAGGATGATGTAAGGCACAAAAACAGAGAGAAAATACAAGACATGGAAGATCACTTCAATAAAGAGATAGAGATTTCAAAAAATGTCAAGCAGAAATGTTTGAAGTAAATAAATAAATAAACCAAATTAAAAATTAGATGGAAAGAATCACCAACAGACTTGATGATTTGGAGGACAGAGTTTCAGGCAATTAAGACAAAACATATAAATTTGGAAATAAAGTTGACCATGGAAAAGGTGTGTTAAAAGGTGTGTAAAAAGGAGTGTTATGGTATAAAATATAAAGATCAGAGATAAGATTTATTGGGATAGATGAAAGGTAAGAGATATAAACCAAGGAATGGACAATCTTTTAAATTAAATAATATCAGAAAATTTCCCAAATCTAAAGAATAAACTGGAAAAATCAGATACAGGAGGCTTACAGGATCTCAAATATACAAAACTGCAACATACCCACACCAAGGAACATTATTATAAAAATGCCTAATATACAAAATAAGGATAGAATATTGAAGGCTGCCAGAGAAAAATAACAGGTCACATTTAGAGGAAATTAATCCAGATGTCAGCTGATATCTCAACCCAGACCCTCAAATCTAAGGGAATAATAGACACCAAGCTCTTAAAGAAAATGTATGCCTGCCAAAAATACTATGCCAAGCAAAATTAACCTTCAGAAAAACGTTCCACTATAGAAGAAAGTTAAAAGAATTCAAAACTAGAAAGCCTGCATAACAAAACATACTCAATAAAATATTTCATGAAGAAGAAATTAAAAATAAATTAAATTCATGAAATAGAAAAGGAGGAAACCCTTTTAACTCATTCTATGAAGCTATTGTCACCCTGATACCAACACCAGAGAAAGATTTATCAAGAAAAGAAAACTTCAGACCAATATATCTTATGAACATTGATGTAAAAATTCTCAAAATAATGTTGGCAAATTGCTTACAAAAATATATTCTAAAGAGAGTGCTCCATGATCAAGTTGGGGTTCATCCCAGGGATGAAAGGTTGGTTCAATGTATGGAAATCAATAAATGTAATTGATTAGATTTACATAGACTTAATGACAAGAATTATGTGATTATCTCAATACATGCAGATAAAGCAATTGACAAAATTTAGCAGCCATTCATGCTCAAAACACATGAAAAACTAGGGGTAGTATGAACATACCTCAGCATTGTAAAAGCTATATATGCTAAACCCAAGGCCAACATTATTCTAAATGAAGAGAAACTCAAAACATTCCCTCTAAAAACTGGAACAAGGCATGAATGCCCTCTTTCATGGCTCCTGTTAAATATATTCCTCAAAGTCCTAGCCAGAGCAATAAGACAAAAGAAAAAAATTAAAGTGACAGGAAAAGGAAAAGAAGAGCTCAAACTATTCTTCTTTGCCAACAACATAATCCTATATTTAGAAGACCCAAAAAACTCCACCAGGAAACTTCTAGAACTGATAAATGAATTCAGCAAAGTAGTAGGATATAAAATTAACACTAATAAATCAATGGCATACATATATATCAGTGATAAATCAACTGAACGTGAAATTTGGAAACCAATTCTATTCACAATAGCCTCGAAAAAAAAATACAATATTTTGGAATCAAATCATCAAAAGAGGTGAAAGACCTCTGCAGTGAAAACTATAGAACACTAAAGAAAGAAACTAAAGAAGGCCTCAGAAAATGGAAAGATCTCCCATGTTCCTGGAGAGGCAACAACCAACATTATCAAAATGGCCCTACTACCAAAAGTGCTATACACATTTAATGCAGTTCCAATTAAAATTCCAATAACATTCTTCATAAAAATAGAAAAAGAATTCATGAAACTCGTGTGAAAATATAAGAGACCCAGAATAGCAAAAGTAATCCTTAGCTAGAAAAGAGAAGCAGCAAGCATCACAAACCAGATCTTAAATTATAATACAGAGCTATAGTAACAAAAAGAGCATGACATTGGCATAAAAGCAGACATGAAGACCAATAAAATAGAATAGAAGGAACAGAGACAAACCCACATAAAAACAGTTATCTCATAGTAGACAAAGATGCTATAAACATATATTGGCCTCTTTAACAAAGGGTGATAGGAAAACTGGATATTTATATAGCAAAATGAAAATTCCCCCTATTTCTCACCCTGCAAAAACCCCAACTCAAAGTGGATCTCTAGACATTACACCAGAGATTGTACAACTACTAGAAGAAAATATAGGCCCAATTCTCCTTCATGTTGGATTTGGAATTATCTTTCTCAACAAGACTCCTGAATTGTAAGAAGTAAAATAAAGAATCAATAAATAGGATAGTATCAATCTAAATAGGTTCTTCACAGGAAAGGAAACAATTAAGAATGTGAAGACGGAGCCTACACAATGGGAGAAAAATCTTTGCCACCTGCACCTCATATTAAGCATTAATTTCCAGGATATATAAAGAACTCAAAAAACTCAACATCAAAAAAAAAATAAAAAAAAGAATAACCCAGTCAATACATGGGAAAATTAACTAAATAGGCACATCACAAAAGAAGAAATATGAATGATCAGAAAATACATGAAGAAATGTTCAACATCTTTAGCAATTAGAGAAATGCACATTAAAACTACAGTGAGATTTTTACCTTACTCCAGTTAGAATGACAATTATCAAGAATGCAAGTAACAATAAATGTTGGTGAGATGAGGGGAAAAATGTGCATTCATACATTGCTGGTGGGACTCCATATTGGTGCAACCATTATGGAAAGAAGTATAAATATTTCTTAGAAAACTTGGGAGTGGAACCACTATTTGACCAGTTATCCCCCTCCTCACTTATACCCAAAGGATTTAAGATCACCAATGTTACAGCAGCTCAATTCACAATAGTTAAGCTATGGAACCAACCTAGGTGTCCTTCAATAGATGTATGGATAATGAAAATGTGGTATATATACACAATGGAATATTACTCAGTGATACAAAAGAATGAAGTGATGACATTTGCTGGTAAGTGGATGGGTCTGGAAATTATGCTAAGTGAAAGAAGCCAGTGCCAAAAAACCAAAGGCTGAACTCCTCTCTGATATTCAGGGGCTAAGACACAATAAGAGTTGGGGGAGGAAATAATAGAAGTTCATTGTATTAGATAAAGGGGAATGAAGGGAAAGGAGGGGGTATAGGAATGGGAAAGACAGAATAAATCTGACATAATTTTAATATGTTCATATATGAATATACAATCAGTGTAACTCCACATCATGTAGTACCACAAGAATGGGAAGTTATACTCTGTGTCTGTATAATATGCCAAAATACATTCTACTGCTATGTATAACTAAAAAGAGCATTAAAAGGTGGTCATTTTAAAAATACCTAGAATCAAATGAAGATGCAAACATATAAGAATCTCTGATATGCAGGAATATCAGTGCTAGGAAGGAAGATTATAGCTATTAGTGCTTACATTTATAAAAAGGTGGAGGAGGAAGAGGAGGAGAAAGAGAAGGAAAGGAAGAAAGAGGGAGAGTGAGGGTCTCAAATAACCTGAGAATGTATCTCAAGATCTAGAGATACAAGAAAAAAGAAAAAACTAATCCTAAACCTAGTAGAACAGAAAAAATAAAAATGACAGCTGAAATGGAGAAAATGGAAACTGAAAGAAAACTTAAAGGAACAATGTAACAAAGAGTTGACTCTTGGGAAAAACAGAGAAGGTTGCTAAACCCCAGCCCAATGAACCAAAAGACACAGAGAAGATCAAAGTGATACAACAATTGGAATACAGAGGATCATAGGTAAATGGATCATTTGGAAAACTTATACTTCAATAAATAGAAAAATCTGGGTGAAAATGGATAAATTTCTAGACATACATAACTGACCAACATTAAAACAAGATAAGATAGAAAGGCTAAACAGATGAAGTGCAAGCAATATGGTTGAAGCCATAAGAGAAAGAAACCCAGAACCTGATGGACTCACTGCTAAATTTTACCAGATCTTTAAAGAAGAGCTAATGCCAATGCTCCTCAAGTTATAACAGGAAATTGAAAGGTGGAAACAATAACTCATTCTGTGAAGGCTGTAACACCTTGCTACCTAAACTTCATACATATACTTCAAAGAAAGAAAACTACAGATGAATATTATTGATGAACATAGATGCAAAAATCTTCAGTAAAATATTAGCAAATTGAATTCAGTTACACATTAAAAACATTGCACATCACAAGTAAGTTGGTTTCATCCCAGGGATTCAAGGATGCTTCAACATACGCATATGGATACATGTAATACATCAAATAAATAGAACCAAAGACAAAAATTACATGATCATCTCAATAAATGCAGAAAAAAAGCCTTTGAAAAATTTTAATTCACCTTGACGGTAAAAATACTGATGAAATTAGGGAAAGAAGGGTGTTATATTAATCTCATAGAGACTCAAAAAGAAAAAAACAAAAGTCAACATCATACTGAATGGGGAAGAAATGAAAGCATTTTTGCTGAAATCAAAAACAAAACAAGGATTTCAACTCTCACCAACTCCTATTCAACATAGCATTTTTAATTTTAGATACAGCAATGAGGTAAGAGAAAGAAATAAAATGATACAAGGGAAGAAGACACATTAGACAGAAAAAAAAAATAAAGTAACACTTCAACATATAGGCCCAGGAAAAGACTTCCTGAATAAAACCCTTATCAGTCAGGAAACAAAAGAAATGAATAGGATGTTATCAAATTAAAAAGTTGCTACACACCAAGGGAAACAATTAGTAGAAGAAACAACTGACAGAATGTGAGCCCTTTGCAAGTTATTCCTCAACAGAGAACTAATACCCATAGTATGTAGAACACTCGAAAAAATAAAAATAAAAAACTCCACATTAAAAAGTAGACCAATTAATAAACAGGCAAATGAACTAAATATACTTTTCCAAGAAGTAGTATAAGAGAACAAAAATTATATGGAAGACTTCTATCTTTATCAATCAGGTAAATGGCAATTAAAACTACACTGAGATTCTATTTCACTCTCTAATGAGAATGGCAAACATAAAATTATGCTAAGTGAAAAACGCCAATCCTGAAAAACTAAAGGTTGAATGCTCTCTCTGATATGTGGATACTAACACACAATGGGGGTGGGGCTAATAGAAGTTCAGTTGATTAGACAAAAGAGAAGGAAGGGAAGGGAGATGAGGCAGGAATAGGAAAGACAGTGGAATGAACCTCACTTAATATTCCAGTATACATATATGGATTAACCACATTATAGCTCCATATCATGTACAACCACAAGACTGAGATCCTGATTAGAATAAGATGTATTCCATGTTTGTATAAATGTCAAAATATATTCTGCCATCATGTATACCCAAAAAGAACAAAATTTTTAAAAAGATATTATATATATATATATATATATATATATATATATATATATATATATAATACAAATAACAATAAATGCTGAAGAGTATGCAGGAGAAAAAAGCTTTATACACTGTTGGTGGGAATATAAATTATTACAGTCATATGGAAATCAATAAGGAAGTTCTTCAAAAAAACTAAAAATAGAATTACTATATTATCCAGCTATACCTCTCTTTAGTATTTATCAAAATAATCAAATTCAGCATATTTGAAAAATACATGCATATTCATATTTAATAATTACAACATGATTCACAATAACCAAGGATGGAATCATCCTAGGTGTCCATCAATAAATGAATGGATGAAGAAAATGTGGTATATCTAGCAATGGACTTTTATTAGTCATAAAGAAAAATGAAAATTGTGATATTTTTAGGAAAATTCATGGAGCTGGTGCCAAAATTTTGAGCAAAATAAGTTAGATTCAGAGAGAAAACAATTAAGCTTGCTATTGCATATTGAAGCTAGAACAAAACAACAATAAAATTAAAATTAAGACCAGTAGAGTACAGGAAGAGGATTGGGAGAGAGAAAAGGAAAGCCTGGTAAGCTATCAGAGAGTAAAATTTATCTAATTACATTTTTATGTGTGCATAAATATGCTACAATAAAACCCAACAATATGTTTAATTAATATGGAACAATCAAAAAGAATTTTTTGAAAACTCAGTAGTGAAGACAATGTGATATGCAAAAAACCAAAAATCATTATAGATCACTAGAACAAAGAGGCCATGCAGATTTAGTCACTTGTTTTTTTGACAGAAGCACAAAGGCAAATCTATCAATGAATGATATTCTTTTCAACAAAACATGCTGGAACAACTGGACATCTATATGCAAATAAAAAGTATTATTTGTTTAAATATTAAACCTACATGTATTAAGCATTTAGGAGAAAACTCGAGGGAAAAAGCTATGAATTTTTAGGTTCAACACTAAATGCACAGCCCATTTAACAAAAGAAGTAATAAACTGGACTACATCAAAATAAATTTACTTTATGTGAAAAACATAACAAAATAAAAAGACCATCCATAAACTTGCAAAAATATTTGTAAATCACACATCCAAAAAGAAAATATAAAGAACTCTAATCCAAGTAGAAAAAAGAAAATAAAAAATAAAAACTTCATTGAAAGTAGGAGTTATTGACAAAACACTACCAAGTAAGATGGCATGGATTCAGAAGACCAGATAAGATCTGGGCTTCATTTTTTCAGTTTTTCAGGGGACTGATAATAGTATCCTGGGAAATGGCAGGCAATAGTCTATTGAAATGCAAATTTAAAGTATACTTATTTGGCTAGCTAAAAAAAAAAAACAAAAACAAAAAAAAAACGCCTGATGCAATGGCAAATCCTGGTGAGAATGTGGATGAACTACAATTGTCCTACATTGTTGGTAAAAATGCAAAATGGTACAGCCATTTTTGAAAACAGTTTGGCAGTGTTTTAGTTTGGCAGTGTTTTTACAGAGTTAAATATACACTTGTTATATTATCTAGCAATGCAGTTCTAGATATTACCCAGGAGAAATTAGGAGTTATATTTATATAAGTTTTATTCATAAACACCAAATGTGGAAACAATCCAAATATTCTTTAACTGGTGACTGACACATGGAGACGGTGGAATTCTGGTCAGCAATAAAAGTCATTACTGAACACACAATAGCATGGAAGAATCAGAATCATAAAGGACTGAAGGATTCTATTTTAATGAAAATTCTGAAAAAGGCAAAATTTTAGAAATAAAACCTAAAGCAATTGTTGCCAGGATTTAGTGATGTGAAGAGGTAGTATGAAGAATTTTAGGAGTGAATAGTTCTGTATTTTGATTGTCATGGTACTTACACAGCTATATTCATCTGTCCAAACTCATCGGATTAAATATGAAAAGGAATCAATTTTTCTAAATGAAAATACAAACGTTGCCAATCCTTATACAATTTTTAATAAATAAAATATATTTTCATACTTGTTTAAAAAACGAAAAGGCAATTTGTTGCTTTTACAAACTAGAGCAAATCTCAAAATGGGATAGAGATTAGGAAAATACAAGGTCAAGTTCACTGCTGTTTATCTGGCTATTAATACTTCACTGGCATTTCATTGAGATAAATTTGTCCTGACACTTGGACAGATAAACATTCTGTTTCTCCCCTATGGGCTTGCCAGAAGCAGCTTTCAAACTTTCTGAACAGACATGTACAGAATTCCAGACCTGCTATAGAAATAAATTGCAAATACTGCAGTACCTACAAATCAGCTAATGACTGCAAGCAAGGAGCAGCAAAAAAAAAAAAAAAAATAGAGTTGTAATCCAGACACCATGCTTTGTCTTTGATCATAAAAAGGTTTATTGAAATCAAATTTTGTATCAGGAAGCTTTGTTAAAAAAAATTCAGGATATTAGCTTTTGATTACAATCCCTATGTAAGATGAAGAAATTGAGGTTTGGAGTGATGCAGTCAATTGTTGAAGGTCACTAAGTTAGTGATTATTAGGCTTTTTTTGTTGGTTGATTTTTCTCCTGATTCCCAGTACTACCATTTAATCACTGTGCCATTATAGAAATTCAAACAAAGTTGGAGATTAAAGAAAGAGTTCCTACAATTTTTATGAGGCTACCAAGTATTTTGCCCCTCTTCAATCATTACCATCTAAATAAGGAATGCTGTCATACCCCATCAACTTGCTTGAACCAATGACAAGGAATTGCATGTGATTCATTCCTTTTCATTCATCTCCCTCAATAAATGTATCAGTACCTTGTATGGTTTTTATCTTCAAAATATACATTGGATATTTACTCTGCCCCCTCTTAACTAGACCACAATACTGGGTCAGAATACTATTATCAATCTACTAAAAAAATTGCAACCAGATCTTAGCTGGTTTCCTGAGTCTACTGCCACTTCCTATAATTCATTGACTAAACAACTTAAATAAAATTGCATCACTTAGTATGTCAAGACATCGCAGTGGCTTCCCACTACATTTATTATAAAAATCAAAACTCTTGGTCTCCAGGGTCTTCCTGAGGTTACCTTGCCTCCCTCTCCAACTCTTCAGCACACTGGTGCTTGATTATGGCTTTGAATACACTGCAGTCACATTTTTTTTGCTTCCCATGACTGGAACAATTTTTGCCTCAGAACACTTTCTTTGTTGTTCCTGTTTTATTTTAACTACTCCTTTGCTGTTATTTGAATGGCAAAATCCTTCACACCAAGTCCAATATCTCCTCTTCAAAAAACATTTCCCTGTCCTGAATAGCAATTGATGAAGCATTCTCTTTAATCCTACTTAATCCCCTGTTTCCTTTATAAAAAAACAACACAAATCAGTTTGTATTTGTCCATTCTCTGCATTAGAATATAATATTTCTCTACACTAGGAATACAGGAAACAAAGCAGTCTTTTGGTATGGTCGTGAGAGTCCTGAGCACAGTGCTTGGATATGACCAATACCAATAAAAATTATTTAACTGGGTAAATAAAAGCAGTAATTACTTACCCATCTTGATGGTCAAAATGCTTTAATCATATTACTTCAGGGTATTTTTTTTTTTGGAGAAGTAATGGTTTAAGAATCTGTATCATAAATAACCTGAGTCAATTATCTATATTCCCACATATTTCTATGACACTCAAGGAATACATAATATTTCTTCTCATGACCTACTGCCCCATCTGTTAAGGGGCTTCCCTAGATCTATGTGGAACTGTGGAGAGCTCAAAGGCCAAGCAGGTGGGATAAATAACATGTGAATCCTCTTTTAATATGGAGCAAAATACTCTGATCACTGTTCTTGTATGGGTCCAATATAAATTGAAAATTATTAAATTAAAACATTTAAATTGTGATTGAAATTCGAAATCACAGTTACTACTTTAACTGTCAATTCTTTATGATTTTAGTAAAGTATTCCCATTAGAGACAAGAGAGGGATGGTTTTAGCTCATAAAAGTGACCTATACAAATATCTGAAAACACAGGAATGTATATTTTTAGCATGATTTTCTGCTCTACAATGATGTTAATGTTTTATTGTTTTAGATTTTATTTTAAATGATCCTTGAAGTCTTTAAGTGCTGCATTAAGAATGTCACGCCTTCAATGGTTGTTACAGAAGACATAGAAATAAATTTTTAAGATATTTCAGAAACCCCTCTAGCTTTTACTCTATTATTGTTACTAATATACTACTTAGAATAATTTTACTACTCAGCTGGGAGTATAAGTGAATTGAAAACAGTATGCATGCCTTATGTGCTAAGTGAACTTCAATAAACTATACTACAAATTCTGACCACCCCAGTAAATCAGATGTTAATAGGTTTTCCTATTTATTAATGTTATAAATTTGCCTCTAAATGGCCCTCTAAATTTGAGGAATTCAAGATAATTTTTGCTCCTCTTATTTATCATGAAAAAATATCATTGAAAAATATGTATTTTTCCAATATAAAAATTAAACATTGCCAAGACCACTAAATGGGCTCTTTGTATTGTATTGTCTCCAAGTGTTTCTATCAAATACAATTGTTAATTATTTTCAAATTATGCATGTCTGTATCTGTGTGTGTGAGGGTATATAGGCATATGTATATGTGTGCCTCAGAGATGATCTACAGGGTTTTAGTGAACAGTTCACAGTGATACTAAAAATGTTTGTTTTGTTCTTATGTTTTATTTCATTTTCTTTTCATTTATTGGTGCTTTTATTGAAGGCCTATTTAGATTCACATGAAGAAAAGTAGGTGTTGATACAATGGATTAAAGAAGCCAGAGCTTAAACTAGCTAGCTAATAGAGTATTTCTATTGATTAGAAAGGCATATGCTGAACAGAAATATTTCAAAAAAATCATTTATGGAAAAAATAATTCAAAACTAATGCCCTGTACCTATTGGTGTGCAACTAAATACATAGATAGCTATAAATAAAATTTTAAAAATAATTACTGAGATATTAAAATCTAATGTTTAAATTATAAAATGTCTAAATTACAACACATATGCATATATTGTTAAACTGAGAAGATAATTAAAATTAGCTATTATTATGGTCCTAAAAAGATAGTGTTTTATATAATTGTTTATTAATATAAATTTTGGAAGTTCTAAGGAGACATTTAAATGAGTTTTGACACAGTTTATTCCTTTTTCCTTAGAATTCTAACACTCCATAATTTGACTACAATTTTCTATTGTTCTAGTTCTTAATATTCTTTATTTTATACGAATTTTTTCTTTAACTGGGCGTGATAGTGCACACCTGTAATCCCAGCAGCTTAGGAGGCTGAGACAGGAGGATTGAGAGTTCAAAGCCAGCCTCAGCAATGGTGAGAAACTAAGCAACTCAGTAAGACCCTGTCTCTAAATAAAATACAAAATAGGGCTTGGGATGCGTCTCAGTGGTTGAGTGCCCCTGAGTTCAATCTCCAGCGTCCAAAGGGGTGGGGGGGAGTTGTTTCTTGAATTCTTCCTCTGTTCTAACCTCTGAACTTTTCTTTAGAATCCATCTATTTTTTCCTATATTTGCTTATTGCCTATCCTGTTCCAAGTGAACTTTAATAAACCATGTAAAAAATCCTAATCACATAGTAATTAAAGAAACTCTTAATTTCCACTGCTGTCTCCCTTTATTTAATATTCTTTAATCCTCTTTCCTTTTAGGCTATTCCAACTCTTGTCTCACCTCCCACAGTCATCTTCCCTTTTGGTGATTCGACTTTAGAGACAATCACATAGCCCTCATGATTTGTGTCAGCTACACATTCAAAAGTACTTTCATTCATTCACTTATTTATTAACTTACAATTCATTCCTTTGGTCAGTAAATGCTTATCGACCCACAACAATGGACTAGGCGCTGCTTAGCATATGGTGAAGAAAATTAAGAACCCGCTCCTAGATACATATATTTTCACATAAACACAAAATTTTCAGGAATTAGCATGCTCTAAGAACTAAAATTATGTTAAAGGTTGATTGTGTGCAGTTTTAGGGAAAGGACCTCTGATAATGTGACATTATATGAAGATCTTAAGGAAGTGTGAGAAACAGACATATTGAGATATTGGGAAGAGTTACACAGAGGGAACAGAAACTTCCTCCATTAAACCTGAGTAATTGCTTTAAAAAAAATCAATGTTGAGCATCATTATTAGAAGCAAAGGCTCTTGAGTCCCAATTCCTGAGTTTGAATCCAAGTGCATCACTTAAAACTTGTATACTCTTGACAACAATATATATTTAGTTGGGAGATCATTAGGAGACCACCAGCATTTTTAAGTTCTTATGTGAGCAAACTAAAACCTAATGGAAATGTAACATAAAAGTAGAGACTTTGCCAAATGGAAATTTTTCTGGCTAGAAACTTTACCAATTGGAAGTCACCATCTAACCTCTAACTCCAGTTTTTTCAATATATAGTTTTTTAACCAGAGAGTGAACTCAGAAGTGCTTTACCACTGAGCTATATTTTCACAACCCCAGCTCTTTTTATTTTGTATTTTGAGACAGGGTCTCACTAAGTCCCTAAGGCTGGTCTCAATCTTGCTATCCTCCTGCCTCAGCCTTCCCAGCCACTGAGATTACAGGTGTGCATCACTGCACCCAGGTAGTGTTTGCACTCTTACCAATGAAAATATATCTATTCTCTTTGTCTTACTTTTGCCTTCAGCATATGAAGGTTTCAGGGGGACTCTGAACATCCGGTTTTAGTGCTGCCCAATTCATGAATACTTTAATGTTCAAGTATACTGTCAAATTTATTTTGCATAATGTTTTTCTTTGAATATCCTGAACAATTTTACTTCTGTCCTTGTCCATAAAATTTTAATATTACTTACCTCTGTCTCTGGAAAATTATATTAGTTATGAGGATTAAATATTGAGTAAATATACATAAAGCATTTAGAGAGTGTCCTGAAATATAGTAGGTATTCAATATATTTTAATCCTTATACCCACTGAAGATTATTCATTCTTATTAAATTTGACATTTCTGTAGGTCTTGCATTCTTCCTTCTTAATAGTATTTCTTGGTTTCTTCTAGTCCCTTTGCATTACTATGTAAGTTGTGTCCTTCAATTATCACACAAATGATCCCCAGGTCTAAATGCTTATCAATGCTTAAGTGTATTACTTTAATTTATATATATATACATATATCTCCAAGAAGATATGTGTTTTTAGCATTCTTCTCTATAGAACTTCACAGGACACGCAATTTTTAATTCTTCATTCTGTGGTTATATGCATAATGTTCAAATGTTCATGACCCTTAAATTCACATAATTTAACATAACAATGTAGGTCTGAGCACTCATCCCAACTATAGACCTACATTGTTTTAGTCATCTTCTTTGCTGTTGTGACTAAAACACCTGACCAATACAATTGTAAAAGAGGAAAAGTTTATTTAAGGGATCATGGTTTCAGAGGTCTCAATCCATTTAGAACAGGCTCCATTCCTTGAGGCTCTAGGTGAGGCAAGACATCATGGTGGAAGACTGTGGTACAGGGAAATAGCTGATTTAATGATCAGGAAGCAGGGAGAGACTCTATTCTCTAGATTCCAAATATATACCCCATAGTCAGGCCCCCAAAGAACCACTTCCTCTAGCCATACCCCACCCACCTCCGGTTAACATTCAGTTAATCCCATCTGGGATTAATTCACTGATTAGGTTAAGACTATAACCTGTTCAGTTCTCCTCCAAACTTATTGCATTGTCTCACACGTGAGCTTTTGGGAGACACCACACCTCAATCATCTAAGAGACATCATAATATGGATAAAATCGTTACTAATTTCCCTCCCCATTTTCGATCTCAAGACTTGAAGTCTTCCTTCATCTAGTAAACTAAGGAAAGACAAATTACTTAAAATCTAAACATTATAACTTCAGGCTGTACCTCCAAAAATAGGGGAAATTTAACTCCAATTTCTATTGTTATATCAAATACCTGGACTACTACAACTGTCTCTCAGTGGCTACTTTGACTTCATTTTTAGCTCCCAACTAAGTATAGCTTCTTCACACAGCAATAAAAATAATGTCTATAAATATAAGATTATACTCTAACACTTCTCTGCTTAAAACAGCCTTCAAAAAGCTCTCTACTATCACCTAAATAAAATCCAAAGTTATTACTATTTCCTCCAAGGGATGTATGATTTAACTCTAATCTTAGTGTGCCAGCTTGTGGCTCCCCTATCTGTGCCCAGCTAAACTGATTTTTTACTTTGTCCCTAGAAAACTTTAATGTTCTCTTTTTAAATATGTTTTTAGTTGTCAATGGACCTTTATTTCCTTTACTTATTTAGTTATTTAGTTAATTATATATGGTGCTGAGAATGGAGCCCAGTGCCTCACACATGCCAGGCAAGTACTCTACCACTGAGCCACAACCTGAACCCTTTAAACTTCTTTTTCTTAAGGCCCTTTAATGTATTCTTTAAGTTATTTGTAATATTCTTTCTTTGAGCTTATATGGCTGCATTGTTTTCACCATATAAATCTCAAATCAAATGAAGATACTCATCTCCATACCAAGAACATGCTTAGCAAGTATCATAATTAAGAACATATTCCCTAGACTCAGATCTTAGTTCTGTTACTCATTCATAAGGGCAAATACAAATTAAAATCGAGGGGCTTAAGTTTCTCTGTTGAATATAAACCAAAAGATTCCCTCATTTTATTAGAGAATTTACTTTAGAAAACTTATAATTGTATCTATTTTCATTTCTTTTTAAAATATGTAAATCTTTTTAAAGCTAAATAAAACTCTTGCCAGCTTAACAATCCAGGAGCATACTCCTGTAAGACCTGATAACCACCTCTTCTATACTTACCCATCAAGGAAGACAGCACCCTATCTCCCAGTGTCTGTGGGAAGGTAGAAGACTACTCTAGGCAATGCCTCACTCCAAATTGCAAAACTGTCATAAAGACATGAGAAGTTTGTTTTTTACTATGGATAAAGTCAATTAGGTAGTACAAATGGCCAAATTTACCAGGTGAATCTGAGACAAATTTCTGGGACATTGAGTTCTCTTACTTGAGGACTAGGTATGTAACAAGTTGCATCTGATGCTATGTGCATACAGTGAGATTTCTTTGTAAAATCTTAGCAGATTGCTTGTTATGGGCATCACATTCTGATTTAGTGCTTATTCTACAGTAAAATGGTTTTCTTTCTCTTCTACTTTGTGGACAGATTTTCTGAGATGGCAAAAGATTTTGGTTTCAATATTTCCAACACTTACTACTGAAAGGGTAAAGTTTCTAAGCTGGAAAGCTTGAATTAAAATGTAAAAGATTAGGTATTATTAAGTTCCTCTGTTACACCCAGATTCCTGAGATAGTTAAGACAATGCCCTACTGGCTAACCCGAACCAATCAGTTTGAATGTGTACCCTGCTTAGGAGTAACCAATCACCCCCACCAGGCCGGTTCCCGACAATGAATGTGCTAATCACGTCTCAGAGTTGTTGTTCAACTTTCCCGTGCCTCATGATGATTTGTTCTGATGTATGCAAAGCCTCCCACCCTCCCCAAAAAGTGTACTTAAGCTCTGCTTGAACCTCTGCTCGGGGCTCTGGGTTGCTCTCCCTTCCTGAGTGAGCCTTGTGCCTCAGCACGCTGAATTAGGATCCTCTTCAATAAACTCCCTCCTGCCCATTGCATGAAGCTGGTCTCTTGTGGTCTCTTTCTCCAACGATTCGCCGGATCCTTACACTACCAATGGTCTAGAAAGTTACATAGCATCAGTATCTCATTTTCTTCATATGGAACAAGTAGGAGTAATAAAATCTCATAAATTTCTTTAGTGATACAAATGAATTAAACCACTTAAAGAAGATAATTTAGTACATTCAAAATGTTTGATAATTATTACTATAACAGAATACAATCTCCAGTAAGGCCATAAATTATCTTCATTAATTTTAATATGCACTTATTTATTATGTCTCCTTCCCTAAAAAATGTTCTATTTCTGATCTCTACATTTCAAGTGACTATTCAAAAGCATCAATAAATATTTCTTTACTGATTAAAGTGAACTTGAATATAAAACTAGAAGATGTCAAACACCAACAAAAGAGAGTCATTCCAAAATCTGGGAATGGAACCACCATTTGACCCAGCTATCCCTCTCCTTGGTCTATACCCAAAGGACTTAAAAACAGCATATTATAGGGACACAGCCACATCAATGTTTATAGTAGCACAATTCACAATAGCTAAACTGGAGCCAACCTAGATGCTCTTCAGTGGATGAATGGATTAAAAAAATGTGGCATATTTACACAATGGAAATTTACTCAGCAATAAAAGAGAATAAATTCAGGGCATTTGCATGTAAATGGATGGGGTTGGTTGGAGAAGATAATGCTAAGTGAAGTTAGCCAATCCCAGAAAAACAAATGCTGAATGTTTTCTCTGATTTAAGGAGGCTGACTCATGGTGCGGTAGAGAGGAGGAACATGGGAGGAATTGATGAATTCTAGATAGGGCAGAGGGGTGGGAGGGAAAGGGAGTGGGCAGGGGATTAGCAAGGATGGTGAAATGTGATGGACATTATTATCCAAAGTACATGTATGAAGACACAAATTGGTGTGAATATACTATGTATTCAACCATAGATATGAAAAATCGTGCTTTATATATGTAATAAGAATTGTAATGCATTCTGCTCTCATATATAAATAAAAAAATTAAAAAGAATTGTAATGCATTCTGTTGTCATTTTTTTAAAAAAAATCAATAAAAATTTAAAAATAATAAAGTAATATCTAACTGTAAAAAGAGAGAGAGAGGGCTGGGAACATGGCTCAAGCGACAACGTGATCACCTGGCATGCACGGGGCGCTGGGTTCGAACCTCAGCACCACATAAAATAAAATAAAGATGTTGTGTCCGCCAAAAACTGAAAAATAAATATTAAAAAAATTCTCGAGAGAGAGAGAGAAGCATTTCTTATTCTTTCTTCTTCACAGTCTATTAGTAAGAGCCCATAAAGATATCTATATTTCTTTCTTTCTTTCTCTGTGTGTGCACATGTGCCTGTGTGCGTGTGTGTGTGTGTATAAAACCATGCCTATATATATATATATATATATATATATATATATATATACCATGCCTATATATATATATATATATGTATAAAACCACGCCAATGTGTGTGTGTGTGTGTGTGTGTGTGTGTGTATATATATATATATACACACACATATATATCTCTGTATGTCACACACCCCATGCCTTAGTGATTATTTATTTTTAGAAAAAAAATCCTATAATAGTTTATTAAAATTATGACTGGTTTACCATTAATAGAAATATATCAATAATATTTGACTTCAAAATAAAAAATTGTAATATATTTCAAACAATTTCAAAAGGTTTCAGTGCTTAAGGGAAGATTCATTTATATGCAAAATTTCTCATTTCAAATAAGAACAGATAATTTGAGTGTTAAGTGTTTTATTTTCATGCTTTTTGCTTTTTTTTTAATACAGTATCTTTTATTTTATTTATTTATTTATTTTTTGTATGTGGTGCTGAGGATCGAACCCAATACCTCACGCTTTTTGCTTTTAATTACAGGCAATTTATACATATATATCAACATTAAATGTACATATATTCATGTATTTATGATTATTAGTCAACTTTTTTTTTTGTGCCAGTGATTGAACCCACAGTCTTGTACATGTGAGACAGGCACTCTACCAACTGAGTTATATCCCTAGCATCAACATTTTTATTTTAAAATACAAAAAATTCAGGTTTGCATATACAAAGCAAAATAAAGTTAAAATTTTATTCACATTACAGTGATAGTCTCTACAGCTTAATGAAAATGCAAATAAGCTAGCAACTTAGATTAACAATCAATGTTTTATACATTGTATTTACTAAAAAAATTCTTTTGATAAATGAGTTATAAATTTTAGCATTGGTGGTACAGTATAAACTTCATGGGATATAAAAATCAGTGATTGTCTCATACCAGTTAAAAGATACCATTTATAAATAAATCGAAACAAAATAATTTGAGTTCCTGCTTCAGAATTTTTTACTTATTTAGCTTTTTTCTCATAGTCATCACCACAAGGTTATCAACTGAAATACACCAAACCCCTATTTGTGCCAAATATGTTTTTTTAAATTTTTTAAATTTGTTTTAATTAGTTATAGATGACCGTAAAATTCACTTATGCACTTTGATATATCATACATAGGTGGAATATAATTTATCATTTTTCTGAGTGCACATTGTAGAATTATATTGGTCATGCTGTCACATATATACATAAAATAATTATGTCTGTTTCATTCTACTGTCTTTGCTATCCCCACATCCCCACCCATTCCCTCTCATTACTTCCCTTTACCTAATCTCAGGTAACGCTACTCTTCTCTAGTGCCCCCTGCCTTACTGTGAATTAGTATCAGCATATTAGAGAAAACATCAGGCCTTTGTTTTTTGGGGATTGGCTTATTTTGCTTAATATGATACTCTTCAGTTCCATTCATTTACTGGTGAATGCCATAATTTCATTCTTTTTTAAAGTTGAGTAATATTCCATTGAATATATATATATATATATTTTTCTTTATCCATTTATCTATTGAAGGACCCCTAGGTTGGCTCCATAGTTTAGCTATTGTGAATTGAGCTCCTATAAACTTTGACATGGCTTCATACTGTAGTATGCTAATTTTAAGTACTTTGGCATAAACATAGGAGTGATGGATGGCTAGGTCAAATGGTAGTTCCATTCCAAGTTTTCTGAAGAATCTCTGTACTGCTTTCTATAGTGGTTACACCAATTCTTTTGTCAAAATCACAGGTTCCAAATTTAGGATTTATACTTTTATGATGGAAAGGCGAAAAGGAAGAGAGATAGTAAGTAGATAAATAATTTTAAAAACACATCTATACGGGATAAAATTGGGAGTTCATAACTCATTTGAATCAAACTGTGAAATATGATGTATGAGGAACTATGTAATGTTTTGAACGACCAACAATAAAAAAAAAAATAAATAAATAAATAAATAAAAAAAAAACACATCTTGGAAAAATTTCCTTGACTTAAATGTTACAATTAACATTTGCTTGTATATTAGCATTTGAGGATTTATGCTATCAAAATATATTTGGCAAAGAGATGTAGGAATTTTAATTTATCACTTCCATTTTGTGTATAGTAACTGCCTTAGTTAAGGTATTTAAATATCTACCTTTTAATTTGGAGAAACATTAAATGTCCTCAAATTTTTTTGCTCAATATAACTTCTAGACATCCTATAATTTCTCTTATTTCATCTAATCTTTCTTTTAGTATAAATTCCTCTTACAGTAGTGGTTATAGCTAATAATAACTACTGTTTGCTATCTTAAACCCAGACCATAATGTGTTAAATAATATTCATGTTACCTACCTGGCCAGAGCTGTTTCAAGAGGAGGTAGGCAGCCCATGTCACTTGATGAATGGTGTGGTTTGGTGGTGACACTATTTTACTACGTGGACCTGCCTGCAACCCTTGCCACAACTAATTGGGCTAAAGTTTGGTTCCTTCCAAAACTATCTTGGTTTGAAAAGATTATCCAAACTTACCAGATTCACTCTCATTAATCTGAACTAAGAGTAAACAATTGACTATCTGGCAATGGGTGTCAGAGATGAGAGAGCATATTGAAGGTAGGTTGAGGGTTAGGGTTACCCAAAGCCATATATATATATATATATATTCTGAAAGCATAAGTGAACAAACCAAGCAAGCAGAGGAAGAAGATGAATTAGGAAGAAGAGCACATGTTTTGCATACCCACTTCATGTTCATGGTAGGTAACAGAGCTGAGATTGTTAGGGCTAAATTCTACAATAGCTTATACTCCAATGCATAATATCCAGTCTAAGCCTCATGATGGTTGGCCTCAAAAAGTCTCCTCTTCTAGAAGTTCTATTAGTTTCTACTTTTATCTTTATAATAAATGATGCTTGGCTAAACCTAGCTTCATTAGTCCTCTATCCCCTGGAACAAAAAGTATCTAAGACACATGGTTAATGTGACATTTTAGCTCAAAGTAAAATGCAGCTTTGCAAGCAAATGTAGTACTTTTTGAGAGTCTTCATTTGAAACTTATTATTGCCTATGTTACATAACCCCAGGTGGTGTTTCATTAGATCTTTGAATCACACATTTTTAGGTCTAAAAGTAAGTGACACTAGACATCCTCTAATTTTATGTTATCATTTTAAAGGACAAAAACAGAACCCCAAGTACATTTTGTGATTTGCCCACAAATGAATTTAGCAGAACTAGACCTCAATAATTCGAATGCTCACTAAGGAGGCATGGGGGAGGAGAAAAAAAAAAGAAATACAAACAGAGAAAAAGAAAGAGAATTTGAGAGAGAACATATAAATAAGATATTTAAAAATGGATTGGGCTAGGGATGTGGCTCAAGTGGTAGTGTGCTCACCTGGCATGCACACAGCACTGAGTTGGATCCTCAGCACCACATACAAATAAAATAAAGATGTTGTGTCCGCTGAAACTAAAAAATAAATATTAAAAAATTCTCTCTTTAAAAAATTAAAAAAAAAATAAAAATGATTGACAAATTAAGTTAGTATCTATCTACCCAGAGATTTATTTTTTTGTTATAAACAGGACTTATTTAAAGAGGAAAACTTTCCATTCTGATATAGGAAACAACTAGGACTTTGCCATAGGGTGTCCATACCATATGGAAGAGGTAGCAGCAATGTTTTACCAAAGAAAAAATTTTTTTTTTAAATCTTGGAGGAAACCAAGTGCTAAAACTTAGACATTAACAATAGAGTCTATGAAACATATAAGAAATACAGATAGATTTCAAATATCTTTAAAATAAACTATTTATATTATTGAGTGCATATATAAAGTAGGTATCTGTAAAGATAAAATCCATTTAAAGTACATATCATAATCCTTATTCATAGGAAGAATTCAATCCATGTAAGGTTTCTAAGAAAATAATACAGATATGTGAATACATAGAATTTAATTCTGTGAAGCCTTAGTCTCTTTTATAAATCAGTGTTAGTGTGGGTTTCCCTTCTTCACCTCTGAGGTTTTCTTACTGTACAATCTTTCTGTTTAACCTCCAAATCAAAAATATTTTTATCATCAAAAAGAGTTTTGTTTTTAAACATGCACAGCATTCATTTGTGATCACAGGGGTCTATTGTTTTGTATAAATTGGTTGTCAGTTTGTAAGTTTTCTCAAGGCAGTTTGAGAAAAGAAATTAAGTATATTGTCATGCTAGAGAGGTACAAAATGAAATTAAAGGCAAGAAATACACTAGATATCCTTAAAATTGAAACTGCAATTAAGTATCATAGTCAGGATGTTCTTAGTTCCATGAAACTTGGAGCTATTGCTTCTTTGGCTCTGGATTTTAGAGAATTCACAATTCATGAGCCAGAGGAACTATAATAGATTATACCATCTTTAATTTCTGCTCACCAAATATAATATTTTCTTGGTTAATATTGAATCCATTGCCTGTCAATCCAATATTCTTCGTCTGTCTTTTGCCTGAGTGTTAGAGTCTGTAAACAAGTCAAGATGGCCCCTGGCATTTTGCAAAGGGAGTGGTTTGTGAAGTAACACCAGCGAGCCATTAAGTGTGGAGATTCCTTATTGGTTGACTGCTGTATCTAGTTTATGTTAATTAAGATAAGCTGTGTGGAATGTATATATACCCCTCCTGTCCTACAATAAAGGGCTCCCACTCCTGCTCTATCAATGTACACAAGTTGTTCGTCACCCCCTGGTTATTTTGCTGCAGCCGGACTGTGGCACCCGAGGATGATGGCCCTGTGGTCAGCTGTATAATGTGTTAGAATAGAATTTCTAGGACAATGGTATGAGTAAATTTGCTAAGAGAATATATGGGTGAAATGATTTCTTATTTTAGAGAACAGAGTATTAAATTGTTCTCCTTAGCAATTTCTTCTTGATGAAAGAGCAACTCCTTTGTCATTATTCTTGTGTATTATTTTAGACATAGAGGATTGAAAAGTAATAATAGAGAGGGAGGATGAAAGGGTGTGTGTGTGTGTGTGTGTGTGTGTGTGTGTGTAAAGTCTATATACGATAATAATCTATTTACCCCCTATCAACCAGATGTGCCAACATAGTTATAGTTATATAATACCTAACTAGGTTTGTAATTTTGATTTTGTTTCCTTAAATATATGTTCTTTTCATGAAAAATCCTAACATGTAAATGGGTTTAAATCAGTAAATAAATATCAGAAATGGAAAATAAAATCTTTGAGTTCTACAAATAATGACTTTATACATTAAGTAAATAAGAAAATATGTGTTTTAATAATTCTACCATTTATGCTTTTCATCTTTAATAGATTACTCAGTTCAACATTTTGAAAAAAAAAAAACAACAACTTTTGTACCCATGGATAAAAACAAATAACAGACTCTCTGGCAACCCCTAAGAAAATATCTAAAATGAATGCATGAGAAAGAAAGAGACAAAAATAAAAACATTTTTTTTCAATGAGAAGGGAATGTTAAAATTCAATTAGATACAAAAGAACATAGTAATGGAGAAATTGAGGAATCTTCAAGATAAAAGACATAGAAAAATAGCAAAAATCCTTATGAGTTAATGAAACCATAAGTAAAGCAATCTGTGTTAACTATGAGTAGGATATGATAGTATGATGAAATCTCAACTAGGTGGTACACAGGGTATCATAAAAGAGACATTGGAAGAGACATGTTTTTTAAATTGAGTGAAAATTATATTTAAACTTCACAGGAAAGAGAAAGAACTGTGATTTACACAGTTGAGAAGAAAATTAAGGGAATTTACGGCAATGAAAAATTCAGGAAACAGACCAAAAGTAAGAGAGATGAAGAAGAAAGTAGTCTAACAACAACAACAACAACAACAACAAATCACATTTAAGATTAGAAGAAAAAAATAGGATGAATTGTTTCTAGGTCTTATTTGAAAAATTAATTATTCTATAATTGATTTTTACTAGAGTTGAAAAAATCATTGGCCTTCCGAGAAGTCAATACAGACATTAAAAAAAATAATAATAATACTTATGGAGTACTTGCAAATGCTACTGGAAATTTTGGTTAACAAAGTTAGTATTAACATTAAATATCTATTAAGTGATTTTCACTGGCCTGTTGATTTCAAAAATACACTGCTGAAACATTGTCAGGAAGGTGCATGTGCAATTAAATATATGGTTACTTTTTTCCCATCATTAGCACTAAGGAGGGTTTTCACAAGAGTACAGTCCAGGAGGGTGGGAAGGGTACACAACAGAGAAGAATTTTAGCAGAAGAAACGTGATAAATTGTGCCTTCCTGTTTATTACATTGTTGTCAGAGTAGGATTTATATGTCAGGGGAAAGCTAAGGTACTTTACTACAGAGGCTGGGGAACAACAAGGCAGGATGAGACAGCTCAAAGTGAAGATGGCATTCATAAATTAAGGGATGGCCAGGGAAAATTTTGATGATCCAACATGTAAATCTAATTGTGAAGTCAATTTATCTAGCTTCTTGGTCCATTCCTATTTGTTATTTACGCTTTTAATTTTGATTTAGACAGCAACCATAAGTTTACTAAAATAAATAAATAGAAGATTCTCTCTGGGTTTGCCTTAGGGAATCAAACTGATTTCATACATCTTTTCCCTTTTCCTTGAACTGGATTAGACCTTTTGAAGATATAAATATAACTGTGGAATGGAAAGAAGATTGTTGAAGACCTAATGTGATTAGTTTTATCTTCAAAATTGTTGACTTTACTTCAGAGCTAGAAGTAAACTATTTTCAGAGTTCAGTGGAAAAATGAAATATTTTCTGTAAATTCTCCTAAAGGCTAAGAAGTAACAGTTTTTAGGGATTATATGGAAATCTCAGAAAGCAATACTGAGAAAAAAAAAGTTAGCAGAACAATAGCTACTTGATTTAGGCTTAAAAAAATTAAAAATACAATTTATTTCCCCCCTCTCCTCTTCAATACATACACATTTCCTCTGACCTCTAAAAGAGCTGACAGTGGCTGACAAACCAGGCTACAAAAATGTCTTGTAAAAGATCTTAGAGGTTTTCATAGAAATAATATAGGTAACCAAAAAATCTTCTTTCCATTTAAACCAAAGTAATAGGTACTAAAACTACTTTTGAAAACTATGTTTTGTGAATCTTTAACTTATTGATTTTTAAAAATTTACCTCTGGCTTCTAAATATATTCATATAATTGTTTAAAAAACCATTGTAAGTAACCTTAGAATCTATTAAGTATAAAAGTTAATGAAAGAAAGATAGACTTGAAAACACTATTAAAATTATGAATATGAAATTAAGTATATCTGACATTTGACTAATGTTATTTAAATTTCTGCTACATTAAATCACATGACCCAGCCAGATATTGAATTGCCACCTGACCAATGGACAGGATTTCATAATATCTTTTTAAAATCCCTTAAATCATCACCATTTTTCCATTATTTATTTAATGGAAAGTTTTATTTAATGTGAGCACCTGAAACTTTATATATTATACTGAGAATACAAAATGGTAAACCATTTTGGATAAATGTTCAGCAGTTTCTTATATAATTAAATGTACATCTAATCTCAAAGCCATAAGTTTCACATGTATTTACTCGAAAGAATCAAATACACACATCTACCAAAAAACTTGAATAACCACATTCTTGTTTATAATATCCATAAACTGAAAATGACTCAATATTAACAAAAGAATTTGTAAACTTTGTTATATATTTATAACAAAACTCAATAAGTAAAAGGAATGTATTATTGATATACTCAAAGGCATAGATGAATCTAAAATATATAATGCTGAAAGAAAGATGCTTTATGCATACTGGTTGCATGAAGTAAAGAGAAAATAAGGCAAATTCTAATCTATGGTGCAAGAAATTAGAAAGTGTTTAATTCAAGTGAGGATGGGAGAATTGAGTGGATACAAACCTAGAGGAACTTTTAATGGTTAGGTGACCATGATGGTTACTTGGGTATATATAATTGTTAAAACTGGAAAAACAATACATGTAAGATTTTTGAATGTAATTTGATCTAAAATCCAAAATACTGTATAGCAAATATTCTTTTTATTTTGAAGAAAATATTACAAAGAATAATTTAAAATATACATGATAAATGTCTTCATTTTTCTTCATCTATTCCTCCATTCAGAAGACTTTTGCTGTGAACACCATAGTATAAATGTCCCTGCTTTAATATAAAACCCTGGAGTATACAATAGTGGACAAGACACAGCAAATAGTTACACAAATAAATATATACTGTATAAAGGGGTGATAAATTCTATGAAGAAAAATAAAGCAAAAAATTGGGGTTAAAATGTGACAATATATGTATATTTGGGGATTTTGCTGATTAGGTCGAATGGTCAAGAAAATTCTTTCTCATAACATAAAATTTAAGCAACAAAATCTAAAGACATCAAAAGGAAATATACTTTAGTCAAGAAAAAGCGGGAAAAGTGATCTCATAGACTCACTCATGGGAGTACTTTTGTGTTGTTTTCTGAATATCAGAAAAGTTAGTGTGAGGCTCATTACTGGAACAAGGGAAGAATCAAGAGAGGCCAAAGAATTTGTGTCTAATCAATCATGCAGCACCTTGTAGGCCAGGGTAGGGATTACTTTTTCCTTTGCAAAGAGTGACAAGAAATAACATAAATTTTATAAAAATATCTTTCTAGTTTCTCACTGAGATAAATTTTGTAGGGTGAGAGATGGCAAGATTGGAAGCAGGGACACCAACTTAATCCAATTGTAATCCATGTAACAAATAGTGATGGCTTGGGAAAGGATGTTAGAAACAAAGATACTAGGAAAGTTGAAGATTCTGAGCATATTTTGATGGAATTAATTGCAGCTTTTGCTAATTGTTGAGAGAAATGACTATATGATTTGGGGACTGAAAAATTGGAAGAATGACTACCAACTACTGAGAGGGAAAAACACGCAAGGAGATTTTAGAGGTGAGTTAACATCAGTTATTAGAAGTTCACATTTGGACATACCATGTTTGATACCTCTGAGACAACCAAGTAGAAATGTTACATAGAAAATAGATATTGAATTTGGGGTTTAGGAGAGAGATCCAACTTGGAGGTGTATAATTCAGTCATCATCATGTAGAGAAGGAAAAAAAAAAGTGTTCAGGCAGTCCAGTGTTTATAGATTGAATATTTGGGAGGAAACATGAAAAGAAAGGAAGGAGCTCTAAAATGTGAAGGAAGTGAGAAATCAAGAGTATGGCAAAACAAGCAAGGTATGGTGATGCACACCTGTAATCCCATTAGTTTAGGAGGCTGACACTGGAGGATTGCCAAATTCAAAGCCAGCCTCAGCAACTTAGAGAGGCCCTAAGAATATTAGTGAGAACTTATCTCAAAATTAAAACTTAAAAAAAGGGCTAGGATGTGACTTAGGTGTTAAATAAATATTTTTAAAAAGGCAATGTAATAAACATGGGAGAAGAAAGTGTTTTTATGTATTATGTTAACAGATGCTATAATGAGTAAGGTGAATCACAATTTCATGGAACAAGGCAAACCTTATTATTTTGTAATAAGACATCACATACAGATATAGTAAGGTATATGATGATAGTATATGATGATCCAAAAGATGAAGATCTTAAAAAGTCTTTTTCATTTACTGTTCAAACTCATGTGTTCAAATTGTACTCTGATGTACATCAGAACATCTGATAGGAACAACTTGGATCGTCAACATTTATCATTGAGATTCATTAGGAATATATTATACTCAAAACAGGAAAAACATGGTAGTGTTCAGACTACAATGTTACGTATCTGTCAATTGCCAGATATGTAACTGGACTAGTTCTCATTGTGAACAGAGATATCTATGAAACAATCTATTTGTTTACTTGCATTTAAGCAGTAACATCACACTGTTGATATTTTACTGCTAAAGAAAGAAATTGAAGAAGACCTTAGAAGATGGAAAGATATCCCATGCTCTTGGAGAGGCAAAATTAGTATGTCAAAATGGCTATACTATCTAAAATGCTGTACAGACTCAGTGCAATTCCAATTAAAATCTTAATATCATTCCTTATAGAAATAGGAAAAGAAATCATGAAATTCATTTGCAAAAAATAAGAGACCTTCAAATAGCCAAAACAATCCTTAGCAAGAACAGTGAAGCAGGAGGCATCACAATACCAGACTGTTTACTATACTACAGAGCTACAGTAACAAAAATGGCATGGTATTGGCACCAAAATAGACTTGTAGACCAATGGCACAGAATAGAAGACAAAGAGACAAACCCACACAAATACAGTTATCTCATACTAGACAAAGGTGTCAAAAACATACATTGGATAAAAGATAGCCTCTTCAACAAATGGTGCTGAGAAAATTGGAAATCTACAAGCAGTAAAATAAAAATAAACCCTTATTTCTCACCATGTACAAAATTCCATTGAAAGTGGATCTAGAAATTAGACCAGAGACCCTGCACCTAATAGAAGAAAAAGTAATCCCAAATCTTCATCATTTTGGATTAGGCCCCAACTTCCTTAACAAGACTCCTAAAGTGCAAGAAATAAAATCAAGAATCAATAAATATGACTGTATGACCAATGTGATTCTGCAATCTGTACAATCAGAAAAATGAGAAATTATACCCCAATTGATTCAAATGTATAAATTGCCAAGATCATTGTAATGTCATGTGTAGCTAATAAAAAATAATAATGATTTAAAAAAAAGAATCAATAAATGGGGTGGATTCAAACTAAAAAGCTTCTTCTCAGCAAATAGAAAAATAAGGTAAAGATAGAGCTTACAATTTGGGAGCAAATTTTTGCCACATGCATATCAAATAAAGAATTAATCTCCAGGAAATATAAAGATCTCAAAAAGCTTAACACCAAAAAACAATGAAATAACCCAACCAATAAATGGGCTAAGGAGCTGAACAGACACTTCTCAGAAGAAGATATATAATTGATCAACAAATATATGAAAAAAATGTTCAACATCTCTAGTAACTAGAGAAAAACAAATCAAAACTACTCTAAGATTTCAACTCACTCTAGTCAGAATGGCAATTATCCAGAATATAAGCAACAATAATTGTTGGTGAGGATGTGGGGGAAAAGGTACACTCATACATTGCTGGTGGGACTGCAAATTGGTGCAACCAATCTTGAAAACAGTATGGAGATTCCTTAGAAAACTTGGAATGTAACCACCATTTGAACCATCTATCCCACTCCTTGGTCTATACCCAAAGCACTTAAAAATAGCATACTACAGTGACAGAGCCACTTCAATGTTTACAGCAGCACAATTCACAATAGCTAAACTATGGAACCGACCTAGATGCCCTTCAAAAGAAGAATGGATAAAGAAACTGTGGTATATATACACACAATGAAATATTACTCAGCATTAAAAAAGAATAAAATTATGGCATTTGCAGGTAAATGGATGAAGTTGGAGAATATCATGCTAAGAAAAACAAGCCAATGCCAAAAAAGCCAGTGGCTGGATATTTTCTCTGATAAGTGAATGCTAATCCATAATTGTGGGGGAGGGGGCATGTGGTGAGTGGAGGAATTTTGGATGGGCATATCAGAGGTGGGGAGAGGGCAAAGGGATAGGAAAGAAGGTAGGATGAGATAGACATCATTACCCTAGATTGTGCAAATGGTGTGACTCTACTTCAGGTACAACCATAGAAGTGAAAAATTCTGCTCCATTTTGTGTACAATGAATCTAAGAGATTTTTTCTTTCATATGTAACTGATCAGAACTAATGAAATGAATAAATAAAAAAATTTAAAAATCTATTGCTTTCTCACACCTTATGAAGCCATGTTTCCTCCCACACTCCTCTTTACAAGGGTCTTTGGTGCCAGTATATTGGACATCCCCTTAATTCCATACTGTGGAATTTAGAAGTAGAAATGAATACAGATTTCTTTCCTCATCTAGTAAGTGGTTTAATATACATCACCTCACTAGAACAGTATGACACATGACTCACAAGCTAATTGCTTATTTACTGTGTTAATTTTTTACTCTTTATTTCTCCTGCTTTCTAGCAAATATAAACATTCATAAATAATCTAGCAAATACACATCACAGACACTGCTCCATATCTCTAAGGTATAATTTCCACAATATAGAGGTAAGTTATATATTGGCAATGAAAAAATCAAAGTAAGAAACAGGCTCAGGTAAGGAACATGAGCTCACAGAGTGTGTGCATAGAACAAAATGAGAAGAATAAATACAACTCACCAATGTATGTATCACACTGTCAGCAAAATCCCTCTGCAGAAATAGATGGGATTTTACTTTAAGATGTTTATCAGTGCATAACATTAACGGTCAATAAAAGCCATAAATGAATAATACTTTATTTTAAGACATTCTAAAAAGTATAGAATGACATCTATTTCATGAATATAATTCTGACTCTATTTCAAAGAAATAACTAGATTCTCCCTCTTAAATACTTTTTAATTTTCTATTTTACTTTCAGCCCCTACTGTCATGAAACATCTATATTTACTTCTTTGCTAAAAAAATTTACCCAAATAATTACATTTTTTCCAGTTCCTTTGTCTCTATTCAATATTGACATAATTCAACAAAGAAAAAAATTTCATTCTGCTTTCAATGTGATTACAAATAAAGTCCAAATTCCTTTGAATGATTAAATTCATTCATTTTTAATTTATTCATCAAATATTTAAGTATGTATTATATGCTTGGGCTTCCATTTCTCTCTCTAGTTTCATTTCTTGATTATTTTTAATAGAAAAAAATGAAGAAAAAAACCTAAAATATTGAGATCTCCTAAATGCTCTCAATAGTATAAATGTGTGCCCTCCCCTCTAAACTATATCCTATTTTACTGTTTTTTATAGGCTTTATAATCACCTAATGTATATATTACAAAATTGTTAGTTTATTAAGTACTTACTTCATAGAAGGAAAGCTCTATAAAGTGAGAACATTGATATTACATTTAAATTATTCATATTTATTATTTATTACATATATTATTCAGCCTTCACTGTTGAATTCCTGGTACACATACCAATGCTTAATGAATAGTTGAAGAACTCAATGAATAAATAAACAAGGATGATGTGCATAAAATTCATGAACTATTAGACTAATAGAAGTCATGTTTACTCACATGTCAGAAAGTCATTTTAATATATCTTAATGTGAATAATCACAATGAAATGTTTAAGTGCTACTATTTAGAAAGTTGCAATCACAGAATCACAACAGAAAAACAACTGAAATATGAAAAGTTGTAATTTCTACATCAGTTTTAATGTGGTAACAACATTCTTTTATTGGTCATAGAATAACTGGGGGCACACATCTGATTTTTTGATTTTTTGATTTTTAAAATCCTTGCCAACATTTTTAAAATGTAAACTATATTTGAGTGTAAATACTATTTAATGCAGTTTCTTTCTTAAATCCAAGATGTTACACACATAAATAAGAAGGCTGAATGGTAATCAATTTTTTTAAATGTAATATATTTTGTGATAATTAAGTTTCAACTACACTGAGCGTTCCTTGAAAACACACAATTATACTATTTCTTGGTATCCTATATATAACATAGTACTGTGTCATATTGTGTAGTAATTAAAGTCACAGGATTTAAAAGTCAAGAAAACAGGTTTAAATCCAACTTTTGGCTCTCATATATGTAGCCTTGGAAAGATCATTTAACTCATTCTAGGTCTTCGTTTTTTTTCGAGTGAAATATAAGGTTTAAACACCCTAAAATTTCTTGTGATATTTAACTATACTATCTTTTTAAAAGTATTCCTGTTAACTAGGGTTTAATAAATAATTTCTACTATTCATTTAATAAATGTTCAATAGACACTTAATAATATATCATAGGAACTAGATGGTCATTATATATTCTATATAAGTATTTTAATATGAGCCTAAAAAATCTCCTAATAATATAATAAATTTTGAATTATGAGAATAACATTAGAAAACATATTTGCTAATAATTAAAATAAAGTTGCAACTATATATTAAAGGTTTTGTAAGTAGATTTCATCATGAAACATAATACTTTCAAATGACTTAGATTTTTTAATGTATAGATTAAAAGCAGGATAAAGGAATCTCTAAGGAATCTCCATACTGCTTTCCAGATTGCTAGTGGGACTGCATATTGGTGCCACCAAGTATGAGTGCCTTTTTCCCCACATCCTTGCCAACACTTATTGTTGCTTGAATTCTTAATAGTTACCATTCTGACTGGAGTAAGATGAAATCTTAGAGTAGATTTGCATTTCTCTGATTACTAGAGGTAATGAACATTTTTACATATATTTGATGAACAATTGTATATCTTCTTTGGAGAAGTGTCTGTTCAGCTCCTTAGCCCATTTATTGATTGGGCTGTTTTTTTGTTTGTTTGTTTGTTTGTTTTTTGATGTTAAGTTTTTTTGAGTTCTTTATATATCCTAGAGATTAGTATTCTATCTGATTTGCATGTGGCAAAATCTTGCTCCCAAAATATAGGCTCTCTCTTTACTTCAATAATTGTTTCTTTTGCTGAGAAGAAGCTTTTTAGTTTAAGTCCATCCCATTTATTAATTCTTGATTTTATTTGTTGTGTTTTAGGAGTCTTGTTAAGGAAGTTGGGGCCTAATCCAACATGAGGAAGATTTGAGCCTACTTTTTCCCCTATTAGGTGAAAGGTCTCTGGTATAATTCCTAGGTCCTTGACCCATTAGATTCCTTAGAAAATTTGAAATAGAACCATCATTTGATCCAGCTATCCCATTCCTTGGTCTACACCCAAAGGACTTTAAATCAGTATATTATAGTAATGCAGCCACATCAATTCACAATAGCTAAACTGTGGTACCAATCTAGAGGCCCTTCTGCTGAGGGTCATTGCCAAGTAGGAATGACGCATCGAAATTTCCTTGCCAGCATACCCCATGTTGCTTAGAGGAAGGACTCGTGGAAATGGACTTGCTTTGGACATTCGCTGTGACATTGCATGTATGCTTTAGTAAGGTGACCTTGCTCAAGGACCAGGGCGGATCCGGGTTTAGAGCTGATCAGGTTTTAGGGAGTATACAGTCCTTGGGTTTAGGGCGGTTCCAGGTTTAAGATTATTCCTGCTGGGAATAGGGCATTTCCTGCTGCCTCAGGCACGCCGATCCTTGAGTTCCCCTTGAGTTCTCCTGGGATTCAGAAAAGTATTTGGGATTAAAAGCCTGGTGGAGTACGTGAATTTTGTGGCAGAACTTGGATTTCCCCAGAACATGTGTAGAGGCCGGTGTGAGTTTGGGAATAAAGAATTGCTGTTTGAATCTACAAGGTGTGTGGTGGCTCGTGATTCTGTGCCCGGCCAGACTGCGGCACCTTCAATAGATGAATGGATAAAGAAACTGTGGGATATATACACAATGGAATATTACTCAGCATTAAAAGAGAATAAAATTATGGCATTTTTAGGTAAATGGATGGAGTTGGAGAATATCATGCTAAGCGAAGTTAAACTAATTCCAAAAAAATAAAAGCTGAATATTCCCCTCTGATAAGTAGATGCTGATCCATAATTGGGGGGCATGGGAAAAATGGAGGAACTTTGATGGGGCAAAGAGAATGGAGGGGGAAAAGATGTAGGAAAGATGGTGGAATGAGATGGGCATCATTATCTTACTTACGTGTATGACTACACATTTGGTACGATGCTACATCATGTACAAGCAGAGAAATGGAAAGTTGTGCTGCAGTTGTTTACAATGAATCAAAATGCATTCTGCTGTCACATATACTTAACTAAAATTGATTAATTAATTAAAAAAGCAGGATAAAGAATTTTATAATGATATATGGATGATAAGGAATCAAAAATAAGATAAAAATCTTTAATGTGACTTCTGCAAAACAGCCCATTGCTCTCTATAATAGTTTTCATCTGTGTTGTTGCTTATTTTCTTGGCATGTGAAAACCCTTCCACACTGGAATTCAAAGATGAGCCTTCACTGTGTAGCTCTTCAAACAGCAGGGACTATTTTTAGGAACTACCTACAACCATTATAAAACACTGTATTGCCATCAAAGGCACTTTTTATCTACTTTTTTCTTTTGTAAAATGAGAAATCTTAAGTTGTTATATTCCAAATAATAAAAACAACAGAACATGATTTAAACTCGAGAATAGATCTTAAGATTTTCCCTACAGGAAATCAAAAATAAATTCAGCAGTATACATGTTTTGTAAATGACTAAGACTCTGACCTTGAAGATAGAGTAGTAGTAGATGTCCTTTTGATTAAAACTGAGACTTGCAGAAAGGAAATTTCTTTCAATGTGAGAATGTTTCCCACAGAGTGCCAGTCTGTACCCTAAAAATGGCTTTCCTTCCATATCCTCAGTGAAGATTCAGAAATAATTTTGTGTATTATGAGTTTTATGGAAACATGTACTTAAGAAATATATGTGCGGGACTGAGGATGTGGCTCAAGCAGTAATGTGCTCGACTGGCATGCACAGGGCACTGGGTTCGATCCTCACCACCACATAAAAATAAAATAAAGATGTTCTGTCTGCCAAAAACTGAAAAATAAATATTAAAAAAATTCTCTCTTTCTTCTCTCTCTCTCTCTCTCTCTCTCTCTCTCTCTTAAAAAAAAAAGAAATATAAGTGTGGGCTTATATACCTATTTTATGCCAGGAGGAAAGAAACCTGTTTATTCAGTAATACTGAGCAAAATAGTTAGCATTCCTAGCTGCACAGACATAACTTACATGACCAAAGAATATACAGTATGAATAATAAAATCTCATTGTGTTTAAGGAAAAAAAGCATACAAATATGCCAATATTGAAGTAGGAAAAGAAAATTCTGGATGCATATTTACTTTAAAAGGATTTCCATTTCTGAATTATTATTATATAGACAATCAATAATTTTTTATAAAAGTCCAGTATGATTTTATATACCAACCATTTAACTTAATAAGAAAATGACTGACAGTAAAATTTAAGTCAGCATTTTACACAATCTTTTAAAGATTTTACCCAAAAGCATTAAGTACTTTCTAGGAAACAGTGGACATTTTCTCTTGAAGCTGACTTCAACAGGGAAAGGGATTAGAGCTCTTTCACCCCACTGGGTTTGAGAATGATATTCTCCTGTGGAAAAAGGTAAATAAACACCCTGGAGGTGAAAGCTTTTCCCTCCTTTTTCTATTTCAGTGATGTCACAGCCTATATCTGCAAACAATCTACTTACAAATAGGTGCTTGTTATTCAGAGTAATGCAGAACTTCTAGTAAATTATTGGAGAAAAAAATCAGAGCCAGGCAAAACCAATTATAACACCATCTCTCCTTAAAAGCAAGTTCAGCTTATATAGAAGGCAAGTTACTACTAGATTGAATTATAAAACAATCCAAAAAAAAATGCCCACTTGAGTGATACTATAACCTTGGTGTGAATGAGCTGATTTGCTCATTCTTCTTTGCTAACGTCGAAAATTCAAATCTTAATTATTTCAAAAGGCACACTGTCTTCTAACTTGAAGAAGGATCCAGAGACATGCTAATCTCAGAGCTGACAGTTATCTCATTAACTCCTAACAGAAGGTTAGCATTCAATTAAACAAACATTTCTTTTAAAATGTATTATCAAAAAGGCAAATATTGATGGAAAAAGTAAAAACTAAAACAATTCGAAATAGTCTAAATATACAGAGAAATTCATCTTTTATAAAAATGAAATGTTACAAAGTATAACAAATTTTTGGCCTCTCCAAGTATGGATACCTCCATTTCACCTGCCCATGAGAGAAATAATTTCCAATTTTTGAAAACTTTCTAGTTAAAATTCACTTTTGATCTTTCCACATCTGTGTTCTGATAATGAAAGCAAAACTATGTCCACACTAAGCATAAGAAAGAGAATCTGTTTAAATATGAGACTGCTTTGCCTTTCAAATCACTTCTTCCACAATCCTAGAGTCCCAGATATAATTCCAACTGTCTCTGCATTTTCCTTTCTTTCAGAGGTTCAGGGAATAGAAATATAGAATATCATGGATTCTTTTCCAGAATTATTTGGAAACACAGTAGTTATTGTTAAGGAGATGTACAAAAGAATCTTTAATGATTAAAGGAATATGTATGCTTCTATTAGTGAAGGGCTACATTCTACATTAAACTTCCTAATTAAGACAGTTCCTTCATGATTATTCAGGAAGCATTTCTTCCCCTCTCTTGCCCATCTAAAATTCAACTTCTGGATTCATATTTGAGGAAAACTTTTACTGGATCTGCTATAGATGTAACCTCTCCACAATCCCATCACTTTGGAAGCCAGCAGGAAAACCTACATATTTGCATGAGATGCACACATCCTGGAAGTAACAAGAGGATCATTTCTTAATTGCTTCCTTTGCTGTGCTTGTGGAAGGAAGGTATTTATAGTCCTTTTTATGAGGGATGGATGTTGAGAGAACCAATTCTTGGGCCAACAATTAATCAAATGTCCTTTTCTTCTATAGCTTCCTGTCATACAAAGATTGTCACCCTCAGCCAAGAAAATCTGGAAGTTAATACACTTCAGAGACTTCTAGGTTGTGCACCATATATTTGTTCAATAGTTCTCAACTCTGGCTTCACATCAGAATTATCTTTTGAATCAAATTGTGAAATATGATATATCAAGAAAGATGTAATGTTTTGAACGACCAACAATAAAAAAAAAAGAATTATCTTGGTGAAATTTAAAATACTTATGTCTGGAAACTATACTTAGAGATTCAGATGCAATTATTTTGGGATAAAACGTAAATTGTAGTTTTGAAAGATTTAACTGACTCTAATGTGTGCCCAAATTTGACTAATTGTTATGGTTATCATAAATTAATATGATATATACAGAGACAAAGATACACATATATACATATGTTACATATTTAAATGTTATATGAACATTATGATTACTTTATAAGGTTCATGGTATCTGATAAACTATGAGATTGACAGTATAATACAGAAATTATCAAAGATCCCTTCAAGTCTATGATTTGCTCTAAGAATAAAATATAACTTCTTGATACTTTTTTTAGTATTTAATAGTAAAGGATAAACAGAACACTCACATTTAAGCATACCCGTTGTAGAATAATCAACATAAAATGATTATATACTTTTAATTCCATAAATCTGCGACAGTAAAATAATAAGTACCTTCTCTTTTTAAGTGAAATTTAGACATGAATATTATTTTAAAAATAGATATTTTTATACCATCAAAATTAAAGAGTATAATATCTCTTCTTTGTGTAGACCTCTTTCTAGGCTATACCTATACATATGTAAGAATTCAGCTCAACATGACTACAGCTATCTTGGTTGTAGTCACCATCTTGCTTATCAGGAGACTCTGCCATGCATCTCAAATCCTATAGGATAAAGAAAGTAATTAAGATAGGCAGCAGGGCATATTGTGGCAGGTAAGACTCGTTCTTAACTGATGCTTGATACTTTAACAGTTTATGAGAAAGCCCAGGTACATTCTGGTTGGCCATTGCCCACCTTTGTCTGTCTTAGCATATAAACCCCTTTTTAATACCCTGGGGTATAGGGTCCTACAGCCTTGCTGCTGCCCAAAACGCATTTCTGTCCCTAAACTCTAAATAAATTAAATTTGTACCATCCTAGATTTTTCTGCCTCTTTCTTCCAACTCTCCTGCCTTTGAGAGACAGTTCTCCTGCACCAGGTTTTTCCAAAGCTCATATGTCCTCTAAACAGGCTATGACAAAAATTTAACATCTAAGGAACATGTAGTTATCTAGATGCTCCTTTCAAACTGAAGTTTCAGAGCAATATCCTTTCCAGTGACTTTGTCAGCCTGGGTGACTGGTAAACAATGGGAACACAGTGGGAGTTGTCCCTGGATGACAGGAGAAACAAAGGTGAACTAGATCACTTAAATAATTGTGAGAATCTGAAAAGGTCACAGAGGTGGCAGATACAGGAGGGAATATAGCAATATAACAAGGACATGGAGCCATTCAATTAGTAGTTCCAAAACAAAAGCAGGTCACATTTACCTAGATCTTGACTTAAAACAGAAGCAACTTGGGATTTTGAAAAAGCACATAAATGATTTCACTTTACCTTTTCTCTTTCCAACAGAACAGTAGTATTATATTGGTAGAAACTTAAAGCATGCTAATTTGTAGAATAGATACATTTGAATAGGAGAAATTAGAATATGATAATGTTTAATTTTAGATTGACAGTTTTAGCAAAGGGCTTTCAATTTCCTAAACATTTCTAAGATTTCTAAAACATTTCTAAAACTTTCTAAACATTACAAAAAATTTCACTGTCTCCTCCCAAATGCTCTAAAGATTTCTTGTTTGAAACAACACAATGAAACAAGTATTTCTACAAGGTGACCACTGAAAATTAATGGCCTAAGGAAGAAATTTGGGGTGGCAGAAGGGGCTAGAGGAAATTTCTCTCTTCAGACCAAAAAAAGCACAGAATCATGGATGGAGGTAGATAGGAAAGGGCTGAAACGTGCTGCAGCAACAAAATCAATCTCTCTCCCTCCTTCTCTCTCTCTCTCTCTCTCTCTCTCACACACACACACACACACACAGGCACACACACACAGAGAGCTTCACATGAAAGTCCAGGAGAGTGAAGAGCAGATGTTAGGTAGCTGGGGAAACCAAGGAACACCCCCACCCCCCAGCAACACAAGCCTAGGCAGATTCTGTTCTCCATTTCTGTAGAGTACCCCACACAGCTACTAGAATAATACTCTCTCATTCACTTATAAAGTATTTGCTGAGCTATTACTAAGAGTAGAAATTTGATAGGCACTGATAAAACTGCAACTTTATAAAAGAGAAAGCAGGATTCCTACCCTCATAAAGCTTAAATATCCTCAGGGACCTAAGTGCATCCACATATCTCAATTTTGGTGGCACAGAGAAAATTTGTGAATCATGATCTTAGAAAATAACTGAAACTACAACTTTGTAAGCAACTATAGACTGGGCATAAAGACTTAGAATAATACAATGAATTTGACTTTTATAATTCAGCAAGTAAAGCTTAGGTACAATTGGTTACATATAATAGTGGCATTAAAGAGAACACAAAGATGAGACCCATTGTTCTCATCAGTGAGGATTATAAGACACCTGTGGGAAGAGGACAGCAAATCTACAAAAATTGAAAAACATTCTGGGCAGGTTCTAGGATAGGTACAAGGAAAGGATTTAAAACAATCAGACAGAAAATAAAAAGTTTTAAGAAAGTGACAAGTAAAACAAAGCGAATAGAGTCAGCAAGAGATAGAAATACATGGCAAGTCATGGAGTGGCCTAGACTGGTAGAGAGCAAGGACAGGACTGAGGTCTAAATCTAAGGGATAAAGAATGAAGTTTGTAGGCAACACCCATAATTGCCAGAAATACTTGTATTCAATTACTGCCATCACCACTGTCTACTTGCTGCTCTTGTCCCATAAAAGCCAATAGGATCAATCAGATAGGTAGAGACCATCTTTCTTCATGGAATGAAGCAAGAAAATTAGGTTTTCGGGTAGACTAATGAAAAGAAATATTGTAAAAGCATACACTATTTAGAATTTGTGACATAGTTAAAACTGAGTTAAATATGGAAAGTAAACTTCAAAATCATTTCTAAATAAGCCTGTGTATGTTTTATTTTATATATATATATATATATATATATATTATATTATTATATATATATATATATTCTTACTGAAAAGTAAAACATTATGTGAGAGGAGGAGAGTGATTTGGAGATATTCAAAGTATACTCTGTAGGAGTGATTCCTTGGATTATGTAGGAGTCATTTTATAAAGACAGGAATATTCTCTTTATAGGGATGGAAATCCTCCCCCAAATTTAAAAAACATGTTTACTCATTTTCACATACATAAATTTTCTATACCTACAGGTTAGTACTAAATTTTAAAAAATACAGAAAATGAAGTTATTAACACACTTTTAGGGATTGGGAATATAGCTCAGTTTGTAGAGTGCTTGACTCCCATGCACAAGGCCCTGGGTTCAATACCCAGAGCCACAAAAACAAGCAACAAAAACTTTTAAAGAATGTATGTGTATTTTTGTATAGGCATACAAACAACTAAAGTGGTATAAAATTTCTTGTTCATAATGTCTTCTTTTCCTGTAATTGGAACACTGCTCAAAGAAAGGAGATGATTTAAAAACAGAGTTGAGTATTTTAGTTGACTTATTTTACAAACATTAAATAGAAAGAAAACATTTTTCATTCAATGGTACTTTTAGATTTGCTGATCCTTTGCTCGGAATGTAATGACTATGGCTTTAAGGACATTTTGGATACTTTCTGTTACCCTTTTGTCAACTACTTCTGGACAAAGAAAACTAAAAGATGTAATCTTTTCATCATCCTCAATAAAGTGCATTTTTAAATTCCCTAAGCTCTTATATTTAGAATGCAAAATGTGCACGTGTTCACGATTTTGTGTATTCACAAAGAAAATAATGGAAAACAAGTGCTTGTTAGACTTAATTGCTTTTATGTGTCGTCCTTCATCTAGAAAGAAAAGCCAACATCAGCAGAGTCAATATTAGCCAACATCAGCTATTGGCTTTGAAGCATTTTGTGAACCAATTCTCTGGTCATTAATTCAGACCCACTGTTCTCATCAGCCACAGACCAAATAATTAAGAGAAGACTATGACTAATGAATCCTCCATTTTTTTAACCTCAATTTTAATAATTCCCTTTTTTTTTAAGGAAGCAAAAGTATTTGTCTTTCCTCAGAGAGAACTTTAAGTCAATGGATTTTTTAATTTTTATTTCTTTTGTATTTTTATTTTCCCAGATTAGTCCATAGCTTTACAGTCATATTCAATGAGAAACTTTTAAAATCATGATTCCAGAACTTTTTCAACATAACTTAAGAGCAGCTTCAATTTTCAGACTTTCTGTTAATTCTCAAATATTCCCACAAAATAAAAAATGCAGGTTGGCTAAACAAACTCAGTGGCAGAAATGCTGAACAAAATTGAGGCCCAGGAAAGAGGTGAGGACACTGGATATGAGGGAAGAAAGTCAGTCTTATTTGCCTTGAGGATTCCTCTCACAGAATTGACTACATTCACTCCTTTCAGGATACTGGAGAATTATTCACTAGGAATAGGCATCACTGGGAGAGAAGTGAAGTTTGGACTACAGCAGAATTCAGCATGGCAATTTAGATCAGATGATATTTTAGTTGGTTCTAAAAAGAATTACTTTACTAAGTTTTCTTCATACTCAGTCTCAAAAGAAAATATGAAAAGTGGAATATAATTAATAAACTACAATATTAATAGGTGATTTTCACCTATAAAAATGATTTAGTCTGTTTTGTGCATATTTGGTTGTGTTGCCCTTTTTTTTAAGAGGGGGAGAATGAAGAGAGAGAGAGAGAGAATTCTTTTAATATTTATTTTTCAGTTTTCGGTGGACACAACATCTTAATTTATTTTTATGTGGTGCTGAGAATCGAACCCAGCGCCCCGTGCATGCCAGGCAAGCGCGTTACCGCTTGAGCCACATCCCCAGCCCTTGTGTTGCCCTTTTTTCTCAATTACTATAAGATATAATGTTGGACTAGAATCGAATAACTGTATTATATGCAAATTATCTTCAATTCTAAGTGTTTATGAATGCTTGAGTGATCATTTTTACCAAATAAATACAATCTCATTCTCAAAATACAAAAAATAAATAATTTTTATTGCCAAATTATTTCAAATACATTGGGATTGTATCTGAAGATTAATTTATTTTATTTATAATGTTGATCACGATTTCTCCTCTGAGAAAAAGAAGCAAAAAAAATTAAAGACTAGATTTATAATAATGCCCCAGTTTACCCTATGCTTAATAAATTTTAAGATCATTCTCAGCCACTGACAATATTTTTGCAATATGTTTCTCTTAAACTAGGATCTTTTATTTGCATTTACCCAGGTTATTTTCTGACAATATTCTCATGTGTGCCCTGTTAGACTTATTAAGATATATAGACTCCCTCTTGAATTTTAAATCTCATCCTTAGAAAGCCATTATCTAGTATAAAATAATTTTTTCCTTATTTTTATGATTACACTGCATTTCATTCCCTCATTTAGTTAAATATCTAAAACACAGACTGTTATAATTGCTAAGGTTATATGGACCACCAAAATTTCCAGTCATACATATATAAAATTTATAGAAAGTATTTACCCTATCCTTGAAAAAAATTTTAATTCACATGTGAAACTATGATTAGACTAAAACATAAATTACAAATAATCAAAATTTGGAAGCTAGATATAATCCCACAATTACAAATAAGATACATTAACCTACTATATTATTTAATCAAATGCATTAACTTAATTATTAAGAAGTTGCTTTAAGTGATAAAACAGAACATAATGTGAACATGTGAATGAAAATTAACCACACAATGCTAATTATCATCTCTAAGAATAGAGCTTCTTTTTAATCATTAGAGGTTGGTCCATGGTTGTATAGTCACAATAGTTTATGATTTTGACTTATATCTGATATTGTTACTACATAGTCTTTTTCTCATTTAGTGAAAATAACCATAAAAATTGGTTTAAATATGTCTAAGAAAAGAATATTAAAATGAAGTGTTACAAGTAAGAGACAAAGAGTAGAAATTTGCCCAAGAGAGCAAATACTTTTTCAAACTATATTAGTGTAAAGGTATGTTTTCATTGTTTCATTGGCAGAAGGATAGAAAGAATTGATTGGGGGGGAAAATAACTTTAAATACATGCTATAATATTCATTTATGAAAGTATGCCTTCAAGATAAAGGAAAGATGGCATTACAAATTAGTTATTGACAGATTAGTAATTTTAAATGGATTCACAGAACTGCTTGTTTATTTAAAAAATAAAATTGCAAACTTGGCTCATACCTTACATTCAAACAATTTCTACACAGATCAAAAAACTAAATGTAAGAATATCAATGCATTTAAGTAAAACCCAAGAATTTCACTGAATATCCATTTACTTTCTAATGGGCAAGATATTATGAAGATGGAAGGAAAAGAAAATTTTAAAATGAAATATTTACATATTCAACATGGGGACCCTAAGTATCTTTATTCAAGACATATAAATAAAAATAAGAACTTTATTGCAGGGCCTATACCCCATCTTTCTGATATTTCCTTACCTAGAATAGTCTAGGGTTCTTGACCCCTTTTCTCCTCTGTTCCAAAATATGCACTCACTTTCATTTTCTGGATCTAAAGAAACCTTTTTGTGTAGGTAATTTCTTGACCAAGTTTGTTGTTTCATTAAGTGTTTTCTGAAATCATATATACTCTAGAGTATCTATGTATCTAACTTATCTTTTAAGGTCTATAAATGAGTAAGTATAATTCAATATTTTTGAATATATATGTTTGTCTCAATTTAAAGGCTCTAATTTGAAAAATTATGTCCATGTCTCTGTAAATTTTTAATGTTTTAAGTTGTATTGGTCCGAGGTTTGTGTGCACCTTTACAAAATCATTTGCAATGATTAACATGTACCATGAAGGATATTTTTAAGAAATGTAATTTAATTAGCTAATAAGATCAGTAAAGTGGTAAATTAGCAGCCATAGATCATACATTAGACACCTATCCTCAGTAGAGGAAAAGTTATTTCCTAAAAGACATGTCAGCTGTCACATCAAATAGAATTTTAAGGCTGAAAAGTCCTTGGAGATGATAAAGCTGAGGCCTATCATTCATGAGGCTGCAGATGACTCTCAGGGTAAGGTGTAAGAATATTGTGAGGTGCCATCTGGCATTGTTTCAATATGAAGAAAAGATGCACATACTCTGACCCAGTGACTGTCCATTTTCTATTAGAAAAAGCATAATATTTCTCAATAATTGTTATGCAATACTGAGTAAATCATTAGATAAATAAATAAATTTGGGCCAAGCGCAGTAGCTCACATAGATAATCCCAGTGACTCAGGAGACTAAGGCAGGAGGATCACAAGTTTGAGGCTATCCTGGGCAATTGCATAAGCAATTCAGTGAGACCCTTTCTCAAAATAAAAAATAAAAACAGTTGAGGATGTGGCTCAGTGGTAAAGTTCCTCTAGGTTCAATCCCCCAGTACAAAGAAAGAAAGAAAGAAAGAAAGAAAGAAAGAAAGAAAGAAAGAAAGAAAGAAAGAAAGAAAGAAAGAAAGAAAGAAATACTTGTTGTGGTTTTCATAGTTTTATGAATAGCACTCATGATTTACCTAAAACACTCTAAATACTTATAGAAAAGGGAAAAGGAAAGCCTGCAAGTGTTCTCTCTGAGGTCAGGAAATCCATGTTAGGTTTTTATCTGCTTATTCTTGGTCTTTGTTTTTTCTCTCTCTGTTACTCCCTGGCCTTTTCCTTCTGTGTCCACATTCTCTCTCTCACTATAAACAACCAATAAATTCTGTGAAATTTAGCCTGTGCTTCATTGAAGTTGTACCTTTCAGAATTCACTCTTCAAAAACTCCTAAATAAACTTGTCATTAGATGCCTAATAATCTAAATAATGTGTATTGAAATCTTCCTCCTTGTGTTAGGCACTAGAGGATCATATGGAAATAATCCAATGCAATTAAGATCTAAAATAACAGAGAGGAGAACCAATACTTGTAATCACAATACAGAGCAAACTGTAACAAATAATTTAAAGGTGATCAAAGTGCTATGGAAGCAAATTGGGAGAAGATAAGAGTAACTTACTTTGTATTGCAGATATTTTAATTTTGCATGTTTTATTTAATACGTAATAATAATCCAAGCAAAACTTGATTTTTTTTGTTTTATTTGCATTTTGTGTCATTGTGAATAAACTTAATAAAAGTATAAGAAATTTTTAATCGTTAAGTTTTATAATCTTTCTCAACCAAAAGAAGGAATTGTCTATTACCAGCTGGTGAAATATTATGAGGGTAAAAAAAAAATTTAAATAAAAGGAGGAGGAGAAAAATAATTTTCAGACCTAAATAGGATTATGCCCCTTGGTGTTGCCATTCTAAGTAGGTTGTGCTGTAGTTTGAAACTAAAATGTCCCTCAAAGACCAATGTGTTAAAGGCTTAGCTCCCAGCCTATCATGATTTTGAAGACCTCTGAGGTAGGAACTAGTAGGAGAAAATTAGGTCACTGGGGTATGTCCTTGGGAAGAAAATGAGTACCCTGGGCTCTTTATGTCTTTCCTTTGCTTCTCAGCCACCATAAGGTGGACAGGCCTTCTCTGTCACATGCTCCTGCAAATTTATACTAGCCACAACATGTCCAAAGCAACAGAGTCAAGTGACCATAGACTGAAACCTATGGAACTGTAAGCCAAAATAAACTTTTCTTCTTTTTAAGTTGATTAGCTCAGTTTTTTTTTTGTCACAGCGACAGAAAGCTGACTACTAAAATGGCTGAGTACATTTAAGTAAAAGTTCAATGAATCTGAATTCAGAGTTTTTATAGCACCTTCACTTCAAGATAGCTTTTATTTTTTGATAATACCTTCACTTCAAGTTAGCTCTTAATTCACCTTTATATAATTTATTAGAATTATCATAACATTTTAAAAGTGATTTGTCATGTTTGCACAGAACTAGAATCATATCAAATAAACCAAATTTATAATCTAGTTTAGTTCAACAGAGATAACATAAAAATAAACCAAACTTGTAGCATCATAGCAACATATCTGGGGGAAAATAGACTTATTTTAAGCTTATTAAAACCTAATTTTGCTTGAAAATATTATACCATAAAAATCCATTTTTTTTTTTTGTATGTTCAAAGAACCTTGAGTTTGGGTTGAAATTTTCCTGGTGAAATGTGATTATCTGAAATAAACAATTTTTAAGACATTGCTTATGCAAACTTACTTTTTAAATTTAAAAATATTTTATTTTCTGCCTATTGTGTACCTATTAATTGATGAAAGAGCTGAAGATTATGATTTAATATTGATAACTTAATTGCTAATTTGATTTCAACATAGAAATTATTTTTAAATACTACAAACTGACATTTAACATTTATTTTTTTTTAAAAAAAAGTCAATTTATTTTAGGATGCTTATTATAAGCTAAATATAAAAAAGAACTTTAGATAAAATCAGATTTATTAATTAAAATAAATAATAACCTCTATTATTTCAAATATTATTTGGACATATGAGACTCCAGGTTTTTCCTGTAGTAGCTTTTTTTTTAACAAGTGATATTCCTTATTATTAGTTATACAAGATGAAATTGAGTTATTTTAGTATCTATTAATCCCATTAATTCAGGATTATTCTATATTAAAAAATGGAAAATATTGACCTCTGTATAAAAAACAATATTATGTACTTTTGTTAATATAATTAGAATATGGATTATAGTATCATTTCTTAAATTAATTTTAAAAAATGTGTATTTAAGATAATAAGTATGAAAAGTATGTATGTGGGTTTTAATGCATGTCAAAAGTGAAAATAAATTCAAAACAGAAAAAATATATTCCTTAAGTATGAAATGTGCTCCTTGTTCTAGTGATCTAGACAATGGAGAAGGAGGAGGAAGTCAGGTATGGGAGGACTAGAATAGTTCAAAAAATTTTAATTAGTATTATGTTTGGAGTTATTTAAAGGCCTTCATATATATTCCTATGAGCGAGTTTTGAAATGCAATAAACAATTTATCTCTTGCTCTATGGGATATATAACTGACTACAATAATGATTACACAATGAAATTTAAATAACTAGTTTGTTATATTACAAAAAATATGGTTTAATATTTAAGCAATGCTCTTGATTCATAATTAAAGCCCTTGTTTCACCATTTGATTAAAATTAATTCTGAGTCCACTAACACTGTAATAACATTTAATGTCAATCATTTAAAAATTGTTTTGTGTCATAAGGGAGAAAAGCTATTATCAAGCCTAAGTATTAGTAAAAGTGTCAGGCAAGTAAATAACCTGTCATACAGCTGTTAATACTGATTAATCTCTGAAGCACCATCCCTTTAATAAATGAAGAAAAAAATGTAAAAGCCCACAAGACCAGCAAACATTCAGTGAATATTTAAGAACAACCTGGTGTATCCAGATTTCACAAGTGTTTCCCTACAAATGTTTAAAATATTGATTTTATTAAGAAATTTATCTTATACTATTTTACTAAACATGTAATATCAATTCATTGCAGAAAATTTAGAATGATAAAGGTCACCAAGAAAGAGGGAGGGAAGGAAAGAAGGAGAGAGAATGTGGGAGGGAGAAGAGAGAGGGAGGAGATGAGAAAGAAAGGAGAAAAGAAGTAAAGACATAAAAAGTAAATATGAACAAAAAGAATTATCCTACCTCCTGGGATATTCATTTTTGTTGTTTCAGACTAAGATAGATTAGATAGATGAATAATATAAAACAATTTGGAAAAAATCTTCTGTTTTGCAGTTGGTAATTCTACATGATTATTTTTTTCTTGCTGATAAATATAATTTCAGAATGGATTCATCACATGGGTGAACTATGAACTCTTCAACTATTCAGGCTATATTTAAGAACTATACTAAAGTTGATTTACGTTTTCTGTAAGTATAAAAACTTTCCATGCAGTTTTTACAAATGCATAATGGGCAATTCCTGAGGTAAATGAGGAGCCTGAATCCAGTGAAGAGACTCAGCTCTCTGAGAACACAGGACACAAGGAAAGCAGGGCAAAATTCTCACTGCAGACAAGCTGCCTCTGAAGCATTGAAAAAGCCCAGAATGTGGGTCCATACCTTTTTCAACTTCAGTTTTTGTCTCCGGAATTAAAATTTAAGACCTTGGCCTGAAATTACAACAACATTAACAAAAATACAACCATATCAGAATCTCTGGGTTATAAGCCATCCTGGAAAACATGAAATATACAAGAACATGAATAAAGAGACAAGAAAACTGTTATTTGATTCCAGTACCTAGTGTGATGTTTGATTCAGTGTGTGGCTGTAACTACAAAAGTAATATTCTCCTATTAAATATTATAAAATACATTCACTTGAATGATTTTATGTAAACTTGGCAATATCCTTATGGGGGTGTAAATCAATTTATGTGCTAAGAATATTTTAAAGATTTTTTTAAATGTTCATGAGAAAAATGATTTGCCCAGGATATCATTTGTGTTACTTACCATTATGCTATTACAAACAATAGGATAGCAGTGAGAAAAATGGGGGGAATGGAAGTAGAAGGATTATTCTTATGATGTTTTTTCCTAAGAGAGCAATTAACAAAACGGTAAAAATTATAGCTACCTTGTCATAGACCAATGTTTTAGAAATGTTCTGCAAGTTTCTCTTGTTCCCTAAATGTGTGTGAATGAAAAGAAATCAGAGTAAGAGGGCCTAAGAAGAGCAACTCAACTTTACCTTGGTTTTACTTTCTCCAGGCACCTTTTTTAAAACAAGGATTTCTTAAGGTTTAAAAGTGTTTATGATCACTACTTTCATAAAGCATATTATAGCTTTTTTTTTTTTTTTTGGTGCTGGGTATCGAACTCAGAGCCTTGTGCTTGCAACCAACTGAGCTATATCCCCAGCCCCTTTAGCTTATTTTTTGATAGCAGCTTGGAGAGAATTTAGGAGGTTGAACCAAAGGTTAGGTCTTCCCCATGGGGAGTTTCAGAATAGTGCCTAACTATGCAGATCCTGCAGTGTAGAGAAACAATATATTCCATTTTTCACCAGAACACTGAACAGAAAAACTCATGACTGGGTAAGGGATGTTCAGGTATACTTTGTAAATGGCAAATGTTTAAATGATTAGAAAAATCCATTAAGATCATATAAAAATGTGATGCTTAATTGTTTTTAAATTATTTTCTATGTTATCAAATCAAATCTAATATTTTCAAGTTATTAACTATCTTGTTTCTCACCAGAGAATTCAGTCAAGGGGAAAATCTTATGCTGTGAAAGTTGTATCCTCCAGAAATTATTCAGTACTGGAAACGAATCTTTTAATATCCCTCCCTCAAATTGCTCTATCTTTGATCAATTTGAAACATTAACCCAATTTTCCCAACTCTATCATCAATAAAGATAGCAGTTTTATAAATGCTTGATCCTCTCTAGTCTTCAATGAGGTTGATAAGGTAAGTTGATTTTTTCAGGAGTATAGAAAAAAGAAAAGGTGGATTGGTATACTGTTGCCTCTCAGAGAATCTAATTTACAGTACAGTTACTTTATTATGAGATGTTAAATTTAAAAATTGCTGGAAGCTTTCCCAAAAAAAACCCTCAAGTTTAAGTAAATAATTACTTGAATAAATATTTTAGTACATTATATCATCTGTAATTATGAATTTGACTCCTCAGTAAATTTCATTAGAATGTTAACATACTCGTAAATTTTATAAGGCTAAAACTCCCTTTAGCAAATTCCTCATCTATAACATTTGTCTATTTATAGACTTGAAGTAGTTAAAATTTATAGCTGAAGTTCCTTTTCAAAGAGACTAAAAAAAAAAAAAAAGGAAAAAACAAGAACTTTTTTACATTCACCAGAAACCTAAAAGGTTTGCTACTAACTTACAATGTATTAATCACTCTGAACCATTAGCTATTTTACAAAGTGTGATTCTAAACAAAAACCAGAACCCTTATCTAAAACTATAGGTCATGCCCCTTCCAGGTCAATTATATTAGTTAGCTTCTGGCTGATTACGTTAGCTACAGCTCCAAATTCTTAGATGGCCTCAGCTACCTGCCTCTCTATCCCAAACTAGTACTGTGATCATTTAAAAGCATTTTGCATGGGTCAAAGAAAAATCTTAATCTAGAATGAAGTTATGTAGATGACAAGGACAACCAAGTGACAACTTATTTGCCTAGGTAGGAAAATGTCTACTGTCAAGCTGTCCATATATGAATATTGTTGTGACTTTTGAATAATATCTAAATATATAAACAGAAAGAGGGAAGACAGAAAAATAAGGAATATAGGAAGGAAGAAAAAACAAGGAATACAGAAAAGAAAAATACCTATTATGGGTTTTGGTATATAGAAGGCCATTAGCATCTGTGGCGGAGAGATTATAGATATGCTCATTGGCAAAAAAACAAACATCCATGAGAGAGAAGGAATAGTTAGTGCAAACTAAATACAAAAAGCATAAGGTAATTTAAAAATATAAATACTTGTTATGGTTTAGATATGAGATGTCCCCCAAAAGCTCATGTATGCGCCAATGCAAGAAAATTTAGAGGAAATGATTGGGTTATGAAAGCTTTAATCTAATCAGTACTTTGATTCCTTGATAGGGATGAGCTGAGTGGTGACTGTAGACAAGTAGGGTATGGCTGGAGAAGGTGAGTCATTGTGGTCGCGCTTTGGGGGTGTATGTTTTGTCACTGGTGAGAAAATCTCTCTCTCTCTCTCTCTCTCTCTCCTTCCTGATGTGATGTCCTGAGCTGATTTCTTCTGCCACACTCTTCTGTCATGTGTTGCCCCACCTTCAGCCCCAAGGAATGGAGCTAGCCTCCCATGGACTGAGGCCTCTGAAACCATGAGACCCAAATTAAACTTTTCCACTTCTAATTGTTATTGTCAGGCTGACAAAACCCTTGTCTTTCTCAGCACTTTGCCAGGAATTCACTTGTTTTAAAAAGTAACTGCTTGTTCTAAGTCTCCCTCCTTATTTCTCCTCCTCATCCAAAATTTCCAATCTAACTCTTCTAACAAAATAAGAGGCTAAACTCCAAGAAACAGAAGTTTCTCATTCATTGAAGCTAATTCTGCAGAGTAAAAATGAATTAAAATAATCCCCAGAGGAATTTTGTTAGCTTCCCAAATGCCATAATGTCTAATGTGGAGGGAATCTTCCTTCTCACTCAAATCTGGTCACTTATTCAAGAAAATGACTACCACAGTCCTGTGTACTTGTCTAGACAATGAGGCAATAGAACAAAGAGTTCTGTGAAAATCTATATGTAACTACTCATTTCTTTAAAAATAACATTAAAGTACATGGAATGTATATATTTCACTATGGAGGATACTTTGACTTTCTTTTTTTCTTTTTTTTTTTTTGGTACCAGGGATTGAGCTCAGGGACACTTGACCACTGAGCCACATCCCCAGCTCTCTTTTGTATTGTCTTTAGAGTCAGGGTCTCACTGAGTTGCTTAGCACCTTGCTTTTGCTGAGGATGATTTTTAACTCCGCATCCTCTTGCCTCAGCCTCCCAAGCCACTGGGATGACAGATGCTTGGAATGTTTGTGGTCAAGTCATAGACAGGGAATTTCTGATTTATAGTAAACAAAAAAAGTAGAAAGAATAGTATAAAAAAATTTAAAATTACATAACTTAATGATGTATTATATACAAAGACAGCTGACAAATATTTTTCTTCTATTAGCCTCTTATCAGATGCTATATAAATTAGCATTTATCACATGCTAATCTGTTTATTTATTGGATGCTAAATTCCATGTCTCTCAACCCATCCATCTGTCTTTCTATCTCTTGCATGTGGATGCACCTATCCATTTTTCTATCTATACCTAAATATCTCTGTTGCTACACATTAGAACTAGATATGACTTCATTATGATTCTCACTGTGGGAGATTTTAAAATAAGCACTCTCATCGAGGAGAGTACTTACATCCACAGATTGCTTGACAACCTCTGCAGATTGCAGTAAGAATTCCACAGAGATCTAGTAATAAATGAAGGAGAAGTCTGACACACAATTGACCTTGACAAATGGATATTTACATCCAGAAACAAATGACCATTTCTGACAATGATGGCTATGACTTTGAACACATGGATGAGAGAAATAACATTGGTCTAAATATATGAAAAAACTCCCAAATCAAAACCAAAGCATTAGATTTTACAGAGCAACTTATACATATTTGGCAAAGATTGTTCTGACCTTCCATGCCTCATGCTTTTTCTTATCCTATGGAGCCCCTTCCTTCTGTTTTTAGCCTTCCTGGACTGTTGATATTCCCTATCTGCCTCTCAGATAACTGAAAGTAGAGTCCTAGAATATTAAGTTTGGAATACCAAGCAATAATTTCAAATTTTGGTACATCTTAATTAACACACATTTTAGAAAGTGATAGACAAAATGTTAATGACTGTATGATTAATGTGAAAATACATTTTCCAGTGCCATATGTTTTCATAATGACCTAATTATCATCAATGATTTTAAGATCATGCAAAAATATATTTTTATTCATTCTTATTTTGCATTATAACTGTTATTCCACAATAAATATGTAGACATAAGAGGAGTTGGATCCCTAGTGCATTAAAAACTAAATAGTTTTAAAAATTACAAATTCTACATTACACTTTTAATTTTAAATACCCCTTACATAAATTTTCTATACTTTTATCATTTTCAGACTTTGTTTTAAACTTGTATCAAAAAGACATGAATACCAGCATTTTTGAACATGAGGGAAATGTGTGGAAGCTATTCTTTCCTTATGATCTTAGGCCTATGCTCTGAGAAATTCACTTTATACAAAGACAAAAAAAAAAAAAAAGAAAGATTAGCCCTGAAGTCTGGTTCACCCAAAGCTCTGCTCTGCTTCCTTTCTGTATTTTTAGAGTTATTTAGGGAGGAACATGTTCATTATAGAATAATGCCTATCGTCATTAATGTGATGCATCTACTGACATATGCTAAATGTAGACTCAAAAATTATACTCATTTTTAGAACTAATTGATTTCCTTCATGTATCCTATATCTTCAAGTCATTCATATAGATATTTTCTTTTTAAGCACCTTTGCCTCTCCCTCTAACAATGATTGCCCTCAATTCTCACCTCCATCACTCGAAGACACTCTCCGAGGTTACCATCTTATTTCTCATTCTCTCCAGGCCAAATAGTCTTCTAAATCACTGGCAAATACATTTTTCATTACATATTGCTTTCATTAAATAAGTCTCCTTTCCATGGAGACTATGATTAACTGATAAGCAGTGCCCCCCCCTTATTTTTTTTTTGGTTTTCAAGGCTTCCATGATCAAATTTATCTCCTAAAATAGAGACCTAGCTATTTCCTTATTATAGAAACAATTTTAGAAAACACTCAGGAAAGTAAAATTTTACAAGACAATTCTATGGTATTTGGCGACTAACTGAACCACATTATGCAAGTTTACATAAGTGAAAATGCTTAACCTGGATGGAACCTTGTGGAATCAAATATAGGAAAACTGGAAGAAAATTGAATGCAATTGTTATTTTAAGTGTAATAGAGCAAAGAAATGAGTGAAATTTACAAGACAAATTTTAAAAGTATGGACTAATTTTAGGACCATTAAAATGTGAGCTATTTTATGCTGGGCATGGTGCTATACACCTGTAATTTCAGTGGCTTAAGAAAGGCTGAGAAAGGAGGATTGTGAGTTCAAAGTCAGCTTCACCAATTTATTAAGGCCCTAAGTAACTCAGCAAGACTGTGTCTCTAAATAAAATATCATTAAAAAAGACTAGGGATGTGGTTCAGTGGTTAAGCACCCTTGGGTCAAAAAAGTGTGAGCAATTGCAATTTTCTAACATTTGCTAATTCAATAGGTAAAAACTGGTGTGTTTGCCTGTCTGATTAAATTGAAAATTAAACATTTTTTCCCATAATTTTGTCCAGCATTTGTATTCAATTTTACTGTACACAGTTCATTATTGGGATGAATACTTTATCATTATTGACACAGTTTCTAATTATAATACTGTTTTCATTTTTTTAACGAGAATTTTTTTTTAATATTTTTTAGTTGTAGTTGACACAATATATTTATTTTATTTATTTATTCTTATGTGGTGCTGAGGATCGAATGGAGGGCTTCGAACATGCTAGGCAAACACTCTACTACTGAGCCATAACCCAAATGCTGTACTGCTGAGCCACAACCCCAGCCCCAATAGTGTTTTCCTCTATTATATCAATTACAAACATTCTCAATTTTGTTCTGTGCATTATACTTTATTTTAAGTAACATATTTTGATTTCTATTTACTTCCATAATTATATTTTGATGTTAAATATCCTGATATATCTTCTTATAAGTTCTTCATAACTTTATTTATTTATTTTGTATTCTACTCATGAAACTGTATATATTTTCTTTGAATGAAATATCTGAGGTAAGGATCTAACTTTATTTTTTACAATATTCAGTGGCCTCAAAGAATGTGTGGTATGATCTAACTTTTTTTTCTATTTTGTTTTCATTTCTTTCCTGTTTGCTGCCCATGTCATTATGGACCAAAGCCATAATATTTTGGTTATTTTATCATTGCTGCTGCTACTTATTCCAATTTTTATTAGAATTTTCTGATTTATTTTTTATATTTTTCATTCAAAACTACAATAAATTATTTCAGATTTTAAAAATTTATGATTTTTAATTGAAATAATTACAAACATAAATGAATTAGGGAAAATTTATATTTGTAAAGCCTTTGTCTTTCTATATGGTGATATTTTGTGTTTCCTCTAGTAGAATAAATGACCTGCAAAAGATTATAAGGGATGTTCTTGCATACCAATAGTTAATTTGGAACAAGTTTATATTTATTTGGACTTTTCTCATAAGGGTGAACAAGATGTTTTAATAACCAGAATATTGTGATAGTGCTACATGACAACATAGGCAGTCAAGAGGAGAGAAATGTTCGCTGTCTCTGTCTCTCTGAGATAAATGGAAAAAAATAGAGAAGTTAGATTATACAGCACATTCTTTGAGACCACTGGGTATTGGGGGGGAGGAATCAAAGGAAGGTAATTAATATGCATCTTTATCCTTCTCAATAGATGCAATTTATGTTCTCTTCATTTTAGAAAAGTTTCAACCAAATATCTTAGCAAAGTATTTTATTCAATTCTCACTTTAGCATAATTTTATTACTTTGCAAAAAGATCAGAATGATCATCAGCTCATGACCATCAATTGTTTATTTAGTTTGCTTAGTTTCCAAATATTTGTTTTTGTAAATTTTCACCATTTCTGCCACTCAGTTCCCAGTGCTTTAGGTTGTCTGACAGGGAGTGTTTACTGAGTAACTAAGGGAATCATTCACATTGTTCCATGTGCTAATCCACTGACAGTATTTTGGGAATTACCTCTAAATAATGAGAAGAGGGGGGAGGTACTCCCAGAATTTAAGACAAAACACTATAAAAACAAAATAAAAAATCTAATTGGAACAGTCTTCTTAGGAGAGACTATAATTTGCTTATTGGAAGCCATACTGTGGATAATTAAATTCACCTTTCAAAGTTTTCTCACATTTATATATTTTGCCACTAAATTCTTCTTAAAAACCTCAAAGGAGAGCTCATTTATCAAAATAACAAAACTATACATTACCCCATTGCTCAACAGTTGAAAAGGTATGTAAAGTTTGCTTTTAAAATTTTCATGTTTGAAAGAATTTATCTCTAATGACATTAATTCTCCATTCCTGTTTGGATTACAAACTCTGTTACTACCTTACAGTAGTCTACCTGAAAATGGTATATATGTATAGCTGCATAATTTTTTGTTATGGTGCATGCTATTTCTGTTGTCCTAACACTTCCTTCCTCAGCCATTTACCACTACCTTGACCTTGGGACAACCTTCAACTGAAAGTACCTTATCTCTTGTGCAAGCAATTTTCACTGACTATAGACAGCTACTCTGTCTTGGCACAACCAGGACAGAAGTTCAAGAAAACAAATGGTCCCCAGAAGCATAGTTCAACCAATAATTCACTTCAGTTGTGTGTTCTACAGCATTTCTCAGAGCCTTGTAGTAATATTTAGTTCTATTTGCTCACAGCACTTACTTATTTGATAAAATAGTTTTCTTATTTTGTTTATAATTGACACATAATGATTATACATATTTATAGGGGTACAGTATGACATTTTGATGCATGAATACATTGTATAATAATCAAATGAGGGTACTCAACACATCCATCACCCCAAACATTAATCAATTCCTTGTAGTGATAAAATTGAAAATCTTTTCTACTAGCTATTTTGAATATTCATTCCAATATTTTTAACCATAGTCACCCTACAGTGCAGTAGAACACCAGAACTTATTCTTCTCATCCGTCAACTTTTACCTATTGACTAATCTCTCACTATATCTTCCCTTTTTCTACTCTGCCCAACTTTGGAAAACCATCAGGTAACCATTATTCAATTTTGTACTTCTATGAGATCAACATTTTTAGATTCCATGTGTGAGTGAAATCATGTGTTACTTGTCTTTCTGTTCCTGGCTTATTTCATTAATCAAAGTATCATACTATCTTCTAGGCTCATCCTTTTTTATGAATTACAGGATTTCATTCTTTTCTATTACTGAATCATATTTTATTGCATATATACACCACATTGTATTTACCCATTCATTCACCAATGGACATCTAGATTGAGTCCAGATCTTGGCTACTGATAATAACGCTGTGATAAACAGAGGAGTGCAGATGTTATTTTGATGTACTCAATTTACTTTGCACTTCTCTCCTGACATTTTCAGGAATTATCCTACAAATAAATTTCTTATGTTCAAAATTTTCTTAGAATCTGTATCTGTGGGATTTCATATTTCTTTATGATGCCCAATGTCCCTATATTTAAAAAAAATTAATTGTAATATACAAAATTGTGATGGCACATGTACGGCTCACAGCAAATCTTCAGTGTCCATGTCTATACTATGTGCTCTTTCTCCTTCTGTAATAGCTGACTGGTCTGCAAATGGAAATACCTCTCTAAAGCTGGGCTAATCTTCTCTCTTCTAGGGACTTAAAGCTTGCATAAAGAGCCAAGAAAATGGACTGGTGGAGGCAGATTGATAGCAGTGTCCTAGAGAGAAGATCCATAAACTTCTTTGCTGACATCCACAGAGCAGCCCTGTTCTCTTTCAAGGACTAGTGGCTTTTCTTCAGTTCTGTGATACCCTCAAAACTGTTAAATAAATTCCACTTTCAGAATTGCATTCTGCTGCATGAAACGCCTCCCTAATTTCTTTCCTCAGCACTCATGAGCATATACACATGAATATTTAAAACTCAAAATCCACAAGTTTTTGAAACAAATCTCCTCCTACTAAGAGGCTGTCTGGCACTTAAAACTTTTAAAAGTTTGCTTTTATTTAATAGATATATGTTAAAAGCTTCAGTCATCTTGAATCTTTATTGGAAAGAGGATATACACTAGATTACTTGTAATGATCAAAGACTGAAAATAGGGTTTGAGGTTGTCAAATAATTATCAGCTAAAAGATTGATTTCAAAGAGTTTATCCATTTTACAATGGCCACTGTGCTAAGTAAATGTGACAGATGAAAGCTCTTCTTCATTCTACTCTTCCCTGCAGAATGACATTATTGTTTTCTGAAATTCACTTATAATGTTTAAATTCCTCCTTCAAAAAGTTAAGAGGTTATACTGAAATTATAACATTGAAATTCTAATTCCAGATTCCTGGGAGAAGAACTAAGATAATCCTAGCTTGGTTCAGTTGTCTACCAGTCAAATACCAATTATGGTAGAGACAAAGGAGTGACATTTTACAGACTGGCTGTTGTGGGCACAAAGTTATGAGGAGGTGGAAGTTTCTAGAATATCAGATTGATAGGAACTTCCAAGAGCTTTCTGTCTATTTTAGGTAGGTGACATCCTAGTTTTTCTAGATAGACATTTCTAGTTTATGCCTGTGTTTTAGATATGATTATTAACACTGCTCCCTTTTTCTCTCAAGAGTTCTGCTTTTAATGATTTATGTCACCACATTATAGAAATCATTGACAGCAACTCCATCCTTTAATTTGAGAGAACAATTGAGACCTAGGAAGGTTGAAAGACTTTTTCAAAATCATCCAATTGGTATTAGTCTTAACAATAAAATGCAGATGTATGGGATCCTATTTTATTAATTAGTTTATGTTGTTTAATCAATTCTTTTTTGTATTCTACCTTGCAATTGATAGCATGGAGTTGTTAAATGGTGAGTTAAAGTTCTTTTTGATTTAGTACTAAAGGAGAAAGAGTAACCCAATCCCATATGGTAGCACGTGATCAGAATTACTGTCTGTTACAATCTGAATGTTTGTCACCTCAAAATTCATATGTTGAAATCATAATCACCCAAATTATATTTATAGGTAGGACCTTTGGGAGGTGATTAGATCATGAGGTCAGAGCTTTCAAGAATGAGGTTCATGCTATTGCAAGAGGCCAAGTGAAGCTTGTTGGCCCCTTCCACAATCTGAGGACACAGTGAGAATTATCATCACTGAGTCAGAAAACCGACCCATGAGACACCAAATCTGCTAGCCTTTGATCTTCGACTTCTCAACCTCAGAACTATGAGAAATAAATCTCTATCATTTATAGCTGCCCAGTTTACAGTATTTTGTAATAGCCACCCGACAGCATCCTAAACAACTAGCCAGACAAAGAGAAGAGAAAATAGTTTTGAAAAGCTTTTCTTGGGATACAAATTGCCATTATAAAATAAAGCATAATTCCAAGTCATATTTGCTTGTTTTCTTATCACTGAATGGGAACTAGCTTTGATTCTATTTGCAAATACTCTTTCACTAGGATATTTGTGCTCTCCTAAAGGACACACACATTTTGAAAGTTTAGGCAGAACTTAGGATGCCTTACTTCTAGCTGAAAGAACCAGGGAGGGACTAACATCTTTGAATGACTCTTCTCTCAAAATGGACACCTATAATTCCAAATATTTCTAGTAATGTAGCCCTTCAGAGAAAATTGTCCACTTCTACAAAAATGGCCTTCTCCTAAGATTAGGATAAAACATATCTTTGAAGTGGGTAAATCTGCTAACACTTCGACATTCTAAAACCACTCTTTCTCTATAACATTGTTTTCCCTATCGTATCTTCTAATCTCCTGTAGACTTTTATCTCTTTTACTGTGAAAATTTTCTCTTGATGGGAATTTTCATGATTCCATAAAGTATAAATGACTATTAGTTATTCTGTTATTTCTCTCAGGAGTACCATTTTATAGTCTTATCTACCAAGTCTTCAGATTTTGACACTAGGAATTAAAATCTAGGCATTATCAAACTGCAATATTATTTAAGTTAGGTGGATTCTCAACACTCATCAAATCATGCCAAATTTCTGACCCCTAATCCACCTACTTTACCGATTCTGTCCTCTAACATATGTCGTGGGCACATCTAGAAAAATTGAATGAAGACCTCTTTAAAAATAGTCCAAATTATAAAAGTAAGTTTACAGATTTCTATTTGCAGAAGTACTTCAAAATATAGCAGAATAATCAATAACTACTATACATTTTAATAGCAGGAGCTAAGAAAAAATATCACCGGCAAAAAAATGGAATCTAGATGAGTTCCCTAAGGAAAAGCTTTAAACTTTTGCATCTTGATAGGTGATTTTCAGAGGAAACTGGGTTATGTCTTTTCTCAATCAACCTATACTTACAAATGTCAACAGCAGAACAATACTTTGAATATTGTCACTCAAATATGTGCCAGCTAATCTTGTGAAATCGGTGAACTGGTGAGTAGGAACTTCAGGTTGAGTAGAAAATTTTCTGTACGATTTGCACATTAAAAATAAGAAAAATTTAAAAAAATAAGACCCTAGTCCCACTTATTATTCCTATAGAAGAAAGCCAAATACTTTTTGGTTTCCTATTGTTAATCATTGTCGTGTGCTTTGTTGCATTTTGAATAGAAGAACATTGTACAGAATCAATGAAGTGATGTACTGAAACTTAAACAACTTTCAAAATTCATATCTAATTTTTAAACTACTTGATCCTCACTTTTGCACAATATGATGTGTCTAATTTTAATGAGAACCTGACTATTTTGTGGAAAAATATAAGAAATAGCTTGCTATTAATAAGCCCTTTAGGAATGTTAATTAAAATAAGTATAAATTTGCAAGGTATATTTATTAGAAGGTGCTGAAATGTAGAAACTGCACATAAGAAATAGCTTCAGGGTTACCTAAATTAAGCATCCATGAATCAGCCTGAAGGTTTCTGTGGTACAATTAGGAGAAAGATACCAGTGACTAAATTGAAAGTTTGTAACTTTGGAACACCTGATTTACCGTTCTATCTTATACACCTGCATATTTCTAAATGTTTTGTCAATTTATAATCCCAAATATTAATTTACTTCTTATAGCTTCCAAGATATTTTTAGTTCAAGTTATTATAATTGACACTAGTCATTCTGAGTTTACAATTGCAGAAGAAAATCAAGAAGCACAATATATAGTTGACTCTACTTATTTTCCATCTTCTTGAATCTTGGTGGAAGCATAATACATAAAGATACTTTCTCTATAATCAAATTTGGTATAATTAAATCAGTTTTCAAAGAGAAGAGTTTCTTATTTGCTGTCCAAACCACTATATTGGAGAAATACTACTGACTGACAATTGCAATATATATTCTTTTGGTTCTGACTTGGGAAAAACTTTGCTGAGAAAATGCATTCTAACTAAGGAGCTTAGGAAAATATTCTCCAGACTTTTAATTGTTTGCAAGTAATTTATTTAGGACCACTGGTTCAGAAAAGAGCCTAATTTCATCTGATTTAAATGGCATTAGAAATGACAGTGTTCTCCCATGAGATGGTGAAAGATGGAGAAAAACATCTTCAGCAGGGAGCCTGGAGACTTCACATCTAGTCTTAACTTTACAATTGTGTGGCTGAGAACAAGTTATTCCCACCAAGTGGACTTCATTTTGTCAGTTGTTAAAAAAGAGTCATTTTGGATTATTTCCACAGTCAATCTTGTCCTTGAAAAAAGTCAACATGTCTTGGTTATGCATGGTAGAACTAAATTACCTAGTTAAGAGTAAAAACAGGTATTACAAGAGTAAAAATTGCTAAGCACCAAGACTTGTATCTAATTGATCTGATGTTTGTTTTATTGTAAACTTCTTCATTTTATTATATATTTCACTGTAAAATTCTTACTGATATTATTTCTTTTATGCTTTTCCCCCCATTACTGTGCACTGCAGACAAGTACTCTACCATTGAGCTACATCCTGAGCTGATATTATTTCTTAACAGATTGTATTTTTACTTAGAAAGTATAGAGTTAAAAGCAAACTTTAAATCTCTCAGGATTGTTCTAATCTCAACATTTCTAAACCTCAATATATTGAAGTACTTTACAGTCTTAGTTATTTTTCTTCACTCTTCTGTATTTATATTCCAATTTAAACTCAATGACTGGCTTTGGTTTCTTTTCTTTTCTTTTTTTGATATGCCTTTTTTCTTTTATTCAAATTATCTAAAATTTGTAGTTAGAGAACAGAAGGAAACCTTGCCCATTGTGTAGGAAATACACCATATTTTTTAATGGGAAAAGTCTATTCATACTTGTCAGAAAACTGCATATTCTACAAGGAATATTTTAGTCACAATTAGAAACTTTTGTCTGTCTCAGTTTTTTAATCTTATTTTCTAAATGACAAAAAATTTTGCATACTTATTTCAAAGACATTCCAGTCTTTGACTACAATAGTATATTTATTCATTTAGCCTTTTTCTAACTAATAATTTACATACCTTTGACTGAACTTTAATGTATTAATGTCTGTTTTAATAAAGAAAATTTAGGAAGAAGTTACATTTTTTAAGAAAAATATATTGATAACTGGTCTAGAATTTGCTAGGATTCAGTACAAAACTAAGCTTATTAGAGCAGGGTTTTTCTTTTTTTTTAAGAGAGAGAGAGAGAGAGAGAGAGAGAGAGAGAGAGAGAGAGAATTTTTTTAATGTTTTATTTTTTAGTTTTCAGTTGACACAACATCTTTATTTTATTTTATTTTTTATGTGGTGCTGAGGATCGAGCCCAGGCGAGCACACTACCACTTGAGCCACATCCCCAGCCCAAGGAGGGATTTTTCAAATGAACAATTCATTATGTCACTTATTGAAAAGCAAATATCATTGAACATATCCTGTTTTCAAGAATCGTAATAAACATTTGGTTACACAGTATTTAAAAAAACAAATGCTATGGTTGCTTATAAAAAGATTACTTTGTATCATCAGCATCTCTCAGCACATTTGACATTTGCTAATCAATGTGATCTCTTAAATGAATTAACTAAATACACTTATTCAACTTATAAAACTCTGTTAAAATCAAATTAAAACAGCATAAGAGTTCAATAAACTTTCTGTATGCTAACTTGATAATGTAGATGAAATTAAACAATTCCTTGAATGACATAGTTAGTACACAAGGAAAATATAATCTGAATAGCCTTACATATACTAAAGAAATGGCATCAATTATTAGTATACTTTCAAAAAAGAAATTACCAGATATATTTTCAACAGTGTATTATACCAAACAAATAATGAAAAAAACTAATACCAATCCACCAAAATCTCTTTCAGAAAACAGAAGCAGAAGAAACACTTTTTAAATCATTCAATGAGACCAGCACGTCACGCACAAACACCAAACCCAGAAAAAGACATGACAAGAAAGGAAAGCTACAGATCAATAATTCTCATGAATATAACCACATAAATCTTCAACAAAAAAAATATTTGTAAATCAAATCCAACAGTATACAAAAAGAATTATATATAGCCATGTGAGATTTATCTACATATACAAGGCTTACTCAACATTTGAAAATTAATCTGTGTAACTCACCACCACATCATCAGACCAAAGAAAAAATCATAAAATCATATCAATTGTCACATAAAAAGTTTCAAATCAGAAATAATTTATTACAACAGCAATGAGAAACTAAGATAGTGGTGGCTGATAATACTCCTATTTCTTACTGGAGAAGAGGAAAGTTACAAATAAATAGAAAAAAAGGGCTAAAAGGATCAATTTGATAATTAAGGATTTGAGACATCTGTGTGAAGTTATGTCTAACCTTAATATGAAAGTGCTACACATAGAAATGCTTATATGAATATGCATGCATTAGTGTATATACATGTATCTCCAGCACTATCAGCTTGAGCAAATCTAGAAACAATGACAAACCAGTAGCAATGTGCACACCTAGCACATAATCTTGGTTTCTAATGCCTTCTTCAGTTTCCTTGGGGAAATGCCTGATACCAGAATTGGGGCAGGATAAAGATAAGATAAGCCCAGAGCATTTTAGGAGCCTGTTTTAGTCAGCCTTTTCATCACTGGAACCAAAAGATCTGACATGAACAATTTTAAGGAGGAGAAGTTATTTGGAGCTCATGGTTTCAGAGGTCTCAATCCATAGATGGCCAACTCTATTGCTCTGGGTCCACGATAAGGTAGAACATCATGATGGAACAGCTCATGACATGACAACAAGAAAGCAGAGACAAATATATATCCCAAAGGCACCCCCCACACCCCATGACTTATCTCTTCCAGACACACCCTACCTGCCTACATTTACCTTGCAATTAATCCCTATCACTGCATTGAGGTGCTGTTTACCTTTAGGCTCTCATAATCATATCACCTCTGAAAATTCTTGCATTGTCTTACATGTGAGCTTTTGTGGAACACCTTGTATCTAAACAAGAGCCAAATACAGGAATACCTAATGGCCAAAGCAGGAAAAATTTGAACAACAAAAATATTAGTGGATGTACAGGGTGCAGTGACACACACCTATAATCCCAGCAGCTCAAGAGACTGAGGCAGGAGGATTTCAAGTTCAAAGTCAGCCTCAGAAAAAGCAAGTCACCAAGCACTCAGTGAGACACTGTCTCTAAATAAAATACAAAATAGGGCTGGGGATGTGGCTTAGGGCCAAGTGCCCCGAGTTAAATTTCCAAAAAAAAAAAAAAAAAAAACCCAATAACAAGAACAACAACAACAACAACAAAACCATTAGTGGATATATAGCATAAACTGTAAAATAATTAGTGTATACTGAGATAAACTGTTGAATAAACAAATGGGGGGAAATAAACAAATCTCCCATGCAAAGAATTCCAAAGAATTAATGTCTTTATGGAAGTAGAGCATAACTTCCCACTTCTTAAGTGACTCATAGTGACTTTATTGTCAAACAGAATAGTATACAAAAGACCAAATAGTACCTTTACAAGAAGAAAATCCAATAAAATACTTCCTCAAGTGACCAAGTTCAGCCTCAACATGGATAAGTGCTAGTGATAGTATATACCTTTGATATAAGGGAAAGAAAATACCACTTTACATCTGGCCTCCCTCTCAAAAGTCATTCCACCAATGAAAACATGAGAAAATAGCAAAATCCCAGTGAAATGCATTCTCTACATTATCTGACCAGTATTCCTCAAAACAGTCAAGTTCTTCAAAGGCAAGTAAGGTCTGAGAAACTGTCACAGCCAAAATGATCTTAGGAGATGTGATAAAATGGGTTATGGGTTGTTCTGAATGGGGTCTTGAAACAAAACAAAAGGAGGAATCTTAGGCAAAAACCAAGAAAATCTGAATAAATTATGTATTTAGTTAATAATAATGCATCAATATTTAGTTTTTTTAAACATAAAACTGATCTCCATTACAATTTTAAAAAGAAGAAAGACATCCTGATATGTGACCAATATTGGTTTGTTCATTGTAGTAAATATACCAAACAAACAAATTTTAACAATAGGACAAACTTGGTGTGAGATATATGAGAATTCATTTTGCCACTTTCACAGTAGTTCTTTAAACCTAAAATAGTTCCAGAAACATTCAGATGTTGTCAGTGAATATACACGTTAAATGAAAAATGGTATTTTGCATCTGGTCAGTAGAAAATTGAAATGGTCTGTCTCTCTAGCCATCTCAAGAACAGTTGTGGCCAGGTGTTATAGAGCACACCTATAAACCCAGTAGCTCAGGAGGCTGAGCCAGGAGGATCACAAGTTCAAGGCCAGCCTCAGCAATGTAATGAGGCCCTAAGTAACTTAGTGAGATCCTATCTCAAAATAAAATATAAAAAGGGCTGAGGATATGACTCAACATCCTTGGGTTTAATCATCAGTACCAAAAAAGAAAAAAAAAGAAAAAAAATCCTCTTGTGTTTTTAATATACACTGTGTCATCTAGAAAAGGTAAACCTATTTGTAAAGTATATTATGGGAACATGGGATAAGGAGACTTTTCTGAGGAGCTAAATGTTTCCCTACTTTTATGGGTATGTTTTCTATTTAACATTATGAAAATGTTCACAAGAGTTAAAGTATAGTTGCTCTCCCTTATAAAACCCACTAGAACTAAAATCAGTGCAAATTCCTCATGGAGGAATGCAGGGGGGACTGTCAGCAAACCCAAAATAAACAGAACAAAACAACAAACAAAAATCAAGATTTTCCACAGACCTAAGAAATAAGGTTAAGGGTAAAGAACAGTCAATTTTGCACAATCCTAGAAAAAAGAACAAAAGACAGGAAATTTTTGATAATATGTCAATAGCTTGTACTACATGCAGACCTTATGTGTGTTTACAAAGGTAGGATGCCACCCATGTGGTTTGGTTAATCTGAAATCAATTTGTAAACTTTGGATACAAATTATTAAAATACAAATGACTTAAAAATTATTGCAACTATTGTTCAATACCAAAATGTTAGTATTAGATTTTCCCTCATATGAGGATCTCCAAAGCACAGTTCTGTCTAAATTAAAGTCACTTGGGTAAGTTGGAGAAGCTATCCATTCAACCCAAAAGCAAAGTCTCTGTAGGAGTTAAGGACCTTCCCTAATATTTTGCTCAACAGAGCTTTTCCTCTCACCTATTCAATTCCCTGAAAATCAAAAAAATACTTAAACTATTAAATAGTTGTTACTGAAGAGTAAAGAGATGAATGTGAACTATTTTCTTATGTCTTTTTCATGACTAACTTTTTAACTTGGCTAATTCTACAAAGATGCTGCATTAAAAGGTTCAAAAATATATTTATTTTTTCCTAATTCATATCTATAAAAGAAGTAAACCTACATGTATACTTAAGTGTATGTGTGTTTAATTCATACAACTATTATAGAAGTATTAAATGCTACACTTCCTTTAAAACATTTGTACATGTTTCATAACTGAACCAGGAGTTCCAAAACAAAAGTTTAATTTTTTAGATAGTGTGTATCTATTTTAAATTATGTTCACACACATACTCAGCAAAACTCATATCCTTTCTTTTGGGTGACATCATCAGGCAATAAATCATATTATGGCTCTCTTCTGGATAATGTTACTTCCATTTAGATTCCCCTAATCAACTCCCTATGCGTAATGCTTTATATTTATTTTTGGCATAATTATGAGAACAGTTTTAAAATCTTTCCTTCTGATTTTGTCATCTTCTATTGGCTAATTTTTCTCCTGATTATATGTTGTATTTCTCCATTGATTTGCTTGTCTGGTAATTTTTGTTTGTTGTAAGACATTACAAAATGTTATATTTGAGTGTCTATATTTTGTTATCTCCTATGGAAGCATGCTAGCTCTGATATGGAGGATGATTCATTTATGGATGGAGCCCACACTCTGGCAAGATTCAAAATAGATTCATTCATTACAATCATGATTTCTGAAGATGAGACTCCTTAAATGAGGCTTGTGTTCATCAACTTACTGGGATGCTCACATAATCCTGATGACAGTTAAGCCTGTGACATTTGATCTACATGCTGTCCATTATCTTATATGGCTACCATCCCACTCACCTGCAGTGTTCCCCTGCCTGCAGTCCCCACTCTGCTATATCCATAAGAATAGTGTCTATGGCACCCTACACATCTGTATGCACAAATGATACAGGATTGTTAACATTGTTTAGCCTGGAACATGTTATTTGTGATCCTATAGGGCTTAGCAGAAAAAAAAAATCTAGAAGAAAAAAAAAGTTCTGAAAATCTTTCATTCTTAGCTCTCAGCAACTCTCCTTTTATTAGTAATGTCTTCAAGTGCCAGTAAAAACATATCAGCAGCTGCATGGTTGCTTTCATTTTTATACAACAACTGGGATAGGCAATTACCAGTTGAGTTGGATTATTCAAATTAGCCTCTAACACAAAATCCTCCAAAATGAGCTCAGGAATTTATTATATCATTTATTTTGCATCCAATGTATCATATTTCTAATTAAATTTTTTCTTAGGTTATTGCTAAATGAATTCACCCTTCCCAAGAATCTTACCAGTCTACCAGTTCAACCAAGTTCCAAATAAAAAAGGAAAAAACAAAGGCAATATAAAATATCTTGTTGGTAAATAATCCAATAGAATGTTTATATAAAATTAATCAAGTGTGGATAATTTTTTCAGGTCTCTCTTAGCAAATTTTAATGTCATAGGAACTATTATTCTATTTTTATGCCCTTTAAATAAGTATATTTGAGGTGCTCTAGTAAAAAGTATCCATTTTCCCTTTTGAAAAGAAAGAAATCACTGCTCCTCATGGTTTGTCAAAGATTTAGGGGGGATGTTCCTATAAATTATGACTCTAACTAGGGCATATAGTTAACTCAAATTATTATCATCAAGTAGAAAAACTCCTGATACTAGCAGAACAAAATACTAAAGTTCTATTATCAAACGATCTCTCTTCTATCATTTCTGATATTGATAAAAGGAATGAAAACCCAAATAGTTGTTTCACAATTGTCACAAGATCATTTTCCCATTGAATTTAACAGTTTCTTCATTTGTTTAATATCTTAGAGGGAAAAAAAAGCTCCAGATTAAAAAAAAAAAAGTCTGTAAGATTAAAAATAAATAAATAAATAAATAGTTTTCTAAAGGTTAAGCCCCTAGGAATAATATAATTCCATTTCTACTATGGGCTCAAAATTTTTCCAAAAAGCATAAGACTTTCAGAATACACTTCCTTATGAAGTATATATCACCCTAAACTTTTGTTTCCCTTTCCCTAAAATCAGCAAAAATCTCAAATTGAGTTTTTTGGAAGAGAATATCTTACCTCTTTAATTTTTAGGTGAAGTTTGGGAGGTATCTTCTATTTTAGAAACAAAATGTTGCCAGTGGAAAAATCCATGTAATTAAAAATAAATATTTATTTAAAGTAACTCATAAAGTCACTCCATTTTGAAAACTGTAGAATATAATCATGTGCTTGTATTATCAGAAGGGAAACACAACAAACCGAAATGAAGATAAAAATGGTAAATATTGTAATGTTGAAAATTAGAATATTTTCCATAGAAGTAGCTCATTTTTGAAGCATACATCTCATACTATATTGTAGCTGTGTGGAGAGTATGTTTGTGCAGGGAACTCCCTGTGCAAAGGTGCCAGTCAAGATTACCCATTTGCTATGATGATGCCCTGCCAAGGAGGCTCTGTGCAAAGGCATGGACCTGTATCAGTCTGGACCTTGAACTCAGGCATGGGCTGCCAGGGATAAAGAATTCTAGACATAATGAAATAATTACAATGTCTTGCAAGAGACCAAGACCTTCTAGCCTATCTGCTTTGCAGAAACTTTACCACAAATAACATTTGATGATAAAACTATATACTAAACATGCTGAGATAGCTCTGAGTCATTTTTTCTCCACCAGAGAATGATGTCCTACCTGGTCCCAGCTCTCTCTCTGTATGTGTGTGTTTGTCTTTCTTAATTCCCCATTGGCCCGCTTTGGTTTCTAATTAACAGTGGTGCAGACTGCAGCATACTTGGAAAATACACATATTAAAAATCTCTAAAGTTAATATACTATAAACAAATAAAGCATTTGAAAAACAAATCATGACAATCTCAGTTCCATATCTATCCAAGAAACTAAAATGTCTAAGATTTCCTTATGACACATTAGGAGGTTAAACAGAAAGCTCAACACCTATTTATAGACAATTCAAAAAAGGGAAAATAAAACAGCCCGATGTATAAGATGGAGGATGGTCTTCTTTGAAAGACATTATTCTTTTTCCACAGTGATCACACCTTCTCTTCCATTTCAGACCATTGGCAAAGAGAGCCTTAGTTCAGTGTAACATTTCAGGAAAGCTGTAGCTCTTTCACACTCCTCCTATCAGAGAGAGAGAGAGGTGTTCAGAAAGCCCCAGCTAATTTTATTTGATTATGTACTAGAGGTGTTTATAAGAAAAAAAAAACATTTTCCTTTATTTAGGGATTATATAATTTAAGCTTTATAATTACTAGATGCCAAAAAATCCAATATGACAATGGCTTCCATGGCTCTCCTATCAGTGCCTGAAATCCCTTACCCACTGCTATACACAAAGGAGAACCTAACTGAGCCACACAACAACTTCTACACAAGTTGAAGAACCAGTGCCTATTGAGACCCTGAGCATTTGAATTTGATTCTCAAGCAACTCTGAAAAACATCTATGTCATTCTTGCTACTAACCATTTTTAAAAGAAAGAATTAGAAATTGACCCAATCCAACACTGTTGTTCAGTCCTATCAATTATTAGGTTGTGTGCATGTAGTACATCTTTGATTATATTATCAAGATAGGCTTTGTTGTAGATCATAAATTATAATCCAAACCTAAATCAGTATACTAAATTATTATAGCTACCAGGCCCACATCTCTGAAGTTTAACTCCGTAGACAAGTTTTAAACCTGTAGATAATAGAAACAAGGGGATGTAATGTTAGCATAGAGGCAAAGACTTCCTCAGGAGATGGCAAATAAACTGATCTTGGTAGAACAAGTAGAATTTGCCAAGTTGAAATAGACAGAACAAGGACATGGGATACACCCTAGAAATTATTTTTTTTCTATCCTAGTCAATTCTACCAGTTATTCTACATGAACTCAATGATCCAATCAAACTTGTTTTTTGTTATGGCTTAAATATGTTTTATACCTGTAAGAATAACATAGACCAGGCTTACTTCAGACTATAAAATTTCTAAGCACCTTTCAGTGAGCAGTTCTAGAGGCAACTCATCTAGGAAGTATTGGCTGATTTTTTTTCTGGTTAAATATGACCTCTCTTTACTGCTCAGTCTTAGCAATTTTGACGTTTCATAAGAAGTCAGTACATATTACATCAAGCTTCAAAGAAAGAATGCAATGAGTCTGGAGTGATATATCTTTTGAGTATAATCCTAAATAAACTTAAAAATTAAATAGAATTATAAAAGTTTTCTGCATGTAGCAGGTTCTCAACCATTATTTGCTGAATTGGCAAAGAAGACTGACACAAGAAAGATTGTCAGCTAAAAGTAATTTCAGGATGCCAAGCGTTTTTAGCTGTTGCTTGCCTGCCATAATACGAACTCATTGAAGTGTTCCTTTAAGCCCATTAACAAATTGATAATTAAAAGAGCTAATTTAGTCATATTGCATTTCATGACATGCACTATGTATTAATGAATCTAGAATACATAAAATAAATCCCTTGACTTCAAGTACATTATAGATGTTTTTCAATCTTAGCTATACTGATAATCTTATAATGGTACCCTAAGTCTTCAAAGATGAGTCAAGTTTTTAGAAAAACTAGCCCTACATCAGTTGATAAGCAGGATTGTTCCTCATTATTAATGATACCCACAGTGCTACTTACACTATTCTACTTTAGAATCTACAAACCTGAAAGAAACCTTGAGAATTCATTTAATCCACTGCCTGGCTTAGTCAATCAAGATCTGACAGATAAATCTATCCTAATATTTAAGGCAGCTACCAAAGCAAATTTTAGCGTCCCGTGGCATTCTACTCTGTTTTAAGGATTTCATTACCTTGAAAAGACATCTTCCTTATATCTAATCAATGTAGGGCCAGAGAAAATAAAGAAGAAAACTATTATTTAATAACTACAGTCAATATTCAAGGCAAATAGAGGACTGATGGCTTTACATGTGTGTATTAAGCAACTCTTAAAAAGTCCCATAAGACATCATAATTCCAATTTTATGAATTAGAAAATTAACTATGGAATAATGTATGTATCATGTTCCAAATTATAGATCTCAGAAAGGCTACTGTAAATTCTATGAAGAAAAGCATAATGTTCAAAGAAAGGGATATGGCAGAGTCCTGGGTTTAGTCACATTTTCAGAACCTACTTGCTAGTTCTAATTGTATCTTTGTATTTAATCAAGCACTTCACAGCAATATTCTCCCTGGGATTGTCCATTTTTCCTTTGAAACCCTAACACTAAAAGAGGCATTCCTCTATATTAATCAACTCATTCATATATTCAGTACCATCAAGGCATGTCTGGGTTCTCTGCACAGGCTGACATCAAGATTACCAGCTGAATTCTTATGTGTAGACAATAGCCAAATAGGGAAAACCTCCTGAACTCATCGTTTTTGGAACTTGGCTTCTTGTGATAATAGAACTGAGAGATCCCTATTTCAAATCATCAATCTTTCCTCCTAGTATTGTAGCCAGACTTTGTGATATTAAACATTTTCTGAAAGTAAAATCTCGTCCTAAACTATGAGAGTTAAGTGTATGAGGAAGCTAAAGCCATATTCATCTATGGGTTATCTCAAAAAATGACCCTCCATACAGCATTTCTCAGGTACATGCCAGAAGAATATTGCACTACATAATACTCCATTCATTTCCTGTGGCTTCTGTAACAATTTACCATGGCTTGGATGGTTTAAATAAGAGAAATGTAGCCTCTCACTGGTCTAGAAGTCCTAACTCATAAAGTCTATCAGATGAAAGAAATTGAGATTTTGAGAATATTGGTATAAAATAAATTTATTTTTTATGTGGAAGGAAGATGAATCAGCAGACAGGGAGCAGAGGCAGAATGTAGTAGACTGGTGAATCCTAAGAAGATATGTCCCCATCCTCATTCCTGGAACTTGGGATTGTTACTTTGCTTGCAAGAGAAATGTTGCAAATGTAATTCGGCTAAGAACTACATGAGCTGAGAACCTCATCCTTGATTATCTGGGAGGATCCTTAATTTAGTAAGTGTTCTTATCAAGGTAAAGCACAAGGAGATTGGACACAGGCACAAGTCAGGAACTATAAACATCCACCAGAAACCTGAAGAGGCAAAGAGCAGATCCTCTCCTAGACCCTCCAGAGTTAAAATAATTTAAAACTAAAAATTATTTTCTATGTAATCATTCTGGATCCATATTGAGAAAATTAGAACAGGGGAAAGATGGACATGTGGTTCTACATGTGCACCATATTTGTGGTGCAAGTTGAAAGTCAGCTCCATGTTCATGTGTTATAGTTTGAGACTGAAATATAATTTCTGAAAAATTAGGAAGTCAAAAACAAAAGATAAACCTGAAACAGCAGAAGCAGTACTAGCATAGTACTAGTACTATGTCTCTAGATCATTATAGAACCTAGAGCTAAATACTGCAAAATAGCTGATAATTTGCAACTGGTTGCCTCTATGGAATAGTAATTGAAACAAAGAAGACAAATTACTCCTTTTTTGTATTTGGTTTTTATTTTGGTTTATTATAAGCTTTGTAAAATTAATGTGACATTTTTAACTATATACATGTATACCTTTCATAAGCTGCTACTGATATTTTAAAATATTACTTACTTTACATAAGTTAATTCATACTAATAGGGGACAGGAAGATTTGAGCAGTTAGGGACATTAGATTAAGGGAAAAATTCTATAAAATGATCCCACTGAGCTATCCCCACATGCTTTCTTATTTAAAAAGTGATTTACCTGCATCTCTATCTGACTTAACTCACAGAATATGTTACATTCCCAGCAAACTATTATCTTCAAGAGAAATGCAAGCCTGAAATGCCAACAAGAACACCATAAGTTAATGTGTGTTGGGAGTGGGGGGAGACTTTTATGACCCTTATACAGATCAGATCCCAGAATTTAGCAAGATATGGATAACTCCCCACCCCCTCAGAAAATCTATAAGAATAGTTTCCAATTACTGGTTAGCAATAATGGAAATGACCTAGAATTTTCATGGCAGTGGGAACTTCAAAGTCTGATGTCATCCTGTTGTCAGTCAAAAGTTAAGAGGTGGACTTGGGCAGGACTCTGGAAATGTTTCTGGGACTCCCAATAAAACTGGAGGGCAAGAGAGGTGCGCCATCCCTCTCTTTTGAGAAAACTTATTCTCTCTACTCTGAGAGGCATGTCTGAAATCTTTCTGGCATGCTTGCAAAAATTGGGCCATTGTGCTACTTCAGTTTCCCAGAAGGCCTCAGCCCGCTAACAATAATAATTTCTATTCTATATAATAAAGTATTTATGAATAATAAATCAGTGGGCTTTCATCCTGGATATAATTCTTTCAATACCATGTTGATATTTTTATCAACCACAGAAGGTGACACAAATATATGTAGACCCACAGTACATGTGAGCTAAAGAAAGTTTTCATATAGGAATGAAGTTCAGTTTCAGTGGACTAAAACAATGGAGGAAAGGAGAAATGTTCTCCTGTTATTTTTTACCTTATTCTGTCAGTATTTCTCAAAGTATTTCTCAAAATATAGATAATCTTGATCTGTCTTAGGGTACTGACAATGAATTTCCATTTCTGGCACTTATGCTTTAACAGATCTTTTATATATGTGTTATATTTATCAGGAAAACGGTGTTTTACCTGTCATTTGACATTTAAAATAGCTGAGAGTAAATCCACAGTTTTAATTAGAATTGTCACAGGAATATCTGCTATCTTTGACTGAGACTTTTTAACAGTAATTTATTTGTGTACCTAAATGATAAATTGAAAAGAAAATTGAAAAGGAATCCAAAAAATATATGTTGACTGCATGTTTCATTCATAGTATAATTACTGAGTTTGCAAATATTGAGAGTTGGAAAAGCCTGATAATGGATACATTAATGAAAAAGAGAAAAATAACTATACTTTACAAAATATTGTTGTAAATAAAATAAGTTTTTAGGGAAAAATGGGACACTGGGGTCTTTTAGAAGGTTTTGTAAAGACTGAAATTCAGAAGGATGCCTTGGAGAATATACTACAGAAATACTACTAATAATATAAGGATAATTTTATATGAATGGATTGTTACTTCAATTATGAATTCCCTAATTTGGTAACAGAAAGCATTTTATAATGGTTGCCGATGCTTTTTCTAATATATTAAAATTGTAGTTTTCTACAAGGATATTGTTGTCAAATTAATACTTGGTGAAATTAAGAAGAGAGTTCTGCTAAAAATAAAAAGATTACTTGGGATTTCAATTATGAAACATATGGTGAGATAATTCTATTCAACCAAAGATGGATTGTCATGTCTAAAATCTCCATAGATTTTGTTATGGTTTGAATGTGAGGTGTCCCCAAAAGCTCACATGTGACACAATGAATGATGGGGTTGTAAGATTCTTAATCCAATCAGTGAATTAACCCCCTGATAGAGATTAACTGATTGGTAACTGAAGTGGTAGGGTGTGACTGGAGGAGATGGGAATTAGGGCATGGTTTGGGGGTAATTATTTGTATCTGAAGAGTTCTCTCTCTCTCTCTCTCTCTCTCTCTCTCTCTCTTTCTGTGTGTGTGTGTGTGTGTGTGTGTGTGTGTGTGCGCGCGCGCGCGCGTGCGTGCACTTCCTGATTTTAATTATGAAGAATATGGTGAGATAGTTCTATTCAACTCAAGATGAATTGTCATGTCTAAAAAATATCTATAGATTTTTATTATGGTTTGGATATGAGGTGTCCCCAAAAGCTCCAAATGATAACAAAAATCTATGTGAGCTGCTTTACTCTGCCACAGTCTTCTGCCATGATGGCCTGCCATACTTCAAGCCCAGAGAAATGGAGCCAGCTTTTCATGGACTGAGACCTCAGAAATGGTGAATGGTGAGTTCTCAAATAAACTTTTCCTCCTCTACAGTTGTTCTTGTCAGGTCCTTAAGTCACAGCAGTGAAAAGTTGACTAAAACAATTTTAATAATATTTGGGTCCAAAAATGATTTATAAGTATGTGGCTGTGCAGCAACAGTGGCAGCATCACATGGTAACTTATTAGGAAATTTAAATTATCAGACTCCAGACCAAGTATACTATCTATTTTATTGAATAAAATGGTTGTGATGAATGTTGAAGTTTGAGAATCACTGAAATTCATAAGCTTTAAAGGAGCAGGGATAGAAAAAAAGGAGTTGTGACCTGAAATTTTCAAAAGCATGAAGGCAGGGTCTGACCCTGACATTCCTCAGCCCTCAGTACTAGAATGGGGAAAGAGCAGTCTCAAGTGGACAGTAAAGTCAGAGTTTATTTAAAACTTGAGGGTGGAATGAATGGTCAGTGACAGAATACAGGATGGCCGGTAGGGTCAACCATAATGTGAGAGTGCCAAGGAAGAGAAGAAAAGTTTTTGAGGGGGAGGAGTATGATGAAATGGTTCAGGGGGAGAACCATGGTGTGATAATGCCACTATATGACACTATGGGAAAGTAACCAAGAGACACAACATTAGGAATATAGGGTACAGTATGGAGATGGTATTGGAAGGCAATACTGTTTAGTAGCACTTAAACACACGGTTTCAGCAATAAATTACTTTGGTATATGGATCTATTATATATGAATTTTGTGACTTTAGGTTAACTCTACTTTGGGTTTGGGGTTTTACTTTTAATTTCCAAAATAGAAACAGAAATAGTAACTGTCTCATAGATTTAATGTGCTTTAAGATAATGCTCATGCATTAAGGACTTAGGGGGAAAAAGAACAGAATTTTATTTTGTGTAGTTGTGGCCACATTCTTCTAAAGTCCCCATTTTTGTGGATGATGAAATGCAGTGTGGGTTGGGAAAATTAATTCAGCTTCTTTTGGGTAAACTGAAATCTTTATAGGTAAATGTTTATTCTTGTTTTCCAAATTATTTATGGCACAGGTATCCTGAGAGGATTCACGTATCTCTCCCTGGTAATTATTAAAGGAACAACTGATAAGAATGCAGATGGCTGTACTGTCCTCTTAATGGTGGTGTCTTTGGCGATTCATGGTCACTGGACACTCTGGCAACAGATGTCCATGCCAGATGAAGTCAAAGGCAAATTCAACTTTCAATCTGCTTTGCAGGGAAAGCCCTGTTTTGTTGACCAGGCCCTGCCACAGCTCCCAAGAGCTCTTCAGACACCTATCTTGAGTCTTACTCATCACTTCCATGTGACAGTCCAGTTCGTGATCTCTTCAAGGACACTCTGATTCTTTTACCTTCATAAGCCCAGGATAGCTCAAGGAGCTCTCAGCCCTCAGGTCTAATTCTGAGAGCATGCTAGAATTTCTGATTCTCAACTGAAGAACCAACAGAGAATACGTACTTTCTTGAAGTCCTTCTAAACACACTATACTATCATTTGTCCTGTAGATTCACAAGACCCATGTCTAAAGTCTCTTCTCAAAGTTCCAGGCAGGAAACCAGATCTGCTTTTGTCTTCCTCATCAATCCATTTGGAACTTCAATTACTCCCACCCCTCCCATACAACCTCTTCCCCAAACCTTCCTTTCCACCCTACTCTGAAAACACCTTCTTCTTTCCCCCATGTCTTATCCTAAGGTCTCTGTATCTTTGACTTATACTGAAAATACAATGATCTAAGCACACCAGAACAGTCTCCTAATTTGTGAGAAAATTTATAAATACCCCCTTTTTTTCCCTTAACAAACCTGCTGTTACAAGGGAGTTTTAATAGTTTAAGGTAGTAAAAAAGTTCTTTGGAGATTACCCTAGATGATTAGCCTCGTATTTTAGCATTAATGATAAAGAAACTGCAGGGAAATAAAATTTACAAAAGCATGGAGATTAACACTTTCAAAATACCATCATTCTTGCCTAAGTGTTATCTAACATTTATTGATCATTTAGTATGTGTCAGACACTATGCTATCTTCTTTATATACATCATTTTATCACTACAATAGCCCTGTGAAGCATTTTGTAGATGATAGACCTAAGGCACTTAGAAGGTAAATTATATGCCCCAGGCATCAGAGTTACTTAACTGAAAGATTCAAAGTTGAACTTCATGTTTGACAGACCTTCAATCCTGAAGGAAAGCTTCCATTATCTTCTCTCCATGCAAATAACAAAGTACTTTCTCAAATGATAAGAGCCTTGATTGCTAATGTTATTTTTCGGGGCAATTTTTGATAACTCAAAATTGTTATATCTATTTTAAAATAATAATCAAGCTTTCGAATTTACAGATTACTCTTGCAAATTGACTAGCTTGAATCTCTCAGTGATTAAACAGTTGAAAACAAGAAAAAAATATGATTTACAACTCAATATTTTAATAAATTTATTTGCAATTTTAATATCTTAAATGATGATAACCAGTTATGACTACAAAATAAGGCCACACTTCCATTGAATATTTTCAATCCTGTCTCTTCAAACCGAAACTTGATTATTCTCTAGATGTACAGGGAAGAGTGAACTAAGAGAGTCACAGACAAGTTGTGCCATAGAGAAGTGAAAGCAATGACTAGCTTTCCAGTTCTAACCCTAAATCATATAAAATTTTTGTGAGGCAATATACTTGTTCAACATTACCTTGAAAATGAAAGCAACAAATGTGACTTTTTAATCCCTCTTCCTCGTTCTTTGTGTAAAATCTGTGAACTACAAGTCTTTAAGAATATAAAGATTGAGAGAACAAATAACTTGGTATATCATGTTATTCAGAAGCAATAGTACAGGTGAAAATATTAATTCTCACTGTATTGGAAATACAAAGCAATTGAAGCATGATTTTCTGGGAGGCATTGACAAAATGATTTGGAAAAAACAGAGGTTATTATATAAAAGAGCATTCAAAAAGAAAACACTAAATAGAAGAATCTAGTTTTAGAAAACATCTCAATATACTGTGAAGACATACTGTTTACATAAGCAACGATACCAATAGGTTCAAAATCATTGCCCAGGGACAGACCCAGTTGTGTATAAGAATTGATTTAATAATGACACAGACTTCACAACTCAAATGAGGATATTTGGTAAGCAGACTTGCAACAGATAGCTTGCAATTTTATAAAAATCAATTGATATTTTATTTCATACATCAAAGTCAGTTTTTAAAATCAAATTCACTTTTAGATGAATTATTGATTGGACAGGCGAAAGATTACTCTGTTAGGTTTGTGGAGAATGGACTGAGTAAAATTTGAGAGAAAACTACTAGTTGAGAGACTAATAAGTGGTCCAAACAAGAAACGAGACTTAAGGGCTTAAAAAAAAAGTCAGATGACCTTCAGAAAAATAGAACTTTATAGAGAAAGACAAACCTGACATAAGCAGGTTTTAGACTTTAGAACATAAATGAATAATGGTTCTTTTAAGTGAAATATGTTAGACTAGGTGAAGAAATGGTTGTGGAGCAAAGCTTGACACTCCAGCATGCGAAATACATGATACCAATACTAGAGTCGATAATAATGGCCCCCAAATCAGATAAAATATCTGGGGTGGATATACACATAGTATAATTCTACTTCTGCAGAGCATTTGAAGTTATATGAGTGGATGAAATGATGTAGAGAATATAAGTGAAAAGAAAGCTAAGCACAGACTTTCATAGTGGTAGCAAGATTATAAAGAATTATACCCCAGAAATCAAAGAACAATGTAATATGGAACAGGATTTTACAAATAATAAAATGCAACTGAGAGATCTTGGAAGTCATCAAATTATGGTCTTCTCTAAAACAGGCAATTAAGAGGAATTGCATATGCCAGCAAAATGTTTCAAAAAAGGATAGAGGAAAGGGCCATATTGTAGGTAATTTAGAGGGAGTAGGAAAGGAGGAAAAATTAGGGAAAATGATGCAGGAAAAGTTATATGAAATCACATTCAGGTAAAGAAAAAGGAAAAAGAAACAAACTCTGAAATGCACCTTTGTGTCTCTAGGCATTAATTAGTACATGGATATAGAAAGTACTTTTTCTAGTACTACTAATTTTAGTTTTCACAAAATGAGCCATTTTTTATTTGAAAGTTACCACTTATGACATGAATCAAATATGCAAGTTAAAAGTTAACTGCAGCTCTTAAACTTTTTTTTTTTTGGTACTGAGGATTGAACTCAGGGGTATTTGACCACTGAACCACATCCCAGCCCTATTTTGTATTTTTTTAAGAGGCAGAGTCTCACTGACTTGCTTAGCGCCTCACTTGTGCTGAGGCTAGCTTTGAACTTTTGATTCTCCTGCCTCAGCCTACCAAGCTGTTGGCATTACAAGCATGTGCCACCATGCCCGGCTTCTTATTCAATCTTTAAATGAAAATTAGCAGACTAGATAAAGGGGATTGAGGGGGAGAGAAGGGATGGACTAAGCTAAGAATAGCAGAATGAATCTGACCTAACTTTCCTATGTAAACAACAGTGAATCTCACCATCACATATATCCACAAGACACTAACAATAACAACAAAACCTAAAAAGAATAGAAAGATCAGTAGAGTAAGAGAAGGGAATAGGGAGAGGAGGAGGGGAGGAAAAGGGAGGAGTGCTAGGGCGTGAATCAGAGAAAATTATATTCCACGATTTCATAAGTCTTTCAAAATGAATCCTAATGTTATGTATAGCTAAAACAATGAACCAATAAAAAATTGCAACTTTGGGCTGGGGATGTGGCTCAAGCGGTAGCGCGCTCGCCTGGCATTTGTGTGGCCCGGGTTCGATCCTCAGCACCACATACCAACAAAGATGTTGTGTCCGCCGATAACTAAAAAATAAATATTAAAAATTCTCTCTCTCTATCTCTCTCTCTCTCCTCTCTCACTCTCTCTTTAAAAAAAATTGCAACTTTAAGATTTTGTCATATGATATATTCCATGTGCTTTTTATTATAGACCATTATATGTTTAAGTGACATTAAATGCAGAACTTTTGTTCATTAAACAGTCAAATTTTACTCCACCATCAAGGATCCTTAGGTTTGCTTTTTTTCTAGAATTATCAGTGAATAATTCAATTATTTTTCCTTGGTAGCTTAATGCAAATGTTGGGTAGCTATACGTGGATTCTGATGACATCAAAGTACCTAATTGTTTTATGCTTTGCTGATGTCACCCCCAGAAAAATATTCAGAGGCACTTTAAGATTTCCTTTTTTGCTCTTGATGGAGAGACGAACTATATTTGAATTGACCACATTCAAATACACTTAGAGGACATTAATCACACATGAGAGACTCAAGCTAAAAAATAGGCCAAGAAAAATAGTAAATCACTTGTTTCCTCTATGTAATATACTATTGGTAAGCCAAAGACTCTCACAATCTAGACATCTTGTTGCTAAGAGATGTAAAGAGAATCTCTATTGATCATGTGGGACAATGAAACATGAAATACCACCTCATGAGATGTCATTAGAAATTAACCCACTGAAATGTGACATACTGCAATGCTGTGAAATTCTTCCACTTATAGAGACAACTCTTTAAAGTCTACACTGTAAAATCTTCCTGGCTTAGAAAGAGATTTGTTAAGAAGCAGTCTTGGAAAACAGTGTCCTAGAAAATCAAGATTTGGGGATTCAAAATATATACTACATTTCACATCTGTTATTAGAAATTCACAATGATATTTTATAGTTTGCTTCACTTCACTGATTTTGCCATGAAGATCAGTATCTAAATTAGATGGGGAGAAGGCTAATAAAATAATGCAATAAAAATTGCCTCATTATTCTAACATGGAAATGCATAGTTGACCTCAACAAACAAAAAGGATACCAAATTCTTGGGTGAAAGTCAACAGATTTTAAATCAGTTTTCTGAAAAGTCAAGTATCTGGGATTCAGAGAGATATATGCTTATAATATAGATACTTGTATATATTATACCTAAGATGGACTTATTCAATAAATATTAGAGAATCAATAAGAATTATGGTAACCTGACATAAAACTGAAAATATATGCACACACATACACAAAAACAACACCTTCTGAAATAAAATTTTACATGTCCAAAGGTTGAAATTTTAGATCAGGGACCAAGTTTCAAATTTTGCTTGAGGTTTCTTACAAAACATGCATGAGAGTAAAATTTGAAAGATGGCTGCTTGGATTAGTTCATATTATGAGGTCAACAATTATTGATGCATTTAACATAATAAAGGTCATATGTGGCTGGTCTATACTGTACTCAATGGTGAGCAGTGAAGGTTTTTCTTTTATGACCAGTAACAAGACAAGGCTGCCCCCTCACACTGTTTCCATTTAACATGTTACTTCAAGTACTAGCCAAAGAAATTAGGCAAGCAAAAGAAATATGAGTCATGGAATCAGAAAGAAAGAAGTAAAATTGACAGGTTTGCAGATGAGATGATTTGATACTCAGAAACCTTAGACTCTACATATGCACATGCAGGAAAGTATTAGAAATAATAAATTCTACAAACTTGCAGAATACAAATATAACATATAGAAATTACTTGTATTTTTATATCACAATGAACTCTCTAAAAAAGAAATTATGAGGGCTGGGGTTGTAGAGTACTTACCTAGAATATATGAGTTTGTTATTTGGTCTTTCTATTAGGCTATAAGCAGTGGTCTTTTGTGTGTACCACGTTGTTAATTTACTGCCCTATACCATGACCTAACTGGATTTGAATCTCGGCACCACATATAAATAAATAAAATGAAGTCCATTGACATTTAAAAAATATTTTAAAAAAGAAATTATGAAAACAATGCCAATTATAAAAGAATCAAAATGGAAAAACCCTTTTTTATTCGACTAAACCAAATATCTCAGAACCACTCCCATGGGTCAGAGAAACTGAAAAATCCTTTACTAATATTTCTTTCAACACCCACTTATGTGGTCTACTGAATCATTTTAAGCATTCTTTACTTTTATATGTATGTGAATGGCTAGGTCATGGTATAGGGCAGTAAATTAACAACATGGCACATACTTAAGACCACTGCTTATAATCTAACAAGAAAGGCCAAATAACAAAAGCTTATCTTTCTTGACACAAAGAATTTGAAGACTCTGATAAATGAAACCTAATTATTCAGTCTTATGAAAGAATCACTTTGGACTTGATGGCATTACATACACTACAATTCCTATTGATAACTGAAATCATTCAACAGTTTTCTGCTTCTTAAATGTGGAATGACCATCTTTTCTCTTCATATGAAACATACATCCATATTTTCAATTCACCAAGTTTAATATCCTTACCTAATGAACAATATGATTACATTTCTGTAGTTCAAGAATTACCTATTTTCAGAACATATCATTTAAACATTCTCATACTAAATTGTTACTTAACATTGTGTACTGATGTGTCTTTTCTCACAAATGAGAAGGTAAAAAGCAGGCTAGTCACTGAGTAACCACTCCAGATTACTTTATAGAATGTAGCTTCTTAGAAGAAGAAGAAGAAGAAGAAGAAGAAGAAGAAGAAAAACAACATAAGCTCAAGGTGCTAAATTTGTGACCCCTTTTAGGGCATGTCAATTTGATTAACATAAAATGCTAAATATAATCACAGACAACTGATAGATTTTTGTACTTACCAACTTTAAAATGCCATGGAAACAAAAATGATTCTTAACCTCAAGTACTCCTATATAAATTGGAGAATGAATATATTAATTGCTTGATGTTCTGATTCTACCTGTTAAAATTGTTGCTATAGAGACCCACCAAAAGAGGTATATTATGCAAAAAAAAAACCCACAACATTATACAAAGAATAAAATAAATGCACCTACAGGAAATGAATTAGGGGTCATTATGCTAAGTGAGTTTTGCTAAGATCTGTGAAAAAATCTTCTTACAAGACAAAAGAAAAAATTCACAAAAAAGTTAAAAATTGCATACATGGGTACACAAAATGTGGATAGCAGTCCTGAAATGAAATACTGAGAATGTTTAGATTGTAAGATAAGTCATTACAAAGTTAGGATGGTAGAATGGTTATAGAAGATAACCTAAAATGGACACACACTAAAATATTTCATGAGATAACCCATGATAAACAGAATGAATTGTCCATAGAATTAATCAAACACTAATTAACAAATATTTAATATTGGAGGATATATCTAGTTCTTGCCTTTTCTATAGCCAGCATATAATCCTAGCATTTACCAAGGTTAGACATAGACAAGAACTATGTTTTAATGGACCCCTTTTGGAGATATACAAATATATTTTCATAGAGTGGTATTTCCCTGTGGATTACAGATGTTTCCTGGTGATAGGATTTATTTTTTCCAGATATATGGTCTTCAAGTCCAAACACTAACACTATTACCACAATTCCTACCATCTCAAACTACATCCAACTTTCAAAAAACAGGGCTAGAATTTTGCATATTATAAACACTTTAGTGGAAACTATAGCAGCTTTAAGACACAGGTACAACTCAATTCATTCCATAATACCCAAACTCCTTTTGCATCTCAAAGAATGTGTTTAATACCATTGAAACGCATAACACTAGAACCTTTTGGGGCAAATTTCATTGAGGAGTAGAAAAGAGCTGGTGGGTAAATTGCTATTCCATTTTTTCCCCTTGATCAAGTTTTCAAGACTTCCTATCTAGAATGGACTATTTCAAATGCTGCAACTGTATGTGGTCTCTCCAGACACATCACATATCACTCAGCCATCTATTCTTTGGAAGCTGTGTACAGCTCAGTAATGCATCATCTTTATTTGATTTTTTCCCATTCCTGTTTTGCTTCCTTTCTCCTCACTTCTGATTCCCTGCATGGATGATTTATTTTAGCTTCTGTTTTCTAGGAAATCTAGGCCAAGACAATTGATGCCAGAAGGCACCCCAAAAAGCAAGCCATCAAACTGATAATTTAAAATTGCATTGTTCCCCTGCCTGAAAGCAATAGGTACCCTGTTGCTGGTGATAAGTGAGCTAGCAACAGTTACTGAAATTTAGTGGGATCACAATTATAAATGTCTTCACCTATGATTAATTGGGCTCATGCACAGGTAAAAAGAAAGGAATAGAAATACCAAGTGATGCTGCTGTAATCAGTATGATGCAACAATAATTATAAGGAACTTGGTGTTTAGTGGCTTCCCTGAACAGCAGGGAAAGTCTTGCAAGAATGAAATGATGAGCTCAAGGTATTTATTATATGCCATGCTAGGAAATCAGAGTTAAAGGAGACTGTCTCTTGCAGCCTCAGGGTATGCTGTACTGAAATTATCAGGTTATAGGGGATGCAGTGCTACTGCAAAGGACAATGGTGCCTGGTGATTGAGTTCTCTATTAATTAAATGAATCGTTGTAACAGTGAAACATTGAGATCCTTAGACCCATCTATGGAGTGGAAAAACTAAATATTTGACCTCAATATCTCCTTTAATCCTTCTGGCTAAAAGCATCAACCTCATTCCTCTTGCTGCCAAAGAAGTTGTTCTCCTTTTGTTGCTTGAAGACTAAGCAATCGCTAGATTTGCCACTAAACTGAAAAGAATGTTTTTTTGAGGCCAAGTGACTCACTAGGTAGTTTCCAGGGCCTTTGTACCAAGTGTTGAATAGGCAATTAAAGCAAACAGGGAATCCAAAAGGGCAAGAAAACTAAGAACTTACTCCTCAGGAAAACAACTCAAACCAGCCAAATAGGGGTAAGGGAATTCTAGAATGGGCAACTAAGCAGAGAGATTATGAACATCAAATGTAGTTTGCTATTATAGTACAAGAAACGACTTCCAAGACTTTGGGACTTAACAACACCCATGTTCTTGTATGTCATCATTCTGTGTGCCAGGAATTTGGAAAGGGCTTACCTGGGCAGCTTGTCTTTGCTCCGCAGCATCAACTGGGGAAGCATGACAGGAGCTGGAGAAGCCACTACAGAATAGCTCACCTGCCAAGGTTGTAGTTTAATGCTGGTTATTGACCAGGAGAAAACCAGTAATGACAGTCAGGTGGGAGCTCAGCGTGAAGGGGAGGGGGATGGCGCTTTTCTTTCACCAAGTGTTTCAGTTCTTCTCCTCATGATCCTATCCTTAGATTGGTTGAGCTTTCCTCACCATATACAGCTGTGTCTCAGTAGTGTGTAGTCCAAGAGATTACAAGGGAAAACCGAAAGTCTATTTTGATTTGGACTCAAGACCCAGAAGGTTAATTCTTTTGTATTATCCTAGTTAAGAAAATCACTGAGATTAGCCAATAGTTCACAGAGAACAATTGGACCTCACTTTTCAATGATTAGAGAAAAAAAAAAAAGATCTGAAGACCAGGGATAACAACAGAAATTACAGTTGGATTTGCTAATTCTTTCCAAACACTTTGGAGGTAGCAACAGAGGATGATTTCTGAAAGTAAAGCCATCCTATTTCCATAGTAGACAGTGCAAGGGATGTGAATAACCTAAAAGAAAGCACTACTTCATTGAGTTTGTGTTTCTTCCCAGATATTTTCATCCTCTTTCCTCTTCTGGGACTTGCCCAGGTACTTTGTTTTCTGACCTGAATGACCTCTGTGGAAGATCAGATCCTTGCTTGAATCACAAAGGTGTGGCCACTATAACAGTCATCTTCATTCATCTTCTCACAACTCCAGTTCTCTCAGTTGTCCCCAAAGGCAAGAACTGAGTGTGGACTTACTTAGTTTTCTCTCTTTGTGGCACAATCCAAAAAACTCCTAAGCACAATTGACTTGGACCCAAAAAGGCTATACTTTGCAATAGAGTTAATTTTTGTAAGGTTATTAAGATATAATTCTCATGCCATAAAATTTGCCAATTTAATGTATACAATTCAGTGATTTTTAGAATATTCAGAGTTGATCAACCACTATCACTATCTAATTTTTGAGCATTTTCATCACCTGTGGCTTGAATTGTGATCCATGACTATGGAAGATGGGGAAGTCGCCACACAAATTGCTCACCTTCCACCCTGAGACAGACAGTTTTGAGATGCAGTAGCTCCATATGGCCTCTCTGGAGATGCCCTGCTTGACCAAACATCCAGCTGTGATTTCTTGTAAAACAAATGATAACTCAGTAATCCAGTATCTTATATATGATTTATATCCTGCCTTCCTCACTTGCCCTGACCCATGGTCTTAATTTTCTTTCACTCAAATATGCAATAAAGTGTTCACAGATAAGCTCTGTGTTCTAGAATACTAGTAAGGCACACTAGTCAAGTCTCCACATTCTGTCTTTCCCTCCATTTGTATCCATGTACGTAGCTACAGCATGCTACTCATTATATACTATTTTCAGACTATCCTTTTTCCCAGCAGTACATTCCTTTCCTTATGTCATTCTTTATATATAATATACAATACCCTTTTCTAATTATACACACCCCCAAAATTCCATAAAGCGCTTAAAGATCCAAGAAAATACAACTATGAAGTATATCAGTCACTTTTTCCTTTGAGTTTTCTCTGTCTTCCACTTACAATTCTAGTGAAGTGTGTTCTGCATTCTGCTTGAATCATCAAATTTTATCACATATCCCAGTTACATGTCAGATATTAAACTTGAGAGCAGATTGTCTGTTTATTCTCCTTTGACTTTGGATATCACAAGTTCCATGTAAAAATGCCTTGCATATGGTAGGAGATCAATAAACCCTGAATTGAATATGAAATACCATAACAGAAAAAAAGTATTTCAGATGGGTACATTGCTATTAATTTAAATGTGGATAGTACACCTATAATCATCATACTTGCCTTATAGGTTTCAAGCCACAAAGTCTTTTAAATCTTTAAGGCATATTTTCCAAAAGAGCCACATTATTTCATTGTTTCTTTTAGAACCAACAAAATATCATGGTGAAATAGGGGAAACAAAGAGCCATCTATACATTCCATTCTGTCCTAAATATAATTGCTTAACTTTTCTGTTTTTCACAAAACAGTTTTAAATGTGTTTCCAGAAAAAAAAAAAAACATTTAGAATATGGAAATCTAATAAACCATGAACTGAAATTTTTACTGCCTGAGAAATATCATAGTTGATCCAGAATATCCTACTTTGATAGAATATTCAGAATCCTTTTTCATAAAAGCACACTGTTATAATAATTAGATAAACTTAATTCTTATCAGGCCTTCACAAAACATTTTGATGTGTTTATTGCATTGTATGTTTCCTGGTTCCTAGTATTAGACAGTTACTTAGTAGCAATGGCCTAGTGCATTAGTAAATAGTGTTATACTAATTGTTTTATCTGGAAAAATATATAATGCTTAATGGAATTTACTAATGTGCTTCATTTTCATCTTCAGAACAGAAAGCTCAATTCACTCCATTTTGCTAATAATTAAGTGGCACATTATTTAAATGATAGCAAACCACTGATGGTGACTCTATGTCATCAGGCCCTGCCGCAGCTACACCACAAAATTCCAATTACCTGCCACTTGGAAAGCTTGTGCTGATCTCTAAATAAATGACTCTTGCTCTTAGCAATAAGAATTAGGCCACTAGAGCAGCAGATGTGGCACCTCAAATAATTAAAAAACAGAGAGAGCAACTGTGGATCTCTTCACTATTTCGGGTGCTGTTTCCAAAGTCTGCTGAAGAGTGGTTCACTTCTCATTCTTGACATAAACCCACTAGAAAATATCCACAAAGGCACCAAAAATACTTCCATATGTGCAAATAAAAAAAATCACATACACCTGTCAGAGAGACATTCATCTTTTTCAATATAGGAGGAAACATGATATATTTTAGTCTTTCACAAATATGAGTCTTTGGGGGTACCTTGTGCTGTGGATGAGTTCTCTGAATCTCACCCATTTTTTAATTTTGTTTTTTGTTTGTTTGTTTTTCTGGATCCAGTTGAATTTTGACTGGATTCAACTTTGATATGTATTATTTATGACAAAACACCATGATGTTGCTGTAAAATTCAGAGACCTCACTGATAAAAACTGCTAATTACAGAATAGGTATGTTCATTATTCATTCTTCACCTATTTCTGTTCCATTTTGAAGCCTGTACATCATTCTATTTCTATTCTGCCCTGATGCACTAACTACAACTAGCTTGGCAAATTAAACTCCAAGGATGATGTCAATGTGAGTGGTATAATGAGGGCAGGGGTTATGGTATAATTAATCCAGTGATAAATGCCAAATAAACAATACACTGCCTGTCACATAATTAATGCTCAACAGATATTTGCTGAAGGAAGGTTGGAGAATACAAGGATAAAAGGATGTGCCTATTCAGTTCCTTTGCCCACTTAGAATATTTGTTCTTTTTTGTGTTAAGTTATTTGAGTTCTTTTTATAGCCTGGAGATTAGTGCTCTGAGGTGCAGGTGGCAATGATTTTCTCTAATTCAGTAGGCTCTCTCTTCCTATTCTTGATTGCTTCCTTTCCTGTGAAGAAGATTTTTAATTTGATTTCATCCTATTGATTGATTCTTGATTTTACTTCTTATGCTTTAGGAGACTTGTTGAGGAAGTTGGTTCCTAAGCCCACATGGTGAAGATTTGGGCCTACATTTATTCTAGTAGATACAGGGTCTCTGGTCTAATAATGCCTAAGTCCTTGATCCACTTTGAATTGAGTTTTGTGCAAGATGAGAGATAGGGGTTTAATTTTATTTTGCTGCTCATGGATTTCCAGTTTTCCCAGCACCATTTGTTGAAGAGGCTATCTTTCCTTCAATGTATGTTTTTGGTATCTTTTTCTAGGTCCTTTTTTAAGTACTTTTTTCTAGGATGAGTTAACTGTGTTTATGTGGGTTTGTCTCTGTGTTCTTTATTCTGTACCATTGGTCTACATGTCTGTTTTGGTGCCAGTATCATGCTGATATTGTTACTATAGCATAAAGAAAGGAATAAATGTATAATGGAAGAAAAAAAGAAATGGTAAAAATTGTATTGATCCACTAAGTATTTTTCTTCATGTACCTTAGTGTCTTTTTAACAGTAATATCTGAAGGAAAAATTATCATTAAGTTATTTAACATGTAGATATTATATGATAATTTTAACAATATAATGGCCCAAGAGAAATTGAGACATATTTAATATTTCTCATGGTCATTTCTTTCTTTCTTTTCTTTTTTTTTTGGTATTCCTTTCCAAGGTGTAAAATTTTAATGGAAATTAAAATTATATCTGACCAGTATCAGTAAAAATATGAAGACATTCTAGCTTGGGTCTCCCTTGTGAAAAGGTACATGGATTCAGATTGGAACCCAGGTTACATAAAAAAAAACTATAGCAGTTCATGTTTCTATAAAAACTGTATCACAGTGAGGTGTGACTAAGTAAATGACTCGTTAGGCATCAGCATTTTATTGTATCTGGTACATTAATCCAACAAATGACTCTGAAATATCACATTAAGATAAAAGAAGCAATACCAGACTTATGCTATATGCCAATCCATTTCTCTTCAGCTCTGTTAGCAGAACATTTTTCAAGATGATACCGCACCTGCTGTGCAAACATGTTATTCTCCAGGTACACAAATTTAATATCTTATTCTCATCTTGTTCACAAGAATTTCAAGGCATGTCTTTGAAGAGTAAAAACCAAAAATGAACGTTTAGCTGTTCCCAGTTAAGAAAGAAGAAAAAATAACTATTCATTTTAAAAGGTGTTTTAAAATAAAATGAACATGAAATTCATTCATATTTTTTTAATTTGAATATAAACTATGAAAATAATTATGTTGAAAAGATTGCAGTGAATAAATGCAGAGACAGATGGGTCTATATCATTAGTGTTAAGTTTGTTGTTTCAAGTCAGCAACCCATAATGCAAGGGTCAGAGAAGTTCTCGAAGCAAGGTAGTACTATCTATCCCACTGTCGATAAAGGCATCACACTTCCATGCAGTGTTCAGCTTAGACTTGACTCTCATTTTCTGCTTGAGTGACCTTGACCAACATTTCTACCCAGTTTCCCACACTCTGCCACAGAGATAGGAATATACTTATCTGTGAATGCTAAATACACATATAACATTGAGAACAAAAGTGCCTGGCAAACAGCAGCAGCTCCTAACCACCAGAGTGGCCCTCAGACAAGCATGAGTGAACAAGACCATTTGAAGTCCAAGTTGGGTTGCAACCTTCTGCTGTGTTCCATCAGCTCACTCCAATTCCTGGAAACAGACCTTGTTTAAAATAAAACATTTCTAGATTTCTTGTATCCCATTTTCTATAGAGTTATTAAACATCAGATAAAATGAAAATAATATAAACGATAAAAGTAATTTCAGCTAAATATTATTATACTATAAAATAACAATTCATCACCACCATGATTATAATATAGTGCAGGTATAAATTGTATTAAAATACATAAATCATAACTATTCTTTTCACAATTTCATTCACAGATAACTATATAAACATATTTTCTTTTAAACTTACAATGGGATTTATGTATTTTGGCCCAAGAAATTATAATATATTCTATAATTAGTTAGACTAGTTTGTGTAAAGTACCCTCTGTTGATTGTATTCAAAAGATGTAAAATTGTAAAAGATCACCTAAGAAGATATTAGAAATTGAAGTTCATAAACATAAAACTTCTATCAAGGTATTGCCTCTAATACCACTAGTAAATCCTTTCAATATTTTTAATTAAATAGTTTATCTATTAATCAGATATAAGTTAAGCAACTACTTTATATTAGTACCTGTATTTAACGTTGTTAGTAAAAATACAAATAAGAGGCATAAAATGGTTACATAATGGAATAATAATAAGGTATATGTAGTATGTCAAGGTTACAAAAAAGAAGTACTTATCTTCTTTAGTGGGAAAGATTGAGGAAATCAGATGAACATATCATTAAGTTTTAAAGAAAGATTAGGAATGGGACATAAGTAATGAAATCTGAGAGCTTATTTAGCTCTAAAATTCTGTGCTATGTTTCTTGAGTGAAAATAATTTCTCTCTCAAAGTACTATTTCTCATCATTTAAGCAAAGCAAGGAGAAGCATCTTGCAAACTTGGCATTAGCTTTCTAATTTTAGTTGATCTTTTTTCTACCAATGATGTATCCCGGTGTTGATATTGTTTATATCAATGTCCCATTGAAATCTGCTATTTCATTAAGACAGTTGATAATTTCTGAAAGTATTGTCCCACATGTGTGCTCATTCTAATCTACTATAAATTATTTCAAATTTATCATAAAGCATAAAAGGTATATTCTATAATATCCATTATCATGCTGTTAACATAATGAATATAATATAAGGAAAATAAAGACATAAAATATAATCAAACAGAAAAAATGATAAATATTTCATAATGCTCAGTCACTGTCAATGTGGAGCTTTACTTTGTTATTAAACTATATTTAATTAAGATAACTAAATTTGTCATTGGGTTCTGTGTCCACAGTAGAGCATTTGTATATCAGGGTGAGAGCTTAATCCTTTTTTTTTCAGTAAACTCAAAATAAACAGTGCTGCAGTCTGGCTGGGCACAATTCAGGAGCCACTTGTCAAAAGAAACTAACTTTATTCTTAGAACTACAAACGCAAAGCAAAACAGCTCCTCAGGAAAAACCCTCAGAGCCCAACTGCCACCACTGGCTTCCACAAGCCTCTCACCCCCACACCAACAACCACCTCCCACAATCCTCCTGCTCTTGAGGCCGATTGGCTAGGTCGCGTGGGCGGAGCCAAAGAAGTCCCCCAATGAGCAGTTCCGTAGTCTGAAGGGCAGGGAAACAGCCCAATGAACATGACCGCAGAGGAGCCAATCAGCTAGATGTTGCTGGGGCCGCTGTGAGCCAATCATCAGCTGGCAGTCTGAAGGGCAGGGAAACAGCCCAATGAACATGACCACAGAGGAGCCAATCAGCTAGATGTTGCTGGGGCCACTGTGAGCCAATCATCAGCCGGCAGCTGGAAGTTTGCTGGCAGCTGGAAGTTTGTTGGGGCCCCTTTGGCTGTGGCTCTCAACAAAACAGATTAGGAGTTTAGTGTTAATTATATCTGTTTTAGTAAAACAATTAGGAATTTATAAAAATAGGGTTTGGGCATAACATTCAAAAGTAAGAATGAAATCAAGGTTTTTATTCATCATTCACATCTAATATTATCAAGAAACACTTTACTTTGAGTATAATACCAACTTTAAAGTCCAAATGAGTTTACAACAATTAGTTTGACATATTTCTCATTGATGACACAGTTGAGACCTCAATTTCCACGTAATAACATAATAAATTATTAAAATTTGAAGTATAGGAAATTACAGAAATACACCTTGTATAATTAGCAGATTAATTACTTTCCACAGCCAGTAAGTATAATAGAAGTGAGAGAAGGGCAAATGAATATGGTGGCAAGCCAACTAAGGGACTGACAAAACTGTTGACACATTGACTTGAGAAGCATGAATTTTCTTCATTTGTTATCATCTAGGCTTCTAAGGTTCGGCTATTAAGAAATTGTCATTATGATTCATGTGTGAAGAACAATAGAAAGGAGAGGATTTGATGAATGAATATTTGTGATATGTCCATGGCCCAAGTTTTAATGAATTTATTGGCAAAGTTGTTCTGAAAGAAGAAACTATTCCACACATAAAAAGACCATAATAAACTTTCAAACTCTAAAACATTAGCGAACTGTATAATTTATAGGTATTCCCTTAATCTGCCAACATTCATTACATCTTCCTTAAATACAGAAAAAGTTAACTGACTAGAAACAGATGACTGTGTTACTTTTATGCTGTTTTATAATTTGTGAAAACAGGAAAATCAAATGATATTTTCACTTTTGCTTGTCTTCTTTTTCAAATGCTGATATTATGACATGAAATCAGTGTTTTAAAAGAGATAAGTCTCTCTCCTTCCTCACCCCACACCCTCTTTTTTTATTGGTTGTTCAAAACATTACAAAGCTCTTGACATATAATATTTCATACATTAGATTCAAGTGGGTTATGAACTCCCATTTTTACCCCAAATACAGATTGCAGAATCACATTGGTTACACATCCACATTTTTACATAATGCCCTATTAGTAACTGTTGTATTCTGCTACCTTTTCTATCCCCTACTATCCCCCCTCCCCTCCCCTCCCATCTTCCTTCTCTACCGGATCTGCTGTTATTCACTTCTCTCCTTGTTTATTTTCTCATTCCCCTCACAACCTCTTATATGTAATTTTGTATAACAATGAGGGTCTCCTTCCATTTCCATGCAATTTCCCTTTTCTCTCCCTTTCCCTCCCACCTCATGTCTCTGTTTAAGGTTAATCTTTTCCTCCTGCTCTTCCTCCCTGCTCTGTTCTTAGTTGCTCTCATTATATCAAAGAAGACACTTGGCATTTGTTTTTTAGGGATTGGCTAGCTTCACTTAGCATAATCTGCTCTAGTGCCATCCATTTCCCTGCAAATTCCATGATGTTGTCATTTTTTAGTGCTGCGTAATACTCCATGGTGTATAAATGCCACATTTTTTTTTATTCATTCATATATTGAAGGGCATCTGGGTTGGTTGCACAGTCTAGCTATTGTGAATTGTGCTGCTATGAACATCCATGTGGCAGTATCCCTGTAGTATGCTCTTTTAAGGTCTTCAGGGAATAGTCCAAGAAGGGCAATAGCTGGATCAAATGGTGGTTCCATTCCCAGATTTCACAGGAATCTCCATACTGCTTTCCAAATTGGCTGCACCAATTTGCAGTCCCACCAGCAATGTATAAGAGTACCCTTTTCCCCACATCCTCGCCAGCACTTGTTGTTTGACTTCATAATGGCTGCCAATCTTACTGCAGTGAGATGGTATCTTAGGGTGGTTTTGATTTGCATTTCTCTGACTGCTAGAGATGGTGAGCATTTTTTCATGTACTTGTTGATTGATTGTATGTCCTCCTCTGAGAAGTGTCTGTTCAGGTCCTTGGCCCATTTGTTGATTGGGTTATTTGTTATCTTATTGTCTAATTTTTTGAGTTCTTTGTATACTCTGGATATTAGGGCTCTATCTGAAGTGTGAGGAGTAAAAATTTGTTCCCAGGATGTAGGCTCCCTATTTACATCTCTTATTGTTTCTCTTGCTGAGAAAAAAACTTTTTAGTTTAAGTAAGTCCCATTTGTTGATTCTAGTTATTAACTCTTGTGCTATGGGTGTCCTATTAAGGAATTTGGAGCCCGACCCCACAATATGTAGATCGCAGCCAACTTTTTCTTCTATCAGATGAAGAGTCTCTGATTTGATATCAAGCTCCTTGATCCATTTTGAGTTAACTTTTGTGCATGGCGAGAGAATGGGATTCAGTTTCATTTTGTTGCATATGGATTTCCAGTTTTCCCAGCACCATTTGTTGAAGATGCTATCCTTCCTCCATTGCATGCTTTTAGCCCCTTTATCAAATATAAGATAGTTGTAACTTTGTGGATTAGTCTCTGTGTCCTCTATTCTGTACCATTGGTCCACCCGCCTGTTTTGGTACCAGTACCATGCTGTTTTTGTTACTATTGCTCTGTAATATAGTTTGAAATCTGGTATCGCTATACTGCCTGATTCACACTTCCTGCTTAGAATTGCTTTTGCTATTCTGGGTCTTTTATTTTTCCATATGAATTTCATGATTGCTTTATCTATTTCTACAAGAAATGCCATTGGAATTTTGATTGGCATTGCATTAAACCTATAGAGAACTTTTGGTAATATTGCCATTTTGATGATGTTAGTTCTGCCTATCCATGAACAGGGTATATTTTTCCATCTTCTAAGATCTTCTTCTACTTCTCTCTTTAGGGTTCTGAAATTTTCATTGTATAAATCTTTCACCTCTTTTGTTAGGTTGATTCCCAAGTTTTTTTTTTTTTTTTTTTTTTGAGGATATTGTGAATGGGGTGGTTTTCCTCATTTCTGTTTCAGAAGTTTTGTCGCTGATATACAGAAATGCCTTTGATTTATGCGTGTTGATTTTATATCCTGCCACTTTGCTGAATTCATTTATTAGTTCTAGTAGTTTTTTTGTAGACCCTTTTGGGTCTTCTAGGTACAGAATCATGTCTTCTGCAAATAGTGATAATTTAAGTTCTTCTTTTCCTATTTTTATGCCTTTAATTTCTTTCATCTGTCTAATTACTCTGGCCAGTGTTTCGAGAACTATATTGAATAGAAGTGGTGATAGAGAGCATCCCTGTCTTGTTCCAGATTTTAGAGGGAATGCCTTCAATTTTTCTCCATTCAGAATGATGCTAGCCTGAAACTTAGCATAGATAGCTTTTACAATGTCCAGGAAAGTTCCTGTTATCCCTAGTTTTTCTAATGTTTTGAACATAAAGGGATGCTGTACTTTGTCAAATGCTTTTTCTGCGTCTATGGAGATGATCATATGGTTCTTATCTTTAAGTCTATTGATGGGGTGAATAACATTTAGTGATTTCCGTATATTGATCCATCCTTGCATCCCAGGGATGAATCCTACTTGATCATGGTGCACAATTTTTTTGATGAGTTTTTGTATCCGATTCGCCAGAATTTTATTGAGGATTTTTGCATCTAGGTTCATTAGAGATATTGGTCTGTAGTTTTCTTTCTTTGAGGTGTCTTTGTCTGGTTTCAGAATCAGGGTGATGTTGGCCTCATAGAATGAATTTGGAAGAGCTCCCTTTTTTTCTATTTCCTGAAATAACTTGAAAAGTATTGGTATTAATTCTTCTTTAAAGGTTTTGTAAAACTCCGCTGTATACCAATCCGGTCCTGGACTTTTCTTGGTTGGTAGTCTTTTGATTGCTTCTTCTATTTCATTCATTGATATTGGTCTGTTCAAATTGTGTGTATCCTCCTGACTCACTCTGGGCAAATCATATGACTTAAGAAATTTATCGATGTCTTCACTATATTCTATTTTATTGGAATATAGGTTTTCAAAATAATTTCTAATTGTCTTCTGTATTTCTGTAGCATCTGTTGTGATATTGCCTTTTTCATCCCGTATGTTAGTAATTTGAGTTCTCTCTCTTCTTCTCTTCGTTAGTATGGCTAAGGGTCTGTCGATCTTATTTAGTTTTTCGAAGAACCAACTTTTAGTTTTGTTAATTTTTTCAATAGTTTCTTTTGTTTCAATTTCGTTGATTTCTGCTCTGATTTTAATTATTTCTTGCCTTCTGCTGCATTTGCTGTTGTTTTGCTCTTCCTTTTCTAGGGCTTTGAGATGAAGTGTGAGCTCATTTATTTGTTGTTTTTTTCTTTTTTTGAGGAATGACCTCCAGGCGATGAATTTCCCTCTTAAAACTGCTTTCATTGTGTCCCATAGATTCCGATATGTTGTGTCTGTATTTTCATTTATCTCTAAGAATTTTTTGATTTCCTCCTTTATGTCTTTTGTAACCCACTGATCATTCAGTAACATATTGTTCATTTTCCATGTGATGTAGGATTTTTCCTTCCTTCTTTTATCATTGATTTCCAGTTTCATTCCATTATGATCAGATAAAATGCATGGTATTATCTCCACCCCTTTATATTTACTGAGGGTTGCCCTATGGCATAATATATGGTCTATTTTTGAGAAGGATCCATGTGCTGCTGAGAAAAAAGTATATCCACTTGATGATTGTTGATATATTCTATATATGTCAGTTAAGTCTAGGTTATTGATTGTGATATTGAGTTCTATAGTTTCTTTATTCAACTTTTGTTTGGAGGATCTGTCCAATGGTGAGAGAGGTGTGTTGAAGTCACCCATAATTATTGTGTTGTGGTCTATTTGACTCTTGAACTTGAGGAGAATTTGTTTTATGAATGTCACAGCACCATTATTTGTTGCATAAATATTGATAATTGTTATGTCTTGTTGGTGAATGGTTCCTTTTAACAGTATATAATATCCTTCCTTATCCCTTTTGATTAACTTAGTCTTGAAGTTGATTTTATTAGATATGAGGATGGCCCCCCCTGCTTGCTTATGAGGACCATGTGCGTGGTATATTTTTTCCTAACCTTTCACCTTCAGCCTGTGTATGTCTTTTCGAATCAGAGGTGTCTTCTGGAGGCAGCATATTGTTGGATTTGTTTTTTTAATCCATGTTACCAGCCTATGTTGCTTTATTGGAGAGTTTAAGCCATTAACGTTTAGAGTTACTATTGATATATGGTAAGTACTTCCAGCCATGTTTGATTATTTATCTTTTTTTTAATTTAGTTTGTTTCTCCATGATCAGCTTTTCCCCCGCCCTCTGTCTTTACTGAGGCACTTCCCACTGTTGGTTTTGGTTATTGTTTTTTATTTTTTCCTCATGTAGTGTTTTGCTGAAGATGCTTTGCAATGCTGGTTTTCTGGCTGCAAATTCTTTTAACTTTTGTTTATCATTAAAGATTTTTATTTCGTTGTCGTACCTGAAGCTTAATTTTGCTGGATACAGAATTCTTGGTTGGCATCCATTGTCTCTCTGTGTTTGAAATACATTGTTCCAGGATCTTCTGGCTTTCAGCGTCTGTGATGAAAAATCTGTTATTAAACTTATTGGTTTACCCCTGAATGTAATCTGCCTCCTTTCTCTTGTAGCTTTTAACATTTTCTCTTTGTTCTGTATATTGGATATCTTCATAACAATGTGTCTTTGCATTGGTCTACTGTGATTTTGTATGCTCCGTGTCCTGTATGCATCTACAATTTGTATATCCGTTTCCTTTTTTATTTCTGGAAAGTTTTCTGTAATTATTACATTCAGCAGGTTACTCATTCTCTTGGTTTGAATCTCTATACCTTCCTCTATCCCGATGACTCTTAAGTTTGTTTTTTTTATGTTATCCCATATCTCTTGGATGTTTTTCTCGTGATTTTTTACCAGCCTTTCTGAGTTGGCTAGACTCTTTTCAAGATGATATATTTTGTCTTCATTATCTGATGTTCTGGCTTCTACTTGCTCCACTCTGTTAGTGATACTCTCATTTGAGTTTTTAATTTGGTTTATAGTTTCCTTCATTTTTAGAATTATTGTTTGATTTTTTTATAATCTCTATCTCCTGGTAAAGATGTTTAACTTCTTCTTTTATCTGTTTATGTAATTCATTTTCAATGTGTTCTTTCACTGTTTGAATTTGCTGTCTCATATGCTCTTTAAGGTTGCATTCCATCTGTCTAAGGTATTCCTTCAGTTCTTTATTTGACCATTTTTCTGATGACTTAGGTCATCCTGAATATTTAGGCTGTCCTGCATTGTTTGTACTCCTTTTCTTCCTTGCTTTTTCATGGTGCTCATGTTACTTCTTGTTCTGTTTGACTGCTGAGTTACTGTTTACTCCTATAAATTTATTTGATTCTTGGGAGGAAAGGTATTAGAAGGGAAGGGAAGAAGTCACTAAAGAGAATGAGAGTAAGCAGGTTGAATTCAAGGAAGGGGGAATAAGAAAATTGAAAGGAAATGAAAAGACAAAAGAAAAAAAAATAGAAAAAAAGAAAAAAAATTAAAAAATAATCAAAATAAAAATTTAAATTTAAAAAAATTTAAAAAACAACAAAAAAAAGAAAATGAAAAAAAACCCAAATTAAAAAAAACCACTAATAAATGCAGTCTTAGAGTTTGATTAACTTCTCTTCCAGTAGATGGAGCTGTGCCCACCGGGCCAAGCTTCTCCTCTCAATACGCGGGAACCAATCACTGTGCAGCATTCCTCCTCCCAGACTGGGTGGGTCTCCAATCCCGAGTGCCTAGGGCCCCCTCTTGTGTCTAGTCACTTCCCCATTTTTCCTCAAGCCAGGCCCCTCTCACGGGTGCCGCTCACCGCAATACTGGCTACACGCCAGGTCTGCTGCTCCCGGGAGCCCTGTTTTCATGAACGACTGGGCACACTCTCCCTGCTTGCCATTCCCTCAGACCCTAAGTTTGTAGAGCTTGGGGCTGAGAACCATCAGCGAATTTTGCTTGCCCTCCGGTAGCCATGCCCCCGGTAACTGGTGCAGTGTTGTCAGCACTGGTGGGAGCAGTAGCCAAGAGTTCCACTCTGCGGGTCCCGCGCCACTCCTGATTCCCTTAGTCTGGCTATGGAGCTCATGGGAGAGGTGGGAGGGGCCCTTAAGTTTTCCCCGCTATGTGGAGAGGGAAAGTGAGGGGATTACACACCCGTCGCCGCTGGTTTCAATGAAGTTATCTCCTCCGCCGCATTCTGTTGATGTCAGTTCTCTGCCATGGTGGTATCCCATGCAAATGGTGACAGTTCGTTCCCTTTGCCGTGTGACCAATGCAACGGGTGGGTCCTGACTGTCTCTCCCAAGCCCCGTTTCAATCCTGGCCACTGCCTATGAAGGCTCGGTTGGCATTAACCTCCATAGGATCAGAAGGGCCGACCAGTTGTTTCAACGGGATTGTTTAGTGCTGAGTCACAGCAGTTTGTCTGTGAGAAGCAGGCGAACGGGAGCTTGAATTCAGCCCATCCAGGCTCCGTGTGTGTTCTGAGAGGCCCAGACTGTTTGCCCCAGGTCCATGTCAGCTCATCATTGCCTAGTGATCCTGAGCAAACAGCATTTAGACGGTTTACGACTCCCTATCCCCGTGTAGTTGAAGAGGTAAGAGACTTGATCTCTCTGTGCCTGCTGCCATGTTGGATCAGTAGTGATGTTTTTCCGCCCCCTCTTTTTGTACCAGGGTTTGAACCCAGAGATGCTTAGCCATTGAGCCACATCCTCAGCCTGTTTTATTTTATATTTTTTTATTTTGAGGCAGGTTCTTGCTAAGTTTCTCAGGGCCTCTAAAAGTTGCTGAGGCTGGCCTCAAACTTGTAATTCTAATTTCCCAGCCTCCTGAGCAGCTGGGATCATAGGTCTGTGCCACTGTGCCTGGCTGAGATAAGTCTCTTAATCTGTGTAGAAGAATTTGTCATGTGTATTGGCCACATCTAATTACATGTGATCATGCTATGCTTGCCAGTATATGTAGACACTCAGAAAATCATGAACCACATTTTGGGTGATAACAATAGCAATGGCTAGGAAAATTTAATCCTTCCTAATTTGGCATTTTATTTTTTGGAGTCATTGTGATATAAGTATCAGGTAAAATAAAATATTTTCTTTTTAGCCTCTTTAGGAACAAGATTTTACAGTGCTATTTCTGTGTAAATATTGTGAAGTCTTAGAATTATAGAAGTAAAATTTATATTCTCAAATTTCTCTGATAATAAAATATGAATTTCTATAATCAATATTTATCTTATATTTAAATTAATTGTTTTATTATACCAAATGGAAATATTACATTTAAGTTACAGGAACTGCTAATATTCCTTGCCTCATTGGCTCTTAGACAAAAAGTTAATCATTGCACAAACTCAATTCATTTTCTTTTATATTCTCCATCTCCTGAGATTAATTATATCTTTGTTTTGGAAAGACATCCAATTCATTGAAAAAAGTAAATTGGAACTTTTTTTTGTAATATATTAAATCAAAATGGGTTCTACTTTGAGTTGAGAAAAGAACAAAAGGGATTGTTGCCCCTGATTAGGAGATTCCAGTGTGTGCTGCAACACATCTTCGAAGTGCTTTGAGATCAAACAGTATTTTCACTGGTATACCATTAAATAACTGGACATTACCTAGATCAAATCTATTTTAAGCTGTATCATGATTATGATTTGGTGAAATCTAAATTTTATTTGCTTTGGGAGTGATTTTTACCCTGTAGTAATGATAGAAACCACATTTAAATCCATTTAGTCTCCATGATGACTTATTTTGGCAGGGTTAAAAAATCTTCATACCTACAATGAGTTCAGTTATATTTACTCTTCCCTGAATCAACTGAATGATTTCAAAACTGAAGTAGGTCCATTCATTCTCTATAGGTAAGAGAGTATTAATTTTTTGTATCACTTACATTTGTAAAATATGTCAAGCAAATCAGAATGCATGAAAGGTAAAAGTTTTGAGACAGGATTTGTGTGTGTGTGTGTGTGTGTGTGTGTGTGTGTGTGTTGCTGGAGATTGAACCCAGGGACTTGTACATATGAGGCAAGCACTTTACCAACTGAGATACATCTCCAGCCTGAGACAAAATTTTTTTAATCTAAAACTAGGATTGACAGCAATTCAATATTATTTTTAATGAAAGAAATTTTGTGTCATCAACCAAATTAAAAAAACTCACAAATTGCACTTTAAGAATTTAATTAAAAGCAAAAAGAATATACATTATCCAATGGGATCATATTTTAATAGCTCAAAATAAATTCTGTTTGTAACTTTAAAATTCTCAAACATTAGAATCTCCATTGAATCTCCTAATAATTGTACTTAACTATACTTAATTACAGTTATCAAATTAAAAGTATACTAAAAATTAAGACCGAGCAGATACAAAATTGCACTTACCTAATGGCCATTTACAAAGATTTCTTTGAGAAATCTGGGACTTTCTGGTTTATTGCTAGAAGTCAATGTGCATCTGTATCAGAGCTCTCTGGGAGAAAGTGTGAAAAGGAATTTGGCAGTGTTAAGTTCCAGAAGATACTGACTTAAGAATGTTTTCAAAGAGACTTCAAGCTCACCCCAGTGTTTGCCAGGAGAGGAGTAGTAGAGTGTGGGGAGGAGACACCACTGAAAAAAACATTAGTTAACCTGAACTAACAGAGACTCCAGTTTATGACACATTAGAACCAGCAAAGTGTTAAACAGGGTTCAGCTATGCAATGCAATGATGTTCCACAACCTAAAAAGACTGAATGAAAATGATTTTCAGGAGTTGTTACATAAGAGCCATGTAAGCCCAAGGATGATCAGGTGTCCTGAGATTCTATGGACCATTGCTATTCATAGCTCTCAGGCCAATATAATTAATCCTCATTTGCTCTCAGATATTTTTCTTGATTTGGTTAATCAAATCATAGCCTTAGTTTTAGGTATAAATCAGACCCAGAAAGAATGCTTTGTGTGCTAAGTGATTATGAAGGAAATACTCTCAATGTAAACTGGAAAATAAATAAGAAAATCAGAGCAAGAAAGGGGAAGAAGCGAAGGAGAGCACAGTGATATGATACATCAGAGTTCCATCTGCACCTGAGGCAATGGAGGTGGCTTCTCGTCCTGTAGCCTAGTCAATAACTAAGGGTAGTTGAAAACAGTCCTCATAAAAAGAGCCTCAGTATTGGATAAGAAATTGCATTGAGGCTAGGGGAGATGAACACAGAGAGGTAAGTTTGAGACAGGGATCTGGACAAAGCATCCAGTGTTCACTGAAGTCATGGATGTGACTCACCAGGGGTTCATTCTGATCCCTCCTGTAGAAGACAGAGTAATTAAATTAAGATCCATGGATAAGTTTCATCAGAGTCTATGAATCTCAGGAAATTGTGAGACAGATTTTTTTTATACATGCACCTGTTCCTAGAGAAAAAGTAATAACTTTCTTCAGATTATCAAAACAGTTCATGATTCAAATGAGATGCTTTAGGAGTTAGAGGAAAAACTGCAAAAGAAGTCACTGTTTTATGCAATCTACATAAGTGTCCCTAACTCTTGGGAAAGGGAAAATTGGCCCAATTACTCATGAAGGAAGAAAAGACTTCAATTTTTTTTATATGTTTCTAAGAAGTAAGAAATCCATCAGATGAAGAATGTAGTAGTTTGGAACCTCAGAGTCACTTAGGGAACCTTGAGTCAGCTATAGTGTTGCTGAATTTTATTCTGACCTTTCATGTTTCTGGTGAAGGATTTATTTTGGCAAATGAGTATTCCACAGAAATTGTTGTTTTTTCCTTTCTGACCTATCATTAGACTCCAGATTAATTAATAATTGATAAAACAAACTGTCAGAAGAACATTTACAAGGTTGTAGGAAATATAAAATAAGCTACTTTGACAAATAACCTAACAAACTTTGCCATTTTTGTTACTATAAGCATATCTACATTAGAGATAGCTCCCTTGAATGCAGTATTCCAATATCATTCCTAATTAGCCCACTAATGATGGATTTATTATTTTCTATTAATATACTTAATACCATTTTAAACCCAAGGATTCCATTCCAATTGTTACTTGCTTTGCCACAGCTTGACAGTACAACCTTAGTGGTTGTTCATTTACTATTGAGAGCTTTAGCAACCTATTAGTAAAATAGATACACAAATACAATTGTTCTTTCAAACTGGGATCTTTTCTTTCTTTTCCCCAATGTTTATTTTTTCCACTTTGAGCAGTAAAATATTATCATTCTTAATTAAAATTCTTAAAGCATAACCTTAAGCATAGTTTCTATCAGTTTTTTTTTAATACAGTTTTCATTACAGGTCTATTTTTCCACACCACATAATGAGAAATACAGGTCATATTCAAATATGAAAATCAATGACTAAATTAAAAACACAATAAAAATAAATAATTATATGGCTGCCAAAATTAATTTGTAGGATTGAATAACAAGTTGAAATAAGTATTCAAGATGAAAAGCTACATATCATCCATAACATTTACCTAACAGTTACCATGAGATCTTATTTTCATAATCATATTTCTTCCTCATCAACTTCAAACTTTTCCTGATTCCCAATATCTGTCATAATATTCTGTCTTACTTTTTTCATATTACCTCTCAGTCCTAGATCCTAGTTCTTTCATCCCATTCAATTTCCAGCAATTTCCAGCAATTTCACTACTTCTTGTTCAAAGTGTCTGGTCTAAAATTATCAACAACCACATGCCTTCTTAGGTAGGTGAGAAAGGGTCAGTGCAATTTGAGGGTGTGTTCTACTTATCAACTTTTAGACCCAAAGCTGTACAACCTCAAACTCTCCCCCATTCACCTTTCTCAAGCCCTTCTTCCCTGACCCCCCACTGGCCCCTGAGATCTAGAAACCATTACAACCATCAAAAGCAAGTCCCTTGCTGATAATAAAGGACGATTTCAGGGACAAGCTCAAAAATTGCTGGGGAAACAAAAGTGGTAATGCTCACAGTTTCTTACAAATGAAACATGCTTTTAACATATGATTTAGCAATTTTGTGCTTTGGGGCATTTATTCAATTTAGTTGAACACCGATCCACACAAAAACCTTTACATGGATGTTTATAGTAGCTTTATTCATAATTGACAAAACATGGAAGCAAACAAGATATACTTCAGTGATTGAATGAACAAATACATTGTGCTACATACAGACAATAGTATAGACTTCAGCATTAATCAGAAGTGAGTTCTCAAGACACGAAAAGACACGGAGAGAACTTAGAAGTATTCTTCTATATGAAAGAAGCCAATCTGGAAAGTCAATATACTTTATGATTTCAAATATATGATATTCTAGAAGAGATAAAATCATAAAGACCATAAAATATCAGTGTTTTCCAGGGCCTTATGTGGAGGAGGGATAAACAGGTGAATTACAGAGGAGTTTTAGGACAGTGAAATTATTTTCTATGATACTATAGTGGTGGATAAATGTCATTTGTCAAAACACATAGAATGTGCAATACCATGTGTAAACCCCAATATGAACCCCAATATATACTTTGGGCAATAATCTTGTGTCAATATAAGTCCACTGACTGAAACAAATGTATCACCCTCAAAAGGATGTTTTAGTTGGGAAGGTTGGGCATGTGTGAGGGCAAGGGTATACGGAAATTCCATACTTTATGCTCAATTTTGCTAAAATTTATCTAAAAACAAATTCTATTTTTAAAAGAGACATTTCATATTATATAATTTTTTTATTGAACTAAGGACATTTTTAATAAGTTTTAAGCAGGTATACTTAGTGTTGGCATAATACTTGGCATTTGGTTATGAAAGAATAATGATGAATAGAGATGTGAAAGCAGAGAAAGAAGAAAGATGGTATTCAAGATGCTCACAGCTATTAAATTAAAAGCTTTCTTTTATCAAATGAGTTTGGGAAATAATTGATTTTTTTATAGCAGGTACTTACCATGATGTTTTTACTACACTAATACACCTTATGACTCTCAGATGAGTTTTATAGTCATGCAATAGTTTCCAAATTTTGTGAAAATAACCTTATTTTATCATAAGTATCCCTTTGACTCAGGAATTGATGGAATGTGCATTTGAAAACACCCCCATTCACCTTTATATTTCCATTAGGTCTTGGAATCTGCATTGTTTGATCGATAAAATTTATTCTTCTAAGCCACACAAAAATAAATAAAGTTGAGTTCTTACCCTTAAGAACTTTAGCTTCTATGTATGGATGGACAGAGACAAACATTTACAATACAGCTTAGCAAATGATATGACGGTATATCCACAGAGTCAAGATTGATGTAGATCAGGGGCATTTAATTGTATATCACAAACCAGAACTTTTTTACATTACTTGTTTTATAAATAAAATTTTATTGGCATATAGCCATGCTCATTCATTTATTTATTATCTATGGTTGCTTATGCAGATTTGAGTAGTTGTGACAGACCATCTGTCCCACAAAATATTTATTATCTGGCCTTTTACAGAAAAAGTTGGCTGACTAGACAGCTATAAAAATAACTTGCATTAACCATGGTGTTTAAAGCTGTAGGAAATAATTGGAGTCTTCGGGAAATTTGTAATTAATTGAGAAATTAGTAGAGGTTATTATTGTTTCATTAGAGAATTTGTGTGGTTCACAGAACATGACCAAATGTTATGCATTTTTATGTGATAGAATATGCCTCTGTTCAAAGGACCCACCTTTTTGTTTTCTACATGTAAAATAGGCCAGTGCATTATACATCTTTACATGTTCTTCTAGTTCTAAAATGCTCTATTTATATTCATTGAATTCCTACCTTGGCAAAACCTTCTATTTAAGAACTATGCTGACTTTAATATTGAAATTTCCTTTTATTGAGGACAAATAATTAAGAGTTCTGCTATGCATGGAATAGTATTCAAAAAATAAAAGAGAATAAGAAACTAAAATTAAGAAAGATGAATCTTGCAACTTACCTATTTTTTCCTCACTTCATAGGAATATATAGATTTTTTTTTAAAAAAAATATTCTTTGGAAATGCCCAAAGAGATTTTACTGGAAACTTTGTGTAAGGGACTAGATAAAACTGTATAACTGTATAAAAATAGTAACTTCTTGAAACTTTTTTAAAAATAACAATGAGGTGGTTGTAATTTTGTGGATTGGTCTCTGTGCCCTCTATTCTGTACCATTGGTCTACCTGCCTGTTTTGGTACCAGTTCCATGTTGTTTTTGTTATTATTGCTCTAAGGATAGCATCTTCAACAAATGGTGCTGGGAGAACTGAAAATCCATATGCAACAAAATGAAATTGAATCCCTTTCTCTCACCATGCACAAAAGTTAACTCAAAATGGATTAAGGAGCTAGGAATCAAACCAGAGACTCTGCATCTAATAGAAGAAAAAGTTGGCCCTAATCTCCATCTCGTGTGGTTGGGCTCCAAATTCCTTAATAGGACACCTATAGCACAAGAGTTAAGATCAAGAATCAACAAATGGGACTTATTCAAACTAAAAAGTTTTTTTTTTTTCTCAGCAATAGAAATAATAAGTGAGGTAAATAGGGAGCCTACATCCTGGGAACAATTTTTTTCACACTTCAGAAAGAGCTCTAATATCCAGAGTATACAAAGAACTCAAAAAATTAAACAACAAGAAAACAATGAGGTGTTTTTTCTTTCCTACCTGAAACTACCAGATTAAATATTGTTAGTGATCAGAAGAGTAAAATAGCTGATTTCAATACTGAATTTGCTAGCAATTTCACATAATTGTCCCATTTGTTCAAATAAATTATTTTGTGTCATAATACCAAATCTGTGTTCCTTTTGTCTTTGATTGTTATGCTGTCACTTTTCATTATTTCCTATAGATTCAAATGCTCATTGTAAAATCATGAATAATGCAGCTGGTTCTATGAAAGTGCTCGTTTCTTTAATTAAATTTACTTGCCTGAAGCAGATGATACGTTTTAAAAAATCAATAGTAACAGCATTCCATTTTAGAATATCTGGTACCTTAATTTCTCTTCTTTCATTAATCACCCCTGAAGAAGCCAGAGGTTCTCTTCATATAATAAGCTCAAACTAATTTCAAATCATCTTCTAAATAAAGAACTTTAAACCTATCAAGTCATTCAAGAGGATTTATTTCAATAAGCACTTTGTTTTAAAAAGCTAAAACCTAAAGTTTAAGTATAGCATGTAATTACTATTTTTTATCTTGATTCCAATCTCCATGAAATCAGAGAATATCTATTAATTCTATCAATAGCAAAATATTAATTTTAATGGGTAAACTATGATTCCTATTTCAATCTTCTTTATGAGAAGACCTAAACTGTGCTTTTTTTAAAACAGCAGTAAAGGTGGCATAGTTTGAAGATCAAGGCTGGGAATTTAGTCTATCTTCTGCCTTTATTTACCTGTGATGCCTTGGAAATATCATGTCATGTCTCTGAGTTATTTATGCCATATGTTAAAAGTTTAATTTGATGATGATATTATCTATCTTAAAATCCATAAGCCTTTTCAGTATTGAGAAACTTCCTCACAGTTTATCAGTTGAGGTTCTATATTGACTTGATTTTCACAACTACACCTGCAATATACTATAATTATATGTCTGTCTTTCATTTTCTCATAAATTCATATTGAATTATTAAAGCATTTATTTAATATTTTATGGCAATTATCTACATGCATGTATGATATAAGATTTTTTATGATAAATTTGAAATGCTTTGGCATAGTTTAAATTAACACTTTTCTACCTCCAGGTTTACCTTAAACAAACAAAAAAACAATAATAATCTTATTTTAGGTCCTATTTCAAGGTTCACCTCAAAGTATTCTAAGTACACATTCTAGCTTAATTGAGAGCATTGAACATTTTTCTCATCTTTCCATGAATCATTTTCAATAAGTCCCAAACAGTACGGAAATAAAGAAAGCTAAACTTGGCATACTTGATTACAACTATGAAATACACACACACACACACACACACACACACACACACACAATACTGCTTAGCAAATAATATGATACTGTATCCACAGAGTCAAGATTGATTAAATGCATATAAAGTTATCATTTTTTGTAGATCAAGAGTCATTTAATTGTATATTCCAAACCAGATATTTCTTACATTCCTGTTTATAAATAAAATTATATTGGAATATAGCTGTGCTCATTCATTTATTTATTGTCTATGGTTGTTTATGCAGATTTGAGTAGTTATGACAGACCATCTGTCTCATAAAATATTTATTATTATCTGGCCCTTTACAGAATAAGTTGGTCCCTATGTGTAGGTGTGTGTGTGTGTATGTGTGTAAAGATATGAAAAATATATAAAAAAATCTTAACATTAGTCAAAGCAAAAATCATCATCATCATCATCATCATCATCATCATCATCAAATCTAGGAAAATAAACGGGGATAAATGAAAACTTTTCACCAGAAATAGACAATATGGAAGACAATGGAATAAATCTTTATAGGAAAAAAAAAGCTATCAGCTTAACATAATCTGTCCAGTCAAAAAAATTTAAATAAGTCGTCTAATCCTCTCATGCTCCTCCCCAACCCCATTATAAATCAGCATCTCTATATCAGAGAAAACATTCGGCATTTGGTTTTTTGGGATTGGCTAACTTCATTTAGCTTTATATTCTCCAACTCCAACCATTTACCTACAAATGCCATGATTTTATTCTCTTTTAATGCTGAATAGTAATTCCATTGTGTATATATACCACATTTCCTTTACCCATTCAGCTACTGAAGGGCATCTAGGTTGGTTCCACAGTTTAGCTATTGTGAAATCTGCTATAAACATTGATGTGACTGTGTTCCTATAGTAGTCTAGGGGTTTTTTAGTCTTTATTTTATTTATTTATTTTTATGTGGTGCTGAGGATTGAACCCAGTGCTTCACATGTGCGAGGCAAGCAATCTACCTCTGAACTACAACTCCAGCCTCTAGTATGCTGTTTTTAAGTACTTTGGGTATAGACCAAGAAGTGGGACAGCTGGATCAAATGATGGTACCACTCTCAGTCTTCCAAGGAATCTCCATACTGCTTTCCAGATTGGCTGCCCCAATTTGCAGTCCCACCAGCAATGTATGAGTGTGCTTCTACCCACCCACACATCCTTGCCAACACTTATTGTTGTTTGTCTGCATAAGAGCTGCCATTCTGACTGGAGTAAGATGAAATCTTAGAGTAGTTTTGATTTGCATTTCTCTAATTGCTACGGATGTTGAATATTTTTTCATATATTTGTTGATTCATTGTATATCGTCTTCTGAGAAGTGTCTTTTTAGTTCCTAGGACCATTTATTAATAGAACAAAGGGAAGGGAGGGAAAAGGAAGGGGCATGAGGTAGGAAAGACAGTGGAATGAGATGGGCATCATTACCCTAAGTACATGTATGAAGACAGGAATGGTGTGATTCTAATTTGTGTGCAACCAGAGATATAAAATATTTTGCTCTATATGTATAATATAAATTGTAATGCATTCTGCTGTCTTATATAATAAATTAGAATTAAAAATAATAAAAAAGAAACAAAAAAAATTTCAGATAAACAAAAGTTGAGAGAATATGACACCAACACTTCATTTTGAAGAGAAATGACATCAATTAGAGACACACATGTTAGAGACAATCCTTGAATAGCATCTAAAATGTTACATATTCACTTAAATATAAAGTAAATTATTTTTATATATTTATTTGAAAGACTTGAATTTTTCAACAAAATCACAACATTGTATTGTGGGATATAGAACATGTATTCATAAAATAAATGAAAACCATAGTGCATAAGATGGAAAGATTTTTAAATAGAAATAAACCATTGGCAGATCATAATATAAATCAAATGACATATGATTAATATGTAATAAAATGTTTCAAGCTAAATATACATATTGTATCCCTAGAGAACTCTAAACATGCATACATATTTACAAAGATGGTTTTTAAATAAAAAAGTAAGATAGAAATGTTAAAATTGGACATTAAAACATTTGATAAAAATACGAAAAATAAGGAGTTTCAAGAAACAAAAACAAAAGAAACAAAAATAAGATAATGAACCTTAACAATCACCTCATTACATTAATAATTTTAGTAAATATATAATAAATTAAGCAACCTATTTAAGAATCAAAGATAAGCACATAAACTGAAAAGAAACAAGGTCCAACTAAGCAGTAAATTGTTGACGTATAAGGGCCCAGCTTGTTTGAAAGCAAAAGGATGGATAAAATATAAGCAAAAAAACCCACTTTTTCCTAAAATAATATCAGAGAGAAAAAACTTCAGTAATCCAATTCTAGGAATATTAACAGAACAATCAATGATATTTGATAAAGGCGAATGGTCAATTCACAGAATGCTCTAACAATGTAACATGTGTATCCATCTAATAACAAAACTTCAATGAATACGAAGCAAAAATTAATATAACTAATAGAAGAAATGGACAAATCCATAATCATTTTCTTTTGTTCCTCTACTGGGTTTTTCTTTCTTTCTTTCTTTCTTTCTTTCTTTCTTTCTTTCTTTCTTTCTTTCTTTCTCTCTTTCTTTCTTTCTTTTTTTTCTGGCAGCGGCGGGAGGGGGGAGAACATTAAAAGTACACAGAATAGTGATATTCATTGTTATCTATGCATGCATACAATATAACCATATAATTTGGTCAATTCTGTTCCCTTTACTAATTAATTGTTAGAATTGGCAACAAAATAATAATGATATAAGAAAACAATACTACCAACTGCTTTGTGATAAACATTTATAAAACACTATGTCCAATATAGAATACACATGCCTTATTATTGTAAATAGAATATTGTCCAAGATAAGCCATATTCTAGACTGCAAAACAATTTTCAATACATTTGAAAGGACTTAAATAACAAAGACTAATAAAAACAATATCCTATTGTTACTAATTATTAATTTTTTTTCTCTGGCCAAGAATAAACATGGTAATTAATAACAATAGGATAGCTAAGAAAATCCAAATGATTAGAAAAATAAGGCATCTAGAGCTTATTGGGATAAAAGACCAAAAATATAAAATAAAGATGTATATGATCATAACTTGGAACATGATAAATGACCAAGAAAATAAACAGAAGAGGCGCAAGATAGAGTCGGAGTATTGTTTTCTTGTTCAACTTGGTGTTAAGCAAGTCCCCCCAGAGAAGACCCAAAAGAAGCAATGAGAGGATAACCTATGGACACAGGAAGAAGGGAAAGAAGGGAAAGAAAAAAAGCCACAAGGCAGAAGTGACATTAGGTGTTCAAGACTATAGAAAATATGGTTACCAGAATAAAAGAATAAGCATGAGAGTAGACTAAAGTGCAAAGAAGAGTATAAAGGAAACCAGAGCCTATAGGTTACTAAGCACTATTTGGAACTTTTACTCTGTGTAAAGGGCAAGTCCCTTCAGGAATTTAAGTGAAATTACATAATACAACCTACATGCATTGGAATCATTTCTGCTGAAAATAATGTATTAGGACAATTGTAGACACAGGAAGAAGGCCACTTTGATAATCCAAGTCAGAGATGATGAGGTATTGGACCAGAGTGATAGTTTTGAGTGTGGAAAGAAGTAGTTAGATGCTTGACATATTTTATGAATGTAGAAAAAGCATGATTTATAAGGGAATCAATGAATAGTAAAAGAAAGACTTTTGCAGAAAGTTATTGTACATGATTCCCGTGGAGAATTTTATTTCTGTAAAGAAGCACAGTTAGGTGAGTGGTAGCTGAGAGAGAAGTGTATTGGTTATAATTTTAGGCATCAAATTGAATGGTTTACAGAACCTCCAGGTTAAATATTATTTCTAAATATGTCTAGAAAGGTATATCCAGAAGATATTAGCATTTGCACTGAGCTATACCGAGAAAGACTTTGCCCTCAGCAATGTAGGCAGACCACGGAATCTGATGAGAATCTCAGCAGAGGAAAAAGGTAAAGGAAGGGCAAATTTGCACTGTTCTGGAGCTGGGTCCTCCATCTCTCCTGCCCTTGCATACCAAAACTCTAGGTTCTTGAGCCTTCAGAAAGCAGCTCTTACACCATCAACCTTCCAGATTCTCAGGCTTTTGACTGGGGAATGAGAGTTACACCATCAGTTTTCTGGGTCTCAGGACCTTGGATCACAATGAGTAGACCCATCAGCTTCCTTGGTTCCCCAGCTGATATATGGCAGATTATGAGGCTTCCTGGCCTGCCTGATCATGTGAGCCAATTCCCATTATATGTAGATATAGCCATTTCTAAAGGGATTTAGGTATATATCTATATGTAGAGATATCCACCCACCATGTATACTCTATCAGTTCTGTTTCCCTAGAGAGTTCTGATTAATAAAAGAAGTGTCAATAAGGAATTTTTTTTTATTTTTAAGAGGAAAAAAAATACATGCTTGTACTCTCTTGAGAACCATTAAGTTTAAAACGGAGAATGTTGATAATCCAGGAATAATAGGGAAGGGTGGAGAATGACTAGAGGAGGTGAGAGTCTTGAGATCCAGAGAACACATAGAGCAGAAATTCTTGAGAAGTGTGAAGACTTTTCTATTGTAAAGAGGAAATGGCACATAGGCTGGTCAGGAGCTGTGTAAATTCTGATGGCCTCTAATTTTTTCTGTAAAATAAAGATTAAAAGGCATCCTATTTGAATAAAAATGGAGTAAAACATCAGAGGCTTGAAGAGGGAAAATAAATTGTGAAAATGTCATCTCGGAGAGCAGAAAGACAAAAAATATATTATGAGATGATCATGGGATCACATTTGAACAACATTATGAATTCAGAGGATGACCACTCGATATGGTCCTTTTAGTTTTCTATTTGGTCACAGAGACAGACTAAAAAGAGAACAGAATTAACCAGAGCAATCTGAGTAATCTCCAAAAATCTCCACAAGGGGAAATGGCAACTTGAAAAACTTAGGCCTACAAGCCACAAAGATAGTCCATTCTCCTCTGATTTCTTCCATCCTTCACACCAATGTGGGAGAGGGCAGAAATAGCAGCTATGTGGGTGTAAAAGAACCTAGGCCACTCTACTGCCATGTCTAACTTCAGGCTTCTTATCCAAGAAAACATGATCAAGTTTAACTTTAGAATAGTAAAGGAAATATGCCAACATATCAGGCAGGATTAATTTTTTTTTTTTGCACTGGGTATTGAATTCAGGGGCATTTGGCTACTAAGCTACATCCACAGCCATGATTTTTGTTGTTGTTGTTGTTGTTGTTGTTGTTGTTGTTTTGTTTTGTCTTGTTTTGTTAGAGACAGGGTCTCACTGAATTGCTTAGTGTTTTGCAGTTGCTGAGGCTGGCTTTGAACTCAAGATCTCCCACCTCAGCCTCCCAAGTCACTGGGTTAACAGACATGTGCCACCGCACCCTGCAGGACTGATTATTTAATTATCAAGTAGAATCTTTTGGGGTAACTCACAAGTCCTAGTAAAAATCTTTGGTACTTTTCCAGAGCAGGTTTAAAGAGTCATTCTCTGAAAACATTAGGATACAAATTTCAGTTGCTTAAAAAATTATACCACATATTCCAAATATGTAGTCATTGTAAAGAGATTATAGTAGAGAGAACTCTAAGGATTGCCTACTTTTTTAAAATTCCCTTTCTGTGATTTTTTAATCAAACTTTAATCTAGAAAGTGCTGTGAAATGATTTCATAGATGTAACTAATGTCCCAAGTCAGTAAGCTTTAAGATAACAATGACTAGATTAAAAAGCCCTTTAAAAGCAGGGTTTTCTTGTAGTGGAAGAAAAAAAAATGAGAGACTGAAAATGTGAGCACTCAATCTGCCTGTGCAGGTTTGGACATGTCCCAATTGATGGTGCCATGTGACAAAGGATGCAGGTGGCCTCCAGAAGAAGATCATCCCCTACTAACAGGCAAGGAAATGCGGACCTCACACCTAACACTGGAGGAAAACAGGTGTTGTTTTAAAAGACATTACAACTGTGGTAATTTGAGTAAGTATGGTTAAGTTTGTTAAATGGCAATAGAAATCAAATACAGAGTGCTGACCTTTTTGAAAACAAGGAGAATTTTTCTTTTTTTATAATAAATAGAGGAGCAGAATTTAGTCTGAATTTCTGCTACACCATAGCTCCACCTTACCTTGAATCTCTTTGTCTTTGCTTATATTTGATAAAAATATGGAAAACACTATTTATCCTCCAACAATGTGATAACAGATAAATCGAAAGCAAAAATGGTCAGTCTTCAAATAAAAGACAACTGATATCACCCATAATTATTAATAAAACCAATAATATTACCATCTCCTAGAATAATATGTTTGGCATCTCTCCTAAACATTACTTCAAAACCACTGTTTGAATTCCAGTCGAAGCTCCAGTGTACTGCATTTGTTTCAGGCTCCCATATCCTATTTAAGGGTCTTGAAAGAAGACTTTTCTCAGTGGGTCTTTTAATACCATCACCACATCAATCATTCTGCTTCCAGTTCAGCTGTTCAGTTTCTTCTGAACTCTTTGTTCATCTTCATTAGTGTATTAGTGCACTGACATTCATAACCAATTTACTTTAGAGTTTAAATACATCAAAGGCTTCCAACAGAGGACACTGATATCTCTTCACCTGTCATTAGTCTCATTACAGCTAAAATTCCATCAAGAAGTGTGCTTTGGAATATTTTCTTAAAATGATTTTCACTAGGTAACATTGACATGGGCAAAAGAATGATGAGGACTGTTGGATGTGATGTTCCTTTGTTCCTCCTCTGGCTTTTCTGAAGTATGATTGATGAATAAAAATTATATATCTCTAAGCCATGCACTGCAATGCTTTGATATACGCACATATTGTGAAATTATTACCACAATCAAACTAACAGATCCATCACCTCAAATAGCTACATATATGTGGGTGTGTGGTAAGGGCTCTTGAGATCTACTTTCAGCAAATTTCAAGGAGACCATACATTTTGCTTAACTAATCAACATGCTATTCATCAAGTACCCAGTATCAATGCATCTTGTAATTGACCGCTGATTCCCAGTTTTCCTTATTTCTCCAACCACTGGTAATCATTATCCTAATATTCATTGTTTTCAGGTCAATTTTTTTTGTTTTCTTATACAATTTATACATGCAGTATTAGCTTGTGCCTGGCATATTTCACTTAGCAAAATGTCCCCAAGTTCCATCCATGTTGTCAAAAGTGGCCAGAATGTTTAAGATCTTTTCTAAGGATAAAAAGGATGTTATTGTGGTTTTCTATATTTATTCATCAGTGAATAGCGCTTAAATGACTATGGAAGTGCAAATATTTCTTCAACATGAAAGAGTGCTGTATTTTGTTGAATACTTTTTCTGTATCTGTTGAGATGATCATATGGCTCTTATCTTTAAGCCTATTGGTGTGATGAATTACATTTATTGATTTCCATATATTGAACAAACCTTGCATTCCTGGGATGAACTCCACTTGATCGTGGTGCACTATCTTTTTTATATGTTTTTGTATCTGATTTGCCAGAATTTTATTGAGAATTTTTGCATCTATGTACATCAGAGATTTCTGAAGTTTGATATGTCTTTGCCTGGTTTTGGAATCAGGGTGATATTGGCCTCATAGAATGAGTTTGGAAGTGCTCCCTCTTTTTCTATTTCATGAAATAATTTGAAGAGAATTGGTATTATTCTTCATTAAAGGTCTTGTAGAACTCAGCTGTGTATCCATCTGGTCCTGGGCTTTTCTTAGTTGGTAGTATTCTGATAGCATCTTTTATTTGAAATGGATTTGTTAAAATTGTGTATATCATCCTGACTCAATTTGGGCAAATCATAAGGCTCTACAAATTTGTTGATGCCTTCAATATTTTCTATTTTGTTGGAATACATTTTCAAAATAATTTCTAATTATCTTCTGTATTTCTGTATTATCTGTTGTGATATTTTCTTTTTCATCATGTATGTTAGTAACTTGAATTTTATCTCTCCTCTTCATTAGCATGGCTAAGATTTTGTCAATTTTATTTATTTTTTCAAAAAACCAACTTTTATTTTGTCAATTTTTTCAATTGTTTCTTTTGTTTCAATTTCATTGATTTCAACTCTGATTTTAATTATTTCCTGTCTTCTACTAATTTTGGTGTTGCTTTGTTCTTCTTTTTCTAGGTCTTTGAGATGTAATGTTAGGTCATTTATTTGTTGATTTTTTCTTCTTTTAAGGAATGAACTCCATGCAATGAACTTTGGAAAGCAGTATGAAGATTCCTTGGAAAACAGGGAATGGAACCACCATTTGGCCCATCTATCCCACTCAGTTTATACCCAAAGGACTTAAAATCAGCATACCACAGTAATGCAGCTCAATTTGCATAACTATTTCTGTTGCTCAAGATGACATTAGTTATACAGGGCCTTTTCATGGTTCTATATGAATTTTATGATATTTTTCCTACTTTTACTAAAATTCCATTGTCATCTGATAGGAATCCTGAGATTCCTTTGGGTCATTTGGACATTTAAACTTTATTATTCTTCCTATCCATGAACACAAGATGTACTTCCATTTATTGGTGTCTTTAATTGCTCTCATCAGTGTTTTACAGTTTTCAGTGCATAAATCTTTTACCTTCATGGTTAAATTTATCCCTAAGTAACATTATTTTGATGATCTTATGAATAGATTGTATTCTTGATTTATTTTTGGAAAGTTCCATATCCATATTTAGAAGCATAACTAATTTTGGTATGTTGATTTGATGCCCTATAATCTTGTTGACTTTGATTATTAGTTCTAATAGATTTAGGTAGAATCTTTAGGTTTTTCTACATATAAAACCATGTTGTCTGCAAAGAGAGACAATTTTACTTCTTTCCTTCTAATTTGGGTGTCTTTTATTTCTTTCTCTTGCTTAATTTCTTAGGCAGGAACTTTCTTTTTCCTTTTTTTTTTTTTTTTTTTTTTTTTAGGTACCAGGGATTGAACTCAGAGGCACTCAACCTCTGAGCCAAATTTTACTTCTTTCCTTCAGCTTTGGATGTCTTTTATTTCTTTCTCTTGCCTAATTTCTTAGGCAGGAACTTCCTGGATAATGTTGACTAGAAGTGGTGAGAGGAGGAACAATTGTCATGCTTCTGAACTTAGAGGAAAAGCTTTCACCTTTTCACCATTGAATATGATGTTACCTGTGGGCTTGTTACTTACAGTGTTTGTTATATGGAAGCACTTTCCTTTTATTCCTAATTTGTTGAGATTTATATCATGAAAAAAATATTGAATTTTTGTCAAATGAATGTTCTTTATCTATTATGATTACATTATTTTTATCTTTCATTTCTTTAATGTGGTGTCATATTTATTGATGTATTATATTGAACTATCCTTGCATCCTAGGAATAAATCCTGTTTGACCATGACATATGGTCTTTTTAATGGGCTTGTAACTTTGGTTTGCTAATATTTTGAGTTTTTTTGCAAATGCATTCATATGAATACTCACCTATTATCATTTCTTCTAATATGCTTCTCTTGCTTTAGTATCAGGGTAATGCTAGTCCAGCAAAGTGAGTTTGGGTTTTGTTTTGCTTTGCTGTTTTGAAGTAAGGATTTTGCCTCCTCTTCAATTTTTTGAAGAGTTTGAAAAAGATTGGCATTGATTATTCTTTAAATATTTGGTAGATCCACCAGTAAGACCATCTGGTCGTGAGTTGTTTTTTTTTTTTAATTTTTTTTTAATTTATTTTTTTTTATTTATTTTTTTATTGTTGGTCGTTCAAAACATTACATCTAACTTGATATATCATATTTCACAGTTTGATTCAAAAGGGTTATGAACTCCCATTTTTACCCCGTATACAGACTGCTGAATCACATCATTTACATAAATTACATTTCCATTGATTTATATATTGCCATTCTAGTGTCTGATGAATTCTGCTCTCTATCCTAACCTCTACTATCCCCCCTCCCCTCCCCACCCCTCCCCTCTTCTCTCTCAACCCCCTCTACTGTAAAACATTTCTTCCACTTGTATTATTCTTCTCTTACCCCTCACTTCCTCTTGTATGTAATTTTGTATAACCCTGAGGATCACCTTCCCTTTCCATGCGATTTCTCTTCTCTCTCCCTTTCCCTCCCCCCTCTCATCCCTATTAATGTTAATCTTCTTCTCCTGCTCTTCGTCCCTACTCTGTCCTTAGTTACTCCCCTTATATCAAAGAAGTCATTTGGCATTTGTTTTTTAAGGATTGGCTAGCTTCACTTAGCATAATCTGCTCTAATGCCATCCATTTCCCTCCAAATTCTATGATTTTGTCATTTCTTAATGCAGAGTAATACTCCATTGTGTATAAATGCCGCATTTTTTTTATCCATTCATCTATTGAAGGGCATCTAGGTTGGTTCCACAATCTTGCTATCGTGAATTGTGCTGCTATGAATATCGATGTAGCAGTGTCCCTGTAGCATGCTCTTATTAGGTCTTTGGGGAATAGACCGAAAAAGGGAATAGCTGGATCAAATGGTGGTTCCATTCCCAGCTTTCCAAGAAATCTCCATACTGCTTTCCACATTGGATGCACCAATTTGCAGTCCCACCAGCAATGAACAAGTGTACCCTTTTCCCCACATCCTCTCCAGCACTTGTTGTTATTGGACTTCCTAATGGCTGCCAATCTTACTGGAGTGAGATGGTATCTTAGGGTGGTTTTGATTTGCATTTCTCTGACTGCTAGAGATGGTGAGCATTTTTTCATGTACTTGTTGATTGATTGTATGTCCTCCTCTGAGAAGTGTCTGTTCAGGTCCTTGGCCCATTTGTTGATTGGATTATTTGTTATCTTATTGTCTAATTTTTTGAGTTCTTTGTATACCCTGGATATTAGGGCTCTTTCTGAAGTGTGAGGAGTAAAGATTTGTTCCCAGGATGTAGGCTCCCTATTTACCTCTCTTATTGTTTCTTTTGCTAAGAAAAAACTTTTTAGTTTGAGTAAGTCCCATTTGTTAATTCTTAGTTGTTAACTCTTGCGCTATGGGTGTCCTATTGAGGAATTTGGAGCCTGACCCCACGGTATGTAGATCATAGCCAACTTTTTCTTCTATCAGACGCCGTGTCTCTGATTTGATATCAAGCTCCTTGATCCATTTTGAGTTAACTTTTGTGCATGGCGAGAGAAATGGATTCAGTTTCATTTTGATGCAAATGGATTTCCAGTTTTCCCAGCACCATTTGTTGAAGATGCTATCCTTCCTCTATTGCATGCTTTTAGCCCCTTTATCAAATATAAGATAATTGTAGTTTTGTGGATTGATTTCTGTGTCCTCTATTCTGTACCATTGGTCCACCCGCCTGTTTTGGTACCAGTACCATGCTGTTTTTGTTACTATTGCTCTGTAGTATAGTTTGAAGTCTGGTATCGCTATCCCGCCTGATTCACACTTCCTGCTTAGCATTATTTTTGCTATTCTGGGTCTTTTATTATTCCATATGAATTTCATGATTGTTTTATCTATTTCTACAAGAAATGCTGTTGGGATTTTGATTGGCATTGCATTGAACTTATAGAGAACTTTTGGTAATATCGCCATTTTGATGATGTTAGTTCTGCCTATCCATGAACAGGGTATATTTTTCCATCTTCTAAAGTCTTCTTCTATATCTTTCTTTAGGGTTCTGTAGTTTTCATTGTATAAGTCTTTCACCTCTTTTGTTAGGTTGATTCCCAAGTATTTTATTTTTGGGGGGGATATTGTGAATGGAGTAGTTGACCTCATTTCCGTTTCAGAGGATTTGTCGCTGATATGTTGCTTGTAAAACAGAAAGGGGGAACTGTTGGGAGCCGGCGACCGCACCCTGAAAATGGCACTGTCTTCCTGCTTCTGATGACTTAGCGGTTGGAGTTAGAAGTAAACAACTCCTTGTAAGGCTGTGGGCTGGGATCTGGCCTGCTTCTGCTGTGCTGTACCTATTAGACTCCTCCACGTAGTGCTGGTTCATTGGCAAGGCTGGGTACTTAAGCTAGGGCAGACCGACCGCTTGCGTGTGCGCTTTCTTCTCTTGTTCCTGTTTTCTCATCATGATTCAAAGGTCCTGAGTAAACTGCTGAAAGAAGAATCCTGTGTCGTGTTTCCCTTGCCGGCAAGGGGTCGCGACAATTGATGGCCAGAACGGGGAGGAATATTCCTCGAACCCAGGATCCAGAACTTTCAGCAGTCAGGGTAGTGCACCGGTAAGTTCCCAGGTAAAGTGGGAATCCGCAAGCAAATAGTGGGACGCTCCTCTGTAAATAAAGAGAGAGCGGGGAAAAAATAATAAAATAGGACGCTCCTCTGTAAATAAAGAGAGAGCGGGGAAAATAATAAAATAGGACACTCCTCTGTAAATAAAGAGAGAGCGGGGGGAAAAAATAGAATAGGACACTCCTCTGTAGATAAAGAGAGAGCGGGGCTTTTGTACTTTCACTTTCTTCATAGTTTTGAAAATATTATGGGTGTTACCTCTTCAAGTCCAATTTTTTTGGCCCTGGATGGGCTGCTGCGTTCAAAAGGACTTAAGGTGGAGCAGAGTACTTTGCGGATGTTTTTAAGATAAGCTGATATAGCAGCTCCTTGGTTTGTTTTTTCAGGGAGTCTTACAATTCCCAGCTGGGACAAATTAGGGAGAGATCTGGATTTCACTTATGAGCAAGGTACGTTGGAGAATGGCATTATACGACTTTGGAAATTGGTTAGAGAATGTATAGCAGACGGTAAATGCCAGGAAGCTGTGGGTGAGGGTCAGGCCGTTCTTTAACAACTACATGAGGAAAAATCTGAGGGGTCACATAGTGAAGTGGCAGAGAGTATTAAGAGTAAGAGTAGTGAAAGGGCAAAGGAGCCTGAAAATAAAAATAGGAGAAGGCTCTATCCAGACTTGACCGAACTAAAAACACCTGAGGACACAAGCGGCTCAGAGAGTTCAAAGGACCTTTGCCACCTGGCACTGTGGGTTTGTTAATTGGGCGTGCTTCCTCTATTTTACAAGGCCTTCATGTTTTCCCTGGGATTATTAATCCGGATACGGTGGGAACAGTGAAGGTTATGGTGGAAGCTCCAAAAGGCATTGTGTCCATCTCCCCAGGAGACCAGATTGCTCAATTGCTAATTTTACCCAGTTTACATACCCATTTTCCTGCTGATTCCTTTTTAAGGACAGGTGATGGGATTGGAACCACCGGAGGGAATTGTGTTTACTTGTCCTTAGATATGAATGACCGTCCTATTTTAAAGTTAACTATAGAAGGTAAATCAATTTTAGGATTACTGGATACTGGAGCAGATCATAGTATAATTGCATTAAAGGACTGGTCAAAGGGGTGGCCGGTGCAACTCTCAGATCAATCATTAAGAGGTTTAGGATATGCTCAAGCTCCACAAGTCAGCTGTAGGCATTTATGATGGAAAGATTCTGAAGGACATTCTGGCACTTTTCAACCATATGTGCTTGATCTTCCAGTCTCCCTATGGGGACGTGATCTTATGAAGGACATGGGGTTTCAACTTAGTAATAAATATTCAGCAGTTGCCCAAAAGATAATGCAAGACATGGGATATAGACCAGGTCTTGGAATAGGAAAAAATTTGCAAGGACGTAGACATCCCTTGGAATCTCAACAAAAACTTGATAAATATGGGCTGGGTTTTTCTTAGGGGCCACTGAGGATCAGATGCCCATTGCTTGGAAATCAGGGGAGCCAGTATGGGTGCCTCAGTGGCCGCTCTCCTCTGAAAAATTGAGTGTGGCTCATGCTTTAGTACAAGAACAATTAAAGTTGGGACATGTGAAACCCTCTACTTCTCCATGGAATACACCCATATTTATTGTTAAGAAAAAGTCTGGAAAATGGCGGTTATTGCATGATCTACTGGCCATTAATGCTCAAATGCAGCTCATGGGACCCATTCAGAGAGGTTTGCCTTTGCTTTCAACAATCCCTAAAAATTGGCCAGTGATATGTATAGACATTAAAGATTGTTTCTTTTCTATTCCGTTACATTCTCAGGACTCTGAACGTTTTGCTTTTACTCTGACTTCATGTAATCATGAGGAGCCTGATCAGAGGTTTGAATGGGTGGTTTTGCCTCAAGGCATGGCCAACAGTCCTACAATGTGCCAGATGTTTGTAGGAGCAACCATTGCTCCACTCAGACAAAAGTATCCATTGATAAAATGTATACATTATATGGATGATATATTGCTGGCAGCCAAAACCAAATGTGTGTTGGAGGCAGCTTACATTGATTTAGTACATTTACTACAGTCAAAGGGCTTGCTTGTTTCACCTGATAAAGTACAGACAGGAGACTCTATTGATTATCTTGGTGCTAGTATCTCTTGTGAAGCTATTACACCCCAAAAGGTAACTCTCAGGACTGATAATTTGTATACGTTAAATGATTTTCAGAAATTATTGGGTGACATCAATTGGATTAGGGGTTACTTACATATTCCCAATGTTGAATTAAAACCCTTGTATGAAATTCTTAAAGGTGATTCAGATCGTACTTCCCCTTGACATCTTACTGAGGAAGCCAGGTCAGTGTTGCTTAAAGTGGAAAAGGCTGTACAACATGCTAGCCTTTGCAGGCTTCAAGAGGATAAGCCTCTTCAATTATGTGTGCTCGCCACTGTACGGCAACCTACTGGAGTTTTGTGGCAAGATGGTCCTTTGTTGTGGATACATCCACGTATATCCCCTGGAAAATCCCTTGAATATTATCCTGATGCAGTTGCTTCCTTAGCTATGTTAGGGATACAACAAAGTATACAATTTTTTGGTTTTTCTCCAACATCTGTAATTGTTCCTTATACGTGTCAACAAATTCAAGTTTTGTGTGCTAACCTGGATAATTGGGCTATATTACGATGCTCTTTTCCAGTAGAGATAGATAATCACTATCCTTCACATCCTCTTATTACATTTGTTAAGGAACATCCTATCATTTTCCCTAAAATCACTTCTTCTACGCCTATCCCAGGAGCTGCAAATATCTTTACAGATGGATCTAAAACTGGTATTGGAGCCTATGTGGTAAATGATCAACCTCCCATCCAACATCAGTTTGCTCCTGGCAATCCACAATGGGTGGAGCTGCAAATTGTCATAAAAGTATTTGAACAATGTCCGTTTCCTTTTAATTTAATCTCAGATTCTGTTTATGTAGTTCAAGCTTTAAAGGTGTTGGAAGCAGTGGGTCCCATACACACATCAGGAGTCATGTCTTCCCTTTTTCTCCATCTTCAAACATTGATTTGGAATCGCTCCGCCTGTTTTTACCCCTTGCATATTCGAGCCCACACAGGTTTACCGGGTGCTCTTTCTGCTGGCAATGCCCAAGCTGATCTTGCTACTCGTCCTTCTTGGGTGTTCCCTATTTCCTCCTTAGATCAAGCTAGAAACTTTCATAGTAAATTTCATGTTAATACACGAGCACTTCAGAAGCGCTTTGCTATCTCCCGTGCTGATGCTCGGCAGATTGTATTGGATTGTCCTAATTGTATCATTTTGCATCATCCCTTTTCTGTAGGCGTAAATCCTCGTGGTTTTTGGCCTTTAACTATATGGCAAATGGATGTCACTCATGTTCCCAACTTTGGCAAACTTAAATATGTCCATGTGTCTGTAGATACTTGTTCTGGCATTATCCATGCTTCTGCTTTGTCTGGTGAAAAGGCTGGAAATGTTATCACGCATTGCTTGGAAGCCTGGGAAGCCTGGGGATTACCACAGACCATTAAGACGGACAATGGTCCAGCGTATACTGGACGACAATTTTCTTCCTTTTGCAACCAGATGGGTATCCAGCTTGTCCATGGTTTACCCTACAATCCACAAGGTCAGGGTATTGTAGAGCGCGCTCATAAGACTCTAAAAGAGATGTTAATAAAACAAAAAGGGGGAATTGGCTTAGGCCACACCCCAAAAGAGCGCCTCTCCCTGGCTCTATTTACTATTAATTTTTTGAATCTGGACATCCAAGGGCGCTCTGCTGCGACTAGGCACTGTTCGCCCTCTGCCCCAAACTTTGGGCACGTTAAGTGGAATGATGTACTTTCTGGACAATGGTATGGGCCTGATCCCATGCTGGCATGGGCACGAGGTTCTGTCTGTGTTTTCCCACAGGACCGAACGGAACCGTTGTGGGTGCCAGAGCGCCTCGTGCGGAAAGTCCCTCAGGCTCCGTCAGGAAGGAAGAATGAAGATGAACAAGATGAGGTGCTTGATGCTTCTCCTGATGGTGATCGGACATGAGGTCGTCTGGACTGCAGAACAACTCCTCTGGGCTGTGGTAAAGACGTGGCCATATCCATTGCCCATTACTTCTCAGGCTGGTGTACTTCCATTTTTCTTCACTACTAATGGCTCTGCTACCATGGATTGGTCGACATTGCCTATGGATACTGTAGCAGCTATTGATAACTTTTTTACTGTTTCATTATTTGACACATTGTGTTTCTCTGTACATCTTAATTACTCTGATTTCATGCCTTGTATTATGTTAACCAATCAATCTTTGGGCTGGTTTGATAGTGATGGTTCCCGGGACTCTAATGGTAATGCTACTGTAATCAAGGGTGTTTTTCCTGCTAAGGTATTGAGAGCCAATACTTCTATTCCTCAACAACCGGCATTGTTGCCCCATAATACTTAAACAATGCTGGAATGCTTCTTTGGAGGATTCTGTTGTGGTAGTACGTGTGCCCTCCTATTTGCCTTTATCTGTGTCTATTGATGATGATAATTTGCCTGTATTATTGCAAAGAAACAAAAGAGACTTTGGTATAACTGCAGCCATTGTGGCAGCCGTTGCAACTTCTGCTGTTGCGGTGGCCACTGCTGCTGCGGCTCTAGCTACTGCTGTGCTTACTGCTGATGCTGTGAACAAGCTTGCGGGTACTGCTGCAACAGCCATGGAGACTCAGACTATGATGAATTAACATCTACATCGTGGCATTGTGCTTCTAAATCAGCGGGTAGATCTGCTGCAAGACCAAGTGGACATTTTGGGTCGGGTGCTCACTCATGGGTGTTTATTGCCAATGGATGGACTACAAGAAATTGTTAGAGTAAATAAGACGCGAGTCCATATTGCTCCCGTGAAAGATGTAATATCATGGTTGTTTAAGTCTTTTAGTTTCTTGAAGCAATGGGCAGGCATTGGATGCACTGGCTGTGGTCCTGGTACTTGCCATTGGATTGTGCCTGTGGTGTCTGGTTCGTATGCGCAAGCGGCAGCAGGTGCAGAATCTTATGCTTGTACAAGCCTTTGCCGCTTTAGAGGCAGGACAGTCCCCTCAAGCATGGCTCACCATGCTCAAGTGATCGACAAAGCACAGGGTGTGAGGCAAGGCACTGCACATGGGAGCTCTAGGTTTGAGTCCCAAGAAAAGCATGTCCTATTGCATGTGGGTTTGGTGTTGACGCCGCACCTCCATGAAAAAGGCATTGGTCGGAATGGTGACTCGCCTGGGGAGGCGCCCCTCAGGAGTGTGCCATTATTTACGGCCACTTTTGCACAATGGAGATAGGACCTCTACTTTTACCTGTTGCTTGTAAAACAGAAAGGGGGAACTGTTGGGAGCCGGCGACCGCACCCTGAAAATGGCACTGGCTTCCTGCTTCTGATGACTTAGCGGTTGGAGTTAGAAGTAAACAACTCCTTGTAAGGCTGTGGGCTGGGCTCTGGCCTGCTTCCGCTGCGCTGTACCTATTAGACTCCTCCACGTAGTGCTGGTTCATTGGCAAGGCTGGGTACTTAAGCTAGGGCAGACCGACCGCTTGCGTGTGCGCTTTCTTCTCTTGTTCCTGTTTTCTCATCATGATTCAAAGGTTCTGAGTAAACTGCTGAAAGAAGAATCCTGTGTCGTGTTTCCCTTGCCGGCGAGGGGTTGCGACACTGATATACAGGAATGCCTTTGATTTATGCGTGTTGATCTTATATCCTGCCACTTTGCTGAATTCATTTATTACCTCTAATAGTTTCTTTGTAGACCCTTTTGGATCTGCTAGGTAAAGAATCATGTCATCTGCAAATAGTGATAATTTAAGTTCTTCTTTTCCTATTTTTATGCCTTTAATTTCTTTTGACTGTCTAATTGCTCTGGCCAGTGTTTCGAGGACTATGTTGAACAGAAGTGGTGAGAGAGGGCATCCCTGTCTTGTACCAGATCTTTGAGGGAATGCCTTCAATTTTTCTCCATTCAGCATGATACTGGCCTGTGGCTTATCATAGATTGCTTTTACAATGTTGAGGTATGATCCTGTTATCCCTAATTTTTCTAGAGTTTTGAACATAAAGGGATGCTGTACTTTGTTGAATGCTTTTTCTGCATCTATGGAGATGATGATATGGTTCTTATTTTTAAGTCTATTGATGTGGTGAATAACATTTATTGATTTCCATATATTGAACCAGCCTTGCATCCCAGGGATGAATCCTACTTGATCATGGTGTATGATTTTTTTGATATGTATTTGAATCCGATTGGCCAGAATTTTATTGAGGATTTTTGCATCTATGTTTATTAGAGATATTGGTCTGTAGTTTTCTTTCTTTGAAGTGTCTTTGTCTGGTTTAGGGATCAGGGTGATATTGGCCTCATAGAATGAATTTAGAAGTTCTCCCTCTTTTTCTATTTCCTGAAATAGTTTGAAAAGTATTGGTGTTAGTTCCTCTTTAAAGGTTTTGTAAAACTGCTGTATACCCATCCGGTCCTGGGCTTTTCTTAGTTGGTAGTCTTTTGATGGTTTCTTCTATTTCCTCTATTGTTATTGGTCTGTTTAGGTTGTCTATATCCTCCTGACTCAATCTGGGCAGATCATAAGACTTAAGAAATTTATCTATGCCTTCACTATCTTCTATTTTATTGGAGTATAAGGATTCAAAATAATTTCTGATTGTCTTCTGTATTTCTGAAGTGTCTGTTGAGATATTACCTTTTTCATCCCGTATGCTAGTAATTTGGGTTCTCTCTCTTCTTCTCTTCGTTAGCATGGCTAAGGGTCTGTCGATTTTATTTATTTTTTCAAAGAACCAACTTTTAGTTTTGTCAATTTTTTCAATTGTTTCTTTTGTTTCAATTTCATTAATTTCAGCTCTGATTTTAATTATTTCTTGCCTTCTACTTCTTTTGTGTTGTTTTGCTCTTCTTTTTCTAGGATTTTGAGATGAAGTATGAGATCGTTTATTTGTTGGTTTTTTCTTTTTTTAAGGAATGAACTCCAAGCAATGAATTTTCCTCTTAGAACTGCTTTCAATGTGTCCCATAGATTCCGATATGTTGTGTCTGTGTTTTCATTTAACTCTAAGAAGTTTTTAATTTCCTCCTTGATGTCTTCTAAAACCCATTGATCATTCAGTAACCTATTGTTCATTCTCCAAGTGATGCTTGATTTTTCCTTCCTTCTTTTATCATTGATTTTCAGTTTCATTCCATTATGATCAGATAAGATGCATGGTATTATCTCTACTCCTTTATATTGTCTAAGAGTTGCCCTGTGACATAATATATGGTCTATTTTTGAGAAAGTTCCATGTGCTGCTGAGAAAAAAGTGTAACTACTTGATGTTGGGTGGAATAGTCTATATATGTCAATTAAGTCTAGGTTATTAATTGTGTTGTTGATTTCTATAGTTTCCTTATTTAACTTTTATTTGGAAGATCTGTCCAGTGGTGAGAGAGGTGTGTTGAAGTCTCCCATGATTATTGTATGGTGGTCTATTAGACTCTTGAACTTGAGAAGAGTTTGCTTGATGAACATATCTGCACCATTATTTGGGGCATATATATTTATGATTGTTATGTCTTGTTGGTGTATGGTTCCCTTGAGCAGTATGACGTGTCCTTCTTTATCCCTTTTGATTAACTTTGGCTTGAAATCTATTTTATTAGATATGAGTATGGACACTCCTGCTTGTTTCCGTGGTCCATATGAATGGTATGATTTTTCCCAACCTTTCACTTTCAGTCTATGTATATCTTTTTCTTTCAAATGCGTCTCCTGTAGGCAGCATATTGTTGGGTCTTGTTTTGTGATCCATTCTACTAGCTTGTGTCTCTTAATTGGTGAGTTTAAGCCATTAACATTTAGGGTTATTATTGAGATATAGTTTGTTCTTCCAGCCATATTTGTTTATTAATGTTACTAAACCTGATTTGTTTTCCTCTTTGATTACTTTCCCCCCTTTACTGTCCTACTTCCCACTGTTGGTTTTCCATGTTATTTTCCATTTCCTCTTCCTGTAATGTTTTGCCAAGGATTTTTTGAAGAGATGGTTTTCTAGCTGCGAATTCTTTTAACTTTTGTTTATTGTGGAAGGTTTTAATTTCATCTTCCATCCTGAAGCTTAATTTCGCCGGATACACGATTCTTGGTTGGAACCCATTTTCTTTCAGTGTTTGAGATATGTTATTCCAGGATCTTGTAGCTTTCAGAGTCTGTGTTGAGAGATCAGCTGTTATCCTGATTGGTTTACCCCTAAATGTAATCTGCTTCCATTCTCTTGTAGCTTTTAAAATTCTCTCCTTATAATGTATGTTGGACATCTTCATTATAATGTGTCTAGGTGTGGATCTCTTATGATTTTGCTCATTCCGCATCCTGTAGGCTTCTAGGATTTGGGATTCTGTCTCATTCTTCAAGACTGGGAAGTTTTCTCATATTATTTCACTGAATAGATTGTTTATTCCTTTAGTTTGGAGCTCTGTGCCTTCCTGTATCCCAATGACTCTTAAGTTTGGTCTTTTAATATTATCCCATAATTCCTGGATGTTCTGCTCATGGTATCTTAGCAGTCTTGCTGAGTTGTCTACGTTCTTTTCCAGTTGAAATACTTTGTCTTCATTGTCTGATGTTCTCTCTTCTAAGTGATCTACTCTGCTGGTAGTATTCTCAATTGAGTTTTTAAGTTGGTTTATTGCTTCCTGCATTTCTAGGATTTCTATTTGTTTGTTTTTTATTACCTCTATCTCCCTGTGAAATTGATCTTTTACTTCCTGGATTTGTTTATGTAGTTCCTTGTCAATGTGATCTTTCACTGTCTGATTTTGCTGTCGCAGACACCAGATCATCTGTAGCATGTATATCCTGAACTCTCTCTCTGACATTCCCTCTGTTGCAGCTATTACCTCTTCTAAAGTTGAGTTGACCTGCATTGCTTGTGGTCCTTTCTTTCCTTGTCTTTTCATACTGCTCGTGTTTCTTTCTGCTTGGTGAAACTGTTGTGTTTTTGAAATTTTCCCCTAATTATTTATATTGCTCTTGTATAGTTCAAAAATCTCCCTTGCAGGGCAGGTAGTAGCTGTGCTCCTCCTCTAATTGGGGTGATCTGTCTACTGTGCAGGCGGGCCACTAGGCCTGCTCTGCTGGTCGTTTGCAGGTCTGCCCACCCTGCGAGTGCGGGGACCCTTCTAGCTGAGTCGGGCCACCTGAAGAGCGGGACAGCTGCGTCTGCGTGGCTAAGATCCGGGCGGGTGGTGTGGCTGTTCGCAGAGCGAGAGCAGGACCTCCCCGGGAGAGCTGGGATGGCGTAGGCGTCTGCCAGTTTGGGCTGTCACTCCGCTCCCGGCCGCCGCTACTTGCAGAAGCTGCTGGTGGCCGAGGGATTGGACCTCTATTCCCTCCGGGGGGGAGGCCACCTGTTGAGCCGGGCAGTTGTGGCCGCTTGGTTAATAGCCAGGCTGGTGTGGCAGCCGTTCGCAGGGTGGGTGTGGTGGCCGCTCACGGGCCTCCTGTGAGAGCCCGGTTGGCGGGGCCGTCTGCCGGTTCGGGGTGGGCGGGCCAAGCCGCTCCGGGTGCCGGCCGCTTGCAAAAGCGGCTGCTGGCTGAAGAACTGGACTTCTGCACCCACTGCGGGGCCACCTGTAGAGTCGGGTAGCTGTGGCCGCGTGGTTAAGAACCGGGCGGGTGGGGCGGCTGCTCGCAGAGGGAGACCTGGGCCTCCCGTGGGAGCCCGGATGGAGGAGCCCGACTGCCGGTTCCGGCGGGGTGGGCCAAGCCTCATCCGGGTGCCTGCCGCTTTCGAAAGCGGCTGCTGTTTGCAGGACTTGACTTCTGCACCTGCCGCGGGGCTGCCTGTAGAGCCGGGTAGCTGCGGCTGCGTGGTTAAGAACCTGGTGGATGGGGCGGCCTCCCGGGAGAGCCGCTTGTAGGAGTGGCTGATGGCTGCGGGTCTAGACCTCTGTGCCCGCGTGGCCGGCCAAGATCCACTTCTCTGGGACAAACTGTCACTTCGAATAAACCTACCAGTTCACGGCAGCTCTCCTCCTAAGGGAATTTTGCTAGAAGTTCCTCCGTAGGTAGGCTGCATCTGTTCCACTGGGTCTTTCTTATCCTGTTAAAGTGGAGACATTGGAATCGCTGCTTCCTCGCTGGCCGCCATGTTGTATCTCCTGGTCGTTAGTTTTTAATTTTGATAGGGTTTTGATTACTAATTCAACCTCCTCACTCTTCATTGAGCTGTTAAGATTTTCCATTTCTTCATGATTCAGTCTTAGTAGGTTCAATGCACCTAGGTATGTATGCATTTCTTGTAGATTTTTCAGTATGTTGGCATATAATTGTCTATAGTAGTCTGTATCCTGTGAACTTTTGTATTTCTCTAGTATCAGTTGTAGTGTCTCCTCTTTAATTTATAATTTTATTTATTGGAGTATTTTCTCTTGTTAATTTGGCTACAGGTTTGTCAATTTTATCCTTTAAGTAATTGAATCTAAATGTCATTGATATTTTCTGTTGTTTTGCTAGTTTGTTTTTTTTCTAGTTTTTTAAGATACATCTAGTTCTTTAAGATCTTTCTTTTCTCTTAATGTAGAAATTTATTAATATAAACATCATTCTTATAACTTCTTTTGCTGCATCTCTTAAGTTTTGATGTGTTGTATTTCCATATTGTTTGTCTCAAAATATTTTTGACTTCCCTTTTTTTCTTCTTTTTTTTTTTTTTTTGGTACCAGGGATTGAACTCAGAGGCACTTAACCACTGAGCCACATTACCAACCCTATTTCATATTTTCTTTAGAGACAAGGTCTCATTTTTACTGAGACTGACTTTGAACTCGTGATCTTCTTGCCTCATCCTACTGAGCTGCTGGGATTACAGGTATGCACTCACGCCTGGCTTACTTTTTTCTTTATTAGTTTGTTTTTCTTAAGGGTATTATTTAATTTTTTCCACATATATATAAACTTTCCAATTTTTCTTTATTATTTTTATAGTTTTATTACACTGTGGTTGGAAAAAGTTTTTGATATGATTTCAATATTCTTAAAAATTTGAAGACATTTTCGTCACCTATATATGTTCCATTCTAGAAAATGCTCCATGTGTGCTTGGGAAGATATATATTCTGCTACTGTTAGAAAGTTTTGTATATGTATATGAGGTCCATTTGGCCTAAGGTGTACTTCACGTTCAATGTTTCCATATTGATTTGCTGTCTAAATAATACATCCATTGTTAAAATTAGAATATTGAAGTCCCCATTATTATTACATTGCTGTCTATATATCCCTTCAAATCTGTTAATAATTGCTTTATTTATTTAGATATTCCAATGCTGGATACATACATATTTACAATTGTTATACCATTTTGATGAATTAACCTCTTTATAATTGTATAATGACCTTCTTTGAATCTTGTTACAGTTTTTTTACTTAAAGTTAATTTTCACTGGTGCACGTACCTCTAATCTTTTTTTAAGAATTCAACTTATTCACTTTTAATATAATTTTTGATAGGTAAGGACTTATTTGTCATTCTTTCATTACTTTTTGTTTTGTAATTCCTTTGTTCCATTCTTCCTTCCTATCTTCACTTATGATGTGATGGGTTTCATAGTGGTAGGCTTAGATTCCTTTCTATGTATCTTTTGTGTATCTACTATAGAATTTTGCTTTGTGGTTACCTTAAGATTTACATAAAGTATTATTTAGGTAGCATAGTCTATCATAAGCTGATAACAACTTACCTTTGATACACAAACTTTATATTATTATTTCCCTCATCACATTTTATATTTGATGTTAAAATTTACATCTCATATATTATGAATACATTAGCAAGTAATTATATCTGTAGTTTTTTAAATACTTTTTGTCTTTTCATCTTAATCCTTGAGTTAAAGTGATTTATGAAACACCACTACAGTATTACAGTATCCTAAATTTGATAATACTCTTACTCTATTAGTGAGTTTTATACTTGTTTTCATGTAACTAACCATTATCCTTTCCTTTCAGTCTGAAGAACTCCCTTTAACATTTCTTACAAGCCACATTGAAGGGAGATGAATTCTCTTAGCCTTTGCTTGTCTGGCAAAGTCATTATATCTCCTTTATTTCTGAATGACAGCTTTACCAGGTAAAATATTCTGGGTCAAGAGTTTGTTTGTTTTCTTTCAATGCTTTGTATATACCACTCCACTCTCTCTGCTCTGTGAATTTTTTGCTGAGAAATTCACTGATAATGTGATGGTAGTAACTTTTGTGTGACAGGTCACTTTTCTCTTGCTGACTTCAGAATATTCTCTTTGTCTTTGATTTTTGACATTTTTCTCATGAGTCTCAGTGAAGCCCTATTTAAGCTAATTTTCTTTTGGAATATTTTGAACTTCATGTACATGGATATACTTGGGAAATTCATATCATTTTTTAATAATATTTTGTCCCTTCCTTTCTCTACTCTCCTTCCATGACTTCCATAATTTGTATATTAGTTCTCTTGATAGTTTTCTTTAAATTTTATCAGCTTGCTTAATTGCTTTTTTGTATTTTTTCCTTTATTCACATGACTAGCTAATTTTAAATAACTTGTTTTGAGATATATATATCTCAAAACAAGTTATTATATATATATATATATATATATTTTTTTTTTTTTTTTTTGCTTGACCAATCTGCAGTTCATACTGTTGACTGTGTTGATATTCTCTTTTGAATTTTTCTTCAGAATTTTGTGTGTATTTTTTTTATGATTTCAATCTATGTTGAACTGCTCATTTGTATACACTGTTTTCCAGATATAATTGAGTTGTTTATCTTGTCACTCTCTGAGCATGTCACTCTGAGCTTCCTAATTACTTTGAATTTCTTGTTAGGCAATTTGTGTATCTCCATTTCTTTTGAGTTGGTTATAGAAAAGTTATGTTCCTTCTGTGAAATTATGTTTCCTTGATTTTCCATGTTCCTTAAAGTCTTTTATCACTATTTTATCATTTGAAGAAAGAGTCGCCTCTATTATTCACTGGCTGCTTCAAGAAACATCTTCACTGCTTGGCCCAGCTATGAATTCTGGGGCTCTCTGTAACCTCTTCTATAGATATGATCATTCTAGAACTTGTGTTCCTTCTTGTGAGGAAATCATATGCCTTTCTTGATCTCACAAATCCAGGTCAGGTGCTAAAATCCTCCCACTTATTTTCTCTAGGGAATTGGCCTGAAATGTTCAAATTTCTCTCCCTTCTCCAAATCTTATACAGTTGGAATGTCTGCACATCTCATGGCCTGTCTACAGAGGGTTCCATCTGCTGGCCATCTGCAGGAGTGCATGAGCCAGTCACAGCAGGCAGTTGTGTAAGGCACAAACAATTTTAGAGGTACCTGTAAATTAGTTGTTGGGAGCTGCATTAAAATCATACTGAGTGGTTCAGGGACAGGGAGATTTTTATAATTCATAAAGAATTTGGTAAGATTTATGGCTTCTTATTAAGTTCTGGACCATTGTTGCTATGAATACCTTCCTGTCTTCCCTGCTCCCAGCCTCTCCCAACCACCCAGATATGCCAATCACTAAAGTATTCTGGGTGGAGCAAGAAACATGGCTGAGGAAGCCTGGTGCTTACTGTGCTTTCATTTTCCTCTGTGAAAAATCAAGGGGGACAGGTGACATAGGTAAAGTGAAATTGTTCTTCCCACTCTCTTCAATACATCTATTTTTTAAAAATTATTTGTTCCAACTATTCTGGAACTTCTCTGCTGAACTCCTTGACTCCCACAGGGGTACTATCAATCATGGGTGTTTTTCAAAATCAGTGCTTCTATGGAGAGATAACAGTAGAAAAATTCCTGTTGCACTGCCTTACTGCTGTCCATCTCTCAACTTTAATTTTGCAATCACTAAATAATATTTGTTGTAGGGCAGCATTTGTCAAGTTCTCTCTAATGAGATAAGAATATGTGTATGTTTGATTTGTTTGATTTCTCCTGGTGATTCTTTAGTAGGTCCTTTTACATTACAATTTATTCAACACATTCAAATTATTTGTATTCCTAAGATTCAACTATTGCTCATGGTCAAACTTACCACTGGATAGGTAGTTGAAGGTAAGTTTCAAAATGTGATTGTATATTTATCCCAATAATGCAATATATTATTGAGCCACTGAAAGAAAAGTTAACATTTTAACTTGGTGTTTTGGAGTCTTAGGTATATTGACTATAATTTCTAAGTCAAATGCACTGGAAGGTTAACTTCCCAAATTAGACCAATATAGCCAGGTAGAAAAGTATGAGTGAAAATGTCATATTCTTAACAAATTCAGTTTACCTTGCATTCAATTAGTCAGTCAAATGGTAAAATATATGTCAAATTTTATTATTCTGTTCTCTATTCCTTTCATTTAATCTCTCCACCCCCATCTGCTGGTTTCTCTCCCTCTCCTCCCTCTTTCCCCCTTCTCTCCATCAGTCTCTCTCTTCTCTTTACTTTCAGGTTCATTTTCATCCTGTTAAGAGCTCCGCCAAGCCTGTTTGTGCCTGTCTGTTCCCAACTATAGTGTGAACATATGAGTATAAATAATTTAATAGATTTATTTATGTTTAACTAACATAGTAGCAAGGAATTTACAAATATAGCGTAGTGTGTTGTTTTACCCCTCACCCTCAGACTTTGACTTACAAGATAAGAGAAATCATTGTTATCCATTTGGCTAAATTATTATTCTCAATATTTCCAACTAGGACTATTTTTCCCATTATGATGGAATTACTCTTTTCTCAAAGTGAGTGATTACTCTTATTTTCAGAACTCATTCCTGCCCTCATTAAATTATTGCTGCTAATAAGCAGTACCATCTTCCCAACTAAGAGCATATTTTTGATAGTGTATGCTAAGAATTGTAAAGGATATTTCATTTTAGCCTATTTGCAAGCTAATACATTAGCCTGTTATAGAATCCTGAATCCTTTCAGAAGACTTGAGGTTCCTGTGTCAGAGACAAAGGGCAGTTTATTACTATCAATAATAGCACTAGCCAGACTCAGCATTTGGCTGAGTTCCTGATCCCCTATTCCCACATGGCAATGCAAAGAGGCCCGATGATACCTGCTCACATAGTGCACTAAATTACAGGAAAGGAACTTTGAGTTTAATGATCCTGAGTCTTTTTAAGTGGGAAGGAAGTATATTTGCACTTTCCTCTGAAGGTAGACACTATATCTTCCAAAGTTGTTCAATATACAAATGTCCTTGAAATATGTAGTCCAGTACAGTGAAAGTCAGTGCCTCTGCTCACAAAATGCGAAGAAGCATGACAGACTAATGGAGAATTGTCTCCCAAATTTTATTGAGGTCACAGCCAGGGAAAGGAAATAAAAGTTCATCATTTAAGCTACTCTTACATCTCAAATAATACTTATAGTTTATTTCCTTGGAGCAAATCATTAGGTGTGTATTCAATCACTACATCCTTACTAATAAAAAGTCATAATTCTATGTTGAACCACATCATCTGTATTACAACTTAGGGGGGTTTTAGAAAAAAATTCAATTCTTAATTTCTGAATACCACAAATGACTAAAAAATAAGTTATGGCCAGGTACAGTGTCACATGCCTGTAATCCCAGAAGCTCAGAAGGCTGAGACAGGAGGATCACAGGTGGGAAGCCAGTTTCAGCAATTTAGCAAGTCTGTAAGCAACCTACTGAGACCTTATTTAAAAAAAAAAAAAGGCTGGGGGGAAAAGGCATGGGGTTAGAATTGATGATGGAATAAGATGGACATCATTATCCAAAGTACATGTATGAATACATGAATGGGTATGAATATACTTTGTATACAACCAAAGATGTGAACAATTGTGTTCTATATGTATAATATGAATTGTAACACATTCCACTGTCATATGTAAATATTTTTTTTTAAAAAAGGCTGGGGATGTGGCTCAGTGCTTAAGCCTTGGGTTTAGTCCCTGGTATAAAATAATAATGTTAAATATTCAAATGTTTGGCCTTTGTATTGTAAACTATTATGGTTAGGGGAAAATTCAAATAAACTATACAATTTACTGATAATTCTTCATCATTTTTAAGGATTGTGATGTTATTTTAACTCTTAGAAATTGTTATCAAGTAAGTGATACGTATTGAATATATCGTGGCTATAGTCTTATTCCAGAAGACTGTCACCTAAAAAGATAACTTATAATTCCCTGGTAGATTGTTAGTGAATTAAGTATAAAAACATGGAGGAACAGATGGATCACAGACTGTATATCTGAGAAAATGATGGATAACCCACTGCTGAGAAATGAATGACCATTAACTAAGTAAATAGGAGTCATTCATTTGGGAGGTATAATCTAAAGATGAACTATGAAGATATTCTTCTATTATAGCTTTTTAAAATTATTATTATTTCCAGTATTCATTTCACTTCTTTCTTAGACTGCATATTTATATACTTTAATTACCATTTATTCTTAAAAGATTCTACTTTTTTTCCATTATAGACCTAGTTACATTAATCATACTTCGTTTAATTCCCTGACTGAGAATTCCCACATCGTTGTCTCATCTGAATCCAGTTCTAGGCAATGCTTTGCCTATACAGACTGATTTTTTTTCCTTGCCTGTTGTCACACTTTGTGATTCGTTCTTGAAATCTAGACATGATATATTGAGTAACAGAAAGTGGGCTTGATGGGCCTTTAGTGTGAGGATTTATGTTAATCTGATTGAAAGTTAGACTGTTTTTAATATTTGCTATAGCTTTACCTAGCAGCAGCTTTGATTTTTTTTAATATCCTTGTTTTTATCTCCTCTAGTGTCTTTAGTTTTCCCTAAGAACTCCTTCTTAAATAGAGACTATGCTTTATAGCACTTTTAACTGTAATCCAGATACACTAGGATCTTGTTGATGTGGTGGTAAGGAACAATGGATGTAAATGCTATGTTTTCAGAATAAATCTAAGTCTTTAAATTCATACCTTGGAGTTGTAATCTTCAGAAGTATTCCTTCAGGGAAATAGCTATGCCTCACTACCTAATCCCTTTCCTGGCTATGGCATTTCCCAATTTATTAATTAGAATTCCTGACACTTATTGACCATTTTTTCCCCCTTAGATTATAGAGAAAGGGTGAAGGGACTAGAGTGGGAGGAGTTGACTTCCCCTAACCTGAGTTTCTAGCAAAGTCATTTCCTCTGGTATGGCCCTTTGCTAACTAGAAAGTTGAGATTATTCCTCAATGGTTATGCCTCCACTCTTCCTGCCAGATTCTTTTTTTTTTTTTTTTTAATGTGTAAAATACTTCAATTTCTTGGAAAATATCTACAATTAAAATTCATTGAATTCTTTTTTATTTTTTTAAAACCTGCTCTGTTTAGTTATTATGATAGTACAATACATTTTGGCAGATTATTTAGGATCCCACTCTTATGGCTGTACATGATGTGGAGGTGCTCTGGTTGTACACAAATACAAGGGTAGGAAAGTTATGACCGATTAATTCCACTGTCTTTCCTTATCCTCCCTTCTCTTCATTTCCCTTCGTCTAATCCAATGGATTTCTATTATTCCCCACCCCAACCTCCCTCGTTTTGGGTTAGCATCCACAAATAAGAGAATACATTCAGCCTTTGTTTTTTTTTAGGATTATCTTGCCAGATTCTGAGATAATTTTTTAAGGTCTTCACTGTGAGAATCTGTGGAGTTTCTAGAAGTAACACCTACAAAATGTGTCCTTTTCCTTCAAGATGCAACCCCACAAATTCCTTGTTTTCATGATACTCCATGCTCAATTTTTTCATGACAGTTCATGCGCAACTTCTAGCAGATTGCCAAATTATCATTTACATGTTCTACCAGTCTAAGGCTCCATTGCTTTCTGGTTCCAAAATAGTATCATCTATTATCTGTGGATTGCACCTGTCTATCCGGATTGGGGTGGCTATTTCCCTGTGAATTTAATTCTCTGATGGCTCCAAACAAAGTCTTTTTTAAAATTTTGTTGTTGTTGTTGTTGTTGGTACTAGGGATTGAACCCAGTGAGCTTTACCAATGGGCTATATCCCCAGTATTTTTTTAAGACAAGCCCTCACTAAGTTACTGATGCTGGCATAAATTCATGATCTTCCTGCTTCGGCCTCCAGAGTTGCTGGGATTATAGGTATGCACTACTGTGCCTGGCTCCAACAAATGTCTTTGATTCTAGTTTTCCAGTTATTTCATGCTATAAAATCACTTTGGCAGAATACTTCATGGTGTTCTATGAAGTGTATCCTATTTATTTCCTATGTATCATGTTAGGAAGCACCTCAAGCCAGCAGTCCTTCTATTAGTGACTGTACAATGGGTTAGCAGGTTAAGATGGGAACAGCCAGCTCTTGCTGCTGAACTCTTCTACTTCTTTCACAGCAATCAAGAAGCAATATGTCTCATCCCCATATTCTACTGAAGAGCCATGGCCTTAACAAAACTACGTAAGTTCCAAATTTCCCCAGATCATCCCCAGTACAGTTGTTTAAGTTATACAATAACCTACTGACTTAAATTCTGTTTTACTTTAACAAGAATGCCCTTTAGTTCACAAAATTACTATGTAGGGTACTGTTAGCCCAGATAATTACATGTTTAAATTACGATTTTTGAAAGACCACCCTTTTGCAATGTGATTGGATTTGAGTGGAATTAGGTATAAAATACAGATTCAAGGACTCCATACAAGAGATGATGCAAGACTTAAGTACATACTAGTTATAGAAATTGGAAGAGAAACATAATTCAAAAGATATTTTGTGTAACTGAAGAATATCAGATTTCACCAAGCAAATATCTTTATATTTTAAGTTAATGCCAGACACTTTCCTGGCCTTCCAATAAAACAGAAACAACCAAAATATTGTATGGAATACACTAAACTAAGAATATATGAATATGATGTAATATTGTATTTGTCACACCAAATAATTTAAGGTTTTCCACTTTTAACATTAAAATGAAAAGAAATACAATTCAATGGAAGTACAAAATAATGCTGGGTATGGAAACACTTGCCTATAATCCCAACTACTCAGAAGACTGAGGAGGAGGATAGCAAATTGGAAGCCAGACAGGGTAACTTAGAAAGATCCTGTCTCAAAAGAAAATTAAAAAATAATAGCTGGATATGTATCTCAGTGGTAGAGTGTTTTCTTCCTATGCCTTATGTTCAATCCCCAGTACCACAAATAAATAAACAAACAAATAAGAAAGGAAAAGGAAAAAAATCACAAAATAAGACACAGTTATGTTCTCTTACTCATATATATACTTACAAAAGCTAAGTTGCATGGATTGAGACATTCTAGATATAAATTATGTGATCATCAGTTATATATTTATTTGTACTATTAAGTTACCATAGAAAACAGACACATTCTTACAATACAAAGATAAATGCCAACAGAAAAAAAATGATTACTTCATTTTAAATTTACAAATTCTATAGCTCCTAATTCACCTTGGAAGACTTCAAATCTAAGTAAGCTTCAGAAATATATTAGTTGTGTATGCAAAAAGGGATACATTTATTTGTGCATGTCCATGAAGCAGAAACAGTTATTTGACGAATTTTCTAATTGTTAGAGTGAACTTATTGGTCTAATCATGTGCATATGACTCAGTCCTAAATGAGCGTACATAATTTAGATAGTGAGATTGTGACAGAGAAGCAAACAATGAACTAGATAAAGGCATTTAGCTTTCCATGAGGCAACCCTCTGCTGCTACAAAAATCAAGCAATGCCTCAAGCTAATAGCTAACTTCAGAGTTTCTGTCCTAGGTGACATTGCACAATCATAATTTATTCTACTTTATTTTTATCTTCAAAAATAGTTGTTATAGACTGAATTGTTACATGTTAATGGTTTGATTACTAACCCCCTGTATCTCAGAATGTGACCTTATTTAATAGAGATAGGGTTGTTATAGAAGAAAAAAATTAAAATAAGATCATTACCATACACCCTAATCTGACATAATTGTTGTTTGATAATCCTTGGCATCATAAATAAGGGCCTGTGTCTTGACTTGGAGCCATAGCCTCTTTTATCAGACATAAAAAAAATGCCACCATGCCCAGCCCCTTTTGCCATTTTCTCATTAGAGTCATTCAATTAAAAAAAATTATTTCTAAAAAGGAAATTTGTAAGGTTCTTGGAAGTTTTCCTTTTTGGGGGGTATACTAGGGATTGAACTCAGGGGTACTTGACCACTGAGCCACATTCCCAGTCCTACTTTGTGTTTTATTTAGAAAGAGGGAGATGCTTAGCACCTGGCTTTTTGCTGAGGCTGGCTTTGAATTCATGATCCTCCTGCCTCAGCCTCCTGGGCTGCTGGGATTACAGGTGTATGCCACCATGCCTGGCTCTTGGAACTTTATATAAAAAAATCTTTAGTAAATCCAACTGGCTTGTTGAGTCAGACTGTTAACTCCTTCTTAATTAACTCAAGAACTTAGTAACACATACTTATATGTACACATACACACTAAATCTGTGGAGAACAGCAAATGTGCCCTGGTCTCTACATAATAGTTAATTTTTCTATTATATTATAGCAAAAGCTTGAAATAATTCTCCTTCCAAAGTGAAAACTCTTATCCTGGAAAATCATGTATGCATATTTATTGAGAACTAAAGTAAGACTAGGTACATAGTGTACTCAAATATATATGTACTTAATGCATATGTGTATATAGGTATGCCAACACTTTGATTATAAAGCTTAGAAAATAAAAATTTACTTAATATAAAAGGGCATGGGATTTTATTTTAAAATATAGTTGTAACAATTAAATAGCTGTCAAAACAATTATATTTTTCATGTGTGATCTAATTTATATTCTATATCTGAATTTGAAAGATTTGGATTATTATTCCATTTTGTTACAAAAGAAAAGTTTAGCCCACTAGAAATGAATTACATTAATCAAGTATGAAGAAAGAAATGTAGAGGAATGCACTTTTTAATTTTTTGTTTTAATTTTTAAACTGACATAATAATTTTACATCTTCATGGGGTACAGAGTGATATTTTAGTTCATATGTACATTGTGTTTGTTTATGCATAAAATGATACATTAATAAATTGTTTAATATTCAAGGTCTCAATGCTATATTTCTTTTATAAATTATACTGCCTTCAAGATTATCTGACTAATTTTCTTGATGGATTCCAAGGATACTGGAGGAACCTAAATTTTGAAATCTTTAAATAGATGAAAGCCAATCATAAATAATGCATTTTTGCATTTAGATAAGATGTTCAGCGTGGCTATTTTAAACTTCAAGAAAGAAGAAGCAGCAGGAACAATTCTGCCTAGGTGTTTTCAGCAACTAATCAAACACTAATCATCATTTTGCTTGTATTTTGCTATTTGTCATCAGGACTGCCCTACCATAGAATGATATACAATAAACTCTCCCAGTGACAGATTAATTGGTTTTCTCTGTCTCATTTTAGAATATTGTAAAGTGCCACATACATTCTCAGTACTTCTAACACATTTATGGAAAAGAATTCTGAGAAGCCAAGTCAATTTCTGCAGACCAACCTGACCCTTGTCTTTTCCATGTACTCTGAGGAGTAAGAGAACACCTGGCAGGATGATGGCAGGGCATAGGTCCATGTGGAGGAGCAGGTTTGGACCTCTTTTTCCTGAGTGTCAGGACAGAGAGGGCCAGTGTCTTGACTTGGAGCCTTAGCTCTCTCAGTTCCCTCTCCCTGAACTATGCTTCCCTAGCCACAAGGTTCCACCTCTCACCTCCTTCAAGTCTTCTGTCAAATCCTTCCTGTTCAATTTGAAGAGCTCTGAATGCCTTTTTAAATATAGCACACTCTCTTCCTGAGTATTTGAAATCTCTCTTAGCCTCTCATATTCCAAAACTATTACCACTTTTTAACATACTAACTCATTTTATAATCTATTACAATTATGGCTTATCATCCATAAACGTCAATACACACAAACTTCATGAATGCATAGTAAACATAAACACATAGCAAACACTCAGTATTGGTTGAATGAGTGACTAAATGACCAACTGCAGAGAAGAATACCTGGGACTCCTTGTTGCCAGGCTAATCACGCAACTCCTGCTGTGGATTAGTAGAGGAGCTAGGAATCTTCCCTGACTACTTTCTATGGATTTGGGGCAAAGCTTTTCTGGTGAACAGGATAGCTCCCAGATCCTACAGTGAAGCAGACTGGGGAGAATGGCTACCAGAAAGTCTGCATTTCCTTTTCATCCCTTCTAGTTTTCTGCTACAAAAGAAATGCCAACAATCTCATCTTCAAGAGCTCTAAGGAATCAAAACAGCATGTGCTAACAAGTTAAACACCACAATTTATTCAAGGTACTCGGTAACCTATGTGAAGAGGAAGACCTAATGGTATATCTACTACGGGGCAGTTCCGATTAAAATGCAATTGAAGAAAAGGCAGAAAAGTACAAAGCAAGACAAATAAAACAACATGTTTCAAAGAATATCACAAAGAAAAACAAAACAAAACCAACAAGTGGAGTATACACTAACCCAAAAAATAATTAAGTCAGGAAGATTCCCCTCTCAATCTATGAGGATTAATTTCATAACAAACAAGGCCAGATATCCCTCATGAAAACAGAAGATTTCAAAATTCAATTCTGACACATTAAACTTCACAAAATATTAAAATATTATGGGCCCAAATTTCAGATTTTTCTCAGAAATACAGATTAATAGACTACCTAAAGAGGAGTCAGGTTAAATCTCTATATTTTCAGACTGGAAAAGAAAAATATAGCCATCACAACAAATATAGAAAAAACACTTAACAAAACCCAGCATTATCCCTCATGGCTAAAATCTCTCACTGAAGTAGTAATAGAAGGACACTTCCTTAACCTAACTGTGAACATCTTTAAAAAGCCAATGCTAAAATTAAATGTAATGTTGAAAGATTGAATGCTTCTATAAAACTTCATGAACAATACAACTGGATCTCTTCTTTGACAACTTCTGTTCTTTTTAGGAATGGAGATCTAAGCAATAGAACCAGGGAAAGAAAATTAGGGGAAAAGAGAGAAAATTGTAAAGTCTGCAAGGAAAAAATAAACCTATCTTAGTTCACAGACAACATGATCACATATGAAGTAAATTATAAGACACCTAAAAAAAACTTACCCTATCAGAAGTAAACAAGTAAGTTTAGAAAGTTGAATATTTAAGGAAATTTTAATAAAATATAGTACTAAAAGATGAAACTTAACATTTCCTGTCACATCAAAAATTATGTACCACTTAGAGATAAGCTTCAAAAAATAGATGAAAGGACTACATAAAATGTTTACAAATGAAAATTAAGCAGCCAAAAATATGCTTAATACCATCAGTCATTAGAGAAATTAAAATTAAAATCACAATGAGCTACCACTACAAACATTTTTGAATGGTTAAAATTAAAAAGAATGAAAACAAAAAAGAATGGAAATACAAAATTTTGACTGGATGTGAGTCTAAATAGAAATGATGTTCATACAGTGTTGGTGAGATCCACTGGAGTAGCCATGTTGGAAAGCAGTTTGGCAGTGTCTTATGAAGTTAAATATGTACTTGCCATATGACCAAGGTATTGTACTCCTAGGAGAAATGAAAACATCTGTCCATTCCCAAGGCTGTACTTGAATGATCATAGAAGCTTTATTTATAACAAGATAAAACTGGAAACATCCCAAAGCCTATGAACTGATGAGTGAGTAAACAAATTGTAATATGTCCATAAATAAGGTTAATCAAAATTAAAGCAGCCAAAATAAAGAAACTACTGATAGACCCACGTGAATCTTAGAAGTGAATAAAACAACCAACAGAAATTTATAGGTAATTCTAGACAGGCAAAATTGTAATGACATAAGGCAGGTCATTGGTTGACCTCCTCAGTGGTTGGGGAAAAGGTGACCTCTAAAAGGGTACATATAACATTATAGAGTGATTTGAATATTCTTGTGCTTTCAAAGATTTTTCAGTTTTATTGTATTCAAATTATACTTCACAAAGCTGACTTTTAAAATTTGGAAAAAGGAATTCAGTATCCAAAACCATTTCACACACTGTCAGCATCTGAGCTAGAAGACATTTGTATTGACTATAGATCAAGCATCCCAAGGTGCAGTGCTTAGAGTTCATTGGGCACAAATATGTAGTGATCCTCTGCACTGCAAGTATTCTTACTATCAGGCATCAGAAAACAGCTCTATCTGGAACTTGCTGGAGGCTCCTCCACAGAAGAGAAGGGGTGGTCTTTCCACAAATGCCTTCTATGACCCCTGGCAGTCTGTGACTAAAAAATTAAAACACACACACACACACACACACACACACACACACTCACACACACACACATTCTCTCTCTCTCTCTCTCTCTCTCTCTCTCTCTCTCACACACACACACACACACACACACACACACACACACACATCTTTTAAAGACAGTTCATAGGCCCTTCCACAAAGGAAGCAATATTCTCCTTCTGAGAACTTCTACTAGAGTTTTTATCTCTCCAACTGAAAGCTTTCACTTTCAATATTATATGGGTACATTTTAGTTACATTTATATCCTCTATTGGACTGCTGCTCTTTTTTATGGCTATTTCTGGTGATTATTTTTTGTCACCTCACAGTGCTTTAGTACAACGCTGACCCAGAAGCAGTCTATACTAGAGTTCATTTTTAAGTGAAGGAGTTCAGAATTTCACATTGGCCCAATATTCTATACCGTGTCTTTAGGAAGTTCTTCCTATGATTCAATCTGTCAGTTATAAAAACTCTTTCTTAATAGCCAATATTTGTTACGGGCTAAAGTCTGATAACTTAGTACCATTTTGGGGTAGTTGGTGTTTTAGTCATCTTTTTTGCTGCTGTAACCGAAAGACCTGACCAGAACAACTATAGAGGAGGAAAATATTTGAGGGCTCACAGTTTCAGGTCTCAATTCATAGACAGCTACTCTATTCCTTGGGGGCTCCAATAATATGGTGAAAGAGTATGGTGGAGGGATGATGATCAAGAAGAACAGAAAGAGACCTCTGCTCACCAGGGACAAAATATAAACCCAAAAGCCATACCCACAATGTTCCACTTTCTTCAGCCATACCCCACCTGCCTTCAGTTACCACTCAGTTAATCCCAACAGAGGATTGTTTCATTGATTGGGTTAAGACTCTCACAACCCAATAATTTCTCCTCTGAACCTTCTTGTATTGTCTCTCGTATGTGAGCTTTTGGGGGATACTTCACACTCAAACCATAACATTCAACCCCTACCCCCAAAATCTCACACTTATCTGACAATACAGTCCATTGTAATGTCGATTTAGCCCATTCCCAAGAGCCCCCATAGACTCACCAGTTTCAGGATTGCTCAAAGTTGAAGTCCAAAGTCTTCCCTGAGGCTCAAAGCAATCTTGCATTGTGAACTCCAGTACAATTAAAAGCAATTTACAAGTATCCAATGTATAATGGCACAGAGTAAACATTTCCATTCCAAAAAATAGGGGCATAGAAAGAAGGGTTAGGACCAAAGCAAGACTGAAATCCAGCGGGGCAAACAGGTCCTGTATTCTGTGTCTGGCATCTGGAGCACATGGCATTATAAGGTTCTCTCCAAAGGTCTTGTATAGACTTGCCTCTATGTAAAGACCAAGTGGTCTTTTCTGTTGGTTTGTCTCAACTTAATCCCTGCAGCCTTCCTCAAGGGGTGTTCCACAGCACTGGCATTTCTTAACTTCTGAGGTCTCCATTGCACTTTGTCCTCTCAGGGGCTAATGGCAGTGACTCTTACCCTGCTGCACTTTTTTCTGGCCTCCCAGGCCTTCCTCTGAAATCTTGGTAGAAGCCTCCATGACCCCTTACCTCCAGCATTCTGCATTCTTGCAGAACCAGCACCATGTGGTTGATACAGTTCTGCAGCCATGTGGAGCAGCAGCCAAGCTTCCAGGGACCCTGGCTGCAGCAGTATTTGGGTAGGTGAGCATATTGAAAAAACTTCCTAGGCCCCCTTGTGCAGCAAGAAGGGTACCCCACTGGTGTCTTCTCAAGAGAATTTTTACTTTTATTCCCCTGAGTCTGAGATAGGTGTGGTCTTGCCAATTCCTGAGATGCCCTCAAGCCATCTTTCTCATTGTCTCTGGGCAAAGTCCTTAGCATTTCTTTAGTGTTAGCAATTGTAACTTCCTTAGCTCCAGTTTTACTCCCACCTTTCAAGTTCAAGTTTTCCAATCTTTCTGCTCTACTTATCATTATAATAAATTTGGTTAAAAGTTGCCAGCAATATCCATGCCACCACTTGAATGCTATGCTGCCTAGACATTTCTTCATCCAGATTAAGAAGTCGATCACTTTTAAAATCAGCTTCACGGAAAGTCTGAGGACATGGGCAAAATGCAGACAACTTCTCAGCCAGAACATAACACAAATAGTCTCAACTCCAAATTCCAATAGACTCCTCCTTTTCTGAACTCTCTTGAGCCCTGTCTTCACTGTCTACTCTCCTACAGGCATTCTGGTGTTCTGAGCTTCCACAGAATCCGCCATTAAGCTCCATTACAACAATCTAAAGTATTTCTAGCTTGCACTGCTAAACATCTCAAAATTTCTCTGGCCAGTTCCAAAATACCCCTAAAGCTTCTGAACCATGAGGTCAGGTTAGTCACAGCAATGATCCTACTTCTTGGTACTGATTTCTGTTTCAGTCACTTTTTTGCTATTGTGACTAAAAGATCTGACCAGAATGATTGCAAAGGAGAAAACATTTATTTGAGGGCTCACAGTTTCAGAGGTCTTAGTTCATAGAAACCTGGCTCTATTCCTTGGGGCTCAAGGTGAGGTAAAACATCATGACAGAAGAGTGTGGCAGAGGGAAGCAGGTCACATGGTGATCAGAAAGCAGAAAGAGAGAGAGATCTCCACTTGCCAGATACAAATGTATACCCCAAAGTTACACCCTTAGTGTCCTACCTCCTCCAGCCACACCCCACCTATCTTCAGTTAGGTTAAATATCTCACAACCCAATCATTTCTCTTCTGAACCTTCTTGCATTGTCTCACACATGAGCTTTTGGGGGAATGTCTCACATCCAAACTCTAACAGTTGCTTGATTTGGTTTATATAAAATTTTAATTCTGTTAGTTATAGAGAAAAAGAGTCTCTGTGTGTGTTTCTTTATTTGTAAATTATATCATACACCTAACATATCTACTAGATTATCAGTTACTTGAGATTATTCATAGATTATCAGTTACTTGAGATTATTCATAATAACATTTCTTATTTTTTTTAAATTGTTGCCAGTATATTTTGGTGATTTCTTTCCTTCCATATTTTTCTTCCTCTAACTCTGTATTCATGAATTTACCTAAACAAAAAATTTAAAAATCTACAGTCCAGCATTTCAAAGATATATAATAGGTATATCCATCCTTGTGGAATTCATAAGCACTAAAAGCTAGAACAATAGACATACAAAATTAAAAATAATTACTTATTTAAATATCTATGGGTGATGGGATCTTTTCTCTCATCACCATAATCTTCACTATTCGTCTTATAAGAAGTAGTACTCAAAAATATTATTCAGTGATAATCCAACTTGTTCATATATACAGATAACATTTACATAAATTAAAAAACAATTGTGATTGAAACCATCTTGAAATGTTCTATTTAATCCAATTAGTACTTTCAAAAACAAAATTATGGCATATTTCTGGCTACAAGTATAAATCATGATTGAAACTAATCATAAATGAGAGCCAGAAATAATTAATATAATGAATAGATGTCTTTTTGTGGCTCTATCAGGAGCTTATGAAGATGCTTAAAGACAAATATCTCTTCAAGCACCTACCAGCTATTTAACTATGTGGTAGATGGTAGATAAACTTTTATTTAGGTTTCCTTTAAATAAAAAAGAGGGGGATAGTTGCTATTATGGACAAATAAACTTCTGAGAAATTGTAAGTCAGCTCCATTTGAGTTGACTCTAAATAAAAGAAAAAGCTTTATTCAAGTGCAAATGCCAAAATCTAAGGTAACAACACTGAAGCTTGTTCACATTATCAATCTGTCACTTTACAAATCAGAAAATACAGTGAGTCATTTACAGTCTTGCATTTATGATTGTGATTCAGTGAATATGCTTGATCTCACAGAATCAAAAAATAAAATTCAAATTTGACACCTCTCCTTTATTTTGCACCTATTTTGGTATCATTTTTGTGTAATTTGTTTATGATTTTCAAGTAGAAGAACTGATGATGTGTCTGACCCCTTTATTATTTATACAAACAGCAAAAAGTGATATATTTTAAAGCTTGAGTTAAATACTTTCTACTTTAAAATACTTATCAGAATTTTGTGGAAAATAATAGACACCAACAAACATTGTCCTCAAACATGAAGTAAACTCTTCATAAACTCATTGATGTCATATAAATCATCACAGAATTGGTTTGATAAATCTAAGCCCACTAGTTCATAGTGAAATATATGTACAAATAAGACTTAAAGACAAATTTTCTCAGGATGAAAAGGGAATGAGCAGACATCATACACTAAAAGCATTTTTGTCAGAAAATTGCTGTTCTGTTTTGCACATTTAGCCTGTTTAATAATGCTCAAATAAACAAACAAAAAGTCTTCCCTGAAAGGAGACTGGGAAAGTGGCTCATTGGTAGAGCACTAGCCTGGTATGCATAAGTCCCTGAGTTTGATTCCTAGTACCACACAAACAAAAAGTGTTTACTGAGAAGAGAGACCTTTTTTTTTTTTTTAACTTACCTAATAATATTCACCTTGTAACTGTCCCTTGGAAATCTCAGCTCCTGTCATCTGTATTCACTAGTATAGAACAATTAACACATACCTAACCAGCTTAGTCTCAGTTTCACTGATAATTTTTAAAATGTTTCAGAGGACAGTTTCCATGCTCTTAGAAGACAGGCCATGAAAGATGATAAGACAGTCTTTCTAAGAGTATGGGGACTGTCACTTTGCTAGTTTAAACTGAGAAATTCTTCTAATAAGTTGGCCATAGTTAATGCCTAGCAAGGATTTACATATTTATTTTGTGTTCTATTATTTGACATGGAGATTTAAACAAAGAATTTAAGATTCTTCCAAAAAGATGAAATAAACTGTAGTAAATTCTTAACCTTAGGAAGTACAGGGTTTAGTCCCAGAAATAATATATTTCAAGTATCTCTTTTAACAAAATGGAATTCTGATATTGAGCTATTTATTATCTATCTATCCATCTACCTATCTAATTAATTATTGTTATGTAAAAATCTATCCCAAATGTAGTAGTATAACAACCACTTTGTATCACATTGTTTTGTGGGTCACAAATTCAAGGAAGGGCTCAGATGTGATTTTTTTCTGCACTGAGATGTCTACACTCATATGCCTGTTAAGTAGGCAGGAGGTTTAGGTAGGTTGATGACAGCTGCACCTTTCTTGTCTATATAGTCTCAGGAACTCTTGGTGTGTTCCTCTATCAGGGTAGCTGGACCTGTTACTTGGCACTCAGGACTTTCAGAATTCAAGGACATTTTTTTTAAAGACTAGGCCCAGAATTTTAAAATATGCAATATGAGTTGTTATAATATGATTTGTTATATCCATTAATCAAAGGAGCCATAGATTCAAGTAGTCATCCTAGATTCAAATAGTTAGGAAACCAACAAACCACTCAGTAAAATTTATGCCAAAGAATTATTGCCATATTTAATATGCCATAGTCCTCTTATTTAAATGTCTTTCACATGAAACTCTCAACACCTCCCAAGATCCCACAAAGTCTTATCCCATCTCTATAGTGATCTATTGTTCTAAATTTGATTTTCTAAATTATATCCAGATATGGCTGAGTCCTTGAGTAAGGTTCTTCTTAATCCAAAGATACACGAATTAAAGAAATGAGTTGTATGCTACCCAACCACAGCCACATACAGTATACACAGGTAAAGAGGACATAGAAAAACTACAATAAACATTCCTTTTCTAGAAAAGAGGTAACACGAAACAGTCCATACTATGTAGAAATTCTGAAATCCAACTTTACAATATTCTTAGTTCATTGATTAGAGTCCAATCCTGTTCCCTAGATCAGACCTGCATTCTCCCTTGTCTGGGCTCTGTATTCTGTCATCTGAAACATCTTTTCTCTTCCATAGGAAATGTTCAATATTTATGTGTGAGTAGCCTTTTCAATTTTTTCCCATTCGAGAAAATTTGGGGACTCCAAGAGCCCTTCTTCTAAATCAGTGCTGTCCATTTTGATCTCAGCTAACAGTGCTATTGCTAATGCAATTCTTTTAAAACTTTTGTGGTTTTACTATAAGCCTTACTTGTGTTTACTCCATTTTGGGAAAAATACACAATAATATGTTTTTGAGACAGTCCCTACTCAATCTTTGATTACTTCAAATACAAACCCCTCCCTAAGATTCTTAGAAGACATTGTACAGTCCAGAGGCTCTAGCAAAAACTGTTATGTCAGTTTCCTGAGATCATACTTTATTGCCCTGGCTTTTATCTTTGACCTGAGACCATTTCTTAATTGTATAGTCCTTTGTTCTTCCAAAGACTGTCCTGAATACCTTATATTTCCTTAAAATTCAACTTGAAAACTGCATAGTTCTTCAGTAACTATATCAGAAGTCCCTAAAATCAAGTTGGCTTTACAAGTTCTGTCAAGAAATCACCTTAGTTTCATCAAAAGTGAGGATGTTCACAATTTTCCACCATGAGAAGTATAACCTTCATTCCAGCCATCACATATACTTCCCTCACCTTCAAGTCCTCAACTACTTCCAGGCATTCACTGTCATTCTTCCCAAGGTCCTCTCAGCATCTTCCCAATGCCTGCTCCAAAGCTAATGCCACAGTTTAAGGATTTTGTTAATGGCAGCATCCTACTTCTTAGGGAAAAAAATTCAGTTCCAGTTATCTGTTGTTGCATTTATAAATAGCCAAAAACTTAGTGGTTTCAAATAAAAGCCAATTTATATATATATATCATGATTCTGTGAGTCAGCAAAAGCTAGTCTTAGTAGTGGCACTCTGGAAAATATTACTATTGAATAACTTGCCAGTGTAACTAGGACATTCAGCTTGTTTAAGTAATAATGTTCAAACAATGTAAAAGATAGTCTTCAGTAAAGAGCATTTTGTAAAAAGTCCAAGTTGTCTAGTTGGCTAGGCAATTATGCTTTAAATATCATCGCTGGAGATTACTTAGTAGTATTTAGGTATTTTCCTGAGCTGGGCTTGGAGGTTCCGTGCATCTTTATCACATGTCTGCAGAGAAGTTAGAAAGCAAGGCTCAGTTTGGCCCTTCACCCTCTCCGTATAGTAGCAGGGACTCTAGGTATGTTCTATCTGGCTAAGTAAGTAGACATCTTATGAGCAGTTCAAGTGTTTTAATCAGCTACTCCATTGCTGTGACCAAAATACCTGACAGGAATTTTAGAGGAGGAAGTTTATTTGTGTTTCAGAGGTCTCAGTCCATATAAGGCTCACTTCCTTGCTTTGGACTTGAGGTAAGGCAGAACCCTAAAGTAGAATATCAAGACAGAAACTCATAGACTAGGTCAGTAATGGATTGAGTATCAATTCATTGTATTTTATGGATCCAGTCAACCACAGGCCAACAGAAGAAAAAATGATCCCACTTTCTGTAGGCTTAATATCAAAGCAATTTATTATAATTAATTTAATCTACTACAAAGAAGAGGCCTGAGATGATTCAAAATTAGTGAAGTACCTCAAATTTAGAATCATGTCTCTTGAACCTCAATCCTACCCTGCAAATGTTTAACCTCTTTTTCTGTAAGATAGATTATTTTTTAAGAGAGAGAGAATTTTTTAATATTTATTTTTTAGTTTTCGGTGGACACAACATCTTTATTTTTATGTGGTGCTGAGGATCGAACCCAGCACCCCGTGCATGCCAGGTGAGCGCATTACCGCTTAAGCCACATCCCCAGCCCAAGATAGATTTTTTAATAGTACTTGAAATGTCTATTAGTGTTTGATAGTCTTATATGAGCAAATTATGTAAGTGCATTCCATGCCAAGATTGGAAATACAAGGGTGACCAAATAGAGTTTGTATGGGTTAGGAGTGACTTGGCACTTTTTAACATCAAGCATTATCTACATTAAAAAATGTTTGTAATAAAATATTCCAATTAAATAATGTATAAACATAATATAAAAGAACTCCATGTCCTTAGCAATCACTTAAAAGATAAAATATTGCCTATATATTTAGTCTTCTGTGTGCCTTTTTGTTTTTACTTCCTATACATAAGTGTGTATATAAATATTTTTCTATCTTCCCTTCACTATTGTTCCATATGTTTTGCTTATCTTATATTAAATGTTGGCCAAAATATATTTTTACCTATATGTTCTAATTATTGCTGGTAGGCATTTGTGTATCCTGTGGTTAGCTTTCCTTGGACCATAGACCTTGAAATTATCATTTCACTTATTTTTCATGTTATCTTTTGGAAAACATTTTTGTTTTTCCAGGTCAGATTTATTTTTAATTGACAATTAAAAATTATGTGTATTTATTATGTACAACATGATGTTTTGATATATGTATATATTGTGGGTAATTAAATTTTCACTTCCTCTAGAACTGTTTTTTCAGGATATGGTAGGAGGTAAATACATATTTTATTTCGATAACCAACTTTACCATTATTAAAGGTAGGAGTCATTTCTTTCCCTCTTTGATTCATAGTTCCACCTCTACCATAAAGTAGGGTTTTGCACATATATGCGTTGCTTTTGTTTTTGTTATTTTTGTTGTTGTTGTTTTCTATTCTATTCCATTTCTCCAATTTTCTCCCTCCCTATACAAATGCCATAAATTATTCTTGAGGTCAGTGTCATAAATACACATTTTTTTCCTAATCATCTCTTAATAATTCTTGTCCTGTTCAGTCACCTTATACATGATATGATATAATAAACTTGTCAATTCTATAAAATCATGAGAGGATTTTGGTTATTTCTTCACTAAATTCATGTACAAATTAGGATGAAATTATTTTATATGTATTGTGAAGACATCACAGTCATAGAAACAAAAAACTTCTGTATTTAATACTTCAGTGTGTTTTTCAGTAAAACTTTATATAATTATCCCCTAAAAATTTTACACATTTCCTTTCTGTTGATTATTAAATGCTTTATAATATATTGTTTTTATAGTGGTAGCTTATGCTTTGTTACTATATACGGCAACATATTTATTATTTTCAATACATACATATATATATATATATATATATATATATATATATATATATATCTGTCTTGCTGAATCCCCTATTAATCCTTAAATACTCATCTCTTGAATTTCTGAAGTATGCAAAATATTGAGTGAGCACACTGACAGTTGTTTTTCACTTTCAAAATGTACAGTATTTATTATTTTTATTGTGTTCTGGCACTGGTTAGGATCTCAAGCACGTGTTGAACAAAAATGCCACAGTAAGCATTCTTGTCACTTTTCTGATTTAAAAGCAAACTCTTCTGCCTTTCACCAAGAAGTGTGAGATTTTAGGTGATAGTGCTTCTAACTAACTCCAAATTTGCAAATAGTTTTTTAATAATTTTAAATAAATATTGAATTATATAAAAATATATTCCACATATAAGATGAAGATATCGTTTTCTTATTTAATATGATAATTTATTTATCATGCTTATGATTTTTAAGCAATAAATAATTTCTAAAATTTTTTCAATTTGTTTTAATTAGTTATACATGACAGTAGAATATTTATGCACTTTGATATACATAGATGGGATATAATTTTTATTTTTCTGATTGTACATGTTTCAGAATCATACTGGTCATGTAGTCATATATATACATACAGTAATAATGTCTGTTTCATTCTACTATCTTTCCTATCCCCACATCCCGTCCCTTCCCTCCCATTACTTCCCTCTACCTAATATAAGGTAATGCTATTCTTCCCTAGTGTCCCCCACCTTATTGTGAATTAGCATCTACATATTAGAGAAAACATTTGGCCTTTGGTTTTGTGGGATTGGCTTATTTTGCTTAGCATCATATTCTCCAACTCCAACCATTTACTGGAAAATGCCATAATTTCACTCTTCTTTACATCAAAGTTTATAACAGCTCAATTCACAATAGCTAGACTATGGAACCAACTCAGGTGTCCCTCAATAGATGAGTGGATAAAGAAAATGTGATATATATATATATATATACTCAGTAGAATATCACTCAGCAATAAATAATTTTTAAAACATTAGAATATGCCTAGTTCTATTTATTTTAGTACATTATTACATTTGTTAGCTAATTTAATTTAGAATTATTAACACATAGTTGAAACTGGCCTGTACCTGCTCATCAACAGCTGCACAGAGCCAGATTTTTGGATTTACATCCATGTTCTACCAATTACTACCTCTGTTACTTAAGGCAATAAAATTTTCTTTTCCTTCAATTCCTCATATGCAAAACAGGAACAAAAAGATTAGCCACTTCAATTGGTTATTCCAAGAATTAAATAAGTTGGCAAGTGCCTAGAATCATGCCTAGCACATATCAAGTGCTATTTGAGTTTAACAAACACAAATAGAATAACACAGTTTATAGTTTTGTTATGTAATATCTATCAAAATATTAAGATGAAATGGAGTAAAAGTAATGTTTTTCTGTCTCCTGAAGGCAGTTTTATAAAATGTTAATGAATTATTACTTGAAAATTTGATAGTGGGTCAAAAGAGTAATTCATACATTCCCGTCCACATGAAAAATGTAATTAAAAAAAAAAACTAGACCCACTCTCAAATTTTCAAGTAATAGTTCATTGAAGTTCTAAGTTCTCTGTTTTTTTTTCTCTATTTCTTTTCTTACCATTTTTGATGATGAGAGATAATATCAGCAAAGTTCTACATCTTTGGAGTTTCCATTTTTGTGACAAGAAAGTAATCCAAGAACACAAAGGCCAAGAATAGATTGAACAAGGGATAAAATAGAGCAAAAGGATGTCATAGTGTTGGTTCATAATAAAGGCAGAGGGAAGTCCTCTTTGAGTATTCATTTCCTAAGGTTGTTGTAAAAAAAAAAAAAGTACCACTAACTGGGTTCCATTTAAAAAAGCAATGTATTTCCCATAGTCCTTAATTTGAGAAGTCTAAAATGGAAGGTATCAGCAAGTTTGGTTCCCTCTGCAGGTTGTGAGGGAAGGATCTGTTCCAGGCTTCTCTCTTTGGCTTACAGATGGCTGTCTTGCTATTCACTTGATTCTATCCCTACATGTGTATCCTTGTCCTGTTTTCCCCTTTCTATATTATTCAATATGAATGTATTAGGGCCTTCCCAATGACCACATTGTAACACAACAAATTACAACACTTATTTCCATATATTTCACATATTTTGCTAACAAGAATTCTACTGAAATACTACTACTCATTGACTGCTTCAGTTAATTTCTCAAGTTGTAATTTCACAGACCACAAGGGTAAGACAAATTAGGACTTTAAGCTTAGAGTGGGTCAGGGCTGTGGTTAAATATTCTGAGAGGAATCTTTTAAAATAATTTTTCCCAGATGAATTAAATCACTTATTGTTTTATTTTCTTCAATGGGTTAGTAAATTTCTTCTAGTTTTATTTTGCCAAAGGTATAGGCTAGAGCTTTGATGATACAATTCTCCATGCTGAGAAAGTCTAAGGAGACTTAAGTGTCTCTACCTTCTATTCTATCCACTGCCACCTTACCTGTCCCAAGGTCAAGAAGACAGCAAACACATCCAGTGAAACTTGCTTCAGTCAGCTTATTGCTACAGCTCACTCTGCATTTGGTGCTGAGATTTTTCATCCATTTTATTTGAACTCAGACTGTGCTTAAAAGAATGATAAATTGCATCCTGTAATCCTGATATTTTGGAAGTGAAGGGGTTTCTCTGGTTATTTGTGAGGAGACAGAAACATAAGCAATCTTTATGATTAAAATACAACATGCTCCACCTTATTTCACAATTAACCTTACTTAACTGCAGGAAATTATTGATGTTAAATGATGGACTTGATTGTTTTACTTTTTTACAAAAATTCATATAATCTTTGTAATCTTTAGACATTGCCATTTCTTAGCATCTGTGCTTACAATTCTTTTATTCAAGGAACTATGTTTTTTAATGCTGAAATCTTTTCTTGTTTTGACACAGCAAGCTTTCATATTGAGTTATTAGTGTTCAATGCTAACAATAATGATATCAAGTGAAAAACTGGTAAAACATTGTCATTTTCATATTATTGTTCTTTTATTGTTGGTATCAATACAAGAAATTTAAAAACAAATAAGGTTGTTGAATATAAAATCAAGAATAAAATAACCTTGTGATAATTTCACTCTCTTTAGAAAATATCATCATAAGCATTAACAATAATGGCAAGATTGCTAAGTAGACTACCAAGGTGCTTGATGTACAGTAAAATATATTTCAGTAATTGTTTTAAAATCTAACATCAAAAAGCATACAATTAATAACTGTGAATCTCTATGGATTCATAAGTAACCATGTCATTTGAACTGAAAATTGTCAAAATATGAACTACCATCAGGATCCTCAGCAACTCCTTTCACACACTTCTTGAGTCACCTTCTGACCTTGGGAATCCACTGATGAGGCTGAAAACAGCAAAAAAAAAAAAAAAAAAAAAAAAAAAACTTTGACTATTTTTCAGCTTCATAAAAGTTCAATCATAGAATATATAGTTCCAATTATATTTGTGAAAATTATTCATTATTCTGGATGTAGTTCTAGTTTGTTTATTTGAAATGCATTTTAGTATTATCTGTTATATTTACTAATATGCATTTGGATTATTTCCCATTTGAGACTATATTTTTTATATAAATTCTACTATTTATGGCTTTTGATGGTGATTATGTACATATACATTTCTCTGGTGTATGTATTCAGGAATGGAATGATTGGTCATTGGGTTTTTGCTGCATAATCACACCACTACATTAGTGCATATTCATGAGTATTCTGCATTCTAATGTTGCACCAAACACAGTTTAGTAATAGATGATTTTTAAGTTATACCAACACATAATTTTTTAAAACAAGCTTAGCACAATGGTCACACCCCACTTTTTTCCCCAAAAAATGGCATACAATCTGCAATGATTATATGGTGAAATTGAATTTTCTGTTATAGTAATTGTTACCAGAATTTTCAAAAGAGATTATACCATTTACAGTCTCATTGATGATATATAATGCCTTAAATTTCCACAACCTTCACCAATAATTTGCTGTATTCTAGCCATTGTGGTAGCTATGAATTTACATTTCATAGTATTTTAACTGGAATTGGTATTTTCAAATAACTACTGAATTTGAACCTTTTTTAATGTTTACTCATGGTTCTAGTTATACATTTTGGTGAAAATGTTTGTCTTTTGTTCACTTTATTTTGTGATCTGCTGGTTTTTATTGGTGTGTAAGAAATTTTTATATTTTCTAGATGAATAAATGGTCTCTGTTCTCTGAATTCTATGCTATTATGTACCTGTACTCATTCATATTTCTCACACAATTGTGTGCACTTCCCTTTAAGATAGCATCTGTTGGGGCCATCTGCCCCTAAAGGCAATTATCAGGTTACAGCAGTCTCCCACACAGCCAATTGATCCACTGACTTCACTGATGACATCTTCCTTTATCTCTTTTCTACATAACAGGTGTGCTTATTTATCTCACTCAGATTAAAAAAAAAAAAACATGGCTGATGAGGAAAATTGACTTGCTGGCAAAGTGCTATCAAGATACCCATTTGTCTGGGAAAAGAAACAACTCTATCAATCTGGAAAATATCACCTTGCCACAGTCACAAGAAAAAAAGTCAAGGGGGATGTCCTTTTGTGGGGCTTTACAATCCCATGGGAGAATCTTTCCTTTTGCTTTTTTATTTATAGCTATGTCTGTGTGATACATTATCAAATTGACTCCATGGCTAAGAGAATACATCTTCAACATCTTTGGTTACCAGTTATAGCCTTTGGTGGAATTCCAAATTGGCAAAACATGTGTTTCTTCTTGCCAGTAACCCCTTGAGCCACTTTGGATTTATAGAGCATCACTCTTCCAAAGCCTCCTAATGTTCCTCTAGGAGGGGGGGGGGCAAATGATTATACTTGTATTCCTGAAAGGAAACCTAAGGAATACTTAGAGTGTAGGATTTGAAAAGAGCCGATGGGAGAATCTGGATGAATTCCCAGTTCTGCCTCACAGTGCCATTCAGCAGATGGATCAAACCTGGGAACAATCCTTTGCGTTTTCATTTGCTGTACCTAAAATTTGTACTTCCTAATAAATACTACTAGAAAAACAAGATCTCTGAGAGATTTACTCAACTTTCTACTATAAAATTTTCATAAGTATTTTTCCCCGTGACCATGTTTTTAATTTTCATAATATTTTCTGAAATTTTCTTATTTTCTTGTATTTGTTTTAAAAATTCCATAACCTCCATTATCACTTTTAAGATATCGATGCTGAGATTTAAAAATTTCTGCGTAACATTTGTGGCCTCCAAGTTGCTTTCTTTCTATTCTTTAATTTTTTTCTACATTCATAAAATTTCCCCCTATATATCTGTTAATCTATGTGTCTGCTCACAATAGAGAGAGGACAGATTGCTCAAAAGCACATTGAAAACTCTGAGCATACAAGAGGGGACTGGCAGACTTGAATCCTCAGAAGGGAGATCTGGACAGTTATTAGGAAAACTGGAATGTCAGTATCTTTGCTTCCTTCCTGGCAAATACCTTAGAGACAGATTTTTAAGTCTCCTATCACAGGATACATGTCTTATTGTCCATGTTAGAAAAAAACACATTGAGTAAAGGGGCAAAAAAATCAACATTTATATGCAAACAGTCTGTTCATTCTGCTCTGTATGATTCTGTGCCTTACTCTCAACTGTCCAGTCCAGTCCCAGTTTGACCTTCTCTAGGAAACAAATCTCCAGAGCATTCATCTCTCTGCTAAAGGAGATGTTATCTAGTTATTTTTTTAACAACATCACATCTTTGTTAGTAGACAGGATTTCTAGTCCTTGAATATTACTTTATTCCTAGTCCATGTGTACAACTAGTTCTTGAGGTTTTTGATAATTTTACAGTTTTTTTTTTCAATTTAAATTTCTATTTCCAGGTTAGCATTTGCTTTCCAACTTTGAAAATGCTGTTGTAATTGATTCATCTCCTACCTTTGTGGGCCTATGTTCTTAAAAAGCAATACTTTATTATAGTTTTCGTGAAGTTTGAAAGGATCAATATTAGATACATATGTTTAATGCCTTATGCTTATATACCCTTATTTTATAATGTATAAACAGATTTCGTTCCATAAAAGAATAAAGGTGAAGAAAGTAATTGTCAACCTAGAAAGGCAGGCTCTCTGTTTTGAAATAGTAATATAAAATTGGATTAAATGATAAATTGTTTACATTTTCCCCAGAGGAAAGAAAGGGGTCTTGATATTAAGGAATAACTGTTACTTTGCATATAATGATGTTACATTTAAAAATAGTTTCTATATGAACTATTTAAATAAAATATTCAGATTAAATTATCTGAGAACTTAGATTTGGTTCAATCTGAATGTGATTTACATAAGCCAAGGTTAAGGAGAGTTACAGATAAAATAAGAAACAGTTGAAACAAGATTTATCATAAATTCATCGTTGAAACTACTTCTAAACATATGAGAACACAAACAATTCTTTACTCTTGAATATACTTGAAAGCTTCCACAGATTTAATATATTTTTTCTAATATCACACCCCAACTCTAGAGATACTGGCTCTAATACACAACTAGGGTTAAGATAAAACTAGGGTTAAGGAAAGAGTTGAAAATCTCTTTTAGGAAAAATTCTAAGTTGACAATAGAAATATTTAAAATACATTGTATAAAGTGTTGAGTGCCTCTTCCATAACTTTCAGGATTTTTTTCCTTAATTATTTCAAATTTATTTCAGGTTTCATTATAAGTGCAATTTAAAAAAATCATTTTTCACCTTCAGAATTTGGAAAATGCACAAGAGTAGAAACATAAAAGTTGCAAAAGCAATTAATGTGAATAGACATATTTCTTTCAAGGCATTCTTATCATGCCCCATGTGAAGCTAAGTGGATCTAACTTAGGAGAGATGAAAACTGCTTTATGTGTCCTCTGTAAGTGCCTTCATAAATGAAATCTCAAATATGAGCAGAAATACAGATATTTAAGATACTTAAGATAATCTGTGAAACTAATGAAGTTTTTCATTGTGCTTTAACAACTATAACTGGATATAGCAAGCAGGATTCTAAAAATAGCAGAAAACTCATACTACAGAAAACACAGTCTTTCTGGATCACTCTCTCTACACTGTGATGTAAATCTAAACCAGCTTAGATGTTTGAGACTTATAATTGTTAAATTCATTATTACACAGTTACCTCCCCTTGATTTTTATTCCCAGTGTTCCTATTGGGATAAAAGAAAGGGGAGAAATCATCATGCCCTGTGCTTACCAACTAAAATATATTTTATACCTTAGAAGTCTTATCAACATTATTGTCTCCATCTTATAGTTTTAAAAAGTAAATTTACAGTGGTTGATTCTTTTTATCAAGATTACACAGTTATCAGAAGGGTAGACTTTAAATTTAGTTTGATCAATCTGAATGTGATTACATTATGCCTCTTTTGTCTAGCTTTTATATATACATGAGAAATGGAGAGGGAAGAAAGGAGGGAGAGGAAGAAGGAGAAGAAGGAGAGAGAGACTGCCAGGCACACATTTTGTTAGGGAGGATGGTTTAAATTATTACCTAAAATAGAAAGCCAATTATAACTGAAATTTTCAGGGAATACAAATGTATTTGTTTCCTGAGGCCACTAGGGTAAATGACTAGAAACTTAGTAACTTAAAACAACAGAAATTTGTTTCTGAGAATGTCTAGTTCTATCCCCATGCACCCACCTCTCTAGCCTCTGCCTCTGCATCTGTGGCTGTGCCCGTAGAAACATTCTTTATTTTTTTTTTCTTGAAAAAAAAATTGTTCATTTTCAATGATCCCTCTCAGCTTACCTCCTGCCTGTATAATCTCAAAAGCCCAATAGTCATCCTTCATTTCATCATATCTTTTTCCTCTTCTATTCAGGTTGGCAGTGTTTCTATTAATACAGTGTAGCAAAAATCTTATCTGATTCCTATGCATGTCACAGGGACAAGAAGATTCTCCATGGATCCTTCCTGGATAACCCGATCTCTACGCATGGTTTTTACTGAGAATGTTAACTGGATCCATGACTCACCCACACATTCACTACACCAAAAGTTTTCCAGTCACTTCCTTGGAACTCTCTCCAGAGCATGTTTTTCCAACACTATCTATTCTAATTTTCACATGTTTGAAATCTGGATAGGGTAGGTGTCCCCTAAATAATCAAATGTTAATTAAATGTTAATTCCACTTTGCTTAACAGTTCTTACTTAAGTTTATCTCTTTCCCCTCTCTCTCGTTTTTTTTTTTTGTTGTTGTTGTTATATGCAATAAGTAAAAACCAAGCCACATCTTTAATAACGTGTTTAGAAATGTGCTCAGTTAAATACCAAAGTACGCTTCTTACAATTTCTGCTTTTCATTCAACAATTCTGTCACTTTATGACAAAAAAAACCTCATTTCTTCTAAGTTTTCAACATTATTATCCTCATGTCCTTCTGAGACCTCACCAAAAGCACATTCAATGTCCAAATTTCTACCATCAGTCTCCCCAAGAAAAGATAGGCTTCTGGGCTGGGGATGTGGCTCAAGCGGTAGCGCGCTCGCCTGGCATGCATGTGGCCCGGGTTCGATCCTCAGCACCACATACCAACAAAGATGTTGTGTCCGCCGAGAACTAAAAAATAAATATTAAGAATTCTCTCTCTCTCTCTCTCTCACTCTCTCTTTAAAAAAAAAACTGAGAAAAAGAAAAGATAGGCTTCTTTCTGTAATGTACTTAAAAATCCTTCTATCCTTGAATCATTATTAAATTCCACAGGCACGTTTTCAGTATTTTTCTTTCAGCAGCACCTCATTTTCCAGTACAAAAGTCTGTATTAGATCCCTAGGATTGATATTTAAAAATCACTGACAAACTTGGTGACTAAAACAGCAAAAAATTATTCTCTCAGTTATGGAAGTCTGAAATGAAGGTGCTAGCTAGGAGGGCCATATTCCCTTGAAAAGCCATTCAGGTATGTTTTTTGGTTTTGTTTTTGGTTCTGTCTTTTCTCTTCCAGTTTCTGATGCCTGTCAGCAATCTGACATGCCACAGTAAATAGAGTCAGCCCTCTGTAGTCCTTGAGTGCCATATCTGCAAATTGAACCAATCACAGATTGAAATTATTGGTCAGCATACTGTGTCTGCACTGAACATATGCTGATTTTTCTGTTTTTTTGTTGTTGTTTTTCCTAAATATTGTAGTATAACAACTATTTACATAGCATTCACATCTGATTGGCTATTATAAGTAATCTAGAGATAATTTAAAGTGTACAGGAGGATTTGCAGAGTTTATAAGAAAACACCATGACATTTTATATAAGGAACTTGAGCATTTGCAGATTTTGGTATCAGCAGCAGTCCTAAAAACAACCCTTTCAAGATACCAAGGGATGACTCTGAATGCATTACAATCTGTACCACTGTCTTTACATCACCTTCTCCTTTGTGTGTTCTTCCCTTCAGTTCATATAATAAACCTATGGCTCATTCATGTAGATATAAATGCTTGGATTTAGGCACTACCCAGGTAATTCAGGCTAATCTCATCCCAAGATTATTAAATTATTTAATTACATTTAGGAAGACTTTTTGTTGTTGTTGTTTAAATAAGGTCACATTTAGAGTTAGCAGAAGTTACAATTTGGACATGATTCTTGGGGCTACCACTTGACTTATTACAATGGACTATATGTGTATGTGTATGCATATAATATATATGTGTGTGTGTGTTGTGCATGCATGTATATATATATATATATATATATACAATTTCAAAATTTATGTAGCTACATAGATCTGATTATTATTGTGTAAGATTGAAAGTATGGAGCAAGACATTTTATTAATGATGTAATAATTCTGTTGTATACAAAATTAGCAAATTTGCAAGTCTTATATTTATTTAATACAATAAGATTCACAGAAGTAAAGAAAACTTACCACAAAAATCTTGAGAAGTAGCTGTCAAAGAGGAAACAAACCTGAAATCAAATTGAAACATTCCTTTCTTAAGGGAGTAGTAAGTTTGTATTATACTCACTGCTCTGTCACTGTCTGTAAAAGTTTCAGATATTTGTTGTTTAGGTACTACCATCAAACCAGTTTTTAGAAGAAGATAGTGTTAAAGTAATGTAAAGACATGTCAAATGAATTTTTTAATATATACCCCAGGGATATCTATAAACTTGAAAATATTCTGAGGAAGAAATATTTTGATCTTGTTAAAAAGCTAAAGACTCACTCTGCTTCCGTCTTGAATTATAAGGTCAAGACTTTAAAAGTCCTTTATGTTTGAGGGTTAATACACAAACTAAATTCACTCCTACTTTAAGTAGTCTAGGTATCCAGTAATGTGCTTGGCCTAATTTCTACTGAGTTCAAGATCTCTGGGCAACTGCTTTATAGAAGAGCTGCCCTTCTGCAGAGGATTTAGTCAGAGAGCAGTCTTGGCAAGGGTTATGTTGGCCATCCCTGCATCAGGGTTGTGAATGTTCCCAGGAAAAGTGACCATTCTTTTAAATCTGCTATGAACAGCCATTATGTTCACTCCTTTGCTAGTAATAACTACATTGTAGTAGCAGAGCTTATTTTGTGTAATGTTTTGAAAGAAAAGAGTCATTTCTCAGTACATGAGAACTTTCTTACTGAAAAAAAAAACTATATAATGAACACTTTATTTTCTTAGCCAGCTGCTGGTATAAAATTTCTCTTCGTGGAGACTAATCTGTATTGAAAAAATAAATTTTTCATTAATAAAGTCAAAGCCCTATTTCCAGATTGTGCTTTGACTAGTGCTTTGATTGGGAAGAGTGCAAAAAAAAAAAATTGTTCATTTGCCTATGAGAAAGAACATATTTGTTTCTGAAAAGAGTAGAGGAAGAAAACATTTGAAGCAAGGGACCAGAGACAGGATCAAAGGACACTAACCAAGAAAGTAAAAAGACCAACAGTGGAATGGGAGAAAACATTTGCAACCCATATACCTGATAAGAGTCTCAATCCAGAATGTACAAAGAGCACTTACAACTCAACAACAAAAAGGACAATTTAAAAAGGAACCAAAGCCTTGAGTAAACATTTCCTCAAGTTCAATATACACATGACCAATAAAATCAACATCATTCACACTTTGAGAAATACAAATAGAAACCAACATGAGATATCACTTCATATACAGAAGGGTGGCTCTAGTTAAAAACAACAAAAATGGAAAAGAACAAACGTGTTGCAAAGACATGAGAAACTGAACCCTTGTACATTGCTGATGAGATAATAAAATGGGGTAGCTGCTGCAGAAAACATTTTGGTAGTTCTTTGATAAGTTAAATATAGAATTACCATACGATCCTGAAATTTGATCCTGGGATTTTATCCAAAAGATTTTAAATCAGGGGTTCAAACAAAACTTACACAAATGTTCAAGTAGTGCTATTCATAATTGCCAAAAATTAGAAAACCCTAATGTTTATCAATTGATGAATAAATAAAATGAGTTGTATATAAACAATGGGTATCACTCACCCATATAGAGAAATGAACTACTGATACCTGGTACAGACAGAATGAACCTTGAAAAAAAGATGCAAAGTGAAAGAAGCCAATTATAAATGGCTATGCACTGACAATTCCAATGCAAAACATCCAGAGTAGAAAAGTTAAGAGGAAATGGGTGTGACTGCTTAACAGATAAGGGGTTTCTTTTTTAATGATGAAATCATTCTAGAATTTGATAGTGTTGATGACTTTATAACATTCTGAATATATTAAATGCCATTAATAATAAATTTTTTGCTCTGCTTATATTACCACATAAATAAACATACATAAAAATTAAAAAATTTGAAAGAATAACCTATAGAGAGAGAAACCTAGGACACTGCTGTGTGATCCACACAGTATCTTCTTTTATCTCTGACCCTAAAATATTTTGGTTGTATTTAAAGACCATAGAAAATCATAAATTTCTAATTTAACTGGGGTTCTTTTGGAATTTGGTGTCAAGTTTGGGCTAAAATTATGCAAATGTGATCAGCCTGAGCAGGAAGAATCAGAAAATATTCATATGCATGCTTAATTTTTAAAATATTGAGCATCTACTATGTATCACTATTATATTCTTTTGGAGCTATAAAGTAATACAACAAGATTACAATAAAATCTATCCTTAAAGTCACACTTTTCTCAAAATTGATAAGCAATGTTCTCCTTCCTCTGTTCTCTATGAGGTATACAGGCATGTCCACATCTAAGACTCTAGAATTCCCCCTGATCAATTCCAGGTACTTCAGGTCTCTCTCATCAAGAGATCTGTCATCCAAATTATGCTACTTGTGAGGCTGAAGCATGAGGATTGCAGGTTGGAATTCAGTCTGGGCAATTAATGAGAACATGTGTTGGAATAAAATAAGAGCTGAGGATACAGCTTAGTAATAAACCATATGCCTAGCACATGCAAGTTCCTGGGTTCTATCCCCAGTACCACCACCCCCCAAAAAAGGATTAAATACAGAAAGAGATGGAGAGAGAAGGAGAGAAAGAGAGACAGAGAGATAGACAGAGGCAGGGGGAGAGAGAGAGTGAGGAAGAGACTCACCATCATATCAATCATTCCAACTTTAAATCACTAAGTGTCTGCCACATTAGTGCCTTCACACATTCTCGTTACTGGATTGCTGTCCGCTGTTTAAATCACTGCCCTCAAATTTCTCCACCTCTCACCATCTTGTATCAAAATCCTTTATCCTTTTTCCTCTGGAATTGAAATTACGGACATCCTAGAAAAAGAAACCCAGGTCTTTGGCCAAAATCTGCTTCCCACTGCCAAACATTCTTAATGCCTTAAATTTTATTCAATTTCCAAACACTGCTTTTAATCTGTTCCTGGACTCTTCTGTATGCCAGGACATTGTTATCTCATTCTGATCCCTCCTTAAAACTTGCAATTATCTGAACCATGATTAACTATTGTATTATGGTTACTTTAATAACAGATATATTAATAAATAACATTTATTTTGTACTATGTACCTGGAAGAGTAGTAAACATTTTAAATATTTGATTTACTTTTCCTATCAGACAAGTAACTGAGGCTCATAGAAGTTAAATCCATTTCCCAGAATCACACAGCTGGTTAATTGATTAGATTGAACTTGAACTCAGGTTAGTGTAGCCACAAAGATATTGACTTTTAACCACTGTAATACACAGAGGGCCCATCACTGCGAGATAGATGTTTTAATTTTTTCTTAACTAAACCTTCACAAGACTCCAAAGATATTTCAAAGAATGTACATTGTGAGATATGATGTGGACTATTGCAATTTGTTGATATAGAATTGTGGGGACTAATAAGTAGTTCTTTTGAATACATTGTTTTTGATGCAGATAGGAGTGGAAGAAGTTTGACAATTATTTACTTGACTTTTCCCTTAAGGTATTTGTGCTCAAAATACTTAGACTCAGGATACCTCTCAGACTGCTTTGTTACAAAGGCAGTATTTATGGCTTTTGAAGAAAATGCTTAAATTCATCTTTCATTGCACCCTATTACATCCAGGTAAACGGCCTAGTTCCTAAAGTATTGATAACTCAAAGCTAGCTACTCCTAGCTTTAAAATAAATGCAATTCTCTCAAGAACTACTTGGTTAGAGAAGAATTTTTCCTATAGGTGTCTCTGTATAAGAATCCATTAGTAGGTAATACTGTTAAAGCTGCACAGATTCAGAAGAAAGTATTAGATGAATTGTGGTCACATTTGATTAGATTTGGACCTGGGGGAATAATTTCATACATCAAAGAAGCAGGAGAATGAGCTCACCTGCAATACTTTGTCCCTGATGAATTTCACTCTCTACGAAACATGAATAGTTAATTTTTAAGGAGGATACAAAAAGCACATGCATACCACATTTAGACAAGAAACTATTTAATCTCATACATTGCTATGAAATGTATTTCAGAACTAATCACTGGATACCAGAAAATAGCCTTTGCTATGAAAGTGAGTCAGTAATTTATGTGACTCTGACAATTTAAAATTGCCTAGCTTGCACATCTAAAGTGAAATTTAAAAATTAGTAACAGGAGATGATGTATTCTTGTCAGGAAAAAATAAATACTGTAACTAATTTACATGTGAAATATTTATGATGATATTGGGGCTCTTTTGATGATTTTTTTTTCTTATTTGGATTTCCAAAAGAATTTATTAGCCCCTTTTCATCTTTTTATGCTCAAAAGTTTCCAAGGAAATGCAATTATGGGCTAGGATTCTATTATTTTAGTAGGAATAGCAAGAAATGAGTTCAGGGAAGAGAATCAAAAAAGAAATAGGTTTATGTTAAGTATTTTGTTAAATGATTGATCTGGTTTATCTCATTACAACACTTTCAACAGCTTTTCAGGGTAAATGTACCAGAATTTTACATTAGAACTTCTCTTATGTCAAATTTGAGGCTCTGATGGCAGAGAGAAAAGCAGCCTCCCTAGGACTAGCAAAAGAGTCATCTGCCATTATGCTTTCCTAATCTTACTTCAAAATCTACATTAATAATATTTAAGTTATTAGAGGAATAGGGTAGCCTAAAGAGACTTTTTTTGGAGAGCTGGTAAAGAGCTGTGGTATCCAAGTCAGTGGGGAAATAAACATTACTCATTTTAATCCAGTGAAAGGTATTTTAAGATTCAGAAAATTGGACTTTGCACCATATGAGATATTGAGACAGATGCTACATTAAAATCTGAAAAGGTCCAAATATGAGTGTTTGTGGTTATCTAGCAGCTCCAAGAATACAAAAGGCTGGGTTTGAAAGCAGTTACACCTTCACTATTCAAACATTAATGTCTTGAGGGGAACCAATTGTTTATATTTTAACAGAAACCAGCAAGAGTTTGTTTTATATTACATCAAATAGGGCTTTGCAAGCACATTGGGACACTAATATAGGGGAATCTTCTTTCAAATGTTCATTTATTCACTCATTTCTTCAACAAATATTTATTGAACATCCACTACATGCCAGGCATTATTCTAAACACAAGAGATGCCATGGGCAATCATTGCCTTCCAAAATCTTGTGTTCTATGGAGGGAAGAAAGGCACTACACCCATAAAGATACCAACTTTGTGAAAAATGTTTTGGAGAAAAATAAATTTACAGTGTTATGAAAGAAAAATCTAGTAGAAAATGATAGCAATGGGCTGAGGGAGGAATCCCAAGCAAGGAACCACTTCAGGAAAGATGCACTGCCTGTATCATAGGCTGTCTAGTTGGAGGTGCATAGGGACAATGCCTGAGAAACCAGAAATGCCTGCGGTGAGAGTCAACTTTCATCATATGTTTAGCCTAAGGAGAACAAACACCATTTCACAACCAGCACTCCCTTAAGCCCCTCTTCTCTCACCCATCCCAACACTGGAGGAACAAGAAGAAAACTAATGAGTGGAAATGCATTTGGAAAACAGAAAAGAGCAGAAGAGAGGAGGATCAGATCACACCTGCCTTGCCTGCTACTTGTCATCCTAACCAACAGTAAAGGCATAGGAAGGGAAGAATTTTAACCTCAACAGAAGATTGGAATTCTGAGAGTCCAACTGCACGAGGATTTTAATGAAAAGAGAATCGTCTTTCAACTAGAAGTGCCCAGTGAACTTTTATTTTAAAATCTAAGTACAACGGCAAAAGTCATAGAATTTCTTCAAGACTCCATGTTAGGAAAAACCAACAACTAATCGACAAAGGTCATTTGAAAAGAAATGGGAAGAAAATAAAATTGCTTAGTGATTATGCCCAACTAAGTTCTGACCCTTCAGCCTAACAGGAGGTGGAGGTCCTCTCCCTAGAGGAGAAAAGCAGGCTCAGAGAATGAATTCATCCATCTAAGTTCAATGGTGGAGGCAGGAAGAGGCACTCATTGGCTTCAGTACTTTGAAACGGAAGAACATTTGAGAATAAGAATTTCTTTGCAAAGGATTCTTTTTCCTTAAAGTTCTTGAGGGCCACACAGCTTGAGGTTCAAAACAAGTTCCATGTTAAGAAGAACATCTCTTCATTGAATGTATGATCCTGCATGTGGTAACACCAACCTCTCACTTGCATAGGTAGAACGGGCCCCTGTTACCTTCCACCTACTTCCATCCCATGTGCCAGTCTGATCCTTGCTCATTAGAACCCTGTAGGGTACAGTTATGAACAGTTATTAATATTGACATAGTCCTTAGATTTTTCAATGTATTTTTATGCAAATAATTATTTGATCTCCCAATAACCCTAAGGAAAAAAAGGATAAGCAATATGACAATTACTTTATCATAATAGAAAATAAAACTGAAGCTAAAAGAGGATAAAACTGAAACTAAAGAGTTTGAGTGAATTGCCCAGGGTTGGTTATAATGCTCTGAACTGTTAGAGGCAGACCTTGAACACTACTCTTCTAGCTCACAGTTTAATGTTCTTAAGGGAGACTTAAGAAGATTAAAGAAAGCACTTTACTGTAATAGATAAAAAGGAATTAGATAACCACTTGTGTCAGAAATAGATATGCCAAATAATTTGCCATTTTCACTTCTTTTAAATTTAATATTTGCTATAATTTAGTCTATTCTCCTTCAGCTATACAAAAGCTCTCTGTGACTCTACTAAAAACAGTTGTTTGTTTGAAGGTTTTGATTAACTTTAGACATTTTTTTTTTCTGTCTTTTGGATCACCTTACTTTCTAAGTTAGAAAAAATATTACATTTCTCTAGTTAACTTTTATAGCCTATTTTCAATGTTTCATGTGTGGGAGCAAAATTAAGTTGTTCCCTAAAGGAAAACTGCTAAGATTTTGTTTATGAAATTCTAACAGGCAATAAATACAGAAAGGCAACTTACTCAATGGATCCAAATGATGTTCCAACAACCACATTGAAAATTTTGTTTGTATACATATGTTTACTAAAAAAGATAATGTTCATAATTTAAATCATCACCAATTTTCATTTAATAAAATGCCTTAAGATTGTAATGTTGAATATCACAAGAATCTTTATAGATATGCAATCATTTATTCATTTAAATAACTGTTCTCAAACTACTGAACTGTCATTTCTTTTATAGCTGCTACCATGTAGTATTCAAAAAACTAAAATCTGTTTTTATAAAATTGAACATATAAAATATCTATTAAAATGGCAAAGCCATTATAATTAATTTATATAGATATGTACTTACTTCCCTTTGCAACAAAAATATATAAGTGCATAAGTATTTTGAGAGCAAATAAATTACTAGGTCATCCCATCAGCCAAGTGGAACTTATAGTGTTTCATGATGACAGTGATTTCTTTTTGACAAAAACAAGTTGTCTATTACTAAAACACATATTAATATTTTATGAAGTACCTCACAATTTTTGATATATATTCTCACCAAAGTTATCATCATAAAAAAATACTACCTCTAATGAAATACTTGGATGAAGCGGGAATAACTTGATTTTTCTTTATTATTTTTCTTACCTTTATATTTTATTTTAGCTTGTATGCAGATTTCCTTGAAATTAAAAATGTATCTGAATGGATTTTCTTCCTACCAAAATTTCATTTTAAAAGAATATTAATATGACTAACATTTTATTTTTAACTTTTTTATTGTAGATATTTTAAACATATTTCAAAATAGAATAGTATGATAGACACTCATATTTCCATCAAAGGGCTTCAACAAATGGCCTGTGCTGCTTTATCTATTTCTCCTACTTTGTCATTATTTTGAAACAAACCTTAGATATATTAGAATTTCTTCCTGAATACATCACTATGTATCTCTGAGAGATTCGTCTTTTAGAAAATAAAACCACAGTCTCATTAAAAAACCCTCAACCTATATACTTATTCTTATATACTATCAAATATCAGCCACTATTTAAATCTCTGTAGTTTTGTTGTATTTCTTTTACTATATATGTCTCTTGACACTTCTTTTATTTCTTTCTTTTTTGAGAGAGAGAGAGAATTTTTAATATTTATTTTTTAGTTTTCGGCGGACACAACATCTTTGTTTGTATGTGGTGCTGAGGATGGAACCCAGGCCACACGCATGCCAGGCGAGCGCGCTACCGCTTGAGCCACATCCCCAGCCCCAACACTTCTTTTCTTTTTAAGAGTCCTTCTCTTTCTCTAATTCTTCAACTTACTCAAAAATTGTGAGGTACTTCATAAAATATTAATATGTGCCTTAGTAATAGACAACTTGAACCATTTTTCTTAAAGCTTTTATAGGCTTTGCTGATTATATCCCTGTGTTTCTCTGTGTGTTGTACTTTTCATAAACTTACAGTTAGACTGAAAGATTGGGCTATTTTTCTTTGGTTGGCAAAAACATGTACAGGTGCTTTTCACCTATACACCATACACATAGTTTTGCACCATATGTGAGTACCTAACTAGGGTCTACTTCTCTTTTTGTCATTGATCAAAAAATACATCCAGGTCTTGCCAGTTTGACCCATTTGTTATAAATTTTCCCACTCCTTTTCACTTACTGATGGTAGCCATTGAAGTATATTCTGAAAACATCTTTAGAGGGTGCCAAAAGTTAATTCTAATTCAACTGTTCAATGTGCATTCATTAGTTAACATTCTTTTTCTTCAGAGGTAAATACTCATCTCCTACTTGGTTACCTTTAGGTACAGCTTTTATAAGGCAGAGAGGATAAATTCTTGCCTATTTCATTTAATTTACCAATTTTCATAATTAAAAGATGTTTCCATATCATTTTCCTAATGTGACCAATAAAAATAAGGTGTTTTCAAATTGATTATTAACGTATTTGATGAGTTTAATCACATTATACATGTTAATTTTTTAGTGGTCAAAAATGGAAGAAACTTGAATTTTGGTTCTAGGATTTTTACACAACCTCAGAGGTCTTAGATACCTTTTTCACTTTCTGTTCCAACACTGATGATCTCCAGGCTCTTTTAGGCCATTTCCTTTCTTAGACCTGTAATCAGTCATTTATCCAAGTAACCCCAGTTACTCATGTTGCAAAATGGAATTTAGAACTTTCAACCTGTGCTTCATTGATTTATTTACAGAAGAATGGGTGTTTAAAATGGGTCTAAATTGGTCAGGAAAATATCTTAAAGCTGTTATAAAAATCAGAAAAGCATAGAAAATAGTACCTTTTTGGAGAACTGAAGATTCATGCAATGTTTTTAATAATTCTTAGTAATAATTTCTGTCTTATTTTACCCAACAATAATATAACAGTGTGACTATTTGTAATTCTTAATTTTCTACAACGATATGTTTCTTCTTCTAACTCTTCTGATTTAAATTTTCTATCTGTTGCTTATAAATAGAATGTGAAGTCATTATTATTGATTTGTTTACTGTTTCTGAGTCTGGTGATGCCTAATATTTTGAGTGGAAATTACAGTCATCTTATTTATCTTATACCATAATTAATTGTATTGTTTTTTATTTGTTTCCATTTTTTATTTTTCCACAGCTGTTCTTTTACTGATATGGATTAATTTTACAATGTATTTCTATTTATAATATAAATTTCTGTAAAATTTTTAGCATACATTCTTAGAATCTAAAGTTACTCAATAACTGTACCCTTCAAAACAACAACAAAAAATTAAACCAATTTTCTGTCATTATATATGTAATTTTCCCCAGGAGTTTTAGGATTTAGTTCTGTATTATATTTCTATGACATCACAATTTGGATATTATAGTTATAATCATGTGTTTATGTTTAGACTTATGGTTTTCACAAAATTTTATTTACATTGACCACTTGTATCTCAGATCATTCTCTTAAAATCATTTTTCTTTTCTTGAATATATCATTTCGAAGTTGCTTTATAGAAAGTGACTAGACCACCAATAATTTATAGGTAGCAGACAGAAGTTTGTCTCCAAGTCCCTATTTGTGGTCATTCCCTCCATGACTATGGGCAGGATCTATACCCTGACCAAATTGGTATCTCTGAAACTTGAGAGACCACCTGCCTCGTGCAGCAGGCACTGGGCAAGGAGGCTATTTTTCTCTACCTACTTCTGCCAGCAACCCACTATACCTACTACCAATATAACCTCCAAAGCCCTCTCAGATTATTTTATTTTTCAAGAAGTAGTAGTCCAAGCCAGAAAGCCACAACATCAAATTCTACATTATTGTAGACTTACTGGGGAAATTTTAAGTATACCTGTATAGTCTAACAGAAGTCAATTTGAACCTATCTCCTAGCAAAATAGCATTTACAGAGAAAAAAAAATGTTAACATTAACTAAAGGCTATCTCAATCTAAAAGTAGCTATTTGATAAGAGCTAACATGCAGTTTACTTTTGTCTCAGAACTCAGTAAATTTATTTATTATATTCTATCTTTGTTTTCTTTTGACCTTTGGTTAAGAAGACTTTAATTGTGGTTATTTTTTTTTCTTTCAAGTGCTTTTCTGCTAACATGACTATTCTTTACACTGGTTTTGTAGTTACATCTTGTTTCTCCTTGGAGCAGATATGATTACTAGTCATAAAATATCAGGTCCAGGTTAGCCCAGAGGCAACTCAGAATTTTCCCAAACATGAAGTTTCTGCTACAGTGTCTGAGCCCCTCCCCACCAAGTAATTTTCTCCTTGTGTGCATGAGCGCGCGCGCGCACACACACACACACACACACACAACTACTCTGTAAACACTTTAAAATCTTTTAAATTACCGTACATTTAACTAGCAATGACAATTGGAATATAACACATATACTAATTTCTTAAATAACATAAAATGTATTAATTCCCAGATTCTCAAAGATATTAATTTTTAGTGGTATAAATTTATATATATATATATTGCAACATTTGCAACATTTACATTTCTAAGAAAATTTGAATCAGTCTATATAGCAATAATGACATGTATTAGTAATTAGAAAAGAGTATATATTCTCTATTGTAAAAACCAATTTAATGTAAAAAATAATGGGATGCTAAAATATCCACACTAATGCCTATTTATCTTCAACTTATGTTCAAGCATTATTGTACTACATTTAGTCAGTGAACATATAATCTCTTGAATGCTATGTTCTAAGTGCTGGGACCACTTATAACTTAGAGTTGATGAAGTATGTCATATAAAAAGAAACAATTTGGAAGAATTAGTATCCATATCCATTCAGGAAAGATAATATAAATTAAGTTACAAGTGCATTAATATAATAAGAATTACTATTGAATCATATTTCCCAAAGGTGAAAGTCTCTAACCACAACCCTAATCTTTGACCTGACCAAGGATGGAACATGTTCCCAATTTAAAGATGATGTAACTGTCTTTTCCATGCTAACAAAATTTCCCCATATGAAAGTACATATTCAACCTTGGTTTTATTGACACTATAACATAATCCCTAAGTTAAAACAACCCAAATAATTATTGAGATAGAGAATCTCCAGAGATACTATCTTCTGGAGCAACATTAAGAAATTAAATTTGTATTGTCCAAATGTAAAAGATTATTTACATTTTTTAGTTTTGTATATTAACTCTTATTACTCCTTAACTATTAAAACTTACCATAACTCAGTGATTTTAGTACAATTGTATTAAAACATGCACATTTTATAATTACTGTGAAAGACTTGATAGTACAATAAAGGAAGATTCATAGCAAAGATTTGATGATCTAGTAAAATTTTTTCTAAAACAATTGGATTTTATAATAATTTCAAACTGTCAGTCATGGCCAAAACCTATTTTCTACTATGAAAAACTAAATCCTCTTGGTATTTTCTCATCATTCAATGAAATATGGAGAACTGCCAATATTATTTTAACACGTCTATTTGGAATGTTAGAACAATTAGGCAAAATAAATAAATTACTTCTTGTTTATTGTGAAGCTAGTGTTTAACAACTTAGAGAAATACACCTTGGTGACATCCTAAATAAGGGACCCTATCTTTGACAATGTTGAAAAATAAATATAAGGCAGGCTAAGAGTGCTGAATAAAAATAAATAACAATGTTGGATTTCACAGCAACATATTATTATTAGTTTTGCTGTGCCAAGCTTCCTTTTAGTTTATAATTAATGAGAAGGAGATAGAGAATGTAGATTCAAGTTGGTTGTTTGAAACAAACATCTCTATTATGTTGAAACATGACCCTGTGACTCCAACAGAATCAGTAATTTTGCCAATGTAGTTGACTACCAAAAATTTCAATGGGAAAATTGTCATTATTTGTAAGGATTTAGTGTTGAATTGACCAAGCAATTCAGTTAGATAATGACTTTGGCCACTGAGATTTCTATTTGGATAGCTCACTTCTAGGTCACTAAAGATTCCTTCTCTCTGTTCCTTTACTGAAGTTTGACAGCAGGACTTCTTTTTCTTTCTTTTGGGCCCAGCAGTGTTATTATAATATTTTTGGCTCTATTTTACATTGTATTTTTTTTTTTTAGAATCTCTGTGTTTGTGGTAGGAAAGAGGTCTACATCAGCATAATCTTACCGAGATTTGAAATGAAGAAATGGGAAGTCTTACTCAATTTATAACATAATTTTGGCTTATTCTAGGTTCTGCCAAGAAAATAAATATGATTTGAGGAAATAATTCCAAGAAAAAGGAGGAGAGTTAGTGGAGAGTGAAATAAATAAGGAAGAAAGACATCAGGGGTGAGTAATCAAGCTACCCACTACTGTTAGTAACTAGAACCTGATTCTGCTAAGGAACCATCTGAAAAGCTAAAAATTGCCCCCCTCCAAGAGAAGAAATAGGAGAAACTTTAAAGAGATCATCCTGTTTCTATATCATATTTGCTAAGGGGTGCTTCATGGGATGCTAATCCCTTTAAACTTCTATGATCATGCATGTGTCAGAAAGATTGAGCAGGTCTTAGAAGGCACCTCCAGGTCCTGGCCCTGCTCCAGAGTGACAGCAGGGAAGCCCTGAGCAGAAAGCAAGGATGCCTGGTGGAGCTATTGTGATGTCATGGCCAGTCGCGTCTACTCACCAGAGGTTGTCACAGGGATGTCAGTGGTATAGGGAGGAGAAGGGGACAGGGCAGGCCACAGGAGGGGTTGACACAGCTTTTCTCAGAAGAAAAATGTCTTGCAATAGTTTACATTTCTTCCATATGAGTGGAGTCTTTCTTTTGTTTGTTAAACTATATTTTCTGGAGAACAACAACAACAAAAAATCACAGATAAAAGTATTTGTGCTCATATTGTTAGCCTCTCACTTCTCAAACAAGAGAGCCTCTCATCTCTCAAAACAACACTAGATATGAATGAATTTTGCTTGGGGACTGTGCATTTTAGTTTATAATTTTATTAATATATTATTTTATTAACTTTAATTTTTAATTTTACAGAAAATATAAAATATTAAAGCTCTGAAATTTCTTTATTAATGTCCAACTGAATGATAAATTATTAAAATCCTCAGCAGGCATTCAAAATAAACATATATGCTTTATTTAATTTAATATTGCAATGTATAATTCTATTCCTCCATGTCCTTTTTCCTATTTTGGCAGTCTAGTTTTGACTGTAACTTTAACTCTATCATTCTAACTCTGTTTTGTTATCTCTAATCACTTTATCTTTTCTAAGAAATTTTCCGCAGGTTTAGTTTTGGTCTTTATAGGAGGAAGAGGGACCCACTGCTCTTTGTTAATATTTATCATAAAGTGTATTAGTCACTTTTAAAATTACATAATGTTCTTCTTTATCATGTATAGTACTTTGATTTTTCCTTGATATAATATAACCATATATATTTTCATATTTATATTTTTCTAGTATTTCTTTATGCATGTCTTATTTTTAACTTCCTCTTTGTTTTTATGGAAATCTGTTTCTTGTAGTAATATCTACTTTTTAAAAATCAAACCTTATCTCAGTTCATTTGCTTATAACATAATGGTTGCCATACACAACTTCTTTGTAAACACCAGAATTATGCTTATTGCATATTTTATATTGTTCCTTTTTACATTTTATTTTTCTGTATTATTTGCATTTGGTGAGTTGTTGTTATTTATTTAGAAGGAAGTTCTGCCCCATGTTTTGATGCCTAGATGATTAGTTTTCATTTGAATCCTATTGTAGACTAACACATATTTCTCTGTAAGTATTTAGAAATGACATTACAAGTATCTGCTTTACAGATTCACTCTTCACCACGAACTACTATTCTTCATCTTAAACTACTAACTCCAATAATTTCAGATCTTTAAAACATTTTCACTTTCTTCCCTCTTCCTCTTATTTGTTCTTTCCTTCACTAGTGAGACCTTTTAAATGCTTTAACTTCTCCTTCAACCCTCAGCATTCGTGCTTCTGCAATTTTGCTGATGGTTAAACTTGTAGTTGTAGACTTTACCCGATTTCCTTAAACTAGGCCTCTTCTCTAATGAAAAGAGGATTGTTTCTCAATATAAATATGAAACACCATATTTATATTGAGAAACAATTTGCCTTTATCTTCCTTATCATCCTTCCTTATTATCTTCCTTACTATTTCATTGTGTATGGAAAACTATGGTGATGTTTGTGAATGTGCCTGTGTGCACATACATATTAGTCATTCCTGTTATTCCTTTGACTACCTAAGGTTGAAATCTATTGTCAGATAAGCATACGATCTTTTATTAAAAATCCATGAATACATAGGTGCCTGAGTAATTTTTAAGGATCTATAATTAAATTAGAGAAGATAAATCTGCTCTGATAGGCCCTATAAATTATGTGAGATGCACTAAATAGTTATGATCACAAATATCTATTAATGTAAATTAAATTTAATTCTCAAACATTGTTGCTGCCTTGTTAGATACATTTTGATGTATAAATCAAAACACCATGCACCTGTCACATCTAAAAGCTAGGTATTCCCCAGTTAAATAAACTAACATAAGTTGCTAAGTCATCATTTCCCAAAGTCACCAGATTTGCTAAGCTTCGTTTTGTAAACTTCTGGAGATAACATTTTTATATCAGGAGCTAAAATTAATGTTACTTTCTTCAAATGCCTGAGAAGAACAATGATTATAACACAGCCAAGTTTTTATTTATATTGAAGACATTTAAATCTCAAAAAAGACATGAGAACATTGCATATGCTTGTTCTGATCATCTATTCACCTCATTGATAAGGAAAGGATCCTCTATGCTGAATCATACTAGATGGCCAAATGCGTGATATCTGACATGGATCAGATGAAACTGAAAGCAATTTCTAGACATATATATTTACTATCTAGGACACCACATGACATGCAAGCCACACATGGTTTACACTAGGAAAAGACTGAATAGGGATGAAGACACAGGTTTGTAGAAAGAAGGAGATGGGATATCTTGTGTTTCCTGCAAGAGTATGCAATTTGTTTGAATAAGTGCACAGGCTGGCAAAGTTAGGTTGAGGACCAGGTAGAGAATAACCAATCTGGGTGACAGGGGAACTAGCTGGAGAGGAGCCCTTCTTGCTGCCTAGGAGTAGGTCAAGGCCATATAAATCTTGCAAAGTCAAGGAAGCTCATGATTAAGCTTAGGGGGTACTGTGAGGCTCAACAATATCAAAGCAGCCATCAAAATTTTAGAATTGACCATAAAATTATTTAGTGTAGTTTTAATAGTATTGACTTTTTAAATGCTAGGTCACTGAGACTAGATGTTAAAAAAAATAGAGACTTACAATGGTAATATATTTATTGACTACAATGGTCCTTACTGCAAATTCTTAAGCTTGATATAATAATAGTTATAAACTAAAACTCAAGTGTTAGCTGCTCTAGCACCAAGATACCAAAACATAGATTTACATTTGCATTTAGAAATCTGAAAGCTAATATGGGAAACTATTTCTTAATGAGAAAAAAATCCTCTAAAAGTGTCACAAAATGTCTTCTTCCATTTTTATTTATTCTAATAAAGCTCTCTTGCTTTCTGTCTGTGTCCAAATATCATGCCACACAAACACAGAAAGCAAAATGTTATGAACAATGTAGGTAATAAGTATAATACATTCAGTTATTTAGCTTTGCTAATTGTAGTCACACAAGCCATTTAGAAAAACAAATTCAAAAATACATATGAGAACAGCTAAAGTTAAAATTATGTAAAGTCTCAGCATCTAGGTAGAATATTAATAGAACATTAAAGTTTGTTCCATTTATTTCCTTTTATAAAAATATGAACCTTGGCATGAAAGATGGTGGAATGAGATTGGACATCCTTAACCTAGGTACTGCACATATGATGCAATGCTACATTGTGTACAACCAGAGAAATGAAAAGTTGTGCTGCAATTGTGTACAATGAATCAAAATGCATTTTGTCATATATACCTAATTATAATTAATTAATTAGCAAATATGAACCTTGTAATATACTTGTTAATATATTTAATATAAGTTGAAATATTATTATTTTGAAACAAATCTCTATGTGTGTGTGTGTGTGTGTTTAGATGTGTGAATAATGGAAGGTTCTACTTAAAGTAATAATATATTCCAACTTAGGTGATGTGGTTCCTATAAAAGTAATCACAGAGCTAAGAATAGCTCAAGAAATGGAATTAGTTCCACCAACTTTTGCTCTATTTTTCTGCTAAAATGATCTTTCAGAAAGACTCATGTAGCTTTGTAAAGTTCATACGAGTGGTAGTGTGAAAGAGGTAAAGTTAAGTGAAAGAGATTTATAAGATAAAATGTAATTTATAGAGCTCACACCTGCCATCCAACCAGAAAACATAAATGCTCTATGTTGGAAAATCGAGAATATTTTAATTCCCAATTCCTTGCAGGCATTAATTTTTCATTTTTATTACTCTGGATTAACATTCAGATTTGAGTTGCTCCACATTTGCTTTGATATACTCAAAACATTGTCTAAATAAATATATGTATTATATATGGCAATATATTGTTGATGATATATTATATATGTATATTATATTTGTTTTCTAATCATCTTTCACAAGCTTTAAATTTTATCATATTCTCCATGTAGCAATAAAGCAATTTCTATTGCAAACTTGTAACTATAATGGATAGCAACCTTCAGGGGATACATTTCTGAAAAATTTATTTCCCCTCATGTTGCTCAGCCACCCAAAGAAAGAATTTGTTTCCCTGACAGATAAAGACTACACTGATCATTTTTAAAATGGTCTTGGGGCACCACAAATCAATAACAGAGAAAGAAAATGTAAGAAAATATTTCTTTTCATTAGGTTTATAGATAATATTCCAGATTTATGCATCAAAATTGTCTATTTAACAGTTATTAAATAACCTTAAGCATACATCATGGATATATGGGTTCTGTTTTACATCAAATAATCATGATGAAGAAAAATTCTACTTGGTTGCACTGTAATTAATTACAGAAGTATTTTAACAAAAAAATTTAGAACAAATCTAAAAGCCAGAAGGTATTGCAAAACATGATATTCTACTCCGAAATCTAAAACAGTCACATGGTAAAACTTTAAATAAGTTTTAATATAATATAGTTTTGTAGCAACAAAACACAGGAACATTTTTTGTTTTATTTTGTTTTATACTCTTGCTAGATCAATATATAATAATAATAGATGTCTATAAAATTTTCATGGGAGAAGACATACATGTCATAGTCTATCTTAAATTCAGATATGTTCAAATTTTTCCTTACAAAACTCTGCCTTTAAAGAAAGTAATTTGAGATAAAGTGAAATCATAACATTATAAAGGGATATTTTCCTACAATTGCTCTCATTTTTCTCTGAGTATTATATATGCCTGAATTAGATATAATAAATGGAGCAATGTTTCTTTTAGAGAAGTTCCAAAAATATTTCTTTAGAAAAATGAATTTAATGTTTTTCTTAATAAAAATTCTTCATATTCTATTCTATTATTTAAAAAATCAAACTGAAATATATTTTGAAGTGTCACCTTTGTGAAAATTACCAATTACTTTGTTGAAAAGCACAAAATTTAAGTAATTCATTGAATAAAACTTTTAACTTGATATAAAACTCCACTTGGTTGTTGAAAGTATTCATCCTTCCATGGCTTGTAGCAGATGTGCGCAAACATGCCCATACCCTGTTGGCATGTGTATCCATGAAATATGTCACATCAGCATCATCTATATAACTGATGATGAAAGATTATTGAAAATGTGAAATAAAAGTATTTTCCATTTTACTGCTCAAAAAATATCTGCAGAACATTTCAGTGAAGGTGACAGGTTTCTACCCATGTTTGTCAGAGTTCTCCCAATATCTTAACTGTACATCATCCACATATCAGAGAATTGAGATATGACTATTATTTTGATTTCTAATATGAATAGTAACTATATTCCAGGGTCCTCAAATGTTCAGGCAACAAATAAATGAATGATATAAGTAAACCATTTCTATTTCCTCATCAGGTAATATTATCTTGGGATTTAAAGATGTGGGCTGATAAGAGAACAGGGAAGACATTCCTTGACAACACAGGAAAAACTGAGAAAACGAAGGTCTCATGGAGATTCCCTGTTCTCAGCCCTCAAATCTAAGTGGATGATATAAAAATTTGATCTTGCACACCTGTAGTCTCAGCAACTCTGAAGGCGGAGGCAGGAGGATTGAAAATTCAAATCCAGCCTCAGCAACTTAGTGAGGCCCCTAAGCAAATTAGCAAGACCAATCTCTAAGTAAAATACAAAAAAAGGCTGAGGATATGACTCATTGATTAAGCATCTGTGGGTTTAATAATAATAATAATAATAATAATAATTAATGAAAATCTGTTCTTGACTGGAAATAAATGCATTATAACTCACAAACTGCAGTTCAATCAAATGTAAATCTTTTTTTTGGAAACCAATGGGAATAATTAGAATTTAAAAGATTAAAAATACCTAATATCAGGATGTTAGTGTTTATAGGGTGATGCTCATTGGGCTGTTTCCCTGCCCTTTCAGACCACGGAGCTGCTCATTGGGGGACCTTTTTGTCTCCGCCCACGCGACCCAGCCAATCGGCCTCAAAAGCAGGAGGATTGTGGGAGGTGGGGAGGCTGGTGGTTGTGAGAGAGGCTTGTGGGAAGCCTGTGGTGGCAGTTGGGCTCTGAAGGTTTTCCTGAGGCGCTGTTTTGTTTGGTGTGTGTGGTTCTAAAAATAAAGTTTGTTTCTTTTAACAAGTGGCTCCTGAATTGTGCCTAGCAAGACTGCGGCAAAAGACAATGGAATTAATCTGACATAATTTTCCTGTGTACATTTATGAATACATCATAGTGAATCTCACCTTCATGTACATCCAACAGAATGGCTTCTAACTAGAATATGATATATTCTGTGGTTGTATAACTATATCAAAATGGATTCTACTGTTATGTATAATTAAAATGAACCAATAGAGAAGAAAAACTCACTGGAGATATTAACATAAAATTTGAGGGGGTAGAAGATAAAATATGTGTAATTAAAGATAAGTCAATTGAAAATACCAAGTCTGAGGAGCAGAACAACAACAACAACAACAACAAAAAAACATGAAGAAAAATGGAAAAAAGTCTAAGGCAACATAATAACATAAACATAACAAAAGTTTAAGAAGGAAAGAAGACAGAGAAAGGGGATAAAATTGACTATAAACAAATAGAAAAATATGAGTAAAATTATCATAAGTAAATAGATTAAACCTGTAATCCCAAATTTTCCAACTAGGTATAACCCAGAAACAAATGGCTTCACTATTAAATGCTTAAAGAATTAGCATAATTACTTCTTAAGTTTTTTTCAAAATATAGAAGAGGAAGGAACACTTCCTAACTTACTCTAGGAGACCAATATCACTCTTATGACAAAGACAAACCAAAGTATCCTAAGAAAAGAAAATTATAGGTCAATATCCTTTATGAATTTAAATGTAAAATCTTCAACCAAATACTAGCAAACAAAATCTAGCAGCATAACTACGTGGAATTTATCCTAGGAATGCAAAGTTGGTTGAACATACAAAAATCAACTAATGTAATATAGCATTAATAGAAGAAACAAACAAGATTTAAAACTGGTACAAAAAAAGCATCTATACTTTTATTATGGAAACAATGAACCAGGGATATAAGAAAACTCTCACAACATGAAAAGGAGCATCTATAAAAACCCACAGTTGTTATCAGACTTAATGGTGAAAGTCTAGAAGATTTTCCCCATAGACCAGGAACAAGAGAAGTACTTCAGCTCTACTACTTCTACTAAACATTGCACTGGAAGTTCTCTCAGAGGTATGAGGCAAGAATGAAACTTATTTGGATCAGAGAGTAAGAATTAAAATTACCTCTCTTCACAGATTACATGAACACATAGATATGGATAGTAGATAGAAGGAGGAGTAGGGTTGGGGGAGAGAATCCCAAAAAATCAATGACAAAAAGAATCTATTAGAGCTGAGAAATGAAATCAGAAAAGTTACATATAAAAATCAATTGTACTTTTACATACTTGAAATGAAAAATCCAAAAGAAAAATGATAACACAATTCCATTTCCATGACTATTAAAAGAATTGAATAGTTAGAAATAAATTTAGTAAAGGACAATTAAAATAACATAAAATGTATTGATCCAGTTGCAGTAGTGCATACCTGGGAATCCACTGACTCAAGAGGCTGAAGCAGGAGGATCACAAGTTTGAGGGCAGCCTGGGCAACTGAGGAAGACCTTGTCTAGAATTTAAAAAAATAAATAAAGAGGTCTTAGGATATAACTCAATAGTAGAGCACACCTGAAATCAAACCCAGTACTGATCAAAAAGAAAAGTAAAAAACAAAAATTACAGAAACAAACTAAAGAAGAATTAAATAAATGGAAAAACAATCCATATTAATGAATTCATATTGTTGAATTATATGAATTGGAAGACTTAAGAATTTTTTTTAAAGAGAGAGAGAGAGAGAGAGAGAGAGAGAGAGAATATTTTTTAATATTTATTTTTGGCAGACACAACATCTTTCTTTGTATGTGGTGCTGAGGATGGAACCCAGGCGCACACATGCCAGGTGAGCGCGCTACCGCTTGAGCCACATCCCCAGCCCTACTTAAGAATTTTTAAGCTAGCAATAATATACACAGGGATCTGCAGATTCAGGTCATTCTTTGTCAAAATTTCAACATTTGTTTTTATAGATATGGAAAAACTAACCCTAAAATCAAGGGACCCTAAATAGCAAAAAAAATAAATAAATAAAATTGGAGGACTCACACTTTCTGATTTCAAAAGTTACTATAAAAACAATAAATATTGCCCTAAAGATAGACATATGAAAGACAGAACCTAGAATGCAAAATAAAACCCATAATGTTTGGCCAGGTGAATTTCAGCAAGGGCACCAACACTATTTGATGGGAAAAGAATAGCCTCTTCAACAAATCTTTGCTATACTGAACACTGACATGCAAAAAAAGTATTAAGTAGGACACTGACTTCATTCAATACACAAAAATTAACTTCAAATGGATAAGAAACCTAAATGTAAGAGACAACTATCCAGTCTTTAGAAGAAAACATAGGGATAAATGTTTATGAATTTCTTCCTATTTGCTTCACATAATTACCACCCTGGTATATTTTTCTTTGGCTATCATACAAATAAGGATGTTCTTTCAGCTAGTGATTTTTAATGAATATTAGCACCTTCCTGGCTAAGAAGGCAAATAAAGAAGCTAACATGAGCACATTTATGAGACAGATGTTTACTATGATTCAAGAGAATAGATGTGATAAGTATTTGTATAAGAAGTTTTATTCGGCACCCTAATTCCAATTTATCCGGTGACACTGAACACACTAGTTAATAATCTGTTTTTGGTTATGGCTTCTCCATTTCCCAATGAGTGTGAAGTATTTGCTTTTTTACCTTACTAAAATGCTAAAACATTTCAAGCTACTTGCAAATTTTGTAAAGCCTCTGAGGAAGTTTTATATAAGTTCCAAAAATGAAATGTTACTGTAGCCATTCCTTGCAAATATTTTTAATCTATATCATTACACAACAGATCATTTGACAATGCTCACATTGAAAAATGAACTTCTCGTCTTAAATTTAAAAGACATATATCCTAAAATATTTCTTTAATTTTTTAAACACTTTGATTCACATCAGATGAATCAAACAAATATGCAAATACTGGCTTAGCAAGAATTGTCCTCACCTATAATGAATTATCCTTATTTTGGGTTATTTAAAACCAACACATCCTAAGTATAGTAATTTACTAGAATATGTTCTAATGTCATACCTTTTGTACTTTTCAAACCTTTATTATTAGCTAGATACGTTGTTTCAAGGCCTGCATGCATAAAGACATATTCCCAAAGATATTTGCTTTTATTGTTAAGAGATTATACTTAATTGAGTTCTTAAAAAGGAGAAAGCATGTATCAGGATTTTATAGTATCAGAGGAAGAAGTCTATGAGTTCAATTAAAGAATCAGAGTTGCATTCTGGTTAGCAGCATTAACTCTGCAGCCAAATGGGCTGGATTTCAATGCAATCTCTGCTACTTTGTATCTTGGTAAACATGGCAAAGTACTTGACCTAGCTATGCTCAGTTTTCTCATCTGTGAAGTGGGATTGGTAATAATATACACTATAAGGTTATCGTTTACATTAAATGAGCATTTGACTTTAAATAGTACTCTCATATTAAACACTCACTAAATGTTAGCTATTACCATTAACTATTCCAATACTCAGTTCATGCATGAGCTCATGCCAACATGTGGCTATTTCATTAGGGTGATCTTTCCAGACCATACAGAACTATGGATGGTCCTTCTTGCACAATAGAATCATCTTGGTGCAGTTGTCATCACTACTCTCAGAATTAATGTGCTGTGGTTCTATTTTTGCTTCAGTGTCATCAATTATTTCTCCCCAGAAACTTGAGCAAAAAACAAATGGAGTTAGAGAAAGGAGAGCTTGTAAGAAGAGAAGAAATTTTACTCTTCCGTCCTCCTCCAGGAAGATATTATGGCAGCCAAAAAGGCATAAAGGGAAGATTTTATTGCCTGAAATCAGACAAATTTTGGTTCTTATATTTGAAATTTGTATTTTCTTTGTTGAAATAACATATTAATATGAAATATATTAATTGATGAACATGTTTACTCTAAAATGTTTTTCCTTTCTTCATGATTCATTTCATCTAGCAATGATTCAAGACTCTTTCGGAACATATTCAACTAATGTCCAACCCAGTGCTTTTCCAGAAAGACTTAATTTTCACATGCTATCATTTTTACAAAACAATAATCAGATTTATTCTAGAAAAATAAGATTAAAATGTATTAGCATCTGCAACTGTCACTACTTTTGTATGAATCCAAATACATAACTAAACAAAAATTATATATATTTTCTATTTTTAGCATTATATCATATCTCTATATTTCTTTTTCTTTTTATGTTTCTTTGAATATGTAAACTTGATGCTCATAAAAGGGAAGTATCATTTTACTTTGGTTTTGGCAAAATATATAAAATTAAGATAAACTACCTATATTATATCTACCTGTTCTTACATGCTGCCATTGCCCTATTCACACCTCATTCTCCTGCATTAATGTAAGCTTTTAGAAAGTGATGATAGTATGAGATGTTTTTTGTTAACAAATGTAGCCTTCCCAGATGATTCTCATATGTCAAATCAAAGAACACTTACTTTGTGTCTTAGAATAGGGACATTTGGAAAGTGTTTTCTAAAACAACAGTTAACATTTCCATTTCCAGAATATTAACATAATTATGTGTTTTCTTTTTATAGGGATATAATGCCTTCATTTAAATTGTTCCAAATGTGCAGTTTTTCATTGTTTTTTTAAATAGAATAAATGCCTGATTATATGCACTCCTTTCAAATTCCAAAACAAAGACCTATGAAAGCTTTGCCAAATGAAAAGTACTCATTTTGATACTGAAAACGTTGACCTCATCCCACTACAGACTACAAGATGTAATGCTGAAAAAAAATTAATGTATTTCCAGATAAAAATAAAAGTGCACTACCAAATATTCCCACCAAAGCAATTTAAAATATGTTACTCTTTTCATATTTTGCACCTATCCTTCAGTAATACTGCCACAAGCTAAAATTGTGTTTAGTTTTCTTTAATAGTGTTATTAAATAGACTATATATTTTAGGAGAACTTAGAATCCAAGTGAATAGCAAGATAAGGAAAACAAAGATAAAACATTATCTTAGTACCCATACCTTTTGACATTGAAATGCAATGTTCAATGTTTGTCTCTCCTTTGGCCTTATCATCTTTGTAGCTTATAACAATCTGTTGGTGTTATATATACCCATTTTTTTTTTTACTAGGTAAGAAAGCGCAGGTTAGTAGGATGCTTGCATCACTGTCTCCCTAGTTCAGGTATAGCTTAGGATATTTTTAATTTCAAAGATCTTTCCAAATGCACTAGGGGCTCAAACATTGCCTTCAGGAATGTCTGTAAGATTCCCCATTTTGCTTTCCCTAAGATTTAAGCCTGAAGGACCAACGTTTTTATTGGTCATGCAACAATACCATACTTCTCTGAGAGAACAATGTATGTCCTTCAGAATGCAGTGAAGTGCTTACAGTTTCTAGGAAAGCCTGACCATCTTTTAGTCAAGTCTGACTAGTCACTTTTTCTGAACCCCTCTGGTAAAATTTTAGATCACCCATTTTACAAGATCATATGCAACATTTTTTTAAATCATTTTAAATATATATGAAGTCCTCCCAAGGCCTGATGTTCTCCAGAGCATAAAGCATGCTCCCCATAACCATGCTTGAGTTGGTCAATGCATTGATGGAATCTCCACTTTTGACTGGTGTTTGCTTCTTGGTTGAATTTGTTGTTCTTTCAAACTGTACCTTATAAAATATATGGCACCTTGCCTAAAATATGGCAATGTGGATGGCCAAATATCACATGCTGAGACTGAAAGGAATTTAATTTAAAGCAATCTCCCGAAGACATCATTTTCTTTGATTAACCTTCAGAAAAAGAAAAAAGAAAGAAAGAAAACATCTAGTGGTTTATCATGTGTGAAGTGGAACATCAGAAAGCATGCTTCTAAGAAAAGCCAGGTGCTTTTACCACAGAGCAGAATTGGAGAGTCTGATGAGCATGCTGGAGAGTCCTGCAATATTTGTCAACAAATATCTTGGTAGCTAAGATGTGATGATTTAATAGGATAAGGAAAGTCATTGAAATGTTAGTGGTCTCTGCAAATCAGTAGACCAGAAACATAAAATGCTAAATACTGCTTTCTTCTGTTTCTATCTTACCCTTCTAACCAAGGTTCTTTGTTTTTCTGATGAATCTTCTTGATACACAAAAATTGCTATCATTTATTGAATTTATTTTAATGTTTTAGTATAGCATTTCTCAGAAAATTACTTGCATTTCAAAAAGGGGAATTTAGACCAAGCAATAAACAACTAAAGGTAGACTGTTTACCACTTATAATTCATAAAAGGAAACATTCACTGGCCATAACTGTGAGCACTGAAAATAAATTCTGGGTAACCAAGTACCTTCCAGTAGTCGAGGTACCCAACCTGATTCAGTTTTATTTCCCTCATGAAAACCTCTATCCTGCTTCCTTTGAATCACTCACTCCTAACATGTTTCCTGCATTCTATTTGTCTCCTCAGCCCATTTTGCATGTGTAGGGGTACTGAGGGCTGAACCCAGGGGGCACTCTACCATTGAGTTATATGTCCAGTCTTGCTAAGTTTTGAGGCTGGCTTCTAACTTGTGATCCTCCTGCCTAAGCCTCCCAAGTCACTAGGCATGTGCCATTGTGCCTGGCACTCTAGTCCATGTTTAAAGACAAAAATCATAAGGTGTGCAATGTTAGTTAAGCCAAGCACTACCTTCACACTAGCAAGAAAGAATGGCTTTTTTACTGCACTTAAAATTAAATCTAAATTCCATATGGCCCATGAGCAATTCCATGATCTGCCTACTACTTATCTATCTGCCAACATCTCAATATTAAACCTTGGTTTAATTCCATTGGTCTTCTTTCAGTCTTTGAACATGCAGAGCTCATTCTACCACTGGGCCTTTATACTTGTTGATGGGATGCCTGGAAAATTTAGCTCAAATGGTGCTTTTTTGGAGAAGTCTTTGTCTCTCTATTCAGAGCCTTCCCATCTCCAATCTAGTCACTTTCCTCATAACTCTGTTGTACTGTCACCACAGCAGCCATCAACATTTAAAATGCATTTACTGCTTTACTTGGCTTCTCCACAGATCTATTCTCTCCTTGGGAAGCAGAGCAGCACCTAGAAAATTAAACACTCAGTCCATATCAGTGGAATAAAGCCTTAATGACTAGGAGCAGAAGCAACACAGTGTCTCTAGGAGAAGAAGCAACACAGTGTCTCTAGGAGCAGAAGCAACACAGTGTCTCAGTGTTGAGTCACATAATTTCCAAAGAGAACAGTGGGCTGAATTTCCAGCAAGGATGAGGAAGGGGGACAGCTGATTTCTGTTAGGGAGGAAAAACAAGTAGTGACACTCTTATAAGAGTTAGAAATATCTATTATTATTTTCCCCTACACATTGAATCAGAAAATGTCCAGTGAAAAATTCAAGACAATAGGATAATTCTGTGAACAAGTGAAATGGAACACAATGAACAGATAAGTGTGAAGACAGCTTTAGTTGTTACACTCTGATGTGAAAAGAAGAATGACCAGGTATGTTGAGAGTCACAGCCTAAGGGGCCCCAGCAAACTTCCAGCTGCCAGCAAACTTCCAGCTGCCAATTGATGATTGCCTTACAGCGGCCCCAGCAAACTTCTAGCTGCCAACTGATTGGCTCCTCTGTGGTGATGCTCATTGGGTTGTTTCCCCGCCCTTTCAGACCACGGAGCTGCTCATTGGGGGACTTTTTTGGCTCCGCCCACACGACCCAGCCAACCAGCCTCAAGAGCAGGAGGAGTGGGGGAGGTTGAGAGGCTTGTGGGAAGCCAGTGGTGGCAGTTGGGCTCTGAAGGTTTTCCTGAAGAGCTGTGTGGTTTGGTGTGTGTGTTCTAAAAATAAAGTTCGTTTCTTTTGACAAGTGGCTCCTGAATTGTGCCTAGCCAGACCGCAGCACAGGTATTCCTTTTATTTTAAAAAAAAATATTGTTATAAATAATTATGTACATGTTGTTTTAATTAAATGCAAACTATCTATAATGTGCATTGATGTATCATAAAACTTAACCTCTATTTAAAGATAACCCACCTTCAAATATGCACAACTTGATAGAGACTTAACAAGTGTGTCGGTAACCTTTGGTATTAAATTGGCACTTGCCCTGTATTTCCCTACCTTTAATGAATTTATTTCTCTTGTCCTCTGTTGGGACAGATGAGTCTCAGGCTGCCTTTGCTCTTCTTTGTCCTAGACAATCTCCTGTCTCATGCCCTTGCAGCCAGGCCGCCCCATCTACTTGCCTGTGATTTAACCCCCAGAATCTCAGTGGCCTCCCCACACTCTTACATCTGATCTAGTCATTGAAATTCTCCTTTAAATGAATTCCCAGTTTCATCTTCAGGTGAGCTGAGTAATCAATGGTTTGGGAAAAGCCTATTTTCTTTTCATCTTGATCCTATGAATGAGGATTTTTCAGTTTGTGAACTCAAGTTGGCAAGGAATGTGCCTTTATTTTGGTGCCACATGTTCATCTTTTGCTTGATTTGGAAGTAAATTCACTCTTGCAAACAGATTTTGCATGTTTATGAGTGCTGACAGGTTAAAAGATACTCTTGACCTCCATGATTTTATACTGGAATCGATTGTCTTTTGAAGGAAACAGAATTTTTCCCTGGATAATATTTACATACTTTACATACACTGAAAAAACTATTACAAATGAAGCTATTTCTGATGTATACTATATCCTTGCTTTAAAAGAAGTTTATGTTTTTAGCCATTGGAAAATATTCTACATTTAATTGATGCAAGAGCATTTTTCAACTTTGCCATAAAAATGACAATTGCAGTGACCTTTGCATGTTCTGTCACAAGTGGGAGTGACACATTGACAGGTTGCTCCACACTGAGTACCGCCAAAAACAATACCAGGTCCTTTTGTGTATGTTTACGATATAAAAAATTGAGTCACTTAAGAAATACTCAAACAACCCTGGAAAATAAAGACTTCAAGCTTTTCATCTGAAACAACTTCTAGAAGAAAAATTGATATTATTTGATCATAATTATATTCTATAATCTATTCTTATAGATTTTGTCCTTAATACAAAAACAAGTAAACAGTCACCTGTCACTGTTTTGAATATAGCTTTATCCTGATACTAATCAATGTGTTAGAGACAATGTCTATAAATTACAGAGTTCCCTCAAAAGCACTTTAGAAAGCAAAGGACTATAGTATTTATTCCATCCCTCCAAGAAGATAAATAATACTAACATTTATTTTTATTATTATTAAAAATCATTATTAGTATTGTCATTATTCTTAACATCCATAATGATGCCTGCTTCTTTTCATCCTTCAGAAAATAAGTCACACAACAGAAAGTGGGATAAGTCAAAATCTTTAAGAGCATTTCATTAGAAAGCATTGTGGGAGAAGTTGGGGATGGGAGTAGAGAAGAAACAGGCAAAGACACAGATGTGAAAGGGGAACGGAAATGGGGACTAATAAAATTTTGGATAAGTAGAGAAAAATATCACACATGCGCCAAGAAAAAGAAGAGCATGTATAATTTATAGGTAAAAGGCAATATATATATTATATTATATATATAATATAATATATATATTATATATATAATCCCAATACCTTTTTCTTCCACAGTCATGAGTTATTCTAAAATAGAGCCTGGAAGACTAGAGTTTGTCAAGTCTAATAACAGAAAAAAAAAAAAAAACATGGTTAGCAAAAAAGGACATATATGCTTCTAGAAGTCTGCAAATCTTAGGTTTCTAAAATGATATTAGCAATAGGTTCCAAAATAATATACTATAATTATCAGGCCAATGAGCTGTTACTCTTTACACATAGCAAGACTGACATTTTTGTTTGTTTCTTTTTTTGGGGGGGGATTGAATCACAAGGGTGATTACCCACTGAATAACATGTAACATCCCCAGCCCTTTTTATTTTTTATTTTGAGACAAGGCCCTCACTAAGTTGCTTAGAGTCTCACTAAGTTGCTGAGGCTGGCTTTGGCTTGTGATTCTCCTGCCTCAGCCTCCTGAGCCAATGGGATTGCAGGCACGTGCCACAGCTTTACTATTATTATTATTTTTACTAAGCATCGAGAGTCACACCAGGGAGAGGAGACTCAGGAGGCAACCACATTAAAGCTGATGAAAGTGCCCTTTGAAGAACTGGAGGCCACTTGAGAGCATTTTCTATAAGAAGGACAGTACTGCTAAGCAAGGAACCAGAGTCAAGTTTCATCTACTCTAGGTTTTTATCTAAAATAATTTTGTGTCATGAGAAGAGAATATATGGAAGAATGAGGGAGAGTTCATAACATAATCCCTGTACTTTCCATAATATTCACTCATAAGCTTCTCCCTCCAGAAGTTTTTGACATTTCTCCATTCCCTTGAACTTCCAAATAGCTTGTAAATGCCAAAAGCTTTATAATTTATTTAGTGGATGTCTTTTAAACAATTATCTACTCTGTGCTAAACACTAGAAATGGAAAGGTGATTACAGTGTCACAGAATCTCACATTTAAGAAGCAAGGCAGCAGTGACAACATGGGGTGTGGCATGAGAGGTCAGAACAGGGCTCCACAGGACAGGAGTCTCCTCCAGCTCAGACCAGAGGGTTGATGGGGAGTTCCTGGAGAAGACTATGCAAGAGCTGATTCTTAAAGCATGACTTATATTTATTCTGGTGAAGAAAGAGAGGTGAAAATACAGGAACAGGATGTACGTACACAGACCCTGAAATCTGTGACAGCATGAGGCCCTTGGGAAGCAAGCAACAGTGTGTGATTTGTACAGGGAGTGTCAGAAGTTGAGACAAGAACAATCAGCTATGGAGCTTCCTTAAGAAAGCATTTATAGCCAGGTGTGGTGGTACTCACCTATAATCCAGTGACTCAGGAGGCTGAGGCAGGGGATTGCAGGTTTAAGATCAGCCTCAGCAACTTAGAGAGACCCCCCCACATCATCTCAAAATTAAGAAATAAAAAGAGCTGGAAATAGAACTTAGTTATAAAGCATGTCTGAGTTCAATCCCCATTACCAAAATGAAGAAAAAAAGAAACAGAACATTTTTAGTCTATCAAGAAAGTCCAGCCTTTTGCCTAAAGGTATTGGAAATTACTGTGGATTTTTAAATGAATTTTAATTAAAATAGATTTTAACTTATGTATAATAAGGCAAATTCATTTAAAGTATATAGTCCCAGTGACTTTTGACAGACTTATAAAAGTGTATAAATACCACTGTAATTAAGATCAGAACATTTCAATCTCCCTCCTAAATTTCTTGAAGCCCCTTGGTAATCAATTCCTTTCTCCCAAACCAGCCCAAGGCAACCAATAATCTACTTCTTGTCTCTGTATATTAGTTTAGCTCACATGTATCAAGTAGGTGATTTTTTTTTGTCCAGTTTGGTGCTGCGACATTCAGGAAAAAGTGTCTGTGTGAACATGTGTTTTCATTTCTCTTGGAAAATATCTAGAAGTGAAATAACTGGCTTATATGGTAGATCTCTTCTCAACATTTTAATGCATTGCAAGTTTGCCAAAGTGACCATATGATTTCATATCTGTACCAGCCATGTATAAGAGTTCCAGTTGCTCTATGGTATCATTCACAGTTGGTATTATCAGTTTTTTAGAATGCAAATAGTAGTTTCTCATTATAGTTTTAATTGGCATTTCCCTGATAATAGTGATAAACATATCTTTGAGTGTCTTTTGTCCATCTCTGTATTTTCTTTAGTGAATTGCTTGTTTGAACAGTTTACCCAATTTTTGTTTCATGAGGAATTGTTTACCTTGATATTGATACAGGAATTCTGTATATATGTTGAACATAAGACATCTTGAAATATTATTGTGAATATTTTTCTAATTCTACATCTTGAATTTTCTTCTGAATATTTTTGTGAAAAATTTTTCCAATTGTGAAAATTTATTATTGTGAAAATTTTTCCAATTCTACATCTTGAATTTTCATTTTGTTCCTAGTGTCTTTGAAAGAGTTAAAGCTTTTAATTTTGATGACACACAATCTATCCTACTTTTACTTTTGTGGTTCAAGCAATTGTATCCTAAGAAATCTTAGTGGGAAAGTTAACATACCCTTGGGCAAAACACTAAATGTATATTTTTGCCCAGTTCATGTGCATGTGAACTCTAACCTCTTCTTTCCTGACTGGAATAGGAAAAAAATGCATACCAAAATATTTACTCAGATTGATTTCCTCTAGCAATAAGTACCATGTTTAACAAGCAGAATTGATCAGGACCAATTGTTTAAACTTGTGTTTAAGTATTATGGTTTTGGTTTCACATCAGTTCATTCTATCACACTCACTTCCATGAAATTTCTAAACCCTTCCAGCTACCATCACCCAGGAGTTCATATGCTGTAATTCTGCTCAGTGTAGGCTAGTGTAGTTCTCCATTCTTCTAGAATTCACCCCAGGGAAGAGATTGTACCACAATGTGCCATCCCTGCCATGGTACTGAAATCCTAAATTCCACAGGAGTGCTCCAAGCAACAATCTCTTCCTCCTACAGTGCTCTGATGTGGCTCCCATGGTCAAGCAACCTCGTCCAATCTCACTCACTCCTGCTGGTAAATGGTAACCAATTTTTTCAGGTTCTCTGGAGATAAGAAGATGATACTTTTCCTCTCATATCAGATCCCTGGATGGTTTCTGCTATGAATTAACCCTAGTAATTACATGAGCAGGTCCATACCTAGGGGCATCTCTGTGGGAAAATCTTTGCAGCTCTACTCAGAGCTCTTAGTAAGAAGAGGTGGATGCTTTGCAAGTTCTAAGGATTTGGAGAAGTTTATTGAGCCAATATCTACAAGAACACTCACCCCATTGACCCTATTCTATCTGATCTGGTCCTAGGTTTTTCCATCTAGGTTCTTGACCTTACCATAACAGAATTTGCCTCAATCATTTTTATAACTGGCAGCTCTGATTTTAATATTAATACTGACTTGGTCTTCAGTTATTTCTATTTTCTCCCTACAGGGAATAAAGACTTCTTTATAAAACTTCCAAAGAAGCTCACTACCTTCACATTTGGATTTCAATTGTTAGTTGTCCACAGCTTTCCATTATCCCATTGAAGGACGTCAATGCAATTTGCTAACAAGGAATAAATTCCATAACCATTTTATGCATTTTTCTCCCTCTTCCCTATCCCTTTCAAAACCTTACATCATTGTATCACCACAGGTTCCTCCTCTATGGACACTTTGTCCAAAGTCACCACTGGTGAACCTTTAAGAGATTGAGTTGCCATCTTGTACCAAGGATGATTTATTCCCCACATAGAAAATGGGTTGTGGTCCTCACTGTCTGATTGACAATGAGGGAACCACTTATTTTTCTGATTGCTTTCTCTAAACAATCTTGGCATCATCTGTATCAGCTGGATTCTCCAGGATACAGATCCTAAGACAGAGTTAGGAATGCAACAGGTTGACTGAGAAGTACATCCTGAGATATAAAAGAAAGGAAAAAAAAGTTGGACAGGGAAATCCTTCCCACAAGGGTATGATGTGATACAAATGAAAGCAAAGTTAGTCTCATAGAACCTGTTAGAGACCTCTTGAGCAAGTATTACCTCACTATAGGAGACACATGTTGGGTTGAAATGATGAGGACTTCATGTCACTACTAGGTTCAGTCTTTCCTGGAGGTTGCTCAGAAAGATGTGGGCTTTAGCTTGAAAGCCATCATGGATCCCAAATTTTTTTTTTTATTATTGGTCTTTCAAAATATTACATAGTTCTTAATACATCATATTACATGGTTTGGTTCAAGTGGGTTATGAACTCCCAATTTTACCCCGTATACAGATTGCTGAATCACATCAGTTACCCTTCCATTGATTGACATATTGCCTTTCTAGTGTCTGATGTATTCTGCTGTCTGTCCTATTTTCTATTATCCCCCCTCCCCTCCCCTCCTCTTTTCTCTCTCTACCCCTTCTACTGTAAATCATTACTTCCATTTGTCTTACGCCTCCTTTCCTCTTATATGTCATTTTGTATAACCTTGGGGATCGCCTTCCATTTCCATGCGATTCCCCTATTCACTCCCTTTCCCTCCCACCTCTCATCCCTGTTTAATGTAAATCTTCTTCTCAAGCTCTTCATCCCTACCCTGTCCTTGTTGACTCCCCTTATATCAAAGGAGTCATTTGGTATTTGTCCCAAAATTACAAAAGGCTGCAGGCTCAGAGGTGTATGTGCCCACTGGAACTGAATGATACTTTATTCCCAGAAGGGAAATCCAAGCCATAGACCTCCATGCTTTCCACAGACAATTTAAAAATACAGATCCTTCCAACCAATAAATGTGGCCCATCCCCTTATTCATTTAAGTCTTCTTTTATCTTCTTAATTAATGTTCTATAGCTTTCTCTTTAGAGGTTTACATTACTGGCACTGTTGTAAATGTAAATAATTTAATATTTCATTTCACATTTATTTACTGAAAATATAAACAAATATATATTCAAACCACTTTGTATCACCCAACGTTGCACGATTTGCATGTTATTTCTTTTGTAGGTTTTGTAGATTTCTTTTGTAGGTTTTGTAGATTTCTATAGATTTCTACGTATAAGCTATGTAAACAATCATGTCATTTGCAAATAAAGACAGCTTTACTTCTGTTCCAAACTTTTTTGCACTATCTTTGGTTTTTCTTACCAGGGAGAATAACACTGGCCTCATAACAAAAGTTTTAGGAAAAATTTCACAACTTTTTATTTCCTGGAAACATTTGTTTAATATCTCCCTTAAATGATTAGTAGAATTCATCAATGAAGCCATCTGGGAATGTTTTTTAAACTATGAATTAAGGATTTTATCCATTTCATCTAAGTCATTAATTGTGTGTTCAGTTTGTTGTTCATAATTCTTTTTAATGTTCAAATTTCTTCTTTAAAAAAGTTCTTATTTTCTCTCAATGATGTAGGATGTATAATGATGACTTAAAAACTGTGTTTTCTCTCTTTTCAAAACTGTTTTAATAGAGTTTGGAAGTCATCGATTTTGTTGATTTTTTCAAATTAACTTTTGGCTTTATTAAATTTATCTATTATTTGCCTGATTTTTATTTTATTGAGTTCAGCTATGATTTTCATGATTCGATTTCCATCTTAAGCTGAGTTACTCTTTTTATGGTTTTTTGGTGTGGATCATCAGGTCACTGATTTGAGACATTTATGTGTTGCTAATATTAGCACTTAAGCTATAAATTTCCCTATAAATACCACTTTGACTGGTCACAAAGATAATGGGAAATTATATTTTCATTACAATATTTCTTAACATTCTTTTTTTTTTTAATATTTCTTTATTTATGTATCTTTAGTTTTAGGTGGATACATTAGTTTGTTTTTATGTGGTGCCGAGGATCGAACCCAGTGCCTCATGCAGGCTAGTCGTGCACTCTACCACTGAGCCACCACTCCAGCCCATCTTAACATTCTTTAAGTGTCATTATTTAACCAATTAATTATTCAAGTATGATATTCAAATTCTAAGTAGTTGAAATTTTCTTATACATCTTATTACTATTGATTTCTAATTGAATTTTAATCTCTCTCTCTCTCTTTATATATATACTCTGAATGATTTTGATTTTCTTTATGTAGTTTAATACTACTATTTTGTTCCAATGTGAGGTAAAGGTTGGTGAAAGTACTATGTGAATTGTGAAGAAACTGGTGAATTGGGTATAATATTCTACAATTTTTAATTAGTTTGAGGTTTCTGTTTAGAACCACTCCTGTCTGACTAAATTTACAATCAATTACTGAGAGGGTGATATTAATATCTCCTATTCTATGTCTTGTTCAATTTTTGCTTGTTATTTTTTCAGTTTCTGCTACTAGACACAAACATGTTTATACTTTTTATGTTTTTCTTTGACTTTTTTAACATTTGGAAATTGTCTTTATCTTTGATAATATTCTTTATCTTGAAATCTATTTATTTGATATTAATAAAGCTACTACATCATCCTTATTCTTATTGTTTAAATATCTTTTTCCATTTATCTACTTTCAATCTAGTTGAAACTATATATTTCAGTTGCATTTTTTAAAAGCGCATATGGGGGTGTGGTGAACTTTTAAATTCTCTTCATCTCTGTCTTTTTCAAATTGGATGGCTTAGCCCATTAACATTTATTTTCATTGTCCTTATTGCTGCATATAGCTCTGCCATTTTATTATTTAGTTTGTTTCTGCTCTCTGAAATTTTTACACTGATCCACATTTTAGCATTCTATTCCGTTTGAATATTTTTAGATTCTTTTTAAACTTTCTGCTGCCTTTTTAGCTATATTTATCTGTATTACTTTTGTGGAACTACAATTTACATATTTAAATATTCATCAACTACTTAGAGTTAATATTATACTGTTCATGTGAATTTTAAAAGCCTTGCAACCATGTAACCACTTAAATTCCTATACTATATCTTAAAGTTATTATGTATATCCATTTGCTTACATTAGAACCTCTAGGAGATATTGTTATATATTTTGTTGTAAATATCCATATTTACTAATAAGAAATAAAAAGAAAAATTATATTTTATGATTACTGAATTTACATTTCCTAAGGGTCTTCAGTCAATTCTGAAAATCTTAGTTTTTGTTTTTTTTTAAATCAACCTTGTTTCAACTCATTTCCTCCTTAGCATTGTGTAGTATATGTCAGAGACTGTTCTCGGTTATTTTCTTCATCAAAAAATGGATTTCATCTTTATTGTTGAAGAATATTTTAGCAGGATAAGAGATATACATTGACAGGTTGCTTTTCTTTCAGCAGTTTAAAGATGTTATTCCACTATCATTTGGTCTCCATTATTTCTGTCAAGTCTAGAGTCTTTGAATTACTGTTTATATATATAACATTGTTTATTTTTCTCCCTGGCTATTCTCAAGATTTTGTTTTTATCTTTAGTTAACTATATCTAGTTAACCTTCTTTGGTTTGACTATGATACTTCTATGCAAGATTCTCTTGTAATTTAGCCTGTTTAGCATGCAATGAGTCTCTTGTGTCTACAAATGTAGTCATTCAAGAACTTTTAAGAGTTTTTTGTCCACTTTTTAAATATTTTTTTTCCTGATTCACTCGCTTTCTGCATTCATTGCACACTCTGGTTACCTATATTTTAAACTTATTGAAAATTGCATACCAGCTTTTGAAACTCCATTCTATTTTTTTTAACTTTTTAAAAAATATTTATTTATTTATTTTTTTAGTTTTAGGTGGACACAATATCTTTATTTTATTTTTTATGTGGTGCTGCGAATCGAACCCAATGCCTCACGCCTGCTACATGAACGTGCTACCACTTGAGCCACATCCCCAGCCCTCCATTCTATTTTTAAAATATATTTTCCCTCTCATCATTAAATTAATTTTTTTTCAAATTTGTCTCTTGGTCTATCATATTAAACCTATGTTATAACTTTTTTCATGTGTTATCTTTTCCAAGTCTATAATTTCCCTTTTCTTATTATATTTTCTACTCATCCGAGGTTTTCTCTATTTTCTTTGTACTCAATTGGTCAATGTGCTTGGTGAAATTTCTAGAAACAATTTTGTTTCCTAATAATGAGAAACAGACTCAGCTGTTAAATCTATTTCTCTCTTTCTAGAACATGGATGTGATGCAAGGAGACACAATACCCATTGCATAAATAAGAAGAAGCAGGATTAGAACAAACCAACTTGATAATAAAGCTGAATTAGAAAGAGAGATGCAGCATGGAATGTTATAAAGGAAAATCTAAATAAACCCTCTACCTTTGTTTTTGGTATCTTTAAAAATCACTAATTTTGGGGGGGGGACACATCTAAGTAATATATATTTTTAGCCTCCCACTATCTCTGCTGCAGACAAGATCCTTGATCTGTGGACTATGATGATAATCTTCATCTAGGTTGCTTTATAGGAGCTCAAAGACTGCTTTTGCTGAAAGCACTGACTCTTCACTTGGGCCTGCAGATATCTAATAGACAGCGAAAAATAAATTTAAAAGCTTGGCATCTCAGCTTTCATATTGCATCTGTCTCCTTTGCTACCTTAAACTTTGGGTCTAATTTCTGTTCAACTCTGCACACAGACATGTTAATCATTTAGAGAGTCTTGTTCTTACCCTGTTTTATTCTTCTGACCTATCCCTTCCTGGATTTATTCTCCTCTCCAGCTTATCTCAAATTCCAGGTACAGGCAAGTATACAGGTAAACACTCTAAGATAGGAACCAAAAACTGCCCTCCTCAAGTAGGAATTATCCCCTAGACACTAGGAGGACCCTGTATAACCAATCCTGAGATAAGGTTCAACCTGACCATAGCTTGGCCATGGTGGTTTAACTATGAGTAGTTTTTGACCCCATCTTCATTTTTCTATATGCAACCCTAAAATATTAGCACCTTGAAGGTAGGGCTCAGGATGTTATTCCTGCCCTTGTTCCCAGAGTTGGCTATGCTGAAATCAACCACTTTGCTATGTCACCACTGCTCTCTCTGCTGTTTGGATCCTTGGGGGTGAGTGGTGGGCCTGACAGACTGGCAACTCTGGAGCCAGGCCTTTTGGCCTAGGATGCTAGTAACATGGACATGAGTGACTACAAAGTTCTCTTACAAAAGCCATCAGCTGCCTATCTCCAGATTTATTATTCAGTATATGACAGAAAAATGCTATACTTTTTAAGCTATTTGTCAGATCTTCTGCAAGTTGCAGCTGATACTTTCCTAACTGATATATTTATATAGAGAGGGAACAACTCCAGAAAGAGGGCTTGGCAGGAGACTCATCAGCAGGATCGATGGAACAGTTGAAGGCCTGGGTTTGAATCAGATCCCCAAGTGAGAATATTAGAAAGCAAAAGGAAAAGAGGGCTGACAATCAAGTGTAGAGAATACTGACATGTGGAGGAACTGATAAAAGCAAGAAGCAGCTAATGAAAGGCATGCAACTGTAAAGAGAAAGAATGAAAAATAGAAAATTATGTCCTAGAAACCAAAAGAGGAAAAAGTAGGTGTCAGTGTTCAAATGCTACAAAGTAGAACTAGCCATTGTAGGAAACCAGAATATGATACCCCAAAAGTATGCCTCTTTGGCATAAGGCTTATTTCTCCTTGTTTTGATAAATAGCAGACTAAGAAGCCCACAGTGTAAAAGTTATAAAGTTACCCCTTTTTTAAGGGAAATTCACATCTATACAGGAAATCTTCATTTATCAGTGTCTCCCCCTCTGTGCTAGGAAGAGGAAGATTAATCATAGGACAGCCTCATCAGTCCTCAGTGGAGAAGGGAAGAATGGAATCTGTGCAACAAGCTTTGTTCTTGGTTACCCTGTTTTTCCTGGTCACTTGCACATGACTGGCCTCCCCTACTCTTTTTTGTTCTTTTATTGAAGATGTTATATGAGTCTGGGCTCTTTCTGAGAATTACATGTCCCCTGGGTATCTCCCATGTATGTGTTACACATACATATTAATAAATTTCTTCACTTGTTTATGTCTTTTGATAAAAGAGCTCCAACTGAACACTTAATAAGGTAGAGGGACAATTATCCCCACTCAGACGCCATGTATAAGGAAGCATCCTGTGAGTTGGGTAATACAAAGTTCAGGATTTCTAGTGGAACAGGAAGAAGCTGCTATAAACCTCTCTTGTGGACAATCTGCTCCACAGACAGGACTACACCATAATCCTAGGGAAACTGGCTGTGACCTCGTCACATCAAGACATGAATTCCTTAAGTAAAAAATTATTTAAGTTTTTTTTTCAGGGAGCGCTTTCAAAATATATTCAAGGATGGTTTAAAACTGGCTTTTCAAGAATGGATACATGCAGAATATTGTAACTCATCCTGAAAAGAAATATGCAACTTGTGAAGAAAATAGGTAAGAAACTTTAATGATGGGAATATGAGGTAAGGGAATAATTCTATAAATTGGGCCCACTGACTCCCACATATTTTCTTTTCAAAAGCAATTTATTTGCAGCCTGGCCTGGATTAAGTCAATAGAAGATGTTACATTCCTCAGTAAACAATCTGTTGGTTGCAGGAAAAATTCAGTTCCAAAATGCCAAAAAGAAAAGTCCTTCGTAGAGGGGAGGACTTTTGTGATCCCTATATTGACTAGGTTCTAGTATTCAGGGAGATAAGGATAACTTCCCCACTCATAAATTTGTCATAACAGGTTCAAATTAGATTTGGTCATCAGGGGCCAAAGTGACCTAGAGATGCCCTGGACCTTTACCATGCACAGTGGCGACTTAAAAGTCTACATCATCCTGCTGTCAATCAAAATTCAAGAGGTATATCTGTGTGGGACTCTCTGGAAACTTCCTTGGGGTCCCCAGTAAAACTATAGGGCAGGAAGAGCATTCCATTTGTTTCCTGAGAGAAACTATAATTAATAGTTTTCTTTTTCTTAAAAGCCTTTTCATGGGATTCATCCTGTCCTCTGACTCATGGGTCTCATATTCCTTAAATATCTGGACTTTAATCTTATCCAAATGTGCACTATAATCTGATTCAAAAATACACTCTGGTCTGATACAGATGTTCGCTGCGCTCCTTTACTAGAGTAATTATGGCCATTTCATTTTCTTGAAAACAAACAATGACATAAAAACTGTCATTTTTTGAGGTCATTATTTTTTCTGGTGAATTTACCTTTGGTCCTATACACCTAAATTAATATATATATATATATATATATATATATATATATATATATATATATATATATAATAATATACATATGTATGTATTTCTGATTTTGTTTTGTCTAACAGGAGATATTATTAGACCTCTAGTTTTTCCCTTGCTGTCTTTATTCTGAGTTAGCTCTCAAATACACTAGAAACTAAAAGAAATCTTCCCCTTTATAGAATCCCAAGGAGGAAAATAAACAGTGATGAAGGCTGGAGTAAATATGTCCCCATGGAGGATAAGAGGCCACCTGAACCTATGATTTTAGCATCATCTATGGCTAACAGACTCTACTCCTAACGTCATCAACTGCACAGGTCCTACCCATTCTGAATCATACCGTAAAAAATCTTATTTTCTAAATTAAGAGTCTCATTCTTAATTTATGAATGGTTAAATTTGTCAGACACTCTGTGTAACAAACATCTGTGGCTCTTTTGTGTCCAAAACATGGGAACAAATACCTGTTTTTTTTTTTAAAAAAAAAAACTATAAATCTTTATTTCCTGTATGTTTCCTTTATTTCCTATATGTATGTTTTTATGTATATTTGTGCACACCTATGTTGTGTCTACATATGTGCTTATGCCTGTATATCTTTTATGTTGTACCAAATTTGGCTTATGGATAAATAAGTGCTCATAAATTAAGAAAAAAAAATAGACCCAAATGCCTTTTAGTTTATGTGTTTAAATACATCTTTAACAAAAAAAAGTCAATTAAAATTGATTAAAAAAATAAAAGATGCCCATGAAATTGGTAACCCACATTTTTTTTTCTAGGTGGTCAATCAAGTTTCAGTTTATATAAAATGTTTATAGTATAATGCCCATTGATTGTAGAATTTTAAAATGGCAAATGAGGTTTAATGTAAATGGGATAAACATTTATAAATGTTGTTGTTAGAGGAGCCATCTGATTAACTTGAAAGTTAAAATACTAAATCATCAACTGCTAAATATAAATCCAAGTACTCTTAATTTCTTGAATTCTATAAGACAATATTTTACATTGGGATCTATTAATAGATGTGTTTTTATAAATGGCAAATGAAAAATTGGTTAAAGGCTGCTTTGCTTTTGAGCCTAAACTAAAAGCAAGGTTACTAAGAATTAAAGATCTAACAGATATAATTGTATATGCAAAAAGTTTCGAAAGATTTAGTCTGTGATTGGATTTTAAAATGTAAAAAGTATTTAATCTTATTTAAAAGGAGTAATTTGCCTAAATTTAAAATGTTGTAAAGATTGTTTCAAATGTAAATTTAAGCAAGAGAAACTAAAAATGGAGATATAAAAATTTATATATATGAAAAATATTTTGATAAGGAAAATTAGAAAAAGGGAATGCTTGCAGGTGAGAAAATATTTTGTATTTTGTATTGGTAAAGTCTAAGTAAGTTTTAAAAAGGTCTAATAGAATGGAAATCTCAAAAAGTTTGTTTGTGTGATTAATTTGGCTGCAATTAACAGAGTCAACATTATTTAAGGTTTATTTCAGGTCAAAATTTAACATACATGTATTAAAATAAGAAGGTTTTCTTAAAACATTGATCTGCTCATATCTAGATAATTTCTTAGGTTTTATTATTTGGGAAAACCAAGTCTTAAAAGAATTAGGGTTTGCTTAAGTAATTGTTTTATAGTCTTTTAAAGGATATTTTATAACTGAATTAATAAATAATTGTTATTAATAATCAATTGTTATAGTATATTTGACATTCTAAATATATATTATAAACATACATATAATACATTTATACATATACAAACATACATATAAATTCATCTGAGAACTAAATATGTTTTTCTGCGCTTTGACCAAATGTTACCTAAAAGTTTACAAAATGAATATAGGTCTAATATGAGCAAGGTAACCCATAAGTACTTTCTTTTATATATTTTATCTGGCATATAAAAGGGCCACACTGTCATTTAAAAATCTAGCTTGCATCTGTTTGCTTTGACTTCAAAAGTGTTTTATTATTATATAAAGGAGAACAGATAGTCTCTTTGACCATTAACACTGTTTCCCAAACTTATAAGAAATTTAAAGTTACTCATGTGTTTAGTTAGGTTTTTTGAAGCTGTGACCTAAACACCTGACAAAAGCAACTTAGAGGAGGAAAGTTTATTTGGAGCTCATAGATTCAGATGTCTCAGTCCATAAATGGCTAACTCCATGGGACAAAGGTGAGTCAGCACATCACAGGGGAAGGGCTCAGAAGAGGAAAGCTGCTCAGTTTATGGCCAGATAAGGAAGCAAAGAGATTAGGGAAGGGGTCACAAGGAAAGTACACCTCTCCATGACATGTCCCCCCATGACCCACATCCTCCAGCCATGCCCCACCTGCCTACCTACAGTTACCACCCAGTCCAATCAAACTAGGATGAACTCATCATGTTACAACTCTCACAGTCTAATCATTTCACATTTCTGCGTTAATACAGGAGCTTCTGGGGGACACCTCATATCCAAACCACAACACCTTTGACTTGTTTTTTGATAGTGCCATTAATTTACATAGATCTGTAATTATAGTTATCCTGTATTATAGATTATAAATTTTACTTTAAAAGTTAAAACTAAGTTAGTATAAGAACACCTGTGTAATTTTGTTGTTAATTATGACTGGTTTCTTTGTATTTATGTATATATGTTCCTTGTATATATGTATTTATGGTCTCCACGTAAACAAGTCTTTCAAAATATAAAACTAAGGAAAGCATTTTACCAAGCTGTTGTTCTCCAAACTAAAGTTGTTTGCAGCAGTATCATCTTTCAGACTTTTATAAAAATATCAAATTTGTTTGTGAATGTATCTATGTCATTTAACACTTTGTAATTATGCTACTCTTTACACTGGGAGGGGAATTTAAATGTATTTTTGAAAAGGTAATAAGGGGAGCTTTATTTGTTTAAAGGTTGATAATGTGGAACATAAAAGCATGTTGCCATTTTTTTTTTCCAGAAAAAAAAAGTTAGGAGCCTTCTTAGCCTTTCTATTTGATTCATATTTCAGAATGTTATATTATGTTAACTGATGTTCAGATAGACTCAGAAAATAAGAAATTTTTGTTCTTATATTCCTAAGTAGAATGATATTTTAAAAGGGGGCAAAGGTCAATTTCAAAAATAAAACTTTTTAAGGTTTGTCAAAAAGCCAACCTCACTTGAGATAAGGCACTGCCTCTCATACTACACCATGTTAGGATGGCTTCAAATAGACTAGAATTAAGCTCATTAAAGTTATGGTCAAAGATAGATTTTGTTATAAAGATTGCTATGATCCCAAAATAAAAGGGATATATTAAATAGAGGTTTGGATAAATTATGAAAAGTATTCAAAGTAAAAGAGTTTTAAAAGAAAGTAAAATTTATAAAAGATCGCATGTGTGATTGAGTTGACAAATTTATGTGTCTTTGTAGAGGCTAAATAAGATACTTCAGTGTTATTATAGAAATTTTATTTCTTGGTTCAAAACAAGTATACAAAATGAATACTTTTTGTTCTTATTAATTTAATTCTGTATTTTCTTTTTATAACTTTGTAATTGTTTCCTCTTAGGGTTTTACAGAAATACTAATTCTAACAGTACAACCTGAATTAATTTAAAATAATAGGCCATCACCTGCAGGACAGATAGGATATAATGATGACTTCCAGTATTAAAATTGACCTGATTAAATGGAAGGGATAACTTTAAAATTATAGACATCAATAAAATCCATTACTTCTACTTCAAGACTGACCTGCTAGATAATTAAGGCCAAAACTTAGAGACCAAAGTCCATGAAGTAAAAGGGTTAAGGATAAAGCAGCCAATATTTTGGCCCTTGCCTCTAAAGTCAGCCAGAACCCAAGGAATGACTGAATCATTTGACAGGCCCTACAACTCTAACAGTAGTCACCATATCTCCTGATCAAAGGTATGGTAAGTACCTTAAGAGAACAAAAAACCAACAGTATACATTCTGTAAAGAGGAGGATTACTAGAGAAGAAAATTTCCCTGATTCGTCCAAGAGAAGTCTATGTGGTCAGCAAGATCCTGGCTCATCCTGGCAGATGGCATACCTAGTAGAAGAAAAGCTAAAGGAGTTAAGAGTTTTTTCACAAGTTCCCAAGAATGACCACTAATGAGTCTCAGCTGACCTTAATAGACAGTAACAGGTCAATTTATGCCCAACTTCGTCTTGAATACCTGGCAGGAAAGTATAACCAAAGATAGACACACTCCTGTGAGAAAGGAACTTGAGTTGTACATTTGTGTTAGCCCCAACTAACCCTACAAGGAGAACTCTAACACAGCTTAAAGGGATCTCTCTACTAAACACAAGGTAATGCTAATGAAAAGCTTATTTTACTAAACCTGATGGCATTAGATAACTTAATTATAGCTCAAGGGTATACCTGTGCCATTATGAAAATTAAATGCTGCCTATATATTTTTAACACCACTGATAGTGTTTCTAAAGCCATAAATCAATGGCATGTGGGACCCCACCTCAAGCTTTCATGAGGTAGTATATTCATAGTTTTCAGAGAGTGTCTAATAACATTAATTGCTTTTGTGTTAAGTGTTACAAAAAAAATAATGATTTGCTATTTTGTTATTGTTCTTTCAACATGATCCCTACACAGAGATCATTCAATTACACATCAACTGTCACTGTAGACCTCTAGATTTCCCTAATGCTAAACACTCTTAAATGTCTATGCCCCACCAGACACAGAACAAGAATTTTCAGTCACTCACCCCAACTTTGTCCTCTCTCAGCAGGAAGCAGCCAGATCAAATCAATGCCCAAGTATCCTAAAAGAATTTAGGAGCCAGAGTCCTTGGGGTAGGAAATGATAGGTAACAGACAGATGTTAATCAGGGGAACATGAAGTTAAGGAAGTAATTCTATAAACTAGGCTGACCTCACATGCTTGCTTTTAAAAAGCAATTTATCTGCAGCCCTACCTGGCTTAAGTCAATAGGATGTGTTACATTTCTTAGCAAATAATCTGTTATTGGTAGGAAAAATGCAGATGCAAAATACCAATAAAAAGAACACAAATTACTCTAAAGGGAAGGACTTAGTTACCCTTATGCTGACCATGTTCCAGAACTCAGGGAGATAAGGATAACTCCCCATAACCATAAAATCTTTAAGACTCTAATTAGAACCACTTCAGTATGGGCCAAAGCAACCTAGAGTTGTCCTGGACCTTTACATACACAGTGGGGACTTAAAATTCTAATGTCATCCTGCTATCAATCAAAACTCAAGAGTTGTATCTGGATGGGACTCTCTGGAAATTTCCCTGGTAAATTTCCCTCCTGTAAAACTGGAGAGTAGGAGGGGCATTCCATTATTTTATACTCTGAGAGGACCTACTCTCTTCTTTAAGAGTGCCTCCCTTTACCTATTTTTGTTTGTTTTTAATCCCTTCTAATAAACTCATGACTGCTACTCTGAGCAACATGTCTGAAATCTTTCTGGCATGATTGCAAGAAGTTGTAAGAAAGAACTACCATGGCTGTCTTAGCTCTTCAATGGGTCCTTGCCTTGTAATCAAGAGGAATTATGACCAATGAAGTTTGAACAAAAGAATAATAAAACTTCCCTTTCTCACCATCCAATCAACAACCAGGTTCTCCCTTTTCTTTTCCCCTAAATCCCACTCTCCCCAATACCAACTGATCTGGAAGACAGATTGAGTCTCACCTCCTACCTCCTTGATGGCTGGCCCTCATGCAAATTTTCTCTTTTTACCCAAACTGATGCCTAATGTTGCTTTTATGCACATCAGGCAGCAGACCTGCCTTGTTGAATACCATCATTGGTGCACATTTCATGGCATGTGGTTGATCTCAGAAGTGAATCATGAAGGGGCATGTTTATGGATCCTTGCTGCATTTGGAAATGCAACTCAAAGGGCTGTTTTATTTAAAATAAGAGAATCAATACTTTCTTTATATGAACAACAGCATATTTGGTATCTCTTTAAAAAATAAAAACAATGCTTAAGTTTCAACTGACCTACTAAGTGGGCAACAGGGCAGATTGTTCTGAACCTTTCACATTGGAAAGAATGGCAAGTTTCCAAAGTTCAGTATCTGCCTGGAATGCTACAGCTGTGATACAGGCCCCAAGTGTTGTTGAAGAAGACAGGGACAAGAGTCAGTTATACAGGTGAAGGGTGGGAGAAGAGGATGAAATTAATGAGGGAAGTACAGTTCAGAAAAGAACCTATTAAAGTGTTCCTTCTTGCTGTCAGTAATCAACAATATGAAAATGAGGAATATTTAAAGGTTTAAAGACATACATTCTATACAAAAAGTTACGAAAAGAACTACAGATGTACAGCGAAGCAGACCAACCTTCAATGCCTAATTGAGCACTCAGAGCTCTTCATAGCAGCAGGAAAATTCCTTTTTGTTCTTTTTATTGCTTATGAAATTGATAAAAAGAACTTAAAAGTTCTGGGAACTTAAAAGTTTTTTTCCTTTTTTTTTTGAGAATATTTTAACCTGAAGAAGATATATGGAAAACCCACAGAGTAATTAGTAAATGTGAGAAGACGGTTATGAACAATTAAAATCATTTCTGTTTCATTAGGATTTCACTGTTAAATATTGTCACTGATTAATGCAAAGTTGAAACACTGAATATGCCCCTCAAAGGACACATATATCCAAATCTGAATCAAGGGGGAAAGCAACATAAGAGAACTCGCAGAATAAGGTTGTTAATAAGACATGAATAAAGGGCTCACACTAAAGTGTGTGTCTGTATTTTAAAGATTCTACTGGTACTTTGTGCCTACAAAACTATACCAGTGGGATTCTGTGCACACTTCTTTGAATATTTTCTAAAACATTTCTCACCAACAGACATAGTATAGATGAAGAGGGATACATGTACAATTTGTGGGGCCCAGTGCCAAAAAAAAAAAATATGGAGCCTCTTGTGAAAAAAAAATTAGGAGAAAACATTTCATTAAAAGTACTAAAATATGCTTTTCTCCTTTTGTCTCTAGTTTGTCTCTCATTTTTTTCCTGGTATTTATTAATTGCTACTTATAATGATTCTGAATTTTTAAAAATAAAATGTCAACCTATCTGCATGAAGTTTACCATTCACACTGGTTTTAAATGAATCTCTTGAAAGCATTTAACTTGTATGCAAAATAAAAAAAATGATACAACCCATTTTGCTTAGTCTGGACACATATGTTTTTCTCATTCTTACCAGAACAATAGAAACATTTCACAAAATGAATTCAATTGTTTATATTTTACTCTTTTATGTTATTGGAAAAAATTTGTTCTGATAAAGTAAAAAAGTTACCCTCCCTCACAGTGTTCATTTTTCAATGTACATTCACACTGTTGTACAACCTTCACCACCATCTTTTTCTTACCTTTTGAAATGTTCATATTGGACCCAAACTCCATACCTTTGAACAAGTGATATGTAAAAGAGAACCAAAAGGAAAGGGACCTGGTAGTTGTAATTTTTCCTTCCACTTTATGTTATATTTCTAATAGAAGTGGTGGGTAATACAAGGAAATAACACAGAGAAAAAAAAAACAGTAAGATAAAGTTTCTTCATTGATTGTTGTTCAGGTCACTATCATTGCCTTCTTGTTGTTCAGGTCACTATCATTGCCTTCTTTCTGTATTAGAAGCAAATTCTCATTCCAAAGGAAAGTGTGGTCAGGAAAAGACATAACATCCTGCCTCCCAATGGCTTTCAATATTACTGAGTCTCCATGCGTCATCCTTCTTGGAATTCTGTTACATGTGAATGAGGCAGCAAGAAGCTGTAGATACAAGCATATCTCCTCCCACACTCCATTTTCTCCTTGGGCTTCGCTTACAAAATACAGGTTTAAAGACAAAATTGTCAAGAATTTCAAAATGATGACAGCAGAGCACTTAAAAGGGCAAGGCTTTCTGGCACAGGTCACTTGTCCAGGGGCTTGGACTGCACATGAAATAGACTAAAAATGATACAAAGTACTTGCACTTATAAAGTACTTTAATGTTTACAAAGCACATTCTCACCTTTGTCTTGAATGTCACATTAGTTCCATATGCAGTGAGTAGGAGTTATCACCATGAGGACTGGAGAAATACCTGACTAGCCCACGATCCATGGATACCAGGGAGATAATGTGGACTGGGAGCCAATCATCTCAATCTCTAGCTCAGCATCTAGTTCACATTATCTTTTCTAAGAAGAACTATCAGACTGAAAAGGAAGAGACTGTATTTTTTATCCTTTGGATGAGTGTTCTGTGTAACCCTAGATGCAGAAAAAAATCCATACAGTGAATTAAAGTACATCTAATATGTTAGTGCCAGGTTTGAAGAGGAAATTGATCAGTCAGGAGCAGGACTTTATGAAGCCACCCTTCAGGACATAGGCTTTGAGAGAGTATTCAAATATTGAATGAAAGCAAAGGGTATAGAGAGAAGAAAGATCTTCTTCAAGAAAGTCAAGAGAGGATGGGGAAAGAGTCTGTCTAAGAAGGTCATAATTTGCCTGCATAAGATAATTAGCTAATGATATCTGTTACTGTGACAAAACACCTGATATAATCAACTTAAAAGGAAGAAAATTTTATTTTGGTTTGTAGTTTCATAGATTTCAGGTCATGATTGCTTGATTCCACTGCTTTAGGCCAGTGGTGAGGCTGAACATCATGACAGGGAGCACACAATGGAGCAGAGCTGTTCACTTCATGGTGGCCAGGAAGTAAAGAGGGAGAGGAAGGAACCAGAGGTTTCCCTTCAAGGGCACACCCCCAATGGCCTATTTCCTGAGACATGGCCCCACATCCCAGTTTCTGCCACCTCCCAATAGCACTGTCCACTGAGGATCAAGCTTTTAACATATGAGACCTTTGGAAACACTTTCAGACCCAAACCATGACACCATATTTGGCATCAATTAATTAAATCTTACAATCAATGTGCTTAAAGTTGTTTACTCTATATTTTTTAGTTAGTATCATCAGTAGTCTCTTCCTCTTGACCCTTTCTTTTAAAAGTGAAATATCTCATGGGTCCAATTAGCAATTAATACAGATAGATATAAATATGCATGACATGCTTATGAACCCATGAGTCTTTTAGTTTTGTTGATCATTAAAAAAACAAATGCACATATCAAAAATCAGAGAAAAGATTAAAGAAGGTAAATCTTAGAGAGAAAGTAACATAGCATTCTAAGGATACATACTTAATCTTCTCACTAATTCCGTTACAGCCATTATCACTCAAAATTGGCCTAACTTTACTTCCTTCCATCCAGCTATAATAAAACATCCTTTTTTTAAAAAGAACTCAACTACCTTACTGAATGTTTGCTATGTCTGAAATGGATTTTCAATAGAAGCTGTAATCTGTTTTGCATATGAAGCCATTTTAGTGGCATTTATCTGAGGCCACTCTGATACGCAGACAAGATTGTCCACAAACTACTAAAAGAAATGATCTATTACAATATTTCTAGAATTTCTCATCATTTGGACATCGCTGCCAGCCATCTCCCTCATCTTAAAGAGAGAATCCAACATGGATATAAGCAACATGAGCCCCCATGAATGTGTTTTTCCCTGGTGGAAAGAAAATCATAGCCACTTCATTACCTACTCTATGTTTCTCCTTTATATCTCCTGATATTTTCCTAAACAAGACTGATTTCATTTCCTACCTCTATTATCTGATAATAGAAACCAAATAACACTTGTTGTCAAAACATAGTGTTTTAAAATCTCTGGTAACAGAAACAACCCAGTGACATGATTTCTTTGCCCGGCAAACTGTCTCACAATGAGAAATTATCTACATGGAGAGAGGGTGTGATATGCTGGTGGTGGCGCAGTGAGAGGGGAGAGTGTTAGATGTGAACTCCTTTGGGGTATCAGCTGTCCTTATTCATTTCCTTATTCCCAGAAACTAACACTCTGTCTGGCAACTAATAGGAAGAACACATGTCAGTTTCACAATTTTAGTCAAAGAGCTAGTATTCTGCAGTGTGTGAACATATAATGTAGAAAGCAATTAGGTAAATTAATGCAGAGTGTTAAGATGAAGAAAGAAGAATTCCTGCTCTGTCACTGCCATTAGTGTGAATTTAAATATGACACAGAGTGTTTGGCAGCTCTGCTTCTAAGAAGGCAAGTAACCATATTAAAGAAGAGATTAAATGTGCAGATTCTTCACCTGAACCACTCAAGCAAGTAGCCAGATGATCCATTTTTCATCAGCACATAAGTAGATTGCCAGAAGCCGAAGTGCCTCCTCGGCCCTGCTATGCCCCATTTTTTGGATACTTAGTGAGTAGCTCATGTTTCTCAATCTGTTTATCACCCCACAACTATAAATAACATGGTCTCCCTCAGGCATCCTATGAACAATAAAAGTAAGTTTCCAAGAAGACAAATACTAAAAGTCAATGAACTATACTAATACCGTATAAGAGCGAAGTCATTGGCTGGTAATTTGGTGGTATAGGGTAGAAGATCATAGAAAATTCTTTACTAGAAGAGATATTTATGTTACTTCAAGACATCACCTTTATCTTTCCCTGATCATTGAGCTTTAAATGAATGAAGGCAGTTTAATAAAAATCCTATGAAAAGAGGCATAATCCTCCATCTCCAAAGAGGGAAAATTAAATAATATAAAATTTGGCTAACTCTGAAGTAATCTCAGCCCCAGAGTAGAGATTTAACATGTGTAGAGCAAGGTGTTTTACAAAAGGTATCTCTAGAACCTGAAAAATGCAGATTCTAATTGTTAAAGAAAACTGGAGGCCATCATGATGTACCCCAAGACCAACAGCCCATTACTTAAGCCATGCTCTTGAAACTTATGTCATTCTGAATTGAAAGACTATCTCCAGTTACAAATGCAAAAATTTAGCATCCTCATCAGCATGCTTCAATAAAATTAAACCAATAAGGTATAGAAAAGTCAGCTTAAACATCTGTGTTTGCCATAAAAAATAATGGTAATGTATAATAGTCATGAAATTATGAAAAGGTCAGAATATTTCCTCCTTTATGCCTTGTCAATTGCCATAGCTAGAGGACCTTCTTAACACTTGGTCTGACATATTTCTGATCTGTCTGTATTTTTCATCACTGTAACTCAATTTTTTTCTAAGTTGATCTTATTTTATTTTTCATGCTTCATTCCATACAGATCTATTAAATCAGAATTTTCAGAAATGGGGAGTTTTGCAAAGCTGGCAAGGTTCTGAGGGGATTCTTCCTCAGAATTACTGAGGTTTGAGAACCACTAGTGAGGATTAACTTCTCAGTTTTCAGATAGTGTGGTGAAATAGTGAATCACAGCCCCACCTATAATGCACAAAACACAAACTCATTCAAGGAGAATCATCTGCATAGACACTTGCCCTCATTAAGTTCCTTAAAACAGCTGCTTGTCAAAGCATTTGGATCCATGTATAATAAAATGCTTTCAAATTCTTTACTTCTGAATCTTGCCAAAAAATACAATGTTGAATATTCTGTTATACTATTCATATAAAAAAGATCAATTACAATTTTTTTGAGCATTAGATAAAAGATGTCTAGTTTTTCTCTTCACATAGATATTCCAAATTTTTCTGAAATCAAAATAGTAAAGGCATTAGTTATTCTTGGCCTATGCTGTTTATGCTGTTTTGACCTCTGATAGGACAAGTGGACTACTTTTACAAAACTACACTTTAATTGTCATATAATATGTTACTGCAAGTTTTCTCTGGAGTATGTATGACAACTATTATGGTTGAGAACTTTGTTCAGTGCATCACAGTATGTCTCCTTTATGAAGACCATGGTTTACTAAGGAAAAAAATAGCTCTTCAATAACCATAAATGATCTGTTTTCTCTCTTTGCTTCAGGTATTTGGACACCAAATTTATGGCACACCTCAGTAAGCGTGAAGTATGTAATATCTCAAATTTTATAATAAACTTTAATTCTAGCTGACATTACTTCCCTTCTTTAATTTTCTTTTTGGACTGTATTCATTACCTACTTCAATGCTGGTCTTGTTTTTAATATTTTTTTTGAGAGAGAGAGAGAAAGAGAGAGAGAGAGAGAGAGAGAGAGAGAGAGAGAGAGAGAGAGAGAGAGAGAATGAATTCCAATATTTATTCTTTAGTTTTTGGCGGACACAACATCTTTGTTTGTATGTGGTGCTGAGGATCAAACCCGGGCCACATGCATGCCAGGTGAGCACGCTACGGCTTGAGCCACATCCCCAGCTCCTTGTTTTTAATATTTTATGTCTGAGACTTCTTGAATCATTTTTAGAACAATGAAAAACATAAATAAACATTTATAAAATTTGTGACCCATATATATAAAATCATAAATATTCAAAAATCCAACTCAACATAATTCCTATAGTATGACTTTTATCATTTTACCCTTTATATAAAATCTCTATTATACAACTTTAACATTTAACATTTCGTATTACCACAATAAATAGCAAAATAGTTAAAAGATATATGCATTTCTCCCTAAGGAATATTTAGATGAATACATAACCAGAAAAAAAATTACATTTCTAGGGCTGAGCTAAATAAAAAAACTTCTATAATGTGCCTTTTTTTGTCAACACTAGTAGGCATGCACAGTTTGCATGAGTCCCAGTTTCTATCTCAAACTACTTGAATGAACAAATTACAATAAAGCCTGAGAGTGATTTAGGGTCTTAGGTTCAGCTTCGAAAGTGCTTCCTAATTTTTTCAGATAAAAGTATTTTTTAAAGTATAATATTTAGTGCCAAGAAATCAATTAAGTTAAAAAATTGCTAACCTTGCCAATTACCAGTAATATGAATGGAACCCATTTGCATCAGGAGTGAAGAAATTAAATGAGCAAACACAGTCAGCTAAACACAGCCCTGATACAGAGTTCTCTGTGGCCAGGCTCTTTGAAATGGGAGACACAAACAGCAATGAAGGAAAAGGCATCTGAGTAATTATGCAAAGTCTTCCAAGTGGCATTGCGCCCAGAAGACATTATTGTTTCGTCCAAAGGCACAAAAATCTATGGAGACCCATCTGACCTCAGCATTTCAGGGCAGAATGAGACTCTCCACAGAAAGCCCTTTTGATAAGGAGAGGCTTATACAAATTTGTGATAACAACTAGAAATAGAAAAGATCAAGATATGAATATTGCAGGTGAATTCTAACACAGGTATAAGCTTAAAGCTTAAGAGTCTAAACACAGAGGTGCTACAGATACAGAGATTAAGAATTTCATGCTGTTTCTATATCAATTCAGATACTGGATAAGACCAGACCAAGTGGGAATCAGGGAGAGGTAATTGCTTTTTTATATGTTTTGAGTCTCTTTTTGTGGTTTTGGGTAGTGTTCAGCAAACTACAGTCTATGGGTCACATAAGCCACCTTTTTATGGCAACTTCAGTGGTGGGTTCCAATGACATTTGCTTCTAGCCTGATGCTCTAATTAGATAGACCAATTGAATATATCATGTGACAGGATAAACTTTCTAAGCATCAATTGGATTTTTTGTTTGTTTGTTTTCCCACCTTTTTCCTCGGTTATACATGCCTGACACAACCTGTTACTATTATTTCTCTTTCCTGTTTCTTAATTTCTCCTGAACATTTTTATCTCAATAGCTCCCTAGATTACATTCAAGGTAATTCACTATCATTTTTTGATTCCTTGAATTCTCTTTTCAGTGGTGTTCACATTAGAGTTTGGCTAGAATACTGAGTTCTTATTTCAAGTCTGGTTTTCATTTTCATGATTAATTTTTATATCACCTTTTTTGTGTTAAGCTGTTCCTTTTATGAATATCATTTATTGCACTCATGAATATAATGATCAAATATTATAAAATAAGTTTTAGATTGTTTTTTTAATTTTTATTTTCTATGAATCAGTTATTTACCCATTAGATGATTCAGCAGAAATATTCCTAGGCTTGACTAAAGAAATATTGATTTACAGGCTCATCTTAAGTAAGAACTTTTGTTATTGTTGTTGCCACAGTTGTAGTTTTTGTTGTCTTCTGCATACCCATCTTTGGCTGGGAGTTTTAGGCTTTTGCTTAGCTCAGACTCTTGCTCCATGAAAAACTACCTCTAGTATGGAAACCCATAGCAAGCTGAGGAATATTCATTCCCAGTCACAGTGGTAAAAACATGTAGGTAATAATGTTATGACCACATGGCTTGATACATTTTTCCTATTTCTATAGGTATTCAACTTCATTATCAATCACAACTATTTTTCAGACTCACCTGAGAAACTGACTTCATGCCAAGAACCTAGTTCCAGCCCCCTTAGTTACTCAAGATACACCAATACAATGTCCCTCCAGTGTCCCAGCTCCAGGCTCAGCACAGCCTTGTTTGATGCCTTGTGTTATTCTTCTATTTCTGGTCTCCAGAATGTCTCTTCTCTTTTTGAGCATCGATATGTCTTTTGTTTCAAGTATCTATTTCTATTTTACTTTATTTTTAGTTTCTATTTCTATTTTATTTCAAGTTTCTATTACTGAATTGTTTTTGTTAAAAAAATAAAAAGGAATAGAGAAAATGGTGGAGGAACTTAAACCACACACTTTACCATGCCATTTTGAGAAGATGGAAGAAATGAACATTGAAATGAGAGAGATAATTAGACTGTGGAAAGTAACTGGATCTGCAGTAGAGCACACATGTAGTACAGTAGTTAATTCAAACTAAGGACTTTTATGATCAGTTAATGATATATCTTTATTTTACTTATAAATGGCAGTGTAGATTAAGGTTAATAAACTATTCACTTAATAAAGGAGATTCAATTGTTCTAAACTCATCATTATTCCTAGAAATGTCTACAGATTTTTAAATGATGGCAGCTTCAATGCTGGGTTCCAGTGACATTTGCTTCAAGCTTGGTGCCCTAATTATACAGACCATGTAATTGAATATGTCATGTGACAGGATACAATTATTTAACCTTTCTAGGCATCAATTTTCTCCCTAACTAAATGAAGATGTTTATAGCACAAGCTTAAACTCAGTAAGCCTGCTCATTCTTAAGACATATCCCTATGGAAAAAAATCTAAAGAAAAAAGCCTTGAAAGACATAAAAATATTAGACATAGCCCAGATACTTAAGAACTAAGAATTAATTTTTACTATGAAAGTATCACATTTTAATATTTAGTAACCTATCTGGTAAATCCATAGATTTGGCTAAGAAGTTAGCTGACTAACAGATTTCAACACTAAAAATAACTTAAGTGAAATAAGGCATGAAAAGGAAGTCAATTTCATTAGTTTTTATGGACATCAAATTTACCATCATGTGTTAGCTAACAGAAAGAATGAAGTGGAAAGACAGAGAATATCAAGTGCTGGTAAGGCTATAGAATTTTTGCATTTGCAGGGGGAAATTTAATTATATAATCTTCAGGAGAAACCATTTCCCAATGTCTTCTAAACATTAGTGTAAGCAGATGCATTCTTTTGTGACCCAGGAATCCATAAATTCTATTCCTTGGTTTACACCCAATAGAAATGTTTACATATATTTATCAAAAGACATGTACTAAAATAGTTACTGATGTAGTATTCATAATGGCTCCAAACTGGAAGCTATCCAAATGACCATCAACAGCAGAAGAGCTAAATAATCACAAGAGTCACATAGTGAAAACCAGATAGCAATGAAAATGTACAGTTTGTAACTAATCATAATAATGTGAGAAAAACTCATAAGTAAAATGGAGAAAGAAAAAATCACACCAAAAAATGGCTAGCTATAGATAGAATTCCACTTTATATTAAGTGCAAAAATGAATTGCCAGTGTTAGAAGACAGAATAGCAAATTGAAAGGCTAGTGACTAGAAGGAGCACAAAACAGACTTTCCAGGGTGATACAATATTTCTTTTTCTAAGAATTGGCTACTTAGATGTGTTTACTTGGAGAAAATTCAAGATGTTTATTATTGTGGTATGTTATAAAATAGGATATACAACAATGAAAAATATATAAATGTACCTATATAAATGTGTATATGCTAGAGCTTTATTAGTTTAGCGGATTTTAAACTCTACCTCTAAAGATTCATGAAGGATACCTAAAGCCTAGTTCTTCCTTCCATTTAATTGTACACCTGATTTGCCCTTTTTCTCTCAAGAGACACTGTTTAACCAGGCATGGTAATACACACCTGTAATCCCAGTGACTCAGGAGACTGAGGCAGCAGGATCACAAGGTTAAGTCAAGCCTCAGCTAATTAGCGAGACCCTTCTACAATTTAGCAAGATCCTATCTCAAAATTTTAAAAAATTAAAAACACTGGGGTTGTAGCTCAGTTGTAAAGCACCTCTGGGTTCAATACTTGGTACCAAAAATAAAATAAAGTAAAAGGATACTGTTTTTAACACTCACAGCTACATAATTTTACTTCCAGAGAACAATCAACTATATAACTATAAACTATAATTATATAACTAGAACTATTTGAACTTTCTTAATCGAGGAATAGGCTTGAAAAGAGATTACAAAATTACATCTACAGATAACTTAAAAATTGAATAGAACTTGACATTTCTGTCAGATTCTTCACTTTATATCTTTCCAGTCCTGGATTATAAATCCAGTAACAATTTTCATTTACAGGTTTCTACCTGCTATACAAATAGAGAAGTAGAAGGAATCTTCTCATGATACTACCCATCAGCCCAATGCCACCCATCCTTTGATTAGAGCACACTGATTTCTGGGGCTCTTAGAATTATGCTGTTTGGCTTCCTAGTCATCCAGCTTAAACATTTAGCACACTTCAATAGCAATTCAATAGATGCATTCTAAAGTTCATGCAAATTACCTGCTCCAGCAGCCAGTTAAGATCTTGCATTCTGATGAAAATTGCTAAGAGAAGTGTTACATCAATCGTTTCTTCTCAATGATGTGTCTTTGGTCTTAAAATTCATAGAAGCCCCCAAAGTCAAATGCTCCTACTGAATCATTGAATTTGTCTCAAGCTGCAATCAATTTTGCCCAATATTCTGGAGCATTCTACTACTGGGCCCATTTATCCTACAAGCCTAGTTTAAAAATAGACAAATCATCAAAGACATTGTCTCCTCAAAAACTTCCCAGCAGTCGCCTTAAGGTTGCTACGTGTTTTCTGAAGCTAAGTGAGAACACTCAATGATTTATCCTAAGGGAATCCATATGACCTGTATTGCAGATCTCAAGAGCAAGATGTGAAAACATCATGCATAAAACAACAAATCCACTAATGTACAGGTGAACTTGGTCTTTCTTAGCTAGGAATTCAATTGGCTATATCTACTTTCTCTTCAAGTCCTTTTAATTTCAAACCAAGAAACAAGATGGCCCCAGATTCTTCAAATCTGGGTTTAGGCTAAGTTTTACATTTAGACTTTAGGTGGTCCTTAAAATATATAGACACTGACCATTGATCATCCAATTCAATATCTGCCTGATTTTAGATGTTGGACAAATCTTCAGTCCCACTCTTACAGAGTCCTGGTCTGTACAAAAAAAGTCTGTCTCAAAAACTCTTGCTCATGGTAAGAAGTCATGCTCCCATGATCCATTCCTATAATCACTGCAGACATAAATAATTGATTGACACTCTCAAAGGACTTTAGTGTGTCTTCACAATATATCCCCACAAAACAATCTAAGTAGCTGCTTCTAAGTGGATGGAGTTTTCAAGAAAGATAAAATGTGTTAACTCATAACCTAACTTTAATTCAAATGAAGAGTCAAAAGTTTGTTTTATACAAAAATTAATTAAGTAATGTAAGTACTTACATATGTACTCCTTTTGTCTTTATCTAACCTTCCATGTTTCTAATTCCTTACATGGCCTCAGCTCTTATCACATACATTTCCATTCAGTTCCATTTTACTAATTTATAATTTATGCCTCTTTGGCATTCAGTCACATTTTGTGGGGCTATGAAGGATTCATTTTCTGGGAATTAAGAGATCAAGTCTTCCTAATCAACACTTTTCTGTGGACTTCTGACTGTACCAACATCTGGCAAGAATCTGTTCTACCTGGTATTTTATCATTATACTTCCTGAAATTTTCTTTAACTTTCTGGATCACTGCCCTGTCTCTCTATCCACTGATTCCTGTTTATACAGAGGTGAGAAATTATTTTTTCTTTATAGACAAATTTAATAAAAGAAACAGAATATCCACTAAAATTTACCCTTCCCTGCAATTTTCAAATTTGTAATTACTCATATCTCTTGTGTTCACTTTTCTTTCACAAGGGAACCTAATGAAAATTATTCTAAAATTATTTTTCATTTTTATGTGTATTGTTATGATTTGGATATGTGGTATCCCTCCAAATCTCCTGTTGGAATGTTCAGAGGTGAAATGAGTACATCAAGAGAGCTGTGCCCTAATTGGTCCATCCTAGGTTGAATGCATTAACTGGGTAGTAACTATAGGCTGGTGTGACAATACTGGGAGGAGATGGGTCACTGGGGCCATGCCTGGAAGGGTTCATCTTCTGTGGACACTTCCCCTCTTTCTCTCTTCCAAGTCACCATGAGTTGAGCAGATTCTCTCTACCACACTCTTCTAACACAGTGTTCTGCTTCACCTTGGGCCCAGAGCCATAGAATCAGGTTTACCCATCATTGAGTAAGCCTTTGAAACTGTAAGCCAAAATAAACTTTTTCTCCTCTAAATTGTTCTACTTGGGTACTTTTGGTCATAGTGATGCAAAGCTAACACATCTATATGCCTAATTATTAATACAATCTTACTAGCCATAAATATTTTACTTCTACTAATATCCTTCTCAGCAAAATTATCTCATCATCCCTGGTTTAAGTATAGTGGCTCCTGAACTAAGTAACTACTTGAGGGAAATTTCATCCTAGAAAAAATAAATAATTTTCTTTGGTTAAAAACAAAAACAAGAACAACAACAAAAAAAGCAAAACTATGATGTGCTTAAATAGAGACTCTGCCCTAAAAAGCAAAACACAAAAAACTGAATACCAGTGGGAACTTCATTATTTTAATATTAGTTTCTACCTGTCATAAGAAACCATACTATTCCGTTTGGATTTATGCTCTGCCTCTTGGATCTCAGTAGGGAACAGTAATACATGAATAGGAACAGAGTTCCATTTATTTTTCTCTCACTACCTAATAGGCTGAGATGGGTCAGAGGGAAATGAAGGTCCATAAAAGTGCCATAACCACAAGCACAGTTCACATACTGCAGTGTTCAGGAACTCTCACTCCCTAAGAGGGTGGAGTGGGTTCTGGAAAGATCTCTGATTTCTCCTGCCTGCAAACCAGTGCTTGAAGTGCAAATTAAATCCTAACTTCCAATAGGGAGCCTGTCACTCAAAAGACACTGCTGGTAGCCGTTTGGTGGCTGAACTAATCTCATGCCAAGATAGAAGAATAAATTTCAAAGTAATTTGTGAAGTAAAATGTGAAATATAACTTTGAGGGACCCAGAATGATGTCCTTTATTAATTTGCCATATGGACTCAGAATGTGCAGTAAAATTCTGCAATACCTTTCTCTACAATGAGTTTTGCCTTTGCAGGCCCAGAGTAATTTTCAAATGCAAAGTCAGTGATAAAACTAATGTACATATATTTTGCAGTTTGGGGCATCACAGATAGGCTTTCCAATTATTTTTTAGTTTCAATTAGATTGGTAAATTTCCCTGTAGCTCATCTAAGTCTAATCATATAATTATATTCCATTTAAGTGAAAATGAGTAGCTAAAAATGTTTGCATAAAAAAAGCTTCAGATGATGAAAGTTTTCTCAAATTCTCTTTCTTAATATTCCAAACAAGAATTTCAATGTCATTATTCACTGGATCATAGATCTTAGAGCAAAGACTATACAAAATGTTGAGCTGGGATAAGCAAAATGCAATGAAAAATAGAATTTAACTTACAGAATAGAGCTTAGTGGTGAGAAAACTAAACTTTAGGGTTCAATTTCTAGCCCAAAGTATTGCTAAGTTTCAGTGTCTGTGAAACATAAATAGTGATGATACTTACCCCTTGATTGTGGCTAACGGGCACATGTTCTCCATGCAACATCTTTCTACTGGGCCTTCTTCCTCTAGGGGCAACAAAATATGAAAAAAAAATTCCATATTTTCTTAAAGCTGTAGTTTTATATTCTAATATATTCTACCAATTATTTGTATTTCTGCACATTTGCACTTTCATATTCATTTGTACTTTTGCAGTAAATATGAGACAAAGACAACCTTCTTGCTGATTTTGGCTATGGAAAAAAGGGCAAAGAGATGGTGATGTTGTATTTTCTGCAGTAATATTCCAGAGTATAGCCCAGTTTATGAAGGTCAACATGTCCTTATGGGAGGGCTGTTCCAGACTAAGCATTTTGGTACCCAAACCATCAACTTCATGTGCATTCATGGGGAAGATACAGTATTGGTAGCTTCTTGGCCTATGGATTGCAGCTGTGATCATACCACGTCACAGTTCCTAGACTTGCACTTTCCATGTTGGTGTGTTATTTGGGCCCAAGTGGGGCAGTCTTGTCATGTTGGTGGGGTCATTCTCATAAGTTCATTCTAGACCCTGTTTTAAAAGCCTATCAAATGATTTTATACACTCCTAATTCCCCAGGTGGTATCTCTTTTTTATGACTGAGGTAATATTTACATACAGTGAAACACATATATATTAAGTAAAAAATTTAATGAGTTTGGCAAACTCATCAATGTATTCACTACAGACCCCTCAAAGTTTAAAATGTTTCTATTACTATAGAAATTTCTGTTGTACTCCTTTGCAGGCAATCTCCACCTGCCCCTGCTTTCAATTGCCACAACTAGTTTTTCCTCTCTTGGACATTGTAGAATCAGATTACATGGCATGTAATTTTTTTGCTTCTGGCTAATTTTGATCAAAATAATGGTTTTGATATACACCCATGTTTCGAGTATAATGATGATTTTTTATTGCAAGTAGAGTATTCCATTGTCTAGATATATCAAAATTGGTTTATCTATCCCCTTGTTAACTTTTGAGTTTTTTTCCAATTTCGAGCTATTTTTAATAAAACAGTTGTGAACATTCTTGAAAAAACTTTTCTGCAGAATAGTTTTCCCCCTTAGACAAATGTCTAGGAGGGAAATTTGTGTGTCAAAGGTGATGGTTACATTTAACTTTATAATGAACTGCAAGTTTTCTAAAGACTGATTTCACACCTTACAATCCAACCAAAAATGTTTGAGAGTTCCAATTATTCCACAATCTCATAAATCTTTTTGAATTTTGTTATTCTAATGGACATAAAATAGTTGGTTGTGACTTTCACTTAGTAGGTTTCTTTGAATTTGTTATTTTGTTTGAGTGTATTACATAAGCTTATCCATTCTCCTATAAATGGACTTTAATTTGTTTCAAGCCTTAACATATTATACATAAAACTGCCATGAGCTTCCTTGTACAATTCTTTTGCAGTAATAATATCATTTCTCTTGGGTCAATACCCTAAGAGTAAAACTGACAGTCATTGATAGATAAATTTAAATATATATTATATATTTAGGTTATATTATAAGAAATGGCTGTTCAAGTTTCCAAACCAGTTGAAAGAATTTGCACTTTCACCACCAGTGTTAGAGAGATCTATTTCTTCAAATAGATGGAAACATTTAATGTTGTCAGTCTTCACTTTTATTCATTCTTGTGTTGTGAACTAGCATATATCAGCATGGTTTTGAATTACATTTTCATTTGCCTATTGGCTTCTCCTAAGGTATTTTTATGAAACAACTATTCAGGTTGACATTTGTAAAATGAGTTGTTAGCCTTTATATTATTGATTTTGTAGATCTTTGTGTATTCTGACTCACAGTCTATCTTAGATATATGTGCTGAAAATGTACTTTCCTATAGTTTTCTATTGAACTTATGGTGTTGTTTGAAGAAATTATAATATTTAAAGAAGTCCACTTTACTAATATTTTTCTTTCATAGTAATTCTGCATTCTGATCAAGTAAACATTCCCTGTCCTAGAATCTTAAAAGTATTCTCTGTGTAGTTTTAAAATACTTAACAGTTTTTGTATTTTATTTTGTCTATGACTAATCTCAAATTGATTTTTGGACAGTATGAGATTGTTGTCAGGAACTAATTTTATCACACATTCATATAATTTCAGTACCTTTTTAAAAAATATTTCTCAATGAATTGCCTGGTGGCTTGTTGAAAATCAGCTGCTTGTTTGTAAGGGGGTTGATTTCTAGACTTTCTGTTTGATCTGTTTCTCTCTCCACTGTATTCATACCACACTGGTTGATTACTATAGCTTTACAGTAAATGTAGGTAGTGGAGATCCTCCAAGTTTATTATTTGTCAACAATGTTGTGGCTACTCTTTGTTTTTGCTATTTTTTTTCTTTTATTGCTTGTGGAATAAAATTTTAGAAATAGTTTATCTATTCAAAAGAACCCACTTGAATTTTGTGTGGATAACCTTGACTCTCCAGACTAACTTAGAGTTTTTAATTATTCTTATAAATTCATGTTACATTTCCATCTGGCCCTATTCTTCATCCTAAATAACTTATTTTAGCAGTTCTTGTAGTGTAAATCTATTACAAATTCTCTCCAAATTTAAGATCTTAAATATCTTTATTCACTTCCATTACAAAAGATATTTCACCTCAAGAAAGAATTCTAGCATAGTACACTTTTTTCTTTTAGCAAATGAAAGCTTTCCCCCAACCACCATTGTTTATGCTGAGTTGGCAATGTTTTGTTCCGTTGCCAACTATACGTCTTTTTCGGTCTACATTTAAACCTACTCATACATTGACTGCACATATGGAAGTTGGTGGCTTCTATTTGTTCTGTTTTTTCACTTCACTTCTTAGAAATATAGGTTGAAATCCTTCATCAATTTTAGAAAGTTCTCATGTAGCAGCTTTTTAAATATCTCCTTTGATCCATCCTTTCTCTCTCCTCTTCATTTCCTGCTGGGAGTTTATTTTACACCAGGGGTTATCAGCCAGAGGCATTTTTGCTCCCTAAGATTCATAATATTTAGACACGTTTTTAGTGGTCAAGACTATAATTGGGGTTGCTACTGGTATCTAGTGTGTAGGGCCTAGCAATGCTAATAAACATCTAACAGTAAGCAAGACATCTCACAATGAATAATTATTTAATGCAAAATGTCAATAGTGCTGAGGTTTATAAGTCATATGGTTTTAGGCCATATAATATTTTTTTCATAGGTCTCAACAGACATTTTGGTTTATTCTCATTTCACTCTCTCCTGTATTTCAATTTTCATATTTTCTACTGCAATATTCAATTCTGTTGTTAAGCCCATCCACAATTCTTTATTTTTTATATTATATTTTTCATTTCCAGTATTTTTTATAACATCCATGTCATTGTTAAAATTCACCATCTTTTTTTCTCATATTCTTTTCCACTAGAAACTACATTTTAATTATGGTTATTTTTAAAGTATTTTTTTGACAGTTCCAATATTTGGACCACATCTAGGTGAACATCTCTTGATTGATTCATTATGTTATATTTGATTACAGGTCACATTTTCTTGCTTCTTGATATGTCTGTATTTTTTTATTGTATGCTGACACATTATATAACACAACACTAGAAAGTGAGATAATTATTTGTCCCCAGAAATTAGCAGACCTCTTTTTCCTATGTTGCAGAATATGGACTCAACTGATCTATAGTCAGGTTGAGTTTTGGTTTGTGATAAATTTAGTTTGGTTGAGTTCACCATTAATTTAAGTACTTGGAGGACAAAATGATTTGATTTTCTTCATTAAGACTGCTGATATGAAGCCTGTCAGGATTCTGGATTAACATGTGTGTACTTCTCAAGTAAATTGTTAGCTTTTGGGAAAGAATTTTCAGTACTCGGCCTGATTTGCAGCCTTACTGCAAGGTCATTAGGTTGCTGAAAACAGTATTGGCTTCCAAGCACCACCTCCTACTGTTTGGATTTGGGAGTTTTCTCTCAGCCTTGCTGCACAGCACAACATTGAGTAGAGGTAATAAGAGTGAATATACAAAGAATTCAAAAAACTTGGTACCACATAAACAAATATTTCAATAAATAAATGGGCCAAGAAACTAAACAGACACCTCTCAAAAGAAGAACTACAGTCAATAAATACATGAAAAAAATATTCAAAATCTCTAGCAATTAGAAAAAGGCAAATTAAAACTACACTGAGATTTCATCTCACTCCAGTCAGAATAGCAACTATCAAGAATACAAGTAACAATAAATGTTGTTGATGTGGGGGAAAGGGTAAACTTATATATTGCTGGTGGGACTGTAAATTGGTGCAACCACTCTGGAGAGCATTATAGAGACTTCTGAAAAAAACCTAGAAATGGAACCACCATTTGACCCAATTATACCACTTCTTGGTATATATCAAAAGGACATAAAATCAGCATGCTACAGTGATGCAACCACATCAGTGTTTATTGCAGTTCAATTCACAATAGTTATGAATTCTACCTATATGCCCTTAAACAGATGGATGGATAAAGAAAATGTGGTATGTTTACATGATGAACTATTACTCAGACATAAAGAAGAATGACCTTATAATATTTCCAGTAAATGGATGAATCTGGAGATTATCATGCTAAGTGAAATAAGCCAACCCCCCCCCAAAAAAAAGCAAAGGTCAACTGTTTCCTCCAATATGTGGATGCTAACCCACAACAAGGCTGTGGGGAAGACAATAGGAGTTCAGTGGATTAGATAAAAGAAAATGAAAGGAAAAGAGGGGGGATAGGAATAAGAAAGATGGTGGAATAAATCTGACATAAATTTCCTATATATACATATATAAATATATCATAGTAAATCTCCACATCATGTACATCCACAAGACTAGGATGTTAATTAGAATAAGATATATTACATGTTTGTATAAATAAGTCAAAATTGACCCTATTGTCATATGTAACTAAAAAGAACAAATTAAAAACAGTGTGTATACCCTTTCTCAATCTTAGGGAGAAAATGTTCATTCTTTTATTGCTATGATTCCATTGCAAGTTTGTTTCTGATAGCCATTTATCAGAGTGAGGGAGTTTTCTTCTACTCCTAATTTGCTGTGCTATGTTGTCATAAAGAAGTGTTAACCTCCATTGTCTGAATTTTTAAAAAATTATTGTTTTATTCTATTAGTAAAGAAAATTAGATTGATTTTCTGGATTTTGAAAATTAGATTGATTTTTATATTTTGAATCACATACAGAAAATATCACATTTCCATATAAAACTCTATAAGCTTTAATACTCATATAGATTTTTATAATCACAACAGAGATAGGAGACAGAAAAATTCCTGCACCCCAAAGGATTATCACAGATTCCATCTGTATTAACCTCCTCCCAGTCCAAATTGTAGCAATCACTGACCTTTCTGTTTTTAAATACTATCAGTTTTCCAAAGTGTTAAATACATTAAATGATACTAAGATTTTCATACTGGTAAATGTCATTAGTTTACCTAATAAATTTGTGACTCACCATGCTGTTGTACATATTGAGTTTGTTCTGTTTTATTACTTAGAAGCATTCCATTATATTGATTAATTTGTTAATGATAAGCTGGTCTTCAATTCTTGAGATAAAGCCTGCTTAGTCATGTGATCATTAGCTATCTTTTGTTATTTATTGCTAGACTTATTTGATATGTTAACAAATGTCATGTCTATATTTCTCTATAACTTTATTTTCTTACAATGACACCATTAGGTTTGGATATCTCGGATACCCTGGAAACATAAAACAACTGGAGAAATCATCTTTTCTCCTCTATTTCCTGAAAGAATTTATACAATCCTGTTATTGTTTCTTTAATTGTATTCATTAAATATTGGAATATTTGCATTGTACTTATTAAATATTTGTTTCAGTGCACTAGGAGACCAGAATTATTTGTAAGGAAGTTTTAAATCTCAAAATTAATTATTGTAATTGTAATTTTTTACATTAATTAGTTTTAGTATGTATAATTTTCAAACATTCATACTTTTTGCAAAAGGGATCAAATTTATAATTGTTGATGTTTTTTTCTGATACTGGTAATTTGTGTTATCTTTGTAGCTTTGTTAAGTCCTCTTAAAGATTATTGACTATATTTGCAAAGAACCAACTTTGACTTTTTAAATTTTCTCTATTGGTTCATTTCCTATTATATATTGACTTTATCAATTATTATTAATTTTTCCTTATATGGGCTTTTTAAATGCTTAAATAATTGAATTAAATGTTTTCTTTTATAACTTAAGTATTCAAATATCTTAGGAAGTATCCTGTAACTGTAGATCACAAACGTTGATATGTTAAATTTTTGTTAAAATTTACTTCTCAATATTTTTTCTGATACTAATACTAGCACATGAATTGTTCAGAATTGTGTCATTTTCTCTAAAATATTATTAGATTTGTGCATATCTTATTTTTATCAGTTTATAATTTATTTTTGTAAGCCAACATACTTTAAGTGATTTCAGTGTATTTAAAATTATTTAGATTTATTTAATGGCCAATGAAATAGCCCATAAATGGCATTGGCCTATGTGGTAAGCATTCTTTGTTCAGTTGTCAGGTGTAATTTTATCTAAATGTCAAGTCAAGTTGGCTGATACTGTTTTTCATATCTTTCATATGCCTGCTGTGTCTTTCATATGTGTATGTTTCTATTTGTTCTATCAATTACTAAAAGAGAAGTGTTAAAATTTTCGAATATTATTATGATCCTTCTATTTCTCCCCTTGGTTCTGCCAATTTTTGTTTCATGGTTTTTGAAGCCTACAATTAAGTACAAGTGCATTTTGTTTTCCTGATAGAATAATGCTTTTATTATTATTATAAAATACTTCATTATCCCTAGCAATGCTCTTTGTTTTGAAGCCTATTCAAGTCTGACAGGAATATAGATGTTTCAGCTGTATTACATTTATTCTTAGCATAATATGTAATTTGCCATCCTATTACCCAACCTTCTTTATATTTAATATACCACTAGTGTAGACAGTTCATAATTTGACCATGCTTTTACTATTTGTGCTGACAATCTCTGACTTCTATTTACAGTGTTCCTTTATTTACATTGAAAATAAGCATGATGTGGTTGGGCTTATGTCAAACATTTTGTTGTCTGTTTCCTGTTTATGACATGCTGTTTGTTCTTTTCTTCTTTCCCTTCCCTCTTCAAGGTCACTCAAATTATGTCAGTATTCTGCTTATTTCTTTTACTTGATTTTTAGAAGGGTAGACATTAATATTTACTAAGAAAAGGCAAATCTAAATATGAAATGAGAAATATAACAGTCCTGTACTATGGCATCTAAATAAGGGGCATCAATATAAATGAATGATTAAAAAATATACTTCTACCCAGGCACAGTAGCCCACACCTGTAATCCAAGTGACTGGTGAGGCAGGCTGATTGCAAGTTCAAAGTCAGCCTCAGCAACTTCATGAAAGAATCAGCAACTTAGAGATGTTATGTCCAAATATAAAATAAAAATGACTGGGGATATAACTCAGGAGTATAGCACCCCTTGGTTTAATCCCCAGTCAATATATATTTCCAAACTCTTCCATGAAAGGCTTAAAAGAAATGTCACCCAAAACAATGAGTATATATCATCTAATGCCTAGATTCTGGTTTTTAAATGTCACTTCTAACTAAAAGGCAGCAGCTTGGCACTGGGAAAATAAAAAGTGAACACGAAGCAATTCATTATTTCAGGAAGTAAAGATGCAAGACTCTAAAAGGACACATTTGAAGGACACAGAAGATGACCTCAAATGACCCTACTGAGAACAGGAAAAATTAGACATTAAAAAAAATTTTTTTAAACAAACTGACTAAAAAAGAATGAGTCCTTATTTCGACAGAGAAACTTTTATAAAAAGTGAGAGGCTGGGAGGGAGGGAAGAAGCTTCCTTATAGAATTAAGGAAATGGAAAAAAAATCACCTTTTTGCAAAAACATGATAAATAAATTTCATCAACAAATGCCAGAATCAGACTTTAAGAAAAAATATATTAGTATTTGTCGATTTCTATATTCCTATCTTGTTAACTGATAGACATGGAAGGAAAAAACATCAGTAAAAATAGAAAAAAAATCCCAACAACTCCATCAACAAACCTAACTTAGTGAAAATTAAAACTGAACAAAAAACATGAATTTCAAGTGCTCATGGAATATTCCCAGAGACCATATGTTCAGCCAGGAAACATGTCTTCACAATTATCAAATAACACAAGTAGGTCCATGAGCAATAAAATGTCCAGAAAATTCTCCAAATTTCCATATCAAACAAACACTTCTAAATATCACATGGATGAAAGAACAATTTATAGCATAAATTAGAAAATATACTTAATAATAATGAAAATATAACATCTAAATTTCATGTAGTACAGGAAAAGTGGTGATTTGAAGGAAGTATATAAAGGCCTATATTATAAAATAAAGATATAAAAATGAGTAAATAAAAGGCTGCAGGGGGTGGGAGGTAAACAAATTAAGGCCAAAGAATGTAAAGGGGAAAAATACAAAATATAACAGAAATAAATTTGAAATACATATGAAATATTTCTATATAGTTATCAGATAAAATACAAAAACAAAATATAATGAAAAGTTTATACTAGGGGAAAATATAATAACAGGTTTTAACTCCTGGCAAGACTTGATCAATCAAAAAAATCTCACAAATTACTATTATCAGGAAAATAAAGTGGGATATCTGCGGAGAACCCATAGATATTGAAAAGATATTATGGAGATATGGGCAGAATTCTTGGGGAAAATGATTAGTTAAAACTGAGATAAGAAAAAGATTCTTCATATATTGGCTAAAGAAATTCATACTTTTTTGTTAAAAGCTTTCCCAAGGATCAATTCCAAGCCCACATATTTTGCTGGTGAATTATATTAAATATTTAAGGGAGAAATAATACCAGTCTTAGAAATAGTCATGGAGGAAACCAAAATCAGAAAGACCTGAGATATCTAATTTTAAAAACCTAATAAAATCTTGAAACCAAAGCCTGTCAGATACTACCAAAAAAGAAAATCAGAAAAAATAGAAGAATAGAAGTTAGAATTCTTAACAAAGTAGTATTAATTTGGACTCAGAGATTTAATATTCATGATCATGTTGATTTATCCCAAAAATATAATCCTGGTTTAATATTTGAAAATAAAGCAACATAATTCCCCATATTCTTGCAATTATTTGGGGAATTCCCAGGCAATCTCTCTATCTCAAAGTCTTTGATTTACTTCCAATTCCAAAATTCTTTTTGTCATATAAAGTAACATATTCACAGATTCTGAGAATTAGGACAGGGATATCTTTCCACATGGGGACTAAGACTGCATTATTGTGCCCACCACAGGAGGCAAAAGTATAAGTTTTCATTTTTGAGATTAGATTACAAAGAAACACCATTGTCCATTTAGTGTTTCACTCCTGTTACACTGTGGCTTTCCCTAAGGGAAGCCACCTGCCATGTAGCAATGGGTCCTGGGGAAATACCTATGTCAAACAACTGATGCCTCCACCCAATACAAAGAAAGAACCTGAGACCAATCAATAGTCATGTGAACAAGCTTCTAAGTGGACTGCCTGTTCCATGAAACCTTGAGGTGATTGTAGCCCTGGACAATGCTCAGACTGCTGCTTTGTGAAAGATGCAGAGCCAGAAATACCCAGCTAAGCTTCACATGGATCCCATATGACAAAAAATGTGAGACAAAGGTTTGTTGTTTTAAGGATATAAATTTGGGGATAATTGGTTATGCAACAATAAGTAACCAATACAAAGTCAATATATTGATATTTATTTCTATATTCCAAAGCAAATAATTGGAAACACAATTTTTAAAATTCACTTTACTATAGTTTGAAGAATGTTTAGACATAAATATAAAAAATCTGTTTAAGAATTCTCAATAATTTTGACATAAATCTTGTTTCCCTAAAAAGAAGAAGAAGAAGAAGAAGAAGAAGAATTATTCTCACTAAAACCTATTTAAGCATCATATAAAAAATCCCCAGTGACACAGACAGACAAATTAGGTGATTGGAGAGGACATAGGATCATTCGTGACATTTGTTGAAGATGATAAGGACATGCTTTGATATACACAAGAAACATGTTAGATCTAGTTCACATTTGTGGAAATTTTTATATAATTTTTTAAATTTTAGAAAAGCTGGAAAATGCAAAGGGCTCCTAAATTTTCTTTACTCAGAACTAACAATTGTTTGTATTTTATCACATTCACTTTATTATTCTCATTGTTTCATCCACAGAATATAAGCTCCATGAGGATAAGAGATTTGCTGCCATGTTTATTTTGTTTGTTTTGTTTCCGAAGGTCTATCTCAGCTTCTAGAATAGTGCTGGTCATATAATAGACTCTTAAGAACACCTGTTGAATTAAACAGTTCTTGACTCTGTGAAAGAAGAGGCTGACTGAGAGGAGAGCTATAAATGTGTATAGGAAATAAAGTTGTCAGGTTGAGTCTCATTCAAATAAGCTCTATTTCAACAAGTCAGCAAGGCCCATCAGTACTTTTTGAAGGTCCTCAACTTCAGCATTAGTTTGGGGTCTAAAGCTTCATTTCCCCTCTCCATTTTTACATTGTGTATTAGCAAACAGGTGCATACAGAGAGGAGAGGATGTTCTCCTCTTTCTTTCTCTCTCTCTCTCTCTCTCTCTCTCTCTCTCTCTCTCTCTCTCTCTCTCTCTCTTCTTCCAAAGGCCTTCTATTGTGAGCATGTGCAAAGAATTCTGTACCACAATGTAGAAAATCATTCCCATCTCACTATGCCTCATGACCAGTGAACATCACCTGAGCAGTTCTAAATATGCAAACCTTACCTAGTATATATTTTGTCACAAATGTATTTTCTAAAATCTTCACATATATCTTCTATATCACTTTATAATTCTCTAAAGTATATATTTTATATAGAAGGGAAATCTTCAATGAGATGATGAATTCAAGTTCCGTGACAACATGAATTTTGTCCATGTGCCTTCATTAACGTAGCTCCGAGTCCAAACCAGTGCCCAGCACATAGTTAGAATTTTAACAAATACTTGGAAATAAATGAAATAATTGTTCAATGTAAATTTGGAACTAAGATTTGTCATGGTTATCTGTCTTTAGATTTAATACCTTTTCACTATCTCAAATAGAGTTTCCACAAGGTCCAGCAACTGCTCTATTTCCTAGAAATATGCTCTATTTCCATTTAATTGAAAATATTAAGCTCTGCATCTCTATCTATACAGGATGAAAGCTTAACCAATGGACTTCTCACCTCTTACTAGTTACAGAAATACCTGCTCAAAGCTACTAATAAGATCATTAAAACAGAGTAGCATAACCTATTACCATAATTTAGTTTGCTAATCCTGGAAGCTTCTCATCTCTGTCAGCCATATTATTAGTGATAGCAGTTTCTGTCCTTAATGTCAGACAGTTCTCTTCTAATTAGCTGTAATTCTATTTTCTCCTTCATTCATTTGTTCACAGAGCTTATACTTATTTTTCAAAGATTCTGAGTTTTACGATAAGTGAGAGACTGTGGGGAAAAAAAGCTGTGATTACAGTTCCTTCTCTACTGTGTTTAGGAAAATAACAACAAATAATTAAATTTTTAATTTTGATCAGTGCTATATGAGAATGTTAGGATATAGTGATATTCTCATAGGAAACTGAAAATAACTCAAATGGATTACAGTTTGAACAGGATAAAAAGAATATGCATACCACTCAGGATATCTGCCAAAATTTACAGAATCATAGCTAAATGGAAGTGGTCACACAGAATAAGAATAGTTGCAAGAGAGTTGATTGACACCTGCCCTATTTCTTGCTCCCTTCACTGAAGTCCTTCATGCATACAGGTGACAATCATTAAAATTGAATATAAATATTCTGGTCCTGTTACTTTAAAATGTTACTTCTAGGAAAAGTTTGTAATTCACTTTATGATCTTCTTCCTCCCATGATGATGGCGCCTCTGTCAGTCTAAGCCCATAATTGTAGCGGAATATAGCAGAGACTAAAGCTAATTCACAAGCAAGAAATAAACCTTTTTTTTTGTTTCAAGTCAATGAAACCTTGGGAATGCTTGTTAGTGCAGCATAAACTGGACTATTCTAACCTGTGTAGGTCAGGAAACTACATTTGTCCTCGGGTTACTGCTTGAACCAAGATTAACATTTTACCATAATACTTTAACAAAAAGAGGTGACATAATTATTTAGATTTACATCAGCAAACTTCATTATCCTTCCAGAGGAAGTAGACATTTAGCAGTGAGGTGATCCCAAACCATGTTTGACTCAAATTATCCAGCACCCTTTAGAGCTTATTTCCACGCAGAAGCTTAATGTGGTGTGTTCTGGTCCACGGCAATGACAGAGAAGGTCATGAAGGCTCCTAAAAAAGTGAATATGATTCTAATGTCTTAAATAATTCACTTGATTTACCATAAAAAGCACATTTTTCCTTTATGTCAATACACAAGCCCCTATAGAGTAAGAGTTTAATAAATATTTCCTCCTATAATATGTGATTTTCCTAAATTAACTCATAGAAAATAATAATTAAGATGAAACATAAGTATATGTTAGGATTGTTACATAACAGGTTTTCCAAAGTGCTAAAAGCATAAGTAATGAAATAGTAGATGTTGGTCAATGGACTTAAGTAATTAACTACATCAATAATTAAATGTCCCTAGTGAGGTGAAACTAATGACTAAATTTCAAGATCCAATATATCACAATGAAGTATAATTCTTGCTTATGTGGTGCTAGCCTGGTATCAGTGACATAATTTAACTTTCTAATGACCTTTTCATTCAGATTTGATTAATTCCACATCAAGGCATTAGCTCATGCAGTGAGCACTAATGCCATGGTAGATATTATAATTACCTAGCAGAATCAAGACCTAGAAGCACTCAGAATTACAATAGAAAATGTCATCATCTAGAAGTGCTTTGGCATTGGGAGACAGATGTAGGGCGAAATTAACTATTATCCATGTAGCAATATAATATCTAGGTATCAGGGGGTATGAAATGTGTGTATAATCTCCAACAATTTCAAATTACCCAAAGTTATTAACAGCAATACTCCAACACAAACAACTTGATTGCTTTTCAAAAAATAAATCTGTTTTCTTTCTTTTCATTTATGCATTGGTTTCTAGCTGTTGGCTGCCTCCCCAGTATCTACTGGTCATATGCTATCTCCAGGGATGCTTTGGGCTGATAAAAACTCAGGCATGCAAAGTTGCCAAACACTTTAAGAAGCCCTCAATCTATTATTGGAAAAATTAACAGTGCTTAAACAAAAAGGTGTTAGAGATTTGCGAAGAAGCCCAGAGCAGTAAAGTATTTCCAAGGGAAAATAAAATGCACATTCTATTTTTCAGGTGGTATATGGGAAAAGTTTATTTTCAAGGAGGTTGAGCCAGACTCAGAATAGAAAAGTTCTTTAAGCAAAATCCTATCTCAATTTTTAACTCATTAGTAAATAATTATGTGTGACTTTAGCACTGTAGAGTTTCCTAATTATTTTCACAACTGATCCTCTAACAGTTCAGAGGAGGAACTGCATAGATCTTTTGGATCTCCTTTCAGAGGAGGATACTGAGGCCAGAATGAATTAATTGACTTAACTGAGGCCACTGACTAGTAAATACCAATGTCAGTATAGTGCCAATTAAAAAACCCAACCTTTCCTCAGTCACTCTCCCTGAAGCCCCATCCCAACTAAATTCTGAGCCAGCTGTGGGTCATTGGTACAATTACCAAGCTCTTTGGGCCTCATTTTCCGTACCTACTTCATGGAGTTCTTATAGGATTAAATACTATAATAAAAAGAGAAAATTTTTCATTTTCTTGACCTCCAAATCAACAGTATTTATGCCTTTGTTCAGAAGTCCATGCCTTGCAATCCCACAATAAAAAAGAAGTTTGTTCCAGCCTCAGGGAAATGAGAAGGTTCCTCTGTACTTGTGTGCCCTCATTCTCTAGCCCCAAGTCTATCAGCCTTGAGAAGTTCTTGTAATCTTGTTTAAAATATGCTTCCTTGCCTGGCTTTCTTAGTTTCCCTTCTTGGTCCGCCACAGTCTACCTGTTTTGTTAGGGTTGAGTTTCTTTCTTCAGGAATTAGCTATGGCATATTTTGAGAAACTCATTTGTTGATAAGGCGGTTTTGACATTTCATTACATGAAAACATGTAAAATTGGAACTCTTTGTATTGCCAAGTAAGGTTCCTAATTTACCTCCTGTCTCTCATTCAACCACTGATAATAAAGAGCACAGTGAGGGAGAGTGGCACCCATAGATACTATTCAAAGGCACCCATTGGCCACAACATTGGGTAATTCTCCTGGCTATGTTGCCAGAAAAGCTTTCTCAAGATATCCTGTTGTTTTGCTTTTAATGACTAGGTTTTCTTAGCAATCAGAGCTATACTTTATCCCCAAATGTCCAATGCCAGTATTTTAAAATTTCTTAAACAATATTATTATCACTACTGCTCCTCTTTATGCTATTCATTTTCAACTGCTACTGATTCACATTTAAGGAGAGATTAAAATATAATTCAGTATAATCTGCCTCCCAATTCTTATGTGTCTACTACTGGATTCTGTTTTATATCATAAAATAATCTCTTGGTTTGGTTTCCTTGCCAACTCTTCTGCTTAGTAGTTTCATGGCTGCTTAGTAGTTTCATGGTGTGTCACAAACTCTGGAATCATCTAGAAAATGGATATAAGTAATACATGCCTGCTTAACTAATCAAATGATTAAAAGGATCAATTTGTAATGATCAAAACTGTTTTGTAAATGGAAAAACACCATGCAAATGAAAGGTGCTATTGTGTTTTTATTTGTAATTCATCTGCTCTAGCATAATTATGTAGTTTTCTAAATATTAGATAGGAGGTTTTAATGTTTTAATGAGGGAAACTAATAATTCTGAGGAGTCTGGAAGAGACTTAGAGGGTATCCAGGGACTCTTGCCTCTTAGCCTGCTGTAGCACTCCCTTGGGGAGATATATGGATGGAGGAGGCAAGGCAGACAAGATGACATTCCTGCTCTTTAATACTAGAGCTCCAACCCACAGAGAAATTCCAATAGACTAGATTTCAACAGGCAAACATTTTTTACCTTATTTTTTTTTCTTTTGCTTCAGAAAGGGGATGGAGTATAATTGTGGACAATTATGCTGGCCAGAAGTTTCAGTAGATGCAATTTGCTGTGACTCATTCTGACCACTGCTTTAGCAAAACTGTCTGGTACCACAAACACAATCCACATAGTCATTCATCAAAATAATTATGCTGGAGTAAATTTTGAGACTTGAAGAACCTGTGCTTAAAAGGCAGTGGAGCAAAAGCTATTCTGGCAGAGAAATGGGAAAGATATTTTTTTTGAGTACTTTTTTTGGAAAAGAAAAATTTTAAGGCTTCTCTTAAATATTTTCTTCTTACTATTATCTTGGTCTCTAAGATTGACCTGGTCTATCTTTGAATATAAAAATATCAAGATGGGAGAAAGGATTCATATTTATATTGAGACCAGTGCCAATTTCCTTAGCTGAGTGTTGCAATCCCACTGCCTTTCATTCTGTCTGAGCAGGTGTTCCAGTGGCCTCATTTTTAGAATTCATAAGATCAGTAAGGCGACAGACTGATAAAAAAAGGCCTCTTTTATCAACATATACTCCTTAACTACAAATTTCTTGACAGGTTAAAACTTTTTATTCTTAAATATATTCTAGGATTTAAAATGTGCTGCTAAAATTACAATAAAATCTGTTTTTTATTTCCTTTGTAATTTCAACATCAATTCAATTCTCCTCATCCTCAGTCTCATTCTTAAGCCAAAAAAAAAAAAAAAAGCACTTGGAAAGAAAGTAAAAAAAAGAGAAGGGCAATCTTGATAGGCAATAAACAACAAAGGTAAAAAGGGATGGGTGGTGCTTTAGGGGAAAGTATCATTGTAAGAAGCCTCAGAGAGGATTTCTTTCACTCATAAATAGGTCATACTCAAGGGCGTTTGCAACATCAGCACAAGCACTTCAAAATTATTGTACGTAATTTCTCCTCTAAATTGACATTTAGAATTGGATTCTTCATCTCAACTCACGGACCTCCAAAGAAACAAAGTGGCAACATTTGCCACCAATATCTGGAAATTCATTTCAGAACAGGTATGTGTCTGTGGAAATAGTGGATCTTTTTGATCAATTTAACCTGACTAATGGGTCTCATTTGCCTTGAATTCCAACTGAATTCAATTGATTTGTAATACAGTGATAAAGTTTTTTATCTTATAGACTAAAATTTTTATTCTATATAATATATAAGTTTTTATACTACATAATATTTTTTCATCCTATTTCTGATCTTTTTTAAAATTTATTTTTTAAACTATGTATATATGTATATATGACATATATATGTATATATGACAACAGCACACAGTTTGATCCATTGTACACAACTTTATGTTTCTATGATTGTATGTGATGTAGCATCACACCATATGTGCAGTCATACATGTACCTATTCTATATAATATTTATAACACATTGCAGTGGTATTTTACATTTTATACATTTTATTTTCCTTAAAATATACCCATAAAATGTGAGCTCTTGTGGTATCTAGACCTGTAGACAATGCTAATAAAAACAGAATCGTTGACTTTTTTCAGAAGACATTATGATAAGTGGCAGCACTATAGTAGTGGTCTATTGTCATATGTGACATCATATCTTACATTGTTAGCCCAAAGAAAATAAGACTGATTTGAATTTGTATTATTGAGGCTTATCAGAGATTTTGGCAGGGTTCCTAAAAATATATATAACTACTTAAAAAAAGTTTTTGATGTAAAGTCATGGTGGATGGGGGTAGATTCACAAAATGAGACTACCCATGAGGGTATATATTTCATCTAGAGAAAAATAGTAATGTTTGTTGGGAGCGGGTGAAGCATGCAATGGATGGAAAACAATTCCAGTCTTATAATCTTGCCTGATAAATTCCTTAGATCATTTATTGATTGGGATATATAGTTTTTTTTTGGTGTTAAGTTTTTTGAGTTCTTTATATATCCTAGAGATTAATGCCTTATCAGAGGGGCACATGGTGAAGATTTCTCCCAATCTGTAAGCTCTCTCCTCACTTTATTGTTTCCTTTGCTGAGAAAAAGATTTTTAATTTGAATCCATTTCATTTATTAATTCTTAATTTTACTTTTGCACTTTAGGAGTCTTGTTAAGCAAGTCAGATCCTAGGCTGACGTGGTAAAGATTTGGGCCTACTTTTTCTTCTATTAGTCACAGGGTCTCTGTCTAGTGCCTAAGTCTTTGATCCACTTTGAGTTGATTTTTGTGCAGGGTGAGAGACAGAGGTTTAATTTCATTTTGCTACTATGGATTTCCAGTTTTCCAGCACCATTTGTTGAATAGGCTATCTTTTCTCCAGTGAATGTTTTTGGTTATGTCTAGTATGATATAACCATATTTATGTGGGCTTGCCTCTGTGTCCTCTATTCTGTATCATTGGTCTATCTATTCTGTATCATTGGTCTACAAGTTTATTTTGGTGCCAATACCATGCTAAGAAACTGAACAGACATTTCACAGAAGAAGAAATAAAATTGATCAACAAACACATAAAAAAGTTTCCAACATCTCTAGCAATTAAAGAAATGCAAATCAAAACTAAGATTTCATCTCACTCCAGTCAGAATGGCAATCATCAAGAATACAGGCAACAATAAATGTTGGCGAGGATGTGGGGGAAAAGGTACATTCATACATTGCTATTGGGACTGCAAATTGGTGCAACTGCTATGGAAAGCAGTATGGAGATTCCTCAGAAAATTGGGAATGGAACCACCATTTGATCCAGCTATCTCACTCCGTGGTTTATACCCAAAGGACTTAAAATCAGCATACTATAGTGATGCAGCCACATCAATGTTTATAGCAGCTCAATTCACAATATAGGCTATGGAACCAACCTAGGTGTCCCTCAATAGATGAATAGATAAAGAAAATGTGATATATATACTCAATGGAATATTACTCAGCTTTAAAAGAAAAGTAAAATTATGGCATTTGCCAGTAAATGGTTGGAGTTGGAAAATATTATGTTAAGCGAAATAAGCCAATCTCACAAAACCAAAGGTCAAATGTTTTCTCTAATATGCAGATACTAAATTCACAATAAGCAGGGGACACTAGGGAAGAATAGCGTTACCTTATATTAGGTAGAGATAAGTGATGGGAAAGAAGGGGAGGGGATGTGCGGAAAGATAGTAGAATGAAACAGACTATATATATATGTATATATATATATACATATATATATATTTGCATAAACAATAAGATTCTGCAACATGCACAATCAGAAAAATGAGAGATTATATCCCATCTATGTATGATATATCAAAGTTCATAGATGCATTCTACTGTTATGTGTAACTAATTAAAACAAGTTTTAAAAAATATTTTTAAAATGATCATGCCTGAGGTTTTTTTTTTCCTTACTTGTGGGTAGTATATGAATTTGTGAAGTCTGCTTAAAGAAATATCTATCCATGACCTCAAAAAACTCATGATGTAGGATTGACTCTTGGAGGTAAAATTAATTGATTAAAATTTCTGACAATAAGCAAGCTTGCTTTAGGATTGAGAAGAACTTATTTTTAAAATGTGAGAACTTGAAAAGTCAAGAGAAAGGGTTAGTGACGGCTTTGTAGTAAAAATAAAAGAATCTGGACTATTTATTGGCAGATTGTCTATATTTTTAATCTATTTCTAAGATAGATTAAATACTGTAAACTCTCTTCAGTGTCAAAACCTGATGTGATCACCTTGCAAGTTACCTTATGTTTGACAATGCAAGCTCTGGTTTATTTGTTAGGGTGTGAGGGGGACGAGTAAATAAAGAAAAAATTTAAAAATAAAAATTCTAGTGATCTAGTGCCAGTACATGAGAAAGGGATTTCTGGGAGATGGGAGTCCCAGCAGGAGAAACAAGCAGTTCAACCTCCAACAAGGAAAGAGGTGAGACATCCTTCTTCCCCACTGCCTTAAGGCCCACAAAAAACTATTCTCCACCAACAGCAGAGCACTTATGTGCACACTGTAGCTGCAGTCCCAACACCTGGGAACAAATGGCAGAACGTTATTTCACTCCTCTGAATAGAACCTGGCAATTTAAACAGCAGGATTTCAAGTGTTTTATCAACAGTATGCTACCATCTATGCTAAAAAAGAAAAAGAAAAAGTAAATCCTCAAAAACAAAACTCCTTAAGGAATACAGAGGAAGGCTTAGTGAACTGTATGTTTAGAATAGAAAAGTTGTCACAGCATGCAGCAAGATGGCAGTCATTCAGAATGGTGGTGAAATTGTCTTTTTTCCTTTCTGAGCTTCCAACTATGCCCTGTACTTTATTCTTTCTCCTGTGCAGGGTATCAGAATGCAGTCTTTAGTAGGTAACTGTTTCACTTTGGCTACCTGGTTGAAAACTTGTGATTTCACAGGGGGTCATAACCCCAGAGAATCAGAGTGACTCATTCCACAATGTTACCAAGACCTGAACCCTAGTAAATTGTCAGTAGATTGACCCTTTGGTCAGTATAGCCCTGCTGTCACTGCTGAATCTGATAGGGTTCTTGCCTAAGGTTCTGCAACCAGACAAAACTCAGAGATTACAAGGCCATCTCAAACTTTATGAAAAGATGGAACAGAATAATAAAATGTGCAGAAAAAAACATCTAAGAATTCTGTTTATGACTAGTATTCAGTACATAAAAATCTCAGGAATTATAATTGTAAATATCTCTAGAGGTTTCAGTGGATTTCATAATGCTTTGGCAAAATATACTTTGACCACTCTTTCTCAGTTAATGCTTTTATTTCATCCTATATATAGATTAATTATTTTTAATTGTGCATAAATGTACCAAAATTCAAAATACTGTAAATTCTAGACAAGAACTAGGCACTCTCTTTTAGGAATTCATTGTCCACTTAAAAGTCAAGATATTAGTACTTGACATATTAAGAAGATAAATGATATATTAAGTAATGTAAGAATTTTACATAGATAGTAAAAAGTCAGGATCTAGATGGTGGTTGAGTTAACAAATGCCACAAGTTCATAATTAGAAAAAAAGCTGAGATGAGGTAGAAAGAGAAATGGATCATGAAATACTTGTTAATATCTATATGAATAGAGGTGAAAGAAAACGTCATTTTCTTTTTTTAATAAAAAGAGAAAAAGTCATTTTCAATGTGGTCCAAATTAAAATGAACCTGTTTTGTATGAGAACATGAAGGTGACAAAACTGATTACAACACTGGTGTACATAAAGATGTTCTTGAAATTAAGGTTTGGAAAGTAAATTGGATTTAGATTACAAAGTGACTTGAGTTTCAGCTTATAGTATAAATTTCAATGTTACTAACTTATATTCTACCTTGGTCTAAAGTGATTTATGGTAACTTACCAACACATAGCTAATAAAGAAGAATAATCAAATTTTTACCTCAGAGGAAAAAATATTTAAAATAGCAAAAAAGATTTAAAATATTTAAGATATACCTAAGAAAGCAGTTAAGAATGATATTATAACATGCTACATACATTTGCTAAAAATGATGAACAAAATTAAGTTTTATGATTTATTATAGTTCACTCAAAAAGAGGAAAACAGGTACCAGATATTATAAGGCATGGACCAAATGCTCAGTAAAATCAAAACTGATACTAAGATCAGAGACCTCAAAAAGAACTCAGTAAATAACACACTAAACAATGTCTTCAACAATGCAGCAAAATTAATTAATTAATTCATAGAACAGTTTTTCAGTACATGACTAACAGAGATAGCAAACAAAACCCTAATGAAGTAGTCTTTAGGAATTGTACTACTGGGACATGTTTTGGAGTGGTGCTCTGACTTCATTCAAGTCAAAGGTTTTGCACTTTGTCGTATAGAATGTTGGGAACCATTACAGACTTTTGAAACTGCTGCATGTTTAAAAGCACACAGCTGATAGAAGACTTTCTTCAGACATTCTCTTTGTAGCAAAAAAAAACACAAAATCTTTGGAATGGTTTCATCTGTCCGCCTGTGAATAATGCCCTTACAATTTCTCCTTTAGCCTCAATTCTGTAAGACACAGCTCATTCTCAAAACAAGTGCCCTTCCCTCCGTATGTTGCCAACATGTAAGGTATACAAACACAGGATTGCGAGAACCATCCATCCAAACTGGAAAAGCTTCAACCTAGACAGACAGACAGCTGGCTGTCAAGACGTCTATTTGCTTCTAAATTTGTGAGGGAGATTTATATTCATTTCATTCCTTGTACAGAACTGGAAACTCTGCCCAGCAGAAACAGCAGTCCTTTCTGAAGAAGGTGCTACTCAGTAGCAAAGAGAAAAATTGGTCGTGAATTAATAATCTTGTTTGGCAGAAGTTTCATGACACCTGCCAACACCATACACAAAAGAAGCTTTTCTCGGTCCTTCATTTTCTTGACTAGTGAATTAACTTATATATTTTACAAAAGAAGTGTTCCATGCTATAATCATTTCCATATCTTGACATTGGCTTCATGCATGTCTTTGTCAGTCTAAGATATGTCACTTGTCAGTTATAAGAGAATCAGGATATATGAAAATGTAAAAATGCTTCTTTACATTAGGGAGATGCCAAGGGCCTTAGCATAAATTGACAAAAGTCAATAAATCTAAATACTAAACTTCACCCTGAAATTGACAACTTAAAGTTAAAATTTCTCACATAAGCCTTATGGAATAATCTTAAAGTCAATAGAAAATCTAACAAATAAATTGTACAATATATTTTGTTAATCTCATGTGATTGTTTAAATAGCATAAACATTAGACATTTATTACAGTGATAATTTTATACTTTATTTCTTATATATATAATTCTCTTATATTTAAAGGCCTTTATATTTCTTTCTAAAATTTATGGAAAGATGTAATTTGTTTCAATATGATGAATAATACGCCCTGATAAATAATGTGATTACCCATATCAAAAATCATAGAAAATTGAAATAAAATGATCTAAGAAAATGAACAACCATTCTTTAAAAAATTATGTCATGTTATTTAGGGTGAAATTGTGTAAAGGTTCAAAATGGAATATAGTATTATAATTCAAATATTTAAATTATTCCATAAATAGCAACAATATCTTTGTCATATTATGGGCTTGCTATAATAGAATTACTTTAAAATAGCTCTCCAAAAATATCATGTAAAACTGTTATTATGAAAATGGACTACTTATAGTGTTATTGTGGAATCTATGAAATCAGTAGATGGCTCATTATTTTTAGCTATTAATCTTTTGTATACACTTAGGATTATTTCCAAGCTTGTTTGTACTTTTGTATGTTTGATCATCATCTAATAGAAACTGTAAGCAATTTTCTTCTATTCAATGGTGTATGTGTGTGTGGTCATATAGAAGGGAAGTAGTAGTGTGACAGATAGGGTTTTTTTTTAAATTCTACTTTTCTTCTGGGTGCAGTATAGTTGTACATAATGATGGAATTTGTTGTTACATATTTGTGCACTCACAGTGTTTTTTAAATGGACAGATTTAAATTTATTTTTCTCAGTATCATCATAACATACACAAAAAAATGATTACCTAATATTAGCTCACTTCTTCCTAAATACCTAAAAATAAAAAGACAGAGAAAGGGAGCAATGAAATCAAAGAGCTTTGGGGTAAAAATAAAGTTTCAAAGCAACTAAGAAAAAAAGAAAAATTAATGGTAATGTACTAGTGCCCAGAAGAAAACGATTTGAAAAATAGCATATATTCTTTTATCACCCATATCTACTTATTATTAATAGTCATATTTTATTTTCATGTAAAAAATACTCTATGAGCAATTGGGGATTCTAGAAGGTATGTGGGGTTTTATTATAAACTCAATATAATTCCACAGAGTAGAATAGTATTAAGCTTCTATAGTACAAAATTTATAATGCATTATAAAATGAAAAGAATTTGTGAATATGGTCTGTTCCATTTTGTTAATAAACAGTCACATGCAGGCATATATAAATGCACACACACACAAAATTATAATGGTAAGGGAAATCTGAATAAATAATTATCATTGTGTGTAGTTGTAGCAAGAGGATGTTGAGTTATTAAATAAACTTATGCTTTTCTATGTTATCCATTTTTTACAATCAAAATTTATGAATTATTAATGAACAAATTTAATGTAGATCATCAATATAAAATACAAAAGGCAAGAACTATTCTACATAACTAACATCTAGGTGGAATATGTACACATTCAACTCTTATATCCCTGTACTTGGTAAATTTAAGCAAATCCATATCAATAATTAGGCTATAAAATGAACAAGACTTATTATTCTATATAAAATTACTGAGCACAGTTCACCCTATCTTTTAGACTGACTATTAGGTAAGATGAGCATTTGAATAATCACCAGATTTGTGTTGAATTTACCATTTTTTCCCCTTATGACTTCCTTTATGTGACCCTGAATGGTTCATAGTTCAGTAGTGGGTGGCAGAGAGGGGGTGATTGAAACCTTAGGTTTCTAGCAAGAGAGCTGAAAAAGGGAATCTCAAGACATCTAAAAGAACCAAATAGAGCAAAGCATTCAAGAAACACACACACACACACACACACACTCACTCACACACCTAAATCCTATAGAATGATTTTCAAACTCCTAGACTCATCACCAAGTTGTGCCTATGTGTCTATATTAGACACCAACCAGTGTATCAAAGATGTTGAGAATTGACTTGACAAGGAAACATCCAAGGAGCTCCTATTTAACACTTCAATGGAAGTCCTATCCAGTACTATAAGGAAAGAAAAAGCACATAAAGGCACCCAGATTAGCAGATTATAAATGTGAAAAAAATGGTAAAATGATTATCTGTATAGAACCCCCCCAAAATGTAAATTAATAAAAAACCTCCCAGAACTAATAAAGGAATGTAGAAACACTCAGGATATACTATAAGGTCAACATATAAAAATCAATTTTATTTCTATATGTAAAAATGTATGACTGACAACTGAAATTTAAAACAAAATAATGTCATTTATCATGAAAAATGACTGAGTGTAATAGAAGATACAAAGTGCCAAGCACAGTGTGGTGCGCATCTGTAATCCCAGCAGCTTGGGATGGTGAGACAGGAAGACAATTGTGAGGTGATAGGCAACTCAATGAGACCCTGTCTAAATAAAATACAAAATAGGGCTGGGGGTTGGGTTCAGTGGTTGGGTGCCTCTGAGTTCAGTCCTTGGTACTCCCTCCCCACCCCCCCCCCCAAAAAAGATAGAAGGTGGCATAAAAGGGTAATTGAAAGGCAAAAATTGGAACAAAAGAGAATCTCTATGATCTGCTTAACAGCAGCAGTGACGTAAGGATATACCTAGTATGTTTTTATGTATAATTAGCAACATAATTTGACTCTTTTCTCTAAAAGTTTTATCTATAGCTTCAAAGGTGAGAAAAATAAAACTGTATCATAATGTGAAAATGGTCTTAGGATATTTTAGACAGCTTCCCAGATTGTAGTAAAAAAGTATATAAAGGGCCCTTGAGCCTCCTTACCTCCATTATTCCCAGCACAAGAATATGGAATCTTCTAGGATACTCTTATGGAGATGGGAAGAACAATCCAACGAAGCATTTCTAAGTGTTTTTTTTTTTTTGCAAATTTTAATTTAAAGTCAACTTTGCTTGATCACAATTCAATCTAACTAAAAACAATACAATTGTTCCCCTAACTTAATTATGCAAAAATTTATAAACACTTGGATAAGATTTGCATCAACAAGAAAACTGAAATGACAATGATTAGCTACATGAAAAGTAGAAACATCATTCTAAAACTTACGGTATGTTTCAAATGGTGTTCCTGAAAACAAATCAATAATTTTAATGGTATTTATAATTAAAGGACAAAAGGCAAATAATTCCAATACTTACCTTTAATGGCTAAATTAGGAATAACAAAGCAAGAAAGTAGGGTGGAATGAATAAAGCAAAAATTAAAGTTAGTCATATAAAAACTGAGTTTATATCTACTTTATCATTTTTTATGCTTTTTCCTTTCATGTGTTAATTAGATCTTTGCTAATCATGTTCATGTTGAAAACAATAAAAGAAAATTAGAGGTTTGAGAATGAGAGTTAAAGATATAAAAAGATACACAGTAAACAGTAAAGTAATTGTACAGAATAGAGTATGGAATTCTATGGCAAAGACCTAAAAACCTAAGGAAAAAAAATGTTCTAATTGCCCAAAAGTTCATAAATACCAAAATTTTCTCAAGAAGAAATCAAAGCACAAATGACTCAACAATTATAGATGAAATTAGACAACTAATTAGAGAAAAACTATTGAATGAAAGTCAATGGGAACTGGACTAAATGGGATCACTTTAAATTCATTTTAAATCATTAAATTAAAGTTTATTTGAATGCTTAGAAACAAGAGTGAAATGCACCTAATTAATTTTAAAAGTCAGCACAACCTTAATTTAAAAACTATCACGGCAGGACAAATAGAAAACTTAGGCTAATCATAGTTATAGATGTATCAATTCTTAATCTAAAACAGCAATATATCAAATGAATGGTACATTATGGCCACAGAGGATTAATTCAGGAATATAAGTTGTACTGAGTTGAATAGTGTCTCCACCACCACCCCCAAAATATGTCCATGTCCTAATTTTCAGAAGATGTGAATGAGTCCTTATTTGTAAAAGGGTCTTTGCATATGTAATAAAAATGTCCAGATGAGATCATCTTCAATTATCCATAAGGGCCCTAAACCCAATGACAAACATTCTTATAAAACCAAAGAGGAGAAAACAGAGGAGAAGGTCATGTGCAGACAGAGGCAGAGACTGTAGTGACAAAGCCACAGGAAGCCCAAGAACCACTAGGAGCTGGAGGAAGGAAGGAGGGGTCCCCTCCCAGTGTTGTGGAGAGATTTCAATAAATCACTGAGTCGATCTTAAAGCAGGACACAGAACCACCTTTATTCACCAGCTGGTGGGCCAGGGGGCAGACTGCAAGGCTACTCCCTTCGACCCCCTCCAGGGATCTAAGTATACCTTTTATACCCTAAGTAAAGCACCTAAGTTTACTAATCATAAATGGCTGTTGCTATGATTCAAGACCACAAACAAACATAATGATATCTAAAATCACAAGCAGAAGGGGAAGTGGGTCAAAATGACCCTAGTTGAGTACAAGTTAAAGAACATTTACTAACATCTGGACAATTATTCTCTGACATATTACACTGTCCAAGAAAACAATTTTACATTGTGTAAGAATTGCCATTTTGTGATTCTAAACATCTATGCTAAGTAAAACTGTTGATGGGTACAGAGGTGGGGAGAAGTGTTTGTTACACGACATGGAGTTTCAGGGTAAAATAGAGTCTGTTTAGTCTGCCCGTATAGCCTGGCCCATAACACCAAACCCTCCAGAGAGTGGGTAGATCTTGATTTCAAATTTTGGTCCCAAAAATTGGGAAAAAAATAAGTTTCCATGTTTTAAATCACAGTTCCTGGTAGATTATTATAGAAAATCAGCTCTGAAACCAATGGCTCTCTAACTGGTACTCCTGGCAAGAAGGAATGGACTCAAATATCCTATTAAACAGGTGAAAGACCAAACTTCTTCGTAAACTTACTGATGGTATTTTCTTATGAAAATGGACATACCAATCCATTAAATCTATTCAGGAGGCAATACCTGTCCTACCTTTATTATTTATCTTAAGCAAATTTGGAATTTGTGGTTGTAGCAAGTATGGCTCTCTGGAAAATGGAAGATAACTAAATTATCTGTGATTCAAGGAAGCATAAAAAAGAGATGCTCCTTAACTGAAATGGCTTCCTTCTTTTCTAAGCAATATATGTTGCTTAGAAAGAGCCTTATCTATTAGTCTGATGCTAAAACATTTCCTCATGCAAAGACAAAAGGGCACTTTGGGAAGCTATGTCTGATTTCTGTTGAAACTCCTCTAAGACGGGATGTGTCACTATTGCCTTAGTTGCCATATGTGTTTGAATCATTAGTAAATTTGGATTTGTGATTCACATGACCCTGCTCAACATTGCAACTTTTGATGTTTCCTCATGATGGAATATTCACCTGAAGAGTCCTACATATCCATTAATATAAGAATGCAAAAAATATAAAGTTAATTTTGGAAAAAAAAGAATAAAAATATTTACTTGAATTAATACAAGAATCCAATCAAAAAATATAAACACAACAAGATAAATGACTATTTTCTATTCTGTAAAAAATAGATATAAAAATTTAAAATAAAATATAGAATATCTAAGAATAAATGCATAAGAAAATGCAGGGCTTATGTGAGGAAAATTATAAATCAACTGGAGAGAGATTAGTAAGACTTCAACTGATGGATTCCACGATTTGGGATATAATGATTAATAACTTAAAAATGCCCATTCTCCATAAAATTAAAAATGACTATAAGTGCAATTCTAATTACTATTACTAAAATATTTTTGGTAAACATTCTGGGTAAAATGTTTTCAAGTATATGGAAGGTAGACATCAAATAAAGATGAGAAATATGCAAAAGGAATAACAGTAATTGCTCTACCAGACACAAGACATTCAAATATGACTTTATTTAAAATAATACATATTCAAATCTATATGAAAGTTTATAAAGCAAGGGGAAAGAACATAACATCTAGAAGCAACTAAATATATATATATATATATATATACATATATATGTATATATATATATATATATTCTTAATATATCACAACTTAGTTGTTTATTCAATGAGAATATTATTCCTTTTTTTGTGATTTTAAGTAAATTTTTTATTTTTTTTATTGGTTGTTCACAACAGTACAAAGCTCTTGACATATCATATTTCATACATTAGAATCAAGTGGGTTATGAACTCCCATTTTTACCCCAAATACAGATTGCAGAATCACATCGGTTACACATCCACATTTTTACATACTGCCATATTAGTGACTGTTGTATTCTGCTACCTTTCCTATCCTCTACTATCCCCCCTCCCCTCCCCTCCCATCTTCTCTCTCTACCCCATCTACTGTAATTCATTTCCCTCCTTGTTTATTATCCCAGTCCCCTCACAACCTCTTATATGTAATTTTGTATAACAATGAGGGTCTCCCTCCATTTCCATGCAATTTCCCTTTTTTCTTAATAAATAATGCTGGCAACTTACTATGCATTTGGAAGAAAACAAATGGAAGAATAATAAATTATGCATATACAAATTGACAGCTTAAGAAGAAATCTAAGAGATGAAATAAAAACCTTCATGTGAAAGAAAACTTTGAACCCATTATTAGAAACTATTAAATTTTTAACATGATTCAATAATAAAACTTTAAAACTGTTTTCTTTTTCTATTTTTATGGGATGCTGGTGAGTAAGCACAGAACCTCACACATACAAGGCAAGCACTCTACCACTGAGTCAAATCCCAAGCCCACAACATTAAAACTTGTGTTTACCCATTGAGAATAAACAATGGATTAAAGCTGTAGAAATTGAGTGATGTTCATGAACTATTTTTATAATAATAGTCAGATATATAGAAAATGCATAAAATGTAACTGTATTAAGCATAGCAGTGATAACAATTATATATGTGAATATGCATATTTTTATTTCTGTACATACAAATATTTATATAGAATCATAGAAGAATGGAGAATAATGAAGCATTATGGTAGTGTTTTGCTTTTGGGGGTTGTTTTTTGTTTGTTTGTAGTACTAGGGGTTGAATCCAGTGACACTTTAATGCTGAAGTACATACCCAGCCCTTTTTTATTTATTTTTATTTTTTAAATTTTGAGACAGGGTCTGACTAAGTTGCCTAGGCTGGCCTTGAAGTTGTGATCTTCCTGCTTCAGCATCCTGAGTTGTGAGTATAGGCATGTGCTTCCATGGTTTATGGTAGTGAAAAAGAAAATCTTATGATTGAAAGAAAAAACAGGACTTAAAGGGGAAAATTAGAAACCACAAAAAAATTACTTTTAAAGACCATGTAATATACAATTCTACTTATGCAAAGTAAAAATATTTGATGGGACTATGATATCTATTATGGTTTTGATGATGGGGTGTCCACCAAAGCTGCTATATTAATACAGGAATGTTCTGAGGTGAACTTATTAGACCATGAGAGGTGTAACCTACCTCATCAGTCTGTCCTAATTTGAATGGACTGACTGGGTGGTAATTATAGGCAGGTGAGGTGCAGATGGGGGAAGTGGGTCATCCAGGGTGTGCCCTGCAAGGGTACCTCTTCCCTGTGGCCCCTTCCTCTACCTCTCTCTGCTTCCCCATAATGAGAAGAGTAGCTTTCTTCCACTGGACAATTTCCCAATGATGTTCTACCTCATTGTGGGCCCAGCATAATGGAGTCAGCCATCTATGGACTGGGACCTTTAAAACCATAGGGCCCAAATCAACTTTTCCTTCTCTAATTTAGTCTTGTCGGGTATTTTAGTCTAGTCACAGTTAGTCACAGTGACTCAAAAGCTAACTAAAAACATCTCTAAATGAAAATCCAGTTTCCCCAGGGAATTTTGAGCTAAGACCTATTTAACTTCAGAGAGCTCAGATCTATCCATTAGGTTCAGTCACAGTAGAAAATTAAGTAGCATCTGTTTTTAAGTCTGACCTAAACCTTCCTTTTACAGTTCTTATTATTTGGACAAATTAACAACAACAAAAAGATAATATGTCTTTGTTCTCATAAATGTATTGAAAGTTAGAAATTTAAAATTTTTATTTTAATCCCCCAGAAAAATAGAGTTGTATGCAACTAAAAGGCATATAAATATCTTTTAAATTGGGGAACAATTCCTTATATTATTTCCACTTATTTAATACTAATGTAAGTACCTTACGCAATAACAGCCAAATGTCAGCACTGTTAGGTAGCGAGTGACCCTAGCAGAGAGGTTGACTCTTTAGAGTGGAAAATGTCTAATTATTCTCTTTGTTTCTCTTTCTCTCTCTCTGACAAAATTAACTATATTCCTTCACTCAAAATTTTTGTGACATCATATTATCTCTAGTAGGTATAAATTTATTTTTAAAAATAATAGTATAAGCAACATAAAAATAGGTTGACCAACGTGTCCAGCTGCTACCCAGATACTGAAAATATACATGAACTTCAACAAGATTTCCCCTACAACAAATTTAAATGAATGAACATGTTTATTATTTCACTTTCCCTTTCCAGATCCTACATAAGTTTTTCCTGTGAACAAACCTAAACAGAAGCACATAGGGAAGGAAATAGCTGGAAACATTTTTGTTTACCTAAATGATGCACTACAGAGCCAATGAAGTCCATCCCTTATCACCATGGTAGGTATGCATATCTCTTTCAACCAGGCTCTTTTCAGGTAAAGACAAGAACAAATTCTTTCTTCTGCCTACCATGCAGCTACTACATCACCTAAAACCCAAACTCTCTACCTAAAATAAGACTTTTTGCTAAAATTCTGAGTCACAGTCTACCTTGGATATCATGTAAATTAAATAATGAGATAAAAGTTTAACTGCGATTAAATCATCCTTATTTTAGTAAAGAAATGGGAGGAAATTATTTAAGGACATTTATTTTAAAAATGAAAAATGTGAAATCATAATTATTATATATCTTATTTTTGAATTGATACCATGGTCATAATGTTTATAATAACCTTCTTAACACTACCCATTCCATATACCCTTTGTCCTTAGCAATTACCTCAGTTGGGTAAGGTTTCTTGCCTGTGAAGTGACCAAATCTTTATTCTTTGAATGGACTATGTCATTAGTAATTCTATGTTTATTGGCTTATGTAACTTTTCATAAGTACTTTAGTCAAAGTACATGAAAATACTGAAAAAAGGCTCAGAGTGCTTCTGCATTTCAGACATATTACTCTTTACTCTCTGTATTAGGTATTTTATTCTAAATTGATGTTTACTAAATTTTCTCAAAACTTAGCAACAAGCTTTTATAACAACAAGCTTCATTATCTCACACAGTTTCTGAATGCAAGAATCTGGATGAGTCTCTGTCTCAGAATGTTTTATGTAGTTTTAGTAAACTAGTTGAAGCTACAGTCATCTTCATACTTCCCTCTGTGAGTCAACAAGGGAATGAAAGCTGGCTTGCAATGTGGTGGAAACCATAGCTCTGGGGAACCCATCATGGAAATAACATCCAATATTTCTGCTGAATTATGTCCATTAGAAATAAAACACAATGTTCACCTCACACTCAAACAGAAAAACTATGCAAGGGTATCAACACCAGGAGGCGAGAATCACTGGGTGGATGGAGTGTTATCAGCCAATCATAACACTGCACAGAACAGAAAGATGAACAGAAAATATATTTTCTACTATCAAGAAGGTACCTGTTGACATTTTTATATTTGATAATTTAACAAGTGAATTTAAACATTTCATCTAAAGAACACCACTTTTATTATGTAATAGAAGTTCTTTTGTATGATGTACAGAAGAAGCTTTGTATCATTTTAAAGCAAGGTGTTCAAACAGTAATTGATGGAAAAAATAGATTACTCCTACCTGTAGTACTATATATAATTCAAAACAGGGTATTCTATATATAAATTATTTAATTTAAGAAAATCATCTTCACACTATTTTTTTAAAGAATGATAAACCTGAAAAGAGTATTGGACAGTAATTAATCTAGCCTCTTGAGAACTGAGGAAACTCAGGTCTAGAACTTTACCATGAGTTATTTGAGTTCCCCAACCATTTTATTACTAAGTCTGGGAGGGAATATGCTGGAGCTAACTTGCACTGGCTTGCAAGGGATAAGTGTGCATGTCACTACCCAAGGCTGCTTTCAAGGACATCATGTCACGCTTATTCCAGCCACAGTAGGATATTGACACCATGGAAATCTGCCAACTTTATAAATCAGCTTTTTTTCCTCTCATTGAGCCAACTTTTTAACATTTCACCAGCATAACACAGGACTCTGGTTAGAATCCTGGCTTTTTCATATCCCTTATTTCTCTGTCAGCTACACTGATTGAATGCATTTATCATTAAAACCCAAAAGGTGGGCTAATTATTCTGTGTAATGTTTTATCCTCCTCAACCTGACCTGGCCTGTGTACATAGTGTTTCTTCAGAAGTTATATTCAATCCAATGCACTGTTAATGGAATTCAGGCTTATATCTCTATAGTAATTACTGTGCCCTGGTAATCTTTGAAAAGATGGATGCCCATTTTCTCCATTTCAAAATATTTGCCACAAGAAAGCAATAACCCTTATTTAATGCCTTGCTATTGCGGTTATATTTTTAACACTGCAATGGTATTAGCCATACTCGTGGCTTTTCATGTGATCTATGTAACAATTAAATTTAAAAGCCTATTTCTTCTTACTATGCATATTATAGCAAACTCTCTTAATTTTACAAACTTTATCTCTATGTAGTCAACAAACAGATACAATACAAAACATAAAGAAACCAAAAGTTAATTTTTAAATATTTTATTTTAGAAGTAAGAATATTATTTGCTGTATCTTACCCTAATTTTCATATTCTTATTTCTTCACCTTTATTATCTTCTGTAATTATCATAACATCATATGGGCTTTGCTAATTAGTACTAGTAACAAATAAAACAAATCTGTCATTCTGGAACTAGTAAAGACTGAGCCACAAAGTTTTGACTCTTTGTTGATTATTTATCTAAGCAAGAATTTCAACAAAAACTGTTTATATGTAAACTATAATTTGGTGGCTATTTGGCAACAAAATCATTCTTTAAAAAAATATATTACTGTAATTAATTATACATGCTCATTAGTACAAGAATCTTTTCTTATACACACAGTGACTTGCTTATTAAATGGACAGGTAATCTGCTAGTTTTTTCTTAAAATTTGTACCCAGAATCTTACTGTCTCTTATCACCTTCAAACCATCAGACCTTATCTAGCCATTATTTCTTACTTAAATCATGACAGTAGTCTTCTAACAAATTTTCCTGTTTCTATTCTTACCTTCTTATAACCAATTTTCCGCACAGTAGCCCCCAAAGGTCCTCTTTTAAACAGTTTAAAAGATCTACTAAACCCTACAGTGACCTCCCATCCTACTCAGACCAACAGCCTAAGTCCATATAATAATGTCTTGCAAATACCACATGATTTGCTTGTCTCTTCTCCAAAATCATCTCCATGATATATCTTTCAGAAATCTATTGATCTACTGCTGTCACTCACCACATGAAAAGATTAGTAAATAAAATATGTATCAACAGATGCAAAAAGATCCATAACACTAAGCAGATATTCACATCATTAAAAAATTATTGGTAAAACTAAAATAGATGAAACTAGGCAATATGTCCAATGATAGATATAGTGAAGAGGTTAGGAAAATCCTCCCTCAAAAAAAATAAGTAAATAAATAAATAAACTAGTATAAAACCTGACTAGAAACATGTTGTAAAGAGCTACAACAATTTCAGGACACTGTGAATACAAAAAAGTAAAATGAAAACAAATTGAGCATTTATTCAAGAAAAACTGCTGAACTTAGTATACGAAAAAAGAGTGGAAGTCTGAGGGGGTCTTTCCTAGGGTACCTCCACCTCCTACCTCCAGCAAATGACAAAAGTTAATTAAAATAAATTGAATATTTAAGTATATGAGTACAAAATTATACTCAATAGCAAAATTTAAAACAGCCCAAAACATCATAACAATATTAGAGGTGAATGTACCATTGATAACTGCTCTGTGCATTAGCAACAAAAAGAAAAAAGTTCATCACTGATACCACTTTTCCAAAACAAACCATATTTCAGGATACACAAATGGCCATAGTTGATGAAGTAGTGACCCTCACTACCAAATTTGAATTTTGTAAGTTTTCTGAACTATAAAATGTTACAATGGTAAAAGTAAAACTATACCACTGCACCTATTTTCATGAACTATTAGTGTTTTTATACATTTATTCTCTCCATAGCAAAAGGGGAAAACCCTGAGGAGAGAGGGAAAGAGATAAACTTACATTTCTTAGCCACGCCCCTACCTGAAGACGAAAGAAAGAAATATTTATTTTTAAAAATCCAAGGCAAATATGAGAAAATGTTCACATCAATTAAATCTGAATAGGGATATGTGTCTGCTGTATCATTCTTATTCTTTTTAACAAGTATGAGTTTCATGAAAATTTGCAATAATTTTAAAAATATTTTAAAATATGTTGGTTGCTTGGTTTTCTTCATGGCTCTTTATCCCATCTGCCATAAGAACTTTGGTATATATATATGCATAAATGTGTGTGTGTGTTTGAATTTACATTTTTCTGAACTATTTGTAGATAGTTAGGAATATACGTAATGGCCCTTTACTGAGTATCATGTTTTTCTTAAAAATAGTTGTATTTTCCCATACAACCACAGACAGTATGGATTTCAGCAACTTTAACATTGATATAATACTGTTATCTAATTAATCATTCATATTTCAATTTTTTCAGTTGACCCAGAAATGCCCTTTCAGAACTTTTTCCTCTCAAGTACAGTATCTGCTGTGGAGTCAGATATTGCATGTATGTCTGGCCTCTTCTAAATCTCAAATTTTTCCACAGCCTTTCTTTGTCATTATGGCATTAGTATTTTTTTAAAAAAAAAACTGCAATCTCCTTTTTAAAAATAGAATGTTCTACATTTGGGTTTGTCTTATGTTTCCTCCTGATTAGATTCAAGCTACCCATTCTCAGCCAGAAACAATAGCTGATATAGTGTCTGCCTTAGGGCAGATACACTGTATCTATCTCTTCCTTGTTGAACATATTAATTTTTATCACCTAATCAAAGTGTCTGTGAGTTCTTCACTGTCTAAATACAGTCTCTCTTTGCAACTAGTAAGCATTAGTCATAATGAATACTCCTTTCATTTTGATTTAGAATTCTACTATAAGTAAGCTACTCTCCATTTTCCTTAACTATAGGATCTATCTACCTATTTGTTATCAGGATGGACTAATGAATTTCTAATTTTCTAGTTATTTCAATTAATTACTATACTTCTATATGTTGGTACTCAAATTTTCTCAAGCAAGTGGAAGTTCATTCAAGCTGGTTTCTGAGTCATTATTGCATGCCCTTGGTATTTCTCTACAACTTTCAAATTTTCTATTCCAGGTTCATACCATACTCTATTGCAATGTGATATCAGCCACCTTATGAAGTAGCCTGTCCTTTTAGTGGGAACGTAACAGAATTTTTTTTTTGGGGGGGGTACTAGGGATTGAACCCTGGGACGCTTACCTACTGAGCCACATCCTCAGACCTTTTTTGTTTTATTTTGAGGTAGGGTCTCAGTAAGTTTCTCAGGGCCTCCCTAAGTTGCTGAGGCTGGCTTTGAATTTGGGATCTTCCTTTATCAGCCTCCCAAACTGCTGGGATTAGAGGCATAAGCACCTGGCTTAACAGAATTTTTTCTTAAATGTCTACTTTAAATTAACTGAGAGCAACTGACTTAGCCAGACCTTAGAGGGACAAGCTCTGAATGAACAGGGGTACAATGGTGAGGGGGATTAACATGCTGTATCTGATTTTGTGCCTTAGTACATTTGCTAATTCTGAACACTGGTAAGGAATATAAGAGTTCAGAAAAGGGAAAGGCAATATGGTTATACTAGGAATCTGAGAAGCTGGGACAGCATTTCCAATTTAACACATGGAAAACCATCATTAGAAACTTAAGGGACCAAAACCCTCTGGAGATGTGTAGGATCTAAAATTTCACATATTACTAGGAAGGGTTTTTCTGAAAGATAAAAGAGATGCAGACAGTCAGAACAAATATTCAAGTAATTAACAGCTGAGAATATTCCAAAAGCAAAATCTAAAAACATTAATTCAGAGATTCAAATGGACCCCAAACAAGATACAATAGAAATTATCTTTAGGATCAATGGGAAGTGGTAGAGCAAAAATTAAAAAAGAAGAAATATATCAAATAGAGAACAAGGAAGTCTTAACTTACAGCTGATATCTTCACATAAACAATGAAAGATAGTAATTGAAATAACAGTCTCATGTGTGCATGTGATTTCATGTGTGTTGTGTGTAAAATTACAGATGAAGCTAAATTGTCTAAAGATTTCTTTTTGTATTTTTAGTTGTAGACAGGCACAATACTTTTATTTTGTTTATTTAGTTTTATGTGGTGCTGGGGATCGAACCCAGGGCCTCACACATGCTAGGCAAGTGCCCTACCCGTGAGCCCTAGCCCCAGCCCCTAAAGATGTTTTTAGACTAAAGGTAGAAAACAAAATTAGATACTCATTAAAACAAATATGATTTTTCTTCATCTGACACGATGGAGTAGGAAGACCAGATTTACCATCCTGCTTTAAACAATTAGAACATAAAAAAAATATGTTTAAAAATAATTTTTAGACATTAGACAATAGGAAACACATGGTAGTGATTCTGAAAAGAAAAGAAACAAGCAAGGAATGCCATTATTTGTCCCAGATTACTAATTAGAGAGGCTATTCAGGACATGGGGTAGGAAAGGCAAATCCAATAGGTAGCTATAAAAAAAAAATACCAGAGAGCAAAAAGAGGCACAGAGAAGGAGGTCCAGAGATATTCAGGCAGGTCTTCTTTGAGTCTTCAGAAGAATATTGATCAATACATGTATGTAAAAAAAAACTCTGACACCAAGGAGAAACACACACACACACACACACACAAGGATTCATCAGAATAGTTTCTGGGACTCTTACAACATTGGAAATCTTTGGTGTTACAACCATCCAAGATGAGATAAGAGTTTCTATTGAAAGGAAAAATAGTATTTACATACAAACACACATATCCACACATATGGGTATTTCTGAAAACTTACTAAAGTAGACCTCTGAGATAGGCACACTTAATTGTATGTAAATTATTCCATTTTTTAATTTAAAGAAAAGCCTACCCAATAAAAATCTACAATTAAAAGAATGTAATAGTTTACATGACAAAAAACCATCAGATATACTTAGCAGTAAATTGGGGGCTAGCAAGGAAAGAAACAACCAACTTGAAGACAAGTCAATAGAAACAATTCTGACTGAAACTGGAAAGAAAGAAGAATGAAAACTCCTATTTCCCCTACTTTAAAACCCTTCGTTGGACTTCAATTGCAATAGAACAAAAATGCAACTTCCTTATCACTCAAGTGATCTGTGAGTCCCTTATGGCCTGAGCCCTTTCTTCCCCTTATCCCATTCTTTCCTTGCTCACCAGGCTCCACCAACACTGGCTTCTCTATAGCTCCTAGAAAATGCTGAACTCCTTACACAGAGGCTTTGTGCCTGAGCTGCTTTTCTGCCTAAAGGGATCTTATCTCCAATTTTCACATGGCTGGTTTCTTATTATTTTTATCACAGTTCAATCATTACTTTCTTAAAGAGAGCTTTCCTGATAACCTTATTTAAAATAGACTACTGTCTTCCAGTATCTCCATGTGTTATTATTTATTGATTTATTTACTCACGTGTTTATTGTGCATCTCACGCCACTAGAATTTATGTTTTACGAGTCTGGCAATCTTGTCTGTCTTAAAACTGTGTCTGGGACATATATAAAAGCTTCTTAAACATTAATGTGTGAGTGAATGAGAGAATTGATTCTGCTGGGTAAAGAGAGACATGCCTGGGAACAATACAGATGTAATCCCTTTTCTCATTAATCTTTCGCTGGAGTGTAGAAATCAGAAAACTAGGCCAACTATTAAAATGTAGGATGATAAGAGTAATTGCAGGGAAATAAATCATATCTTCAGAACTCTTATGGTTTAGATATGAAGTGTCCCCCTCAAGTTCACGTGTGAGACAATATAGGAATGCTCAAAGGAGAAATGATGCTAGTTATAACCTAATCGGTGGATTAATCTATTTGATAGGCTAACAATTTGAATGGATTAATGAGTGATAAACGTAGGCAGGTAGGGCATGGCTGAAGGAAACAGGTCATTGGGGACATATCCTTTGGGATTATATTATCCCTGGCTCCTTGTACTCAAGCTCTCTCTGCTTCGAGCTCTCTCTGCTATTTCGAGCTGAGCAGTTTTCTTCCACCCTCACCCTTCTGCCATGATGTTCTTTCACTTAGGCCCAGAGCTATGGAGTTAGCCATCCCTTCACTGAACCTCTAAAACCATAAGCCAAAATAAACTTTACCTTCTCTGAGCTGTTGTTTTGAGGTATATTGGTCCCAGCAGTGCAAAGCCGACTAGACTCAAGAACCACAGGTTGGCCACCCCACCTAAGCTGTACTGGCATTTGGATAGAGGTGCAGACAATCAGGCAAGTTTACTTGAGGAAATGACTTCTAAACTAATATCTAAGGGATAAGAAGGAATTAGCTTCATAAAGGGGAATGGAAAAGCAGCAGAGGAATCAGGGACAGAGTTGACTCTATGGGAAGCTAAACCTGTTCAAAAAAGCTCTGTGAAGCTGGACTGAGAGCATAAGGGAGAGAATGGTAAGAGAAGAAGCAAGGGAAGTAAGTAGCTGCAAGTTCATACTAGCCTTTTCAGATGGTTGTAACCACAGGAGGCAGGTGAAAAGGGTACCAGAGAGTTGCTGGATAGCAGATTTAATTGAGGGAGGAAGGCACACACACCCCAGCAAATGATGACCCTAAGGCATAGGTGAGAAGTGTGTCCTTAGCACTGATTAACATCAGGAGACAATTACTGAATATCTTCCATCTTCCCAATTAAAGAGAAAGTGGAGTGACTTCCTGAGATGTAGTGGCACTCGCCCCTTCCATACATTTTTCCTTAAATAAAAGGTAAATGAACAATAAATATAGTTTAAAGCCAAGGTGTCTCAAGGGATAATCACAATGAATTTATTGACTCTAAACCAGAAAGTTCAGTGTTTGTAATTCACCAAACAAATGAAAGATTAACCATTAAGCTCTTGAATGGTTTCCACTTATAGAGTATAAAATGTTCATACAGCATGCATGAAGCTATTCTTTTAGTATTGTAATTCTGCTATTTTAAAAAATATATAATTCACATAACCTACACTTGGTCACTTTAAAGTGATTTGTAGAATAACCCCTATGTTATGCAACCATCTCCATTATCTAATTCCAAATTTGTATCACCCCCTCAAAACCACAATCCTGCACCTACTAACACTCATTTTCAATTTCTGCCAGCCTCATCCCATGGCAACCACTACATAACACTTGTTTTAAATTATAAATATTAACATTAGTGAAAATGTTCACACAGATATGCTTGAACAAATCTAATTCCCATTGAAAGGCAAAAGAAGTGCTTCCTTCACTTTTATCTACTTCTAGATTAACTTTCTATAGTAATCAACCTGTAAACTTTTCCATTAAGTAGGACAGTTTATTTTTTAAGTGAATTTTTTTTCTTTATAGTAATGTAATTAGCATCTTAATAGTCATAGTTTGAGGTTTAGTTTTTGAAGAGTCAATTAAACATAAATTCATAATGCCAACTCATACCATGCTGCATTTTTGAGATTGTAGTAATGTATACGCACTTGTACATCATATATTATTGAATTTAGTCTACATAATTAGATGTATTGTATAATTACTACAGTATGCAAACCTCCTTAAATTGGCTAGAGTACAGTCAGCATTCACATTGCTTCATCTTTACCTAGTCTAGTGCCTCTGTTAGACAAGGAAGAAATCTGAGCCTCCTTCTCTGAAGTATCCCAGACTCTATCTGACCTCCATCCTTTCTGGGCCTGAGATAAGCATCACCTCCCCAAACCAACCTCACCTGATCACTTTCACATACAGACTTTCCCTTTCTGGAATCATTCATTAGCACTTATTCACTTTGGATACTTGATGAAACATTGTGTTACAGTTTAATTGTGTTAACAAAAACAATGAGAATGGTGTGATTTTTTTTTAACCTGACAAATCTTTTACATCCTGATGAGTTTTACAACCATAGTCCCTGCAGAAAGAATGAACTCATTTCAATGATTCAGCCATTGCTCCAACAATTTGTTAAATCCTGTTTTGAAATTGTTACAAATAACACATTTCAAACCACACAGGCCATTTTTCAAAGGTAGCCTTTTCTGATGAAAACTAGTTTTCCTTTCTGAATTGATCTTTAATCTCATATACCTGCCTGACTACAACTCTAACCTCAGAGTCTGAGCTGTTGTTTACTCTTTAATTTCAGAAAGAAAAAAAAAGAAACTCCCCCATGAAAAAAATGGGGTATATAAACTCTTTCACAAATTTCTGTGAAAATGTCTAAAGAAAAAAAATGTCTAAATAATACTACACATGGAAGGACCTCTAGTAGATCTAATGCATGAATTTCTCCTTCTAGGAGTTCCTGAACTAATTGGAAAAGCATACCATAAAAGATCCATCTATAAACAAGATGCCTTATTTTCAGTAAATGTATGCAAATTTAAATATATGCATATTTTAACTTTATATATATGTCTTATTTTAAGTAAATGTGTGCAGATTTAAATATATGTATATATATATATATATATATATATATATATATATATATATGGCTTATGGGATGTGAAAGGTACTTCATAAAACAAAATTTCACAAATTAGATTTAAACTAAAAATGAAAATCAAGAAAAATGAAAGATTATGGGCATCACTAGGCTGGCATGTTTCCTGCAATATCTAAGGAAACCAGACTGAGAAAACCTGTTATATTTTATACAAATAAGAGGAAATGAAAGATGTTTCTTTCAGAGTTCTCACTTTCTGATAATAGAAAGTATATCTCATTTAAAAAAAAAGATCCTACAATCATGAATCCCCATATTTATATGCTAATTTAGTATAACAAATGGCCCTTTCAAATCTTTTCTTAAATTTAAACCCCACGAGGGCAAAGAATATATTTTGCTCATTCACAAATATCAGATGTACAACAATGTTTGATGAAGGAATTCTAGAAATGAGTAATTAGACTCCTTGATAATAATTTTTCGCTCAATACTTGGTCAACACAAATGATACTGTAAACTAAATGTGAGGTACAGTGGATAATTGGAAGGACAGAAAAGCAAGACATTAAAAACAAGTCTTTTAAAAGTTGACACTAATACAGAGCTTTTGCTTAGGGGGTCCATAAAACTAAAAGATGTTCCTGCTACTCCAAAGTCCAAACTGAGACTCTTTCTTTAGGGATTCAAGAGATCCATCCTGGGAACCAATTTATCTAAATTGCATAGGATTATAGAGAACATAAATAACAAATAATGAAGAAGCAGTGTTTTCTGTGTGTATTATTTATGAGGATAACTTATGTTGGATATGATTTGGGTATGTTACCCGAACATGGTTTCCAGTATGATGGTGTTCAGGTCATGGAAGCTATAAGAGATGGGACCTACTGAAAGGTGAGTAGGAATTGAAGGTTTAATGTAATTCTCTCAGTACCCTGGTTAGCACTTGCGAGAGTTAGTTATATAAAGAGCACACTTGGTCCATGAATCCTTCAGACTTCCTGCCTTGCAACATGACCTCTTCCTCTCACATGTACTCCTACCATGATGGCATCCACCATGTTGTAATGTAGTCAGAAGACTTTCACAAGAAGCTGAATCAATGTTAACACCAAGCTCTTGGACTTCCAGAACTGTAAACTAAATACAATTCTTTTCCTTATTACTCAATTCAGGTACGATATATATATATATATATATATATATATATATATATATATATATATATATATGAAACTAACACAGATGATTAGTTTAACATGCTTAATATGGAGCAAAGGCAATGCGCGCTACTTGGAGATAGAGTATGAAATTTTGCTTTATGAGTCACATTTTTTAAAATTTTAAAGAAATTTTTAAATTTTTCATTAAAAATATAGACAATTAAAAGCCCTGCAAATTTAGCAGTTTAGTTCATTTTATATTGTGTTTTCTTTAATGACTATAAAGACAAGGAACATTTCTTTTTTGCTAGCTCTCAAGTGGGTCTAACACCTAGTAAGCAGCCAATAACTATCTGTTTATACAAAATCGTTTTCCAACTGGAAAAATAACATAGTTCAAAATTTTTAATCTACCTCATTGATAATGAACAATATGACATTGAATTGAATCTGTCAACTTTAGAAAATTAGCTTAAGTTGAAACAGAACTGACATCTTCCATACAATTTTTCCTGTTGATCTCAGGGTCGTATTTGATGATACTTCTGTGTTTCTAAGTAAATGAAGACATTTACCACTCTATTGTTGAACTTAGTTATTCTGAGGGAAGACTCAGAAAGCCACTAAAAAAGGAGGTCAATGTAAATTTCTTTTTTGGGGGGGGAATGGGTATTAAAGGAGATTTTAATAAATATAAAGTCAACTATTTGCAGGTTCTGATATAAAAATATCTCCAATCCACTGGTCACACTCTGTTACTGTCTCAAGGAAAATTTTAAACAAAGGTCTTTTTTAGTGAAGAAATATGAGTGTTGATGTTCTTAACTGTTAATTTTTTTTTCATTTTCATCCTCTGCAAATAGACTAAGAAACTTAAATGTCTCATTTTCTCAACAATTAACTTCTCATCCAAATCTCAAACATCATTTTCATGGCATCCATTTTATTGTATGCAGTTAAATCATTCAATTTTTTGCCTTGCAGTTAATTGGTTGTAAGTATTCAGCCTTGAAAAAAAATTGCTATATAAGCAAACATTGTGGTACACTCTTCAATAAACTTAACAATGTACTAATTCATGTAGACAGATCCTTACCCTTTGATACAGTGCATTTTCCCTCAATAAGGGAAAGTAGATATTAAGAGGCAAACTTGAAAACTAATAAAAAGTGTCACTCCATGTCACAGATATAGAAGAAGCTAATAGAGTTAGTTACCTTCTATTTGTTTACATGTCTAAGAGACAAAAGAGGAATATTTTTAAAAGAAATACTTTGAATAGTATTTATCCTTTTGCTACCTTATCAAAGAAACTACCACAAAGAGGTTGTCCTTTTGACTTTCCTACTGATTTGTGGTGGATGAAGAGGTAGCTATAGGCATATCTGCAGGGCAAAGTGTTTGGTTGGTCATGACTTGGCTCCATCTGCACATGAAATCTCTTTAGATACATTTTTTCCCTAGTCAGTGATGTTTTATAAAAATCACACATTAGTTGCTGAAATGTGTTCACAAGTTTTGTTGTTTTTATCATTAATCCTGGTGTAAATTAACATGTCTTCAAAGACATATTTTAAAAACTGATATCTAACCTATCTGCCAAAAATAATTATCTCAACAAATCATGTGCCTCTTCACATACTTCATCCCTTCCTTTAGATTTCTTTACATTCTTCACATTCTTCCTTTTTTTCCTGTACTTCCTCATTGATCATCAATTTGTACTTACACTTCTAAATACTAGTGACCTAATCATATTTTGCTCTTTTTTAAATATTTTTTAAGTTGTAGATAGACCTTTATTTTTTATTTATTTATAGGCAGTGCTGAGAATCGAACCCAGTGCCTCACACATGCCAGGCAAGTGCACTACCACTGAGCCACAGCATCAGCCCATATTTTGGTCTTGATGCATGATCTGGTCCTATTTGCATTTCTCTGGTCATAATAACACCAGGTATTTCATTACACGAATCTATCACATTTTTCCAAACACTGTCTGTACTTTAAAAATTTCTATACTCTATACCTTTGAGACCAAATGGAAGTTCACCAAAATCAAAGGTTCACAATTTTCTGAACGTACCACATGACAAAATATTTGTTTAAAAATTGGATGTTTTTTAAATCTTGGAGAAAAATTCACAGCATAGAGAGATGATTTTCTGTTAGGGTCTATAAACAAGTCAAGACGGCGCCTGGCATTTTTCCAGAGGTAGTGGTTTGTGAAGTAACGCCAGCGAGCCGAGCCATTAAGTGTGGAGATTCCTTATTGGTTGACTGCTGTATCTAGTTTATGTTAATTAAGATAAGCTGTGTATAATATATATACCCCTCCTGTCCTACAATAAATGGCTCCCACTCCTGCTATATCAATGTACACCAGTTCTTCGTCACCCCCCAGTTATTTTGCTGCAGCCGGACTGCAGCAATTTTCCTGCAACTCAGTACATGTATGTTCACAAGTATGTCCAATTTGAGTAGCTCTGTAGAAAAGAAATGCTATAGGAATAGAAGAGGTATCCCTGAGCCCTTCAAATATTGTTTAACTAAATGCCAAGTCTTGTATCTTCTGACCCAAAACAAAGGTATTTTTTCTTTCTATTTTATCTCTCTATTCATATGTGACTACCTTTATATGGTTTGTGCATGAGAACTCATTCAAACTAGCAAAATCGTGTTAATTCTTTCCTACTACAATTTCCTATAGTAGTAGGAAATGTTCAAACATTTATATACTATAATTCTTCTGATGTAATATAGGTGGTAGTACATCAGAAGAAAGAGGAAAGGAATATGTTCCCAACTTAATTCCTAAAAACCTTTAGTCTCTATATAATGAAAGGGAAGTGTAGTAGTAGTCTGGTTTCATAAAAGCACTCCAGCTCTTTCTGAAACTTCTGATTTTATGTGTCTATGTCTCCAACTTTTCCATCTCTTCACCCTAGCACCTCTTACACTGCCTAAGTGGCATAAATCTATACCTCAAAAATTTCTTACTACGGAGTAAAGACATAAATGAAACAACCATTTGAGAAAGCAAACACAGGATTTGTGCTCGCCTTAACAAAATGTGGTGTCTGATCAGGATGACTTTTGAAATTAGCCTGAGTCCTCCATATAATATATATCCATCTGGATATATTTGGTCTAAAATTAGAAGAAAAACCTGACTTCTCTGCAGAAAGTTAGAGGGAGATTCTGTTGTAGGCTGGGATCCCTGGGAAACATACCCAGAGAAAGAGAGAGAGAGATTTCATCCAAAATGATTGACAAGTGCTCTAGAATCAACTTCTGTGTAAAGGGAGCCCTCTCCATTAGTAGAACACAATATGACAACAGTAGCAACTCCACCAAAATAAAAAACTATTAAATGGGTAGAGAGAGGCCAAAAGTAATAAAATAGATATTCTTCCATTCTCTGAAAATAGAAAATGGAAATAAACACTAGAAAGAAACTCCCCCCATCCCCACATATATATACCTAACATATATATTCCCTGATAAATTCCTTAATAAATAGACAAAAATCCTTATATTAAAAAAGAAATGCTTAAGGAAGACTGAAAACAAATGCCTACAAAACTTAAATCTTGTAAAGATGTCAAACTTACCCAATTTTTCTACAAAGTCAATGCAATTTCAATACAAATCCTCAAGATTTGTGTCAGCTTGAAAAACCATATTCCAAAATTGATACAGAAAAGTAAAAGGTCAAAATATTCAAATTATACCTTAAAAAGAATAATGAAGAATTCATGCCCTAGTAGCTGCCATAATTAAGACATTATGACTACAGTGGAGCAATAGACAAGTAAACCAATATAACAAACTAATTATATATATATATAATATTTCCTAAATTTTGCACTGCAAAATAGTAACAGATTCTTTCAGGAAATGTTACTAAGTTATGTGGAAAAAATAGATCTCTACCTTATCCCATGCACAAAAATTAATTTCATATAAATTACAGAACTAAATATAAATAACAACATTGTAAGTCTTTTTAAAGCTAATACAAGTCAATATGTTCATAACTATTTGTTAGGAACTCTTAAGTAAGACTTTTTTTAAAAGCTAAATTTCCCACTTCAAAAAGCAGAATTTCTATTTATCAAAATACACAGTCAAGGGATCTAAGGAAAACTTCAAAATTGGAGAATATATTTGCATTATGTTTATTTGACAATGTGCTGATATTCAAGATAATGTCTTATATAATACTGTTTATTATATAACATATAACTATGTCTACATATAATTATATAATACACATAATGTCTAGAGATCAAAAGATATAATGTATGTCTAGGGATGAATAGAAAATGGGTAAAAGATCTTAATAAAAATCTTTGAAAAGAAGAAATATTTAAAGATGCTTTATTGCACACATTATTAGAAAAATGGGAACTGAATCTATATCATACTCATCATGTTGAATAAATTCAAAAGTCTAACAATTCAGACTCTTACAAGCTACAGGTATGAGTGCTATTTTGTATATCTGCATGTTAGCTTTGAATACAAAATGGGTAAAAGATATTAATAAAAAGAGGAAATATTTTAAAAGATGCTTTATCTCACGTTATTAGAAAAATGGGAACTGAACCAATTTCACACTCAACTGATTGAATAAATTCAAAAGTTCAACAATTCAAACTCTTAGGAACTGCAGGTATGAGTTTATTTGGTACATCCCTGTGTTAGCTTTCCAATGCTGTGACCAAAATATGCAGTGAGAACAACTTGGAGGAGAAAAAAGTTTATTTTGGCTCACTGTTTCAGAGGGTTCAGTCCAAGCTCAGCCAGTTCCATCACTTTGGGCAAGAGGTAAGGTGGCATCTTATGGCTGAAGTGCCTGACAGAGAAAAGTTGCTAAGGACATGGTGGCCAGGAAGCAGAGAAAGGAGGAAGGAAGGAAATACAGCGTCTTCCAGGGTGACCTCCAGTCACCTACCTCCACCAGCCACACCCTACCTGCCTACTTTTACCACCCAGACCATTCAAACTAGGTTGGCCTAATAGGTTACAGCTCTCACACTACAAGCATTTCATCTCCAAACATTTTACCTCCCTTTCAAGAATCATTTAATGTCATCCAGTAAAGTGGAAAGTATACATAGCCTATGACACTAGAGTTCTCATCCTAGGCATAATCATGGAGGAGCTCTTGCACATGGGAAACTAAAAACATGTAAGAGTATTCACTGCTGAATTCTTTATAGTAGTTCCAAAATGGGAACCATCCAAATATCCATAAAAAGTAGAATTTGAAAAGTAAAATTTGCACAAAAGACAAGAAAATAATTATTAAAACATAAAGGTAATTTTTTTTCCTTAGCAGGAAGGGGATATTTTCAGTAAGAGACGTGTATGGGAAGATTGATACATTCTGTGTCTTTAGGTAAGTTTTTTTGTTTTGTTTTGGGTACCAGGGATTGAACTCAGGGGCACTTAGCCACTGAGTCACATCCCCAGCCTCATTTTGTATTTTATTTAGAGACAGGGTCTTGCTGGGTTGTTTAGCTTTTCATTTTTGCTGAGGCTGGCTTTGAACTCGTGATCCTCCTGCCTCAGCTTCCCAAGCCGCTGGGATTACAGGCATGCACCACTGCAACAAGCTCTTTACATATTTTCATGTTAGTTGAGAAATTACCATGATTAAGCACTATTTTTATAAGTAGATATGTCTAAAGCAATTTTTTACTATGCATAATATTATATATGTTATTCTAGGTTAATTTCATTTTTTATCAAGTTGAATCTTCTGACTTGTGTTTTTTGATAAAATATTCAAACTGCCAAAATGTAGGAGATAAAGAGGAGGTCAATTTTAATTGTTTCATAGAAAAGGTGGCATTAGAACTACACTTGGAAAGGTACATAGAAATATATTAAGTACAAGAAAGCATGAGCAGAGATATACTTAATGATTGACAGAGTAGTTTGACTAGTTCATAGATTTATGCATGTAAATAAATTAAGTTAAATCCAAAAAGGTGAAAAAGTAACAAGATGCTTACACAGAAATACATGTATTTGTAAAAATCATTATCTGCATCATTAAAGCTATGTACTTAGTTTACATAAGTTAGACAAACAACCATAAAATGAATCTCATCAAACATACAAAACCAGAATAATACATTTAATTTTGTATGATATCCCCTGATAATAATGTCCTTAGTTGAAAAGGAGAAGCAACGTAATTCTTAATTGAAGAGAAAAACATGCAATTAAAGCTTACCCTAAATAAATCACATTCTAGCTCCTTCTTGGTAACTCTTACTATCCAAAACCTGTAAGACACATGTCAGGAATTTAACATTATTACAATCATCTTTTTTTCACTCTGTCCTTATTTTCTTATTATCATCAGAACCCTGTGGTTATGAACAATATTAGGTGTTGGTATTTAGCATATAGTACACTCAGGCATGTTGGTAACTAATAATTTTTCTTCCCTTCTAGTGTTCTCAGGAATCCTTTCTTCCTTTCTTTGGGTCTCTTCTCCTCCCAGAATACATTTTTTAAACTAGAGACATTAATTTTTAAGAGAAGGTGGCAAAAGAAAAAAGAAGAAGAAGAAGAAGAACTGCATGTCATTCACATGCTCATTGAGATTCTGACTACATAAGCTCTGCCTAGTATTGACCTATTTAGTGCTTCCTTTTTTTAATACTCTTGACCATATAGGTGTATTTGCTAAAATGCCATGGTAGTTGGACATCATTAGATGATTTGTGCTACTACTATTAGCCATTATAAAAGTCCAGGTGATTTCTAGTATCCTCTTCTACTGGCACTACTTACTGGATCTCTGAGATAACTAAGGTGTTTTTTTGTTGTTGTTGTTTTACGAGTGCAACAGGTTCTTTCAAAAACTTACAAATTGAGAAAAAAATGTTGAAGGGAGATTTTTTTTTTTCAAATTCTACTTTCAGGTATTGAAATTTCTTGTTCAATGATCCAGAAATTAATACAAATGCTTTATGACATTGCATAGCACCATATCAAACATAGATTGCTAATGTTTTCCTCTGTGATTTAGTAAAGTGGTTTTTGGCAAAAGCAAACAAAACCCTGTAAATATTAACTCAATTCATATACTTTTAAAATTTAGCATCACAAATTTAACAAATGAAGTAAAAGATGCTGGCAATTAAATTTTTACAGTAGACTTGAAAAATGAAATTAATTCTCTTGAACAACATAGTCTTTAGGGATACTGCTATCAAGTGTATTATAGATAGATCTGATAATTTCCATATTTCTCACTGTTAGAGCATTACATACCTGTTGGGAAAGGATTTCTAAATAATTACTAGGGAAGCCTATTCTAAATCAAGAGGGTGTGTGTGTGTGTGTGTGTGTGTGTGTGAGAGAGAGAGAGAGCGAGAGAGAGAGAGAGAAAGAGAGAGGTGGGATAGGTGAAAGTGAGGGTTTTATATATGATCCTCTAACTTCAAAGCCAGAATAATTTTAATAATTTGCTATTTTAGGCTATCTGAGTATGTGCTGTGTTACAGAGTAAAAGACAAAAATCAAATTTAATAAAATAAAAAATGTATTCATATTTGGAGAGAAGACTACTCTTAAAAAACTGAAATAGTCTAAAACAAGATATTATCCAAAAATTTTATTCAACATTAGCATACAAGTGCAAAGGAATGCTTTTGCCACTGCATCACCTTCCTGCATTGTAACACAAAAACTTTTGCTACTACACCTCATTGAAAGACAACTCAACAGCCTCCCCAAACATTGTGTCTGACATGGCTGATAGAGTTGAATTAGAAGGAACAGGGAAGATGAGTTCCCCCAGGTCAGTATTGGAGGTTAGTGTATGAAACAAGAATACTGCTATGCAGTCTCTTTAGCCCATGTATGTGCTTCCTATAATGAACACTACTCTTCCGCCTTTGCAATACTGAAAGGTTCTACAGCTCCAACCTATTCTTCTGTTCTTAAATTGGGCAAATGCTTTTATTATGCAAATTCCATATTGCCAGTTTTTGAGTTCCAGCTATGGTTAAAAGCTATCAAATTCCTGAATACTACAATATGTAAAATATTATATGCCTGTGTGCTACAATGACAGAATTATTTGATGAGGAGTCATAAGGCTCAGCTTCATTCTAAACTCTGACACTTAGTTAGACAAGAGATATTTAACTTCATTTTCTTCTCCTGAAAACCAAAAAACAGCATCTGCACTGTCTAGAACGCTACATTAATGTGAGATCAAATGAGCTAATATATACCCAATGGATTTTAAATAATAAAATTATACACTAATGGAAAGGATTAAAAGGTAATGCAGAAACTGTGACACATGGAATTTTTTAAATGTGTTTTTTTTTTTTCACTTAATGAATATTTAGAGTCTCTCCTCCATGCCTGGCCTTTGTGGAAACCTGAAAAAGAGGTGAGGGTATATGTAGGAAAGGAATAGATAAATTACATGAGAAGCACCATGCTCCTTTGGTTCAAAGAACTTGTAATAATACAGGCATCAAGACATGAAAAAATTAAAAGTAAAATAACAATTTAAAGAAGCATAAGATTCAGCAGTAAGAAACAGGGAGAGATAATTAGTGCTATAAATAGGTCTTTGGAGAGCGGTCATTAAGTAAGTACTAGAAACCCAAGGTCCCTCCAGGCCTTTAATCCCTTAATTAACATTCCCTGGTACATTTATATATTTTCAACTTTTAAAGTCTGTATTTTTTAACACAAAAATACTTGAATATATTTACGTGATTCACAAATTTATAGAATGCAAATTCCACACAGTTCTACATCTCCCCTACACTTCTATAATCTAATTATAGGTCTTTCCATGTTTCTAATTTTTTGGTATTACAAATCATGCAGCATCAGTATCTGTAAGTTCATAAAATGTTGTTCCATTGGCATAAGATACCACATGACATCAATCAAACCATGGGACTCTACCTAACATACTACAAGAGTGGGGCCATGGCATGGGATCCACTGATTGTATTACATACCATACCACCCAGAAGCTGCCAACCTGAAAGAGCATTGAAACAAACTCTTGAATGCACAGTTGAAGGCTTACCTTAGAAGCCATAATCTGTAAGAATGGAGTCCCCTTCTTCTGGATGCACTATGCACATTGAGTCAAAGACATCTATAAAGCACTGTATCCTCAGTAGCAAGAACACATAGATCTAGGAACCAAGTGATTACCACCAGAGGAATTTTTACTTCTTTTCATTACAACAACTTTAAGCTCTACAGACACAGATGTCCTGGTCCCTAAAGAGGACATATTCTGTTAAAGAACACAGGAAGTTCCATTGGACTATATACTAATGTCTCCCTCTGGGATTTTGGAGCTCCTTATGCCTGGGGAACAGTAAACCAGGAAAGAAATCACTATTATGGCAAAGGTTATTGACCCTGAGCATCAGATATGAGATGAGGCTGCTATTATGCTATGAGCTTAGGGAGAAATATGTGATACTCACTTATGCCCCAAGGACTCCTTGTCCAGTTTTGGTGACTCATGAGAAAGTATAGCAACCCCAGGCTGATAAGGTGCTTAGACTTCTTGGGTATGAAATCTGGGTCATGCTACCAGATAAACCACAGGGACAAGTACAGGTATTACATGATGGAGAGGAAAACCTGAAATGGAGATTAGAGGAGGGAGATAAAGCAACTGTTACTCATTGCAGCTGTGTCCAAATCAGCTGCACTGGCAATGACTACAGTTCTTCTACCAGTCTTTCTCTTCCAAAGAGAAAGTTGCAGAAAGATATTTTACCCTTTTGGGGTGGTTTATATGTTATGACTGATGGCAGCAGTAATATTAAGGATATTTTAGTCCCTTGTGGAACAGCTCTGATGGACTGTATTTGGCCTAACACACTCTATGAAAATGGTCCAGACCTTTTTGAGCATATACCATAGCTCAATTTTGTCTTTTTTCTCCTCATTTCTAAAGGTGTGGATTCATAATAAATTTTTAGCCTGCAAAATATAAGAGTCTGTTTCTAAAGAGTTTAACTCAGGACCTGTCTGTATAAGTATGATTTTCAATGTAATAAACATTCTATTGTGTGCGCAGAGCACTTGTTTGCTTACCTGTGCAGGTTAGCTGGATTGGACTGGGTTTGACTGGATGGCTCTAAGATGAATGTTGGGTTTATGTCTGAACCACATGTCTCCTTTATCTCGTACCAGTAGACTTTTGGGGAAAGTGTTTTCATGGTAATAGGGATTTAAGGACAAATCCTTTCCATCCAGGGTCATTTAAGTTTTTGGTTATTTCACATTTGCTATTGCATAGTTAGCCAAACATGCCACAATGACCAAGCTCAGAGTCCAGGGACAGGAAAGGATATTCCTTTTGGGAGGTGATGAATGTGAGGAGAGGGAAGGAGTTCATTTTTCCACAGTAATCTGATATCATAGTATCCTTTGCTCCTATGGTCTTCCCACCATTTTTCTTTTCATTGTGCTTTGACATATACATATATCTCCAATCTGAGATTATATATATATCAGATTGGTTTTCCCAGTTTTTAATAATTTCATCCACTCCTGTTACAAACTTCGCAATTTGAAATAATTGTAAAATGACTATGCCTCAGTATTTCCATCTAAAAAATGGGGGTAATAATGGATCTATTTCAAGCATACAATACGTTTTTGTGTATAAAGTTCTTACAACTATAATAACTGTTACTGGAACATAGTAATCATTGAATAAATGTTAGCTATATTATCCTAAAATTGATAATTCTCCCAAGTTTAGAACCATGTGATAAATTGTCCATCTACAACTCTACTAAGATCCCTCAAAGAAATCTCAAACTCATTCTGTTTAATTCTGAACTTATAACAAAAACCCCAAATCTGTTTCCTTCATACAATTATTCCCTAACTAGTAAGCTGCCATCAGTCGTGTGCCCAGATAATTTTTATTAATATGGAAGAAAAGGGAATGAAACCTGAAAGGCAACTAATAATCTGTCAGTTCTCCAACAACAAGAAATTTGACTCATCCTCAATATATTTACTCATTTGTTCAAGACTATAATACATAGAAAGTAGTCTTAGAATTGCTAATGCAGACCACTGCCAAATGTGAAATTATAAACAAAAGATCAATACTTCCTTGGAGGTTCTTTTAAAATGCATAGTAAAATGCACAAAATATGAAATACATAATTTGATGAGTATTGACAAATACATATATCTATGAAATAAACTCCTTTTCTAAAAAAACATTTCCCCCAAAGTTTCTCCATGTTCTTTCCAGTCAGTTTTTCTTCCTGACAAAATTAAACTCTTTCTAGGTATTCTTTTACCACAGAATAGTTCCCCCCTCCATAACTTCTTTTGAATGTAATCATGCAAATGTAGTACTCTGTATGTGGCTTATTTCACTTATAATAGTATTTGTAAGACTCCTTCATGAAAGCTGTGTGCATTGGTAATTTGATTCCTTTTATTTCTGAACAGTATTCCATCACATGAACGTATAACAGATTTTTATCAGCTATCCTATTGACAGACATTTCAGTCATTTTAGTTTTTGGCAGTTAGATTTTAAAATATTATTAAAAGTATTAGGTCAAAACTGATATTTCATAATTGGTTTCAAATGCCTTGTTCAAATAACCTAGTCATAAATTTTCTGAATATTAAACATCAAGAATCTGCTAGAATTTCTGAAGTAGTAGTACCATTTTAGTAGGTCCATGAGTGAAAATTATATTGCTCCATATCTAAGCCTACTTTTGATATGGTACATTTGTTATTACTTTTAGTTTTAGCTATTTATTGGGTCTGAAGTGGAATGGATCAAATTATAGCTTTCATTTGCATTTACTTAATAATTTTGACCAATATATAGTTGTCCAGCTATTATTATACCATTTATTTAAGGTGCCTTCCTTTCCGCTTTTATCAAAATTACTCTTCTGAGCATGAGAAGAAGATTACCATTAAATAGAGAAGAGAGGTGGGAGGGAAAGGGCCTGAAGGGGAATTGCATGGAAGATGGAAGGAGATCCTCATCGTCATACAGAATACATGTATGACAATGTGAGGGGAAAAAAAGTGTGACACATTAGATTAGGTAGAGAGAAGTGATTAGAGGGGAAGGGAAGGGAGGAAAGGAAGGACAGAAGAATAAAATAGACATTATTATTGCTATATGTAAATATGTGACTATATGACCAATGTGATTCTGCAACATGTACACTCAGAAAAATGAGAAATTATACCCCATCTGATTCAAATGTATGATATGTCAAGATCGTTATATTGTCATGTGTAACTAATTAAAACCAATAAAAATAATTTGTCAAGTTACTCTTCCAATACACAACCAGTGAAAATCCACATCACATAAAACCACAAGAATAGGATCCTAATTAGAATAACTTATACTCCACACATATATATATCAAAATATACTCTGCTGTCATGTATAACTAGAAAGAGCAAATAATTTTTTTCAAAATTATTCTGCCACCTTTTTCAAGACCAATAGCCATACTAGTGGACCTGATTATGAATTCTCTAGCTTCTTCTTCTACTCTGTTTTTCTGTCCTCATGCCAACACCTCATTTGAATATATAGCTATAGCAATTTTGAAAGCAGTGTAAAACTCCCTGACATATTTTTCCTTTTTGAGATTTTTGTGGCCTTTCAGTTCTTTTGCTTTTCAATGAGAATTTAAGAATTATATTGTTAATTTATGAAAACTAAGAAAAAAAGTCAATTGAAAATTGAACTACATTGAATCCAGGTTATTGAGGGTATTTGTGTGTATGTGTGTAAGGTGCTCCAGAGAACATAAAATGCAGCCATGAATTTTGGCAATCCATTTTAAATTAATATGGAATCACTTCATCTTAGGTGTAAAAATTTCATGACAGTACATGCCCATTTAGCAGCCCACCATCCTTTGAACAATTACAGTGATATATATTATGTATACATACATTAGAAGTTCAATAATACAGTGTCGTAACTTTGGTTTAAATGGCCATATGACTTAAAAATTAGGACAAGTATATTTATAGTCATACAATTTACAAAAATGTGTGTATACACACACATATACACATTTTTCACAAATATTCACATATTTCACAATATTCACATATTTTTTTTTCATTTTTTTCCTGTAGAATACAAGCTTCCATCTGGAGTCTTTTTTCTTTAATCTGAACAGATTTTTCAACTGCTGGCAACAAATTTTCCAATTTACTTTTCTATAAATGTCTGCATTTTGTCTTCAAATTTAAAGGATATTTTTGCTCGGTATATAAATATGGGTTGATGGGCTTTGTATTTCCTTTCAATCCTTTAAATTTGTCATTCTGATGATAGACTGGCTTGATGTTCTCATTTGTCCCCCCTTTCTGATAAAAAAAAACCTAACCATCACTTTTATTACTCTTCTACTTTAATACACTCTTTCTTTCAGCTATTTTTGAAAATAGTTTCTCTCTTTAGTGTTCATTGGTTTGCTTATAATGTCCCAGGGTGTAATTTTTATTGTAATTCTTAATTACATTTAATTTCTTGGATTTATGGATTTTCATTTCATCAACTTGACAAATTTGGCAATAATATTTTGAGTTTTTAAATTTTGGCAAGAATATTTAACACGAGATTTGCCCTCTTAACAGGGTTTTATGTATACATACAGTATTGTTATCTATAAGCACATTGTGCTTATGTTATCTAGAATTTTTTCATCTTGCATAACTCCTAGTTTATAGTCTTTGAATAGCAATTTCCCATTTATTTCTCTTCCAGCCCATGTAAATCACCATACTATTGCTTGCTTCTATAATTTTGAGTATTTTAGATGCCACATATGAATGGAATCACACAGTGTTTTTCCTTCTGTGACTGGCTTACTTCATTTAGTGTAAAATCCTCAAGATTATCCATGGTATTACATATTGCAGGACCTCCTTGTTTTCAAGGTTGAATAGCATACCTTTGCATGTATCTATCACATTTTCTTTATTCATTCAGCTACTGGTGAACATTTTGGTTGTTTTCACATCTTGGCTATTGTGAATAGTATGGCCATGTACATGGGTGTACAGATATCTCTTCAAGATACTGATCTCATTCTTTTGGATAAATGCTTAGAAGTAAGGTTCCTAGATTATGTGATAGTTCTATATTTAATTTTTGAGGAATTACATACTTTTCTCCAAAGAAACTATACCATTTTAAATTCCAATCAACAGTGTACAAGGGTTCCAATTATTCTACATCGTCACCAAGAATGACCTTTTGTTTTTCTGATAATAGCCACTCTAACATGTGAGATGATATTTCACTGGAGTCTTGATTTCCATTTTCCAGATGATTAGTGACAATAAATATCTTTTCATGTGTCTCTTAGCCATTTGTACATTTTCTTTGGAGAAATATCTATTCTAATCTTTAGCCCTTTTTAAAATTTGAATTATTAGGGGGGAATTTTTTGGTTGTTTGTTTGATATTGAGTTTTAGAAATTTATTATATATTTGGGAATAAGATATATGATTTTTAAATATTCTTTCATTCCATATTTTTCTTAATTCTGTTGATTGTTTCTTAGTGAATAGAGGTACAAATATCATCAATGAAATGCTAATAAACCAAATTCAACAGCAATATGACCAACTGACATTTATTCCTGGAATGCAAGGGTGCTTCAATGTATGATAAAAAGTTAATGTGAAGTACCACAATAATTGAATAAAGGATAAAAATCAAATGATCCAGTAAATTCAGGCAGGTAAAAATTTTTGTAAAATTCAACACATTTTCATGATATAAACTAGGAATGGATGGAAATTACTTCAACAAAATAAAGTTCACATACAAAAACCCCACAGATAACAGCATACACACTGGCAAAAATCTGAAAGGTTTCCTGTTAAGATTAGGAACAAGGCAAGGAAGGTCACTCTCTTCACTCCTACTAAACAAAAATGAAAGGCTTCTAGATCAGAGAAGAAGAAAATTATTCCCAGTCTTGTACAACATGATCTAATATATATAAAAACCTAAAGCTTCCCCTAAACTGTTAGAACTAATAAATAAATTCAGTAAATTAGAAGATATAAAACCAACATATGAAAATCATTTATATTACCAATAATGAACTATTGAAAAGTACATTAGGAAAACAAACCCTTTCACAATGGCCTCAAGAATAAAAAACTTAGACAAAACCTGAATGGGAAATATTTTTTTAACTATTTATCTTCCCTATTTTCTGTGTCCTTTCCTTCCTCACTTTTCAGTTGATCTGGCTTTCTTGATCTTTGTCCCATGACTCCAGTCAGATTTTGAATTTCTTTCTCAATTGTAGAATCCCTAACATCCCCAGAGATGGCCCAAATGAAAATATGACCCAGTAGTAAAATTACTTTTTGAAAGGAAGACTCCCCTCCAATTTCTGGGTGGTTTTTTTTTTTTTTTTTTTTTTGGTTGCTCTATAAACCCTTCAAGTTGTTATATAGGGTTTTTTTCTGAGTTTATAATAGTTTTTCCTTATGGACGAGACTATCTGGAACAAGCTCTTAAACCATTTTCTGAAGGGGAACTTTTCACTGTAACTTATATCAATCTCTCCATTTTTTCTCTGCAGATCAACAACAACAAAAAAGCCTGCATTCAGTTGATCAACTATGAAATCTACTCCTTTGTCCCTTTCTGCCTCAGATGGCTTGCAATTATTCCATTTTTTGAATGCTTGCTTGATCTCCATATCAAAACACACACACACACACACACACACACACACACACACACACACCTGGTGTATCTCCATGCATTGTTCTGACCCCAGGACAGTGATTTTATATAACACAACGAAGCCTTCCCTTACCTCTTAAACTAATTCAGTTCTTTTGCTCCCTATTGCTAATGCTTATGGTTATTTCACCTCATAATCCTCATCACAATATATGGTTTAAGCTTTTTATTTGTGATTTGATTACATTTTAGATTCCAGAGATTTTTGTTCACGGTTTGTAAGTAGATGAACTTTATTTGCTTTGCTCACAATTATATGAACAGTGTTGAGCAAGGGCATGGGGTGTGTGCTCTCAAAACACTTCTTTAAAGAATTAACTCATTTGTTAATTAATTGCTCCTCAACTACATTGCATCTTGTCTGTTTCTAATTAAATATGTCATAGGTATTTTAAACTTGGTATACCTCAAAAAGAATACATTTTGGTTTTGACAATCTTCACTTGTTCTCTTTAATTTCTAAAAACAAATTGATTTTTAAAATATATATCTCAATATCCAAGTAGAAAACCTTAAACCATTTTTAAGGTTTTTCTCTTAAGAATATTTCCCACACTTGTAGTCCTTGAGACATAAGTCAAAAGTTCCACACCTCTTTCCATTGTCCACCTTGTTTCACTAATTTTAGTCTTTCCCCTAGCTATTTTGCCTTTATTATGCACCCCTGATGCTCTAACATATAGAAATTACTAAAACACAAACTTTCTACCTCCTCAATTAAGATCTTTCCAGAGTTCTCATTTTTAATTTTGTAAAATTCAAGAATCTTGATATAGCTTACATTTTTTGTTCGCCTAGCTCCACACTTCTATGGCAAGCTCACATATTTAAGCATTACACCTCAAGGAAAAACTCAGCTAGTTTACTTACATACCAGATTGAATCTTTCCCACGTTCCACCAGCCTCTTGCATGATCAAGAATTCTGTGTCCTATGTTCTGACCCTAGGGCTCTGTCCACCCACAGGTATATCAGAACCTCTTTTTCTTGATACTGGGGTACTTGGAACCTACAGGCTTTTATATACTGTGTACAGAATATAAGGAGCCTAGATATGTCCTAAAGGCTATCTCTCTTGCCACCTCTTACTGCCAAAAGTTTTCCACCGCTCTGACATGATGTTGGAAGTGGACCTGTTTTAGTCAGTTTTTTCACTGCTATGACTAAAAGATCTGACCAGCACACCCTAGAGGAGGAAGAGTTTATTTGAGGGCTCGTGGTTTCAGAAGTCTCACTCCATAGATCGCTGGCTTCATTCCTCACAGCTGCAGGTAAGACCGGAACAATATGGCAGAAGAGTGTGGCAGAAGGAAGGGGTTTACCCAGTGATCAAGAAGCAGAGAGACACTCCACTCACCACATACCAATATATAACCAAAGCCACTCCCCAATTCCCACCTCTTCCAGTCACACCCTACCACTTCAGTTACCACTCAGTTAATCCTCCTCAGGGGATTAAATCACACATTGGGTTAAGATTCTTACAACCCAATTATTTCTCCTCTGAACCTTCTGGCTTTGCCTCACAGGTGAGCTTGGGCGGTGGACACCTCAAATTCAAACCATAATAGGGCCTAAGCCAAATCCCAAGCTTCACAGGGCCATAAGACTAAAGGCTCTGCTTCAAAATAGGCCATGAAGCTGGTGTTCTAAGAGATCACACTCTAACTCTCCCTCCAACACTCTAGATCAGGGGCATATTAAATCAAGGGTCATATCTCCTTGCCTTCCTGTCCTTGCCTTCCTGTTTCAATTGTCCTTTTCCTCCAGGGAGAAGCCGGTTTTCCACTTCCTTCTTCCCAAGGTGATGCTTCTTTTGCCCACTTGTCTGTCAGAGTGAAGGTAGATAAAATGTCTTAGCTATAATAGATCTAAAAATATTATCTCTATTACACAAAATTTATAGAGTCTTCAATTTCATTTCCTGTCATGTCCTCTTCTCACCACCTCTAGGCGGAATTAATTGCTATCACATCTCCCACAGCACCTTATTCGTATTTTTATTTTATCATTTAGCACATTGTAATTATAATTAGCTGCCTGTTTGCCTTTCCCACTGGACTGTGACATCCTCAAGGACAGGGACTGAATCTCACTCATCTTTTTATTTCCTTAAAACTTGCCACAGGGCCTAACCCAGAATTGGTGCTCAGTGAGATTCTGTTCAACATAGGAGCAAAGTGCTTAGAGCTGAGGCTCACATGAAAGAATAGGATGGGAAGAGGGTCAGGAAGGAGAATTGAAATAGTTAAGAAATGCCCTGATTTGGACCTAAGTTCCATAATGGGCATTGGTTTTATTTCAGAGAGTGAATATCTGGGAGGCCTTTCAATGAAAGATATTTTTATACTAAAGATATTAAAGTATCTCAGAACACAAGGAAGCAGGTTTAGAATCATGTGCCTCTTACCCTGCTACCTTTACACACCCACCTACATGTCCATTACCCCCAAGAAGTTGTTTCAGAAAATTTTCTTCATTCAATTGGTTTTTTGAACATTTTTATTATAAATGACTTTGATCTTCTATATAATTTCACAGATCTTTTGGTATGCAAATTTATCACAATAAAAATATGTATGATATAGCTCCACAATATTACCATGTTAGGAGCCACAGCAAAAATATTGATACAGGCACCTTTGGATTTTATTGACTGCCAGCCAGCAATTCACATTCATATGGTAATTGGACTCATGCTGTCCAGCTGGGCCCAATTTCAGGACTCAGGTTACTCATGTCACTCTTGTAATGGGAGAGTTCCCATTGGTTGGAAAAGGATGGTAGGAGGGTGTTCCGGGGGAAGTGGAAACCCCCCGGCTCAGGTAGACACACGTGGCGGACCCACCTGTTAGGGGACGCACACGGCCTCTCTCTAAATAAAACTTTGTCTCAGTTTGACTGGCTTGTGTTTTTGTGCCCAACCGGGTTGCAAGATTGCAAGCCCGTGTGCACTGACAGCTCAGCAGGGGATCGCTCAGCAGGGGTGCCGCAGGCAGTGCTCGGCAGCAGGAGCGGGACTCAGCCGGCCCGGGGCCGGGCAGTTTGCGGCATTTTGGTGGCCCTGTACTGGGAACGCCCAAAATTTAAAGGTGAGTAATATCGCTCGCCCCTAAGGAAAGGCGACAGAATGGGTATTTCTGTTTTGATTTATTCTGCTCTTATTTCAGGCTCTCTAGCCTTACAGACGAGTTGGGATAAATGGTTAACTCAAGGTTTGAAGTTATTCGGCCCTGAGAGAGAGAAAATTGACATAATCATTTTCCTCCTCTCCGTTTCTGTTTCATTCTGTTTTGGCTTTCTTCTATCCTATCTTATTGGGTTACGTTACCTTTATAGTAGATTAGAATCTAGTAAAAAACAAACCGAAAAACTGTTAAGTAAATTGTTAGAGGTCCAGGCCATGGCAGAAAACATATTAGGTCAAGCAAAACAAAAGGTCTCTCAAGCTAGTCAGATAGAAGAAAATTTGAACAAGGCAAGCTCAGGGAAAAAACGGTCGTCAGATAGGGAGGCTGCTACTAACTCCGTTCCACCACCAGAGGGCATAGTTCAACCAACAGCTTTACCTGCCTCCATAGATGATGAACGGAATCCTGAGGCAGGACCCCAAAAACTAGCATGCCCTGTAGTTGAGCAGGGAGAAGAAAAAGAACGAGTTTACCGTGCCTTAGATTTCAAAATAATAAAGCAATTAAAGGAAGCTGTAGCAGCCTACGGCCCGGCCGCTCCCTTCACAGTCAGTATGGTCGAATCTATTACCGGCTGGAACTTAACACCAGCAGATTGGGCTAACGTGTGTAATTCTGTGCTAAATAGAGGACAGTATTTATTATGGAAAATTGCCAATGAGGAATTTTGCAAGGAGACAGCTAGGCAAAATGCAGAAGCAGGTTACCCTGAACGAGGCCTGAAAATGTTACTGGGAAAAGAAGAGTTTCAAGAACAGATGCAACAGCTCAGATATGATCCTGGCGTATACGCTCAAGTCGCTATAAATGCAATTAAGGCATGGAAAACTTTAAAGGGACAAGGGGATTTTCAAGGTCAACTATCTAAGATAATACAAGGAGTTAATGAGCCCTACGCTGACTTTGTAGCTAGACTTATTGAAGCAGCCTCTGAGACATTTGAAAATACAGAACAGGCAATGCCATTTATAAAACAGCTGGCTTACGATCAAGCAAATCGTTGCTGCAAAGAGGTCATTAGACCGTGGAAACAGGAAGATTTAAACACATATATTAAATTATGTAGAGACATTAATGAACAAGGACAAGTCATGGCAGCTGAAGTAAAACAGGCTTTAAGTACCAAGCCAAAAACATGCTATAATTGCAATCAAAAAGGGCATTTTAAAAGAAATTGCCCCATAGGAGGAGGGTTTAACAAAGCTAGGTATCAAAAGAGTAGAATCCCGGGTATTTGCCCACGATGCCATAGAGGGAGACATTGGGCTAATGAATGCCATTCTCAAACCACCATAGAGGGTATTCCGTTATCAAAAAATGGACAAAGACCAAGTGTCTACCCACGATATCGTGGAGAAAGGCATCAGGCCCCGTTGTCAAAAAACGAATTGGAGGGCCCAATGCCCCGGGGCCCAAAACCACAAATATACGGGGCAATGGAGGAACCCAGCAGCACCATCAAGGTGGTGCCCAGGACGCATTATCCATCAGATCCCTCATCAGACAGACTAGAGGGAGCGCAGGGTTGGACATCTGTGCCTCTGCCAGAGCAGTATTAACTCCAGAGATGGGAGTTCAAATCATTCCCACAGGAGTAAAAGGACCTCTTCCCCAGGGAACAGTAGGCTTATTATTAGGACGCAGTTCTTCTACACTTAAAGGACTTATGATAAGTCCTGGGGTAATTGATCCCGATTATGAGGGTGAAATAAAAATCATAGCTAGTTCTCCAAGAGGTATATCAGTAATTTCATCAGGAGATAGAATAGCACAGTTATTAATAATACCAAGCCTACATGATAAATTTTCCAGTTGTAATGTAGAAAGAGGTTCCAAGGGATTAGGCTCCACAGGTGTAGATTGGGCTATGCTATCTTTAAATTTAGATTCTCGCCCTATGCTAAAATTAAATATTCAAGGGCATGATTTTAATGGACTGCTGGACACAGGCGCTGACCTCAGCATCATATCTCGCCAGGAATGGCCTAAGCATTGGCCATTACAGCAAGCGACCCAAACGATTAGAGGCCTAGGAGTGGCAACTAATCCCCATAGAAGTGCAATGGTATTAGATTGGAGGGATCCTGAAGGATGTGAAGGAACTATACAGCCCTATGTATTGGACCATCTCCCCATAAATTTATGGGGACGAGACGTCCTAGATCAATTAGGATTGACATTAACAAACAACGTCAATCCTAACGCGCCCACTACTAGGGCAAAACAAGGCTTTAGAAAAGAAAAGAGATTAAGAGATCAAGAACAAGATATAACAGCACCAATTCAAGTAGATCAAGAGATAGATAAACATGGATTGGGTTTTCAAAAAGGGCCACTGAGACAATCAAAATTACTTGGAAATCAGAAAGACCAGTGTGGGTTCCTCAGTGGCCCCTAACTAAAGAAAAGATACAAGTAGCCCATGATCTGGTCAAACAGCAATTAGCGGAAGGACATATACAACCTTCCGTATCTCCCCATAATACTCCCATTTTTGTTATTAAAAAGAAATCTGGTAAATGGAGATTATTACAAGATTTAAGAGCCATTAATAATGAGATGGTTATTATGGGACCTGCTCAATCAGGGATTCCCCAACTGTCTGCTTTACCAAAAACGTGGCATGTTCTAGCTATAGATATTAAAGATTGTTTCTTCTCAATTCCAATTCACCCCGAGGATAGTCCACATTTTGCATTTACTATCCCTGCACTGAATCATGAAGGTCCTGATCAGAGATATGAATGGAAAGTACTCCCTCAAGGGATGGCTAACAGCCCAACTTTGTGCCAAATTTATGTTGATAAAGCAATCCAGCCACTTAGAAATCAAAACCCTGAACTACAGATATTTCACTATATGGATGATGTGTTAATGGCACATAAAGATAAAAACACATTGCTAGAATGTTATGCCACGCTTACAAACTTATTAAAAAATTATAATCTAGAAATAGCAATAGATAAAGTACAATTAAATCTTCCAATTAATTATTTAGGAGTTCTATTATCCTCAACCATGGTCCGTCCACCAAAAATTCAAATACGAGTAGATCAACTCAAATCACTTAATGACTTTCAAAAGTTATTGGGAGATATAAATTGGATAAGGCCTTATCTAGGCATACCAACAGGAGAATTAGGACCTTTATTTGATATTTTAAAAGGTCCATCAGATCCAAATTCACCCCGCATGTTAACGCCTGAAGCTAGAAAGGCATTAAAAATCATTGAAACATATATGGAAAATATGCATTTGGATAGAATTGATATAAGTTTGCCTTTATTATTTATTGTATTACCGACAAAAAATATTCCTACAGGGGTATTTTGGCAAGAAGGTCCATTATTATGGATACATTTATCTTATTCTCCTAATACTATTCTTACTAGATATCCTGAGGCTGTAGGGCAATTAATACTCAAAGGAATAAAAGCAGCAAAAGGAGTGTTTGGGATTTCTCCCAATAAAATTATTACTCCATATACTATGGATCAAATTGATGAGTTAGCTAATGAGTTAAATACTTGGGCAATAATCATGTGTAAATCTAGTGTTGCATTTGATAATCACTTGCCATCTAATCCTTTGTTGTCCTTTTGGTCTAAGCATCCTGTAGTTTTTCCAAAAATGACAAGAAAAACCCCTATCATAAATGCTCCAAATATATTCACTGATGGGTCAAATAATGGTACAGCAGCAGTAGTTACTCCTGATCAAACTTTTACATTTTTAGTACCCAAACAATCAGCTCAAAAGGTAGAGCTCAATGCAGTATTGCAAGCTTTTATGATGTTCAAAGATTCTACATTTAATTTATTTTCTGATAGTCAGTATGTAGTTAATGCTATCGTATCTCTTGAAGATGCTGGTAGGATTTCTCCTTCCTCTACTGTTTTCTCTTTGTTCTCTGCTATACAAAGTCTAATCTGGGATAGAAAGGATCCATTCTTTATAGGACATATCAGAGCACATACAGGATTGCCTGGAGCCCTTAGTTTGGGTAATGAACTAGCAGATAAATCTACACATGACATACATATTTTCTCCACAATAGAAGAAGCTATAAATTTTCATAAAAGGTTCCATGTCAATGCTAATACTTTACAAAAACGTTTTAAAATAACTAAAGAACAAGCCAGACATATAATAAAACAATGTCAAAATTGTGTGACATTTTTGCCACAAGTTAATCTTGGAGTCAATCCTAGAGGACTGATACCTAACCATATTTGGCAGATGGACGTCACACACTTGCCAGAATTTGGAAAATTAAAATATTTACATGTTACAGTTGATACTTCTTCTGGATTTTTGATGGGCTCCCTTCATCCCGGAGAAAAAACTAAAGATGTTATAGCTCATTGCTTACAAAATTTTGCCACTGTGGGTGTTCCTAAACAGTTAAAAACCGATAACGGTCCTGGTTACATCTCCAAGTCTTTTAAACAATTTTGCTCATCATTTGGCATTACTCATATAACAGGAATCCCATACAACCCACAGGGACAAGGCATAGTTGAAAGAGCTCATCAAACTATAAAAATGTACTTATTAAAGCAAAGGGAGGGAATTAGTAAGGGGTATATATCCCCCAAAGATAAACTTAAAATAACCCTTTTTACTCTAAACTTTCTAAATTTGGATTCATCAGGACTTAGTGCTGCGGAAAGACATATGTATCCGAAAAATGTACATAAGCCTAAGGTACTTTGGAAAGATATTCTAACAGGACAATGGAAAGGTCCGGACCCAGTAATAGTCTGGAGTCGGGGCTCCGTCTGTGTTTTTCCACAGGAGGAACAGCAACCAATTTGGATTCCAGAGAGATTAACTAAAACAATTTCTACAGAAAAAGAAGATGATTTGACTCAAATCCATAACAGCTGATATCCAGAGTTTCAGCCTGGCTATTCTTGCATCTGCGACAGTGATTTACCACGGTGCCTTTTTCAATATCTATTTTATTATTTGCATTTTTCCCACATCATAAAGTTCTATTTTATTTTATTTTATTTTACCTTATTTTTTAAGCTCATACAAACCTAGGTTAATGTTTTTCTGATCAGTTTTATTTTTTTGACTGTGTTTTATTTATTTATTTTTTTTTAACTGTAAAGTTTTTAAACATTGCAATGGAGATTTCACCTAGCTATAGCTACAAGGCCTTTATTTACTATTGTCTTATATGTTCTATGTTATGTATGCTGTTTTGTGTTGTATGTGTGTATGTCCATATTTCATTTATAAGGAGCGCTCATGTATATATAGATACAAGTATTCAAAAAAAAAAAAAAAAATTTAGTCACGTGACTTATATGGTTTAATTTACTTTAGGTAAACAGCTGTTATTAAATTTTGTTTTTAAAGGTGGTTAACAGATATGTTTGTTTACTTTCACCTTTCCTTTTCATTATATTTCATAATTCTGTTCAGGATAATGTCTCTTTAGCAACATGGCCATAATTCCCATCTCCATCCCAGTGCCGGTGAAGACTAAGACCAAACTACAACTTTTATGATAGCTATCACTATAAACTGTATAAATTGATACATCAATCAAAATAACTCAATAAGACTGCTCAATCAAGGACTTAATTTACTTTGGGAGGAAATGGACATATTGATAGACTCCTCCAATTTGAACTGCTCAATCAAGGACTTAATTTACCTTGGGAGGAAATGGACATATTGATAGACTCCTCCACTTTGAACTGCTTACACAACTTGTCTGGACTATGTATCACCTGTATACATTGTGTTCTATTTGTTGATACAGCGAACTGGTAGTGCTAAATATCTTAGCCGATGTGTCACCAGTGTTTCCATAGGAGCCATCAATTGGCTTGGTGTCGTGGCAATTCTGCGTCTTTCTCCCTTCTGCTAGTGATGGTCTAAATTTGGGGGCCAACAGAGGTGAGGCAAGAACCTCACCCCCCCACTGGCACCAAGGTTAAATTTGGGGGCCAACAGAGGTGAGGCAAGAACCTCACCCCCCCACTGGTGCATAGGCCTATTACACAGGTATGGCTATATACTGGACCGGTAGTCAGTGACGGGTATGATTCGGTTACAGTGGTATCAACCTAAGCCAGGAGACTGACGCAATAAGGTCAGTTTTCCCATGACGGGTAAGAACCATATGTGAATTGGACATACCTAACAGGCACGGTCCCTAGCCACATTTGCCTGTTGTTTATTTAAACAGTAGGGGGCATTACCACATATGGATAACATTATAAGAGTATTTATTATTCAGCCAAAGGCATATCAGAGGCAATACTAAGAAAATTCATAAGGAATATTCCAGCCTTTCTTGGTATTATTAGCCTTAGAGCTTGCATGAAAAAAAAAAAACCTACACCGAATAAGATTATTTAGATGTGAAATTTTATTAAAATATTTTTGTAAATATATTAACTAGTTATATAAATCAAATATGCCAATCATAATAAAGCAGAAAATTGAACAAAAACATCATGCACCAAGCACAAGCTATTGTTAGCATAACTCTTCAACATCTCTTTGGTCTATGCACATATATAGATTAAATGATAGGAAGGTTTAAAGCTAGAAAAAACTGGTTTATGTCACATATGTTGTTTCAAAGAAAAAATGTTAAACATAATTTCCCTAAATTTTAAAGATTAAAAATATATCAAATTATAATTAATTTAATTGCCAAACTTCAGATAAATTTTGGCTCCCCGTACAAGAAATAAATCCTCAAAAATATTTCTAGAGAAGAAACATGATTACGAAAATCACTCAGATTTTTGAATCATTTTTTGTTGCAATTATAGTATCTATTGACTCCCTGTCTTTAAAAATTACAAAATGGATACTTTAAATCTCCTATTTCTCATGATTTTTGGAAGTGATCTAACTATTGTCAAGGCTGACATTTCATCTCATGTCCATATAACACTGTTTTCCAATTCAGGGTACTTTGATTTGCCCCTTGAAGAGCTGTACTGCCTTGCCAATTAGTTTGGTTTAATTTAGTTTAAAGGGTTCCCCCCGACACAAAGAAAAGTTTTTACATGTGGTCTTTCATTTTAAGGAATATGTTCTACTGCATATTTTTTGCTATTCTATTGTTCTGTTCTCTCAAAAGAAACAATTGTGTCTACTAAATTAAATATAACTTGACATTCAAATCTAACTTTCTCTCTAAATCAACTTCTTTATCTTTCTTATTTTCCAGTTGCTGTTTCATAGGCTTCCTCCAATCTGTCCAGCCTGTCCCTAATGGTCATTTTCACGATGAATTTTGTCCTCCTGTTGCATATTTATTTTCCCAATTTAGTGTTCATTTCAGCTATGTATTTCATTTTCCCCTCCTGTTCCTTTGATTTTCATATTCTTCTGGTATCTTCTAATCTCCTTTATATCATTTTAAAATAATAATGTTGGCATAATTTTGTCCAGTGTTTGAGAAACCATTTAACTGAACTCTTTCCTAATTTCTTTGAACCCTTTCCCTTATGATGCGTCTTCAGCATACCATTCATGTGCCTTGCCTTCTTTCCCTCTGCTCTGCTTGTTTACTAGTCATATATAAGTCAAGTGCTGGTTCCTTGAGGTATAGGGAACATGGGCATTTTTGTTTCAGTATTTTCCATAAGAATTTTCTCCTCAATTCTTTCCTCCATCAGTTTTTATATAAGAGATCAATAACACCAAGCCCTTTAATTGCAGGCTCTCTGTGCTTTAGTCTAGCGATCACTGCAGCTCACCTCCCATAGCCCTTACCTCTCACAATTTTTCCAGATTACTAAATTAGACTGAAAAATTGAAAATAGCAGTACAGTGTTTCTCTAACTTTCTATGGCATCACAATCAATTACTACAGGTACGTCTTTCCCCTTATCTACCTTACCCTTAATTCATGTGTTTTAAGCAATTAATTCATTTATTAATTCAAAATCATTTAATTGGTTATTTATGTGTCAGGAAATCTTCTAGTTTGAGAAATAATAATGTTCATGAATACTTCAGACCTAAATTCTAGTAGAAAACAAGGACAAAAACACATTAACAATCCAAGAAGTTACTTTTAGAAATGACAAATGCTAAGAAGAAAATAGAATAGGATTTTGAGCTAGAAAACCACAGAGGTGGAATGTTGTTCCTCTACAGTAAAGAAGTGTCTAAGAGGAAAACAAAGCAAAGATGCCTGGGAAAGGAGCCTTCTATGCAGGAGGGACAGATCTTGCAAAGGCCTAAGCTCATAGATATTTCAGTTTTTCACATATACCTTTTGGTTCTGGGTTACCGACTTTTAATGACAGGGACTTTATATTTGAGATTTTAGAGCTTTGTGTTAGATCTTTGAGTTATGCTTATTTTGGCATCAAATTTTTAATATTTGGAAGTGAGCTTAATAGGCTGTGGCCCAGAGCTCTGCCTGTTACCTCACTTCATTGAGTATATAAACCTCCTTCATTTATCACTTCTAGAGTTTTATTTTGTGCTTTCTGTTTTTGCTACCAGTTGTTTTTCACTACCTTTGGTGGATTTTCAAAGATGAGAACTGACTGAAATTGCCTTAATTTTTAATACCTTTACATTCAGTTTCTAATCAGTTTTAAATTAAAAGTATGTAAGTAAAGTATGACGATGCAGAGCAATTTTGATGATGAGATGTTTGATATAATTTGGTGAAAATTGGTGCTAGAAATACTACTTTTTCAGAAAAGCTTCAATAAATATGAATCCTTTCAAAGTCCCCTGAAATAGCAGGAGACCAGCCTGAGTATCAGTATTCCTTCTGATAGATGTCTTATCAAGGGCATGTGAATAGAACTTTTTGTTTATTTCATTTGTTAGACACATATTTCCCAAGAAATGCAGAGAAAAATCTAATATTCTGGTACTACATGCTACAAATAAGTTATGCTTCAACTCATCAAGCACATATGTAAATGTCTAAGTGCTGAAGTTGATTTGATAAAAACAAAGTTTATGACATCAATAAATTCTCAATATGTAGTTTGTCTAGGATTTCAACAAAAAACAGAATTACTTTTGCATTTAGGTAGTTTCTCTATTTTCCCCTTTAGAAAAAATCGAATAAAATACACTTGTATTTTGTTTGAAAAAATGATGGATCTGGAAACATTTTAGAATCCCAAGATGTGTATAATTTTGTATCTTTTCTCAGCAAGTATAAATTTGGAAATCTTAGTAATCACTGAGATATCACTATGTAATATCAATTGTTGAATGAATCTCATTGACGCCACTTTTAATTGCTACAGTTTAAATCTCTAAGACATGAACTTTATCAAGAATGTTCTACTTTTTTCTTCTGTGATGCTACTACTGTGGAAAACTACTTCTGGAAGCAAGATTTTCAATCTAGAAAGTTACCTACATTTTTTTTCCTACACAAACAAATATCCAGAAAATAAAAGGCAATCGGTAACTATTCCAACCCTTTGAATGCAACCAGAAGGCAAATAATTGTTTTTTTAGAAAAGATAAAAGGTTAACTTGTATTGATCCTATGGCTTCCTCTTAGCCTTGCTTTACACTTAGGTGTTTTCCTATATGGAACAAAAACAGCACATTACAAACAAAGGTGACATCAACCCCAATACTTACCTATTCACCTCATTCCTCTCCAAGGTAACAATCATCATAAATTTAGTGAGCCTATTTCTCTTATCACAGTTTATATAAAAATGTAAAATCTATGCATTTAAAACAAATAGAACATGTAATACATAGTACAGCTCAGTATTATTTTAAAAGTTTAATTAGGATTATTACATAGTAAGTATATTTTTGCAACTAGCTATGTTTCATTCAACATTAGGTTTTTGAGTTTAAACAATATTGGCATTTTTATTTACTTCATTTATTTTAATGACTATGTAGTATATATGCAATATTTTTACATATTCCTTAATGAAGGATTATTTCTATTTATCTATTTTAATAAATTTATTATTTAATATATTCACCTTGAAGGCAATTAGAAGAATTTAGGATACTTTTAATTTAATCTCTCCTACATCATTTCTTATGACATTGCAGTTGGTTTCCTTATTCCTCTTTAGTTTTCTCCAAATTAATCTTTTTAAAGCCTCCAGTTTGTATTTTAACCTCAACAATACTATTAACTTACCAATTTATTTGCCAGTATCATTTTTGCATTCCACTCATCTTTCTTAGTTTTCTTTTGGTTGAATGCACTTTTTAATATATTTTTTCCTTAGAAAATACATGATTTATAAACTCTTATTCTCTGTTTATCTACAAAAGTATCAATTCCAATCTTACACTATATAATCATTTGTCTGAATATAAAGACCATTTATCAGCATTTTTTCAGATTTTTTTAAGTATCAACCCATTGTCTTCTAATAGCAGTAGACACACATCATTATGTCAAATATCCAATTGCTTTTCCTCTCATATACATGTCCCCTCTTAACAGATAGCTTTTTAAAAAATTGAATTAGTCTTTTATGAACTTTAATTTCACTATGATATCTTCAGTGGTAAATTTGTTTTTATTTATCCTGTTCAAGAATTAGCATTTCTTCTAAATTCTGGCAATTCTTTCCCCTAATATAGCTTTATATAAAGTCTCTTTCCTGTTTTGCCCTCTCCTCCTATAATTTCTATTATACTTATGTTGAATCTCCAAATCCCATTATTCAGAACTTCAGTTCTGTATTTGCTACCTTTAATAGTTTGTAGTACATTCTGTGTGATTTTCTCATATCCACACTCTAATTCATTAACTCTTTCTTCAGCTAAATCTAGACTTATATTCAACCTCTCTATTTAACTTCTTATGTAAAGAACTACATTTTTTATTTTTTAAACTTGTGAATTGCCTTATAGAAATAGAAAATGCAATCAGGAAATTCATTTGGAAAAATAAGAGATCCAGCATAGCCGAAGCAATTCTTAGCAACAAGAGTGAAGCTAGAGGCATCACAATACCAGATCTTACACTATATTACAAAGCTAACCTAACAAAAACAGCATGATGCTGGCACCAAAATAGGCATGTAGACCAATGGTATAGAAGTGAAGACACAGAGACAAACCCACACAAATATAGTTATCTTACACTAGACAATAGACAAAAGCACCAAAAACATACCAGAAAAGCTCTCATCTTCAACAAGTGGTGCTGGGAAAAATGGAAAGCCATATGCAGCAAAATGAAACTAAATCCCTATCTCACCATGCATAAAACTCAGTTCAAAGTGGATCAAGGACCTAGGAATTATACCAGAGACCCTGTGCCTACTAGAGGAAAAAGGAAGCCCTAATCTTCATCACATTGGATTAGGCCTCTACTTCCTTAACAAGACTCCTAAAGCTCAAGAAATAAAATCAAGAATTAATAAATGAGATGGATTCAAACTAAAAACCTTCTTCTCAGCAAAAGAAGCAGTCAATGAGGTGAACAGAGAGCCTACATTTTGAGAGCAAATTTTTGCCATACACATGTCAGATACAGCACTAATCTCCAGAATATATAAAGAACTCTTAACACCAAAAAAACAAACCACTCATCAATAAATGGGCTAAGGAGCTGAACAGACACTTTTCAGAAGATAATATATAATCGATCAACAAAGATTTGAAAAAATGTTCATCATCTCTAGTAATTAGAGAAATACAAATCAAAACTACTCTTAAGACTTCATCTCATGCCAATCAGAATGGCAGTTATCAAGAATTCGAACAACAATTAGTGTTGTTGAGGATGAGGGAGAAAGGCACACTCATACATTGCTGGTGGGACTGCAAATTGGTGCAGCCAATATGGAAAGCAGTATGGAGATTCCTTAGAAAACTTGGAATGAAACCACTATTTGACCCAACTATCTCACTTCTCGGTCTAAACCCAAAGGACTTAAAATCAGCATCCTATAGTAACATAGCCACATCAATATTTATAGCAGCTCAATTCACAATAGCTAAACTGTGGAAGCAAACTAGATGCCCTTCAATAGATGAATGAATAAAGAAACTGTAGTATATACACACCATGGAATATTACTTGGCATTAAAAGAGAATAAAATTATGGCATTTGCAGGTAAATGGATGGAGTTGGAGAATATCATGCTAAGTGAAGTAAGCCAATCCCAAAAAACCAGGGGTAGGATATTTTCTCTGATAAGTTGAATGCTGATTCATAATGGGGGAGGGGCATGGGAAAAATGGAGGAACTATGGGCAAAGGGGACAGAGGGGTGGGGAGGGGGTATGGGGGCAGGAAAGATGGTGGAATGTGATGGGCATCACTATCCTATGTACATGTATGACTGCATATATGGTGGGATGTAAACTGTGTAAATCCAGAGAAATTAAAAGTTGTGCTGCAATTGTGTACAATGAATCAAAATGCATTCTGCTGTCATATATATCTAATTAAAATAAATAAATAAACAAATAAAGAAATGATTTGTGGAGGTTCTTTTGTAGCTATATAATATATCCTTCTTTTTTCTATTTTGTCTTTTGTCTCTTGAGTTACATTAAAGTGTCTTGAATTTGTTCTATAATCTCCAGCCTATGAGATATAAATTCTCCAACATGTTGCATTCAATGACTCCTCTTATGGTGTGTTTTATTTGTTTTGTTTTGTTTTCTTCACAAGGTTTGTTATCTCACTGTAAATTTATCTTCCAAAGGGTTTATTTCTTTGGGACTCCCACATGCTCTGGGTTGTGGAAGAATCCTTGTAGTACTTCAGGATAATTTCAAGATTGCCTTTGCTTGGGGATGCAGGAGTCTCTAGAGTTATACTCTAGGTATTCTCAGACCCTGAAATTAACATGAAGGCAGGCCTAATCCTGCTTGGAGCTCAAGGTGCATCTTAGCTCTAATGGGTAACTTTTCTCTGCACCCTTGACTTTTGTAATCGACTTCCTTGCTAATTCCCTGACCCGAGTACGGTCAAGCTTTCTTATACTTATTTCATAGATGACCTGAGCACTTATGACTCTAAGTTTTATAAGGGAGGTTCAGTTCCACATCTCCTGTTTGCACAGAACTTGAGACAGAAGACTTTCCTTCCTGCTTCAACAAAATAGATACCCCCAGACATACTAGCACACATGCACACACACACACACACACACACACACACACACACACTCAGAAAGGTGATCCATGATTAGATTTTTAAACAACTCCATAATAATATCAATTTATGTATTTATACTTTAGTCACAATATGTTTGATGAGAGAAGGTAATTTCCCAAGTCCTTTTAGTCTAATACACTGACTAGAAAAATCCTGTTTCTCTTTGGATTCATGAGTACATGCATCTATAGTGATATCCACAGTTGACTGCTTTAAGTAAGTAGGGAGGGGAGACAAAACTTTATTTTTAAGTTTAAAGCAAATTCTAACCTTTTTGCAATTTTAGCATTTGGGGCTCTAATAACTAAGGACCACGTTTTCCAGTGTGGGAAGATTCATGTTTCCTTAAAGAAATCTTGAACAGTCATGTTTCCTTATTTCATAATATCATTTTCAACATCAAAACGCTTTATTAAATGCATAAATAAATACAAAAATAAACATTTCACGGCCTCCCAAACATTAAGTTTTGAAGTCAATTTCCTAGAAACTTGGAAAAACAAGGTTTGGGCTTTTATTTGCCAGTTCCCTGTTTTCCTCTTCTACAAACAAACGGAAAATAAACACCTTACTAATTTTATTTTGGCATTGATATCTGACAATTCTTATAAATTTATTATGGAACTCAGCTAGGAATTCTAATTTCTAATGTTAAACTTCTTTTATCAAAGGGCTCTTGGCCTTACATTTAGGAGATATGACTGCTATTATAACTTTCGTGCCCCTATTCCACACCATTTAGAGGAAAGGACGAAAAGAAGCAAAACCAAGGGCAGAAATCCTCCTGATTTTAATTAAACTGATCCATCAATTCAGGCAAAATTGACTGCAGTTGAAAAGAATAAGCCATGTCAGAAGTTTCTATTTGTTTCAATGTTGAACTCTTAGTACATGAAAAAAAAACAGTTTCTCAGAGATATGTATCTCATTTCTAGTATTATTTTTAATTTCTCTTACATGTAACTATACAATCAATTTCATTTATTTATTTAAACCATAAAAATAAGAATGATGATCGCAGTCATTTTTTCTTTTATAAGGTTATTCACAAATTGGAATCCACTCCTTCCTCTTACCAAAAATTTTTACAATTTACAACTAAAGCTCATAAACCTTTTCAGGCATTTTATAATGGCAGATCTCAGAGCCAGATGGTCTGAGGTCTAGAAGAATACAGAATGTGTGAGAACATTTACTGATGATTAATTGATAAGTGTCATAATTTTAACAATGGCCAATTAGCAAATCCTAATAAAGTTTGCAGAGAACTCATGAAACTTAATCATGCTTGAATTTCTGCCATAGAGTCACCTCACTTTAAGCAATATATTCCTAAGAATTACATGTCAATTGGACATTTATAAGAACAAAAGTTTTCAGGGACCTGAATTATCACTGGAGATACTTCATCTTCATTTCTGATTGATTTGCAATTGGTAATGGCTCAACTGAAGTTCAGTTTTCTTCTTCCTGATTCTTTATTAAATAACAAGTTCCCCAAAGTGGATTATAATTTAAACTAAAAAATATTTTTTAAAGTGAGTAATTATTTTGTGTATTAAGAAAGAGAAATGCTTACAATATAAAAACATCTATTTCTAAAATATTTGAAGAAAGCCTGCAGAAAATGAGATAAAAATGGAAGAAAGAGTACAATAATGACAAGTTCTTTCATGAATATCTCATTTGACTTCATAATACTGCTACAGGTAGGGACTCTTGTTGACATTGAACAAACTCGGGTAAGGAAGATCTAAGAAGTTAAGTGGCAGAGCCAGAATTTGAATCCATTTCTCTGTCTCAAGTTCATTCACTTTCTTTGCTATAGCAGGCCTTAACTAGACTCATACATGGAAGCTAGCTTCAGAATTTTTGGAAGAGCTTTCTGAAAAGACACAGTTGTGAATGCTCAGGATAATCCATTAAAAAAAATGGAATAGCCTAGATAAACATAGATTAAGACAAGTATCAAAGTCTCCAAGTAGGTAAAAATTAAGTTGTGTGCATTTATAACACATAACAATCTTGTTTTTCCAGAATTTAACTTTACTTTGCTTTAACATATGAATTATTGCTATCATTTCAATTAACAAAAGAAGAAATGGCTCTGCTAATGCAGAATCATGGAAACCCAACCCCACTGCTGGTTTCTGCTCAGGGTAGCTATCTCATGGGTCCTGCTGTCTCCAAGCTTAACTTCTTTTTTCTTGCTAAAGCCAAATAGTATGAAACTCAGTTGCTGTGGAGCTTATCCCTGCCCTAATACTGAGCCCTACACTAGAAGTATTGCTGAATCAATGGTCTCCTACTCAGGCATTCTAGTGTTACTCTATTTCCTTGATATGGTAAGTCATCATTCCTTAAGGATTGCTCATGATTTTGGTCAAACAACATTTTTCTTGACTATTCCTGGTATCCAATGGTATCCTTGACACCTCAGATCAATATCTGACTTTCCACATTTTGTATTCCAAATGTTAATCTAGTAATGATGAATGTGGATGGGAACTATGGGAATGAGGAGTTCACTCTTCAAATAAGTTTCAAATGTCAATTAAGATTTTTGAGAGTGACATGCACAAAGTTGGTTTTTGTTTGTTTGGGCTTTTATTCCCAATGTGTAGAGTGGAAGAAGAAATAAGGTGAAATGAAATCTTGGAGATCATTTAGGCAATACTGAAATCTTGGCCTAAAGAAGAAATAGGAAGGCAACAGAAAATAATATGATTAGGGAGGGATAACTTAAGAAGGAGCAAACTACACTTGTTTACTGAATGTAAGGATCAAGAATAAAGGAAGAAAATTTCAGGGGAATTTCAAATGCAGAGACTGCAGGAATAAAGATATCATTGACAGAGAACAAAAACCAGAGAGGAAATTGGGGGTTGCCTGGGGAGGAATGAGCAGCTAATATGTCCAAAATTAGGAAGGTTGATCTTGAATTGAGGGGGCCTTATGTCTGAGGGTTTGGTGATGGTCAACAAATTCCTGAATTGAGATTTACAACCTGTGCATGATAACAAGGAATCAGAGGATCCAGAGATGAGATTTTGGATAAGCAAGTGGATGCCATTGGAGAACTTTTATTAAAATGCAATAACTAGAGTATAAGAAGCAGTGAAGCCCAGCTTTATGGAAGTAAGAAGTGAAAAACATTCACAATGGAATATGTCAAGGAAGAAATTAAATATTGTAATAGCATTAGAAAGTATTTTCTAGGAGACTGTCTTTGAATTTAAAATTTAAAAGTTTTGTTCAGGGTTACAAGAATTATGACACTCCAGGTAATCATACAGTTAAGTAAATTGTGGAAAGATTTCCCAAAGCCCATTATACAACATTTCTGAAAAGGGGAGGGTGGACAGACTGTACATTTTAGTAAGACAGCCTCAGAGAAATACATGAATTTTAGCTAATGAAAAATATGCAAATGTGCCTCATTACATTTTAGTGTTAAGTGAATAGACTGAGTAATGTTGCATAAATGTCCTCTGCAAATTTGGAAAGTGTTTACAATTTGTTCCTAATGGTAATATAGAAAAATTAATTCTTAATCGTAATACCTAAGGCTCAAAGGATAAGAATTGGCTGCCCCATAAAGTCTGTTATTGAGGTATATATAATCTTAATTCTGTACACTTCTGACTTGTGAAAATGAAATTCATTTATGTAAATAATCTGTGTAATTTAGAACAATATTCCCATGGAAGAATACATGGATGTAACCTTAGGTTGAATGAGCTGTTTTCCCATCTCAACCTAATATTGCATTGTGCTTCTCAACACAAACTATTCAATGCACATAAGATAAAATTAAAATAACTAATGACAGCTAACTGAAGACAAGGCTCAGGGACCTCTATGCCCCAAACTCACTCAAATGAGCTTATTTTCATCTTTTTCTTCCACTGCATCTTAGCATCCCATTCTAAAGAATATGAGAAACATATTGTCCATTTAGAAAAAGAAAGTATAATTTTATATTATTATAGAAAGTATGCAGCACTGAGCTTTAGAGGAGGTGGTTCAGATTTCCAACTGGTATACAGTTGTTTTTAATATGAACTCTCTAATAAAATACAAAAAAAAACTGTAGAAGTGACTGAAAGAGTCAATCACCTTGATTCATGTTAGTTCACCTAGTCTGGTAATAGTGAGAATACTGGTTCATAGTACTTGCAAAATAATTGTAATAAAGTGTAATTAATCTGATAGAAAAATTCTTAAAATTACATTATCTTTGGCTACTGTTGCATTTAAACAAGATGTTCATCAAAATACCTAAAGCATTAGGACTGTTTTCATATTGGAAAAGATGTATGACTAGTAAAATTCATTTTAGAAAGATTTACAACAACAAACTAAGTTTCTGACATCCCACTATAAATAAATAATTGCTATATTTTATTTGATCAGGTACACTTACAAGTTCTTTACTGAATTTTATATTTCAACAGGGAATTTTGAGTTTCCATTTATTCTCTACACAAAAGGTGGTTGTAACATCTAACCTGACACACAAAAAAACAAAGTTAAAACATGTTAAACCAAAAAAATCAAGATGTCCTCCAAAGGCAACTAGAAATAATAAATATAGTTTATAAAACATGGTTCTATTTTATTTAAATTGCATCAAATGTGCAAAATGGAATATGTGAGAAAAGAACTGGTTATTTAAAAAAAAATTAACTCCAATCTGTGAGCTGTACCTTGCATTTTCTCTAAAATTTTTAGGAAGTTGAAGCCAGTATCATAAAAATTATGTATTATTTAATTATACAAAAAAATGATTCATAAAATATTTTGCCTCTTAGAAAATACTCCAGGTATTTTACAAGGAACAATATAGTTAGAGTACCAAAAAATATACACAACTGGAGAAGCAATTAAAATCAGTAATAAAAATCACACATAAAATCAGTGTACCATGCCAAAGGCCTTTTGAAATAAAAGAGCTTTAAACCCACAGAACATAAAAGGAGGCTAATTCAGTGGTTGTCCTCAATTGAAAAGAGAGGACGGATGTTCCATAGCCCTGGGCTGCCAGACAGAAATTCTTGAACCTGTACTGTTAAGTTTCAGACTAAACATTATCTTTCCCTGAAAATTCACCATTTTTTTTTTTTTTTACCATTTCTGTTCTCTCCAAGATGTTCTACTTAGAGTGTCAACAAAGAGACCTTAACAATAAGGGTCAATTATAAGCAGAAGGAATACTGCTTTTCTATCACCACATTTGCCTTTGAATTTTAAGCAGGAAAAATTCCAAAAAACAAGAGACTACTGACTGTTGGGACTTGTAACATCATTCAAGATCCTTGAGAATGTAAACATCTGAATATTTGGATAAAATGAGAAATAAATCATAGTTTGAGGAAAAAAAACTTTCAGGAATAACAGGCAAATTAAAATCTTTTCAATATATACAACTTTCTGACAGGGTAGAAAATACATTCATCAACAATGAATGAGAAAAAGAGAGACCTAAATAAATTTATTGTGAAATTTTCAAATACTGCTTTAAAGCAGAGTAGACAGAGGTTCTACTTCATAGTTTTCTTAAAATTGAACTGCTAGCTTCTTTATATGAATGGTCAAACATTACAGTGGAACTCTCATCTCAGCATGAATTCCTGGAATAAGGTATAAAATTCTTATTTCTCTGCAATAATGTACTCCAAGGCATTGTGACTTAATATGGCCTGGCATATGCTCAGGACATAAAAAACAGACTCTTTTTTCCACCAAGACTACACTCTCAAGTGAATTTCGCTTAGCAGACGTATTTTACTGAACATATTTTAGTTTTTCTAATGTCAATGTGTTTGAAGAAAAATCCTTGACATTTCTTTTCCACCTAATCAGTAGAGGCTTTGTGGAACAATGGAAGAAAGAGAAAAGAACATTTACAAATATGAAAAAAAAAGTTTTCTTTTTTTTCTTCTTGATTTGCATTAGGAGAGAATTTGAAAGCTAGGAAGTGAGGAACTAGGTAAAGGCAGTAAACCAGCTTACTCAAAGAAGAAATTCAAGTTTTCAGATGATGACTCTTGCCTTCTAATTTCTCCTGATCTGGTTTTCTGTCCACACCTGGTTTTTTGACAATGACCAGAGAAGAAGCAGACTTATTTTTCCCAAAAGAGTCTTGAAGAAGTTCCAAAATTGGCAAAGGTAGTCTGGAGAACAGGAGTGGGGAAGGATCAGTTTAGAATGATTATGTTAAGGAATTTCTGAAGACCAATTTTCCACTCAGTGTGCAGAGAAAGGTGAAGACTTCTTGGCAAATGCCTTTTACCTGAACCAGATGTGGAGAACACTGTATAAATAAAATAATGGGAGACTTAGAGAAAATCCAGGATTCCATTGTGAATGCTACAACTGAATATAAAGACTCCTTAATCAGCCTTTAATACATGTTCACCTTCATATCCTAAAGTGTCATCACGCCCACTTACCAAAGGCCCAAATCAACCTTTCTATTCCAGGAGGATTCGGTGTTAACAAATGTACACGATAATGGGGGAAATCCATGCCAAGTAGCTATGTGACTTGTTATGCTTTTTTATTAAAAAAAATAAAATTTTATCCTAAGCAGGATAAAAAGGACATATAGGTAAGGAAAACCAAAAAGAGAAAAATCAAGCATAAAAGAAAGAAAGAAATGGGAGAGGAAAAGCAGAACTGTTTCTGGGAATCAGGGGAGTGGACAGAGGTGTTAAGGAAGTATAATTCAACACAAATTCTCTGACCAACCTAGAACCTCCCCCACCCCCACCTCCACCCAGAGTTAGAAGTGTGTGTGGGGGGGGCAGAGATAAGTTTACTATTGAGTAAGCATTAAGTCAGAATGTGATGCACACCACTAGCAATAGACAGACTCAAAGAATCTCAACCTCACCCTTTAATATAGCCAAGCAGAAACAATCAACTACATACATGTTTTCAAAATAAACAATATTTCACCTCAGATAAGGGGACATGACAGAACCATTTGTACACCTGGTTCATCCTGGATTCATGAGATATTTGAAGGAGCTGTGTTTGTTAACTAGGTTAATTCAGACAGAAAATAAATTCCCCGTATCTTTATGACAGGAGGTAGTTTTGCAACTTAAGTCACTAAGCAGACTTCTTCTGTCTTCCTTCACTGCTACATTTCAAAGGAATGGTTCCATTTCCCTCAGAAAGACTTCCCTGGGTTTTAGCTGGCAAAGAGGTTTAAGCAGCTTTTAAAAAGATTTATGCACATTTCATAAGTAAAAGAAATAGAGTTTTCAATTACAAACATTCTAAAGTAAATGGTTTAAGAAAAAGGGGAGGCAAGGGAACCTCTGTTTTCAATAGGAAAAATTAAGACTTTGTTCTATTTGCCTTTATATACAAAAATAATGGAGATTGAAATATTTTGAACTTATTTTTTGAAAATTTAATATGTACAAGAAAATATTTCATCCATTAAAAAATCTGACATTAAAATAAATAGTTGCAGAATTTTTAAAAAGAGTTTTTTAAAATAATAAGCATCATGAGGAATTAATATTAGAAGACACTGAGGTTGTGGAAATCATATAAAACTTAAGAAACATAGAGGCTCAATTCAACACCATCCAATATTCACCTATCAAAAATAAATATATATAAAGAGCAGAAATTTAAAGGAAAGTAAATGGACCAATAATGATGAAAATTCCAAAAGCTGAAGGATGTCACAAATCTTCAGATTAAAAAAATCCTTGAACATTAAGCATCATAAATTTAAAAAGGTATAACCCAAAATAATCCTCAGGAAATTTAAAACTGTCGATGTGGTTGTAACAATTTATTGGGGAACAGAGGTAAATTTGCCTTCAAGGGACAAAGTGTCAGATCTATACTAGTTCCCTGAACAAGGGATGACAGTAGAGACAATTAGTTGCTGCTTTCAACATTTTGAGTTGACATTTTTTAACCCTAGATTTTGATACCTAGGTCAAGCAAAATTGAAGGTAAAGTAAAACTTTATTGATAAGCAAAAGACAAAATGTTATTGCCACATAGTTTTCCTTTACAGAGAAGAAAAAGGTGAAAGATATACAAAATGAAAAGGGGATTCTAAAGAAAGAAAGTGCTGTCAATCAAAATAACTACCCAGAATACCTAAATATAACCCTGAGGGTGAGGGCTGAGCAAGTGTTCTCAAAAGCATTTTTTCTTTGTGTTAGCAGAAATTCAAAGATTTTCTTCAAGGAGAAGGTAAATATGACTGAGATGACACTGAGTATGATTTAGAAAGTAAAGGATCTTAATGGTAACATGAAGAAATTTACTATATTTGACAAATAAAAAAAAATACAACTAGAAACTCAAAGAAAAAAAAAGTTGTACATTAAATTCATGATCGAACTATGAACCAAAGAAAAATGTGGGATCCTTTTACCACTTTATGGAGTATAAGACAAAAAATTAATCTCAATATGGAACTTGGAATAATATTCCAAGATAATTGATTTAATCACAAGAAAATATTTTGTAGGGAATGTACAGATAATGCTATATTCAATGCATAAGGAATATTTAACACTTCAGTAGAAATTCTAACTTTCTTACATGGTGATGTGATCCAAGACAATAAGAATTGACTTAAAGAATTCTGGATTATTAAAATTATGTGGCAGAAATAAAAATTAGTAATTAACCAACATTGGAAGGAGATGAATAAAGGAGAAGAGATAGTGTACCTCCTGTGTCCTGGTGAGAAAACATTAGATTTAATCCAAGTGATTAAATGAAGGAATAAGTGTATGATAATAGTACTGAGTGTTTTGAGGATAGCTATCACAAATGTGAATATAGAAGTTATAAGAAATTACTTATGAGATGTAGAACTAGGGTTTGGGAAAAGAAGAAAAGGAACATTGAACATTAATTTCATGTTATTTATTGCCTAAATTTATTTCAAATACATGTAATATTTTATAAGATCTATATTTAATAAGATATAATATCAGAAAAAAATATGTCTCTGTATTTTATTAGCTCAACCCCTCATATAAATCTTTCCTTTACTTCAAGCAATGCTCTTTTTCTCACAGATGGTCATACCTAGAATCATCTCTGTGGATTTACTTTCCCTGTTATTTGTAAAACTATAGTTGATTTTATTATCCAATATGATATTTACTATACCAAGACCTTTGAGACATATTCTTGTTTGAGTGCAGAGCCATAAAAATATCTTTATCTCTGCAGATAAATTGTGTCTTTTCTTTTGTCAAAAAATAAAAATTACGAGGCCCTTAACTGCAAGGAAACTTAAAACTTAAAGGCATTGCCCATTTGCAGTTATCAATTCACCTAGGTGACTAAACTTTTAGATCCTTTTTATTCTGCTTTTATTCCTTTTATTCCCATTGACAAATTAGGTGTTTTGAAAGCTTCCTCAAATACTTGAATTTGTAGGAATTTTTGTTGATGTACATATAGCAAAAATGCACCAGCTCAACTATTATAACAGATGTTTGCTACACTCATAGCTGTGCCCACATTTTTCCCCAATAAAGTTTAAGCTCCTTAATCATAGTAATTATATATAATAGATTATATCCCCATATCCCTACCTGGGAGCTGTATATGTAGTAGGTGCCCAATAAATGTTTCTATGTTGGATTGACTTAATCATGGTTATCACAGTTTTTCAATTTATGGTCAGTAGTAAAAAAATTTCCCAAGTTACATATAAACAAAAGGAAAGTATTTTACCTCTTAGCCAATTTTATATGTGCTAATAAAATTCTTCTAAAAGAAACAAAGCAAATATAAAAGACTAACTTGTGATTCATAAAAATAGAAATACTGCAGTCACATTTCACTGGATCACTTCAAATGCAATTTTCACTTTTAGAAGTGAACGCAAAATCTGAACAGGAAAAAAACTTATGAACAAATCCATCCTGAACAATATACTATAGTGAGGTGTATTTTTTCTCTAGAAATCCCTACATTTATGCACTTATTAAATATCTGAACCTAAATATGGATGGGAAAACCAAAGGTCTGGGATCCTTTTGAGAAAGATCAATTCCTACATCTTTAATTTATAGCCCAATTCGCTAAAACACCCAGCTGCCTCACAAATGGAAGTTTTCATTCAAGGGTCATTGAGCAGTGAGGTTTTCTTGTTGTACCATAGTCAGAAAAATACTTTGAAAAATAACCACTAATTCGCAGTGAAGCATCACTATTGTAAGATCACTCAGATGCTTCAGTTTTCTCAGAGGTAGGAAAACCAATGTTCCTTAACAGGCTGAACAGGTGGTTCTATCAGCAGAGCTGTACCTTTGTAGACATGCAAGAAAATCCTGTCTATATGTAGGCCACAGACTGGCATATCTGTCCTCAAATTTTTCTACCATGAACCAGAAACAAAAAGTTCTCACTATAAAGTTAGTCTTTGGGGCCAAGATATTCTCAGCAAAATGCTGAAGTTAACAGATAGTTAGCTTGCCCGAAATAGCACAAATACTAATGGTCATTGACACTGATTTCTGCATTAGAAAAGCTATCTAATATTCACTATTACAAATAAGAAAGAGGATAGCATAGTCCTCTGGATTGTAGAGATCAGGGCAAGTCTGGGTAGAAAGGGAAAACCCAGGGAAGATGCCCAGTGGAGCATTCAAGAGGGACTTTGAGGAGCAGGAGAAACTGGAAAAGGAATGAAGCCAAAAAGGAATAAGAAACTAGCTCAATATGTAAACATCATCACTTTTCTTGAGGCCTCCCATGTGTACTGAATAGAAAATGGTAAATGAAAGACAAAATTTATAACAAAATCTAGTAGACTTTGATTAGAATGTGCAGAATTCAAGAGAGAAAGCTAAATGATCTGCATGTCTAAGCAACACCAGTTACTTTTTCTTGAAGAATTGCTACTTGACCAGAGCAAGGCAACTTCCTGAAAGGAAATGGTGATACAGAATGATCAATTCTGGGTGAACTCCTTAAGAAAATAAAACCTGAAACTGGTTCTTAAAAAAAGAACACTTAATTATGAGTACAATTATAAGCGATGATCTCAACTCTCACTGTGTATTAGAATCACCTGGGAGCTCTTAAATTGTAATGATTCCCAAGATTCAGTTTTCTACCAGAAATTCTGATTTAACTGAGCTGAAATGGGACCCAGGCTTCAACATGGTTAAGTCTCCCTGAGTGATTCTAATGTGCAACCAGAGCTGTAAACCACAGCTGAAGCCAGGACGTGAGCTTGAGGGTACTAGAAGATTTAGGAGCTGCTGCTCCAGGTCTCCACCTGCATAGGCTTCTCTTTTGTTCTGATGTCTTTTTCCCACAAAGTTACTGAAGTCACCACCTGCCATAGATGGGATCTTGAATGTCCCCCAAAGGTTGAGATGCTAAAAACTTTGTCCCCAGGTGGCACTGTTGGGAAGCATTAGAACTTTTTAACAGGTCAGATCTAGCAAGTGATCCTTTGGACATTTGGGTATGCAATTAAAAGGAATTGTGGAATCCCAGAACCCTCTTTGTTGCTCCTTTTGCTTCGTGGCTCTGAGGTGAGCCGTTTTATTCCACCTTGAGTTCCCACCATGATTTGCTGCCTTGCCACAGGACCAAAGCAGCAGAGCCAACTGATCATGGACTGGAACCCCCAGAACTGTAAGCCGAAACAAACCTTTTCTCTTTATATGTTTATTATCTTAGATATTTTGTTACATTAATGGAAAGCTGACTAATATGCCACCATAATACAGATTAGACTATTTACATAGCTGCTATATAAAAACCATCTGTTCTGCAGCAGACCCATATCTACACAACCTCAAGTATATAACTTAACAAGTTTGAGGAACAAATAATTGAACTCTAAGTGCCACCATTTGGACTGAGATCTCAAGAGTATGTTGACCACAAAGGAAAATCTTAAGAAATCTTAACTTTTCAAATCAATGACTGATTAAGAGTGTTGGGGAAGCATGAGAAAGATGGTTTCATTTCTGAGCTCATGAGAAAAGCTTTTGAGGGTAATGCATATATGTTCACTATCTTGATGGTAATGATGGTATAATGGGTACATAAATTGAACTCATTCCCTCTACTTAATGACAATTACAACTCAATAAAATAAAAATATATAAACTTTGCCTTTTAAGTGATTTTAAGTTTTTTTCAAAAAACATTACATTCTTTTTTATCTCCAAATTAATCACTCTGAATGCCTTTGAAAATCTAGAAATCTGAAATTAAAAGTGGGAAGAAAGGCCCCATACCAGAAATGTCTCTCCTCCTGTGATCATTAACTTTTCATCTCTGTGACAAAGTACTTGAGGAAAACAACTTAAAGGAGGAAATATTTAATTTTTTAAAATTTTTTTAAAGAGAGAGAGAGAGATGAGAAAGAATTTTAATATTTATTTTTTTAATTTTCAGCAGACACAACATCTTTGTTTGTATGTGGTGCTGAGGATCGAACCCGGGCCGCACCCACGCCACTTGAGCCACATCCCCAGCCCATGGAAATATTATTTTGGTTCATGACTTCAGGGACTTCAATCCATGGTAACCTGTCTCCTTTTTTCTTGGGCTTGTGGTGAGGCAGAATATCATGATGGAGAGGGGGTGGCACAGCAAAGATGCTTACCTCATGGTGACCAGGAAGCCAAAAGAGAGGGAGAGGGGGCTGCTGTTGTAGCTCAGTGGTATCACTTGCCTAGCATATGTTAGGCACTGGGTGTGAGCCTCAGCACCACATAAAAATAAAGAAATAAAACAAAGGTATTGTGTCCATCTACAACAACCCCCCCAAAAAAAAATTAAAAGAAAAACAGGGAGAGGAACAGTCCACGGACAAAATGTACACTTCAAAGTCACACTCCAGTGATCCAGTTCTTCCAAATAGTTTCCACCTGCTAAAGTTTCCACCCCCCACCCATAACAGCACCATCAGCTAGGGGACACTCCAAATGCAAACTCTAAGACATACCAACCCTTTGGAGGTAGTGGAAATTTATTTTAATAGCTGAAAGTAAAACCATAACCATTATCCAGGAAGTGTGATGCCCTCAAAGATTTGAAATTATCATATAAGCACCAGATAGTTATATTCATCTCCCAAAGGAACAGGGACTCAGACACAAAAAGAGCAAATTTGGGATAGAAAAGAAATGTGAAAACTGGGAGAAGGGAGGACACACAGTTTGCAGTAGGAAGTTTTGGACCCCTGAGTATTTGGCGGGGTAGAGATACATGATGGAAAGAAAGGCTATGCAAATGAGAGCTGTGACCACCCAAGAACTATACATGCCTTGAACAGCGTCACGTGCAGGCTGATCCTTACTGTTTTTATTGGCATTGCTAAAACATTTGTTCTTTAGGATTACTTATAAAATAATCCTTAAATAATCAATGACTTTGTGGTTACTCAGGAAGACTCTTTATTTATTGATATTCTGCAAATGCATTATTCTTCTTAAATATCGAAAGCAGAAGAATTTTATCACTTTGATGAGAATTGGCTAGGTTCTATTAAATTTCATATGCACATAATCAAGAAGGCAAACACTTGAATATGTAGATTTAAAATATCCCAGCAAGAATCCCACATAACAAAGAATTTCTAACCTACTAATTCCTGCTGGTATAACTATGGTTAAAAAAAAATAGTATGAGCAAAATGAAAAGTTGAAAATAAATAAAATTCTATGAAACTGCAGTTTTCAATTAATACCATTCTGCTATTATTGTTCTGTAATTGTTTAAAGATTCATAGATGGTATTTAAAAAATATCTTCTTCACAAATCAAATTCCATGATATATCGTGAAAATAGTAATATTTTACTAGAAATAGTAGGGAACTGAGGTTGTGTCACTTTTCACTTTCTCACTGGTGGGCAAGAACACTCTGTGCTGAGTGCCACCTCCATCATTACCAAGGAGTTTACAGTCACCCTGAAGGTGTCCATAGGACTACTTGCTATCAAAGAAATTTTACTTATGGTCATTACACTACAGTAAAAAGGTAAACTCAAAATTGGAGGAGGAACTGTTAACACTCTAGCAGTGTCCTGATGGCTTTCCCAGTGTTTCCCAGGCTTTTATGGAGATTTTTTATTATCATTCTTAATTGGACTAAGCAGCTGTGGGAATTGATCTCTTGTGACTGAGATTCATTTACTGAGAACTAGGAAAGTATTCACAAAAAAAGCAGTACTGGGAATATATCCTCTGCAAAGAACTCACGTTTTCAAAATACTGAGCTTATTCAGTCATGGGAGTTTATTTATGATATTTATTTTCTGGCTTTCTAATTTAGGAATTTCCATAGCTAGCCCTTGGAAATTTTGCTTAGGGAACTCAAGGGGACTGTCAAACCACTGGTTTACTTCTGCCAGGGAATAATATTCTCTCCACCTTCTCCCCAACCTCATTAAAATGTATCTGTCCTGTATTTTATGCCTTCAGGTCTGTGTTCTGTAAGATAATTTAACTATACTTTTTTTTTTCTATTCTGACTTAAGGTGTAGCTGACTCAATGTATAAAGCCTACTGAAGAACATTCTTTTGCATTTCGACAAGATTCATAAAGTTCTGAGCCAAAAGTAGTAAAGAATGAGTGATAGGAATATTACACATAATGAAAGATCATAGAGATGTCTTTGAAGATTCTTTAAATAAGACATTTTTTCCCATCTCTCTCAGGACCACAGGGGAGCCCTATGGCACACTGGGCACTCAGACAAGCAGCAGGTAGGAAGTGCAGGGTAAGTATTCATTGAACTAATTGAACGTTTGCTTAACTCAATAAAAAAGATGGGAGAAGAGGTCGAAGAGCGATCCTACCAATAATATGTTAGATTTAAGGAGGAATTCTAAGAAGTCCTGATCAGAGCAGTAGGAGGAAGGGCAAGATAGAACTGATTCACAGTAGGCAGCGGGGAGAGAATTTCAGGGAGAAATAGAATCGTTAATTATGTCAAATCCTATAGCTTTAAAATTCAAGGAAATGAGAACTAAGAAAATAAACTAGCTAGTGATTAGGAAGGCATTATAATCTCCAAGCATTTTTTGGTGAAGTGATCAGAACAGAAAACAGATTATAAAAAATTGATTAGAAAAATAGGACAATGACCTATTCAGACAAGTCTTAGAAGGAGTTTGGCTTAAAATAAGAGAAACAGAAATGAGAACATATGCAGTTATGGACATGAACAAGAAAAAAGACACCTTTGCAGGCGTGAGAGAACTGAAAATGGTTACATGCTGAGAAAAAGAAGGTAGCTGTGCGTCAGAGGTGGACACTGAAATCAGGAGAGTCCAGGCAGATCTTCAGAAGGGTAAAAATTGAGGTTAGTTTTAGAAGTACGAGAGTGAACTGTATAGTTTAAAGAAATAAATCGGGAGAGAAATCGTGAATTTAAAACATGGGATGTGAAAGAGAGAGGAAGGAAAGCACTATTCCATAAAGCACAAACAGGTCATTTCCATGGTTTGGAATGAAGCTGGGAGATTGGGTAGAATATAAAATCTTTAGAAAGAAATACCAATATACACAAAAGAAGCACATATCTTTTAAACAAGAGCTACAAAGTCTAGCATAAAAGAAAACAATTAATTTTTAAAAATAAAGTGTGAAAGTAAAGAAATGAAGTGTGAGGGTGTTAAAGCAATAACTCTGCCTGGCATACCAGATGCATGGATGTGTTGAACTTTCACATATTCTTCTCTCTGATTTTAACCTTAAAACTTCAGCTGGGCACAATGGCATGCACCTGTAATCCCAGTGGCTTGGGAGGCTGAGAAGGGAGGATGACAAGTTTAAAGCCAGCCTCAGTAACTCAGTGATACCCTGTTTCTATATAAAATACAAAACAGAGCTGGGGATGTGGCTCAGAGGTTGAATGTCCCTGAGTTCAATACCTAGTACCCCTCCCCACAAAAAAACTTAAATTCAGTGGTCAGAGGGTATATCAGAGGTAAGATAGATCAATAGAGATAATGTGCTTTGGTGAATGGTCAGGAAGCATGGAACCATTATTATTCTTCAAGGTCTCTGTACTTTAATATTTGTGAATCTAGCCATTTAGGCTGGAAGTGTGTGTGTGTGTGTCTGTCTGTCTGTCTATCTGTCTGTGTGACTTATACCCTTTGTAGCAAAAGACTAAAAGAGAAATACAAATTTTAAGTCAAATTTTCTGATCAAACAAGACACAAGAAGGAAGAAGAGTTTCCAGTTTCCAGTAGGGCCTGAGTTTGGAGCTCTAATACAAGAGAAGCTACCTGCCACCAAAATATCAATGGAGGCACAATATATTCTGAGGTCTTCAGATACTAGGAAAGAAAGGTAGAAGCCTTAATATGTTGCTGCCCAACACCGATGAACAAGAATGCTGTAAGTCAAGAGGAGCTTGCAAGCCCTCTTGAAAGTCTGCGAACCATGAGGTAGATCAACATGGCATAGAAATGGATGTTCCTAAGGGACATGTTGGGAAAGTGAATTTGTCTATGATACACATCCAAGATTGGAGACTGGCAATATGTTTGTAGGAATGTCATGATATGGGTATTCTTTTTTTAATTTTAATTAGGTATATATGACAACAGGATGCATTTTTGATTCATTGTAAACAATTGCAGCACAACTTTTCATTTCTCTGTACACAATGTAGCATCACACCATATGTGCAGTCATACATGTTCCTAGGGTAATAATGTCCATCACATTCCACCATCTTTCTTCCCCCATACTCCCTCCCCTTCCCATCCTCCTCTTTGCCCAAAGTTCCTCCATTTCCCCCATGCCCTCCCACATTATTGATAAACATTCTTGAGGCTTCATCAGAAGCAATCTTATCTCCTCTTTCACTCTTGTTCTTGGGTTATTCATCCTCATCTAGATATATGCACCTCCTATTTCTGACATTTACCTTAGAGCTTCAGACTTTCATTTCAGCTACATGTTTTCTTGGTTACCATCTCAGACATATAATGTGATTAGGTTTATGCTCACATTCTCCTGTCTTAAATTTCCCAACTTTTTTCCTAGTCCAAATTTCCCAGGCTTCATAAATCTCTGGGTACTAATTTACAGGGTTTACATTGAAATTTCACTTCACGTCTGCAATGATAAGACTACGTATTGAGTTTCTCCAACATTTCTAGGAGTACTCAGAAAGTGTCTCACATCTCTGAAACCCTCATAGTTCCACAGATAGAAAAAAAAAAGTTCCTTTTCTCTAGTCAACACCATACCCTTCACTTGGAGATATGAAAAACATTGATTTTCACATCATACCTCATGGAGCCCCTCAGTGAAAATGAGTCCTCCCAGTCAGTCTCAAACTGCCCTATTTTAATGACTCAGACTAAATGCTTTCCTAGATCATAGATCCTTTGCCACAACATCCTCTCATTGCCTCAAATATGGTGTGCATCCCCCACTCACCTGGGCAGAACACTTTGTCTTCCAAGCAAGTCAAATCATACAAACATTTGTTTGGGGGAGTTATAAGCACCAAAATCTCCATGTTATAGATGCTCAGTTTAGGCACAAGTGGAGCTGCCCTTCTCTATATATTAATGACACCTAGAACCTTATTCCCACAAGGTGTAAAACCATATACTACTTTTGAAATCTCTTCTTTACTTCATATTTAATAATCAAATCTCCTATTCATTCTCCAGTATCTCTGCATCCAAAATTAATTTGGTGATGTGCTAGAGCAAGCTTGTATCAGCTTTCAAGAGCCAATTGTTACATTTTCAGGAATTTTGTGAGTCACTTGTTCATGCTTTGGTAGCTTGAATTCAACCATTGTAAACATATTTATACCAGAAAAAGTGGCAAATTCTTAAATCAGGCTTCCCTTCACACACCCAAAGCAAATTATTAAATATTTATGAGCACACCACTGGAGAGATCCATTATTTTCATGCAGAATGATTCATTTCATTATCAGATTTTCAGAGTAATCTCTCAGCTGATTTTCTTGACTTTTCTCCATCCCATATCAGTTTGTCCAAATCAATTCACTAAATATTTTAAGATTTACATTAGTTCTATTGTCAAGTGTAAATGCAAAAATCCCCTAATATGTTACTGCTATTCTGAAAAAAAAAAAAAAAGAAAGAAAGAAAACAGATTACCTGAGTCAATACACTTAGTACAAAGCTTTGGTCCATAGAACACATTTAACAAATATTGGTTATTATTACTTAATACTGTATATCAGTTAATATTGTCATTATTATTTTATTAGCACAAATTTGCTATTCATTAAATCTATCTTCACTGGTATCAAGAAAACCTTTATACTATTATTTTTCATTATGACTAATTCTTTGTTTCTACAAGGATATTCCCACCTCAAATGTACTTTTATCCTTATTTCCCTTAATGAATATTTTCAGATCCAGAGCAAGGCTTATCTTTCACAAGAATATTTTCTGAATAACTCCATAACACAAATATATGTCTCATTTCTGAATCCTTTTAGGGCTTTATTCTTACCCAAAATCCTAGCACTTATGAATACCACCAAATATTGCTCTTTTTTTAAATGTACATTTAAATGTACATTTTAAATGTACATTTTTTTGCACAGTAAATTATGAAGTCTTTTATAGCAAGAAACAATACCAATCTATGGGGACCAATTTATACTCCTAGTTTCATGACTTCATCTCTCATCTTTTCCTTGCCCTCAGCAGAATATTATTGAGGAAGGGGGCACTCTCTTCAGTGAGCCCTCTCCATGAACACAATACTAACCAAATACAGTCCCATGACAGATGAGTCAGTTCCCTATGATCCATATAAATTTTTGTCTGGAGAAAAAGAGCACTCTAAGGCAGAAACTTTTACCTCTTCCCAAGCTGTGACCCTTGTAGCACATCTTTATTTTCTTTCATCTCTAAGAACAAATTTAAAATCATTAAAATATGAAGCAGTTTTCATTTATTTTTATTACTTCATAATTCTAGATGTTTATAACTCATTTAAGCATCACCCATAAATTTCAAAATTATGTGGCAATAAAAGTAATTAAAAAACAGAAGTTAAAACAATGCCAATGGCAAATCCTCTCCTAACTTAATAATGAATAGTGTCAATGAAATGTTGTCTATGCTCAGAAAGGGTGAGATGCAGTTTATAATGGGATTTCAGTGCTATGAATGTGTGGACAGGGCCCATTCCCAATAAGACAGATAGAATTTCCTTTCCATAGCTGAAAAATCCCATGTTACCAAAAAGGGCCTTGACCCATCACAGTAGGAAAGCTAAGTACACTGATTAGCTGCAAGTCTAATCTGAGTGCACGTATTCACCTGGGGTCTTTTCAGCAGTGAATATAAAATGAATCAGTTTATTCTCTATTCCAACTCAGATGAGAAGAGGTTTGTGGAAAATTCAAGGTCCAAGGTGGAGGTGATAGTGCAATTTATTCAACTCTCCTAAAAATAAAAGACATTTAGTCCTTTTCTAGCTTAGAGAACAAGGAAAAACATTTCCCCAAAGATATGTCATTTATGGAAAATTCAAGGTCCAAGGTGGAGGTGATAGTGCAATTTACTCAACATTTAGTCCTTTTCTAGCTTAGAGAACAAGGAAAAACATTTCCCCAAAGATATGTCATTTCCTCTGTGTTAATATATGAGCGTGGGTAGGGGTGTGAACATGCATCTGCCTATGTGTGTGTGCAGCCACTTGATTCACCAATAAACTATTGGTGGCCACTAATGCAGTCTTTGAGCTATAAGCAACTGGATGTAAGTTCATCAACTTCAAGTCATTCCCTTTTGATGACAATTTCTCTTTCAGGTTAAAGTATTATTTCCAAAAAGCATTTGCTAAAATTTAAATCTAAATCGGGAACAAACTGGAGAATGAAAAGTCTCTTTTCTGACCTACAACCCATTCAACACAAACAATAACAGCAAATGACACCAGGGAAGCCATGATATACTTTTGAAGAGTCTTGATATTTTCATGACTCTTTAATGAGTACAATCTCAGCTAATAAAGATTTAGTATCCCTCATCTAAATATCTTAACTGAAAAGGCTCCATATTTGAATCATTTTCAGTAACAATATGACTGATGATTAAAATTTTTCAGATTTTGGAGTGTTTCAGATTTCAGATTTTTGGATCAGGATGTTCAGCCTGTAAAGATGTATACAAATATTTCAATATCTGGAAAACTCCAAAATCTGAAAGACATCTGGTCCCAAGCATTTCTGACAAGGGATATTCAATATGCATCAGGCATTTCTGGAAATACTATTTTCATATAAATTTTTCCATGATCATCATTAAGAAAGAGGGGCTTTCTTTTGAATAGCAAAGTAGTCATTAAGCACCAGCACTGCACCACTGCTTTCAATGATACTAGTAACAACGAACAGTCATCTGAACAAGGTCCACAATGAGGCACAAACAGCACACAGCTTAGCAAAAAGGCTGACTTTGAAAGAGAACAAAAAAGAAAGATATCAACTGATCTTCATTTATGTCTAGTAATGTGTCAGGAGAACATCAGTGAACACATTTTTTTTTCAGTTAATAAAATTCAATTGTATCATCTTATTCCTGGGCCTAAGATTCTCCTAAATAAAAAGTCAAGTATTCTTTTAGTCAATCTCCATTGTGAAGTTTTCAGTTCCCTGCTTTTAGTCACAAAATTCGTAGACTATGAGTGATGGGGCAATTGAATTTTCATGGATTGGATTAGTGCTGATTCCAAAGAAGGGAGAGTTTACTATCAGTGTTGCAATCTATGGTAATGAAATGAAATATTTAAATTAAATTTCAGGTTGAGCACAGCTTCCCTGCAAGGTGGCCCTGGCAGCTGTCTCTGAATTTCTCAATACAGTACATCACCCCTTACATAAACTGCTCATTTATGCAAACAAAACAGCAAAAAGACAGGAAGACTGAGTACACACTTTTTTTTTTCTTTTTCCAATTCAAAGCATTGACACAAACCACCATGAAAAGAAAAACAATGCTATGTAGTATTTACTTCAAGATATCAGACTTTGGAAAATAATGTCTACATTCATCCAAAAAAAGAGGGGGATGAGGAGGAAGAAGAGGAAGAAAAGGGAAGGAAGAGGAAGAAGAAGAAGAATCACAATGAAGTTACTTAAAGGTAACTCTGTCTTCCCAGTACCTCATTCAAATAAAAAAAAAATGCAAAGGCAGAAGCCTCTTATCAGAGAAAAAGCTGAAATTGCATTTTAATATTTTAGATTCAATCTATATCTTTTTCTCTTTTTCTGCTCTTTTTATTCATGGACTCTTTACAACTTCACTAAAAAATACGTTACCTAAATCACCAACTGTACAAACAGAACACTCCAAAGCCTTACAACTGCACTGAAGAAGCAATTCTAAAAATTCAATACAAGGATGAGGAGATATATCCATTTCATAAAACTCTATTAACTACTGATGGTGCTGGAGGGGGAGGCAAAATTAGGGTTTTACTTCATCAGCTAATAGCTAGAGTTTGCAGGCAGTGGGGGAAGGAGTTTCACTGCCAAAAAAAAAAAAAAAAAGAAAGAAAAATAAAAGAAACAAGAAAGGCAAGACAATTTAAATTTGTATATGAATACAAGTTTTACAAGAGTAGATTTTGAAAGCTAGCAAAAGATGAGGAACTTTGGAGCTTGTCAACTTCACTGTACAAAGTTCAGGTCCATGATATCCCCATCATTCCAATTGTCCTACTGTTGAGTATCTGCACCACTTTTCCCAGAATCAAGAATCCATTCAATGAACATTTATTAAATACCTTCCCCGACTTGTTATCATGTTCCTCGGTCCAGAAAGAAGACAAGCTTTAAAGCAAACAGCACACTGTGTTTGTTTTACATGCATCACACCTTGAAAAAGAATAGAGAATAACTAAATTTATTTTTTGGAGTTGATCTTAGGCTTAGCTTAATTTTGACACTAAGTATTGTGACTACTAAACAAAATGACAAAAGTTAAAAATAGAGAATTTTCTTCTGGTTATTATCTGAATCATTTCAACAAAGGAAGAATGTAAATATAACCCACTATTATCCTTCTTAAGCATTAACCAAGTAGTCTGACCCACATTGATGCTATGTAGAAGACAACTTAATACTTTTACCCAACAGATAGAAATATCCTGAGGGAAAAACCTGATATTTTTTTCAATGCCATTTATGTGTGTGTGTGTGTGTGTGTGTGTGTAATTCTTAAAAATACAGTAATAAGAGTGTATGAGAGGGAGGTTTATTCTTTTTTAATGCTATGGTGTGGATCAACTAATTTAAAATAATACTGATTTAATTACATTGGGCATTTAAACTCCATTCTCTCAACACTACTTCTTGAAAAAAAAATCACATCTTATTGATTCCATTTGAATTTCACAGTTACATGGATTAAAAAGTTGACCATATCCAACAAGTTCTAGAAACTTCTCAAACCAGGTAAACTATTTTATGGCAATACTCCCCATTCTTGATTTGGGAGCTCCTACTAGGCTCCCTAGCCTTGTTCTGCCACTCTTCTGGAATTAAGAGTAAAAGTAAGGGAACATGAAACACAGTTGCACAGTAGTGTGGGATCATCATAATAAGCAGAGGACAGTGGGAAGACACTCTCTTCTCCATGTCTCACTACTCTCCCTCTACACAGACCTCATTAACAATGGAACTGGGAGTGGACAGTAGACAGTGATGTCAGCATACATTGGGAAACCACCTGATAGAAAATTGACACTGTGGCAGTGATACTAGCCCTCTGGTTCTCCTTCTAAAGGGAAACAGAAATGGCCCTTGGAATGAGGATGCCCCAAGAACAGAGAAAATGTTTGGCTGTGCCTGTGATACTTTCAGGGATGCTAGAGACAAGACAGGGTGAGTCCCTAGCTTGACAGGGAGGTGCAGGCCTGCACTCTGAAGCCATCCATCCAAGATTATAGCAAGGCACTCTTCAGACTCAAGAGGGCAACCTGGGCTCCAGACTTCAGTAAAAGTAAGGAAGATTGGGGCTGAACAAATGAGCCCCTTGGGACCAGGGATGCTCCATGAAGGTAGCCCTTGGGGCAAACAGAAGACATATTTTAAGTGGTAAGATGAATATAGCGGTGCAAAGTCATATTATTAGTTTCCTTTTTTAAAGAATTGTGATTTTCTTTTACCCTTCAAATTGATGAGGAAGGAAATTTGTGGTATATTAAATAGCTTTTATTGAGGAATATATATGATTCATGTGCTCTTACTCAACTTTCTACTTATGCTGTGATTTAGAAACAGGTGTGTGTGTGTGTGTGTGTGTGTGTGTGTGTGTGTGCGTGCGCCCATATATGTGCTTGCTATATACATACCCTCACAGATACATATGGGTAATAAATTACATATTGTATGTTTATGTATAAATATATATAGGAATGACATGTAATTATATTCAAGATTATAAACAGTATAAAAACTTAAATTAGAAAGAATGCATTCACACTTATATGAAGAACTTGACTATGCTACTCTGAAACTTATTTCATTTAAGAGTTAAATGGTCAAACAAACTTATGCTACACAAGAGAACTTCTTTTTAAGAAACCTTAGCACGGGCTGGAGATGTGGCTCAGCGGTAGCGCGCTCGCCTGGCATGCGTGCGGCCCGGGTTCGATCCTCAGCACCACATACCAACAAAGATGTTGTGTCCGCCGAGAACTAAAAAAAAATAAATATTAAAAATTCTCTCTCTCTCTCTCTCTCCTCTCTCTTTAAAAAAAAAAAGAAACCTTAGCACAATCATACAATATTATTTCTTGCAAAATTTCTTCTAAATCTTAAATCTAAAAGTCCTTTGTAAAAACATTTTGTTTTAGATTTAAACAAGTGCTGAAGGAAGGTCATTACAAAAATAATAAACAATGTGTAGGAAAAATTTCTTCTCTTTCAAAAATATTTAAAAATATGTGAATCCGTGGGATTAATTCACAATTTTAAAACAAAGAATGTTTTAATAATTTGGGTTCAGCATCTATGGCATTTATTGGTTCAACCAAACATGGACTGAAAATATTTGAAAAAAAATGGGTCTTTACTAAACATGGATAGACACTTTAAATCTCATCACTATTCCCTAATAATATAGCACAAAAAATACTTGCATAGCATTTACATTGTATTAGGTCTTATAAGTAATTTAGAGATGATTGAAAGCATCCAGGAGAATGAAAGTATATAACATGCAAATGAATTTGCATGCACTAGATTTCCACTGATGCCAACCAAAAGACATTATCTAAAATAATCACACAATTTATTTGCAGTTCAAAATTCAAGTACAAATAAATGTACACCAAAAACTACCAATGCCAAATAATGATTATTGTGGGGGATGAAATAGCTTCCAAATACTAAACCATTTTATATAAGGGACTTGAGTATCTATAGATTTCAGTGTCCAGGAGGGTCCTGGAACCAATCTTCAACAGCTGCCAAGGGACAAACATATATAATTCTTCTCTTAAAGTTCCCAATGGCAGGGGTTTTGTTATTCTCTCATTACTATTCAACTCAATAGAATAAATTCCATTTAAAATATGACCCTGATCGAGAAAGTCTAGGAGTTTTTAACAGGTTAGAGGAGACAAAGTAGACTTGACAATTGAATGCAATATGGAATTCTCAATTGGATTCTGTGACAGAAAAAAACAAGGATATTAATAAAAAAAAAGTTGGAATTCAAGTTGTATCTGTATTTAGTTAATAACATTATGCCAATATAAATTTCTTGGTCTTAAAAATTATACTATGTTTATATAAGATATTAACTTTAGGGCAAGCTCAGTGAAGGATATATAGGAATTCTTTTGTATGATTTTGCCAAATTTTTGTGTCAAAAATTATTTCAAAGTTAAAAGTTTAAAGCAAATCCCTGGATAGAAATGTCCTCGATTTCTTCATGCAATTGAGTAGACTTTATCTATAAATGAAATACCTCTCTGCAGTATGCCTAAAGGAAGATCTTGTGATAATGAGGAAAATAATTTCTCACTACCTTCAAAACACTTCTTTCATGCATCGTTTGCATAAATAAAATATATTTTTTATCTTGGTTTAAAAAAAATACTTAAAAATTCATCAATTAATGACTTCCAAACACTGTGATAATAATGATGATGGCTGAAGCTAGTTCACTGTAGTCTGTCTTTTGCATTATGATTCCAGCTATAATTACCATGTTTTTTCTCCAGAGTAATTTTTGATGCTAAAATTCTAGGTAAAAGTGTTTTTACAGGTTGCATTCCACAGTGTTCTTTAGGATCTTGTCACAACACTGTTAATAACAGCAGAATCAGGAAATGAGGCTAAAAGGGTCCTACCCAAGAGGAGCTGTTAAAGAAATGACAATGGATTTCAGTATGAAACCATTACATTTCAAGATTATCCCACAAGCATTAAGTCTATTATCATTATTAATAGAATGCCGAAGTAAGACCTGTCATCACATTCCTAAATTTTAACTTTTCCAAATTATCATTGGTTAGCCAAAGACACTTCTCAAAAGGATAAGTTCTAACATGGGATTTCTTTTGTTTTTAAGAAACAAACCTTCATATTTTAAGTTCATAACGTATCACTCCTTGCCAAGGCAACTTTCCTTTTGGCCTTCCCCCACATCATCAATTCCACTTTTCAGATAGGCCTTGGGTTTCAAATTTCATGTAAGAGCAGACTTGCAGAAAGGTGAACATGTAACTTAGAAGGGCACCCATGCATATTGTCAGTCCACTGAGAGACAAACCCACAGTATTTTGGCAGGTTGGCTAGTTTTTAACTCAAAGGCGAAGAGGATTGTTATAGGATAAGGAAAACTGGAAAGTCTGAAAGTATCAGCTCTGCTCAAAGAGAAGGGTAACTCAGAGAGAAACAAGGAGAATAAGGAACTGGGAAAGAGGGAGAGAATGTGGTAGAGACCTTCATCAATGGTGATGGTGTCTCTTCTCTGAAACACTGAAGATGCCAGGAAGTCCTTCTGTGTTTTGAAGAAAAAAAAAAAAAAAAAAACTCACAACTGTGAATTTGCATGCACTAGATTTTCACTGATGCCAACCAAAAGACATTATCTAAAATAATCAAACAATTTATTTGCAGTTCAAAATTCAAGTACAAATAAATGCAAACCAATAACTACCAATAACTGTTACTAAGTTAATCAATACCAAATAATGGTTATTGTGGGGGTGAAATAGCTTCCAAATTGTTTTGACCCAACCAAGTATCCCATTGAAGTTTACTGTACAATGTATCCATTCCCAAGGTAAATTTTCCTTCTTCAGAGAAAGTTAGAATCAGACAGAAACAAAATATTAGAAAAAAAAAATTACATAGTTGAACTCTTGAAGACATTATTTGAGCTATTTTAAGGCTGTTACTAGGAGAGGTAAACTAAATTCCTCTAGCCTTTTGAAAACATCTCTCCACACTTTAGCAGCCCCTGTAGAATATTTCTTGGGAGTCTTTGAGTCTCGGTTTTTATCTCCAGCTGGCTTTCCAATTTCTTGAAACTATTTGGAAGAAACCATTACATCTTCTCAGATTGAAAAACCTTAATTGGTATAAACAAAATTATCATATGATTTCCACATCTTTCCTTTTCACAGTCTTTTTTCCAAAACTACTTAACTAATTATCCTTCTAAGGATTTGGCCCAAACATAATCACAGCTTCTTTGTTGAAACACTTTCATACCTTTTAAAAATAAGCTGGCAGGAGTGGCTTGATTTTTTATTTTGTTATATTTTATGTATTTGTGTTAGCTTTTGTTGGAGGGGGGACTATAATGCTTTTGTAGTCAAACCCAATCCTATTAGATTGAACCCCACATCCCCATAGCTCCAAGCCAATGAGCTTCCCCGTTAGGGCCCCATAATCAGAGGGACTCTGTGCTAGGTTTAATATTCTCCTGCTGTCATCTAACATTTCTTAATAATTTTCTGAGCAAGATCCCTGTATTTTCATTCTGTGTTAGGCCCTGTAAATTCTGTAGATGGCTTGGGGGAACAATTGAGTTCTACACAACTCAACCTAAAGACCCTGCTCCTCAGGCTACCTCAGAAGTCAGCATCCCTACCATGCTTAGCCCAATTCAGGGAAAAAAACATTAGCCTCCAGAGAGCATCCTTTGTCAGAATGCTACTGCAGATTTGCTTCTCAGCCAGAGCCAACTTCAAAGGGCAGGTAAGATACAGGAGGAGAAGGAAGTATGTACAGGGGAGGAAAGTGGAGGAAAACTCTTAGAAAATGTTACTGAGGTTTTGAGGTTAGATTCAGCACTTGGGCATGTGAGAGTGTTTCTAAACAGCAGAGCTGAAATGTAAATACCTATGAATATACACCAGTCAGCAAAAGCATGAATTAGCAAAAACATTTTAACTTGATAATCACAGTTTATAAGCTCGAAGGGACTTTAGAGACCAATCCCTTCATATTTCTACTTCACCAGGAATATGAAGGTAAGAAAGCTCCAAATCTCACATATAGTTAAGATGTCAGCTGTGACTAATCCCGGGTATTCTAGGTCCCTATTCCAGGGTGTTATGAAGCTCAGCACCCTGTCAGAGGAAAATTAAGTGCCCTTGACAAAGCTGCTCTGACACAGGAACGTTGAGATGTTACTAAGGATGGGACCAAGACACCATCCACACCTCTGTACAAAATCCCTGACCTGCAATAGAGCACACAAAAGCTTGTCACAGCAACATCGTGTATATCAGCTCCAGATAATCATTAGGGTCTATCAGGGTGACCTCAGAAAAGGTGACCACCGTGGGTCTGCACTATTATTGAGCAGTGGGGAAATGTTACAAAACATATTTTCAAAAGTATTTGTTCTTACAAAAGGTATTGGGAATCTCACTGTATATTGTCTTATGTTTTTGACTTCTTAAATACTGCCAGTTTTGAAAAGTGGTCCTGTCTCTATTTGTAAGCATGTGTGGTGGGGGATGTCCCCCCCCCCAATTTTTTTTAAAAAATACATTTTTCTTTTCTAGACACTTTTCATATTTATTATTGATTTTTATGGGGGGTGGAGTCCATCAATTGTAGGTGAAATTTGAGAACAAAGGAAGGGTTCATTTCAGGCTTTGTCGTGAAGTTAGAGCTCCCTCCAGTGATCTCTCTGGCTGACTGAACTTCAAACCACCCTGCCTTTCTGATTGTTCTTGATGCACACAAATAAATCCCAGCTGTAGCCTTTGTGATGCATTTTTTTCGTTCTAAAAATTAAACTCAGCTAGTAGATATGTGCATATTGATTTCTCCTAAAAATCGTGTTAAATATCCATATTCACTTATCCTCTATTTAGAGGGTAGAAACCATAAAATGAGACACGGTCAAGGAATTTTCATTTTGGCAGAGACAATGTCTATATATTGTTATTATTGATAAACATTTATGGCTGCAGGCTTGTGTTTACTTTCATAGTTATTAACAACAAAGAAAGTGGCGAGGATAAATGCCCTACCATTCACACTAGAGTTGTTATTCATATTTCAGAGAGGTTTTTTTTTAATGAACTGAAATAACTTTTTAGATTTATCAGAGCCACCTTTTGCAATCCTCCCATAGCCGCCTTCAATTTACTGGCTTCTTCAAGCCAAGCATGACCCTGCTGATATCAGTGATGCCATAGAACTCCATCAACTACAGGTAGTACCCAAAGGGATACATGAATAATTCATGAAACTAACGGAGTGCCAAGTGGATACTAAATCACTTTTGACTGTGAGACAACTAGTTATGATTTTTGTGATTTATTCAGTTACTTACTCACTTACTTGTTTATTTAATTCCTCTGAATAGCAGATATGATACTCCCTTCTCTGCACCATGGAATCACTTCCACATGTATGCTTTTCTCTCTCTCTCTCTCTCTCTCTCTCTCTCTCTCTCTCTCTCTCTCTCTCTCTTTCTCTCTCTCTCCTTCTCCCTCCTTTTGTTCTTTCCTCAGCTTATCTCTTCTATATTTTTTCCATCTCTTTCTAACCCCTATCCCCACTCTCATAGGTTTAATTGGAACTGGTAGTTTTAGAGCCTCATGTATGTTAAAGGTGACTTAAGACCACCCTCTGACCTTTTAAGGGAGAAATTCAAGAATGCTGAGAAGCCTGGCTCAAATCACAACAAAGTTTCCTTCTTATTCTCCCTTTCTTTGTGCCAAAGCCTTAAGCACCAGCTGGGTTCATCGAGGTTCTCAGCATTGTTCACACAGCTGGCCTTTGTTTTGTCCCACTCCATGTTCTGAGGTTTGGGATGACAAGAATATGTGTACAGTAATGGACATACTGCTGATAGAAAGCTCTCTGAATAAAGACATCTTGGAAGACTGAAAAATAAGAGATGATCATTGGTTTATAATATTTCACAAATGTGGAATCTTGTACTTTAGGAGTTAAAAAAAAAACCTTGCTTTTGTCTTTTAAATAAACCTATACAAGAGAACTACTTTTGACATTGCTTGTCTTGAGGATGATTTTAGTTGAGGAACAGAGGTACTGATGGCAGAATGCACAGATGCTATGGAAACTTCTGAGTGACCCTTTAAGCTCCATGCCCCCTAAGCTCTAGGTTACAGTATAGCTATGCCCAATAACCATTGTGGTGTTGATGCCATTTAAAAGAGATGCCAGATCTAGTACTTGAAATAAGAAGGTTATCAAGATGTGGATTAGTGATTGCCAATGACCTGGCCAAGAAAAATTACTGCAGCCTCTATAATAAACACAGGTGTCCTGTCACCATTGGCCATTACCTGAAAGCCTGTTTGGAAAAATAAACCTAATAATAGTCTCAGGTGTTTAATTTGAACACCAAAATTTCCTTCAAAGGAGACCACCCACCCACCTGGGTCAAAATTTTAGGTTAGAGTGTTTCAGAAACACCCAGCTATCTTGCTAACATGGGTGGGTTCCTTATGCTATTCAAATAGGTTTTCCAGATATAAACTAATTAAAAAGTAATTGAAAACATATTGAGAAAATTTCCCTCCATGGAGAAACATAGCAATTTCAGAGTTATTTATAAGTCTCAAGCAGTTTCCATAAGAAAAAAATTAACCCTATAAAGAGGAACAAATCAAACCTGTCACCCCAATGCTGTGTACTTCAGGTTTTAGTAAGCAAGAGTCTAGAGTCTGTCAAAGCACAGGTTCCAAGAATGCTCCCAAAATTTCTCATTCAGTAGGGACACAAAAGATCTCTTTTAAAAATCAGGAGCTTGAGACAATTCTAATATTGTCAGGGTATACCATATTTTTAAAAGCAATTATATAAACTAGTACAACAGTGAGATATGTAGAGTCCAGGAGGGGCTGATAACCACTGTTTTACTTTGAGTTACTTCCTTTGGCATAAGAAGAGACTTGAAACAGAATTCATGTGGCCTCTGTCCTGCACATTGTTCAGTTTTCTGAGTGAGTGAGTACCCATAGCCTTGTCTTTTAAGATCTGTTTTACAGAAAATGTAAGGTTATATGGAATATTTTTAAAATATCTATATGCAAGAAATTTTTCTCAAAACATAAAACACCCAAATAAGGTGTATATTTTACTGAAGAACAAAGTGTCAAGAAATTCACCAACCATGGTTTACAATATATGAATATGTAATTCAATTGGATTTGCAATGTCTTCCCTCCTTTGCTTAATTGTTGACAAGAAACGAAGTGAACTCTTCCAAAAAATAGTCATAAAGTGTGAAGTTTTTGAAGAAAAGGAACAAAAGTTAGAAATGTCAATAAAAATATCAAATAGTACCTCCACAAGACTGAACTTTGTGCATCAATCTGAGAAAGCAACACTGCTAAATTTCCCTGAATTGTTCTAGGTGGTTTAGGTAAACTTTTGAAAACCGTACATATTCTTCTTCATCAAGATAAGAAAAATAATAACAGCAAGCACCCCAACATAAGTAAACACAAGGGCTTTGGGCGGAGATTAAAATATTCAAGTATTGACTAAATCAGAGTTTTGAGTCATCTTAATACCTCAGTCCCTTCATCCATAAAATGGGGATTAATAATGTTTTCCTCCCCTGGAGGGTTGCTTAAAAGAAATAACTAATGTAGCAAATGCTTGTAAATTATGCTGAAAGCCTGCTGTGTCACTGCCAAGTTGGAAATGTTTGATTTAAAAGCTGGGATTTTTAGAAGCTCCAAAACATTACAAAGCAAGTCACATTTCATGGCTAATTTAAAACTTCAGGGGTTCACACAAGTTGCTTATAATGATATTTTCCAATCCCTATGTTATTTGATGATTTATACAGCTTCAGCTTTTACAGTTGAACCCAGCCATTCCTCTCTGGCCATGATTCTCTTTTATCAATACGACCAGCTCACATAACTGTCTATATCTTCAGGGGATTAAGCACTACTTTTTATCTGGACCTGGGAAGAGTAAATTCAGAGGTGATAAGAAATTCTGGTTGCAAATCCAATGTGTTATTTATTTAGATCAGAAAAAGAGCTGTTATGTACAGGTTGAGGAAGACTTTTTAAAGCATTGATAAAATCTCTGTGTGTCAAATGGAATGGCACTGAAATTATTTTAATACCTTAAAGCTCTTATGAGTTGAACTAAACTTTCAGCTAAAAAAGTCTGAATCTCCTTCTGGACTTTTGGCCTTCAAAAGACAACAAGCTAAACAAAATGAACCAATGACAAAAGTTCATTTGTGTTTTGTTTTGTTTTTAAACTAATTACAATAAATTTTTAAGTCACATTGTTAAGATAAACAATATAGGAAAGTTTAAAATGAACCTAAAGACATCAGAAATTCAAGACAAAAGCAATAGGAGATATATCCAGTGTTTGCTGAAAGTAATTTATCTAAAAGAATTGCCTAGAGTATTAGATAAAAATACAAATTCTTGTACTCTACTCGCCCTTTTGAACCCAAATATTGGGAAGAAGGAACTGGAAATTTGACTTTTTACCAAATGTCTAAGATTCTTGCTTGAAAAAGTGGTATTGGTAGACCAGCAGCAGCATCTAGAAACATGTTAGAAATGCAGAATTCCAGGCTCCACCCTACACCTGCTGAATCAGATCTATATTGTAACAACATCCCCAGGTAATTATATATACATAGAAATGTGAGAAGCGCTGCTCAGATTCTTATATTCTAACAAATTTGGGAAACGGCCATAATGAAAGGCATCAGATGAGTTGGGGCCAACTGGCCCTCTCACATAAACAGTCCTTCTTCTTATGAAGGCCCAGGACTAGAGTAAGAAGTTTAGTGTGTGCTCTGCACCTCTGAACAAATAATCATTTTAGTTATGTTGCACCATCAAAGGCCAAAAATTCCAAAAGGATCTCCTTTGGAAAAAAGAGACAAGAAAAATGAGCTAGACAAAAATTGTTATTATTATTGAGCACCTACTACATGGCAGACCCAATGATCGACAATTAAAAACTATCAGCTTGTATAGAACAAAAGACACACTCATACATGAATCCTGAATGAAGTCAGTGGATTAGATTAACACCAATATTCCAGTTATGTTATTGCACCATAATTATATAAGCTATCGCCATTGGGAAAGACTGGGTAAAGGGGATCTGGGATTACTCTGCCTTATTTCTTATTTATATGTGACCTACAATTATGTCAGATTTAAAAGGAGGAAGAATAAAATCTCCCAGCTCAACAAGGAACCCACTTTACATTTGAGAAATCTCAAACTCAGGAAGATTAAGGAAGTTTCCCAATGGCTCCTACTCAAAAGACTGGCAAATTTTAAAAGGAGTAGCCCATGGAAGACGGTGAATCAGAGAAAAAAATTCACAGACTTAACTGTATCTCAGTGTCTTCTGCTTTACACTATAGAATATAAATGTCACTATTTTTAACCTGTGCATTAATGGAGTCATTAATCAATCCAGGCACTAGAGTAATTCAGCAAAAATCAAAGCAGGAAGAAAAGAAAAGGAAAAAATGTATCTGTCAAACATAAGAATAATTAGATATACTATCAAGGAACAGGAAACCAGGGATTATTCATCAAGAAAATTCACTATTAAGTTTCCATCTCCTCCTTTCTTTACACCTTGGAGAGAAAATATTTTGTTTCTAAAGAGGGACAAACGCTCTAAACATACTCCAGATTGTAAATCAAAATCAATGAAAAATCCTTTAAAATTAAAAACACTTTTTAAAAATCTCATTCTGAAAAGAGTATATCCAAGTAATCTTTCTACCTTTGGAAAGAGGGAAAAAAGAATGGATGGAAGGAAATAAAGGAGGTAGAGAGAGAGGGAGAAAATGGAGGACAGAGGGAGGGAGAGAGGAAGAAGGAAAGAAGGAAGGAAGGAAGGAAGGAAGAAGGAAGGAAGGAAGGAAGGAAGGAAGGAAGGAAAGAAGGAAGGAAGGAAGGAAGGAAAATAAAGGGCTTTTTTTAATGACAGCAGCATATTTGAGAGCTACTATTTTTTTATTAGTTGCTCAAAACATTACAATGATCTTGACATATCTTATATCATACATTTGATTCAAATGGGGTATGAATTCTTAAATAATAAAGTTAGGGCTAAAGAATACACTTGACCCCTTTTTTTGTTTTTAACAGAACAAAAAACAAAAATAGGAGATCCATAAAGTAAGCACACAGTGGAGCTTTTTTAAATGTTTCTGTCAACACAAAGATAAGCAGGATGGTCATTACCATTTTATTACTGGTAGACATGGGATTTGTACAAGCTTGTTTGCAATAAACTTAGGTAGTATGACACACACAAAAAAAGTGCAACGACTTCTATACAAGCACATAGCAAAGCCACATTGCATCTGTTGTAGGTCAATGAGATAATGGTTTCAGATGACATCACTGCTTGAGCCCAGGACTGGACATCAAGAGGTGGAGAAATCTTGGAAGGGGTTAGGTGGCTGCTACTGCAGATACTGCTCCATTCTTTGTCATTTGATTTCTGTATTATTTAAAATAAGCTACATTCTGTGGCTGTAATAATACTAAGTCAAGCTGTGCCTTTAAATATGATTCAAAGGAACTCAACAGATGTTTGAGCACCAATTACCTTTTAACATACTGTATTTTTTCCAAGGCAAGTGTTTTGAGTCTGTGCATGTGCATGAATATATGGGTGAGGATGTCCCTGTGTGTTAAACTGTGAAATGTCTTCCCTCCACATGAGCATAGAACAGAGGGGACTCTGGTTCTATTAAAGCCTCACAACTCTCCTTAATCACAAACATCCTTGATGAGCAAATAAGCTAGTCAGCTCAGGGGAAAGAAAAGGAGAAATACAGGAGGTGGTTCAAAAATTAGCTGAAGCAAAACCACCTCCAGCACACCTAACCTTATCCTACATGACAATAGGCAATGCTGGACATTGTCTGCCCTGTTGTAAATAGAATGGGAACACATGCCCCACCTGATTTTCCAAATACTGTAAGTGTGCACCACAGATAAACAGCAGTTGTCGAATGGCAGCCAAAAGCAGAATTCTACTTCTGGGCATTGGAAAATTAGGAAGAAAAAAATGTTAGGGTGATCAGACATCTCATGGTCATAATCACTATGTATTCTGTACTAATAGTCATATAGAAGGTGTTCTATTTTTATTTTTGATGAAAAATCAATAAGTAAATAAAGCAAATTCATGCAATAAAAGTAAAAACTCCTCTGAGAACATTCAATATTTTTGAAAGATTCAGCCCATAGAGATATAACTCAAATTGTTTATTGAATCAAGCAAGTTAACACACCATAAGTGGAGTTTCATAAATTAATAATATTGGATTTCTGGGAGTCTTCTGTTGTAGCTTTCCATTTGATTTCCATAGATTTTCTATCTTTATACTTTAAAATATTCACCATTTTATAAGGCTGACATATTTCATATACAAGTGACCCTCTTTTGCTGTGAATGTGACAGCTGCATATATGCATATAGTCTTACTCTTGCATTAACATATTGTAGATATGTATAGAGTCCTGGTCATACAGGCTTTATGTGATAGAACATACTTAGGGTGTGTTTATTGAGCAAATTTCCTTTATATTATCTTATTAAAACAAGTTTTAAAAGGCTGCCTCTTGGTATGTTTTTCATATTGCAATAATTAAATATACAGCTTAAGACACAATTTATTTTTCCTAGACTGTTAAAAAGCGGGGGGGGGGGGAGTCCAAAAATATAATAAAGCCAGAAGTGGCAGAAATGGAAATGAGCTCCACCCATCCTGACTCAGAGGCCACTGGAACCTACCCTTCCTGCCCCTATTGTGTTCCTGCCAGACTATAGGCTACACCCAAGAAAAGCATTATCCATAAAATAGCAGCAAAGGCTTCACTAGATGATTATTTCAAGTAGAAATTGGAAGTGAGATCTGTCACAAATCCACTGTACAGAGCATGATAAACATAGAAGAAGAAGAAGAAAAGATTTGTCTTCACACTATTTGCAGTTTCAGTGATGGAGAACCAGCTCTGAGAATGTTCCTTCACTCTTCACCCATCTTCTCCCACTACTTTCTCATTCCCCTGGACTATTTTAGAGCCTTGGTTTTCCTGTTCCCCCTCCCCCTTCATGACCTTTAGGAAAGTCTAACTCCATAACTTTCTGATATATATTCAAACTCAAAAAAGTTTCAAAGTAAAAAGAAGCTAGTTCATTTTTGTGCCTTTTCCACTCTCTTATCTGATGTTTGTAGGGGCATTCTGTATACACCCAGAGGCATGAATCTGGATGCTTTCCAGAAAGACAAATTAATTCAGAGATTTTCCACATTTCTGGTAATGGAAATAAAAGGTAGAAGCTTCTACTTCTGAAGTAAAAGAAGATGATATGATGACAATCAGAATCATGTTGTACACATGGTCCTCCCTACTTGGCAACAAAGAGCTATTAAAAAGTTGTTTCCCTGGTCCATACATTGGTTTCTTTCTTTCTTTCGTACAAGATCTCATCTGGTATGACATATGCAGATACACTGCTCAATAAATTATATTCATAAAGTAAACACCTCTGAATAACCAATTCATGGATCAAGAAATAGGACCATGATAGCACCCAAACTACCTCCATGACACTACCTACTCAGTGAATTTCCTTCTCCATAGATAACAACTATCCCCTCTACCTTGACTTTCATCCCTATTGATTAGCAGTGCTTGCTGCTTACTTTTGCCTGGATTTTTTTTTCTTAGCCAATATTAGGTTTGTGATCTGTATCCATATGGTTGCATTTTCTCATTGATTAATGGTATTCCCCGGTATGAATATGCCATTCTACTGTTAGTGGATAGTTAGGTTGTTTCTAATTGACGGCTATGATTTTTAAAAATGCTGCTTTTTGAATATATATTTTGGTGCATATATGTCTACTAGTCTATTGAGCATAAGAATAAAATTGATGGTCAAATGATATACATAGATAGTTCCAAGCAGTCTTCCTACTAAGTTGTATCAATTTACATTCCTATCATCAGTGTATAAGAGTTCTCATTGCTCTACAGTCTCATCAAAATTAATTTAAATTTTCTTGATTACTAATGAGATTAAAGCATCTTTTCATATGCTTATGACTGTTTGGATATTCTCTTTATGAAAGGTTTGTTAAAGTGTTTTGTCAATTTTTTACATACTGTCTTCCTTTTTCCTAATGTTTTATAAGAATTCTTTGCACATTCTAAATCCTATGAATAATATATGTATTGAAAATAGATTCTCTGATTTTGCCTTTTTATTCTTAACCATTTCCTTCTCTTAAAGTCAGTATAGTCCAAATTATCAGATCTTCCTTTTGATTTGTGCTTTTTGTATGCTATTAAATTTATAAAGTTTTCTTTTAACTTTTCTTCTAGAGTGCTTTTTGGCACTTTTTACTTTTAGCTGAAATTCGATTGTACAGGTGAGATGGAGGTAAAAATCTATATTTTAAAATATAGGATCCAATTTATTGAATCTACATATTTCTAGAAAAACTCACTTTCCTCCCTGCATTATAGTATCACATTTAAAATAAAATAAGTGACTGTATGTGTGTAACCCATCTTAAGATATCAATATAAGGTTTTCTTTTGATATTTATACATCCCAAAATTTGTATGTGCCTTATTTTCCCAAGTCAATTAAAAATATGTTTTTGGTGCCTTTAGGTTTTTCATTGCTTTAAATCTATAGTTTGATTCCTTCTAAAAAGCTTACTGCTAGGGCTGGGGTTGTGGCTCAGTGGTAGAGTGCTCTCCTAGCATGCACAAAGCACTGGGTTCAATCCTCAGCACCACATAAATGTAAAATAAAGATATTGTGTCCACCAAAAAAAAAAAAGAAGCTTATTGCTTATCCCCAAATACTTGGAAATTTACTAGTATTTTATAATTAATTGTTAGTTTTAATTCTAATAGTATCAAAGGGGAGAGTCTATGTTTTGGGTAGCTTGAAATGTATTAACACTTAATAAAGCAGATCTAAAAAAATTTAGTTATAACAAGCACTTTTGTGGTTAATAACAAGACTTTTGAAATTTTAAATGTATTCTTTCATTTTAGAGATATCTCTTATAAACAGCATAAGACATTTTGTTTGTTATCAGCCTAGCAATTTTCATCTTTTATCAGAATCATTTATTCTGCTTACATTATATAATTCCACATTAGTTTTAAATCAACGACCTTGCTCTTATTTCTAGTTTTTCCCTCATTTCCTATCTCCCTTTCTTACTTCTTTCTTGCCAGAAAGCAGTTCTTTCCCTTGATATGATAATATGAAAGGTTACAATAAATACTCTTAACTTATTAGAATGTAATATAAATTAGAATTTTATCATTTCCACCGAGTATTATATTCTTAGAAAACTGTGATTTCATTTTCCTTTAATTCTATATTTGCTTAAAACCCATGAGAGAGCTAAGGCTGTAGCTTAGTGGCAGAGCACTTGCCTAGCATATGTGAGGCACTGGGTTCGATCCTTAGCACCACAATGAAAATAAATAAAGGCATTTTGTCCATCTACAACTACAAAACCAATTTAAAAAATGAGACATTATTTTCTATTTTCACTTAGATTTATACATATATCCACTTTCCCCATTTTTTTCTTATTGTATCATTTTTCTTCCACCTGAAAAGATTTCTTCCATATTTATTTTAATTCAGCTCCACTGTCAACAAATTCTTTCAGTTTTCACTTGTCCTAAAATGACTTTATCTATCTTCTTAAAGAATATTTTTACTTAGTCTAGAAATCTAAATAGGCAGCTCCTTTTCCTCCACATTTTATAGATGCCATTTCATTGTCTTTGTACTTCCATCGTTTCTATTGAAAACTCTGTCCTGCTTCGATTTTTAATGTTTATCTTCCTGGCTTGTACACCTCCTGTTCTCTGCATTTTCAGGCTCAGGAAATGCACTGATGAGAAAACTCTTGCAGACTGTGAGTTCTCTTTGCATTTCTCTCTTCTCTGTGATTTTGGAGTTTCAAGTCTTGGCTACTTTAGCATCTTAAGATCCTTGAAACTGTTGTAGCTACTGGCTTTCAGCCTTACTGACTGATCCATCCTTGTGTTCTCAGCAAATGATATCTGGCACAAAATAATATAAAGATGTTGGCCTAACTCAACTAGAGGACTTCTCTCCTTTCTAGGATCTTACACCATCAGAGGCTGGCTGATATCTATCTATCTATCTATCTATCTATCTATCTATATAAATAAACATCTCTCTCTATATATAAAATCTCTCTATATAATATATAATCTTTATATATATTTATTATATATAAAATATAATATATATGAAATATATATTATATATTTATATATTATATAGATATTTTATATATAATTTCATATACATATTATATATAAAATCTTTATATTATATATATATAACTTATATAATCTTTATACATAAATAAAATCTTTATAATCCTTATATATAAAATCTTTATAAATAAAATATCTTTATATATCTAATGTCTTTATATATAATATCTTTATATATTACATATATATATTAAAATCAATAGTTTCAGTGGCTCACACTAGAAGGATTGGTCTATGACAGTCATTTCATCAGACATGTAAGTCAAATATTGTATCTTGAACATTTTTTCATTCTTAAGAAAGTTATGTTAGATTTTAGTATTCATAATTATTAAGTTCCTCTGCCAACTGCATTCACCAACATCAGCATGGCCATGTGACTTCTCTTTACAAATGAAATGTAGACAGCAATGAATTTGGTCACATACAATTAGAATCTCTGAGAGGCAGCTTATAGATTGTCCTATCTGTTTTCCTTTTGTCATGACACCAACAGGAATTCCGATAGAGGCTATCCCTTCAACATGGATGACAGAGAGCAGAAAAAAGGATATACAGTCAGTGCCGACTCACAAGTACATGGAATATCTGTAATTCTGAGGCCCTGAAATTTGAGATGGTTTATTCTACAGTAAAACCTGCCTACCCTGATACACAGACACACAAAGAAAATGGGTACTTGCTTTATCTTGTGTCACTATACTAAAAACAGCTCCCATTGGCCTAAAGATTAACTTGATCAGAGATAACTGATCACTAAAAGCCAACTTCTCCTTTCTATACCAAGAAGTCTTCTGTCAAGATTTGCAAAGGCAAAGAGAATGAATTAAATCTCAATATAGTTCTGACTTTTGCCTTTTTCTAAACACTCCCACTATTATAGTTCAAAATTATGTAAATTGAGTCAGTGAAGAACCAGGTTCTTTGACCAGAAAAAAAAAAATCATTCAAAAGATTTCTCAGCCTTCTTCCTTGTCCAAATGGTAATGAAAATATTTTCCTTGCCCTATTTGTTTCACACGATTTCTAGAAGAAAAGTACTTTGAAGTAGAAGAAAGTTTAATAAAAATGCAAGGCAGTAAAAAAAAAAGTATATTTATGGTAAAATTAGGATATCTAATTTTCTAAAATGTATCCATTCAATTAATATTTGATCATTTACTAAGAAGAATTCAAACTATTAGAATTCAAACTTATTAACTAAACAGCTTCAACCTGCCCTTATCCAGGAGATCAGCACTCCCTCCCTGAAAATTAATGAAAGTTACAAAGCTAAAAATCCAACAAATTATTTGATCACATACTTGATGGCATCTTAGTTGCAGTCCTCTCTTTTCTCATATGGAGCCGTGACCTTGCCCTGTAATGAAGCTCTGATAATGATGAGTAAATTTTATAACCCTGAGAAAATGATTTCTCATTAAAATAAAACTATGACAGAAACCATATCATGGAAAGTAGGAAACAAATTCTAACTTATATGATGTAGTATAATGGGAATGAGACTGCAAATTAAATCAGGAGTATATAATCCAATGGCTTTGAAAATACTATTTTTTGTTTTTCAACTTTGAAGTGACCTATTAAATTGATCTGTGAATATCTTGGGTGCCCTTGGAAAGTGATGCTTAAACTCTTTTCAGTAGCAAAAAGTCCTGATTGAATTAGTGCAGACCCCATGGTGACTTCTGAGGCTGTTGATAAATCATGTTTAAGAGCTTTTTGGCCCAAAGCTGAACCATAAACTTAGGCAAAGCCATGAACAAATTTGCAGGTAGCAATGCCCCATAACTATGCCCTTCTAATCCAAAGCTATCCCTTCTGAAGCACCTCAGCATTTAGGACCCTATTTGTCAAATTAGGCTGAGTCAAGCATATTTATCTTCATTGATATTTAGATCCCATGTTGCCAGAGGGAGAACAGGTAGAGTGAGCAACTGGTGTATATTTAAGTGTAAATAAAAGAAAAATGTAAATACACGGATCAAAACTCAACATAGAAAGCTCCATGTGAGCCCTGCCATTTTATTGTTATACAAAACAATAAGTACCCATCTTAGCTGGGCACCCTGCTACTGAAAACATAGTATTCCTTACCAGTTTGACTATGCACCAAAAACAAGGAAAATATGACTACCAATGTTGTTTTTATCTGCTTTCATATATTGACCCCTTACATTTCTTCAATATAGTTTTCTCAAAATACTCAAGAAATAGATAAGGAAGAAACCGTTGTCAATACAAAAGTAGCACATTTTTAGCATCAACTAATCACATTCTAGGTCCAGTTCTAATTTAGGAAAATAATAGGGCACAAAGCAGCAGGACAAATGGAGGTTGATTCCCTGAAGAAAATTTGGCTATTAGTATTTACGTCCTCTAGGTGAGTAGTTTAGGTTAACAGCTTAGGGGCAATCACCACAGTTTTACATTTCAGATCTTATTTCATGGTGCTCCCAAATAATGGAATATTATTAAGTAGCCTAATAAAAATAATAGTTTTAGGTAATTTTTATTTATATGGGAAAATGTTCCTAATATACAGTTACATGAAAATCAGCATAAAATACTCCATTTGCTTTAGACAGAACTATTAACAAAGACTCTCTACATAGATAGGAACATGGGTGACAAAATTTTTCTTCATACGTGGTTTTTTTATATTTTGACAATAAATATGTATTTATTCATGATAGGAGAAATCAACAACAGGAAAGTGTTGAAGCTCTTCTTTACTAGTCTCATGAAAATGCCCTTCCACTCTGCTCTATCCTCCAGGATAATACTCTTCGCCTAACAATGATGAACCAAGGAAAGCTAAGGATGGTGTACTCCAGGTACAAGCAATAAAGGGACTTTTTTGCAGAAAATTAAAATGCATGATAAAACCTACTAAAACTCAGTCTGCTGCATATGATAAACATGCGCCAGAAACGATACTATTTTTAAAGTCAGTTTTGATAAAATACTCTTCTTTTAAAAAAAAAAAAGTATCATTTCTGGCTTAAGTTCTAAAGTGCCTGAGGAAGGATGAAACACTCCCAAGGTCCTGCCTGTGTCACACCACTTTCCCCTCTTCCACTGGTCACTCTGCAGAACCTATAGGTCTGCATGTAGTAAGTCATCAGCAATCCCCTCTTTCTTCATCCTCTGCAGAACCTTCTCACTACCCATAGATGGAAACCTTGCCAATGCCCCTAGGCAAAGTTCTCTGTTTACTACCTTTACTCTTACACATATCCCTATGAAAGCACTTAGCACTTTATGGTGTATTTCTGATCACATTCTATTTTATTTCCCCATCTTTACCATCATTACTATCCTTCAACTATTACAAGTTGAAACTCAGGTATGAGACAAGAAATATGGGCATAATGAATGAGACTAATATGTCAGACTCTGAAATTTTTCATGCCATATCAATGGAGCTGAAGGTAAAGGACCCAGGAAGGGGGCATCTGCTACCCCATGGGTTAGAAAACTTTCTGGCTGAAAGTAGAAATATAGAGAGTGAAATCTAGAAGGAATTATTTTGAGAAGAGTTGCTTTATCTCAGCTCTATTTTATGATAGAAAACACTATGTGCTTCTCAAGCAAGTCAATAGCTACACAAAGGGTACAGGAGCTGTAGTCAGGAGTAAAAAGTACACATTAGGAGATTATCTATCTTTCAGGACTAAGCCTGATATAGGCAACTGTGTTCAGGAAGAGAACAGATTCATTCTAAGTGATGGACCATTAAAATATGACATTCAGCAGAAGAGAAATGAAATATCTGAGAAAAAGATTATTGTCATATTTATGCAGATATCCTTGCTCCCAATAGGGTACCTCTTGACTTATAGTGAGTACTCAATATATGACTATTAAATTAAATTTAAAATCCCCTTCATGCTTCTCAGGTGACATAAATACATGTTTGTAAATTACATTCCCATTGACAACAAATATGTATTTATTCATGCCATTGAAACTATAGAATCTCAGTTTCTCCATTAATTGACAGAAAAGCATAAAGTTGTCAAGAAAGAGAACAATAGCAGCAAACCACCACTGGATAATGATCTGGTTCTATTTCTGAGCCAGGTGGAACTTAAAACTTCAACCTTTGCTCCTCGCTTCTTAAGAAGGAATATTGGAAATGATGTTGGCCAACGTCCTAGTCAAAGTCTTAATTCCCACTGGATCACTAAGGAAGAGAAGGTAAGTATTCTACCTAAGTCTGACAACCAAGAAGAACCAAGAATGGAGGCTAATCCAGAGCTTGATTTCCCCATGCCTTGACATCCAGGATGCTGGGTAAAGAATACTAATAATTTGCCCACAAAGCCTTTTGCTTTACCTTCCTTTGTGATGTACAAGTATAAAAATCTCAGAACAAAGAAGAGGCCATAGGATCTCCTTCCTCCTGCTTTACAAGCTTACAATGCACTGGCACTAAAATCAGATAGATACTGACTTTGAACAGTCTTTAAATTTATACACACACACAGACACACACACACAAATATATATACATATATACTTGTACATACACACATGTATGTATATGTACATGAAAGGAGTAATAAGAATACCTACCAGATATGTTACTATGAGGACTGAGAGAGGTCATGCATGTTAAGGGTTCACCATAGCCCTTGGTACAATCATTAGTGTTAGAATTATTAATGAATATATTAGTTTCCTAGGGCTGCTCTAAAAAGTGCCACAAATTGGGTCACTTAAAACCACAGAAATATATTGTCTCACAGCTCTAGAGTCTAGAAGTCTAAAATCAAGGTGTTAGCAGGACCATGCTCTCCATCTGAAACCTGTTGGGGAGAGTTCTTCTGTGCCTTTTCCAGCTTCTGGCATTTTGCTGACAATCTTTGGCATTCCTTAACTCATAGATAAATGAATCCAAACTTCACCTCCAATATCACATCTTCTCTCTACAAATCTCGACTTCTGTATCCTATCTTTTCATAAGGACTCCAGTCATATTGGATTAAGGCCCACCCTAATGAGCTCATGTAAACTTGATTTTATCTGCAAAGAGCCTATTTCCAAATAAAGCCACATTCACTGGAACCAGAGTTTACAGTTTCAACATATCTTTTTGGGGAGATTTCAACATATCCTTTTTTGGGAGACTCATGTCTCCTCCACAGCATTAGGATAAGAATTGAGGGCTGCCCTTACTTAAATATATACAGTGTGATTCAGTGGACCATCCCTCTACAGGAATTCTCTGTAGAATTCATGCATAATCCCTCAACATTACACAAGAACTATGATTTTCTGATGACTACAAATGAAAGTTTTTCTTGGCGCATTGTCTGTGATACCTTCACTACCTACTTTGGGATTTTGGATTGACTATTTTCTATGTCAAAAATAACTTACATGTATTTCTAGAAAAGCTTATGTATCTTTTTCTCTCCAGTATTTACGTCATGCAACCAGTCTTCTCATTGCAGACAGATTGATATTTAAAGCAAGTCATTCTCCGTTTCCAAAGGATTAGCACTTCATTGGCCTGGCTTTGCCCCAAATTCAAAGCCTGTCTTACACTAGCTCCTGTTAGCTTGTCATTGCTGGGTCTCACTCTCAGAATCCTTCTTGGGTCTCCTCAGTTTATCCTCATCTTTATCTACCTAACTAAACTTCATTCATTTTCAGGCTCCATTCTAAATGACTAGCAATTCATTGGTAAAAATCCTTCCATCCTCACAAGCTTATTTTAGTTTATACTTCAATGGAGAAAATATACTATAAATGCAAATTGTTTACTTTCCTATAATTCTTAACATTGACTCCACTGACCTGATATTTATTCACTTGTTACCTCATAATGGCAAACATTGTTAAGCTATAGACCTTTTTTCCAAAATTGTAAGATGAAGTTCTTAAAGTAAAAAAAAATCTGTGTTTTTACCTACAACACTCTATGTGTGATAAATTCTTACGAATTCCTGTTGGAATCACCTTGAAGGAAATTCTTCTACTCCAAACTTCCATAGAGTCAACCAAGCTAAGTCTGAGGTTGGGGTTTAACTTGATGCATATCACATGCATTATAAACTCCTTCATGTCTTTGTAAAATTTCAGACTAGAGCCACTCTCATCATTACTAGAGAAAAGTAAAATGCTAGAAAACAAAAACAGATTGTCCAAATTTTTCTCTATGCTTCGTCTTTGGGTTCTGAACATGAAGTCAACTTAAGGATTAAAGTTAAAGAAATGTGCACTCGGCTAACAGATCTTTCTGTTGCCCCAATAAGCAGCAATAGATCTGCCTATTCTGTCCAGCATCTGAACTTTTTCTGGGGTTGAAATGCACCTGGAATGATTGACTAATTCAGGGAGGTTTTCCAGTATTCTCTGTGTGGTGTATTTTAATCAGCATTACAATTTAGCAGCTGCATTAATTAATTAGCACATTAATCAGGAGAGCTTTTTAGCAGCTATAATCTCTAGCAAACTAGCAGTTTGTAATAAAATCTTAGCAGTAGGAGAACAAGCAGCATACCAACTTATTTTTCAATGCTATCATCACCATGGGCCTAGCAAAGGCTGATATTATGCAACCAAATTGAAATCTTTCTTAAAATATACCTATGCAGGGTACATTTGAAAAATTGTATGCTTCATGCAGAAAGGTTTAACAATTACTACTTTTTCTACAAAGCAGTAGTTCTAAAGAAAACTGTCAGGCACCCCAGGAAATAATCTTTCCAAGTGTTCTTAAAATAGTCCTGGTGTAATTTCAGAAGAATCTAAGGTTCCCCTTGTATTAGCAAGATTATTTATGCAATTACGAGAAGTTTTAAGATATTATTTTATAGTTACATATGTTCCACAGATTAAAAAGAAGGAAATACTTGTCCTTGTAAAGAAAATATTACAAGTATAATTTTTAGTTCTTTAAAACCTTTACAATGAACCTCATAACTTGAGAAGGGAATGGAGAAAAAAAATCTGTTCTAATACAATGTTTAGAGATAAATTCATGTAGCACCACAACCAAATGTAATATAATTTTGATGAAATATAAATTGGAAGACTTCCTCACGTGGAAACATTGTTCCTTTTTGCTTCATTATATCCAAAATGCAGTGACATGTGCTTTTATTGAATCCATGCATACTGAATTCCACATGTTCCAAAAGTAAAAATTTGACTGAAAAAAATTCCCTCAGGCTGACATTAAAATTTTCCTTCATTTACAAAGCCTGGGGATATTGAATTCTTATGTACAGCAATTTATTAGCATGAACTATTAAGCAGTTCTTAATCCTCATAGCATTTTCCTGAGAGAAAGCAGTGTTCTTTCAGGACTTCCCATCACTTTCTCAACCTCAAAAAGGAAAGGGTCAGGGTAACCCAGGGAGTAGATGCTGGGTAAGCATTTTTTTAAACTTTAAACTCTTGTTATATTGATTTTTTCCTCTGGTTCATGGAAATTGCACTCTATTTAAATCATATACTACAACTTGGAAGAATTTTAATTTCCACTCTACCTTTTGTCTCCATTTATAAATCACGCTCATATCTCTCAATCTTGTGCTTTCTCTTTTCTAAATTTTCAACTCTTTAAAGTCTACTTTATCAGCAGTTCCACTGCAAGCCCAAAGAAATTCCAAGTCCTTCTGGAAAAAGACAAATGAAAATTATATATTTGTTTTACCAAAAGAAGTTATGAATTATTATAGTTAGGAAGGGCCTATTCAAATACAATGGGCTCATTTCTTATAAATTCCCTATAATCAAAAGGCCTAACTATACAACAGCCACCCATGTAATTTCATCAGCAATTATTTTGAGACAATATCATCTTGTAGTCTTTTCTATGCCCAGGATGAAATCTATGTGTTTCTTTATTCATAGCTAAATTCATTGTAATTATGTTGTTTGTGCATTATTTGGCTTCACTTGTGAGCATGATATTTGTTATTGTTAGATGCCTTATGGATGAAAAAACTCATTTAAGTATGAGTCACTTTCTATTGATGTAATCCTTCTTACTTTATGAACTTTGATAATTAATACAAAGCTTGCCCAGGCGAACATTATTTCTAATTGACTAATTTCCCATTCCTACCTCCATCCTCCATCTGTTAAGAAGTGCGCATACATGAATAAATGTACACACTGACAAAAATATGCATATACCATCCTTCTACTGTGGTATTCATTCTAGGACCCTGGTGAAAGTACTGATCAGAATTGCTCTTTAATGCTGTTGCAGCTTATATACTTAACGTTCTCCTTCAGAGCATATTTTTATGTTGAAGTCTGAAATAAATCATCATACATTGGTAAGAGTGGTAAGTTAATTCATTTGTTTGGAAAATATTTATTTTAAAACTCTTATATACACAAGTTTTACTCTTTAGGCCCCTGAAATTTGTTAGAAGGACTAAAACCATACTCCTAACAGGTTTTGCTAACTTTGATAAACTCCCTCCCTAATCATTATTACTCACACTGTAACTAGATCACTTTTCACAAATAACAATTATATTACTTCTCTACATAAAATCACTAAACAATTTTATCACCTTTAGGATGACAGATAAGCCTGGTAGAATTGCATACCACATTTTTGCTAAAGTGGTCCTTCATTGCCTCTATCATAACACCTCTGGTCACCATTAGTCCCTACACAAACCCTTCACCCCAGCTTATTCTGTTACCAAACAGCGTATGCTTTCTTGCTTCTGTGTCTTTGGGAAAGCTTTTCCCCCAAAGCAGAGTGCCCTCTTTCCTCCTTGCCCTCAGCAACATTTGCTCATATGACTAGACTCACTTCTAGTGTTTCCTGTTTCCTCCATCATACTCTGTCCTGTATCAGATCTATGATAGTTGCCATCTTTCCTGTACTAAGTAGAATTTTTGCATCTATCTACTGTAATTTGCCACATTTACCTCTAATAATGACCTTTTCAGGTGTTTCCACTATACTATGTGCCCCCTGATCTCAGGAACTGTGTCTTTCATTATTCCAACACTCCATGAAGGGCCAAACTCTTCAGAACATTGGTTGAATGAGAAGAATGCTGGATGAGGAAGAGCAGGTGGGATCATCTTGGAGCACAAGCTGTTGGAAGAAGCTTTGGGCCCCAGGATGGAAGTAAAGGTGCTAGAAAGCAGCTTTAAAAACAGGTCTCACCTGGACTTTTGCAAAACTTATGAAGCCCTTGTTGAAATTAGTAATTATGTAAAACCCTCAGACTCTTATGTATTTGTTTCGTAGTTTCAAGGCAAATCATCTTACTTTTCAACTCATTAAAGGATTGCCTTCACCAGGCTCAAACATTGACAATTTGGGAACACTGGAATTTGCATCATCTAAATGGTACAATCTCAGAATAAGCCATAAAAGTCATGGCATGTTAGCAAGAAAAGTATCACAGAAGAGAGCAGCAGTCGTATAAGACTGGATAAACACCCATGTCCCCTATTTTGAGAGGAAATTAAGTGACTTGCCCAAAGTTGCACTTCTAATAAAAGATAGATATTAAGCACAATTTCTAAAACTAGTCCACAACACTATTTTTCTATGCTATTAACCATGTACCAACATCTTAAAAGCCACACAATAACTACATTTAGACTGCTATAAATTAATAACTACTGCCAGAGGCATATATGTGTCTGTCTGGGAGAACAGGTGGTGATGATGAGGTAGTAAATATCATTTTGACATTGAATGACTATTGTTATTTTCACACATTCAGTAAGGCAAACTATTTTGGTGCTAATTTTCAAATATTACATTATTAGCAATAATATCTTTTCAGCCAGAGATAAAGTATCAACTAAATTGAGTCAGCTCCTCTTAACTTCTGAAATTAATCTTTTTAGAAAACTGAAAACTACTGATTGGGTCTTAAGGAGAAATCATGAAGACTTTACACTGGGTAAGCACATTGATTAGCTAATAAAACAAAGTTGCACACAGCCATAAATGTTGGTTTTATATGAGACCCCAATTTTCCTTATCACTAAATGGTTTACAAAGTATATCTCTCATAAGATAAAGAGCACCAAAAACACATGGAGATGTTCAGTAACTCAAGAGGAGTGTGCAGAAACTATAGAAGAAATCACAAAATGACAAATAGCCACTAAAAAGGATAGCATTCTGTCAATCCAGAAGGTAAGACAGAACCAATTATTTATAACAGATCCCACATTAGGAATTAGGTACAAATAGTGCACAAGAGGAAGCTACCTACCAGCTACTTTGAGGAGATATATCATCTACCAAAATAAGGAAAACTACAGACCCTATTCACTACTTCTAGGACAGGGCTAAAAAAAAACCCTGAGAAGCCAATATAGTTCACTATCTCGGTATGACCCCCAAATTACAGCCATTTTAATTTTATACTTGCCTAATTTTAATGTGGACCATGAAAATGGAACAGCAGATGCAACTAGTAGTTGGAATAATGGGACAACATTTACAGAAGAGCAAAAAGGTAACAATGTATTTTGAATCTATATATGAGAGGAAAAATGAGTACTTTAAGTATTATTTGGAAATTCAGTGCTAGGAAATTGAAACTCAACTAATTCTTATTAGTTGATTGACTTATTGTGAGAAATTTGTTCTTTTGACACACAGTCACTATAGAGCTACAGATTAGAAACAGCAACAGTTATTTGGGACACCAGCATGTGATTGCGGAATCATTCTCCTACACTTAGTCTACTTTCATTCTTAGGAGCCTGCAGCATGCAGAAGGTCAATGAAGACTTGGTGACAATAATTACAAGCGCAGCTCTTCTTTAGTTGATTCTTTTAAATGTTTGCAAACCATGACCCCAAATGTTGATCTGAGGAAGGATTTAGGGAGTGAGAAGGAACATGGAAGGCCTTTTGGTGGATACACATGTTGGACCCTCCACCAAGGCTGATATGAATTATCAGTCACAGTGCCTGGAAAGTAGAAATGAGGCTGTCTTCACAGACCCACCAAAGAGGAGGGTTCCAATGAGCAATAACACTGATCTGGAAGACAGAGAAAGAATGTGCAGCTCTGAATTCTCGTGGAGTCAGCAAACTTCACCTGCCTATTCCCCTTACACAGACTCCTTGGAAGTTATTATCCTGATGTATCACAATTTGATAGCCACAGTATTCTAAAGGGTGTCAGTACTTTCTTAAGGCATAGACATATATAAGTTGTGATCAACCATCTGTTACTTAAAAGGAGGATCACCTTGAAAGCCACAGCAAGAGTTGTGTAGGCAAATTACGATGAAATAATTGAGCAATTAATTTACTTGGAAAACACTTTTCCTACCAAGCAAATTTTATAAGTCAATCAGCTTTATTAAATTGAGGATAAACATCAAATAAGAGGGCACTGACTTCAACAGGCTTACTCTGTTGTAACATGCTCACCATCACCTATCACTCCTTAATAATTGGAGGCAATGGAAGTATCACTATAAATTAGCTTCAACGTCTTTAGGAGACATCAACGGGACAGAGGAAGGAGACTGTAATTTAAAGAATAGAAAGGATGAAACACAACTCGGGGCAAGCCTTGCCAGCAATTGCACTGGTAAGACAAAAATACAAAGAACCTTGAGGAGGAAAGGAGCAAGACATTAAAAGTCAGAGCAGATAGTTCAGATAAAGAAAATCAAAGGCAAGGAAATGAAAAATCAGTCTGAGATAAATAATTAATAAAAATGAGTTTCAATTAATAACATATCACTTAACCTCCAACTAATGCAGCTTTACTTAAAATATTTATTTCCCCTCTCTCTACATATGGGTTCAAAATATATTGCTAATGTTACCTTTTTACTCTTCTGCAAATGATGTCCCATTTATTCCAACTACCAGTTTCATCTGCCATTCCATTTTCATGACCCACATTAAAATTAGGCAAGTATGAAATTAAAACTCCAAACATTTTCAAAACCTATTTCAAATTGTGAGATTTATATTCCTTACAAAGGGGGATTTTGACTTTGACACTGGTCTGGGGAACATTAGATCCCTAACCACATTTCAACACAGATATGGAATAGTCAAGGTGGTACAGAGGAGAGTAATTTTTTTGAGTATTTGAAAGTCCTTTGTGACCAACTTCCCTGGGTTATTTATGTATAAAGCACTTGACAAATTCTAAATAGTTTCTAAGGAAAGTAAAATGGACTCTATTTTCTTGGTAGCATTTAATTTATGTAATGACAATATAGGTACTGAATAAAAGATACCTCTGTGACTCTGTCCTTACTCAGAATCTAATATGAGAAATGCCACTCAAGGTCATAAAGTGCCCTCTAATCTCAATGACAACATGAAAGGCAAAAGAAAAAGCAGGCAACATAAAAATGCAGGCCATCTTCAACTTGCTGCAAAATCCACGGTGGGTGGGGGGGGGTTCATTATTAGACCAAAAAAAGTACCACCTTATTTAGCAAAATCAAATAGCTAGGAAAGTCTTTTTAAAAAAACAAAATTTAGAGCTCACAGTACAGCAATAAAAATCTCCTGCTTCATGCAAACGAGGGCAGGGTTCCTTTCCACAAGGAGATTTTAATTAAGCTGAGAAGAAAACCCACTACAATAAATCAAAGAAAAGCTTTTTCCCCACTCACACACAGAAACATTGAATTGAGGAAGAAAGTATTTGTTTAAATCCTTAAGAGTATGTTTAGAAACAAAGAGTTTGAAAGCAGGAAGTCGCAGATTTAATCAGACTATATTTACACTGTGTAACCTCAACCAGGTTACTCAACCATCCTCAGCCTTGATTCCTCAACAAGAATTTGGGGGACCTTAGTACCAACAGCAAAAGTTTGTTATGACATTTAAGTGAAGAAATATAGAGTGCCTGGCATACAAGAGACAGCCAATAAATATTACTTAGAATATTTCAGGTACACAATGCAATTTTATTAACTGTGCTCACCATGCTGCACAGTAGAGTACAAGAACATGTTCAATTTAAAACAAGTCATCCATGTTGTCACAAATGGCAGCATTTTCTTCTTTAGGGTTCAATAACATTCCATATGTACATACACACACACATACACAAATAAGGATAGCATTTTCTTTATCCATTCATCACTCTGGATTTTTTTGTCATTGTTTCAAGTTTAAATAATGTTAGACATTGATACAGAACTACTATATAATGCAGCAATCCCACTTCTGACTACATATCATATCAAAAAGAAATGAAATAAGTACCTCATAGACATATCAGCACACCCATGCTTATGATCACATTGTTCACAATGGAAAAGATATGGAAACAACCTACGTGTTCATTACCAGATTGAAAAAAAAAACTGATATGTGTGTATATGCACGTGTGCATGTAGACAAACACAACAGAATATTATTCAGCTTTAAAGAAAAACATACTGCCATTCATGATGACATGGATGAACTGAAAGGACATCCATACTAAGTAAAAGAAGCCAGACATAGAAAGACCAATGCCACATGATCTTACTTACATGTCATATTTAAAAGCAGGTCAAACCCATATAAACAGAGAGTAGAACAGTGGTTTCCAGGTGTGGGGGCTTGGAGAAATGGGCAAATATTGTTCAGAGGGTACCAACTGCCTAGTGTAAGATGAATAAATTGTGGAGCTCCAACATAAGGATGGCGACCATAGCTGATAATAACATATAACATATATGAAGTTTTTGTAAGGGGATGATCATATGTGTTTTCTTTGTGTGTGTGTGTGTGTTTTGTTTTTTAAAAAAATATTTATTTTTTACTTATAGGTGGACACTATGTCTTTATTTTATTTTCATGTGGTGCTGAGGATAGAACCCAGTGCCCCTTGCATGGTAGGCGAGCACTCTACCACTGAACCACAACCCCAGCCCTCATATGTGTTTTCACACACAAAAAAAAGTAAACGCTTATCAATCACACCTCAATAAAGTTGGGGAAAAACATAAAAGATATCCTCCTCTTCATAGAAGTAGTTATTGACTGATTCTTTTATATCAGGTACTTCCTATTTCCACAATGAACCTTTGCTGTCAGTACTAATTCCTCCCAAACTCATGTTGAAGAAGCTAAGGCTCAGGATGGCTAAGTAACCTGGTTGCAGTTACCCAACTAGTATTGACACAGCCTGATTCAGTCCAGGTCTACCAGCCTAGAATCTCTCACTTCTAAGTATACTCTTCAGGATTTAAGCAAACTTTTTTTCTGCCTCAAATTTTTATGTGGATGAGTATGAAAAAGAAATTCTTTAACTTATTATGTGTGTGTTTTCTCAACTAAATTAAATGTTCCTTGTGAAAAGGGACCCTGCCCTCATTTGTCTTCCCTTTTGTCACTACCAATCTCTAGTGAACTCTCTCTTACATCTGTCCTCCTTGCCCATTATGAATTCCAAATCCAGTTTCCCAAAACTTTTCCTGTTTGTTCATAATTAGTTTCTCCACATCAAGTCCTGCTAAAAGGAATTTTGTCTTCACAGTGTTCCTTCCATCCTATCACAAGTGACTACATCATTGTTAATCATCCCCTCTTCTTCATGCACACAAACATACCATCTAAATGGAATATTGGGTAGAGATTTTACTTAAATTCCGTCCACTCTGCTGGTTCTTTTAGAAAAGTTTTCTGGCCCTGACTCTCTTCTTGTTCTCTTCAATTACATTTGCTCCAGTTGCTATTTTGTCCCTGGAACATTGTAACCATTTCCATCACTGTCATTTGGTGCTTCCCTGGTTTCTGCTCCATTTACTTAGTGAGGAAAGGGCCTCTGAGCCATTTGTCATCACAAGTAGATTTTCTCCTACATGGCATACTTATTCATGGCCACATGAATAACTACAAGACATGATGTCCTTTATATTTTCAAATGAACTACAGCTCTGTCTGGATCATCTTGTCATTTTTATCAAGTTTCAATAATATGTGAAGAGCTATCAAAAGAGCTGTGCATGTAATCAAACTCTACCTGAGTCTTCAAAGTTACTGAACAAGTTCAAAAGAGGTATTGCTTGCTATTGTGAATCAACTGACCTGTATTTACAATGTTTTCAAACCTACAATATCACAGAACATCATTTTAATGTTAAAAAAAGAGGGAGATAGGGCAAAATCCGTCCATTAGTGATATAATAAATGCTTAGTTCTCTTAGTAAAAGGAACCAGCACTCCCTAAGCTGGTACGGCTGGGTGGGTGATCTGGAGTTGAACTCCTTTGCTGCAAAGAACTGTCTTTTTAAAAATAAAAACACACTTGAAACCCAACTACAGATGTTCATACAGATGCCAATTCATTAGGCAACACATTTTGCTTTGATGTATACTGAAAATTAGACACAGTCTGGCCCTCTAGAAAACTCACGAAATGATGTGCTCACACATATCCATGGCAATGGCATTGCTCATGAGGAGTTTCACTGAGTTGTCTTAAAAATTAATGAGGTTTTTGTTTCTTTGGTTTTTGCTTTTGTGGAGCATGTCCTTGCTACATGTGATGGAACAATGTAAGTAATTAATGATTTATTCTCAAGTCTCATCATTTATTCTTAAAAAGAAATGTGAGACTGAATTTTGTAGCTCTGTTTAATCTACCATTGCCAAAAGATTTTTTGTTTCATGGTATACAGGGAAAACATCGCATCGATGTCAATAAAGTTCAGTATACAACTTATACAGGAAAAGGTTAAACAAAAACAATTTCAATATACATTTTGTATACCAAATGATCTATTTACACAAAACTTCATATTATTACTAGTTCTCACATTCTTAATATTACGTATTAAGACATCTTAAAATGATATGTCTGACCTAGACTTAGTATATTTTTAATTATTTGTTTAAACTAGGTTGAAAGTAGCCATCTGCATGGTATTACATACTAACATTGCTGTCAAACTTAATTATATGACATTTGTTAAGCAATGTGCTCTGAAATTATTGGTATTGTGTTTTTATTTCCAGTTTAGGGCTTAAAAACCTTTAATACAGGTTATCAACTTCCACTCTGTGATTATATTGAAAATTATGTTAAAATACTAATCTAGAGTATACAAAAGCAAATTAGGGAATAAGTTTAAATTCTGATAAGTTCGAAGAGAAACGTTTCACTTGCTATTAATTATAATCTCTACTTGTTCTGCAATGAGAACTCACTTAATCGGATTCACTCTGCAATAGAAAAGAATTGAAATGTTTTTAATAAGATTGAAGATGTAATTATTAAAATAAGCTAGCAAAGCATCGAAGCAACTATCCCTTGGGTAGAAGATTGGCCCAGAGCAGCCCATTGGCTTTATAGACATCATCCAAGTCACTGAAATTCTATTACACCATCTCTATATTTTATCTACGTGAAGTTAAAATAATAACACAAGAGAAAAAATAGTTTATTGGATATACATTGTTAATATTTAGATAAAGTCAATGTCAGCAGTTCTAATTCTATATTTTCATTGACTTATAATGGCATACGTTTCAGAAGAAAAGTACAGTACACTGTGGTCAGTTCCATCTACATCACCCTACAACTGGAAAGAGGCATTTTCCAGTGCATTCGAGAAAACACACAAACTGCCTAATTCACTGAGGTACAAAATCCGCTTAGGAGAAGAAAGTCATTTCACACTAGGAAAGCAATGCGGGAAGAAATCAGCCACCTTTTGAACATTTTTATGTGCTAGACTCTATACAAAGTACTTTCCATATGTTATGCATCGTTCATTATTAACAATTCTATGAATTAAGTACGAGCATTCTTCATTTTATAAGAGGACACCAGAGTTTCATAAGAAATAGAAACTAATCAACAACAGAGCAGAAACTAAACATAACCTTCCAAATCCACATGCTCATCCCTGTACTCTCCAGGATCAAACATCTTTCTTTCTCCTTCTTTGATTTCTGTTTCTCTCAATCCTATTCGTTTATTTACTTAACCCTTCCCAAAAATATGTACCATGGGCCCAAACATTATCTATATACAGGTTTATCCATTCTTATAAGAATATATATACATATATGTGTATGTGTATATATACACATATATGCATAAACTTAAAAATACTGTATGTATAAACTTTTAAAACACTATACAACTATCTTGATTCAATAAATCCATTAAAAAATGACTTTTTCCACTGGAATAAAGCTATTTGAGTAGTACTTATCATGTAGTACTAGGCTCTAAGTGAATTGCTCACAATAACAAAGCAAAATGGCTTTCACTAGCAGCAAATCCTCACCGTCATAATACACTGTGTTTCTTCCTGCTAAATAATTTTAGTAATGGCAGTATATTATTATGTATATATGTATGTTATATATACTTTTATGGCCAAAAGTAAGACCAATTCATCATATTATCCAAAATTTTAGGAAAAATTTACTTATGTAGTATCCCTCAACCATGGCTTCCCTTTCAGTGATTTCATTTATCTGTGGTGAGATGTGTCCGAAGTTATTAAATGGAAAAGTCCAGAAATAAACAATGCATAAGTTTTAAACTGCATGTTATTCTGAATAGTGTGATAAAATCTCACATCACTTCTGTTCTTCCTAGGATATAAATCATACCTTTGTCCAGCATATCCATGTTGTATGCGGTACACACCATTACTAAAATCTTAGTAACTATCTCAGTTATCTGATCAACTATTGCAGTATCACATTTCTTGAATATGGAGTCTTGTTTTGTCTGTGGTTTGGAGCATCTACTGGAATTGTTGTGATATGTCCCCCATCAATCAAAACGTGTACATAAGTATTAGCGCTATTAGGAGTAAAATTATGCCAGGCATGGTAGCATATACCTGTAATCCCAGTGGCTTCAAAGGCTGAATCAGGAGGATCACAAGTTCAAAGCCAGCCTCAGCAACTTTGAGGCACAAAGGAACTCATCAAACCCTGTCTATAATATTAAAAAGGGGGCTGAGGATGTGGTGTGGTTAAGCACTCCTGGATTCAATCCCCAATATGAAAAAAAATAGAGAGGGAGTAAAAGTATGGTTGCTAAATATAGTATGGCTGCTTCTGCCATTTTTGCAGACTACTTAATAGCAATCTTACTTATTATTGTTAGCTTCTTGATACTTCATTTTATTTAATATCCTTCAAGACCCTATTTAGCACTTACCTATTAACCTATATGAAATGTTGGCAACTCAAACACCTACATTTTCTATTTTAAGATAAAACTAATTTTCATAGACTCCCATTGCTAAGTAGTTCCTGTTAGTCATAAGAGATGATCTTACTTACATGTTACACAAAGTATACAAAATTTTCCAGCTACTATGATATTATGTAACAAAATGGAATTTTGATGGTTAGAAGTCATTGCTACTTTGCTTCTCACCAAACTAAATAGTACCAAAGTTTTAATTACTTCTCATGTAGAAATATTAATACAAAGTCTCAAAGACAGGAAAGGCCAGACTCAATTGAATTTGCAGAACTGTTTCCTGTTTGTTCTGTGTATATTGAAATGTTAGACAAGTGTATTTAATATCTATTTTCCTATCTATCAATCATTTAAACTTTTACCATTTAGAGGAAACTAGCATACTCAATATAATAAACAAGAAACCTTTACATTGCTTTATATCACCATTTTTTTTGTTATTTTTGTCTCTCTCCTGTGCACCCAGTATTTCTCCTATTCTTTGTGATCTTCAAAATCCACAGCTTAACTTTGACATAGTAATCCTTTCATCTATGCAGAATGGTAGTCATCCCTAGATTTTGTGACTGTGGTTTCCCTGGAGAGCCAACATGCTTGCTGAAATAAACTTTTCTAGACAAATAAAGTTTTCTTTTGGAATCAGAATCTACTTTTCCACAACTTATTGACTTCAGACTAGCTAGTGCTTTATTAAGGCCAATTAAAGCAACAAACAAAGTTACAATCTCCCTGTCTGAGCTGAGCATGATTTTACAGATATTTGAAATATTTAAAATGAGAACATAATTATGAGTGTATGGTGTGAGTACATTTGTAAAACATGCCCATCTTTTATTGAATTTTAGCTGACTTTGTCCTATATTTTCAGGCAACTTTCAATTGGCTTTTTTTTTTGGGGGGGGGGGGACTGTGGATTGAACCCAGGGTGCATATGAAGCAAGCACTCTACCAACTGAGCTATATCCCCAGTTCCCTTAATTGGCTTTTGATTGCTGCTGTTCTTGGAGAAATGTTTCCTTACTACATTCATGGCTAGCTTAAGTCTCTACATTTCAGTACACCATCTGTGTTGAAATACAACCTAAATTTTCTTATTACAACAATCTTCCCCAGAACAATATTTTGGGAACTTTATAATGTTCTGGCCTGGGGAGCTGACCATCAAAGTGGAGGATCTAGATGAAGGAATTAAACTTTCCAAGACTTCTAAAATTAAAACCACAGCACCATCATCTCAAATGTGGGCAGGAGGACTGGGGTTGTGACTCAGTGGGAGAGCACTTGCCTAGCATGTGTGAGGCACTGGGTCCAATTCTCAGTACTACATGTAAATAAATAAAATAAATGTCCATTGACAACTAAAAAAATATTCTTAAAAAAATGTGGACAGAATAACTCCCCAGATATGTACATATGTACTCTACAGGTTATCAAAGATAATGGACGGGGGATCCAACATGGCGGCCGGCGAGCAAGCAGCATTTCCTATACCTCCGCAGTAACAGGATCAGAGAGACACATAAATACACTTGCATGGGACCTGCTGAAGATCTTCTAACAATATTCCACGGGAAGGAGACCTGCCGATAACTAGTAAGTCTGTGTGAGGGGTCAGTTTGTCCCAGGCAGCTGAATCTCGGCAACGCGGATCAGGGACAGATTCCTGCCGGTCACGGCGGCGGCTGATCTGGGCCCTGCAGGACTGAGTCTGGGATCGGCCTCAGGCAGTTCAGCGCTAGGACCCACACTCCTACCACCCCACCCCCCTCCAGCCGGTTCGGAGCAACTCGGATCAGGAACACAATCCTGCCGGTCCCGGAGTTGGCTGATCTGGGCCCTGCAGGGCTGAGTTTGGGATCGGCCTCAGGCGGTTCAGCGCTAGGATCCACACTCCTACCACCCCACCCCCCTCCAGCCGGTTCGGAGCAACCCGGATCAGGTTCACAATCCCGCCGGTCACGGCAGCGGCTGATCTGGGCCCTGCAGGGCTGAGTCTGGGATCGGCCTCAGGCGGTTCAGCGCTAGGATCCACACTCCTACCACCCCACCCCCCTCCAGCCGGTTCGGAACAACCCGGATCAGGAACACAATCCTGCCAGTCACGGAGGCGGCTGATCTGGGCCCTGCAGGACTGAGTCTGGGATCGGCCTCAGGCGGTTCAGCGCTAGGATCCACACTCCTACCACCCCACCCCCCTCCAGCCGGTTCGGAGCAAAGCGGATCAGGGTCACAATCCCGCGGGTCACGGCAGCGGCTGATCTGGGCCCTGCAGGACTGAGTCTGGGATCGGCCCCAGGTGGTTCAGCGCTAGGATCCACACTCCTACCACCCCACCCCCCTCCAACCGGTTCGGAGCGACTCGGATCAGGGTCACAATCCCGCTGGTCACGGCAGCGGCTGATCTGGGCCCTGCAGGACTGAGTCTGGGATCGGCCTCAGGCGGTTCAGCGCTAGGACCCACACTCCTACCACCCCACCCCCCTCCAGCCGGTTCGGAGCGACGCGGATCAGGTTCACAATCCCGCCGGTCACGGCAGCGGCTGATCTGGGCCCTGCAGGGCTGAGTCTGGGATTGGCCTCAGGTGGTTCAGCGCTAGGATCCACACTCCTACCACCCCACCCCCCTCCAGCCGGTTCGGAGCAACTCGGATCAGGGACACAATCCCGCGGGTCACGGTGGCAGCTGATCTGGGCCCTGCAGGGCTGAGTCTGGGATTGGCCTCAGGTGGTTCAGCGCTAGGATCCACACTCCTACCACCCCACCCCCCTCCAGCCGGTTCGGAGCAACTCGGATCAGGAACACAATCCTGCTGGTCACGGCGGCGGCTGATCTGGGCCCTGCAGGGCTGAGTCTGTGAACGGCCTCTAGCGGTTTGGCGCTAGGACTTTGGCAGCGCTTAGGGCGGAGTTTCAGCTTTGAGACAGAGGAGAGAAGTGGTCCAGTTTGGTTCCAGACACTGGTCGGACCACAGAGGAGGACAGCAGCCGCCATTTCAAAGAGATGATGTAATCATCCCCATGTTCTACTGATCACAGCTCATTCAGTTACGGAAGAGGTGATTTCAGGCTAGTAAATTTCAAAAACACAACAGTTGCACCAAGCAGAAAGAAGCGCGTGCAGTATGAAAAGACAAGGAAAGAAAGGATCACAAGCAATGCAGGTCAACTCAACTTTAGAAGAGGTAATAGCTGCAACAGATGGAATATCAGATAAAGAGTTCAGGATATATATGCTTCAGATGATCTGGAGTCTCAAGGAAGACATGAGACAGCAAAAACAGACAATGAAAGATCACATTGACAAACAAATCCAGGAAGTAAAAGATCAATTTCACAGGGAGATAGAGGTAATAAAAAACAAACAAATAGAAATACTAGAAATGCAGGAAACAATAAACCAACTTAAAAACTCAATTGAGAATACTACCAGCAGAGTGGATCACTTAGAAGATAGAACATCAGACAATGAAGACAGAGTATTTCAACTTGAAAAGAACATAGATAGCTCAGCAAGTCTACTAAGAAACCATGAGCAGAACATTCAAGAGTTATGGGATAATATCAAAAGACCAAACTTAAGAGTCATTGGGATACAGGAAGGCACAGAGCTCCAAACCAAAGGATTAAGCAATCTATTCAGTGAAATAATACAAGAAAACTTCTCAGACATGAAGAATGTGACAGAATCCCAAATCCTAGAAGCCTACAGGACGCCGATGGTGCAAAATCATAAGAGATCCACACCTAGACACATTATAATGAAGATGTCCAACATACAGAATAAGGAGAGAATTTTAAAAGCTGCAAGAGAAAGAAAGCAGATTACATTTAGGGGTAAACCAATCAGGATAACAGCTGATCTCTCGACACAGACTCTGAAAGCTAGAAGATCCTGGAATAACATATTTCAAACACTGAAAGAAAATGGGTTCCAACCAAGAATCGTGTATCCGGCGAAATTAAGCTTCAGGATAGAAGATGAATTTAAAACCTTCCATGATAAACAAAAGTTAAAAGAATTCGCAGCTAGAAAACCATCTCTTCAAAAAATCCTTGGCAAAACATTACAGGAAGAAGAAATGGAAAATAACATTGAAAACCAACAATGGGAGGTAGGACAGTAAAGGGGGGAAAGTAGTCAAAGAGGATAACAAACCAGGTTTAGTAACATCAATAAACAAATATGGCTGGAAGAACAAATCATATCTCAATAATAACCTTAAATGTTAATGGCTTAAACTCACCAATTAAGAGACACAGGCTAGCAGAATGGATCACAAAACAAGACCCAACAATATGCTGCCTACAGGAGACGCATCTGATAGGAAAAGATATTCATAGACTGAAGGTGAAAGGGTGGGAAAAATCATACCACTCATATGGACTGCGGAAACAAGCAGGAGTGTCCATACTCATATCTAATAAAATAGATTTCAAGCCAAAGTTAATCAAAAGGGATAAAGAAGGACACTTCATACTGCTCAAGGGAACCATACACCAACAAGACATAACAATCATAAATATATATGCCCCAAACAACGGTGCTGCTATGTTCATCAAGCAAACGCTTCTCAAGTTCAAGAGTCTAATAGACCACCATACAATAATCATGGGAGACTTTAATACACCTCTCTCACCACTGGACAGATCTTCCAAACAAAAGTTAAATAAGGAAACTATAGAACTCAATAACATAATTAATAACCTAGACTTAATTGACATATATAGACTATACCACCCAACATCAAGTAATTACACTTTTTTCTCAGCAGCACATGGAACCTTCTCAAAAATAGACCATATATTATGTCACAGGGCAACTCTTAGACAATATAAAGGGGTGGAGATAATACCATGCATCTTATCTGATCATAATGGAATGAAACTGAAAATCAATGATAAAAGAAGGAAGGAAAAATCAAGCATCACCTGGAGAATGAACAATAGGTTGCTTAATGATCAATGGGTTCTAGAAGACATTAAGGAGGAAATTAAAAAATTCCTAGAGTCAAATGAAAACACAGACACAACTTATCGGAATCTATGGGACACATTGAAAGCAGTTCTAAGAGGAAAATTCATTGCTTGGAGTTCATTCCTCAAAAAAAGAAAAAACCAACAAATAAATGATCTCATACTTCATCTCAAAATCCTAGAAAAAGAAGAGCAAATCAACAGCAAAAGAAGTAGAAGGCAAGAAATAATTAAAATCAGAGCTGAAATTAATGAAATTGAAACAAAAGAAAAATTGAAAAAATCGACAAAACTAAAAGTTGGTTTTTTGAAAAAATAAATAAAATTGACAGACCCTTAGCCATGCTAACGAAGAGAAGAAGAGAGAGAACCCAAATTACTAGCATACGGGATGAAAAAGACAATATCACAACAGACACTTCAGAAATACAGATGATAATCAGAAATTATTTTGAATCCTTATACTCCAATCAAATAGAAGATAGTGAAGGCATAGATAAATTCCTTAAGTCCTATGATCTGCCAAGACTGAGTCAGGAGGACGTAGACAACCTAAACAGACCAATAACAATAGAGGAAATAGAAGAAACCATCAAAAGACTACCAACTAAGAAAAGCCCAGGACCGGATGGGTATACAGCAGAGTTTTACAAAACCTTTAAAGAGGAACTAACACCAATACTTTTCAAGCTATTTCAGGAAATAGAAAAGGAGGGAGAACTTCCAAATTCGTTCTACGAGGCCAACATCACCCTGATTCCGAAACCAGACAAAGACACTTCAAAGAAAGAAAACTACAGACCAATATCTCTAATGAACCTTGACGCAAAAATCCTCAATAAAATTCTGGCGAATCGGATTCAAATACATATCAAAAAAATTATACACCATGATCAAGTAGGATTCATCCCTGGTATGCAAGGTTGGTTCAATATACGGAAATCAATAAATGTTATCCACCACATCAATAGACTTAAAAATAAGAACCATATGATCATCTCGATAGATGCAGAAAAAGCTTTCGACAAAGTACAGCATCCCTTTATGTTCAAAACTCTAGAAAAATTAGGGATAACTGGATCATACCTCAACATTGTAAAAGCAATCTATGATAAGCCACAGGCCAGCATCATTCTGAATGGAGAAAAATTGAAGGCATTCCCTCTAAGATCTGGTACAAGACAGGGATGCCCTCTCTCACCACTTCTGTTCAACATAGTCCTCGAAACACTGGCCAGAGCAATTAGGCAGACGAAAGAAATTAAAGGCATAAAAATAGGAAAAGAAGAACTTAAATTATCACTATTTGCAGATGATATGATTCTATACCTAGCAGACCCAAAAGGGTCTACAAAGAAGCTATTAGAGCTAATAAATGAATTCAGCAAAGTGGCAGGATATAAGATCAACACGCATAAATCAATGGCATTCCTGTATATCAGCGACAAATCCTCTGAAACGGAAATGAGGACAACTACTCCATTCACAATATCCCCCCAAAAAATAAAATACTTGGGAATCAACCTAACAAAAGAGGTGAAAGATTTATACAATGAAAATTACAGAACCCTAAAGAAAGACATAGAAGAAGACCTTAGAAGATGGAAAAATATACCCTGCTCATGGATAGGCAGAACCAACATCATCAAAATGGCGATATTACCAAAAGTCCTATATAAGTTCAATGCAATGCCAATCAAAATCCCAACAGCATATCTTGTAGAAATAGATAAAAGAATCATGAAATTCATATGGAATAATAAAAGACCCAGAATAGCAAAAACAATACTAAGCAGGAAGTGTGAATCAGGCGGTATAGAGATACCAGACTTCAAACTATACTACAGAGCAATAGTAACAAAAACAGCATGGTACTGGTACCAAAACAGGCGGGTGGACCAATGGTACAGAATAGAGGACACAATAACCAATCCACAAAACTACAACTATCTTATTTTTGATAAAGGGGCTAAAAGCATGCAATGGAGGAAGGATAGCATCTTCAACAAATGGTGCTGGGAAAACTGGAAATCCATTTGCACCAAAATGAATCTGAATCCCTATCTCTCGCCGTGCACAAAAGTTAACTCAAAATGGATCAAGGAGCTTGATATTAAATCAGAGACATGGCATCTGATAGAAGAAAAAGTTGGTTATGATCTACATGCTGTGGGATCGGGCTCCAAATTCCTCAATAGGACACCCATAGCGCTAGAGTTAACAAATAGAATCAACAAATGGGACTTACTCAAACTAAAAAGTTTTTTCTCAGCAAAAGAAACAATAAGAGAGATAAACAGGGAGCCTACATCCTGGGAACAAATCTTTACTCCACACACTTCAGATAGAGCCCTAATAACCAGAATATACAAAGAACTCAAAAAATTAGACAATAAGATAACAAATAACCCAATCAATAAATGGGCAAAGGACCTGAACAGACACTTCTCAGAGGAGGACATACAATCAATCAATAAGTACATGAAAAAATGCTCACCATCGCTAGCAGTCAGAGAAATGCAAATCAAAACTACCCTAAGATACCATCTCACTCCAGTAAGACTGGCAGCCATTAGGAAGTCAAACAACAATAAGTGCTGGAGAGGATGCGGGGAAAAGGGCACTCTTGTTCATTGCTGGTGGGACTGCAAATTGGTGCAGCCAATTTGGAAAGCAGTATGGAGATTTCTTGGAAAGCTGGGAATGGAACCACCATTTGACCCAGCTATTCCCCTTCTCGGTCTATTCCCTAAAGCCCTAACAAGAGCATGCTACAGGGACACTGCTACATCGATGTTCATAGCAGCTCAATTCACGATAGCAAGACTGTGGAACCAGCCTAGATGCCCTTCAATAGATGAATGGATAAAAAAAAATGTGGCATTTATATACTATGGAGTATTACTCTGCATTAAGAAACGACAAAATCATAGAATTTGGAGGGAAATGGATGGCATTAGAGCAGATTATGCTAAGTGAAGCTAGTCAATCTTTAAAAAACAAATACCAAATGACTCCTTTGATATAAGGGGAGTAAACAAGGACAGGGCAGGGACGAAGAGCTTGAGAATAAGATTTACATTAAATAGGGATGAGAGGTGGGAGGGAAAGGGAGTGAGAAGGGAAATTGCATGGAAATGGAAGGCGATCCTCAGGGTTATACAAAATGTCATATAAGAGGAAAGGAGGGGCAAGACAAGATAATACAAATGGAAGAAATGATTTACAGTAGAAGGGGTAGAGAGAGAAAAGGGGAGGGGAGGGGAGGGGAGGGGAAGGGAGGGGGGATAGTAGAGAATTGGACAGACAGCAGAATACATCAGAAACTAGAAAGGCAATATGTCAATCAATGGAAGGGAAACTGATGTGATACAGCAATTTGTATACGGGGTAAAAGCGGGAGTTCATAATCCACGTGAATCAACCGTGTAATATGATGTATTAAGAACTATGTAATGTTATGAACGTCCAATAAAAAAAAAAAAAAAAAAAAAAAGATAATGGACATTTTCTTCGTCAAGACCCCCTTGATTTTCATTTTAAACTTTGGTAACATTTAGGAGGAGAAGGGAAAAAATCAATAAGAAGGTTGCCGCAGTGACACTAAATATTCCTGTCTAGTGTTTACCTTGACCTTTAACATAAATTTACATTGTCTGCCTCCTACATAGGACAGGTTAAATGACAAGCAGACCCAGTTAGAGAGAGAAACTGGGGCTTCAGGAAGGATTGAAGTGTAAAATTATTTGTCAAACCAAGTAACATAGTTTTTTGGTTAATTACCTGTTAGCCAAATCATGTACAAGGAAACATTTACCAAAATCAAAGAAACACCTAAAGAAATATTAGAGGATAATAATATTTAAAAATGTTTTATATGCTATACCTACATAAATGATTTCTGAAATGTTGGACAATTCTTAAAATCAAATGAAAAAGTATACCTCTACATTCATGAAATTAAAACATTTCTCCCAATAATTTATTTAAATTTTTATAAAACCTACATTGGTTATTAACTTTTTCCCCATAAACCACTTTGAGAATATGAAATAGAACATTATGATTCATAAATAGGAGGAATTAAGTTCAAAGGTAACTACAGTCAACACAGTGACTATAATTAATAACAATGCACTGTGTATTCTTGAAAATTGCTGAGACTTTATTTTATGTGTTCTCACCAAAATAAATATAAGTATGTGGGGTAATGCATATGAGAATTAGCTCAAATTCCCATTCCACAATATGTAGATATTCCAAAACAATAAGTTTTATGCAATAAATACATTTAATTTTTCTTTGCCAAATGAATGAAAGAAAAAAAGAAAAGTGTGGGTCTTCTTTCTGGGAAAAACTTGGATAAGAAATATGCATATATACCCAAAACTAATAATATAATTTCAGGTGATGTATGAGCCCCCAAGCATTTTCCATGACTGACACATATACCCACATAATCAAATCCCAAAAGTCTACAGATTCTGTCTTTCCCTGAGTCCTTAGCCATAATCTAAAACATGATATATCTTTTTATTAAACATAATTAAACATAATCCTTCCCTTTTAAGCCACAAGATAACTCTTCAGAGAAATATGTCTGTTACATTATGGTGCATAAAATATATTTAATAATCATATGATAAATGATGGAAAGAAAATGAAAGTAAACAAAAGCCTAGATTGCAAGGGTCCTCCTGTGTTGCCCCTTACAATGAATATAGGACCTTTCTTCTTACAAAATGCTTAGATTGTTTCTAATCATTGCTTCCTCTGCATCTTTTCAAGAATTGCTAAATAATCCTGTGACATTTTACAACCACTGCCAAGCTCTCCCCTTCAGCTAACTAAATTTCAGCTTCAGTGGGCCAAATCCACACACTTACAAGGAGCAAAATTTGAGACCAAGTTTTGGAGCTTTAGGGGAAAGCATGATAGGCCCTCATTTGATGTCTTCACACTGCTTGGTCAAATCCCTTTGCCTCTGCATCTGACCTAAGGCCATTTAAAACTACCAGGGGACGACTAAGACTGCCAAGCAGTTTCCTTTAATGTAGACATGTAATAGAGAAAACATGCTTATTCTGGAGAGAAGGTTTGTTATGCTTTGATTATAGCTAGGTAGGTCAGTTATGTGCTCAGTTTATCACCTTCAGAAGTCCCCTGAAAACAAAGTAGAAAAATACTATCTGATGCTAAGAACCACAGAAATCTCAACAAGTATTATCTTTTAGAGCTTCCTACTTACTATCTTATTTAAAAATTAAAAATATAATAATATGTTAATATGATTATAGATATGCAATGTCACATGACTATTTCAGCTTCATTGAAATAATGATTGCGTCTTAGGAAGTAGAATTAACACAGAGTTTATAATTTATATATATTTTCATGTAGTTTATTTGCAATAAAACCAGGGAAGGAAATATATATATATATATATATATATATATATATATATATATACACACACACACACACACACATATATACACATATACACATATATATATGCAATCTAATATATATGTATATATATGGAGATATATATATGGTTCCTTCCCTGGTTTTATTGCAAATAAACTACTTGGGAAAAAAAAAAAGAGGGGTTTAAAGCTTTACTCAAGTTATTATTGGCCATTATTTCATTTTATAGACACTATACTTCCCCATATTATTTCCTTAATGAAATGATCATATTCTCTTTTAGATGTTGCCAAATCTGCAATTAAGAAGGCAACTATAGCACATACCATTAAGAAAATATAGAATAGATGTGTGTGAGAGGTTTATGTTAACCTTAGAAATAACCATAGGGGCTTTGAGTTGTGGCTTAAAGAAAGACTTCTAGGAAATAATGATGGGAAGGGGAAGCAGTTCCAGAGACACAGATCTTAGAACAAAGGCTCAGGTTAAAATGCTATCTGCACCTATCATCTCATAATGAAGGACCTGTTTGATTTTTGAAGTTGCTAACTTTGAGAAGAACTCTCAATTTTAGATTTAGAAGAAATTTCTGAGCAAACCTGGGTCAAAGTTTGTAGTTGTTGGCCCCCCTGCCATCTCTCACAGAAAAGCCATCCAGTAGTAACCAAAGGGCTGAGCAAAAGTGGGTGATGAGAAGTGGAGCACTGAGTCCCAGCAGCCTCACTAGGAAAGGAGTGAAACCATGGAAATAATAAGAATGTAGACACTATTAGAATAATATAATACTAGCATTAAAGTTGAGTACATCCCAAAGGGCTCCCCTGATGCTTGCTGAGGCTCTAATGATTAACTGTCAGCAGAAACTTTGCCCTATTTCAAAGCCTGGTGATGGTTTGAAGTGTTCTGCTTTCTCAGAGAAGCTAGTGAAGCAATGGGATGTCAGGGGAGTCCTGTTCCCCCCAAGGCCAGGGTCTAGACATTTTTAAGTAGTCTGCCATTAGTTAATTACTTTATTGCTCATATAACTGAGTACAATCCTACTTAACATGGAATCATATTGGAGAGAGAGTGAGATCAAGAATCTAAAGCAGACATTCCCCGCGAAGTGGAGAATGATGCAAAATATTCTTTCCATTTTGTGTTTCTAGCCTGTTTTTTCACACCAAATTGGATACCAGACATGCCTACAGAGTTTAATGTTATTATATTGGGTAAATATATTTTGTCAATGTTTTGTATGATGTGTTTTAGGGATATATGAAGCAATTAAAAATAGTTCTGATCTGAGTCCAAATATGGTTTCACTAAGTTGAACCATTTATTTAGAAGGAAAACTGGCCTTATTACCTGTACCACACTTTAATTCAGTCTGCAGAACATCTAGATGAAACTCTATTAGTCCCTGTGAGAAGCCTCACTGTGTCCAAATATTGTTATCATTGTTGTTTTCTGAAATGATTGTTTCTTTTGGTCCTGTGTCCAGAGATTTCTCAAAAGTAAAAACAGCATTAATACATTATGAAATTTTTCTTTTGCTTTCCAAAATACTCACATCTGGTCTTCATTTAAATAACTCTAGCCGTCATTTTTGCCTACAGAAATTAATAGCACATGATGAAAACAGACATCACGTCTGGTGTAGTTTCAGTCCCTAAAGGCTTGCCATTTTCACACTGACTTCCCCACCAGGCAAAAACCACCCAAATATCCAAGGAGTCACTTTCAGCCCCTATTGCTTCCTGAAGTGATTGTTCAGTGAAATAATAAATCAGTTTCACTCCTGCAGCTACTGTTTCTTGCTGTCTTCCTTTCATTTGCTCTCAGCTTGAGTGAGAGATTTATTTTTGACAGTTTGTTGTTATATACGAGGAGTTAGTAGTGTTGAATTGTAAAATACAGAAATCTTTCTTTTTCCTTATACTGGGTGACTGAGCATTTTCTCTTCCATCAAAATATAAGCTGAATCTTTACAAAATCCATTTTAAATATCTTTCATTGTAGTGCCAGCATTGAATGATGAAATATGGTAAAAGCAAGAAATCTAAATTGCCAAGCAAATGGCAACTTCATACACAAAGGTGCCATGATTTAGACCTTTGTTTTTGTTGAGCAGCAGAAAGGTCCTATTAGAACTCCCTGGACTATTCTAGCCTTACTCAGTTAACTTCAGCCTAACCAAGACAGCCTGAATGATTCCCTGGACTTTAGACAGGTTTCCTGCCACTCTAGGTACCTGACCTCCCTTTTCTAAGAGCATTTACTTTAGAAAACCTCTCAACTGAAAACCTCTTAATCCCTTTGTGTCCCTTTAATATTATTATAATGTAAAATAATAATAATAATAGGAAGAAGAAGAAGAAGAAGAAGTAGTAGTAGTAGTAGTAGTAGTAATTGTTTTTGCCAGATCTTTTTCTGTTCTATTTTTTACTTTACATGTTTTATTTATTGGGTTTAAGCTGTATACTGTCTTTTGTAGAAAATTAAAATTTTGTAAGACCCAGGATTATCCTTCTAAAGGACCTAGCTATCACCCCTTTGAAATGTAGTCATAAAAGAATATAGTTCCTCTAGCCTCTAGTTTTTGTGGGTGAGCAGCCAATGCCTAAGGTGGGTGAATATTTTATTCCAAGTTGTGAAAACTATCTCCTGCATGAAGATCCACTTTGCCTCTGGGTAAAGCCAGTTAGCCATCTCACATGGCCTAGGAGCCCACATCAATACACCCTGGTCTTAAAAATCCCGTTCATTACTTACTTTAGTGCAATTAGACTAAATTTTAGCATCTCTTATTGCCAAAAGCCTTGAAGAAAGTCTTCACTGATGATTTAACTTCTTCATCTGGCACAGCTTTTTGCTTTCACAAGTCTTTGTGGATATATTATTCTACAGCATCACTATACTCAAGGTTTTGCCAGGTCAATCTTCTGATAAATTTTTATGTAGAAAGGAAGACATCAAAACCAAGCTTATAGTTATCATGAGATATCAAATGATCCATTAATACAACCATTAAAATGTTTATGAAGACACGTAGGATCAAAAAAATTAGTTCCTATAACTTTCTATAAAAGACAGTACAACTTAAACCCAATTAATAAAACACGTAAAAATTAGTACAGAAAAAAAAAGTAAGATAAATATGGACACTGGGAGATACAACATAGGTGGGATGATCAAGCTTCACTCTTGCTTACAAAATTCTTGACAGTCAAGAAAAATAGGAAAAAGAATCAGGTTCCTCAAGTAAATTTTCTCAACTTCTAGCAGGTGTTAGAAGAATATAAATTCTATCAATGTAGAATTTTACGTAGAGAACACCAAGAGATATATAATGGTGTTCTTTTGCTTGTGCCCTATTGTTGTTATTGTTGTTTTTGGTGCTGAGGATTAAAGACTGGGCCTTATTCCTGCTAAGCACACACTTCTCCTCTGAGTTACCCTGTAATCCTCAACAATATTGATCTATTAATATTTATAGCAAATACTATAACACATTTTGTGTTTTTATTTCTTATGGTAACCACTGATGAAGGCCAACGGCCTAACTCTGGAATGTAGTTCAGGCAATTTTAGGAGTACAACAAAATCTGAATGTCAGGCTCTGCTTGTAAGACTGGAGTTGAGGATAAAATTCAAAGTGCCCTAATAGATTAAATATTCTCATTTTCCTCATTTTTATGCCTTGGAAATAAGTAACCCAGCAGCAGAACTGATTTTTTATTATGAATTTAAGAAAGCTAAGAAAAGTTCAGAGCTAAATGAATGTCTACCTGTGTTTGTCCAGAAATAGATTGGAGACCTGGCCCTATGTTGCTCCTCTCCTGGAGGCTAATTTATATAGAAGACAAAGAGGTTCCAGCTCCTGATCTGGGTGCTCCTCAGGATACAGGGAACAAAAGCTAGCATTTCACCCATGGAGCTTCTTCAGATGACCTCTTACTCTGAGGCCAAAGGAACACATGGATTACATATTTTTTACCAGGAAATTGTTTTAGGACTTCTGGTAGTAGTCACTGGTCAAAGTCAAAAGAGTTTAGTAATGATTCCAAAGTGACCTGACCTGAAAAACATGGTGTCGAGATGTTAAAGAAGACAGATTATATAAAATGCTCCGTTGACAATTTTTTCCTCTCAGCTATCATTTTAATCATAAGAATTCTCCTGATAGTTTCTCTGCTCATCACTTTAATAAAACAAAAATAATAAGAAAACAATAATAATAGCAGAGGCATTATGGGTGCTTGTTATACGCCACACACTTTTCTAAGACATTCAGCTATGTTATCATTTAAACCTCCCAAGACCTCGATAACATAAGACCTGGGTTTCTTGTTTGTTTGCTTGTTTGTTTGTGGTGCTGGAGATCCACTCCACAGCCTTCCCCATGTTAGGTAAGTGGTGTACCAGTGAGCTACATGCACTCACCCCATAGTACTATTATATCCCCCTTCTTATGGGGAGAGGAGGAACTGAAGCACACTATAGTCAGGTTACTTGTCCAAGGCCTTGAAGCAGACACATGGTGGACCAGGATTTAAATCCTGCCATTCTAGCCCCATTCTGGACAGACAGTTAGTGTTCATCAAATATTACTAGTGTTCCCTATAGTGTCTAGGCCATTTTTCTGGGAAGATGAGAATGAGGCCAAGTAACTTTCTCATCAATTAACTATGAATATACATGACATGGGTCATTTCCAGGATAAAGCAGTTAAGATCTGATGTGTCCTCTTCATTTTTATCTTCTTCTATTATAGTGACTTGGAAACTGCCTGTGAATGGCAGTGTCAGAGAAAGAGGTAATCTGAGTCCTAGAGTCACCACGTGACGGAGGGTAGCCACCAACCTATAGAAGACTTCACATACATGAGATTTAAAGTTTAGATTTCAATTTGGAAGATCATTTCTTATATAGTCTTTCCTACTTTTCTTATTGTACTGCTGTAAAGCACAACCCCCTGGGTATTCATTCCCAGCTCTATGTCCATTCCCTAGCAGATTACATCCACTTCCTTGATAACAAATCTGCTAAGCTAAATCTTCTCTAAATCATAGATTCTGATACCTAACTACCATTTGGAGGATGAAAATTCAACATTTCCAAAGCTCATCTCTATATTTTTTATTTATTTATTTTTATTGGTTGTTCAAAACATTACAAAGCTCATGACATATCATTCCATACATTTGATTCGAGTGGGTTATGAACTCCCATTTTTTACCCCAAATACAAGTTGCAGAATCACATGGGTTACACATCCACATTTTTACATAATACCATATTAATGACTGTTGTATTCTGCTACCTTTCCTATCCCCTACTATCCCCCCTCCCCTTCCCTCTCATCTTCCCTCTCTACCCCATCTGCTGTTGTTTAATTCTCTCCCTTGTTTTTTTTTTCCCCTTTCCCCTCACAATCTCTTATATGTAATTTTGTGTAACAATGAGGGTCTCCTTCCATTTCCATACAGTTTCCTTTCTCTCTCCCTTTCTCTCCCCCTACTCGTCTCTGTTTAATGTTAATCTTTTCCTCATGCTCTTCTTCCCTGAGCTCATCTCTATTAATGCTTCTCAACCAAAAGTTACTTATTGTCCTATATTATCTATTGAATTTAGAGAAAAGATAATCACCCAGTTACAAGAGCTGAAAACTTGTGAGTTGTACTGAGCTCTTCTTCTCTCTCCCTGCCCATAAATTTCAAAAAAAATCTGAGATAAACAAAAGCTGTTTTATTTTCAGTGTAGGAACAAAGAAAGTGTGATCTAAGCTACCTAACTGGCATTAAACTAGGTCTTCAAAGAAAGTATTTGAGATGGGAATTAAGACCCAAAAAAGGGAAGCCTGACCTCTTTATCTTTCAGCATGGTGGACCTCATGGACTGAAGCACCAGATAGAAATATCCAGAATGCTTGATTAAGGATCTTTTAAAATAGGTTTAAATACATCAATTAACTGGTACAAAGATAAGAAATCCATAGAAGCCAAATTTTAAACAAAACAGATCATGATCAATTATATCAATTAGGTTTTTGAGGGTTTCTGCTAAATCCTGGAGATTTCACACTTTGATGGCTGTACAAGGCTCAAAGTAGAGGAAAGGAAATAAGGCATAATAATTACCTAAGGTAGACAGCCAAATAAAAATCTCTTAAATAAACTGAATTTGTAGTAATAGTTTGAATTATTCTTCAACAAATATTTGCTACTCCACTGATGTGAGGCTTAGCCAAATGACTTCCTTTCATCAACAGGACATTACAAGACACCATGTGAGCAAAGCTTTGACTGCTTCTTGCACAGTGGATACTGGCTCTCCTGTGTTGCTAACATCTCCATGAGAAGCACAAGCCTAGAGTGTTGCTGGTCCCCTGGATAAGACATCTGAAGTTGGAGAATGATCTGCACTAAGCCCTAGTCACCCAGCTAGAACCATAACTTCAGGTGGGAGAGAGAGGAAAGGAGTGAGTGTTGCTTTCAGACACCAGGCTTCTGAGTGATTTGTTATGTAATGTTGATTACTGTGGCAATAATTGATAAACACTCATCCCACAAGCAACTTATTCTGCATAAAAGGGAATCAGAAACAAATTCTCCACAGGTAAGGGGATGATAAGAAAAATTATTAGCCTCAAACATTGAACTAGATGGAGGGAAAAATTCAATTTCCCCAAGTATTTGTAACTACTAGTCAATTTCCACCTTTTTTTTTCTAGGTACCAGGTATTGAACTCAGGGAAGCTTAACCACTGAGTCACATGCCCAGATCTTTTTCTTTTTTTGATTTTGAGACACAGTCTATGCTAAGTTGCTAAGGCTGGCCTCAAACTTGGTGCTCTCTTTTAGCTCTTCTAATGCCTTTGCAACTTGTTCCACCAATGGAATCCCCTGATGTGGGTTTTATTTGCCTGGCTTGATCCTGACAAATACAGACCCCCCAAAAAATGATTTTTAGCCTATTCCCCCCTAGAGATAAAGGAGAAGAAAACTATCAAACAGCATTTAAAAAATAATGGAACAATAAGTGAAAGTGTCTGACAACTATCTAATCAGCATTTTAGAAGGTGGTAGCATAAAGAGAAAATTGCTAGGAATTTTTCAGAATTGTTAAATTGAATCAGTTCTTAGACTTCAGAAGTCAAATGACTGCCAAGCAGAATAAATAATAATAATTTGAAAAATCCACACAAATACTCTTTTACAGGGAAAGAATCAGAGAGAAAAGACAATACTCCCATAAAAGAGTTGCAATTACCATAAGAGTAGACTTATCAGTTGCAACCCTTGGAGGTTTGAAGGCAGGGAAACATCCACAATAGGCGGAGAGGAAAAATAACTGTTGGCATAGAATTGTATATACTTAGCAGAACAATGCTTCAAGAATGAGGGTGAAGAAAAGTCATTTTCAGACAAAAACAGAACTGAAGCTATCTGCTACTAGTAGACCTCACTAAGATAAATTCTAAAGACTCCACTTAAGATGGAAGGAACACACTAAAAGGTGAAAGATACACAAAATAAGGGAAAGATGAGTAAAGAGAATGGTCAGTCTACAGATAAATATTAGGCAAACATTGAGTGAAGGATGCTTCTACTTGATTATTTAAAACTTTGTCTGGCAGGCCAAGGCAAAGTTCCAAAGCACTGAGGCTAAGGAATTTTAAGTAGCTCCCCCTAAAGGGGATCCACCCTAAAGGGCAAAAGACTAGTTAAAATAAGTGTCATTGCCACTAAAACCCCTTACCACTAGCAGCAGAAAAATCCACGTGTGCATTTACACAATATTAAAGCAAAAATTGCAATGCACAATATTAAGCAAGAAAGGAAAACTATCTTTCTGTATTTCTTTAGTGCATTATAATTGTACATAATGGTGGGATTCATTATTACATATCTGCACATGCATATAATACAACAATATAATTTGGCTGGTATCATTCCCCAGTTTTTGCATTTTCACTCCCCTCCTCCCTTCCCCTGGTCACTTTCCTTTGCTTTACTTATCTACCTTTGATGTTCATGAGACCCTACACACACCTAAGAAAGAAAAACTTTATTCAAAATTATTGTAGTGAAAGAGTGAGTTTCATTGAGTTCAACTCCACTGAGACAAATGGCCAGAGAGTTTTCAATAGCTGTGCTTGGTGAGGGGAGATTACAGGTCTTCTATGTTGGCTAATTGGCTTCCCCCAAAAGAAAAGTAAACTTTCTTACATCTTTGTGAAAAGACTCAGTTTTATTACCTGTTGTTCACTGAAGTTAGGCTCCCTCCTTCCTAAAGACTGGTGGGTGTCCAGGGAAAAAGGGGTGTGATATCATTCTTGATCATGAAGATTACATTTCAATGGCTCCCAAGTCCTTGAGAAAAAAACATCCCTGGGTTCACTTTACAAAAGTATAGTTTTCTAAAGCAAATGCTCTCAGAAAAGGGTTGTCAGGACTGGGAGTCAGTAAGAAGACTGTCTAAAGTTCAGCAGAGCCAAGGAACATGGAGAACGCCTGGGTCAGCAAGTGTTAGGTACTGAATTATGTCCCTCCTAAAGCTTACATAGTTGAAACCCTAACCTCCACGGTAATCTCCCCACTATTTGGAGAGAGGGCTTTAAAGAAGGTAATTAAGGTTAAGTGAGATCACAAGGGTGACACCCTAATTTGACAGAGGCTAGGGAATTTTAAGAGGTACCAGAGCTCTTTCTCTCTCCATGAATGTGCACAGAAGAAAGATGACATGAGTACACAAAGGGAAGGGGGCATCTGTAAGCCAGGAAGAGTGACCTCACCAGACCAACCCTGCTAGCACTTGATCTTATATTTCCAGCCTCCAGAACTACGAGAAAATAAGTTTCTGTTTCTTTAGTCTCTCAATCTGAAGTATTTTCTTACGGCAACTTGAGAAAACTAATAGAGCAGGTATGAATGAATAAATGAGTATTGCCTCCTATTATTAAGTATTCCTCTTAATACAATTCTAGTGCAGTTCAATTAAAACATCAGAGTTAGGCTGAAATTTGGCAACCATCTGGCACAGTGATGTAATTTTTGGTGACTTTATTATTATAGCTTAAAGCAATGAATTCATTAAGAAATGGTGCTTGATGTGCTTTTTTTTATAATTTATACTGCAAATTAAATGCAGCAAATCTGGGGAGGTGATTAGTAAAAACACAGGGATATAAATCAGAAGGCTCAGAAATTCATGATTAAGCTCAGCCATTGAAGAAACATACTAAAAGCCATGACTATCAGAAGAATATGATTTACTACCTCATTTCAAAGAGAACTATGAAGGGAGCCATGGTTTAGAGATAGGTGCTTTTGCTCTGATGGAATGCAGCTTTTTAATCCATCCTTCCTTCAGTTTTTCTTTGCTTTAAATCTTAGCATGCTTCATTTCTGCTGCCACCTGACACCATTTCTCATCATCTGTTTCAATGCTGTTAAATCTCTACTTAAATTTTTATTAGGAATTTATATTCCTGAACTTAGAATTGACAACTACTGTTACCATGTAGGGGCAAGAGACTAGGCTTTCCCAGCTAGTCATAACCCACACACTTTGGAGTCAAATTGGCAGTAAAACAGGTCTCATTCAAAGTCAGCTATGAAAGAAGGCAGAAGAGACTCTTTCGTCTCAAATTTTCCTTCTTCAAGGGCAAGAACAGCTCTTATAGAGGAGAGAAGGCAGAATGGGACAAAAGGCAGGAAATAAACATATGTAGATTTTATTGGGCTGCACTAGACATGTCAGAGGTGCCCAGCCAGGGACAGGGGTAGTTTCTATTCTAAGCATGAGGAAGGTTAGAAGTCAAAACAATTGGAGCTTTAACTCTCAGCATGAGGAAATTGTCCTTAATTTCAGAGGGAGTCTGTTTCAGATCTATGATGTTTCTGATATTCTAGGGTAAATTACCAAAGGAAAAGACTAACGGTTTGTCATTGCCTCCTGTTCATTTCTCATCCTCCAACAGCCTTCAGAATACCTGGATGAGAACTTGACATATTTTTATTTTATTAACTCATTCAACAAATATTCATGTTACCATCTACCACATGCTATCCCAATTGCTAGGGAAAGAGTAAGGGTTAGGACATATGGCCAGCCCTTGGTGAGCTAACCATTTAATAGGAGACTCATGAACTAAAAAGTATGAGGAGATGTACAACTTAATCTGGTCAGGGAGGGGCTGTGTCCTACATGAGAGGGTACACCAGCTGGACGTTAAATGATGAGAACATGTTTACCAGGGAGAAGGCACATAGAACAAGCCAGACTGCGTCAGAAAGAACTACAGCCAGGAGGTAAGCAAAATTTTAAAAATTTCAGTAGATTTTGCTAATTTGAACAACTGAGACACAAGACACATTGGTTTGTAGAGTTTATGGAATAAGACACTTTCATTTGTATTTCTCCAAGTCCTTGTCAGATATGTTATCTGTTATCGTGTCTATCTGAACATACCTGGTTGGCAAGTAGGCCAAGAGTATCCATGTTTTTATTAAGAATATTTGTTTTGACTCTCAATTTGAGTGTATCAAGATCTAGAGAAATAATTTTAGATAATATCAGAAAAGAAATTGATATTTATAGTCCTGGGATTTCAATCCCAAATCCATTTTTAACACTGTAAAATATTTTAAATACTTATGTTTTTCTCCCAAATTATAAACAAAAATATCATAGTATTTGTAAAATTTTTGCAAATATGTAAAAATAGGAAGAAGAAATGTTAATGTTAAAGGTAGGTATGCATTAAAAACATAACGTAATTTATGTATTCATTAAAATATTTCTTTTTTAAAAAGATAAATTCAAATTGCTCTCTAAGAAAGTTATAGGTTTCAATTTAAACCAACAAAATATACTTGTATTGAAAATGTTAATTTGTAAAGAAGTGATGGAATTTCATTATTTTAATTTGCATTTCTTGGACCATTAGTAAAATTGGACTTCTTTAGCTAAGGTTATCGGCTTTTACATTTTTCTTTTCTTTTTTTTTCCAGCTTCTTTAAACCCTTTACCCTTATTTCTAGCATGGTTTATTGTTCTTAATGAGTTATAAGAATAGTTTATTCATTCAAGTAATTTGGTCTTTATCTTTTATCTATTTTGCTAAATTTACTCTCATTTGTTTTGTAGTTTTAATTTACTTAAATTTATCAAATTTATCTCATATTCTTTTTCAGATACAGCACTAAAACACTAGGGTGGAGGGTATTCAGTGAAGTGATAGATGTTCTGAAAACATCAAAATATGAATTCCTCATTAAATTTTGCTCATGTCAATATTCCCATTATTTTACAGCAGATGAAGCAAAAAGGAGTGGAAAGAAAACACTACTACAGAATTTAAGCAAAAATTTCAGCCATCAGATATTTACATCGGCAGCCCTTTTGAAAACATATTAAATCAACTCCATTAATGATTTGAGTTTGGTGTCTATTAATAGATTAACAGCAAACTAAAAACAATTAGTGTTACTTGATCATTTCTAATAGAATGAATTTGCAAAACTGTTTTAGAAAGTTCCATTTAACTGGTAAAAATGATACCACACATGAAAGATACTGGCCAAGAAGTCACTTCAATTAAGGACATTAAATTACTCAGTTCAACGATAATTTCAGTAATTGTAAGCAATTAAGAAATGCCATACCCTGGACATTCTAAAGCTAGCCTACTATGCTTTAGTCTCTAAAAGGCATCCCTGAATTTGCTAATCTTACAGTGTAAAGTCATGCAAATATTTGGAAAACAAATAAATGAACTAATTTTGCAGTTCAAACTTCACCTTAGAACATTTCTCATTTCAATTACAGTTGCTAAGTAAGCAACCTAGATTTCAGCTATATTAGATTTTTCTAAGAAACTCATAAGATAGATATTTGTGTATCAAAATACAGTTAATTCCTTTCTTATCTCATTGATATTGAAGGAAGCGATCTCAAAATGGCTTGTGCAAGGATTTTCGAAAGAGCTTACTAGAGTAAGGTAGCCGGAGAACCATCCAAGGACAGAATACTTTGTCACTCAAGACTTCAAAGGTCTTACCTGAAAACAGCTAAAGGACAAGAGGTTCTGCCCCAGGAGGGAAATAGGAAAGGAGAAGCTTCCTTTATTTTATTTTTTTATTGGATAGCTCCAGATATTCATCCCATTTTCAGGAAGGTAAACATCTTCTTTATTAAAGTTTTCTCTAGTTGTAACCAGTAATAAAAGGAAATAGTCTTCTCCTCATACACTATGTTTTTCTTTGGATTGTGTGTATTTTTCACATTATTCTTTGGACTTTATTAAAGAATATTACCCACAAAGCAGCACTTTTAAATCTTTAAAATAATATCTTCTCCAATTTGATATTAGAAATGGGTCTTATTTTCTGAAATGGATAACACATAAATTTTAAAAATTTAATAGTTTTAATATCTAACCCATGTGTTCCAATTACTTGAATCATGTATTTAAATAGTGCTCCCTATGAGATGCATAGCCATTTTACAAATAGGAGAATTAAGGTCACATTAGATATCCCTATCCTGTTAAAGAATTTCGTGAACTTTTATAAGGAAAAATAATCATACAAAATTTATTCTGAAAATATAAAAATCAACTTCTTTGTTCAACATAACAAGGCTTAAAAACTATGCAGGTAAAAACCTCACCCAGGTTTTCAATTTTCAGAAGGGGATGAGAATGTAGCTATCAACATACCAGAAAGAAAAGCTTTAGGGAGCCCTGGGTATCCAATTAGTTCAGTACCTCCATCTAAGCTTTCCCTATGGGGAGGTCTATGAAAACAAGTGGCATGTTTCTGTATGAACTGGTGATGGTGGTGGTGGTGGTGATGGTGCTGTGTGTGTGTGTGTGTGTGTGTGTGTGTGTGTTTGTGTCAGTGCATAGAAGGCCAGATAAGGCCCTGCTCTTCTTGCTTGTGATAGTTTGAAAGTGGAAGTGAAGAAACTCTGATTGTCAAATTCTTGTCACTTAGTTTCTGTTGGCCTTTTTGAGTTTCAAGACTAAAAGAAAATGAAAGCTAACTTACTGCTTCCTTTAAGAACACTCTTATTGGAATGATTATAAAATAGAACAACCAAGCTGAAACATTATAGTTGATCAATACACGTCTTCATTGATTTTCAGTGGGGATGGAAATGCAATTTACTTAATGGCAATGTTTCTAAGAGTTAAAGAGAAAGAGAAAAGACAAAGTTTGGAAGTGTGAACTTGTCACTACATGTCAAGTTCAATGCAACTTTTCCAATACAGAATTACTCCTCTTCTCAGCCATTGACCTTATGCCTAAAAATTACCATCTTGAAGGCAAAAGATCATTCAAATTCTTTCACTCCAGAGTGCCTTAAGAAAAAGTTACTCTTTTAAAAGCCCTATTGTTAGGTCTATCAGTTACAAATCTAAAAAAAAACCAAGTTCTATTTAAGGAGAAAATTAGGTGTATGACATTAGGTTGCTCAATTACCCTTATTTCCAAGTTTCCAAGTCAAAGGAGGAATATATATATATATATATATATATATATATATATATGACAGTGGAATACATTACAATTCTTATTACACATATAGAGCAAAATTTTTCTTATCTCTGGTTCTATACAAAGTATATTCACATCAATTTGTGTCTTTATACACATACTTTGAACTATAATGACCATCACATTCCACCATCATTTCTAACCCCATGCCCCCTCCCTTCCTCGCCAACCCCACTACCCTATCTAGAGTTCATCTATTTCTCCCATGCTCCCTCTCCCTATCCCACTATGAATCAGCCTCCTTATATCAGAAAAAAACATTCAGCATTTGGTTTTTGGGAACTGGCTAACTTCACTTAGCATTATCTTCTCTAACTCCATCCATTTACCTACAAATGCCATGATTTTATTCTCTTTTATTGCTGAGTAATAGTCCATTGTGTATATATGCCACATTTTTAAATCTATTCATCTACTGAAGGGCATCTAGGTTGGTTCCACAGTTTAGCTATTGTGAATTATGCTGCTATAATTAGAATAATGCTGCTAAACATTGATGTGGCTGTGTCCCTGTAGTATGCTGATTTTAAGTCCTTTGGGTATAGGCCCAGGAGAGGGATAGCTGGGTCAAATGGTGGTTCCATTCCCAATTTTTCAAGAAATCTCCATTCTGGTTTCCATATTGGCTGCACCAAATTGCAGTCCCACCAGCAATGTATGAGTGTGCCTTTTTCCCCACATCCTCACCAACACTTATTGTTGTTTGTCTTCATAATAGCTGCCATTTTGACTGGAGTGAGACAAAATCAGAATGGTTTTGATTTGCATTTCTCTAATTTCTAGTGATGATGAAGATTTTTTCACATATTTTCTGATTGACTGTAGATCATCTTCTGAGAAGTGTTTGTTCAAGTCCTTGGCCCATTTTTTGATTGAGTTATTTACTTTTTTGGTGTTTAACTTTTTGAGTTCTTTATATACCCTAGAGATTAGTGCTCTTTCTGATATGTGAGCGGTAAAGATTTGCTCCCAAGATGTAGGCTCTCTATTCACCTCACAGATTATTTATTTTGCTGAGAAGAAACTTTTTAGTTTGAGTCCATCCCATTTATTGATTCTTGATTTTAATTCTTACACCACAGGAGTCTTATTAGGGAAGTTGGGGCCTAATCCCACATGATGGAGATTAAGGCCTACTTTTTCTTCTATTAGACGCAGGGTCTCTGGTTTGAGTCCTAAGTCTTTGATCCATTTTGAGTTGAGTTTTGTGCATGGTGAGAGATAGGGATTTAATTTCATTTTGTTGCATATGGATTTTCAGTTTTCCCAGCACCATTTGTTGAAGAGGCTATCTTTTCTCCAATGCATGTTGTTGGTGCCTTTGTCTAATATAAGGTAATTGCAATTTTGTGGGTAAGTCTCTGTGTCCTCTATTCTGTATCATTGGTCTACCAGTCTGTTTTGGTGCCAATAGCATGCTGTTTTTGTTATGATTGCTCTGTAGTATAGTTTAAGGTCTGGTATAGTGATGCCACCTGCTTCACTCTTCCTGGTAAGAATTGCTTTAGCTATTCTGGGTCTCTTATTTTTCCAGAAGAATTTCATGACCACTCTTTTCTATTTCTATGAGGAATGTCATTGGGATTTTGATTGGGATTGCATTAAATCTATATAGTGCTTTTGGAAGTATGGTCATTTTGATAATATTAATTCTACCTATCCAAGAGCAAGGTAGATCTTTCCATCTTCTAATGTCTTCTCCTCAGAAAGGGAAATGAGGAAAACTACCCCATCTACAATAGCCTCAAAAAAATAAAATAAAATACTTGGGAATCAACTTAATGAAAGATGTGAAAGATCTATATAATGAAAATTACAGAACCCTAAAGACAGAAGTCAAAGGAGACCTTAGAAGACATACACGATATTTCAATCAGGAGAAGGAAAGGAAAGAGAAAACTGCAGGTACTACCTATATCTTCCTAGGGTGCTGGAAGCAGCAAGAAGGATGGCACAGAAATATACCAGGATCATTTGTTGAAAGTGAAATCTTGGTACAGAAATGAAAGACCTGGCTTTGCTCTCAGAGAATATTGTTCCCTCATTACCACAAATGACAATTGAGAAGCATTTTAATGTGTTCCATGATAAGAAACAAATTATATATGTATGTAAAAATTATATATAACATTTTTATAGAATACACTTACTAAATGTATGCAGTCTAGATTATATATGATATATATTTTATATATTTTACATATATTACATTTAACCCTATTTTTTTCCAATTCAAGGACAAAGACTTTCAAAAACTTATTATGGGCTAGAAATCAGGAAACAGCCTAAGTGTTATAAATCTACTCCAACGACGTATGTTATTTTAATTGCCATATAGCTTAACCTGTATTTTCTTGAGAATGGAGTTTGAGGTAAGAATTAAAGTGCTGAACCTCTCTACTTTGAATGTACAAACCAGGTAAGCAAGAATGAGAAAAGGGAAATGAAGAAAGAAAGGACATTGACCAAGGTGAAGTGAGGCTTTGCTTGCTGCCTAACACTTCACAAGCCAGAGAGGGAAGACAGTGCAGAGTGCTTGCCAGGCCCGGCTCCTTAGGACATGGGTCTTTAAACAACATGCAAAGAGAAACTGTGGCTTGAAGTTGATATGAGAATACAGGTGAAGGAATTTATATCCCTGGTTCCCTCCCAACTCATTTTCCAATCTGCACCTCAGAAACTTAACTCCCCTGCATTCTGGATCCATCATCTATCTCTGTGGTCGCCCAAAGAGTAGCTACTCAGCATGCCAGATCCTTCCCCTGGGAGGTGGTGTTTCACCAAGTCCTGTAATGGTATCAAGGAGGAGACAGGTGTCTAGTTGGCTTGGCAGATCACCCTGTTCTGCAGTGTGGCCATCGGAAAGCATCTGGCCCTCCCAGGGTTAAGTATCTGATAGTTCTTAGGGACAGAACTGAGTGGGTCTCACCTTAGTCCACTGAGGAAAGAACTAAAGTGAAACAGCAGCTTAGTTTGAGGCAGTTCTAGAAAATCTGAGAAAGAGGCTCATATTTCCATGTGTGGTGGAGAGAGGAATTAGAATAGGATGTATGAGCAAGAAACATACATGTAAGCATCCCCAAATAAACTAATCAACTTTGCAACAATAGGATGTGTTTCTTTGCCTAGAGTTATCGTTTGAAATATAAGGTGTCCCCCAAAGCTGCTGTGTTCATGCAAGAGGTGAAACGATTAGCTTATAAGAGCCATAACCTCATCAATGGATTAATCCATTTACTGGATTAATAATTTTGAATGGATTTCTGTTTTTGGTAACTGTAGGCAAGTAGAATGTGGCTGGAGGAAATAGGTCACTTGGGGTGCATCTTGGGAGTTGCAGGTTCTTCATGCTTTTTTTTTTTTTTCCTTCCTGTATGCCACTGAGCTGAGGATCTTTGCTCTACCTTGCCCTTCTGCCATGATATCCCACAGCTCAGGCCCAGAGCAATGGAGTCAGTGTCCACAGACTGAATCTATAAAACCATAAGCACTAAGTGGGCTTTTCTTTCTCTAAGTTGCTGACAACAGGTATTTGGGTTGCAATGATGCAAAGCTGACTAATACAACTAACTAGATACCAGGTTATACCAGGTCCCTCCAACTCTCAGGCTGTTTTTGTTTGCCATCCTAGAACTGAAAATAGCCACACAGTCCATGACAGATTGTCAAGGAAATGGAAAATAAATCAAAGCTCCCAGCATCAGTGTTGCAGAAGACAAAGATGTTGTAGGATTCGCATGTGATCGATTCCACATCAGACTGAAGGCAAACAGGGTAACAGGGTAATGGTTGATGTATCCAAAGCTCTTTTTTCATAAGATGCTGAATCTGCTAAGGACATCAACACTGGCTTTATGAGCAATTACATCTGCAAAACTTACCTGTCATGGCTAATATTAAACAAGACAGAAACATCAATGAGATCTGAGAGTAAAGTCTGAAAAGAAGATAAATGGCTTTCCAAAAGTTATGTTTGTTTTCTAACTGCCCAGGGAAAATAACTTGAAGTAGTGTTTTAAGCAGGTCATTTTAAGAATCACTGCCTTGAGCTCGGGCTCCTCTTTTTGCTTCCAACATTGAAAAAAGGAAGCAGTGTTTTCAGTGGACATTCCCCGCTAGATAGAGTTATATTGGAGAATGTCATTCAGTCAATCTCACATTGCCATGAGGATGTACAGGTTGGCTTTCTGATTCTTTAAGTCAATGACTTTGGTGGGGGAAAATGGGGATTGAACCCAGGGGTGCTTAACCACAGAGGCACATCCCCAGCTCTTTTTATTGTTTGTTTAGAGATAGGGTCTAAGTTGCTGAGGCTGGCCTCTAATTTGAGATCCTCCTGCCTTAGCCTCCCCAGTCACTGGGATTACAGTCATGTGCCACTGTACCCAATATCAATGGACTTTTCATGAAAGATTATAGATCAATGTGTGTCCCTTAGACCACTTGCAGTCCTTTTTAAAAATGTTGACACAAGTCCTCTCACAGTTCTACTGAGTCATATTTACATGGGTTTGTGCCTAGAAACCTTCATGTACAATTAACAAAACAATGAGTCCAAAATACAGGTTACTAAATGCTGACTTAAAGTCATTCAAAGAAAAAAATCTACTTGATACCCATTAATACTTTTGAAAATAAATGAAATGTCACCTGATACCTCAGGGATCCTTTCTAATAGCAAAGATGCTAAGGTTTCAAGCTGAGATTTTCATTACAGACCTAAAGAGACAAGAGGACTCCTATGCTGCTAATTAACAACCAAGACCTGTGATGCCCCCACCAATAAAAAGTTCTCAAGTAGATTTGACTTGATCTCCCAGCACTGATAACTTAATTGCAAACATAAAAGACCACACTAATATAACATTAAGAAAAAAATCTTATTCAAGCAGTACAGTAGTGTCCCATTCCTGTATTGACAGCTTTTTTCTGAAATTTCAGTTGCCCATGGTCAACTGCAATCTGCAAGTATAAAATGGAAAATGTCAGATATAAACAACTCATATGTTTTAAATAACTTTTATAGAAGTATATTCTTAAAATTGTGCTGTTTATTATTATTATTATTATTATTATTATTATTGCTAATCTCTTACTGTACCTAATTTATAAATTAAACTTTATCATGTTTATGTTTGCAAAGGAAAAAACAGATATAGTATAGTTGAGGTTTAATATTATCCATCATTTCAGGCATTCCCTGGGAGTCTTGAAATATAGAATTCACAGATAAGGTGAGACTATTATTCACTAATTTGCTTAATGTTCCTCAAGTACCAAAATTGTCACTGCAGTTCTCCTTTGGATGACCACTCAGTTTATGTAGATACTGACAGATATTTATAATCTGTTTTAGTCCAAATGGTCCTCTAATTTAGATATTTGCAAATGTGAGAGTCTCTGATGAAGAGATTTTGTGCACATAATACAATACTACTAAGTTTGTACTTTGTATTACTGCATATTAAAATGAAAGTTTGGCAGAAGCAAAATAATATAATAGGTTATTATAAATTAAAGGAGACACTGAACTATATACAGAATTCAAAAAGGAGGTTTGTGGAAACTGGTCACAGGGTTTAAATACAAACTGACTGGAAAGATTTAAATAGATCAAGAGTTAAATATTTTAAAAGAATCTGAAGAAGAGTTCTTTGGGCAGAATTGTACCACTAGTCCCACCAGGGAAGTAGCTTCCTCCTCACCATGAGAATAGTGGGAGTGGTGAGAGAGAACCAGCTTATTATTTTGATAACGGAGTTAAAGAGTGAAGATTGGCTTACAAATCCAGACTTAGCTGGGGGAAAAATACATGAACACTTTCCATGAGCATACATGGGGGACACATTTGGGAAACCTAGAGTGGGGTCATTTGAAGTCCTACACAAGTGAATCACACGGCAGTTACCAAAACAGAATTTGAAGATATCAAGAAATGTTGAAGGACTGGGAAAGGAATAAAAAGCTATCCAAAATAGAGATGCACTGGCTAGGGCCAAAACAAACTTCAGCAAGGTGACCCTCATAACTGGGGGAGGGGAGGACTCCGAAGCACTCTTGAGAGAGAAAGAGTCCACTCTGTCTCCTGAGTCCAGCATGCAGGGCTCTAGCTAATGATACCACCAACGATAGGCACTCTCCTACTTTCTTTCTTTCTTCTCTTTACTTCAGGTACCTTCACTTCAAAGTGGTCAGAAATACATCAGCCAGTTCAAGAAAGGGGATGAAATACAAGTCCTAGAGTAGCAACCACCCATATCTTTTCCCAACTATAAGATTCCTGCAAGTAGCCGGCTCAAGTTAGGAATGGAAAGAAATTTCAGTTTAAAGTTTACACATTTGAATAATATATGGAACTGGACCTTTTAATTATTAACTAAAAAACTGTCTGAATTTAATGGAACCATGACCAGAAAAACCATGGACCTACGTCAGTTTTCAGCAGGACTGAAGAAGAATTAACCCAGGAGAACATATTTAAAGAAGCAGTGAAACGCAAAAATAAATAAATAGAAATTTTTATAATTACATCTCAGGAATCATTTGGTTTCAGTGTAATTCTTTCTTTCACTCAATGTTTACTGAATTAAATCCACATATCTAAATAACAACTCATGGAAAATCAATTTGTGTGGGCATTTAGTTATTGGCTATAAGTTTGGTTAATCAAATTATTTTAAATAATTTGAAGTCCAATTAGTAATTTGTGTGACTGATTCTTTTAAATATTTTAAATACCCTATGTAGCAAATAAAACATACACACCGATTGAAAGAGTCATAACTGATCAATAGCATAAAATAAAAACTGGTGGCAAAAGGGCTAATACCATGAATGAAACTTCACTTTCTTATTTCTACTGCCTTCTGGGGTTTGAGTTTTTCTAATATCTTTCTAAATTTTCTGTAGCTTTACCAGAACAAATGTCTATAACCTCCCTAGAGTGTTTTACTTTTTTTCAGAAATTTTCCAGGTCTAAAAGGAAAAGAATGACATTTCAAAATACCAGAATCCAGGTTGTTAGCTGGAGAGTAAAATTTGGTGGTATGGTTCAAGGGGAAGCAAATTTCAGTCTTTACAATACAGCAAGTGCCCCTTCTATCAAGCTTTCACTTAGTACATTCCCCACACATCCCTGTCTTCAATACAGATTTTAAAGCTGGGTGCAGTGGTACAAGTCAGGAGGCTGAGCCAAAAGGATGACGAATTTGAGGCTTACTTAGTGAGGCCCTAAGAAACATAGCAAGAGACAGAACATGGCAGCGGGCGTGGAGAGATCAAGTCTCTGACCTCTTCAGCTGTGCAGGCATAGGGAGTCGTAAACAGCCTAAATCTGTTTGCTCAGGATCACTAGGCAATGCTGAGCTGACGTGGATCTGGGGTGAACAGTCTGGGCCTCTCAGAACACACACTGAGCCCGGATCGGCTGAATTCAAGCTCCCGTTCGCCTGCTTCCCGCAGACAAACAGCTGTGACTCAGCACTAATCCATCCGGCTGAAACAACTGGTCGGCCCTTCTGATCCCACGGAGGTAAATGCCTACCGAGCCTTCATAGGTAGCGGCCACAGGTTTGAAACGGGGCTTGGGAGAGACAGTAAGGACCCACCCATTGCATTGGTCACCCGGCAAAGGGAAACGAACTGTAGCCATTTGCAAGAGATACCACCACCATGGCAGAGAACTGACGTCATCAGACTGCGGCGGAGGAGATAACTTCATTAAAACCTGCGGCTACAGGTGTGTAATTCCCTAGCCTTCCCTCTCCACACATCGGGGAAACCTTAAGGGCCCCTCCCAGCTCTCCCGTGAGCGCGGTAGCCAGAGGGATTTAGAGGTGGTGCAGGACCCGCAGCGCGGAACTACCTCTCCCACCAGTGCTGACAGCTGAGGTCTCTTGCACCAGCTACCGGGGGTGTGGCTACCAGAGGGCAAGTAAAATTCACTGAGGATTCTCAGCCCCAAGCTCTACAAACTTAGGGTCTGAGGGAATGGCAAATTGGAAGAGTGTGCCCAGTCATTCATGAAAACAGGGCTCCCGGGAGCAGCAGACCTGGCGTGTACCCAGTATTGTGGTGAGCGGCACCCGTGAGAGGGGCCTGGCTAGAGGAAAAGTGGGGAAGTAACTAGACACAAGAGGAGGCCCTAGGCACTCAGGATTGGAGACTCACCCAGTCTGGGAGGAGGAGCTGCTGCACAGGGATTGGTTCCCGCATATTGACAGGAGAAACTTGGCCTGGTGGGCACAGCGCCACCTACTGGAAGAGAAGATAATCAAACTCTAAGACTGCATTTATTAGTTTTTTTTTTTCTCTTTTTTCTTTTCTCTTTTTTTTTTTTTTGATTTGGGTTTTTATCTCATTTTCATTTTTCTTTCTTGTTTTTTAATTTTTTTTACAATTTTTTTAATTTTTTTTCTTCCAATTTTAATTTTAATTTTTTTTATTTTTTTTTAATTTTTTTTCTTTTTTTATTTCCTATTTTTTGTCTTCTTTTGTCTTTTCATTTCTTTTCAATTATCTTATTCCCCCTTCCTTGAATTCTACCTGCTTACTCTCATTCTCTTTAGTGATTTCTTCCCTTCCCTTCTAATACCTTTCCTCCCAAGCATCAAATAAATTTATAGGAGTAAACAGTAACTCAGCAGTCAAACAGAACAAGAAGTAACATGAGCAGCTTCAAAAAGCAAGGAAGAAAAGGAGTACAAACAATGCAGGACAGCCTAAATATTCAGGAAGACCTAGAGTCATCAGAAAAATGGTCATATAAAGAACTCAAGGAACACCTTAGACAGATGGAATGGAACCTTAAAGAGGATATGAGACAGCAAATTCAAGCAGCGAAAGAACACATTGAGAATGAATTACATAAACAGATAAAAGAAGAAGTTAAGCATCTTTATCAGGAGATAGAGATTATAAAAATAATCAAACAATAATTCTAGAAATGAAGGAAACGATAAACCAAATTAAAAACTCAATTGAGAGTATCACTAACAGAGTGGAGCAAGTAGAAGCCAGAACGTCAGATAATGAAGACAAAATATATCATCTTGAAAAGAGTCTACCCAACTCAGAAAGGCTGGTAAAAAATCACGAGAAAAACATCCAAGATTTATGGGATAACATAAAAAACCAAACTTATGAGTCATCGGGATAGAAGAAGGTACAGAGATTCAAACCAAGGGAATGAGTAAGCTGCTGAATGAAATAATTGCAGAAAACTTTCCAGAAATAAAAAAGGAAACAGATATACAAATTGAAGATGCATACAGGACACCGAGCACACAAAATCACAGTAGACCAACGCCAAGACACATTGTTATGAAGATATCCAACATATAGAACAAAGAGAAAATATTAAAAGCTACAAGAGAAAGGAGACAGATTACATTCAGGGGTAAACCAATAAGGTTAACAACGGATTTTTCATCACAGACACTGAAAGCAAGAAGGTCATGGAACAATGTATTTCAAACACTGAAAGACAATGGATGCCAACCAAGAATTCTGTATCCAGCAAAATTAAGCTTCAGGTATGACAACGAAATAAAAATCTTCCATGATAAACAAAAGTTAAAAGAATTTGCAGCCAGAAAACCAGCATTGCAAAGCATTTTGAGCAAAACACTACATGAGGAAGAAATGAAAAACAATAACCAAAACCATCAGAGGGAAGTGCCTCGGTAAAGACAGAGGGCGAGGGGAAAGATAATCATGGAGAAACAAACTAAATTTTTTTAAAAAAGGATAAATAATCAAACATGGACGGAAGTACAAACCATATATCAATAGTAACTCTGAATGTTAATGGCTTAAACTCTCCAATAAAGCGACATAGGCTGGTATCATGGATTAAAAAAACAAATCCAACAATATGCTGCCTCCAGGAGACACATCTGATTGGAAAAGACATACACAGGCTGAAGGTGAAAGGATGGGAAAAAATATACCACGCACACGGTCCTCGTAAGCAAGCAGGGGTGGCCATCCTCATATCGAATAAAATGGACTTCAAGACTAAGTTAATCAAAAGGGATAAAGAAGGACATTATATACTGTTAAAAGGAACCATTCACCAACAAGACATAACAATTATCAATATTTATGCACCAAATAATGGTGCTGCGACATTCATAAAACAAATTCTCCTCAAGTTCAAGAATCAAATAGACCACAACACAATAATTATGGGTGACTTCAACACACCTCTCTCACCATTGGACAGATCCTCCAAACAAAAGTTGAATAAAGAAACTATAGAACTCAATACCACAATCAATAACCTAGACTTAACTGACATATATAGAATATATCAACCATCATCAAACGGATATACTTTCTTCTCAGCAGCACATGGATCCTTCTCAAAAATAGACCATATATTATGCCATAGAGCAACCCTCAGTAAATATAAAGCGGTGGAGATAATACCATGCATTTTATCTGATCATAATGGAATGAAACTGGAAAACAATGATAAAAGAAGGAAGGAAAAATCCTTCATCACATGGAAAATGAACAATATGTTACTGAATGATCAATGGGTTACAGAAGACATAAAGGAGGAAATCAAAAAATTCTTAGAGATAAATGAAAATACAGACACAACATATCGGAATCTATGGGACACAATGAAAGCATTTTTAAGAGGAAAATTCATCGCCTGGTGGTCATTCCTCAAAAAAAAGAAAAAAACAACAAATAAATGAACTCACACTTCATCTCAAAGCCCTAGAAAAGGAAGAGCAAAACAACAGCAAATGTAGCAGAAGGCAAGAAATAATTAAAATCAGAGCAGAAATCAATGAAATTGAAACAAAAGAAACTATTGAAAAAATTAACAAAACTAAAAGTTGGTTCTTCAAAAAAATAAATAAGATCGACAGACCTTTAGCCATGCTAATGAAGAGAAGAAGAGAGAGAACTCAAATTACTAACATACGGGATGAAAAAGGCAATATCACAACAGATGCTACAGAAATACACAGAAGACAATTAGAAATTATTTTGAAAACCTATATTCCAATAAAATAGAAGATAGTGAAGACATCAATAAATTTCTTAAGTCATATGATTTTCCCAGACTGAGTCAGGAGGATACCCACAAGTTAAACAGACCCATATCAATGGATGAAATTGAAGAAGCCATCAAAAGACTACCAACCAAGAAAAGCCCAGGACCGGATGGGTATACAGCAGAGTTTTACAAAACCTTTAAAGAAGAATTAATACCAATACTTTTCAAGTTATTTCAGGAAATAGAAAAAGAGGGAGAACTTCCAAATTCACTCTATGAGGCCAACATCACCCTGATTCCAAAACCAGACAAAGACACCTCAAAGAAAGAAAACTACAGACCAATATCTCTAATGAACCTAGATGCAAAAATCCTCAATAAAATTCTGGCGAATCGAATACAAAAACACATCAAAAAAATTGTGCACCATGATCAGGTAGGATTCATACCTGGGATGCAAGGATGGTTCAATATACGGAAATCAATAAATGTTATTCACCACATCAATAGACTTAAAGATAAGAACCATATGATCATCTCGATAGACGCAGAGAAAGCATTCGACAAAGTACAGGATCCCTTTATGTTCAAAACATTAGAAAAACTAGGGATAACAGGAACTTACCTTGACATTGTAAAAGCTATCTATGCTAAGCCTCAGGCTAGCATCATTTTGAATGGACAAAAGTTAAAGGCATTCCCTTTAAAATCTGGAACAAGACAGGGGTGCCCTCTATCACCACTTCTATTCAATATAGTTCTTGAAACACTGGCCAGAGCAATTAGACACACGAAAGAAATTAAAGGCATAAAAATAGGAAAAGAAGAACTTAAATTATCACTATTTGCAGGTGACATGATTCTATACCTAGAAGACCCAAAAGGGTCTACAAAGAAACTACTAGAACTAATAAATGAATTCAGCAAAGTGGCAGGATATAAAACCAACACGCATAAATCAAAGGCATTTCTGTATATCAGCGACAAAACTTCTGAAACGGAAATGAGGAAAAACACTCCATTCACAATATCCTCAAAAAAAATAAAATACTTGGGAATCAACCTAACAAAAGAGGTGAAAGATTTTTACAATGAAAACTACAGAACCCTAAAGAGAGAACTAGAAGAAGATCTTAGAAGATGGAAAAATATACCCTGTTCATGGATAGGCAGAACTAACATTATCAAAATGGCGATATTACCAAAAGTTCTCTATAGGTTTAATGCAATGCCAATCAAAATCCCAAAGGCATTTCTTGTAGAAGTAGATAAAGCAATCATGAAATTCATATGGAAAAACAAAAGACCCAGAATAGCAAAAGCAATTCTAAGCAGGAAGTGTGAATCAGGCGGTATAGCGATACCAGATTTCAAACTATATTACAGAGCAATAGTAACAGAAACAGCATGGTACTGGTACCAAAACAAGCAGGTGGACCAATGGTATAGAATAGAGGACACAGAGACTAATCCACAAAGTTAGAACTATCTTATATTTGATAAAGGGACTAAAAGCATGCAATGGAGGAAGGATAGCATCTTCAACAAATGGTGCTCGGAAAATTGGAAATCCATATGCAACAAAATGAAACTGAATCCCTTTCTCTCGCCATGCACAAATGTTAACACAAAATGGATCAAGGAGCTTGATATCAAATCAGAGACTCTGCGTCTGATAGAAGAAAAAGTTGGCTCCTATCTACATATTGTGGGGTCGGGCTCCAAATTCCTTAATAGGACACCCATAGCACAAGAGTTAATAACTAGAATCAACAAATGGGACTTACTTAAACTAAAAAGTTTTTTCTCAGCAAGAGAAACAATAAGAGATTTAAATAGGGAGCCTACATCCTGGGAACAAATTTTTACTCCTCACACTTCAGATAGAGCCCTAATATCCAGAGTATACAAAGAACTCAAAAAATTAGACAATAAGATAACAAATAACCCAATCAACAAATGGGCCAAGGACCTGAACAGACACTTCTCAGAGGAGGATATACAATCAATCAACAAGTACATGAAAAAATGCTCACCATCTCTAGCAGTCAGAGAAATGCAAATCAAAACCACCCTAAGATACCATCTCACTCCAGTAAGATTGGCAGCCATTATGAAGTCAAACAACAACAAGTGCTGGCGAGGATGTGGAGAAAAGGGTACTCTTGTACATTGCTGGTGGGACTGCAAATTGGTGCGGCCAATTTGGAAAGCAGTTTGGAGATTCCTGGGAAAGCTGGGAATGGAACCACCATTTGACCCTGCTATTGCCCTTCTCGGACTATTCCCTGAAGACCTTAAAAGAGCATGCTACAGGGATACTGCCACATCAATGTTCATAGCAGCACAATTCACAATAGCTAGACTGTGGAACCAACCCAGATGCCCTTCAATAGATGAATGGATAAAAAAAAAATGTGGCATCTATACACAATGGAGTACTATGCAGCAATAAAAAATGACAAAATCATAGAATTTGCAGGGAAATGGATGGCACTAGAGCAGATTATGCTTAGTGAAGCTAGTCAATCCCTAAAAAACAAATACCAAATGTCTTCTTTGATATAATGAGAGCAACTATGAACAGAGCAGGGAGGAAGAGCAGGAAGAAAAGATTAACATTAAACAGAGACATGAGATGGGAGGGAAAGGGAGAGAAAAGGGAAATTGCATGGAAATGAAGGGAGACCCTCATTGCTATACAAAATTACATATAAGAGGTTGTGAGGGGAATGGGAAAATAAACAAGGAGAGAAATGAATTACAGTAGATGGCGTAGAGAGAGAAAATGGGAGGGGAGGGGAGGGGGGATAGTAGGGGATAGGAAAGGTAGCAGAATACAACAATTACTAATTGGGCATTATGTAAAATTGTGGATGTGTAACCAACGTGGTTCTGCAATCTGCATTTGGGGTAAAATTGGGAGTTCATAACCCACTTCAATCTAATGTATGAAATATGATATGTCAATAGCTTTGTAATGTTGTGAACAACCAATAAAAAAATAAAATTAAAAAAAAAGGAAAGAAACATAGCAAGACCCTAAGACCCTGTCTCAAAATAAAAAAATAAAAAGGGCTGGGGATATAACTCAGTGGTAAAACGACTCTTGCTTTAATCCCCAGTACCAAAAAATAGAGAGAGTTAAAATTTTGAATACTTACCTTTCTTTAGGTCACTTATAGCCAAAAGTATCTACATCATTACCTTGACATTGTGATATATTGACATAATTATTAAAATATACATGCTTCTTATGAGTTCTTCACTAAAATTCACAGGAGTTTATTCATAACTATCAGTGTTTCATCTTCTAGAAGATAACGATTGAACCTCTTTTCCTCTCCAGAACATGTGGTCCATCTATAGTTTGAGGACATCCTGTTCTGTAAATGTCATTGTGTATGCCTGAATTCCATAGCTATAATTAATTGTAATGAACTGCGATAGTTACATAAGACCATGAATGGTAATAAATCCTTTATTATTTAGTATATCCTTTTTGGGTCTTTTCTATACTAAGAAAAAGGTCTACCTTGTGGTGTAGAAATCCTGTGTCATACTGATTCATTTTGTATTTTAGTTCCTCTTTTCTTCTTACACAAATGGAAACATGTACATATGCTGAACGTAAGAAAACATATGCGAAACAGAGAGAAGAAGACATAGAACTGTGATGCTCTCCTACTTGTTAGGTCAGTACGATGTAAATATCCTATTTGAATTATTCCTTCAATGCCTTGAAAGTACTTGTTCACACAACCTGTGTTTTCTCTTTGGATTATAACTGTGAACTTGAGACTTTCTATAGTTTAACCTGTTCCAACTTAGCCACTAGCATTCTTACTTAGATCATTATTTGCTGGTTGTTTTGTCATCAAAACACCATCTCACCCAACCCTGTTTCAAAAAGTAGCCTTGATCTGGTAAACAGATTATTTTAGATTCATCTCATTTTGTCTTCATTCCAAACATGGGTCCACTACCCTCCAAGGATCAAAATTTGTGTGTTAGAGGCACATATGAGGGTTAATAATAAACTAGAGTAGTGCTCCTGGTGTTAGGCCATTTATAATAATGATAGAACTAGAAAATAAGCCTTTTAAGGACATGAGTTCACACCAATTTTTCCAATGTAACATATTACTAAATCCAACTTTTCCTCCAGACTTGCTTTTACGCTTCCAATGAATATGTGATAAGATGGAGAAAATGTATTCCCTTCACAGTTGGAGCAGAATTCCTCTAGGAGAGATCCATCTCTCTTGGGGAAATGTTTTAACTTTGAGAGAAGGTGAATTCTTTTTCCCTCTCCATTCTGACCACTTAGGCCTAAGAAAAGACTAACTTGAAAGTTTCAGTGAAGACTTCAGCTTCCCAGGGGTACAGGGAAGAGGAGATTTGAGTGATGTAGAAGAGAGGAGGGGAAAATATGAGTTTGTATATTTCTGCCTCTAATAATGATCTACTAAACCCCAAACCAAAACAAATTCTTCCTGTCTGGGGGTGAATGGGCACTCTGGGTGGCAGTATCTGCCTATGAAAACTAAGAAAGAGCTGAGTATCATTGCAAATAGAGGAGTTGTGGGGCCAAAGTAACAGTATAGAAACATCAAGACCTAGAAAGACCTGCAAATATAAGCTTCCTGTAAATTTGCCAGAAATTAGGAAGACCTACAGAGTGGAATTGTTGGGATTGACACCAATGACACTCGGATAAGAAGTAAGAAAGTCCTCTGTATTAAAAATAGTGCACAAATAAATTCCTAAGAATATGGTTGCCATTGTCAGCAATTTAAAAACAGAATGCTAGTTACATTTGAACTTCAAAGAAATAACAATTTTTTTTTAGTAAAATCATGTCCTGTACAAGATTTGGGGCTAATGTTATATGACTAATAATAGGGATTGTAATATAACAAACTACATAAATAGTGTAATTATAAATATTTAAAATATACTCTTTGTGAATATCTATATTTATATTTTAATATATGTAAAGCCACCCCTTAGTTGTAATAAATAGAAAAATCTCTGTCATTCATTTTTGTATTTCTGTTTTTATCATCCTGATTTTTCACTGCTTCTTTATCCTTTGCTTTCCATGTACCCCATGTCAATATGTAACAATCATGGTTTTTCACACCTATTATTCAAAACTCTACAATACCTATGTGATTGCAAAAGAATCAAGTCAAAGGTCTTTATAAACTATTTCTTAGTTCTGATTTACTCTGTTCTCTACTGCATATAACGTATCTTGATCTCAAGCATGCAAAAATACCTTTATATGCATTGTAAAATGACGGCTGTTGTCACCTGACAAAGATTCTTTTACCTCTCTACACACCTCATCTCACTCATCAGAGCTTTTTAAGCCTCAGATGCCTTGCAATGCTGCTTTGAATATAGTGGGAAATTTCTTTCCTTTTTTTCTCCCTTTTGGCAGAAATAAAAGAGCATCCATTTTGAGGAATAAATCTGCCTCGCTGTGCACAAATCCTGTGCCCTACTGGGAGACAGCACCTTAACTGCAGTTGCTCAAAACTTACTCTTTTTCTCCTTCCCTGACTGCACACAGGCTGCATTCATTCTTTCTGCACCCTAAGTCTTACGCCTTCTAAAGCAGTTTTATATCCTGGACTATTTGCATCCAGTGATGTGGTGGGAATTCTCAGCTTAGCATAGTCACATGATGGATCAGAGACACAGAATTAAGAACCCAACAGGGATACATATTTCAAGTGAAAGAGGCAGATCTTCAGCAAGAAACCAATGGGTTATACAAAATCCTTTCCAAAGGAAACAGACACTTAAGGAAAAAAGAAAAGTTAATGCCATTTTACAAAGTGATTGTGTGACAGCAAAATGCATATGCATATGCTGACTGAACATATGCCAGCTGTCACAAGGAACTCAAAATGACCCCAAGCCTTCCAAGGGACAAATTCAGAAAACAGCAAAGTCTTGCTTTGAGTTTGCCTGATTATATGGTGGGAAACACCCTTCCTGTCCTGCTTTTCTCATCTGTACCAAAAGGGTAGTGATCTAAATCAATGATGGTCAAGTTATGCTCCCTGGTGCTTCTGTTGGTGACATAGAGATGAGAGGAGTGGACAGGGTGTCACAATTATGCACATAGCAGTCTAATGTTTTCATAGAAAACCTTCATTAAAATAAAGTTTGGTGTCTATATTAGATTCCTTGATTACTACAACAAATCACCACAAATTTATTGGCTTACAACAACAGAAACATATTCTCTCATTATTATTGAAGCCTAATGTCCAAAATCAAGGTGCCAGGAAGGCTATCCTACCTCCAGCAGCTTTAGGGGAACTCCTGTTTCTTACCACTTTCAGCTTTGACTGGCTCTTGGTATTCCTTGGCCTGTGGCTCTCAGGTCAAATTCGACCTCAGCTTTCACATGACCTTCTTGTCTCCATGCGTCTTCTCTCCTTCTCTTCTCTTTATGACAGGACCCTGGATTTAGGGTCCTCCTTAATCCAGAATGATTTCATCTGGAGAGCTTAATTCAATTACATTTACAAAAACAGTTTTGCATTCCCCGCAAATAAAATCATATTCAGAGATCTGGGCAGACATATCTTTTAGGAAGCCACCATACAACCCACGAGAATGTTGAAAAGAATTTAACCTAACCAAATATTTTAAAAGATATATTTTCTATATACATATATATTTTATATATATAATATATAAAATTTAATTATGGAATTTACACATGCTTTTTGCAAGTAAAAAATGCAAAGATGTATAAAATAAAAGCTGATTATCTACTCCCTATCAAGTTCTTCTTCAATCTTGCCTCACCAGACATTTCTCTCCACTCATTCAAATACACTCACCTCCTCCCCATCAAGCTGGTTACCCATATTAACAACTCCATGTTTGTACTTTTGTGTTGTACTTCTGTGGTAGAACAAAATGGAAACTTTAGCAGCTTAAGAGCTGACAGGCTGTGGTTTCACATGTTGGCACACAGTAGCTCTGCTTACTGGCATTTATCCATAGAGGCTTGCAGTGGCTGACAGGTACCTGGGACAAGATGACCACAGTAGCAGAAACAAAAAACAAAATAACTGGGACAGAAGAAATCTGCTGCCCCAATATAGGCTTAAGGCAGTAAAAGTGCCCAAGCTGAATGAGCTGAAAGCCCCTAGGCTGTTTCTCATACAAGGACTGTAGGATGCATCCTTCAATAGAATTGCACCAACTCCCTTGCCTTGATGTACCAAAACTTGCTTTTGCATAAAAGTAAAAGCCCTGCTCAGACTTTGGGAATTATCCCTCAGGGCCATGGCCACTGATAAAATATTGCTTCCAATCTCAGTACCCTGACCATCATTTTCCACTGCATTTCAAGTTCTCATATTTATACACACACACACACACACACACACACACACACACACACATGCACATGTACTTCTGTTTATGCACATAAATATGCATTCATAAGAAACTTGGAATTGACTATAAAATTAGATTACATTACATACACTCTTTTATCTTACTTTACTCATTCAAAAAATGCCTTTAGTACATTAATCTAAATCAAAACACATAGTTCTAATATATAATTTTTCATGAATGCTTAATAGCTTATTATTCCTCAATGTAAACAAGCCAGTGTTTATTTCAAGCTGCTCTCCACTAACAGGCATTTATATTTAACTTTGCCATTTGAAAATTTTGTTTATATATATTGTAATATTTATTATTAATAGTAATAGTAATTGTAATATTATATAATATACAATGATATACTATATTAATATATAATATGATTTATATGATATGTAATAATATTAATATATTATATAGTATATATTAATATAATATCATATTTACATGTATACAATTTTATATGCTCATGCTTTTATTACTTTTGGATAGATTTCTAGCAGTGGTCCTGAGCTGCTAAGGATGCATGTATTTTTTATTTTAATTGATATTACCAGATAACTTTTCCTAAAGACTGCAAAATTATATTAGTCTACCAGTACATGAAAATATCCATTTTCTCATATTGTGGCTCACAATAATTGTTCTTATTCTTTCCACATTTTTTTGACAATCTAATAGTAAAAAGTGTTAATACTATTTAATTTCCATTTCTCTAAATATCAAGATACTCAGGGACTTTGAAAATCTTTTCAAATGCTTACTGTTTGTATTTTTTGTTTTATGAAATGTTTATGTTATTTTAACTGTAGGTTAAATAATTTATTGGGTTAATTCTTTTCTTTTCCCAATGTATAGTACAGATGTCAAAACTTTCCTTGTCATATTTAGTTATGGGTTTGTTTATTTTTATTGGAGGTGTTGTTTGTTTTGCTATAAGGGAGTTACAAGTTTGTGCACTTGAACATGTCAATCTTTTAGAAGAGTGGATTTCTTAGGTAGATTATATGTGTAGCCTAGATAATATCCCAATATCTTTAAAGCTTTTATATCTTCCCTAAGTTTGTTTGAAATACAATTTGGATGTGGTATAACATTCTTTCAGGTGAAGTAAATTATGCTATCACTACTTATTAATAATTCATCTTTTCACATGGAACTGAAATACTGTAATTTATTATGTTCTTACATACACTGGAACCATTTAACAATTTTTTTATTTTTTAATCTAATTTTCTAGGTCTAGGACAACATCACAATGATTTTTATCATGATGACTACTACATTTCTCAAAGTAGCAAAGTAGGTTGTCTATTTCAGCTCTTCTTTTCCTTATATTTTTATTGCTATTAACAGAATTTTATTATTCAATATATAAAATATATTGAATAATATATTTTATATATTATTCAATATATAAAATTTTATTATTCAATATAAAAAATTTTATATATTATTCAATATATAAAATTTTAATTTTCCCTAAAGAAAACACTCCAGAGTCTAATTGAAATTGGCATTAAATTTTTATTTTAGTTTTGACAAAACTGTTTTATCTCCCCAAGAATATTGTTTTTTCCATATTTTCAATTTTATTTTGGATAATTCAGAGATATTTTATGGTTTTCTTGATAACAATTCTAGGCCATTCTTGGTGAACTAAGAATTTTATGCTTATACCATTATTTTTTATGAGTTTATCTCATTTTCATTTCTAAGTTTTGATTGTAGAAAATCTATTCATTTATGTTTTTCTTCTATTTATCTTCAAGATTATTTTATTCATTCCATTCTGGTGCTACAGTTCTTAGGATTTTTAAGTGTATAATCATATTCATCAATAAAAAGATGACTTAATGTCTTCTTTTATAGTATTTTGTTAATTGACTCCATGTTACAGCATTTATTATTACTTACAAAAAAATGGTGAGTATTAAGTATAATAATGAGCATCTCCATCTAGCTCCTGATTTTAATTGAAACAGTTTCAAAGACAAGAAAGCAATTTCCTTCTATTCACATTTTACTTAATGTATTCTTTAAGATATTTTCATATATGCTTTCAGGAATTTCTCTTGAAATTACTAGGTTTTTGTTCTCTTTGCATTTATTAATTAAGCAAATCACAGTGAGATTTCCTGGTATTGAACCACCTTTTCCTTTCTGAATAAATTCTTGTTGATTTTTACTAAATCTTATTTTGATATAATTCCAGGTTTTATTTGAAATGACTTTAGTGTTATACTCCCCCATATTTACATGTGAGATTCATTTGTGAATATAGTTTTCAATTTTGAAAAACCTTTAACAAATTTGGGTGTTCAGATTGTGGTGGCTGCTGGGTACATTGGCACATGTTTGTAATCCCAGCTACTCAGGAGGCTGAAACAGAAGGATCCTGTGTTCAAAGTTAGCCTGGCTACTAAGTGGGGTCCAGAGCAACATAATAAGACGGTCTTAAAATAAAAAATAAAAATGGGCTGAGCATGTGGCCCAGTGGTTAAGCACTGCTGGGTTCAATCCCTGGTAACAAAAAAATGAGACTAGAACTCATGAAAATATCCAGTCATTGTGCCTTTTCTTGGTTATAATATGTGCATGATGCAAAATTTACCACTTTAACAATTTTAAGTGTACAATTCAGTGACATTAAGTAAATGAATGATGTTATGCAATTATCACCACTAATCATTCCATAAATTTTCTAAATCTGCCCACTATTCAATTATTGCCACATTTTTCCCTTTCTCCAGCCCTGCAATCTATGCTACTTTCTGTTTCTACGAGCATATTCTAGGGACCTTTTATAAGTGAAATCAGACAATAGTTATTTTTAGTGTCTAACTTATTTCACTTAGCGTATTATTTTCCAGGCTTAGCCATGTTATAGAATGTCAGAAATTCATTCATTGTGTGTGCAGACCACAATTTTTTTAATCCACCCATCTGTCAATGGATATTAGCTGTCTCCACCTGTTGGTTATTGGGAATAATGCAGTTATTAATATGTGCAAATATCTGAGTCCTTGCCTTCAGTTATTTTGGCTATATACTTAGGATGAGACTACTGGAGAGGTAATTCTGTTTCACATTTTTGAGGAACAACCATACTGTTTTCTGGTGGCTGTAACATTTTACATTTCCCCTAGCAAGGCATGAGAGTTCACAATGCCTTTTTAAATAGCTTGTCTTGAACCACTTTTCTCATTTCTTTAATCATAATTGCTTTATTCTAGTTCCATACTTCTCTGTCAATTTTAGAAATGTCTGTTTTTTTAGGGAAATGAATGATTCTCTTTAGATTTTCAAGCATTTTCCATTCTCTTTCGATTTTACTTTTCCATTTAACAAAGGCATTTAAGGCTATAATACATTTTCTCTCTGAGCTTCTACTACATCCTGGTTTTATATTCATTTTCTTTGTTTTCTAGATAGTTTATAATTTCAGTTTCTGTGTCATCTTTGACCCATAGGCAAATCTTGAGTGCACTCTTATTTTCCAAGTAGTTTCTCTTGGGGGTAAACAGAGGAGAGAGCATCAACATTTCTTTATCTCTTATTTTATTTTAATGTGATCAGAAAAAAAGTAGCCTGTAAAATTTTTGCTTTTAAATTTTTTCAAGATTTGCTTTGTGGTCAATTATATGTTCTATTTCTGTAAAGTTTCCATGGATATAGAAAATAATTTATATTCTTAATTCAAGGGATATGGATTTTTTATTTATATATGACAGCAGAATGCATTATGATTCTTATTACAAGATAGAGCAAAATTTTTCATATCTCTGGTTCTATACAAAGTATATTCACACCAATTCATGTCTTCATACTTGTACTTTGGATAATAATGATCATCATGTTCCACCATCATTTCTAACCCCATGCCAGCTCCCTTCCCCTCCAACCCCTCTTCCCTATCTAGAGTTCATTTATTCCTCCCATGCTCCCTCCCCCATCCCACTATGAATCAGCCTCCTTATATCAAAGAAAATATTCAGCATTTGGTTATTAGGGATTGGCTAACTTCACTTAGCATTATCTTTTCTAACTCCATCCATTTACCTGCAAATGGCATGATTTTATTCTCTTTTATTGCTGAGTAATATTATATTGTGTATATATGCTACATTTTTTATCCATTCATCTATTGAAGGGCATCTAGGTTGGTTCCACAGTTTAGTTATTGTGAATTGTGCTGCTATAAACATTGATGTGGCTGTGTCCCTGTAGTATGCTGTTAGTGGCAGCTATTAAGAAGACAAACAGGGCTGGGGATGTGGCTCAAGCGGTAGCGCGCTTGCCTGGCATGCGTGCGGCCCGGGTTCTATCCTCAGCACCACATACCAACAAAGATGTTGTGTCCGCCGAGAACTAAAAAATAAATATTAAAAATTCTCTCTCTCTCTCTCTCCTCTCACTCTCTCTTAAAAAAAAAAAAAGAAGACAAACAACAATAAGTGTTGACGAGGATGCGGGGGAAAATGTACACTCATATACTGCTGGTGGGACTGCAAACTGGTGTAGCCAATATGGAAAGCAGTATGGAGATTTATCTTGGTTTTATATGTAAGAAAATACATTAATATATATCCTTCCACTCACCTAAATTTTATCTAATTATTTAAAAGGGTTATCAATGTTTCCTACTGTAATTATAGTTTTATGATTTATCCTTACACATATATTACCTTTTCTTGTTAGCTATTGCATGGTCTTTGGGTGTTCTTCCTGCTTTGTGCTTAAGTACATTATTATGCATTTGGTCACGTTATAATTACAAAATACCATTTCTTATCTTAATTAATACTTCTAACTTTATATACCTCTTTTCCTATTATAACATTGCAGCATTTTTTTCTTTTGCCAGTTCCCTCGTCTTTCTTTGCTCATTTGCTTATCAGCCTTTCTCTAGGCCCCATCACCTGCATTCTCAGGTGCTCCAGTCAGCACTCTATCAGAACCAGATCTTCACCTACAGTCTTGTTTTCTTCCCCCTGTGCAGACTCATCTTTCTTCCTCTTGTTCTAAGAGCTGAGATGCTCTGGAAAGTGGGAATGAAGTGAAAACTGTCTCCTTTAATCCACAATATTTAAGAATCCTCTCACCCTCCTTTGCTTTGCTTCTCAGTGATGCCTCGTGTTTCTTTCCTACTCTTAAATTATCTTACCTAAACACAGGGAGCAGGTGATCTCTACACTTCCTAATAAACTCTTCCAACAAATATATGACCCCCTATGCAAGTCAATTGAGGTCTCTAGAACTATGTTCTTCATTGTAAAATGTCCAAGTTGCATGGATGACTTCCAGGGTCCTTTTCAGTTCTACAATTCAGATTCAACCATTCTGGATAGAAAAAAAATCAAGGAGAGAGGGAATATATGAAAATAACACAGGTCAAGTACAAAAGGTCAGTTTCAAATTTTCATGGCTAAGAACAAAGATAATCTTTTTATCTTAATAATATAACAAAACATTATATGCAAGGCTACTATATAGCATCACTAACTTTTAAAGTATGGGTAATGAATTGCACTATATGTTTTAAAGCTAATTCTATGGTTCATTTAGGTATCTAATAACCTAAATTGAAAACCTTCAAATTACATATTGGTCTCTATAATTTTCTAATTCAAGCAATAGGTGATGAACAATCATGCATTCAAATTGTACCTATGTATGAGAGCTAGAATTATTGTTTCTGTATTCGTTTCAAGTCACAGTATGCTTTGTAGCTAAATCAGAAATAAATTTCATTGTATAATAATCTTTTTCCTCCAAAGCTTAATGGGGAGAGCAGATTAAATTGTGCAGTGTAAGTTTTTACATCTATGCAAGAATTGCACTATTTCTCTTCCTTTATTTTAAGGAAGGAGAGAATAGCACAAATAATCTCTTGGATTTCTGGTGGATCTTAACAATTTACTATCCCAAAGTCTGTCTATAATCAAATAGTCGTAATTCTGGAAAATAAATCATACTCTAATGCTTAGGTCTAATTATACTGTTATTGTTTTTTTTTTTACACAGTCAATATTTGTAGAATCAAAAGTCAAAAGCTAGGGTTTGGTTTGTCCTGGAACACAAGCAGCCCACATCCATGCCTCCCTCCTATAGTCTTTCTGATTTAAAAGGATTTCAATCAATAAGTTTTCCTGAGTGCCTATTATGAGCAGACAGTTTGCTTTTAACATGTGAGATAACAAAGTAGGAAAAATACGAAAACATGGAAGACTTGATGTTATCCTTGAGGAATTTACAACCCAATTCAGAAAATACTGGAAAAAAAAACAAAACACTGTACACAATGACATGAAAAATAGCTACAAGGCAAACTCAGACAATCAAAATGTCACAGTGGTAGGCTGATTAATAGCTCCCCAAAGATATCCACATGCTGATCCTTGGACCCTGTGAATATGTTACCTTACATGGTAAAAGACACTTTGCAGAAGAGAATAAATAGAGAATCTTAAAATGGGAGATTATTCTGGATTATATGAGTAGGCCAGTATAATTACAAAGATCCTCACCAGAAGGAGGCAAGAAGGTTAAAGGCCAAAGTAGGAAATGTGATGATGAGCAAGAGATGGGAATAATACAAGGAAAAAGACACAAACAGTGGCCTCTGGAAGCTGAAAACAGCAAGGAAAGAATTCCACCCTCACTGCATCCAGGAGGAATCAGGCTTATCAGAACCTTGACTTTAGTCCACTAAGTTTGATTTTAAATTTCTGGCCTCTAGAGCTATAAGAGAATAAATTTGTATTGTTTCCCCCACTAAGTTCTTCAGAAGTTGTTATGGCAGTAATAGGAAGTGAATAGTTATAGCATGATTTGAAAAGATAAAGGTAAAAGGTAATATCAAACTCAATATGAAATAAAGGATAATAAAAATAAATTATTGATGATGATGATTACACTTTATATTAAAAGGGAAAATCTTTCCCCAATCTTTGTTTCCCTTAGGAAGATATTTAACTGATACACTCTTGTTCTCTCCTGATGATGGGGTGAGTTTGATGGCTAATTTGGAAAAAATACCTATGCCCAGCACAGTTCTGCGATTCTTGAAAAAGAGCTTCCTATAGGATTTTTTTTTCTCTTTTCATGGGAAACCTAGCACATTTGGTACTGTGATGACAGAAAAAGTGAGTCTACCTAATTTTGGGGTGCATTTGCAGACCAATTTGTGTCTCAAACTACATTCTCCAACCTGGGTTTATAAGGAATAAGGTGATATTTTACTTCTATCTTTACTCTTCCTAAATTTTGCATATTGTTCCAAAACAGATAAGAAGTGTGCAGTAATATTTAGTGCATGCCAAGTACCAAGTGTCAGAAACATTTTGCATAAGTTATCTCATTTTATCCTCACAAAAATCTTCTAAGGCAAATACTGGTATTGCCTGGGTTGTATAGATTATATAAACAAAGCACAGAGAGGTTAGGTAACTGTTCAAGGTCTCACAACTTGCAAATGACAAAGCTATGATTCATGTTCAGGTTCTCCTCACTTCAAAGCCTGGGCTTTTGAACACTCTGTGTATTGCCCTTCTTCCTGGAGGGCATGAGCTGAAACTGAATGCTAATGCTGATTCCTGGCATCAATCTTGGCTTGACTTTCTTCTAAGAAAGTTGCTAGATATAAAGCTCAAATGAAAAATAGACACCATAGATCACAGCAGTCCTGTTCTGTATACTAATTTAAATGCTATTAATTGTCTAGGTCACTTATAACTTGCCTTTCACACAAACACAGCCTACACTTGATTACAAAAACAATACCTCTTTGAAAAGATCTCACCACTTAAAATATGGCCATCCAGAAAGCCTTTAATCTTCCGTGGCGTGGAACTATCCCCACTTAATCAGAAGCTGCCTAACCAGTAATCGTGAAAACTGATGTCCATGGCTGAAAATTAAGATATCAGACTTTCATCTCATTTGACCAGTTTTATTTCACTTTTGGTTTCACCTCTTTCCCCTTCTCTTATCCTATAAGCAGTGGACCATATATTTCTTGCTTCACAGAGGATTTAATAGGCAGTCACAATTCTACAGCTGGACATCCCACAAGGCAATATTCCCCGTGATAAATTTCAGCCATTTTTGACCCTCAGCTTTCCTTTGAGAGCCATATCAACCATATTGATAAGACCTCATATTACCATCTCAGGAGTATAACAAGGTTAAGACGATTGCTGTCTCAGCAAGATGCTGAGCTTTTGATTCATGCCTTTATAACAACGAGGCTGGATTACTACAATTTGTTGTTGGCATCCCTCCCAGAATGCTCACTGCTTTGACGTGACTTTGTAGAGGATTCAGCATTTGGGGTGTTCAACCACTAATACAGAAATGCCTGTGTATACCACATCAGTAGCACAAATATTGTGCTGAAATATAGAATTGGCTTGAAAAATTGTAGGTTCAGGTCCTACTTTTAACCCCAACCCCATGAAACACAGCCAAACTTTTTCTTCTAGAAACAAAGCTCTCATATGTACCTCTGTTATGGAAAACTGACTGTGGCTCAAAGAGTCTAAGCTACTTTAAAATAATGTCACATTTCACTTGACTCAAGGTTCTGATAGCAATCTCTGGGAAATCTCTCTTTTGAAGAGGCTAATAGGCTCACAGCCAATTCCTGCTTGCTAGCACAAAAACTATATTGAATCCCAAGATATTTTTATTTTAAAAAGAGCATACAACACAATAATATCCCATAATCTGCATTAACACCTTAGAGAAACTCAAATCAATGTCGTAGTGAAACACTGAGAAGTATTTATTAGTGACATTCCACAAGGTGCAATGAAATCTCTTGCTATCCACCAGACTAGTACATACAGACTAGTACATAGGATTATGTAGTGGTGTCCCCTAAAAATTCATATGTTGTAACCTAATATGTGACAGTACTAAGAAGTGGGTCTTGGGAACTAATTAAGTATGAAGCTCCACTGACAGAAATGGGATTAGCACCCTCACACAGCGAGCTCCCTACCTCATTCCACCAGGTGAGGACACAGCAAAATGGTACCACTATGAGAAACAGGGTTCTCACCAGACAGAATCCACTGGTTCCTTGATCTCAAACTTCCTTGCCACCATAACTGTGAATGATACATTTTCATTATGCAGAAGTTACTGAGTCTGAAGTATTTTGTTGTATGTACCCACCCAAGCCAAGATTCTCTGGAATATACATTAAAAAGAGACTTCAGGGCTCTAGTCTTAAGACCATAATCTCTGGAGTTGGGAATAAGTGTCAACATTTTTTTTAATCAAGCTTCCTAAGCAATCCTAACATATACTAAAATTTGAGAACTATTGAATAAGACGGGAAGCTATAATAGTGAAAGTTAACAAACTTATTTAGATGCAGCATGCTACCTGGCCTTGGTAGATCCTGGGTGGCCACTGTTTGTATGCATAATTTGTGAATAAAAGAACAGTTGGTAGATATATATAAGGACTCACAGAATCCAAGACAGTACCTCTGCTCCTGTGATTTGGTCAGCACTCCTAGTGTTATGTATATAACACATACATAAGAACATAAAAAGCTTGTGAGATTTTGGAAAACATACAAGCAAAACAGGATGCCCAGTTAGATTTGAATATCAGATAACAATAACTGATGTTTTAGTGTAAACAGGTCTCTCAAAATATTTGGCAATCCTAGCCTCTGACCACATAATCATAGTATGATCCATTGTCTTCTCTAGGCTGGTGTCCTCCCAGCCATGCAGGGAACATACAGATGCCTCTAGGTACAGAAGACATCAACAGGGAAGTCAAAGAATACCTCCCTATGTGCTTCCATTGAAAGCTGTTGGATTTTCCTCCCAGACTCACTGTCTCTACCTGGACAGGCCTTATCCAAGTGGGTAGCACACAGATCTTATTCTTCTGTCCTCTAGCATCTCATCTAATAAAAAAGATGAAAATGTTTCTTTATAAGGATGGCTATGCTAATTGAGTGAAGTAACAAATGTAAAGCTTATTAAAAATGGTACTGACTTCCTCATCTGCACTCAACCCTGACAATACCATCACCACCACCACCCCTCCCACAGATAGGCACACATGCATATTATGTGCATACCTGCTCACTTCTACACACACATACTTAAGAACATGTACACACATATGTGCACACATATACATGCACACGCATACTTTTGGCAAGTAGCAGATTTACGCAATATAGCTGAGAGGTTAGGGGAGAGGGAACATTGAAACTAAGCCTGCAAATCCCATCTTTGCTACTTAAGTTTTCTGTGTAACTTATTTATTCAATTTCTTGGCACCTAAATTTCTTCATTTGCAAAATGGGAAGAATAATGTCTACTTTATACAAACACTGTGACATTAACAAAAGCCACAATCTAGAACAGCTCTTGCACACAGGGAACTTCAGTATGTATCAGCTGCTATTTTTATCATTGTAATCATCATCATCATCATCATCATCATCATCATCTCTATTCAACTCAGGTAATCCCTTGACTCTTTATAATTTGATGGGCCAAGAAGTAGTTTTCAAAGGAATCCCTCTTTTCTATGACTGAAAAGCACCCCAAGTCCCAATTTTACTTCATTCCATGCTGGGAAAAAAGCTAATTGATATAGAATATGCTAATTTTTAATCTCCTGAAAGTTTCTAAAACATTCATGCCATTGATACCTTTTTTAAATTGATGTAAATAAACATGAGAAAGGGATAACTTAGAGTTCTTATTTTGATCACTAATTGTTTGTCTGAAAAAAAATTAGTTCTTATAAATGTTGAGTCTGCTTATCAAAATACATAACCCAGCATGTTTGAAATGTCTCATTTAAATATAGAAGATCAAAATGTATCCATACTTTTGAAATATGTGTCCACCTACCACTTTCTCTACTAATTTAGACTTTTGTAAGATATAGACTTGACTCTTCCTCATTGCCCATTACTATATTACCCAGTCAGTGCCTTTTACCGAAAAAATAATTTAACACTATATACACAGAATATTAACAAAACAGGCATTTATATATTGACTTGCCTAATTAATAAGTGTTAGTTGACTGTCCTTATATGTAAGATGTTATAGATATAGTAGTGGACACAACAGACAGAAAAGTTTTCTCATGGAGCTTATTTTCTATGGGGGGAAATCTGACCTCCAAAAAAGAGCAAAATCTGTAATACATCATTCAATGATTAATTCTATGAAGATTGTCTTAATCCACTGGTATTGCTATAACAAAATAACTGAGAAGGGGTAATTTATAAAAATATAAATTTATTTCTCAATTTATTTTTTTCAAAGGTTGAAAGTCCGAAATCAAGGCACTAACAGATCCATTCTCTGCTTCCAAGGTAGCATCTTGTACTCTGTGTTCTCACATGGCATAAGAACAAAATATAATGAACCCAATCTCTCAAACCCTTTTATTAGAACCCTGTATTAGTATTTTGTTATTTTTGTTTTTGTTGTTTTTGCCACTGGGACCAAAAGACCTGACAAGAACAACTTTAAAGGAGGAAAAGTTTTGGGGGGAATCAAGAAGCCTCAGTTCATAAAAATCCAGCTGGAATTCTCTGATCCCAAAGCAAGGCAGGCCATCATTTTGGAAGTGTGTGGAGAAGGAAAGAAACTCAGAAGATGAAAATCAGGAAACAGAGAGAGAATTTCCCTCATCAGGGACAAATTACATATCCCAAAGGCACACCTCCAGTGACCTACCTCCTCCAACCAAATGCTGTTTGCCTACAGTAACTTCCCAGTTAATCCCTATCAGTGGATTAATGTACTGATTATGTTAAGGCTCTCAAACCCAATCATTTCACCTCTGAATTTTCTTGCACTGGGTCACACACAAGCTTTTGGGGGATACCTCACATCTAAACCATAATGAACTCCAATCCCATTCATGAAGGCTTCATTCTCGCAGCTTAATTATCCCCTAAAGGTACCATCTACTACTATATTGACCACTAAGTTTCAAAACGTGAATATAAGGAGACACATTCAGACCATAACATACAAAAGGAACGAGTGGGGCTGGGACATGCAATGAATCTTATACTTTTACTTAGCATTGTCTGGGAAGATCAAACTGATATTAGCATAGAAATTCAAGAAAGGTGACAGAATGAATCTTTCAGCTACCTTAGCACAAAAGACAACAGAGCAAACAGTTTGAGAAAGGACCATATTCAGCATAATTGGCCAAGATAAAAGACATCAGTTAGACTGGAATGGGGAGAACTCTGAAGGGTGTCCAAAAATGAAGGACATTGTGAACAATTGCATTTACATTTATTCAGTTGCAGTGAAGTGTTTTCAGCAGAGGAATAATAGGATCTAACTTAGCTTTTACAGTATCTTTTAGCTTTTATACTGGTTTCTGGATGTAGAATGACTACAGTGAGACAGATGATAACTGTAAGGAGACCTATTAGGGGTCACTGCAATAATCCAGATGAGAAATGGTGATGTGTTAGACTAAGATGATAGCAATAAAATTGCTAAGAAGTGGTTGGATTCAAAATATATTTTGAAAGTACAAAAGAACATTTTTTTGCCATCCCCACAATACAAGTATGCACATTAGATTAGTGACATAAAAACAATGAAAGCATAGTAGAAAACTTCTTAAAATATTTAAACTTTGAATCAACAATGGCATCCAAATTATGGAGTTGAAAGCTTTCCTAGGGAATTTTAGGCCAGACTGGAAAGATAGAAAAGGATACAGAGAAATAGGAAGCCATTGTGGGTTTTCTAACCCGGTAAATGAAAAAAAAATAAAAGTAGGTAAAGAAGATTATTAAATTTATGGTTAAATATGTTACGTATTTTGGTCCTTCTCAAATTAAGCCTCAAATAGTACTAGGTATCTTTAAGTATCTTATGAAAACAAAACACTAGTTTATACAAAACACCGATTTTCACAAAATAGGTTATGTGTGCTATTTTAAACTATACTTACAAAAGCCAAATGGTCCCTTTCCCACAAAAAAGATCAAACTCTTTCTAAATCAGAGTAGTGATTCTGGATCAGTATTATAGAGCAGTAGCCAGGTGTGCCCCTGACATACACTTTCATCCAGGGCAACCATTCTGATACATGCTTGCCGTGTTCTTCTCAGTGTTCACAAAACCTGAATTACATGTGAATTGAACCCTATTAGTAACACCTTGCTTCTAACATAATGTTTCCCCCCACCAAGAACCAAACAAAATACAAACCTGGACAGGGAATGGATTTAGAAGTGAAAGGCAAAGAATCAGAGAACCCCTAAAAAGGCTCTGGGAAAACAGAGAACAATAATTAGGTTCATGAACTTCTAATTTCCTCAGTACTGGACTTTCTCTGGGTCAGAAATCATAAAAGATGCTGAGAAATTTTTTTTAAAAAAGTATAGATTCAGAAACTGAATTTAAGATATTTTAAGAATAATGGAGAATAATTTAACCTGAAGAAAAGTATCATATATTTGATACAGACTGGCCTTTTTAAACAAATATGCCAAAAATTAGGTTGTGCAACTAGAACTATATCTATTAAGAATTTATCAGACAAAAGTTGAAACATGCACAGAGGCTCACACCTGTAACCTCAGTGATTTGGGAGGCTGAGGCAGGAGGATTGCAAGATGAAGGACAGCCTCAGAAACTAGGTCCTTTCTCAAAAAAAAAAAAAAAAATGTACTGGAGATCTAGCTCCCGTGATAGAGCATCCCTGGGTTCAATCCATAGTAACACACACACAGACATACACACACACCAAAAAAAAAGTTGAAATACACATGTCAGCATTACCATGTCAGAATTTAGCTCTGTGACTCAGTGATAATTGCAAAAGTCTCTAAAGGCAATACCAGTGTTTATGAGCAAATTCGCATAATATTGCAGATTATTATTCACAAATACTAGAAGTTTTACATGTTTAATGCAGAACTCCCCCAATATCAATCTGAAGTGCTTTTCCCATAAACTTGTCTGAGGGGATTAACTGACAGCCAATCAAATAAATTAAAAAAAAATAAAAATTTAAAAAAATAAAAATAAAGAATTTGCATTTCTAGCAAGTTAAAAAAAATGAACAAACTCCCTACTTAAAAAAAAACAATTTTATCATTATGATCTAGCCACTTTTGTCCTTTATTCCCTGCCACCAATATTAGGACATAACAATCGTATTTTTTTAATCAAAATATTTTCTTTAAATTTGAAGATAATTTGTGCAGAATTCCTGAATTGAACTTACAGTAATAATATTAAAAAAAAAAACTCTTATGACAAACTTACTTTCAAAAGTTGAGGGGAAGGGAGGCTGGGGTTGTGGCTCAGTGGTAGAATGCTCACCTACCACATGGATTCGATCCCCAGCACCACAAAAATAAATAAATAAATAAATAAAATAAAATAAAGGTATTGTATCCAACTACAACTAAAAAATTAAATAAATAAATAAATAAATAAATAAAGTTGCAGGGAGGAGATTTGGCCAAAAACAGATATCACAAGAATTAGAAAACCATTTTACAGATTCTGAATTGTCTTGAATATCTAGTCATGTTAGAATGAATGAAGGAGTTTCTTAGAGGAAAACCAAGTCTACTAGGGATAGACCATGAAAATAAATTGAATTTCTCAATAAAAATCCACATGTAACAAAGACTACAGTAGCACTTGAAAATGTGTACAATTAATTATGTTTTTCTATGTTCTTAACTTCCACTGTAGGCATTTGGAAACGGGCAATGCTGTTTGACAGGTTTATAACTCCCAGTATGCCATAACTCCTTCTTCAGTGTAATAAGCCTCCATTCTACTGATACGTTTTTACTCTTTGTACACTGTTATAGAAATATTTTGAGGTGAGTATGTTACAAATTCATTTGATAGTATATGTAACATGATTAATTAACACAAAGTCAGTCACATTAACATCTTAAATGAATATATTAAAATCATTATAATAAGTCTTAAAGCATTACCTCCACTTCCATTGTATGTTTGAGGCATAAGCTATAGTTCCATTTTTTATAGTTGAGAGAAGATATTATGAATGCTAGTTTCTGGGATGAATCCTTATAGGGGACAAAAATAAATCATTTCTCATGTGTGAAAAAAAATCATTTAAATAAAAAATAAATTCTCAGGCCCACAATAAAACAAAATTAAATCATTGTAATAACAATAACAGCATTTATTAAGTCCCAATAAGTGTCAGGCATTTTACGGATAGTATTCTTAACCTCACATAGCCATGCTTATCCTCATTTTTCATATAAGGAATCCTATTTACATACATTTCTTTTCTTTTTAAAAATTTGTTGTCTTTAGATATGCATGCCAATAGGGTATATTTTGACATATTATGCATACATGGGATGCAATCCATTACAATTCGAATCCCATTCTTATAGTTGAAAATGACATGCAGTTACACTGGACATGTATTCATATATGACCATAAATTTATTTTCTTAAAGGAAAAATAGCCAATAAGTAATAATATTGATATTTGACATCACCTAAATTTGAATTCAAAACTTCTGGACTTTCTATTATGCACATCATCTTTTTAGTGGTATTTTTCTAGTTTATTTGTTTAAATTTGTGTTTGTGTCATTCTTGTTTAGTTGATGACATTTACGAATATTGAAAAATGAAAATTCAGTTTGTTTAAAATGCTATTTTCGTTTATTTTTGCAAAATCGATGTGTATGAGCAGCATTCTAAAATGATACTTTGGGACCTTTACTTCCATGGCATTTCACTACAAATGACATTTTTAAAAGCTGATAAGATTTTTGAATGATGCCTTTACCCGCTGTGAATTCTGTTCTACAAAACAAACAACTGGGATTCATTTGTAGCGCAACTTGAAAGAAAGAAAGAATGAACACTGGAGCCAACTAAAAAGCCTGGTTTCCCAGGCTGCTAAAGAAAACTGGCTGCTGAGGAGGCCAAAGTAGAAAGTGGTTTGCACCAGAGACAGCATCAGGACAGCAGCCTGACCCCAAGAGCCACTCTCCTAACATTACCTAAGGACATTCCAAGAGTCAACTGAAGCCCACAAAAATATAAGAATTGATTCAAAATCCAAAGATATGCCTGCATTTCTAGTTTCACCCTCCCTCTGCAAGTTTCTGCCTTCTTAAAATGAATAAAACAAATAGTAAAATCCAGAGGCTAGATCACTACCAAATGATCCAGATTAAATCAAGTCATTTAGACCATGTGCTGAGAGTGATGTGTGTCCAGAGTTCTAGGATTATCTGCCAGACTGCCACTGTGTTGATTCAGCATTTCTGCTGTAATGAATAAAATGAAAAAGTCTATGAGTAAGCTAAGCTATTCAGGAATCAAAGGCTTTTCTTGATGAATCTTAGTGCTATTTTAGAGGGGCCCTTGCCCATATTCCCTATAGATGGTCCAGGGAGACATAATTGGGCTACTATGAATAGTGTCAGTTACACCAAGCTAAAAAGAGGCAAGAGTACGCTTGTCTTGGATCTTTCTGAAAATTTTTAATTTCAGTGGTGACCAGGATGTGATAATATATATAATCTCATAACTCCCTGGGCCATTCTATTTATATTCAACTTTTTAGTTGGTTTTAAACAACAAACAAACTCCAAAGTGTTAAAAGAAAATATGAACATAGAGACATTTCCATTGGGGGGGAAAAACATTTTCATTTCATGGTTGATCTTTTCCTGTCATAGAAAAGTCAGTGAAATAGACGATGATGCTTCCCAATTTTCTTTTTCAGCAACAAGCATAGAGACATACATATACAGATGCTTCATAAACCATACTTGTGAATATTCACTAACCAGAAAATTGAAATTTGTAAAGACTATATCTGATTTGATTGGTTTTATTGCAATTATCTCTTATACAGACAGAAAATCAGACTTAACTAGCTCCTTAAAAAAGTATTGGCTCTGATAACAGATATTCTTGGGTGATTTTAGTTTAGATACTACTTTCCCAGGGTACAAATGAAATCCTTGGGGTCTAGTTTCTCTGAGTGAAAAGTACATAGGATTTTAAGACAAATCAGGATCCCAAACACTCTAAATGTCCACCAATGGATAATAAACACATTGAAATACTATTTGGCCATAAAAAAGAATTAAATCCTCTCATTTGTGACAACATAGATGGAAATGATGATCTCTGTGTTATGTGAAATAAGCCAGACACAGAGAAGCCAGTACTCACTTATAAGTTGTCTCTAACAAAAGTTGATCTCATAGAAGTTGATAGTAGCATGGTGATTACCAGAGAGGTTGGCAGGAGGAGAGGGGAAGGAGGGAAGAGAAAAAGTGAACCAAAGAGCACTAGTTACAGTTAGAAGGGAGTGAGAAGTTCTAGAGCACTACTGCACAGCAGGGTAGCTATAAATAACAATGATGAACTGTATATTTCAAAAAGCTGGAAGGAAGTGTATTTAAGTCTTTACCATAAAAATGATAACTGATAGATATGATTAACCTGATTTGAACACTGCACAGTGTATAAATGTATCAAACAGCATGCTACTCCATTAATTTGAGTTAAATGTTGTTGTTTTTTTTTAAAAAAAAAAACAGGATTTAAAGTCCAATTATGTTTATTTGAGGAATATTAACAAAGGCAAAAATTCTGTGAATCTCAGCAATATTCTGATTCACAGAATATTGTTCTACAGTAGGATCAAATCCTCCTTCTACCTGTTTTTCCCATTCTTAAAATGTTTGGATGGTTTCTTCTTCTGCCTGGGGATGAGGTGCTAACATAGATTTAAATGACTACATTAACAGTATTAAACATGGAAATGATAAACCAAATCACGGCCATCTTACTTAAAAAAAATTGTCTACAGAAAAGTTTTTCTAAAATTCTAAGTTATCATATAACTACTAGAAATAAAAGCATATATTTCCCTCCCAACAGAGTACATTAAAGAAATTCCAGCTTTGGGAGCTAAGCAAGGTGATGTAGCAGATACAAGTGGGGAAGTGGGGAGAAACGTCTGGAAGAGTAAGAAGCGGGTTGGTACCAGGCAGCTGCTTTGCAAAGAGAAGGAACTGCAGGAATTTGGAGCATGACATGGAATGGAAGTGGGGCCAGCAGAAAGGCCATCACTGAGTACTCATGCTGTGCCCTTCCTTGACACAAGCTAAACTATTCAGTGATATTTGTTATCATGAATTTCACAACAAGAAGCTGCCAAATGTGTCTGAAACACAAAAGCTTTGGATAATAGATTTTCTCTTTGGTTAACAAAGGAAATCAACTACAGATAAAACTATCTGGAAAATCCATTTTTATATGCTTAAAACATTGCCCCAGACCTAGAATCTATCTGGCAAGAAAGAAAATAAGACATGTGCAGATTTGTATTCCTTCCCTCCTTGAGCAAATAAGCACTGAAAACCAGCAACTCTGTAGACATAAAGATAAGTAAGACATTGCTGCTATTTGCTTGTAACTTAGTCTAATAAAGGAAGTTTACATATGTAAATAATTAAAATATAATATAAAAAATTTCTAAGAAATATTTCCGTGCTATGAAGGAATAGAGAAGAAGATGCCTTTGCAGAGTTTGGGAAAGAAGTGACAGAGAAAATATGTGAGATGGCCTTAAGAAAGAGTAAGAGTTTGTGGGAAATGATGAAGTGGTCATCCAGGATTAGGGAAGGACATGCACAAAGCCATATGAACCTAAGCGTTGACTGGCATGTAGGTCAGGATGACTAAACCATGGAAGCACTCAGCCAGGACAAGCCCAATTAAGATCAAACCTCATAGGACCTTGTATGCTTGGAATTTCTACTGAAGAGAAATGCCAAAAATAAGTAAGATGGGAGTATAATCATGCTTAACTTTCAGAATGCTTTCTCTGGAAGAATTATGGAAGGTGGATCACAGGTTAGTGGAGACATCCTGTGCAAAAGCAGAGATATTGAGAAAAACAGTAGTAAATTATTTGAGATATCTTTAGATCATAGTTTCTACAGGATTGGTGCCTGGCTGAGCTTAGAAGATAGCAGGATGTGCTCACGATGAATCCCAAGTTTCTACCTTTGACAACAGTAATGGTATCAGTAATAAAGTTTGAGGAGAAAGAAAATATCTGAATATTCTTTGAGGATATCTGGACTATTCCAGGTGTCAATAGAAATTAAATAAGTTTGGAGGCCAGAAGAGAAGGGGGTGGGGGTGAGAAATATTTGAGGATTGTTAGTATAGAGTAGAGGTTGAAATTTGTAAATGATATAAGTTTGTTAGGTAGCATGCAGTGTAAGGTAATCTGTAAATTAGTGAACTGCACTATGGAGTAAATGCAGGTAGGGAACCAGAAGAGCAACTGTCAAGACATCATGTAATGTCTCCTGGGTGCCCTCAAAGTGCATTCTTCATAGCCTCAGACCTGGCACAGTAAGTGGAACACAGCAGAGTCTTCTTGGCTGTAAACTACTAGACAACATGAACTATGCATTATGCATCACCTTATCCCTAAGAGACAAATAGTGTCTAGTTCTCAGTTAATATTCAATAAATGAAATAAAGAGGCAGGGAGAGATGGAGGGAGGAAGACAGTGAGGGAGAGGTGGAGAGAAAGAGATCATGGGGTTTGGGAAGGTACTCTATCTAAAAAGGGAAAAATCGAGCAGGATCAAAAGAAATTTTATTTGGAATAAAAAGTGAAATAGAAAAAGTTATAAATTTGTGAGGTTACACTGGTAAGAATAAATGACTGAACAAACAAACAAATGAAAGAGAAAAGACAAATTACCCTTACATAAATAATCTAAATAATAAGTAAAAATGTTCCTCTTTGCTTGAGTGCAAGCTGGATTTAACTACTTACTTTTAAATAATAGAAGCTAGACAGAGTAAGTGCAAGAGTGATTTCACAGTAGCAATGGCAATGAGCAGGGCTCCCATCAGAGGTGATGGGTGGCACACAGACCTCAAGTCCCTCTGATGTGATGTTCTGAGAAGGGCAACACACCTCCAGGGTCCTCCTCCCCAAACCCATTGACTCTGGTCTAGTCAGAAGGAAAACATCAGATAAACCCAAATGAAGGGACATTCTACAAAATAACTGACCAGCAGTACTCAAAACTGTTAAGACCATGAAAAACAAAGACAGAGAATCAACACACATCAGGGAAGACAAAGAAGACCAGGTGGCTAAATGCAATGTGGTATCTTAGATTGAATCCTGGGGAGAAAAGGAATATTAGAAAGCAAGAAAAATCCAAATAGCCAAGAGTTTAGTTAATAGCAATGTACCAGTGCTGTTTTCTGAATTATGACAAATACAACAGAAGATGTAAAAATTATAGGAATGATATTCGTAATGAATGAAGAGTTGTATTGATTTCCCAGAGTTGCTATAACAAATTGCCACACACACACACACACACACACAAAAAAAAAAAAAAAAAAAAAAAAAAAAACACAGGACATTCTCTTACAGTTCTGGAGGCCAGAAGTCTGAAAGTAAGACCTTTGAAGCACTTCTGAATCAACTGTTTTTCTCTGAAAGTTTCAGAGAGAATCATTCCATACACCTCTCTTTGCTGCTTGTAGCTGTGGCAGTCTTCCGTGTTTTCTAGTTTACAGCTACTTTACTTGGTAACCCCCATCTTTCTGCTCCCTCCTTTTGCATTCTAACTCAAAGAAAGACCCTGGTCATTGGTTTAGGGCCTACCCTGAATCCAGAATAATCTCATCTGAAAGTCCTTATTACCTGTTTAAAGACCTTGTTTTTAAAAACAAATCACTTTCATAGGTACTGGGGTTAGGACTCGGATACGTTTTTGGAATTAATATTGAAATTATCACACAGGTATATAGGGAAAAAATCTCTGTATAATCTTTGCAACTTTCCTGTAAGTAAAATTCAGTGGAATCAGTACAATGGAGGTTAGATAATAATGCCCTCATTGACAAAAGAAGGGAATAAAGAATTGAATATCAATGCCTGTGATCATGTTGACAAGATGTTAGGATTGTTTCAGCAGAACAATCCTAAATATGAGTTCTCTAAATATGAGGCAGTTCAGAGGTTTAAAACAAAGAAATTATATTTTAAAAAGAGTTGGTAAATGCATATTAAGACATGTATTATGTATATTGAAAGTGAGTGGGAAAGAATGATCCTCAGAAATAGCATCACAAGCCTAGGGGTTCAGGCAAGATCCTAAATGGTGAGTGAGCAATGATCCTGGTGCAACTGGATCATTGACCCCAGTAACCTTCAGCAGTTTAAGCTCAGTAGCAGAAATGGGGGAGGGGGTTGATTGGTCTAAGGAAGGAACTGACCAATGCATACAGTTAACAGCTTAATATGCTGGTGAGTAATAACTGAAAGGTTTGACCTTGAGATCTACATAAGGAGGGAAAGGAAGTGAGCAGAGGAAACAATCAATGTTAGTGCAGCCCTGTTTAAACTTGACTGTGCCATACAGCACAGATTAGGTGAGGGGCCAGAGGATTCCACGTTTCCAACAAGCTCTAAGGTGAGGCCAATGCCATTGATGCTGACCCACAGAACTCATTAGAGTCACAAGAGGTTAGAGAACAGAGATCTCAAAGAAGTCAAAATGCAATATAAGGGCACAGAATTATAGAAAGAAATGAAGCCGTGGGAATTGAAGAATCCATATTTCCAAAATAGATTAGCATGACAAGGTTCAGGGAGGAGCCCTGGACAGGAGCAGCCAAAGTCAAGACACAGGAAAACATAAAGAGAGGCTGGGGGATTCAATGGGTTACTCCTTGTCCACATTTAAGCCACCCAGGATGAGGACAGTTTAAGTATTAAACCCTTTAATGCATCTGGAGAAGAGAGACCTAGAGACTACTGAACGGTATATGATCTAGAGAAAAGGTAGATTTCTGTTCAAGTTTTGGAAGAAAAAAACCATTGGGAGGGTGAAAAACAATGGATAACTGGAGTGCATGATTAACATCAGAGACACAGAGAGGTTGAAGAATGAGCAGTTTGGAGGGAAACTTTTCAAATAAGCCAACTGACTTAATAAATTATAGTTAAATAAGAAGGTAGTTGACCAAACCAATCAAAAGATTTAAGGTTACGAGAAAAACTGATTGTGCCATATGTAAGTTTGAAAATAAGTCAAAAAAGAATGGTTGGATTCAGATGATGAGACTAAAAGAGAAACTGCCTATGGCTCTTACCCTGCAGACGAAAACAGGGAAAGCCAGAAAGAAAGAAAATGCACAATTTCTAGTTCTATACATGTTATGTAAACAAGAAACAGCAAGAGCACTTCTTTGATTGACAATCTTTCAGTTCTAAGAAAGATGGTATCTGTTTAGTGGCAATGGATTGAGGACTTTGCAATAATATGATTATCAGATTTATTTTAAATTCTGATATACAAAAAACGAGGCTTTTTTACCTCCTACTGTCAATTCTTGTGGTTAACTACGCTTATCATAGGCGTGGGGAAATGTAGCTTGGGGCCCTGCAGTGGCTGACAGGAGCTCCAACACTGGATGTAATCCAGGAAGGCGGATTAGAGATGAGACCTTTGAAGCACTCCTGCATTCTAATTAGCTGACACTCATGAAAGATGTAAGCTTCAGACATTGACATTGTCACTTCAGGCAAGGACAAAAGTCATCTAATTTATATTAATATGAGAAAAGTTTAAATCTGCCCGTTTAATAGGGGAGAGTTAGGCAAACTTTCATTAGGCTCTCTGGCTGATAAATGAAATGATGCAAGACTATAAAAGACACATCATTTATTCTGTAAATTAATAGAGACTGAAAATCATTTTATGGTAAATCACCCCTTTTATCAGCAAAAATATCTCTGAACTGGAACAAAAACGGGAATATTTTATTATCATCTTAAAAATCTTACTCTTGTCATTTTTAAAACCATTTGCATTATTGTCTATGCCATCAATTAACATTAGAAGAAAATACCTTTATGAAGAGTTGTGCAATCTAGAGATATAAGTGAAGATAATTATATTCATAAAATATGCATTTGTTTCCAATGTTTTATTCTAATTGGTAAATGCTATTATAATACAGCATTCTAAATATTTTTTACTATAAAATATATAATATATATAATTTTTGCTTCAATATATAAAAGTATATGTATTTTTACAATTTTAAACTCTTTGATCTAATCCCCTTTAATTTTATCACACTCCTGCCTACAGTGATTTAAAGATTTAAGATCAATACTTATGTTTAATCAAGATAAATCTTATAGTATTTAAATCACAGGAGGTTTGTCCTATGCATGGATTATAATACAGTGTTGCAAGAAGGCTTCTAGGGAATTTAGAATACATTTACATTGCCTAGAATTTCATTGATTGATCTAGGTAATAGGCAAATCAATAATCCTTACACCTTCTAAAAAGGACTAAGCCACATTTGTTTCCTAACTTATGGTGGTTCCTAGACATGAACTAATTTATTTAACAAAAAGTTATTGGCCTTTACTATGTACCAGAACATATACTAAGTATTGACTTTTTAAAGTATAAAACATGATTCCTATTCTTAAGAAGTTTATGACATAAATTAAGAACAGAACATATATGAATTATAAGGATAATGGACCATTAAGGCAGCATGTGACTAAATAGATAAATTAATCTAACTTGCATCACTAAACATTCAGACTTTGTTTTCTTAAAATAATTTATCTCTAGAATCACTACCAAATACTTCATTTTCAGAAAATCCCCATTCATTCCAGAATGAATTCTTACGACCTACCATTGTTTTGTCAATGTCTTACTTGGTCTTCCGTCATTTCCTCAGATTCTGGCACATAACAGGGACTCAACAAATGATTGTGAGAAATGAGTGTGTCAAGGAATGCTGAGAGAAAGTATAAATGTAGACTATTTCTTAGACCTTTCTTTTTCATCTGAAAGCATGTGATCTTTTAGATCTTTTAGATTGCATGCTTTCAGATGAAATACAGCCAAAATTAAATACAGATGGAATTAAACTCAAGTTTCATCAGTGTTTCTAAAAGCAGAGACAAATTTGCATCCAACTAAAGTATCCTGGTAAATTTCTTTCAAAAGCAATAATAGTCTCTACATTTATTATTTGTTTTATCCATACAAATATCTAGAAAGTGATGTTAGAACACTTTTCTCAGTAATGTTTTCTTGGATATAAGCCTTCCTTATATTTTTCATTTATCCAATTTTTAACAGTAACATTTTCCAAAACCTGAGGCATACTTGTAGTGTCCTGTATCAACTGAAGAGTGACATTTGCTGCAATATTTCCCTCCTCTAGGCCAAACTTGCTCTTTAATCTCTTGCCATTCTCAGAGGACACTTCTTTCTTCCTTGATAATCTCCTTCAAATTGTAATGCTGTTTATCAATCCAATCCTCACTACAAAAATCCCATTTCTCTTAATGCTATTGCTGCCACTTTAGGATTATTATCGTAATTTTTTTTCCATTTCAACATGACTTTTAATAATCCTGGTGCTGTATAGTAATGAAACTAAATGATAAAAATTAAATTACAAAAATTACTTGATGGTCCAATTGAGTGCTATTTTCATTTGCTGTTTTCTCCCCTCTGCTTGCTCTCTGTGGATAGCCTGGGTAACTAAGCTATTTCCATGCCTGCCAAACTACAAAAGTAAATTTCAAGGAACAACTGAAATAAGGTAACAAAAGGCATAATACATATTAATAAACCTGAAAAATATTCAAGCAACAGCCTATTATTCTTCACATCAAACGAAAACACAGAAACTGAGCCTCAGAAGCGAAAATGAAGTGGAAAAAATGATAATAACATAAGAACTTGGAAATTAGATGAAACATCAGAAGACTGAAAAGGGTTCAAGGAAAGAACTCAAAATATCCAGAAGGAAGTAAAAGAAATGAGTATTACAAAAATCATAAATATACTGTGGTACTCAGCAGTTGGTAACTATACTTACACATAATTAACGTCATCTTATAATAAGTTCTTTATTTTTAAAACAGTAATTTCTTTAGGCTTCTATCATTCAGTTAAATGCATGAAGTGCTTCTAATGTGAATTAACTTAATAACCAGTTATTCATGCAGTCATTCATCAGACATAAAACATCCTAATTGGTAAAAGAATGCAATTGACTTCTAGACAATTTCATTCCTTGATGACCCCAATGGATAATAACCTCTATAAGAAAAAAAATTAAGATCAAATAGAGTATATCATGAGATTTTATAATGTTCTAGTTTCCTTCTCATTATAAGTTTCAACTATTTTATATTTTTTAGTATTACTTCAGATTTCAAGCAAGATCTAAAGAATGAGTCACATGCAAAATATTGTCAAAAAGAATGAACAAGATACTACACAATTCGTCATTGGTGTATTGTCTACATAGCCCTAAAAGCTGCATAGAGAGTAAACTGCATGAGGGATACTGTGCCTTGATTCAATCTGTATTCCCATCATCATCTACAGAGGACAGTGCCTGGCTCAGAGAATTAAAAGATTGCAGAGTGGGATTGAAATACTTTCATTAAGCCATTCATAAAACAAGTTCACTAATTGCTATGTGTCCTCAAAGGCATCTTCTGTATTTTGCATAATTTATTATTCACTCTTTAAGGAAGAGTGTATTTATAAAATGACCAGTAAATTTCCTACAGGGAATTTTATAGTGTGTTCATATAATGAAACGAACATTGAGAAAACAATTTCCCATAGATTAAGAATTAATGAAAGGAATCAATTTAGTAAAAGACAGGTTAGACCTTTAAAAGGCACAAAAACATGTGATTTGCCAATTTAGTCAAAGACCAGACAGGTTACCTAGACAACACCAAGGGGAAAAAACTGCAATTCCATGGGCACCTGAGTGTTCCTGGCTTGCTTCAACTATCCCTGCTATTTTGATTCTATGAACAAGACTGATTCCAGTTCCAAAGGCTGATGGACAGATATGAATATACATCCAATAACCATGATGGTCATAGATGGTGGGAAGCAGAGATGGGAAATGGTCATGGGCCAAGAAAAGGAACTGATTCTTTGGGTGGATAACATCAGAGTTAAAATCAACAGGGGCTGGGAGAAGACAGGCTGCTAGTCTGTCTTCATCCTTGTTCCAAGATGCTGGGTATTGTTCTTAGAAGACTTTAAAAAACTTCTGAAAACTCCTGCTACTTCCCTCTCCAGGGACAAACATAGATATTTATTTAAGGGTGTGATACACTAAACTTTTTCATCAACTCACAAAATGTGAACCCTTCTCAGAGAGCAAAACAGCACACTCCTATTGTCTTTCATTTCCAAGTGCCAGAGGGGAATTGCTTTTAATAAATACTTTTACACTGCACTTCAGTCGAATTGCTATCGTGTGAAAACAGGCCTGAGGAGAATAACACATTGCCAAATTTCCTCCAGCGAGTGCAAAATAATACTGTAGGTTCTGGCAGAGAAATAAAGTGGAAATCTGATTACTTTGTTTTATTCTATGTGGAGATAATGTGTGAGCACATTTAAATACATAATTCAACATATTTCAGCTATGGCCCTAGATGATGATTTAATGTCAGCCTTACACTAACCTTGTAACATGAAAGTTGCATTTAGAGCTAACAACTAAAAAGAAAGTTGATGAGATTACACTTTATTTTATTTTCTGCCGAGCTAAGCAGACCTGTTTATTTCATTCCTAATGCCAGCTACCACCATAAATTTGAGGAAACTAACCCTACCCAGAGAAGGCCATACATATTAATAAAGCTGAAAGAACTGTCTGCTTACCATACTGGGATACATTCAACCAAGGAACGAAAAATAAATAAAATGTGGAGATCATTTTCACAGGTCAAATTATGGTAAGTGATTTAAGGTCCAAATAGATTTGCAGTAACTTAACATTTAATTATATAAAATCCACAATTCTATTAGATATATGTAAATAGCAACTTGTGAAGAAATACCGAATGGTTTTAGGAAATTGCAGTGCAGAGGATATTTTGCATAAATGGTTAAAGAGTTTAGGAGGTCACTTGTAAGATATAAGTTGCAGAATATTAATATTCTTTGGTAATATTATAGAAGAGTAGAATAATTTATACTAGGAAACAGTTTTAATGGTAATAACTTTAAGATGATAATTTTTAAAACTGAATCCTTCCATTTTATGTATCTTAATTATTTCTTTGGCAACAAGCATAGGCTAGCCCAGAAACTTTTTGAAACATCAACTACTTTTAATCCCATCACTAATAATCAGGCCACAGACACAGTAAAATGCTGTGTCTTATTAAGGGGCTTCCAAAGTCCCAGGAACCAATGTGATAAAATGCTTCTTAATACTTCATATTTACAGCTGAAAGGCAGACTCTTCAAAAGTCAGTTTTATATCTGTTACTTCTATAACTAAGGCCTCGAAGACAATTGTCTCCCCTCCCAAAACAAAGGAAAGGAATAAAGATTTAAATGTTAGAATATCCACATAGTCCAACTAGTTTTACTTTTTTGCCCCAGTGATATTTTTGCTTGAAAATTTGTACACAAAGATATTAATCAGTAATTAATATAACAATATAGGGAAAACAAACCCAATTTTCCTAGATTCCCTAATGGGTTCCAATGACAAGGGGTATTTGAACTTAATGCCAAGTTTTTGCTTTCTTCTTATCATAGAGAAAATAGAGGCTATCTTAAAACAAGTTATCTTGACATTATCAGCTTCTAAGTACCAAGACTTTATTTTTGTTGATCATTGGTTTTTGTATCAATTTTAACAGTATTTGCCTGTTCATGTTTAATTAATAAATTAGAGCCCTCTTTGTTCCAAAAGAAAAGTATTTGAATCACCACCTCCAGCACCATACTGGCTGTAGGTTTCCTTTTGAATTTACTTAATTCAATTTGTTATCTACAAGTCTGTCTCAATTTCTAGTGTTGCCACTGTTTCTACTCTTTGACTATCATTACTTTTCATGTTGCTTCTACTGCTGTCTCCTTAAAATTACATAAACTGCACTGAATCTCACAAGGAAATGCCCGTGTCTGGCTGGTAATTTTATGATTATTTAATCTGCTATATTTTGAGCCCTGACTGGTTTGACTTCCACTGAAATCAGGGGATTTCAGAATAAATGGTAAACTACACATACCTCTTTCTCAATTTATCATTCTTCCATAGAAAACCAAGGTCTAAGAGGCCAAGATCTCTTTTCAGGCCTCTAGGATGATGGGTATGTCCTCTAAGTGTCATACATAAAGGTCCTCTTCTCTGTAGTTACTTCTACCCTTCTCCAGAGGACTCTGGCTTTATAATTAATGATTGCAGCAGTCTTGTTTTCTTGATGGCCTCTGGCTATTTAAAGAATTTTCACACTAAACACACTGGGTACATCCTGTGGCATATCTCTCTCTCTCTCTCTCTCTCTCTCTCTCTCTCTCTCTCTCTCTCTCTCTCAATCCTCACATATGGTTTTCTTCATCCTCTTACCTCTTATAAGAAGCAAAACATTCTGAAATTTGGAGCTTAAAAGTTCCTAACATACAAAAACTGCAACTCACATGCAAACTACTGCTGTATTGTTTCAATATTGCTATATTGACCTCCTCTCAGTATTTTGAACCTACTCTTCTTTTATAAGATTTGTTATCATCAAGGATGGTAGCAAATGATATGCTTAAATCCAATGGCTTCATTTCCCACAACCCTTGAAACAACCACTATATTCTTGCATAATATGTTTGTTTTCTTTTTCTACAACAAAATTCCTGAGATTGATTAGGTAATTTATAAAGAATAGAAGTTTATTTTGCTCATGATTCTAAAGGCCTTGGAGTTCCAGACAATGCCGCTCACATCTGGTAAAGGCCTTCTAGCTGCATCAAAACATGGTGGAAGGCATGATATGGTGAGACAGGGCAAGAGTGCCAGCTCAGTCTCTCTTATTCTTCTTAAAAAGCCACTAATGACATCATCCAAGAATTGGGAATTGTGAAAGAAACAGTTAAAAATCAGATCTGTTAGCAGAGGAAGAAATTCAGCTAGACAATAAGCATAGAAAAGCATAAAGAAGGATGTTCAACACCTTTTGTATAGTAAGATATGCAAATTAAAATATAAGATTAATTCTAAAGTTAAAATATTGAATGGTGTTCACTTCCATTTACACTTGATAGAATAGCTGGTAACAACTTTTAAGAAGGCAATGTGGGAATAATTGTCCTTATAAATTGTGATGATGCCATGCCTCAATTTATTCAACTAAAAATGGGGCTAATAATAATCTGCTTATATTGTATGGTAAGAAAAAAAATCAATATTTTCAAAGTAATTAGAATTGTGTGCAACACCAAAATAAAAGGTCTATTAACAATCATTATTATTATTAACATTTAAAAATAAGCAGAACTTTAACTTAGCAACTTCACTTATAGAAATTTATCCTAGAAATAGATGAGTGGATCCAATAGAGTAGCCCTCGGAGATCACTCTTCAATCCTGGAGGCTTGTTGCCTGTGGATAGGCATTGGTTTTTGCCCCTATCTGTGCTAGGATAAGCCAGTCTGCAGTGGAGAGCTTTAATGATATCCTTAGATGCTCCTGTGAGTGTTTTCCTGGCAGGGATAGATTCCAGTGTATAATGAAGCTGAGGATTCAAGACCCCTCACTTGTGTGGGCTCTTTGCTAAGATTGATGGAAGATTTTTGGTGGAAAGAGAGAACAAAATTCAACCAGAGTGCATTTGTACATAAGCATTTTTAATATATTTCCTAAACAGAACTAGACGCCCCACTCTTGACATGTGGACAGCTCTCCTTGTGCTGCATGCTCCATGACTTCTTCAATGTGCTCACATGGAGACAGTAAGTTTTTTAATGCCTCACCACTGACAGTGTTTTTTATTGTAGTAAAATTCACATGACATAAAATTTGCCATCTTAACCATTTTTAAGTGTACAGTTCAGTGCTGCTAAATCCAAGTTATACCTCTGCATTCTTTTTTTTACAAGGGACTTCTAAATTGCATGAGCTTCTAGACTCACAGAGCCAAAAATTTACTTCTGCCAAGAAAATCCACTCACAAGAGTATAAAGAACATCATTAAGGTTTTTCACTGTAGTATGACTTATATTAGCAAAAACAGGAGGAAAAATTAATACCTTTCAATGGGCAACAGAGCATCGTGGTTAAAGAGTGAACTCTGAGAATTAAATTATCTGCTACTGTTTGAGTTTACGCAAGTTACTTCTTATTCTTATGCTTTCTTATCTGTAAAAGAGGAACAGTGAATTTCTGTATTATCAATTGGTATGAAAACTCAATAAGTTTGATATTTCTAAAATGCCTAGGACGTTGCCTGGAATGTGGTAAAAGCTACTCAAATATAAAATTTAAAAAAATTAACTGGAGATATATTTAATAAATCCATATATCACACAATAGACTACTAAGCAAACAATAAAAAGGAAGATAAATTGATGTTAAAAATGAATATCAATTTTGAAAGCTATTGTGTTAATAAAAGGAATTGCAAAAAAGGAAAATTTATTATGGGGTACTGTGTAATGTAATATGAAGTAGAGGATAAGAAATTGCTTTTATTACACATCTATATAAGATGGTTTGATTTAATCTTAGAGATGATATTTGTGTATAATAGGAAAGAAATATATAAAAGATTCATTATAGTTCACTGTCCATCCTTATGGAAGTTTAAATAGAAAGAGTCCCACTTTTTTTTTTTTTTTTTTTTGTATCTACCTCCATTGAGAAAAGCAGACTATGCCCTACCTTGAATCTGGATTTTTTTTTCATGCTTTACCAATAGAATAGGGTGAAAGTAGCACTGAATTCATTTCCAGGCTCAGGCTATAAGAAGCTGGTGGTTTCTACATTCTGCATCTTGGGATACAAGCCCACTCTTAGAGCTTAGCTTCTGCTCAGAGGAAGCCTAGACCATGGGAAGAGGACATTTATAGGTGTTCTGGTTGATAGCCCCAGATGCAGCATCAACTCACAGACCTGTGAGTTCATATGCCTCATATTGATGTCAGCCCCAGTCTTCAGTCACTCCTTGTGGAGCAGAGTCAAGCCACCGACATTGTGCTCTACTCAGATTCCTGATCCCAGATGTGGTGAGCATTAGAAATTGTTTGATGACATATGATCTGTACTGGTTGTTACACAGTAGATAGATAGCTGGAGTATTATGTATATATTTTTCCCAGGATCTGATGCATCCTCTAAACCAATGACCAGATTTTTTTTCTTTCTTTGCAGGAGGAGAGATGAGGACAATATTGAGGATTGACCCAGGCTTCATGTAGGCTAAGCAAGTGTTCCACCACTAAGCTACAGCCTCAGCCATATCTTCTAAGCAGACTACATAAGTAACAGGACTACGTACTTCCAACTAATGAGGATTCCACAGTACAAAAATGAAAATGGAGTCAATAAGGACTATAGCTCTAAGTTGAGTGAGTCCTGTATCTTTCAGTTTGCTGTAATTAATATCTGTACTAGCAAACAAATCAAATTCATTGTAATTGAAGATGAAAGTTTATCAGTGACAGTGTTAGACCTGTCACAAAGGGGAAAGCTCTCACTGTGCCTTAAAATGCAAGTTTGCGGTGCCAAGAAGTTTCTGAGAGAACAGTAAAAGAGATCAAGAAAGGCCTCACTGAGTAATTGAGAACTAATGGCATGTTTTGATATTATGAGAACACATTAAACAGCCTGCAATCTGAAAGGATTGGGCAACAACTTCACAGAAGATTGGCAAATGGAAGACACCTTAACCCGAGGCATGACATCACCCTGGAAGATTGAATTAACATGGAACATGCCTGGTGGATTGTACAAGTGATGGGCCTGCCTGTGGATGACACTCCCTGTTGTTTGTGTTGATTCACACAGGAGTCCCCTTTCCAGGAACCCGCGTCTCTGTCAAGTAGTGTACAGGTCTATGATGTGTCTATGTTTTCCCACATACACTTTTATGTGCCTCAGAAATGCCTGGAAGCATGTGTAATAGTTAATAGCTCCTTCTGGGGAGCTGGGGAGAAGGATTTCAGAAGCAGATGGTCTGTGGGAAGGGTGGGGAGATTTTTCTTTTTGATTTTTTTTTTTACAAGAAGAATGTATTGCTTATATAATTTAGATTTTTTAAAAAATCAATCCTAAATAAATGAGTCCAAGCAGAAGCATGGGGTTTTATAACTTCCTTTCTTGGCTTTCTAGCAGATAACACTGCAGAGTGTTTTGTCCTGGCAAGCTTTCCTCTATTCCCCTTCTGAAAATGACAGTACTGGGTAGTACGTTGTAAGTATTCATTTTCAACATGGAATGGCTATAAAATGTCAAGCCCTTTCACTCTTCCCCTATATTATTCAGATCCAAATATTTCCAGGTTCTAAAAATAAGATAAACTTCTCTCCTGAGTTTATGTAACCTTGACATATTTTAAGTACATAGTAGTCATTTGTGAAGTATGTATCTAAAGGTGGACATCAAAACTGTGTTTGTGATAATCATTTTTCTTTTCGTGCTTTCTCAAAGCAATCCCAGGAAATGTTCTTTCATGATCAAAGCAAATCACTGCCTGGAAAAATGCACTATTTTCAGTTAACTCTGCTACCAGCAAGTGCCAAATGCATTTGAAGACAGAATGTTTCACACTAGAGAAAGTTAAGTACAGCACTAAAAAGCAGCCATGAGATTACCAAGATGATCTACACAAAAAAACATGTGGGCAGACTGTACGTGTTTATTCAGGGCAAAACCACCATCAGTGTGCAGAGCTTAGCTTTATATATCTCACAACATGCCCCAGAGAATAACCGAGACTCAAAAAAAGACAGAAGGAAAATATGCATGGCTTCCAACTGTCAAAACAGGCAGTTGGGAAACTATATTAATCGTGATTTAAAAGCCTTGTAACATATTCTATTTTGATGGTTTTCCATTTCCCATCCCCCACACCGCCGACCCACAGAAATGAATATAGTTCCTATAAGAAAACACATAATTTGCACTTGAACTAACTTCATGTGATAAAGACCTCATGGTGGTCCCAGATCACAGCGTTAAATCTCAGTGGATTAACTGCTGGTTAAGAAGGATGGAAGTAATATAGTAAGGAAAAGGCATACACAAAAATTTATAGAGTAGCTGATGTTTAGGGGAAAGTAGAATGATGGACTCTTCTGGTTTTGTTTTTTTCCATCTGAATTAATATCAAATTAATTGCTACTAGCAAGCAGTCCCTTGGTTACTGAAAGACCAGAAGAAAGGAAAAGGGAAACCATCTTCTTTACAATTATTATATGGTTGTTACTATGACCCTAAAAAGTGACCTCTCATTTGCTGTAGGCCACTTGCCCCTGCTACTGTGCTGTAAGAACAATAATTTTGGAAGAGGAGTTGGGTAAGGAAATATTGAACTGCCTTTTATTTTATTCCAGAAATAAAAAAGAAAATTAAGGTCTACTAATATTTACTGTTAAACGAACTCAGTGTCAGAGCCCCATGCCACACATGGTAGGCATAGGAGGCAGAGGAAAGGATGTGGCTTCCCCAGCTCACCCTTTTCACTGGTTCCTTAGCTTTCGACAGGTTGAGTAAATTACAGATTGTGTATTCCTAATTAAGTAGATTTACAGATTCATTTTTCAGTGCTAGGATCAAATTCAGGGCCTTGCACAAAAGATTATCTGTATTCTAAACTAAATATTCTCAAAATCATCAGAGGGCTTTGCAGAAATTCTCTGCAAAGAAATCCAAATTGAGCGAGGATGTGGGGGAAAAGATACTCTCATACATTGTTGGTGGGACTGAAAATTGGTGTAACCATCATGGAAAGCAGTATGGAGATTCCTCAGAAACCTTGGAATGGAACCACCATTTGACCCAGCTATTCCACTCTGCAGCTTATATCCAAAAGACTTAAAAATCAGCATTCTACAGTGATGCAGTCACATCAATTTGTTTATAGCAGCTCAACTCACAATAGCTAAATTGTGGAACTTTCAACCTAGATATCCTTCAATAGATGAATGGATAAAGAAAATGTAGATATATACACAGTGGAATGTTACTCAGGCTTAAAAAGAATGAAATTATGGTATTTTCCAGTAAGTGGATGAAGCTGGAGAACATCGTGCTGAGCAAAATAAGCCAATTCCCAAGAACCAAAGGCCAAATGTTTTCTCTGGTATGTAGATGCTAATTCACAATAAGGTGGGGGGCTAGGAAAGAATAGAGTTACTTTGGACTAGGCAGAGGGGAGTGAAGGAGAGGAGGTATGGGGGTAGGAAGAATAGTAGAATGAATGGGACATTATTACCCTTAGTGCATTTATATCTACATGACCAGTGTGATTCTACATTATGTATAACCAGAAGAATGAGAAGTTACACTCCATTTCTGTATAATGTGTCAAAGTGCATTCTACTGTCATGTATAACTAATTAGAACAAAATTTTAATACAAAATGAAGAAAAACTGATGCAAGATCAAGCAGGAAAAAAAATAACAGAATAAATACTTCCATTATTAGTATGAGCTTTTGCCATTTGTAAATAATGATCTAATGACATAGGTAGCCCTATGTCAATCCCTCAAATTTGAAATCTATCAAATGTTTTCATGTACTTTCTCTATTAATAAACTTCTTCCAATTGTAAATTGTTCTTTGAGATACTAACTACCAACGGATCAATGTTGCGCTATTTATAAATACACATATATTTTAGGATATATGCTCATTTTCTTTTAATGATAGATGTGCAGATTTTAAATTACTGAGGCCATTCTTCTAGAGAACAAAATGAGAGGCAAGAGGAGAACAGGAAGAAAAAGAGCACACCAATTTTTAATTTCTAATTGATTTACTTGGAAATGCTGACCAAAGTCATTTCCTAACGAAACACTAATTCAAGCAGATACACATTAAAAGGATGTTTTTTAACTACCTTGCCTTGCTAACGTTGGCCAATCTACCTCCAGAGCCATTTTCTTGGAGTGATTAACTTTAGCAATGCATGATGACACACTAGATTCTAAGTGAGAATGCTGAATCATGTAAATAAGTGAGTAATTTCCACCTTACTTAAGTAGTTTAAATGCAAATTAACCATTTTATGTTTTGTTTCTGTGTCTTCTCTTAGGAGAAATATGCTTATTATTTCACAGTGAAAATATACAAGATTCCTTAGAACATTAATGTGTTCTAACAAGGAAAATTGCTATAAACACTGGTCTGCTTCTTTCCCAATTGCACAGCTGGAAGGGACATCAGAAACCAGCCACCTCATCTTCTTCATTTCACACAGGGAAAACTTAAGACAAGCCATGATGAAATAATGTCAGCAGACTGCACAGTCACTTAAAGCCAGCATCAAACTTCTTGACTGGTAGACACCAGTCATTCTCCAACTTAAGGGGACTCAAGCCAAAGGACTAATGTCCTTAGCAAGGAGTTTGCTCTGACAGTTAATTTAGGTACAACTGTTTTTTTCTAAAAGGACTATCTTCCATGAAAATTAAAAAAAAAGAAAAGAGAAAGATCATATTATATTGGCCAAATTACTTTGTTATATGGTGACCATGTATGAATATGTAACAATAAATCCCATCAATATGTACAACTATAATGCACCAATAAAAAAAATGTAGGGAAAAAAAGAGAAAGATCATAAAGGGGGAAGAAAAATAGCTTTAGGGTATAAGATAGCCTTTAAATGGGGTTTTAAATGGTTGCAAAAGTTAGGAGCTCTGCATATTTTCCTGCTTTGTAGAGCATCAATTCTCTGGAAAATGTTGGAAGATATAGACACATATTTATGAGAATTTTACTCAGTGTTAAGAGTATAGCATACTTTACCTGTACTTTATACAGTATTTTAAAAAACTGTGTAGATATGTTTGATTTTGGTTACCTACTGCCTTTTTTTTCTGGCTTTACATATTTCTCTAGTATGAGTCATTCTTGTTGTCAATTACATTTGGCACTTGTGAGCAATAGAATTAACTAAATTCTGGAAGTGAATTTGCTTTGATAATGAAAGAGTTACTGAAACAGCCCCTCACCAATAATTCAAGGGAAAATTAAAAATAGAGATTTGGATTCTGATCGAATCTGAGAATCAGCATTTTCAACAAAAACCTCTGCTTCCAATGATGAATCACACTTTCAAAAATACTGTTGTTAAAAGGTAAACTGAGATCCATTACAATTTTTACGAATTTGAGCAGTGATTCATGAATTGGGCAGCATTAAACTGAACATGGTTTGAAGATCCACAAGAAGAGTTTGAAGAGAAGGATTTTACAGCATGAATGTGGCCACTGGAAAAAAAAAATATTTAATTAAATTTTGAGCAGTAACCTCATTTGGATTATCTCAGTGAAAAATTCCTGATTACTAACTAATGCTCAGTTGGCCATTTATGATTGGCAAAGCTTAAGTTTGGCTTTGTGTACATAAGAACCCAGGGCACTGGAGCCACAGAAGCCTGCTGGCCTTCTGTTAAGTTATGTTAACACTGCTTTGTGAAAGTCTTTTCATGCATTTACTTAAGAGACAATTTCCTTAGAATGGGGCAAGTAGAAGACCCCTACCATGCACTCAGTGCTGTATCTGCTTGAAGATGGTAAGCAATCTGCTCAGTTTAGCAATGTGGAATTGCAAAGTACCTGTTACAAGGAGAAAGTTTTCAAATATCACTTAGGAAATTATAGTGCAGTCAACTAAACAAACTCCTTTAAGTCTCTTCTAACCAAATATGCTTTGAAATCCTTTTTTTGTTGTTGTTGTTGTTGTTTGTTTGTTTGTTTCAAATGGTCCTAATTTGTCGAAGAAGAATGAAAATTTTGTGGAGTATATCATAAAGAAAGCATTTTCTCTTGTAGGTAAGTCTGTCATAGAATTTGCCTTGAGAAGGAATTGAACAGCTCTCAATCAAGAATCTCCATCTCCCATTATGCATGCCTTAACACTCAAAATTCCTAACAAGATCTGTTGTCTTCCAGGTGTTGCCTTCTAAGCCTTATCTAGACTAAAACATTAACCCATCAATAGCCATTAATATGCAACTAAATATTGACTTATGAGAAAACAGTAAAGGAATGAGGAACTAAATCCTTAACAAAATGCAGCCAAGTCAAGAGGTAGATTAGATTCCAGATTTGATCTTCTGGCTGAGGAGGGAAGGACTCCTTCAGAATTTGTGGATTCCTATAGCCAAGAAAAACATGAGAAAACTGAAGCCTTAGTGTGCAAAAAAGAAACTTGAAGAGAGGAGAGAACTGCTTGAGATACGCTGAGGTTACATCACCATCTTGGCATTGTGTCAACCTTATCCCATACCTCCTTCAACACTTTGCTTTCAGAAAGCAGGTGGAGTAGAAATCACTTGGCTAAGAGGTAACCCATATCTGCAAATCAAACAGACCAAAATTAAAATCCAAGTTCCAACAGTAGCTGTCTGGCCTTGTAGGTAACTTTTATAAATCTCAGTTCCTCATGTCTAAGATGGGGATCATAATTCCTACCTATGGACCTACAAAAATCAAAGAGATGGGCATATGAAGTTTCTAACACAGTTCTTCTTTCCCTCCTCCTTTGTCTACCCACGCTTTAGAGAAGAAGAAAGCAGAAGGCAGATTAGGGGCATTTTTAAATTAGTTACTGAATTTCTTTACATGTGTGTGACTTATAAAACATTCTGAGGTAATTTCCAGGAGAAATAAAGATTATTCCATGAATATGAACTGAGTATCTCTCATTTTCTTTCATTTCAGTACTCCTGTGGAAAAGGTGAATGAGTAGGGATTTGTAATCTTATGCATCCTTATGAAATAAGACAAAACCAACCTTAATTTCTTAAGGTTTCATTGCATTTGAAACTGCACATAATACAAAGGAATGTAAGTTGTTGTTTTTCTTTTTTTCTTTTTTCTTTTTTTTTTTTTTTTTTTTGGTTATTAAAGGAGTTAACAATTGATCCAAGGTTGAAGGCAAGTGAAAAGTTTCAGAACCATAAAAAATTAAACAACAGCTCAAGATACAATAGGAAAAATGTCATGAGGCAGTTCAAGATTAATTTCCAAATGAATTGCACAGACAATAATTGTTACATGAATTTAGAAGAGAAAAGAAATCACTCCTGCATACATCATGGGGAAGGTTGGAAGCACAGGTTGAAAATTGGTGGCCTATGGTGGAAACCAACCTACAGGCCTACTGAGTTTGAAAGTCTTCATGGCTTTTTTCTTTTTTTTTTCTTTCAGTTTTTTTTTGTTTCATTTTTAAAATAAGTTGACATCATTAAAAATGGGAAGAATAATGCCAGTCGTTCAGGGAAAGCCTTTCCAGACTAAATTAGTTATCTTGGGAATTTGAGGGAAGAAGAACAAAAGAGAATGCCCAATTATAGTCCTCCTCTCCATCAGTTCATTCATTTGTGTTTGGCACTTCTTCTATCTGGGTATTTCTAACATTGAAATATATTCCCTGCCCTTCCCACTGTCAAAAATTCTTGTTAACAACAACCTTAAAAGACATTTGGTATTTCTTGAGCTACCAACAATAATTAAAATCACCAGCCGTTCCTCCTCCTAGGTGATTATTAGTTTAGACCTGGCTTCACAGGCTGACCACTTCATAATAAAGTGAACAGGCAGGTAATTAAATCCTCAAATCTGCAAGAACCCACAGGGACTAAAAGCCAACCAGTAATTTTACATTTGAGACATTTTGGGAATCAGGCTGGTGATGAATAAACAGACATCCTAGATTGGATTCCTGCAAAGCTGCAAAACAAACACAATAGAGCTTTGTTCCCCAGGTGCTGTCTTTTTATTTAACACCACTATTTTGGTAGAACAGTGAAATGTTCTCATCTAAATATTCAGAAGCCCAGGATGGTTTGTTCTCCAAAAACTTTTCTTTATCCTTTAAACATATGTCTATACTTGTGGGATTTAATTGATATTTACTACTTCTAGTTGCTTCAGAACTTATTTTATTCACTGAAAACACCAAACATTCTGTGAACCAGTCTGCATACCTCAAAAATCTTTTTTTTTTCATACATTATTTCAAAGATGGCTCTACTCACATTTTAGCTTCTATTCAGTCATTTGATACTTTAATAGCATTTACTTTCTGAATTTACCTTCTGAATTTTTAATCAGCAGCCAGGAGAATTACTCATATTCATGTGATATTGGAAGCAATTATATGCAATAGGAAGAAGGAAGATAAATATTTTCTAGCAGAGAAGAATCACTACCATACATATCATTCCACATACCCATCTAAGACATCTCAACAAGTGCAAATTTATTTATGAAAAAATAAGATTTTGTTTTTGTTGTTTACTTCACAATATGCCTAGTTGGGTTTTGTTTTACTTTATTTTTCGTATAGAAATTGCCTCTGTGTCTTATACATTATACATAATTCACTTGCTCATTAAATATGAATTGACTAAATAAGATGTTCATCAAATCCAAGTTTGTCAACATAATTTCTTAGGAATACGTTGATTTTTATTATCTGAATAAGCCTGTTTTGTGGTTCCACAGATCATCTTTGCCCACTAATCTCCTTAAGTTTACAATTTATCCTGATCAAGCCCAGGGAGTTTATAATCGAGTCACGTTTAAAGTTAACCCTGAGGATATCCAAGAATCTACTCTAAATTCTCTCAATTTATAGAGTTTCAGGGAAGAAAGCCATTAGCCCACTAACCTGTCATCTCAGCCACTTGGGGTTATAATTAAACAAATTGCAACCTTTTGGTGAAATGTTTACTTTTGTAGATACAGTAGAAAAAAAATATGGATAGAAAAATGACCTTTGGCTATTCTGGATCTCTTATTTTTCCAGATGAATTTCATGATTGCTTTTTCTATTTCTATGAGGAATGTCATTGGGATTTTGATTGAAAGTGCGTTAGATCTGTGTGGTGCTTTCGGTAGTATGGACATTTTTATAATATTAATTCTGCCTATCCAGGAGCAAGGTAGATCTTTTCATCTTCTAAGGTCTTTTTTGACCTTTTTCTTTAGGATTCTGTAGTTTTCATTGTATAGATCCTTTGTCTCTTTTGTTAAGGTGATTCCCAAGTTTTTTTGTTTGTTTGTTTTTGTTTTTGTTTTGTTTTGTTTTGAGGCTATTGTAAATGGGGTAGTTTTCCTTATTTCCTTCTCGGAGGATTTGTTGCTGATATACAGAAATGCCTTTGATTTATGGGTATTGATTTTACATCCTGATACTTTGCTGAATTCATTTACTAGTTCTAGAAGATTTCTGGTGGACTTCTTTGGGTCTTCTAGGTATAGAATCATATCGTCAACAAATAGTGCTAATATAAGTTCTTCTTTTCCTATGTGTATCCCTTTAATTTCTTTTGTCTGTCTAATTGCTCTGGACAGTGTTTTAAGAACTATGTTAAACAGAAGTGGTGAAAGAGGGCATCCCTGTCAAAAAAAAGAAAAGTGACCTTTGTTACTGTGTAATACTAATGTATTTTCCACCTAAACTGCTATAGGGGCATAAATAAATAATTGTAACAAAGCTGCTTTGAATTCAAAACAGATGAAACTAATCTGTAAGTGCTAATAGAGAAAAGACCAAATATGCCTCCTGAGCTATATAGTCCCCAAACTAGTACATTATTGGAATGAGAAACCTATCCCAGACAAACTCAACTCTTGCAAAAGAACAAAGCTCTTCCCAGACCCTCATATAAGTATAAAACAAAATACAGAAACAGAGCTCGCAAAACTGAACAAAAGCTGGCACAAAGTTGCTCCAGCGTCTGTGCCCATCTAGGCAGCTGGAGGATGACAGGGCTTCAGGCTCCAGACCTGCTTTGTTCCAGTCCCCCTAGAATGCTCTCTAGAGCAGAGCTGGACATGGAAGATATTAGCCCGTGTTAAAGGGATGAGCTAAACCTTATCTCGGTTTAAAAAAGTGGAGATTTCATTGTAGGACTTTCTCTTTTGCTGTGAAATCTCCCACACTTCAGTTTGCAATTAACTCTTCACTGTACTTCTAACCTTCCATACTGCACTGCAACTGGTCTTACCCATATACCAGTGTCTTCCTAATGATAAAATGCTGTTGACATTTGTGGGTCTTATTTTAATAGACCTTTCCACTTTACACAATGCATTTGGCATGACAGCCACTCCTTCCTCTCATGAGCTCCCAAGGCCATTTCATGATCTTGTGTTAAGCTGGTTCTTTTTCTACCTCCAGCAGATTTTTCTCCATCTCCTTTATGGAACTCTTTTCCTCTGATTATTCCTAAAATACTTGTGTCCTCAAGTATCATATTCTCTCTGTTCAGGGATATTGTTTTCTCTCATGATTTAAATTACAGCTTATTCATTAATAAAACCCATGGTGATTGCCAGGAATTCAGGGGAAGGGGGAAAAGTTGCTTGATAGGCATAAAATTTCAGAGTTACAAGATGTAAATTTTCTGGAACTCCATTTCACAGCAGCATGAACATATTTAACACTGCTCGACAGTCACTAAAAATGGCTAAAATAATAAATTTTATTATGTGTCTTGCACCACAATAAACAGATATACAGACTTGTTAGTTAGCTATCCCGAATCCAAAATTTAGGACATTTTTGGTTATGAGTAGCATTAAAACCAAATAAGAGCATTTATTTAAGAACAATAAGAGGGGCTGGAGTTGTGGCTCAGTGGTAAAGTACTTGCCTGGCTTATGAGAGGCACTGGATTCGATCCTCAGCACCATATAAAAATCAATAAATAAATAATTTCATTTTGTTGCATATGGATTTCCAGTTTTCCCAGCACCATTTATTGAAGAGGCTATCTTTTCTCCAATGCATGTTCTTAGCACCTTTGTCTAATATAAGATAATTGTTATTTTGTGAGTTAGTCTCTGTTTCTCTCTATTCTGTACCATTGGTCTACCAGTCTGTTTTGGTGCCAATAGCATGCTATTTTTGTTACTATTACTCTGCAGTATAGTTTAAGTTCTGACAGAGTGATGCCACCTGCTTCACACTTCCTACTAAGGATTGCTTTAGCTATTCTGGGTCTCTTATTTTTCCAGATGAATTTCATTATTGCTTTCTCTATTTCTATGAGGAATATTGTTGGAATTTTGATTGGAATTGCATTAAATCTGTATAGTGCTTTTGGAAGTATGGTTATTTTGATAAGTGTTGGTGAGGATGTGGGGAAAAAGGTACACTCATACACTGCTAGTGAGACTAAAAATTGGTGCAGTTAATATGGAAAGCAGTATGGAGATTTCTTGGAAAACTGGGGATTGAACCACCATTTGACTCAGCTATCCCTCTCCTCGGTCTATACCCAAAGGACTTAAAAACAACATACTACAGGGACACACCCACATCAATGTTTATATCAGCACAATTCAAAATAGCTAAACTATAGATGTCCTTCAATAGATGAAGAGATTTTGAAAATGTGGCATATATACACAATGAAATATTACTCAGCAATAAAAGAGAACAAAATTATGGCATTTGCAGGTAAATGGATGGAGTTAGAGAAGATAATGCTAAGCGAAATTAGCCATTTCCAAAAAACCAAATGATGAATATTTTCTTTGATATAAGGAGGCTGATTCATAGTGGAATAGGGAGCGGGAGCATGAGAGATATAGATGAACTCTAGATAGGGCAGAGGGGTTGGAGGGAAAGGGAAGGGGCATGGGGTTAGAAATGATAGTGGAATGTGATGCTCATTATTATCCAAAGTACAGGTATGAAGACATGAATTGATATGAATATACTTTGTATAGAACCAGAGATATGAAAAATTGTGCTCTATATGTGTAATAAAAATTGTAATTCATTCAGCTGTCATATATAAATAAATAATAAATAAATAAATAAATAAATAAAATAAGGTTATTGTGTCCACATACAACTAAAAAAATTTTTAAAAAGAACAATAAGAGGTTTATTATAAACATATTGCCAGAAGTTTTGAAAAAGGAGGGTTTACAGAGTTAGCTAGTCATATCTATCACCAAGAACCAAGGTTTTTTCCATTTTTCCACAGAAACATCAGCTTGCTGGCTAGGTCATGCCTGGATTCAAGATGGCTGTACCTGCTCTAGGCTCACATCCTCACACAATGGCTAAGGAAGAAAAGGGAATTTTTTCTTCCTCGGTTCTCTTTGTAACCATTAAGAACTTCATTCAGCAGGGCCCAGAAACATACTTTTGTTGACCATAACTGAATCAACAGCCAATTCCTAATGAAATCACTATTGAAGACAGGATTAGCTCCACTGCAACAGACCAATCAGCTGAGCAGCCTCTCAGCATCCCTTCTTGAAGATGAGGCTGGCCTCATCTCAGAGCATGGCTGCAAAGAAGAGTGAAGACACAAAGGCAGAGCTGCACCAACTAGGAACAAGGGGCATACAAAGATTTAACCGGGCAAACCCTTATATCACAGATATAACACAGATGTAAGGGTTTCTGAAACACTCTCGTATAAATTCAAACCAAAGTAATTATCTCTATCCTTCATGAGAACGTTTCTCGCGTTTCCTATTGCATTTTATCACATTTATATAAAATAATCAAAAGCCTCATCAGAAACATGGGAGAGCTCTCCAACTTCTATCATCTCTAAACAAACAATCCCAAATTCAGATCATTTTGACTCTGCTTCATTTCTACTGCCACCATCTCCTAACTCATTTCCCTGCCTCTAGTCTGGCCTTTCCTCACCCAGTTCAAATTGCAACAAGAGCAATCATGTGAAACCCAAAAGTGACCATAGGACACTCACTACCCCAAAATCAGATGCAAAACTTTATCAGTATGGAAGATGTGAAACTTTCTGATAGAAAATCCCAGAGAATCCTTGACGTAGTAAGGATTTAAAATATACTGAAATAATGGATAAAAATTAGCATGAAATGCAAAACCTTTCATAATGTTTCCTACCTGTCTCTCCAGACTCATCCCTTACATCTTATAGTCGATCAAAAGTCAACAACTAACATTTACTCAAGTATATCCTCTGCGTTTATACATAGGTCAATGCTTCTTTCTAGATTGTTTTTCCTTTCCAAATCTATATAGCATATATCATAGCATCCTTCAAAATCCAGCTTGTATATCACTTCCACTGTAAGCTTCATTTATGACCCCAGAATATTTCACTTCCTTCTATGTGTTTCTTTTCTACAGATACTTTTTCTATTTATGACCTAGTTAGCACCATAATATATAGTTGCCTATTTCCCCTACCCCATTGTGAGCTGCCTATAATGGTGTTCTACTCTTTGTGAGTTTCCCATCTTCTACTAGACATCCCAGTATAGAGTAGGTATTCATGATGTATTTGTTGGAAGGAACCATGTGAAAATAAATATGACCATAGTTAATTTATAAAAATGCATCGTGGATTAACCAGATATTGAGCATTATTCCTACAGCTGCTTCCTTTCTCTTACCTAAATTTTGACAGCAACAATTCTCACATTTTAGTGTACAACAGATTTACCAGTGAAGCTTCTTCAAAATATCTGAAGCAGCTCTGAGCCCTGTCCCAAACCTACTGGGCCAGCATCTCTAGGCTGGAGCCCTGATGTCTGTTTTTTTTTTAATAAGCTGCCCAGATGAGCCTGAGGCACCATAGACTCAAAAGAAATCACTCTTCATTCCAGGACAAGTACCAAAGCAAATTCTTATTGCTGTCCTCCTTTATGACCTTAGATACAAGAGACTGCTACTATAGAGGACAACAAGGGACAATTCCAATCCACTTTAGTCACTACTGCTGACATGCTTCCTTTGAAGGCAAAGAAGAAATATAAAAGCACTCAAAGGTGGAAAATAAAAATAACTCCAGGCCTGTAAGTCATTTGAACAGTTCCAGTTGAAAAGCCAAAGCAGAAAATTAAGATTGCAGCACCCAGAAACTTTATTTTCACTTTTCTTCAGGGTATAAATAATTTATAAGTCAAATAGAATTGTTCTGGCCCTAGTGATTTTGCATAATGGTGTAGAGCATAATGTTATGGCTTGCTTACATTCGGTATTGTTTACCTTACATTTCCAGAGAGCACTGACCATGATATTCCTCAAGTTTCACAACAGAGCTCCCAATCCACATTCAACCCACATCCAGCCCTGGCCCAGGTCAACGAGTTGTGGAAAGACAAAAATAAGAAGACCAGACAATACTACAGAAACTGCCCAAAAGATAAACCTATCCAAAAACTTGATTTCTCACATCCAGGACACAGCTACTTTCTCTTTGTTTGAGGAGGGAGTGAGTGTAACTCCTCAGACTCTCTTAAGGCCCATTAGTCAAAACAATGGATCTTCTCTATCACTCACTCTTTACAAAATAAATCAAACATTGCTCTTTACTAACTCATAAGTCTAATTGCTCATCTTATTACCAAACTTTGTCTTCCTGGTTGTGTTTTTGCATTGCTTACCTGGGAAAATATGCCAGCCATGGAGGGTCCTCACTTCTACTGCCATTCAACAGAAAGCACTGTAGAAAACACAGCTGACTGATGACTCTAGCTGATGCCTTTTTGCATTCCATACCACTTTCCTCAGTCTGTTGCCAGCTAATGGCATAGCACAGGTACTAGATCTAACTCATTTCCACCTGCCACAGGTCTTCTCTATTGAGAAACTTGCTCAGGGCTAAGATCTGCCACAATCCTTTTGAAATTGAAATCTTTTTTTCTACTCAATCCTCCTTTCCTTCTTTCCTTTTATGGATGTCAGGCCTACAAGGTGGTGGGAGAGATCTCTGACTAATCCTTTCCCCTTGCTCTTTATCTTTCACAGGTGTTTCGCCTCAATAAACCTCTTGCATATTTAATTTAATATTAAATTGGCTTCACAAAGGACCCAAACTGAAAATGTTTGCTGTGTTGAAGATAACTGCAAATTCTTTGCAACTTTTATTAATAAAAGATGTAGATCCTGTAGTCCCAGACATCCAACTCTCTGAACCAAGATTCTAGAGATGCAATTGAAAACACACGGGAACTTCCAGACTCATCAATCTGCCAGCTAAGCACCACTAAGTCCTCTCAATCAACAACATGAGGATCAGAAGAATCATCCAGCCAAACTCTGCCTGATTCCTGAGCCATATAATTTTGAGATGACATAAAATGGTTACTGTATTAGCCCTTAAGTTTTGTAATAGTATACAACAATAGATAACGATTTATATTTCTTTTCTTTATTTTTCTCTCCTATTTAATTGAGTTAAAAATCAATACCTGTTTAATGTAATTTCTCAAAAAAAGGAGAGGTTTTTTAAGAGCTTATATGAAAGCTAATTTTACATGGTGTCTCAGGCCATAATTTTTATTGTGATATTAATTTTTATTTCAAATCTAACCTGTTGAGTTGAATAGGAACTTCTTTGTAATTTCAGGTACCAAAAAAGCACCCTTCAAGAGTTCCCCAACCTCTGAGTTTTTAATTTATTGTTTCATTATTTCTCTTAACTTTATAAAACTAACTCAATAATATTCCAGTTAGTATGTAATTCTGCAAGTTTTTTTTTTTTTTAATGCTCAAAAGAGGTAGGGGTTTTTTAATGGGAAGCTTTTCAAAAAAATTAGAGCTGTTGAAAAGAGCATACTGCTGCAGGCAGATTTGAAATGGAACACTGATTTTATTTTGATCAATAAATCCAGATAACACAAGGAATTACCATTCTCAAACATTGCAGTTTTTGCTTCATTTTAACTGAATGTGTCTTATGGAATCTTGCTTTATTCCATAAAACAGAATGACGATTTTTTTCTTCAACCAGACAAGCTAGACCTATCTGAAATCAATCTTTCAGCACGGAAAATACATTGTAAATTATAAGGCAATGTGTATACTAAAACAAGTGTCATAGTTAATTTTAACAATTTTTTAAAAGCTTGTCAAGATTCTGATAATGCTAGAGAGATAAAAACTTCTTACACAGCATGCCCGATCAGCACTGTTTTCAATTCGTGATTATAGGCCATTGACGAACATGTCACCAAGTTCACATAGTATAGATGGTCAATATGCTCAAGAAATTAAAAGCATTCAATCTTAGGCAGGACTCAAATGTCCTGAAACAGAGGACCTGAAATATTTCAGTTGTGATAAATAAATACTTTTAATAGATGTTTTGATTTGTTTTCTAAGGAACCCAATGCCTGCTATAAAACCACAGGCCTCTTCTAATCTCCCTATACCCATGTCCCTCACAGTTATCTCCAATTCAAGTCATGCCAAAATCCTTGTCCTGAAATTAATAGATCCCCCCAAAAAAATCATGTAATCCCACTTTTTCACTGTATCTTTAAAAGCATTTTTTCTTTACTATATCTCAAAACCTTGCTCTTTTGAAGCATAAATCATCTATCTATTCCTTTATACAAACATTCACATACTCCTTAGGTAGGAAAAAAATTTAAAAAGAAGAAATAATTGTTTAGCAAAGGATAACTCTTTTATTTTTGCCTGGGAGGGATATAGAGTGGGTTGCTTTTTAATAATGCTGTATTTTTTAAATAAAATTTTATTGTGGTAAGAGTAAACAATTATATTTACCTAAAACAATATTTTAAGTGTACAATATATCATTGTTTAGTTAGGTACAATGTTATACAGTAGAACTGCAGAGCTTATTCACCGTGCTTGACTAAAATTTCCTGTCAGTTGATTAGCAATTCCCATTCCAGCCCCATCTTCCTGCCTTGAAAAAGGTTTGGTGATCAAGCTTTGATATTGACCAAGAAAGCTGACCTGAAAGGCACAGAATTGGAGATCAGCTTTCCCCTCCCTCTTCTGCTCCCGCTCTGTCACTTCTCTTTCCTTTCTGATGATCAAGGCATCCTCTTGGTGGCCACTATACTCTTGGCATCTAGCTAACATCTAGCTTAAATTCTAACCTGGTCTTGTCTCATCAGCCTGTACCATTCTACCTGCCTTGGCATTTTCCCTGTAGTTCTCCTCACAACTCCAAACCAATGTTTTCCCGAAGCTCAATAAACACTCATGTTATCAAAAAAACCTACATTTTTCAGATGTAATAATTGAAACCTAGACCCGTTTACTAGGTTACTTATAGCTGACTATTAGGAATAAAGCTATAATTAAACTTGTTTCTCTAGAAAGAACCAACAAAACCAAAAGCATGTTCTTTGAGATGACTAATAAAATTAAAAATTCCTTGATTCAGGAAAAAAAAGTGTAATCTTAAAATACACTGGTGATAACCAACAGAATTTTTTTTTTTTTTAGTTCTCAAATTTCCATTTATTCTTTGCTGTGGATTCCAGTTCTCCAGGAAAATTTTCCAACTTCTGATCGAATTTTCTTGAACATGGTTTTCAGAATTATTTTAAATTCCAATCATTAGTCACCTCTAGGTGTTTCTGTTGTCTATTTTGTCCATGATCCTGTCTGGTGATGTATTGGACATTACACATAAGTGTCATAGGAGAACTGAAAAAGTAATGCTCGCCTTCAAAAAAGTTTTATTAAGGTTCTCCAAGGCAGCTGGAGAAGGAGCAGAATCATTATGCCAATTGTGGTTTAATCTCACTGTTTTACTTTCCCGTCTTTGTCTGGCCTGGTCGATTTTGTTAGCCTTTATTTCTTCCATGCAGTCCTCTAGGACTCTCAACTAGGTGTCTGGACCCATCCACCTGGCAGGCTCTGTACTACAGTTTTCATCTCCCCAACATCACCAAACTGATGCTAACCACTTTATGCTGAGCTTCTCTACCTCCTGGCCTGTTTTGCTCCAGGGGCAAAAGTAGCTTAGAAAGTAAGTCTCACTTCTCTGCAATTCCCTTGCTACTGGAATTATGACTTCTCAAGTTCTGGCTGCCTTGGTAACCAATGATTTCAAGTAGATATTTTTCTGCATTTTATTCACATTTTCTGAGTGTTTTCAATAGGAGGATTCGTTAACCCTAAGCCAGGTCATCACAGCTAGAAGCCCGGGTAGCTTATATTTTCAGGATACAGTAGACAGGTGTATTAGTCAGATTTCCTCGTTGTGACCAAAATACCTGACAAGAGCAAGTTAAAGGAGGAAAAGTTTATTTGGGCTCACGATTTCAGAGGTTTCAGCCACATTCTGCGGACTCCCTTGCTCTATGCCTGAGGTGAAGTAGGACATCATGGCAGAAGAGCATGCAGAGGAACATGACAGCCAGGAAAAAGAGAGAGAGAGAGAGAGAGAGAGAGAGAGAGAGAGAAAAGCCAGGGACAAGATATAACCAAGGCCTCGCCCCCAGTGATCTACATCCTCTGTCACATCTCACCTGCCTACACTTATCACACAATAGTCCATTAAGCTATCAATGAATTAATTCAGCAAATGGATTAATTCACTGATGAGGTCAGAGCCCTAATCACTGTCTAAAATTCCCACAGTGAGCCTTGATGCATTGGGAGTTATGCTTTCAAAGCACAAGTTTTTAAGAGGGCATTCCAGATCCAAATCACGAAACAGGTTATGCTAATTCACAAATTAGACGTGGGAGATGAATGAAAGAAACCCTGAAAGTCAAGAATGACTCCTAGGATTTTTTTGTTTGTTTTTGTCCCACCCAAAATTGTAAGAATGGAATTGCAATTAACTAAGATAGGGAAGGCTAGAGAGATAGTGTGGATAAAGCAGGTATTGGGGGAAAATTGACACATTCAGCTATTAATACGTTAAAAGTGAAATACTAATTTGACATACACACAAGTGGTGATATTAAGTAGACAGTTAAATACACAAGTCTGGAATTCTAAGAAGCTCAAGATGGCAACATGAATCCATGAATCTTCTTGTTTAGAAGGTAGGGACAGAGGTATACATAATCTTGGAATGCAAAACAGTGATTGCAAAAGAGCTCCTCCTAGAATATTCCACATTTTATTGTAGGCTTTCCGATTGAAATGTCTGATGTGGAACAAGACAATGAGATTCTGTGCTTTTAAGCAAATCCTACTACTCTATTTCTCTAAAAGCAAATGACCAGACTTGCTTTTGTTTTTATTCTCATTCAAGTAGGATGTGTGGCACCATTAGTTCTCCTGTCCACCTCTCCTCCCAGAAGATTCCATCTGCAGACAGGACTTTGGGTTTGGTAAGAGTGGTACATAAATAATAAAATAACTACTAGATAGTACCGAAAGATTTGGGGAAGAGAATGAAAAACTGAGGAGAGGAAAAAAGATGAAATAAAAATAAAAGAATACCCCCCAATTTTCTTGTGTATGTGATATTTACTTATTTCTAAACAGATAACTCTATTAGGAAGTCTAGGTCCTATATCTATCTATAACCTTTCTATAACCTTCATTATTTCAGAATCAACTAAGCTGTAAATTTTATTTGTTCAACTTACTTAATAACTTATCAAGGAAAAAGAATAAAATTGCTTTTATAAATTTAGGGATTCCCCAAGTCTACTTTTAAAAAGTTGGAGTTTTTTTTCTTCCCTTATTAACAACTAAAACACTTTCAATTATCATTTTATAAATACTATGACAACATGGAGAAAGGGTCCATTTAGGACAAAATCAGAATCACAAGTCTGAGATCTGGGTCGTTACATTTTAAATTTTTCCATAGATTTAAAAAGGCTTGGTTAAGAACCACATTAAATGATTTTTCATCCTTCCTCACTTTCCCCCTTGCCCAGTAACTAGTTAAGCATGGACCAGAGCTGCCACCATCACTTGAGGTACACTCTCATATCCAACTAGGTTATCTCAGATGCCTCTGCTAGCATTTTTCTTCTTTTGATTTCTAAGTGACTTTTGGCCAAATATTCTTCCTAGAACACACACTAATCATATCACTCCCTGATGAAGAATCTACCTTGTTCTATCATTATGTCAGTTTTTTCTATTTTTAATACTCTCAAAATTCTCTATTCTTGCCTCTGAAGTTATTCTCCTTAATGTACTACACACCAAAAAAAGATTCAATTTTGTTTATGATTTTTGTTTCATAGAGTCTTAATATGACTTATAATAAACCATACTGTTCACAATGTATTATGTAATTAGTACCAGTGTCTTAAGGTGCTGATTTCCACATGTTGCTATGGAGGCTACCCAAGAGAGTATTAGGAAAATAAGCACTTCGTGACTTCAGTGCCAGGGGTTCAAAACTCTAGCATCAACTCTCCTACTTCTCAACTGCATGACTGGGGGAAGATGATTTTATTTCTTTGGATCTCCACTTTGTAATATGCAAAAAATAAAAGGATTGTCTCTCAGGTCATAATTCTAGTGCTTTGTAAAACCTCTTACCTCTCAGAGAGAATGATGAGTTAGTGATGAAAAATGAATAGCATTGGCTTATAAGATAGTGGTTTTTATAAGAAATACACATTTGAAACAACTTAATAAAGTAGATGATAGTGTATAATAGATACATAAATTAGCAATTTATTATTATGGGGAATTTTATTTGTTTTTTGTTCTTGTCATTTGCACAAAGTGTTTTAGTTTTTGTTTATAATCTAACAAAGTCTATCTCTGACTGATGTGTCTGCTTTACACACTCTGATGTTTCCAGATAATTCCAATTACTTTGAATCTGCTAACATCTGGCCACAATAAAGATAAAGTTTGTGATAACATTTCTAAAAATAAGTTAAAATTATCTCAGAAGCAAAAAGCAATAACCATAATAATAGAGATTGCTACATCTGGCGAAAAACTGAGAACTACAACAGATTTCCCACATCTTGGTCATTTTTACCGCCAAGCTTTACTCATATACTCACTCACACGAATTGCCCTGTATCATGCTATCAGTTCAAATCCATTATTTCTTTCAAGATCAGATTCAAATATCACTTCACTAGCCCTTTCCACCTATGACTTACTTAATACTCATGGAACAGAGACCCAGGCTTAGCTTTCCTTTCCTCCCTATCCATGTGTGAACCTTTCTCCCACTTTCAACATCTGCCTCAACCACTTTTTCTGACTGTTCCAGAAGCACACCCAGGGGTGCTCATCTCCTTCCCAATTCTCCATGACAAATTTTGACTGTAGCCTGGCCTGTTTGTCTGAATGACAAGCATATTAAAGCTATATATTTACATATAGATTTGTACACACACACAATTTAATATGGAGCACTTTTAATCTGATTACTAAAGTCCAAAGTTAATACAATTTGTAGAAATATTGAATAGTGTGGAAAAGCCAGAAAAAAATACACTTTTGCATAGTAGAATTAGGTTTATCATGGATCCCATCCATTTGGTAGTTATCTCTTCTGCCAAAATACAAGATGAATTATGAAATTCTTCTTATTTCTATGTAAAGGACAGACACCACTCCAGATAATGCTAATGACCACATTGCAAAGTTTCATTGAGGGAAGAATGAAGATTTTGAGAAGCGGTAAATGGTGATTAAGGGCACAGGCTCTGAATTTAGAATTCCCAGGCTGAAACTCTTTTACCAATCACCATCACAGATATCTTCAGGAAGTCACTCCTCATCTCTTCACTGAAGTTCCCAACAATGAGATGGGGATAGCAATATAGCAATGGCTTCTAACTTATGGAGTTTTTATAGAGTTGATATGGCTCACATGCATAGAACATGTAGAATAGATGACTGTTTTTACCCACTATTGCTACAATTAAGAGGGTTCTCTTAATAAGCATACAAAGCAGCAAATTAAGAATCGATAGAGCTAGTATTAAAAGCTATTCTTAGAAAGTGATTTTTTATCAATTGCAAATAAAACAATTGAGAATTCTCAGCAATAAGTAAATCTATCTTCATCCAGGGAGGTGAAACATGTTGTGAAGAATAATTATGTAGAACACACGAGAGGATCATCACATGCACACCAAAAAAACAAAAATTGTTTTTTCAAAGAAAGAAGACCCATAGTAGATCAAGAAGAGAACATTCCCCCAGTGTCAATCCCTTAGTTGCCATTAATACCAAAACCATACTAGAGTCATAATGGAGTATGTCATATGCATATATAAAGTTGAATGTTTTTCTTTATTATATTAGCAATAATACAATTCATGCATAGGGACTCAGATCCTCACCTAGTCATATTCAGTGTTGTCTCTGTAAAACCTAGACTTACATCAGTGCCCAAGTGGATGTTTATACTACATGACTGGAAGTGTCTACAGCAGCTGCAACTGGATTAAGAGATTGAGACCATGCAAGAAGGAGGCCCATTGTGATTGTGGTGTGAATTCAAACGTGCCATCCTCTGAGTACTGCTTGGATGACTACAGGGCACCTTAATGCTTAATTCATAGGAGTGAGTTCAGTTGGTTCACACAGTCCATCACCCCACTCTCCAGACTTCTGTCTGTTGAGACACCAGTGGCTTCTTGTCTTCTGACTCTCCTTCCTCTCTGATGACTGTCTCATTACTAATCTCCACCTACCAATCCAAACTAGCAGCACAACTCAGGAGTCACAGTGGGGAGTAGTTTCTTCCCAAGCACTGCCTTTCTTTCATCTAAAAGGTCACAGGTCATGTGACCCCCTCACTTTCTGCTCTTCTCACCGAAATACAGCAATTCTGTGTCATTTTTTTCCTCTCATCATTTTGCACATTGTTTTTATCACTTTCTATGTCTTCCTCCTTTCTATTTAACAAGTTATGTTCTAGATCATTGGTACCAAACATCAACATCAGGAAAAGGGTGTTTCCTTCTTCTATGTATTCATTGAAAGGTTAGCCTAATCTCCATGATGTAAAAATCATGCTGACACGTGTATGTGTTATTAAAGGAACACTAATTTTGTCATATAGAATATAATATTTTTATTCTTGTCTTTGCTTCTTTACAGCAAGAATCCTGAGCTCTGACAGGAGGAGAGTTTGTCCTTATCATATCCCATCCCTCCAACTGACTGACTTATAAAGGATAATGATACTGTAGCTTGTCAACATTAGGCCCTGGCCATTTAACTCTTCTTGTCTGATGACAATGAGAATAATGAGATATTAGGCTCTGGAATATATCTGAACTTACCAAGCACAGGGGTGCTGGAATGGAAGGAGCTAAGAATTCTCAGTAGAAGGCATGAACAAAGGCACTAAGCAGAGACCTAAGCAGCCAAACCTGATCTACAGAGATGAAGTTGTGTTTTAAACATAAAATTTACAGTGAAATATAGACTTTCATTAATTTTGACAGATATATTCAACTGCACACTTCATACCCCAATTAAGATATAGAATATCATCACCACTGCAAATAATCACCACTCTGTTCCTTTAAGTCAATCTTCACCAACCACAGTCAACTTCTGTTCTACTTTTTATCACCATGGATTCATCTTGTCTGTCCTTGAATTTCATATTATTGGAATTATGCAACATGTGTTCAAATGTCTATGTGTCATAAATCTATATAACATAAATTCTTGAGATATTTCCTTTTATATGCATCAGTAGTTGCACATGCTTCTTTCTTGCTGACTAGTATTCCACTGTATAGATATACTACATTATTTATCCATTCAAGGAACAAATTGTTTAATGTGGCTAATGCAAATAATTTCTGTGGGGTTGGACTGAGGAATGGGAAATATATCTTATAATAGACCTAACTAGATAAAATAGGTTTAAAATCATGGCATATGGCTTCCTGGGTAATTTGAACATTATTCTAAGGGCAATCATTAGCCATGTAGGAGTTTCAAAGGAGGATATATACAATCAGATATTAGCATGCAGCTTATCACTAAGGACTGTCAATCTCTAACCAGTATTTATTTACAGTTCATCTCAAGTTGTCTTTATAACAGAAGTCTAATATGCTTCATTTTCATATTTAACTAAGGTTAACTAAGGTTTTTTGAGCATCTATTATGTGTCAGGCAATCTGTTTGGAAATGTCACATTGATGGTTCTTTAAGGATCCTGCTGTTCTCGCTACCCATAAGTGTATTTTTTCATGTGCACGAGTCACCTTTGCAATACAGCCTAGCCATTTGTTTCTGTTCCACATTCTCCAGCTACCATCTGTAATGGTAGGATTAATTTCAAAGGTTAAAACAGGTTTCCCCACAATGCAGACACATGGTCGCAGCAGCTCAGAGGGCTTGGTGTTCAAACATTTGGTGCTCCATCTTGAAAAAACTACGGAGGCCAGCTGGACACTCAGTTGGCAACAGCCAATTGGGCAGCAAGTTGTGGCAACTTTGCTTACTGTCTGATGAAAAGATTTTTCTGAGTCTTATAATGAAACTTGAACCAAGAATTCATTCCCACAATATGCCCTGGTTTCCATTTTGTCACAAGTAGCTCAAGCATAAAAAATGTAAAAAGAACAAGGGATACCAATTTCTAAAGCTTTTGAAATATCCCAAATCATTTGCTTGTTTTATCCTCCTCCATTTAAAACTGATATTTTCCCTTGAATACAATTATTTCAGAAAAATCAAAATTTTAGTGAATAGAATTATTTTCACACAGAAAAAGACTGCTAGCTTTTGAAACACTGTATACTTCATATAATGCTTTGAGAGTTGTTTTATGTCAAGGAATTTTTGGAATGCAGGTTAATGCGTGATGCCAGACATTATGGGGAGAAAAGGCAGAGAAAAATAGTTGTGGCCTAGAAAACAACAGGAGAAAATCCCTGGTCACCATCCCCCAGTCCAACATGAAAGGTGAGTTATCTGCCAGCACTGGGCCTCCAGGAATTCAAGGAACAAGGGACACAATGAAGATGGCACAAGCTCGAGGATCATGGAGGAAAGTCAATGCAGATTTTCTGGCAGGAAAAATAAGCCAATAATATGAATATCTTGAAACTGGAAGTAACCCACATGGCAAAGGCCTCTGATGGGTGATCCAGGGCAGGAAGGACTTCGGTGATCGTGAGGCAGATGGACATTTAGAAGATTGACTGACTCGCTGGATTCTCATTTGCTTATTCCCAGTCTATAGACAAAATATATGTGTCTTCTCTGTGATCAGTAGAAACACAGAGTAGAAGGCCCCATGTCTGTTTGTTTCAGGAGAACTTCATGGTGGGGTATCCTGGTCTTTCCTTTTACATACTTGGCTCTTTGAGAAGAATGAAGGTTGAGAAGAGAAAGATGTCCCCAGAATATGTCAGCCTTGAGACTGGAAGTAGTGATGCAATCCATAGTCACACAGAACTTCAAGAAAACTGGATTTCTGACTGGCCAGGATCTCCTGGATTGACCTGGATCCCATACCCAGGTAGGTTGGGGTGATGGGTATTTCCAGTGATTCTGCCTTTTTTCCATCTCCAGGCTGATCCAAATCTTTAGCCAATAATGAAGGACAAAAAGAGCACTCACAAGATAAATAGCTACAGTCCCCATGGTTGCCAGGTGGAGAAGAATGGCTGGTATTTGAACACAAAGTCCTATTTGGACCACAGTTGGATGGGTAGCATAGGCAAAACCGTGTGGATTTGAAATTGTGGGTTGATGATTACTGAAACATTACTCATGCTCATTGCCCAGCAGCTTTTAAAACTCTAAGATCAATTTAATTCTTTTGTAGTTAACAAATTATTTAACTAATCATTTACTTTTTTATTTCTGATTTTTATTTTCCATTCTTTCCAATTGATTGTGTGTAAGTTGGGACAATAACCTTTTTTCATTTTACCTTTTATCTGTGGCATAAAAGCATCAAGGATTTTCCTGAATATCCCCCTCAGACCAAGTAACCATATTAAGCTAAATAAACATGTAGTTCTGTTCACTGGTCCACAATGTTCTTCAGTCCTCACTCTGTCTTTAATAGTTCCCTTTAAATTAGAAGAAATCAATCTCTCTCTCTCTCTCTCTCTCTCTCTCTCTCTCTCTCTCTCTCTCTCTCTCTTCAAATCCCACTAGGCTTTCACTTTTAAAACAAAACCCATGAAGCCCTCTCATAAGCTTTCTCAGACAAAAGAGCAGTAGACCCTACTATTTCCTGGAATGGTAGGAAAAAGGAATTTTTTTTGTTATAAAACTATTATATGATAAAAGCCCAATGTCAGAGCAAATGGGAATAGAATGTGAATAATTTAAACATTCCTAAAATATGGGTTCTGGCGATCTGACAACTGAATTCTAGACTCTTCGGCCCTCCACTGAAAATACATTGTTCCTTGTAGAGTTGTGACTGTGTATCACAAGAAGCCTGTTCTCTTACCCATGACTTCTCACCATAAAATCAACTATTCTTCTTATCACCCTGTCCAGCTTTTACCCTATCTAAACATCCCATCGTTACAGCACTTTAACTTTCAAGAGGAAATGGCTCTGAGCAATGATAAAGTTGTGTTTTAGGTGCTGGGGAGTCTAAAATTTTCCCTTTACCCTACTGCTACATAATTTGTGATATGGGCAAGTAAGTAATATCAATATCCTTTACTTACCAGATTGAAAAATGTGAAAGCCTTATAACTTTATTTTTCACTCAATATAAAATCTCACCAGCTATTATATAAACTATCTCCAGGCCGAATAAAACTAGCCTTCCAGCAACAGACAGACAACCACCTGTCACAGGGCATATAAAAATATCTCTGGAATATGTGATCCATAGGACTAGATGACCTCTAAGGGTCTGTAGAAAACAACTGGATAGCCTCAAAGTGTCCAGAAGCACTCGGTAACTGCCCAGTGAATAAGCAAAACTGCCTCTGATTTACACTGCTTGTGAATAAATCATTTGACACCTGTGACAAGTGGAAAAGAAATTGAGATATTCTAGGAAGAAAGGTGAATCAGACAAGAGACTGTAAAAAAAATTATTTTTTAATGAATTTAACTGCTGGTAATTAGGATTGGCAGTAGAAATTAGCATAAACACACCATCCAAATGATAATGCACCTAGAACATTGTTATAAATTCTTAATGCCTCTTTTAAGAATAGAAAATGACAACTCATCAAAGAACAATTCATCAGGGTTCACTGAGCACTGACCTAAGCACTTCATTGCTCTGATCTATGGAACCAATTCCAATTTTGCCAGGCAAAATGCTTATAGTGGAGAAAAGAGAATTTTCATATATTAATAGTCTAGACTGGTAGGTTTCAAAATTTCTTGGCTGAAGAAAATTGCTCCATTTCTAAAAGGAACTTGTAGGCAGAAATCCATTATAATAACAGTAATAATTGCAATAACGAATAGGCCTGGCACTGTTCGAAATATACGTATTAACTCATTTAAACCTCACAACACACCAGAGAGAAAGGTGATATTAGTATCCCCAGTTTACACTACATAAAGAAAGTTGGTAGTAGTAAAGTTAAATAAATTGCAGAGATTAACTAAGCATAATGAAGGGAACCAGGATTCAAGGAAATCTATCCTGGGAACCCAGTTACACTCTTTACTTCCATTTGTAAAACGGATGTGGCAAAGATTCTCTGCTTGGCAGTAAATGAGCATAATGAACCACTTCCCAAGAGTTCCTATTGTTCTAAATAAAGGCTTCAGATCGTCTCATAAATGCACATCTGGAAAAGTATCATCTATGAAGTTGTCCTTGGATTTACTAACAGAAGTCTCTCCCTTCATAACTTGATATTTTTAAATATACATTACCTTTTCATAGTTGACTTTCCATAGGCATATTGATGGTATATTTATGGGTGAATAAGACAACAATCAATTTTCTGAAGTTTCCATTCTGGAGCAGAGGTACAGAAGAAGTAAATATAAATTTATAGTGATGTTAAATGTTCAGAGCAATTACATGTAACTATAGTAGATGTGATGTGATTGTGGGAAGAGAATGACCATGGGAAACTATCCTTTATATACCCAAGAAATTATCAATAACCATAGGGACAGAAAAATGTAATAAAGAGGCAAAAGTCATGTTTTCAATTTGCATGTGGTAAGTACCTTAACTTCAGCTTCTCTCTAGATCTATATTTACATCTTTAATCGTATTAAGCTTGCTTGGAAGTGTGGGGCCCTTTTCTCTTTCTGAGGTCGTATCTTTTTTATCTTTTTATGTAATAAAGTATAATATTTCTCAAAAGCCTGGCACCCACCCCTCACCTGCAATCAATGCAAGATAGATCAGCAAGAGAATCTGACCTACAAACTATCACCAAACTCAACTACTCAGGGAGACACTAAAGCACATCACCTTGACTATACATGAATATGATACATTCTGGTTCAAAAGACAGTATGACTTTGTACAGGCAAGCACAGAGAACTCAAAATAATAGCGAAGAAACGTCCACACACTTTTAAAAATCCTTCTTATTATATAATTCAGTATAATTTCTCTGTTCCCAGCATGGATGAGACCAAGAGACAATCACACAGGATAAGTCCCTCAGTATATTGCAGTAACCTTGATTATCTCTTTTCATTTGTAAACCTTTACCTGTCACTCATTTATCTCTTATTATGGTGGAAATTTTCATCCTTACATACTTGACCCACAACAGTAAACAATTGCAGTGACTCCCCTAATCTGGCCAAAATAGGTGGGAAGTACCTGTCATTTCAGGATCTTAGAAGCAGCTCTGAGGGCAAAAAAGTCCCAGGATTGACCTACATCAGGGTTTAATTCAATAAAAATTTTACCAACTCTGCCAGCAGTTTTGAAGAATCACAGGGCACTAACCATACATAATAATCCTTGTCTTCTTTTGGTATGTATGTTACAGTGGGGTGTTATGTTTTGGTTTTTGATACTAGAAATTAAACCCAGAGGAACTTACCACATTCTCGGCCCTTTTAAATTTTGAGATAGGGTCTCACTAAGTTGCTTAAGGCCCCACTAAATTGCTGACGCTGGCTTTGAATTTGGGATCCTCCTGCCTCAGCCTCTAGAATCACAGAGATTACAGGCATGTGCCACTATACCTGGCATTATAGTGGTTTTAATAACAAGATGAAATAGCTATTTCAAAATAAAATTCTGTATTCCAGGGAGTGTGTAAATAGGATGGGTCTGATAGAGCAATACTATTTAAGGAAGTTCTTTTTTAGTGTTTAAATCTAAAAATTTCTAATTTCTACCAGAAAAAAAAATGAACAGAAACATGAAATGTATGCACGTCATAGAAAATGGGATTTCTAGTTCTTAACATCAGTCCTTTACAGGAAGTTCCACTTTTTAATAACCTTTTCAAAAAACATAAGCGATGAACACGCATCAGTTCATAGTAACACTGTTTGCCTTGAGATTTTGAAAGCCTATTATTTAAATATGCAACTAGATAACTGTTATTCCTGCTGTGATCAGAGATTATAAAATATGCAAGTATGAGACTGTTGCTATGCTTCACTGATTACCTTTTCTTACATTTATCTCGCCTTTTATTGGTAGAAAAACATATGCATGTATAGCTCCTTGATAAAGTATGACTAACATGTTATCAGGAGTTCATGTGGGAAAGTTTATAATTGATGACAATAATTTGGCAGCACTTTTTGAAAAAGTTGATAAAATTGCTGCACAACTCCAGAATGCACAGAAGTTGTGAGATTTTTGTAGTCATTTACAAAGGAACATAAAGAATAAAGTACCCATTTTCCCCAAGAGAAATGGAAATGTAATCTCCTAAGTAAAATCTATTCATGGTGGAATTTTTATTAGCTTTCTGTAATGGAAAGGCTATTAAATATATATTGTTTTGTGCTCTTGAATAGTTTTCACATCTTCGTAAGTGAAGACAAGAGCAGTATTGCATTATGAAAAGTACCATTCATGCATTGTAAGCACCAGTTCACAATGCAATGGGCTGGATAAGGCAAAATAAATTCCAAAGTCTAAATAGGGCAAATGTGTTAAGATGAATGATAGCTATGCTACTCACTCCATAGATGCTATGGAAAAGAACACAAAATTCTTGGGTTTCAAGCCAGCTTTTACTGAAATGTTTTTTAAAGCCATTTGTTTGAAAATTCAGTGACATCTAGTGGCAGATTCAGTTCATCACTCCTGGGCACTCACCCAAAGACCTCCATTTTAAGACAATCCCAAAATAGAAAGGTAAACCTGGCATTTTTGGTCTACAGGAAAGATGGAAAGATAATTTACTGCAATTAAGAGAACACATTCTCATTTAATGAGTTGAGGTTAACAAGATGAGAACAAGTCAGCTGAGAAAGAGAACACAATGCTGTACTCTGACCTTTGCATCTCTTTGTACTGGTGTCCCACACATACCTGAACAGAAATTATTTGTAGAACCACTTTATTATTTTGATGGTGATCATTAAATGATTAAATCCTTGCTACTGTCTATTCTAGTAACATATGAAAATGTCTCCATTATGCAAAATGGTGGACAAAACTTTTTAGTTTTGCTCCAATCCTACTCCAAGTCAAACAAACAGCTTTACTTATAGTATCTGTAAAAATTTCTCTTCTTTCTCTAAGAAACTAATCCAATCAGATTCTGAATATATTTTATGAGTCTTAATTTAGTTAACCATGCTTCCTTTATATGTGCCCACTAAGATATCACATACTTACATGGACAATTTCTCACCTCAAAATATGATGCTTCACATGAAGTATTTAGACCAACTTTAACATCCAAAAAGTTTTTCATGAAGTGTGACAGAAACTAGAAATTGGAAAATCTGTGGAGAATAGTTTAAAATTTTATTAAAAGTAACATTCTCATGAATTTATACTGGGTTCTTAAATTTAGTCAACAAAGCTGTACACAAAACTACTAAGTCCCAAGCTTTGTATTACATCTGGGAGCAAAGCCAATTAAGTCATTCCTTAGTCTGGTGTATAATAATATCAATAAGTACATCAACACTAGACCAAAAGTAAGTAGTGGGTTCTTTTTATGAGAACAGAGGGAATGTTACCTATCCCAATTTGGATGGGAAGAGAGAAGAAATTACAATAATGAGGAAAGCCTTCTCTGACAAGATAGCATTGATGCTGACACAGGAGGATAGAGCAGAGGCTGATGAGGAAATTCATGATGGTCAGGAGTGAAAGGAACTTAGGCAGAAGGAAAGGGAGGTAGAAAAGTACAAGCTCAGGAGGTTGTAATACATTACGTGAAAAGCAAATCCCTCAACATAAATTTTACACTAAAGGTCATCAGATACCTTTGAAGGATTCTAAGGGGAAAAGGGATAGCATCACGTTGAAATTTTAGAAATCTCACTTCTCATGGAGAACAAGTAGGGACTCCATGAGATCTACTAATGTCACAGAAGGCTGTTAGAGAGGCAAAACTCACTGGATTCTGTGAAGCAATGTCAAGCCCACCTAGTTCTATTCTAACTCAGCAAATTAGATGCAAGTACAACTTGAACGTAATATCTCACAAATTAGCCAATTAGTCATTTTTAGCAATGTTGCATCTTCTAGTTATTTGATTAATCTAGCAAAGTTTTAGATTTATTTCCTCCTACCCAACAACAACAACAATAAAAAAAATTATGAAGAAAGAAGAGAAGATAAAACTGACAGTGGTAAGAGTTCTGAGAGATTCCCTAATGCTCCAGCTGTCCCAGACAGGTTGCCTAGACAGGTCATTCTCTTAGAACTAGACTCTCCACAAAGTTCAAGCAGAGGAGCAAAACACAGATCAAGAGAAGCAGCACACAGCTCAGGGAGGATTTCCAAACCCTACATGCAGTCCAGTCCCTCTGTGGGTGGCCAGTGGTTATTGCTTTAGGAAACTAGCGGAACAAACTCTTGGAAACTTACTCTCTTGCAGATCCCATTCAGAGTCAGGTTGCCCCAGCCTTCCTGGGGGAAACACAGTCCCAACACAAGCCTCACAGAGCAAAAACAAAGAATATGCACCGGGTAGATTCAACCACTAAAGGATTTCAGAAAGAGAACTTTATTTCTTATTATTTTTGTACACATGGAGGAAGGAAGGGAAAGAGAGGCCACTACATAATATGCAGAGTAGGATAATATATACCATGTTAGAGACTACTGTAGTTTTTAAGACAAAAAATATGGGTCTGAACAAAGGTGAATAGAGTGGGAAAGTATAACCTGACCTCAGAGATACTTAGGAGATAATTCAATAAGTCTTGCTGAACAGTGGCATATAGAATACAGAGAAATGGAAAATGCAGGATAATTCCACATTTGTGGCTTAGGAAGAGGCTAAGTGATGATGCTACCCACCAAACTTGGAAATGCAGGTGAAGCTAAGGGGGGAAAGGAGCAAAAGAGAAAAGTTTTTCAAGGTAAGCTAAATTTTCCATGGGGCATCCAAGTAAGTTGTCTAGGAGTCTGTAGAAAATCTGGGTCTGAGGCTTGAGAAAGAAGTCAGCTGGTGATCTGTGCAGCATTTAAATGATGAATAAATCTTAATGGAGACAGAGCCTACAAACCCAGTGGTTCTAACCTTTTGGAATTTACCTTTTCCATAAAGGGGGTGGAGGGTTTAAATAAAAAAGAACCTACTCAAGTTTTAGCCCCATTTTATTCTGCCTTTCCAAATTCCTTTTCTTTCTTTAGTCTTTCCCTCTTGCTGGATTCTTAACTGTTCAAGATGGAGTTTCCTTATCACTCTACTACACATATCCCACATCCGCTCTTACACGTGTACAATTCTTCTTTTAACCAACCCTTAAAGGAGATGTTCTGTTTGCTTTGCTACAGGGTGAAGATAGTATAAACTGACCTCTGAGAAGCAGAATCAGGGACAATCCAACATATACATATGCTCAAACATCCCTTCCTTTTTACAGGTAAAAGAGAGCATCTAAACTGTCCCTGGTGCGACTGGGTCACCCTGACACAGATTTAGAGGACAGAACAATCTCAGTATGGGGACCATCAAGACTCCCAGTTCTGATTGAATCTTGCATCTTCTGCATTAACTAAAGACCCAGGGAGACAGGCCAAGTGAAGCATTCTGTGTTCCCACTAGATATTTGCCATTTGAATATCAGATTCCAATTTTGATAGTTAATGTCAATACTGACCCTGTGATACTGCCAATATTATTGAAACAAAATCAGGCCCTAAAATTTTTCACATAATCCAAAACAAATTTGTTATTCTTATTTATCCCTTATTATAAATAGATCCATTTAAATTTTAATTATTCACTGTGTCCCACAGGGGTGTGGAGGGGGGACTCTGTAGAGAATAGGAGCATTTGTCAATGGACATAAAATTAACATCTATTTAAATTTAACAAACTATTACAATATAATTTGCTCTACTTACTTTAATAAAGAGGGTTAGCATTTTGAAACTCTGCATTTGATTATTACTATGTATGAATATGAAAATATGTTTGCAAAATAAGAAACGGTATATAATACAACATTGTTTTAATAGTCAAGGCTGTGTAGCTACATTTTTAAACTCACCAATTATTTAGCACTTATTATATGCTAGTGCTTTGCCAGAAAAAGAGAGAAGAGTTAAGTTTCTACCTTCAGAAAATACATTGTCTAGTGGAAAAGAAGGTCCTCCTAACCAGGAGCAATGATACCATATGAAGTGTTTTGTTGCACGCATAAAAGTGATGAGGTGATGGGCTCTTTTAAGCCACTCTTAATTAGAAAAGTTACTTTGTGTGTAAAGCTTGACCCATGTGCACAGAGTGACTGGAACATTGTAAAGGTTCACAAGCATTCACATCTTTCAGTAGCATATAGCAATAACCCCCTTTCAGAAATGGTTGGAAAAAAACATACTAGAAGAATTTAAGTAACTTACTGATTTCCCAGAGTTAGAATGCAAAGAAACTGCAAATGGCACTGACATCAAAACACATGACCTTTCCACATTGTTCCCTTAAGTCTCAAAGTATGTGAAAGACAAGGGAGGAGAAGAGAGGTGGGAAGAAGAGGATAGGATTTCATTCTGTCCCTGAATAGGAAGTTAAGAAAGTCTTCACAGAGGCAGGGACACTTGAGCTGGGATTTGAAAAAAAAAAAAAATCACCAGGAAGCAAAAGAGCAGCAGGAGTAAATTTCCAACAAAAGGAAAATAAAGGCAAAATAATCAAGGCTCAGATACGCCTAGAATATATCTGGTGACAAAAACAGTCCAGTGTGATTGGAGAGGAGGATTTCAAGAAGAGATGTGACAGTACAGTGGGAAAGACCACACAGGTAATGTTGAAAACAATGGCTGGGAAAAGATTGTGAAGTATCTTAGACACTGTGCTAATTAATTTAATGCTCTTGATAACATATTTGCTGTTTTAAGAAAGGGTCATGATAAGAGAAAAAAATATTAGAGAATGGCAATTTAAAAAATATGTAGAGAGGCACTAAGATGCCTGGAGAGAAAAACACTATTAGGAGGCTGTTTAATAAATGGTTATGAAATGAGGAGAACCAAGAGACAATGGGAGAAGAGAAAAGGAATCTCAGAGTCAGTTTTGACATCCTGTCAATGAGACTTATTGATGGATTTCTGAGAGTGTGAGAAAAAGGAGTCCAAGATGGCAAAGTTTCCATCAGGGATGGCTACCAAGGAGTTCCACTAAGAGGACAGAAGCCCAGAGGAGGTGGAGAATGTTTACCTGACCATAAAAGTTAGCAGGCGAAGATGCCAATTGACAGCTCAGATATGAGGTTGGAGACAGGAGTTTCTGGAAATCTGTGTAGTTGAGTGTATGGAAATAGTAAAAATATCAGTGTCTGTAGGCTTTGGTAATATCAATGTCTGTGGGCTTATAAAAGGAAAAAACACCCGAAGGAGACTGAGAAACAGTGGTCAAAAGTTAAGAGGAACATTGAGAAAGGCTAAAGATTCAGAAGCCAAGGATACTTTGCAAATGCCACACTGAAGTCCTGAAGGATGGTGGCAAAGAATAAGCTGTTAGAAAAATCAAAGGGAGATCAGTAGAGTCGAGGAAAAGGACCAGGGGGAAGAAGGAGAAGCACCCTCTGGCTAATTTATATTGTTATATTGTGTACATGTATGAATATGTAACAATGAATCCCACCATTATGTACAACTACAATGTGTCAGTAAAAATATGGGAAAAAAAGAATAAGCTATTGGATGTGAGACAGGGAGGCTGTCAGGAACCTGTGGGAAGCTAGCCTCCGCAGGGTGATGGATGTGAGGAGTCTGGGCAAGCTGAGAAAGGCCCTAGTAGTTAGCATAGACTTATTTCTCTCTCTCTTTTTATTAGTGCATTATAAAATACAAAATAGTGGAACTAATTGTAATATATATGCGCAAAACATAATTTGGTCAATTTCATTGCCCACTTCCTCCTCTATCTCTTCCCTTCCCCCATCTCCATCCTTTATGGTATTGGTCTTTCTTCCTCTGCACTTCTGTCCTCTTAAAGGAACTCCTTGGTAGCCATCCCTGATGGAAACTTTGCCATCTTGGACTCCTTTTTCTCACACTCTCAGAAATCCATCAATAAGTCTCATTGACAGGATGTCAAAACTGACTCTGAGATTCCTTTTCTCTTCTCCCATTGTCTCTTGGTTCTCCTCATTTCATAACCATTTATTAAACAGCCTCCTAAAAAGTGTTTTTCTCTCCAGGCATCTCAGTGCCTGTCTACATGTTTTCTAAATTGCCATTCTCTAATATTTTTCTCTAATCATCTCCCTTTCATTTTTCTGCACCCCCCCCACACACACACACTTTGTTCTAACTTCCACATGAGAGAAAACATCCAACCCTTGGATTTCTGAGTCTGCCATATTTAACTTAAAATGTGGTCTATATACATAATGGAGTTTTACTCAGCCCAAAGGAAGAACAAAATTATGTAGTTTGCAGAAAAATGAATGGAGCTAGAGAACATCATATTAAGAATTATATAATTTAACTACAAAGAATAGGAATAGTATTGAGAAGTAGAGGGCTCAAGATCAAGAAAGGGCTCAAGATCAAGAAAGTCTGCAATAGTTCTGAGTATGTGGACATTTTTATATATTGAGAAGCTTTTAAGGGGTCAATGAAGAGACCTAAGGAGGGTCAGTTGGAGTCTTTCATTCAGAATAACATAACTCTCACTTTCTGTATTGGTTTTCCTTTTGTCTCTTGCCAGTTTCTCTCTCAGAACAACTTCAGCTCTCTGGTGTTAGGAGTCCAGGGTAAATACTTTTAAAAGCAATGGTTGGCCCTTTTCAGGCTATCATTTTGTATAATCTCTTCCAACATACAACCCATTATTTTTGCAATATCAAGCAATCCAGGTCCCCAAATCAAGGTGTTTGGTGGCAGATACCTATAGTTTTAGAGTATGACACCTCACCCACTGCCCTCCCTTCTCTGCTTCTTGTCAGACCTTTGATTTACAGATGTTTTCACATATATATATGATGATACATATATATATGAAAACATCTGTAAATATATATGTATAAATCTTATAAAGTGCTTTAGGAATAAAGCACTTCTTCACTAATTCCCTCTTCACTTACTTCAAGATTTATCCCAACTGCTACCAATAAACTGTTATGATTTATGATATGCAGTTTACTTCTACCCATTACAGACATCTAAGGCTAGCTCTGAAGGTTTTCCAAACCTAATTAAAGCCAAGGCTCTCTCTGTTCTCAGCTATTTCACAGAATACCTTAGAAGTGAATCTCAGAGGCACCAGAAGTTTCCCTTCATGCCATATGTTATGGTTTGAATGAGGTGCCTCCAAAAGTTCATTTGTAAGATAATGCAAGAGGTTTAGAGGAATAATGATTGGGGTATGAGAGCCTTAATCCAAACAGTGAATTAATCCCCTGATAGGGATTAACTGAGTGGTAACTGAAGACAGGTAGGATGTAACTGGAAGAGATAAGTCATGTGCCTTTGGGGTATATATTTGGTAAGCTGAGCTTTATCTCTCTCTACTTTCTGATCATCATGTGAGCTGTTTCCCTCTGCCATAGTCTTCTGCCATGATGCTCTGCCTTACTTGCAGCCCCTAGAAATGGAGCTGACTGACTATGCATAATTAACTGTATTCTTGAGAGACCATAGGATGAGCTCCTATGTATTTACTGCAGGCTTTTGTATTTCTTATTACTGAAGGAATAATGACCTCTGAACTTGTGAGCCCCCAAATAAACTTTTCCTCCTCTAAAATTGTTCTGGTCAGGTCTTTTAGTCACAGCAGCAAAAAAAAGCTGACTAAAACACAATACAAGGACTTCCCACTAAGAGATGCTTGTATTAACCCATGTGTAGAATAAGCTTCAACTGTCTTTATTTTTGATTAATATCTTAAATTCATATTGAAATTTCTGTGCATCTTTTCACAAACAAGTCATAATATGCGACTACTTCAGAATATATTTTCTAAAAACCTTGTAAGAACTGCCTCCCACCTTAATAAAATTCTAGGTATGCAGTTTCTATCTCAAGGAAGGTAGATGGACTGGTTGTTTTGTAAATTCTTTTCCTATAATTAAGTGTTCAGCATAATTAACTGTATTCTTGAGAGACCATAGGATGAGCTCCTATGTATTTACTGCAGGCCTTTGTATTTCTTCTTACTGATGGAAAAACTAGAGAAGGAAGACATAAGTTAAATTTGGAAAGCTTTTGAGGAAAATCTAGAGTCAGCTATCTCACTCTAAAACTCATGTAAACATTCACAGCTAGTGATAATCCTTTCTGAGATGAAAGTGTGTTCTTTTTATTTCATAAGATATCCCTGATGTTTGCCAGGTGGGGAAAAATGGTTCAGATAACATTGTACTTTACTCCTTCCAAATTGGCTCTAAGCAGTTCCAATGTCAGGACCTGTCATAAATGACAAAGATTAGTGTTAGTTTTCCAAGGATTAATATGAAAATGCAATCCCAAGCCTTGAAGAGTTTCACTTGGGCACCAGAAAGATAGAATTAGATGGAAACAAATGGTGATGAGATTTCAGATAATAAGTTCTCATCCACAAAGTGAGAATAAATGGATTCCATTTAATCAAATGAATAGCTGTTTCTTAACTCATTCTTCCCCTTTATTCAGCTTTCAAGCTAATAAAAATGACTAGGGAGGGGACAGATAACAGGTCGAGAATATTAATAGTGAATTTGAGCTACGAAAATATAAGGGAGGTAAGATTTGCTGTATATAAGCAAAAGGGAATTAGAGAAATTCCCATAAGAAATTAACAGCAAGAAATGCTTTCAGAAAAAAAAATGTTTCCTTCTATCTAAGAAAATAGAAAATATGCAAAACTGTTTTTCCACAAATAACTTAGGACTCCTTTTGCTTTCCTTTAATGAAGGGAAATAATGACCAATAATATCTTGCAAGCATTTGCTTCCAAAATTTCCTTAGCATAGACATTTCCTAATTCTATAGTCAATAAATGGATCTGGGTTTTCATATTCAAAGTCTCTTATTAAATGAATCATTGTACTAGGTAACAGGTCCTTGACTCTCTTCAGAAAGCACATTACCCACATCAAATACTACGAAGCACTGATTGCTTCACTTCAGATACTCTCTTACTTACTCAGCACTTAGCATTAGGAGGCAGCATGATGTGGTAAAAGGAATTTAGGTCTGGGAAGCCAGAAACCTGGGTCCTATCTCTGAATTCAACTAAAAAGTGATTTTTTCGTGGTTATAATCTCTTTGAAAATCATTTTCTGCATTTTTTATGTTTCCTTCGGACTCTAAATAATTTGGTTTTCTTGTTACAACATAATTCGGCCTAATCATAATTATCACAACCAGTTAAGAATACTTATTTGATGAGAGTGCTTCATTAAAAAAATAACCAAGAAACAGCATTACATATTAACCTTGTCATATTCTTTTCTAAATTGTCTTCAATTGCAAGGACAGCCATGATGATTAATGGAAGGGATAGATTATGTAATTTTTATTTTATATTTAAACTAGTTAATATATCCAGAAGGATTCTGCTCTATCTGAAGTGTTAATTTCCATGTATTTCCATATACACCTTTGTTAGCAGCTGTTCTATTGTAATATCTTTGTTGGAGCACATAGGTATGATGGCATTAAGATCCACAAAATTCAGAGAGATAAATACCCTCTTAGCCTATTCCAGTCATACAGTACTTCTTCCTGTGGTGAACAGTTTCTGAAGAGTCATTAAAACACTATTTTCTCTGCATAACTAATAGCAGCATGGGGTTAAATCAAGTGAATAAATGACTAAATGGAGATCATTTTCTTAGAGAAATTGTTTTTTCATATTTATCTAAAGCTTGTGAGTTGTCTGGTATTTGTCTGACCCATCATCATTTTTAAAAATCATGAAGTAAACAACACATGTGCACACTGTACTCATTTGCATATATCACACAAAAGAGAACAGACATGGTGTCTTAGCAGAAAAACACTGCATTAGAGACAAATCTAGAGTTTTAGAAGGTGAATTAGATCATTAACCTCACACAGTAATGATTCCTATGTTTTAGAGGGCACAGACCTCACCATGATGTTGTCATTCATTCATTAAACACACTCATTTAAACACCTGATCACACACTGAGTTCCTGGCAAAATGCTAAGACAATGAAAAGTTGATTCCTAGGATGAAGGACCTCTCAGTTTATGGAAAAGTATGTATCAGTACTGTGTGTTAAGTTTCATAACAAAGATATGCTCTGGGGACGGGTGACTGCAGAAGAGAGCATCTGTGTTGAATATTTTTCAATTGTCCTTCAAGATCCCCTTTCTACTCTTCTCCACAGTACTCAGTGCTCCCAGGAAGCAGACCTTATGGCTACTTCCACAGCCTTGCCTTCTGTTTCCAGATTGGGCTCAAATACTGAAAGAAAGCATCAGAGGGTGTGAGGACACTGAGAACAGGTTATTTATTCCCCAGTTCCTCCTTGAGGATCAGCTATGAATTGCATAGTAGACCACATCTCCTGTTACATGGTCATCTCCAAGGTAAACCACAGGCACTACCCTTCCCCTCCCACCTGGCTAGAAGTAATAATGGCTCCCAATTGTTGCTAGTCCTGGGGCCTGCTTTATCTTTGTGGTTTTCCCCTTAATCCTGTCTACATCTTTGTTGAAAATTTCTATAATAAGCTCTCCTCAATTTTCTCACTTTGGATGTGCCATCTGTTTCCTGATGGTTTCTTGATACATCACCCAAGCCAGACTAGGTTCTTAAGGATCACAATTAGGAATACAAAGAATAGAACCTCATCAGAGAGAAGAAAAAAAGATAAACAGAAAAATAAAGGTTTGGAAAATAAACTTTGAAAGTCAAAGGAATTCCATTCGCATGAAAGTAGAATCCAAAGAAAATCTGATGTATCTGAAGCACCATGAATCAGTCAAAAAACAAGAACTGGAAAATGCAGGGCTCAGTGTGTGCTGGTCAAGAGAGTTTCGGTCTCATTATGAGTGTACTTCTTTTTCCCTGAAGCATTTCATTCAGTACAGTTTCAAAAGGCCACAAGAGTGTCAGTTTGGAAAGTCAAAGGACAGAAAAGGAAAACTGGAGATGGAGCATACCAATCGGTGTATTAAAGTTATCAACACATAGTAGAAAAGTAATGCACATCTAGACCAAGGTTATGCCAGACAGCACTAAAGGAATATAATAGAGGGGACTATATTTGGTAGCACTTCGTGACCAATTGACTATTGGGAGAAAGGTAATGAGACATACTGGCTTAGATGGTTGGAAAAAGATATCTACTGAAGATACATAATGTGTCAAGCCCTGGTTTTAGAGCACTGCATGAATTGAATTGTTTTTATCTTCACAGTAATTCCTTAAAATAATATGTTATCCTTTTTTTCCCTGAATGTATCAACAAAAGTGCAAAGACCTTAAACAACTGGCCCCAAGTCACATAGGTAATAGAGAAGACAAGATTATAAGAGGTGGGGGAGGTAGAAGAGGGGGCTTGAGAGAGATTAGGAGATCAGATGGAAATAATTGGTCTCTGATGATTGTAAGATGTTCAAGCAGAGAGACAAGATAAGCAGTTGGATATACTATCTTGGGTTGTAGGCAATATAGAAATAAAATGGCAAACAAGCTTGAACATTTCCAACACACATTCTTTATAAGTGAAGTCCTGGGAGATGATGTGCGTATCTAGGGAGATTATGCAGAATGAAAAGAAGTTTGAGATTAGAAACCAAGGCAACATCAACATTTAAGGAATAGAGAAAGGGAGGCATGAGCAGTAGACCCCACAATCCAACTGGATCCCAAACTCCCTCACTTATTTTCCACCTTTCCTCACAAAGAATCATCTGCCCAGATAACGAATCTACTTCCCTTGTAGTTTGCCTGCTCCAAGTAGCTCTCTTTGGAAGGTGCGATCCCCACATTCTAACCATCCAAAGCTCTCAGTCCTCAGGAACCATCTCAATCCTGACTGCCTCACTGGACATTGGTCCCAATTATACAGTTCTCAGGATCTCAAATCACACTTCTCTGAAGCATTCTGTAGGATTCTCAGCTCTTGGTAGAATTTATCTTTCCTATTGCCTATCTTTGCTTTTATCTGTAGAAATATATTCCCAGATATATAGAGACTATCTAAAGGAGAAAACACTCCTCATTTTATATCTCATTGCTTCCAGGATAGTGCCATGAACATGGTTCCTCTTTGGTGAAAATTGAGTGCTTACTGATGTGGTATTGATTAGGACTAGATACTATCCATGTTACTAAATACCTTCTCTACAAAGCCTCCAGGTAACACTGTGAAACAACTGAAATCTGTTCCTTGCAACCTTCTCATTTCTCAACTGTTCCATATCTTCATGTTTATCAAGACCACCTTCTCTGAGGAACTACACTAAGCGTGGCACCTTTTCTGATCTAGTTCCTATCCCAATTCATCTGACCACAATCCCTGTCTCAGTGCAATCATTTTTGCAAACTGAGGACTAGTGCCAGAAGCCATCCATGAACCGTGCGTGAACCAAAAGGACACGAAATCTATTAGGCAGGAAAAGTCTGGTATGGGGAACTCCCAGTGGCAACTCTGCTGATTTGAGACTGCCCAATTCATATGACTTCCTACCTAGCTCCACCCTAAGTTCAGCATGTCATCCAAGACAGGATGACCTGCTAGAGCTACACAGCCTGTTGGAAATGTGTGTGGCTTGCCTAGATGCCAATCAACCTGTTTGCTGCAAGACCCCTGCCATACCAAGAAGCAAGACTCCTTCCTCTGAAACCTTATCCCTGCCTTTAATGTACTCCCCCTTAAATAAAGCAACTCAGTGAGATGCTGTTTCTAAATAAAATACAAAATAGGGCTGGACATGTGACCCTGAGTTCAATCCCCGGTACCTACCACCACCAAAAAAAAAAAAAAAAAAAAAAAAAAAAAGAATAGGAGCCATTTTTCATTGTTCAGTTCCAGCTCCTATCAGGACTGGAAGACCTATCAGCTGCTCCTTTTTATATCTAATTTCTGGCTCTGTCTTTATTTCTTACTTATTATTTTAGACTTTCTATTTCTCAGGCAGCTCACACCTTCTGAGAAGGAATCTTCCCTGGCTGAGTGCTGGCTACCCAGCAATAGTCTAGCTAGCCTGATTTTTTCCCCTCTCCAAAGGTAAAATTTCCAGGCTCCATTTAGAAGCAATATACTAAACCTATAAGTATAATTCAGTGTTCAGTATTTAGACACTTCAGAATGTATTTTGAGACAAGCATGGCTTGTTATTTTCTCCAACTCTTACTAAGATGCTCCTACTTTCTAGTTATTTCTAGGATCTGGACCTGAAACCATAAAATATTAATGTACTTGGAGTAGAATTTTCCCATCTTATAAATGCTGTATTTTACATTTCTCTTCATGTGTCTTTGGACCAATTTTAGGAATAAAGTGCAATTAACTTAAAATATATACTAGGAAAAATGTCTTACTCAAATTTGTGCCATCTCATATGTTTGGCATAAGTGAACCATTCACTAGCCTCAACTTTAAATCCTATAAATCTTAGAGAAAAGGGGAGGGGAGGGGAGGGGAGGGGGGATAGTAGAGAATAGGACAGACAGCAGAATACATCAGACACTAGAAAGGTAATTTGTCAATCAATGGAAGGGTAACTGATGTGATTCAGCAATCTGTATACGGGGTAAAAGTGGGAGTTCATAACCCACTTGAATCAAACTGTGAAATATGATGTATTAAGAACTATGTAATGTTTTGAAAGACCAATAATAATAAAAAAAAAATTCAAAAAAAAAATAAATAAATAAAATAAAAAAAAATCCTATAAATCTTAATGTCTAAAATACGTGAGAGTTTAAAAATAATGTTTGCTTTGTCATCAAGAAAAATTGTGTGTGCTTTTTGTATAATGTGTAATTGTCTGTGTGTTATTAAAATGACATATGTAAATGATAATATTAATAAAATACTAATTTGCACTCCAATAATGTTCTCCCACTGATAGGCAAATGCTAGGAAAGATATGTTGACATTATTTCTGAAGCAGTTATAGCTCATTACAAGAACAGCAAAATCTTCTGTCCTTTTTCCTAAAATAACATCACAATTCCAAAGATCATCATCCATTATGCTTTCATCTAAAGAAAGAAATTATATTGATTGTCATAAGTAGCTCTAGAATTAATAAAGTTTGTATTAAATGCCATCTCTCCCTAATTAGCTTTTCATTTTGAGACTTAAACTTCTCCCTAATTAACTTCTTGTTTTTTAGGGAATAAACTCAATATTTAAGTAATCCACATAGCTATATCTATTTTAAATATCTAGATAAGTATGGGATTTTGAAAAGCTCTGTGCTGGGAAGCAGGTTTAAGTTTTATCTTCATTTTTTACCAGCTTAAGTTATTAAATCATGATTTTTCTCACCTGGAAACTGAGGACCTTAATAATGTGCAAATCACAAGACTACAAAGATCCAATTAACCACTAAGTGTAAAAAATAAAGTGTTCTTAACTAGAAAAAAACCTGCACAAATATAACTTACTAACATTACTCTAGGTCTTTAAAGAGCTTTATAATTCAATGTGATAGAACAGAGGGAAAGTGAGTTTTGGAGTTCAACACCCCTTTTTAGTTATGGAAATTTGGGTCAATTACTAAAATCTAATGCCAAAATTCTCATTGAAGTTATTTCCACAAAGGGTGCAGAAAGCTACAAGATAATATTATTTCAGCCATTATTTAAACTATAACAACTAAGAAGAATACTGAACAATTATAACGTTTTGTGAGTCTGAAAACCAAAGCCACAGGCAACCAAATGAACTGACTACCAAAGAGTGATAAGCCTATCTGAGGAGGCACCAGATGCTGCAACTGTTTCACCTTTGGTAGAGCACAGAGGAAGAAGTGACTACTCTAACCACAGGTAGGAAGAGAACAGACACAGAGATAAAAATTTAAAAGCTAATGTGACAATCTATGATAACTAAAGCCCTACTTAATACATGTTCTAAAACACTGAAGTAGACTAAACAAGTCCACTTGTTCTACTACTAAACATTTGTCCCTGAGGCTAATGTCAAGTTTGTCTAGCTAGAACATGGCCAAGCCTTAAACCCTGACCCAGTTGGAATGTCAGAGAACAGGAAAGAGATGGGCAACTTTATTCCAAGAGAACTGAACAAAGCTCTTGCACAAAGAAACAGCAGAGAGGGAGCATATGATGAAACAGGACTGCGATTGCCCTAACAGTACAACCCAGTTCAACCCATCACCTCAACTACACTGGGCAAGAAGAAGGCACATGGAGTCTCTGTATGTAATTTTCAGGGCACAGTTTCCTAACGTGGTAGCAAATATTGTCTAATCAATGCTCTGAAATTTAACCAATTAAATTATTCTCCCTCTACTTTGAGGGAGAATTGAAGACAGAGCGTAGATGGGAAGAGACTGCAGAATTTCCACACCAAGACACTAACATTATATGTCTAGTAAATAATTCGTACAGAATAGCAACCTCTGAGTTTTTAGAAAGAGGTATATTTTCTTCTCTGGCTTTCTTTCTATCATTGTAATAACCTCCTGACCTCCCCCATCTTATTCTCAAATATTTGATTTATCACAACTCTTATTATCTTAAAAGTTATTTGTTTTAGGTTTTAACTCTCCTAAAAGATAGTAAATTCTTTGGCAAAGGTACAATGCCTTAATCCTGTACATGTTCCCTACTTGAATTCCTATCAGTATTGCTTAATGGAATTAATATCCCACTAAACTTCTCCAACAAACACCAAGCCAAAAGGAAAGAACTCAGAAGCCTTGTTTTCCTCTGACTTGGCTAACACATTATTGACTCTGAAACAGAAAGTAAATTTACGCTAAGATTTTCTTACTTCTTAGGAAGGTACTTAATTACAACTATATTTGTACTTTCAAAGTTTTCAGTGGAGAATAATGGTCAGTCACAGATCTACTGGACTGGGTGACAGAAATTCCATTAGGCATCATTTATTATATCCAAACATTATTACACACTCTCATTAATTTTGTCATTTCAACTGTGAGAGATCTCATCTTATGAAATGACTTAGAGGAAAAAACTGAAAAATAATTGGCTACCCTTCTGGTTCCCCTGTGGAAAGACCCATCAGTTGCAAATCTAAAATAACTCATCATCAAAATCAGATCACTCATCATATCAAAAATTATCAAAAAGCTGTTACTTTCTTCCCCCATTGCATATCTGGAAGGGAAGAAAGATCATCTTTATATCTGATTGTAAAGGCACTAGCTGTCATAAATATTACAGGATATGAAAATGATTTTTCATGTTGAACAATTAATGTGTTCAGTTTCCTATAATTTTTAACTTTTAATTATTTAATCAACACATAAAAATTATATGTATTTGCATAGTATTGTGTGATGCTTTGGTACACGTATACATTGTTTTCATCTTCAAATTAGAACTAGCAGCTCTATCACCTCAAACATGTATCATTTCTTTGTGGTGAAACATTAAAAATCCATTGTCATAGCTTTTTTGAAATATACAGTGCATTTATTACCCGATAGTCACTTACTGTCCAAAATAGCACCAGAATTACAGTGTTCTCTGATGATAAAGGAGACAGAACAAATCTCCCTCAGGACCAAAGCAGAGAACTGCACAAAGCAATAGGGAGTTTGAGGTTTCTTCCTTAGCTGTTTTGGTGTTTCTTTTTGTTTGTTTGTTGCAGCTGGTCTCCTGACTGGTCTTTCCCTCTAAGGGTATAAACAAGGTTTTGATACCCAGTTGAAATAGACTCTACATCCTTGATATATTGTTGCTTGTTTGCATAAGTGTTGGGGAAATACTCCTTAAGTGAAGCAACAATTTGACATTGAGTTAGAAGTTCTAACCAAGTATTCTGAACCATGCAAGACCACAAAATGCTTCTGAATTGAGACATTCCCTGACTTGCTAACCCACAGCTCCTTGAATGCTGAACCACTAGTTCTCTAACAGTTTTGATTACGCCTCTTCCTCAGCCACTGTTGGCAGCTCCTAATCTAGAATCTTATATTAATCTTAACTAATATTTGCTTAGAAGGATCCTTTTCACTTTGCTAATCACCAAAGCTCAGATTCCAGCCTTTTTCAAATTTGGTCTAACAGAACTGACCTTGTTCCTGAGTATGCTTCAGAACAACCAAAGCCCTACCAATCTAGGTTCCCATGTCTTTAAAGAGAAAGCCAAGGTTAATAAGGATAAGAGTTTCAGATTAGTACATTACCATTTTAAAAGAGGAAAAAAATGAAGATAAGAATAAAAGTGAAAAGAAAAATTACCCCCCAAAATTATATGTGTATTATGTTTTATTTCTTGGAATCTAGTCAAAGTTGAAAACCTTTGGCAATCTGTTTTACTTAAGGACACCCCACATCCCACCATATAATTTACTTATGTTTACTGGAGATGCTTTCCTATTGCAGTGACTTTGAAAGTAAACTTATTATTTGTTTTATTTAATTTTATTTTAGAAAATCAGAATATGATTCTCATGGTAACATAATTAAATATCTTCTGCTGCTCAAGTGAGGTTATTATAAATAACAATTGTTATTAAATTTTTCTATGACAACATAAAAACAAAATTTGGTAGAAATTATGAAGAAATTAATCGAGACAAAGAGGACTGTAATCTGACTCTTTTGCATTCAAGTAATCATTATTTTGACATAATTAATTTTAATTTGAAGTACCAAGCATTTGCAAAATTAATCTGTGCACATTTTAGAGATATAGCTTAAATATTCTAGTAAACTTGGTGGCATAATCAACAATTCATATATCTGCCAAAAGACATAACCTTCATTTAATGCAAATTGACCAACAGCCTAATTCATTTTTAAAATACAAAATATTGTATTAGGATCAAAAGGTCTAATGTCTCTGAGGGGATCATAAGAAATTGAAACTAGATATCTTAAAAAATAGAAGGTGCTTGGTTTTTCAAGTATCCCTGCCACACTACTATTTCATCTTAAATGTCAGGTTCAGGGGGGTTAAATGTTAGAAGTCCATAAAGTTGTAAGGTAAAGGTCTTGGATATATTAAGTAGCTCCTAAGAAAAATTTTTATTTTAAAATTAATTTTAGATAAAAAGGAACATTTGAGAAGAAAACCATACTCATCCCTCTTTTTTATTCATAGGGAAATAATAATCATTTAGTCAACCTTTTTACTATTTAATATTTATGAGAGCAAGGGGTCTGGAAGGGGGGAAATGGCATTTTCCTTATTGCTTATTTCACATTTCAAAGAGAATCTTTAAATTTGAAGATGAAAATATAGCATCATTTCTTATGGAATACTTATACTGTATTTGACATAATATCAATAAGCCCAAGGGACTTACTGAGAAATACAAAATCATTTGTATATAATGAGAAAGCCAATGCTTCCACTGAATTTAGACTTACAGAAGTACAGGCTTTCGAGCATCCCTTAAATTTTTCCCCTTTCTTCCTCCTATACTTTCATCTTTTTCTTTCTCTTCCTTTAGTTTCTTTGCACAGAGGGTTTTCATAGAAGAGAAAATGAAAAACTTGCACTTTCAGGACAAAACAGTAAGAAAAGGAGACCGTCTGTGTGCACAGGGCTGCCAAGGGAACTAAAGAACACAACAGAGAATAGAGGAAAGATCTTACTTGGACACCAGAGGCTTAGAAAGAAACAAGACTGAGTGATAGAACTAATTTCTACAACTGTTCCTGTGTTCTTTAACACTAGACACTGAAATAAATATTCAGTCATCTCTAGGTTTCTCTGGAGCCATGGGGATTGCACAGGGAGAGGCAGCTGTTGAAGCTAAGCTTGGCTTCACACTCCTCCGCCTCTGTTCCACTTAGGGCCGTGTTAACCAAGCCTGCAGATGTTGACTGAAACAGGCAGGAAAATGTCCTCAGGGTCAACTTTGCATCCCACTTGGCTCTGAAATATTGTAATTTTAGAGACCCAGAAAAATGTAATGATTGCAATACTTGCCTTATATTAGAAAAACCATGAAAGCATATCCTGAATAGATTCTACTTTACTCTTGTTTTTCATCAATTTCATAGTAGGACAACTTTGAATGAATTTACTGTTGATCACCTTTTAATGATATGGAGAGCAAAAGGAGAGACAGGATGATTAGAAAATATTTAGCTCTGCATACATTATTGTAATAACACTTCAAGAAACTGTTTGAGGTGGGAACTATTATTAGCCCTTATTTGGTGTTTTAGTCAGCTTTTCCACTGCTGTGACCAAAAGGCCTGACAAGAACAGTTAGAGGAGGAAAAGTTTATTTGGGGGCTTATGGTTTCAGAAGCCTTAGTCAAGGACTTAGTTCATTGATGGCCTACTCTATGGCTCTGGGCCCAAGGTGAAGCAGGACATCATGGTGGAAAGGTATGGTAAAAGAAAGCAGCTTAGGACATGGAGCCAGGAAGCAGAGAGAAAGAGAGCTCTGTTCAACAAGGACAAAACAATACTTTAGAGACACACCCTTAGGGATCCACCTCCTCTAGCCACATTCTACCTCTCTACAGAGACCACTCAGTTTATTCCTATCAGGAGATTAATTCACTGATTGGTTAAGACTCTCAACCTAATCGTTTCATCTCTAAACATTCTTGCATTGTCTCACACATGAACTTTTAGGGGATACCTCATATCTAAATAACAACGTAAGCAACTAGGTTTATGCAGGTTGAATAATACATCCAAGATCACACAATTATAGTCTCAGGTAAGGATTTGGACATACTCATCCAACTCAGAACCAATATCCTGAGGATGAGCTAAAGCTGGTCAGGTAGATTGAAAAGGTAGGTTAGCACAGTCTCAAAGAGTGATATATACAGCATTACTGGTCTTGAATACAAACTTTTGGTGATATTTAGACAGAACTTTTTATTTTTTTAATTAAATTTATTTATTTACTCTAATTTGTTTTACCTGACAGCAGAATGCATTTCAATTCATAGTACACATATAGAGTAGATAGAACTTTTTATTTACTACTAATATATTTATTATGATGTGTGAATGATTAAGACCAGCTTATTAAACTTAGTGTTTTGGGATAGTTTTACCTAGAATGAAGATAAGTTTTTAAAATAAGTTGTTTAAAATCTACTAAAAAGAAAAACATGAGAACATAAAAGTAGATGGAAAGTGAATGAGGGAAAAGGTACAAAGATAACAAATGAAATTTGGGAAACACAGAGTTGAGGCACTCCATTAAGAAATCACTAGTACAGAGTTGTGGGGACTGGAAAGCAGATAATATTTTAAAAAGCAAATAATTCATGACTAAAGTAATGATAAAGGGGATGGAAATAAGACCTGAGAGGGTAAGCATGTTAAAAAAAAAAAATTAGAATTGGAAGTCCTGGATACAGTGAGCTAGGGCAATTTGCATTACAAAAAGATACTCTAGCTATAAAGAAGAGAAGGAATTGGAAGATAAATTGTTGAAACAAGAAAGCCAGTTAAGACACCCATTAGGATGTCTACTACAAAAAGAAAAAGAAAAACACATCACAATTGTTGGTGAGCATGAGGAAAACTTGGAATTTTTCAAGTGAGAAGTGAAATGCTTCCACTTCTATGGAAAACAAATCAGCTCCTCAAGGTATCAAAAATAAAACTACCCTATGATCCAGCAATTCTAGTTATGGATATATACCTAAAATAACTGAAAGTAGGGACGCAAAGAGATGTTCATAAAGCCATATTCACCACAGCATTATTACAATATCCAAAATTTGAAAGCAACCCAAATATTTATGGGTTAAAAAACATATAAACAAAATGTGATACACACACAAACACATATACACATATGCACACACACAGTAGAATATTACTAACCTTTTAAAAAGGAAAAGAATTCTAGCACATGTTACAACATGGGTGAACCTGGAAGACATTGTGTTAAATGAAATTAGTCAATCACAAAGGATTGTGATTCCACTTATGTGGGGAAGTTAGAGTAGTGAAAGTAACAAAGAAAGAAAGTAGAATGGTGGTTGCTAGAGCCTGGAAGGAGGAGAGAATGGGCAGTTGGTGGTCAATAGGACAAGTTTCAGTTTTCACAAGATCAAAAGAGTAACAAATGGATAGTGGTGCCAACAAAACAATGTGAATGTACTCAATGTCACTAAACTGTACACTTAAAACAATGGTTAAGATGACAAAGTTTGTTATATATATTATACCACATTGTTCAGTTTCTAAAATTAGGGAAAAAAAGAGAAACCATTACAATAACACATACATACACTGAACTCTTAGCCAAGACTTTAACCAAATAAAGGATAGCAAGCAGTGATTGACACCTGCTCAGAGAGAGGCCTGGGTGCCAGGATGGCCACTGCAGATACTGCGTAGAATATTTTACTCATGGATCCATGCATTAATTTTCAGGGTAATTATTAAATACTTACTGAATACTAGGCACTGTTTAAGTTCTGAGAAGGAAACAGACCTCTTTCATTTTCCAGAAGTGTCAGGAAAGATGACTGCTTTTTCTATGAGCTCTTTGGTTGTATCTAAGTCGTGAGTCCAGGCAGCACTCTCCATCCCCAGCCCATGTTCTTAGCCACAGTGTACGCAGAGTATAGGGTGGCCAACTTTTTTTTTTTTTTTTAATAATGAAAGGGTAGGGGGGCTGGGGATGTGGCTCAAGAGGTAGCGCGCTCGCCTGGCATGCGTGCGGCCCGGGTTCGATCCTCAGCACCACATACCAACGGAGATGTTGTGTCTGCCGAGAACTGAAAAATGAATGTTAAAGTTCTCTCTCTCTCTCCCTCTCTCTCACTCTCTCTTTAAAAAAAAAAAAAAAAAGAAAGAAAGGGTAGGGCTGGGGCTGTAGTTCAGTGGCAGAGCGCTTGCCTAGCATGCATGCGGCACTGGGTTTGATCCTCAGCACCACATACAATTAAACAAATAAAATAAAGGCATTCTGTCCATCTGCAACTACCAAAAAAAGGGGGAGCAGTTTAATTACCATTAATTCAGCAAAAAAGAAAACTCTAACAAACCAATAGTAGTCAACTTCTAGTATTAACTTTAAAGAACAATCCGATAAATACAATAGATTTAAGTTTAACTCAATACATGGGCCTTACTTCTTCCTATTTTATTACTTTTTTTATTTTTTTGCTATTGTTATAGTTAAAGCAATGTCCCAGGGTTTTACAAATTGACTTCCAGACCACTCACATATAACCCAATCAAGCCTTTATTGAAGCACACCGGTGGTGACTGACCAAAACATAAAGCTGTTCCCCTGATCAGCCCCAAACAATTGCAAGGGCACTCCTTATAATAAGCCTGAAAACCACAAAAGGGATGTTTGGGAGTCTAGCCAATGCAAGCAAGCCAAGTTACAGAAGTGGGAGAGTGCAGTGAGGTGGTGGGATGCTTAGCCAATCACAATTAGCCCAGTCACCCCAGTTACAGCAACAAAGCCCCATTACCCTAGTTACAGAAACAATGCCCCATTAGATAGTTTCATGTTCTTAAGGGTTTCTGTAGCAAAAGGAAAACAAAACAACTTGCCCCAGGCATGATCTTTCTATTTGGCATGCTTGTTTTATAAAATGGAGTTACTAAACAAAATGGAGTCACTTTGGCTTGACTATCACACCATGAAATAATAAAAAATATCTTTGACCCATGAAGTCCCAAGTTTACATTTCTGTGTATTTCCATGAAGTTGACACAAATGGATTAAAGTAAGCTAGAAATCATATAATCTAGAGCGAACTATATAATTTATCATTATTAGTAAATATTAATGAATACTATCATTACTCATTCACTTATTACTTTTCTAGAAAGAAAAAGAACCCTAAAAGCATAAATATTTATTTCAAAGTTATCATAAATGGAATATTTATTGCTCCGTTGAAGTTTTTTAGGTGTTCCACAAATGGAGCAATGGGACTAAGGGGTTAAAGATGTTTGTTCTCTCCAGACATTCCTCCAAATCAGCATCTAGAAACTAATGGACTATGTTACAGAGAACTCCTCAAAAGTTTGGGTCACATTATCTCTGCCTTCCTTAGAGTAAGTAAAACCTTTGTGGGCTTCCCATTTGGCTGTCTCTGAACATTAATACCTATAAATAACAGACATAAAAATTGTAATTCCTATAAAATAACCAAGAAAACAGAGTCCTTCTGGCCACCAAATAATAAATCCAACTTAAGTTCATTGACAAACTCTGATTGAGTAACCTTTATGTACCAGGCAATATGCTAACTACTAGAAACAAAGAGATGCTCCCAGGACGGATGGACATATTATGTACTACACAAACTGGGATACTTTTGAGAGCGAAAAAATTAATACTTATGCCAAGAAAACCTACCAAAGCAATTTAAGATACAGTCATTCCATGTTAGGAGTTCACAATTTGTTAAACAGTTCAACCAAAATGTTATGAAAACTCTGAGGATAGAGCAATTAATTTGGGAACTAGGAAGGCTGCAAGGCAGTGATTAGGGACTTTTCCTAAAGAAGCAAGGTTTTCATTGGATCTCAAAGAATTACTAGGCTTTCACCCATAGGAAGAGAAAGAGAAGTACATTTTAGAAATTGTAGAGAGTTCATTAAAATGTTGGTCACAGTCCTAATATTTCCAGTTATACCAGAAACTATTGAAAGTTCATAAAACAAGTTTTGTTGTATCTCCTTACTTTCATGAACTCTGTAATTTCTTAAATATAAAAACAAAATTTTAAAGACAAAATAATGAACAAGATGTTCCCCCTGGACTATAGAATACATACACAAGAGCTACACTTGAAAACACTACCAAAAAGTAAAAGGGAAGGATGGAGTCAGGCAACATTCCTGTTATCATTCCATAGGATTTTTTAATTTCCAATTACTTTCAACTTAATATTTTCTGGCATCCACATACGTTACAAGGATGAATCTACAGAATGATTACAGTAGGTTATGTTTCAGATTCAAGGACTATATTTTCAGTAGGAACTATCTTTTGTGGGTCTGAAGTCATTAACAAAACACAAAACTGGTGTGGTTTATAAAATTCCTAAGCTATTTTTTTATATCACAATGTGTTAGTTACTTTCCGAAATTTATGAGTCAGTGCCTTTCAACCCACACCAAAGGTTAAATAAATACCTGAATGAAATTTATGTATGATACCTCCTCCATTGTAACATTTTACAACACTCTTTAAGTTTGTCTTCTTCTCATGACCATCATAAACTGGAAAGCCTGCCACAAGGCTCTTTATTTTTTATTGCTTTGTTAATTTGAAGCATCTTTAGAGTTTTAGCTAAACATCATGGTAGTTGGATCCTCATGTCAGTATCACTAAATCAGGCAAATATGTACATCAATTCTACATTTGACTTTAAAGCAGTGTTTTGAAGAGTACAAGAAGTCATAATTTTCTCAGAAGGAACTAAAGAAACACCATCTCCAAAATAACTAGGGAAAAGTTGGAAAACTAGTGTATGACCTCAGCAAGGCCAAAAACTCAACCACACTGTGGCTCAACCACTAAAACTATATTCAGAGATCATAAAATTTTATAATTAGAAGGGTCTAGAGAAGTCAATTAATGCAACCTTAACTTGACCTCTAAATCAAAGCTCAGAAAATCGAAGACCACAGAATCCAGTTATTATCAGTTACTTGACTTATTTTAAAATAGATCATTTTACTTGCTTTTCAAGAATCATACATAATAAATACATATATAATAAATATACACATTTTGCTAGAATAGCCAATCTCCTTATCTATATAAGGGAGTGTTAAGTGTGGTAGACCTGATTTATTTTGTTATAATTCAGTCCAGTTATCAAAGCTTCAAATATGAGAAAAAAATGAATTGATATGAATAACTGGCTCAGTCCCACAGTTATAAGTAGGTTGGGATGTGTCAATCATTCCATGCCCTCAAAATGTGATGAAGACACAATTTCAAATGCCATGATTTTGCCGGCTGGGAGCCATATAAAGGTTAGTGGATTTTAAACATATTTGTATGCTTAATAAGTACAAATTCTTCTACACACATTCGATATAACCACATGTACATTTTTCTCATTTCTCTGTTAACAGAATCATCTAACATGGCTCAAATCACAAAATACCATTAAAAATAAGATTTTTTCCTGTGAAAGGTGAGTTATAGAAATAAACATTTAGTCAAAAGCTAAATGGATTTAACCAAGACTGTCTACCTGAAACCCATGAAACTGAATCCTTAGTAAGAGATGGAAAGTGGTTTCTTTTTTAAGAAAATACAGTTAATGAAATTTGTTTTCTTTGGGAAAATAGAGCTGTTAATCACACACCATTAAAATCATTTCAACACCCATTTCTCTCTCCTTGCTCTCACTGCAAGATCAGATTTCACCAAGAAGCAGTTGGAAAAGAATATTCACAGTCTCAATTTACACCATAAGTACACCTATGCTTATAAACCCTCTCTTCCTCCTTAGGTGTGGGTGCACCCTCCACTCTCCCCTCAGAAGCCAGGCTCTCCATTCATACACTGAATCCTAATCCTCTCTGCCTTCTCAGCAAATCATGCCAATGACTATTTACCATTCACTTTCAAGGGATTTCCCTTCCACTCAAAATCTGCCATTTTATATACATCAAAGGAAAAGAAGGAAGTGAAAAGTGGAAAAAGGAAGGGAGGGGATAAATAAGAGGATGAAGGGATGGGGGAAGTAAGAGAGGAGAGGAGAGTGGAGAAAAGTAGGAAGAAGAGGGATGGGAATAGGAAAGAGAAAATTAGTTTTTTTAAAAAAAAAAGCCCTTCCATGCCTCTTCTACTACCACCTTTATCATGTATGTCTCACCTTCTCAAGACTCATCTCCTTTAGTCTGAGATTCCAGAAAAGAATTTTCTGTCCCTCAGATCTCCCATAGGACCCAGGAGCTAGTGCTTATTATCATAAACAGTTCCAGTCAACCAGAGGTTCCAACTCCAGTCCCATGAGCAGTCAAGGCAAGGATTAAAGGAACTCAGAGGGGAACCCAAGCATTGCAGCAGCTGATCACAGCAGAAGAGGAGTGGGTAAAGCTGTAAATTCCCACAGCCTAATATCAGTCCTGTCCTACAGTTACTGACACTCAGCCCAACTACCTCTATCTCTGTGTACTACCCTAAAATGCAATAGGCAATTGGAGTTCACACATTTTTTTTTTTTTTGTAGTGCTAGGGATCAAATCTAGAGTCCTGACCATACTAGGCAAGCACTCTACCACTACATTCCCAGACTAAGGGAATTCACACTCTCCTACTGGCCCTACACCTTTGGATTTTATCCAGCAACTACTGCCCCAACAGGCTTGGTATGTGTGCAACCTAACCATTCACTCTACAATTTTGTTCCAACAACATTCTCCTATTTACAGCAAAACTCCTTAACAGAGTTATCTTTATTTATAAATCTTGCTTGGAACTAAGTTCTCATCTCTCCAATGTCTAAATTTGATATAACCCAAATGAAGTACTGAGTTCCTTTACTAAACCTCTTGCCCCGGCATGACACATCTTATTTACTCAGGTCAAAACATTGGGACAATCTTTGATTGCTTACATTAACTCACTCCCAACCTCCAATCCATCAGGAAATTCTGCCCCCCCCCACCTCCATCTTCAAAATATGGCAAAAATCTAGTGATTTTTGTCATATCCTTTCTTGTTATTATTCTGTTCCAAAACAATCTTATCCATGCCTGGATTTGGACTAGCCTGATACACTATTTTGGCCCCAATATATTTATTTATATGGCATCCAAACTAATTTTTTTAAGAAAACATGACCTTCTACTGGCTTCCTATTACACTTGGGTGAAAGCAAAAGTCTTATTACAGTGTCCAAGGTCCTATAAAATTCGAACCATCCCACTGCCTTGCTGACATCTTCTACTCTTCCAATCACACAGGACTCATCCATCTGTCAAGCACACTCCTCGCTCAGGACATTGCTCTTCTTTCTCCTTGGGATGCTCTTTCAATAAATACTTTTGCATAGCTTGTTCTCCGCCTCCTTAGGTTTCCTAAAGAGGGTTTCCCTACCTACAACACAAAAAAAGAGCTGCTCCCAACCTGTGTACACTAGCAGTTTCTGTTCTCCTTCACTCTGTTTCATTTTCCTCCCATAATGCTTAATGACATTTGACATATTAGGTGATAATTTTATTGTTTATATTCAACCATGAGAAATGGGAGGTGCATTATTGCAAGGACTTTTCTTTGCTCTCTACTGTACCCCCAGGACTTAGGACAACACCAGTTATATTGTACATGTTCATTATATATTTTTGAACAAATACATAAATATTAAAATGACACAAAAATTAAACCCTATTCTCTTATATTCCAATCACAGTTTGACTAAAATCAAAATTGTTTAATATTCCTATGGAAAGTCACGCACAAGATTGTTCTGCAATGGCTGATTAAACATTTCATTTCCAAAACTTAATTCCTATCCATGGGTCACTATTTTCAAACAACCTTATAGCCCTTTTGAAAGAACCCCACATAGATTATTATTTATTCTTTTTATTACTTCATGACATTCTCAAAGATCAAGTAAAAAACACATGTCAAAGCAATCTCTCCCTGTTTCTTCTGATTAAAATCAATATTCTTCCTGCTCTTAACAGCAATAAAAATCAACACAACAGTTTCTGTTAACTCAATAGAATGTCAAGTGATATCTTTGTGTATTGTTACCAGCAGGAATATCAACAGAATACTACCAACAGCCTATAATCATTGCTGTTTTTATTATCTACAAAATGTCATGTGTGCATATGGCATTTCCAAAACAACACAGTGAAAACAAGGATCCTGTCTCAAACAACTCAGCTTCTTTTAAAGTTTTGCCTTTAAAAGAACTTAATAGGAGGTCCTGCTGTTCTGAGAAAAGAACAAAATTGATTCAAATGGTTAGGACTGGGTGGTACATCTCATTCCTGTTTCCCCAGCCCTAGAACTTCGCTTTGTTCTCTGAATTACAAAGAGCAGCCATACCCTGGTTGACTTTCTCAAAACACTGTTCCCTGTTGGTCATGTAGAAGATAGATCAGAAAATGATCACCAGCAGACACACTGTTAGAATTGACAAACAATAAAAATCCCACTTCCTACCAATAATTGCCAGCAGCATCTTATAATATTTATTTTTAAAAAACAATGACATTTCTCAATCCCATAAAAACTATATTGAACTTAAATAATGAATTTTTAATTCTATGCAACTTAGAACATCTAATTTGGGACTGTATTTACCAAGTGCATTGCAAATTAAATATTTAGGCAGGAAAAGCAATCAAAAGTGAAGCAGTCAGAATATCCACATACTGGGAAAGGCAGTAATAGGGAAAGTGACAAATGTGCTAAATAGATTCCACCTTATGGGGGCACATTTTGTCTCTCAAAAAGATCAAGGTGCTTATAGTCATGGGGAAATGTAGAACTCAATGTTGCCAATCTTTCAACTGTCCCAAGGAGTCAGAAATACAAAATGGTTATGTACAGTATTTCAAGTTTTAAGTTTTTGCTCAATTAAAATAAAATACAGCATTAGCAAAACAAAATACAATCCGTTGCAAAACTTGGCCCTGTGAAAGATTTGGCTTCAAAACAGAGTCTTAAATGGTTCTATTTTTAAAAATACTTTATTTCAAGGGTTGAATGTTTCCTCTTATATGCAGGATCTAGAGAGAAAAAAAAAGAATATCAGAAAAATAGAAGGGAGAACAGTAGAGTAGAGAGGGGAACAAGGGGGACTGGGAAGAGGAGCGAAAGACAAGGTACTGGGGCAGGAAATAGAGCAAATTATGCTATGTACATGTATGAATGTATCACAATGAACTACACTATTGTGTACAATTTTAATGTACTAATAAAAAAAGATATTGATTCTGTTTTAAAATGCTAGTTCAATTTAGTAAACATTCATGGTACTATTTTATTACCTTAATGTTATATGTTGTGGACATCTGGAATATATCAATAATGATGACTGCCTGCTCTCTTTATCATATCAGTCACCACAAGGAACAAAACCTATTCAGGGGATATAATATAATGAAATAAAAATACCATAGATTCTTGGAAGGCAGGAACCAGGCTGATTAGAATATGGTGATATACTTTCTAATTATGAATTTATAAACATTGAAAAATACTAGGATTTAGATGCCCTTCAGTAGATGAATGGATAAAAAATGTGGCATATATTCACAATGAAATATTACTCAGCAATAAAAGAGAATAAAACCATGGCATTTGCAGTTAATGGATGGAGTTGGAGAAGATAATGCTAAGTGAAGTTAGCCAATCCCCAAAAAAAAACAAATGCTAAATGTTCTCTCTGATAGAAAGAGACTGATTCATAGTTGAGTAGGGAGAGAGAACAAGGGGAGGAATGGATGAACTATAGATAGGATAGTGGGGTGGAAGGGGAAGGGAGAGGGCATTGAGTTAGAAATGATGTTAGAATGAGATGGACATAATTATCCAAAGTACATGTATGAAGACACAAATAGGTATAAATATACTTTGTATATAATTAGAGATATAAAAACTTGTGCTCTATGTGTGTAATATGAATTATAATGCATTCTGCTTCATAAGTAAATAAAAAAATAAAAAATTAAGAAATATACTAGGATCCTGTATCAAGAAGCAAGATATAACTTTTATGTAATTAAAATTAAATTCATAAAGGGCTGGAGATGTGGCTCAAGCGGTAGCGCGCTCACCTGGCATGCATTCAGCCCTGGTTTGATCCTCAGCACCACATACAAACAAAAATGTTGTGTCCGCTGAAAAATAAAAAAAAATTAAATTCATAAAGTAGTGAAGACCTGAAAAAAGGCCTGAATGGTGAATTTCCAGTACAAAGAGCAGAAAGAAACTACTGAAAAAGGACTTCCTAAAGTAACTTTTTTTTTCATGTGTGATATACAACAATACATTTGGGAAGTTTATATTGGGATGTTTATATATCTTTATTTTCAATAACACTTGGTATTTCAACTAGACTCAAAACAAATTTACTTCACAAAAGAGACCTTCGTCAAGTATCTATCGTTAAAAGTGGAGAAATTCTCTATCAGGCTATTTCTCTTATAGATAACCTATGTTTTTCTCTACAGAAGATTACAAATTTTTGCTTTCAGTTAGAATTCAGAAATGCCACCACTATGTGTCTAGTTTTATAATTTTTTTTCTTGTCCAGTAGTAATTCTTCCCTTTCATCATCTCTTCCTTTTTTTCTTTGAAATGCCAATTATGACCGTTAGATCTCAGTGCTGTTCTCATGCGCTCCATCTCTGTCCTTTTGCTTTCTTTTCCTAGCGGCTTCTCTTGACCTTAGCAATGCCATTACCAAGTTAGCTTCACCATACCTATTTTATTACTCAATACACCTGTTTTTTTTTAAAATTTGGCAATGCTTGTACAATTCACAGATCATTCCATTTCCATTGCCCCTATTCTTGTTTTTTAAAAATGTAACTTTTATATAAGTTTGAAGATATTAGTAAAAGTATCTATTTATTCTATTTCAGTACCCTGGAATATCTCTGCTTTCTTTGGGGTCTCTTGTTTTTTTTTAGTCATCTTGATCTTTCTCTTTTAGGATGTGGGTAATTCTGACTTTATGATTCATCTTCGTAAACAGATGGCAGTGGATGAATGTTCATGATTGTGAAGTTTTCTTTTCAATGTTTTGTTAAGCATCTCCCTTGTATTCCAGTATATTTTGATTAATTCTTCCCAGCTATTGTCTCGGCCTTCTTTTCTTGAAACACTTATCATTCATGCATCAGATCTCAACTTCATCCTAATACTGTCCATCTATTTCTCTTTTTTCTTTTGTTCCAGAAGATTCTCTACCCTGAATGGGAACCTTGGCTATAATCCCTGTGTAAGTGGAAGTATGTGTCAAAACACAGGCTTTCCTGTCACATGAGTAGGGCAGAGAGCTGAGCTGACCAAGAAAAGGCTCATGAAAATGCCTGAGTACAGTGAACTTTCCTCTAGTAAGGGACTACTTAGTGGGTTCTACTGCTGAGAGTGTTGCCCCCTCCCCCAACTTTATTCCCCCTCTCTATGGCTATTACAGAGATCCAGGATTTCTCTCTTTTTTCTCTGGAATTAATAACCCTTATCAAAGGCCATCCCAATACAAGTCAACAATTTTCTTTAACTAACATCCCTTGAAATTTTTCCTGGAGGACAAATACAACAGAACTAATGGAAAAAGCAAAAGTAGAGATGGAAGGAAAAGAACCCAACCAGCTCAGTATTTCTTAAGTGGACCTATAAATTAAGCATCCTGATATTGAACTAGAGCCAAGTCCAATCTCTGATTGTTTTTTAATACTGAGTTTGTTGCGTTACATGGGTTTCTTGAGAAGAACTCCTTTTATCTGTTTTTCTAGGCTAAGGTTCTCTCTACTGACTTTTGATCACTCTGATCCTAGAATGTCTAAAAATTCCTCAAAAGATATTATCCATTACTGGCATTCCATTTTAAATTTCAGAATTTTTATTATTTCATTTATCCTCTAAATCATTATTTAGATTTAAAATTATTTCAATAGACACTTGAGTGGAAGGGGAAGAAGATGCTTGAACTCAGGCCACCATCTTAAACCAAAAAATTGTTGACAATCCTTGTCACTTTCCTTTCTTCTGTTGTCTATGACAAAGTCAAACTGAATATACCTCCAATATGGATCCATATTCTACCTACTCCCTTTATTCCACTGACACAGACATTGTCCAGAAAGTAAAAGTCACATACTAAGGCAAGAAATTACAATAATAATAAACTAAATTTAGCTCTTTTCTTTGCAGTATCAGATAACACAAGCAATAGAGTTTTGAGAGGGAAAAAATTATTACCTACATATCTGATACAAGATCAGATTATCTTTCACATAAAATAGGTAATAGAAGGATAACCTACAAAATGTAGAACTCAAAAAATGCTTAAAACTTCTACAATATTTACTTAATTGAATAAGAAATGATTATACAAATACATGAAAATACACATTGAAAAGAATATAGTAACAAAAAATGAAAAACAACCTAAATATTCAAAATAAATTATTTTAAATAATTGGATAAATAAAGTCTATATACTATATTTCACTACCCAAAACTATAGGACACCTTTCTGTCATTTTAAATGTAGTTTTATGACTATATTTATGGTTACTGAAAGGATTTTTTTAAAAAATAGCACATTAAAAGACAGCACATAGCTAATGACTTTTGACATATGAACTTAAGCACATCTGTGTGCATATATAGCATATACTTGTGCATATAGACACACACCCACATACTTTCACACACACACACATACACACACACAGACACACACACACACACACACAAATACCTATCTGAAGAATGTAAAAAACAGTATTAGTGAGACAAAAGAAGATGAGAGGCAAGGAGGCAAAAATAAAAGACAAATAGGGAGGCTCTTAGAAGAGCCTCCCCTGAAGAAAAACATGTGAAGAAACATTCAACCAAGAAAGAGACAGCCCCTCCCAAAAGGCTTATCCAAAGACACATTCAAAATGAAATGCACAGATTGCATTACACCCACAAAGATTCTTACAGACAAGGAAAAATATGGAAGGATATAAATACTATAATAAGAGTAGTGTTTAAGTCTGAATGGAGAGGTCCTAAGTGATTTTTACCATGCCTTTTTATATGACCCAATTTTTTACAATGAATTATACAGCTTTAATAATCAGAAATATAAAGCTATTTTAAAACATTGGGACTTAATGAAATGAGCCATTTAAAATATGAAAATAAATAAAATCCTCAAATTTTTAGGTCTATTGTGTGTGTGTGTGTGTGTGTGTGTGTGTGTGGTGCTAAGTATTGAACCCAAGGCCTTGTGCATGCTAGGCAAGCACTCTATCGACTGAGCTATATCCCCAATAGCCCCAGCCCCTAGGTCTAAAAATAATGAAAATTTTAATCATTCTTTTAAAGTTCCAGAAGTGTGGGACTCCAATTACTTAATAATGTACCTTAGCATAGTTATAGGAAAGAACACAGAACTTGTCATGCAAATGTTAATTTATTCTATAAGACTAGTGTATGCCAACAAAGAAGTATATTTCTGAATACATTTCAGAATATCATTTCCATATGAAATAGCACATACATATTTCCATTTCACCCTTAACTCTCAGAACTTCAAAGCTTTGAAGCTATTTCAACATATCTAAGTAGGAACAAAGGTAATCATCATGATGTCATCTAAATCACATACAGAAGGAAATTTTTCAGGGAAAAACAGAATTCTTGATTGGAATTATACAGTTCATAAAAGTAGCTTCAGATACAGATCCAAATATAATGAAAAGTTTGAAAGGTAGTACACAAATTTTGCTTTAGCAAAGATCATATAATAAACATAAAATAAATCACTCAACATGCCCAAAAGTATTCACCAAATTATGATTTTTTAATTCTTTCTCTACAGTGCAAGGAATTTATTAGTCTGAAGAGAAAAGCCAAAGATAGTTTTTATTTTAAAAAAGCACTAGTATAAGATAAGTTATATTTATGAGCTTAAAAATCAGTAACTTTTTAATTCACTAGAGAAACTTGAAATCAATATTACAGCAAAGACTAATGATTTTCCACTTAAATAAATTTCTTATTGCAGATAAATAGAGCTGTGTGAGTTAAATAATAGTAATGAATGTCAGATTTCTCAACATCAGACAAAAATAATGCTTAGAGGATTACAGATTAGAGTTTTTATTTCTACCAAAACTTTTGGTAGGCTTCATTTACAATCATGTTTTACTAAATACGTTAATTCCAAATACATGGGTGGAATAATTGTGAGTCACTGAAAGTTTATTGCTAAATATTATTTACAGAAACCAAAATAATTTTCTTAAAATACACCATTTATGACATCACTACTTGCTCAAAATTATTCAGTGGCATTTTATTGGATTCACAAAAAATTTCGGAAATTAAGCACCTTCCATTGTTTTCCATAATTTCTTAATTTTATTTATGAGATTCATTCTCTGTGACTTTTTTGCAATCCACATACATGTTGATGACCATGTATTTTAAAATATCAATAATCAAGTAGATATATAATATTAGAATATCAAATAACATTCTCCTCAGAAAGAAATCTGTAAAAAATGTAGAGAGATCTCCAGACCTCACCATCAGAGAATCTGATATAATATACTGAAAGTAGGACACAGTCACAGGCATTTGGAAGTTCAAAAGCACATCAGAAGATCCCAATGAAACCTGAGTTGAGATGAAACTATAGTCTCTGCTTCTACTGGCAGGTGGGTCTGTATACACTGCAGTCCTGCAGTCAAGGAAGCCTGTTTTAGTGTTAGTAGCTAATCAAGCAAGGCAGGGGATGCCTGCCAGCATCCGCTCTGAGGGTCACAGAAGCAAAGTCCAATTCTTTTCCAAGCATGGCATATTGCAGCTCTTAATGGCATGCTATGCCCTTTTGTGTTGGAGCTGACCCTAGAAGCTCACTGCCAACTTCTTTCCAGGTTCTTGTCTTGAGAATTCAAAGAATGAAATACACAGATGAGGAGGAGTGTGTGCAAAAGAGCAGGATTTATTCATGTGGGAAGAAAAGAGGGAACCTAATAGGGACTGCCAGTTTAGTGTGTTAGTCTAGGGGTTTACACAGCACAATCAATGCTATTAGTTCAAATTTATGCTAATCAGGGTTTGGAAAAGTGCTAACTCAATGTTAACCCTTGGGTTTGAACTTCCATCCAGGTCTGCTTCACTTCCATTTTCTCACTGCCATTGGGCTGCAATCCCAGTTTCCAAAGAAGCTGAGGTCAGGGAGGTTTGGAGCTATGGCACTGTAGAGCAGGAATCCACAAAGGTCCCTGCCAGGCCACGACACTCAGTATGACAAATCGGCACATCCTAGTTTGCCTTGCTACTGGCTCCACACGCACCAGGCTGTGCTGGCATGGTGGGCTTCTGGGAAGCAGCCCCTGCTCATCGCCCATGTTCCAGCTGGTCCAGGGCCATAGTTCTACTGGTCCACCATGGCTTCTCAGTAGGTATTAGTGGGCTGTCACTGACGCAGGAGATTTATTGAAAGATTTTGGAAACTTTTCTAGATCACTGCCTTGGCTTCTCTACCTAATGTTGTCATATGACACTGTACAGTTTTCTGAGTACTTCACACAACCTATTTGATTTGGGCCTCACTCCATCCAAAGATCTTTCTACGGCTTCTCAGCATATTCTTACGCTCCATTTATTTAGTATACAAAGTGCTTCACCCAATTCCACATGGACTCCTCAACAACACTGTAAACACTGTATGTACACAGTGTACATACTCTCTCCCTAATCCCGCAGGGGAGAAATGTTGTCTTACATCCATCAAGTCACATTTTCTTCTGTTTCCACATCTTAGGTTACCCCTTTCTTTCACCATCCCCCACTCATTATCTCACAACTGATCTCCCTCTCAAGACTTACAATTCCGGAGCTCCCAATTCCACAGCCAGTATTCTACTTCCTCCTTGATTGTTTTACATGATGTTCCTCCCATCCTCAGGCTTTAATAAAAACAGAGGTCTTTTCACAGGACATTTCTTATGGCTCCTCTGAATGGATGTCCCCATGTGCCCGTGACCCAGGCACACTGGAAAAAGGAGGTGGCATATGCCTTTTCTTGGCTTCCCAAGGACCCTTCCACATCAATTAATTCTACCAGAGTATGAAAAGAAATCACTCCTCCTTTGATTCCTATACCAGCAGACTAACTGATGTCTCCCCTCTCCAGAAGTGTCACTTCAAAATTATTGCATATTTATGTACATTCATTGAAAATACAGGCATCTGGATCACTCAGATTTCTCCCAGCCTTCATCCTGAAGGACACCATATCTAAAGGAGAATCTCACAATCTCCTGACCTGCTCAACTGCCTTCACCTTCACCTTCACTCCTCAATATTTCACTTTCAAGACCCTATTATGAACCTTATCATCAGACACAAGTATCTTGACTCTAAAATAAGAAATTCCAACAGCCAACTCCCTGGCAGCACTATCTTACACAGCAGTGGTCTCCGGGTCTTGACTCCACCACACACAGTTTTTTCCTGACTTATTTTCTCCTTCAAGATCTCAGTCATGCCCTCTTATAGTTGGATACTAGTAAATCTTTCTTTGCAACCTGTAATGGTCCCTTAAATTATTAGTATATATAGATTGCTCTGCTGTAAAACTTCACTAACTCACCTCAAGAACACTTTGAACTCATAGTCAAAAACCAAATCCAAATCTTCTCTTTCATATTCAAATGTACTAATTTCTTTAAAGTTTTCAACATAGAATAATGATAATGTTATCTACCAAATAATCAAACACCTGAAGATTATCCTAGACTCCCCACACTCCCTTACCTGGCATATAACTTCCAAGTTCTATGTGTTTTACCCACCAAATATCTCTCTAACTCTTCTTCCTACTATCTCTCCCCTGGTTTATGACCTCAGTTCTCAGTTCATAGTTACAGTAGATTACAAACAATGATTTTGCTGTACATAAGGATCACTTCATGTGTATGCTTAAAACTCAGATGGCCTAGGTCCCTTCCTCAGAAATGCTATTCAGTTGCGTGGAATCTTTAGTGCTAATAAATCACTTCACTCCTGACAGGTGATTCCAATCCCTGTGACCCATTCAATCACACTTTGAGAAACACTGAACTGTCTGGTTTCCCTTCCTTATAACTCCTTTTTATTCTATTCTTCCTATGATGACAACATGACCTCTTATTACACTAAGAAGTCATTTCACAGTTCCACACTCTTCCAAGGTACTGACATTAATCCAGAGTATACAGTTGCAAATAATAGAAACCCAATTCAAATTAGTTTCAGCTAAAATGTAACCACATCTGAGTTCAAAAAGTTTGGTATATGGAAGGAGACCCCCAGGGTTATACAAAATTACATACAAGAGGAAGTGAGGGGAAAGGGAAAAATAATACAAGGGGGAGGAATGAATTACAGTAGAGGGGGTAGAGAGAGAAGAGGGGAGGGGAGGGGAGGGGAGGGGAGGGGAGGGGGGATAGTAGAGGATAGGAAAGGCAGCAGAATACAACAGACACGAGTATGTCAATATGTAAATCAATGGAAGTGTAACTGATGTGATTCTGCAAGCTGTATACGGGGTAAAAATGGGAGTTCATAACCCACTTGAATCAAAGTGTGAAATATGATATATCAAGAATTATGTAATGTTTTGAACAACCAACAATAAAAAAAAAAAGAGAAAAAAAAAGTTTGGTATAGGAGGACAAGAAAAACATTAGGTTCTTATTTAAAGTCTTAATTCCTTTATGGGGCATGAAAGACCCTTTACAACCTGGACCTTGTCATTCTTCTTTTTTTTTTTATTTTAAGAGAGAGTGAGAGAGAGTGTGAGAGGGAGAATTTTAATATTTATTTTTTAGTATTTGGCGGACACAACATCTTTGTTGGTATGTGGTGCTGAGGATCGAACCCGGGCCGCACGCATGCCAGGCGAGCGCGCTACCGCTTGAGCCACATCCCCAGCCCCTGTCATTCTTCTTAATACAACTCTGTGCTCTGGGTGTGCTGGCTTAAGAGCCCCCACATGCTCTCCCTCAACAGTATGTTTTCTATTCATCCTCAGTGGTGTTTGCCACACTGAATACTAGCTCTTTGAGGGAAAGGTATCTCTGTCTAAAAAATTACATGACATTTTGGGTCTTTCTCTTCTTTTTGCCTTTAATGCCTTGCAAAATACTTGGCATAAAGTAGGTACTCTATAATCAATTAATAGCTGTTCACTGATTATATGAATAAATTCCAAATAATATAAAATCAAGATGCTGGAGGCTCTGATCAAGTCTCCCCCCACTGGTGATTTGAACTGAGAATTTTTTTTCCTGTGAATTGAGGATTTCTTTCTGGACATGTGTTTTTATTTGTTTATACTTATTAAGTTCTCTTAGTATATGAAAATGGTACTTATCATATATGTTACTCTTTTTTGCTCTTTTCTCATATAGTTTTTAATTGACACAATTCATATATAAAATTCATTCTTGAACACGTCAGTAGTTTTTCATGTATTCACAAAGTTCTGCATCCATTAGCACTATCTATTGTTTTCAAACCCATCTAACCCAATGACCCTGAGATTAGCCTGTGCCCTCCCACATTCCCAAATCTTCACTGATGCTTGATAGGGGAGAAATCACACTGCACAACTCTTAGCAACATTTTTGATAGTCTCTTTCCAAAGTCCCACACTGTACCATGGTTGCTCCAATCTACTTCACCTAAGGTGGTTCTCCTCCTCACCCTCTTTACTGGCGTTTGGTAATCTGGACACCCCCTTAGCTCCATGTCTTTCCTCATGCAAAGAAATGTAGCCCATTCCCTCAGCTTGGGTTTGCCCCTGCCAATCATCATTTCCTTGTCAGAGACAACTAGCTGCTTTTCTGAGATCTGAGCTATGTTTCATAAGAAGAAGTTCTTGCAGAGGGCTCTCTAATGAGCAGCTACATATCTTTTTTTTTTTATTTGTTCTAATTAGTTATACATGACAGCAGAATGCTTTTTGATTCACTATATACAAATGGAACACAACTTTTCGTTTCTCTGGTTGTACATGATGAAGAGTCACATTATATGTGCAGTCATACATGTACTTAGGGTAACGATGTCCATCTCATTCCACTATCTTTCCTGCCCACCTTCCCCCTCCCCACCTCTCCCTCCCCTTTGCCCAATTAAAGTTTATGTTATTCTTAAAAGGTTCAGGATCCACTACAGAATAGTTATTCCTTATTTGGACTTCATAAACCATTATGGTAAGCTAAAGGGAACTGCTTAGGCAGCTACAATCTAATTGAATGACACACTGTACACTGTACTATTCCCTCCTAGCCATTGATAGACACAGACACTTGATAACTATTGATACCAAACAAAGCATCATTGATCTGACTTGTTTGTGAACATTCCAGGAAGTATTGTTTTGATAATTTATTACTCTAAAGGTATTTCTGATTGAATATTTATGGCTCTGCAGAGAATCAGGACAAATAAATATATAAAGAGATTTATTTTAAGCTATTGGCTCAAGGGATTATGGATCCTGGAAAATCCAAAAGTCATAAGCAGGCCAACAGGCTGGAAACTCAGCACAGTTGGTGCTTCAGTCTTAAGGCAGAATTTATTCCTCCTTGGAATACCTCACTTTGCTCTTCAGATCCTCAGCTCATCGGGTAAGACCTACCAATTATCAAGAGTTACTCTAAGTGAGCTGGTTATAGTTGTTAACTGCCGCAGTCTGGCTGGGCACAATTCAGGAGCCACTTGTCAAAAGAAACTAACTTTATTTTTAGAACTACAAATGCCAAGCAAAACAGCTCCTCAGGAAAAAACCCTCAGAGCCCAATTGCCACCACCGGCTTCCCACACGCCTCTCACCCCCACACCAGCCTCTCCACCTCCCACAATCCTCCTGCTCTTGAGGCTGATTGGCTGGGTTTCATGGGCAGAGCCAAAGAAGTCCCCCAATGAGCAGCTCCGCAGAGGAGCCAATCAGCTAGATGTTGCTGGGGCCGCTGTGAGCCAATCATCAGCTGGCAGTCTGAAGGGCAGGGAAACAGCCCAATGAACATAACCACAGAGGAGCCAATCAGCTAGATGTTGCTGGGGCCGCTGTGAGCCAATCATCAGCTGGCAGCTGGAAGTTTGCTGGCAGCTGGAAGTTTGCTGGGGCCCCTTTGGCTGTGGCTCTCAACATTAACCACATCTACGATATTGCTTCCCATAAAATTTTGATTAAATCCCTGGGTCCCATGGCCAAGCCAAGTAACACAATCACACTATTGAAAGAACTTAATTTTTTTAGTTTTTAGTATTTGTTGCTCAGAGTTATTTATTTTGACACATTGATGTTTCCAGGATAATTTTTTTCTGTCTTAATTGCCTTCTTGCTGACCTGACTTTATAACTTCAGCAAAAAGCCCAAAGTATCTAGACTAAGATGTCAGACTGCCAACTGAGGAGGAGGAGGAGGAGGAGGAGGAGGAGACAAAGTAAAGAAGAAAGACCATGACAATGACCAAAGAGGAAGAGGGATGGGAAAAGGAGGAGGATTGGGAAGAATATAAATTGGATTTTTAGGAAAGAACAAAGGACTTCAAAAGCTTGGGATCCTCTCTCTTATTTATTTATATATTTATAAATTTAAAAGTAAACACAACAAAGAGCACAGCAGCTATTATATTTGACTCTTATCCAGATGCTTTATTCAATCGTGGTTCAAAACCAGAAACCAGTAGCTCTCTTGTTTACTGCACCATGTTTATTATTTGATAGTGGTTGTGTGCATTGAGTATTTGTGTGTGTATGAATGTCGGTGTGTGTGTATGTATGTATGTATGTGTGTGTGTGTGTTTGGGGGATAGGTAGGGTCCCTGAGTTACAAACTAAACAAACTTTTCCCCACATAGAAACAAAATCAAACCATGTGCACTAAATGCACCAAAGCTAAACTGATACTTACATTGAAAATACCAAAAACATTATTTCATTCAAGACTATTTTTAGCTGGCTCCCATCTTTTATTCTAGATACATAAACTTGGATAAGATATATTCTTGTGCTCCATTCAAACTTTTCCACCTGAAACCAGAAGGAAAAAACTACCCATTGTATTCATTCATTCAACAAATATATATTAAATGAACCAGTGCAAGCAGTCACTAAGTCCAGTGTCACATGGTGACAAAGGTAAGATAATATACATGGGTTCAATAAGCCAATAATCTAGTGGTGCAGACAGGCATGTAAACACCCAAGGATTATGAGGCAGAATAAAATGTAAATAGATATGCAAGTAAATTGTTGTCACCACACAGAAAAAGTAGCATTTAAATGAAAAAGAAAAGACTTCAAGGAGAAATTTTTACCATGCCTTTAGGAAAAAGCATGATCAATAGCTAGAGACATAAGAAAGTGATGGTTTTAGAGGACAGAAAATAGACTATATACATCAATATATCCAAGGAATAGTGAATAAACCGATATGATAGGGGATATGCAGCCAGCAGAATCCCTGAGGCACCTCTTCTCTCCTATGTACTTAAATGGTTATTGCCCAGAATTATCAACTCATACTCCTGTTCCCTCCCTTAAGCCTGATGTTTCTGGTGAGCAGAGAATTTCATTTTTCTTAAAATATTCTCCCTAGTACATAATATAGTAATATGCCTTCTCATAAGAAACATTTCTTATACATAACACAGGGTAACCTACAAAACTGTCACAATTTTCAAAAGTTACAAAACATATACAAGTTTCAAGGCCAAATAAGTGATGAGAATTGTCTCATACCTTCCCTCCTCTGTTTTCCCCTCTGAGCCTGTCTTTTTATATAAAAATAAATATAAGCATGCAGAGGCCCTAAATAGTACATAGCAAGAAGTTCCTTCTGTGAAGACAGAAACATGATGGACATGTGGAAGGGAGTATTCTAGAGAGTTGAACCTGGTACAGGTCAATTTTCCACTGCTGAAACAAATACCTGAGATAAGTAAACTTAAAAAAGAGTAAAGGTTTATTTTAGCTCACAGTTTTTGAGATTTCTGTCCACAGTTGGTTGTCCCACTGTCTGGGGGCCTATGAGGAGGCAGCACACCATGTGGGGCTCAGGGGTGGAAAAAGCCACTCCCCTCATGGCAGCAGGGGAGCAGAGACAGAGAAAAAAGCTGGGGTTCCAAGATCCCAATGATCTAACTTCCTCCCTGGAGTCCCACCTCTTAAAGGTTCTACCAACTCCCATTAGTGCCACAGGATGGCAACCAAGCCTTCAACATATGACCCTTGGGGGACACTTAACCCGAACCATAGCAAGAAATGTGGGTCTTAAGAAATAAAAAGTCAGGAATTGCGTATCAGATTCTGGAAAAAAAAATTATCATTGCACTCAAACCCTCCTTGGTTGGGAAAGCAAATTTAGTCTGTACATCAGTTTTGTTTTGTTTTGTTTTTTCCATCTTAAAGGAACCTACAGAAAAAGTTGCCCTCCCCTCTCTCTCCTCTTGTAGAGAATATTTGTTTTTTTCTCTCCCAGAATCAATTTTCACCTTGATCTGGGAACAGCCCCTGGATTGCCTCTTAGGAAGCCATCTCTCACAGCTTAGAAATTTCTGAGAAAATGTAATTGGTACTTGGCTGGTAGTTAAATGGAGGGCATGTATGAACTGCTGTAGGACATGATATGAGATTAAGGGGAATGTCCCATTGGAGAAATACATTGTTATACATTATTTTCCCTGTGCTTTAATAAATTACTAATCTTGCTTTTATCCCCCAGTATTACTAACTGTTATTAACAGGATGATCCTTTGAAAACAATTATGAGCAGCTAAAAGAGAAATCTGACCTCCACAAGGACTCGAGAGAAGCTTTCTCCACTCCTCAGTGTCTTGTTGTTCAGGGGAAGATGGAGGCACACCCCCTGGCTATCTCGGTCACACTGTTGCGCCAAAGATAATTTCACGCCACATTTTTAACACCATGACTTTGACCTCAGAATGACTGTCATGACATTTTAACAAGATTTCTTATTAGAGTATCCACTCTTCAGCCCCAGATAATAGTAGTTTTGTAACACACACCTCCTGTCTCTCATAATGGCAAAAATAAATGAATAAGGAAAAAAAATTAATGTTTGCTCCTTATCCATTCTTGTCTTTCTTCCCACCTCTGTAAAACAAGAGAAAAGGCAAGGCAATTTGTAGTGTTCCTTTGGCTCTTAGCAACCCATGATCTGAAAGGACACTAATATTTCAGTTGGCAGCACTGTGAAGTGGAACCACCTCTCGCTCTGCACTCCCATTCAGAGATAACAATGTTGATGATTGTGGCAAAAGGCAGGCTGACATGTTCTCACTAGGACTTGCAGACAGGACACTGAAGTCCCGAGATCACTGTGCACTACAGAAAAAAGGATCTGTGGAGCCAAATCCCAGGGTTCATAGGCATGGAGCTGTTGGAGATGTGAGGGTCTGTCGTCTCCTCTCTAAATGTTAAGTAGTTCTTATAATACTCATTTAGCAAAAACTCATAATCATAATGACATTTCCTAGAAATCCTATAAAAGACGCAAATCACAACCAGCCCTTTTTCACTGTCTTCTATTATGATATGAGTGATTTAATGAAATTTGAGGTTGACAGTAATAGTCTCATAATATAATACACAGTACAGCAGTGTAACAAAGGTGAAACAAAATAAAAATCTAGAGCATATGCCTAGTATTTTAAAAGAAAACATTTGCAACCAATCACTGGAATTCAATTATTCTGATACAATCATGCTTATGTATATTAGTGTATATAAAATACTCACTAAATAAAGGTTTTTCACCTTTAGTCAGGTAGTAGGGGCTGACTATGGACCTCAGGCAATACAAGAAAGGTATTTCTTACCATTGCTTACAAATATATCTGGGATGCAAAAGTCAATCTTTTAAATGGAGTGCTTTTCCCTTGAAAATAGATTCTAAATTCAACCACTTTTTTCTCCACTTCTATTGCTACCACCCTGGACAAAGTCACCACCTTCTCTCATCTGATTATTACAATACTATTTGGCCAGTTCCACCAAGGTCTCCTGCACCATTCTCCAAATGACCTTTCCAGTCATACTTTTAAAATATTGTTAATCAACCACCCTCTTTTATCCTTTGGTTCTCATGTTAGTCAATAAAAGCCAAAGTCTATAGCATGGTCTCGTCCTACAATTTCAATATCATCATCACCTGAGATTTTGTTGGAAATAACAAATTCTTAGACCCCTCCCCAAATCTATTGAACCATAAACTCTGGGTGCAGTCCCAGGCATCCAAATATATAAGTCCTCCTGGTGAAGGCTCGTGTTTGGGAACCTCAGTCTTACAAGACCACACTTCCCACCCGCCTCACACTACCTGGTTGACCCACCTCCCTATCTTCTCCCCTGTGAGTACTTTGCTTGCCTCCAGCTAAGCAACATTAAACACACCAAGCAGGTCTGAAGCTCAAGTCCTTGGCTCATGTTATTACTTCTGTCCAGAAGGCTCTGTTTCCTGTTAAACATGTGGTTTGCTCCCTCACATCTTTTAGGTCTGTGTATAAAAGTCATCTTGTATAGCAGCTTTCCCTCACCACTCTCTGTAAAATAGCAAGCCTTACCTCCAGAATTGCCTTTCCTCCTTAGGTTGCTTTATCTTCCTCCCTTGCATGTTTTATCCCCTGATACATAACACTTGTCTGTTCATAGCCTGTCTCATCCACTAGAATGTCAGCTTCATGAAGATGAAGGTTCTTCTATTTACAAACCACCATTGTGGAGAACATTTCCTAACCTGGAGCAGACAATCCATAAATATCTATTTAATGAATGGATTTAGCTCCCCAGTCTACGGAAGAAGACAAAGACCATAACAACCTGTGAATGTAACTTAAATGTCTACAAAAGGCTCTCCTTTCCAAAAGCCTACTTGCTTACTGCTTTCCTATAATGGAGATTCTTAAGACATTAAGAAATGAATCTCCTTGAAGACCTTATTGAGAGAAAATCTATTTTAACTAGTGAAAACAATGTCAAAGATATGTACATTTAATTAACCAGGATGTAGAATGTATACCACATAGCACACACATTTTTCTTGGGGAGGATAAGGAAGGCCAGCAGAAATTCTAAATACTTATGCATAGTCCATACTCATGGGGTTCTTCATCAGTAGCTTTCATCAAGCAAAATATCTGAAATAAGAGTAGGAATCTACCAAATAGAGGGAGTAATCAAGCTGCACAAACAATTGTGTCATGAGTACTACTGGAAATATCTTGAACCTTAAAGGGAGAGCTAATACATTGGGTGCCAGCCAGAATCAGAACCCCAAATGAGTGGAACCATAGACAAATCTAATCATTGGAAATTAAAAAATCAAAAGTGTAAAAAGAAGAGGATGTGATTTAACAGTAACTTACCTGAAAAGAAAAGGAGGATTTTAGTTGACTATAAGCACAATAGTATAGTACAACCATTGGAAAATTTCTTGTAGATATCTGTTATTACTTTTAAAAGACACTAACAAAAAGAAAGAATTACTCCTTTGATTATGCTGGCAAAAGTAGGGTAGCATGCTATAAGAGGGTCGATGACCAAAGAGAATTGATCTAGATTTAAAAGAACAGAATATTGAGGAGGAACACAGCTGTGTCACATGGGGAGCACTCAACTCCAATCAGTTAAGAAATTTTGAATATTTATACAGAAGAAAAGACTCCGATGTGGTGAAAAGAAATAGGAAGAAAGGAGACACTAATGACTGCCTTCAAATATTAAAGGATTGCCATATAGAATACTAGACAATCTTTGTTTGTCTGTTCTTCCTTCTAGTAGAAGTAAATATGGGCTCTTTGGGAAAAAGACTTGTTTTAGCTTGTCTTCTGTATGCCTAGCAGCTAGAGCAGGGCAAAGATAATACAAGAACTCATTAAATTTTAATATAATGAGTGAATGAATGGATCACCCCATTTTTCTCCATCGCACTCATCACTATATATGAACTTTATCCCATTCATTTCCTCAGTTTCCTATTTCCTGTGTCTCCATCTTCTAGGTAGAATGGAAATTCTAGGAGACCTGGAAGTTCATCTGTCTTGATTCTCACTAGAACAGTGCCTAGAAAGAAAGAACATAATGACCAACTTATGAGTGAACTTGTCCTTAGAAACATCCCTAATGCACCCAGACCAACTATCTCATACATGTTCTCACAGGACATCTGCACTTCTTTTGTCACAACCCTCAAACTTTACATTAGTGCTCCTCTCATTGGTTATATTTCCTTCCAGGCTGTAGCCCAGAGAAGTCAGGAACCTCATCATTTTCTTCACCAGTCACACCCCATATACTTTTGGTGCTTAGTATTAGAAATGCACATAAGTGTATTTGTGCAAAGACGGGGAGAGACAGGGCAAAGGAAAAGATGGAAGGATGAGACACTTTTTCAGAGATGTTAAAAGGTTATTGAGGTTCTCATATGGTTTGACAAGATGACAATTGAGGTCTCTGAGCATTTTCCAAAGTGAGGCCCAAAGAAGCTGTTACAGAATAGGTTTCTAAATTAAAGCCCTAAATTAGACCCTGAGATCCCAACTTGATTTGAAGGATCCAAAAACTTGGAGTTCCATCAGCTATTTGTCACGGGGTACTGCTCACATTAAAGGGGAAATACAAACCAAATCTTGCATTAGTATTGTTCAAACATTGCAAATGTTTTTCTTTTGCCATGAGGAAAATTATTTCTCTTTCTTTTTGAATTTGCAATTCTGTTCCCCTGTCCCTGCAACATATTATCTTTACATATATCTTTACATATATGTTCCTATTCAACAATCCTTTATTATCACCTTAACACAGTTCTCTGCAAAAAAAAAAAAAAGTAGAAATTTCTTTTCTTCTAACTTATTTTCTTATCAACCCAAAGCTATAAATTTTCTTTGAATTAATAGATTCTTAAGGACTGGGGTTGTGGCTCAGTAGTAGAGCGCTCACCTAGCACGTGCAAAGCCCTAGGTTCAATCCTCAGCACCACATTAAAAATAAATAAATAAAATAAAAGTATTGTGTCTAACTACAACTAAAAAGTAAATATTTTTTAAAGAAAGTTATTTAAAAATAGTATAAAATTGATACAAAATAATCCACATTTATTAATATGTAAATTTAAATGTTGAACATAAATATGAAAAGTATAAATACATAAAGTAAAATCATGTTGTAAATACAAAAAGTAAAACTTCATTGGTGCTTTATCTCTAAGAAAGGAAAATGTGCAATGCCTTGATTAAGGGATTAACAGAACTAAGTGTGGTTGGCTGCCTGTAAGCAGGGTGCTGGGGATTGAACCTAGAGCCTCATGCATGCTAAGCATGTGCTCTCCCACTGAGCTATACCTTAAAAGGATTACTAAACTGTCCCTCTGCTTGCTGTCCTGCAGACTTTGAAGGCCCAGGGTAATGCGCTGCTGTGGGATTTCTGATGGGTAGAGGAAGGCTTTTCTTTTGTAACATGAGCAATGAGGTATTGTGAGGTGAAGGTGACAAAGACAGCTTCTACCTCAGATGTATGCTCAGTAAATCCACGGTAGGAAACAGTATATATGCACCAGTTATTTTATCATCTGGAAAATGGTTTCTCTTAAAACGGTCCACTGATGTAACCCTCAGAAAATCTGTGGTACCTCAGCCTGAGGCTCAGTGTCTAACACCACCTGACACCACCTGATGCCATCCTGAGGCAACACATTTGATGCTCTCCTCCTCTCGACAGCATCTCCTCCTCAGCAGTCTCACTCCGTCCTTGCTGCAATTCAGAGCTCCTCTACTGAGTTCCAGCCCAGCATTCACAGCCCCTTACATGGCAGTCCTATGGGTAAATCTATCTGATTATGTCCCAAAATAAAACCCCATCCCAATCCTCAAAACAAGCACATATTTTGTATTTCACATAATGGCAACACAAACCTTCCAGAAACCAGGGGGAAAAAAATCAGCTAACTATGGCTTTTCATTCACATTATATCCTCCCTCCCAACACATGACTAAGTTCTACTGATTTGCTTCTAAGATGAAGCAATCCCTTTCTTAATATTTCCACTATTTCTTTCTCATTATCTCTTGCCTAAACCAACTGGTTTTCACCCACCAGAAGGAATCCAAGCACCATAATCCAGTGGCTTTTGCACTCTAGCTAATGCAATGTTCTCAGTCGCAAATTATGTTTCATATATTAATATCCCCACTTTTCCCAGCATCCTAATTTCTGAAGATCTGGATTTTCTTTTTCTTCTATTCTCCCAGCCACCAAGGATTTACAGGCTGGTTTGGGGGAGCTTTATGAAGGTAGAAGGATAAGAAAATCTTGGACCAGGTCATAAAGAGGAATTTTGAGGAATTTTAATAGAGAAGATTGCCAAAAGAACTTCAGGATATATGAAAAGACTGGAAACACAGTGGAGGAATTTTTTAAAAATTGTTTTTGCAAACTGATCTGCTTTTTATACTTAAAAAATACAGATAAGTTGAGTTACTATGAAACTTTTGCATTACATCTGATTTCCTGGATTGAGTTTCTCTAATGGTGACATTACTCTAAGACTGGACCACAATCATTTACAAAAGCTAGACTGATAGAATTTCAGTGGTGCCAGGAAATTTCACTTATATCCAAGCAATAAAAATAATTACATTAACATAAAAACACTTTAAGTTTTGTCATGGGGGTCACTAAAATCAGAGTTACACATTATGGACAATAGCACTGTTCAGGAAGAATTTTATCAACTAAAGACCTAAACTTTACAGGTCTAATAAACTGTGAATATCTAAATAGTAATCTGAGATAGCAAACTAAAAATTGATTCTCACTGACATGGTAAGATGCTGTTTCTTAAAAGATAAATTCAATTTTGAACACTAGGGGGAGGTAGATGTTATACCAGCTGCATAGCTCTGTGGGAAAAAATCAGACTCAGAGAGCTATGACCATGGCTACTCCACTTACATTCCACAGGAGTTGGAACCATGGACACAGATATTAACTACCAAAAACTCAAGAAAAATGTGGAAAGTACTATTCTAGAGTCTGGAGTAAGCCCCCTAAGTCATGATCCAAGCACATCATGGATAAAAGTAAGGATGGATAAGAGGTAAAGTCCTTGATAGGACTGTGAGAAAATTTTATGTCCTAAGGATTCCTGATGAACTCGAAGCCATAAAAACTAGTATATCCATATGACTGTATCCTGCTGCCCTGACAGTGACACCATGGAAAATGATTACATGCCAAATTCATTACCATGTGTCAATGTACAGGGAAACCACTATTTGGTCTTTCTATTTCATCCAAAAAAGAACTATAATGTGTGCTCCATTTGGGAAGTTTAAAGTGAAACTGAAGCCCCAAAATTTCTAAGTCCAGTTTGTGTAGAGACTAGATATAGTTTAGTCCTTAAAAAGCAACCTTACTCTTCATTACTTTTTCAGAGAGCCACACAAATTTTACCCAATACTGAACTTAATAAGGACTGGACTGATAATTGACTACTCTATAGCCAGGCAGAGTGAGAGTCAGACTCAGATATGACACTCTCGGAGTAGTCTTAGGTATGGAAGAAAGTGTCTCTTTCCCTCCAAAGACAAAGCCCAATAGATGAAATCTCAGCAGGAAAAAAAGGCGGGGGTGGTTCCAGTGATAATCAGGGAGCCCTCCAGGGAAAAAGTGCTTGATTTTAAGACTGGGTACTTGATTAGAATGGATTATAAGTGGAAATGGCTTAGTTGTTCCTCCATTCACTCCCAGAGGATTGACACATCCAGTGTAGTTGATAAGGATAGCCTTAGTGTCTTGTTTTATTGTGTCAAAAAGAGCTTTTCCACCTGTTCCTTTCTCTCTCTTTTTTTTCTTTCTCTTATAGAGATAAAACACTAATCATGAAAGAAAGGAGATTAAATACAAAAAAATTCAGGTTTGCTTTTGAGAAGTTATCCTTCCCTACCCCAAGGTTTTCAAGAAGGGACTGCACTGAACTCAGGCAGTGTCTACTTTGCAGCCACCATAGAGGAGACTGAGAGATGTTATGTGCACCTCCAGTGACAGAAAAGGGAGAGAGAACACAGACCTCTAAACTAAGCTCTACTAAAAATCAGGAGAAAGGAGCTTGAGCTATAAAGAAATTTGGATGCTCTGGACTACAAAGAATGAGCCAAGGGTAAGTGAAACTGGACAACAATTATTAATATAGGAAACTTTCCACAACCACAACTGAAGATGAGCATTACCCGGACCTCTCCATTTTAACAGGCAAAAAAAAAGAAATCAATTTATACTCACTGAAGAAAAAATGTGGAATTAAAAAGTTCATGCAATTAGAAGGAACAGGAATGCATCAGTTTTAGATACTGCTAGTTCCAGAAATTCATTCTGCCTGCAGTTAATTTGTCTATCTATTTTCTTCCTCTAATTCTCCTATTTAATCAATTTTATTCTGCAGGCAGCCTGTTGCATCCAACAGGTACAATTTCACACTGCATGACCCTTAGAGCTTGTGACACACAAAGAAAGAAAGAGATTTATCCAATTTCTTGGAAGGCTTCTGATTGACTCCACTTTGGCCATGTACATGTTCTGGAACCAATGACCTTGGCCAGGGGAATAAAGGAATCTGATGGCCAGTCCTGGGGTCCCTCTATCTCTGTGACTGGTAGGGGATAGTGTTAGTCCCACAAACCACCTGAAGCATGATATGCAGAGATTGAAGGTTTGTGCCAGAGAAAAAGGGAGACGATGCAGGTGGTACAAGCTACACTACAGCTGCACCCCTACAGCTGTAGGAGCTTCTGTCTTTGCTGGCTTAGAAACTTTTTCTTTTCTGTCCCCAGAGATTGATTTTCCCCTCTCCGACTGAAATCTTCTGAATTTTGTCTTATAAAATCAGTACATAAGAGAGAACGAGAAGGAAAGAAGGCAGAGAGACACAAGATGTCCAGGGGTGTCAGAGACACAAGATGTCCAGGGGTATCACTTGAAGAAATTTTGAAAAGAGTTGGGAATTTGTAAGGAAAATAGATAAGAGATAATGTGTTTAAAGCATTGCTTGAGATTTTGAGGAACTTTCATGTGGCTGAAGCAAATAAAAAAGAGAGGGCTAGTCTGAATCACTTTTGAGTTTCTAAATTGTTCCTTTGCCCACTTTAATGGGATAAATGCATTGTTGTACCAGTGCTGCACAATATTCTATTAGTGTTTACACATCTAACTCCTCCACTAGATCCTGGTCTCCTTGAAGAGAATGGTTATATCTTACGTGTTCCCATGGTGCTCTGCACACAGGAAGGATTCAGAATTGTATTTGTTACATGAATAGCAAGTTCATAATGTATGATTTTTCTGCCCTCAAGATGCTCCAAGTGAGTGGATCCTTCAAATTTTTAAAAATCCAAAGAAGATGTTTCCATGGCCTCTGGTTATAACCCTGCCTTCAAGTAAACAAGAATTTTCTTTGTGCTTTTCATACATTCATTCTAAGACTTTTTCTCTTTTCATCTAAAATCAAGATAGCTATGCCAAGAATAATCTTTCAAAATCATAGAATCAAAGTAATACAGCCTTAGAAAAGAACTTGAAATATTGAAACCAATTTCTTCATTTTACAGGGAAACCAATGGGGTTTATTTGTAGTTAAATTGTTTGTTCGCCTGCGTAGTTTCTCAAAAAGGACTTGGGTCCTTCCTGAGCTATTTTCATACATCACCTTGGACCCTACATCATGCCCCTTCTTAAAGACATGTTGGATCCTCTCCTCTTCTTAAAGACATGATGAACTCAATAAATATAATTATTCCTGCCTTTCCCATAGTTCCCTATCGACAAATTGTGTAATAATGATAGGGACAGTGCAATGAACAGAATTTTCCTGTCCCCTCCCCCAAGTTCAGAGACTGAACTTGTAACCCTTAGAGGTATAGTATTAGGAGGTAGGGACTTCTGGGGGTAATTACATCATGAAGGTAGAACCCTCATAAATGAGATTATTTCCCTTGTAATAGAAGTCCCAGAGAGCAAACCTTGTCCTTTTTCCAGAAATGTGAGAATTGGACAAGAAGAGAGTAGTCTGCAACCCAAAAGAAGGGCCTTACCAGAACCTGACAGTGTTGGCACCCTGATCTCAGACTTTCAGCCTCCATAATTGTAGGAAATAAATTTCTGTTATTTAAGCTTCTCAGTCTATGGTAATTTTTATGCAGCCAGAACTACTAAGATAGGTAATATAAAAATATAGCTTTGGCATCTTAGAGGCCTCAAGTCTGTTTTTTTGAAGCTGTATGATTGGGCATTGGCAAAACTTTCCTTATCTAAAAAATGAGTGAAATAATACAGCTGCTGGACACCTACAAGGTACTGTGCTATGGCATTGAACAAGATAAAACACCTAACATGTAACAGACCCTGAGAAAGTACTAGCATTTTTTCCCACTAAACCTACCTCTCTCCTAAGCTAAATAATATTTATGAAGAATTCTGAAGCCTAGATTATAATTTTAGCTCACAGAAGTAAATTCAGTTGGAAGTTAGGATCTACCTGGAGTTTTAAATACCCTTTCTGAAATTAACCATTCTTCAAGTAAGTAATAATTCTTGGCTAACTCATAGTCCCATAATATTAATGAAATGAAACCTTTATTTGAACTGATTTTTATTATGAGAATGTATTAGCACCAAACAAGGCAGTAACCTAGACTGCAGAGCACCAATGAGATATTATGGGATTTATTTAAAAGACAAAGTTATTTTGTCAGCGATAGTAGAGATTAGAAACTAAGTAACAACTCCTTTCTTCAAACATTACCACCTAATTTACAATACCATGGCAGCAAGGAGAGCGGTCTTGTAGATAAAAAGTAATTTGATAAAATAATGGCTGCCATTTTTTCTGCTGCAATTGCTCTACAACATAATTTATAGGAACCGTATTTCTCTTCTCCTTGATGACAGATAATGGAAAAAATGTCAGCAGCAAACCTTGACAACAAGCTCAGACCACTGGGATCACTGTGACTAAGCCATTTTTAACTTTCTCCTCAATTATTGTTTTCAAGTTTCACCCCATTTCATCAAGAAGAAGGACAAAGGTTGATGATTTGAAAAAAATCTTTGCTCAAAACTGAAATTTTTCTATTAAAAAATGACCATAAAATGATTATGATCCTATACTGTATTGTTATTTGGTTTATCTTCTATATTCAGATGGTCATAAATTATTATACAATTTATCATCTTGAACATTAAAATAAGCAATACAAAATTATGTACAGTTATTCTGAAATGAAACTCACGTTTTTTATTAATTGACACTATGCCCTATTTTTTTCAAATAACTCTTAAAGTAATTTAAAGATGATTTCAGAATATAAAGTATGATGCTTAAGAATAAAAATAAAACAAATCATCTAAATGATGCAGTCAAATCTTACCTTAAATATCATCTAAGTTGAGTTTAATAAACTTTTGAATTCTAAATTTAGCTATTGAGTTTCTGGAGTCAAAAAATAAAACAATGAACAATTTAAAAACTTTCACTTTTGGTAATTCATACTTCCACTCATATTTTCAATGTATCCTAATTTTTTCTTTATTATTTCAATTATTCTTTATTTTATCTTGATTTTGAGATTATGTGGGGTAGAGATAAGAAAGATATAATTTAGATCTTTAGTCTTTACTTTCTTGCAATAATGATAAGTGAGTGAACACAAATTAATGGGGAAAAGAAACCATTAAATAATAAAAATTAGAAGCTTAAGCTATTGAATAAGTTAAGAAGTACAATTATACTTTATAGATATGAGTAAATACAATAATTCAAACTATACTATGAGTTTTTAGCTGTTCCCTCCAATAATTGCCTACCATGAAAACTAACTTCTTAGAAACTAATTTCAAGAAAAAGCCAATATGCTCAGTATGCAGTACAAAGAAGCTGACATATTTTATTATAGCTGAAGGGCAACTATACAATATATCTAAACATTCTAATCCCTGGAACCACATTTTGAACCAGTTATCCTGCTACTCAGTACAAACCCAAAGTATTTAAAATCAGCATACTACAGTGACATAGTCACATCAATGTTTATAGCAGCTCTATTCACAAGAGCTAAGCTATGGAACCAGCCTAGGTGCCCTTCAACAGATGAATGCGTAAAGAAAATGTGGTATCTGTACACAATGAATTATTATTCAGCCATAAAGAAGAATAACTTTATGACATTTGCCAACAATCGGATGGGCCTGGAGACTATCATGCTAAGTGAAGTAAACCAGGCCAAAAAAAAAAAAAAAAGCAAAGGTCAAATGTTTTCTCTGATATGTCAAAGCTAATCCACAATAAGGTGGGGAGGGGGACAGTGAGGAGAAGAATACAAATGCAGTAGATTCGACAATGGAAAATGGAAGGGAGAGGGGGTGGTAAGCAAAGGAAAGACAGTGGAATAAACCTAACATAGTTTTCCATATATCTATACGAAAACAATATAGTGAATCCCACCACCATGTACATCCATAAGAAAAGAACTCTAACTAGAATAAGATATATTCAATATATTCCATGTTTGTATAATTATATCAAAATGGATACCAAAAAGAACCAATAAATTTTTTTAAAAAATAAAAATAAATTATGGATTTATTCTAAAAATACTATTCCCAAATATTTGGATAAAACTCCACATATTCATTCTTTCAACCAACGGGGAACTTCAGTGTCCTGGACACCATTCAAAAAGCAAAGGTTCAGTAGCTGCTTTTGTATGAGAGTAAGTGCTCAAACAGCTTGGAGAAGAGAAAGATGCAGGCAATGTTTTAGATATTATTAAATTTTCAGTAATTTAGATTACTATTTTTAAGGTACCCAGAGAAAGAAAGCATCTTTAAGAAGAAGGCTTTAGACCAATATCCCAAATGTGAACATCTAGGGAAATAGCTTTCCAGGCAGACAAAAGAGCACATTTTAAGGAGCTGAAGCAGGATGTTAGAAAAGAGTTCCAAGGTATAAACCAGACTAATGGTTAATTAAAAACAGAAGTCTATATAGTTTCATATTCTCCTCTTTAATTGTGTTTTACTATTTTTACATAGACTGAAGAAATCAGCAGTATTCTGCAACTTCCCAGCATACTTCTGACCTGTATATGATTCCTATAGGCCAGTTAATCATTAAATACCCTCTAATTATCTTAATAATTTTCTCTAATAATATGAAATTGCTTTGTTTAGTGGCCAGTAATAAAAACATGTGCTCTTGAATTGTGTTTTTTTTAGAAAATAAATTTGGAGAAATTATTCAATTATTTCCAAAGTAAGAGAGTTTGAAACATGTCTCAAAAACTGTGTCCATATTTGGAAGTAATAAGTGATCCCCATCATGAAAGCAGCATGAAGACAGAACCCATATAAGTTAACAGTTTGACAAAGGTAGGGCACATCACTCAGGAAAGTTTTGTGAGGTTCTCCTCTATGCAATTTTCTTTTCTTGGAGTTCAGTTCAGTGTGGTCTCTGAGTTGAACTGTTTTAGAAATGCTGGAGGTGGTGATGGAGGCCTATGTAAACAGAGAAGGCCTGTCTGTGTAACCCTCAACAGAGTTCTCAAGGTTTTCTTTTAAATTCATCAACTTCTAAAATTGTTTTCTTTGGTACCCTAGTTGCCCATCTCAAAAAAAAAAAAAAAAATCCAGAATGATTTGTCTATTAGGTGCCAGATAATTACATTACACAAAAAGTGGCAAACAAAATTTTCTGTTCTCAAATTAATTGTAGTTTTGTTGTTGCTACTCTTGTTGATTTGGTTTGTTGATTTGGTTTCTTAATCTTCCTCATTCTTCTCTCTCCCGGTTTTTGTCTTTCCCTGTGACAAAAATCCTTCCCTGTGAAGGATTTTCATTCAAAATAGCTATGAGAACGTGCAGAATTGCCTAGTCAAATGTCTCTGAGTTAGTCTCTGACCACTCTAGATTTGGAAACAAAGTCCTTCCTTAATCTGAATTAATCCTTCAAGAATCTGATGAAGGTAGAGAACAATGAAATTAAGGCATTTGCCAGTAAATGGATGGAACTGGAGACTATTGTGCTAAGTAAAATAATGCAGCCTCCCCCCCAAAAAAAAACAATGGCAGAATATTCTCTCTGATATGCAGATGCTAACTCACAATCAGCAGGGAGTGTTGGGGGGATGGATTAGAAAAAGGGGAATGAAGGGAAGGGAGGGAAATGGGAATATGAAAGACAATAGAATGAATCAGACATAACTTTCCTATTTTCATATATGATTACATGACCAGTGTAACTCCACATCATGTACAACCACAAAAATGGGAAATTATACTCCATGTATGTTTGATATATTAAAATACACTCTATTGTCATGTATAACTAAAAAGAACAAATAATAATAATAATAAAAACTTTTTAAAAGAATCTGAAGCCCAGCTATTCAGGAGGCTGAGGCAGGGGGAGAGCAAGTTCAAAACCAACCTCAGCAACAGCAAGGTGCTAAGCAACTCAGTGAGACCCTGTCTCTAAATAAAATATTAAAAAGGGCTAGGGGTGTGGTTCAGTGGTCAAGTGCCCCCTGAATTCAATCTCTGGTACAAAAAAAAAAAAAACCAGAAAAAGAATCTGATGAAGATTACTCCCCACAAAAATGCAATGCATCCAAACTTGCTAAATTTTACATGAATTCACAAGCTTCCTGAAACATACCCTGTGTCCACTTATACAAAGATAAGAGGCCCTGGATGATGTGGAGTTATCAACTTCTCCATGAACAAAAAGCTCCAGGGTCATTAAAGGTAAGACATATTAACTTACCCTTTATGCCATTTGCCAATGTAAGCCCTTCCCATTCTTCTCTAGCAGGAAGCCATACAAGAGAGACAATGTCTTTATAGCTGTTGTGAGCCTGTCTTGAACGTGCCTCCTTAGAGAATGTAATATGTTTAAATTGTTATTTGGGTCAACTAAAGCTTTTAATGGTATCTATTGGCTTGCTTTGGCATTGTCAAGATATTCCTACATAATAGTCCTGGTTTCCTATAGGACTTTGCCAAATAATGAGGTCAACATTATCAGCTCTGTTTCTTTAATCAAGTCTAATCATGGCAGATCTACTCTGTTTCACATAATTAGAATTCTTTCTTTCACACATCACATGTGAAGGCTTATCAGAGCCCAAGAAATTCTCCCACAAGACCCTCTCTGCCCCTTGACAGCCTTTTTTACAGCTTTACCTCTCCAGTTCAGCAAATACCCAGCTTGCTAGTGAGACACATACAATTTAAATTATAAATGACCATTTTCTGCACTCAACAATATCATTGTACATTTTGAAGTTCAGTAACTTGTTACTGTGTTGGACTCTACATAGTGAATATGTGCTCACATTGAAATTAAGATCTTATATCAACTCCAAAAAAGCAGAACCCTACCTTGCTTGGTAATTTGCCTTGAACCCTTAAGTGCTTCCTAATACTTATAAAGAATCTTATTTGTTGAAACCAAGGAAATAGGAAATAATCAATGTGTATGTCCTAAATGCTATTCATTGCCAAACTGAATCTGGTCTTTATTTTAAGTCGTCCTTTACAGGTAATTATATCTCTCAATATTTGATTGAAAAAAACAGCTCAGATAACTATAGTACCAAAAGCTCTTAGCCAAGTCACTTAACAAAGCTCCCTGTTTAGGAGCTATTCTCCATAGTGTTTCAACTTGTCTTGACACAGCTTTTGTCTGGATTGTCTTTCCAAGAATGAGTATATGGCAAATAATACTGGAAGAAAAAGATAGTGTATTTCTCTGGGGAAGAGTGAAAGTTCATATCACAACCAGAAGAATTTTTTTTCTACATCTAGTGAAGATGGAACAAGGAGCCAAATGTGTACTCAGGCCCAGAACACTGGGGAAAATATGTGAAAACAATGGTTGTTTGACAATGGACATCAGGTGGTGTAACACTGTGTTCTCTGAGAGAAGGAAAACAAAGGGCCAGTAAGAGTTTCTAGGCAACAAGGATAAGAACCCAGGAAGAGCCTATATTTCTCTCTAAGATAAGGAGATGAGTTAAGAAACCAAGCAGCCTGGGCAATCAGAGTGTACACAGCAGAGCAAATAAGAGGGAGCTGCACAAAGAGAGCTTCAGAGACAAGCGCAGGATAACTTTGGAATCATCAAGTGAGTAGTGACCTATGCAGATATGTGAGAAAACTACCAAAGCTAGAGAAAGAGCTACCCTAGAACTCACACAGGTAAGGAATAATTTGTGTTCCTAGCAGCCAGGTGGAAACTTGTGATTGACAGAACACTGGGCAGAGTACTCACTGGGTGGAATGCTGGTGCCTCAGTCATCTTGCACCCAGTCTTCCTGTCCTAAGCTATCCCACTCTCACGAATGTACTGCCAGAAGCCACTCAGGGAAGCCACTCCCACCCCCACCACCACCTCTCCCATCAGCAGCATCATGAGCAGGACAATGTATAGCCCAGGGTGCTCCCAGCACATTTCCAGAACTTCTGCCCCTCAATTGGAGAGAATATTGATTATCTTCTGCACTTGATACCATTCCACTCTCTGATACCTGTCCCCAAAAGAATCCTTCCTGTACTCCGAATCTCTTAGAATCTCTTTAAATGGTTCTTCCCCACTGCTTCTCAAATTCTAACTTTTAAAAGCTCAAAATTTTAGTCCTCAACCCCAGGCAAGAAATTGATACCAACCAATTGTCCTTGTCATCATTTCCACTTCTTTCTTCCCCCAAATCCCTCCCCAATCCTACACACACACACACACACACACACACACACACACACACACACACACACACACACACACACACACATACACATACACACCTAACTGGCATATGTGTGTATATTTATGTGTGTGTCAGTATATATGTGTGTGTGAAAGGAGATAGATAGATAGATAGATAGATAGATAGATGTGTGTGTATATATGTATATATATATATATATATATCTCAGAGATACCAGCCTATGCTAATAGATACTGTTAGTAACTGACTTAAATAGGGAGGAAAAATGGTACTATTACCAGACTTAAGCAAAGTCTGTTGAAAATACAGCTATAAGATTAAAAAGTAAGTGATCTATTCATTTTCTCAATAACATCTTTGGTACTTCAATGTAGCTTTTGGTATTTTATTCAAATTGCTGATAAATACCCACTTCGTTTTTATATTTACAGAAGTTTTGGTAGGGCATATTCTTTTAAAGTGTCTTAGTTTGAGTCTTAAAATCCATCCTGAGTCCTAAATTATACTCCTGACAGAATCTGAGAATCATGCCAAGCTCACCCCTGAAAGCAGTAAAATAGGGAAGCCTGTCATCCCAAGACAATCCAACAAACCCTCTCAGACTCTGCCACAGTGTTCAGAAAGGGAGAATAATACATCAGAGGACAAAATGGAAATGTTACCTAACTCCTTTTTAGGTCTGGATAGATTCAGTCTTTAAACAGACTTCAAAAGTCATCCATTTTGTTTCTGCGTTGAAAGAGTAGACCATATTGTTGCTAGTGTATAGTATTTCTACAAAAAACGAGAATTGCATTGTGACAGATTTCCCCAAGACTTTGACAAATGAGAAAGTAGTGGCTCCCCTTTCCACACAAAATAACTTCATGAATTCTTTTTATGTGCCTGGGTCTTTTCGTGCCTAGTCAGTTCCCTATGCTAGTTCGACTTGCAAAAAATAAACCAGTTTCATGGCTTGAATGAATTCTCAATACCAGGATTGAATCTCTGCTTACAAAAGTGTTTCTCCGTGTTAGGTTATAATTGTAACCATCTCTATGCTACTGGATTATCAGCATTGAATATGAAACCTGTGTTGGATAGAGATAATACTTTTCGTTTTTGTCATTTAGGCAGTTCAGTTCCTTCCCTAAACAGAAGGATAATTAAAGGAAGGCAAATACTTCTTGCCAAGGAATTAGACCATACTAAGAACACATCAGCCAGATGAGTCACTTAGAATCACGTTCTAAAGAGACACAGTTCACAAGTGCAAAACCCAAACCTTTTTGTCAGTGGCCAAAAGCTGCATATAAACTCAAGCCAGATAAAATGTAAATGTGGGTAGTCTATCTAAAAGGAGAGTTAATAGCCTAGCACAATCCAGCACCACTTCTAGAAAACGTATTCCAACCCTGTGCTTTCATTTGTGCCAAAAGAGAAAGAGAACACAGTTGAGGGTACTCTTATCTGACATGCAAATTCAGACCACAAAAGTCTACTTACCAAAAACACTTCCCCAGAGAATAAGTATTAGTCATGTCTGGACAAAAATATTGTTGATGGTGGTCAAATGACTGAGCCATTCACTCTCTGTTCACATCTACAGACCCAAGAAGAATTCTCATTTTTTTTTCTCATGATTTGAATAGAAATCCAAACTCCTATTTCAGTATCCAGAACACTGGTCCCCCTTGGATCTCAAAAGCCATCATTAAAACTGACAGTAATTGGTATTATTACTGACAGCACAGAGTGACAGGGCAGGCTCTGCAGAAGCAGCGCCATTCATCCCTGGGAATGCATGCAGCTCATTCATGGATGGGGAGATGCAGGGAACCCTCACAGAGCCTGCCCTTGTCATTTATGCTCTGTGAAGACAAAGGACGACAGGACTTTTGATCCAGCACTTCCTCCAAACACTGTTTACTGTCTTTGCCTCTGTGTACATCACTTCCCTTCCCCAGCTGAACTGATAGGTGGGAACTCAAAGACAATGAAATCTGGGCTCTGATCAGTGATCCACACATGGCAGGTGCCGGGAGGCCCACGGCAGCACTCGTTATGACAGGAGCTCAAGATGTGATGCTAATGAGGCCTGTAGAGCAGAAAGCATTTTCCAGTCCAAAGAAGCACCACACACCTGAGTGATAGGAATCTTTTGGGGTTCCATCATCATTCACTCATGGTGTACATGGCAAAATTCATCCCACTACTAATTCCCTTTCATTCTCATTCTATCTGCTTCTTAAATAGCGCTTGGCTTCTTCTCATCATAGTTCTCATACCCACACCTATGTGACTGCTTGAATGATAATAGTGTAGCAGAAATTTTTCTTATATATCTGGGCTTCTTATGGCACCTACTCACAAAAAGAGAATTTCTTCCTGTTTGGATATTATCTTAAGACAACATAGATACGAATGTAATGATTAAGTGAAACAAATAGAAAAAAATAGATTTTATAAATCTACCATGTACATAAGGAAATTTTTTAAATAGGGCAAGAAAGGAGAATAATTTCAAAATCCAGTATTGAGCATCCACTGATAAACAGAGATGCACAATTAGATTCATAATGAATACATAAATATAAGGAAGTAACTTGAAGAGACAAGGTGTGATCCATCTCTGTATACTTGGTCTTGTGCTTTCTTCACCTTATCCTGTGTTCATAGGATAGCATGGATTTCATGTGTCACTTCAGAAGTCATTCCATTTATCCCCACTGCCTCCACATAAAAAAAAATGCAGATAAAGGAAATGAGACAATATTAACAACTCTGGATTTACTGTGTTTCTAGTTTACTATATAAGATTTTGGAAGTTGGAAGAAATGTCCTTATGAGGAAAATCATCTCACTAATGGAAGAAAAATAAATAGAACTAGTTTAATTCATCTAAAAATAGTAGCCCAAACAAAAGCACATTTGGAAGAGAATTTTACTTTTCTTTGATTGTCAGGTTTATTTAAGATCATGCTAAATCCAGAGATAGAGATAGTCATATTGACTGTGTGTTTGTTGGACTCGCCCACTCACAGCCTATGAATGAGGTAGAAGTTAGATCAACACATAAGACAACATCCAAATAAAATAGAGGAATTGCAACAGTTAGAAATGCTTTAAATCAAACTCATAATAGAAAGATGCAAAGTGAAACTGTATATTAAAAATAAATATTTAGCCAGGCGTGGTGACACATGCCTATAATCCCAGCGGCTCAGGAAGCTGAGGCAGAGAGTCACTAGTTCAAGGTCAACCTCAACAACTTAGAAGGCCCTAAGCAACTCAGTGAGACCTTGTCTCTAATGAAATACAAAGGAGCTGGGGATGTGGTTCAGTGGTTCAGCACCCCTGGTTCAATCCCTGGTACCAAAAATAATTTATTTATTTATTTATTTATTTCATTTTTAAAAAGTGACTGTTGCTGAACAAACTATACCTGATACTCTCTATATATAAAGAATGCAAGCAATTTTTCAAATATGGTTGTCAGCACAGCTGAATTAGAAGCTTCATATTTCTCAGTGACAGAAGAAAATTAATAGTATGTTACTTTAATATTCCCATACTCAAAACAAAGAAAACTGGCATTCTATCAGCCACTTAGGCAAAAATGAGGAAAATAAGATGTAGGAACTGAAATGCAAAATGACTTTTTCAAAATTAGTATCCTCCACAACATCTTGCATGTTATTTTGTTGATCCTTGTTGATTAATAATAAAGCCCTTAGAAAGGCTAAGAAGCTCAAGCAATCTAAAATGATTTACCTCAAGAAGGAAAATCATTCATTCTAAGGTTCAGATCAAATCTTAGAGATCAGAATTCAACCTCATCAGAATTTTGCTGGTGGGAAAATTTAGGCCTAGAATAGTAAAGGATCTATCCCAGGGCCATTCAATTATTTTACCAAAAACATTTAATTCCTCTAGGGATTCGAGTTTTCCATTGCTTTTACCAGATGCCAGGACCTGGCAAGACACTGCCAATGCAAAAGTAGTACACTTTTCTTCAAGAGGACTATAATCTCTACAGAAGAAAGACACTGAAAATAGTTACAGTGATGTGTAGTGTAGTAAAAGAGAGTGGACAGTGCTCCCTGTGGACTCCAGTCTAGAACCCAAATGGAGCAAGTGTCGTAGTAGTATGATCCAGACTGAAAATCTTTCCCTGATGATGGGTAGAGCAGTTTGGAAGAGACAGTACCTCAAGAGAATAAGGAAGAAAAACAGCTAAGATAAACTACCCAATCCCAAGTCTAGGCCCAAATGAAGCACAAATGGAGATATATCCCACTGAAATCTGCAGGACAGCATCAATATTTATTGAGTGAATTCTTGAGGTCAGATGCTCTGCTGAGTACTAGAGAAACATACTACAACCTGCAAGGTCTCACCTCCACAGAGGAGGACAATCTGAGATGAACAGGAAAATGACTGGGTTGCTATTGACTCTGGTGTTCTCTGAGAAACAAGGAATTCTATAGTTTGGCCATAAACATATATCCCTGCCCATCTTCTTCTAAGTGTATTTCCCCAAAGACAAGAACCTCTGATAGTTTTACAGAATTCTGCTGTAAGTTTTCTGACATCATCTTTCATGGTGGGCACTATTTAAGCCACTGTCAATAGGGATACATGGATGAGATCTAGGGCCATGTGCAAAGTCTTCACAAACATGGAAACCAAACTGGTTACTTTGCCAGAGGTCAGGCAATCCCTGAGTACAATTTGAGGACTGGTGTCTACTTCTCAGGCAAGGAAGTCCAGGATGATATTGCCTTTCCTATCACCAAGGAAAGCTCTCAGAAAATCACCTGTAAAGTATAATGTTGGTTGGATGCAGGCTATAAATTATCATTGAGTGCATATGGTTGCCATCTTGACTACAGCCACCAAACCCATTCTGATTAGAGCCTAGAGTTTGAGGGGCAGGGTCTATATGTGATCTCTGAACACAGTTTCTAATGAAACTGTAGCCCCTAACATTTTTGATGTTTGAAAGTTAAGTTCGTAATTGTTAAGCCTTTAGTTACCCATACATTTTCTCTAGGAAGAGCACTAGAGTTCTTTGGTAAATCCATAAGGAAGGATGAAATCCATGCTCAAGTGCAACCCTAATAGCCAGAACCCTAAATCTCTGTCCTGTCTCTACCCACCTACATTTGAGAGACAGGTGTCTAGGCAGGGTCACCTCTGATGAAGAAATTTCTAATGAGTTGTAAAAATATGAAGTGATATAATGTATCATAGCTAGAAAGCTTCATACAGAAGAGATGGTGTGCCTTAAAAACATAATAAGCACTGCTTTGGGAAATTTGTAACCAGTATGATATGTTCATGCAGAGCAAAGTTCAGTAAAGGAGAGCACAGGAGGCAGATGCTATAGACTCCCCCTTCTTCCTAGGGGGTCTTAGTTGAGCAAGGAAGGGAATCTGCTTTTGCTATCAGGATCCTTGGTTTAACCATATCCGTGAGAGGAGGGGAAAGTGAGTTGTAAAGAGACAAATTCATTAAGTTTTATCTGACCTAGAGCTAATTTTAATGGAAAGTTATACCCCAGGGTCTCATATCGGGAGTTGTCAGCAGTTTTAAGTGCTTTTTGATTTGATGACAAAAGGAGACTAGGAGAAGAAACAGGACTCCATGGAAAAATAAAACAGAATTTTATGTGAATGTAGACCAGACTTGTCTTTCCCTGAATGTGGAAATAAGTTGCCAGGGACCTTGTCAAAACAGAAGTATAATCAGGGTTATGATAAGAAAAGTATAGTGAGTGCTGAAAATATATCACAGAGGGGTCTTCCAAGACAGAAAATCCTCTCTGGAAAGATAACAATGAAATAGGTCCTAAAAGATGAGCAGGAGTTAACACTTTCAGGGAGAGTAGGAAGTGGTAAGAAAGCAACTGAGGAAATACCATGTGCAAAGGCCCTGAGATGAGGCAAAACAAGACATGAAAGAACTCAGGGTGACATGTAGAAAAGACAGAAAAGAGAAGGCCAGTGATGTGCACAGGGTCCAGGTGGCAGACTGTATGAGCCAGATTAAGGGATCTTGACTTGAAGCCATAAAAACATGTCAAGTATGAAACTTAAGTTATAAAGTTTTATAATATTGACCTAACTAAAGAACAGAGGATGGGTGTAAGAGGAACGTGATTGGAACTAGAAAGATAAATAGGAGCTATTGCAGAACTCCAGGAGAGCAATAATGGCCAGGAGGAGAGAGGTGACCCGAGGACTAAAGGAGATGCTCACGTATTTATATACTATTGGCATCTGTGTGAGCAAGCAAATCATGGTGTGTCTGAAACAAAACATATTCAAGACCCACAAATGATCATCCACCTTTCCAAGCTCAGTGGGAGGCATATTCATTCTCCTAGTTGTGGAAGTCAGAAACCTGGCAGACATAACAGATTTTTCCTTTTTCCTTTTTCCTTGTTTTCCTCACATATCTAGGCCTCTCTGATTTGTTCACAAATCCGATTAACTTTGCCATCAGAATCGATCTCAGATTGTCATGGTTCATACTGAAAATAGACTGTGGAAGAAAGATTTGCATGCAAGGAGTTTGCTGGGTTATTCGAGGCAAGGTCTGTAAGGGAATAGGGAAGCAGGAAGGGAGAGGAAGAGGTTGAACTGTGGTGCTGCTGCAGCTGATTCCAAGGTGCCCCCTGGAGCTAGAACCATCTTTCAGACTCGTTGTGGATTAAGGCAGGGGCCTTTGTACCACCTGTTCATTGATCTGGGTGTGGTCAACCCAGAGGCAGGATCTTGGATGAGACATCTTTGCTGGGAAAGGACAAGTTGTGGAAATGGACTATGCTCTGAGTTGTTAGCAGCCAGTGCTCCCAGCAGGTGGAGGAAGAAGTGCTCCATCCTGAGGAGGAAACCAGTGGCACAACACAGCATCCACATCAATGTCTGTCTTGTGGTATGTCTACCTGTGGTATTCTGAGCCATGATCATTTCTCATCTTGTCAATGCAATAGCCTCTGAACTGGTTTTCCCTGCCTCTGCTCTTCTTGCCCTCAAAACCTTTCTCTAGCAAACAACCAGACCTATCTCTGTGAAATGTGAGACTGATTGTGTTACTCTTCAGCTTTTGATGACTTCCTATCACAGTGAAAATAAAATCCAAACTCCTATCCTGTCTATATCTACTGCTTTCTAACGTATCTCTCTCTGTACCTTAAAGCCAACTTCTCTCTTACTGGGCAACTCCATTAACTCTGAGGTCTCCACATCAGCAAACACTTTGCTCCCATTTGAGTTCTTCCACTAAGCCTCAAGAAGCACTTTAGAAGCCCTCAGCCACTACTGCATGCCAATCTATGTCTGCTCTTAGGAGAAAAGCATGAGAACCTGATAACACAGAGAATTAGGAAGAGGAAGAAAGAAGTTTGACATAGAAAGTAACACAAAAAAGAGAACAACCACCTACAAGGAAAGTAAACCCTTGCCCCACGAAGAGCAAGAAATGAAGACGCAGCTCTGTTTTGAGAGCAATGGCACCAAAGAAAGTAGCTGACAGCTTCACACACATTATCTCTAACCTTCTGCAGATGCTTATTTGCAAGCAAAAAAAAAAAAAAAAAAAAAAAAAAACGCTACCATCTTTGCAGTATTGAAATTCCAGCAATCCCTTTCCATTGGTTCCAAATGTTTACATTTAATTTCATATCACAAGGCTATAGCAGACTGTTTGTGCAAAAGACATCTGTGTTTCTGTCAACTTGCAACTAACCTTGCTGTTTTAAGTGTGATATTACAGATAATCCTAAACAGCGATAAAACAAAAATCACAAATACATGGATTTCGTTATCACGTAAATTTTTGGCTGTGGATTTGCATTTTCTAAATATATATTCTAGAAGTTATCTGTGATTCAGTAGTGGTTACAGTGATCTTCACAGCTTAGAAGAATAAAGCATCTTCCTCATATTACAAATGAGGAAACAGAGTAACAGTGACTCGCTTCAGTCACAAGCTTACTTGACAAAATCCACAACTCCCAAGTCCCTGCACAGCATATTCAGTAAAGAACCAGAAACACATGCATGGGGTGTTCCTCATGACCCGCTGATTTCAGATATGGAGCTATAATACTGTTGTTGGTCCTTTTGACATTAGCCTACAAAGTAAATGAAACCATTGTTTAGTAAAATATTAAAACTCAGATAAGTGAGAGCATATTCCAGGGCACAGTATAAATGCTAAGGATTATAAATTATGCAGTTATTGTTCATTTAGTTCACTAAATCCATTTTCAGCTTCTTTCCTCTCTGCTCAGTTCTTGGAAGATCAGACTGAGGGTTCACCCCAGTTGAGCTCCTGGCTCAGTAGGGCTTAGCCAATGGGTATCACCAAAAAGAAGCCACAGGCTGGAAAGAGAAACAAGTCATATTGGATCATATTTCTGCCAAGTTACATTCCTCTAGGACTACAATATTAAGTGAATCCCTTCTCTAAAGCTCCAGTTCTCATGAAGCTTCAACAGTGCTACTTTCTCTTCAAGCCAAGGAGTTGGAATGACTTTCTTTCCTCTACATTTACTGTTGGTTTCTTTAATATTCACCCTCTGTGTGGGCTCTAAGCCAACTGATTCACTTTCTTCCCTCTTTCTGGAATCTGCTTGACATATACATACATAAACTATGGTTATCAGTTAAGTTGGCTCATTGAAATAATCAACCTTAAAGTTGCAAAGGTGTATAAATAAATATAATTAGCTGGATCTTTATTAGAAGAATCAACTGGAATTAACTATTTATTTATTTAGTAAATAAGTTTACTTGGGATATATTGCCAGTGCTTTTCATCCTAAGAAACGCTACTAATAATAACATAAAGACCAGCTCAAGTACAAGGGAATAAAACAGAGAAAAACAAATCCAGGTACTTAGGAAAGTGTCACCTTTCTCCCTAATCTGGAACTTATGACATAGTGGAAGCTTGTGTTTCAAAAACACCAGTCAAATAGCAGTAGTATTAATTAGATATAAAAAGATGATGTTATCAGAAAATGCCAGAACCCTTTCTGAAAAATTGCTACATTTCCTGCAAATCTCTAACAGCTCAATTCAACGTTAAGGTGTTTTCACCAAAACAATGACTTAATCACTCCATTACAAGCAAAATTGCTATATTAACTGATAAGGCTTATGGCACACTATCCCTTATCCCTGGCAGCAGCATATAGGTCAATCCATGAGAGGGTGATGCTGAGAATGTGTATCATAAATGCGTGCTTGGAAAAACTGATTCAGCTGTTCCTGCATTTCTTAGGACTGTAGATTGGGTGATGTACCACTGATATTTGAATTTAGGTGAATTTAAAAATCAGTACTGCCACTATTTTAACATCTTCCAGATTGCACCACTTATGGAATTGCCTAAATCTGAAACTTTTTTTAAGAATGCCATCAAATGACCATGTTAAAGCAAACAAAGCCAAGCCTTGCTCACATAGATTGTTGTTCTACGTATTTCTTTTGCATTTAATTGTCTGAAAAAACCATGTCTTCAGGTATCATTTTGTATCCATTTACTTATTTTTTCATTCATTCATTTATTCATTTATTTATGGGAATTATGAAGACTAAGGCTGAGAATGGTGAAGAACTTGTACAAGGTCAACGATATCCTGAGAAGCAAAACCTAGATTTAAAAAGCTCTTTTGACTCTAGGCCCAGTGCTCTTTCCCTTCCACCACGATTGCTGGCATTTACTCTGACTTTTCAAAAGCACACATCTCTTATAATAGAAAGCTAATGAATTCTATTCAATTACACTTGTAACATATTAGATTTCTCCCCTTCTCTGTTCCCACTCCCCTCTTTCCAACTACTACCCTTTCTCCCCTGGACTTCTCCAATAGTTCTCTAAATCATCTTCCTACTTCTACCCTTACTTACATGATTCCCACAGTCCACAATCCACATAGCAGCAAGACAGATTGTTTAGAACATAAATTAAACTCTGTCACTACCCTGACTGGAACTTCCAATGGTTTCCCATTACAATAAAAAATAAATTCATCTTCTGTACTTGGTCTGCACCCCTAATCTGACTCCTGCCTACCATTCTAAATTCCTCCTGAGTAAATTTCCTCATTTTTTGAATGACTAAAAAATCACCATATTTGCCATGCTTTGGTGACACTGGGCTCTCCTTCCAGCCTTTGACCAAATCAAACTTATGCACACCACAGGACCTTTTCATTTATTACTGCCATAGTCTAGAATGCCTTTTCCCAGCTTTCCTCATGGCCTGTTGTTGATCATAATTCAGCTCTCAAATTCAAAGTCACATCCAACATGGTGGTGCAGGCCTCTAATCCCAGTGACTGGGGAGGCTGAGACAGGAGGATCTCAAGTTCAAAGTCAGCCTCAGCAGTTTAGAGAGGATCTAAGCAATTTTGCAAGACCCCGTCTCAAATAAATAAATAGGGTTGGGGATATAGCTCAAGGGTTAAACACTCCTGGGTTAAATCCTTGGTACCAAATAACAACTCTCTCTCTCTCTCTCTCTCTCTCTCTCTCTCTCTCTCTCTCTCTCTATATATATATATATATATATATATAATTTTTATATATAAAATTTTATATACATATAATTTTATATACATGTATAATTTATATATATATTATATTATATATGTATATTTATATATATATAAAATATATATCATATATATTTATATATATTAAAAAGTTCAAAGTCACCTCTTCCTTGACTCCAAAAAGAATTCTTGCTGTTATATCAGATTCTTTATCTTATTACCTGAGTTTATTTTGTTTATGATATACCTTACTCTTAAGACATGCTTTTAATTCATCTGCTTATTTTCAGGTATATAGGATTATTTTCAGCAATGGTCCCTCTTTTCCACACCCTCCAACCCTTTCATGGAAGGTGTGTGCTTTCCCATTTTGTTGACCTGAGATTTGGCCACATGACTTGCTTTGGCCACTGAAATATGGCTGAAATTGACAATGAGCTTTAAGGGCCGTGTCAAATCTTACCAGCCCTTTTGTGCCCCTGAGACCTTCACCATGAAAAGAGCTTGCCTGAGGTAAGCACATACCTTTTTGACCAGGGCCTTAGAATAATAAATACATAGTATACACCAAAACCCACTCAGCACAGAACAGATTCACCATAGCCAACCCCAGATCTGAGAGGAAATAAATGTCATTCTTTTAAGCCACAGATAAGTTGCTATTCTTTATTGCCCTAGCAGAAGCTCAAACCTCTTATCAATATATGAATTGTTTATTTGTTCATTCATTTAAAGTCTCTCTCCCTGACTAGAATGCAAGTCACATGAAGGCAAAGATTTTGTAATATTAACAGCAAACAAAATGGCAGCTGGTATACATTGGTACTCAATGATTACTTGTAAAACTCATTTGCAGAGTCTGAATATAATCGAAAACTACAGAAAATTTAAAACTCATTGGATAACATGAGACTTTAAGATGCAATATTTAATATTAAAAGATGAACAATTTCCTAATTTTTTCTATTTATTGATAGCAAATGGTGTTTTTATATTCTCCAAACCAATTGAATATTAAAATAATTGAACTTTAAGTACATTAAGTAACAAAAAAGGGAGCATTCTTGAACAGATTTTCTAAGGAACAAAGGAGTTTCTGTGTGCGGTTTCTCAGAAAAACGCCTAAGCAACAGTCCTGGTTGACTGCTCTTGCATCCAGACCCTCCAACTACATCCTCTCCTTTCCTGACTTTGTATTTTGGCTCACACTCCTCCCTTTATCTGGGATGTCCTTGCTCAACATCTCCACATTGTGAGATTACAGCAATTCTTCAAATACCACCCCTTTGTAAAGTCTTTTCAGTCTTTGCCTTACAGAATTAATCTTCTCCTTGGAGCGTAGAGAGGCTATTTGTACCTCCTATATAACATTTATCACATCCTGCCTTCTCTCTGGGCACAAGGACCTCTAATAAGCTGTGTGAGGATAAGAATCATGTCTTATTCATTGTACGCTGCCCTGAAAATACTATACTTTCAACAAATATTTGTCACTTTGAAAGATGCACTAACATTTTCAAACATCCCTTACCACCATGGTATGCATTAGAACTAGAAGAAAAGAGAATAACCCACATCACTAACCAAACATTCCCTTAGTATAGTATTACTGTTAAGGTAGAAAGGGAGGTTAAATACTAAGCCTGTTTCTCCTAAGTTCAACTTTGCCCTTAGTGACTGACACCCATAAATAAGAATCATCCAAATCGATTTTGAAATGCCTTGTATCTATGTTTGCATTTCACATCAAATAATATTTATAAAGCTTAGTATTTCTTTTATGAAAGATCAACTTGAACATTTACACATTCTAGCAAGGATCACTGGAGGGAAAAGGAATAGGCATGCACATAATTGGGTATGATTTGAAAAATATCAAATCATTCCCCACTAAATGCAATGCATTGTTCAAGCTGCATTCCTTTGAGGTAATGACTTTTTTTTTTTTTTTTTTTTTTTTGGTACTGGAGATTGAACCCAGGGGTGCGTAGGTGCTTAAACACTGAGTCACATTCTCAGCCCTTTATATTTTTATCCTTGTTATTTTGAAACAGGGTCTCACTAAGTTCCTTAAGATCTTGCTAAATTGTTAAGGCTGGCTTTGAACTCACAATCTTCCTGACTCAGTCTCCTGAGCCACTGGGATTACAGGGGTGTGCTACTGCACCTGGCTCAAGGGTTTCTTTTTAAAAACTTATATACATTTGAGACAGTACATAGAATAAGTTAAATAAGTCACTCATTCTAATTGGATTAATTTAACGAGATTTCTTCCCTTCTAGAAGTCAGTTAATAACAGTAGCCCTGGAAGAAGTGTGAACTTAAAGTCTGACAGTGAAGAGAGGAAACTGTAACAAGTAGCACTGCCCTAGAAGGACAGAGCTCAACGGAGCCTCAGTGGGCCCTGAAGAGCAGCTGTAGGGTCTTGGGAACCTGGGTGGCAGCAAAAAGAAAAAAAGGCTAAAATGAAACAAGAACAAAAGAGAAGATACATGGGTGCTAATGGAACTTCTAAAACCTTGCCCAAGAGTTCCTGGAACAACTCTATATAGAAGCTGAGATCATAAGATGCCAGGCAAGTCCTTCCGGTTCAGGCATTTAATTATTCTTGGAAAGGGGGGAGGAGTCAGTGTTAACACTATTTTGTGACTTTTTTTTTTTTTTTTACCAATCATATCCCCTGTGTCGATTCATGTTAAGGAACTTCCCCCAAGGTAATAGTTGCTGTGTGTATGTGATGACAAAAAAATAAAATAAAATCTAGAACTGTCCAGATGATCAACTGAATCTAAAACAAATACTTAGGAATGAAGCTTCATCATCACCCAAAAAGATGTTAAGATGAACTTCTTCCCTTCAATTTCAAAAAATTTGAAACCCTGATACACTTTAGAAATGAGATATAAACAGAAATAAATGTTGTCTGTACTGAGCTAGAAGTCTAGGAGGTGAGCCAAAGAATCAGACCTGAAGGGGTCATCTGAGAGAGGCAGAGAAAAGCAGTGCATCCTAGAGCAAGCCCCAAAATGAGCTGTTGGGAGGTCATCATATACTGTGAAGTGACAGAAGATTGGGCCGGGTATGGGCAAGGAGCCAGAACTCAGACAGCTCTCCCTGCCTTGTTGAACAATGAAGAGGCTCTTCCCTAGGGAATCTACAGGAGAGTTTCAAGAAGGTGAGTGAAGTAGTTGAATTTGTGGTGATATGGTTCATGGATAGGCATGCACACACTGGGCAATTAAAATCTAAGCAGGAGGCTACAGCGATAGCAGTGAGATGTAATGGAGGTTTGAGCTATAGTGGGGATAGTAAGAATCAAAAAGCACCAGGAAAGATGCCAGTAATGTTCTGGCTCCTGGAAGGTTCTGTGTTCACAGATGTTCACTACAATATTATTGCAAGCACACATACCTAACATAAACACCTTTTCTGTGTTAACTATTTAATTTAAAGGACAATGGAGCAGAGAATAAAAGGAATTGCAGATTACAGGATATCTGTATGTCAAAAATTGATCAGTGTAAGAAAGTAGAAGTATCTATAATGAAGACTGTCACATCTTAATTATGCATGTATGCTCTGAACAGGGACACGCAGATGGCTGGGGTGGGGGGACTAAAAATCCAACCTGAGCTTCGCTTATCAAATAGGAACTCTTTGTGTCCAGAAGGTCAAGACTTTCTAGAGTCCACACAAACACTGGAAAGACAAGAGGCAACACTGTCTTTGGTTAACTCCCAGTTTTCTTTAGGTTAATTCCTAGTTTTCTATCTCATGCAAATGAATGAAGGTTATGCCATTAACAGTGACTGAACTACTAGAAATGAAGCCATTCCTGAATGGCAATAGGGGAAAGGAAAAAAATGTAAAATCAGTTTTAGACTCTGTAGGACACCCAAGTAAAGACATCCACCTGGAATGCATATCTGTTTCTCAAGGTCAGAGCAAAGGTCATGGCTAGATACAGAGGTCCATAGCATATACAGGAATTAAAGCATAAAAGTATTAGAGAGCAGTAGGTAAAACAGAACTAAGCAGAAATAAATTTAATCTGGAAAAATGAGCCCAAGAAGATGATCTTTGGGCCTATTGTTCTGACCAGAGATTCAACATTCCCTAATACTTCATCTCAATGGCATCTTATTGCACTTACAGTTTTCCTGAAATCTTAAATATCTTTTCTTACAAACAACCCATTCCATCCCCTGAAGCATCGGCAAGACCGTTTCTCATCAACATTAAGACTCTTAACTATGTCCTTATCTCTTCTTGAAAAACAACCGATTGCCTGTCATGGTTCATACTTTCCAAGATGGATTCTATAAAAGGTGTTTTATCTTACACACTGCCTTAGTCAACCAAGGATATATTGCCTCATGTTTCAAGATACATTCAATTCAAAACTGAAATTGAAGCCCCTGTCTTTAGTGCTTTGTCCTTTTGCCCCCAAGGAAAATGGAATTTTTATATAATATTTTTGGTGACATTTGTGCCATTCAAATGGCCTAAACATTTTTTAAAGCAACATTGTACTATCACATCTCATTAGGAAAAAAACGAAGAAGCATGAAGAGAATTTGTGCAGTAGTCTGAAGTTCTTCTACTTAAACAATCCACCAAGGTCTTAATAAGTGGGTTCACAGTCAAATACAACTGGATTATCTGATTAACATTTCTTTTCATTGTTATTAGTTACACTTCCTTGAGAAGAGAGTGAGGTCAGACTTTGTGTTAGTTCTTGGGAAATTCAAAGAAGAATAAAATATTATCCCTACATTTCAGAGACTCAATTCAGCAAATTATCAAGAGCAAAACATTAATTATCAATTGACAATTTTCCCAGTTCTGTGTGAGAAAATATGGAGAGGTCTCCATCATAATCAAAATTTAGTTTTTATTTTACTAACATGATACTTCATAATCTATTTCATTCTATTATTGCATCCTTTCTTCCCTAAGTTTCTAATTTTAAATTTCCAAAATAAAACAAACTTATATGATTATTATTTATGGTATTTTAATGTATTTATCACTATTCAAGGTAAGTATCATATGAAAAGAAATGAATTATGTGTCTGGGTAGGCTGCAGTTCATAATTCTTCCTCTTTTTAATGGCATTGAGCTCTGGACAGGTTTTCAGGGACAAACTGGAAGTTAATATACATTATATGTGTACTCAACCTCAACCATCATTTTGTGACCCAGAAACTCTTAGATTCTAAACCTGAATTACAAATCAATTTGATACCACAATTACTTTATTTTGCTCATCTGATTATACCTGGGGAAAAAAGTGAAAAGTCCAAGACAGTATATCATGTCATTTATTCTCTTTGGAAATAACAGGCTATGTAACTTTGTCTACTCATCTAACAAATAATAATTGAGCACATACACTGTGCCAGACATTGCATTAGTTCTGAGTGGTATCCATGTTGGTGAATAATGCAGTTCCTGACTTAGAAGCATAGTATATCTCTAGCACATTTCTCTATATGACTTGGTGAACTTGAAAAAGACATTAGTGTAGTATCTCCTGAAATGATTTCTGAGGGGAAGAAAAACCTTGAAAGTCAGCTCTTTTCCAGGATGCATATTATCCTAAGTAAAGTTTATTTGGTGCAGCCATAGTGCATGACATAACATAACCACGGAAGGTTACATAAAAAAAAACTTACCTGTAGTTCAATTCAAAATGAGTTCGTTGTATGTTTTGATGGTTATTACAATGTGGCACAAGGACTCAGGCATCCAGAATTAATTTGATTGACAAAACTGGCAAGTACTAGGAGGTTAGGTAGTATTTAGGGGGTAAACAGAGTGTTCTCCCAACAAAAGTCCCAACCTAATTTCTAATTTTCCAATTTCCTATCTGTTCTTTTCATTCCCTTTGTAGGTAGAAAGACAATCACATCTTAGGTTTTCTTCTTCCATCTTAAGCCATGTCTAGATATATTAATGCCATTAGTTTTCTGATCCTTGCAAAATATTTCCTTAATTCTACAAAATAATAGTATCTTTCTCTTACACACACACACACACACACACACACACACACACACACACTTATTTATCTTCTTTTCCTCTACCTAGTATTCAGAAAAACCTGAATTGTGATATGCCAATGACTGGAAAAGATATGGGGAAACTGATCCTACAGACTTGTAGTTGGATAAAATGTGAAATAATCAGTAGCAATTTTAAGCAGGTCTTGTCCCATTCATGATAGATGGGCCCATTCATTAAATTACCTATTAGCCTGCTTCTTTTTGGCAATCATCATCTCCAGGGAATCAGGCTTTAAAAGGTCATTTTTTTTGCATCTTATATTTGGCACATAACAGAACAAAGTATTAAACCATATTTGGTGACTTTCCTACTGACCTTGGAAAAGAAATATATACCACTTTATCCAGCATATTGCATGAACATAAGGTTAATATGAAGACAAAGTTTTTATTAATCTTACTTTTGCTTAACAAAAGAAAAAACAAGCCATGCTATTATTTATTTTAAGGATGTTGGTGTGTTCCAAAATTCCATAATCAATTATATTTATAATACGTATTATGAATATAATATATTACAAATACACACATACTACGTCTATTCTTAGGGGCATCAGAAATGGATATATAAGTATGTAATCTCTTTTGACATTTCTTCTCTATATTTTCTGTTTAATTAATATTTCTGTGCCCTGTTCTCATAAAGTCTACTATCACATCCCAACCTGACAATCCAATCAGTGATAACAGGAAGGACCAAGCTAAGCCAATTATATTGTTTTGCACTGACTGAGAGACCCCACTCAGTTTCTGTTGACCACTGGAGTATTATAAAAGGGTTAAAATTATCATTTTTCACCTATACAAAATGAGAAAAAAAAAACAAAATCAGTTGACAGAAAAAGTAAGAAAAAAAAGCAAATGCAAAGTATTGCAGAGATGGGGACCCTGAGAGTAGGGAAGGTGGAAAGAGTGACTGCCTTGAGTTTGGATGATTTTTCACACCCAAAGTCAACACCTGCTGTAACACAATCTCTCTTTGGCTTAGAATATTTTAATAGGTCCTTTTTCTTTAGTCAAATCACCTTTTATTAAGCCATTGATTCCTTACAAGTACAGAAAGAAAATCAAGGTGCCAGGCATTGTCAAAAAGCCTGACTCTGCTCATCTTAAAATTATGTCTGCAAGCTTATGGTTATTCAAAAGAGCCCTGCAATCTTAGGAAAGTCACATTCACTCTGAGCCTGTTTCTTCACCTTTGAAATGAAGGTAGAAGGACTAGTATACTTGCTGGAATGGCAATGTAGATAACGTGAACAGCCCTTTTGAATAAAATGTCAGATAACTTTTTATCAGTGCTGGGGATCAAATCCAGGGTCTCAAACATGCTAGTCAAGTGCTCTACCCCTGATCTACCACACCAACTAAGTGTTTTTTAAAATGCATTACTGAACTAACACAAAAGTGTCTGAAAAATAAAGTAACCTGAGAACACCAGGAGAAAAGAGTGCCAAGGCTAACTTTAGACCTGAAGATTGTTACAGAATCTGTGAGTTCCCACATTGACATCAACTTAGAAGATAGAGAATGTGGGATAAATCTCAGGGTTCCTCAAGGAAGGGTAATCTCTAAGTGGTCCCTGCTGCTCCCATTATGTAAGGGCAAGTGAGACATAAACACCACTGCATAGAACAGAACAGAAAAGAGACCCCCCTTCCCCATCTAAGTGTTCTTGGAAGAAAACATATTTGCTCTGATAATTCCTGATTATAAGCCATTCTTAAAGCATGTTTTTAATCTAAATTCACGCTATTTTTGTGATCTGGGGGAATAAAACTTTTAAAAGGAAACTTTGATTTGTGATGGTTTTAGGTTGGTGGCAGCTCCAGAAAACTGGCAGAGGAAGTGAAAATCTTATTTTAAGGTGTATAGATCATCAACTAATTAAATAAAGAATAATTCAGATGGTAAATAAATAATATGGCAAATTGCATACATTATTTTTTAAATGCAAAACTGCCCATGTCAATTCAGAGTTCAGGATACCCCACTGCCTTTGGGGGAGGGGGGTGCGGTGGGGAGTGGTACCAGGGATTGAACTCAAGGGCACTCCACCACTGAGCCACATTTCTAGACCTATTTTATATTTTATTTAGACTCAGGATCTCATGGAGTTGCTTAGCATCTCCCTTTGCTGAGGCTGGCTGTAACTGGCAATCCTCCTGCCTCAGCCTCCTGAGCCACTGGATTACAGGCATGAGCCATGCCCAAATACTCCATTGCCTTTTAAAAGTCAAGTTTAGCCTGGTTTTCTCCCAGTCATACAAAATGGACCACCTATGAAGCATTCTGTCTCTCAGACCCACAAATTGTATATGTTTCGGAGTTTTTAACCACTCAAGGGAACAAATTCCTGTATGAAAGAAAAAAGGTTTTCCAACAGGGCACCCAACAATAAACCACCAAATGCAAAACAGAGACTATACTGATACTTCACCACTTCATAGCTCTGGGAAAATAGCAAAACAGGGATGTTATATTGTTGATCAAGATCCTGAAAGCACTGCTTCTATTAAATAGGATCAGGGAGAATGGCTGAAACCCACAAAAATCCCTGGAACATCTCCTTTCACAACCACACTTAGTGGAAAAAACTAATGAAGGACAAGAAAAGTCTCAGATATTTAAAGAATGAATATTTAGAGGGTTCTACTGAGCAAACCAACTCTGCCAAAGGCAAAGGGAACCAGAAAAGGTAGTACAGAAAAAAATTACAAATGCAATAAATGAAAACAATAACTCTCTCTCAGATTCCCTTCATTGCCAAGTCGTTTTCCTTTTAGTAACCTTCCTGCTCTTCCTCAGTGTCCTCCAGCTGTATTGTCAATGGTATTTAGTGATGGTCATTAACCTTGCCACTTATTCCAGAATGTGAGTAGTGTCAGGATAGAATTGATGACAATGAAATGACGTGAGGAATAAATATTGTCCAGATGACCAGATGTGGATGAAGATGCAGGAACTGATTGCAAGTTTGGCCTCTATTTCTTTGGAAAAGTGGTAATTAGAGTTTAAGTTGATTGTAAGAGGTTAGGAGCATTTTTTAAACTCAATATCAGTGTTTCTAAACATTGTATTATTATTTACCCCAAGAAGAAAAATTAAATTAAATTCTACTTCTCCCTAATAAGAATTTTTGCCATGTAGGGTTGAATTTTAGAGGAACAGAAACCCTTGGAACACAATATTAGTTTCCTTTTCCTGCTGTAACAAATTAGAACAATTTAGCTACTTAAAGTATAATCTTTTTTCTTCACAGTTTGCAAGGTTTGGAGTCCAAAACCAGATTCACTGAGCTAAAATCAAGGTTTTACCAGATCTTTAGTCCATTTTTACTTGAGTGGGCCACAGCTCTCTTTCACATGGACTCAAATAATTCTAACTCACTAAGAATAAGGTATTTTTAGTGATCCAGCCACATCAATGTTTATTTGTTTAGCTCAATTCACAGTACCTAAACTATGGAACAAATCTAGGTATCCTTCAACAGATGAAGGGATAAAGCAAATGTGGTGAATATACCCCATGGAATATTACTCGGCCTTAAAGAAGAATGAAATTAAGGCATTTGCAAGTAAATGGATGGAGCTGGAGAATATCATGCTAAGAGAAATAAGTCAAACCCCCCCAAAAAACAAAGGCAGAATGTTTTCTCTGATAAATGGATGCTGATCCATAGTGGGAGGTAGGGAAGAATGAAGAAACTTTGGATTGTGCAGAGAGGTGTGAGAGGAGAGGAAGGAGTGTGGGAATGGGAAGGACAGTAAAATGAGATAGACATTGTTACCTTACATATATATATATATATATATATATATATATATATATATACACATATATATATGTATATATGTATATGAAATTACATATATATATATATGTAATTTCACTATCAGTGTGACTATTCACCATGTTCAGCCAGAGGGATAAGAAGTTATGCTCTATTTGTATACAATGCGTCAAAATGCATTCTCCTGTCATGTATAACCAATTAGAACAATTTTAAAAAAAAAATAAGGTACTTTTAATTTACGCTACTAATACTTCATGAGTCTAGAGTTTCAGGAAAAAGAAATAATCCTAAAAGATATTTTACTTTCATTTTGAGTCAAAACAAAGAAATTGAACAATTGACAGTTAAATAACTAGAGTATCACAATCCAACACAACTTTATGCAATGATTAAAATGTCCTTTACCTCTGCTGCCCAATCCAGCAGCCAAGCCACCAACTGTAGGAAGCTAGTAAGCACTAAGGACTGAATTTAAACAATTTAATTATAACAAACTTAATTTAAATGACCTTTGTGGCTATTTTCTGTCATATTGGATCCAAGAAGAACTTAAGTGCTTATATTTTTATGAATAAGAATAGTCTTACCTATGATAGAATACCTTAAATACATGATTAGAGCCATTAGATTTTTTCGGGGGTGTACTAGGGATTGAACTCAGCCACATTCCCAGCCCTATTTTGTATTTTATTTATAGACAGGGTCTCACTCAGTTGCTTAGCGCCTCACTTTTTGGTAAGGCTGGCTTGGAACTTGAGATCCTCCTGCCTCAGCCTCCCAAGCGCTGGGATTACAGGAGTGAGGCCACTGTGCCCAGCTGCTTAGATCTTGGACCATGACTACTAATTAAAATACTCTTGGACTTCATGGTGGAGAGCCATGAGCGGTAGGCTGTAGACTTTGTTTGCCCTTCCAGAACAAGTCTCTTCCTTGTCCTCACTACTCTGGGCTCCCTAGGGCTGGCATGTATGAATTATGTGAGTGGACTCTCTCACCCTCTGACTTCCAAAATTGGGGTTGGTTCCTGGGAATTCCCTACAGATAGAAGGGAGAGAAAAAAGTGAAGTTTGGTTATTTACTTCCCTGTTTCCTTCCTACAAGGTCACTCTGGGCTAGCAGTTTCCCTCACCCACAGGCCATGGTTCCTTTCACATAGCCCTGTCCAAATCCCCTGTCTCCAGGTTCTGGAAACTACTTCCCCTTTTGCAGATGGTGATGGTGCTACACTGTTACCAGCAGCTCCCACGTGCCTTACCTTTATTTATTACTCTATTTATTACTCTGTGTGAGTATCCCATCTGCTTCCCTGACTGAATGAGTCAAACCTTTTCTTTTACAAATGATTGAGAATAAGGTTTAAGATTATAAGCTAATAAATGAATGGATTTTACTGTAGAGCTAAAAGAGTACCCTAATCAAATGTGCTATTAATCAATACTACAGATATTAGTCATTATGCATACCCAGAGTTAGGAACAAAATTTAACTCAAAGAGGCAGTAACAATATTTCTACAATTAGAAGCAAATATCGAAGGATTTTCTACACAAGTAACTACAAAAGTGTTGACAGAGATCTTAGATTGCAATTTGGTCAGACTCCTGGGAACTTGGTGTTTTCAAATGCAGGTTCCTTGGAAAAAAAGATAAAGTATCATTGGATTCCCATCAGTTCAGTCTAGTTAGGTTACTATTCATCAAAAAGAAAGTGGAAAGAGAATCTAGTGCTATTTGTCAACTACACAGAGTTGGAAACAAATGGAAAAACTTGTTATGTTTTTCTTAGAAGATGAGAGTATGTCACATCTAGAAGAAACTTTTGAGCTCATCAAATCCAGGCTGCTGAATCCAGGTGTTCCAGTCTGTGCTGAGTGGTTTGGGGACTCTAGAAGAGCTTTCCTTAACATGATGGGATTACTTCTCTACCTATCACCCTCCCTTTAAAAGAAGCAATTCTGAAGTTGATCCATTAAATATTTTAATTTGGGCAGACCGGTCCAAGAAAGAAAATTATAAAAGCCACTTCTGATTCAAGGCCATCCCTTTATTTTCCATTAAATCGAGATCACTTCTTACCCCTTGGATAAATAAGGAATTTCCTGACCATCAAACATCTTGCCTTCAACTGAGGTTCGTAGCATACTTTCCTATTGTTCTTATTACAACTATATTCCAACTATGTCAATTGAAGTAATCTCAGAAATTTCCTTTTACACACACATGTATATTACATGTGTGTGTAAATCTACATATATGTGTGTATATGACATATACAAATAATTATTTATTCATAAACTGTGTAACAATCTTTAGTTTAAGAGAGATATATGGTCAAATTTAGTTACTATTCTTATTGATTAGAGTAATACTAACTTCTATGACTAATAACCACAAAGTCATATCATGTCCAACTCAATTGGACTTCAATTATCTCCAGGCAGGTGATTAGATCAGAGAGACTGTCCTCACAGTTTTTCAGGGACCCAAAGTGACACAAGCTTTGTCATTTTTATTATGTAGGGACCAAGGCCATGACAGTTATCCAAGCCAGCCTAAAGGGAATCATAGCATAGAAGACCACACTTGGAAGTAATTCCATAGCCAGAAATATGTGGCCTATGTCACTTTTACTCACATTCCACATGTTATAACTCAGCCACAGAGCTAGAATAAATTGCAGGTGGGGCTAGGAAATGACTCCAGCTGTGTGCTCATGAGAGAAAGGACATCAGAGATTTGGAAACGTGTAACAGACTGTCACAGTTGCATTCCACCTTTCTTTCCATCCCCAAAGCATATATCTAGGAGACAGAAAGAGGATCATTTCTGTGTTCTAAATGGGAAAGCTAGAGTACAATGTGCCGGCAATAAAAGCCATAAGGGACCTCTCTTCTCTCTTATACCTGAGGCTGGTATAAAAAGTTTCAAACCACCCTGCAGAATGAAACACACTTCACTGAAGAAATGTTTTATATTATAAAGAGGAGCCAACAGAAATAAGTCATGGAGTTAGCTCCACAATTGCTCAGAGAAGATTGGCTTCATTCATTGCTCTGCTACCTGACACACCATCTGTGAACTTCACTGCCTTCAACAAGGGACATTTATCCTGTAGACCTAGGCCAGAGGACTACACACTTACTATTTATTCCTCAGGTTGTGAGGGGAGGGACTAAACCCTCTACTCTAGCTCCAAAACCCTAAAATAGTTATTTAATATAACACTAGCTGTTCTAAAAACAAGAAAACCTGAAATCTCAGTAGCTTAAAATATAATAAATGTATTTCTCCTACATATAAAGAAAAATGGGTGTTTCTGATCAGCTACCAGTGCTCCACTAAAACCCAGCCTCCATTCAATTTAGTGCTCTTCTATTTTCAACACGCGGTTTCCAAGGTAACCCTAAGGGCTGTTCATCTAGATTAAAGGTAGGAAAAAGAGGGGACAGAGATAGCATGGCTCAGTCTTCACTCTCTCTTCCTGTAAGCATCACATCACCTCTGCTCGAATTTCACTGAAAAGGCCATCGGCATGGTCCCACTTAGATGCAAGGGAGACTGAAGAAGATGGTTATTTCTAAGCTACAATACTACACTATAATAGAAAGAACACAAGTTTTTGATAAAGAGCTAATTATCTCTTTTACAGTCCACTAGGAACCAGTAAAAAGAATCCCTTTGTTTTACTCCGTTTTATCTATGCCACAAAGAGTTCTGTTTCCATAAATAATCACTTATGGTGGGTTTTCTTTAGCTTGGTGTGAACAAGCTTCAGAAGTGAGAGAATGCCTTGAAATGCATGCAGATTTTCATGAGTAGATTCACACTGCATTTTTAAAAGGAGTCCATAGCTTTTATATCAGATTTTCAGAGGCCTTCAAGAACCTCCACACATTTTTTAAAACAATACCATATTAGGTATGTTTAAGGCTAGCTCTGTCCTTCTAGGACTCATTTCCTAACCCAGTGGCCCATGAACTGGGTCATAAGATCCAGTAAAGATTACTTTGAATGTGCAGATTCCAAAATCCTACCCCAGCCCCACTGATTGACAATTAATATAGCAGGGAGGATGTTTGGCAACCTAGAAACCTATTTGCTTTTTTAAACTCTCCACAGAATTATTGTCCTTACTCCTTGAACTCACCCAAATAGGTGCACCTCTCATTAAAGAGAAGCGAGGACACTTACTCCTCTTTTCTGTAATGCTGCCAGGGATTCACTGACCCTACTCACAGCCTACTCATGTTTTATATGGTCTTTGCATAGTTCCCTGGTTGTTTCTAACATAAACAACTCTTTGTACAATCATCAGACCCTCTTTCCATATTATACAACATGTTTATGACTCCATGTTTCATTAAAAACCCGGAAACCCATTTGCAGATGGGTAAACCAGATTTTACCGATCTGCATAACTTGTGCAACATCTCAGGGCTAGTAGATTCAAATTTCACTGCCTGATTTCATCCTTTTTTGTATGCTTCAAGAACCTAGTTTTCAATCTCTCCTCTTCAGAACATTGTAGAACATTTTCATGGCTTTATTATTTGCTTCTCCTACTCTTCAGCAGTTTTTCCTCCCTCTCTGCTATCACTGTAAGCTCTTATCTTTCCCTGGTTTAAAATTTACTTCTGAGTAATCCATGTATAAACAAGAGAAACTTTGTATGTTTCCCAGTGGTAATAATGCATATATTATCTGTCATCAATTTTTCAAGTCAGAAGCATCAAATGAAGTCGATGTAAAACATTTTGGGCCTTACCAGTATGTCAGGTAGAGCTACAGTATTCTTTTTCCTGCTTTATTAGAAAGAGAAAAATGTCGGCTGCTACAGGTCTACAGAGGTCCTTAAAGCTTTGAACACAACATGCATAGCTGAGTGAGGCAGTTAATGACAAACACTCCAAAAAATAATTAACTGCTATGTCTGACTTCACGTCTCAAGGAATCCGTGGTGCAATATCAAGAATTTGTGTTGAGACTGTAAATTATTTTGCAACAGATGGTACACGGTTATATTTCCTTAATTCATTCTGTATAAATGTCCCATGCTATGTCTTTCCAAGTCCCTGTCTCTGCTCTCTAGCACGGCTGATATGGAGTGACTTCACTCCAGTGATGTCTAAAGGCAAGTCTAGAATCACCATATATCATAAGGAAGCAGTTTCAACTTTTGAAATGGCAGAAAGCTCCTTATTATGAAAAGCTTTCTTTCTTTAATATTTCCCACTGATGAAAGTCCCTTCCATCACTTGATTAAAGTTAGTAGAGGTAGATGTGGTGTTTACTAAATCTTTTTGCTGCGAGAAATATTAAAATATTTTTTATCATTAGGATTTTCTTCCTGAGGATGAGTTGGAAAGGAGAATAAAGCATACATCAGTCAACGATATTATATTTTGATTCTCACTAAAATATTAGGCAAATCAAAATGGTTAAAAGTAGTTTAAAGTAGTTTATAATGGATTTTTGAGAAGCTTCATTGTTTCTGTTATCTCCGAGTAGTGATATACACGAGAAAAAGGAGAAGATAGGAAATGCCATCATTGTAATAAAAGATCAGAGACAGAAAAACTTGGATACATGTATCAACGATATAATAAACCAATTTAAAATTTAATTAGATATTATACCTTATATACTCTTCATAATTACTTCTGAAAGCTCAGTTTAACTATAATAGACTAGGAACTATCATTGTGAAATCTTCCTCTACATCTTTTTCTTAGCTTGGTTTATGCCATAATCTTTCTCAACCCTTTAGTCCTCCTACTCCTAACTAAAAAAACTGCTCAAATTTCTTGTAGTCCAAAAATGCATTCCTTCCTTGGCCTAAGCCCTACCTATGCTTGCTTTGTTCCTTGTTCAGTTGCTCCAGAATAATGTGTACTCTAGTTACCTGCGCATCCTTATTGCTACCCATTTCCTATTTTCTTCCAACCATAAAAAAAAACTGTTTTTTACCTCCTGCCCACTACATGTTCTCCTCAATTCTTCATAAACTGTTCTGCAAATGGCCACCAACAACCTCGGTAGTATCAAACCTGTCAATTTTCTATTCTTACTTTATTGCTCCTCAACGTCCCATGTAAGAATGGTGGAGACTCATGCTCTTCTAAAATTGTGTACCCTTGGTTTCCATGGCATTATTCTCTCCTAGTCTATCCCACTCTGATTATTCTGTTACTAAAACCTTTATGAGTATGTCTAGCTCCCTATCTGATATTTCTTGGTGTTCCACAGGGTTTTGTCTTCACCTCACATTTTCTGAATATTGCTCTTCTATTTGCCCATTTCAGACAATCTCATTTGAGCTAATGACTTGAATTTTCACCTGTCTAATGACAACCAAAGCTAGTTGTATGACCCTGTCTTCTATCCTGAGCTTCAGAGTCAATCAACCAAATGCCTTCTGAATATATCTACTTGAATATCATGTTAATCGGCTCCTTTTGTCACTGTGACAAAAACCTCAGAAAAACAAGTTAAAGGAAGAAAGATTTATTTTGGCTCATGGCTTCAGAAGTTTAAGTCTGTGTTCAACTGGCTCTAAGGCAGAAAAACCATGGCAGATGAGCATGACAGAGGAGAATTACTTAGTTCATGGCATCTGGGAAGCAGAAAGAAAGAAAAAGGCCGAGGACAAGATATAGTGCCCAAGGGCACCTCTCCAGTGACTTCCTTCCTCCAACTACACCCCACCTGCCCAGATTCCACCACCTCCCAGTAGTCCATTCCACTAGCTATGGATTATGCACTGACTAGCCCCACCTCTGCACATTGCTGCAGGGGTCCAGGCCTACAACACAGGAGCTTTGGGGGAACATTCCAGACCCAAACCATAATGAATATCTACAATATCTCCTGCTTAGAAAGGCAATTCTGAATTTAACATCCTTTCCCCACAGTGCAATAAAAATTCTCTATATTCATTCCTCCTTAGTTCCCAGTAAGATTTTTTATAACAATGTGTTTTAAGACAGTGTCCCAGTCATATTATCAGGAATCATTCCCTGCCTATCTTGTCTGTAGAGTGGACAGTAGGTCAATTATTCCCTCTTGTCCAATGGTTGATTGAACCAGGACACAGAAGATACAGGCATCTGGAGTGCAGCAGAGTCCCAAAATGGTTGAGCATAAGCAGAAGGGTGCATACATTTCTACCTCTAAGACTCAAGAGTGACCTTGAATCCAGTAAAGTTCAGGTCTCTTTTGACTCCCATTCTTGGTAAAGAGTATACCTGTGTGCCTCACGGTTGAAAAAGATCTGTTTCTTGCAACCAAAATACTCCCTACCAATAATCTAATTTAAAAACACTCTATCTTTAAATCAAACTGACCTCAATGCTTAAACAGGATTATAATGCCATCCCTATTAGTATACAATGTCTCTACTGCTTAGTCCCTCCTTGCCATAAAACCCATAAAATTGACTCTAACTATAACATGTCTTTCTAGACCTGGTTAGTTAAGAGAAATCTTAGGTAACACATTGTATGTATTCCAATTCTCTTCTCAGCAGCTGCTCAGAATCTAAAATGTCAAATATAAATTATTAAAGGACACATTTAAGAAGTCATTTCTGTAGGTTTCTAAAATTTCTGAGGCTGCATTTTTTGTGAGCTGTTTTAATAATCCTCTTTCAAATTCCATTTGTCAAATTATCTTTAATCAACAAAAGTGCTACTGCAGGAGGCACACAAATGGGAAAGAACACAATGTTCCTCAAGGTGCCTTCTCCTGGAATGAGCCAGAAAAGCGACTCCTGGGTGGGCCTGATTTTAGGAAAAGGTATATTCTGAGTTTTAGCAAAAAAAAAAAAAAAAAGACACACTTTATCACAAAGGGAATCTAGATGCACTAAGTACTGCCTAATGATAATATTCATAATTGTTAAGTTTAAAAGCACTTCCCATATATTCAATTCTTTTCAGGAATAAAATGGAGTCCTTTCTGAGATCAACCTGGCTTTAGCTGTTTTTCAGTGAGTGAGAAACAAATAGAATATTTAAAGGGTAAAACCATTTGACCCAGTCACAGTTGATAAGTCAAAATTCTTTAATCCCTTCATTTTGAAAGACGTTTTCCTAAAAGCAGATCATGACATTATTTTACCTCAACTAGGTAGCTGTAGTAAATGTCAGAAATAAGAATCAGTACCAGCTCCTCTGAAAGAACTGTACAAGGGAAAGAATATAAACTTCCAGTCTAATTTTCAAGTTTAATTGGTTGTTTTATTAGAGCTCTTATCTTAGAAAAATGACAAATTCTTCCTGGTTGTATAATGCAAACCATAAATAGTTAATCCCGTAGTTTTCAAACAACCATGACTCACTGTGAATCATGGTGAAAGGGGGAGAAAAGGAAAACAAAGTGGGGGAAACACTACTAGGTTAAGCTGTAGGTACTCATTCAACACCTTTGCTTTTTGTTTAGCTTTTTAGATTTCCCTGGAGTCATACCCCTTCAAGATTACTGCTACATTTTGGTAAAAAAATAAAGTCAAAGTGTGAAATACTTCAATGAAGGTGTGTTAAACTTTTCCATTTACATTTACGAGGAATTGTGTGGGCCAGTCACCATTTGAATTGATTTGAAATCTGCAAATCCATTGAAAACTGCAGCTGAAATCTGCAGAGAATTATTTTCTCTAAGATACTAGTCTTATTTTGTCCACTTGAAAACTGAGAATGCTATAATCATGGTATCAGTTTAGGGACATAAGAGCTTATTATCATACACTTAAATCACTAGCCAAGCTGGTAATAATACCCATTGATGAAGCATATTAATAAACTTTAATAAAAGTATAAGCCTCTGATTGTACAAAATGAAAAAAAAACCAGAATCATGAAAACTGGATGTCAATATCATGAGATAATTAAATCAATTTCCCTATACTATTTAATATGCTGCTTTGGAATTTCAGCAGAATTCAAATTAAAGATACTCCTTGACTTATAATGTGGTTATATCCCAATAAGCCCATCATTAAGTTGGAAATACCATAAATTTAAAATGCATTTAATACACTTAACCTGCCACACATCATAGCTTAGCAACACAGTACACTGCACTGCCTCAGTGGGTTCCCTTGTGATCAGGTGGCTGATGGGGACCTGCAGCTCATACCTTCTGCCTAGCATCATAAGAGAGTCTTATCCCACATAGCAAAGTCTTAAATAGGTTTCTGCTGGACACAAACTCTTTTCCTACCCTTGGAAAGTCAAAAACTTCTGAGTTGAAGCATCGTAAGGGAAGAGCTGTCCTTTGGGAACATTTGTTTGTGCATATACACACTCACACACACATGCACACTCCAGTACACATTCTCCCAGGTACCTTGTGCTATACATGACAGATTAGGATTATCAAATTGTAAAGCTTGTGGCCGACAGTCCACCAGCATTATATGTTTAAACAGTCTGGGAGAAGAATGGTTCATTATAAACAAGATAGACTACTATTAATCGAAGATATTTATGAATATTAGAACTAATTTAACAAATTATACATAAAATTCACTTAAGACATATATAATTCTCATGAGGAGGGTATTTTCAATTTAGAAAGACACGACATATGAAGACAAGTATAAACAGATTGCATACAACAGGAATTTGGAGAAGGGAAACTTCAGGTAGACTGGATAAATTAACAGGGTCTCTCTAAAGCAGTGGTTCTCAAGCTTAGCTACACATCAGAATTACTTGGGAATGCATCCATTTAGGTTCTGATTTACTCAATCTGAGATGTGAGCTTGACATTGAGAAGTTTTATTCTCTCCAGGTAATTCTAAGCGCAGCCAAGGTTGATAACCATCAGTCTAAGAGAGATCACCTGTGAACAGTTTCTTCCGGCAGGATTGAGTTGCATAGAAGAAAGCCCATCCCAAAAGGAGGAATGTGGAATGTGAAATCAGGCACTGTCACTTGAAAGAGGAGATGAGCTAAGGTAGAAATACAATTGGCCAAACTCCAGTGACTTGGCATCTCAGCCAGATCTTACTATGATCACATATATCTAATGAAGGGCCCTAGTCAGAGCATGGCCTTCAATATGCACACAGAGACTATCCATTTTAAAATATCAGTCTCTTAGAGACCTGTTTCTATAACTGGACTCACCACCTACTGAGGTATGAAGCGGAATGGCAAAGCACACCGGTACAATAAGAGACATAGCAGTTCACATGTTAGATATGATGTTGACATTGGGGCAAGCCTATATGGGAAGCCAAACTGTAACCATAAGTCAGTGTAGAAAATCAGAACAAAGTATATTATATCAATGACGAATACAGCAAGCACAGAAAGCTGGATGCTTCCATCTCCTCTAATACATACTTGATTAACAGACCAGGTACCCATGCAACCAGAGCAGATTTTCTCCAGGATGATGCCCTTACTCCTCATTTGCCTTTGCTTTCCTGCTACCATTCACTCCCATTGGCACATACTTTCTGTAGTGATTTTAATACTGTTGATTATACTACAGGCAAGCCTGATTTATTCTTCCAGATTTACATGTGGGAAACATAATGTCTCCAATCATTATATATTGATTTTATTTTTCTAATTCTCAAAGATCTGGAGAAACTTTGAATTTGTTACCCACAGAAGGGAATTGGATATAAGAAGGAAGAGAACTGAAGCAGGGGGGACATATTCAGAAGTAATGAAGAATCAGTTTGTACAGATCTGAGTAAGAACAAGAATTGTGATACATTGCATATTCATTTATTTATACCTTCCTTTCCCCATCAAAATTCTGAGCCTAAAACAAGCATTATCTTTCTATTGCTTTGAAAGTTATATATTAACATATATTCAAACATGTATTTTATGTATTTTTTATTCTTTTAAGTCAACAAGATGTATTTGCTCAGAGAGGGGGATTGGACAGTGGTAGAGTGTCCCTCTTTCTTGTAACTGGTATTTGTAAAGGACCATTCTCATTGTAGTTCTGTCCCCAAACTCTAATTTGGATTATCTTTGTAGTTATGTGATTTCATGAGATTAATCTCTTTCATTTCAAAAATATTTCACTGTTTAGAACATGAAATCAATATGTTGATTTTGAAACATTGGAATAAGAAGAACCTGCCTAGATACTATCTATGAATGTTCCTTGTAAGGAAATGCAATCTCCAACCCACTGAATTTTAAAAGTAAGTTAGTCATTTTAGCTCCTCTAGGTGGAATTGAAGCCTTAGTCTAAAAAAAAAAAAATTAAAACACAGATTTAGACATCATCTACACTTATATTTGATTAGGATTGGTTAGCTTTTAGGTGATACTTGAGGTTTTTATCACTTAATATTTAAGCATGGGTGCATCTCAAAGCATATCTGCTTTGAGGGGCTATGTTCATGAGTTCGTGTTCTGGGTTCCAAGTCTGACATTTAGTTCACTCACTGGGTTAAAATTATGTTTAGAGGCTAATTTACTTTCAGGTCACAGTCTGACTGATGGACTCTTGTTGGACGCTTTTTTCCCTTGTATCTCTGATGCTCACACAAGAATGACTCCAGACTCTGATTATTCTGCTTTTCATTTCTTCCACCTAGGTGCTCACTTGGAAAGACTCAGTACTGATACCCCGGATGTTCTACTGATACCCTGATGTCTACCAAACATGTCATAAACAAACTGTCATATCCTTCCAATGTCTTCTCTAACCAGTTCTGAAACCAAAAATATATAATATTAATACTTCATCTCTTTTTACAATTTTCAACACTTGCTGATTCTATCTCCTCAGAATATATAGGGAATATATATTAAAAAGTAGTGGTCAATTGATTCCTAGGAAGAGATAAAATATCTATTTTTCCTCTAAATTTGTAAAGAAGAAGGAGGAGGAGGAGGAAGAGGAGGAGGAGAAATGAAACAAAAGAAAAAGAAATACTGGTATCTCCAGAATGCTTGAACATTTTTAAAGAACTCAATTGTGTAGGGTATGATTAGATATATTTATTAAAACAAGCTATCACTTTAGGAAAATAGTTAAACTTCTATCAAGTCTTTAGGAAGTTCAGAGATTTATCTGGATATTCTCTGCATTAAAAAAAATAATCTTTCTTCTCAATGGCTTTTTCAAATTCTGTAACTTTTTCATCTGAATAAATACAAATCCTGATTAGAAAATTAATAGTAATAAATGATGTTCTTTTTTAGTCTTTTTTCTGGGTATTAGTTTATTAATCTAATTCAGATATAGTCACGCCTGGAGAATTTCAACTGAACAGTGCATAGTTACAAAAATAAGGTCATCAGAAAACAAGAAGAGAGAGTTAAAATGAAGTACAAACATATTCCTAATGCCAGAACAGCATGGTACATTAATTCACACTTCTTAACTTCTTTCACACCCAAATTATCTATAGACATTTTCAACTTGTCAAGAGCAAAGAAAGAAAGAAAGAGGAAAATAAAGGGGAAAAAAGGAAGAAAGAGAGAAAGAAATAATAAATCAGTGTTCTTACATCTTTCCATTTCTGCAAAACTCTAGGGCAACAGCTCTTGCTCATGCTTTTATAGACATCATTGTTTAGCTTCCTACTCACTGATAAAATTGGTGAAGTCAAAAACCTGCTGTGATTTTGATTTGAAGTAAGACGTACAACCATTATTCACAAAGCAAGAAATAGATTTGTGAAGCTTCAACTTGCTTTAGAAGTTGCTTCAACTTGCTTAGAAGTCAGTTGTTCTGTCCATTTCTTTGTCTGCCAAACAGGGTTAAGAGCATCCACCATGGTGGTTGTGAAGCACAAATACAACAAACACCCTGGTGCAGGGAAGGTAGTTGGGGAAGTTTTTTATTTCTGTGTGGTACTTTTGAATGTGAAAATAAAGGAAAATCATGTCTCTACTGCTGTCTTAAGCAAATAATAGCTTTGCCCAGTATTGAATCCAAGCAAAATTCACCCTCTTTACATATGGCAGAGTTGAGAAAAGTCCATGAATATTCCACTTTAGGATGAGTAGTAGCTTTTTGTGCACATTATCTTTTTGTTACGGCATAAATAAGAGCAACAATCTCATTCCAGTAAATTAAATATTCTTTTGAATCATTAGAGTTTCCATTATTTATTGTTTTGTGAATTATCATCTCTAGTGTACATGTTAGAGTTCAGCAAGCTCTGATTTATGTGCATAAGTTTCCTTAAGGCAACATCTCTGCATATTCCCTCAAAAAATTATGGCCTATAGATCTCAAGTAAAGATATCCTCATGTAAACAAGCAATATCTAGTGTAAAAGATTGAATGTGACTAGAAACTAAGTCCAAGGCTCATTCTTAAAAATATGATTAACGAATGAACAGAAATGTCCTGTTCCAAGGACAAATAATGAATAGGATGCTTCAGAGAAAACATGCAACCCCATTCTGGGTATTTATCAAAGAAAATGAAACCAATACCTCAAAATGAAATCACTACTGTGTTCACTGCAGCATTATTTACAATAGCCAAAATACAGAAACAGCCTAAGACTCTGTTGTTAGATGAATAGGTAAAGACATTGTGAGATACACACACACACACACACACACACACACACACAATGGAATATTATTCAGCCTTTAAAAAGAAGGCTGTCCTGTCATTTGTGATAACATGGATGAATATGGAGTACATCATGCTGAGTGAAATAAATCAGACATACAAGGACAAATATTGCATGATACCATTTCTAGTTAGAATCTGAAATAGTTAAACAGAGAGCAACAAAGAATAAAATTGTGGTTACTAGAGGCTCAGGGGGAGAGGAGCGGGGAATGGGAGATGTTGGCCAAAGAATATAAACTTTCAGGTATAAGATGAATAAACACTAAAGATCCGATGTACAGCACTGTAACTCATAGTGATTCATTGTATTATAATACAATGCAAAGTAGTATGTGATGACAGAGACATTGGAGGGTCCAGGATATAAAGGACATTGGACATTGCAAAAGCATGATAAAGTGCTAAGATTTTGTGCTAAAAGCATATATTTTTCTAAAAATGTATCAATAACACCACATTATATATTTGACATTAGATATCCTTAGGAGGAGATCTCTGTGTTCTATACACACACACACACACACAATGGTAACTCTGTCAGGTGACAGATATGTTAATTATCTTGATTATTATTACCCAAGTTATACTTATATTAAAATACCAAGTTGTATACCTACATATATATAATTTTTGACACAGCAATCATAACTTTATAAACCTGGAAATAATGTATAAGTATTACTATGGGAAGAAGCACAATAGCCTTCCTAAGAGAGGGAGATGCAAAGGCTATATAAAACAAACAGCTGAGGCAGGTCCCCAAGGGAGTCCCAAATTCCATGCTTCCCTTGACAAACCTAAACTCCCATAGACCACTAACACCACCGGTTTTTTTTTTCTTTTTTTTTTTCTTTTTTTTTTTAAGAGAGAGTAAGAGAGGAGAGAGAGAGAGAGAGAATTTTTTTAATATTTATTTTCTAGTTCTCGGCGGACACAACATCTTTGTTGGTATGTGGCGCTGAGGATCGAACCCGGGCGGCACGCATGCCAGGCGAGCGCGCTACCACCTGAGCCACATCCCCAGCCCCACCGTTTTTTTTTTCAACACAGCTTCCCACCAGCCACAATCTCAATATCCAATTTCACTCCATGCTTCAGTTATGCTTTCCCAATGAACCCAGTTGATTGAAAGCTCTGTTTTGGCCCATACTCTGTCTCTTTGACACTAGCATCTTGCTAAAAAGAGAAGGCCACTGTTTACAAAAACCCAGACTGAGGACAGGAGGTACTGAGGCTGGAATCCTGCCTTGGATCCTAAAAGCACAACTGGATAGATCTGTTTCCTCTTGGAAGCTCCCATGAAGGGTAGGGTTATGAGATCTTTCTCCAAAATAGGAAAGAGAAACCGAGGAGCAAAAATCTTAGCCAGAAGAAGTATCAGATGTGCTTTCTGAAGAGGGAAGTAATTTTGGATGTGGATCTATTCATTCAACTATTGCACAAGTACTTATTGAGTGTATTTTCTATGTCCTGAGGATAAAGGGGTAAAAAATAGAATTTTTTTAAACTCCTGGCATTAGTATACCAGTTGGGGGAGGTATATACCAGTGAAATAAAATATATATGCACACGTAAATGCAAAATTAAAACACTGACAGAGCAATAGCAAATGACTAGAAGAATGGAGGTGCCTTGCTTCACTGTGCAGTCAGGAAAGCCCTCAGGAAAGCTTTCCTTTCCAGGTGGAAAAGAAAAAATAGTCATGGGAGGATAAAGGACAAGAGGGTTCTAGGCAAAGGAGAAAGCAAAGGAAATGTAAAGACTGCCGTGTATATTAATTTTCCTGGGTTAAAGAACAAAAAGATGATCAGTGTGGCTGCAGCACACTGGAGAAAATGAAAATAAAGTAGTAGATAATGACAGAGATACTAGAGCGTCAAGTGGTAGATAATGACAGAGATACTAGAGGGTCCAGGATATACAGGACTTTGCAAATGCATGATAAAGTGTTTGGATTTTGTTCTAAGAGTAATAGGAGGCAATTAGAGAGTTTTATGTAGGATAATGCATGTGATTTATATTTTAAGATTTCTCTGGCTGGAAAATGGAACATAGATTATTACAAGATTCAAAAGTAAAAACAGGTTCAGCCATAAGGAGACTCTTGTACAGGAGAGATATGATGGAGGCCTGAGTTAAGGTTTGCAGCAATAGCAAAGGAGCTAAGTCCAAGGAATCAGGGTGTATTTTTTAATGAGGCACTAAAAGACTTGGCAGATGCATTGGATACAGGTTGTATAATGAAGCCATTTGCTGGTGTGAGGATAAGTGAGGAAGAAACTGCAACCCCAGGGCAAGGAGAAAAAGTTCCTTCACCATTTTTCATAGGGGTGGAGGACTACAGCTAGATGGCCACATTGGAAAGATGTCTGGGTTTCCCCCAAATAATGCAGTCACTCAAAACTCTGCATTTCAGATCAGTATTTCATGCTGCAGAAGAGGATCCCTGCCCCCAAATTTTGCTAGTACCTTACAGCACTAGCAACATTTAAGCACATGTCACCCTTAAATTAAAGATCTTATTAGATCTGTGGGTATGGCCCTATCCTAAGGGTCATATAGGAGATGATGGAGATGATGGCAATGGTGGCTAAACAGAAGAAAGGACTTCTGCTTCAATGACAGTGGTTTAGGCTCAGGGTCTTCATCAAAACATCTGCAGCACTGATGTCATCTGCCACAAGAAGGGAGAGAGAAGATGAAGAAAAAAGAAAGGAGAAGAGAGAGGGGATGAGAGAGGGGATATGAAGAAAGGAAGAAAGAGAAGACCTATCCATACTACAGCCACAGTGGGTTTTTATGGTCACCATTTATGGTATGTACAACAGGAAGACAATTTCAGAGCTGAAAAGGGTTAAGCTAAACCAGGCACCATGCTAAGTGATTCATAGTCTCTCTAATTCGCATGGTAACCCTGGAAGTACAGTGTCATCATCTTGTTTTTACAGGTGAGAAAACTCAGGCTTAACGAGAGCAAATGATTTGTCAACTAGCAAAACCAGGATTCAAAGCCAGTTTCGATTCTGGTCCCAGGGGTGATGTGGGAACCTGAATTTGACAGTGAAATCTTCCAGCCCTGATTTCACAGCAATAGTGAATGCAGACAAGAGTTCAGACCATGCAGACAGCACCCAGAACTCTTCCTGAAAGGGAAGCAACAGAGGGGAATGGGAACTAGAACTTTTTACTGGTGAGTAGAAATTCTGAGGATATTTTTTGATGTTGCTACTTTGATTGTGACTCTGATGCGTTCCCCTTCGGGTTAGAAATACAGCTACATACTGCATAATTCTGCAGCTATATAGACGCAATGTAACTTCCCATCAGCTCCCAAATTGCTGCACTCGAAAGAAAAAAGACTTCTCTCCATGTGTACAATTAACTCTCTACAGAGAGCAGTGTTAGTCCTACTGAAAGACGTCCATGTTCCCCTTATTTTATGAAAAAATCATGAAAGTGTTCCTTGCTGAGTTATGTCCTGAAATCTTTGAAGAAAACTTAAGTCTCCCTGGACTAGCATAACTCTCTGAAGTCTGTAAAACTGAAAGGAAAAATAAAGTTACATAAGCTTTGATTAGTTTTTTTTTTTTTTGCAAAGATCCTCAACTTTATACACATAAGAGGAATATGTCGAGCTCTCATTATTACTTGCTCACAAAACAAATGCTGATAATGTTCTGAGATGGATTTTTCACTGCAGGAAGGTATTTCCATAATTTTTAAAGTTTCATGTATTGTATTTGCAATTCTAATTGGAAAATGTATTTTGGGGTTTCTGACTCTCTCCCCTTCTTCATCAGTCTCAGTGAGGCTCCAGTTTTTTACCTCTGATACTCCCTCCTTCACCACAGTTACCCCAAAAAGCATGAGGAGAGAATCACTAGGCCTACCATACACAAAAAATCAACTCAAAATGGATCTCACTTCTAAGCATGAAAGCTAAAACTGTACAATTTCTAGAAGAAAGCAGAAGACAATTGTCATAACCTTGAATTGGACAGAGTTCTTAAAAACACCATCAAGAAATGTGATCTATAAAAGAGAAAAATAACAACTTGGACTTAATCGAAATTAAAGTCATTTGAATCAATGGACACCATTAAGAAAGAAAAAAGGGAAATCAAGTCAGAGAAAATAGTTGCAAATCATAAATTTAATAAAGGACTTGTACCTAGAATACACATGAACCATTTCAACACCACAATAAAAAGAAAACACAACCCAATTTTAAAATGAGCAGATTTTAATAGATATTTCATAAAGATGATTAGTAGTCACAACAGAAGAAATATTGCTCAACATCATTAATGAAATGAATATTAAAACCACAATAGGATATCACTGCACATCCACCAAAACTGCTACACTTCAAAAGACTGACACAACCAAGTGCTGATGAGGATGCAGAAAAGATGGAACCTGCCAAGGTTGTTCATGGGAATGTAAAATGAAACAGCTACTGTGGAAAACAGTTTGGCAATATCTTTGAAAGACAATATGCAAACTGACCATCTCTTCCAATACTTTACTCGAGAGAAATAAAAACACATGTCCATGTAAAGACATACACACAAATATTTCTACTTGCATTATTCATAATAATCAAAAAGTAAAAACACTTCAAATTTCCATCAACTTGTCAATGGATAAGTACAATGTAGAATTATACATATAATGGAAAAAACTATTCGGTAATAACAAGGAGCAAACTACTGATTGGTGCTAAAACATGGATGAATCTCAAAAACATTAGGCTAAATTAAAGAAACCAGATGTGAAAGACTACATACTATATGATCCCATTTTTATGAAATCTCCAGAAATGGTAAATCTATACAGACATGGGCCATATGTGATTGTCCTGGGCTGGAGGAGGGAATGAGGATTGACTAACTACAGATAGGGATCAGGAAACTTGGGGAATTGCTCTAAAACAGATGGAATTGCTATAGGGAAAATAGCTTGACATGACCCAATCCTACTTTAAAAACCATAAAGATAGATACTCAACTCTATAAATTTAGTAATAATTATATATTTATAACGGGTAAATTTTATGTGATTTTGCCTCAATAAAGTTGTTGGGGGAGGGGACAAAAGAACCATTAGATTCATGAGAATCAACAGACAAGCTCAAAGCAGAATGGCTTACTTCCTTGATTTAAAAAAAATACTTTTAATATACCCATCAGATTGGCAATAAGCTTCATTCAGGTAATATCACCTGATGCTAAGTAAGCACATCATAACTCAGGATATTACTGTTATTCTACAGTAATAAACATCCCCTTGGGGCTAGGATTGTGGCTTAGTGGTAGAGCACTCACCTCACACATTCAAGGCCCTGGGTTTGATCCTCAGCACCACATAAAAATAAATAAATAAAATAAGGGCACTGTGTCCAACTACAACATTAAAAAAAAAAAATCCCCAGACTCTCAGTGATTTAAAGTTAAGTCAATAAAACTTTTTTCTTCAAAAGGCCAAGTGGCAAATAATAAATTCAACTTTATGGGTAACATGGTTTCAGTCTCAGCTGCTCAACTCTGCATAGACAATACATAAACAAATAGGCAGGGGGCAAGATTTGATCAGCAAACCTGTAATGGTTCATTTAAATTGTCAACTTGTTTGGATTAAGAGATGACAATGGGGGAAACAAAGAGATACCAATGATTAAGAGGCTTATGGGTGTGTCAATGAGAGTGTGTCTCGGAATAATTGGCATGTTGGATAGCCATCTGAAATGAAGACCCTCCCTAAGCATGGGCAGCACTGTCCAATAGGATGATGGCTTGGATGGAATAAAAGTTGGAAGAACAAAGAAACAGCAGCAGATGCAAGCTGGATTCTCAATTCCTCTTGAACTGCTCCCTGATTGCTGCTGTGACTCATCATCTGAGGTTATCAGACTCCCTTCTTCACTCTTCCAAAGCAGACTCTGCCAGTGAAGTGATTGTCCAAAAACCTTCTGTCTCAGACTAGGGTAGCACCATTGATCCCTCTTGTTCTGGGGCTTTAGCCTTTTGATCTGCACAGCTGCTGTTCCTTCCAGCTCTCCAGCCTGCAGATTGCCCTTGTGAACTATCCAGCTTCTAGTCATGTAAGCCAACTTGATAAATTCCCTTTTTATAATTATACTTTCTGTTGATTGTTGATTCTGCTCCTCTACAGAAACCTGACCAACACAAGGCCATGGTTTGCTAACGCCTGATAGTTCACACCAAATATTTGTTACAAGTCAACTAAAGACTTTATTCTGTCAAACTCTCTGAGACCAACAACAATGAATAGTTCACCAAATGGTCAGTACAGTTTATTGAGGCAGAGGCAAAGAGAATATGGTGGATTCTCACCAGTTGTTCAGGTTCTGCTAATATTTAATTGCACAAAACAAATTTCACAACTATAACTAACTTCAAATAGATTAGAAGAGCATAACTCAACCATACACCTAAATGTGGAAAGCTAGAAGTAGTAGAAAAATTAAATATACCATGCAAAGCAAAACTGTTACTCTTAAGTAGGTGCCCTACAGATAATCTCCCACATAAGTGCACTTTTAAAACTACATTAAAAGATGTTTACTACAGCATAGTCTATAATAGAAAAAGAACTGAATATAACTTCAATATCTATTGATAGTGAAAGATAAATTATTTTTCATTAACTAATATCACATATAGCAGCCCAAATGAGTAATACATGGATCAATTAAAAATGAGTTACTATATCAGTATAGATATAGCTAAAGAAACTTTCTTGAATAAATAGAAAGTTGTAAAAGAGTACATATACTACAATCCATTTATGTAAATTATTAAAAACACATTGTGAATTTTAAAAGCTGCAAGAGAAAAACAACTGATGACATTTAGAGGTAAATAAATCCAGATTTAAACTGATTTCTCAACCCAGACCTTGAAAGCCAGGAAGTCTTACTAACCACAAATAATATACCCAGCAAAATTAAGCTTCAGAATTGAAGATGAAATAAAAACCTTCCACAATAAACTGAAGATAAAAGAATTTATGACTAGAAGGATTTTCAGTACTACAAAACATATTAAATATTTAATGAAGAAGAAATGAAAAATAAAAATGAACATCAGCATAGGGAGGAATTATACCAGAATAATAGTCAACTAAAGAAGAATCAAGTTTGATTTAAACATTAGAAATAAACCAAAATGGCAGGAAATAAAAATCCTCTCTCAATAATAACATTGAATGTAAATGGTCTAAACTCTTCAATCAAAAAAAAATGTTGACTGATTGAATTAAAAAACAAGACCTAACAATATGCTGTCTGCATGAGATTCACCTCACAAGCAAGACATCCACAGATTGAAGGTAAAAGGATGGGGGGAAAGCATTCCGTTCACATTGGACTCATAAACAAGCAGGGTTAGCTATTCTCCTATCAGATAAAGTGGACTTCAAGCTAAGATTAATCAGAAGAGACAAGCAGGGATAGCTATTCTCATATCAGATAAAGTGGACTTCAAGAGTACATACACTACAATCCATTTATGTAAATTATTAAAAACACATTGTGAATTTTAAAAGCTGCAAGAGATTAATCAGAAGAGACAAAGAAGGTCATTTTATACTGCTTAAGGGAATAAGAAATCAACAAGACATAATGATTGTAAATATTTAAACCCCAAACAATGGAGCATCTGTGAACATCAAAAAAGAAAAAAAAAACTTTCTCAGTATTAAGAATCAAATAGACCACAAAACAATAATACTAGGTGACTTTAACATATCTCTCTCACCACTGGATAGATCATCTAAACATAAACCAAGTAATGATTCTACCAAATTAGAATTAAAATACAATTAATAATATGGAACTAACAGACATTAATAGAATATTTCATCTATCAGTGACTGAATTTACTTTCTTCTCATTTCTTCCCTGATTTCTTCTGGTATCTATTCCTTATTCAATAGTGTATTTATCTTCAGGTGTTAAAGTGGTTTCTTTTTTATACCTTATCATTGATTTCTAATCTCATTCTACTGTGATCTTATAGAACACAAGCTATCTAGGATATATAAACTCAAAATACTTACCATCAAAAAAATAAATAACCCAATCAATAAATGGGCTAAGGAACTAAACAGACACTTCACAGAAAAAGAAATATATTGATCAACAAATATATGAAAAAGTGTTCAACATCTCTAGCAATTAGAGAAATGCAAATCAAAACTACTCTAAGATTTCATCTCACTCCTGTCAAAATGGCAATCATCAAGAATACAGGCAACAACAATTGTTGCAGAGGATGTGGTGAAAAAGGTACACTCATACATTGCTGGTGGGACTTCAAATTGGTGCAACCACTATGAAAAGCAGTATGGAGATTCCTCAGAAAATTGTGAATGGAACCACCATTTGACCCAGCTATCCCACTCCTTGGTTTATACCCAAAGGACTTAAAATCAGCATAATATAGTGATGCAGCCACATCAATGTTTATAGCAGCTTAATCCACAATAGCTAGACTATGTAACCAACCTAGGTGTCCCTCAATAGATGAATGGATAAAGAAAATGTGGTATATATACTCAAAGAAATATTACTCAGCTTAAAAAGAGTAAAATTATGGAATTTATCAGTAAATGGTTAGAGTTGGAGAATATCATGCTAAGTGAAATAAGCCAATCCCACAAAACCAAAGGCCAAATGTGTTCTCTAATATATGGATGCTAATTCACAATGGGGGGGGGCACTAGAGAAGAATAGTGTTACCTTAGATTTGGTAGAGGGAAGTGATGGGAGGGGAGAGGAGGGGATGTGGGGATAAGATAGTAGAATGAAACAGACATTATTACTGTGTGTGTGTGTATATATATATGGTATTGACCAATATGATTCTACAAATGTATCTGCAATGTTATATTTCTTTAGAAGTATCTGAAGAGGTTATGGCAAAATGTTAATAAGCATTACATTTTGGTAGCAGATAATGTGAGCATCTTTAATGTTATTCTTGCTCTTACCTAGATGCTTGAAATATTTTTTAAATAAAAAGAAAAATAATTTATGCAACTAGAATATAATTGTCAGCAGAAATGTCACACCTGTATGCAATGACACAAAAGACCTGGCAAAAAACCTGAGAGCAAGATAATCAGTTGCCTTTACAATTTTCCAGGTACAAAATGAGCCATGAGGGGCTGGGGTTGTAACTCAGTGGTAGAGCACTTATCCAGCATGTGCACAAGGTCCTGGGAAAGTGAGAGGAAAAAAGAAATAACATGAAAGGAGCCAACCAACCTGTCAAGACACAGCTATCTAGTATAGGGAAAGTTAAAGGTAAATAAAATCTTCAAAAAATAAAATACATGTTTTTATGCCTTTTATTAATATTGAATGGTCATTGTAAAAATGGTTGTTAGGACTTTGGTATTATAAAAATGATTGTGTCTTCTACATTGTGAGAGTTTTCCCATATAAGATAAATAAAATGGGAGCAAGGTGGAAGAAAATGGAAAGAAAGAGAATGGGAGAAATTTGGTGTGGGATTAGGAGAGGGAGGTTCCAGACTTAAAGTCAGGGAACTGAGCTCTATTCCTAACTCTGACACCAGATCTGTTCTGTGAGTTCTGAGTCTGATGAGATCACATCCTGTGATCCTTGAAATATCTATTGAGGTTCCCATTTGGAGAATTGTGTCACCTGGAATTAAACTCAGCCTCTGTCTGATCCAGTGAACAAAGTAGAAAAATTTAAAAATGGGGCTACAATTCATCATGAAGGTCAAATCCACATATCATTCATCAGGGGTCACTCTGCCAAAGTGCATGGGATGGACAGTGGATAAAGTTAACCTTAGGGTGCTGGGTTTCAGACTTCCAGTGCCCTCTGTCCTATCCAGTAGGCCCAAGTGAGAATTGTGAGAAGAATCAATCGCTATGCTGACCTCCAACTTTTCAGAATCCCAGAACATAAGAAAACTCCGGATGCATTGGTATATCCAGACTATTACTTTGCTCCAAATTTGATATGAAGCAACATACATGACAGGATATGGGACAAAGTCTCATCAGAATGGTGAACACCAACTATGTGCCAAAAAACACATTAATCCCCCCCCACACACACACACACACATACAAGAATGAGCCACAGCTTTTCCCACAACCTTTTCCTCCTCGTTACCATCCCCAATGACTTTCAGCATCCCTCCCTAATGTCTCTCCAGCATGGGTCTTTTGCCCATCATGTAGGATTGGGCCTTATCATGCCATTTCTCTATAGCTGTCCATAAGAAATCACCCAGGAGATGTAAGTTAGAGGGGTGAAGGGAGCCTCGGGGCCTTAGAAAACACCATTACCAGTTTAAAATAATTTTCCATCAGGATTATAGACATTCTCAGATGCAAGTTTTCCAAATGCTTTGAATACCTTTACTTTACATTTGATATGATGTCATCACATACCAAGATCTTTCCATTAAGGTGTCAAGACTCAGATTTATATAACAGACATAAAAATAAAAGCTAAACACCAAGGCAAAGAACGTTAATGGAAGTTATGTACATGCATTAAGGAGAAAATGCACCTCTGAGTGTTGTTTATGTAAAAGGCTATTTGTAAGTTTGAGCTTGCATTTCCTCAGACATTATTTGAAAGTGTCTATATTACTGATGTGCTAGAAACGTTTCTCACATTTTAATTATGTTGGGGAACATGCTGATTCCAATGAACACATTGAGGACAGTTTAAAGTCCATGACCAAGAAAGAACTCCCATTCATATAGAGTCTAAGCCTTTATTCACAGAGATATTAATGTGTTTTTAGTATGTACTGTGTGCTAGGGTGTGAATTAAATACAAGGAACTTAGATATTAATCTCTCCGCTGCATAGATTATAAGGTATCGCCTTTCTGCCCTTAAGTTGACAAGGGACAATATTTTCGGTGTGGCAGCAAGAAGCAATTAGGCCAGTACAGGGAGACAAGCAGGGGCCAGATTACTAAAGATTTGTGTCAAGCCACAAATAGCTTTGGAAGTTATGAAAAATATAAAATAATTTTAATCTGAGGAGGTATGGGATCAGATCTGTATTTGTGAAAGATCATTCTGGCCAAGTTGGAAAGAATAAGGTACAAGTAGAGGAAAGGAGATGGGCTCAGGGTCCCTAAAGTAAGTGAGGGCTCCAATGTGGATAAAGTGTTATTAGGAACATGGACATAATTGGATAGCCAAATGAATTCGAGGTCAAGGATTGAAAGCAAGGATAACTCATTATCTCTTGGCTTTGGCTACTAGACCAAAAATATATATATATATACCATTGACTGAAAGAAGGAATGGCAATGGGGGGTGGAGGGAAGCAGGTTACAGGGAAAGAGGAGTAATAGATGAGGAGTTCAGGAAACCAATGCATATTGATTAGTACCTGTGGGCAGCTGTTAGGATTTGATCTTAAATGTGTCCTCAAAGCTCATGTGTTGAAAGTTCAGTCCCCTGTAGCAATTTTCAGAGGTGGGAAACTTGGGGGAGGTGACTGATTCATGAGGGCTCTGACCCCATGAATAGAGATTTATCCATTTATAGATTTATAACTTAATGAGCTATTAGGAGATAGTGGAAACTCTAGGAAGTGGGAGAAACTTTAGTGGGAAGAAGTAGGTCACTGGGTCATGCCCTTTATTTTGCCCCTGGCTCTTTCTTCTCTGTTTCCTGGTCACCATGTGGTAAGCAGTTTTGCTTAAACACTTGCTTCCCACCATGATTTTCTGCCTTGTCATAGGCCCACAGTGATAAGTTCAAGCAACCATGGACTGAAACTTCTAAAACCATGAGCCAACATAAACCTTTCTTCCTTTAAGTTTGTCTGTCTCAAATATTTTGTCACAGCAAAAACAAAAAAGGGCTAACACAGAAGCCTATGTGGACATGTCTAGAAAGCCCTAGTAACTATGCCTAGAGTCACAAAAGATATAAAGGAGATAGTTGAGACTTTGAGATAGTTGAGCTCCTTCAAAGAAAATCTATAGTGAAAGAGATTAATAGTGATAATAGTCATCCTTGATACCTGTAATGAATTGGTTCCAGGACCCCTAAGAATACCAAAATCTATAATGTGCAAGCCCCTTATACAAAATCACATAGCATTTGCAGAAAACCAATGCATATCCTCCCACATTCTTTAAATCATATTTAGATTACTTATTATGCCTAATACAATGTAAATGCTACATAAACATTTGTAGGGTACTATCCAGGAAATAATGACAAGTCAAGTCTGTATATGTTTAATACAAACACAATTTTTAAAATATTTTTCCTCAGTAGTTGGTTGAATCAACATAGAACCCAGGGATATGAAGGGTTACCTATACTAATAACAGCCAACACTTTAAGAGTGTTTGCTTTGTGACAGGCCCTAGTCAACAGTCCTTTACATATATGAACATTTCATGTCATCAGACAAATCCAATGAGGTGGGTATGATCACCATTCCCAAATTTGCAGCTCATGAGACTAAAGTGTTGAAGCAATCCACCTGAGATCACACACAGCTAGTCAGTGCAGGCACTGGGATATGAGCTTAATGAGACATCTCTGGACTGTGCTCTTAATCTCACACACAGCCTTCCTGGGGTGGAGGATAACATGGAGCAAGCTGGAGGACAATGAAATGGGAAGAAGAAAGGATCAGCTGAAGAATATTGAGAATGGAATGCTACAATGGGGGAAAGGGAAGAGCGAGGAAAGAAACAGCTGTAAGAATGAGGGAGGGGCCAGGCATGGTGGAGCATACTAGCAATCCCAGCAGCTCAGGAGGTTGAGGCAGGAAGATCACAAATTCAAAGCCAGCCTCAGCAAATTAGCAAGGCTCTGAGCAATTTAGCAAGACCCTGGCTCAAAATTAAAAAAAAAAAATGGCCAGGAATGTGGCTCAGTGGTTAAGTGCCCCTGGATTCGATCCCCAGTATCAAAAAAAATAATAAAAAAAAAAGAAGAAGAAGAAGAAGGGGAGGGGGTCAGGAATATCAAACTTTAGTCAATATCATTTGTAAACACCCAAGAGGGGAAAAGAAAGCTTTCAAAAGAGAAACCAAATAAAGTTTATGTGATTAATAATAATGTTGCAAATATTTCTGTTAGAATTATAAAGCACTTCTGTCCCCACTGAGCACAAAAACAGCAGGTCAGGCAAGGAATGTGAATTTCTAAGTATAAGTATACATTATTTAGAATAATGTTTCCCTCTGCTCCTCTTCTGTACCATTCCCTGCAGGTCTGCTGTGCCTCTTGGTAGGTAAAGGCCTTTAGACCAAAAGGATTTATTGTGCTGGGACATCCTGCCCAACAAAGACAATGAGACTAGTAAGAGCACTTCCCAGAAAAGACTTGCAACCCAATTTGGGCCCTACTAACTTTAAACTGCCACTGCCAGGAAAAATGTAAAGGGGGGAAAGAGAAAAGGCTGTTTTGCAATCCATCCTCGAAAGAGCCACAATCAGATCAAAACCAAACAGACAAAAATCCTTAAAGCTTTTAGATATGCTCACTGAAGCCGTTGATGCCTCATAAACCTTGACATATCATGCATATTCCAGGAGACTGCAAACAACTGAGCATCCTTAAATCTAATCCCTCCCACCCACAAAGAAAAGTGTAAAGCCAAACTTTAGAAAGCCTGCCTTTTTCTCATTTTTAACTGGGGAAATACATTTAAGTATCCAGCTTGGAAAAGTTAGGAGTTGATGTCTCATTAGCTCGAGTCTATATAAATGGCAACACATCTCCCTCTTGTGGATTTTTAGGATACTTTCACCCGGGAGAGTCCTTTCCAATGCACACACCCCCACTTAATCACAGGTTGCATTTCATAACTATAAGCATTAATAAAATATAGAATGTTCTATCATATCCTACCAACTGAAATACTAGAATATATACCCAGGCAACACAATTCTTCTATAAATAAAGTTGCTGTTAACAAACTGTGATCATCCATCAAATATTTATTGAGTTATCATGAAGAGCATGGACACAAGGCACTTGAACATGCAGACCTGGCTTCTGCAAAAATTTACAACCTTAAAAGAGGAGACCAAACGGCCTGCAGAGAACTGTATATCAGTGGCTCTGGTGGGAAAGATAGACTTAGACAAGGACAGGTGTACAAGTAGACATGCCGACCAGTGATCAATAGTGTCAAATAAATTCTAAAACATGATTGCCCTGGGTGAGGTGTGCTGAAGTCCTGTGACTATGAAATGGATATACAGTCCTCTATGGCCAAAAAGTAAGTCAACATGGGATGTCAGTTCCATTACTCTTTATAGTATTACCACCACCAGACAGAGGCATCATTGTCTTCCTGTACTTTTTTTTTTCCCCAGTCCTGGGGATTGAACTCAGGGGCTCTTGACCACTGAGCCACATCCCCAGCCCTGTTTTGTATTTTATTTAGAGACTGGGTCTCACTGAGTTGCTTAGTGCCTCACCATTGCTGAGGTTAGCTTTAAACTTGTGATCCTCCTGCCTCAGCCTCCAGAACCGCTGGGATTACAGGTATGCTCCACCATGCCTGGTGTATTCCTGTACTTTGACCTTAAAATTTTGTAGTATCTATGCCTACTTTTCCTTTATTTTAGAAAATAATTCCCTCCCAAAACGGAGCAGTTTATCATTTTTCCATTCTCCTCCCTGGCTCCTTACGTTCCACCTGCAGCATTTTTTTTCTCTCCCCAGATCTCTTTTAGCCACTACTCTGATCCTTCTTTGAACTCTGAAGTCTACTACAATTCCCCCCATTAAAATCAAGCTCCACCAAGACAGAATTTTGTGTTTGTTTCACTCACTGATGAATTCTCAACAGCAAAAAGAATTTCTGATACATAGTAAGTATTCCAGAAATTTTTCTTGGAGTTTGTCTACAATTCTTTTCATTGAAGTATAATTCACATACCATAAAATTCATTATTTCAAAGTATGATCTGGTGGTTCTTAATATATTTAAAAGTTTGAAGGATAGTTGTGCTGTCTTTTAGTCTTCCAAAATAGTCTACAAATACAACTTTCCCTTCAGTTTATCTTTGCCTCCCTTCCCACCATGGGACTCCTCTGTCAAAGGTTAACTGTCCCCCCTTGATCCTCTGGGCTGGGATGTACCAGCACCTGCATGAATGTTGGCAGTAGCCTGCCAGCAGCAGCCTGTCACAAGATAGTGGAGTCAACGAGAGCTGTTCACACCAAAGGAACCTAGAGACATTCTGACAGAGAAAAAGGAAGCCAGACATCAGCAAGAGTCCTGTAGGGAAATAGAAAGCAGATCACAGAGGGGCCTCATAAGTCACAACATAGACTCCTGTAGCTGTGAATCCTTCCTAAATGCCAACCTTGGTGGGCTTTCATAGCACCCTCCCTCCTTGATCCTTCTGCAGTATTTGACCTGGTTGGCTGTGCCCGTATCTGGAAACTGACACCATGACACTTATATCATACACTGAACATGGTTTCTCTGCCCACTGGTCTTTTCTTCTCAAGGAAATGTCGCTTCTTGAATGCCACCTCTTTTCTCTACATCTCTTCTCCTATGCCTATCTCTGCTACTCACATCCTAAGGCTTTTATGGTTCTCGACCAGCTCTGGTCTTGACAGTTGAGCTCACACTTAACATCATACCCCTGCCTATCTCTGCAGCAACACATTTCTCCCCTTCTTCTAAAGAAAGCAAAACAGAAGCATGATTTTTCTGGTTGGTACTGGCAGTCTTTTGTGACCATAAGAGCGCTAGCCTGGAAATGCAGACAACAGATAAAAGAATTATTTGACTTAAGAGACTCTTCTTTCAGCTGCCAATATTCACTCTTCAGTTGCAGGCTTCCTACCTGTAACCCCACATTTAGCACCAACCCCCCATCTCTCCTCACCCTCAGCCTACTCAACATATCCTTCCTTGGCTGGCTCCCTCTTTCCTCACCCATTTACCTTATACCTCTCCAGCATGCTGCCTAGACTGAATCTATGGCCCTTCTGCTTGTTCCTGCACCCAATCTCTCAGGCTGGACATGGCCAGCCCCATGCAAGCCCTGCACTTATATAAGCCACTGAATCTGTGGGCAGCTCCTTTAGTCTTTGCCTGGATTCTTTGTATTTTCATGCTTTTTACTTAAGAACTTTTTAGAGAAATTTTAGGTTAAGAGCAAAATTAAAAGGAGGATACAAAATTATCCCATAACTGCCCCTAATATTCATGGCCTCACATTATCCACATCCCTCAACTGCAATTGAAATATCATTATCAACCAAAGTCCATAGTTTACATTATAATCCACTCTTAATATTGTATATTCTATAGCTTTGTGCCAATTTGTAATGGCATATACTCACCATTATAGTATCATTTTATGTACCGTCTTTGTTTCCTCTTACAGACATATTTTTTAAAGATTAAATTTTGAAAGTGACTTGATGCACAAAAAAATATGAAATAACATGACAAAATCATGAAGGTGTTGGTAAAAGACTGAAATTTGAGAAATGCTGACTTAGTAGTTTTTGTGTATTTCAAGTACAAAAGCTAACAAGCATTTAAGAAGCATTTTAGGGGGGATCCAAGATGGTGGGCCAGAGGGAGGCAGCATTCTGTGTCACTCTGTGACTTGGGTCTCAACTAGTGGGAATACTGCTTTGCTGAGAGTGAGAGAGGACCCCTCCACAGCTGATCCTGTGCAGGAATCAGCCAACGTGCTGCGCTGGACCCCGGCCTCAGTGTTAGAAAAGAACTCCCAACTCCCCACTACTCTCTCACACTAGCAGGACCATGGCATCAGCACCAGCCAGAATTCCCAAACACTGCTCCACACTCAGCCGCTATCCATGCACAGGAACTCTGGCTGTCACTCCCTTGTGGACCCCATCTAATAACATGGGGCTCCCCCAGTCGCCTCCATGTTGGGACTCAGCAGCTACTGCCATAGCCCCCTACTTGTGGTAGCCTGCCAGCACCTGGGGACATCACAGGCTCTGAAGAAATCCCACAGCTGCAACACTGCACACTACAGAGCTCATCTCTGAACACGTCTCACAACGCCATTGCCTGGTTCCCCCCACCCAACCAACACCCCATCATTGAAAGCAGCTGCCTCTATCTTGGGTCACCTCCATCACCATCTTTAGTCAGGGTAACTACCAGTTTGGAACACCGGATATCTAGGTGAGGTATTGGTACCCTACAGTAGCTATAAGCCTATAGGGTAAAAACAGTAATGCCTTGGATCCACAGCACTAGAAGAGAAGACAAATGAGTAACATGAAAAGACAAGGGAAGAAAATGGCCCAAACAAATCAAGATACCACATTTATTAGAATCCATGGCTAGCATAGCAGATGAAATGACAGAGAAGAAGTTCAGGATGTAAATAATTAAAATGATCTGTGAATTAAAGAATGACCTAAATGAGCAAATACAATCAAAAATTAAAATGTTCTGTGAATAAAGAATGATATAATAGAGTAAATACAGCCAGAAAAAGATCATTTCAACAAAGAGCTACATAAGCAAATACAGAAGGCAAAAGATTACTTTAATAGGGAGATAGAGGTCCTAAAGAAAAACCAAACAGAAATCCTTGAAAGAAAAAATAAACCAAATTTAAAGCTCAATTGAAAGCATCACCAACAGATAAGACCACTTGGAAGACAGGACCTCAGACAATGAAGACAAAATATATAATCCTGAAAAGAATGTATACCACACAATGAAAATGGTAAGAAACCATGAGCAGAACATTCAAGAAATATAGGATAGCATAAAAAGACCAAATTAAGAGTTATTGGGATAGAATAAGGCATAGAGTTCCAAACCAAAAGAATGAATGATCTATTCAATGAGATAATATCAGAAAATTTTCCAAACATAAATAATAAATTACAAAACCAAATTCAAGAGGCTTACAGGACACCAAATGTACAAAAATCACAACAGATCCACATCAGGTCACATTGTAATGAAAATGCTAACATACAGAATAAGGAGAGAATATTAAAAGCCATGAGAGAAAGGAATCAGATTACATATAGGGAGAAACCAACTGAGTTATGTGCAGATTTTTCAACGCAGACCCTGAAAACTAGAATATCTGGAACAACATATATCAACTCTGAAAAGAAAATGGATGCCAACCAAGACTTTGTATCAGCAAAATTAAGCTTTAGATTTGATGATTAAATAAAAACCTTCTATGGTAAACAAAACTGAAAAGAATTTACACCTAGAAAACCTGCACACAGAACATCCTTGGCAAAATATTCTATGAAGAGGAAATGAAAAACAATGATGAAAATCAGCAAAGGGAGGTATTACAGTAAAGGAAAAGTTAATCAAAGGAAAAACCAAGTCAAGTTAAGTAACAAAAATGGCTGGGAATACAAATCATGTCTCAATAATAACCCTGAATGTTAATGGCCTAAACTCACCAATCAAAAGACATAGGCTAGCTGATTGGATTTAAAAAAAAAAAAAGACTAAACAATATGCTGTCTCCAAGAGACTCATCTCATAGGAAAAGACACCCACAGGCTGAAGGTAAAAGGTTGGGAAAAATCATATGGACTGTGGAAGCAAGGAGGTGTTTCCATCCTTGTATCAAATAAAATAGACTTTAAGCTAAAGTTAATCAAAAGGAACAAAGAAGGGCGTTTCATACTGCTCATTCACCTTGGAAGGCACAAATTTTCCAAAGCAGTTCTCATCTCTAAAACCTGTGAATACGTGAGGTGACATTACAAGAAGAATTGAGGTTGCAGGTGGGATTATGTTACTAATTAGATGAGGAAAATGACTATTTAAAGTGGGACCAATAATGTCTGTTTTATTCTACTATCTTTCTTATCCTCGCATCCTCTGCCTTCCCCTCCTTTCTACCTAATCTAAGGTAACACTATTTTTTTTTTTGCATTACTACTTTAAGTTCGTATGTGACTATATGACCAATGTGATTCTACAATATGTATACACAGAAAAATGAGAAATTATATTCCATCTATGTATGATATATCAAAGTATATAAGTGCATTCTACTGTCATGTATAACTTGTATAATTAAAACAAATAAAAAATTTTTTAAAAAATTTAAAATTAAAAATAAATAAAGTGGGACGAAAGTAATCACAGGGGTCCTTCTAAGTGGAAAAGGAAGGCAGAATATCGAGAACCAAAGAGATAGCTTCATGAGAAAATCTCAGCTTGATGTTGCTAGCTATGATAATGGAGGAAGAGAGTCATGAGTCAAGAAATGAAGTTAGCCTCTAGAAGTTAGAAAAGAAACACAAGCCAGCCAACACCAATGAGAACCAAATTAGACTTCTGACCTCCAGAACTATAATGAAATAAAAACTTTTGTTTTTCTGAGCAAATTTTCATGTTTCTGGCAATTTGTTAACAGCAGCAGTAGGAAACTAATATAATCACTTTTTTTATTTAACATGATATTTTTAATGTGCATGATCTTCCTGGCAATATGAAAACATCTAGTAGTCAATTTCCAACAATAGATTAGAAGCAACTTAGAAAACAAATGACAAGTAAAAAACATTGGTATTATTTTAAGTTAGCCAAAAGTATGTGCACAGCTTGAGTTAAAACCGGATGATATCGTTGATTACCCTCAATGCACTTTGACTCTCCTATTTGTTTAACTAGAGAAGTCTTTTAATTGAAACCACAATGTATACTACTAAATTAGAAAATTGCATAGATTTTGTGATTTTAAACTTCATTCACTTTGTCAAGTATGTAAAGATAAACCATGTAAATTATCACATGATATATTTTAATTTGCTACAAAATTTTTAAGGTATGTGTGAGTTCTCCATGAAAATTTATAAACAAATGAGAGGTGTGAACCTGATTTATGTTAAATAAAGCTGTAGTATAATTTTACTACCTAATAGAAACTATATTATGTACTCTATAATCAACTAACATTTCCACCTGAAAAATGAAATGCCCTAACAACTTATACCCATTTTAGCATACAGCTCGTTATGTTCTATTTTCTTTCTAGTGGTCATTTTTTTTCCATTTGATGTTTAGAAAGAAATAAAATCCTGATGTGGTTTTCTTCAAGAAAGGCAGAAGAATAAAGGACTGAGGTATTTACAACCGCTATCTCAAGCCTCCAAACTAAAGAATGCTATTGATGAACTAAAATGTATTTCATTTCTAAATGCAGTCAAGTGGTACTTCTCAACCTATCACAGTATAATTATTCAAGAAATCCATCTTAGAGGACCACAGTGCCAAGGAGCTGCATGGTTTATTATCTTTCCACAGACTAGCTTCTCTAGAATGTGATGTACCCATAGGGATTTATACTATTTCCTGACAGCCCGTAAGCATAAAATTATTATAGAAGGTAAAAGAAAATTTCTATGGAGATTCAGAGTTGATTAATGTAGTCCATGCCTGTCAGTCATTCTCTGGAAGCCAATTAAGCAAAGTATTCAGATATAACACTGTAACTCCATAAATTAAAGTGGGCAAAAAGTTCAATTCTATCACAAAATTAACCATAGTAAGTGAAAGAGCTTTAAACATGTGTCTTATAAAAATAAAATATATTTATGCCACAATTTCTAAGCAAATAAAGGAAAAATTTCTAGTGGACTGGCCAAAATGAACTCATTGATCTTTTCTAGCCTTTAGTTTGGAAGAGAGGATCTTTGCACCAAGAAAAATATGAATTAATCTTTTCCAAGGGTACTAGTCTGCAAGATCTTATGAAAAACTTCATACAGAGTCCCTTGAGAGTAAGGCTGGACAACTCTCCAATTACATTGTTCTCCCTTGTGAAGGGGACCTACAGCAGCAGCATGGTCAGAGCAGAAACAACAGGATTCAAGACCCCAATTTACTATTTTTCTATTAAATAATTTGGCCACTTTTTTTATCCTCTCTGAAATTTATTTGAAATCAGAGATAGTGCCCCCACCAAACCCCATCCACACATGACAAAGAAATGGATGGACAGATATTTAGATAAGATACAAGAGTCCTGCAAGTTTGTGTCCTGTATGCATGTTCTCAACATGTTTTGGTTTTTGTTGTTGTTGTTGTTGTTGTTGTTGTTTGGCTTTTAACTTGTCAAATACCTCATTATTGAAACATGGCTTTCATGACATAATCAGGAAAAAAAAGTTATTGTGATAAGGAAAGAAGAGTCTCATATTCTGAACGTTAAATCCCTTAAAAGCACCCTGGTTAACTACCAGTGTCCAATGATTCTCACATTAGTATATTAGGTATCAACCATTTAAGCCACAACATCTCATGTCCTGGAGCTCTTGGAATCTACAGTCATCAGTAAAAATCCTCTGTACCCTTCATGTCCTCAACTTGACCAGAATCTCCCAAAAATATAAGGTTTCCTTTCATCCCTTCAGACTGTCCATATGCTGCTCCTCCATTTTGTAATCATCTTCACACCTGTGTCCTTTCCTCATTCCTTGAAGAACTGAGCGCCTGCCTGGTTCATAGTCACTCTGAGCCCTCTTCTTATCAACAGTCTTGGTAACTTCAACATCCACCTGGGTGTTCCTTCCAATATACTCGAGCTCCTCTCCTTTAATGGTCGTAAGTTCCACCTAACCCAGCCATCATTAACATCATATTCCCCACGTGCTGAATGTCAAGTATCCCACTCTCCCACCACCGCTGCCTCTTGTCTATCCCACTTCTCCCCTCTATTCCATTCTCAATCAGGACCTATGGCTTTTTCCCATATCCTAGTCAGATTTTATTGCCTTCCTTATTTAGGTTAAATGTTATCACTCATCATCTCTCTTTTGCATAAAACTTCCACTCCCTTAGCCTCTTATATCATGGTTCTAACTTGGCAAAACTTAAACACGGTTAAAGCTAACTCTCCATATACTCTGTCCTGGTACTCATGAAGCTAAAAGGAAATAGAGAAAAACAGTCCAGCTGTCTCTTTAAATTACAATCCCTGATTTCAACGGTCTTTAGTACTGGCCAGAGAATGGATTGTATTTCTCTACTTAGTTTTCTCATTTTCCTAAAAGACTCTTTCTTTCATATCTCTTCTTTCACCTCAAAACTTGAGTACCTCACCTTCACTCTCAGCTAATAACTTTGCATCCTTTATCTCTAAAAAAAAAAAAAAAAAAAAAAAAAAGTTATTTCTAGAAACTACCGCCACCACCTCTAACCATACAGCTTCACAGATTCCACCTTCTTCTCAAATTATCACAGGTAAGTTTTCCATGCCCAGCTCCTCTATCAAACAAATTCTATTGCTCCAAAAATTCTTTTACCTCTTTCTTGAATTGTTTAAATCTCTATGATATGAACCTGCCAAGAATATAATTGCCAATTAGTCAAAGCTTTTATTTGACAAGGTCATCTCCAGGTTGCTAACTCTGATCTCAATGTTCCACCTACATGAGGAGATAGCAGTTTTTTACTTGGTTGATCACAACCTCCACCTTGAAAGACTCTTCACTTGAGTTCCAGGACCCTATATTCTTCTTTTCTCCCAGGCATGAGCCACTCTTCAGTTTCTTTTTCTGGGTCTTCCTCCCCTTTATGACAACTTCACAGTGGAGGACCCCAGGGTTCATTCTCTGGATCTCTCATCACCTACATTCATTTCCTTGATGATCCATCAACCTACAGGCCCTTGACTCTCAGATTTATATTTTTAGCTCTGACCTCTCCCATAAACCCCAGTCTCAAATATCTAACTGCATTAGTCATGCTTCTGCTTTAATAACACAGTGTAACAAACAACTCACAAGCTCAGTGGCTTACAGTAACTAATATTTATTTCTTGATGATTTGTCTGCAGGCTTGCCAGGCACCTCTGCTTCAGGCTCCAGGTGCAGCTCAGGTCTGCTCCACATATCTTTCATGCAGGTACTAGTAGCTCCTCAAGGACGTGCTCCTTCTCATGGCAGAGGGTAAAATCTTCAAAGGGGCTGCAGTGTATTTTTCTCATTGTCCTAAAAGATTCTTTCTTTCATATCTCTTCTTTCACCCCTACCCTCTAGGGCTTCAATGAAGTTGACACACTATCTCTTCTACCCACATTTAACTGGCTAAAGTGAGTAGCACAACTAAGCCCATCACCAATGAAACAAAGAAGCACATTCCACCCAAGAGAAGCTAAAGGATTGGGGAGGGGAAGAAAGAATTGTAACAAATAATATGATCTGCCACACCAACTCCCTATTCAATTAGACTTAGATATCTAATAAAAATCTTAAAACCTGCCATAAGAAAAAATGACTTTACCCTAAACCTACTTCCTCTTCAATCTTTTCCATATCTGCAAAAGACAATTCCATCATTCCGGTTGTTCCAAAAGATCTGGAATCATGGTTGACTTTCTTTCTTTCACATACTTACTAATTCTATTGACTTGACCTTCAAAATATGTCCAGAATCTAAGCCTTTTTTCTTCACCTCTATTGTGACTGCCTTGCTTGAAGTCAGTCATCATCATCTCTTTTTTTGTTTGTTTGTTTGGGGTTTTTTGTGGGGGGGTGTTGGTGGGTTTTTTTTTGGGGGGGGGGGTATCAGGGATTGAACTCAGGGGCACTCAAACACTGAGCCACATCCCTAGCCCTATTTTGTATCTTGTATTTAGAGACAGGATCTCACTGTATAATAGCACTCTCCATGCTTCCACTCTCAGCCCAAAGTGTATTCTCAATAAGACAACCAGGATGATCCTTTGCAGAGAAGTTTGAACAGGTCACTCTTCTGCTTAATCTACCATCAATACCCTCTAGAACTCCAAGCTCATCATCTCCCACTGTGTTCCCTCTCATGCCATTCCTACCACTCTAGGCTGCTTGCTGACCATTGAACAAAACAGGGACATTCTCTTCTAACACTTCTTTGCTTGCTTTTATCTGCCTAGAATATCCTTCCCCAGATATCTGGATGGTTCTCTCCCTTGCCTTTTTCAAGATTTAATTTCAATGTCACCCTCTCAGTGAAGCCTCCCTGAACACCCTAATTGCAGAGTGTGAAGCTAAATGCTTCATTGTGAAGTAAGCAGACACAGCTGTGGGAACCCATTCCAGAAAATGAATCAATGTATTAAAGTCCCCACACAGCAGGAAGATGCCAGTGAAGAGCAGTGGATCTTTACATCTTGCCACATACCACCCTGAAATTCATTACCAAAACGTATGTGGTCTTTGTCCTGGTTCTGTGAAAGGTGTGTACTTCTCTGATCCATCAATGTTGGGCTAAGTCATGTGACTTTCTTTGGCCAATGGATTGTGTGAAGGAGTTTTATCCAAGCAGAACCCTTAAATGTGCTGTTCAGCTTGACCACTTATGCTTCTGTCATTCACCCTGAAAAGGGTATGAGCCTGGATTGCCTCTGGCCACTGAAAGATAGTCAGGTGGACCGTAGTGAATCAACTTGCAGATCAACATCACCCAAGCCCAGCAGAGTTCAAGTCAAATCTGATCCACAAGCCTGTTTGAAAATAATTGTTTTTGAATTCCACTAGGTTGTGAGCTGGTTTCTTATGCAGCATTATTTTAGCAAAACCTGAAGTATCCTCATATGTCATTAATATCTCATGTTTTTCACCATATCCCATAAAATCTTTCATCCTTTCTCGGTTACTCAGCCACCACCATCACTCTTCTTCAGTGATAACCTCTTGAATTGATAATCTACACATATTTGTCTCCTTTTCCTCATTTCCCAACTTACTTCAACCCCTTGAAGAGACATCATAAAAACAATTTTCTCATATGTCAGTCATTCCTGTACTAAAGGGTAAATACAGACAAATATGACACAGAGATAGGCCAGTAGCAGTCATCAGAGTTGAGTTCATCAATAAGCAACAAGCAAGCTGGGCATGGATCCTGAGGCAAGAAGATCCTTTGGGTTCAGGAAGTTGAGGCCAGCCTGGGCAACAGAGAGAGAATCAATCCAAAAGGTAATCAATTAATTAAGTGACAAGCTGGGTCATGTTGAGGTGGAAAATGTAAAGCAATGAGAGAAGCATCTTTTTGCTCAAGCTTTTGAGATTTTTTCCTACCTATCTCTTTTCATTTTGCATATTAAAATAATGCATCCCATGTATTAGGGGATCAGTCTCAATATTCTCAAAAACTAATCAGGTAATTTTATGTGACAACACTTAATTTCTCTGAACCCTGACATTTTTCATTTAAAAATTGAGAAAGTTAAACCCTGAGTGAGTTTTGGGCAGGAACTTCTGGGAATTTCTTAGAGTTCACACAGCTCAGGAACTCCATGCTCCTCCATTCAATTCCCATATAACCCCTTAGAGCAGAGTGGGTGTTAGCAGTCTGACAATGCTCAAGCTTCCTTATAGATCTCCTGCCACACGTGCACACTGGCCTTTCAGGGCCCCTGAGGTGGATGTTCTCTGATATCCCCTTAAATACTTAGCATGTGTATTTATCACCTATAAATTGTAGTCTGAGCTCAATAACTGAAATAATACCTTATATTTCTAGTACAATCTGTCTATGTCATATGATGAATATAGGTGTTCCCTTTTATAATCTCCATCAAGGCAGTAAATGCTAATAAACACTTTTTTATATTTATTTGCCTTCCCACATCTCCCAAATACCATGTATGCACAGACCCTTATGCCAAGCCATCAACTTTGTAGTGGCATATATTAATTTCTTCATATAATGCATAGTGTAGCAACTAAGAAGGAATTTGAGAGCCCATGTGAGTTTGGGAGTTGTGTATTTTAGACATAAATTTTACATACCACATCAACATTTGAGAAAGATACAATGGCATTTTTTCTCTTCTAAAAAAAAAGTTAGATATTTTATATTTGAGTTTTAAGGGTACAGATGCCCTGACTTTCTCTGTACTACTCTTAGGTCATTTTAATATCAATTCACTTACACACATACACCCAATGTCTTCAGATCTAATATCCCTGCTGCATGACAGACACTGAGCAGTTTCCAAGGGAACATTGTTCAAGACAATGGTCCTATTAAAAAGACTCTTGTAAGAACAAATGTCCACTCCCTTCACTATCATTCAGAAGCATTAAATTAGAGCCACTCTTCTTGAAATAAAGAGAACACCCCACACTTAACCATCACAGGGTAACAGAGAATAGTCCCCTTAAAAGCATAATTATTCTACAGGATAGCAGTACTGATATGGACCATTAGCTCTGACAGTGAAAAGTTTCCAGTTCCTCTACAATTGAAAAGTTGCTTGAGTTGGCAAGAGATCTACAAATCACCATTATCTTAAAATCAGAAAATTAGGCCATGTAGTTGAATGGCCCCCCTGGAGGGACAAATGCTCAATTCCACTGGTGTAGGCAGGCTGAAGAGCCAGAAATCAAACTTGTTGAGTAGTCTTTAAGGAATGATGTTTGCTTACTGTTAGCCACTGGAGCACAAGAACACCCCTGAAAAAAATGGTTATTTTTAGCATTTTTCTCATTTAAAAAAGTAACATTTAGAAAACCTAGAAAAACATGCAGATATGAAAACTCAACCATACCCCTACCTCCCAAAGAGCAACTATTAATATTTTTCAGGTTATTTCTATAAATATAAATTTTATATTTACTTTTTAAAAAAATCCAAGTGAGGCCACAGCATATACATTACTTCATAAGGGACTTTTCCACAGAATACTTTGTTGTAAGTATTTTCTTTATGTTTCTATATATTCTAATAAAAATTTTTTATGATTACAGTGAATTCCAATTTACCATTTAACAAATATCTATTTTGATACTTACTTTGTTTCATTCATAGGACTAATAAGATACCAGACATCCTCATCAATAAATCTTTGTGGGCATCTGATTTATTTCAACAGCACAAATTCGTAGAAGAAAACTGATGGATCATAAAATATAAGACTTTTGATGCACTTTACAGAAGTATTGCACAGAATAGTAATAACAACTGAAAGTCCACCATCAATGCATTAGAATGAACATTGGAAATGGGATTGTAATCATCAGGCAAGATACACCCAACAAAAAGAAGGAACCTGTCACTTCTTCCAGGGCAAAAAATTGAAAACTGTTAGATTTACACTAAAGACAAAAAAACTAAGTGATGTGCAAATCATGTTAATTTATAAAGATTTCTAGGCACATGTACATATTCCACAGGAGATCGTGGCAGCAAGAGGTAGTTTCTCCTCAAGAATGAGAAAACAGCAGGAGCTAAAGGAGTGGTCACTCTTTGGTATGGTCTGAATGCTGCTACCTGGCCAAACAGAGCCTGCTATTGGTGCTCAGCATCACTCTTTACCTGGACACCTGTGGATGGTATCAAATGACTCTTACTGCAAATACTTGATTATCAGAGAGCATAAATTCAATCAGCTGCAAAGCCAAGAAAGGTATATATAGAGAATCAAATGTAACTGCGTTATTATTACTGTTCTTGATGGAGTCTGCCTGCAAACGGGATATTCTGTCAAGGTATAGATAAGTAACAGCGGACATGCTTGAAAACGAGGTGTCTGCTGTCCTTGGGAGGACTTGCCTGCAAACCGGATGTTCTGCCAAGTGGGCTAGGAGGGTGCTGAGAAAAATTTTATTATCTGTTATTAACAAAGAGCAGAGCTCAACATACTCCAAGCCGAGAATAGATTAGCCATGAGAAGCGGGTCACTTCTGATTAGAAAGTAAAACTTCTGTATGCTATGTTTAATTAGCTGAAAGACCTGATTTATTGATATTGGAAGGCTGCCTTTTTTGTTCACAATACTATAAAAAGATTGCTTGTACACAATAAAGGACTTTTTTTCTGCTGCTGCTTTGCTTGCTCTGCTTCTTCTTCTTCTTTGTTTTCCCATGCTGACCTGCAAGTGAATTACTGCAACAGGTATATAAGGTTATAAACCTTAGCAATTTCAAAACATTAGGAGATAGTGAAGCCTATAGCTAATAAGGATCCATCCTGAGAATCGAGCAAAGCACATTAAAGGGCAAATTTCACCCATGGACCTCAAGATTACAACTCTATTTTTCTACTTGTAGATTATTCTCAGCATCTAATTAATGATGGTTAAAGTGCGGAATGAGAAAGAGTTATTGAAGTGTTTCTATGAATGTTTGCTACAATGTGCTCTTTAAAAATGAGTATTCAGATGAAAGCTGAGACACTTATTAGAACTGAAATGGAGATTTCTTTCTTAACATGATCCTCTCCCCTGTGCTGTCCATGCTCTGCCTCACTGTAGCAATAAGTGTTCTTCATACCCTAGTGAGTCAACGCTGCTAGATTTATGTTTTAATAATGATAGCATTAGTCAGAACTTACTGAGCCCTTAGAACTTAGGTCCGCTGACTTCATCTTATCAGAAAGGCTTCTCCCAGCTATCCAGCTACTCACCTCCCCCCAGCAGCTCTGGAGATGTTTTTTAATCATTTCACGCACAAACACACACAGGGCCGCATAAGAACAAGGTCACAGCCAAGAGGTTAATGAATCACCCAAAGTTAAATGGCACTTAGGAAATTGCAGCAGACTCCAGTCACCAATTACAGAAATAAAATTGTTACAAGCCTACAAAGTATACCAAGGAGTCTACTGAGTCACAAGGTCTCCCAAAACAAGAAAGAGCATAGGCAAGGAAGAAAAGGTAATGCCACCAGAAGCCCTTGTAAAGTTTGATTTTAAATTGGTGAGGCCCAAATCCCAATAGAGTAGAACTCTATTTAAACCTAACGTTCAGGGGTGGTAAATTTATTGAACTCCTGGGCTGAAATAATCTCAAGAGAGCTGTTTATTCAGAGGAGGCATATTAATGCATTAAGCTAATGCTTTAACATAAACAGCCAGACTCATTACATTAGCTTCAGTGACCCAAGTGATTTGACCCATTTGAATAAAATAACCTTTGATGTGAGCAATATAAAAAGGGTAAATAAATAAGCACCAAATTCCAGTTATTGTGTGTGTGTTCCATATGTTGAGCTCTGCTCTTTGTTAATAACAGATAATAAGTTACACTCCTAGTCTAGGCTTTTACATTATTCTGAAAAATCACAAAATCTTGCATAGTCTGAAATATGCGTCTGATCTGGAAAAGAAATTGCAAACCAAAGGACTGCACTCACCAGGATAGAATGAACATTTTATGAATGCATTTGAAGAAAAAAATGCTGCATAATGAAAAAGATAAATCATGACAGGTTGAGGCTCCAAAATAATAATGAAATGAAAATCTATCTTAATTATAATTAGAAAGTTACGGAGAGTACTGAAATATTAGTACACCATTTCCAGTTTCAACAAAGTTTTCACCTTAAATAGGTTTAAAAATAATTTTTCACTAAGTCCTAATAAATCATTTATGGCAGATGTTAAGTGTATCAGTATAACAGGATCATGCAAAGAAGTTAGTAAATTCCATCCTACTAATAGCATAAGGCAAAACAAATGTGCATGATTAACAGTGACAGTTGGAGAGAACAGCTCTAAGCAATTTAGAGACCCAGGAACTAAAAGGATCAAAAGAAACAAGTTACTTTCACTGGGTGAATAGAAGTTAACTTTAAAATTGGGATTGTTATAAGATGCTACTTAAAATGAGCTACAGAAAAGGAATGAAAAAAGACCTATTTTATTCTCAAAAAGCCTACTCTGTCAAGGTTGTTGGAGAACCAATTATTCTTAGGACTTTGTCAAATAAATGCCTCACGGCCTGTCTCCAGCTAAAAAATTACATACAAGCATTTAGCATGTATTAGTTTGACCTTGTGAGCTGACCTCATTCATGAGATTTCAACAGAACTGTTGAAAAATACTTCAGCATACAGGCACACCTTAATTGAACATGGCACATATTATAGCAAAGGGTATAATGTGGGAAATTGCATGAAAACAAGAGTGAAAAAGAAATTAATTTATTGCTGTTCTATATCACCATGCCATTCCAGAATTTAACAAGGAACACAAACCATATAACCACTAAATTCTGGTTGCATTGATCCCAATCTCCTCCAAGTCATCCAACCAATCTACTCATCTTGTTTTAAATATTTATGAACACATCTTTTATCTGGAACAATTATCAATTGCTAATTGTTATATTAATAATAGAAAATTAAAATTCAACACTGAAACAGATGGTCTCTCCTCTACTCCACTCCAGTCTCTTTATCTTACTGAAAACTCCCATAAAAGCCAAAACCATTCATCAGTTGGATGGGTTTTACAATATGTTTGTTATCACTCAAGATGGGGTGTCAATGAAAGCTTTTCTTACTGAGAAGCAATTATTTTGAACTGGAAAAAAAAATTACAACATGTTTGATAATCAACATTTGCCTAAATATAAATATTTTTCCTTTTTCCATTAAAAATGGAAACTCGTACCTTTTAATCTTTCATTCTTTGATGTTTTATTATTGTGAATCTGGTGAACATTTATTCAATACTCAGTTAAAATGGAGATCATCCTTTTACATAAATTTACATAAAGGAAAACATCTCTTCAGTGTGGCCTGAGATTTGGATCTATATGACCATTGCCTTCTCTTTCCATTCAGTGAACCCCTTCCAGTCTCCCATGCCTCCTGACAAAATAGATCCTGTGATCTCATTTGGAGATCAGTTAAGCCAGGTAGAAACATTAAGATCAAATCTTTTTTTTTTCATTGTGGATGGACATAATACCTTCATTTTATTTATTTATTTTTTTGTGGTGCTGAGGATCGAACCCAGTTCCTCTCACTTGCTAGGCAAGTGCTCTGCCACTGAGCCACAACCTCAGCCCCAAGACCAAATCTTAAAACACTCTTTCAATTACTCTGGCTCAGTATTCTCATTCTTAAGGAGTATCTAGAATTTGCTGCCAAAATCTCACTAGGGTATGTCCACAGAAGCTTAGCGGTATTTATAAATTAACATTATTAGTAAATATTACTTGGGTTTTACTTTTTATTATAACTCTAACATTTCTCAATTTCTGGCCTTTGAAGAGGTGACAGAATCTCTCTTGTTGGTACATGGATTTAGCTGACATGCAATGACAGTGCCATTTCCCATCCATTCTCCTACACTGATGACAAATATGTAACTGTTATCACCTTTAAGTACATTGCTTCAACAAAGTGTATCAAAAGTCCTAATATACCTACATTCTATGATACAACAATCCTCCTTCTAGTAATTTGCTCTAAGGAAATTATCAGAGATGTGCATGAAGTTTATATATGGGGATGTGTAGCATCCTATTAGTTGTAAGAGTAAAAAAACATTAGGACTACCCAAAGCTTAGCAAGCAACCTGAAAGTGTTAAACTCCATTCAAATAGGAACATTGAATCTCCAGATTTTACTTGTTCTTTATCTCTTCTAAGCACCCCCAATCCAGATCTTCATCTTATCTTCATGCTGCTCACGTCTTTCACACTTGGTCCAGTCCTGCTCTTCTACACACCACTCTGCACTCTAAATCTTTCCTATCAGTTCTTCATCCAGGCTTCACAATTATGTTCTCTTTTAGGTGATAGTTCATATGAAACTCAAGTGCATAATAATATAGAACAGTCCAAACCAGTTGTATGATCCCTATTCTTCTTTAGTGAACCCTGTGTCCTGAGTTTCTTATATTCACAAAGGAATAATTCCAAGGATGGAAATTTCAAACAAAGTAGAAGAGAAGAATACTGTTACTTAAGTCAGGTAAATACTCTGGCTTTGTGATGCTCCCCATTTGGCCATTTATTCTGTCCTATAGCTAGATTCATCCCAGTGTGTGATACATTCAAGGAATGCTTACATACAGCTCTCCGGAGAGTTAAACTAAATCACTGTTTCCAACAAATATTTCTCCTGAAAAAGATTACCATTATCCATGAAGTAGAAAAAAAGTAATTTAAAAAGGATGTTTACTGAGCATTTTAGTACAACTAATGTTTCTCTTAACAGTTAATGACCATCATACTACCATTGGTGCCTAGAATTGAAAAGATAAGTAATTTAGCTTTAGATAGTTGATAAACTGTAAGATGAATGTGCAAAACTTTATAGAATATATTGACCTAAATGTTGCCCTCCCCAAACTTTACTAAGCCCCTAGGGGAACTGTAGCCAGTTCACAGAGGTGCCTCCAGATTCTTAATTTTAGGGAAATAAAGTGATATCTGTCAGATGCCACATAAAGGACTGGCTCCAGTGTAGTTTAGTGTCTACATTAGAACTACTGACATTCCTCCCAATGACATCTTATCATTGTAGAACTGTTGCTATGATAAAAATCATGTCCCAAAAGCAAGTCAACATGGAACAAGGAATAAGCATTAGAGTGTTCATCTGTTTTTCAAGCTTTGAGAGTGTTTACAGTGGCCAACAAGCATACACATATCATTAGTAAATAACTAGTCATTTCAGGATGAAATATTATTTTCTTCCTTTTTATATGTATTATTTTTCTAAACAGTTTCTGTGTTTTCAGGACATAAACATTTAAGTTGTTTGGGTTTAACTACTCAATAAATAGCTATGTTAGATATTTCTTTTGCCTACTTTTTCAAAAATTATTGGACATTAAGAATGGCATGATGGGAGAAAATTCAGGAACCTCTACCTAAATACTATGAAACTAGACATAAACTATACGTAATTGTTATATAGTGGCTCTTTCACAAAATTTAAGTGAAAAAATTTATAAAAATTAATTCAACTATTACAAAAAGAATTTAACTTCTAAAGACATTCTTGATCTTTATTTTTTGTAGAACTAAATATTGTTAGCCATTGTGTAGGATTTTATGAAGGTAAACACTAAATCCTTAGTTTTGAAAGAATTAGTTTTTCATTGAAACTTTTGTTTAATGTGTATTCAATTTAAGGAGGTACAAATTTTGAGGCAAAGTGCCCAGTAATTAGTTGCTGAACAATTTATTTGTATGGAAATTTTCTGTTTAACATTTTTTCACTGTCACATAAATATAGTAAGGAAACTTTGACCTCACTGATATAAGAAGAAACACCTGAAGCAGAGCCAACCAAGCCAAAATCTTTTACAAATTTCGGGTATGCATTTTGTTTTCAGTATCCAAAGTAAGACCAATTATTCAAATTAGCTTACTTTATGTAAATTAGTCCTTTCAAAGCACTTTCTTAATCCAGGCAGTTATTAAGTGAAATGGGATTTACTTTGACTAATGTCTGCACAAAGAAGGAAAAGTACACAAGGGGGATCCTATTATAGCTTTGAAGCACTGGACTCTCCAGTGTTTATTTATAAGCCCTCCTCTGGCAGGAACAACCGACAGGGTGTGATGATGATCTTGACTATGGTTTTTACAGTTCTAATTTGACCCTGCATTTTGAGAAGAGAAGAGGCATAAGATGGCAGAGCCCTTTAGTCTCTAAGAGTCTGGTTCATGATAAAGAAAATAAAACAACAATTTTACCTTTGATTTCAAAAAGGACATATTTAAGGATATCTGAATTCTTGTGAAATACAGAAAGCTTGGAAAATATAGTAGACTGATTTTTCAACTAGCCCGTTTCACTGGTCAAAATAAAAATTGTTTTGATTAGAAAAAGACTTTCAGGATGGATCATTTTTGCCCCATTTTACAACACTATGCACATGCATAGACACACACACACACACACATATACACATACACACACACACACACACACACACACACACACATACACTCACCTCAGAGCTCTTATTGTTTACAATCTTGAGACACATCCAGCACTGGTTTTACAGTATCAACCTGAAGATTAACCAGGAGATACAGGTGAGCAAGTCACTTTTATAAATAATGTCTTTAAAAAATAATAATAATAATAATTCTCGGTGCTGCTCATCATAATTAAAGACCAGCCTCAGAGAAAAGAAAACAATGAAGATTTGGAACTAAAACTACAGCCATTAGTAACAGACTCACATTCTTTTGTTTATGTTCAGACATTGCACTTGTTAATTTAATACTGGCAAACAAAAGCCTTGTCACCTGGAAGACTGGGAAAATGAGTTCTTCTCACAGTGTCCCTTTGAAGGGAGTAGTTCACATCCCATACTCAATAGAAAGTGACACTTAATTTGGCAGACCTGGGTTTTAGGAACCCAAGAGAATGAAACTGTCCCGGTAACATAAGATACATAATTGAGGTCAAGTCAGGGTGGAATTCACTCAGTCAAAGTGTCATAAGCAACCTAAGTCAGGGGCAAAGCTGGGGTTGATACAAGGGCATTTTGAGAGAAATTAAGGGATTTATGTTTTTTTAATTTGCTATTTTTCTTTCTCTAAAACTTCCATATTGTCAGTTGGTGCTTTGCATGACTTTTAACACATCAGACACTTTCATTTCAGATCCTAAGTAAAAATAAATAAACCTTAAACACATATGAATTGTCACACATATATGCAAGGTTATTGTTACAGTCCCAGTCTCAGATGAACCCTGTTAAAAAGCAAAGGTAAGAAGATATTTTGCCTCTTTTTTCTTTTCTTTTCTTTGTTTTTTTTTTGTAATCACTGTATAATAAACATAAAAGCCTGAATAAGAATCACTAAAATTGTAAACAAAATTGGGAATGAAAATCAGAAAATCATCCTCTGATATTGAAGCTTGTATTAATTTACATAAAAATGGGTGTGATTAGCCTTTGTGAAATGACCCAAGAGAGGTACTTTGAAATGAACTGTGCAGGCCACTACAGTGTTTCTAAATTTCTTTCATCAGGGAGCTGTATCACTGTAGCTTAAGCTTGTCTCTGGATAACTTGGGACACTATTTTTTGTTGAAAATGCAAGCAGGGCTGGGGATGTGGCTCAAGCGGTAGCTCGCTCGCCTGGCATGCGGGCGGCCCGGGTTCGATCCTCAGCACCACATACCAACAAAGATGTTGTGTCGGCCGAGAACTAAGAAATAAATATTAAAAAAAAATTCTCTCTCTCTCTCTCTCTCTCTCTCTCTCTCTCTCTCTCTCTCCTCTCTCACTCTCTCTTTAAAAAAAAGAAAAGAAAGAAAAAGAAAATGCAAGCAAAATAAGGTGTCAATCTGCATGAAGTTCCGAAAAAGAGAACTGAAGAATAACTATTTGTTCACACTGATACAGGAAGACCTGGGATCTAGATGTTTCAAGTCACTAGAAATAGGTACTCTGTGGGAAATCAGATGTAATTCTCTACTTTCTGCAACTACCAAAAAACAAAATAGCCTTCAAAACTACTCACTTTCCTTTACTATGATCTCTATATGTTCTTATTACCTCACAGCTTCATGGTTAGCAACTTGGATTCCAAGGAAGCTTGATGAGGAGAAGAACTATCTTAGATAAGGGTTTTCTAGTGACAAGAAAGTCAAATCCTACTGAATGCTGATGTTAGCACTTGTTTATAAATAAACCCAGGTGAAGTCAGTTTTCAGAAGTTCATCCCTCCTAAGTGAATTGATAGCATCAAGTTTCTTGAAACTGGATTTTAAGCCCATAGAGATTTAACTAATGGGGTGGTAGCTGCAGGCAGGTAGGCTGTGGCTTCCGGAGAGGGAATGCCTTTGAGGATTTTATTTTGTCCCTGGTGAACTTTAGCCTTTTTTCTGCTTCCTAGTGGCCAGTACTGAGCTGCTTTCCACTACCACACCCTTCTGCCATGACATTCCTCCTCATCTTAGGCCCAAAGCAATGGAGTCAGCCATCTATGGACTGAACCTCTAAAACCATGAGCCCCAAATTAGCAACTCCTCCTCTAAAAAAAAACACTAAGGCCTAGGCCTGTGTACAGTGGCACACACCTGTAATCCCAGCAGCTTGGGAGGTTGAGGCAGGAGGATGGCGAGTTCAGAGCCAGCCTCAGTAAAACCAAGGCACTAAGCAACACAGTGAGACCCTATCTCAAGTAAAATACAAAATAGGGATGGGGATATGGTCCAGTGGCTGAGTGGCCCTGAATTCAATCCCTGGTACCCCAAGAAAAAAGAAAAAAGATTAAGGTCTAGACTTAATTCTCTTTCTACCACTCTGGTGTGGATGTTGGAAGTGGGGTATCTGTGCTGTGAGGAGACAGATGGTATATGGCAACTCTTCATACTTTTCATTCAATCCTACTGTGAACACAAGCTGCTGTAAAAAAATAAAATCTATTTTTTTACAGGAAGAATAAAACATAAATCATGCAACCAGGAGTTCAAAGCATACATTTTGGAGTCAAAGAGACCATGGTTAAAATCCTGATATGCCCCCATGGACATATTATCCTCTCTGAGTCTCAGCTTCTTTATCTGTAAAATAGAAGCAATAAACATGTATCTTCAGTATTGTGAGGCCTAAATGAAATGACAGATATAAAATATGTAGCATAATACCTGTCATGTAGGAAGATTTAATCATTGTCACACTCTGCCCAAAGCAAATCCTATAAGATTGGACCTCATTTAAAATACATTCTTCTTGCCAAAATGTATAAACACTACTCTGAATACTCAGAGGGCCTAAGGAACATGGAGATAAGAACAAGAGATGGCAAGCTGCAAGACCAGGATCCTGGAAAACAAAAGCATCCTTTGGTAACAAGCTAAGATAAAAAATTTTGCAATGTACATGGGCAGTATCAAGCTTTCTTATGAATACAATTGATGTAAATTTAAGTATCTTAAGTCTGAACTTAAATCATTTCATTGGACAAAAGGCTGAGTTTTTCCTGCAATTGATGATGTATGTTGTAATATAAGTGGTTGTTGCAATGAATACCAAGGGAAGACACAAAGCAACAATGTAATATAAAAAAGAGGATGGAACAGAATCAGGATGATGAAAGAAAAACTTGAAAAAGGTAACACCTATCACCAAGTCTGGCTAAGGTGTTTGCCAATTCATTAGTGAAGAGATGATGGAAATTTGCATCAGCTTACATCAAACCCTTGCAGGAAACAGCACAAAGAAGTGAAATGTTTCCTAACTGTAACAAGTTGTAATGACACCGGTCATTAGAGCAAAAAGTGTCCTATTGACACAGCATCAGGAATAGTGGTTTTCCTAGACAATCCGGTTTTGTGTGCCTTAAGAATCCTATAATGGTTGTATTTTCTTCTTCTTGATGGTTGTTACAGAAAACTTTGGGCCCGTCTCTTGCAAGGGTATAGGATTTAATGACTAGCATTTGTATACTCATGGATTCCTCTCCTATGACTCATATTCCCTTTGTCCAAATTCCCTCAGTTATTGTTAATTTATTCCAACATGATGTAGTATATGCATCTTTGCAAACTGGCATGTTGTAACATGAGGTAAAAACAAATTTTTAAAATTTAATCGGCTTATAAGAGTGGTCCAAAAATGAGAGAGTGCTATGTGGATGGATGGCTGGGTTTCTTAATGCAGTTTTCAAAATTGCTGAGGTTTTTTTCTTCTTCTTTCTGATGCAGGCCTGCTGCCCTACCATATGTGCTCCAGAATGCAGGACAAACAGCAGAGTGTTACATGACATGGCTTCTGGCTTTGCTAAGAAGAGGGAAAAGCAGGAGCAGCGGGAAGAGAAGCCTGGGTGCCCCCTTTCTTCTGTTATATCACAAGGATGCATGCAGAGCCAAGGCTCTGCTAGCTGCATAGTATGAGTTTGCATTTCCATGCAGGTCCTTGAAGCATGGCAAACTGCATTCTTCACTAGGGCAACAAGACAAAGCAGCCTGGTCGGTATGGAAGTACAAGGGCTGCTTGCCCCATACAGTCTGTTTGAAGTGCAGCCCTTTAGAGGACTTGTCTGGAAACACCAGCTGCCCTGCTTCTGGAGACATTGGGACACATGAGATGTTGTCATGCAGTGCTAGAGAGAGGAAGTCTACATTCCCATAGGAAGCAGGGTTTGGCTCAGTCCCACTCCCACCCAAAACTGGGAAAAGGGCTCCTCCAGGTCTTATCGGGGCCATACTAAGTGAGCCGAAGGTTCTCATGCTATCACTTCTAGGAATAGAGAGTGTCTTGAGTATTGCCTAATTTTATTTTTAATTTTTATGTCTTTTAACTAATACATAAAACATTTAAAAATTGTGCATATTAATGGTGCATCATGTACTATTTCAATACATGTATACATTGTGTGATGTTTAAATCAAGTTAAACATATCTTCCTGAAACGTTTATCATTTCTTTATGGTGAAAACTTTCAAAACCCTTTTTTCTAGCTGTTTGAAAAATGCAGTATATTATTATAATCTGTAGTTCCTACTGCTTAATAGCTCAACAGAACTTCCTGCTGCTGACTGTAACTTAGTATCCATTGATCAAGCTTCCCCCATCTCTCACCCCCCCTACACACACTCTCCCCAGCTTCTAGCAAACATTATTCTACTCTCTCAGATTCTATGAGATCAACTTTTTTAAACTCCCCATGAATGAGATCATGCAATACTTGTCTTTCTGTCTCTGGTTTATCTCAATATAATGAGCTCTAGTTCTATTTAGTAGCATTCTTTTTATGGCTGAATATTATTACATTGTGTGCATATATCACATATTCTTTTTTTTTCCCAGGGGATGCCAGGGATGAACTCAGGGGCACTCAACCACTGATCCACATCCCTAGCCCTATTTTGTATTTTATTTAGAGAGGGGGTCTCACTGACTTACTTAGCACCTCACTTTTGCTGAGGCTGGCTTTGAACGTGCAATCCTCCTGCCTTAGCCTCCTGAGCTTCTGGGTTTACAGGTGTTTGCCATCATGCCTGGCTTCACATGTTCTTTATCCATTCATCTGTCAATGGAGTTGTAGATTGTTCCCATTTCTTGACTATTTTGAATAGTGTTTTAGTGAACCTGGTAGTGCAGATGTCTCTTCCACAGGCTGGCTTCATTACCTTTGGATATATACCCAGTAGTGGAATTGCTGGGCTACACAGCAGTTCTTTTAAATTTCTTTGTCCAAATTTACATTTCCATGAACAGTGTGCAAGGGTTCCCTTTTCTTCACATTCTTGCCAATGCTTGTTATCGTTAGTCTTTTTGATAAGGGTCATTTTTCCTGAGGTGAGCTGATATCTCACATGACTTTGATTTGCATTTGCCCCTTGAGAAAAGTTGAGCATTTTTTGCATGTACTTGTTGGCCATTTTTATGTCTCCCTGCCTCCAACTCCATTGGCCCTGGGAAAACCCAGGGCCTTGTACATGCTAAGAAGATGCTCCACTTCTGAGCTAAATCCCCAGCCCATGCATGTCTTCTTTTGAAAAATGTCTATTTATATCTATTGCACACTTTTATTTGAGTTATTTGGTTTTGTTTTGTTGTTGATGTTGTTGTTTGTTTGTTTGCTGTTGAGTTTTTTGGTTCTGCAGGTTGTCTCTACTCTTGATTGATTCCTTTGCTGAGCAGAAGCTTTTTAGTTAGATGCAATAATCCCATTTGTCTATTTTTGCTTTTGTATCCTGTGCTTTTGGGATCTTGTCCAAAAAATCTTTGCCCATTCTAACATTCTGAAGCATCTCCCTTATGTTTACTTTTGGTAGGTTTATGTAAAAGTTTCAGGTTTTACATGTAAGCCTTTAATCCCACTTTGAGTTGATTTTTGTATCTTGTAAGAGAGGGGTCTAGTTTCATTCTTTTGCATCTGGATATACAATTTTCCCAACCAAACAAAACAAAACAAGTCTGTCCTTTCTTCAGTGCATATTTTTAGCACCTTGTGTAAAATCTGCTGGCTGTGGAAGTAGGTTTTATTTCTAGACATTCTATTCTGCTCCATTTGCCTATGTGTGTATTTTTATAACACTATTATACTGTTTTGATTACTAAAGCTTTTTAGTATGTTTTGAAGCCAGGTGGTGTAATGTCTGTTTTGTTTTTTTGCTCAAGATAGCTTTGGCTATTCAGGATAAATAAAATTCATAAGGAATTTTATAAACTTTAGAATTGTCTCTTTCTAGTACTGTGAAGAATATCATTGGTATTTTGATAAGAATCTCATTAAATCTGTGGATCACTTTGGATGGATGTTTTAACAATATTGATTCTTCCAATTCCTAAGTATGGGATTTATCTCCACTTTTTTGTGTCCTCTTCAATTTTTTTCATCAATGTTTTATAATTTTTACCATAGAGATATTTCATCTCTTTGGTTAAATTTATTCCTAGAGTTGTCTTATTGTTGCCATTGTTGTTGCTGTTGCTATTGTAAATGGGATTGCATTCTTGAATTCTATTTCAGATAATTAGCTATTAGCATATAGCAATGCTTCTGATTTTTTTATGTTAATTTTGGATCTTAAAACGTTTCTGAATTCATTTATCAGTCCTAGTAGTTTTGGGTGAAACTTTTGGAGTTTTTTTTTTTTTTTTATATGTAAGTTCATGTCATCCACAAACAGTGATAATTTGCCTTATTTTCCAGTTTGGATGCCCTTTATTTCTTTTTCTCACCTAATTGCTGTGGCTAAGACTTCTAGCACTATGTTGAATAAAAGCAGTGAAAATGAACATCTTTGTATTTTACCAGATCTTATATATAAAGCTTTCAGCATTTCCCCATTGAGTGCAATGTGAGCTTTTGCTTTATTATAAATGGCCTTTATTATGTTGAAGTAGATTTCTTATATATGCAATTGGTTCAACATTTTTATCATAAACATATGTTGGATTTTATCAAATGCCTTTTGTGCATAACATGGTTTTTGTCCTTCATTCTGTTATTGTGGTATATCACGCTTATTGATTTGCTCATGTTGAACCATTCTTGCAACACACTTGATCATGTGAACAATCATTTTAATGTGCTATTGGATTTACAAATATTGATAATATTTTGTTGATGGTTTTTGTACCTATGTTCATCAAGGATATTGGCCCTTAGTTTTTCTTTTTGTTGTTGTGGTTGTGTCCTGGCTTTGGTAGCAGGGTAATGCTAGCCTTGTGGAATATGTTTGGAAGAATTCCTTCCATTTTCATCTTTGGAATATTTAAGAAGAATTGTTAATATGATTAATTACATTAACAGATAAAATGAATAAATCCAAAAAAAAAAGAATTGTTATTCATTTGTGTTCTTTGAGATAAAGTAAGTTTCTTATAAGCAACATGTAGTTGGGTCTTGTTTTTTTAATTCATTCAGCCATTATGTTTATAATTGGAGAATTCAGGATGGTTATTAATAGGTAAGGTCTTACTACAGCCATTATGCAAGTCTTTTCTATTTTTGCTATACTTCCTTTCTTCCTTCCTCTCTTATAATTTTCCTTTGTGGCTAAGTGATTTACTCCAGCAGTGTATTTTAATTCATTGCTCCTTATTTTTGGTTTTCTATTATAGATTTTTGCTTTGTAATTACCATGAGGATTACAAAAAAAAATCTTCAGATCATAACAAGCTATTTTGAATGATAGCAACTTAACATGGTCATAAAGAACAAAGCAAACAAAAGAACATTCTAATAAGATGGTAACCCCTATTGGGTCCCATCTTGCCTTGTGGGAGATCTGACTCTTTTCTTCTCACTTGAATAAATCCTAGTATCTATTGCTAAACGAAAAAACAGAAAATATAATGACAAAAAAACTCTTTTCACTCCTTTCTCCCTACATTTTGATTATTTACATCTAATTTAGGCAGGTGACTGTCTTTGCCATCTCTCCTCCAATTCAGGTGGCAAAGAAAGAAGCAGGGCATGAAAGGTAGCACAGGTTTTTGTATTTCTATTTTTGTCTATCTTTAATCATATTAATATAGCTATAAATATATTGCCTGTAAATATAGTAAATGTTTTTATTCTTCATACCAAAGACATGAATGTTTTATGTACTTGGCTTAAAATATTAGAACATTTTGAATTTGTGTAATTACTCTTCTCAATGAGTTTTATACCTTCCCATTTTATGGTATGGGGGGATTGGTACTAGGGATTAAACTCTGGGGCACTCAACTACTGAGCCACATCCCCAACCCTATTTTGTATTTTTAGTTAGAGACAGAGTCTCGCTGAGTTGCTTAGCGCTTTGCTGTTGCTGAGGCTGGCTTTGAAATTGAGATCCTCTTGCCTCAACCTCCATAACCACTGGGATTACAGGCATTTGCCACCACACCTAGCCCTTCCCATGTTTTCTTCTTCCTCATTAACATCTCTTACTTTATGAATCCACATTCACACAACCAATTTTTTCAACTGCACCAAGAACATACATTGGAGAAAATGGTGCTGGAATTGAATATACCTATGAAGAAGAATGAAACTAGATCCCTTCCTTTCACCATACACAAAAATCAACTGAAATGGATCAAAGACCTAAGTGTAAAACCTGAAACTGAGAAATTACTACAATAAAGCATAGGAGAAACATCTTGAGACACTGGATAGGTAGTGGTTTTTTATATAGGACTCCAAAGGTACAAACAACAAAGCTAAAAAGACACAGATGGCATTATAGCAAACTAAGAATCTTCTGTAAAGCAAAGGAAATAATCAACAGAATTACTAGACAACATACAAGATTGGAGAATATATGTGCAAACCAACAAGCAAGAGATTAATATCTAGAATATGTAAGGAACCCAACAAGTTGAATGACAATAACAAAACCCAAATAATCAAATTGCAAATTAGACTTAAGAGCTAAATAGACACTTCTCGAAAGAAGACACAGAAATAGCTAATAACTATATTGGAAAAAAATGTTCGATATCCCTAATCATCAGAAAAATACAAATCAAAACCATGATGAGATATCATTTTATTCTAGTTAAAATGGTTATCATCAAAAAGATAAGTTCCATTAATTTCCAGAACAAAGTCTTCTACTTACTACCCTGCTCTACCTCCAGCAAATGGGGGACACTTTGCTGACCAAGCCTGACAGAATGTTGGTTAACCAGTGTCTTGGCCATCCAAACTGACACTAAATTGGGTTTTGCCTGAGTCTCACAGCCACAAGGACCTGGACAGTCTCAGGAAGAGAGCAATGTGCCCCAGGCCCACTCCAAGACTAGAACAGATGTGGACTGAAACTTGAATCCATCTCACAGGTGCATAGACCTCCACCTGATGCTAGGACATGTCTAGAGTCTTTATCTATGAACTCTGGCAAATGTACAAGGACTTCAGTCTCTACCAGGTGCTGGGTCTTACTTTGGTGGGCCTGGGACTGGACTCCAAGACAAAAATCTGTGCTACCTTTCATGCCCTGCTCCTTTCTTTGCCACCTGAATTGGAGGAGAGATGGCAAAGGCAGTCACCTGCCTAAAGCATTTGCAGCGGCTAGGTCTACAGGTATTGGCCTGACATTAGGGGTTCTGGGGCTTTGCCCAGCACTGGGTTTTACCAAAGAGGACCTGGTACTGGGTCTCAAGGCTAAAGTCTGGCCTTAATTCTCTCTCCCTCCTCCAATGGGAAGCGTCTCTCTCTAGACTGGGCTGCTTAAGATTGGGAAGGGGTTCAAACTCATTCCATCCTGCCTCCTTCAATACATATTTTCATTTTATTATCCTGAAAGTAGGCACTATGGTCTCTCACCTGGTTTCCTTATCTCTTATAAAGGTAGTTTGGTACATGAATAGCTGTTCAACTTAATGTGTCTGTCCAAAGATTACTGGAAGACCTCGGCAGCCATCTTGTTCTACCTCTTAACTTTTTTCCCTAGTACTAGGGATTGAACCCAGGGGTGCTCTATCACCAAATTAAATCCCCATCCCTTTCCAATTTTTATTTTGAAAGAGTCTCCCCAAGTATCCCAGGCTGGCCTTGAACTCACAATCTTCCTGACTCAGCCTCCCAAGTAGCTGGGATTATAGGTGTGCACCACTGCACCCAGCTCCTCTTAACTTTTAGTGATGACTGTGCTTAATAATAGGCTCACAATTAAGGATTCTGTTTGACAAGCCTATAGGAGACTATTCTAGCACTTGACTTTCTTGGTTTTTGTTATCTTATTTTAAAAACATTCTAGAGGTATAATTGATATACGATACACAACACATATTTAATGTATATGTTTTTATGAGTTTGGACATATGCATGCACCTGTGAAGCCATCACCACTATCTAAAATTTTCTTGTGTTCTTGTGTGTATGTGTATGTGCTTTTTAACATGACACCTATCCTCAACATATTTTAAAATGCACAATACCAGGACTGGGGATGTGGCTCAAGAGGTAGCGCGCTCGCCTGGCATACGTGCAGCCCAGGTTCTATCCTCAGCACCACATACAAACAAAGATATTGTGTCCGCCGAAAACTAAAAATAAATATTAAAAAATTCTCTCTCTCTTAAAAAATAAAATAAAATAAAATGCACAATACCATATTGTTAACTATAAGTACCATGTTTTTCAGATCTCTAGAACTTAATCATCTTGTATAACTGAAACTTGCCACACCTTCCAAGCTTCACTAAAAGTCCATTGATTTCTCAGTGCTGCTTGACAATTTTTTTTAATCTTCCTTTTTGTCTTTTATAAAAATTCAGGAACAGAAGGACGGCATAAATGCCAGGTTCAGACTGCCCCTTATTGTCCATAGCATATGTTTTAGTCAGCTTTTTCACTGCTGTGACTACAAGGACCTCACCAGAACAATTTTAGGGGAGGAAAGGTTTATTTGAGAGCTCACAGTTTCAGAGGTCTCAGTCCATAGAAGGCCAGCTTCATTCCTCGAGGCTCCAGGTGAGCAGAACATCATGGTGGAAGAGTGTGGCAGAGGAAAGCAGCTCATTTGGTGATTAGGAAGCAGAGAGAGGCAGACTCCACTCCAGGTATAAAATATATACCCCACAGGCACATCAGCAATGAGCCACTTCCTCCACCTGCCTCCAGTCACCACTCAGTTAATCCCACCAGGGATTAATTCACTGATTAGGTTAAGGCTTTAATCTATCATTTTCTCTCCAAACCTTCTTGCATTGTCTCACACGTGAGCTTTTGGGGTACATCTCATATCCAAATCATAACAGCATATAGCTCAGAAAGCCTGGGAGAGACCCACAAATTTTAGCATGATATGAAGGAAATATAAATATGAGGTGACCTTATAATCTTTATGAGCATATGTGTATGTGTATATATATATATATATAATTTTGAAAGCATGAAAATACAGAGAAGTCAAAGAAAAATTACTATCCTATCTTTTTTTATTCCCTACTCTTCTTTTATCATCTAAGACAGATTTCAATATTTGTTCATTAGTTCTGCAGTTAAAAATAAGAAGTGATGTTTAGAAACCTCATAGTCTAGCAAGCAGTCATAATAAAAAAGCCATTGAATAAGTGCTTTTGATGAAGTTACTAATGTTGGATTGGGGCAGTTTCCTAAATAAAAACAACTAATATTTAAATAGAATGTTGTAATTTACAAATATTCCTTTCATTACTCCTCCATGAAACCCAGAAAAAGGACCCTTGTTTTCAACTGTATTTTGTCTATCAGGAGTTAGAGGTTCAAAAGAGAGCATCTATCGTGACTTACCTATGAGCATGTATTTCAGTCAGTAGAGAAGCCAGGTCTCTTCTTCTACCTTCCTTTATTCTTTCCTTCTTTCAAAAAAAATAATTTAAAAAAAAGGGTAGTGTATTAGTCTGCTAAGATGACCATAACAAAATACCACAGATCAGGTGGCTTAAGCAACAGAAATACATTTTTCACAGTTCTGGAGGCCAGAAGTTGAATACCAAGGTGCCATCAGTAGTAGTTTCTGGCAAGGCCTCTCTATCTGGCTTGTAAAGAGCTACCTTCTCATTTCATCCTCACATGACCTTTTGTACCCTTCATCTCTCACTCTTCTTATGAGAGCACTAGTTCTTTAAGATGAGAGTCTACAGTTAAGACCCATTAAACCTTAATTACCTCCTTTATGAGGGTTATAGCTTCAATAGGTAAATTTTGTGGCAATGCAATTCAGTCCATAACATGTAACTATTACATGACAGATTCTAAACTAGGACTAGAATTTGGTAAAAAAAAAAAAAAAAGAAAGAAAGAAAAGAAAAAGAAAGAAAGAAAGAAAAAAACCTGACCCTTATCTTCTGGATGTACTCAGGAGAAAAGACATTAAATGCATTTGTGTTTTCTCACACAGAATACTCCTTATAGAAGGCTCTCCCAGGCTTCCTGTGCTATATGCTGTAGACAATAAGGGGTAGTCTAAATTGTCTTCTGTAGTCTAAATGTCCACCCAAATCATCTGCATACCATGGTATGTAAATATATATATATGAATATATTTATTTATATGTTTAGAAATGATAAAACTTCAGACTACCTTGTATCTGACTCATCTGTCTTCGAATTTGGGAAGACAGAGCTAACACTATTTGCTTGGAGGTCCCCTCAGAGGCAGGGTAGGTGGGGTGTCCTCTGAAGGCAGAAGGCTTGTCAACAACAATGCTTCGAGGTGGTAGTGAAGGGCAAGGAGTGTTGTCAATTCTGCAGAGATGGATGTTGTATCTCTTCTTCTCACCTAGACTAGCGGGCAGCAGAAAAACTTCCTTTTTTCACAAGTACCCCAAATCAAGAGCTATTATATTTAAGAAGTCACTGCTGTTAAGCTCAAGCAAATTCACAAGTGTTTCAGGTTTTTTTGTTTTTTTTTTTTTAACTGACAAAAAGAACTGGACTCCACAGCATCCAGCCTTTGGAGTCTGTGATTCTGTATCACCTTCCTACAGTGCAAATGGAGGTTTAAAAAAAAATGTGAGAGAAGAGAAAAAACATTCTGAGACCTTTTGTTTAATGATATGCAAATGAAACAGTTACTAGGTCGCCAAGCACCATGGATGCTAATTCTGCAGTGTTTCTTGACTCCATTCTCTGCTTCCCAGCTGGAGGAAGCTTTATACTGAATTAGATATAATATCAGCTCTGAGTCAGACAAATGTAACTTCTGCTTCTGACTTTAGTGCTTACTAGTTTTATGAGCTTGAGCAAAATACCTAGTCTCTCTGAGCCATGGTTTTCTCACCTATAAAATTATAATAATGCTCTGCTAGGCTTTCTCAGGTTCAAGAGAGATGGCCCAATTATCTTGGGATATTATAAAGATATTCTATAGGATATTAGGAGGATAAACAGTTACGTCCAGATAACCAGAACATTTCTGATGATGACTCACAGCAATGCAGGTGCTGCTCTCACCAATGCCCGGTCAGGACCCAAACTCACCCAGTTCCAAGATGAGAGGATACTGCTCCCTGCACTAGCAACTCTGTTAAAACAGAGACAGTCTCTTTCTTTCTGTTTCCTTTTGTCCTCCTGCTTCTTCCTGTTCTACACCAACTGCCCCCATATTCTCCATGTTATGAGTCCTGCTAACTTCATACTTTTATTGCTCTCTTTCTATGGCCATTTCTATGCATATTTCTGTGCTTCTCTTTCAGTTTCTCACTACACTCACTTTTGTATCTTTCATCATCAAGCTGCATAAGAGACAGGTCTGTTGGAATCGCTGGCCAAACAGAGCTCTGTCTTAGGGACAGAACCTAATGCCCATCCCTCAGAGTCCACAGGCCAGTCTGTGGACAGCTTCATTAGAGACAGGCTCCTCCTCCAGATGCTCAAGTCTGGCTAATGTGGTCAGGTTACAGGACAAAGCATGGCTACATCTGCATGGAGAACTTTAAAAAAAGAACTTTGACAAGCGCTCTGAGTTTTCTCAGAAAGGAGTATAACTAGACACTCACTCACATGACCTGCCCAGGGCAGGTGTTGAAGAGGGATAAGGTAAGATGTATAGCCGCTTGTCTGGTGCCTGGCATATAAACAGATGCCTAATAAATCTATGCCACCCTCTTTTCTCTACATTGTTAGTACTCTAGTATAAACCTAAGTTCTCTCTCAAAATTACAATGAGTTCCCACATTTCCTTGCCTCCCATATTTCCTTGTCTTCTCTCAAATTCATCTCTCACTCTTCTCCACAGTTATTTGTAAAGCCCAAGTAGAATTATCTACTTATTTAACATACTTAACATAAATTGAGTCCACGCTATGTGCTAGACACTTGCTTGGAAACACAGAAATCAATAAAGTAACCATTCTACCTTTAAGAGAAACAAAGAAGAATGGGAAAAAACCAATCACCATAAATATATACTATAAAAAATTCATCAGAGGAAAAAAAAGTACAGCAAATTCTTCCCTGGTCTGCAAACAAAGAGGAAATACAGGTGAGTTCTGAGGAATGTAGCAATTCAGAAAATGCTGAAGAAGTTTATTGCATAGGGGCCAGGTCACGAAGGGTTTAAAATACTCCTCATACAAGGTATTGGTGCATTATTAAGTCAAAGAGAACTAACACTACTTTCAAGGGATGTAAATAGAGGTTAATGCAAAACAAAACAAAAAATAATTCCATAACCCACTGATCCAGGAAATGCTGGGTTGTTAAAGTAAATAATGATCAACAGGTTTCTTTATGGTTGGATTTATTAGAGCTTTTAATACTCATACGAGTATTATAACTCTCCAAGAATTTGATGATGGAAAATTTGATGAAGTGTGTTTTAGTCAGCTTTTCATCACTATACCAAAATTCTTGACACAGTCTGCTTATTAAGAAAAAGAGGTTTATCAAGCTCATAGTTTGGAGGTTGAAGGGCATGAAGCCTGAATTGACCCAATTCTGGCAAGGAACTCATAGCAAATGGCAGATGGTACAGTGCATTTGAGAGCAAGCAAGAGATACATCTTGCTTAAAACAGGAGCAAAGTATACGGGAGAGGCCAGATTTCATACTTTTATAATAACCTTCTTTCAAAAACTCAAGGGTCTCATGAGAACTACCTTTTAAGATCATGCCTCCAACCACCTAAGAACATCTTAGTAGGTCCTACCCCATAATGTTTCCACTACCTCCAAGTTCCCAACTTAAGAATCAAGCTTTAATAACAGTAGACTCTTGAGGGTCACTCAAACCACATCCAAATCCTAACACAAGGCTATAATTTCCAACTTTATATGAATTGAAACCTCTTTTCTCATGGAACACCTGGAAATGTTATTAGAGCCACTCAGAATGTAAAGTTATTGATTAAGAGGAGTCATGAAGGAATTTCAACAGGAAAGTGGGGTAAACAAAATCTACTCATGGTTACCAATACCCTCAGTAACACAGGGCCAGTTCTCTGTCCTGCCTTCCCAGGCTGGCTGCATCCTACCTTTTCAGCCCCACCCTAGCTCTGCACAATTGGGACATTTCACTTTTCCCTATGCATGCCTTATAGTCACTGACTTCTGAGCTCTTGAACAACCTGATTTTGAACTTGTTATTCATCACCTACTCATCTTTCACAGTACATCTCAAAGACCATTTATTCAATAAAATCTTTCATGATTCCCAAAAGAAAGTTAATAATAGCTTTTCTGCATGCCCTTTGTGCGCTGCTTATATTTCCAGCTGGCCTTTTTTCATTCTATTCCCTCTAGGAGACCAGAGTATCCTTGTGGACTGGGAGCAAGTTGGAGGTGGGAAACACTGCTCACAACTTGCCAAAACCACCAAGGTTCAAGTTCCAAACTTTTCCTTCTGTGCAAGGACTTCCTCCTTGAGTACTAAGATGAACCCTTCCCCCACTCTCCCTCTTACACACACACACACACACACACACACACACACACACACAGCAGAGGTTTCCAAAGTTTCTCTCACTCCACACAAATGTGCAGAAAAAAAAATCAGCTTCTTTTATTTTGTCTGTAACAATTTAATCTTGCTCATTAGCACCCACCTGCTGAGTGGTAATAAAAACTGAATTTATTCTCCTCTTGCAAATTAATCTAATTCTCTCCAGGGAACTGTCTTTTTTGGATAAATGTCCAGTCTTTCAGATGCACTCTTCTTTTCTCTTCCCCAAGAGGACAACTGGGCATGTAAAGGGTGTTTCCTGTGTCCTCCAGACAGTAGGGAGAGGGGTCTGGGATTTATATTCTCCATCTTTTATGTTTGCTCTGAACTGGCCGTCATAGAAGTGCCATTGGGCCTATTCAGGGGCATTCTATTGGCACCTTCTGTTAAATTTGCTATATGGTGGGATTCATGGTTTGATTGCTCTCACTTAAGAGAAGCTCTTCTCCCTCATTAAGGCAGTTCATCCTGGTTCAGGTGGTTTATTCAACCACTCTTGGCTACAGAGCCACCCCTTCTCTGCTGCAGCAACCCTCGATTTGCCAGAATCTCAACTGACTTCCTCTTCCTCCCTCCTCTTAAGAGCAGGCAAAAAAACTGGGACTACATCCAAGGAGTACTGGAATGAAAAACCACCTGGAAGAACTAAAGTCTATATGAGGCAAAAACTATTGCTTAATAAAAATTTGAATGGAGGGCTCTAAGAAAAAAATTAATAATTTCTATAAATTTTAATATTACCAGTGCCAGTAAGACAGTTTTCAAGAACCTTCACCATAAATGATAGGATAAACTCTACCCAAGGATTTTCATGTTTCTTGTTGCCATTTTAACATAAACAGTTGATTTCTTCCTATTTTTGCTTTTTATCATCACTATCCAAGAATATAATGTTAGCAAGATCAAGTCTTCTACTTTCAAATTTAGGAAAAATAATCATGGCATAGATGCATAAACAAGGAACAAGCAGACAAGATTCCTTGAAGCAAATATTGTTTTAAATTGAAAAAACAAACTGAGGACACCACAGTCAAATCAGAGAGAGGGCTGGTAAAAAGAATCTGCAGGTGAGGTGGTGAAAACAAAGGCAGGAGAGAGGCAATAGAATTGGAACATAGAATTGAGGCAATGTAGGATCAGGAAAAAAATCTTCTCTTTAGTTATTCTCCATCAAGGTAACAATAGTGTCATTCAAATGTAAGTAAACATGACTGAAGATGACCTTAAACTCTTCAAAAATGAAACTAAGTAGATTTCAAATTGATAGCATATTTTAAATAATTTTATAAAATCATAAGCTCAAAATAAAGAAAACTAAACCTTTTAAATATGTTGATGGCATCTGTCTGTATTGCTTACTGGTCAGAGATTGGCTCCCAGCTTCCTGTTAATTGTGACATTAGCAGAATGTGACACTGGCTATTTGAGGGAAGAGAAAAAGAAATCTGGACAGCTTTTAGCTTATGAGTAACCAATCATTTAACAGGCAGTGGTGGAAATTGGTTGAGGGGAGATGTAGACTTGTAACCACTAAGGAGTGTGTTAAAGGAAGGTGTAAATGTTAGATGCCATTTAGATATTATTTACCTTCCTGGGAATCCCAGAAGCCTTGATATTATTTTTATTGGTTCCTTTTAGTTATGCATAACAGTGGAATCAATTTTGATAAAATTATATGAGCATGGAATATATCTTATTCTAATTAGGACCCCATTCTTGTTCTACACTGAGATTTCATCTCACTCCAGTCAGAATGGAAGTCTTGATTTAAAAAAAAAAAAGAATATTTTACATCTAATACAGAGTCAGGAGTTCATTGCTTTATATCTTTTTATTTCTATTTTTAAGAAGATTGCTGCACCACGTAAGTATGAAGCCAAGCATTGACTACTCCATCACGCCAAATACCATCTCTTTTTCTTTGCAAGGTGCTGAAAGGTTCATTTAATCCAATGACTCAATTGGAACCTTTTATAATGCATTTTATATGACACACAATTTATCTAGGTTTTAAAAATGCATTGGAAGAATACCTTTGTACATTCCAATGACCCCGAGAGAGCCCCACTTACTTTAGATTACAGGAATATTGTGCTACAACCTGCCTGCTTAACTATAAACTTTTATCTCCAATTAACTTCTGCTTATGATCTATTTAAATGCTCCGAGAAGGTGGCAGAGATAGGAGTCAAAGAGAGGCAAAGGCTTCCTCCTGGAGTAAGGCAGCTCTCAGTCAGATTGTAGATATCAAAGGACAAGGAGGCCAACAAAAGCCACACAGAGGCAGGGGACCTCGCTTTCGTTCAGCCTCCTCTGAGCCTGGGTGGGCATGAGCTGGCAGGTTGAGCTGAAAAATAGAAACATTCCAGGTGGGCAAAGCAACAAAGAGAGGAGAATCGATGATGCTCCCCAGAGGCAGCAACACTGGCTCCATGTACCCACCAGGAGTCAGGATGAGAAGATCCAAACCATAAAGGGACATTCATTAGCACAAATGAGGACAGAGGCAGAAATAAAATCCTAGGGCCTTTACAAGTGTATGCATGTCAGTTGGAGGAAACCAGGAACAAAAAGACAATGAACAGTTGTTACAATAGTAAAAGACCCAAGGTCAGCTACAAGGGAAGCCAAAGAAACAGTAGGAGACAAGGTGTCACCTCCCAGAGCGAGTCACCCTACAGTGCTTGTAGATCAGCCTTATCCTTCTAGGAAAATGGAGAACTTCTGTTAGTATGCCTACCAAGAAGTGGTCCTCTCTTTCTTAAGGAGACTACATCCTCCTGATGGTGTGAACATTTCTAACATGCTAAACTCTACAAGAATTTAATTGGCACCTACATCCCTGAATTACCCTCCCAAAAAGGTGTCTGACTTTGCTGAGTGCTTGTTCTGGGTTGGCTAATACCACTTCAAAATATGGTAGAATGGTCTGCTGCCCTCCTCTAAGTTATGTCATTCATTCCCCTTCATGGTGCCATGGCCCTCTGTGTTATGGGCTTCTTCTTAAAATAGACATGAGGGTATCCAGCAATTTCAGGTCATAGCCCTTCATTGGGAGTTAATGATCTGGTTCAGGCTGAAGCCTCTAACTGCACATTGGAATCACCTGAGAACTTCTACAAAACAACCAGTCTAGGACACAATCTGGATGGGGATACTTTTTAGATGTCCCCAGAAGAGTATAATGTGCAGCCAGGGTTGTGAATAACAAAGAGATTACACAGAAACAGCAAGCAAATGTAAGGTAAAATATAATAAGCACAGTGTACGAGAGATTGACACCATTGCCAATGCAAGCCAAATCACAACACAGCATGCACAGAATCCTCGGGTTCTTCATATAACAAAACTGAAAATATAATTGAAAGTCAAAAATAAACCTCTTTTTCCAATCAAATGGACAGTGTGTTAAGTCCATCAGCTATGTCCTGACAATCACCTCCTTAGTGTAGGCTACTTTATGCTGTAGCAACAAACCCAGGATTTTTCAGCAACTTTAAGCAACAAACACTTAATTCTCACTAATGTCTTGAATCTATTACAGGTAGACTAGGGCCTTTCTTCTTCTTTGTCCTTAGTTCAGGACCCATTTCCCAGGAATGTTTTAGATAATTACAAGAGAAAGACAGCATAGTCCACCATGTACTCATTTTGGAAACTTCCACTGGGATATTGCACTTATCATTTCACCTTTTTCATTAACAAAGCAAATCACATGGTCACCCTAACATCAATCCTACCATGTACCTAAACAAGGAACCAAAACTATTTGGTAAACATCAAAATTCATTGCTTTAGGGAGATGTCCTAGCTATCTGCCACTGTGACATAATACCTGAAATAAACAATTTAATAATAAAAAATGTTTATTTTGGCTCATTGTTTCAGAGGATTCAGTCCATGGTCTCTTGGCCCTGTTGTTTTGGGCCTCTGTTGGCAAAGTGCATCATAATAGGAGCACATGGTAGAAGAATCCTGATCACCTCATAGGAGTTGGTAAGCAAAGAATGAAAGAGAAGAGGGCAAGGATCTTAATTCCCTTCCAGGTGCATGCCACCTTGGAAGTGATTTCTTCCACTAAGCCCACTTCCTAAAGATCCCAGTAGTACCACAGGCTGGGAGCTAAGCCTATGTCAGGAGGTTTAGACAAAACATATTAGACATGTAGAAAAACCCTTTCCAAGCAGTATTTCCTAATAATGACTAAACTTAATCAAGCACTTATTTTGTGCAAGGGGCTTCAATGATAACAGGTATCATTTAATATTTGTGATAACCATGTAGTAGGTGTTCTTACCATGAGTAAACTGAGGTTAAAAAGAAGTGAAGTGATTTTTCCCAAAGTTGTAGAACTTGGAGGAAACTGTTGAATTGGGATTTGATAGCTCCAGAGCCAGTCTTTGGATACAGCAGCCAACTGTCCAGTTTGATCCAGGACTCAGGACTAAGGAGCCTTCTGGGACAGGAACTTTCTGTGCTAAATCTAAGACATTCCTGAGCAAACCTATGTGTAACAGTTTCATTACTCTCTTACTAATCAGGCTTAAATCAGGGAGTAGCTCTGAAACCTGCTAATCACTCTGCATAAGAGCAACATAGTACCATTCCCTCTAGAAAAATGATTCCAAGTTTTGTTTTTTTAATATTTTCACTTTGTTCTTGACTCTTTGTTTTGAGTGGTTATTGTGGAGTTGGTGGTATGCATGTTCCCATCAAGGACATACCTAAGAATCTCCCAACTCAGTGGCATGATTTCCCTAACCCAGTCTTCCATGGAGCACATGGACTTGCAGACAGACACTACCCTGGTCTTGGGGACACTCACAATTCAATTGATGATACCCAGATTTCCTCACCCTGTCCTTTGCTTCACTGGAAGTCCAGAGTGGGTTCACATTAATTTTCACTTTTCTACAGCCATAGACATTGTTGTCAGTTCTATGAGCTCTCAGTATTAAAGGCTAAGGAGATATTTCTGCTTAATGCCATCTCTCCACATCAAGCAGATAGATGTGGGCCTTTACATTCTGGCAGTCCCTACCCTCAGGCTGGTTACTTTCACACAGGAGTTCTTCCCCTCACCCCGCAGACCTAGTGATTGCCCGTTTTTTTTGACTAACAACCCCCCCCCAAAAAAAAAAAAACACCATGACAGTGGGAGGATTTTTTTTAGCCATCATTTTATCCCCACGGAGGCCTATTTCTCCCTTTTGTGAAAAACAGGATACTCTTAGAGGCAGTCCATCTGAAAGAAATCCAAGACGCAGTCTGACATAGCCCTAGATTGCCTGATTTCAAACCTTGTCTCTGTCATCTGCTACCTATGGCAACTTCGACAAGGTTTCCTAAACTCTCTATGCAAGTATTTCCTCATCTGAAAAGTAGGCATAATAACAGTTCCCACCTCACAGGGCTGTCATGAGGATTAAATGGGTTATAAAATATAAAGTGTTAGAGAAGAACCTGGCATCAAAGGCCAATCATCCAGGTTTGCACAGACTTAGGGACTCCCAGGAAACAAGACTACCAGTGCTAAAACCAGGAAGTCCCAGGCAGAGCAGGAGTTGTTAGTTTTCCCACCTGGAATAGTATATCCGTGTTAGTTCTATTTAATTAGCATATACTAGAAAGAGGATGACCTCTTTTGGACCATAGCTAAATTGTTGCATATCTCCCATTTCTATTACCTTTCAAAATCAAGTCACCTGGGCAAGAAGGATGCATAACTACCTAAATAAGGACTCATTATGTTTGCAGGCTCTTTGGTCTGAAGTAAAGGCCCAAATCATCTCTGGTCTTCCCTCCCCATGTTTTTCACTGGAATCATAGGTTGTTTTATTTACTCTTAAATTCTGCTTATTGGAAATGGAGCTTTCTTCCTACTGGCTTATTGGCTTGATCTTGTTTAATGAGGCAAATTTTGTAACACTAGGAGGGAAAACATTATTACTGTCAATGGAGCCCAGTATTGTTGAGTTTTCCTATCACAATGCTTGCTCCACACAAATAAGTGACATTCATTTGCCTTTTCTCAAAACTACATAATCGCTAACAAAACATTAAAAATATCCCTGATACACCAGTTCAAGCTTACATAGGTATGACATGAACAGTATATTTTAAAAGTAGTGTGTCTGAATTGTCACAAATACAACAGGACTTGTTATTCCAAAGTCGCATTGTTACCTTAGAAGGATAAGTATTTTTTGCCAGATAAATCCCAATTTTTCACTAGTTCTAAGGGATCTTAAATTGTTTAAACATTGTGATTCTGTTTCCTGGTTTGGATAATGGAGATAATACCTGCTTTATAGGACTTTGGGGAAGATCAAATGAGAGTGATGCTTATTAATCCAGTTTATTCCTTCCCAATTACAACCCGAAGTTGTCCTGGATTGGAAAAGGAAGTATATAACCATTCAAGAGAGCACGGCACAGCACAAAATATTTTGGAATCTTTTGCACCACATCTGTTTTAGTCAGCTATTTCACTGCTGTGACTAAAAGATCTGATCAGAACAATTGTAGAGGAGAAAAAGTTTATTTAAGGGCTCACCGTTTCAGAGGTCTTATCTATAGAAGACCTGCTCCATTATTTGGGGCTTGCAGTGAGGCTGAACATCATGGCCGCAGAGTTTGGTGGAGGGAAACAGCTTACATGGTGATCAGGAAGGAGAGATAGAGGTCTCCACTTGCCAGATACAAATATATACCCCAAAGCCACACCCCAATTTCCACCTCCTCCAGCCAGACCCTGCCCACCTTCAGTTACCACTCAGTTAATCCCATAAAGGGATTCATTTACTCTTTGGGTTAAGACTCTCATAACCCAAGCATTTCTCCTATAAACCATCTTTCATTGTCTCACACATGAGCTTTTGGGCAACACATCACATCCAAACCATAAAAACATTCTTATAAATTTCTAAACAAAAAATCACCAGAGACAATTTTGATAATAAAGTGCCCTGCCAAGGCAACAACACCAGTAACAAAAGTGCAATTACAATGTAATAGAGATACAAGTCCAAAACCAACTCTGAGGCAATCCTAACAGAGGCCTTTAAAAGCATTTGGGGAGTGGGTTGGTAATCCTGGGGGTTGAATCCAGGGGCATGCTACCACTGAGCCATAGTACCAGCACTTTATATTTTGAGACAGGTTCCAACAAAGTTGCTAAGGCTGGCCTCAAACTTGTGATTCTCCTGCCTTAGCCTCCCAAATCGCTGGGATTGCAGGTGAGAACCACCACACCAGGCAAAAGCATTTTGACAAAGGTAGGATTTTTCAAATCAATCCATAGCTTCCCAAGGCAACTTCTGAAAATAGTAATGCTATCCTGAATGATTGTGTCTACTTCATTTTTTAAAGTCACATTTGTTTTCATTTCTCTTCTGTGTTTAAAATTAAATCTGATTTCAGACATCAACTTAGATACTTTAATCACTGTTTCTGCTTGAAAGCAGAAACAGTTGCAAATTATTTCCTGTTACGAAAATTCTTTAGGGTGTGTATAACAAGGAATAAGGTTGTGTGTGTTACACTATATGATACTCTTGCAAATGGCCACATGGAGGGCAGATTTCCACAGCCAGAATGAAAAAGAAATTTGTATTTCTCATTCTGACAGGATAAAACACCCACATAATTTGATTAAAAAAAAAATCTTTTGGTTTCAGTGTGATTGAATAATAAGCTTGCATTAATTTCTATTCACTTTGCTATGAACTCTTGGCCCCAATGTGCATGATCAGAAACAATGTGTCATGGGCTTCAGTTCTCTTATTTTTCAAAGAAGTTTTCCTACTAGTACTGACTGCCATAACTGTCTCAAAGAAAAAAAGATGGCCTCGGCCACAAAGTTAAATTATAGAATTAAAAAAAAAAAAAAAAGTTAGGTTTACTGATTTAAGAGGCACTTGGTGAGCTTTCAGACCTCAATTAAGGCTGTGATTTGAGAAAAAGAAAATGAATTTTCCAAGCAATTAGGTGGTAATAGATCTAATGGCTTTGGGGGAAGAAATGGGTGTATTTAACTTTGACAAGTGGCTGCCATGCATGTGTTATATAACCTCTTTTGATAAGTATTTTTGCTCCACAGACCAAAATACCTTTTTTAATTATCTGAAAATGTCTTTTGCAGGGAATTATAAAGAGGAACAACCACAAAGGAGAAAGGCATTCTGCCCTACTGAGTCAATAGCATTCACTTTTCTAAAAACATCTCACGTTAATTTCATAATAGTCATTTTAAAAGGTCCAGAAATATGTGCTTAACGATAAACCATATGGTCTCAGAAGGATATTTTACAAGAAAATGTGTCAGCTTTCATAAACTTCCACAGGGGACCCTTTTCCTTTTGAAAGAAAAAAACCTGACATTGAAAACACAGTGGAATTTGAACATGAAAAGACTTTTTTAGCAGCATGAGAATGCAATAGAATCCAACAGAATCTGTGTGTTTCATATTAAAGTAAGGCCCTGTCTTCAGCTCATTCATGGGACAAAAGAACAAACCACTGGTTATAGGAATGTAGTACAGGTATTCAAAATTAATGGAGATTAAGGATCATTTATTTATTGTTAAAGGACCAGCACAGATTGAGTTCTTTGCAAACAGAGCTTCTTTGCTATGCCTTATTCCATAGGTAAAACCCTTTTTAAGCTTTTTTGTTCGTAGTGTACAATTTTCTTGATTATTTAACTCCCTATTTTCCCCACCAGTTCTTCAGAGTGAAAACACGTGTCCTACAAATCTTGCAAGCGAGGAAATCCTCCATCTGCCTCTTCTGCATTGAGCAGAAAATAAATTTTTAGAATTTTGTCACCTTTTTTTCCCTTGGGCCCCAAAGGCCTGACCTCTAACCTAGAGGAAAACAAAAATAATTGGTTTTGGGGTGACAGTAAATATTTCAAGCTAATAGCCAAATGAGGACTACTCAACAAAGGCATACAAAGTTGAGCAAGTAATGGCTCAACCTAAAACTTGGCTAGAAACAAAAGAAGCTGAATATCCACGTTGCTGGCATTAGAATAATTATCCATGGAAAGGGGACTCTTAATTCCACATCTTCAATTAATCAATGAATAATGAGTAGAACAATAGCTAAGGCTAAGTGAATCATGGGTAAAATCATCAGGTCATGTCCACCGCTGACTTGGCCCCTTAGGTAATGAAATCCAAAGAGTATCCAAAGAGCATTTGCTGTTGTCTGAGACTGAAGTGCAAAAATGTCAGTGCTAAAGAAGCAGGGGCTGGGGCTGGGGCTCAGAGGTAGAGCGCTCACCTAGCATGCATGAGGCCCTGGGTTCGATCCTCAGCACCACATAAAAATAAAGATATTTTGTCCACTATCAATATATATATATATATATATATATATATATATATATATATATATATATATGAAACAGGAGCTCTCCTGACCACAGGAACCTCGGAGGTAGGTATCAAAGGCTGTAAGAGAAGAGGTGAGGGGCACCCAACTGTAGGAGCACTGGAACAAGACACCAGTGCCACAGAAACAAGCAGGAGAAATCATCAGCACCAGGTCATGGAATCAAAGTCACATAAGGACGAGCTAAAGACAAAACTGAAAAAACAGCCGGCCTGTAATTAATTGAGCATTAGTATTTGTCAGGATTTGTACTGATCTCTGTGTGTCTTAACAACTCTCTTTGAGATAGATTCTGTCCTCATTTTAGAGAAAAGGAAACTTGAGACTCAAAGAACAACTTGATAGGAATTAAACCCAGGCAATGTGACTTCAGAACTTCTAGGGAATACTGGCGAGACGTGAGGAAATCACCAAAATGAGAAGGAAACTGAAATGAATGAGGCTGCAGCCAGGGGGCGATAAATGGAATCAAGGGAATAAAATTCAAGGGTGTGTGGTACCACTTCCCAAGCCTGTGTTCAGACACATTCAGCGGCCATGACCTGTTTGTAAACATCAGCATGTATAAGCCACCATCAGGCAACTAGAAATGGCCATTTTGGTAAATATGGATAGTTCGAAAGCAAATTCTGCAGGGTAAATAGAATTCTTTCATTTCTCCTCACTTTAAAAAAAATACACATTATTTTTTAATCTATTTGAAAAATCTCACTTGAGAAGAGCGTACCAACATGTACAACATCTCTTTTATCTAAGGAGCTCAAAACACTTCATAAACACTCTAACTATGGCTTTTGTGAAATAACCCTTATTATTTGGTGCCCTGAAGCTAGGGTTGGAGTATTAGAGAAAGATCCAGTGTCTTCTTAGGCCCTGCAGGGTATTCTGCACTTTCTTATAGGGTAGAGTGAAGAGAATTATGATTTAGAAGTGAGAACTTCACAGATTGTTTTGTAGAGATTACACACACTGCAGAATCTCTGGAGGGTGAGTGTGTTGCTTTTTGTGAATCAGGGAATCAGTGGTAGAGTCTATGGGGTCTACCAGTTTGTTTTGCCTGAATTAATTCATTAAGCAATTAGAACATGTGCCATATAAAGTCTTTTAACACCCATTTTGCCACACTGGTAAAGAGCCAGTGTTGATCTTCAGTGTCTTGAAATTGTTGCCATTGCTTTATAATACCCTCAATGGATCTCTGCATTTCTGCATACATTTCTTATATTTTTAATAGAGTGGTTTTTAAAGGAATATATATGAGGAGTATGATCTAACACATGAAAACAGCTTGTCTTTAATAAACACTATCTACAGTACTGTGTGTTTGCAGGAAATTTTTTGGTCACAGAGGTGAGTCCTGGTTATTTTACTCACTATATCTGTTTAGGTGAGCTTGACTATTTTAATCTTCCTCCTGAGGGTTAAACCAAATCCCACTGCTACCATTTACCCACTAATCTAGTGACCAAAACAGTTAGTGTTATGCTCGAATTCGGGACCCCCAAAGACTACCAGAGACCCAAGATCTATGTAAGCAGCAAAGAGGTGTTTATTGAGAGCTAGCTCGGTCCTACACACACACACACACACACACACACACACACACACACACATAGCAACTGGTGACGCTGAGAGGCCCGAGCCCAGGGTTTGCAGCAGTTTTATACATTCTTTGGAGAGGGCAGGGACTTCACATACATCATCACACACCACGGGAAAATCAAATAACAACTCTAAAACATGATTAGCACATTCACTGGTGGGAACAAGTTGGGTAGGGGTGTTTGGTCAGTACAAAAGGGGTATTCATTTGAACTGATTGGTTTAAGCCAAGAGGAGTGTACGTGCTGAACTACATGGTTTCCCAACTTGTTATCAACCACCATAAAATACTGGGAGGGTCATCTGGCATCCCAGGTATTTCCCTGTCTCATGCTGATTGGTGGCTGCTAGGGGGCTGCTATGAATCCCCACCTAGCCTGACTGAGTCAGGGACACTTGGCGCAGCAGATCTCTCCTGTAGATAAACAACTTAGCAGGGTGGGAATGTGCCTAGGAGTGCTCTGTGGGTTTTTCCAAGGACTAAGGTCATGTCCCTTCCTTGGACAGGCTTTGCTCTGAGGTAGAGGCTGGTTTTTCATTAGAAGTCAGATCCCCATACCAGTTGTCCTGTACTTTCTTTCACTGAAGCAAAATATAAAGGAATGTGGACAATAAATCAATTTCCATTTAATGGATGATGATAGATACATAGAGTGATGGTTAATTTTAGACGTCCATGTGACTGAGCCATGGAGTACCCAGATATTTGGTTAGACATTATTCTGGGTGTGAGCAATAATGTAATGAATGAGTATGTTTGGGGATGAAATTAACATTTAAATAAGTGTACTGAGTAAATCATATTGCCCTCTCTAAAGCATGTGGCTCTCATCTTATCACTTCAAGTCCTAACTCCTCCTGCCTGAAGCTTGAACTAAATCATCTGTCTTTTCCTGCATTTTCACTCAACCTGACACATAAGCCTTCCTGGGATCTTAAACTTGGAGGCTGGACTAGAACTTACATTAGCTATCTTCAGGATCTCCAGCAAGTTGACTTCTATAGTTTGAATGGGCTAAGTGAACTCCTTCCCAAATCCTCTCTTTACATCAGCGTTATTATGTTCGGCATGAATTACTTACTGATAGCCTGTTCACTGGAAGATGAATGTATCTCTGGTAATTGAGAATGGTGTGCACAGCTCTGTACTGGCTCAACGGGGGAGTCAGGACCTGTGCAGGAATAAAAGCTGCAGCCCCACCTATTACAATGTGCTTAGAAAAAATACAACACAGACATATAACTGTGTCCTGAGAAACCAGTGTGCTCAACAGTGAGAGACAATAGTCATATTCTAATAAGTAAATTCAACTGCAGAGATAAGAAAACATTCTGAGCCCCAACAGCCACTAGTTTCAAGTAATGTTGAAATTAGAGTTTGAGAGTTCTCCTAAACTGCAGGACTCAGAATCTGAGAAAGTCCTTTCAGAGTTAATATCTAATCACAGCAGGGGATGTGTCCCTGTGTTGCTTGGAGGAGACCAGCAGCAAAGCCAGATTCAAGTGGAGTGGTTCAGCTCTTTGTGTTGCAGTTCCAAATGGCAGGCTATGCCCTCCAGTGTTGCAACAGAATCCAGCAGTTTACCACCAACTTTTTTTCCAGTTCTTGTCTTGCAAATCCAAAGAATGAAATTCAGGAGATAATGGAAATCGAGAGTGAACAGAGTAGGATTCATTTAGGTGTTAAGAAAAGAAAATCACTGATCTCACTGGAACAAGAGATGACCCCCAAAACAAGTGGCTGCTGGAGCAGTCCAGCCTAGGAGGTTATATGCTGTTGGTCAAAATGCTGTTGGTCCAAATTTATGCAATTAGGGTTTGGAAAAGTACCAACTCTGTTGTCTAACCCTGCAATCCCATTCCAGACTGCTCCACTAAGTTGTCTAGAAATAGGAACACGAGGTCCTCCCATCCTGGATGTTCCAGTTGGCTGTGTTGTCATATGGAGTAGACATCCACCCTGACTGAGCATCCACCCTTACCTCAGCCCTGGATGTCTAAGGTCCTCTCTGGCATGGCAGGCTTGCCTGCACGCCAGCCTCCGTGCTCCATGGCTACTTCTCAGAGGGCATTTATGGGCTGGCTATGTGAGTTGGAGGCTGGGGACCCCTATCAATATCAACCAAATCAAACTCCAGTAAAACAAACAAGGAATCTTTAGATTTTTTCTATAATAGTAGTGAATAGCATACATGGTAACATGGTTCTCAAAGTGTGTTCCCAGATGGGCAGATCCATGTCACCTGGGAGCTTGCCAGACAGTACATATCTTAGGCCCCTGCTCTAGACTTAGGAACCTAAATCTCTGGGGAGGGGTCCTAATCCTCTGTTTTCACAACTCCTCCAGGGGATTCCAGTAAACAGAAAAGGAGAAGCATCTGCTTCAGGGACAATGAGATTAAGACTGTTTCCTGAAGAAGAGAGCATTGAGTCAGACTTGACAAGAAATGGAAGATGTGCTGGACTTTCTCTCTTGATAAAAGGCTCAATAAGCAAGACCAAAAGCACAGATGGAAAATTTACCATTTCAAATATTTTTATGCTCTCTTTAAATGCTAAAGCATAGCTTATCATTACTTGAGCCCGTCTATTTTCCACTGATACTTCAGCCTCAAAAATATATACTCCATAGATAGCCAGACAGTCACATGAAAAAAAAATTGACAATCAACCCTGAATATTTAAGGTTTCACATGTTATTCAAAATGAGATGTGTGGTATTTCTCTTTCCTGGTGATTTTTACTCCTGTTATTTCATTTTGTAATCTATATATTTAGTTCGAAGGTAAAATTTGTAGGAAATCTTACCAACTATAAAGAAACTGACATTAATATGACACAAGGCCACAAGAATTACTAAATTTTAGTTGGCATTTTTTTTGTAAGTTTCTTATTTCTTTAGAGTACAGTTCTTCTTAACATAAATATATGTGTTACATATTTTCACTGGGAGACAATTCATTACACTTTTAGTGTTCTACTTCCCCCTTGTGGTGAGTATTAGAATTTCACTATTTCTGACCCAGAACTCCAAGGCTTTATACATCTGCTGACAAATTTAAATAACATACCTGGTTATTTATTTCTCTATATCATCCTAATTCAGGTATTTTTTAAATGCCTGATGATTGGTAGAATTTGTTCCTTTTCACCCAAATATATGACACTATCCAGATACAGACAAAAACAACCAATTTTTTTTTCAAACCTTAAACTGTTTGTTTTAGGATGCCTAAAAATAGAAATTAAATACAGCGAGATAATTCAATCATTACTGTTAACTATAAAGTTGTAAATAACTACACGGAAGAATTTACAGCAGTCTATTTACCATTTATTTTCTAAATATTGAGTTAGTCCACAGAATAAATATCACTAGAGAAAAAGCCTGTTTTAATCAAAATTTCATTAGAAAACCTAAAACTTACAGCTCTAAGTTGACTTCTCTCTGGGGCCAGATGACATGTCACCACAGCAATAAATTTTTGTCATTCATCAAGATGTACTTTGGGTTGAATTATTGGTGTTATTACGAATGTGGTGCCAAAACCAAAAACCTAAAAAATATAAGACTCTCAAAGAGGAAAAAATAGGAGAGATAACAATTTCAACAACTAATTGGGCCTTCACAGTATGTCAAGTTCTCACTCCTTTGCACTGTCTGTATGATCACCTCAGTAGCCTTGATTATTTATATGGGTCAAATGATGCCAGGCTAGAACCATGCAGGGCTCTGAGCAATCCAGGCAGAAATCTGGGGGAAACAACAATTGACTTAACCTTCAAGGAATTCTATTTTCCTCTGTCTTGGAGATTATTAGGCAATGACATTTATTAAATGTTTGCTATATTCAGGATGCCAAGCTAATGAGATACTGAGAAACTATCTTGTCCTTCAAGGCCAAGCTCAAATGCCAGAGTGTCTTTAAAGCCAGACAGAATTAATCTCCCCCACCCCTCAAAGATAGGGTAACCTTTTATTCCTAGAACTAGGAATGTACATCATACATTATTTTATAATTATTGTGTGACCATCTTTCTTCCCTCTAGGTTCTGCCTTTTGTAAGAAAGGAACTATATCTTAATCATTTATAATTTCCAACATCTAGCACAGTACCTGATACTCAAGAAATGTTTGCCAAATTAGTTAAACAAATTAGGGTGAACGGTATGATATAAAGAAAATGAGAGCATAATTGCTGCTTTTGATTGGTTTATAGATTATCTGCAAATGCTTCTAGGTGAGTTTCTTTTCCTTCTTCTTAAACTCTAAGGGTATATTGACTGGTTTAGCTCTTTGTAGAATTTTAAGAAGGATAAAAATGTGCTCAAGACTTCTCCAGAGTTAGGGAAAGAGGAAAGAGGGTGATCTATTAGCTAATGCCCTTTGGGTCAGCTTTCCCATGACTCTTTCCACAAGCCCCTCCCACTCAAGCTGCTGTCCAGCAAAATGAAGCTGGGCTCCTTTCCTTGCTTGACATAATTTGACTCTCTACACAGTAGCTTAGAGATGCCCAAGAGAAGGCTGTACATGGGCAGAATCGAGAGTGGAAAATATGCCAGGTTTTTAGACTATGAAGAGGAACTCTGTGGTCCACGAATATTTCCCCCACAACTATGATAATAAAAATCATATCAGAAGGTTTGGGAATTCAGTATATGAATTTTAGGGAAACAATCTAGCACATTACAGTAAAATAATGTCAGTCAAGAAATTGAGAAAATGCTAATAGGAAAGATGAGGAAACAAAAGGGTGGCCATACAGTTACGAAAACTGGGTCACAACTCATTGCTGCCAATGCCTAGAGGAGGGCTTCATCATTTACAAGAGACTCATGTGCATTTCACTTGGATTTGTATAATGCTCTTCCAAAGGCAGTGTGCTTATGTTGTTGAATAAAAGTAGTGACTTCAATAGTGAGGGTGTTGAGCCAGGGAGGAAAAAAAAGCACTGTGGTGGTGCGGGGAGACATGTATTGTGTAGTCATGATCTTATGGATTCCTTCAAAACATAGTATTGGGGCAGCCATCTGTGATTCAAGATTCTGGGGAGACAAACCATTTCTGGTATCCTCTAGATAATACAATATTTTTTAAATAGCACACATGTTTGCACAGAGTAATTTTCAAAAATTACTGCAATTATTTAAACAGCTTCCTAAAATTAACTACAAATCTAATTCTCAACTAAAGGACAAAAGTCACCAGGGATCCTTAGATCTCTCTGGGCTCTTCACAGTCTTCAGCACATCCATGTCTCTCAAAGACCATTGCAGCTCAATGGGCCAAAAATGACAAATTTCCAGGGTCTGGAGCCACCAAATATAACCTGGATCTCAGTGCTGTGGGCTACCTAGTTTAACTTGGCAGAGGACAGAAAGACATACACAGGGATGAGCAGTGGTGGCATAGCCCCTTCACTCTCAGAGATCAAGTTTATCTGCCAAACTGCCAGGAAATGCCTAGTTAGCCTCCTCCTACCTGCAGACAGGAAGTTTTAAGAAGTGCTAAAAGGGCATGAGCCCTGAGTTGGTCTGCCCGAGCTAGAATCCCATCCAGAATGGCTATTTATTCAAGGTGTGACCTTGGGAAGTTCATTGAGCTCTCTGTACCCTGTTTAGAATGGACACAGTTGCACCTTTTCAGAGGTTTGTTTTAAGGATTTAATAATTCAGATATGTAAGGTGCTTACAACAGTGCTCAACACATAGTAAGTGCTATTATCATCATTGGTTCCTCAAGATCTGAAAAGTATACTTTAGTGTAGACAAGTTTCTGTAACATTGTTTGACTAGAAATGAGAGTTGGAATTAGAACAGGCTCAACCACATGCACGCATTCACACACACCTCGAAATGTGCTCTGTAGAGCAAAGGAGATTCATTTACTTCGATAGGATGATAGGATACGTAATGAGGATTTCATTCTGTTTGTAAAGAGGGACAGGAATTCCTTGTCAGTGCTTCATAATGATGCAGCTCTGCATTGAAAACCCCAAAAGGGAATTCTCACCAATCTAAGCTGTTGTAATACCTTGCAATTCAGATAGAATTTACTATCTGCTTTCACTCCTGATCCAGGCTTTACACATTTTTTTTCTCCAGTTGGGTATCTTTATTTAAGATTATTTTCCCCAGATGTGTTTGTGTTCACTTTCCTCAGTTGAATCTTGTTTTGTTAATTTGTCTTTATGCTCAAATCTCTGAGCTCCCATAAGTCTTTGTAAAACTCTCTCAGTCTGGTGGTCTCAGTCCGATGGGGGCTCATCACTATCATTTAGTGCTATGTTATAAGCCTCGCTGGCACATCTCCTGCCAGATCATTTGGAATGCTTTTAACATTTATATCCAAGGCTTCTTTGAATCTTTTTCTTGCATCCCACATGCCTTTCACTAGAAAATGTCACTGGCTGGTCCTCTCCCTTTTTTGACTTTCATATTCACTCTCTCTCCTCCTCTCCTCCTCCTCCTCTTCCTCCTCCTCCAACTCCTCCTCCTCCTCCTCCAACTCCTCCTCCTCCTCCTCCTCCTCCTCCTTCTTCTCTCTCTCTCTCTCTCTCTCTCTCTCTCTCTCTCTCTCTCAATATCTCTCTCTCAATATCTCTCTCTTTGTCTTTCTTTTTTCTCTCTCACTCTCTATCTCTGTTAAGAATGGAGGGAGCTGGACACAGTGGCACATGCCTGTAATCCCAGCAGCTCTGGAGGCTGAGACAGGAGGATTGTAAATTCAAAGCCAGCCTCACTGAGCAACTCAGTGAGACCCTGTCTCTAAATAAAATACAAAATAGGGCTGGGGATTGGCTCAGTGGTTGAGTGCCCCTGAGGTTCAATCCCCAGTACAAAAAAAAAAAAAAAAAAAGGAAGAATAAAGGAAATCCACCACCTGCCAGGTAAGGAGGCAAACATCAGAAGTTCAGTTCATTGGAGTCAACAAAGGGAAATGAAGGGAAGAGAGGAGGGCTGAGAATAGGAAAAACAGTAGAATGAATCAGACATAACTTTCCTTTGATCATATATGAATACCTGACCAATGTAACTCCACATCATGTACAACCAGGAAAATCGGATCAAATTTAGAATAAGTTATACTCCGTGTATGTATAATATGTCAAAGTACATTCTACTGTCATGTATTTCTAAAAAGAACAAATAAAAAAGAATGAAGGGAAACTTTGTTACCCAAATAAGATATTATTCCAAGATAGCTTTTCTAATTGTGTTCAATGTAGATACATAATTACTACAGAACATATTTGAAGGAGATAATTTGTTTTATAAATTATAGCCATGGGCTCATTTGTTTTTATATACTTTTTCTTCTTCTCTTTTTTATCTAAGGTAGTCAGATTTACAGTGCTGCTTATATTGACTCCCTGTTGTTCTTGTGATGTGTGACATCTGTTACTTTACAGTACTTAAGTCATGTGCACTGGCAGCCAGACATCTTCTGGAAATAACAATTAAGAGCATAAATAACACACATCTGCATGAGTTCTGGCACTCACCCTCCTATTAGCAGGGCTCACCACCTTACAGATTGACTCTATTTGGCATTCTGATAACCATTTTGATTTTGAAGAGTTTAATTCCCTTTCCTGTGGTGACTTTGACAGATATTTTATCTAATTGTCTGTTTGGTGGGATGTGTGAGTGGTTGTGCATTTTGTGCTCTTCCATAATTGAGCATTCAGGAAAGGTTGTCGCTCCCCATCGTATTTTCTTATTGCAGCACTAGCCTTCCTACCTGAATAGTTTTTACAACAACATCAAGCATGACTCATTGGCAATCCCTGCTGATATAAAATTCATATGCCTGTGTGCTTCCTTCTGAAAGCAGCAATTTGCATTTCTGTAGAGGTTTGAAAGAACAGGAGAGGATTATTATCTGTTATTATTTGCTGACTACCCATAGCACTCACAATGGGGTAGAGAGAGAGGGAGGAAAGGTCAGCTCTTTAAAATGTATATGTAACTCACTGGGAGTCACAGGAAGCATCTTGGTGGCACTTTAATTAGCAGTTTCCAGGGTCAAAGGACTCTAGAAAGCTTCCCAACATCTACCCTGAGCCCATGGAAACTGTCACTTCACAGACTCATGAGATGAGAGGGATGGCAGAGAACAGCTGTGAATTCTCTCTGTTTCACTGTGAAACAAGATGGCTAGTTCCACCTCTCCCCTGCTCTGTTAGAGCTTGAGGCTAGGATGCTCCTCGGATACAACTGGCATCTGCCTAAGTTTTAAATGTTTGTTTTTCCTCAAGAAAACAGCAATGAACAAAAAATGACCTGAACTCAGTGAGGAATGAACTCAATGACCTGAACTCATTTGGGTGCTCCAGTGGATGGCACCAAAATGATATGACCAGACAGATCTACTGGGACGAATGGAGCTGGAACAGAACCTGAGCACGGGACTCCTGCAGTGATCAAGTCAGACTGGAACATTAAACCCACACTAATGAACTACATTCAAGAGAATAAAGAGTCTTTTTTTTTTCTTTTTTATAAAACAAAACATAGCTTGTAGCACTGACAGTACTCTTATTTGGAATATTTTACATTTTTTTTCTAGAAACCTTTCAAATATTTCTAAACAGTACAGCACAGGGTCACAGCGTTATCTGTTTGTTTACTTTTGGAGGATGATAGACGAAAGAGCAGGTTGAAATAGGTCATGTATAAACTATAATTTCCAAACAATACCCAGTATTTTAGCATAAGAGATGAGACCAAAGCTTTCAACACTAGGATTTATGACAATATGAAAACATTACAACAAAATTCTGTTTATCTAAATGTCCAATGATAGGAAAACAGTTTAGTTGTGGTATATCTGTATGGTAGAGTTATTAGATGGCCATAGAATTATGCTTTTAAGTCATTTTAATGATCTAGAGAAATGCTCTCCATATAATGTTAAATGAGAGAAGGGTGATACTAAAAGCACCTGAGATATGATTTCATTTATAAGTGTTTTTCACAGATGTCTATACATACACTCTCACAGTAGAAAGAAACATGTCAAACTGTCAATAACTTCTCTCCTAATGGGAGTATTAGTGATGATTTCAACTTTCTTCTTTCTGTATTTTTCAACCATTTCATCATGAATGTGTTTTACTACTAAAACCAAAAAAACAAATAAATATTTTTTAAACGCCTGGCCTGCTATGAAGAGATAATTCAATTCCTCATCAATAGAATGGACATTCACTTAGATGAAAGAAATTTGAGAAGATTTTGTTAAAGTCCATCTTACACTAAAATCTCTTTCAGTATCCTACAGGTACTCAAAATTCCCATAATTGCTGATTAGCTCCACTGAACAAGCAATATAGATTGTATAATCCTCTTTTTGTTTTTTAAATGAGCACACTTTTTAATATCTACTTATTTCTTTTTTATTCATGTTATGTACACGTGCTAGGAATTGACCCAAGCCAATCTACTCAGAATCATGAAATTCTTTTTGATAGAGAGCTGCAACCTCTAAAGATTAGAAGCAGGGGACATTATAGCCTCTTCTACTGCACCTGATCACGAGGGGATACAGCAAAAGCAAGTCTCAGATGGACGTTAGCTGAGGAGACAAAGATTTATTAACAGGGAGGCACAAACACAGTCATGATCTCTTCTTTTAGTTCCAGGAAGTATCAGTTCTCTGTTTTTTTAGGCACTGCAACTGACCTCATATTAAAAGTGCCACCAGAATGCAGATGAGACAATAGTCTACCTGCAGCGTGCAGTACACCTAGTTGGCAAAGTTTAATGGTAAAGTTTTCCCTTATAACTGCACACAGAAAACAGTGGGATCCTAGACTTCCATGCTGTGCAAAAGGAGAGTTTGGAACTTAACCAGATTCTTGTTCCCTATTCAGCAGTTAGGGCAAGAGTGCCGTCATACCACTCATAGACAATTCATATATCTTGAGCACTGATAGTTTTACTAAAGAAAAAAATTTTCACTATCCACCATCATAGATAGATAGATAGATAGATAGATAAATGGAAAGCTGGCCACAGTTCTAGAATGTGACTTCTAATTAGTCTTTCAGTGGTAACTAGCCATCCCTGGAATGTTTCTCTTGACCAGAGCCTGCCAAAGCTAACTTTTCAACCCTAAGGTATTGATTAAAGATAAAACATACACAGTGAAGCATTTATAATAAATCATAAGCCACATACTGATATGCATTTCTAGTCTAAAAGAATAGTCTTATTATTAATAGTAATAGTATATTATTACTAGTAATCTCTGAAAGAATGGAATTGAGAAAAGGGACATTTTTCTTCACACTTTTCTGAGTTATTTGAAGAGTTTACAAGGGCACATATTACTTTTATGGTATCTATTTATACTAATAAAACTTTGAAAAGGATAATATAAATAATAGATGTCAATTTCTTTGTTTGAAGGAAAGATTTACTTCTACCCACCTTTAGAAGTTCACAGCAATGTACAGGGGGGTTGCAAAATACAGGATGAAAATGTCTTATCTTTCCAGAGAGTAAATTTTGCTGGAAATTTTGAAAGGACTAAAGCATTTAGTAACTAGAGCAGTAGGCAATTTAAAACGGATTTAAGCACTTTCCCTCAGGCCTTCTTTCACCAGCTCTACTTCCCTCCCTTCCACCCTCTATCTCCTCCTGTCTCACTTTTTCCTCTTGCTAGAGGATTTTAACCAAAATGTTCTTGGAGTTATGCACTATGCTATTATTGCACATTAATGGTTGCTATGAATTCATCTATCAGATTATCAGAAATCATCATGAAATGTTTACCCACAAGCACCAATGAATAACAGAGTAAAGAGTAACTGGTAGCAGCTGACATTTGGAGGTGTTGAGGAGGAAACTCGAGGAGAGGAAGAATAGATTGAATCTCAGAAAGGGAAACAAAGAAGAGCTACCCTGAACCCTGGGGGCAATCCATCTGGGGACTGGAGTTCTGAAAAGTTGTGTTGAGTGATGAATGGGGAGAGTAGAGAGATCAGAGAGCATTAACAACAACTGATTGCATTTCATAATTGTATGACTTTCCAGAAAAAAAAAAAAGATATATATTCAGCATCAGAAAAGGCCATGTCAGTCATAAGGTTTGCTGCCAATGATATACATCTGTCAGCTGATTTGCATCAAGCAAAAGAGCTGAAACCACAATTTGTATTCATGATAAATGGAGATTTGGAAGACATTTGCTTTATCCTGTCTTTTGCTTACTTAGGCATCATGCAGATACAAAAGACACTGCCAGAATTTGCTTAGATGACACTGAACAAGGAGGTAGGAGTGAGAGGGAAGGGAGAAAATCACTATGAAATATTGCCACTTCCATTGCAATCCTGGAGGCGTCATTTTAAATTGTGAAATGCTTGCTGCTGCATACAAGGAACAGGAGACTTTCCTGATTTGAAGGCATTGGCAGGAGGCTTCATTTGTCAGGGAAGAAAAATGCATAATTCAAAACGAAAGTCACCTGGCTCTGATAACATGAAACAAATGAAGCAAAACTTCATTCTTTGGTTCAGCTCCAGGAAACCACTTCTGCCCCTCCAGGGCGAGTCCCCCCAGCACCAACCATGCTTCCTATTAAAGGCTCTAAGCACTCTAAGCATCTAATGAAGGAAGAGTTAGATGAGGGTGGACACAGGACATAATCAGCCTGACACTATTTGTTTGCTTTTTATGTATTTGACTTCAGTAGTTTCAGGAAAAGTAGCATTCTAATCTCCCTCACTCCTGTTCTCTCCCACTCTATTTCTACAAAAGGAAACATTTAATTCTGTACCCTGGTGTCTAATGACTACAAACCATGCTACAATGTCTGCTTGTTCTCCTAACATCCCCTGCCCTCTCTCCTTCATTACAATTTCTGTCGCAACCCCCATTCCTTAACCCAAAGTTTAATTCAGGCAGCTAGTGCATGATCGAGTACCCATTCGTCCATCCCCTATCTTTTGGACAAATATTTATTTGCAGCTCTTTACGGATGACATATTTGAGAAGGGAGAAAGACACTTGCTGCCCCCTTCTGCAGTTCATACTCCTAAGAGATTTTGGAAATTCCATCCCTAAAGCAACTGTAAACAGTTTGAAGCTGTTATCTATATAGACTTATAAGGATAAGGTATTACATAAAAATTACAAATCTGTTCTAACAGTGCTCAGCCACTCCTGGCTGAATGCTCCCCTCCTCCTTCAGCTGCTAAGTAAAATGAACCAGCCAAGCAAACGGAATATGGTGCCCATGGCAACATGCTTCATTGCTTTGAACTTGTCAATCCGCCACAAGGAAATCACATTAATGGGATGCTTTTCTGCTACAAATAGCTTTTGTTTTCACATTTTAATTACAGGGCTAGATGTTTCTTGATTTCTAAATTTTTCAAAGACCTAAGCAGAAAAGGTGGTGGTGTGGCGAGAGTAATTTTGTTTCCAAAATGCCCTTGAAATTTCCAGCAGCCTTTTAGTTTGGGGAAGGAGGAATAGAAAAGGAGAGACATGTATTTGTTGTTCCCATTGTACCCACTACAGGACTGTGACAAGCCAAAGTCTTAGATAGATACACTTTTATTGCATTTGCTTCTTAATTTTTAACATAGTTTCCTTATCTGTAAAAAAAAAAAAAAAAAAAAAAAAACAGAGATAACACAGCATCTGCCTCACAAGAGTATTAAGTTTAATGTTTGCAAAGTGCTAAGGATAACTGCCAAGGATTATCAGTTAGCATTGCTTGTTAATGTCGGGTAGGGGAGCCTCAGTTTCCCCTTAGACCCTGAGCTGCTTCATTCAGTCATTATCAACCAGAAAAAAAAAATGTTCATCTGGGCTCTCTTTAATTGCTTAAATGTGGACCATGGCTGTAGAGGTTTATGAACATGTTTTATGAACAAATGAGTAAGTTCATAAAAAGAGCTAAATTAGAATCAATTTCCTCTACTGAGAAAGCTGAGGTAATAAGAGATGGACCCTATGTGTCACTGTACATTCTCCAAAGAAGGAAATTTTGGCCAATAAGAGGAAAGAAATCATGAACATTTCTTTGAATTGCAAATCTTGGTACTCTTCATTCTGACCTCAAAACTCCAGAGAGAGGAGGGACCCGGAAAACCACTCTGGTAGAAAAAAAAGACTTGATAAACTCAGAGTTGTGAGAGTATCTCTGTAATTCTTTTAAATCTTATAATCTTGCTTGCTTGTTTTTAAAACAGTTTTATTGATGTACAACTGATACACAGAGAATTGCATCTGTTGAATGTGTGCAATGTAACAACTTGGAACACTTTTGAACACAGATGACTCCATCGCCACAGTCAAGGTGATACATGTGTCCATCACTTCCCAGAGGTTTTCTCCAGGGTACTGTTGACCAAGGAAATCAGACTAGCCTCAGCCACTTCCTAACAGCCACTGCCACCTGAATAGGGTCTCCCAACAGAGCCAATTACTGGAATAACAGACCTCACAGGGTGGAGAATGCAAACAGAAGGGTAAGTCCCTCCTCCCCTCAACTCTTCAAGTGGCTCTCAGCTTGCTCTCTGGAGCTCTTGCAGGAAATCCTGACAGGTCCCATCTATTTTCAAGTCAGTCTCAGGTCATAAAAAAGTCCTCTGAGCATTCAAGGCAATCAAATATCTGACCAAATAAAACACTAAAACTTCAGTTTTTATTCAGTTTTATTCCCCTTCCTCCTTCAGGCCAGAAACCTGCAGTGGGCAATCACAGGACATAATCTTTTCACTTCCTTGTTCTACTTGCTAAGACTCTCTGAGGCCCAAAGTTGGGCCTGCGTGAGAGGACAAAGAGGGGCAGAAAAGACATGAAATCCCATATGCCTGGGAAAAGTCATCATCTTGTTTTGGGCCCACTGGGCTGAGTAGATGGCCAAAGAAAGCTGTTATGGAAAACTCTGGGAGGCTCTGCAGAGAGCATGCCCCAGGAGAAACACTGTCAGAGGACCTTCTCTGCATCCCCTGGATCCTGGGCCACCTGTAGCACCTGTTGTTCTAGCTCCTGTTCAGTCTCCTGCCCCACCCTTCTGTTTGCTCTTAAGGTGAGATTGCTTTGACTTTGGGGGCAGTCCTGTATGATGGGAACCTTCTTAAGACAACCCTTTCCAGTTGCCTTCCACAGTGTTCATTTCTAGCCAAATGGCAATGCACCCCAGCTCCAGGACTCCGGAAGAGGCAGCCATCCCCAGCACAACCCAGTGTTTCCTCACAGCTGGAGAAGCTCTAGCCATAGTCTCAAGACCTTCTAATGTGTCAGATTTCAGTCCTAGTGATTCTCACACTCTAGGAGGCACATGTCAAACCATCCTAGCAGTTTTTCCTGAAGCACGCCTCGGTGAGTATGGGTAGGGGAAGGCAGAACTGGAGTAAGTAATACTGAAACTCAGAAAGGCCAGCTGAGAAGCAGATCCTGAGCCCTACCATCTGGAGATGGCATTGAAATGATAACTGCTGTGGAACCAAATTTCATGTTTTCATATGTCTGGCTCTTTGCTTTAGAATGTGGGAGTACTTAACATGCCTGCAATCCCAGGGACCCAAGAGGCTGAGGCAAGTTGGAGGCCAGTCTCAACAATTTAGCAAGACTCTGCCTCAAAATTTTAAAAATAATAATAAAAAGAACTGGGAATGTGGTTCAGTGGTTAACGCCCCCCCCCCCGGGTTCAATGCCTAGTTTAAAAAAAAAAATTACCTAGAGAGATTAAAAGATCCAGTGAGCTGGACCCAGCATTCAGTCAGGTAATCCAGGAGGGGTAGTGATGTTAGGTCTTATCTGAGGCTGACTGTAGCATATCTCAAGGCAGAGAGCTGCAAAGATCCTGATCTCTGGAGAATTGGGAAATTCACAGCTTCATTGCCTCCAAGTCTAACAGCCCTACTGTGAAATGGAACATTTGATTTATTGAAACATTGTTTTTTATTAATCTCTCACACAATTCAGCCTGTAGATACATATGTGTTAATATCATGGATATTAACAGTAAATCCAGCTACAGATTTGAAACAACCTGAAAATGAAAGTCACAACCCATAATAGTCCAGGAATTGATAAAGGAGAAGTAATGCCACTCATTAAATCTAATAAAGTCCTAGAAGGTACTGACCTCTTAAAACACATGCAATCAAAATGACACACTACAGATGCCGTAGTTGGTTGCTTCCACTCTACCTCCTGCCAGGAAAGTTAACTTCATCTTCAGTCCTGGAGATTTCACAGGCTCCTAATCCCTCTCTTCCTCAGAAGTCATGCAGAGATGCTGGCTAGAGCTAGGGATATTCTATGTTGCATTTTTAATAGAAACAGCGGGTCTTTTCAAAAAAATTGTTCTATATCAAGATCTTCAGACACATAAGAAAGGGTTTTGAATCCTAACACAGCAGAAATATCATTGATGGGTAAAGGGGTAAGGACTTCCCACAATCAGAATACTGTTACAGAATCAAGGAAATCCAATGATTATTTGACCACAATACTGAAATACTGTGGAAATGTCAACAGCAATCCTGTTTGGAATACATTTTTAGTAGATTAACTTCCCAGAACAGCTAACTGCCAGCCAGCTAAGATATGGATCATAACCTCTGTCTCAGAATTGTGAGAATGAGAGGGTTGTTATAGAAGTGCCTAGCCCTCTGCTTAATCAAAAAAGCTGTTTCATGAGTACAGTATTGGTTGATGCCAAATAGGAATGCGAATCTTTATGCAGAAACATACATTATGAAGGTATATTTGGATACATATCAGGAATATGTAAGGAAGAAAGACTTCTGGCAGCCATGTACAGTCATGAATCAAAGAACAGGGCAGGAGCTACTAACCAGAAAATTGAGGAACTAAAGTAAAACCTCCACCTCCCTCACCATGGAGTCTGTTCTAGTAGCAGTTCACCCTCTGGTTTCTCCATCCTTCCCTCCTTCATATTTGATCTGGTCTTATTTTTATGGCCCACTACAAAAGAGCCAAAGCATACATGAGGTAACAATAGAAGCGGAGCAATGGAATACAGAAGGAAAGGGAAAAATCAATAGAAGCTTATTCGTTTTACACCACACTGCAGGCTATACTAGATCTAAAGCAAAGCAAGGCTTCCATCTAGTGGGGAAATGGAGGTGTCCAACACTGGTATTTGCAAATATTATGAAACCTCCTCCACCCTCCATATTAAATTTGGCAGCTGTTCCAAAGCTATACTCCAACTAAATCATGCTTGACAATCATATTTGTTTTTGGCTACTTAATTCACTCATTTAGTCCAGTAATAGATATTAACAACATTATATTCCCTACAGCAATGCAAACAATTACAGACATTTGTAATGTTCCAGCTTCTACTGTGTCACAAATGCTAATGCATCAGTGAAACTAAATGAAAAAATTTTGTCCCTCAGGCAGTCAGCTAAAAAGAATAAGGGTGATTTTATCTTCTTTCTTAATAATAGCGGAAAAGTGAAGAGCATGACCATTTCAAAAAAACATTTTAGCCCTAAGGTATCTGATTCATCTGATTAAAACAAATGCTACATTAGAACTTCAATTCAATCAATATATGACATGTGATTTTTATGAAAAATAACAGCGAACTGAAAGCTGCAAAGTTACTTTTTATTGTGGTTTATTATGGAAAATACTTTAAGATATGTGAAAAATTGCATTTGACCATCCATTCACAGTCAACAAGTAAAACTGCAAGTTTAAACTACAGTTTCTCAGGACAACTCAGAGCAGCCAGATATAGAAAAGTGAGTGGCAAAGATGTGACTAGGTATCACTAATACGAGAACATTTTAGTCCAATTAGTGGTGTGCTTCCATTTGAAAGGAAAATGAATTTAATGTTTCTGTATTTTCATTATATGATGAACCCCTATCACTGATATAAATCAACTTCTAATTAAAAGTTTTGGCAGTTGATTGACAAATGGTCATTATTTTTAATAATGCTTAGAGTTCAGTGGAAAAAAAGAAGAGAGTAAGGTATTGATCTGAAAATGGAATAAAAAGAAAGCCTTTGACAAACTACAAGCAACAGGGCTTCGACAGAAAGAAGACTAGTAAGAAACCTAGTGTATGATAACTTAATAATCATTTAGATGATTTTGTATCTTTAAGACAGCAGGACCACAAGATGTCCTCAGAAATGAGGATGGAAGGACAAATAAGGAGGGCTTGGGCTTCCTGTTGATCACTGAGATAGAAGAAGCAGTCAAGAATAGGAGAAGAGATAAGCTTTGTCAGTTGATGGGTACTGCTCAAAGTGTGTGCAAGTTGAAGAACACATTTCAAATGTTTAGAGACAATTGCCAACAAAAATAAAGTAGTGCTTATTACTGATGAGGATAACATAAAAAGAGAGAAGTACAAAAACCTCAAAGAGTAGATATCTACTAGGTAAAGGACAGACATAGTTCAAGAAGTTACCATTATTCCAAAAGTGATTTCAAAAAACTGTAAGTGAACAAAGTTCAAAATTGACATTACATAATTGACAAGGAAAATTATTGAATATAAGCTTGCTCCATGACATTCTGGTAATTTCCCAAATGAAATTAAATCTGGTTTGGGGCTGGAGATTACTGAGTGGTAAACCACTTACCTAGCATGTACAAAGCCCTGGATTCAATCCCCAGCAATAAATATGTGTGTGTATACAATATATATATAAAATCTTCCTGCTGCCTGCTGATGAGATAGTTAACATCATCATTATTGGTGCACATGCCATCCCTCTAAGAAATGCACAGGAATTCTTGGACTGATATGGTGACAACAGAAGTAAGAGGCCTAGCCCTGACTTTCACTTGCCATTGTCATTTTTGATCCTCCTTCTGCTACTGACTTTTGCTATCAAGCACTGAACTTGTGCCCTCCATGAGCATTGTATTTATTTCCTATTGCGGCTGTTATAAATCACCACAATCTCAGCAGCCTAAAAACACAGCTTATGACATTACAATTTGAGAGATCCAGAGTCCAAAATGGGCCTCACTAGTTTAAAACCTCCTTTCTAGAGGCCACAGGAGAGAATTCATTTTCTTATCTTTTTTCAGCTTTTCCAGAAACTGCCTATATCTCTTCGTTGGTGGCACTTCTTCCATCTTCAAAGCCAACAAAGGTAGGTCCAGTGTTCTGCCAAGTCCTAGGTTCTGACTCTGCCTCTCTGTCCCCATTTATAGATCCTGGGATTACACTGTGCCCACCTGGATAATCCAAGATGCTCTCAAATCAGCTGATGAGTAACCTCAATTTCACCTTGCCATAGCTGAACATATTCATAGTTTCTGGGGATTAGGAAGTGAATATCTTTGAGGATGGATGACTAACATACTACAGGCTGTGTGACAGAAGCTCCACAGGTCAATTCTCTTCTAAGAATTCTTCCCAACCTCTTTTTTAATATCAGGAAACACAACAAAAATGGAAATACTTTTCTAGTATATACTGGGCAACTGGATTACCCTGTTATGCCACAGGACATTTGGGAAACCCTGTAGCCTGCACTGACCATGGGATTGGTCACAGGGATTCACACTGCTGGACCTTAAGACCGAGGCACTTAAGGAACAAATCACAAACATGCATGCGTTACCTCCATGAGGTCTCCAGGCAGCCGTGTGAGAGAAAAAGTTTTGCCATTCATTAATCAGCCATTCCTACTTCCTCCCAGTTCCCTCAGAGGAGGACTCTCTTGCCTCAGCCCAGCACATTTCCATCTTCTTAAACAGGTACTAGCTTCCTTTGGACTCCTGTTTTTTTTTTTTCTTCTGTGGGGCAATTCAGTATAACTCCTCCTAGTTGCTCTTGACACTTGATAAAGGGTCCATCCACTTGAGTGACAAGCGATAGAATTCAATTCAGACTGGCTTAAGCAAAGAGTAGGACTGTTTTCAGGAATAGCTGGATCCAGGGCTAAGTGGCTCTAAAATTCTTTGTGAAAGCTCTTTGTCAAGTCCCACAAAGTAGCCCTCAGAGGATTTAATCTTTCATAGGTCTTTAAAAGATAAACTCATGCAGCCCCATTCAGGAAATGGTGTCTATATAAAAGAGTTAACACTTTAACTACTTTTATTCAAAGTTTTAAGTTCCCCTATAATCTTTTTTATAATTAAAGGGCTGTATCTAAGTTTTCTAAATATCTGAAGATCCACCAGTACACCTATATAATAAGGTGATTTTGTCTCCTTTCAACCATATGTCTTAAAAGATAGTATCTCTGACAATTTAGACAATAGCATTTAAATGGAAAATTATTTTCTCACATTAAAATACCCAAAAGAAAAATAATGATAGAATGGCAGAAAAAAAGGAGATGTTAGTAGGAATTTTAAAAACATTTTGTACATAACTAAATCAGTATATCAATATCTTCATGAATAGATGTGATTTAGTATAATCAAAATGTCCCAATTCAGATTAGCCTATTATATCCTATAAATGAAGGAATTTATAACGCTTCAGAAAACCAAATTATGAGATAAGTACATCTTATGAGACATCTAGTTCATTCGATCACTACATAGTAATAAGAATCCACTCTGTGACAGTACCAGATCTAGATATTTAAGGTATGACAGTGAACAAAACAAAGATCTTCATCCTCAAGTAGCTTACATTCCATCAGGAAGAAACAGATAATACCATAATAATAATAAAATAAGTGCTATGCAAAAAAAAGGAAAACAAAGTGAAAGAGAGGGATATGGTATATGGGGGAAGAGGGACACAGTGTGGTATTAAGCAAGTTGGTCAAGAAACACATGGAAAAAGTGTCACATGAGCAGAGGTTGAAGAAGTTGAAGGGACTGACCATATGATAGGAGAATAGTTCAGATGCCTCCAGTCCAAAGGCCCTGAAAGGAAGCATACCAGGCATGTTCCTAGTAAGAACAAAGTAAACCTTTCAGCAAGAACAGAGTAAACAAGGAGAAAAGTACAATATGATAAAATTAGTTGAGGGGGAGGATGGGCTGATTGCATAGGACTTTGTAGATCATTTTAAATTATGTAGCTTTTACTGTGAATGAGAAAGGAGCAGATGGAAGGCTTTAGGCAGAGAACAATCAAGTTCTGGTTTACCTTTTAAAGGAATAATTCTAAGTGTTTCTTGATAACAGAATATAAGGGGTAAAGCATGGAAATTTACCTAATAATCCAAATGAAAGATGATGGTGGTGTTAGCATTGGAGAGGATAAAATACTGTAAGATTCCAGAAATGTGCTGAAGGCATATCCATTGGGATTCACTGCAGGTGCAAATGCAAGAGCTTTACAGAAATTAAAAATTGCTCCAAGGTTTAAACTTGGGCAACTGGAAGGATTAATTTGCAAGCAGCTGAGATGCAGCAGGTTTGAGGTGGGAGTTAAGGTATAATTTAGGCTGTTGAATATATGAATCTTGAGTTTTGAATGAATCAATCTTGGTTAGTCAGAAATTTGGAACTGCAGGCATATTGATATTAAATCTATGAAGTCACTTAGGAAATGAGTATAATCAGAATTAGAAAAGAACTGAAGAGATAAAAGAGAAAGGGAATGAGGAAGGCAAGGGAGGGGAGACGATGAGGACAGAAGGACCACTTTACCTATAAAGTGCTTCCCTAAAATAGATATTACTAACATTTACCATTTTCTCACTCTACTACAGTCCCTTCTTCCTGATCCCTTTTCTTAAATGCCATCATAAGACCACAGTTGGCCAGTAAAATGAAGTACATATGTCATTACTGGGCAAATCAGACCTTCCCAGTGTTCAAAACAACAATAACAAAACAACATAATAGTATGCACACGTACTTTGCATCTTTAAGGTTATGACTCTTCAAATTGCTTTTCTAGTAAATGTTCACAAAGCTCATAATAGCTCTGTGGGGAACATTAATGTAGCACTTGTTCATTACGAGCTTTTATAGTAAAGCTTAAGTTTGCCTTTCCTCAAAAGTTTTTTCTTTAATTAGATTTAAAGGTATATCTAATCCACAGTTTTCAAAGAGCACCACACGGAATTCTTCTTTTATTTAATTGGCCCAGAGAGATATGTCTTGAAAAAATAGGTTTCTTAAGCATAGATTTTTACAAATGCTCAATCTTCTTGCCAGGAACAGTGGTCCCTGCCTCTAATCCAAGTGACTAAAGAAGCTGAGGCAGGAAGATCACAAGTTTAAGGCCAATTTTACCAACTTAATGAGACCCTGTCTCAAAATAAAACATTAAAAGGGTTGGGGATAGAGTTCAGTGTCAAAATTCCCCTGGATTCAATCCCCAGCGCCAAAACACACACACACACACACACACACACACACACACACACACACACTCACACACACGTACCTGCTTCTTGGAGATGTCCAGTGAAAATTAGCATATTAAAGACTCTGAGAAGTCTCTGGATAATAAGGAAACTTTTGTGAATAAGAAATAAATTTTGTTGGGCAGAGTGGTGCATACCTGTAATCCCAGCAACTTGGGAGGCTGAGATAGGAAGAAAACAAGTTGAAACGTAGTGAGATCCTCAGCAATTTAGCAAGTCCTTGTCTCAAAATAAAACATAAAAAGGACTCGGATGTAGTTAAATGATAAAGCATCCATAGGTTCAATCTCTAGTACCAAAAAAAAAGGGGGATGTGGGCTTGGGTTTAGTAGGGCAGTGTTACAGCATCCCAGGGTACTATCAAAAAGCAAAAAGAAAGACAGGAAGGAAGGAAAAGAAAAAAAGAAACTTTTGTAGTGTTAAGTCACTAAGGTTTGGGGTTGTCACTGTAGCATTGACTAGCCTATATTAACTAACATATTTCTCTGCCTACACAGAAAAGGGAACAGAGATGAATGGATCATAACCATCCTCAAAAGGCAAAGAAAAATGTTTTTCTTCATATCTTATATCCAGATATATGTGCCTATATTAGTGATCTGGGTCAGGGAATCAGTATTACTTAAGTGACAAAAATGAATATAGATAACCAAATACCATTCATGATCAAACACTTGTCCCTTCTGATTATGAACTGTATAACCCATCTTACAGTAACCATTTGGAAAATGCTATGGTAAAATTAATTTAAAGGAAGAAAATGATGTAGCACATTTAAATAATTACCTATTAATATATTTAAGTTCTAACTAAAAGTAAATTGTGAAATGTCAGCAGAGAATTTTAATGACTTTTCCCTAATACATGTAATGAGTCATATAACACTTCTTCAAGTGATTATGTGAAATTATATTTAAATAATAGGAAAGTAAGTTTAAAAATTTGAATAGTACAAATTTTTTGAAAGACTTATTAAAACTTCTAATTAATGAGGGGCTGGGATTGTGGCCCAGGGGTAGAGTGCTCACCCAGCACGTGCGAGGTGCTGGTTTCGATCCTCAGCACCACATAAGTAAATAAATAAATAAATAAATAAAAGGTATTGTGTCCAACTTACAACTAAAAAATAAAAACATAAAAAAAACCTTCTAATTAATGAGTGGCAATTGCATGATGTATCATAACTCAAAAAAATTCTATCATGAGGCATTCTTAGGACCTACGCAGCATAAATTGGTGAGGAAAGAGTGAAAATAAGAACTCTGCTGGGCCAAGGTTAAGGGAAATAATCCAGTATAGATTTGACTCCCTAAAAGCCAGTAGTTTAAAATTCAAAGCCAGTATTCAAATAAATGAGGAAAATGTAGGTTTGACTCTGGCAGGAAAGGAGAGGGCAGCAAAACAACTAACTCGAGGAAAAAAAGAATAGCCTGAACCTCGAGGAAATAGACTCAGGTCTTAAATATAGTGAACACCATTTGGCAAAACATTTCCCCCTTAAAATGCCTGCATAGGTGCTGGGGTTGTGGCTCAATGGTAGAGTGCTCACCCAGCACAGGTGAGGCACTGGGTTCAATCCTCAGCATCAAATAAAAATAAACAAATAAAAATAAAGGCAATGTGTCCACCTACACTAAAAAATATATATATTTTAAAAAATGCCTACATAATCTTTACCCTAAAATAAAGATTATTAACAAACCACACAAGATATTTCGATATATAGATGTTAAATATGTAGTTAGGCTCACTACCTGAATTAATAGACTACCAAGACATGCAGTTCAATTTTGGACTTCAGAAAATTCATAAATTATTATTATGGAACCTTGAGATCTGTCCCAAGTACTTTAAAACTATAAATGTTAAATCTACTAAAGCCAACATTCTACAGTGTTTAAGGTAAGGTTGGTCCCTGAGTAAAACAAAAACTCAGCAATCATTCCAGAATACAAAAAGAGGTACCCAATGTCCTTTAAAGACATCTAAATAATTAAATGGTAAAGAAGAAATCACAAAGTGGAAAACTTCAAGACCACTGAGGTCTTTTAATATTCAACTGGTTAGAGTATATGCACACCTTTCCCTTCCATCCTTGTAGAACAACTTTTTGCCAGGTGTCCACCCTTTTCAGTTTTAGAGACTGGACTAGAGCCACTAGGCTGAGTCTTGACTGGCCTAAATGAATCATGGTGGTCATATTACCCTTTTGTAGTGATTGGTTTGGGCATGGACATGTCACAGCAGGTAACATTTCTGGCCAGGAAGATAGGAAATATTTTCAAGGCATTCTAAAAGGTTTCATTGCTCATAATAGTCATTTTATTATCAGTCTGAGAATGAAGCCAATACACAGAGAGATCAGAGCCAAAAAGACTTCAAAGAAGCAAAACCAGGTTCCAAGCATGCCACTCCTAGAGCTGCCCAACCTCTGGACTTGTTGATAGAGAAGAAAATAAGCCTTTTATTGCTTCAGGAAATTTAATTTACAATTTTCTGTTACCTGAACCTGCAAGCCTCTATACTAGTATAAACAAAATGCATTCACAAACAAAAATTCAATCATTACAGGTTGAAGTAAAAAGCAAAACAAGTCTTCCCCAGCCTTCCTGTCCCACTCCTAAAGAAGTTGTGTTACTGATGTCTGTTTTCAGAGCTTTTCTGATGGTTGTCATTAAAATTTCAAATATCCTTAAATCATTAGTATTGGTTTATAACTTTAGACAGATGATTACCTACCCTGAAAAATGGTAGAATTAATAACCTAACCTTTTCTTCTCATTTCCTTCCCATATGTTAGGCACAGTTTACATAATTACCTATAAATGTAATTGAATATTTTATGCTTTGTATATATATATATATATATATATATATTAGAAAACATCTGTAATATAATAAACAAATTCAACTATAAATTAAATAATTAAATCTATGAAAGAAAATTTTTTCAAGAAATTTCCAAATATCAAATTATAATGTTTGCTCACAATTTGTTTTTAGCTTTCTTAATGCCTATGTGAGAATACACATTCAGTTCTCTGTCTCATTTCCCAGGTTGTACCAGATGTTTTTTTGTTGTTATTGTTGTTTGTTTGTTTGTTTTTTGGTCTCATCCTTGATTAATAATTGATCTTTTTGGTTATAGGCTCAAAACTATTTTCCTGCCAGGTATGGTGGCATATGCCTGTAATCCCATTGGCTCAGGAGGCTGAGGCAGGAGAATCGCCAGTTCAAAACCAGCCTCAGCAATAGCAAGGTGCTGAGCAACTCAGTGAGACCCTAAATTTAGTCTCTAAATGAAATACAAAAAAGGGTTGGGGATGTGGCTCAGTGGTGGAGTACACCTGAGTTCCATCTCTACTACCAAAAAAAAAAAAAAAAAAAACCTGTTCAGAACTTCAAAGTTATTGCTCATTCATCTCAGAACCTGATATTACTTTTTATAAATCTGTTTAATTAAAACTTTGTAGAGAAACTTCTGTTGACAACATTCCCCCACCAAACACTACACGTTACTCTGCAACTCCCCGGCTCCTGCCTCCAGGCCCAAAACCTCAATACATTGCTTATCTAGACTTGGTGCCTTCTGTTCTTCTCCTCCCATCTCACCCTCTCTCCGTTTTCATCCTTTTGATTTTAACCTAATAGTCACAGTTTGATTTGTCCCTCCTAAAATACTATCTTATTTTTAAAATACAATTTAGTAATGATGATTTCTATTTACTTGGGAAAATAAAGGAATTTGTATTTAAATTATAATCACATAATTTGCTTGATGTCATTATTGATGTAAAATAATCCTGAAGAAAAACTACTATGAACATTATTCAAGTAGTTAGAACAGTAATCAAAAGAAAGTCACATTGATGAAATGCAGTCTAAAGAAAACCATAATGGGCTCTGATGGGATAACCTTTTTCAATCAGAGCTAATCCATAGCTAATGGGAGCACAAGTATCAGCCTAATATATGCCATGATCCTATACATTAAGTATTATTTGGTATGTGTTTATGTATGTGTTCAAAATATTTGTTATAATTTGATTGTTTAATCTAGTATTCACCAAGCTTTTATTGTAGCACACTTGGATATGTTTAAAGGTATTTGGTAAAAATGGTTCCATGGCCTGCTAAGTATGGCAAATAACACTGGGTATTTTCTACCAAAGATTCAAGATAAAAACTGAAAGCTCTAAGAAGCACATTGTCTTAGTCTGTTGAACTGTTATAACAAAATACTGTTTAGACGGTGGCTTATAAAAAAAACAAATTTATTTCTCAATCTGAAGGCTAGGAGATCTAAGATGAAGGTACCTGAAGATTTGCTGTCTGGTGAGAGCTTTCTTCCTGGTTCAGACACAGCTGTCCTCATACTACAACCTCTCATGGCAGAAAGGGCCAGTGGTCTCTCTGGCTCTTTTACAAGGGCACTAATCCTACTCAGGAGGGCTCTGCCCCTATGACCTAATCACATCCCACAGGCCTCAACTCCTAATACCATGCCTGGCAAGTAAAGATTCAACATGAATTTTGGAGGGACATAATTATTCAGACCACAGTATCCACCAATAAAGAAATATAATATATACAACAAGGTTTAAATATTAATACAGATTTCACAAGCTTATTTGAACATGATTGTTTTTTCACAGAATACTTATTAAAATTCTGTAGCAAACCATTCTGAAGAACAAGTTGTTGCTCACTGAAGGAATCATAACTAAAACTCTACTAAAATGCCTGTGTGACAATTTTGTCCAGCAATGCCTCCACGGATAATTATTTTATCCAAATAACTTCCATTAAGAGCACTTAATTTTACTGCCATTCTGTTTTAAACCTTCTGCAGACAGGCACACACCCTCACCACTTGGTAAGAATTTGTCTTGTCAAGGTCTAAATAAAACAATGGACAGTTCAAGTCGCATCTTTGAAGATTAGCAGCAGCATTTTACAAGGCTGACCCCCTCTTACTACGTGATACATTTACTTTCCTCCAAGTCACAAAACTCCATGACTCTCTAGCTGCTGCTTCTCAGATGCCTTTGTAGGTACCTGACGGCTCAGTTCTTCAATTGCTTCTTTTTATAAATATCTACAACCATTCCCTTAGTGATTCCATCCAATCTCAAAGTTCTAAATACCACCCGTATTTTGACAATTCCAATATGAACATTTCCAGCTCAGCTTTCTTCCCCAAACTCCAAAAACATCTTTATCTCAAATTTAGTATATCCAAACTCAACTTCTGATTTTCCCTCTTAAATGTCTTCTTCCTATAGCTTTCTCCATCTTAGTTAAAGGTAACTTTGTCCTCATAGTTACTTAGAATATAAGGCTCAGAATCATCCTTTTCCTCCTTTCACATCTATATTCAATTCATAAGCAAATATTTGTAGTTCTACTTTTAGAGTTCATCTGAATCTTACCATTTCACCTCAATTCCACTAACACCTTGGTGCAGTGCACATACTGCAAGGATTTCTCAGTATAAAACACTGAAATATCCTAATTGGTCTTCCTATTCCACCACAGAAATTACCCCTCTATGGTTTATTCTCAACACAGCAGCTACTGTGATCCTTTCAAAATGTTTAAAAGATCAAGACATTTATTTACTTAAAACATCACATTCCAAAGCCAAACCTTTACAACCTTTACAAAGGCTGCAAAGTCTTACATGAACTATAGGGCCACCTCCAAACTCTTATTACATTCATGAACTCATCTCTTGCTACTCTCATTTGCTCACTGGCCTCCAACTACTACACTGGCTTCTGTGCTATTACTAGAGCTTCTCATGCATGTAAATAATTCCCTTCAAGTCTCTGTGCAAATTCACCTTCTCAATGCTGCCTACACTGACCATCCTGTTGAAAATTACAACACATTCTCAAATTGCCTTTCTTTACCAAATTTTCTCTCCTGTGCTATTTTGTTTATCCTCAGTTTATCACCTTATTTGGTATTTTTTAATTGGTTCTTCTGAAGTTATACTTGAAAATAGAATCGATTTTGATAAAATTATATAAGCATGATATATATCTTATTGTAATTATGGATGAACACAATGTGGGATTCACTTAGGTATTTTCATAAGTACATAGGAAAATTATGTTAGACTTATTCTACTGTCTTTCCTATTTCTATCCCCCCTCCCTTCCCTTCATTCCCTTTGTCTAATCTATGGAACTTCTCTTCTTCCCCTCCCCCACTTTATTGTGGTTTAACTTCTACTATCAGTAAAAACATTTGCTCTTTGGTTTTGGGGGATTGGTTTATCATGGTTTTGTCTCCTTCTACAAGAATGTAAGTACCCCCTCACCTTTTATGATGTATTATATCACCTTTTATGATGAAAAATTATTGTATTATACCAATAAATGGAACTGTGCTAACAAATTATCTAGGTAGTTCCACCTGGGGAGTACATTTGAGTAGCAAAGTTACAAGGAAGAATCTGAATTTTGTAGGACAAGGTAAACCTGCATAATAAACAAATGAACTGCACATTCCCCCATCCCCTACCGACTTTTGTTGTCATGTAAACTACATATGGATTAACACTGCTTCATCTATTTTGCCTGATGCTATCATTATATGGAAGGAACCCCTGGAATAAGTAAGTTAGACAAGAACTTGTGCCTGACTTTTCAAAAATCTGATACTACTAAATTTTTTTAAGATATTCTAGTTCCTGAATTATATTTCTTTATGTCAGGTTTGGTTGTTGGGGCTTCTCTTCCCAGCTGTTAGTTTTCGTTAATGTCTGATAGTGCTTGGAAATCCGTATTTAGGAAACTACATGAAGTTGCCAATGGCTGACAAAGTTTCCTCGGTGTGTCTGCTTCAGATCTCCTCTTTGAACAGGAGTTAGGGTTCTGGGGAAGTATGTGGATGACAAATCAGAAGTTATTATTCTCTACAAAGGGCAAAGTAAAAAGGCCTTACTATGGAACTGAAGTGCTGCTTTTTTCACTTCTCCACTCACTCAGCCTTCCTATCACAACCCCATACCTTCCCTAGGAGCTCCCCAGGAACAATCCTTTTCTTCAAGAGTGGTTCTTGAAGATTAAGAAAGAAGAAAACAATCATAACTTTACTATATTCAATCTATCTGAATTTAAAATGTCAACATTAACAGAAAGAATATAAAAACTTTAGAGACCTACTCTATAGTAAGAAACTGATATTTGCTTATTTTGTTTGGCAATGATATAATTTTCCCCAGTGTTTGTTTTGTTGGTACCAGGAATTAAATCCAGGGATGCACAACCACTAAGCCACATCCCTAGCCCCTTTCATTTTTAGACATAGTCCTGCTAAGTTGCTTAGGGCCTCACTAAATTACAGAAGCTGACTTTACACCTCTGCCTCCCAAGCCGCTGGGACTACAGACCATGTACCACAGAACATGCCTAGTGTATTCCTTCAATTGCTCAACAAAACTCTATTTCAATACAATAACCCCAAGAATGTATAATTTGGTCAGGGGGTGCTGGGGATTCAACCCAGGGCCTTAACCACTGAGCCACAGCACCAGCTCATTTTTTTATATTTTATTTAGAGACAGGGTTTTGCCAAGTTGCTTAGGGCCTTGCAAAATTGCTGAGACTGGCTTTGAACTCAATCCTCCTACCTCAGCCTCCTGAGTTCCTGAGATTACAGACATGCACCATCATGCCTGGCACATATTCTTAATTGAATTTGAGAGATCTGAATTTGTATGGACTTAATATCATCTATGTCTATCATATTCCTATAGACACTTGAATGTTTAAGGAAAAGATAAGTCATATGAAAATTACTATTTTACTCAGGGTAGGACTTTTGACTTTTGTGAAGTATACATTACATTACTGTATTGTCATTTCCTCATAGTTTTCCATTTTCTATTTGTACATTCAGTCTGTACAAACCAGAAAACCATTTATTCAAGAAATTTATGATTATTAGTAAAATTTCCAATTGCTTACATACCAAACTACACACACACACACACACACACACACACACACAATTACCCAAGTATCTTTCTTGATATTTTATCTAAAGTTTCTATGATTCAGGGTCAATTTTTCCTTGGAAAAAAGTTATGCCAAACAGTCAAAAGTCAAGTCATAACAAATAAATAAATATTCAGAATAAATAAATAAATAAATACTCAGAATGAAGAAAAGAACAATAATCAGAAAATCAGGCCTTGGAGAAAAAGAGGGGCACATGCTAACAATACAAAAATAATGCATCCTTAAAGTTAATACTGATTTGAAAATCAGACCTCCGTCAAATGTTTCCTCTGATATGTGAAAGCTAACCCACAATAAGGGGGGTGAGGATAGCAGCTCAGTAGATTAGACAATGGGGAATGGAGGGAAGGAAAGGGGGATAGGAAAAGGAAAGACAGTGGAATGAATTGTTTGTATGTGTATATATATAAAACATGACAGTGAATCCCACCATTGTATACATCCACAGTGGGATGCTAATTAGAAAAAGATATATTCCATGCTTGTATAATTATATCAAAACGGATTCTATTGTCATTGTAAAAAAATAAAATTTAAATTTAAAAAAATTGAAAATGAGACCTCCACCCTTTTCTGCAGCATTCATTCTGTTTTATAGGCTATTTATGAGCCTCGACCCCAAATTCAAGATAATTTTTTTATTATCAAACAAAACTAGGGATTGGCTCAGTGATAAGAGTGCTTGCCTGGCATATTTGACACACTGGGTTTGATCCTCAGCACCACATAAAAATAAATAAATAAAGGTATTGTGTCCATCTACAACTAAAAAAAAAAAATTAAAAAACCCCAAAATAGGGCTGGGGATGTGGCTCAAGCGTGCGGCCCGGGTTCGATCCTCAGCACCACATACAAACAAAGATGTTGTGTCCGCCGAAAACTAAAAAAATATAAATATTAAAATTCTCTCTTAAAAAAAACAAAACACTAGGTTTAACATTCAAGAAAAAAGTAAGGAACACAAACATAATAAATTAATTTTCTTAACAATTCTCAAATTAAGGGCTGGGGATATAGCTCAGTGTTAAAGCACCTGCCTAGCATGCCCTGAGTTCAACCCCCCACACTGTGAAATGGAAAAAAAAAAAAAAAGGTAATTAACAATTAGTTTTTTGCAGTCTCTGCTTTTTCCCAACTAGGCCTAAAGAAGAAAAAATTGGTGGCAGAACACTTGTTTGGGAAAGCAAATAGGCCAAAACTATTGTAAATAAAATCTTCAAGCCACCAAAATTTGGGAGAGAAGGAAAAGAAAACAGCAAATTATCAAATGACAATAAAACAAGATCCTATCAGTTTTCGGATTAGACAAAAGTAACTTCATGGGGAATACACCCTACAATCTGCATATGTCCCATTGCTTATATACATCCTTTATACCTCCAGAAGTACATAATAAACTTTGAACAATAAAATGACAACAGAGAACATTGGGTTGTAAATATTTATATTTCTTGCACTCACACACAATGCTGTATGAGACATTACTAGTTTTAATAAGTATCCATAGGATTAATACTCATATGGAGTATAATGTGAAAAAGTGCAGAACTAAAGAAATAAATCTATCTGAAACAAAAGCACACATTTCTTAGGATTTAAAAATATTGCACATAATAAGGTTGCACAGAAATTACTGGCTGGCTTTACAAACAGAATGAGGTATTAGTCAAACTCTAGATAAAGGTAAGTGCAAAGAGGAAGAACTACACAAACAAAAAAAAATACACATAAATTCATATTAAGACCTAGAGTACCAACAACTAAGAAAGAAATGTAAAAAGACGTATAAGTAGCTATGATTTCAACCCTACAAAATCATTAGCTAGGGACTAAACACATAACAGTCTCTTGGCAATGTTTCATAAGTTTTCAATTTTTTTTCCAGCTTAACTAAGAGCAGTATAATCATTTCTCTTACCTCAATTCTACAATAGAAAGACACAGTTCTGTGGTAAATATCAAACCATCCCTTTCTAAAGCTTTCAGTGGCAATTAACCAAGATACCGCTCTCCTATGCTGAATAAATTAGTTCACAAACATTTAGCAACCCAATTCAGATGCTACAGAGCATGCAATTTTAAATTAGCAAAGGCTTCACTGCAAAAATCATTCAACTTCACACAATTATAACTTTTAAAGTTTAATCCTGATGTATCAAGCAAACTCAATCTTTTTTTTGGTGGGGGAAGGGGGTGATAAAACTGGCCACGTTACTGAACCCAAGGGCAGGTAGAAAGGAAAAAATAATAATAATAATAAAACCCAGGCAGATTTATATCTCTTTAAAGAACCTTTCCTAATCAGAAAAATTAATAATTAGATTTTTGTCTACTAGCTGAATTCTTCAAAAACAATTTAAATATATGTTAATAGCTATGTCAAATTGTTTAAAGTAAGTGAAATCATGCACTTGTCAAAATAGTTCACAGAAAACTGTTTTACATCAAAGATACTGACAAAGAGTCAACTAGGTGGGTTTAGTGAGAAAAGAAAAAGAACCAACTATTGTCCTGAACAATCAGTGTATGTAGTAACCATATTTCCTCTTCGTTGAGTGACAGTCCTGCAGTGCTTGCTAGAGCCATGAAATCTATTTTCAGTCTGTACTGTATGTCGATTGCTGGTATCAAAGCCACTAAAAGAGAACATTTTCTCCATATCTTCAAACATGTCATCAAACAATCCACCTCCAAAAGAAAACTCCTGAAAATGATGCCTTTGTCGACTAGAACCATCCTGGCGTGTCTGGAAGTGATTTTCAAAATGCTTCTTAGACCGAGTATTTTGGTTTTGACCAAAAAAACTAAAGTCTTTAAACAAATCATCAAAATTGAAGTTAAATGACTGCTCAAAAGGACTTCCACTGCTTCTTTGTCCTTTACCATTAGTAAAAGCACTGTGTCCAAGGGTATCATACTCTTTTCGTCTACTAGCATCTGAGAGTGTTTCATATGCTGAAAGAGATAAATTACATATATTCAAATTTCTTCAAATATGATTTTAACTCTATATTTTAGGGAAGGAGGTCATATCACAAGTAAAAGCAAAGCCCTACAAACATTAAATAACCAATATCGGTTAAATGAATGCAACCATTACCAGAAAGAAATTTGTTGACAACAATTACAAAGTTCTAAGAAATTTAATTTTTCACTTCCTTACTACTTAATGAAAAAGTTTAATTCCAACTCTCTAATCAGTTACCATCAACTCTTGAATATTCACAAAGTGCAATTTATTTTGAAACTATTCTTAAGTTAAAATGTTTTTCATACTTTTTCTTTAAAGACAAATGGGTTTTGAAATACAGATTAAATGAAGAAAATGTCAGAGACTATATTAGGTTTTTTATATTTAATCTACATACTTAATATTATGTTTCATAAATCAGTTGCAAGAATTCCTTTTTTAAATTCCTTTTTACATAGAAACAGCAGTGTTTTACAAATAATAATAAAATAATATTTTCAATATTTTAAGATCTGAATGTCTATTCATTCATTCATGAACCAAAGTATTATCTGTTATGAAAAAATATCTCACAATCTCACTATATTTATATGTAAATTCCTCTCTTGTGTGTTCTCCCATCTCCATGAAACCTTCAAATACATAGACTTCTTAGCATTCTCTTTACCGATTAATACCCATGAGACATAAGGAAAGTCATTTGTTTACCTTCTGCAATCTCTCTGAATTTTGCTTCAGCATCAGGACTCTTATTTTTGTCAGGATGGTACTTCATGGCCAATTTGTGAAAAGCCTTCTTGATTTGACGCTCTGATGCTGACTTTGGCACACCTAAGATATCATAGTAGCTTTTTGAGGCCAAAATTAACTCCGTTATCATTAAAATGCAGATTGCAAAGATGAAAACTGACTGGGGAGTAGCCATTTCTAATATCCTAAAAGAGAAAGGGGGAAAAAATTTTACCCACGGAACTAATCTTAACACTTTTTAAAAAAGAAACCCAATGAACCTTTATATATGAAGTAAATAATGCAGCACAAAAATGTTCAGCAAATACTATCTTGTACATTCTATTGTATTGGTTAGTATTTGTGTCACTACATCCCTATTTCCAGTCTGGCTTACCTGCTGAAATGAATGCTGACTGTTGCTTTCTTAGGGAAGGAAGAATTCTACTATATAGATATCCTGGGCTATTTACATTGGTAATGCACTGTTCCCCCTGTGAAGCTAAATACATTATTTTCTTTTCAGAATACAAATTCTTGAAAGGAAGACTGGGATCTTTTAAATTAATTTTGCATTTTTTTCTTTAATTTTTGTTATGCTTATATATATGATGGGTCTTCAATAATATCTAGTAAAAATCAGTTTTTGTGTCTCCTCTGTATTTGACTCAAGTATGAGAGGAATGGCAAAACCAAGAAAGATGATTCTCAATTTGGTTGAATTCTACTTGTTCTTTAAAAGGTCAACACAATTTGTAAGTTATAAAACCTGTACAAATGCAAGATCCCAAATGTTCAACAAAGAAGTATGGACAAATAAGTTCTGTTTAAATTTACTCCTATTTAAGAATTCTATTAAGGCTGTCAGAAAATATGAAGTGATTTGATGGGTACTTTAAAGCAGATTCTTATTTTCAAACTTCTAAGTAATTAAAATATTTATCTTAACTTTAAATTACTAGAAGTTTTACCTTAGATTTCAATTTAAGAATTCCTGATAATATATACTTAATGATTTGAGATTCAAAACTAAGTGATCCTGGTTTTTTAATGCTGTACCATAGAAATCCTTAATAACCTATGATGACCTAACAAGGCTGACGAAAAGGCACTATGATTTGTTGAAACTGCCTGCCTTCCTCTCCTGTGGCCCTTCCTGGGAATAATCAGCAGGTGTATTACTTTTTTTTTTTTTCTCCAGAGCTTTACTCATAGTCACGGGTACCAAGGATCAAGTACAACCTCCTGGTGTAAAGAACACAAAGAGAACATGTCCAGTGGACACCGCATCCAAGGCAGGCTGCTCCAGATTCCAAGGCGGGTCTAACCACTGACAGGCACCTCGATGGCTAATAAACGTTACTCCAAGGTTTCAAGTTGAACATCTGATAATTTTTTAGTAAACTAACTTTTCCACTAAGCTAACTTCTCATTCGGACCCGCTGGACAGCGGCCTGGGCCTTACTTTCCAGTGCCAGCGGTTGGACCATCCAACCTTCATCACAAGGCAACCAGCCCTGTCCGTCCAAGCCCCACCATCAGGGCTCCCTGAGGCCTGGGGCCCAGACCAGCGAGAAGCTGTCTGAAAGCCAACGACACAACCCAACACACAGAACACTCTGTTTTGTAGTTTGGTCATCTCCTGATGTTTCCTTCGCCAAGAACCCGCAGCCCGAAGCCCTTGCGGCAACCGCGACAGACATGGAGGCCAATATTGCCCCAAACAAGAAGCCACTGTTCCGGGGACGCTCCAAATCCCACTCCCAGCGACTCCCGGCCTCGTCCCTCACCCGCACTCTCCAGCTACCGCTCCTCCTCCACCGAGCCGAGGCGCCGGTGACGCTCACGAACCGCTCCGTTCGGTTGCTGGGGCTCGGCCCCTCACCCCAGCTTCCGCGGCCTCCTGGAGCCGGCGCGCGCCCCACTGCCTCCGGCACAATCACCTCTCGCTCCCCGCACCGCCTAAGCCACCGCGTCCCCTCTCAGCCCGCTCCCAACTGGCGGGCGACTGCTGCTGGAGCCACCGCCTCAGGAGACGACCTACACGAAACGCTTCCCCATTGGCTCCCACCTACCCACCTGACCCTGGCGCCCTACGCGCACGTGGAAAACTGTTGTTGCCGCTCAGCCTGTGCGTCACTTCCTACCCCACCCCTTCGAAGGGCCGTACTGAAGCATGCGGAGGCGGAAGTGAGTCAACATTTCCTACGTCTTTCCCCTGGGCGAACCTCTGCGCAGGCGCGGTGGCTTAGGCTGCTGGACCAGCTGCCCCGCCTCAGGAAGAAGGGCCCGCCTGCGCCCCTCGCTGGTCCCGGTCTTCCGGGACCTTACCCGAGTGATGCCCCGCTATTGCGCCGCGATTTGCTGTAAAAACCGCCGAGGACCGAACAATAAAGACCGGAAGCTGAGCTTTTACCCGTGAGTAGTCCCTTGAGCAGAAGCGTTAGCGTTAGGCCGTGGTCCTGTAGCCTTTGGAGCTAGCCTTTGGAGCTGTCTGTTCTTCAGCTGCTTGACGTAGTGGTCATCGCGCAAGAGGAGTGTTCAGTGTGTATCTTGAGGGGCCTGTTGGTGCTCAACAAAGGAGTTAAAACAGTGAATCTTGAGAGATGCTCGATGATATTTCAGAACCTTTACTCCACTTTACCTGACATCATTTCCTGAAATGACATTTACCACCATTTAGGGTACATCAAACCGGCCAGGTGGGAAGGTGCGCCCAAAGTTAATTTGCACTCCCTGTGAGATCGCACAGGTGTAATTTAAATCCATTTTTTTTTCCTCCTGAGAAACTTTATCAGGAAAGATTAGGTAACCGACGACCTTGAAAGTTTGGTGTCAAAGCTGGAGTTATGACCTGTGTCCTTTTCAGAGATGTGTATGCTGTTCATGAATAGAACAGGGTAAACGTTACTCTGAATGACTAGGACCCCGAATTATTTCCGTGAAATTAGAGAGTACTGATTTCCATGCAGAACAGGGAAGCAGTGTTGTGTAAAGAGTCTCAGGCTCCAAAGCCGTATTTTTACTAAATTAAAAAATCCTGGTTCCTTTACTCGTAGCTGAATGACAAGTAATTTAGGCTGTCAGTGCTCAGCTCTCTCATTTGTAAAATGGAGATATTAGTGGAACTTACTCACGCTTACTTTGCAGGAGGTACAGGCTTAATGTATATAAAAAGCCTGTGAAAATCAAAATATTTAAAATATTCTATTTCCTTTTTTCTTGTATTTAAAAATAATTTTTTAGAGCTGATCTCTTTGTTTCTTTTTCTTATTTTCACCAGATGTATTGTGAATCCCATTTTCCTTTAGACCAAAAACTATCATTCACTAATGGTCAGCTGCTTTCCATCATCTGAAGTATTGAGGGGAAAAAAATTGATAACCTTAAGTAATTCATACTACATGACAATATATCCAGTAATGTCTCCTTGGATCCCTTCCACAGAGGTAGTTATTTTAGGAGTAAAAAATCTAATCCATTGTCAGTTAAAAAGCAGATGCTACTATATTAATGGTTCTAAGATTTGTAGTAAAAGATCATGTTAAACTAATATTTCCCAGGTTTATTTGGCCTTTGATTTGGGAGGCATAATCCTGCACTAATCAATTGTTTAACCTATATGATCTCAAAGTTACTATATTTAAGGAGGAAAAACTAATTCCAAATGAATTATGAAGATCGTTTGTAAAGACTTTTTCCTCAAAATGTGAATCAAAAGTGAGATTTTTAAAAATTGGGGTTTTTATAAGTTACCTGTGTAATCCACAAAATAAAAATTCAGTTTTATTCCCTAATAGCACCAAACTACCACACTTGAAGACTTGAATTTGCTCATCCTCACATTATAGCAAGCTGTAGTATATAAGTTTATATGAATGGTAATTCAGTAAATAGAGGCATACAATGTCCAATTTATAGTGTGATTTTTATATGTACTGGGGGGATTACATAAAATAAACAAAATTACCAGACAAATTAAACAAGTATGAAGCTACTCAGTTATTCAGGAAACATGTCCTAAGAGATTTCTTAAAGATTTATTTGTTGAGGAATTACTGCATTGCAGTTAGTAATTAGGATAGTCACAAAATGTTATTTTTTTAATGGTTTGCTAACTTACCCTATAGGTACAATGGAAATAATTTGGAAACAGCATCCTTACATAAGAATCATATGAGAAAGCATTATTTTAAAAGGCTTCTTCTCATTTTAGACATACCAAAAGGTTGAACTTATTCTTTTTACCTTTAAATACTTTTTCTGGTTATGCGTATCATACTTCTAAATCTAAGTGTCATATGCAAGCTTAGAATATTTTAAAACATATGAATATTGTTTTTATGGTAGTAACTTCCAAAGATCATTTAATTTTTTTTCCACATAGGATATCAGAATTAAAAATTATTTCCTACAATATACCCAGACTCTCTTCCCCTAGGATCTTATAAATTTAGCAGAATTTAGGAAGGGGAAAAAAAAAATTCTGCTTACTATAAAGCATAAACTTAGTAGTTGGGATGAGAGGGCATGTAGGATAGCTACATTTTGTATGAGAAACCCATATTGTTACTATTTTTTTAAATAGGAAACTATCATTTAGAACATGCCTAGGAAAATCATTAAATGAGATATATGTCACTGTAAACTTCTGTTTAGAACACTTTAAGGCAAACATTTAAACTGGTTGGAAGTTTTGTTTTTTTTTTTTTTAAAGAGAGAGAATTATTTTTTTGTAGATGGACACAACACAATGTCTTTATTTTTATGTGGTACTGAGAATCAAACCTGGGTTGCTAGGCGAGCCCTCTACCACTGAACCACAATCCCAGCCCTAGTTGGAAATTTTTTCCTACTAAATTCTGCCATTGTCCAGTTTTGCCTTTAAAACAAACTGCAATATGTTAAAGCCAACTCTAAATCCAGGTTATTGTCAATAAAGGAACAAAATGTATGGAGAACTATCTTGCCTTTCTCTCTTTTATATCTTATTTCTTTCAAATAAAATATCCAAGTTTGTCTTTATTAACATGTTTAGTTCTTTTCTGGCTTCAGAGTTTCTTTTTTAGAACTTGAATTTTAGAGTTCCCAGTAAGTAGGTTACAGAAATTAAGTAATATCACATGGGTAGAATTGAAGCTGATATCAGTAAAGAGAATGGAATGTTAGTAGTTTTATGCAAGTATTCATTTTATTCTCCTAAATCATTTGTTTGAAATAATGTTGCCTTATTTTAAAATTAAAGCTAATGCTGCCTAAAATTATAGGCAAGAAACTATGTGACTTGTAGTATTAATATGAAGTACTTTTGAGAGGAAATTTGTAATTTATGCAATGCTCTTTCCTACTTCTAGTCAAACTGTACAATAAAACAAAGGTGGAACATAATCCACAGAAAATATGAATAGATTTTATCCTTTGCAGGAATACCTGTTTTACTTGAAGGGACTCTGAATTCTGTTTTACAAGCTATTCTCAGGCAAAAACTTTGGCTTCTATTATATCGTGCGTGTCTTAGTACTCTTACTGTAGAGAGATAATATGGTAGTTGTCATGAAGATGCTCTTGTTTAGTGGGGATGGGTATCTAGCTTTTGCAGCACTTGACAAATAGTGCTAGATATATATGTTTAGAATCTAGCAAAATGTAAAAATACAGCAAATTTTCTTTTTCTGTTTTTTTTTTTTTATAATTTCAGGTTTCCTCTACATGACAAAGAAAGACTTGAAAAATGGTTAAAGAATATGAAACGTGATTCTTGGGTTCCTAGTAAATACCAGTTCCTATGTAGTGACCATTTTACTCCTGACTCTCTTGACATCAGATGGGGTATTCGTTATTTAAAACAAACTGCAATTCCAACAATATTTTCTTTGCCTGAAGACTATCAGGTATTGGAGTGGGGGCAGTAATGCTGAGCATGGTGACACATCATAGGGTGGCAGGTGATGGGTACAGAGAGTAAGAGGGAAAGATAACTTTTGGGAAAATGAATACTTGAGGAAAAGGAACACTAATTTGCACTTTTACTAAAAGTAATGTAGTTTTTAAAAATTTAAATTGTTGTGAAGTGTAGTTTAAGAAACAGAAGGTAATGTATACAATCTTAAGTTATTAATGTAAATTAATAATAAGTTAAGCTTTTTTGTTGGGTGTTTTAATGATTGAAATGTTTTATATATTGAATGTGCTTAATGCTTTTCAAAAAACATTTTAAGATATATTTAAATCATATGTTTAGAGTATTTTTTAACTAAACAAATGTGCTTGCCCAGCATAGTGCCTAAAGTTACAATTAAGTAGTCATGACTAATTAATAAGAGAATAAGTCTTTTTAGAATTTGAAAATATTATTTTCTAGGGAAAAGACCTCTCCAAAAAAAAATCTCAGAAGAAAAAATTGGAAGAGAAAGAAGTGTGCCTAAAAGCCAGGTCAGAAGAATCATTTGCATCAAATGAGGCAAAGAATATTACAGTTAACACAGATGTGCTTCCTGAACATGTAGAATTGCTTGATTCGTCTGCCTTGCTGAAGCCAACAGCTCCAAAGCCAGGAAGCTTACAAAATAAAGTATTAACTCTTAATCTAGTTAAGGAAGACACTGAAAATCTGAAATCTACCCTGGAAAAATCAATTAACCAAGATTTAGATTTAAGAGAATTTCATACATCTTTTGAGAATCAAAATTCTACAACTATTACTTTGACGACTTCAAATTCAGAAGGTAGTCACCAGTCTTTGGAAAGCCAAGAAGTACTTGAAATAACAACCAGTCATCTTGCTAATCCAAACTTTACAAATAATTCCATGGAAATTAAATCACAGGAAAATCCATTCTTATTCAGCACAGTTAATCAAACAGTTGAAGATATAAACACAAATAAACAATCTGTTATTGCCATTTTTGTGCCCACAGAAAATTCTAAACCTGTAGTTAATTCCTTTATACCTGCCCCCAAAGAAACCATGGAAATGGAAGACTTAGACACTGAAGACTCCTTATATAAGACTATAGATCATGGGGCAGAAGTTTTACAAATTGAACATTCTTATTGCAGACAAGACATAAATAAGGAACATCTTTGGCAAAAAGTCTCTAAACTACATTCAAAGATAACCCTTCTAGAGCTACAAGAGCAACAAACTCTAGGAAGATTAAAGTCTTTAGAAGCTCTTATAAGCCAGCTAAAACAGGAAAACTGGTTATCAGAAGAAAATGTCAAGATTATAGAAAACCATTTCACAACATATGAAGTCACTATGATATAAAGAAGTTTTAAAGCTATGGTTTTATATATGCTTTTTCCAGCTAAACCAAATTTCCTGTAAAGTGAACTTTTTCCTATATAATGTTCTCATCTTGATGAAGTTACAAAAGTGCTCTAATATCATGAACTGCATCCTATTCTTAAAATGCTCATTAATAAGAAAAATAGTTGTTGTGAAGAAGAGAAAAATAGTTAAATTTGGGTAGTTTCCCAAATGAAAATATAGTAAATAGATAATGAGTCAGTAATAAGAGGCCAAAGATATGGTCAAAACACCCCAAAATAGTTGAGGTTGGTTCTTCCACTGACATATGACATGACCAAAGTACTTATCAAGATTGAGCCCCAGTCCCTAATTTGCAAAATAAGGGCCCTTACTAGAACTCAGTCGGTTTCTTTGTAGTCCCTTCCCTTTGTATTTATTGATACTTTTATTAAAACAGTTTTTCTATAAGATTATATGTACTTATATCATAGAAATTGGGGAGAATTTGATATTCACTATTATTGCATTCTCTGACCTTTTGGCTATAGTTAGGTATCTTACATAAAGGAAAATATGGCTATTCTAATTTTTATTCAGTTGAACTCAGATTTTAGGAGAGGTACCTTAAACTTGAAAGAATATATATTTTAGTACCTTACATGTAGCTGACCATGTTTAAGTCATTTAAGTTTTTTAACATCCTTATTTATAAAATTATATTTATAAACCAAAAATATAGGTTAATTTTAAATATATATGCATATTTTAGAAGTTATAGTCTGTATCTATTTCTTAATAGGTGTAGCTTTTAAAGTATATGCTTGTATCATTTTTTAAATCCAAAATAATAGAGTAATACTTTATTATATATTCCCATGTATTTTATTAAAATTTATAAGCAAATTATAGATAAGTGATGATGTCCTTAGGAAAACAAAGTTTTTCTCTTGGGAAAGAGAGGTGTTGGTGATATAAATAAAAATAAAGTTTATATCTGCATGAACTAAGAAATATAAATGTAAAAGCAAAGTCGTTTTGGTAAAACCCAAATGTGAACAAGAGACAATATATTCTTTAATATCTGTTAAATTAAAAATACTACTATCTAAAAGGATGGTTTTGAGAATTCTATGAGGTAACACATAATTTTTGGACCTGGAAAATAGGAGGTGCTCAATAATTATTAGTTAACTGAATAGCTGATCATTTTGTTAATGAATGGTAATTATTTTTATTATATTTCAGTTAAGTTTTAGGCTAATAAAATTAATTGGTATTTGATAATGTGTTTGCTAATTATAAAAAGATCAGAACTATCTTATTAAATGACCATGGTGGGGAAAACTTAAGTATTCCCATATTGCATATTACTGATACTTAAAGTGAATAATACAGATAAAAATAACAAGTCACAAAATATTATTTTAACTTAGTTTAAACTTAATAAAGTATAAGTATTTTCATGGCTTTCATATACATATACACACATATATATGCACATACTTGAATCACTAATACTGGAGGACTTGCGCTTTGTGCATGCTAGGCACAAAGTCTACTGCGAAATTCCCAACCCTTGCCTTTTCTATAAATAATTGAAGGTACTCTCAACCTAACCCAGCTAACCTCTAAATCAATATTTTCAGATTCTGGCCTACATTATTTCCTATTTGGACTATTACAGAAGCCTCTTAGCTAATCTTGCCTTTGTTTTCAGTCTTCTATTTCCATATTATCTTGGATTCTGCTGTTATTTTTTTTTAACCTAAATTATAAATCTATCACCCACCCACTCCATAACTTCTAGCTCAGACATCTCACATTACTCACTAATACCTAAAGATAAAGCCAAAGTTATTACTGTTATATCTGATTCTCTGTAATTTTGTTTATCCTGTGATCTACCTTCACTGAATTTCTTAGCATTTTGCAAGGATGACAGACATGCATCTGTCCCTGTGTCTGCTTGCTTTATTCCCTCAACCAGTCTGTCAAAATTATATTTCAGCATTGGTGGACTTTTTTCCTGCCTGCTTGTCTTCCAACCTGAGGATTTCATCACAAGCTTCATTGAGAAAATCAAAACGATCATAAAACACCCCTGATAGGGACTGAATTGTGGCCTCCTATACATATTTTGAAGCGCATCTATATTTGGTCATAGGGCATTTAAGGAATTAAAGTTAAATGAGGGGATATGGGTGGGGTTTTGATTCAATAGGGTTAGTGTGTTTACAGGAAGAAATACCAGGAAACTATTCTCCCTATATGAGGAACACAGCTGTGTCCTAGAAAGGAACACACTCTAGTGAGACCCATACCTGGTATCTAACCTATAGAACTATAAGGAATTTATGTTGTTTCAAGCCACTAAGGTGAGGTGATTGTTAACGAAGCGATAGTAAAATAATATGGTCACAATCTAAGATTCAACTTTATTTACTTAGTTTACTGAGGACTCAGCTTTTTTACTGAAATACAAGTAGTGCTTTATTCAGAGGTTGTATTTAATGACATCACATATGCAAATATGATTTGTAAACTAAAAAGCTATAGAAATGCCAGCTAGTAACATTGTTGTTTGATTACTCTTTGTAATGGTCTTAGATTAAAAACGAAAAAATGTATTTGTATTCTTGTGTTTATACATAGAGACTTTATTACTGTTCTCCTCTGAAAATGAAAAAAAAAATGTAGTCATTCCTCAATATTTTGCTACTGTGGAAACTCACAGTCATGATCCAGATATGAGAACTGGCTAGAAAAATTCAATTCTTGTCACTAAGGCAAAAAAAAAAAAAAAAGTCACAGATTTGCTACTAAAACATGCATTCTAAAACCAAGATTTCCTAAATTATAGAATTAGAAAGTTTGAAACTCTGTGAGCCTCCTAAAAATTATCAGAGTATTTTTCAGAATTTTTTTTAAGAGAGAGAAAGAGAGAAAAGAGATAATTTTAATATTTTTTAGTTTTTGGCAAAAACAACATCTTTGTATGTGGTGTTGAGGATTGAACCTGGGCCGCACGCATGCCAGGTGAGCGCGCTACTGCTTGAGCCACATCCCCAGCCCCTTTTTCAGAATTTGTATGGAAGGAAGTAGGGAAGATAAGATGGATGGATGGCTGAAAGAGAGGAAGACTCCATAAAAGGAAGGAAAGGAGAAGGGAGGGAGGAAGGAAAGCAGATGGACATATAAATGTGTTTGGTTTGACAACTGTGCTTTCCTAGGAAATAGCTCAAGACTGTGAAGGAGAAATCAGGTGAAGATTCTTCCTCAACCTCCTCAATCTGCAGGAGCAGAACAGGAAATCATCTTTGTGAATTGAGAGTCTGGATTTCTAACCCTCATTTTAGTAAGACTTTCATTACTAATTTCACTACTTTCATTACTTCATCAGTTACAAGATGTCAAGAAACAATTAGTGTTTCAACATGCTCGTTGCCAAATCCAGATTTGTGGCAATATAAAAGATACTATTATAGAGTTTTCTCCCCGAATTTAGAGCGTGTTTTTGCCAGCAAATGAATTCATTCCCACCATTGCCATGGCACATGTGTGAGATTTCAGCCAATGATCAAAACAAGTCTAATCATGCTAAAGATTTGAATTAGGGTTCTTTCTGCTGTCAGAAAGTCCAGTTCAGGAAGGGGCATAAGGAAGACTAGAATTAAAATAATCTTAACAAGAATGGCCCAAGAATCCAGAGGTAGGAGTTGCAGCTCAGCTGTGCCTCATGATAATTGCCACTGAGAAACATCTAAAAGAGCAAGCAGTTCCTTCAAGCAGTACCTCCTAAAGGGCATTTGTTCCCCACCCGGCCTCCCAGCCAAATCTTATAATCTAAATTCATAAACAGGGTCCCTGGGTTTGACTAACTTGTGTACTTTAGCTTTTTGAATTCCAATATTAATTAGTTCAGTCATTCTGTTTTTCAATTCCAAATTCCCAACAGAATGATCCACTTGACCCACTATACATTTTTAAATGGGTGAAACTCCAGTAAACCTATGAATTGGCATCACTTGAGTCAAGTCTTATAGATTGCAGTTGCATCCACTAAATAGGGTGGGGAAGGGTCACGTGGAACAACAGAGACCATACTACTCAAAGGTAAATTATTCAAAGGAGGCTGTTGGATAGCAAGCAGCTAACTTCTTTAGTTCTGTGCAGCAATAAAATGCAAACTACATATGATGATGTTTGTATAAATTGCCTTTCCCCTGATAGCAAGTTCCTCTAGCTTCATCCTTCCCTGAGCTTGTAACAGTCCACTAAAAGACTTCTCTGTTCTCACAGAAGAACTGGGCAATAACAAAGTAGTTTTAAAGCTAATAAAAACTAATAAACTAAATAGTTCTAATATAAAAGCTACTATTCTCCCCAAGTTTGAAATAAATAACCTGAAGGTGTTAAGAGAAAAATATATATTTGATATTTCAATAAAACTAGCTCTAAATATTGATGTCATTTTATTTACAATTTATTTCACAGAAACCTTAAGGACAATCTGTTACTAGTGATTTTGTTCCAAGTTTCTAAAGTTTAGCTTTTTGATAGTGTCTCTGTAGCATATAACACAAATAGTATACAATGTCTAATATGGTAACCCATTGTTCTCCTGCATCATTAGTAAATTTATCTTCTTTCCATGAATTCTATATCTTCTGGTGATAGTAGAGAAACATTTTCTTATTTTACAGAGAATTCATTTTCTAAAATAGATATTTCTGGATCCCACACCTTTGGCTATGATATTGCCTCTATCTCATATATCTGTGATGTTATAGTAACTTGTTAAAGTTCTAACTTTTCCATGTATGATTGTATTTCTCTATTCAATTCCTTCTTTAGATATTATAGTACAGAACCATATTTTTGTCAGCATTGCATACATTCAAAAGAATCTATCTGATTGCATACACTCAAGTAATGAAAACAAATGAGTATTTCACTTTAGAAACAAACTGACCAATTCTAAAGTATATGAAAATTTAAGTGTTCTTATAAATTTATTCTAAACATCTATGTATATTTTAACTTGGACAATATTTAACAAAATGTATAAATTATGTTATGTGAACTCTCAACATTATTTCCCATTACTTAATCTATTTTGGTGGGGGGTGCTGGAATATTGAGCCCAAGAGTGCTCTACCACTGATGCTCTACCATCCCAGTTTTTTTTTTCTTTTTCTTTATTATTTTTTTTTTTAATGTATTGAGACAAAGTCTCACTAAGCTGTTGAGGGGCTCACTAAATTGTTGAGGCAGACCTTGAACTTGAACTTCTCCTGTTCTAGCCTCCAGAGTCACTGGGATTACAGATGTGCACCACCACACCTAGCTTCATTTCTTTTTAATACCATATCGCATTACCTAAGAAGATAAAAAACTATTTTTATTGCCTAAGAACTATACAGAGATTGCATTGTTTAATATTCAGGGGAAAATACATGACTTTTAAAAAATTGGAAGTTAAGCACAGTGACACATACCTGTAATCTGAGCAGCTTGGGAAGATGAGACAGGAGGATCACAATTCAAAGCCAGCCTCAACAGCTTAGTGAGGACTTCAGCAACTTAGTGAGACCCTCCTTCTAAATAAAATAAAAAAAAGGGCTGGTGAAGTGGCTCAGGGTTAAGTGCCTCTGGGTTCAATCCCTGATACCAAAAAAAAAAAGGAAAAAGTACCTTAAACTATAAATTGTCCTTAAAAAAGTGGGAAATTTTAATTGATTGATAAAGTGGACTTTTAAAGATATATTGGATTGAAAATATGGTTTTGTCCTTAAAGGGGGCATTTATGCCCTTTAAAATGATTTAAATATTATTTTCACTTTAGGAATTAAAACTTAGGCTGTTCTTTTTTTTTCTATTGAAAGATGTTAAAATTTTATTGTTTCTAAGTAATCAATAAGTTTGACCATTTTTTTTTTTTTTTTAGAGAGAGTGAGAGAGGGGAGAGAGAGAGAGAGAGAGAGAGAGAGAGAGAGAGAGAGAGAGAGATAGAGAGAATTTTTTTAATATTTATTTTTTAGTTCTTGGCGGACACAACATCTTTGTTGGTATGTGGTGCTGAGGATCGAACCCGGGCCGCACGCATGCCAGGCGAGCGCGCTACCGCTTGAGCCACATCCCCAGCCCAAAGTTTGACCATTTTTAATGGCAACTAAGGAGCACAATTGCACTTTGGTAGACAGGCTTTAAAAATGTGAAGTCCAGCATTACACATTTCAGCCATCTAATAAGATTCTTCAAGTGAAAATTTTAATGATAAATGACTATGGATGTGTAGTAGAGGCAAAAATAAAGCCTAAAAAGAAATACAAATGGTCAGCAGATACATGAAAAAATATTCCACATCTCTAGCAATTAGAGAAATGGAAATTAAAACTACACTAAGATTCCATCTCACTCCAGTCAGAATGACAATTGTCAAAAATACAAATAACAATAAATCTTGGCAAGGATTTGGGGTAAAAGTTTCACTCATACTTTAAGGGTGGGATAGCAAATTGGTGCAACTACTCTGGAAAGCAGTATAGCGATTCCTCAGAAAACGTGGAATGGAACTATCATTTGACCCAGTTATCCCACTCCTCTGTATATAGCCAAAGGATTTAAAATTAGCATACTACAGTGATGCAGCCACTTCAATGTTTATAGTAGCTCAGTTCAATAGCTAAACCATGGAACCAGTCTAGGTGTCCTTCAACAGATGAATGGATAAAGAAAATGTGGTATCTATATACAATGGAATATTACTCAGCCCTAATAAAGAATGAAATTTATGGCATTTGCTCGTAAATGGGTAGAACTGGAGACAATAATGCCAAGGGAAACAAGCCAATCCTCAAAAAACCAAAGGCCAAACAATTTCTCTGATATGTGGAAACTATCACACAATATAAGTGGGGAGAGGGAGAGGATAAAAGTTCATTGGATTAAACAAAATGGAATGAAAGGACATGGGGGAGGGATGGGAATAAGATAGTGGAATGAATCGATCATAATTTTCCTATGTTCATACATGAATATACCATAAAACTACATATCATGTACAAATGTAAGAACAGGATCCTAATAAGAAAAAGTTATATTCCATGTATGGATGTCAAAATATACTCTGTCTTGTATCATGTATATCTAAAAATAACCAATAAAATAGAATAAAATTTATATATTATTTTCCCATGATCCAAAAGGACACTTCATTAATTTATTTTCTTACATATGGTAATTTGAACATTAGAATTTATTTCCCAAAAAATTGTGAAATAGCATTGTTTTGTAAGAATTCTGTATGGAATTTATCCAGGCTGCTTTGTATATGTGTCAATTTTTCTTTCAGTCACTGTAAAAGAAATTGTACTAGGCAACTCATAAAACACTTATATTTTGGGGTATGAAAATCACATAGCTGAACTGGAAGTTTTTTACGTAGTTGTAGATGGACGCAATACCTTTATTTATTTTTATGTGGAGCTGAGGATTGAACCCAGGTCTTACACATGCTAGGTACGCACTCTACCACTAAGTCACAATCCCAGCCCCTGAACTGGAATTTGTGTGTTCAAATCTAGAATAATAGCTTTGCCATTTCTGCATTTTAGGATTTTAAAGAATACGTAAAGAGCTTTATACTTTTGTAAAACTGACAAAGATAAAATGTAAGGTATTATTGCCCTGAGCAGTGGTGTTCAAATTTTGGGGTATCATCTCTTTCCTAATTTAAGAGGAAAATTAAATTTTTCCTAATTTAATAGGAAATTTTCCTAATTTTTCCAGGAACAAATGCCTATCCCACAAAACTTCATATTAAATTTTGGGGGATCCAATGACCTTCCTGGAGGCCTCTGATAGTATAGATCTCAAGTTACAAAACCCTAGTCTAGAAGCAATGCTATTTTATCTTTAGTAGAGCCTGGTTATAACATGCTAGGAGAGATTTAAGTAGCATTATTAATGCTGTAGTTCAAGTTACTTTTTAAATATAGTCTGTGTGAATTATGAGTCAATAATACAGTCATGAAGCTGCAAATTGGTTAATTTATATACTCACTGTCTCACTGTGGAGATAGAATTAGACCCAGCAAAATAGTTTCTGAAATATGGTTTAATAGGTGCTATTGTTCACTTCACAAATATTCATGGAACTCTGACACTGTAAAAGAAATTGTGCTAGGCAACTCATAAAACACTTATACTTTGGGGTACGAAAATGTATGCTGGGGGTATGAAAACAAAGAAGGAATAATAATAGATAGTGGGTAACAGGAATATAACAGAATTAAGTAAAGGGAAATGATAGACTAAATAAGAAGGATATTTTGAAGGGAAAATGAAGACTTTCTACATAAAATGATGAGTATTAGAGATGAAGAATGAATAAAACTGATTCCACAAATATTACACATACACTTCAAAGTTAGTGTTCTGCAAATCCAGTGTGTTAGTCAACTTTGTGTCACTGTGACAGAATACTTGAAATAAACATGTTAAAAGGAGGAAAGATTTGTTCTGGCTTGAGGTTTCATTCTGTGGTCACTTGGCTCCATCACTTTGGGCCTGTATCAAAGCCAAACATCATGGTGGGGAGCATGTATTGAAACAAAACTGGGCAGGGCTCAAGCGGTAGCGCGCTCGCCTGGCATGCGTGCGGCCCAGGTTCGATCCTCAGCACCGCATACAAAACAAAGATGTTGTGTCCGCCGATAACTAAAAAATAAATATTAAAAAAAAAAAAAAGAAACAAAACTGCTCACATAATGGTGGCTTGGAAACAAAGAGAGGAAGGGGCCTGATGTCCCAAAATCTCCTTCAAGGGCATGTGCTCAGAACCTAATTTCCTTCTAGTGAGCCCTACCTTCCAAAGTTTTCATGACTTTCCAATAAAGCCACAGGCTGTTAACCAAACCTGTAACACACAAGACTGGGGATGTTCCAGATCCAAACTATATTCCTTCTTCATTTCTTGCTCTCCAGAGTTAACTGTTTTTTTTCCTTCCTCCCTCCCTTCTTCCCCTCTCTCTCTCCCTTCCTTCCTCCCCCTGGTGCTATTTCCTTTTTCATCATGAATTTTAATAATTTTCCCCTCTTTCTCTTGGTTAGCTTGGCTAAGGGTTTTTCAATTTTATTATTTTTCAAAGAACAAACTTTTTGTTTCATGAATTTTTTTAATGTTTCCATTTCATTGATTTTGGCTCTGATTTTTACTTATTTCCTGTCTTCTACTGATTTGGGTGTTGATTTGTTCTTTTCTAGAACTTTGGGATGTAATGTTAGGTTGTTTGTTTGGTGACTTTCTATTCTTTTAAGAATGTGAATAGTGCAATGAACTTTCCTTTTAGAACCACCTCCATTGTGTTCCAGAGACTTTGATATGTTATGTTGCTCTTTTCATGTACTCAAAGTATTTTTTATTTCATCCCTGGTTTCTTCTGCTATTTATTGGTCATTCAATAGTGTATTATTTAGTCTCCAGGTGTTAGAGTAGCTTCTATTCTTTATTTTATCATTGATTTCTAACTTCATTCCATATTATCTTAGAGTGCAAGTCATTATCTCAATTTTTTTGTATCTGCTAAGAGTTGCTTTGTGGCCTAAGATATGGTCTATTTTAGAGAAGTACATGGATGAAATATTATGTATAAATGTCTATTAAGTCTAATTTATTAATTTTATTTTTTAATTCTATAGCTTCTTTATTTAGTTTCTATTTGAAAGATCTATCCAGTGATAAAATAGGCATGTTAAAGTCACTGAGTATTATTGTGTTGTGGTCTATTTGATTCTTGAAATTGAGAAGGGTTTGTTTGATGTACATAGATGCTCCATTGTTTGGGGCTTAAATATTTATGATTGTTATGTCTTGTTGATGTATAATTCCCTTAAGCAGTATGAAATGCCCTTCTTTGTCCCTTTTTATTAATTTAGCTTGAAGTCTACTTTATCTGATATGAGGATAGAACCTCCTGCTTGTTTATGAGACCCATGTGAATTCTATGTTCTTGCAGATCCTTTTATCTGCAGCCTGTGGATGTCTTTGCCTATGAGGTGAGTCTCTTAGAGACATCATATTGCTGCATCATGTTTTTAATCCAATCTGCTAATGTATGTCTTTTGATTGATGAGTTTAGACAGTTGACATTCATTGTTATTATTGAGAAATAATTCTTATTCCCTGTCATTTTGATTTATGTCTGGTTTTTAATTTGAATTAGTTAATCCTTTGATTGACTATTCTTCTAGTGTAGTTTCTCCTTTTCCTGGTTTTCAGTTTTATTTTTCATTTCTTCTTCATGAAATATTTTATTGTTTATGATTTGTAGTACAGACTTTCTAGTTGTGAATTCTTTTAACTTTTATCATAGAAAGTTTTTTTTTATCATCAATTCTGAAGCTTAATTTTGCTGAGTATAGTACTCTTGGCTGGCATCCATTTTCTTTCATAGCTTGGTATATATTATTCTAAGACCTCCTAGTTTCAGGATCTGCATTGAGAAATCAGCTGAGATCTGGATTGGTTTTTCCTTTAAATGTTACCTCTCACTTTTTTCTGAAAGCTTTAAAATTCTATTCTTATTCTGTATGTTAGGCATTTTCATAATAACATGCCTTGATGTGGGCCTATTGTGATTTTCTACATTTGGAGTCCTGTAAGCCTCCTATATTTGATTTTTCATTTCATTCTTAAGGTTTGGGAAATTTTCTCATATTATTTTATTGAAAAGATTGCATATTCTTTTGGTCTGCATCTCTGAACCTACATCCTGATAAATCTTGTATTTGGCCTTTTTATTTTATCCCACATCTCTTGAAAGTTTTTTTTCATGATCTCTTAACATTTTTTCTCCATGGTCAACTTTATTTTCAAGATTATATATTTTGTCTTCATTGCCTGAAACTTTTTCTTCCAAGTGGTCTAGTCTACTGTTGATGATTTCCACTGACTTTTTAATCTGGTTTACCTAGTCTTTCATTTCAAGGATTTCTGCTTGAATTTTTTTTTCAGAATCTTCATCTCTTTATATAAATCTTTCACTGCCTACATTTTCTCTATGATTTCATCCTTACATCATCCTTTACCTCACAGATCAGTTTAACTATGAACATTCTAAACTCCTTCTTTGACATTTCTTCCAGTGTAGTTTTGATGGATTCTGTTATTAGAGTATCTTGGTTTGTTTGGGGTGATTTGTTCCCTTGCTTCTTGTCATTTGTATGTCTACCCATTTAACAGTATGGAGCTGAGTTTCTACCCTATGGACTGATAGTGTCCCTGAAGGTTTTCAATACTTAACAGTTTAGGGGGTGAAGAATAATAACAATGAGTGCAAACAATATACAGCATTAAACCAAATAGTTCCCTCTATGATATCTACAATATCATTGTCACAATAAACAGAAATGATGTGATCAGTTACTGCCCACAGTAAAAACAGAATGCAAAAGGTTTACAATTTTGAATGGTGAACAGGGTGAGAACAGAGGAGAGATAATAGAAGTAAAAAAAAAAAAATAAAGGAAGAGTGAAAGAGAATAAAACAGATTGGCCGTTAGCAGAAGAAAAAGGAGAAAGAGAATAAAGAGAAACAAATAAGTGGGAGAAAAAAATACAAAACCAAACCAAATTATAGTGATCAAACATCCTAGTCTTCAAAATACTGATCCATGAAAAATAACTGCCTTCAAAAACTTCTAGAAATGAGAAAAAAGAAATATGAAGCCAGGTATGATGGCACATGCCAGTAATCCCAGCAACTTGGGAGGCTGAGGCAGGAGGATTACAAGTTCAAAGCCAGCCTCAGCAATTTAGTGAAGCCATATGCAACTTAGCAAGGCCCTGTCTCAAAATAAAACATAAAAAGGGCTGGGGATGTGGCTCAGTGATAAAGTTTCCCTGCGTTAAATCCCCAGTGCCAAAAAAAGAAAAAGGAAAAGGAAAAAAAAAAAAAAAAGATGACTATAAGTGTCCATGAACCATTTAGGTCACAATTGAACAGAGAAAATAATATAGAAAAAAAGTAAACTTAAAAAATAAAAATTTAAAAAAATCTTGATAAAATTTTAAAGAAATTTTTCTGTTAGAGTTCAAAAGATTCTCAGCAGTGTTAGGTGGAGTTCTAGAGAATGAGAGGAAATCCCCCATAGGCAGAGCTTGTAGAAGCAGGGTTTAGGCTTAGGGTAGGTTCCAGGTTATTTGTTGAATGGCAATTGGTCTGAAGATTTTAAATCAGCACACCTCCAAGGCCCAGCAATTGCCAGCCCATGCTGGAAGACTACACCCCAGGCATCTTCCCTCTATCACTCATGGACCCTGTGTTTCCTGGTCTCTCAGGTTCAATCTCCAAACTCAGTCAGTCCCAGCCTCTGCCCTTTCCAAATCCCTGGCCAGGAGCAGGCACTTCTTTCCCAGCCAGACCTGAGAGCCACCAGACTCAAGGGGGAGGGGTGACTTCGATTTACCCTGTGTATACTCCTCCATGTTTAATTTTCTCCTGGTCATTTAGGCACATTCTGTGTTGACCAGAGTGGGTTTGCCAGGCCTGTATTTCAGGCCAAGCTCGAGTTTTCCAGAAATTGGCTCCCCAAGCTGCTGGCTACTGTGCTGTGACTGCAAAATGGCTCTTTTCTCTTTTCTTCTGTGGACAAGTGGGAGAGATGTGGCATCTTTCCAAACAAGCGTATTATGCAGCATACCTTTTAGGTTAGTCCAGCAATGTCTTTGATCTCTTACCTCTCTGTACCCAGACAAGCCATAAGCCTCCTAAAAACATGGGTTCATTTAATTCCTTTATCCCTCCACTTTTTTTTTTTTGGGGGGGGGCTGCTTTGGCAGGTGCCACCAGTGGTGGCAGCAGCTGTGGTGCTGGGAATTTCTTCTTTCTTTTATTATATCCAACCTCCTGAGTCTCTGATCTGCTTTGAATGTCCAAAATTAATTCCCAATACAGTTCTTTATTTTTTCACCCACCTTGCTAAGAAGCTGCCTATCTACTTTCTTGATTTCATGCCACTGAGCAGCCAGGAATCTGCCATCTTGAAACCTCCATCACAAGTTTGATTCTTGTTTCTTGGTTTCTGAAACATAATTTTAAAAAAGCAATGAAGCAGAAGCCAATTTCAGAGAGAGCCTAATCTTAAGTGTTTTGTTTTGTTTTGGCTTAGTGCATGGTTCAGGTTTTCCATTAATAAAAATGTGTGGTGTTTAAATACACACAATGAACTAGAATATCATAAATGTGAAATGAGGTTAATTTTATTGAGCTTGCAACCTTGGTTAGTCTAGATGAAAATGATTCACTGGCATTAGACTAGAATGTACCTGAACCATGAAGACGTCAATCAATTCACTGGTGTGGTATTAAAATGCTTTTGAGAAGTGAGGAATGACAGGCAAAGGACAATTTTTAGATTATTCAAATAATCCTAGGAAAGTCTTTCAATAATAAATGTCTATCATTCTTTGGAACATTAAGTAATATGTTAAATAAATATTTATTTTGCCTTGTTAAAATGTGCTTAGCCAGGCGTGGTGCCACATAACCTATAATCCAAGCAGCTCTGAAGGCTGAAGCAAGAGGATTACAAGTTTGAGGTCAGCCTTAGCAAATTAGCAAGACTCTGTCTCAAAAATAAAACTTAGAAAAAGAGCTGAAAATGTTATTTGGTAGTTAAGGACCCCTGTGTTCAATCTCTGGTACCAAGACATTTTTTAAAATCAAGTAAGACAACGTTGAGTGTCTGAAACATCATTCAGCACATCCACTTTCAGCCCATCAATTTTGTTTTCTGATTTGGGGAAATAATAAAATGCAAAGGAACCAATGTTATATGACATAGGAGGGAAATAGAGCTGGTACTCAGAAGACTAAAGAATCCGGCTTATGGGAGGGCCGGGGTTGTGGCTCAGCGGAAGAGCACTCGCCTCGCCACATATGCAAGACCCTGGGTTCGGTTCTCAGCACCACATACAAAAATAAACAAGTGAAATAAAGGTGTTGTGTCCAACTACAACTAAAAAAATTTTTTTAAATCCAGCTTGCTTTGATAATATAATTTAGTCTCTTCTGTGGGTATGTAGAAGCACATTACTGTGCACATTTCTAACAGCATAGAAATTCATTTTTAAAGAAGAGTTCTGTAAACAAAACCATTTTAATAAGATAAAGAGAACATCAAAGTCAGCTCATGTCATACAAAGCAATATTCATTTCTTAGCAATAGTACTACACAAAGTAAAGAGACACCCTATTAAGAATAGAGACTAGGGGCTAGGATTGTGGCTTAGTGGTAAAGCACTCGCCTAGCACTTGTGAGGCTCTGGGTTTGATCCTCAGCACCACATAAAAATAACATAAAGTTCATTGTGTATACCTACAACTAAAATAAATATTTTTTAAAAAATAAAGAGAATAGAGATCACTCTGGTTTTAAAACTACTGCATGGCATAGGAGAATTTGTTTTCAAACCCCCCCAAAAAATAGTTCCACACAGCTCTCTTTCATCCTCCTCTTACTCTTCCTCCTTTAATCTGTGACAAAACTGAAATCAGAACTTTGGGGGTTTGGGTGTGGGTAAGGGTTCTACTTAACACAAACCAGTTCAAATATCATCTCTTCCATGTGGTAATTCCCCAGTATTTTATACTCACCATGAAGGAAATGTAGAAGGGCAAGATCCTGAGAGGAAGTTGGGGGCAGAACAAAGTAGCATGTGGATACAAGCGAGGAACCCAATCAGACAGACACCTCTGTACTCATGTTCCTAAGCAGGGGATCCAATAGAAAAACTAAAACAGATCCATGGAGGAGCACCAATCAATAATAGTGAGGAGTATGTGGACACGGGAGGAGGAGATAAGGAAAGGAGGAAATTCCAGAGACCATAAAAAGAACAGGACAAAACTCACTGGATTCCCACGCAGCTCTGGGACCCCTTCTCTTCGGAGAGGACTCTCTCTCACTTTTGCAATAAACCTGCTGCTTGCTCACTAAATCTGCATTCTGTTTAATTCTTTGCTGAATGTAGACAACAAACCAAGACAGTAACATCTAGTTAGTTGTTTATGCCTCTGTCTTCACATACTCTATTGATATCATTGTTTTAAAATTATATCAATTATCATTATTCTAAATCATATTTTATTGTAATTGCCCTACTATGTGTATCTCTGTGATTATACTGCAAGCTCCTAAGAGGTAGAAGCTTATCTTTGGTACCTAAAAGGGCTTCAATTGTTTGTGGGAAAACACCAGAATAATCTGCTATCTCTTGTGGTTATATTTGATTGATAGAGTTTGATAAAGTGAATTGTGTTATGCTCAGATCTAGTTAGTTTAAATACTGTAAACACTGTAATCCTCAGTCTCAAAGCCTATTCCTAACTCTGTGCTGGTTTTCTGACCCTAATATATATCTCAATAGTACCTAACAGCAAGTAGAGAAGAGGCTATAAAAATTAGGACTTCAAAGGATGTAAGAACTTCCAGAAAAATAAAGAGAAAAGCAGGCTTGAGGGTCAGGGTTTAAAAGCCTTGAGACCCAACTCAGAAAGTCATGAAATATTTACTTCAGGACTACTGTTTGCAATATGTAGAATGACTTAAAAAAATAGAACTTAAAAAAATTTTAAAGCAGTAAGCAGTAATAAATGTGATTTATTGCCTGTTCCTAAATCTTCCCTGTATTTGATTTATCTAATTTCTAAGTTGAATTTTTTAAGTCAAGTCTTTGATATTTTTTCTAAATGGATATTTTTCTAAACAATTATTTTCACCTAGTATGCTTTATCTCTTGGTTTGGATTTTATTCTGTGAAGCTTAAACTCTACTAAAATTTATTCTTCATCTCCACAGAGTTAAAAATGTTTTTTAAAAAATGCTAATAAATATTTCAGTTAAGATTTTCACAATTGCACCCAAAGCAAATGAAGTATAATTTGAGGCTTACAAAGAACGTGCCATTCTATCTTACTGCCATGGACAATTTGTTGCTAACTCCCTAGAAGTGACATGTACTCTTTTTAATAATTGCTCTAGAGACTATATTCATCTATTTAGACACTTTCGTGACACTTTAACACAGTGTAGACTTTTTTAATGCTACATCTTCATGAATAATGCTATGCTTCATTTACTGGTCTTCCTAAATCTTGTGTCAATTCATTTTAAGGAATAATTCAGCTGTTTTTGTCATTCTTAGTAGTGTGTGTCTTTGTTTAAATGTAGCCACAAGTTCCACATAATTTATGGTAATCTATATTTCTCTAAGTAGGACAAAAATGAAACTTAATATAATTTGGTGTTGTTTTTTCAGCTGAGTCATGTTTTCAGTCAGGTCGTTTGATTGTGCTGTCTTCCTAAATTTGTTTTACTGCACTTCAAATGTGAGCTTTAAAGAGAATCTGTGGAAAGTTTGTTTTACATGAATTTTTTTTACCTCTTTCTTTTTTTTAACCTGTTTTATGTAAATATCCTGCTAAAGAAGATTCTTGGTAGTTTGGACCTTGGATAAACTCAATTTTCTTATCTATTTTGTAGATTTCACCAGCAAAATCACCTGAGCCCAAAGTTTTCATTGTGGAGAGGTTTTTAAATACAAATTCTATTCTTTTTTTTTTAAGAGAGAGTGAGAGAGGAGAGAGAGAGAGAGAGAGAATTTTTAATATTTATTTTATTTAGTTCTCGGCAGACACAACATCTTTGTTGGTATGTGGTGCTGAGGATCGAACCCGGGCCGCACGCATGCCAGGCGAGCGCGCTACCGCTTGAGCCACATCCCCAGCCCCAAATTCTATTCTTTTAAATAGAAATAAGACTATTCAGATTTTCTTTTTGATCTTGAATTGGTATTAATAAATTGTATTTTTTTAAAATCAGTTTCATGTAAGTTGTCAAATTTATTGGCATCCGGTTGTACATAATAGTCTTAGACATCTTTTTGATCTCTGTAGGATCTGTAATGATATCCATTCCCCCTTTTATTCTTGTTAATGATTATTCCCTGATCTAAGTATCATCTTTAATCTCCTTCGTATGCTGGCAAGCCTCAGTGCTGAATTATATAACTTGCTGGCTCAAAATGTTAAGATTTGATGTTAACTTGTGATGTGCAATGCATTGTGTTTTCCCATGTACATCTTTACTTCAAGTATCATACAAAATTTTATTTGACACATGGTCAAAACCACTGTGGGATGAAAAATAGTACCAAGGAAAATCTAGGTCACATAGGTCTCCAATACCCTTATCTAGAACAATTTAGTAAAGCAATAAAAAAATACTGGAAATATTTCAAACATAAATGTAAAAAACTGAAGGTCATAGCTGCTAAAAATTGCAGTACTTTAAAGATAACTTTTCTTTTGGAAAGTAATCATTTGGTAATAGACTGCTTTATATCAGTCCCCAGTCATCATGATGATAGATGCCACCATCAATTTCTTTCCCTGGGAAAGCATGCCATACTCCATCAAGAAGCAGAGGGCAGAACCTCCTCTCAAATATGGATTGGCCTCAGTGACACGCTTGACATTCTGGGACTTCCAGAGCTAGATCATAAAAAGCTTTACAGCTTCTGCCGAGGTCTCTTGGAAAATTCTTTCATGTAAGAAGTCAGACTACCTAGTGCTCACCATGCTCTAGAAGTCACATGACAATTCTGTAGTCAAGAATTATGAGCCAAGATTTCTAGCCATTCCACCAAAACACCAAACATGTATGTGAAGCCATCTTGACCTCTCCAGATCAGGCTGTCTGCTCGCTGATTGCCACTAGGTGACTTTGGTCAATTTCATATGAATAGAAGAAACCAATCCATGCCTAAATTCTTAACCAATGGAATCATGAAATATAATAAAGCAAACAAGTTTTTAAACCACTAAGTTTTGGTTACATAGAAAAAGATAAACCAGAACAAATGGAAGCAAACATTCCTACCATCTGGCCTTATAATGACAGCTGTGATAATCTAAATTAATTGGAAAAGAACCTGGAAAATTTCACCCAAATTTACCATGCTAAGTAATGTGTATTAAACCATTTTAATTCTTTTTAGAGTATATCTAGGAGAGGTATACAGTTTCTAAAAATTATAGAAGTTCCTGCCAACATTGCTATCTCAATTTAGGATAATTAATTATATTTTTTCTGATCTTCAGCTGATTCAGACTTATTTTTAATGTTCAAAATGCTGTAATGAATAGGACTACCAGATTATTGGATGTCCTTTTGAATAGAGAATGAAAACATCTTCATGAATAAGGAAATATTTGAGTTGGAACCCAAGGGTTGAGCTAGGATGTTTGGGCTGTTAAGGATACTGGGATAGCTAATAATTCAGAATTCATTGAAACAAATTTCTATAGTTAAATGAATCTGCAATTTGTTTCTTGAGAAATTCTCTCTTATTAGTGTTAAAAAGACTTTATACTAGATGCTAATGGAGTTCCACATAACTTAAAAGTTACTCTGAACTTTGCAGCTGATTTAACCAAAGAATTATAAGTGATTTCCCAAAGGTATACATATAAATAAAACTGTGAAATTTAATCAGATCTTTCAAGCTTTTTAAACAACGTCCTTGTTCATAAATAGTTTTGGTAAAAGCCTAATAACTAATTTGGTTTATGAGAACTTAATTAATTAGAAATTGTAAATGAAGCAATTGAATATCTATTATGAATTTTTAATCTTCCTTTTTATTTTTAATGTAGAATAATTGTTTATAATAAATAAAGTCAATATATAAAGCCCTTGATTCCTTTTTTGTCCAAGGAAGCCTCATTCTTATTGAATGATACCTCCAAAAAAAAAATTACCTCATTGGGGCATATTAAAAATCATTAGAAGACTCATATGGATGTCAGGCTTCTATATAGCTAGCTCTTTTTATTTTGGCTTTAAAGTAGTGAAAGAACATATAAGCACCCCCCACCCCCATCAAGTCCCAATTCTCAGAAATTTCTCTTTGCTAGGCAAGTTAATAATAATGAGCATTTTAGGAAAAAATGTTTCCTCATTTCTCAGGACACAGAAAGGCCTCTGAGTAATAGAATTGCTTGTATTCGGTAACCATGGTTGGGAAATGAGTAGAAAAGTTATCTAATTACTTGAGACTAGTAAAATATAGAAATAAAACAGTAAAAACATAGAGATTTATTTAACCCATTGAGCAGATCATATTGGTTTGTAGCTTACAATTGCATTGTGATATTATAAAAGCTATAATAAAATGCTGGTTTTGGTTGAGGTTCTTTGTTTTGTTTTGTTTTGTTGTTGTTAATGAATTACAGGAGATAAGATTATGAATTAAACATAACATATAAATGATAGCAGAATCAATAATCGAGAGAGAGAGAGAGAGAGAGAGAGAGAGAGAGAGAGAGAGAGAGATGTTACTGGAGTTATGGAGGCTTTCTGAAGTCAGTGAGCCTTAAGAATGCCTCAAGGGACTGGCAGGATTGAGATAAGTAGAAAGGAGAAAATATATCCACTTGAGTGAGCAACTACATTGCATGTTGCTTCTGTGAAGGTGTGAAACTCAGTGGAGAATAAGGCTCTTTAAGGGCAGACCTAACATCATGGTAATGATGGGCAGTGTTCAGGGCTGCAAAACACAGTTCTGTAACCATAGTAACAACCACAGCAAAACAGTGGAATTTCCACACAATCATCTCAAACCTTATTTAGGAAATGATGCTGAACTCCTGCCAATGTCATTTGGAGAAGTCTTCTACAAGGCCACCTACTCAAATCAAGGTTCCTGCTGTGAGTGAGGATAATGGAAATTTGTTATAGAATGCTGATTGCCCTCAATTCATATCCTAGATTGATTGATGACAGCAACATTTCCTTGCTCCTTTTTTTTTCCTTTCTTTTTTTAGTACCGGATATTTAACTGGAGAGCAATTAAACACTAAGCAACATCCTCAACTCTTTTTATTTTTCAGTTAGAGACAAGGTCTCACTAAGTTGCTTAGGGCCTTGCTAAGTTGCTGAGGCTGGCTTTGAACTTGTGATCCCTCTGCCTCAGCCTCTTGAGTCGCTGGGATTACAATTATATGCCACTGTGCCTGGCTCCATGCTTCTTATAATGAACTTGATGTTCATTCTCAGCTCTGAGGGCATTTGTCTACCATATCTTAGAGACAGTAACTCAGGCTGAAGGTTTTTCACCATAGTTATAGCTTCCAGGTGATGGCCATGTATCCTCAGCTACCCATAATTCATGTTATTATTTCTGCTTTCTCCTCTATTCAAACTATCACTTCCCCATCCCTCCAGTTCCTTTCAACACTGGAAATGCTAAAATGTTCCATCACAGTGTACCAGATTCATGTGCCTGTGTGGCTATTGTTTCTGATAATTCAACTAGGGTTCTTAAGCAGTTTCTTCAAGAGTCTGAACTCACACCTTTTATAAAGTTATATTTGAATTCTGTTTTCTTCCAACTCCTACATTCAAAGTTCTGATGAGGGTAAGTAATGAGAGAAAAAGTACAGAAAAAAACTATTTTATGATCCTTATAAGAGGCTTTTTTGGGTTTAATTTGATAATTTATGTTTGCATAGGATTATATGAAGTTTCTAAATAACTCCCTTCGAAACATTTGTTACAAAGAGACAAAGAAGATCTTCACAGTGGAAAAATTTGGCAGATCTCACCTTAATCAAGTCACCACAGTGAACATCATCAGTAATAAGACAAGTCAAAATCAAGTACTACTCATGTAATGAGAAACAATGAGCAAACAGCATCACTTCTGTGGTATTGTTTCCAAAGATACATAATCCTAATCTATTCATGAACCAAAAGTAAACAGAAAGATAAACTTGTTTGTGTCAAGTCTATGGAAGACAAAGAAAGACTGAAGAACTTTAGTTCTTTAGTGGAAACTAAAAAAAATATGACAATTAAATGGGACTGAAGGGTCAGATGGCAGTCACAAAACAACGTTAATTTCCTGAGTTCAATGGTTATATTATGGGTATATACAGTTAGTTTATAGAAAATTCATGCTAAAATAGTAGAAGGCATGCAGCATCAAATACACTAACTTACACTCAAATGGAGTAAAAAAAAAATAAGTATTTTCTATTTTTGTTAGCTTGAGATTATTTTAAAATGAAACAACAATGTTCTCACATTACTCATTCAAATTCATAATTCTCATGAACACTTCTCTTTTCTAGTCACCTAATAGATGCCAGGTATTCACCCATTGGTGAAGAAAGGATTAAAAAATCTTAACTTGCTCTCCCCTACACCTTGTTTCATTTTGTTTTGTTTATTTTTTTATTAATATAGATTTCAGTAATCATAAATAATATATCATAGGAAATGGTCAGAGAAATATATCATCACTTGATCCAAAAGTCAGAAAAAACTTTATGAGAACTTTATGCAGAAGCTAGAGAGGAAAAAGTAAAGAGGTGGAGTGGGAAGTGGGATTTGGAGATGAGATCAGTAGAGGAGAGGGACAGGGGAGGAGGGAAGGGAAAGGGAACATACTGGGGAATGATTTGGACAAATTATATTGTTATATTGTGTGCATGCATAAATGTGGAACAATAAATCCCACTATTATGTACAGTTAGGATGCACCAGTAAAAATATGTAAAAAAAAATTATGAGAGCTAATCAAAGGCAGAGGAAGACCTAGTAAAGTAACTCCTTTTTCTCAGATACACTCCAGTCTTTCCAGGATTTCAAAATTAGGGAAATTTCCTGAGTCCCTGTTTTAAAAGAATTCAAATGTTATGTTATTTAGAAAGTATTACAAACAAACAAAAATAGGTCACCTAAACCTCAGTCCTCAACAAAACAATTGTGTACTTAAAAAATTATTTTGCAAGCATCAACTTAATTTGAGTTCAAAGTTTAATCACAGGGACTGGGGATAGAGCTCAATGGTTCTCCTGCCTCAACCTTCAGATCCAGTTGGATTACATGCAGGCTGCACTATGCTCAGTCAAGCAGATGTGTTTTCTGTTAACATTCTCTCACAGCTTTAGCAATTTCCTGGATTTGGATTCTAGAAGCAGTGACTTGGTATTACTACTAAACAAAACCTATTATAACCTACATTCTCCAGGCTTGACCGATCTGACTATAAAGTCATTTTTCTTCATTTTTTTAATTATTTATTAACAAATAGTAAGTACTTAGTAAACAGCACAGTTACAAACTTTAGATATGCATCAATGAATAAAGCAATCTGAAATCCCTGACTCTGTCTGTTAATACAGGCTCTGTATACCCCTGAAAAGCTCTTCAGGAGACCCTTGAAGAATTTTGGGATTCCGCAATTGGATTCTGGTGTGTGCTCTACTCCATGGATGGTAGCAAAACAGTGGTCCGTGGGCATTTATTTATTTGCCTTGCATGTTCTGTGTAGTAATGCCACTTGCACTTCCAGGAAATTACAAAGTTTAATGGAAGAGTTTTTGCACGTTTTGATAGGCTTCTCTCTCAAGGCAGACCAGAAAACTATCAGTCTTTATTCAGTGGGAGAAAAAAGGTTTCTAAGCTTTCAGCTATGTTACAGCATCAAATTCATAGTACCTGGTTCCTTTGCTTTGGTTGCATTGATTGTCTCCCAGGAAGACTTCAGCCCAGTTGCAAATGGATTTCCCTCAGTCTACACATTTCACACCTTATCCGACATTCTGGGCACAAACAGAATCCTCACACTGAGTTTCCTCAACCCCAAAGCATCTACTCTTCCGAGGGACTTGCCGCTCTCCTTTAAAAAGTATGCCCCTGGGCTGGGGATGTGGCTCAAGCGGTAGCGCGCTCGCCTGGCATGCGTGCGGCCCCAGGTTCGATCCTCAGCACCACATACCAACAAAGATGTTGTGTCCGAGAACTAAAAAATAAATATTAAAAAAATTCTCTCTCTCTCTCTATCTCTCTCTCTCCTCTCTCAAAAAAAAGTATGCCCCTAAGTACCCAAATCCCCAACAGTGGTCTCTAAATCCAAACCAGGATATTCCAAGAAAGGATCCATTAGCTTTGCCAGATTTCCAAAGGAGTCCATAAACCCAAAAGGTTATGAATCATTGTTGGGTCACATGGTGTCACGAAAATATAATTCCATAGCATCACATAGATATACCAAATTACAATTTCTAGGATCAGGATCTGGGAATGAAGATTTTTGGAAGGCTACACATGATTCTTTGCAGCTAACAAACATGAACTAAAGGATACTACATCACTTATAATCTGTATTTCAAAAATACTACTGCTCTTGCTTTGCACTACTATTCTTAAATTGACTTAACTCTTGTTATTTTTCCTTTATAATCTATGTTAACTTAAAATTTCAAAGATTTTGTAGAAACTCAGTAATACTTAGTCATTTCCTTCTGAGAACACTGGTTTTTTTTGTTTCATACAACCACAAAATATTAAAATAATTAGCTCAGCATAAAAAGTCTCAATTTGCTATAAGTAATTCATAATAGAACAAAAGATGTGTTCTAGAAAAATAAAAACAGTAAAAAAGATAAAAAATTAAGAGATAAAATATATATAGTCTCTTTCTTTGGTTTGATTTACTAGGTGTATAAAAATGGAGAAATTATTTAAATTCTTTAGATATCATCAAAATATTTAAATAAAGAATTTAAACTAGGTGACTTTTAAGAACACTATTGAGTCTAAATGATATCCTTTTTAGGCAACAGAAAATATCCTTTTTTGGCAACAGAAAATGAGATTTAAGAAGTTACAAACTCATAATAATTATATTTAAATTTAGCTATTTAAATTTAGCAAAAAACAAACTATGTAAAAGAGTACAGTCAATTGTTAAATCTAAAATGAGGTAAATATAGGCACAGGATCTAATTATCTTAGTCTTTACTAAAAGCTATAATTATGCTATTATTATTTAGGAAAAACTTTAAGTTCCATAGTGTTAGAAAGTATAACACATCTGTTTTAGAATTTCCGGGTCTTTCTTTCCTTTTTTTTTTAGTGTTGGGGATTTTTTATTTTGAGGCAGAGTCTCACCAAGTTGCTTTGGCTCTCGGTCACTAAGTTGCTGAGGTTTGTTTCCAATTTACAATTTTTCTGCTTCAGTTCCCAAATTGCTGGGATTACAAGCATGTGCCACTGTGCCGGGCTTTCTTTCATTCTTTTATTGCTAGTATGTATGCATTTTATAAGTAGAAAGTTAGGGGCTGAGGTTGTGGTTCAGTGCTAGAGCGCTCGCCTGGCATGTGTGAGGCCCTGGGTTCCATCCTCAGCACCACATATAAATAAAGGTATTGTGTGCAACTACAACTAAAAAATAAATATTTTTTTAAAAAAGAAAGTTAAATTTCCCCAATTGAGACTGACTTCCAATTCTAAGGAGAAAAATGATAACTGTCACTTCCTAAGGCTGGAGTTAACAAAACATACATCATACAGAAGATTAATTATTGCCAGGGTTGGTGGTGCAAACTTGTAATCCCAGCAACTCTGAAAGATGAAGCACAGGATCAAGTTCAAGTTCAAGGCCAGCCTCAGAAAATTAGGGAGGACCTAAGCAATTCAGTGAGACCCTGACTCAAAATAAAAAATAAAAAAAGGCTGGGATGTGGCCCAGTAGTTAAGTACCCCTGGGTTCAATCCCCAGTACCAAAAAAAAAATAAAAAATAAGAAGTAATAATTAAATAGAAGCTTTCCTAGAAGTGACTACTTTTTACTATGATTCACAAATACTTTATTAGCGAAAATAAAGAGCCTTTCTTGGGCTGGGGATGTGGCTTAAGCCGCATGCTCGTCTGGCATGTGTGCGGCCCGGGTTCGATCCTCAGCACCACATACAAAGATGTTGTGTCTGCAGAAAAACTAAAAAATAAATATTAAAAAATTCTCTCTCTCTCTTTCTCTCACTCTCTCTTTAAAAAAAAAAATTTTTTTTTTTTAAAAAAGAGCCTTTCTTCATACCCTAAGGAGGATTTAAGAAAAAAGTCCATGCATATGAATGGCCTGTACTTTTGGGATTAGAATCTACAAGGAAAACATGTTGAAATAAGCAAAGGTAAAGATGTAATGAGGAAGTACAGGTGAATGATATTGGCCAAAGAATCTTTTTTTTTTTTTTTAATATTT